>NC_136072.1:228779303-233579303 GCF_964261635.1 Lissotriton helveticus | reverse complement strand
CACATAGGCATTGCCTCCATTGCTAGATTGTTTTCTTTCCATCTTTGGGCGCATTGGTTTGAGTTCGTAGTTCTCCCTTACCCTCGTCAGTTGTTATCAAAAGCATTCCCATCTTTACGTTTCAAAATCTAAAAAACGCCTTTAGCATCAATGCACACAGACAGAGGCCTTCAGGCCTCGCCCAGCTAGGCCTATCTTTCTATCTCTTCAGCTCTTAACATGCTCCGCTGCTGGAATGGACGCCATTCCATTTCTGCCAGAGGTGCCACACTGCGTACCCGCGAACCAACCATCACCAGCTCAGCAACCTGTGCCTGTCTCCCGATCACAGGGAAAAAGACTGAGAGGCCTGCTGATAATTTCGAACGAAAAAAGCTTTACAGGACCGAAGCACACGTCACAGGGAGATGCAGCGGAGAGAGGTTTACGATAAACCCTACATCTTTGGACACCAGGATGTCAAGGAAGAGGAACTCCACAAAGCCTCTGCGGCCAATGACTAGGCTTTTTCCGTCAAAAATTCTGGCTTTGGCTTGTAGTTCAACCTTCAGAGGCAGGACCTTCCACCGGGTCACCATACCATGAGTACTGATGTCCACGTCCTGCCACCAAAAAAAGTGGTTCCGACTGAACATAAGGCTCCCCAGCCACCACTGCCAGCAGGCCATGGTTGGCACTGAACATCTACTTCAGATGCCCCGCCCTTGAGCTCGGCACTCAAAGCACAGCCAAAGTCATTGGTTTCCACACTGAGCCAACCCTATCCATCATGCGCTCTGACCACTACGGCTCCAAAACTAAACTCCACCTCTACACTGAACATTTCAGGAGCAGCATCGAAATGCAACTCCAGTGCTCCTGTGCAACCAATCCTCCATAAAAAGAAGGAACTGCTCGATGCACGCCACAACAAAATACATTTGTAGCCTCAGTCTGGCCGCATCTTAACAAACTGTTGGTCAGTGCTCCCTCCATAAAAGCGTTAACTTTTCTTTGGAGAACCAGTAGACCTGCCAGTACCATCTAAAAAGAGGAAGACAGACTAGTCTACCAGTCCCTTGTTCCCTCTTCCACCTTCTTCACCACCTCCACCCTTCATTCCACCACCTCCAACACCTTCACCCTCTCCACCTCATTCTTGGGGTGATCCCCTAGATATTACTCCGCAGGGGGCCCCACCTTCCTGCATGGGAAGGCGGATGATTTTTATGATGCACCACAACCTCTAGATCCCTAGACCAATTATGACATTGATACCAAGGGGGGGGGGACAAAGATCTAGACCTGTACCCTGCCAAACAATCTCCTCCGGAGGACAAAACCTCATATCAGGAGCTCATCAGCAGGGCTGTAAAGTATCACCAGGTCCTGTTTCATATTTGAAACCCTATCCAGTACACATAGGGCTACCCAATACCTCCTTATGTTAAAAGGCATGATGCGTCACACCGATGACATCTTTTAAGACCCTGCGCGAGCAAGCTTTATCACTTCAAGGGTCAACAAAAAGTACAGAGCCACACCCTCACACCCTGTTTACATCCGAGGGCAACTTCATCCTGATTCGTTAGTTGTGCCCAATGCCCGTGAGAGGGCTCATTCACAAACCACAGCTGACGATCCAAATCCTGATAAAGATTCTAAGCCAATTGATGCCTCAGGAAAATTAGTAGATGCTCAGTCTGCCAATCATTGGCGAATTGCAAATAGACAAAGCCTACTAGCCAGGTATGGCTCACAGACCAAATGGAGGAACTTCTGTAGTACCTCCCAGTAGACCATAGGAAATGGGAGAATGAACTCAGTGGAGGGCAAACTAATTTTCAATATATCCATTAGGTGTGCCCTGGACTTTGCCGATACAGCTGCCAGGGGTATTAATACTAGTGTATTATTATGCAGAAGTCCAGCAAACAACTTTAAATGTCCCGTTTCAGAAGGAACACCTTTT
The DNA here is from genome assembly GCF_964261635.1 of Lissotriton helveticus. Classification (NCBI taxonomy): domain Eukaryota; kingdom Metazoa; phylum Chordata; class Amphibia; order Caudata; family Salamandridae; genus Lissotriton; species Lissotriton helveticus. Next base: position 233,577,352 of record NC_136072.1, on the reverse strand, counting down.
TGGTCTAGAAGTCGACCAAGTGTTATAGAAGATGAAGGACACAGAGGTTGCTAAGTCCATAGGTGCACTCAAAATACCCTCTCCCCATGGCTCCTTTCACCACTCCTCATATAGAGCAGGCTCAAAAGCAGTAACTTCTGATGCCTCTTCTCAATCTATCACCCGCAAACTCACAACTCCCCTTCACGCAGCTATTACAGGAGCACTTATAGGGGTAAAAACTCCAAAGGTTGTGGCAGAGGTGCTTCCTCACATGGTGCTGCACCCGCCAAAAACAGTGACTCTTTGCCTCCCCCACTGACCATTTAACACATGTCTGGGGTCAATTACAACAGTTTCTCCCCACCAGGCGATCCATAATATCAGATCAGTTGGTGTTGGACATTGTCAGATTTATTTTTTTGTCTGGAGCTCATCACCACACCACCAAACATTCCACCTCGCACTCTCGAACTCTTTCTGGAACATCAAGCACTGCTCAAACAGGATGTTCAAGTTCTCATGCTCAAAAGAGCAATAGAACCCATCCCTCTTCAACATCAGGGGTCAGGAGTACACTCCCTGTAGTTTTTCGTCCCCAAAAAGGGTGGTTCATTATGGCTCACCTTGGATCGGAGTCCCTTAAATCATTACATCCTGTCAGACCATTTCCATATGGTCACCTTCCAAGACGTGGTCCCACTTCTCCAGCAAGGCAACTTTGTCAGTACCAGACTTAAAGGACTCCTACTTTCAGATTCCAATCCATCAAGCACACCACATATAACTCAAGTTTGTCATAGCTGGCAGACCCCATCAGTTCAAAGTTCTCCCATTCGGGGTGACTACTGCACTCCGAGTGTTGCCCAAATGCTTAGTAGTAGTAGCAACACATGTACGCAAATAAAACATCCATGTCTTCCCGTTTCTGGACGACTGGCTTATCAAAGCCAGTACCCTTACTCTGTGCCACCAACACACTCAAGTCACCATAGCCCTGCTTCATCAACTAGGGTTTACCATCAATGTAAACATCCCATCTTTATAGGTTCAGCTGTATCTAGGGGCTGTTCTCAACACACATGTGGAATTAGCCTAGCCCAATTTAGCAAGCATACAACATTTCCCCACACTGGTAGCACACTTTCAAACCAATCAACAATTGACAGTCTGAATAGTTATGCGCCTGCTAGGCATGATGTCCTCCTACGTTTCCATAGTACCACATGCTATATTAAACATATGTCTGCTGAAGGAATGTCTAGCACACCAGTGGTCTCAGTCACAGTGTCCGCTACAAGATCTAGTGTTTGTAGGTAGCTTTACTCCTCTTTCTGCAGTGGTGGAACACACATAATCGGTTTTAAGGGCGACTGTTTATTGACCCTGTTCCACAAATTGTTCCAACAGCAAACGTCTCCCTCACAGGATGCGGTGCTCCCCTACAGGATCCCTTAGTTCAGGATCTCTGGGACACCAAACAACATGATCTCTACAACAACCACCTCAAGCTTCAAGCTGTTTTCACCTAGCTTTGAAAAAAGTTCTTACCCCACCTGATAGGCAAGGTTGTCTTGGTCCGAACGTTCAACATGAAAGCCATGTACTATATACAAAAACGAGGGGGACACACTTTCTACAGTTATCCCACCTATCTCATACTATTGGGCATTGGACATTGGACAATACATCACAACATCCAGCTGATAGTGGAACGACTCCCTGGAACTGACAGCAACTTTGCCGACCTCTTCAACAGGATTTGGCAAGTCCACAAGTTGGAACTCCACCCTTCAAGTCCGCCTCCCATACTTCAACAGCTGGGTGTTTCCACAGATAGACCTGTTTGCAACAGCAGACAACACAAAATGCCCAAACTTTACCTCTAGGTTTCCACATCCACTATCCAAGAGCAATTGTTTATAGATGAACTGGTCTGGGATATTTGCCTTGGTTTTTCCGCCTCTCCCTCTTCTTCCGTTTCTGGATTGGAGGCTAAGGCAAATGTCTCTCTCCCTCACCCTAATAGCTCACTTGAGCTCATCAGCCTTGATTCACAACGCTACTCAAACTGTCCATAGTTCGCCGCTAAAAGCTTTACCTCAACCCAAACCTTCTCACTCAGAACAATGGAGAATCCGGGCATCCAAACCCAAGGGAAGTCAACCTAGCGATTTGGCTACTGAGGTCATAGAATTTGGTTACCTTGTGGAAAAACAGCCAATCTCTAACGAATACCCAGGCTGTTTGGCGCAAGACGCCTCTAATTCCCAATATCAATAGTTACCAAAATAAAGAGGCAGGTGCTGGTAACGGAAAGGCAAGAACAGGTTTATTACTCCAGAGGAGAACACGTCAACGCAGACACGCAGAATGTCTTTGGGAGATGCTCTAGCAACTTCTCCGCTGCTCCCCTTTTTATACAGTTTACAGCAACTTTATTGGTGGTCAAACATCCTAGGAATTCCTGCCTCCAGCCAGTTCCCACACATACCCACCAGCTGTTGTTCCCCCTCCTAAATCTAACAGATGATTGCCATCTTGCAGACGGACATTCTGACAGGACATAAAAGTGCGTGGGCTTGGTCAGATCTAAAGGTTATGCAAGTGATAAGATCAAGCATTTCTGTTCGTGCAACAAGTCTTGCTGTGTGGGGGCAATAAAGTACGTCCGCAAGGCTTGGTTTACAGCCTGGGACCGGATCAAGTGGCCAGGTGCAGCTGGGGGTTATCAGGAGGTCTTGCTCATGTGCAGGGGATGAAAGGACAAACGTGTTTAGGGCGGGAAGTGGCTCTGGGGTTTTGTCATGAGGACAGGGTTTTATGACCTTAGTGCATTTGGTCATGCTGAATCAGGGCACCGGGGATGGTTGCGAGGTCAGGGTGAATAGTAGGTGACTCACAAAGCACCTAAAATGGATACCGTTTACGTGCGGACAGTGGCTCTTGTTAGGCAAGATGGCGCCGGTCATGTTCATGATTGTAGACTATATTTTAACAACCTTAATTACCCACCTGAATGTATGACCATCCTCAAAGAAGCTCCTGGGTCTGCAACCAGGGCATGCTATGTAGCTAAATGGAAAAGCTGTGTATTTTTACTGCCATAGCAAGCACATTGATCCATTTAATGCAACGGTATAAAGCATTGTTTGCTACCTTCTACATGTAAGCATATTGAAATGAAGGCAAGAGAGTTGTACATCTAGCTGCAGTGGCTGCTGATCTACCAAACAAGCAACATTAATCTTTATTCAAACCGTTAGTTATTAAAGCCTTCCTGGAAGGCCTTAAAAGAGTAATTCCAACCAGAGTTCCACCTGCACCTGCATGGAATCTCAATATGTTTTTGCAATCTTTTTATTGTAACGGAGCAGTACAAATAGTTTTACATTGTCATTATTAAATACACAACCAAGCATTATTACACTTTGCCACATGGCATCCTTTTTATCATTGCTGGGTATCAGGCTTCTTTGCCCACCGATATATTGATGTCCCCCTCAGTTAGTCTCTAAAGGAATTACCGAAAGAATTGTTTCACCCACTGGAGGTGTGCATGGATTACCCCTATATTAGGTCATTTTTTTCCAAATTCTCCCCCATTTTTCGGGCACCCTCTTTTCACATAGACTACTACTTTCTCCGCCGGCAGACACAAGTCCATATCTTTTTTCCAGTCTTGGAGTTTGGGTGGGTGGATATACCCCCAGTGGTGATCTATATTGTGTTTTGCCAGCATCAGGTGCAGAGTTACCCAGGTTTGGTCTGCTTCTCCCAAGTCAGTGTCTTCCACATATTTAAAAGGCACCACTTAGGCAAGAGTGTGAGCTCCTCTCCCACCACCCCTGAGATGCATGACAGTATCTGGCTGATGAGGGCTGAAAGCCCGAAACCGGTCCTAGGATGCTTGTTTCTAGTCCAGGGAGGACCCGGCCTGGCAGTTCGGACTGGACTGTTCCCGTTAGTCACAGGGTCAAGACTGATTTGCATATGGCTGGGTCCAAACTGGAATGGCATGGTGAGCAAAAAAACGATGGATTTAGCCCCAGATCTCTGTACTGGGGTGAATGTATGACATTGTTCTGCATTCTGTCCATCAATTGTTCCTTTTGCATTTGTCACCCCGGGTGGGACGGGTATGCTCAGACGTGAGTCCCGTGCTCTCCATGTCACTGGAATCAAGCTATCCTGGCTGATGAGGGCTGAAAGCCCGAAACTGCTCCTTGGATGCTTGTTTCCAGTCCAGGGAGGACCTGGCCTGGCGATTTGGGCTGGACTGTTCCCATTAGGCACAGGGTCAAGACTGATTTGCATATGGCTGGGGCCAAACTGGAATGGCATGGTGAGCAAAAAATGATGGATTTAGGCCCAGATCTCTGTACTGGGGTGAATGTATGACATTGTTCTGCATTCTGTCCATCAATTGTTCTTTTTGCATTATGCATGACAGTATTGCCTGCCAGGATTCCTGAATTTCATGACACCTCCATATGGTATGAAAAAACGACCCCCCCCACACACACACGCACACACTTTTTTACAGTTTACATCTGCCCTGCGGGCCATCTTGACTAGTGTTGTGCAGGATATGTATACCCTATGTAATATTTTGAGCTGGACTAGTCTGAAACGATGGCATTTCAATATTGTTCTCACCAGACTAATTGTCTATCATTTGAACCATTACATAATTGTTCTCTGCAATTTCTATTTTGGAAGGTTGCCTTTTTAATTGCCTTTACTTTACTTAGCCGCGTCGAAGAGGTCCTGGCACTAACCTTAGAAGAGCCTTTCTTCCAACTACACAGGGATAGGGTGGCTACACAGGGATAGGGTGGTCCTTTGCAGCAACCCAGAATTCCTTCCAAAGGTGGGCTCCTCCTTCCACCTTCAATCAGTTGAGTTATCTGTTTTCTTTCCTCATCCAGACTCTGTTGCTTAAAGGCTCTTCATACACTAGATGTTGAAACATTACATTGACCGAACTAAAGATTTCCACATAACCAAACTTTTTCCCCCTCAAAAAAGAAAGTCCATTTCTAGATGGAGAAGTTAATGCATTCAGATGTGTTACGCCAAAGCTAAAAGGAAAAGTCCTTTTAGCTTTGGCGTAACACATCTGAATGCATTAACTTCTCCACCTACACCCCCTAGAGAACACTCTACTTGTAAAATAGGGGCTTCCGTGGCTTTCCTGGGCAATATCCCAATAGCTGATGTATGTAAGGTAGCTACATGGTCTACATCACTCGCTTTCACTAAGCATTATTGTGTGGATGGTCTAGCACGCGAACAAGCTAATGTGGGTCAGGCAGTGCTAAGTACAGTTTTTCAAACAACTGCAGCACCCACAGGTTAGCCACCACTTTTGGAGGGCACCGCTTTGTCTATGCAAAGCATGTGTATCTACAGCCACACATGTCTTGAATGAATTATGTTACTTATCCTGTAAGCATCTGTTCTTGGCATGTAGTGCTGTAGATCCACATGGAACCACCCTCCTGCCTGGACACCTTTTGAAGTTACTTTTACCTTTTCATATTCATGGAAATCACTTTACTGATACTTACACTCCATTTGCTTTATATCCTTTTAGATGCTTATGATAACAAGTTCTGTAGGGCTCTTTTGTGGTCCTCAACAGCATGCATTTGCCTTTCTATCTTAATAGGTGCCAGGAACAGTGTCAATTCAAACTATGTATGTTGTTTACTAACAGTAGTAGATTAAATGATTTAAGCAAATAAAACGAGTTTGTTTATGCAGTGTCAGAAAAGAACAGTTTCTTGATTAGATGAGTATTTGATGGTAGTGAGATCCAGGTTTGTGAATATATGTTGGAAGCTTTGATGTTTTGATTTAAGAAGAAGGGTTTTAAGGACAGGTTGACTTTTATATGATTGTATGTAAACCCTCAGAATGAATGAGGTTATTACCATGTTACCATGTAAATGTGCACCCCACTTGGTATAGTTTAGGCTAAGCAAGCAATTTTGAACACACTTCTGATTTATTAGACATTTATCTACAAGTGAGTGGTCAAAACAGAGACTGGCTCTAGAGATCAAAAGATCTGTACCATGGTCTGTCACAATTTTAGTTTGTCAACCAAAACAACATTTACAAAATCAACCCACTTGCAACTAAATGTTAGTCCACCACAAGAAAGTGGACTGCAGAATGCTGAGCAGGAAAGGCACTCTAGATCATTGCTTCCCATTTTAGTACCATGACCCAACTTTAAGAACAACAAAGATTTGCGACACCCCTAGCTTTAATGGATATAAGGCAGGCGATTTTTTTTTTTATGTAACTAAAGTGTCATGTGGTAGCGCACTGCCATTCTCAGACAGCACGTTTTCTATTGAAATGGCTATTAAATTTGTGCAGACATACAGTTTTACTAATAAAACAATATTGCTCCCAAATGACAGTACATGAAAATTGGGTTTCAGTGAATATTTAGCATTTATACATCACCAGATAAAGTGTCTTGATTCGTTTTGATACTATTAAAATCTTTGTTACCATCACACTTCAGAATTACAAAAAAAATCTTAATTTTTGCTTTCCTAACAGCTGAACGTGTACAGCTCATTTACAGGTAAAACAGAGGCTGAGAGACAATAATTTTAGTATTTTAATAAATTTTGCATCGTTGTTTTATCAGGAGAATTTTTGTAACAATTTTAATTAATTATGGAAATAAAACTCTTTGAACCTCTTTGAACCTCATTTACAGGTATTTACTTTTTGTTGTGCGTTACAGACAAATTACATCTTACAGGCTTTCCTTTCACACTTCCTCTACTTCAGCAAGATTGTCAGTTCACTTTACTTGTCTTTCTCTGACTGCAAACTGAGATTATTTTGTAAACACGAATCCCCTTGTTAAAAATAAATAGCAATTTGTCAGAAGACAGAGTCTGACATGGATCCTTGTTTTTGAAGTACAGCAAATGTAACCTGATGAATACAGTATTCAAAGGCATCTTTATTTACTGCTTGGAATTTCGTGAGCCACCAAAAATCTGCTCACAGTTTAGGAAACAGTGCTCTAGAGTATTTTGACTTTCCGAACTTGAAACTCCCAAAACTGTACACGGTAAGGAACCAAGACTGAGATGCATCACACATCTTCACTTTTTTTCCCCAAAGCTACTATTTGGGATGCTAGTGTTTAGGGAAAGACTGATATCAATGGCATCCAATGCGAAGAAGGACACAGCCCTGATAGTGAAGACGGCACTGATTAGACATTTTAAACATGATGAAGCTGACTAGCCACTGAAATATGCTCCTAGTCAAAAAAACAAGCCTTCTAGAAGCTGAGGCAGAAAACTTACAAGAATAACTATGATTCCCAATGAATGTTAGTAAGGAAAAGATCAACAATGTATATACTTATCCCACACAAACCACCAGGGCTTATTGACTGTGAACTGGCATATGATGAGCAGAACATGGCTTCCCTGGAACTTTATGAAGATTCTATTTTCTGGAATAAGTCACGAAGACAAAGGATGTATATTCAGAGGTGCTCAACATCCACTGGCAGAGAAGAACTTTAAGCCTAATAACTCAATAAGTTCCTATGCATTCTCAAGTAAGTTCTTAAGATAGGACATAAGGTAATGGACCCAGTGCTAATGTCAACATAAAACACCTTAACTGTAAGAGGCATGTAGGCCTTCGATGTCCAGGACATATAAGGTGAAACAGAGTAATGCTCAGTACAGACTACAAAATCTACATCAAGTGCTTGCAAATAAAATGCCATATTTATTGCCCAATTCTATCAGGGTGGATTTATGCAAGTGTGTTCAAGCATCATTTGAAGCACGAAACCTTTCCATCTAATGGACATTTGATCAGGTGTTTCAAGAATTCCTGAAGAGGTAACCATAATAGAAGCCAGCAATTGGTGGCTTTGACCAGTGTTATTATCCCTGCCGCTTTAGTTTACTACAAACAAAATAATATACATTTAGAGACATCTTCCTTACCTTGGAAACTACACAAATGGCACATTCTCTCACTTTTATTCTGTGTATATACATTTTAGAACAGCCCAACTTGTATTTAAATACTTGCGGGAAATGTTTGGCAAAATCCTTACATTCATCTTCCAGTTGCTTCACACACACTTGAGGTTGGGCATTAAGATCCAGAGAGACTACCCAACTCTTTTTTGGTAGGGCTAACCCAAAATACTATCCCTTTCATAGCCTAATCACTTTTACCCAGGACTGCTGAACTCAATGACCACATAGAAATACCCTTTCATGTTTATCTATTGTTCTGGAAGAACGAAGTGCAGAATCAGCTTGCTGCTTATTGACTTTCACCACATGTGCCAACAGGTAGGGTAGGACTCCATTTGAGTTCTTTAGAGATCGTACATCCAACTCAAAAATGGTTCCAAGGTGGTTGATGTGGAACAATGGTTGGGTGATGGTATTACTGAGCTATGAGTGAGCGGAGTCTGAGGAGATGAAGATGGTGGAAAGAAAGCAGTGCTCTGAGGTGTAAAACAAACTGTAAAGAATTGTGAAGTGAGTGTGGGTGACTGGATTAGAATTGTTATGCCTGTGGAGGTTAGGTCATGGTACAAAATTATTGAACCCTGAACAGTAGTTTAACCGTGCTGTTAAAAACAGCAGATGTGCAAATTTGGATATTTGAGCGGTGTGGCTATTCTGTGCATAAACCCAATGGATCAAGATGTTAAGACCAATGTTCAGGAGAGGTCAGATATTAGGCTATCATAAGTGGAAGAACGATTGTGATGGGAATGTACTTGGCACAGTTGATCATTATCTTGCCAAGGAGAATCCAGAGGAAGCCAACTTATTTAACCCCTTCCACGCTGATGACGAGCTCAGCTAGTCATGAGGTACGCCTGTCGTACGCTCATGACGAGCTGAGCTCGTCATGTAACGTGTTTTAAAAAAAAACTCCGCGTACGGCGGGAAAATGCGCCTCACGAATGAGGTTAAAGGACGCCTCTTTCTTTCTCCTTTAACCCTCACGCTTTTCTCACATCTACCCATTACTTTGTATCTTCTTGCACAGCACCGCGACCCTGCTCCCCCACTCCTCGAATATTCCGGTTATCTCGCTGCTCCTTCCCTTTTCTCACCACCGGCTTTTCCCTTGCTCCCCACCCCCCTACTTCCACACGGCTACCTAAGTCTCCCTGCTCCCCACCTCCCTCTCCACCCCCCGTGGCTCAGGCCCAGAAGCCGACGTGCGGCGCGGCGGTTACACGGGAGGCATTATTAACGGTAGCCGGACAATGCTGGAACAACCCTACCCCTCTGCACATGACCGTGTCCGGGCCGGCTCGGGTTCCCCCTCCTGCCCGGCCTCTGATGCACTGTGAGGCCTTCTACAACAGAACCCCGGGGTGACGTCATGAACTAACGGCCTCCAGTGCGTGACGCGTCGTCATCCACGCGCTGCATCACATGTGCACAGGCAGCGTGACCGGGACACAGGTGCCTGGAGTGAGTCACTGGCCAGCTTACCCATAGGTTTATTTTATTTATTCGGTTTGTTTTTAAGTAATAAAATACACCATGAAAAAACGCTTCGACCGTGAAACATAAGTTGGAGGCAAGTGTTTCTGTGCCATTCCTTGGTGGAGAAAGATACCCTTGACCCTTAATTTTTTTCTAAGGGAATTCAGGGGCGCCTGGGTTGACAGGTACCCAACCTAGTGCATTCAGCACAGTCATGACAGGGAACTTCTTAATTGTGAGAAATGCCCCATTAATGACTCGTATAATATCCTGGCCTCCCAATCCCAGCCTATGCCAAAGGCTTTGTTAATATATATGCAAACTATCCCACCAGTCTTAAATGCCTCCCCTTCAAGGCCTAACAGCCCAAAACGCTTTTGGAATCATATCCGTCCAACTAATAGTCCTTGTTCCTTCCCCGCCACTCACAAATCTCGGTGTCCGATCCATGCCCAAGATACCCTCTGAGCACAGCAGCCCAGCCCCCACACTACAACCTCACTCCAGAGCTGATTCGCCTCTCCACCATCCCTCCAGTATCTGGTCGGGTATCAGGGGCATTGCTAGCAAATGGTGTAGCAGGTGCAGTGTCACAGGGGAATAAAGCAATAGGGGCCCTTTAATCCCCCTAACAATGCCTATATTTTGATACCTTCCTGCAGGGGGCCACTGGCACCCTTGCTATGATAACTCTACACAATTCATACAAATCCTATTGCAAACATCACCCTCACACCCTCACATCCCCTCACCCCCACATACCCTCACCCTCACATCCCCTCACCCTCACATCCCCTCACCCTCACATCCCCTCACCCTCACATCCCCTCACCCTCACATCCCCTCACCCTCACATCCCCTCACCCTCACATCCCCTCACCCACCCTCACACCCCCTCACCCCCCCTCACCCTCACCCCCCCTCACCCTCACCCCCCTCACCCTCACACCCCCTCACCCTCACACCCCCTCACCCTCACATCCCCTCACCCTCTCACCATCACACACCCTCACTCCCCCTCCCCCTCACTCCCCCTCCCCCTCACCCACCCTCACCCACCCTCACCCACCCTCACCCACCCTCACCCACCCTCACCCTCCCTCACCCACCCTCACTCACCCTCACACACCCTCACCAGCATAACATAACAAAATATAGCATAGCATAACAAATCACAGCATAGCATAACAACGAAAAGCATAGGATAGCAAAACATAGCATAGCATAACAAAGCATAGGATAGCAAAACGAAGCCTAGCATAGCAAAACACAACAAAGCATAGAATAGCATAAAAAAAATACAACAAAGCATAGCATAGCATAACAAAACACAGCATAGCATAACAAAACAATGCATAACATACCAAAACATAGCAAAACAAAGCATAGCATAATAAAACACATCAACAACATAGCATAGCATAACAAAACAAAGCATAGGATAGAAAAACTAAACATAGCATAGCAAAACATAACGAAACATAGCATAACAATACACAACACAACACATAGCATAGCAAAACATAGCATAGCTTAACAAAACGCAACAAAACAGAGCATAGCGAAACAAAACATATAATAGCATATCAAAGCATAGCAACCCAACACAACAAAGCATAGCGTAGCATAACAAAACATAGCATAGCAAAACAAAGCAAAGCATAATAAAACACAACAAAACAAGGCATATCATAACAAAACATAGCATACCATAACAACACAAAGCATAGCATAGCAAACCATAGCAAAACAAAACATAGGATAGCAAAACAAAAGATAGCATAGCATACAGCATCACTCAGCACCACCACAGCATCACTATGCACTACCACCGCATCACTCGTTCACCATCACAACATCACTCGGTACCACCACAGCATCAATCTGTGCAACCATTCAACAACTGGTTCAAATATGTTCTCTCAATGTTTCAAGCTTTATTACAAATGTAAAAAAGATGTTAATATTTCACTTCTGTTCTTGGTTTTTTGTCACAATAAAATACACTGAACATAATCTTCACAAAAGTTATTTACAAAACTTTAAGCTATTGCCATTATAAATTACAATAAATTTTATTTAAGTATTAAATATTGAAAAAAATTAAAAAGCCAGTGTTATTTGTAATATCAATACATGTAACTAACGAAAATATAACACATATTGCATTACAAATGCTATAGGTGTCACATTTATGAAAGTTATAACTATTGGCATTGTAAATGACAAAGCTATTAATTTCGCTATTTTAAAAAACAAAACCTAAATAAAACATTTGTCATTTACAATATCAATAGCTGAAACTTTCCCAATGCGAGACCTGTTGCATGCAAATGCTTGTTTAATATGGTTTGTATCTCAAGTTTGATGGGTCCGGTGAAATTTTCCATTGTCCTTTTGTATACCCGTCTCAAAGGGACGATTTCATTTGCAGGAATTTTGTTAAATTGGTTCATATATGTTAAATATTGGCAACTGCTCTTCTCTTATAATGTTTTCTGTATTTCTCTCTTAGTTGAACAGAAGGAGACAGACTCAGTCCTCAGACTTATTTCTCTGCAGAATGCTGATGGCTCCTGGTGCTTGAACACAGATTTTGCGTCTGCCCTGGGAACAACTGAAGAGAAGCTCGAGGCAAATAAACCTAACAAGGTAATAGTCAGTGGAAATATTGATTTTTGAGATTTTGAAACTTGAAATTAGTTTCTCCCGATGAGTGCAAGAGATCCTATCTCCAGTATGAGAATAACTTCCATCTGGGAAAGACCTGATGTGAACAGAAACTTTTTTTTGTTGTTCCAATTACTTTTAAAGAGAAGAAACAAGTAAGTTGCAGATACAATCCAATCAACAAAATATGATTGCCAAATGTATACATTGATTATGTTCTTCAAATAAATACCAATTTCCCTATGTAACACAGATTAATTGATCAATCGATTGCCAAATATGTACTGAGTTCTATCAGTTCCCGCGTCTCTTTGATATAAAAATTCCTTCTAGAATTAACTGTTGACCATATTTAGGGACATGTTGGTACTGGATTTTTTTTGCTGACTTTGTTCGAAAAGTTTTTGAGAAAATTGGGCTTTTTTAGTCACAGTGATGTCGGGTCCAAATGAATGTTATATCTGTACAGGTTTTGTTGCTGTTAGGAAATTCAGGTTTTGTCAAAGTTTGTGATCACATTGTTTTTTTATGTAATTGGTCCGTCTTTCCTTCTATGTGGCTTGAGAGTGGAACATAAAGATTTTAGTGCTATCACCAGAAGTATTTATTTTCAAAAAATTCACGTCTTATATTATAGTCTGCCTTAATTGCAGGAAATATAGCCCCCAATACTGTCTGTTTTATTGATGTGTATGCTGTATTCTGACCAAGGTTAATTTTGTAACTGTATGCTTTTTTTTTAAATTTTTAGTCAGCAAACAGCCACATCTCTTCAATTACAACATAAATACCCAGCATCCATATGAATACAGCAAGGGAAGGATAAAAGAAAAAAAAAGTACATTAATACATACATTCATAACCAATTAGCCAACGGAGACCAGAGCTTCTGTTCAAATGCCTTTTTCCTTTTTTCCCTTTGTTTTATATGCAGCAGTCTCTAAATAAAATATTGAAAGCAATCTTGATTGCCAATTACTAAAAACTGGCGGTTCAACATCTAACCAATGAGTTGTAACACAGAAACGGAAAATTGAAGTGCAAATAAATAAAAAACCCTCCTCTGCTAATGTTCTATTTCTGGTTAGATCTGTCTGGCGGCCCATGATTATCAATTCCGTTGAAAGCTGAACCTGTATCCCCAAACTGACATTCAAAAAATATTCCACATCGCTAATAAACTTATTTAGTTTGGGGCACATAAACATATGGGCCGAGTTTGCCGCTCTGAATCCACAGCGACTGCATTTGTCTCCTTTCCCAGATTTCCATTTGGCCAACCTCGCTGGTGTATAATACAAATCAAATAATGACATAAAATGCTGGATTTTTAAAGACCCATTAAGTAACACTTTCCTCGATAATTCAATTGCTCTTGCTAGGTCCAATCCTTCAACAGAGTTTTCTTTGCCATTTATCCTCCCATACTTCTATATCATCCTTCAATTTTTTAACAAAGAATTGATAAATTGGACCAATTTTACTTTTTTGTTCTAATTATTTCAATAATACTAACTTTTTCAGTCATTATCTGGTTTTGTATTTTCCTTTGATCCAAGAAACTTCTTAACTGTAAATATTTAAAAATCTGTCCGTTCCAAATTATAATTATGCTGTAAATAAAGAAAATAGACTATCTGGTTTCCTTGAAATAGGTCTCCTAATATGCGATTCCCTGCTGCACGCCACCTGGTCATTACCTGATCTCTAAATCTACTCGGTAATAAGAGACAACTATTAAAAGTCGTATAATAATTCAAATTTAAAGTCAGACCTAACCTGCTTTTAATTTTCCTCCAATTTTCATACACCGCCCACACAATTTTAAATGTTGTCTTTTTATAGTAACTGGGCTCTATTTCTCGAACCAGACATTGCTTAGCCTACTCACCAAGTACCATTTCATAAATTGATGGCCTAGTTGCTTCTTCTATTATAGCATCTTGAATGATCAAAACGCCCATATGTTTTAATAATGCCGCCCAATAATACAACCGAAAACTAGGAATCCCCCATCCCCCTCTCTCTCTAGGTAATATGCACCACTTCATCGCTCTCCTAGACCTACGGTGACTCCAGAGAAACATAGAGCACATTCTTATGGTCTTGACAAAAAAAGATGTAGGAAAGAGGAGAGGGATTGTACGAAATAAATACAAAAACTTCGGAAAAATTAACATCTTTAAAACGTTGCTCCGACCATATAACGATAAATGAAGATTAGTGGAGAAATGTGGCTCAATGGTTAGAGCGGCAGACCTTGATGCAGAGCTCTGGCTCGGGACCAGGGTTCGATTCCCGCCTTGGCGTGTCTCGGGCTCAAAATTCCTCTGACCTGATTTTCTCGCCTCAGTGCCTATTCTAATCATGGGTCCCACGCTGCAACTCTGGGCAATAGCTTGCTTAATCTCCACAATGGCCTCAACAGAGCTGGGATGCCTGGTTTCACCATGGGGGGTGCCCAGGAGTGGATACTTCACAAGGAAAGCCAGGAAGGGTTCCTTAGCGGTATGAGTACAAGCGCCGGGAGACCTGGTCCGGGTAGCTGCACGCTATACAAGTACAAAAACATTTACATTTATTGCCTTGTCCCACGTGTTATTACAACGTTCTTGGAAAAATCCCCAGCTATCCGAATTGACGCCTTCGGGTTAAAGTACAGAGCTTGAATTGCTTTGATAGTCCCTTGGAAATCCCTTCCAGACTAAGATAAGCCATAAAAAATGATAAGAAACCCTATCAAAGGCTTTTTCCGCGTCTAATAAAGCAACCGCTAAAGGAGAATTAGTTGCTTGAGACCAATCAAGGAGAGAAATTATTCTTTTAACGTGATCTGTAGTGTCACGCTTGAAGATAAAACCATGATGTCTTTTTGAGACTATATTAGACATATTATTTAATCTATTGGCTAGCACTTTTGAGTAAACTTTACTATCCACATTCAAAAGTGAAATTCGTCTATATGACCCCATCTCGGTTTCCTTCTTTCCCTTTTTTTAAAAAAAAATAACGATAATCGCTTCAGACCATGAGTCTGGGGGATTTCCCAAAAATGCCTATTGACATACATCAAGTAACTAATTTTTAAGAATCTTTCTGAAGGTGCGATAAAATTCAAGCGGAATGTTATCCGGTCCCATCGCTGTACCAAGAGATAAACTTCATAAAGCTTTTTCAATTTCATCCCAAGTTATGGGAGCGAATAACACCTCTTTTCGATTTCTGTGAGTCTAGTAGTTTCCAGACTATTCAGATAGTTCGCGACCCCTAACTCAAATGACGTCAATTCTAAGGGAGCTGTGTATAAATCTTGATAAAATTTGAGAAACGCTTCCAGAACCCCACCCTTAGTTTGTTGCATAGTCCCATTTGAATCCACCACCTTTTCAATCTCATTAGAAACTGTTTTATGCCGGAGTCTTTTTGCTAAAGTTCTACCCGTATTTTCGCTAAATTCAAATGCTTGTTTCTTATATTGATTATATTTAAGGGCAATTTGATCTGCAATATTAGAATAAGCCATAGCTCTTTTAATTGTTAGATCTCTCTGGGCTATACCGATGTGTTGGTCTAGTCTGATTGCTTTGGCAAGATTATATTCTGCCTCCATAACGAGATCACAATCATGCTTAGCTACCTTCTTCTTCCATCTCCCATTAGAGTAGCTAATAGTTTCCCCCCTGACTATCGCCTTAAAGGCGTCCCATAAAATCTGGTTCGGAGCGGTCTTTTTATTGAATTCAAAAAATTCCTGTATTACTTTAACCATGTGTTGACAATAATTTTCGTCCATCAGTAAATTCCTCTCAAAAGACCATAGTTGTTTCTTCTCCAGTGTATGCATACCAAGAGTTAATTCCAACATTAAGGGATTATGGTCGGAAACCAGCTTAGGGAGAATTTCTATCTTAAGTTTACCAACCATTTGCTGTGAGACAAAGAAATAATAGTCGTACCGATTTTTTTTTATGCGGATATATTCCAAACATCCTTGAGTCCATGCTCAACTGCTAAATCCCTCAGTGTCCTAAAAGTCCGGTACTTCCTTCTAGAATACCTTGTGTTCCCTCTAATATCAAAATCCGCCTCCAGGTGTATGTTCAAGTCCCCACTAATCATCACTGGTTGGCGCCAATGCGCTAATTCTACATTAATAGAGTTCAAGAGCTCGGCATCATCCACATTTGGTCCATATAGTGTACATAGCGTAAATCTATGCTGATTAGTCTTACATTCTACAAAGGCCCAGCATCCCCATTTATCTGCCAAACTCTTTACACACTTCACCGTTCCCCGTCTAATTAGGATAGCCACACCTGTCTTAATACCCCTTTGTTTTGAACGTACCACTAGCTCCAACCCTAAATTTTGCATCAATCCTCGTTTCCCCCACGCAATGTGTTTCTTGCAAACACAAAATCTCAACTTGAGATAGTTGTACGATTTTAGCCAATACATCTCTCTTCTTTCGATCATTGAGCCCACATATATTGCGTGTACATATCCTTTCCTATCCATTATCTAAAAGAAAAAGCAGAACATAAGCATACAAGAAATTAATAATCTGAGTATAATCAGTTCTCTTTGCCTCTTTTATAGAACTGTTCTTCAAGCGGCGTAATTCAAAAATAATCGAAACAAATACAAAAATAAGCATGGCTGCTGCTGACTTTTCACCCCCCCTCCACCACTCACCCTTCCCCTGCACCACCCCTACCTCCTCCCTCCCCACCCTGCCCACCCCCCCTCCCACTCCTGCCGACCCACCATATGAGTCACAGGGACAATCAGTCCCTGAAAATATGGAGTGCCGCCCCCCACCCCTTTTCCTAGGTCCGGAAGGAAAAATAAACAATACCTTAAATCAAACTAGATTTCACTTGAAGCATGGTACTCACACAGACAATCAAAAATATTGAATCAATTGCCAATTATAAAGCTCTCTCATATTTATAAAGACATCAGATATTCTTTTGCTTCAATTTCCGAAAAAACAACTTGGTTTGACCATTTAGAATCACTTTTAACTTAGCCAGACTTGGAGATAGATTGTAGCCCCTTTTTCTAGAAACCATGGAATAAGCTGTCGGAGATGCCATCGTTTCGAGACAGTCTGACAAAAATCAGGACGAACAAAGAAATTACAGGGTTTTGCCTGCCTTTTCTTATCTGGTCTAGCGAGACCAAACACTGCCTCACGAGCCAAAAAATTCGAAAATAGGACCAAAATTGCTCTAGGGCGATCCTCCTGCCCTTGTCTCCCCCTTTATATAGTAAATAGGAATCTATGTACCCTCTGAATCTCCATTGACCAGTCCCACAAGGTCAGTTCTGGGAATGCTTCTGCAAAAAGTTCACAAACAAATTTCCGAACATCTGCATCTTCTTTCTTTTCTGGAATTCCTAAAATACGTAGATTGTTCCTATGAGCCCGATTTTCTAACTCTGAGAGTTTATAGGTAATATCATCTCGCTGAGATCTAATGGTATTAATCTCTACTTTCTGTGCAGCGAGATCATCCTCTAGTGTGGAGATTCTTGTCTCCACTTCAGTTACTCTGAGCGCCATGTCAGAGCAGATGTAATCTCCCGCCGTACGGCATTCTGAACCTTCCTGCAGGTTGCCTGAGTCAGAGTATTTTCTGCCTTCA
This sequence comes from Lissotriton helveticus, assembly GCF_964261635.1. Lineage (NCBI taxonomy): Eukaryota > Metazoa > Chordata > Amphibia > Caudata > Salamandridae > Lissotriton > Lissotriton helveticus. The sequence goes on along the minus strand of NC_136072.1, from coordinate 233,559,525 downwards.
TTTCAGATCTGTGTTTCATCATCGTGTGGTAAATCGTAGATAATGTAATTTCTTCATCAGGACTCTGCTCCCTTGTATTAGATTCCAAACTGCCTGTATTACCTTCCGAAACGGATTTCTCAATATTATCAGTATCCTGCGAGACCACATGTCCCACAATGCTCTCTCCTTGGAACACTGAATCAGGCATACCTTTCTCCATCTGCTTATTCTCTATAGGAAACTTAGTTGCGACTACTGCAGGGGCCGTAGATACCGCAATATCGGAAGGGGAAACAGAACCAGTCTCTTTATGACCATCCAATGTTTCAATTTCGTTACATTGTGGCTTTACTAAAGTATTTTTTGAGGCTTGTCTCTCAAACAGTTCGGGAAGAGTTTGAGCTCCCTGTTTATTCACCCGTGCAGCCACATTCGCCTTCACTGCACATTCAGCCCCCTTCCTCCTGTTCATACCTGCAGGGGATTGCTCTCCCTTTTCTGCCTCTCCTGGCTCTCTCTCTTTTCCATTCTCAGCGCCGTTGTTAGCAGGATTCACCTTGCCTCTCCGCATATATTGTTTGGGCGGCATGCTGCTGCTCCCCGCACCTCCACGACTCCGAGCTACCTGCCAGCAAGCTTGAATCGAAATATGCTGGAGTCGCCACACCGGGGCTCCAAGAAGCCGAAAAAGCACCAGCCAGGAAATCATCAGGCACGCCGAACACACGTGCATGTGCGGGGATGGGCTCGTGAACACGGAGCTAGCACACTCTCTGAGAAGCCAGTTCAAAAAATAGCAGAAATGCCAGAAGTTCCTTCGTTTTCAAGCATTCACCAAATCCGGAAGAGTCCACAAGAACATCCAGAAATATAAGGCAAGGCACATCGAGTAAAGCGGTGAGTAAGATGCTTCGATAACTCTCTCCTCCCGAACCCGGAGCAGGGACCGAGCTTCTCACACAGCCTTCCCTGCGGCCGCCATTTTGCCTCCTTGTAACTGTATGCTTTGTGAACAATGCAAAGTGAGGCTGTTCTTGACACCGTAACCAGTATGAAGTTAAAATACTATTGCAGTCATTGCAGTGTTTATTCGGACATGAAAGTAGTACCCCTTTGGCAAAATAAACTAATGTCTGAAAGCATTCTGACACAGGCAAGGCCAGTATCATGCTTTTGGAGTTAGTATGCAATCTGGTGATCACAAAAATGTTGAGTTTGGAATCTGTATTAATCCTGCTTCACCTAAACTGAAAGTTAATCTTGGCAAATGTGGTTGTTTTTTTTAAATCTCATACAGATTGTAATTAAGGACCATGTAAGCACTTTAAATTGAAGTTGAATTTCTTTTAGATGACTTTCCTACTGTCAATCGATGGAGCTTTAACAGGGCTAGAAAAACAGAGTTCATTTTATGCTATTGGTCCCTTTTTGGACACTGGGTGCACCATTTAATAAACTGACAACAATCTAAAGACATGGGTGTAGTCTAGTATAGCGCAATCAATGTCTCAAGTACAACTTTTTGTGTCACACTGGGGGAGAGATGTGGCGCGGCGGCCAGGGGCAACTGACGCTGGAATCTTTGGATCACGGTTCGATCCCTGCGCCGGCGGCAGATTAGCTCAGCACCATGTGACTCTGGGCAATAGCTTGCTTAATCTTCCCGACGGCCCCCAGCGCCTGGAGACCCTTACCGGTGATTGTTTGCACTTTACAAATTTGGATTATTGTTATTACTGTGGAGTACGCCTCGACTGGTGAAGGCAAAAGGATGGCACCTGGTTCATCTTCTCAAATAGAGCAAACAAGCTCACATTTTCATTCCAGAAGGATATCTCTAGACAAACAATGTGGCTGTCATTGGTGTATTTAGACTGATTATGTTTGAAGAGAAATAAAACAGATCTGCAGGTTTTAAGATAAAACAGGAGCAAGACAATTGACAATAACTGAATATTGTTGGAATATTGCTATAATGAAATAAAAAAATGAGTGCCATATATGTACTAGATTGTCAGCAGAAATTAACTTGCTTGTCACCGTTTCTTTAAAGGCAAGCAAATAAAGGAATAATAATAACTGATCCAACAGAGGTAGAAACATGGGATTTTTACTGGCAGGCTCAAAAAACTCAATTTCTGGTTTATAATAAAGAACTGTGAAATTATTGAAGACGTCCCTTCTGAGCAGTCAAGATAACTTTATAGAAGTAGTGGTTAAAAATTAATGGACACCCAGAAGTTGAAACACTAGATTTATCTTTGGCATGTATGTTTGATTTATAATAAACAATGTAACAGTAATGACTGCATATTTATAGACACTTATTTGGCATGAACCAAATCTAATAAAGGAGAATGGCGCACTAAATCATAAATATCCATCCGAGGTTACAAATCTTAAAATCACATTGAGGAAAATACAAAATTCAAAGAATTCATTGTATGTCAAATGTCATTGTATAGAGAGACAATAACACACAGAGATAAAGTAAATGTAACGTGGTACTCTTTTTTCCCATCCTACATCCCCTCATGCGATTAAAACCACAGGTGAAAAAATTTGCTGGTAACCTATGTTTAAAAACATAGCACTTAAAAGCAGCCTATCAACAATGAGTCTCCTAATAAGGATTCATTGTCTCTCCCTTTATTGAAATCAAAATGTTATTTACTTGTATTATTCAAAATGTGTGATGAGTAATAAAGCCATATGGTGTTTTAACTTTGCTTTTCCAAGCTGTGAATACCAGTAGTGTAACTGAAAGGGGACATCACTATTAGGCTAACCTCTACTTGTTAAAATGTGAGATCTTTATTCATATTGTCTATGTTTATGATCTGAGTTTAGGATACATCTAGTAGAGAAAATATAAATGGTACTGAAGAAAATTGGTAGTTCTTTTTGCATCATTACCTAATATCAACCTCTGCATATTCCTTTTTGGATTGTATAGGGCATACAGCATGAAGATAACAAGTGGCTCATGTTCTTTTGATGGGTTCTTTTGCCATTACATATGCCAAGGAATCTTGTTTGATCCATCCTCAACCTCCAGCTTCCAATATACATATCCAGAGGCAGCAACTGAAGTCTTAATTTTGCAAATACATTTGTTTGCAAATTATGGCTTGATGTAATCTAGTTGGCTCCTCTCTTAAAATACTTAAGGCTATACATTATCCACATTGTACTGAGCCCAACAATGATTCACCCAAATCCAATAGTTTTAGCTATTTTCATCATTGTTTTTCCCACTAAGTTAGGATTGGGTCGCAAGAGTATTATCCCCATCTCCAGTTCACAGAACAAGCAAAGCTAGACTCTCCAACAAAGTGGAGTATGCCACTAGTATACCTCATAACGTTATGGGTGTAGATATTGAAAAGCACCAAAGCTGAATTCAGAATGCTTAAGCTTTTGTATAGCATTCTTGTTTTATGAAGCTTACACTCCCACTTTAGCATAAAGTAAGCCCTGTAGAAGTAAGAGTAAATATTTATTGATGAAGCTTTTCTTGCTTATCTAAAATGTTCAAGAGGAGGCTACATAACTAAGCAATACGAATAGTTGGGATTCTCTTCATAGAATGGTCATTCCTCTTGTATACACTGGAAATACATGAATTTGAGTTTCATTTAAAAAAATCTGACATTCAATATGTTTTTGTTAACTAATTTAATCTATTTGTTGACTTTGAAACCTCAATACATAGTTAAAATCGTTATCAGTTGTATGTATTCAGTTCAGATTACGCCAATACCCTATGCCAGAAGGGTTGCAGAGCCACTCAGCTCCACACTATAGTTTTGGCTAAAATGGCCGAAGTGGTCAACCCGCTAGCAAACCCACTTCTGAACCTCTCCTTGAGTCGTGGGGTGGTACCACAGGCCTGGAAACAGGCGAATGTTATTCCCCTCCTCAAGAAACCTGGCCTGGACCCTGAGGTTCTGGCCAATTACAGGCCCATCTCTCTTATCCCTGCGTTGGTTAAGATCTTGGAGAAGCATGTGCACACCGTGCTCCAACTTTCTGGAATCGTACAATCTGCTGCACCCTACTCAATCTGGCTTCCGCCCCAATTTAAGCACCGAGACGGCGCTCTTGGAGGTGTCCGAGGCCATTAAAGAGGTACTGGACTCGGGGGGCAAGGCTATGCTTGTAATGCTAGATCTGTCGGCGGCTTTCGACACCGTCCCCCATGAGGGTCTCCTCGCCAGACTCCATGAGATCGGTCTGAGGGGGATGGTGTTCAGCTGGTTTAAATCATTTTTGGCTGGCCGTCGACAAACGGTCTGGGTCCCACCGAGCTCTGCCGTGATGCCGCCTTTGGGAGTCGGAGTTCCGCAGGGCTCTGTGTTGAGCCCGACTCTTTTTAACATCTTTATGACCCCTTTGGCAGCACTGGCCGAGTCTTTTGGGGCCCAGATCGTTTCCTATGCCGACGATACCCAGCTCCTCTTTATGTGTAGGAAAGGAGAAGATTTTGATGGAGAGAGTATCCGTGAGTGCCTTGGGGCTGTTTTCAAATGGTTCCAGCTAAACAGCCTCAAGTGCAACTCAGATACATCTGAGGTACTCTTCTTCGGCTGTCCATCCGAGCCAGATTGGCAGGAATGGTGGCCGGTTAACATGTTCCCTCCAGCGGGCTCGTCCCAGCTGGCAAAGAACTTGGGGATCAAGATTGACAATGGTCTGGCGTTAAGATCTCAGATCCTTGGTCTCACGGGAACATGTTTTGGCCTCCTCAGGATGCTTCGTAAGTTCCTTCCCTGCTCTCAGAGGAACATAGGAAGACGACGGTACAGGCCTTAATAGGCTCTAGACTGGACTACTCTAACGTTCTGTATCTTCGCCTGCCGGAATATCTTCTGGAACGGCTGCAGGTGGTCCAGAACTCGGCCGCAAGGGCCATTTTTGGTCTGTATAGGCGAGCCAGAGTTTCCGGTCTTTTGCAGTCGCTCCATTGGCTGCCTATCCGTAAGCGGATAGTCTTTAAGGCTTTGACTTTGGCCCATAAGGCTCTTCATGCATCGGGAGCCAAATATCTCCAGAAGAGGCTTGCCTTTTACCATCCGGCCAGATCTCTGAGGTCCGAATCACTGTTCCTTCCTGTGGTCCCACGAGTAAAAAGGGCTCGTATTGGAGGTCGCTCTTTTAAGCTGTTGGCGCCACAGCTTTGGAACACTCTGCCCTTAGCATTACGTAGTACTTCCAATCTGCTGAACTTTAGGAAGGGCCTTAAAACTTGGCTTTTCGCCCTTTAGGGTCCTCCTTCTTCTCTCTGCCGGGTCTGTTTTATTTCACTGTGTTGTTCTCCCTCTGTTTTGTTTTTTCAATTAAAGCGCCGGGACACTCCATGGAGTAGCCGTGCGCTATAAAAGTTTATATTAACATAACATAATATAACATATGGAGAAATGTTCCCTCCTCCCTACCACATCGTAGGCACTGGAGGGTGCCACCACCCCCATCCTCCAAAGATGGAGACTAGTATAGTACACGCGATGCACATACTTAAATTGGATAAAACAGTATCTGGTAGCTACTGCCTTGCCACGAGGACAAGCTATCGCCTCGGCCCAGTCGTCATCCGTCAAGTCTGGTATGTCAACCTACCACGCACTCCTCATTTTATGCAGGGTCGTGTTAGAGTGTGTCATCAACTTCTGGTATATCTGCCTTATTTGGTGTGCCCCTAGGTCACCCATAAGAAGGCGGCCTTCTAGCAGTTGAAATTCAGGGAGGTTGGTGACGTCTACAAGCGAGGGAGCCAAGACATGACGTAATTGGAGGTTCCTATAAAACTGGGTTTTGTGAAGATGGAATGCCTCCTGCAACCGCTGAAAAGATTTAAAGACCGTTCCCTGCAAGATGTCCCCCAAAGTAGAAATCCCAATTGTTGTTCGGCTGGCATGTGGTAAAGTCAAGACTATGCGCACTGTAGAGCAACTGCAGGATGGGAGTCCTCCCCATGGCCCCATGTTCAAATGCGGACGCCGGGTCCATAGGCGAATTATACCACCAGTTGTTAATGATCAACAGATAAGCCACCACATAATAGGAGTATACATCTGCAGCTACGATGCCTCCACAATAGGTGGATTGCATACATGTCTAAAGTGCCACTCTAACCGCCCCTCCCCCCCATAAAAATTTGTTGTGAATAGCGTTAATTTGAGTATACCACAACCGCAGGATATGGTAAGGGAAATTCTGCAAACAGTAAAGAATCCTGGGGAGAGAGACCTTTTTAAAAATGGCATAGCGCCCGTATAACGAGCGAGGTAGGGACGACCAAATAGCTGTCTTCTCTCGGAGATTGGCGAGGAGCGGTGTTATATTGTGTGACCACGAAATCTGCGGGCAGGGGGACACAAAAACTCACTGGTATTGAAACCCGTCTATGGTATGTTTTTACTGAGATGCCCAGGTGCCTCTGCCCTGATGGCTGCATACCAGGAATAGCACTGATTTAGCAGGGTTAGTATGAAGCCCAGAATTCTGGCCGAAGACCCAGAGGATCTGCAGAATACGGGGACCCAAAATCCAAGGGTCGGTCACAAAAATCAGGACATCATCTGCGTAGAGTGCCATGCTGCCTGGCTATGAATGTGGCCAGTCAAAGCCTCTGAGTACCGGATCCTGGCGGACCCACGCCACAAGGGGTTCCACCGCTAGGGCAAAGAGAAGAGGGGAAAGGGGGCAGCCCTGATGAGTACCACGACTAACTGGGAAGAAGGGAGAACGGTGGCCAGCTATATGTACAGAGGCCATGGGTTCCGTGTAGAGTAGGCACATGTAAGCTAAAATACGTGGAGCGAAATTGATCGCTTCTAGAAGTTTGAAGAGGTACTCCCAGCTAAGGGAGTCAAAGTCCTTGTCTATGTCTGCCAAAAGTAAGGCAGCAGGACGTCCTAACTCCGGGGCCAAGGCCATAGCATGGTGGACCCGGCGTATGTTATGTCGGGTGGCCCGATGCGGCATGAAGCCGGATTAGTCCATGTGGCAGGCCTGACTCCTGAATGCATGAGTCAGGCGGTCCGTCAGGACTTTACCCAGCAATTTGGATTCAAAGTTAATGAGGGTAATAGGACGGTATGGGGATGGATCCTCCTTTCAGCTTGAGCCAGTCCCGAGGGAGCAGCCGCCTCTCAATGGCTTCGTGGAAGGTCTCCAATAAATGCGGGCCCATCGTGTTCTTGTGGGAACCCCACAGGGAACCCGTTGGCTCTCGGAGCACGTCCTGGATGCATCACATTGACTGCAGGTGTTAATTCATCTATTGTAATGGGAGCGTCTAACTAATCCTTCACCTGATCGGATAGCCGCTGGGGGGGGGAATATCCTGCAGGAATTCCCCAATGATATCCCACAGAGTTGCTCTAGAGTGGACGTGGTCAACGTTCAGGGAGAGATAGTCATGAATCGCGGTGTGAAGGTACTCCTGGTAATCAGGATTGCGCAGATGCCACGGAGAAATCCGCCATTTGAGCAGGAGCCTCGAAAAATTTAGGAGGAGTGTCGCCTCAACAGGCAATTGATCCGATAACCCTCTCGGGAGATGTGAGACCTGGGAGAACCTGTGGACATAGCTCCGTGATGTGAACAGGTGGTCCAATCAGGACAGGGAGCCATGAACCACCGACATGTATGTGTAGCCTATCTCTCTGGGGTGGTATTCCCGCCACAAATCTGTCCAACCCAAAGGCCCCGCAACCAATGCCAATTTGGAGGTGCCGGAGGGAAGAGCCACCCCTGACCCTCGTCTCCTATCAAGTGGTGTCATAACTTCACTCCAGTCGCCACCAAATAGGGACAGACCCTCTGGGAGTTTGCCCCATAGCAGAGTCTCACCCTCCACAAACCAAGTCCCGAGGGTCCTCGAATCTACTAATGATTCTGATTCCGCAACTCTCATTGACAACCTGCTTAGTTTTGATATGACCCAACTAGTGTGTAAGCCCACCCACATTGCAGGACATACTCTTGACGGCATTTTCACCAACATTAATTTAAAATTTTCTTCCACTTTGCCTGTCCCATGGTCTGATCACAGGGCTGTCTTCTTTAATCTAAAATTTAATGACTCTGAAAGACACAGAAGACGCTTCCTGCCCCCGGAAAGCAAGTGTTCATGGAAACACTTAGACTCGAATCTGCTAGCAGTGGCTCTTGCCAACGACCCCCCAACATTTGAGCAATGTAGCATCGACACTGGAGCCTCCAGCTTTAACAGATGGATTGCTCAGGCTGCCGATGAGGTAGCTCCTCTGGAGTCCCGAGTGCCTAAGAAACGGTCGGCCACCGCCCAGTGGTATACAACGGAGTTGAAATTAATCAAACTCAAATGCCACAAAGCTGAGCGCATTTGGCGGTCCAACTACTGCGCTCTTAAAAAGGCCGAATACTCCAAAGCTCTGCAGGAGTACAAGGCAGCGATTTTTCAGGCCAAATCCACATTCTACACCGCCAGAATCCAAGAAGCCCCCCAACTCTGCCAGAGAGCTCTTTAAGACCGTTACCCTTCTGGCAAAAACCCCGCGATATACTATATTTACACCGGACCAGAACTTTGTCGGGAATATTGCTGCTTTTTTTCCAGAGCAAAGTACAGGCAGTTTATGACTGTCTTGGCACCGTAGCCACCAACTCCAATACCAGCCTTAACATCTCGGTCACTCCTAACCAGATCCCGGCAGTGGACACTGAGGAATCTTCACCTCCCATTTTCCCTGTCTTTTCTAGGTTTCCTATGCTAAAGGAGTCGGAGGTCGGGGACCTTCTCCTACAGATGAAATCAGGATCTCCACTGGATTCTTGCCCTCCGCACATTCTGCATTCTATTCCATTAGCTATAACTGGAGTATTGACCTCTCTATTAAACAAGGTTATAGGCTCAAACTCCTTCCCCTCAATCTGTAAGAAGGCCTGTATCCGCCCGATTCTGAAAAAAGACTCACTCAATCCCTCTGAAACTAAAAACTATCGGCCCATCTCCTGTCTGCCTCTACCAGCTAAAATCCTCGAGAAAGCCATGAACTTAGAACTGATGACTTTCCTTACGAAGAATAATCTTCTTGACTCTACACAACATGGCTTTCGAGCATGCCATTCAACTGAGTCAGCCCTTATCATGGCAACAGAAGATATCAGGAAGACCATGGACGACGGTAGAAGAACGGCCCTCATATTACTTGATTTAACCGCGGCGTTCGACACTGTCAATCATTCGGTCCTACTGAGTCGTCTGGAAAATCTGGGCATCTCCGATGCCGCTCTAGCCCTCTTAGCATAATTTCTGACAGGCAGAATCCAACAAGTCCACTGGGATGGACTTAAATCAGAGGAATTCACTCTTCCCGGAGGAGTCCCACAAGGGTCGGCATTATCACCAACCTTGTTCAATTTATATGTCACCCCCTTGGCGAAACTGATAAAATACCATGGCTTGAGATTAGTGTCTTATGCAGACGACACACAAATCATAGTGTCGGTCTCTGATTCCATTGAAGCAACTGCAGGCCGTTTCAGGAATTGCCTTCTCAGTGTTAAAAACTGGATGAGCCAAAACTTTCTCAAATTAAATACTGAGAAGACTGAAATCATAGAATTCGGTCAAAAGCCCTCGATATGGAGTCCGCTATGGTGGCCCCCGGAAGCTGGCTGTTGTCCTATCCCAGCCGAGAAGGTCAGAAACAACGGATTCTTACTGGACAAAAACCTCTCCTGCACAGCGCAGGTGAACCAAGTCACTTCAGCTTGTTTTCATATGATGAAGGTACTTAGAAAGATCTTGCCCTTTATTCCACCCACTTTAAAAAAGTCTGTCATTGCTGCCCTAGTAATGTCTCGGGTTGATTATTGCAACTCTCTCTATCTCGGTACAGGAGAGAAGCAATTGATCAAGCTGCAGGCTATCCAGAACGCGGCCGCCAGGGTTCTTCTGAACCTGCCAAAACGTCACCCCACCTCCCGGGCCATTCGAGAGCTGCACTGGCTGCCAATTAAGCGCAGAGTCCAGTTTAAAGCCCTCTGCTTGGCCCACAAAGTCGTTCACGGAAAAGGATCAGACGATCTGGCCAAACTTCTCCCGCGCTATGTGCCTAACCGAACTCTAAGATCGGCTAATCAAGACCTGGTCTGCGTGCCTAGAATCCGGAAAGTGCGTTGGGGGTGGAAAATCATTTTCTAATCAGGCCTCCAAACTCTGGAACTCATTGCCTGTCGAACTTCGCTCACAAGCCTCCAAACTGAGATTCAGAAAATCCCTGAAAACATGGCTGTTCTCCCTGCCCTGATCTGTCTCACATCACCTTCTATCCTACAGCGCCAAGACGCCGCGGCATTCGAGCGCTTAATAAAAACTTCAGTCAGTCAGAGGGCGGGGAGCATATACACTGCCCAGCGTGAGTGGTTCACCATAAAGTGTCCTTGTCAGGAAAACGGACCTACACCCAGGGTCCGTCCAAAGTTTGGTGTGGAGGAAGGGAACCAGGGCACGAATCGGAATAGCGGTCCCACGAGAGCCCCTAGTGAAATCAGCATGGAATACCTGTGGGAATCCAAACCTAGCTAGACAGGGAACCTTACTACCCACAAGATGAGTCTCCTGCAACAGAAGAATGTCGGCCCCATATCTTTTAGCCTGCCTGAGAATGGCCCCCTGTTTTACCTTGTTGATCAGCCTTTGGACATTCCACGTCACCACCAGTTTACCGTTATGGGAGCCCGTTGCCGGGAATGCCATTTATCTAGCCAGGGTCAAAAAGTAATGGTCTGCCAAGTGAAGAATGGGATGTGCATCTGCTTTAATAAACAAATAAAACATAACACTACATTTCTGAAACCCCCTCCTCTTCGATGCCCTCCCCGCACCCAATACTGCCAAGAACTAGGAGCATCTGTCGTGGTGGGGGTAACCTCCGGACCCAAACTGTGGATCTAGAGGCCCCCCTCCAATGGATCCCAACCACCCCAAAAAACATGAACCATGGGGATCTAGCGGCCACACTGGTCAGCCACCATGCGTGTCATCCAACTCTATCTAGCGCAAAACGCACAGGGTAAACCCAGCCCATGGACAATCAGGTAAACGATAATAGAAATATCACAAGCCGTGGGTCAATCAAGATGCTTGTACTGGACTAGAGTATCGACTGTCAGAGCCAGAGCGATGTCACCTCTTAGACTTTGTCCTGCGCGAACAATTCCACTGCGAGCCCCTCGGAGTCCAGTGGCAGCGGAGAATGTGCTTTCAGATGGGCCCTTTCATCCGACCAGGCAAAGACCACTTCGGGTGAATAAAAAAAAATGTTTTTGAGTTATAAATCACTCGGAGCCTGGCAGGATAAGTAGCATATAAGAGATGTTGAATTCGCACAGCCTCTGCTTCTGTGAAAGAGTGTCTTTGTTGCTGCACCAAGCGGATGTAGTCCGGAAAGATCATAAGGAGCCTGGAATCAAAGACAATCTTATCTTTATTGAAGCAGGCATATTGCAGTACTTCTCTGTCCGCATAGTTTATTAATTTGGCAATGACCATCCGTGGATTTTCTCCTGGGGGTAGCTTTCACGTAAGTGTCCGGTGATCCCTCTCGACCACAAAGCATGGTGAAATCCTGTCCGCCGGCTGCAGATCCGTAAGCCACGACTTAAGAAAATGGTCCATGGAGCCACCTTCACAACCCTCCAGAAAGCCTGCATTATCTGGGATGGGGCCAGGTGGTGGGTCCCCACTGGCGGACATTGCAAATTGGTCTAGGGTGCTCTGTTTCAGACCTGGGGCACCAGGTTTGTCTTTCCCTATTGTGAATCTCGCCAAGGAACAGTTCCGATTACTGCTGGGGCAAAGCTCGGCCCGGCAGGGTATGCATGGTCACGGGGGTGCCGGTCTGTCACCTCCGGGGCCTCTCCATAGGGCGCACCGCAGGAGGTCCTCACGATATCCGTCCGCTACTAGGTTACAAGTCGCACTGGATCTAATCCAGCCGCCTCCACAACCTGCAGCGAACAGCCAAGCAGGCCCCCTCTTAAAGAACCTGGCTTGCTGGACAACCAGCTCTCCGAGCACCCTGCAGTACCCCGGCATTCAAGGGCAGTGTCCTCTTCGGCAGTACAGATTGCTAGGGCGCGATGTGTCACCAAGTCCAGTGGCACCACACAGAAAGGCCCCACCCTCTAAACGCAGCCTCGGGGCCTGGACCAGCAATGCAGAGAGCTGTAGGGCCCAGCTGGCCGATGCCTGTTGTCTGGAGGCACTATGGGGAATCAAGATGGCGACAGGTGAATAAGCCAATCCGGGGCCCCAATCCGGGGCCTCAGGTCAGCCGCTTGTCTTCACGGCCGTGGGTAGACACCTCGTTGCGCAAAAGGCAAATGAGACCTAGCCGGACCCCCGGAGTTGTCTCACGGTCCAGGTACCGATCGATAACCAAGACCGACACCCAAGCAGGCCCAGTATGGCCAGGGCGCACGGCAGCCAGCCACCCCCGCTCAGCCCCCCAACGCCCCCTCTAACCTGCGACCACAGGAGTGGATGTCGTGCAAGGGGGCCACAGTACGGTCCTCGCGGCCTTTGAACTCGCACCAAATCCACCAGCGGAATCCTTCTTGGGCTAACACCAGCACCCCAGAAATTCCTCCGTCCTGTATCCTTTGGATTTGCTGCTCTGGAGTTGAATGGGGTAGGATTAATGTCTGATTAAGGTGGTGGGTGTGCGGAGCTCTTTCAAGCTGCGACTGCCATGATTGCTGGCCATGCCACGCCCTCTGAGGTCAAGGTTTTTTAGTAAAATGTACCTCATGCATAAGTAAAGCTGTGTTTAAATCTCACAACCACCTAATGTTGTTTTTTGTATGGCCAAGTGTCCTGTCCTATATAGCATAAAGCACCATCCAGGTGAGGATCACGTCACTTGATCTATTTGTTCTGACGGAAATGTGTAGAAAATGCATACAGTTATAGCCACACACTTTGCAGTTGAAGAAGGCTCCTGTATTTTTTTTTTTAACCTTAGGATTGTCTCTTTCAAGCATTATTGTTAGATAATCGGTGACCAAGCTCATGCCGTTTAGTTTCTAGTTTGACTCAGCTCACAAATATCTATAACACAATTTCTCTTTTTTCACCTGGAAAAAAAGATCAGTACTGTACTAGTTATTTGTCTGCTTCTGGCTATCCCGGGAGATTTCTTCAAGTGCTATTTTCTAGAGGCTAAAAGGCAATATATATGGTTACATTCATTTGTACACCTGGCTTTGAAATTAAGTGCTTTTAAAGAGTTTGATTTCATGCAGGATCTCATGTTGATACTATATGTATGTCTACGTGATGTAGGCGACCTTAATTCTTCAGTAACCTACTCTCTGATAGAAATGGGGCTTCTGGTTGGCCAGTGTATGCACCTAAGCCAGGCAGAACTCACCACTCTAGTCAGGGTAAGTTACACACCAATGATAACCTGTGCCCATGCTCTAGTAGCTTGGCGCAGAGCAATCAAACTTATAATCAGAGGCAATGTGTAATGCATTTGTGCAACATGCACAAAATAGTAAGCCAATGAATACACCTCAAAATGACTCCACACAGGTTTAGAACATTGCCAATATATATGTAAAATAAGATCAAAACGACAAAAATGTAATCGGATTCAGAGATATTCACAATTAAAGGAATCAAAGCAGTTCTTTAAGATATACGAGCATTGGTAAAATATGTTAAATACTGTAGTTCTGGAATCCGGTGCACTTCTTGTAGGTCAATTAGTGTCCCACTGTGGGTTTTGTAGTAGGCAATGAAAAGTACCCGAAGTGCAGCACGGTACTGCTGGGACCACTCTGGTCCTATTCAGTTAATCAAAATAAGTCCCGGTGACACTCAGTTGTGGGCTAGGGCCAGCTACTGGTGGTTATGGCCCGCCCGAGTCTGGGATACGCACAGGGTATGTTTTGGCGGCACCAGTAAAGTGTGTGTCTCCATTGTGAGGAGCACAGTACAGTGACGCCTGGACCGCTCGGATCCAAGTCAGGCAACTAAACACATCACTTCAGAATATGGCTGTGTGGCTTGGCTCAAAATACCTGGTCAGTTGTGAGGTAATTGAAGCTGCTCCTGGGGTCGCTGGGTGCTGGCAGTGAGGTTCACTGAACTTGCAAAACAGGCTACGGCTGCTCAGACTAGGGTGAGTAGTTAATGCTTGCTCTTCCGAGGTCGCCCTGCACTAACACTCGGATGCACAGGGGCCATGCTGAAGGAGGTTCCCGAGGTGTGTTGGCAGAAAAAGAAATGACACAACCGGAGAGGCTCTCCATCTGTAATCTTATTGCCCCGGCAACCAGTTGGGAGAGGTTTTTCAGCGCTCAGGTGCTGAATCAATATTGTGTCACCACAGGAATGCAGCTTCGGGACACCAGTTAGCCCTGAGCCAAAAAAAGACTCAATTACAGAAATAAACTGGTGTGGAGAAACCCACAGCATGCTAGGCTCATGGCAATCTGACAGCACTGTAGTTTCAGGAAAATGTAGATCTTGGGCTTGCAAGGTCTTTGATGTCCCTGAGTTGTCGGTGAGAACATGGGGCAAGCCAGCAAGCCCTTGAAGTCACTCTGGGGATGTTTAGTGCTTCAATCTTCTAGCAGGGCAGAGGTCAACAGGCAGCATGGCAGCGAAGTCAGGCACAGCAAGATGGGAAATCCTTCATCACTGTATCCTTTATTCCAGCGTAGCTTCTTCCAAGTCCAGTAGTGTACTAAAAACCTGGGGTCAGGGCCCCAGTACTTATACTCAAAAAATATTGTAGAAGAATGGGTGACTTCAAAGGGAACCTTTAAAAGTGTGGATCAATCCCTTTCAACCCAGCCCGTGCTCCAAACAATCTGGGGGGGGGGGGTAAATCAACCCTTGTTGTGAGGGAAGGACACACCTATACAAATGTAAGTGTGCCCCTCCTCTCCCAGCCCAGGAAGATAACAGTATGCAGATGAATGCAGATGTTACCCCTGTCACACCCAGCCCGTCCTGCGTTGTGGTTGTCTGAAAAGTATGCACCAAGTGTAGTTGTCACCCAGCTCTTGACGTGTGTTGGTGTCTGGCTGAATGGCACACAGTCCTAAGCACAGAGAAATATCCCACTTTCTATAAGGGGTGTTTATAAAATAGTAATGTAAAATCCAACTACCCCAGTAAGCAGGATTTGTCACCACTATTCAAACATACCAAACGTGGCATGTCACTCCTTACTGATCATAAAGTACCACTTACAAATAGATGAGTAGAGTCCCAATGCTCATCTATGAAAGGAGTAGGCCTCAAAGCAGTGGAAATGAAATACGCCATTTGTCACTACCAGGACATGCCACACATAAAGGTACATGTCCTACCTTTTACTTACACTGCACTGCTCTATAATAACCTTTACTTCTCGCTTCACTGAACCCAGATGCAACAACTATTTACTCATCGGTGGGGCCCGTAGCACCGTGAGTCGCACATACACATTACATCTGAATCAGTGACAAGGAGATAGAGCAGCTGGTTAGCGGTGTACCTAAGATTTATACTCTATACATTAAATACATTGACTTTATTCTATATATGCTAACATGTTACCAGGAAAACCCTACACCAAGGCACTCTACTGTTTGGTCAATAGATCATCTAGTAGAAGTTAGTTGATGGAGATTAAGACCAACTTAATCATAGTAATCCACATAAACATTAAAATTTTATTTTGTCATGACATTTTAATTAAATAAAACCACAACTCGAGTTAAAATTTTAATTTAGCTTTATTCATTTAGGAAACTAAATTGTAATTTATTCAGACAAGTAAGAATTTAGTCATTTATTTAGTACATGTTAAAAGAAAATGAAAATTAGAAATCATATTACCTAGCTCTGTTACAAAGAAATAACAGAGTTGCACAAGTCTCAATCTGCCTCTCTATTCTTCTCAACGCCTCAAAATAAAATCTCTGCATTCGGTCATCTTCATTGTTCCAAAAGTTAAAGTCCAAAAACATTTCAAAGTCTCTAGCACCATAAAATAGTTCAACCCGACAGCATGTCGTGGGGCAAAATAATTTCCAGGAGCAAGCTTTTTTTACCCTTTTCGAACAAGATCTTTTATACCCTTTTTCACTAAATATCTGACTAAAATTGAAACTTTCAAGGTCCACAGTTCATTCTGATTAGTCCATTAGTGGGGTGACTATGATCACCTCATCCATCTGTCATAACCGGTTCCCAAAATGCATAGTCATTCTCACCCTTTCCCATGAATGTCATCTCCGTTTATACTTGTCATTCATTCCATTTGTAACATTATTTTTCCTTTCCCATGTTCTCAGATGCAAAACAACTCTTGGCATTCTCTTGCACTCCTAGGTCAAGCTGATCTTGACATCGCTTGCTGGATGTACCAGGCACTTCTGCTGATTTTTTCATTTTCTCTCTGGCGCATGCGTAGACTCTCTCTCTCATTCAGGCTAACGATAACATTGCGGTCAGCAGCTATTTACAGCGCCCAGGCCACATAGGCCTCTATGAGAACTAGTGCGAAAACAAACACAATAAATGTTAAAATTTAGAATGATAGTTTTTCTGTTAACCTCCAACTTTTCTAATGTTCCCTATTGGTAAGTTACCTAGCAGAAGCATACACATAGCTTTACTTACTTACCAAGTGTATTTATTTTTCTTGCCACGATATGACATGCACATTTCATAAAAGCAAAACAAACATGCTATCTTCGTATTATGGCACTATATTAATATGACTCATTTACAATTATTAATTGATTAGACTTTTGCAAATAGCAGTTAATACCCACGTGCAATATTGATGTCTAAGTGCAATTTTGTTGGTTAATTATTCATGCTTCAGACGAATAGATTGATTATAGTTATGCGAGTGTAACTTCACAGGGGTACACAACAATTGTTTGTCTCACCCCTGCTCCATTGGCACCCTGCCCATAGGGCTACCTAGGGCCTACCTTAGATTTGACCTTTGTAAAATAAATGGGGAGTATAATGCTTGAAAAGTAGTTTTAAATGCCACGTTAAGGTGGCAGTAAACTGCACATGCATGCCCTGCAATGGCAGGCCTGAGACAGGTTTGAAAGGCTATGAAAAGCTACCTCTTTCGATGGCACAAGCAGTACTGCAGGACCACTTGTAGCATTTAATTTACAGGCCCTGGGTATATGGTATACTACTTTAGAAGGGACTTGTATGTAAATCAAATGTGTCAAACAGGTGTAAACCAGTCATACCATGTTTAGAGGAAAGCACATGCGCTTTAGCACATATTATCAGTGAGTGGTTTAGTGCCTAGAGTCCCAAAGCCAACAAAAAGGTAAAAGAAATAGGCGGAGAAAGGCATAACGTTTGAGGATAACCCGCCAAAAAGTGCCAGGTCCAACATTCTCTTTGTACATTTGTTCTTTACTAATTTTGAAGCATTCCTCTTTCTCTAGCATCCTCCTTCTATAAGGTTTTGTGGAGCTTACATGTACTGCTTCCTTTTACATTTCTTACTTTTTCCCCCCACTAGGATATTGATTCTTCTGTTTGGGCAACTGTTTTGGCTCTGATTTGGCTTCACAGCACTGGTGCTGACTGTAGAGATGAGTGGGAATTATTGGAATTGAAAGCACTATCATGGGTCAAGGCAAAGGCAGGTAAGACATTGAGCCTGGTATTGTCCTCTCACCCATCTCTTAATATGAGCCTGTGTCTCTCTCTTTTGACCTTAACATAATTGCTAGTGTGTGTCTTTGTTGCTTATCCACTGTCACCTTCTTTACGTTTCTCTCTCTCTCTTTCTCTCTCCCTCTCCCTCTGTTTTCTGTTTCTCCCTATCTTCTTTCCACACACGCTCCTTTGAGTTACAGCTGTCACTGTTTCACCAGCCTCCTTCTTATAAATTTTGTGTTTACTTTTTAATTTTCTAGGTTCCACTCTGGGAGGGTGTGTCACAGCTGGAAACTCCATCCTGAAGGCATCTGTGGATACTAAAGTGTTTGGATTGTGAGAGGCTAGACAGAATCACTTATTTCCTTTTCTGTCCTGGCTTGTGCTGATAGTTTGCTCCTTTTAATGCAATCTAGCTGCCAAAGAAATGTAAAAGTAAAGTAAACCTGTGCCTTTCGGAACATGTAGAAGGAACAATAGATTTTAAGAGGACAGAATTAACAAGTGGGTAATTGGTCACTTTATGATGTGTTTTTGCAGAAGCATGGAAAGCCTAAATCTACATTACATATATGTATGTACCCTGGAATTTAAACTGCAATAGGTTTAACAACTAGACGACCTCTTTACTATGCCTTCTCCATGGACAGTACTTTCTTATTAAAGTCCTAAGTTGCCACGTATTGCGATATCTGTATAAGGATTTAAAATATATTCATGGCGAATGAGATTCAGAAAATAAAAACTTTAGTATGCCATGCAGTACGAGTTTATTATATAGCTTTAAACATATTTCACAAGTGCAACAACTATCCATATCTAGAGGATCTACATCTTATTGTAACGAAAACAATAATTTAAAAAACTAAACATATCAAATATATACATTGGATCCTAGTTTGTTTTCAAAGTCCTGTTCGTTTAATGCTTACCCTGTCATTTTATGTAATCGCATGGGCTATAATTAAGATTTATGGGGAAAATTAGGTTTTGTACTATACACTAATATACAATGTTATATAGAATACAGATTAGTACATTGGAATGTTGAGCACTCAATTAAAGACTATGCAGTGCTCTGTGAATCTAATGGCTTGTAGAAGCCCGGAGCATCAACATTCTAATGTTTGTTCACAGCTGTTGCTGTGAAAAAAGGCCTCATGGAGCCCAAGGAGATTTTAATCCCCTCCGGCTCCGTGAGGCCTTTGTTTTACCATTTAGAACATTCTGCCCTCAAGGGGCGGATTTTTCTAATAGCTTTGGAGCCCTCCGTAGCAGGCTCTACCAGCCATTAATGGACTGCACCCGTGTTAAACGCTGAAGCGGGCCATTAATACCTCCTTCTGCGTCAGACTGAGAGGCAATAATAGTTACCGATCATTAAAATTCAGAGAAAGTATGCCTTTCCTCACACAAACTTGTTGTCCTTCTTGTGCATATTCTTTCTACATGAAGTCTACACTCCTAGGTGCTGTTATGATGTACTGAGTACTGTGATGTGGTATCATCGCAGAGACCTGGTTTGTCAACTGCCTCCATAAGAAGATGATTTACTTTCTATATCAAGATTGCATTGCAGCCAGACCTTTCCTACCATCAGCCAAATACCTCAGGCACTGTTTTAAGAGAAGTCATTGGATGGAAATGAGAAATAATGTTCCTAACTGTCAGGAGGCGTCAGCCATTCCTTATGTACATACTGCATTGTTCCAAGAGATGCCTGTGGTCTTTAGTAATTCGTTGTCCTGCCCCGTAATATTCTCATCTATTGGAAACAGACTGTACATACAGTAGGGAGCAGAGCAAGTTTACTAATTTCTAAACAAGTAGAGGCTGTGCGACCCATCTTCTACATTATTCTTACACAGGCGCTCAGCCACACATCTCATCTTTGTTATAATTTTTCTGTCCTTTGCACACCTAGATGAGGATTGTAATCTGTGTTTACTCTGTAGTTTTCTTCTGAAGCAGTAATATTTGCACTTTATGTGTAGGGCATTTAGTAATTTCCATTTTGTTGCGACTGAGTCTGTGACATTAAGAGCCATGACTCTCCTTTGGATATCTCATAGAACCTCTGTAATGTGTGTGTGTGTGTGTATCAGCACCAAATCTGCTATTGTTTACTCTGCATGAGAAAAGCTGACCTTTTTCATTCGACTTACTTAGAGCAGACGCAACATTGGCCTTTTTCAGCACTATAAAATGCTTATATCCCCAAAGGACTGATTACTGAACTATGCACTTAGGTAAACAAAGGTAAGCCTTACTTGGAAGAATGATTCAAACCTGATTTAACACTACAATACCAAATGAAAGATGGATTGTGATTGTTTCGTGCCAGGCCTATACTGGGTTATGAGTTTTCCAAGGCATAACCAGCATTCATACAGCTAGATCCTCCACCTCTTTCTCAACTCCAGTAGTATCAGAGACTGGAGGCTGTAGTCCGCTCCAGCTCTGACGTGATCTAGGGCTTACCACATTTCCCTCTTAACACTGATGATGAATGGAGGCCCCACATTTGCTCCTGCATCACTACACTTCTAAAGGGCTGAGTCTAAACTTTCAAAATGTCAGGGGGGCTAAATAACTTCCTGGAGACAGAGTTGGTCCACCAATGTAAGAACCATTTAACAAGGCTCTTACTCTCATGGCCACTTGGTGTAAGTCATGTTTGAACCCTCTGGTGCCAGGCGTCCCCTGACTAGCCCCTGGTGACCCCGACTTTTTAACAAAACACCCTACCTGAAAAACGTGTATTACAGGTATCTACCAGTAAAGTCAAACTGAACACCTTCCCTTTGATCTCATCCGACTCCACTCCCACATGATAGGTAGTCAAAATGTATCAATGCCTCTGGTAAGAAAATGTTTCACTCGATAAGCATTGAAGGCGATGTGACTTTTGGGCAGGGACACCCATGCCTTATGAGACACAGCAATAGAGCGCTTGCTGGCTTTCCCGTCTCAAACAGTTCAGGGTGCACAGGATGTAGCAAAGTGTGTGTTATGTACCATTCTGAACACCAACTGTATAATGTGAACTGTTGGCATCATTGTTGTGCTTAGAAGGCACAGCTTTATGCTATCAGCTGGATTTTCAGAGATGTCCAGGCATTCCTCAGAGAAATTTGATTGATCTGCACTGTTTGTAGTGAGGAACGACTCCTCTAAAGCGATTTAAAGATAGTTGCACTACTACAGAATCTTTGGGGTTGCAGTCCCGTGCCAGACCATTCCACTAGGAATACAAAAAATGTAGGGGCCACTGCGGAGTCCTAGCTTGCCTGAAGTATTGGTGCAGAGGATGTCAGAGGCAGAAGGTATTTGCCCCAGCAGGGACAGCAATCCTTCGAGTTTTCCTCCCCTGCTGCAGCCGTTCCCAAACTGACCAGCTGGCAAAGGACAGGATACATTTCCTCTCCAGCGGAAAATCTGTCATATCAGACTGAGTTTTACAAGTTATTCATATCATTCTCACCTCTTATTTATCCCTCCCCCTCCCCCCCCTCTCCCCTCTCACTACAGCATTTTGCAGCAGACAACACCTCAATCTTGATGTAGAAGTCTATCTTCCGCTGGTCAAAGATGCCACTGAGCGGATCCTGAGCATTTTATCAGTCCTATAAACTGGAACAATTGTTACCACAAACTCCACCAGTGACTGCACTATAAAATCTATCTCACGCTGTTTACCACGAAATCTAATGATTTGACCTCCAAATTTAAAAGGGCTGAAAACCAGAACAATTCTGATTGTGATTATTGCACAGGACAGTAATCTGTGATCTCGGACACCTTGTAGAGCAACAAAGGGTGACCATGGCCTGGGATGTTGCACAATTTAGGAGAATAGGCCTATAAAATGTCTCTTTACCAGGCTCCAGTTAACGCTTGCTCCTGTTTTATGGAATGTGCTGGATTGCATAACTGTTTGTTGAAAGAAATAGTGAATAGTAGAACAGAGTTGCCCCAAAGAGATGATATGGTAGCTTTATCAGTCAATGAGGGATATGCCCCAAGCAGCCGCGCCCCGTGGAGGGAGTTACGGTGGGGCAGGAAGGCGGGGAGGGGGAAGGGCAGGGTGGGGGTGCTAAAAACCGGCATATGGATAATTGCAGGTAAGTAAACAATTTAATTAATAAAACGAATTTCGTAGCGCGCCTTGCACTTTTCGATGCAAGGCGCTCTACGAAATTTGTTTTATTAATTAAATTGTTTACTTACCTGCAATTATCCATATGCTGGTTTTTAGCACCTTCCCCGCCTTCCTGCCCCACCGTAACTCCCTCCACGGGTCGAGGCTGGCCCCAAGTCACTCTGTAAAGACAGTATCATTGTAATGAAGCATGATCTGTAGGATAGATTTGGGAAAGAACTGGACTGTAATGAAATTGTTTCCCACCTCAGCCAATATCCATTGTTACAGTTGCTAGTCTAGTTACAAGTTTGGTCTGCATAACATGGTACAACAAAAAAGACCCATAGAAATACTTGAAACAATCCTTTTAAACCACTCGGGATATGCCACTGGGTAAAATAGCATTTTGTTACATTTCAGCTTGTCCATGTTGTGACAGGAGGGGATCACCCATGCAAAAATATATTTGACCCCAACCCATCTGAGATATTGTTGTGTCCTATGTAGAATGACACCAGGAGCCAGGATGTATATTTAGGTCTTCTTAATTCTGTCTTCAAATGTAAGTTACATCTCTCTTGACTCCAGCCAGCCTAGTGTGGTACTAGCCCCACCAGGGGCAGCCTGCCTAGCTGCTCAGCCCATCTCTAACTGCCACATTCATCCCACTCAGACACCTAGGCATTCCACGCATCACAGGCACACCAACGTTTTAAGTCCAAGTCACACTCTGGCTGAGCAGCAAGAAGCAGCAGGGCTGGAGTACATGTTATACTAGTAAATGGGATATAACATTATCCCTTTTTCTTTAAACAAAAGCAAAAAGGTAACAGGAAAACTAAGCTCAAGTAGAATAAAATAACGAATCTCAAAGATGCAGCAAATGGACAAAGCATCAAAGAAGATAGGACCAAAAAACAAGAAAAATCAATAATGATACTAATCTCTAGGATGCAGCAATGAGGACAAAACATCACAGGAGAACTAACAATTAGGTGAAGAAAGGATGGTTAATGTAGGAGAGTAGGGTCTGCTATCCTATGGTCACCCCAAATTTTTGCTTTTTGCTTCACTGGTTTTCGACTACTGAGGCTGTGGGCCTGCTAATCAGACCCCCAGCCTGCTGTTCTCTCTCTAAATTATTAATACATGTGCTATAGGTACATACCACAATTGGAAATGGACTCCTTGTCAGCCCCTGTACCATGCACTATAGGTGCTCAGGGCATAGGTGCCACCAAGGCCTACCAGGGGCTGCAGCATATTTTTTGCCACCCCTGGCTGGTTCTTAAATTGACACAACTGGCTGATCACTCAGCTGGGGTAAGGTGGTGTAATCACCCCTTGCTTAGGTATAGTATACCTATATCTAAACCTATATCTGGACACATATAACCCTGTGAGCCACTCCTATGGAAGGCCTCATCAATCCTGGAGGCAGAGTGCGTGGTTTAATGTGAGATGGAGCTCTAGCATGAGCTGAGCCTGTCTGCAGCTGTCGGGAACAACTCCCTAAGCTGTTTCAGGATAATGCCGTACCATATACTATTGGATCTATGATGTTACAACGCGTTATTTTACAACGCAGACCGTTACATCGCAATTTTTACAACGCAGGAACTATTACAATGCAAACCTTTACAACGCATGTCATTACATAGTAGATGCTATTACAACGCATGGCATTACATCGTAAGTATAGGTAAGTATACCTTTTTAAAAAAAAATGTAATTAAGTTAATTTAATTTAATTAATTTAATTAAAATACATTTTAAAATAGTAATTATTTTTATTTAATAAATTTAAATCTATTTATTTAAATTAATTTTAATAAAAATTGTAATTAATTTTATTTAATTAATATAATTAAATTAATTTAATTTAAATATTTTTTTGATTGTAATTAAATTAAATTATTTAAAATAATGTATTTAATTTAATTATTTTAATTAAGAAATGTAATTAATATAATATAATTAATTTAATTTAACCTAAAAACACCCCTGTACCCCAAAACCCAAACCCTACCCTGAAACCTAAAAACACCCTTGTATCCCAAAACCCAAACCCTACCCTGAAACCTAAAAACACCCCTGTACCCCAAAACCCAAACCCTACCCTGAAACCTAAAAACACCCCTGTACCCCAAAACCCAAACCCTACCCTGAAACCTAAAAACACCCCTGTACCCCAAAACCCAAACCCTACCCTGAAACCTAAAACACCCCTGTATCCCAAAACCCAAACCCTACCCTGAAACCTAAAAACACCCCTGTACCCCAAAACCCAAACCCTATCCTGAAACCCTACCCTGAAACCTAAAAACACCCCTGTACCCCAAAACCCAAACCCTACCCTGAAACCTAAAAACACCCCTGTACCCCAAAACCCAAACCCTACCCTAAAACCTAAAAACACCCCTGTACCCCAAAACCCAAACCCTACCCTGAAACCTAAAAACACCCCTGTACCCCAAAACCCAAACCTGAAACCTAAAAACACCCCTGTACCCCAAAACCCAAACCTAGCCCTGAAACCTAAAAACAACCCTGCACCCCAAAACCCAAACCCTGCCCTAAAACCTCAGTACACCAAAACATATACTCCTATACTCATACTTATTTAAAAAATTACTTAAATTAATAAATTTAATTTATAATATTTAAAAACATAAATAAATATTTTTATTTATTTTTAATTATAATTAATATTAATTAAATCAATTATATAATATTAAATAAAATTAAAATAAATTATATACTTACCAATACTTACGATGTTATGGTATGCGTTGTAATAGCATCTGCGATGTAATGCCATGCGTTGTAATGCCATGCGTTGTAATGGATCCTGCGTTGTAATAGCTGCGTTGTAACAGCATTACGACGTAAAAGTTGCGTTGTAAGTGATACACACCTATACTATTAAGTGCATTATAATCCTCGCGGTTATATAGCAACTTTGGTTTGGCTTTATCAAAACATGTCGTGTAAGGTGTCCTACGATTTGGAATACTATCCCCTCGCCAGTTCTGGCGACGGGGATATCATTCCACCCCTCTAGAGGGAGAAGACATGTTACTTTACTGAAATGCGGTTAATTTTAAAAGAGCCTCACATCCACAAAATGGATGCTTCTGCCACAGACACAGGTCTGACCCCCTGCAGCTGACCGAAACTCAGCCAAGGGGGCCTGGACAAAGGGTTTCCTGTCGCAGGGTGGTGTTACACCCCCTCAGACAGGAGATAGTGGATTGTAGCAGGGAGGTTTGAAAGAAACCAGACACTGCATGGGGAGCACAAGGCTGCCCCTTGCATAATCCGGCCAAACCGGTTCTGGGGCACTCCAGCCCCCGTCCCAGCGTGGCCAGGATCAAAGGAAGAGGGTGTATCCACCCACTTCCTGGGTCCCACCCATAGGAGGGGACCTAGCAGGTAATCCAGCCCCCCAGATTCGAATAAGAGTGGGAGCAGTGCCAATGCACTTCAGATTATCCTGATGAAACATAAGAAACGAAACTCTGGACCCTTCGACATCCTACTCAACGTAGAAGACTGAAGAATCTCCCTTGTGGTCAAGGAGTGACCACCCTGTGCAAACAGGCACCATCCAGCCTTCAACGTCTACTTTGTTGCAGTTCCCGCCGGAACTCGAGCGACAGAGATCGACGAGATCAAGCTTGCCTGCCTTCCAACAGCCCGATCCACAGTCCCTGCAGAGCTGAGACCCGTGGAGGCAACCGGAAGCGTGGGGCACGCCATCTTGAATTGACCACGAGACGCTGACCGTGCAGCCCACGAGTGACCCTCGAAGCTGTACACCGGGGTTTGAGAAGCCCCAACCCTGAGCCACTCTTGCACCGAAGTTCAGCCCTCCACACTCGACGAGTGCTGCGTGAGGCCCTTCTGCTCCATTTGGCTCAACGCGTTGGTCCGGTCACTTGCCAGCCGGCTTGTGGCCCCTGTACCGACGAAACTTGAAATTCGACTTGCGATTCTAGTTGCTCCAGATTTGCACCAGCTCCCCTGAAAAGGAGCCCTCACTCTGACCCTCCTGGTTCGAGTGAGAAGCAATCTCCTGGTTTCGCGTGGATTGCTCTTGCCAAGTGTTGTTTGCTCCAATCTTGAAGTCGACAGCACCGACGGTGAGAGCCTACGTGGGACAGATCGTGACCCGCTCCTGGACGTCGCAGATGCCCCAGAGTCCACGTGGCAGCGGAGAGAAGCTCCTCGACAACCACCTGATTGCGCCCGACATTGCCTGGTTCCATCCTGGTTCCACCCTGGTCACTGCTGAGTGACCCAGACTCTGTCCCCTCTGCTTTCAGGTACTTTTTGACTTGAGTCCACCCTTGGACTCCACCGGACACTTCTCTTTCACCTCGCCTGCACCCCTTTCAGCTACAAGCACCAAGAACCTGCGTGACGAAACCCGACTCAACTTCGACCCTGTGCACCCACTTCTTGTGGGTGAGGTAACATTGCAACGCCGGTATTCCCACACTGGTACACACCTCTAGGGTCTGTGTCTTAAGTTTTGTTCCTCTAGGTTCAGCGGAAGTGTCCTTAATCTCTAACTTTGTAACTTTTACGCACCATTGACTTTACATTGATGCAAGCCGCACTTTACGTGCTGCACCCGAATCCCGCGGGCTTTTCCCGACTTCAGCATTGCTAGTCCTGACTGCTCCCAGCGATTCCCTAGGCCCTAGGCCTAACCACTGATCGATTGGTATCTCTTATACCTTTTTTTTAGTATATGGTTTGAGTGGCCCCTAGGCCTCATCCAAAATTGTGCAACTTTGTATGTTATACTGTGCTTTTGATTTAACGCTTGTGCCCCTTTGTTCATAAAGAATACTGGGGATTGTTTTTAGTAATAAATACATATATTTTTATAATATATACTTGTGTGGTGTCCTTTCATTTGATATTACAGGATTGTATGTGGTAAAACAGCTCGCTTAACACGACCTCTTAAGTTAAGCCTTTAGGCTGCTTAGTCCATGCTACCCCTAGGATAGCTTGTCTAATAAGGTTGACTTACAACCAGACACCATAAGGGTTGTTTGGACTGATACAAGGTGGTTACAGAATAGGAAACATCATATATCAGGCCAACTTCTCACATTGGTGAGCAGCGGTGCGGATTTGAGCTTGCTGTTGTTTTACCATTGCAATCTTTTTATCAAATTGAAAGATCACATCAAGTACCTCTAGGTACATATAAATCAAAAGCTTAGCATATTAAGTTCTACTGAACTTAGTAGTTGGAGATTAAAGGGATTAGCACACCCTGACTACAACTCACTAGTAAGGTACAGTAGGGAAACACTTAGTGTAGGTAGGTGCATCACTTATTATTATTATTATTATTATTATTCTGAGTTTTGTATAGCGCCTGGTTACCAAATAGGCATCCCAGCGCTCGCCAGATAATAACGCTACCAAAGAATAATGCAGGGTTAAACAGAAAACAGAAACGTCTTTAAAAGTTTGCGGAACCGGAGAAGACTAGTTTCCGAGCGAAGTTGTAGGGGCAGTGAATTCCACAAAGTGGCCACATTTATCGAAAACCTTCTGCCACCGGTTCTAGCCCTCTTCACCCTCCCGACCTGAAGAAGATGTTGATGGTCGGAGCGAAGAGAGCGAGAAGCCTTGTAAGGCTGAACCATCTCCCCCAGAATAGGTGGGCCTACCCCATGCAGAACTTTATGGGCTATACAGAGTGATTTGAATTTCACCCTGTCCCTAACAGGGAGCCAATGCAGAGCCCTCAGCGCCGGGCGAGCAGACTGGCGCCTGGGGAGACCCGTCAAGAGCCTGGCGGCCGCATTCTGCACTTGCTGCAGTTTGTTCAGGGTAGATTCAGGTGCACCCAGGAATAGCGCGTTGCTGAAATCCAGCCGCGAGATGATCAATCCCTGGATGAGGAGCCTCCTAGTGGACGCTGGGAGCAAAGGTAAGATCTTCCGGGCTGAGCGGAGCAGGCCAAAACACACACCAGCAGTCTTTTTAGCATGAGTTTTAAACGAGAGGCCCTGCTCCAGCCACACACCCAAGCTCTTGATCTCCTGCTTGGGGGTGGGTACCGGGCCCAGACAGTCAGGCCAGCTGCTGGGGGACAAAGATGGAGAGGAGTTCCCCAGCAGCATGAGTTCCGTCTTGGAACCATTTAACTTTAGCGCTGAGCTGCACATTCACGTGTAGATCTTCTGCAGACACAAGTGCAGCCGGTCGGGATGATGCGCCGGCTGGGAGAGGCCAACCACCAGCTGAGTATCATCAGCATAGCTGATGATTTTAATACCCAGCGGCAGTACCACACTCTCCAGGGGGGCCATGTAGATGTTGAATAAGGTAGGGCTCAATGAAGAGCCCTGTGGCACCCCACACTGGAGAGGGATTGTAGATGATTTTTCATGGCCTTCCCACACCTCAAATGTCCGACCTTCCAAGAAGGAAGCAAACCATTTGAGAGCCACACCAGTGACCCCCACCCCCGACAGCCGTTGGAGAAGCACCTGATGGTCCACGGTATCAAAAGCAGCACTGAGGTCCAGGAGGATCACTGCCACTGATCCCCCCCGAATCCAGAATGCTCCTTGCATTCTCCACGACCGCCAGCAGGGCGGTGTCAGTCCCCTGACCGGGACGAAAACCCGTTTGGGAATCGCCCAGGAGGGAGTTAGCTTCCAGGAATTCCGACAGGCGACTGTTTACCAACTTCTCAGCCACCTTACTAATACCCGGCAGCAAGGAGATCGGCCTAAAGTTGGCGAGGTCGGCGGGGTCCAGGTTAGGCTTTTTCAGAAGAGCCTTAACCACCGCCCCTTTCCAACTGGGGGGGACTATCCCTTGAGTGAGGGACAAATTCACAAGGTCCGTCACTGGGCCGCCGATGGTAGAAGCCACCTGTTTAAGATATTTAATAGGTGCTGGGTCTTTCGGGGAGCCACTCTTCATGGTCCTCAAAACCGAAAGAACTTCCTCCATCGTGACCGGACCCAGAGAGGCCAGCTCCACTGATCGCATCCTAAGTTGGGAACTGAAGTTGTCCTCCAAGGAAGAAACCTCCCCCTGGCGGGGAAGGGAAGCCAGTATGGTGTCGATTTTAGTTTTAAAAAAGGAGGCCATTTCTATGCATTTTTTGCGTGGGTCCTCATGGATGACCTGAGGTTCGGGGATATTCAGTAGTTCCTTTATGACCCTGAACGACTCTTTAGAAGAGTTGGCCGCAGAGCCTATTCTCTCTTCAAAGAATCCCGCTTTTGCCACCCGAATAGCCGATTTATAGCTGCTCAGAGCCGCACGATATTGTTTCCGGCTCAATTCACTCCAGTCTCTCCTCCAGGACCGCTCTAGCCTCTTGCATCCCTTCCTCAGGGTCCTCAATTCAGACGAATACCAAGGCGCCGAACCCACTCTCTTCCCCCTCGTAAGCTGTTTCTTTTTTGGGAGGAGGGTATCCAGCGAGTCCGAGAGCCAGGTGTAAAGATTGGCATCAGCAATGATCGGGTTAACTCCCTGAGGGGGTAGTGTAGCCTCCAGGTGTGCCGCCCAGGTATCAACTGCGAGCCTCGACCAGGCTCTTTCCAAGATGTGAACCCTTGGGGCAACCGCCACTGGACTATCAAATTACCACATTGCGGACACCAAAAAATGGCCTGTCCAAGGCAGGGCCAAAGCCAGAGATGAATTGAGATAGTCCAGATTTGAAAGTATGGGATCAAGCAAGTGGCCCTTCTCATGGGTCGCACCCGAGTTGGCCAAATTGATTCCAAAAGATTTGAGATCCTCGAGTAGATCTACACCCACGACGTTAGTGGGGTCATCAAGATGGATATTGAAATCTCCGAGAAGGACAAGGTTGGCAGTTGAGGAAGCAAGAAGTGCGGTAGTTTCTAGGAGAGAGTTAGTGAAATTTCCCAAGGGTCCGGGAGGGCGATAAATCAACAAGCCTACCAAGGACACTGTAGGTGAAAGACGAAGGGAAAACTGACAGCTCTCACAATCAGTCACCCCTCCGATCTGAATCTTACAAGCCAACGTGTCTCTGAAAAGGATAGCAGTGCCTCCTCCCCTCCCTATAGGTCTATCAAGATGGGATATGAGAAAACTTGGAGGGAGAGCTCTGACCATATCAGGGCCGGAGCTGGTTGAGAGCCAAGTCTCGGTAAGAAACAACACATCGAGCTCGTGATCCAAGATGAGTGAATTAATTTCAATGGCGTGACTCGGCAAGGACCGGCAGTTCAATAGGGCCATGGAAAGGGCGGATTTCCCTGCCACTGAATTCTGGCCAGACAGACAGGCTCTACACGGTAGAAAAGGAAAGGTTCCCTCCTGTGAAAAACAACAGATGGTAGGGTGGGGCGGACGATAGGAGATAAGAACATTCCTCCCATATCGTAACCTATTGGTAGGCGGCGCCAGAGGAACGGGCATGATGACAGGCCCTAGGCCCGTCTGGGCCCGGACGGGCACAGACGGGCTGAACTCTGGCGTAACTCCGGCGTCAATTCGGCGTCCCCGCTGCGCGTGACCGCTGCGCGTTGGCATGGCTACCTATATACTGAACCAGCAAGGTAGAGAAAGGACTGATGCACGCTGCTCCCACTCACCAAAGATGGCCGCCTCGAAACAGGGCGAAGGACACTTACACCACACTAGAGTCATGTCTGACACAGGAAAGGCCTCAGGGTCTGGTTCTGTGACAGTTGACCTTACCAAGGCAACTTCCAGCTATGACAAGCTAACCCACAAAGACTTGGTTGCCTTGTGCATCTCAAGAGGGTTAAAAAGGGGCAGAAGTCCCACCAGTCCTTCCCTGATAGCCATTCTAGAACAGGATGACTTAGAAAAGGCGAATGCAGTTCCCTTAGAGTCAGGAGATGGAGTGAACCCCCCTGTAACTGATACCACTCCAGAGGAGGAAGAAGAAGAGGAGGAAGAGGAGGAGGATGGTTCAGACTTAAATGAACCCGAAGATCAGGATCAAGGGGTTAACCAGGTGGTAGTTGCCAGGCTTAACCAGGCCAACTTAAACCTACTGGGAAATGGAGAGGGCCAGCACCTCCCCAGGTCCCACCAGAGCATTCTCCCAGGCAACAGAAGAGTGAGATCTCCATCAGGGGACTCTCATATTTCTAGTGCCTCCAGAGAATCTCAGAGAGGCATGACTGCCTCACAAAAGATAGAGCATAAGGCCAGGATGAGAGCTGTCAAACTCCAAATAGAGAGGGAGGAGGTAGCCCTGGCTCAAGCTAGACTTGCCTTGGCAAGAGAGCAGAAATTGTGTGGCTTAGATGCCACTGGTGGCAGCATATTTCCTAGAGAAAAAGACAGGAGCTATGATAATAGAAACCTGACAAAAATTGTGGCCCCCTACAAGGAAGGGGATGACATCCACAAATGGATGACTGCTCTTGAGAGAGCCTGCATGGTACAGCAGGTTCCTCAGGATCAGTGGGCTGCAATTTTATGGTACTCCTTTTCAGAGAAAGGGAGGGACAGGCTCCTCACAGTTAGACCTGAGGATGCCAAAAACTACTCTGTCCTGAAGAGTGCTCTTATTGAAGGGTTTGGCCTAACCACTGAACAATACAGGTTGTTGTTCAGAGACACCCAAAAAGCACAGACTCAGGACTGGACTGATTTTGTGGATTGTGCCACTAAGGCTCTGGAGGGTTGGTTGCAGGGAAGTAAAGTTTCAGACTATACAGGATTGTACAATCTTATCATGAGAGAACAGATCCTTAATAACTGTACAAACCAGCTGTTGCATCAATACCTTATTGACTCTGATCTGACCTCTCCCCAAGAATTGGGAAAGAAGGCAGACAAATGGGTCAGAACAAGGATTAAGCAGAAACCCCAGAACCAAGGTGGTGACCAGAAGAAAACAGACCAGAAGGGTGGGAATCAGAAAGATAAAGAAAAGGACCAGAAGTCTTCAGGCCCCCAAACTAATAATGAGGGTGGTCCCCAAAATGGGAATGGGAACAAGAAAAAGAAGAATAATGGCCCAAAGAAACCTTGGTGTAATAACTGCAAATCAGTTTCACACTGGGGCAGTGAATGCACCAAGACAAATCCAGTCCCCACCACTGCAGCTCCTAAAGCACCTGCACCCCCTAGTTCAGTAAGAAGTGGTGGAACACAGCCAAAGGGCGTAGTAGGGTTAACCCTGGGTACTGAAGTAGGATCTGGCCTAGTCAGAATCCCTACTCAGGCAGTTCTCCTATATGATGTGGACCTAGCTTTGTCCACTACAGTGAGTCCCAGTAACCTGGGCAAATATAGGCAGACGCCTTTAATCAATGAGAAACTGGCTCAGGCCTACAGGGACACATGTGCCGGTGTCACAATGGTGACACCTGACGTTGTGGACCCTGGACAGATTGTACTAGGTGAAAGTTACCTAGTGACCAATGCAAGCAACTCCACTACTTCCCATAGTGTGGCAGTTGTGAACTTCTCCTGGGGAGGGGTAAATGGCCTAAAGAAAGTTGTTGTGAGTGCAGACCTCCCAGTAGACTGTCTGTTAGGCAATGATCTTGAAAGCTCAGTTTGGTCAGAAGTGGAGTACAGGACTCATGCAGAAATGCTAGGGATTTCAGCTCATGTCCTTGCAGTGACAAGGACTCAGGCTAAGAAGTGCCTTCCTGAACCAGTGGTGGATCTGGAAACAATAGACCAACCACAACCCAAGAGAAGGAGCAAGATAGGAAAGGCTGAGCCTTCCACCTTGCCCCAGGTTGAGGATCAGGTTTCACAGGAAACTGATTCTGCAGTCCAAGAGGAGACTGTCTCTGAGGAACTTGAACCTGACCAGGTTGAGTTTCTGGGGACAGGGGGACCCTCAAGGGCAGACCTGAGGCAGGCTCAATTAGATTGCCCTTCACTTGAACCCCTCAGGCAGCAGGCTGCTGCTGAGGCTGCAGGGGATGCCCAAGGTACCCATACTGTGTATTGGGATGATGGACTCCTTTACTCAGAGGCTAGAGACCCCAAGCCTGGTACAGCCAGGAGGTTGGTCATACCTCTGAAGTTTAGGGGTTTCCTTCTTACCTTGGCCCATGATATCCCCCTTGCAGGACACTTAGGCCAGAACAAAACGTGGGACAGGCTTGTTTCACACTTTCACTGGCCTCATATGTCAGAAAATGTCAAGGAGTTTTGTCGCTCCTGTGTCACTTGCCAAGCCAGTGGTAAGTCAGGTGGCACAACAAAGGCCCCCCTAATACCACTACCTGTGGTGGGGGTACCCTTTGAACGTGTTGGAATAGACATTGTGGGTCCCATGGATCCTCAAACAGCATCTGGGAACAGATTTATACTGGTGGTAGTGGATCATGCCACCAGGTACCCAGAAGCAATTCCCCGGAGGACCACCACAGCACCTGTGGTGGCAAAAGCCCTCATTGCAGTTTTCTCAAGAGTGGGCTTTCCAAAGGAGGTATTATCAGACAGAGGTACTAACTTCATGTCTAGTTATCTGAAAGCAATGTGGAAGGAATGTGGAGTAAACTACAAGTTTACCACACCCTATCACCCACAGTGCAATGGGCTTGTGGAGAGATTCAACAAGACCCTCAAGGGAATGATAAAAGGATTACCAGAGAAGCTTAGGCGGAAATGGGACATTCTTTTACCCTGCTTGCTCTTTGCTTACAGAGAGGTCCCACAGAAGGGGGTTGGCTACAGCCCTTTTGAACTTTTGTTTGGCCACCCTGTGAGGGGTCCACTATGTTTGGTGAAGGAAGGATGGGAGTTACCTCTCAAAAAGCCTAAGCTAGATGTAGTGGACTATGTACTTGGTCTCCGCTCCAGGATGGCTGAGTATATGGAAAGAGCATCCAAAAACCTGGAGGCCAGTCCAGAATTGCAGAAAGCTTGGCATGACCAAAAGGCTGTTCTGGTTGAGTTCCAGCCAGGGCAGAAGGTGTGGGTGTTGGAGCCAGTGGCCCCAGCAGCACTCCAGGACAAATGGACTGGACCCTACCCTATCATTGAGAAAAAGGGAGAAGTCACCTACTTGGTTGACTTTGGCACCCCTAGGAGCCCCCACAGGGTGCTCCATGTGAATCGTTTGAAAGCATTTTTGGACAGGGAGGACATGAGCTTGCTCATGGCCACAGATGGGGAACAGGAGGAAGAGAGTGACCCTCTCCCAGACCTGCTTTCTCAGAACCCTGATGATGGTTCAGTTGATGGAGTAGCCTTGGCAGACAGCCTCACTGACCAGCAACAGATGGACTGCAGACAGGTTTTGCAAGCCCACAGACACTTGTTTTCACTCACACCCAGCCAGACAAACTGGTGCACCCATGAGGTGGACACTGGTGACAGTCTGCCTGTAAAGAATAAGATCTACAGGCAACCTGACCATGTCAGGGATTGTATCAAGGCTGAGGTGCAAAAGATGTTGGAGCTTGGAGTGATTGAGCCATCAGAGAGCCCATGGGCCAGCCCAGTAGTCCTTGTGCCTAAACCTCATACCCAAGATGGAAAGAGAGAAATGAGGTTTTGTGTGGACTACAGAGGCCTCAATGCTGTCACTAGGACAGATGCACATCCCATTCCAAGAGCAGATGAGCTCATTGACAGATTCGCTTCTGCCAAGTTTCTGAGCACATTTGATTTGACAGCTGGCTACTGGCAAATCAGACTAGCTGAGGAGTCAAAAGCCAAGACAGCATTCTCTACCCCCAGTGGACATTATCAGTTTGTGGTGATGCCCTTTGGTTTGAAGAATGCACCTGCCACCTTCCAAAGGTTGGTGAATCAAGTCCTTGCTGGGTTGGATGACTTTTGTGCAGCATATCTAGATGATATTGCTGTCTTTAGCTCCTCCTGGGAGGATCACCTGATCCACCTGAATAAGGTTCTGGAGGCCCTGCAAAAGGCAGGCCTGACTATCAAGGCTACTAAGTGCCAGATAGGGCAGAGTAAGGTTGTGTACCTGGGCCACCTAGTAGGTGGGGGTCAGGTTCAACCACTGGAGAGCAAAATCCAGACCATACAGGACTGGGCTCCTCCAGTTACCCAGACACAAGTCAGAGCCTTCTTGGGCCTGACTGGGTATTACAGAAAGTTTGTGAAAAACTATGGGTCCATTGTGACACCATTAAATGACTTGACATCCAAGAAGATGCCAAAAAAGGTTCAGTGGACAGTTAGCTGTCAGAAGGCATTTGATGACCTGAAGAAGGCCATGTGCTCTGCACCTATCCTGAAGAGTCCTGACTACTCCAAACAGTTCATTGTACAGACAGATGCTTCTGAGTTGGGGGTGGGAGCTGTGCTTTCACAACTTAATCAAGATGGTCAAGACCAGCCCATTGCTTTTATTAGCAGAAGGCTGACCCCCAGGGAGAAACGTTGGTCAGCCATTGAGAGGGAGGCCTTTGCTGTGGTTTGGGCCCTGAAGAAGTTGAGGTCCTACTTGTTTGGAACTCACTTCCTAGTTCAGACAGACCATAAGCCCCTCTTGTGGCTAAATCAGATGAAGGGTGAAAATCCCAAACTGCTCAGGTGGTCCATTTCCCTACAGGGGATGGACTTTACAGTGGAGCACCGCCCAGGGACTGACCATGGTAATGCAGATGGTCTCTCCAGGTACTTCCACTTAGAACATGAAGACTTATCTGGTCAAGGTTAGTTTAATGTCCCTGCGTTGGGGGGGGGGGGGGGTTGTGTAG
This sequence comes from Lissotriton helveticus, assembly GCF_964261635.1. NCBI lineage: Eukaryota > Metazoa > Chordata > Amphibia > Caudata > Salamandridae > Lissotriton > Lissotriton helveticus. Next base: position 233,523,995 of record NC_136072.1, on the reverse strand, counting down.
GAGAGTAGGGTCTGCTATCCTATGGTCACCCCAAATGTTTGCTTTTTGCTTCACTGGTTTTCGACTACTGAGGCTGTGGGCCTGCTAATCAGACCCCCAGCCTGCTGTTCTCTCTCTAAATTATTAACACATGTGCTATAGGTACATACCACAATTGGAAATGGACTCCTTGTCAGCCCCTGTACCATGCACTATAGGTGCTCAGGGCATAGGTGCCACCAAGGCCTACCAGGGGCTGCAGCATATCTTTTGCCACCCCTGGCTGGTTCTTAAATTGACACAACTGGCTGATCACTCAGCTGGGGTAAGGTGGTGTAATCACCCCTTGCTTAGGTATAGTATACCTATATCTAAACCTATGTCTGGACACATATAACCCTGTGAGCCACTCCTATGGAAGGCCTCATCAATCCTGGAGGCAGAGTGCGTGGTTTAATGTGAGATGGCGCTCTAGCATGAGCTGAGCCTGTCTGCAGCTGTCGGGAACAACTCCCTAAGCTGTTTCAGGATAATGCCATACCATATACTATTAAGTGCATTATCCTCGCGGTTATATAGCAACTTTGGTTTGGCTTTATCAAAATATGTCGTGTAAGGTGTCATACGATTTGGAATACTATCCCCTCGCCAGTTCTGGCGACGGGGATAGCATTCCACCCCTCTAGAGGGAGAAGACATGTTACTTTACTGAAATGCGGTTAATTTTAAAAGAGCCTCACATCCACAAAATGGATGCTTCTGCCACAGACACAGGTCTGACCCCCTGCAGCTGACCGAAACTCAGCCAAGGGGGCCTGGACAAAGGGTTTCCTGTCGCAGGGTGGTGTTACACCCCCTCAGACAGGAGATAGTGGATTGTAGCAGGGAGGTTTGAAAGAAACCAGACACTGCATGGGGAGCACAAGGCTGCCCCTTGCATAATCCGGCCAAACCGGTTCTGGGGCACTCCAGCCCCCGTCCCAGCGCGGCCAGGATCAAAGGAGAGGGTGGATCCACCCACTTCCTGGGTCCCACCCATAGGAGGGGACCTAGCCGGTAATCCAGCCCCCCAGATTCGAATAAGAGTGGGAGCAGTGCCAATGCACTTCAGATTATCCTGATGAAACATAAGAAACGAAACTCTGGACCCTTCGACATCCTACTCAACGTAGAAGACTGAAGAATCTCCCTTGTGGTCAAGGAGTGACCACCCTGTGCAAACAGGCACCATCCAGCCTTCCACATCTGATTTGTTGCAGTTCCCGCCGGAACTCGAGCGACAGAGATCGACGAGATCAAGCTTGCCTGCCTTCCAACAGCCCGATCCACAGTCCCTGCAGAGCTGAGACCCGTGGAGGCGACCGGAAGCGTGGGGCACGCCATCTTGAATTGACCACGAGACGCTGACCGTGCAGCCCACGAGTGACCCTCGAAGCTGTACACCGGGGTTTGAGAAGCCCCAACCCTGAGCCACTCTTGCACCGAAGTTCAGCCCTCCACACTCGACGAGTGCTGCGTGGGGCCCTTCTGCTCCATTTGGCTCAACGCGTTGGTCCGGTCACTTGCCAGCTGGCTTGTGGCCCCTGTACCGACGAAACTTGAAATTCGACTTGCGATTCTGGTTGCTCTAGATTTGCACCAGCTCCCCTGAAAAGGAGCCCCCACTCTGACCCTCCTGGTTCGAGTGAGAAGCAATCTCCCGGTTTCGCATGGATTGCTCTTGCCAAGTGTTGTTTGCTCCAATTTTGAAGTCGACAGCGCCGACGGTGAGAGCCTACATGGGACAGATCGTGACCCGCTCCTGGACGTCGCAGATGCCCCAGAGCCCACGTGGCAGCGGAGAGAAGCTCCTCGACAACCACCTGATTGCGCCCGACATTGCCTGGTTCCATCCTGGTTCCACCCTGGTCACTGCTGAGTGACCCAGACTCTGTCCCCTCTGCTTTCAGGTACTTTTCGACTTGAGTCCACCCTTGGACTCCACCGGACACTTCTCTTTCACCTCGCCTGCAGCCCTTTCAGCTCCAAGCACCAAGAACCTGCGTGACGAAACCCGACTCAACTTCGACCCTGTGCACCCACTTCCTGTGGGTGAGGTAACATTGCAACGCCGGTGTTCCCACACTGGTACACACCTCTAGGGTCTGTCTTAAGTTTTGTTCCTCTAGGTTCAGCGGAAGTGTCCTTAATCTCTAACTTTGTAACTTTTACGCACCATTGACTTTACATTGATGCAAGCTGCACTTTACGTGCTGCACCCGAATCCCGCGGGCTTTTCCCGACTTCAGCATTGCTAGTCCTGACTGCTCCCAGCGATTCCCTAGGCCTAACCACTGAACGATTGGTATCTCTTATACCATTTTTTTAGTATATGGTTTGAGTGGCCCCTAGGCCTCATCCAAAATTGTGCAACTTTGTATGTTATACTGTGCTTTTGATTTAACGCTTGTGCCCCTTTGTTCATAAAGAATACTGGGGATTGTTTTTAGTAATAAATACATATATTTTTATAATATATACTTGTGTGGTGTCCTTTCATTTGATATTACAGGATTGTATGTGGTAAAACAGCTCGCTTAACACGACCTCTTAAGTTAAGCCTTTAGGCTGCTTAGTCCATGCTACCCCTAGGATAGCTTGTCTAATAAGGTTGACTTACAACCAGACACCATAAGGGTTGTTTGGACTGATACAAGGTGGTTCCAGAATAGGAAACATCATATATCAGGCCAACTTCTCACAGTTAAGATACATACAAGTCAATAGCAATATCCCCCATCCCCCCTAAAAAGAGAATTTTAAACATATTAAAGCGTAATCAGCAGCGTAAAATTACAGAAATACAGTTTGTAGCATTTTGTATAGTACACTGTAACGTAAAGCACTATGACCTAAAAAGGTTTAAATAACCCACAACACAAATGCCCAAGAGCATAACATAAAATAGTGCTAAAGGTAGAAAACCCTGCGACTTCAATCCCAAGAGTAAGGGAAACAAAAACAAGGGGGTAGTCACCCATATAACCAACCATAAAGGTATGTACAATTGTACCGCGCACAACTGTAACAGGGATTAAATCCCACAACCAACCCTGCGTAGGAGTTTACCTAGGTACATACGTATGGGAACGAATCCATGTCCCAACCCCCTCGTGGAGGTTACATACCCCCATGTAGGAGTAACACACAGTCCCATTGTAAAAATAAACCTGGATCCAATATGAGAACTAACTCATGCCCAAACCACTAGAGGAAACATACCGCCATAAATGGTTAACAAAACATAACTGTGAACCAGGACTGTAATACACACCCATGCTATGGGTACGGGACCAACTGTGATGACCACTCAAAAACTAATATAAGACCCATCCAAAGAAGAGTAAACCTGTGGCATCACAAGAATACTGTAGGAGAAAATCTACTAAATACAACACACTTACCCCACTGAACACTGAAATGCCCCAATGCAACACACTGTTGAGAGCATCCACCCCCAAATAAAATACATTGTGGCATAGAAATAGCATACATTTAAATAACCATAATGTAATAAAAAAAAAACAGGAAATGCCTTGTAGGAAACACCATGTCCATCCAGTGTTGCATGTCAGAGAGAGAATGCTGGCAAGTACCACAGTACAATTAAATACAGCGACTATCCGGCGTGATGAAATAACTATTAGCCAGAATAAATTAAAAAAACAACGTGTAGCAGAGTTCATGGTTGCGACGAGTAGCAGGCATTCTCTGAACTGTGGGAACAAATATCCAAAAACATTACCTCCAACATCAATGAAACGGAGAAACTACAAAAGAATTCCTAAAATTGACAGTACTTCAAAATGTTCAGAAGTGACAACATGCACAAAGTACATTACCCCGACACCAATGTAGTGGAGGTGAAACGGAGGTTCAACAAGGCTACTCCAAAAAAAAACAATTGCAGATGTAGACTCTGCGTTGTCCCAAGGCCTCATGTCGACTTCAGAAAACTTTATTCAGAAGAAACGCGAACACCGTGATTGGCAGGAAGAACCATTAAGGTCAATAACTCTGCACCTAACAGGAAACAATAAAAGCGAAAGGCAAAAGCGGCCACCAACTACAAGATGGCGGCACGCTGTCGACGTTGCTGCAGAGTGGCTCACGGTGCCTCCGTGCACCAAAACGTCCATAAGAGCCAGAAGACGAAGACAAAGCAGCTGTACACGTCACACGGAAGAAGTAGGTTCACAGGGAACTTCGCCGGAGGACTGCATGCGACTCTTCTGCTGGACAAAGGTAAGTGTGTGAATGGCTGGTCTCGTGACATGGCTACTTTTTAAAATGAATGCTGCGGTTAAACTGCCGAAAGTGTAAGGGGCAGCCACTAACAGATATAATTGAGAAATAGGCTTACCCCCATACTCGCACACGTAAATTGCTTGGGTGGAGAACGTTGAATGAACAACCGCCTCGAATAGCAAAAAAAAACGTTGAACAAGTCCACTAAAAACGTGAAAAAAGCTTTTGTTGTTCGATTAATTAAAATCATTACAATATGCTAACATTCTAAAATAATTATATAAAAACCAAATAGGTTAAAACCCCTGATTATTGCCACAGTCTAATTTGAACTAAAACATTTGTTACAGTATCATGTTCTGGTATTACTGTTTTAGAACAAAGAGCGTTCATTTTTAAGACGGAGGTTTGTCCACCTCTCCCCTGCTTCCAGTCCTACAGATTTATTTCTGCGGCACAGCATTTGCTGTCAGTCCTGCACGGATTAGGTGTGTAAATTTCCCCAGCCGTGCTGCTATTTGACTTTCTGTGGACGAGAAGCACAAGTCCGAGATTTCGCTGCATCGCTTGAGGCCCTGAGCTCTGCAGATTGGGATGACCAAGCGATGCCTCTCACTGGCTAGCTTTGGGCAGCAACACAGCAAATAATACCAAGATTCCTGATGGTAGTCACAAAGTCTGCATGCTACTAATTTGTCCGCACGGGCCCAACTTTGATTGAAATCCACAATGGGTAATGCTAGGAGCCTCATATAAGTGATCTTTTTTCGAACTTGAACTGATAGTGCTTGCTCAAAATAAGGCTGTGTTTTTCCCACTTTGTAAGAGGCATCCAGTGTTGAAAGATTTGGATGGTGGTGTAGACTTTCCAGATCTCTCGCGAATTAAATGTGCTTCACCTGTCTGTTCACTGCTTTTTTCCATGCGGCAGTTGAAATGTTGATATTGACCAGGTTTTGCTCCTCTATTTCTAGCAATTGAATAGCTCCTGTCGATTGTGCTTGCCATGGTGAACCCTTTTCTTCAAAGATTGTTTTAATTTGAGCTTTCAAGGCTGTTGCTGGAGCTCTCAAAGTGCTGATGTAGTATTTTATTGTATCCCCCAGGCAAGAGATGTCTGGGCGAGAGAGTCCCAGCTCCAGCCTTACTCGGGCTCTCCTGGCCTGTCGTGGGATTGCCAGCACTTTCTTGTATATGGAAGATTGAAAGCTCATGTAGAAATGATCAAAGGCGCCGGGAAAGGTTAGGTGGCCGTAATTAATTAAAGGCACTGTTTTTGCTTTTAGGACTTTCAGGATGGGTTCCGTGAATGGGCTATGTAATTTTCGATTGAGATTTCTCAAGCTGCAAATGATCCCAGCACCTTTATTTCTTAGATGTTAACTGTTAACACTGGGCTCCGGAATCACAAGGACCAGTCTTTGAGCTCGTCCCAGTGCAGTTTGAAACCATGTTATCTTCCCTTCAGTGATTAGAAGCCTCCTCTGACTAGGGGATGGCCCGCTGGGCACAGCTGACGATCCGCTGTTATAGCGTTCAGAATTTTTTAAAAGTATTTAATCCAATGAAATTTTTGATGTTTCAAAAAGTATTTATTTTGAAGATAATTGCATTCATTAACTTCAATGTTCACTTCATATCAATGAATTTCACGTGATTTATATTTTCAAATTTCCACAAGTGTTAGCAAAGCGTTCCCAATGCATTTCGTGCACTGAGTGCACTTCATCAGGGGAATCTATAACAAAAGATTGATGAACTGAGTATGAGGATGGCTGTCTACTGAAACATGTAGCTAAACTTAAGTTGTATCTTATACCAAATTTAACATGCGGGCTAATGAATTCAAAATGTTGCATTACGTGCAAAGAGTAATGTGTAATTATATATTCAAAAGGTGAGGGATGTTATTAGTATGGGGTGTAGCGTGATTGGAAAGGAGAATAAAAATCCTAAGTGTTCAGTAAGTCACCAAAAGATTATGGATCTGAAAGAACCTATTTACATGCATTTACAGTCGATCGGTGCGTTCAATAAAGTAAAAAACAAGGTCACCCAATGTCACAAATGTGTTAATTCGCAGAGTCTAAACGCCGTGGTGGTCCGTGATTTAATAGTCCGTGCAACAGTAATAAGGTATTCATGCCGTTTCATACCTGCGAATCATGCAAGTATTTCTCTGTAGATGTGGAGAGTTTCCTCTGTGGTGATACCGGGATCGAAGACGAGCCGGCAATTCCTCCCTGAAAAAGTGTTTGAAGATCAAAATAGGACTATGGGCTGTGATTCGATTTTGGGCGCCATCTTTAAATGGTGAAATATATTAGATTCGTGATGCGTCCCAAGATGTGCATAAAGGGGTGAGATATGATTAATACATTAAGGGTGAAATATGAATAATGAAAGGTGGAAAACAATAAACAGTGGTGGTGCCTCGAACGGTGAAAACTAGTCCTAACAAGATTGAAGGTAGGTTTTGAAAAAATCATATCATATAAAACATATTAAAAAATGCAACATATTCATAGAACATACAGGGTCTTATCAAAATACGGTTTACAGATAGCACGGAAATTCCACTCTGTCGTTGAGACCATTAGGTTTCATCAAATTCAAAAAGTATATCCAATGATTTTCTCGCTGTAGTAATGTTCGATTAATGTCGCTGCCTGAAGTTGTTGTGATCATTTCCAATATTGTAAATTTCAGTTGACTGATATTGTGGTGTCTTTCGTTGAAATGTGTGGCGACGCTTGATCTCATATTGTTAGTTCTTATGTTACTCTTATGCTCGGATATTCGAAACTTGATTTTTCGAATGGTTTTGCCCACATATATGAGTCCACATGGACATTTAAGGTAGAATATCACACGTTGAGATTCACAAGTCGCAGTTGTTTTTAATTTGATGGTGGTCCCTTTCATAGGGTGTGTCATGGTATTTCCTTTGATTATATTGTTGCAACAACTGCAATTATAACAAGGTATTGTCCCTTTGTAGTTTACCATCTCTGTGTCTCGTGTGTGTTTCAAGATGTCCTGTATGTTTTTGCTGCGAGTATAACCAAATGTGGGTTGTTGAGCTATTATCTTTTGAAAATCTGGTTCATTAGTGAGCAGTGGCCAGTGATTTTTGATAATCTTTTTGTATTGATGGCTGATGGTTGAAAATTTAGATACAATTACAGTTTTTACTGCTTTGCACTTTGTTGTGGGTTGCAAAAGATCTTTTCTGTTTTTTGTTGTGCATTTTTCTAGTGCCTTATCCAAAATAGGTTTGGGGTATTCTTTCTTCAAACCTGGTTATCATGTTTGTCAATTGTGCTTTCCATTCCTGTTCCTCAGATACTATTCTTTTTTATAGTTGTGATGTGGGTAGATTGTTTTTGAGCGATGTTTGGTGGAAGCTCCTGTAGTGGAGGAGATTATTCCGATCTGTTGTTTTTTTGTATAGGGTGGTTTCAATCCTGTCCCCTTTTCGTGTTAGTAAGACATCTAGGTATGCAATGGTTTTGTTATCAATGGTGTGGGTAAATTGTATGCGATCGTTTATCAAGTTGAGTTGGTTGACTGATGTTACTAGGTCTTGTAATGTCCCTTGCCAGAGTACAAAGATGTCGTCTATAAATCTAAAAAAAACAGTGCATGTTTCTTCCAGAGGTCTTGGTTTAAAATGTATCTGTTTTCAAAAATGTTCATAAAGCTGTTCGCATAAGTTGGGGCGGCACAATTGCCCATCGAAGTTCCCGTAAGTTGTAAAAAATATTCGTCCTACCATGCAAAGTAGCTTTGGTATAGGGTGAATGTGAGTAATTCCATGAGGAATATTTGAAAGTTTTGTTCGAGGTCTGAAGACATGAGAATCTCCTCTATAGCTTCTAATCCTAAATTGTGTGGGATTGAGGTGTAGAGGGACTTGACGTCTATGGTACACATCCAGATGTCTTGATTCTCTTGTAGTTGAATGGTCGACATTTTGTTGATGAAATCTGTCGTGTCTTTGATGTATGTGTTCAGCTTGGTTACAAATTGTTGTAGATGAGTATCTAGAAATTTTCCGATAGGTTCATGTATGCTTCCTTTAGTCGACACAATGGGTCGGTACGGTGGGTTGGTAGGGTGTTTATGCATTTTGGGAAGCATATAAATAACCGGTGTTTTGGGGTTGTCCTGTGTAAGATATTTTTTGGTTTTGTTGGTAATGATTCCTTCATCATGGGCTTTCTGCAATATCTGTTTCAATTGTTCTTGGTATTCCAAGGTGGGATCTTGACCTAATTTCATATATGTCTCTTCATCATTTTTTGACTGTCGCAGGATGTTATACATTTCTTTACATTTTCTCAACATACCACATATCAGTCTTTTCCATTTTCTTTACCATTAACTTTTGGTAGTATATCCTTACAATCATGAGTTGTTCTTACCCATTCTCGGATGTGTCTCAGTAATGATCTTTAAACACCATAAACATGACTTACATAAGTGCTAAACCCCAACTGCCCCTCCCTTCCCGCCCACCCACCCCGTCTCCTGGTCGTTCTCTCTTGCCGGTCTATCCCTCGTGAGTGGTAATGGTGCTCGTGAGCCCCTGCCGCCCCCTGCTATATGTATGTGTTCACCCCACCGGGTCTCCCGAACTGTCCAGGTCTAACTCTTCCAATTCGAACATCATCAAGTCCCATTCCTGTGCTATAGGGTATTTGCGAAGGCCTTTGTCCTCCTCTTCCCGCAGCGCCGCGGATTCGGCTTTGCCCCATTTCAGCAAGTCAGTTCGCCACATTTCTACCTGCGGGGCCCTGGGCGACTTCCATCTCATAGTGAGCACCCTGATTGCCAGTACGAGTGCCAGGTCCGTAAATTTCAGTTGTGCTTTGCATGTTTTGGGTCGTTTCCTGTTCCCTATCAGGCAGGGTAATGCCCCCTCAGGGATCCGGAGCGTTGTTATGGAGTGTAGCGTGTGTTTGATCGTCCCCCAGTAAGTATGTAACTTCGGGCATGTCCATAGCATGTGAAGGATATGTGCCTCATCTTTTTGACATCTCGGGCAACAGTGTGCAGCGGTAGGGAACATCCTATGGAGTCTCTGGGGCGTAAGGTATGCTCTATGGAGAATCATGGCCTGTATGAATTGAAACTTAACATTCCTAGATACTCTTCTATGATGTCCTAGAATAATTTTCCACTCCCCGTCCGTTATGTTTTCTCCCGAGTCTGCAGTCCAAGTCTCCCTAAGTGTGGTGATCGGCGACGTCACATGTTCTCCGATACCGACATACAGCCATTTCACCAGGTGTCCCCCCGTGCCCATATAATGTAGGAGGTGTACTAATTTGTGTTGTTCTGGTTTCGTACGTTGTGGAGCCCAAGCTCGCCGCACAAAGTGCGTCACCGAGGCATGTAACGGGTATAAGCGCGAAGGCGCCCCCGTGGCTTGCACAAATTAAACGTGATCCAGCATGGTGTCGTCCCCGAACAGGTCTCCCACTCTGTCCACCCCGGCCTCCGTCCAGGGACGTAGTCTGCGCTGTGTCAGGGTCCCCTGTGGTGTCGGGAGCCCCAGTAGGGGTATATTGTCTGCGTATGGAGAGGTCCCAGCCGTGTATGACAGTGCTTTCCTCCAGCAGGCCAGAGCCACATGCAGGAGGGGGTGACAGTCTCTGGGGATCCTAGCATTGGGCAAGAGGAGGGAGTGTAGTTCTCCACGTGCTAATTTGTCAGTCGTGTAAGCGATCTCATGTAGATCTCTGCCCGCCACCCATCGGGTCAACCATTGGAGCTGGCTGGCATAGTAGTAACTTCGTAGGTCCGGCACGCCCAGTCCTCCCCGCCTGGTGTTCAGTTGCAGTTTTTTAAGGCTGATTCGTCTTCTCCCCGAGCCCCATATAAGGTTGATCAGTAGTGTATTGAGTGTGGTGAAAATTTGTCGCGGGAGCAGGACCGGCAGGTTTACAAAATAATACAGTATGCGGGGGAGCAGGACCATCTTCGAGACCGCCACTCGTCCCATTACCGATAGGGGTAGGGACGTCCAGAAGCCTATACTACCTCGTAGGCCAGTAATGGCCTTACGGATATTAGCGTCAATTTGGGCCTCCGGGTCCCGGTATACATTTATTCCGAGATATTTAAACGTGGTCGGCGCCACTTGGATTTCATAGGCACCGAACTGTATGTGGGGGGGCTGTTGTCCATCTCGGAAGAAGAAACCTAGAGACTTTCCCGGATTTATAGCCAAGCCAGATATGGTCTCAAAGCATCTGAAGACATATGCCAGGAGTGAGTGGTCCCCCCGCAGATTCCGGAGAAACACCAAGATATCGTCGGTATATATAGAGACCATGTGGTTGGTGCCTTCCACCGGTATGCCCTCCTCCTCGGCTCTATTGCGGAGCGCAATAGCCAGGGGCTCCAGCGTCAGAACAAACAGTAGTGGCGACAGTGGGCAGCCCTGTCGGGTGCCCCTGTGGACTTCATAACTGTCAGATGTGTGTCTCCCCGTGCGCGCCCTGGCCGTCGGACCTGTATATAATAAGCGGATCCATTTTATAAGGGCCTCCGGGAAACCAAAGCGATGCAGGACTTCGAACATGAAGTTCCACGTCAGGGAGTCAAACGCCTGGCGGAGATCCAGGGCTATACAGCCAGCGTGTGGTAAGTTATGAGGGGTAGTTGTCATAAGGGCGTGGAGTCGTCTCGAATTTTGGGAGGTGCTTCTCTCCGGGAGGAAGCCACATTGATCAGTATGGATCAGGCCAACGAGGTGGTGTTGGATCCGCATGGCAATAGCCTTACTAAGGATCTTATATTCCGTGGAGAGCATGGAGAGGGGCCTGTAGTTACCCACATCTAGGGTGTCCCTACCGGGTTTTGGGACAGAAATCACCAAGGCCTGCATGGTGGCAGCCGGGAGATGGCCAACCTCGTAAGCGGTGTTGTATATTTTCTCCAGTACGGGGGCCAGCACGTCAGCATATGTTTGATAAAACTCCCCTGGCAGGCCGTCCATGCCCGGGGTCTTGCCTCGGCTAAGTGTGTGGATTCTATCTTTATTTCGTGCTGTGTGATAGGCCCAGCTAGGGCCGCCTGGATTCCCGGGGCCAACCTTGGGAGCGTCAGCTCTCCCAGGAATTCCGCCATTTCGTCCCTGGCATCTACAGAGGGAGGAGCATAGAGGTTCTCTAGGTGAGTCTTAAATACAGTGTTAATTCCCAGTTGTGTGTGCACCTGTTCGCCCGCTGCGTTCCGGATAGCCGTTATTGCAGGGCTCTCTGGGGTATCCCTAACCAGTCGAGCAAGCAGAGCACCAGATCTGTCCGCCTCCGCCTGTTGGCGTTTCAGATAGGCCCCATAGTCCATCACCCTCAGGGTTTCCAGCAATTCAGCATGCTCAATATTACGCAGTTGTAGATCAGCTTTTCTGTCGGGGTCCTGCCCTGCCGCATTTTCAAGGTCTCGCAAGCGCTTTTCTACTTCGCATAATTTACCATGGATTTCCTGTCTGGCTCCCACTAGTCGATTCAGAAAAGGATTACTCAGATGTGAGTCCCTTGCTCATTGCACCATCAGGATTCAAGCAAGCCGGGCCGAAGAAGGCTGTGATGCCAGAAACCGGTCCCCGGAAGCTTGTTTCCCTCCCAGTATAAGAATTGGCTTGGTAGTTTGGTTTGCCCTGTTCCCATCTTGCACTGGGACAGGAACAGACTAATTTGCATATAGCCAGGTTCTGAGCTGGGATGGTGCAGTGAGCTAAAAAACAGTGATGGATTAAAACCATGATCTATTGACTTGGTAAGAGTATTCTGCATCATTCAGAAACTCTGTCCATCACCACCCCCCTTTTCCAAAATCGGTTTTATCCACACTATGTGTGGGAGGGTATACTCAGATGTGAGTCCCTTGCTCATTGCACCATCAGGATTCAAGCAAGCCGGGCCGAAGAAGGCTGTGATGCCAGAAACCGGTCCCCGGAAGCTTGTTTCCTTCCCAGTATAAGAATTGGCTTGGTAGTTTGGTTTGCCCTGTTCCCATCATGCACTGGGACAGGAACAGACTAATTTGCATATAGCCAGGTTCTGAGCTGGGATGGTGCAGTGAGCTAAAAAATGGTGATGGATTAAAACCATGATCTATTGACTTGGTAAGAGTATTCTGCATCATTCAGAAACTCTGTCGATCACCACCCCCCTTTTCCAAAATTGGCTCCCACTAGTCGGCCTATAGCAGCCCCCCGTATCACAGCATTCATTGCATCCCACACAATCCGATTCGAGGACGCAGAGTCCCAGTTTGTATCGAAGTAATCAGTCAAGGTGTCAGCTATATGTGATCTAAACGGGCCATCCTCAAGCAGCGTGGGGTTAAGTCTCCAGGTAGGGACTGGGGAGGGTACCTTTCCCCAGTGTAGGTGAAGTGTTAGCGGTCGATGGTCTGAAAATGTTTTAGCAAGGTAATCCGATGTGACGCATCTAGCCGTGACGGAGTTGGAGCATACAAACCTATCTAACCGGGTATGTAGGTTGTGCACAGGGGAGTAGTATGAGTATTCTCTGTGTGTTGGGTGCAGTGCGCGCCAGATGTCAACCAACCGCCAACCCTGGAGCCATGTCCCGAATGATTCTGACAGTTTATGTATTCCCGCCGCCTGGAGGGGGGGTGTGTGATCTATCGAGGGCCACATCTAATATCATGTTCCAGTCACCTCCCAATATCCAGGGGACATCTACCCAGTCCGCCAATGCCCGGCCCACTGCAGCAAGGAATCTATCTTGGTCAAAATTCGGGGCATAGATGCTGCCCCAAGACTACCACCTCCCCGTCCAGGGTGCCCCTCACCAATATATAGCGCCCTTGTTCGTCTGTTCGTCTCTCTAGTTCCACAAACTGAGTGCCGTGGTGTATCTATATCGTGGCTCCCCTGGAGAAGGCAGAGTATGTTGTGGAGAATATAGTACCCCTCCATTTCTTCCGTAGTAGGAGTGCCTCGGAGTGTGTCATGTGTGACTCCTGTAGGAACGCTATATGCGCCTGTTGTCTAAGCAAGAAAGCATGCACTCTGTGTCTCTTCTGCACTGCCCCCAGCCCCCTCACATTCCAGGTGACCAGCCTATACTTTCCTTTTACGTCAGCCATATCCCTCTGTAGGTGTCGCAAGGAGTGTTCCCATATGTCCTAGCAAGTGATTCTTCATTGTCAACCAGGAGACAGTTCCCTCCCTGTCCCAAACCCCAACTGTGGAGGCGCAGCCTCTAAACCCTGCTGTGCAGAACCATAAACTTTGAAACGTAAGTAAACAGGTAACGGTGCATACGCTAGTGGGGGGTCGACCAAGCATGTGCCGTGTCCATAGAGCCATACTCGGTCAAGCCGCCGGCTCAACGGCGCCGCCGGGCGAGTTCTCTCGAATTTGCTCGGTATATGTTGCCACGCCTTGTGGAGGGGTGGGGGGGCAGAGGAATAGGGGAGGGGAGGGGGGGAATAAGGGTGGCCACTTTCTGATACAGTCAACAGGCTGCAGTCATGTGTCCCAGGGGCACAGGAGGTGCGTGAACCTCACCCTACGAGCCACGTACTGAAGTCTCTGTCCCCACCTGAGTCCAATCCACATAGTGTTTGCCAGCAAAATAAGGACCCCATATATACTCCAAGCAAACATAGTTTCCCTCCTCCCTCACCTCCGCCACCCCCCTAGTTCATACAAAAAAGGATATCATGGTGTACTCAAGTCTCAGGTCTGATCCATAGGAGGTATTATTCTTGGGCATTGTCTAAGTTCGTCCGCGGCTCAGGGTGTCACAGTCGGGAACAGGACCATACTGTTGTCCGAGTCCGAGTGGACGGTGCTATCCTCAGTATCCGTGTTAATTGTCTCTCGATCGTCTCTGAAGGAGCCCACCGCTGCCACTGCATCATCTTGTCCCTGCTTCTGTTGGTGGGCGGTAGGTTTGCGCTGCTTCGGGTGATTGTGTCGGGCGCCTTTCCCGTTCTCTCCCTGAGTCCAGCTTTCTTTGGACCCATTGTCCGTAGAGTCTTGCGTCGGGGCCAGATGTTCCTCAATCTCCATCACTTTCATCCATTCCTCCACGTCGGTGGGGCTTTCAAAAAAATGAGTTTTTTTGTCATGGATCACCTTCAGGCGCGCAGGGAACAATAAGGCGTAGCGCAGTTTTGCCCTTTGGAGTCTCTGTTTCACTTCATAGTAGGAGGACCGCTGTTTCTGCACTTGAGTGGTGTAGTCCGGATACAGTGATATTCGTTTGTTCTCCCACTGTATGACCGATTTTATTCTGGCCTGGCTTAGCAGCATGTCCCTGTCCCGGTAATTTAGGATCTTGACAATAAGCGGCCGTGGTGATTGTCCCGGTTTTGGTTGGCCAGTTGGGATCCTACTCTCTACACAGAAGAACGGTGACAGACCCTCAGAGGCGACGTTATCTCGGAACCATTGTTCCATGAACTCCGTCGCACGGGACCCCTCGCTTCTTTCCGGCAGGCCAATAACGCGGATGTTATTGCGTCGATTACGCCCTTCTGCATCCTCCACGCGTTCCATCAGGGTTTTTACTTGACGTTGGATCAAGTGGATGGAGACCGTGTGTTCCGCCACCGCCGGGGCAAATTCAGCTATCGACAGACCTTGATCTTTGACTTTATCCGCTAATTTCTCATGATCTGCTTTAAGCAAGGAAAGGTTGGTGGTGAGGGTGCCCATCTGCGTCTCCATCACTGCCCTGGAGTCTCTGATCTCTTTAAGTATGAGATCCAGCTTGTCGCCTTGCTGGCTCTCCGAGGTGGTGGAGGTCAGTGTCAGCGGCGCAGAGCCCCCCGGGTCCGCATCCAGAGTGGGTCCCGTGACCGTTCCCTCCTTACCCTCCACAGTCTTCACGCCTTTACGCACCATGGTAGACGTCGGATGTCTGGTTGGCGGCAGGGGTGCGTCTCAGGGCGAGGTTCGGCCGCCTGATGTGTGCTGTACTCCCCGGTAGTCTCCCCATTGGTCTCCCTTATCACTCACACCCTGGGGTAGCTGCCGATAGGTTCTCAGTGATTCCGCGGGGGGGGGGCGCCGTTTCCCACCTGGTCCAGGTTATAGGGGCGTCGAGGCCTTCCACAGTATCAACCACCTGTAGGCGATATGTCTCTCCCCCCACCAATCTGAATCCGGCGGTCCAAGGCCGGCAGCAGGATCAATCGGGCACCGCTGCGTGTGGTCTCCTAGTTATGAAGAAGCGAGGGGCAGACATAGGAGGGCTGGCCGATGGTGCACTGCCGGTGGTGCTGCGGGGGTGCCATCCGTGTCATCTCAGGTCCCGCTGACGCCCCAGGCTCCGACCCACCTCGTGGAGGCAGGCCCTGCACCACCTCAGCACTGCCGCTTCTCAGCCGAGCAATCGAGGCTCCGCAGCAGGGTCCGGTCCCGAACCCACGGGTCCCCGCTCGTCACAGTCCGCCTCCTCCTACATTCAGGGCCGTAGCTGTACCCGAGGCCCCGGTTCACTGCACAGCGCAAGGCCTCAGGGGTTCTCCCCTCTCTCTCTCGGGCTCCTCACCTCTAGTCACTGCGGGTGTTTCAATGGGCCAGGTGGGGGGGAGCCCCAGTCGGCAGCCACCGCCGGCGGTGGAAGTAGTCGGTCTTCAGCGCCCGTGCTCCGGAGCCCCAGCCCACAGCGCAGGACCGTCTACAGTCTGCTTCTCCCTTTCTGGCATCAGGGTCCTTAAGGCACTGTCCGCACCTCTCAGCATCCGCAGGGGCAGGGTCTCCGTCGCGGGGGTCCGCCTCCGGTCCCGGAGGCTCCGCCGTACCACCGCCTTCCGGTCCCTGCTTTCCGGGCACCTCCGCCACTCGAGTCCCCGGTCTGCAG
Organism: Lissotriton helveticus; assembly: GCF_964261635.1. Classification (NCBI taxonomy): domain Eukaryota; kingdom Metazoa; phylum Chordata; class Amphibia; order Caudata; family Salamandridae; genus Lissotriton; species Lissotriton helveticus. The sequence goes on along the minus strand of NC_136072.1, from coordinate 233,507,868 downwards.
CGTGATGTTAGGCCCCAGAATCGACCACGGCGTAGCCCCGGACCTCCTGCCGCCAGACCTCCAGGATTTTCAGCGGAGTAGGCGGGGGGTCTTAGCTTCAGGATACAGCCGTTTTCGGGTGAAAACGGCCCCTCTGCGCGGGCTGCAGGATATTTTCTCCCCCGGCGGCACCGGAGCTCTAACAAACTCTGTCCGCCATGTTGGCCTGCTAGCCACGCCCCCATGTCTCTTCATCATGTACATGTAGTTGTACTTGGGTTTTGTAGAATGTAGAGTTCATGACAACCAGGGCTCCCCCTTTGTCTGCACGTTGGCATGTGATGTTAGAATTTCTGCCTAGGTTACGTAAGGTTTTCCCTTTCTTTTTTTAGTCATGTTTTGCAATTTACTTCTCCGCTTGAAATTTAGTTTGTTAATGTCATTTTGAACCATTTTTTCAAAGTTGTTAAGAGTCTTGTGACTTACTGGTGGTTGAAAACTGCTGCAAGTTTTAAGTTCCTTCAGTTGGTTGTCTGGTTCTTGTGAAGGTAAAGATAGGACATTCTCAAAGTAGTTTCTTAAACGGAGATTCCGCATCAATTTAAATAGGCTCACGTCCAGTTCTAGCTTGTCAGTGTGGTAAGTTGGAACGAAAGATGAACCTTTTTGTAGGCAGTTTAGTTCGGTTTGGTTAAGTTGGTAGTCTGAGATGTTTATCACTAATTGTTTTGTTTCTTCAGTTTGTTCCGGCGGTTCGTTTGAACAGGCGGTTTGACTGGTGGAGTTGTTTTCTTTGTCTTTTTCCCCTCCTGGGTCTATGTTTACTGTGGGGGCCTGATTCTAAAAAAGACTCAGTAGTATTGGATGTTGATCCTCTAGATGTTGAAGGTTGTTCACTGGATTTTTGTTGTGAACTTCTTTGTTCATCTTCTGATGAAGAAGTTTCTGTGTTTGATTGTGGGGGTTTGTTTTGACGACTTCTCGCATAAACTTCAGCCTATGAATAGACTTCGCCCATTTTTGTAGTCTATGGTATCTCGCCTATATTTACGAATTTTGCGTTCATTAATTTCTTCCATGTATTTGTCAAGTTGTATTTGGATGTCTTATAAGGTTTTTTTCCAATCTTCTTTGGGTATCATTTCTTCTAGTTCCGTTTTCATGATGGCTATGTCTTTCTGTAAATCTTCTAGGACTCTGGATAGTTCCTCGATTATGAGTAAAATTAGGTCCAAGGAACATTTGTTTAATATTGCGTACCAACGCTCTACAAATTTTGGATTGTTTCTGCACAATAATGGTTTCAATGGTACTCTCAGACCCCTGGGAATTCTCTGTGCTCTGTGATATTTTATCAGCGTGCTCGCATGGAGTCTCTGGTTTATCTCTCGTTTCGTCAGATATATCAATTGTTTCAAATTGTTTTCTTTATTTCTTTTATTAGTTGATGGTGTGGTATCCTCGTTGATGAGAGCATAAATCTTTGTTGCATCGTCTGCTATAAATGCAAAGGTATCGGCACGTGTCTCTGTCAAACTGGTTATTTCCTCATATGTCGACATGATTTTGTAGATGTGGTTGTTTTGCCGTGCTGCGCGTTGTTTAGGTTAGACAAAGTAAAACGAAAATTAATTGGTCGGTGCACAGGCTTGAAAATGTTCAGTTTGTACTAGTGTGGCGTGCTCCAGTGGTATCACTCTCTACCTTTGGAGTGTTAGACATTAATGATTAGAAGCATCCTCTGACTAGGGGATGGCCCGCTGGGCACAGCTGACGATCCGCTGTTATAGCGTTCAGAATTTTTTTAAAGTATTTAATCCAATGAAATTTTTGATGTTTCAAAAAGTATTTATTTTGAAGATAATTGCATTCATTAACTTCAATGTTCACTTCATATCAATGAATTTCACGTGATTTATATTTTCAAATTTCCACAAGTGTTAGAAAGGTGTTCCCAATGCATTTCGTGCACTGAGTGCACTTCATCAGGGGAATCTATAACAAAAGATTGATGAACTCAGTAGGACTAGTTTTCACCGTTCGAGGCACCACCACTGTTTATTCTTTTCCACCTTTCATTATTCATATTTCACCCTTCATGTATTAATCATATCTCACCCCTTTATGCACATCTTGGGACGCGTCACGAATCTAATATATTTCACCATTTAAAGATGGCATCCAAAATCGAATCACAGCCCATGGTCCTATTTTGATCTCCAAACACTTTTTCACAGAGGAATTGCCGGCTCGTCTTCGATCCTGGTATCACCACAGAGGAAACTCTCCACATCTACAGAGAAATTCTTGCATGATTCGCAGGTATGAAACGGCACGAATACCTTATTACTGTTGCACGGACTATTAAATCACGGAGCACCACGGCGTTTAGACTCTGCAAATTAACACATTTGTGACATCGGGTGACTTTGTTTTTTACTTTATTGAACATACTGATCGACTGTAAATGCATGTAATTAGGTTCTTTCAGATCCATAATCTTTTGGTGACTTACTGAACACTTAGGATTATTATTCTCCTTTCCAATCACGCTACACCCCATACTAATAACATCCCTCACATTTTGAATATATAATTACACATTACTCTTTGCACGTAATGCAACATTTTGAATTCATTAGCCCCCATGTTAAATTTGGTATAAGATACAACTTAAGTTTAGCTACATGTTTCAGTAGACAGCCATCCTCATACTGAGTTCATCAATCTTTAGTTATAGATTCCCCTGATGAAGTGCACTCAGTGCATGAAATGCATTGGGAACGCCTTGCTAACACTTGTGGAAATTTGAAAATATAAATCACGTGAAATTCATTGATATGAAGTGAACATTGAAGTTAATGAATGCAATTATCTTCAAAATAAATACTTTTTGAAACATCAAAAATTTCATTGGATTAAATACTTTAAAAAAATTCTGAACGCTATAACAGCGGATCGTCAGCTGTGCCCAGCGGGCCATCCCCTAGTCAGAGGATGCTTCTAATCATTAATGTCTAACACTCCAAGAGGTAGAGCGTGATACCACTGGAGCACGCCACACTAGTACAAACTGAACATTTTCAAGCCTGTGCGCCAACCAGTTGATTTTCATCTTCCCCTAAGTGCCAAGAGGCTGAACACCCATTTCCACAAACAGCATTACCGGAATTAGCACTTAGTCCATAATGGATGCACTGTCCCCATTTGAAAATAGTCACCAACATTGTTGCACATACTTGACAGTCATCAGTCATTGCTTTAAGACAACAAGTGCAAACTTTGTGCTGTGAAAGCAGAGCATGACCCAGTGTGAGAATCTTTTTCCATGTAATCAAGATCCAACATGAGGAGTTCAAAAAGTGTTCAAAGACTTCGCGCTGGCACCACACTTCTAAAGCAGACATCCAGAGGTAGACAAAGCAGGGGCTGGACCCATGTTCCTTTAAATCTTCTTGTGCTGCAATCTCCTTCTGCGCAACAACTGTATGCAGTTAATTTCAGCATCATTGAAATAAAAATTGCATTTTTCATATGGGCTTTTTCTTCCTTTTTGTGGCTGAAACTTCAAATGTGGTTGTAGTTGTACTACTCTCCCAACTCACTGTAATCCTTTTATGGCTGGAACACCAAATCCGGTTGTAGTTGAACTACTCCTCCAACTCACTGTTGCTGTAGTATCAGTTGAAGGTGACACTGCTCGCTGGGGCTGTCCGATGAAAGGACACTGGTGGGGCTGGTGCTGGCTTGCCTGGAAATACAAACTTAGTTGTAGTAGTCGCTTGTAGGATCTCTTGGTTTCTCTTGTAGTACCTTAGTTTCTTTGTTTCTTTGCTGTACCAAGAAGAGTCTCTAGGGTTCAAGTCTGCCCATCGCCAAAAATATGTTGTGTCCTATGTAGATAGACACCAGGAGCCAGGATATATATTTAGGTCTTCTTTATTCTGTCTTCAAATGTAGGTTGCATCCCTCTTGACTCCAGCCAGCCTAGTGTGGTACCAGCCCCACCAGGAGCAGCCTGCCTAGCTGCTCAGCCCATCTCTAACTGCCACATTCATCCCACTCAGACACCCAGGCATTCCACGCATCACAGGCACACCAACATTCTAAGACCAAGTCACACTATGGCTGAGCAGCTAGAGGCAGCATGGCTGGAGTACATGTGATACTAGTAAATAGGATATAACAGATATCATGCCTATATTACTAGGTCACACCTTCTCAGAACTAGAACACAACCAAACCCGAGACATGTTTCGACATTGATCTGTCTCATTTGTAAGATGCAGCTTGATCGCTAGGCACAGCAAGTTTAAGATCCCCATGTGGGCATACCCTACCTCCTTGGAGAACCAGAGACCAAATTGAGTCCCTCATACTCACCACCACAATTAAATATTCTAAGGTAAGACTCCGACGCAATACCCATTAAGACGTGAGACAAGGTGGTCATTTAGGGGTATCTTTTGCACCATCTAATGTTTAACATAAACCTAACACTGAAATATATACCTTCTCCCAATTTCTCCCATATATTCCTTCTCTGAATTTAAAATGTTATGTTCTGTTATGTTATGTTATGTTAATAGGAGCTTGTAAAGCGCACTGTCACCGAAGGTTTCCTGGCGCTAGTAGTATGTGGTGTAGTTGCAGAAGACCAGTTAGCAGGATTGCCCGAATAGCCACGTTTTCAGGGCCTTTCTAAAGCCCAATAAGTTGTTACAGCACCTGGTTTGCTAGGGGAATGGAATTCCAGAATCTGGCTGCAAGGTAGGAAAACCTACGTCCTCCCTGCCTTTTCAGTTTGATGGGCGGAATGGTGAGTCAGTGAAGATGAGCTGATCGAAGATTTCGGGAAGGGACGTGTTTCGTAATCAAGCCTCTGAGAAAGTTTGGGCTGTTACAATGCAGTGCATTGAAGACTAAGCAGCCCGTCTTAAAGGCAGCTCATTGAGCCACCGGCAGCCAATGGAGCTTTTGTAATGAGGGCCTGGCCGATTGCCATCTTAGCTGTTTGTGAATTAATCTAGCCGCCTGATTCTGAACCATGTGCAAACGGTTAAGCAGGACCTGAGGAAGTCCGATGTAAAGGGAATTAGAAAAATCTAAGCGTAAGAGCACCAGCACGATCAGTACCTGGACGAGGGCTGCGTGAGATAGCAGGTGAGCAATCTTCCTAATTTTACGTAATTGGAAGAGGCTAGTAGAGACCACCGCCCCTAGATGACCTCTAAGTGAGAGATCCGCGTTGATAACCACCCCTAAGCTTTTCACTGAGGGGGAGGGGGTGGGAGGAGATCCTAGTTCACCCGGCCAGAACTGTGGTCCCCCGTAAACGGCACTGTTCTCGGGCAGCACCAGTTCCGTCTTACCCGGGTTAAGTTTTAGCTGGTTAAGATCCATCCAGTGCTGGCTGTGAAGCATCGTAGATCGGAACTCAGTGACGGCATTTGGGGAATCCAGGGGGAAGATGATCTGAAGGTCATCGGCATAATTAAAAAACGCTATTCTTCTGGCTTTGAATGAATGGATCAGAGGTTGGATATAAAGGTTGAACAATAATGGGGAAAGGGACGAGCCCTGCGGGACCCCACACGAGGTGGACCATTTTGGGACAGTAAAGGCACCAAGACTTACTGCTTGGGATCTGCCTGTGAGAAAGGACTCTATCCACTTAGAGGCCGGTCCAAGTATGCCTGCTTGTTCAACACGGAGCATCAAGATGTGATCAACCGTGTCGAACGCCGCCGACAAGTCCAGGAGCATAAGGGCCTGGGGGACTACCCTGTCTGCATTTGCTCTCAATGTATCCAGTACTGCCAGAATAACTGACTCCGAGTGAGCCGGCCGAAAACCGGCTTGGTTAGGCTCTAAAAATCCTGAATTTTCGATGACGTTCGACACCTCGCCAAGTGGGCCTCCAGGATTTTAGCCAGATAGGGGAGGAGGGAAATAGGGCGGTAGTTAGAGGGGTTCGAGGGATCTGCCCCAGGTTTCTTTAGGAGGGGAACAAACTTAGTGTTTTTAAGGGCGCTGGGAACTTCACCTTCCTAAGGGTTTAGTTAAGAAAAGCACTCTGTCTTCCCAAGAGTAGCAGCGTCTCCACTTCCTTTCTGTTTGGCGGAGTTTTAATTTCTGGTCTTTTAGCTCACTAGTGAACCATTTATGAGCATAAAAATGTCTGGCACATGAATATTTGATAAGGGGCGTGCTTGTCACTAGCCGCCAATAGCCAGTTCGCAATATGTGCCATAGAGTCGACGTTGGAGTTAGGGACAATAATTGGTGGGGAGCTAGCTAAGGAGTTAATGAATCCCTGACTGTCAAGTGTTCTCCACTTTCGAGTCAGACCTCCCACCCCCTTGGTGGACTTGGCCCTCTCATGGAAGGTGGTTGTAAATTCGATCAGATGGTGGTACGACCAAATGCAGGGGAAGATCAGTGGAGTTAATAATGTGACGTTGTGAGACCAGATTTGGTCTAAGGTATGACCCTTGGTATGGGTGGGGGCCGATATATGCTGAGTCATATTTAAATTAGAAAACAGATCAGAGAGTTCTGCCGCCTGTGGCCCACCACATGCGTCGTTAAACCAGTAATTTAGGTCTCCAATCAGAATGACTCTAGTGTGGTTGATGATAAGATTCGCCATTTGTTCACTAAGAGAGAGAGAGGGAAGAGAGGCATGGCCTGTGGGGGACGGTAAATTAGTGCAAGTGCTAAGGATCCAGAATTAGTGACAAGATTAATAACAATGTTCTCCACTTCTGGCAGCACCAATGAGGTCATGGCGCTGAACTTATGATTTTTATGTATAATAGCGGTGACCCCCCCCCCCCATCCATCTTCCCCAGGGGCCGGTTGGCATTCAGGATGTAATCATCTGAGGGAAGAGCCGCTAAGATATCAGGTGTGGAGTCCTGAGTGAGCCAGATCTCCGTAAGTAATAATAAATCCAGTTTTTCTGATGTCAACAGCAGAAATATGTCTATTTTATGTTTCACCAAAGAGCGCGTATTGAGGTACAAAACCCTATGAGTGGTCAAGTTGGCTGTAGAGGGGCCGGGAGTGAAGGATGGGAGGGGGGTCAGACTAGATGGAGTAAAATGACCTACTTGGTCGCGAAGGATGCCGTTGTCTGTAATACGACCAAGGATGTCGGGCGCTAGCGAGGATGACGGTTGCTCTAATAGTCTGCGTGCGCTAGAGGAGTATTTGATGATTTTGTCAGGGTTCGTGGCCCGTGCTCACGTCCGCTGCGCTCCCCTGTGGTGGTATGCATATATGCCCCGGCCCGCCTCCGCGCTCCACCCCGTACTGGCCGATTGGCTGAGGCCTATGGGAGGGGAGCTAAGAGTGCGTCAGGTCGAGGACAACAGAGAATGCTGGATTCAGTTTCTACGCGGTTCGGTAAGTATTATTAAAACCATTTCTAAAGCGTTTTTTTTAAAGCAGTTTGTCACATTCAATTCCAACTAAATTCTGGCGCAAGCTAGCAGGGTCCGCGCTGCAACATAAACACAATTGCCCGCTTCCCGCGAGTCAGCCACTTTTAAATGTCAGGCCCCGCCTCCACGCTCCACCCCGTACCGGCCGATTGGCTGAGGCCTATGGGAGGGGAGCTAGGAGTGCGTCCGGTCAAGGACAACAAAGAATGCTGGATTCAGTTTCTACGCGATTCGGCAAGTAGTATTAAAACCATTTATAAAGCGTATTTTTTTTTTTTAAAGCAGTTTGTCACATTCAATTCCAACTAAATTCTGGCGCAAGCTAGCAGGGTCCGCGCTGCAACATAAACACAATTCTACTATCATATGCTGATAATACGACTTCTGCTTGAGATGTCTTCCAAACTATCCTTTCAGACCTTCAGTCTGTTAAAATGCCTGGCAGCTATATCCAAGAAAAGACATATCTCCTCATATGAGGCTACAAAGGCAGACTTGGTTTGTATAATATGATGAATTACCACATGTAAAAGAATCGTATCCTTGCTGCAGATATGATCATAGAGCAATGAACCTTGGCAGTGTTAAAGACTGAGTAAGAGTTATTAATAAGGTCAGCAGATTAGAAAGACTTTACTGGGGTCCTTTATAGAGGCAATGTAGTTGATACTCTATTTGATGTTAGGTTGTTTTGCTCCAATATCTTCAATGGCAGACTCTTTGCCAAGTTGACAACTAAGCTTTGGACAGACCAGAATGGGCCAACATTTGACTGACACTGTAAACTCCTTACTCTGATTTGTTTTGCTTAAGACGTCACATGGACTTCACACGCAAACAATGTAGATTACTTTCTTACCAAAATCATTCTGCACTTATGTGCATCTCTGACTCCATCAGGATTTCATAGGACATTTTAATGATTGAGGTAAAAATAGATTACTTGTATACAAAGTATTTCAGTTATTTAGTTTAGCTTATAATGTGGAACAATGTTTACCTTCCATGCTCATTGTATAAAATATGCAACATAACTGAAATTAATTAACTGTAAATATGCAAAAATAAATCCAATCCCCAAACAAAAGTAAAATAGTGTAACCCCCATACCATCTCTTAAGAAATCCCTGAAAGATCTGTGTTCCCTTCAAAACACAGTTGCAAGTCTTACTAAGAGGCAACATAGGGCCTTATTTAGGGCCATATGTAGGTAATCCAAATTTACTGATTCTAAAATACAGAATTTTACCGATTCAATATATCAGAATCAGCAAATGGTATGTAGGTATTGATTCAGTAATTTTTACAGAATCTGTCAAATTTGGTAAATACTGATTCGTTATTTACCGAATTGGTATTCCCCCATTCATTCCTATGGTCCTGGAGGCCCATAGAATGAATGAGAATTACCGATTCGGTAAATACCGAATCTGTAATAGGGGAAAGACTTACAAGGGTGGCAGGGTTTCACATTGACACCCTGTTGCACCCCTGAATAGTGCATGGGTGCACATGTGGCAGACATACATGCCCTAAGGGCATGTATGTCTGCCACATGGTACTTTTGCAAAAGAACAAATTTGCTTTTTCAAAGATTTTCGATATTTACCACCAACTATTAGTTGGTGGTAAATACTGAATCCTTAACTCAGAAATGCACTCACTTGAGTGCTCCCTACATTACGGATTCGGTAATTTACCGAATCGGTATTTTAAGAATTCTGTAATTTACTGATTCCTTAAATTACTGAACACTTAAATTTGGCCCCTACATCGCGAATGCCAAATACTGGTCGGTAACAGCCGAAATTCGGAAATTTCGGCCATTACCGACTGGTATTGGGCTACCTACATCTGGACCTTAGAGTCTTTCTGGAGGATAGGTTGCTTTAACAAAAAGTGACAGATATCATGACTCCTGTATTGTAACTGCTGTAGACTAAATGCACTGGTAATAAAAACGGACAGGACAACGGCTGCATTTGTGAGAGCATCCTGTTCACTAATCTCTTATTGCGGCCCATAAACTTGTGTTGGATTATATTGGAATTTATGCACTGCTTTCAAGTCTCATGAGGCCTAGAGCATGATGCATTCAACAGTGTAACGGTTTATATTTAAAAATGGTAGATTTGACTAATTTCTACAAATATGGACTAGCTGAGCTCGAGTTACTATATCTGAATTAATGCAAAAAAATTACTCATCTCTCCCTGGGACTCATGTAAAGACGTGTACGGTTGCAGGAAACAATATTGTCTCGCAAGAAAATGTGCATTTGTATCTCCTCTATGTGCCAGTTAACAGTAAACCGTGCTCTATCTTCATGGAGTCATTGTGAGGTTCAGACGTGGGGACCATGTGGGCACTGAAGGGGTTATCTTCTCAGTGTTGCCAGTGTTGTTCTAGACTAACAAGGTTTTAATATCTACCTTCACAAATATTCACTCCCTAATAGAGACTACCACCATATTACAAGTTAAGTATACATAGGTAAGGATACATTTACTATTCTCAACTCCACAACTGTGTAACTTGACGATAGATGAAACACATGGCAGCCTGTGATCTCCGTATAACGCGGATATAAAAACCTGACTTACATTTCTTATTACAATTGAGTTATAACATTTCAAGTCACCTGTAATAAGAAAATGACTCTGCTGCTTAGAGATAACCTGTTACAATTGAGCTGTGATGCCATAATGCCTACTGTTAAAGCCAACAGAAAGATAGGCCATAATTACAACTGCTGTTTAAAAAAGGACGAGCATTGGTAATGCCAATCGGTCTAGATTAAGAATGCACTTTCAAATTACAACTGAAAACATATGTAGTTAATGAACCCTCCTCCCATCTGTGCTACTGACAGAGAAAAACGCTGTAATTATCTAGTTATCTAAGACACTTTAATAGCATTACAATGGCATGAGTGTGTTCCTAGAAGTCCAACCTATGGCAGTTTGGTAAATCAACAAAATGATCACTGCTGTGTTGAGGGCAAGGTCTTGTTTTTTTGGAAGCACACAACTTCTCCCCAATCAAAACGTGTACTTCTGGCACCAAATATGTGGGTGGAGCCAAAGCACCGTTGGTTCTCACATAATTGTCTGGTGACAGCTGCGCTTTCAAATCCGACCATAAAACATACTGTGATCAGCAGAAAAGAGACAAGGCAGTGTGTTTATTTTTTCAACAGAGTTCATACAGCAATGAAAGAATCTCAGCATGTAACTACGTATTTGGAGATACAGACCTTTTTATAATAATCATATTTTCTTCAGCAAATTAGCAGCTGCTATTTGTTGAGTTCAATTCTGTGCTGCAGATTGCTATTTTACTGCATTATTCGGTGTCTGCAGCCGTACCATCTTTCATATGTAGGAACAAGACGTTGAGGCTTTTACCGGTTTGTTGAAAGGGTGATGGTATGACTATGTATTATAAGGCATAATGTACTTTCTGCCACGCGTTAATAAAGATATGTCAAATCATAACAGATGTGGAGTTAATAGTAAATGTATATTTACAAATATATACTTTTCATAGTTGATATGCAGAAGCCAATAATGTTGCAGGTGATTATGTTGTAGGTCAATACTCTGTCAAGCAACGCTCTACAAATTTGTTGGGAGGATTGCACTGAAAGTGTACCGTTTGGCCTTTTGCAACCTGGATTCCACTGGATTCGTTACTATATTGTGTTTTTCATTATCCTTTATTACAGTCGTATATAAACATTATTCTGCTGCATTGACGAACATTTCTTGACATGTTTATGAATAAATGGCCAACTTGGTGAAACTCTACATCTGAGCAGTGTGTTAACTTTCTGGTCCTTGTTTCCATATTCAGATTCCATCTAGCATGAGGCATAGGAGATCTTTTGAAAAATAATGTTTATTATTGGCGGTGAGCAAGGCGCTGTATGTGTTCTGTGTCTAGTAACAACTGTGGTCAGAAAGTGAATTTAACATGTATCAAGTTTGTATTATGAGTGTTTTTTAATGCTTTATTTAGTTTGCCAAACAAATAATTGGCATTCTGTAGACATAATGTGCAAGCATCTTACTTAATGGCAGCAAACTATTATCTAAACAGTTAACTGTTCAATACAGTGAGTACGTGCAACGAGGAGTAAACCTAAAGTAATAAACAAGATGGCCACTGCAGCAAGCAAATCATCGCTGTGAACTCCACAAATACTCCTTTTTCTGTCTGACTAGAAATAATTTCAGCTTTTTTGTTGGAACGCACAACTGCAAAAGACAAAACATACAATATACACAGATGGGATTTTGGGTCAGCTTCCTTCAGCCATTGGCTTGCTGTGGTGAGCCCCCTTCAGCCGTTGGCTTGCTGTGGTGAGCCCCTGTCAGTCATTGGCTCCTTTGGTATAAACCTATGGCATTTGCACATGTTGATATTTTTTACTATTAGGATGTGGATTGGTAGAAGAGCACAAGTTAGTCCCTTGGTTTGAGAATCTTGGTATTGGTGTTGCTGCACACCTCCACCAGTGCCCTCTGAACTTTGGCAGGCGTCCCGTGTGCTTGACGTGGCTACTGGTGAACTGCCTCTTCCTGCTCCGTGCCCCATACCCCTCTAGGGCCTCAGGTCTACTAGCCCTCTCACAGCGGTCCCTGCGCCATCACTTACTAGCAGCCCATGGAGCGGATGTTGTGATTCTGACGTGAGTGACACCTGTGATAAATGCATTTGATCTCACCCCGCCTTTGTGCCTTTATTCATTGTTCCAAATGGAGAAAAATCTGCTTGACTGGTCGCTTACATAAACAACTTTCAGGAAAACAAAGATTAAAAAAACTCCATGCCCTTTTGTCTCCTGGAATTATTACAATGCTCAAATTTGCTAACCCGTATATTGAGATGGCTTCCACAAGCATATGAGCACTGGTGCGGACACAATTCTGTCAGTAGGGTCCTGTCAAGTTCAAAGTGGTATATCTATGCTTTATATGTTACTGTTTTATTTTTGTAACTTTGCGCTTTTCACATTTAGAAACTCTTTGATCAGTTGGATCTCTGTTGTATGTATCATTATTGGTCCATTTCCAACTGATATTGGGTATACCCTATTGTTATGTAATCCACTAGCATATGAGCACTGGAGCAGACACAATTCTGTCAGTTGGGGCCTGGCCAGCCACAACTGTGCATTTTGGAGCACATGCTTACAAATGCATGGCTTAAATGTGGAGTGGACGTTATTGCCCTGAAACTGACGCTTGCGTGAAGATTCCTACTTGTGAGAAAATACTGCACTTTTCCCCCCAGCACAAATGTTGTCAGGTAAAGCCTGGCATAACTGGTTTGGAGTAAGTCCCACAATATTCTGAGTTTAGCATCTTTGAGGACGGAACAACGTGTCATTACCATGTTATCCTCACTCCGAGGCGTAAAATTCGGATCTTGTTCGTAATGGTTACCACACTGGCAAGTAGCACACTACAGCTGTATTCACTGGGTGTGGTATTACCTGATCACAGACTATTCGTCTCTTGATGGTCCGACTGTGTTTCAATTTTTCTGATATATTTTTTTAAAACCTTGAAATGTTTAGATTGTGAACTAAGTAAATGTTTTTATTTGTATGTGCGCTATAAGACAGTGTCATATTGCAGCCTTATTCGACACTCTCCTATTCCCGAGCAAGAGTGTCACATGGGTCAAATTATAAAATTCCTTCACTTTTGAGTCACAGAAAGAATCTGGTCAGAAGAAGCGATCTTACATTTGGGTACCTATTTTAAAAAAAAAAATATTTTGTAAGACAAACGTGCATTTGTTAATTTTCAAAGAATACTTCAAGTTAGTCTTGTAATGCTGCACCACCTCCCACACCCCTAGTTCCACTACCATTGTATATGAGTATGTGTGTTTTTGTTTTGGAGACTTAGATGCATATCTCCATTTTGCAGTGGGGATATCATGAGGTTTACCTTGTAAGGTATCAGTTACGTCGAGGTGAGTCATTTAATGTGAATTTTGCACATCTGTGTGTGGCTGTTTCCATTGTGGTCCAGCCTTTCCCACGCAGGCATTACAACGCAATGCCTTTACCATGGATCCATTATCACACAATGCCTTTTCCATGCATATGACTTTCCCACGAAATGGTAAGTATATATAAGGTAAGGGTGTGTGTGTGTATGTATGTATATATATATATATATTACCTACTGGCGGTCGCCAGTAGGTAGGTATAGTTAGGACCTAGTTCCCATAGGAAATCCGCAACATTCTATTGGGAATAACTTTGGCGCCGGTTGAGGAATTTGCGTGTAATTTTCCAAAATGTAGGCCAGCTCCGCTCCGCTTCTTCCCTGGAAGTTTCGGGGGGATTCATTATGCGGGGGCCGAGGAAAAAAAGGGGGTCCCAAAACGTGCTTTCCCCATGTTAATTTCCATAGGACAAATAGACACGGCTACAGCCTGAACCGCTGTATGGAATTACACCAAACTTTGCAAAATTGTAGGGACTGGTACGCAGAAGTGCCTTTTCTATATTTGGTGAAAATTGCTCCAGTGGTTTTTACGAAAATTAACTTCGAAAACACATATATCTATAGGCGCGCTCCGAGCGTTCACAGGTACGTGTACCGGGGAGCGCACCCGGCGCGCCACGGAAGTGCGCGAGCGGAAAGCTGATTGGCTCTTGGGTGTCTGTCAACATACGAAACAGTCCGGAGAGTCCGCCATCTTGTGTCTCGGTAGAACCGAGACACAAGAGGTGAAAAAAAAAGGGGGAAATGATTAAAAGGGGGCAGGGTATATACCCCCTGGCCCCCTAGGTTTTCTGAGGGGGGCCTAGAAAGACCCTGAAGGGCAAAAAAACAAATTTTTTTTTTTAATTTTCGCAGGGTAAGCGCTGGGTGCGTTCCCATGTACGCGTACCCTGAGTGCACCACGGGGGAAAACAGTGAAAAAACTTAGAGAAAAAAATAATTAAGAGTGCTTAGATGTAGGGTAGCTCTGAAAAGAGCTGTTGTGTTATGTGGGTGTTTTTTGCACCTACAAGTAGGTACCGATGCAGAGTCTAAAATTCAAGAGGAAGACTCTATTCCCCTCATTTGAGAAATGAACACCATCTCTCCTATAGATGCCTTGCATGTTGTAACGCAAGTTGTTGTGGTATATGGAACCCATACCATAGTCTGAGGAAAGCAGAAACAGATGTATTCACATGTTTCCTTGCTTTCTCAATCTGTGGACAAAATTGGTTGGACCAGTTCCATTTTTGCCTTTGGCATATATTAGAATATACCAAGCCAGTTTTTGGAAAAAATGACATCAATTGCCCAAAGGTGTCCTTTAAAAGCATTTCCAGACCTACCCCAGTCAAAGTGCCCAGGTCATTGCCACCACAGTGCACAATTATGAGGCTAGGGTGTGGTAGATGCATAAAGGATTTTACCAATGGTATCAATTGGTGACATCTCCATCCTCTCTGGCCAATCCACATAATATCCACATTTGGTAAATCAAGGTTGGGAATACCTCTGTTTGCTGCATATTTTTCACTCCAGTGAACAAAGCTATGACCCACAATCCAGACTTTTGACATCTTGAAGGTAGATGTGGTTGTATTCAGATGAGTTGTGGAAATGAAATGGCAGTTTGAAAGTAGGAGTTATGAAAAAAAAAGTGGTTGAGATTCAGTGCACGTGAAAAACAAGAAATGATTGGTGGTTTCTTAACATTCTCCACTGTATATTAGGGTGCATGCTTCAGTTTTTTTAAAGAAGTAATTCTAATAGTTGAGAAAAAGTCATTGAAAGAAACATTGCAACATGATTAGCTAGTATATTGTGAGCTCAAACGCCCTTGCTGAGTTCATTTGCAACATAGTATGATGAACTTTTCACCTGTGTGCAGAGTTAGGTGGGAGTTACCATGGTAACAGGCTCAATGAGTACTGGGGGGATGGGTGAATATTATGTGAGTTTGAAAGTGTTGAAACGTAGAACCAATTAAAATGTCAGTTTGTTTTTGAAATAGTGTGGGAAGATTTTTGATTGGTTAAGTCCAGGGATTAGTGTGAAGAATTACAGGGAATCAGGGCCGTTTGTGGTTGCAGTGTTTGAGGTGCATTTCAGAGATACTGCTTAAGAAAATCTGGTGTGTGTGGCTGACACTGTTCTAAATCTTCAAAAGCATTTTTAAAGGTGAGTAATGATTCATTTAATATAGATAGAGTGCTGTATGCACTATGGGGAAGATTAAGAAGCATATTGGGCTTCTTTATTCTTGCATTGTGTCATTTTTTTTGTCATGCTGGTAAAAAATGTAATGGTGCATATTGGAAATGTATTTTGTAAATGTGTCAAGTTTGTGCACTGTAATGTAGTGGACATTTAAATGGGCTGTGCTCTGTGTTTAAAACGATTTTCTATGCTAAATGTTTTATGGTAAAATGTATGGCTTTCACATTTTTGACAAGGATCACACTGAGTGTCTGTGTGAAATAAGGAATTATATTTTCACATTTATCAATGTCACCTGTGTCTGCTCACAGTTTGCATCTCTTAGCTTAAAGGGTACTCTGTGCCTGTGTCTCACCTCACTCTGTGCCTGTGTGTCATCTCACTCTGTGCCTGCCCCCATCTCTCTCTTTGTGTGTCATTTGTCTGTTTGCGTGTATCTCATCTCAGTCTGGTAAATGTTTTATGGTAAAAAGTATGTCTTTAACATTTTTAACAAGGATCTCACTGAGTGACCGTGTGAAATAAGGAATTATATTTTCACACAAAGAGAGAGAACAAATTATACGGTTTAGTAATCAATAGAATTCGTACACTAGATAAGGTAATCAATGATTTGAAATCAAAATGTAAGTGGAAAAGAGTAATTAATCGGACAAATTTTTGTGATGTTTTTTCTGGAGATGAAGCATAGTTCAAGTTGTGAGCCATTTATTTAATGAAGAAAGTTACTTTCAGGATAATGATTTGGTGCATGCAGTTGACACCAGTGGTCGAGCATATGAGGTGAAGGACGGTTGTCCAGTTGAAAAAGAAAAAAATGCAGAAGAGGTGTTAGCTGATGAAGTTTTAGGGAGATGTCCTAAGGCTCCAGTGTATACTTGGAATTGTAGTAGTATTTGTACTGTGCGACAGGATTCAATTGATCTGTTTCTCAATTTCTTACGGACATATACTAAGAAAAGTCTAAAACAAAAGATGAAGATTTTGCAAGAGTTAGATCCTTGCAGAGTGAGAGAAAAAACAGGTTTGCATTGGCATTCACTGGCTTGTCTGTCAAGAAAAGTATGTCAGAGTGTTTTTCACCATTTTAGGATGTTAGCAGTGCATCATAATAAAGTGAGGAAATTAGTGAGAAGGTTGTATTATGCAAAAAGTCCAGCACTTAAGCTAAAACAGTTAAACAGTGCTCTTTTGCATGGAACTGAATTAGATGTGAAAAACATTTGTGAAGAAATTGAGTTTTGTTACTTTGGTGAAAAAGAGGACAGTGCAGAAACTGATACAGTAATAGAAGGTAATGTGGAAGAGAATGTACAGATTTCAAGTACAGAAACATTTGAACCTGAAATTACAAAGTTTAAGGTCAATTCAAGTGAAAGGCCTAATTTTTCTTGTGTGTGTTGTCGACGAACTCATTCTAAGAATCAGACTAGATTAGTTGATTTATATGTAAAAAGTGAAATGGAAAATAACAATGAGTGGAAGGATTTTGCAACGTATTTGTTGGTAGATAATTGTTTTGATTTGGGTTCTGATCAACGTATTTGTAAGTATTGTTATAATAAATTAAATGAAAACAGAATTCCTGCTAGAGCTGTTCATAATAATCTGGAGTTGGTAGACCTTCCTTCTGAATTGATGGATTTATATACCTATGAGTCTATTCTGATTCAATGTGTGCATCCTTTTGAGGCTATTGTTCGCATGGAGCCTAAGACAGGGAAATTCCCTCCTTCAGATTTACAGAGAGGATTAAAGGGAAGAGTTGTTTATTTGCCTCTAGATTGTAATAAAAATATTGATACAATTGGTGTAGAAAAAGTAGAAGAGGAACCTCTGGTTATTCTAGTTAATGGTGTTCCAACAAAGAGTAAGAAAATCTGGCAAGAATTAGTGGATGTTAGGAAAGTCAAAAAGGCAACGTTGTATTTGGTAAAAAATAATCACTACTACAAAAATGTATATGTTGGAGAAGAGGAAACAACTGTAGAAGAGGACAGTGATTTCTCAGCTGGGCAAATTGAAAAAGTTGATGTCTCTAGTAGTGAAGACATTTATGAACATTATAGTGTTCATCCATTGCATTCCAAAGAAGTAATGGGGAATGCTTTTGACTTGTTTCAAATGAAAGAAGCAAAAGGAAGTCCCATTAGTGTATGGGAAGAAAGTTTGGAAGCTAGTTGTTTTCCACAGTCATTTCCAACAGGTCAAGGTGGACGATATGATGACCGACCTGTTCAAATTCCTGCATCTGAATACCGGACTTTTAGATTATATGCAGAAGATCCAAGGTTTCATCAATGCATTCCATATTTGTTTCATCTACTGTTTGAGAGTGACTTGTCTGGACTTTCTTATGCAGTGAACCATATACTGAAAAATGGAGTACATCTGCGAAATGTTTAGGCAAGGGACTTTATGGATAAAGTCAAACTGCAAGACAGTATTTTGGAATCTCAGCTAATTGATCTCATGGCATGTCAGCATGGTACTAACGAGTATTGGTTCTGTCGTCATGGGGAATTGAAATGTATGCTAAGAATCTTAGGAACTCCTACATGGTTCCTCACTCTTAGCTTTGCTGAGTATGCTTGGGAAGACTTACTTCAATTTCTACAAGAGGCAAATGCAAACATTGAAAATATTGAATACAAGACACCTGGAGAACTTTGCTCTTTGGATCCAGTTAATGTATGCAGGTATTTCAATCATAGGTTTGAAGCTATGATGTCTTTTATCACAAACAAAAAAAATCCTCCGCTTGGAGAGGTTTTGGGTTTCTTTTGGAGAAAGGAATATCAAGAAAGAGGTGCTCCTCACATACATATGCTGCTATGGATCAAAGATGCACCCAAATTTGGAACAGATTCGGATGACACAGTGATGAGTTTCATTGAACAGTATTCTACATGTGCTGTTCCGAAAAGTACAGAAGAAAACAATTTACGAAATCAAGTTTTGTGCTTTCAAATCCATCGTTGTGGAAAATACTGTCGTCGAAAGACAAATCCAAGGACAAGTTCTACACAAAATGTCGTTTTGCATTTCCACGTCCAGTAACATCGAAAGGAAGAGTGAATAATTTTATGTCTTCTCTGCGACATACTGTGACAAGAAAATCACCGAAAAATACATACAACTTAAGAAGAAATGAAGAGTCCAAATAGATAAATGACTACAGCCCAGTCATTTTGTCCATGTGGAATGCTAACATGGATATTAAATATGTTGCTGACAACTCTATTGCTGTGGCTCGATATGTGACGTCTTACATCACAAAATCAGAAAAGACGGAACTGAAGGAAATGTGGGAGGAAATTTCACATGAAAAGTCTAAGTAAGAAATTATACAGTTACAGTCTGAAGATGTTGTTGCATCGAGAAATTGGAGCATATGAATGTTCTGATCGGTTATCATCAGCAAGTCTATATGCCAAATCTAGAACAATCATTTGGGTGAGTCTAGGTCTTGCTGCAACACGAAACCGAGTTTTGAAATCTGTACAAGAAATGGAGTATTTGGCGGAGAAAGAACCAAACAGTACAGATATTTTGAAGACAAACGTGTTGGATACATACTATCCAAATAGAAGTAGTCATCTTGAGAACGTTTGTCTATGAAGTTCTGCAAACCTATACTTTTAATAGGAACATCACAGAAGATATCAATAAAGGAGTATATGCTATAATTGGATGTGAAGGATGTCTGGTGAAACAAAGAAAAGGCCATTTGATTAATCATCGAAAACTGAGTTGTGAATCTCCTGACAAAAGGGAATTTTACTATTTAGCTCTTTTGCAACTCTTTAAGCCATGGCTTACAGAAGAGGAACTACTTGGAGATTTTCTCAGTTATGAAGATTCCTTCAATGCAACCAAGGATACCATAGAATGTCCTGTTTTTTCAAATTGTCTGCAAATGTTGAATGAGGAAATACAGCAAGAAGCTACAATTGCAGCAGAGTTTGCTAGAGACAGTTCTCAAGACAGTCAGAGTTCTGCTTCATTGAGTCAGGATCCACTAGGAGGACCAATTATCCCAAATGAAGCTGCCAATGCCATGGATGAAGTGGAAAGAGCCATGGAACAAGCTCAGGAGGATGTAGTTGACTTAGAAGATTTGGAAAAAGAACTAAACGTTGAGCAGAGACAAATATATGATGAAGTCACAGAACAGATTGAGCATGGTTTATGTCATGAGAAAAAAAAGAGTGCTCATGTCCATCATTTATGCCTGTCCGACTGTACGTGAGTGGAGAAGCAGGAACTGGAAAAGGTTTTCTGATTAAAGCAATTGCAACTTATCTGCAAAAAAGAACGGTGTCATCGCTGTCTTGTGTTGTAACCGCTCCAACTGGGTTGGCAGCACATAACATTAAAGGGATTACTTTACATAGTTTACTGATGCTGCCAGTAGAGCATGATAATAAATTACAATACCATAAGCTATCTGGAGAAGCTTCTTGTGAAGTTTCCAGAGTCCTAAAGAAAATGAAACTTCTTATCATTGATGAGGTAAGCATGGTATCAAATGTAATGCTTGCTTTTGTGCATTTCAGAATGCAAGAAATTCTTAAAACAGAGTATGATGTGTTATTTGGAGGCAAACACATCATTGCTTTTGGAGATCTACTGCAGCTAACTCCAGTGAAAGGACACCCAGTGTTTAAAATGCTTACGCATGAAGATACCAGGAAGTGCTTAGGAAGCATTGGAAATGTTAACATATGGTTACATTTCAAATATACAGAACTGCTTCAAAATATGCGACACGCAAAGGATGAAGATTATAAAAAAGATTCTACAAGATGTAAGAATTGGAAAAGTAAGTGAGCATGGCAAAGAAGCTTTACATGCACGATTAATTTCAAATTTGTTTCCAAACGAAAACATTCTCCCAGAGAATATTTTTAAGAAAATTCCTGAAAACAAATCTGTCATATGCTTGATGCCAACTCTGCAAGAATGTTCAATCTTCAGCAACAAAATGTTAAAGTTAGAAAATCAAGAGATTGTGAAACTGGAAGCTATTGATAAAATAGAGCATGAAGGATTATTTTGTCAGAAAAGTTGAAATCAAAATTGGATTCTTTAGAGAAGACAATATCTAAAACTGCTGGTTTGGAAAAGACTCTGTATGCATCTTTAAATTGTCGTATCATTTTACGACGGAATTTACATGTGGAAAGAGGTTTAGTAAATGGAGCAATGGGTCATGTTGTTGATTTTGTGAATTACCGAAATAGAGATAGAATTGAATTTATAAAAATTAAATTTGATGGTACTGAAGAAGTACAACAAATCAGTCGTCGTTCTGCTCGATTTTTGCTTGTGAAAGATTTATATGTCCGCCGAAAACAGTTTCCTGTTTCTTTGGCATATGCGGTGACTAATGCAAAACAAACAGTTGATGGACAGAATGCAGAACAATGTCATGCATTCACCTCAGTACAGAAATTTGGGCCTAAATCCATCGTTTTTTGCACTCCACACCACCCCAGTTCAGACATGGCCATATGCAAATCAGCCTTGACCCTGTGCCTCATGGGAACAGTCCAGCCCGAACTGCCAAGCCATGTCTTTCCTGGACCGGAATCAAGCATCCTAGGACCGATTTCTGGCTATCAGCCGTCTTCAGCCAGGATAGCTTGACTCCGGTGGTGTGGAGAGCGCATGGGACTCACGTCTGAGCATACCCATCCCACTCGGGGTGACAAATGCAAAACAAACAGTTGATGGACAGAATGCAGAACAATGTCATACATTCACCCCAGTACAGAGATCTGGGCCTAAATCCATTTTTTTTTGCACTCCACACCACCCCAGTTCAGACATGGCCATATGCAAATCAGCCTTGACCCTGTGCCTCATGGGAACAGTCCAGCCCGAACTGCCAAGCCATGTCTTTCCTGGACCGGAATCAAGCATCCTAGGACCAGTTTCTGGCTATCAGCCGTCTTCAGCCAGGATAGCTTGACTCCGGTGGTATGGAGAGCATTATGCAGTGACTATTCATAAATCTCAAGGTTTAAGTGTAGATAGTGCTTTGGTGAATATTGGAAGTTCTGTGTTCAAGGAGGGTATGACATATGTTGCTTTATCTGGATTGTACTTGATTGATTTTGATGAGACAAAGATTAGTGCAGATCTAAATTGTGTAAAAGAATATAATAGGTTAAGAAGAGAGTATGCTCCAAATTTACCTCAATATCCTCTATTTGAAAAGCGTGTGGTAGGCCGAAAAAGAAAAAATGAGAAAAATTCTAGTGAAGTTGTAGCAAAAAGAAAAAAAGTAGATGAAGCAGTAATTGTAAGCAGAAAGGAAAAGGATTCAGTTAAAGATGTTGTTGGATTTCAGTTTGAAAACAGTTCTGGTGTCAACTGCTATGCTAATGTAGTGGTTAATAATGTTTTTTTTCTCCAAACTTTAAAAGAACAGATTGTTGAAAATCAGGATCAAAGATTTTGTTGTTTGTTGAATTCTGTGTTTCAGAAATGTAGCAGTGATAGAACAAAAATAGAAAGTGTTTCTGAAATTCGACATGTTTTAGACCTATGTTCTGGTCTAAATCAATTTTCACAGAATATTCAGCAAGATTGTCAGGAATTTCTAATGTATATGCTTGTTGTATTGCAAGATGAAGGTATAGATGTAGAAAATCTTTTTGGCCTTTGTTATAAATGGCAGCATAACTGCGACAATTGTTCCTTTTCAAGTGCTACTACAATAGACACTGAAATATTTATATATTTGACTTTACCAGACTGCAAATCAGTGTCTTTTAATAATCTAGTTAGAGAAGCAAATCAAAACATGGTCTGTACTCAATGTAAATCTGCAATGCTATCAACATTATTTATACAAAGATATGGACAGTATGTAATTTTAATGTTCCAACGATGTAGACCTGATAGAACTAAATTGACAACTTTAATAAAAAAATTTGTGGCTTCTCAATTATCAATTTCAGGAAGAACCTTTGCAACTGCAGCAATTATTTACCATGATGGTCCTTCGACAACATCAGGACATTACACAGCTTATTTAAAATGTCAAAAAGGCTGGACTAATTGTAATGATACTCCATTGACTTTCAAACAACGTTTACCTTCTGACTTACAAAATTCTTACCTAGTGTTCTTACAACCAAAATTTTAGGAAAGGTAATTGGCCTATGAAGATTGGAGCAGGCAATAAAACTTAGTCTGCTGTTCAAAATTACTTTGTGAGTGAGATTGATCAAGATAATAAAAAACGTGTAGTTGTCATAGAGGTAGTGTAAGTGTATCACATAGTGAGTGATATCAGTATTATAGGAAATGTTAATCATGAGTAAGCCAGAGGTGGAAATATAACTATTGTTTCATGATGTAAAAGATGTTGGAGCTTTTCTTTCAGAAACTCGGGTAAATGGAAGTTTAAGAATACTATTGAGTAATTTCCAAAGAAAAGGACTTTCCATATACTATTTGGCCTTGTGGAAAAGTATGTGGATCAAAAGTGAGTTAAGATATGTTTTTTCTAAATTTTACATTATTTATTGAAACGTATGGGTTTTTTAAACACAATCTTTTTGATTGTGGTTTTTTTTGCCCGCTGTCATATGATGAGTAGTATTGAACTCACTGTTTTAAGTGAAATTCAATATATTCTGACAACAGCAAAAATAAACCATATAACATGTTGTACAAGTTATTTTGTATTGTGAAATATATATTATACTCCCCTTGTCTCACGCTCACTCATCTTTTTCCACCCTCTATCACCCCTCTTTACTCACCCTCACTGCCCTTCTCTCACTCTCCTTCACCCCCGTTCCCTTACTCCACTTCCCTCACTACCTCTCATTCTCCATTCCTTCACTCCCCTTTCCCTCTCTCCCCTCCACCACTTTCCAGCTCTCAGTCACTCTACTTCAGTCCCCTTCCTCTTCTTTCTATCTTTTGCTCCCTCAGTAATTCCCCTTCCCTCAGTCACCTTACTCCACTTCATTCACTCCTTCTCTCACTCCCTCTGTCCTCTCACATCCTCACTCCCCTTCCCTCACTCTCACACTTACCCTCACTCCCTCATCCCCTCACTTTGTCACCTCCCCTTCCCTCACACTCACTCCCTTTAACTCACGAACACTCCCTCATTTACCTTTCTATGCTCCCTTACTTAGTCTCCTTCTCTCATTCTTTCCTTTAGTACCTCTGTCCTCACTCCCTCACTCCCCTATTCTTACGCTCACTCGCCTTTATCCACCCTCTATCACTCTTCTTTCCTCAAACTCACTGACAATTCTCTCACCCTCCCTCACCTCCCTTCCCTTATTCCACTTCCCTCACGTATCCTCATTCCCCATCCTTAACTCCCCTTACCCTCACTCTCCTCCTACAGTCACCTTTTCCCAGTTCCTCTGCTTCACTCCCCTTCCCCTACTTTCCTTCCTTTGCTCCCTCAGTAATTCCCCTTCTCTCACTCACCTTACTCCACTTTACTCACTCCTTCTCACTCCCTCTGCCCTCTCACTTCCTCACTCCTCTTCCTTCACTCCCTCTGTTACCCTCACTCCCTCTGTTACCCTCACTCCCTCTATCCCCTCACTCTCACGCCCCTTCACTCACTCACCTTCCGTTTCTCATTGTTGTGAATGCTCCCTCACTCACTCCCCCTTCCCTGTCACTCACTCCCCTTCCTTTACTTCCTTTTCCTCCATTAGTTCTGAAAACTCATTCTTTTAGTACCTTACTCACCTTCAGTTCATTTCTCTCTCCCTCTCTTGCTCTGTCACTGAATCTATCCGCCCCATTATCCTCTTAGTTATTTGCTCTCCCTCTATTTCTTTTTCCCTCTCTCTGTCCTTCAGTATTCCTTTTTCTCTTTCTGTGTCCTTCACTCCTACTTTATCTCTTAGTCCCTTTTTTATGACTTTTAATCTCCTGCCTTGTCTGTTGTATTTTGAAATATAAATTATAAGTATTTTTTTTCCTTTTCCACAGATATTAAATGTATTAACAATTTGTCACTAAGTTTACATTACTTATAAGGTAAGTTTGACAAACAAAATTTACTTTCTCATCACTCTTTTCCTTAACCTCAGTACTCTTCTCTCACCCATCCTCAGCCCCGTTCCCTTACTGCGCTTTCCTTACTTATCCTCATTCCCCATGTTCTCTCCCCTTCCCCTCACTCACCTCCCACACTCACCTTCTTTTAGTTCCCCTGCTTCACTTCCCTTCCCCTCTCTTCCCTTCCTTCGCTCTCTCACTCATTCCCCTTCCCTCATTCACCTTACTCCACTTCACTCACTTCTTCTCTCACTGCCACTGTCCTCTCACATCCTCACTTCCCTTCTCTCACTCTTTTTCTGTTAGCCTCACTCTCTCTGTCCTCTCACTCTCTCACTCCTCTTCTGTCATGCTCACTCCCTATAACTCACCCACACTCCCTCACTTACCTTTCTTTGCTCCCTCACTCACTCCCTTTCTGTCACTTTCCTTCACTACCTCTATCCCCTCACTCCATCACTTCCCTTGTCTTACCCTCACTCACTTTTATCCACCCTCTTTCACCCCTCTTTACTCACGCTCTCTGCCGTTCTCTCACCCTCCTTCACCCCCGTTCCCTTACTCCGGTTCCCTTACTATCCCTCATTCCCCATCCTTCTCTCCTTCCCTTTACTTTCATCCCCCACTCACCTTCTCTCAGTACCTATGCTTCAGTCCTTTTCCTCTCTATTTCCTTCCTTCGCTCACTCACTCAATCCCCTTCCCTCACTCACCTTACTCCACTTCACTCACTCCTTCTCTCACTCCCTCTGTCCTGTCGCATCCTCATCCTCATTCTCCTTCCCTCACTCCCTCTCTTTTAGCTTCACTACCTCCATCCCTTCACTCTCTGTCCCCTTCCCTCATGCTCACTTCCTTTAACTCACCCACACTCCCTCACTTACCTTTCTATGCACCCTCACTCAGTCCCCTTCTCTCACTCTTTCCTTCACTCTCTGTCTCCTCACTCCCCTTGTGTCACGCTCACTTGCCTTTATCCACCCTCTATCACCACTCTTTCCTCAACCTCACTGCTCTTCTCTTACCCTTCCTCACCCCGTTCCCTTACTCCGCTTTCCTCACTTATCCTCATTCCCCATGTTCACTCCCCTTCCCCTCACTCACCTCCCACACTCACCTTCTTTCAGTCCCCCTGCTTCACTTCCCTTCCCCTCTCTTCCCTTCATTCGCTCCCTCACTCATTTTCCTTTCCTCTCTCACTGTACTCCACTTCATTCACTCCTTGAGAATATGTAAGGAATATAGATCTTTTTGGAGAATTGGAGGTAGTTCTAAAAAGAACTGTTTTTTTTCTTCTTTTTTAGTTTTTATTTATTTTTGTTACTTTTCCAAACGTTTTTTAATTTTTTTGTCTTTTTTTCAGAACAAAAACAAAACTAGGGAATGCCAAACTCCTCAACAGGAGCAAAAAAAGTGGAAAAATTAGGGATGGGTGGAGCAGCGGTGTTCCTCCTTCTTTCGAACAATTAATTCAATGCTCTGCTCCCCGTAGCAGAGTAGTTCATCACACTGTTTGCATTTTATTTTTAAATCTGCAAACACCGGCTGTATGCTCAGGATTAAATGTACTGCTTCTCTACCAGAAGGTGTTGCTTTACCAGTGGAGGTGCTGGCGCCATCTCTTGGGGGATTCCGTGCCACGTCCCTGGTGCTCTCTCTTGCGAAACTATTTGGGTGCCTCCTCCGTACATGCCGGATCAAGTTGGCATTCCCAAAACTATATTTACGGGTGGGATCCCCACGTGACATAGTTGTGTTACATATCTTGCAGGTCACTTTTGCTGCATTAACTTTTTTTTGCTCCTCTGGGAAACTAAAGAACTTCCAAATGAAATGCTCTTTCACTTTTCTCTAGGGGGTTTCCTCGGGTAGGAATTCCAGATCAGAGTCTGAAGAGGGCTCCCTGGAACCAGAAATCTTTCCAAAAAACGAAGTATTTTCAAGAAGAATGGAGAAGAGGTGTTCTCTCAGCAATTGCAAAGAGGTAGTGAGGGAAATGGGTGGAGACTTTCCATAGTTGTGTAAAAAACTGTTATTAACCAATCAAAAGTGTTGTTTTAAGGTCATATGGCTTGACGCGCGCTTACGCTATGTGCTCCGGGGCGCTTCCGGGGGCGCTTACGCGGCACGTACGTAGGCGCTTACGAAGACGCTTACGCGGCGCGAATGAATGACATTTTGCTCGATTTTCGGAAATGTGTTTAAAAAAAAATACGGAGATTAAAAATCAAAAATACTACTTTTGTGAGTAAGCCACTGAATGTCTTGCATTATTATTTACTTTAAATACATACATATATATTTTTTTGACCGCGGGAATAGCGCTCACGCTACGTGTACGGCTGCGTTTACCGGTACGCGCTCCCTAAGCGCTCCAGGGTTTAAATATAAAAAAAACAGGAAAAATACATTCCAAAAATAAAATTATAAAAATACAGAATATTGGAATAATTAGAAAACAATATAATTAATAGCTATAAAAATTAGCTATTAAAAAAACTTAATAATTCACTTAAAAAACCATAGGTTTGACACTCGTTATAGTTAGGAATTAGCATTTAAAAAACCTTTGAAATTCACTGAAAAAACCATAGGTTTCACACCAGTTATAGTTAGTTGAACATTTTACTCATACAAAACCATTGAAATTCCCACGTTCTAGTTAGTTGGATTCACTATAACTCGCACGCCCGCAATCCACTGCTGATTATGTCACATATTACATCATTCATGACATGGTCATGACAATTTTGACACTTATTTACCCATTTATTCTTCCGTCGACCTTTAGATATACATATATAAAAAATATTTATTTTTCAGAAAGACTCACATTTACTGAATGATGTCATCAGTGATGTCATTTGAGATGTCATCAGTGTTGTCACTGACCATGTCATGAATGATGTAATATGTGACATCATCAGCAGTGGATTGCGGGCGCGCGAGTTATAGTGAGTCCAACTAACTACAACGTGGGAATTTCAATGGTTTTGTATGAGTAAAATGTTCAGCTAACTATAACTGGTGTGAAACCTATGTTTTTTTCAGTGAATTTCAAAGGTTTTTTTAAATGCTAATTCCTAACTATAACGAGTGTTAAACCTATGGTTTTTTCAGTGAATTTCAAAGGTTTTTTAAATGCTAATTCCTAACTATAACGAGTGTCAAACCTATGGTTTTTTGAGTGAATATATATATATATGCTTTCTGTTTGGAAAAATGCCCATATTATTGCTTTTAAAATCCACAGGTCTTATTATGATGAATGCAGAAATTATAATCATGAAATGTATTTATTATTGATTTTATACCGTAATATTCTTTGTGGAAAGATGATACAGATTCATGTAATTTCTGCTTGTCATTTTACCTCCAGTATTTTGTCTATGTTCATTATCAGCCCGATCAGGTGACGTTGTTTCAACCAATTACTGGCACTTTAAATGAGCGTTTTTTACATCAGAATGTTGTCATGTGAGCGAGGCTCCATGGAGCCGAAACGTCATGCGGCTGAGTTTGCACGAATAAATAATCCTCAGCACTAATTTGGTCCGTGTCCGTGAGTTTCTATTGCGGTGGGAAAGTGTGTCACCAGTTGGAGACGCGGTTTACCGGATATATTGGCTGGTTTGTTCCCGGACCAGCAAACACACGAGACCCTCTTTGAACAAAGGACAATGCCTGAACCGGGACGTTATCTTGGATTTTCCTGGATTTACGGACTCCGGAAGGAGTAAGGCGTTTGACCCCCGCTAGCCGGAACAACAGTGACAGCAGAGACTCTGGTCGTCAAAACTGCAGTGTACGAGCCCACGTGAAAACGTGGTGAACCGAGAGAACACGGTACCGGTAAACATTTTATCGTGCGCTACAGCAACTTAATCATGGCTTAGCGGGCAAAGAGCAAAGTGCATAGGCGCACTGTCTACCATTTATCATATCGGACAGATCAGACGCCGGATTTCAAATCTTTAAAATTGCAAACATGTCGGCTGACAGCGTTCGAGGTCGGGAAGCATTAGCAGCAACAATGTTTTCCGACAGCTCGCCTCTCCCAGCTAATATTCGAGGGAGAGACTATGATGGCTCTAGTAACGGCAGCAATGCGGCACTCAAAGATCTCTTCAAAACCCTGGAAAAGAAATCCAGGAGTGAACAGTCTAAGTGGTGGGAATCTAAATCGATGCAGCGATATATTGAAGTAAATAGGATCCCACGTGCTCTACGAATTCTGACTGCTCCTCCCTACGAAGACCCTAACCAGATTTAATGAGGGAATGGGCTGAGTGTAACCTGGAAGCATCACGTCGACAAGTCCAGATACTCATTAAATATGCTGATATATATCGTGCCAAATTACTTACTGAAATAGCAACCATTCAGGAACAATTGGAAACTATGGGGGAAGATGAGGAGAGAGCCAAACTAATGAAAGCAATGAATAAACGTCTGAAGAAGGAGGAAGCTAAAATTATAGAGAGGAAGACATATAAATTTCAGCACGATCGCAGTGATTATGAACTGGGTCAAATCTTCACGTTCTCCAGAAAATATGATGCTATTCGCAGTGGTATGGCCTAAACCCAAGCCCACTAAACAAAATCAGGACAAAATGATTCAAGTAATTCCGCCCTCAGCTCTGATGTAGACACTGAATAACCTGGATATTCGATAAGTAATTGCACCTCCCTCCCTCAAAGCGCCTTGAGACCCTCTGGGTGAGTAGTGCGCTATACAAATTTCTGAACTTGAACTGAATCAGATTCAGAACGCCGAAAACAAGCACAAGCTGGTGAAATCCCAAAACCATCATTGGGACAAGAAATGAGTTTTTTGTGCCAGTAAAGACTGTCAACCTTGAGGCCCCGGACACGACAAAATTACGCAGACAGTGGGCAAATTACAGGAGATGCAAAAGGTGCAGGGCGACCAAAAAGAATTTATCAGAGAAGAAAGAGGGCAGGGAGCTGCCAACCACCAGGAATAAACGGTGCTAAAAATCCAACTATAGTAAATCTGACCTCTGTTATTTTAACATCAAAAGAAGAGGAAATACTCACTCTGGGTTTAACATTTGCACCTGTGTGCAATTTCAATTATCCTACAGTCAGGTGCGATCTATATAAAGCAGTAAGAAAACTTAAGCTACGAAAATTATACACACTGAAAGCAAAAGCCAAAGGATCTAGACTGTCACAAAGTGGCAATGAGGTGATGTCGAGTAGTGCATCCCAAGAGATGGAGGCTATTACGGAGCTTTGGGAAACTGATGGCGCTGGATATGGGAGTGCATCACCAGCCACAGATGATATGGGAAAAACAGACACAATGGGGAATAGGATTTCGCAAAAAACCCCATTCAGACCCCCTTCAACCTTTACCCCAGTACTACCAAGAGACGCCATCGACATCTTCCATGAGAATGTTGTTACACAATTAAAGGATTTGCAAAGAAAAGTATCCAACACCAAAAAGAAACATGACACCCTATCACGATATACAGCCCTCACAACTCGGTTAACCAAGGAAAAAGACATCATAATTCGAGGAAGTGATAAGGGCGGGAACATTGTCCTGATGTCTAGAGCGGATTATGATAAAGAGGCATACTCGCAGCTAAATAACAGAAACTGCTACGAGCGTACTAACATCCAGGTCCTGAATACAATCAAAAAAGAATACCATCAACAACTGTTAAGATGGAAATCCACCAAATTGATCAGTGAGTTGGAATATAAGTATTTAAAAAATGACAACCCAGTGACACCCATAATGTATTTTATCCCTAAGGTACATAAAGACTTGACGCATCCCCCCGGCAGACCCATCATCTCTGCCAGGAACAGTTTATTGGAACACACGTTTATATAGACTATTTTCTTCAGGGATATGTACAAAAATTGGAGTCCTATGTACAAGATACTGGGGATTTTTTACAAAAGATCAGACACATTGACTGGGTGGATGGGGACTGGTTGATCGCACTGGACGTTACAGCCCTATACACCAGCATTGCACACAGTGGGTTATCCGCGGTAAAATACTATTTATCTAGACGTGGACCCTTATTTCAGGAGCATAGTGCTATGTTATAGTGGATGTTGGAGTTTTGTCTATGTAACAACATTTTCATGTATAACAAGTTACTGTATTGCCAATTACAAGGGGTGGCAATGGGGGCCAGCTTCTCCCCAAGCTTCGCATGTTTACACATGGGAGCCTGGGAGGAGCTGGTCCTCAAAACCACACACCAGCAGGCATATTCGAATAATGTGGCAGGTTGGTATCGATTCATCGATGATTTGCTCATAGTGTGGAGAGGCAGCAAAGAGGATGCTTGGGATTCATTCATGATATCAATCAAAATGAATTGAATTTAAAATTCACTGCCTCGCTTAGTCAGGAATCAGTAACATTTTTGGATACTGAACTGTATATAGCTAATGGACGATTGGAGACCAGAATACACCGCAAAATCACTGCGGGAAATAGCATTTTACAAGCGGCCAGTGCACACCCGGCACACCTTGTTTCTAGTATCCCCTATGGGGAGATGCTGCGCATGAGAAGGGTATGCAGCAATCCCGTTGATCTTGAAAAGGCTCAACAGGAAAGTAAAATTAGTTTTCTGGAAAGGGGCTACACAGAACAGACAATTGAGAGGGCTAGGATTAAATCATTGACAAAAACTAGAGAGGACTTGCTAACAAAAAGAGACAACAGGGTTCAGAATACTGTTGAGCCAGTGGAGGGTATTAGACAAACTGAAAAAGAAAAAACCTTCAGAATTATCACTGGCTTCAACAAAAAAGACAGACATTTACAAAATTGTAAATAGAAATTGGCCCATTGTAACCAGTGATCCAATCATTGGAACCAGTCTACCCAAGAGGGTGTCATTAACATACAGCAGGGCACCCTCTCTTAGAGACCAATTAGTGGATACTAATCCTGAACCGATTGAGAAAACTGCATGGTGGCAAAATAATAAGGGATTCTACAGGTGCAAAACCTGCAAGGCTTGTAATCATGGCGTAACTGTCAAGTCGATCATTGATGGGTTCAGTGGCTTATCACAGCCTATATCTCGGGTTTTAACATGCAAAACTGAGTTTGCTATATACGTATTGCAATGCCCCTGCTCACTCAAATACGTGGGTAGCACTAAGCTACCAGTGCATAAACGTATTCTTCAACATCTGAGGGCCATTACTAATAGAGATAATACATATCCGGTAGCCAGGCATTTTCGCGATTTCAATCAAAGTGTGAATACTTCACTAAAATACTTTGTCATTGACGCAGTCAAAGCCACTAGACGTGGTGGAGACAGAGAAGCCAAATTACGGAGATTAGAAACCCGATATATTCTCCTTCTTGATACAAAGACCCCTGGGGGATTAAATGTCACTGAAGATATGTACACATGCCTCCCGTAATAACAAAATTCTATTAATCTGTATTAGCCCCTGGAAGGTATCAATACCATGAGCCTATCTTCTAATATTGTTTCCCGGCTGGGTAGCAATAGTATTAGATATCTATAGGGGCCACAAAATTAAAATGAAAAATTATATATTGATTAATTACAAGCTATCAATATTTCATGATACATTTGAAGATGATCTATTGTAGTGACTGATTGCTGCTGTTAATATGAATTATGTTTCCTAAAGGAAGGGCTTACATCATCTTTAAGACCGAATGGGTCCTTAAACCCAGCCAGTCTTTGCATAGATGATTAAAATTCACAGTTTATTGTTGTTTATTAAGAAAGAATTTCATTCACAGGACACTTAAGGAGGTATTTCATAATGAAATAAGTGTGGAATTTATGCATATTGGCTGTTTCAAAATAAGCTATTTTGATAAAACTAGGAAAATATGGTTTTATCAATAATCCTATAATGAAATGTTTGTTTTTAATGTAGAGGTTCAATCCATCTGAAAATGGGGTGATATATAGACAGTAATTTTGCATTTTTGCACATATTCATTACGATATGCACTTTAAAATGTTCTTATCATTAGGACTGTTTATTTGCACTATTGCGTATTTTGCACAAGAAATCCAATAAGATTATTATCTAGGGATAGGAAATTTGCACTATTGCGTAATTTGCTCTAAGCCATAAATGTAGCAATTATATTTTACTGTACTATTAACCTTGAAAGATGTTAAGACTTACATTTAACAGCATGAAACTGATTGATTTAAATAATGGTATTTAACCGCAATTCTTTCTGTTTGGAAAAATGCCCATATTATTGCTTTTAAAATCGACAGGTCTTTTTATGATGAATGCAGAAATCATAATCATGAAGTTTATTTAGTATTGATTTTATATCGTAATATTCTTTGTGGAAAGATGATACAGATTCATGTAATTTCTGCTCGCCATTTTACCTCCAGTATTTTGTCCATGTTCATTATCAGCCCGATCAGGTGACGTTGTTTCAACCAATTACTGGCACTTTAAATGAGCGTTTTTTACATCAGAATGTTGTCATGTGAGCAAGGCTCCGTGGAGCCGAAACGTCATGCGGCTGAGTTTGCACGAATAAATAATCCTCAGCACTAATTTGGTCCGTGTCCGTGTGTTTCTATCGCGGTGGGAAAGTGTGCCACCAGTTGGAGACGCGATTTACCGGATATATACATATATATATATATTACCTACTGGCGGTCGCCAGTAGGTATATATAGTTAGGATTTTTTCTCTATGGGATTTTTGAAAATTCTATGTCTAATAACTTTGGCGTTTGTGGACGGAATTGGATGAAATTTTCAGGAAAATGGCACATTTTGTGTCTGAGCAGCCCTTGAAAATTTGGGGGGGGTTCGTCAAGGGGGGGCCGAGAAAAAAGGGGGGTCCCAAAACGTGTTTTTAACATTGAGTTTTCCATAGGGCGGT
Source organism: Lissotriton helveticus (assembly GCF_964261635.1). Classification (NCBI taxonomy): domain Eukaryota; kingdom Metazoa; phylum Chordata; class Amphibia; order Caudata; family Salamandridae; genus Lissotriton; species Lissotriton helveticus. Next base: position 233,474,241 of record NC_136072.1, on the reverse strand, counting down.
TGGCCTCACTTTTAGCCCGAACGGCTGAATGGATTTGCACGAAACTTGGCAAAATTGTAGGGACTGGTAGCCCGATGTACCTTTGCTAGGTCTCAATATATGTGCTCCAGTGGATTTTGAGAAATTAACGTTCAAAAAAAGATATATATCTGTAACAGCGGACCGGGCAGCGCTCCGGTTTGCGGACTTTTCGCGGTACGGAGCTTTGTGAAGCGAAGCTGATTGGTTCTCCGGCGTCTGTGAACATTCCAAACAGTCCGTAGCGGCCGCCATCTTGTCTCTCGGTAGGATCGAGAGACAAGAGGAGGCCAAAGCGAAGGGGCAAATAACCATAAGGGGGCATAGTAGATCCTCGCTGACCCCCTAGGTTTGATGTGGAGGTTTTAAAAGGGTCCCGCGGGGCAAAAAAAAATTATAATAATAATAATAATCGAACGGCTGAATGGATTTGCATGAAACTTGGTAAAATATTAGGGACTGGTAGCCCGATGTGCCTTTGCTAGGTCTCAATATATGTGCTCCAGTGGATTTTGAGAAATTAACGTTCAAAAAAAGATATATATCTGTAACAGCGCTCCGTTTCGCGTAACGGAGGTTTGCGAAGCTGATTGGTTCTCCGGCGTCTGTAAACATTGCAAACAGTCCGTAGCGGCCGCCATCTTGTCTCTCGGTAGGATCGAGAGACAAGAGGAGGCCAAAGCGAAGGGGCAAATGACCATAAGGGGGCATAGTAGATCCTCGCTGACCCCCTAGGTTTGATGTGGAGGTTTTGAAAGGGCCCCGCGGGGCAAAAAAAATAAAATAATAATAATCGAACGGCTGAATGGATTTGCACGAAACTTGGCAAAATTGTAGGGACTGGTAGCTCGATGTACCTTTGCTAGGTCTCAATATATGTGCTTCAGTGGATTTTGAGAAATTAACGTTCAAAAACAAGATATATATCTGTAACAGCGCTCCGCTTCGCGGAGATAAAATTATATCTGTATTACCTAGCTGTTGCTAACACCAGTTAGCGACGGCTAGTAGGAGATAGCGACCATCTTGGGCCCCACTTTGCATGTGAGTGATATTTATCACTAATGACATGCAAAGTGGGCATGCCAAGATGTTAGCGACTGGAAACAGTCGCTAACATCGCTATCTCCTATTATCAACTTTTGGAAATATTCGCGATAAGCGCGAATATCTCCAAAAGCTAGCACCTGCCCTGAGCAGTTCTTAGCCATGTTATCCAATGGGAGGTGGATAACATGGCTAAGAGCATTAGCTCGGTAATGCATGAATATCGCGGAGTTTTCAGCGATATTAATGCATTGCGGTCGTTTTTTATCGTATTTGCGATAAACCTTGATAATAGCAAGGTTTATCTGCGATAATTTCTGACGATGCTTAGCGGTAAAAAAATCGTTGCTAAGCATCGTTAGGGATAAATATCGCTTAACTTTGGTAATATGCCCCAACGTCTGTTAACGTTCGATTCGAAGGAAATCAGGAAGTGTTGAAAAACATTGTCTGCGCCATCTTGTCTTTTTTCAAATGCCACACTTTTGTCGTGCACGGCAGTCATTTTAGATGCCTTGACCAGACCCACTCTGTGCATGCTGTCGATCCTTAGCATGGCTCCCCACCCTCGCAAGCATCTCCCCCAGGCAGTGGTCACCCCCGCTCTCTGTCTTATGCATGGGTAATAAACCTCCCCCCATCTGCGCTGCTCTTCCCTGAGAATCACACCCTGTGCCCGCCCGACACCTCCCTTTCACCCTATTCACTACCGCACCCTCTGACACTCCTTTTCCTCTGTGTCCGATTGTCCAGGCCGGTCCTAGGGTATCAGCTAGCCCTGCAGATGTAGTTTATGGCCCCAGCTGTAAAGAATCACCCCTCTTCAAAGGAGTTATAGTAGATCAAGGCCCACACTCGATGAGATCCGTCACAGCAGACGCGTTCCTATTATCTGAAAACCATCCTGTATTGTGATTGGGGAGGGGACCGAGCCTGAAGCGGAAGATTCCAGGGATGACTCTTTGTACATCAAAGTTTTTACAATTATGTGTCACATTAAAAATATATAGCACTCCGACAAAGTAGTAAGATTATAAAACTTTAATAACTTATAAATATATACAAGAAAACAAAAACAGTAATAACATATAAACATTTTTAGGGAAAAACAACGAAGTAGCGGTCGGCTGTGCGAATAGTCCCAACGCAGCAGATTTCTGGCGTGGGGCGTCGCGGGGGGTGGGTCATCAGTAGCAAACTGTTGTGCGAATAGTTCCAAGGCAGCAGAACGATGGCACCAAGGTGATGTCCAGTAAGTTGCCGCACTGGTTTTGGTATCCTACAATGCTGCTCCGAATAACGGCGTGGGGCGCCCCGGGGGAGGCGGCGTGAACGGGCCTCTCCAGGTGGAGTCTCATCTGTTGTAGTGGGGCGCCCCTTTACCGTTTCAGTTGCCATTCCGTCCGTTTTTGGTCCACTGTGTCAAAAGCCGCAATTCAGCTGAGTTGCGCCCACTCTTGCGGTGCAGCGATAGGCGGCTGTCACAGGACTCTCAAAATGGCGGCAGGCTGTTTCCTTTTTGGGCCTGGTCCACTGAAATGGCCCTGGAACACCTTGGAAATCGGACACTTGTCTGCTAGGTCTTGGACCCCATTCTCGAAAGCGTCCCCTCCGCCTTGAGGATTCATCAAAAGTTTTGGGGGCCCCTGACTCCTGTAGGCTTCTGGTGGGGAGCGGCTGCCATGATTGCTCGCGGAATGACCACGACGGAGCTACGAGATGGTGGTGCTCTCATGCTGACGCCAGCTTCAGTCTGAAACATCCAGAAACAAGGTGGGGCTTTCATCGTTTGGGAAAAAAAAAAGTTTTCATCCAATGAAAAGTGTTATTTTTAGGTCATCTGATCAAGCCTTCCATCATTAGGAAACCAAAAGTAAAATGAACCAATGAAAAGTTTTATAAACAAGTCACATGACCTGTTATGCGGCATAGGGTATAAAATGCGGAGAAAATACGTTGGCACGTGAGGCGGCGTCAGTAGCGGACCGATGTGCGAATAGGCCGAAGGCAACACAACGCGCCAAGATCCGGATGGCACCGAGGTGGTGTCCAGCAAGTTGCAGCACTGGTGTGGCCATCCTACAATGCTGAAAGTCGGCGTGGGGCGCCCCGTTGGCCTGTGAGATGGCGTCAGTAGCGGACTGATGTGCAAATGGGGCCAAAGGCAGCGCAACAATATTTTCGGAATAGAAGACACCACAAGGCGCTGAGATGCCAAGATCCGGATGGCACCGAGGTGGTGTCTAGCAAGTTGTGGCACTGGTGTGGCCATCCTACAATGGTAAAAGTTGGCGTGGGGTGCCCTGTTGGCCTGTGAGATGGTGTCAGTAGCGGACTGATGTGCGAATGGGGCCAAAGGCAGCGCAACAATATTTTCTGACTGACACCACAAGGCGCTGAGATGCCAAGATCCGGATGGCACCGAGGTGATGTCTAGGAAGTTGCTGTACTGGTGTGGCCATCCTACAATGGTAAAAGTCGGCGTGGGGCGCCCTGTTGGCCTGTGAGATGGTGTCAGTTGCGGACCGATGTGCGAATGGGGCCAAAGGCAGCGCAACAATATTTTCTGTATGGAAGATACCACTAGGCGTTGAGATGCCAAGATCCGGATGGCACCGAGGTGATGTCTAGCAAGTTGCTGTACTGGTGTGGTCATCCTACAATTCTGAAACTCGGCGTGGGGCGCCCCATTAGCCTGTGAGATGGCGTCAGTAGCGGACCGATGTGTGAATAGGCCGGAACCAGCACAAGGCGCCAAGATCCGGATGTCACCGTGGTGGTTTCATAGTTGAGAGGCACTTCATCTGCAGTGGGGCGCCGAGATCCGGATGGCACCGAGGTGATGTCTAGCAAGTTGCTGTACTGGTGTGGTCATCCTACAATGCTGAAACTCGGCGTGGGGCGCCCCATTAGTCTGTGAGATGGCGTCAGTAGCGGACCGATGTGCGAATAGGCCGAAGGCAGCACAACGCGCCAAGATCCGGATGTCACCGTGGTGGTTTCATAGTTGAGAGGCACTTCATCTGCAGTGGGGCGCCGAGTTCCGGATGGCACCGAGGTGATGTCTAGCAAGTTGCTGTACTGGTGTGGTCATCCTACAATGCTGAAACTCGGCGTGGGGCGCCCCATTAGCCTGTGAGATGGTGTCAGTAGCGGACCGATGTGCGAATAGGCCGAAGGCAGCACAACGCGCCAAGATCCGGATGTCACCGTGGTGGTTTCATAGTTGAGAGGCACTTCATCTGCAGTGGGGCGCCGAGATCCGGATGGCACCGAGGTGATGTCTAGCAAGTTGCTGTACTGGTGTGGTCATCCTACAATGCTGAAACTCGGCGTGGGGCGCCCCATTAGCCTGTGAGATGGCGTCAGTAGCGGACCGATGTGCGAATGGGGCCAAAGGCAGCGCAACAATGTTTTCTGAATAGAAGACACCACAAGGCGCTGAGATTCGGTTACCACCGAGGTGATGTGTAGCAAGTTGCCGCACTGGTGTGGCCATCCTACAATACTGCTCCGAATAACGGCGTGGGGTGCCCGAAGGGGGGGGGGCGGCGTGAACGGGCCTTCCTAGGTGGAGGCTCGTCTGCTGTAGTGGGGCGCCCCTTTACCGTTTCAGTTGCCATTCAGCTGAGTTTCGGCTGCTCTTGATGCTACAGCGACAGGCGGCTGCAACAGGACTCTCAAAATGGCGGCCTGTTCTTTGGATTTGGGCCTGGTCCACTAAAATGGCCCTGGGACACCTTAGAACTCGGACGCTCGATTTTTTTTTCCTTTCCTGTACATGCAAAAAAAGGTAAATGCCCGGTACGTTACACACTTCATCTGCCACGATGAACTTTCCAGAGGAACCGAAAAAATATATAGTTATGGTAACTATACCATGCATCGTCATATGGAGAGGTGGCACCAATTAATTATAGTGCTGCATAAAAGAGAGATTTGGAGGAGAACCCCTGACCTGCTAGTACATTCATCAAAGAAGTGGCACTGACCGCATCAGAGGCAAGGGAAACGGTCCCAAATATTTAGAAGAACTTTGGAAAGATTAAAATGACATGTTTAGATTGTGGCAAATTAATTTCATGTGGACAGATGAGTGTTACTCTAATAAATACAGCATATGAACATCATCATAGTCGATGGTTGGTAGAGACATTTTGACTATATCCTGGACCTGCCCGTCCTCGCCCAAAATGGCGCCGGAATAAATGGGACTCGTAACTCCTTGTTGTGTACTGGTTGCAGAACCTTGAAATCACGAGATACGTATGCAGTTTTGAAGCACATGGCGGGCGGGGACGAGAATTGATTGAATATTTCGACATTCCTATTGATATTAAGTTCTGATGTGTTATTGATTACTGTACTATTGAAAGTTCGAATTAACGTCACCCATGGTACTTGCCCGCAAATGTATATCTAGATAATTTTATTGTAACTGGCCCTGTCGTATTTTAATTATAAAATGTACGTCCACCGATTCCGTAACTGTTAGACACCTTAGTTCTTGCAACCTAATGGCCCGCCCGTTACGTTCCTCTACAGTGTAAATGTCTACTCATCATATACGATTACAGTTTGCTCCGTGGCCGGCCCACGTGGTTATAGGCTCGTATTTGTATAATGAAATTTTCACAATACAGGTTTTTAAAAGAAAACATGGTAGTAGTATATACATTGGTAAAGTTTTTAATAATAGTCACTGTTTTAGAATCATTAAAAGGCAAGTGAAATAAAGCAGACCAATTACATGAAGGGTAAAAGGTATAATACGAAGGAACGCAGTAAAGATAAATGGTCAAGGGCTGTTGTGTTTTCTATTCCTGCAACATAAAGTGATCGATAAGAATCTCATATTCAGGCGTATCGGCGACTAAGACAGCAGGTCGACCCTCTTTTGCTCAACGGCTCCGTCATGGGACGAAGAAACGCTCTTTTTCTCGAAAAAAGAATATATTTTACTTGCAGGACAGTTGTAAATTTTCCGGGAAAGTACATTAGCCTGGAACATTATAACATATATTTAAGAAAAAATAATGTTCGGAAGTAATAAAAAGCGTAATTTTTAGGTCATATGACCAAGCCTTTCATCATTAGAATAAGAAAAGTAAAATGAACCAATGAAAAGTTTTATTAACAAGTCACATGACTTGTTATGCTTACGTTACGCGCTGCGCGCCCCGGATGACTTCCGGATGCGCTAACGCGGCGCGTCATATGACGCATTACGCGACAACGCAGGTCCAGAATATAGTCAAAATGTCTCCACCAACCAGCGGTCGGAACAGAACCCCTTTCAGCAGGCTAAATAGTTCTGTTAAATGACAACAGAAGGGACAGGCAACAAGAACCATTAGTCAAAGAGGGGAGGGCTAGTTCTTCTCTACCGGGTTACATTGGGGCGCTACCGGAACTGATCGAATTGGTAGTCTACAGTGTTTCTGGATGTTTCAGACTGAAGCTGGGGTTAGCATGAGAGCAGCACCATTTCGTAGCTCCGTCGTGGCCATTCCGCAACCAATCATGGCAGCCGCTCTTTATCGTTATTTTGGGCGGGGTGGGTGGCGGAGCCGAGCTGTTTTGCAGCCATCATTGTGTGGAGTTCAGTTCATTTCACTAGTTTTGTATTTGTCATGAGGGGTTTTTCCTAATGTTTCTATTTTAGCGAGGTCAAAAAGAGATCCCATTAGTGGCCTACTGATTTTGCTCGATTCCTTTTCTTTTTTTTTTACACGATTTTTCGTTATCTGCAAAGACTAAACAGAGTATTGCGACTCTGTGTTTGTTTGTAAATAGAGAATGAACCAAAGAGAACCAATTCTAAAACAGTAAATACTTGGATAACAATCAATCAAATGGAGAGAGAAGCAGGCACGACGTATTACAACGGGGGCAAAGGCCTGCGTTAACTACCCTTCACTATGTGCAAAGAGAGAGTACTCCTAATAGAAATGAGGGGGGGGGGCACCATTCAAAGCAGATCAGTGTGCATAAACACGAAAATGTTTTCACTTACCACGTACTTGACATTCGACAGCTTATGATATTTGCTATTAAAAAACCATTGAAATTCACTGAAAAAACCATAGGTTATAGACCATATATAGTTAGGAATTAGCATTTACAAAACCTTGAAAATTCACTGAAAAAACCATAGGTTATAGACCATATATCGTTAGGAATTAGCATTTACAAAACCTTATTTTACTCACACAAAACCATTGAAATTCCATATATAGTTAGTTGCACTAACTATATATCGCGCACCCGCAATCCACTGCTGATGATGTCACATATTACATCATTCATGACATGGTCAGTGACATCACTGATGACATCACTGATGACATCTCAAATGACATCACTGATGACAACATCCAGTGACTGTATGTTTCTGTAAAGTTAAAATGTGTCTTACATATTGAAGAATGAGTGGAAGTATAAGTGTCTGGACAAAGGATTTAGTAGGTGCATGACTGAAAGTATGAGTGAGTGATTAAATGTGTCTCACTGAGTGCATGGGTTAGTGACTAAACTGTCTTAATTTGTGCATCATTATGTCTGTTGTTCTGTAAACTGCTGCATGTGTTGATCAGTAGCTATATGATTAACTATATGGGTTACTGATTGATTGTCCAAGTATTTGTATGGGAGACTGAGTGTGTGTGTGGCTGGCTGGGAGGTGTGTGACTCTGTGCAGATCAATGTGTACTTGTATCAATGATTGTATAAGAAGGTAAGTATGTGTTAGTATATGTTTGAAAATGTAAGGTGCTCTATGTTTAACTGTATAGACAAGAAAATGGAAGTGTCATTGATTCTTTACAGGACTGACTAGGTGTGTGAGTAACTCCATGGATGAGTGGCAGACTGTGAGTGTCTGTATAGGTGTATGAGTGCATATGATAGTGTTGTAAAGATGAGTGATTGTATGTATGAATGATTGTATGGGTGAATGAGTGAATGTGTGTGTAGACATAGGAATCAGTGAGTGCGTATGTAGTAACTAGTATTGGTGTGTCAATGGTTTCAAAAATTATACTCTGTATTTAACACTGGGTGAAACGGAGGTTATATTAAAATGTGAGGAGATGCATTGTATTGTCACATGAATGATATCATCAGTGATGTGGTCATTGATGTCAAATGAGATGTCATCAGTGATGTCATCAGTGATGTCATTTGAGATGTCATCAGTGATGTCATCAGTGATGTCACTGACCATGTCATGAATGATGTAATATGTGACATCATCAGCAGTGGATTGCGGGTGCGCGATATATAGTTAGTGCAACTAACTATATATGGAATTTCAATGGTTTTGTGTGAGTAAAATAAGGTTTTGTAAATGCTAATTCCTAACTATATATGGTCTATAACCTATGGTTTTTTCAGTGAATTTTCAAGGTTTTTTAACAGCTAATATCTGTAGCTGTAAAATGTATTCTTCTTTAAATCCAAAAATATATTTTATATGTTTATGAATAATTTTTTTTTTAAATATATTTTTTTCTTCGTTCCCGCTTCGCGAATCGGGAAGCTTCCCGTTAGCTGACCTTGATGCCGCGAAATAGACCGCGAGCCGGTAAACGTTTCTTTACCGCAACTGCCGCGTTAGAAAACAACATCGTGACGCCTCCCGTCCGCATGACGTTTCACGTTGTCGCGTGATACGTCATATGACGTGCTACGTTAGCGAACTGGTACGCGAAGCGAGTCGCAAAGCGCAGGTTTCTGGAAGCAAACCGGGAGGCCCTGCAAAGCGCTTAACGTAAACACAGCAGGTCATGTGACTTGGTAATAACACTTTTCATTGGTTCATTTCACTTTTGGTTTCCTAATGATGTAAGACTAGGTCATATAATCTAAAATGAACACTTTTGATTGGTTGAGAACTCTTGTTTTTCCCAAATGATGAAAATCCCTCCTTCTTTCCTCACTCTGACTTTCATCATTGTGAGAGAAAGACCCTTTGTTACCAGTGAGCAATGGCTTCTTTAGTAGCTTCAGCTGGTGCTTCCCCACCACCTCCACCACATCCAAGGAAGAGTGGACCACCTGCTCAAGTTATAATTCAACAAGAAGAGGAAGAAGAGGAACAGGACGACGAGCACGAAGAGAGGCAGTTTTTGCCTGAGGAGCCCAGGACGTCTCACCGGAAAGAAAACTTCATTTGGCAATTTTTTTAAATTCCCAAAGGTCAGAAAAAAGTAAATGCAAGATACGTAACTTGCCTTATATGTCAAGATAGACTGTCCAGAGGGACCGAGAAAAAATACAGTTTCGGAAACTACACAATGCATCGCCATATGACTAGGTGGCATCCTAACAACTACAGTGCTGCACAGTTTCGGAACGACCTAGATAATCTCCCTATTATGGCCAGAAGATCTGTTGTACCGGAAGTAACGGGACCAGAGGGCAGGGAGATGGTGCCAAATATACAAATGAGATTTGGTGAAGTAAAACACGTCTGTGCGTATATTGCGATGGATTCATTTGCTACGGAGAAAGAAGCATCACTCTGATCAACAGAGCTATTGACTATCATATGCAAGTTTGTACGAAACGCCCAAAATAATAAATACTTTTTTTTTGTTTTGTTGCTCCTGTTGAGCCCCTTACAATGAATCGTTTTCATTGCCCCCTCCAAGAAAAACCCAAAAAAATATAAAACTGTTCAGAAAAATTCAAAAAAAGTAAAAAAATGTTCCGAAAAATAATAAAAAAAATATAAAACAACAAAAACAATAAAAAAAAAGTTCTTTTCAGAACTACCTCCCCGTTATTAAAAAATTGGTACAATATTTGGAACTGTGCCAACCTCTATTTCTCGTAGTTCGCTTCCCAGTTCGCTCGCCGGTACGCGAACCGGAAGTGAACCAAAAATTTTTTTTAAAAAAAAGAACAGTAAGTATAAGGGAAGGAAACAGACACTTATGTTAAGGGAGTAAACTAGAGATACTATTACCCGTAATCCACTGCTGATGATGTCACATATTACATCATTCATGACATGCTCAGTGACATCATCAGCAGAGGATTGCGGGTTTTTTGGCAACGTGCCTTATCCACGGTTTAATAACGCTGCCTTTTGCTTTATATAAGTTTTCAAATTGTATGAAATATATACCAATAGGTCGTTATGAACCTTTAGGTAGTGCTTTTCTTCATGAGGTCTGGTCGCTTCCATACACATACAGATGTTTCAAAGATGATCAAGAAGTTTATCTGAATGGAGAGGAATGCACTGAGACGCCAGATCATTCACTAATGTGTAGGCACATACAGTTACACGGTTCATGCAACAAACACCGACCAAATATGGCTTGCGTGTTGCAAGGCACGCCAGTTCCTGCTATCATCCCCACGTTCAAGTTGTTGGAAAATGGTAGTTATTTGATGCTCAATAATGAAGATTGTTCTGGGTTAATTAAAAGTATTCCTTTTATCGTAACAGTAAGTGAACGGGTTATTTGCTGCAGAAATGTTCTATTTCCTCCCACACATGAACATAGGGAGTTTTCAATCTGGCCACAAATACCAACCTTGGGAGCAGATTTCAACGGCATGGCAAGAATAAGAGCTCTTTTGTCTCAGAGAGAGGTGGCCTTGAGTTCGGCCCGTGAAACTTTCGTGCTTCACATAGCGAACACCCGTACAGAGGTGCAGACCCTTTTCAATACAGATTTGCCTTTCCATTTCAGCAAGATGGTTCGGACTATCTTTAACGCGTCCTCCACAAAGGCCCTGGCGCACTTTTTTAAAGTTGTTACCAGTGGTCTCGTGACTTCATTTGAGAAAATCTTTGGAGTCATCCCTGCTTTCTTTCATTCTATTTTTTCCACTCTGCTTCGTGGATTCCCATTTTTACTTGCATTACCAGCGGACGCTCTTGTGCTTTTTTACATTTTTAAATATGGATGTCCCTCCTGTGCAAGCTCCCGCCCTGCAGCTGCTGACACTGTTCCGCAATCGCATGCTAGAATATTATGGCACAATGCTGTTGGCGATATTAAGCACGGCATATGGATTATCTTTTCGATTCTCCTACTTCACCTGTGTCCAGCCTGTATTTCACTGCCTGACCTGTGATTTCGATTGGGCCATTGATTTGTGTCTCTGCGGACCGGTTTCTCCTGACGTCGACTTTAATCAGCTGATGACTCCTATCATTACTCACGAGTTGGTTTGTCCTGGCGAAAGGATTATGGCTGTGGCATTGATGCATGGACTAATTGGTCCCTGGAATTTACTGGCGGCAACACAGTCTTTCTTGGAACAGAGCTTTCTTGAAAACCCACCGAGCTGTCCTCTGATGGTGATAGAGGATCCGGTGCTGGGAGAGCACGTATGTTCTTTTCCGCTTTTAAATTGGATGGCTGAACTCTTTTCGGATGAAGACGGTGACTTCCTATTGGAGGCTGTTGCAGCTTATTTTGCATACACAGTTATGTCATAGACCTTTTTCATGTTTGATATGCTGAGTACTAGCATTTCATTGACAATTCATTGACTTATTTGTCAAGTTTTTATTATTTAGCTTGCCTATTGGCTTAAGACTCGATAAAGTACTTGGCTGTTTTATTTTTCTTTAGCATTAAATTTTCCTAGTTTTTAATGCTTTACCTTGCGGACCGTCCACATATAACCTTGCAATCTGCTCTCATGAGATGGCACTTCTATTATCTTATTCAGTTCGTTTCCGGATCATGGGGAGGTGTCATCTAGGTCCTGGATATCTTTACACCGTGTTAAGTTAGCATGGGCTCATTACCGGTTTAAACGCCATTTTTCCTTTTTTGCAACTTCTGCACACGACACTTAGTTGTTGCTTTAGCTTTCAACCTAGTAGTTCATCGTGGTTTACATGAGAATAATATGTTATTGCTCTACTATCTGCTTTGCTTGTTAAACTATATCTGTACAGCGAGTGCTGAAGTTTCAAGAACAACACGATACAGAATTGTTATGAGGTCTGATCTCCACGACTTCATACTCATAACATAAGTGCAACTTCTGCCAATTCTGGGCATGAGGCGGGTTTTATATTGCTTTGCCGAACACACATACACAACAGTTGATGCGGTTCACATGAAGAGAGAGCTGGTGTATGCTGATGTGATTCCTTCAAATCTAAGACACTAAAGTATGGGCACGCCCTAAACCAACACAAAGAGACCTTCTTAGCAAATAATATAATATGTGTATTAGGGAGGGTGACTCCCTCCACGGCCCGCGGCTGCTTATAAGTGTTGCTAACTCTTATTCATTTACAGCATGTTAACATACTGTCACCATTCGCTTTTTATGTACTAGTAACTATGCTGGTAATTTTGCTACTGATAATATGTGTACTTGTATTATCTAAGATACTACGCCTGAGAAGACGGCATTAGTAAATAAACATTTCAAATACACATGTGTTCTTCTTAACTCCATGTTCTGGTTTCTAAGAAATATATAACGACCGACTGTTCATGAGTTCCACGTATCCTGAGGTACTATAAGTTCATATTCTGGATTGTCTAAACATTGAGAGTTTGTTATATCCAATGTGACACTGTACCTAGCTTGCTAAGGGGTTTTTGATTACTAAGGTGAGTTTTGGGACACCCTAATTCGCCGAGGTTCCAATCCTCTGTCCACAGTTCTGTGTGAGAACAGAAACCCTGCGACAGGGGCACCCCCGACCCTTGCTGGAGCTTCATCACACTTGCGATACAACTCCAGCAATGCGCCACCTTTACGGCACAGATACATCACGCATCTGTGCTGTTTTTGCCCCATGATGCGCCGCATTGTAAATGCAGCACACCATAGGTGACGGAACAGCGGCACAGAATGACTAACACATCCCTGGTGATGCGCCAGTCATCATAAATCTATCCCTATGCTTCTTATCTTGTTAGAGATGAACCGCCATATGTATCATCAAAGTTTTTTGCATTTCCTAAATAGCGAACTTTAAGGAATAAATAGCGATTCTTTACCATTCCTAGTTTGCGATGAGCTATTTGCTAATTACAAATTACCCATTCATTTCCTTCATTTCCATAGGGCGGTTGGACTCACTTTTAGCTCGAACGGCTGAATGGATTTCCACGAAACTTGGCAAAATTGTAGGGACTGGTAGCCCGATGTGCCTTTGCTATGTCTCAAGATATATGCTCCAGTGGTTTTTACGAAAATTAACTTTGAAAAATATATATTGGGCTACATTGGCCTATATGTATGTTGGAGCCCAAATGTAGCCCAATGTAGCCCAATGAAGCCCAATGTAGCCCAATGTAGCCCAAAGATGGCCGCCAGAGACAAAAAAAACTAATGTAGCCCAAATATCAGCCAGATGTAGCCCAACTATAGCCCAGTGACAGAATGACCAATCAGCTTCGCAAACCTCCGTTACGCGAAGCGGAGCGCTGTTACAGATATATATCTTTTTTTGAACGTTAATTTCTCAAAATCCACTGGAGCACATATATTGAGACCTACCAAAGGCACATCGGGCTACCAGTCCCTAATATTTTACCAAGTTTCGTGCAAATCCATTCAGCCGTTCGATTATTATTATTATTTTTTTTTTTTGCCCTTTTAAAACCTCCACATCAAACCTAGGGGGTCAGCGAGGATCTACTATGCCCCCTTATGGTCATTTGCCCCTTCGCTTTGGCCTCCTCTTGTCTCTCGATCCTACCGAGAGACAAGATGGCGGCCGCTACGGACTGTTTGGAATGTTGACAGACGCCGGAGAACCAATCAGCTTCGCTTCACAAAGCTCCGTTGCGCGAAAAGTACGCGTAGCGGAGCGCTGCCCGGTCCGCTGTTACAGATATATATATTTTTTTAAACGTTAATTTCTCAAAATCCACTGTAGCACATATATTGAGACCTACAAAAGGCACATCGGGCTACCAGTCCCTACAATTTTGCCAAGTTTCGTGCAAATCCATTCAGCCGTTCGGGCTAAAAGTGAGGCCAACCGCCCAATGGAAAACTCAATGTTAAAAACACGTTTTGGGACCCCCCTTTTTTCTCGGCCCCCCCTTGACGAAACCCCCCCAAATTTTCAGGGGCTGCTCAGAAACAAAATGTGCCATTTTCCTGAAAATTTCAGCCAATTCCGTCCACAAACGCCAAAGTTATTAGACATAGAATTTTCAAAAAACCCATAGAGAAAAAATCCTAACTATATATACCTACTGGCGACCGCCAGTAGGTAATATATATATCTATATATATATATATATATATATATATATATATATATATTCACTGAAAAAACCATAGGTTTTACACACGTTATAGTTAGGAAGTAGCATTTAAAAAACCTATGAAATTCACTGAAAAAACCATAGGCTTTACACACGTTATAGTTAGGAAGTAGCATTTAAAAAACCTATGAAATTCACCGAAAAAAACATAGGTTTTACACCAGTTATAGTTAGCTGGAAGTTTTACTCGCATAAAACCATTGAAATTCCCACGTTATAGTTAGTTGGACTCACTATAACTTGCGCATGCAATGCACTGCTGATGACGTCACATATTACATCACTCATGACATGGTCAGTGACATCACTCATGACATCACTGATTACACCATCCTTGTGACAGTGACATACCTCCTTTCACTGTAATGTAACCCTTGAAACACATATTCAAAAATAGAAACTAAAATTTTCAAAAAAATGGAGATACCCATACCAGTTACAACAACCAATTCAATAATTCCACCATCTATATACACATCCACTCATTCATCAACAGTTCTATATAGTCACTCATACATATACTCACTCATCATATGTAGTGATACACCTATACATCTTGTTACACACCGACAGTCATCCAAAAGTTACTCACACACATACTCACACATGCAAATAAACTATTGAACATCCATTTATTTGCATATACAGCTATACACACACTACCACTTTACTTCTAAGGAAACTTACACATACTTACTCTCTTAAACAATCACTTATAGAAACACATACTAATTTAAATAGGAACTCTTACAATCTCTTACTCTCAGATATACTCACTTATATACATCAATATTCACATACACTAGATTAAAACATATGTAGTTACTGATAAAGAAACTAGTGAGACACTCATTCACTCAGTAACACACACATATACACAGTCATCCACCCATACAGTCCTGCACATATGCTGTCTTCAAAACACATACAAAGAGAGAGTCAGTCATTCATGCATCTATGTGCTAAGTAATACCTCCACCAAACCATACAAACACTCATACTGATACTAAGAAAAACATCTAATAACCTATATACATACACATGTACCTACTCACCAACCCATGCAGCCACTTATACACAAAGTGAAACACTAATACATATATTTAAATATTTAAACATTACTCACTAATATTTATTTTTCAGAAAGACACACATTCACTGGATGGTGTCATCAGTGATGTCATGAGTGATGTCACTGACCATGTCATGAGTGATGTAATATGTGACGTCATCAGCAGTGCATTGCACGCGCAAGTTATAGTGAGTCCAACTAACTATAACGTGGGAATTTCAATGGTTTTATGCGAGTAAAACTTCCAGCTAACTATAACTGGTGTAAAACCTATGGTTTTTTCGGTGAATTTCATAGGTTTTTTAAATGCTACTTCCTAACTATAACGTGTGTAAAACCTATGGTTTTTTCAGTGAATTTCATAGGTTTTTTAAATGCTACTTCCGAACTATAACGTGTGTGAAACCTATGGTTTTTTCAATGAATTTCATAGGTTTTTAAAAGGCTACTCCTTAACTATAAACTGTTTATAAGTTATATTTTTTCATTATATTTCTTAGCTTTTATTAATTGCGAAATATAAAATATTTTTTTAATGTATTCTATAGTTTTATTATAGATTATCGAGAAATGCTTTCATAGTATTACAAAGTTTTCTCCACTGTCAGAATTGCTTAGGAACTCCTTGCTTGTCTCAAAAGCTTTACAAAGTCTTTACCTTACGTTCATTTCACCGTTTACAGACTTGTCAGATGTTAAAAAACGTACCGAGATGCGCGACAGAGTGCGCGCACCCCGGTGTTTTGAAACAATAAAAAAAGTTTGATACTTTATCGGCATTGTTCTTGTGACCCCATATGAAGGTATTTAATATTTGAGAATGTATACCTTTCCTCCTTTTCACATTTTAAAACTTCATTAAATTAGACCGATACTTCTAAATCACGTACGTGTCCAGATTCCGTCACCGCGTATACGTCCTAATACGCGCATGTCAAATCATGTGACTTGAAAAGAACACTTCCTATTGGTTCATAGTAGTTTCTATTCCGCAATTTTCCAGAAACCACCAACTTCCCTCACTATCTATTTGGCGCTGAAGGGAGAACAACCTTTTTCATATTTCCGGACACTTTGCTGAAATGGCGGCCGCAGGCAATTCTTCTTCGGAATCTGAAGGAAATGGTTATCTTCCTTTAAAAAAAAAAAAAGGAATCTTTTATTTGGCAATTTTTTACCTTTCCACAAGGTCAAAAAAAAGTAAATGCCCCGAAATTAACGTGCACAATTTGTGGCTCCGTACCTTCCAGAGGAAATCCAGCCAAAAAATATTCTTTTTCAATTCATACTATGAAAAGGCATATGAGCCAAGTCCACCCTGTTCAATATGCACAGGCAGCGACAAGAGCTCTGGCCACAGAACTGCCACCATCTCAGGCCAGTACTTCATCGACAGGACGACCTACATCTCCATCGACTGAACAGATGGAGTTGAAACCATTTTTAAAGAAAGTGCATATAAAATGCAACAAGTGCAAAGGATTAATTGTGTACGGGGAGCAAAGCGTCATTCTTATTGAAAGAAGATTTAATCAGCATAAAATGTTCGAATGCATCTAATTTTTTTACAACTTCAAATGTTCCTGTTTTACAGTTAAAAAATTTGGTTCCTGTTTCACAAATTTTAAAGAATGAAAAACTTAAAAAAAAAAAAAAAAACAGTTCTTTTCAGAACTACCTCATTGTACCAAAAAGAGCTCTATTCATAAGCTAAATTATTGCCGCATTTTAGGAACAATAATTAAAGAATGCAGCAAAACTTGGGACATATAATGAAGACATGATAATTTCACTTCGCTTTAATCGGCATAATGCTGTTAAAAAAGCGACGATAACCGCCTTCATAATATGAGCCATATTATCAAGGATGGACGATACAATATCGCTGCTTCTATCGACAGGAAACTGACGATAAACCGGCAATAATGGACTTGATAATATGCTGTATGAAATTCCTAGCGTAGCCCATATTACATGTTTTCGCATCTTACATGGGCTTTGATAGGATTTCCATAGGGCAAATTATGAAACCCATTATCGCCGCTTTATCGCCAATTTCCTGTCGATAAAAGCGGCGAAAATGTATCGACTGTCCATTATAATATGCCCCTATGTTTTTCAAAATTCAAATTAAAATGTATGTTATATGCCTTTATATCTAACATGACGATCGACTGCGATTTATGAAGCATATTATGGACGCCGTTTTCGCCCCTATATCGGCAACTTCCTGCCGTTCAAGGCAGCGTTAAACTCTTTTGAATCTTTGTAAATATTCTTCAACATCTTTATGAGAACGTGATAACACCGCCTGCGGTAAAAGCACTTTGCATTTGTGCCGCACAGACAGTTAATGACATGCATAGTAGGGGTATGTTAAACTACAAGCAAAACCTGTTTAAAGGCGAAAATACTATCTCGTACACGGCTCCTGTTAGGAAAACAGTTTAAATAAACTTCTTTATCGTACGAGTGCCACGGGCAGCTGTGATGAAGCGTTTGGCAGCGTTAACGTGG
Source organism: Lissotriton helveticus (assembly GCF_964261635.1). Taxonomy (NCBI): domain Eukaryota; kingdom Metazoa; phylum Chordata; class Amphibia; order Caudata; family Salamandridae; genus Lissotriton; species Lissotriton helveticus. The sequence continues at coordinate 233,456,313 of NC_136072.1, read as the reverse complement.
AGGTGTGGAAAATAAAACTAAATCAACCCCCTCTCGTATTTACAAAGCACACATTAGTGCATAAAAGCAACGCTTGTTTTCACGCGGCAATATTAAGTGCCGCAGACTGTTACAGGGGTACTATCACATATGTATTCAAATTACGTTAAGACTGCCTCTTTTGTAATTCTTAAACTAGTGATTCCCAAACTGTGCACCGCGGCTCCCCAGTCCGCCGGAATGAGGTGCCAAAAGCACGGCGCACACTAGGATGCCTAACCGTCTGTAAATTCCACAGACGTCACTAATCTGTTAAGTGTAACTGTATCCATCTCAGAAAGCTGCGCGCTCCTCCCCTGTGATAACGCTGACAGTCCATCCTGAAACGGCCTTGAATTATACTGCAGCAGGAGCACCCGTCCCACGCATTGGAATTCTCAAAGGAGCTTTCTGCCTCAATAAACAGAAGACATTGTTTTAGATAAAAAAAGTAAAACTACCATCAAGGCTTATTATGAAACAGTTTCTTTAAAAAAGTTTGTAAAAGAAAATTATTAAATCAGAATAACGTTCTTTCATTATCTCATAAATTTTAAACAGCAGTCTTTTTATTAACATGTTCAACAATACCATGGTTACTGCTTATGTACATAAAGGAAGTAGGACCTAATCTCAAAGGCAATAGTGTTTACTTGTTATTTGTGTGAAGGTATTTGCTAACCTACATATCTGCATACAGTAAGACAAACAACATACCTCCAGTCGAGCACCACACTATACTACACGCATATTTGTAGTTTAGGTGCTTTAATCTACCTACACAATAACATCCAACACCTCCTTTGAAAACACTCCTTCCTTTTTTAAAACAGTGCAGAAAGTCAGGGGCGGATTACCAAGGCGGACATTTGGGCATGGCCCGAAAGGCCAGTGCCCTCTGTGGGCCGTTTTTTTCTCCCCTGCCCCAGTCCACACAGAGTGCACTTGGAAAGGGGAGAACAAAAAAGCCGACCCACAGAGTACACGGAGACAGACAGCGAAAATAAAAGCAGCCTCTCTGTGCGGCTGAACACCCCTGCCCTACCAAGCAATAAAGCTAAGGCTGGGCTGGGGAGGGATGATTGTTTCCAAGACTCGACCTCCCTGGGGGCTAGGTGTTTCTCAGGCCTTTGAGCCATTTTCACCTCAGCCCCCCTGGGGCCCATGCAGCAAGTATCTAAAGTAACCAAAAGTAAAAGGTAGCATACAGTGTGATACCAACAAAAACTGAAGTGTGCAAGTAACAAAAGAGTACCATACACAAGTACAAGGATAATACTACAGTAAATGGTAAAGACTTAATCTGCCAGAACACACTGGGATGGCACTTCCCATGCACCAGCTTCACCTCAACCTCCCCCTGCCTACCTGGCTGTGTTTTGAGGTCCCCTGCTAGGACATTTTCCCGAGGCCTGTAGGACTGATTAATTACCTAATTGCAGGGGCCTTACCTCTCTTCAAGTGCTCCTAAGCTGAAGGCCTGGGAAGGACTAAGTAGGTTAGTAATAGCAGCGGCTATTCTGCTTTTCAGGTGCTCCAGTGCTGAATGGCTAAAATAATTTTGTGACAAAGGGGTCTTGCTATTTTTTTTTGTTGCTCAGCATGTTCCCATTAGCACCTTGGCCCTGTGTCCTATAGAAGAACAGTGTCCTCCCACTTTCATGCTTTGTATGTGCAAATGATGTTTCATGAAAGGGCACGCCCCTTGAATGTGGACCACACCCATTAAATATGGACCACGCCTCTTGAATGTGGACCACTTTTTTTGCTCAGGGGCAACTATTTGATTTTGATCATTTTCAAATATAGCACAAATATGTTCCAAAGTGGGTAAAAACAGATAGTAATGTTAGCAACTGTTTGCAGTCACTTACATCTTGCAATGTTAACTTTCTATGTCAATTATATTAAATTTCACAGACAAACAAAGCAAATCCCAATATACTCATTATCTATCATTAGTTGTCACTAACTGCTGTTAGCATCAGCTACATACTAATAAGACAATTTTATCTGCACTATCTTGCCTTTTAAAATCAAAAATGCAGAATAAAATTCCTTTGATAATTTCCTGAAAAGTTCTGTAACACATATCATTTACCTGCAATATTTTCACACATCCGCATTAGTGAACTGACTGACTGAAATGTTGTTGATTTCTTAAATTAATTTTTTAGACGCTCCTTGTGACCGTGCAGCCAATCCTCCATGGAAATGCTTATATAAAACACAACACTAATATGACCATGATACTCAAAGAAATAAAACAGGGTGTAAAAAGTATTTTTAATATTTATACTTACCTAAGAAATAGTAATAAAGAAAATATTGAAAAATTTGAAAAACATGGTATCTGTGAAAGAAAAGTAAAACTATGGTTATAGTGTTATTTCATTAAACAAAACAAAGTAGAAGTGATTGAAGCAGAAAGTGAAAGAAAAGAAGACTGAGGGACAGAAAGAGACCAAGACAGAATATTTTGAAAGAAATAAAAGCACTCAAACAATGACAGTCTAAAGGAAACTAAAGTGACAGCCAAAATGAGAGTATGATCAGTGATAATACACAAAACAAATAGTCTCTGAAATAACAGACTAAGAGTACCTAAATATCTTAAAGAGATAGATAAAATAAAGAACCAACACTAAGAGAAAAAGAGTCAAAAAGGTAGAGTAACAGAAGATAAATAAAATACAAACAGACATGGAGTATAAGAGAGACATATAAACAAAAATAAAGTAGGGTGAGAAAACTAAACTATAGATTTTAGATTGGAAATTGTTCATAAATAAAGAAAGCATAGTAAGGGAACAAATTGTAAGGTACAGTAAGACAAACAAATTAAGATTCAGGAAACAAAGCCAATAAAAGATCAATGAAGGTAACTCTCTATAAAGCAACGTAAGTAAGACACTGAAGACTAAGAAAGACTGAATAGAATACTAACAAAAAAGATGTAAAAGTAAAAGCATGAGTTAAAGAAAATAACCATATCTAAACACCATTATCAAAGGAAGAGGATGAAGAAAATTAGAGTAAGAGATAGGTACACGAAACTTTCAGATATGATTAGTTGTTCTTACCTTAAAAATATAATATCTGTGGAAGACAAAGAAATCTGTTATAATACATACTTCTAAATCCAATATAACAAAATATCTTAAACAACATATTTACTGGTTTATTTTTGCTGTCTTCAGATAAATTGATTTTCACTATAAACAGTGATTTCAATAGTAATCATCATGTAACAGCGGGGAAAAAAAACCACAATCAAAATGATTGTATTTAAAAAAAAAACATAAAAGATCTCTATACATACTATAAATACCTAGAAAAAAACATGTCTTAAATGTTTTTCTCTAATTCGCAATTTCTTGAGTAAGCACACCACATATTCCACAATTATAAACTAACTAAAGTATACCAGTTACTTTTAAATACCGCTCCACAAATAACCGTGCAACTATGTTCTTAAAACATTTATCTCAAATCAACATTTTTATATCTAATTTTTTTCCACATGGCCAAATACTATGAGATAAGTCCTTATTTTTTTGAGTACCTCTCAACAAACTCGCGAGTAAGTATGTTCTAGAAACATTTATCTGTATTCCACATTTAGATATCTCATACATTTCCGCAAGGCCAAATGGTATGAGTTAATTCCTTTTTTTTTACTACCTCTCCACAAACTTCCAAGTAACTGTACTCTAAAAACATTTATCGTAAGTCAACATTTCTATATCTCATTGTGTTCCGTGTTGCCAAATAGTATAAGTTAATTCCAACATGTCCTGTACCAGAAACATTAAGGAAACCTTACCTGATGCTATCACTTTGGCACATAATAGTCTCATTTCCATATTTGAACACCCTTAATCACATCATACTTCTAAAGAACACATTTTCATATCTTTACAGTATTACTCTGACTCCACCGAGTAATTTCACTGAAATTTTGGTTGCAAAAATATCAAATAAGAATTTCTTAACTCAGAAGGCAAACGTTTCTTAAAACTTAATTGACTATCATTGCACAGCGTCCAACCAGTTGGACTCTTCAAATAAGCTATGTAATGTCCTGATGATATAGATGACCCTTCATGAAAAATAATTGCTACAGTTACAAATGTTCTTCTAGAAATAGATATTTGAGAAGCCACATAATTTTTAATTAAAGTTGACAATTTACTTCCATCAGCTCTGCATCGTTGAAGCATTAAAATAACATATTGTCCATATCTATGGATAAATAAGGTAGATAACATTTCTGAATTACATTGAGAACAGACCATGTTCTGATATGCATCTTTAACTAGTTTATTAAAGGAGACTGTTTTACAATCTGGTAATGTTAAATATATAAATCTTTCTGTGTGTATGTCAGTACTACTTGTAAAAGAGCAATTATCGCAAATATGTTCCCATTTATAAGAAAGGCCAAATAGACTATCAATACCTACACCTTCTTCTTCCAAAACTGTAAGCATATACATAATAAATTCCTGACAATCTTGCTGAATATTCTGAGAAAATTGATTTAGTTCTGCACATATGTCAAAAACATTCCTTACTTCTGAAACACTTGCTACTTCACTATTACCACTAGTACATTTTTCAAACCCAGAATTTAAAGAACAACAAAATGTTTGCTCCTGATTTTCTCTAATCTGTTCCTGTAACCTTTTTAGAAAAAAAAACACATTAACCACTACATTTGCATAGCAGTTGACACCAGACCTATTTTCAAATTTAAATCCAACAATCTCTGTAGAACTAACGTTTTTCTGACTCTTATCAATGACAGTGTCATCTTTTTTCTTCGTTTCTCTAATACTTCACTACATTGTTTCTCATTTCTCCTTTTCTGACCAACTATACTCTTTTTAATTAAAGGATATTGAGGTAAATGTGGAGCATATTCTCTTCTTAACCTATTATACTCCTATACACATTTTAAATCTGCACTGATCTTTGTCTCATCAAAATCAATTAGATAAAGCCCAGATAAAGTTCTAACTCGTGATAAAGCAACATATCCCATACCCTCTTTGAATACACTATTTCCAATATTTACCAAAGCACAATCTACACTTAAACCTTGCGATTTGTGAATAGTAACTGCACAAATTGGAAATTGTTTCCGACGGACATACAAGTCTTTTACAAGTAAAAAACGACTTGAGCAGCGACTGATTAGTTGAACTTCCTCTAGTTCATCAAATTTTATTTGTAAAAATTCAATCTCATCTCTATTTGGGTAATTTACAAAACTAACAACATTACCCATTGCTCCATTCACCAGACCTCTTTCTACAAGTAAATTTCTCCGTAAAATAATCCGACAATTTAAACATACATACAGATTCTTCTCTAAACCAGCAGTTTTAGATATAGATGTCTGTAGACTATCCAATTTTAACTTTAATTTATCAGACAAAACAATAGTACTTCCTTCATACTCTATTTTATCTTTTGCTTCCAGTTTCTTAATTTCTTGATTTTCCAACTTCAACATTTTCTCATTGAAAACTGAGCATTCTTTTAGAGTTGGCATCAAGCATATAACTGACTTATCTTTTACCTCTTTACTATATATTTTCTCAGGTACATTATCTTCATTGGGAAACAACTTACATATTAATCGAGTTTGTAGAGCTTCTTTTGCATCTTCAGTTAGTCTTCCAATCCTTATATCTTGAAGAATCTCTCCATATTTAGTATCCTTTGCCTGTCGCATATTTTGAATCAGTTCAGAATATTTGAAATGTGACCATATATTTACATTTCCAATACTGCCAAGGCACTTTCTGGTGTCTTCATGTGTCACAGTTTCAAATACAGATTGTCCTTTTACAGGAGTTAGTTGCAGTAGATCTCCAAAAACTATGACATGTTTCCCTCCAAATAAAACATCATAGTCAGTTTTAAGTATCTGCTGCATTCTTAAATGTAAAAAAGCAAGCATTAAATTGGATACCATGCTTACCTCATCAATAATAAGAAGTTTCATTTCTTTAAGAACTCTTGAAACTTCATAACAAGCATCTCCAGATAGCTTGTGATATTGTAATTTGTTTTCATGTTCAACTGGCAGCATTAATAAACGATGTAAAGTAATACCTTTAATATTATGTGCTGCCAATCCAGTTGGAGCTGTCACAACACAAGACAATGGTGACCTGAGTTTTTTGCTGTAGATATGCAGTAATTCCTTTTATAAGAAAACTTTTCCCTGTACCAGCTTCTCCACTTACATATAGTCGAATAGGTTGAAATGACATACATGAGCATTCTTTTTTCTCATGACGAAAACCATGCTCAATGTGCTCTGTCACTTCCACATATATTTGTCTTTGCTCAAGATTAAATTCCTTCTCCATTTCTTCTAAGTTTATTATATCCTCTTGAGCTTGCTCCATTGCTCTTTCCACCTCATCCATGGCAGTGGCTGCTTCATTTCGGATAATTGGTTCTCCCAGTGGATCCTGACTCAACGATGCTGAACTTTGTGTATCTTGTGAACTTTCTCTAGCAATCTCCGCTGCAATTGTTGCTTCTTGCTCTATTTCGTCGTTCAACATTTTCAGATAATTACTAAAAGCAGGACATTCTATACTACTTTTAGATGCGTTAAACGAATCTTCATAACTTATAAACTCTCCAAGTAGTTCCTCTTCGGTACGCCATGGTTTAAAGAGTTGCAAAAGAGCTAAATAGTAAAATTCTCTTTTGTCTGGATTTTCGCAACTCAGTTTTCGGTGATTAATCAAATGTCCTTTTGTTTGTTTCACCAGACATCCTTCCTGTCCAATTACAGCGTACATACCTTTTTCAACATTCTCTCTAACATTCCTTTTAAAAGTGTATTTTTCAAGAACTTCATACAGACAAATATTTTCTAGCAGAGTACTTCTATTTGGATAGTATGTATCCAACATATTTGTTTTCAAAATGTCTGTACTGTTTGGTTCTTTCTGTGCTAAATATTCAATTTCTTGCACAGTTTTCAAAACACGGTTTTGTGTTCCTGCTAGACCTAAACTCACCCACAGGATACTTCGAGATTTCGCATAAAGACTTGCTGATGATAATCACAGCATTCATATGCTCCAATTTCTCGATGTGATAACATCTTCAAACTGTATGTATACAATTTCTTGCTTAGGCTCTTTTCATGAGAAATATCTTCCCACATCTCCTTCAGTTCCGTCTTTTCAGATTTTGTGATGTAAGACGTTACATATCGAGCCACAGCAATAGAGTTGTCCGCAAGATATTGTATATCCATGTTAGCATTCCACATGGACAAAATGACAGGGTTGTAGTGATTTATATATTTGGACTCTTCTCCTCTTCTTAAATTATAAGTATTTTTGGGTGATCTTCTAGTAATGTTATGTCGCAAAGATGACATCAAATTATTCACTCTTCCTTTTGAAAGCACTGGTCGTGCAAATCCAAAACGACATTTTGTATAGAACTTATCCTTTGTTTTGAATTTTCGCAGACAATATTTCCCACAACGATGTCTTTGAAACCGTAACACTTTTCCTCTTAAGTCTTTATCACTTGTACTGTTAGGTATGTCACAAGTGGCATATTCCTCAATAAAAGACAGTACAGTTTCATCTGAGTCTTTTCCAAATTTGGGAGCATCCTTGATCCATAGTAACATATGAATATGTGGAGCATCTCTAGCTTGATACTCTTTTCTCCAGAAGAAATCCAAAACTTCACCAAGCGGTGGATTCTTCTTGTTTGTAAGAAACGACATTATTGCTTCAAATCGATGATTAAAATATCGGCAAACATTAACCGGATCCAACGAACACAATTCTCCTGGTGTCTTGTAGTTTATATTTTCAATATTTACATTCGCCTCTCGAAGATATTCAAGTAAATCTTCCCAGGCGTACTCTGCACAGCTTAGAGTTACAAACCATGTTGGTGCTCCCAAGTTTCGTAGCATGCATTTTAAATCTCCATGACGACGGTACCAATATTCATTAGTACCACGCTGACATGCCATTAAATTAATTAGATGAGAATCCAAAACACTATCTTTCTGTTGCACTTTATCCATGAAATCCTTTGCTGAAACATTATGCAGATGCACTCCACTTTTTAAGACATGGTTTACTGCATAAGAAAGACCAGATAAGTCACTCTCAAAGAGAAGATGAAACAAATATGGAATACATTGACGAAATCTGGGATCTTCTGCATATAACCTTGTAGTCCGGTACTCAGAAGCAGGAATCTGCATAGGTCGATCATCATATCGCGCACCTTCACCTGTTGGGAATAAGTGTGGGAAACAACGACCTTCCAAACTTTTTTCCCACACACTAATAGGACTTCCTTCTGCTTTTTTCATCTGAAATAACTCAATTGCATTCCCCATTGCTTCTTTGGAATGCAGTGGATGAACACTGTAATGTTCATAAATTTCTTCACTTCTGGACATGTCAACTTTTTCAATTTGTCCAATAGAGAAATCATTATTCTCTTCATCACTTACATCTTCTTGTTCTACATACACATTTTTATAGTATTTATTATTTTTAACTAAATACACCGTTGCCTTCTTCACTTTCCTAACATCCACTAAATCTTGCCAGATTTTCTTACTCTTTGTAGGTACACCATTAACTAGAATAACAAGAGGTTCCTCTTCTACATTTTCAATACCAATTGTCTCTATATTTTTTTTAAAATCAAGTGGCAAATATACAACTCTACCCTTTAATCCTCTTTGTAAATCTGTAGGATTTAATTTCCCAGTCTTAGGCTCCATACGAACAATAGCCTGAAAAGGATGTACACATTGAATCAAAATAGTCTCATAAGTATTTAAATCCTTCAGTTACGATGGAATATTTATCAACTCAAGATTATTATGAACAGCTCTAGCAGGCATTTTATTTTCATTCAATTTATTATAACAATATTTACAAATACGTTGTTCAAAACCCAAATCAAAATAGTTTTCTACCAGCAAATAAGTCGCAAACTCTCTCCACTGAGTATTATCTTCATCTTCACTTTTTAAATATAAATCAACTAACCTAGTTTGACTTTTGTAATGAATGCGTCGACAACACACACAAGTTAAATTTGGTTTTTCACCTGCAATGACGTTAAATTTTGTTATTTCCTGTTCAAATTCTTCAGTATTAAAGTGTCCAACATTTTCTAACACATTTCCTTCTATAACTATATCAGTTTCTACATTCTCTTCATCTCGACCAAAATAACTTACCTCAATTTCTGCACAAATACTCTTCACATCTAATACACACCCATGCAAAAGAGCACTATTTAACTCTTTAAGCTTAAGTGCTGAACTTTTTGCATAATACATATTTCTGACTAATTTTCTCATTTTGGTATGATGCACTGCTAACATCCTAAAGTGATGACAGACACTTTGGCATATTTTTTTTGAAAGACAAGCCAAAGAATGTCCTTGCAAACCCACTTTTTCTCTCACTCTGCAACAATCTAATTCTTGCAACAGTACATTTTTTTTTTAACTTTCCTTAGTGTACTTACGTAAGAAATTGCGAAAGAAATCAATTGAATCCGGTCGCACACTGCAAATACTGCTACAATTCCAACTATAAACAGGAGCATGAACACGTCCCTGTAAAACTTCACCTATTTCCCCTTCTGTATTTCTGACCTCAATTTTCTCTTTCTCAATAGGACAGCCATCCTTAACTTCATACGCTCGACCACTGGTGTCAACTGCATGCAACAAATCGTTACTTTGAAAGTAACTCTCTTCATAAAAAAATGGCTCAGAATTTGAAGTATGAATCCATTTACCAGAAAAGATTTTACAAAAATTAGTTCTATTTATGTGTCTCTTCCCTTTACTCTTAGCTTTTAAAACTCTGATTGCCTTATTTAGTGTATTTATTCTTTTAAGCACTAAAATAAACAATTTTTTTTTCGTCTCGAACGCATCATCCACAACTTCCTCTATATATATTTTTTTCTTATAAAAAGCAGATTTCCTTTTTGAAACTTTTTCCTTTTGTAATAAATTCATAACAACTCTCTTATGAAACATACGTTTCCTTATTTCCGCAAACTGATTTGTACGTCTTTTACTGTACATATTTTCCTCACCACTCTTTTCCAACAGTTTTCTTTTTTCGTCCATTTCTCCTTGTAGATCCTGAAAACTGTTTTTCCTTTGCAACATTATCCAATTGACTTTTCCTCTGACACAATTTTTTAAAAAATTCCTTACTGCTCTTACCAGGAGCACTCTTGTTTTTCTCCGTCCTTTGTTGATTACGTAAATCTTGTCCCTCTTTTCTCTTCAAATGGTATGTCTTTTTATACAGCTTTCTTTTTTCATTTCTCGTCGGCATACTGATTGATGTTTCTGATATTAATGATAACCTGTTTGGAAAAAATTTAAAAATATTATAGACCCCTACTACCATATACCATACAAATTATAACCAATGCTTGATTTTATAACTTGAATAAAGACAAAGAAACAGTCTCTGGTCAGAGTAGGAAATCCTATAGTGAATATTGTTTCTAAATTTGTGACACTCCATGTCTATGTTATCCTTACACATGTATTCTATGAATGTAATTTTTGAGACATACAAGTACTATTCTAACTTCCAAGCATTGTCGATGTTCCTAATGCTTTTTATTTTTATAACTTTAATCTTTTATACACCTTATCACAACTTTTACTGTCATTCTTAAAAAAGAGAATACTGATTAACGGTACAACAATAATATTTTCAATTTTTTTTTATTTAAATCTTATTCATTTAATAATTCATATTCCAGAATCACATTTAGCATAATTTCATCTGATATTTCATTACTATTTTGCTCTTCCAAATTCTCTTCTTCCACCATATCTAAGTATGCACTATCAAAAGTGCTGTCCAAAAAGTCCTCATTTTCAGTTGAAATATCATCCTCAAATACTCCTTCAATTAATTCTCCTAGGACTTCTTTTGCCATTTCAAAATTGATATTCTCATTTTTACAGTAATCTTCCATGTTTTTATTAATTTTCTATCTTCTTTCTCCTTTTAAAAAAATAGAAAGACTAATTTATATATTTTTTATTATTAGTTTACCAATGATTACCTTGAGTAATCTTTTAACTACATACACTTCATACTTTTTAAGACATTAACTACATTGATTATTATAAGACCTTCCTCTTTATTTTTCTAAAAAACAGATACTTTCATCCTAGACATTAACAGTTTCCTATTTAATTTTTTTAATTAAAATTGTGCTATAAAAACACATTTCACTGTGAAATTTGCTTTCTGCATTTCGTGCTGTAGAACTATTTATACACTTTCTAATTTTATTGTAGAGATCTATTTTCTAACTTCACCACTATAAACTGTGATTCGAGCTGTATGCAAACTGAAGGAATAACTCACAACATACCAATTATACATTCACTAAACCGATTGCTACTTCCCACAGAGGCAGTTACTTTTACCTTTAACAGCATACTCATCATGTAAATTTCATCTAATGTAAAACATTTCATCATAGTCATATAAAACCACAATGAGCCGCAACTCGTGGAGGCAATTATAGTGCGACATGGAGACGAGGAGGGGAAGATCTTTGCTGGAGGGACCTAAAAACCAGGATACAGATAATTTGTAGTAAATACATAATTTAATTATTTAAATGAATTTTACAGTGTGCACTACATTCCAAAATGCGATGCTGTGTACACTGAATTTTTTTTTTTTATTAATTAAAATATATACTTTCCTACATTTATCTATATACCATATTTTAGATCTCTCTACCCTACACCTCCCCCTCCCTCCCTCCCTGCCCTACCATTACTCCCTCGATGGCGTCCGACTGACCTCATCATAATACACCTGTGCAAATGCATATAATAGAATGCAAATACATAGTACTGTCACAAAAATGCATCCGAAATGTCCATCACGCCAACAGCCATATCATAATATACCTCTATAATTTCTCAAAAATTACTGTACACAAATGATACAGCATAAAGTTGAAAGATAATGATGACTTAGCAAAAATTAACCAAGGTAAACAGCAAACTCTTACAGTCAAAGAACAGATGAACCCAAACTGTATACAAAATAACACATGAACCCGGCCCATCAAAAGATTGTAACAATTAACAATAAAACCGTATTTCAAAATACATATGTACTACAAGCATGTTCAGACATGTTGAAAGTACAAATTAAAACCCTCATGTATAAGAGAAGCAGTGTTAATTTTTTTAAAAAAAACATGCATATTATGATAATCTTTTCCAAAATAAGTTATCATTTAAAATTTATCAACTCACCTGTAAAAAAGGATTTTCTGTTTCTATACTCTCACGTTCAACCTCTGGTTGTTGCTTTTCAGCACCAAACACTCATTAAAAAAAATACACAACTGAATTTTAGTTAACATAATACACACAAATGTATTACACAACTGTGACGGGGAGGCGGGTCCTATGGACGTGGATACTGATGTTACCTTGGACTGGTGGTCCGCTGTACCGCTGACCCCCCTTTCTATCCTCCCTGCACAGACTGATGCGACTGACCAAGGGGACTGGTTCACGACGGAGGTCGGCAGTGTATGGAACTTCCCGGCGGAAAAAGAGCAGGGTCCCTTTAAACCCGGACTGCAGTACGACGAGGCCCCGCCCTCTGAGAGCGAGGCCGAGCCAAAAGCCGGAAGAACGAGCAAGAAGGCGGACGGCGTTTTCCCGGAGGCGGAAGGTGTTTTGGAGTGGAGACGGAGAGCAGAGCAGTCGAGTGTCGGAGAAGAAGGATACGAGCAGAGCCCAGCTGATTTCTTCAAGCCAGGAGGCCACCGGTTCGGCGCTTCGCCCTGCCACGTTCCCACGGGAGGAGCGTGGCTGGACAAGGTACGGGGCAAAGTAGCGGGCTGGGTGGGGCGGAGCGGCCAGTCGAACACCCGAGACCCAGTGTAAATATTGTATAGCCTCTGTACCTTACCCCACACGAGCACTACGGACGTGTATATAATTGAGCACTTGGTTTCCCTCATACCCCGGGCCCCTATAGTTCTATCAAGGACGCCCCAGTGACTTCTCTTTTTCTTTCCTTTCCTTTGCGGAACTGTCCGGACGGAGACCAGAGCCTGAACACCGGCTATCCACAAGCCCCCCTAACAAGACCTGAAAAAGCGGATCAGCTGCACTCCGCCACAGCTTCATTCTGGATAACTCGGGATTCCCAAGAGGAGTCAGGACGGAACCCTCCGAATTCGCAAGACTAAGGGTGTCTACCAAACGAAGGAAAGCATATCTTAAAATAAAACCCTCTTTAAGAGCGCTATTTCCTGCCTCTGTCTCACTTAATATTGCTCCCTCTGACTCGGTCTCACTATTCACTGTACCCCCTGACCCTGCCCCACCACAACTGGTGTCAGAAGTGGGATCTCCATCCCAGTCCATCTGTGATTCCGAGATGGACGCCCTTTTACAGCATCTCATCAAGGGGCAGGAGAAATTGGAATGGGCGGTGGAGCGGCAGATGACCTCGGCTCAAGCCGATCGGGACCTGTTCAAGTCCACTATTTCTGCACAGATGGAAAACATGCAGAAAACGATGGTGCCTCCCACTGGTATCGTTCAACTGGAGAGTAGAGCACATGTCCCCAGCCCATCAGGAATAGCGCTACAAATATATGTGCAGGGCGAAGACCCCGATGCGTTCTTAATGAACTTTGAGCTAGCAGCCAGAGCTCTGGGGTGGCCCGAAGATAAATGGCCTTTCTTCTTGGCCCCGCTGTTAACTGGAGAAGCCCAGTTTGCGTATCAAGTCGCAAATCCTGCTGGCAACGCCCCATATGCCCTAATCAAAAATGTGATTCTGGATCACTTGGGGCTAGACCCTGAAGCCTACAGAGTCAGGTTCCGCAAAGAGAAGGGGATCCCGGGTGAGAACCCCAAAACACTCTTTTTCCGGTTGAAAATGATGGCCGACAAGTGGTTGAAATCCGAAACCAGCACCAAAGAGGAAATACTGGCTCGGATTTATTTGGAGCAATTCATGGAGGCTCTCCCCTACGGATCACAGAGTTGGTTGAGACAGCACTCGGGACTCACTGTCGAACAGGCCATAGAGATGGCCGCCAACTATGCAAGAGCACAGCCCCGGGGCATAGGATGGGAACCGGAAAGGCATCCAAAACCCCTGTCCGCTGGAAAAGGGGAGAAGAAAACGAGACCTGCCCCCGAACCTTTCCGACCACGCCCTACCCGGATGGAGGCCCCCCTAACGCGTGGACCTCAATGCTTTGAATGTGGCGAGTGGGGACATATTGCCCGCCTTTGCCCCAGGAAAAGACCAACCGAGGAGCCGATGGAGGTGGGCTATCTACCCAAGGCAGTCCTCTACTCCGCAGAGATGGGGTCCTCTTTTTACGTGAGTATTAAGGTAAACGGGTATAACATCAAAGCCCTCCTGGACTCAGGTTGTAGACAGTCGGTTGTGCAAGAATGGTTTATCCTCCCCGACCAATACGACCAGGATGTTATTGTACACATTCGGTGTGTACACGGAGACATTAAACCTTATCCTGTTGCTCAGGTGTCCATTAGCCCAATCGACCTGCCGATGTGCTCAGTAAGGGTAGGGGTAATGCCGTCCCTCCCTGAAGACATGATCCTTGGTGTGGACAACCCAGACTTCCTGGACCTGTTTCGGAGAACCCTGTCCGAACAGCCCTTGCCCAAGTCCAGCCCCCAGGCTGCTTTGATCACTACCGAACCCTGGGTCCTTGACCGCAGTTTTAGGTTTGCCCAGTCCGAGGACAGGTCATTGTTTAACGCCTGGGAGGCAGCCCAGTCAGCACAGGAAGGCCCTGCCCCCTCCTATCCTAGATTCATTATAAAGAAGGACCTGTTATACAGAGAAGCCGCCGCAGGAAACGAATTACAGCTCTTGGTTCCGTTGTCCTTTCGAGAACAAGTACTGTTTTTTGCACATGCTCATCTGACGGCCGGTCATGCGGGAAAAGAGAAGACCACAGAGAGTGTTATACGGCATTTCTACTGGCCAGGAATCTACAGAGATGTTCAGGAGTACTGTAGGAAGTGTGAGATATGCCAGAGGAAAAATACCCATCGACCCCAGGCGGCCCCCCTACAACCGATGCCTATCATTGGGGTGCCCTTCGAGCGTGTGGGTATGGACCTTATCGGGCCTCTACCGAAGACCCCCAGAGGGCATTTATATGCACTGGTTATCGTGGACTACGCGACGAGATACATAGAGGCGTTTCCCTTAAAAACTCCCACTACAGCCAACGTAGCCGAGAAGTTCGTGGAATTGTTTGCCAGGGTCGGGTTTCCAAAAGAGGTTGTAACAGACCAGGGAACGCCATTCACTTCACGACTCATGAAAGAAATCTGCAAGACCCTGGACATCCGTCATCTGAAAACCTCTCTCTGTCACCCGCAGACGGACGGCCTCGTCGAGAGGTACAATCAGACCCTTAAAATGACATTAAAGAAAATGCTGTCCTCAGAGGGTCCAGCCTGGGACCGATTGCTCCCGTTAGCACTGTACGTGCTCAGGGCCCAAAAACAGAGCAGCCTAGGCTATTCGGCTTTCGAACTGCTCTACGGGAGGCTTCCGAGAACGCTGCTCGAAATAACAAAAAGCGCCTGGGAAACACAGGAAGATCAAGAAAGAAATACGCCTTTGGAATATACCGCACAACTACGGTCCAAATTGGGAAAACTCCGAAGTCTGGCCTATACGAACCTCGAACAACAACAGAAGAGACAAAAGAAAAGCTACGACAGGGGAACGAGGTTGCGGAGACTGAACGTCGGCGACTGGGCCCTGGTATTGTTGCCTTCCATCACGAAGAAAACCGAATGGGTCGGACCCTACGAGGTAACGGAGATAATAGGGGATACCACCTACAAGCTGCGGATTTCCCCATCAAAAACACAGACATACCATTATAAACCTTCTAAAGAAGTGGTTTGGTTCTCCTCCCCGGAGCACCCACTTTGCCGTACCAAACAAAAGAACGGAGGAAACCACCCTCACACAGCTCATAGTAAACCCGGAACTACCGGAAATGAAAAAGCAAGAATTAAGGGAAGCATTGCTCCCCTTTGTGTCCGTGTTTTCCGACTTGCCAGGAAAGACAACACTGGTGGAACATCGCATCGAGACTACACCAGGGAAAGTTGTGAAACAACGGCCCTATAGGATCCCAGCAGCCAGACGAGAGGCGGTGAGACGAGAGGTACAGGACATGTTGGAGCTGGGTGTGAAACGGCCATCCACCAGTAATTGGGCCTCTCCGATAGTGATGGTTCCCAAACCAGACGGAACGAAACGCTTCTGCATGGACTTCAGAGCCTTGAACATGATATCCTCTTTCGACGCTTATCCCATCCCCCGCGTCGATGAGCTTATAGAGAAACTAGGCGATGCCGTGTACATAACAACCATAGACCTAACCAAGGGATATTGGCAGGTGCCCCTCAGAGAGGAGGATAGAAAGAAAACTGCGCTTATCACTGATGAAGGGCTCTTCGAGTTCACGGTACTCCCTTTTGGGCTCCATGGGGCCCCTGCCACATTTCAACGGCTCATGAACCAAGTACTGAAACCCTATCCTTCGTTTTGTTCTGCATACCTGGATGACATAGTGGTCCACAGCAAAACGTGGAGAGAGCACCTACAACACCTACAGGCAATCCTCAAAGCTCTGCAGGATGCAGGACTCCACATCAACTCAAAAAAATCACGTGCTGCCTTTACAAAAGTCAAGTACCTGGGCTACGTGTTGGGTGAAGGCACCATCGCTCCCCAGGCTGAGAAGGTGAAGGCCATCAGAGACACCTGTTTTCCATCCACCAAAAGGGAGCGCCGGGTCTTCCTCGGTCTGATCGGTTATTATAGGAGGTTCATTCCTAAATTCGCTGAGGTGGCCGCTCCCTTAACGGATCTCCTAAGGAAAGATGTGAGGACAAAGGAATTACAGGGCCCCCCTCGGGAGGCCCTGGAAGCCTTCAGGCTCTTAAAGAACATCATTACCTCAGCCCCTATTCTGGTATCCCCTGACTTCTCTAGAACATTCCTATTGGCCACGGACGCCTCCTAGACCGGCCTGGGGGCCGTATTATCCCAGTTGGA
Organism: Lissotriton helveticus; assembly: GCF_964261635.1. Lineage (NCBI taxonomy): Eukaryota > Metazoa > Chordata > Amphibia > Caudata > Salamandridae > Lissotriton > Lissotriton helveticus. Next base: position 233,439,100 of record NC_136072.1, on the reverse strand, counting down.
CAATGACGGCATAGAACACCCGATCTTGTTTACCAGCCGTAAATTATTCCCTAGGGAGCGGAAGTACTCCACTGTGGAGCGGGAGTGTCTCGCAATCAAATGGGCTGTAGAAAAGCTTCAGTATTATTTGGAGGGTAAGCCGTTCATACTGCAAACTGACCATGCTCCCCTGAGATAGATGTACCCGAATAGATCCCTTAATTCTCGGGTACTCAGGTGGTTCCTGACTCTGCAGCCCTATTCCTTCACTGTGCAGCACAAAAAGGGGTCCGAGAATGGGAACGCTGATTTCCTGTCTAGGGTCCTCTCTCTCCCCGATCGGGAGAGTCCAGGGGGGGAGGTGTGTGACGGGGAGGCGGGTCCTATGGACGTGGATACTGATGTTACCTTGGACTGGTGGTCCGCTGTACCGCTGACCCCCCTTTCTAACCTCCCTGCACAGACTGATGCGACTGACCAAGGGGACTGGTTCACGACGGAGGTCGGCAGTGTATGGAACTTCCCGGCGGAAAAAGAGCAGGGTCCCTTTAAACCCGGACTGCAGTACGACGAGGCCCCGCCCTCTGAGAGCGAGGCCGAGCCAAAAGCCGGAAGAACGAGCAAGAAGGCGGACGGTGTTTTCCCGGAGGCGGAAGGTGTTTTGGAGTGGAGACGGAGAGCGGAGCAGTCGGAGAAGAAGAAGGATACGAGCAGAGCCCAGCTGATTTCTTCAAGCCAGGAGGCCACCGGTTCGGCGCTTCACCCTGCCACGTTCCCACGGGAGGAGCGTGGCTGGACAAGGTACGGGGCAAAGTATCGGGCTGGGTGGGGCGGAGCGGCCAGTCGAACACCCGAGACCCAGTGTAAATATTGTATAGCCTCTGTACCTTACCCCACACGAGCACTACGGACGTGTATATAATTGAGCACTTGGTTTCCCTCACACCCCGGGCCCCTATAGTTCTATCAAGGACGCCCCAGTGACTTCTCCTTTTCTTTCCTTTCCTTTGCGGAACCGTCCGGACGGAGACCAGAGCCTGAACACCGGCTATCCACAAGCCCCCCCTAACAAGACCTGAAAAAGCGGATCAGCTGCACTCCGCCACGGCTTCATTCTGGATAACTCGGCATTCCCAAGAGGAGTCAGGACGGAACCCTCCGAATTCGCAAGACTAAGGGCGTCTACCAAACGAAGGAAAGCATATCTTAAAATAAAACCCTCTTTAAGAGCGCTATTTCCTGCCTCTGTCTCACTTGATATTGCTCCCTCTGACTCGGTCTCGCTATTCACTGTACCCCCTGACCCTGCCCCACCACAACAACATACACCCATTTTACCAAATATCATGCCTACCATATACATTCCCTAATTTTCTATCCAATATATATCGTAAAGCCTAAGTTTAAGGGGCCTTATTTATGAAATCCTTGCGCCACCGGTGCATCACTTTTTCCCATGTTAAAAGTGACGCACCAGCGGCGCAAGGCTTTCATAAATGAGGCCCAAGATGTCTTTGTGAACCACATTTATTTAGCAAATTTTTCCCCCTACAATTTTTTTTAAATCAATCATTATATACAATATAATCTACCATACATTACCAGGATACTACATGCAATATTTTTGATATGCACTACTACACAACCTTACTTTCTATATTTTTTACGTAAACACATATACATTATGTGCAGGGAGTTTTTTAACATAATGGCGCTCAACACTTTCTGAATTCCCCCAAATTGGGCATATTATCAAGGGAGTTTATCTCCACTTTTTTGCCTTCAAGTGCCAACAAAGCGAAGATAAAATTATCTCCCTATTACATAGCTGTCGCTAACACCAGTTAGCGACAGCTAGTAGCAGATAGCAACCATCTAGTGCGCCACTTTGCATGTCAGTATAACTATCACTAATGATATCCTAAAGTGGGCGTGGCAAGATGATAGCAACTGGAAACAGTCACTAACATCACTATCGCCTATTACCAATTTTGAAGATATTCGCGCTAAGCGTGAATATCTCCAAAAGCTAACATCTGCCCTGAGCAGTTTTTAGTCATGTTATCCAATGGGACCTAGATAACATAGCTAAGAGCATTAGCTCGGTATAGCATGAATATCGCTAACTTTTTAACAATATGCATGCATTGCAGCCGTTTTTTATACCATTTATTATAATTAGCTGCTGAACGGCTCTCAACATTCCATTCGGAGGAAATAAGGAAGTGTTGCCGCCATTTTGTTAATACGACTGCATATATTCTACCGAACAAACGCTGAGAACATGGAAAGAGAAAAAGGTACAGATTATCTTAGCGAGTACGTTTTCTCAGGGAGTGCACTATAGACCCTGAACGCCAGAACAACATTTTTTTTTTCTGAAAAAAGTTACGGGGTGCGCGCACTCGATCGCGCTACCCTATTTACAAGACTGTGATTCACATGCTTTATAAGTAAAATTTAATGCTGGAAATGCAGACGACACTTGAAGATCGTTTCAGATCTTTAAGTTTACTTATTTTGCCTATTATTTAAAATTTCAAAAATATACAGTTTATAGAATTCTCATTTGCTGTTTAACATCTGTTAACATTAGAATCAGTGCAAATCAGAAAGTATTGGCCGCCATTTTGTAACTGTGAGTGAATATATTGTACTGATCAAAGGGTTAAAACATGAAAAGGACAAAAGGTACAGATTATGTAACCCAGTACGTTTTCTCAGGAAGTCCAGTATAGACCCTGAACGTGAATGAAACTTTTTTTTTTCTCCGTAAGTTACGTGGTGCGCGCATTGGATCGCGCACCCCTATTTAGAAGACTGTGGACTATTACCTTTTCTCACAGATTATTAGCTGCACATATTAAATACACCATAATTTACTTATTTCACTAATCTTTATCAAACTTCAACTAACAGTTCCGCTAACACTGTAACAATATTCTCATACGTTAGTTTGTGAAAAAAATAAAAACTATTCCATACTAAATGTAACTCTCTGTAAACGTTTTCCGTTCCGTAACTACACTACACTCACCTAACATCATTTCATTGCGTCACTTCTCCACTACTCATAAGTACACAGGGGCAGATTTATGAAAGCCTTGCGCCGCCGGTGCGTCAATTTTAACATGGGAAAAAGTGACGCACCGGCGGCGCAAGGCCTTCATAAATAAGGCCCACAGTGTCAAAAATATCAATGCCGCACATAATCGTTCACATCCAGGCACTACCAATTGCATGACTTATTTTACATGAAGCACTGTAATGTTGCATGTGTTTTCAAAGGTACACCGGTATCTCCTATAATGCCGAATTTTACCTTAACACTCAGCAGTAATTATTTATTTTCAAGCAATGTCAATTACTATGACTTTTTAAACGACAAACTTTAGTCTGTAATAGTCACTCTGCATATGCCTTTCTGTAAAAATGAACTTCATCCACCCACGCATGGGAACCTTGATGTTTTTCATCTGGCCGCAAAATACGGCCTTGAACTCAAAGTTCCATCCCTAGACTTGAACAACAGCCTTATTGTCCCAAAATCAAGCTACCCGAGCATCTGTTCACAAACATATCTCATTCACTTAGCTAACACTCGCAGAAAACTGCATACCTTATTAAATAGTGACCTTCCTTTACAATTTTCTAAGGTGACTCTCATAATCTTTAACGCTCCTCCACTTCCCAGCTGCACTTTTTTTTTTGCAGCTACTAACCAATGGTTTAGTGTTTTTTTGCACCAAATCATTTAAAGGCATTCTGCTTCTTTCACTCCATACTTTCAGATCTATGTTTCTGAACTTCCTCATCTACTACCAGCAGCTGCAACTTTTGTATTCCTATTTTCGTTATTACAAAATGGATGTCCGACCTGCCTTCGCAAACGAGCTGGAGCACTTAGAACTATTTCGCCACAGGATGCTTGACCAGTATGGCATTCTGCCACTCGCGACTTTGAGTGCATCATATGGATTATCGTTTCGATTTACCTATTTCACCTGTGTGCAGCCTGTATTTCATTGCCTGAGCTGTGATTTCATGTGGGCCCTGGACTTATGTCTCTGCAACTCAGTACCTCCTGAAGTGAATTACAATCATCTCATGAATCCGTTACTTGATCATGAACAACTTTGTTCCGACGGCGGGATTATGGCCTTTGCAGCGATACATGGAGTTCTGGGTCATTGGAATATATTCGCAGCGGCGCAAGATTTCTTGTCACACAGCTACATTGAAAATTCACCGAGTTCTCCTCTGATGCTACTAGAGGCTCCGGTGATTAATGACCATGTATGTTCATCTCCTCTTTTCAATTGGATGGCTGACTTGTTTTCGGATGATAACAATGACTTTCTTTTAGAAGCAGTTGCCACTTACTTTGCCTATTCAATGGAAGGATAGCTGTTCTGCAAACCATTGACATCTTGACTGTTTTTTCCCTTCCTAATTTTTCTTATTTTTTTTTCTTATTATATTTTATATAAACTGACCTATTGGCTTTACTAACATTGGACATTGTAATTTCCTGCTGCTGTGAATTTTTTAAGTTATGTGGAGTTAATTTTTTTTCCACACCTCCTCGATTTTGTTCAAAACATTTCATGATGCTCTAATTTCAACAAATCACTACCTTATGTTATGTTATCTGATTTAAAATATTCTCGAACCAAGGCTGCATAAAATATGGTTAAATGTGCCCTGAGAAATGTGTATAGTTACAATGACTTTTTATATGATTTTATATGGTTTATCACCATTCTCCCTTTCTACTCCTTATTTCCGCCTCACACACATGTGCTGCTTTTAATTTATGCCTATTGAAAGATTTTTGATTCATAACTAAAAAGATTATGATTACCCTGATATTACCCTTGCTTATCAACCTGTATGAGACATTGTGTACTGAAACCTTTCAAAAAATTATATCAATACAATAGTTGTTCTGAGTACTGATTTTCGAATGTCCCTGCACATAACATACATGCACCTCGAGCCAAATTCTCCCTTTTGGCGCGTTTTTCATTTCCTTTCACAATACCATACAACAAGCTTGTTACTGCTTCGTATACTGAAAACTAACTGTTAATGAAGTGATGTTTAACCATTACTATTTTCATATATGATTACTGAACTTAAAATCAAAACACACCTTCTTGCATGCAATATAATTAAATATATTTCATTGCGGGGCTGTACAATGTTTTTTAAACGATATTCATTTTGCTTCATACTACATTTCCATCATTTGTGTTCTATGAACTAGTAGCTATACCCACTATTTTCTTTAGATTATGTTTACTTGTATTAAATAAAAAACTTTCTCTCAAAACACTGCATCATTGAATAAAAATGTGAAATATATACGTTCCCTCTTTTAACCCATATTCACAACTGAAATAATTTATACTAAAACTGTATTCATGTGTTTCACGTAATCTCAGCTGCACTCAATTCATGTTTTCTTATGTCAACCTGAATATTTCATACTTCAACCCGCTGGCCTGCGACGGTCAGTCAATCCTTTCTTTACGAGTTGTGAACCATAGCATCAATCGTACCTCTGGCAAAAAAATTCTTTATTACTGTAACAAAACTCCGCCGCAGTTGTGCTTCACTCAGACTATTAATCACTGCTCCCTCGCTTCCACAGAGCACACGCTATATCCTATTTCAATACTTATCACCCTTTCATCTCGACTATAACAACTGTGTCTGCCTGCAGAACAAACTTCCTTAGCTCAGACTGAACGCACACACATACCCACACTAACATAACACAAAGCAACTAATATAGAAAGCAGGAGTGAGATGAAAATGGAGTCACACTGTGGTACACAGAAACCTCTATATATATTTGCTCTTCTACATCAATTTATAAAAGGCATATACTCCACGAACCGGTCTACAACCTCATGGTCACAATTTTTCATTTGATTGTACTGGGACACCTCTCCTTCTCACCCCACCCCCACCACTGCATCCCTCGGCCGCAAACCACACTGTAATTTTTTTCCTCAAACTTAGGGGCAGATTTATGAATGCCTTGCGCCGCCGGTGCGTCACTTTTTCCCATGTTAAAAATGAAGCACCGGCGGCGCAAGGCCTTCATAAATCTGCACCTTAAAGTTTAAAATACCTAAAGCATTACCACTTTTTTTCGACAATATCACATTTAATCAACTATTTTTCTCTCTACCTGCATTATCTGTACTCTACCAATTCCTTTTTTTTTTAACTGTAACCAACTTTACAAATTATGTGCAAACGCTCCCAAATGTTTATTAACTTCTGTCTATTTCATTACATTTTATTTTCTATTTATTCAGTTTTCCACAAATACATTCAAAACTATAATTCAGACTTGAAAGAAAGTGAAGAAACGGCGCACAACCCCCATTAACTTAAGAGAACTTCAGCCCCTCCCCCCCCCCTGACGTCTGCTGTGGAAGCCCAAGATAACACACATCCCAGATACACACAGAGCCGCACCTGAACGTTTCACATCTCTATAAAGAACCATTTCAATATTAATTAGGCCTTGCACTGGTTTTAGCCATTGTAACAGCCCCTCCACCTTTACTCTATCTACTGATTACACGTACATGTCCCCCTACAAAAAATCATTTTTTATCGTCCTTCCCCCCCCCCCAATTTCGTTGCAGATCCGTCTCTAAGTAACATTTAATTCATAGACCTAACAGTAGCTCATAACTTAAAAACATGACTGAACTCCACTATCCTTAATCAAATTAATTAATCGTAATTTTAAACTAATAATTACAAAGAAACAATGTTCCAAAACATTGATGTTATAAAATGGAACATTAGTTGAAAACATATCAAACTGTATCAAAGTCAAAAATGTGCTTCCTTATACACAGTAACTCACATAATCAAATATAGTGATCAAACCACATTTAACGGTACATCATAAAACAGTTATACACTCACCTTTACCAATGCTTTATCAGATGTAGAACAATGATAGTTGTAAAACGATAGCCGTTTGACGGAGCTCTCAATAATACTTCTATCACTACAACCAAAGAATAATGGCATAGATTTTCTGTCAATACACTCTCATATATCTCTCTTCAACCAATCATATTTGTTCCCGCACAATTTCATATTCAAATTAACATTTCAGTTGGTTATCCTTTCAATATTTTCAAAGTCACATAACGGTCACCCTTCACCCTCTGCCTTCTCTGCCTGTTACCATGGTAACAGCTCATTCTGCACCTGCCTGAAGGCACAGGTCAAAAGTTCATATCTCAACGTTCTAAATCCAAGCAAAAAGGATAATTTCCCTCCAAACACACCTGCCTATCCACTCTTGTTTTACATTTCTTTTTTTTCCACGACCAATAGAAGATTTGTTTGTAATACAACTATAACATACAGCGTAGTCTTCAATCTTGAAGTATATCAATTAACCAATCATGTTCAGTTTTTCATTAACACCAATCCTCACACACTTTTTTTTATTGTGACTTTCACCATCTACTTGCCATTCCACTTCCAGAACCCATCGGAGTACTACTGCATCTACCTTGAAAATGAAGGTTTGGCTTGTAGGACACAGTTATATTCACTGGAGTGAAAAATATGCTGCAAAAAGACGAATTTCTAACCTTGACTTACCAAATGTGCAGATTACGTGGATTGGCCAAAGAGGATTAAGATGTCACCAATTGATACCATTGGTGAAAACTTTTACGCATCTCCCTGAACCTAACCTGATAATTGTGCACTGTGGTGGGAATGATCTAGGCACATTAACAGGTGTAGGTCTAGAAATGCTTCTAAAAGACACCTTTCGTCAATTGATGTCACTTTTTCCTCGAACTGTCTTGGTGTATTCAAATATATGCCAAAGACAAAAATGGAATTGGTCCAATGAACGTTCTCCACAGATTGAGAAAGCAAGGAAACATGTAAATAAATCTGTTTCTGCTTTCCTCAGAGAATATAACATGGGTTCTATATACAACAACAACCTACGTTTCAACATGGAAGGCATCTATCGGAGAGATGGTGTTCATTTCACGGATGAGGGAAATAGAATTTTCCTCTGTAACATGAGACTCTGCATCGGAACTTACTTATAAGTTCAGCAAAAACTCAATTAACACAAGGGCTCTTTTAAGAGCCACCTTAGATCTAAACACTCAAACTTGTAATTTATCTCCATCTTTCTTTATGTTTTTTGATCGCCGTGTGCGACCGAGTGCGCGCACCTCATAACTTATTTGTGAAAAAAAGCTACTTTTAGACTTTCGTCATCCTTAATAAACCCCTCAAGAAACCTACAAAATCAAACACTCTCCACCCTGCTCCCTTTCCATTCTCACCACTATAGTTTTTCACAGTCTTGTAAATAGGGGTGCGCGACCGAATGCATGCACCCCGCAAATGTTTTCTCCCAAAAAAAAAATGGTCTTTTTGCGTTCAGGGTCCATACTGTACCCCCTTAGAAAACCTACCCGGCCATACAATCTCTACCTTCCCCCCTTTCCATGTTCTAACCCTTTGTTCTGTACAATATATTCACTCGCACTAACAAAATGGCGGACAACACTTCCTGATTTCCTCCGAATCGAATGTTGACAGACCCCACTTCACCAATCCCCCCAAAACTTTCACAGAATGAGCGCAGCGGACCTAGCCATCTTCTTTGAGAAATTCGCAAACATTCGTCCACCAGGGCCAAAGTTATTCCCAATAGAATGTTGCGGATTTCCTATGGAAACTAGGTCCTAACTATAACTACCTACTGGCGACCGCCAGTAGGTAATATATATATATATATATATATATATATATATATATATATATATATATATATATCCAGTCTGGCCCACAGGTTGACGTTGGCGCTCGCTGGTTACGGGGTGGTGCATTCTTGACCGGCAGAGCCACGCCGGTAAATTTGAGCAGATTATCACTTATGCAGTGAAAATAAAGAACACACTCGCTCGATTGTAGGATTGATGGCAGTTTATTTGATAGCTGCCATGCCCCAACGCGTTTCGGTCCAGTTACTTGGACCTTGTTCACGGGATGATTTTACAAAGGGACCGGGCGTCATTTATTTAATTTGACACACACTTACTGTTTATGCAGTGCATGGTGGTTGATGTAGTTTATATGTTATAGAGTGCTCAGTGCAATAATAAAAGGTTAAAATATTTGTGCCCGGTGTAAGGTGATTTACAAAAAAAAACCTTAGTTTTGATTCATGTGTCTATGTGGCAAGTCTTGCTTATAGTCAGACTATTTACAGCAACAGTTCATTCCTGCTCTCCGGGGAGCCGATTTCACAGTTTAATCCTTGAAGCTATGTCTTCAGTATGATTTATTTGAATTTGTAATTCATTTTGGGACACAATGCATCTTGGTCCTTGTAGTTCCACGTGGCAATCTTTTACCCTCCAATAGGTTTATACATGGTCCATGTTTGATAATATATTTAGAAGTCCCGTAGTCCCATCATAGACTTCAATTTCAATAGTCAAACCTGCCTTCATAACGCAGAAATCCGCAAAGACATGCACCACCCGCTTTTAATTCCTTCAGGTGGTGCAAAGTTGTTTTTCGAGGTGGGGCAATCCTCAACCGGCATTAGGCTGTATAGTGAATTTTATGAAAGAAAAGCATCCCATGAGACCCCGAGAAGCAATCCCAAACTGGTAGAAATCTTCTTTAATCTGGTTAAAAAACATTGAACCATGCGTGCCTCCTCTACACGTTTTGGTATTCCGCCTTAATCGCGGGTACCGGTGGCAGCTAATTCCTTGTGGCTACTAGGATTTCCACACCTGAAATTCTTTATTGTCCTCCAATGAGCCGCGATGGGAAACAATGCATACATATATATTAGGGTAAGGGTGTTTTTAGGGTGTAGGTGTGGGAAAGGTTATAGGGTGATGAGGATGATTTTAGGGTTTGGGGATAAGAAATTGGGTGGTAAGGGTGTTTTTAGGGTTTAGGGGTGAGTACGGAAATTGGATGGTAAGTGTGTTTTTAGGGTTCAGGGGTAGGTAAGGAAATTGGGTTGTAAGTGTGTTTTTAGGGGTGGGTAAAGGAATATGGTAGGTGAGGTAACAACAAAGAGGTTATTTTTATAGTGATTTTTTTTTTAATGAATGGAGTTCCCCCAATTAAAAATAAAACATGTAGGGGTTTCATTTACCTTATGTATACATACTTTGTAATATAAAGGCATGCATGGAAAAGGTAAATGCATGGTAAAGGCAACGGGTAGAAAAGGCATTCGTTGTAAACACGTACATGGTAATACATTCTAACGGGATCTGGCAAGTGCACGTGTCCCTTTGCAGTCTCCCCGTTCTTCAAAGAAGCCTTGGTTGCTCAGTATTACTTAGAGAGACTGGGATCTCGCAGGACCAGTAGGTCTAGGAAGGACCTTATTTTTTTTATTTTTATAAGGAACTTTTCTTTATATAGTTGACCTGCATGTGTGAATGTACATATATTAATGTGTGTGTGTAGCATCCCACTGGGCATTGCATGCAAAAGCTGGCATTCATATAGGACATAGCATGGTAGGGGCTGCTTGACATAAATGACTTAGCAGAGATCCTTCAATATGTGTGGTATTTAGGGCAAGGGCCCCTTCTGATGTGGTGTGTGTGACTGAGTGTGTTGTGCTCCAGACAGGCTTACTTGATTAACTCACTGCACCACTTCAGCAGTTCTCCAAGTAGATCCACATTGGCAAACTTTACTTCCTAAACCTACAGCACAAACACGTGCTCAACTTTGAATATGAGTCGTTGGATTGCAGCCCACTATGTGGGGAGTCATTACTTCTTACTTTTACTTCAGGAGTATATATATTGACAATGCCCTAATTTCAAATTTTTAAGGTAAGCATTTTTTAAATGTATTTTTATATTTATCCAGTATTGGATCTTTCATAGATTCACATGCTCCAATCATCTGTGCTGTTGAGGTGAGAGTCTCACTGTAAAGTTAATAATGACAGTAATTAATCTTATCATAGGCAACAATGCATAGAACAGTCACTGTATTAACCCATCCAATCAGACATCAGCACATAGTTGTGACAGTCTCCCTGAGCTCTGCTCAGTTTTTTCTCTTCATCTTGGATATTGTGATTTCATGATGTCAGAATCTTCAAAGAAAGTACTCTTCAGACCTTGTGAAAAGATTGCATGCTGAGGGTCCCCACAAGGATACAACATTTTCCAGCATACGCAGCAAGAATTTTAGATTCTAGTAAGGACCCTGAGGCAAGGATTATGTTTCTCAATTTCTTTACTACCCAAATAGCAGCCAATGAAAAAACAATGAATAAGCAAATACACTGCATATCCCATGAGGCTTTGAACCACGCCGCCTTCATTAACCAATCAAACATGTCCTGAGTATACAAAATAGCAAGGCACCATCTTGACTGCCTCTTTCTTTGCAATAAGCAGTCTTAAGTGTCCAGTAAACAAATAATTGGGAGAGGATGTAGTCTTAGGGCGAGAGCGGTCGCCCTCGAAGCTGGGGAACCGGGTTCGAGTCTCTGCAAAGATGCTTAACATCCTGTGATTCTGGGCAAATCACTTAATCTCCCCATGCCTAACACAAATGAATGTGTACTTCTGTAATGAAACTGGTGCAATGTAAAGCGCTCTGATACCTGATTTCCCGAGTCTAGTTTGCGCGCTGACTCTCAATGGAGAGCAACTCCAAAACAAGGCCCGGACGAGACAAATATCCACTAAGAGCGCCAACATCTGTGTCACAAGGAAAGGCAGATTCATCTCTGTTTGGAATCTGTTCCTGAAAGTAGAAACAAGTTTGAAAACATGGGACCACAAGTTTGGTATCAGGGTGAGGCAAAACATACATTTTATGCATCATAAACAACAAGACAGTTGTAACTCTTACATGTCCCAACGGGTGGGATAATTCTCGCCTCTGTGTTCTTATTAGAATCTAAAATTCTTGTTGCATATGCTGGAAAATGTTGTATTCTGTGGCAGGACCGGAGGCTCAGATTATGCTGGTTCAAAGCTGACCAACAACAACAGAAGAAAATTGAGCAATGGGTTTATAATAAAATACTTTAAACATTGAGTCCAAAGACCAATCCACAGCTTTCAAGATGTCTTCTAAACGAGAGCCCATAATAAATGCTTTAGAGGCCATAGCTCCTTTTGCTGAATGTGCCAGATATACAGAAATGTCAATACTAGCTTCAGCCATCACCCACCTAACCCAATGAGCCAGAGTGGCTGCTGATACTGGGCGAAATGGTCTCTGGATTGCGAAAAGTAATTGGCCCATAGGGTCCGACCTGTGAGCTAAAGTACGTTCTTCAAGCATTTCAAAACACATAACTTAGCATTATGAGGAAAAGAGGGATACTCAACCGAACGAGACATTGTTTTAGTTCTTCTAGAGATGACAAAATAAACACCTTGGGGAGAGAAAACACTTCCTGCCAAGTCTAAAGCAAGAACATCAGACACTCTATAACAGGAAATGCGAGAAACATGTCGACCAATTCCTGTTCTAGTCTCCTCTAGGGTCACTCGACCTAACCTGTTGATCCCTAGCGAGCTAGCTTCACGCTTTTATTGCAGTAGGGGGACCCCCAGAATAAAGTGGTTTCCGGCACCCCCTGCTACATTTTAATCACCTCACCAGGCTAACTTGCTACCCTGCCCACACGCCCCCACTCCACCATAAGGCAGTTGGATACAAAAGATCTCCGCCAAAGCGCCCCTCTTTGAGGTGAGCCCGTCGGGGATTGCACCGCCTCCCCGACGAGGAGCAACCGCCGATGATGAAGCATGACACCCTTCTGGGTGTGTGAGGCAACTACATCCAACAAAATGGATGCCCCAAGGTGTCACACACACACACCTTTGGTCACGCCAGCCAACCTATTTTTCTCTCTCTATAGGAACAGTTCAGCTACCCCCCCTTGTTGCATTACTTGTACCTTACACGGGCACATGCTGATACTGGACCTTCCACCCCCTTGAGTGGTAATTGGTGCCCGTTGATCGAAAGATCACTCTCCCCTCTCTTTGATTACTAGGAAATAAGACACAACAACATAGTGAGTTTTGTGGATAATTGTTTTAAAGATAAATCTTTATTGTCCGGCCATGATTCTAACAAAGAGAGAACCTTTGAAACATCCCATAACATAGTATATCTGGGTCGTGGAGGACGAGCGATCCTGATACCTTTCAACAACTTACACACCAACGGGTGTACTCCCACAGGTTTTCCATCAATGTGGTTGTGTCCGGCGGATAATGCCGACCTGAAATTATTCACTGATCTATAAGACAGACCCGATTCAGCACATTCAGACAAAAAATGAGCATTTCCTTCAAATCTGATCCCACTGGATCCACCTATCATTGAAGGCACCAACCCATCCATCGTTTCCAGGATGCAGAATATCACTTGCGGGTGGATGGTGCCCAAGCTTGCTGTATAAACTCGGCAGCCGTGGATGAAAGGCCCTCAATTCATTTGTTTCTCTTGAGAGCGTCCAAACCATGAAAGTTAACTGATTCAGCAGGACCAGAGATTGCGGGGAGCCCACTGGGTCATGGAGCAGCATCGGGAACACAGGCAGATGGAAGAGCAGGTCCACTGACAACTCCAATAGAGTCGGAAACCATGACTGTGTCTACCATAACGGTGTGACGAATACTAATGAGGTTGCCTGTCGTCAAACCTGAGCTGCTACTCTAGAAATTAATGCAAAGGAGGGAAAGGTATAATTCCTCTAGGAACCCCAGTGTTGAAGAAACGCGACCATTTCCAATGCCATCGGGTCAGGTCTCCAGCTGTAAAAGTGGGGAAGTTGAGTATTGAAGCGAGAGGCAAATAGGTCTATCAGGCAAGGGCCTCGAATACCCATGATCTCTAGGAACACAGAAGGATGGAGTATCCAGTCGCTGAAGTCCCTCAGAAACCTGGAGTTCCAATCCACTACCTGTTTGCTCTTGCCGGGAAAGTATTCTGCCACAATCCTGTCCATCACCTGTTTAGGTCTCGACCTGCCAATGCGCTTGCGCATTGCAGCTGTCGAGACATATAGAGGTGCAACAGGAAAACTTACCACGGGGCTTTGGCAGGCGAATTACGCACAGTGCATGTGGCCGTGCACGCGCTTGCCATTTGCTCCCCGAGCCAGGCATCGGAAGCATCAGACTTCAAAGGAATCCCTTCTGCTCCCCCGCCCCCTCCACACCAGCCACGTCACAAGACTTGCCACAGCAAAGCTGTGTGCTTCAAACTTCAAAGGAATGCTCTCCCCCGCCCCCCTCTGCGCAATTCGAGAGCTTGTAATTCGAGAGGCATGACATTTCACACCAGGCACTTCACGCGCTCCGCAGAATCAGCCCTCCTCCCAGCGCTGCCTGTCCTTGAAAAACAGCTTGTTCTCTTTATTCTCGCACTCTGTTCGTTTCTCCACTTACTATCCTCTTTCTAGGTTTACTGTAGTCTCACCTCGCATTGAGGATTCATATTGTTTATGTTTCGTGTGTTCCTGACCTCTTGGTTGCATGCCCCTGTTTTTTGTGTGCATCCTTTTCACAATCTTTATTGCGAATCGCCGTGAACACGCTTCCCTACTGAATGAACGGATCACTCTCCGCAGTACTCTTTCTTTGTTAATTGTTCACCTCGCTCATAACATTCCCCCTGCGTCTTCCGGGTCTTGTTCCGAGAAGATGCCAAACTTACTGTACGTATGCAAGACACTTACACCTTTGTACGCAGTGTTGAGGTGAGCGTTCACCCGTTTTCACACGCATGATCTAATGTCTATTTCTCTCCTATATTTATTCTTTTCGAAGCCGGTTCTTGTACCGATTCACGCCACCATCTGTTTGATTAACCTAAATTGCACGGTTAACCCAGACCTTTTCACACGCACAGACCTTTAATAAACATCTGCGTTATATCATACAGCTTACACATTATGTGCTGAACACTTCACGTTGATTGATATCGCATCGCACGTCCCGGCATGCTGGTTACTCACCACTGTATCTTTGGTTATTCATTTAGAACGGTTTCCTTTGGACTTGGCATTTTGTTATTTTCCTTTAGACACTTGGTGACTACGGCCCACAAACTTCTTTCTGGTTCATTCTGAGCACTTTACTCATTCCACATGGTAACCTAAGTCACTTGTCAACTATCATGTGTTGCCCTCTGGCCCTAGAACAAAGACCTTAGTATTTCTTTACATCTCTTCTAGAACATTCCCCCTGAAGAAGAGCCATTGGCTCGAAATGCATCTGGGACAGATGTTTCAGTGTACAGCTATATTCACAAACAATTGAACAATTTAGACGCCTGATATTGTACTTACTATTGGATATTCTATCATATGATGAAATATGATTTGAACAATATTTAAATAGATGACATCAATCTAAGCTACTTTACTGATTGGATCTTAAAAAATTGAACTACTTATTTGGCGAGCCATCGCCGCCAGGTATCTACAGCACCTCTAGGACTAGGAGGTGATCATTCCCAGCACCCTAAGAATGCAAACATTTGCAAACTGGTTAGAGTTTACTTTGGAGTGCAGCGGTCATCATCCTTTTTCTAAAAATTATATAAAAACATATGTCATTTCTCTAAATTAGGTTTGAGCTTCTTCTTGAGTGTGTATCATTTATTGACTCTGTGTGTAAAACAAATACTTAACACTACCCTCTGATAGCCCCAAACTGCTCGCCCACACTATCACAAAAGAAAGCATACATGATTATTAATTTAAGCCCTGTATCTAAATTGTCTGCATTTTCTACATGTATACATCATGTTGGTCCACTACATAAAAAGCCAGCTACCTACATTAAGACCAACAGGATTGCTGCAAGATCCTGAAAGCCGATGTGGCACATTTTCTTTTCTGGTGTCCAGGTATCCTGAACATCATATTGCCCAGGTAAACCCTACACCACATAAGTGAGGAGTCTGTGGTAACACTCCTCTGCAGCCGAGGGTCAACAAATGATCTGTCCAGTGAAATATTTATCATTCCACCATGAGACTTTGCTGAATTGTGAGTTCCACCAAAACTAGATGTTCCCACTAACCTGTCGCTTGTGACCATTGCCTAGACAGACTCTTCAATAATGGGAAAATGTGCAGTCAAGCATACATCAGTATGGCTATGCAGGAGCCCATCCAGTTTTATTACTGTGTTCACGCTTAGTGTACCAGAAAGAAAGCAACGTTTGAAAACCAATCGCCCTCTCTTCATTTCCACTTCTCGCTCTGTTGGTTGCACACTCGTTCCCTCAGCATGTTTCAAGAAGCCCAGTATGCCTGTCACACTCTACTCTCCATGTTACTGAATACACCAACCCAAATTTGGTTGGTGTATTCAGTCACACGCTGCATGCCACACACTGCTGCAGGCTACACACTGCTGAACGACACACTGCTGCACGTTGCACGCCACACACTGCTGCACGCCACACACTGCTGCACGCCTCACACCACCACCACATCACTCAAGGACACCACCATATCACTATTGTACACCACCACATCGCTCTGGGACTCCACCACATCGCTCTGGGACACCATCACATCGCTCTGGGACACCACCACATCGCTCTGGGACACCACCACATCGCTCTGGGACACCACCACATCGCTCTGGGACACCACCACATCGCTCTGGGACACCACTACATCACTCTGGGACACCACCACATCACTCTAGGACACCACCACATCACTCTAGGACACCACCACATCACTCTAGGACACCACCACATCACTCATGGAAACCACCACATCACTCAGGGACACCACCACATCACTCAGGGACACCACCACATCACTCAGGGGCACCACCACATCACTCAGGGGAACCACCACATCACTCAGGGGCATCACTCTGGGACACCACCACATCACTCTGGGACACCACCACATCACTCTGGGACACCACCACATCACTCTGGGACACCACCACA
This sequence comes from Lissotriton helveticus, assembly GCF_964261635.1. Taxonomy (NCBI): domain Eukaryota; kingdom Metazoa; phylum Chordata; class Amphibia; order Caudata; family Salamandridae; genus Lissotriton; species Lissotriton helveticus. The sequence continues at coordinate 233,422,094 of NC_136072.1, read as the reverse complement.
TCACACGAAGACACCACCACATCACTCGGGGACACCACCACATCACTCATGGGCACCACATCACTCGGGGACTCCACCACATCACTCGGGACTCCACCACATCACTCTGGGACACCACCACATCACTCTGGGACTCCACCACATCACTCGGGGACACCACCACATCACTTTGGGACACCACCACATCACTCTGGGACACCATCACATCACTCTGGGACACCATCACATCACTCTAGGAACACCACCACATCACTCTAGGAACACCACCACATCACTCTAGGAACACCACCACATCACTCTAGGAACACCACCACATCACTCTAGGAACACCACCACATCACTCGGGGGCACCACCACATCACTCGGGGACACCACCACATCACTCGGGGACACCACCACATCACTCGGGGACACCACCACATCACTCGGGGACACCACCACATCACTCGGGGACACCACCACATCACTCTGGGACACCACTACATCACTCTGGGACACCACTACATCACTCTAATACACCACCATATCAGTCAGCCCAACCACATCATCACTCAGCACCACAACAGCACTGTCCTTGCTTGCTACCAATAAGCATTGCCATTGCCAATAGGACTCACATTAGGAAAGTGTAAGCTATTGGCTTTGTGAATAGCAATGCTATTTATTTATATATTTTCAAAGCCAACACATATTTAAAAAAATTGTCATTTACAATACAAATAGCTCACACTTTCCTAATGTGAGACCTATTGCATTGCAAATGCTTGTTTTGCATTAGTCACACCGAGTGGGACGGGTATGCTCAGACGTGAGTCCCGTGCTCTCCATACCACTAGAATCAAGCTACCCAGGATGATGAGGGCTGAAAGCCCGAGACCGGTCCTTGGATGCGTGTTTCCAGTCCAGGGAGGACCTGGCTTAGCAGTTCGGGCTGGACTGTTCCCATGGGGCTCAGGGTCAAGACTGATTTACATATGGCTGGGTTCAAACTGGAAAGGCATGGTGAGCAAAAACACAATGAATTTAGGCCCAGATCTCTGTACTGGGGTGAATGTATGACATTGTTCTGCATTCTGTCCATCACCTGTTGTTTTTACAATCCAGATCTCCTGCGCCAGGCAGAAGTGCCAAAACTCCCTTGCGATATTGGCCAAAAGTTGTGACTTCGTGTGGTGTTGGGTTCAAATCAGGCCTACATACTCTGCTAAACTCTCGAACACCTTAGCATAGAAGTTGGCACGGACACTGGAAAATGCAAAAGACAAGTTTATTAAGACCCCATGGGGTGGTGGTACATTCCTACAGCACCCTTCGGCAATGTAAGAAGTAGCACACTGAACATCGGTGCGCTACCTCTTTTATACAGTTTAATAGCAATAAAATGGTAGGCGGTTACAAGTTACACATTTTAGGTACATATAAGGTCATTTTTGGAACACAGCCAGCATGTGGGAGGAGTTCAGTAGCACCGGTCAGTTAGTGCTAACATTCCTAAAGAATGACCAGTTGATGCATAGTGCGCATGTGCGCTTGACCAGTACTAAAAATAGCCTGTTGCCGAGCAGAATAGATGACCATGGGTATCGAGAAAGGACGAAGGGGCACACTGACCACGAGGCAGCGTTCATAGCAAATGGAAGCCAGAAGGATTCAAAATGGCCCCCGTTCGTTTTGGTCAAGTTAACGAAAAAAGGCCATGTAGCTGTGCTAAACGCTAACTCAGGAGCTGCCAAAACACGACAGACGGCCCTTTTAGCGTTTAGCAAAAGCTACCTCATAATGAACGTAATCAGAATTCTCGTCATCAATGTTGATGGCCATTATTTTCAGCACTTCGTCGGTGGTCAACTTCTCTTGCTTAACAATAGCTCTTTTGGACGGAATACAGGCTGTGATACATACAGAACATAATGCTGGGCCACATTGAATACATAGACAAAGGGAAAACAATACTCCAATGAAAATACATACAATAGTTAATAATTTCCAACCCCAAGTACTAAGTAGGGTCCAGAACCAACCAGAAAAGGTCCATGTTCCATTTTCTGGGTGGATCTCAGCAGCTATCTTATGCAGTTTCGTAATTGAGTCATACACGGAAGGTGAATTATCTGGCACATACACACAGCAACTACTTCCGATAATGCAGCATGCTCCACCCCGATCAGCTAATATCACGTCTAGAACCATCCGGTTCTGGAGCATCACAATTCTGGTAATTTGCAATTCTTCAGTTATATTCCCTAATGCAGAGGCAGTTTCATTAGCGACGGCTTCCACCACACGTGTAAGCCGCCTTATCTTTCTGCTATTCAGTGCAGCTCCTACAAATGAAAATAAACCCAAATTGAAATCTACATATTGCTGTAAAGTGGTATCAGTTTGGTCTAATCCATCAAGATCTAATGTTCTGTTAACTCTGTTTAGTACGAAATCATGATACAGAACGTAATCATTGTGATACATAGGAGGAGCAATAAATACAGGTGGCAATACAAAAGCTATGTAACATGTTCCTAACCATCCCAATGGCAGACGATGGTATCCCTTATTTCCACAAATGAAATATGTATTACGTGAAGCTACAAATGCAATTCCATTTGGCGTGTCAAAGGTAAGTGTAATATTACATTCGCTGCGGCCTACAGGGATTGTACCTTTATTTCTAATACACAGATCTGCTTTGGTGTCAATAACCGTTATCACATGTAAGCTCGTTACATTTATAAGTCTTTGATTCGTATAGACACGAGGTGCAGAAACATTGTCCAGACGATACTCCTCCCATTCAAATTTAGTTCCTTCAGCTTGTGGGTAACCATCTTTGTCATTAAAACATATCTTGTTCAATCGAAAGAGTAGTCCACCTTTCGTTGGCCATCGCAAAGTGAAAAGAAGAATGTGCCAAGCGTTGCAAGAACCATTATGAGAAAACGGGAGAGGAATGAGTGGAGTTCCTCCCCTCTTCTGATGTCCGGGCAACATTCCACATACCCAACAATTTGATGTGTTGGTCATGTTGTGAGTATGATGCAAAATCTGAATAAAACTGTTATTCAAATAAGTCTGTCTATGTCTCTCTTCATGATAAGGCAAAGTAAAATGAAAATGTTCAGATGGGCTTGGAGTGGTGAGCAGTAGGTGTTCTCGTGCAGGAAACAATTGTTCTATAGTCCAAGCTACTACTGCGATCACCACTATGGTCAAGACAAACAAAACAGCACCAAGAATTCTCCCTTTTCGTGTCGAAGGGGATGCCATAGTTCGCAAAACAATAATCTTCAAGAGCAACCCTAAACGGAAAAATAAAAACGATGGTTCTGGACTGAGGCTGCCGTTGGTTTGTTCTCCGAGATTCAAGACGGGTGTCGCTACACTGGACAGAACTGATCCCCCCCCCTTGATATTCCCGGCTTCCGTTTCACAAACCTCAGAGCGGTTACCAACCAGTTTCAAAAATGCAAAAAGAAATTATTTCCTGGGACGTAGATTGTACTTCACTCCATCAGAAACAGTGTGGTCCTGGGAAGGCTCCCTCCAATTCATCAGACGTAACAGCTGGGCTCTTTTCTGCATCCAAAATCTTTCTGTAGTCGGATAGCACCACAGGGCTCACCAGATCCGGAGAAACGCGACGGCAATGGCTGGAATGAATCCACCGTTTCTTGTTGGTGACTCTTACTGCGGTCCGAGTCGCCAGCAGCACCTGCTCAGGGCCATGCCATCTCGGTTCCAAACTTCTGGATCGCTCGAACACGCGGACCATCACGTGGTCCCCAGGATGAAGATCGTGAGCCTCACCAGTGGAGTTATCAGGGAGCGCTTCTCGAACCTGTTGATGAATAGAAAGCAAATCATTTGTTAATCGTGCCAAGTAATCGTTCATCATTATACAAGGTACATCATGTATCAAACGAGGTTTAGGAACTCCCCAAATATTCATCGGCCTTCCAAACACCACTTCATAGGGTGTAAGACCAGATCGAGAATGTGGCACTGATCGAATAGACAGCAATGCTAAAGGCAAAGCATCCGGCCATTTCAAAGATGTGGATGCCACAATCTTTGCTAGCTTCAGCTTCAGAGTTGCATTGTATCTTTCTACCAAACCTGCTGATTGCGGATGAAAGACAGCGTGGAATCGTTGCTTGATTCCCAATCCTTTCAGGACGTACTCCACTACTTTCCCAATAAAATGAGGACCATTATCGTTCCACATAAATTTACAAACACCATAGCGCGGGAAGTACTCTTTGAGTAACACCTTAGCTGTTGTCAATGCTGTATTGTCTTTCGTAGGGTAAGCCTCGATCCATTTACTAAAGGCGCACACCACCACTAGGACATACTTGAGGTTATTACAGCGCTCCAGCTGGATGTAATCCATTTGCAGTACTTCGAATGGTGTAGTAGGTGGAACGAACCCTCCTTTAGGAGTGTGAGTCCCTTGTCCAGGATTGTGCTGTAAACATATCAAACAGGTCTGAACCACTCTCTTAGCCGTACTAGAAATTTCAGGATTTTACCCGTGTAAGCAATTTAGTAATTGCAAGAGCTCCGATGTGTGCCAGCCCATGTGTCATTCGCACCATTGTTTGTAAATAGGCCATAGGTAATTTCCATTTTCCCATATCTTTACTCCGCCAGCAACCCTCATCGTCCAACACTCCTTCAGTGGCCCATTTCATAAGTTCTGCTTCAGATGCTGACCTCTGTATATCTAATATTTCTTCTCTAGCATCGTGCCATCGCTCAGCTTGTGATTTCACCACGTACATGGGGGAATTATTTTGTAGCATAGCGGTCTCTCTCGCAATGCGATCTGCGACAGCATTGCCTTGTCCTATTCTGTCCGTCACCTTTTTGTGTGCACTGCATTTGACTATTGCTACTTTCTTTGGACATAATAGTGCATTTAGGAGATCGCGTACCAATTCTCCATGCATGATGTGTACTCCGTGTGAAGTCAAGAATCCTCGTTCCTTCCAGAGTAGGCCAAAATCATGCACTACTCCAAAAGCGTAACGACTATCCGTGTAAATGTTCACACATAGCCCAGCACTTAACTCACATGCTTTCGTTAAGGCTATCAATTCAGCTGCTTGGGCCGATTTCTGGGGTATTCATGCTGCTTCTACCACTGTCTTAAGTGTCGTGACCGCATAAGCTGCGGAAGTCGTACCATCTGGTAACTTCACACACGATCCATCGACCCACAGTTCCCCATCTACATCTGGAAATGGTGTATCCTGCAAGTCGATACGACCCTTTGTCTGTTCCTCAGTCAGAAAAACACAGTCATGTTGTTCTTGTTCTTCCTTCTGGGTCTCAGCAACAGGATCCGGCAGTAAAGTAGCAGGGTTCAGTGTCGCACATCGCTTTAGTGTGATGTGCGGCGCCAACAACGTTAGCTCATATCCTGTTAGGCGGGCGCTAGTTAGATGCTGTGTTTTCGTTTGATTCAACAACGCATCTACCGCATGGGGAACTAACACCAACAATTTGTGTGACAGAACTATTCCCTCACTTTGTCGTATCGCTACTGCTGTTGCTGCAACTGCTCGGAAACATCCAGGCAATCCTCGAGCCACAGGGTCGAGTACCGCTGAGAAGTATGCACAAGGTCTCTGTTTGTCTCCGTGTGCTTGCACTAAGACTGACAATGCGCACCCATCCTTCTCGTGTACATACAATGTAAAGATCTTCGTGTAATCAGGTGTACCTAACACTGGTGCAGAACAAAGAGCTTGTCTCAATTGTTCAAAAGCATTCTGACATTCATCCGTCCATTCAATGGGAATCGGTGTATCTTTAGCCAATAATACCAACAAGGGCATAACAATGTGTGAAAAACCCAATATCCATTGCCTACAAAAAGACGTCAGACCTATGAAGGCACGAACATCTTTCTGAGTGCGGGGAACTGGTGTCTCTAAAACTGCTTGAATTCGATCAGGTGTTAATGCACGGCCCTCCTTAGACAAAAGATGACCGAGGTAGGTCACCTTGGGTCTACAATACTGCAACTTTTTCTTCGAAACCTTATGATTATTTTTGGCTAGGAAGGAAAGCAAGGAAAGGGTACTTTTCTCACATTGTTCTTGTGTGTCTGCTGCAAGTAAGATGTCATCCACATACTGAATAAGAGCCACCCCATCTTGTAATTCAAAGGAATCAAGCTGCCTTTTCAAAGCCTGACTATAAATGCTAGGACTTTCAGTATAGCCTTGAGGAACTCGACAAAATCTGTACGATTTATTATTTAATGTAAAACCGAATAGATATCGACTGTCAGGATGTACAGGAATCGAGAAGAAGGCATTCTTCAAATCGATGACTGTAAAAATAGTTGCCGTCGGTGGAACCAACGTAAGCAACGTGGTGATGTCAGACACCACCGGGTACTGAGGTACTACTATCTTGTTGATCTCCCTCAAATCAATAATACAACGGTAAACCTTAGCATCTGTATCTCGTTTAAGGATCGGTAGAATTGGGCTGTTGCAAACATTGTAGGGGACTTCCTCAACTACTCCTGCCAAAACCAAATCTTTCACAATATGTATCAAAGCAATTTCACCTTCTCTCGAAATTTTATATTGTGGGACACGTGGCAGAGATACTCCCTCCTTTACCGTAATATGTACCGGGGGAATACTCATCTGTCCTACATCAGTATCAGAAGTGGCCCACAATGATTTTGGTAGGGAGGCTAATACTTCAGATTCATGGAGAAGACACACTCGCTCTATTTCTGGATAATTTTCGTTCAACACAACCCGCACTCCTTCTGGGGCACAGCGAATAGTAGCTCGAAAATGTTTTAACATATCGAGTCCCATAATATTATCTGGTGTATTTGGAGACAGCAAAAAGGGACAAGGGGCAGCAAATTTATCGACATGAAATGCAACAGGTTGAGACAATGGGCTAGAAGTAGGTGTTCCATCGAACCCTATAGCTGTAATTACCTCGCCAGACAGGGGAGCCCTTGGAACCAAGTGTTTGGACAAGGCGCTACGAGTAGCTCCTGTATCGACCAGAAATTGATCAGTGGAACCCAAAACATGTGCTTTTATGTATGGACCCCTTTGATCAACCGGTACCTCAACCGATTCCACACCCCATCCTACGCAACCCTATGCGTAGCGCTCATCACGTTGTTCAACAGAGCCACCCTCATTTATCTGATATTGATTGCGATTATCGAATGTATTATAATCTGTCTGACCACGACCCCTTGCTCCATATCCTCCCCGATCATTCGTCCCATAACCTCCTCGATCATTTGTCCCATAACCTCTCGGTCCTCCATAATTATTCCTGGACCTACCACTTCCTCGTCCCCTCCAATTACTCTGTTCTCGAAACAATGGACAATCTGCAATCCAATGTCCAAACTGTTTACAGTATGCACACTGATTCACAGATATGTCGGAACGAGGAGGAGGAGCGTTATTGTACGATCCTCGTCCCCCTCGATTGTTTCCCCTCGTAGCCTGCACCTGAGCCAACATTACCTTCGTCTTTAAATCCTTTGCTTTCTTATCGCTACTTTCCTTTGCCTCCAATTCCTGTCGTTCATAATATTGAGCCATATTCAATAAAGAAGCAGGGGTGGCCGTGGCCCACAAACTTTCACTCGTCTTTAATCGTTTTGCAATCTCCGGTAGGAGATTAGCCACATATTTGTCAACGAATAAATGTCGGCCTGTATCTTCTGTCAATGATTGTCCACTGTAATCATGGAACGCTTCCTCAAAGCGAGAAAATAAATCTGAAACCGATTCATCCGTTTTCTGTTTACAAGAGGCTAATATGGTCCAGTCAATCTTTTTAGCGGGAACGAGCGTTTTTAATTTATTTAGTATGCACCCTGGAAGGTCCAATATTAATTGACAAGGCTTACATGCTGGTTCCCTGTCTAAGTCAGCTTGAACTATATCTTTCCAACCTCCCCCAAGAGTCGTGGGATCATCAAACTTACGAATCGCTCTCCACATATCAGGGGGCAATATTAGCCCAAAAAACAGATCAATATCAACTAACGTCATAATACATGATGAAATCGCGCTTTCAACACTTTCATAGAAAGCCGCTGGATTTTTACGGGGATCAGGCAAAGCATTCTTAAGTGCCATAACATCTGCTCTATTCCAAGGCGTATAAACCCAGTTATATATAAAATACCCCTTGGCGTCTTTAGATGTTTTATCATCATCTGTTCCATCCCCTTTATGAGGGACATACAAAGGCGCAGCTTCTCGCATAGGTCTAATATTAATCGCGGCGATCTTATCTGTTCCAAAGATAGAGCATTCTTTGGATATCTCCGTCGATCCGGACGCAGGCGGACTCTTTGACTTTTCCAACTCCCGTAGTCGTGTCGCCTCATTCCGTAGCTGAACCAAACGTTTGAAAAATTCATCCGCATCCGAAAGAACAAAGAGACCTTTACGAAAGTTATCGCGACCCTTGGATATATCTTCGGTTCTAATTCCGTAGAACACCTCCTAAATCGTTCAACAACCTCATCACCAAAGTGATCTAAAAAATACAACCTCTCCCTATCGGACCATTCTTCCATTTGCTTACTAATGTCAGAGACAGTTACAGAATTAACATTTAACTTTCGTGCAAACGAACGCAATTCCGCAGTTCGATCCGACGATAACCTTGTACGCTGTGCATTCTGATCGTCCTCATCCGAGTCCTTGTTCGGAGCCGTAGCCGTAGGTGCGACGTACGGAGGCGGACAGCGATCTAGTAATGAAAAATCATCTGTTTCATTAGTAAGGACCGGATAAAGAGGACGCCGGATGGGAAACTGACCATTAACCTGCAAATTGTGTTCTCGAGTCTCCCTCTCTTTCTGTTCCTGTAACTCCTTCTCCTGTAGCTGTAAAGCTTTGTCACGTGCAGCCTTCCGCTGCACCTTCTCCGCCAAGGCTTCCTCACGCTTCACCCGTTCACGCACCTCTTTCTCCCACATACGCACACAATCAAACATATCTTGTCTAGACCTTCGCTGAAACAAACACTGCTCCACATACTGAACCTTTCGTAAATCAAATGACCCATGTAGTGGCCACTGTAATTCACGATCGGCTTTACTGTATTTGTGCCATAATGTGCTATACATTATTGGCGGAAGGCCAAATTTTACATACATCTCACGATTTGGAGTCTCCTCTGGGGGAGCCGGCTGTGATTTATTTAATCGATAATTGGTACCATTCTCAAAGCAGCACATTCCTCGGAGCGTGCTGAAAACAGGCATGTTCAAAAATACCACGAAAACGTGATACTACATAAAATGGCACTTATTTATTTATTTATTTTTTGCATTTATAGTGCGCACAGATACCCACAAAGGGTTTCCCGGCGCCAGGACTAAGAGACCAAACAACGCAGAAAGCAACGCAACCAAAGACCATAATTATTTGTTGAAAAGCCAGGTTTTAGCGCCTTTCTTAAAGCTGGCAAAGTTCTCCTCTTTCCGTAAAGCTAGAGGAAGGGAGTTCCAGAGGACTGGACCCAGATGGGAAAATGATTTCCCTCCCATTCTGGCCAGTTTAAATCTAGGGACCACAAAATTTGCTCCATTTGAAGAGCGAAGATTGCGTACAGGGGAGTAGGTCCTGACTAGTTTTTGCAAATATTTTGGTGCGGTTTCTGCCCTGATCTTAAACATGTAGGTCAAGGCTTTGAACCGAACCCGGTTCTCAACCCTGAGCCAGTGTAGGTCTTTAAGGTGCTTGGAAATCCTTGCTGTCCTAGGGATTTTACACAGCAGCCTGGCTGCGGAGTTCTGGACTAGCTGAAGCCGCCTGGTCACGGCTAAGTTGGAACCCAGGTATAAGATGTTACCGTAGTCAAGCCTAGATGTAATAAGTGCGTTGACTACGGTCTTCTGGGTATCAACAGGCAGCATCCAGATAATCTTCCGCAGCCATTTAAGGATGGTGAAACAGGTGCCAGCCACTTTATTAACCTGCTGTTTCATTGATAGTGAATCATCAATGCACACCCCAAGGTTTCTGACCTGGGTCGCCGGGATAGGAAAAGCGCCCAAAGATGGCGGCCAGTGGATATCCTGCCACAGGTCTCTTTTTTTACCAAGGAGAAGGATCTCCGTCTTCTCCCCGTTGAGCTTCAGCTGGTTGGTTGACATCCAGCTGAAGACTTCGTGAAGACCTAGTTTCAGCGCAGAGGGGGATGAAGGCTCTGAGTTGGTAAGAGAAAAGATAATCTGCGAATCATCCGCATAGGTCATGAGTTCTAGACCTACTCGCTCTGCTAGATCGGCGAGGGGGCGAAGATACAGGTTAAAAAATAGCGGACTCAAAATTGAGCCCTGAGGCACGCCGTGGGGTGAAACAAAGGTGTTAGACTGGGCCTGAGAGGACGAGATCTGAAACGTCCGGTTGCACAAATAGGACTCGATCCAGTCCAGCGCTGTACCTCCGACACCATCCTCACTCAGCCTGACAAGCAGTCTGTTGTGTGAGATGGTGTCGAAGGCTGCGCTTAAGTCAAGCAGGACAAGCGCAACCGTTTAATGTGTTTCATACACGGTGTGCCGTTCAAATCAAAGAAATCAGAGAAATATCCCTACATGCCTGCCTATGTGAGGTGCACTCCACATATAAATCAAATTCAAAGATTCAAATGTTAGCTAACTCAACAAATTCAAATTCAAACTCCAAAAGCCATAGTAAGTGTCAGTAGACTACCTCACCAATCAGAAGCTTACAACAAATTCAAAAAGCCATAGTAAGTGTCAATAGACTACCTCACCAATCAGAAGCTTACCAAATATCTTCAAACGTCCAAGATCCATCTGCCAAGTTCTGTGATCGAATCAGCCAAAACGGCACTACACGACAATCCAAGATCAGAATCTCAGTCGAGGACCGGCGCCACCTGGAAGGTCAGATCAGAAGGAAGGAAAGAAACACCGTGGATGCCAAGACTCGGGTCACTCAATGGCAGCGATCGCTTCCATGGCGAATTTCCAAACCTTCGTCGCGACCTCTCCTTCGGGCATCCGAGTCGCCGATGAGTCCCTTCGTGGTCGCCAATTGTGGTGTTGGGTTCAAATCAGGCCTACATACTCTGCTAAACTCTCGAACACCTTAGCATAGAAGTTGGCACGGACACTGGAAAATGCAAAAGAAAAGTTTATTAAGACCCCATGGGGTGGTGGTACATTCCTACAGCACCCTTCGGCAATGTAAGAAGTAGCACACCGAACATCGGTGCGCGACCTCTTTTATACAGTTTAATAGCAATAAAATGGTAGGCGGTTACAAGTTACACATTTTAGGTACATATAAGGTCATTTTTGGAACACAGCCAGCATGTGGGAGGAGTTCAGTAGCACCGGTCAGTTAGTGCTAACATTCCTAAAGAATGACCAGTTGATGCATAGTGCGCATGTGCGCTTGACCAGTACTAAAAATAGCCTGTTGCCAAGCAGAATAGATGACCATGGGTATCGAGAAAGGACGAAGGGGCACACTGACCACGAGGCAGCGTTCATAGCAAATGGAAGCCAGAAGGATTCAAAATGGCCCCCGTTCGTTTTGGTAAAGTTAACAAAAAAAGGCCATGTAGCTGTGCTAAACGCTAACTCAGGAGCTGCCAAAACACGACATTCGTCCCCTGTCAAACCTCAGAAGGATGCAACAATTGGTCTTCAAAGAAGAGATCGATCTGATGGCAAACGATCCAGCTAACAACTCTAGACAGTTGATGTGTAACTTTAACTCTTCTGCTGACCACTGACCGCCAGTGGCATAATCTCTGCATCTTGCACCCCAGCCCCAACGACAGGTGTCCGACTCATTGGTTACGTTGGGAGAGGCTCCGAAAATGGCCTTGCATTCCAGGCCTCCATGTGGTCTAACCACCAATGCAGCTCTTCTTGAGCGTCTAGAGATAGTGTGATAAGATGATCGTATGAGAACCTTTTCTGTAGGTAATGGATCTTGGGGCGTTGCAACGACCTGTAATGGAGAGGCCCTGGGACGATAGCTTGAATCGAGGAAGCTAGAAGACCCACAATCCTCGCTAGGGACCTTAAGGAGAGCATCTGTTTTGTCAAGGTTGTTCTTATCCCTCTCTTTATGGTCTTGATCTTGGGTGCCGGGAGGAGCAGTTGGGTGTTCACTGAGTCAATTGAAAACCTAGGAAATCCACTTTCTGGGACGGGAGAGTCATGTATTTTTTGGTATTGATGACAAATCCCAACTCTTGCAATAGAGAGGTTGTCCACTGTAAATGAGTGCACAGCAGTGTTGGATCTTGGGCCAGGAGAAGCATGTCTTCTAGATACACGATCATGCGAACGCCCATTTCTCGAAGGCGAGTGACCACAGGCTTCAGTAGTATGGAAAATACCCAAGGGGCTGATGATAGGCTGAAGGGAAGAGCGAGGTAGCGAAACCATTGCCCCTTCCACTGCAATTGGAGGTATTTCTGCTGGGAGGGGCAAATAGGGACTGTTAGGTATGCGTCCTTCCGGTCCAGACGGACCATCCAATCCTTTTCTAGTAACAAATCTCTCAAAAGATGGATTCCTTACATCTTGAAATGCTTGTAGACAACAAAAGGATTGAACTCCCTGAGATTTAACACTGATCTCTGTCCTCCTCCTTTCTTTTGTACCAAGAAAACGTTGCTGCAAAAACCGTCGGGAAGGAAGGGTCCCACATCAATAGCCTGCTTTACTAAAAGCTCCTGAAGTTCTGAGTTTATAAAAGATTGTTCTTGTAGGCAAAAATGGACAGGAGACGGGATACTGCCTGAAAAGGAACATCGACTAATTCTATTTGATAACATTGGACAGTGTGCATAATCCATACATCTGAGGTGATCTTTGTCCAGTTGTACAGAAAATGTATTAGTCTGACCCCCAGGGGAATCATAGGACGTAAAGGTGGTATTACCTGAGGACTGGGCATCATTGTTCCTAAAGCCTCTGTTGATGCCTCTGTTGTTGCCTCTGTTGTACCGGCCAGAAACCCCTGGATCTGGTGAGGGAAAATCCTGCTTGGTCTGGTTCCTGGGTTTATCCCCTACGTCTTGCGGCGAAGCCACGCTGAGGACTTTGGTGACTGTATCTGCCGGTTGAGCATCCTCTGCCACGACCGGCTCTGTCAGAGAGGGGATGGAATACCCTCTTGAGAGAAGATTGCGATTTGTCAAGAGAAGTAAAAGTGTTAACAAAATTCACAATGTCTTTGACAAAGCGTTCTCCAAAAAAACTGTCCCTCAGCCAGCGTACGTGGTTCAGCAGGGGCCAATTCCACAAGTTGCGGATCAATCGGAGGGATGGGGGCGGAGGGAGTAGGAACCGGGGAAGGAGTCACGGGATGGGTGTCATAGTCATGCTCTTTGACGGTCCGTAATTTGGAATAAATCTGCACATGAGGCCAAGGAAGACCCGGGTGCTCAGCGGGGAGAATAGGGGAGGGTTTGGGAGTTCCTGCAGGAGGGGTAGGTGTTGTACCTGCTAACTGGTCCAGATGGAGAGATAGAGGCAATAAGGCGGAGGAAAGAGCCTTATCTAACTTTTTATCTAAAGTCTTTTTTATGAGAGACTTGACGTTCTAATCATAATAGTAATCTTCATCCTCTGCAGGACCATATGCAGCAAGTTCCGCCTTATAGAGGTCACAGTCCGACATCATGAAAATAATATAGGTATATATATTGATCTCAAAGTCCCCAGAGGGAAGCCAAAGTTTATAACCCTGACTCTCAGATGAGAAAGGGCGTTGAAATGGAGCAAAAAGCTGGAGCAGTGCTGCCACAAAGTACCAAAAAACAGCCCCTGTGATATACGTCTAATAGAGGGTAATAAGCCCTGCCTGCCTATTAGCAGAGGGCTCCAAAAATTAGTATTCCTTATTGCAGTAATAAGGGGTTAAAATATATCTCAAACGCTATACAGCAGGAAGAATTTCGTCATCTGATGCCCCGGTACAGGCTCAAGAGACACTGCGCGCTGCATTCCCCTGTTTTCCTAGCCCGAGGAGGGCGTCTTATTGCGTGCTTAAGGGAGGCCAGCTACACGTGCACAAACGCGTGCGGGCTCAAAAAAAGGCACGCAAGCAGCCCACGTGGGCTCCCAGCGTGAGTCTCACTCCCAGGAGGGGGCCATACCTAGCAGAGTGTGAGAAGTGCATAACTCACGGATCAATGTCTCGCAGTAGTGAGGTGGAAAACCAGAAAAATAACATGGAAAAAATGGATTTGGGAAACAAAACTGGTATAAACGGAATAGTACAACACGCTGTGGCAGAAAAGTAAAGTGAGTGGAACACATGCCTTCCGCAGTGCGAGCGCGACCGCGCTTGGGCAATTACAAAGTGAATAACACAGCGATTACACCAATGACCTATGCCACAATTAATAATCTTCATATAAACCAACAAAGGTCAATATTATAAACAGTAGTGAGTAAAAATAACGAGGCACTTCTCTTGACTGCGGAGCACAGCAAAGAAAGATGGTACCTCGCTATTTTGTATACTCTGGACATGTTTGGTTGGTTAATGAAGGAGGCGTAGTTCAAAGCTTCATGGGATATGTAGTGTATTTGCTTATTTACTGTTTTTTCATTGGCTGCTATTTAAGTAGTAAAGAAATTGAGAAGCATAATCTGAGCTTCCAGTCCTGCCATAGAATTGTATTTACTGCTGGTACCCTCTGCATAAGGTAAAAGACTGTAGAATTTGCAGAACTTTTACTACAAAGGCTTTGCAAGATAGAGTAGGCAGACTGCTTATTTGGTTTGAGAGACTAAAATTTAAATCTTCTGTGCTCTCTGATGAGGAAGGCAGTGTCAGTTCCCAGTAATCAGTTGAACTCTCTAAAAAGAGGGATAGATCTTTGGAATCCCCTGAGGGACATATAAAAAGCGTCACAAAAGACCCATCATGATTCTGCCTCGCAAAAAGAGAACCAACCATTTCCTTCTGAGGAAACATCTGCCTCAAAACTGCCTCTAAACATTCAAAAATTCAGCCAGAGGTTGTAAAGGCATAGTCATCATAGAAAAAGACGTCGGCGACGATGAAACCACTGTTGGAATAAGTATCCAACAGTCGTCAACGACGACGCTTACATCGTCCACGGAGGCTTCTTCAACTAGGATTAAATCAACTGAAGCTTTGTCATCATCAACAGCACCTATTTCACTGTCTGTGCTAATCACTTCATCGGCGCCTGCACTGTTGACTATTCGGCCAGCGTTGACGCCTCCACCATCGTTGGCATCTCCACCGCCAATGGTGCCTCCACCGTCGACGACGACAACTACATCGACGGTAGTGGCTCTGTCAACTGCATCGACAATGACAATACTGTCGCTGACCACTGTTTTTTCTATGGCAACGGTATCTGTATCACAGTCGACGAAGATTTTGTCGACGCCTCAAGCAAAGAGACCTTTTACCTTGCCTATTACACCTATTTTGTCGTTGAGATTCTCGTTGACTATGGTGTTGTCGAGGGCGTTCTTCCAGGATCTTTCATATATCTTGCCTTTACCTCCTAGTCCGTTCTTAGAGGAGTCGGAGGATGATGGGATGTTCAGTCCTGCTTACAGTCGTTCACAACTTAGTGTCAAGTTTCAGGAGGAGGAGGATGAAGAGGAATATTATAGGCCACAGTATAACCAATCTATAGACAAATCACACTTTTTGATGCCACGCCAGGAACCTATGATACAGATGCCTGTTGTATTGGTGCAAGATTTGACAGCTATGTTGCATGATTATCATACTCGTTTCTCTACAGCAGAGGGATCAGTGCAAGTCGCAAAATCTCCACCTCTTGCTGCAGATTCTGAACATCTGTAAGGCCTCTTCCAGAATCACAGGATTCTATACCTGTGAAACAAGCTCAGCTCCCACTGGATGATGATGTAGAAGAAGGTGAAATAAAAAAAGCTTCACCAGTTATTGATGAATGGGAAGATTACTTAATTCCTATGCCTTCTCCTCCAGCTCCTCAAGCTGTTGACTCTCCACCTGAGGATATTGGTGGCTTCCATGCTCTGATTGAAAGGGCTACAAATCGTTTTCATTTACCAATGCCTGTGAAAGAGTCTGACTGTTTTTTGTATGATTTTAAGGATCAGTCCAGGAAATCAGTGCGTGCAGTTCCCATTATCGTTCACATTTGGGGGAAAGGGATCAAATTTATGAAAGTGCCATATTCAGTGCCACCAACCCTTACCAGGATTGATAAAAAATATATAAAGCCCCTGGCGATGCACCAGTCTATTTATTGGGACATCCAAGGTGAGGTTCCGTGACGATTTTACTCGTGTTTGTAACATTGTCGTAAATACATAATTTTGGTATCAGTGAACCGCAAATGATCCATTTAGTATATCCTGGTGTTTTCGCTATGCTACGAACAAGAGCACTCCGGTTACCAACACATTTCTGTTCTACCCGTGGCATCCATCTTAGAACACGGAAGCCATTTTGTATTCCTTGCCCTCACATAGTCAATGGACACGCAATGACCTCTTTTCATTAAAAGACACGTAGGCTTTAACCGGCGATTCACCTTGCGAGTGACACGTGCACCTTAGGCCAGCAACGCTGTAGCAGCATGATTCGGCAAGAACTGCCTCCCCAGCCTGAGGCCAGTCCTGCTATACTGGTTCTTGTGTTCGTTGGCCTGATCATGATTAGGCGGCCGAAGCTGGTAACCGTGCCCATTTACGACCCACAAACATTTCTTATCCTGTCTTTCTATCTTCTGCACCTGGCTCTGCTCCTTTCCTTCTGGGCCTTTATTAGGGGGAGGTAACGAAATTTACGATGAGGCGGTCCGGGTCTTGAATGAAGAATTGACATGGGATTATGATGGACTAGTGGGAACCCCTCATTTGTAATGTTTTGACATCAGATACTGTTGACGATTCCTGTGCAACGCCAAATATTTATTGTTTAAGACACGAATGTTTAGAACTGTGGTAACATGTAAAGAATTCGCCTGAAGCCCAATATTTAGTATATAAGGAGCAACCCTCTTTGTACAAATCGAACAGGCTCCTAGACACTGCCCATGTGTAGTTTCTGTGACTTCTGTGTCCCTGCAGTAATAAACCTTTGGTCTTTGACGCCACCATCGAGAAGCCCGTGTTTCTGTTTGTTTGTGCACCGAGACAGGTGGAACTCCGGGGTCTTCGGGTGTTATCCCTGACACCTCTGGACGGAACCAAAAAGTCCAGAACTCCAATTGGCGCCCAACGTAGGGCGACGTCATTCGGTACCGGTCCAAAAGCCTGAAGAGTTCGAGGAGCTTCGTGTGAAGATTTCAGAGGGAGGCGCCCCACTTCATCGATCCCGGCATATCGCAAAAGTGGCCCCGACGTTCTCTTCCACGAGGGTTCCCGTTCAGACGGCTGCAGTGGTCCGTTGCCTTGACCGTCGCCCTGTCTTGGACCCGAGGTGCAGTCCTCAGTACGGCGAAACGTGACGGGTTTCTCCTTGGTGACGTCTTCAGTACCTCAGTTAAGTATTTTGTAAGGGTTGCTCCTATTTGGATAATCCTTTTAGTTCTCAGTTCAGTTCAGTTCTGTAAGGTTATCACTGGTTATTCTGGTTACGATAATCATTCTGTTCAGTTCAGGTATCGATACATTTGTCAGTTCTGGCAGGCCTAAGTTCTTGGTTCGAGTGCGCATCTTTTCTGTTTGTGTCTTGTTTGTTTTGTGTTCCGGATTATAAAATGGTAAGTCGGAAAAATTGTATGTTGTCTTGTTTTAGTTGCAACAGTGATTCCCAGTTGGAGGACTCGTGTTTGGTTCCTCCGATTGGAACTCCCCTTTATGATCTATATTGCAAGTTTGGTGTGGGCCCTATCTCTTATAACGAGGTATGGATCCGCTACACAGAGAAAGATGGTGTCCTTAGTTGGCCACTACATGGTAGTTTTGAACCTGAAGTTCTCGATAATCTAGAAAGAAGGTTGTTTAAGAAGAAAGCCCGGCCGGCAATGTTTGATTCTTTCCGTTATTGGCGAAAAGAATCTAAACAGAGAGAAATTAAAAAGTTGAAGAAAGAACAGAAAGAGCAAGAGTTGACTTTAGAACAGTCTGCTAGACAGCTGCAACTCAACGAGTCTGAGAAAGCGATGGAGGTGGCCGATAGAGAGCGTAATTTAGCGATAGACAAATGCTATCCTGTTTTGCCATCGAGTACGGCTAAGATAGTAGAGGACCCTGAAAAGGATCCCCTGTTGTCTTACTTGTTACGATCACCCCCACCGTATGCACAGGGTGCTACGGCTCCACCTATACCGAATGTTCAATTACCGGTTGCTGGACAACCTGGTGTCCCTGTTCCCGCTCCCCTGAATCAAGTTCCTGTACCTCCTGTGGTCAATATTAATGTTCCTTCGACAACCCCTCTTCTAGGGTTGCCGGCTTCTTTACCTATGCCTGTGTCGCTCACACCTGCTACTCCGGGGCAAGCTATTTTTCCTGCTACTCCTACTGTTCCTGATCTATCTGTTCCAACTGCTACTCTATTCACTGCCTCTGTTAATATTATGACTCCGCTTTCTGTTCGTCGAAGAATCACTGATTCTGTCTCTAATATTTTATCTCCCTTCTATAAAACTCTGATTAAGACTCCTACCTCTGACTCTGTGCAGAGACGTAGTCAGCTTCCCAGTACTGAAGAAAAAGGAATATTAGATTCCACTGCTCTTAGATGGGTTTCGAAAGTTGGAAGATATAATGTACATAATGTATTAGATACATTTATGCAATGGAACGAACCGACACAACGATATGTGTTCGATGAAATGTGTTTCCTTCTACGTGAGGAATTGGAAGAGGATGACCCTGAATCAAATCTAGGAGAATTAATTAATGTTCAAAAAGAGTTTGCTGCAGGTATGATAGTTGGACAAAATATAAAAGAAGCGATGGAACTGATTTTAAGTTATAGGAATGACTCATCCCTTCGTTCACCGAGGGAATTAGAGAAACGTAGTACGAAACGAAATCGTCAATATCCAATGAGAGAGGTTCCACCAATTTGGCGTGAAGCTGTGCAAGCTAATGCAAACCTTGGTATTGCAGCCGCTCCGGCCCAATTCCAGAGAGTCTGGATACATATTCCATGGAAGCGAGCTGAAGTATTAGCAGTGAAACAGGCCTTGCCAGATCCGCGTAAAAATCCTGCAGGGTACTACAAAGAGTTGGCTCAAACAGTTGACGCTTGTGTATTGAATCTTGCTGACATAGATCTGCTATTTGGTAATGTAGTACCGCAACCAATTTGGGCTAAAATTCGTAAAGAGAATCATCCAGTTGCCCTAGGTGGTGACTGGGCAGCTATAATTGCAGCGGATGGTCAACAAATAGGTGGTTCCAAACCTGAACCTTTAATTGCTAATTTGCCTGGTAGAATAATCGATTTAATGAAAACCTTGATGCCAGCATTACGCGTTAACTGGGACAAATTGTCCGCGTGCAAACAAAAGAAAGACGAAAGCGTCTCCGACTTTTTCACAAGATTCGAGGAGACTTTCGTGGATCATAGTGGTCAGGATATGAGCACAGAAGGAGGCCAGAGATTATTTGTTGATAAATTTGTGCACAATCTGTTGCCAGAACTTAGTGGTAAATTAAAGAATTCTGAAAGTGCGTGGGCTGTCTCTACGACTGCGCAAATACTTGCGACTGCTCAGTACTATGAAAATAGGGATAAAGAAGAGAAGGAAAAATCAGATAAAAAGACGAAAGATTTAAAAACTAAAGTACTTTTACAGCAAGCTTATCCGCCTCGCATGAATCAGACGAATATGCAGCAAGGGTCATATCAAAGAACGGATTATAATTTTCAAAGGCCACAATACCAATGGAATCAATGTGCTTATTGCAAAAAGGAAGGTCATTACAAAAGTGAGTGTCCAGTTCGAACGCAAAATAATGCTGCGGCAGCTCAGAGAGGTCATGGTAGTTCTATGCAAAACTCTAGAGGTCGAGGACGAGGTGCTATGCCTCCGCAGACGAGTGATCGCCCCTCTAATTATTTCGACCAGCGAAATGGACAATCTGCCCAACAGAATAGGTCTCCACAGTATCATGTCGAAGACTATTATGAAGCTAGTGAGGAAATTCAGCAAAGTGAGTACTAGGACAGCCATGGACAAAGAGAGGGAGTAGTATCAGTTCCAGTAGATCAGAGTGGGCCTTATGTCGCAGTAGCAACATCAGGTATAGTCGAACCGTTTCTGTTGGATACTGGTGCAGCAAAAAGTTCTATCATACATGCGAAACTCCCTGGCGCACCTTTGTCTGGCTCAACAAACGTTTCAGTAGGTTTTTCGGGCGCCCCTGTTCACAACCCTGTTTCTGGTCCTTTGTCTATTTCTGTTGGACCCCGTCAATTGAAAGCACCCCTGATTTTGACGACAGGTTGTAACGAAAATCTGCTTGGTTTAGACTTGTTAAAACGCCTGTACGCGACATTGTACTGTTCTCCAGCAGGAGTACAGCTTACGTTGGGTAAAAGAATAATATCCCCGATGTACCTGTCGATGGATGCGCTCCCACCAGAGCTGCGTTCACTCCCTGATACTCTTTGGGCGACTGGTCCTAATGATGTAGGTCTATTGGAAATTCCACCCTATGTAGTAACTTTGAAAGCAAATGTCAAACTTCCACGAATTCCACAATACAGAATCTCTAATGAAGGCGAGCGTGCGCTCCTACTGATAGTACAAGACCTGATCAAGAAAGATGTTGTAGAAGAGACTAGAGGAAATGTCTGTAATAGTCCTGTACTGCCTATTTTGAAACGAACTGACCCTACAAAGCCTCCAGTATATAGGTTCGTAATTGATCTCAGAGAGGTTAATAAAATTGTGATCCCACAGTTTCCTGTGGTTCCAGACATTACTGCATTGTTAACGTTGATTCCTGCTACAGCAGCATGGTTTTCAGTTGTCGACTTGAAAAATGCCTTTTTCAGCATTCCGATAGCCGAGGAAAGCAGAGATATCTTCGGTTTCTCTCTAGGAGGACGAAGTTTTAGATTTAAACGCGCTCCACAAGGTTATTGTGAAAGCCCATCCATTTACAGTCAAGCATTAAAAAGCCAGTTAGATTCCTTCGTACTTCCTCGTGGTTCTGCTTTAGTACAGTATGTCGATGATCTTCTAGTGGCTGCCGATGACAAGGAAACTTGCAAAACAGCTACAATTTCTTTATTGCATCACTTGTCTGATTTGAATCACAAGGTGTCACCTTCAAAAATGCAATACTGCTGCCAAGAAGTGACCTACCTAGGTCATCTCTTGTCAAAGGAGGGAAGGAAGTTGACCCCAGAGAGAATAAAAGCAATTACACAGATGAACGTTCCTAGCACGCAGAGAGAAGTACGTGCCTTCTTGGGTATTACCTCATATTGTAGGCAATGGATCCCAAATTTTTCTCTTCTAGCAAAACCATTGGTAGCCTTGACTGGGAAAGGTGTTCCGAGTCCGGTACCATGGTCTGCTGAATGTCAGCAGAGTTTTTCTGAGTTACGAAATGCACTGTGTTCAGCACCTGTATTGGGTACACCCGACTACAGTAAACCATTCACACTCTATGTCCACGAGAGAGAAGGTTGTGCATTGAGTGTTTTGACGCAGAAATTTGGTGATAAACAACGCCCTTGTGCGTATTTTTCATCAACATTAGATCCAGTAGCTAGAGCATTGCCTAGTTGCTTGAGAGCTACAGCCGCAGCTGCAGCTTCCATTCGACAATCTGCTGGTTTAGTAATGAACAACATGCTAGTAGTCATGGTTCCTCATGCTGTGGATACACTCATGAACCGAACCAAGACGCAACACCTTACCAGTGCTAGATTATCAGGTTATGAACTGACACTGTTAGCTAGTCATATTCAGATCAAAAGATGCAATGTATTGAATCCAGCAACATTGTTGCCGACTAGCGAAGAGTCGAGTGATTCCGAACCACACGACTGTTGTTTCAAAACTGAGGAAGAAACAAAAGGACGAATCGATCTAAAAGACACTCCGTTGTCAGAACCAGATGGCACGTTGTATGTTGACGGGTCTTGCTTCAAATTGGAGAATGGTGATGTGACTGCTGCTTATGCAGTAACAACTTTGAATACGATTGTGGAGACTGCAAGAGTGAGTCAGAATTCTGCCCAGGCTGCAGAATTGATCGCGCTAACAAGAGCGTGCGTTTTAGCTAAGGGAAAGAGAGTGAATGTGTTCACAGATAGTCAGTACGCGTTCGGCGTGGCCCATAGTTTTGGCCGTTTGTGGAAAGAAAGAGGTTTCATTACGTCCCATGGGACTAAGATTCAACATGGTCAGCTAGTTAATGACTTGTTGGAATCTCTAACCTTGCCGACTGAAGTTGCGATTGTGAAATGCAGTGCTCATAAAGCAATCACGGATGATGTTGGTCGTGGGAATGTTTTTGCTGATGAGATCGCAAAACAGACAGCTAGAAATATGATGAGTAGAATGTATGTTGCAACGTCTGCAAGATGGATTTCTGAGTCTGGAATGTGTGAGGACACAGTGGAAAGCGTGAAGGAAATTCAGAAAGAGGCGACTGAGGAGGAAAAACTTGCATGGAGAGAGAGCACGGGTAAATTGGACTCGAGTGGGTGTTGGATTGACTTGTCGGAACAACAGCGTTGGATGTTGCCTGATGCGTATGTGCTTGCAGTAGTAACGATGGCACATGGAACAGCGCACATCAGTTCAAAAGGGATTTGTAAGATGTTGGCCCCGGTCTGGAAGAATGACGGGATTAGTAAGTGTGCAGAGAGAGTGGTGAGAAATTGTATGGTATGCTTGATGCATAATCCTGGCAAGGGAATCCCCACACCTGCAGGTCACTTCGCTCCTCCTTCCTGCCCCTTTGAGGTGATCCAGCTAGACTTCATTCACATGGATCGTTGCAATAATCTGAAATACGTCCTAGTGGTAGTTTGTGCTTTCTCCAGATGGATCGAAGCATACCCGCTAAAGGACAATACTGCCTTATCCACCGCCAAAATTCTTCTTAAAGAATACTTCCCCAGATACGGAATGCCACGGATTGTATGGTCAGACAACGGAAGTGAGTTCGTAGGGAAAGTTATGCAGAGTGTGTGTGCCGGTCTAGGGATTAGACAGAAATTTCATAGTGCGAATCATCCCCAGTCCGCGGGTTTAGTCGAGGGTTACAATGGCACCCTTAAACTGAAACTCGCTAAGATACAAGCATCCACGGGTTTGTCCTGGCCAGACGCATTGCCTCTGGCTTTGCTATCAACAAGAGCAACTGTACATTCTAGAGTAGGGCTTAGTCCTTACGAAATAGTTTTTGGCCGTCCTGCAAATGTTTGGGGGGTACCTAGACCGAAAGAATTTAAGCAGCTGGAATACCCAATGTTAATTGATTACCTTTTCGACTTGACTGCTAAATTGAGTCTTATTCACCAACAGGTTTTCGATGCATTACCAAAGCCACCGGAGAGTCCAGGCCATCAGCTGAAACCGGGTGATCAGGTGGTCATCAGAAATTTTGCAAGAACAAAAAATCTTCAGCCCAGATTCATTGGCCCATTCCAAGTCCTGCTAACAACGAGAACTGCTATTCGTGTGGCCGGAAGGAGAAATTGGATCCATACGACACATGCTAAACGTGTGCCTCTGCCACTTCTTTACGACAACTGGGTAAAGAAAGGAATCGGTGCCTCTGAAACGGAACAAGTCCCCAGGTTCATACCTTTCAGCGATGCAGAACTGATCACGGATTCACCAAATTCTGACTCTCCTCCTGAAACTGCTCTTTTGAACCCTGAACATTTGTCATCCACACCCAATGAACGTTTGCCATCTGCACCAAAAGAACATTTGCCATCTGCGAACGTGAACATTGCAACGTCAGCTGAAAATACATTGTTTCCAGATCAGACAGCTCCTGCAAAACTGAGATACAACTTACGTTCTCGCAATATGGACAAATAAAGCAGGAAACTGCCTATTTTCAGATTTGAATTTGCTATACATTGCCTCCAGCCAGGAAGTTTGCTAATACTTTGTATTGTTTCTTTTTGTTTTAAAATTGCCTTGCCGTCTGGGTAGCCGTAGGGTCGTGGCTGTGTGCCTAGTTGAATCTGCGGGGGTCCGACACAAGGTCGATCTTTCTGTTAGTTCTGGGAACTCCCAGGGCTGATAGAGGCATTTTCATCTACGTACACATCATCAGTGGTCGCGAACGGTCGTAGAAGATGGAGCTTCCTGAGCTACAACGAGAAAATGTAATTTATGTTCGCAGAAATAGACTGTACAGAATACTACACAGCAAATGCTTTCTAATGCAATGTGCAGTTACATTTTTAATTGTTTTGATAACGTTGGTGGGTGGAATCGTCTTTGATGTACATTTGATTTTTATGCCAGTAACTACAGTACCTTCCCTTGATCCTACTACTTCTACGGTTTCTTCTATGCATTCTTTTTACTCATTTCCTGAACACGAACAAGCTCGACGCTCAGAATTTATTAACAATACATTTGTACAGCTCTTGCATCAACACCAACTGATAGTTAATACTACAGACTGCTGGGTGTGTGGCTTGATACCTCACACTATGGATAAAGGCATTCCCTATCTAGTCTTGCCTTTCAGCTATAATGGATCATTTCAGGCCTTTCAGACCATTTTCTCATATGCCCTTGAGACCTATCCTTCGCGTCCACCACGGTCCACTAAATACAACTCAGCCAACAAAGCTTTAGTCCAGGGAATTATTGATATGATTAAAGACGTCAATAATACTCCATCTTATCCTAGAGATGAATTACTGGTGTATTTGAGTTGGAACTCTACAGAGTATCGCCTTAGTTTGGGAGAAAGCAAGCGTAAAAGCTCCACTTCAGTTTGGGTCGTGCCTCACCGAGGTCAGGTCTGTTTGCAAGGAAATGGGAGAAATCCGAGAGCTCAGCTAGAGAGGAGTGAGTGCGTTGAGACTTACGTATTTCCGTCTAACTCCTCCCCTGCCTTTCTGACTGCTAGGGGTACCTACTTCATTTGTCAGGACAGAGCATATACATGGCTGCCTGCTGACTTTTCAGGTTCATGTTATATTGCTCGATTGTTACCCCCGACATACACTGCTTCTTCAGATTATCACAAACCCAGAGTAGCAAGAGGTGTCTTCAGCAAGGAAGATACCGCTGGTCAAGAAGCTGGAGACTTCTTCAAAGGTTTTCTTCCGTTTTGGGGGCCTATGGCCAATAGTAGAAACCTTCGTCAACTAACACGGGTAGTTGAATCTACAATTACAGAAACTGCTGGTGCCCTTAGTAACTTAACAGCTGAGCTTCAGGCGGATCGTCTCATGACGTTGCAGAACCGTATGGTTCTAGACGTAATACTTGCAGATCGAGGTGGGGTATGCAGAATGATCCAATCGAGCTGTTGTGTCTTTATTCCAAATAATGCTCCAACAGTCTATGAAGCAATCTCTAAGCTACATAAGATTTCCGACTCTATACACGTAGATAAGGGAAACTGGTCCTTCATGGAGTGGTTTTGGACTCTGGTATCAGCGTGGGGATGGAAGGTTCTGATGGTCATTGGTGTCATCCTAGTATTTCTGTTCTCGTGCTGTCTTATTATCCAATGTGGTCCCGCTCTGTGTAGCCTCTGTGCTGCAACCTGTTTCAGAAAACCACCTGCATTAGGAGAAAAGGCACGAGACAGGATGATGATACAACAACATGTCACTAACCTAATGAGCATAGAATTAGACTCTGACTCTGATATAGACTGAGTAATTGCCTATGTAAGGGCAAAAGGAGGGTCTGAGGTTCCGTGACGATTTTACTCGTGTTTGTAACATTGTCGTAAATACATAATTTTGGTATCAGTGAACCGCAAATGATCCATTTAGTATATCCTGGTGTTTTCGCTATGCTACGAACAAGAGCACTCCGGTTACCAACACATTTCTGTTCTACCCGTGGCATCCATCTTAGAACACGGAAGCCATTTTGTATTCCTTGCCCTCACATAGTCAATGGACACGCAATGACCTCTTTTCATTAAAAGACACGTAGGCTTTAACCGGCGATTCACCTTGCGAGTGACACGTGCACCTTAGGCCAGCAACGCTGTAGCAGCATGATTCGGCAAGAACTGCCTCCCCAGCCTGAGGCCAGTCCTGCTATACTGGTTCTTGTGTTCGTTGGCCTGATCATGATTAGGCGGCCGAAGCTGGTAACCGTGCCCATTTACGACCCACAAACATTTCTTATCCTGTCTTTCTATCTTCTGCACCTGGCTCTGCTCCTTTCCTTCTGGGCCTTTATTAGGGGGAGGTAACGAAATTTACGATGAGGCGGTCCGGGTCTTGAATGAAGAATTGACATGGGATTATGATGGACTAGTGGGAACCCCTCATTTGTAATGTTTTGACATCAGATACTGTTGACGATTCCTGTGCAACGCCAAATATTTATTGTTTAAGACACGAATGTTTAGAACTGTGGTAACATGTAAAGAATTCGCCTGAAGCCCAATATTTAGTATATAAGGAGCAACCCTCTTTGTACAAATCGAACAGGCTCCTAGACACTGCCCATGTGTAGTTTCTGTGACTTCTGTGTCCCTGCAGTAATAAACCTTTGGTCTTTGACGCCACCATCGAGAAGCCCGTGTTTCTGTTTGTTTGTGCACCGAGACAGGTGGAACTCCGGGGTCTTCGGGTGTTATCCCTGACACCTCTGGACGGAACCAAAAAGTCCAGAACTCCAATGGCCAGATTCTCTAATTGCTCAGGCTGCAAAACGAAAATCACGAAATCCTTCAGTACCTATTACTGCTCCTTCTGATAAAGAAGGACGGCGCTTGGACAATATTGAAAAATTGTTTACCACCATTGCAGATGTGTCAGTGCATGCTGGCAGTTCCCTAGCAATTCTAGGACGATATGACCATCAGATGTGGTCGGATGCGGCATCATATCTTGAATTTTTACAAGACAATACAAAAGAGGCACAGAAAATTATTCTCGAAGGTGTAAGATCAGCATCTGAGATATGAATATATCTATGGACATGGCTTCTCTTGCTTTTATCAATATAAAAAAAACCTGTCCCTTTAGACATTAAATGTCGGTATTAGTATTTAGCAGTGGAGAGATCATGTATCAATTTCCACTACTACACCCCCAAAATTACTAGTTTAATCTTTGGGTGTATTACCGCTTCTTGTCCAAATTTCATAGCATAAAAGATTTTCTGGAAATTCCTTTTAAACTTCAAAATGACAGTCAGCCAGAGCACAAAAAGATGAATGGGTCAACCATTTACACAGTACATCAAAACACAAGCAAAGAGTTTTGTGAAAAAATGTGTAATGAACAAAATGACCCCTCACGGGCACACCACCTTCGGGGCAACTGGCAAGTACTCACCAGGTTGGGCCACTTTTCTCACCACTGCCAGTCATTTTGTTAAAAAATAAACAGTGTCCAAGACGAAAAATAAAAAGTGTATATAGTGTAGAAGAGCGATAAGCATTCACTCCTCGTGACACAAAGTGAATAAAATCAACAAGCACACCTTTCGCACAATTTTATTCTAGTTTACTAGGTGTGATTTGTTGAATTAAAAAGGCTGGTAGCTAAGTCCGCATACCATTACCTATTGCCAACATGTTTCTCTGCCTGTAAAATTTTTTGGCACATTCATCAGGGCTCAGCACCTTGTCACCGCACCAATGTTGGACACCTTGTTCTCTGTGACTGTCAAATTGAAAGAATACATATATTAACCCCTTCCACACTCATGACGAGCTGGGCTCGTCATGAAGTAGCCTCCTCACACGCTCATGACGAGCCCAGCTCGTCATCTTGTGTGGGATTTCAGATTTCTCAGCACAGCAGGGGAATATGCTGAGCAGCCATGGGGTTAAAAACACCCAAGGCACACCCTTCCGAATATACCTTATCAAGTCAGACTGTTTGTAGTCATTACCCTCTGCAAGCTAACTTCTCTCGTACCAGCTGAAGAAGTAAATCTCTGAGCTCCTCATGTGAGCTTTTCTTTAGATTAAATGGCCCATGCGATTGTCTCATCAATCTAAAAGGCACATACAGGAAATATCCAGAGTCATGCTTTCGACCCCATGATGTCTTGCCCCAACACTAACTGACAACTGCGCTGTTTGCCCGTCAGCAAACCAATAAAAAGACTGTCTATACCTCTCACAAACTACAAAGATAGTGTGGTGAGCATGCAGTCATATATTTGAATGAACTATTGATGTTCCAATAGAAATGTTTCCTTGTCTTTGTCAGATTTAAAATCACAGCGTTCAAACAGATTTTTCCACTAAGATGCTGCCAAAGTGCTGAGCTCGGATCAAAATATAATTCTGCCCACCACATTAAATCTCTTGTGGCTAACATCAGTGCAAAATCAGGGCACCCGGGTATCATTGCTAAAGCCTGTCACCCCCACTCCTCACCGTACAGAGCTTTTCGGAGCTCTATGTCTCCTCCGTTAAACTCCGCGTTCACATGCCTATAAGGTTCAGGTAGCGTGTAACACTTCTTTTCGCCGATCACGTGACTGGCGTCCTCAGCGTCAGGCGCCATAACTGGTTGGGCTAATCTAACGAAAAACAGGGCAACCCACTATTCCCCAAGGAAATGGGTAAGATCAATTGAAAAGACAGTAATCCTTGAGGATTTATTCACCAGAATAATTTTTGTTATTTAAATATCATCACATACATGAACGACAACTTCAGTATAACACAAGGCAAGGTTGTTTTTGATAATATTTCTTTTTATCAAAACATCATATTCATTTTTTCATATTTTTTCTTCAGATATCCAATTCCATAATGTACAACATAAATAAATATATATACAAATGCGGCAACCAAAACACTGCTGTTGTAATATTTCTGTATCTCTAGCAGTATCATATACCCTCTGTACATTCGTATGGACCAAAGACCCTCAATCACCATACAATGTCACGAGTTTACACAATTTCCATTTCTTCTGTTGTGTCGTGAATATACTTATACAACCAACAAAGGGTATATTTGCGTCGACGTTTCGGTCTTCCCCACACTTAGTTTAACGAGACCATCTTCAGGACGAAGAGGTTGCACTTAACCTATTGCAAAACATAGCATAATGTACATTCAGTATATACATTCATCAACAATTTACGTATATATTCCTCAACCTACACCAAGTGTATATACATGTTCGTCTGTCTACGCCAAACCAAAACAAGGTGAACCTGGTAAAACCAAACGTGTAAAAACCACAACACCTTCATAGTGCTATAATCACAACCAACACCACACAGTGTTGAAAGTCAATATACATCTGTTCCAATACTCACTCCAACACCAAGTCTGGAGCTTCAGTATTTAGTTTCCTATAATAAGATAGAAACCGGCTCAGACCACAGTTCCATATGTAAATGTGTCTGGGTAGCGCTACTCTTCTTACTATTCCTATCTCTTACCTCTTGATAGTACTATCACCAATAGTTCTCCGTATTTCAGTATACCACTTCAATTCGATCTCTAAAATCAAAACCGAAACAAAAAAGCGCCTCTCATTTAGTGCTCACGTTCCGATAATATATCCACATTATCAAATCAAATTCAACCGCATTCATCCTACCTTGTTTAACAAGCGGCGACTCCAAACTTAGTCAGTCATCCAGCATTCGGCTTCAAATTGTTTGCAAAAGCCGCGCTAAGTCCCTGTGACCTATAACCTTGATAGTAGCGTCACAAACGTACAAGTTACCATGGCGGCCATCTTAGACGTCCGCGAATGCCCGTAAAACAGCATCTATTTCTCGATATGTGCTAGTGTAGTGGGTACCAGAGACCACTTCTGGCTAGTAAAATAATATAATACATGCATCAGACCCTGGACATTATTCAATCTTAATGTCTATACAGAATAGTAAACTCAATCCTACGGAACATATATGTACACATAGCAGGAACTCATTTGTTAGTTGTACATCTGACCATATAACTGGTTGGGATCAAAAAACAAACAAACCCGGCTCTGCCCGATACAATAAAGTTAATGCCCGGCAAAAATAAATGTGAAAGATCACACAATCCAGAATATTTCAAGATGTTTCAAACCCTTGCACCAACTTTTTACAAAAAACCTTAGTACACACAACTGCATACAGAGAGCTGCATAGCATTACAAGCAATCGCCTGGCCATACTAGATGTAAATGAATTGATGCAGAAAAAAGGAAATTATTTAAATGACCAGCGTATTTACACCCATTTTCATTGACATTACAGGGGCTTATAATTCTTGGACAACTGTATCACAACACACCGCATCACATTGCGAGCAGTCAGATAATTCTCTTATTCCCCTTAAATGAATATCATCAAGGGGTATTGGGGTAATCCCAAATCGATGTTCCAATATAAACCCCCCCAAGACGGAACCATTTTATTTGGAAGCACACTTGTCACTTGCTCGTATTTCTAATTGTGATCGGAACAAATTTTGCCCTACTACCGGACGCTATATCACAAAATCTGGAGCCGTGGTAGACACCAAAGAGCACTCCAAAATTGCGGAAAAGGATTATATGTATTATTTTACCCTATTCCACTCAATAATCTCATTCAGGCCCTGTTGGTCACTTTTTTCTCTGTAAATCCAACGGGCTTCTTTTGACAGCAGCACGTTCTCGATGTTATAAGGGGTGCCCTTCACTTTTTCAAATACTGTCCATGTGAAATTGTGCTTTTCTTTGAAACAATGCTGGACCAATTTAGTTGTGAGCTTACTAGCCCTTATGGTACTAAGATGTTCTTGTACTCTGATCTTTATTTTGCGTGATGTTAACCCAATGTACTGCAAGCCACATTCACACAGAAGGCGGTACACCACGTTAGTGGTATTGCAATTACTAAAGTGGTTAAGAAACCACTCCTTTCCTGAGGCCAAATGGACACTATTACATTTTTTCGTTAGTGGGCACACCGAGCATGACCCACATGGGTAATGCCCATTAGGCATGGTAGTGGTACTCTTATTACCCCCAGTCGGCTCGCGTGTATGGACAAGCCTGTCCAAGAGATTACTAGAT
The DNA here is from genome assembly GCF_964261635.1 of Lissotriton helveticus. Taxonomy (NCBI): domain Eukaryota; kingdom Metazoa; phylum Chordata; class Amphibia; order Caudata; family Salamandridae; genus Lissotriton; species Lissotriton helveticus. Next base: position 233,390,913 of record NC_136072.1, on the reverse strand, counting down.
CTCTTGAAAGCACACCTCGGGGGGAGGCATTTGGAAATCCTTGTTAGATGGGAGGAACCAGTGTTTGCGTATTGATTGCCTGATTTTAGTGGCAATGGGATCAAATGTCATGACCACCGGAACGCAGTCTTCTTTTTCTTCTTGCTTTTAGACAATTAGCTGGAGCAGCAGTTCTTTTTCGCCAGGTGTGGTATATAAATAAATAATACCGGATCTATTTTTGACTGGACATAGTAATAACAGATAGCTCAATAAATAAGAGTCAAGATTCGAGGTAGTAGGAGTTTGCAGGTTTAATACAGCATAAGGACAGGAACAGGACAACCTGCACAGGAATAGGATGGCAGCGCTGCCGGGGGCAGGATCGGTGTTGGCGCTGGCGTAACATTTAATAACAGTGCACAAGTATATATACTAAAACAATTGCATTACAATACATACAATAGGCGGAGCAGTGGGTGTGGTCAATAGCAGTCGCGAAAGATAAGGGTGAAAAGAGGTGTAACAGAAGGCGTTTACATAGACATGTGATGTAAACGTAACAGAATATGTCATAAATGGGGCGGAGACATGGAGGGGGCTATCTGAGGAGCCGGGACCTCTAACCTAGTGGTGCGCGCAAACTGACAATGACGTGTTACTAGGAGAAGCTGGGGGCTATGACTTCTGCGCTAGGAGCAGAGACTGAAGTCTGGAGAGTCAGGGCGACATGTACCTAAACACTATCTAGTATCTGATGTTTAGAGAACATGTTGATAGAATCCAGAAGTTATCGGGGTAAAAGCTAACAGACTCTAAGACTGGTGCATGCATTATTCTACATGTAGTGCGTGTTGAAGAATATGAAATGACCATTAATACAGTATTTCTCTTACATGGAGACGTAAAGGCTAGACGATGACTGAAACTATTGATGCGATTCAGTAGCTTAGGAATGCAGAGAAGGAGGGCTGGACTGATAACTAGAAACATAACATACTTTTGGCAGACTAGCAGGCAGAGCCAGGCTGAGCCGGGCACTGTGAGGCAGGAAGTAAGTGAAGGGTCAGGAATACAGGTGGGGGCTGTATCGCTCCTCGGAGAGGGTTCAGGAGACAGGAGCTGAATCTGGTGTCCGGGCCCTTTTGAGGCCTAGAAACGGGGACTTTTCAATGAAATAACGTGCACACTGAGAAACGTGGCAACGTAACCTTACATAGGCCTGATACTCGTAGCATTCACGAGAACTGGAAACTGGCATACTAGAGATGGACACAACTGTAAGTGCGTCTTTAATCAAACATGGGGAATACATATGCATATTAATCATGCACACATAACATAAGATGGGGGACACGTAGGGACACAGAACATGGCAAAATTTACTTTTCCACATTCCCTCCTTGTCACTACGTTTCCATCAGGAAACATCAATATTCATGATACCATCTATTATTTCATACAGTATCATTTGCTCGTCTCGAATTTTCTTGGAACTGGATTTAGAACGGGACTTGGGACTAGGAATACAAGAGGTAGCACAAATGCCGCAAATCGCAGGGCCACATTGTATACAGAGGCAGCAACTAAATATGATCGCTACTGCAATACCTAGAAAGGACAACACTTTCCATCCCCAGGCGGAAATTATATTCCAGAACCAACCGGACCATGTCCAGGTGCCTGGATTTTGGTGTAACAGATGGGCAATTTTATGGAGTCTGGTTATAGCTGAATAAACAGACGGCGCGTTATTAGGAATGAAAATGCAGCAACTAGATCCGATGACTCTACATGCCCCGCCCCTATCGGCCAGTATGACGTCAAGGACGAGACGATTCTGGAGCACGACAATTCTCATAAAGGATTGCTCTTCGGTTAAGTTACCTAGAGCAGAGGTAGTCTCAATCACTACTGCTTCAAGTGTTCTGGTTAATCTACGTATCAGTTTACTATTCACGACAGTACCTAAGTAGGGAAAGACACCTTTATTGATATCTATGTATTGTTCTAGAGCAGTTTCAGTATAATCGACAATCGGGAGGTCTCTCTTGTGTCTAGTATGTACTAGGTGGGAGTTCCTATGATAGTCAGGTGGGGCTAGAAAAACTGGTGGCAGTAGGAAGGCAATGTAACAGGTTCCCTCCCAATCGAGGGGCAGACGAACATATGCGGTCTGACCACAAACAAAATAAGAATGACGTGAAGCTTTGAAAATAGATTTCCCACTGTCACTATACTTGACAATAGTAGTACAATCACTATGTCCTACATGTACGGAACCATTCTTTCTGACACATAATTCACCTTTGACTGGTAATACTGACATAGCAGGTAAGTCTGGAGTAGTATCAGACTGAACATTCAGGACCATGAAATTCGAAGAATAATTACCCAAATTATAAACTTCATTTTCTAGATCTAACCCTGTTCTGTGGGGAAGACCTTGCTTGTCTGGAAAACATGTACTGTTAAGAAAAGACATATCATTTGAGGATGACGTTAACGTGGACCATGCTCCACATGAACCGTTATGTGAAAATGGATAAGGAAACAGTGGCAGAACTCCCTTCGGTGTCTGGAAAGGGGGGAGTCGACCACACACCCAACAATTAGTGGCATTGCTGGTCTGGTGTGAATAATGTAACATGCGGATAAAGGAATTATTTCGCATAGCAAGACGATAAGATAGTTCGTGAGGAGGCAGATCACTAAACGTATGCTCTACTGTAGTATTAGAAGACTTATTTACATGAGAAACTGGAAAATATAAATACAATGCATAACTTATGCAGGTAATCATAAGGCTGAGATATAGCAGAAAACATAAAATAATAATGCAACTTTTAGAGTTCTCACTAACTCTCTCTCTATGGGGGTCTATTTTATACATGTCAGAAACCAGTCTAACCGTTTCACCTAGGGGAGGACTTAGACAATCAAACTGGCTGACTTATTTTACTAGACCTTAATTTTAACTTATACTCCTGCTGCGGAGTTTTCTCTAACAGGGAGGGTTTCGTATCAATGTCATTTGCGGGACAGTCCTTGAGAATAGTACTTTGGCAGTCTTTAAAATCCTCGGAAATGTTCTTGGAAACGGTCTTTAGTCCATAAAACCTCTTTACATGCGACAAATGCACCCAGCCCTTCCTGCCTTCCAGCTTGACGGCAGTACGGGTGGCCAGGAGGACTTGCTTGGGCTCCTTCCAGCGGGGCTCCAGCGGACTTGAACGATCAAAGTTCCTTACGAGAACCAGACTTCCGGGAACGATTTCATGCGGTGCCACCTCGGTATTGTCTGGAAATGCGGCGGCAACCTGTGAACGACAAGAGTTAGGGCAGACATCAAGGAAGCTAGGTAATCTGTCAGCATATTACTTGAAACATCTGTAATACTTCGAGGTCTAGGTGTACCCCACATATTAGGGGGGCGGCCGAATACGACCTCGTACGGGGACAGACCTGATCTGGAATGTGCGACCATGCGCATATAAAACAGAGCGACTGGCAGAGCAACTAGCCAATCTACACCTTTTTCTTGACAGATTTTAGCAATACGTATTTTCAGGGTCTGATTATGTCTCTCTACTAGACCGGCTGCTTCAGGATGGCGTACACAATGGAACTTCCACTGGTACCCTAACAAAAGGGAAACGTGTTTCATCAGTTCAGATGAGAATGGCTGGCCGTTATCAGAATATACGACCCTAGGGAGTCCATAACGGGGGAAATATTCACGAACCAACTGTTTGGCAGTGGTCGCGGCTGTGTAATCTGGGACTGGATATGCTTCTGTCCACCTGGACAAAGCGCATACAACTACAAGGACATACTTGAAACCTCGACATCGCTCCATCTGAATATAATCCATCTGGAGGACCTCAAAAGGGTGGTCAGGGGGTTGGAATCCACCTTGTTCCACCGGGACACTTTTACCTGGATTAAACTGGCAACATATCATACAGGTACGGACTTTCTGCTTGGCTGCAGCTCGTAAATGCTTGTTAAACCAAATATTCTGGATACTGTCTAACATAGCTTTTTCTCCTAAGTGTGCTGGACTATGTGCGGTATTGATAATGACTTGAACCATAGAGTCGGGGAGAAACCATGTGGCTTTTCCCTTCGTTACCCATCCCTGATCTGTCTGGACCCCTCCTTGTTCGGACCATTTCTTGATTTCATCGGGAGTAGCATGTAACTGGATATCTATGACATCTTGAGTAGGGTCCTTAACTGTCATACAGGTAGTCGGATCTGGAGTATGTGTCTGTTTCGGATTAACTGACATGTCTGGAGTCTGTGCTGTAAGCTTGGCTGTGCGATCTGCTAGATCATTACCTTGGGAAATAATGTCAGTAACTTTCGTATGTGCTTTGCATTTCATGATAGCAATAGATGTCGGTAAATGTATGGCATCTAACAGAGCTTGAATAAGGAGACCATGCTGAATCTTGGTTCCATGAGAAGTCATGAAACCTCTCTCCTGCCAGAGCACTCCAAAGTCGTGTACAACTCCAAATGCGTAGCGTGAATCTGTGTAAACATTAACTTTCAGGTTCTTGGCGTGAATGCAGGCTTGTGTCAGAGCAACTAGCTCTGCTGCTTGAGCAGACAGGGTGTCAATACGGTGTGTTTCTATAACTTCAGTGTCAGTAGTCACTGCATACGCGGCTACTAGTTCTCCTGTATTTGTTCTCATACATGAACCATCCACGTAAAGTGTCAGGTCGGGATCTGGTAATGGAATATCTGTCAGATCTTGTCTTGGCTTAGTCATAGTGCTAACTACTTCCACGCAGTCGTGTGTGGCAGGATTCGAAATAACTGACGGTAACAGTGTAGCAGGATTTAGAACGTTGCAGCGTCTGATTTCTATGTGTGGCTGGAACAGTGTCAGTTCATAACCTGTTAAACGTGCAATTGTCAAGTGCTGAGTCTGTGTTCGGTTTAAAAGAACTTCCACGGAGTGTGGAACTTGTACTGTCAAGGAATGTCCTAATACTATGGAATCACTTTGTCTGATAGCTAGTGCTGTGGCTGCAACTGACTTGAGGCACGCAGGCAGAGCCTGGGCTACTGGATCTAATGTGCTCGAAAAATAAGCACAGGGCTTGTATTGTCCTGCTTGATCTTGCGTGAGAACAGATAATGCTGTACCATCACGTTCTGTGACGAAAAGTGTAAAAGGCTTACTGTAGTTGGGTGTAGCTAGAACAGGAGCTTGGCATAAAGCTTTCTTTAACTCATTGAAACTAAGTGTATGTTCAGATGTCCAAGGGAGGACAGTCGATACGGCTGCCTCCTGTGTCGTTAACTGTATCAGTGGTTTGGCTAGAAATGCATACTGAGGAATCCATTGTCTGCAATAAGAAGTAAGGCCGATAAAAGCACGTACCTCCTTCTGGGTCTTGGGCTGAGGAAGACTCGCTATTAACTGGATACGGTCTGGTGTCAACTGCCTACCCCACTTGGACAGTAAGTGGCCCAAGTAGATCACTTGCTGGACACAGAATTGAAGCTTCGAAGGGGACACCTTGTGCCCCATCTCGGCAAGGAAATACAAGACTGTAAGTGATGCTCGCTCGCAAGCACGTTCAGAACGGGCTGTGATCAGTAGATCATCGACATACTGGAGCAGGGCAGTGTCTGTTGGCATGTGAATGTTGTCTAGTTGTCTCTTTAGTGCTTGACTGTAAATGCTAGGACTTTCTGTGAAACCTTGAGGAGCTCGTGTGAATTTATAGCTCCTTCCATTTAAACAAAATCCGAAAAGAAACTGGCTGTCTGGATGAATGGGGACACTGAAAAACGCGTTCTTGAGGTCTATGACTGTAAAAAATGAGGCTTCGGAATCAATGGCTGTCAATAGGGAAGAGATATCTGGAACTACTGGGTACTGAGGAATAATACATTTATTGAGTTCTCGAAGGTCAATCACTAATCGATATACTGGGGGTGCATTTGGATCAGTACGTTACATGACTGGAATGATCGGAGAATTACATATGTTGGAGTCAGTTTCTACAACTACTCCTTGAGCCATGAGCTCGTCAATAATTTTGGATAAGGCTGCTACAGCCTCAGGTGGTAATCTGTACTGTCTGATTCGTGGCAGGACTATACCTGGCTTGAGAGTCACACGATGGGGTGTGATTTGCATGAAGCCAACGTCAGTTGGACCTTGCGCCCATAGATGCTGCGGAACATTAGACAATCTCGGATCAAAATCTCGTAATACATAGTGACCCTTGAAGTCACGTAAAAACAAGCGTATTCCCTCGGGGGAACAACATATGACTGCACCTAGTTCTTTCAGTGTCTTAATGCCTAACAAATTTTCTGGACATGATTTCGTAAGTAATAGATCAGTAGTTCGGGACACTGGACCTACTTCTAGAGTAACTGGCTCAGATATCTCGTTTACAATAGGCTTTCCTGAAAATCCAAGGGAAACATTTCTAGAGCCTGAGAGCGGAGCCCCTGGAACTTCGGCGTGACTTATAGTGGTCCTACTTGCCCCTGTATCAATCAGAAACTTTCTGTCTTTCCCTAATACTTGACTATGAACATAGGGACCCTCTTGATCTACAGGAATCTCGATGAGAGGCAAGCCTACCTCCCTCTCTAGGCTGTTTCATGAATACTGTTGATACTCTGGATACTCTGTCTGAGCATACTGGTACATCTGCTGTGTAACATGCTGAGTTGCAGCAATAGGCTGCGGTGCTGGAACTGTCTGTTGTGCATTCTGTGGCTGAGAAGTCTGTGAAACTTGTTCTTGTCTAGGCGGACGTGGTCTTTCTTTAGTTTTACCAGTAGCTATATTATGTTTCAGAACTGCACACTCGTTTATGAAATGACCTGGCTGTTTAAAATCATTGCATGTCCCTTTAACGGGAGCTGCAGGATGACTGACTTGATTCGGACCCCTCTTCTGACTGTCTTGTGGAATAGATTGTGCAACTAGTACTTTCATTTTTGTGTCTTTCATACGTTTTCTCTCGTGTTCTTGCTCTTCTCTGATTCTATTCTGATGATACTGGAGCATCTGTAACATCTGGGACGGGGTACTAGCTTGCCATGTACTTTCGACTTTCAAAACTCGATTCTTAACTTGTGGACTTGAATTCTCGACTAGTTTAGTAACAAAAAGATGAGGGTATGACTCGCTACTCGTCTTCAATCCACTGTTTATAATAAAACATTTTTCAAATCTAGAATAAAAATCACTAGTATCTTCATCTTGTTTCTGTTTACAGGCTGAGATTGCATCCCAGTCTTCCTTTTTAGTGGCTAACAATCTGGGCAAAACTTGTATTAACAATTCTGGTAATTCTTTACATTTCTCTCCAAGACCGGTACCTGGTACTCGTATCTTATCTTCAGCTTCTAGAACTGCCCAATCGATCTTTTTCTCTCCCACCTCCCATTCTTTTTCCTTGAGTTTCTCATATATGCCCGCAGGCAACAGGACTTTTAACATTTTAATAATATCTGGATACGTATATTCTCCCATACGGAGCATGTCCTTTAATTCTCGGTGGAACCCTGCTGGATCTTTGTCATGACAAGGAATTAATTTCTTCATCTCTAAGAGTTCCATCTTTGTAATCGGGGTGTAAACAAATACTCGTTGCATTTCACCATCTGCTGTCCTGACTGGGTGTACTTCTCGTAACGGATTCTGTCTATCTATGTAAAACGGTTTACTTTCTGGAGGTGAGACATGAACAAAATGCGGGTTCAAAAACATACTATATTTGTGGCGCTGTTCTAGAATGACACTAATTAAATCGGTACCTAAACCTTTCCATCTATACTGGAGTAACTCGTTCAGGACATCATGTAACGGACCTGGATCAGAATGTTGACCCTCATATAATGTAATGAGGTGCTGGATCATATACATACCCACCAGTCGTTGCTCGGCTGGTGGCAATTTCAGAAACATTTGTGCCACTATTTCGTCTGGAAAAGTGGTAGAATCAGTAGTCCATCGGACTGCTGATCGGGCTAGTTCTTGTTCATGCATAGTACTTAATTCACTATAACCGATTCGTGATTTCAAAATGTGATCGGTAGCTTGAAATACTTGTTCTAGAGAACCTTGTTCTGGTGCTGGATGATGAAAGATTTTCTTGTGTTCTAGGCGTAAATGGCGGTCTGGAAATCTAGATTTTCCTACATACGCTATTCTGGCAGTATTCTCGTCCTCTACCTCTTCTGTAGGAGAGTCATTCTCTTTCTCGCTTACTTGTGCTGTTTTACGTTGTTCGTGTAACCTTATTATTTCCTTACGAATTTTCTTGTACATACTCTCTATACTGCTGATAGTTCTGTGCTTACCCTCGGCTATATTATCACTCCACCTTGTTAGTGTTCTCATTTCGGCCGGATCTTTGGTCGGATAATCTTGTTCCCTTATTAAACAATTAATCAGAAACTTTAATATCATGAGCTGGATCTCAGCTTTCCTTTGAGACATGGCTTCGCCAATACTTTCTGGATCATCCCCTGTACGGATGAAACGATATATTCTGTCTAGATCTTCTTTCATATCCGGTAGGGTGTCCAAATACCCGGGCACCCGTCTTACACGTATGGAGTATATAACCGTACTATCATCGCCTGTGACTGGATCATAGCGGCATTCAGTAAGAGCTCGTCGGATGTCTGCAACGGACTTATATTTGGGCGTACGCTGTAACGCACGTTCATGTAACTCGACTAACGTTACACGTTGGTGTGGTGGCGGGGTACCAGGAGGACCTCCTCCTGCGGCCCCTAGACTAGAATCGTCGACTGATACTCTTCGTGCTGGCAGAGTGGCTGATGTGGCGGGAAGTTGTACTATGGGCTGGACCGGGGGTACCGTAGCAGGTACTGCAAATGGTGCCCCGGTGTCTGGAGGAGCAGGAATTGCATTATTTACAGGAACTGGCGGAACAGGATTTGCATATTCCGGGACTGTGTCGTCCAAATAGGACAAAATAAAAATATCAGCTGCGGTCGGTTTGTGACGTAACTTGGTCGGAACTAATGGTGGCGGAAAATTACTGGATGCCTCCGGGGTTGCTTTTGGCAAGCCCTCGGCAAGAAGAGGATACATACCCTTAATAAGGGCATTCCTCTGTCTGTCTGACTGTTCGGTTTTAACTCGTTCACCTATCTCGATTAATTCCCTTTCTTGGGCTCGTTCTAAGGATTCTCTACTTAATTCTGACTTTCTGATTTCTTTTTCGGTTCTTTTATGAGATTCTTTGCGCCATAACTCGATGGCGTCTTTCTGTGACTGTCTGGCTTTCTTTTCCATAATGCTTCTTCTACTCGCATGATGCACTCGGCATCCCACGTACCTGATACGGGCCATCTATACTTTTCTTCTAACTCTTTGGTGTACTCTACCCATAAATCTAGATACAATATGGCACTTATGCCATGCTTCTGATACATAAAGTGACCTGGACTGTCCCTAGGCGGGACAGGAACCGCTGCTTCTAACAGACCTTTTCTGGTTTTTAACTGACGTAGTTTGGAAAACAAAGGCATGACTGAACTGTAATCTAGACACAATACAATACACAATGAACACGATAATTACACCACTTTCATACCACGACATTAAAATACGTGAATGACATTTAAAATAACAGTTCTGACAAAATACTACCTGGAATACTGGAAACAGAATACATGAATTTTCTCGAGAACAGAACTGACTAGAACAGAGACTAGATGCACTGCTGAAACAGTACGAAACTTACCGGTCTCATAAAGAGACACGTCAGGACCCGCATCCACCGGAGTGGACGCTTCGTGTTGGGTCTGTGTACCACCAAACCCACGGACCAGAGTCAATTAGATTGACCCTGTCTAGATACTACCCCAGCAACGGTACTCACCGGGCAGCAAGAACGGAAGGCCTCGGACTGGACTGGACTGGACTGCTTCGACGCCGGACGGACACACTTCGGACTTCTGTTACGGGTGGGCCTCCGGATACCTCGGACCTTGGACTCTCGGCTTGGGCTCTGGTCGGGACTCGCCGCGTTCCTCCACCGCCTCGTCTGGATGCTGGACCGCAACCTCCGTCTCCTCCGTGGGCCTGAGGGATACTTGAAGCAGAAATATCTGCACGTGCACGGTATGGTTCCGTCACGGCTGCAGAGGGTCAGGGGGCATACGTGGCTTCACCGGCGCGTGGGGAAAGGGCAAGTCCCTATTCGGGCGCCATTATGTGGTATATAAATAAATAATACCGGATCTATTTTTGACTGGACATAGTAATAACAGATAGCTCAATAAATAAGAGTCAAGATTCGAGGTAGTAGGAGTTTGCAGGTTTAATACAGCATAAGGACAGGAACAGGACAACCTGCACAGGAATAGGATGGCAGCGCTGCCGGGGGCAGGATCGGTGTTGGCGCTGGCGTAACATTTAATAACAGTGCACAAGTATATATACTAAAACAATTGCATTACAATACATACAATAGGCGGAGCAGTGGGTGTGGTCAATAGCAGTCGCGAAAGATAAGGGTGAAAAGAGGTGTAACAGAAGGCGTTTACATAGACATGTGATGTAAACGTAACAGAATATGTCATAAATGGGGCGGAGACATGGAGGGGGCTATCTGAGGAGCCGGGACCTCTAACCTAGTGGTGCGCGCAAACTGACAATGACGTGTTACTAGGAGAAGCTGGGGGCTATGACTTCTGCGCTAGGAGCAGAGACTGAAGTCTGGAGAGTCAGGGCGACATGTACCTAAACACTATCTAGTATCTGATGTTTAGAGAACATGTTGATAGAATCCAGAAGTTATCGGGGTAAAAGCTAACAGACTCTAAGACTGGTGCATGCATTATTCTACATGTAGTGCGTGTTGAAGAATATGAAATGACCATTAATACAGTATTTCTCTTACATGGAGACGTAAAGGCTAGACGATGACTGAAACTATTGATGCGATTCAGTAGCTTAGGAATGCAGAGAAGGAGGGCTGGACTGATAACTAGAAACATAACATACTTTTGGCAGACTAGCAGGCAGAGCCAGGCTGAGCCGGGCACTGTGAGGCAGGAAGTAAGTGAAGGGTCAGGAATACAGGTGGGGGCTGTATCGCTCCTCGGAGAGGGTTCAGGAGACAGGAGCTGAATCTGGTGTCCGGGCCCTTTTGAGGCCTAGAAACGGGGACTTTTCAATGAAATAACGTGCACACTGAGAAACGTGGCAACGTAACCTTACATAGGCCTGATACTCGTAGCTTTCACGAGAACTGGAAACTGGCATACTAGAGATGGACACAACTGTAAGTGCGTCTTTAATCAAACATGGGGAATACATATGCATATTAATCATGCACACATAACATAAGATGGGGGACACGTAGGGACACAGAACATGGCAAAATTTACTTTTCCACACAGGGCTGATTGAAATCCACCACTTTCCGTCCTGAGGTGCAGGGTAAAATTTTAGACATGCCATTTGATGGCGATGCTCTCTTTGGGAAGAACGGATACTGATGCATCTAAGGCGTTAGGAAGTCTCCAATATAGAAAAACACCTTTTCGCAGTGCATGTGGGAGAGGAGATCTTATTCCTTTAGTGGAAATTATCAGAAATATCAGCCTCAATCATACCAATCTTACCGCTATAGGTATCAACAGCAGCAGTAATATCGAGCACCACTGTCCTCTGCACATTCCAGACAACAGCCCAGGAGGAAACAAGCTACCCCATCTAGAGACAAAGCTAGAAAAATGTGACAACATCCCAGCACCTGCGATGACTCCATCCAGGACCAAATCAATCCATCAAGAATTTCTCTGCATTACAATCAGTGGAGCCAAATACAACAGACAAATGGATCCTGGACATCATAAATTGTGGCTTTACTGTAGAATTTGTAACTGTTCCTCCTCCTCATCCACCCCTAAGGCAGCTTCCAGCTCATATCCAATTGTTAAGAAAGGAAGCATATGATATGCTTCAGAGATGAGCCATAGATAAAGTTCCTCGTTCTCAGATGGGAAAAGGTTTTTATTCCCGCTTCTTTTCAATAAGGAAAAAGTCTGGGTATTCAAATTCAATTCAAAGTCATCCCATTTGGTCTTCGCTCAGTCCCACGAGTGTTCACCAAGTGTCTAGCTCCAGTTGCTGCACATCTCAGACTTCAGAGACTTTAACTGTTTCCTTACCTCGACGACTGGCTAGTAAAAGCACCGTCTTATCAGCAGGCCTTAAAGGTAACTTTGATCTGCTTACGGATGTTTCACTCCCTGGAGCTAGCGCTAAATTACCAAAAATCTGTTCTACAACCACCCCAAAAGATTGCCTTTCTCAGAGCAATTCTGGATACTGTCAATGACGGGGCATTATTTTCTACACAAAGACAAACAAATCTAATTTCACTAGTGTGAAGACTAGTCAGAAGAAAGTTCACTTCTGTGCGCCTAATAAAATCTCTGTTCTGCATGATGTCTTCGGCAATTTTCATGGTACCTCACAAATGCCTCAAGATGAGACCCTTACAAGAACAGCTGTGCAATCGATGGCTACCAGTAACTGGGTCGTTCAACGACGACCTAGTTCAGATTACTCTAGCTATGAAAAAAGCACCTCTCTGGTGGCAATTCTCCAAGAATATCTGCACAAGGCTTACTTTCTGTTCCCCGTTACCGGATTTAATCCTTACCACAGATGCCTCTCTAGACGGTAGGGGGAACACCTTCAGGATCTTCGGATAAAAAGGCAAGTGGCCCAAACCACATGCAAAAATGCTCATCAACTTCCTGGCGATGCGGGCCATTTTCCTAGCTTTGCAGGCCTTCATCCCAAGAATATGAGGCTCTTCAGTTCTCATACGAACTGATAATACTACATGAATGCATTACCGCAACAAACAAGGAGGTACATGCTCTCACTTTCTATCGCTAGAAGAACAGTGTGGAAAAGTAAATTTTGCCATGTTGTATGTGCCTACGTGTTCCCCATCTTATGTTATATGTGCATGATCGATATGCATGTATTCCCCTCTTCTTGATTAAAGATGCAATTATAGTTGTGTCCATCTCTAGTATGCCAGTTTCCAGTCATCATGAAAACAACGAATATTAGGCCTATGTAAACCTACGTTGCCACATTTTACAATGTACACGTTAATTCATTGAATTGTCCCCGTTTCTAGGCCTCAAAAGGGCCCGGACTCAGATTCAGCTCCTGTCTCCTGAACCCTCTCCGAGGAGCGATACAGCCCCCACCTGTATCCCTGACCCTTCGCTTACTTCATGCCTCGCAGTGCCCGGCCCGGCCTGGCTCTGCCTCTCAGTCTGCCAAGAGTATGTTATGCTTCCAGTTATCAGTCCAGCCCTCCTTCTCTGCATTCCTAAGCTACTGAATCGCATCAATAGTTTCCGTCATGGTCTAGCCTTTATGTCTCCATGTAAGAGAAATACTGTATTAATATTCATAGAATATTCCTCGCACACGCAATACATGTAGAATTATGCATGCACCAGTCTTAGCGTCTATTAGCCTTTGCCCTGATAACTTTTGGATTCTATCAACATGTACTCTAAACACCAGATACCAGATAGGCCCTGGGTACATGTCGCTCTGACACTCCAGACTTTAGTCTCCTCTTCTAGCGCAGAAGTCATAGCCCCCAGTTCTCCCTGGTAACACGTCATTGCCTGTTTGCGCGCACCACTAGGTTAGAGGTCCCAGCTGCTCAGGTAGCCCCCTCCATGTTCCCGCCCCATTTATGACATATACTGTTACGTTTACATCACATGTCTATGTATACGCCCTGTACACGCCTTCTTGTTACATCATTTTGCCCTTATCTTTCGCGACTGCTACGAATCCACGCCTACTGCTACGCCTACTGTATTGAATGTAAATGTATTTGTTTTGGTATATATACTAATGTATTGTTACTGAAAGGGAGCGTTAGTCATTCCCAGATCCTGCCCCCGGCAGCTGCCATCCTATTCCCATGCAGGCTGTCCTGTTCCTGTCCTTTATGTCTGATTAAAGCCTGTGACTCAAGGTACCTCGAATCCTGACTCTTATTTATTGAGCTATCTGTTTATATGAGTATCCTGAAAAATAGAACCGGTAATTAATTATTTATTTACCACATAATGGCGCCCGAATAGGGACTTGCCCTTTCCCCACGCGCCGGAGAAGCCACGCAGGCCCCCTGATCCTCTGCAGCCGTGACGGAACCATACCGTGCACATGCAGATATTTCTGCTTCAAGTATCCCTCAGGCCCACGGAGGAGACGGAGGTTGCGGTCCAGCGTCCAGACGAGGCGGTGGAGGAATGCGGCGAGTCCCGACCAGAGCCCAAGCCGAGAGTCCAAGGTCCGAGGTATCCGGAGGCCCACCTGTAACTGAAGTCCGAAGTTTGTAGTCCGTCGTCGTAGCAGTCCAGTCCAGTCCGAGGCCTTTCGTTCTTGCTGCCCGGTGAGTACCGTTGCTGGGGTAGTATCTAGACAGGGTCAATTAATTTGTCTCTGGTCCGTGGGTTTGGGTACACAGATCCAACACGAAGTGTTCACCTAGGTGGACGCGGGTCCTGACGTGTCTCTTCATGGGACCGGTATGTTTCGTACTGTTTTAGCAGTGCATCTAGTCATTCCAGTAAGTTCTGTTCTCGAGAAATTCATGTGTTCTGTTCTCAGTATTCCAGGTAGTATTTTGTCCGAACTGTTATTTTAAATGTTATTTCATGTGTTTTTCAATGTCGTGGTATGAGTGATTTGTTTTTTCCAGTTATTATTGTGCTTATCGTGTATTGTATTGTGCCCAGACTCCAGCCTAAATCATGCCTCTGTTCTCGAAATTACGTCAGTTAAAAACCAGAAAAGGTCTGCTCAAGGAAGCAGTTCCTGTCCCGCCTAGGGACAGTCCAGGTCATTTTATGTATCATAAACATGGCTTAAGTGCTATATTATATCTAGACTTATGGGTGGAGTATACCAAGGAATTAGAAGAGAAATATAGATGGCCTGTATCAGGCACATGGGATGCCGAGTGCATCATGCGAGTAGAAGAAGCATTATGGAAAAAGAAAGCCAGACAGTCCCAGAAGGATGCCATCGAGTTATGGCGCAAAGAATCTCATAAAAGAACGGAAAAAGAAATCAGAAAAACAGAGTTAAGTAGGGAATCCTCAGAAAGAGCCCAAGAAAGGGAATTAATCGAAATAGGTGAACGAGTTAAAGCCGAACAGTCAGACAGACAGAGAAATGCCCTTATTAAGGGTATGTATCCTCTTCTTACCGAGGGCTTGCCGAAAGCAACCCCGGAAGCACCATGTAATTTCCCGCCACCATTAGTTCCGATTAAGCTACGTCACAAACCGACCGCAGCTGGTATTTTTCTCTCGCCCTTTTTGGACGACACAGTCCCAGAATATGCAAATCCTGTTCCGCCAGCTCCAGCAAATAATGTAATTCCTGTTCCTCCAGTCACCGGGGCACCCGTTACAGCACCTGTTACGGTACCCCCGGTCCAGCCCACAGTACATGTACCCGCTACATCAGTTACTCTCCCAGCACGTACGATACCCGTCGACGATTCTAGTCAAGGGGCCTCGGGGGGAAGTCCTCCTGGAACCCCGCCGCAACACAAACGTCTGACATTAATCGAGTTACATGCACGAGCGTTACAGCGTTCGCCCAAACAGCAGTCAGTTGCCGATATCAAGCGAGCCCTTACCGAATGCCGTTATGATCCAGTCCCAGGCGATGATAATATGGTTATATATTCATTGCGTGTAAGACGGGTGACCGAGTACTTGGACACCCTACCAAATATGAAAGAATATCTAGATAGAATATATCGTTTCATCCGTACAGGAGTAGATCCAGAAAGTATTGGCGACGCCATGGTTCAAAGAAAAGTCGAGATTCAGCTCATGCTTTTAAAGTTTTTAATTAATTGTTTAATAAGAGAACAAGATTATCCAGATAAAGATCCGGAAGAAATGAAAGTCCTGACTAGGTGGAGTGACCATATAGCCGAGGGAAGACACAAGACGCAGAACTGTATAGAGAGTATGTACAAGAAAATCCGTAGAGAAATAATAAAGTTACACGAGAAACGAAAAGCAATACAAGTATCCGAGAAAGAAAATGACTCTTCTACTGAAGAGGTAGACGACGAGAATCCCTCCAGAATAGCGTATGTAGGTAGAACTAGACTTCCCGACCGACATTCACGCCTAGAACACCAGAAAGTTTTTCCTCCTCCAGTACCAGAACAAGGTTCTCTTGAGCAAGTATTTCAAGCTACCGATCACATTCTGAAATCACGAATCAGTTATAGTGAACTTAGTACCATGCATGAACAAGAACTAGCCCGATCAGCAGTCCGATGGACTACTGATTCTACCACTTTTCCAGACGAAATAGTGGCACAAATGTTTCTGAAACTGCCCCCAGCCGAACAACGACTGGTGGGTATGTATATGATCCAGCACCTCATTACACTGTATGAGGGACAACATTCTGATCCAGGTCCGTTACATGATGTTCTGAACGAGTTACTCCAGTATAGATGGAGAGGTCTAGGTACCGATTTAATTAGTATCTTTCTAGAACAGCGCCACAAATATAGAATGTTTCTGAATCCGCATTTTGTTCATGTCTCACCCCCAGAAAGTAAATCATTCTACATAGATAGACAGAATCCGTTACGAGAAGTACACCCAGTTAGGACAACGGGTGGTGATCTAGAACGAGTATTTGTTTACACCCCTATCACAAAGATGGAACTCTTAGAGATGAAAAAGTTAATTCCCTGTCACGACAAAGATCCAGCATGGTTCCATCGAGAATTAAAAGACATGCTCCGTATGGGAGAATACACGTATCCTGATATCATTAAAATGTTAAAGGTCCTGTTGCCTGCGGGCATATATGAGAAACTCAAGGAAAAAGAATGGGAGGTGGGAGACAAAAAGATAGATTGGACAGCTCTAGAAGCTGAAGATAATTCACGAGTACCAGGTACCGGTCTAGGGGGTAAAGTTAAAGAATTGCCCGAGTTATTGATACAGGTTTTGCCAAGGTTACTAACCACGAAAAAGGAAGATTGGGATGCAATCTCAGCTTGTAAACAGAAACAGGATGAAGACACTAGTGATTTTTATTCTAGATTTGAAAAATGTTTTATTATTAACAGTGGTCTGAAAACAGGTAGCGAATCATACCCTCATCTTTTTGTTACCAAATTAGTCGAGAATTCAAGTCCACAAGTAAAAAATCGAGTATTGAAAGTCGAAAGTAGTTGGCAAGCTAATACTCCGTCACAAATGTTACAGATGCTCCAGTATCACCAGAATAGAATCAGGGAAGAGCAAGATCACGAAAGGAGACGTATGAAAGACACGAAAATGAAAGTATTAGTTGCGCAATCTGTTCCGCAAGACAGTCAGAAGAGGGGTCCGAATCAAGCCAGTCATCCTGCAGCTCCCGTTAAAGGGACTTGCAATTACTGTAAACAGCCAGGCCATTTTATAAACGAGTGTGCGGTTCTGAAACACAACATAGCTACTGGTAAGACTAAAGAAAGACCACGTCCGCCTAGACAAGAACAAGTTTTACAGACTCCTCAGTCACCACAGAATGCACAACAGACAGTTCCAGCACCGCAGCCTATCGCTGCAACACAGCACGTTACACAGCAGATGTATCAGTATGCCCAGTCAGAGTATCCAGAGTATCAACAGTATTCATGAAACAGCCTAGAGAGGGAGGTAGGCTTGCCTCTCATCGAGATACCTGTAGATCAAGAGGGTCCCTATGTACACAGTCAAGTATTAGGGAAAGACAGAAAGTTTTTGATTGATACAGGGGCAAGTAGGACTACTATCAGTCATGACGAGGTTCCAGGGGCTCCGCTCTCAGGCTCTAAAAATGTTTCCCTTGGATTTTCAGGAAAGCCGATTGTTAATGAAATTTCAAAACCAGTTACTCTAGAAGTAGGTCCATTGTCCCGAACTACTGATTTGTTACTTACGAAATCATGTCCAGAAAATTTGTTAGGCATTAAAACGTTAAAAGAATTAGGTGCAGTAATTTGCTGTTCCCCAGAAGGAGTCCGATTGTTTTTACGTGACTTTAAAGGTCACTATGTATTACGTGATTTTGATCCAAGATTACTGAATGTACCACAGCATTTATGGGCGCAAGGTCCAACTGATGTTGGTTATATGCACATCACACCCCATCGTGTGACTCTCAAGCAAGGTATAGTTTTGCCACGAATCAGACAGTACAGATTGCCACCTGAGGCTGTAGCAGCCTTATCCAAAATTATTGACGAGCTTATTACTCAAGGAGTGGTTGTAGAAACTGACTCCAATGTATGTAATTCTCCTATCATTCCAGTCTTGAAACGTACTGATCCAAATGTACCTCCAGTATATCGATTAGTGATTGACCTTCGAGAACTTAATAAATGTATCATACCTCAGTATCCAGTAGTCCCAGATATTTCATCCCTATTAACAGCCATTGATTCTGAAGCTACGTTTTTCACTGTTATTGATCTCAAGAACGCCTTTTTCAGTGTCCCCATTCATCCAGACAGCCAGTACCTTTTCGGTTTTCTGTTTAAATGGAAGGAGCTATAAATTCACACGAGCTCCTCAAGGTTTCACAGAAAGCCCTAGTATTTATAGTCAAGCACTTAAGAGACAACTCGACAATATTCACATGCCAACTGACACTGCCCTGCTCCAGTATGTCGATGATCTACTGATCACAGCCCGTTCTGAACGTGACTGCGAGCGAGCGTCACTTACAGTTCTGTATTTTCTGGCCGAGCAGGGGCACAAGGTGTCCCCTTCCAAATTACAATTCTGTGTCCAGCAAGTGGTATACTTAGGACACTTGCTGTCCAAGTGGGGTAGGCAGTTGACACCAGACCGTATCCAGTTAATAGCGAGTCTTCCACAGCCCAAGACACAGAAGGAGGTGCGAGCTTTTATTGGCCTCACTTCCTACTGCAGACAATGGATTCCTCAGTATGCATTTCTAGCCAAGCCACTGATACAGTTAACGGCACAGGAGGCAGCCGTATCGACTGTCCTCCCTTGGACCCAGGAACATACACTTGTTTTCAATGAATTAAAGAAAGCCTTATGCCAAGCACCTGTTCTAGCAACACCGAACTACAGTAAACCTTTTACACTTTTTGTTACAGAACGTGATGGTACTGCATTATCTGTCCTCACACAAGATCAAGCAGGACAATACAAGCCTTGTGCTTATTTTTCGAGCACATTAGATCCAGTAGCCCAGGCTCTGCCTGCGTGCCTCAAGTCAGTTGCAGCCACAGCTCTAGCTATCAGACAAAGTGATTCCATAGTGTTAGGACACTCCCTGACAGTACAAGTTCCACACTCCGTGGAAGTTCTCTTAAATCGAACACAGACTCAGCACTTGACAATTGCACGTTTAACAGGTTATGAACTGACACTGTTCCAGCCACACATAGAAACCAGGCGCTGCAACATTCTAAATCCTGCTACACTGTTACCGTCAGTTACTTCAAATCCTGCCACACATGACTGTGTGGAAGTAGTTAACACTATGACAAAGCCAAGACAAGACCTGACAGACATTGCATTACCTAATCCCGACCTGACACTTTATGTGGACGGTTCATGTATGAGAACAAGTACAGGAGAACTAGTAGCCGCGTATGCAGTGACTACTGAAACTGAAGTTATAGAAACACATCGTATTGACACCCTGTCTGCTCAAGCAGCAGAGCTAGTTGCTCTGACCCAAGCCTGCATACGTGCCAAGAACCTGAAAGTAAACATATATACAGATTCACGTTACGCATTCGGAGTCGTACACGACTTTGGAGTGCTCTGGCAGGAGAGAGGTTTCATGACTTCTCATGGAACCAAGATTCAGCATGGTCTCCTCATTCAAGCTCTGTTAGATGCAATACATTTACCGACAGCTATTGCTATCATGAAGTGCAAGGCACATACGAAAGTTACTGACATCATTTCCCAAGGTAACGATCTAGCAGATCGAACAGCTAAGCTTACAGCTCAGACCCCAGACGTTTCAGTTAACACCACACAGACACTCACTCCAGATCCGACTACTTGTATGACAGTTAAGGACCCTACACAAGATGTCATAGACATACAGTTACATGCTACTCCCGAAGAAATCAAGAAATGGTCCGAACAAGGAGGGGTCCAGACAGATCAAGGATGGTTGACGAAGGGAAAGGCCACATGGTTTCTCCCCGACTCTATGGTTCAAGTCATTATTAATACCGCACATAGTCCAGCACATCTAGGAGAAAAAGCTATGTTAGACAGTATTCAGAACCTTTGGTTCAACAAGCATTTACGAGCTGCAGCCAAGCAGAAAGTCCGTACCTGTATGATATGTTGTCAGTTCAATCCAGGTAAAAGTGTCCCGGTGGAACAAGGTGGATTCCAACCTCCTGCCCACCCTTTTGAAGTCCTCCAGATGGATTATATTCAGATGGAGCGATGTCGAGGTTTCAAGTATGTCCTCGTAGTTGTATGCGCTTTGTCCAGGTGGACAGAGGCATATCCAGTCCCAGATTACACAGCCGCAACCACTGCCAAGCAGTTGGTTCGTGAATTCTTTCCCCGCTATGGACTCCCTAGGGTCGTGTATTCAGATAACGGCCAGCCATTCTCATCCGAGCTTATGAAACATGTTTCCCTTCTGTTAGGGTACCAGTGGAAGTTCCATTGTGTGCGCCATCCTGAAGCAGCCGGTCTCGTAGAGAGACATAATCAGACTCTGAAAATCCGCATTGCAAAAGTATCTAGAGAAAAAGGTGTAGACTGGCTAGTTGCCCTGCCAGTTGCTTTATTTTTTATAAGGATGGTTGCGCATTCCAGATCAGGTCTGTCCCCGTATGAGGTCGTATTCGGCCGCCCCCCAAACATGTGGGGTACACCTAGACCCCGCAGTATTACAGATGTTTCCAGTAATATGCTGACAGATTACCTAGCTTCCTTGATGTCTGCCCTACACTCTTGTCGTTCACAGGTTGCCGCCGCATTTCCAGACAACACCGAGGTGAAACCGCATGAAGTCATTCCAGGAGACCTGGTATTCGTCCGGAATTTTGATCGTTCAAGTCCGCTGGAGCCCCGTTGGAAGGAGCCTCGGATGGTATTACTTACAACAAGGACCGCGGCCAAACTAGAGGGCAGGAAGGGATGGGTCCATCTGTCCCACATCAAGAAGTTCCATGGATTACCAGTAAAGACTTTTTCTAAGGACTGCCTCATTCCTACAGACTGCCTAAAAACAGACTCTGAACTTAAAGTTCCTCTGTTAGAGAAAACTCCGCAACAGGAGTATAAATTGAAACTCAGGTCTAGTAAAATAAGTCAGCCAGTTTAATTGTCTAAGTCCCTCTCGGGTGAAACAGTTAGACAGGTTTCTGACATGTATGAGATAGACCCCCATAGTGAGAGAGTTAGTCAAAACTCTATACGATGTATCATTGTTCTAAGTTTTTTATTATATGTGAGTCTTATGGTTACCTGCACAAGTTATGCTTTACATTTATGTTTTCCAGTTTCACATGTACATAAGTTTTCTAATACTACAGTAGAGCACACATTTAGTGATCTGCCTCCTCACGAACTATCCTATCGTCTTGCTATGCGAAATAATACATTCATCAGAATGTTGCACTATTCACACCAGACCAGCAATGCCACTAATTGTTGGGTGTGTGGTCGACTCCCCCCTTTCCAGACACCGAAGGGAGTTCTGCCACTCTTTCCTTATCCGTTTTCACATAATGGTTCGTGTGGAGCATGGTCCACGTTAACGTCATCCTCCAATGATATGTCCCTTCTGAATAGAACATGTTTCCCAGACAAGCAAGGTCTCTCCCATAGAACAGGGTTAGATCTAGAAAATGAAGTATATGATTTAGGTAATTATTCTTCGAATTTCATGGTCCTGAATGTTCAGTCCGATACTACTCCAGATTTGCCTGCTATTTCAGTACTACCAGTCAAAGGCGAATTATGTGTCAGAAAGAATGGTTCCGCACATGTAGGACATAGTGATTGTACTACTACTGTCGAGTATAGTGACAGTGGGAAATCTATTTTCAAAGCCTCACGTCATTCTTATTTTGTTTGTGGTCAGACCGCATATGTTCGTCTGCCCCTCGATTGGGATGGAACATGTTACATTGCCTTCCTACTGCCACCAGTTTTTCTAGCCCCATCTGATTATCACAGAAACACACATCTAGTTCACGTCAGACATAGAAGGGAGACTGAGTCCCCAATTGTCGATCAAACTGAAACTACTCTAGAACAGTATCAAGATTTTAATAAAGGTTTCTTCTTCTTTATAGGACCTATCCAGAATAGTAAGTTAATCCGTAGGTTAACCAGAACCCTTGAAGCAGTAGTGAATGAGACTACTTCTGCTCTAGGTAACTTAACTGAAGAGCAATCTGCTATGAGATTTGTCGTGCTCCAAAATCGTCTCGTTCTTGACGTCATACTGGCCGATAGAGGAGGAGCATGCAGAGTCATCGGATCTAGTTGCTGCATTTTCATTCCTAATAACGCGCCGTCTGTTTATTCAGCTATAACCAGACTTCATAAAATTGCCCATCAGTTACACCAGAATCCAGGCACCTGGACATGGTCCGGTTGGCTCTGGAGTATCATATCTGCCTGGGGATGGAAAGTATTGTCATTCCTAGGTATTGCAGTAATGATCATATTCAGTTGCTGCCTCTGTATACAATGTGGCCCTGCGATTTGCGGCATTTGTGCTACCTCTTGTATTCCTAGTCCTAAATCCCGTTCCAAGACAATTCGAGACGAGCAAATGATGCTATATGAAATGATAGATGGTATCATGAATATTGATGTTTCCTGATGGAAACGTAGGGCACAAGGAGGGAATGTGGAAAAGTAAATTTTGCCATGTTGTATGTGCCTACGTGTTCCCCATCTTATGTTATATGTGCATGATCGATATGCATGTATTCCCCTCTTCTTGATTAAAGATGCAATTATAGTTGTGTCCATCTCTAGTATGCCAGTTTCCAGTCATCATGAAAACAACGAATATTAGGCCTATGTAAACCTACGTTGCCACATTTTACAATGTACACGTTAATTCATTGAATTGTCCCCGTTTCTAGGCCTCAAAAGGGCCCGGACTCAGATTCAGCTCCTGTCTCCTGAACCCTCTCCGAGGAGCGATACAGCCCCCACCTGTATCCCTGACCCTTCGCTTACTTCATGCCTCGCAGTGCCCGGCCCGGCCTGGCTCTGCCTCTGTCTGCCAAGAGTATGTTATGCTTCCAGTTATCAGTCCAGCCCTCCTTCTCTGCATTCCTAAGCTACTGAATCGCATCAATAGTTTCCGTCATGGTCTAGCCTTTATGTCTCCATGTAAGAGAAATACTGTATTAATATTCATAGAATATTCCTCGCACACGCAATACATGTAGAATTATGCATGCACCAGTCTTAGCGTCTATTAGCCTTTGCCCTGATAACTTTTGGATTCTATCAACATGTACTCTAAACACCAGATACCAGATAGGCCCTGGGTACATGTCGCTCTGACACTCCAGACTTTAGTCTCCTCTTCTAGCGCAGAAGTCATAGCCCCCAGTTCTCCCTGGTAACACGTCATTGCCCGTTTGCGCGCACCACTAGGTTAGAGGTCCCAGCTGCTCAGGTAGCCCCCTCCATGTTCCCGCCCCATTTATGACATATTCTGTTACGTTTACATCACATGTCTATGTATACGCCCTGTACACGCCTTCTTGTTACATCATTTTGCCCTTATCTTTCGCGACTGCTACGAATCCACGCCTACTGCTACGCCTACTGTATTGAATGTAAATGTATTTGTTTTGGTATATATACTAATGTATTGTTACTGAAAGGGAGCGTTAGTCATTCCCAGATCCTGCCCCCGGCAGCTGCCATCCTATTCCCATGCAGGCTGTCCTGTTCCTGTCCTTTATGTCTGATTAAAGCCTGTGACTCAAGGTACCTCGAATCCTGACTCTTATTTATTGAGCTATCTGTTTATATGAGTATCCTGAAAAATAGAACCGGTAATTAATTATTTATTTACCACAACAGGAAATCAGAAAATGGATTATTTCGAACCACATCTCCATCAAAGTGGAGCATCTTCCAGGGGTGAACAACAGTCTGGTAGATACTCTAAGAAGAACTTCCAACTCCTTTCACAAATGGGAACTAGACCAGATGACTACTTCATTTTCATAAAGTGGGTCAAGCCCAACTTGGATCTTTTCGTCTCCATAATAAACCGTAAATGCCAGTTCTTCCTAGACCTAGAGAGTGGGCCATGGGGAAATGTTTTTCTAATGAGATGGTCTGGATCCTCATGTAAACTTTACCCTTTAATTCAGAGGCTACTGATGAAAATGAAGAGAGCCATGTCATCTGATTCTCATTGCGCGTGTTGGCCTCACCAACATTGGTTCACGGAGCTTCTCCTGTTCTCAGATTGCAGACCTTATCGCCTTCTAATAATATCAATGCTGCTAACAGTGAGCAAAGGCCAAGATTCTCCATCCACATACCGCAACACTCCAGCTGTGTGTATGGTTGCTGAATTCAATTAATTCAAGGACCTAAATCTACCACAAGACTGTAAAGACATATCTAAAGCGAGAGCAGTGTCTACTATTAAAACCTATAGTCTTCACTGGAAACGCTTCTGTTCATGGTGTCTTCAAAACCATGTACATCCGTTTGATTCAATTCCAGAATTTTTTTCACTTTTACCTTATTTTCTTTCCCTGGCTAAATCAGGACTCATTTATACCTGAATTAAGGTACATCTTTCAGCCATTTCCAGTTACGGACGTTTCTCTAAAGGTCCTTCTCTTTGTTCTTGTTGTCTGGTGAAACAATTAATGAAAGGACTATTTAGGGTTTTCCCTCCTATTAGAGTTCCTCCTCCTGAATGGAGCCTTAATACATTTCTTGCACAACTTATGAAGTTCCCTTTTGAGCTTATAAACAAGGCTGAGCTCAAGTTTATTTCCTGGAGAGTTGCAATGCTATTGGCTCTAACATCAGCCAGGAGAGTCAGCGAAATTCAAGCGTCACGATTAAAGAACCTTTTCTCCGTTTCACTAATGACTATGTCCTGCTTAGGAAGAACCCAGCATTCATTCCAAAGGTTCCTCCTACTTTCCACTTTAATAAACCGGTTATTCTAAGAAAAGAAAATTCTGAATCCAACTTCCTGGCTGAAAAATCTCTGCATACTTTAGATATCAAGAGATGTCTTAAGTTTTATTTGCTAAATACCAAGAACATTCGAAAATCTGACCAACTTTTCATCGACTATGGTTTAAAAAGAACAGGTGCTTCCGTGACTAAAGAAACTATTGCCAGGTGGTTGCAGCACCTATTAATTTCTGCCATTCTAAAGCTAGCAGACCACTTACTTTCAAGCCTAAGGCTCATTCTATGAGGGCAGTATCATCCCCAGTGGTGCTCTTTGCAGGAGGGCCATTGGACAAGATTTGCTGTGCAGCAAAATAGAGAAGTGTGCCTACATTTACGCTGCATTACTGCTTGGATTTGGCTACAGATGCGGAAGCGGCATTAGGACAAGCAGTCTTATGCAACCTTTTTCAATAAGGTAAGCCTCTGTTTTGGAGCTGTTCAAATCAGTGGTATTCTGTTGACATGTTATTGCTATTTTTTTTACATGCTCTTTCTAAGTTTGGTATATATATATATATATATATATATATATATATATATATATATATATATATATATATATATATATATATATATATTCACTGAAAAAACCATAGGTTTGACACACGTTATAGTTAGGTATTAGCATTTAAAAAAACTTTAGAAATTCACAGAAAAAACCATAGGTTTTACACCGGTTACAGTTAGCTGGACATTTTACTCATACAAAACCATTGAAATTCCCACGTTCTAGTTAGTTGGACTCACTATAACTCGCGCGCCCGCAATCCACTGCTGACATCTCAAATGGGAGTCTCTACCCTGCCCCCTTTTTTACGTTCTCCACTTTCATTTTTGACTCACTTCAGCCTCGAGGGTGCTTGCAACGTGCGCGCACCTCGAGATTTTTTTTCTTTCTTTAAATGTTTTTTTTGCCCTTCGGGGTCCTTCAGGGACCCCATGAGAAGGCCTAGGGGGTCAGGGAGTCTCTTCCCTGCCTCCTTTTCACGTTTTTAAAAGCTTTTACGAAAATCGGGTAAAACGTCATTTATATGCGACGGTCGCGCAACGTGCACGCTCCCGTGCGCGCTGCCGTGCGCACGTAATGTCATGTGACTTGAAAACAACACTTTTGATTTGTTTATAGTAGTTTCTTTTCCAGAATCTTCAAAAACCCCACCCACTTCCCTCACTATCTTTCAGTGTCCTGAGAGAAGGATGTTTGCTGATTTGTTCCAGCTTTTCTCCTTATCAAAATGGCAGAACAGCAGCCACAGGATTCTTCTGACTCAGATGTGGACTTGGTGGAAGAACAGCCACGTACTAAGAAGATGAAGGCGTCCTTCATCTGGAAATTCTTCACCTATCCAGAGGGGCAGAAGAAAGTGAATGCACAGAAGGTAACCTGCACTATCTGTGGAAGTGTGCTTTCAAGGGGAGACCCAAAGAAAAAATATTCCTTCAGCATCCACACCATGATGCGGCATGTGAAGAATGTACATCCTCACAACTTTTCACTTGCTTCTACCAGAGCCCTTGCTGCCGAACTTCCAGCTGCTGTCCCCAACACCTCATCATCAGCAGCATCTCCATAGACATCAAATTTAGATGTCCGGCCACTTTTGGCTAATGTACATATGAAATGCAACTTCTGCTACGAGATCCTCTGCTATGGAGAGCAGAGTGTGAACTTAATCGAAATGAAGATTAGGCAGCACCAATGCTCCTGCATTTAATTTTTTATTTTTTATTTTGTTTGTTCCTGTTGAGCAGTTTTTCGTTTCCTGTTTATTTTTTTCTTACAAAAAAAATAAAACTGTATAAAAAAGACAAAAAAACAGTTCTTTTCAGAACTAACTTCACTTCTCCAAGAAGAGCTGCATTTCTTATATACTGTGTCATACTTTTTTTTAATGAATTTGTAGTGTATAAATGAATGACTGAAATGATTGAGTGAAGGGGAGGAAGGGACTGAGAGAATGAGTGAGGAAAGGGGAGTATGATGAGTGAGGAAAGGGGAGTCAAAGAGTGACTGAAACAAGAGGACTAAGGGTAGGGGATACAGGTAAGGGGAGTGAAAGAGTAAGGGAATGGCAGTAAGGAAAGGAGAGTGGGGGAGGGGGAGTGAGAAAAGGGGAACAGGGCACGGAGACAGGGAAGGGGAGTAAGACACGGAGAGGGAGAAGTAGAGCAGGGTAAAAGGAGTGAAAGTAACAGAACTGGAGTGATGGTGAGAGAAGGGGTATAAGAATGAGAAAAGGGGGGTAAGGGAAAGCGAGAGATGGGGAGTGAGGGAGAGAGAAGTGGAGTGAGGGGATGGAGGGAGTTAGTAAAGCGGAGTGAGAGAAGGGGAGTCAGGATTTTAATCAGGGAAGGAGAGTGAAGGAAAGAGACCGGAAAAGAGAAGGGGTGTGAGATACAGAAAGGAGGAAGTAGAGTGGGGGAAGGGGAGTGGCTGTGTGTGAAGGGCAGTGACAGCTAGGGAAGGGGTATGAGTGTGAGTGAAGGAGAATGAGGGAGAAGAAATAAAATTAAGAGAAGAAAAGTGAGTGAGGGAGAGTGGAGGAATGGTAAAAAGACAGAGGAAAGATGATTAAGGGTAAGGGAGAGAGAGGGGAAGAGTGACAGAGAAGGAGAGCAATGGACTGAGAGGGAGTGAGGCAGTTAGAGTGAATGAGACAGAGGGAGAATGGGAGACAAACAGAGGGAAAAAAGAGACGTAGGGAGTGAACGAAGAGGAGTAACTGAGAGAGTGAGGGAGTGACGAAAGAGGAGTGAAGGAAAGGGAGTGAGGGAAGGGGAGTGAGGGAAAAATACTGAGGAACAGTGAAAGGCAGTAACAGTGAGAGAAAGGGTTTGAGGGTGACGAAAGGGAAAGGACAGAAAAGGAAGGAGATTGAAAGAGTGGAAAAGGGACTAAGAGATAAAGTAGGAGTGAAGGAAACAGAAAGGGAAAGAGAGGGAGGGTGAGTGAGAGAGAGAGGGAGAGAGTCAGAGAGAAAGAGAGGGAGAATGAGTGACTGACAGGGAGTGAAGTGGTTAGACTGAGTGAGACAGAGGGAGAGAGGGAGAGAGAAATAGAGTGAAGGCGAGTGAGGGACCAAAGGAATGGGAGTTAGCAAAAGGGAATGAGGAAAGGGGAATAAGAGAAAGGTATTGATGGATGGAGTGAGTGAAAGAGAGTGAGGTGGAGTGAGGGAATGGGAGCAGCAGAAAGGGAATGAGACTGATGCACAGAGAGGAGAACATGAAGTGGGGAAAGAGGACTCAGATTGAGTGAAGGGCAGTGACAGTGAGAGAAGGGATATAAGGGTGAGGGAAGGGGAGTGATGGAAAAAGAAGCATATTAAGAGAAAGAAAAAAGAAGTAAGTGAGAGAGAAGGATTTACGGAAAGAGAGGAAAGAAAAGGAAGAGTGGTGGAGAGAGAGAGGGAGACAGTGAAAGACAAACAGAGGGAGAGTGAGGAAGTGTGAAGGAGTAAATCAGTTATAGTGACTGAGACAGAGGAAGAGACTTAGAGACGGATGGAGGAAAGGGGAGTGAGGGAGAGAATAAAGGAAGGGGAGTGAGCGAAAGGGAGTGAGGGAGTGAGAGAAGTGAAGTGAGTGAAGGTGAGTGAGGGATGATGTGAAGGAAAGAGTAAGGGGGAGTGAGAAGAGACTGAGGGATAGAGCAAGACAAAGGTAGTGATGGAGGAAGATAGGAAAGAGAAGTGAGGGACAGAGAGGGGAAAGAGGTAGTTGGATAATGTGAGTGAGGATGTAGAAAGAGTACTGATAGTGAGAGAAGGACTGTAAATGTGAATGAAGTGGAGTAATGAGAATGAGGAAAGGTGAGTAAGATGAGTAAAGGAAGGGTACTAAGAGAAAGATTAAAGAATGAGAAAGAAGTAAGAGTGATGAAAAAGTATTTTTTGTTTGTTATACTTACCTTATAAATAATGACACGTTAATAGTAATTTTTTAAAATAAATATAGTATCTGTGGAAGACAAGAAAAAATAGTTATAATATATATTTCATAATACAAAAGGAAGTAGGAGTGAAGGAAACAGAAAGGGAAAGAAAGGAAGGGTGAGGGAGAGAGAGAGGAAGAGAGTGAGAGAGAAAGAGAGGGAGAGCGAGTAACTAACAGGGAGTGAGGGAGAGAGAAATGGAGTGAAGGGGAGTGATAGCCTAAAGGAATGAGAGTTACCAAAAGGGAATGAGAAAAGGGGAATAAGGGAAGGGTACTGACGGATGGAGTGAGCGAAAGAGAGTGGGGGGTGAGGGAATGGGAGCAGGAGAAAGGGAATGGGAGTGATGCAGAGAGAGGAGAACATGAAGTGCGGGAAGAGGACTGAGATTGAGTGAAGGGCAGTGACAGTGAAGAAAGGGATATAAGGATGAGGGAACGGGAGTGTTGGAAAAAGAAGCATATTAATAGAAAGGAAAATAGAGTAAGTGAGAGAGAAGGATTTATAGTAAGAGAGGAAACAAAAGGAAGACTGGTGGAGAGAGAGGGAGACAGTGAGAGAGACAAACAGAGGGAGAGTGAGGGACTGTGAGGGAGTAAGTCAGTTATAGTGACTGAGACAGAGGAAGAGACTTAGAGACAGATGGAGGAAAGGAGAGTGAGGGGGGGAATAAAGGAAGGGGAGTGAGCGAAACGGAGTAAGGGAGTGAGAGAAGTGGAGTGACTGAAAGTGAGTGAGGGATGGTGTGAAGGAAAGAGTAAGGGGGAGAGAGAAAAGAGTGAGGGATAAAGCAAAAGAAGGGTAGTGATGGAGGAAGATATATTTCACAATACAAAATAATATGTACAATATGTTTTGTATTTTATTTTGCTGTTCTCAGAATAAATTGAATTTCACTGTAAACATTGAGTTCAATAGTACTCAATCATATAACAGCGGGCAAAAAAAGTCAATCAATAAGATTGTCTTTAAAAAAAAACATTCTACATTTTCATTAAGATTGTAACAATAAGAAAAAAACATATCTTAAATGTCTTTTTCGAACAGCAATTTCTTACGTAAGTAAGGGATATTACCAACAATCACAAAGTAACAAAACATTATTACTTCTTTCTTATACACTCTAAATAAAGTAATGTTCAAACATCCCTCCACCCGATGCTATTTATCATGTACATAGAAATTTAAACAACTAGCATGCTATCAGAACCTCAACATCATCTGGTATGCCGATCACACTCTGCTCATCCTTTATCTGACCAAGCAGCTGTATACCATTAAAAGAAACCTCTACAAGGGAATTAAAAATGTCAGCAACATCTCCAACAACTACAACAAATCTAAAACACCTCTGCCTCACTGATGATCAACATCTCCTGTGATAGCCACATCACCCACTATCTGATACACTTACACTACCTCTACGTCAACTACAAGAATTTTTTTAACCTCATCACCCTCACTCTCAAAGTACTTTTCAACACCAGACTACCCTTTCTTAACAGCAGTAATTTTCCCAGGCCAATTATTTTCCCTAAAATTTGGGTTGTAAAAACACTACGTAAGAATTTGGTAAGTCATAAGGCAAACGTTGTTTAAAAATCAATTGAGTATCATTACAATGAGTCCAGCCTTTCACACATTTTAAATAAGCTGTGTAATGTCCTGATGTTGTAGAAGGACCATCATGGAAAATAATTGCTACAGTTACAAAAGTTTTTCCTGATATTGATAGTTGAGAAGCCACAATTTTTTTTATTAAAGTTGTCAGTTTTCTTCCATCAGGTCTGTATCGTTGCAGCATTAAAATTACATACTGTCCATATCTTTGTATAAATAATGTTGATAACATTTGAGAGTTACATTGGGTACAGACCATGTTTTGATTTGCTTCTCTAACTAGATTATTAAAAGACACTGATTTGCAGTCTGGTAAAGTCAAATATATAAATGTTTCTGTGTCTATTTCAGTACTACTTGAAAACGAACAATTGTCACAGTCATGATGCCATTCATCAGAAAGGCCAAAAAGATTTTCAATTTCTATACCTTCATCTTGCAATACAACAAGCATATACATTCGAAATTCCTGACAATCTTGCTGAATATTCTGTGAAAATTGATTTAAACCAGAACATATGTCTAAAACATTTCGAATATCAGAAACACTTTCTATTTTAGTTTTATTACTACTACATTTCTCAAACACAGAATTCAACACACAACAAAATCTTTTGTCCTGATTTTCAACAATTCGTTGTAGTAAAGTTTCAAGAAAAAACCCATTAACCACTACATTAGCAGTTGACACCAGAACTGTTTTCAAACTGAAAACCAACAACCTCTTCAATAGAATCCTTTTTCTTTTTGCTTACTATCACTGGTTCATCTAATTTTTTTCTTTTCTCTGCAACCTCGCTACAATTTTTCTCATATCTTCTTTTTCGACTTACCACACGCTTTTCAAATACTGGATATTGAGGTAAATTGGGAGCATGTTCTCTTCTTAACCTATTATAATCTCTTACACAATTTACATCTGCACTAATCTTTGTGTCATCAAAATCAATCAGGTATAATCCAGAAAAAGTTCTGACTCGAGATAAAGCAACATATGCCATACCCTCTTTAAACACAGTACTTCCAATATTCACCAAAGCACTATCTACACTTAAACCTTGAGATTTATGAATAGTTACCCCATATGCCAAACAAACAGGAAACTGTTTTCGGCGGACATATAAATCTTTTACAAGCAAAAATCGAGCTGAACAACGACTCAATTGTTGTACTTCTTCAGTTTCATCAAATTTGATTTTCAAAAATGTAATTTCATCTGTATTTGGGTAATTCACAAAATCAACAACATTACCCATTGCTCCATTTACTAAACCTCTTTCCACATGTAAATTACATCGTAAAATTATCCTACAATGTTTACATGCATATAGATTCTTTTCTAAACCAGCAGTTTTAGATATTGATTTTTCTAAAGAATCCAATTTTAACTTCAACTTTTCTGACAAAATAATAGTAGCTCCTTCGTGCTCTATTCTATCAATAGCTTCCAGTTTTTATAATTTCTTGATTTTCTAACTTTAGCATTTTTTCGTTGAATATTGAACATTCTTACAGAGTTGGCATCAAACATAACACTGATTTCTTTTCTGCAAATTTTCTATGTATATTCTCTGGGAGAATATTTTCGTATGGAAACAAATTTGTAAGTAATCGTGCCTGTAAAGCTTCTTTGCCATGTTCACGCATTTTTCCAATTCTTATATCTTCAAAAATACTTTTATAATTCACGTCCTTTGCCTGTCGCATATTTGTAATGAGTTCTGAATATTCGAAATATGACCAAATATTAACATTTCCAATGCTTCCCAGGCACTTTCTGGTGTCTTCATGTGTAACTGTTTTAAATACTGGCTGTCCTTTCACAGGAGTTAGTTGTAGTAGATCTCCAAAAACTATGACGTGTTTGCCTACTAATAACACATCATACTCTGTTTTAAGGATTTGTTGCATTCTTAAATGCACAAAGGCAAGCATTACATTTGATACCATGCTTACCTCATCAATAATGAGAAGTTTCATTTTTTTCAAGACTCTAGAAACTTCACAACAAGCTTCTCCAGATAGCTTGTGGTATTCTAATTTATTTTCATGCTCTACTGGCAGCATCAATAAACGATGTAAAGTAATCCCTTTAATGTTATGTGCTGCCAACCCAGTTGGCGGTACAAAAGGGGGTGGTGATGGGCGGAGCATCTGAACCAATCAAACACTCGCATCCAGTCAAAAGATCTGGGTTTGATCCATCACCGTTCTTTAGCCCACTCTGCCACCCCAGTTCAGACACGGCAATATGCAAATCAGTCTGACCCTGTGCCTCATGGGAACAGTCCAGCCCGAACTGCCAAGCCATGCCTTCCCTGGACCGGAAACAAGCTTCCGAGGACCGGTTTCTGGCATTCCAGCCGTCTTCAGCCCAGCTTGCTTGAATCCAGTGGCAAAGTGAGCAAGGGACTCACGTCTGAGCATACACTGCCACACTTATGGCGGCCAAAGCGGTACAAAAGGGAGTGGTGATGGGCGGAGCATCTGAACCAATCAAACACTCGCACCCAGTCAAAAGATCTGGGTTTGATCCATCACCGTTCTTTAGCCCACTCCGTCACCCCAGTTCAGACACTGCTATATGCAAATCAGTCTGACCCTGTGCCTCATGGGAACAGTCCAGCCCGAACTGCCAAGCCAGCCTTCCCTGGCACGGAAACAAGCTTCCGAGGACCGGTTTCTGGCAGTTGGAGCAGTAACAACACAAGAGAGTGACGACTCAGTTCTTTTCTGTAGATAAGTTGCAATTGCTTTAATTAGAAAACTTTTTCCAGTTCCTGTTTCTCCACTCACGTACAGTCGGACAGGTTCAAATGACGTACATGAGCACTCTTTTTTTCTTGTGATATAAACCATGCTCAATCTCTTCTGTCACTTAATTGTATATTTGTTTTTGCTCAATATTTAGTTGTTTTTCCAATTCTTCTAAGTCTATTATATCCTCTTGAGCTTGTTGCATTGCTGTTTCCACCTCATCCATGGCAGGTGCTGCTTCATTTTGAATAATTGGTTCTCCTAGTGGATCCTGACTCAACGAAGGAGAACTTTGACTGTCTTGAGAACTGTCTCTAGCAATCTCTGCTGCAATTGTAGCTTCTTGCTGTATTTCGTCGTTCAACATTTTCAGATAATTAGTAAAAGCAGGACATTCTATAGTATTTCTAGTTGCGTTGAATGATTCTTCATAACTGTCAAAATCTCCAAGTAGTTCCAGTTCTGCTCGCCATGGCTTAAAGAGTTGCAAAAGAGCTAAATAGTAAAATTCCCTTTTGTCAGCAGTTTCGCAACTCCGTTTTCGGTGATTAATCAAATGTCCTTTTCTTTGTTTCACTAAACATCCTTCAGATCCAATCATAGCATATACTCCTTTATTGATATCTTCTGTAATATTCCTCTTAAAAGTATAGCTTTGCAGTACTTCATAGAGACAAACGTCCACAAGATGATTACTTCTATTTGGATAGTATGTATCCAACATATTTGTCTTCAAAATATCTGTACTGTCTGGTTCTCTCTCTGCTAAATACTCAATTACTTGTACAGATTTCAAAACTCTGTTTCGTGTTCTTGCAAGACCTAACCTCACCCAAATGATTGTTCCAGATTTGGAGTATAGACTTGCAGATGATAAACGATCTGAACATTCATATGCTCCGATTTCTCGATGAGACAAAATCTTCAAACTGTAGCTGTACAATTTCTTACTTAGGCTCTTTTCATGAGAAATTTCTTCCCACATTTCCTTTACTTTCACAGGAATTCAAGAGTAAGACGCCGAGTGGACTGCAGTTGACATACAATAGTACTTTCAGGAGGGCACGTACCCGTGCTTTACCGGGATTGATCCGGGGACTCGCTGCTGTTCCTATCACATGATTTCACGTCTGAACAATTTGACTAGAACATTAATATAGTTGTTCGATCTACTCGGCGCGCAGTACTGTATCTGCCACCTTATAGCTGGTTTACTCACCGACTACACGACCTACGCTTGACTATCCCTTTTTGGTTACCCCACCGGGTTGGAATTATCACCGGAGGAGGGCCCAATGAGGTGTTAGGATCCAGCCACAGAGCCCTGAAGAGTTGTTGAACATTGTCTTTCCACAACGAAACACGTGTCGGCTGGCTGTTTGTACAAAATATACCATCTACCTAACTAATAAACAGACAAGATCAAGTACGACTTCACCGCCTGGACTATACTATTTGTTTCCTATGAAAATTGTGATCATTGAATCAATTAACATATATGTGTGCGCAGGTTCTTTTCCTATTTTCTAATTGTGTAGTTTTGCTATACAGATCAAGGGGTTTTGAGGGTATCCCCTCCCTGCTGCACCATCTGATTAAGCTTTCTTACTATAACTTTACGTTAATACGGCTAGTGCGCCTTTCTTTCTTCCTGGACACTAAAACCCGTCCCTGACTACATATTTCCTTTAGTTCCGTCTTTTCAGATTTAGTAATGTAAGACGTTACATATCGAGCCACAGCAATCGAGTTGTCTGCTACATATTGAATATCCATGTTAGCATTCCACATGGACAAAATGACTGGGTTATAGTCATTTATGTATTTTGACTCTTCATTTCTTTTTAAGTTGTAGGTATTTTTCTGTGATTTTCTTGTGACAGTATGTCGCAAAGATGACATAAAATTGTTCAGTCTTCCTTTTGATAATACTGGACGTGGAAATGCAAATCGACATTTTTTGAAGAACTTATCCTTAGATTTGTACTTTCAATGACAGTATTTTCCACAACGATGGGTTTGAAACCGTAAGACTTGATGTCTTAAATTCTTTTCTACTGTACTTTTGGGTTTGCAGTTACCGCTCTAAGTGTACTGGGGATGCTCAGACGTGAGTCCCAGGCACTCCACACCACTGGAATCAAGCTAGCCGGGCTGAAGAGAGGTGTTACCTCGAAACCGGGCCGGTCCTCGGATGCTTGTTTCCGTTCTGGGAAGGACATGGCTTTTGTAGTTCGGACTGGACTGTTCCCATGGGGCACAGGGTCAGCGCTGATTTGCATATCGCCATTGTCTAACCCAGGGTGGTGTGGAGTGGAAAAACGATGGATTTGGGCCCAGATCTTTGGACTGGGGTGAATGTGTGACATTGATCCACATTCTGTCCATCATTGTTGTGTTTGCAGTTACCGCTCTAAGTGTACTGGGGATGCTCAGACATGAGTCCCAGGCACTCCACACCACTGGAATCAAGCTAGCCGTGCTGAAGAGAGGTGTTACCTCGAAACCGGTCCGGTCCTCGGATGCTTGTTTCCGTTCTGGGAAGGACATGGCTTTTGTAGTTCGGACTGGATTGTTCCCATGGGGCACAGGGTCAGCGCTGATTTGCATATCGCCATTGTCTAACCCAGGGTGGTGTGGAGTGGAAAAACGATGGATTTGGGCCCAGATCTTTGGACTGGGGTGAATGTGTGACATTGATCCACATTCTGTCCATCATTGTTGTGTTTGCAGTTACCGCTCTAAGTGTACTGGGGATGCTCAGACGTGAGTCCCAGGCACTCCACACCACTGAAATCAAGCTAGCCGGGCTGAAGAGAGGTGTTACCTCGAAACCGGGCCGGTCCTCGGATGCTTGTTTCCGTTCTGGGAAGGACATGGCTTTTGTAGTTCGGACTGGACTGTTCCCATGGGGCACAGGGTCAGCACTGATTTGCATATCGCCATTGTCTAACCCAGGGTGGTGTGGAGTGGAAAAACGATGGATTTGGGCCCAGATCTTTGGACTGAGGTGAATGTGTGACATTGATCCACATTCTGTCCATCATTGTTGTGTTTGCAGTTACCGCTCTAAGTGTACTGGGGATGCTCAGACGTGAGTCCCAGGCACTCCACACCACTGGAATCAAGCTAGCCGGGCTGAAGAGAGGTGTTACCTCGAAACCGGGCCGGTCCTCGGATGCTTGTTTCCGTTCTGGGAAGGACATGGCTTTTGTAGTTCTGACTGGACTGTTCCCATGGGGCGCAGGGTCAGCGCTGATTTGCATATCGCCATTGTCTAACCCAGGGTGGTGTGGAGTGGAAAAACGATGGATTTGGGCCCAGATCTTTGGACTGGGGTGAATGTGTGACATTGATCCACATTCTGTCCATCATTGTTGTGTTTGCAGTTACCGCTCTAAGTGTACTGGGGATGCTCAGACGTGAGTCCCAGGCACTCTACACCACTGGAATCAAGCTAGCCGGGCTGAAGAGAGGTGTTACCTCGAAACCGGGCTGGTCCTCGGATGCTTGTTTCCGTTCTGGGAAGGACATGGCTTTTGTAGTTCGGACTGGACTGTTCCCATGGGG
Organism: Lissotriton helveticus; assembly: GCF_964261635.1. NCBI lineage: Eukaryota > Metazoa > Chordata > Amphibia > Caudata > Salamandridae > Lissotriton > Lissotriton helveticus. Next base: position 233,353,745 of record NC_136072.1, on the reverse strand, counting down.
CACAGGGTCAGCGCTGATTTGCATATCGCCATTGTCTAACCCAGGGTGGTGTGGAGTGGAAAAACGATGGATTTGGGCCCAGATCTTTGGACTGGGGTGAATGTGTGACATTGATCCACATTCTGTCCATCATTGTTGTGTTTGCAGTACTTTTGGGTACAGCACATGTAGAATATTGTTCAATAAAACTCATCACTGTGTCATCTGAATCTGTTCCAAATTTGGGGGCATCTTTGATCCATAGCAGCATATGTATGTGAGGAGCACCTCTTGCTTGATACTCCTTTCTTCAAAAGAAATCCAGAACCTCTCCAAGAGGAGGTTTTTTTTTGTTTGTGATAAACATCATAGCTTCAAATCTATGATTGAAATACCTGCATATATTAACTGGATCCGAAGAGCACAGTTCTCCAGGTGTCTTGTATTCTATATTTTCTATGTTAGCATTTGCCTCTCAAAGAAATTGAAGTAAATTTTCCCAAGCATACTCTGCACAGCTTAGAGTAAGGAACCATGTAGGAGTTCCTAAGTTTCTTAGCATACATTGCAATTCCCAATGACGACGGTACAAATACTCATTAGTACCACGCTGACATGCCATGAGATTAATTAGCTGAGATTCCAAAACAGTATCTTTCTGTTGGACTTTATCCATAAAGACCTTTGCCGAAACATTTTGCAAATGTACTCAACTTATTAGTATATGGTTCACTGCATAAGAAAGTCCGGACAAGTCACTCTCAAACAGAAGATGAAACAAATATGGAATACACTGGCGAAACCTTGGACCTTCTGCATATAATCTTGAAGTCCGGTATTCAGATGTAGGAATCTGCACAGATCGTTCATCGTCCACCTTTGCCTGTTGGAAATAACTGAGGGAAGCAACGAGCTTCCAAGCTTTCTTCCCATACACTAATGGGACTTCCTTTCGCTTCTTTCATTTGAAATAACTCAATAGTATTTCCCATCACTTCTTTAGAGTGAAGTGGATGCACACTATAATGTTCATAAATTTCTTCAGTTCTGGGCACATCCACTTTTTCAATTTGTGCAGTTGGCAAATCACTCTCATCTTCTACAGTTGTTTCCTCTTCTCCCACATACACATTTTTATAGTATTGATTATTTTTTACAAAATACAATGTTGCCTTTTTCACTTTCCGAACATCCACTAATTCTTGCCAGATTTCCTTACTCTTCGTAGGAACGCCACATTTTCTACACCAATTGTTTAATCCTCTCTGTAAATCTGAAGGAGGCAATTTCCCTGTCTTAGGCTCCATGCGAACAATAGCCTGAAATGGATGCACACATTGAATGAGAATAGACTCATAAGTATTTAAATCCATCATTTCAGAAGGAATATTTACCAACTCAAGGTTATTATGAACAGCTCTAGCAGGCATCTTATTCTCATCTAATTTATTATAACAATATTTACAAATACGTTGATCAGAATCCAAATCAAAACAATTCTCTACCAACAAATAAGTTGCAAATTCCTTCCACTCATTATTATTCTCCTTTTCACTTTTTAAATATAGATCAACTAACCTGGTCTGATTTTTATAATGAATTCGTCTACAACAAATACAAGAAAAGTTTGGCTTTTCATCTGAAATGACATTAAACCTTGTAATTTCTTGCTCAAAATTTTCTGCACTAAAATTCTGTACATTTTCTTCCACATTTCCTTCTATTAATGTATCTGTTTCTGCACTTTCTTCTTCAGGACCAAAGTAACTAACCTCAATTTCTTCCCAAATGTTGATCACATCTAACACAGATCCATGCAAAAGAGCACTGTTCAACTTTTTTAACATTAGTGCTGGACTTTTTGCAGAATACAACCTTCTCACTAATTTCCTCACTTCAGTATGATGCACTGCTAACATCCTAAAATGGTGAAAAACACTCTGACATACTTTTTTAGAAAGACAAGCCAAAGAATGACCTTGCAAACCCGTTTTTTCTCTCACTCTGCAGGGGTCTAATTCTTGCAACATCTTAATCTTCTGTTTAACACTTTTCATAGTATACTTACGTAAAAAATTGCGAAAAAAATCAATTGAATCCTGTCGTACACTACAAATACTACTACAATTCCAAGTGTACACTGGAGCCTTAGGACGTCTCCCTAAAACGTCATCAGCTAACACCTCTTCTGCATTTCTAGGGACAATTTTCTCTTTTTCAATCGGACTACCATTCTTAACCTCATAAGCTCGACCACTGGTGTCAACTGCATGCAACAAATCATTACTCTGAAAATAACTCTCTTCATTAAAAAACGGCTCACAACTTGAACTATGTTTCCATTCTCCAGAAAAAACATTACAAAAATTAGTTCTATTAATTAGTCTTTCCCACTTACTTTTGACCTACATAACATTGATTGGCTTATCTAGTGTTCGAATCCTACTGATTACTAAAACAAACAATTTATTTTTTAATTCAAAAGCTTTGTCCACCATTGTCTGTATATGTTTTTTTTCCTTATAAAAAGCTGTCTTTTCTTTACAATTCTTTACATTTTTAAATAAATTTCCAACAACTGTTATGAAACATTCGCTTCCGAATCTCAACAAACTAATTTTTTCGTCTATTACTATAAAGACTGTTTCCCACATATTTTTCCATAATTTTTTGTTTTTTTCTGGTTTTTCTTTGTAGTTACAGATATTTTTTTTTCCTGATTGTCCACAGTTTTTTTTAAATTGTGTTATTTTCCTCATAAAATCCTTTGTTGACTTACCAGGAGCTTTCTTTGTTTTTTCCAGACATTGCTCTTTAGATAAATCTTGTAATTCTTTTTTCTTGGAAATGTAAGCCTGTTTATATCTTTTTCTTCTCTCACTTTTGGATGGCATATTGTTTTTTCTTTCTGTAGATAATTAAAATCCGTTGTGAAGAAAAAAAAACATTTAATTTTTTTTTTTTACAATTGTAGACCACTATGAGCATACTACATAGCAATTAGAAGCGCTATATGTTAAGTCTGATTCACTCCATAAGTAATTTTAAGGCACAGCAGCAGAGTTCAGGCAGTGTAGGAGATCATGCAGGGAGTGCTGTTTCAGGGTTTAGGGCAGTGCAGTGGTGTTTGAACATTATAGGGGCATTTGCTGAAAATTATGTTTCAGGGTTTACAGCAGTGCAGTAGTGTTGAAAGAGTTTAGCAGGTTTTGCTAGGGATGGTATTTCAGGGTTTAGGACAGTGCAGTGGTGTTCAGGCACTGTAGAGGTTCAAGGTGGGACTGATAATTCTGAGTTTAGAACAATGCAGCTGTGCTTGGGCAGTGTATGGTATCATGTAAGGGCTAGGAGTATAAAGCACTGCATGTCCTAAAGCCTGACTCACTCCATGAGTACATGTATTCTCATATCTGCAAACACATGCATTGAGCAAGTGATTCCATCACAATATTCCCAGAAACACACTGACTCACATTCTAATTCTAGAGAAATCAAAATATCCCTTGCAATTCACTGAAATGATTACTGCATGCTACAGAGAGAGTTGCAATGGCATTTCTACAGCACATACAGTAGCTTTATTACACAGCATGGAGAATATTTGGGAATTAAGAAACCTGACACACATGCTACATAGGACTTTTTAGCACTACATGTAATAAAGATCCGGAGTGTACTGTAGAAATGCCATAGCAACTCTCTCTGTAGCATGTACTAATCATTTCAGGAAATTTTCATTTCTACATTCTCAGTCCCAACTTGACCCCTATACTGCCTGAACTATACTGCACTGATACGCCATCCCTAGCAAAACCTGCTAAACTCTTTCAACACTACTGCAATGCTTTAAATCCAGAATCACCATCCTCAGCGAATGCCCCTATAATGTTCAAACACCACTCCACTGCCCTAAACCCTGAAACAGCACTACCTCCAAGAACCCCTTTCACTGTAGTAATAATTTTACTGAATTTTAAGGGATACTGTCATGTGTCTAAGGTCACACTGTGAGTTAGTATTCATTTCAGATAATTGTGGCAGAATAATTTTCTTACTTGATGTGTTTAAAAATATGGGAATACATGTACTTATGCAGTGAGTCAGACTTTAGGACATGTACTGCTATAAAAATCTATGCAGCATGTATGTCAGGCCTCTTAATACCCAAATAGTCTCCATGTTGTGTAATAGAGATTCTGTGTGTGCTGTAGAAATGCCATAGCAACTCTCTCTGTAGCATGTAGTAATCATTTCAGTGTATTTTCATTTCTATATTCTCAGTCCCACCTTGACCCCTTATACTGCCTGAACAGCACTGCACTGTCCTAAACCCTGAAACACCATCCCTATCAAAAGCTACTAACCTCTTTCAACACTACTGCACTGTCCTAAAATCTGAAACAGCACTCCCAGCAAAACCCTTTTTCACTGTAGTAATCATTTTACTGAATTGCAAGGGATACTATCATGTGTCTAAGATCACAGTGTGAGTCAGAATTCATTTCAGAAAAATGTGGCAGAATAATTTACTTAGTTGATGTGTTTAAACATATGGGAATACATGTACTCATGGAATGAGAATGAGTCAGGCCTTAGGACAATTAGTGCTACAAAGTCCAACGCCGCATGTGTGCCAGGCCGCTGAATACCGAAATAGTCTCCATGCTGTGTAATAAAAATCCTGGGTGTGCTGTTGAAATTGCATACCAACTTTTTCAGTACCATGTAGAAATTATTTCAGTGAATTCTCATTTCTACATTCTACATTCTCAATCCCACCTTGAGCCCCTATACTGCCTGAACACCACTGCACGGGAAACAACCTTTACAATGCAACTTTTACAACACACTACCATTACAACAAAACTTTTACAACGCAACATCCATTACATAGCATGCCATTACAGCGCAACCATTACCATTAGTGGGGTATGTGTTCGATGGTAATGGTATGCATTGTAATGGTATGCGTTGTAATGGTATGCGTTGTAATAACTGCGTTATAATGACATGCATTGTAAAGATATGCATTGTAGTGTCATGCGTTGTAATGGTTGCGTTGTAATGGCATGCTATGTAATGGATGTTGCGTTGCAAAAGTTGCGTTGTAAAGGTTGTTTCCCGTGCAGTGGTGTTCAGGCAGTGTAGGGGCTCAAGGTGGGACTAAGAATGATGAAATGAGAATACACTGAAATGATTTCTACATGCTACAGAGAGAGTTGGTATGCAATTTCTACAGCACACCCAGGATATTTATTACACAGCATGGAGACTATTTTGGAATTCAGAGGCCTGGCACACATGCTGCTTTGGACTTTCTAGCACTAAATGTCCTAAGGCCTGACACACTCCATGACTACATGTTTTGCCATATTTTAAAACACATCAACAAAGCAAATTATTCTGCCACATTTTTCTGAAATGAATTCTCACTCACACTGATCTTAGACACATGACAGTATGCCTTGCAATTCCGTAAAATGATTACTACAGTGAAAGAGAGTCTTGCTGGGAGTGCTGTTTCACATTTTAGGACAGTGCAGTGGGGTTGTATGACGTTACAATGCATACTTTTACAATGCACACCTTTACAACGCACACCTTTACAACACATTTTTTACAACGCAACATCCATTACAACTCATTTCATTACAACACATACCATTGCAACGAACTTTTAAAAACTACTTTTACAATGCATTCCATTACAACGCATACTACCTTTACAACGCATACCATTACAACGCATAACATTACATTGCATGTATGGTAAGTATTGCATAGTGTAGGGGTAAAAATTACTATTCTAACTCCAGGGGGTGCAACAGTAGGGTAAGTGTTGGATAGTGTAAGGGTAAAAATTACTATTCTAACTCCAGGGGGTGAAACAGTAGGGTAAGTGTTGGATGGTAATGGCATGCGTTATAATGGTATGCGTTGTAATGACATGCATTGTAATAGTATGCGTTGTAGTGTCATGCGTTGTAATGGTTGCGTTGTAATGGCATGCTATGTAATGGATGTTGCGTTAAAGTTTCATTGTAATGGTAGTGCATTGTAAAGGTTGTTTCCTGTGCAGTGGTGTACAGGCAATGCAGGGGCTCAAGGTGGGACTAAGAATGTAGAAATGAGAATTCGCTGAAATAATTTCTACATGCTACTGAAAAAGTTGGTATGCAATTTCTACAGCACACCCAGGATCTTGATTACACAGCATGGAGACTATTTGGGAATTCAGAGGCCTGACACATATGCTGCTTTCAACTTTATAGCACTAACTGCCATAAGGAATGACTCACTACAAGACTACATCTTTTGCCATATTTTATAACACATCAACTAAGCAAATTATTCTGCCACATTTTTCTGAAATGAATTCTCACTCACACTGTGATCTTAGACACATCAACTAAGCACATTATTATATAATTTTTAACAGCACAGTACTGCAAAAAAAATCTCCTCAAACACATCAACATACCAAATGCTCCTTTCACAATATTTTTCCCAAAGCAGACAAATTCAAAATTAGACTCTGTTCAAATAAACTCCTGCTTCCACATTAGAATACATTGTTCAATTTAACTTAAACTGCACAACATAGATCCCCTTACAAATTAACAACTCACCTTTAAAAATGCTTTTTTTAAGCAGAACCTCTGAATAGTGCATGTCTTAGCAAGCACAAAATGGCATAGCTTCCCTGTCATTTTACACTCTAATCTTGAAGATAACCAATCAAATATCTTCCCACACAAATTCAAAACCAAACTAACATTTTAATTGGTTCTACATTGAAACACTTTCAATCTCACATAAAATTCAAGCTTCCCCCACTGCCCTCTCTGCCTGTTACCATGGTAACAATCCATAGACACCTAACTGAACACACAGGTGAAAAGTTCATCTGCAAGACAAACCAGCAAGGGTGTTTGACTTTTCAAAACAGCAGCGAATCCTGTGCAATGTTCCTTTCAATCATTTTCTCTCAACCATTAGCATTTCTCCTTATAAAAAAACAGTAGCCTGCATCCTAGTTTTCAATGTTGAATTTACAGAAACCACCAATCATTTATTCTTTTTCAAGTGCACTGAATCTCATCCATATTTGTTTCTAAACTACTACTTTTCAAACTGCCATTTCATTTCCAGACCCCATCTGAGTACAACCAGATCTCCCTTCAAGATGCTTAGAGTGTGGATTGTAGGACACAGCTATATTTTCTGGAGTGAAAGGTATACAGTAAATAGATGCTTTCTCATCCTTGACTTACCATATGTGGATATTATGTGGATTGGCCAGAGAGGATTGAGATGTCACCAATTGATGCCATTGGTAAAATCCTCTTTGCATCTCCCACACCCTGACCTCATAATTGTGCACTGTGGTGGCAATGACCTAGGCACTTTGACTCGGGTAGGTCCTGAAATGCTTTTAAAGGACACCTTTGGGCAATTGATGTCACGTTTTCCACAAACTGCCTTTGTATATTCTAATATATGCCAAAGGCAAAAATGGAACTGGTCCAACCAATATTGTCCACAGATTGAGAAATCAAGAAAACATGTGAATAAGTGTGTTTCTGCTTTCCTCAGCGACTATGGTATGGGTTCTATATACCACAACAACTTGCGTTACAACATGCAAGGCATTTATAGAGAAGACGGTGTACATTTCACAGATGAGGGAAACAGAGTCGTCCTCTTGAATTTTAGACTCTGCATCGGTACTTACTTGTAGGTACAAAAAACACTCAATGAACACAACGGCTCTTTTTAGAGCCAACCAACATCTAAACACTCAAACTTGTTATTTAACTGTAGTTTTTTGAGGGGGGTTTTCTGACGTGCGCGCAACGTGCGCGCACCTCACAAATCTTTGCTTCGAGGGTGCGTGCAACGTGCGCACACCTCGCGATTTAAAAAATAAAAAAATTAACTTTTTTTTGCTCTTTGTGGTCCTTCAGGGACCCCCTGAGAAGGTCTAGGGGGTCAGGGAGTCTCTACCCTGCCCCCTTTTCACGTTCTCCACTTTTGATTTTGACTCTCTTCTGCCTCGAGGGTGCATGCAACGTGCGCGCACCTAGTGATTTTTTTTGTTGTTGATTTTTTTAGGCCTTCGGGGTCCTTCATGGACCCCCTGAGAAGGCCTAGGGGGTCAGGGAGTCTCTACCCTGCCCCCTTTTCACATTTTCCACTTTTGTTTTCTGCTCTCTTCTGTCTCGGACACAAAATGGCGGCCAACACTTCCTGATTTCGACCGATTGGAATGTTGACAGACGTCTAACAGCAAATCAGAATTCCGCTCACGCACACCCGTTTTGTGTGCGCACTTATAGATATGTATATTTTTTTCTTTTGATTTTCTCAGGAACTACTGGATCGATTTACACTACTTGAGCAAAAGCGTGATCTGCGATTCAGACTCTACCATTTTGCCAAATTTCTTGTAATTCTGTTCAGCCGTTCGGGCTGTAGCCGTGTCGCCAGTAGGTATATATAGTTAGGATTTTTTCTCTATGGGATTTTTGAAAATTCTAGGTCTAATAACTTTGGCGTTTGTGGACGGAATTGGCAGAAATTTTCAGGAAAATGGAACATTTTGTTTCTGAGCAGCCCCTGGAAATTTGGGGGGGGTTCGTCAAGGGGGGGGCCGAGAAAAAAGGGGGGTCCCAAAACGCGTTTTTCCAATGTTAATTTCCATAGGGCGGTTGGCCTCACTTTTAGCCCGAACGGCTGAATGGATTTGCACGAAACTTGGCAAAATTGTAGGGACTGGTAGCCCGATGTGCCTTTGCTAGGTCTCAATATATGTGCTCCAGTGGATTTTGAGAAATTAACGTTCAAAAAAAGATATATATCTGTAACAGCGGACCGGGCAGCGCTCCGGTTCGCGTACTTTTCGCGTTACGGAGCTTTGTGAAGCGAAGCTGATTGGTTCTCCGGCGTCTGTAAACATTCCAAACAGTCCGTAGCAGCCGCCATCTTGTCTCTCGGTAGGATCGAGAGACAAGAGGAGGCCAAAGCGAAGGGGCAAATGACCATAAGGGGGCATAGTAGATCCTCCCTGACCCCCTAGGTTTGATGTGGAGGTTTTAAAAGGGCCCCACGGGGCAAAAAAATATATATATATATATTAATCGAACGGCTGAATGGATTTGCACGAAACTTGGCAAAATTGTAGGTACTGGTAGCCCGATGTGCCTTTGCTATGTCTCAATATATGTGCTCCAGTGGATTTTGAGAAATTAACGTTCAAAAAAAGATATATATCTGTGACAGCGGACCAGGCAGCGCTCCGCTTCGCGTACTTTTCGCGTTACGGAGCTTTGTGAAGCGAAGCTGATTGGTTCTCCGGCGTCTGTAAACATTCCAAACAGTCCGTAGCGGCCGCCATCTTGTCTCTCGGTAGGATCGAGAGACAAGAGGAGGCCAAAGCGAAGGGGCAAATGACCATAAGGGGGCATAGTAGATCCTCCCTGACCCCGTAGGTTTGATGTGGAGGTTTTAAAAGGGCCCCGCGGGGCAAAAAAAAAAATAATAATAATAATCGAACGGCTGAATGGATTTGCACGAAACTTGGCAAAATTGTAGGTACTGGTAGCCCGATGTGCCTTTGCTATGTCTCAATATATGTGCTCCAGTGGATTTTGAGAAATTAACGTTAAAAAAATATATATATCTGTGACAGCGGACTGGGCAGCGCTCCGCTTCGCGTACTTTTCGCGTTACGGAGCTTTGTGAAGCGAAGCTGATTGGTTCTCCGGCGTCTGTAAACATTCCAAACAGTCTGTAGCGGCCGCCATCTTGTCTCTCGGTAGGATCGAGAGACAAGAGGAGGCCAAAGCGAAGGGGCAAATGACCATAAGGGGGCATAGTAGATCCTCCCTGACCCCCTAGGTTTGATGTACCATTTTGCCAAGTTTGGTGTAAATCCGTTCAGCCAATCAGGCTGTAGACGTATCTAAATGTCCTATGGAAAATTGCATGGGGAAAACACATTTGAAAGTGTTGAAATTTAGAACCAATTAAAATGTTACTTTGGTTTTGTATTTGTGTGTGATGAAAGTTAATTGGTTATGTATATATCTAAAATGAGAGGAAACCACAGCCATTTTGTGATACTACTGTCTGAGGTACATTTGTGAGGAATTTTTGGTGCTCAATTTCTGGTGTTTGATTTACACAGTACTAACGCTTCTCCTACTTTCAAAAAGGTGAGTTGTTAATTTGTAAGGGGAACTATGTTGTACACTTTAAGATAATTTGAAAAATGTTTTCTGTTATTTATTTACAGTCCTTCTGGTATACTAAATACTTGATAAAGTTAGTTTTATATTATGTATTACTAAAAACGATAAATGAAAGTGATTATTTTTTTCTGCAATTTACAGCAAGAAATTTCAAAATAAAATGGATCTCAATGAAGAGACCGTGGCAATTTCTTTTGAATTATCCACTACATTTATTGAAATTGACAGCACCAATAATGAAATATTCTCACAAGGAGGAGATGACTTGAATGATTTTTTTGATCAATCTCTTGACGGCGAATTTATCGAATGTTTGGAGACCATAGAGTTACAAGAATCATCATTGCAGACTTTTCATGAGGAGATTCCTGATGAGATGATTGAAGAGGAAATTCCTGATGAGGACATGTTACTAGTTCTTTCAAATTATGAAAATTCAGAAGAATAAATTTATATTTAGAAATCAAAAATTGTTTGAGACATTATTCATTTTTATTTTTAATTTATGAGGTTGTAGCGAAGTGATTGTAGTATAAAATGAGACTTATAGTATAGAGTGCAACATTTTTATGTTACATAGTAAGTTTACTCATATTTACTTCCCTTCTCCCACTATATTATCTCCAATGTGTATTTGACATCTCTTCTTCATCTCCGGCCTCCTTTCTCTCACTGTCTGTCTCTGATGCATCCTATCGCTGCCATTTTGTGAAATTACAGAAGAGAGTAAAATAAAATAGTTCAGAACGTGAAAAGGGGGCAAAGTAGAGTACCCCTCACCCCTAGGCCTTCTCAGGCGGTCCCAAAAGGATCAGTTCCTGCTTTCCTGAGAGATTATGGTATGAGTTCCATATACCACAATAACTTGCATTACAACATGCAAGATATCTATCTCCTATTACCAACTTTTGGAGATATTCGCGCTAAGCGCGAATATCTCCAAAAACTAACACCTGCCTTGAGCAGTTCTTAGCCATGTTATCCAATGGGAGGTGGATAACATGGCTAAGAGCATTAGCTCGGTAATGCATGAATATCGCTGACTTTTCAGCGATATTCATGCATTGCGGCCGTTTTTTATTGCATTTGCGATAAACCTTGATAATAGCAAGGTTTATCTGCGATAATTTCTGACGATGCTTAGCGGTAAAAAATTTGTTGCTAAGCATCGTTAGCGATAAATATCGCTTAACTTTGGTAATATGCCCCAACGTCTGTTAACGTTCGATTCGAAGGAAATCAGGAAGTGTTGAAAAACATTGTCTGCGCCATCTTGCCTTTTTTCAAATGCCACACTTTTGTCGTGCACGGCAGCCATTTTAGATGCCTTGACCAGACCCACTCTCTGCACGCTGTCGATCCGTAGCATGGCTCCCCACCCTCGCAAGCATCTCCCCCAGGCACTGGTCACCCCCGCTCTCTGTCTTATGCATGGGCAATAAACCTCCCCCCATCTGCGCTGCTCTTCCCTGAGAATCACACTCTGTGCCCGCCCGACACCTCCCTTTCGCCCTATTCACTACCGCACCCTCTGACACTCCTCTTCCTCTGTGTCCGATTGTCCAGGCCGGTCCCAGGCTATCAGCTAGCCCTGCAGATGTAGTTTATGGCCCCAGCTGTAAAGAATCACCCCTCTTCAAAGGAGTTATAGTAGATCAAGGCCCACACCCGATGAGATCCGTCACACCACACGCGTTCCTACTATCTGAAAACCATCCTGTATTGTGATTGGGGAGGGGACCGAGCCTGAAGCGAAAGATTCCAGGGATGACTCTTTGTACATCAAAGTTTTTACAATTATGTGTCACATTAAAAATATATAGCACTCCAACAAAGTAGTAGGAATATAAAACTTTAATAACTTATAAATATATACAACAAAACAAAAACAGTAAAAACATTTAAACATTTTTAGGGAAAAAGAAGGAACAATGGTCAGTAGCGGTCGGTTGTGCGAATAGTCCCAAGGCAGCACAACGTCCAGATTTCTGGACGGCACCCAGGTGATGTTGCCTGGGTGCCGCACTGATTTGGGTTTCCGGCGTGGGGCGTCCCGGGGGGTGGGTCGTCAGTAGCGGTCTGTTGTGCGAATAGTTCCAAGGCAGCAGAACGCGCTGAAATGTGGATGGCACCAAGGTGATGTCCAGTAAGTTGCCGCCCTCCGAATAACGGCGTGGGGCGCCCCGGGGGGGGGGGGAAGGCAGGCAGTCCAAAGTTCCGTTAAAAGGGCAAAGGAAAGGATCGGTGGTTTGAACCATCAGTCAAAAAGGGGAGGGGGTGCAACAATTTTTCCTACCCTGTCACACTGTGCTTTCACCGGAACTGATCCGAACTGTGGTCTGCAGGATTCTAGTCATTCAAACTGAGGCTGGCGCCAGCATGGGAGCGCCGACGTCCCGTGGCTACAGTTTCTTCACTCCACGGGCGATCATGGCAGTCATTCCCCATCGGGGGTGTCTGCGGGGGTTGGGGACTCCCGCGGCTCCTCTAGAATCTTCAAGGTCGTGGAGGACTACGGTGGTGGAGTCAACCAGTGACCGGGCCATTCCTTTATGCTGGGCCCGCTCTTGCCAGGTCGACCGCCATTTTGAGAGTTCGGTAGCTACCGGCGATCGCGGGGTCAAATGAGCGGACGGGCTCCACCCTGCCGGGCGAGACGTTGCAGCATCGCCACAGTGGAAGAACCCTTTTCCGGGCGCCTGGAGCGCTGAGGGTGCAGCTGGGAAGCCTCCACCTGGGGAGGTGGGAGAGGCCTGTTCGCACCGTCTCTCCCACCCAGTGCACCCCACGGCGTCTCGCTTGACATTTGTTATGGCCGGACCAGGCGATGAGGACGAGGGGGGGGGGTCGGAGGCATGTGCAAGACATCCCCCCCCAGTGTTGTCGCAGCCATTATAAAAGAAAGAAGAAATGTCCCGTCCGTCTTTGGGCCGGACCTCCGGTGGATGGCGGCCGGACGCCCTTTGCTCTGGCCCCATGAACGGGTTCCTTGGCTCATCCGGTGGGGCAGGCCTTGGCGTGTGGTGCCTCTCCTGGGCCTTTCGTGCAGTGGCCTCTCCACTCCCAGGCCCTCCATGGATGCTGGCCCAGACTGGGAAAGAGAGAGGGTCAACCTGCAATTCTCCAGTGTTACCGCCACCGCGGCCGGATCCCGTCGGCCTCGGCCTCTGGTTGATGGTGGCCGGACTGGGAGAGAGAGGGGAGGGTCGAGGACACAGACATTCCCCCCCTTGCAACTCTCCAGGGTTGTCGTAGCAATCCCCCTGGCCGGGTCCCGTTGGCCTCGGCCTCTCCTCCGGCTACACCCTACGTGATGATCTCCGGTCGACGGTTGGCAGCAGGACCCGCCTTATATGTGTTGCTTCCGGCTGGGCGTAGCCGCAAACCTGTTGCACTTTGGAAGTTTCCAGAATGGGGCGGATGTCTGCTGACTTGTATCTTTCCCAGTTTGCCATTATTTGGCCGTGGCAGGCGGTGGGACAGACACGTTTTGGGGCAGTGAGGGGCGATGAAGCCTCGTTGCCTTGTGGCCGTTGCAATGTCACACTTGGTTTCTCTTACTGTTTTCAGGTTTCTTATTACGGGCTTACTTCTAACGTTTCTTGTTTCTAGGACAATAATAGGTTTTATCATTACGTATTGTTATCGTTTCTTTGTTTGTTATTTAATAAAAAGTTCATCAGTGGCCTACTGATTTTCGTTTTCCTATTCCTTTCTTTCCAGGTTGTTTCATGCTAAAGTTTCTGTTAACAGGATACAGTGATCACTTCGTTATTATTGCATATGTCCTTTTCACTAGGGGTGCTCTCTGGTCGGGCCAGATGACCTATCTCTAGTAAATGGTCCGGGTGAAACAGGTGCATCAATCAGTGGGGAGTAGATAGGCATGACAGATTACAACGGGGGAGAAAGGTCCGCATTACCTACCCTTTCACTACTTGCAAAGATTTTCCTACGTTTATTTGCAAACAGGGAATACCTCCAAAAAGAACCAATTCCCAAACAGTCAATGTTCGGGCAAACAATCAATCAATGAGGAACGAAATATGTCATTTGAGATGTCATCAGTGATGTCATCAGTGATGTCATTTGAGATGTCATCAGTGATGTCATCAGTGATGTCACTGACCATGTCATGAATGATGTAATATGTGACATGATCAGCAGTGGATTGCGGGTGCGCGATATATAGTTAGTACAACTAACTATATATGGAATTTCAATGGTTTTGTGTGAGTAAAATAAGGTTTTTTAAATGCTAATTCCTAACTATATATGGTCTATAACCTATGTTTTTTTCAGTGAATTTTCAAGGTTTTGTAAATGCTAATTCCTAACTATATATGGTCTATAACCTATGGTTTTTTCAGTGAATATATATATATATATTTATATATATATATATATATATATATATATTTATACTCATTTATTTAATATTTGTTGTTCATATAGGACCCGCCATCCTCAAAGTTTGAATTTGAATCAATTATTCTTTGGTGACTGCTTGCTATTCTGATTCAAGCATGTGAATCTAATAAAGATCCAATACTGGGTAAGAAAATACGTTACTTACCTGTAACTTCAGTTATCCAGTATTGGTATCTTTCATAGATTCACATCTGACCCATTCGCCTCCCTGGAGAGGCTTTGCTTATTTTTATCCATACTCTTGTCACTTGTGCTAGAAAATCTGAGTGACTTGCCTCTTCGTGGAGTGTTCTAGAGGGTGTTGATGTCTGATTGGCTGTGTTTTAACTTTGGTTCTTTTTTACAAAAGGATACGGATGGGCTAATGCAGTGGCTGTTCAATGCATTGTTGCATTTGATCAGATTAATTACTGCTATTATAAAGTGTACTGTGGGACTCCCACCTTGACGGCGGGGATGGTTCAAGCATGTGACTTTATGAAAGATACCAATACTGGATAACTGAAGTTACAGGTAAGTAACTCATTTTCTAATACATGCATATCTTTATATATATATATATATATATATATATATATATATATATATATATATATATATATATATATATATATATATATATTCACTGAAAAAACCATAGGTTTCAGGCATTATATAGTTAGGAATTAGCATTTAAAAAAACCTTGAAAATTCACTGAAAAAACCATAGGTTTCAGGCATTATATAGTTAGGAATTAGCATTTAAAAAACCTTTATAATTCACTGAAAAAACCATAGGTTTCAGGCATTATATAGTTGGGAATTAGCATTTAAAAAACCTTTATAATTCACTCAAAAAAATCTAAGTTTTAGAGGTGTTATAGTTAGCTGGACATTTCACTCATACAAAACCATTGAAATTGCTCCTATATAGTTAGTTGTACTAACTATATTTCGCGCACCCGCAATCCGCTGCTGATGATGTCACATATTACATCATTCATGACATGGTCAGTGACATCACAGTGAATTTGCAAGGTTTTTTAAATGCTAATACCTAACTATATAATGCCTGAAACCTATGTTTTTTTCAGTGAATTTCAAAGTTTTTTTTAATGCTAATTCCTAACTATATAAGACCTGAAAGCCCACCAGGAATCTCCAGTATGCGCCAGGGGACTGCATTGCAGAGAGGTGTAATGAAGCCACTCCCCTTTTTACACCTCTCTGCAACACAGCCCCCGGGCGTGTTTGCAGAGGGGGAACTAATTCCCCTTGCATACTGGGGGTCCCTGGGGGCCAACTAGCCCACTGTGAACCTGCAGTATGCGCCAGGGGGCGGCATTGCAGAGAGGTGTAATGAGGCCACACCCTTTTTTTACACCTCTCTGCAACGCAGCCCCCGTGCATGTTTGAAGAGGGGGAACTAATTCCCCTTGCATACTGGGGGTCCCTGGGGGCCAACTAGCCCACCTGGAACCTCCAGTATGCGCCAGGGGGCTGCATTGCACAGAGATGTAATGAGGCTATGCCCCTTTTTACGGGTTGAGAAAAATAATTAGGAACTAATGTTTAAACAAAGGACAAAGGTGGACTAGTGACAGCATAAACTATGATTGAACAGAATACATGATACAAAATTATTTTATTAAATATTCATTATGGTAAAAAGCACATTATTATTTGGATATACATGGTTATTGTGTACATGCCTTCATTATACATTTGACTTTTTATCTGCATGTATGGACAATTATGATCGGATCCTATACATATTTCATGGTCAGAAAAAGTTTAAATTGAGATCTGTGCGAAGGCTTTTTTACAAATTAAACATATTATACATTAAAACATGGCTAGGTATATCATCATCTACGCGCGTTTCGGCTGGAGGCCTTCATCAGGGAGCCATGTAGGTATCCAAGTGAACCTGAACGTATAACTGATGTTGGTTCTCACATAGGCGGGATGGGAAAAATTTGGTACAGAATGGAAGGTGATGTGTCTGGAAGGCTAAGAGCTGTGTAGTGTATCGTTAATCTGGGTCTTAATTTCGTATTTCATATATTTTGTCGTTTGAGGGTGAGCTTCTGGAATTTAAGCTGTGGAGTCGCTCCTGTTGGGTAAGAAGCTACGTGTTATGGCTACCCAGTGGTTGATAAGTAGATAACCTGATGACTCGATTTAGATAATTCGTTAAATAGTTCTGTTGACGATTCTAGTCGTACTGGCAGTCTTAACATGCGTCAGCGAGGTGTCGCACGTGGGGTCTGTGAGCTTCAGGATGCTAGCCGACGGTTTTCGTCCTGTGTATAGCAATACGTGGACGTATGGATTAACTGGAGTTTTTATATTTATCGTTTTCCGATCAAGGGGTCTGGTCGACGTCCGTCTGCATGGGGCCAAAGAAGGAATAGGCTCAATGCGTGGACGTATGGAGTGACTGGAGTTTTTATATTTATCGTCTTCCGATCGAGGGGTCTGGTCGGCGTCCGTCTGTATGCCCCTTTTTACACCTCTCTGCAACGCAGCCCACTGGCATGTTTGCAGAGGGGGAACTAATTCCCCTTGCATACTGGGGGTTCCTGGGGGCCAACTAGCCCACCAGGAGCCTCCAGTATGCACCAGGGGGCTGTGTTGCTTTGCCCCGGAGGGCGACAGTCCCCGGGGCAGTGTGGGGGGATTGGGCACCCCCCACACTTCTTTATCACTATGCCCCCGCGATTTTGTCCCCCTGGGGGGTAATTTTTAAAAAAACATACCGGGTTTAAAAAATATATATATTTGGCCTTGGGGGTCCTTGTGGGACCACCTTAGCAGGCCTAGGGGGTCAGGGTGTTTCTACCCTGCCCCCTTTTTGTGTTCTACACATTTGTTTTTCTGCTTTCTTTTACCTCAGTCTAACGAGCACAAGATGGCTGCCAACACTTCCTGGTTTGGAGTGTTGACAGCCAATAAGCATGCAGCTTTCTCGGAAAGGTATGCGCACCATCCGCATACCGTACGTGTACGTACGCGGACCCATGCGCGCATGGTACGCGAACCCCGCGATTTTTCGAAAAAAACATTTATTTATTTTTGCCTTGGGGGGTCCTAGTGGGACCCCCTGAGCAGGCCTAGGGGGTCAGGATGCTTCTACCCTACCCCTTTTTGAGTTCTACACGTTTGTTTTTCTGCTTTCTTGTGCCTCAGTCTACCGAGGCACAAGATGGCTGCCAACAATTTCTGTTTTGGAGTGTTGACAGACATTGGCAGCCAATCAGCATGCAGCTCGCGCCCGCGAAGGTCCGCGCACGTCCGCGCACATATATATAAATATATATATTATTGTTAGCTGGACCTTTTACATGACATGGTCAGTGACATCACTGATGACATCATCCAGTGAATGTGGTTTGCTTTGATATTTAAATATGTATTATAAATACACTACTTTGCATTGAAGAATGAGTGGATATATAAATATAAATGTGTGGATGGTGGATTTAGTAACAGTGTCATTGATTGTTTCCTTGACTAATTTGTAGAGTCTCACTATATATAATGTGTAGTTACTAAACTGTGTGAAAGTCTTTATTGCTTTGTCTTAATTGCTATGTTAAAGACTATATTTGTTATTGGTTTCTTAACTGAGTATTTGTATGGGTAAATGAATGTCTATGTGGTTTGGTGGGGGGGTGTGATTGACAAAAAATGTGTGAATAGTTCATTCAGTATTTGTTTTTATTTTTTATTAAATGAAAAATAGCGGCCGGTTTTTATAAAATGCCATGTAAAGTGCCCTTGCAATCTACATGTGCTGACGCAATAAAACCGTAATCTTTATCCAGGGCTTATATCTGATTCGACCCTTTTGGCTTTAGCCCAAGATTAATAAACTCAACTACATTTATACAATTGTTATCCAATATACAAGCAGCAGATTAACAAAAGCAAAAGCAATTAAAACATTTCTTATGTCGAGGACAGAGAACAGTGTTATCAACAGATGATTTTGTAAAGTGCTACTGAAGGTGCAAATATATTGAGATAAAGTGCTAGTGCATAGATGCCCTAATCCTGGACAGAGCCCAGAATGATTATCTAGCAACAATATAACCAAAATAACTCGAAAGATGCACAAGAAAGTTAAGTAGCAAACAGGATTGTTAAACATACTAATAAATAATTGTTACTTATCGAATGTTACACGAATTAAAAATGCTTAAAGTGCTCAAAAGTGCTAAGATAAGGGAAGTTAAACAAGGTACTACATAATCCACTGATCACCCTACTTATTGGCGTCTAATATACATTTAAAAATTCTTTAAAAAAGCAGAAAATCTTAAAACATATCTCTTCTGACGGGGGGTGCAGAAGAAAGTTGCGTGCCTGTTCTGCTGTTGAAATATTGTAATGTAGGAAACCATGCCTTAGAAATTTGCGTCGTATTGAACTAAGTGCTGGGCACACAATCAAAACATGATTAAAATCTTGGATACCACCATCACAAAGTCTTTCAGTTTTGGGGATACCCTCCCAAGCTCCTGTTACTATCCTCAACGGCAACAAATTCATTCTGGAGAGTAGAATCACTCTGCGTACACCATGATTCAAGTTCCAAAGAACATACGTCTGAGGATTTTTAATAATTGAGCTCTCCGCTATGCAGTCCAGTCTATTATTCCCTCTGCATATTTTCAGATCTCTTTCTCGTGAGATCACATATATGGATTTTTAATTAATTGCTTTAATGCTATTTTGTTTAAAACTGCTGCCCCTACTAAGTCTAAACCAAAAATGCTCAAAGCTTTTAAATAGTTTCTAAAAATTACACTTTTACACAATAAATTATCAAAAATTTCCTTGTGCAATGCTAGCCTTAATAGACGTTCTTGACCATTTATCAAAGCGTTACACCACCTTAAAGTCCCTGCCAATGACAAAACATACGTTGAGAGAAGGCCAAATTCGAGCCTAAGAGCCGCAATTATTGCAGCGTGACAGGTTACATGTTTGACGCCAAATTTTACCTTCCACTTTCTCGAACTTAGCCCACTCACATTCGTCAATTGTTTCACATGCGTAATTCAAGGTCGGCGGAATCTTTATTTTGTACACTGCAATAGTATGTGAAAAATGTATTTTCCCGCATTGCTTATACAAGCGGTTAATTGCAGAAGCTTGTGAAATAGCTTTACTTTTGCAGTGATCTAAATGTCTGTTAGAAGAGCACCTATTTGTAAAAAAAATTCCTAAATAAGGATAAAATGTCACTATTTCCATATTTTCATCCCCCAAAAACCATTTCAGATTTGATCTAACCTTACAGCCTTTCTGACTAAAAATAATCACCTTACTCTTAGAAGTGTTTATTTTTAGAAAATATTCATTAGTATACCTGACCAGCTCCGTCAGACGTCTTTGCAACCCGATTGGAGTTAGGTCCATGATGATTGCGTCGTCAGCATACAGCAAACAACTTAATTTTAGATCACCCACTTGTGGAGGGTCCCCTTTACTCTCCCCTACCCGGCTTGGAAGGTCATTTATGTAAATTGAGAAGAGTAAAGGGGCCAAGAGGCACCCCTGCTTCAACCCGATGTGGGTGGTGATTTTCTTTGATAGGCCTTGGGTCCCCCCTAACAGAACTTGAGTCCAGGTAGAAGAGTGGAGAGCGATTATTACTCTTAACAATCCTTATCAGTTTCCTCCACAGCTTCCCCCGATCTACCCTATCAAACGCTGTGGAGAAGTCAATGAAAGCTGTATACAGCGGAAGCCTCCGACCCACAGGATATTTATCAATTAGGGTTTGCAGGACAGAGATGTTGTCTAAGGTGACACTATTCTTCCGAAACCCAGACTGTTCAAGGGCAATTAGATTATTACCAAATACCCACTCTTGCAGGTGGACAAGGATGCTTTTTTGCAAAAAGTTTTCCCGTTGCGTCCAAAAGGGAGATATGTCTATAGCTTGCAGGAGAACTTTTAGGGCCTTTCTTATATAGAGGTACTATTATACTGCCCTTCCAGGAATTAGGGATATCCCCAAACTTATAACAATGGACGAACATGGCATGTAACACATTTGCCCAATCGCCACGGTCCTTTTTTATTATGGCTACAGGGACATCATCCGGCCCCATTGCCTCGGAGTACCTCGCCCCTTAATGTATCCCTCAAGTTCGCTCATTATTGGTGCTTCTACCTCTTCTACCGAGAATGTGGACCCATTGAACCCCTCAACCCCAGCATCTATAGGATTGGGGGCGTACAATAGGGATATGTAGGTAGACCATTCAGATTCAGATTCAGAGATCAACATGGGCTGAGATTTCACTCTGTCACAGTATTTGGCAATCAATGCCCAGTACTTTCTGGTATCCCCCAAGAGTGCCACTTCCCGAAGGTTAACCCATTTTCGTCTTCAGAGGCCCTGCGATCTGCAGCTATTTTCCTTTTCCGGACCTGTTTTAATCTATATATCTCTTTTTGTCTTGACGGCCATGGGTCTATAAATTGGGATCTGATCAACCCATTTATCTTATTATTAAGAGTTTTCATTTCATTAGGAAGTGTTACTTTGGGGGCGGCGCTATCACCTTTCATCTTTCTTCCCAACTTTCTGACAGCAGTCATGACTCTGTCATATCTCACGTTCGGGTTCTCCCAGGTTAAACTGAACGCAATGTTCTTAAATACCCAATGAAGATTCGGAAGGTTCTTATGTGACCAATAAGTGCGGCCATTACTTCGAGAATATGTTACTATCTCATTCCTCTGATTCCATAGTTCAGTTTTTTTTAAGTTTAAAGCTATTTTTACAGCCAATATGTTGTGGTCACTCAAATTAGTAGGAAGAACCTTAAACTAGGAGCATGCCCCAAACAGTTGAAATGACACTGCCATATAGTCGAGAAGGGAATTGGCATATGACCCGTGAAAGGTGAAGGCTGCAGGTGAGTCCTCTGGGAATCTGCCATTTAATACTATAAGGTCAAGGTTTCTCACATTTTGCAACAGTAAAAGGCCACGTTTATCAGATCTTAAATTGGAAGGGAATACAGCCTCTGGTATAGACCAAACCTCCTCCAGGTCCAAATTGGAAAAGGATGCAATTGAGCTATTTTTTATCTTGCAAAAAACATAGTTGATGGACAGAATGTAGAACAATGTCATACATTCACACCAGTGCAGAGATCTGGGCCTAAATCCATCGTATTTTTGCACTCCACACCACCCTGGGTTAGACACTGGCTATATGCAAATCAGCTCTGACCCTGTGCCTCATGGGAACAGTCCAGTCCGAACTACCAAGCCATGTCTTTCCCAGACCGGAATCAAGCATCCAAGGACCGGTTTCTGGCTATCAGTCTTCATCAGCCTGGATAGCTTGACTCCAGTGGTGTGGAGAGCCTGGGACTCACGTCTGAGCATACCCAGCCCACTCGGGTGAAAATTGCAAAAAACACAGTTGATGGACAGAATGTAGAACAATGTCATACATTCACCCCAGTACAGAGATCTGGGCCTAAATCCATCGTTTTTTTGCACTCCACACCACCCTGGGTTAGACACTGGCTATATGCAAATCAGCTCTGACCCTGTGCCTCATGGGAACAGTCCAGTCCGAACTACCAAGCCATGTCTTTCCCAGACCGGAATCAAGCATCCAAGGACCGGTTTCTGGCTATCAGCCTTCATCAGCCTGGATAGCTTGACTCCAGTGGTGTGGAGAGCCTGGGACTCACGTCTGAGCATACCCAGCCCACTCGGGTGAAAATTGCAAAAAACACAGTTGATGGACAGAATGTAGAACAATGTCATACATTCACCCCAGTACAGAGATCTGGGCCTAAATCCATCGTTTTTTTGCACTCCACACCACCCTGGGTTAGACACTGGCTATATGCAAATCAGCTCTGACCCTGTGCCTCATGGGAACAGTCCAGTCCGAACTACCAAGCCATGTCTTTCCCAGACCGGAATCAAGCATCCAAGGACCGGTTTCTGGCTATCAGCCTGGATAGCTTGACTCCAGTGGTGTGGAGAGCCTGGGACTCACGTCTGAGCATACCCAGCCCACTCGGGTGAAAATTGCAAAAAGCACAGTTGATGGACAGAATGTAGAACAATGTCATACATTCACCCCAGTACAGAGATCTGGGCCTAAATCCATCGTTTTTTTGCACTCCACACCACCCTGGGTTAGACACTGGCTATATGCAAATCAGCTCTGACCCTGTGCCTCATGGGAACAGTCCAGTCCGAACTACCAAGCCATGTCTTTCCCAGACCGGAATCAAGCATCCAAGGACCGGTTTCTGGCTATCAGCCTTCATCAGCCTGGATAGCTTGACTCCAGTGGTGTGGAGAGCCTGGGACTCACGTCTGAGCATACCCAGCCCACTCGGGTGAAAATTGCAAAAAACACAGTTGATGGACAGAATGTAGAACAATGTCATACATTCACCCCAGTACAGAGATCTGGGCCTAAATCCATCGTTTTTTTGCACTCCACACCACCCTGGGTTAGACACTGGCTATATGCAAATCAGCTCTGACCCTGTGCCTCATGGGAACAGTCCAGTCCGAAATACCAAGCCATGTCTTTCCCAGACCGGAATCAAGCATCCAAGGACCGGTTTCTGGCTATCAGCCTTCATCAGCCCGGATAGCTTGACTCCAGTGGTGTGGAGAGCCTTATTTATCTTGGCATTAAAATCTCCTACCATCAGGATACACACTCTTTCATCATTGCTACATAACTTTTGCACAAAAGTGCAAATGGAGTCGACCAGTGGGGTGGACGCCTTCCCAGGAGGAGTATATACATTTACCACATACAGAAATGTTGCACATCCCAAGTTGTCTTGTTCTAATTTTAACTTTGCACAGATACAGCAATTTGATGGATGTATAAATATCTCAGGGACCCATACTAACTCGCAACTTAGCAGGATGGCTAATCCTCCACTAGTATGCCCCTTTATAGATTTTTTTGCTGCACTACAATACACGTAGTAGTTATCTAACTGGAATTCTTCAATTGCCCACATCTCTTGGAGGCAGATTATTTTGGGGTCTAGGTGTGCTAAGGAAATAAGCTTAAAGTTTTCTTTTCCTAGCCCCGCCATATTCCAAGACACGATTGTTCCTAGTAGGCTACCTCCGCTCAATGGGGATAGTGTTAGTAGATTTAGCCCCATTCAAAGTGCCTGCGATCCAGTTCCATTTTGACACCTCATCTTCACTATCAATGCCAAAAACCTCATGAACCTCGGGTGCTACTACCTTTATTTTTCTTACACCCGATCCCCTCCCAACTGTAATTTCCAAATCCTCAAATTTAGTATTCCTATTCTCACCCTCATGGTCATTTAATCCTATCCCTAGCCAAAAATGAGAAGTTTCGAGACGCTTCAACGAAGCACCCTGGGATGTGGGGCAAACAATGACATCTATTCCTCTTTTCCTAAAGCCATCCGCATTTGCTAACACGAGGGAGGACACCACCCCTGAAGTAAAGATTGCTTTGGTGACCTGAGGTATGTGCCTCCAGTCTAAAAGGACCAGTTCAATATCTTTAGAGGAAATTAACTTTAGATCCTCTATTTCCGATAGAATTCCTAGAAGGGCCCTTCTATTCAATGTCATTGGCTCAGCATCAAAAAGAGGGATAAAAATTAAGGCATTATTCACATGCCCAGTACCTAACTCTGGGGACCTGAATACATTCGTATCATAAGGACTCCTCATGGAATCAGTGGATTTACCCCCTTTATTGTTATTAACCGATGTAGTCATATTTCAACTAACTCCCCCACCATTACTAACATCAGGCTTCGTGAAGATCAGGGCGGGACCCACTGATTCACTTGGGGTCCCACTTAGTTCTATACTCGGGGATGGTGCAAAGATTTTTATATTATCCACCGTCACTCCTGTGCTACTCTCCAGATTAGAATACCTTCTTTTCCTGGCCTCACCCAACCCATTTTCATTCTGGGAAATACTCGACCTACTAGTCAGACTAATTGGCTGGGGAACATTATCTTGCTCCTCAGTTGTACTCTAATTCATCCTCTGTTTTCCCACTGTTGATGAATTATTTTGATCATCAGGAGCGAAATTAGAATGATCCGATTGTACTACGCTTTGGAACCGCAGCTTTCTCTGCTTACGCTTTGGGAACCGGCGATTTTTCCCCTTCCTTTTCCTCCTACAATGGTTTTTAACAATTCCCTCACTTATAAATGTTCCCCCACCCCAGAAGTTTCTAAAATATTAATTATTTCAGCTGAATCATGAGGATTTTTTTTTTGGACTTGTTCATATTAAAGATTGGGAAAACAAGCACTGTCTCTGTCACTGGAGAGACCTTTACATTTACAGTTTTCCCCTCAATGGGAACCTTTGCAGAGTCATTAACAATAATTTGGGATGGGCTTGGTGTAAGATTTCTTCCAGACGGCAAACATCCAACATTCTCCACCTGATTATTTGGTTCCCCTAACCCTAAGCCATTAGCCGCATCATGTATTCTGACATTACCTTGACAAGGATTGTTACATATAGGGGAGGAACACTTCACACATACTTGGCTATGTTGTTTAAGTTCTAAAACCCCTCCCAAAATGGGCGTTAGGACTTTGAGGATACGATCCGAGTTAGAGGCACTCTTCTCCAGCAGGGACAAAATTGCAGCTAACATTTTTTCCAATTTGGTAAATGTATACGTTAGCCCCCCTGAACCTGCAATCTCATTTTTAGACAATGAAAACGCTGAATTCCCTAACCGGTTATCACAGGGCATAGATAAATCATGAAAATCTGATGTCAAAGAGAATTTAGTAGGTGTACTGCTATACATAATTGGCATGTGTAAATGAACTCCTGTTTGAGGAGACAATATTTCCTTATTCGGAAGGGGGTCTATAACCAAACATTGAGAACCCGATTTTTCTAACTGCTTCAGTCCTTCAGCGTTCTTTTCCAATTGAATGGCAATATCCGGAAGAGTGAGGTCTTCTGTTTTTGCCCGCCCATTAAGTTCACTATGGACTTTCTGACGTTCACTTTTAGGGGAAAGTTCACTTCTTTTTATTGATGAGCAGTCTAGTAAACTCCTTTGTGATACACTTACATTGTCATGTACTTTTTCAAAAAGGGTTATCAAATCTGCTAGTGGAGAAAGAGGGGTAACGTCCTCACTTTCGCCACCCTTACTCTACGTGGAAACTGCCACCTCATTCCTAGATAGAGCCAATTCCATCTCCAGACCCGAATTTTTCTCCATCCCTTCTTGATATGACACAACAGCTCGACTTACAATAGAAGGGGGTGCTACATTGCCTACGTCCCCATTAGATTTCTGTATTATTATTACAGGAAAGAGTGGTTCTGGTCCTGATATATTGCTATCTAATCCATTCTCGGCTATTATTTCAGAGTCCATTATCACCTCCATTGAATTCTCCTCATTTCCCACAACTCCAAGTTCTTCATTGTTTTGCCCTGTTCCGCTCTTAAAACTTCTTCCCTTTTTAGAGAACATTGATGTTATTGATGGGTATGATTTTAAAAGAGTTAGGTGAGCACCAATTCTGCGTCTACGGATTAATTATTGAGGTTTTGGGGGACTCCACGAATTCTTGTCACTCTTGTCGCTCTTGACACTATGGTTAATGGCTTCTAGAGGGTTTACAGATTTTACTTTAGACTGAGAACGCAATCGCCTAACAGACATTACCATGGTAAAAAAGATTATCACCACCTAAACTTAAAGTTCCTCCAGCTAGAGATGTGACAAGGCTAGCAGAAGAGAGCAATTCGTTCCAAGAGAAAGGATAACTAAATGATAACTGAATGATGTGAAGCACCGCCTTAGGACAGATTTTAAGTGGCGTTATATCCGCCACAGAGTATTCCTCAGATATCCCCCAGATACCTCCGCAGAACCCCACGGCTATTCATGTGACACCTTACCCGAGGCCTGAGCGATTCAGCGGTAGCCCAATCTGAGCCGCACACCGACCCCCGTCTGGCAACTGGGGCTCTGGTGACTATGATGACCGTGATAGACTTCTCGTGGTAGACTTCTTGGGTCAGAGAAAGCACTTGGAGATTAAAATTATAACCAGCGCACACCACCCTAAATATTGTGCAAGACTTATATCCGGATTGTATCTGAGATGAATCAATAACTACTCCCAGTATCCAAAACAGGCAAAAAACGCACGAGTCACCAAGGTCCAAGTCCAAAGTCCAAGGTCCACAGGTCCACAGGTCCACAATCCACAGTCCGAGGATCAAAGGTAGATATAGAACTGAAAAAAAATGATATCCGACTTCCTGCTGCCGCCCGAGGTCCGCGGGCTTGCCTCGGGTTTCACTTCTCCCGACGCCGTCCGCTGGCCAATCTCCCGCTGCTGCGGAAGAGGGGGGTTATCGAAATTACAGGGGTTGCGGGTTGCGTGTGAAGATTTCTTTCACGGTGTGCCCACCACACACCAAACCGCTGCCACTGCCGCTCACAAGCTCACAAGCTCCTCCTACTGAATGTACACCGCTGTCAAGAGTTCATGATTCTCGAACAAAAATTCACAAATTCAGCGGATTTAGATTTAGACTTAGACTCCTGCAGACTACAGACTGTGGCAATAGACTGTAGCAATCAAGACTCCCACTCTTCACAGCCCTCTCACAGCCTTCGCTTCCCTGCTCCCCCGCCACACTCACGGATCGTTTGCAGGGTCTCACAGGGTCTCACAGGGTCTTGCGGCAGTCATTCACAGCCTGTCACAATGTTCAGGGCCGCCGGGATGACTGCTCCCCCCCGTGGTATTCAAAGCCGCGGTACACAGACACGGCACACAGTGCTCAGAGCCACTTCTAATCTCTGGTTCAAAGCTCCAATCTCCGACCCCCAGCGCTCTCCCCTTGTGGTGCTCGAAGCCGCGGTGCACAGAGCACAGAGCCGCACAAAGCCGCTTTCAGACCCCCGGCTCCAGGTCCAGGTCCAGGCAATACGACTCTTTGGCACCCAGACTATCCTCAGACCGCCGGCGTTATGGCGTTGTGGCTCTACGGTTTACTCCACGGTTTGCCACAGAACGCCACAGACCGCCGTGTGCCTCGCCCTTTCCACACACTTCTCCTCCTCGTGGTTGACTTGCTGCTCTCTGCTGCTCTCCAGCCGGCACCTCGCTCCTCTCGCGCCCCTCTCTCCTCGCTTTCTAACCAGCCTCCTGTACAACTTGCTCCTCGTTGTACAGGAGCACACAAAGCACACAGAGCAGCCTGTGCGCCTCCCCCGCACCGCCGCCAGAATCAGCACAAGGACGATGGGCGATGTCCGTTAACCGGCGCTTTTGGCGCGGGGGCGGCGTGGGTATATGTGGTTAAGACTACATGTTATAACAGTTATTTCAGTGAGTGTATATGTTTATGGGTGTGGTGGTGATGAAATATTTCTCTCAATGGTACATCTCCATTAAACTTGAAAAAAAAAGGCAGTGTATGTGACAGTTATATCTAATTAAGTGTGTCTAAGACTTAATGATTGTATGAGTCACTATATGGATAACTCTATACTTGTAATAGTGATTTTATAACACACTAAGTGTGAGTTACTATCTATATAAATAGATGAAGTGGTGTTTGTATAAGTGTGTAGGTGAGTAAATGTAAGTATAATCAATTGTTTGCATAAGTCAGAAGAATGTCTTTATAAGTGAATACAATGTGTGCTGGTGTGTAATGTTGAAATAGGCGTATAAGTATATTTGATAGTGTTCTGTTGATTATTCACTGTATATAACACTGAATCTATAGGTAAGAGTTTAGATGTGTGTATAGCCTATAACCGGAGACTGTTTGCTGCCGAGGTCTGACGGCATTTCTGGACCCCTATTTTCTTTCAAACAACTTGCGGAACCCGCTTCGCGGGTCCTGCTGCGCTCCAGTGTCACCAGGGAGCAGGACTGTGTACGCGTGGACTGGACCAGGGCTGCGAGCGCGCGGAGCAGGACTTCTAGGACCAGAAGCCTCTGCACACCGCGCCCGCCCACCAACACCTGGCCGCTCTCCCTGTCCACCACGCCCCGCCTGCAACCCTACTAAAGGGCAGAGTGGAGAAACCGCCGTGGGACGCCTATAACCGGAGACTGTTTGCTGCCGAGGTCTGAGGGCATTTCTGGACCCCTATTTTCTTTCAAACAACTTGCGGAACCCGCTTCGCGGGTCCCGCTGCGCTCCAGTGTCACCAGGGAGCAGGACTGTGTACGCGTGGACTGGACCAGGGCTGCGAGCGCGCGGAGCAGGACTTCTAGGACCAGAAGCCTCTGCACACCGCGCCCGCCCACCAACACCTGGCCGCTCTCCCTGTCCACCACGCCCCGCCTGCAACCCTACTAAAGGGCAGAGTGGAGAAACCGCCGTGGGACGCCTATAACCGGAGACTGTTGGCTGCCGAGGTCTGAGGGCATTTCTGGACCCCTATTTTCTTTCAAACAACTTGCGGAACCCACTTCGCGGGTCCCGCTGCGCTCCAGTGTCACCAGGGAGCAGGACTGTGTACGCATGGACTGGACCAGGGCTGCGAGCGCGCGGAGCAGGACTTCTAGGACCAGAAGCCTCTGCACACCGCGCTCGCCCACCAACACCTGGCCGCTCTCCCTGTCCACCACGCCCCGCCTGCAACCCTACTAAAGGGCAGAGTGGAGAAACCGCCGTGGGACGCCTATAACCGGAGACTGTTTGCTGCCGAGGTCTGAGGGCATTTCTGGACCCCTATTTTCTTTCAAACAACTTGCGGAACCCGCTTCGCGGGTCCCGCTGCGCTCCAGTGTCACCAGGGAGCAGGACTGTGTACGCGTGGACTGGACCAGGGCTGCGAGCGCGCGGAGCAGGACTTCTAGGACCAGAAGCCTCTGCACACCGCGCCCGCCCACCAACACCTGGCCGCTCTCCCTGTCCACCACGCCCCGCCTGCAACCCTACTAAAGGGCAGAGTGGAGAAACCGCCGTGGGACGCCTATAACCGGAGACTGTTTGCTGCCGAGGTCTGAGGGCATTTCTGGACCGCTATTTTCTTTCAAACAACTTGCGGAACCCGCTTCGCGGGTCCCGCTGCGTTCCAGTGTCACCAGGGAGCAGGACTGTGTACGTGTGGACTGGACCAGGGCTGCGAGCGCGCGGAGCAGGACTTCTAGGACCAGAAGCCTCTGCACACCGCGCCCGCCCACCAACACCTGGCCGCTCTCCCTGTCCACCACGCACCGCCTGCAAACCAACGGTCCATCTACAAAAGGGAAGGCCAGTACCCGCTAGCGGGAGCGTGCAGGAGCGTCCCGGGAGAAGCCCGGGACAAGGGCGGGACCGTCTGTGGCCGTCCGGGGCCGCAGGAGGCCGGGCTGGGCCACCTTTCTAACGTTTTCTTCCTATTTGTAAGCTTTTTACTTGGTATTAATTATTAGTTACTCCTAAGTTTGCTAACAAACCAAAGACCAAAGTTACGGTTGAGTTCTTATATTTGGAAGAACAAACTTTGCAAATTTGTTGATTGAACATTGAGGTTGGTGACAATCCCGTTTTTTGTATTTTTAAAAATGACTTTAAGGTCAGGCAAAGAAAGGCAAGTTCAGGTCTCCACCTCCAATGGTACTTTTACTGGGACTATCGATCAGTTTTTTAAACGTTCAACTGCTATATTGGAGAAGGAGATCGCCTTAGTTGAAAAAACGCCTTTCGCTAGACATTATTACAGGCAAGCGTTCTTCTCTTGGCAAAATTAATGACGCTGTCTCCCCTGTCCCACTCTCCTTGTTGATCACAGATAGCCATGATGTTAATGCAGAGTCAGTGTTGGCAACTGCTCCCGAGATTTACACTGTGGAGTTAGTGGGGACAAACCAAGAAAGTGCATATAATACTGTGCAAGACAACTTGCCAAATGGTGGGATTATTCATCTAGATCAGTCTAGTGAGAAATCTGGTCTTTCAGACTCGCCAAATCTTAATATTAGCACTGAACAAATGGATTCCCTCTCCCATTCACAACATACACCTACTCACAATCCTGGGAAACGCAAAAGGATAGCCTCATCGGCCACAGATGAACAAACCGAGGGTCTGGGAAATTCTATTTTATCCCCCTCACAGCTACTTAATACTAATGCGGTTGTTCAAATAGAGGAACATAACGCCACATTTAGCACTTCAGAAGGAATATTCTTGGCCAAGATAGAGTTGCTAATCAAATCTTTACTTTTACCGCTATTCGAAAGGACAAGATTATTAAATACTAAAATGGATAAGAAAGAAAATTAGATAAGCTGGTGAAAGACAATATAGCGACTTCCAATAGAATCCTTGCCAGCTTAGCACCCAAAGGATTGACCCCCTCTGTCCCAATCATTCCGAAACCTACTACCATGGTTAACAAGGTAGGGGGTAATAATTCTAAAGCGGGACCCCCTATTTCAAAGATCCCGCAGCAAAAAATTGTCTCTGTTCCCAAGAAAGCAACTATCACGGAGAGTTCCACAAGGCTTAAGCCTATAAAAAATCCCCAGGCTCAGAAAAACCCCATTTCCATTAAGGGTCATGATCTTAGCTACCAGCCCAACACCAAACCTATCCCAAAGAAACAATGTGTGAACCTCCCTCCGGAGTCAGTGCCTTACACCATCATTTTAACTGGCGTGGCTCCCCTTAGTGATGGTAAGAGGGAAACACACAAGGATCTTTATAATAAGGTCATATTTTGGCTTAACAAAAATCGCCCGCTCCCTCCCAACCTAAATCCTGAAATCCTTAATGTAAGGAGGGTGGACTGGGTAGGTTTTGGTAAGAAAGATCTTGAGGGGGATTGCGTGGTAACTAGCTTTAGAGAGCCATGGGTGGCTGAATTTATTAGTAGGGAACCAAGATTTGGAAGAGTTGGGGACGTGCAAACACTATCGTTGCATTATTTTTATCCAGCTCTATATGTAAATAGACCCCAAACTCCGCTTCATCATTCTAGAAGGGACAGGCCTAGAGGAAGATTTCATTTTGATACCCCGATCTACCCAATGTTTTATCCCCACCTTGCGAACCGGTTTGCCCCGCTATCCGGTCTGGAAGGTGTGGATTGACTTGACAAAGAACCCTTAGCCACTGGGCTGTCTAGAGCTGTAGTGAACTACTCCCCAAACAACTTGAGAGCCCCTAGGGAAGAGACTGCTTCATGGTCTAGTGAAATAACACACGGGGTGATAGCAAGGGAAACACACTTAAATATTATACCTAGACCTTTGATCCCTGAAGAGACTGTGAATTTAACTGTCAATATGGAAGAGAAATCAACTCACACCCTCACAGTTTTGTCGTGGAATATAGCGGGATTAAAGGGGAAACTGTCAGAGGATGATTGGGGTTCCTTTATGGATTTACATGATGTAATTATTTTACAGGAAAGCTGGTCAACTGACGCTATCTATCGGGTTGGCTATCTTAATTACTTTAAACCAGCCTGTAAAGGTCCGAAAGGACGTCCTTCGGGAGGTCTGGTTATTTGGATAAGACAATCCTTAGCCTTCATAATAACAGACCTTCCCACCTTAAGCAATGACATTCTAGCCTTGAAACTATCTGGTAAAAACAATCAGGACTTTTTCCTGATTAATATTTACGCAAGAGGGCAACCAGGTGGGAAGCCCGCGAGAGCGGCAGATGAATTAGATTCTTTATTGAACAATATTAGCAGAGACAAATGTGTTATGGTGGCAGGAGATTTTAATTGTTCTTTTGAACCGTTTCCCAACCTTGACAATGGGGGTTATGGGGAAATTGATCAGATTTGGAATAATCCCCACTTATCTATCCCTCCAGTTAAAAAAGTCACTGAGGCTGTTATGCAGTGGTTAGGTCTTTGTCTTGAATGGGATTTGCGTGCAGCGAATGGTAGGACTAAATCAGATTCGATGGGAAAGGTCACATTTGACAATTCCCAGCACTCGAGCCGCATTGACTACTTCTTGATAAGATTAGAGTACTGGAAAATATTGGAGGACATGGAAGTAGTCACAAGACCAGAAAGTGATCATAATCCTCTGGTAATAAAACTATTAATGCATGAGGGTTTTCTTATGGATTCTGCAACCAATATCGTTACAGCAGATGCTGGTCTTACGAATGATTGCAGAAGGGTAAGATGGGCTAGGTTCCTAGACAACCCCACCATTATTAATAAGGTTGCTACTGAGGTCTTAGCTGTTACAAACTTGATGGTACCCATATTTGATGAAGGAACCTCACTTGATCAAATTGGGACGATCCATGAGTCTCTTTTTAATAAAATCAAATCTTTTTTTATTGAACCCGTAAAAGGATGGAAAAATGGCCCAGCACAAACTAGGACCAAATGGTATGACAAAACTTGTCGCTTTGCCCATAGCTCCCTGTTAACTGCTATCAAATCCAAATCAACTGTGGAAATAAGTTTAGCAAGGGTTAACTACAGGAAAGTACTAACAGAGGCAAAAACTAAATGGGATGAGCAGCGTTGGTTAGACTTATATCAGGCAAGTACCTCATCTTACTAACAAAAATTCTGGGAGGTTGTAAAATGGGGAGGGACAGGTGATCTGCATGTTCCGGTTAACTATGTCCCAGCTGAGCAATGGGTCAAGCATTATGAGGCGCAGTTCAGTGTCACGGAACGGATCTCCCTTATTATTAGGGAAGATGCCAGTGTACAGTCTGCGGTGCCATCACTTGATCACATTGTCTTTACTGAAACGGAAGCTATTTCTACTCTTAAACAAGTGCAGAATGGTAAAGCCCCAGGTATGGACTGTATCCCTGCGGACCTTTTTAAGTATGACCAAGCGCACTGGGTCCCGTACATAACAATTTTAGCGAATGCGATAGCCAGAGGGACTAGGATCCCCAACTCGTGGAAAGGGGCCGAGATTTTGCCCGTGTACAAAAAAGGGGACAGAACTGATGCGGGAAACTACTGACCCATCAGTCTTATTGATGCCATTCAAAAGGTAATAGCCAGAATGTTGCTAGGGAAACTCCACTCATGGATGACAGAAGCTGATATTCTGTCTCCATTGCAGGCGGGTTTTAGGGCATATATAAGCACAGTTGATCAGACATTAAGATTCGTCATGATCTATTGGAAAACTGTGTTCCTGAGAGGTGGCACGATTTTCGCTGCATTTGTGGATCTCAAATCAGCGTTTGATTTGGTCCCCAGAGGGAAGATGTGGGCAGCTCTGAGGAGGATGGGTGTTCCAACTGCATTCCTAGAACTTACCATCAGGATGCATGAGGGGAATTTTGCTCGAGTCAGATGGGGTCGTCAGGGCCAGGTCACAGATTCCTTCCCCGTGACCCGTGGAGTGAGACAGGGCTGTGTCCTGGCCCCTACCCTATTCATACTCTTCATTAACCAAGTGGTTAAGTTCCTCTCAGATACCCCCACTGATGCTCCTTCACTGGGTGGGACTAAATTTCCCCTTTTAATATTCGCAGATGATACTCTTATACTGGCTAAAACACAGAAGGGCTTACTGGCAGCTATAAACAAATTCTTAGACTTCTGTAATGAGAACGATCTAGAAATTAACATCAATAAAACCAAGTTCATGGTCCTGACAAAAAATAAACCACTGCGGGGCCATGTTTCTATGAATGGGTCTAGTCTGGAGCAGGTTGAAGCAATGACATATCTTGGTGTCACAATAGATTATAGGTTAAGATGGAAAGAGCAAATCGCGGCGCTTAGTCTGAAATTCGCTCGCTTGTCCGGTTGCTTAGTGAAAGAGCAGCGGTGTTCTTTGACCAAAAGAGTATTGCCCGCTCTCAAAATTTATAGTGCTAAAATTAGCTCAGCCATATTATACGGGGCTGATATTTGGGGTTGTGTGGACTTGGCTGTCCTAGATAGGATTCAGAATAAATTCTTTCGAAATCTAGTGAGTCTCCCTCCCTCAACACCAGTCCTACCACTCTTGATGGATATGGGCTTTTACTCCATTAAACATCAAGCCGTTTTTAGGATG
Organism: Lissotriton helveticus; assembly: GCF_964261635.1. Lineage (NCBI taxonomy): Eukaryota > Metazoa > Chordata > Amphibia > Caudata > Salamandridae > Lissotriton > Lissotriton helveticus. Next base: position 233,319,061 of record NC_136072.1, on the reverse strand, counting down.
GTGGCGTTATGGAGACGCATATGGTCCACCCCGGAACTTGCCATGTTTGCTCAAGAACTACAGGATGTGAGAATGCAACAGGGGGCAGGTGATATACCATGGTTTAAGCTAATTAGGAACACTCTGATTGAAATGGGTCTTCCCTTGCTTTGGTCTGAGCCGGGCTCTCATACCTTTCCCACAAAGAAAGATTTTAAACTTCTCTTTTGGTCCACGGTAAAAGAAGAACACGTTGCTCTTTCGGAGAAACCGAACTTGACAGGCCAGTTCTTGCTCCACAAAGCAGTCCCCCATACAGAGACCTATTGGGATGTTATCCTTAAAACATTGGATAGGAAACTATACCACCAGTTTCGTGTAGGTACACTGCCACTAAGGGCTTTTACTAGTGGCTGGCAGAAGTCAGAGTCATCCCTCTGTCCCTGTTGTACCGATTGTAAAGAAACATTAGGTCATTTTTTATTTGTATGTACTGCTTACCGTGAACCACGATACAAATGGCTAAAACCTATATGTACTAGACTAAACACCCGAGTGAGTAGTGAAGCATCGTATATTTTGAGAACTAATACTGCTGAATGGCTATCCATTGGAATGGCCAAATTCCTTGGGTGGGCCTGGTTAATAAGGGTTAAGTCAGTTCGTAGCTCCTTGATCAGAATAACCTAAATAGTATGTTAGCCCACTATATTATGGTCTGACCAGTATTGATGATCTGCTTTTTCTTTTTCTTATATAAATATATATTCTAATGTTTTAATAATTTTCCCTTGACGTCTTTATATGTACGTTTAATTGAGTTTTTTAACTATTTCTCGTTATTTTCTTGTTTAGTTTGTTTATAAATATTTATGACTTTGTTAAACTAATTGTATTTTATGTATTTTTGTTCATATGTATGTCTTTTATGAAGAATAATTCGAAATAAAGACGTTAAAAACTGAAAAACTGAAACTGAGTTCTATGAATAACTGAGTGGGTGTTTAGAAATTTCTATTGGTGTGTCAATGGTTTCAAATATGGCACTTTCTATTTTACAGTGAGTGATGAAAGATTATACTAGTGTGTGATGAGGTGTATTTGATTGTCACATGGATGATGTCATCAGTGATGTTATCAGTGATGTCATTTGAGATGTCATCAGTGATGTCATCAGTGATGTCACTGACCATGTCATGAATGATGCACTTTTTGTGACTTTCCGGTGGCGCACAAGACTGAGTGATATTTATCAGGCAGGACTAAGCCACTTTTTGTGGCGTAATTCTGCCTGATTAATATCAGTCCCTTTAACGCAGTGTCCTGCGTTAAAGGGGTGTGCAATGGGTGTTGCTGGGGGCGTTCCCAGCAGCATCCATGGACTTGAGTAATTTATAGCATCCTCAAAGTCAGTCTTTCAAAAATTCCAAAGTATAGGACATGATAATCCAAATCCAAATGTTTTTCAAGAAAAGTCATAAACCGTGTCCGTGGGTCATATCTGCCCAAATGCCGATATTCCGAACGATTGAAAATGACTTTTCTTGAGAAACATTTGGATTTGGATTATCATGTCCTATACTTTGGAATTTTTGAAAGACTGACTTTGAGGATGCTATAAATTACTCAAGTCTGCCCGAATTGTGTGGGTAAAATTGATACCTAGTCACTTTGAATAAGAATGTACTTACGTCTCGTCTAACATTTGGAAGAAATATCTAGTTATATGTCAACAGGATACCGACATAACTTGAAGGAAATAAGAACGCCCTGAAGAAGTTCTGTTGTACAGAACGAAACGCGTCGGCTGGCTGTGGTACATAAACTTACGGAAAATAAAAGCATTTGAATATACACCAAGATTCAGCGCTTCAATAAGGACTCTAAGTGATATGATTTGATTGGACTTGTTGTGCAAGTGGTGCTGTGCCAAACTTTGGAATATTCTCCACTACTCTCTACTACTCACTCTCTACTACTCTCTAATACTCACTCTCTACTACTCTCTAATACTCACTCTCTACTACTCATTCTCTACTACTCTACTACTCTCTACTACTCACTATCTACTACTCTCTACTACTCACTCTCTACTACTCTCTACTCTCTACTACTCACTACTACTCACTCTCTACTACTCTCTCTCTACTACTCACTCTTTACTACTCACTCTCTACTACTCACTCTCTACTACTCTCTGCTACTCACTCTCTACTACTCTCTCTCTACTACTCTCTACTACTCACTCTCTACTACTCACTCTCTACTACTCACTCTACTACTCACTCTCTACTACTCACCCTCTACTACTCACTCTCTACTACTCTCTCTCTACTACTCTCTACTACTCACTCTACTACTCACTCTCTACTACTCTCTACTATTCTCTCTCTCTGCTACTCACTCTCTACTACTCACTCTACTACTCTCTACTACTCACTCTCTACTACTCACTCTCTACTACTCTCTACTACTCACTCTTTACTACTCCCTACTACTCACTCCCTACTGCTCTCTACTACTCACTCTACTACTTATTCTCTACTACTCTCTAATACTCACTCTACTATTCACTCTACTACTCTCTACTACTCACTCTCTGCTACTCTCTCTAATGCTCCCTACTACTCTCTACTACTCACTCTCTACTCTCTATTACTCACTCTCTACTTCTCTACCTCTCTCTACTAGTCTCTACCTCTCTACCTCTACGCCTCTACCTCTACACCTCTAGATCTCTACCTCTCTCTACACGCACACATATACACATATATATATGCATATGCATTTATATATATGTATGTGTATATATATGTATACATACATATATAAACATATATAATCTGCATATCTATATAAATACAAATATAAATGCATGCATACATATACATACATATGTATGTTATTTACATGAAAGTTTGAAAAACACTAATAAAAGCAAAGCTAAAAAGCCACCTCATTACAAACAGAATGGCTTTAACTTAAACGAGGGCGAGATCTATTGCATTTTTAATGCTTGTTTACTTTGGTTCCATCAAGAAGGCATTCAGATGTGTCACACATTTGCCATAAATTCTGAATGTTAACACTCTAGTTGCTCATTAGATCACTGTAGTAAAGCTACTGCTCACCAGGGAAGTCTGCTGCTGGTATGGTAGAGGATTTGAGAAGTCACTCAAAATGTGCCCTAATTTTTCTTTCTGAAGCACTAATCATAATTTCTATGGCAAAATGAACCCCCTCATTTTGTTCCTTTTTAAATTAAATGTGTTCAGACTTACCACTTCATTCCAATCAAGATGGCTTCTGGTGTGCCATACTTTTGTCATAAGTAAGACTGTTAGCGCTCTAGTTGTTCTTTAGAACACTCTGGGACATTCTGTCATTGGGCTATACTTGGGCTACATCTGGGTGATATTTGGGCTACATTTGGGCTCTTTTGTCTCTGGTGGCCATCTTGGGAGACTGCATGTCAGATTTTTTTAATGAAATAGAAGAGGATTTGAGAAGTCACTCAAAATGTGCCCTAATTTTTCTTTCTGCAGCACTAATCATACTTTCTATGGTAAAATATACCCCCTCATTTTGTTCCTTTTTAAATTAAATGTTTTAAGAGTTACCACTTTATTCCAATCAAGATGTCTTCAGGTGTGCCATACCTTTGTAATAAGTAGGACTGTTAGCGCTCTAGTTGTTCTTTAGAACACTCTAGGAGGCTGCAGTAGAACACAAAGGAATCAACTGACAGTCTCTGTCCTTGTTGGATGTACATGTTTTACTGAGAATGTCAGACTTCATTCTCACATGACTGAGAAAGATAATGTGAATTTACAGAAAATATGCTTTCTGTTTAGCTTATAGATCCTCTTCCAAATCACTGTGGTAAAAGCATGAGATAATAGTTTTCTTTCAAACATGATTCATGATATCCCAGCAGAAGGCTTTTTCACATGGTAAAATCACCTTAGAACACACCACAATTCCTAAAAAGAGTATGGTACCATCAACAAATGGTTTATAATGTAACTAAAGTCCTAAAACCTTCTATTAACTGCAATGCTTTTTAATGAGGTGCTATCATGTATATTGGTCCCAAGATGGCTGCCAACACTTCTTGGATGAAGTGCTGACAGCCAATCAGATCTCACGATGAGATGTGTGGTTAGGCTCCGCCCAGATATACACATGTTTTTCCTTTTAATTTTCTCAGGAACTACTGGAGGGATTTACACCATTTAAGCAAAAGCGTGATCTGCGAATCACTCTACCATTTTGCCGAATTTCTAGTAATTCCGTTCAGCCGTTCGGGCTGTAGCCGTGTCTAATCGTCCTATGGAAAACACGTTTTGGGAACCCCTTTTTTCTCAGCCCCCACTTTACGAATCCCCCCAAAACTTTCAGGAAAGGAGCGGAGTGGAGCGGGCCATCTTCTTTGAGAAATTTGCGAAGATTCATCAACCGGCGCCAAAGTTATTCCCAATAGAATGTTGCGGATTTCCTATGGAAACTAGGTCCTAACTATATATACCTACTGGCGACCGCCAGTAGGTAATATATATATATATATGTGTGTGCGCAAACTCTCATTTATAATATAGATATGCAAATGCATTAATACATTAACTTTATTTTATACTACATTAACTTTGTTATAACTCATTTTTTATTTTAATTAATTCCTGCTATTGCCAATTTGTAAGTATAAAAATCATTTATAGTATAGTTTATAGTTTATGAACCACTTTAATAATTGTAATTAGTTGCAATTGTAATTTTTATAATTGCAGGTGTGCTAAAATGATTTTGTTTACATTTTACTAATATACTCAATTTGATTCATTGTAAAGTAAATCATTTATAGACATATATTTAATTAATTGTGCCTTTATTTTAATGTATAATATATAACTATTAACATCTGTTTATAAAATTGTTAGGTGTTTGTATCTACCCTTTTACTCCAGTTTACTACCCACACCTGCAGCCTCAGAAAACATTAGTCCAAGACTCTACCCATCTCCTCCACACTAATAAACCCATACCCCGATATTCATATACTATATACAATCCAGTATAACTTTAACAGTACTTAAATATAAAGTGCGTATCACTAATTAGTCATTAATACAATTATTATTTCCTTTGAATTAAAATACATATATACCAAAGAATTATTAATTACTTACCATCAATTAACTAATATTTTATAACTAATCTAGCCATATGTTTACTTACCTGTAAAGTAAAGTGCTACAGAAGTAAAGGTAGTAAAACTTCATGCTATGTAGTGCCTGCTGATGTAAGATCTACAATGTAATTGCATTTATATAGCACTTACTACCCCTGACGAGGCATTGAAGTGCTTCTCACTGAGCAGCACACTACTCCAGAATTTAAGGTTAGTGGTTAATTCTGTGTAACTGGTTAATGTCCGATATTTTATGGATTAAGGCAAACATGCATGTGATTTTGAGAAGATTGGACCCAGAGAGAGGAGGCATTTGAAGGATTAAAGGGAAGGGGTTTAGTGTGGTTAAGCTGTAATGAGATGAAACTGAAATTCAGGAACTGGGAAAAGCAATGATGATGCAGAGCGTGAAGCCAAGCTTATGCCTAGAGAGATATGCTGTGATTATGGGCCTAATGTATTAAAGCAATAGTTATTAACCTTTTTTATTCTGAAGACTCCCACTGAATCATTACTGGAGCCCAGGGACCCCCACTGGATTATTTTTAAATCGGGTGACCCTCCCTACTGAGTCATTACTGGAAGCCAGGGACCCCAGCCTAAGCATTTACAAAGTTTTGAGCTGCACAACAATCAACAAAAAATACACAAAAAACATTCATCAAACAAATACACAAATTATTAAATATTTTATTTAATTCACAAACAAATCAAAACAAATCTAAATTTTAACAGGAAGGTTGAAATGTTTCTAAATTCAATTCAGGCAACTCATCGTACCTAGTATATTCGGTTTGTTGCACTTGCACTGCTCCCACAGATCAATCTAAGGATACAAACTTAATTTTTTGCCTCCAATTTCCAATTACTTAACATTTAAAAAAAAAAAATGTATTCATGTATTAATATTATATACATTTTTAAGCCTCCCTGAGTAGGCTTTGCAGACCTCCAGGGGTTCCGAGATCAGCGGTTAAGAACCACTTTATTAGAGCATTTTGCGATTGCAGACCCTGCAATGCACAAAATATCCGGGTTTGTGGCCGCAAAATGACATTTTACTATTTACTAATTATCTTTAAGGTTCCTAAATGGCTTTCCTATTTACAGAATGTTTTTGGTGACTCATTCTGAATTGTAGTGAGGAAGGGGTGCACCCTCCTAACTAGGAATCTGTTTGAGATATGTCAATTGTATGGAAGCACAATTGCAGTTACACACCACTGAAAAGTACTCTAAGGAGGTGGTAACAGCTTCGCAAATAAGAATTTGTCCCCATTGGATAGCTTACCCTTTTGGAATCATGAATGGTAATCTGGGGAAACAGGCAATGGACTGCAGGTCCACTATCTGCTTCCCCTCCCCCAATGTGCTCCTAATCTGTTTTTAAGCAGCACCAGTTCCTTTAATAAAAATGAGGCAGTGAAAAAAAATGTATTTAAAAAAAAGTTATGATCCGATCACGTGAGCCAGTTACGACCGCTTAGTGGTACACTGGACTCTCTGCTGAATCTTCAATGCGGCAGTCACCCTGAGACCACTTTGGAGAACCTGTGGCCTGGGCATCACAAAGAACTCCAGCGAGCAGGTATTGCTGGGGGAATGCGATTGATGAGCGTAAACGGGACCCGGGGTTCTCCTGCTTCCATCTGACCTTCCTCGTGGTGAAAGCACAGTGTCACATTACTTGGGTTGAGACAGATTCCTGGGGACATCCTAGTGCATTCTATGATGTCCCCACACAACAAGGTCCCTCACCTTGGCAGCCGGAGGGGGGTCAACAAACTGAAGCTTAGCCTTTCATCACACCATTCTATTAAAAGCCTCCCTACTGCTCTTCTTGGAAGTAGACCATTGAGGGTCACTTTGGGAGTCCCATCACTTGGGTTATTATTGCCAGGTGACAGGCCCTGCTGGGAGCAGCCTGGCAATGCACATGGGAGAGAGCCGAGTAAGACACACAGCAAGCAGAAACTAATAGACTGGCTTGACAACCTCGCCTCCTAGCCCTTTATATCAGGCTCTCCCTTTTGAGGGCCTCGTAATGAGAAAGACCAGGGGGCCCAGCCCCAGACAAAAATCGACAAGTTCACAATACAGCTTCCACAAACCAAACCCTCTCCTGAGATAACAGCAAACCGTTTCCACTGACCTAGGCATAATCATGCAGGCTATTCAATCTTCCTGAGAAGCAGTTGAGAGTAAGATAGGGGAGGTGGATGTTGATGTGATCCTGATACGCCAAGACTTGAAGACTTGTGCAAAGTCGCTATCACAGAGGCAGAAGGATGAATTTCATCACTGGATGATTAGGTGTCCATGCTTAAGCATTCATTGTCAACACCACCAACCACCACCAGGTGGTTCATTGGCTTTCCGGAAGGTAGTAAAGGCCCACACCCTGACAAATCCCTGGAATCATGGCTTATATCATAGATAGCGGAGGGGAAACAGTCACCCTGGTCTGTGATTGAGGGGGCACATAGCTCCTTGGCCCAACACTGGACCCCGGTACTCACCCCGTACCCTCTGATAGCTTGTGTCCACAACTGTAGAGACAGATGTGATCCTTCATGAGGCCCGCCAGTCAGGCACTCCGACCTATTACTCCCATTGTATTATGATCTTTCCTGACCACACCATAGAGCTTTCCAACAATGGAGGAAATCCAATGCTGGGTGCTATAGCTTTGAGCTATAAACGTGCAGTATATACTCATATTGTCTGCAAAACCTACGGAAATTCATGACTTGAAAACATTCTTCTTTGAAACCCCAAGGAGGCCTGGGAATGGGGTACCGAAAGAAGGCAATCCATCCCTGAACCACTACCCTGCAGGCTTCCAAAGCAGAGGACCTGTAGACAAACATTGAAGAAGAACAGGATCACAAAAAGAGAAATGAGGCGACCACAACCCATTTGTATTTTCGGACACTGGCAGACTCAGTTTCTGGAGCGGTTAGAGGGATAGACCTCCAAGCAGCTTAAAACTCTGATCCCCTTGGAACCCTTATACTAGAACTGGGGGTGGGGTGACCCCAGGTAGCGGCGGGTAAGTATGTGGGAACCGACAAGAAAGAGCATACGTGCAAATTTTACCACAGATTTGTCCTGAATATCCTGCATAGGATGAACCCTCATTTACATATTTTACCCAACACTCAGATGATGGTTAATGGTTAAGAGCGTTTCAGTGCGACAGATGCTTACATGGGAGAAGTATGAAGATGTGGAAGTGGGCGTGGGGTCTGTTCTACTTGAATTTCTGTTTCGTACCTACATATACAAAGGCATACACTTATGCATCCTGGGTAAGTGTCTAACATGACACCTTGAGTTTAGCCCTACATGCACTTTCTGGCCTGCATACACTCGCTCACTGCCTGCTCATGGCCACTCCCGGTCTAGGTGCCGCACTTTACAATGTTGTCCTTGAATGGCAATGACCTCCTGGGCTGCATTAAGAGGACTGCTATCCTTCGGTATGTTAAGCGCTTCACTCCAGCTGTACTGACGATACAAGAAATACATTTGTTGGGGACCCACTGCCCTATCGTGAAGCACTATGGTACGACCGAGTATAACATGCAAGGTTCTTCTCCTCTATAAAGCATTCCCTTTGGTGGTAACGTACAAATGCGAGACACTCAAGACTGCATTGTAGAGATTGCAAGTCACGGGGGTGGGTTTGAGGGGTTGGGGGGGAACACTACAAAAAAAGTGCATACGTACCTCCCCAATTTCTCACTCAAGCCCTAGAAGTGATAAGAGATGTGACTCTTGCATTCCCCTATTGGAGTACAATTATAGGGGAGGGACTGCAATGCCTCCCACAACCCCATTGTTGATTGCTCAGACCTCCCTACAGTGAACCAACGATCCAGAACCAAAGAGCTCTCGACCTGGCTGGACATGGAGTTGTGTGACGCCTACGCTGCACACAAGACACTCTCCCGCATAGATTTATTCCTCCTGCAAGCAACCAATATCCTATGGTTGTCCGGTGTTACAGTCCTTGCTCTGGGAATTTCTGACCACTCCCTCATCACCACCTCTTACGGATGACTATGCAGCATACACTGTTCTAGCTGGAGGTTTGATGCATGGCACCTATTTGACACTCAATGCTGCGAATACCTACAATCCGAACATCAGGTTTACATTAATCAAAATGAAGGGAAAGACACATCCTCAGGGACGTTGTGGGTGTTGGGGAACACCACCATCAGAGGCTTACTGCAGAGCTTCCCTAGATGTAAAGAGAAAGACAAGCTTGACCAAATAACCTCACTAGAGACCTAAACACTGAATATGGAGAAACTAATCTTACCCCATCAGCGACCCTGGATCGCCACCAGCATATCCTTCAGGCCTCACTAAGACAAATCTCATTTGAGGAGCCTCTGCACTGCTGGAGGGCTTCCATGCAGCAGGTATATGAGTGGGGTAACAAGAATGGTAAGTTACTATTTTGGCTGGAAACTATCTCTAAGATTGTTCCTGAAATAATAGAACCACTGAATATTCACAGGTGCATTTCCACCAAGGTTGAGTCTGTATTCGCTAAATATTACTAACACCTTTCTGCTTAACATCCCGACCTTAGGAAGAATGGTACCACTCCATCTTTAAGATATCCCAATGCTGATACTCACTCTGCCCCCTCCCAATCTCTGCACACAGATTTGGAAGGGCTCCTGATACCTGAGGAGATTACAGACATGGTGACCGGTATAAAATCAGGAAAAAACCTAGAACCCAATGGGTTCCTCTTGAGTTCCACCAAACGTTTTGTGACCCGGTTAGCCCTCATGCCCTTGACATATTTCAAGAGGCTCTTGACACTGGTCAGTTCACCACAGACCTTGAAGAAGCCACAATAGTGGTCCTTCCAAAGGACGGGCAACAACCCAAGAGCTGCTCTTCATACTGGCCTATCTACCTGATTAATGTGGAGATGAAGGTAAAGGCTAAAATACTTGCCAGCCGGCTCCAAAGGGTCCTTCCCATCTTGATTCAACCAGACCGATGTGGCTTCATGCTCAACCGTAGTACTAGGCACTGCATACGCTGGGTTCAGGCAGCCCTGGCCCGTGCCATGACCTTCCAAGATCCAAGCACCCTCCTCTTAATAGATTTTGAGAAGGTCTTTAACTTGGTCTATTGATCATACCTGCTTGATGTTCTAGAACAAATGGGCTTTGGCCCTGAGTTCTGGGCCTATGTGTGATGGCCAGCAGCCCAAGTGCGAGTGAATGGAATACTCTTGGAGCCATTCCAAATTCATAGGGGAACCAGACAGGGATGCCCACTTTCCCCAATTCTGTTTGCCCTCGCCATGAACCCCTTGCAAGGCTCATCGGTTGTTACGCCCAGATCCGGGGTTGGCGGCGGTCACCTCTATACAGATGACGTCCTCCTCTTTCTGGCCGACCTTCATCTTTCATGGCCTCGCACTCTGAAAATACTGTCCTTTTACGAATTGGCATCTGGTCTAAGGGTAAATTGGAATAAGTCACTCCTGGTTCCTATTCAAGGTGATCTATCCCAGTTCAGAAATTAAGCTTTCAATACCTACGTTTTCATTTTGCTAAAGACAGCAACAGCTGTTACGCTCGACCGAAAAAATTAGCTTGCATTTCTCAACACCTTCTGAAGGGTTTATCTTTGAAGAAATTTGGAAGCTGCCTCTCTCCATTCATAAACCAAAATAATTAAATCCCACATCGCAGCCCCTTCTCTGGGCCATCTCTTTTGATGCTATTCATGGATTTCGCTCCTTTTCTTTCTCCTGGGCCATTACCCTGAGGCCCTTGGTTCCGAATGATCAGGGCTCTGGATATGACCGTTTTGGCCTCCTCGCTATCACCCCCACAACTCACCTGAACGAACATGTGCATGTAAACATTGGTTAAGGTTGACCGAATGTATAGAAACCAAGGGCTTATGTATATTTAATCCTACAAAAACAGTTGCCATATTTTTTATTAAAACTAACCATTCCTGAATTGTATTCTTTGAAAGTGCTTGTTTTAGCATGTAAAAAAATATTATGCGACTGGCTATCTTATACTCAGTGTAATACAATTTTAAAATAATGACTTGCATATTGTCAATGCTTTCTGTAAGATGCTGGGTCCTTATTGAACTATAAATGCACAAGTCACTATTTTTGCACAGCACCAAGCAGCAGTCAATTCTGTGACTCTCAGATATATGCAGTGGTTGTATTCACCAACTGACGTTCCATAACACAATGGTGCATTTTTATCACCAATTAATTTAAAATGCATTTATTTTTCAATTTAAGATGTGTGCATTATTTTATATTCAGTTACTACGAAAGTGAAAAAAACTATAAAATACATATAGAAATGTGCTGTTTTGAGCCATGTCTGTGGTCCATATTTTTCCCTGTTGCCAATACATACAATACATATTAGATGACAATACTTTAAATTATGTTCTACAGCTGTCTTTATGACCCTCTACTGATAAAGAAAACAAACATAGAAATACCATGTTAAAAATGAAGATACAAAATTTATATAAAGTTCTACTTAAGAACGCTGTTTAGGCCTTTGCATTTTTAAAACATGAACAGATGGCTGGTATTTTTCCTCTGGGAAAGTTGGCAACCCTGACTTCAACCGCTTCATGTACGTAAAGACGACCTGGAAATATTCAAAATTAAACAAACTCACGCTTACAGGCCATCTTCATTTTACAAGTACTTATTTAGGTATTCGATCCCCCCCTCCCTTACCACCTCCTCCGGAACACTGTCACGGACTCTTAGGGAGGCGCTCCTCACAGCTGGGATGTCCAATTGAGTTGTGCTTTTATGGGCGGGTCCCTATACTTTCTTGTATTTGTGTTCTATGCTTATGGGCTGTGGCTACGTCTTGTGTATAAAATCACAATAAAAAGGTAATTAAATCAAAAGATTGATTTGGGGATCATACCAGGGCCTTTCTGATTAATTCACAGTTATAATGTCTCCGTATTTCTCTTGCAGAACAGGGGTGACAGCCCTTTACACCAAGGGGGACCTCTGCTGACACATTCGGGGCCGAGGCAGGGTCGAGGCACACCTACCAGTCTTCACTCGCTCCTGGGGCCCTGACGCTGTTTGTTCCTCCCGCCGCCGCTGCTTGTCACCCTGCACGGCCGCTGTGGGGCGGAACTACAGCTCCCAGCAAGCTCAGCGACACCGACCAGCACCGCCCACTTCCTGGGTTTGCGGATGCGCGCGGACGGCGCCGGGCCAAGCCCGGGCAAAGGGCGGGCCGTCTGTGGCCGTCCGGGGACGGCAAGGGACGGGACGGGCTTCCCCCCTAAGGTGTTCGCAGTAACATGGGTAAGCGGAAACTGCAAGTATCCTTGAATGGTGGGAGCACCAATGCTAAAATTCCACGTAAATTTGCCAGCGTAATCTCCTACTTGACCTCCGCCGTAGGGGTTCTTAACAAGGAAATAGAAAACACTGAACGTGAACTGGGCTTGGATATTAACAAAACATTACCACAGGTTCTGATGCCTAATGGTAATATATCTTTCAGACGGGTGCCATTGGAGCCGTTGGTCGTAATCAAGCCCCCAAACATTTCTGTTCCACCTGATCCTATCATACCATTGAGCCCTGCTCCTAAAATTTGTCCTAACTCTGAAACCCTGAGTGAACCCATACGGGAGGAGCCTGTTAAAAAGCATGCCAAGAGACTTCTTAGAAAGACGAAGCGGAGGTGCATTACCCGGGTGGAAAAAGGTCCGAAGACATTTGCCCACCTAGAAGGAACTATCAAAGATATGGTGGAGAACATTTTCACGGAGAAACTTGAATCTGAATTGACACTGATTGCCAAAGATATTATTGACACCCTGAATGAATGTGTAGCAGGGATCTTAAAAAAATTTGAGCGCATTAATGATTTCTTGTCAGCCAATGACCAACCCAAGACTCTGACTGAAAGTCCTCCAAAGCAACTAACTGGGGTCCCAAAGGGGCGAGAATATGTGAGGGGGGATAACATTACTTTGACATCTCTTATTAAGGGCCAATGCCCTGCTATTCCCCATTGTAATTCACTTTTGCCCAAGGGAGGTAATGGCATCAAGGGTCCGCTCTTGGGCCCAGCCCCTAGGAGCCCCACCTGCCACACTAGGGCAATGAAGGTTGGGAGGGCTATCACGACGGAAACAGTCCCGGGCTACCAACCCACCATTAATCTTCCCCCCGAAGCCTCCCCCCTAGTTGCTATACTGGTGAACGTCCCCCCTTTGGGGGAGGGGGAGGTAGAAACCTCAGATTCCCTGATAGCATTTATTAAGAATTGGTGTAATGACAACTGTACAGGTGATAAACTAATCTCCTCTAGCATCATTATGGGTAGACGGGTGGGAAGGCTGGGTCACACAAAAAAACATCTGAAGGGAGATTGCCTCCTTGTAAATTTCAATAAACATACAGAGGCATCACGTTTGTTCTGGGATGCCTCATATTTAAATACTGAAGAAGGGGGCATAAGAGCACTCCAGTTGGGCTTTTTTTTATCCTAGTCCCAACACTAGCCACAGGCAGCAGAAAGTACACAAGTCTGGAGTAGGAGGGACACGAATTGGCACACCCCCAATATCCCAGCACAATCGGCTAGAGATCATCTACCCAGTTGCATAACCCAAAAACCGGGGTTATTACCTAAGCCCCCTATTACGTCTAGTAGGGAGACTAGGGAGGTGTTGATCCTTCAAAACAGATTCTCCCCTTTGTCCCAGTTGGAAGAGTTAGATTGACTGGATGGCTCGACCAAGTTGCCCCCAATTACCTCTAAGAACAAAGAAGGGCTGAGGGAGACGGTCAAAGTATTAAGCTGGAACATTGCAGGGCTACGTACAAAAAGGGATGATGAGGTCTGGGTAAATTTCGTGAAGCAGTATGACATAGTAGCCCTTCAAGAGACCTGGGACAGGGAGTGTAAGTTTTGGGTCACTGATTACACATCATACTTTGTCCCTGCCTGCCGCTCGTTGGCAGGGAGAAACAGAGGAGGATTGATGCTTCTGGAATGGGTAAACTTAGAAGGCTCAGCAAAAATGCTAGAATCCACCTCTCCCAACTACCAGATAGTTGAAGTTAATATGACTAACAATACAACTCTCTTACTCATTAATTTTTATAACTCCATGGTAGGTGAGAGCCCAAATGAGCACCTCCTCTCATTGGTAAAATTTTTAAAATCTTATATGGAAAGTCAAACCACTTATGTTTATTATATTTTGATGGGAGATTTTAATGTCCATTTGTGTCATTTAAAATGTCAGTATGATGATGAGGAAGGCCCTCCTAACTCATCCCCCCAACATTTTGAACATACCCTAAAGGGGGAAGCTCTGGAGGATCTCCTGTCAACTATGGATCTGTATGAACCTGGGTTTTTAATAGGAATGACCGGGTGGTGACATATAGAGCCAGGGAGAGTGAATCTATTATAGATTACATATTTATATCTCCGGCCCTTTTAGGCTTTGTAACGTTCTATAATGCCGTCCCCTCCACGTACAGTGACCATAATCCTGTGGTCCTGGAGCTGGATTATAGTACCTCCTTTTTTAATAAACAGACTGCTTCTAAAGCTGTAATCGAGGTTAAACCTAAGGACCAAGGGAGGAGATTAAAGTGGAATAAAGTAATTCCAGATGAATTTTTTAACATCATTAGCTCGAAAGTGGGTGCTGAACTTAATGTATGCTCAGACCCCTCAAGTCAGGGGGGGACGTTATTGCCTCTTATGAGACAATCTGTCTCCAAGTGGCCAAAGAACTTACAGTGAAAACCCAGCCCAAAATAACTCCTGGTAAGGGCTGGTTCGATCGAAACTGCTCCAGAGCACATAACTTGCTCATACGGGCTCTCAAAAAGATTCCCCGGGACAAACTGCAAGTTATGCAGCTGAGGAAAGCTTATAAATCCACAGTACAGGCGCGCAAAAACGAAATCAAAAGGGACGCCTGGGCCGCACTGACAGGCAAGGCTACTATATGGGATAGCTCCAAATTCTGGGCAATAGTCAATAATCCGCTATTTTCAGGTGCCGAGAATGGTGTACTAGAAAT
The DNA here is from genome assembly GCF_964261635.1 of Lissotriton helveticus. Taxonomy (NCBI): domain Eukaryota; kingdom Metazoa; phylum Chordata; class Amphibia; order Caudata; family Salamandridae; genus Lissotriton; species Lissotriton helveticus. The sequence continues at coordinate 233,303,781 of NC_136072.1, read as the reverse complement.
TAATATCTCTGAAAGGGATTGGTTAAATCATTTTGAGGCAATCTATGGGAGCAATTTGGAGATCGAAGCCTTTGAGGTCCCTTCGATTAATTCGACCTGACTACCATTGTCCTTTACAAATGAGGAGGTTGAGAAGGTGATAGAGGGAACTGCTGGCCATAAGGCCCCTGGCCCAGATGGTGTGCCCTCCGATCTATATAAGATTAATCCTAAATACTGGGCCAAAATACTTACGAACGTCTTCAATACATCAGTTGTATCAAGATCCCCAGCAACTTGGTCCTGCTCAACCATCATTCCTGTGTTTAAAAAGGGCCAAAGGGGGGACCCCAGATGCTATAGGCCAATATCCCTACTTGATTCCTCCATCAACATTTTGGGGAAGTTATATTGGCGAAAATAATGGACTGGGTTGTAGAGAATGAGATCTTATCAAACGTCCAATATGGTTTTCGAGCTGGTAGAGGCACGGAAGACCAGTGCCTCAATTTACACTTAATTATAAACAAATACACGGTGGCAGCCAAAGGATCAATCTACCTGGGTTTCATGGATTTGTCCACAGCCTTTGACCTAGTTAATAGGTCAAGGTTGTGGACCATACTACTGGACCTGGGGTTGGACTGTTCACTGGTGTATTTCCTGGCTGAGCTCCATAGGGACCTGTACGCGACAATAAGAATGACACAGGAGGGGAAATGCACTGCCAGGTTCAAGTCAGGCAGAGGGATGCGCTAAGGGTGCATCCTGGCCCCTATGCTCTTTTCCTTATATATTAATTCCTTGGAAGACTCACTGGTAAAGGCATCCCCTGATATTCCGTGTATGGGAGGAACGTCCATCCCAGTACTCCTATACGCGGACTATGCCGTTTTACTGGCACGGACACCTCTTGGCCTACAAAGACTGTTAAACTCCTTTGGAGAATTTATGAAATCTCTGGATCTAGTCATTAATAACGGCAAATCACACGTTATGACATTGGGCTCTAGTAAATATAGTACCAAAACCTTCTTTTGTAACGATTGTGCGATCTCCAGGGTGAAAGTTTTTACGTACCTGGGAGTTGTGTTCGACGAGAGATATACCTGGGGCCCACAACTTACCACCAAAGTTAATGCGGTTAGAAGGTCCTCTGCCGCGATCCTAGGTTTTGCTAAACGGTTAGGGGGGAAACCGTGTGAAGCAATTTTATCCATTTACAAAGCTAAGTCTATTTCTATTGCAAGATATGGGGCTGGCATATGGAGGTACAAACAACCTAAGTCTATCCAGACTGAGGAAAATAAATTCCTCAGTGCCCTTTTTGGTCCATCAAGAGTTAGGGATGGGCTATATATCAGACATCATAAGCTTAGCCCCTATTTTATTATGGATGAAAACATGGTTGAACCCTAAACTCACCCTGAATCATTAGATTTTAAGAGATTGCATGAAATTGGAGAAATCAAAGGAAATCCAGTGGTTGTCCTTTATTAAGACAACCGCTATGGATTTGGGACGCCCAGAGATTTTTACTAACCCAGAAGGGCTGTTAAAAGCTGATATCAACAGGGTTAGGATTAATTTTAAGAAACTTAGAGAGCGGGAACATGTGCAACTAAACAAACCCACCGTCAGGGCATATTTCCTACTAACTTCGTCTCTATCTATTCAACCGTACCTCAGTATCATAACGGTCCCATTTCATCGATGGTTGATAACAAAATTCCGATTTAACCAAATCCATTTATTCTTGTCTGATCCTAAGGGGTGGTGTAGGCCTGAGGAAGCGGTGCCTTGTAAATGTGATGGCCACTCACCCCAAGACACAATGCACTTTTTAGTCCTCTGTTCTTTTTATAACGTAGGTAGGAAAAAGTTTATTCTCCCACTTTTAAAAGATAAGGGATTCTTACAAATTAAGCCAGCACTACTTTACCTGCAGCTAATGGAATCCCCAGTGACTATGTTTGGTGTTGCTAATTTTCTTGTAGTATCCATTCGCAGCAGGAAGATGAGACTGGCGAAAATGATATAATGGTGGCATAAGTAGGTGATTTTACCAAAATAACAATGAATTGACGTTTTTTATGTGAAATCTATTTTTAAACTGTTTTTATTGTATTAATGTAATCTTGGCATTATTTATTATTATTGTATAGTATACTTTTATGATTTTTATTAATCGAATAAAGTGTTTTTTGACCAGCCTTGTTCTGACCCCCATGGAATTTGGATTTAATTTTCAAGAGAGTGTTACTGGCTTCAACTGTAGCAATTTTATTCAATTCAGACTTTGCTTTAATTAGATTATGGGGGGCATCTGCATCTTTAGAAGAGAAATACGAGTGTTCCAGTTGTTTAATGTTCTTAAGCTGATCCGCATATTTAGTTCTGTTAAGTTTCTTCTTTTTAGACACATAGGAGATTACGAAAGCTCGCAGAGAAGCTTTAAAGGCATCCCAATTATTGGAAATAGATGTGTCAGCCGGGTTATTAAAGGTGAAGAACTCAGCTATAAAATTCTTAACCTCTTTTAAAAACACATTATCAGACAAAAGAAATGTGTTGAATTTCCAGCGACTAAACTTAGAAGAGGTAAGGGAAAGGTCAAGGGCCGCATGCACTGGGGCGTGATCCGAAATAAAAATAGAGCCAATATTGGACTGCTGGAGTGCTGGAAGTAGAGACTTACTAACTAAGATATAGTCTATCCTGGACCGCGTATCGTGGACATTCCAAAATAAAGTATACTCCAGGGTATCAGGATTGCAGGTTTTCCAAACATCGTATAGGGGGCGGGAGGAAATAGCCGATTGGAAACATTTATGAGTTTTATCAGGATGGAATTTGCTTGATGAGAGTCTGTCGGAAAAGGGGTCCAGCCATTGGTTAAAATCTCCAGCAATCACAATATTAGGGCAATCAATGGAGGAAATAAGAATTTTAACATCAATCCAATATTTGGGGTCAGGACGAACAGGACCATATACATTTAATAAAACCATTGGTTTGTTTTGGATCACAACCTTAGCCAGTACCCAGCGACCGTCAACATCCGACTGAGAAGATAGAATTTGGACAGATAAACCTTTATGAAACAGAATCGCAACACCCCCTTTTTTGTTGACAGCAGGAGAAAACACAACTTGACCCACCCATTGCCTTTTGAGCTTAGAAGATTCTACATCCGAACAATGGGTCTCTTGGAGAAAAACAACCTGTGAATTTAGCTTGGATAAATGGGACAATACCTTTTGACGCTTGACGGGGTGTCCGAGACCACGAACATTCGACGTTACAAAGTTACACACGATGGAAGGTAAGGAAGGGGGGAAAACACCCGGAGCCAACACACCTCAGGAGAACAGCTACAACAAAGACACAATAAACAAATTCATTACAGATGCATATGATACCTAACAAACGCACATTGACACAAATAAGAGCGCCCATGAGCACTGAGAACAACAAGGTAAATAACAGAAGTCGATGAATAGGAAAGTGAACTTGAAAGAGAAAACGAAAAAGGCTACAAGAGAAGGAAGGAGAGAGAAATTGGTAGAACAGGAAAGTACAGACAAAGAGGAAGAAAGGGAAGAGACAGATGAAGGAAAAGAAAAATGTAGACAAATCAAGGCAAGAAAGCCAGATCTGAGAGGAAAAAGAACACCAAGACATCGGGAGCGGGGAGACGCCGAGGGAAATACAGACCCCACGGAGCAGCAGGAGAGCAATAAAGGGCTATAGAAAGAAGAGAAGAAAAGAAAAAGCCTCAAGGAAAGAATGACGTAAAGGGAGAAAACAAGATGAAGCCAGAGCATTTACAATAACACAACAAATGTAGGCAATAGGAGAGGAAAAAAAGACAAGTCATCCAGTATTAGTGTCCATGCTAGGTGAGGAAACACTTTGGAGGTATTCGCGGCGCTTCTGAGGATCTTCAAATGAACGGGTATGGCCATTATGAGTAATCTTGCAAAAGCATGGATGAAGGATTCCATATTGAATGTTCAGTTGCCTCATTTGCGGGCGAAGATTAAAAAAATCCTTACGTCGGGCGTTCGTTGCATTTGACAGATCTTGAGAGATAAAGATATTATGGCCCGACCATAAGAGGCGACGTTTAAGTCTGGCAGCTTTGAGGACAGTCATTAACTCAGTAAACTCGAGGAATAGAATAATATTACCACGAGGTTTAGATGGATTGGAAGTAAGACGACCTAGGCGATGAGCCCTCTGGATATTAAGGACATGAGAGGCAGGCTGAAGGTCTAAAAGTTCATGTAGGAATCTACGAATAAAGGCCACCATGTCGGACCCCTAAAGATTCTCTGGAACCCCATAAATACGTAGGTTATTTCTACGATTACGATTTTCAAGATCCTCTGTATGTAGCTTTAGCTGTTGAATTTCCTTTTCCAGAAGCTGTATTTTAGTAGATACATCTTGAATATCACTGACGCGCTGCTCTAGATTCAAAACCTTGCCTTCCATAACGACCCATATTTCTTCAATTTGTTTGAGCTGTTCATTAGTGGCAGACATGAAGTGTTGGAGACTGTGTACCTCCTCCAAGATGGAGTCCAAAACGGGGTTCGAGGATGTGTGGATCGGAGAAGGAGGGTCACCAGTCACAGAAATAATGAACAGGATGTAGAGTAATTAGACCTGAAAATACTAGTTCAGAGGCAGGGAACAAGCAAGAGGCACAGTCTACTCAGGTAAGGCATAAGTAAGGCGGGCGCTCGGACTCTTCATGAAAATAGGATAAAAAGATCCTCAGAGAGCCCAAAATTTTTTTTTTTTAAATGGCATAACAGCAAAGCGTTCACATATATTACTTGAAGGATGGGCCAGAAATGAAACACCAGGGCATGATACCAGAAAAATGTGAGAAAAAACACATCTTCACGCCAAAATTGTAAAATGGCGGCCGTTTTCTCACAAAGTCAGAATAATGGTGGCATTAGAGGAATAAATCCACGCAAAGGGCATTCAGTAGAGCAATTACGCCATACCTTGATGGACAACAGCAAATTATGGGCAGCGGGTGTGCAGCAATGTCACAGGAAGAACAACCGAAGGTGTTACGGAAACTTGTGAGGGGACGCGGGCTCAGCGGCACAAAATGGCGGCCGCCCGTGTCCTGATGCAGCGGCTGGGATGTAAAGCTCGAAACACCGAAAAATCTGCGTCAAATGCTCCGTGACTGCAAGCTATCAAAGCGGGCCATATTCCGCTGACCGAGCACGTCGAAGGTCGGCTCCAGAAGGAAGAAAACAGAGGCTAAAATCTCCCTTGAAGCCTGCAACTCTCCGGAGCTCACGGGATGTCCGCCATTCCACTACGGCGCGTCCTTTTATCATTTTTAGGTCGAGCGACCTATCTCAATGCGCATGCGCATTGAGCGGGAGCGAGATATATAGGGGCTTATCGAGAGTTTACCTAACTGGCGATTCCACTGGCGATTTCTTGCAGTGCATGTGCTTTTTAGGTCATTGCACAAGCGCAAGCCCTAAAAAGCGTGTGCACAATGCCACCAGCCGCCTGCCTGCCTGCCTCGCATTACCACATCAAAGGCGGCCGCGTCTCAGGCCCCTGCTGCTTCACACCCTCAGCCCCCTCCCCTGCCCGCCGTGTCACATTTCTCCTCCCCCCTCCCCACAGCAATGCCCTCCGTCTTGTTTTACCCGTTTCTTCTTTTCTCTATCTGTCCCGCGTCCCTTTCTCTCTTTGCCTCGCAGCGTCTTTTTTTTTGCTTCTGATGCCCGTTAAAAATTCCACCTCTCCTTGCAAATGTTTTCCCTTTACACCGCATCAGCGTGTCTCAACTCTCCCATTGTCACGTTTTCTGCATTTCTTTTTCTCTCGTTTGCCTCCTCCCCCATTTCCAGTCTCCGCTTATCTCTTGTTTATGTTTACAATGCTTCCATTCATCAACTGCCATGCTCTCAGTTCCAGGAGCTTTTAGTGAGCTAAATTTACTCCCTCCGCATCAGCGTGTCTCAACTCTCCCATTGTCACGTTTTCTGCATTTCTTTTTCTCTCGTTTGCCTCCTCCCCCATTTCCAGTCTCTGCTTATCTCTTGTTTATGTTTACGATGCTTCCATTCATCAACTGCCATGCTGTCGGTTCCAGGAGCTTTTAGTGAGCTAAATTTACTCCACACAGAGTGCAGTAAATGTCAGTATAAAAGGCTTTAGGAGGACACTCCACAAACAGAGCCCATTTGGCCCCAAGAAGCCCAAAACAACATGTTCTCCCAGGGCACTTCTAGCTATTCCAAACGGAGGAAGTTGTTTTCTTGTTTTATTTAGTGCATTCAAAGCCTGGCCAGACTTGAAAATAACCCAGAAAGATAACAATGACTTGGGAGCAGAGGCTGATTTTCCGTCACCAACCTTTAACTCTGATCAGGACAGCCTCGGAAGCCGGCCCTTATCTGCCTTTGAGTTCGGGACACCCTGCCTGCCCCCTATTTAGTCTGCAGCCTCTTGGCTCTGCTATCGGCCTGATAACAGGCTGGCTTATTGTCAGCCCCAAGTGCGCCAGGGACACTTCACTAGCACTGAAATACTTTACTGACGCTTTGCAGTTTGCTCAGTGATGGGCGACAGCATCACATAACAAGCATTGGCATAATTGCGGGTTTATATAGCGCTAGGAATCGACTCCCGGAGGAGTATCTCCACGCTTCGACCGCTGGGGAACCCGTCCTGGCTCACCCTGAGAGATGGTCCCTGATGGGTATCTCTAAGGTGCGACCAAGCATCCCCGGCGGTCTGGGGGGGCCGTTGTGAAGATGAGGCAAGCTGATGCCCAGAGTTGCCGAGTGTGGTTTCTGACTAGAGTAGGCACCGAGGCGAGAATTATCGAGTCCGCTGACCCTGGTCCACGACCCTGCCGCGTCGGGAATTGAACCCTGGTCCCGGGCCGTTCTCTGCTTACGGGTCTGCCGCCTCTAACCAGTGAGCCACACTGGCATAGCCAATAGGTCTCGCCTTTGAGACCTTATAAGTGTTTAACCATGCAACAGTTAATGTCGTTGCACCAAGGATATTGTGCTGCATAACTAAGTACTTATACAGTCCCAAAAGCGAGACCTATTGGCTATGCCAATGCTTGTTTAAACTGAAACCCTTTAGTGACTGAGAGTGGTGGCATCAAACTATTCAACGACCTGTCACTATCGCCGAACATTTTGGGTCACCTCCTGGTAGCAACACTCTAATGAGAGGTTTATGATCTGATTTAATTGTGAACTTGGAACCTAAAGATAGGTCCTAAAATATTCACAAGCCCAAGCAACAGCTAAGGTTTCCCATTCTATTACAGAATATTTTTTTTCTGAACAGGTTAACGTCTGGATGCAAACACCACAGTCTTTTCTCGACCATTAGGTATTTGAGCCAAGACAGCAGCGAGGCCTGTAGCGCTGGCATCAACAGTGAGTACATATTGACGCCTAGTGTCAAATGGTGTGAGAATTCCTGCATCACAAATGCCTTTCTTTATGTTTTCAAAACATGTTTGTTGTACAGTGCCCCATGAAAAATTAACTCCTTTCTTTAAAGAGATCTTAAATCAGCGGTTTTAGTCGAACAATCCTTGACAAATTTAGAATAGTATTCTATTAATCCTAAAAAGGACCTTAATTTATCTTTATCTGAAGGAACGGGAGCTAAACAAATGGCATCTAAAAGATTCTGTTTAGGCTTCACCCCAAGATTTGTAATTTCATACCCTAGGTAATCTACTTTATCTACTAAAAATGTACATTTGTCTCGTCTAAGATTTAACCCTGACACTCCGATTTTGAACAAGGCCTCGCGGAGTGGGTGGTTATGTTGGTCAACAGTGTTTCCAAATGTTAAAATATCATCTTGGAAAAAGACGATCTTTTTCATGCCCTTAAAGAGTACATTCATCAGTCTTTGAAATATGCTCACCGCAGAGCAGAGACCAAAAGGCATTCTGGTACATTTATCAATGCCTTCCATAGTGATAAAGGCCTTAAGGGGTTTGGATTCCGCATGTAACCTAATTTGGTGGTACGCATTTTTCAGATCTAGTTTGGAAAAGAGTTTCCCACCACTCAATGCCATTATCAAATCATTAATATTGGGGAGAGGGAAGGTGTTGACTATCACATTTTGGTTAAGTGATCTAAGGTCAATGCAGAACCTACATTTTCCATCCGATTTTTCAGTAATGACCACTGGAGAAACCCACATTGAGCTCTCAACAGGTTCAATTACACCAGAAGTAAGCATTTCTTGCAGCATTCCCTTGACAGCTTCCCTAGCTATCAAAGGTGTTCTGCGTACTTTGTGCTGTATTGGAACAGCATTGGGTTTCAAGATTAACTTATGCACGTAACCTTCAAAACAACCCAACTCATCTCTAAAGACGTCTTTAGCTTCCTCCAATATTTTCTCTAATGACGGATTATCAAAGATAAGTACCTGAGTGGGAGCCCTGGGATCAATAATGTTGGAAAGATCAAACTGATGCATCCATCCAAGGATAGGTTGGCCATCTGTGGCAACATACACTTTTCCTTCAACAGATCTACCACTGAATTCAATTATAGATTTCATATAACCAATAAGGTCTATCATTTCACCCTGATACCCTCCTGGATAGATGTCTTTAGGTTGTAATACAATATTGGGCCACAACTTGTCATAAATATATTTTGGAATAATGCTGTACATAGAACCACAATCCACCATTAATTGTACTACTTCGCCATTAATTTTAAATTCAGCCTTAATTCTGTTTCTCCTACCAATATGATCATTAGGATCATCAACACTCAAAATCCTATCAGCCTGTGAAGGAATATCATAAGTGGTACAGGGTAAACGTGCATTTTGAGACAGAGTATCAGTATTAGTATCATATATCATAGCTACTCTTTGTTTGAACGATTTCCTACACATATTTGAAAAATGACCTTTGCGTCCACATTTCAAACAATTCTTGTCAATGGCAGCACATTTACGGTAATCCGCATTATGGGATGTGCTTCCACATCTATAGCATGATGTGAACTGTTGTCTGCCTCTTTGGAAGAACTTTCCTGATTTGGATACTGCTGCCACATTCGAATCGTCGCTAGAGACTACTGAGACATTTTTAGGATTGCTTTCTTCTTTCTTACTTAACTCACGCATACAATACTGTGAATGCTCAAGGACCTTTGCTATGTCTATTGCATCTTTTAAAGAAGGGTTCTTGGTTGCCCAAAGTCGTTCTTGCGTTTTCTTGCATTTACATTGTACGACGAGTTGATCTCGTACTAATTCATCCGTCATAGCTCTAAATTTGCATTTTAAGGATAGTTCTCTGAGTTTAGACACAAACTTGACAATAGACTGATTTTCTCCTTGTCTGTGCGTATAGAATTGATAACGGTTTAAGACCATATTAATCTCTTTAGCAAACCTAACTTCCAGGCGTTTTTTGGCTTCCAGATACACATCTTCAATGGCATTGCCATTAGGTAAAGTTGCTATTGGTAGATATTTTAAAATGTGTTGTCCTTCTTTGCCAAGATTATTCAACAACAATGTTTTCTTTCTAGCAGCACTAAATTTCGAACCATCTATGGCATCAATGTAATTTTAGAACATGGGTAGCCAATGTTCCTATTCTATTGAAAGAGGACCAGGAGAAGCCACGAAAATTGAGGGATATATTATTGAGCTTTGATTCTCCATTGTGAGTTGAATAACAGTAAAAATGAGAAGCTGTATAACGCTGACTTAATGTCTTTGTAAAAATATAAAATGCTGACTTTGTGCTATTATGTTCATAATGCCACATTGCTAAGGTAAATCTCTTGCCACTAGAGAAATAAAATGCTTCAATGTGCAGGATGTGCTTTTGACATAAGCACTAATGATCACGTTGAAAGATAAATAGATGTTCGAGGCATATGAGCTGCAGATTTCACACTATGCATAGATGGCCACCTAGTGTTGGGCCCGGATGTTTGCAGTTTGTTTTTCTTGTAGAGAGTCTTTGGAAGTCACGGGATAGGTGACTCCTCCCTTGGGTGATACTGCGCATGGGCATTGGCTCCATCCCCAGCTTGTTTTTTTCCGCCACCGGGCTCGGATGTGGTTCCAGCGCTCCGTGTTGGAACCGATTAACCGTCGACGTGCAATCTTCATCGGCTTCAAGAAACTACTCTACAAAGCGTTTTCCAGTCGACACAACTCTTCGACTCCAAGGACGTCTATTCCGGTCGTCGAATATGGCCTTCGGGCCCAACTAGGCCTCGACTCCAGCTAATGGAAAGGACGCCATTTAAAAGGTGTCCTCAATGTGGGTCGAAGTTTCCCCACACTGACCTCCACGAGGTCTGTAACCTCTGTCTCTCTCCGGAGCACGAGGCCAAGGACTGTTCAGCCTGTGCCTCTTTCCGCTCCAAGAAGATTATCAGGGACCGGAGAGCCAGACGAACAATGGCTCAAAGATCTTCGGCTCCGATTCCGGACGACATTTTCCACAAAGGCGTTGACGTCCCAGAAGAACACGACGTCGACAGCGAATCGGAGGCAGAAGATTCAGATGTCGAGGACCTGACTCCAGCGCAGCGGGTCGTAAGTAAAACCATCGACCCCCACACTTCCTCGACACACCCAAAGAAGGCTATGGTCATACCCCCGCCCTCGGGCTCGGGTGCACACCGAGACAATACTTCGATGGCCCCACCTACGGGCTCGGCCAAGAAGTCAATAAGGCCTTCGGGCGACTCAGGCTCGAGTCGACCCCCGCTCGGTGCCAGCACACAATTACCGGCACCGAAAAAAACATCTACTACCGCACCAAAGCCATCGGCGCCGAAACACTCAGTTTCCTCAGCACCCAAACCAACTTCGAAGCAGTCGAAAGTTTCCGGCACCAAAAAACCACCGGAGCCGAAGCACCCATCAGAGCCGAAAAGAGTGTCAGACTCGAAAAAAACACCCGAGAAACGAAAAAGCCTTTGGATCCGAAAAAGACTTCGGCTTCCCCCGTTAAAGATAAAAGGTCGAAAGAAGCCGTACCGGCGCCGAAACATCCTTCCACGCCGAAAGGTCATACTCCTGATAGAGACTTGTTTGCTCCAGATCCAAAGCAAAAGACTCTTGTTAAAGACCCAAAGACTGGTCGATTGACATTATCAAAGAAACAACCACCAGAGGCGCCTGCACCAGCTCCGGCCCCAAAGAAGAAGGACATGGCTACCTCACCTATGCATGTACCTTACCCAGCTCCTGCACCCACTCCTCCACCCCATACTTCACCACCTCTCTCCCCTGTACCATCTAGCACAAATGATGATAATGGGGAGGATGTATCAGACACAGGGGCTGATCCACATGAGCCAGTTGATCCCCCAGACTCGCCAGACCCATGGGTAGATTACAATACACCAGACGTCCCAGCCGTTCCACAAGATGATATATACCCGTCTAGGCCTTCACCACCAGAAGACACCATGGGGTTCAACCAGTTACTAATTAGAATTGAATTTAAAATATTTATATAGCGCAACGTACACCAAACGGTTTCTTGGCGCTTTAGGAGGACGTAGGAGGCAAAAGAGTAAAAGAAGAAAATTACTGTGGGAAAGCTTGACTGAACAAAAACGTTTTCAGGTCCTTACGGAAGAGGGAGTAGTGTTTGATCGCTCGTAGATGATCGGGGAGGGAATTCCAAAAAGTGGGTGCCAAAACTGAGAAATTGGACCCTCCCCACTTTTTCCTCTTGTAGCGAGGTACCTGTAGAAGGGATTGGGAAGATGATCGGAGCTGTCTGGTAGGGATATATTCCTTTAACAGGGAGGAGATAAAAGCAGGGGGCCTACCCTGGCGTGCCTGGAAAACCATGCAACCGGTTTTAAAGAGTAAACGGCGCCAAACAGGCAGCCAGTGTAGCGCCTTCAATAATGGTGTAGAATGATGGAAACGGGGAAGGCCGTACACCAGCCGAGCTGCCTGATTTTGCACAAGCTGAAGTTTGCGTAGGCTATAGGCCGGAATGCCATTGTACAGGGCATTGGCATAGTCTAGCCGGGAGATCACGAGGGCAGACATAATCAGTTTAAGTGCCAGGGGGGAAAAAAAACGGGAGACAGTGCGAATAGTGCGGAGAATAAGAAAGCAAGAAGAGACAACAGAGCTGATTTGGGACTGAAGGGTAAGGTGAATATTCATTTTAATACCTAGGGTCTTGCCTGTAGAAGAGGGAATGGGAGGGGAACCAAAGGAAGAGGGCCAAAAGGAAGAGTTCCAGGGACTGGAAGAGCCACCAGTGAGGACCAGCTCGTTTTGTCCGGGTTCAACTTCAAATGGTTGTGGCTCATCCAGTCCCTGATGAAAATCATAATAGTTTGAAAATTAGAAATAGCGTGAGAAGAAGAGGAAAGATTGAAAACGAGCTGGAGTGCAAAGATAAGAGGGTAGATATAGAGATTAAACAAAAGAGGAGAGAGAGAGGAACCCTGGGGGACACCACAAGTGATCTTAAGTGAAGTTGCCGTGAACTCCCCCAGCCGGACCGCCTGGGTGCGATCCCGCAGGAAGGACGAGAGCCAGACTAGTGCTGAGCCCCCGATTCCCGCCGCTCTGATACGTGAAAGCAAGATGGAATGGTCCACCGTATCAAAAGCGGCGGAAAGATCGAGGAGCACCAGGGCCTGATGTTTATTTTGGTCCAAGCCCTCCCTGAGGTTGTTCAGGACCGACACCACGACGGACTCGGTAGAGTGCCTAGGCCGAAAACCCGCTTGACAGGACGCCAAACCCCCGGTTGCCTCCACATGGGCACTAAGTGCCGAGGCAACATGGCGCTCAAGCACCTTGCCCAGGTAGGGCAGCAAAGAAATGGGCCGGTAATTAGTTGGGGTGGATGGATCGGCGCCTGGTTTCTTCAAAATAGGCACAATAGTGGCCGATTTGAGAGCTGGAGTCACAACCCCTTGTGCAAGGGAACTATTGAGGAAGGTGATCGGGGGCTGAGTGCAAACGGAATAAATTCGTTGGAGAATACGGGCCGGACAGATATTGGCTGGAGAACCTGACTTTACTTTAAGGAGTGTTTCCAGAAACACTTCTTCCGTGAAAGGGGGGATCGAGAGTAGATAAGGTTGAAGGGTGGGAGGAAGGGGGTCAACATAAGTGGCAGAAGGAGGAGGGATATTGGTCTTAATATTGGAGATTTTGTCCAGGAAATAGTGATTCAGAGAGTCACACAGGGATTGAGTAGGAAGAGGTTTAGAAATGATCCTCTCTGAAAAAGCTAAATCATGGACGATGGTAAAGATTTCTCTCGATTGGTTCTCTGCTGCTAGAATTTAGATGAGAAATGGGCAGTTTTAGCTCCTAAAATAGCTTTTTTGTACTCCTGCAATAGTGTGAGGTAACAAGTTTTCTGCAGGGGACAGTAATCCCTTCTCCATAATCTCTCAGCACGCCGGAGGGACAGCTTTTTTTCCTTTAGGTCTTCATTAAACCACCGATTCACCTCCTTTGGTCTTTTGGTTGATATCCGACGTAGGGGGGCTATTGAGTTACAGCCTCCCGCAAGCCAGGTATCAATCCCAGTAGCTTGTAGTGAGGAGGGTAGGCCCGCCAGATCAGGTGAGGAAATTAAAAGGGAGGATGATAATGAGGTAAGATCGACACGGTTCCAGTTCCGTGCCCAGATGTTTTTTGCCAGCGGAACCTTAGCAGCGGGGTTAAGGTGGAGAGAGAAAAAAATAAAGGCATGGTCAGACCATGGGCATGGGGACACTAATATGGAAGAAATAGAATGGTTAAGGGACCAGACTTGGTCTAACACGTGTCCGCATACATGTGTGGGAACTTGGATGTGGGGGATAAAATTCAATGATTGAAGCAGTTCTGTAAATTGCTTGGAAGCTGGGCATTCAGAAGAATCATTGGGCCAGTAGCTAAAATCACCTAGTACTAGGACAGAAGCATGATTGACCACCAACGTGGCTAGTAGGTCCTGAAAAGCTGATATAAACCGGGGAGTAGGCTGGGGTGGTCGATATGTTAACAAGCAGATAAGCGGGGGGGAGAAAGTGGCAGAGCGAGCCACAAGGTACTCAGTGGAATCGATAGAGGTGGAGGGGAGGAGTTGGAAGTTGTACTCCGATCTAGCAATGAGCGCCACGCCACCCCCTTTTTTGCCTGCCGGGCGGTCGGCACGGAGGACCGCGTAAGCAGGGGGAAGGGCAGCTAAGAGGGATGGCAAAGAGGACTCACAGAACCAGGTCTCGGTTAGACACAGTATGTCTGGCTTGTGGGAGTCAAGCAGGATAAACAGATCTTGGTGATGTTTCACCGCCGACCTGGTGTTAAGTAAGATGAAAGACAGGGGAGGAAGGGGAGAAAGAGGGGGAAAACGGGGCAGCAGTGGGGAAGGAGTGAGACCAAGAGCGGAGATGGTGCTACTGATAGAAAAAGGAAGCGACCAATTACCTTGCAGATGTTTAAGGCTCTCCGAGGAATAGGAGATGAAAGGGGCATAAGGACGAGCCCCTAGCCCCGGCCGGCCGCGGACGGGCGCAGACGGGCTTAACTCAGGCGCAACTCCGGCGCGCCTACGACGCGCCCGCTGCGCTGACACATAGTGGATGTTTAAATAGGATGATGACGAGGGGGGTGTGGCGAAGATCGAACTCGCCGACCAACCCAACCCAAGATGGCGGCCGCGGCCGCTGGGGAGCACCGTTAAGCGGTCAGCCCACAGCGGGTGGCTTGGCTTCTAGGAGGGTGACAAGCAAGATGGAAGGTAAGTGTCACTGCTAGTAGTCAGCAGGACAGAGATGAAGGAGCTTTTAAAATTAGCGTCACTGCTCGTGATCAGCAGGATAAAAGTTAAGGAAATGGATTTCCATGCTCGCAGTCAGCAGGATAAAACAAAATTTAAAACTAAGTTGCCTCAGCGCTCCAACAGTCGCGCACAAGCCCTCTGCCACCGGGCTGCTTGCGATCAGCGATTAGAGCAGCACAATACCATGGGGTAGACATGCACTCAGATGCAGTGGAGGAGGGGTCCTCCTGGACACATTTGACACCGCACAAAGTGCCATACTCAATCTACCATTCGATGAACAACACTCATTTGGCCCCGAGGTAGATGTCTCCCTCAAAAAGATGAAGAAAGACACAGACGCAGCAAAATCTATGGGAGCCCTGCAGTCGCAGGCTCCCAGACGTTCTTTTCGTCGCTCCACATATAGAGGTGCGAACAGAGGGTACTCACCAGATACACCATCCACTGGTTACAAAAGCCCCACTCAGTCTACCTACGGTAAGGGCTACCAAAGGGGAGGTTAACAACTCCCGCTCTGCCTCCACCCCTACCCAATGACTCCCCTTCCCTTCCCCCGCCCCATTCCACTCCTGTCGGGGGAAGGATACAGCAATACCTGTCAGGAAGACATCACATCAGACAGATGGGTGTTTCAAATAATTCAGTCAGGTTACTGTCTAGAACTAACATCTACCCCCCCAAACATACCACCCAAACAGCGTCCAATGTCACAAGATCATTTAACGCTGCTCAGACAAGAAGTACTTTCTCTCCTGCAGAAAAATGCAATAGAGATAGTTCCAAAACATCAAAGGAACAAGGGAGTGTATTCCCTGTACTTTTTGATTCCAAAACAGGACGGTTCTCTAAGACCTATTCTAGACCTCAGACCTCTGAACGCTTACATACAATCAGTTCACTTCCATATGGTCACACTTCAGCAAGTCCTTCCACTCTTGTTACAGGACGACTTTCTGGTCACACTAGATCTCAAAGACGCCTACTTTCACATCCCAATTCATCAGGCTCACAAGAAGTATCTACGATTTGTGCTGGAAGGACAGCACTACCAATTCAAGGTACTCCCATTCGGAGTACCCAGAGCGCCAAGAGTGTTCACCAAATATCTAGCAGTGGTGGCAGCACACCTAAGACAGCACATCCACGTCTTCCCATATCTAGACGACTGTCTCATAAAGGCACAGTCATACAACCAATATGTACAACACACTCACAATACAATACTGTTACTTCATAACTTAGGCTTCACAGTAAATTACACCAAGTCACATCTGCTACCGTCGCACAAACAACAGTACCTAGGAGCTACAATCAATACTCAACTAGCACAAGCTTATCCCTCTCCAGCAAGGATAACAAGTGTGCAAACGCTCCTAACAAAGTTCAAATCACAACACTCGCTTCCAGCTCGGGTGTTTATGCAACTCAAAGGGATGATGGCATCTTGCATATTTATAGTACCTCACGCAAGACTGCAAATGCGTCCGCTTCAAGAATGTCTAGCACGTCAATGGAACCAGGCTCAGGGTCAGTTAACATATCTAGTGTTGGTAGACAGTCGGACTCATCGCTCTCTGCAATGGTGGAACACAAAAAACCTGTCAAAAGGCGACTATTCCTAGAGCCAGTTTCACAAATTACACTAACAGCAGACGCATCGCTCTCTGGCTGGGGAGCCCACTTGCTGCATCACACCACGCAGGGAAAGCGGACACCAATGCAGAAACTACTCCACATCAACCATCTGGAGCTATTAGCTGTGTTTCTAGCTCTAAAAGCATTCCAAAGGCAAGTTGTAAACAAGACTGTCTTAGTCCGCACAGACAATATGACAGCCATGTATTACGTAAACAAACAGGGAGGGACACACTCTCTGCAGCTCTCTCAATTAGCTCAGCAGATATGGAGATGGGCTATACCTCAGAACATCTTTTTAATATCCCAACACGTCCCAGGGGTTCAGAACACCCTGGCAGATCTGTTAAGTCGGCAGACCCAGCAGATGCACAAGTGGGAACTTCATCCACAAGTTCTTCATCCGTTCTTTCAAATGTGGGGTCAACCTCAGATAGACCTCTTCTCCACGCACGACAACTCAACATGCCCACACTTCGCTGCCAGATACCCACACCCATTAGCCAAAGGCAATGCGATATGGATGAACAGGTCAGGACTATTTGCGTACGCTTTTCCTCCTCTGCCAATGATTACTTACTAGTACGCAAGATGCAACAACACTCGCTAACGCTTATACTAGTAGCTCCAACGTGGGCCAGACAACAGTGGTACACCACACTGCTACAGCTATCTGTGGTACCACACCAAAAACTAAACCCATCTCCACATCTTTTAACGCAGAACCATGGAGAGATCAGGCACCCGGACCCAGCTCAGATCAACCTTGCGATCTGGCTCCTGAAGTCATAGAGTTTGGCTATCTTAAACTCCCTCAAGAATGCATGAATGTTATCAAGGAGGCAAGGCGTCCCACCGCTAGAGCATGTTATGCGGCTAAGTGGAAACGTTTTGTGATATACCGTCAAAACAACATATTGAATCCCTTAGATGTATCCATCCAACACATTATAGGCTATTTACTACATCTTCCAAAGTGTAATTTAGCCTACACATCTATCAGGTTGCACCTAGATGCCATTGCAGCTTATTTACAAAACAGACAGCACCTGTCTCTCTTTAGAGTGCCAGCCATTAAAGCTTTTATGGAGGGTCTCAAAAGAATAATACCTCCAAGGATGCCACCTTCGCCTGTGTGGAACTTAAACATAGTACTCACACATCTCATGGGTCCTCCATTTGAACCCTTACACAAATGCGAATTGCAATTTCTCACATGGAAAGTGGCTTTCCTAGTAGCCATTACTTCTTTAAGAAGAGTTAGTGAAATGCAAGCATCTACCATTCAAGAACCTTTTCTGCAAATGCACCACAATAAGGTGGTTCTTCGTGCAAACCCTAAATTCCTGCCAAAGGTAATTTCATCATTCCATCTAAACCAATCTGTGGAAATGACAGTTTTCTTCTCGCAGCCACAAACAGTAGCAGAAAGAGCTCTGCACACCTTAGATGTCAAAAGAGCATTACTATATTACATAGAAAGAACACAAAGCTTCAGGAAAACAAAACAGCTTTTTGTATCCTTTTCACCACCACATAAAGGCAACCCAATATCAAAAACAGGTATTGCCAGGTGGATTGTTAAGTGTATCCAAATATGTTATCATAAAGCTAAGCGTACACTGACAATTCCTCCAAAAGCCCATTCTACAAGAAAAATAGGGCCTCCCATGGCATTCTTAGGGAACATTCCCTTAGAAGACATCTGCAAAGCAGCTACACGGTCTACACCGCACACATTCACAAAACACTATTGTGTAGATGTGCAAACAAAACAACAAGCCACTGTAGGCCAAGCTGTACTTAAAACACTATTTCAAACAACTGCAACAGATACGGGTGGTCGCCGCTAGTGTGGGTACTGCTATATAATCTATGCATAGTATGCAATCTGCAGCTCATATGCCTCGAACGGAAAATGCTACTTACCAGTATGCATCTGTTCTTGGCATGTAGAGCTGCAGAATTGCACACGCCCACCCGGCTACCTTTATCTGTTCTAATGTTATTGACATTAGATACAAACACACATGGTCATCACTATCTCTTAGCTCCATCACTTCCCTAATGGCGAAAAACAATCTGGGGATGGAGCCGATGCCCATGCGAAGTATCACCCAAGGGAGGAGTCAGCTATCCCGTGACTTCCAAAGACTCTCTACAAGAAAAACAAACTGCAAACATCCGGGCCCAACACTAGGTGGCCATCTATGCATAGTGTGCAATTCTGAAGCTCTACATGCCAAGAACAGATGCATACTGGTAAGTAGCATTTTCCTTTTAAATACCTTAGACTATTCTGTATATATATTTTTCCTGAAGAAATGCCGATCGAACAGCTTACCGGAGTACTATTGTAATCTCAACCAATTAAAATGGTCGCCGACGTCGTATCTGCGTGCTTTTATGGAGGGTTGAGCTTGTTACATCCAAAGTGATAAACGTAACGCAGACACTGTTTTCTGTAGGCAATCGAGCATACACAGTCTGTGAAGTGCTGTGAGCTCGAGACTGCGCTTGTGCATACGTTTTAAAATAACGGCTCCACCACTGGTACCAAGCGAATGAAATAATGGATGAAAATCACTCACAAGGAACTGCAGACGTCTGTCCAAGGCTCCGGTTACAGCTCACGACTTTCCGCTTCAAGTTATGGGCAAATGAAGGTATTTTTACTGCGCACGCGTGAATTCCGCCACCTCTACTCGGGGTTGCTGGCCAAAACGTCGCCAAAATGTTACAGGCTAAATTGTAAGTACGAAGCGGATTAGTAGTAGATGAATACGTTATTTATTTAGATAATATTCTGAGTACAGAATATGTGGCTCTTCCCTGGCCAGTCAATCGGCAACTGCCAGGGTCTAGAACCATGAACATCCACCTAGAATGTGGAATGCACTAGGCACAGTGCTCCACACTCCATAATGAACATAGACAACATCAGAAGATCATAGCAGTTTGCATGTTTTATTGCTAGTCAGCCGTGTTTGTTGGAGTTGTCCGTAGCATATTATGGGGGAAGTGGAACATCTGCCCTAAATTGCTACGAGCAATCGTCCTTATACACGAGGACCTGGGTATGAGTAAAACTCATCATGGGTGAGACAGCCACTGCTTAGATCAACACAGACTGAGGATTAAAATGGCTGTGTGCTGGTCCCTTTGCTATTCAACCTGTACACAGCAGACTTGGGTCCGGCTTTATCTTGCATGGCATTAGTCACCCCTAGGAATTGGCAAAAGGAAAATCCCTCTAATGCAGTACGCAGACGATTTAGTGCTGCTTGATCACACGAAAATCGATCTCCAAAAAGTTCTTCAATCTCAGGCATGAGCTCGTCGTCAATGGGATCAAAATAAAAGTTGTGGTCTTCGGAAAGTACCCAAAGAAGAGGCTCGCCAAATGTTGGCTGGAGCCGCTAAGGTTGGACTGTGTGCAATACTATAATTATTTGGGAGCCTGGTTCGACTTTGTACTTAAACAAAATGAAAAGCATGGCAAGAATTGTCACGTACACACTGTGCAAACTAAACACCACCCTTGACAGCCCAACGTCGCTATACGGGCTGTGGTGCCTGCCAAGCTGCTCCCTCAGCACGTGACATGAGACTAATATGCGAGGATATAGCAAAGGGGGGCAGGAGCACCCTGCTGTCGTCTCAGTGCTGTTTGACCCCATTGTATCCTGGTAAATGCAGTAAGTTCGCACTCTGAAGTCGCTGTAGTTTTTAACCATTGTTGGTTCCAGCGACCTATGAACATTTTCCCCACTGATGAAAGAGGAATCTAGAAACACGAGTCTGGGGATACACTTGAAAAGAATACTGGTACTGGCACTGGCCAACAAACTGTGAGAACTGTGTGTGAAGCGAGTAACACTGAACCACATCGACCATGATGCATGAGGTAATTCAGCTGTGACGTGTCAGCAGGGTGCTCCAAATCCCTTTGACTAATACACGAGGATGCCGAATTTTGTATACGGAAGTGCCGATGCAGTTCGGCAATGCTGCAATAGAGCCGATACATGCTGTTTCAACCGCAACTTTATCCAGTAAGTTTGTGGAGCAGCGCGGATCTAATGACGGTAATTTCACACTAACACAGCCCGTAACCAGAACTTTTGACTTCTCTTACAGATTTACAGTGATCCGTCACGAAGAGTTCGATGTAAGTTTTTGTTACCGCGTTTTTTTTGCGCATCACTTAATCACTAATCCACACCGAGTGGCACAAGGGAACACTAACACAGCACATTTTCACCAATCACAGCGATTGTACCTCATGTGATATAATTATGTAACAATGTAGATATGTTTGTAAAATGTGTGCTATGGTTTTCATATTTTAGAGATGCTCCCAGGAGAAGGGCAGCAAGCCCGAAATGCATAGGAGCTATCTGAGCTCATGATGAAACAGAATCAGTTTAAGAATTAAAGTGACAAGAAATGATGTGAATTTCTGATACAGCATTTGAATACTAATGAAAATGAGAAAATAAACCTATGATTTAACTCAATACAAGAATTTGTGGAGTCCTTGTTTACAGGAACCCCAGAGTGTGCCCAAGGGGATGTGACCTATTTCATTTGGAAACACATTGTTTACTCATGATACTTAGACGCCACCAGACGGAAGACGTCACCAGTGGAGCACCTAAACTTCGTTTAAACTAATCTACCAATAGGAACTACATAATGCTGTGCACCAGCACACATTACAATTGACTTATTTCACCATCGGTCATATATAGTGCCCTCGCACTACTTTCTCTTTTGTCTCGGCTATTTATCTTAGTTTATTGCTGGTGTCCCAACCTCTGCTCTTATCTCAAAGTGCTGCCCTTTGTCTGTGCTGCTTTGCTCCCACTCCTTCCCTTGTCTGTGTTGACCACCTCCCTCCCCACCTGAAATACGTGGCATTTTTATTAATTTTTTTTAATAAATGCTACTTTTTTAATTAGAATACACGGGCCTCTCGCCGCCCCACCTTACCCCTAGCAAACACATGTGGAGTCTGCTGCCGGTGCTTTCTGTGCTCATTGGAAGGGTTAACCCCCCTACCCCACACCCTTGTCTGCCGATTCCTCTTTAGGAGCGGCATGGCTTTCCTCCTGTTTGTTATTGCTTTATTGGCACTGCCTCTTATGTAGACCCGGTGAGTCCAGATGGTGCTCCATTAGCTTGGAGATACCTCCCCAAGACGCCTTGTTTGGGAGCGGATCATCTTCAGGGAATGGCAGTCGGTGGGCTGCAGATCCGATGATGGAGCTGTTTGCATGGGAGTTCAGTAGTGGGATAGTGCCGAAACCCAACCTTTTAGCTTCAAACCACATGGTTGCAAGTCCTTGACATGGCTCGGCTTGGAGACTCTAGGATTGTTTTGTCGCTGAGCTCTCAGTTTTTGCAGGATGGTGTTCCTACACGAGCCTTTGTGGCCCACATCCTGGGAGGGAAGCAGTTTGGTACCGACTGAGAACCCTGTCAGTCGCCTGCAAGGATGTCTGGTCTGTCTCTAGTTCTAGTTGCATAAATCGTACAATGAATGTACACTTGTCACATCGCTTAAGCCCACGTTTATGTGGCGCTTGGTTCTTGTGAGGTACATCAGTTCTGGGGGGCGGTGGTGGGAGGCAGACATAAACTCTGTTGGGGTCTGTGTGGCAGGTGCAGGGCTGGCATTCTTTCTTTTAACGTACCATTGTGTGCTTTTTAGGTCTCGGCCTAATGTTGGACTGCGCAGCAGTGCTCGCGCAGCCGAGAATTAATGTCTCTTAGTAGGGGGCTTGAACCCGCCCCTCTTCTCCATTGGCTGGCTTCCTAAACGGAGGCCAGCCATTGGAGGAGAGGGGCGTCACTCGGTTCAAGCCCCGTCTTTTCCTGATTAGGGGGTGTTTTTTCTTGTTTTCGTTCTCTCCTCTTCGCATTGGCTGGAATTTTACCTTCCAGCCAATGGGAAGAGGAGAGAACAAAAACCACGCCCCGAATCGGAAAATGACGCTGCTTACTCCGAGGCATTTCTGCTTCGCCTCGGAGAAAGATGGTGGTGCTGCTTGTTTCCTTTGAATTGTGGCCTTGCATTTATAATAGGAAATGAATTCCCATTTACTGCAAGTACAAGTACGGCAACAAAAAAGAGGAGGGGATAAGCTACTCACTCCTGGCATGGAACGACTTGAAAGCGTGGACGTGTCTGTGGCAAACGCAATAAACATGACGCCAGGAAAAGTGAATGAAACTGAAAATCGCCGCGGGGTCGACCTCTGTTATGCGCTCAAATGCTCTTAATGCTGTCCAGCTGCAAGAAGTCAAACAACGAGGAATGCGGGGGAAGAGTTATCAGGGAGGACGACGACACCGGAGGAGAGGCCACGCGAGGGGCCGGGCCTAGGAGAGACACGTGAGAGGCGGGGAGCTGTAGCAATGAATGAACCACAGGAAGCAAAATAAACACTAGAGCCTCCGTCGTTACCACCTCTTCTGGGCTCTCAGCAGAGGCACCCCCCACATGGTCGCACCGCCCGAATCCCAATAAATTCAGACCACACAGTTTGTTTTTATGGAAGAATTGAGGCCGCAGTTTATTAAGCATTACCACTTACAAGCGATCCTTTACACACCATTATTTATCTGGCGAGCCTGCGTCCTTGCACCATCCGCTCCGCACTGTGCCCTACATTCAGTGCGGCTAACTTTGCCAAAGTGACCTATCACCGTCCTTAACCCCATTGTCTCTGCACTGTGCCCTACATTCAGTGCAGCTATCCTTGCCAAGGTAACCCCCTCCCTGGGACGCCACCTTTCCTTTCTCTCTGGGCAAGCTTCTGCTTCCAGCCCGACCGGGTAACCTTTTTACCTCCCGTTGCCACACACTCCTTGGGTAAGCGTCTGCTTTATCCCAACCGGATGGCCCTTTTGCATCCGGTGCCCACTCACTTCCGGGTAACCAGCCGGTTCCCACCCAGCCGGGTGACCTTTTCACTTCCGGTGCCCACACATTCCCTTCCGGGTTGGCGTTTGTCCCCGCCCCCACCCGAGTTGCGCAATTAATTGTTTGCTTCCGGTTCACCTGAACACAGGGAGCTCGGGAGCTTGCCAGTGACCCCCTGGGTCCTGCCTGCCCCGTTTGTAGTCTGAGCCCGCTGCGCCACCTGCTTTTTGTATTCTTCTTGGATCGCTTTGTAAGTACCGCCTGTTGTCCCTTCTTCCGACCCACAGGATCTCTTGCAAGCACACTATGCCTCTGCGACAAATCTCACCCCCTTGTCCAGCCCCCCTCAAATCCTGTTCCTTAGAGGGTGGGTCTTCTCCTGCCAACATTCCCCTGAGAAAGAGGGCCTTGTGCCCGGTGCCCACCCTTAAATACCACTTATCTCCCTACCACATTCCTACACTAGATTTATGGCTGAGCTTGCCCAGCCCAATTGCCTGGTGGGCCCGCTCTTTCTCCTTCCCTGCCTTTGCTTCCCTTATCTCCCGCCAATTCTTGGTGCTCGGGCTCTGCTTCCCGGGGGTGGCCTCCACTGAGACCCCCGGTCCAGCCACTATCCCCCTCCCCTTGGGGAGTGGGGGGGCCGAACCAAGGGGCAGGATATCAGCAGGACTGCCACCACCGACCTGCCTCCTTACACTACTGGCCACGGTTGATGCGAGGTGGAGACACTGTGATGCTGTTCCCCGTGCACTGTGGGGAGGGGGCAGGGATACCCTATGGCAACCCTCCGTAGCACGCCCTCCCTTCCCACGAGGGAGGGTCTTCCAGTCACTGGGTATGACTCGCTGTCCTGGGCGGCAGGCTCCCGGGGCTTCACCTTGGGGGTGCCCAGGAGTGGACACCTCACAGGGAAAGCCAGGATGGGTTCCACAGCGGTATTCGTACAAGCGCCTTGAGACCCTTGCGGGTGAGTAGTGCGCTATACAAGTATCAATTTACTTTTTTTACAATTTACATTCAATGTACCCCTAAGGATTAAAGATGCGGAAAAGAGTATTCTATTCACCTTTAAATGTACCTGGTGGTGGGTGTAAAGGGCTCGACACAGGACATAAATATGGCGCTAAATTATGTGCCCAGTAGCACCCCACAGAGGAAACCAGAGTCTAAATAATCAAAAATAGCCCCCCCCGACCTGAGGAGCCAAGATGGCGACGGAGACGGACGTGTAATCACCCGGCTCCCCGAGCCTGTTTTGCTGCTAATATATCCTGATTACTATCCGGCGACAAAGTAGCCGCGAAAGGACGAGCGAGGCGCGCTGTGGCCGGTGGCGTCCCTCCGGTGCTCCTACCTGCCCGATTGTTGGTGTTAAAGGCGGGTTTTCTTGACGACCGAAGCCGAGCCCTGGACCAGTGCCCCGGGTCGATGCGCCCAGCTGGAGACGGCCGGAACTCCACGGCTCCCGCCTGCGAGTGATGTGCCTGCGCCCCCCGCCATGACTGCCTGTCAGGTGCCCGCACTGATCCCTCCTGTGGAAGGACTCTTCGACCGGCTGTGAGTTCATAATGCCTTTCCCCTCATATCGATGTTAAGGTGCGCTGCCTTGCTTTAAATTCGCTGAGGTGGAAATGGCCGCTGCGCTTTGCCATTGCTACACGCCGGGACGGATTGCCGTCCGGTACCTACAGGATCCAGTGCACGCTATTACACCCCGGCTGCCTATCGTGTGTCCCACCCGAATGAGCGGGGACCCTAGGTTGGTACACAATATGGCGGTCGTCTCCTCCGCGGTACGGATGGATTCAGTCTCTGCCCCTGAGGATCTCGCCCTCCATGATCTTGAGTTGCGATCGGACCCCTTTGTCGTTCCTCGCACTGCCGATTCACTAGATCGGCCACATTCCATCACCCATGCCTCCATCCTTGCAGCGCTAGCCGAGCTGAGGTCGGACTGGCATGTTCGCTTCTGTGCGCTCGGTGTGAGGCAGGACGCAGCCATTCTCGGGCAGGAGAATGCCTCGCCAGCTGACCCCCCTTGTGTGCTCGACCGAGCCTCTCCTGAAACCGGCATGGGAACATTGTTGCAGCGCAATTATCAGCTTGTGGAACATCCTGAGACTGTGCCCTTTGTGGGACTACCGCCAGCCCATGTCGTGAACGCTACTTTGTTTCCCTGCCTGCCTCAGCCTTTCCTGTTGGACAAGGGACACTTGTCTTCATTCGTGGCTCAGCTGGGGATACGACTCTGTTTCTACGTTGCCCAGGCCGGAGATGCTCTGGGTTTCAGTTGCTGTTTTGTGCTGCATTGGGTGGACTCGGGTGCGACATTATTCTGGATTGCCATGGTTTGTGACTATGTTTGTATGATCCACGCAGGGGGACCTTCTCCATGTAGAGGGCGGCCATCTTATCCCTTTGTTCTGTCTGGGGCGGAGTGTCATCCGGGGCCATATTTGGATGGACGCTTGAAATCTGGCCAGGGCTAGGCGTGACCTTCTTTTGTATTTACTGTGTTTAAGG
Organism: Lissotriton helveticus; assembly: GCF_964261635.1. Lineage (NCBI taxonomy): Eukaryota > Metazoa > Chordata > Amphibia > Caudata > Salamandridae > Lissotriton > Lissotriton helveticus. The sequence goes on along the minus strand of NC_136072.1, from coordinate 233,277,859 downwards.
GGCGGGTGGGGGCCCGAGACGGGACGCCTCCTCGAAGTGTGCTGCAGTGCTTTCTGATGTCTCTCCCTGCTTTCTATAAATATTGACGCTCTACTCGTTATTATGGGGGGTGACGAGGTTTTATGGCCGGGGAGTTCGGGTGATTTGGGATGGGCCCTCCTCCAATGTTAGGGATTTCTTTTTCTTTTTCTTTCTTTTCTCCTTCTATATTTCGGGTTCTTGTGGGCGACAGACACATTGTCGGGGGGGGGTAGGCCGTAGCCTCCGCATTGATGTAGGGTGGGGGGGGGGAGGGTTTACTTTCATATAGTTCGTTTCTATGGGCCTTCTATTTTCTGCGCTTTTCTTTACCTGTTTCCGTCCTGGGTCCGAAGGTAGGGTTAGTAGGAGTGGGTGGCGCTATGCGTGGCGTGTGCTTGCCTGTCTACGCTCCTGTTGTTTTGCCTTGATCCGCCATGTTGTTTTAGATGTCGCTTCTATGGGTGATTTTGTACTATGCTGTTGCCTACTCATGATGTGCAGTTATAACGCGGACTCAGTACTCCTTGATCTCTATTCTTCCCTGTTTAAGTTTTATACCCTAAAAATTTTAAAACCTAACCTTCACTGCTCCTGTTTTCCTGGTGGCACGTATTCGTTTGAAGAATTACTCCGTGTGTTGCTACTGTTTATCCTGGGGCCGCTGGGAATCTGTAATGTTTGCTTTTATGCTGAAAGTATTGTGGCCGGCCTGACGGTTGTGGGCCCGTATTTGTACACTTTTCATGCACAATAAAGGTTTTATAATAAAAAAAAAAAAAATAGCCCCCCCCAAAAAAAAAACCTTGATAAGCTAAGGGCACTAGGGTCAATAAGGTTGTGCAGCAGACATAGGGAGGTATGCACTCTGCGTATGCATGACCAGGTGCTTCTCTGGGGCATGAAGCCACTTTGGTAGCATTAACACCTGAAGGAGCTTGTTCGCACTGTTTAGCACAGATTGTAATTTTGACAATTATGAGGAAGCTAGGGCCATAAGAGGCCCATTGGTACGGATGCTGCAAGGCTTTTGAATAAAAGCAATGACGGCTATGTCAGGGGGAACCAGCCTTTTTCAATGGCCTCATCTCACTGTACAGGATGAGCTGGGTTGGCAAAAGGAGCAACTGAATTTGGCCAGCCCCGACGTTTTTCCAGAGTTCATCTCCTTCAAGGCCTTCCCTAGCTAGCTCTGCCACCTGGACAGGTTGATCCAGGTCAGCCACGTCCAATACACCATATAGGGAGAGGCAGATCAGTGGTAAGAGGGGCTGAGTACTCCTGTGCACCTGTCCCACCTATAAGGTCTGGTAGTAGGCCATGAAGGCAGACCAAGAGTCCGATGCATTTGAGACCTGCCTGCCGGCCACATCCACAAGGTTCAGAATCACGCTGGAAGCAACATCCCTTGTCGCCAGCTTGTACAGTAATATGCCAGACTTGTTGCCCCATTCACAGACTCTCCTGGAGGCTGTAATCCAGCACTGGCATGCCTCATTAAGAAAGTTAGCTCAGCAAAACTATTTTGTCCTCCAACTGGGACTTACTTGTTCCCCTGGCCAGTCACGTTCCTCTCGCTCCAGCAGCAGACAAGTGTTCTCTACGTAAAGTGTGTTGCTGTTTATCCCTCTCACTAACCTTCAAGTATGCTTTGGCAACCCCACGCAGGTTCACCGTCCCAGCTGTCAAATGCATGCTAGGTGACTCGACCGAGCCAAGATTAAGGTCCATATAGGCTTCAATTCTTGCATTAGAAAGTGTACAATTGCTTGTCTACTCTGCACCATGCACTGAGTCTGAAGACTTGGTGGAACCCCCTCCCACACCCAGGAATCGAAGTTTGAACATGACTGGGGAGTGATCAGACATCCCCTTAGGCTAAGATTTGTGAGTCTGTTGTGTCTAGTAGGTCAGTCTTGGGGGCAGCTTACGTATGTATGTATTCTGTAGACACATATGCCAAACATCACAAAGTACTAGACTCGCTACCCAATCAGACCATCTCTTGTCCCTTCCCAAGCCAGTCATTTTAAACTCAGTCAAGTTAATGGCCAACACAAAGGTAGCACTGAAGTCTCTCCTACAATGCCCTGAGGTAATATACGTATATATGCCCCTTCAGTGCCCCTAAAGAAGGGATGCAGCTGGGTTTGAAGAAGGTGCAGGCCGGAAATAGACGTCCGTGAGTTCCCTCAGACTGGGTGTGATGTGATCCTATTTCTTGAGGCCAGTTATTACTATAACTGTTACTACTATTGCCATCTGCAGATTGTGCTTGTAAATTTGGGATCATGTGTCTGCCATCTGAACCTGCAGGGATTATTAACTGCGCGTTTCCTCTGCTGCATGGGCCAGTAGGATCAGTTTACCTCAGCTGTGCACAGACTGAGATTATGAGTTTTGTGTAACTTCCAGTGTTTCCACCCTAGTTTTCTAACCAGATTTACAGTCACAAAGTATGACATAGAATCTACTGGAAAGAGGGATGATGTACAAATGAAGAAAGATTCTACAGTGATTTAAAAATATTAATATGCAGGTGGAAAGTGTTGTGTGCCTCTAATATCCAATGCATTAAAGTCAATGTTAGGGCAGCTTGTACAGAAACGTTTTTGCGGGAAGGTAGAACCTCCAGCATCACTGCATTTCTTAAAGGCCGATCACGGACCTGCGGGTTTGTAGCCAACTGAGCGAAAGATATGCTCCAAAACTGCTTGAGTTTCCATTGCAGTTAATGTGTACTTAGTGGGTACAAATCAACTAGCCCGCGCCCTAAACACACACGGATAGATGTGGCATCCTTACATTGCTTGCTGATTCAAGGAAAGTATATACACTAGACTGCTTTCAAATGCCACTGCTCGACTCAACCCAGTGCGCATTTTGGAAATCCGAAATCGCAAACGAGCAGGCAGCATTGGTCCCCGCGCCCCGCTCGCGGATCCATCATTGTAAAATCGTAGGCATGTGGTCATCAACTCTCCCCTACCGCTAGCATCGTGGCTTATCAAGTGAAAGCATAAATGCGTTAAAAAGTAACCAAATGAAATGAAACCACTCATCCATGAAAGCACACACTATTAAAACTGTCCTAAAAATCAGTGCAAATACATTCACTCTCCATTGTTTAGGGATTGCTGGAAACAAATGCAACAAACAACTTTGCACAAGCATACCAGTCTTTTGGCCTTGTGGGGCGGCGGCTGCTCCTCTGCAGACTCCCCCTGATCCGCGCTGCCCTTCCTCCAGCGCTTCCGCCGCCTCTGTTGCTGCTCGTCCTGGTGCCTCCGTGGGCGCCGACACTTGGCCACAACTCCCCGCTGCCCTGCTCCTCTTCACCCCGGGTCTCTGAGTAGGGGATGTCCGCCGCTCCTTCCTCCTCTCCTCCTCTCCAACGACCACGCACAAGTACAAAAAACGAAACCGAAACCTAAAGGTGAACAAAGTCACGTGAACTGTTCACGAGGCGCGCGTCGTGATATGTTCTGCCATACTGTCTACGGTAGAAGCTCAGGCGCGCGACCATACAATGCTGTACAATGCTGTGCGTGGCCATCTCTAGTCTCCACTCGTTGGTGGCTGAGCCGGCGACTATAGTCTCGCGGCGAGAACGCGCTTCGCGCTTTCGCCAGCGAGACCTAAAAACACATTAAAGAAAGTAGTGTTCAAAGACTTAATAAAACGTACCGTGTAACAACCAAAGCAAAAGGGCTAGTTGCCATGGGAGGTTACAAATGAAGACAATGCCGCACTAAGGAGGGACTAACAAGCCTATTAAGGAGTCAGAAGTTAGCATTTACGAAGGACAAAGCCACAAGCCACTGAAAAATATGGGCGGAGAGTGGGTGGGGGCTTCTCTTCCATACTCTACTACAGCTGCCTCACAGAGCAGTGAATGCGCGCCGACTCAGTCTCAACATAAAAATAGGGGTGAAAAATAGGGGTGAACAGAACATTGTGAAAATGTGGGCAATTCTGGGTAATCTTAGACTTTTTTTTGCAATTTTCCTGACTGTGATGAGCAAATACAGCTGTTTCACACTAAGATGTTGCAAGGTAAAAGGATGCAAAAATCCTCAAGTTTCAAAACTTTGCAAGGAAACCAGCATTAAAGTTAACTTCAGATAAAGTGTCACATCCATGTTCATTGTCACGCAGTACCTGGGGTGAAATATTGCCAGGGAATAGTTATTGAAAAGGCAGCAAGCTCTGAGGGCTAAGGGTAGCCACCATTAGAGTTCTGAGCATTGCTCCTTCGTGTCATATACATTTTGCACCTGGTAGAACGTGGGAGATGTGAGCGTCGAAGGCATTGCTGTCCCGGATGATCTTATGAAGCCTCTGTGGGTGACCACAGACGGATGTAGGGCTGGAGTAATGGAAGAATGTACGGAAAGATCAATGGATTGAGATGAAATAAGGGACCAGTATGGATGGCTGAATGAACTGGTGAATAGATTGAAAAATATACTGGTATAACTCCTCTAGGCGACTGATGCACCTTAAGACACTTTCTGAATTTGAAGGGTGGGAGCACGGAGACTTTGAGCTCAGCTTCCATCTCACTCCAGCTGTAGTAACAAGCAGCTGTGCCTGCAGGGATCTGAACATTGTCAGGGCCTCGAATCCTGAGGATTGTATGTTGATACATATAATCCACCTCTTGATAGCCCCAAGGTCTGATTTGAGTATACAGACTTGATGAAGTGATCATGTGAGAGAAGGGAAGGATGGGAACAGCGGGGAAGGAGACCTTCAACAAAAAGCAATATCGTTGAGAACACAGTCTCTCTAAGAGGTCCACAATATCACCCCCACCCTTCCTAAGCTATAAATACCTGTAAAACAAAATAAACTTTGTTCCAGTATGGGAAGCTGTGAGGTATGAACTCAAATTGTGGATCTAAGGAGGGAAATAAAGGGTTCAATACTTCTTAGGGAATACCAACAAACATAATGCTTATATTATACTTTTGAAGAAGACACACATACCGAAGATTATACACAGGTGGAGAAAACAGGGGTGGAGAGTCTGCCTTCCAGTGACGCTCGATCAACCCCTGTTGTGGGCATATATAAAAATAAACAAACCCAGTCAATATCGCTGGATAAAACAAGCATTGGGGTTGACTAACCCTTAAGAAATACTAATGTTCATTTGTCCCAGAGGGCAATACCTTATGCCTCTTAGTACTGTCCGAGAATCAAAACCCCCAATAGATTCTCAGACTAAGGAGCCCACGTTGCCTGCTTGTATAACCAAATAATAACCATAAGCTTAACTCAGGTTTCCATTAGCTGAAATACTGCTAGAGGCACTACCTATAGAATGGCAGTGAATACGAAGAATACAGAAGTCGATATAAAGATAGTCACATTTGAGAGTTTCACTTTCTTATAACTTCCTGGGACTGGTGATGCTCCAAACAAGCCTTGCTAGAACACAATCAAGCGCTATGTGAGCCCCGCTTGTTCTCCCTGCATGAGCTAGATCTCCCCTAACTTGCCAACATAGGAGAACTGCGAAACTGATTGATTCCAGCTCAGGGCGCAGCAACACCCCTAGAGCGGACTTGGATTGATTAGCGGGATCAAGCCTGATCACAAAATTGTAACCCGCCTTGAAAGCAGCCATGCAGCCAATGCTGTAAAGTAAATGTGAGTCAGGATCTCGTTGTCAATGATGTTCTGCTCTTTTTCACCCCGCATGATCCGGAGCCCGGACTCGCCAACAGGGGTAAACAAGCATTTACAATGCAAGGGTCTTGGCATTATTAAAGGTAGAGCTATTGGCATTGCTCATGACATTTTTTTTTTTAAATCTTAAATAAATGGCATTGTCATTTACATTGCCAATAGCTTAATCGTTAAATAAATGGCATTGCCATTTACAATGCCAATAGGTTAATCGCTCGCAAATGCATGACCTATTGCATTTACACCCACACAGAGCCACACACACACACACACAGCTCCACACACACACACACAGAGCCCCACACACACAGAGCCCCCCACACACACACACAGCCCCCCACACACAGAGCCCCAAACACACAGAGCCCCCACACACAGAGCCCCACACACACATAGACCCCCCCACACACAGAGCCCCACACACACACACACACACACAGAGCCCCACACACACCCAGAGCCACACACCCAGAGTCACACACACCCAGAGCCACACACACACACACAGAGCCACACACACACCCAGAGCCATACACACACACCCAGAGCCACACACACACACACACCCAGAGCCACACACACATCCAGAGCCACACCCACCCACCCATAGGCCACACACACACCCAGAGCCACACACACCCACACACACCCAGAGCCACACACACACCCACACACCCAGAGCCACACACACACACCCAGAGCCACACACACACACACCCAGAGCCACACACACACCCACCCAGAGCCTCACACACACACACACAGCCACACACACATACCCAGAGCCACACACACACACACACACAGAGCCACACACACACACCCAGAGCCACACACACACACACCCAGAGTCACATACACAGCGAGGGGGCAGGGGAGCAAGCACAGCCAAGGGGCAGGGGAGCAAGCACAGCCAGAGGAGCAAGCACAGCCAGGGGGCAGGGGAGCAAGCACAGCCAGGAGGCAGGGGAGCAAGCACAGCGAGGGAAAACAAATCCGTGTGGAAAGACATCTAAACACTGCCATGAAAGTCAAATTGTGAAAAATGCCCAAATAAGCAAGCACAGCCAGGGGAGCAAGCACAGGAGCAAGCACAGCCAGGGTGCAGCGAAGCAAGCACAGCCAGGGTATAGGGAAGCAAGCACAGCCAGGGTGCAGGGAAGCAAGCACATCCAGGGTGCAGGGAAGCAAGCACAGCCAGGGTGCAGGGAAGCAAGCACAGCTAGGGGGCAGGGAATCAAGCACAGCCAGGGGGCAGGGAAGCAAGCACAGCCAGGGGGCAGGGAAGCAAGCACAGCCAGGGGGCAGGGGAACTAGGGTGCAGGGGAGCAAGCACAGCCAGGGGGCAGGGGAACAAGCACAGCCAGGGGGCAGGGGAGCAAGCACAGCGAGGGAGAACAAATCCGTGTGGAAAGACATCTAAACACTGCCATGAATGTCAAATTGTGAAAAATGCCCAAATAATGTGTAATAAACAATAAAGACATGACAAAAATAAATCAATGATGAGTAAAACACTGATTTGTAGCAAGAACGACTGATTTACTGGCAAAAACAACCTTTTGCTCCCTGACTTATTCAAATGAGAGGTGCACTTTTCTGTTACGTTCCTCGGCCATTAAAACAACATACTTGCTTAATAATTACTTACTTTGCCTTATGTTTTAATGAGAGGCCTGGGGGAGGGAGAGTACGGTAAGAGCGGGTCACAGCAATGTGTTTCTATGCATTGTTTTCATTCATGCAGGGGACCCAGATCTAAAGAGGAGGAGGAGGGACGGGCAGCAGATCACACAGCTCAGACCCCAGCAGCAAACAAACAGGCAAACACACTCAAACACAAACCGGATTACCACCCGGAGCGCATCCCTGCATGAAGGGGACAGAGAGAGGGGCGACTCCCTGCCAGTGCCTTGGACTGCAGAGGCGGCGGGGGTGCCCGGCCCTGGACCACTGCAGGCTCACTCAGCTGACTGTCAGCCGTGAGAGGAAGTCGGCTCGTTGGCAGTCCTCCATCCCCTTCTGCACGGGCCCCGACTTTGCAGAAATCTACCCTGGTCCTTCCAAGTGAGAGACTGCTAGGAGATGGGCGGCCCAACTAGCAGGCAATCATAGACACAGCCATCGGTGAGCAGGAGGTGTGCAGGTGGGGCAAGAGCAAGCTAAAGTGCAGAAAAACGAGGTGGAGCAAATGAAGGGAAAGAAGTAGAATTTTGGAAAAAGAGTTAAGGGTGCACTTCCCATAATCGGGCTGGTTATAGCGCCTGAAAGGTTGTGTGCCTGGGAACTGTGCCTGGGAACGGGACCGAAGGGCAAAGGGGTGGTTGTTCACGGGGGCTAAAGCAGGTGTGCCAGGCGGCAATGGACCAGGAGTCGGATACGTGGGAAGGAGTTGGGCCATAAAGGCAGGTTAGTGTTGTCGACAGAGGCGGGGTTTGATGGGAGGGAAGAGAGAAAGGTGAACGGGGAGGGAGTGGTGAACAGAAGGGAAAGGAGATGGAAATGGAAGACAAACGAATGGCGAGGGATGTGGGTGACATGAGGGAGCCAATGTGAGGCGAGATACACGTACAGATACACGCCTTTCAAATCCCTGCTCGCACGGTTCACATCTTTTTTTTGAACTCTTCATATCAAATAGTGACATTTTTGTCACGTTTTTCTAAGTTTCAGTCTCTGATCTGCTGTGTAAACAAAAGTTTAAGACGGTAGTCTCGGCTCTTTAAATTCACTCGTGAGAGGTAGCCAAGGGGAGTACGGGACAGGATAGATGTAACGGGGGATTGATTACCCGCACTTCAAGCAGGGGTGGATTCTCCCCGGTATTGCCACGTGTGGCGGCACGGGTTGGCCTGGGCCGCTGCATGCTGTTACGGGGCTCACCAGGGCCCAAGTTTGTCTCTTCTAGCGGCCGCACCTCCATGCCTGACTCCGTGAGAGTTGAACCCCGGCATGGGAAGGCTCGGCATCCAGAGGAAGTGATCAAACAGAGGCGGCGTTTGATGGGAGGGAAGAGAGAAAGGTGAACGGGGAGGGAGTGGTGAACAGATGGGAAAGGAGATGGAAATGGAAGACAAATGAATGGCGAGGGATGTGGGTGACATGAGGGAGCCAATGTGAGGCGAGATACACGTACAGATACACGCCTTTCAAACCCTGCTCGCACGGTTCACATCTATTTTTTTAACTCTTCATTGGCTGGAATAGGCACAGGTTCGTCACGGACAAAGGAGAGCTGCGGGCGGAGGGAAGGGGGGGGCGAGAGTGGGAGGAAGGAGAGCTGCGGGCGGAGGGAAGGGGGGCGAGAGATCTGGATGCACAAACAGGGTGGCAGAGGAAAAACGGCACAGACAAGACGATCCTCACCGGCAGACGCAGAGACTCTGGAGCGGCAGCAGGATCCACTCGTGCCAGCGTTCACCGAGAAAAAAAATGGCCGCAAAGCTCTGCAAATTTCGGATTCAGGGGCGTGTTCGGCGTTCAAAAAAGGGGCGTGGCTAAAAAGTGGAAAGAACAGCACGAACACGCCCCCGAATCCGAAAGAGACGGAGCTTCTTTCGAGTGATGCCTCTCTCCTCCAATGGCTGGCCTCCGTTTAGGAAGCCAGCCAATGGAGGAGAGATGAGGAGAGAGGCGGGTTTAAGCACCCTACTGAAAGACATTAAATCTCCGACTTCCGGCTGGCAAGCCAGCCTTCGGTCCTCGACCTAAAAACTTCAGAAGGTTCCAAGCACGCAGCGCACACAAGCCACAGCATAACTTGCTCCAGCATACGAAAAGGACTTAGACACAGTGGTGCACGAAGCACCCTTACCGGACCTCCCTTCGTCCGAGATGAAGCTTCTGGTATGGATTAAACAGCCCAGATTTGAGCACCGGAAGCGTTTTTGTTCTATCGCTTCCACTGACGTGGCCGGTTTCCCATGTACAGATGGGAGTTTTAGTTCATTAGGGTTTCTACGGGAATCCAAATGAACACTGGTCAATGTCAGTTTTCTATGGACGCCCTGTTTTCCTCTGATGCGTTGCGACAAACATTTAATAATGCATGGCCCTTACCTAAAGCGAATGCGACTTGTTAGGAAAAATAAAACTATTCCAATATGCTACATTTAGACTCAGTTCTCACCAGGAAGAAGTATGTTGGCTTGTGCATATCACCCACCTTATCTGCATCGTCTCCTTTGTACATCCCTGTGTTTTAGTGCCCCTGACAATAACTTGTCCATGTAGTGCCTGGGATGAATGTGAAGGGAAACCAGTGTGAGGTCACGGACTCGTATGACTGAAGAAGAAATGGCGCAATCCTGTGGTTTAGTGTTTACATCATTAATTGTGCGACTAAGAAATCCGTATTATAATCTGGCTTCCTCACTCTGTCAGGCGGTGTGATCCTGGGGAAGTCCCTTTATCACCCTGTGCTTCAATTCTTTCTCTTTTAACAAACTGAGAGTTCTTCAAAACGGTGAAACCCTAGGAACTACTAACAGTCTGGATGCTACATGTGCCATGGGTTCGAACGTGGAACGAACAGACCTAGCATGCACTCAATCCCGTCTCAGAAGAGTGAGCCCTGTGATCTTCGGCACACAAACACATGTGGGACCGCCCACCTCTGATACTTTGCTGTGTGTTGAGGGTCCGATGAACCCTCCCAGGGTACCAAATACTTACAGTAAATTACTGGAAAGTGGTCCAGAGTATCACAGCCATCCTACCCCGCCCCCCCTTCCAAAGCGCTGCACCTGGCTCCCCTGCCTGCTGACAGCTGTTCGGTTCCCGGCTCGACACCCCGTAGACACCTCGTGTGGCATGGGTGAGCCCAGTTAACAAGCAGCAGGAAAGCATGTTGTGCCTGCGGTACTAAAAACTCATTAAAGAAAGTAGTACTTACAGACTTAAAAAGACATACTGTGTAACAACCGAGATAAAAGTGCCAGTAGCTATGGGAGGTTACAAATGAAGACAAGGCCGTACTAAGGAGGTACTAACAAGCTTATTAAGGAATCAGAAGCCAGCATTTACAAAGGACAAAGGCACAAGCCAATGAAAAATATGGGCGGAGAGTGGGCGGGGCTTCTCTTCCATACTCCACTACAGCAGTCTTGTAGAGAAACGCATGCGCGCTGACTCAGGCTCGATCTAAAAAATCACTGTGAGCATTGTTTTCTACAAACTCTCCTAAAAATAGCAAGACATTAAAATGTTATAGTAAAGCTGTTCGGGCTTATAGCTGTCAACTCATTGACTTTAAAACAAGGGAGAAGTCAGGTGATAAGAGAGTGATCCTATTAAAATAAAGGACATTTATCGCTTTTTTGCATTTTTCAGAAGGTGAAATAGGTTTGTAAAGAGGACGACATTATTAGAGTACATTGAGGCATTTTTTTTTCAGAAGGGTGAAACCGAGTGAAAAGAGGGTGACAACTGCCAGATGAGTTGACAGGTATACCAGCCTATTTAAATGGTCACAAACATACTGCATTTTAAGCTAACGTACAGAGTTCATACACCTGCTGAAGAAATCTTTATGACTCTAGAAAATTTCAAGGGATAATACAGGGAAGATAATTTCAGCGTTTAATGCATTTGCTAGAGAGATCTGTTTACATTCTCTGGTCACATGTTTAAATTGTCATATAATTGCTCAGAGGAATAATGTGCCGGCTGCACAGCGTAATGTGAAGGTAAGTTCTGCGGGGGAATGAAGGTACGAGGAGATATCCAACGTATGTATAATTGAAGGTGAATTCTCAAATAAGCAGGAGCCCTCTGGCCAAGATCCGCTTTCCCTGAAATTACAACCGCATCTGACAAGATACGGTTGCCGATGCAATCAGGAAGGAATGCAGCCATGAGCTCTGTATGTTGCATGGCATACAAATATAAACAGCACGCGGGGCTCCGCATGTTATCACAGTACAAACAAAAACAGTGTGCCTGACTATGCTTGCGATGTGAACAGAACGCCACTCCCATGGCCATGCACGTAAACATCTGATAAACCCCATGCTACATTATCTCCCCTTTTTCATAAACATACAAAAGTTAAAATTTAAATGTACATAGAAATCTTTAAACCTAGCTGGAAAGGGAGTATTGGGTGCCGATGTGGAGTGAACCAGAGGATTGGAGTCAGATGCAATGGGAACATAATCATCATTGCAGTCTCCAAGAATATCATCATGTGCACTATCAGTGGACCTTTCACCAGCAAGATCAGCATCAGCAAAATTTGCAGAAATCTGAGGTTGTACAGAGTCTGAAGGCAAAATATAATTTCCCAAAAGATTGTTTCCCAAATTAAGCCAACTTTCAGGTTCCGACTTTTTCTATTTACAAATTTCACATGCCTGTTCAAGTGTTAATTTGATTAAATCTCTTTTACTCCACCATTATTTATCTTGTAGGAAAACAGAACCTTTAGACACTTACTCAACTTGAATAGGCTCAGAATGTACAGATTGTCCCTTTTTTACCTTGTTAGGATGTTTGATAAGAACCCAGTCATTTTTATCAAACTCAAAACACTTTACACCATGGATGTGTAAAGATCTATCCAACTCAGTATAGTTGTGGATGTAGTTTATTTACGATCCTGGCACAGCGCACAATTGCTCCTTTGCGTACAAGCTTCACTAACGGTCTCCCATTCGCAACGTTCTCCCATCCCCTAGAGACCACATTTCCGGCTTGCCATGACAACAGTGTGCGTATCATAATACATCTTCTGTCTCAGTTGTGCAGCCACAACTCATTGTTTGACCACATTGGCCAAATTATAAAAGCAAGGTTTATCTTTAGGCAACATGTCTTTTAACTCATCAGGAAACAACTCTGACTTTGGAATTATTTTCCTTATTAGTAGAAAAGAAGACACATCCGTAGTGGAGTGTGGGGTAAGATGATATGTCCACACCTTTTGTTTAAGGAAAATATCAACTGGTACTCCAGTTGCCAAAGCGGTTTGCACACCCTCTTTCAAAAATCTGTTTACTCTCTCAACAAACCATTGGAAGTTGGAGAATATTATGCCACTTTGAGGTGTCTAATACGGTATTTCTCAACAAACTCCTTCATTTGTGCTGACATAAAGTGTGTACCACTGTCAGTTACTAATTCCTTGAGGGGTCCTTCATAATCAAAAATATTAGATAAGAATTTTATTACTGCGACAGTATTTGCATTATGAACAAAATAAAGTTTTGAAAAATAATTTATTAAAACTATTCAAAACTTATGCGAGCATGATAACAATCTCACCAACCTAGAAGTCTTTTCCTGACCCATTACCATTTATCCAGTGACTTCGACCGAGCGTGGAGATTGCATTGAGATTAATTTTGTTCTGGAACTTTCGAGTATTTGTGATTCACTCTCTTGTCCATTAACAAGACTTTAAACACCAACACGTACAAAGCCGCAACTCATATGCAAGCGCTAGCCTCCTCGACATAGGAGCCTACAGACCTACCTTTTCGAGTGGATCCACTAGATTTTTCTCGGTGCAACAAAGATGTCTACACACATCCTGATGAAGACCCTACTTTCATGATCTAACTTCCCTTCATACACTTTTGGGGTTGAAACGTTGACGGTCTCATTTGTTTTCACGTACAGACAACAGCAATTAATATACTGTGTTATTGGAATACTATGTTTTCTCATGCAGATGTAACCCTCAATGTGGCTGAACGTGCTACTATCATTCTATGATGTAAATATTGCACATTGCCTTTCCTTTTCTAACAACCTTCACTAGAGCACACCCTAGAGCTCCCCTTTCCTTTCCCTCTGGAGCACCCTAGCATGAATATATAGATACTTTTGCAAATCTAATACGAATGTGAATATGTTTAAATATAATTAAACTGGATACATTGAACTACTTAAGGTGATGTTGTTAATAATGCTTAATATATTTCCACTGTGACACCCTTGTGTTCTACTGTATATGACCAGGTCCAGTGGATTTTGGGTTCCCCCACTTGTTATGTAACTCCCCATTACCATTTAGGAGATGAATCAATGGGTTGTAATCAGTGAATAGAATGAAACTCATCCCCATAAGTAAGTCTTGAATTCCTCAATAGCCCAGGAACAAGCTAGAGCTTCTCTCTCAATGATACTGTATTGAGATTCCGATGAATTGAGAGAGCGAGAAGCAAAAGCAATAGTGTGTTCATTATTGTGAAAGGTTAAAAAGGAAAGAGAGTACCCTTCTAGTCACACCCACAGGAACAGGGTAAGAATGCAAAAAAGGAATTGAGTGTTCCCTGGGTTATTGATTCAAATGGGGAACCAAGTCATTCATTCATCTCACTATATTGTCACTCAGCCTATTCATCAACTCTGTACTATAGTAGAACCACAAAAACATAGATTTTGTGTACAAAAACTTCAGAATTTTTATTATAAATTTTTTTTGTTAAAAAAGTATTCAATACATTGTAAGACATAAAATCTTCACAAATGGTTAAAAACAATTACCGTCTGTTCAGTGGTGCCTAGATTTCGGTATTTTTTTGGTCAAATACATAGGCACAAAAATACACAGATCAACAATCCAGGGAACACTCAATTCCTTTTTTGCATTATTGTGAAAGCACACCACTTATACCGATTTAACTGGCATCAACAGTTACTAGACATTTTGCACCTGGTTTAAATGCTGATAGAGCATGAGCATTGGTGATTTTTTTTTACTGTATTAAAAGCTTGGTCAGCCATCTCATCCCATAGGAACTGAGTATACTTTTTCAGAAGATTACTAAGGGATTGAACAATGATAGCATTCCCTTGAATGAATTTGGCATAATATTCACTCATTCCTAAAAAAAAACTATGTGCTTCTTTATCCTTGGGAGGAGGAACTTCTTGTATGAGTGAAAATTTGGAATGTATGCCAGTGTCAGAAATGTGATGTCCAAGATAGTCTACTTTATTTTTACAAATTTTGCACTTGTCAGGTTTAAGGGTGATGCCTACATTTTTAACACTTCTAATACCTTAGATAGGCTGTCATTATGCTCTGCTTTTGTTTCTGAAAAGATTAGAACATCATCATGATAGGCTTGTGTTCCAGGAATTCCAGCTAGTATGGAATCCAGGAGTTTTTAAAAACAGACTCGCTGAAAAAGCTAGACCAAATGGGAGCATTAAGAATTTGTATGCCCCAAAGGGAGTTGTGAGGTCTTGAGATTCTGCAGTGAGTGGGATTTGATGGTATGCAGAGCCGAGATCCAGAAGTGAAAAAGATTTTGCTCCACTGCTATTCAACAGCAAATCATTAATCTTAGGCAAGCGATCACAGTCAATATGTAGATTTTTGTTTAAAGTCTGCACATAACCTAATACTGCCATCCCTCTTACGAACAATAACAATGGAACTGACCCACTCAGAAGAATCAGTCTCAGTAATCACTTGATCTTTCTCCAAGTTCTAACTGTGCAACTTAGGAATGGCATTTTTCTTCAACTTAATTTTGTGTTCAAACTCCTGTATCATGGCAATTCTATTGGAGAATATGTCAGCAAAAGATTTTAACATCTCAGCTACAAGATCATCTTCAGCTTCTTGCACAGAGGCTAAATTCACATCACACATTCTGACTGGGTTGGATGAACTAGGAACCAGCATCAAGCCTAACTTACCCAAGTCTTGCCACCCTAAAATCAATTTGCCTTTATTGGCAACATATACCTTGGTGAAAGCCTTTTTACCTAAACATGTTACAGTTTCCATGAAAAACCCAAGCATATCATTGTATTTCTCACCATATGCCTTCGGAAATACATATGGTTTTACTACAGGTTTGGTTGCAGACCAAATTTGTTAATATAAAACACCTGAAATTATGGTGATCGGTGCACCTGAATATGCCATCATGTCCAGCGTAGTGGTACCTATATACACATCACATATGGGTCCCTTGATTAGCATGGCCTTGATTGAGTCTACTTCAAGGGTGAGTACAATGCTGGAGAGGTCATGTGACCAATCCTCCGTAATGAAAGCAATATCCACAGACCCTATCCTAGAGATGCCCCCACCACTCCTAAAGACCCCTTTAAAATGACCCATCTTATGGCATTTAGAACACTTCTTACCAATCGCAGGACAAACAGGATTATTGCTAAAATGAGCCTTTGAGCCACACCTGTAGCAAAAATAATTTTTCTTACTAAAAGTCTTGTTGTTTTAAGACCTGAAAGACAAAACATTAACAGATTCAGAGACCTGAACAGTATTAATGGGTTGAGTTAAAACATCAGAAAAAATACATCTACTGGAAATTTGGATCCCTGAATGAAAGATGTTCTTGAATCTTCTTTGAATTACATCCAAAGACACATTTATTCCTAATTGACACATTAACAGACACCCCAAAATTGCATTTGGCAGCCAGAATTCTGAGCGCATAGATGTATTCTTCAACAGTCACAGATGAAGATTGTTTCCTCTTGTTGAAGTTAAATCATTCCAATAGACCCCTCAGCTGTTCTGTAAATTTGTTTTTTAATCTGGAAGTTGCTTCTAAATATTCAATACAGCCCTTGTCCTTTCTTGAAGGCGTGATTGGAGGTAAACTTTCAAAAACGTATTGATCTTCAACACCAAGATTGCTGGAAAAGATTGCCTTTTTAGGTCGGGCATCGCAGCGCATGCACTGTTCTGCGAGACATGTTGTAGCTTCTCCAGGGACCTTAATAACACCTATCACTCCCCATTAGCTCCTTTGTGTGGCTGTATAAAATCATTTCCTTTCAGTGGCAACATTTTGCATTTGTCCCTTCTTTTAGTGGGTGGTTTATGTCCCTGGCGACTGGCCCTCTTACAAGTATTATCCCACCTTTCTCTACTTTGGTTTGTTTTCAACTAGTTTTTTTCTGTTTTCGACTATTTTTGTAACAAAGAAGGGCTTGCTCTTAGCTGCGCAGAAGACCAACATGCAACCAACTCTGGAATGTGTTCATTTGTTGAACTTTTTTTTTTGTTTTCAACACAAAGAAAGCCTTTCTCATCATTTCTCAGCTGCGCAGAAGGCCGGCAGGCGAACTCTGGAATGTGTTAATTTCTTTTAACGTTGAAGGATCCCCTCACCGCATCGCATCTTAGCTGCGGAGAACGCGTTAAGTATTTTATATGGTAGGCACAGGAAAACAGATATATAGAATGAAGAAAGCCTTTTCTACATGATGTTTGCTTTCTGCAATTTGCCCTGGTTTGTTTCTACTTTTATATGCTTTGGTTTCCTTTTTTTTCTCAGAAGTTGTATTGTTGCTATTAGGCGTGTATTTTTGATTTTCTAACTGTACAAAAGATAAAGTAACAACATGCTGTTTGCCTTCTGCAATTCGCCTTAGTTTGTTTGTAGTTTTACATGCTTTGGTTTCCTTTTTTATCTCGGATATCATAATGTTACTACTGTGCACGTTTTTCTATTTTTTTTTCTAACCTATACGCTGTGATGCCACAACATGCTGTTTGCCTACTGCAATTTCCCCTGTGAGTTTTGTACTTTTATATGATTTTGTTTTAGTTTCAAGCCTGCATAAATTGATGTTGCTATTGTGCACGTATTTCTTATTTCTAACCTGTACATTTTGATGCCAACACATGCTGTTTGCAAGTGTCCCTGGGTTGTTTGTAGTTTTTATGCTTTGTTTCGCTTTTTTCGCTTCAAAATCATAATATTGCTATTGTGTGTCTGTTTTTAAATTTTCCAACCATGAAAAAGAGACGGTAACAACATGGTGTTTGCTTTCTGCATTTTGCCTGGGTTTGTTTGTAGTTTTACATGCTTTTGTTTCTTTTTGTAACCCACTTGCCCTAATTAATTTTGCTCAGAACCACAGAATGTTGGTCCAACGATGAGAATCTAACTTTCTTCTTAAAATCCAAATTCACTGTTTCCCTCCTATGCTATAGCTTTACATAATAGCAATTCCAATTATACTGCTGCTTAATTTTAGCTGGTATTTTCCAGAACGTTGCAGAGAATTTAAAGATTAAGAATTTTGCCCAAGATCACAGTTTCACTCCAAAACATGAACTTTGTTCCCCTTGCCTGCTACACTATATATAATGGTATTTCCATCACTAATAGTGCTTCATTTGAGCTGGAATTTCCTGAGTATTTAATTAACTACAACTAGTATTTATATACGTTGATGTTATTATCAACGTTCTCTTTCGCTTTTCTAACTTGTACAAGGTAAACAAATCTCACATTTGTATAACAACAATGTTTAATTTGTGCTGCTGGTTTCTGGGACTCACCACGCCAAATAATTGTTAACAACATTGCTTATACACCAAACTACATTTACATATATTGCAGTGCTTTTTACAAGCACCATTAAACAACAAAACTATAGTTTAAGAATTTTTCTCAGGATTCCGTGTTAGTCCTACACTAAGACTTTCACTTTTTTCCTTGGCTCCAAAGTCGCCATCTTTGCCTCCTATTATATACCTTCACACAATAGCATTTCCATTTATACTACTGCCTAATTTTACCTGGTGTTGTCTAAAACTTTCCACAGTATTTCAAAATTAAGGGGTCTATTATGATGGTGGGCGGAGGCACCACCGCGGTGCTGGTGGTGACGGAAAATGCATTTTTCCGCACTCCAGCAGCGGTCCTCACGCCCGCCACATTACTATGGCCAAACATAACCCATTCCCTGTCAGCCGCGGTGCGACGCAAACTGCCATCACAGTGCGCCTGCCATCGCAGCGGTGGGAGCCAATGGTGACTCACTGCTATGCTGAATGACATCCCGTCCGCTGTGCAAATCAGGATGCCTCGAACAGCCAGTCACACCGCAGCGGAGAACCAGCCCAACCAGAGATGGCAGAAGCACGACAGCGGAGCGCGAAACCAAAGTCCAGGACCCAGCTCTACACGTCTTCCCGGTGCTGTACCTGATACATTACCAGCAACTCATGGACCGTTGCGGACGATGACGCAGGTACGCAAAAACACAATCCCGCACACAGCCACAACACGGACTTCCTGGGCTGATATGGTGTTCCTGGCCACACCAGACACCCTTGTGGGGACAGGAACATATCCACAAGTGTACCCACACATGTCCTACCTGACACAAAATCACCCCTCTGTATCCGAGTCACCCATCTACCGCAAAATCACAGCAATGTCACGTTACAGCAGCGGTGGAGCCGCGTGACATGCGCACAGTGCAGTAGGCAAGGCCAGCGCCAGGCATGAGCAGTGCACAAAGACCACAGGGCCACACCTCCACCCTCCACACACTAGGCCCCCCAACATGAAGGGACATGCCATGTGCCCCTCCTGTGGTCCCCCTTGCACAATAACCAGCCAGGTGAACCCACACCCTGCACCTCACACCAAACAGTTAGGGTCACAGCCACAGCAGGTGTGGCTGCAGAGGAACACACAGCACAGAAGCACAGGGCCAGGGCAACCCACACACCACAACAACATCACACATGGCAAGGAAACTGAGTCTAAGCACAAAATGAACACACACACAGATAATGAACAACCGCTCAACTGGACATACAGCCTTCCAAGTCACACAGACATACCCCACACTGACACACAACCACATACACAGACCACATGCCAGCAGCAATGGAGGACAACACATAGGAACACTAAAGTAAGGTGCACACAAATGGAAGGCCAAGGAACTAACCACCAAGCATGTGTACATCACATGCTAGACAAGGAACATATAACAACATCCTCAGCCCATCAAATCACAAATGGCTGGCGCAGTGAGTGAAGTCTAACCACAGTCACCTCAATGCAATAACTCAGGGATACAGCAATGCAACCCATGTAGAGGCACAGTGAAGAAAGGAAGGGTATGAAGTCAAACAGTCAACAGCCACACATCTGTATCCAACTACTTGACAGGAGTGTGTCAGCAGCACAACACACAGGGCCCATTGCAACACTCCATGACTGTCACACACAAGTAGGATCCTTCACACATACAACCCCCCATCACACCTGCAGCACACAACACCAGTGTCAAACACACAGAAGGGTGCCAAGAATGTCCAGTCAATACACTGACAAACAATCACAATCCATGGGGGATCCACAAACATCACACACACACACAGGGAAGCATGAACCAATGTGTGCACAAAAACAACAGCCAAACACATAACTCAAAAAAAACACACACAGAACCACAACAAGACCAGCCATGGTCTGTGCAGCAAAACTGTGGAAAGGCAATGGGAGCACAGACACAAAAGAAATGCACAACCTCATCAGCCAGGAAAAATGCACAGATAACATAACACAACTTAGACAAGAAGTGCACCATTACAAAACAATCATGGACACAAACTGGGAGCAATGGCCTACAATGACACACAGACAGACATACCACACCACCCATCAAATCAACATAGTGTCACAGTGTACCACATGCCTGCACATGCACAAGAATGACAAGAGACAGCCCAAACATGATAGGAGAAAACACCACGGATGCACCTAACACAAGCACAGGAACTAGAATAGGCCTAAGTTCACGTGACAGACACACAAGTAAGGCACAACACACTGGCAACACACATCTGAATGAAACACAACACACCAACCAAACACACACAATTACATGCAAATAGAACACCACACACAGAGCATCTGTCAGCTGCAAGAGACAACACAGCCCAAACACTGCACACAGCCTCATCAAACTCACAACAGACGCACATGCCAAGAAATCACATTGCAAACACAGCAGGACATCAGGGGATGCACACCAGGCAAGAACAAGGCAACATACGCTCACAGCACTGCATGCACACCAAGCAGTGGGTGCACAACAAACATACCAGTTCCATGCAGATATGAGTGACACACCACGAACACCCACAACAACATTCAAAACAGCTCACAGACAACACCACACCCATGAAGTTAAGCAGTTCCTCAGTAAACACACATTCAGCTAACCCAACACCCATAGATGGACAAGTCTGGGACCCCAAAGTGCATACAATTTGATCAGAGGAAACAAGCCATTGGCAATGTTGAAGTGGCATATAGTGCATGTGTCACAGTAAACCATACCCACACAGAAAACATTTTATTTAGCAAGGACACTGACAAGGCAGACAACAGGAGTAACTGTTTTTTTGGTTTTTGTTTTACATATTACACAGATAGGCAAAAAAAGTAGACTAGAGCAAGGCCAGTGGCCAGGACAAAGTGCAGTTGAGGTACATGAGATCCAGCACAGGCAAGAGCCAAACAGCAGTGAACAACAAGGCCAGTGGCCAGGACAATGTTCTGAGTAGTTACATGAGATCCAGCACAGGCAGGTGGCCAACAACAGGGAACAACAAGGCGAGTGGCCAGTCCAAGGTGCAGAGTATGCCCATGAGACGCTGCACAGGTAAGGGGCACAAATCAAGGCCAGTTGCCAGTCCAATGTTGAGTAGTCACATGAGATCCAGCACAAGCAGGTGGCCAACAACAGGGAACAACAAGGCCAGTGGCCAGGACACAGTGCAGAATAAGTACATGAGAAGCTGCACAGGTAAGGGCCAAACAGCAGGGAACAACAAGGCCAGTGGCCAGTCCAAGGTGCAGAGTAGGTCCATGAGAAGCTGCACAGGTAAGGGGCACACATCAAGGCCAGTGGCCAGTCGAATGTTCAGAGTAGTGACATGAGATCCAGCACAGGCTAGTGGCAAACAGCAGGGAACAACAAGGCCAGTGGCCAGTGCAATGTTCAGAGTAGTTACATGAGATCCAACATAGGCAAGTGGCAAACAGCAGGGAACAAGAAGGCCAGTGGACAGGACAAATTGCAGAGTAAGTACATGAGAAGCTGCACAGGGAATGTGTGTGACTGTACCCTGCCGTGGTCAGCAACACAATCAGAGGGGTAACAATGGACAGTCCAGGCACTGTTGAGGGCAAGACAGGTGTGTGAGGGGGACTTCCACTCAGACTTGGCTGTCAGGCTGACTGGGAGGTGGCTGTGTGTCGGGGAGAGAGAGGCCCAGCTGAGGTAGAGGCATGTAGTATTCAAAGAAGCAAGATAATTAATGGTTAAATTATAGCTTTATTGTAAGAAGAAAAGCACATCCATGTACTTCGATGTCAGGAAGTAGAATAACCTCAAGGTACATCATAGAATACAAACAGTGCACTGTGGAATACAGAACTCTAGAATTCAAAGGATGCACAAGATGTGAAGGCATGCGAGAACGAGGCATTTAAAGGGAAAATACCAGATACTACATATCCTCCCTTTTTCTGAAATAACAAATACCTACCATCCTCCTTTTACTAAAACAAAAAACAAACAAACAATTTTATATATATCTATATACCTAAATTATGTTTTATAAAAACATATAACAATGTTCTAAAATCTTTACAGTACAACAAAAAGATTTCATTATCCACAACAATGCACAGTATTTAACAGTAACTTTTAACACTCTTGTCAGTACATATTACCATATTGCATTGAAACTCTTCAGATGATTGGGTATCGTTGTCAGAATCATAATCTGAAGAATCAGTATCATTAACATTGAAAACTTTAGATGACTGTAAAGAACTTCTGTTACAGACTTTTGCATAGTGCCCCACAACTCCACAATTAGAACATTTAACTGATCTAGCGGGACATTTCTCAAACCCTGCATTGTGGCTCTTATCTCCACAACGATAACAAGCAAAGGAAAAAGAATTACTATCATTATACATTTTCTTGGAGAAGGATTTAGAGTTATAAGACTTTCTGCGAGAATTCATATTAGATTGAAACTTCCTATCATTCTTCTTGACCGGTAACTCCTTATTAGTTTTTGCTGAAACCTTATTAACTGTAGAAGTAGAAGTAGTAGCTCCAGATTGATCAGCTAAAGCTTTAGAACTTCTATCAGATAACTCAGCTTTTTTTAATAAAGTAATCACATCCTTCAGACTAGATTCTCCCTCAATCCATAGTCTATCTTGAATACTTTTATTCTTAGAACAAACAACAACTTGATCACGAATAAATTCGTCGTGCAGAACTCCAAATTTACAATGTATGGCTAGCAATTTTAATTGAGAAACGTACTCTTCCACTGTCTCATTTTCCAATTGTTTCCTTTTGAAGAAAGCTTGTCTGGTAACACCAATACAAACAGTAGGAGAGTAATGTTCAGTCAAGTCAGAAATTGCATTTTTGAAGATGTCACCATCGCCTGCTCTATCCGGTTTCTGCATCTGATTATAAACTCTCAAACCTTCGGGACCCAAGCTATGTAAAAGCATACGCATTTTCCGTTCAGGAGATAATAGTCCAACATTGTCCTCCAAAGTAGCAATATAATTAGGAAAGTACTCTTTCCATTCAGACTATTTTATAACTGGTTCTCCAAGTGAAGTCAAAAAGTCTCTAGGTGTGCTGATGTTTATATTAATACACGAAGCAGATGTAGGTATCGAATTGGTACTAGGTACATTACTAGTAGAAGCAGGAGTAGTGTTTGTCATGATGCCAGTGATGACAAATTAATTGAATGAAGATAAACAAAAAAAATTGGAACAATATAAATAAATAAAAATAACTTACAAATTTGCTTCACTTTCTTAGTAATGCTGCCCAAAACTATAAAGATGAAAAAGAAAACGAAGTACTGATGTGCTTGTATGAAGATGTAATCATTCAATATTTGACGCGTGTAGAGATGCCGATGCTCGCATTAAATATGCGAGATAGTCTGTAGAAGAAATGAAGCCAAAAGCATAAATTCACAGAAATCCAATGTGGCGGCACGTTGATTGCACGTACAATGTATGGTCACGTTGATTGACCTCTGACGTGTCACAAGTGCGAGGAAAACGTCTTCCTGAGGCGTTGCTAAGCACCAGCGCAATGGAGCACTGAAGCGCGAGGTAGCATGCAGCAAAGAAGGAAGCGTTTGAGGAAGCGTTTGAAGGTAAACACACACGCACAAAGTCTGATTGCGAGAAAATCCACTAAATGCTGCTTCAAAAAAAAACCTTGTATATTTACTCACAGTTCTCGAGTAGCACAATACAGCTCCGGCAGTAGTTTCTCTTTCCTTCTTCTCTTTTTTTTTTATCGTAAAATATTCCAAAAGAAATATATATATTTATATTTCAAAGGTTTACAGGAGTAGGATCGTAGGATGCTTCGTTGGTTCGTAGGTTAGCAGAAGTAGAAGTATAATAATGTAGATGAACAAAAATGTTCTCATGAAGAAGAAAACGGCATAAAATGAAGAGTTGGTATAATAAATCCAAAATTATAAGTTAAATGGTTTATTCTTCTTTATCCCGATCGTAGCCAGTTTGTAGTATTCAAAGAAGCAAGATAATTAATGGTTAAAATATAGCTTTATTGTAAGAAGAAAAGCACATCCATGTACTTCGATGTCAGGAAGTAGAATAACCTCAAGGTACATCATAGAATACAAACAGTGCACTGTGGAATACAGAACTCTAGAATTCAAAGGATGCACAAGATGTGAAGGCATGCGAGAACGAGGCATTTAAAGGGAAAATACCAGATACTACAAGGCATCAGTGGCCTGGGAAGTCGGAGGGCTGATTGGACCAGGTGGTGTAGTGGCACGTGGAGGTGGAGTCATGCTGCTGTGAGACACAGTGTGGGTAGGAGATTGTGGAGGGGTGCCTTTCTTCCACTTCTTGGGGACTCTAAATGGCTTCCCTGTCTTGGGATTATTGGGAAGTGGTGTGGACACAACAGGCACACTCACCACCAAAGCTGTATCAGGTGCAGACGGTGGCCCTCCCTCTGGGGACATGCTGTAACCAGCAGGACACTTAGCCTGGCCTTGCCTTTGCCCCTCCATCCCGTGTTTACCAGGTGTACCCCCTAGAATGCCCTCCTTTCCCTGTTTCACAAGGCTTTGGATGGGAGTTGAGGTCGTGGGTGAATCTACCTTGGATCTCCTCTTATGTATACTCTTACCAGGCACCACCTTCGCAGCGGGCAGGGAAACTGTCTGCTTGTCTTTGCGATATGCTTTTGGGACAGGAGAGTCCTGGGCTGGGGATGCCTCTGAGGCTTGTGACCCTGAGGTCTGCTTCTTGGCTTTGTGGCTCTTGGTGTCGCCTGACGGGCTTTTGTCTTTGCGCTCTGGGGTGGCTTTAGTTTTCTGTGGGGATGGTGTCTGTACCGTGGACCGCTTGGGCTGTGCTATTGTGTGCTGCGTGTGCTGTATCTTGCCCTTGAGGTCTGTGGAGTGTGGTCACTATCGTCAGATGTGGCCACTGGCAGGCGGGTGGCCAAAGGGACTGGATCAGGACTCTAAGATTGTGCCAGATGAATGGCTGCCGTCACTACGGAGTTCAAAGACTGGACAGTCCGGTGTAGGCCACCCACATCTGAATGAATGCCCTCCATGAAAGTAACCACCTGTGCCAACTTTTTGTCATGGTCTACAAAGGCATTGAGGAGAGCTGTTTGGCCCACAGACAGCTGGTGCAAAAGGTCCCCAGACTCAGCACTGATGGCAGCAGGGGGGACAGGGGCAGCAATGCCTGGGGTGAAGGACACTCTTCCCTTCTTACT
Source organism: Lissotriton helveticus (assembly GCF_964261635.1). Lineage (NCBI taxonomy): Eukaryota > Metazoa > Chordata > Amphibia > Caudata > Salamandridae > Lissotriton > Lissotriton helveticus. The sequence continues at coordinate 233,252,557 of NC_136072.1, read as the reverse complement.
TGTGCCAACACGGGCAGCACTAGTGGAAGTAGGTGGGAAGGTGGGCACTGTTGCTGTGTGGTGGAAGAGGAGGCAGAGTCCCCGTTCCCTGTGCCTGCAAACATAGATGCGTCACCGCTGGTGTCCGATGACGTTGAGCTCTGCGTCTCTGGCTGTGATTCCTCAAGCAGACTCCTGTCCCCCTCCAAGGCGCTGGTCACATCTGTGTCACTGTGCTCTTGTGCGGCAGTTGTGCTTGATGCCTCACCACTGGTGTCCATCCCCTGTCCTTCCGTGCCCATGGGTGATGCTGCATGAAAGAGAGATGTAGGGTCAGTTCATTGGCATCAACAGAACATTCATATGTAAGCAAAGCGTCACTAAAGTTGGTGAAATCTCCTTGTTGCACACCGCCCTGTGCAAAAACATTGTGCGACCTCAATTTTGAACACGAATTTTGTGTGTCAACACGCTAACGGGGCATAAGTGAGCCATGTGATGACCAGACAGCACAATATCCTGCTGGTAGATCCGTTCAACCAGACACACAAATAGCTCTGAGTACACCTAGGGCCCTGATGGGGGCAAAGATGTACTCCACCACATGTTGCCAATGTCATATCTTGATGGAGCAGAAGGGGACAACACAGATACAGACTACAACATAACAGTCCACAAATGCCATGAGCACATGCCATCCACCATGTTGTACTTTGGTGCACAACTTCTGTTGCACATTGGTGACAGATGTATAAGCCTCACCATTCTGAGGTCAGGCAATGCACGCATTGATGAAAGCACACGCAGATCATGTACACTGCCGTGCCCTTACATGGGATTTCCCAGACTAACCCAATGCAGACGATACCTGAAGCCCACGACTCAGAATGAAATGTCAATGCCCATTACTCCTACAACATTAGGAAGTGCAGGTAGGGCAAATGCATGACAGCTGCACCCAACACTGAGGCCACTTACAAGCCACTGCATTACACTACCAACATCACATAGCCCAGCGCTGGCCCAGGCTGTGAACACATGCAGCCACTCACAGCCCAAGTCCCCCTTCCAAGAATACTCACCCCTAGCTTGCTGCAGATGCTCCTTCAAATGTGCAACCAGCTCAGGCTGTGTCACTGCCAAGATGAAGGTCATTAGTGGTGTCATGCTCCTGCGTGTCAATCTGCCAGTCTGGGGGAGCAGCCCCAGCGTCATTTCACCAATTCCATGAAAGTTACACTTTTTCTTGGGGTCACAATATATCAATAGTCTCAACAGTTCCAAGTATGTTGGTCCTAAAGTCCTCCTTCGCGTGAACCCACAAGGGTTCCAGATAACGTAATCGCTAGGAAAACTAATGTTCTGGTTTACCATCAAACAGTTAAAACACACCCTCGTGTGCCCCAGTTCCCAGAGTCAATCAATCAAGGGGGTAGCCCGACCTGGCCTCTTCCGGACCATGACGGGCTAAGACTGGGCCGTCTTCACCCCAGCCTAGCCCGGGCACGTCCTGCGCTGCGGGATGCCTTGAGGAATTTTAAAGCGCTCCTGCGCTCGGCTTCCGGTGCTGGTGCGTGGCCACTCTCCTCTTCAGCAAGGGGAGCAGTTTAAAAGTGCTCTGTGCCAAGAATCAGGGGCAGGGAGAGTGGTGAAAGTGCACTATAGGGGAGCAGTGTAAAAGTGCTCGGTGCGAAGAATCAGGGGCAGGGAGAGTAGGGAAAGTGCATTATGCAATGTCCAAAGTTAGGCGCAACCCCAATATGCAATTGATTACCTACCAGTATGCCCTTCTGCTTTGAATCTCTGCCTCAGCAGCTGCACCAGTGGTTCAATCAAAAGTGTAGATATTAAGGTCAGCTAAATACTACTTTCCTGCGCTCCCCTGCCTATGGCCCACTTTGGACAGAGTTGATTGTTAGTCTTTATTTTGGCACAGACCTTATTTTGGCGTGTGGTCACTATCGTCAGATGTGGCCGCAGGCGGGTGGCCAAAGGGACTGGAGCAGGACTCTAAGATTGTGCCAGTTGAATGGCTGCCGTCACTGCGAAGGTCAAAGACTGGACAGTCCGGTGTAGGTCACCCACGTCTGAATGAATGCCCTCCATGAAAGTAACCACCTGTGCCAACTTTTTGTTGTGGTCTACAAAGGCATTGAGGAGAGCTGTTTGGCCCACAGACAGCTGGTGCAAAAGGTCCACAGACTCAGCACTGATGGCAGCAGGGGGGACAGGGGCAGCAGTGCCTGGGGTGAAGGACACTCTTCCCTTCTTACTTGTGCCAACACGGGCAGCACTAGTGGAAGTAGGTGGGAGGGTGGGCACTGTATGCTGTGTGGTGAAAGAGGATGCATAGTCCCCGTTCCCTGTGCCTGCAAACATAGATGCGTCACCCCTGGCGTCCGATGACGTTGAGCTCTGCGTCTCTGGCTGTGATTCCTCAAGCAGACTCCTGTCCCCCTCCAAAGCGCTGGTCACATCTGTGTCACTGTGCTCGTGTGCGGCAGTTGTGCTTGATGCCTCACCACTGGTGTCCGTCCCCTGTCCTTCCGTGCCCATGGGAGATGCTGCATGAAAGAGAGATGTAGGGTCAGCTCATTGGCATCAACAGAACATTCATATGTAAGCAAAGCGTCACTAAAGTTGATGAAATCTCCTTGTTGCACACCGCCCTGTGCAAAAACATTGTGCGACCTCAATTTTGAACACAAATTTTGTGTGTCAACACGCTAACGGGGCATAAGTGAGCCATGTTATGACCACACAGCACAATATCCTGCTTGTGGATCTGTTCAACCAGACACACAAATAGCTCTGAGTACACCTAGGGCCCTGATGGGGGCAAAGATGTACTCCACCACATGTTGCCAATGTCATATCTTGATGGAGCAGAAGGGGACAACACAGATACAGACTACAACATAACAGTCCACAATGGCCATGAGCATATGAGCATATGCCATCCACCATGTTGTACTTTGGTGCACAACTTCTGTTGCACATTGGTGACAGATGTATAAGCCTCACCATTCGGAGGTCAGGCAATGCGCGCATTGATGAAAGCACACGCAGATCATGTACACTGCTGTGCCCTTACATGGGATTTCCCAGACTTACCCAATGCAGACGAAACCTGAAGCCCACGACTCAGAATGAAATGTCAATGCCCATTACTCCTACAACATTAGGAAGTGCAGGTAGGGCAAATGCATGACAGCTGCACCCAACACTGAGGCCACTAACAAGCCACTGCACCAGGGTTCCAGATAACGTAATCGCTAGGAAAACTAATGTCCTGGTTTACCATCAAACAGTTAAAACACACCCTTGTGTGCCCAGGTCCCAGAGACAATCAATCAAGGGGGTAGCTCGACCTGGCCTCTTCCGGACCATGACGGGCTAAGACTGGTCCATCTTCACCATAGCCTAGCCCGGGCACATCCTGTGCTGCGGGATGCCTTGAGGAATTTTGAAGCGCTCCTGCGCTTGGCTTCCGGTGCTGGTGCGTGGCCTCTCTCCTCTTCAGCAAGGGGAGCAGTTTAAAAGTGCTCTGTGCCAAGAATCAGGGGCAGGGAGAGTGGTGAAAGTGCACTATAGGGGAGCAGTTTAAAAGTGCTCGGTGCGAAGATTCAGGGGCAGGGAGAGTGGTGAAAGTGCACTATAGGGGAGCAGTGTAAAAGTGCTCGGTGCGAAGAATCAGGGGCAGGGAGAGTGGTGAAAGTGCACTATGCAATGTCCAAAGTTAGGCGCAACCCCAATATGCAATTGATTACCTACCAGTATGCCCTTCTGCTTTGAATCTCTGCCTCAGAAGCTGCACCAGTGGTTCAATCAAAAGTGTAGATATTAAGGTCAGCTAAATACTACTTTCCTGCGCTCCCCTGCCTATGGCCCACTTTGGACAGAGTTGATTGTTAGTCTTTATTTTGGCACAGACCTCGTTATATAGAAGAGAACCCTTTGCAAGACAGATATCCTCAATCCAAAATGCTTCACTGTCTCTTACATCAAAAGCCATTCCACTGTGTCAAAGGGTTTTTAGCACCCAAGAGCATAAGGACTCTGGTGCAAGATTTTTCTGCAACTGCTTCATAAGCAAAAACAGGCACCCAATGTTTGTAGTTGTGATTGGGCAACTTTAAACAACTTACTCCCCGAGAGTTACTTCAATATATAATTATGTATATTAATTATGCATATGATTGGTAAGAATTGTAGGGTAGAAGATATTTCCCGAGTTTCAGAAGCACCAAAATGTTTTCCTTCCTCGTGGTTTCAGGCACACACACTAAAGTGCTTCACTGTGTACATCTAATTACCTGGGGCCAGTATAACTGAAAATGTCCTAAATATTCAGTGGCAAGCAGTCCCCACCATGGGTCTGACTCATGTTCATGTTTTTCATGCCGCACTTTATGACAACAGTATCTAGGGATTGCTTTTCAGTCAATGCTGGGACAATTGCCTTCTCTAGTAAACCAACAATTTGTTCAGTGCCTTTACTGATTTGTTGCCAGTATAAGTCTTCATAGAAGTCCCTGAATCTCAGACTAATAATGCTGAGCTCTGTCAATTTATCACCGTTCCAAACCTTTCAGACCATTACAGCCTTGGTTCCACTGCCTCTCGACAAGCAAAGCAACCTTGAGGCCATTTATATCCCCTTCTGCATGTTATCCTATCCTATTACATATGCTCGATAGCCATGAATACCTAATCTGTCTATGCCATCTGCTATTTCCTACTTTTTCTCTGAGTATCGTTGAGATGCAGTCCTCACTGAGATAGATTCCTGTTCCTTATTTAGCCTTGTAGTTAATAACCCTGGGCAAAGCACTACACTACGCTTGCGTAATTTGCGAAGTTTGCGCTACTTCGCACTACGCGAATTGCACGTAGCACAGTGCAAACACGCGTAGCGTAGCATAGCAGTCATTTTTTGCTTGCTCGCGGCCATCAACATCAAGTTGGTGACCGCGAGCAAGCAAAATCACATCGGGCGAGACTTTTTCCTCGTTTGCGATCAGCAACATCAAGTTACCTATTGCGAGCATGGAAAATAAACCTCCCAGTGAGATTCTCAACACGGGGAGGTCAGGTTTCTCATTGCAAGTGGTTGCGTATGCTCTCGTCCGCTCGTGATGAGAAACTACCAGTCCACATTGAGAAAGCTGCCGCTCGAGTAGAAATCTAATAGAGCGGCAGAAAACTACCGCTTGCCCTGTGCAAAATGCAGTTTGCACTGATTGCACAGTGCGGACAAGCATCCGGCACAGTGCAATCAGTGCGAACAGCATTTTGCAAAGTGCACTACGCAGTTTGCATAGCTACGCGTAGTTCACGCAGTGCGAAGTGCACTTCACGTAGCTACGCGTAGCGCTACTTCGCGAACTTCGCCCACCCTTATATTGTAGATCTTTGTTCGTTCCATGCCTTGCTCCATTAATATTCCACATATTGTAACCTCAAATTCCTCCCATAGGGTAAATCATTTGTCTAGTGAACATTTACGTAAAAAAATAATTGCCTTTTTTTTATTTCCCATACGATTGGTAAATATAATGCAGCTGTAGGTTGTAATCTCAAAATGGGCATAGAGGTGATATAGCTTACCAGCTCCCAAACTAGCTTCAGACGCTTATGATTCGATAAAGCCATGTCTAGGAGTTTGTACTCTAAAAATCAGCAGTAGTTGTCCACCACACCACAACTAAGCAAAGTTTATGTGCGAATGTCTTTTGCAGATGGGATTAAAAAGAGTGTCCACACACTTCAGTATCTTGGGCTTTCGAGATTTTTGTGTGGTGGAAATAAATCCATGTTTTGTGGTTTCTTAAGTATTATGTTGATGTCTAATTTGGAATTCAAACACAAACAGAAGGAGTGCCAAAATAAACAAAATTATCTTGCATAATGAAGTCATGCAGTCCCTAAAAAGTCAAATACACATTCCACAGCCATTTGTACGATGTGTTGAATTTCTTCATGTTTGATATCTTCATCAAGAAAGACTATTTTTTCGAGTGAAAAACTACAATAAAAGAACTGAATACAAGTACAAAGGAAGCTTGCATGGAACTCTTTTGACTCTTTATGGACTGCATGACTTCATTATGCAAGATCATGTTGTTTACTTTGGCGCTCCTTCTGTTTGTGTTTTAATTTTAGTCTGAGTGGCTTTGACGGTGGGCTGCAAGAAGTTGAGCGCCAGGAAAGTCATTTAAGATATTGATTGCCGATATTTCTTGTAATAACTCATTGTGCGCACAAGCGCATTTGCCCTCATCGTGTTATTGGTTTTGACAAGTCAAATTTGGAATGCAGTGTACAGTTGAAGTTGCCAATCCATGTTTTCCTTTACACCAGGTCTTGTTCTAGCAGGTCCTGAAGGCTGGTGAAAAATTATTTGTCTATATTGGATATACACAACAAGAAAATCACTGTCATACAAAGTTGCAGTTATTTGAGTTATAAAAGATGTGATGTACTTGTAGCAATAACTCAGGACTTATCCACAGGAACTCTTCTTTACAGCAGGCCCGGTTCTAGCAGGGGGGCTTGGTGGGCCAGGCCCACCCAAACAGGGCCGGACTGGGAACCAAAACCGGCCCGGCAAAGTGCTCGGCCGGCCCCACTGGGGGAGGTTGGGGGTGCGACCGAGCTCTTTGCCGGGGCTGGTTTTTGGCCTATTTTGTTAAAGGGCCGATTTTGCAGCTATGCTACATAAACGGCCCTATAACAGAAACGGCCCCCAGGGGCCCAAGACCGGCCCCCACACTTATTGCGCACCGGGGGATTGCCCGGTGCCCGCAACGGTCAGTCCGGGCCTGTACCCAAACATGAGCTTTGGCCCACCAAGTCACAGCAGAAGAGGCCACAGAAAAGGCACCTCTTAAGTGCTTCCTCTATTTCAACGTCCTAACGTCGAAATGTTTTTCCACTGTCTTTAAAACTGGAATTGAGTGGTGTGTTTTGGGGTAGATGTGGGCGGAAAAGAAATTACCAGGGAAAGTCGAGCTAAGGCTATAGCTTGGCCCTTGCAGCTCATGCTCACACTGAGCCCAGAAAAGGTTTGCTATGTGAAACATACAACAAACATCATGTCAAGTATGATACAGTCTCTTCAAAATTCAAAAATGTGCATTTCTTTAACTTATGGAAGCTTTGGCATTTATCTCACAATATAGCACTGCACAGAGAAGTACTTAATAAAAGTGATTAGTTTTTAAACATGAGCTTACATTCATTCCTACCCAGTCCTCACCCTGGTAACAGTTCCATTAGTGAACCAAGAGGCAAGACAGTTGTCATATAGACCTTGTATGTGGCCCAGATTGTTATAGAGCAACATTAGTCTATTAACTCAAACACAATATGTTTCTGTATAGTTCCTTTTCTGATTCATGTATTTGAATGTGCTTTCATGCGCACATATGAAGAAAAACAAGTTTTGGTGAAATAAATTATTTGCCCAAGCTCATACAATTTAAGTGGGGAAGCTCCAATTTATCCAGGTTTTATGTTTTCACTTTGAACAAACCAGCCACTATATGGCTATCCATTTGTCTCTCCTTTTTATCTTAATGCTTTGTTTTTACTACCATGGTCAGCGACTAGCTGCCGCCTCCCCCCCAATCCGGCACCCAACACCAAGGAACGTGGACACGAGACGTGTTTACTTTTTGGAAGGCGGGCGCTAGTCGCCCGGCCGTATTTATTAAAGTATGAAATTAAAAAAGGGTTTTAATTGCATAATCAACAATGAAATACAAAAATCAGCAGGACATTCAGTTATACAATCGTTATCAACAAGTTTGAGAGCCTGACCTTAACAAAACTCTAATACAAGTTGTTCCTAGCTTAACTAAACATCCTATCTTGATTTTTGTACATTTCTGGCCATATGGCAGGGTCACTACCGGTGTCAGGTCCTACAAGCTGCGCCTTCCCCTTAGAAGTGCGCATGCGCAGTGTTACCCCGGGAATTGCCCGGTCTACGCCCCAAACTCCATTTACCCACTAAAGGAGGGCCCTTACTCTGCGCCGGTGGCGTCATGAGTCCACGCGCGCGGGGTGGCTACCAGCCTAAGGAAAGCGTGAACTACTCCTACCCGCGCTCCTTTGCATATTACCTTGCCCCTGGAGTACTGGGAGTGGCCCGCAGGCCCCTCCCCCTGGGCGGGAACCTCCATAGGATGATGCCCGCCCCCTCAGACCTCAAATATGTGCTCACCGATAATGACCTTACCGCATGCCCCATACCTAATAAATACGACGACCTATGGAAAAAAGTCTAAAGGACAACTACACTGGCTAATAAATAACAGTATCCACGCATAGTTAAAGGGGAAAAAAGGCCTAACGACACATGGCATAAAATTACAATTCGGTTCACACATGTTGCTCATAATCACAATATCTACGTATATCTACAAAGGGAAAAAAGGCCTAAAGACACATATCTTCAAATATAGTTCACTTCATACATCACTTTTCTACAAAGGGAAAAAAGTCCTGACAACAGATCACAAAATACAACAAAACCTACTCTCTCCCGCGGTCTATACCTATGAGACTTACCATTAGACCGGGCATAACGCTGCTTAAACTTTGTACCAAGGGATGGTGGGTGGGAAACAAAGAAGCCCCGAACGCGGGGCACAACGTTCAGCGAGGGAGCGTCCAGGGACAAGGGGGTCTCCTGGGCGCTCCCTACCTCTTATTCCCGAGGGGCCGGGTGGCCCCTCCTAACGCCCGCCCCCCCCGACCCGGAACCAGTCCATTGATTCCGGGTCAGGAGGGGCGCCGGCCAATCGGCGGTGGGCCGCGCCCCCAGGGCACGCCCCCACCGTCGAAGGACCCGAGGGGAGAGGGGGTGAGGCGGTCGCCGCGCCGCCATGCGTGCGGGGGGGCCGAGGGCCCCCCCTTTTCACATGGTCAGCGACTAGCTGCCGCCTCCCCCCCAATCCGGCACCCAACACCAAGGAACGTGGACACGAGACGTGTTTACTTTTTGGAAGGCGGGCGCTAGTCGCCCGGCCGTATTTATTAAAGTATGAAATTAAAAAAGGGTTTTAATTGCATAATCAACAATGAAATACAAAAATCAGCAGGACATTCAGTTATACAATCGTTATCAACAAGTTTGAGAGCCTGACCTTAACAAAACTCTAATACAAGTTGTTCCTAGCTTAACTAAACATCCTATCTTGATTTTTGTACATTTCTGGCCATATGGCAGGGTCACTACCGGTGTCAGGTCCTACAAGCTGCGCCTTCCCCTTAGAAGTGCGCATGCGCAGTGTTACCCCGGGAATTGCCCGGTCTACGCCCCAAACTCCATTTACCCACTAAAGGAGGGCCCTTACTCTGCGCCGGTGGCGTCATGAGTCCACGCGCGCGGGGTGGCTACCAGCCTAAGGAAAGCGTGAACTACTCCTACCCGCGCTCCTTTGCATATTACCTTGCCCCTGGAGTACTGGGAGTGGCCCGCAGGCCCCTCCCCCTGGGCGGGAACCTCCATAGGATGATGCCCGCCCCCTCAGACCTCAAATATGTGCTCACCGATAATGACCTTACCGCCACAGGCCAGTATTGTTAACCGACGATCTGGCCTCCCCCTCTAGCCCCTATCTAAGGACACATCCTCCTACCCCAGCCCTCTAGCCAAGCCCAGATATTGTCAGCCCATAGGACATTGCCCTCTTCTGTCAGGTGAACCCCGTCCTTCAAGTAATACTTTTGACCCCAGATGCACCCATGAGGTATTGACTGTAACACGGGGGTTCGGAACAACCTATCCAACCGTGTGTTGATCCTCTTTACCGAGTGATTCAACGCCCTGACTGAATCGCCCCCCCGCCACTGAAGTCGAGGTATTAGTTGTGACCATACTAGTGTGCACCCGGGGCAGGTCCTAGCTATCCAACCCGCTGTTGAGATAATCTCCTCAATCAAGATGCGCCTGCCCAATGTTGCCAAATCGTTCTCCCCAAGGTGAAGTATCACCACTGACGGTGGAGCCCGCTGGCGTGCTAACAGCCCTTGGAAGAATCCCCTAAACTCGTGAAGACACAACCCTCCTCTGCCAAAGAACGTGATATTCAACCCTAGTTGTGCCGCCCTTTCCTTCTTGTCACCTGACAGGAAGACACATTCCGCTCGCTTCACATATGAATGACCAACAATCCAGACATTGTTCTTTGTTGTTTCCTGGTCGCCGCTCCGTGCCGATGAATATTGGCGGTGCCCGACGACAAATTCCTCCCCTGCGTAACAGGTCTGAGAAACTGTAAGAGAGCGGAAAAGAGACCAAGCGTGAGTGACAGGTAATCATAGCATGTCAATCCGAACATAACGTTTATAGCAGTCTGACGACCACCTCCCAATTGTCTTCACTCTTTCCACTGGGAGGCCCCCCGCCACCGCCTCAGTTGCTGCCCCAATCCTGAAGGAATGAGATCCAAAATCTCTAGGATCAAGACCCGCTTTTGTAACCCCTATTTCGAACACTCTCCTGAATTGATACCTGGTCAAGGGGCTCCCGTCGGCGTGACAGAGCAACGCCCTGCTTGCTGAACCGACCAATAATCCCATGAGTGATTCCACGTGCCTCACCGGGCAGCACGGGTTGGCGGGGGCCCGTTGCAGAACTATGGTTTGACCCCTAGCTTCTTGATCGGTCTTTGATTTCTGGATAATCACCCACATGGTGTCACCCCTTATCGTCACCCCAGCCTTCTGCAAGCCACCTAGTATGTCAGCCTTAGATCCTGCCACAAGTTCACTAATTCTCAGTGCCCCATAAAATGCCAGGGAGAATGCCGCCCTAAAAAGAAGCACTTCCCACTCTGAGTTACAAACAATCTCCAGCGTGCCCAGTAAGGCTGTTAGCCGGGCCAACCCCATGGGCTTCCTCTTATCCTTCTGGTGTCCCTGAATACGGCGCCATCCCCTTAAAGCCTTGCGTATCATAAAGGTATTGGTGGGATCCCGGAAGCCCCTAGCTTGGGCGAAGAATGACACTGCTGCCCTATGTCTGGTTGCCGCTGCCACTGAGCGCCCCTCTTTGTGCATCCATTCTAAATAGGCTGCAAACCCATCCTCCTTCGCCCAAAGCACTCCCCACTGCGGCCCCAAAAAAGAACAATAAGACAGAAACGCCCCTTCGTACGCCGTCTTGGTCCTGGGGGCTAAGCTAGCGACCACGAGGTCTTGTAATCTGGGGCACCAATCTGCCAAAGTACCGCTGGGAAGTGTGCTGGCGAGGGGTCTGCTGTGGGGAGATGTTCCCTGAAAACCTGCATTTTGAAGCGAGAAAGGGAGTCAGCAGCATTGTTTAAAACACCAGGGACATGTTTGGCTCTAAAATTAGCATTCAGTTTAAGGCACCGCAGAACAATTTCTTTGATCAGACGAAGTATGAAAGGACACCGCGCCCCCTGTTGATTGATACATTCCACCACTGTCATGTTATCTGACCAAAACACCACTGATTGGTTACATAGGTGTTCGGGCCAAACCATCAGTGCCACCCATATTGGAAACAGTTCCAGGAAGCCAATGTTGCCGAGCAAACCCCATGTGTTCCATTCTTCTGGCCATTGTTGAGCGACCCACCTATTCCCTAGGATGGCACCAAAGCCCACACTACCGGCCGCATCAGTCCATAGTCCTAACTCCGCTGATGTAGTGAGCGGGCCGGGCCAGACCACCCTACCGTTAAAATCCTCCAGGAATGCCATCCAAATAAGCATATCCTGGCGAATTTCAGACGATAGGCGCGTGCGGTGGTGCTTTTCCCTCAGCCCCTTCATCGCGAGCGCGATGGAGCGAGAGAAGGGGCGAGCCATTGGGATGATTCTTAGTGCGAAATTCAGTTGCCCTACCACCTCCTGTAATTGCTGCAAAGTGACCTTCTCCTTCCGGAGGCATAACTGTAGCGACGTCTTGAATTTGCGCACCTTGTCCTTAGGTAGTCTAAAACATTTCTCCATTGAGTCAATCTCAATGCCCAGAAATTCCAAGCAGGTGGTCGGGCCCACCGTCTTCCCAGGCGCAAGCGGGACCCCAAAAGCCCGCATGAGCACGCAAAATTCCTGCAATGCTAGTGCGCACTCCTGAGAACCCGCTGTACCGAGGAAGAGGAAATCATCTAAGTAATGCATGACCCTTTGATGGCCTGTCACCTGTCTCATGGCCCATTCAAGAAATGAACTAAACATCTCAAAGTAGGCGCAAGAAATAGAACAACCCATAGGCATGCATTTGTCCATGTAGAACCTATCCCTAAAGGTGAAACCTAAAAGATGTTGGTCTGCCGGGTGGACTGGGAGGAGGCGGAAGGCGGACTCTATGTCTGATTTCGCCATCAGCGCCCCGGGTCCAGTGGCCTGTAATAAGGTCACAGCCTGATCAAAAGAGGCGTACTTAACACTACAGATACCTTCGTCAATGGCATCATTCAGTGAGGCCCCCTTTGGCGCTGATAGGTTATGAATCAATCTGAATTGCCCCTTCTCTTTCTTGGGGACAACTCCCAGTGGGGAACACACAAAATTGTGTACTGGCACTGCAGAAAAAGGGCCAGATATCCTGCCTAAGGAAAGCTCCTTGTCAATTTTGGCGGCCACAACAGCCGGATTGTGTGTGACTGATAATTGATTCCTACAGTGCGCACTGCCTGTGTATCCCCCGGCCGGGATCCTAAAACCTTTGGAAAAACCTTCCTGGAGTAGGGTGGCCGCTTTGTGGTCAGGGTATCTGTTCAAGAATGGAATCATTGCCACCACATCCACTGGAGTGGGGGGGCGTGACGTGTCTGACTTATAGTGGTCTTCCCCTACCCCTCTGTCCCGTGTTACCTTGCTTGGACCTACAGGTAGATTCTGGATGAGAGGGGTGCCCACAGGAGGCACATGCATGCCTAAACTTACACGCGGCCCTTGTGCAGGTACGCTTATTAAAATCCCAGCACACCCCTTTCTTTTCTGGCCCACCTGCCCTAAATTTCCCAGGCACTTCACTCGTTTGGGGGGGCCGAAAGGGCTGCTGCGGTCTAGTGAACACCCTGCCCGCACCGAACTGAGGGGGAGGTGCAGTGTCAGAGAACTGTTTGTGCCAGGCCATGGAATCTACCGAGTCCCATGGTAATGCTCTATTGAATTCCAACGCCTTCCTAAAATTTACATCATAACCCTTCCATGCTTCCCCAGAATACTGTTGACTCCACCCCACAATCCTGCTCGAATAGCAAGCCAATGCAGCCTGCAGATCTGGAGGACGCTCAGCCTTAACTGCAGTAAAAACGGCCCATGCTTGCATCCAATTATTGAGATTTTCCTCAACCCTGAATCTAGTACACTGCGCCCTCCATTCACTCGGGAGCATCCACTCTTTCAGTGCTTTTGCCTGCTCCATTTCCCTATTATCCAATAATAAAGAATAAATGTACACGTATTTATCAGCCCAAATCATTTCTTTAACAGCTAAAGACACATGTTGAGCTAGATTTTCGCTCCTGGAAGGTACTACGCCGTCCCCCAAGAGCGGCAATGCCACTTCCTTACCAAGTGCGGGCACCGGGGGCGGCTGCCCTTGTACTCCGTCCAGCTGGGGAACACTTGGACCTGCAAGGGGAGAAGAAATTGGCAATGCAACACTGTCGGCGATCGGTGCCGATCTGATTTTTTCTACGAACCTTGCCGCCTCTGCCGCATGGTCTGCCGAATTCGGGAAGGCCCCTCCTTTTTGGAGCCATGGCATCATGGCCGTTAACTGAGATAACAATTCGGGTGGCATTGAATCTACGTTACCCCCCGGGACAACAGGTACCACTGGGGTTATGCCCATTGGTCCTGGCACAGCTGGCAGAGCGGGCGTCGGGTGTGGCCCGCCTGTACCCGGGATTGTGGGCACCGGTGCGGAAGCAGCCCCAGCGTCTACTGGTAGACCTGTCGGCACCGGCCCCACAGGGGCAATGGGTGTAGGCACATGCGGGGGTGGGACCACCGCGGGCGGTGCGGCGGGTAACGTATCCCCTGGGCCTGGGGTGGGTACCGCCTCCTTGGGTCTTTTGGACCTAGGTTTCCCTTGCGGGGTGACAAATTCCCCTCTTGGCACTGGTGCCACCCTCTTGCGGACCGGTCTCCCGGACGGGCCCGGTGCCTCGCCATCTCTATCCTCCAACCGGGCTTCCCGCTCCTTAATTTGTCCTAGCTGTTGTTTAATGTCGCTCATCTCCCGCATCATAGCCCGCATCATAGCCTCCATGTTGGACCCCCTTTTTCCACCCCTTGGACCTGGCATGATGCTAACCCCCAAAAAACACCCGCTGCCTACTCAGTTCCCAACCGGTCAGCTGTGTGTACCTTTCAGATGGAGGGTCACCAGGGGGCTTTCAGCACCATGCAACGGCGACCGCAACACTAGCGGCTTGTCCGCTTATGTAAGGGGGTGAGTAAACCTAATGTAGACCCACCCGGCGGCCACCAGGAGCTATGAATGCTAGCCCCCCGTACCCCTCTTACCGACCCCTCCTGTATCCTCGTCGACGACGGTGATCTGCGGTCACAGCCCTCACCACGTTGCGTGCCCTGTCTGCTGAAATGTGCCAATATGTAGTTAAGGTTGCCTGAAATTGAAAACAAGTATTAGTACCGTGTAATAAAGGAGGAACAAGTTGTAGGACACCCAACTTAAATACAGGGGACGGTTGAACCCTCCCTGTGAACCTCACAGGTGCTGTGCGGTACCCAAACACCTTGCCTCAATGACCTTAAAAAACACACTTATGCAAAAGGTCAGTGCACCTCCGAGCCAAGACTTGCACCTATTCCCCTTTATAGTGCGTTTCTGCCACAGTAATGAGAAACACTTTATGAAAAGCCACCTCGTTTGTATGCTTGATCCACAATACTTATTAATTTATACCATATAGCAGTGGAAACACTTCGTTTTCAGATAAATCAGTACTGGCAATTATTTCCTTACAATGCTAAGCAGTAATTAAAACGATGACATACATGTAGCAGTGGAAACACTTCGTTTTCAGATAAATCAGTACTGGCAATTATTTCCTTACAATGCTAAGCAGTAATTAAAACGATGACATACATGCACCAGTGATCTCCCTGGTCGACCTTTTCAAACAATTATTGGCCTTCACAAGTTTCAGGAACTTTCAACTTAGTGAGCTACTCGAAGCGACCCCTGGCCTTATAGTGCCGGTTAAATTGAAGATGCCTGGAAAAAAGAAACGCTCTCAGTTCACCCCTATTGCTCAGCGCTCCTTAGGTAATCCGCTTTTCTAATTGCGCGTAATCATAGATCGGCACACTGCGTGGCGCCCTCCCCGTGCACCAGAGAACCACTCCGACCTGACTCGATCTCCAGCAGCAGGCCCGCTGCTCGTCCCTGCCCCCCGCACCAACAAATACCTTGTCCTTCGGGCCAGACGGTCGACGTGCACACTACCAGATGGAGCGCAGCTCGTACTTTGTTGCCGCCCTGCGTCCCTCGCCGACGGTGATCTCCTACCGAGCACAGATCTCGCGACGCGGCTGGCGCCAAGCGGCTGGGCTCCCCCTCCTCCGTAAACCCTTGGGTTCACCTGCAACAGGAAGGGAAAAGGAACACGAGAAAGAAAGGGAAAAAGGCCGCCTCGCTTCCCCAGCCGAGTATGCTCCCCAACGCGGTTCCACGCCGTTATCCTCCGGGACCGCTCGATAAATCTGGAAGAAAGAGGCAAAAATTTACTAAACAAAGAAGCCCCGAACGCGGGGCACAACGTTCAGCGAGGGAGCGTCCAGGGACAAGGGGGTCTCCTGGGCGCTCCCTACCTCTTATTCCCGAGGGGCCGGGTGGCCCCTCCTAACGCCCGCCCCCCCCGACCCGGAACCAGTCCATTGATTCCGGGTCAGGAGGGGCGCCGGCCAATCGGCGGTGGGCCGCGCCCCCAGGGCACGCCCCCACCGTCGAAGGACCCGAGGGGAGAGGGGGTGAGGCGGTCGCCGCGCCGCCATGCGTGCGGGGGGGCCGAGGGCCCCCCCTTTTCATTTGTGTAGTTTTCTTCCGTTTTTATATATTGTGAACTCGACCTGGAGATATTGAAGCGCTTTACAAGAAAACCAGTAACATTATACATTGTCACATTCATTTCTTTTAGGCACTGGCGATTTTGCCCAGAATCACAGGATGTTAAGCTAATGCCGAGACTCAAACCTAGCTTATTCAGTTCCAACGTTAGAAGCTCTCGTCGTAGTGCAACATCCTGGGTAGATTGAGGGTGGCAGGCATAGGGTACATGAAAGCTTGGCTCATTATAGGCTTGAAGTTCCAACAAGACCTAATGCTGAGTCAGAGCCAGGCTTCAGGCTCAAGCCCGGATCAAGCTTCCAGTGCCAGTCTTCCTAGTGCAAAATGCCAACGCTTTGGTGTGGTAACAGGGAACTCCTTAACCTTGAACTTCTATTGCACTCTGCTTAAAAACCTGGTGCTGGTGCTAAATCCTCCCCAGCTGGAAATTATAAGAGTTGGGCTGTTGAGTTTAGACATCAGCTCTTACTCTCAAATAACTCTCTAGATGCACTGTATGCCTGTCTGGAAGAAGATATAACGAAAATCTTGGGTCTGTAGGCTACCTATAGAATTGACAAAAATTGGGCCTGCATTGACCCACCCAAAGGATCCCTTGAACCATCCAGATGAAAATTCCTAGAACAGGGCCTGCTTTGCAGAGGGGTTTATCTAACTTATCCATTTCTTTTCCGTGTTTAGGTCTTGCCTAGGCAGTACATGCGCTGTCTCTGTGAGTCATGCTGTACTCACTCTGCTTTTAATTGGTAACTTTAGCTGTTCTTTGCAAAGGCTTGCTTGTATGTGGTTATTTTAGCTTATATGCCCCTCCTTTCATGTGTAGTTGCCGCCCACGCAAAATGCGGTATTACTTGTCTCCTTTTACCTGTGTGCATTTACATTTGTTTGTGTGCACTATTTTTTGTGTGGTTTTCTCTGTCTTTGTCATGTTGGTAAAGCTTTCATTCGTTTTGTGTGTGTTGTTTGTGTGTATATTTTCGGCAATACACAAACTCTTGCTGGCAGTTTAGCTTTGTATGGGCAAACCTTTGTTTACTCGGTGCCTTTGTTTTCAGAGACATCATGTAAAGCATTTGAAAATGTCAAAAACATTTGTTTATTCTGTACCTTTGTTTGTGGAGACGGTGTTTAAAGCTTTGGAAATGTTTATTTGTTTGTCGTATGTTGTTTAAGCTAATAAGGGCACTCCATCATATTAAAAATATCAATTTGTATAACATTTTACTGTAAATGTTGTTTGTAGCTCTGCTTTGTATCTGCAAGTCGTCCATTTTGTAACTTTTTTTCTATTTATCTCGGTATTAAAATTGTCATCGTTGGAATCAGCGTGCAAAGGCTTGAAAGTTATACTTCGTTTTGTGTGTGCTGTTTATTTGTTTTTCTTAATTTTCCTTATTATAATTATCTTTGTATTTTGAGTCGCCATGTAAAGGCTATGAAGTTTTGACTCTTTTTTCATATGTTATTTTAGAATTTGAGTATTCTTATTACATTTTGAAATCAAGCCAGCGTGTTAAGGCTTTGAAGGTTTCTTTTTTTTTTTTCAACAATACGGTAAATCATGTTATCTGCTCTTCCTAACACCAACTCTTGTGGATGATTTATGGCAGTCTGTTAATCTCAGCAGGGGTTTGCAATTGTAAAGAGGCTATTGGTCCATGGGGAGCATTCGATTACAGTTGGCCGCACAGCATATTTAGCCCTCGGCAGACAAATATCAATAAAACAACTACGAACTACCATTGTTTTTTAGGTCTCATAAGCGTTAGCCGCGCGAAGCGCGGTCTTGCCAGAGACGCTATTGTCAACGAGTCTTCGTTCCAGGAGAGGAGACAGGAGCTGGCCGCGCGCTCGGAATTGAGCGGGCCACGCGCACGTGAACGCGCTCGCTGTGGCCAGCTCCTGTCTCCTCTCCTGGAAAGCTGTACCACACAGCCACACCTCCCCTTGCTTATGCATGCGCAAAAACCGAGACACACACACAAGCACACCTACAGACAAGCACGCACACACACATACAGAGACCCTCGCCCACCCCCCGCCGCACACACACAGAGACACACACACAAGCGCACCTACACACACGCACACACACGTACAGAGACCGCCCCCGCCACACACACAAGCGCGTACACACACACACACACAAGCGCACCCCCCCACAAGTAAGGCCCACTTACCGCCACTCCGGACTTCAGCCGCCACCGTGGGGCTCTCCCTCGGGCATGGGAGCCCCGCGTCACCAGCACTGCTTCTCTCCGTGGCACTCCGTGGGCGCGTGCGCGGGCTTCCGAAGACGGAAGTTCCGCCCCACGGA
Source organism: Lissotriton helveticus (assembly GCF_964261635.1). Lineage (NCBI taxonomy): Eukaryota > Metazoa > Chordata > Amphibia > Caudata > Salamandridae > Lissotriton > Lissotriton helveticus. The sequence goes on along the minus strand of NC_136072.1, from coordinate 233,234,169 downwards.
AGGTTTCGGTTTCGCTCACATGTTGTTGCAACTGTCGCTGCTCCATGTGGTGGTGGGACAGCTCAGCGGGCGGCTTCGGGAGAGCAGCTTTAAGGGTGTTTTTCCGCCGTGGGAAAGCTGCTCGCAGAGCGCAATGAATCGCGGAGATGCCGGTGCAGGGTCGTCTTCTGCTAACCATTTCACTGCTGAGCAACAGGACAACAAACTAATGAGGAAGGCTGAGGTGAAAGTTCCTCTGGACTTTCCCTTAGAGGAGGCAGCTGCCTTTGACGGTAAGGGAAAACGTTCAGTGTTTTATGTCCCGACATGTCCGGCTTTCGCCGTGGGCGTACCTAAATGTACCTGCTTTGCGCACTCGGACTGTTTTTTTATTGCCTACGTTTCTTCCAAATACAACGATTTCACTTACCTTGTCTATGTGTGTGTGTTTCCTGTGCAACAACTGACACAACGCACACATGTAAATTGTCAATAGTAGAAGGAGACTACAACTAATCCAATTGTCCATAGTAGAAGGAGACTGCAACTAATCCCTTTTCAGTCGGCATCTGTCACTTTTCCAAGTAAGGTTGAAATGCCTGTGAATCCGTTGCCGGTGGCTTGTGAAGTGAAGTGTCTCATGGGTGCAGTTGATCACGTATGGAATTGTTTACCCAAATAACTACTATTAAGAACGTTTAGTTGCTACAAGTTACTTTTTGTAACTGCCTATTTATGTTTATTATAATGCCTTTCACTCAGTTACATTAGTTGTTTTTTTAACCAGTAGAGTGTATATTGTTAATTGTGCGGCTGAGCATGTAGCTTAGTATAATAATAATAATAAAACCAAAAACATAAAATACTTCAGAATGTGATTGTACTGAGTTGGATAGTTTTTGTAATTACATTTGTTGAAAGTAGGGTCACCACACGTCCTAGGTTTACCCCGACCGTTCAGTTTTTTTGTTGACTGTCTCAACCTCCACACAGTTTTTTTAATTACAGCTGATAAATATCCCTATTCCCAGTACATTGTTATCCTGGGTTGTTATGTCAACAAAAGCGGTCACTTGCAGTTTTTTTGTGCGCCTGCATCTATTGTTCTACAATGCCATGTTAAGGCTGATTGTTTCTGCCCATACATGTCTAACAGCCTTCATCACGAGCCAAGAAGATCACTAGGGTCTCTCCTTCCTTTTTTATTTATTTAAGAAATCTGCTCGAGGTTCTGATATCTGCATATATTATCTACTTCATTCATGCATACAAACTGCAGTAGTTTTAGTAATTAGAACTGCCAGAGCCTGAACTTGATTCACATTGATAATGGTATTGATCTGCTAACCATACATACCCCTGGGCATTTCTGTATTAGTGTCAGCGTGTGTCAGTATTCGGACGTTTCTTGTCCTCCCCTAGGACATTTCTAGAGAGAATCCTTATACTACCCAGTATGTTGCTCAAGGCCCTCTGCGGATCAGTACCGAGTAGCTGAAGCATGGCTGCCTGTGTAGGGCTGAATATGAATTTCACGGCAACCTGTTTTTCAGTATTTAGATCTTTATATGTTCTACTAATGTTAATTGTTTTTTGTAGTACCTTAACTGCTTGAGAACGGTTTTCTGAATTTTATACTCATATTGTTGGCATTGGATGCACGTGGTTTTTTTTCCGGCGTAAGTGCTCTGAGATTAAACATGTGGGAGTTTTCTAGGGGTCTTCATTCATTTTGACTTTCTATTTTTTAAATTGTTTCCATGAAACTCGGCGGATTTTTTTCATTGCAAAGAAGCTCTAACTTTACTAAAACAGTAACATGCAATTTAAAAGCACCTGCTGCAGAGTTCCCTGTAATCCATGTTTCAGGCAGCAATAAAAATGTCATGATAACTTGTGATTAATGTTCCTGATAGAGAGAGATCAGAGGTTTGTCTAGTAGCAGGTTTGACTCACCATAAAGTAGTGCAGAGGGTTAATCTGCTGCAAAGAACAGATCGGTGTTTGGGTGGATATCTGAGCGGATTCGTAAAGCCAGCCTTTACCAGCACTATAAAGCAAATGAAATGTATGTGAGAGAGGGCCTAAGGAAAGCTGAGGTCCACTTTTTACATGGTGGTAATGATGGAATCAGAGGAGGAGGTGGGGGAAGAGGGACGCGGGGGTGTCCAAAAAGTATGTTGCACCGGGCAGCACCACTGCTAAAGCTGGCCCTGTTTCTAGCTCAAGCGGCACTGGCACCTGTAGTCTAAAGATAATACCTCTGCCTCAAGTGAAGTACTCTGGTACCCAAGGATGACTAGCAAACAATATTATTCACAACGTTGCTTACTATTCAGCAACATTTGACAGTTTCCAAATCATCTTTATACACCAATTCAGAGTTTGATAACAAATTAATGCAACACATTGTAATATACAATGCCAATAGCTCAAACTTTAATGCTGCGAGACCTATTGCATTGTAAATGCTTGTTGTCTGTGTGCAGTCTCAGAAGAGGTAGTGAGGGATTTCGCACACAGCTTCTCTCATTTCCTCAATGGACTCTATCTAATATTGTCACTAAACAGCAAAGTCATGATTTCGCTCTTTCTAACAGCCCTTGCTGATGTAATATTATCCACTGCTCTGACTATGCTACTATACCTTGAGCAGTTCCCCTTTCACTTTACAGCATTAAAAGTATATTTCAGCCACAAAGTTTCCCAAACTACCATGAAATGAAAGTTGTTCATTTTACCGTTCAATGTTTAACATTTTCATAACCCTGCTCACATTATTCAACGATATGTTCTTGTCCTGTACTTGAGCTCCATCTACTGGCCATTGTCTGCAAGGTAGGTATTGGCAAAATGTTTAACTTTTAGACTCTGCCGCGTTACAAATGTCTGACTGAGAATAAATAAAGTTCCGAACAGCGTCCCCTACAAATGTTAACTTAAGCCACAATGGCATTACTAAAGATAGGTCCTGTGTGTGGTGTTCAATTTCCTGATTTTTACTTTCATTCCAATAGTGATGTTTAGAAAACCTATGTTTATAATTTCTTGCACATATACACCATGAAAATTCTCAACAACAAAAAATAAATCAGTTCAGGGGCTAGTCACGCGTGGAAGGTTTCTTACGTTCTCGTATAAATAATTAAGAGGTAATATCTTGTTTTTCATGCTAAGCGAAGATGTGCAAAGGTTATTGGAGAATAGTCCCTTATGCTGAAACTTGCTATAAAAAGCATTTGCAATGCAATAGGTCTCGCATTATTAAAGTTTGAGCGATTGGCATAGCTAAATAATGCAACACCAATAGCTCAGGGACAGACACATAGACAGAGACACACAGACAGAGACACACACAGAGTGAGAAACACAGACAGACACACACACTGAGACACACAGACAGAGACACACAGACAGACACACACAGACAGACACAAAGTGAGACACAGCGACAGACACAAAGTGAGACACAGACAGAGACACACAGACAGAGAGGGAGGCAGACAGAGACACACAGACAGAGACACACAGACAGACAGAGACACACACAGACAGATACAGAGATAGAGACACCATAGACACATACAGAGACACATACAGAGACACACATACAGAGACACATACAGAGACAGACAGAAAGAGACACACAGATAGAGACACACAGATACAAAGACAGACGAACACACAGAGACACACAGACAGACAGAGACACACACAGACAGACACAGAGATAGAGACACCATAGACAGATACAGTGACACATACAGAGACGCATACAGAGACACACATACAGAGACACACATACAGAGACACATACAGAGACAGGCAGAAAGAGACACACAGATAGAGACACAGATACAAAGACAGACGGACACACAGAGACACACAGACAGAGACACACAGACAGACAGAGACACACACAGACAGACACAGAGATAGAGACACCATAGACACATACAGTGACACACATACAGAGACACACATACAGAGACACATACAGAGACAGGCAGAAAGAGACACACAGATAGAGACACACAGATACAAAGACAGACGGACACACAGAGACACACAGACAGAGACACAAAGACATAGAGACACACAGACAGACAGGGACACACAGACAGAGACACAGGCAGAGACACACAGACACAGATAGACAGACAGACAGACATGTGTATGCTGTGCCTGGTGGTTCAGTGGTCTAATGCTCCACTGCAGGGGCCTGTGTTCAACGTCTTGGTCACAGTTTTTTTTTGCTCTAGCCCCGCCCCCTCTGACCCCGCCCCCACGGGTGCTGCCCTTGGCCACAAACCACCCTGTAAATTCGCCCCCCCCCCCCGAGAAAGTTTGTGAGTACCCATGCGCCTAACAGGATGCTGACAGACACACAGACAGAGACACACAGACAGACACACAGACAGACACACAGACAGAGACACAAAGACACACAGACACACAGACAGAGACACACAGACAGAGACACACAAACAGAGACATAGAGACACACAGGCAGAGACATACCGACACACAGAATGAAGCATAGAGACAGACACCAAGGGCACAGTTACACACCTTTTAGAGAGCGATTCCAGGAAACTTGCAAAAATAGATATCGAGTCCCAGAGGCGCTCCTCGTCATCCACTGTGCCGCATAATTCACCGCACAAATGAGTCAACACCAAGGACCACCTACATTGTGGAAATCCTATCTCCTTCCCCCTTCGCCATCGTTTGGACCACATAATTCACCCCACAAACGAGTCAATGCCAAGAGCCACCAACCATGTGGGAATCCTAGCCCATTACATATTTTTTAAAGGGGTCTAATTCCGGGTTCCAAGGCCACAGCACCTGTATGTACAGGCCTGCAAGACTCCGAAAGAATGAGACACATCACTAATAGATTAATTGAAGTGAGGATGCTATTTAAGCAGGGGCGTGGCTTTCAGTGGTGCAGCATGTGCAGTGGCACCGGGGCCTGATTACTGATGTATTTTGCAATTCCAACCTTAGCTAGGAGGACAAGTTTCTTCCTATGCACTAGGGCCCATGACACACTCACTGGCTACGTCACTGTGTCTGAGATGAAAATATGTTGAGGGAGACTCTCTGTAGGTATGTTACATTACTCTGTTTGAAGTATTAAGCTTTTGAAGCGCGCATACACGGTATCTGTATGGTCCCTACGCGCCTGTCGTAGAGATGAGGACCAGAAAAAAATAAAGGTATTAAAGGTAACACGCTATGGATTTGTAGATAGGAACACATCATTAGAAGAAATGCAGAATGCAGGGGTGAAGATGTAAATGAAATAAATACATCTCATAATAGGGTGTTTTAAACGCATACTTTCCTATAGAAGAAACCGATTCAACTCAACAATAGTTACAACTTGGCCAGAATCTTTTTCTGCCACTTATTTTTTCACAACAAATTTTATTGATTGATTTGAGCAGAATAAGAGAAGTGGTTCCCCACAATCAGGAGATCACCACCAAGTATCGTGGTACAGTTTGCATTGTAATAACTAAGACCAAGCAAGAATAGGAGTAAAAACCGAGAAAATTAACCCCCTCCCCCACCAACTCCCATTACCCAACTACCCTACTACCCACCCCTTATCCCTCCCTAACCCTGTGCACGTGCATATAGAAAATCGTCGGTGCTCGGTCGTAGTGTGAATTCTGCCACTTATTTTAGTACTAACGATGTACTTTTTTTTTTTAGAGGAGGGAAACATAATAATAAAAAAAAGTCAACTCCCCAGATACTTTTGTTTTAGAAACAAACAGAGTATTCGGCCAAATATGCATTTCCTCAGAGCAGAAATGAATTGTTTCAATTACCATTTGAATGCACATAAGGGCAGAGACATTGTTAGCCAGTGGTAAACTGGGCAACAGCCCAGGGCGCAATCCTCTAAGGAGCGTCATGGGGAATTTATTTTTCTCTCGATATCACCTTTAATTCTACCTCTCAGACTGTTTTCGCTCTGCTTATCTATATTTCATGCTCTGACATGTCTGTGTAAGGGTTTTGAGATTAAACCAAGACATGTTGCAACTGTTTTAAGAGACCCCATCTCTGAAAATGTAATGTATAATTATTACTTAACACCATGCAGGTTTTGAACTAGCAGAAATGTAGTAATTACATTTTAAAAAGTTGATCAAATCATGGGGGCCCACATTATGTGTTGCCAGGGTCTCAAAATGCTAGATAAGACTAGATAGCTATCTTATCAGCAAGTATACTGTGATCAGTAGAGGGCGGTTAATATGAACGTAAGAGTCAGTTGTAATTTACACCCGCTAGCCTCATTAGTTCATTATTAGGTTTGACCCACTGGCCACTTCAGGGCGCTGAATTCCCCATCTATCTACATTTTAGAGCCTTGGTCACATATTATCTTTCAAGGCACAAACTGAGATTCCTGTATAATGGTTCACAGAGGCACTGGACCTGTGGTTTATTTCACACGGTTTACCTCTGCAATAAGCCAGGAGGTAGCCGCAGCTTCCAAGGTTTGAACCTGGCCATCTCGCCCCGACTCCTGCTGCAAACCAGAGATGCTCGGGGCAACCTCGACCTTTGATCTGTGAAGATTTTAGCCGATCAGGCCTTCGTGCGTTTGTTATTCTCAAAAATGCAATTCCCCGATGTGAACCATTATAGAATAGAAGTTCATGATAAAAAGTGTAATCTTATAAAGTAGAAAGGATGAGAAATACGAAGCAGTGATAACCCTATTTCCAATGAAATGCGGTTTGTCTTGTTTTTAATGCGAAACAGGCACATTCTGATTTAAACGTTTTTAAGAATATATAAGAAAACGCAACGGGCAGATCGTACATGTGATTCTGACGTAAAGGTCACGTTTAATGTTTATGTTTACTGAAATCAGTGTATGTGAGCAGTGTATATATATGTTACAGTCTCACTTAATCCAAACGGTTTACTATTACAAAAAGGAAAACGCACCTTTTAATTCACACAATTAAGTCGGGCTTATTACCAGGTAGTAATAATAATAAACAACTCTGCGTGCTCATGTTCTTACCTGTAAAAACGTCCTTCCTATCACATTACGCGAATTATTAAATGCGAGCTATTCTCTCGATACCAGTCCGATAATCTGATGAAATTTCACAATCCGTCTGGGCGCTGGGCGATTTTACAAACGTGTCCCTTAAGGCACGATACAAAGTAACACTCCGTTTCTGGCAAGGTTTGTGTGGCAGAAAATGCCCCCGGAATCCCACCGCGGCCGCACCGGAAGTTAGGCAAGGTCGCCTGTGACGGGGGCGGGGCCGCGTCCGGACCGGAAGAGGAGGCAGGCGGAGTAAATGCGTCTCGCGGCCCGGGGCTCCTGTGAGTGGTGGAGAGCCCCGGGGCCACCAGCAGGAGGTTGTGCAAGTGTTGCGGGGCTCCCTTGACCAAGAGGAAGCCTCGGGAAAGGAGCTGACAAGAGCCGCAGCGTGAACTCTGCGGAGGGGGCACGAGGCACATGCCCGGGGCCTGCCCCTGCCGCGTGCTGAGAGCGGAGTCCCCAGAGATTGGCCAGGTAAGTTGAAAAGGGCTGGGGGGTGCTCGGTGCACTCGTGTGTGTGTGTGTGTATGCTTGTGTGTGTATGTATGTGTGCGACGGCGGGGGGGCCTCGGTGCACTCGTGTGTGTGTGCGTGTGTGTGTGTATGTGTGCGGGGGGTGTCTGTATGTATGTGCGTACGTGCATGGGCGCTCGTGTGTGTGTCTGTGTGAATGCGCATGCGTGTGTGGTGTTGGAGCTTCCCAGGAGACAGCAGCTGGCCACAGCGCGCACGTTCGCGTGCGCGTGGCCCGCTCCGATCGCCATCTCGGAGAGGAAATGCGCGCTGCCAGGTGCTGTCTCCTGGGAAGCACAGTCGGTAACAATAGATCTCTGGCGAGACAGCGCTTCGCGCTGTAATCGCCACGAGACCTAAAAAGGATACTTCCATTCTTCGAGATTGACAAATTAACGAGGATTTTTTTTGTTTACAGGTAATTTCAGCGGAAACTTATATTATTTGCAAATCCTAGTCACATCCATTCTTTATTACTCATTTGGGTAAACTGTGCTTCTAATATTATAACATGCTTTTTTCTTTTAATTTATTTTTGAAATGGGATGAACCATTTTAAACCCATTGTGCGGCCACTGCTCACTCACAGTCTGTTATATGTTGGATGGACTTTCAAAAAATATTTTCCAATTGCTCTTTACCTATATGTAATTCCAAATCCAGGGAAGTATGTCTGAAATATATATTGGCTACATGAGTTATTAGTGCTGAGTGTTGCAAATATTATTGAATATGTTTTTAGGTTTTAATTGATAACGAGGCCAACTTTTGTAAGAGAACAGAGCTTGCCTTGATGGGAAATATTTCAATTGCTGTACCACGTTTTCATCCAACCTGTATATTTAATAGACACATTAAATCCAAACCAATGGTATGAAGAAAACATACAAACACGAATAGAGGTCAAATAAATCCATAAAGAATAATAATAATAAATAGTGTGGGAATGTATTTGAAATGTTACTGCTAATTAAATGAGAAGAGCAGACGTTTATTTTCTTTAAACTAAAAAGAACTAGTTCAGACGTTGCTAGCAGGATAACTCAGTTGTCATTCCTTACTGAAAATTATGGATGTATTCTTCTGAACAAGACACAGTAAATACTGGTACAAACAAGAAAAGCCTGAGCCTTTAAAAATATATAAAACAGAAGACAATGGTAATAGTGCCAAGAAAGTGCTAAGTTTTTATTAGGTCTGGCCTTGGGGACCGCTTTAAATGTCTCACCAGACGTTTTTCTCCCCAAAAAACTCACAGAAAATATAGCTGTATAGATGGTGATGTGGTCAGTGGCTTCATTGATTGGTCTGTCAAATTGTCATTCACATTTTGCTTTCAACCACCCAAGCATACAGTATTGGGCAATGGGTCAGCCCGCTTTACGTATCGGCTACCTTCACTTTGCGGGACTGGATTAAATCTATGCACATTGTTCACATCCACTTAAAGTAGCTCCTGCTATTCAGTGACACATCTGTCTCAAAGTGCATTTTATGTTTATAATTATTTTAAATACCATCTATTTTTGCCTGCATTTTACCTCCCTAGAAAGATGTGAATTATTTTCTGTCTCCTTTTTAGGTCGAGCCTGCAAGAGCATGAGCTCTTTCGCTTGTGAGACACTTGTGGTCAGTAAGGGGCTTGGAACCCACCCATAACTTACCATTCGTTGGCATCATTATTCCTCTTATTTGCTACCTTCTCATTGGGCAGCACTTGCTATGAGTCACTTCATTAGTTAGGTCGAGCCTGGAGAGCGCATGCGCTGCTCTGCGAGTCATGCTGTATTGGAGTATGTACTTGAAACCCGCCCACTCTCCGCCCATATTTGTTATTGGCTTGTGTCATTGTCCTTCGTAAATGCTGCCTTCTGATTTGTTATTAGGCTTGTTAGTCCCTCCTTCGTACCGCCTTATCTTCATTTGCAACCTCCCCTGAAGACTTGCCCTTTTATTCGGTTGTTACATGGTATGTCTTCTTTAGTCTGTAAATACTATTTTCTTTAATGAGTTTCTCTTACTGCAGGAGGGTCTCTCGTTCACAGTTGTGACCACCGGCTTGTTTATTTAACTTGTAGCAAATGGGGAGCTCTTCAGGGGCCATGGGAGACAGAAGGGGGCAACTCAGCGATGCTTTCAAGCATTTGGAACGCAATAGGTCTTGCATTTGCATGAGTTTAAGCTATTGGCATTGTAAAGGACAATGCAATTTATTTATCTGTTTTAAAAACAACACATAGATAAAAGGCATTGTCAATTACAATGCCAATAGCTCAAACTCGCATAAATGCCGACCTATTGCATTGCAGATGCTTGTTTCTGTGGGGCTCGGACCAGGTACACATTAATTAGGTTTTTTAAGTGTCCCTCCATCTGTCACGCCTGCCAGCTCGCCTGCCAGTTCGCGCTATCCGACAAAGATGGCCGCCCCGTACTGCGCATGTGCGAGGGAGGTCAGGCAGGGTCTAAAGCCTGACTTCCCCATTGCATGACGCTTCGCGCTCTAGTGTTTCGGGGCTTTGGCGTCGCGTCACTTCCGCAGAGCCATCTTTCACTGCACACCTTTGTATCCTGACGTCCGGACCCGCACGTCAGTATCTGCTTTTCCTGGAGTTTTCCTGTTTCCTGCAATTCTGTTGGAGTCTTTACGCTCTGTTCCCTGAGCAAGGCTCCCCCAATTCGCCTCCGTCAGTAGTTAACGATGGACCCGTAATTACCTATTTTTCCTGATTCCCCCTTGCCGGCTTTCCTCTCTCCGTCCCTCTGGAGCCTCAGCCTGCGTCTCGCGGTTCCGCCCACCGGCCGGACTTGTGTTCCGTCAGTTGGCCGGACTAGTAGGGAGCAGGTGCGGGGTGATTCAGGAGGTTTGGTGTTCGGGGTGGTCTGCTTGTAGAATTCCCTTATTTTTTCCCCCTATTTTTACATTTCTTTGAACTCCCGGGTATTTCAAGACTGGCAGTCGTCACAGTGCTTCAGAAACGAAAACCGGGTAAAGCGCTTTAGCGCTTCTTTATACAATTATATCTCTGGTCTTGATACCTATCTGTTTATGCTGGTGATATTGTCTTTCAGATATCATAGACCTGAGACCCATGATTAAGACAAGCTTCTTTTCACAGTTTAAGCCTATCACCACAGGGTAAGAGAAAAAGAACCTAGAATCTTTTCCCCACTCTTAGTGAAAACTAGAGAATTAACTACATTCCTTCTAACCAGGCAAGGGACAGTTCTTTTCACTGTCGGTGAGGGGAGAGAAATACAATTAAGTTCGAGTTGGTCATTGTTCATATGCACATCATACCAGTATAGAGGTGAATATACAGACATTATACCATGTATTGTGCTTTATTGTCGCTTGTTGTTTATTAACCAGCATACATTCTTTCTAGCTACTGCTTCCACCTTGAGGGTACCAGCCCGTGGAGTTTTGTTCTTCCCTGCCTTTCCTTGTTTTGTTCCCTCCTTTCCCTCCATATCACCGTTGTGTTCTAGATTGTGGTGCAGGGGAGAAGGGCTGGGCCTGTCTTCAGGTTCCTGGCACTCCTGCGGAAACTACCTCTGGATCCTTGCAGAGCGCGAAGCCCACGTTGTTTTTTTGCCTGAGTGCCATGACTCCCGTAACCATGGAAGACTTGGCTAATATGTTGGGAAATTTACAGTTAGAGACTCAAGCCTTATCTAGTAAAGTGGATGCTTTACAAAGAGAGAGAAGGGCCGACTCTAAGGGGGAGGAGCTGGTGCCGGTCCTTCATCACCAGTCATACATATATCCAATCCCACAACCGTTCCTTTAGCTCCACCCGAACGCTTTTTTGGCGACACCACCAAATTCACTGCTTTTATCAGTCAATGTCAGCTGCACTTTATGTGTAAAGCCAGTTGTTTTCTGACCGACCAATCAAAGGTGGCCTTTGTAATATCATATTTGGGAGGGTCAGCAGCCAATTGGGCCATACCATTGATAGAGAGGAATGATCCCCTGTTATATGATTAAGCGACTTTTAGGAGATAACTGAAGAAGCTTTTAGATAAACACACTTTACGCATTTGGCTGATACTGAACTATTGTCCTTGAAACAGGGAACAAGGGAACTTTCTGCTTATATCACTACTTTTCAAAGACTAGTAGTAGAGGCAGGTTGGCCCGACGAAAAACATAGTGCTTTGTTTTATAAGGGATTACTTGATGACCTTAAGGATGCTTTATCCCAAGTAGTAGATCCACCTGAAGATTGCCCTGACCTCATTGACTTAGTAGTAAAGCTAGACAACAGAATTCAAGAACGAAGGAGAGAGAGAGGACGTTCAGATCACAAGCCCTTTGTCTATCAGAAAAAGACAGAAACCGAGAAGACAGTAGACGAGGTAGAACCAATGCAGATAGGGACAGTAAGAGGTCCTTTGAGTCCCGAAGAGAGACAAAGGAGGAGAGATGATAAGCTGTGTCTCTATTGTGGTAAAGCCGGACACTTTCTGAGAACCTGCCCCACCAAACCTCCACAATCCAAGAAATCGGAAAACTAGAGAGCCCGAGGTCCTGTGAGACTGGGATTTCGGGTAATTCAGGTTTCTTCCCTTGACGTTCCGACAAACCATCCGAGTCATTTCTTTGTACCGGCTCGGTTGTTACATGACAACAAGACTGTGGATGTTCATATCATGGATTCCGGGGCTACAGGGAATTTTATGGATAGGGAATGGGCTCGTCAGCATTTTATTGAACAGAAACCTAAGGAGATATGGGAAAAGGTTACTACAATTGACGGTAGTGTGATAAAATCAGGACCCATCACCCATCAAACGGTAACCCTGCAATTAGTGCTGCTACAGACACATCAAGAACAGTTAGCGTTTGACCTCATACAGTCCCCACAGTTTCCTGTTTTACTCGGGTTACCATGGCTCGGCACTCACAATCCCAATATCGATTGGATTAATGAAACCATAGAGTTTAATTCGGAGGTTTGCCGAGAACATGTGATAGGGGTAGTGTATGAGAGAAAGACCGAAGAAATTTGCACCTCCTCTGAAATTCCAGCCTTGCCTTCTGAATACCACGAATTTCAGGGAATCTTTGATGAAGAGCAAGCTACGAGTCTTCCACCTCATAGGCCATATGATTGCCGTATTGACCTACAGGCAGGTGCTAAAATACCTTGCAGTAGAGTGTACTCACTCACTGAGAAGGAGAACCTATACTTACGTGACTATTTAGATAACATGCTTCAAAAAGGTTTCATTCGTCCCTCTAGGTCTCCTGCCTCTTCGTCTCTCTTCTTCATCCCTAAGAGAGAAGGGGACTTGAGGTGTTGCATCGATTACAGAGTTTTAAACAGCATTACCATCAAGAACAAGTACCCTCTTCCCTTGATTTCCTCCCTCCTTGACAGAGTAAAGAACGCTTCTATCTTCACGAAATTGGATTTGAGGGGGGCTTACCATCTTGTGAGAGTCAGGGAGGGAGATGAATGGAAGACGGCCTTCTGTACAAAGTTCGGATTGTACGAGTACCTTGTGATGCCGTTTGGGCTCTGTAATGCCCCTGCGGCATTCCAGTTCTTCATTAATGAAGTGTTGAGAGACTTACTGGAAGAATGCGTCATAGCATACATTGGCGATTTACTAATCTTTTCTTCTTCCATGGTGGAGCATCAGAGTCACGTTCGGAAGGTTTTACAGAGGCTGAAGGATAATTTTCTCTATTGCAAACTAGAAAAATGTTTGTTTCATGTTCAGGAAGTGGCCTTTCGAGGTTTCATCGTGTCATCAACGGGGTTACGTATGGATCCACAAAAGGTGGAAGCAATCCATAAGTGGCCTACCCCTAGGTGTGTCAAGGAAGTACAAAGCCTATTAGGTTTTGCTAATTTCTACCGCCGTTTTATCAATGGCTTTTCCAGGGTTGTGGTTCCTATTACGGCTTTGTTAAAAAAAGGTGTCCCTTTCCAATGGTCCCAAGCAGCCAATACCGCCTTTGAATCCTTGAAAACGGCTTTCAATCAAGCCCCTATATTCGTCATCCCAATCCAGCCTATCCTTTTCTGGTAGAAGCAGATGCCTCCCAAGTGGTAGTGGGTGGCATACTCTCTCAAGCTGATCCAGAAACAGGAACATATTATCCAGTGGCTTTCTTTTCATGCAAACTTACTCCCGCCGAGATAAATTATTGTACAGGAGACAAGGAGCTACTGGCCATTAAAAAGGCGTTCGAAGAGTGGAGGCAATACCTGTTGGGGGCTAACCATACAGTAACCGTGTTAACTGACCACCGTAATCTTCAATTCTTGAAATCCGCTAGAGCACTCTCTATGAGACAGCTTAGGTGAATATGATTTTAATATCAGGTATAGGGCAGGACACAAGAACGGTAAGGCGGACGCCTTATCCCGGTTGGGTTATAATCCTGTTGAAGAAGATAGGGAACCACCTCCCATTATAGCCCACGATAGATTTGTAGGAGGGGTTAGTTCAAAGGAGGATTTCCTTGAGAAAGTGAGGAAAGATCAAGAGTCAGATAAGATGGAACAGATCACACAGTCACAGGAAGCTGTCAAGGTGGGAGAATATTACTATGTTAACTGTGGTCTAGTTCTTCCTTCCGCAGAATTACAACATCAAGCACTCGACGGGTACCATTCCCATCAGTTAGCGAGACATCCTGGGTATAGAAAGACCCTGGAAACCCTGAAACGATTTTTTGGGTGGCCAGGGATGGGAAAAGACACCAGTAGATACATACAAACTTGTCACCTTTGTGCCCAGAGCAAGGTATCCCATCAAAACCCTGTGGGGCTGTTACATCCGTTACTCACACATCCGAGTCCATGGCATACGGTTTCATTAGACTTTATAGTGGAGTTGCCTCACACAGTCAACGGACACAATACATTGTTAGTTGTGGTGGACACATTCAATAAGTTAGCACATTTTATACGATTGACAGGACTCCCTCCCGCTAAGAAATTGGCCACGGTGTTTTTACAACAATTGGTTAGGTTACATGGACTCCCTTCTGTATTGATTACAGATAGAGGTACCCAGTTTGTATCCCGGTTTTGGCAAGGTCTATGTGCACTCCTATCAGTAGATGTGAGACTCTCATCTAGTCACCACCCCCAGACGGACGGGCAGACAGAGAGGGTTAACCAGTGTTTTGAGCAATATATCAGATGTCAAGCCTTACAATCTTTGACAGAGTGGGATGAGTTGGTCTGGATAGCAGAAATGGCATCTAACAACAGTCATCATTCATCCACAGATTTTACACCATTTTTCAGCACTTATGGTTATCATCCCAGACTCATACCTAGCCACACTTTCAACTCCACTTCTTCTTCTCTTTACTCTACACCTGCAGCCAGTGAACTGATACAAGATATACAACGAATTCATAAGTTCACACATGACAATTTAGAACAGGCTAAGATCAAGTACAAGAAGGGAGCTGATCTCCACAGACGTAAGGAGTCCCCTTATTTGCAGGGAGATGAAGTATGGTTGTCATCTAAAAACATTACCCTGAAAGGAACCTGTAAATTCAAACCCAGATATATAGGTCCTTTTAAGATCCTGAAAGTAGTGATTCCTGTAGCCATGAAACTCGACCTTCCTACCTCTATGACAATACATCCAGTGTTCCATGTGTCTCTACTGAAACCTGTTGAGCCTGGTACGAGATTGCCGACATCCCCTCCGCCTATAGACATAGATGAAGGGCAGGAATACGAAGTAGAAGCCATTATTGATTCTAGGAGAGTCAGGAGGAAACTACAGTATCTCATTCATTGGAGAGGATATGGTATAGAAGAGCGTACTTGGGAACCAGATAGTCACGTACATGCACTTAGACTAGTCAGGAAGTTCCACAGGCAACACCCTACCAAGCCCAAACCGGTGGGGGGGACTGTAGGGGGAGTGTACTGTCACGCCTGTCAGCTCGCCTGCCAGTTCACGCTATCCGACAAAGATGGCCGCACCATACTGCACATGTGCGAGGGAGGTCAGGCAGGGTCTAAAGCCTGACTTCCCCATTGCATGACGCTTCGCGCTCTAGTGTTTCGGGGCTTTGGCGTCGCGTCACTTCCGCAGAGCCGTCTTTCACTGCACACCTTTGTATCCTGACGTCCGGACCCGCGCGTCAGTATCTGCTTTTCCTGGAGTTTTCCTGTTTCCTGCAATTCTGTTGGAGTCTTTATGCTCTGTTCCCTGAGCAAGGCTCCCCCAATTCGCCTCCGTCAGTAGTTAACGACGGACCCGTAATTACCTATTTTTCCTGATTCCCCCCTGCCGGCTTTCCTCTCTCCGTCCCTCCGGAGCCTCAGCCTGCGTCTCGCAGTTCCGCCCACCGGCCGGACTTCTTTTCCGTCGGTTGGCCGGACTAGTAGAGAGCAGGTGCCGGGTGATTCAGGAGGTTTGGTGTTTGGGGTGGTCCGCTTGGAGAATTCCCTTATTTTTTTCCCCTATTTTTACATTTCTTTGAACTCCCGGGTATTTCAAGACTGGCAGTCGTCACAGTGCTTCAGAAACCAAAACTGGGTAAAGCGTTTTAGCGCTTCTTTATACAATCATATCTCTGGCCTTGATACCTATCTGTTTATGCTGGTGATATTGTCTTTCAGATATCATAGACCTGAGACCCATGATTAAGACAAGCTTCTTTTCACAGTTTAAGCCTTTCACCACAAGAGAAAAAGAACCTAGAATCTTTTCCCCACTCTTAGTGAAAACTAGAGAATTAACTACATTCCTTCTAACTAGGCAAGGGACAGTTCTTTTCACTGTCGGTGAGGGGAGAGAAATACAATTAAGTTTGAGTTGGTCATTGTTCGTATGCACATCATACCAGTATAGAGGTGAATATACAGACATTATACCATGTATTGTGCTTTATTGTCGCTTGTTGTTTATTAACCAGCAACAGAAGGTTTTCTTTCACCTCTCAAACCTCTGTATATGTTTAAAGTTGGCATGTTTGGGAGATTCTGACACGCCCTCCTCCGTTCTTGTGGCAAACTTGTACATCCCCCCTGGGGAAAATTTTGATCATCTTGTGCCCGTATTTTTCTCTTTCATTCAGGAAATAGCCACTCGGGAAGATTGCCCCCTAGTGATAGTAGTGGGGGACTTAAAGGCTAAAATTTCAAATTCTGCCACTGAGATTTATGCCAATACTGATAAAGAGGAAATCTGGCACATTCCTGACATCATATTACCAAATAAAGCAAAGACAGACACGCGGGGGTTTCTCTTGCTTGATAGCATCAGAAGTTCGGATCTTGTTATCTTAAATGGGAGAGTGCCTGCCGATAAAACAGCCCATTTTACCTTTCATTCTCAACATACCCAGAGCCTTTTAGACTATGTGATTGTTTCCTACCAAATGTTCGGGGCTTGTGATAACTTTTTTGTTAGCCCGTCGGTATGGAGCGACCACTGTATAGTGGGTATGTCAGTGGCTTTTGATCTACCCACCCTGGACTCAGGGAATGCCGGTCCGGGCGTGGCCACTTTTAATAAAGGAAATGGTCGATCCTTTTGGACGCAAAAAAATACTGTTGAAGTAGGCTCTATCGTGAAGATGGTGTATGTCGAAAAGGAAGGTACTACTCATTCCAATATCATATTCTTTGTTGAGGCGCAAATGAAGAAGATCTGTAATTTAAGCTCCACATCTTCTGAACCCCGCACGTATAAACAAGATAGGTCTCATATGTTAATTTTAAAACAAGCAATTAACCATCTTGTTCGAAAACAGCACATACATTATCTCCTTGGTCGACAGCAGGAAATTAATCGCCTTAAGCGAGTGAGAAGTCGCCTCATGCTCAGCGAAAAAAGAAAGGAGCTTGATGCGAAGTGGATAGGGCTGCGGGAAGCTGCAAGGACCAAGGACTCGAGAAAATATTGGCACTTGATCGCTGAATACTGTGATTCAAGGCAGAGAGCTACTCCGATACCGATTCCCGAAAAGGAATGGGTGGATTACATCTCCCTATTATATAGTAATAATAGTCCAGTTTCTCCTGTGTTGCCTGAGGAGGTTAAACCTGCATCCGCTTTCTTTACTGAATTTGGTCCTCCACTAGGAAAGGAATTGATAAAGTACATAAAGATCGCTAGAACTTCCAGCGCACAAGGGCCGGATGATATCCCAATTGCACTAATCAAAAAGGAGCCAGAAGCATGGGGTGATTTTCTAGAGCCACTTTTTAAATACTGCTTCTTTATGAATAAAATCCCCCCCTCTTGGAAGGGGAGCATTATAGTCCCCCTGTATAAAAAGGACTAAAAACGGTGCCGACTAGTTTTAGGCAGATCGCTCTCCTGGATGCCTCCGGCAAATTATTTGCAAAAAGCATATTATGCCACTTACATCAATGGGTCTATGATCAGGACATCCTTCCGCCGGAACAAGCCGGTTTTAGAAAGAACCATGGCACCTTAGATAATATAGCGGTTGTTCAGACAATTGTGGAGAAATATGTTTTCTCCCGAGGGATGCCAGTTTATACAGCTTTTATTGATTTCTCCACGGCGTTTGACAAGGTGGACCGCCAGACACTGTGGAGAAAACTTGTTTTACTCGGCATTCCAAATCATCTCTTGGGTCTGATCATGGAATTGCATACTGACACCTGGTGCCAGGTTCTAATGGGAGGTTCGCGGGGGTTAACATGCAAAATTAGAACGCACAATGGGCTTAAGCAGGGTTGTTTATTAGCACCACTTTTATTTTCACTGTACATCGTTGACCTCCCTGGCACTTTGAACTTGGCGAGAGGGGATGCCCCCAAAATTGGTCGAATGTCAGTTGGGTCTCTATTGTATGCAGACGATGTTGCAATATTCGATTTAACACCTATTGGCCTGCAACGCCGTCTGGAGGTTTTATACAAATATGCAGAGGTCCATTTTAAAAAAATTAACATTGCAAAAAGTAAGATCCTGGTTTTTCGTAAGAAGGGGCTCAGAATAAAGAAATGTTTAAGATGGATGCTTGGTTCTGAAAAAATGGAATTGGTTGATTCATATGTATATCTAGGTAAAGTTTTTTCCAAAACAGGTCGAGACTTGGAACATATTAAACATTGCGTTAGTAAAGCCATCTCCCAGGCAAGTGCATTAAATAGATTTTATAAAACCTGCGGGAGACGCCATTTCAGCCATGTCTTATCTGTTTTTAAGGTCAAAATCCCACCCTCAATAATATATGCTGCCGAGGTGGTGGACATGAATCATTGGCATATGTTTGATAAGGTAGAAGGACGAATTATGCGCCAAATCTGTAATTTAAATTCTCTGGCTGCCCCACATGTTTTGCGCCTCAAATTTGGATTAGTCTCATCCTTTATTCTAGCCCAGGCAGCAGTTCTTAGGTGGGGTAACTCTCTCTTCCTGGGGGAAGAGGGTACTCTTAGGGCTGCTCTGAGAATAGAAATCTTTTGCAATCTAAAAGCACAATCCACGTTTTTTAGGTCCTTCTTATGTGCAATTGACAGTTTTGGTCTTAGTTCAACTCCCGCCTCTCCAATGCCTAAATCTGGTTTGAAACTGTTCTTAAAGAAATTTAGATCTCCTATCAGTTTAGCTAGAGACATTACTTTAAGTAAATCCAGGCCCAGTAATGTGGCGGTCAGTGGGAGTACACTGGGGAATAAACCACAACCTTATTTAACTTGGAATATCCCTCATGGGATTAGAAGGCTGATACTCCTACTGAGATTCAATCTGCTCCCGTTAAGAGACGTCACTGGGATCTGGGATAAAACACCTAGAGAGAAGAGAATTTGTGAACTGTGTCAGTTGCAAATCCAAGATCTTAACCATGTCTTATTTGTATGTCCAAAACTGCAAAGTGCCAGGCGAGTGTTTTTAAAACCAGTATTTATCAAATTTAATATTCACTCCCCTCAGGATGCACGTTCTCTGGTTTTGTCACCGGCGAATGAAATGGTTTGTTTTAAGATATACCAATTTTTTAGAACGTTTTTGCTTATTTATTAGAATTTTGTCTAACAGTAGTCCTCTGGTTTCGACTTAATATCAACTGGTTGGCTATTTAATGTTCTCTGTATTCATTGCATCATTTGCACATTACTTAGTATGTACATAAGACATTTTATTGGCCGGTTATGTGATTGTTTTACGTAGTATAGCATTATTTGCACACTTCACATTACGTTTGATATCATGTTATAGTAATGTATAAGGAAGGAATTTTGTACTGTATGCAATGTTTGTCTTTTTAAATTGTTAATGTGTTTTGGTGGACCTCCGTAGGAGTTCCAAAACTAAATAAATAAATTGGAGTTCAAATTGCAATTAACCAGCATACATCCTTTCTAGCTACTGCTTCCACTTGAGGGTACCAGTCCGTGGAGTTTTGTTCTTCCCTGCCTTCCCTTGTTTTGTTCCCTCCTTTCCCTCCATATCACCGTTGTGTTCTAGAGTTTGATAGACACAACCGGTGCAGGGGGGAAGGGTTGGGCCTGTCTTCAGGTTCCTGGCACTCCTGCGGAAACTACTTCTGGATCCTTACACCATCTGCTCGCATGGTGATTCAGGCATCTACCCGTGTGCGTTGGAGTGCTTTACATAATCACTGTATTACGTTACACAAGAGCAGATTTATTTTTGTTTTGTTGCTTTAAAAAATTCCCACTTTTATATGGTTGTTTTCAATCCCTCCACACTCATGTTGCTGCGCTCAATTACACTGCTTGCATCCTTCCGTCACTGCTTTCAATTCCCTCACCCTCTTGTCGCTGCTTTCAATTTCCCTCATTCTCCCATCATTGTTTCCAATTCAGCCTCCCACCCTCCCGCTGTTGCTTTTTTCCCCAAAAATCCTCACATTATTGCTTTGAGACCTTCCACCGTCGCCGAAAAAAAATCATTGGCAAAGCTTTGCCAATGCGTTTTTTTCAACAGCTTTATATAACTCCAATTTGATTGAAGGTATTGAAAAGCTTTACGTGAGCACCAGTTACATTGCACTCAGTCTTTCCCACCCACCACTTGTGATGACTTTATGGTACACTCACTCAAGTTTCTTTCGTTGCTGATGTACATGCTGAACGAGTGAGCTTGTATGGTGCTGAGTGAGGAATTGTGTTTAGCCAATTCCCTAAACAGTGAAATTGTTGTGTAGGGCTGTCCCACTTCATTATTGTCAATACTGGCAAAAAAATGCTATGAAGCAGCCAGCTTCATAGCACTTTTTTAAAGCATCTCCTTATCCACCCCGTCAAATCTCCCCTTGTACATCCCACCGACTGCCAAAGTTCAGAGCTCGCCCATGGGCGAGACCTATTGGCTTTGCCAATGCTTGTTTCATTTTATCTGCTTTTTAGATACGTTTCCTGTACATTACGTCCTTTGCCTCCTTCTACAGAGGTTTATTGACCACAGTGAAACCCTCACAACAGTTAGTTCACAATGGCTTTGTCCAAGGGTGCAACTAGACCCAGGCTTGAGGGTGGGGTGGGGGGGGGGCTAACACTTCCAGCAATTAGGCAGGACAAGTATTTCCAGAAGTGGGGTTGGAGCTATTCTCATAGCCAATATGAGAAAAATAAAGGACAAACTGTGCAATGTAAAAATATTTGACAAACCTGGATTTGTAACAAACATGTTTTTGTAGATTTGACACTGTTCTTAAGCTACTCACAAAGACCTTAAAAAAGTAGATTGAGTGCATTGACAACTACAAACTGTAATCCAAATCACATAAGACACGTTTTCTCAATGTTATTTCAAGAAAGCACCCTATTTGTCAATTCACTGATCCCTTCTGTGGCAGAACAATTTGCTTGTAAAATGTTTATCATTGTAAGTCCAGAAAAAAGCCCCTATAACATTAATAACATGATGTTGCTAGTTGTCTTAATGCTGATAGTTGTGACTTGAATTGGTACTGTACAACCTTTCCCTTAGTTACTGTAAAGTATACTCATACCCAGTGGAGTATATTTAACATCCTTTATTGGCAACTCTGCATGGATCATAACTACAACACGTCCATCTCCTTGTCCCTTCAACAACCGTCCTTCCCGAATCCTTAGCGTACATTCTATTTTACTAATGATGTCTCATGCATTCCAAACATGGAATGCTTCAACACCACACACCTCCCTCCTATATAAAATAATAAAAACAAGATAATAACTATATACAATATATTAAATTATAACTTGCATCTATGACAACATATAATCTCTAAATCTATGAGGAGTATGAATGACTCTTCCTAGTCTTCCCAACCTCCTAGAACTTATACCATTTTGTTCACATGTTTCATTAGTTTGCTGACCAATTCCGTCTTCAACTTCCACTTCATCTTCAACTTCGTCCTCCCACAACCATTCATCAAACAAGGGTGTAGTTTCCCCAACATCCTCCTCCTGTGCTTTTTTAATATTCTTACATTTAGCTATTCGACTCATATGCCAAACTCGCCCATCACTCAGTCTCGCTGAGTTTTTCAAACACTCCACCACCTTTAATGGTTTAGAAAACATACTTTCTCCTTTAGCTACTTTACCCCATCTCTTAGTTTTAACCCAATCTCCAACTTCAAGTTCTTCCATCCTTGTAACATTCTTTGTGTCAAAATTCTTTTTATACACCTGTTGTGCTTTTATTATATTCTCCTTTACCTTCTCTGGTGACCATTCAATATGTCTTGAACTATCCATCCATCCTATATTATCTCTTGTGAAAGGCTCCCTACCACTCATCAAAACAAATGGACTTAAACCAGTGAGAGATGGTGTTAAACGATAACCTCACAACATTTTTTTTAATTCAACTTCTCAATTTTTCCTGTTTTCACAAGCAATTTGAATTGTCCCTTTAATAACACGATTAAATCGTTCTACTGCGCCATTTCCTGAAGGATGATACACCGACATCTTAGCATGAATTATAACATTCCTTTAAAAAAATTCTTCAATTTTTAATGCAGTGAAATGTGTGCCATTATCACTCACAATTCTTTTTGCCAACCCTTCTCTCAAAAATACACCATTTAGAAAACTTATCACGGTTTCAACACTTTCCAACTCAACCCATTTACTAAAGTAATGTATTAAAACTATAATAAAGTTACTCTCCTTATCTTTGTTCTGAACAGGACCAAAAAAGTCAATAGCAACTAAGTCCCAAACCATTTCTGGACATTTCATAGGTGACAATTGTGGCTTCATTGTTCTTAAACTTTTATCTGAATCTGCACACTCATTGCATTCTCCCACCACTCTTTCCACCTCAATATCTACTCCTGGCCACCAATATGAACCTTTCACTATTTTCTTCGTCCTAACAATACCAAAGTGTCCTTCATGGCACAGATCTATTATCCTTTTCCTCAATCCTCTTGGTGGTATAATTTTTCCTCCTCTGTACACAAATCCAGTTTCTACACTCAATTCACTCCTCACTTCCCAAAAACGTATTTCCTCTGCTACATCTGGTTTCCTTTCCTTCCATCCTTCCATAACTTTTCTTTTATTTTTTTCCAACAATTCACCTTTTCCATATTCCAAAATCCATTCTTCCTTTCCAATTGACTTCACACCTTCTTCCTCAACTACAGCAACTTGGTAATCATCCCACATACTCTTTGGTACCTCCTTAATTGGTAAGGGTATTCTGATTAAACAATCTGCAATTTTATTTTGTACACCTGGCATATATTTGATCCTGTAGTTATAATCTTACAATCTCCTTGAAAGCCTTGCTATTCTTGCCGATGCTCTTACCATTCCATTCGTGGTAATAAATTCACCAATGGCTTATGATCAGTTCTTACATCAAATTCCTTCCCCCATAAAATGGCTCTGAAATGTTCCATTCCCCATACACATCCAAGGGTCTCTCTTTCTATTACAGAGTAGAGTTCTTCTGTCGGTGTCAGACTTCTTGACACAAATCCAATAACTACTTCCTTGTCACCACCTTCATTCTGTGTCAAAACCGCACCCAAACCTTTCCCGCTTGCATCTACAGTTAACATACTCCTTAATTCTGGATCAAATCCCTTAATAGGTGCTGCTTTGCAAATCTCCCTCTTCAAAGTTTCAAAACTTTCCTTACATTTGTCATTCCAGTCAAATGCACTCCTTTGTTTTAACAATTGTCTCAAATCATATGATTTTTCTGCCAAATTTCTTAAAAATTTTGAGTAGTACTCAGCCAAGCCTAAAAACGAACGTAATTCATCTTTATTCTTTGGCTCAGGTGCTTCATTTACCGCTTCCAATAGTTCTTTTTTGGGGGATATACCATCAATTCTAATATTGTGTCCTAAATAGGCCACCTTTTGTTTAGCAAACTTACATTTTCCATACTCAGCTGTTAACCCTTTGTCTCTCAAAACATTGAATACTTCTTTTAATCTCTGATCATGCGCTTTCCTGTTCTCACCCATTATCAAGATGTCGTCTTGAAAGTATAACACACCACAAATGTCTTTCAATATCTCACTCATTATCCTCTGAAAAACTGCTGCCGCAGAGGCTAGCCCGAATGGCATCCTGATATACTGGAAGCATCCAAACGGTGTTTTAAATGATGTTATCTTCCTGCTTGATTTATGCAATTCAATTTGATGGTATGCCTACGATAAGTCAACCATTGAAAACCATCTAATCCCTTTTGTTTTAGCCAATAACTCGTTAATCTTTGGTAAAGGATATTTATCCACTTCAGTCTCCTTGTTCACACCCCTCAAATCCACACACAATCTGATCTTGCCTTTCGATTTCCTTGTCACAACTATCGGAGACATCCACTCAGACGATTCAATCCTTTCAATTATTACTGATGTTTCCAACCTCACCAATTCTTTTTCCAATTCACTCCTTACAGCAAATGGAAGGTTTCTTACTTTATAATTTACAGCAACAGCATTTTCCTTCATTTAATTTTATGTTTGAACCCCTTTAGCATACCAATCTACTCTGAAAAAACATCTCCAAAATCTTCTTTAAATTTTTTTCCTAAATCATCACCATCACTCAATACCATAACTTGTTCCTTCCCTTTGGGATTCAATATTATATCTAAACTCGCTTGATCTCTCCATCCCAACACACTTGGTCCATACTCAGCAACATACATTCTCCCTTCAGCTACTCTTCCTTTGAATTCAAATGTTACATCTCTACACCCCACCATAGGAATGCTTTCACCTGTGAAACTCCTTGGATTCATATCACTTTTTTTTAGCTCACCACCAATTTCCTTTACAAAATTTTCTTTCCACATATCCAAATTTACAATAATATAGGGCGACCCTGAATCAGCCACCAACATCACTTTCACACCAGCTACAACAATTTCACACTTCGGTTTACTTCTCCCTTTACTCTTGACATCCAAAATGAAGTCCCTTATTATAAAAATCTCATCATCATCTTCAGACTCTTCTTCTTTATTTTCCTTCTCTTATTACATATTTTATCCTTGTAGTTTTGTCTTTCCTATAGCAAACTTGTGCATAGTGTCCAATTCATACATTGAATGAGCAAAATAACGACTTAACAATCATCTCTTGGAATGTGGCTGGCCCTACACTACCTTCAAAGTAGTGATATAATCTGTCTCCAGGAGACATGGGCAACATCAACTACAGCTCTTTCCGGTTACTTCGAAATCCATGTCCCGGCTTTAAGATGCAATATTTTTGGGCGGCCAATGGGTGGCCTTTCTGTTTTCATCAAGCACTCCCGAAGGTTGGAAGTAATCACACTTGCACCTCCCTCACCTGGGATCCAAGTACTACTTATTAATGGAATAAAAAATCATTATAATCCGCTCAGATTGTTACTATTCAATTGCTATGTTAATCCAGCCCTGCACCAGAGAAATCAAGCACTCAACGATCAGGCAGCTATCATTGGAGATTTTCTCATTAAATATCCTCATCATAACCCACTTATAGTCGGGGACTTCAATAATAGATTTCTCGACAAAACAGTCAACGAGAATAAACACCATAAAGAGGCAGCGGTTTCACAAGCCTTATTTGATGCCTGGTCCATATCCTATGCTTATAAACTTAAGAAAGCAAAGGATCAAACATGGACCCTGCCCGCAACATACAGGAATATCTCTACAATTGACTATCTTTTCATTGGTAGCACACTAGCTTTGCATCTGAATGACTTTGACATCGATAATCGAGTAGAGAGTGACCATAGGCCCCTTAGAGCATCTTTTAGCCTTTCTACTGTGGCATCTTGTAAATCTACATCTATAGGCGAATCTACGGTCGAAGAACGTGACAAAGTCCCACGCAGGATAAAATGGACTACCAATCTTAGTACAAAACTGTCTGCATGGACTATTAAAAATTATCATTTAAAAACTGCTTTTGGTTCACAAGCCCTCTTAGACTATTGGCCCACCCTCCTGCTAGATCTGCATTGGGTGCTGGGGGGAATACAGGATGCCCAACAAAAACAGGTGTTAAACAATCTAAACCAGCTTCCAAATAAGGAAATGCCGGAAAGCAAATGGAGGCGTCAAATTCCCCCAAATGCAAGACAAAAAGGGGAAAAAAGCACTGCTGGGTGCCACAAATGGATCGCTTCGAGCTGCCCATAAGAAACGTGCATGGGAGCAACGCATTAAACGAATAGAGGAAGCCTGGCTTAAAATCTTCTCTCTTCTTAAGGAAAAAAATCCAGCTCCATTCTGGAGATACATCAACCAAGCCAGTAACAGCGGCCAGTCCAAGGAGAACTGGGTACCCGAGAACGTTTGGGTGAATTACATCAATCAGCTCTACAGGAGCGGGACAGGGGAGTTGCCAGCCCTCTTCTCACCTCAAGCACCAAATCATGATAACACCCAGGGTTTAGGCATCTCTGAAGCTGAAGTAAATAAGATTATTAGCCCCATGAGGAATGATGGTGCGCCAGGACCAAATGGAATACCTGCTACAGTTTTTAAATCAAATCGATCGTTTTGGGCAGAGCTCCTTACACCTCTCTATAAACAATCCTTTCTTACAGCTACAATTCCATCCACCTGGCAGGGCTCAATATTACATCCACTTCATAAAAAGGGCAATCGCTCAAATCCGGCAAATTATAGGCTAATAGCTTTATTGGATATTGAAGCTAAGACCTATGCTCGCGTCCTGCTGGTAGAACTTGAAAACTGGGTTACAGAAAATAGCATTCTTCCCCGCACTCAGTCAGGCTTTAGATCAGACTCTTCCAAAACGGATAATATAATAGCACTGTCCTATCTGACTTGGAGAGCTACTCTGGCCAATCAACTACCGTTATCCTGCTGTTTTGAGGACTTCAGTGCAGCGTTCGATAGAGTCAACCGAGGGACACTATGGAACAAACTAAATTTATGGGGGATACCACCTGCACTTCTCTCTGCACTGATATCTCTGGTTGTATGACATCACAACGCATGCTTTTACCACGCATGCCATTACAACGCAGTTTTTACAACGCAAGTCGTTACAACGACTTGCGTTGGGGGGCGCTGGATAGTGGAATAGTTTAATTTTCTATTCCAACTCCAGTCCCCGTGTATAGTAGGGAAGGTGTTGGATAGAAAATTAAACTATTCCCTATCCTACAGCGCCCTCCAGCGCAAGTCGTTGTAATGACTTGTGTTGTAATAGTTGCGTCGTAATGGTAGTGCATGGTAAAAATTGCGTTGTTAAGGATGTTTCCCATATCTCTGCATCAGATAACCTCGGTGAGGATCAAAACAAGAGCCACAACAGTATCTGCAAAAATTGCAACAAAAAATGGTCTAAAGCAATGCTGCGTATTAGCTCCGCTATTATTCAATCTTTATGCTGCCGATTTGCCTAAAGAATTGGCAGGTGCATCTTTGATCGCCCCAAAACTGGGTGGCATACGTCTACAGGTCATGCAATACGCTGATGACATTATTATCATGGACCATACAAAAACATGCCTACAAAGAGCGCTCACTGCCCTCAATATATATAATACAAAAAACAACCTTTTGATGAATGAATCAAAAACCAAAGTCATGATTTCTGGGAAACATAAAAAAAAGAAAAATTTGTCCTGGCGAGCAGGCGATCTGCACATAGTGTCCTGCACTAGCTATAACTATTTAGGAGTGTGGTTTAACGAAAAGGCAAATCAAGTTTCCCATCTTAAACATCTTCGTCCCAAGGGAGCAGGGGTCATTCACAGTCTGAGGCGCTTGAATCGACAATTGCACAGCCCGACAGCCGAGCCAATCTTAAGGGTCCTACGCGCCAAACTGCTCCCGGAAGTGTCCTATGGTCACATGGCCTTCCCTGGCAAAATGGATTCATTTTTAACGAATTATCAAATAATGGCCTATAAGAAAATATTTTCGGCTCCCCAGCATGCAAGGAGGGCGAGGCTGAGACTTGAGCTGGGCCTGGCAAGTGCAGACCTTCATTGTCTGGGAGACTTAATAAAATTCTACATCTGCATTCTACGTGCTCCAGCTCAATCCATGAAAGAGCAATTGCAATCAGTGTTTACGGATGAACTCTCACCTTGGCACAGACAGTTGCATTTGGCCATCTCCACATTGAAGATTGAAATCACCAACTTTTCTAATCCAATCGTTTCCCTGTCCTTCCTTTCCAAACCCACACTGCTTGCTCTTATAGTTTTCCTTACAACGCACACTTCCTCTTTATCTTTACCTTTTTCTTCATCAAGTGCTGCTTTTGCACATCTCACAGATACTTCTGCTTTTCTCACTACAGCAAATACCTTGTTCAATGTTCCATCACCCATAGTCCACAATCTTTCTTGCAATCTTTTATTATTTGTTAGCATGGTCTCTTATCAATTCTTCTTCTATTTGTCCAAATCTACATTTCTCCTTCATCTTCAATGCACTTAAATAGTCATCTATCTTCTCATTCTGTTCCTGCTTCCTACTGAAAAACTTGTACCTATCAATAGCTACACATACTGTTGGTGCATAATACCTCTCTAAGTCATCTAACGTATTTTCATAAACATCTGTTTCATCCTCACCTCTTTCTTTCTTCTGCATTTGTTCATATTGTCTTATTCCTTCTGGGCCCAAGGAGTGTAATAATATACCTTTTTTTATTTCTGGTGTCATATCATCGTTTTTTATAGTGAACATATAGTTTTTGAAATATACTTTCTATTCTTGCCATCTAATTTTTGGTTCTCCAGGTTCTGTCAAGAATGGTATTCGTGGTGTCAATGTGAAGGTTTGCGCTGCACACATTCTTTTACTTCTTCTTATATTCCCTCTATATTTTTCTTTCTTTTTTTTTTTTACAATTTCTTCTCCAAAAATTATTTTTTAAAATTTGTACTGCTTGTCTTTTGTTACAATCTGCTCAATTCAAATTAAAATATATATATTTTTTTTACTGTTCACACACCTTACATTTTTCATTTCCCATGTACAGCACAGCAATTAAATTCTTATTCCTTTTCTTTTTAAATTCTCAATGATATCTCACTCACCATACTTCACAATGTCACCCCTTTACTTTCCTTCACTCGTCGATAATCCTATTTCCTTGCGTTTGTTGTTAATTTCCCATTCCCAATGTATTTTTTTCCCAATCCAAAATGGCCGCATCTATGACGCTTTACGTTTGATTCTGCGTGGTGCCGCCTCTCTCGCATTCACGCTGTTATGCCTTAATCCCCTTCCCATACGCGATACTTCAGCTTCTCGCGTTGGTTCCTTACGTCGTCCTCAGTGCGCGTGATACCTCTCTTGCTTTTCACGGGCACAACGTCTTTGCTTTCCTCACGCCTCTTCACTCGTAAGTCTCTCTCAATTTATTATTAAATTTGCCTTTCTCAAATCTTTACATTCTATTATCCATCGTCTCTTCTCACCTCCGTGTTGCTGCACCGTTTAAAACTTCACTCCTCACTTAAATCGCTTAACGTTAATCCTCCGCTTCTGTGGGCTCGTGCAGAGTTGCCCGTCCTCCGTCGCCAATTTGTAAAGTATACTCATTCCCAGTAAAGTATATTCAACATCCTTTATTGACAACTCTGCATGGATCATAAATACAACACGCCCATCACCTTGTCCCTTCAACAACGGTCCTTCCTGAATCCTTAGCGTACATTCTATTCTACTAATGATGTCTCATGCATTCCAAACATGGAATGCTTCAACACCACAGTTACCTATTCCCTGCTGCTGAGCCAGTAGGAATGTGGTGCAGTGAAAAGCTGGAGTGCTTGTGATGTAATGGAATGCTTGAGTGCCTGGTGAGGTTGAGAGTGTCAGTTGGAGTTTGTGGGCTGAGCCGCAAGTGTGTGGGGCTATATGCTACTGAAAAAGGTTCTAGAAACCTACTTCTGGAAGCTATTCTACTGGCTACTGGACTACTTGATTACAAGCACCCAACTTCGTTTACAACACGGATATTTCAATCTTTTTGTCTAGAAACAGTTGATTACTGGCCGGAATTGAGAAGGCGCCCTTGTTTGAAGGCCTCTTTGTGTTAGGGAGTTATCTTGAGAGGAGACCATTATCCAAGGAGTTGTTGCTACCTCTAGCTGAGCTTGATTAACTGCAGAGCTATTAATAAGTGTGCTCTCGCATACGTGAGCATGACATGAATCTGCCAGTGATCATGCTGGTCTACAAGAGTTTGCAGTCTTGATTAAATCTTGTGTGGTAGGGAGGTTGAAGGTGAGTGGTTGTTTTGATGATTTGTTTTCTAGTGAACTGTGCGGCACAGTTGGAATTGTGATTGAGCAATGGAGAGGGAAGCAAGGGGTCTAAATTCATTTGGAGCATTGGAAGTAAAGCAGGTGTGCCAGACATACAGCAAGGGCCTTCGAGGCCTTTGACTGTGCTCCCACGGAATCAGGATGTCCTCAGGGCCCGACTGGCTGTAGCGGGCACCGGGCAATCCCCCGGTGCGCCACACGGGTGAGGGCCGGTTTGGGACCCCTGTGGGCCGTTTTTGTTACAGGGCCTTTTTTGCAGCATAGTTGCAAAATCGTCCCTGTAACAAAATCAGCAAAAAAACGGCCCCAGCCAAGAGCTCAGCGGCACCGGCTGAGCACTTTGCCAGGGCCGGTTTTGGTTCCCAGTCTGGCCCTGGATGTCCTAATGTATTGTCTCTTCAGGTACTGTGGTTAGAGGACCCATTTTCATGTGAACTGTTCTAGCTAGTCTGTTCTTGTGCTCTTGAGGCCCATCGTCAGCTATCCCTGTTCAGATCTCCTGTCTCATGTTCAGGTCCCTTGAGTATAGTTTGCTCTGCAGCTGTAGGTCATCTCTCCAGGACATAGGGCAGGTTCCTCTGAAGCAAGACAGGCATCAGTTGTCTTGGCTCCACTCAGATTTCCCTGCTACCTACTCCTTTGTTGTTGTTCAGGGGAAAACAAAATGAAATATCCATGCTGCTCACCATATAACGGTTGAGCAATGGCTATTCCTGTAGGTGTGCACTGTATAGATTGTCAGTCATTGGAAAGAATACATATTGAGTTTAATGATTGTGCATTAATGATTATAGTTTGAGACACAAATATACATTAGTTTAGTATCAGTGCAATGACGCATTTAGTGGAGTCCACTAAACATGTACAGAGTGAACAAACCATAAGAGAGCCAATGTTAATTTAGGAAAATATAATGTTGCATGAAAATGCTACACTAGAAAGCATACATATTTCAACAGGACAATTGTGCACTGTGCACTACCTAGCTCCATGTAGTCCTGTCATTCACTTACTAAGATTTCAAGGGGAATCAAAGTCACAATGGGCGCAGATAGGAACTGTGCCCGTCTATTGGCAATAAAAATATGAAAGGAAATAAATGAAAACAATATCATCTTGAATAAAACTGAGTGTTATAAAACCACTCCCCTGCTTCTGGGTAATGAGTTATGTTATGGCAACCCATGACATAAATCCATGCTGTGGTCCGAAAAAGTTAAGATACTTGTACAGTGCTGTGATGCACTTTTTTTAAAGCACCATAGATAATGGATGTGTTTCAGAACTTCAGAGATTTACTTTTGACTCTGACTTCACATAGCAGCAGTCACCTGACCCTATATGCTGAAATGAAAAAAGAGTTTTAAATCGCACACCTGAGAAAGGGGCTTTGTTTCCGCCCTCACATTGGTTACCTTGAGTACAGTTTTGATTGGGCAGAAAATGTGTGCTGCCACCGAGAAACCGTGCTTGTCACATTACTGTTGACTCCTGAGGGGTGGTCGATCACCTAAAGAAACATAATTATGTGGCAGTTTTCAATGGGAAGACTCATCTACCATGTATTAGCTAATAATATTGCTAAAGGATCATAACATTCTTACTATATGCATTAACTACAGAGTGGACCATATTTTTCTTGATAGGCTAATCCTGTTGCCGAATAGAGCTTCCTAATAAGGATGCTCCCACTTTCAAAATGGCAGTGGCAAACACTGTAATGCTGCCAAGGCATCTGTGCGTGTTTTTTTCTTCCACATTTACATTTGTGCTGTGCAGACGAAGCAGTTTATTCTGCCCTCCCCTCCCAGAACTGTGAC
This sequence comes from Lissotriton helveticus, assembly GCF_964261635.1. Lineage (NCBI taxonomy): Eukaryota > Metazoa > Chordata > Amphibia > Caudata > Salamandridae > Lissotriton > Lissotriton helveticus. Next base: position 233,202,034 of record NC_136072.1, on the reverse strand, counting down.
GGACACCACAGCTGCTGAAGCCTTAACAGTCTCATGTCGATCTTTCCTCCCTCACCAACCCACTGTCTCCGGAGTTGGAATTACAAACTATACTATTCCAAAGTCCAGCGCAGCCATAAGGCAAGTTGTAATGACTTGTATTGTAATGGAACGCATGATAATGACGCATCCATTGTATTGCCCACGTTATAAAGGCACGCTTTGTAAAAGCATGCGTGAACACTGTAGGGTCGGGCCTAAGGCCCTCATGCTGGGTAAATGACTGGACGCAGGACACACTGCTTGCTCGGTGCAACTGGCCCAGAGCACGTGCGCTCGGCCTCTTTTATTGGTACTGTGTCACATGACCTGTGACATCAGTGGTGGGTGGGTGTTCAGTGTAGTTACAGGCTCAGCACTAGAATGCTGACTTGTGCTGGGCATTACATCCCTCCCCAAATTGGTTAAAAAGTAAACCAAACGTGAAAAGTCCAAACACCTGTGGGGGAAAGAAAACACAGAAAATAACATTGGACTTGCGCTTTCAAAAGAGTCTCTTTGGCTGCTTGCAAGCCGCAGGCAGTATAGTTCTTGCGTTTTGAATTAGCAGTTCTTGCGTTTTGAATTAGCAGTTCTTGGTGGCACGGTTCTTAGTTGTTCGGCGGGTTCATTCTTTCTCTGTCGGCTGTTCTCAGCCCTGCCTTTTGCTTTGCTCTCTTGGTGACGAATGGTTCAAGCGAGGTGGATGACGTGGTTGTTGTTTGCCTTCCGGCTTCTTTTCTCCAAGCTGGTTGCGTGTTGTTTCCAGGCAGGCTTCAGTGTGTTTCTTAGCAGGTGAATAGAGTAGGTGCGAACATCCCTCTCACTAGGATGCCCCTCTCGCCGGTTTTCTTCTGCCACAAGATGTCCGGGAGGACCTCTTTGCCAGGTTTCCACTGGACTGGTGTTTTTGGTCGCGTTGCTCTACCATAGCCTTCGGGCCGTGAGCAGGGCGCTCCACGAGCCTCACCGTTGTGTCCTAGTTCCACCTGAAGGTTGAGTTGTCGACTCACTTCATTGCTCTCGAGGCTTTCATCCTCTTGAGTCCTGCAGACGTGCTTCTGTAGATCTGTCTCCCGTTTGGGACTTGCTGCCACCAGAGTTCCTTGAGGCCTCTTCTTGGGTTGCCACGGGTCGGTGTGGAGTGGTCAGTTCATCAGCTGGATGTGTGAGCACTCTCGCCATTCGATCTTCCGCCAACTCCAGAGGTAGATGTCTTCAACAGTCTATCTTGCTCCCTTCTGCGTTCGCCATGTGGATGGATGACTCGTAGGTGGTTGTCTTTGGTCTGCTCTGCCGGTGCTCTTACCAGGCTTGTTCTCCATTGCACTCCGGTGTTCCAGTGCCTGTCACCTTTCTTCTTTTCTTAGTGGCGGTGGCCACTCTGTTCTTCCTTCATTCTTCTTAGCTTGACAGTCGTGCCACTCTGATTGCGTCTTCTTTCTTTTCTTCTTAGTGGCAGTGGCCACTCTGTTCTTTCTTCATTCTCCTTGCAGTGACTGGGTGTCACTCTGACTTCTCTTTCCTTCCTTTCTTCGGTGGCAGTGTGCCGCTCCGATCTTTCTTCTTCTCTTCTCCTCTTTTCGCAACGTACCCTGTTCCCCTTTTCTTCATCTTCTCTGGCCAGGCTTCCCCATGCAGCGCGCGCACTCTGCACGTGTCTTCCTGGTCTTGTCCTAGTCCTAGGACACTAACTTCTCATTACTCGCTTCCCAGGGTTAGCGTCGCGACCTTCACCTCTTCTTCCTGTTGCTTTCGTTAATTTGTGTGGTTGAAGTTCGTGGGTCTAGGTCGTCGGACCGTGCATTGTCTGAACTTCTTGGACGTCGTGCTGGTCCCTTCTGCCGAGGTCTGGCAGGTAGGATTTGTGGTGCTGAGCTTCTTGGACGTCGTGCTGGTTCCTTCTGCCGAGGTCTGGCAGGTAGGATTTGTGGTGCTGAGCTTCTTGGACTTCGTGCTGGTCCCTTCTGCCGAGGTCCGGCAGGTAGGCTTCTTGTTGCGACCATCTGGCTGGTCGACTTCGTGCTTTGTGACCAAGCTGAGTGGTCAGGTTGCTTCTGTGGTGTATCTTCAATGCTGCGGGTTGTCTGCGCAACCATTTCCTGTTCATCGCAGTTGAGTTGGTTTGGTGCGCATCTGGGTGCGCTCTTCATGTCTTCTCTTGTGACTTGCTGCTTTGGGCTAGTGCTGTCCGCACTGCTGCGCATTTGCGTCATGCGCTTTCGCACGTCCTGGTGCTGAGTTCCAGAACCATTGTTGGTTCGTGTGGGGGTGTTCTTACTTTCGCCATTTTGTTGCAGCGATGACCTGTGGCCACCAGGCATCGCTGTCTTCTCTTCTGGCGTGGCGTAGATGCTTCTTGGGTGTTCGCTTCTGGAGGGTTACGTCACCACTCCATGGATTTTCTTCTGTTTTGCTTCTCCTTTGCGTTGGTGGTTGCGATCCTTTGTAGTGTCCTGCGTGGAGTTGCTGCACTCCTGATGCGCTTCTGGGGTTTCTGGCGCGTTCCTGGGGTTGTCTTCGCGCTCTTTTATGCTTCTGGCGCGCTCTTGCGCCATTACCTTTTCTCTTCTTCGGCAGTGTGATGGCTTGTATACATCTTTGGACGTGACGGCGGGCAGGTTGCTGCCCTTCGTAGTCTTTTGCTGCAAACCTTCCTTGTGCTTTGTGGCACGTTCCTCTCTTCTTGGGAGTAGCCACCTGCCCGCAGGTGGTTCTCTCTCAATCTCTAGGCATCGCTTTTGGGGGTCACGTGGTTTTGGCTGTGTGTTTGTTTGGTGGGGTTCCGGTGTGGCAGTGTTCTGCACCCACTCTTGCGCCTGCTGTTCAGTGCTGCCGTTGTGTTCACTTTGATTGTCCTAGTCTTGTCTCACCTTGTGGTATTTAACTTGGCTGCTAGTGTCCTACGTGGGGAGTCTGCTGTCCTGTGGCACACTTGGGGCTGCTAGGGCAAAGCTGCAATGATCACTCGCCTTTGTGCAGGCTTATCTGGAAGCTGTCTTTTCCCCTTCACTGCAGTGTCCCCAAAAGGCCACTAGATGGCCGTGATGCTTTCACTGGTTTCAGCCTTGGAAGTGTTCTCTATAGGCTGCTGAGTTCGTTTTTCCAGGCTCGGCTCTCGCTGGGGTCATTGGAGTAGAGGACCCGGAGTGCGGCCTGAAACAGTCACTGCTGGATGGCTCGCCAGAAGGCTCCCCTTCACTAAGGTGAGTTGCTCTGTTTGTTTCCAGGCGCTTTCTGCTCTTCACTGCGGGCATTGCGCTGTCTCAATCTTGCACTCCCCGCCCGCAGCAGCCCCTCAGGTCACACGCTGCGCGGGGCGGGGAGAAGGGTCGTCGCTGCTGCCCGAACCTGCTGGTCTCTCTTTTATTTAACCCTCCTTCACCGCGGCGGGCTCACTCGGCTGCACCCGCGAAGGAAGTGGGGGCTGTGGCCGTGCTCGCTCCTCGATGGGGCAAAGTTCCTCCTATAGCGGGTAGGCTCCGCTTTATTTTTCCAGGGCCCAGCAGCTCCCCACACGCTGCGGGCCCATTCCCCTACGCCGCAGTAGCTTTGGTCAGCCGCTGTGCGGCGGGGCAGGGGTGGCTGCGGATAGGCCGCGGGTGGGCTCCGCGAGTCTTGATTCAATAACGGGGGCAATAGCGGCCGATGCTGCGTCGCGGCAGGCAGGCCGCGGGTGGGCTCCGCGAGTCTTGCTTCAATAACAGGGGCAATAGCGGCCGACGCCGCATCGCTGCAGGCAGGCCGCGGGTGGGCTCCGCGAGCCTTGCTTAATTTAAGTCGATAGCTGGCGCCGCTCTCATTGCAGGGGGCGTATTAAGTGTTCGTGGCTCATAGCGGGTGGGCTCCGCTTTTAGTGCTTCACAGTCTGGGGCTCACCTTCGGCCGACGGGCCTGTGCTTCCGCGGGTGGGCACCGCGATGGCTCCGCTTGTCTTCTTGGGGCTCCGCCACGGCAGGGCGGACCACGGCAGGCTGGAGAGGTGCGGGGTGAGCTCCCGGTCACCTCCTCCTTCTTCTCTAGGCCCGGGGCTCGACACACGCCCCACGGGCCTCTCGGCGGCCGGCCCGTTTCTTCGCAGGGGGTGCTCTCAGGCGAGCAGCATTCTCACCCCCTTTTCCTTCGATGATGTTTAGAGCTGTGGCACGCGTGGACACAGCTACCCTCGTCGCCATTGTAGGGTCGGGCCTAAGGCCCTCATGCTGGGTAAATGACTGGACGCAGGACACACTGCTTGCTCGGTGCAACTGGCCCAGAGCACGTGCGCTCGGCCTCTTTTATTGGTACTGTGTCACATGACCTGTGACATCAGTGGTGGGTGGGTGTTCAGTGTAGTTACAGGCTCAGCACTAGAATGCTGACTTGTGCTGGGCATTACAAACACGTCATACTTCCGCCCTGACCACATGGCCCTATTTTGGCTATAAAATGGGAAGAAATACAGAAAGGGGAAGAAAGCAACATGCCTAGCCCCTTTTGAAATGTAAGCAATTACATCCATTTTACAATTAGACAATGCTGTTGTTTCATTGCCAAATATCTGCTCCTGTTTTTTCTGCAGACATGTATGCACTCTACTCTTAAAATGCCCCCTCTGCACCCTGCCAATTCTCCTCACTAAGGCTGTCTTAAGGTCTTTTTAAGTGGTGGGGTGTGATATATTCCCCGAATTTCAGCAAACAAAACAAGTAAATAGACTTCTTGTAGGTGGTTTCGGAGAAAGTGGCCTCCTCCCCTGATACTTTAAAAAAAACATTTGGGTCAGATTTGCTAAAATGCCATAGACCCTGACGTGCACAGAGCTGAGTTGCACGCATACAATTGGCATTTCAAGCAGAAAATGAAATCACAATAAGGGAACGAGTGGGCTCGTCACTCTACATTTATTTGCACTGCAATTTCACGTCCAAACGCGAAGTCGCACCCCACAAGAGCACGTATTGATGAACTTAAGTATTCTAAATAAGAAATCACCTTGGAGACAGCTTGATATTGAAACAACAGTGACGGATTGTTGGTAGCGTCATTCAGTCTGGACTACATGAAATAATCACACTTCATTGATTTTTGGTTGCAGTAATCATGCTTCAGAATTTATTATTATAAGCATTTTCACGAACAATGATGGTTCATTTATGTGCACGAAGACTTTTTGCTTGGGGAAGTTTAGATATATGTGTTTTTTCAGAACGGGGTGCACTGTATTTGCTGACAAAGGTGGTGCATTGTGGGTATGTTAGGCACTTGTTGGCTTTTGTTTAGAATTACGACTCGGGGTGGGTCACATGGTTAGGTTAATTGGGCTTTAATAAGGAAAACGTGTGAAGGGTGGTTTTAAGATCAGTGATGTTGGGTGTTGAGCAGCAGTGACTACGAAGACAAACACAGAAACGAACTGCCGGTTTCGGCGGAACGAGATAAAAGGAGCGAGGTTGCTGAGATGGGCTCTATAAATGGGAGGCAGCACGTTTGGGGTTTTTTAAGGAAGTTAACATGGGTTTTCACGTGGGGAATGAGAGGCAAAGACAAGCTGGGGAGGAAATGTTTTTCAATAAGTTTTGTTTTTCTAGCACACACAGAAGGGGATTCAGGTGGGGGATTGAGGGAAGATAAGTTGATGTGATTTTAAGTTGCTGGGACTTAATATGAAAGGCAGGACAATGTTTTTTATGTAGCTTTTTTCTGATTTACTTACACTACCCCTGACGAAGAACTTTGTTTGAAATGCATTGGGTTGTTTTGAAAAAATACCGGTTTACGGAATGTTACAAGCACGTGTCTTTGTTTAAGCTTGGATGGCAGCAAATGACATTTGACAATTCGAAATAAAACAAAAACATTCTATATTATCACCACTGTCTCCGGAGAGATTATAACAAAGATGGATGAACTATTGATTAAAGTTGTGGATTAACAAAGATTATCATGGAGTACTTGGCTAAAATTGATCAATCAGGTTAATTTTGAGAGGTCAGCACCCTCATTTCTAGCAGTGCAAACAGCACGGTGTGCAGAGGTCGCCCGTTTTTGAGTTATCTTAGATATGCTGTGTGGGACGTGCACAGCGCTGCGTTGCACGCATTCAATTGGCATTTCAAGCAGAAAATGAAATCACAATAAGAGAAGGAGTGCGCTCGTTACTCTACATTTATAGACCCTGAAATGGCATTTATGAAATATTCCAGCACTTTCACGGTGCTTGAGAGAAGCATGGCCTTTCCTAGGAGTAGATCCCATTTTTTTCAAATATCATAAGTCAGAAATGACTTCCACTACACCATGGTTGGAATTTTCCCTAAAGGCTTAGATTGAATAAAATTGAGCAGTTTAAGTACAGTGTGATCGCTGCGAGTGCACGGTGAGTGTTGAGAATGACAGATGAGTGGAGCGTCATCTGCATGCAGAGTGAGTGGTGTGCAGTGGATGGCTCCTTATCTCAGTCTCCTCTGGCAATTTTCCAAGTTAAAAGACTGATTACTTGTGAATGGAATTTTTTTTTTCACTCTGCCAGTTCCTTAAATTTTTTAAGTACTTTTGCTGCAACAGTGGGAAATTGGTCGGTCCACATAGGTAACACACATGTAATCTAACCATGGGCGGAGGAATCGGCTACGCCCACGGAGTAGGCGTAGTGTTGCCTTCTATGCATTTTGCGTAGACAGCGTAGCCGGCAACACTACGCCCACTCCGTGAGCGTAGCCGAGTCGGCCGCCACCCGCCTCCCTCCCGCCCTCCACTAGATACTTTATTTAAGCAATTACACTGATTAAAACAATTTTAAAGCACTTACCTTGTCCAGGGCTCGTCCGGGGCTCCCTCTTTGAATAGCGTCCTTTTCCTGGAAACAAATGCGCATGCGCGGGCGGCCGCGCATGCGCATTGGTATCCAGGAAAAGGACGCTATTCAAAGAGGGATCCCCGGACGAGCCCCGGACAAGGTAAGTGCTTTAAAATTGTTTTAATCAGTGTAATTGCTTAAATAAAGTATGTAGGGGAGAGCGGGAGGGAGGTGCGTAGTGGGGCTACGCGGAGTGCGCGTAGCTTCTCGCCCTCTCCGCGTAGCTCCGCGGAGCCCCACTACGCCCCACTACGCCCGGGCCTAATGTAATCCCCACATTCTGAAGTGTTTTGTAGGATCCTTTTTCGTCAGGTTCACCTGGCAAATAAATTCTCAATAAATCCTGAGAATGCAGAAATGCAACTATCAGAATTAAGATATTATCGAGGTGTGCAATGCTCATACATCTGAAAGAGCTTTAGCATCCACCCCCACCCCTCTGGCCCCCCACTGTTGTGTGTTTTAGCCTGGGCTGAGGTATGCTTCTCGGACGGACACACAGTTCTTGAACTGCCGTGGGCCGGCTGGATAGTGGCTGACACCTCATCTCAGCCTCATCTAAGAATTTGACAGGTCTTTAAAAGACCATTTACATGTTAACTAAGCGTTGGTATTTTTTCACAGGTTCCTGGAGCCGCTGCAGCTCCATTCTGCCTATTCCTTACATTTGAAAATTCCTTCTGCTGCCACAGTGTGAGAATGCATTTCCTGAAAAGTAAGGTTAGACTTTTTTTTGTTGCAGTTTTATATAGCACGATTTCAACCCAAAGGTATTGAGGCACTTTACATGAGCATCAGTTACAGTATAGAGGACACATTCATTTTTGTAGGCATGGGGAGATTAAGTGATTTGCCCTGCACTCACATAGGCACTCCAATGAAGCACGACGCAAGCCAACATCACACCCTTCACAGCTCATTTGAACCATCCCTGTGTGGGGCACTCACAATGTGGACCTCACAGCTCCTCATCAGACTGACATAGCACAATGCAGCCTCGACACAAAACCACACCGTAGCTCATCGAAACCACCACTGTGTGACGCATCCTTGACATGGACATCGCATTGCTTCTCGCAAACCGCCATTGTGGGACGCAACACTCCGCAAACAGGATTTAAGGTCCATTTCTCAGTGGTATTAACTTGGCCCCTGTATTCAGCCCATGCTCCACCACAGTTGGCCTGAACTTGTGACTTTGTCCCGGTCTGGCGTGGCCTGATAACTACAATTGACGTTATGTTCTTCTAAGCACTATTTTTACCTAAATCTTTAAAATTACATATTTGCAGTTCTACTAATTGGTTTTTTATATTTTTGGTGTCAATGTATTAAACTGTACTCAATTTTTTTAATTGGTGTGGGACTTTTCTTGCATTGTGTTTTTATTTTATCCTTGTTGGTGTGCTGTATAAATATTTTACACATTGCCCCTAGGTTAAGCCTGACTGGGTTAACCACAGGTGGATTATCGGTCAACCTTGGGGGCCCAACTACCCCTCCTGTTACTTAATATAGTACTAACTAACTATAGCGACCACCAGTAGGTGAAATATATATATATATTACCTACTGGCGGTATTTATAGTTAGGACCTTGTTTCTATTCACAAAGCGTTTTTTCTTTTGCCAATATCTATGGCGCCGTTTGACGAATCTTTGCGATATTTTTAATACTAATGACCAGCTCAGGTTAGCTCCAGTGTTGAAAGTTTGGGGGTCATTTATCAAGTGAGGGCCAAGAAAAAAGGGGGGTCCCAAAATGCGTTTTCCGCATGTTAATTTCCATAGAAAATTTGGAACACGCTACAGCCCGAACTGCTTAACTGAATTACACCAAATTTGGCAAAAAGGTATTTCTTGGTTCAGAATTAACTTTTTTTTAAAAATGGTGTAAATCCGTTCAGTAGTTGCTGAGAAATAAAAAAAATAAAAATATCGATATCGGAGCACGGAGGAGAAACCGCGAATTCTCCCGAGCAGGACCTTCATTCTAATTAGCCGTCAGCACTCCAAATAGAGTGTGTTGGCAGCCATTTTGTTACTCAGTAGAACCGAGTTTCATGAAAAATGTAGAAAAAGTTTATAAATGTAGGAAAGGGGTCATGACCCCAGGGCCCCAAAAAAAATTGAGCAGTTTTTTCAGCGGAAGTCGCTCTGGGTGTGCGAATCCCGCAGAGAAAATTTTAAAAAACGAAGCGCGGTCTCCCACACTTCCTTTTCTGTAAGCCCCCAGGTGGGCCAGGTCCCAGCGGCAATATGTAATTATATAGCGGGGCCCAAGGTGGCCCCCGCAGCCCCTTGGACCACCACCTCCACCGTCCTTTATTGATAATGTGTGGGGGCATGCAGCCTTGGGGGCTTCCACCTTCCTGGGGCATTTTGATTTTTGTGTGGGGGTCCTCGCAGGCCCCCCAACCCCCCGGTGACTGCTACCTCCCCGGGGCTTTGCTTATGGAGGGCCTCGCAATCCCAGCCCAAGCCTCCCAGGGGTTGTGCAAATGTTGGGAGGGTGGCTGCGTGGCCCCCCTCCTGGGGACCGCCACCCCCCAGGGCCGGCTCCTGCAATGTCCCGGGGTGCCCACCCCGGGACATTGCTGTTTGCTATGGCCTGTCATAGCAAACACCTCTTTTATTCATTGAAGCGGGAGCAGGAAACCTGCTCTCGCTTCAAGGAAGCAAAGCAGAATTGCTCTTGGGCAAGGGGAGCTGCATGTTAGCATCTCCCCTTGCCCAAAAGCAATGCCGGCCGGGAGCTGGCAGGGACCGTGGGAGCATTGGGGCTCCCTCCATGGTCCCCACCTTGAGGGCCGGATGGGGTCCCGGGGCTAGAAGTTGCCCAGGAGACAGGGGCCATGCAGCCCCCTCCCAGGATTTTTTTTTGTTTACATAGGAAGGCTGCTCCTGGGGGATGAGGTCCCAGGGGCCATAATTGGCATTAGGAGGGGGAGCACGCGGCCTCCTCTAATTTTTCTTTTTTTTTTAAAGTGAGGGGGGAGCACGCGGCCTCCCCTCAATTTTTTTTTATTAAAAAAATTGGGAGGCCCTGGGGATGAGGTCCCCGGGGCGAATTCCGAATAATGGAAGTAGGGCGTTTATTTTCTTTCTATTTTTTTGAGTCGCGACTGCGACTTGGCTCTCAGCGTGGCCCCCCTTGTAATGGTGCATTGGATTTGCGAATTCACCTCAAATAAATAATTTAGTGGTACATAATTTAGAAGGTAGTGTTGTATTTGTGAAGTTGTTTTAAAGAGGAAGTGCGATTGAAGTTAATGACAAGATGACTGTGGATAAAGTTGTTAAAAATATATAAAATTAATAGTTAAACTTGAAAAGTGTGTTTGGTTGTAGTGCATTGAATTCATGCTTTTGCAAATTTGCGATGGATTCCCAAATCCTGAAAAATGTAAAAAAAAATATGTTTAAATAAGAATAAGATTTACTATTGTGTTATAGGGTGGCTCTAAAAAGAGCCCTTGTTTTCATCAAGAGTTTGTTGTAGCTAGTATGGATGCAGAACTTTACGTTGTTGAGAAAGACTCTGTTCCCATGATCTGTGAAGTGTACTCCATATCAAAACGTAGATTGTTGTTATAGATGGAGCTCATCCTATGGTCTCCAAGGTAAGCAGAAACAGTTTTATTGACATTCTTCCTAGCTTTTTCAATCTGTGGACAGAATTGAGTTGACTACTTCCATTTCGGTCTTTGGCATATATTAGAGTATACAAATACAGTTTGGGGGGAAAAGCAACATCAATTGAGCAGAGGTATCGTTCATGAGCATTTCCAGTCCTACCCCAGTCAATGTACCTAGGTCATTGCCACCACAGTGCACAATCATGAGGTCTTGGGGTTGGAAATGCAAAAAGGTTTTAACCAAAGGCATCAATTGGTGCCACTTTATTCCTCTCTGTGCAATCCATTTAATATCCACATTTTGCAGAGCTAGGTCTTTGACATATCTTTTGCACCAGAAAACATAGCTGTGCCCAACAATCCATACTGAAAGCATCTTGAAGGTATGTCTGGACAAGATGCTGTTTTAAAAAAGTAGAGAAATGATTGGCTGTTTAAGAACATTGTACACTGAAAAATAGGGTGCATGTTACCTTCTTTAAAAAGCATGTTTGTTATTGGTCAGTAAAAAATGTTTGAAAGGTACAGTTGATAGGTAAGGTCATATTTTGCAAATGTCGACCACACCTGCTGTTTGCATTTGCAACATTGTGTGCTGAACTTGAAAATATGGTGAACTTGTAACCTGTTAGTTCAGTTGAATGTTCCATGAACTGTTACTATGGAAACTGGCATTAAGCAGAATGGGGGACGGTTGAATGTTATCTGTGGTTTTAAAATATAGAATTGTAATTTATGCATAAGTGATATGTTATTAAAGTAGAATTTCCCAAGTCAGAACTATGTTTAGAAGTGGTGTGTTCTTTAAAAAATAGTGGCATTTTTATTTGTAATACATTTTTGAACTTCAGTATAGATTCGCTGCTCCATCTCGTCGGTGCACGGTGGAGTTGCGACTCCAAAATATTCTAGAAGAAGTTTGCGCAATTTTACAAGTCAGTTGGTAAGGGTTAATATGTGTAACCAATCAAAATGTGTTTTATATTTTTAAATAATGTAGGAAGCAATGTGATTTGTTACTAATATGTATTTGCGTGGAAAAAGAGGGGGAAAGTTTGCCATTACAGGTTTTACCTTGCTGAGAGTGGTGCATTACAACGATTGTGTGGATAAGAAAATCTTTTATGAGTTTGTGATGTTTTAAATTCTACAAATCAATTTGTAAGGTGAGTTATACATTTGTGAGGTGTCTTATGTAATAGCTTTATTTTTAATCTTCAAAAATTATTCAAGAACCGTAATGTTTGAAATAAATTATTAAATGTAAAAGTGTGTATTGTAGTTTGATTTATTGTAGTTAAATGTTGTTTGAAATAGATTTTGTATAGTAATATGTTTATATTGGAAATAGGATTAGTGATTATGGTAGTTTGTTTTAGTGTGTGGATATGTACATTTGTAGTATTGTGCATAATTTCAGGTGTTGCTTTAAAATTGGAGGTGAAGTCTGTCAAGTTTAAAGGTGTGCATGGACTTCTGTCTCAGGTATGTCTCTACTTGTATATGTATGTTCCTATGTCTTATCAAATCAAATCAAGCTTTATTCGGATCATACATAATGTCCATAAAAGCATACTATAAAAAATAACAAATACAATAAAATCCATGTATAAACATAAATTTCAATAGTCAACAGTTTAACATTTTAAAATGAGCATAATCATTATTCAATTATACATTTCATAGAAAAAGATACAGTTTAAATTATTTCATAATTCAATTTTTCCAAGTAAACAAGTTTACTCCTTTGTTTAATTACCAACATTATATAACAAATTACTGCATTACAGACTGATACATGCTCCAAATTTCGTATATAGTTAAAACCAGCTTTATCGGAATACAGGCAATTCTCTTAAAACATTGGACGGAGAAAATCTTTCCTAGTTTCCGTATAAAAATTCCAAAAAAAGTAAAAAGTGAAGGATGCTCTGTATGGACCTACCATCACACGGATATTTTGGAAGATTAGCATATGTCTAATACATTTGATGTATAACAAAGAGGTGTTGTTGCTTTTTATGTGGTAGGCTGAAGACTAAGAGTAGTAGTGGAATAATTTAGATGCAGCATAATAGTGATGTTTAAAAGATGTTGACATAAGGTATTAGTGAATAGGCTTCTTTTAAGTTTCTAGAGAGGTACAGTTGAAATAGGTCACATCATTTTTGGTGTTTGCTTGACATTGGAAGTTTGTTCTGTGAATTTTTAAGGTTTGAATAGTGTTATGCTACAGACATATTTATGTATGCTTTAAGGAATATGGTGAGAATTTTAGTACAGACATGTGAAGGGTTCCTGCTTTGTATTTGGGTTGGTGTAACATTGTAAGTATTTGTAGAATGGTAAAGGAGCAGCCCGAAAGTGAGGTTTGAGATGTTTGTGGAGGTGTTATTTATCAGAGTAATTTGTGTGATGTGTGGGAAGGTATATTTCATATATACCGCATACTCTGATATGTGTTATGTGCCTGAAGATGATAGATGTATAAAACAGAGGTATACATTCATCTGTGTATTACTTTTATATACGATGCTGCTAACAAAAGGTACAGTCATAAGCATACATGGTTTTAGAAATATGGAGAGACTTTCATGAAAGATAAGTGAAGTGTTGCTTTGTTGTTAGCTATGCTTTATACCTGATTAGTACTAGAATAGTGAATCAGTAGTAGTAGAAAAGTGAGGTTTAAGATATGTTGGGAGAGGAATTATTGATTGTGGTACTTTATAAGAGTCTGTGTAAAAGTTCACTTTAAATTTGCTGCATGAATCTAGGTGTGTTTGAAAAGTTAAGTGTAGTCTGCCAATTTTTACGGCCTTATGGTCTTGTGAGTGTGGTTATGTTTCTACTTGCACATGTATTCTAATATGTGTAATGCTTTTGGCAATAGGTATAGTTAGGAGCTTGCATGCTTTTAGGAATATGGTTAGAGTTATGGTAGATACATGTTATAGGTTGCTACTTTATGTTTGACTAGGGCTAATATTCATGAAATGGTGAAGCTACAGCACAAAAGTGAGTTTTAAGACATTTTAGCAGAAGAGATTACTGATTAGGCTACTTTCTATGAGTGTGGGGAAAGGTACACTTGAAATACACTGCAGAAATGTAGGTGTGTCTTTGAAATGTAAAGTTCAGTCTGCTTGTTTATTTCTGTTTATGATGATGATTTTAAAAGGTAGACATATATGCATGTATAGTTTCAGGAATATGGTGAGATTTATAACAAACTCATGTTTAGCTTTTATGCTTTATTTTGAGTATGCCCAATACCCTGAGTAGTTACAGAATTTTGAAGCTGCAGTACAAAAGTGTACACCATGTCATAGACTTCGCTTTTTTGCTGCAGTTTCAGTATTCTGCTACTACTCACTGTTGCACTCCTCCTATAACTCAGGTAGTACTTCAGTACTACTCCAATCATTCAGCTAGTACACATGCACTTATAAAATCACCCAGGCACTTTCTATGTACTCTTGTAATCTCCCAGATATTACTCCTGCAAGCATGTAATCACCAGGCATTAACTATGTACTACTCTAACCCCCCAGACATAACTCCTGCAATCATGCAATCATCAGTGCGTTAGCTATACACTGGTTTAATCACTCAAGCACCACCCTTGCACCCCTCCAATCACCCTGTCAGGGTCTATGCACTCCTCCAATCACTTAGCCAGTGCCTATGCACTAATATAATCAGTCAGGCACTACCTTTACACTTTTGCAGTCACTGAGGCACTACCACAGTATTACTCTAATCACCCAGGCAGTACTGATGCACTTATAAAACCACCCAGGCACTTTTACTCCTGTAGTCCCCCAGATATTACTTCTGAACTCATGCAATCACCAATGCATTAGCTATACACTGGTTGGATCACCCAGGCAACACCTTTGCACTCCTCCAAGTACCTTTTCAGGATCTATGCACTCCTCCAATCATTTAGCCAGTACGCATGCACTTATAAAATCACCTACTCACTTGCTATGTACGCCAATGATCACCCAGATATTACTCCTGTAGTCACGGAATCATACAGTGTCTACCTATGTAGTCATGTAATAACCCACACATCACACTTGCAGTCATAGAATCATCCAAGCCCTACTGTTACACTCATCTATTCACCTAGGCACTTCTTAGTGACTCATCTATGAATTCAGGTGCTATTTATACACTTATCCATGCACTCAACCTTTATGTGTGCACTCATGTAATTAGCCAATCACTATCCATTTTCTCCTGCAATTATCCAGTGACTACCTTTGGAGTCATAGAATCACCCACGCACTATCCATGAACTTGTGCAATCACTCATGCAGATATATTACATGTTTCAGTTGTAAGTTTCACTATTTATTTATTTTATTTACTTATAAAGTTTTGTATAGAGCAAACATGACCCACGGGGTATCAGAGCGCTTTACAATATACAGTTGTTGCGCCATACAATATATAAGAGGTAGATAGGAGTATATGGGTGGTATAGGAGACTAGTATTTATTAAGGAGTGATCCACGAGGGAATCAGAGCGCTTTACAATACACAGGTTATTACATATTAGGTGGTTGAGGTAGTATACATTCATTTGATGTACGTCATTCAGTACAAAAGAGGTAGACAGTGGTATAAGGGTAGCATAGGATACTGGTAGTCATCATAGAGTTAAAGTCTTAGGATGTGAGTTTGTTCTTTAGGAGCAGTTTTACTTCTTTTTTGAAGGAGGTAAAGGAAGTGATTCCGCGAACTACTGGAGGTAGGGAGTTCCAAATCTTTGGAGCGATCCCTGAGAATGCTCTGCAATCAGTTCTCTTTTTGTGGAAGGATTATGGTTTCAATAGTAATGAACTCGCACTACGCAATAGTCTGCATCCTCCTGAATGCTCAAGCTTTCGTGCTAAGTAGCTGGGGGTATTGCTATGCAGGGCTTTGTGGGTCATGCAGGCGATCTTTAGGTGTATTCTTGCCTCGTATGGTAGCCTCATAGGGTAGCCAGTATACTAAATTCCAGAAATATTGTATACATATTTCTTTTACATATGATTTGAAAATGTAGAGACATTTGTAAGCATGCTTTTAACAATATGGAGAGCCTTATGGTTGAGTCATGTAATAGTCTGCTGCTTTATATTTGGCTAGGTTCAACACTCATACAGTTATAAAAACAGCCAAGTACTACTACCCATGCAGTCTTCCAAAGATCCAGTCACTACATATGCACTGCTGTAATCATTCATGCATTACTCTTGCACTCATGCAAACATTCAGACACTACCTATACACCCATGCAATCAATAAGGTATTACCCATGCACTCTTTGATTCATGTAGCCGCTACTCATGTACTTATATAATCACTCAGGCACTAACGTTGCATTCCTTCTAACACTAAGGCACTACCCTTGTACTTATGTTATCACTCAGCCAGTTGTCATTTTTTTATATAATCACCCAGGCACTACCTTTGCACTCCTTTATTCACTCAGGCACTACCTCAGTAGCGCTGCAATCACCCAAGAAGTACCTATGCAATTATAAAATCACCCAGTTACTTTCTATGCAGTCATGTAAATCCCCAGATATTACCCCTGTAGTAATGCAATCACCCAGGTGTTACCTGTGTAGGTCTTTAATTCCCCAGACATTACCCCTGTACTCATGCTGTCACCAATGTATTGGCATACAGTGCTTCAATCACCCAGGCACTATCCATTCACTCTTTCAATCACGGACACACTACTCTTGTACTTAAGTAATCACTTAGCCAGTACTCATGCACTTTTAAAATCACCCAGGCCCTTCCTTTGCTCTCCTGTAATCACTCGGGCAGTATCTTAGTACTTCTGTAATCACCCAGGCAGTACTCATGGACTTATAAAATCACCCACTCACTTACTCTGTACTCCATAAATCCCCCAGATATTACCTCTGCAGTCATGCAATCACCCAGGCACTAGTTATGTATTACCCCTGCAGTCATGCAATCATGCAGGCTGTACCTATGCACTCATGTAATAACCCAGGTACTAACCTTGCAGTCAAAGAACCACCCAGGTTCTACTGCTTTACTCATCTATTCAGCTAGGCACTACTCTGTGACTCATCTATGTGTTCAGGTGCTATTCATACACGTATCCATGCACTCAACCTCTGTGTGCGCAGTCATGAATTAGGCAGTTACTATACATCTTCTCCTGCAGTTACCTAGCGACTACTTTTGGAGTCAAACAATCACCCAAGCACTCGGCATGGAGTTATGCGACCACTCAAGCAGATCTATTACATGTCTCAGTTTCTAGGTTTTACTATATTCCAGAAATATTGTATATATATATTTCTTTTAGATATGATGATGATTTGAAAAGGTAGAGACATATGTATGCATGCTTTTAACAACATGGAGAGACTTATGGTTGAGTCTTGTAATAGTCTTCTGCTTTATATTTGGTTAGGCCCAACACTCATGCAGTTATAAAAACAGTCATGTATTACCTATGCAGTTGTTTTCCAATGATCCAGTCACTACATATGCACTGTTGCAATCACCCAGGCATTACCGCTGCAGTCATGAAATCACCCAGGCACTACATATGCACTCATGCAATCACCCAGGTATTACCCATGCACTCTTTCAATCGCCCAGCCACTACTCATGAACTTATATCATCTCTCAGGCACTACCCCTGTACTCTTCTAATTATGTACACACCACCCTTGTACTTATGTAATCACTCAGCTAGTACACATATACTTATAAAATCACCCAGGCACTATCTTTCCACTCCTCCAATCACTCAGGCATTCTTTCAGTACTCCTGCAATCACGTAAGCAGTACTCATGCAGTTATAAAATCACCCACTCATTTGCTATGTATTCCAGTAATCCACAAGATATTACCCCTTCAGTGATGCAATCACCCAAGCACTAGTTATGTACTACCCTTGTAGTTGTAGAATCACCCAGGTCTTACTGTTGCACTTATCTATTCACGTAGTCTCTGCTCAATGTATTTTTTTTATTTAAAGATGATAATATTTGTATAACATTATTTTAATAATATTAAATAATTTTTAGAAAGATAACAAACTTTACTGTTTTTTAGATACTCTCCATAATTATTAAGAAATATTCAATATGGCAAGAAAAGTTGAAAAGAAAAGACAACAAAGAAAATAGAACTATTTAAAGGAGAGAGAAAAGCAGTAATTAGACAAAGTACAACATGTGACGTTGAAGAAAAAGTCTTTTGGTAAGAGAACGAAAGAATTTGTTAAGTGTTTTAAAAAATGTAATCGATTTTTCAAAATGGGGAAAAGAAAAAAAAAGTACTACAAGCAATCAGAAGCAAACGAAAAAGGACAAATTAATGCAAAATCAGGTTATAGGAAAACAAACTATGTTGAAAAAAGGATGAAAGACTATAACGATATTAGGAAGAGAATGTATAAAAGTAGTGTACTACAAAATGTATTGAAAGATTGCAAAAAATATAAAAGAAGATCTGCATTTTACAAGAAGAAAGAACAGATTGAAAGTGTAGTCGAAAAAGCTTTTGAATTTAAAAGAAAATTGTTTATATTAGTATTGAAGAGAATAAAAACATTAAATAAAACAATGCACTTGTTGAAGAAGAAAAGTAAAAGAAAAAGACTGCTTAATAGAACTATCTTCTGGAAAAAGAATTCTGGTGAATGGGAGCACACTTCTAGTACTGAACCTTTTTTTAATGAAGAAAGCTATTTTCAACAAAATACATTAGTTCATGCAGTTGATACCAGAGGTCGTGGTTATGAGGTTAAGAACAGTTGTCCAATTGAAAAAGAAAAGATGTTTTCTAGAAATGTGGAAGAAGTAATTGCTGAACAAGTTCAAGGGAGACGTACACAAGCAACAGTGTATAAGTGGGATTGCAGTATTATTTGTAGTATACGACAGGAATCTATGAATCTATTGATATATTACAACATCTCTTACTGGATTATGGTGATAAAAGTGTTAAACAGAAGATTAAGATATTGCAAGGACTATATCCTTGTAGAGTGAGATACATATACTGGCTTGCAGGGTCATTCTTTGGCTTGTCTTTCTAGAAAAGTGTGTCAAAGTACTTTTTACCATGTAAGAATGTTAGCAGTACATCATTCAGAAATGTGTAAGTTAGTAAGAAGATTGTACTATGTAAAAAGTTCTGCATTATCTTTAAGTGAAATAAACACAGCTCTTTTGCGTGGTTCAGTATTGGATGTAAAAAAAGTTTCTGATGATATACAGTTTCGTTTCTTTGGTCCTCAAGAGGAGTGCACAGAAAGTGTTGGTGTTGAAGAAGAGGTGGAAGATAGTACTATTGAGAAGTTTGCAGAAGAAATTGCAAAGTTTAAGATAGTTTCTTGTGAAAAACCAAACTATATTTGTATTTGTTGTCGACATACTTACTATAGAACACAAACTAGTAATGTTAATATATATTTCAAAAGTGAAAAAGAAAACAATGATAAGTGGGAGGAATTTGGTGCTTATTTGTTGGTGGAGGGTTGTTTTGAGTTGGGTAGTGATCAATGTATTTGTAAATATTGTTACAACAAATTAGAAGAGAACAAAATGCCAGTTAGAGCTGTATATATATTAATCTAGAGTAGGTAGCTCTTCCTCCGGAACTGGTAGATTTAAATACGTATGAGTCTATTCTTATTCAATCTATGCACCCGTTTTACAAAGAGGTTTGAAAGGAAGAGTTGTGCATTTACCTTCAGATTGTAAGAACAATATTGAAACTGTTGGTGTAGAGAGAGAGGAAAGTGAACCTGTAGTTATTCTAGTTAATGGTGTACCAACAAAGAGTCAGAAAATATGGCAAGAGTTAGTAGATGCCACCAAACTTCAAAAGGCTACATTATATCTTGTACAGAACAATATTTATTATAAAAATTTATGTGTGGAAGAACAAGAAATATCTTTAGAAGATGGTAAGGAATTTTCAACTGGCCAAATAGAAAAAGTGGACAACTCCAGGAGTGAAGAAATTCATGAACATTATAGTATACATGCTTTACATTCATAAGAGGTGATAGGAAACACTATTGAATTATTCCAGATGAAGAAAGCAAAGGGAACTCCCATAAGTGTATGGGAAAAAGTTTTTAAGCTTGTTGTTTTCCACAGCTCTTCCCCACTGGAAAAGGTGGTCGATATGATGAACGACCTCTGCAGATTACAGCTTCAGAATATCGTACAAGTTTGTACTCAGAAGATCCAAGAATTTGTCAGTGTGTTCCATATTTATTTAATCTTATGTTTGAAAGTGACTTGTCTGGACTTTTATATGCAGTGAACCACATATTAAAAACAAGAGTTCATCTTACACATGTTTCTGCTCACGAATTTTTGGGCAACGTTCAACAAAGAGATGATCATCTGGAATCTCAGTTAATTAATTTGATGGTGTGTCAACATTGTACTAATGAGTATTGATATCGTCGTCACAGAGAACTTAAATGTATGTTAAGGAACTTAGGAACCCATACATGGTTTGTTATGCTTAGCTGTGCTGAGTACACATGGGACGATTTACTTGAATTTCTACGAGAAGCAAATTCAAATGTGAAACACATTGAATTGAAGACAGCTGGAGAACTGTGTTACTTGTATCCTGTAAATGTGTGCAGATATTTTAATCATGCGTTTCAAGCTATGATGTCTTTTATCTGCAATAAAAATAATCCACCTTTTGGAGAAGTTATTAATTTATTTTGAAGAAAGGAGCACCAAGCCAGAGGTGCAGCTCATATTCACATGCTGTTATGGATCAAGAATGCACCGAAATTTGGAACTGATACTGATGAAAGTGTCTTCTTCCTAATTCACCGTTACCTATTGACCAGGCATCCCCCTGCAATTAACGCTCTTCATTACTAATGCCGTGCTCTATGTGGGCCCCTCCTTCATGGCTGACTCTGATCCGGGCACTCCACTGCTACCAGCAAGTTTTTTACACCGGCTCGCATCCTAGGCACCACGGGTTACTAATAGCCCCGTTTTTCTCTTCAGCACGCACTATCTTCAGACGCCATTCACAGCGGTCCCACGCTACTTGAGCTACTTATTTCCGAGTACCACACTGGCCCTCGCCAGGTGCTTCTGTTCCACTTTTCACACTCTTACTGTCCTGATGATGATCTCTAGTATATGAGATCGAAACGGCATCGACGTCCTACAACAAGAAACTCCTCTTATTGTAAAAAAAAATGGATCTTAGGAGTTTCTACCTCCTGTTGTCAATGCGATGTATATATTTTAATAGTCACCTTCAGGTGTCACTCCACGCTTGCTGTCACTTTGTGTGAGCACTTGAATTATACTTATTTTTTTGTTACTACAAATAAATGTCTATCATTTAAACTTCTCCTTGTCCCTGTTGAAGTACTTACCTCACTGTCCCTACTGGCATGAATTTCTTAAATGCCCACTTAAATACAGGCATATTGGTTAAGTATAACCTTAGTGCAACTCTTGCATTTTCTGTGGACCTCCTTGGCCACCTAGAAACCACTGTTAATGTAAAATAAAAAATCTTTGAAGTACTGAAACATTACAGCTTTAAGAGAAATGTTACAGAAAATATGAATGAATAAAAATATGCAGTAATGGGATGTTAAGGATTTTTGGTAAATCATGCCAAAGGAAATCTTATTAACCACAGGAAACTCAGTCGCGAATCTCCAGATAAAAGGGAATTTTTCTATTTAGCACTTCTGCAACCTTTTAAGCCTTGGCGTAGTGAAATGGAATTACTTGGAGATTTTGACTGCTATGAAGATTCTTTTAATGCATGTAAAGATAGCATTCAATGCACAATTTTTCTAAATTATCTACAAATGTTACATGAAGAAATTGAACAAGAAACTACTATTGCAGCTGAAATAGCTAGAGACAGTTCTCAAGATAGTCAACCAATTCTTGAAAATGAGGCAGCAACAGCCATGAATAAAGTTGAAATGGCAATGCAACAAGCACAACAGGACATTATTGAGTTGGAAAACTTGGGAGAACACCTAAATATTGAACAAAAAGAAATATATCAGCAAATGACACAACAGATACAGCATGGTTTACTGCATGAAAAAAAGAATGTCCATGCCCATCATTTAAACCTATTCGAATGTATATCAGTGGGCAAGCTGGAACAGGAAAAACTTTCTTATCCCATCCAGTCTTTCATGTCTCCTTGCTTAAAAAGGAATTAAGAAAAAAATCACAAGCAAAGACTGACTTGTCTTGCTTCCTTTAGTACTTTGCTAGAGTGGTTGCTTGTTACACTTTGGATTGTTGTTGCATCTCATTCTATGTTCTAAAGCATTCTAGGTGTTGTAGTCTTGCTTGTTTTCTGCCACTGAACTAAATATACCAGCACACTTTAAATCAATGACTTGTAGTTCAAAAGTTCAGGACTGGAGACTGCGTTTGTAGTGACATTGAGTCAGGTGGTCACCCTACTTTTCTTTCTGCTAACTGCTCTTCATGATAAAAATGGTAAAAACACTTAACATTCTTTATAGACTGCGTACCCGTTCACAGCAAGGGATAAATCAGTGTAACCCCACACGTCAGGAAGCGATCTCCATGGATACAAAAGTGGTGTACAACCTATTTTTTGTTGAGCTACAAGGAAAGCTGGAATGGCATTGGACCAGCAGTGACTGCTGCCAAAATAAAGTGGTGGGGCAGCGAATGGGACAAATAATATTAAAGAACACACCTACGTGCTTCTCCTTCTGTCGGCTGCCTCATTGCTCCTCTCTTCTGAAAGTACCTGGGCCATTACAGGCTCCCAGACTCCACACCCAATCCAGACGCTGCTCTTATGCTGTGATAGCCTCCCCTGTATTGATTTAAGAGGTCTGGTTAGGCACTCAGGAAGGGTCTGGGAGCCTGTGATATTTTTTCACCCTGTTGTACAATACAGCTGGGTGGAGAAATTCTAAGTATGCATATCTGGTTGGCCGGCATAAGATGGCCGGACAAACTGACATGCACACTTACAAGTGCCCTCCAGTTCTCCTCTCAGTCCCTTGCCAGTGTCAAGAGAGAATAGCCTAGCCCCGTCCTAGTCTCTGCGGCATCATCTGCCAGTGAAAAATAAAATGATAACAATGTTGTTTTATTATCATTTTATTTTTCGTTCTGCAGTGAAGCGATGCCCCTCCGCCATTGTGGAGGAACTGCCTCTGATTGGAACTAGAAGTGGGGGAGCCATTGAAAGCTTGAGCCAAAGGCCTGGTTCAGCTTGAGGTCCTATTGGAACCTCTAGCTCAAAACGAGCCGAGCTTTCACTGGAAGCAATGCGAATTCTAGCAAATATCACTGAGTCATAAAAAACGTAGGGGCAGGTTTACAAGTCCCTTGCGCCAACAGTCCGTCACTTTTCGTGACGCACAGGCAGCGCATTTTACTGCCCCATATTTACAAGGACAGGAAAAGCCACCCTGCGTGACTTTTCCTGTCCTTGTAAATAAGGCCCCTTTACACGCAACACTTTGCGTGAAAGATGCATTCCATGGGTATTGCTGTGGGTGTTCCCACGTGACACCCATGGAACATTTCCAGATTTACGAGGAATTGTAAACCTGTAAATGTGTTAGATTGCTACGCCACCTGAGGCGCAATGAGGAAAAAAAAATTCATTTCCCCTCGTTTTTTTCCTCTTTCAATTCCTGTAGTGATTGTTTTTTGCGCAGGAAGGTTTACCTTCCTACACAAAAACAATATCCCCATGACGCAGGTATCCTTGCACCATAAAGCAAGGGAGCCAGCGCATGGCAGCTGTTTGTGTGCCAGCGTAGGGGAGAGCACAGGAATGCCACATATTATTATAAAAATGTCGCATTACTGTGCTTTGAAAGTGTTGCAGTGTGGCGCAGCCAAAGTGCTTGCCCTGCGGCACTTTTCGTTAGATCTGTTCCAAAGTGTTTTTGTAGTCTGCGTCGCATGTGAAGAGCTCTTCTTTCATTGGACAAGGTTCGCTCTATGTAAAACGGATGAAAGCAAAATGTGAATTCTGGCTGTCACCCATGCTCTAATTTTATCCTGCAAGAATTACTGACTAATCATTAATATTTGATCTCAAAAAGAGATTGTGATTTAGTGGTTGAATTGTGGTGTGAAACTGGAAAATCTGGGTTAAATCCAAGCATTGCTCGTTTTCCAAATTGGGTCAAGATAAGCAAATTCCTTATTTTACCAAACCTCCTTTTTGTTCATTAACCTATATGAGAGCACCTTCAAGTAACACAGAGGGCATGGGGGAGGCCACGCAGAGGCCGCAGGGAAGGAAGGAAAGCAGAGGCCGAGCAACAGGAAGGGGTGGAAGCAAACAAACAGAAGAACGCAACAATGAGTTAAAATACACAGAAGAGTGGCTTGAAGGGTGAAGTTGCATAAAAATGAACGCGTATGTAAGAGCTGCTTGAAGAACAAAGTTGAAAATTATATTTTTTAATAAAAAGAAACGTACTGGGAGAAGTGAGAAAAAAATTGAATTCGGAAAAACATAGGCACTAGACTCACATGGAGTGCTTTTACAAAAAGCTCCCGAAAAGCAGCGCTTGTGGAAGGATAAAAGGAACTCGTCAGAGAAATTATATTTAATTAATTTTTTTATTTCTTTTTTTAAACATATAAGTTATTGCGATTGGGCGCGTGTCAAAATAAACAGTCTGTGCTCCACGGGAGGGACAGAGACTAGATCTACTGGCTGAAACAAGTAAACCCATCAGATAGAAAGCAAAAAAAAAGAAATAGGAGTGGCAAAATAAATAAAAAACAATGGAAAGCAATGGGCAGAGTTGCTATCTGGGTCATCTATTAAGATATCCCCAATAAGTATTTTTCAACCAGACAGCTTTGCCAGGGCTGGTTGGTGTTCCCAGTCCAATCCTGTTCGCAGAACCCTCAAACTAGATTTCCTCTCACCAATCCATTGTAACACACTCCTTGAATAATCTGTTGCTCAATTCTGTCTCCCATTAGCTACCTTGTAACTTCATTACAGCTACTTCTGTTAACCCAACTGCCATCATCTACTTTCTGGCCAATTCTATCAAACTACTTCTACTTGTTACTATGATTTTACCATTTAAAATTGTTAAAACTATCTTGGCAAAGATTTCACCTCATTAATGCCAGTGTAACACTCTAGTACAGCAATAAGTAACAGAAGGGCATTCCACTGCTCTGCAACACTTTTTTAGTAACTTGATTCATTTGACCTACAATCATTTTTTTGTTAAAAGCTGCAGATTATGTGGCAAATGTAGCAAATCCATAACTATGTGGAACGCGCCAAGTGCCGTAAAATTGCATAATTCCAATGGCCCTCTCCACAGTACACAACAAAAGTTCCATCACAGAAGCATCAAGCCCTTCTCTCCTGATATTAGGGTAAGAGTTAGTTGCACAATATTAAAGAAAAATACATTCAGGAACTTTACTGAATTTCCAGAGCTGGAGTGCGTAGTAGGTAATAACCATCAATGCCTTCCTGCTTCCTTAGTCCGAAATTCAGTCACACTTACTGCTCGATTTTGGAATGGACACCAAAAGTATAAGGTCGGCTTTCGTCAGAAATTAGGCCATTGGAAAGTGGTACCGTGATCGTGAAGCTGAAAAACATTACCTCTGGAAATATTTTTTGTTTTTACAAAGCACTGTAACAGATGCAAAAGCCTGTAAGATTTACAAATGCGTGATTGATGCGTTTTGGTCAGATCAGCTGCTGTAAATAACAACAGGACACGGAGTCAATATGCACTAAAGTCCAGTGCGCAGCCGCGGCCCGTACCAGTAAGGGCGGTGGGGAAATGTCTTTTTTATTGCCCACCCCCTACCCAGAGCCCCACCGCTCTTACCTGCATGGCTACTGCCAGTGAGATCTTAAATTACACGGTTCTGGGCAGTAAAAATGGTGACTATTAAATTGCTGTACCTAGAACACCGATTATAGAAAATGCCAGTTCGATCACAAAGTTTCCTTTTGAATTATGACCACCATCACCATAGACTAAGTAAAGAGGACTACAAAATATGGTCACAAAGTGAGGGCAAAAAAATACCTTTCCCACGCTTGTTATTTATTTTGCTGACAAAAGAGAAGTTACAGGTAAATCCAATGAGACGGTAAGGGGAACCCATAGCAAGGGAAGGACTCATTAAAAAAACAAATCACAATACTCCCTGCCCCGAATGGGACTTTGTAGGACAGGCAGCATCCCCCCTCTCCAAGTAAAGTGCCAGAATCAACACTTTGGAATAAAAATCCTAAAAAGAGTACAGTGCTTCTTGCTGCCACCTAGAATGTGCAAAGCGGTGTATCCCAAACTACACACCTCCATTCCAACCCTTCCTCCCTCTCCTGTAGCAGTCGTTCGGTGCAAAACTCTTCCCAAACATGCTGCCAGAAGCTGGCACACAGGTAATCGTACTCAAATAGAAAGAGGATCAGCGGGAATACTCCTCTAATGCTGTGCGATGACATTAGTCAGGTAACCACCAAACACTAGAATACTAACCTACTCTTAAAAATCTGCCCTCTATGGCCTCTATGCTGTTGGACAAACCACATTTAGAATCTTTGATTATCATGTCTGTGGTAACAATTGCACAAGTAGTGGGAGGCCTTAATTTATCATTTTGTTGTATTCTAGGCTGCCTTTAAAATGTATTCTTGTGTGTAAAATTCCTGTTGAGCGTTGAAATTTATGAGAGTTATTGGTTTTAAATGAATACATTACTTTACATTAGTCATTATCTATTTTATAAAACAAACATTTTCTTACAAGACTAGAGGCTCATAAAATACAGTCTTTTCTTGCTTTACTTGAACAGCAGCCAAGCAAGAAACTTGCTCAACTATTCAAAGAATATTTAAAATCCTTTGTAAAGGATTCTGTCCAACAGGCTGCTTCAGTCTCTATACTGGACATCTCAAAAAATGAGGAAGCCTATATTTCCATGATGTTTTCTTCCGACAACGAATGCCTTTGTAAGGGCAGGAAACCTGTAGCGTCCCTTTCTGGGTCTTCAACAGGAGTTTCAGTATAAATTGGTCCTTCCACTGAGAGGTTTTTATTTTGGGGCCCCCTTCTTCCCCTATCCACATATCCCATTTAAGAGACACTGATGTCGATGATGGTGTGTTGTCTGACACAAATAATTTGGATGGATCTGCGGATCCTACTTATTATGGGCCTCCTCGTAACGGTGGTGATTCTCACCCAGTGTCTCAAGAACTAGTGGACCACCTTGAACAACCCATGTTTAATCCCTCTTGTATTTACCATCCCAATTCTACTGAATGCTTCCCTGCAGACCATGTAGGTGAATATGTTTCCTTTTATTTAGACAATGCTCTCGATAAGACCACTAGAAACAAATTAAAGACTGAATGTCCCCCCTTACCACCCCAATAATATCACAGCTATCCATGTCATTGACCCAATTATGCTGATGTTCTTCACAAAATTTGGTAAAGAACATAAGAAGGGCATAGACAGAGCCTGGCCCAACTGTTAGGACAGGATGTTGAATTTGGTGGAAGATGCCAAAATGGAACGCACTCTAATCAATCCTGAGAGTCTTTCCAAATGGGCCCGACAGGGTATCTGTATCCTGGGTAACGCAAATGCTCACATTTCGCAGGAGAGAAGAAAAAACCTTTTGTTAAAATTGTACCCTAAATCAGGCTCTATTGCTTCAAAGGAAGAAGGTCGCTTAGCTAAAGGGTTACTGTTTGGAGACTCTTTCATCAAAGAGTTAGTGAAATATATTTCTACCTTTGCTACAATGGACAAAACCCATCTTTCTTTTAAAAAGATCTTCTTCTCTCTGGTTTTCACTAGAGCCACCAAAGGTAGGAGTCGCTTTGCCGGCTGCTATTCCTGTAGGGGTCAATACCCCAACAGGTGCTCCTTCAACCAGTAATCTCAAGTTGAGATCTACTCCAGATACAAGCCTCAATTCTATCCCTGCAGCGCCAAAGGTTTCCGGTCCAGGGGATATCGAAACAAGGGAAAACAATACTCAGGTGAGAGTTTCCAGCTCTGGCTTTCCTCCAGTCGGAGGCAGATTGGCTCTGTTTCTAAATTCAAGGTTTTCTCTCACCACAGATCCCTGGATAATTTAGTCAGTACAAGGCTGTTTCATAGAGCTTTACCAACCTCCAGAACAATTTCAACTTCCTCATCCTCTAACTTTTTCTCAAGATCAACATCGTATCATCCACAATGAGATTCGATCTCTTCTTTCCAAACAAGTTATAGAACCAATTCATTTTAATCCCCCAGGTTTTCTCAACACCATTTTTCTGGTTTAGAAAAAAACAACAAGAAATGTCATATTGTTTTAAATCTAAAAATCTTCAACAATTTTGTAGTATATCATCATTTCAAAATGGAGACTATTCTCCATCACAGGGATATCCTGCTTCAAGATGGTTGGTTGATCAGACTAGACCTTCAAGATGCTTACTCCACTGTTTACATTCATCCCTCTCACTGAAAACATCTCAAGTTTCAATGAGGAAATTCCGTTTATCACTACAAAGCTCTTCCCTTCAGCTCCTTGGTGTTTCATTAAGATCCTTAGAACAATTGTGGCCTTTCTCAGAATGCAAGGAGTTCGACTCATACTGTAACTCAATGATTTTCTCATTATGGCCAAGACAATAATCTTCTTCTTTCTTATTGCATCTTTGCCAGGATCTTCTTCGTTTAGGGTTTCTTATCAAAACCCAGAAGTCAATCAATCAATCAATATCACTTTATTCGGTCTAAATAAAAATAGACCATAAAAGTACATATAAATATTGCCCATGGCTATAATCACACATATACATTTAAAAAAGAACTTAACGTTAAAAGCAAGTCAACTTATCATGTTTAAGATAAGCTGAAAGGTGCATGATATAATCAAATTTCAGAGCTTCATTACACTCATAAAGGGAGTGGCTAAGGTTTAAAGGAGCGGGTAAAAGGAATGGAAAGAGAACAAACACCTCAAATAGGGTCCTCTATGTGCTCCTTACATCCCCCAAAATTGGGCCAGAACATCTCAACCAAAGTCCATATACCAAGCTATATTGGACATAAAATTTTAACAAGTCAACTTATCATGGTTTGTCTGGCCCTGCTAGCAGCTTTGAAGAAGGCACAGACACTGAAAATAATCTCATGTGAACTTAGATATTGTAGGTGAATGAGAGCTGATCTACAATGTCGGAAACCCAACCTCCATAACAAAGGTATCAGAAAGTGCTTTCATTCTAGACTATGCAATTTGCAGAAAAACATAAAGTGCAATATTGACTGTGTGGATTGATTATCACAGGAGCAGGTGAAAAATATGTTCACCTCTGGGTCTAAAGAGTGTTTAAAAAATATGGACAAGTAAATTGACCCTGCTCTGAAATGAAAAAGAAGTGACTGCTTCCATCTTGACAAATCGAGAGATAAATACAAGGGGGAATCATCTATACATAGAAGACTATAATAATGCAACACCAAGGGTTTGGATAGCTCGTTTTTCAGCCTGGTGTTTGCACAGTAGTCCTTAAATAGTGTTTTCACCTCCATCTTGGCAATACGATTGGGCTCAATAAACCAAGAGGATATGCCAAGGGATCCAAAAGTGTCCCGTATATAACTCAACCAAGGTATAAAACAGGCTTTGTCCAATGTCAGGTGGTACAAAAGGGGGTGGTGACGGACGGAGCATCTGAACCAATCAAACACTCACACCCAGTCAAAAGATCTGGGTTTAATCCATCACCGTTCTTTAGCCCACTCTGCCACCCCAGTTCAGACATGGCTATATGCAAATCAGTCTGACCTTGTGCCTCATGGGAACAGTCCAGCCCGAACTGCCAAGCCATGCCTTCCCTCGACCGGAAACAAGCTTCCGGGGACCGGTTTCTGGCATTACAGCCGTCTTCAGCCCGGCTTGCTTGAATCCAGTGGCAAAGTGAGCAAGGGACTCACGTCTGAGCATACCCTGCCACACTTATGGCGGCCAAAAGGGGGCGGTGATGGACGGAGCATCTGAACCAATCAAACACTCACACCAGTCAAAAGATCTGGGTTTAATCCATCACCGTTCTTTAACCCACTCTACCATGCCATCCATAACCACCCCCTTTTGTACCGCTTTTGGCCGCCATAAGTGTGGCAGGGTATGCTCAGACGTGAGTCCCTTGCTCACTTTGCCACTGGATTCATACAAGCCGGGCTGAAGACGGCTGTAATGCCAGAAACCGGTCCTCGGAAGCTTGTTTCCGGTCCAGGGAAGGCATGGCTTGGCAGTTCGGGCTGGACTGTTCACATGAGGCACAGGGTCAGGGTGATTTGCATATAGCCATGCCTGAACTGGGGTGGCAGAGTGGGCTAAAGAACGGTGATGGATTAAACCCAGATCTTTTGACTGGGTGTGAGTGTTTGATTGGTTCAGATGCTCCGTCCATCACCACCCCCTTTTGTACCACTTTTGGCCACCATAAGTGTGGCAGGGTATGCTCAGACGTGAGTCCCTTGCTCACTTTGCCACTGGATTCAAGCAAGCCGGGCTGAAGGCGGCTGTAATGCCAGAAACCGGTCCTCGGAAGCTTGTTTCCGGTCCAGGGAAGGCATGGCTTGGCAGTTCGGGCTGGACTGTTCACATGAGGCACAGGGTCAGACTGATTTGCATATAGCCATGTCTGAACTGGGGTGGCATAGTGGGCTAAAGAACGGTGATGGATTAAACCCAGATCTTTTGACTGGGTGTGAGTGTTTGATTGGTTC
This sequence comes from Lissotriton helveticus, assembly GCF_964261635.1. Taxonomy (NCBI): domain Eukaryota; kingdom Metazoa; phylum Chordata; class Amphibia; order Caudata; family Salamandridae; genus Lissotriton; species Lissotriton helveticus. The sequence continues at coordinate 233,171,712 of NC_136072.1, read as the reverse complement.
GGATGCTCCGGCCATCACCACCCCCTTTTGTACCACTTTTGGCCACCATTAGTGTGGCAGGGTATGCTCAGACGTGAGTCCCTTGCTCACTTGGCCACTGGATTCAAGATAGCCTGGCTGATGAGAATTATGAATCCGAAACCGGTCCCAGGATGCTTGTTTCCGGTCCATGGAAGACATGGCCTGGCAGTTCGGGCTGGACTGTTCCCATGAGGAACAGGGTCAGACTGATTTGCATATAGCCATGTCTGAACTGGGGTGGCAGAGTGGGCTAAAGAACGGTGATGGATTAAACACAGATCTTTTGACTGGGTGTGAGTGTTTGAGTGGTTCAGATGCTCCGTCCATCACCACCCCCTTTTGTACCACTTGTCCAATGTCAAGCAGTGAAATAAAATGTCCTTACAAAGCTTAGCAGCTGGTTTCCACCAAATGCTGATTCATAATAAAAGTGGCGCTAGCTGCATCTTATCTTCTATCTATTACTGATTTAACTCAAAGTGGGTAATGAAACTAGAAGTGGACAGCGTTGAGCTCAGCAACCGTTGCAAAAAGTGTTTTTCTTCAGCCTATAAGGAACAGCATTTACTAAAACCCCAGACTTCTGCACCATAGATGGCTACACTAATACATTATGAATTAGAGACCTTCAATGATAGAAACACATTCCCCCTAATATACGGTCTAATGAGGTTACAGACTGGACCAGCAGATGTATTTAATATTCCACTAGCCTGGGCAGGGTGCGGGTTCCACAAACCTGACTAACTAAAGGTTAACACTGAATAACAGAAGTTATCAACAGTCGTCAAGACATGCCCATTAATACTGATTTTATTTAGCCTTAGTTTGCATTGGCCACAGGACATGATGTGAGACTTAGTATAATTGGTTTTTAGGTTCATGTTGCACATAAAAGAGGCAAAACAGTCCACCTGATGTCAATGCATTTGGAGTGAGGGCTAGCAATACTGTATCATCTGCATACAGTAAAGCAGGAATTGAGGAGCCTGCAATCCTGGGTACGTCTGGGTGGGAGGTAAATAAGTGGGCTGTTAAGCCATTATTTTATAAAATAAATATTAAAGGTGCCAATATGCACCCCTGCCTCACGCGACTTTTCAGAGGGAAATAAGAAGAAAACTCCCCATAAGAGTTTAAACAGACCCAAGCAGAGGGGCTAGAGTGTAGGCAGCACAAGAACTTCACCAGGGAGGATCCACAACATTAGCCGAAGTTTGGTTCTGTTCACTGAATCAAAGGCAGTGGGTAAATCCATGAAAGCTAGGTAAATGGGGGTGCGCCTGGCCTTAGTATATTTAGAAATAGTCAGAGCCAGGTTCAAACATTGTTCGGTGGTTCCTAGTTTAGACTGGAAAACAAATTGGAAGGGGGAGAGTATATCCTTGTCAGCAGCCCATTTCACCAAGCGATCATAGATGACTCTTCCAATGACTTTAATAGTGCTATGGATGATTGAAATAGGTCGATAGCACTTTGGCGGCATAGGGTCCCCATTTTTTAATATAGGTACAATTGTTGTGGTGGTCCATGAGGGAGGAATAGTAGTTGATAAACAAATGTTGAATGTATTTGTGATAAGGGGAGCCCATATTTCAGGCATGGATTTCAACAGATCCATAGGTACCCCATCTGCACCTGGGGATTTCCCACCTTTGCTATGATGGATGGCTGACTCCACTATCTACAGTGTTAATAAGAGTAGAGGGGAGTTCTGCAATCTATTATGGAGGATAGCTGACATAACTGGTGCATCCTCGATGTAATAGAAGCAAAGTGGGTGACCAAGTCCTCGCCCAAGATGTTATTTTGCAGAAGGGGGTTGATGGGGGAATTCCTGAATATGATTAGCTTTACTAAATCCCAAAAGGATTTGCTATCCTTTCCCCGAGAGGCATGTTCCAAAAACTCCCAATCTTGTTTATATATTTCCTTCTTCCTGCTTGAAAGTGCAATTTTGTACTCAGTACATGCCAGGAAGATTTCACTCTTAATCCTTTCTTCAGCTTTCTATTTACCAGGGAACAAGCTCAGTCAAACCATCTTGGGTTTGTGTTCAAACTACGGATTGGCTTGAGCATGGACTCCCTGATTGTGTGTATTAGCCTATTATAATGTAAATCCTTTGAGTCTTGTTAATTCTCTGCAAGGCAGTAAAGATAGTTATTTAAGTTTGTCTTAAGTAAGCCTGCTAATGAGTCTTTGGGGTTTTTCAAGAACCAAACTAGTCTTAAGCCAACCGCAGAGTGCTGCACAACGGAGGCTAGATAACTACTGTGGCTAAACCCTTAGGCGGTAGGAGCAAAAGGTGCTTAGGGCGTTGTGATCACCCTAGTCTGTAGGCAGGATCTCTCCTTTGGAGAACCAAGGTACAAAGTCAGGGCTAACAAACATATGATCTATAAGGGAAGCTCACCCCCCTCTAAATGATGTTAATGTGTTGCTCGCTCCTAGAATTGCGAGTAGGTCAACCAGGCCGTGAGCAGGGAGATACTTAAGTAGCTCTGTCCCCCTTGTATCTTGCATAATGCAGTGCCCCTTCATACAAGTATCTTGTGTTCTGAGGCAACGCTAACCTTTGCATTAAAATTACTGCAGAGTAAAAAGTGAACTTGGAAGCCACGGAAATCAGCCTTAGTTTGTAGTTAAGTTTTTAAATTAAACAGACTGTTGTATGTGTACAACAAGCATTAATAATATCATTATTGCAAAAATAATCAAATAAAAAAACACATTCATTTTTGGTATGCAGATTATTAACGCTAACAAAAAAGAAGAACTAGATTTAACCTGAGATACCTCTAGCTGGAGATTTAAGATGACCCAGGTGGCTAATCTGCCGGCCATGCGGCCACGAAAAGAGGGAGTAGCAGGACTTGAATAACAAGCATAACCCTCAAAATGCAGTGCAGCAATGAGCCAGGTCTCCTGCAAGAAGATTAAATCCAACTTGGAAACAAAAGCACTCCAGTCTTCATTGTTAATCTTCCCTTTAAGGCCTGCCATGTTCCAACTAGGAACAGATAGAGATCTGTATTGCATAGGCAAAGCATGAAATGTGTCTTCCATTGTCCTCAAGGAGGGGGTGTTGGTAGATGTTATCAGACATAGATGTAATACAAGCAGTAGCAGATTTTAAGACTGCTTTAGGGCCGATGAGTCAATCTGAGTAGGAGAGTGTATCAAATCTATTAGATATAGGTACAGGGCACGAGACAGAAGGTACTTGCTGTGGGGCCTGGGCTGCAGTCAAAACATTGGAGGGTAGTAGACTAACTTAGTCAGTCTGTATGAAATTATCTAAGCGGTGTGTTAACGGCCCGTGGCAGATGGTTGGGCTTGTGACATGTGTGCTACAATTTAAGGATAAGTTGCATGGACACTGCCTAAGAAAGGCGAGGGGGCTATAAAAATAACCTAACCTGTACTGACCCGATAACTAGGTCTGACGCTAAATAACAGATTGTGTGCCAAATTTGGAAATCTGAAATTAATCACAGTGCAATTTCCCAAGGATTTTGAGTGCATAGCCCCAATCCATGCGCTTCTCCTTACGTGCAGGATATCCTAAACATGCTGAAATGGCATGCCTCTGTATTTGCTAGTGCGGCCTCAGAGAGGGTACCTCTATCAAGACAGCCACGTACGAGCATGCAGCTGGGGAAGATTAATAACTGGTAACTGTGTCTGCGACTGGGGGTGTGCTGGAGTCACTCTACCCTCTGTGTCCCTCACTGTGTTAATTAAATTGGAAGTAGAAGTGGGTAATTGGACTACTTTCTGTCTGGTTAAAAGACTTGTGTTATATGAATGATCTGCGGGGACTGCAAGTTTTCTTGGTGCAAGAGGGCCCTGTGTTTGTGGGATATGCTTTTCTATAGGTTTGTAAAGTCTGTTCACAGTGCGAAGCCTGGTAGGGGTGCCACTTAGATTTCCTTTCGAGCGACCTGAGATGCTGGTACCAAATGCAGTCAAATTGGACTCAATGGTATCCAGTCTTGAGACCAGGGGTGAGAGTGCAGTAGTAATTGTTGTTGTTTTTCTGAGAAAGTCTTTAGATGACAGTCCAGAAGATTGTTGATTGAGTTAATGATGTAGGACTTATCTTCCTGTGAAAGTGTGGAAGAACCTGGGAATCCTGGACTTGATGTTAAAACAGTCACTGGCTCAAACTCAGATGCTTGAAAGGTCTCAGGAGGAGATAAAAGAGGACTACAGTCTGTTTGCCGGCCTTGCTGCATTTAGGTTTCTTTGGTAATATGGGGAGAAAGGACTTATTGTTTGCAGCATTGGAAGTGATGGAGTGGGAGCCTGTGGGAGAGGTGGTCACACAATTCATTGTGGTTCCTTGAATAGAGGGAAGGTCAGAACTGGTATGGGATGGAACAGTTGATGTGTCTGGAGGGGGCGAGGGGACAGATAAGATAGTCCCCCGCTAATGCCATCCGAATTTATGGAGAGCCTTCGTTTGGTTTAGGCGATTTTGTTGCTGATGGCACTAACAGCTCGTTCAAACATCCGATCTATTGAGGTAGGCTTAGGGATAGACTTTGCTAATGGGTATGAAACTGTACCGCACTTTTTTTTTTTGCCCATGGTCCCAGCAGATGAACTTTATGTTAAGAAACTCAAAAGGCAGCAGCACGCCTACAGAAACTAAGGGCCTGGGAGAGGAGGCCACTATTTAAAGTTTAGCGATTATAGTCAGAAGGCAGTACCTCTCAGTTGCAGATGACTTGGTTTCCAAGCAGTGGCTTGGTGGCGTCGGCGACTTCTGATCAAGTGGAGGCATTGGGATGTGATTACGAAGGCCTCAGAGAGTGGGCCCAGCCCAACCTCGGTCAGCCATGGACGGGCACAGATGGGCCTGCCAGGGTCGAGGCATTTGCCTAGGCATTCCCCACGCAGTGGGAACCCAAAAAAAAGTTAATACGCATCTACGGGCGCTGGATCAGGACGTGGGCGGCTGCTGCCACAAGTCGCTCTGGGACCGGTGGCCCTGCCTCACTCCTTCTCTTCCTCCCACACAGCAGGAGCCCAAACAAAATCATTATACGCCATCGGGCGAAGGATCAGGGTGTGAGTGATGGCTGCCGCAAGTCGCTCTGAGACCGGTAGTCCTGCTGGTAGACCTGCCCCACCCCTTCTCCTCCTTCCGTGCAGCGGAAGTCCAAAACAAATTTAATATGCACCTCTGGGCGTAGGATCAGGGCTTGGGCAGTGACTGCCACGAGTCGCTCTGGCGCTGATAATCCTGCCGGTAGACCTGCCCCACTCCTTCTCTTCCAACACGGAAGACAACTGTACGCCCTGCACAACAGTTTGAATTTCGGGGTTTTCTGATCCACACTTCTTGCTTTATCCTTCAACTTCCTCAGCACAAGGTTTCTCTCATAAACAAGCATTTGCAATGCAATAGGTCTCGTATTAGGAAAGTGTGAGCTATTGGTATTGTAAATGACAATTTTTTTTAATATGTGTTGGCTTTGAAAATATATAAATAATAGCATTGTTATTCACAAATCCAATAGCTTACACTTTCCTAATGTGAGTCCTATTGGCTATGGCAATGCTTGTTGGTAGCAAGCAAGGACAGGGCTGTTGTGGTGCTGAGTGATGATGTGGTTGGGCTGAGTAATGTGGTGGTGTATTATAGTGATGTGGTGGTGTATTAGAGTGATGTGGTGGTGTCCCCGAGTGATGTGGTGGTGTCCCCGAGTGATGTGGTGGTGTCCCCGAGTGATGTGGTGGTGTCCCCGAGTGATGTGGTGGTGTCCCTGAGTGATGTGGTGGTGTCCCTGAGTGATGTGGTGGTGCCCCTGAGTGATGTGGTGGTGCCCCTGAGTGATGTGGTGGTGTCCCTGAGTGATGTGGTGGTGTTCCTGAGTGATCTTGTGTGTGGTGTCCCTGAGTGATGTGGTGGTGTCCCGGAGTGATGTGGTGGTGCCCCTGAGTGATGTGATGGTGTTCCAGAGTGATGTGGCGGTGCCCCTGAGTGGGGCCCCTGAGTGAAGTGGTGGTGTCCCTGAGTGATGTGGTGGTGTTCCTGAGTGATGTGGTGTGTGAGGGTGTGTGGGGTGTGAGAGGTTGAGGGTGAGAGGGTTGTGAGGGTGAGGGGTGTGAGGGTGTGAGGTTGTGAGGGTGAGTGAGTGGGAGTGTGTGAGGGTGAGTGAGGGTGTGTGAGGGTGAGGGGGTGTGAGGGTAAGGGGGTGAGGGTGACAGGGGTGAGGGTGTGTGAGGGTGAGGGTGAGTGTGAGGGGGTGTGAGGGTGAGGAGGTGTGAGTGAGGGTGGGTGAAGGTAAGTGACAGTGAGTGAGGGTATGTGAGGGTGAGTGAGGGTGTGTGAGGATAGGTGAGGGTGAGTGAGGGTGCGCTCGGCCTAATGGATGAGAGGGGGGCTTATGGATAGCAGAAAGGTTACTTATTTCAGAAGAGTGAAACAAGGCCATTGTTCCTGTTGGTGTGATGGGCTCATGAAGGAAACAAGTGAATCTTGTGGGGATTTCCAAACCCAGCACAGGCAGCAAGTCCACATATGTCTATCCACACAAAGTGCTGTGGTTTACATCAAGCTGTAGGTCTTGGCCCAATGGACAGTGAAGAGAGGGCACAGGTAGATAAAAAAACAGAAGTTGTCCTCATGGTGTCAAATGAACCTTGTGGTCTTCTCTGCACCTCAGCACCAGCGGCAAGACCACACATTACTCTGTTACCTCTGCTGAAAGCACCTTGGCTCATGGACAGTGAATGGGGTGCAGAAGGTTAAAAACAAGAGTTTGTCCTGATGGTGTCAAGGGCACATGCAGGAAACAAGTCAACCTTGTGAGCTTCTTCACCAAGTCCACATCTGACTTCATTCTTCTGCAGAAACCCCCTTGGCTCTTATCATGTTGAAGGCCTAGGTCCAAAGGACAGTGCAGAGGGGGTACAGGAAGTTAATAAACAAAAGTGAAGCATGTGGTTTCTCCGCACCCAGAAACCAGCAGCAAGTCCACATATGTCTCTGTTCTTCTACAGCAAGCCCATTGGCTCCGCTCAAGTTTAAGGCCTTGGCCTAATGGACAGAGAAGAGGGGGCGCCCGAACGTTAAAAAAGGGAATTTGTCCTGATGGTGTGATGGACACATAAAGAGAAGCAAATCACACAATTCTCTGCGCAAAGTCCACATTTGACTTCAATCTTCTGCAGACCAAGACCTCTCAAACCTATTTGAAGGTTTTGCTCTAATGGACAGTGCCGAAACAGTTCAAAGACTACTTATTGTCATCTATATATATATATATTCACTGAAAAAACCATAGGTTATAGACCATATATAGTTAGGAATTAGCATTTAAACAAAACCTTATTTTACTCACACAAAACCATTGAAATTCGCATATATAGTTAGTTGCACTAACTATATATCGCGCACCCGCAATCCACTGCTGATCATGTCACATATTACATAATTCATGACATGGTCAGTGACATCACTGATGACAGCACTGATGACTTCTCAAATGACATCACTGATGACATCACTGATGACATCTCAAATGACATCACTGATGACATCACTAATGACAACAACCAGTGACTGTATGTTTCTGTAAAGTTAAAATATGTCTTACATATTGAAGAATGAGTGGATTTATAAGTGTCTGGATGAAGGATTTAGTAGGTGTATGACTGACTGTATGAGTGAGTGATTAAATGTGTCTCACTGAGTGGATGGGTTAGTGACTAAACTGTCTTAATTTGTGCATTATTATATCTGTTGTTCTGTAAACTGCTGCATGTGTTGATCAGTAGCTATATGAGTAACTATATGGGTTATTGATTGGTTGCCCAAGTATTTGTATGGGAGACTGAGTGTGTGTGTGGGTGGCTGGGAGGTGTATGACTCTGTGCATAGATGTGTGAGCAGTTGATTCACTAGATGTATGGGTTCAAAAGTGCATGTGGAAACAGCTGTATGGGCGGTTGACTGTGTGCATAAGTGTATTGGTGAGTGAATGGATATCTCAGTGCTACATGTCAAAGTAAGTACATATGTAAAACACAGTACATTTGAGAGTTGACATATATAAATAACTGTGCATAAGAGCCAGTGAATGTGTGAGTGGCTGTATGGATCATTGTGAACTTGTATCCAGGATTGTATAAGAGAGTAAATATGTGTTAGTATATCTTTGAATAAGTAAGGTGTGTATAAATGTATAGTTGAGAAAATGGAGGTGTGATTGATTCTTTGCATGACTGAGTAGGTGTGTGTGTAACTTCATGGATGAGTGACAGTCTGTGAGTGTCTGTTTACACTGAGTGTATCTAAGGTTATATTAGAGTCTGAAGAGGTTCATCGTATTATCACATGAATGATGTCATCAATTTGTGATCAGTAATGTCAAATGAGATGTCATCAGTGATGTCATCAGTGATGTCATTTGAGATGTCATCAGTGATGTCATTTGAGATGTCATCAGTGATGTCATCAGTGATGTCACTGACCATGTCATGAATGATGTAATATGTGACATGATCAGCAGTGGATTGCGGGTGCGCGATATATAGTTAGTGCAACTAACTATATATGCGAATTTCAATGGTTTTGTGTGAGTAAAATAAGGTTTTGTAAATGCTAATTCCTAACTATATATGGTCTATAACCTATGGTTTTTTCAGTGAATTTTCAAGGTTTTGTAAATGCTAATTCCTAACTATATATGGTCTATAACCTATGGTTTTTTCAGTGAATTTTAATGCTTTTTTAATAGCAAATATCAAAAGCTTTAAAATGTATTCTTCTTTAAATCGAAAAATATATTTTATGTTTTTAATACAAATTTTTTATGTATTTATTTATTTTTTTTTTTTTTGGTTTGCTACCGGTCCGCGCACCGGGTAGCTTCCCGTTAGCTCAATTTGGTGGCGCGACCCGGTCCGCGAACCGGTAAACGTTCCGTTTGCGCAACTGCCGCGTTAGAAAACAACATCGTGACTCATCGCGTAAGCGCGACGTATCGCGTTGTCGCGTAATGCGTCTTATGACGCGCCACGTTAGCGCACCCGGAAGTGCTCCGGAGCGCGAACCGAGGCGCGAAGCGCAGCACCCCGGAAGCGATCCGGGGCGCGGCGCGGAGCGCGTAACGTAAGCGTAACAGGTCATGTGACTTGTTAATAAAACTTTTCATTGGTTCATTTCAGTTTTGGTTTCCTAATGATGTAAGGCTAGGTCATGTGACCTAAAAATAACACTTTTCATTGGTTTAGAAAAAAAAAAATTCCCAAATGATGAAAGCCCCCACCTTTTTTCTCACTCTGACTTTCAACTTTGTGAGAGGAAGACCTATTTTGATTAACAAGAAATGGCTTCATTAGTAGCACCCCACCACCACCACCACCTCCTAGGAAGGAAGGACCACCTCCTCAGGTCATCCTTAATCAAGAGGAGGAAGAAGAGGAAGAAGAGGAAGAGGAGCAAGGGAGGAGACAGTTTTTGCCTGAGGAGCCAAGGAGGTCCCATGTGAAGGACAGTTATATTTGGCAATTCTTTACATTTCCCCGGGGCCAAAAAAAAGTAATTGCCCGCTACGTCACATGTCTAATCTGTGACAAATCTCTGTCCAGAGGGACTAATAAAAAGTACAGCTTTGGTAATTACACCATGCATCGGCACATGGAGAGGTGGCACCCTATAAATTATAGTGCTGCGCAGGTACGTGACCTGCAGGAAACCCCCCCTCCTGTGGCCAGTACATCAACAGAAGAGGCAGTGACGGGACCAGAGGCGAGGGAGACGGTCCCAAACATTCAGATGATCTTCGGGGTCGTGAAGCAAGTCTGCATTTTATGTGGCAAATTAATTTGCTATAGGGAGAGTAGCATCACTTTAATCAACAGAGCTATTGAAAATCATAAATGTCCAAAAGGCCCAAGAAAGTAAATTATCTTTTTTTTGTTGCTCCTGTTGAGCCCTTTATAACGAATGGTTTTCGTTCCCCCCCCCCAAAAAAACAAAAAAAATATAAAACTGTTCAAAAAATACAAAAAAAGTAAAGAAATTGTTCAGAAAAAAATATATATATATAAAACAACAAAAACAATTTAAAAAAAAGTTCTTTTCAGAACTACCTCCCATTTATGAAAAATTGCTAGAATGTTTAGCACTCTGGCAACCTCTATTTCTTTTGATTCGCTTCCCGGTTCGCGCGCCGGTACGCGAACCGGAAGCGAAACAAAAACAAAAAAATTAAAAAAAGGAAGAGTGAGTATAAGGAAAGGAAACAGAGAGTAATGTGAAAAGAAAGACAGCTAGAGGGAGTAACACAGAGATACTATTTAATAGATCTATTTACCAAAGAAAAGATGTAAGAGGGTATAATTGAGAAAAACAACATAGATAAGGATGTGAAAGAAAAAAAGGAGAGTAGAAGAATAATAAACAAGAGTTTCTTAGAGAATGTGAGTGAATGTTCAAATTAAGAAGAAAAACAGTAAAGGATGTGGAATGAGAGGTAGGGATAGAACCGGAGTAAAAGAACAACCAAAGGGAAAGTGTTAAGAAAACAGTGAGCGAAAGTAAATAGGAATAAAACAAGATGTATGACAGTGACTAAGGTTAAAACATGTGGAATAACAGAGAGAAAAAACAGAAAGCAGAAAAGAAGAAGTGACAGAAAAGGAATAATTGAAACAGCAAAGAAATGTAAATAACATAGTGTGCTTGAACTACAGGGAGAAAGCATAATGAAGAAGTAGTGAAAGAGTGATGAGTCAGAGACAGTGACAGTAATAGAGACGGAGTGAGTGAACAGGAGTGAGGAACTATGAGAACAGAGGGACTGAGAAAAGGAGTGGAAGGAGTAGAGTAAGTAAGTAATAGAAAAAGGAATGAGGGAAGTAGCAAAGGCAGGAAACTGAGGGTTAAAGAAATGAAGCAGTGGAACTAATAGAAGTTAAATGTGATAGAAATGTAACGAAAAGAGTACAAAACACTTACCTTATAATTGTCGTTAACTTAGTCACTTGTTATTTTTACACTTTCAATCTGTGCAAGAAAGAACAAAAATTTGAAAAATATTAAAACATGTATTTAAAAATAAGAAAAGACAAGGGAAAAGATTGAAAATCATCCAATTTTACAAAGAAATAAAGTTAGAGATAAACATGCAGAAAAAAAGAGAAAGAAACGGTGATAGACAGTCAGAGACAAAAAGAAATTGTAATTGAGTAAATATATATTTTTTTTATTTTCAATCTTTATTTCGGCCGATTTGACCATCAAAGATGTGCAGTAAAACACATATAGTACAATATAAAACCATCGGAAATGTGCAATAAAAAGCCATACATTAAAATTCATATTCTTATAGTTAAGTGGACAACTGCGACTTTAAAATACGGGTGCGAGTATGCCAGACATTTGTAAGGAATTTGGCTAGTGCAAACACCGTTGGTCCCGAGACATCAGATTTTAAAATTCTATACATCGGGAGGTATTCCCTGCAACCAAAGTTTCTAATAAGTGGTAGAAGCCAATATTTCCTAGCTGCCTTGTAAGTTGGATAGAACAAGACCACATGTAGGTCGCTTTCCTCAGCACAGGTACATGCCGGGCATTGCTTGGTAGAAGGCGGTGTTGACCAGGAGCTAGTGTATAGCCGCAAAGGCAGTGTGCCATATCTCCATTGGAGAAATAGTTTCCTGGCCAGCACAGGAGTCATCCCGTCCAGGACCCTCTCCAGCCTATAGGAATCCTTGCATTGTGTAAATACAGATGTTAGTGACCCCTCTCCCTGGCGGTCTAAAAATATAGCCAGTTTCTGCTCATAATAAGCATTGGCCAAGACTCTTCGTGGGATCCTAAGTGACACATTAGCTGGATCGGACCATAGGTCTGGGAACCCCAATCTCATACAGGACTTTTTTATATATTTTATCCAGGGGATCTGTAGGGCTTTGGGGTGGGTTAGAAACTCCCTCAGTTCTGCCCTGTAGTTAGAAAGTTCCTCACTGCTCCATAACCTTCGCCAGAAGGCTATGGGTCTGAGGCCCAATTCGTCTGCTATGGGTCTCAGGCCCAAGTCCATCCTCAGAGGGAGGAGCGGTGTACCAGACGGGAGTGCAACTATCTGTCTCATAAATGTGTTCTCCGTTATAGACAAACTGTGGGCAGATGTATGGCCCCACAGTTCCGCCCCATATGTGATGGCACCCCTGGCCTGTGCCTTATAGATCTGGATAACCGGCCCCAGTGGGCGATATGTGGAACTTTTCATCATCTGTACGATGCCACCTGTGGTCTGCACTAATTTGAGGTTTGCCCTAGTCTGGTGTGTACCCCAGGACATGGTTTCGTTTAACGTTACACCCAGATATTCAAAGGTGGAGACTCTCTCTAAACGTGATGATCCCAGCAGGGGGTTCGGGCGTGATCTTTGGGTTGGGTTCAAGACCATAAACTTTGTTTTCATAGCATTGATCTCCAACCCCCTTTCCGTGCAGAAAACCACAAAAGAATCAAGGATCCTCTGTATCCCCATGGGGGTTTTGGACAGCAGCAGGGTGTCATCTGCAAACATAATTGCAGGTACCCTGCTGCCGTTCAATTTTGGGGCATCAGTGTATTCAATGCCATTGAGATGGGCGATTACCCCGTTGACAAAGAGGCAGAACAGGGTCGGTGTCAGTACACAACCCTGCCTAACCCCTCTGTCAACGGGGAATCTGTCCGTTAGTTTCCCAAGCTTCCCGCACCTAACCCGGGCATAGTTGTTTTGGTGCAATCTCTGTAGAATTGCCAGGATGTCCGGGGGAGCCCCATCTCGGCCAGAACACTCCAGAGTTTCCCTCTGGGCACCAGGTCGAAGGCGGCCCGCAAGTCCACAAATATGGTGTACAAGCTGCCGCCTTCGAATATCGCTGTCCTCCAGTAGATGATGTTCAAACGAAAAACCTGGTCCACTGTGGAGACTCCCTTTCTAAAGCCCGCCTGGTATGGGCTGAGGGCGTTAGTTTCCTCCACCCAATCCTGGAGGCGATTCAACAGTATCCTACCAAAGAGCTTCTGGGGCACGTCAATTAGACTGATTGGTCTGTAGTTGGCTGGGAGCAGAGGCAAGCCCTTCTTGAATATAGGAACCACCTCTGCCCCCAGCCAAGTACTCGGAATTTCCATGCCATGCAGGACTGCATTAAATACAGTAGCAAGGTAGGGGGCCCAAATATCGGGCTCCTGCTTAAACAGGTCCCCGGGGAGACCGTCCAATCCTGGCGCCTTTCCCGATGCCAGTCCTGCAATTGCTGCCCTAACCTCCCCCACTGTGATCAAGTCCCCGCCATACTCTGCCGGTCCATTACCGACTGCAATCATGGTTTCTCCTAGCCCTGGACTATAGAGTGACTGAAAATGTGCCTGCCACACCCCTGCTGCAATATTTGGCTCTATTGCCGAATGGAGGCTCCCCGATCCCCCATTTACTACTCGCCAAAACATTCGGTAGTCTCTTGTTGCGAGGGAGCTAGTAAGCTCCTCCCATTGGCCCTCCTCCCATTCAGTTTTGGCATGAGCAACTAGTTTTTTGTATGCCCGTCTACTTTCACGTAGCTTCTCTCCGCCTATTCCCTCTTTGATATTTCCAAGGAGTTCTCCCTTTGCCTTCCTGCAGGCTGCATTGTACCAGGAGGATTTGTGTTGTTGCCCCCTCCTAGAATTCTGTACCTTGCTAAAGAGCTCAAATGCCGCTCCCTTTATAAGGTCCTCATGTGCCTGATGTAGTTTAATGTGGGAATCTTTATTGCCCACATCATTGGCTAAATCTCCCACTTTTTCCAATATTGGAATTAATCCTGCGTAGAGCCTCGGGAGTTTCACTTGGCTCGTTACTAATTTTTCCCACCTGATTCTTCTCCTGTTGTTACCCAGTAGAAGTTCAGGTTTATTCTCGTCCTTAGTTGTAATAGAGGCTTCTTTACCAGGGTGGGAGAGATCTAGTTCTAGGGCGTTATGATCGCTATCTAGTCTCTCAGTAACCCTAAAGTCCAGAATGGATGACCAATTCACTAGCTGTACAAGGGCGTAATCCAAGCGGGACTCTCTTCCCACTCTATTGTACGTGGGTTTGCTTGGTGTATCAGACTTAGTACGCCCGTTGCAAGCTCTGATTCCATGCTTTAAGGTTAGGGCAGTAATCTGGAGTGCTAGAGGTGTCCATGCCTTCGGGGGAGGTGCTACTACAGAGGGTACTGACCACCTGAGCTCTTCTTCCATGGGGAATCCCTCTAGAAGACCAGACAGTGGCTCAAAATGAGAATTTAGATCCCCTCCCACTACATAGGGGGTGCCCCTTGGAATGTCACATAAATAAGCTGAGAGCTCCTCTATGGTGGAAGATTCTCGCGATACTCCCACAGGCCTAGAGTAGATATTTATCAAGGCAAGTTTCGCTAGATTTGGCCAAGCCAATAGGACCACTAAAATGTCATCCGATGGCACCGGTAGGCGTGAAGCCTGGCACCCAAGGTAGGACGCCACCCAGGTTGTAAGTCCACCTGAGGGGCGGCCCTTACCCTCCCACCTAGCCGGGATAGAAAATGACAGGTAGCCCTGCTGAATATATTCTTCCCTTGCCCAGGTCTCCTGGAACATGCAAACATCCCCAGACTCAATATAGGTAACCCAGTCTTGTTTGTCCAGCTTGTTAGCTAAGCCGGCCACATTCCACCAGATTAGTCTCAGATGCGCCGGAACAGCAGCGGGGGGGATTACACTGGTAGGAGTAAAGGGGGAACTAATACCCGATGATACACCAGGACCAATGTCAGAGGTAAGTGGGTCTGGATCAGATGGTTCACCAGAACCTTTGTCAGAGTTCACAGGGTTTAGATCAGGGGCTGAGATCAGTCAATCAACCCCATCCAATCCATCAAGACAATTAAATCGGTTAAAGTCGTAGAAGGGTGTCTCCGGAGGGTGATAAACCGGTCGTGCAGCATACCCCCGATATCTAGATCTCCGGTCGACCCTCGTCCAATTGCTTTGTAGTGGATCATGATGCATACGAGTGGGGGGAAAGAAAAAAGACACTGGCAAAGTCTGTATGGTGGAATCAGGGGATCTGTTTGACCCAGCACATATATGTAATACTGTCCTAGGGTCTCGGAAAGTCACCATAATACAATCCCCTATTATTGATTTTCTAGTTTTCCCCAGCCAAGGTACCCTTCTAACCATAATGATTTCATTGTTGAGATGGACCGGGAGGGGTCTGTTCCAGTTCAGCCATTTGATGATTCTTGTTTTGAGTGAGTGAAAGTTCTCACCTTCGCCCACTTCAAGAGGGGGAGCGGCCGCCAAAACCACCATAAGGCTGTTAGCCTCAGGCGGCAAGTCGGGTCTCCGTGGTCTGGTAGCAGGCTTCTCAGGGAATAGGGGGACAATACTATCATTAGGTTTATCCCCAGGGGTTATGCCAGGGGGTATGCCAAGGGGAACTAGGCCTACTGATTGTAGAGATGGAATATTAAATTTACTACATGGTAATGGGGCTGGGTTGGCCATGAGTGGCTGCGGGGGGGGGGACATCAGCTGTTGCTATAGAAGGTCCCGCATTGATTGGGAGGTTTCGGGTGTTAAGGGAAGTTTTGGTTGGGGGATTCGAATCAAGGGGTCTGCTCTGTTTATTAGCCGAGGTTTTCAGGCTGCTTATGGTTGCCTCCAAGATAGTGAGTCTGATCTCTACTTTCTTCAGGCTCTCGCTAATAGGCAGAAGCAGTGTTTTAAGTAGAAATTCTATATTCCCCATAGAAGTAACAGGGGATGATATATTAGATGGATTAGCCCCTTGGACGCTAACAGAGTCAGCGATATTAGTTTTAATACCCTTAACCGGAGTAGCATTATGCTCATTCAGTATTGACCTATCAGAAGTAGGAGGGGGCTTGGGTGCTTTTCCGAAGTCGGAATGGGGGATTTTAGACTTTCCCTGCCCTCCCCTCATCTTCCTTCTACGCTTATTTGGTGGTGGGCCATGCACCTCTGCCAGAACTATTTGCTTTGGCTTGGCTTTCCTTGTTTTAACTACAAGGGGCGTTTGAGTGACTAAATCAACAGCCATAATGCTAGGACTGGGGGGGGGGATGGCATCAGAGGTCTGCTCCATGGGTAAGCAAAGGTTGGGAATACTATCCTGCAGTAGTAGAGGGACGCCATCTTGGGATAGTAGATCCTGGCTAACGTTAAAGGAGCCTCCCTCTTGGGCGATAGGATAAGGGATGACGTCACTAAGATGCCTATTTTTCATATTCTCAATAGAGCAGCGGCGCTCCGCCCTACGCTGCTCCAAAGAGGTTTCCTTATCCCCGTCACCCTGCGCCCGAGTAAAGTAATTATCCAAAGTTCCATTTTTACCTCCTCCCACCTTCGCTGGTGTTCCCTCCAGAGACGGTGATGACATATCCAAAGCCTGTGTCAAGGTTCATATAGGATCAAAGGAATACAAACAAAAGAGAGTGGGCCCAGCCCGGCCTCCTGCGGCCCCGGACGGCCACAGACGGTCCCGCCCTTGTCCTGGGCTTCTCCCGGTTGCTCCCGCGCAGCGGGGCGAAGCCGGTTAATGTGTATGGTCTAGGGAAGAAGATGGAGGAGCCTGCGGGGAGAGCTGCCCAGGTGGCTTCAATGAGGGCGGGCGGGCGCTCCTGGGACAGGTAGTCCTGCGCCTCCGCCTGCTCGCAGCCCTGCAAGTTTGGTGAGCAATGTCCCTCTCCGGTTGCAACTTGCTTTAGGGTTGCTTCCCCCACGACGCGGGACCCGCGCAGCGGGTACCGCTAGCCGCCGACGGACACAAAGGGAAGAAAGGTGAACTCCGCTGCCACTAGCAATCCGCTGCCAGGTAAATGATTCGCAAGGTGTCCCACTGGTAGCGCGATTCAGCTACCTTTTCTTTAGACCAGTGAGGGAGCAAATTACTAATAGAAAAAAAAGGAAGATACTTTCAGTGACAGAAAAGAAGGATAGAAGAGAAAACTAAATTGAAGTTGTGTAAGCTACTAAAAGAAAGTGAGTAAGGTAAACTATATAAGGAAAGGGTGAATAAGGAAAAGAGAGTGAGGGAGAGAGGAGACAGAGGAAGTGAAGGAAAGAGTATCAGATACAGACTGAGTGAGGCAACAAAGAAAGATAAATGAGTGAGGGTGAGTTATACTAACTGATTGCACCAAAAAAGGAGAACCCAAAAATATTTAATTTAGAAAACAAAGGGAGGAAAGATGGAAAAGACAAGCGAAGCAGAAGGTCTAAAAGCTGGAAAATGGTGCAAGGGAGAAAAGAAAAAAGCAGAGTTGGAATAGGGAAACAAAGGTTGAAAGATAAGTGGAGTTAGAGAACAAGGGTGAAAGAGAATAAAACAAAAGTCAATGTGAGTATGTAAAGAGGATTGATAGAAGGTAGTAAAAGACGAGTGAGCATGAGACAAGACGAGTACAGATTAAAATTCACTATATGTAACAGCGGGACCAGGAAAGGGCAGGAGACGAGTCTTAGTGATACCGGTTTTTAATTGATCAAACAGGGAATCAGTACATGTTCTGCGAACTGCTCCTCGTCGGGGTGATCTACTTCTCTCTCGTCGGGTCTTCCGGAGTACTCCTTCCTCTCTTCTCCGGACTGGGCTCCTCCTTCGGTGGGGCTCTGGAGGCTCCGTGCTGTCCACCCTCGCCGACACCAGAAAGGGGAAAACAGAAGAGAGGCGGGTATCAGTAAGGCGGAACAGTTACTCCGATGTAGGCTCAAGGAGGGGGCTGTGAGGGAAACACCCAGTGAAGTGGACCCCGTCGGGTACGTGACTATAAAGCACTAGGGAGGGGAGGTGCTTGTGAAGGCTACCCGGGATCCCTCTCTCAGGCTTCTTCCCCCTTTAGGTTATCCGTCTAGCTCTTTTCCTAAACCACCCCAGGAAGCGGTTACGCACCTCTGTGAGCCGTACCCCTCCTGGCGTACGGCTGGGCGGATCATGGGGTTGGCCTCCAGGCGTTTCCTGTTCGTCCTCGGCTCTCCCTTCGGGTCCTCCCGTCTGTGGTGTGGAGTCCGGGATGCTCCCAGCGTCCGGCTCCCAGCTCCAGTCTCGAGTCGGCGTCTCCTCTTCCTCCGCGATGCTGGTTTCGCTGAGCCACCTGTTGCTGTTTCGCCACTCAGTCTTCCCGTCACCTCGTCCTCTCCTTCTCCGCTCCTCTTCTCTGCTCTCTCGTCCTCCGCTTCTCCTCTCCTCCTCGCTGCTTCCCACCACTCCTCTCTTCTCCTCACTGACCGCTCCTCCGGTGTATAAACACACCTGGTGTTGGGCGTCTTCTCCTTTTATCCAACTGCTGGGCTCCTCCCCCTCTGTTTCACCTTCGTTCCTGTTAAAGGGCCAGACTTCTTCCTCGTCGCAGCTGTAGGTATCCGGGCTGGTCCACTCTGAGTACTGCGTGGGCTGTGGATAGAAGAGGGGGGGGTCACATATGGTCAGGTCGCGCCCTACAGCGGGGCGCGCATGGGGGACCCGGTTACACACCTCCCCCTCTGGACACTTCCGATCGGGAAGTGGGTGACGTGACAGGAAATCCGCCCCCGTGTTGTCCACCCCCCGTTTGTGACACACCCTGAAGGAGAAAGGCTGCAAAGCCAAAAACCAGCGCATGACCCTGGCGTTAGTGGATTTGTTACGGGCCATCCTCGTAAGAGGAGCATGATCCGTGTATAGCGAGAAGGACCTGCCCTCGAGGTAATAGGCCAGCTTCTCTACGGCCCATCGAATAGCCAGGCACTCTTTCTCAACTGTGGCATATTTGAGTTCTCGTGGAAACAGTTTTCTGCTGATGAACAGGATCGGATGGTCCGTCCCGTCACAGCCCTCCTGTGATAGTACAGCCCCGATCCCGTAATCGGACGCATCAGTGTGCAAAGCGAATGGCCGCGTGAAGTCCGGAGAGTTGAGAATCGGTGTTGAGGTGATCCTTTTCTTTAACTCGGAAAATGCGTCCAACATGATTGGAGTGGGGTGTGACAACGCGGCCTGTTTGAAGTTTGTCTGTAGGGCATCCGTGAGGGGGGCTGCTACCTGTGCAAAACTCGGTATAAAACGTCTGTAGTATCCGATTAGCCCCAAAAACGCCCGTAGTTCTTTGTTTGTGGTGGGAAATGGAGCCTCTGAAATGGCCCGTACTTTCTCGGTTTGGGGTTCAATCAGACCATGACCCAGCACATACCCCAGGTACTTTACTTTATGAAAGGCCATTCTCGATTTCTTGGCGTTTATCCTCAATCCCGCTTGGTCGAGGGTCTCCAGCACTTGCTCTAAATGAACCAGGTGAGTCCTCCAGTCGGGGCTGAACACCACGATGTCGTCCAGATAGGCGGACGTAAAGGCTGTTAGACCATGTAGCACATTGTTCATTAGCCTCTGAAAGGTGGCGGGTGCTCCGTGCAGGCCAAACGGTAGAACCGTAAACTCGTAGTGTCCCTCAGCGGTTGAAAACGCGGTTTTGTGGCGATCCTCCTCCCACAGAGGGACCTGCCAGTACCCTTTTGTAAGGTCTATGGTGCTTATGTACTTAGCATCACCTAGTTTCTCAATGAGTTCATCAATCCGCGGGATGGGATATGCGTCGAATTTAGAAATGTCGTTCAGGGCGCGGAAGTCCATACAAAACCTTCTTGTACCGTCGGGTTTGGGAATTAGAACGATCGGACTAGACCAGTTGCTATGGGAAGGGCGGATTACACCGAGTTTCAACATGTCGGCCACCTCGCGTCATATGTCCTGTCGTCGGGCCTCCGGGATCCGGTAGGGGCGGAGTTTTATGGTCTTTCCTGGAACGGTGTCTATTCGATGTTCTGCCAGGGCGGTTTTTCCCGGAAGGTCGGAAAATACTCGTTCCTGTTTCCTAAGGACTTCCATCAACTCCTGTTTTTCTTCTTGTCTCAGATCTTCGTTGATGACTAGTTGTGGGATTGTGGTGAGACCCTGTTTCTTCTCCCCTTCCACTAGGTGTATTTCGGTAGGGGGTTTCCCCAGCCATTTTTTTAACATGTTTATGTGATACACCTGTCTTTTCCTAGCGTTCATCTGTAGTCTGTAGCTGGTGTTACCAATCGTTTCCACTACTTGGTACGGCCCGCTCCACTCGGCTTTAAACTTTTGCGTGGATGAGGGCAACAACACCAGTACCCAATCCCCTTTCTCCACTTTCCTCCATTTCTTTCCTTTGTCATAGACGGTTTTTTGTTTGTTCTGGTTTTTCTCCAAATTGGCGAACGCCAGGTCCCGTAACTTTCCTAGTTTGGAGCGCAGGTTACGGGCATAGTCCAGGGTGTTTGCTGTCTCTTCAGGGGTTTCTTTCTCCCAAGCCTCTTTGGTCATATCCAACAGCGATCTTGGCTGTCGACCGTACAGCATTTCAAAGGCTGAGACCCCTAAACTGCTTTGTTTCTGTCCTCTGATTACATGCAAGGCAAGGGGGAGTACCTGATCCCACTCATTACTGTTGACTTCAAGCATTTTCCTCAATGTGGTTTTCAGGGTGCGGTTGTACCTTTCCACGAGTCCATCCGTTTGAGGGTGGTACACTGCGGTACGTATCTGGTGGATGTGTAGCACTTTACATACCTCTCCCATGAGGCGGGATATGAAGGGGGTCCCCTGGTCTGTCAGTATTTCCTTTGGGAAACCCACTCGTGAGAATAGTTCTAGCATTTTGTCTGCTACGTTTTTAGAGGTGGTAGAGGAAAGGGGGAAAGCCTCAGGGAATCTGGTGGCGTAGTCAACGATTACTAGGACATATGAGTATCCTTTTTTTGTTTTCGGGAGAGGCCCGATGATATCCATCCCTATTGTTTCGAAAGGAACCCCTATGATAGGGAGGGGTTGCAAGGGCACCGCTGGGGGTCGGGTCATGTTTCGGGTTTGGCATATGTTCATTCTTGACAATATGTCATTGCGTCTTTATAGATTCCGGGCCAATAGAAACATTTCAGGAGATTCTGTGTTGTTTTTTCTGCCCCCGTATGACCTGCTACCAAGTGGGAATGGGAAAAAAACAGTACTTGTTCCCTGAACGATGTTGGAACCAACAACTGTTCAGGGCCATCTTTTCCTCCTTGTCGATACAACAGTCCGTTTTTGATGAACAGACGAGGATATCGAATGGGCTCCGTGTCCTGGTTGTGGTGAGCGCTTTCCCAGGCGTTGAACAACGTGGCATCGTTTGCCTGGGCGAATTGGAAACTGCGGTCCAAGGTCCAGGGATCTGTGGACGTCAAGGCTGCTACAGCCGATGGGGGTCCCGTCGTCTCTCTCCTCCCCTTCGCCTTACTCATGCTTCGTTCGAACATCGACAGAAAGGCCGGATTGTCGGTTCCTATGATCAGGTCTTCTGGTAGCGTGGATAACACCCCAACTCGTACCCGGGAGGGGGGTCCTTCCTGTGGTTCGAAAGGTATGACGGCCACGGGGTAGGGTTTCACATCCCCGTGGACGCACCGTATAAACACCTGTTCGTGGGGGATGAGTTGCTGGGGACGCACATGGTGGGCCTGGACTACCGACTGGCGGCATCCCGAATCTAGGAGAGCTTGCACGGGGTTACCGTTAATCCTCATACTTACGCGGTATGCGTGTCCCATCTCCGCTGAATAGAGGACGGTGCGGGGTAAGTACCCCACTTCCATGGGTTCGTCTGTCGGTTTTCTCCTAGGGCAGAGCCTAGCGATATGGCCCCAGGTCCCACACTCAAAACACTGGGGCCCCGTGTGAGGGAGAGGCTCGTTTCTCCAGGTACGAGGTCTCGGATTTTCGGGGACCCTCATGGGTCTTTTCTCCGGTCTAAAGGGCGGTTTCTGTTTTTCTGTCTCGGCGGTCTGTAGAGGTCTCTGTTGCACACGGGAGTAGGTGTTGGCCATCTCCACGGCCTGAGTAGTTGTTAGATCATGGTGCTGTTTTAGCCATCTTTGCGTGGCAAAGGGTAATGCCTCTAAGAACTGGTCCAGGTATATCCTGTCCATTATCTCCTCTTTTGTGCTATCATTGGGGCTGAGCCACTTGTCTGCGGCCATCTTTAGCCGAACAAAGAGGGTTTTCGGCGTCTCTCCGGATACTCCTCTTTCTCTCCGGAATCGGAGCCTATAGGCTTCTCGGTCTAAGCCTAGATGATCAAGGATTATCTTTTTGATGTCAGAGTAGGAGGTGTCTCCTCTCGGGTTAGCCACCTGGTATGCGGCCTGGGCTTCTCCGACCAATAATGGGGCCAAAAAGAACGGCCATTTTGCCCCGGGCCAGCCACAGGCTCTGGCTGCTTGCTCGAAGTTTAAGAGGAAGGCGTCTGGGTCCTCTCCAGGCTGGTACTTCTGTAGGGAGACCCCTCCTATGGTGTGTGGTATGTTGCTCACGGTTACCGGGCCTGCCGAAAGGGGGGGGTCCAATGCTCTTGCCGTCACGGCTGTCCTAATCAGCTCTCTATCGGCTTCGGCCGCCCGGAGTTGCTGCTCAGCCAACCTTTCCAGTCTCTCCTGCCCTTGCACTAACGCTTGTACTACTCCTTCCATCTTCCGGTCGCAGACGGTTATTTTGCCTGCATTCTCCACCACTGTAACAGCGGGACCAGGAAAGGGCAGGAGACGAGTCTTAGTGATACAGTTTTTTAATTGATCAAACAGGGAATCAGTACATGTTCTGCGAACTGCTCCTCGTCGGGGTGATCTACTTCTCTCTCATCGGGTCTTCCGGAGTACTCCTTCCTCTCTTCTCCGGACTGGGCTCCTCCTTCGGTGGGGCTCTGGAGGCTCCGTGCTGTCCACCCTCGCCGACACCAGAAAGGGGAAAACAGAAGAGAGGCGGGTATCAGTATGGCGGAACAGTTACTCCGATGTAGGCTTAAGGAAGGGGCTGTGAGGGAAACACCCAGTGAAGTGGACCCCGTCGGGTACGTGACTATAAAGCACTAGGGAGGGGAGGTGCTTGTGAAGGCTACCCGGGATCCCTCTCTCAGGCTTCTTCCCCCTTTAGGTTATCCGTCTAGCTCTTTTCCTAAACCACCCCAGGAAGCGGTTACGCACCTCTGTGAGCTGTACCCCTCCTGGCGTACGGCTGGGCGGATCATGGGGTTGGCCTCCAGGCGTTTCCTGTTCGTCCTCGGCTCTCCCTTCGGGTCCACCCGTCTGTGGTGTAGAGTCCGGGATGCTCCCAGCGTCCGGCTCCCAGCTCCAGTCTCGAGTCGGCGTCTCCTCTTCCTCCACGATGCTGGTTTCGCTGAGCCACCTGTTGCTGTTTCGCCACTCGGTCTTCCCGTCACCTCGTCCTCTCCTTCTCCGCTCCTCTTCTCTGCTCTCTCGTCCTCCGCTTCTCCTCTCCTCCTCGCTGCTTCCCGCCACTCCGCTCTTCTCCTCACTGACCGCTCCTCCGGTGTATAAACACACCTGGTGTTGGGCGTCTTCTCCTTTTATCCAACTGCTGGGCTCCTCCCCCTCTGTTTCACCTTCGTTCCTGTTAAAGGGCCAGACTTCTTCCTCGTCGCAGCTGTAGGTATCCGGGCTGGTCCACTCTGAGTACTGCGTGGGCTGTGGATAGAAGAGGGGGGGGTCACATATGGTCAGGTCGCGCCCTACAGCGGGGCGCGCATGGGGGACCCGGTTACACTATACAAAGTACAGAATTAATTATACATGTTAAATGGTTTATTTTTGCTGTTCTCAGAATATATCAAATTTCACTAAAAACAGTGAGTTGAAGGTATTCATCATATAACAGCGGGGGGAAAAAAACACAATCAAAATGATTGTGTTTAAAAAACCCATATAACATAACCAATCAAAAATCAGAACTCCTCAAAAGTAACTTACTTTCCATGACGTCGAAGGATGTCCTATGAACAGCTTATACTCTGTTGTGCTGTTATTATTTTCTGCCCGCCACTTTCTGAAAGAACAGCTCCATCGTTTTGACAAGTATGTTACATACAATAAATGACTTCTCGCTCTCTACCGCACTTCTCCTCAAGGCCAAATAGTGTAAGAGCCATTTATAACTCTTGGAATTCTTCTAAGCAAATCCCGTCATTTTCTTTTTCCACAACTTTCAGAAAGAAAACGTTCAAGATCACTTTCACAATCCTGTACTAGTAATATCTCACCCTTCTTGTTCACTCATGTTCCACATTTCCTATGACACTGATACTGCTTACTATGAGGCACATTACACTACCTCTATGACTACTACAATTATTTAATTCTCTTGATCACAGTTAATCACAAAGCAATTTAAAACAGTACATAAAATTATATCAATTCCTAGAATCATTATAGGCCATTTACCTACCCTAAATTCTCTCTTCTGAAAACACAAAGTAAGAATATTTTAAGTGAAAAGGCAACATTGTTTCATAGTCAAATGGGAATCATTTCCGAAACACCAGCTTTTTTTACATTTTAAATAAGCTGTTTAATAAGCGGATGTTGTCAAAGGACCATCATGTCATATATTAGCTGCAGTTACAAATGTTCTTCCTAAAATCAACGACTGTGTAGCCACAACATTTGTAATTAAAGTTGAAAACTTACTTTCATCAGGTTTATATAGTTGGAATTTTAAAATGACATTATAACCAAAAGTTTGTACAAATAATGTGGACAGCATTGCAGACTTACATTATCTCTACTCCATGTTTTGATTGGCTGCTTGAATTAGCTTATTAAAAGAAACAGTTTTTCTGAACTCATTCAAAGTGCAGTTATTTTTCCATGACGTCAAGTGTTATGGTAAGAACACCGTTTGCTTTGGGAAATACTCTGTTGTCCTTTAACTAATCCGTGCCCACTACTTTCTGTAAGAAAACCTTCTTTTTTTTCAGGAACTACTTAAAACTTAAAAATAACTTTTCACTCTGTACTACACTCATCCTCAAGGCCAAATAGTGTAGGAGCCATTAGAACCTCTTGAAATTCCTCAGAACAAATCCCGAGATTCTTTCTCTAAAATTTTGGTTGTAAAAACACCAGGTAAGAATTTTTAAGGTCAAAAGGCAATTTTTTTTTTAAAGTTAAAACAGAATCATTGCAGAATGACCAGCCGTTTCTAGACTTCAAATAAGCTGTGTAATGTCCTGATGTTGTTGAAGGACCGTCATGATATATAATTGCTGCAGTTACAAAAGTCCTTCCTGATATTGACAACTGCGAAGCCACAACATTTTTAATCAAAGTTGTCAATTTAGTTCCATCAGGCCTACATCGTTGGAACATTAAAATGGCATACTGGCCATATCTTCGAATAAATAATGTGGACAGCATTGCAGACTTACATTGGCTACACTCCATGTTGTGATCGGCTGCTTTTACTAGCTTATTAAAGGACACTGATTTACTGTCTGGCAAAGGTAAATATATAAATCTTACACTAGTAGTACTTGATACCCTACAGTTCTCGAAGTCATGCTGCCATTTATAAGAAAGGCCAAACAGATGATCTACATCTACACCTTCATCTTGCAATACATCAATCATATACATTAAAAACTCCTGACAATCTTGCTGAATATTTTGAGAGAATTGCGTTTGACCTGAACATTTGTCTAACAGATTTCGAATTTCAGACACACTTTCTATTTTTGTTCCATCAGTGCTACATTTCTCTAACACGGAATTCAATAAACAGCAAAAACTTTGATCTGAATTGATCACAATCTCTTCTTTTAAAGTTTCTAGAGAAAAGACAACATTAACCACTACATTAGCATAGCAGTTGACACCAGAACTATTTTCAAATTGAAAACCAACAACATCTTCAACAGAATCCATTTTCTTTCTGCTTATAATTTCGGGTTCATCGACTTTTCGTCTTTTTGCTACAACCTCCCTACTACTGGTCACATTTCTTCGTTTCCGGCCTACCACACGTTTCTCAAACAAAGGATATTGAGGCAAATGTGGCGCATACTCTCTTCTTAACCTATTGTATTCCTTAACACAATCTAGATCCGCACAAATGTTTGTGACATCACACTCAATCAAGTACAATCCCGATAAAGTTCTGACTCGTGACAATGCCACATATGCCATACCCTCCTTGAACACAGAACTGCCAATGTTCACCAATGCACTGTCTACACTTAAACCTTGCGATTTATGGATTGTCACCGCATATGCCAAGCAAACAGGAAACTGCTTACGGCGAACATATAAGTCTTTTACAAGCAAAAACCTAGCAGAGCAACGACCAATTAGCTGTACTCCTCAATGCCATCAAATTTAATTTTTAAAAATTCAATTCCATCTCTATTTCTGTATTTCTCAAAATCAACAACATTGCCCATTGATCCATTTACCAGACCACTTTCAACATGTAAATTCCTTCTCAAAATGATACGGCAATTTAAGCACACATTCAGAGTCTTTTCAAAACCAGCAGTTTTAGATATAGTCTTCTCTAATGAATCCAATTTAGATTTCAAATTCTCAGACAAAATAATTGTTGCTCCCATATGTTCTATTCTGTCAATAGCTTCCAGTTTCACAATCTCTTGGTTTTCTAAATTCAACATTTTGTTGTTGAAGATGGCACATTCTGCAAGAGTTGGCATCAAACATATTCCAGATTTCTTCTCAGTAATTTTCTGAAAAATATTCTCTGGCAGAACGTCTTCTTCTGGATACAAATTTGACAATAATCGTGCATGTAAAGCTTCTTTCCCATGCTCGGTCACTTTTCCGATTCTAACTTCTTGTAGAATATTCTTATAATCTTCATCCTTCGCTTGACGCATATTTTCACGCTGTTCAGCATAATTGAAGGTTAACCATATATTAACGTTGCCAATGCTCCCTAGGCACTTCCTGGTGTCTTCATGTGTAAGTAGTTTAAACACTGGTTGTCCTTTCACTGGTGTCAGCTGCAGAAGATCACCGAAAACAATGATGTGTTTGCCACCAAATAACACATCATACTCTGTTTTAAGAACTTCTTGCATTCTCAAATGCACAAAGGCAAGCATGACATTGGAAACCATGCGTACTTCGTCAATGATAAGAAGTTTCATTTTCCTCAAGACTCTTGAAACTTCACAACAAGCATCTCCAGATAACTTGTGGTATTGTAATTTGTTATCATGCTCCACTGGCAGCATCAGTAGTCGATGCAAAGTAATACCTTTAATGTTATGTGCTGCCAGTCCAGTTGGAGCGGTGACAACACAAGACAGCGATGACTCAGTCCTTTTCTGCAAATAACATGAAATTGCTTTAATGAGGAAACTTTTTCCAGTTCCTGCTTCTCCACTCACGTACAGTCGGACAGGCTTCAACGACGTACATGAGCACTCTTTCTTCTCATGACTTAATCCATGATCAATTTGCATGGTAACTTCGTCATATGTTTTCCTCTGCTCAACGTTGAGTTGTCTTTCCAAATCTTCTAAGTTAACCGCATCCTCCTGAGCATGTGCCATGGCTCTTTCCACTTCAATCATGGCAGTGGCAGCTTCATTTTCGATAACTGGTCCTCCTAGTGGATCCTGACTCAATGAAACAGAACTCTGACTGTCCTGAGAACTGTCTCTAGCAATCTCGGCTGCAATTGTTGCTTCCTGCTCGATTTCCGCATTCAACATTTCTAAATATTTTGGAAAAACAGGACATTCTATGGTCTCCTTGGCTGCATTGAAAGAGTCTTCGTAACAGAGGAAATCTCCAAGCAGTTCCTCTTCTGCACGCCAAGGCTTGAAAAGTTGCAAAAGAGCTAAATAGAAAAACTCTTTTCTTTCAGGAGATTCGCCACTCAATTTTCGATGATTTACCAATTGGCATTTTCTGTGCTTGACCAGACATCCCTCACTTCCAATTATAGCATACACTCCTTTATCAATATCTTCTTTGATGTTCCTCTTGAATATGTAATTTTGTAGAACCTCATACAGACAAACATTCTCGAGGTGACTGCTTCTATTTGGATAATATGTATCCAACATGTTGGTCTTCAAAATATCTGTACTGTTTGGCTCCTTTTCCGCCAAATACTCAATTTCCCGTACAGGTTTCAGAACTCGATTACGCGTTGCAGCAAGACCAAGACTCGCCCAAATGATACTCCTAGATTTGGCATAGAGACTTGCTGAAGATAACCGGTCAGAACATTCGTAAGCTCCGATTTCTCGATGCGACAACATCTTCAGACTAAAACTGTACAACTTCTTACTGAGGCTCTTTTCATGGGAAATGTCCTCCCACATATCCTTCAATTCTGTCTTTTCTTTTTTTGTGATGTAAGATGTCACATACCGAGCCACAGCTATACAGTTATCAGCCACAAACTGTATATCCATGTTAGCATTCCACATGGACAAAATCACTGGGTTGTAGTCGTTGATGTACTTGGACTCTTCGTTTCTTTTCAAATTGTATGTATTTTTGGGTGATTTCCTCGTCACATTATGTCGCAGCGAAGACATCAAACTGTTCACTCTTCCTTTAGAAATCACCGGTCGTGGAAAGCCGAAACGACATTTTGTGTAGAACTTGTCCTTGTTTCTGAATTTACGACAACAGTACTTTCCACAACGATGGCTTTGAAAGCGTAAAACTTGTTCTCTTAGGCTTTTGTCTTCCTGTGTCTTTGGAACAGCACATGTAGAATACTGTTCTATGAAACTCATCACTAAGTCATCCGGATCTGTTCCAAATTTGGGTGCATCTTTGATCCATAGCAGCATATGTATATGAGGAGCACCTCTTGCTCCAGAAGACATCCAACACCTCTCCAAGAGGTGGATTTTTCTTGTTCATGATGAAAGACATCATAGCTTCAAATCTATGATTGAAGTACCTGCATACATTCACTGGATCCAAAGAGCACAGTTCTCCGGGTGTCTTGAATTCGATATTTTCAATGTTTCCATTTGCCTCTCGTAGAAATTCAAGTAAGTCTTCCCAGCCATACTCGGCACAGCTGAGAGTGAGGAACCATGTGGGAGTTCCTAAGTTCCTCAGCATACATTTTAAATCACCATGACGACGGTACCAGTACTCATTAGTACCACGCTGACATGCCATGAGATTAATCAGGTGAGAATCCAAAATACTGTCTTGCACATTGACTTTATCCATAAAGTCCCTTGCTGAGATATTTTGCATCTGTACACCACTTTTCAAGATGTGGTTCACTGCATATGACAGTCCAGACAGATCACTTTCAAACAGTAGATGAAACAAATAGGGAATGCATTGACGAAACCTAGGATCTTCTGCATACAATCGTAAAGTCCGGTATTCAGAAGCAGGAATTTGATCAGGTCGCTCATCATATCTTCCTCCTTGACCTGTCGGAAATAGCTGTGGGAAACACCGAGCTTCCAAACTTTCCTCCCAAACACTAATGGGACTCCCTTTGGCTTGTTTCATTTGAAACAACTCAATAGCATTCCCCATGACTTCCTTGGAAAGCAAAGGATGAACACTATAATGTTCATATATTTCTTCATTTTTAGAGGCTTCTACTTTCTCAATTTGTCCAGCACACAAATCGCTGTCCTCTTCTTCACTTACTTCCTCTCCTGCAACACATACATTCTTGTAGTACTCATTGTTTTTCATCAAATACAATGTTGCCTTTTTGACTTTCCTAACATCCACTAAATCTTGCCAGATTGTCTTACTCTTTGTCAGAACCCCATTAACTAAGATAACCAGAGGTTCCTCTTCCACTTTCTCTACTCCAATTGTATTAATGTTTTTCTTCAAATCTAGAGGCAAATAAACAACTCTTCCCTTTAATCCTCTCTGTAAATCTGATGGAGGCAATTTCCCTGTCTTTGGCTCCATTCGTACAATAGCCTGAAAGGGATGGACACTTTGAATCAAAATAGATTCATAAGTATTTAAATCCTTCAATTCAGAAGGAATGTCAACCAATTCCAGATTATTATAAACCGCTCTAGCAGGCATCCGGTTTTGATTTAATTTGTTACAACAATAAGTACACACACGTTGATCCGATCCCAAATCAAAACAATTTTCTACCATCAAGTATGTTGCGAAATCCTTCCATTCACTATTATTTTCCCTTTCACTTTTTGCATATAAATCCACTAACTTAGTCTGATTCTTATAATAAGTGCGTCGACAACACACACAAGTGAAATTAGGCCTCTCACTTGATTTCACCTGAAACGTGGCAATTTCCTTCTGAAAATTATCTGTACTGGAAACCTGTACACTCTCTTCCACATTACCTTCTTCTTCTGGGTCAATTTCAACATTCTCCTCTTTACTTGCAAAGTAACAAAACTCAATTTCTTCACAAATATTCTTCACATCTACTTCAGAACCATGCAAAAGAGCACTGCTTAATTGTTTAAGCTTAATTGCTGGACTCTTAGCAAAATACAACATTCTCACTAATTTCCTCACTTTATTATGATGGACTGCTAGCATCCTGAAATGATGAAAAACACTCTGGCATACTCTTCTGGAAAGACAAGCCAGTGAATGACCATGTAAACCTGTCACTTCTCTCACTCTGCATGGATCTAATTCCTGCAACAACTTCATTTTCTGTTTTAAACTTTTCTTATTAAATGTCCGTACAAAATCACAAAGCAAATTGATGGAATCCTGTCGCACACTGCAAATACTACTACACTTCCAGGTGTACACTGGAGCCTTAGGACGTCTCCCTAAAACTTCATCACCTAACACCTCTTCTGCCTCTGTTTACACAAGTTTTTCTTTTTCAACTGGACAACCGTATTTCACCTCATATGCTCGACCACTGGTGTCAACTGCATGCACCAAATCATTATCCTGAAAGTAACTCTCCTCATTGAAAAATGCCTCACAACTTGAACTATGCATCCATTCTCCTGAAAATACTTCACAAAAATGTGTACAATTAACTATTCTCTTCCATCTACTATTTGTTTTGAATTCATAAATTGCCTTGTTTAGTTTCCTAATTCTATTGATTACCAAAATAAATAACTTTCGCTTCATTTCCAAAGCGTGATCAATAATTTTCTCAAAATTTTTCTTTTTCTTATAAAAAGCCAGTTTCTGTTGACCTTTCTTTACATTTTTCATCAAATTTACAATTATCCTGTTGCGGAACATTCGTGTACGAATGTCCCTAAATTGATTGTGCCTTCTACTGGCACTCACAGAGTTTTCTCCTGCTCTACCACTAACTTTATTAAGGGGCCTTTCCTTCCTGTTTAAATTGACTCTCTTCTTCTGGACTAAAACATGTTCTGTAGTGATACTTTTTTTTCTGGAAATGTTTCTTAGGAAAGATTTCGTTGTCTTACCCGGAGTTTTTTGGTGACTTGACGAGTTTTTATTGTAGAGGACTGCTGCAAGCATGTAGTAAGCTGCTGTGTTTGACGTTTTGTAGCCTTTCTCCTTCTTTGCCTCGAAGGCATGGTTTAATTTTGAAATGATCTGCAGTTGAATCTGTCGTAAAATATAATAAAAAATGTTATTAACCACTATTACCAAACAGTAAATCAATAACAGTCGTCAAAAAATTAACACACTAGTTGTCAATTCTACATACAATAATTTTTAGTGCATTGACAAATTTAAAACTCACAAATAGTAGCAAAGAAATGGAATGCTTCTACATTTGACCTGTGCTCTTTTATATGTGAATCTGAACTAATTTTATTAGCATATTTCACTATTTTATCAAAGACACTTCACACAAACTGTTTTTGAAGTTGTATTTAATTTTAAATAAAACGGTTAACATGGTTATTTTTCATTTCCAGTAACTTAAATTTATTTTTAAAAGTCTTTATAGTTCAATAGGCTCGAGCAGGTCAGCTGCCCACCCTATGTCATACAATTCTGACAAATCAGCATCCTATTCTTCATCATCCACAGGATATAAATCATCCAAGGGATCTACTTCCACTGACATTTCAATGACAAGTTCAATGATAAGATCGAGATCAACAGATTGCTCATTATCACTCATGGTTGATGTTGTCGTTATCTTTAAAGAAAGAGAACAACAATGAGATGTTGCAGAGTGAGAGACAAATCTCAGAGACTATATTAGTAAAATTGTTTAACAAGAGTAACATTTTGCAGATATTATTTAGCCATGTCCAGCGATGCTGAGGAGGTGAGGCGTATGTCCAAGTTTTCAGTGAACAGGACTCATCTCTTCTTAACCTTGTATAAGCCTCACCGACTCTGTGTCCCCTGGTCATACTTAAATGTAAAGGGGCTGATTTATGTTAACTGGCGCATCCCCAGGGATGCACCAGTTAACGTGCGCCGCTGCTCTGCCACCCATGGTGTGCCGCATTTACAATGCGGAGCACCATGGGGCAAAAACAGCACAGATGTGTCACGCATCTGTGCCGCACAAGCGGCGCATTGCAGGAATCACGTTGCAAGCGCGACATGACTCCTGCAATGCACAGGTGCAAGCCACACATTGCATGGTGCGTCACTCCTTATGCCTGTTTCAAACAGGCGTAAGGATTTGATTCAGCAATACCATAAAGCTGACTCAGTGAAATCTTGTAAATTTCACTGTGTTAGTTTTACAGGGCTTTCATGGAAGTGAACGCCCACCCTGCAACAAAACGCCCACATGAAACCTGACGCAGGTTTCATGTGGCGCAGGACTCTACAGCGTGACACATCTGCCTAGATGCATCAAGTTGTAAATATATCGCAACATAGCGCTTCTTTTGCGCCGCCGCTGTGTCACAAAAGTGATGCGGCGCGAAAGAGGCGCATGGCCATCATAAATCTGCCCCTAACATTTTAAATGATTGGTTCAGAATGCCGATAAGGTGTGGCCTATTCAGAGGTTTGTTTGAGGTGAGGCCTACTCAGGGTTGCAGATGACATTTAGGCTTGTTGAAGAGTACAGAGGAGATAATACATGTGCAGGCCTACCAATGAAGTGAGTCATGTCCACTGCACTCTTGAACAAAGGCCAGACCTCCTCTGTCTCCCTGGACAGGCCTAAACCTCATCTGCACAATGTGATTCGTAATGTTAGGAAACACAGGTGATGTAATTGAAAAACGTGCAATTTTTTTTGCTCATTTCACAATCACATCACCTGTGTTTCCTTTGCTTAGGTATCTCATTGTGCAGATGTAGTCTAGCATATCAAAGAGTACGCAGAAGGAGAGCACTGTATGCAACAAATTTGACACTTACAGAAGCCTCAGCCTCTCCATGCCCCCTACACAGTCCTAAATGTATACAGTTTAAACTGACGGTATCTTGTTGCAGATGAAGTGAGGCCTATCTTGCAACATGGTGCATCTTTTGCACTGCTGCTGCGTCACAAAAGTGACGCAACGGTGTCGCAAAAGAGGCGCACAGCCATCATAAATCTGCCCCTAACATTTTAAATGATTGATTCAGGATGCCGATAAGGTGTGGCCTATCCAGAGGTTTGTTTGAGGTGAGGCCTACTCAGGGTTGCAGATGAAATTTAGGCTTGTTGAAGAGTTCAGAGGAGATAATACATGTGCAGGCCTACCAACGAAGTGAGTTATGTGATGTTATGTTACTGGGGGTTTTATAAAGCGCTCAGCTGCTCAAAGAGCGTCCCAGCGCTATAGATCCTCTCACAAACACCAGCAAACTAACAAAAACAGCCCTACGGCACCAGACACCACAAAACAGCTTACAGGGCAAAGAGATAAGTTTTAAGTCCCTTTCTGAAAGCAAACAAATTGGAGCACGTTCGCAACGTCAGGGGCAGAGTGTTCCAGAGACGGGGGGCAAGGTAGCTAAAAGAGCGGCCTCCACAGCGCACACGTCTCACTGCCGGCACGATGGCATTGGCCTGGGCAGCCGACCTCAAGGGTCTAGATGGTAGATAGAAGTTGACCCTTTTCTGCAAATAACCAGCGCCGAAATTGTGAAGCGCCTTAAAGGCTGTAGTTACGGTCTTAAAAGCGATGCGCTTCCGAATCGGCAGCCAGTGCAGAGTCACAAGGAGGTTGCTCGCCCTGGCCCTTCTGGTAAGACCAAAGATTGCCCTGGCTGCCGAATTTTGGACTATCTGCAGGCGGGTCAGGAGATATTCAGGAAGACCCAGGTAGAGGATGTTAGCATAGTCCAGGTGTGACCCTATCAGGGCCTGCACCATAATCTTCTTGTGCTGCAAAGATAGATACGGCAGAAACTTTCTTAACATCCTTAGTATGGCAAAGCACTTCCCCGTCAGGCCAGCTACCTGGGCCGTGAAGGAAAGAGTGTTATCAACCAACATGCCCAGCTTCTTAGCTGTAACAGAATCGCTGGCAGGGGGGAACATGTTCGCAGGCCACCAGTGCCTCCATCTTGAGTCTGCAGGACAACCAAAAAACAATATCTCGGATTTGTCTGAGTTGCATTTGAGGCCGCTTTTCCCGAACCAATCAAACACAAACTCCAGACATTTCCGGATGGTCTCCCCGTTGAAATCACAGCCCCTGTCACAAGTGAACAGGAGCTGCGTATCGTCCGCCTAGGACACGATCTGAGCCCCTAGCTCCTCCACCCGTGCCGCCAAAGGTGACATAAAGATGTTAAAAAGGGAGGGGCTGAGTATGGAGCCCTGCGGGACCCCAACCTCAAGCTGCGGCATAGGGGCGGCGAAGGGGGGGGCCCAGATCGTTTGTCTGCGGTCGGCCAGAAAGGATTGAAACCATTCGAACACCGTTCCCCTCAGGCCAGTCTCCCAGAGTCTTGTCAGGAGAAGGTCGTGGGGAACGGTGTCGAAGGCCGCCGACAGATCAAGCATGATGAGCAAGGCCTTTCCACCCCTGTCTAGAGTTTCCTTCACAGCCTCCGTCACCTCGAGTAGAGCGGTTTCTGTACTCAGGTTAGATCTAAACCCAGACTGAGACTGATGTAATAAGGAATTAACCTCTAGAAAGCTGGTTAAGGTGGTATGTGCATGCTTTTCCGCTATTTTGGCCAGAGCGGGCAACAAGGAGATTGGCCTGTAGTTGGAGTGCAATTTGGCATCTGCATTCGGCTTTTTAATAAGGGGGAGAACAAGGGCCTGCTTCCAAGATGAGGGGACTTTTCCCGAGCTCAAAGATAGATTAAGCATGGGATTGATAATAGAGTTAAGAGCAGGCGCCAAGGTCGCAAGACACTTGGCAGGGCAAGGATCAAGTGGAGAGCCAGATTTCAAGTTGGACAAGAGGTCAAGCGAAGCCTGAAGCTCTAAAACAGGAAAGCAGTCAAGAATAGGAATATTTGTGTCCGATACAGATGAATATGTCCATGGATTAAGAGAGCCGTCAGCCACAGAGCCACAATCCGAGATGTTATGGGCTCCTTGCAAGGCCGACTGGATGGTACGAATTTTATTGGAAAAAAATGCTGCAAGCTCCGTAATCCATGGTTCCGAAAAGACAGACGTCGGAGCACAGCAGGAGGGAGAAATACATTCTTTTACAATCTTAAAGATCTCTTTGCAGGAGTTGTCTGCTTCCTCAATCCTTTTAGCTAAAAAGGATTTTTTCACTGCCGTAATCTCCCTATGATATTCCTTCACTGCTTCTCTATAAGACCGCTTAGCAGATGTGTCATACTGCCTCCGCCAGATTCTCTCCAGCTTCTTGCAGTGCCTTCTCTTACCAGCCAGTGTAACTGAGAACCACGGAGCGGATGCTCTTGCCAGTTCTGACCTGACCTGGCGAGATGGTGCCAGAGCTTCTAGACATGCGGTGAGCCAGTTCTGAAAACACACTACATCGTCCTCCAACCTACCTGGGAGAACATAAGGATAGGTTTCTAAGTCCCGGGTAATCATAGCTGGGGTGACTTTGTGAAAGGCTCTAGGCATACGTGCTGTTTGCCGCTGCACATTGCGATCGGCCACTAGATTATGTACTATCACAAAGTCCGCTAGGAAATGGTCCGACCAGAGGACTGGGGCAAGGGAGGAAATGGACACTGGCACGGTCGAGAAAATTTGATCTAAAGTGTGCCCTTTCTCATGTGTAGGAGCTTGCAAGTGCATATGAAATCCCAACGAGGATGTCATATCCAGGAATTTTTGCACTTCAGGATCCTCGCCCTTATCCATGTGGATGTTAAAATCCCCTAGGATTAGGCAGTGTTTTGCCCTGAGACTAAGTGTGGAAATAATCGAAAACAAATCCTCAGTAAAAGAGCCGAGAGGGCCAGGGGGTCTATAAAGCAAGATCCCCAAACAAGATTGATGAGGGGAAAGGGCCAAGGAAAAGGCGAGGGTCTCGCAGCCTGGTAGGTTTTCCACGGGCAAGATAGTGCAAGGAATGTGCCTCTTAATAACGAGCGCCACTCCACCTCCCCTTCCCTTACTTCTGTCACACCGGAAAATAGCGTACGAGGGAGGGATGGCAATAGCCAGATCAGGTTCCGATCCCTCACCAAGCCATGTCTCCGTGAGAAAGAGACAATCCGTTTCATCATATGTTAAAAGATTATGAATGTCAAGAGCGTGTTGGGGGAGGGACCTAGTGTTTAACAATGCACATTTACTGCCTAAAGAGGGGAGCTCGCACTGAAGAGTTTCAGTGGAATCAGGAATCCACCCGCACGTGAAACACTTAGTAATAGCACCTGCATAATAGGGGATGACTCGCTGACAAGGGGCCGTGTGTACATTATAGGACAAAAGTTCATCTCTAGTGTATATCTTACCGGGAGCTCAAAGAAAACCACCAGGCTCGCGCCCCGAGCGCCTCCGGGACGCAGACGGGCTGACTCAGGCGAGACTCCGGCGCAGCGACGGCGCCCCGCAAACGCGACGCTAGCGCGGGAGACCACCGTTTCCTTTTATATGGGACACTAGAGCGCTCTCACCACTCTAGCCCACACTCAAAATGGCCGCCGTAGGCGGAAATCCCTGGCCCCGGTCTAAAGCCCTAACGGCAGCAAGAGCCGTGAAAGAGTGGCGGAAATGCGTGTAGATATGCTAAAAGTATGCTGTATGCATTACAGTGTGAAAATACACAGATTTACACAATTTTAAAAATTCAATAAAAACGAACCGTTTTAATCGTACAATTCGTAATTAAGTAAAGCCTGCTCAGCGCTACACAAATAACAATGCTAGCTGGTATGAGTAAAAGGTCTCGCGAGCGCTGTCCCAGGACTCCTTTTATAGGGGACACTAGAGCGCTCTCACCACTCTAGCCCACACTCAAAATGGCCGCCGTAGGTGGAAATCCCTGGCCCCGGTCTAAAGCCCTAACGGCAGCTAGAGCCGTGAAAGAGTGGCGGAAATGCGTGTAGATAGGCTAAAAGTATGCTGTATGCATTACAGTGTGAAAATACACAGATTTACACAATTTTAAAAATTCAATAAAAACGAACCGTTTTAATCGTACAATTCGTAATTAAGTAAAGCGTGCTCAGCGCTACACAAATAACAATGCTAGCTGGTATGAGTCATGTCCACTGCACTCTTGAACAAAGGCCAGACCTCCTCTGTCTCCCTGGACAGGCCTAAACCTCATCTGCACAATGTGATTTGTAGTGTTACGAAACACAGGTGATCTAATTGAAAAACTTGCAAATATTTTTGCTCATTTCACAATCACATCACCTGTATTTCCTCAGCTTAGGTATCTCATTGTGCAGATGTAGTCTAGCATATCCAAGAGTACGCAGAAGATGAGGACTGTATGCAACAGAGCAATGTACATTACTCACCTCCCTTGACACTTACAGAAGCCTCAGTTTCTCCATGCCTCCTACACAGTTCTAAATGTATATCATTATCATCATAGTGACTATGAAACTCTAGCAGTACATATTGTGAAACCTAAATGTCTTAAAGTAACGATTTTTTAACCAACAAACAAGTAAATTATTCTCCCAGATTGATGGTGAGAAGTGATATATTTATTTATAGAATAAGACACCTTTTTGTCATTGTCATAAATGTAAAAAGCATTCCTTTTCTTCATGAACCATTTTCATGTCATAATTTGAAAACACAGCACAACTCCTATGTACAAGTACACCCTGTCAGTACTTAAATTTGCCAAGCACACATGCGGGCGTATTTACAAGAGCCTTGCACCATGGAGAAATGACTTCAATTTACCAAGCACTCATGAGGGCTTATTTACAAGGACCTTGCACCACCTTTAAAGTCACTTTTAACGTGGGGAAAATGACATGAATGTGGCTCATAAGCTTTGTAAATTTGCCCCCATGTTGACTAGGAAACTCTTGCAGAACATATTGTGAAACCTTAATGACTTCAAGAAACGTGTTTTTAAACCGGCAAACAAGGAAATTATTCTCCCATATTCATGGTGGAAAGTGAAATATTTATTTAAAGAAGCAGACACCATTTTGACCTTCTCATAAATGTAAAAAGCATTTCTTTTTTTAAAAAAAACGATTTTCTGGTCATAATTTGAAAACACAACACAGCTCCTATG
Source organism: Lissotriton helveticus (assembly GCF_964261635.1). Classification (NCBI taxonomy): domain Eukaryota; kingdom Metazoa; phylum Chordata; class Amphibia; order Caudata; family Salamandridae; genus Lissotriton; species Lissotriton helveticus. The sequence goes on along the minus strand of NC_136072.1, from coordinate 233,133,282 downwards.
TACAAGCACACCCTGTCAGTAATTAAATTTGCCAAGCACACATGGGGGCGTATTTACAAGGACCTTGCACCACGGGGAAATGACTTACATTTGCAAAGCACTCATGAGGGCGTATTTACAAGGACCTTGCACCACCTTTAAAGTCACTTTTAACGTGGGGAAAATAACGTGAACGTGGCTCAAAGGCCTTGTAAATATGGTCCATGCTGACTATGAAACTCTATCAGTACATATCAAGTAACCTAAATGATTTCAAGAAACGTTCTTAAACACATCAAGTAAGCAAATTATTCACCCAGATTCATGGTGAAGTGACTTAAAATGCCCTAACACACATGAGGGCATATTTTACAAGGCCCTTGCACCACTTTTGCGTCACTTTTAACATAGGGAAAATAACATGAAAGTGGCTCAAACATGAGAGTGTATTTACAAGCCCCTTTTATCACTTTAGCGTCACCTTTAACATAGGGAAAATAACGTGAAAGTGGCTCAAAGTCCTTCTAAATATGCCCCATGCTGGCTAGCAGCACTTATCAAGATACCTAATTGACTTCTAGAAACGTTTTTTAACACATCAAGTAAGCAAATTATTCACCCAGATTCATGGGGAAGTGACTTAAAATGCCCTAACACACATGAAAGCGTTTTTTTAAAGCCCTTGCACCACTTTTGCGTCACTTTTAACTTGGCTATGAAACTCAAACAAACTAAATCTATTTGAAAAACACTTGACACAAAGCAACATTTTAAATACACAACTTTCTTCATAATTTTCTCCCTAAAGCATACTATTCTCTATCTAAATTAAATGAATCTTTTCTCACTTTAGCAAATACTTTTTGAGTTTCAAAACAGTCTCAGACACACACCAATTTTTCTTTAGCAGAGCAAAGGGTATGCACTCCAGAGGCTGCAACCAACAAAGGCACAGAAATGCTGTAATTCATCACACATATCTCTCATATCACCCAATCAAAACTCTTCCCTCACTTTTTTCAAATCAACACCCTTCCCCCCTCTGCCCTTTCTGCCTTTTTTCCATAGCAACCACCTCCTGAAAGACCTGTCATGTTTACAAGTTCACACAACAATGTTTCAATTGAACTCTGAACTCTCAGTACACCTGCGTATCCAGTGCAATCTTTCATAAAATGATTTTTTCTTGACCATTCAAATTACATCTTTCAAAGAACTCATCCATGCACCCTAACTTTCTGTTTTCAGCAATCAAAATCCACCAATCACTGCTACTGAATCATTAGCACTGAAACTCCACAGTTTTTTTCATTACAAACTCCTACTGTTTCAACTGCCATTTCATTCCCACACTTCATCTGACTGCAGCAGAACCTCCTCTCACCATGTTTTCTGTCTGGATTGTTGGACATAGTTACATCCACTGGGCTCAAAGGTATGCTGATAACAGAAATTTACACAACCTCAATTTACAAAATGTGGAAATCAACTGGATTGGCCACAGAGGATTAAGATGTCACCAATTGATACCATTGGTGAAAACCTTTTTGCATTTGCCAAAACCTGACCTGTTAATTGTGCACTGTGGAGGAAATGACTTGGGCACTTTGACTGGGGTAGGTCTGGAAATGCTTTTAAAGGACACCTTTGAGCAATTTATGGCACTTTTTCCTCAAACTGCCTTGGTATATTCAAATATATGCCAAAGGCAGAAATGGAGGTGGTCCAACCAATTTTGTCCACAAATTGAGAAAGCGAGGAAGCATGTAAATAAGTCTGTTTCAGGTTACATGAGAGACCATGGAATGGGCTCCATCTACAACAATAACTTGCGTTACTACATGCAAGATATCTACAGAGGAGATGGTGTGCACTTCTCAGATGAGGGGAACAGAATTTTCATCCTGAATTTAAGACTATGTATTGGTACCTACTTATAAGTACCTAAATCTACCACAGACCCAAAAGCTCTTCTCAGAGCTACCCTAACTGTGATCACTCTAAACAAATTTTAAATGTAACTTTTTTTTTACTAATTTTCACGATTTACGCTTTCCGGAGCGCTACACGGTTCGCGCACCGGACGCTAACCGCGCGAAAATTTTAAAAAAAATGTGGGGTTTTTTCCGCACATATGGGCCTCCTCAGCCACCCTCAGAAAACCTAGGGGGTCAGGATACGTCTCCCGTGCCCCCTTATACCCATTTCCCACATTGTTTTTCCTCCATCTTGTGATTAAATTTGACCGAAACACAAGATGGCGGACTCCCGTTACGCTACCGGTTAGCTACCCGGTTCGCGTACCGGGTAGCGCCTCTACCGCGAAAAAACAGAATTTTAATTTTTTTTATTTTTTTTGCCCTGCGGGACCCTTTAATAGCCCCCTCATCAATCCTAGGGGGTCAGGAGGGGTCTACCTTGCCCCCTTTCATTAATTTCCCCCTTCGTTTTTCTACACCTCTTGTCTCTCGATCCTACTGAGAGACAAGATGGCGGCCGCTCCCGACTGCTTAGAATGTTGACAGACACCGGAGAGCCAATCAGCTTCGCTTCGCGAAGTTCCGTTACGCGTCAGGTACGCGAACCGGGGCACTAACCGGAGCGATGTTACAGATATATATTTTTTTTTAACGTTAATTTATCAAAATCCACTGGAGCACATATATTGAGACCTAGCAAAGGCACATCGGGCAAACAATATCTACAATTTTGCCAAGTTTCGTGGAAATCCATTCAGCCATTCGAGCTAAAAGTGAGTCCAACCGCCCTATGGAAAATTGCATGGGAAAAACACGTTTTGGGACCCCCTTTTTCCTCGGACCCCCCTTCACAAAACCCTCCCAAATTTTCGGGGGCTGCTCAGAAACAAAATGTTCCATTTTCCTGAAAATTTCAGCCAATTCCGTCCTCAAACGCCAAAGTTATTCGACATAGAATTTTCAAAAATCCCATAGGAAAAAAATCCTAACTATATATACCTACTGGCGGCCGCCAGTAGGTAATATATATATATATATATATATATATACATATATATATATATATATTCAGGCTCACAACGCGTAGTCAGCACGGCTACGCAATGCACTCTCCCTGACAAAAGGATCGTTCCCACTCCTTCTTGTGCGTTTTCAAAGTTTGTTTAATCCATCATGTGCAGCATCGTGACTGTAAACAACGAAAACAACCCAACGCGTTTCGGCGAACCTTCGCCTTGGTCACGGGTAATTACATTGTCAGTATTCCAAACGTTAAATAAAGTTCACACGTGATATGTGCTCAAAATAAACAAAGGACTTTCAACCTCTATTTCGCGGCCATCTTACAGTGGAGTAAATAACATGTAACTGATGGATCCTACATCTTAGTTTAAATCAAATATATGAAGACAGTCCTGTCAACTATTATCAGGCATGGAATATTGCATATAAACATAAATTCTGTTTACAAAGCATAATTTTAGCACATATAAATGTAACACCTTAATCTACCTAATTATAGGATCAACGCAAATAGTATTCCTAAGGGTGTTTGACATATTCAATGCGTGCCCCCATATGGAAAGGATACACAATGCTGACCTGAGAAATAATATAGTGGCATAGTATATCGTAAAAATTATTGTCGTCAATGGACACAATTCGGCAAATGCATGATCCCACGTGAGATTCTATCTTATGCAACTCTAATGATATACTTAATCCGCCCTAGGCCCTAGGCGGATTAAGTATATCATTAGAGTTGCATAAGATAGAATCTCACGTGGGATCATGCATTTGCCGAATTGTGTCCATTGACGACAATAATTTTTACGATATACTATGCCACTATATTATTTCTCAGGTCAGCATTTTGTATCCTTTCCATATGGGGGCACGCATTGAATATGTCAAACACCCTTAGGAATACTATTTGCGTTGATCCTATAATTAGGTAGATTAAGGTGTTACATTTATATGTGCTAAAATTATGCTTTGTAAACAGAATTTATGTTTATATGCAATATTCCATGCCTGATAATAGTTGACAGGACTGTCTTCATATATTTGATTTAAACTAAGATGTAGGATCCATCAGTTACATGTTATTTACTCCACTGTAAGATGGCCGCGAAATAGGGGTTGAAAGTCCTTTGTTTATTTTGAGCACATATCACGTGTGAACTTTATTTAACGTTTGGAATACTGACAATGTAATTACCCGTGACCAAGGCGAAGGTTCGCCGAAACGCGTTGGGTTGTTTTCGTTGTTTACAGTCACGATGCTGCACATGATGGATTAAACAAACTTTGAAAACGCACAAGAAGGAGTGGGAACGATCCTTTTGTCAGGGAGAGTGCATTGCGTAGCCGTGCTGACTACGCGTTGTGAGCCTGAATGTTTTCAGGGTAACCTTTGCCCCTGGATTGCACCGCTGTTTTGGTGTCCCGGTGAGTGCGAAGGAAGTGGAACTGCATAAACTTTTGCCGCCGGTTGACCGCGTTTGACTTTGTCACAGTTGGGTGAGCAGTAACGGATTGGGGGAAGCCTTTCACCGGACGTGTGTCGGAAAGAAAACTCTCTCCGCTGTGAGCCGCTTTCCTGCGAAGGGATGCTTGCACTCTGATACGGGACGTGGCAACGCGGTGGGTGAGTTTATTTCTACCTATTTTCTGACACAGATGTGTGAAAGCGCTGAGAAAATCACCAGTATTACGTTTCCGCGTCTGCGAGAAGAAATTGCATGATCGCTTTTAAACTGCTCAGTACCACTGATCGGAACTCTCCGTCTGACTAGTCCATTTCAAACGCAACTTTCCCGCGCACGTTTTTCAGTTGATGTTCATACTGATTTTCGGTGCTGTGGGTCCCTGACAGATCCTTTAAACTAAATAAGTACGCTGTGCTATTTTCAAATACTTGGAAGACTGTGCATGCAGGAGGGGGAAGCCCCCGCGTGAACAAGTAAACAATGAATGATGATGCAGAAGCACGTAGGAGATTGCGGGCACAAACGATGTTTGTGTCAAACGCGAGTGGGTCTTCCAGCTTTGATCCTGCTCCATCTGGTAAAGTGACATTGAATAAATACCAAAGACTAGAAAAACTAATATGAAAAGAGATATCACGATGGTGGGAGGCAATTACCCTAGAAAAATACCAAGAGGAAAAGAGAATCCCTAGGGGCTTGAGGATTCTAATTGCCCCCTCACATGAGGAACCAGATATTGAGCTGGCAGGAGAGTGGGCTGAAAATGTAATGGACTGCTCTAATCGGATGCTATCGATTCTGATCAAACATGCATGGAAAGACAGAATGGCGTTGCTGAAAATGATTGCCGAGCTCAAAGAAGAATTAATAAAGGAAGATACTAATGAAAATTTCACAAAGAAAATGGAAGAAATCAACAAAAAAATTACCAAACATGAGGATGAAATTGTGGCAAAAAAAGAGAGAAAATTTCTTAGAGATAAAATCGACTATCAGGATGGTCGGATCTTTACTTTTAGCCGCAAGTATGACAATATAAAAAGGAAAGGTGTACAAGCCAATATTGATGCTTTAAGTGCGGCAACAGGATTCTCAGAAGAGGAGGTAGTGGAAAGTGACGTATCAGAAGATGGCCAGGTTCTGGCAACCAAAAATGTAACCAAGAGCACCAACAAGGCTCAAAATTTTTGGGAGGAATTCAAGATGATGAATCAAACATCACAACAACAAAATTGGCAAATAGACAGAGGACGGGGGCAAGGAAGGGGATACAGAGGAAAAGGCAGAGGAAGAGGAAATCCTGGAGGAAGTACTCCAAAGACCAACAGTCAATCAGGAGGGGCGGCTGGAACAAGTGGAAACACAACAACCCCAGTGGGAGTGGAAACACGGGGTCAGAAAAAAACGAAAGGAAAATGAATCGACGGAACGTGGTAAATTTATCCTCTCATATACTGTCTGATGTTGAAAATGATGTTCTACAATTTGGTCTTTCTTTTGCCCTTCGGCTAATTTTAATTACTCCCAGGAACGAATAGACTTGTTTAAGTTTACTAGAAAACTTAGGTTACAAAAATGGAATAAACTCAAGGTCAAGAACATGGCCAGTAATGTTTCAAGTATAGAGCCAGCACAAGAGACCATTGATGAAGTCATTACCTTAATTGCCATGCAAGACTTGGAGTTGGGCACGCCAGCTAATACTCCACGTGATGCAATATCGATGGGTTTTAAGACAGATCTGAATTATCCTAATTCTTTTAAGCCCAAATCCACATTCAATCCCACACTACCAGCATGTGGCATTGATACTTTTGAAACCTTGGTCATCAATGACTTCAAGACTATGGCTAAGAAAAAACATTGGTCTAATGACAATTTAAGTAAGCAGGAAAGATTAGCTGTGAAGTCACTAGAGGGTGACACTTCTATTGTTATTCGCCAATCTGGCAAAGGGGGTAATGTTGTTTTAAATGAATGTGGCTGATTATATCAAGGAGGGAATGAGACAATTGAATATGAAAGAGTGTTATGAAGTTTCTTCCCTACAGGCAATCGATAAGAGTAACAGTACCTATCATGAGATGCTTAACGATTGGCGTTCGAGTGGTATTATTGAATGGGACGAATATTCGTTCCTATTGAACTGCCACCCTAAAGTAGCAGTACTGTACTTATTGCCAAAACTCCACAAAGATTCCAGCAATCCCCCGGGCAGGCCAATAGTGTCTTCGATTGGTTCTCTCTTAGAGAATACGTCAAGATATATTGATTTCTTTTTGAGACCCTTTGTTGAAGTAGTTCCATCTTATCTCAAAGACAGCAGAGATTTTATAAGAAAATTGTCTGACTTTATCTGGCAGGACAACTACATACTCATTTCCCTTGATGTTTGTAGCCTCTACACATCTATCAGGCATGATGATGGTATCAAGGCATGTCGGAAATTCCTGAACTCCAGATCAATTTCGTATCTAAACCATACTGAAATGATCATCATGATGATGAGATTTTGTCTGGAGAACAATTTCTTTGTCTTTAATGAGAAGCATTATAGACAGAGACAAGGTACGGCGATGGGAACTTGCTTTGCTCCCAGCTTTGCTAATCTATTCATGGCGAGCTGGGAGCAGCAAGTAGAGGGGACCCACCCGATGTATCGTGGCCATGTGAAATTGTGGCTACGGTACATCGATGACTTGTTCATTATCTGGGATGGATCACAACAGGAGGCAGTAGGTTTCATTGAGGATTTGAACAAGAATGATCTGAACATCAGGCTAGAGGGTCAAATGAGTACTGAGAGGATGGTGTTCCTAGACCTGCGTGTCAAGGTTTGTGATGGTAAACTCTCAACCAACCTTTACCGCAAAGAAACCGCAGGTAATACTCTATTACACGCGGATAGTGGACACCCTAAAGCCTTAATAAAAAGTATTCCTTTCGGTGAGTTTCTCCGGGCTCGGAGAAACTGCAGCACAGACCAGGATTTCTGGACTGAGAGTGAATGCATGAGGGAACGTTTCACTGAAAGAGGCTACCAATCCTCGGTCATAGAAGCAGCACTGAATAAAGCCAGTGCGATCAGTCACTCTTCCTTACTGACTTCCAAGGATGATTTGAGACTTGAAAGAAAAACAGAGGTGATAAGATTTATATCTACCTACCATGTGAGATCTTGGGAAGTACAAAAGAGTCTTAATCGTCATTGGAATGTCCTTAAAACTGAACCGACTTTAACGAATGTTCTGGGTGATAACCCGAACATGACTTATAAGAAGGCTCATTCCTTGAAAGACAAACTGAGTAGGAATGATGTAAGCAGTATTACCAGTAAGGGTACAGATGTCCAAGGATTTTATACCTGCATGAAATGTAAGGCGTGCAGGTACAGCAACAATGTCAAGAAAGTCTTCTTCCCTATAGAAGCTGTTGAAAGAACTATCAACAAACATCTCACATGTTTATCAGAATATTGTGTTTATGTACTAACATGTCCTTGCTCCAGGAAGTACGTGGGAAGCACTATGTTCCCAGCCAAAAAACGTGTCCTGGAGCACATGAGATCAATTGACAATAAAGACCAAACCTCTCCAATTGCTCGCCACTTTGAGGAACAGCATAAGAGCAACAGGAACTTGCTGAATTTTTTTGTGATTGACAAGCTTCCTGTTATGAAAAGAGGGGGTGACAAAATTCGGAAACTCAGACAACTGGAGAGTAGATATATTATCGAATTAGATACCCTGATGCCGAATGGGCTTAATTCTGAGGAGGAAATGAAATGGCATTTGGGGGAATAAGAACTTTATCTCAACATTGTCTAATTATGTGATATCTTTTACTCTATTCAGGACATAATAGTATGCTAACACTATAGAATGTTTTAATGTGTAAATATGTAACAGCCTGCATTTGAATACGTGCTTTTCTGCAATTTTTTAACTGATTCTATTTTGGTTTCACGTTATGCACTTATTTTCACTTATTATTAAGACTTTACAATAACCCAGCTAGGGCCTATAAGAGATTGATTTTGCATACGAATTCTGATTGGTCCATTTTTTTATTTTTATCTCAGGTAATGGAAGTACACTGAAGCACAGGAAGAAACCTCACTTGGGTGTTGACTGGTGATTTGTATGCTGACTTAAGAATTAGCTCTCACTTGGGACGTTTAACTTGTTATAATTGCCTAGGCGGATTAAGTATATCATTAGAGTTGCATAAGATAGAATCTCACGTGGGATCATGCATTTGCTGAATTGTGTCCATTGACGACAATAATTTTTACGATATACTATGCCACTATATTATTTCTCAGGTCAGCATTTTGTATCCTTTCCGTATGGGGGCACGCATTGAATATGTCAAACACCCTTAGGAATACTATTTGCGTTGATCCTATAATTAGGTAGATTAAGGTGTTACATTTATATGTGCTAAAATTATGCTTTGTAAACAGAATTTATGTTTATATGCAATATTCCATGCCTGATAATAGTTGACAGGACTGTCTTCATATATTTGATTTAAACTAAGATGTAGGATCCATCAGTTACATGTTATTTACTCCACTCTAAGATGGCCGCGAAATAGGGGTTGAAAGTCCTTTGTTTATTTTGAGCACATATCACGTGTGAACTTTATTTAACGTTTGGAATACTGACAATGTAATTATCCGTGACCAAGGCGAAGGTTCGCCGAAACGCGTTGGGTTGTTTTCGTTGTTTACAGTCACGATGCTGCACATGATGGATTAAACAAACTTTGAAAACGCACAAGAAGGAGTGGGATCGATCCTTTTGTCAGGGAGAGTGCATTGCGTAGCCGTGCTGACTACGCGTTGTGAGCCTGAATGTTTTCAGGGTAACCTTTGCCCCTGGATTGCACCGCTGTTTTGGTGTCCCGGTGACTGCGAAGGAAGTGGAACTGCATATATATATATATATAAAAATACACACACATACTCGCACATATATAGTTTTACAATCATATGGTTTCCAGAGCAGATGCAGATTTGCATGCTTGGTGGTGTGCTAGGATGCCATATTAATGACTAGAAAGGGGCAATAGGACACGGGTAAAGTCCGTTTAAAGGATCATTTGTCCTGATGGTGTCATGGATACCTGAAGGAAACAAGTGAAATGTGTTGCCTTCTCTGCGGCAAGTCCACATTGACTTCCAAAGCTCTGCAGAAAGGGCCTTTGCTCAGAGTTCCCGGAAGTGTCGGCCTGATGGCCAGTGAAGAAGTGTCGTAGGAACAGTCCGAGCGTTACTTAAAGTGGAGGAGTTAAAAAACGCGCATTGGCCCCGAGTGAGCGATGGGCACGTGCAGACAGGCGCGGCGAGCGGGCACCAGCAGCAGGCCCAGATTTGTCTCCCACTGGCCTCACAGCTGCGAGTTCGAAGGTTCATGGATGCTTTCGTGGCACAACGACAGCGATGAAAAGTTGATCGCTTTGTAGCGAGAGGAGTGTAGGATAAAGGGAGGGGGAGGGAGGCTGGCAGCCGGAAAGATGTCTGCTGATTGTGAATTCAGGAAATACAGTTCCCAGCAGCAACCTTGAGCAAAATCTTGATTTTCTTTCCTATTCCGAACTGAAAGGTCTGTTCAGCCATAAAAAAAGAAAAGTTGTTTTGCCAGCTTCATTAGTGTTCACCTAATTAGCTGTAAAGCTGATGGATTCCCGACAGCATTGGTGATTGGAGATGACAGGCTCCACGCAGTGTCATCCCGCAGAATTAGGTTTGCAGCTAGTTTGATGTAATCAAGTTGATATTACACAGTTGCCTTTAGTTGTCCATTAACTCAATTTTCTGCTGCAGGTGACAAATGGGCTTTGATACCTGGATAATAAGGCCCGTTCGATGGTCCGGAGCACAATAACAACAAAGGACTCCCAGCGAGAGAGAGGAAGAGGAAGAGAGAGGGGGAGAGAGAGAGAGAAAGAAAGTGTGTGTGTGTGTATGAGAAAGTGTGTGTGAGACAGAGAGAGAGAGCGGGTGTGTAATAGAGAATGAGAAAAAATAGATTGAAATTTAGAGAGAAAAAATCAGGGAGAGTGAAAGACACAGAAATAGAAAGCTGGAGTGAAAGAAAGAGAGAGAAGGGAGGAAAGACGGGAAGAACGAAATACTTGCTAGGAGATAAGAGAGACTATAAATGAGAGAGTGGTAAAAGGAAGGTCAGAGATAGATTCAGAACAAGCACGGTAGGCTTTCGTCCAGAAACAAGCTCTTGGCATTGCTGTGGCGGGGGGGGGGGGCGGCGGGGGAGCGGCAGCCTTTGAAGTCTGATGCCGAGGCACAGAGTAGAGTGAGATGTGCACGCGGGGGCGGGGGGGCCGCAGATTGACCTCCGCTGGCCAGGTATGTGGCTGTTGCACAGGGGCGGCTGGGGAGGGCCTAGACATGGTGTGGGAGGAGGGGGCAGGAGACGCGAATATAGGGAGAGAAGCGCATTCCTTTGAAGTCTGATGCGGCGGGCGGGGGAGCGGCAGCCTTTGAAGTCTGATGCGAGGCACAGACAAATGGTGGTGTGACGTGGCTGGTTTGTGCATGCACATGGATCACATGAACTGTGGCTAATCCGCTGTTTTGGTAGACTTTTCTGACCGCTTACTAGAATCTTGACAAACAAGCATTGCTAAAGCAATGCTTTAGGTCGGACCTAAAAAGTAGATCCGTCATTCCTTAACTCTGTCTCACTTCTCCCTCAGGTCTCTAGCCCGATTGGTAGGCCTTCTAGCTTCTTCAACTGATGCAATTTTTCCAGGCCCTCTACATTATTGGGCTCTACAAATATAAAAAATCCGACATCTTCACAAAGGACTCGCCTATTCAGACCCAGTTTGGTTAGACCCAGAATCCAGAGAAGAACTCCATTGGTGGCTGACACATTTAGATGCCTGGAACAGAAGAACAATTTTTTCTAGGCACCCCAGATCTTGTCTAAGAATCTGATGCAATTCGGACGTGTTGGGGTGCAAGATGTGGTCAATTCTCAACTGGAGGTACATGGTCTCTGAAGGAGTCCTTCTTGAATATCAATAGCTTAGATATGCTTGCAGGATCCTTTGCCATCCGGTTCTTTACAAACGGAAGTAAGCTGAACCATCCTTCTGCGAATGCACAATCTGACAGCAGTCAGATATATCAGACACTTTGGGGGTACAAAGTCCAAGATTCTAACACATCTCGCCCAACATCTTTGGAGCATTGTTTTCAACAAAATCTCTCAGTCGGAGCAGTTTATCTCCCATGTAATTTAAACGTTGGAGCAGATGGGTATTCCAGAACACCTCAATGATTCAAGCAATTGCGACTGCATCCTGCAGTGTTCAATCATCTTTCTTCCACCTTCGGCAATATGTCAATAGATCTTTTAGCCTCTCATTTCAATTCCCAACTTCCTTCCTTTTTCAGGTGGAAAACAGACCCACAAACTCTGACCACAGACGCTTTTCTTCATCATGGCCATAGACTCTTCTTTATGCCCCCCCTCTTTTAATTGCACGAGTTCTAGCTCAAGCATGCAGACAGCACACTTCTCTGATCCTAATAACTCCTTTTCGGCAAGCGTAACCTTGGTATCAGACTCTATTGGAGATGGCTTCAGACTTCCCTGTTTGGGATCCCTCATTTTCCCAACTTATTGCTCAACCCCTCATTTTCCCAACTTATTGCTCAACCCTCTGGGTCATCAGCCTGATTCTAGAAAGTTCCCTTTTTCTGATCGCCTGGAGGATTTTAGGTCATACTGGAGAAACCCAGGAATTTCGGAAGAAGCTATCAAACTAGTTCAACAATCTTGGGCCCTTGGCACTTCAAAGGTTTACAGGTCAGCCTTGCTCTCCTGGTGTACCTAGTGTATGGAAAGGAATTCAGATCCCTTTTCATTGGATGTAGCTCTGGTAGTTAATTTCCTAGTCTTGCTATCTACTCATGACAAAGCATATTGCACCATCAACTGTTAAAGATCAGCTATTTCAGCTGAACATCAATGAGTGAATGGGTGACCCATTGGAGAACATTCTTTGATTTGTCAACTTTTAAAGAGACTAAATGTGTTAAACCTCCTGTTCCTAAATATAATATAATGTGGGATGTCAATTTGGTGCTCAAATTGTTTATTCCATGGCAAGACAACGCATCTCTCCATCTCAAAAGCAACTTGTTGCAAAATTGACAAAGCTTTATGTTTAATTTCATTAAAACGTGTTTCAGATATTAAAGCATTAGATGTGTCTTCTTTCCATTGCTCTCCTCCCTCGGCTATTTCATTTCAGGTTCACAAAGTTGTGTATAGAAAACCGTTTAAAAATGTGTGTTACACGCACTGAAGATTTGAGATCTCCCTCTTCTACTCAATTGCTCATTTCTTTTCAAAAACCCCATAAACCTGTTTCCTCTCCCACCCTAGCCTGTTGGGTCAAATGGATCATGTCTTTACCTCGAATAACATTGATACTTTTAGTGCTTTCTGTGCAGGTGCTAGTTTTCATGACATTCTCAAATCTGCAGATTGGTCCAATCTAAATACCTTTAGAACTTTTTATTGTAAACCAATTCCTCATGTTTCTAATTATGCTATTACAGTGTTTTGAACATGCAGAATATGAGCCTACGGTCTTGTAATAAAGGTGGGATTTTCCAAGCGTTGGTGTTTATTGATTTTATTAAAGACTTGGAGGCAACTATTATCCCACCACTGTTCATTAACCCTCTTTGGTTTCTTTTTCTGCAGTACCATACAGACTGGGTTACTTTCTCAAGTCCAGGATTAAAACAAGCATTTGCATTGACGCGCATTTGAGGTATTGGCATCGTAAATAACAATGCCTTTCATTTAAGTTTTAAGTTTTAAAACATAAATAAAAGGCATTGTCATTTACAAAACTAATTGTTTAAACTTTCGCAATTGTTAGACGTATTGAATTACAATAAAAGGCCTTCTCAATCGCTTGTTAGATTGTAAATATCAGAGGAAGAGACCGGCCTGCGAAGTCTTCAGAGTAGTGATAAATAGTGCAGTGAAGACGATGTGTAAGTGTTGTAAATTACACAGAGACAAAGTGTGAAGTGAGGGTTACATATTATCCGAGCTATAAACACTAACAAAGCGCTACAACACCTTTATTTCTGTGATTACACTGTCGCGACTCAGGAGGAAGAGCGGGAGGGGCCTATTTCCTGCCCTCTCCGTTATTTGAATGTGCAGTGTGGCATTGTGTAATGTCATTGCTATCTTTGGCATAATAAAAAACACTCCAGTTGTAGTAGGGTCCTGGCTTCGCCTCCTTGTGCATGGCAGGCTGTGCTTTATGGCAGGCATGGAGGGAGGGACGGATGGTCTCGGCTGCAGCTCTGGCCTCGAACAGTGACCCTGCTATTACTAGTGAGTGAGAGGTGCTGAGATGGTGGTATTTGTATTGGTGGCAGTGGTTTTGGTAGTGGTATTGGTGGTGGTGGTTGTGGTGGTATTGGTGGTGGTATTGGTAGTTGTGGTGGTATTGATGGTGGTGGTATTGGTGGAGGTGGTGATATTGATGGTGGAGGTGGTGGTATTGATGGTGGTGGTGTTGGTGGTGGTATTGGTGGGGGTATTGGTGGTGATGGCATTGGTGGTGATGGTGTTGGTGGTGGTGGTGTTGTTAATAAAACAGGCTTTTGAAAACAACCCATCAGGTGGCTTTAGTACAGATGGTATGTAACACAGTTGTGCTGTTGTCAGCTTCAGCCCATTAGCACAGGATTATGCGCTACCTGGGATTCACTTAACTTCATTCGCTAATCATTTCTAAATCCATTTTACTTGCGGGGGGGTTGAAACCAATTCCAATTCCAAAAATTCTTTATTTCGGTCATATAGACCATAAAAGAGACAGTAAAAAACAACACATACAATAAATTACACATTATATTTAAGAGAAATACATGTTATAAAATACTCCATCCCGGCGTGGGAATAATTAAGACACTAAAAGTTCAAGAGGGTTCAGCAGATATTTTTTTCCTGATCAACCATATAGCCATAAGAAATTTCGAGACGGCAAACACAATGTGACCCAAGGTACTGGTTTTCAGAATCCTGTATGCCTGTGCATACTCTCTGAACCCTAGGTTTTTACAAAGTGGTGCTATCCAGCGTTTCCTGGGCCTTTGGTAGGCGAGGCACACAAACAAAATGTGAAGGTCGTCTTCCAAGTGGGTTTTACAGCAGGGACAAAATTTATCGGCCGTGTTAGACCACTTGGATGTAAAAGTTTTAGTAGGCAGTGTGCCAAGCCTCCATTGAACAAAGAGTTTTCTCGCCAGGATGGGAAAAATAAAATCCATAAAAGGTTCAAAAGTGTATGAATTTTTGGATTCTAAAAATCGCAAAGTGAGGGTGCCACTGTATTGAGCGTTTACCAAAAGTGCAAGGGACCTGTCCTTAAAAATTTTTGACAGGGCTTTGCGCGAGATTGCTTGGCAGCCTCGCGCTGGGTCCTCCCAAAGGTCACGGAGATTCATTGCAATCAGTTCGTTTTTCACAGAGACAAGCCAAGGAATTTTTCCACCACAATTGAGGCTCATGACGTGGGTAAGGTCCTCCCTATAATGGTGCAGTTCATTCGTAGACCAGAGCCTGTGCCAGAACTTCACTGGTTTGGACACAAGCTCCTCTGCAATAGGGGGGAGCCCCAGGTCCATTCTCAAGGGCAAAAGTGGCGTTGCACGTGGAAGAGCCAATAAGCGCCTTAAAAAACTGTTTTCAACTGTAGACAAGTCCTTCGCCGCTTTATGCCCCCAAAGTTCACTGCCATAGATGGCCGCTGCCTTGGCCTGGGACCTGTAGGTTTCGAGGGCCGGGCTCACAGGCTTAAAGGACGAAGAATTGGCCACCTTCAGAATTGCACCGGTCAGTTGAGACAGTTTTACCCTTGAGCGTACTATCTGGTGGTCCCAAGATAAGTTTTCCTGTAATGTTACCCCCAGATATATGAAGGTGGACACCCTCTCGAGGCTGACCGTCCCCAGGGTAGGATTAGGCCTTGTTTTAGTGGGTGGATTAAAGATCATATATTTTGTCTTCTCTGTGTTTATCTCCAACCCGTGCTGAGCACAGAAAAGTCCAAATCCATCCAGGATCCTCTGAATCCCCATGGGGGATTTGGAAAGAAGGAGGGTATCGTCGGCAAACATAATTGCCGGTACCCTCCTTCCTGCCAGGCAAGGGGCGTCGTTGTTATTGACATTTTCCAGGTGGGAGATGACATGGTTGATGTACAAACAAAACAGGGTTGGTGCCAAGACACAACCCTGCCTCACCCCTCGAGAAACGGGGAACCTGGATGACAATTTGCCATCTTTCCCACACCTGACCTGCGCATAGTTGTTCTCATGCAGCCTGACTAAAATGTTAAGTAGCTGGGGGGGAACTCCCAGCTTTTACAGCACCTCCCACAGCTTTCTGCGCGGGACTAGGTCAAAGGCTGACCTCAGGTCCACGAAGACCATGTACAGTCTTCCCCCCTCGATCATCACGGTCTTCCAGTAAAGGAGGACGAGGCGGAAGATCTGGTCCATGGTCGACGTGTTCTTCCTGAAGCCAGCCTGTAGAGGACTCAGGATGTCATTGTCCTCTACCCAGTCTAATAGATGGTTCAAAATAAGACGCGCAAAGAGCTTTTGGGGGACGTCTATAAGGCTGATTGGCCTATAATTTGTTGGGTTCAGAGGGGAACCTTTCTTGTGGATTGGCACTATTTCGGCCCCTAACCAATAGGGAGGAACCACCATACCTCCTAGTATAGCGTTAAATAGAATGAGAAGGTACGGGGCCCAGATATCGGGATGGTGCCTAAACAGATCACCGGGTAACTTGTCCAACCCCGGTGCCTTCCCCAAGGCCAGACACTCCAATGCTGTCTTCACCTCACCTAGAGAAAATTCCAGGGCCGTATCTGAGGGGCAGGGAAACTCCGCCGCCAACCCATCGGGCCATAGTGTGGTTGCATGGTATAATGCTCCGAAGTGGGCCTCCCAAATAGAGGGGGCAATATTAGGCTCTACAGCAGACGTGAGCACCCCTGTACCGTTATTAACCAGAGCCCAGAACTTCCTAGAGTCTCTGCACTTCAGGGCTTCAAACAGTTCCTGCCAGTGGTTCCAATCCCACTCAGCCCTAGCGCTGGCCACTGCTGACTTGTACTCCCTCCTCAGGGTTGCAACCCTCTCCCTATCACTACCTTCTTTGATGGCTGAAAGTAGATCGGATTTGATTTTCCTACAGGTAGGAGTGTACCAAGTCGCAATACGGGTAACTTTCCTTCTTGAGGGCACCTCCGGGTTAAAAACATCTGCAAGGTCCCTGACCAAAGTCTGATGGATGCCAGAAAGTCTCTCATTATAGTCAAAGAGTCTAGGTTGACTAATGAGAGCATCCACCTCCTGAAACATGGGGAGTGCTATACCATATAACTTATTCATGGCATTTTCATTATTGACCAGCTTCCCCCATTTCACCCGTCGCCTACTTGTAGTGAGGAGTATGTCCCCCTGGTCACCTCCGGCGTCAGTGGCTGCCAGCCCTACCGCGGAAGTTGGGTGCTGAATTTCCAAGAAGAGAGAATTATGATCACTATCTGTTCTTGATACCACTTTGAAGTCTTGCACTTTAGGCCATAAGGATATATCAATAAAAATATAATCCAGCCTGGACTCGTGCCCCTTTCTATTAAATGTGCACACCGATGGAGTATCGGAGGGAGTGCGCCCATTACACGCCCTCAGTGCAAAGTTCAAAGTGAGGAGGTGAGTTGTATTGCCAACGGGGACCATGCTTTGGGGTGAGGTGAGGAGGAGGGGGGAACTCCCCAGTAATCATCCTCAGCTGTGAATGGTCCCTCCATTAGACCCTCGAGTGGTTCAAAGTGGCAATTGAAGTCCCCTCCCATCACTAATTTCAGGTCAGCTGGTAGTTGACCTAGAAAGGATGAGAGTTCGACTAAAGTGGAAGATTCATTGCCCACAGCAACTGGTCGAGAGTAGACATTTACAATTGCCCAGGACCCTTTACCAGGCCAGTTGAGGAGAACACACTGGATGTCCTGGGAGAGAGTATCCATACTTTCCACCTGACACCCAATGTGGCTCGCCACCCAGATTGCCAAACCGCCCGAAGGTCTCCCCCTGCCATTCCACTTTGCCGGGATTTCATAAATATCGTACCCCCTCATAAAATGCGGTTCCCTTGCCCACGTCTCCTGTAGGAGAAGAATGTCACTCCCATCGACCAGGGTCTCCCACTCCGGAGTACCCACCTTATTCATAATGCCCGCCACGTTCCATGACAGTATAACCAGCCCTGAGCCTCGGGGTTGCAGGGAGACTTCACTTAGTGCTAAGCCTTGGGGTTGGAGGGAAACTTCGCTTAGTGCGGGCACGGTATCGCATATGTGCATTGCCAAAACGCCCAACCCAGGTGTGGTGGGCGACAAGATCGATAGTACAGCACGCTCCTCCAGTTGCGATGTGGGGACAGAGCTTAAGTGGAATGGTTCCTGTACTTGCACTTGGGTACCTCCCTCAGAGATCCCCCCCTCATTGGAAAGAGCCTGGGTCTTTACCTCAGCTGCAGGGTGGGGAAAGTCCGCCCCTCTAACTGAGACCGCATGGGGAGATTTTACAGAGTGTTTTGGTATAGCTCCCCATTGTGGTCAGTCTACATGGTCCAGGCAAGAAAATCTGTTCTGGTGAACAAAGTTACCAAGAGCGGGGATTGAGTTATGCTTCGGTCTGTTCCGTGAGCCATCAATTGCGAAGCCCACTCTAGTCCAGCTCTGCTCCCTCCCCGTGGGTAAGTTGGTCACATGTGGATAGAAATCTGAGAGGGACACTAGATCTATATTAGACTTATCCGGCCTTGCCAGCCAGTTGCAGATGTAGGGAGCAACTAGTGGGCTTTTAAAGCTAATTATAACACAGTCCCCAGCCCTATTCTTGGGAGTGACTCCAATCCATGGAATCCTTCTAACCATTAGAACATCTCCTTTGATATTGGGGGGGAGGGGTCTGTTAATATTGAGCCAACTAATTACCTTATTACGAAGTGAGTCCTGTGGCTCTCTGGTGCCACCAGTGAGCTCAGGAACTCCCACCATTATTGCCGTATAGGGCACTGCCTCCGGGGGCAGATTAACCACCCTACGCCTGGTATTAGGACTGGTAGTGTGACCAAAAGGTACATTAGTGTCGCGCCCCACACTCCTTGGTTCAGGTGCTACTGGTGGCTTAGATCTTCTTGGTGCGGGGATAGGGGGCCTACGGGTTTGTGAAGGAGGAAGTGGGGGGGCATGGTTGACTGTAGTGCTATGTAGTACCCCAGTCTGGGCCTGTGTGCATGTTTCAACAGTAAGAGGACCATTCCCCCCAGGTTCTCGAGGAGCCAGCTGTGCGCTTGTACCCAACCCCCCACCAGAAGTGTTTCGCAAATGCGCATTTTCTATAGCTGTGAGTCTCGCGTCTATAGAGTCTAATTTTATAGATAACGGTTCCAACAAGTTCTTAAAGATGACCGTAAGTGAACTAATTAGAGCATCTGAAGGGTTGGGTGGGGGCCCCCCAAATATAAATGGCCCCAAGCACCCTGGTTCAGCTGTGACATGAGGTGAATCTGGTTGGTCAGACTCAAAGCCCAAATCAATACTATCAGAAGATGCCGACATATCCGTGCTGGCATCCAGTATTGGAATAGTCGTATCCACTTTAGCCCTTTTTGAGCCTGTTATCTCTCTTGACCTTTTCCTTTTCGGTGGGTGAGTCCTTCCACGACCTACAGAGTCTGTTGACAGTAAAGCCTGACCCTCCTCCAAAGACTCAATTGATTCCACACAGTTCACATACGGAGTGGTTTCCACTACCCCGGAAGGACACAAGGGCTGACTGTCCCTTGGTTGAGTTGTCGGGGTCCTAAGTTGTTGGAGCACTGACTCAATTGTCTCATCAATGCTATCCAGGAGTGATAGATGAGTGTTATGGAGGATTATTGGAGTACTGGCATCAGTTGACGGAGAAACTAGGATTTCCTGAGACAGATTTTCGGTATTCGCCTCAAGCAGTGTATCTGGCACTGTGGAACTTTTCTTGGCCGCAGCGCTGGCCTTAGGGAAGAAATTTTCAAGAGTGTTAGCATGCTGTTGGGCAGACTTACTCCGGGATCCTCTGAAAGCCATGGAGAGGATTCAAGCAGGAAGGGCAAACTTAGCGAAGCAAGGGCAAGTATAGGAAGAGACCAGGTGTCAGAGGGGTGGCCCGGTCCGGTCTCTTCCGGCCTCTAACGGCCTAAAACGGCCCGCTCTTTGCCCGGTCTTCGCCCCGGGCTGCGTCCCGCGCTGCGGGAGGAGGAAAGGAAGAAATAGGGGGCGTGAAGGGCGAGGGGCGGGGCCAGCAGGGAGAGCGGACCGGAAGGTGATGGACGGTCTCGCAGGGACTCCTGGCTCCTGGAGTCCCTGCACGCTCGCAGCCCCGCTAGCGCCTCTCACCCGCAGCCAACAACAGCAACCAAGCCTTCCTTGATGTGCCCTGAGCCCCTCTGCGCGACGCGGCACCCGCGGAGCGGCTGCGGCGAGATGTGGGCGTTGACGGATGGGCGCCGCTGACGTCCCGGTCAGTTTCAGTAAGGCTCCGTGTAAAAACAAGTGACCCACAGGAAAGGCAGTGGCGGGAGATTTAAAAATCCTCAGCAGGGCGGGGGGCGGGGCCAGCAGGGAGAGCGGACCGGAAGGTGATGGACGGTCTCGCAGGGACTCCTGGCTCCTGGAGTCCCTGCACGCTCGCAGCCCCGCTAGCGCCTCTCACCCGCAGCCAACAACAGCAACCAAGCCTTCCTTGATGTGCCCTGAGCCCCTCTGCGCGACGCGGCACCCGCGGAGCGGGTGCGGCGAGATGTGGGCGTTGACGGATGGGCGCCGCTGACGTCCCGGTCAGTTTCAGTAAGGCTCCGTGTAAAAACAAGTGACCCACAGGAAAGGCAGTGGCGGGAGATTTAAAAATCCTCAGCAGGGCGGGGGGCGGGGCCAGCAGGGAGAGCGGACCGGAAGGTGATGGACGGTCTCGCAGGGACTCCTGGCTCCTGGAGTCCCTGCGCGCTCGCAGCCCCGCTAGCGCCTCTCACCCGCAGCCAACAACAGCAACCAAGCCTTCCTTGATGTGCCCTGAGCCCCTCTGCGCGACGCGGCACCCGCGGAGCGGGTGCGGCGAGATGTGGGCGTTGACGGATGGGCGCCGCTGACGTCCCGGTCAGTTTCAGTAAGGCTCCGTGTAAAAACAAGTGGTCTCGGCTGCAGCTCTGGCCTCGAACAGTGACCCTGCTATTACTAGTGAGTGAGAGGTGCTGAGATGGTGGTATTTGTATTGGTGGCAGTGGTTTTGGTAGTGGTATTGGTGGTGGTGGTTGTGGTGGTATTGGTGGTGGTATTGGTAGTAGTGGTGGTATTGATGGTGGTGGTATTGGTGGAGGTGGTGATATTGATGGTGGAGGTGGTGGTATTGATGGTGGTGGTGTTGGTGGTGGTATTGGTGGGGGTATTGGTGGTGATGGCATTGGTGGTGATGGTGGTGGTGTTGTTAATAAAACAGGCTTTTGAAAACAACCCATCAGGTGGCTTTAGTACAGATGGTATGTAACACAGTTGTGCTGTTGTCAGCTTCAGCCCATTAGCACAGGATTATGCGCTACCTGGGATTCACTTAACTTCATTCGCTAATCATTTCTAAATCCATTTTACTTGCGGGGGGGTTGAAACAGAAATGAGATAATGCGAGGTCAAAGTGATTAAAATCAGGTGCCTGTGCTGCTTAAAAAAACACAAGCAGTTTCATCTGAAGCAGCGCATGTCCGGCCTGCAGTAACAACTGAACTAAAAGGGCCAGTCGCCTTGCGAGGGTACAAATGAAGACAAGGTCGTACTAAAGAGAGACTAACAAGCCTATTAAGGTATCCGAAGGGAGCCTTTACAAAAGACAATGACACAAGCCAATGAAAAATATGGAAGGAGAGTGGGCGCGGCTTCTCTCCCATACTCTACTACAGCAGTCTGGTAGAGCAACGAGCTAGGCTCGACCTAAAAACTGTTCCTGGATTTTTCTACTGGCTGGATTGCTTTGAAGCTGCTCATCTCCCTTCAGACTGTTTTACAGACTTGTTCATTATGTGGCTTACATATTATTATGTTCTTTGATTATTTCTATACCTCATTGATTGACTCACTACAAGAAAAGAAGATTTGTTCTCATTGAAGATAGTTATCAGGTTACTCCACGTCCTCCTAGTGGGTGTTTTTATTGTGCTGCCATTTAGTAGTTCTAATGTTTTTGTTTTACTGAGAAACATAGTTTCTTGCTTGGCTGCGGTTTAAACAGAGCAAGAGACTGCATACTACTTACTATCCGTGTCCTAAATAAAAGCTAGCTTTCTGACACCAAGCCTCTACTCGCTGTCTTGAGATGGGAACTCCTGTAAAGATCCCATAATTTCTTGCCTTCCGGCAGCCTTCTCCAGACCAGACATTAATTTAAACGAGGGACTTTTGTTGTACGAGCGAGGCTCATGTTACAGCCCACGCCTTGAGAGGATTTAACAAAGACACGGAAATCAAGCAAATTAATTTGTATGTTACAAATTCACCCGACCCAAATCTCCTAAAAGTGACAGTTGGGTTGTGTTCTGGGCTCAAGCTCTAGCACTTCTGTTGATTTTAGCAGTTCCACCCTAGCATGTTATAAAGTACACAGCATTGTTTTTTGCTTAAACCAAAGCTCTCGGTGGTATGTTTGCTATCTGCGGGGGTTGGTATTTTTTAGACACTCCCTGCCCTGACTCAGGAGTTAGCAATACGCAGATGTTTCCCGGCAGTGGGCTGGGCATTTAGGGGGAGTGTTTCTCGCTAGTAAAGATAGCTGCTACAGTGACATTCAGACAGTGCAGCAGAAGTGGGCGGGTCTGATGTGCCTAGGAGCAGAAGTGAAAGTCACAAGGCGCTCGGCTTGAACCCAGCTCTTGCAGGAGGAAGTATCACAGTAACTCAAGAGGCAGCAGTGACCGGAGCAGCAGGAAACCTGCCCCCTGAATCAGAGCCAGACAGACAAGACGTTTGCGCAGAAGGTGAACCACTGCAGTAACCGAGTTTACTAGAATTGTCCACGGTCCAAGAGTGCGCGGCTGAGAAAAGAGGTATTTTCTTCTTTTTTTGCTCTCGTCGTTTTTTAAATTTTTTTATTTATTAACTGAAACTGCTCATTTATGTTCCTAGCTTTAAAGGTGCAGGGCTGTTTTTCAAGAAGGGTGCGGCAGCAAGAGTTCTGTGCTTATCACTGAAGTGGGTCATTCTGCGCTTCTCCGAGGCGCGTCACTGTGCCCAGCCCATTTTCTGTCGTTTATTTTACATTAGTGTCTACGTATGAGACCAGATTAGATCTTTAAACTTGTTTTCGTTGCTAATGAGTGAGATATTCATTTAGCTGAATTAAAGGGGAGGCCGGGTGACAGCGATAGCAAATCAGATTGAACCAAGAAGTGTAACTGTATGTAAGTCCCACCTGTCGGACATATCTGACAACTGGATCTTTATAATCTGGGAAAGTCCGAGCCAGGCCCGTCTTCTTAACAGTGCGGTCCACAAATTCAAGGACTTTGTAGATACCTTATCTTGCTGTTTCCTAATTCCTGGGCCTGTCGTACATGTTGCATACCCATTCATAACATACATTGGGGCAACATCTGTCATCTGTGGGCTAAGCAGGCCCGGCTCCAGGAACTTTTAATTGGGTGGGCCAAGGACGCATTTGGGTGGGCCACTGCGGGCTCGATTTGTCGCATATATGTCTAGGCAGGCCTGCTTCAGGGCCTTCCTTTATCTCTTCTTAGTCTTACAAGGCCCAGTAAAACGCACTCTTTTCAAAATCTCTTTCTAAATGTGATCACTCTCAAAAAGTGTTTTTTCTATGTAATGTCCCTTTGATGGGAAGAGGAGGTGTCTGAGGTGGGAGTATCAGGCAAGTGACACTTCTCGGGCTCCCTCTGTGCGAGCCTTCAGTGAGAATCCCTCTTCATTACTACCTCCACCTGACCATGGACTCTTCAACGCACTCCCTTACAAGCTTAATTAGCCACTATTCCTCTCCAGTGCACCTTATCTCACAGATGACCTTGGGCCCCGCCCCATGTCAGGCACCATCTCCCGGTAAAAACTTTAGTAAAATCCCCACATACTTAAAACATTGAATAGAGCAATAAATATAATTAGCACGCACTTTAAAGTATGTTCCACAGTGGCCCTTATGGCCCAACTGCCAATTAAATAAACAAAAACAGAAAGGCCATGACAGGGCCGGCTTCAGCGCTGATGCAAAAGTCTTTTTTGGCGCTGCACCAAAAACCTTTCTCCATAAACACCTTTACTACCACCTTCCAACAGTGTACCTCATCCATCCATGCCCCCCCTATTGACCTCTTCCTTGGATTCCCTCACTGCCACACGCCACAAGTGCCCCTCATCTCCCCATAGCCCCTCCCCTTTATGAGCTCCTCCCCGGATTCCCTCACTGCCACCCTCCCCCAGTGCCCCTCGTCTCTCTGTAGCCCCTCCCCCTCATGACCTCCTCCTCAGACTCCCTCACTACCACCCTACATCAGTGCCCCTCATCTCTCCCTAGCTCCCCCCTCCACCCCATGACCTCTTCCTCGGATTCCCTCACTGGCACCCTCCACCAGTGCCTCTCATCTCTCTGTAGCCCCTCCCCCTCATGACCTCCTCCTCAGACTCCCTTACTACCACCCTCCACCAGTGCCCCTCATGTTTACGTATCCTCTCTCTCATATGCATTTAATTTGTTGTATAGTGCTGCTCATATCAATGTAGTGTGTGTCAGTACTTTACACAACGCACACACTTACAGAGACAATGAATCATACAAGTATGTAGATCAGTCTACAGGGAATGTCATTGTCTCTGTAAGTGTGTGAGGATTACAAGGTGTAGGAATCACGTGTCATCCATTCTGGTGGGCAGTATATTTTAAGGGGGTTTGGTCTGGGGAAACACAACCGTAGGATTTAAAGAGTATTCCATGGGGGTCAGCTTTACTGATAAAAATGTAGATCTGCCCAAACATACTCATTTTAGCAACATTAGAATAATGAAAGACTGGGGAAGTTCTAACTATATCACAAAACCAAAAAAGCGAAGTTCTAATTATACCATTCATGTTTGTTTGCAGCTCTTTGGTGGCAGTTCATTGTTCACTGCCTTTTGTTAGGATTTTAACTTCTGAAGTAACACAAGGATCTCTGTGACAGAGGCAGTAACCCACTGAGCTATCCACATAAAAATACAGTGCGTCTGCATTTAAAAAATACTAACAGACAAATGATTGCTCTAAAGCAGGATCATTAATCACCAACTTTATCTGGGCATTTTGTATTGTTTTATTGTTGACCAGCATCGGCTACGATGAAATTATAAAAACTGTTTAAATGAAGTGCATACGAAGTATGTGTCCTGCTGGGCCTGTGCAGATTTTAAAAATAATTTGTTTTGTAACACATTCTCTTACCTACTCCATTAGTCATACTTTGTGTCACAGCCTGATGTGATAAGCAGCTGCAGGGGTCAGGGGGTGACTAGGAATAAACAGACCACTTTTCCCCTGCGCTGCATAGAAAAAGAAATATCAACGCAGCAGGACGTAGGCAAAGGTTATCAAAGGTTACCGGTGTCCAAGAAAGGATTTGTTCCCTTTCAACATGCAGAGATGAAGGGGTGAAAAAAGTAAACAAAGCCTCGTTAACATGTTAATGGTCTTTAAAGACCTGTTAAGTACTTTGGTGCGGCTGCAATAATCTTAAACTGTCTGTCTGTGTGTGTGTGCGCCCGGGAAGCTGTCTCCCCGGGCTGACACACACGACCTGTGCGTTGCACGCCTGCCTTCAAGCCCTCACTGCGAGGGCCAAGGCTCCTGTTTGGGTGGGCCAGGCTCATCTTTGGGTGGGCCGGGCCCACCCGGCCCACCCTCTAGAACCGGGCCTGGGGCTAAGAACAGCTGCCGTACTATTTAATGACTGACTTCACCATGCCTATGTATCTGAGATAATTACCTTGTAAAGCGCCCTGATACCCGCAAGGTTCTTGTTCGCGCTATATAAAACCTTCAAATAAATAAATAAATAAATAACCTTTACACCTGGAGATCTCGGCAAGTCCCGGCTATAAGCCCCTTGATGCCTCCGTTTAATTGTGAGTTATTATTAGGTATCCCAGTTTTATGGTATTTATATTTTTGTCATTTCCATCAGTATTTATCCATATTTATTTTTTGCAGATTCTACCTGTATGTATCCATATTTATTTTAGGTTTTGTGGAAAAAAAGTGTAGCTGGAATGTGTATATTTCTGCGTTTATTTAACCAGTTAATGTGCACTCGTGCCTGAACGCCTGATACGTTTCAATAACATATACACACTCATGTTTTAAAATATGCACCTATAAGAAAATATGTACATTTTAGTATCAAGGTTATGCAAATCTACTGCTGTTTAAGGCTCTTTACTAAAATCCCTATATTTTATTAATCCCATTGCCTGTCAAACTGACCAGCTATTGACCTGGCAGTCATGATAGACATCATTTAGAATCACTCAAAAACACCCCAATTTCCGTTTTCATCAATATTTAAAAATAAATACACACAGGAAAATAAATGTTTTTCAGTCTGTATTTATCAGTAAAAACGGAAAACAGGGAGCCTTAGTTATTATTTACTGCAATGGCAACAGATTTTCTATGTAAACCCCACTAATTCATGGCTTATTGTGCATGTTTAAGCTTTTAACGATTTAGGGAAGAAAGGCCCTGTACTGAGAGGTATCCTGTCGTCTTTCAAGTGTTCTGGCTTGATTTTATACCACCCCATCCCCCCCGCCCCATGTCCTTGACATCTGCAAGACCACTGGTAGTGCTCCACGTGTGTTGGTTACTCTAACAGTAGAACACTGGATCTGCTGGATTTGGGGGCACGCAATGTGTACCCCTAGTCTTAGTGGGCAAAACTGCCCCTCCTTATCAAGATATGAATCAGATTTTTGCCTGCAGTTTAATAGTATGCAGCGCACCTTATCTGTACCCCTGGGAGAGAAGTTTACTGGCCCTCTCTTAGAAAATCCATAAACACCTTTTTGTTACTCCTGATTGTGTTTTGTTCACTTCATGTGAGGGCGTCTTCGAGGACACAGAGACTGGAACACCAGATGGGGCGGGGTTTCCCCGCAAGTTTCAGTGGTAATTTTGGACACCCCATCAAATTTACAGCCATAGTTAATATTATAATTGTGTAACAATGATTCTGTCTTTTGGTTCTTACGCTATCTTTTTAGATTACCAAGAACATCTTTCTTTTGTTATATGCACATTTTAATTTAACATGGCATAATGTTTTATGTTGTACTGCTGATCAGTCTACATGGGAACCTTGGTAACCAAACTAAAGTAGTATCATTGTCTACCCGAGATGTCCTGTCACCAATCATTTGTCATGATGTTGTCATATTTAATTTCCTGAATAATAAGTATGCTAATAACCCGTTCAAATGGTGTTACAAACACTTTAAAACAGAAAAAGAAAGTGTGGTCGATTACTGGAACTCTACCGAACAAAGAATGACCATACGGGCAGAACCACAACGTTGGTAACAGTTTCCCACTTCAGATTGCCGTCGTCCGAGTAAATATGAAAACCTGCATTACCGCTTTATCCATCTCCCTCAGTTCAGTCCTTCTTACCATGTGTGAAGCACACATTGGTTTTCCCACGAATAGCCTAATTTCTTATGGCTTCACAACCCCGTCCGTCCCAAACCCTGGTCCTCGCTTTCTCCACTTTTCAAATACATATAAAGATGTTCCCTACCAGAAGGGTTTGTGTAGTTGGCCACCGGTATATAGGAGCCTGGGTGGCAAGAGTTAAGGGTCATCAAAGCTCTGTCATATAAGTTGCTAGTCAATTAAAAAAAACATCTTACTGCTTGTTTACCTCCATTGGCCCCCACTACCAAGGGGCTGTTAGACGAAGGTTTACTCCAACAGCGTATATTTTTCCATTGGTGTAAACCTGGCATGTACCCGCCTCTAAATCAAGCAGGCAGACTGAGAGCTTGGCGAAGAGGTTACTCCGTCGCCATTGTGATTGCGTACCCTGTTCACCAAATTCTAAGTCAGGCCCTCCTTGCTTTGGCTTCTTTCGGCTACCAGAGCTCTTCAGTAGCCCTCCTACCCACAGCTTTGCAATCACCGTTGAACCATTTCGGTTTTTGATTTTGTTGAGCTCTGCAAATTTACACCCTGAACTTCAGAAAAGGGAACACAATAATTACTTCATTGTTTCAAACACTGAACCCCATTGACACCGGGTGGGAAATTTAGACTTGTAGCAAGAAGTGAAGAAACCTGAAATTAGCTGAATATTTGTATGTTATTTCTGTAAAATGATGTAAGCCATAGACTTTAGCCTTAAAAAGATTGTAGAGCCTTACTGTGCAAGTACTCTGAAAGCATTAGGGGCTATGGGCCATATGTAGGTGGGCTAATACCGGTCGGTAACAGCCGAAAATCTGTAAATTTCCTGTTACCGACCGGTATTTAGCCCTTTGCGATTTAGGAGGCTGGATTTAAGGATTCGGTAATTTACCGATTAGTTATTTTAAGGAATCGGTAAAATACTGATTCCTTAATTTAAGGAATCGGTAAATTACCGAATCCTTAAATCCTATGTAGGGAGCACTCAAGTGAGTGCATTTTTGGTTTAAGGATTCGTTATTTACCACCAACTACAAGTTGGTGGTAAATACCGAATACCTTTAAAAAAGCAATTCTGTGCATTTTTAAAAGTGCCATGTGGCAGACATTCATGCCCTTAGGGCATGTATGTGCGCCACATATGCACACATGCACGATTCAGGGGTGCAACCGGGTGTCAATGTGACACCCTGCCACCCTTGAATATGCTCCCCCTATTACTGATTCGGTATTTACAGAATCAGTAATAGTGAATGGCTTCCCATTCATTCCTATGGGCCTCCAGGCCCATAGGAATGAATGGAGGGCCATAGGAATAAATGGGAAGGTATTCCTAATTACCGATTCTCTAAATACCGAATTGGTAATAACGAATATTACCGAATCGGTAAAATATACCAATTTTTTTACCTACATTCTATTTACCGATTCTTAAATACTGAATAGGTAAAATTCGGTATTTAGGAATCGATAAATAGAAATGACCTACATATGGCCCTATACATCCACCCTCAATGATGCTTGCGCCTTCTCGTTTTCTTTGTAATCATCACTGTTCTTCTATAAAAATACATGTTAATTTGATACAATTTGCCTCTTGTGCTACATTGACTTTTATTGTACATGATTACAGAGTCAACTGTATTTGATTTATTTCCACATCTACTTGTACTTCTTGATTGTCCATGCTAGAGCTTTGGTAGAAAGCGACTACTTGGCAAATTCAAGAGTACAAATGCTGCAGGGCGTTCAAATGCCCTCCCTGATGCAATTGGACTTGGAGACCACATATGGGACTTCAGTCAAAGATAAACTAATCATTTTAGGAAATAGTCTGCCAGTAGAGACATGTTTACATCCGGCATTTCAGCTGTGGGCCATGAGGCAATCTTAGGCAACATGGCACTTCAGGGCTCAAAGGCAGGCTGTGCAGTGCGTGATGCCAGTTGCCACTGTAGATACATCTAAGTAAACTTTATCAACTCCAGACCTCAAAGTAAAACCCTCGCAGGCAATGTAAAAGTAGTTGTGCATCTTGTTTGTGTTATTTTATATACACTAAGCGCTTGGTTTTTTTTCTGAATATGCTTCATCATTGCTATGGTTGGTGGTGTTTGGACCGGAATCTTCTCTGCATGACGTACAGTCGTGTCCCCTGCCCTGTGCGCTCACGCTGTATATACCTATGTTCTGCTTTGCTTGATTTGTGGTCATGCCACACACCAATCATGTGTCAGTGCGTTGACCTAGGCTGGTCTTTGGCTATGATAGGTTCTGGACATTAACCTGAACCAGGATGGGTGCTCCCTCATAGTGACAGAGGGCTGCCATCTTTGTTGCGGATTTCATGCATGGGGCGTGATGGTGCCAGCATGACCATGATTCGGGAATTATAGTGACAGGCCTTTTTACAAATGTTAATTTGTGCTTGGAGGCCCATTCATCTAATTTATGTTGCTCCCATTATCCCAGAATTATGAACGTCGCAATCCTGTGCTTTTTTTAATGTGTCCTAGGGTTGATGGTGTTCTGGGCATGAAAGATAGACGTTTGAGAGTTCTAATTTGGAAGTCCTCAACTTGGACCAGAGAACAAGATGGCGAAGAGGGGTTTTCCCCAGACAGCTTTAGTGTATTATTGGCATCCTCTAGATGGGAGAGGGGAACCAGGACTCTATAGTGAGGAAAGAGGAGACAGGCTTTCTGAAGAAGTACCATGGTCCTTCCTGATAATTTGGGCTGTAAATAACTCTAACTATAGCTGCAGTTAAGAGATGGGAGGGGTTCGGGGTGAGGCCTGCAGTATCTTTTGTTAAAGAAAGGAGTCTTTTGAAGGGGCCAAAATTCTTGTTTCTATCCTTGATCCCTGTGAGGCAGGATTCTAAATAGTTGAGGGCAACTTGCTCACACCTCTTTGTACATCTGTAGTGGGCACTCCACATGGAGAGTGTCCTGCTGGGCAGAGCCTCATTTAAGACAAAGGCTGGGCTTTGAAGTTAACGTGGAGAGGACATCAGTGGCGGCTGCTACATTAGGGCGTTGGAACACTGCCTCACTGCTTTCTCGCAGTGGCATATTCAGTGTGCATTACTATTCTCCCCTGAGGCGGAAAGCCGGGGGTTAGTTTGGAAAATTTTAAAACTGTTGATATTGCTTTTATTGCTTTGTGCTTTTTTTTTGTGGAAGATTCACTTTCCTTTTAATTGACACTCACCCCTTGCACCACCTAGAACCCTGGTCCACGCGCAGCGATTGGCAGCTGACGCGATTGGACACAGGGACAGCCGCCATCTTGGGGTGGAAGAAGGGTAGCGCTCCAGTCTTGCGACGCCTCCCGCCCTCCCAGGTATAAAATCGGCCTCCTACCTCGCGCGCACATATTCGGTGTGCATTACTATTCTCCCCTGAGGAGGAAAGCCGGGGATTAGTTTGGACAATTTTAAAACTGTTGATATTGCTTTTATTGCTTTGTGCTTTGTGCTTTTTTTGGAAGATTCACTTTCCTTTTAATTGACGCTCACCCCTGCCCTTGCACCACCTAGAACCCTGGTCCACGCGCAGCGATTGGCAGCTGACGCGATCGGACACAGGGACGGCCGCCATCTTGGGGTGGAAGAAGGGTAGCGCTCCAGTCTTGCGACACCTCCCACCCTCCTCCACCAGTATATGAAGAACAACGGTTCTCGTCCGCGCAGCGGGCGGGCGCAGCGGGCGCGACGGCGGCACGCCAAAGGAAAGCCCGTCTGCGCCCGTCCGCGCTAAGTACGCGCCAGGGACAGGAAGGGCTGGTCAATTCCTTTCTGCCCAACCATACCAGGTGAGGGAGCTTAAGAGCCTCAACATGCTTTCAGGCTGTCCCTGCAAGATCGATATGGATAAAGTTAGGGGACCTTTTTCATGCAGGTCCTGTCACTGGTACTCGCCCTGGGCTCCAGTTAAGACTCAAACTCCTCCTAACAATACTATTGCCACTACCTCGCACTTCAAAGGGGGATTGATAAACGCTCGTTCTATGGGCTGCCATAGTCAAGACATAAATTACCTTATTATTGATTCAAAGTTAGATTGTCTCTTCATAACCGAGACATGGCTGACAGAGAACAGTAATCCTGACCTAACAGTTGCTCTTCCACCTGGCTATACTCTCTTCCGACAGGATGGACCGAAAGGGAAGGGAGGAGGAGTAGCTGTGGTGCTCAAAAACAATATAAAATGCCACTCCTTCAACTTAGCTCCCCTAAAAGGAGTAGAGGGACTGGGTTTCTCCATCAAGTTAAATGAATCCTCCTCTTTTTCAGGAGGCCTGATTTACCTCCCCCCAGGCAGTGCTACGGTGTTTCTAGGTTCATTTAGTGACTCCCTGGGACAACTCCTGCTCCGCTACCCACATTTTACACTTCTGGGTGATTTTAATTTACAACTAGAATCCACATCTGACACACACGCACTTAATTTTCATCAAACTCTAGAAATCTTTATTCTCCAACAAATAGTTGCACAGCCCACCCATCAAGCCGGTAACACCATTGATGGGATATGCACTAACTTTCCCCTTCTGGAGACTCAGACTCCCGTCCCTCAAATCTGGTCAGACCACTGCTTGATTCCCTTTCACATTAAGTATCCACGGCCTCAACCACCTATAAAACTTAGCTATAATCCAGCGAACCATGTCAACTGGACACGAGTAGAGGCTAATTTTAAACTCCACCCCATCATTGATGCAATTATCCCTAATATGCCTGGAGATGCTATCCAGGGCTCCAAATGTTTTCACACTTGGATGCGACAGGAGATCAAGGATCGGGCACCACCAAAACGCCCCCAGGAAAAGGGGAAAAACGGGAAGATAAACGCCTCTTGGTTTACACCCTAGCTAGCAAAAGTCCATCTACTATGTAAAAAAAGAGAACGTAGCTGGCGTAAAACTTACGATCCCATAGACAGAAGCCTATACATTCAGCAGAGGAAAACCTACCTCAATGCCATCAAAACAGCTAAGAAGAACTTCTATATTAATGCCATCAATACAACCAAACAAAAAACGGTATTCTCCATCGTCAAGTCATTTACCCATCCAAGAGTCCTACAGCCAGAAATCCCACCATCCTTAGATCTCTGCAACCGGATTGCGGACTTCTTTGAGGAAAAAATGTCATTAATACAAAAGGACTTCCTACCACCTTGTCGAGCCCTGCCCCCCATTCCTCCAGACTGTGGAGAGAACCCGATGGGCTGTATTAGAGCCTTTACTCCGGCCACGCTCTCCCAGACCCGGGAAGCAATCCTGACATGTAAATCAGGTGCCCCTTCGGATTCATGCCCCCCTCGAATCCTTCATCAATTAATTGAGGTTGTCAATCCCATCATAAATGAGATTGTCAATGCTTCCATGAGCTCAGGCGTTGTGCCTAGCGAATGGAAACAAGCAATCGTAAAACCTCTGATGAAAAAATCAAATAAACCTCCCACAGATCTTGCAAATTTACACCCGATCTCACTTCTCCCCGTTCTGGGCAAGATAACGGAACAAATGGTCCACAAAGAACAAAAAAACTATGTAGAAACGCACCATATTCTCCACTCTCCACAATCGGGCTTCCGTCCTCACCATTCCACGGAAACTGCCTTGATCGAACTCACTGATTCAATAAAACTATTACAGGATGAAGGGAAGAACGCCGTCCTGATCCTATTAGATCTCACGGCGGTGTTCGATACCATCTCCCACCCCATACTGATAGACAGACTTAGGTACATTGGAATTACAGACGTAGCACTAGATTGGATAATCTCCTTCCTGACTGACAGATCCCAAACTGTCACCCTGGGCCCTTTTCTTTCCAAGGAGAAAAATATACATTCTAGAGTCCCTCAGGGCTCAATATTAAGCCCGTTATTGTTCAACATCTATATGATCCCTCTCATCTCTTTAATTGAGTCATACGGCATATTAGTGACATCATATGCAGATGACACTCAGCTTATTGTTCCTTTGGAGAACAATTCCACAGAGGCCGAGCTGAATTTAAAAAAGTGTTTGAGGGATGTCTTCCGCTGGATGGATTGAAACCATCTTAAATGTAACACCACTAAGACAGAAATTCTCCCCATGGGGAAAAACACCCAATTCTGTCCCAGCAAATGGTGGCCGGAGGACTCCCCTGCACCCCCTCATGCTGTGGTATCAGCCAGGAATATGGGCGTTCTATTTGACGCCGAATTATCCTTTGACCAGCACGTTAGGAATGTTGCAGGAAGCTGTTTCAATATTATAAAATCACTTAAAAAGTTTGTTGACTTTCTACCCATAGACTCAAGAAAGGCAGTGGCAGTGGCCTTAATCCTTGCACGTCTTGATTACTGTAATGGCTTGATGGCAGGTGTAAAAAAAAAAAGCCACTCTTAAAAAAACTTCAATGCGTACAGCAAGCAGCGGCCAGACTTGTTCTCAAGTTACCCAGGAGATCGTCAGCTTCGATCGCCCTGAAAACCCTCTACTGGCTGCCACTACCCAAAAGAATACTGTTTAAAATCCTAATCATAGCCTTCCGTGCATTCAATCGCACCGGCCCGACCTACCACATCAGACGATTTCCCCATTATAATCCTTCAAGGACTTTAAGATCCTCAGGTCAAAACTTGATTAAGTTACCGAAATTCAAGTACAAAACTAAAGGAGGCAAGTCTTTAACCTTCCTATCTTCTAAAGCCTGGAATTCAATTCCCAACAACCTCAGATCCTTAACTCAGGAAAACCATTTCAGAAAGCAACTTGAAACATGGATCTATTCCCTCCCAGACGATCATGTAATGACCTTCATCTAGTCCCCTAATCTGAGCTTTTGCACACTGTCTATCTAGCGCCAGGATGCTCCTTTCGGAGCGATAGTTGCGCTTTAGAAATACACAATAGAAATACAAATACAAATACAAAATAAAATGGTATTTTAAATACCATTTTATTTTCTGCTTCTTGCACTGCGACAAAGCAGACGGCAGGGGTATACCTGGGTGGGGGTGGGCGGGAGCGTATACCTGGTTGGGGCCGGCGGGTGGTCGGGTCAGGGTGGAGTGGCCTGCACCACTCTGAGTGCCCTGACTGCTTGGTCGGCCCTGTGGCTGACCAAAGCAGTCATGCACACTCTACATTTTCTCTATGTAGGCTGCATGCATGGGCGCCGTCCAGGATTCCGCACCAATCACAACGCTGCCATTGCAGTCTTGTGATTGGCCTACAGGAGGGGAGGGAGCTGCAGCATGCCTGTTCCTGTTCAGAACACGGGACCCCGGCCCAGGAGCAGAGGCGGCGCGACCCAGTCAGAGGCGATCTGAATGCGGAATTTCTGGACTGCCCTGGGTGACAAGACAATCTGACTGTATTCAATGAAAATAAGTGCCAATCCTGAAGAAGGAGCAGATAATAGAAGGAACTGCCTGAATTGACCCAGGCTTAGGGTCCGTCTGACAGATATCCAGTAAGCAGGTGCGCTGAAGGAATTGATGCACTGCTGGACTGGGCAGTGTGATCTTCGTCACTTATCTTCATCGTACAAGGTACATGGAGCTGTGTGTCTCAGTTTTCAGCTCCACTGAAGCCTAGATAAGAACCTGCTAGTGGCCCAAGTACTGCACAAGATGGATCACTTGATCATGCTACTGCCAAAATGTGCTATTGGGCCAGGACCAGCCCTAAATACCATGTGACCATGGAGGGGTGCCCTCATGAAGAATCAAGGTGAACTGCTCAAGGCACTGCATGCCGAATAGGGTGCATGGTGAACGCCATGCCGAAGAACCTGCACCTGAAGGCATGTGACCCTTTTTCTTAATAAGAAGTTCTAAGTATACACCAGTGTGCCAGATTGAGCTGTGCCATAAGCTGAGACCTACTGTCTGCTTCCTTTGGGAAAGGCCACTGACAGAAACGCCTGCTCCTGCAGCGACCCTCTGGGCCATGCGCTGCATGTCCAGCTCCCACACTGCCCCATGGAAGACTGCTGTGTGTCAACTGGATGCTTCATGTTACTAGCGAAATCTTGCTGCTAAGGAGGAGGCAATACGGCCAGCGCTGATCCTACGAACTGGGTGAGAGCCCGAATGGGCATAGGCCTGAGAAACTGAGTAATAAGACCAAATGGGGATTGGAAGGAGGGATCATTGGAGCACAAGTATGATTTCTGGGCATGAGTACCCCGGCACTAACCTACCTGAGACGCCTGTGACAGTTCACACTTGTTACCATTGAGAGTCCAGCATGGAAAGGTTTGTGCTTGGCCATATTTGTAGAGCCAAAGTCAAGCAGGCCCTGAAAAAGCAGTGCCATATGGCCTGAACCCCAACATATGTGGTCCAATAGCACCCCCTGCCCTGAGGCCTGCTGAACGGGGTCTGACAAGTGGCAATAGAAGGAATGGGCAAAGTATTTTAACCTGCTTAAAGAGAAGCAGATAGACCACGATGGGGTCTCTGCAGATATATGTACTGTTGCAACCTAACCATCCCAAATGTGAATGTGGTAAATTGTAGTAGTGCTGCTTGAGGTGATTGCTTTTCAGCCACTTTAAGATTGTGTGTCTGCTGATTGAAATTGTCTTGTGTACAGTTGATAGGCATCTCCCTTTTGCGACTACTATTTCTAAAAGGCAGCGGGGAAGGCATGGAAAGATCCACTAGTGGGCTTAAGGGCTGTGAAGAATTTTGGGAGAAGGTACCATATGGGCAAGAAATATATGCCAGGGCAATTGTTTTGTACCTGGCAACAGTGATCTGCACAAATTGTTATAATGCACAATGGTTCAAGCATGCTGTATACAAAGTTTCTAGTTATGATGTTTCATGTCCTCGAGCGGCCTGAATCAGTTGAAGCCGAACGCCTCCCTTTATCTGTCTCCTGCACTTGTGGCCACATTCGAGCATCAATTATTCATAAGAACAGAAAAATACTCCTTCATTTTGGGGACCTTTCCTGTATTCATCTTTGACTACGTTAATATCAGTTTCCCTAATTTGTCTTTGAGTCTTTCTCGTGCTGCATTCACCAATAGCACATAGTTAGAAACTCGGTAGCAATGTTTTATAGGCAAATACATTGATTATCATGAATGTAGTAGGGCTCACAACTGTAACCTTTTCCTTGACATCTTTTAATGAGATAGATAACTTTGAATATATTATTTTAGTGATTTTCACATACACAATCCATCTTTTAAAACACAGAGGATTCTGAATAGTGCCCTTGGGTCAATCTCGTTATCTTTCCAAGTATTGGTCTGTTGTGGCACCCAGAGATTTGCTCCATTGTTTATAGTAAGACTTCTTAGATACCCTGAATCAATGTACTAAATCTCCAGTAAATGAACTGATTTGTGTGTTTGGGAAGTGTCGAATTTTAGCCAGTGGTTTCAGTTGTGGCCCACTGCCACTCTTTTTTTGGAGACTGTGACTTGCTTTTAATTTGCCTACTTTGACCCAGAAGAAGAGAGAGAAACGCAGCAAAGGGTTAAAGGAGAAAGGAAAAAGTAGTGGCAAAGGGAGAAGGCGTGGATGATTATGAACCTCTGACGATGCACCATATTGTGTTATTGTTGTACCGATCCAAGATGTGTGAGATTTTATAACTCTAAAATGATCAACTAAGGACGGTGTCATTCCAATTTCTCGGTTTAGAAGCAGTGGCCGCATAAGATGTGGCCAAATTATAGATGGCATGAGTGGCAAGCAGCAGAGTAGCAGTATCTAGGGAGCATCCTAATTAAAAAAAAAATGAAAATGGAAAGCTAAAGGACTGATCCACTAACCTTGGAGCTGTAGTGCACTCATTTTCAGATGGAGGTGCACATGTGATAAGGCAGGATGCTATTACACGGACTGATACATTATTTACAGGCCCCATTGTAAATACTATCCAGATTGACTTTTACAGCTCCTTGCAAGCACCGCTCTGGTCCAACTTGCCAACTTGAGCTAGAAAGGACGAACAGTAGTATGTATGCTCACCTCCAACGACTTAGCTGGAGACCATGTGCATTGGATATTGATCATTCCTGTCGGAGACCGCAGGATTATATCTACTTGTGAGTTCTGAAGCTCGTTTGCTTAATTGATGGACACACAAGAAATCCATGCAACGTATTTTAACAAGATTTTATTAAATATAATGCCGTGTTCTAGTGCAATATATGAATCATCATTATTGCAGAAATTAAAGGCGAAAATCTGATACATAGAAATGCTTGAAAAAATAGCAACATATTAGATATTGATCATTGAGGGAAGTCATTGATCGAACCAATATGTATCGCAATCCCTCCATTCATATGCTCTGGCCATTTCGTTATATATCATCAAAAATGCTATATAAACGAGTTTTCTAGATGACTTTATTACACATATACCTTACACTCTGAGCTATTCAATGCTTCTCTGTCCACAGCAAGCAAGGTCAGTTTCTGACTTTGGTTTGCCCTACTTTGTTTGATAAAGCAGCAGAGAGCACCGGCTTATGCCAATGCATGACTTCAACCCATCTTATGGGGCCTAACGAGGAATATAGCAGTGTAAACGTCTAACCCCCATATTTGTCAGAGGGGATAAGGAATTCCAAAATCCATGCCTACTTTGGTAAATGGTAAGATTGGCTGTAATAAAATACCTGGCTATTTGCTTTAGTACCGTGCACTACCAATCCACACTTAAAGGACTATTGGCCCCAGAACCTACTCACCACATTCACAGCTCCCTGCAGTCGCCTCTCCGGTGCAGCCTCGTTCACACTCTTTTAGCGCAGAGACTGGGGCTTGTTCGGAGACAAAATGTGAAAGGGTGTTTCGGAGTTACCCCTGTGTGTTCAGGTAGCAATAGGAGAGGTATTCATTTCCACTTTAATTCGGGAGGGTTGAGGGACAATTTAAGCAATTTGCATTAGGATATTACCAAAGGATTCACCCTTAGGCAAACTGCTCCTGGCATGTCTAATCAGCCATGCTTTCTGCCCCAACACACTGCCTATGAGCGATAACAGTTTTAATGATTGGTAGTTTACAGGTAGCTGAAATATGCATTAGTTTATTCGCTCCTTCAGCTAAAATAGAGATTATGTATGCTTTTATTGATATATTTTCCTAGGTAGAAACACCACTGGCTAAGTATTTGATTAAGGAAGCAATCCATTTAATACCTAGTGTATGAGGCAATTTGAGTGTAGTGTCCATGCACAAATTAGGTGTGACCTATAGATTTATAGTAAGAACTAGGTATTTAGTAACATCTCCCATAATTAATAGTACACATTTGCATTCTTTTGGCAAATTATAATATGCTTTATACAGAAGGAGATGATGAATGTGTTTGTGTTTAGTGGTATGTCTTCCTCTTGGTCGTTTTCCTTTGCAATAGGTATCTCAGTTTAATGAAAGATAAGAAATGAATAACTGAATTCAGAATGGTGTGACGGCTGTGAGAAGAAAGGGCCATTCAGTAAAGTCAAATCCCTTTTCTGAGGGCTTATGTCGTATTTTGGAGAATAGTTGTCTTAAATTATTTTGTGTTGATAGTCAGAGGATAAAACCCATGTCTTCTGGATTTATATGCCTTGGGTTATGCAGAAGTATTAGTCTGGATACCCGATTACCTCAGTTCCATTCTTATGTGAATTACTCTGATAAATACAAACTTCAGCAACGTTTTACTGTTAACTATTCAGGTCCATGCACAGTTTTTTAGGCGCTACGAAGAATGGGCTTTGGCTCCAGCCAGAGAAGTATTATCACCTCACATAACACTACTGAGGGACTATGAGGGACTGTTTTATATCTGAAATATGCAATCTTTACACTTTCCGCTGTTTATCTCATAGATTTGTTTATGGAATTCAGTCATTTTTTGAGAGTGTAGAACAACACTTATTTATTAGCCCCCTATTGTACATACAGTCAGCGTGTGTGTCATAACTCTTAGTGAAACCAGACTACCACGAAATTCCATCTGCGCCCACTTTTTTCCACCTGATTATCTTGGAAGACAGAACTTGTTTTTAAGGTGTCAGGCTCACGTAGTAAGTCAAAATAAACCACAGTTATACTTCTGTCAAAAAATCTAATTGTCTTAAGTCCAGTAAAAGCCGTTATAGTCACTCTGAGTCAGTTGGTTACAAGGTTCACTAATATATCTGTAATATACATGTTATTTATATCAGATGCACCTTCAAATGAAACAAAATAAAAAAACAACCACCAGAATCCTGTGAACTAGTTTCATACTAAAGTTCCTTACACCATATCTACTATGTATCCCATCTGCGTTTCATAACCTCATATTACCAAGTGTATATGATATCATTAAGAAGGAATAATAAGATTGTTAAATCAAAATATACTCCCATATACGTTTAGCCAGTAAAGGAAATGTCACTTAATTAATATATATCTTGCAAGCATTACAGTAGAAAACTCATTTGTAATGCATAATCTCCAAAGCCTTCTCAAAGCCTTCTCAATTCATAATTGTTCTAACATTTATATTTAATACTATAACACTTACCTGAAAAATATATTTAAGGCAAAGTATCCAGTCTATTTCATTCTCACACTATTGGTGTGCTACGCGGGTTCCATCTTACTTTTGTAACTAAGATTTATTGCAGACATCCACTTAGATATGTAGTGTAAATGTGATGCTTCATGTTTTATTGCTGCCTGTGGGAATGTCTCATGTGCAGTATCATGTATGTGATCCCCCATCCAAGTTTGCTCACTTGGTAACACAATGGATAGATGTGGGTGACATATGACTCACTGTGTGGTTACAGAAATTCTGATAAAGTGACATGTTAATTAAGTTCCCTCTTTAGGTTAAAATTCCAGTTCTGATGAAAGTCGACGGTTTCATAAATACCATGAAAGAACACGTTGACTGCTTGTTTGCACCATATGGAGCTAATAATTAAGAATTGGTCTACACATAGCTAATTTGATTACTGAACAGTGAGTGCGGGGATACTTCGAGAACTAATGAAACTTGTATAACGCAAGGTGTTGGAAGGGGCGGAGCTTTACACTTATTTCCTGTGGCATTTTGTATACAAATATTGATATACTATAGATTCTAGAAGCAAGCGCCAACAGTTTCTCTTGCCAACCTGTTGTATGTACATTTTGTGCTTTTTTTAAAGTTTGTTTATGGCGGTAGACTTTTTTTTAAATACATTTATTTGACAGGAACTCAGATGGCACCATTACCCACAACAGGTTTGCTACAACTATACTTACTACCACTAGCACACAGCCATAAACACCAACATATTACTACCACCATCATTAATAACACCAACATTTTTATTACCACAAGAACAGCATTTGCACATGCCAGCGTATAAAAGCTTTACTACAAGCAAGCCAGAACTATTGACTTAGCCACTGCTTGTTTCTTTAAGTTCTGCTCTTTTTTGTAATTCATATTGTCCTTCTAAGTTTTATACTTCCGTAATTAATATTACAAAAATTAAATAATATGCATTGCCAATAAATGCACGTATATTTTATTTTAACAGTTGGCCTGTGTTCCAGAGACTCTTCGTTTACTGTTCGATACTCTGCCAATTAAAAAAGATCTCATATGTCCTGTTTAAACCTTGTGGATTCATATATTGAAATGTGATCTACTTGCTACAATAGGTTAGAGCAATAGAACACCGCTTCTGCTTCGACCGGTCCCAAACCTCTGCTTTCACAGAAGCCCTAATGCTGCCATTGTAATTGGGCTAGGCTGAGGCATTTAAACTAGGTTCACCGGTTTCCTATTTCTTGTCACAAAGTATCTTTCCGTATTATCTTAAAAAAGCAGACGTACAATTTTAGTGGTGGTATCATTCTATGAAGGAAAAGAAAATCTCGGTGCTATACAGTAATTGGATGGCACTGCAACGTTTTTCCTGCTCAAAGATAACTGAACAAGGGTGCGCAATGCCCTATAAACGTTCTGATTTCTTTGGCTCGTAACGCTGCACGTGCGCTCTCTAGTGGCTACTCTGAGATTTTCAGGCATTTCTGCGAAACTGCAGGTGCAAAGCAGATAAACAAGTGGGAGTGCGGCTGAGAGCAGGGACACGCAGCGTTTACCTTGCGGGAGCGTGCGCGATAATTGCTAACACATGGCGCCGCTGCTCGCTCCTGCACGGGAAACGCCAAACATGCATGTGTTGCAATTGAAAGCAATGCAAAGCATGCAAGTTTTGGGCTAAAAAGCAGATCGATTTCAAGAGGTCCCCTCCTAAGCAGCGCATTGGCGCTGTGTAGGCGAGACCTAACAACTACTAATCTATGCATTTGGTTTGACGGCGTCACTGATAAAACATGTAATTCAGGATTGTCTGTTAAAGCAAGAATTGCATATTTCGTGATTTTAATGTAACGTTTCTTTGGCTATGCTGGCAATCCACTTTTTCCTATATTTGAGGCTTCTTCAGAGATTGGCAAAAGCTAATACAACTCCAAGTCAATAATAGAGAGTCCCATAAATGCTTGATGGTCAGAATGGTGGACGTTCCATTGTTGGGGACAGGATCCCACAATAGATACAGGAGAAAAGCAAAAAGATATTCTGTTGTCTGTTGGCAAGGGAAATTATTTATGTGGACATGGAGCATTTTCTCTCACAGTAGTACTTCACTGTCAAAAAGATGCCACCTGAACCAACAAAATGAATGTTTTTAACTACTAATGTTCAGAAGTTTAATTCTGCCGCAAGATGTTTTTATTGATGTGCTTTTTCTTCCTGATAATTTTATATTGTATTAAACAAAGTTGCATGTTAAGGCCCTGATTACAAGTTGTGCTGAGTGGAATTCTACTCTGCACACTTATCAGTGGCTCAGGGGTAGAAAGAGATTACTGTGCATATCTTTGATGGTGCTAAGAAAAACTTACCTTTTGTTTACCATTCATGTTCCTACAAGTCCCACAAACTCCCATTTGTAGGAAAAAATAATTGGAACCAGGTCAAACTGCAATATTTTCTTTTTCATAAGCTGCTTATAGGATTCTGGTTGATTTTCATGCTTGGATTTCCTCCCAGACTATGCTGCCTTAGACGTAGCTGCAATCGATGGCTACAGGAACCACAATAGCGCCCAATTATATAATATCCATTGTGACATATACGGTCAGTTATTATTACAATGGGGCGTAAAATTGAATCTAGTATAGTAAATGGAAGAACAAAAGGGAATTCACATGGCAGTCATACCTTGAGTAGCAGAGTCTCTCCTTATGAATAATTGATTACTTTATGTGTGGATAGAAACTAACTTGAGTATTAAGAGCCTTCAAGTGCTGGATACTAAGTTAAAGTATCATAAACAGATTTTAGAATTAACAAAATTACCCTTTGATCCATGCAACCCCTAATTAATTGTACACAACAGATTTTCTGTAAAATGAATCCCCAGCATCTCTTTAGAACGTCAGAACTGGTTGTAAAATGTATTAAAGTCTAAATTGCGAAATTTCTGCCCAAACATATTAAAACTTTAATCTCCATGGCCAGTACCCACTTTTTAAGACATAAAACAATCTTGGCACTCAAATTTCGTTTCTCACGATCAGAAACAGGAGTGCCAATGGACATTAATGTTGTCTGGATTAGTTCCACACCGATCTAAGGAGACTCTGAGCCTGATTGTTAGGAAACAAGGTGCAATATAGCAGCCCTCATACATAACGATACACCATTGTTATTTATCTAGTGTGATAAAGAAGTGGCTATTACGAATGTATGATGTTTCAACACATGCGCATGGCAACGCATGGCTTTACAACGCGGTCGTTACAACGACCGCATTGTTACCATGCTTGGCATTACATCTCAAGTCATATTAATGAGTTGCTGTAGGGGATGCGCTGGATTTAGGATTAGTATTAATTACTATTCCTACTCCAGTTTGTGCAACAGCAGGGAAGGTGTTAGATTTAAAATCCAAAACAATCCCATGTGTTGCACGCCCCCTACAGCAAGTCGCTGATACGACTTGCTATGTAATGGCATGCGTGGTAATAACAAAGTCATTGTAACAACCTCGTTGTAAAGCCATGCGTTGTGAAAACAGCGTTGTAAACACTGTTTCCAGGCTATTACGAGTTTTCGAGAAATATTTTGCAGATTCTGTTGTTGAACACACCCAAATCCGCGCAGTACGATATTTACCCTGATAATTTCCCCTGTTAAATGTTGGCACTTTTGACCTACCTGAGGTATTCAATATCTCTAAACTTGTAATTCTGACCCATGCGCAAACAGGGTTTATTTAACACACTGGTCGGCCTACACCATCCCAATCAGGCCAAAAATCTGCGCAGTGTTAATACGCGATCAACAACACTTAAAGAGTGAAAGTTTGACTAGCTGCGTGACTGATGTTGCCTAGGACACAGGTACAGAAGGCGCAAAGACTATTTTAGTTATTGATTTTATTTTTTAACCGTCCAT
Organism: Lissotriton helveticus; assembly: GCF_964261635.1. Lineage (NCBI taxonomy): Eukaryota > Metazoa > Chordata > Amphibia > Caudata > Salamandridae > Lissotriton > Lissotriton helveticus. The sequence continues at coordinate 233,089,514 of NC_136072.1, read as the reverse complement.
TTTTATAGAATGGTTTTTACTAAAGTACAGGCACACCATTCCAAGATGGCCACCCGTGCGCTCTCTTGCATGACCATGTAACGGTGACCATTGTTCAATGTTTTTGGACAAAGTGCAGCAATACCCATTACACGATGAACACTAGTGCATCTGTCTCCATGTGCACATAGTGGTGGCCATCTTTGAATGGTTTCTTTTATACTTTAATGGAAAGCATTCAGAGGAAACCCACATTGGTTAAACCAATAGCTCTGCAATCAAGTCAGGCCAATTGGCCATGCCAGTGCTTGTTTATCCTATTTCTTTTACCGTGTTTTATTTTGTAGCTTTTTGTTTTGCCACTGATATGGATAATTCTCTTCTTTGTTTCAAAAATTCTACATATACCTCCTAGAAAGCTGAAAGCCCCCCTGAACCCAATTCACATAGCTCGCTGATTTCATAAAGCCTGCATATCGCCACACTTGGCCCTCTAAAAAAAAAAAGGTAATGTGGAGGGCAGGTTCTGAGATTTACTTGCCCAGCTTTCCAGTAAGAGGATATCTTTTTAGTGTTTGGAAGGAGACAATGCAACACTTTATTCCTGCTTTTTAATGCAGGTCTGTAGTACACTTGAGGTACACGTGCATACAAGTCTGGCCTTGACAAGTAATTACAAAGATTGATCAACTCTGGTGTTTTCCCACTTCAGGGTAGTTTTTGTTTTGCACATAATAGCAGCACTACAGAAGAACTGAAACGTCTCTGCAAAGCAATTCAGCAAGAACCTCCCACTAACACACTCCCTCCTGAAACCAGGCTCATATCCTCCGTCACTCTTTTTAAGAAAGAAGTAAAAGCTATTCTCATAGCCAAATACACTTGACCTATTAACGTGGATCTGTAAAGACTCTGCACCGATCTGTATTATTCTGCACGATCCCTACGACTGTGTTTTTCCTGTATTATTCTGCTCGATCCCTACGACTATGTGTTTTACCTGTATTATTGATGCACTTACCTGACTATCTACCTGCATTATTGATTTACCTGTGCTACTATGCTCCCTCACGTACCTACCCATCTCACTTCTACCTATAATTTCGCTATACCTAATGACCTGCTATTCACTCTCTTGTTGGTATTCCCTGCTTTGTAAAGCTCTCTGATCTCTGCAAAGATCTTGTTCGTGCTATGTAAAACTTTCAAAATAAATAAATAAATAAATTAAATGCTAACAATAAACTGAATGTCATTGGCAATGGCAAGCGGGGTTTATTTGATTTCTTTCATAAAATGGCATTCTTTAGCATCTACAACAAGCCGTAATTTCTATATATAAAAAGGGGGAACACATATAGAAACGTATGCTGAAATCTAATGAAAACAAACAACAGTCACAAGGTTGATATTGAATCGTGCATTCAAACTGTATATTCAGATTTTCCCATGAAACAACGCATCTGTACATTGCAAGCAAGACAAATTCCACAAGAATAGACGTCTGTATAGTCTAAAGCTTCCTAATCTGAAATGTTAAAAATCTTAGATGGCCTACGTCAGGAGCGCACTTTCTGAGGTTCAAAAAACAAAAAAACTTTGTATCCTTACTCTGAATATCTTCCCCATTTTCAGAGACTGGTAACACAATTTTAAGTTTCAAAAGTGGCCTGTTTTTGGGGTGGGGGTGGGGGGAGCTCGCCAAAAGATACTGTTTCAGATGTTTAGGATTGTTAATGTGTTACATTTAATGTGATGTAGAGATTCACGTGACAAGCTGTCTGGTCAGTTGGCAGTAAGTACATTTCATTCACAGACATTGTATTTTCAATTTAGGAGTCATTGTATCAGGCTGCAGTAAAATATTTTGCTACATTTTTAAATGATCAAACACTGTTGATGTTTTCTAGATAAAAAAGATACATATTTTGCTCTTCTCTACCTGAATATGGGAAGTTTGGATTACAGGTTTTAATAGTTTAAGATATTTTAGGGGTTATCAGCCAAAACAGTAGCATTGTTAAATTGTTGCGAGTATTAGAAAACATATGACTATATAAATTGCAATGCCCGAAAGGGCTCAGGGTTACTGACCAATAGCCTCTCAAGGTATGACTTTTTTGTTTGTTTATTTGTTGATAAAACAGTAGCCTGGCAAGATAGCTAAAGATCTCTCAAAGGCCATTCTTGTTCACTCAAAAAGAGGTCTAAACCTCTTCATTTGACTTAACACCCATCAACCTGTCATAGTGTGTGCAGTTTGCGTTTTGGTGGGTCTTAACTAGTGATTCATATCTCTGTTACCTTGAGAGAGTATTAATCCTGTCTTCCATACTATCTTCGTCATTTCCATTTTGCTTCTACCAAATTGAGGAGAAGGAGTGGAAGGGGGAAAAGGGAGGAGGAAGAGAACATGCAACATCATAATTTAATTAGTGGCCAAATGAAGTGCTTAATGTTTTTTTCTTTTTTTCCTCAGGCAGTAATGGCTGACATGAGCTGCTGTTGTGGACTCCTCACGGCTTCCAAGGATCCAGGTGTGTGGTCTTACCCCTTTTTAAGTACAGTGACTATATATGGCTCATGTCTCGTGCACTGACTCTTTGTGTGTCTTGGATTTCATGATCCTCCTACTAGGTCTCATAGTGGTATTACTCATCCCTAGAGTAGGGTTAGGTGATTCCCAAGATTTTTTTGATTTTATTTACAGTTCTCTTAAATATTGTATAAAAAACTTTTCATGCAATTTCTTTTTATTATTTTATTTTTTTATATTTTTGATGTTCAGAATTTTATTTGGTCTCAGTTCTTTGTGATTGTTCTCTTTAAGCTAAAGCCATGCAGTGTTGATTTTTCCTAATGATGGTCAATTACGTCAAGATGGAAAATTTCAGACTTACAATATTGTGTCTTCATGTTTGGCTGAAGAAATTCTTGAAGACAGAGCTCAGAATCTGCCTTTGTTGTTAAAAATGTAATTGTGTGCTCAACTAAATAATAAGATGAATACAGAATGAGATGTCTTCTAGTAACATTGTTTACAATGGAGACGATGATTGAAAAGGAGATGTCAACTGAAATGGCAAAGGCTAACCCATCAAATTGTACAAACATGTTTTACATGACGTGCTGCTGAATCCTGCTGATGTGATATATATTTCTCAGTATAATTACTTTAGAATGCATACATTTTAGGGTTATATATACTGGAACCGTAAATAAAGGAAACAAGCAACGTCTGTAAAAACCAGTAAGTAATAGGGGTTCAGTTTACAGAAAGGCAATACATAAATGAAAACTAGGCCACAAGAAACGGGAGGAAAGGAAGGACTATCACAGCTAAAACATTATTTAAGTTGGATAAAAAAAGAAAAGAATAAATATTTTAAAAAGTTAAACCTATAAATGGGTTTAAGAGAATAGTGGTAAGATAAAGGGGCTATAGGGTATTCATGAGTACATTAACTAGAAAAAAGCAATAAACAAAGCAAAGTCTGAGATTAAACTCTTAATTCCCAGAGATATTTCCATGAGACAAATCAAAAATAAAAAAACCTATTGCGATGTTGGTCGGAGTTACTTCCGACTGACATCGTGGAGGAAACAGGATTGACCGACCTCTGGTCTGTGGTCCTGACTGCCTAATTATGATTGAACCGCACATGGTGTGGTCGCATTCCCACATTCCCCTATGGGAGCATGTGTTGCGGCCGTAAACCAGCCGTAGTACATGCTCCCATAGGGAAATATGAGATTATGTTAAAGCCCTAAGTGTGGTTTGCTTGTTACTCTTTGCTAGTGATCTTTTTATTTTTAGGCTTTGAAATGTACTACTAGTTTGAATTTGAAAGGTGGTTGAACGTTCAAACTCCTCTTTAGGTTGCGTAGGAAAATTTGAGTGTTGTCTCCTCATTTATTTGAAATTAATTCTCCCGGAAAATATCCTGTTTGGTTCTGATAAGTTTGGAAGAAAAGCAAGTTTCTTATGTTCTTTTAACACAAATCTTTATTGGTTATATCCTTGATTTTGTAATATTTTGTATTTTGAATGTGCAAACAGCCGACACATGTTTCGCCCTACTTGGTCTATTTAACCAGGGCTTTCTCAAGGCTTATTGGATAATCATAGCAACACTGTGCAGTTTCCTTCGGATTAGGTATAAAATATAGAACATCAATTTTCAAGCCAACAAATATACTAGCTGTAATTGTAAGTCCAGCAGAGCAGCTGTCCTGGGACAATCCCTCGTTCCGAACGTCATGATTTGAAATGGTTATGCACTATTAACATGTTGTATCATCATATAATTTGTCATTTTTACATAAGATGAATTTAATCACTGTATCATTGGGTAATTTCCTTTAATTTTGATGTGGAGGCTGGTGAGCTAAATATTTGGTGGGGCAACAGTCCAACCATGGACCAAATTGCCAGATTTAGATTAACAGATTGTGCTGCACTAATGGCACAGTGGTGTGACCGAGGTGCTAGGGTTTATCACTCGTAGTGCCATATTTTGAATTGAATGCTGTCGGTCTTACCACAGCAGACCAGTGGAGAGGTGGCTTTTGAATAGGGAAAGCTTTCAGACCTCAGAAATCCGTCTGGGGGGTATTTGAACAACAGGGGCATGCCTTTCTGATATCTAGAGTGCCTGTGCTTACCTTCTGCCTGGGCTGCTTGGAAGTATGTGTGACGTCACAGTATATTGCATTATAAGCGTGCAGTTGTGATGTCATGGGAACATGATTGAACGGGAAGTGTGTTCATTAGTTTATATGTGTTACTAAATTCCTATCATAAAAGTATAAAAAGTTAAAATATTGAACAAACTTTGACATTGATGTTAGGACAACCAAGTGTAAAAATGTTGATTGCAAATCTATATCTTTAGTCTATAAATGTGTGATACTAATATAGGCCAAATATGAAATCTGCATTCCTGTATATGCGTACGTATATATCATACATGCATAAAGGTAGAGTATGATTTGTTGCTGAGTATTGTCAATCTATGGCAAAATGTTCTCAAGAAAGAAGATTGCTTATTTAAAAGATAGACACCTAATGGCAGCAAACGCCAAACAAGCGTTTCACTTGTTTGTGTGGAACCAGGTTATTTGGACATTTTTAAGCGTGCTGCGCAAGTCTTCTGAAGTATTTTCTTGAAGATGGATTACGCATGCCTTAGTATACTGCTTACTGAGTGATATGTCTCACTGATGTTCTGGTTGGATATTCTGAATAAAGCAAACACAAGGAGATGTTTCAGCGCTCTGTCCATCGTCTCCTTGTGTTTGCTTTGTTTGCCCTAAGTTGGCAGGGTATGCCCAGACGTGGGTCCCTTGCTCCCTTTGCCACTAGATTCAAGCTAGCCTGGCTGAAGAGGGGTGTTACCCCGAAACCAGTCCCATTATACTTGTTTCCAGTCCAGGAAAGACCTGGCCTGGCAGTTCGGGCTGGACTGTTCCCATGAGGCACAGGACCAAGACTAATTTGCATATATCTGTGTCTGAACTGGGGTGGAGAAGTGAGCTAAAGATTGACGATGGATTCAACCCAGATCTGTGACTGGGGGTGTGTCTGAAAAGTTTCAGCGCTCCGTCCATCGTTTGCTTGTTTTTGCTTTGGCTATTCTGAATGACCGAAATACCCTAAAGATGCTACCAAATTAAATAAGGAAATAATTTATTTTATGGCTTAGAATCGATGTATTCGAAATGTAAACCTAGACAACCTGGCCCCACCAGCCCTTATGGGAGGTTGGTGTGGGATGAACTAGTGGGGGCTTCAAGGTACAAGTTAAACTCTGGGTACACACATTTTTGCTAGGGTCCTGCAAGCATCCCACACTATCTGTTTGGGTTATCTTGCAGCTTTATGACAACAAAATTACCTTTTGTACCATGCATTATTTTTTTAGCATTTGAATGTTGTTTAGGAAATGCTACTATTTTCCAGAGTACTAGAAGTTCCATTCTAAAAGTTCAGACTGTGAGCTTTGCACAGAGGTTAAATAAAAACTCTTCTGTAATCATTATTATGAATATCTTTACTGCTTCATCGTGTACCGTCTAAATCATCCAGTACTTGAAAGACATGGCCAAGTTACAAAATGTGCCTCAGTACAGAGCCGTTTTGCACTAGAATCTGCACTGACCAGTGATCTTCATACTAAGATTTTTGTTTCAGTGTATAGCGTCAGGTTTGTATACTGCATAGCGTGATGGGTACTGCCATACAGTTCCACAGGGAGCCCGTTAGGTTTTCTAGAATGCGAGCATTTTCCTTATCTTTTACTTCAATGAATTAAGGTCCAATTCCAAGGTCAGTTCATTTAAGTAGCAGAGAAAACCATTAGAACAGCATCAACACAGCCGCTGCACCAAATTTGATTTTGGCGTTTTGAATGCAAACCCATGACCAGAAAGGAATAATGCGTACACAATTTCAGAGCCAAAACTGGGAGGTTTCTTCCTCAAAAAAGGTAGCCCGCCGTTCTCAAGCCAACTGGCGTATTTCAAAAGAAAACAATGAAACAGAACATCTGAAGAAAGAATGGTCATGATGTTTGCTTCAAGAATTTTTGATCTGTATTCCTCAAGCTAATCCCAAAAACTACCGGCAATGAATCTCAATAAAAACTACACATGACTGTATAACGTATTTAGGCTTATCCCCAGTAATCCCAAGATGCTGTCGTCAGTCAAATTGTTACCTTAAACCATAGGTTATGTTTGCAGACTAGGCCGGATGATGTGCTTTTCAATATGGGCTTATGTTTTGCAAATATGCGTTCACTTGACAAAGCCGGCCTGCATTTGCTTTACTTAGAGGTGGGCGTCACTGACCAGCATGAGGTAAACACCAAAGCTGTTAGTCATCAATCAATATGAGCGGTGGTTATAACAAACCATGACTGAGAGGTTAGGAGTTTAGGGTGAGGCTGAAGTAAGTGTTTGTCAGTGGGAAAGAAATCAAAATGTACCTGCACACCCCACTGGCTCACCTCCTCCTCGTGCTTCAGTTCCTCGGCTCTTATGGTTTCTACAGCAGTTGAAGCCTCCACACCAATCCGGGCCCTGCTCTCTTGCTGCTGGTAATGTTAAGCAGCATGAGAGCAACGCCAGGATTGGCTGGAGCAGGCTGCCTCGACACTCCTGCAGGCACTCGAGGCCCGTGCCTGCTGTCCAACAAGCTGAGTGGAGTGATTTAAAGTGCACGTCAGGCTGGCCGTTGCAAGACCGCCGTCCAAAATGACATACACACTCTTAGCTGGTGAAATGAGCACCACTCGCCTGCTGCCAGTCAGCAGCAGTGGCTCTGCCCCCAAACTGTGTGGTTACGTTTCTGCCTAGGTGGCCTTTATGAGAAAGCAAATTATTAGTTAGTGGTTTTACTACTCTTGTAAGGTTCAATAAAGGTTTCAGTAATTTACACCAGAGCTCAACCCCTGGTAGTTTTGCCACAGAGCAGACAGGCGTAATTTAAGAAAATATGTAAAGCATTTACAAGTATCAAACCAATTGAAAAGATTTTAAAAAAGCAGCCAAAATATTTTTAAAGATAGTGAATAATTTATTAACAAAATGCCAAAATTCCAATAAGGGAAACGGAAGCTATGAATTTTAAACTTTGAAATACAAATATCGACAAAAAGGTTAATTGCTAAATGCTGTCATCTGGTTGCGCTTGATTGTGACCTAGGCATGATTTAAGGCCGACTGCAATGAACAGCAGGTTAGATACATAAACCAGGTTCAACCTAGTCAAAAGTTGTACTTTCTGACTTGGTCTCAGAATTGAAAGTCAAACATCCTCAGCAGGGCACAGCAGTAGGCCATGGTTGTGAAGGGCTCCCTGAGGCAGGATAGTCCTAGAACGAGGTTCTGGTTAAGCTATTGACTTTTGACAGGAAAGCTCAGAGCAGGAGAAATTCAAAAATTATGCCTAAGGAAGGCTCTTCATCGGCCTGATAGTTTTGGCACCTTCTCCCAATGAAGATTTCTACATTTGAACATAGGCACTTTATTTGAGTTTGGTTCCTCCAGGACAAGGCTGCAAGCTGTAACTGAATAGGGTTCTTATTCAGTATACCTTCTGATAACATCCTGCTGAAATGGATTTGCTGCTGCAGAAAAAATCAGAGTAGAAGCAACCTGAATCTTTGGGCTAGAGTCAACACACATTTGTTGAATTTAGTTTCCAGATTCGTCCCGGTGTCCCAGAGGTCTCTGGAGCCAAAAGGTTTTTAAGTTCCAGGTTAAGGATGTTAGGAGCTATGTTCCCTCTTAGGTGTGCGCTTGTGTGCCAGCGCACATGCTGCCTTTCTGCCGTGCACAAAGAGTCTGAGAGTGTGCATTTGAAAGTCAAATGGGAATACACAGCAATTATAACCCTGAAATGGGCCCTTAATTTCATTAAACTTAGGTACTCAGACACTGCACAAAACACAACTTGGACAGTTCTCTGCTGTCTTACACCCCTTCTCAGGCCTCACCAAAGCAAAACAAAGTTTAAAACGGGTGCCTTTGTGATACAGGTACTGACCTATGCATGGCTATATTTAGCTTTCGTGTAAGTGAGCCAAAATCACCCTCTGGCTGGCACACTAAGGCCTCTGCAGATTCTGCTGCACATATTGCTCAAAAAGATACATTTTGTCTTCAACAAAATAACTCTCATGGGTCCTGAAAGCATTTGTTGTTTCTCTCAGCTCTCTCTACCATTGGGCCTATGAACATGGTAAAATCAGGTACTATTTCTAAATAGAGACATTTTACATTTTTTTCAGATTTAAAACTGTTGACCAGTTTGCCCTAAAAATGCACGTAAACATAACTGACTGAGATGGGAAACAAGAAGTGCGTTATTTTAAAAAGGCATGAAAACCAAAAAGTCCAAGAGTTCTGGCCTTGCCGAGCCGATGCAATGCTTAATTCAGGCACTCTGTTCATCACCACCCCCTTTTCTGAATCATTTTGTCCACCATAAGCGTGGAAGGGTATACTCAGATGTGAGTCCCTTGCTCATTGCACCATCAGGATTCAAGCAAGCCGGGCCGACGACGTCTGAAATGGCAGAAACCGGTCCCCGGAAGCTTGTTTCCTTCCCAGTATAAGAATTGGCTTGGTAGTTTGGTTTGCCCTGTTCCCATCATGCACTGGGACAGGAACAGACTAATTTGCATATAGCCAAGTTCTGAGCTGGGATGGTGCAGTGAGCTAAAAAACGGTGATGGATCAAGCCCTGATCTTTGGACTGGGTAAGAGTGGTCTGCTTAATTCAGGCACTCTGTTCATCACCACCCCCTTTTCTGAATCGAGCTGATGCAATGGTCAATTACAAACAATATAATTTCTGAGTAATGTATATATATATACATTACTCAGAAATGCAAATGTATGTGCTACAAAAATAAACAAAAGAAAAGAGATACCACCCAAACTGTCAGTCATGTGATTGCACTACAAATTTTAAAATTAGTAAAATAACCAAGGCATATAATTTAAACAGAGCAATAGCAACATTTCCTAGCAGGCATGTGTTCATAATACAGGTGTAGAGAACCTTTTCAGTTCTTATGAAGATAATGAGATAATATCATTCTTATTTGCACAAACAAAAGGGCTATTTGAATTGCAGCAACCTGAATACCTATTTGAAATACACACGGATTTAAAAAAACAGGATAATGAATGGAAAATAAAAGGTCTTGTGGAAGGAAAATATATTAGTTCACCAGCCCGGTCAAGGGAAACACCATTCTTTTGAATTAGGGGTGCACATGCGAACAGGCAAAGTTTTATTTATTTATTTATTTTTAGTTTTCTATAGCGCGAACCAAACCCAAGATAGGGTATCAGAGCACTTTACATAGAGAGCAGGGTGTACATTTTTAAGGAGGGAATATTGACTAAAAAAAAACAAAATCAAAAACTAACAGCGAATAGCAGCATTGTTAATTTTTCTGAACAAGAAAGTAAGTTCAAGTTCCTGTAGGTCTTAACTTCGCAGTCTCAGTGTCCCGCGAGTAGAGGTAGTTAGGAAGTTGTAGAGCTGGTGTTGTGATTGTCCGGATTTAAGGAAGGAATTTGCTCATCAAGAATAATTTTGCTTCCTTTTTAAAGAGAGGAGTAGAGGAGATTTTTCTGATGTATGGTGGAAGCGAGTCCCATATTCTTGGCGCTGCTCCGGAGAATGCTCTGTTGGAAGTTTTTTCTTCTTGATGCGTGAGAGTTTCAGAAGTAGATTGTCTGCGCTCCTTTAATGTCTGTTTCCTCCAAATAAGGTATGTTTTTGATCTAGGTACTGGAGGTGTTGTGGTGTAGCACCTTGTGAGTGATGCAAGCCATTTTAGGTGAATTTGAGCTTCATAGGGTAGCCAGTTGAGTGCTTGCAGGTGTGGCGATATGTGGTTGTATTTCCTAGGTCCTCTTAAGAGTCTTGCTGCGGCATGGAGGCAGGATTTTAGAGGGGCGGTTGAGATTTTGGGAAGCCTTGAGAGGGTCATACATCCGTATTCCTGCCTCAAAATAACTAAGGACTGAACTGCAGTTTTGAGGGCTGAGTTCTTGAGGAATGGTTTCATTTTTCTGAGATAGCTGAGACGAAAGCGGGCATTTTTAGCCAACAGGGTGGTGTGAGTTTGGATGTTAAGGTACTTATCCAGTGTGATTCCAAGTGAAATGGAGGAGTCCACCAAAATCGGCGTGCAGTTCAGAGCAGTGATCATTTTGATCGACTCCTTTGTCTCAGTGGAGTTATTAAGGGGGGGATTAAGAGAAACTCTGTTTTTTGAGAGTTTAGCTTGAGGAAGTTGGTCGATAACCATTAGACAGTGTTTTCAAGAGCTAGATTCATTGTCCATATCTCTTCGATAGAGGAGATCTTGATGTACAGTTAGGTGTCATCCGCGTACATGTGGAAGGAGATGTTCGCTTGCTGTAGTAGATCGGTAAGTGGTTCGACCTATAGGTTGAATAGCGTGGGAGATAGGGTGGAGCCTTGTGGAACTCCTAGTAGGTCAGGTGAGGAAACTGAGAGATTTTTGTTGATCATGTACGATTGCGTACATTGCGGAATGATGCCAGTATCATTGCAAGAGAACTAGTGGTAGCAGTGGGCTGACTCATTGCCCTTCGCTGAATGCTGTGGTCGGTGAAAATAACATGAGTGAGAGCTGAACAGACCAACTGATTAAGAGGTACGACTCAAAGTCAAAGTATGTTATGCTATGTAAAGGTTACTAATACAGCACGAGGACACCAAAGTTTCTTGGTACTATAATAACCTAACATTGGCAGATACTGATACTGGCTGACCGTGGCAGAGCTAATTTAGGAATAAGTATATTTCAAGCGTAATAAGTGAAGATTAAAAATTAATGGATAAAGGTAAAGAAGTATTATTCCTACTGTCTGCAATTGAGAAGGCGCTGTTGCCAAAGGTGACAGTTCTAGGGATCGTGAGAAGAAACTTATTATTCGACCTTCAAATCAGGGGCTGCTTGTCCCAGCAGAATTTACATGCAATATAATACAGGAAGTGTTGAAAAACAGCTCTATGCACTAAGAACTTAATAGCAATTCTTTAACGGACCGTAAGCCTATGTAATTGTTATAAGAAAGGTGAAATATTTTGGTACTTTGGAACCTTGCAAATCAAACGGCTGCTGCATTGTTTCAGTGATTGTCACCGTGTGATACAAGTTGCATTGCCATAATCGAGCCGAGACTGAACGTATGCATTGATCAGAGAAGCATGAAATCTAATTATGTGTAACTGGCAGAATATTTCATGCAGCATTAAAATGGAAAAGGCAGAAGCTTGAAATCTTGGGAGCATGAGAGCCAAATATAAGTTCGCTTCAGGATAGGTTCCCAAATAATAGATTGAAGGAATCTGGAAGGGCTGCCGATTTCAGAACTTGCCTAGGGGAGCTTATGGACTGGGTGAGACTGAGTTGCCTCCAGTTAAATGCAGGGAAGACAGAGGTGATGGTGGTTGGAAAACAGCCGTCTCTCTGGTTGCAGCATTGGTGGCCAGAAGCACTAGGACCTAGCCCAGTGCCGAAAGCCAAGGTGAAAAATTTGGGAGTGTGGTTCGATGAAAATTTTTCCTTCTCTGAGCAAATGTCTGCTGTGGCCGGTACGTGTTTCGACATTCTAAAGATCCTACGTAAGATTCTTGACCTCCTCCCCCTGGATGCTAAAAGAACTACTGTACAGGCTCTGAAACACCTTGCAGAAGGTCCAAAATGCTGCAGCCCGGCTTATCTTGAATATCCCAAGGAAGGAACTGCATTGGCTCCCTATCCATGCCAGAGTTACCTTTAAGGCCCTATGCTTTAGTCATAGAATCCTTAGGAAAAGGGGGCTGCATTTTCTTCTCCCCCTCCTGATGGTCTACCAGCCTGCCCGTAATCTGAGATCGTTAGGCAGTGCTAAATTGACTGTGCCCAAGGTGCGGAAGGTTCGGGCTGGCGGGAGATCCATCGGTTTCCTTGTAGCCAAGGCATGGAATGAGCTCCCTGTGGATCTGAGGACATCTGAGTTGGAGTCTCTGTTCCGCAAGAAACTGAAAACCTGGCTCCTCCGTCATCACCCCCGGGAGTTCTAAAGTAGTAGGGTGCCATCTCTGTGTGGATGTCCACGTTGGATGGTGGTTAGCTTGGGAGGGTTGCTGGGGTTCATTTATGTCCTAGCTCGGGGACACTCCGGTTGGAGTAACCATTGCGCTTTATAAGCTTCTTAATAATAATAATAATAATGATTGTTGTCCAGAAGGAGGACAAGGGTTCATTAGCGAAGGCCCGGTCAGAGAACACAGGGCATGTGTGCCCTCATGAATAATTAGCAGCTCAGTCTTTAATTTCAAGCAGTTCTGTGACATCCATGAGCATACCAGAAGACTGCACTAGAAAAGAAGTATTAGATTGGTCCTTCACAACCCCAAAGTGTATCTTCTGCGTACATATAAAAATGTGCACCCCCTTTTTTCAACAGTTTGGCCAGAGGGTGCGTATAGATATTTAATAAAAGAGGAGAAAGTATCCTGACATGAGGGACACTTCAATTGAGAACTTTGTTTGTACACATTCAGAATAATTGCTATAATTGTTGATGTTTTTATTTATGATTTTTATTTTAAAGGGGGCCCTGGGCTAGACCTAAAAATATTAGCCACTACATGCCTTATTCATTTTTCAACCACTGCTTAGCCTCTTTCGCAGACCAATGTTATAAGTGTTTGTGGTGTCTGTGGACATTATATTTCTAGGAGTTGTGGTGAGGTTCTCTAGGTACCTTACTTGCCAATGTGTAGAGAGTCTATCTTCTGATTTTGAACGGAAAAACAAAACAAATACAATGATCTGGCTCAAACATCAACGAGGTTTTCCCACTCCATCTTGATCAGTAGGATCAGTTTTATACAGTAGTAGGATCAGGCTTATACAGTTATAAGTCACGACTTCGCTTCCAGAACTTACCCTTTCACATACCATGCTATTTCATTTGAATGTAGCTTTACAATGATAACTTGCTTTTTATATAGTGCTAGATACACTTTTCCTACCATTAATTAGTGCTGTACATAAAAGATTAGGGGTCTGATTTAGAGTTTGGTGGACAGGTTACTCCATCACAAACGCAACAGATATCTTATCCGCCATATTACAAGTAGGTTAAGGTGCACTTGTAATACGACAGATGGGATATACGGCAGGTTTGTGACAATATAACATGGCAGCTGAGCTCTCATCGGGTCCTAAATCAGCCTACCTAGGCTCAAGCACTCTTGATCAGCATTTGTCAATCTTAGCTATTTAACTCACTGAGACATCCTCCCAGTTATTGAACACTAGAGTACTTCTGCATGAGTCTTCATCATAATTGCAATTAAATGGTGTTACTATTGTTCCTTGACAGTGTATAGTGTTCTTTTGCCTTTTTTTTGTGACCTTGTACTGCTACAACTTCCATCACGTATAGTAGCACACTGCCTATGATCATTCCTCAGTGGCTCATTACATCTCTCGATTGTGCACACAGTCAGGAAATGTGTGCTCAAAAACTTGCTATTACAGCACACAGACAAAATAATTAGAGGGAACATTGCTTAGAAGTACACATTGACACAGTAAAGGGTCCTAGAACCTCATGGAACAACACTTGGGGTAAAGACACTCCAGCAGAAGCCTCCAGCAGGTCCAAGGCAGGTCCAGTTGGAACTAATCAGCTGGGTTATTCAGTCAAAGGTGCTTCTTGCAGCCTTTTGTATCCCTATAGCTTAAGAGGCGGTCAACAAAGTTGGCCCCTGGAGTCCACTTCATTGCCCTAGGTCCAAGTGGGAGCAGGTCCAGCTCTTAAGGTCTCCTCATAAATCTCAACAGCTGGTTCAGTCCTTTTGTCTTCCCGAGGTTCAGTAGTGTCTGAAGCTGGGAGGCCACATTTATGCCTAGCACTAGCAGGTGGGTGGGGGGCTCCTAGCCCTTCCCCAACTAATAGCTAAAAAGTACAGAGGGGTAATACTACTCACTTTCGCAACAGTTCCCGTTTGCCTTTTATTAAACAGTCCCACACTGCACCTTTCTACCTAAATTCAACATGGCAGGACCCTTCTCCTTCTCCATAGAGCCTGTGTGCCCACCCCAAAGGTGTAGCCTAGAAAATGAACAACCCTTCCGTTTGTCGTCACTTCAACCAGTTCTGTGTCAGCTGCTATCATTGGCATTGATACCTGCCTAACTTGGAGGGGGATGGCCTTGCCCAGGTGATCATTGGTCTGTGACAAGAGTCGGCCTCTTTGACGTTAGACAAGTTCCCTGGCCACAACTGGCCATCCTTGCAGAGAAACTGTAACACCTCCCCAAACCCAAGACTTTTGTACTGTCCTGGGAGCAGTTTTCACATCTCATCAAAGGGGCTCTTTAGCTGCCAGGCGACAGTTGGATCTCATCCAAGTTGTCCTCCAAAGGCTTATGATATGGAAAAGATAATTTAAAAGTGCATTTTCCTTAATAGTTATTAAAACATTGATTTTACCATTAAAATTGGATTTTAAATAACTATCAAAATTGGAAATGATATTTCTAGATGTTATTGAAATTAGCATTATTAAATGTAAAAATGTAACCCAGTGTTTTCCTATGGAACAGCAAGCCTTGCTACATTGAAAATAGCTTGTGTGGCTTATTCACTGTAAGGACATGTTTAACCTTAAATATATGTACCTGTCGTACTTTTAATTGTCATGCAACTTGCATTATGGGCAGTAAGGCCTACTTAGGGGGACTTACTACTATTTAAAGAAAGGTTTAGTCCTGTTAACAGGGTTATTTTGTCTAATATACAACACCATCAGCCCAGACAAAATGGGGATGAGCATGCAAAAAGATGCATGCTCCTACAACTTGTCTTTTAGTTTTCATTTCTTTCCTTTCTAGATTTCGTCCACAGTGCGCATAAAAATAAAAGGTTAAAAGCAGGCTCCGAGCTCGCCCTATAACATACCATTACTTACCTTTGGTTGTCTCTCATGTCTCTCTCATTTACTTGTTTCTCGTTGGTCTGTGCCCCCTGCGGCAGGCTTGTAGCTCGCCCTATACATACCTTTACTTATCATTGGTTGGCTCTCCCGTCTCTCTCATTTACTTGCATCTCGTTGGTCTGGGCCCCCTGCGGCAGGCTCGGAGCTCGTCCTACACATACCTTTACTTATCATAGGTTGGCTCTCCCGTCTCTCTCATTTACTTGTATCTCGTTGGTCTGGGCCCCCTGCGGCAGGCTCGGAGCGCGCCCTATACATACCTTTACTTATCATTGGTTGGCTCTCCCGTCTTTCTCATTTACTTGCATCTCGTTGGTCTGGGCCCCCTGTGGCTTCCACTTTCTCCTTCATTCTTCTTGTCATTCTGTCATCCATGGAGCTTGTACCAAGCTCCGTTTCCTATCTCTACTGCCAGTGTCCTTCCAATGGCCACCACGTGCAAAGATACTTTTTTTGTTTCTGACCTTCTTCTTAGGAGTGTATGTTTGCAGACCCTGCGTGCCTTCTCACCCCTTCTCAATGTCCTTGTTATGAGCTACTCCTGAATTCAGAATCTAGTTCATGGCACACTTTCCAATGTGAAATGGAGAAGAGAAATCCTCCTGCGCACTTCAGCCACAGAACGCTTATGTTTGGTGAGTTGAACGCACTTTTAAGCATCATGATTGTACCTCGCCTTACTTGGAGCTGAAACATAGGGACTTTTCAGGAGAACTGCCATTCTGCGAGACTGGTTTCTCATGTATGCATCTATCCTGCTGGCACTGTCTCCCTGGCGACTCCTCCCCAGTTCCCCCACCCATCACTCTCGCTCTCCCCTCTCTCAGCAGCCTTGTATAGATTCTGACCGTGGTTCATTCAAGCTGGAGGTGGCAGGGCCTTGGGATCACAGTCCTGCTCCCAAAAGCCGATGATTTGTTGTCGGCGGTTTGTAATCATAAACTGTATCTACAGCACACAGACCTCACAAAGGCTGGGTTTGTGGAAATGAGCCACCCTATGACACGTGGCTTTGACACCATGCAAGTTAAAATATAACTAACCTCTTTACTGAAAACCTAGTCCTTATGCTTTACATGAAGCTAGTTTAGAAGGTCCTCCATCTTCAATTCTTGTCCATGCCCAACTCACTTGATGTATTTAAGTAGCCTGTCCCATTTAAAAAGCACACAAAAAGGAATAGCTTTTTTGTGTTCAGTAGAAGCAACCATGCGGGATACATTTTGGGCTTTCAGAGCACTATAGTGGATTCGCTTAGTTGCTACTGAAGTCTAAATACACCCTGATGTGACTTTGTTTTCCCAAAATCTTTTCTGAATACAGTGCCTGTCTGTAAGTGTCTAGAGCAAACTTTTGGATTCTAAAAGAAGGACCATACATTTCAGGGTCTTCATTCTATGATGTTGTCGGCCTTATTAACCCCTTCGCTGCGGCCGCGATTTCCCCCGTGTGCTGTAAACAAATGAACAGGGCGGGGCCGTGACGAACCCCAGCCGTCATCAGCACACGCCCACTGCGGGGCGTGACGGCTGGGGTTCGTCACCAGCATGGGAGGGGTTAAGACTCAGTTGATTCATGTTTAACCTTTTTAGGTCTCGCTGGCGTCGCAGCGCGAAGCGCTGTCGCCAGCAAGACTTATTGTCGCCGTGTAGCTCACGAAGTGGGACAGGAGAGGTGCACGAGCTCATTAAACCCATTGCAGTCAATGGCTGTGACCGCGCGCTTTAGGAGACACGCGATGTGAAAGCGTGTGCTTTAGGAGACACGCGATGTGAACGCGCGTGTCTCTTCTCGCGCTCTCCCACACTTTCACTTTCACAGCGTGTTTCTCCTAAGGTGCTCAGTCACAGCCATTGTTTTTAGCTCAGGAGTGGGACGCAGACAGCTCTGACGGTGGGCCCCGGGTGAAGGTATGTGAGGCAGCTGTCGTGTGGCACGCAGGGTGGGGCGGCAGCCGGAGAGCAGCTCACACCGTCCCGGGACCCTGAGCGCACACCCACTGCCCGTCCACCTTGTGCGCACCCACCGCCCGTCCACCTCTTGTTGTTTTAAGTTGCCTTCAATGTCTGAGAATCATAGTTTTGCCACGCAGAGCCTGTTTACATGTTTTTCTAATTTGGTGGCCATAGTGTAATGTGATGGTTCACGGCGTTATTTTCCCGTCAATTGACATGAGGCTTTGCTGCATTGCTTTCAAGAGGAATTTCATCTCGAGGTGCACCTCTATAGCGCCGGCAGCCAGGCGACCCCCCCCCCGCCCCCTCCACCGCCGCTGCAGATCACTAGGACGCAGCACACTCTGTCGCTATTTTCCAATACTTGCATGCATCTTTAGGTGAGCTGGATTGGTTCTTTAACCCAGTCTGAAAGCATGCCTGCCGTATCTGCCCAGCGGCAGTAGCTTAATCGGCTGGGATAAGAGACCTCCGGCAGACCAACCCTTGTGTTGCATTGCACAGCACCATACATCAGTCTGCTCAATTCACCCATCTGTGGTACTCTGCTCCTCTCCGCTCATTGCAGAGCAGGCTGCGTCACCCAGGGCTGACCCAGCACATCCTACGCATTTTTTAGATACTTCTGCTGTTTCTCCTGCCTTCAAATCTTTTTATGTACCTAGTTTAGAAGGTGAAGTGTTCGCTCACTTATCTGAAATTACACTTTCGGAACTGTTTTTGTGTAAACAGGGATTCAGTGACTGTAAAGTAATGTTGCAAACCTGGGATGAGGCGTATGATCTGTTTCATGTAACATGTTTATTAATGTAAAATTCTATGGGTGCGTAAAATTTTCATATTTGCAGAATTACACAAAATCGGAATTTGGCACCATAAATTAACGTCCTTGCAGCAATTTTGTATGAGAGGAAGCATTTCATGATAACAAAATAAGCACAAAAAAACCACAAGTGCAGCACACAGAGGTTACTCATGATCTGGTATTTTATGTTGTTCCGGTGCTCAATTCTTGGAATGAACCGCAGATAATTATGAAACGCATTAACATAGTTTTGAGGATTAATGGCCCTATCGCATTCAGCTTATTTCATGGATGTCACGGAATGTGTAGGGATGAAGAGCTTCTAAGATGGCAGCTATCATCCTGTGTTAATATTCTGCCGCAAATTTATAGGAAGGTGTGTACAGAAACTAGAACAGATTTGCACCATATAGAAGTAATTAACGCAGTTTAATGTATTGTGTATGATAGCGCCAGCACGACATGAAGACACACTAGTGCCCCCATAGTATCTACCTGTATTGTGCAGCATTGGGCGTCATTCCCCCTTTTTCGATGTGTTATGGACCTAAGAAAATCAATAAACAAACAAAAAAAAAGTTGTGAGGATTTCGTGTAACAATGCAAGATCGCGACCATGCAACTAAAATGTTAGCCGACTGTAATATTTTCCTTTTGTGGTAAAAGTAAAAATGTATTAATTACAATGTGAACAAAACCAAGTAGTTCAGATAACCAAATAACACCACTTTTAAAGTTTCAGGGTGTGTTTGAAATCACTATCACACAACTGAAGATTACTTATATGATGAACAATTCATCCTGTGCAGGTTTCTCTCTTGCATTCTGGGATGTATAGTCCTGTTCACCATTATAACATCAAAACTACAAGTCCCAGAATGCAAATAATTAAGTTGGATTGAATGAGCTAGACAGGCATTGGAAATAGGTAACTTGAGAACTCTGAATGTAGAATGGGTTGTCATGTTACAACCTCTAGCTCTTAGAAACAGTAAAACGAAGTAGAAAGTGTTGTATTAGAAACAAAATGTGATTATTATGACCCGGTGCTATTTTCCAGCAACAGGACTCATTTTTGTACTCAAGTGCAGGGAAACCAAACCATCGTCTGAACTGACCAAAATAAAATGCGTGGATTTTGTAAGGCAAACAAAGTTTAACAAGAAAACAAAAGAACTACAACCACATAAAGAAGGGGCAGCAACTAGAGCTGAACACAGATAAGCTAGGTTTTCATACAGACTTCTCACATGGTATACATAATTTACTATTCCTTTAATTTTATACTAAGGTTATTATTTGACAAAAACGATTGTGAAAGACATACTTAGCACTTCAGCATCACAAATGCAGAATACAAACAAAATAAAAAATAAACCCTTACCTATATTTTTGCATGGGAGTCAGGCTTTAGAGAATCGTAATCACCTGTGGAGGAGTGTGGCTCACTGATTAGAGCGGCAGACCCTGATGCAGAGGTGTGGCCCGGGACCAGGGTTCAATTCCCGACGCGGCAGGGTCCTGAGCCCAAAAATGTCCACGGACTCGATAATTCTCGCCTCGGTGCCTATTCTAATCATGGGGTCCCACGCTGCAACTCTGGGCAATAGTTGCTTAATCTCCACTACGGCGGCCCACCCGCTGCGGGATGCCTGGCTTTCACCCTGGGGATACCCAGTAGGGGTTATCTCACAGGGAAAAACCAGGACGGGTTCCCAAGGCAAGCACCTTGATGCCTTCGGGTGATACGTGCGCTATATAAGTCGCAATACATATACATTTACATTTACTGTATATTTTGTTTTTTTTTAGCTGTTAAAGAATTAACAGGTATCCCAAATTGATGATGTGCTGCATGGCCAGGTCATTAAACAAGCATTTGCAATGCAATAGGTCACGCATTTGCGGAAGTTTAAGCTATTGGCAT
The DNA here is from genome assembly GCF_964261635.1 of Lissotriton helveticus. Classification (NCBI taxonomy): domain Eukaryota; kingdom Metazoa; phylum Chordata; class Amphibia; order Caudata; family Salamandridae; genus Lissotriton; species Lissotriton helveticus. The sequence goes on along the minus strand of NC_136072.1, from coordinate 233,069,295 downwards.
TGTTAATGACACTGCCTTTTTTATCTGTTTTGAAACCAACATATAAATAAATGGCATTATCATTTACAATGCCAATAGCTCAAACTCTCGCAAATGCGAGACCTATTGCATTGCAAATGCTTGTTAATGCTTGTATTGGCTTGATTGATACGTTTATTGGCAGGATTGATTCTCCATTTCATGCCTTAAAGCAGTTACATGTCGCCCTAGTATTTTATGTGCCCACAAGTACAGGACAGGCAACTTTGTTTGGAAACACTGAGCCCCTTTTCAACAGCTGCGAAATATGCACCAGGTAAAGCTGGGGGCCGAAGTGCACATTTCTCCTTCACCTTGATCGGGCAGATGAAACTTGAACTCACCCCTCTGCATTGGGAATGCACTCCCCAGCTTAGCCTCTCAAGAAACAGTAACTGCTACTTGAAAGATAAAAGGGTGGTTTTATAGTACCATATGGTTAGGACTTTGGATTTTCCATTGCAGTCATAAATAGAATGTTAATCGGCCTGCAGTGTACACCCTATGTGCAGTAAAGCTTAAATGCATTTAAAAAAAGCATACCTATTTTTTTTCTGTACTTACATTTGGTTTAAAAAAAATAATTAAAACATTCCTCCCGCACTGTTCTTACATATATTGCACAGCAGCGCGGCCTGCTGTGCAACATGGTTTAAAGCGTCATGAACGCAGTAAGTGCTGGCCACTTTAAAGTGCCTTTTTTTTTCATTATGCCATGAGGCAAAACAGCTTGCGCTATATTAAAAAAAAAAAACTGACAAAGCCAATATGTCTTTCATGGTCAAAAACCTATTGACTTTTGCAACGCTTGTTTGGATTTTTTTCCTCTTCCTGAAGCTTCTCTGTTGCTCCTCAGCCCATTTTCCTTTGCTGCCAAGCGCTTTGTCGACTTCTTCCCCACTCAATACCCCATAGCTACTCCTCCTTTGCTCCCCCATCCGATGTTCCCAGGTGCAAATGTTTGTATTTTATTTTTTTTTGTTCAATTTTGCTGGGAAAAAGAAATTGCTTTTGCACAAGTTTATTTTAATAAGGACTCCAAGTGGCATATGCCACATTTTTTAAAGTACATACAAAAATGTCTAAATTATCACCTGCATCATTCCACATGCAGGTGCACGTGTCTTCACACATGTGCGCCCATGCAGAATGATACAGCTGCCAGCAGCATCATGACAAGCTTGAAAACGTTTGTGTTGTTGCACCTTTTTTTTTTTTTTTGCTCGTGGTAGATCGCATTGGCAAAGCTAATAGGTTAATAAGTCAACCTCTATTGGCTTTGCGAATGTTTTGTTTTTCGTTTGGGCTTCATTGGTGACTTTCTCCATTGAGTGAAGGATGTCCTGTTTCACTAAAGAGTTACGCCAGTGCGTTAAGGTTTGAAACAATGGCTCTTGTAGAAATGGATGAGCCATTCACTTGGTAAGGAAAATATTAAATTTGTTAATAAGAGTCTTGATTTACATCTTGTGATATTGGGTCATTAAGCAATTAATGGGATAAACTGATTCCCCATTTTTTTCTGGTTTCTTACTTAGCTTTTTGATAGAATTATCGTGTTGGGTATAAGACTGAGTTTTTCATCTGGGTCAGAAAGTAGATGAGATCTGATTTCTTGTTCAGTGGTTTCCTGAGGTCTTCTGCTGATGTTGGCAAACCGTGTTCTCAAAGGCTGAAGAAAGCTGACTTACATGAATAATTTGTTGATGTCAAGTTTTTTGTGTGGAGTGCAAGGCAAGGACATGTAATAGGAACAAGCTCCTTATGGGATCATACCCATGCTAATTATTGATTGTAGAGGCAAACATCTTGGCACCACTGGGCAAAATGCGCCCCTTGTCCATTTCTACATGTCTGACCTCCATGTTGTACCTTTGAATGGTGTGAGTGCATGGTGATCAGTGTGATTGAATTGTGATTACGGTAAGTGCAGGGTGAGCGGGTGAATGGTGTGAGTGCATGGTGATCAGTGTGAGTGCAGGGTGAGCGGGTGAATTATGTGAGTGCATTGTGATCAGTGTGAGTGCATTGTGATCACTGTAGGTGCAGGGTGAGTGGGTGAATGTTGTGAGTGCATGTGGATCAGTGTGAGTGCACTGTGATCAGTGTGAACTTAATTGAACTTAATACCTGTGGAGTGTGGAACATATTTTAGTTTGCTCTTCCTCATGAAGACAAGGCTCTGCTGGCCAAGTGGAACCTTCCACCCTACCCACCCACCCAAACTTCCAGTAAAGAGTGACTCCTGCTCCCTACCCAACTATTAAGGGAGACTTCACCCACTGGAGAGGGTTTCCTGGCCCCTCCTGTAAAATCAGTTCAGTTCCACATAACTGGTATCCATCACTCCCTTATGAACTTGTGTGTTGTGGTTGTGATTGAGTGGGCATGGCTATGTGTCAACTTCTTTGTGAATGGTTTAGTATTAGAGAATTTAATGGTCTAAGCAGAGTATTGAGGTTCTTCTGTATGTGCCTTCATCCTTGTACAAATGACAACTTGCATGCAAGTGCTCTTAGGAAATCCATATTCAGCATGGCCTGGAAAGCTGAGTCAAATAAAACACTGACTAAAACATATTATCTTCCTTACTAACTGGCTCCCATTAATCTGCCCCCAGCCCTTCTCTAAATGTTGGTGCTATTGACTTCCTGATATAAACTAAGCTGCCATTGTTTTCTGCTTTGTTTTCCCTGCTAAAGGAGGAAGTCATCAGAGCTGCTTCTGCCCTAGTAAGCAGCGTGTATGCGTTTTGTTTGCCGTTGGTTTTCCATGGGTTGTTTTAATTTCAAACAAGTGAGCATCTGAGGTGTTCTTTATATTGAGGAAGCTCTGGTATGTCTACCAAGAGGGTACGTCAAGCCAGGGCTTTGTTTTGCTGTTCACTTTGACACCAGGACCAAATCTAGGGCAATGTAGAAGCCATACTGCTACACTATCTTTGTGACACTGAAGTGATGTTGCAAAATGGAGATCAGAAGATAGTCGCCCTAGCTAGGGCAAGCATGAGGCCCTTCCGACTGAGGTGGCGTGTTTGGAGGGTGACTCACTGAATAGAGCCTATACAAGAATGTACAGCCTATGATTCACAAGAATGTGTGAACACTGACGCTGAGCATCCTCTGCTTCTGTTAATTTTCCAGCAGTTCTGCTTCTGTTCTTGTGCTGGCACTGTTCCTTCATCTCTAACAATGTGGATATCAGTCTGGCTGCTTCTTAGGTTATAATTTCAGGCTTATCCATATTTGAAGTTCTGGAAGCACTGGAAGATTACCAGCTTGGGTTGTTTCTAAAACATCATACTCATCTGGGCCCATAAACATTCATACAATAAGCTGGCAATCCTGCGCTGAGTTTCTGGACTTTATCTGACTTAAATGATAATTTACCTGTGCACCTTTTTCTTACCAAGCCATAGTAACATGGTACTTAATTTCCTCTGGTCGATAGATCAGGTTGTTAGCATAAGAAACACAAAGGAACATTTATTCTTATTCTTTGAATGACCACTGACTCGGGAGAGTTTTAAAACTTTATCTATGCAATATTTTATGAGTCAAATGCCAGTACATGCCAATCACCAACTTCTCAGGAGAAAAATAATGATCAAAGCAAAACTCTTTAAAGACTTAGCAAAATCTCTAGACATTGGTACCTGGGAAGGGTGGAAAAAGGAAACAGTACAAGGACATACCACACAGATTTATATTTAACTAGAATGGTGCGAGGACCAACCCCTGGCCAAGGGCTGGGATAAGAAAGGGCTCCCGACTAGTCAGGAGCCAACGGATCAGGACAGGTGCAGGACAGGACACCTCTCTGGCGCGGCTCTCGTTCCCTTCTAGATGGACAGATTCTTCTCCATCAGCGAACCCCCGATTTCTTCTTTTACAGTGCTCAACCAGCCCTCTGAGCTCCGTGGCATCCACGATCTTCTTCCGCAACGTTGGGTCAGTGACAGGTCTGTGACAAGTCGTACAATCTAACTGACTAAGCCTACCCTAGTTATACTATTCTCAGTGTATGTACCACCCCCAAATGTTTCAATGTTCGTGTATTCCCTTCATTCGATTGCTCAGTGGGACGGGAAGAGGTCATCACACCATACTAATATGAAGTCATCTTCTTTGGTTTAAGTGTTTTAAATTCCCACCCTTAATTTTACTTTCCCATGCTTTAATCCTTGCAGCAACTTTCACATTATTTCATGTATGATGTATATCATTTTTATACAGTTCTTCTTGCCCTCTCCTGGTCAAGAGGTAAAGTTCTCAGGCGCATCGCTGGTAAGATGGGATTTGGCAACTCTTCAATGTCATCGCTCGAGGCCTTTCAGTGTCCCCGACTTATGCGTACAAAATTTCAAGATGGAGATTTCAGTCACCCTCCAGGCCCAAATACGAGCTAATAATAAAGTCAAAGAAATACACGTTAGAATACGAAAATAAATGAATGCACTGCATACCACTTATTCCTACTCTAATATCATTATTTTATTTTAACTTTTGCATTAGCAGATTAGCAAGACATGCAAGGTTTAGTTTTAGCAAAAGCATATGCATTAGCATATGAGGTTCAAAGCGGCCATTTTAGCTATTGCTGCGCAGCTGCAAAGAATTCCCACCAAAAGCAAAAGACGTCATACTACGTAGATGCAGTAGACGCATGCACAAAAAGAGTTCCCGAGTTTTCAGCAGCCATTTTTAGACACTCGGATTACTTGTTAGTAAAGCACATATAAAAACTTCCCCTAGATAAAGAAAACGTTGTGTGGTGCAATTATTAGTATTCACAAAACATGTTGGTTAATTTATTACATGTTATTTCGAGAGAATTGAGTCCGAGCAAGATTCTTACGTATGAAACCTTGCTGTATCAGCACAGAACCCTGATAGGACTGCTAACCTTTTCACTATTAGGTGCCTAGCAGTCTCGTACATGTCCCTGAACAAATCGACGCATCTGCAACATAAGAATGTCAACCATAAACAGCCCTTACTAAGTTGAAGTGTAAGACCTCCTTTGGGTGCCAGAAGTTGTAAAAATCTGTTCTGTGGTATAAATTGGCACACTGAGCATTGACTGAAACCAGTTTATGATATGTGAAGCTTCTTGCAACCCTGTCTGGACCCTTCTCGTTAACCTACTTGCATTTTTCTGAAGCAGTAGTACCTTTGATTTGTGGTTTGAATTCCTACTTCACTTTTGGGTTTTGATTGCTATGGACCTGGCTCATCAACCTTGAGTATCCCCCAACCATAAATTTAACACTGCAAGGAAACTTGGACACATTGGCATTTTGATTGCACCTCAGTTACTTTGCTGCATTCCATTGATTGTAGTGAAATTGATCGATCTGCCTGGAGAACTCCCTAGGGTTAGGTGAGGATACTGGGTGTTGCAATGATACTTTTGCAGTCATACTACAGAGAGACATAATTGTGACCAGATCACTAATCTAATCCTCAACATTTCTGTCATTGGCAGGGAGCAGCTTGTAGGGCTATGTCTGCATATAATGAGTAAGCAAATCCGTGATAGTGGTGAGATTTTAGTATTGTAGTTTAAGTAATGGAAAGTTTGGGCAGTCAACTGCATAGGTTTCATTGGATGATGTTCGATAACCTCGTTGTAGTCCTGTGAGTTGTATAGTTATTTGGAAGTTACCAACATATACAAACTATGATCAAAAGCAATGGAAGCATCCTTGAAATAGGTTATCTTGTTTATTTGGCCAATCCTTCTTGATTTACCTTTTTACTTGTATGCTGTGTGTTTTGAGTTTTATTCTTGACTTATGAGACATAACGTGGAGTGACATAAATATGTTTACTTATGCATCTATTTGGTATCTACTGAAATACGTTGCTTGTATCTGTAAATTTATATTGTGCTTCTGGCCTCTCACATTGACCTGTGTCTTTTGGTGGCATATCTACTGCTTCTTAGATGGTGTTGTTCCCTCTTTCTAGTTCAGAATAGTTTGACAGATGATCTCTAGACCACAGTGATATAATTTGACATGTTCTTTCTTTCCCAGTTCCACTTAAGGGTATCTCTGTAGATGTCCAAATAAAAGGCTTTGTGGCTGATGTTTCGGCAACCCTCACTTATAAGAATGAGGAGCAGAACCCGTTGGAGGCTGTATTTGTGTTTCCCATGGATGATGATTCAGCTGTCTACAATTTTGAGGCCATGGTGGATGGAAAGAGAATTGTAGCCGAGATTCAAGAGAAGAAGCAGGTAATGGGGGTCACTTTGTATTATTACTTCCTTCTTAAATAGAAATGGAGCATATTTTGATCGCGTAGGACCTCAACCTGCAATTTCACAGGGTCATAAGAATGGCTGGGCAAATAATTTAATTATGTTCTCCTCACCATATTCTGTACCATGAGAATTCTTTGGCAGTTTGGTAAGATTAGTTCTAGGCATACAAGCTACCGGTTAGTGTTACATCTTTTACAAATATTAGGAGTGTTCCATCAAGGCAATAGTTATAGATTCATTATCAAAATTGTCATGGACTAGTTGTACACTGCCTCTCACTTTTACCCTCCAACTTAATCTTGTGAATCTTAAAGGTGTGTCCTTCAGGTTATGTCAAATGTGATGGGTTGAATCCTTTGGAAATAGTAAATCTATTAATGTGTCTATTAAACCTTACAGGCCCAGGAGACGTATGCAGATGCTATCAGCCAGGGGCAGGAGGCCTTTCTCTTGGAGGAGGACAGCAGCTCTGGTGACATCTTCTCTTGCAGTGTCGGTAACCTACCCCCAAATCAGGAAGCAGCAGTCACTCTGTCCTTCGTGAGGGAGCTGGCACTGGAACCCGATGGTGCTGTCCGATTTGTTTTACCTACCATCTTGAATCCACGTTACACTCCACGAGGTGAGAGAACGATGAAAATGAGGGAGGCAGTAGATCAGAAATCTTTATACAGACTTTATGTTCAGTGTGTCCTTTTGAATCATTTTTTAACACTACTTCTTTGAAACAAACTTAATCACATAGGATTTGCTTTCAACTGCACCTGCTTTCCCTTCAGTTTCTAAGACATCAAGCAATTTAGTTCTATTTTATGCTTGTTTTCACTTGTTGAATTAGATTGTATTCCATGACTTGAATATTTGTGCTGGCTGTTTACTCTCAATGTTACTTAATGCCAAGATGTTCTGTTAATTGTTCTTCAGTTGTGCTAAAAAAAAAAGGCATTAGGTCTCATAAAAAAACTATGATGTATTGCTAACTTTAACTGCAATCTGCACCCCCATTTTGGCTGGGGAAGAATCTGCTTGCTGGTGGTTGGTTATCAGATTGCACATTGTTCCACCAAGCTCAGGATACCAGCAAACGTCAGCATCACAGCTTAAAGCTTGTGCCATCTGTTTATTCAGTAAATGACCAGAACTTGATGAAAGAAGTACGACTGAACGTTTGTTGGATTTATGCCTAGAAAAAGTCATGATATGCACAAGCATACAGTGAATGATTCACAAAGGTGGAACAAACGCTCATGATATGTTGTGTATTCGTATTAAAAGCAAGACAAGTACATTGTGCACATGAACATTCCTCCTAGAATAGAATAGAGTATGGGTAGTGGTCAAGAAAAGATAATGTAGCGAGTTTGCCATCATACATTGTTTACTTTTACACTATTCACAAACATTCCTGTGCCACTTTTTTAGTCCGATTCACAAGCAGCAATTAGTTACTGCAAAATGCATTTCACAAACCTACAAGGATAAATCTCATCCTCCACATCTCATATCTTTTCTGTGGGGAGAACCTCACACATATAAGTTTGCTACTTAGTAATAAATGTGGGAGGTACTGGGGGAGTAGTTGGAAAAAGGGCAATGCTGACTTCTAAATGTGAGGAATGGTTTAGGGAGGAGTAAGGAGGGGTTAAGTTACGGCTAAGGAGGGGTTAAGGGAATGACAGACACCAACCCACCAAAGATTAAGGCCATTGTTATTCAAAAACTGCACTTCTTAAGTTACTACAGCAAAAAACTACCCAACACACTAGTCAGTGTACTTCAGATGATACCTGGAGTACGTCCAGTCACACATATGGCCACCCACTGGTACTGCAACACCCTCCCATAGAAAGAAACTAGAGCCAAGGACTTAAAATATAATTCAACAGGAAATAATGCTAAAATAAAGTTTTGTTTTGACTTTTTTTAAATGTATCTACTTTTGATTAATTGTTAAAAATATTCTAAAGAATAAAAACTATTTTAAGGTAAATATTTTAATATTTAATATAAATGTCCTTTATTGCTTTAGAAAAATAATTATTGATTAGATTAATTCTATACATAATGTTTTGTAATTTTTAATACATAATAAGTAAATATCATTTTAAGGTTGTATGTTTTACTAAATAATTTTAACTAAATATGTTTAAATATTTGATTCAAAGATATATTGTTTTTTATTTTTAGATCTAAATTGTAAATAAAATAAATACTTAAATTAACATATATGAATATGCAACATACATTTTTTTACAAGTTTCTTTTTGAGTTTAATAAACATTTTTCCAACACTTTTTCACAGGGAGATCTTTGCACTGATGGCAGAGAACTCTACCCACATGTGAAACGTTATTAGTGTAACTTTAGAGTATTAACTTCACATTGAATTAAATATTTATTTGAGTTAAATATATTCAATTAAAATTCACTTTTAAAGGTTTTTTAAACACAACCCCACCTAAAGCAGAATGTGTAGATTTGCTTAATTGTGTATTAAAAAAATGCAAAAAGGTATAACATTATTTCAAATGTAATTATTTGGTAAACAAAATATTTATTTATTATTAAATTAAAGATTATTAAAAGATTTCATAATAAAATATATTCATATATATATATATATATATATATATATATATATAAAATATATATGTTAAATGTATAGTTGTATAGTTTTATAAAAACAAAATTAAATATTTTATTTAAAAGTTATTTGCTAAGGGGGTTCTATTTTAGGTCTCTGATGCCATTATTTTCTATGGGAAGGGCTGCAGTACCAGTGCTGGCCATATGTAATGCTGGCCATATGTAATGCTGGACTTATTCCAGGATCCTTTTAGGCTGTAGTAGCTTTACACTTGTAAATGTGGCTCTTCACCTGACATGTAATTCTTTATAGTACATTGCACTCTGAAATGGTGACTAGTGAAATGTAGTAAATTTACTACAAAGTGTACGAGTAAATTCACACATGTAGATTTACTCAGATGTAAATCTACTTTTGGCAAAATACCCCTTTCTCAGTAGATCTACGATGGATTAAAAGTGGTAAAATATACCAATCTAAGGGCCTGATTAGGATGGCGGTCAGACTGCCATCCCTTTGGAAATGGGACCGCCTGACTTGCTGTTGGTGGTCCCGCAACGTAAATTACATTGTGACCACCTTCAAGGCGGTCACAAAGTGTATTCTTTGAAATGCGGTGTGTGCTGCAGGCTGCAGTATTCGCTGCAGTCCAAAAAATTCACATTTTGCATATCCCTGCACTATGTGGCAGGCACAATGCGGTGCCCTCCACATGGTGCAGGTATATGTAGGGGAGCACCATAGGTGACCCCACAGGTCCCGTGTCTGATGGCCACGGGGTAAGTGAGGCCCGCTATGGGCCCCCAATGTCCCTTTCCGCCTGCCGTTTCATGCCGGGTAAACTGCAACGGCTGGCAGGAAGGGACATCGTAATCCCTATGGTGGTGCCTGGCAGGCACTGCCACCATTGTAGGGATTGCGGCTCCCTCAGATGCACTGATGGGCTCCTTAAGCCCGTCGTATGCGTGGCGGTTGGTCTTTCCGACTGCCATCCATCCACCCGCCATTGTAAAATGGTGGGCGGTAAAGAGTGTTGCGTTGGCAGTCCCACCGTCATCGTAATCCGCCCTTAAGCTCCCAAAGGTGACATGAACTTAACAGTATTTACAGCAAAGCAATAAACCACAGAAAAATATATTTAAAAAATACCAACATTTACACTACACATGTGTGAGGTTAGGAGGAAAATAGACTCAAATCAGCATTTTTAGGTCAGCCTGTGTAATGTATGCATGAGACAAAAGTAACGTTTGTGAATAGTGAAACATTTCTAAACTTTGACTGTGCCTTGGCATACTTTATTGCTTGTGTTGGCTTCCACATGTAAATCTCTTAAATTGTAAATCCGCAATCGGGGGCTGAGTCACAAAATTGGCTGGAGTTTGAGCTGAGTTTAAGGCTTTCAGGATTAGAAGATACACTAACTACATTAAAAATATAAATGATAGAAAATTCTAAACAGAAACATTGCAACGACAGCCCCTTTTATGCTCAAGAAAGATACCACAGTTGAAAAACTGATGATAAAGTATCTATAACAAGCCAGGAAACAACACCTAGATAATCGTAGTGTAAATAATGTCAGACTAAACCCTATTCTAATTGGGATATTTAACCCTCTTCAGGCAATTAGAAGATGGATGACCTTGAAGCCGATTGATTGATTTTATTTTTTATTTGTTTTCTTTAAGTTCAAAATAGTTTATTGAAATTTTAAGCAAAAGGAACAATATACAAGACAGACAGAAAAATATATGAAATTCGCAATTCAAAATATGAAGAAATCCTTATGCAATGATAACTTAAGAAAGGGAAAGGAGGGGAAGGGAACAATTAATATCATATAATTAATAGATAATGAGCCGAGCTACTTATACAATAACAATATATGTAACAATCTGGCATCATAAAAAGAAGCAAGTATTATAATTAATGCGATAAATAAACATCAATAGGAGTCCAAAATAAATGATAAGAAATAGAATTTTGACAAACCCCAGATAAAGATAATTGTGCACCTCTTCTCGTAAAAATAACCCAGGACCACTATTTATGAACTGATAATTTTGAAGCATCTTTCCAACAAAAGGTAATAGATTTTAACGCAGCTGAAATTAGGAAATTAAACCGTTTACATTCAATTGCATCTAAATCTTGCGACAAGAGTACAGATTTGCAAATTAACAGACTATAAGATAAGTCTTCTTGAATATTAAGAATCTTTTGAACAATGACCCATACGTCTGTCCAGAATTTAGTTATTAAAGGACAAGTAAAAAGCATATGTTGCAATGAACCAGAGTGCAAATTACAATGCCAACAAGTATCAGATTGAAGGATTTTAGCATTAAATAATCGTAATGGTGTCCATAAGCAATTAAATAAAATATAAGAATTAGTTTGAAACCGAGAAACAGGTAACCAACCAGATATATTGGAGATCCATATAGATTCCCACAAATCAATGGATAATGAAAGTGATAATTCATTGTTCCAAAACTCTGCAAGCATATTAATATTCGAACCTAAATTGTTAGACAATTTTTTATATAAAATAGAAACACAATGAGGATTAGATGATACAGTTTGAATATACGTGGATAGATCAGTATGAGTAATAGAGGGAATAGCGTGTGAGAATGAATCCAAGATAGAATTAGTTAAATATTCATATTTAATAAAATCTGAATTAGCTAAACTGAATGTAGTTTGTAACATTTGAAATGATATAAAAGTATTATTAGAATAAACATCCTTAAGGTAAAAAATCCCAGTTTTAATCCATGAGGACCAAAAACGAACGTGTCTATTTAATTTAATAACATTACTAACCATAGCGATAAATCAACAGTATTAGACATGGGATATTCAAAAATAGAATCAAGATCATTAAAAATTAGTTTAGAGGATTTAATGATACAAGATTTGTGAAGACAAGAGGATTTATTTGACATGGTAAGTAAAGCGGTAAGTGGAAAGGGATTCACAATGGATTTTTCAATAAGGAACCACGTGGGAGGATTATGCACAAAGGTATGGTTAAACCAAATAGCACTTTGTTTCATAATAAACGCTTTATGATACAGAAGAAAATCTGGAATGCCAAAACCAGCATTACTTTTCAACATCTTTAGTTTTTTTATAACTAATGCGTTTTGCTTTATTATTCCAAAGAAATTTAGAAAGAAGTTTATCAATATCTTTATAAAATTTTAATGGGAATTGAATGGGGATCATAGATAGAGTGTAAAAAATTTTGGGAGCAATATTCATTTTAATGCATTCCATACGTCCCCACCATGAAAGATGCAATGCAGACCACTTGGACGTTTTATCTTTAATATAATTTAAAACAAAATCACTATTTCAAGTCATTGTAGATTTAATGGAAGAAAAAAATAAAGTGCCCAGATATTTTAACTTTTTCTTCTGCCAAATAATTTCACGCATGGGAATCATATCAGGGGTACAATAAACATTTAAGGGAAAAAAATCTGTTTTATTAGAATTTAATTTATATCCAGACACCAATGAATATTTAGAGATTATATCTATTAAGGAAGGAAACGAAGATATGGGATCATTAATAAACAAAAGTACATCGTCAGCATATGCCAAAGTTTTAACCACAACATCTTTAACCTTAATTCCTTTAATGGAGTCGCATTATCTGATAGAAGTAAGAAAGGGTTCAATACCTAGTAAAAACAAAAGTGGGGAAAGGGGACATCCCTGACGTGTACCTCTATAAAGGGAAAATTGAGTGGATACTTGGCCATTAATAAATAATCTAGCTGTAGGGGTAGAATATAAGGCGGAGATCATACGGATATAATTATCACCAAAATTGAAAGAAATGAAGGTATGAAACAAAAATTGCCAATGAATCTTGTCAAAGGCTTTTTCGGCATCTAAAGCCATAACACCTGAGGGACTAGTGAATGTTTGTGCTTGTTCAATGACATGTAATAATGTTCTTTTATTATTAGCTGAGTATCTATTTTTCATAAATCCCGATTGATCAGAATGAATGATAGAATCTAATATTGGGGATAAACGTGAGGCCAAGATTTTTGCATATAATTTACAATCCTGATTTATTAAAGAAATAGGACGATAATTAGAAACGAGAGTGGGGTCTTTGTCCGGTTTAGGAAGAACAATAATTAAAGCTTCCGAAAAAGAACCAGACATATTTCCTGAAGATGTAAATAAAGTAAATAGCTGAAGTAAAAAGGGTGAAAGTTGGGATTGAAATTCTTTATAAAACTCTGTTGGTAAACCATCAGGACCTGGAGATTTATTTGGTTTGAGGAATTTTATAGCAGACAAAATTTCGTTTGATGTGATGGGTAAATCTAATCCAAGTTTATCTGATTGAGAAAGTTTTGGTAAATCACAGGAGGATAGGAAGGCGTCCACCAGGGAATCATCGTTAAAATCAGGTTTATTATATAAGGTAGAGTAGAACTCTAAAAATTCATTGACAATATCCATGTGTGAGATGGCAATTTTACCAGTAGGACTACGAATGGAAGTAATTTGTGTTTTGTCTTTTTTAATACGAAGGTAATTCGCTAAGAGTCTACCAGATTTATTTGCATTAAAACTGAATTTAGCTTTGGCTTTGGAGAGTTGGACCCCAGCTCTTTTACTAAGAAATTTATTAAACTCATAACGCAACTTTTGTAAGGTATCTCTATATTTTAAATCATTGGAGGTGATAAATAGTCGTTCATATTTCGCTATTTGCTTATTCAAACGTGTAATATTTGCATTAAAAGTCTTATTTTCATGAGCCATAATAGAAATAGTAGCCCCTCTAATATATGCCTTTAAAAGCATCCCAACGAGTAATCAAAGAAGTGGAACCTTCAGGATTCAATTGAAAGTAATCTGAAATAGCAGATAAAAGTTTTGGTTTATTACGGTCGTTAAGAGCAATGCTGGAATTCATTCTCCATCTAGATTGTTTATGGGATGATGTTTGGGGATTTAAAATACAAGAAATCATGGCATGGTCAGAGACATCAATATTTCCAATCTCAGGGTTTGAAATATTAGCAATAAGTTGTCGCGAAACTAAAATATAATCAATTCTAGAGTGTGAATTGTGTGGAGTAGAAAATAAAGTAAAATTTTTATCTGTAGGGAAATGGAGGCGCCAAATATCGACTAACTTTGTAGTTTGAAGAAATTGTTTAAAAGCAAAATAAACTTTAGAGGTATGAAATTTCGTTTGAGACAGTCTATCCAATAAAGGATCGGAGACAACATTGAAATCACCTGCTACAATTAAAGGAACAGTTCCAAGTTTAAGAACCTCAGTAGCAAGATTAGACCAAAACTTAGGTTCATCCGCAGTAGGACCATAAACATTTATTAAGGAAATAATAGTATCATGAACTTTAGCTTTAACAATTAAGTACCTCCCTTCTGCATCAGTAAATTTGTTTAATATTTGGCAATGAGACTTTTTTGCAATTAATATTGCTACACCATTTTCTTTACCAAGAGCAGGAGAAGAAACTATACAATCAACCCATTTCTTTTTCATGTAATCTAATATTTTATCATCAACATGAGTTTCCTGAAGAAAACAAAAATCAGCTTTGGAACGACCTAAATAATCTAAAATCTTAGTACGCTTAACTGGATGTCGCAAACCTTTTACATTTAACGAAATTACTTTAACATTAGCCATAACGAAAGAATGGAAGAAGAAAAAGAGAAGAAGAGGATGATTGAGATAAGAACATATAAAAGAGTGCAAGTAGCTCTAAAGAGTATGAAATATGAAGGATAGGTTGAAAAACGACAAACAAAAAACATAAATATGAACAGTGAGATGCACACGCGCCTTACAAGCATGGCCTAAAACCGTTGGAGCCCAAAATTGAAGTATGACTTATGACGAGGTCAGCAAAAACATTCTCAAGTAGTAGTGTCGTGAGTATCCATTGAGTGTTGCATTTGAAGATCAAGAAAATGTCTGAGGTCTGCAGGTCGATGAAAAGATGTTGAAAAAGTGTCTTTCCATATGCGCATTGTAGATGGGTCAAAAAGGCCATATTTGTATCCAAGACTGCGTAACTGAGGGCGAAGGTCAGAGAATTCCTTACGCAATGCAACCGTTTCCTTAGCAAAGTCTTGATGAATGAAGATTTTATTGCCATTAACCATTAGTGAAGGAATGTCTCTTGCAGCTTTCCTGATCAAAACCAAGTGATGATGGCGAAAAACTTTAAATATCACTTGTCTGGGTTTGGCATGTTGAGGATTGCGATGAGAGGGAATTCTATGTGCTTAATCAACCTCAAATTTTTCTGGAAATTTGATATTTAAAAGACCAGGAATCAGGTTTTCCAAATATAATCGGCAATTAGACCGCACAACTTCTTCTGGTAAATTAAATATGCGAAGATTATATCGTCGATTACGATTTTCCATGTCCAGAAGATGTGTACCCATAGGAGAGATTTTCGCCACCAGCGGGGTAAAAGCATCAATTTTGGATTTATTATCTTGTATTTTAATTGAATAATCAGATGCTTTCATGGACAAACTGGCCATTTCTTTTCGCACAGTTTTAATTTCTGTCGCAATAGTATCAGTATTAGCACGAAGAGCTTGAATTTCTTCTATAATTAAAGACAGAGAAGGTTCAGATGATTCCACCACTTTAGATTTTAAAGGAGGAGGTGAAACCTGCTGTCTCCTTTTATTGTTAGCAGAAAGTTTATTTTCCATTTTTGAGAAGAAAAATAATTGAATTAGAAGTAAAATGAGCAAGTAATTAAAGCAGAGAATATGAAGTAAAATAGTACTAAGTTCTTCTTCAAGAAAAACAGGTGCAGCAGCTAAATAGGGCTGTGGGAGTGGTTAGGCCCAAGCCAGGCCCTTTCCTGGTGTTATCTCCGCCCCCCCTGACAGACACTTCAGGCAATACCTCGTGAGAGAGCTGGGAGCAGGAACCACAGAGCAGAAAAAAGGGCCTCAAATCGGCTTCAAACCACCTCAGGCAGCAGGTAAATCCAAAACTAGCCCAGCGACCTCATTTGCGGCAATTTGCTGACTTCAATTCGTCGTTTTTAATTAAAAACGGGCGAAAAAGCAAAGGAGCTCACTTCGCGGCGGCCATCTTGGATCGCGACTCCTTTTTATTTGTTTTCTAATATTCAGTGTTCATCTGAAATGGAATATTTGAACATAGCCTCTCTTTATTTCTGTCTCTCATTTTGTTTCTCATATCTTTCATCTCCACAGATGTTGAGGTCAAGAGTGTTACCGCAGACATACCTCGCGTGCCCACAGGAAAACTTCCCTATTCTCTTAAAATGTCTGCAGAGGTCATATCCCCTCATGGTGTCAATCGAGTGCAGTCCAACTGTGGCCTGACCCCCCTAAAGTACCTTAAGGAGGACAAGACATCTGCCCAGGTAAGCTTTCCTCTTTACTAACTATTCATTGTATGGTGCCCTATTCAAATGCTCACTAACCATGGTGGGGTGGGGTACTGTGCTTCTAAGTACGTAAATAATAAATGATATCCCATAGCAATAACTCATCACCATCCTTTGGCCTAATATCGAATACTGCGATAAAGGGATGGCTATTTATTGACTTTTTTCATTAGCATTTACAGTAGGAACAGCCATACAACTGATCATCGAGCAACAACGGCATTCAGCAATGGAACAAACAGAGCTCAGCCACAGACCAGAACATGTATTGGGGCTCCCATATGTCTTTCATATTAAATTCCACAGCACATCTACACTTCTCCATATTATATATTAACATTATAGCACTGGGAATAGACCCAGGATTCAAAGGGCTGGCAACAATCTACTTACTTACTCCACTGAGTAACTGTCAGTGTCTTTATGATCCCAAGTTTCCAGGAGGAGCTCAACTGAAGGGCCTTCCAATCACTCTGGTAATCCAATAGATAGTATATTGCTACTTCTCGGCCTGGCATCAGCATCCTTTACCCTTGCTTTCCAGGCATGTGTGGTCACCAGCAGCTGCATGATCTTATTGCATATCTGAGGCATATTTAAAGTAATTACCTCCTCCACCTCCTCAGTAGTTTTTGTCCCTGAAACAAGAAGATTCTTCTGTAGACGGACAGAGTTATGTTGCGCTTAAATCTAAAGCAAGTTTTGGAAATAGAACACGTGCTATTTTAGGGAGTAGTCTTTGAGCTTTTTCCTCCCTCTACATGCGATTGTGCTAATGTTTCAGAAGTAACATACCTGTGTGCAGCTACATACAGCAGTATCTTGTTATTCCACATGAGTATATAAGGCTTGTCTTCAAGCATAATTGATGCTGCCACAGCTAGACACTTCAGCCATCACAGCTAGCTATGCCTGGGGAGTGACCATCAGCAGGTCAGTCCAGAGTCGCAGGCCTCTGAGACGTATAGCTGAACAGATCCCATGTCATTTACAGGTAACCGCACTGTCTGAGGGCATAAGAGAATCTCCATTTATATCTTGTTACCGTCTTGCAGGATCTCCAGTTCAGAAGCGTAGTGTATTACGGGAGAGGGGAGGATCGAAGATACCTCAACTGAGTCTGTGTTACAAAGGGACATGGGACTAGGCTTAATTCCCCAGCTAAAAAGATGAGGGGGACTACACTACATTTTTCACTATCAATGCTTGGAGTACGGGTGGAGAAACATAACCTGAGCTAGATTGTCTCCTACTTGTAGTGGTGCGGTCGCTGTTGGTAGCTGGCTGTATTTACAGCCAAACATGTGGAACCTAGTTACGATGGCTTCGAGTTCACAAGGTTGGGCTTGGTGCATAATGCTAGATACAGTTGCTCGCTGGTTGATGTATGTGCCATCTTGTGTGTATCAAGTTATTGAGTATTCTGATGGAATACTGGATTTTTAGAGTCAATTAGAAGGGAGTTGATTCACATATTCTTTTTATATGATGGGATGGAAAATAGGTCTTCTCTTATTGAGGTTTGAGGTTGCACAACACAAATAGATGAGAGTTGCAGTAGCTTCAGTAAGTGCAAGTAATTTACACTTCATAATACATAGTACCACATATATGCAGTGTTCTGTCACAGTTGTCACTCACAAGCATCTTGTGACCCCTTCTTTGTTTCCATGAAGCAGTTTTCTAGTCTTGGGCTGAAGTTTATAGTTTCAAACCAGAATGAAGGCATCGACTGGTGTTACACTTTGGACATACATCTTTCAACTTGTTAAAATGAGGGTCTTCTTACACATTAAAAAGAATTACCTTCTGTAAAAATTAATTCAGCTTGATATGTCGGAGAGTACCTTCAGAAACCTAGCCCTGTTTGACTGTAAAATGAGGCTCGAAAGACATAAACAGTGTTTTGATGCCTGTGGTGTCTGTGAAGAGTCTTCCATGGACTGTTTCTCCAAGTGGGACATCTCTTTGACTGTTGTAGCTGTTACTTTGTTACACTGCTATCAGTATTGTCTACTGGTTTGTCTCCACTCACCCCAATACTCACACTGTTCCATCACCTTCTATTTTTTTTATTTCATTGCCTTGCTGGATGGTGTACTGTTCTATTTGGTCCTCTTCCCTGCCCTTTATCTGTTTCCTGCTCTGTCGTCAGAGAGAAAAGGGCACAAAAAGCTGCCTCACATATGGGTCACTATCTCTACTTTCCTCTCTCTGGGAGTCGTTGCTGGACCTGCGCTCCACTTATTATCTTTTCAAGGGAATCCTTCACAGCCTTTCACCAGACACAAGTGGCACCCCCTTGAACTGTGCTCTGCACTTTTTCATTCTCTGCTCCTTCTTGCCGGATGTGGTTTCCTCTTAGACGCTTCACTTCCATCTACCACCCTTTTCTATTGACTGTATCCCCAGGATGTTCACTGCACCATGAGATTTCCATTTTCACCCTTACATCCTGCCCTGCCCCTTGCGGCCTGCACTGCCCCTTGCATTCTATTCATCTCTGTGAACTTTGTGCTACTGTTCACCTGTGTCCTGCACCCCTAGTATTCTTTTGTCCCCTTTGTCCATTTGCTCTCCTTTAGCTTCATAGTGTCAACCCCTTTTTATTCTTGTTCAGTGGAAAGGAAAAGTTGTTAACCACTAACCTGTAACACAGGTGTGGCATGGATAGCAGCAGTGTGAGCTTTTATGAAACAAGGCACAGTTACAAAGCAGAAGACGGCATTTTAGGCTTCTTTGCTGCAGTTACCCATGTGTTACCTGTTCAAAGTATTCAAGGTTTAAAGATTTCCTTAACCATTTTGTCAATCGAAAACATATTAGGCCTTGGAAAAGGAAGGACTTACTCTTACAATTAAATTTGTGACCGCTGATTTCATATGTGCATTAACAACACAGGGTCCTAAGTTTGATCACTCACTGCAGCATCATCTAGAGGAAAGTCTTCAAATTCACTGCTAGTGTCGCATCAACATTGTGCGCAGATGGGCCTCACTTTTTTCCTGAATACAGAATGTTTGCATTACTGCTGGCTCATTTATGGCTCTGAGATGAAGATCCAAAAGTACACTGAAAAATTAAATGAGAAATTGCTGCTTCTTGAGGAAATTGTTCCACACCCAATCTCTGACTTTTATCTCACATGTTTGAGGAAGGTATTTGTGGATGTAACACAATTTAGCTTACTGGACCATTAACCATGCTTATCTGTGCAATGATGTGAACTGTTTAAAAACACATTGGAAACTGTTGGAGACTGCTCTGTTTAAATTAGCTCCAACGTGGAAAATGTTTAAATATACAAGACAAACCCAAGGTAAGACAATTAATATTATTGGGACCTCTCTATTTCTAGAACTTGTAACAACAGAGGGTAGAAATAAGATTAGGTACATATTCAGCCTGCTGGAAGAGTAAAATGCTCTCCCCCCTCCTGCAACATGTCTCCCCAGAACTGGCGCATTCAGTGAGCCTAGTTAACACTGGTTCTTTATTAAACCTCTGATCCTCACAGACAGCTGTTTTAAGAACAAGATGTAGCGATATGTGAATTCTGGCCTGAATGATATTTTGGCTATGCATCTCATTGGTAGATATCAACTGGCTACAGACTCATTAAATGCAAAATTACAATTTTGTACAGCTAACTGATTTACATACAAAAAGACAACCAAAGGGGTGTATATTTTTCTAAGTACTGTATCCTTATTTCTCACATCTCTGTAATACTTTCCAGATCCACATAAAACATTTTGTCTTCCTGTCCTTTGTCTTTCTCCAGGTATCTCTTGCAGATGACCACAAGTTTGACAAAGATGTGGAGCTCTTGATTTATTACAATGAGGTCAACAAACCCAGTGTCATTGTGGAGGCGGGGCTACCTAGTGCAGACCCAGGTTGGCCAATCAGAAAGCCTGTTCTATTAAAATCCCAGCTATACGTTTGCATCTCTCATACCTGCCTTCTCACTTGATCTGTCTCTTACAATTACTCCACTTAATTTGTTTTTGTAAAATCAAATTGAACGATCAATTGTTTTTATCTTATGAATACATTAATACATTTGCATGCGCAGGTTTAGCTCATTAAAACGTGATTCAAGCTGTATGCAGTGCAATTGAAATGTTGAGATGAGATGAAGCTACATGTTGCTATACAGTGGACTATCCACATAGACAGTTTCTAAGTTCCTGCTTTAAAAGATGTTGTCTAAATTCCCTACTTGATCAAGGGCAAATATCCTCAGATGTTTTAGTTCAACATTTGGAACTAGTCTTCTGCAGCTAAGACCACTATTTGGCACAAATTTTTCTCAAAATATTCCCTTTATTTATCTGTTGGCAACATCTCTTCAACTGGGGTTAATAGGGCTGAACAATCAAAATTTACCTTGATTTTATATGCAAAACAATGTATGTATGCTCTGAAATTTGCCTCTTTGAAATCCCTTTTCAATGTAAAATATACCTTGTACGTCTCCCAATAAGGTAATAAGATAGCAAATAAACATTTAAGAGAGCTACCTCACGCCTTTCTGCAGGCCTATCAACAGGCTTCATGTATCAAGTGTTAAAACCACATTCAGCAGTATGTAGATTATTGGGTGTAAATTCATTCTGAGGAGGCCAAGTTCAAGGTGTGCCACTGCTATAGGTCTTTTAGCGATGACGCTAAAGCCAGTTTCTCCACAATGTCCCCTTGTCTATTTCTAAAAAAGCAGTGCTGTAGCTACTGCAAAAGGAGGCGCTTTCAGTAATAACCAAATTACTTTAAATTTGAGAAGCGTAATCAGCGGAGCAAAACATCTTCATTTTTTTATTTCAAAGAAAAAGAATGGTTTGCCTCAACTTTATAATACTGCTTCAAAGAAAGATTTTATCTAAACATCCTCCTACAAGGAAAATCTGAACTGCTCTTGTGCAACCTCTGATGCTCGAATTAAATTGATCCGGTGTTTATAGTGTTTGTTTTCTATTGCTACATTGACTATTAAACATTTACTTTGAACATATTCAGACATTATTTTTGTTCTTCCTTTGTGCCCTCGTTTTGCATTTCTATCTCAATTTTACTTTTTTCTTTTTGCTTCTTTCCTGCCTCATTTGTAGCAGTTTGTAATCCCCAGCTTCTTAAATTTAAAAATGAAGTTTTTTGTTTTCCAAAAGGTTCCCTGATGTCGTATGTAAATCTGATGTTAAATTTTTACCCGAACATCCCGGAGAGCCAGGAGCAGGCCACCTGTGGGGAGTTCATCTTCCTCATGGATCGCTCTGGAAGTATGGGTTGTAGTATGAGCAGTGAACCTGATTCTCCGCGGCGCATAGACAGCGCAAAGGTAAGACTACAGAGATCTAGTCATTTAATGCTTTGCTTTTATTTAAAAAATACAGTATGCCAATGCATCATGGTCCCTCTTTCATGGGCAAGTCCTTACTGAACAGGTGTTCATACCTTCCAGAACGGAATTCATGTGGGTGCCCAAGGGAATGGCACCAAAAGGCTGGTTTCTCTTCAGTTGAGGCTGAGCCACAGTAAGTGTTGCTCTCCTCAACTGAGTGAATGTGGCGGCTTGGGTTCATAGGCATGAGTAATCTTTGTTTTTCTGCCAGAAAGTACAAACCCAACAATATGGAGAAGTCCTGGAGTATTGGCCAGACTTTTTCAAAAGGTTGTGCCCCTGCTGGAGTACAAGAGGCTATGGGAAAAGCCTGGCAATGCATGGGGAAAAAATCCAAAGTTGATAAGCATTTTCCCTCTCTTCCTCCTCTCATGACCCAATATCTTCACATAGTAAATGAAGAGGGGCATGAAGGCAATTAATTGATTACTTGGACCTTGGATGAGTGGCCCAAATTGATTAATCACCGTTATTTCCCCACCCTCCAAAATTACCTTTACTAGGCATCTCAGTAATTTCTTGAGTGGGGAATTAACTAGTATTGCATGTTTTTGTGAAATATTATGCGGGAAGCCTGGTCTACGCTATCGGCAGCCAAAATCTGTAAGGGAAACTTGGAATTCTGACTGGTATGGTCGCTCTCTTCACTGGGCCAATCATAATTAATTGCCCACTCATAATAAGGGCCTGACTGGGGATCTGCATTATATATTGTCTCTTCCTCAATATATCTACATAGAACAAATAGGGGAGCGAAGGTAAGGGCATTATGTCTCTTTGACTGACTATTAGGTGGCCCTTTCTTCTATCGATGACTATACCTCTAATGTGAGTGGGGGTTGGCCCTCCAAATCTTGTACATTTGCTTTTGTTTTGATTTATTTAGCATTCAAGTTTCACTGCTTATTTACTTCTGTATTTAATGACTGACTTCTGCCAATAGTACTGTTTACATAGTAACCTCAAAGTCTGTTCCTGAGTTCACCACTTGACCAACCCATCTGATACAGGGCACATTTTTTCTTTCCCTGTTACTACATAGTCTAATGTGCCAAAATGACCAGTAGATACACATGAACTGAGAGACCCGTGTGAATTGCAATGTAGATACTTGTAGCGGTCACGAAGTGCAGCTGTAATCAGTCTGTAGCAGAGTCTTAATGTTCCTCTCACATACTAACTCAAAAGTATCTCAGGAAACCTAGGGCAATGTTTCTCATCGAGTCAGTCACATGGCGGCCTTTAAAGCTGGGATTTCCCACTAGCAGTTGGTGGCCACACAAGGAAACCGTTACAGCTTCGAACATGAAATGTAAAGCTGTGTTACATGATTAAAGATGCTCTAAATAATTACAAGCTAGCTTATCAAGCAGATAAATAGATAATAGCTCAATGTCACAGTTGATATGCGTTTACTGTAGAAGAAAGAAAACTTCACATTTTAAAATTTATTTTTTAACCTTTTGCCAAACAGTGCATTTTAAATGAATCTTCAAGACTCAAGAAGCAAAGGCTTTTTTTGCATTGTTAAAAAAAGCCACTTCTAAAGCTTGTGAGCAGGTTATGTCTGTGCAGTCCTGCTCTTATTTTTTCCATGTTTTATTGAGCAAGTTATAGCATACACAAGAAAGGTAAGCATGAAACAAAATCCAAAATGAAAGAAAAATTGTACGATACAAGTGGAAGATAGAAAAACAAATTGAGGACATTTAATCAGATTACATATTGAGGATGGTCTAGGCTACGGGCATGACTTAGGGCCCGATGTAGGTAAATAGGTTTTACCGATTCTTAAATATCGAATTTTACCGATTCGGTATTTAAGAATCGGTAAAACCTATGTAGGTAAAAAATCGGTAAAAAATACCGATTCGGTAAGATTCGGTATATACCGAATCGCTAATTACCGAATCGGTATTTGCCATTGATTCCTATGGGCCTTGAAGCCCATAGGAATCAATAGCAAATACCGATTCGGTAATTACCGAATCAGTAAATTTACCGAATTGACAGGGGGAACAGGGTGTCACTTTGACACCCTGTTGCACCCCTGTTTCAGGCTTGTGTGCCATGTGACACACATACATGCCCTTCGGGCATGTCTGTGTGCCACATGGCACAGGTGTACATGCACAGGTGTGCATGTACACAGGGATTCGTTATTTACAATGTAATAGTATGACATGGTAAATACTGAATCCTGTAAGCCCTGTAGCACTGTTAACAGTGCTACCTAAATTTGAAAATACATATTCGGTAAAATTACCGATTCGGTAAAATTACCGAATATGAATGTATTTTACTCACCTACATAACAATGTCCAAATACCGGTCGGAAACGGCCGAAAATCGGTATTTTCGGCCGTTTCCGACCGGTATTTGGGCACCTACATCTGGCCCTTAGATTTTTATGGATTGGTTACTCTATCACAAACTAGACGGATATTCCTCCGCCTTATTACGAGTGCGTTATATCATATGGGACTTGTAATAAATTAGGCCCCTAAGAGAGTCAGTAGCTCAGTAGCTCTGCCTTGTTACAGACATTCAAAAGTCAGGTTGTTCTTGAAATAGATCTAATTGTTAGTTTCAATTTCTTCCATAAACTCGTCCCATTCCCTGAGTCCACCCATCATGCCCATTTCAATAGTATAGCAATTCACAGTTTGTGCTAGTGGTTGACCAACGGTGAAAGTGGATTCGGCCACCCTTGTCTTTATATTAGTTTAACACTGACAGATTATTAATGTTGTTTGCTAAGCGACCCAGGGCTGTAGCCTAGTCCAGAAATAATGATCACTTGAGAAATATTGAAGTCTTTCTGATGAATACTTTTAACCATCCCATGATACCTCCCAGAGCTTAGCCAGCAGTAGGCAAGATGTCTGAAAGAAGAGTCACTTTGGCATTTTCCTCGTAATATCTATGGCAAGACTTAGGAAAGTTTGCCAATTTAGGCCCCATGAGTGACATGGTATTAAGATCTATCCTTGGTGTAAAGGGTTGAAATGGCACTAGTTTTTGTAGAACTGACATCAGTTAGAGTGTTTCCACCTCTTACAATTGCTAATGCTATGTTTGTTGACTCTACAAAAACACCATATTTAGATTATGACATGAATGCTATTACAAGAGTAGGCTGCAGCAGGTGCTTATACTCGTAAAAATAAACTGCATTTTGGTTTTGATCAGCTTTTTCAAGTTCCTGTTCTACCAAAGATGTCCTGATATAAATCGACTTGTATACTGTTTACTACAATGTTGGATCTTCAATACATAAATTAAAAGGGGCTAAAAGTCCATTCATTGGGGTAACATCTGTCATCTGTGGGCGAAGAACCGCTGATGTACTATTTAATGACTGATTTTACCATGCCTATGTATCTGAGATATTGACATTGTAAAGCGCTCTGATACCCACAAGGGTCTAGTTCGCGCTATATAAAACCTTCAAATAAATAAATACTACATGCATGTAATTTTAGGTGTAGTTTGGTGAATAAATCAATGGTCATCCTTTAAAACTATTTTCATGGCTTAATATTCTGTGTAATTGTATGTAGCTGTTAATGTTATTGCCCCACTATAAGGTAAACATATTTTAAATTTTGTATATTTAGAAATAGCTAGAAACACTCTAGGCTAGCAAGTTGGATTTGGTCAAGCTCCACCATTTTTGTTAGATAATTTTAGACATTAGGAACCATACCTAGGGTGTGCTTAGCGTATTTTCACAGCTGCTATATACTGGAATTTGTCTTATATTTAGTTTTTGGACTTTCAATGTGGGTGACCTTGTGTTTTAAATCACTATACTATTGCTTCATTTCCAGTTGTTGGCGTTCTTTCGCTTTACTTTTTGGAGACCAAGTCATATTAGTGACCGGCCATCCGTGTGTAGCTAGCCACACTAGTTTAGAACAACTGGCGTAGCTGGGCTGTTCAGGAAAAAAAGAGATTTCAAATCAATGACTTTTTTGCTTGTTTACATTTAACACTGGTCTATCTCATCCTTTTGTCATTCAGGAAACAATGGTACTCCTACTCAAGAGTTTGCCCCTTGGCTGTTATTTCAACGTTTTCGGCTTTGGAAGTCACTTCCAGTCATTCTTCCCGTGAGTGTCAGGTTTAAGTTGAGATTTATGATTATTTCCTATTATATCAAAAATATTATTTGTTGAGCATGATACAATAAACTTTTGTCCATATTTTGACACTCCTAGATGTATGTGTCTGTATGGGCTGTGCACTCTGTGTACCACTTAAGAGAAGAAACTACTGTGCTGTTCTTTAAAGCGGATTGCCTTTTTGCACTGATCTGATCTTAAGGTAGCTTTGTCTCTAAAGTGCTTTAGTGGGGACCTTCCGAGTCACTAATCTTGCTCCACAAACATATTGACCCTGTTTTGAATATGGGTTCTTCAGTAGCTTGATCAATTAAGTTACTTTGTGTATATGCAGTAAATATTTCACAGGTCTCATGATATATGGGTTTCATCATTATAATGATAGAATTTAAACTACTTTGCAGAGCTTTTCCATTATCGGGGCAAAAAGGGTTATAGTGCAAAGGAGGACCAAATTATTCTGTTGGATAATCCAAACTATGATACAAGCAAAGTGCAAATTATGCGGCTCAATTTCTGGCATTACTATTGTTATGTGGCAAGTGAGTTAAACCCATAATTATGTTTTAAACCTCCACAGAATTGCAAAATTCCACTGTCCCTGACCACTACCGGTTGTTTTATCAACAATTATTTCATACAAGGGGAAAAAAAACTAAACATTCTATTTTTTTTTCAAATACATTTTTATTTAGTTTTCCAAACAGCTCATCAGTCATACAGAACAACATCAAACAGAATATAGGTAGCACAGTTCTAGCACTGGTATAAAAATCACAAGAATCCTCAAAAACAAACCCCATCTCCCCTCACCACCCTCTCGCCAGGCAGGCACCGGCCAATAAATAAGCAGCAGATACCAACAGCATTAAGTTTTTATGCATCGGTCCACCACACACCCACAACCATTTGAGCCTGTCCTATCTCCGGTCTTCATCATCATCTCGTAGATGTATTGAATAGTAACGCAAGAAACCACGCCATAACTTGCATAAACTTTAGGGATTGCCCCTACAGATGTATGTTACTTTTTCGGCCACCATATCCATGCCCAGGTTCCACTCATGTAATGTAGGACATTCCAGCACTATCTAGTAGCGAGGTATACACCTCTTCGCCACCACGAGGTCAAGGCCACAGAATAGAATCTTTGCTCGGGGTAAGTCAACATCATTGGGTATCTGAAAGAGGTTATATTTTGGGTCCAGCAGAATGGATTCTTGCACAATCCCCCGGAGCTCTTCAGTAATCGCTGCCCAGCCCTAAAGCGTGTGAATAAAGAAGCCATCTTTACCCTGGCACCTTAACCTTTTCCATGCTAATGACAAGGTCAACTCGTCATGTATAATGGGAATCATGAAAGCTCAGCGCAGGAGGGGAAAAACCCTCTAGCAGCCAAGGTGTTAAACAATGTGGATTATGTGCTCTAACCGCAGCATGTAGCTTCTTCCTATGATAATATACTCTGTGCAATATCTCTCTATTTGTACATCAATGTCGCCTCCCAATCAATATCCTCCAGGTCCCCCACCTCTGCTGCCCACTACTCCTGCAACTGTGTCAGGGTATCAGGCATGTCGTTGTTCAAGGTATAGAAAATTAGGGAGATTGCACCCCTTACCAGCTCCCCTGTAAGCAGTCACCTCTCCCCAACACCTCCATAGAGGTAATATAGCGGAGCTTGACCCCCACTGTGCCCAATCCAGCCCAATCCAAGCCAAGTGATCCAATGGGGCAAAAAAACAGCCCTTAATACAATTAAGTGGGCTACCCAATAATACCCTTCCAGGTTGGGTGGTACAGTCCCCCATTAAACTGGCCAAACTGCAGGGTTTTCAGGGCTATCTAGGGTGTTTCCCACCCCACAGCAAGAGGTACATGTCCCCCCAGGTCTGGCAAGGAAACCTAAGCATTCTTGTTCTAATCAATGTCCATTGTTCGCTTTACTCTAAAGATGAAACATTTAACAGTCTTTTGCAAGCTGTGTTTTTTAATAGTACAAAGTTTATTTTCTACTGAAAGTTTACATTCTTGACTACATAATTAAGTACTGTTGTCTTAGGTTTATTTCCAATAAGCAAATAGTATAGTCCATGGTTTCAATAACTATTTTTAGTTATCATTTCGCTATTTGAAAACAATAATTTTTAAGCTAACTGCTAGACGTGGGCGGAACTTGCAAAGTTTCACTTCGCGGAATACTGTGAAGCTGCATAAAAACTCTGCGAGATTCTGTGGAGTTCCACAAGTGAAATCAGTGCATTGCTCTTATCTTTAGCACCAGGAGTTTGTGCCACGCTGCAAAATCATTGCAAACTGCACCACGCAGCATGCCGGAGGCTGCTGCTTCTTTGCTGCCGCTCAAGTTGATTTTCTATTTCAGCGGCAGCTTTCTCACCGCAAACTGCTTCGGCTGCCAGTGTTGAGAAAATCTCACCAGGTGCCGCTCTAGTACCCACAAATCTCACTAGAGAACATTTATTCTAACTTGCACTTGCCAACGTAACTTTGAATAGCTAAACTCGAGAAAAATCTCTGCAACGCGGTGTTTGGTGGAGTTTTGCTGGAACTCCACATTACAAGTGTGCCGCAGAGTGGGTAAAACTCCACAAACACCTCTGATGGAGTGGAATTTATCGCCCACCCCTACAAATAACCATAAAATAAACAGGCAGTCTAAAAATTTAATATGGGTAACTTTAATATTCTGATTCCACACGTTCATCTCGTAGTTTTTGTAACATTTATAAAGCACCCAGGAAATTATTGATATAATTGATAATAGATGTGTTTCCACATCCTTCCTTTCCATGGTCTGACACTATGTTTTACTTCCAGTGGCTTTGATACCTGTAAACCCCCTGGAGCTGCTTCACTTTGTTTTTTTGATTTCTCCGCCAGTCGCACACATGGCTGTGCTCAACTATTGTCTCACTCAGAATTAAATCTCCGCACATAGACACTGTCCTCTCAGGAGACTGTGGAAGACAAAAAATTGATTAGTGCTGAATTGTATGCAAGGACACGCATCTTTTGCCTTTAGCCGTGGGAGAGGTGTGTAGATAAGGCTCTTAATAACTCGACTAGAACTGGCACCCCTACACTTCCCTACCTGAGAAGGTAGTTTGTGGCTGCATTACATGCAATAGATTTGGGAACCATGTGCTCTGCGAATAGTATTTTTCGCAAGTACACATAACACAAGATAGTGTTCTGTGAATTAGGGCCAAGGCTATTACTCATTTCTGGTCATTGGAGCAGCTTCTGTGGCCTGGAAATCATAGACCCTATGATGGTTTTGTCAATCTGTTTTAACCACATCATGAGATCTTCCCAAGAGTTCTGCTATAGGCGCAGTTTATTCTGCCTAAGCAGAGCATCCCTTGATCTGGCCAGCACTAACTTTACTGCAGTTGAGATACAAGTCCAGTGACAGGAACATAAAGCCATGTGTTACTTTCCAATCCTTCCACTGTAAGAAGATGAGGAAAGGACATGTGAAGATGTTCTCTATTCAGCTTAACGTAGGGTACATACCTCACATCAGAGTTTCTAGTATTAGCTAAATGCTGGCTAAAAGTACTTTTTACTTGTTCTTGGCCTTGTAAGAAGCTTGGCAGTACTAGCTCAAAAAACTACAGGCTATGGGCAGGACACCTTGTTGATAGATATGTATAGGTTCCCGCTCGGATATCACTTATAGGTCTGGGAGTAAGGGGGAAGTGATTCAAAAGTAAAAAGTAATAAACTCCCACACAACCTCTATTTCTTTATAGGGATGCACTAAAGCTCTCCTCTGGGACTGTCCATTGTATGAAATCAGCATTCCACCCACCTATTCATGATGGAGTTTATCTTTTTATTGTATTTCTTAGATTATTTATATTTTTCTTTTTTCAATTTACAAAGTGTACAAAAAGTATATGCATGCTTGAAGTTCTTCTAAAAAATTCTGTGTGTTATCTACAGCAGTCAGAGATGGGTTAACAATAGTGCTTTCTTTTGTCATACCTCTCCAAGCCAGACTGTATTGCGATACATGTGAACTGTTTTTAATTCTTGAGTAGTTCTTTGCAACTGTTTTTACAGTGAGCCTTGTTTTTCCCGTGTCTCACAGGAATAGTGTGGAATACACCCAAGAATCCATGAAGTCTGCTCTGAAGCAAATAGAAGAAATGAAGGCAGATATGGGAGGCACTGAGATTTTAGAGCCTTTGAAGAATATTTACAGCAAAGCTGAAAAACCGGGACACCCAAAGCAGGTAATTGGATAAGATGGTAAGAAGTAGGAACATTTGGGATGGAAGAGAGAGGCAATTGAGGAAGCATGAGGAAGATATGAAGTGTTAGATTGGGGATTGCAATAGGTAAGAAAAGAGTGGGGAGCCATATGGAAGATGCAGAATTGAATAGGAAAAGGGGTGTAGTAGGAGGGTCGGTTGTACGAGGTTATCAAAACTGAGCACGTCCAATACAATACAATACAATGCAAGAAATGTATAAAGTGCACTGCTACCTCCGAAGAGGCGTCCTGGCGCTAGTGGCACATAGGAAAGCGAGAGTTAAAAATCAATAAGTAGGGTGCCCTATAAATAAGAATCAATCAACCAGGTTTAAAGATTTTTTTCTGAAAATAGGTTCCGAAGGGCAACAGTGCAAGTGAAGAGGAAGGGAATTCCACAGCTTGGCAGCAAGAAAGACCAAGGATCTACTGCCTCTTCTAGCCTTCTGAATGCAAGGGTGGCTGAAAATGCTTGAGATTATTCGATCTCCGGGATCTGCTTTGGCAATGTTGCTTGAACTCCTTATGGAGGTAGACTGCACCCTTATACATAAGGGCCCTGAAAGCAAAAACAAGAGCCTAACATTGGATTCTTTTAGTGACTGGGAGCCAGTGGAGTAGACGAAGATGTTTAGACACAGAGGTAGGCAAAGGACTATTTAGGCAGTAGAGTTCTGCACACATAGAAGATGCTTTATTAGATAGGCAGGGTAACCCAAGTACAAACTGTTCGCATAGTCAGGTTGTGCTGTGATAAGTGTATGGACAGTTGTCTTGCGAGAGTCCACTGGGAAAAGGTGGAGCATCCTCCTAAATGATTTCAGTGTAGCAAAACATTAGGCTGATATTGCCTTGATTTGGAGTTCGAATGAAAGGTTGGAGTCAAATTTCACTCCAAGGTGTGTAACAGTAGAGGCTGGGCGAGCACCCAGTTCTAATCACAACCAGATGCTAGGATCCGGAGATATCTTTTTTTGTTTTTTTAAATCTTCTTCTTTGGAACTGAGTTAAGTTTGAGGCAGCTTTCATTCATCCGTTTGACTACTGCCTTCAGACACAATTTCAAAGAACTCAACTTCAGGAGATTCGTATTGGAAGGCAAAGAGGAGTGGAGTGTCATCCCCATGCCTCTACAAGTTTTGCCAGTGGGTCAAGATAAATATAAAAAAAGGTGGGGCTCAGCGCAGATCCCTGAGGCACACCACCCAAAAATGGTTTAAAGGCAGAGGTGAAAGGGGAGGAAGAAGACTGCCTGTGGGCTATCCTCAATAGACTTTAGCCATCGCAGGTCCTGATCTCTGATGTCGATTCCTTTGAGTCTGTCAAGTAAGATGGAGTGGGAAATGGTGTTGAATGCTGAAGATCGATCAAGTAGCATTACCATGACAGGTGAATTTAAGTCAAGGCTTTCCTTTACGAATTCAGAGACTTCGAGTAGGGAAGGCTCAGTACTGTAACCCACTA
The DNA here is from genome assembly GCF_964261635.1 of Lissotriton helveticus. NCBI lineage: Eukaryota > Metazoa > Chordata > Amphibia > Caudata > Salamandridae > Lissotriton > Lissotriton helveticus. The sequence continues at coordinate 233,037,683 of NC_136072.1, read as the reverse complement.
GGAAGCTCAACTGTGTGTCAAGCAGCAGGCGCTTGGACTCCCGGAAGTGAGATAGTGGCCTGTCACAAAGGAAGTCCTAGATCACAGACATAAACATAAATGGTAGCTTCTCAGGGATTTTGAGAGAAACTTTTCAGTTTAGGCTAACAATTTCCTCCTGTTAGTTTCTGATCCAGTTATGTAAACATATTGTTTGTGTTGTAAGTGACCATGCAATATTAACATTAATTAAATATGATGACACTTAAAACCAAAATAATGCCGGGTTAGATAAAGTGTCAGTACGGTGTTTCTACCTCTGCCTCCGTGCCTCCCTGGGTGCCCCTTCGCCTTACTGCAATCTCTCTGTGGTGAGCCGCCCGCCTGACTCCCTGTGCCATGGCCCCCATCCAGACCCCCTGTTTAATACCCGACTGTGTCCAGCAGCCCCTCTGTGACCCTGCCATGGCCTCCTTGCCACCCCTTTATGTGCCACCCACTCACCTGTAGCCCCTTCATGTGCCTTAGTCCTCCTTGAGCCAGTTTAAATTTACTGGGCTAACCTGGCCCTTGACTACCCTGTGAGCCATGGAGGAGTGAGTCAGGACATACTGTAAATGGGCTAGGGCAACTTCAATTAAGTAAAGAACGCAACAATAGCACAATAATACAAAAGATTAGTCAAATAATCAATAGTGACAGTAGTATATAGAAAAATACAAAAATAATTTTATTTGTTATACATGGCAGTGTTTCTAAAAAGAGGTTGCATAATGGTTCTACATCTCTGGGCATAAATTGACATGAGCAATGTTATGTACTTCAGTCAATTATTCATACTTTCAAATATAATATTTCATATAGATAAAAAGCAGTTAATTAATCCGCAATTTGGGTTGTTGAGAACAATGTCCATAGAACAACAATTTATCGGGTGGTTTCCAAGTTCTGTCTCCACGCGTGTTTCAGCAGCTAACAATGCCTTGCCTTCCTCAGGAGTTCCACCGCCAAAAAAGTATATTCTACAAGAACAATTGCATATCACTACCATGTTACCAAAAAATTAACAAACTAATAGTGTCACTTAATGAATCAAACAATGTACATTTAGACATACTTTATAATAATGATGATACAGTTCATAAAGGAAGATACAAGTTCACATCTATATTGAGCTTGAATGGAGCCATGTGAAACAGGTAAATACATAAAAAGTGCAAATTGTGTATTATAGAAGTCTAAGAAGAAGAAGGGTTGAATTTTTTTTAAATATGACATGAAAGAAAAGAATAGACTGGTAGACATTTAAGGATATAGAGAGGAAAGTGCCCCATTTCTACCGCACCTGACACGTGCAAAGTTCCCCTGGTGTAATCTTATCAGAATGGCTAAGATGGCTTGGTCTGACTGGCACATGCTTTGGCATTCTCAAGATGCTCCGGAAGTTCCTGCCTCTGCTCACAGAAGAGCACAGGAAGATCACTGTGCAAGCCTTAATTGGCTCCAGATTGGACTATGCCAACGTCCTCTATCTGGGTCTTCCGGACTATCTTGTACAGCGGCTGCAGGTTGTGCAGAACTCTGCGGCACGCGCTATCTTTGGCCTCCACAGGCGAGCCAGAGTGTCCGGCCTTGTGCAGTCGCTTCATTGGCTGCCCATCCGGAAGCGGATAACTTTCAAAGCGTTGACCCTGGCTCATAAAGCGCTTTTTGGCTCTGGAGCAAAATACTTGCAGCGCAGGCTTGTCTTCTACCGCCCGGCCCGATCTTTGCGATCTGAATCTCTGTTTTTGGCGGCAGTTCCCTGAGTAAAGAAGGCCCGTATCGGGGGGCGCTCCTTCAGACTGAGGGCACCACAGCTCTGGAGCCTTTGGCCTTGCGCGGTACATCCAATCTTCTATCTTTCAGGAAGGGCCTTAAAACCTGGCTTTTTACCCTTTAGTGTGTTTTCTGTTTACTGTTCATGAAAGTTTTATATGGTGTTATGTTTCTTCTCTGAGCTGCCAAAAATAAAGCGCCGGGACACTCCACTCGAGTAGCCGTACGCTATAGAAATTAAATTTAACATAACATAACATAACTCCGCCAGTACGGTCCATAGTCTGTCTCTTGGTACTAAATCGAAGGCGGCTCGCAATTCCACAAACAACAGCGTACAAACTGCCGCCCTCGATTACCGCGGTCTTCCAGAACAGAAGATTCAGACGGAAGATCTGGTCCATGGTTGAGACCCCCTTCTGAATCCCGCCTGGTAGGGACTAAGTATGGTGAATTCCTCTATCCAATTTTGGAGGCGATCTAGTATCAGCCTACCAAATAATTTCTGGGGTATATCTGAGGCTGATGGGCCTGTAGTTCGCTGGGAGCAGAGGTGATTCCTTCTTAAATATGGGAACAATCTCTGCGCCCAGCCAAGTACAGGGGACCTCCATATCCCTCAGGACAGCGTTGAATATCATCACCAGTAGGGGGCCCATACATCAGGCTCCTGTTTGAATAAGTCGCCCGGCAAGCCGTCCAATCCCGGCGCTTTGCCTGGGATCATCCCTGCAATGGCTGCTCGTACCTCCATCTCTGTGAAGGGGTCCCCTTCCACTAGTGCGCTTGTGGTAGGTGGAGGGTTGTCAGAGGCCTCGTCAATAACCCTGTAAAGGGACTGGAAGTGATCTTGCCAGGCCTTGGCTGAGATGTTCGGTTCGATAGCCGAGGCTAGCTCCTCAGACCCCGTGTTGACAATACGCCAACATTTACGAGAGTCCCTGTTAGCTAGTGATATAGTGAGGTTTTCCCATTTTTCCTGTTCCCATTCACTTTTGGCATGGGTAATCAGGCGCTTATAGTCCCTTCTCCTGGCCTGTATCACAGATCTATCTGTACCTTCCTTAATCGAAGTCAGGAGATCTAATTTGGCCTTGCGGCATACAGCATTATACCAAGTGGGGCGGTTATAACGACCACCCGCCCTCTTACCTGTGGAAAAAAGGACTTCGGCCACAGACTTGATGAGGTCCTCATGCGCCACCCACAATTGCTTGTGTGTGCCCAGGGAGGTGGGGTGCTCCATTATTGCACACACCTTTTCAAGAGTAAGGATGAGCCGGGAGTAGAGCCCAGAAACCTTCTCTGGATTCGAGGCCAACTTCTCCCACCTCACTCTCCGTCTATTATTCGTCAGCACCAACCCTGGGGAAGCGGCGTCTGCCACAGCCCCTCTATCTTCCAGGCCGGGAAGGGCGTATTCCAGTTCGAGCGCATTGTGGTCGCTGTCTTCCCTAGGTATCACCCGGAAGTCAGTGATATGTGACCACAGAGAGAGTTGGACCAGAATATAATCCAGTCTGGACTCCCTGCCCTCTCTATGGTATGTACATTTGGGGGGGATGTCGGAGCTTGTACGTCCATTGCAAGCCCGCACGCCGTGTTTCAGAGTTAGAGCAGTAATTTGGACAGCTAGAGGGGTCCAAGCTCTAGGGGGGGAGCTACCGAAGGGGTACCAACCACACGGCATCCTCCTCCTGGGATAATCCATCCAATAAACCTAAGAGGGGCTCAAAGTGGCAGTTAAAGTCACCTCCTACCAAAAAGGGTGTACCCTGGGGAATGTCACTGAGAAAGACTGAGAGTTCCTCGATGGTGTGTGACTTTTGTGTGATGTTTACCGGCCTGGAGTAAACATTTACCACAACCAATCTACTCAAGTTCGGCCACTCCAGCAAAACACCAAGAATGTCCTCTGAAGCTGTGGGGAGTAATGTGGCCTCACAGCCCAGGTCGACAGCCACCCAGGTTGCGAGACCTCCTGATGGACTCCCCTTACCCCCCCCCCACTTTGCTGTAATAGAGAATACCGCGAAACCTGTACGGGAGAAAGCCTCTCTTGCCCAGGTTTCTTGGAACAGGCATATATCTTTGGCCTCAATAAACGAACTCCAGTCTGGGCAATTCAATTCATTCCCCAGGCCAGCCATGTTCCAGGATAATATCTTGAAAGAGGGTGGTCTGGGATTCAAGATAGGAGAAGGAGGAGTGGCCGTATCAGTTAGACTCGTCAATGATTTAACGATGTGCGGTCGTTCCCCTTGTTCGACTATGGGTTCCCTCGTGTTAGATGGGGGTCCTGCGGTGTTCGAGTAAGCCACTTTAGAATTGTTTTGCTCCTCGCAATGGTCCTTCTCCAAGGTTTTGGCAAGGTATTCAGTAGGTGGAGTAATTTTTCCTTCTTTAGGGCCCCCATGTAAACCACTAGCCTCCCCCCTCCTGCCCCAGTTCTGTCAATCCACCATGTCCAGACAGCTGTACCTGTTGAATGTTGGAAAATAGTCAGGCTGCTGGAATCTGGGACGGTCAAAGTCTCCTCTTTCTCTGTCGCCCCAGCCTCTCCCCCTCCTGGAGATTGTATCCCATCCCTCCTCCTCGCGTGCATGGAACAGTGGTGGGTAGAAAAAGGATAGGGGTAGGGACTGGATAGATGTCCCCTGCTCAGGGTGCGACATCTACATATGTGGGAAACGGTCCTAGGATCCCTGAAATTGATTAGGACACAATCTCCGTTGATTGACTTCCTTGTGTTGCCTAGCCATGGGACTCTCCTTACCATAAGAACCTCGCTCGATGTTCCATAGGGTAGAGGTCTATTTATGGTAAGCCAATTAGCCACCTTGTTTTTCAGAGCGGAGACAGATTCTTTGGAATCGGATTTCAGCTCTGGTACACCGGCCAAAATGACTGTGTATGGGCTCGCCTCTGGTGGCAGATTCACTGGCCTAGGTTTTTTGGTGATGACATGTGCTCCCTGTGAGCCTATAGCTTTTTTTTCAGGGTGGCTAGATGTTGTAGCGCAATCAGTCACCTGAAGGGTTGCAGTATGTGGTATAGGCGGCTGTGTTTGTGATATCTTGGGAGCTAAACCAGCATCCTTCGCTATGGGCGCTGGTGTAACCTTCTTATTCCTGAGCTCTGCCCCGCCTCTAACAACATTATTATTTATTTTAAAACTGTCAGCGAATTGCACAGTTGCTTTTTCTATGGTCACTAGCCTGGCTTCAATCTTTAGTAGGCGTGCTTCTAGAGGGCTCAATAATGTCTTAAGAAGTGCGTCAATGTTGGAAAGAGTAACATCATTGACGCCTGTATTTACACTGGGAGAAGAAATTATCGTGTCTGTTGTCTGTGGAGGTGGATTCACAATAGATGATAGCGTGATTTTATCCGGTGGTATGCGTCCTTTTTTACTTGGTCCTTGTCTGTTACCCTCCACTGTACAGTTGTGCTTTGCGATTTTAGCCTTTCGCCCCCCAGGATTTTGTGCCCCTCTTTTCCTTTTTGGTATAGCTCCTTCCCTTTCCCCCTGCATTGGGCGGCTAACACTATCGTTGGTGCCATCCGTGTTAGCCGTAATGACAATAGGTAGGGGGAGAGTGGGCTGTACTTGAGTCTGGGGTAGGGGTAAAAGACTAAACTCTTCAGGGGCACTAATATCATTGTCTGTGTTGTAAAAGGTAGAATTGGTTAAGTGAGACAGGGCTAGCGTCCAACTGACCACATTTTCCCCATTATCTGAAACTATGCGATCCAATCTATTTTCCGGAGTCCTTGCGTGCGCTATGGGACCCATGGAGGATCATTTTACCCATTCCATTTCTTGGGATATACGCCTTTCAAGTATCGTGATTTCATCAATCAAAAGAGACCCTGCTTTAGCAAAATAAGTGTCCAAAGTACCTTTTGCTGGACCAGCGGCCAGCGTGCTCTTGCTCCTTGTTTCTCTGGTCGCCATAGTTCACGAAATTAAACTGAAGCAATAAAAACTCCAAGATAACAGCAAGAGCAAGGGGGATAGCCCGGTCCCGGACTCGACCTTTCTCAAACGGCCTGCCCTTTGCCCGGGCGTAGCCCGGCTGGTCCCGCGATGCGCGATGGGGGCGTAATTAAATACACAAGGGGAGGCGGGCTGCCACGGGAAGAGGCACCAGCTGGAGATCGATGAAGGAATGCTGGTCCTCGCAGTCCCGGGCTCCCGCAGTAAGCGTCCTTTCAGTCAGGGTCCGCACACAGTTCCTGGCAGTTCTAACAGAACTCAGCAACTCAGCAACCCAGAATCCGAAGCAGAAAGAGATTAGGGCAAAATGACTGCTACTAGCGGCTCCCGCAGAGCGGGGGCCGCGAGCAGTCAAGTACTGGTGAGGAGAGGCGGGGCTGCCACGGGAAGAGGCACCAGCTGGAGATCGATGAAGGAATGCTGGTCTTCGCAGTCCCGGGCTCCCGCAGTAGGCGTCCTTTCAGTCAGGGTCCGCACACAGTTCCTGGCAGTTCTAACAGACCTCAGCAACTCAGCAACCCAGAATCCGAAGCAGAAAGAGATTAGGGCAAAATGACTGCTACGAGCGGCACCCGCAGAGCGGGGGCCGCGAGCAGTCAAGTACTGGTGAGGAGAGGCGGGGCTGCCACGGGAAGAGGCACCAGCTGGAGATCGATGAAGGAATGCTGGTCCTCGCAGTCCCGGGCTCCCACAGTAGGCGTCCTTTCAGTCAGGGTCCGCACACAGTTCCTGGCAGTTCTAACAGACCTCAGCAACTCAGCAACCCAGAATCCAAAGCAGAAAGAGTTTAGGGCAAAATGACTGCTACGAGTGACACTATTAGTTTGTTAATTCTTTTGTAACATGGTAGTGATATGCAATTGTTCTTGTAGAATATACTTTTTTGGCGGTGGAACTCCTGAGGAAGGCAAGGCAGCGTTAGCTGCTGAAACACGCGTTGAGACAGAACTTGGAAACCACCCGATAAATTGTTGTTCTATGGACATTGTTCTTAACAACCCAAATTGCGGATTAATTAACTGCTTTTTATCTATATGAAATATTATATTTGAAAGTATGTGGATAATTTCGGTCAGCACGCCACCGATTCACAAATGGGTGCGCATGAAAATTATAGCAAAGCGAGCTTGCAGAATAGTAGAAGTAAGCAAGTCACGGAGACGGATAAGGTCTAACTTACCGATTAAATAATTGGGAGAAGTAAGCAGCTCAACGCAACGTACCAATATGTACCGTGTTCACCTTAAGGAAAGGCAGAGTCGGGATAGCGTTTCTCGCGGTTGTTTTAAAGTCTAACTGCTTGTCACATGTGAGTCAGGACTGCATCTCACATTGCCGTTTCCAGCTAGGCAGTGAACACAGGGGTAGGGACTAGTGACCATCGCCTGCAATATTGGATGTCCCTTAAAGCAAAGGAAGTTTGGCCACAACTTTTCATGCCAGTTGTAAGCATTTATGCTGAGTGGATTACTTGTTTCATTAGGGTAAAGGAGTGTTTTGGGGTGACCAGTAAAATGGAGTGCACATTGTCTGTTCTGTCTAACATTAATTCTGTACAATATGGCAAATATATATATATAGCTAAAGAAATGGATGGAGCTTCGTTCGAACGTTATGTTATGAGTTGTATAGAGCGCACAGCTGCCCCAGCAACCGGGCGTCCCAGCGCTAGAATGCAACTGTCATAGGCAGACCAGAAAACACACGAAAGATAAGTTATGCAAGAAAAAGATGTGTTTTGATGGCTTTACGGAAGAGTGAATGATTTTGGATGTTTCTGATATTTGCGGGGAGGGAGTTTCAAAGCTTTCGAGCTAGTACGTGGAAGGAGCGCCCTTCAGTCCATACTCTCTTAACCTGGGGGACAACCGCCAGATGCTGGTCCATGGAGCGCAGCTGACGGGTGAGTATGTAGGACACCAGATGACTGGCCAGAATAGTGGGAGATTGAATATTCATGGATCTGTGGGCGATACAAAGAGTTTTAAATTTAATACCTTTCTCCACCGGCAGCCAGTGCAGTTTGCGAATGGAGGTAGTAGTGGAACAGGTTCGCGGAAAGGCTAGGAGAGTCCGGACCGCCACATTTTGTGCTCTTTGTAGGCAAAGTATCTCTGCTCTGTTGGCCCCAAGATATAGGGAGCTAGCAGAGTCCAGTCTGGAGAGTATTGTGGCCTGGATGATCACCTGACGGGTGGTAGGATCGAAGAAGTCCAACAGTGGTTTAAGCCCTCGTAGGAGCCAAAGCATACCCCGGATACTGCCTTAGTTTTGTCCTGAAAAGTGAGAGCGCACACTACCCAGACCTCCAGATTTGTAACTGTCGGTTTTGGGGCCGGCGGGAGACCCAAAGAGGATGGCCATCAATGATCACTCCATAGACGGATGTCTTTGCCCACCAACAAGATCTCAGATTTGTTGGCATTAAGTTGGAGGCAATTGGCAGTCATTCAGTCTGAAATGGCTGTTAGATCTTCCTTAAACTTAAGTGCATCTGCCCAGCGTCAACAAATAATGCTACCACCAGCTGTGTGCCATCCGCATATGATACCACAGCTAATCCTCTGTTCCTAGCTACTGCTGCTAAAGGTTGGATGTAGATTTTAAAAAGGGTTGAGCTCAGAGCCGAGCCCTGAGGAACCCCTTGGTGGAGAGCGTGTACCTGGGAGCAGGAGGTGGGGGTGGACACTTGGAAAGTATGCTCTGCTACGAAAGAGGTGAACTAGCCCAGGGCAAAGCCGTCAACACCGATATCCTCCAAGCGCTGCAGCAGGATCTGATGGGACACGGTGTCGAACGCAGCGCTCGGATCCAATAAGATTAAAGCTGAGGTGCGACTGACATCTATCGTGCCCCGTAGATGTTCTGTTACAGCAAGAAGAGCGGTCTCAGATCTGTGACATGGGCGGAAGCCGTTCTGGGAGGGGTTGAGCAGATTGTTGTATTCTATGAACTTCGTGAAGGTGGCATTGATGTAAGCTTCGTGATCTTGGATACCAACGGGAGAAGGGAGATAGGGCGGAAGCTCTCTGGTTTGGAGGCATCCATCGTGGACTTCTCTAGCAGAGGGACCACCTTGGCATGTTTCCAAGCGACGGGGACTACCGCAGAAGACAAAGATTGATTGATGAGTTTGCAGAAGGGGGAAAAAAGTTGAGGTCGACATTTCTGGAATTGTTCTGGTTAAGAGGGTCTGCAGGGGATCCTGATTTAAGTTTATTGCAGATTGTACGCATCACTTCTTGAGAGAGCACTTGGAAGACAGAGAGTGAAGGAGTATCGCGGGACAGCATGGAGGGGCCAGCCTTAATTTCTGTGTAGGGGAAGGTCTTGTATACGTCCTCGACCTTCTTGATAAAGAAGGCAGTGAGGATCTCGTATTGCTGATTAGAAGAAAGAGGGGTGGCTTTAGGCTGCCCTGAGGAATTAAGGTCTTTAAGCAGGGAAAAGACACATTTAGCAGGATTACTGCTGCTTCTGATCTCATCTGCATAGTAGGCAGCTCTTTCCTTCTGAATGGATCTATGATAGTTCTTGATGGCTACACGATGCAGGAATGATTTGGCATTTGGATGCAACATGATCTACTTGAGCACCATGGTTACACAGGCATTAAGGCACATACATAGTGATTTGTTTGTTTATAAAAGAAGTGAAGTCATAGTGCACCTTTTCAAGCCAATCATTATTGAATTTACTGCCCTGGGGTCAACAGATTAGGCTGAATTCTGTTTCCTCTGGGTGAAGCATGAGAGAATTGGAAGAAGTCCAATTTTGTAGGTTTGAATGGCATTTCTTGCAATAATATCCAGGATTGAGAAAAGTTTTAAGAAGATCTGTCACTTACGTATTGGTGGAGGATCAAGCCTGCCTCCTCCATCTGGTTTCGAAGTGGCTACATATACAGAATGAACAACATATATGCTTCCACCAAGCTCTTGTGAATCACCACATTAAATGGCGGCAGGAACTGAGTTGCTTTCAATACGTTAGGAAGCACGAGAATCTGTGTTTCTTGTGACCACTGCCAAGTCCAGCATATACCTTATCACCTTCCTCTCAAAGCCTTAATTCAAGTTGGAATGCAGTTGAGGCGGCCATCTGTAATGCCAGAAGAAGATACTGCAGAAAACCTTGGGTACTGTAGATATTTCTGGTCTTTCTTTGGTTTTATATTAATCTGTTATTGTTACTGTCTTCGTGCCTGCATGTTTATTGTTAGCATAAATGCAACTTCTAAGGTTCTTCGCAGGGTGGATAGTGTTTCCTAATTTGTGTGTTTATAATACACCGACCTCTGTACCGCATATGAACTCAAAGGAATGTTTATACTGTCTTGCTGATGATCAACAGCAGGATATGAACTGGAAATACAGGGGACAGTGATTGGGTAGCATCATCCTTACTGTGGGCTGCTAACATTTGGTTTCGGATGGGATTCGATGCCTAGTAACCCACTTAAATTCTAGAGATTACCTATCCTTCCTGGACACCCATGTCTTAGGACTCCTTATAACTTCTTGTCTTCAAGGTTACTTCCATACTTGTTAACCAGTGTTCAAATGCAGAGTGTTGTGCTTGGTACAATTGATACTAACCAAACTTTAGTAAATGTCTAGGGTAACCAGTCCTGGATTAGTTCCCTAACGCATTTCCCTCCTCACATGTTCAAGAATGATTCATCTGCTGCAGACCATGACATGTGTTAGGGACCCTTACTTGCACATAATATTATGCTGGTACACAACAGGGTCAGTTTTTTACAAGAATGGTGACTGCCGTTCACATAATAATTATCCATTTTACCCTTAGCTACAGAGGTGCCCACCTTGTGCTAAGTGATCCCCGGGGCCGACAATTATCTAGGCTAGGATGAAGAAGGATTCAGGTTGTTTCCCGCCCAGGCATATGAAGGGTGAGAATCCTATCAAGTGCTCCCCATGCTGCACTGGTAGATGAAGGACGCTGGAGTTCCCTGTGATGTCTGAGCTCCTCTCCTTCTTTCCTGATAGTTTCCCAGTACTGTCACGAAACAGTTGTGGCTCTTTCATGCCATGGCCTTTCCCTTAAGAGGGTAAATTGAGTGAGGGCCTTTGGAATTAGCCACAAGTTGTCTGATACCCCCATGGTGAGTCTCAAGCAGATCGAAGCAGACCCCATCTGACCCCATTCCTCCTTACTCTCTGTAGCTTTCCCTAGCATAAGAAAGGGCCGGCAAGAGGGAAAAAAGGCTCAACAATCACAAACTCGCCAGGAGCTGTAGCCCAATGTAAGAGATGGGAGTGATCTGAGATGATGTGCAAAGGTACATGAGCAGCTGCAACTGGCAGGGAACTAGGCTTCCCCCTCAGGCATAAGGTACCCCTTCTGTGGATCTTTTATAAGAGAGACACACCCATAAAGATCACCTGTAGGGAGACATCGAGGACAAAAGTATTGAAAGCTAAGTGCATATCGGGAAGTATGGGTTTACTGTTCACTCTACATCTATGTACCTTGAACACATGTATATTGTCAAGATACATATATGTGGAGCAAGTTATATAAAATCTACACATGGTCCCATTATTTTGGTTGAGCTATTAAGGTACAATTGTATTCCCTACTCAATAATCAGGAGCCACACCCTTCTACACAGACTCCACTCATCAGTGCCATAGTCTCTTGAGAACTTTTTAATTAGTTTGCATTCTTTCTGTCCAAGCAAAGCCAAGTAATATGACTTCGAAATCAGTCTTCTCCAACTAGCCCAGTTGTCAGAGGGATTATTATTGGGCTCCCTAGTCCTCTCACAAGGCAATATATTCATCAGAGTCCGTATGGGAATTCTCGGCAACCATCACCTTCAATTCCATTTCTTTGTGAACAAAACCCATATCCACTTTAGGGTGTCTGGAGAACCAGCCGTTCTGTACAGCAAATCCAATGGGTTTCAGGCAATTGAATCCTGGGTTGGTCATAGTAGTTTTAATTCAAATTGCTTAAAAACTGAATTTCTCATCATCGGCCCGTATTATTATACCATGATCCAGAAATAGGAGTATTAGCCTTTGCAGATCCTCAGTGCTGGCCTCTCTCCTCTTGATTAACCTGCAGTGCTCGCTCTCTCATGTCCTTCTGAAGCAAACTCAAAATCAAATTTTTCCATCCATGCAACTATTCGAATGTGCTCTTATGAACTGTAGTTTTTGTGTAATTTACTTAACGATTCCAACTTTGTAGTTCTCAAAACATCAGTAAAGTTGTATTTTTTTCTCACACAAACACTGTCATTTTTTACATTGTTGTTTAATATCTTTTAATATCTCTCTATCCATACATATAATGGCAATTTATTACTGTTGTATTCCCGCTCGCTACTAGAAGCAATTCAGAGATGCTCTGTCTACCATATAAGTAAATAGTCCTAAACAACCAGGTTCCATATGGAAATGCTGATTGGCAGATCTTTAATATTTATTTGTCCATAGCCCTCCCTTGTTAACTGTGTCCAGAGGAAGACACTGTCTATAATACCTTACTATCCTTTCTGTGTGACGTATGTTCCATGTAGTGCATTGAGAGGGAGTTGCTGCAGGCCTTCGGCGGCTGTCGGTTGCTCAGAAGCATCTTCGCAGAACACTACCTTCATCTGGCTCTTTTTAGGTCTTGTCTGCTGACAGTGCCTGCACTCTCCTTACAATTGGCATTGTTTACAGTAATGGGCTTGGAGCCTGCCCATTACTTATCATTTGTTGACTTCATTGTCACTCTTCTTTGCTGCCTGCTAATTGGCCAGCATGTGTCTGGCACCACTTCCTCTTCTTTCTGTGAAGTGTGTCCCAAGCACAGATTACGTCCTCTGTATTAGTGTCTGTCTGCAGTACTATTTCTTTTTCCCCCCCACCCACATCCTCTCTATGTTGCTGCCCCTTGTCCACCCACCTCTCCTGCTTGCCCTACTCCTACCCCTTTACCTTATTGCCTGTCCCATCACCCCAGAAAACGCTATGATGTGGAGCGAAAGCTGCTGGCTGTGTCATAGCACTGTTTTCTAACTTTCCTTTTAGTTATGCTGTTGTACATCAAGGCTAAAAGACATTGGCAAAACCAATAGCTCTCGCATAGGTGAAACATTTTGGTTCTGTCAATGCTTGTATTTTCAGCTAGTTGGAGAAGCAACAGTCATGTTTGCTCAGAATCTAAATCACATTGACTCTTGCCCACAGAGTGCTTTTGGCTGTCTGCCTGCCTCTCCCTGGTGCCCTCATTTGACCCCAGCTGGTAGGGAGGCTGGTTGTAGTCAGCTTAGTTTTTCTTCCAGAATCTTAACTGAAACTCTTAAAGACTTTGATTATTTATACTTAGGTTTCCATTTCTCATATGGTTCTTAATTGATATGCCCTGTTTCTGACCTCTTACAGAAATGTGTGCTTGCCCAGTCTTCAAATGCCACAGCTGACTTTGCTTTTGTCCATGCTGAAAGGAGAAGGGGGAGCCAGCATCCCATAGTGCAACAGATCATGTAATCTGACTCTCCTACATGTTTAAATGCATTTATTATGTTTAAAAAATTTCCTTAATAACTGTGATGGCGGGTGGCAGTGATTAAAAATAAGGTTCTCAGTAGCTGCCAGAGGAGGTTTCACCCTACAGTATCTACCAGTGCTCAGCAGCTGGATGGACTCCTGTGCTCACATGGACACAGGAAACACCTGAATTATACTATCCTAGGTTTGTTCACACAGTTCTTGCTTTGCAGGAGCACTTAAACTTTGCATGTATATGTGGCACCTGATGGTTGAATACATGTTCTAGAAATTGGCATTACAAAGTGTATATTTCTTTTCTCATTAAAATATGTTCTTTGTGAAAAGATAGCATCTCTACCCCTTATGAAACATAGCTATATTGTGTCCCTTTCTCTTACTCACTCATGTCAGGAGGCAGTTCTAGTAATGTAGAATAAGTACTGAGATTTTTGAATACCTTGGAAGTTTATGGCTGTGTTGTATCCTGTGATAACGTCACCTGTATCTATAAAGCCAGAATATTGTATATCCTATGTTCTATTGTTCTTATCTATTGTGACTTAGTGGAGTTCTCTTTCTGGGCAGTTGTTTGCTGGCTGGAGAGGGGGCACCATCTGCAGTTGTTATGTCTTGAATAAATACCTTCTCATCTTCACTTTACAGAATGCTGTTTATCCCATTTTACAGGGCACTTCCCCACTAATCCATCCCTAAACTTAAGTTAACGATTGTGGAGAATCTACTATACTGATGGATTATCCTCTGTTAGAAAATTTATAGTTAGGGATGGGATTTTCCACTATCTTATGTTCAGTGTACAATTGTAAAATTCCATAATCCTGATGCTGTGAATCAGATGTTGAATTGACTATGTGGATGCAAAGACTATTAGTCGTTCGTGACGATGTTGGAAATAGTCGCACTGGCAGCCTAATTTAGGCATGCCAGTCTTTTTTCTTTCCCTCTATTTTATTTTTTCTTTCCTTCTCTTGTTCTTTCCTTCTCTCACTTTCTTTCGACTTTCAATACTGCCTTCTTTCATTCCATTTTTCCTTCTCTCCTCCTTTCTTCTTTCCTTTTTTCTTCCTTCCTTCTTTCCGTCTCGTTATTTATTTCCTTCTTTACTTCCCTAATTCTTTCCTTTTTATTTTCCCTTTTTTCCCTTTTTCCTCTTATTCCTTCTTTTTCTCTTGCCTTCTTTTTTTGTCTGCTTTCTCTTTTTCCTGTTCCTTTCCTTCTTTCCTTCTTTCCTTCTTTCTTGTCTGATTTCTTTCTATCTTTACTTCTCTCTTTCCTTTTTTCTATCCTTCTTTCTTTCTTGCCTATGTTTTTACTCTCCCTCTCCTTCCCTCTCCTTGAAGCCAATGCCAGGTCTTTGTTAGGAGCCTAGACATTTTGACTTTATCAACATTATGTGTATAGCATAGTTACTTATAGGGGCTAGTCTTCATCCATTAGCTTGTGGTTGGTGTCATTCACATATTTATTCCACCCACTCCAGTTTGCATTAGGGGAAGTGTGTCAGCCTAGTTCAGCAATTGGCTGACTTCACTATGAGTGACGGCATGCCGCCCTTTCGCAAGGAATACGTACATACACCAAGTAGTGCCCTTCAATGGTAGGGATTACTATAGTAATATGTGGGGGGGTTTTTTAGACCAAAAAATCTTTTTCCAGTAGCAAAATATTTTTGGGGTTTACATTGAGAAGGGTGTGGCATATACGCAAACAAAGTTTGGCAAAAGTTATGACCAAACAAGAATTGCCAGAAGGCTGGCTGCCAATCCCAGACTTGTGGTCTTTGCCTTTGCTTGTTATACCTTCTTTTTTTTCTCGAAGTTTTATATAGCACAAACTCGACCCGAAGGTATCAGAGCGCTTTACATGAGCACCAGTTACGTTAGAGACCGATGCATTCAATTTTTGTTTTGTTAGGCACCACTTGAAATCACTTCCACAACGCCGGTGGAAGCAATCTCAAGCAACATTTGCTACTGTTGCTGGCAACCTTAAATGCTGTTCACTAAGCTCCACCAATGAGTCTGAGGTGGTTTGTCTTCCACACAGCTCGATCAGAAGCCCAACCACCAGTGTCTGTAGTTCTCTGTTTTTGTTGCATATGGCATTGGAATAACAACCATAGGAACACAAAAATAGCAACAAATAGTTTCAGCCAACAAGTTTGAAGGGTTATGATGGAAATGGACCAAGGTCATGACACAGTGACTTCAATTTAGTTTGGTGCCATCTTAAAATAGGGTTTTTAATTAATGCAAGTCTAGATGAACCAGGATCCTAGGTGTTTGCTGTACGCCATTGTTGGATTGCCCATCATAGTGACATCAAATGGTTACGGTGGTAATTAGACATTTTAGGTTCATTCTACAAGCTTTAGGGTCTTCTCACAGATAATAAAACAATGAAATTAGAGTCTCCTAACACCACCCGTGTAGCTTCTATAACATGTCAAAATGTGCGTGCTGGGTATTACTTCTCAAGTGACGCTACTTAATCTGTCCAGTGGATCTTTTTGGGGCATCGCATTCTCTAAAGCCGGGATGTATGCGGGACCCCTAGTACCTTGAGGTGCCTCCACCCCAGCAGGCTAACAAGTAGTTCACACTTGTCCATCCTCATGGTACTGTAAATTATAATGAAAACAATTCCTGGGCCTGTATCCTAAGTGTAGACGGCTCTTGCTCCTGATCAGCACTGCGAACCTAGCCCAACACGCCCTCCAATTTGCTTTCTATAGCTTTCACAGCTTCTGTGTACTTGTCTTCTCACTCAAATCTGAACACCGCATATTGATTAAGTACAGCCAGGCTCTCCCACCGGTTGTTAGTTCACCGTCATCCATGGGGACCATAAGACCCCTGTGCTGCCCCTAGGTACTTGCTCCAATATGTGGCAAAAGTAACCCTTGCTTGCTTTCCTGTCATTCTGGCACAGATTCTTCCACATGCTGCGACACCAGGTATATTCTGCTGGCAGGTTGAAGGTATCGAATCAGCTTATCCACCAAAGGGGCTTATGTGCTGTGCTTTTCAACACTGGGTCACTAGTTAAGATCACATTTGCCTCAGTTTGTGTGCACCAGACGCTCCATGCCTGGAAGCGGAGACCATCACAATATGGGGCTCTCAGAGCACATTTTGGTGCCCAGCAGGTATAGGGTGCTCTTCACCCACTAGAGAATTATATAACATTCTGTCCAGGTCTCACTATCCGTCCCAGACTCCACACATAACCTCCAGCACTAGTTCCTCTCCAGCTTCAGTTAAGCTACAGGTCATAGGTGCTAACCGGGCTCCTTTCACTGGATTCCATGAGGCACGTGCTCTCTAGGGTTTGTCCCCACTGCCTTTTTTAGTTTCATGTATCCCACTGACCACAGGATAAAGGCAACATCTCTGTTAGGTCGGGATCATCATTTTGATGTCATCAGGCAACATCTCTGCTAGGTTGGGATCACACTTCTCATGTCATCAGGCAACATGTCTGCTAAGGTGTGATCATAAATCTGATGTCGGAGGATCTGGGAGGGGTCCTACAATGTGCCCCTGCTCCTGGCATATGAAAACATTTTAAGGCTGCTGGAGCCTTAGGATACGTGAAGAAACCCACACCAAATGAAGAAGGGGAGAGAATTTGTCCTAATGGCTAGAGCAGTCGACCTCCAAGCTGGGGAACCAGGTTCGAGTCTCAGCAGGGACGCTCAACAGCCTGTGATTCTGGGGGAAAAAATCTCACTGTACCTAAGAAAATGAATCCATCTGTAAAGCTCATATAAAACTCTCTGATACCTTCGGGTCTTGTTTGCGCTATATAAAACTAAAAACAAAAAAAGACTTGAGGTATTTGCCTTAAAAGGACTTGAACTGAGATCGAGCAACCTGGTCAGCACTTTCACAAACTAGCTCACCTGCCACTCCTCCCAGCTGATAGAGATAGAGAGAGGAAAGAATATGAACACACCAGGATGAAAGCAGTAGAGTGGTAGTGGGTTGACAGTTTAAAAATGGCAACCAGCGTGGATAACATTACTACACAGGGCCTAGCCCAAATATGGCCACTGTGAGGACAAAATTATTTGTACATTGCAAATCACAGAAATTGGCAGCTGCTACCTGCTGTTGTGCAAAAGATGATCTCTAGAAGTCAGACTTTTGAAACCTTCATAACCTTCAGCATCTAGCTAGAGACCATGTTAACTGACAGTTCCCTGAGGCTAATGCTTGCTTTTTGTAGTATTGACTTAAGCACTCAGTGACTTTTGTCAAATTCTCTCATGCTGCGGCTGGAAAGGCATACCTTATTTTAAAGTCTTATTTTCACAAAAGTCTTCCCTCTTGTGTTCGAGGCATGTGGGCTGCTGATTTCATATCTATGCATAGATCGCCGCCTAGTGTTGGGTCCGGATGATTGCACATTGTTGTCCTGGAAGAGTCTTCGAAGTATCACGAGATAGGTGGCTCCTCCCTTGGACTACAGTGCGCATGGGCATCCACTCCATGCTCAGATTGTTTTTTTCCGCCATTGGGTTCGGATGTACTTCTTAACTCTTGTTCGGAATCTGTTATAGTTACTCTTTTTTCGAGGCCAAAAGGCCTTAGGGGCCTCGGTATTGTCTTTTCGCTCGGCGCTCTCAGCTTTCCGTACTTTTTTCTCGACTTCGGAAGACTTCTGGTCTTCGACGCCATAGGCCCGTCGCAGATTGAAGATGGAACGGAGCCCGTTCAAGCGATGCCCCGTCTGTAACTCCAAATATCCACACATCGACGTGCACCCGGTGTGCAACAAGTGTCTCTCGCCGGACCACGATGAGGCCAGTTGTATGGCCTGTTCGAAGTTCAGGTCGAAGAAGACTCTCCGCTTTCGACCCGCTGCCCGACAATCGGCACGTGAATCAGCGCCGGAACCCGAGAACATCTTCGGGGGTGACGACAGCGCAGATGTGCAGGGAGACGACGCGGACCTTTCGGACCCCGCGTCAGAACATGACTCCAGCTACTACGTGGACGACGAACAGATCGACGTCCAAGATGAAGACTCCATCGAGGTAGGAGACGACGCACTACCCCTCGGGGCCGTCGAGGACGACTCCAGCGAGGAACACGGCCCAACCGCAGTAGCGGGGCCTCATTCAGACTCTTCCACGGCTCAGGTCGAGGCATCGCCGGAAGGCCTTAGCCAAGATCTACGACCCCGTTCTATAGTCCCGCTTCAAGGCCGGACTAAGGACAGTTCCATCGAGCCATTGGTCCATGGACCGCCGTTAGTGGAAAAAACGAAACCGAAGCCCAGTGGGCCGAAACCGAAACTGTCGGAGACAGCCATCGGATCGATGACTTCGGGGCCGTCCAAGTCACTGAAGGTGCTCCACCCCTCAGAGCCGAAAGGGGGTGTCGACCCCAAGGTCGGAGCGGCAAAGACTATGTCTGCCGTTAAACATGTCACTCTCACGTCGGAGTCCACGTCAAAGCCCACGTCCAAAGATGGCGACCATTCGAAGGCGCTCAAGGCCAAGAAGGCCGTCGAGCCGAAGGCACAAAAGACGCACCTGCTCAAATCCTTCGAGTCGAAAACTCCAACCGCCCCGAAGGGACACACCTCCGACACCGGTGCCAGCATCCCCGCTCCGATGCCGCGCCTCGAGTCGACGAAGTTGCACAAGCAAGGGGACCACTCGGAGTCTGTCGGATCCAAGGCAAAGTCTTCGACGCTCATTGGTCAGTCGCCGATGTCTTCTACTCCAATCAAGTTCGGCCTAAGGCTGTGCCCCTTCCTTCGGCTGCTGCCTCTTCCAAGTCGGCGCCCGCAGCCACAACTGCACACCCTCGGACCGATGTTCATTTTCAGCCTCCAAGCTACGACGAACAATCTAAGTTCTTCATCGACTCTGATTCAGGCAGGCTCACCATCTACAAGCAGAAAATCAGGCCTGAAACACCTATGGAGGCATACAAAATTCCGCTCAAGAAGAAGAGGGACTCCACCACCTCTCCTGTTCTCTTTGAAGCCTATACCCTCTCATAGGCAGGGGTATCCCTATTCAACCACTGCAGCCACTGAAGACGTCGATGAGGGTGACAATGAGGAACAGTTCAACTACCCTGTGGACCAGGATCAGGATGAGTCCCAGCCATGGGCTGACACTGTTGACCCTGATGACCCTCACACCACCCCTGACACTCAGTCATATGCGGTCAAGACTTCCCCTGCTGAGGACACTGCTGCGTTTAACGCACTCATTGAACGGGCGGCGCATAACCACGACGTAGATATGCACGCTGACCTGGTGGAGGAGGACTTCCTTTTTGATACATTCTCCACATCTGAACGTTCAGTTAAAACTTTGCCTATGCTCAAAGGTGTGCTCAAGCATGCCAGTGACATTTTTAAGGAGCCCACCAAGGCACGGGTGGTCAACCCGAGAATTGAGCGCAAGTATCGGCCTGCGCCCGTGGATCCCACGTACATCAAGGGCCAACTCCCACTGGACTCCTTAGTGGTGGCTAATGCTCGCAAGAGGTCAAACTCCCAGACAACGGGTGATGCTCCCCCTCCGGACAAGGAATCAAAGATATTTGAAGCCTCTGGAAAACGTGTGGCTGCTCAAGCGGCCAATATTTGGAGGATCTCCAATACACAAGCCCTGCTGGCACGATACGACAGGGCACATTATGACACTTTAGAACAACTCCTCCAACACCTTCCAGATACATATAAGGAGGGAGCAGAAATGCTTATACAAGAGGGAAAGTTAATCTCCAACGCGTCCATTAAGTGCGCGTTGGATGCGGCCGACACAGCAGCTAGGGCTATTAACACTAGCGTAATGCTCCGGAGACATGCCTGGCTGCGCATCTCTGGGTTTAAGGCAGAAATCCAGACTAACCTGCTCAATCAGCCTGTTAACCCTGACTTCATTTTCAGTCCAGAAGTAGACACCACACTTGAGAAGATTAAAAAGGACACTGACACTGCCAAATCCATGGGGGCTCTGCAGTCTCAGCAGTTCAGGGGCAGCTCCTTTCGTTGCTCCGGTAACAGGGGAGCCTCAAGGGGGCAGGCGTCACAACAGGCCCAATACAACAAAGGGGGCTCACAATCCACCTATGCCAAGAGCAATAGAGGTAGATACCGTGGAAACAGCGCAAAGGGCAGAGGTCGTGGAAACAATAATGCCAGATCCTGTGCCACTACCAAGCAGTGACGTCTTGTCACTGCCCCCCGACCATACCACCCCGGTCGAGGGAAGGCTCCAGCAGTTCCTGCCAGTCTGGGAAAGCATAACTACAGACAGGTGGGTGAGACAAATTATACAACACGGCTATTGTCTGGAGCTCACCTCCACTCCACCCAACATACCCCCAAGGCACCGTCCTATGTCCGCAGAGCACATGCACTTATTGCAGCTGGAGGTCGTCTCCATGCTACAAAAAGGGGACATAGAACTCGTGCCTGTGGAACAGCAGGGAACAGGGGTGTACTCTCTGTACTTTCTCATACCAAAAAAAGACGGATCCCTCAGACCCATCTTGGACCTCAGGCCCCTAAACCAGTATATACCCTCAGAACATTTTCACATGCTCACATTACAGCAAGTTCTCCCGTTGCTCAGGCAAGGAGATTTCATGGCAACCTTAGATCTAAAGGATGCATACTTCCACATTCCTATTCACAAGAGTCACAGGAAGTATCTAAGGTTCACCATCCACAACCAGCATTACCAGTTCAAGGTCTTGCCTTTCGGGGTCACTACTGCCCCCAGAGTGTTCACGAAGTGTTTGGCGACAGTGGCCGCGCATCTTCGGAGGCAAAACGTCCACGTCTATCCGTACCTAGACGACTGGCTTGTCCAGGCGCAGTCGGCCCAGCAGTGTGCCGACCACATGTCCCGTACAATACACCTTCTCCACAGTCTAGGGTTTTCTCTGAATTACCCAAAGTCTCATCTGCAGCCTGCACACGTACGTCAGTACCTAGGCGCAGAGATCAACACGCTGACTGCCACAGCGCACCCCAGCTTAGCGAGAGTCGCCTGTATGCAAACTCTGATTCAAAGATTCAGGCCGCAACATTCACTCCCAGCACATGTGTTTATGCAGCTCATCGGCATGATGGCCTCATGCATCTTTCTAGTCCCTCACGCGAGGCTGCACATGCGTCCGCTTCAGGAATGCTTGGCGCGCCAGTGGAACCAGGCTCAAGGACATCTCAAAGACCTAGTGTTGGTGACCGGTCGTGCATTCAGCTCTCTGCATTGGTGGAACCCACACAACCTTTGCAAGGGACGACCGTTCCAGGAGCCTGTGCCACAGCTGGTGCTGACAGCGGACGCATCTCTCCAGGGTTGGGGAGCGCATGTCCTCCATTACACAGTGCAGGGCCTATGGACACCGCAGCAGCAGAGGTTGCACATCAACCTACTGGAACTGATGGCAATCTTTCTAGCGATGAAGGCATTCAGGTTGCATCTCTGCAACAAAGTTGTGCTGATCCGGACGGACAACATGACTGCAATGTATTACATTCAGAAACAGGGGGGACACACTCTCCACAACTGTCCCACCTAGCACAGTGCATGTGGAAGTGGGCCATTCAGAGGAACATCTTCCTCATGGCGGAACACCTCCCGGGCAGGGAAAACCAGATGGCGGACCTGCTCAGCAGACACAGTCATCAAATGCACGAGTGGGAATTACACCCATCAGTGCTCCAACCATACTTCCAGCGGTGGGGTCATCCACAAATAGACCTCTTCGCCACACACGAAAACGCAAAATGCCACGCCTTCGCCGCCAGGTTCCCACACCTGCAGTCTCAGGGCAATGCGATATGGATGGACTGGTCGAACAGATTTGCGTATGCTTTTCCTCCAGCTCCACTCATACCGCTAGTGGCACGCAAACTGAGGCAACACTCCATGGCACTGATCCTGGTTGCTCCAACGTGGGCGAGGCAGGCGTGGTACACCACGTTCCTAGAGCTTTCCGTGGTGCCCCACGAACGCCTCAGACTCACGCCCAGTCTCCTCACTCAGAGCCGTGGCGACATTCAGCACCCAGATCCGCAACAATTGAGCCTTGCGATATGGCTCCTGAAGTCATAGAGTTCGGTTACCTAAGCCTGCCCCCTGCCTGCATGGACATCATAAAGGAGGCTAGGCGTCCTACCACACGTGCCTGCTACGCAGCCAAATGGAAGCGTTTTATTATCTATTATTCCAATAATAACATATCTCCGCTGGATGCTTCCACCCAAAACATCATAGCTTACTTGCTGCACCTGTACAAACGTAATTTGGCGTACAGTTCCATCAGGATACATTTAGCGGCCATGGCGGCCTACCTTCAAAATAGACAGCGCCTGTCCCTTTTCAGGGTGCCAGCCATTAAAGCCTTTATGGAAGGCCTCAAAAGGGTCATCCCTCCAAGACACCCGCCTTCGCCTGTGTGGAACCTCAACATAGTCCTCACCAGGCTCATGGGCCCGCCATTTGAGCCTCTTCACTCTTGTGAGATACAGTTTCGCACATGGAAAGTGTTTTTTTTGGTGGCTATTACGTCGCTCAGACGGGTTAGCGAGCTGCAAGCGCTCACTATTCAGGAGCCCTTCATACAGATACATGCTAGTAGGGTTGTGCTGCGCACCAACCCCAAATTCATGCCCAAGGTAGTATCACAGTTCCACATCAACCAAACTATTGAACTGCCTGTTTTCTTCCAAAATCCTGACTTCGTGGCAGACAGAGAGCTGCACACACTAGATGTCAAGAGGGCTCTCTTGTATTACATTGACAGGACCAAAGACTTCAGGAAGACTAAACAGCTGTTTGTTGCCTTCTCTCCACAGCACAAGGGCAACCCAATTTCAAAATCAGGCATAGCCAGATGGATTGTTAAATGCATCCAAATCTGTTATCAAAAGGCTAAACGCACGCTAACAGTTCCCCCTCAAAGCGCATTCCACACGCAAATTGGGGGCATCCATGGCTTTCCTAGGTAACATACCTCTAGAGGACATATGTAGAGCAGCCACATGGACCACCATACACACATTCACCAAACACTACTGCGTGGATGTACACTCAAAACAGCAAGCTGCTGTAGGTCAGGCTGTTCTCAAAACACTTTTTCAGACTGCTGCAGCTGGCACGGGCAACCGCCGCTAGGGAGGGTACTGCTATGTATTCTATGCATAGATATGAATTCAGCAGCCCACATGCCTCGAACGGAATATGCTACTTACCAGTATGCATCTGTTCTTGGCATGTAGGGCTGCTGACATTCATATCGCCCGCCCTCCTCCCCGGTGCCTGTCACAGCTGTAGCATTCACTCTTCACGTACTTACTCTCATGCATGGTCATCACTTACTGTATCACACTCCATCTCTGCCACAATGGCGAAAAACAATCTGAGCATGGAGTGGATGCCCATGCGCACTGTAGTCCAAGGGAGGAGCCACCTATCTCATGATACTTCGAAGACTCTTCCAGGACAACAATGTGCAATCATCCGGACCCAACACTAGGCGGCGATCTATGCATAGATATGAATGTCAGCAGCCCTACATGCCAAGAACAGATGCATACTGGTAAGTAGCATATTCCTTATTTGACATAAAGTTCAGTATGTTACATAAATTAAAAGCATTTTAAGGCTTTAGTACCATGTGTTGAAAAATGAACTATTCTTGGTCAGAATTTTTTATGGTTATGTGTGTAACATTATGGATGCTTTGACTGTACAATTCCTGCTACAGACACATAACTTGCTATTGCAGGGGTAGCGCTACACCAGAAGTGCCTCAGCTGTCCTCGTCAACAAACTATATGTCTAACACTGCTCTAGAAAATTATATTGATACATTTAGAATGTATTCAGATATTTTATAGATATGAAAACATTACTGGTATTGGTATATTGCTATGTAAGACATGTTAACATTTAGTCTTTTTGGTTGCATGTTTTATCCAGTTTAAATTGTAATAAAATGCCTTCTAGTACCGAGGACATGGATTAAAAACTGTAAAAATAAATTAATGCAAATCTATCTTTACATTTACAACAATTTTCTTTTGTAATGTTGGCATGTCCAGAAAAGGGGTTTAGAAACCGATGAAAATAGCTTTATATGCCCTTTCCACCATACTATCAAACTGTTTTGTTACAGATGCCTTCATTATGACCTCGTGTTACTCTCTCTTATGATTATTTTCCCTTCGCAGCTCTTTGTTTTCACAGATGGAGAGGTTGGGAACACTAAAGCAGTGATTGCAGAGGTCCAAGCCAACAGCTCTAAACACCGGTAAGAAAATTCTGATCTTTTTCTCACTTTCCCAGCATTGTCTTTCTTCCTTCCCTAACTCATGATTCAATACCCCTCTCCCCATTAAACTGTGTATTCATTCATCTCTTCTCCTGATCTGCCCCGTATCCCATATATCATTTTTCCTTGTCTAGTCAAACATTTACTACTATTACTGTATCTCAGAAATACCATTCCATGTATGTCTTGCCATGAACTGTTTCCTTTTGCAAGGCAGAATACGTTTTAGATTCCTCATCATGCCAGATTCCGTGTTCTACTCCAATATGTGACACCAACATAAGTCAACAGTGAGTCTACACACACAGACAGAGTACCCAAATATACTAGGGAAAAGTTTAACAAAAACGAGTTCCCATCAGTCCACCATCGAGACCGCCCTTCATCATCTGGGATCTCTTTTGACACATATAACTATTGCTGTTGAAGGTGAAAAAACCTGCACTGGCTGTTAACAAACCATGTACCAGGAAAAACCACAGCAATTATGTAGATGTGAGAAATGGCGTGTCTAGTGGAGTACTGAAAAGCAGTGCATAGAATAAAGTGTGTTGTGAAAAGAATAAGAAAAAGGGTTCTAAAATTAGGTCGTGATCAGGGACAACAATTTTAATAACCACCGTCACACTCCTAAATCAATAAAAACAGTGCAGATTAGTGGCATAACAAATAACCACTTAATAGAGATGTACGGTCGACATGTTTCTGCAGTCTAATAGAGTCTCGAGATCTCCTGCTGCTTCCTCAGGACCATTAGTGCTACTGCTGAATAAGATCAAAAAGATCAAAAAATAAACCATATCACCTGGATAGTGTGGGTTACTGTACAATCATCTTCTCATCCCACTCGATGAGAAGGAGAAGCCCCACCTCACCTGGCGCGAGCTCAGGTAGTGGATGCACGGCACTCTCCGTCGGTACACCGGTCGTCCCTCTAAGCTCAATCTTGGGGAGGAGCTTTTCCTGGTACATGGTTTGTTAACAGCCAGTGCAGGTTTTTTCACCTTCAACAGCAATAGTTATATGTGTCAAAAGAGATCCCAGATGATGAAGGGCGGTCTCGATGGTGGACTGATGGGAACTCGTTTTTGTTAAACTTTTCCCTAGTATATTTGGGTACTCTGTCTGTGTGTGTAGACTCACTGTTGACTTATGTTGGTGTCATTTCTGTTCAGGGGATTCAACAGGAAGGGTCTTTAATATACCCCTGGGACCTTCTCATTGTGATTACTACTCCAATATGTGACATTCCATGGTTCTCCCTTATATAATGGTTTGTCTCTGTTAGGAGTCTGCAGCATCCCATCCTCTGCGACGCAATTTAACGTTCACTGATGGCTTATACAATATTTTCATCCTTCCATTATTACAGGATAAATGCCAAGAAAAGATGTCTCTGTGCTAAGGCTTTAGGTTGGTTCTTTTTTGAGTTACAGTGAAGTATGTGCTCCCACCGGTTCTTGTGAAGAATTCCTTTGTATTGCTGTGCAAGGACACTGCAGGCTTCCAGGAGCCTCAGTGCAACTGAACTCCCTCAGCACATATGATGAAAACACCACAGGGTACTAGATCAATCTCAAAACATGTAGAATGACAACTTAGCACATAAATGCTGCTGTTCAGTAAAAAAATCTTCCTCTAATCTTTATAGCTGACTTCCATGTATGAAATGCAGACATTGGACAATTGTGCCTAGAGTCTGGTCAAATGTGAAATGTCTAGCACACGGCTGAAAGTATCTATGAAACACGTTTGATATGCAGAAATTCATCATGCAATTTCCATTATTGTATCTGGATAGTTCTTGAATTATACCTTTCCACGCCTTTTTCACAGCAATATTGCATACATATTAGAATCTGTGTTTACAAAATCTGTAAATACAGAATCTCCATTTGTGGCAGGGAATGGCTGATATGCCAGAAAGTCTATTATTCAGTTTTTATGTTTGCTATTTGTTTAAGAACAGGACAGGGGAGTGGGTCAGATGCTGATCTGGTCACTGGTTTCATCCTCCCTTTTATACTGGTAAACTGGTACTCCAGAGTTAATTCACATGTGGCCAGTCATTGGATGGTAGGAGTCTTGAATGTTAGGGCAATTTTATGGTTTGATGGACATCATGATGATCATGTGGTAGTGGGTTGGATTGCTAAACTGGTGGTTGAATGGGTACTCTTGAAAGAATGCTCATTTGGACTGCTGTCAAACCTGATTTTGTTGGTTGCTTGCATGACTTGAGATGGTTGGTGATATTTATGGTCTGTGGACTGGTTTAATTGTTAGAGATCTACTCAGTTGGATGGCAGCATTTTTTTTGATACTCAATTTTATTGATTTTAAGAACAAACACATTAACAGCATAAGACATTTGTCAATGGTACAAGTCTACACCGCAGAAGTAAATTTTGAACACAAACAGATTACTGGTTGAGCGAGCCACCGAGACATAAAAGCATTACATATGTGTACAGAAGTGCGCTTTGGTACATTTATTCCAGTTGATTTAGCCATTTGCACCAGACCCTGTTGTACTTGGATGGGTACCCACAAGTCTCCAATAGGGGTTCTTCCTTTGTGGCGCACCAATCCACTCCCCGGTGCCATTTTGCGATGCTTGGGGGTTTAACCTGCACCCAAGTAGCTGCAATATCTCGTTTGGCCACTGCAACTGCTGTCCCAAGGAATAATTTATCCGATCTGGAGCCGTCTAGGCCGTCCATTAACCCAAGACCTGTGTGTGTTCTGACTCTATTGTTAACCAGTATGGGGCAAGGTTTGGGCATGTCCAAATCATGTGATAAAAATCTGCTTGTTCTTGGCCGCAGTGCTTACAATTTGGGGAGGGACGTAACCCTGCCTTATGTAGGCATGCTGGGGTGAGGTAGGCCGCGTACAGATAGTATAGTTGAATGAGGTGTAGTTTGAGCGAGGTCGTGATGGTTTTGCAAGCCATAAGGGCGTTGCGCCAAACCTCTTCCTCTAGGGGACCCAGCCATCCCTCCGAGCGGAGTCACACAAGGAGTTATTTAGTAGTGATATCTCTATTTGATCCCATTGTCTGAATCCTTTGAGGGTCGCCACCTCCCTTAGCCACAAGCCTTGCCAGAGAGGCGTGTGTTGGCTCAGTCGTTTGTCCCATCGTGTGTGTTGCTGGGCCATGCGCCAGGCCACCAGGACCGCTCTGGTTATCGGCGATATCGCTATAGGTATTGTATCCCTATAGGTATAGTGTTTACGTATAAGTATGCCTGTATTTGGGGGAAGTCCATAACCTTGAGCTCCGTTTTATAAGCTGGGTCAGACCAGCCCCCGGTGAACCAGTTGTGAATGACCAGGAGCCCGGTGGCTAGGTAGTATAGGTGGAGATCGGTCATACCCATGCCTCCGTCAAAGGGCGGGATCCTCAAGCGGGCGAGGGCAATGCGCGGTCTCCCCCTCCCCACAGAAACCTTGTGATCACCCCGTCCATCTCCGTCTCTGCTATGAAATTATTGCTCGTTTTACTACCGGCCCTGAGGGAAGAGACATAAGATCAATTATAGAAGTTATCAACACCGAGGTTAGGGATCTAACAGTAGTTACTCCCCAGCTGTATACAGATCCAGTCCATGAGCCCCCACAAGGTGCATCACCCAGTATACACGTAGAGCAATCCAATACACCTATGCAGGTATCCATACAAACAACTAGCCTGTATCCCTGTGAAGACCAAGTGAGGGGCACTGTGGTGGTCACGAATAATGTGGTGGAAGCTCAGGGCTCTTTTAGATCGAGCAGCGACCATCTGGTTGGAAGATATGGATGACAGGGTCCCTGTGAGGCCAGTGTGAATCCAGGAGAGTCATCTAGAGGGGTTGTGAAACAAATTTATGGAAAATAGGACCAAACAAAATGTTTAGTGAGGGAACACACATGGGGTGTCGCTGGGTTTGCTTCGAAGCTCAAATGTATGGAATGGAGCCAATTCATAGAGAACTATGATATATGTCTATTTCAAGAAACCTGGCTTACTATGAGAATCCGAAAAGCTGGGTTTGCCTCCTTTAGTAAAGATGCAATTGTTAAGAGGGAAAGGAAGGGGCAGATCCTCAGGAGGCTTAATCACCTGGGTAGGTGCCCATCTTGGGTGCTTGGCAAACCAGGTAGATATAGCCTCTGAGGATATCCTTTGCATCCACCTTACATAAAATAGATGTCCACATCCATAATATTCATTCTAGACCCATGGGGAGGGGGCAGGAATCGCCCATTGAGGAGTTGATTGTGCTCACATGGCAATTTTACCAGTGGGGTCTTTTAAAGTGATGGGAGGTGATTTCAACTGGCAGTTTGTGTCTTTAGGCACCAACTCCAATGGCATCATCTTGCAAGAAGAACAGCTCTGGGAAGGCCAAGAACTGGCGATGTCACCCATAACAATCTCCCTGTGCCTAACAAAAATGAATGTGTCCATCTGTAACGCAACTGGTGCTCCTGTAAAGCGCTCTGATACCTTATGGGTCTAGTTCATGCTATATAAAACACCTAAAAAAATAAATTAAAAAAAAGTGAATATGTGATCGGAGGTATGGAAGTCAGTTGTTAGGGTCATTCTCTATCCTACCGTGGATTTGGTTGTCATCTGGATGTATTTTTAAATTCATCAGGTGTTTCTTGACTGGATGGTAGCATTGTGCCAATTGCCTGTCACAATAGTCTGACAGTGAGTCTGGTAGGAATCATCCATTGGTGTCCTGGCTAGGGAGGTTTGATGGCAATGTTTTGCTTCATGAGGCCTACCTGCAGCCGATGTCCTGGCCTTAACAGACTCTGCATTATCTTTGAGGTAGGCACAAACCCCAGTTCCTCCCTCAAAAGTTCTTCCTTTGCAGTGTTACATTGTTGATTCTCATGTAAAGCGCACTGATACCTTCGGGTCTAGCCAGCGCTATATAAAACTCTTTAAATAAATAAATATGGGTTCATGCATAACGCCTGTTCCCTGTGGCAGGCCTGTGTTGGGATGGGAGTGGCATACCACAAGCCAGTGAAACATTTTGAGGGTATTATGAAATGCAGTAGTGCCTCCCATGCCCAGTAGATGTTGAGGCTTGTATATTATATGCATTAGTAACTGGAATTGGGATTATGAAAGGCTTTGTTATGTTTACTCTCCCCTTTGTCCGTGCATCTTGCCTGAATGTGAGTTCCAGATAGTTGCATTTCCATGACGGGTGGCTCTGCAAGTA
This sequence comes from Lissotriton helveticus, assembly GCF_964261635.1. Taxonomy (NCBI): domain Eukaryota; kingdom Metazoa; phylum Chordata; class Amphibia; order Caudata; family Salamandridae; genus Lissotriton; species Lissotriton helveticus. Next base: position 233,007,805 of record NC_136072.1, on the reverse strand, counting down.
TTTTCTGTGCAAGACTGTAAATCCACTACGACTCTATTACGATGTGTCTAAGACTGGTGCTTTTCTGGTATTCAGGTTGTTAGCTGGAAATTCTGACATATCTGGTAAGCACGGCCTCTGCAGCTGATTATGCTCAGGCGTGTACAGGCCTGCGCATTATCATATTGACATTGCTTTTACAATATCACCAGAGTTTGTGTGTTGTGTAAATATTTCATGTGATAAACTTTGTTTTTTCACTTGTTTTTTCAGTTTGATTTATTTTAAAGGACCATAGAACTTCCGGACTCACTTATGCATAATCAATCTGCCTGTTTGAACAACGCAAAATCTACTGGAAAATAGGTTCCGGGAGCTAAGATGGTACATTATATGGACTAATAGTTAGTGGAATGCAAACAAGGACTCTTTATATTAGGAGTAAAAAAACAATGAATATGAGTTAGAAGGTTAACACAAAATACATTAGGTCATAAATAAAAATTAAAACTTACCTGCTGGTCGCTGCTGCGAGCTGCCACCTCTTCGAAGCGGTTGTATGACATTACAACACATTCCATTGCATCGCATGCCTTTACCACGCATGCGTTACGACGCGAATGCCATCACCACACATATCCTATACCACGAAAATGCCTTTAACACGCATACTTTTACGATTTTGGTTGTTAAACTATGCATGTTAATGGCATTTTCATGTTAAAGGATATTTCCGATCCCTACAAATTAACCCTGAAAATGTACCCTTAAAATGTACCCGTGCGCAACATCACCCCCTCATTCCCCCTTACCTCTCCACTCCAAGCACTTCCGATTATCGTTTTACGTCTTTAAGAGGAAGCGGAAGTGTCTTTCCGTTTCCTCTAATGATGCCGAATGCCTTCATATCTTTTTTCTTCTTAAACTGTAAACGACGGAAACAGGTGCGTTTTATTTTTATTTTTGGGGGAGGAGACCCCCCAAGCCCCCTTTTTTAAACCCACACTTTTTTTGGGGGGGGGTCTCCCCCCTTTTTTTTAACTTTATCACACATGCCTTTACTACGCATCTCGTAGTAAAGGTATGCGTGGTAAATGCTATTCGTGGTAACCACGTATGCGTTGTAATTCATGCGTGATTATGGTTATGTGTGGAAGCGGCCGCGTTGTAATGGCAGTTTCCCCCTCAAAGCAGGAACAGGAAGCACCCAGGCTTCCAGACTCCCTTAACAAATCAAGACACTGTTGATAGCGTTATATGTCTGGGCGCAGTGGTTCAGCGCTCAAAGAGGGAGTGGAAGCCTTAGCATGTTCTCCACGCAGGCTTTAATGCAGCCTGGGTGGAGAGCATGCAAAGTGCGCATGACTGTTTGGCCGGCCCGAAACGGCTGGTCCAAACAGGGTTGCGCACTTTAAGTGCAGCAGCAGCCTATCCTCCTCCAAAATAAAATGATAATAACGCTCCGTTATTATTTTCTTTTTTTCTTTGCACTGCTTTGAAGCAGTGGGGCGACTCTTCTCTTCCTTAGCGGAGAAGCTGTCCCTGGAGGCAGGGTTGTGTTGCTTCAACGCAGTGTCTGCAGTATGTATGGAACAGATGTGGTCCCGTTGCAATGTATAACTTTCAGATCTAAATAAATCATGAACACATAATGCTGTGACATTAAATATGTGAGTTTGTTTTCATTCGCCTGTATGCCTGACCCTTACGTGGAGTAGGACTACCACATTAAGTACTGGTAGGGGCTGTAGTGTCGTGAATGGCAGGGCTGCCAGAGAGAGACACGGGCACACGTGTGTTCATTAGTGGCCAGGAACTAACTGAAACCACGCCCAGAGCCTGGGCTATTTATTTAACCACACATGTGCTGGCCGAGCAGACGCTGGGCCAGCCCATTATCAGCACGCTCTCGGGGTCATTAGCCGCCGCCCCCACTTACGATGTGTGTCTGGTGGGCTGGTCTGTTTCATGGACAACATTACATTCCTCCTTTACACAAAAGAGCAAAACATTACTAACAGGGTACATGTTCCAAAACTTTGAAATAACAATCATCAGTATCTGACAATTAAAACATTTGTGGAACAGTCTTACTTGGTTCACCAGAGTCCTTCACTCGCCAGGTCACAGCTATCCGCAGCGGGCAACAAAGTCTTGGTCCCTCTGGGACAGCCGTGGATGGGGTCATAAGTTGTACCACCTCTGACTGTCCCTAGTTGGAGGGGTCAGGGACATGTCCACCAAGCCATCCGCCTCGGGTCTCTCCCTGCTGTCTTGCGCTTCCTGGCCCGGCAGTCTTACCAGACTCTGGGTGGTTTGGCCGTCTTCTCCGTTCGGGCCAGGTAATGACTGCTGTCTCTTCCGGACTCCGACGGGCCAACTGGTTCCTCGGGGTTGGCCTCACTGGGTGCTGGGAATTCTTCGAAGTCGGGCAGGGAAAGCTTCTTGAAGAACGATACGTTCCTGGTCACTCTTTCTGCTCCTCGGGAGGCTGTGACCATAGTGCCTTTGATTCCGATCACTGTCCATGGATCTAACTCAAATGGCATCCGGAACTTTCCGCCAGGGTGGCGGTCCCGCACTAACACCTGGTCGCTGACTACGATAGGGCTATCCTCTGCCCTCCTCCTCATGGACGCGTCTTGGTTGGTCTTTGTTCGCCGGTCCATTGACTGATTTGGAGGGGTCGGAGATGTTGCCCATGCTGGGTGGTGTGGGATGGTATCCGACACGGCTCTGCCGAAATAGAGGCGGCTCGGAGGGATGCCGGTGGTGCAGTGCGGTGTGAGACGATTCTCCCGGAGGAATTGATATAACGCCAATTCGGCGATGGCTATTTGGATTGTCTTGTTTAGCGTCCACATCAGTCGTTCCACCTCTCCGTTCGCTTGGGGCCATCTGGGGGTCACTCAGCCGTGCATTATCCGGTGGGACAACAGGAATTCGGAGAGTTCAGCATTTGTAAAGGGTGAACCATTGTCTGTGCGAAGTTCCCCGATGAGGCCGTGGGTGGCTATCACCTTTTCCAGTTTGGGTATGATGTCCACCGCTGCTGTGGAGGTCAGAATTTCCACTTCCAGGTATCGTGAGAAGTCATCCACGACTACCAGTATGTACTTTCCGCCTGGGAGGCTGCCAAAATCTGCGCTGGCCCTTTCCCACGGGGAGGTGGGGCCATCCTCGGTGATCACTGGCGTGAGGTGGTTTGGGAGGCTGATCACCAGACACACAGGACACTGTTCGACAATGGATTTAATTTGTCGGTCCAACCCGGGGAACCAGACCTTACTCCAAAGGCGATTCTTTGATTTCACTATCCCTTGATGTGCACCGTTCGCTAGGAGAGCCGCTTGATGAGTCAGGCGTTCAGGTATGACAAGGCGAGGCCCGCTCAGGAGGCAACCTTCGGTGGAGACTGACAGTTCGTTGCGCACTTGGTATAGGGCTTTCAATGTGGTTTGTGCTTCTGTGGTGCGAAAGGGCGCCGGACTATGGAGGGGCTTCCAATCTCCAGAGGAAAGCGCCTGGATGGCGATCTGGAGAAGTCGTCCTGCGTGGCCTGTACCACTTCGTCCAGGGAAATGGGGAGGGTTCTGGACCTCTGATGATCATCCTGACGTACTCTTCTGTGGCTGTGGCTTCCGCCTCTTCTGGCTCTGTGACTGGGCGGGAATGCCGCGATAGAAAATCGGCTGGGTTGTGGGTGCCTGGTCTATATTCCACCGTGAACTGGAATTCTTGGATTTGTAGTACCCACTTTTCTATCCACAGGGGAAGAACGTGATAAGGATCCTTGGAACAGCGGGATAAGGGGCTTGTGATCAGTTATTATCACGAACGGGTGCCCATATAGCTAGATATGGAAGTGGTGGCACCCCCACAGGATCGCGATGGCTTCCTTTTTGATTTGCGAGTACCGTTGCTCCGTGGGTGCGAGGGTTCTACTCACGGCTTGCTGTTGAGCTAGAACGGCCCCTAGGCCCGTTGGGCTGGCATCCACTGCCAGGGGTCAAAGTAAGCCAGGGTCGTGTTGGCCGAGATGGCGGCCTTGGTCTTCTGAAATGCCTCCTCTTGCTGCGCTTCCCACACCTAGTGGCTGGTGGACTTGGTGAGGTCACGCATGGGCAAGTCAGATCCGATAGGTTTTTAATGAAACGCCCGCAGTACGTGACCATACCCAGGAAGCTGCGTACTCCGGTCACTGATGTTGGTGCGGGCGCGTCCTGGATATCCTTGACCTTGTCCGGGTCTGGGCCTATCCCTTGGTCCGAGAAGCGATATCCAAATAAGCTGATGTCCCTGCTCAAGAACTCACACTTCTCATGGTGGAGGGTGAGGCCGTTGTCCTGGAGCCAAGAGAACACGGCATGGAGGAGTCGGACGTGCTCTTCTAGTGTGGGCACATGTACAAGAATGTTGTCACTGACGTTTAGGACGCCATCTAGCCCTTGAAGAACGTTCTTGATGATGTTTTCGAATACCTCTGCGGCGCTCGATATTCTGAAAGTGAGTTGAGTGTAGCGCCAGAGCCCTGCGTGTGTGAAGAATGTTGTGATGGGACGTGAATCCGGGTGGAGTGGAACTTGGTGGTATCCTGACCGAAGGTCCATCTTTGAGAACCATTTTGAGCCGGACAGCTCTCCGATAATGTCGTCCACCGTCGGGGTCAGGTGGCGCTCACGTTTGATGGCGAGGTTGGAGATTCTCATGTCCACACAGATGCGGACAGCATCGGGTTGCTTGGGTTTCTTTGCGACGACGATGGGCGACACCCATGGGGTGGGGCCGCTCACTTTCTCGATGATTCCTGCGTGCTCCAGGAGGCGGAGTTATGCTTCATCCTTGGGCCGAAGATTGAAGGCTTTCCTTCGGTGGCGAAGGGCAACTGGGGCGACTGACCTGTCGATATGAAGGCGAACAGCAGGGCCTTTCAGGCATCCGATCCCTCAATAAGGTTTGCAAACCCTTGTAGCATGTGGTCAAGGTCGTTGGCCCGGACTGTGAGAGCAAAGTGGATCAGGCTGAGGTCTTGCGCGGTCCTGCACCCTAGCAGGAATCCTGAGCCTTCTTGTGAGACATACACCTTGGCCCGTTGGCGGGCTGCGTCGTTGGAGAGGTCTAACTGGAATACTCCACACAGTCGGAGCGGGCGCCTAGTGCAGTAGGCGCAAACTTGCACTCTGGTGGGGCGAAGCGTCTGAGTATTCGGCAGGGTTCTGTACACGCTGGCTGCCATGAGGTTAATGGTGGCCCCTGTGTCGATGAGGGCTGCAACCGCTTTATCTTGCACATTGACGGTGCACATGGGTGCCGCAGGCTGGGCAGCTGAAAGAGTGTTCAGCATCCTGACTACATGGATGGTAGCTGCATCTGCTTTGTCGTCATCCATGTCTCTGCTGGCTGGGATGTCGGGGGATGATTCTGTCGTCCGCACCCTCCGGGGCGGGCCATTCTGCTTCCTTCTCAGCACTGAACACACCTTTGAGAAGTGGTTCACTTTTCCACAGGTACTGCAAGTTTTGCCTTGTGCCGGGCATGCTCCATCATGAGGGGTAGTACACCCGCACCACCCACACGGGCGGCTGCGGGACGATTGTGCGGTTTTGGAGGTTGCTTGCCGGATTGTTCTGGGACGCAGCTCAGTGGAATCGGTCCAAATGGCACACACTGGTTCCGTCTTGACGGAGATGGCAGGTTTGGGATCCATATGTGCAGCTCTGGCCTTCGACAGTTCTTTGGAGCGGCCGAGCGTTAGGATGTCCCTCATTGGTGTATTTTATTCTTGCAGGACTCGCTCCCGTAGCTTTGAGGATGCGCAGCCTTGAATGAATTGGGCGCGAACCTCGCTGTCTTCATCTGGGAGGATGCACGTGCTTGCTAGCTCCTTGAACCTGGCGTAGAACACATCTACTGGCTCCTCTGGGAGTTGGCGAGGTTGGCGGAGCAGGAACAGTTTGTAATCGTGGCTGGTGAAGGCCGCCAAGTATGCGGTAATGGCGTAGCGTTTCTGGGCAGGCCGCCTTCTCTGATCTGCTTCGAGATTTTGTGGATGTCTGCCCCACCAAGATGGAGCAGTTTGGACCGCCTCCGTGGAGCCTCTATTTCCGCAGCCTCTAGAAAGTTCTCCAAGCGCTCCACCCACTCTCTCCAGCGAGCTGTCTGGGATGGCGGGGGCCCGGTGATAGCGAAGGGCTCCATCGGGGGCACCGTAGCCATGGCGGTGTGCTAGCATGCGTGATTAGGCTGGGCCGCCGGTGTATGCAGGACAGTTACCAGTAGACCCCACGAGTAGGCCCAAATGCAGCAGGGCGCAGCAAAGCAGCTAATTGGCGGTGTAATCTGCTGTTCAGCGCCAGGCGAGGCCACCGGGCATGTCCAAGAATGTGCGTTGCTGTGGCTTGCAGGTGCGGGACAGGGCCTGGCAGTGATCTCAACGGCGTAGAGGGCCTGTTTAAGGTGCACCTCCGTGCCACACAGCGTCAGCAGCACACACCAATTCCTGGGGCCGTGGTTGGAGCGGGAGGGCCAAATGAGGTTAAGCAGGGCGTGCATCGCACTTCTTTGGGGGGGCTCGAGGGCTGTTCGCGCGTGATCGCACTCACCGGCGTGGCTCAGACAGGTTTGGAGGGCCGGAATGCAGCTGGACCTCGAGCGAGGGCACGCATGCGTGGCCGGCTAGCAGCGTAGCGGAGGCAGCAGTGGGTCTCATACGGCCAGGCGCTGCACCGAGGCAGGTGGAACTGGCTGGCACCAGGGGTGCGATGCAGGGCACAGACGCTGCAGCAGACTCCGGTCTTGAAGGCCGCGGGTGCTGCGTGCGCAGCGACCGATGCACTGGAGACAAGGTAGCCTGAATGGGAGGCATGGCTGGGGTGCTCTCATGTAGGACGTGCTGGTAGCAGGCACTGGAGCAGCAGCGATGATCGGCGGGGTGGCGAGACCACCTCATCGCCAATGTAGTGTCGTGAATGGCAGGGCTGCCAGAGAGACACGGGCACACGTGTGTTCATTAGTGGCCAGCAGCTAAGTGAAACCACAACCAGAGCCCTGGGCTATTTATTTAACCACACACGCGCTGGCCGAGCAGACGCTGGGCCAGCCCATTATCAGCACGCTCTCGGTGTCATCAGCCGCCACCCCCCCCTTACAATGTGTGTCTGGTGGGCTGGTCCGTTTCATGGACAACATTACAGGGGCTATCCTGGGATGAACAATATCGTCTGGATGCTGGAGTTATATGGTTGATAATGAAATAAATGCTGTTTATTTTCGAATGTTTTTAACATGGATTTACAGGTTTACAACATTTTTTACATCAGTGTTTTCAATCAATTTCCATCAAGATGCTGCTTAAGAATGTTAATTACAATGTTGAAGATGATGTCACTATTTTTGTTGTGGAAAATACATACTTTTGTGATCAAAGCTCCATTCATCCTCTACATTTAAGCCCTTCTCAGTTGAACTCGTGTTTCATTTGCACCAAAACATGCTTTATTCCCACCTGTATATGTTTCTCTTAATTTTACGGCAGGTATTTAGTTTTTCAGTGTTTGTTTTTTGATCAACTGATTAGCAGTTGTGCTTTCAACACAATTACGTTTTCACTTTTATGTGGGTATTTGCGATTGAGAGAAATTTTGAGGGGTTTTGCATAAGAATGCTTTATTTTTTTACATTTTAGTGAAGGATTCGTTTTCAAGAGGTGGGATGGTGATGCAAATGTTTACGTTGTCCGTGACTTACGTTACCATTTCTGTTTGTGATATCTGTAATCTTCACCCACCATGTTTGCTTGAACTAATGCTTGCTTATCATAAGTAATTTGTGTGGGATTCCATAATCCTATTTTTACATGTTTATGCCTTTGCTCGATCATATCCTACTTTTTGAGCTATTTTGAGAGCAATTTGAAAACAAATAGAAGTGAAATCAGTTGTTAGACAATTGATGTTTGGATAGTAACATAATCATATGCTTGTTTAGAGCATTATTACTTATAATGTAAATGGGCAGAAGATTTGCTGACTCAGCTGAACAGATAGAACTTTGATGTCTGTGGGCTTCACAGCCAGGCAGTCTAATGATGTTGGTTGGTGTATGTTAGGTGGGTTAAATGGATGTGCAGTTCTTTGGATGATATGTTTTTCTGTTGTTTTGCAGATGTTTTGCATTTGGGATTGGAGAAGGTGCATCTACTGCTCTAATTAAAGGAATTGCTCGAGCAGGTCACGGTACATGTGAGTTTGTCACTGGGAAGGAGAGGATGCAACCTAAGGTGAGATTGTTGTTTCTATTAAGCTTATATATTGATAGACATACCAGGCACCTCTTAATCTTTTGTGAACAATCTAGCCCTGCTCTTCATTTTGCAAAATCTTTCCAACTAACTCACTAACTTGTCTGTCTGCCTCCCTTACTCTCGGTTATTTATTTTCTTTTGAATATTATTTGCGCTTGATTTGGCTAGAAGGTATTACTACCTTCTTCGACAAGCCAAAAAGAATACCAAGAAAAATGAAATAAGTTTAAATCTAATGGACATTTTAAGCATAAAACTCCACTTTAAATCGATTAAATTTAAATTACCTTCAAAGAACATGATAAATATGGGAATATTTGCCCCAATAACCTGAGAATTAGAAGCATTTGCTGAAGGCGCCTGGTTGTAAGATTCGTTTATACACAACAATATCCGACCTCAGACACTTGGTTCTTCTTGTGTTAATAGTACCTCTAAAAAAAATTGGTCAGGCGATGCCCAAATTAGTATTTTTTCACAAGCCCGTCTGTCGGGGTTAAAAACGAGTGGGAAATGGGCTAGTTGGAGATATTATCACTCCTTGGACCTTAAGTGTGATCACTCCGCGTAAGCATTTTTATAGATCAACTTCTATAGATCCTACACCATTTTTCCTTAAAAAAGTGCTCCCTTGTGAGGAAAGAGGTCGCAGCATGTCCCGAACCTCAGAGTTCAGGAAGAAGTCGGTGATAAAGCTTGTCACTGGATAACCTTAAGTGCTGATAACACTGTGATGTCCTAGATTTGAAAACTGCAATTCTCTGTACTGTTTTTGTATATTGCTCTGTCCTGTCTATTGCCTTTTCACATATTATCACTTCAGACCAATGTCTAGGCTGATGTCTCCTCTGCAGCCCTCCATCAGCTCCTGCAAAGGGATACGCTTTGCAGCTGGCAAGAAAGATCTGAGACTCTTTGATGGAGAATAAGTCTTGCCTCTCCTGACACCAGAAATTACTTTTCTTCTATATATCTATTTATAGGACAAAGTGTTTTTTTCTAACACCTTTTGCTTTTTCTTTCCTCTTCGATCTCAGGCATTCTCCTTCCCTGAACTGATACTCTGCAATATTTCACGTATACAGACAATAATGTCTTCATACTCAAAATTATTTTAGTATATTTTTCTAACAGTATCTCTAGGTAAAAGTACATGCATCAATCAATCAATCAACAATTTATATAGCGCGCTACTCACCCGGAGGGTCTCGGGCGCTGGGGGGGAAGGGGTCTGTTACTGCTCGAAAAGCCAGGTCTTGAGTTGCCTCCTGAAGGAGAGATGGTCCTGGGTCAGTCATAGGTGGATGGGGAGGGAGTTCCAAGTTTTGGCCGCCAGGAAGGAGAAGGATCTTCCTCCGGCGGTGGTTCTGCGAATGCGTGGAACGGTGACGAGGGCGAGGCTGGTCGATCGCAGCTGGCGGGTGGGTGTGTAGAAGGTGAGGCGGTTGTTGAGGTAATTGGGTCCCAGGTCGTGGAGAGCCTTGTGTGCGTGGGTGAGGAGTCTGAACGTGATCCTCTTGCTGACGGGGAGCCAGTGCAGGTCTCTCAGGTGGGCGGAGATGTGGATGTGGCGGAGGATGTCCAGGACGAGTCGTGCGGATGCGTTCTGTATGCGCTAGAGTCTTTTCTGCAGTTTGACAGTGGTTCCTGTGTAGAGGGTGTTCCCGTAGTCCAGTCGGCTGGTGACGAGTGCCTGGGTGACCGTCTTCCTGGTTTTGGTGGGGATCCAACGGAAGATCTTTCGGAGCATGCGCAGGGTGTTGAAACAGGATGACGAGACGGCTTTGACTTGTCTGGTCATCATGAGGGAGGAGTCCAGGATGAAGCCCAGGTTTCGTGCGTGGTCCGTTGGCTTGGGGGTGGTGCCCAGGGCAGGGGGCCACCAGGAGTCGTCCCTGGCGGAGGGGGATGATCCCAGGATGAGGACTTCCATCTTGTCCGAGTTCAGCTTCAGGCGGCTGTTCTTCATCCATTCGGCGACGTCCTTCATTCCTTCGTGTATGTTGGCTCTGGCGGTGGCCGGGTCGTTGGTGAGGGAGAGGATCAGCTGGGTGTCATCGGCGTAGGAGATGATGTTGAGGTTGTGTTGGCGTGCGATGTCTGCGAGGGGGCTCATGTAGACGTTGAAGAGGGTGGGGCTGAGCGAGGATCCTTGAGGTACGCCGCAGATCACTTCGGTGGCCGCGGATCCGAACGGGGGGAGGCGGACTCTGGGTTCTTCCAGCGAGGAACGAGATGATCCATTCCAGTGCCTTCTCTTGGATTCCGATGTTGCTGAAGCGCTGTGTTAGGGTGCTGTGGCAGACTGTGTCGAACGCTGCAGAGAGGTCCAAGAGGATGAGGGCAGCTGTTTCCCCGTTGTCAAGCAGGGATCTGATGTCGTCGGTGGCTGCGATGAGGGCGGTCTCGGTGCTGTGGTTGGCTCGGAAACCGGACTGTGAGGGTTCGAGGGATCCGTTGGTCTCGAGGAAGGCGGCAAGCTTATTGTTGACGGTCTTCTCGATGACTTTGGCAGGGAAAGGGAGGAGCGAGATGGGGCGAAAGTTTTTGAGGTTGGTGGGGTCTGCTGTCGGTTTCTTCAGGAGGGCGCTGACCTCTGCATGCTTCCAGCTCTCCGGGAAGGTGGCGGTGGTGAAGGAGATGTTGATGATGTCCCGGAGTTGGGGTGCGATGATGGAGTGGGCCTTGTTGAAGACGTGGTGGGGGCAGGGGTCGGTAGGGGATCCGGAGTGGATGGTGTTCATCGTGCGGGTGGTGTCTTTGGTGCTGACGGGTGTCCAGTTGCAGAGGGTGGTGGTGGGGGGCGTTGGTTCGGTGGTTGGGTGCGAGGTCGGTGCGCTGAAGCTGTTGTGTATGTCGGCGATCTTGCGGTGGAAGAAGGAGGCAAGTGAGTCGCAGAGGTCTTGCGAGGGTGTGACGTCGTTTCCGGCGCTGGGGTTGGAGAGCTCTTTAACGATGCTGGAGAGTTCCTTGCTGTTGTGGGTGTTGTTGTCCAGTCCTTCTTTGAATGTTGTCCTTTTAGTGGTGCGGATCAGCTGGTAGTGTGCGCGGGTGGCGTTCTTGAGGGCAGTCATGTTTTCTGTAGTCTGGTCGTGGCACCAGGCTTTTTCGAGGGTGCGGCAGTTTTTCTTGGATGTTTTGAGTTCGTTGGTGAACCACAAGGTTTTCTTGCTGCCGGGTCTGCTGGGAGGGTTCTTCAGTGGTGCAAGGTCGTTGGCGCAGTTGGTGAGCCACTGTGTGAAGTTGCGCGCGGCTTTGTTGGGGTCCGTTGTGCTGGCGGGAGGGTTCTGGCTGAGGGAGGTGGTGAGCTGGTCGGCGGTGATCTTGCTCCAGCTCCTGCGGGGAACCTGTTGCGGGTGGTGGTGGGTCGTGGTTCTCCTGAAGCTGAAGTGGACGCAGTTGTGATCAGTCCAATGAAGTCCAGTGGAGTGGCTGAAGGAGATGTGTTTGCTGGAGGAGAAGACGGGGTCAAGCGTGTGGCCGGCGTAGTGGGTGGGGGTGTTTACCAGTTGCTTGAGTCCGAGGTTGTCCAGCAGGGTGGTGGTGTTGCTGTCATTGTTGTTCTCCAGGTGGAAGTTGAAGTCTCCTAGGAGGATGTAGTCAGAGGAGGTGAGGGCGTGCGGGCTGATGAAGTCTGCGATGGCCTCGCTAATTGTGTGCGTGGTCCCGGGGGTCTGTAGATGATAGTGCCTCTGAGGGTGGTCTTGGGGTCGGTGTGTATCTGGAAGTGAAGGTGTTCGGCGGCGGTGAAGGTGTCGTCGGAGTTGCTTGTGATGTGGATGGTGTTCCTGTGGATGATGGCGATGCCTCCTCCGGTCTGGTTGACGCGATCCCTCCGGGTGATCTTGTACCGTCCGGGATGGCTATGGCGATGTCAGGCGCTGAGGAGGCGTTCATCCAGGTTTCCGCGAGGAAGGCGGCATCCGGGGACGTTGTGTCGAGCAGATTCCAAAGTTCGATGGCGTGTCTGTGAACGGAGCGGGTGTTGAGCAGGATGCACTTGAGGTGGTTGTTGCTGGTGCCAGGCCTTTCAGGTGCGGTGCAGGTCCGGAGGGAGGTAAAATTGCAAGCTTGACAGGTGAAGGGTCTGTGGGTGCGGTTCGGGGTGGCTCGGTAGCAGGCGGGATTCCGGTCGGGTTTGAGTGCGTTGAGGGTGGCGGCTTCGTAAGTCCATCGTGTGGGCTGGCATCGTCGGGGACCAGGGGTCCTGGCGCTGGGCGCGGTCCAGGCGCGGACGGGCTTGCCTTTGGCGCACCATCGGCTCGCCCGCTGCGCGTACGCGCGGGCTCCATATGAGGCGAAGTGGGAGGGAGGAGCAGCTGGGAGGCGGGAGCGGGGCGGCCAATGGGGTGCAGAAATGAAAAGGGGGCGGGGCCGCGAGGGAGCAGCGGCGGGGAGCGGGTGGGGGCACACCAGAGGGTACCGTGAAAAACAAAAAGCGCACTATCTATTAAAACAGAAGTAGAAAAACAGAAGTACAATCACAAGTAAAAATGTAATCACAGAGAGCACGAAAATATGGCAAGAACGGAGCAGGGAGAACGAGCAGCAGCGAGGAGGCACAGCTGGCGAGCCGTGGGGGGTGTCCTGGGGTCAGGTCACACTCGCCTGCGCCGCGCGGGCTCCATATGAGGCCAAGTGGGAGGGAAAATAGCTGAGAGGCCGGAGCGGGGCGGCCAATGGGGTACAGAAATGAAAAGGGGGCGGGGCTGCGAGGGAGCAGCGGCGGGGAGCGGGTGGGGGCACACCAGAGGGTACCGTGAAAAACGAAAAGCGCACTATCTATTAAAACAGAAGTAGAAAAACAGAAGTACAATCACAAGTAAAAGTATAATCACAGAGAGCACGAAAATGAGGCAAGATCGGAGCAGGGAGAATGAGCAGCAGCGAGGGGGCACAGCTGGCGAGCCTTGCGGCATGGGGGGTGTCCTGGGGTCAATCTTCATTCCTTCTCTCAAGTAATTACATATTATTATTTTGCTCTTGTGCAGGTGCTTCAGACCTTGAAATGTTCTTTACAGCCTGTGGTGAAAGATGTGTCTTTGAAGTGGACGCTTCCAAATGGTGTGGAGTCATTGCTCCTCTCTCACCTCCCTAATGCCATCTTTAGTGGTCAGAGGTCAATTCTTTATGCACAGTTGAAAGGAAAGGTGAGTTTATAGACAGCTGTGCAGCAGCTTTTATTTTTCTTGAACCCTTGCAGAAAAATATATGCCTCAATATACCTGGCTACTTCTATACCTCAACCACCACACACTGCATCATCAATCCCTTCATCCATCAATTAAGATGTCACTAGACACATCTCATAGTAGTGCACCCCATGATTGACGCTACCACTTCTTTTAATTGAAAATGTTTTAAGTATGAAAAAGGCTCTAGGGTGTTGAAGTGTCGTCCAGTCATTGACTTTACCTTGGATGGAGGAAGTGTGGGGTTCAGAAGGAAACACTGCATCCATTAATTTCCTTCCCTTTATTTTTGCAGGAATCCTTTAATGTTTGTGTGAAAGATATTTGTTTCTATATATTTCTGCCCACAGATTCCAACTATTTATGAGATGTGTTTTTTTCTCATTGATATTTCTGACTTAATCCATCTACCTGGCTAGTTTTGACTCCTTGTCACATTTAAAATGTGTCTTTGTGCTTGTCTGATGTAAAGCATCCTGATACTAATGTTGGTGCAGAGTTCCATGGAAAACAGCTCAATCTGAGCTTGATGTTAGTGCTTAGTGAAACTCTTGCATTATGTTTGTCACTCTTACCCTCTTTTTCTCCTCCTGTCTTTTACTCTTTGTGTTGTGTAGATTGATCACTCAACCACTGCTGAAGTTTCTTTGGAATACACGTTCAAGGACGAGAGCTTCAGGAATGCGCTACCGTTTTCTCTGCAGCTGAAGGAAGAGTCCAGGTATTGAGCTAGAGTGCATTACACTCTCCAACTATTATTCTGTTTATTTTGAAAACCCTTTTTGAAGATAAAATCTGAAATAGTGAAAAATATTCTGTTAAATCATTATGTTACAATCAGTTTGGGCAATTAGTGTTGATGTTGAGACTGAGCAGTAACCCATGGAACAGTGCTTTGTTGCAAGAATGGATCAGGCAAAACATTCAATGGAACATTCTCTCCAAGCTGGATATTATACCATGAGTGTATTCCCAGAAAATAGAGCTTACTGAGTGGTTAAACGGCAGGGGTGGTATTTGTGCCTGCCTTGTTACATTTGTCTGTATAAGAATGGAGCAAAGGCTGTCTTTGATAGAACGGGCATGGATTCCTTCCTCAAGGCAAGCACCTTCAATTGGACCCTCTATGAAATAAATGTAAGAGATAATCCATGGCAAAATAACATGCTGTGGAAGCTTTTCTGCCTGAGTAATTCCATAAGCTGATTGGGAAGAGTCAGGATGAATAATAGAGACCCTTGAAATGGTAAGTGCTGTCAACCACATTGTAAAGTTTCTGCTGTCCTCGATTTGAGACCCAGATGGACTTGACCTCTTTATTTTAGGAAGATATTAAAGTTGTTATAATTAATAAAGAAAGAAAAAGGAAAAAAAACTCGTCATGGTTTTCAAATAGAAGTTCTTGGAACTGGTGAATGGGAGTAATATTGCACAACTAAAAAAAAGATTTGTAGATATATTTTGGGCCTGATGCTAGGAAACTAACTCTTATAGATATGTTTTTCAGCACAGTGGTCCACAAATCAAAGTAGTTAACTTCAGGTATATGCAAAGCTTTGATCATCCTCTCTCATGGCCATTTATGGAATCTGTTTCTTTGTTCAGACAAATTGAGGTCCTTTTGGCTAGTTTAAGTTTTGCTGTATTATCAGTGTATGGGTTCATGTAGCAAATGGCTCCTGAACTAAGCCCTTGGCTTACAATTTAACAGTTGGGATAATAAACTGGACTTCATGTTAAGAGAGGATGTCACCTAACTGCTGTAGACGTTGAGCACTGCATTTGGCCAAGCATCAGAGATCTCTAGACAGATATTATTGGGTCACTTGTAGACCATCCTTGCTATCCCAGATAAGGCAAATTGTAGATTTTTTGATTGGTTCTGGGTAAAATTCTCTCTATTTAAAGCCCAACAGGAAATTGTAATGTAAGGAGCCCAGGCCCTCACCATAGAAGATGCATGTGGTTGACTTTTGCAAAAAGTAGATATTCAGAAGACCCCATATGCCCATGATCGACTATATGATTCGGAGTGACGTTGTGGAGGTCTGTGAAACAGGTTTTTTGACTTGCTCCATATACTTGACCTGAGGTCGAAGCTAGGTCAAAAGTGAGATGTAACTGTTCCCCCAACCATTAGCTTGAGTCACAAGAATGTATGTTCTACTGTCCCTAATAGTCTGGCTGCAATATCTGGTTTCACTTGAGCAAGTCAAAGGGAGCTAGTCCATCACCCACTGCAGTTGGGCAGCTGAGAAATCTGTCTCAAAGTATAGGGCACCAAATCCACCTTGTGTAATCAGAATCTGTATTTCTGCCTCTGCCACCCCCCCATCAGTCGCCTGGCATTGTTTGTAGTTGTCTCAAATTTATGTGTGGAAAAGCCACCAGTATGCTAGTGGAATAATAGAGCAACCTGGGTAAAATTATCATTTTAGAGGGTGCAACCCTGTCTGCCACTGATGGTGGTCATTTTTTCCAAACAAATATTAGCTTCTCTATTACCATCACGGTTTGTAGGATATTCCTGTCAATTACCACTTGTGTATGCCTATATACCTAATAATAATTTCACTCCTCTTCAGTGCTATATTGTCATGTCACACCCCATGTGTTTAGGAGTGACTCCATAAGGGAAAATACAGAATCTACTATTACTCATTGACAGACCCGACACCACCTCAAACTCCTCCAATTTGGAAACCATTGCTGCAGTCCTGGTCCCTTACTAACAAGAGTATACCATCCACATGTAAAGACATAGCATTTTACTTGCCGTCTAATTGTAGACCATATTCATCTTTTAGATTCACATAGTGTTGAACAGTGGCTCTTTTGCAGGGCTAGCAGCTGAGGGCAGAGAGGACAGACTAAACTAGTTCCTCTCTGTACCCCCTAAGTGCCCAAAATTAACCCACCAAACACAGTCACAGTACACATGTTGAATCCGGGCAAGGATACCATCACTAAATTCATGGCCCTCAACACTTCAAGCATAGTCACATCCTAGTGTATCGAATTCCTTCTCCAGATCAAGTGGAGGCCAACAGTCTTCTCCAGTATACGAAATAATCATTGAATATATGGCAATGTGCTTCCTTCTGACACAAAGATGTTTGGATCCTGTTGCACCAGTGTAGGTAGAATCCTCCACAGTCTGGCGGCTAGAATTCTATCCAATATGTGGCTATTCAGGTTGAACTTTGAAAAAACAAAGGCCCTGATTACAAAATGGGAGGTTAATTCCATCCCATGCGTAATCCCCAGATTACGAGTTTGGCTTTATTGAACACATCATATAAGTATTGTATGCATTAAATACCCCAACATTTGTTAGATTTTGGTGGGTAAAACCTGCTGAAATTTAACAGGGAAAAATCTGTATGTACCGTACTGTGCAGATTAATGTGTGTTAAACACCAAAATCTACATGTTATTGCCCGAATAACTCCTAATGTGTTCTCTTTATCTCACCCGATAAATAACAAACCCCAGGGTATTGTTATTTATCAGGTGCTGTAAATAGCTCTTTACTTGTAATCCTTCTGAATATAAGGTGACACCCAATGCGTTGCAGCGATATTTAGGTGGAACTACCATTACTGCCTCCCTGATTCTATGTGGCTATGCATTCTCGTTTCTGGCTTCTTTATAAATGTCAAACAGTCTTAGTCTGAGATGATCTAAGAAGGCGACCTAAAACTCAGACGGAACATAATCACTACCCAAGGATCTTACCAGTGGCTGGTATGATAGGACATTTTACACATGATGCATTCAATTTATGTGAAGCAGATTAAATCAGTGGCTTGGTAATACAGCACAAAGTAATAACCCAGCAAACACTGC
The DNA here is from genome assembly GCF_964261635.1 of Lissotriton helveticus. NCBI lineage: Eukaryota > Metazoa > Chordata > Amphibia > Caudata > Salamandridae > Lissotriton > Lissotriton helveticus. Next base: position 232,990,483 of record NC_136072.1, on the reverse strand, counting down.
AATAAAAGCTGACTGAGTGTGGGCCATTGTCCAGTTAGGCTCGCTTTTGGAGTATGTTGTGCCTCTGCACTTGCTAAATCTGCTGGTAGGCATCCAGATTTCTCTATTTCATGTTTGTTTGGCAACATGCGTGCAGCAGTGAATAGCTCTGAGCCGTTCAAATGTTAATTCACATTGAACCTTTGTTTATGTTGGAGGTTGATTCATTATCTCATTTTTCAATTTCTTTATTCAATACCTTACAGACTCCTTTTGAGGTCTTTATTGCTGGTCCTGTTTATTAACATCTGAATTTAATTAGTACAACCCTCAGTGACCCTGTATTAGACAATGTATTAGACAATGGATTCCCTTCTTTATACCGATAAGCTACGTCGTGTAGGGCTCCCACCTATAACCTCCAATTCGGGATGTACATAGAGTGTGTTCCCACACAGGGACCAATGTCAAGAGTTTATGATCTGAAATCATTTTACCTAGTTATTCAGCATGGCTGATTTTTTTAATTTCAAAGAAATGTTATTGTATGTTGAAGAGCTAATCATTGAAAAACGGTAAGGTGCAGTTAATATTAGGTAATTATATATCCAGTACAGGCATACCATGGTTAAATAATGGTTAAGTACATTATAGCACATATATGAGCCCCCATACAAAATATTAACAATGTATTCCAAAAAGAGAGCGAAAACCCTGAACAAACTATATAAAAGTAAGGAGATAAAACAAAGTAAGGAGAGTAGAGGGGTGAGTATCGTGGGACAGGCTTTTTAGGGAGGGGATGACACCCTGATATTGTTGAGAAAAATTGATGTTGTTTGTCCTTCATTATAATTTGTGATTTGTTATTGTAGTTTGAATCTTTTCTATCAAGGTTTCGGGGGGAACATATATTTGTGAAGTATTTTTCCAGATTTTGTTTTCATTTGGTCATTTAATCGGAGGTGTTGGTTAGGGGAGGTATTGGCTCATCAGATAAATTGTGTCCCGGCCCATCTCAAGTGTATTGAGATTTGTTTGAGGATTCCGACTAATTCCTTTGTAGTTGGGGTCCTGTCCTAATTCATCCACTTGAGAACCTTTTTGCCCACTTTGCAGACTCTGGTGCTCTTAAAAGCACAGCAACCGAAGCAACAATTATTCCTATCCTGAAAGATGCAAAGGACCCAAAAGAGCCTAAAAATAAGCACCCAATATCTCTATTCAACCCTGATAGTAAAATATACACTAAAATGCTGGTCATTATTTTTTACATGAACCAGCATGTGTGAAATTATAACGTAAGGGTTATGTGCAGAGAATCATGTACAATCATGTATGAAGATTATACATGGGGCAAGATGGTAGTATTTACTAGCCCTCAAATACACCTCCCTACACACATCAGTCAAACTCCAGCATTCCATGATTCCTCTCAGATTCCTTATCTTCGTACCTATCACTGTTCCCTACTCTGAGGGCTTAGACCTGTCCAGTAGTTTGTCCATCACACAGTTAAAGTCTCTTTTCATCATCAATGGCATGTGGACCACCATCACAGGCAAGAGTGCAAGGCTGTCTCAAACATTGGCTTTCGTAGTGTTTGGGGCATATATTGAAAGAACAGTCAACAGGCTGATATTTCACTATTCAAAGCAAACTTCCCTGACTCCTCTGTATGCTCTTTGCATGCTGTCAATGACACCCCAGGTTCGATCCAAATCTGGACACCCCTAACTTCTGATGAGTATTTTCTGCTGCAGTCTTGGTCCTTCCTCCTCCTTCTCAATGTTTCCTCTTCCAAATTCATCAGGTGCATTGCCTGCAATAGATCAGTGTGCTCCTTGATTTTTGAAGTATACATTAATCCTGTGTGTAGGAAGCTGCCTCTTTATGTAGTATGTACCAAAAACAAGACCGAGTGAGAGGAAATGCTAGGTTCATCTTCCATGTTAAATCTTTACACAAAACTAGAACCTAGCTGTGTTTAGAAGGTCGACCCTCCACTGGAGAAAACTACAGTTTTCTTGTGAAACCCTCACCCAACAGGGTTACCCCTTGATGGCAAGCGTAATCATCGGGTCCATCCTGTTCCGCTGCGTAACGAGGCATGTTGCAACCTATGAACTACGTGGGAACACTTTTTGTATAATGATAAAGAGGATGCTTGAGAAATAGGAGTGGGGGCTTTAGTGTAGAGTGAAGTTTAAAAATACCTGGCTAGTGGATATGACTAATTGAATCTGACCCCTAGTCGGTTTGTTTTAATAAGGGGGTAAGTAGGAGAGAGAAATCATTAGTCTGCTTTCCTACAAGATCAACATGTTTCCAGCCGTACCCCTATTGGCTTTTCATCAGGATCTAGGGAAACTACCTCTCTGGGCGCACAACTGCTATTTATACTATATGCATAAAAACGTGCATGCTTAATGAAATGTATACAAATTCAATAAAGCTTTATTCAATTCAATTCTTTTTTTAAAACAAAATCATAAAAGCATACATTATAGAGTGCCATAAACATTATATGGATTATCCAATATTTTAAAATTTACCAGATGAAATGTATACAATCACCGCCTTGTTGGTGATTCACCTTATTGGCAATTATTCAGTAAATATGTGAAAATAAAAGTGGAGAGGTAAAAAGCAGCCCTGTGGCTGTGTGGACATGCCTTCCTTTGTTTCAGAATATATCAATATCCTTATGTGTGCACCTCCAAGTGAATAAACGTGCAATCAAGTTTCTATGCGAACACATCTAGTGCAGTTCCCAGGGGAACCCCTTAAATAAGCCAAACATTCTGTATTCCAAATGGTTATGTCAGAATGGTACGTAAAGTTTTCTTTAAAAAGGGAGAAGAGCACTTGTGTAAATACACCACATACATATAAGACGTCTATACAATGCCTCGTGGTTCCTCCGGGGAAAGGTGAACTTGTTGTCATACTCTTCGGAAACTAATTATTATGATCAGAAAGACAGGAAAACCATTGTTAAATTACCCAAAGAATCCAGCGATAAAGTTAAGGCCGTGCTTACGACCCCAAATTCTACCTCTGCCAGCCTATTTAGTTCCACCACTGGGGACCGCATCTTACTCAAGCGGTGGACGTCGCGTAATTAAATCCAGAGACAGGCATCTGAACAATGCTTTCTTGTGTTGTCAGAGCAACTAGCCCACACATTGGCAAGACAAAATGGCTGTCTCAAACTGAACCTCTCGTATGGTTCCATTAGCCTGTAGGAAGGTTGGCAACCCAAGTTTCATAGTATGAAAAAAGGGGGGGTGTCCCTTAACCTGTGATAGGAAAAAACGGGTAGGGGAGTTGTTTCACATGATGTGATCTTAAATGTGCCAAGGTGTATCCTTAACTGGAAAGGTAAAAACATGATTATAAAAGGAGTTATAAAAAGGAGAGAGAGGGGTGGCACCCAGTACAGTTTGGGTATTGATGTTCATAGGGTGCATACCACATCCGTCTCCCCAAACCCAACTCATAATGTACATGATTATAGAGGGTGCTGAGGAAACAATGAAGGGGAGGTTTACAGATGATTATACTATCAATGTACTGGTATCTGTACCGGGCCTAGTGACAGGGGCTCTGTGATGTACGAGAAAGGACCCTTGGTTATATTTTCATGATGCTTAGTGTTCATCTGGTGAATTGGCCCCACAGAGTATTATCATTGAAGCCATCTGTATGCGTTTTGAGTTTAAAGACCCATCATTGTTTCCTTTCAAGCAGTCTTGAGTTGGAATCCACAACTTCATGTATGTGTTCTAGGATGACCCACTGGTAATCCATGTTGTATATTTTTTCTCTATTTAGTGGGTTGACATCATAGTGGTCGCAAAGCCACACCTTAAACTTCTGCGATGTTCACATAGTCTTGGTTTTATCTATCTGGTTGTCATACCCACATATTTTAGGTTACACGGGCAAGTTATCAAGTGTACCACCCTTTTTGTGTTGCAGTTGGTAAAGTTTTTCAGTTGCCAAGTCATTTGGTTATTAAAAAAATAGTTTTTCTTGGTTTTTTTCAAGTATCAGACACTGCAGCTGTGCCCCATGACAGGTATTATAGTTCTTTGTATAGGTGCACTACTACCCTCTCTTGTCCTCGGACCTATATATGCCAACAGGTCTTTGAGGTTTTTTTCTCATTCGAGGGAGAACATTTATGTAGTATATCAAAACAAGATGTACCAGGCAAAGAGCCTGGGTATTCCCTTACGAGTGAACATGGGCTTGCTCTAGCAATTCAAGGGGCTCTTTTAGGGGGAAGTGTGGTTGATCAGCCTTCAGCTTATCATAGAGGAGTGTTCGACATCTGCAAATACACACAATAGTCAATAAATTATGCACACAGCTCAAGAAGGAGATCCACACCAATTAAAAAAATAACACGTATCTTTATATATGTTTACGCACCAGAATCAATATCGTCAGGTTAGTACATTTTTCAAGAGAAATATTTGTTCGTAAGCATGTGTGGCTGTTGAAATGCTCTGCATATTCCTCCCATCTAGTGTTAGGTGCAAGTTGTTTTTCTTCGAAGAAGTCTTTCTAGTTACGAGACAAAGTGATTCCTCCTCTCGGTGATACTGCGCATGGGCATTGACTCCTTTGTTAGATTGTTTTTGCTCCTCCATTGGGTTTGGATGTGTTTGCCTCTGCTCTGTGTGTCAACTCTGTTCAGTGCGAGTCTTCGGTTCTATTTAGTATCTATTTAGCGCTGCTTTCAAATTTCGTTGGCTCAGGCTTCGCTCAACCACCCTTCAGGCCGTCTCTGTCTCAGGCCTACACCACGGTGCACATATTTTCCATTGAGGATGCCTTTCTGATGGAGCACTCACCCTTTAAGTTTTGCCCGCGCTGTCATGCGAAATATCGGCACACCAACCAACACCTAGTGTGCAACTTGTGTCTTTCTCTGGACCATTGTGAGGCTGACTGCGGCATGTGTAAGTCTTTTTAGTCCAAAAAGACTCTTCAGGATCGAAGGGGGCGTCGGTTGAAAATGTCTCGCAGAAGTGTTGATGACACCCTAACATTTTTGGTAAGGACATGCCCAGGAGGAACCAGCATTGGAGGAGGTATAGGGGATCTTTTCTCCTGATGAAAGCTCTGGCGCCAATGAGGAGATCGATATGGAAATGAGTATAAATCAGGTCAGCGCACGAGAACCATTTCCACTGAGCCAGCTCCAACACCCATGCACGCCTCCAAACACTCACATTCAGAGGTCACCAGGCCGCCACTACTTTCGGGCTATTGTCGGATGCAAAAGATTGCTTCGATCGCCCCACACTAGGTCGGAGCCAAAATCTAATAACAAGAACGCCCTTCGGGACAGATCCAGCAACCAATCACATCAACATCGGTGCCGACCAAAAAAAACTGATTCACACTGAAACCCTCGGTTCTGAAATATTTGGAGCTGAAACCTTCCAAATCTTCATCAGCTTCCATGTCTCTGGTCGAACCTATTACCATGCGAATGGACATTTAACAATGGAAAATCGAAATCCAGGAAGGTACTTGATGGATCCTTGCTTCTCCCACACCAAAAAGGGGCTCTCCTACCAAGAAGCACTGGACAGCCCTATCCCTCAAAAGAGGAAGATGAAAGACAAAGCCACCAGTCCTACACTTCACCCTCCACCACCACCACCTCCTCCTCTTCCCCACTACCACTTCCACCCCCTCCTTCACCTCCTACCTCTCCAACACATAACCCACTTGATGCTACACCTCCAGGGTCACTAGGTACAGATGATGGAGGGTTATAAGGGCCATTAGGGGCCCCTGACCAATGGGATGCATAAAACCCTGATGCCCTTCCCCTAACGACCCAGATTTGTATCCTGCTAGTCCCTCCCCTCCAGAAGGGGCCAATTCTTACCAACAAGTCATTGCCAGGGCAGCTGCATTCTACAATGTTGATCTTCACAAAGATTCTTTGGAACAGGAAGTTTTGTTTGACGCCCCATCTTCCACGCATAGGGATACACATTATCTACTCTGGCTTCCTGGCATTCTGAAGCATTCAGAAGATATTTTTAAAGAGCTAGTCCATGCTCCAGTTATCAACCCACGGGTGGACAAAAAATAAAAAGCAACCCCTTCTGACTAAAATTTTTATCGGGGATCAAGTCCCACCTGACTCCATAGTGGCCACAACAGCTCATAAAAGAGGAAATAGCCAGGATACTGGAGACACTCCGCCACCTGAAAAAGAAAGTAGGCGGATAGACGCAGCGGGGAAAAGAGTTGCAGCACCGGCTGCTAATCATTGGCGTATTGTCAATACTCAAACCCTTCTGGTCCGTTATGACAGAGCTCATCGTTACGAAATGGAGGAACCTCAACAATACCTCCCTGAAGAACACCGAAAAAGGGGACAACAAATTTTCAAAGAAGATCAGGCCATCACCGACAACTCAATCCGATGTGTTCTAGATGCTGCGGATACAGCTGCTTGGGTTGTCAATACCAGCCTGCTTCTTAGGCGACATGCATGGCTTAAGTGTTCTGGCTTCAAACCAGATGTCCAGCAGGGAGTTCTCCATATGCCTTTCGACAAAGAACACCTGGACAAAATAAAAAGAGACACTGACACAGCTAAAGTCATGGGAGCATTACAGACCACAGCTTCCAGATGGTCCTTTCATCGCTCAGGCTACAAGGGTGCATACAAATCCACCACTCGGGTCCCTCCATTTCCCAACAACAAAAATTGTAGTCTGCCCCCGAAAGGTGTGGATCAACACTCCACACCTTTCGGGGGCAGACTACAATTTCTCCACCCAGTCTGGGAATCTATCAGCACAGACCAGTCGGTACTGGACATTATCTAACATGGCTATTGTCTGGAGCTCATTTCTACACCACCCAATATCGCTCCACACACTCTCAGGTTTTAACAAGATCATCTAACACAGTCTGGGAATCCATCAGCACAGACCAGTCTGTACCGGACATTATCTAACATGGCTATTGTCTGGAGCTCATTTCTACACCACCCAATATCGCTCCACACACTCTCAGGTTTTAACAAGATCATCTAACACTTTTCAAGCAAGAAGTCTAAAGCCCTTCTCAAAGGAGCTATAGAACCTGTCCCACTTCAACAGCAGAGACTGGTTGTATACTCTGTAGTTCCTCATTCCTAAAAAAGACAGGCCAATAAGACCAATCTTAGATCTCAGACATGTGATTCAAAACGTTCTCTCAGAACATTGCCACATGGTTACTCTACAGGATGTTATTCCACTTCTCCAACAGGGTGACTTTATGGTTACACTAGACCTAAAGGACGCTTCCTTATATATACCAATACACCCCACACACCGTAAATACCTTAGATTTGTCATAGTAGGCAAACGTTACCGATTCAAAGCTCTATCATTCAGGGTGACCACAACACCTCGGGTTTTCACAAAATGTTTGGCAGTAGTTGCAGTAGTCCTACACAGACAAAACATTTATGTATTTTCCTGCCTGGATGATTGGCTCATCAAAGCCAGTACCCACCTTCAGTGTTAATAATTCACTTAATTGATAGTGAATCTATTTCACAGACTAGGGTTCACAATAAACATTCCCAAGTGTCATCTTCAACCTCTCCAAATTCAACCTTACCTAAGGGCTATCCTCAACACACAGTTAGGACTAGCTTATCCCAATACCGCTTGAGTTCAGAACTTTCAGATAACTCTACCACAGTTCCAGCCAAACAAAACTGTTACAATTCTGGCACTGATGTGTCTGCTAGGAATGGTTGCCTCTTGGAACTTAACCCACAAGTCTCCTTCCCAACTTTAAAAGTAGGGTTTTCCTCAAATAGACCTTTTCTCTACAACTAAAAAGCAAAATGCCCAAACTTTGCATTCAGGTATCCACACCCACTACCCAAGTGCAACACACTATGAATGAGTTGGTCTTGGATATTTGCTTACAATTTTTTACCTCTCCCTCTCCTTTCCTTTCTGGTTTGAAGACTTAGGCAAACATCTTTCACTATGATTCTAGTAGCTCTGTTGGGCGTGTCAGCCCTGGTTCACAACACTGTTTGATCTCACATTGGTTCCTCACGGGAAGCTCCCCAACAGGTCAGACTTTCTCTGTCAGAATCATTGACAAATCAGACACCAAGATGCCAAAGCTTTCAATTGAGCAATTTGACTCCTGAGATCATAGGGTTTGGTTATCTTCATTTACCTGAAGAATGTATGAACATTCTTAAACAAGCACGCAAACCCACAACTAGAACACGTAATGATTAAAAGTGGAATTATTTTGTTTACTGCTGCCAACCCAAACAAATTGAGCCAATGAAAGCTACAGTGCAATATATTTCCTGCTACCTACTGCATTTGCAGAAGGATAATTTAGCCTACGCTTCCATTAGGTTATACTTTGCTACAGCGGCTGTCTATCTCCAGAACAGACAACACCCATCACTATTCAAAATTCCAGTCATTAAGGCCTTTATGGAAGGTCTAAAAAGAGTAATTCATCCTCGGGTTCTTCCAGCACCCGCTTGAAACCTTAACATTGATCTAACCAGACTCATAGGTCCCCCTTTTGAGCCTCTTTACTCATGTTCCCTTCAGTTTCTTTCTTGGAAAGTGACATTCTCAGTTGCCATTACCTCACTCAGACTGTTTAGTAAGCTCTAGGCTTAACCTTAGAAGAAACATTCTTTCAAATACATAGAGACAAACTGGTTCTTCTTGCTAATCCCAAATTCCTACCTCAGGTAGTCTCTCAATTTTGTATCAATCAATCCATTGAGCTCCCTTTATTTTCCTTAACCCTGATTCTGTAGTAGAAAGATCTTCATATCCTAGATGTTAAAGAGCCCTGAAGTTCTACATAGATAGAAGTAAAACTTTCAGGAACACAAATCAACTCTTTGGTGAGACCAATTGCATTGGAAATGCAATCGGTCTCGTGTTCATAAAACAGAACATACTTAGTGTGAATGTGGCCAGGCCTGTTAGGACGGTGATTTACAACTGGTCCACAATACTGAATGTACAAAACTTTTCCTTGTCACCTAATTGAATTCCTTTCACCACCCTTTACACCTGAGCACTCTTCCTTATTTGCACGTTTCCCCTGGAGCAACCTCTTTTAACTAAGACTCTTAATTGTCAGAATATTTTGACATCTGAGAATAAATACATGTTGGACGAGGTCATGTTGTGTTGCACTCTTTCCCTATATTTTGTGAATAATGTATTGAGTACTGTGAGCCTATAAATCTGGTCTCTGAGGCTCAGAGATATATTGATATGCCAAATAGGAATTTTAGATTCAAACCTTATCTGAACTAGGTTTAGGACCATTGTCTTTCATATCCTGAATACAGCATGTCTCGAAGAGACAGTGCAAGCACTGCCTAGGGGAGACCTAAAAAGGAGCTACTATGGCATTTTTAGGAAATATTCCCATTGTCGACAATTTGTAAAGCTGGTACATGGTCTACCCCACACACATTTAGTAAACACTATAGGCCAATGTAGGTCAGGCAGTGCTACGTACCCTTTTCCAGACAGCTGCAACTCCCACAGGCTAGCCACTGCTTTTAAGGAGGAACTGTTTTATAGTCTATGCAGAGCATGTGTATCTACATCCACATATGCCAATCAAACTGATTAGGTTACCTACCCTGTTCGCTTCAGTTTGTGGCACGTAGTGCTGAAGATTCACATGTGCCTTTCCTCCTCCCCGAACCCTTGTGGCCATTGTAGTTACATTACATTTTTATATGACCTTTACATTTAGCATGGAGATCTTTGTTTTTGGACACACCCTACACTCCTTTCTCACCAACCTGCGGGAAAACAATCTAACAAAGGAGTTGATGCCCATGTGCAATATCACCAAGAGGAGGAGTCACTTGGTCTTGTGACTTGAAAGACATATTCAAACAACTTGCACAACTCTGGACCCAACACTAAATGCCTGGAGTATGCATAGCATGTGAATCTACAGGACTACATGCCACAAATAGATGCTTACAGGGTAAGTAACATTATCCTTTCAAGTAAACAGTCAACAGTTTTCAGAGGCTGCAATGTTATCCTATGGAAGGAAAAACAAATACAACATACAAGTTCTTTTCAGCAACTTACAAGACTGACCTCCGGCACATGAGGTGTGAAGGGGCAAGGTTCTAGGCAACAGATCACCTCTAGTGGCACGAGGGCGTCTGGGTGCTGCAGTAGTGCCAAACAGTGTCAGGTGCCCAATGCCGGTCGATGGCTATTGGCCTTTGTGGACAAAGGCTGCAGAGTCAGACTGGGAGGTCAGTCACGCTGAACTAACAGGGGTGCTCAGACCTCACGATGCTTGGGGGACACCTTTGGACCTCTTCTCCACGGGCCAGCCGCAACTGGTGCTGAGGTGTCCTTAGGTGCCGGGGTTTAGTCACAGGGAGCTGTCGTGGTAGATGGGACCTATAAACCGATTTTGCAGGCAGCATTGAGAAGTTCACAGCGGAGTAACCCCAGGTGGGCTTCGAGCCTGGAGATTCGGGGGACCGCGTTAGCACCGTTGGCCCACTTCAGCTCAGGCTAGGCGACTCAGGTGCAGGGGTGCTTCCTTCTGCCTGCTTTTGCGGTCTTGGAACCTCACAGCTCAGTCTTTGGTACCTGCAAGATGCAGGGAAACAGCCCCACTGTTTACGGGAGTTCCTGTGTCTTTGGATAAGTGGTTGCAGGATGAGGCAACTTAGGTGCAATTGTCGAGAATAGGCGAACGGGCGAGCCAGGGCTGGTGCCAGATCAGTTACTTTTTCTGCAGTTATTGCTTTCACAGCTCTTCAGCCCTTCTTGTTGTCAGAAGGATCTGCTTCTCTGGTATTGATGTAGTCTAGGATAGTAGCCAATGGGTTACCTACCCTTGGGGTCACTATGCCCCCTATATGACCACTTCTTGGGGAGGTGATCATACCTATGTCCCAGAATACCTGATTTTGCCATCACCAAGATAGCTAACTTTGAAAAGTCGCCTCCACCCTTGGTAGCTCACCTTAGGGGTGGCACTAGCCTGAAGGTGGACATGCCTATTAGACTCGCTAAGTTTCCCACCTCTCCTGGTGCCAAATGGCTCTAGACAAAGGGAGTCAGCTTCTTCTCTGTGAGAGAAACCAGATTTGCATACCAAAGGCGGTAGGCCCTTTAAAGCTCCCTGGCCTTGGAATGCTAATCCGCAGAGCATCCTGTGGGAGGAGGTGAAAACATCCCCTGCCCGAGCAGGCCCATTTATGGTCCCCTTAGAGCAAAGGCCCTCGCCCTTGGGGGTCAGAAACTTGTCTCTGTTGGCAGGCTGACGAAAACTAGTCAGTCACCACACTAGTGGTTGATAGTTTGTCAGGGGCCATCTTTAAGGTGCCCTCTGTGTGCATGTATTACTGAATTCAACAGTGGCATCAATGTGGGTTCATTAATACAAGAGGTTTCATACCAAACATCGCTGTTGTCAGTGAAGCCATCAGCTAACTGGGGAACTTGTGTTTACCAGTGTCCAGCACATTCTCTCGAAACGGCTTTCCTGATCACTTGTACTCGTAGTAATGGTACTGACCAGCACAGGGGCATACCTGCTCGTGCAGATATGCCCTAACATGTAGTATAGTGCACCTTCCCTTAGGGCGATAAGGCCTGCGGTAGGGGTGTACTTATACTGCATGCAGTGTTGGCAGACATGGCACACAGGCTGTGTGCCATGTCAGGTTTTCACTTGTGTCCACACCAAGACATGCATGCCTGCAGTGGCAGTTTGCATGAGCTCAGCGAGGGGGTTCTTAGGCTGGCACAATTAATGCTGCCGCCCTTAGGGACCCTCTTTAGTACCTCAAGCCCTAAGTTAAAGGGGTACCATTTACTAGGGAGTTTTAGAGGGTACTAAAGGTATTGCCAATTGGGGGAAACTATTGTACAGTTTGGAAAAAGAGATGTGACACTGAGGGGTCTGGTTAGCTGGAACCCATTGCACTTCCAGTTGAATTCACATCAAACACAAGGCAAAAAGTGGGAATTACCATGCTGAAAAGGGCACTTTCTTACACTGTGTCCCTTGAATAAGTTACTCATACCTCCTATATTTCAAATAGCAGAATGGTGTGGGTGTTGCAGCCTTTCTATAGAGCCACCAGAAACTAATACCGAGCCCCTCCTCCACAAGGGCAAGTTCAAAATTGCTCCTGCTTACAAACACAAACCACAAATATGGAAAAGCGTTTCAGAGAAATGGCAGGAAAGCATTGTCAAATTCCCATGGCGGGAGGGGAGGGTGTTTGATCTAGGGTTTAGATTGGGGAGGTTAAATCATTCACCTAAAACTCACCTCCCTGTCCGTTACAATGCTCCCAAATATATCCAACATTGCTGATCACTCTGCCTTGCTATAGCAAGTATTTCTGAAGATGTGTACCAAAGAAATTTAAATATTTCACATCAATTCAGCTCCTCTCCTGTTTCAGACATGGTCATCTGCAGTTCACGGAGGGATATTTGGTGGTTTGCTCTCACTCTGCTCAGAGTCCTCTGAGCCTATTTCTGCATTGGACACAGCGGATGTCAGTTTGTTTTTGTAGACCATGAGCTCGCTTTGGAGACGCAGCAGATTACCTTTCAAATAGAGTTCTCTTCCTAAAAAGACCCAGCTCTTGATTAGGTCTGCATCTATACCTCATGAGTGCTGTACCCTCTGTTATCCAGTGCAGAGTGTTTTCTGTTTGACGCAGAACAATTCTCTCCCCAGCCTCATGCCTCCCAGGAACTTGAGAAGAAGTGAGGCATGGCAAGGAATTTAAATTTAGTGGAAAGAGTAACCACCAGGTCTGGTGGCTTGGTAGACTAATGCATCCACTGCAGGGGCCTGTGTTTGACCTCATGGTCACAGGTTCAAATCCCGGTGGGTCCACTCAGCCTCTCATCCATCTGAGGTTGATAATACAATGAGTACCATTGAGTTGGGTAACAATAAACATCTGTTATTCAGCGCCAAGAGACCTATGTGTGAACATGCGCTTTACAAATACACATGTTATGTTATGTATTTGAGTCCTAGCTTACAACAATTTAGTTCAACTTATTGATAGAGACCTTGTTGATGTTGTGCTGCCACATTTTAGAAGACACACAAGAGCACATTGCTGTTTTCAACAATGATGGGACTGTGTTGTTTCTCTCTTTGCACGAGCAGGTCACGATTGCTGTAGTTTAGCAGTAGTAAGCTCTGCTGTCACAGGAGGTCTTTTTTGCAGAACCAGTCTTCTATGACCTTTGGTCTTTTCAGGCAGGCCATCATGCTCATGGTTTTACTGTGAACTTCTGACCTCCTCTTTGGCATAGTATTCCTGGTATCTGATTATTTATGAGATGTCTGTCACCAGTGCATGCATTCCCTCCATTTCAAGTCGTAGCATTGTCAGCTGGTTTTCATTCACCTTCTTCCAGAATTTTTGAATACGCACACAGCAGTCCCAGGTCAAGTACCATCAAGTTTATATTGCATTCTAGGGCCTCTCATGCTTCTTGTATGGCTGGCAAAATGTTGACCAGCTGAACCAATGATGTCAACATTGTCTTAACTTCTTTAACTGCCTTTGATGAATTGGTCAGGCTGAGGATGGCAATCGCCCTGACTTCTGTGATTTCATCACTACTGAAACTCATGAAGGTTGTTTCGGCTACTTCGGCGTGCCTATAATAAATCAATTGCACCTGGTCTTAGTGGCTAGTGATGTACTTTCCACTACCAAGACTCAATGGTGGTTGTGGCTGCTTTGGCTTCTCCATAATAAATCAATTGTAGCTGGCCTTTGTGACTAGTGATGTATTTTCCACAATCAACACCAACAGAGCTCATTAAGTCCCTGTTGAGCCAAGCATGACTTTTTTCCTCTCTTTTATGATCTGAGTGGCTTCTTAGTCCAGAATGGCCTTGTGTGAAGTGTGTTTGTGTTGCTACAGTACTGATGTACTCTACCAAGACCTGGTTCAAAACACTGCTCCAGTCAACATCCAGCAGTCAAAGACCCTCACTCATTCCTCCCTAACCTCCTATTCCTCCCTAACTTTAAAGGAAGAAAGTGGCATTTATAGGACGTCTTCGTAAGGAACAATAATCAGTAAAATTGTGCCTGGTGCAGGGGAGTGCACAGTCGTATGTGTAAGTGAGCCATATTGGAGTCTTTGATCAGCCCATCATTCATTTATAGCTATATGTGTGCGCTAAACAGCACCAATACTAGACGTTAATAATTGTTTAACTGTCCCCGCGCTAGCAAAAGTAGAGATGACTGCACTGGTACATTGACTCCTTTCTATGAAACATAGCAGTATTCAATATTTACTGTATTTTGACATCAAAATAGAAATGCAGGTGCTGTTGAGAGTATTTAAGACTGGTTGGAATCTCTTTATGGTTTTAAATAAGGATTTGACCCTGAATAGACCATTGTCCATTTACGGATAGACTTGTTCATACTCACAGTTCAGATTTGTTGGTGGTAGACAACTCTGAATGCTTCACTGTCACATTGATGCCAAAACGAAGAAATTGAACCTAAACCTTTGACTTCCTTTTAGTACACAGAGGGCTTTTCAGTGTCCTTTGCATATTTTGCTTTGGAAATTGATATCCCGAGGACCCGCAGTAAATACCCAGTCTCCCTTTCTGCTCCTGTACTATGGGATGCTATTTGGAGCAGCTTGAGCTTTTTGAGTGGCAGAAGCTGAGGCTAGCCTGAGGGAGCCTTAAGTTCAAATATAAACCTACATTCCACAGCTTTGGAGTTTTCTCACATTCAACTGCCATGAAATATTGCTCATGTTCTGTCTAAGAGTACCCTATACATTTAACATAGTAGTATTTAGGAAAAACACGGATTATAGCAGCCTATCTGCCTCATTGTATGAGTACTTCTGGATTGGCCTAGAGTTACAGGGGTCTGCCCCAAGAGATTGTCTTCAGATTGTTACTATGTAGTCTTGTGCCAGATTGTCCCCCAGTATACCTCTTACTATTTTAGTTATTTTCAAAATCAATTTGCTTTCATGTAATGTAAAATTGCTTCATCAATGAGATTTAATTAGGCTTTTTTTCTAGTATCGTCTTAATTTTGGTTTGTGGTCCTTCTGGAGTTTTCCGGCTCTGATGCTCAATACCAGAAAAAACACGAGCAGAAGTGAGTTCATTCCTTTTTAATGTGACTGGAACTGAACAGAATATACCACAAATACTCTTCAGGAGCTGCAAGATGTGGCCTCAAGAAACTGTTTGCTAACGACAATGTTAAAGAATTCATCTACAGTCTCCATCTCGTACACATTCCAGAACAATTGTGATATTCGTTCCTGCTTAGTTTAATGCACTTTTAAATGTATATATTTAATGAATTGATATTTTGTATTTTCTGCTTTTATGATTTTATTAATTCTTAAAATCGAATAAAGCATTTTCTGATCCAATCTGATCTGATATTAGTTCCAGTTTTCTCCCGTTGATTTCATTGATGGGCAGGGTATGTTGCTTCTCTATTTTAGTGAGTGAGGGAGGGTATGTCTTTCCTCAAATTGTACATCTTCTAATAGTGCTGCAGCTGCCTTACCTGGTTCTTTGAAAGAAATAAAAGATCAGGCCTGGAACAACCTCTATGAAGCATCTCTTAGCAGGGATTGCTCACTTTTGTGGCAGGCAGTAAAGGCCCCGTTCTTTATGAATAACGAGGGAGCTAGGATTGAAGTGGCAATTGGTGAAAATTCCTGGGTCGATTATTTTTCTTTGGTTTATGGTAACGGGGACAATAATACTTCAGAACCCAATGAGGCAACACTACTGGGCGAGTGTGTTCACTTTTCACCGATAAACATTCATTTTACACATGATGAAGTAATGGTGGCAATAAAAGAGAGTAAATGCGGAAAGACCCCGGGACCCAATGGGACTCCGATTGATTTGTATAAATTCACGGCTGAGCTTTGGTCCCCACTTCTAACTCGAGTCCTCGAGGCCAGCTGTGCTAAGGTTTTATTAAATCCTGGTCAGAGTCCATAATAATACCTATTTTTTAAAAAGGGGACCGGGAAAATCCTGCTTGTTACATACCCATATCCCTCCTCGATTCATTTATGAAAATTGCAGGAAGTGTCATCTTGAATAGACTGCAAGAGTGGACTGAAGATAATAACATCTTAAGCCCCGTACAAAATGGGTTTAGGGAGGGAAGGAGTACTGTTGAGCAGGTTTTAAACTTTTCAATTTTACATGGGAAATATACCCAGGCTAAGCCGGGAAAATTATTTGCGGTATTTGTAGATCTTACCGACGCCTTTGACTGTGTCAATCATAGTCGGCTTTGGCAGATCATAGAAGGGCTTAAGGTTGACCAGTCTCTGGTATTATTTCTGAGACAGCTATACGCGGGGGCTTCAGCTAAGGTGAGGTATGTTCTAAAAGGGGAGTGTACCAGGTCCTTCTGCGTGGAGAAGGGAGTGAGACAAGGCTGCGTATTGGCCCCGTTCTTCTTCTCATTATATACCAATGCTTTGGAGGAGGAACTGGTGGCCAGCATGAGTGATTCCCCGCAAGTCAACAACAAGCAGATTGTCTCCCTTCTTTACGCGGATGACGCGGTTTTAATTGCCAGAAACCAGCTTGGCCTTCAGAGGGCCCTTACTACTTACATTGACTTCATGGGCAATAGGAGACTGAGGCTCAACGTGAAGAAAACCTTTGTTATGTCTTGTGGTAAGGGCAGGAACAAACGTTGTACACTTGTAGCTGGGACCGATAATATTAAACCAACTAATATGTTCTCCTACCTTGGCATTTTGCTAGAGGATACTGGTTCTTGGAGCGCTGCCGTAAAGAGTAGGGATCTTTTATTAAAAAAGGTCGACAGCGGCCGTGATGTTATTTAAGAAAAAGTGTAGAAGGCCGCCGGAGATCTATTGAAAATCTACCAGGCCAAGTGTATAAGCATTACTACATACGGGGCAGTGGTCTGGGGGTTTTATGATGTTACACCAATTCAGGTGGTAGAAAATGCTTTTCTTAGATTAATACTAGCTCTTCCTCAGAGTGCAGCTGTTTTTAATTGTCACAGTGAACTAGGGATCCATCACATTACCGATGTGATTAAAATGCAACCTATGCTACTTTGGCATAGAGCCTGGACCAGACCCAATCTTGGGTTAAACCGAGATATTATTAGAGACTCTATGGGCCTGGACCAGGCTAGAAGAATTCCTTGGCTACATTACATCAGGAAATTATCTAACGATTTTGGGAGACGTGAGTTTTATGTTAACCCTGATTCCTTACATTCAATATCTAGAAAAGACCTTAAAGCTGTGTGTCTGAACCACTTCGAGATTGTAAGAATGGGGTTGGAGTTTAACAAAAAACAATGACCCAGCATCAACTTACCCTGGTCTGTAGCTCCATTCAACCTTATTTAGTATGGTGTCAAAGAGGTTACGATAGATACATCTTGACTAGGTTCGATTGTTTTCATCATCTGGTTTCATTTCCAACAGTTAATGACTGGTCCAGACAGCTTTGTCTTTGTCCGTGCGATAATTTATCAAATCAAACGACTATGCACGTGACTCTTTTCTGTAAATTCTATGTAAATGAACGGGCCAGATGGATTATTTCATTTTTAAAGAAGGGTACATGGCGGCAATGCCGTCCGGCCTTTTTATTTCTTCAATTACTGAGCAATGTGTATTGTGTTGAAATCATGTCTGTTTTTTAAAAAAGCATACTGAGAAAGAGAAAAAGTATAAATTGATAGCTTATTGCTTAGTTTAATGCACTTTTAAATGTATATATTTAATGAATTGATATTTTGTATTTTCTGCTTTTCTGCTTTTATTAATTCTTAAAATCGAATAAAGAATTTTCTGATCTGATGATGATCTGACACTGTTGTTGGATCATGAGTATTTTGAATTGTGTGTACAGATTGTGAATATACATTTAATTGATGTTTGTTGTTGACTTTATTCAGCAATATTATTTGAACAATAGCATATGAACGCCAGCCACTCCGATAATCGCATGTACAGTCCATGCATTATTTTCACATTACCTCACACAAGTACACCTTGAAATCTCCTGACCTGATGTCTGGGAATGGAGGTACAAGAAATGCTCCCATTTCTAAGATAAATAGTGTATAAGAACTCCAAGTTTCAGATTCTCACACAAGGACTTTTCACTTCTAAGTAACGCTATGCCGGTCACCTTAGGGCCCTGCCTATGGACTAACACCGACTCTACAAAGGGTGCATTCACAAATTATGAGGCGTTGTGACGGTACGCGTTGTACCGTCATACATCCTTTTATGGGGAAACATCCGTTACAACGCGGAGGTTTCCCCGCGGTGCTGTTACGACGCGTCCGTAACAACGCAAGTCGTTACTACGACTTGCGCTGGAGGGCGCTAGAAGATTAAAAATAGTAAATTTACTATTCCAACACCTTCCCTAGTGTCCACGGGGACTGGTGTTAGAATAGTAAATTATACTATTCGACATCCGCGCCCCCAACGCAAGTCGTGGTAACGACTTGCGTTGTAAGGGACGCGTTGTAACAGCACGCGTTGTGACGGTACGCGTTGTACCGTCATACATCCTTTTATGGGGAAACATCCGTTACAACGCGGAGGTTTCCCCGCGGTGCTGTTACGACGCGTCCGTAACAACGCAAGTCGTTACCACGACTTGCGCTGGAGGGCGCTAGAAGATTAAAAATAGTAAATTTACTATTTCAACACCTTCCCTAGTGTCCACAGGGACTGGTGTTAGAATAGTAAATTATACTATTCGACATCCGCGCCCCCAACGCAAGTCGTGGCAACGACTTGCGTTGTAAGGGACGCGTTGTAACAGCACGCGTTGTGACGGTACGCGTTGTACCGTCATACATCCGATTTTATGTCTTTCTGGCATATTAGCAGAAATTGAAGGAGAAGGCCTTATTAGCCTTTGTTACAAAATTTGTTTTTTCTTTTCAGGTTTCTATTATTAATATCCGTTTCGCATAGTGTCAGAATTCAACTGCAGGCCCTTTTTAGCACTTAATATAATATAGGGTATATACTTTCCCGTTTTCATTTCTGATATCTATCTGTGCTAACATTTTCCTGATATTTAATTTGTATATATCAAAAGTATTTTACACAGGCTCTGACAGGTCTGCGGCAATTGTGATACTAGTCCATCCTTGTGAACCTCAGGCACAGGAGGGTTGGTGGCACAACATCTTTGTCTTTTTACCCCTGGTCTTTGGTTCCACAGACTAACTAGATAACTGCAATAGCTAAGGATTTTGTAATTAAATCAGAAAACAGTTGGATGCAATTGGGGAGACCACTTCCATGGATACTCTTGTCACCCATTACATTCTACACAGTCTTCAAACGTTTAGCGAGTACCTACCAGCAAGTAAGATGATAGAAGCAAAAACCATACTTAAAGAGGAAGAATGAACCACATGGAGCAAGGAGAATGCATTATCACTGACCCATGAAGAGGTTATCATAATATATTACTTTAGGCAAGTAGACATATTTTTAGTTTAACCTTAATGAACCAGTATAGGTGACTTCGAAAGAAGACAGCTGAACATTGGCAGGAGGTGGTCGCCAGCTTTAGAATCATGGGACTCCTGGGATGGGGTAGTGGGGCACACATTGGGAGCTGGTGAGAGATCTGGGATGGGTACAGCCATAGGATGGGATGGCAGGGGGCCCTCCTTCATGCTTCACCAAAGTCATAGATCTCCTGGCCCCTACTCAAACCCTCCCATAGGTTCTTGCATACTTGAGGGGATTCATTGGCTTGGGATCAGCTAAAGTTGAGTTGGTTGGATATTTGGACTTTAGAAGGGGATGCACAAGTGATATGATGCTGTTGCACACTCTACTATTTAATGTACCTTGAGCTTTAAGTACAAAAATCCATAAAAAGATTTAAATAGGAAAAAAAAACCTTAATGAACCAATAATTCTAGTTTTATTCTCTTCCTAGACTCCCCATTCACCGTCTAGCAGCAAAGAATATGATTCGTGACTTGGAGACAGGAACCAATAGTGATGACAAAGAAGTGAAGAAAAGAATTCTGGAGACAAGCCTGCAGTCGGGAGTTATCTGTTCACTCACAGCATTCATTGCAGTGAACAAAGACTTGAACCAGCCCATTCAGGGGCCCCTTGTACAGCGGAACATACCACTGCCAGGTAAGTAGAGAATTGAGTCATGCTTCCTTTTGTAAAAGTGGGAAAAGGAGAAAATGTAGAAGAAAGACAAGACTGCATAGGCCGTTCTTGGCATAAATTACCTGATTTATTAAAAGTGCCACTTGAGTGTGTTAGGTGCAACTCAGGAAGGTTGTTCGAGGTCCTGTAGATGTGTAATTTGGAGAGCTCCAAGAAGGAGAGTTTGAACTTAATTGAAGTCCTAGAAAAATGTAAAGGCCCAAATTTCTTAACGCTTTGTGCTAGACAATACATTGTGACTAAGAGCTGCAATGTCAGCAGTTTTCAAATAGATATTTCCCGCATTTCGAAATAAATCTTGCATCAAGAACGTCAACTTGTTTTTGTGTCTCGATTCTCTTGATTTCAAAGATAACTTACACACTAGCTCATATTTCTCCTTGTCTGTAAGTGTTGGCTATCAATGTTATGGGTAGAGGAGGTGCACATGGCAAGTGATGTGGCCTAGAGGCTAGAGCTGCTGACTTTGTTACATGGGGAACCAGGTATGAATATCAGCCTGGGCTCAACATCCTGTGATTGTGGACAAATCACTTAATCTTCCAGTGCCTAACAAAAAGGGGGCTATGTGTAGCGTTGTATGCTTTTGTTGTAAGGTGCTCTAATGCACTTGAGCTAAGTTTGAATTGTCACAAAAATGAGTGGCTATATGTCAAGTATTTCAAGGGAAAGCAAAATAAAAATGAGATTTTATATAGCACTTGTTATCACAGTCTTGGAGATTAGTAGACCTGTACTTAAGAAGTGTGATGATTACCCAACCTAATTGTTGGAATTGTATTAACCTGAGAAACACAATAATGGCTGAGTCAAAATAATGAGGATCTAATGACCTGTACCACAGGTTGTACAGATAAAATGTATCAACACTGAGCTATGCAGCCAATTTGCATGACTGCTTACTCAGCAACAGCACAAGTGTGATGGAGAAAAAGCAGGTTTGTTAGTAAGGAAAATATGCAAGTGTAGAACCCTGAACATATGCTGTTAGAGAAGCAGCACTGTTGTGCATGAATTAGAATCACTAGCACAGGTAAATTACAATTGTCAAATGAAAGCTAGAACGTAGAGTCACCTAGGAATTTAAGAAGTATGATTTTAGAGTAGATCTTGGGATACAGGACTTTTGCCTTAACGATAAGATACCTAGCCTCCCCCATAATCCATCAGTTTTAAGTTGGAATGACAAGGTGTTGTTAAGAGTGGTACATTCAAATAAATAAGGAGTCACTTAGCTTTTGTAGAGTGGGCCACCAGACTGCTGGGGTAAGGGAGATCCCACTTCTGACAATCCATCTGCAACATGCTTGGCAAGATTTTGCTAAAATTGCTTCCTGCAACACAACAGGAGCGGTTTCACAGAAACAAAGTCCTTTATTTAGAGCCAAACCCTGAAACCAAGAATGTTTCTGAAAAATAGAGCAATTCAGTTTTCTTTCCCTTCATGAGGGACAGAATTGTTTCCTGCTGCAGATTGCTGTGGTTTGCATGGACATCCCGAGCAGAAAAAATAAGCCTCTGGAGCCCTACTCTAAAAAGGACATGACTTCCGATTAGGGGGTGAAGGAATTCACCCAGTTTCTCTCTGTGGAATTCTTGTAGTTCCATAAAAACTCTGTGAGAATCCGTGGAGTTCTACGAGCTGCAGAATTTCATTGCGTCATGCTGCTAGTGCTGATTTTTAGCACTGGAAGCTGTAAAATCAGCAGGAACGGCAATACGCGGCACACCAGAGGGGGCTGCTTCTTTCTGACACTCAAGTAGATTTTCTACACGAGTGGCAGCTTTCTCAGCGCCAATGGTAGTGACCTGCCATGACCGTCATGCATTGAGAAATCACGCCGCAACTTATCCTAGACCTCAATTTTGTCTCTTGCTCTCACCAACTTAATGTTGGTGAGCTGCGCTCAATGAAAACTCCGCCACACTGCGGTTGGCAAAGTTTTTCTGGAACTCTGCACTCCAGGCATAGCACAGAATGGGCAAAACTCGGCGGGGGAGCGGAGTTTACCGCCCACCCCTACTTCTGATGCGAGGAGGATGACAGTCATATGGCGACTGGCCTGCTGACAGAATGTTTTTAACTGCTGATCTGGCTGAGATTCCTTCTTCATCAACTAAGCAGTTCCTCCCAACTCTAAATGCAAATGGGGATCTATGAGGAGGGAGGATGGGGCATCCATTGGCGTATGGCGGTTGTCCCATTATTAGCCTCTGCTGAATAACCCTCTTACTCAATTTCTAAATCAAATAAATTACTGGCTGACACAGTGTGGATATAAATCCTTCAAATCTTTTATTCAAATGTCATCCTATATTGATATTAAAAGAATTACAAACACCACGATCCCCATATTACAACCCGGATCAGGGTTAATCATGGCATCGCTCATTTCTGAACCTCACTTCCCTTTTAACCCTGTTCATTAGTCCATAGAACTTTTTCAGAACTTCAAGATAGGCACTTACATAGTAGCAAGTGAATTTACAGAAATTATTGTATATAAATAAGAATAATTGTGCCCAAACATAAATATGCTGCTTTAAACTACACAACCATTGTCAACATTCTTGAGAAGAGAGAAGTGGAACTTATAAAGTGTTGATGACCTTTTGCCATGAATTGGTTGAGGTGAATTAAGAGATCCATCGTACAACAAGGAGGAGCATATTTAAAAAGCCCCTGGGCTTCCACACCTGGGTGGCTAAATCCATGAGTGACCATCTAAAGCAGTGGTATTCAAACTGTGCAATGCAGATCTCCCATGAGATTAATATTTATCTCTTGGGCCAACCTCAAGCTAACATACGCAAAGAGCATTCCATTTTGTGGACCTTAGTTAATGTTTCAGGCGAAGAAACATATTCAGATTCATCACATACTGGGGCATGATTAGATTTTACGGGCCATACTGTAAGTATAAAGTGTCTTTGAAGAGATTTGACAATTGTTATTATTGTGTGGCAGAAAGCTTTTAAATAAACAACTGCTCAGTTTTTTAACTCCTGGGCAGTGTTTTAAAAATTGTGAAAATGTGTTCTGAAAACGTAATTTGACTTTTTAAATCTAGGCTTAGGGTGTACGTTCACACTTAAACACATTCTTGAAACTGTCACTGTTAGCACATGTAGCTTAGGTTTTTGTCTTGCTCCTGTAATATTCAATTAAACATGTGCTAATTAGCTGTAACTCCACTCTTGTAAATATTATACCTGGCCATCACAATATTTATACTTTTGATTTTTTTAATTCTAAAAGTCAGAATTTTCCAAAATTTGAAATTGTAGTTTCCACCTACATGAAGTTATAAGTGCTTCTACAGACCAAAAAGCTGAGTACTTGGGCTGAGAGAGGAAGTTGGGCATCGAAGTAAAGTGGACTCTATGGGTGGACAAGCAGACAAAGCTAAAAGATCAAAGGGAGTTGTCTAAGCGTTGACACTAAATACATTACAACGCATTTGTTAAACTTTTACAAATTATCGAATATCCATCCGACATTGTAACTTTGTTAAATGAAGATAACTTGGAATATAATATTTTTTAGCACTGCTGTTCCTAATATGGTGTTCAAAACAAGATAGATAGCACTCTCCAGGCAAGGGAAATAGAGACCAAGGTTATTCTCCAGCAGAGCATCTGACTACTGCTTCGTACACCATCAAATATGATTACGAGTCCAGGACCAAGTTCCAATCTCTGTGAAAAAATAAGTTTGTACAGGGATTGGAATTACAAATTGTGGGATAGTAGTCCCAACCTCACAGTTTCCCCTCACAGATTCTGGCAGGTGAAACCTGCTGAAATGTATATGGTGAAAAGGTCTGGAAAGTGGGGGGAAACCCATAGAATTTGCAGTGCTAAATTTTGATTCTGTGTGATATTCCTCATTTGGAAGTTGAACATTTGCAATAGTAGGTTTTTACCATTCCCACTAAATGCCTCACCCAAGGGAAATAATATTTATCAGTTGTGGGAAACACCCCACCCCATTCCATATAACTTAGAACCATGGCCTACAGGTTTGGTGGTGTTTAAATATTTTCTGTTTCCATCTGAGTCTATCCATATTTATATTTTCTGTATTCTATTGATATTGACCTGAATGTATTTCTTTGTTGCATGAAAAAAGGTTTCAACTATAATTTTTCATGTCTAATGGATAACTCTAACCACTGATTCTCTAGAGTATCCCCAAGCTCTAGACCCTATCCAGAAGATCTAAACAGCATTGCTGGTGTGTGCTGGTACGTGGCGTTCTGGGGCTTAGCACATACCTTGTTTTACTGTGGAAGGGACTAATGGGGCCACATTTAAGCGCCATCCTCTGCGTGCTGATGCCCATTCCTTTCTTTCTGTGCCTTTATATGTGAATCTGAGGCTCCCTCCCAAATTGTTTCTTGTCAGTTGATGAGTTTTTTTGTCAAGACCCTATTTTTCAGTGTGAAAGGGAGTTATGTCCCTTCCTAAAACTGCAGATTTTAAGTCTTGTTGGAACT
Organism: Lissotriton helveticus; assembly: GCF_964261635.1. Taxonomy (NCBI): domain Eukaryota; kingdom Metazoa; phylum Chordata; class Amphibia; order Caudata; family Salamandridae; genus Lissotriton; species Lissotriton helveticus. The sequence continues at coordinate 232,965,687 of NC_136072.1, read as the reverse complement.
GTCTGTGACATATTGCCACAAGCTCTGCCTCTGTTGTTTGGGCTCGACTCATGGCTCAAAGTGCTGTGAGAAGTCCACCCTCCTGAACCTGAAGATGATCAGGGACGGTGAAGCCAAGCTGTATGTCAGCGAACACCAAAATAAGTTTCAGAAGTCCCTTCCCTGCTCCAATTCAAGGGTGTGGAATTTCCACTCTGGAGTACATTCCTGCGTGGACCAAGTCTTCCGGTATGATGAAATTGAAGTGGTTGAAGGATAAGCGAGATGCGTCCCAATCCCGCCACCTTCAACATGCGGAGTTGGGAGGATGTCACAGTGCTTCACAATCTCTCTCTCAGTTCACAACCAAAGAGCCGTTTCCACTACTGATTTGGATATAACCTGAGTTTCTGATTCTATTTGCAATATGGCAAAAAAAATTGGTGCCTTTGGAGGGGCCAAGTTGTGAATACTCTGCATCTTTCCTGCTCCCTCTGGTGCATCTTCGAGCCCCAATGATCCTGAAGGCCTCCAGTCGGGATACCGCTGGTGGGTTCACCCTCTGCACTGTCTGTGCCTACAGAACCCACCTTGTGTTCCACACTGGAGTAGACTTCCATTCCAACACAAAAATCCTCACTGGTCCCTGCGACATCGCGACAGGTACAGATGCTGGAGGGCTACCTGATTCCATCTTCCTCTTCGACTCAGAGCGGAAAACAGTTTGGCCTCAACAGAGGTTGCTTCTTCACACCTCACTGATGCACCCTGCCCCAGTTCATTCTAACTCAGACAGTACCATGCTTTTATCTCGGAACCGTACCACAATGCTACAATAACTTTCCAGTTCAGACTGTGATCAGAACCAACAGGCCTTTGGGGATGACTGTGGTGATGAGGCCTAGCATTCTCCACAGCAGGATGATGTCAACATTTTTAATTAATAAGTGTTGAGATACAGGACTGGGGCCTTGTGCATTTCATAAGACAAGGGCCCTTGTTCAAGCAAAAGAAATAAAGGTGCATTCAAATTTTAGAATCGCTACAGAAGGCAAATATTAGTTATTCAAATCAGTAATGCATCTAATAATGCAAATGTGAGAGGTTATCATATGGTCACCTTCAAAGAAATTAAACTAACGTATAGTTCAGTAAGTGGTCTTACCTAAATCTACTCAGTTCAGGTCAGTGACTGACAAAATGGAGGGCATGCCCTAAGGGTGCTCCTCAGACCTCCTACTGTATCCTCTGCAATCCTGGCTCCCTGGGTCTGTCTGATGGCATTCAACTCCCCTTGCTACCTCCCTTGAATGACACGATTGCTCATCTTGGCCCCCCTGTACCCCCATCTGTCACTGACCTGCCTATGTCCCACGCAATATGGTGTGAGCCCTGTAGCGGCAACCCATGCCTTTGGGCGCATGCTTATGGACCCTGGGAGGAACACCAGGTAGTGCGGTGCAGTCCACTGAGATTGCTTGCATCCCCCTCACCTGCTGTGAAACCTTGCGGCATAGGACTGATGCTCCACGGGGGGGGGCACCCACGCCTCAACTCAGCCACACTGGAGTAGGACCTGCGGCCGCCATGTGGGGCTGCAAGTAAAGGGCTGCAGCGCTGCCTTGTCTCCTTGTTGGCTCAAACAACCGCATTTGAGACAGCAACATGCTGCACCACCGACCGTGGGCCTCTGAGGACAATTCCTTCCTCTACTGCGGTCCTGGGGGTGGCGTTGCTTTCCTGTTGGCCCCTGTGGGCCCCAGACCCCTGAAACTTCTGTTCGCCTTTCTGGCACTAAATATACCTACTGGCAGCTGCGGGCATGTTGAGCCGCATTGCTCTGCTGCTGATGTGCACTAAATATAGTGCAGATCTGGGCCCATCTACTGGCAGCTTCCTGAGGACGGTGGGACCTCCTGTGCGGGCCCGGGGCCTCGTGTGTGGCAGCTCGATCCCTCAGAGGCCTGCATACTTTCACTTGTCTTAACAGATGAGCCGGGGGTGGGGGAGGGCGCTAATGGTTGATGTGCCAGCTGCGGGGAAGGAGCCTTTGTGGGTTGGACCCCGGGGGCTACATTTGCTGGCCCTCGAACACCAGACTCTGAAAACATGGATTCCCCCGGCCTCCTAGCCACCTTGACTTTTGCCTGGTGATTTGGAGGACGCCTCATTCTCTGTCTATTGCCGCTTTGCTTCTCTTCACCAGCCAGGCGGTGGTCGAGACTCCACTGGCTGCTCTGACGGGGCGCCACTGCCATGTACGGGACCTCCTTGCCTGCCTCCATCTGGCTCCAAACTTTTGCCTTAGCTGCTCGTGGTGCCTCATCTCTTGGGCAAGTGGGCTGAGAGGACTTATCCAGCGCCCTACTCTGCCTGCTGCCTGCTACAATCGGGCCTATGCGGATACTCACGGGCATTGTTGCTTACTAGCGCGCCGACACTTACTGTGGCGCTCCACTCCTAGTGGCCCAACCCACGGCCTCACCATTCCGGTACGAAGATGGGGAAAGATAACAACCTACCCCGAGCTACCAACCGAAGATTGGAAGTTCGCTACCACTACCCTCGAACACAAGAAGCTCCTGGGGGGAGTGCCATCAGCATCTGACCCGGTCTTCCTGGCAGTACTTCTTATCCTTCAAGCCATCCAAGCATCTAAAGAGGCCCTGGAAACTGGAATCTTGAAAGTGGCCTTCTTGCGACAGGACCTCTGCAACGTGGCGGGAAGAGTCCGAGATCCGGAATCAACTCTAGAAGACGACTCAACAGACATTAAAATCAAAGTCTTTGCCCTACAGGTCATGGTCCAGACCCTTGAACCTAGAGCGGAAGACGCTGAAAATCGTTCTCGAAGGAACAATCTTCACCTGGTGGGATTCCCTGAGAGTTTTAAGACCTCTGATTCAACAAGCTTTGTTAAGACTTGGATACACTCCTAAATTGCAGAGGTCTTCGTTTCGCCACGGTTTGGAATGCAGCAGGCTCCGAGACCCCCTCCTGGGGCCCCCTCACGCCCAATGATCATTCATGTTTCCAACTATAGAGACCGCAACATGGTATTATGTGAGCCCTGTGCCCAAGAAATGCTCTCATTTCAATTATCGACGGTCATGAAATTTCCCGACTATACAAAGGCGACCCAACATCGTAAATCCTTTGATGCGCTGAAGCTAAAACTGTGAGCTATGTCGGTTCCCTACATTTTTCTCTTCCCTGCCCGATTGAGAGTGGTGAACAGCTCCCGTACTCACTTATTCAACACCACGGAGGTGGCCTGGGAGTGGGCTACCAAGCAGTGGACGCTCCGCAGCCACAACCATGCCGGATGCACAAAAGCGGGGTCCTTATTCACCTCACAGAAGAATACAGCCCTCTCTCGGTCTCGCCGTTGCAGCAGGTCAGGGGTGGTGGAGGAGGCTGGCCTTGTTCCTCAGCATCATCAGATTCCAACTACCCACGATCGCAGCCTCCCCCAGGAATGAGGTGTCCCCCCCCCCACCACCACCACTCTGTGATATTCAGAAGCTGGGGGACAACTGCACCCATGGAGCCAAAGCACCTGTGATGCAGTCATCTTGAACTTAGGTCTCTGCATGTTGCTCAGATTCCATTCTTCACCTAGGATGCCTCCTACTGTTTATATTCTTCTGTTGACTCGTCTAAAAGGAGGAGATTTCTGACTTCCTTGAAGGCCCCACTATGTACTCCCTGTTCACTAGGGATTGTTTTAGGGTGACAGATGCATACAAGGTGGAGGTATGGGGTGGGAGGGATTAGCAGGTAATGTTGTTGGTTATTTTTGCTTGTCTCCTGATGTTTTGTTGCTTCTTTGTTTTCCTTATATGTCTTGCTTCTCACTGCTGCCTATTGTCAGTGGTGCCCTGACTTGCCCTTTCTCTGACCCTTTACACATGACACATTTTGGCCATGCCCATGATGCAACACACCCATCTTTCCTGGAATGTTAATGGTCTTTTGGAACTTTATAAAACGCATGGAGGTTCTCAAATTTCTCTGCCGACACCACCCAGACATAGTCTTACTACAGGACACTCACCTTCTGGGTACTAAATGCTCCTTCCTAGGTAGGTTAGGGTACACCCAAGTCTACCACGTGGGCTTCATTCATCGCTCCTGAGGTGCGGCGATCCTTATCCACGAAAACTTTCCCCTTACAATAATGCAGACATTTTACGACCCGCAGGGCAGATACGTGGTGGTGGCGAGTGGATTAGAGGGTAGGCAATACACTATCTTTAGCGTTTATGTCCCACCACACATGCAAACCCAGACACTTCGAGACCTGACCCAAGTAGGAGCTGACCTGCCCTCTGGCTCCCTAATTCTTGTTGTGACTTCAACGCAGTGGTAGACCCACTCTCAGACGTCCGTGGCCCCGGCACAGAGGACAGATGAGCCAGAGCCTGCTCCCTTGTTAGATGGATTATTTCTCTGGGCCTTTGTGATGCCTGGAGGACTTGGAATCAGCAAACAAAAACATACTAGCATGTGTCGGCCTCCATACGTGAAATGTCCCGGATTGATGATGTTTTCCATTGGGCTACCGATGTTCCGGCTACCGTTGGTGCATCAGTGCTTCCTTGGGGTGTGTCTGACCATTACCCACAGGTCCTTCGACTGGTGGGCCCAAGCCCCTCTGGTCAACCTAAGTGGTGCCTCAATGTTTGGCTCCTGTCTGATGAGGGACTGAAAGACCACTGAGCCAAGGAACTTGCATCTTACTTTGATGTCAATCCTGGCTCTGTGTGAGACTCCGGCACTCTATGAGAGGCTAGCAAGCCCATGATATGGGGCCGGGTAAGAAGCTTTCTTAGACTTAAAGAAAAAGACAGGCAGTGTAACTTTGTTGAGCTAAAGATATGCATCTTTAATAACAAGACCAGGGTGACCCACAGAGCTACTCATCCGCCAATTAGATATAGACAGAACTGGTCTCCGGCCCCTACTTTTCAGCAATGCACACCAGTGCTGGAGGGTGACCACCCTACGCATTTATGAACACAGTGACAAAAATGGGGCACTTCTATAAAGACTTGTATCCCGGGACATCGCATTCCACTTCATGCCCGCTGTGGCTGATGACTCCTGCTTTGTGATCCAGACTGCCCCGAGATTATGCTGCAACATTTACAGCCGATTACCGTCGGCTCTATGCCCACAGCCAATGTCCTTACATAGACTGCATCCACCCTCAATGACATCCCGCTTACTTTTCTGACAGCGGTCCAATCATCAGCACTAGACAAACTGATTACATATGACGAAATCCATACTGCCATCAAGGACCTTAACGCTGGGAAATCCCCTGGCCCGACGGCTTATCTCTTGAATATTATTCCTCCTTTCACGACCAATTAGACTCCCCCACCTATTTCGACTGAATATCAAAACCATCAACAAACGGTCCTTACCAATAGACTTGGACTTAGCGACTATAGTTGTTATTCCTAAAACCCTCCGCCCTCGCTGGACTACAGATTCTATCACCTTATATTGTTAATTAATGTAGATATTAAAGTCCTTCAATACTATAGATTTGGGACTATTGGCGGCAGTTCAGCATTGCATTGGCTTTGGCCACTGCTTCGGGCGATGATCTCTCTTATATTTCAACCCCATGCATGGCCCAGGTCCCGGTTAATGGGATACTGTCTGACAGATTTCTGATTCAACAGGGCTTCTGCCAGGGTTGCCCCCTTTTCCCATTGCTTTTTGCACTGGCCATCGAGCCCCTGGCATGGCTGGTCCACTGTAATGCAAAGCTGAAAGGATGGCACTGGCCTAACTCCTCCGAGGACAGAATCGCGCTATATGCCAATGAGGTTCTTCTCTACCTGGAGAACCTGACGACCTCAGACCCCCGAGCACTCTAACTTGTTCGCTTATTCGAGGAGGCCTCAGGCTTGCATCTTAATACAACAAAGTCCCTCCTTCTCGCCCTGCATAGCGATGTAGCGTCGGTGAACAGGAACCCAGGCATTCCCCTTAGGCGACTCAGTTTCAGATAAATAAGTATACATGTGGCAACCATGCTGAAACTAACCTGTGCCCTTAACTTGACCCCCTCTTCAAGAGCACCAAAAACAGCCTAAACACATGGTGCTCTTTATCCCTGAGCCTCCTCGGTAGAGTCACACTAATACAAATGATACTCCCTCGGTCCCTGTACATACCGCAAAATTACCTGGTCCATATTCCTAATTACTGGTTCACGGAAACAGCATCTTACTTCGCACCTTTCTTTGGCAGGGGAATCTGCCCCATATAGCCCAGAAGATTTGTCGCTAACCTGTTTACGAGAAAAGTATTGGAGCAGTGGACATTCGCTATACTAATGGGAATCCCATATTCTGGTCATAAATGACTGGCTGACTGGGGGCTGGAACGACTCATCCTATCAATAAGAGCTTAGCAGCCTAGGGCTAGACTGGATGATGCACTACCTATATGGGCTCCTACTCCCCTCTTCATTACTAAAAGTAACTAAAGTGAACTTTCTGGTGTAGCCGCTGGCTGGAACAACTAGCTCGACTCGAGGGGTTGCAGTGATGGAACCTCAGAGGCATCTCCACCCTACCCAACATCTGGTGTGGATCCCACATGTATTCCTTCACAGAATTGCAAATGTAGTTCTCGATCTACTATCCAGTTTCATCGATATCTGCAGATACGGCATGCTCTTGACTCCTACATTACAGAACTACAAGACCACCCTGACTTCAATCCCCTTAAAGACCGGCTGATGTTTGGGAGACTAGGTGATTAGGGAATCTCCCAACTATACCGAGCCCTGGTAAAAAATACCCCAGGATCCCTGGACCTCCTGCATTCATGATGGGAGGACTAGGTTGGAGACTTACATGAGGTGGATTGGAGGGAAGCCTGCATGGCCCCCAGGAAGCTGATGATGTCAGCCCAACTGAGATTTGTCCAGTTGTTGTATATCCACCACACCTTTATGACGCCTCAAAGATTGGGCCATGCCAAACTTGTCACAGCTCCCAGCTCCCAGATGTCCCTGCTGCCAATCCTTGTAATCAGTTTTTTTATGACATGGCTGTGTCCTAGACTCACATCATACTGTTACCAGATTGACACTACCCTTTCAACAGTACTGGCCACCCCAATACAATTGACTCCTAAAGTGGTTCTGCTGGGGATACTAGAAGGTCTGAGGGGACCCCGGGGAGACATATCCTTAATTTTGATGGTGACTTTGATCAGCAAGAAAGACATTGCCCGTTCTTAAAACAAACTTCCCCTCCAACAATGAAACCGTGGCATGCTGGGATGGACTGTTGCTCAAAACTAGAGGAATCCATTTATGATGCTAGAAGGTGTCTCAAAAGGTTTTTTTAAGATCTGGGGTAAATGGTGAGACTTCTATAGTCTGTCTTACACATTGGAATGATTGGTGAATCACATAATCTAAATCTGCTCAGGGGTTGGGGAAGGGTGGGGTTGGGTATAGGTTGATCAGCTTGAAGTTTTACTTTTATGTTTTTGTTTCTTTTTGTTCTTGCCTTCTCTGTTGGCTCATGAAAACTTAATAAAATGTGATTATCAAAAATTAAATCTGCTTAGTTCAAAAGTCAAGTAAAGTCTAGCTATAAATCAATAGGCAGTCTAACGTGGAGTCTGCCTTAGAGTATAAATCAGCAAGCAGAATGGCATAGAGATTGTTCAGTTTTAAAGGCAAGAAAAGTCTATGTATAACTCAATAGACAGACTAACATGTAGTAGTAGTAAATTCATGTTTATTCGGACCATTGGGCCACAAACAATACATATCTTAGTAAAAAGAAACTTTTTTTAAAATACATCTAAAAGAACATTTCATTAAACACACATAAATACATCCTAAAAACATGTTCAATCTAAAAACCCACTGTTACCTAAAATGCAGGTAAACTATTTGCTAAACCTCATTAAAAGGTATAAAAAAAATGCCTTCACTCTTTGCATAAATTTCCCCATAGCAACGGCAATATCTAGATGGATCATTTCAGTCATCAGGGTCACAGCCTGGGCCCTTGTTTTAACCTCATTTTTCTTAAATATTGGTTTTAAGAACATAATTCGTAAATCCTGGAAATTCTGACAATCAATTAAAATATGTAGCAGATCACATTGGGTGCCCAAGGAACAGGTGCATCTTCCCGTCTTATCAATCATTGCACATTTTACAGATTTGTTTATATAACCAGGTTTTACCCCAATTCTTACCCTTAAAACCTCATTTCGATAATCGGCAATCCGGTAACCTATCAATGTAGGGGAAGCATTGATCATTTTTCCATGCGGCAGTCATAAAACAAACTGAGTCTGTACAGTTCATAAAGCAAGATAGGTCTGGCACACATTCCAAAATGGACACATTTTATAGGGTTCAACCAGTGAAAACCAAACACTTGACATGGTGAGAGCTAAGCTGTACTGATAAAGCTTCATATACAATAGCTTAAGATATTGTGATTCATTAAATAAGATACATATAGGAACACCTACTTTCAAGCATAAATATAATAACACTTACATAGAAAATGAAGGCAATAACATGACGTGTGCAACACATTAAAATAATAGACTGTTTAACTGCTTAGAGTAGACTAGGGTAAAGAACCTTGAGATGTTGCAAAAATACAAACGTACTGCGCATGACTTCCTTCTTCAGGAACACAAATTAAATCATTTCAGCTCAACAAGTAAACAGCACCATGAAATTAATTCTGTTTCACTTATTTTCTGAAATGGAAAGTCAAACATGCACATAGGTAACACATTCATTTAATTTAAAAGCATCATTCTTTCTGTCATTGTAAAATGAATGTCCATGCTGGCTGATTAGATCTAGTCATGCTACCAAAAGTCTGGTTATGCTAGATAAAACACATTTAAATCTAGCATTATTTTTTATTATTTAAAAACGCTCTCACAATGATGCTAATTTTTATCAGTGTTTTTCAAGATGCAAGTGGGTTGGACACTCACCTTGACACTGGGTTGTGTACTCCCACTGTGCCAACAACAGAAAGGTGTACGTCCTTTGCTGTACTGATGAGATAGCAGGGAAGGTTTTCGACTTAAAAAAGCCCACTGTGGAGGTCAAAACCAATGCCCTACAGAGATTTTGCAACGTAGATTTACCGATTTTTAATTACCGAATCGGTATGATTCGGTAATTAAAAATCGGTAAATCTATTTTACCTACATCGGGCCCTTAATGAGGCACTGACTGACACCCTCGTAGTCACCAGGACTAAATCCTGTTCCTGCCTCTGGGAAACAGGCAAGTTGCAGACTTTGCAGAATGGTACCGGGTGAGTATAATTAATCGTAGCACTTGTTGGCCATAGATACATATGCATAGTATTAGCCTGCCATCTAATGTTGTGCTCGGAGGATTACAAGTCATGTTCTTTGAAGAAGTCTTCAAGTCACTAGGTATAGTGACCCCTCCTCCTGTGTGTATAGCGCTTGTTACTCGGCTCCTTTGTTAGATTGTTTTTTACTGCCATCGGGTTTGGACGCCGTTATAGCAGCTCCGGGACAGAAGCTTCAATCTACTTCAAAGCCTTCTTAGGCTTTCAGTAGTCTCTCCGGACCAATAAATCTCAGCTCCAGAAGACAGAAACTGGTGATATCACTATATTCACAGCGCCTGCCTGGGCTCGGGCCCGCTGTTCTTCGACTTCTTCGTCTCCATTCTACAGGACTACATCCACAAGGGATGGAAAACATGCCCTTCAGTTATTGTCCTAACTGCCAGGCTAAATATTCTATACAAGACTTACATAAAGTCTGTAATCTATGTTTATCTCCTCAACACAACGTGCTTAGCGTTTAGATAGATAGAAAAAGACACTTCTGCAATATAGAGAGCATCGTTGGGCCCACATAACCATGCAGTGATACACAGAAGGTGCTCCCGATATCTTCGGGGACCAATCGCCCCCAGTCAAGGACAGGAAGAATCGGAAGCACAGATGAAGCCAACATATGTACAGATACTGCTGGCTAGCAGTGGAGGCAGTTCGGACTCCGAGCCCGACTCAGTACAAGGGCACATGAGTACCGTGATGAAAGCTGCTCAAAATCCTAGAACACCCATACCGGCTTTCGGAGCCCCACTGCCTTTGGGCCATGGAGGTCTCCATAACAGGCACACAAGCAGAAGTACTCAGTGCCTGGAAAGCCTTTGACAAGCGTTGAAAATTTCAAAGCAATAAAATTTGTTTTGGCACCAAAACACGCTTCATCCGCCAAATAAGTATACCTCAGATCCGAAAAAGGTCTAAGAGCCACAGAAACATACATCAGAACCAAAAACCATATTGGAGCTGAAACATAGTTCAGCCGCAAAAGCTTTGTTATCCAAACCTCCACACAAGCAGTCGGCACCACAAAAAGATGCACAAATTAACAAAAGATAGTACAGGGCCACAGAAAAAAGCAAAAAGAGCCCATTCTTGAATGCTTGCAGGACAAGCTAGATAAAAAACAAAATACTTTATTTCCTCATCCCCAAAAAAGTCAGAACATTAAGACCTATTTTAGACCTAAGGCCATTAAACTGGTACATTTCCTCGGAACACCTTCACATGGTTACACTACAAGAAGTAATACCACTGTTACAGCAAGGAGATTTTGTGACAGCAAAAGTCATCAAGGATGCATATTTTCATATTCCCATTCACCCAGCACATAGACGTTACCTACTCTTTCAGCAAAACAGACAACATTATCAATTCAAAGTGCTAACAATTGGGGTCACAATGGCTTCATGGTTTTCACAAAACGCCTTGCAGTTATCAAGTAATACATGTTTTCCCATATCTAAACGATTGGCTTATCAAAAATCCAACCCATTTTCAGTGCCTTCAATAAACCTTCTACACAAACTGTGGTTTACACTAAACATATAAAAGTCTCACTTGCAACCCCTGCAAATTAAGGCTTTTCTAGATGAAACACTCAACTCAATGACAGCCGAGGCATATCCCAGTGCAGAAAGAGTCACAAAGTTCCTCCAGACATTACCTCTACAGCCACAAGTTCACCTCACAGTAAACAATGGGATGGGTCTATTAGGAATGATGGCCTCATACCAAGCCATAGCACCAGATGATAGTCTACATATGCGTCCCCTTCAACGTACTCTGCAATTTCAATGGTCTCAAGTGAATGGGGGTCTACAAGATCTAGTGTTGGTGGAACTAGCAAATCATTGCACTCTGTAGTGGTGGAACAGCGAAAACTTGTTGCAGGGCCTGCCCTACAAAGCCCCAATTCCAGAAACCACCGTTACTAAAGACTCATCCCTTCAAGGGGGGGGAGGGGGGACACATGCAAGATCTCACAGTTTGTGATCTATGGACAGTATCTCAAAAACACCTGCATATCAACCGTCTGGAGTTGCTAGCAATTCACAGTCTGGAGTTGCTAGCAATTCAACTCCATCTCAAAGCCTTTTGCATTAACTTGTACAACAAAATAGTGCTGATTCGAAAAGACAATATGACTGCAATGCATTATGTTAAAAAACGGGGGGGCACATTTCTTAAAGCTATTTCTCCTCTCAGAGAGAATCTGGCACAGGGCAATTTACTTCTAAATCCAAATTCTAGCAGAATATCTACCTGGGGTGGACAACAGCTTCGCAGATACGCTCATTGAACACCTCAATAGATGCACCAGTGGGAAATCGATCAGACACTACTTAACTGTTCACTTAAAAACGTGGGGGGACATGGAAATAAACATATTTGCCACTTACCTCAATGCCAAAACCTTGCATCCAGGTTCCCTCGCCCAGTATCCAAGGGCAATGACCCATGGATGAATTGATCAGGAGTATTTGCTTACGGTTTTCATCCTCTTTCACTCATTCCATATGTGGTTCAGAAGTTAACACAAACCTCTCTGACGCTAATCCTAATAGTCCCAACAATGGCATGGCAGCCATGGTTCACAACCCTACTGTAACTATCTATCTCTATAAGCCGGGCCGAAGATGGCTGAAATGCCAGAAACCGGTCCCCGGAAGCTTGTTTCCTTCCCAGTGTAAGAATTGGCTTTTGTAGTCTGGTCTGCCCTGTTCCCATGATGCACTGGGCCAGGGACAGACTAATTTGCATACAGCCAGGTTCTGAAACTGGGATGGTGCAATGAGCTAAAAAACGGTGTTGGATCTAGCCCTGATCTCTTGACTGGGTGAGAGTATTCTGCTTAATTCAGAGACTCTGTCCATCACCACCCCTTGTTGTAAATAATTTTGTCCACCCTAAGCGTGGAAGGGTATACTCAGATGTGAGTCCCTTGCTCATTGCACCATCAGGATTCAAGCAAGCCGGGCCGAAGACGGCTGAAATGCCAGAAACCGGTCCCCGGAAGCTTGTTTCCTTCCCAGTGTAAGAATTGGCTTTTGTAGTCTGGTCTGCCCTGTTCCCATGATGCACTGGGCCAGGGACAGACTAATTTGCATACAGCCAGGTTCTGAAACTGGGATGGTGCAATGAGCTAAAAAACGGTGTTGGATCTAGCCCTGATCTCTTGACTGGGTGAGAGTATTCTGCTTAATTCAGAGACTCTGTCCATCACCACCCCTTGTTGTAAATAATTTTGTCCACCCTAAGCGTGGAAGGGTATACTCAGATGTGAGTCCCTTGCTCATTGCACCATCAGGATTCAAGCAAGCCGGGCCGAAGACGGCTGAAATGCCAGAAACCGGTCCCCGGAAGCTTGTTTCCTTCCCAGTGTAAGAATTGGCTTTTGTAGTCTGGTCTGCCCTGTTCCCATGATGCACTGGGCCAGGGACAGACTAATTTGCATACAGCCAGGTTCTGAAACTGGGATGGTGCAATGAGCTGAAAAACGGTGTTGGATCTAGCCCTGATCTCTTGACTGGGTGAGAGTATTCTGCTTAATTCAGAGACTCTGTCCATCACCACCCCTTGTTGTAAATAATATATCTATCTCTATAGGCATACGAGTAACTACCTCTATGGCCACACCTATTAACTCAAGAGCAAGGGAAGAACTCAAACCCCAGTCCCAAACAGCTCAACCTAGAGATTCTGCTTCTGAAGTCTAGACCTCAGACATTTAAAACTAGCACAACAATGTATGGATATCCTTAAACAAGCTCGTAGGCCTACAACTAGAGTTTGTTATGCAGTTTTTTGTAGTGATAAACAAATGCAGCTTTTATCACCTATTGTGCTGGTTCTCTTATTTAATGTTCTGAAGGGTGCAGCAAAATTCCAAGCATCAACAGAAATAATGGGTATAACTCTCTAGAACAGCTGCAAATGCCTACCATTTATGACCAATGCTGTTAACTCTAACTAGCCACCAGTGAGTGGTTCCCGTGCATTATCCATCCTAATAGGGGTTCTGCAAAGCCGATTTTCCTCTTTACAACTCTCATGTGCAGCCACACTCTGTCCTATTGAAAGACTTCTTGGTGTCCAGGAATACCTGTACCACCTCTCTGTTATGGTAGGTCAATAAGTTGTATTACATTTTTGTATTATCAGTAGTGCTCCCTTTAATGAGTCCTGCCAGCTCCGGATGTACCAGTAAGTCAAAAACTCAGTGATTTTCATAAAGGCCTTATAACTAGTACTAAGCATTAAAACTGGCCAATAAGAGGAGTGTAGGTGAGCCCTTACCTTGTTTCATTATGAAGGAAATGGTGGCCTCCTGCAAGGTCAGTATTACCACTCTTGAGTCTTTGAATACAGTAGATACGTCTACGTGGCGTCCTAATGACTTGCGAGCAAGAATCTTATACAATCCTACTGAGAACCTGTCCATATATGTGTTATTTTCACTGCTTGAGCCCTCTAATCGCCATCAATACATTTTCCCTTGTTATTGGACCTTCCAATTGGATCGTCTCTGCCCCTGGCAGTGTTGGACTACTAGCAGGCCCACAGACCATAGTAACAGGTCTGCAATCTCTGCGAGAGCTCCCACTAGCTTCCACGATCTTGCAGTGAGCTCTGGCTTGTGGTGCACGAACTCTACCACAAGATGTACTTCTTTAAAATTGTTGAAGTAAGTGTTGTGCTCCTTTGGGGCCCCCACTCACATGAGCCATGGGATCTGGATATGCGCTCCCTTGTCCCTTATGCTCCTTTAGTTTAATTTTTTTAGCCCTTGGTGACAACATCTCTTACATGTTAACTCTTTCAAGTCCACCCTGAAATGTTTTTTAAATGATAATTTCTCAAAATCTACTGCATGGATTTACACCAAAGTAAGAAAAGACATATCTTTTTGTACTTTCATTGCAAGTTTGTTGCAATCCTATATGCTTTTTTTCTGTATCGGAGAGCAAACATTCTTATAGAAATTAAAGTGAGAAAGTTACTTTTTGACAGCTCCTATTTTCGCTCCCAGACGGAGCTACACACAACTTGCCTGTGGGAACTCAAAGTGGTTCAACGTTTTTTCAGAAGTTTCATGCAGAGATTTCATATGACACCAAGGTTATTAATAAAACAAAATTCCTTTGCTATAGAATGTGTGACCTCAACTTAAATACAGCGAATGCATCTCATATATACATATCTGCATATTCTACATGTATGTATTATATATTATGGTGCCTGTTTATTTTTACTTGGCTGTTAATGTTTTCCAATACTTTGTGTTGAAAGGTGGTCGGAATTACATGATGGGTCTGAGGGGTGCTCCTATGGGTAAGTCTGTTTCATTACATTATTAAAATTCTAAGATGATGGGTATTGAAACATGTTCAAAACAAATTATTTAAACCTAATAGCATACATTTGCTTTGTTCATTAAAATATTTAGATATTAGTTAAAACCGAATGTTTGTTGCTACATCCCTAATAGGATTTAAATGTAGCCAGATTGTTAGTCTTATTTCCAATCTCTAAAGCAGTCTAGTATTCAGACATCCACTGAAAAAAATGAAGCATTAGAAAAGATTAGGGCATTCACAGTATTGTCTTCCATGACATTTAAAATCTTCAATAATGAGCGATTAAAAAAAACTAAAGAGCAAGGGTTATAGAGTAAAATCAAAGTAAACTTAAGAAAATTGATAAAAGCCCCCCCCCCCCAAAAAAGTGGGCAGTAGTTTTTCAATGTGTGAAAGGTTATCTCTGTTTCTCCGTATGTTCCTTTCATCAACAGTGAATGCTTACACCGTTGTCTTATTATCTGAAAAATGATATGTTCCTTTCCTCTTCAATTTCGCATCAATATTCCCTTTTGTTGTTTGTCTCTCCCATTATTTTTTCATTTTTCTGCTCTCCGAGGCATTTTCTTGTTTTTTTCTTTTAAATGGTTCTTTCTTTGCGTAATTGTTTCATAACTAAAGGTAGCCAGTGATAGGTTTAGAATTTCCCAAAAGATCAACGTTCAGTTGTTATAGGTGCGGTGGGCAATGGTGATTTTGAAAAGAGACCCAGACTTCTCCAACAAGTAGCTCGTGAGCTACTAGTAACTCTCCAGCTACCTGCTAGTGGCTCGCATGTGTGCTGTTCAGTCTACTAAAGTAAAAGCTTTTGCTTGGTTGAATTAATATATGTATCTCAGAATTGAAACGCCTGTATTTGAGGAGACAGAAATGTGTTTATTTTCAGAACTCAAACACTTGGGGCCTGATTAAGAGTATAGGTGTTGTTTATTGCACATGTTAAATAATGTTACCATGGGGTACGTTTTATATAGAATGTGATAAATTACGAGTTGCTGGGAAATAACATGCAAATTTGGGTGTTAACGCACCAAAATCCACCTGATACAGAAAAATACCATATGTTTTACCCCAATAAAATTTCAGCCGGTTTGACCTGCCGAAATTTAATTATGATTTAGTTATTCAACGTATCCAATAATTATCTGATGAGGTAAATCCCTAACCACTCGTAATCTCAACCTGTGCATAAACCGTGTTTAACACCCATGTCGGGATTAACCACTCAGCTCGTAATCAGGGCCTTACCTGATGTTTGCAAACAAATGGCTGGATTTCTAAAAATATATTTAAAGCTGGTATTTGAGTGATAATCATGAGTCGCTGGGGAGACATAACTAAAATTATTACCTTGTGACAGGGGCATTGCAGCTATGGTTGTCGTATTGTCCTGATGCATTCCAAATTGAAAAAGCCATTTCCACATTATTCCTAGCAACCTTGCCCAATGCACAGAGGCAAACACGGCTGATTATCTTTCACAGTATGGCCACTAATGTGCTCCCATCTGAAGTGGCCACTATTACAAAACTAATAATATTAGTAACTCAGTATGATTTTCATTGAACATAAGTAGCTCTTATTACAGCAAAGGTTGGAGACCCCTTACAGCTTTCCTCCATTTCTTTAAGTAGGTATTAGTCCTGTAGAGGAGTTACTTGTAGGACTTACTTTCAGTATAAAGTGCAAAATGCATAGAGTACGTGTTAGTTGCTTCCATTTCCCTTCAGGGGTATAAACACCATTCTGCTTGCTATTAATGTATTTGCTAATCTAGGGAGCTCTCCTCTGAGTAGACATGATCTCACCCCTACCCAGGTCAAGTTCAGATATTATATTTGGATGACCAAGTAATTGGGATCTAGATCGTGGTGGCTAATGTGGAACACATGCTTGACTTTTACCCGTTTTTCTCTTCCTCCCAGACCAGTCATCTAGATCAACCACCTATAACCGCCGGTGTCACCCTCCATCTCGGCTGCATACGAGTCTTAAATGTTATAGTTATATTAGCGCCAGGACACCTTTTGGTAAAAGTTGTGCTCTACAAATAGTAATAATAACGTTGCAGCCTGACTTTCATAGGCTAGTGAGCATACTTGAGTACATAAAAAACAAATGATTGAGCATTACTTACACCCAGTCTGCGCGCCTCTGTGATACAGTAATTAATAGTCCGGCTGAATTCTCTTGCTTGCACCTACAACCTTGGCTCAGCAGCAAGTGTTCTTAACTCCACAACCTGTGCCTCTCAAGGTTATGTAATGTAATGTAAACAGAATTTCTAAAGCGCACTATCACCCCACGGGTATCCTGGCGCTGACTGACAGTGACTTCTCTACATGCACTAATTTACCCACCGGCTGAAAAAAGTTATCTTCCTAGATTCTTTAAAGATTGGCCTGATTAAAATAAAAAATAAAAAACTCCATTAACTGAGAATTCTTTCAGAATACCAACCTGTGTGAGACTTGTTGTGGCTAGAAAAAGCAATAGGATTTGTGGTTGTAAACCAACCAACCAGCTTCACCTTCAAGTAGAACTATTCCGCTACTCTGGGTTCCGTCTGGGAATCTGCATTCAAATTACATCCCTAAATGTCCTGAATAATATACATTGTTTGTTGGACAAAGGTAACTCTTTCCCTACCCATTCCTTTGGACCTATGATCTGCCATTGATACAATTAACCACAGCATACTAATTCACACATTGGAACACTACAAGGACTTCAAACACTTAAGACTCAGATGGTTCCCTTATTTTCTATCTACGGTGCAGCAGCAAGTGGTGAAGCTTGGTAACTGCATTTCTAAGAAGGCTGAAAAGCCATGTGGTTTACCCCAAAGATAGTTACTTACACCTGCTCTTTTCAGCGTATATCTAAAGCCTTTAACTCTGAATCTAGAGTGAGCAGATATGTCCTTCCACTGATATTCAGATGCAAATTTTCCTGAAAACCTCTTACTACTGTGGACGTTTCCACTCTATAAAACAGAGTTCATCCTCTTCTCTCCTTTACAATAAAGCAAATTGGATCCCAGTTTACTCAACCTCCCAGACCATGAAGATTTAACACAATAAACGGAACAATGGTGAAATCTGTCTGATTCATCGTAGATGCCTCCTGGACACCTACACCATACATCAATAATGTAGTTAAAAATGACAACTTCTTCCATCATTCCCTCTCAAAATAAAATTTCTCATGTCTACAGAAGAATTGATAATAACATTCCATGTCCTTATGATTTTCAGATGCAAACTCAATAACTCCTCTAGCAGGTGCTCCTCAGCCATGCGGGGTATTGCTCAAAGCCATTCTTCTCCCTGCAGCCTAGAATTGTGGCTGCATCGTCTCTCATTGTCCAAGGTTTCATCAGCTTCCTTTAAATACAAGAGTCACATTTAAACAATGATGCTTTGCCTCTGAAACAGCCCACCCTTATTCTGTTCTGCTACCAATCCTCCGAGGCCTCAAACAATTCAAGGCATAACTCCACAGACTGAGACTACTAGGTTCAGAACTTATTTGCTTGGATTTGCTCCTCTCGTGGAGAAGCAGCTCCAACCTGGAACTCTCTTCCAGTTAACATTAGAAGACAACTGTCCCTCACCGCTTTCAGGAAACCGCTTTAGGCACATCTTTTCCATCTATTCTTGGGCTAACCTGAGGCCTCCCTTCTTGTTGCCACTGATACACATTTCTCATTCTGTTCTACCCTTCATCACTAAATGGCGCCGCGGCCAGGGCGACTGACTCCGGCTTCTGGGGATCACGGTTCGATCCCCGGCACCGGCGGCAGATTAGCCCAGCACCATGTGACTCTGGGCAATAGCTTGCTTAATCTTCCCGACGGCCCCCAGCGCCTAGAGACCCTTACGGGTGATTGTGCGCTATACAAATGTGGATTATTATTATGTTATTATAAATAATATAAAGAAAAAGGTAACCAAAACAAAGGTCATGCTAATCAGTAGATGGTCTTATGACTTCTTTGCTAATATTCATGGCAAAACATACTACTTGTGTAAGGCTGTGATGAGTCTGTAATTATGATCAGGAACCTCAAATACCAGGTACAATATCGTAAGCCACACACAGTGATACATATTGTATTATGAGGACATTTTTAGGTAAAATATAGTGAACAAGACAACCAGAGCATCCGTGTAGAGCTAAAATGTAAATTCATAACATCATTGCAGAGTAATAACTCCACTCATACTATAATATATGATCTATTAGCAATGAGAAGCTACAGAAGCCTCAAAATTAATTTAGTTTTTACTTCTATTTCAGCATGCATGGCTATGGCCCAAAGTATGCCAATGGCAGGTAAGATTATCAAGATTGATATTCAGCTTGAAACATTTAATTCTGTATTTTTTGACAATGACTGAAGTCATACGCAATCAGGTAGATGGTAAGAATTCATACAATATGATTATTAAGAATATTGCTAGGTTTCATCTGGGAACAAGTTAGATCTACTTCTAGGCAAGCAGCATTCAAAATAATGATGCGAGAGGGGCACTATGCGAATATGGTTTTGTTCCACATACAAAACACTGCCAGAAATGTTCTCGAATATAAAGGTTGTTTAAAAGAATTACACATTATGGACCTACTTATTGTTTCGGAATAATGGGGTGAGCCACCAATTATCCTTTAAAAAATTTGAGAAGTTGGTGGGCTTCCTTTGGAGATGAGCATTTCGAGTCTGTATTCTGTGCCAAGTGCTGGGCGAGTCTGTAAATTATGCAAGTCTGGATTTCACAGTGTAATGGAGGTTATGTTTTCTTGTCCCACCTTCTCTATCTGCAGAACAGTTTATTTGCACAGAATGTCTCTAGATCTTAATACTCTAACAGTAACTTTAGTTCTGGATCTAACATTTTTCCTTCTTCTCAATCAGTAAGATATTTCTTATCTTTTTTTAAATCTATTTGTGGTTTATTAGATTTTTAACTTGTCTTTTTAATGTGTATCCAAGAGTGGTTTGACTGTGTTTTGTGTATTGTGAAATATTGTTCGCGTTGGCTTTTTGTGAAAGCCTAATTATTAAAAAAGAAACTGAATGAATCATCAACTCTACAAAGACTGTTTACTAGTGCACTGGCGGGTGGAGTTCATTTTATCTCACCAGTAAGCTGGAGAAGTGGCGGCCGGTGACATTTGAAAGTGGTGCAGCGTAAAATTAGTGGTGGAGCACATCGCGGTGAGCGAGCGAGCCCGAATGACCTAAGGAGGGTTTGGGGGGTTCTCCCCCGACACAAATTTGAAAAATGAGCGGGCAAAACATGCATTTTCAAGCAAATTTGAGAACACATGCACTTTACTCTTCATAGTCAAAAACTAGGTGAGGGTTGGCCTAAACTAATTAATAATTAGTCTAGACCAACGCTCCCCTCCTTTTTGACTGTGAAGAGTAAAGTGAATGTGGTTATGTTAGCCAGGCCGAGGGACCCTTCTTCTTCCTAAAGGGGCGCGCACTTCAACGACAGGGTCTAACTATCCTGTAAATTTGGCACAGCACAGAATCAGTTAATTGCCTCTGAACAAGACAATATTTCCAGCCGTCCTCTTTATACCTAGAGTGTGGACTGCAAAGCAGGAGAGAGGGGAGCGCGTGAAACATGAAAATACAATGTGTCTCCTCTGGTGTATGGAGATGCATATACAGACACATTCCACTGAGGATGCTATATTCCCTCTTTTCAGTACCAGTAACTCCAAACTACACTTAGTGTGGGGGCGGGGAGTGGGGGGGGAGTCGGGTAGTGGAGGGAGAATGCAGGGTCTAAGGATTCGTTCATGAAGGCCAATGAGAGCCAATTATACCTCCTTGAGCGGCAGTGAGCTTGTGATGCCAATCTCCTTCTCTGTCTCCGCATGGAAGAGAAGGGATGCTGGGTGCTAGGATGCTAATTACTGAAACAAAATCTGAAAGAGTGCAGCGGTATGGATTGGGCCATTTCGTTTTGTCGCTCCAGCCTGCTCTCTATCTGTGACATGTTGGTAATTGTGGGCGCAGGATTCTGGAATGTGATACAAGGAAATGGAACCCATTTCAGGGCGATGAGGCAGCTGAGTTGTTTGCAGAAACCTCATCCAACAGCCTCTGTGATGTCAAATAAGCTTTCATTTAACACTGAGGCAACTAAATATAGAAATGTTTCTAAATCCGCATTATGAAAACATTCCAAATTTCCGGAGCCCTCAACACATGCACATCAACCTTCCACAGCTCTCAGAGTTTCCAAATTCCAAACACTAATTTAGAACACAGCTTGGCTACGGAGGTGCGCGCCATCTTGGCCTGTATCAAGTGGATGATGGCGAGTATGACAAAGGCTGGAGCAGTCACGTCATAGTGTAGCTGTACATGTGGCTGAGTGCCAAGCTCTAGGGCAGTATCACAGGAGCACGTGTATCCATTGCCACCAAGTTTCCTAGAGTTAACTTCACAGATGCATCTACACACCAGACCTGTCGACCTGCAAATGTTTCATTCCTTTCCGATCCCTCGATAAGGGTTAACCAATGGCCTCTTAAATGGGAGAAAGGCATTTTGTGTGTGAGTGTGTGTAGGTGAACACGATTGGGTATGTGTGTGCATGTGTACATGTGTGTATGTGTGTGTGTGTTTGCATGTTGTGTGTGTGCGTGTGCCAAATGTTACGGCTCAATGGCGATCAGTTTTAAGAAAGTCTTTGAAGATTGTTACTTTTTTTGGGAAGTACATCTTTCACAGATCTTCAACATGGGTTGTTTGATAGGCCCTGTATTTCGTTCACAGGATATCAACCGCAAATCAGGTTATCTTTCACGAAATCTCAAAATCATTACTGCGATTATAGCACATTCTTAATGCTTTTAAGATTACATCTCCTTAAATTTGAAAATCCTTCCATTAAGATCATACTACCGAAAAACCGTGGCATAAATAATCTTTTTCTGGTAATTTCCCAGCAACTGCTCACATATCCCAGGTAACAGGAAATATTTTAGAACCACAAGTCCGTAGAACCGAACACGCATGCAAGTACACATGTATTCATTCTAGGTTTACACACACACACACACACAAGAAAGCCGCAGCTCGGCTCGTTGGGGGGGTGGGGGCCAGGGAAGTTTAAAATTAAAATATAGTAAAAGAAAACTTACCGGTCCACGCCACCTCTGCTCGACTGCTCCTGGCCAGGGTCCCGCGCTCTTCAACAAACAGGAACAGCCACGGCATCACTTCCAACCCCTCTACTGAGGCTGCTCCAGCAGCTCCAGGATTGGCTTGAGGGCAGAGATATTCCCTGCCCGTTAGGAGACCGGGGCTGTGGCATGAACCAACCCTCTGTTTCTTAAGGGGAAGGCTAGTTCGCATGTTCGGGCTGATCGTAAAAATTACCAGCCCAAAAACGAACACGCACACTGTTGCTATCTGTCTAGTGCGCAGCTGTCACTCAACTCCCTGAGTGCTGCAATAGACCCTCCTCACCCCCACCCACCCCCTTCAGCGTCCCTCGTTCTACTTCTCTGACCCAGGAGTCCTGATTGGAATTAGCGTCGGAAAAGAAGAACAAATAATTTGAATGAGGCCGTGGCATTAGTAGGGCAACGCCCCAGTGCCCCCAATGGACGCACCGCCACTGAGCTGGAGATAGAAATTTATTGTGATGAAAACAGTAGCACCTTCTAAATGTTTTAAAGTTTTACGTGCCAGAGATTAAATAGCGATAACTCCAAGCATGCTGACTTTATTGCACCCAATAATCTCTGAGTGTGGTAAACTCTGCAAGTGTAAGGATTCCAAAATAATGAGGCGCTTGGATTCGAGGTCTAAGATTCAATTTGACTATTTGCTAGTTTGGTGGAGATAATAAAACACAAGGGTCTGTTTTAGTGTAAAACAGAGCAGCCTATATGTAGTGTTGGCCCTGCTATATAATTAGCTTTCTAAAGTTTACAGCAGTAAATTAGCGCAGGTATATAGGTGGTAGCATGATTACAATATTTAGCTAACTACCTTCACATTCATAGTATTGTTGCCTTTCCCTGTGCCCTCTCACTTGAATTGCCAATAGACATATAATTGGTGTTGGACCCGGTCCTTTGGGCAGGTTTACCCCGTGACTTTTTTGCTTTTTCCTAGCCTGTTTTTGGAACCTGGGTTGGTGATTATAGGCCTCTGCGCACTTTTTCACTGTGGTACAGTGTAAAGTGCGTGTGCTTTCTGTGTATGGATGGTGAGTGACCTGCCCTCCCATAGGAATGAATGGGGAATATGTATGCCCATGGTAGATTCCTGATGCATGGGGAGTGCAGGGGCGAGTTTGATATGTATGAACTCGTGAGAATGAATGCTGCAGAATGGTGTATGCGGCATGGCTGTGTGTAGTCTAGAAGCGCCACTTTTAGAAGTTGGCATAATTGTGTAGTGAGTCTGCTAGCACGTGATTGGCTGATGGGCCTGGCCCAGGCATGCCTGGGCCTGTTGGTAGATGGACTGTCTGGTTTGAGTAGGACAGGGTCTGCAGGGTCTGCAGGGCCCCGGAGGAGGGGGTCTGAGTCAGCCATATATGAAAGGCCCCCATCTGCTGTTAGGGAGGAGTGGAAAGAGCTCTGGTGGTGCCAGGCTGTGTCTGTCGGCCCACCCTGGATGACTCTCCCTCCCGATGGCCCCCTGTCACCTCTGACCTGAGGCTGACAGGAGAGGGAAACCAGATACTCCCAGAGCTTAGGGCTCACCTTGCACGAAAGCTTCAAAGTACTTCAAAGGCATTTTTGTGTATAAGAAGGGGCTGTTCCCCTTCCAAAATGTTCTTGTCTTTGCTCTTGTGGCTGACTTGGATCTACCAGGGGTGGGCGCTGCCCAGCCCCTGGATGCCTGGATTCCTGGACTCCTGGGGGACCCTTCTGCCTGCCTGGGCTGAAGGGGGGACTTGGCTTTACCCCTGGGGAAGTTCTGGGACCATGGCAGCATGGAGAAGCTGCCTTTTCATGTGGAGAGCGCTGGAGTTGTTTCCTAGCGCCTGGAGGCGCTGTGCTTCGCCTTGAGCGCCTGGGAGCGCTCTGCCTGCTGTCTAGCGCTTTGGAGCGCTTCATTTCCCCCGAGCGCTTGAGAGCGCTTTCTCTGGACTCTCTAGCGCTTAGGAGCGCCTTCCTGCTTGCTTATAGCGCTGGACGCGCTGAGGATTCCTGCCTGCATTGATTTAATTATTTACGAGGGCCCACCTCGATTTGCCGCGGAGAAAAACCACCACGAAGGGGCCGCGACGGGATTGGCCCGTGGATCGTCGTGTCATCGGCGAGGCCGCGCTGCCATTGGTTGGCGGCCTCGCGTCATGAGGGGCTCGTCGCAGGAGCCGCGACGGGATTGGCTGGGCCGCCCTGAGGCCGGGGGCACGAGGGATGAGGCGGAGGAGAAGCATGGCGGCGGGTCGGCCGGGCTCCCGTGATCTGAGGGAACCCGGCGGCCTCTGAAGAGGTGTGTGGTCGGCTTCTGGGGCTCCCGTGTGCAGAGGGAGCCCCGAGTGAAGGAGGAGCGGCAGGCGGAGACTTGCGGCGGGGGCGCGAGGCACATTGGCGGTGCCTGCCCCACCGCGAACGAAGGAGAGCCCCGCCCGCTGCCGGTGAAGAGACTCGGTCCCAGGGAGGGAGACCGGGCGAAGAGGAGCCCCCGGCGAGAACAGCCCGGTGAGTCAAGAGGGCTGGGGGGGGCTCCGTGATGCTGCTGCTCCGTGAGGGAGCAGATGGGTTCTCGTGGTGCCGGTCGAGGCACCAAGGAAGGGCGGCCCCGAATGGCAGTGGGTCGCCCCACCGTGAGCACAGAGCCCGCGAGGGGCTCTTGAGGGCCCGCATTGCTTCGCGTTGGTGCCGGTTTAGAGGCACTGCTTCAGGGCGGCCCCGGATGGCAGCGGGCCGCCCCAACGGTGTGTAGAGCCCGTTTGGCTCCAGAGAGGGCCATATTCGAGAGGGGGGGGGCTTCGGGGCATATTGTCGGTGCTCGTCCCCTCCTGCCCCCGAGTGTGAGGGCTAGAGTCCGGTGAGGCTCCTGGGGGCATCATTGTTTTAAGAGCCTGTGTGGCTCCAACGGTTGGCATGGTGCTTTAGAGCCTTTGTGGCTCCAACGTCTGGGGCATGTGGGATATGCCCAGAGCCTGTGTGGCTCCAGCAGTGGCGCAGTTGGCGCCTAAGGGCCAGTGAGGGCCCTGGCGCAAGTTTGTTGTTCTCCAGGTGCCCAGCACTTTGTGGGCACCTGCCACGTTTAGGCTTTTTGTACTTTGAGACTGGCACCCTGACTTTGGACTCAGGGCGCCTGAGCCCCAACAAGGCCGTTGGCCTAGGGACTGCCACAGGTAGTGGCTCATGTGATAGTATTTGCATCATGTGTCTTCTTGCGCTGCACCCCTGAATGTATTTTATTGCATCATGTGCTTTATTCTTAACACCCCTGAATGTATTTTACTGCATCATGTGCTTTATTCTTCACACCTCTGAATGCTTTAGGCCTCATGTGTTTCTCTTTATTACTCCTCTGAATGTGTTCATGCATCATGGGTAAGGTGTTCTGGTTTATACCCCTAAATGTGTTTATTCTTAGGTGGTTGTCGTTTCTACTCCTCTGAATGTAGGTTTATTGCATCATGAGTCATGTATTCTTTCTTAGACCCCTAAATGCTGTGTGATACTTAGGTGGTTCTTCTTTCTTAGTACAGGTGGTCCTAGTAAGGTCCTGGTCCCCTGCGTGACAGTCTCCCAAGGAGTTTAGGGTTGCGTAGGTGGTACTTACCTGTTCCCAGTAGTTACTGGATGTGATCTATAACTGTTACTTTGTGTGACAGTGAAGTTTATATACTTTTATTCTAATTTCTGACAAGTATTTCTATATCTGCAAAGTGTTGATTCAGACAGTGGCCCATGTGGCCCTGTCTTGTAAATAATCCCTTGTGAATATTGCCGTGCCAGTTGGCACAATGTACATGTGTGATTTCCCTTGTGAATATTGCCGTGCCAGTTGGCACAATGTACGTGTGATTTCTATCTGATATGTTTTGACAATACAAAAGTTATTTTAATATAACCTTGTGTGGAGTCTCTTTTGTGGTGTGCCTAGTATGTTGATGCTGTCGTGCGCTGACGCAAATGCTTTACACATCGCCTCCAAGTTTAGCCTAGACTGCTCGCGCCATGCTACCTAGAGGGTGAGCAGGGGTTATCTTGGCGTGTGACTTCCTTGCCCTGACTGGAATGGTGGTTTCTGCCTGGCTTTGGCATAAGCCTTAGCCTACCAGAAATAACCGGTTTCCAACAATTGGTGATAGAGGAACTGAATCCATTGAATTCACCGCTCTGCTTTGTCTTGGCCAGATCAGAGATTCTTTTCTCTACCTACCCTGGTGAAATCTAATTTCAGTTTATCCTTTCATTTCGTGGAACCTTTTTTGGGAATATCACGTTTGCAGGTAGATTGCTAGCCACAAAGTATGAACTCCCCCCTGTTTACCAACCTCTACAATTACTAGGTCTAGTAAGACCAACTACATTGCCCACTAACACCCAGAGAGTTATTTAGGCACTAGTCTAGCACTAGTCTAAGTTGCATCTCAACAAATGGGCCTTTAACAGACCTTAAAGGTGAACAAATTAGCAGATGCCCACATGTAGATATGAAGATTGTTGGACCTTTGCAAAGACATGGAGGGTTTCTAGGGAATAATGTTTTAATGTTAGGTAATCAGTTGCTAAGTCTCAAGGGCTCTAAAAGTAAGACAGTCAGCCTTAGAGGTAATCTGAACATTGACACATATTCAGTGCAAACATTTCCTTGCTTCTGATATTTGTTTTTCTTCAAAGATCATAAATCAATCTAAGGGCATTGTTTTAAGTCCTGCGTACCACATTTTTGCTAAATATCTTCACAAGAATTGCTACCTTTGCCTGTTTAATGTTTTCTGCAGTTTGCTGAAAATCAACCGCGTACATGGAGTCCCAAAACTCAGAGCACTCAAAGAACTACCGACCACAATACAATAGCATATGGAAGCTTTGAGGCATGGCACTTACACGACAAAACATGGTTGTACATTTGCAGGAACCTCAATGTGAGAACCAATATATCAACAAGTAAGTACGGCGACTACCCGAAGTTGTCTTTAATAAGAACATGTCCCCAAACATGGCAAATCCTTGAAGATCAGCCAGAGTTCTGCAAAGCCTCCGTGACGAGGCAAGGTAGTTCCTTGCCATCTGTATCTACTGCACAGTTGGGAACATGTTGGCAAACTTAAAGCAAATAAGACGAGAAATTGAAGGCATCATAAGAACCAGACGTGCATTTATATCTACATACCACCACCGGTAAACAGGTCACAAAGGCAGTTGTCATGACTGGAGATTCTTTGACTAAGGGAAATGGCCTATTTCACATAATTTAAGCATTCATGCCAAGCATGTACTTTGGAACCAAATTAGTACAAAAATTCTGATGCGGCCAAAGCTTTTTGTGCAGAAAAATGATTTTGCCGCAATGGTGCACAGATGGTTACGGGTTACCCTGCATACTTTCTCTGTTCACTTAATTTTGGCGCGGTGCACATCTGTTCAAATCATTTACTGGTAACTACAGCATAATTTGTATACAAATATTATTAATGAAGCCACAACATATATTTTCACAGGTGCACATTTTCTTTAACTCACAAGTCGGAGATCGTGGATTTCTCATATCTTCCACGGGTCAGACTTTTAATTGAAAACTCTGCTGATCAACACAGTAAATATGTAGAGGTAGGAAAACTCCATTCATTCAACAGGTGCCTTGAATGCATCCTTACAAAAAGAGATGGCTATCCAGAAGGAACACCTTTAACCTTCCACTCACTCCTCAAATATAGGAATTTCTGTTGGTAATTGAAAGCTGCAGAAACCTTAAGACTTTCTTTTCTTTTTCTTCTGTTTTAGCTTTTGGTTGCATGCCTTCTGCCTGTCCACCACCTATGCCAGGTAATCTTGCCAAAATTGATGCCCATCTGGGAACCTATTATTTTTTTTATTTGTTGATGACTGAATGCCGCCTTTTAGGGACTAGGGGCCAGATGTAGGTCGGTCGGTAACGGCCGAAAATCAGTATTTTCGGCCGTTACCGAGCGGTATGTAAGAATTGGTATGTAGGGGCATTATTTTACAGAATCGGTAAATTTACCGATTCGGTAAATTTACCGATTCTGTAAAATACCGAATCGGTATTTTTACCGATTCGGTAAATCCCAGATGTAGGTGGGACTCTTCTGAGTCCCAAAGGCCCTACAAATTCGGTATTTTACCACCCAATCCAATTGGGTGTTAAAATACCGAATTCAGGTGTGCATGCACATGTGTGCATGCACACCTAGCCATGTGACAGACAGACATGCCCTTAGGGCATGTCTGTGTGCCACATGGCGCACATGCCTATTTTTGGGGTGCCAGAGGGTGTCAAAGTGACACCCCCTGCACCTTTGCAAAATTCGGTATTTACCGATTCAGTAATTACCGAATCGGTATTTCCCATTGATTCCTATGGGCTTCACAGCCCATAGGAATCAATAGGGAATACCGATTCGGTATTTACCGAATCGGTAAATACAGAATTCTAACGATTCGGTATTTCAACATCTGGAAATACCTACATCTCCCCACTTCATATTTACCTACTCTTAAATACCGATCGGTAACATTCGGTATTTAAGAGTCGGTAAATATGAATTACCTACATCTGGCCCCTAGTCCCAAACTTTCTAAAAGCATGATGGGTTGTCTTGATGAAACACACAGTTTGTAATGACATTATAAAAAATATACTGTTTGACTCACGTTTCAATAGGGGCAATGGAATCTCTTTCGATATCCAGTATTCAGTGTTTTACTTTTACAATCAAAATGTTTGTAGCCTAACTCTGTCCGTGGCTTCTTGAAATGTTATCAGGCAGGTGTTTTATGAATCCCTGAGATTCACTGCTCAGTCAAGTCATATTTGGAGTAGAGATTCTGAAGTCCTATATTTATGAACAACATTTATTTTACTTGATATAAAGAAACTATCCAGTGGCATTTTGGTCTTTGTAGTTTCCACAACATCACTTGATTACTGCTTGTGACCAAGGGCCTGATATAGATCTTGGTGGAAGGGGTACTCCGTCAATTAGTGACTGATATCCTGTCTGCCAAAATATAAATCCCATTATAGCCTAAGGGATTTATATTTTGGCAGACAGGATATCCGTCACCGTTGTGACGGAGTAACCCGTCCGCCAAGATCTAAATCAGGCCCTAAGTAAGGTCTCAAATAAAAATGATGTTTCATTACTGGTCATCCCCAGTTCATATTCATATTATGACAATTGCAGTGTAAATATAACACCTAGCATGTATTTTACTCCCATTAAGTCTGATATGAGAAGCCTAGCAATTGGTAAATACTTATTAGTACATAGTTCGCAATAAATATTTCAAATTGGGATTGCTAAACTCTGCTACAATACTTTTAGCTTGTCCTGCTGTTCCTCCTCGTCCGATGTGGGCAATTGTGAGAATTGGATGTTTGGACTGCCTGCTTTGCTCCATGCTACTGAAACAAAACTGTGGTTACTTCACTCAAAATGCTAAAAGCAAAAACGTAAAAACATTCTTAGAAATAGCAATGTCCAGATGAACCAAGGTTCCTACTCATCACAGATAAAGCGGTTCACCAGAAGGAGTTATTCACTTTGCTTCAGATTTGGAGATTCAATTCACTACTGACATAAACTACATCTTTTGTGAAAATAGAGATACAGGTTTTAAGTCTTATAAAGGGAAGTAATGATATACTTGGAATGACTATAAACCGGGCCGAGGCTTGCTGCAGGTTCTTTTAACCCCTATTTTATGGAGTGAAACTGGGAATTATCCCACATTTCAACTGCATTGCCTGCATGTACTCTTTAACTGTACAATCTAAACTGCTGGTATTTGTTTTAAGGTAACTTAGAGTTTCTTTCAGTTTTAACCAATATTTTAGTCATCTTCTCAAAACTTGTATCAACTGTACAATGGGGAATTTTTTTTATTAAATATCTTTTTACTAGTATTTTCTTTTAGACTATGTATATACAATTTGGCTTTTTGGTATAAAGACGCAATGTCATTAGGCATGCAGTGCTGAAGGAGTTACACATTCTCATTCTAAAGACCTGCAATGTTACATTGTGTTTGTTAGCAGAATCAATACAGGAATAACCTCAGTGCTCAATTTTCGCCATATGTCGTAAGGGAGTCTTCTGTATTATCATCCGATCGATATCTCAGTGCATTATGATAGAATGTATTAAAACAAAATTACCTTTTAACTTTAGAACAACGAAAGCACTCAGGGGTTTATTAGCTAGTTCATCGTATAATTTCCCTCACTCTGTAATGGGTTACTCTTCAATCTGTAAGTGGAGGTCCATACATATTTAGGGTCTGGTTAGGGGGAATGAATTACTTTTCAAATGGGTTGTTCATTCCCTCGCACTGGACCTGTTTGCGGGTAGATGAGGTTGAGTGTTTGTGGTTCTGTGTGGTGGTCGAAGAACCCTCCCCCCCCATCACCTCCCCTGGTATCCCACTCCAGCAACACCTCCAACCACAGTCCTACAAGTGGGCAGCATCTTATGCCTCAGTTGTCCTCCTCTATCAGTGCCCGCTCCTCCGCCTTGCCCAGGCTGTAACATCTTTTTCCCAGTCAGATGCTTTCGGGCTTATTGTAGTCTGACAACAAAGGGCTATACACCTCTTTCTCAACTCCAGCGCCAGATCTACAAATTTAGTGCCCACTTTCTGGGCCTAGGGCCTTGGGAACAGGCTCAGTAGACCTCTGCTGTGAGGGGTATTGTGTGTGGCAATACTTACTGTAAGATCTTGGTGATCTGGCAACAATCTCCTTTCACAACCGGATGGTCCCACACCATATGCCCAAATCCTCCGTCTGGTGTTGTGCACCTAGGGCATTGCCGGTCTTGTGGTTCCTAACATGATGTAGAGTCTGTGTGGGTTGAGGTCGGTCATGTGTAAGAGGTTAACCTGAGTGTATTTAAAATTGGAGTTCCTAGAAATCTTCTTTGGGATACTCAGGACTTTGTTCCACTCTGCCTCGGTCACTTCTCTACCTCTTAGGTCCCCCCATTTCACTTCAACTAATTAAAAGAAAACCTTCTGACATCTTCATAAGGGCTCTGAATATCCATTTTATAAGGTGTCTTGCCGACCCCAGTGTCACCATTGCTTGCAGTAATGCATATGTGCCCGGTTCTTGGCTGCCTCTTCCACAAAGTGTTCTAAAAGATTGCAATAATGTGTGATAGTTCAAGAATTGGCCTGGTGACAAGTCGTAATAAGTGATAAGATCATCATGGGGGATCAGCTCTCCCTCCTGGTAGCAGTCGTGGGTTGTTAAGACTGTCCATTCTCTTAACTGGGCCTCTGTGAAAAAGGAGGAAGTGTCGCCGCGCTGAAGGCCCACCAGGGGACGGTCAGGTGCGTATAGAGGGTGCCTCTGTTCCAGCATTTCAGCGCTACCTTTAATAAAGTGCCCTGGGGTTGAATTTGCACCTTTGCGTTCAGTAATTTTGCAAGTAGTCTCCCCCTTGATCTGTATGTGTCTGTAGATCTATAGTCTCCAGTCCCGTCCCATCTAACCATTGTGCAGGCCACTGGAGTTAAGCTGCCAAGTAATATGCTTCGATGACTGGCGCTCCCAGCCCACTTCATGCCAAATCGGCTCTTTCATCATGGTGTCTAAGTCTCTGGACCATTTCTTTGGGATCACCACTGGGAGATTGACAAAGTAATATAATAGTCTTGGCAGTACCACCATTTTGGATAGAGCCACCCTAGACATAGTGATAAGTTTAAGGGAGCGCCAAAACAAAGTGTTTGATTTATGGGAGCACATTGCCTGCCCCAGGTTACCCTCCATATGATCCATTTGTTCATGGAACACTTGTATACCCAAGTATTTTGAAGAGCGGGGCCCAGTTTATGTCCTTTGGAAATGTTAGTGGGCGAGGGATTGAAGGTGTGAGTGGAAGGACATGTGTTCACAAGTATACCCGTCAGATCTGCATACTCCCCCAGTATGGTCATAGTGCGTGTGATCCCTTAGTCGCCTCTTTTTAAGTACAGAAGAATGTCATCTGCATAAAGAGAGATTATGAATTTTCTGGCTGATGAACAAAAACTCAATACTTTATAACATGACCTAGAGATCCATTTAGAGGTGCTGTCTTCACGGACAAGTGATACGACTACACCATCCAGTTGTAGTGCCCTACATCTCACGGTTTTTGATTACTTGGCAAGGAATTTCATTGTTCCCTCGCACAGGGTTCACTCAAACCAGGTCAAACCGACTAAGACTACCTTATGGTTCTCAAAGGAGTGCAGATCCTGGAAAAAATGGCTGTCTCTAGCCCTAATGCCAAAGGACTTCCCGTTAATTCGGGAACTGAGGGGGAGATACAAGCTGGCGCAGTTTAAGACCAAGAGAGAATGGAATGAAATGAGGTGGGAAGAACTGAGAGTCCATTTTGCACCCAGATCCTAGGTTGTTTTGGCTACTCGTGGGTAAGGACAATCACGAAAGATCCCCTCCTCTGGCAAATAATATTCCAGCCAATGACTGGCAAAATCATTTTAGCACGTTTGACAACGAATTATCAGTACCTGCCCCACTTTCAATCGATCTCTCATGTGGGGGGAGGATCCCAGATTCCTTGAAAGAGCTGGAAGTGATTCCTATTTTTAAAAAAGGCCATCGGTCTAATCCAGCCAACTATCGGCCAATTAGCCTGATCGACTGCATCCAGAAAGGTTTCTGTTGATCGCTCCTCGCAAAAATCTCGGATTGGATAGAGGAGAATGACATCCTCTCCCCCCTCCAAGCGGGCTTTCGACGGAAAACTGGCACAATCGATCAGCTCTTCCGCCTCTTTATGCTTTATCGGAAGGTAGTTGAACTGAGCAAAGGGAGCCCTTACATCGCATTTATAAATTTAAAACCTGCCTTTGATCTTGTTCCAAGGGACAAATGTTGGCAGGTGCTGAAGAAAATGGGTATGCACTGAATTATCTCACACTCTTTGTCAGGCTCCACGCTGAGACTTTTGCCAGGGTTATATGGGGCTGCCAGGGACAGGCCACTGACCCCATTGAAGTACAACGTGGGGTCCGCCAAGGCTGCGTCCTGACACCAACCTTGTTCTCCCTCTACATTATTAACATTATTGAGCTCTTAGGAGCCATCTCAGCGGATGTCACCGCCTTAGCTAAGCAAAAAATCTCTACCCTTTTATTCACAGATGATACTCTTCTCGTCTCAAAGACTCCCCCAGAGTTTACTGTAAATCAGGTCCTACTCTATTCAATTGCAGTGTTTCTAGATATCTGTCTATGCGGTCGCCAGGCAGATCTGCTGGTTTCTCATAGAATGTCGTATAATATTCTAAAAAGGCGGTATTAATAGTTTTGGGTGAATATACTGAGCTCCAATCCTTTGCCTGTAAATGAGTAATGGGGGTGCCCCTGCTTTCTGGCTTAATCAGCCATGCCAATAACTTCCTTGATTTCCCACCCTCGATGTGTTGCCATTTCTGGTAGGCTTTGAGGTCTAATAATTGCGATCTTGCCAGTGTTGTGTTATGTTTGCTCTTGGCTTCGGAGAGTTGTCTCTGAGTGTCTTCCTGCACCCCTAGACTGGTTTCCAAGGAGTGAATCTGGGTTTCTAATTTATGGAGCTCACTATCAATTTCCCTCCTCACACCTATTGTCTGATCCATGCATTGGCCTCTTGTTACTTTTTGAAATGCTTCCCATTCGATCAGCGAGGATCTCAGTGCCCTGATTTGCCTGGAAATAGTCGGAAATAGATTAATGTTATGTGTGCTGGAAAAAGGTGTCCTCCAGCATGGCAGGGTCTAAACGCCAGACCGGGATGGCCACAGATTCGGGAGCCAGGGACAGAGACTGGATCAATGGACTGTGGTCTGACCGGGTGTGCCCCAGGTACTCAGATGCGTCGAGCAGAGGAACATATCTAATCTGGTGTGTAAGCGATATAGTGATGAGTAGTATGAATAGTCTAGCGGGTGTTTATGCTGGAGTCGCAAAATGTCGACCAAGCCCAAATGTCCCAGCCATTTGCGGAGACCTTTTGTGGTTGTGCTCTCCACTGTTCCATGCAGTGGCTGAGTAGACCTATCCAAACCTATGTCTGCAACGCAGGTATAATCTCCTCCCAGTAGAAGGTCATTTTCTGCAACCCCCATTAGTGGTTCGGACAGCCTGTGTAGGAATTGTTTGGTCATGGTTAGGAGCATAGACACTTCCCACTGTCTCCTCCCTGCCCAGTAGTCTGTCCTTAACAATCACGTAACTGCTCTTGGGTTCAGTGAGTGTATGTGTAGCTTCAACGGGAGTCCCCGTGCGTATCAACACTAGAGCCCCCTGGGAGTATGCCAAGTATGAAGTCGGAAAAAGTTGCCCCCTCCATCTTCTGCGGGGAAGGAGGCTTTCTTCCGCTGTAAGATGTGTTTCTTGGAGCATCCCTATGTGTGCTCCACTTCCCTGTATATAACTGTGCATGTTGTGGCGTTTTATGGGAGACCCCATGCCCCTAACATTCCAAGATAAAACTTTTTTCCCCTTATGAGGTGTGTTTGCAACTGCCATGCAAATATTAGAGTATGATCTTGTGAGAACCTGTCCTGGTATATGATGTCCACTAAGATAAGTGGGCACCAGTCCAGACAACCCTTATGGTGATTTAGAGGTCTCAAAGGACCTTAGAAAGCTATCCATATGTTTTTTTTATCAAGATATACGGCCACCGTTGACAGCCATGGGTGAACGTAATTTTGTTCCGCAAGCACAGGGGCGATATGAGTTCTCTGTCCCAACCTTTAATAGATTTCAATCTTTTACAAACCTGGAGGAGATAGACTGACTGGGACTGGAGACCCAGTCCTGTCCAGCTCACCAAGGTCAGGCTAATGTACGTAGTGGCAGTGGACCTCCCCATTCAAGTAGTTGGAGGATCCTAGTACTATACGAAAGAAGCTTGGGCCTCTCGGTCACATTAGGGCTCGGTGACAATACTGAGGGCTCATCATTCACAACCAACGATCAAGTACCAATTACCCCAAAATCAGATCTAGACCTAGGCTCATCAACTATTGTACAAGGGGGACCCCATGCAGCACTCAAAATCATTTCGTGGAACCTAGCGGGGCTTGCAACCAAACGTATAACCACTGAATGGACTTCATTTATTGAAGAACAAGATATCATATTCCTACAAGAAACCTGGGCTGTGGACCAAGTATTTTATGAGGGGTTTACTAACCTCTCCAAACCAGCTGTACAGGGTGATAGGGACAGACCGAAGGGGGGCATATTGATCTGGGTCAGACAGCTCCTTTCTTATAAACTTCAGGAGATTGTCATTGACAGCCATGATATCCTTATAGTGAAACTATTACAGGGTAATCTCCCCGACGTTATACTAGTTAATGTTTATTCCAGGGGACAGCAAGAAGGGAAGGCATCAGCTACAATTGATCTTTTAGACATCTTTTTAACACATCATAGAGACAATAGTAACATTATAATTGCAGGGGACTTTAACTGTACCTATGAACCGCTTGATTGTGAGGACATGAATGTTAGCTTTGAGGAAAATGACCAGTGGTTGATTCCATCACTGGAACTTCCTCCAATAAAAAAGTGGACGAGTGCAGCACTCCCATTAAGAGCTCTCTGCCTGGAACATGGGTTGAGAGCGGCTAATGGGCGTACAAAGTCCGACAAACCAGGGACACTGACATTTACCAACGGTCTTTGATCTAGTCGTATAGACAGTTTTATTTTAAATAAGGAAATGTGGCCAGAATTGCTTGATATGAAGGTGGAAGCCCGACCTGAGAGCGATCATAATCCACTCTTAGTCTCAATGCGGGTATTTGGCCCTAATTGTGGAGAAGGTGTGGTAGATTGTCCGGACTTTATAGAAGCCAACTTATCCAATGACACCAGACGTCTCAAATGGTGTAAGGTCGCAATTGGTCCTGAGAAGCTGCTAGCTAGGAACAATGTAGTAGTTAATACTATTGACATTCTCCAGACAGAGGCCGTAACGGGGGTTGCATGGGACAGGTTTCCCCAGACTCATGAGCATCTTTTTAACCAACTGAAAAGTTTTTTTACTACTAACACAAGCATTTGCAATGCAATGGGTCTCGCATTAGGAAAGTTTGAGCTATTGGTATTGTAAATGGCAAAGTTTTTATTTATGTATTTTTTTTTTTTAAATAGCTAAATTAATAGCTTTGTCATTTACAATGCCAATAGTTATAACTTTCGCAAATGTGATACCTATAGCATTTGTAATGCAATATGTTTTGTATTTACATAACTTACATGGCATCCCAGAAGCGCAACCGCGCTACGCCGCCGGCCTGCGACCAGGAAGTCAGGCAGGCCGGGCGGGACAACCGGAAACAGGAAGTAGGAGGGCGGGAGCCTACCCCGCCTCCCACGGAAGAGCCGGAAGAGCCGCGATTGTTTGCAGCACCGGAGCAGGCAGGAGCCTACCCTGCGCCCCGGTGCCGAAGAAGGGAGGAAGAGTCCTGCTGCCGGTGAGTGGGGCTTTGTGGCTGGCTTGCGAGGGCGGGGGGGGGGCATGTGTGTGTGTGCGCGCGCGCGGCGGCGGGCTGTGTATGTATGTGTGTGTGCGCGCGTGCGTGCGTGCGTGCGTCTTGGAGTCTGTGTGTATGCGTGTGTGACTGTGGGGGAGGAGGAGGGGGTTGCCTGTCTGGGTGCCTGCGTGTCTGTGTAAGTGCGTGTGTGCGTGCGCGTGTGTGTGTCTGTCTGTGTGCATGCATGCATGCGCGTTAGGCTGGGAGTATGGGAGGGCGGCGCAGGACGGAACGTGCGCGTTCGCGCACACGAATCCAGCCTGAAAAAGCTCGTGCACCCTCTTGTCCTCCTTCCCCCCAGACTGATCGCTATTGGTCTCCAGCTGGACAAATGCATCCTTGCAGGATGCATTGCCAGCGAGACCCAAAAAAAGGGCCATTTTCATCTACCCCAAAGGGGGCAGCGTGGTACAATTCTAATTGTCGTTTAGCTTACAAATCCTTGGCAAGGGCAATCAGGAGTAAGGATCAGGCCACTATCAAAGCTGAGGCAGGCTTACAAGACGGCTAAATCGAAAGCTAAACGTGAATTGGATGAGGCTCATTGGGCGAAACTTTTTGAGGCTGCTCAGGGAGGGATATGACTCGTTTCTGGCACCTGGTAAAATGGGGAAGAGGTACTCCAAGAGGTACTCCAAGTAATGTTCCAGTTAATCATGTGGAACCGGATCAGTGGATCAGCCACTATAGCAGCCAATTTGCAAATACTTTGGGGGCCCAGGACACTTTTGTCATGGCATTGCCCTCTGCTCCACTTAATATTACCAAAATGGAAGTAGAACAAGCTCTCAACCAAGTTCCAAAAGGTAGGGCCCCAGGCCTTGACTGTGTCCCTGCAGATCTTATCGTCCAAGACCTGACATCTTGGGCAACGTACATCCAAATAATGATGAACGCCATTGATGAAGGAGCAGCGATTCCTGGCTCGTGGGCAGGTGCGGTTATCCTTCCAATTCACAAAAAGGGGGATCCATCCCAACCAGGTAATTATAGGCCCATAAGTCTGATCGACTGCATTCAGAAGGTTGTGGCAAGAGTGATTTTGTCTAGAATGCAGGTATGGATGGACGATTTTAACATTCTCTCAGATTTACAAGTAGGTTTTCGTCATGGAATTAGTACGGTGGACCAGGTGCTGAGGTTCATTCTCATCTACTGGCGCACTGTTACTTAGGGGAAAGGGTCAATTTACGCAGCTTTTGTGGACCGTAGGTCTGCATTTGACCTAGTACCGCGCTCCAAACTGTGGCAAAATCTTATAAAGCTGGGTATGCCACTGGAAATCCTGGCCTTTGTGGTCAAATTGTATTCAGACAACTATGCCCAGGTTAGATGGAACAGTTTAGGACACACACCGACACATTTTTGGTGGAGAAGGGGGTAAAGCAGGGATGCGTTCTCGCACCCACCCTTTTTTCTATCTACATTAATGGGGTACTTGAATATTTAGAAAATTGCCCAACGGACGCCCCAACCTTGGTGGCAAAAAGATCCCACTCCTAATGTTCGCCGATGATACTTTTATGCTATCAAAGACACGTCAAGGACTCCAACGCGCGCTAAATAGATTTGAAGAGTTCTGTGCAGATCATGACCTAGCAGTTAATGTAGATAAAACTAAATTCATGATTCTCCAGAACTATAGTAAGGCTATCGGTGAAGTTAGGATGCATGGTGGGGCCTTAGAGCAAACTGAGATTTTTTCCTATTTGGGTGTAATTTTAGACAAACGGATGAACTGAAAGCCGCAAATTGATTGTCTTTCGGTCAGACATGCCCAACTTTCGGGTGTGCTGCTCAGGGAGCATAGTCGCTCACTCACCAAACCCGTAACTCCAGTACTACAGATATATAACTCAAAAATTAGTGCCTCAATTCTATATGGCTCAGAGTTATGGGCCCATGCGAACTATGAGGCCTCTGGTGGTGGCACAAAATAAATTCTTTCGTTCATTGCTGGGGTTGCCTCAATCTACCCCATTGATTCCCCTGTATTTGGATCTGGGGTGCCATTTCATCAGGGATGTAGTCCGTTATAGGTTACTACTATACTGGAGAAGGCTTTGGGTGACTCCTGAACTTGCCATCTATGCTTCGGCGGTTTTAGAACTCTGCGACATGGACGTGAGCAACAAAATTGGGTGGTTTTGGAGTATCAAAAATGTTCTCTGTGAATTGGGTATGAACCAATTGTGGACTGCCTCGGCTGACAGCCCATTCCCGAGCAAAACAGAGTTGAAGGGTGCATACTGGCATCTCATATATTCCAGGTAATTTGCATCCTCATGCAATTCAACTATGTCTAGCACTTTTCTTCAAACTAAACACGAACCCAAGTATGAACCATATTGGGATCTCATCACATCGTCTTGTGATAGAAAACTTTTCCATCAATTCAGAGTAGGAACTTTACCTACAAAGACCTTTACCTCTAAATGGTCTAACTTGTGTTCTAACTCTAGTGATTGCCGGTTTTGCCCAGGCCAGCGTGACACTGTGAAACATATGTTATTTGCTTGTCCAGCGCTTTGTAATCCGAGAAGACGCTGGCTGAAACCAGTGTGTTTAAACATGGGTACAAGGGACCACAGTGAGGCCTATGGATTATTGAAAACAGCAGTGAATGGCCCCCTTGTGGTTGCTCTAGCCAAGTTTTTGGGATGGGCGTGGGTGATTCGTTGGTACGCAGGGAGGCATAGTTAAACCTCCTTTTTTAACATTTTATAATGTATAGCTTGTGGATTTCTTTTATTTCTGTATGATGATGCTCTTATGCAAAAGATACAATGATCTCGGGGACCACTTGATATGTTTTTATAGTTGTATTTCATTATTTATTGTTTTAATAGAAGTCATAATTGTTCGTGACACTCACATCATGCTTCTTGTGTCAGTGTAATGTTACCAATCAATTCAGTCCCTCTGTGGTTTCGTGATGACTTTTGTGATTTATTTTTTAAAATCGAAAAAAAGTTTATAAATTGAATTGCTATTCATATGGTAGCTGTGGAGAGCAGCCTTCAGGCTTAGTCTTGAAGGAGTTTAAAGCAGCTTGTTTTACCAGAATGCAATCTTATAGTATAGATTAAATTAAAGAGAACCACACAAAGTATTTATAAAAATATGTATTTATTGTATAACACTATCTAGTACGTAGTAGTATCTCCTACACTGAGATAGACACAAAGCACACAATACTATAGAGAAGAAATCACAGTAAATAGCACTAATACACAGTGAGACCCAAGGGGCCCAAACCATATACTAAGAAAGTGGTATAAGAATCACCCAAGATAAGTAGATTGGGACCCCACGGAGTGCGTGTGCAGTGTGTAAACACGACTGCGTGCTCTGTACTATGTGTAAGTCGCGGCTTTCATTTCAAAGTTTAAGGACCCTGCCCTTTGGACCCTGAAGAAATCTTTTGGCGGACAGAAGGTTGGAGATACCCCCCCCCCCCCATTGGATACCGTAGTACCCAAGTTACCTATCCCAGGGAAGCCGGGTGCATAGGTGTGAAGTGGTGTCGGAAACCGCTGTTGAACCCAATGGAGGACTTCAGGACAGTGTCGCTGCTGTAAGAGGAGAAAGTGTCTGATGGAATCCAAATTTGGATTCTGGATGAAGAGTACCTGAAAGCAGAGGGGACAGTGTCTATGTCACTCGGAGGTGACCAGGAGCCTTGGAAGACAAATGCCCTCCGATGTCTGGTGCTTCAGGATAGTCGACGGTGCCCTTGACTCTGCAGCTACGAGGACGAGGGATGCTGAGGATGACCAGGAGCTGGCTACGAACTGTCCCACAAAGGATGTCAAATGCTGAGTAGTCTGTTCCCGGTGGGAGCACCAACAAGCCTTGGCAACTGCAGCCCACACATGAAGTAAAGAATGTGCACGGTTTGACCAGCAAGCACCAGGTTACTCGCCACAATCAGGGGAGTCAGGGCAAGCCTCGAGCAACCTGGGAAGCCCAAGGAAAACAAAGATGACCCTCAATTGGACCCACAGACCAGAGGCACAGGAGTCGTGAGAGGACCTAGAGCACCTCAAGAAAAGGAGCAGGCCACGAAGCCCACGAGGCGATGTGGCTGAAGATCTTGGTGGAAGAAGTTGACGGAGGTTGAGGCTACTTGGAGCTCAAAGCAATTGTTGCAAAGTTGCCAAAAGCATGTACACTTCCAAAAGTACGCAGTGCACAGGTGTTGGGTTAATCCAGCCCTCATGAGGAATTATGACCTCAGACTTTCTGAGAGGGCAGCTCGAGAGATGTAGATAACCACCACCTGTGTTGTTGAACCCTTCTGAGTCGGCAGGAGCTCGGGATCATCAAACTGGTCAGCAGTGTTGAGATGCCTACGAATGTAGGGGAGTTACTCCTTTACTCCAAGTGAGATTACTTCGGTTGTCCTTGATGCGTCACAGGCCTTGGAAGGTTCCTGTATGATGCACCCGCACAGACGATGGAGCAGACTGGAAGGGAGACAAAGTCATGCCCAAACGAAGTCCAGAGAAGTCCAGAGTACCCAGGCGGTAAAATTGCATTGGTTTCAGTTCTGAATCTTATCCATGAAGAATATAGGGACCTACACCCAAGTAAGCCCTTAAGAACCACAAGCAGAGAGTAGGGAAGATTCAGGGGACCCTCCCAGGGGAAGGGCTGGACAGTGGGAAGGTTACTCCCAAGTCCTTTGTCGAATTTCGCACCAGAGCGGAAGCCAACAGCTCCCCGGACTGGTTTGAGCTGAACTATGCACAGGGACACCAAATATGCCCTTCATGCAGACTTTCAGGCACTGGCAAGTGCACCCACCCAGTCCTAATACATTAAATCTTGCCTGGGGGGTGGTCACACCTCCCTGTGACAGGATGCCTATTGTTCTCCCTTCCCCTGCTCACGATTGACTCAGAAGCAGGAGGGCAGAAATGTGCCTGTGGTCGCCAGCATTCCGTTTTGCATAGTCTTTCATGGGTGGCATAATACATGCTGCAGGCCATATACCTCTGGGGTACCTATGCCGTGGGTACCATATACTAGGGACTGACAAGGGTACACCAGTATCCCATCTGGAGTGTACCTAAGTCCATAACTCAACAGTTTAGGGAGAAAGCAGATAAACTGGGGTCCTGATTAGCAGGATCCCAGTCAGGCTAGTCAAAAACAGCATCACATTCTGCAAAAAGTGGGGATAACCATAAGAAGCAGATCCTACTTTCCTACACATTATGAGGAGTGTTTGCTACTGCCATGCAAATATTAGAGTATGATTTAGTCCTGTGGACAGAGTGGGGTTATGTTTTGACCTCTGAATGCATAACTTTAAGTTCCTAAACCCAACTCCCCTACTCAAGGGCAACAGAGCAATCACTAATCACCCAAACCTGTAAACAAACCAATACATTAAGTAAGAATGCTGCCTCCAATATGACAGACAGAACCCTGTGCTTCGGGGAGGAAGTCAAGTTAATGCAGTGCCGAGTTTCCCATCCATGGAGGCAACCTTGTAGGCCTCTTCGTTCCATCTCGAGTCCTGTGTCAGATCATCTGAGAGTGTCACGCCTGTGGGTTAGCCCTGAGTCCAGCGTGTTCCTAGAATGTCATCTGCTGACCGTAGGGTTAATTTTGGCAGTGGCAGATCACTCCCAATGGAGTATCCAGATTCTGAGGATGCGTATCTTTATTCTCATGAGGCATCTGTATTTCGGTCACAATTATGTGGTGATATAATCTGTGCCACTGCTTGTAGCTCCGCTTGTCTGTCTTGTTCAGGTTGAGAGGCTGTAGGTTTTTGCAATTGCATTTTTCTCTTGGGCAACGTTGCCTCTTTCTGTTAGGGTAGGTCGGTGCCTGGGCCCTGTTATGTCCTAGGTAGGGTTGTGCCCGCCTTGTATGCTTCCAGCCAGGACCAGGTCTCTTCCGGAGATTCACAAAAGTGTGTGGCACCATCTTTTAATTCTAAGCTTCACAGGGAACATTAGGGAGTATTGGACTCCGGCTTCCTGGAGGGCCTTTTTGGCGTCAAGGAAAGAATTGCGTTGGGCCTGTACCTTGGCTGTGATATCTGGAAATATTAACTCTTTACTATTATCCATTATATTAGGGCCATGAGTGTGGGCTTGTTGTAAAATATTGTCACAGTCCCTATAGTGAAGGGGTCTTGCTACGACAGAACGGGGATGGCGGTCTTCCTGGCACCTGTGGGCGAGCTGGAACCCTGTAGGCTCTCTCCAGCGCAAAGAATTGTGAAAGATGTTCAGGAGCAGTCACTGATCGCAGCCACTTTTTCAAGAATGCCACCAAGTCTGTTCCCACTGTGCCCTCCGGGACGCCTATTACTCTTATGTTATTGC
This sequence comes from Lissotriton helveticus, assembly GCF_964261635.1. Classification (NCBI taxonomy): domain Eukaryota; kingdom Metazoa; phylum Chordata; class Amphibia; order Caudata; family Salamandridae; genus Lissotriton; species Lissotriton helveticus. The sequence continues at coordinate 232,922,854 of NC_136072.1, read as the reverse complement.
ATCAGCTGCGACCTTCCGCATTTTCAGCCCTTCATTCTAGGATTGTTTCCTGGAGTTGAGCTCTTCTCTCCTGGAGGTGTTCAATTTTTGTTCATGTCGTATTTCTTTTATTGAGCTCTCCACTTCTTTTACTCTGTCTGTTAGCTTGTGGTGCTCTGCCTTCGGAAGGCCCAGTCCAACAGAGACCACCCCAATTTCTTGCTATAGGGATGTTTTGGTGTCTGCTATGGCAGCCAGCACCCTGTCCAGGTGTTAGTGAGGAGAGTCGTCCATGCCGTTGCTTCCCTCTCTGGTGTCAATGAGTCTTTGTTCAAGTCTGACGCTAGTCATCCAACAGCTGGGAGGTTCTAAGCATCGCCTTATTAGAGTGGCGTGTTAGCTGAGTACCCAATTTCCCTCTGCACTCAGGAACCCACCACTCAGATCCGTCACCACTTGTCTTGCTACTCTGTTAATGGGGTGCTCTGTATCATACATTGCAGTTCATATATCTCTGCACAGAAGAGAAGCAGGGTAAAAGATGGGATCACCCCAAGGGCCTGGTCCCATCCCTTCGCAGCTCTCCTGATGAACTCTCTAATTGTATACAGGTCTATGACAGAGTGGTCTTAGTGTCAGGTGTTCGGGGAACCCTCCATTGAGTCTTCAGGCTTACCGTTTCTCCCACGATATTGTCTCAGGGCCCTGGTAGTTGCAAGAGCCTCCCCTCCATCTGGCCCAAAGCCTTCTCCTTACAGCATTGTTTGCCCACGTTGGCCACAGAATCACGTCTGGGTGCCGTTTGCTGCAGCAGAAGCTCCTATTATGACGACAGAGCAATGGGTCTGTGCCTCCAGGCCTCCATGTGGGTAGAGGGGCGTATTTGGCAGTTCTTAAAAAATAAGAGAGTTTCCCAGAAACCAGAAAGGACCGGGTATTAACAGTATAAAACAAAAATTTCCTTTCTGTGCTATTATACTTTTAGTTGGTAACCAAAGGGCCTACACCATAGAACATAATCAGTTGCGAAATCACATTATAGCACAATCCTTTCAATGTTACACAACACAAGTGTTCAATATCCAATTCTCAAATTTTATTTTGGTTAAAACATTTCATTGTATTTAAAACCACAATTTTATATAGCATTTCATGTTACTTTGTGATCAGGATCATGTGCTCTGGTACATATATACACACTATTCTAACAATCCCGATTTACGGTTTACTCAATCAGAGTCACTGGTCCTCCTGTTATTAAACAAGATTTATGCTCAGATCACAATATAATCCATACCAAACATTCAATTATTAAAATAAAATTACATATAAAACAGTCCTTTGTCGACGCGTTTCGGTGCTGTTTGTAGTATTATAACACCTTCCTCAGGACGGACGAATTTAAAAAAAAAAACAGGTTTGATCTTCTTTCTATGGAATGAATGCACATAATTACTATAAGTTTATCGAAGAGAACGTACAAACAATACATATTGTGTGCTAGTTGTAACATTGGGCTGCAATGTGGTTCAGTTTTATTGATAAAACTAACAGGCTTACTTAGGTTAGTTGTATGTAGGTCCTTCTTTATCTTTAAGGGCCAACGAAGATTCATGTATAATCAGGAATCGTTTAGATGTACGTATAATTCCACGATAGAAGTTTCTATAATTTTAGAAAAACTATCTTTAGCATAGAACCAAATGCGGTAACCGTAACTATCTTACATTGGGGATTGGATTATAATTCCCACTTACTTAAAAACGGGTCAGCTTGATTTTGCGGTGTCTATGCTTTGGGTTACTGCGTCTTTCAATCTGCGCACGATAGTTCCTTTAGTTCAAGTATCCCAATTGCCTGTGTGATTAATCAAACATTTGCTTTCAATAATAACTTTACTCAATTTTAGCCCCATAGTTCTGTAGCTTTAACTGGAGGCTCCATACCTGTTAGTTCGCGGTATGTCGATTACTGCGTCTTGACTGTAATCCCACATCAGTCACCTTCGGGACGGCGATACCACTGTCAAGTTGATATCTAAATAGTGAGATTCACTTATTACACACATTTTCTTGGCATGTCATATACAGCTACAGAGTTATTTCGTCCTCACTTTACTTATTTCTCTGTTTCAGGACATACTTCATAGTTTGTTTAGTCTATAGTTGTATATTTCTGCAAGATAGATGCAAGGATCGTATAAATCGCATTTCTATCTTAAGCCTCCAAATACCATGTTTTGGGGCTCAGTTGTACGTCCTAGCTTGCTGTTATTGCAGAGTATATATCTCTACATGGCCTGTAGTCCGTCCAAAATTTAATCACTTTCATTATATTTATAGTTCCACCATATAGTTCAAGATGGCGTTTTTTTAAAATGTATATATTTTATCTCGGGTGAGAATGGTGTTTTTCTATCTATCACCCCTCTTTCCCTGTATCTATTTAAAAGTTCACTACACTATAACCACGTTTAAGGGCAGGGTATCTACCCGGCGAAATTACATAACGCTCCTGTGCCCCCTCGGGTTTCCTCGCGCTCCTTACCGCTTGTTTCTCGAACCGCTCCCGTCTGACACCTTTCTGCTTCCCGTGCTGTATGGGAAGTGGTGCGTGTTCCTCTCTATTTATGCGGACCACCTATTCACTAGTAATTGACGTGATTGGCAAAATTAACCTCCGTTAATCCGCGGCGCCTGTGTGTAAAAAACGGTCGCCATGATTGTAGTTTTTGTCAATGCGTGCCTGTAGTTTTTACTAACTCCTCCTATCGACACGCAATACTTCTTACGGCCAAACATTACCGTAGTTTATGACTATAGCTTTAAATCTGATGGTTATTTTCATTCATATATCTTTTAATTCACACACGGAATAATTATTGGGAGTTGTTTGTGCATCAAATTTAGTTTCCGTGTACAACTGTATTTTTGTATATGTAACTACGGAGTTTATTATACCGGCTCAAATATCGTTTATTTTCGGCACAAGAGAGCTAATGTTTATTTGATTGAGTAACTACGCGGATCTCATCCCAGGGGCGTATATCAATGAACCTTCGTAGAAAGAGAAATAAACCCAGTCCTTCTTTCATTTCCGCATTTCCACCCTCGCTCTGCCTCGTATTCTCTACAGTTTGGCTTGAGTAGTGCGAGATGTTTATCGTATTGCGATCATTGTATGCTTCTCAAAAACACAAGCTATCATAAGATGTGCGAGGAATTCAATAAATATATATTTATTTATCTCACAATTTAGCATTATTAGTGAATTTCAATGACATTGCACAACTTAGGTACACACAGTATTGCCAAAAAATACGGCAGCCTATTCATAATAATGAATGCACTAAAGAATACATTTTGTGAGTACTTCCAGTTTGGTCATTCTCATGAGTATTTTCATTCTCATCATTATCATTGTATATTGTATCAATGCATTTCTCATGGTTTACATCATTAATGATACAACAAAGTAAAATGTAGTTATCAGTGTGATCCTCTAGTCTCATTATCCAAATTATGTCTATGTATATTCAGACTACAGGTGAGGGAATTGATAAAGACTTCATTTTATCATTCTATCCCATTCTTCACGTCCATTCAGTCCTAAATAATAGGATTTTAATTTGGACATAAAGAATTGTTCCCTCTGCTTACGTTTCTTATTAGGGTCACCACCTCTGACTGAAATTTTGATCTTTTCTAAGATGAACCATTTGATGTCCTCTATATTATGTTTTTCTGTGATCCAATGCTCCACTAAAGGGGCATTTCTTTTTTGATTTTTTATCGCAGACCGGTGTTCCGTGAGGCGTAACCGCATTGCACGGCCCGTTTCTCCAATATAACACTTCTGACATGGACAGATAATTATATAGACTACGTTAGAAGTGCGGCAATTTACATGCTCATTCATCCAATGAACGATGCCTTTTACTTCTAGTTTGTCTGTTTTTACAACATTTTTACAGTGTGTACATGATCCACACGGGAAGTTTCCTCTAATTGGGGTGTTGTTTATAAAAAATTTTTGTACCGACACTTTTGGTTCTCTAAAAGTCTGTACTAGGTGGTTTCTGATCGTTTTATTTCGCCTGTATGCATAAGTCGGCTTAGCTAAAGCTGTCGTCCCTGCTTTATTCAGTGTGCTCCAGTTTTTGTTGATCAAATTCTTAACCTTATTGCTCATGCCATTGTACTCTGAGACCATAATGATCCCGCTACTTGGTTCTTTCTTTTTTGCTTGACCTTCCAGTAGGCTTTCACGGTTATAATATTTCGCTCGTTTATACGCTTCTTTTATTAAGCGTTTCGGATAGCCTCGTTGGGCAAGTTTGATTTTCAATTTTTCAGCGTGTAGTTCAAAACCTTTTCTGTCGCTGCAATTACGCCTAATGCGTAAAAATTGACTAAATGGTATCCCATCTTTCTGGCATTTGGGATGATAACTGGTGTGGTGCAACAGAGTGTTGCAGTCCGATGGTTTTACATACAGTTCCACATTCAAGAGACCACTATTTTCATGGATCCTGATGTCTAGAAAATCTACTGTCCTCTGGCTCTTAGTGGACGTGAATCTGAGATTTTGGTCACCACAGTTCAACCAATCTAAAAATTGGTCAAGATCCTCTTCAACTCCATCCCAAATGAAAAAGATATCATCTGTGAATCTTGACCAATTTTTCACATTTTCAAAATATGGACTCATCTCGTTGTATATGTGCTTGGTTTCAAAATTGCCCACATATAAGCAGGCAAGGCTCGGAGCACATGTTGCTCCCATACTGGTCCCTTTGATTTGACAAAAATAATCTTTCTTAAACAAAAAAATATTGTTTTTCAGAATTGTATCAATGCATTCTAGAATAAATATATCGTGAGGGGTCAGATCACCCGACTCACCCTTCAAGATCTCTTCCATCATGCTGACTGTGTCTGCTTGTGGAATGTTCGTATATAAGGCTTCAATGTCAAGACATACGAGCCATTGTTGTTCTTTATCGAACGACAGTCCTTCAATCTTTGAGATCATGTGTGTGGTATCCTTAATGTAAGATGGTAACTGAACCACTAAAGGTTGTATATAATGGTCCACATATTTACTAAGTGGCTCAGTTAGTGAGTCGGATTATTTAATAATTTTAACATCCTCTTCTCATAATCACCAGTGTTCAATACCACTATACTCCCCCCCCTTGTCTCCAGGTTTTACAGTGATCTCTTCACTCAGCCTGTGAAGAGATCACTGTAAAACCTGCAAGGCAAAGGACTGGGACAAATTAAAAAAGAAAGTCAGGGATTTGGTTACCTTCGCCAAGGACGATCAAATTATTTGTGACGAGGAATACCGATACTTAATTAACGATTTTCCAAAGATCCCCGCCCTTTATGGGCTACCTAAGGTCCACAAGAGTATGGATGATCCCCCTATGCGGCCCATAGTATCCGGTATCGACTCACTAACTGAGCCACTTAGTAAATATGTGGACCATTATATACAACCTTTAGTGGTTCAGTTACCATCTTACATTAAGGATACCACACACATGATCTCGAAGATTGAAGGACTGTCGTTCGATAAAGAACAACAATGGCTCGTATGTCTCGACATTGAAGCTTTATATACGAACATTCCACAAGCAGACACAGTCAGCATGATGGAAGAGATCTTGAAGGGTGAGTCGGGTGATCTGACCCCTCACGATATATTTATTCTAGAATGCATTGATACAATTCTGAAAAACAATATTTTTTTGTTTAAGAAAGATTATTTTTGTCAAATCAAAGGGACCAGTATGGGAGCAACATGTGCTCCGAGCCTTGCCTGCTTATATGTGGGCAATTTTGAAACCAAGCACATATACAACGAGATGAGTCCATATTTTGAAAATGTGAAAAATTGGTCAAGATTCATAGATGATATCTTTTTCATTTGGGATGGAGTTGAAGAGGATCTTGACCAATTTTTAGATTGGTTGAACTGTGGTGACCAAAATCTCAGATTCACGTCCACTAAGAGCCAGAGGACAGTAGATTTTCTAGACATCAGGATCCATGAAAATAGTGGTCTCTTGAATGTGGAACTGTATGTAAAACCATCGGACCGCAACACTCTGTTGCACCACACCAGTTATCATCCCAAATGCCAGAAAGATGGGATACCATTTAGTCAATTTTTACGCATTAGGCGTAATTGCAGCGACAGAAAAGGTTTTGAACTACACGCTGAAAAATTGAAAATCAAACTTGCCCAACGAGGCTATCCGAAACGCTTATTAACTTAATAAAAGAAGCGTATAAACGAGCGAAATATTATAACCGTGAAAGCCTACTGGAAGGTCAAGCAAAAAAGAAAGAACCAAGTAGCGGGATCATTATGGTCTCAGAGTACAATGGCATGAGCAATAAGGTTAAGAATTTGATCAACAAAAACTGGAGCACACTGAATAAAGCAGGGACGACAGCTTTAGCTAAGCCGACTTATGCATACAGGTGAAATAAAACTATCAGAAACCACCTAGTACAGACTTTTAGAGAACCAAAAGTGTCGGTACAAAAAAATGTTATAAACAACACCCCAATTAGAGGAAACTTCCCGTGTGGATCATGTACACACTGTAAAAATGTTGTAAAAACAGACAAACTAGAAGTAAAAGGCATCGTTCATTGGATGAATGAGCATGTAAATTGCCGCACATCTAACGTAGTCTATATAATATAATTATCTGTCCATGTCAGAAGTGTTATATTGGAGAAACGGGCCGTGAAATGCGGTTACACCTCACGGAACACCAGTCTGCGATAAAAAATCAAAAAAGAAATGCCCCTTTAGTGGAGCATTGGATCACAGAAAAACATAATATAGAGGACATCAAATGGTTCATCTTAGAAAAGATCAAAATTTCAGTCAGAGGTGGTGACCCTAATAAGAAACGTAAGCAGAGGGAACAATTCTTTATGTCCAAATTCAAATCCTATTATTTAGGACTGAATGGACGTGAAGAATGGGATAGAATGATAAAATGAAGTCTTTATCAATTCCCTCACCTGTAGTCTGAATATACATAGACATAATTTGGATAATGAGACTAGAGGATCACACTGATAACTACATTTTACTTTGTTGTATCATTAATGATGTAAACCATGAGAAATGCATTGATACAATATACAATGATAATGATGAGAATGAAAGTACTCATGAGAATGACCAAACTGGAAGTACTCACAAAATGTATTCTTTAGTGCATTCATTATTATGAATAGGCTGCCGTATTTTTTGGCAATACTGTGTGTACCTAAGTTGTGCAATGTCATTGAAATTCACTAATAATGCTAAATTGTGAGATAAATAAATATATATTTATTGAATTCCTCGCACATCTTATGATAGCTTGTGTTTTTGAGAAGCATACAATGATCGCAATACGATAAACATCTCGCACTACTCAAGCCAAACTGTAGAGAATACGAGGCAGAGCGAGGGTGGAAATGCGGAAATGAAAGAAGGACTGGGTTTATTTCTCTTTCTACGAAGGTTCATTGATATACGCCCCTGGGATGAGATCCGCGTAGTTACTCAATCAAATAAACATTAGCTCTCTTGTGCCGAAAATAAACGATATTTGAGCCGGTATAATAAACTCCGTAGTTACATACACAAAAATACAGTTGTACACGGAAACTAAATTTGATGCACAAACAACTCCCAATAATTATTCCGTGTGTGAATTAAAAGATATATGAATGAAAATAACCATCAGATTTAAAGCTATAGTCATAAACTACGGTAATGTTTGGCCGTAAGAAGTATTGCGTGTCGATAGGAGGAGTTAGTAAAAACTACAGGCACGCATTGACAAAAACTACAATCATGGTGACCGTTTTTTACACACAGGCGCCGCGGATTAACGGAGGTTAATTTTGCCAATCACGCCAATTACTAGTGAATAGGTGGTCCGCATAAATAGAGAGGAACACGCACCACTTCCCATACAGCACGGGAAGCAGAAAGGTGTCAGACGGGAGCGGTTCGAGAAACAAGCGGTAAGGAGCGCGAGGAAACCCGAGGGGGCACAGGAGCGTTATGTAATTTCGCCGGGTAGATACCCTGCCCTTAAACGTGGTTATAGTGTAGTGAACTTTTAAATAGATACAGGGAAAGAGGGGTGATAGATAGAAAAACACCATTCTCACCCGAGATAAAATATATACATTTAAAAAAAACGCCATCTTGAACTATATGGTGGAACTATCAATATAATGAAAGTGATTAAATTTTGGACGGACTACAGGCCATGTAGAGATATATACTCTGCAATAACAGCAAGCTAGGACGTACAACTGAGCCCCAAAACATGGTATTTGGAGGCTTAAGATAGAAATGCGATTTATACGATCCTTGCATCTATCTTGCAGAAATATACAACTATAGACTAAACAAACTTTGAAGTATGTCCTGAAACAGAGAAATAAGTAAAGTGAGGACGAAATAACTCTGTAGCTGTATATGACATGCCAAGAAAATGTGTGTAATAAGTGAATGTCACTATTTAGATATCAACTTGACAGTGGTATCGCCGTCCCGAAGGTGACTGATGTGGGATTACAGTCAAGACGCAGTAATCGACATACCGCGAACTAACAGGTATGGAGCCTCCAGTTAAAGCTACAGAACTATGGGGCTAAAATTGAGTAAAATTATTATTGAAAGCAAATGTTTGATTAATCACAGAGGCAATTGGGATACTTGAACTAAAGGAACTATTGTGCGCAGATTGAAAGACGCAGTAACCCAAAGCATAGACACCGCAAAATCAAGCTGACCCGTTTTTAAGTAAGTGGGCATTATAATCCAATCCCCAATGTAAGATAGTTACGGTTAATGCATTTGGTTCTATGCTAAAGATAGTTTTTCTAAAATTATAGGAACTTCTATCGTGGAATTATACGTACATCTAAACGATTCCTGATTATACATGAATCTTCGTTGGCCTCTAAAGATAAAGAAGGACCTACATACAACTAACCTAAGTAAGCCTGTTAGTTTTATCAATAAAACTGAACCACATTGCAGCCCAATGTTACAACTAGCACACAATATGTATTGTTCGTACGTTCTCTTCTATAAACTTATAGTAATTATGTGCATTCATTCCATAGAAAGAAGATCAAACCTGTTTTTTTTTTTTTATTCGTCCGTCCTGAGGAAGGTGTTATTATACTACAAACAGCACCGAAACGCGTCGACAAAGGACTGTTTTATATGTAATTTTATTTTAATAATTGAATGTTTGGTTTATGGATTATATTGTGATCTGAGCATAAATCTTGTTTAATAACAGGAGGACCAGTGACTCTGATTGAGTAAACCGTAAATCGGGATTGTTAGAATAGTGTGTATATATGTACCAGAGCACAGGATCCTGATCACAAAGTAACATGAAATGCTATATAAAATTGTGGTTTTAAATACAATGAAATGTTTTAACCAAAATAAAATTTGAGAATTGGATATTGAACACTTGTGTTGTGTAACATTGAAAGGATTGTGCTATAATGTGATTTCGCAACTGATTATGTTCTATGGTGTAGGCCCTTTGGTCACCAACTAAAAGTATAATAGCACAGAAAGGAAATTTTTGTTTTGTATTTGGCAGTTCTGCACTCATGTATGAAATGCCCTCGGCACCAGGATGCACTCCGGATCTCTTCTGCTCTGAAGACTCTCTCCAGGCTGCTCTTTCTCTGTCTCTGTGCCTCACTCTTGACCCCGACCACCCACAATGCCCACTGCAATCGGCTTAGGCGGAGACTGCGCCCTGCTCAGCAAGTCTCCTTTGGTGTATGATGTTGGTAGCCTGGGCGGGGGGGGCACTTGCAACACACCCTCCACCCTGCCCTAGGCCTATTATTTCTTCCGTCCCAGGATGTCACCCAGTGCCAGCAAACCTCTTGAGATGTGGGGGTCGGAGCAGGGGGTTATGTCTGGGTGTCGACCGCCAAACCCAGGTACCGTTCCTAGCACCTCCGGTCACTGCACTGGCCACACATGAGGTCCCTCTTCGCCTCGGCAGACGTTTCTGTGTTGGCCTCAGTAGGGCGTTGTCAGCAGTGCGGTGCCTGTTTATGATTCACCCTAAGCCCCGAGAGGCTCTCCAGGTCTCTGCTGCACCGAGGCCTCTCCCCAGGCTACTCTATCTTCGCCTCCGGACCCTGCCCCTTGTCCCGATCCCCCTCCATGCTCACTGCAGGCGGCATAGACAGAGACTGTGCTCCGTTCAGCGCTTGTATGCTGTTTAGGGGTTTTTCACCTCCCTTGCATCTGTTCAACGCCCAGAATTGATGGATCTTACGAGGTGTGGAGGCCAGGATGCCGAGAACACCCCTAGATGACGGTCACCCCTCTCAAGTGTCGTATATCACGTTTCGGTCTCAGGCTTTCACCTGTCCATTTAGGCCTCTTCATCTTCGCTCTAATGGCTCTCTCCAAAACCTCCTCAGGCGAGTGAGAATTTCTCCTTTACCCCCTCGGGGCAGTTGTAATGCGTTAATGATAGTTTATTTTGCGAGTCACCAATTACGATATTGATGTTTGCTGGATCGGGATTTCTGTTAGGCCGAGATGGAGCTCAGAGCTCACACACCCTCCATGATTGAAATCTTGGCCACGCCCCCTGTAGTGGGGAACATTTTGGTAAACTTACAGGACACAAGTTCCCGATAAGGATAGCAGTCCCCCCATAGGGATGACAATGCGACTGCCTGCAAGGCATTCGCACTGCGTCTTCTTTGCATTGCGGCTGGTGCTGCTGGCTGCAGTACTCGCAGCAATCCAAAATATTCTCCTTGTTCCTATCCCTGCCCTACGTGGCAGGCACATGGTGCAGGGATATGTAGTGCCCCCCAGCACCCACATCAGATGACCAGGTGTCAAGGCCCCAAAGTCCCTTTCCGCCTGCCTGTTCATGGCAGGTTAACTGCCCTGAACAGATGGGCAGAAAGCGACATCGTAATCCCTATGGGGGTACATGGTAGGCACCACCACCGTTGTAGGGAATACGGCCCCCTCCGCTGCACCGGCAGGCTCAAGGAGCCCTTCGGATGCGTGGTGTCGGTCTATCTATGATGAGTCCGATGGCGGTGGGACCGTGTTCCGGCATTCTGCGGGAGGCTATTCTCTGCCTAGAGCTACGCAGGGAAGACAGGCCTGAGGCGAACTGTGGTAAGGTCTGTCCGTCGTGGGGTGCTGGTGTCATTTGGGAATTGTTTTGATCAGGTTGAGCCCACACACCCCTACCCTAATAAAACTGAAGTGACTTTTTCAATACTCTATTATAGGGGCTCTGTGATGGAGACTACAGAAGGGTCCAGAGGGACAAGTGGGGGACTCGCCTTCCACCCTATGGAGAAGATTAAGACAACGCAGAATAGACACTCTCTATCAATCAGGAAAGAGTGCAGATATACTCTTCACACTATGGGGGCCCTATAACACCTCTTCAGTGGCTAGAAGCTTTGCCCCCTTTCCAACCTGGGATTGATATAAATATCACGACAAAGGGTTGCAGTAAATCACCAGAACCTTTTGAGAAGGGCCCAGGTGGGTAGGCAGAGAAAATAACATCTACTTTTACTACGAGTGATAAGAGCCCCAGGAATAGGGGCAGAGGAAAAAAGGCAGCTCAATCTAAGGTGAAGGCCACCCCCTCCTTGAAATCCTTTTACAAGGTCCTTGCATCCCCGTGGTTGTTGGAGTTCCTAGCTCTTCCAGAATGGAGTCCTCGGCAGGTTCAATCCAGAGTTCTGATACAGTGATCTCTACTGACTCTTCCTTGCTGGTGGCTCAGACTGTAAGGCTATCTAATTAAATGGGCCCACAAGTTGTAACCCCAATCCCTATCTCTACATCAAATCGGTTTCAGGCGCTGGGGGCATTACATGCACGCGAAGATGATCTCCACGATGGACAGGAGGAACTCTCACAACCATTTCAATCAACTCCTGTCGCTAGTCATCCCCCTCAGGCGAGCTCAGAATCACTGGTGGACATCCTTTTGGCCTTCAAGGAGGAAATGAAGAGCAGGTTTCGATCTCTGAGCAGAATCAGGTGGCAATACAGGCTTCTTGTGCTGTTTTAGCCCAGAAACTTGAGGAAGTTTCTGTGAGAAACGAGGACTGGGAGCAGGAAATCCCTATAATTAAACAAGCTATGGACAAGACGTCTGCAGAGGTGAGCCGGTTAACTTGTCAAAACAGGGAGATGAAAGAGGATCTGGAACGTCTTGAAAATCACACACGGAGGAACAATCTTAGACTCGTCAATATCCCTGATAACGTGGATCGCTCGGATATTAAGGCCTTTTTAATTTCACTGCTACAGGATACAGCCTTAAAAAATTGGTCAGATAGCGACCTTGTTTCTGAAATCCAGCGGGTACATCAAGATCCATTTAAGAGGAACCCCGGGCGAAAGAAGCCAAGGAGAATTGTAATCAACTTCCTTACTTACACTACTAAGAAGGCTATTCTGTCCTCCGCTTTGAAAGAAGGTTCTTTCTCAGCAGGCTCCTATTCTTTTTTGATAAGGTCAGATGTCTGCAATGCTACCGCTCTAAGGCAGTGGGAGCTGGGGAAAAGGATGGAGGAATTGAATAAACTTGGTGCTATTGCCCAGTTAAAATGTTCTGCCTCAATGTGGAATAACCATATGTATATCCATCTCTCCATGGAGGAAGCTGATATGCTGATTGAGGAAATAAGGAAGGGAGCCAGCAAATAGAGGGGCGGGGTATGAGGTGGGTATGAGGTGGGAGATGAGAAGGTTGGCCCTATATAGCTTGCTTATTTTTTTGTTGTTGCCGAAATTGAAGGCCTCTAGGCTTTATACCTATATTGGTTGGGGGAGGTTCCCTAGGGGAGGTATGGGAGGGCACAGAGGTTGCTTAGTAAACACTGCTAAAACTGAGGTTATGTGTGGGAACATCACAGATTGGGAGGGGAGAGTGAGTTCCAATTTTAGATATTTGGGCATTACAGTAGTGAGTGATCTAGATGAAATTCCGCAGCTTAATTTGTTATGGGTCACTAAAGAAATTGACTGCCTATTAAGTAGATGGAAAACTCTCCCGTTGACAATTTTTGGACGTGTTAATTTAATAAAAATGGACATTCTTCCTAAATTAACCTAACTTTTTAATGCTCTCCCTCTTGGGTTTCCAAAACAAGGTATTGACAAAATTCAGGGGAAGGTTTTGAGCTTTATTTGGGCTCATAAAGGAGCTAGGTTGTCTTGGAAAAAACTCAGACTCAAGCTGAATAAAGGGGGATTGGCCTTACCCGATTTTAACTGGTACTGGGTCGCTTTCCATCTAAAAATATTAGAATGCTCCTGGTAAAGGCAGATGGTTCCACTTGGGGGAAACTTTTGGGGGCGATGGAAAGGCATTGGAGTGGGGAGGTCTTCCTGTATAAGTTTGGTGCTCCCAGGTATTTTAAGAAAGTTTGATTAAAAGTATTAAGATCTGCCTTAAATACATGGTATAACGTCAGGAGGAGGTGGGGCATTGGTTAATATTCAGATTTAGCCCCAGTTTGGGACTCTCCCAGAACCCCAGAATGTTTGAAGGGCGCCTTAAGTCTTCCACTTAGGAAAGTGGGGGTTACAACTTGTTCAGATCTGTTGTTATCAGACGGAGTGCATCTTTGGGAAGTACTAAAGGCTAAAACTGGTAATGAGCTGTCCAGAATTAAGTTTATCCAACTATCCTCTTGATTTGTGGCATCTAAAAAGGAGATCGGCGTGACTGTGAGTTGGAGTATTCTCTTCAAGACATTAGACCTAAGAACAAGGAGGTCGCAAGGTGGTATGAAAGACTTCTGGTGGTAGAGGAAAAGATGCTACCGCCCCCCTATTCGATGTGAAGTGGAACTCTTCTTGTGGGAGATATTAAGACGGTATGGAAGAATTCTTTTTTAAGACTCTACTCAACTGTCAAACCAGGTAACCACTTCCTCACTATTAATCGTCTTTATTAAAACCCACACAAAATATCCAAGTTTGCCCCTCAACCTCCCCCTAAGTGTGTAAGGTGTGGTTGTGTAGGAGTGAACGGTGTTTATTTTTTTGTCTAATACTCGTGCCTGAGTGACTTTTGGGGCAGAATAGAACTTGCACTAAAAGGTATCTTTGGTCGGGACATCAAATCGAACGCAATACTTATCCTCCTAGGAGAAGATGGAGTACTAACTACGTGTTGAGGTGGTCCCGCAGAAGGTTGCTCTTTTATTTGATTTTTATCACCAGAAGAGAAATCTGTTTGAAATGGAGGGACCCTTTGCCTCCGAGAGTGGTAGATTGGGTCAGGGCTGCTTCTAGGATCTGTCGGTTGGATCAGGAAACATCAATGAGCCCCACTTCAACTCCATACACTGACTTCTTAATCTGGTGCAACTCCTTGGGTGTTGGTTATCTGTCCCAATGATTACACCGAGTCACTGGCAAAGGTGGTGGTCCAGTTTGGAAATGGACCCCGGCGAATGCCGTGACCGCTGGGCGGATAGTTAGATGGTGTGGTTTATTACACAAGAGAGGTTATTGTGCAGATCTCACCCTGAGCTCATGCATTTGGTGTTCTCAAATGTAATTATGAAAAAATAGAAGGCAAGGTGAAATAAAACAATTGTCTCCGATTTAAAAGTGTCCTGGATTTAACAGATAGCCACACTAACAATTTCAACATCAGGCTAATATGAGGGCATCCTTGTGTATTCATCACCAAATAGGTCACAATCCTCTAGATAAGTTAGAGACGATGGAGAAGATTTTAAGGAGCAGGGAAAAAAATAGCACTGGCATAGTCTAATCTAGTTTGAATCAAAACATAAATGGAATATGAAAATTAGCTGCATTGTAAGCAGGATCTTTTTTTAAATCCGAAGCTAAATAAAGTGGATTTGGGCGACTCTGGTTAGATGGGGATCTAAGGACAAAGTGCCATCCATATAGACCACTAGATTACAAACTGTTTTGGGTGGGGAAGGTCGATGATTTAGAGCCACCAAGAAAGTTCCCATCGGGAGGGAGAAAAAGGGCCTGTTAGAAACTTGGTCCTTGCAGTGTAAGCCACATAAAACTGGTTGATGTCCATCTGCGCACTGTACGCAAGACAGAGGCCAAAGGGGATGATCTTGTTAAGTAGTCTGTTGTCTTTCCAAATAAGAGAGAGCAAAAATCAACTTGGCATCTGTTGTGTCGTAGTAAAGAGTTCCAGTAGACTTTGTAGGTTACGGACAGTGGTCGAAGTGGGGGAAAAAAGTAGGGGAACTGTGGGTGGAGAATCAGGGGGTGGGAATAACCAAAGATTGGATCAGTGGGCAGAGTCAGGGGTGTGGCTAGAAATAGCAAAACATACCATTTTTAGTACGTTTAGCATTTCACTGACCTGTTACAGCTTAAATGTTATTTAATTAAAACAATGGATGAACATGTTTATTTGGGATTTAATTCAGGAAACAGCAAACACTCATGGGGAATACAGGTTTATGTAAAGCGTGTGAAATATAAGCAGGAATAATATGTTACCTTAATGCTTTTACTCTCATTGTTCAGAAATCCATGAGTTTTTTTTGTCTCAAACACTGAGGACATGAATACAGGGCTCCTCCTGTACACATGGGTTAAGCAGGGCTCAGAAGAGAAAGGGACTCTTCAGGAGAATCTAGACTCACGGAAACCCACAAAGGCCCCTTCATTTTCATGTCAGCCAGCTAGCTGCTCAATCATAATATAGCAAAAAAACAACTGGTCGACAGAATGCAGAACAATGTCATACATTCACCCCAGTACAGCGATCTTGGCCTAAATCCATCGATTTTTTGCTCACCATGCCATTCCAGTTTGGACCCATCCATATGCAAATCAGTCTTGATCCTGCGCCCAATGGGAACAGTCCAGCCCGAACTGCCAGGTCACATGTATTCAAGTGTCCTTTCATTCGGGAAGTGAACACAAAGCAGTACCCACTGAACCATGCACATAAAATATTGCTCTTTGATATGCATGGTACACGTTCTTTCCAGCAGGCATATTACCCCTCTGCGCTACCTTAGGTGAGGAAAACAGCCATTAGACAAAACATGCTCCCATCTCTCTCCAGCAGATCATTATTTGTTATCTTGGCACTTGTATTGTTGACCAAAACCTGCTGAATATACAAAGAACTTTGCAGTGTTTTTAAAACTCCTGCACTTGTACAAAACTGCCCTGGAAAACGCCTGATGCCTGGAACGGCCAGTCCGGCATAGTTACCTTTTTCAATGCAATACTACAGATATGTATATTAGATATAAACGTCATGGATCACTGTGTTTCCAGTTTAGGGTGCACAGGTACCCCGTTCAGTGTAGTCAGTTTGTTAAAATAAACTAGTATGTGTGCCTCCCTGCGCCACAGCATCCTCTTCACAGAGGATTTTACACTCCTTGTTCTGGAATCCACTGCTAATCAAGGGCCGATATTGCATTGTCAACAATCTGCTCTGCTCTGTTGTGTCACCAGTTAATTCACAGTTGTCTGATGGCCCTTTCAGTGATGCTTTGCAGGCCCCTTGATAGAAGGGAAGGGGGAGGAGGTCGTGGGCACTGCAGAGTAGGGTGGCCAACTGGCATGTGCGCATATTTAGGATGGTGAGTATAAAAAATTAGGAGAAGGGGTCAAAATTCACAACAAAAATTCAGGACAGGAGGTCAAAAGTGAGGACAAAAATTCAGGGCAACAGGTATGCTTTGCAGACACATCAGTGGATGTCATGCAATAGTATATAAATAAATAGGAAAGGAACATAAGTACAAGTCACTTCTCCTGCCCTGTCACTTTCTCCTGCCCGGTCACTTCTCCTACCCCATCACCGCTCCTTCCCTGTCATTTCCCCTGCTCCGTCACTGCTCCTTCCCCGTCACTGCTCCTGCCCTGTCACTGCTCCTGCCCGTTCACTACTCCTGCCCATTATCTGCTCCTGCCCCTTATCTGGTCCTGCCAATTCACTGCTCCGGCTCATGCCTAATCACTTCTCCTGCCCTGTCACTTTCTCCTGCCCGGTCACTTCTCCTACCCCATCACCGCTCCTTCCCTGTCATTTCCCCTGCTCCGTCACTGCTCCTTCCCGTTCACTGCTCCTTCCCGTTCACTGCTCCTGCCCTGTCACTGCTCCTGCCCGTTCACTACTCCTGCCCATTATCTGCTCCTGCCCCTTATCTGCTCCTGCCAATTCAGCGCTCCGGCTCATGCCTAGTCACTTCTCCTGCCCCATCACTTCTCCTGCCCAGTCACTTCTCCTGCCCCGTCACTTCTCCTGCCCCATCACGTCTCCTGCCCCGTCACGTCTCCTGCTCCATCACGTCTCCGGCACCGTCACTTCTCCTTCCTCATCACTTTTCCTGCCCCGTCACTGCTCCGGCCCTTTCACTGCTCCTGTCCAGTCAGTACTCCAGCCATACACGATCAACACTCCTGCCTCATTAATTCCCCTGCCCCCTCAATTCCCCTGCCCCCTCCCTTTGCCTACCCTGTTCACTTGGCCTGCCCTGTTCACTTGGCCTGCCCTGTTCACTTGGCCTGCCCTGTTCACTTTGCCTGCCCTGTTCACTTTGCCTGCCCTGTTCACTACTCCTGCCCATTATCTGCTCCTGCCCGTTATCTGCTCCTGCCAATTCACTGCTCCTGCTCATGCCTAATCATTTCTCCAGCCCGTCACTTCTCCTGCCCTGTCACTTCTCCTGCCCTGTCACGTCTCCTGCCCAATCACTTCTCCTGCCCCATCACATCTCCTGCCCCATCACATCTCCTGCCCCATCACTTTTCCTGCCCCGTCACTGCTCCTGCCCAGTCAGTACTCCTGCTCATGCACGATCAATGCTCCTGCCCCCTCAATTGCCCTGCCCCCTCCCTTCGCCTGCCCTGTTCACTTCACCTGCCCTGTTCACTTCGCTTGCCCTGTTCACTTCGCCTGCCCTGTTCACCGCTCCTGCCCTGTTCACTACTCCTGCCCTGTTCACCGCTCCTGCCCTGTTCACCGCTCCTGCCCTGTTCACCACTCCTTCCCGGTCACCGCTCCTTCCCGGTCACCGCTCCTGCCCGGTCACTGCTCCTGCTAATGCTTAATCACTGCTTCTTCCCCGTCACCTCTACTGCCCCGTCGCATCTCCTGCCCCATCACCACTCCTGCCCTGTCGCTTTTACTGCCCCGTCACTGCTCCTGCCCTTTCACTGCTCCTGTCCAGTCAGTACTCCTGCTCATGCACGATCAATGCTCCTGCCTCGTCAATTCCCCTGCCCCCTCAATTCCCCTGCCCCCTCCCTTCTCCTGCCCCCTCCCTTCTCCTGCCCCCTCCCTTCTCCTGCCCCCACCCTTCTCCTGTCCCCTCCCTTCTCCTGCCCCCTCCCTTCTCCTGCCCCCTCCCTTCTCCTGGCCCGTCACTTTGCCTGCCCTGTTCACTTTACCTGCCCTGTTCACTTTACCTGCCCTGTTCACTTTGCCTGCCCTGTTCACTTTGCCTGCCCTGTTCACTTTGCCTGCCCTGTTCACTTTGCCTGCCCTGTTCACTTTGCCTGCCCTGTTCACTTCGCCTGCCCGTTCACTACTCCTACCCGTTATCTGCTCCTGCCCGTTATATGCTCCTGCCAATTCACTGCTCCTGCTCATGCCTAATCACTTCTACTGCCAGTCACTTCCCCTGCCCCGTCACGTCTCCTGCCCCGTCACATCTCCTGCTTCATCACATCTCCTGGCCTGTCACTTCTCCTGCCCCATCACTTTTCGTGCCCCGTCACTGCTCCTGCCCTTTCACTGCTCCTGTCCAGTCAGTACTCCTGCTCATGCACGATCAACGCTCCTGCCTCGTCAATTCCCCTGCCCTCTCAATTCCCCTGCCCCCTCCCTTCTACTGACCCTTCCCTTCTCTTGTCCCCTCATTTCTTCTGGCCCGTCACTTCTCCTGCCCTGTGCACTTCTCCTGCCCTGTTCACTTTGCCCTGTTCACTTCGCCTGCCCTGTTCACTTCGCCTGCCCTGTTCACTTCGCCTGCCCTGTTCACTTTGCCTGCCCAGTTCACCGCTCCTGCCCTGTTCACTACTCCTGCCCATTATCTGCTCCTGCCCGGTCACTGCTCCTGCTCATGCCTAATCACTGCTTCTGCCCCGTCACCTCTCCTGACCCGTCACCTCTCCCGCCCCGTCGCCTCTCCTGCCCCGTCGCCTCTCCTGCCCCGTCGCCTCTCCTGCCCCGTCGCCTCTCCTGCCCCGTCGCCTCTCCTGCCCCGTCGCCTCTCCTGCCCCGTTGCCTCGCCTGCCCTGTTGCCTTTCCTGCCCTGTTGCCTTTCCTGCCCTGATGCCTCTCCTGCCCTGTCGCCTCTCCTGCCCTGTCGCCTCTCCTGCCCTGTCGCCTCTCCTGCCCTGTCGCCTGCCCAGTTCACTCTGTGTACAAGATGGGCAAATTCCCCACAGTACTCTGTTTGGGGAAAGCTCCTCTGTAATCACTAACTCTGATCTCACTGGCACATGATATGCTAAAGGCAGAGAGGGTGGGTGCATTGTCATTCCAAAGGGGATAATCGGCCTCATTCGGAATGAACAATGGCCTACCCACAGTCTGTGAGAGCTCAGGGAGGGGCTGCTGCAGCCTCTGGAGTTCAACAGAGAAGTGCAAGCAGCCCCTGGAAGCTGAAGGAAAAAGTTATCATTTGCCGTCCCGGGACGATTTTTTGAAAAAAAGAAGTAGGGGAACGGACGGAAATAATTTTTTTAAGTAGGGGCACGCCGTGCCCTTCCGATCCCGCCCACTTCTACCACTGGTTACAGATGACAAGTTTATTGATCTTAGATGTTTTCCAGTAAAGATGTAATCACCCCCACCAGGAGCGACCTCTCTGCTGCTCAGCCCAGGATCCAACTGACAGTCCCACTCACAGCACACCACACATTCCAATGACATCACCATTCACACTAACATTCTACTCTCCCTGGCTGAACAGCAGAGGAAGAGAAACAGGGAAGATGTAAGGTGGAAACCTTAGATATAACAGTATAATTCACATGATAGACGGAATATTGACCCAAACTCAAGCAAAAGTGATGCAAGTGGCAGCAAGTAAAATTGAACAGAATCTGAGATAGGGCAAAATCCTGAAGGACACTGTAGGTGAGAGGTTTTTAATCTGAATAGAATAAGGATCTATTTGTTTTTTTTGGAAAGATGGACCCAATCCATTGAAGAAAACGACTCCTTAATCCGGCTTCTTTAGGTGTAGGAAAGAGGATGCGGTCATGAGTGGTATCAGACGCTGCAGAAAAGTTTTATAATAATATCCACATTACCTGAATAAACAAGCTTTCTTAAATCATGGATTGTTGTGCAAATTTATATTGTATCACTGATGTGCATCTACCCCAGGCATTGAATAAAGAGTTCTATTCTGTAAACTGTTGTAGCTGAAGTAGGATATTTTGTATCTACAAGCTTGCCCAGCTAGCAAAGTAAGGAAATTAGGTGGAAATTGCTTGGGTCACCAGGATCTAATGTATGTTATCTAAGCATTGCTTGTTCACTGTTGAAAGATATTTATAAGCCTTAACTTGTTGCATGTATGTCAATAGTTTTTTATTCTCTGGACAAATTAGGGGGCGGACAACCCTGTCATTGAAGAATTCTGTTCCAGCTGTATGGTTTGGCTTTTTGTGCCTTCCTACCAGGGGCTGGGCTCCATTCAGCCACAAATATAAAAGCCTTAAAAAATAAAGTACAAAACTTAGTGTCCAGCCACGTAGGCTCCAAACCAAGACCCAGCAGTCCTAAACCTTAGTCAATGTTTCTGCAGGAAGGGAAGGTGCACCCTTACCCAAACACGTCCAAGTAAAGTACATAAGGCCTGATGTACTGAAAGACTAATCACTAAAATAGGTTGTAGCTTTCACCCCTACTTTTGTGACCAGCCTTTAATTTTGTGGTATGACCTACGCACTAAAAAGCCATTTTGCAAAATCTCATATCTCGGGAGGGGACAGGTTGTAAATTTACCTACCTAACAAATATTAACTATGCAGGTTGCTAGTTGCGACAGCCTGTTATTGATTCAAACACGGGGATGGTGGCCTGCAAGGAACAGCAGACCGCCACCCCTACGTTTACAAATGGGCAACTTAAATACATTTAAAAAACAGCCCCTGTTCCTTAAGGGAAGCAGTGCTGCTTTAAAAAATAAGTTTCCCATTTCAGACCACAGCTTACTCTTTATGAGGCTGACAACTCTATTCCTGAAGGGCAATGGGTTCCTAGAGAATTAATGCCCTCCTGAGGTGTTGAGTAGTGTTCAGTGGTTTATGACTGGATTCTTAGTCGCAAACCATTGATACATCGCTAACCAATTTACAAAGAGGAAGGAACATAACTTTTTCAACCCTTCCTAATTGATATTGGGTTTAGACTGTAGAACCCATTTTAAGAGTCGGAAATACTTTTCGACTTACAAAATAGGTTTTTAAATTCAAAATAGTCCTCTTGCAGTTGCAAACACTGAATATGCGAGGTGCAGGATTTGCGACCACAAAAGGTCTTTGTACATTGAGCTGAAAGACTTCACATTGGTTTGCGGAGATCAGGTCTCTTGTGCTTTTCCAACATTCCCAATGTGTCTTACATGGACATCTATAACAGCGGTGTCTCTTTTTGGTTACTTTATGGCCTAGAAGGGTCACAGGAAAAATTGGCTGCTTCTGTGGCCTGACGCCACATTTCAGAAGCCACGATGTGCCTTCTGCCACCTGAACCAACAGCATAACTGCTATCATACACGTTGATTACAAACCTCTGCCAAACACACATCTCCTGTGCACAGCCTCATCAGCCCCTTTCATATCTCTCTCATCACACATATAACACTCACACAACACACTGTGTTTTTATCACCGTAGCTTGCATCATCTATTCCCAGCATCATCTGTTTATCCCTCAATCTTTTTAAGGCAAATGACATCAGACAACACAACATATTTTCAACTTGTATAAAAGGCAACATCTTTTGCCTAAGGTGCTCCTTATTTGTTGCCATCATTCACTTATCCTGGAATGGGCAGGCCATGCTTCCCCAGGCACTCTCTTGAAACACAGCAGAAGACCTTCATGCAGGAATTCAATTCTTTCTAACCTACACCACTGATTCTTCCAAGAGGAGCTGGTGCACTTGCTGCCATAGCAGGACCATCAACAGCTGCAAGTAACTAACTTTACATATTCACCCGTATGCTCCAACCAAGCATGTTCACCCATGCATCCATATGGAACTGTTCATCATAGTTCAAGCTGCTTTATATGCAGTGCCAAGATCTTCTGGTCTGGAAAACACTCTGCACAGCTCCAAGACTCAGTTCAAGGTAACGTCCTAAGTCAACATAATAAAAGCTACCTCCACTAAAAGCAAAGCTCTCGTCAAAGCTATAAAGCACTGTATTAATTCCATATCAAGCTACCCAACAGAACATCTCGTAGACTTCAATAGCATGATCAACAACCTCTTCAAGGTGTAGATTGACAAAATCAGTAGTCATTCTTACTTTAACGCCCTGTTATGCACCAAAGTGGTCACACTTCACACTGGCCAGAAACGAACTACTTCAGTTCTCTGTAGGTCACTTCATCAATGAGGACATTGACCTCCGATAACAATGGCTGCATGTCTCCTAATCTACTTTAAACTTTACGCGGATTTTGACATTATCAACCACCAAGTCCTGCTTAACACTTCCCAGACTGCTTTTAATTACATGATCTTGCAATGTTTTGCATCCTACCTTACTAATGTGTACATATTGCAGAATTGCCATAAAAGTCCCATTCCTTGCCTACAGGGGTGCAAGAAATGTCCTACGTATCATAAACCTAGACTATCCACTGCCACCCTTAGAGATTGTACCGTACAGGGCTTCACAAATCAAGTGACTGATAAAGTAAGACTGGATCACTCCAACTGTCTCTACATTCAAGATTTGTTGCATACCATTCAAGATTTTCAACTGTTACATGCCATTCGACCTTCCAGACAACCTCAGGATTGCCAGTGGTCAAAGCAATACAGGCAATAATGACTTGAGCAGAAAAGGGTGGTTCAGAACAAAAAGCTTCGGAAATGCATCCAGTATCTGGAATACTATTCTCCTACAAAGATCTGTCAACTTCCTACTCTCCTCCACTCCCAGAAAGATTTGGACAACATATCTAAAAGGCACATCATGTGCACACATAAGTAGTCGACTACTGCATCCTCACTTGTATGTAGGAAAAATGTCTCGGCCCCTTCACACACCTAACCTAATGCACAATCTCTTTACCGCTGTGTTTGCATTCTCTAACTTCCCTTATATACAGTAATTTCCAATTGTTTCACCATATTTGTCACTAAAGCTTCTTGTATGTAATTACTGGTTTAGAAATCGTTTTTTCAAGAATGAGAATGTCATTCAGGTTAATGTGATTCCTAATGTTTCTGGTGTTCTCGAAATAAAGATTCAGAATTCCAGAGTTCAGCATGGCAGCACCAAAATGTTCAGTTTTGCCCTGTTGTTAAAGCATCTATTCCTAGACTAGGATATTCAAAGTCATTGTTGACTATAGTGGTAGATGTTGTTAACTCAACAACTATCTGGAGAGGCAAGATTACAATGATATAGAAAAAGGTAGGTGGGGATCATGAGAACATGGGAGGGGATCATGAGAACATTTAAACTATAAAGACCTTCTATCCATCTGAATTTATATCTACTTGTGTCATGTTTTTTTAAAGCTCCGATGATGAGGATGAAAGGGGGAGGAATGCCGTGCAAGAAGTCTGCGAAGAAGTCAGGTAAGAACAGAGTTCCGCTCAAATTCATACCCACATTCCTCCTAGAAAGAAGCTTGTTCTGTTGGAGTTAGGTATAAATAATTTGTTGTCCTAAACATCAACAAAACCCAGGTGTGTTACAATATACATTTACTATACAGTTAGCAGTATATTATAGCAGCGCACAAGACTAAACAAATGCCATTTTGTTCAAAAGTAAAAACCTTAGATTTATGTAGTCCCAATGTGACTTTCATATCATTTTAGCAGATCTGGAAAATGATTCCTAAATTGCATGTTTTTAAATTGTAGTGTGTCCTTACAATCAATGTAACTCACAAATTTGCTCAGATTGTTTGCCACTTACCATTATATGAGCTAAACATCTATAACCTAATTTTGATTTCACAGAAGTACATTTGTCTGTGAAATACTACTTAGCCTCATAACACCTGGCTGCCAATATCAGACAGCTTGTAATATATTCTGTGGCAGTGCATTTAAAGGGACCATGAAGACTTGTTTGATGCATTGGTAAAAGCATCTTAACTCATGACTGTGTATGAGATAGCCAGGCAAAAGTCAGAACTTAAAATGTATGTGGTCTATCTTTCGCTAAATATATTCTCATTGGGATACTGCTAGATACGAACGAAAGGAGTACAGCTTACTGGTTTGAATGCTAACGCAGGTTCCCAATCCTTCATTTTTCGGAGGTTAAAAAAGGAGTATCTGTGAATTGAGCAAGAATTATAGTATCTGACTGACTACACACACTTCGGTTTATGGGATGCACTATATAAATAGCTATTATTATCACTATAGCTATTTGTAGTAGTAGTCATCTACAGTCCCTTGGTTTAGAGTAATTACCAATAACAGGCACACTCCTAGTCTCAGTCATTCCTCAGTTACTATGATGCAGTCCGCCAAGGGCGCTTTATGAGCCAGATTAGCTCACATTTGTCCCCCCTAGGGCAAGGTGCTGAGGGTTAGTCACCTGCATCCCTTGTGGGCACAGTTTGCCAGTCAAATGCTCCCCTTGGAGGGTGAGGTATAGGGCTGGTCAACTGCAGGGGCCCTAGGTTAAAGGGCTCTTAGCTAGTCCTCTCCATCTCCTGGATGTTAGCCACCTGCCTTGTCTCTCTATTAATACCCACATCTCCTCTTTGTGGGATGGAAGAGTTACCCAGTATTAGCCCATTCTTTGGGCCAAGGCAAAGTCCTCTTCTCACACCGTGAAGGCCAGTTTTTGCCTGTTATGCAGTACCCTACACTGGCAATGCCAGGGATCTCGGCCACTGGTGAGCAGGGCCTTGCTAGCAGTCAATATTTAGCTACCTTCTGCCACATCTACCTTCTGAGCTGCACACTGACTGCTCCCTGTGGTCATTGCCACTTCTAGGTTCAGAGCCTTACACTGCATGCCTCTGGTCCCTACCGGTGCCTTCCTGTTTAAGACCACATGCCCCTACACAGCCTTACATTGTCATCTTTAGGCCCACGCTTTGCCATCCTATTTTCAGCTGACATCTGGTTCCAGATTCCCAAAAGGTCTGTATCTGGACTGCATAATTGGCCTTCAGAGCCCACTCCTGTTGGTCCCCTGCCCCTACTTGTAGTTCTTTGTCTTCATCACTGCATCTAGCTTCTGAGCCCTTTATGTCAGTGCCAGGGCCACTCAACAGCCCTGCCACTCCAAGCTATGAAGGGCCTTGCTGACAACGAGAAGGTGAAGAGCGCACAGGCTGCTACCCAACTGCTTGCCGGAGTCTGCAGGCATCAGAGACCAGCTTACCCCATAAGCCCAACCAAGTATAAGCAGTGAGTGAAGGGAATGTGAAGTTCATACAAGTGCCACATGTAAGATCAAGCATTTGCTTTTGCCAAAGAGCACCTCTGCTTTCCTTCCCCTTGCCTATGTTCTCTTGCTCTTCCCCTACTTGCTGCTTCATCCTCATCAAGGCAACATTGCCTTTTAGTTTGAGCGCAGGGTGAGGATTGTACCTGTGTGAGTGCAGGCCTAGGTGTGGGTGAAGGGTGAGTCATGTGCCTGAGCGACTACAGGGTGAGTGGCATGGCTGCCTGTTTGAGTGTAGTGAGAGTTGTATATGTGCAAGTGCGGGGGAGAATTGTGCCCATGCGAGTGCAAGGGGGAGTCAGCCTATTTGAGTGCAGGGTCCACAGTGTACCTATATGAGTGTAGGGTGAGTAATATAACCATATGAGTGCCCAGTAATGGTATTGCTGCATGATTGAAACATAAAAACCTGGAGAGAGTCCCACTGTCTCATCACCTGGTGCACATAGTACTGCTGCCATAACAATGGTTTAATGGTGTCAGAAGTCTGCCAGTGGTGGCTGGGAAATGAAGGGGAAACTGAAACGTCTGGACATTGTTAAGGCAAGTGATGACATTTAAAGGAAGTAAATATATTCAGCAGGTTCATTGGCTCTAAAAAAAGAGCAAGGAATGCCTGAGAGAATAGAGTTACCATAGTGTAACTGAGAGAGGACAGTGGCTTGTACCTCTGTGCAGAAATCGCTAGTCTTTAGGGTGCATTCTGTTTTAAGCTTTTTAATGGGTGATGGGAGGCTCTTGCACTGTGAGGCATTTGGGAGTTCACTTTAGATGGGCACTGGACAAAAAACATGTAATTTCTCCCACTTTACTAGGAGAGGGTGAAGCCATTTGTAGCGTCTTCCCCAGCCTGGGTACCAGCGAATAACTACGCCACACACAGAGCTTAGTATTACACATCTTTATTCATGTGTATGTAGCTGCAACTCAACATTCTAAACCTACGTCACAGCTCTACTGAGTCCGTTCGGAGCCAAAAAAGGTTCCGTCACAAAGCTCGCAAGGCACTGCATCTCCCCCTCTGTTAATTAGAAAAATTACAATTTTTTTTGCAGAATGAATATATATATACATATATATACCCATATATAAACATATACAATTGCATTTCTTCAGTCAACCTTCTTAGCGCTTCAAATATTCGACCTGATCTGGTTACTGGGAGCTGTCATCTTCAGTGTCAGATCGTCGAAGACAATGAAGAAGTAACACCAATCACTGAGTTTTAAGGTTCAGTCTTTGCTTTATCTTTGCTTTACCATCTCGATCAGAAGACCGATGAATCAAAGGCCGAAAGTGAGAAGAGTCTCTGATAAAATAATTTCCAGGACAATGTGCGGTCACTATAAGTCCCTTGGCGGACACTACGTAGAAAGGCTCAGCACCATATGAAGCTTCAGACTTCATTCTGCGCGTTTGTTGGGCGATCACTAGATGTCCTCTCTTAAATTTGATGTTCTTTGTGTCTTGCCTCTTGTCCGCATAGGCTTTAGTTTTCTGCTTGTTATCCAAGTCCTTTTTATGAGTTGTGTTCCCATTTCCTTCTCTTTTGTTGGTCCATTGAGGTAACTTGGTTGTCATTGCTCTCCCGAAAATCAGAGTCGCAGGATATTTACCAGTGGTCGAGTGAGGTGTTGACGGTAATATAGCCTTGCCGTTTCTGGGCAGTGTTAATTCGTCTTCCTAAGTTTTCCCTTCTCAAATATTGCAAGGGGCCAAGAAAACAAAACTTAGACATTCGCGTATTTAGTTCTTTCCTTATCAGTTGCATCCACTTGGAAACCTGTTATCTAGCTTTGCTCTTGCATGGTAGATGCTTGTAAACTTGTGTTTTGCTAAGGGTGCAGTCTATCTAAGTGAATGGTAAAGTGTCTTGTGCTCGTTGCGTGGGGTCGGGTTATGGGAAGCAGGAAATAGCAAAATTTTGCATTACCTGCGTGCTGGAACTACCAGTTTACACCGATTGAGCAGAGCGCTGCCTTTAATATTCTTTCTTCGTATCTACAAGTTAAATATTTTTTGACTATCCAGAAGAAATACTGTATACCATGCTTCGGGGAGACGTGTATGCCTAACCACATCCACAGAGTGTTATTGTATTGCAGTGTGTGGTAGCGCTGCAGGAGAGATTTCACCGTCGTTGCACTAACACTGGGAGGCCAGGCTGCAAGCGAAGTGTAAGCTCCTCCTGTGGCTCTGGTGATTGGGAGGCTGTTGTATTGCAATCCTTCTCTGTGGGAGTTAGAGCACCGTGCGGCAGTGTGAGCCCCCAGGGTTATAGAACAAAGGCGACTTCCCTCATTGCGGCTGCCTGTTTGTGCCCCGCCTTTCCGCGTGCAAGTAGACCTATGCTGTGTATGGAGGGGGTGGAGATCCAGCACAGCTTTTTCAGCTCTCCCGGCCAGATCTGCTTTCTCAGCCCCGCTCTCCTCCCCCTCAGTGTCTGTTGAGATCTTCGGCAGAAGTTGGTACTCCTGATGCTACCTCCCCGCCCTCACAGCTGGATCGTGGGTGCCAGAACTTGGACGGCCCCTTTCTATCAGTTGTTTCCCCTCCTCCCCTGGCTCAACTGGTCCCTCAGTGTTGGTGGCTCTGGAGGTGACATATGTTATCGATTGATACAAGAAGTGAGCGACCCAGATTACCCTTGAGGGCTTGGGTAATTAAATGAAAGGGTAGAGATGCCTTCAAGGGAATTCGTTTAAGAAGATATTTATGACTTTCAATGTGATTTGTTTAAGAATCAATTAATAATCCTCATCAGAATTCAATTCGACAGAATCCAATTTAAATCAAACAAACATAACTACATGTATAACAAACATAAACACAAGCCAGGTGTATAGAAAAAGAAATGTATCAAATTTTTTTTTTAAAACAATTCATCTTATATACAGAAAATAATATAGGACTGCAGGTTGACACTTAGTATATGTACAAACAACTCAACAGAACCTATAAACGCCTATCCCAAAAGCATAGTGAAAAAACAAACAGGATGAAGCGGAGGTCGACGTTTCGGTCTCCTACAGAATACTTGATGAGACCATCTTCAGGACTGATGATACTTTAAATCTGTATATTACAAATTGTAATAGCGAGTATTGTGACTGTTGTAAATTGAATTTCAACAACAGGGACACATCACGTCATTTAGTGGTGGACAAGGGTGGTCAAAAAAAAAATTTGGGCATATCAACCAGTCTTTAGTATTGGTAAGCCACAAGAATACAGAGTACCGCTTTCACTCGGTACGTCAGTCAGGCAGTAATTCGGCCGAATAGATCAAACAAAGAGGATCTGACGTTGCCTAGCATCAACTTCAAAAAACTTCCGTCAATACGATAGCGTACGTAGGCGGGGGTCCTGTTACTATCAAATAGGCCGCCTATTTGATAGTAACAGGACCCCCGCCTTGTGGACCTCCGGTAGTACGCTATCGTATTGACGGAAGTTTTTTGAAGTTGATGCTAGGCAACGTCAGATCCTCTTTGTTTGATCTATTCGGCCGAATTACTGCCTGACTGACGTACCGAGTGAAAGCGGTACTCTGTATTCTTGTGGCTTACCAATACTAAAGACTGGTTGATATGCCCCAAAATTTTTTTCGAGCACCCTTGTCCACCACTAAATTACGTGATGTGTCCCTGTTGTTGAAATTCAATTTACAACAGTCACAATACTCGCTATTACAATTTGTAATATACAGATTTAAAGTATCATCAGTCCTGAAGATGGTCTCATCAAGTATTCTGTAGGAGACCGAAACGTCGACCTCCGCTTCATCCTGTTTGTTTTTTCACTATGCTTTTGGGATAGGCGTTTATAGGTTCTGTTGAGTTGTTTGTACATATACTAAGTGTCAACCTGCAGTCCTATATTATTTTCTGTATATCAGATGAATTGTTTTAAAAAAAAATTTTGATAAATTTCTTTTTCTATACACCTGGCTTGTGTTTATGTTTGTTATACATGTAGTTATGTTTGTTTGATTTAAATTGGATTCTGTCGAATTGAATTCTGATGAGGATTATTAATTGATTCTTAAACAAATCACATTGAAAGTCATAAATATCTTCTTAAACGAATTCCCTTGAAGGCATCTCTACCCTTTCATATGTTATCGATGACTGCTAGCATTTGCTGTTTTTCACAACGGCATTTGGTCATTTAAAATGTAAGAGAAGGTAAAAGCCTGTTGTTTTTTTTGCATCCTGTGTTGTCTTGTCTCTGATCAAACTTTAACGTGAAAGGAGAGTACGTCTGCACTAGATCGATTTTAGAGATACCACCCAGAAATGTATTTACATTTATTGTCCAATGCAGTCCCTAAAGCAGGGAGAGTATGTAACAACAACTTTCGCACTCCCCCAGAATGTGCCCTCATTAGTTGGATGCACTATGCAAGAATTTTCCAACACTCGCATTGTAAATCGTAGTTCAATATCTCTACTTGTACTCTTGTCATGTTAACTCGAACGTCATTTCTGCTTCCATTAATTCTAAAGGGCTACAACGTCTGATAATGTGTCACTCTGTAGCACGCTTGAATAGGGAATTTGGGAATTTTGTTTTAAATTTGAGTATTATTTGTTCCACCTTAGATCTTAATTCTTTAATGGTCCATAACTTTTGCAATCAAATTAATCCTTTAACCTATTCAATAGGGTAAAGGATTAATTTGGCAATAGGGCCTATTGGCAGTTACACCGGCAACCGGGGGATGGAGTGAAGTGAGGAGGAGCGTAATTGTGACTCTGTCCTGAAATCACAAGCAAATGGTTATCAATATTACTAACATTACTTAACAAGAAAATCAGTTTTCTTGCAGCTGAAATGCCACCTTCGTGAGAAAAGCAACAATCATATAGGTTTTCCTAGAAAAAACATATATCCTGTGGGTATTGTTATTCTTAATATTCTAGACCATTTACATAGTACTCGTGAACAGCGTCCTGCCTACATATGAGATGTTTTTGTCACCCTAGTATTGGTACTATATTAGGGCTCTGAAAGAGAGCATGCAATAATCAGACATTCAAATATCATGCAAAACTGAGTGTGAGAATATCATGAGCACCTACAGGAGGGTGTCCATTAATGATGATAACCTTTATTTAAATCAAGACAAGACCTTTGCACCATTCAGTTGTGTTATTATGTCCGCAATGTGTGGACTTGGATATCATTCTCATTCAGTTACTTTATTTGCTTGACGCATGTCAACGCATATGTGTACAGCTTCATCAATGTCCTTTTTAAGCACTACCACTATGGCAGAAACACATTGTGTAAGACCAATCGAAAGCTCAATAATGTCCTGCTTAAGCAATGATTCAAGTTCTTTTTTAACAGCATCTTGTAAATGGAAAGCAATTAATCTAGGTCTCTGAGCAAAAGGACAGACCTCGTCATTAATATGCAACTTTACTTTCATAGTCTTGTGTTTTCCCTAACCATTAAACAACAAAGGGGTTTGACTTGCTATTTACTGATAAACATTCATATCGTAGTTCACCAATATCAGTCCCATATCAGCAGCTGTACTGCAACTAAGCAGACAGGCACTTAACACTGTACCTTGAAGGACATGGATGAGTGCTTGCAAGTTAATTTTGTTTCATTGTCGCCACAAACTAACCATTACTTTTTATGGGTGTCGATGCAGTCCATGTGTATACTTTGGTTTTCGATGGTGCAAGTCGTGGCACTGGAAATACTTCATTGTATTCCTCTTCAAGCATTTATCGATGCACCACTATCGATGATCAAAGGTACCGAGCAACCAATCATATTCAATGTAATCTTTGGAAAATGTTTGTATGACTTTATTGGTTTGGCATATCGACTTTTCTTTGACTGGTAGTTTTACTCATATGCAGCCAATACAACATGCGCACATTTCTCTGAGGTAAACATCTACATGGCACAACGATATTCCTCAGTATCCTCCGAGATTGAGGCGGAAGAACTGTTTGGCGATGTTTTAGAGACGATCGACTTCTTTCAGTGTCAATTTACTTCAATTGCACTCATTGCGATAGCTGTGCATCGCATAAACCATGTAATTAAAAAAAATCCTAAACCTCCCACCATTTAGAATACATATCTCACAGTCACTCAAAATTCACACATGCCACTCATACCAAATCCATGCACTCAATCATTCATACTATAAAAACATGTGTAGAGCCATAGCATGGAACATCCTCAACAATCCACCCAAAAGGGGTCATAAAGACATTCTAACAAGAATGATCGATTCCAAAACTATATTAATAACTCACCTGTTTTATTAATACATATCGTATAAATTGTCTGTTTTTCTTTTTACATATAGATTATCCTTATACATGTTATAATCTTTGATTGGTGTCCCAGTGGCTCTAGCGCTGGTGTAGATGCACATTTTGGTGCCGGCGATCAGCCGACCACCCACCTTCTTCAGGGCACACTCTGATAGTTTTCCAGATAAGTAACCAATAAAAACAAAGAATGGAGGGAGCAGAACAAGGTAGCCATAACATAGATTCAATCTGTTTTTTCAAGGGATGCACTGAATCGATGTCAGGAAGAAATGGAACCTGAATATATTAAATTCCTGCCTCATAACCAAAGTGTGAAGTGATAGTGCTGCACTGTGCACATATGTTCTTTACTGTTTAAACTCAATGTAGAAGTACAAACAGAAGTGTGGGCGAAAATACCCTTTACCACCGTGGCTACAAAGTTCAGAGATGGATAACAAAAGTTGGCAGCAAGATTATATGTCACGAAACGGGCATCATCAAGAAAATGCTGTCAGAATCCTGGACCGGCGTGCGCTCCCACCGTAAATGAAGAAACAAGGTAAGGAGGAAGACACACCACCTCGTAGAAAAGAAAGTGATGTGTGGAAGCACTATACTATACCTTCTGGGGAAAAGAAGGTATCAGAAAAATATGTGCAGTGTAATATTTGTGGCAAGAGTTATCCAGAGGCACTGCAAAAAAGTATTTACATGGGACAAGTTCCATGGGGAAGCACCTAGAAACAATTCACAACAAGGTCTACAACTGGATGATATAGGAGAAAGCAGGTGTAGCAGGACATTTGACCTCTACAGCATCCTTGGGAGAACCATCATCAGCTACAGTCATTACAATACCAGCTGTCTACAAAGAACTGAGTTACATGGTTATTCACTGCACAAAACTCCACATGGCTGTCGCTGGAAAAATTTCTTCTGTGGGTCCATTCTTGGATACAGTGAAGAGGTATCGCTGGTAGGGTTCTTTTTGTTGTTTTTTTGCAGCCGGCGACTACATAATGTTTTTGAAAAGCCGATGCCAGTTGCATCTTTACATTTCCCCATCCTTACCCTTTTTTACTTCCCTGTTCATTTTTTGTTGAAAACATTTTTTTAAAATCAAAAAACTGTTAAACCCTTTTAGAAAAAAATAGTTCTTGTTAGAACCACTATCTGGTCAAACAAAGAGCTTACTCTCTGTTTCTAATGTGTCAGAGTGATTGTATTGAATTATGAGTGGGTGTGTCAGTATATGCATAAGTGTATGCCTAGGGGCGTAAGTGGATGAATTAATGTTTGGCTGGGTGTGTGAGTGTCTGCATTGCTGTATGCCTGGATGTGTCAGTCTATGCATCGGTGTATGTCAGTGTGTGCCTGGTTGTGATATTGGATCACTGTATGTATCAGTGTCTTCACACTGTATGTCTGGGTTTATCAGTGTCTCCACTGGTGCGTGCCTGGTTGTGTCAGTCTATGCATGAGTGTGTGCCTGGGTGTGTTAGTGTTTGCATTAGTGTTTGCCTCGCTGTGTCAGTGTTTACATCAGTGTCTGGCAAGGTGTGTGAGAATATGCATTAGTGTGTGGCTGAGTGTGTTAGTGCATGGATAAGTGTTTGCCTGGCTGTCTTAGTTTATGCATTAGTGTGTGTTTGGGTGTATTATTGAATGCATTAATGGCTGGCTGGCTGTGTCATTGCCTGGTGGTGTCTGCCTGGCTGTGTCAGTGTCTGCATTGGTGTATGCCTCGGTGTGTCAGCGTATGCATCAGTGTGTGCCTGTGTATATTATTGGATACATTAGTGTTTGTCTGGCTGTGTTAGTGTCAATTGTATCAGTATGTATATAGATGTTTGAGACGCTGTATTACTGTTTGACTAAATGTCTACGTTGCTGTATAAATATGTGACTGGGAGTGTAATTGCTTGTATGAGTATGCACCTGGGTGTGTTAGTTTCTGTATCAGAGTGTGGCTGGGTATATCATTGGTTGTATCAGTGCATGTTTGGGTATGTCAGTGACTGTATCAGTGAGTCCTTAGGTGTGTCAGAGGTTGTATCTATGTGAGCCTGAGGTGGTCATTGGCTGTATAGATGACTGCCTGGGTGTGTCAGTGTCTTCGTTGGTCTGTGCATGAATGTGTAGTTAAATCAGTGTGTGATTGGGTATGAGAGTAGCTGTATTGGTATCTGTTTGGGCATAAGAGTGAGAGTATCAGTGTATAGCTGGGTTTAAAAGTCACTATATTTGTGTGTGGCTTGGTTTGTGAATTACTGTATGAGTGTGTGAGTTGTTGTATGAATGGCTGGCTGTATAGATGTATGAGTCTATCTAAGTAACAGTTTCCATGTGTATATGGGTATGTGACTGTTATTGGATTTTGAGTGGTTGTATGAGTGTATGTGTGGGTGTGTCAGTACCTGTATAAATGACTTGTGTGCGAGTTCATGTATGAATACTTGTGTGGGTATGTTTGTGGCCTATAGCTAAAATTACCAGGATACATTTTTATAACTTTACAAATACATTGTATTAACACATTACAAAACAATGTAACCAAACAATTAACAAATAATCATAACATAACTTATTTAACTATTTACACACCTTTGTGCACAAGTACTTCAGGAAGCACAAAACAAGTGATGGTTTGAAGCATCCTACAATACTGGCAATGGAAAAAAATGTTACAGATAAATAGCTGTTCTGCAATACTTACTGCAAGCAGTTATCCAGGGGCACTGCAACAAATTAGTTACATGGGACACCTTCTACGTGGAAGCACTTAAAAAACAATTCCAGAGTGGGGCTATAAGTAAATCATGGAGGACAGAGTACTCTTGGCAGAACCACCACCAGCTGCAATCATAACAGCAACTGCCTTCACAAATGTAATTGAGGTGCTTACACTGCGAATTGCCACATGATTCTCACCATCCAAATGTGTTCTATGAATGAATTTTCCCTTTTTCCTGTTCTCAGGTTCAATACTCATACCCCAAAAGTGATGTACTGTTGAAAGAATCATCAATGAATATAGTGGAAAAAATATTCATGAAGCTTGTACAAAAAAACTTGGTTTCCAACACTGAGCTGTGTAGAATATATATGGGATAACTTGCATAACTTTTTTACAAAAACACATTGCGACATCGAAGACATCAAATTCGAGACACCAGGAGGACTTAGCTCTTTGGATTTGGCAAATGTTTGCAGGTACTTTAAGCACATATTTTAAAGCATGCTGTCCTTCATCTGCAACAAAAAAACTACTTTATGCAGAAATTACTGATTTCTTTACACAAAAAGTACCGAGCAAGAGGTGCTCCTTATATTCATATGCTCTTGTGGGTAAAAGAAGCACCACAAAGAGCAGTATATTACGTAGACCACTCCAAAAGACAGAGAGGAAAAAAGCATAAAGCTGGAAGTACTGCTCTTCCATTCACATACATGCCCAAATGATCCAGCATCTTACCAGCAACAGCTAATCCAACGATATACTTACCTGGGCCCATACACGCATTCACAACAACCTGGCAATAACCGCTGGGGTCATGTTTATGAGTTTCTTACCATATCAAGATTAGTTACCTCTGGTTTCTAACTAATCTTTCACTGATCAAAAAGTTCTTTCCTCTGGTCGATGGACCATTAGTTGAATTAGTTGATGGTGAAATTACATAAATCAGCTTTCTTTCAAATGTGAATGATCACAGAGTCAGGAAATATTTTAATATTTTAAATCTTTAAATCTTTATCTAAGAATAATTTCACGTGAACCACTTACAAAGTACAGAACAGTCTCCGTCTCTCATAGGAAGGACGATTCAATTATACAACTATGAAATACATACATTTATACTATGCACTGACGATGCATGGAAAGGAGAGGATAGAGAGAAAAGGACATAGGCACATATACAGACATATAATTATATTTACCAAGTATGGTGTAAAAACCAACCCCCTGGCCAGGGAGCTGGGAAGGGTCCCCAAGGAACGATCTGGCGACCAAAGGCTTCAGGTCAGGAATCAGGACAGGATAGATAGATTACCTCTCTACCACCGACGCTAGCGTAGCACCCCTAATATAGTCTTTCGGTTCTTTGTTTTAAATCCCACCCCTTCATTTTTATTCACCAGTCTTTATTCCTACCGCATTCACATTTTAATTATCACAAGTTTGTAAATATTCATGGGTTCCCATCCGTGTCAGTAGACTGTCGTTTCGTTTCCCAGGATATGTATCCCTTTTCAACCTTGGACGGTGTTCAAGAGTCACATCACTTCTTCGAGTTCAATTGCACTACGCATGTGCAGCAATCAGGAGGGAACAGACTTTGGTTCACGCAAAAGGCCCATTTATACGTACTATTGAAAGAGTCAAAAAGACAAATGTTAAAATAAAAAATAAATGGTTTCACTGTATACCACCTATCTCTATTCTAACCCCATTTACTTATTAATGCTTTTCCCGCATTAGCATTAGTAAAATAGATTGTTTTAGTTTTCAGCAAAGAAGATGCAAAGCATGTGAGTTTCAAAGCAGCCATTTTATTAGTAACTGCGCAAGTGCAAGAAATTCCCTCCAAGCGACTGCATGTCATACTACGTCATTGCAGTAGACGCATGCGCACTAAAGTTTTTCAGTTAGCGGCCATTTTAGAATCTCGCTTGAGTTACTTATTGGTAAAACACATAGGCAAGCTTCTTTTTCTTTTGCGTCGTCTGTTGTGCATCTTCATTTCACACGATACAAGGTTAATATGAGGTTAGAAGTTACATGAGAGGATTGCGTCCAAGCAAGTCTCTTTTCTAGGAGTCCTTTCTCCATCACTAAGTACTGTCAGCAGAAATACTTAATTGTTTTCTTTGCCCCCCATTGAACCATCATGTTTTTCACAGTCTGAGACCAGTTTTTTCTTGCCAGTCCTCTTTAGGGAAAAACCCGCAAAAAGTATAAAACTGGTAGAAAAAGCTTCTTAAAAAACAGCAATACTTTTTACAAACATTTCAAAAGTAACCCACAAAACCCTCCCAGGACTGGTGAGACACTTTCCGGCTGCCCCTGTTTTTCAACCTGCACTCCTCTGTGGTACATTCATACTTACTGACAACGGCCTCCTTCATAATAGGATAACTCAACCTCTTCCCCTTTTCTAGGGTCACCAAGGCGCACCTTTCATCACCAGTAATATGACTGTAAAGGCCAGCTCCCCAATCCTCCTCAGAGATCCTCTGTACTGCTAGCGCTGATTCATATGTCTGAAACAACCAGTCTATATCACCTCCCTCCTTACAGTCAGGCACCAAGTCTCTAGGTATATGGACTCTTTGTCCTGCACTGGACACAGTAATTCTGCTCCCACCATTTTTGTTAGATGCTAACAGCTATTTGGCCTACAACTCCATCTACTTGACAGTCACGTCACGAGCCAACAAGACCCTTTTCTACTCCTAGGCTTTCTCGGCCTCAGCTTATCTCTCTTCTGCAGCTACCTGGGCCAGCTGCAGCCTCCCCCCCCTCTAAGCCTGTGTGTTCTTGAGCTCCTCGGGGGACTGGGTTTGGGATCTCTCTCTCTTTCTGTGGGGGATCCCCTCTCTCCTCTGAAACCTTTGCCCAGTCATTTCTCTACTCCTTTCCCTCCTTCTCAGAGGCTGTACCCTTAGGGGCAGAGATTCTAAAGTCAACTACAATCAGGATTCTCCCTTCTCAAGAGTGCTGAAGTAGTACTCTTAAAAAACTCTCCCTGTGGTGCAGATTTCATTCTGTGGATGCCCTCCCTGACTGCAAGGGCCGACTAGTACTCAAACTTATTTATTTATTTATTTATTTAAGCATTTGTAAAGCGCTCTGTAACCCTACGGGCATCCTGGCGCTGAGTACATATAGCTAAGGAACTCTGTGGGGACAGGGAAGGACAAAGGACATGGTACTGTTTATATAGGAGGGTTTATTTGGGAACTTTCGGAAAAAGCCATGTCTTCACCTTTTTACGAAAGGTCATAAATTCGTTTGTCTTTCTAATGTCGATAGGGAGGTTGTTCCATAGGTGGGCTGCAGCTATACTGAAGGCTCGTCCCCCACAGGTGGCTTTCTTGATCCTAGGGATGCTAATAAAGTTTAGAGATGAGGATCGAAGAGACCGGGTGGGCTCATACCAATTAAATTTGTTCTGGAGTGGTTGGGGGCCTAGGCCATGAGCTGCCCTAAAAACAATACATAGGGATTTGAAACAAATCCTCTGATGTATGGGCAGCCAGTGTAGATCGGCCAGGGCAAGAGTGGTAGAGGATCTTCGCTCGCGAGAGAGAGCCAGTTTGGCTGCTGCCGCCTGGACACTTTGAAGTCTGGAAATAAGATAGGCAGGGGATTCCAGCAGAAGAGCATTACAGTAATCCAGGCGGCTGAGGATGGTACTCCTGACTATATCGGCTCTGGTCTGCGGGGGCAGGAGAGGTAGCAGCCTTCGGAGTCCTCTCAGTAAAGCGAAACAGCAGCTGACCTGCTTATTGATGTTAGTTTCTAGGTTCAATTTGTTATTAATAGTGACTCCGAGATTTTTTACTGAGTTCACTGGGGTGGGCGAGTCCCCTAACAGCTGAGGCCAAAAGTCTAGAGGTAAACTTTTGGGAATTTTTCCTACTGTGCAGTGCAGTATTTCAGTTTTCTCACTGTTAAATTGTAGTGAGTTCTGGTTGAGCCAGAGTGACATTTCCAGCATGCAGGTGTGGAAAGTGTCCAGTGAGTTTGCATGGGCTCCCTGGAGCGAAATTATCAGCTGAGTGTCATCTGCGTAATTTGTCACGCTGATGCCATAGCTTTTGATAATTCGCATCAGGGGTTGCATATAAATGTTAAAAAGTATGGGGCTGATAGCAGACCCCTGTGGGACCCCATGCGGGACTTCGATGAACTCTGATTGGTACGGAGGAATAGCTACTGCCTGGAATCTGTCCGTCAGATAAGAGCGAAACCAGTCAAGCGCGACACCTCCGACTCCGATGTTCTTTAATCTTTCTATCAGGATGCCGTGGTTCACCGTATCGAACGCGGCGGACAGGTCAAGCAGAATCAGGATTGCTGATTCTCCCCTGTCCGCCCTCATTCGCAGGTCATCCATGACTGTCAGCAGAGCTGACTCTGTGCCATGAGCTGGTCTGAATCCAAACTGCTCCTCTTCCAGAATGTTGTTGGTTTCAAGGAAGAGGGCTAGGGATCTACTGACCCATCTCTCTATGATCTTTATTGGATATGGTAAGAGGGATATTGGTCGGTAGTTCCCTTGGCAGCTTGGATCCAGATTTGGTTTTTTTAATAGCGGGGTAACAACCGCCAATTTCCAGTTTTTTGGCACAGAGCCTGTGCAAAGAGACTGATTGCAGAGTTGATGCAGCGCTGGGAGAATGTCATCCTCGAATTTCTTGGCTATTCTATGGGGAAGAGGGTCTAGAGGGGAGCCTGATGAAGTATCAAGAGCTGTTCGTAAAAATTCCTGTTCTGTAGGAACCACAAAGTTTTCCAGAGTAGCGTTAGAGGAGGGGTTACTAACATATGCCACCTTCCCATCTTTGTTTGCTTGAAAGCTGTTATCCTGCATTGTGGGTATGGATTTGCTATTCATTCCCTCTACGATTTTACTGATTTTTTCCTGGAAGAACACTGCTAGGCCATCACAGAGTTCTTGTGAGGGCTTGATTTGGCTATCAGCACAAGCGGTATGGGAAAGCTCTCTGATGAGCCTGAAAGTGTCGCGGGATTTATTGGAGCGTTTTTGTGGATTAAGTCTGCGAAGTGGCTTGTTTCGGCTAAAATTATTTCCTTCTTGTATTGTGCAATGGTAAGCCTCCATCGCACTTTCTCCTGGTCTGAGTAATTTTTCCTCCAGAGCTTCTCCGCCTTTTTGCAGGATTTGTTCAGTTCTTTCAGTTTGCCCGTGTACCAGGGTGCGGAGGGTTTTCCCCTTTTCTTGATTGTTTT
Organism: Lissotriton helveticus; assembly: GCF_964261635.1. Classification (NCBI taxonomy): domain Eukaryota; kingdom Metazoa; phylum Chordata; class Amphibia; order Caudata; family Salamandridae; genus Lissotriton; species Lissotriton helveticus. The sequence goes on along the minus strand of NC_136072.1, from coordinate 232,882,873 downwards.
CAACGGAATAATGGCGTCGAGTTTCTTAGTTATCTCGTTGCAAAAAGAGAGGTAGTTTGTAGTGACATCGTTCTCTATTTTGAACGAGGTCCCGACCTGGCGGAGATCGAGTTTTCCTTCCTCTTTCCTCTTCATCAGGTTCTTCCAGTCGCGACCTATGTAGGTTTTGGTCTGTGACCTCAAGGATCCTGTGTGGATCGGGAAGTGGGTATTAAAACTGAGGAGGTGATGATCTGACCAACCTACTGGAAGAATAGTATCCAAGGTCAGTAGGTCTTCTGCCGCAAATATTAAATCTAGTTATGTTATGTTATGTTATGTTATAGGTTTTTGTACCGCGCACAGCTACCCCAGCAAAGGGGCGTCCTGGCGCCAAAGAAAGGTCAACACAACATCACTAAGCGCACCTGAATCCAGAGGACTTAGTTAAAAAGGACAGTTTTAATAGCACGTCTAAAAAGGAGTAAATCCTCCATAGCTCGAATTTCACTGGGAAGTGAGTTCCACAGTTTCGCCGCCACTACTCGGAATGAGCGGCCGCCCATCCTGCTTAGCAGAAAGCGAGGAACAACAGACAAATTCTGCCCCATCGACCTCAAGGAACGAGAGGGTACATAAGGGGTCAGTAAATTCATCAAGATAGGTGGTGCCGTACCTTTCAGAATTTTAAAAGCTAGGCAGAGCACCTTGAACTCGATCCGGCGAGCCACAGGCAACCAATGGAGTGATTGCAATGCTCTAGATGCTGAGCAGCGTTTAGGCAATCCTAATACCGCTCTTGCGGCGGAGTTCTGAACTCGCTGCAGCCGTGTGAGTTCTGCCTTGTTCGTACCTGCCAAGAGGGCGCTGGCATAATCTATCCTAGACAGCACAGAGGCCTGAACCACGAGCTGTCTAGTAGGGGCATCGAAAAACTTAAGCACTGGCCTGATGCCCCTGAGTATACCAAAACAAGAGGCAGCTACCCTCTTAGTTTGGCAAGTAAAACTCAGTGTGGTATCCAGCCATACCCCGAGATTTTTTATCTCCATAACGGGCGCCGGAATCATTCCTAGTTCGGGGGGCCACCAGTTGTCACTCCACCGTCCAGGTTGCTTCCCAACCACCATCACCTCAGTTTTCTTTGTATTCAATTGGAGGCAATTTTGGTTCATCCAATTGGACACCGCGCGCAACCCCTCTCGGAAATTCAAGGCGTCCACAGGTGAGTCCTCAGTTAGTGTGACCGCCAGCTGCGTGTCGTCCGCATAGGACACCATTGACAGGCCCCAGCGTTTGACTACCGCAGCCAGCGGACTCACATATAAATTAAAAAGAGTGGGGCTCAGAGATGATCCCTGTGGAACACCCGTAGTGAGCGGGTGCGAGGTGGATTTACCAGGTGGAATCGCGACCTAGTGTGTTACCTAGTATGTGTGTGGGAGTATTTATCCACTGTTTCAGCCCTAGATTGTGGCAGGATTGCAGTGATATTATACAGAGCTGTGCGTAGTTGGTCATTGTCCCATATATTAAAATCGCCCAATATCAGCAGCCTGCTGCGAGAGATAGAAATATTACTTATGACCGTGATCAATTCCTGCTGTTGTGAGGCATTGAAGTGCCCCGGTGACCTGTAGCATATTAGCTTGAACGTACAGTCCAGTAATTGGATGTGTGTATGGTCTTATGGATGTGTGAGTGAGTGTGCAGTCGCTATCTGGCTATATGTGTGATTGGTACATAAGTGCTTTTGTAGGAGTGTAGCTGAGTCGGTAAGTGCTTGCCTGACTGTATGAGTGTATGGAAATTACATACGATTAAATTACATACTATAAGCAAGCACACAGATCTAATTTGAAACATATTTAAACGGGTGTAATAAAATGAATGTTCATTCAGTAAACCAACTCCTCTTTCTCCTTTTCAGCTCACTGTTTTTTTTCTTAAGTTCTCATCTAAGCACCCTTCTATTTTCCTTCTAGTATAGTGTCTAGAAGCTACACATTTTCTTTCAGCTTACATACGCTATCTATTTTTTCTGAATTTACTTTTATATTCTTGAACCTAATTAACATAACTGTAAAAGGTCTTTGCTTTTCTCTCAGTTTTATTTCAACTTCTGGTAACATCTGTTTTCAAGTGAAATCTCCAGTCAGAAATCCAGTAAACCAACTACTTTGTCAGTAGAAAAGCAGATAAAAGGGCTACCCCTCACCATGTGCTCTTTCGTATGTTGCTATAGTTAACATATCAAACCCTTCCTTTCATCTTTCTTTTTTGTTATACCACTTGTAAATGGTCAGTATTTATTTAACTCTTTCTGTGTTTCCTGCAAAAAAAGTCAAATTTGGTTGTATTTTTTCCACAAAACCGTGAATCCTCCACAACACTCAGTGCGGCCTCCTCTTGTAACTCCTCAGTGGATTTGCAAATCTATGCAGGAGTCCATTTAACCATTTAACATTATACTACTATAAGTTTGCACCTACATTTAACTTTATGAGATAGTACTGAAGTCGTAAATCACTCCTCTAAATTATGAGGAATGTGTCTAAACCAGTCTAATGTTACATTTTAAAGTACAGTTTCTTCAGAACCCTTCCCTCCCACACTGTCTTAGCTCAGTTTCCATAGCAACCACCTTGGAAACACTCTCTTGTACAGAAGCTCAAAAGTTCTGCAACACTTACTGTGAGCAGCGTCTTAGCTTCATATTAGCTTCAAGTTCAACTACAGCAGGAGTGGTTGACTGCTTGAAAATATAAGCATTTCCCAAATAGCATAACATTTTTAATTTTTTTCCAGAGTCAATCACAGATCTAGTTACATTTTTATATCAAAATCGCAACCTAATTTTAGCAATCTGCATATTTACACTATCCAATCCATTTTTCTTTTTCAAATTAGGTGCTGTCCTCCACTTTAACTGCTTTTCATTTTGAAAATTGTCTATTTCCAATCCAGACTTCTCCTGCTACTCCTGCTTGCCTTCAAAATGGTTAGAGTGTGGAGCGTGGGTCATAAATAAATAAATAAATAAATAAATAAAAAACATTTTTAAAGCGCCTGGCTACACAAAACAGTGTGTCCCCGCGCTAAATACTGCTAAATTGCCAGAGGAGCGAACGAGAGAGGGCCAAAAAAGTGCAGAGGGATGACTAAGGTATTATACCGGGGGGAAAAGGAAAGTTTTGAGTTTTCCCCGGAACCTAGTTTCCGAGGGTTCCATCCTAAGATCAAGCGGGAGCTCGTTCCAACATTTGGAGGCCAGGTATCTGAACGAACACCCACCCATCCTGGCTCTGGTGACTTTGGGGAGTGAACATCATCGTTCCGGATGATCTCAGGTTCCTGATGGGGCGATGTATGGCAAAAAGTTTTTTCAGGTAGTTCGGACCTTTATCATGGGCAATGCGATGCACAAAGCACAGGGACTTGAATTTAATTCGCTCCTTAATAGGGAGCCAGTGGAATTTAGCCAAAGCGGTTTTCCCAGATGCTCTGCGAGGGAGTTTGAGCACAAGGCGAGCGGCGGCATTTTGAGCACACTGAAGTTGGTGAAGGCCTTTTTTGCTCAATCCCAAAAGCAGAGCATTCCCATAATCAAGGTGGGGGGTCACCAAGGCGTGGACTATGGTCTTTCTTGATTCAATGGGGAGGATGTCTAGGACCTTACGGAGAACTTTCAGAGTGCTTTGTTTAAGGCTAGAGTGTATGCAAGAAAGATTGGCATTAACAAAGATTGACAAAGATTTAGGCTTGCCTAATGTGTGTTCATTACTTGGGTTGGCCATAGAGGATTAAAGTGGCATCAATTGCTGCTTATGGTTGAAAGCATTGCAGATTACCAACATACAGACCTCATGATTGTGCACTGTGGTGGCAATGACCGAGGCACACTTACTTGGGTTGGACTGGAAATCTGAATGAAGGATACCTTTGCCCAATTAATGGTACTTTTCCTTCACACTGCCTTGGTGTTCTCTAACATTTGCCAAAGACAGAAATGCAAGTGGTGAAACGAATTCTGCTCACAGATAGACAAAGCCTGGAAACATGTAGCTAAAACTGTTTCTGCATTCCTTGGAAACCACTACTTGGGCTCCATTTACAACAACAATTTACACTTTGACATGGAGGGTATATATATATGGAAATGTTGGCATTTGTTTGACAGAGAAAGGCAACCGTTTGTTTCCCAAGAACTTCAAAGACTGCATCCTGTACTATGTGTAATCACCTACACCTCTTAAACGATTCCAATTTCTTAAATCTCATCCGGATTCGTTTATCCTTTGCAGATTCACAAACCTAAAGCATTCATCCAATACATACCAGTAGCACTAGAGAATGTCTTATTGCATATATGAGTGGTTCATCACTCTAACAGTAGGTGTGTAAGTGCATATGTTTGTGTGTGAGTAGGTGCGTAAGTGTGTGTCGGGTCTATGAGTGGGTGTGTGAGAAGATAAGTGGGTCTATGATTGGATGTCTGACAGTCTGTGATAGGGTGTATGACTGTGTGTGAGTGGGTTTCAGTGAGTGTGAGAGAGGTATGTGTGTCAGAGTGGGCGTGAGAGCATCTGTGTGGGTGTGTGACTGTATGGGCATCAGAATGGGTGTGAGTGTCTGTGTGTATGAGGGCATGTGAGAGTGCCGGTCTGTGTGTGGGTGTGAGACTGTATGGCATCATAGTTGGTTTGTCTGCGTGGGTGAAAGAGTACCTGTCTGTGTGTGGGGGTGCTAGTGTCAAGCACTGCTGCTGCTTTTGTTACAGGGGGCGATACACCGGCCCCCATGGGTCAAAAATCACCCCCAGCCTTCTAATACCCACTACGGCCAGTCCAGCCCTGCTGTCTGGGTGTGTCACCGGGTGTGAGAGGGTGTCATTTGGTGTGAGACTGTCTGTGTGAGTGGGTGTGACAGTGTCTGTATCGGTGTCAGAGTGGATGTGGGAGTATCTATATGGGTGCCACAGTGGGTGTAAGAGTGTCTGGGTGTCAAAGTGGGTGTGAGAGTGTGTGTGTGTATTGAAGTGGGTGTGTGAGTATGTGTGTGTGAGTAAATAGATTAAAATAAGCATTTATCAGCGGAGCCCACTGAAGGTTTTAAATTGTAAGTGACTCTGTTTATGAACTACAGGTCCCAGCATGATATTGCCACACTAATGCACTGCCAAAGCCCACTGGGGGTATTTAAATTAGGCATGCTGCGAGGGAAAGTTTCAGAGTCAATCTGCTGTATTTGCTAATCACCCATGATTAAGAGGCAGGTGCCTCGAAACGCGTTGGGATATCTAATTTTGAAAGCTGATGCCTGTTCTTTGTGAAAATAAACCAGAAGGTTTTCCTCTTAAGCTGTGTGCGCGCTCGTTGCTTTGGGGCATCTTTGGTTTTGATATATATATATATATGTATTCGTCATCAAAAGTGAAAAATATCGCAGCACTCTCCTTGGGATTTAGTTAATTTATTTATTCCTCCATCTCTCTACTCCTACGTGTTTCGACCATCACGGTGTTAATCACGGTGTTTTAGCGTAGTCCCTTTTCACTTTTACACTTACATACAAGTCTCCCACTCAACCCATTATGAGGCATTGTGGGATCAGTAGTTCCTACACACACGCATTTAGATTACAATATCTTTTAACGTTTGTCAAGGTGAATTGATACAAAGTCCACATGTTTTATTTATATATATAGACATATTATATGGCACAAGATATACGTATATCTTCAATATATTCATACATTGTTTAGAAAAACTATTAGTTGTTAACAATATCCGTTTACTGCAATCTTATCCACTTAGTGTCACATTTAGTCTCATGCCCAGTTGGCCAAACGTGTATTACTATCTTGCATCCCAATGTGTTTCAATATGTGCCATAGTTAAATATTTTATACTTTAATAATTATTCATTTTTTCATATTTCTACAACCCGTACATTGCATCTACGTGGACTGGGTGTCCCCATCTTTAGTTGATACACATGTATTTGACTCAGTGTCCTGTTTCTGATTTGTAGTGAGATTCGTGGATTAGCATAGGGATCTGCCGATCTCAAGTGCAGCAAAAAAACAAAATGTCTGGCATTTTACTGCCCATTAAACATGCTTTTCCCACAAATGTTATCACACATGTGTGGTCAGAAAAGCTCTCACCTCACCTCTTCAGTTAGTTTACAAGCAACTGTTCAGCCCCTAGGATTGTTTCCTGATATATAAAATGGTGGCTGCAACCTTTCTCTCAGGTTGCGGTTAGCAAATCAGGACCTTGCTGTGGCGCGTGGAGCTGCAGATTCACCGTGTGTGGATCCACTGAGGGTCCACGTCCCTACATATACAATTTGTTTTTATATTTTTCAAACTACTGAATGGATATACACAAAATAACAAAAACCACGCTTTCTAGACCATAAGCTATCTTCCTGCCAAATTTGGTGTAATTCCGTTCAGCGGTTCGGGCTGTAGTCCTTTTCCAAATTTCTATGGGAAACTGCAGGGGTAAAATCCTTTTTCTCAGCCCTCTCTTGACAAATCACCCTGATACTTTCAAGACAGCATCTGATGTGAGTGACGCACTCATTTTTTAGGTCTCGCGTAATCAGCGTGCATGCGCTGCATAGGAAAAAGACCTTTAGTAATTGGCACAACTTTGTGGGCAAAAACGTGCATGCGTTGCATTGCTTTGAATGGCAACACGTGCACGTTTGGCGATTCCCTTGCGGGAGCGAGCAGCGGCGCCATATGTTAGCAATTATCACGCCTTGCTGCTCGCTCCCGCAAGGGAATCGCGCAGGCCCCCTCCTCTCTCCCCTCCCCCTGCTGCCTCGCACGCTTGTGCTTGTTTCCATTCCACTCACGTAGAATCGGGGGAAGGTGTCACTTTTTGGATGTCATTTCGCTATAATATTGCAGTTTCTTTATATTTCATTATTGCTTTTGTGTGTTTTTTGGTAATTATAAGATTCCTTGTTGACCCGTTTGGGAGGGCCCCGAGCAGTAGCGCGCTTTAGGTACATGGAGTATTTCCTCCATTGCACTTATATAGAGATCACAAGATTGGTTAGTGTCAGAGGGAGGCTATCTTTAATCATAGGCATAACGCGGATCCCGCGAAGGTGTTTGTCCGTAATAGAGGAGGAACATATCTGTGTCCGTGGAGGAGTGCATTTGGGGTAAGGGACTTTACTCTGCAGAAGGGTACTTAGAATATCCCGGAGGTGTAGTTGGCACTTGTAGACTGAGCAGGCATATATATGTTTGTCACCACAGTGTGATGTAAAGACTTGCTGGTTCATGAATGATTAAGACTCATTCAGGAACACTCGTATGCATGCATTAATGGGATCGAGTGCTCTCTTTGAAGTTGTAAGGTACGTCAGATAGAGTATTTATCCACATATATGCTATTCAGTTGAGAGTGATTTTCCATTGAGATTGATGGTTTGTTGCTCTGTCTCCCCTTAAGCGTGTGGGTGGGTCCAAGTAATATTGAGGACCGGTTTCTTTGTACTACACAGTGAGTGTTGAGACCGTGATACAGGCACACACGAGCCCTCTGGGTGAGGCTTCACAAGTGAGTTCTGTAAAAATATATTTTTTTTATGCATGAGACAGGTGGTGCCCACGAAGTTTGAGGCCCACAGGGTCACACTCACTAAGGTGGGTGACGCCACTTGATTAATTGTATTCACTTTTGTAACACTGTAACATGATGATGGCATGGAAACAAGGTTTATTGTGATTTTTCTTGGATGATTAGTCCGATCAGTAGGTTTTTTGCAGTTATGCTGCTTTCTGGTCGTTTTAGATTCAAGGACTTTGTTTAATAGCAATTTTACTTCACAATACGCTTTGACTATTTCTTTTGAGTTTAGGCTATATGGGCACTTTTGCATGTCCGGGTGATCAGCACATCTTAGAGTATGAACATAGGTAACTGGAATTGAATTGGAGGTACCTGTAGTTTTGATTTTCTTTATTATGCTTTATGTTGTTCCTTATACCCTTGTCCAGATGAGGCCTGAATGAAGTGGCTGAAACGTGTAGACAGTATAAAACAAGCATTGGCATAGCCAATAGGTCTCGCCTTTGGGACCTTATAAGTGTTCAACCGTGCTACAGTCAATGTTGCTGCACCTAGGATATTTTGCTGCATAACTAAATACTTATAAGTTCCAAAAGCGAGACCTATTGGCTATGCCAATGCGTATTTAAACATTTGGTGAAGAGTTGTCAAACGTGCCAAAGTTATTGGCAAATAAAAAAATGCTTTTCCTATGGAAACTAGGTCCTAACCATAACTAACTACTGGCGACCATTTAAGAAACGATTTACAAATGAAAAATAAATTAACACTAAATTAAACTTATTATAATAATAATAACTTTCCTCCCTGTAGCTTTATAAACCCAACATCCCGCCACACCACTATAAATCACTAATAACATAAAAAACTTTATTTTTTAAATTACAAGCTACATTTTAAAACAAATAACATTTAAACCAACAATACTAAGAACTAAAATTAGTATAATAGCTCAAACCCATTACAATATTAATTAAAAAACATATTTTTATCACAGTATTAACTAAATTAAAAACTATATTCTTAAAAATATTACTTACAAAAAAATCTATATTCTGGATAACGATATTATATACCAAGATATTTTTGCATCACAACTATTTTTTACTACTATTTTAGAGTTCTGATATTTTGATTTCAATATTTTGTTCAAAATACCATACATAGATCAGTGGCCATGGCAACGATGACAGTAGCAAGGCGGAAAACTTCCTCCCTCCTACTGGGACAGACACTGAGGATTATCTCTAAAATGGTAGGAGACTCGGTCAGTCAAAATCCTTTATTCAGCTTCCATCAGTTAGGAAAACCATAAAATTACATTTAAAATGTTCGTACAGCAAATGGTTTTAAAATTCATTTTCCTAAAAAGATACATATAGAAAAATCATTTACAGCTATAGCAAATTGTAAAGTGCAAAAGTACAATCCTTTAAAAACAATCTAAAATATCTTGAGCAATACAGCGAGTAGAAGTAAATATAATCTTAAAATTTAATTTTCATAACCTACTCTAAATTTGACCTGTGTCGAACGACAAACTTCAAAAATGTAACTATGGCCTTCGCAATACACTCCTTGTCCAAAAATTGGAGAGAGATAAATGCAGGACGACACCTTCAGAGACCCATAGTTTTTAAAATCGGGATCAGCCAACGTTTTCTTGGTTCACTATAAAACGTACAAAATAAGATTGTGTGAATTGAAGATTGGGTAGAGACATCATCACAAGGGCAGGTTGGTAAAGACTTTGCCCGGTCATTAATTTTTGGAAAGGTAACTAGACGGTAAAAAGTGTCCAGCCTAAACCGTATTAATAGGAATCTTTCATAGCTGGACAAGTTAAAGGTTAGATGGGGTTGGATGGTCAAAGTCGTTTGAATTGTTAACATATGTTGGACTGATGGTTTACTGACCTCATTAGTCAGCCGCAGTTGTTCTAGGTGCGTCAAACAATGTTTTTTAAATGCTTTTTTAGAGAGTTCTGAGATTAGGATGGGAGAGTGGAAGTATTTTGCCATACCCAGATCGTACAGGAAGTTTTTAATGTAGACTATCCACCCAATCTTATGTGCATTCTCTAGAGAAATACAGTCCTGTATAAACCCTTGAGAGAAAATAGTTTTATTTGACGACCAGATACGGTGCCATAGAAGAAGTGGTTGGATTTTAACTAGGTCTATCAAATAAGACCGACCAAGTTCCAAATGGCACGAGTAGGTCACAGTACCTTGTGGCACGGCAAGGAGGAACCTTAAAAAACTGTTTTCGACCTTTTGTAAAGCATCTACCTTTCCGTAGCCCCACACTCCGGCCCCATAAGTTGCGATGGTTAAACATTTAGCCTTATATAGCTTGATGAGTTCAGTGGGGGGCCTTCTTCCTAATCTTCGTGAAAAGTTTACTAGCGCCACTGTTGACCTCATAAAAAGCAGTTTCCTTGACTTGATAGCCTGCCTACAAGAGCTTTTGTGATCTATTACAATTCCCAGGTACGGGTACGTGTTGGTGCTCTCGAGTTTTACATTATCGATAAAAATAGCCTTGGTTTTCTTAATTCTGGAACCTGAAGAAAAAACAAAGGTTTTTTTAATATTGATATTCAGGTCCAGATTGGCCATAAAAGTATTATATCTCACAAGAGCACATTGTAATTCTACAGGGGTGCGAGCTAAAATCACGGCGTCATCGGCGTAGAGTAAGGCCGGTATTGGGCATTTGTTAATAGTAGGCAGGTCCTGGGACCCTTTTACCATGTCCTGTTCCAAGCCATTAGTATAGGGTGTAAAAGGAAAGGGGGCCAGGACACAGCCCTGCCTAACCCCTCTCTCTACCCCGAATGACGCCGTTAGTCCCCCCCCAACCCCGTACCTCACTCTTGCTGTAGCGTCCGAATATAGCTCGTGCAGGAAATTAACGAGAGCCTGCTCTACCCCCATTTCCAGTAAAATAGACCATAATTTTGAGTGGCTGACGCAGTCGAAAGCTGCTGATAGATTGACATACGCCATGTATAGAGCCCCCCTTAGCATTTATGTACTTGCCCATCAAAAGAGACAAGTTGAGAGCTTGTTCGATGGTGCCAAGGCCTTCTCGGAACCCAAATTGTATGTCTGATAAAATCTTGTTATCGCCGCCCAATGCTGGAGGCGGTCTAGAATAACTCGCCCCGCCACTTTCCCTAGAGTATCCAGCAACGAGATCGGACGGTAACAAGAGGGCGATTGACGGTCCCCTTTTTTACAAATAGGAACAAAAATAGATTCTGACCATGAGTCAACAAGCCCCACAGCGCATGATGCTTGCAGAACTCTGGTCAGAATTGGGGTCCACAGGTCCAAATTAAATTTGAAGAAATCAATTGGGACCCCATCGGGGGCCTGGCGCCTTTACATTTTTGCTAGCCATCAAGGCAAGCTCTACTTAGTTGTACGTTATGTCAAGGGCTATAGGAAATGGAGTGATTTTGGGTGCAGGATTGGTCTTTTCCTGTGCATTATACGCTTCTTGCCCCTTAGAGGGGAGGCCAAATATCCGAGCGAAGTGTTCAACCCATATTTGTTCGTCTATCGCCACATCAATTTTAGGGTTATCTCTAGAATCTGAAAGGAAGGGAGATTTAATGACTGCCCAGTAAGCAACACTATCCCTTAAGGTGCAACTTTTGTGGAGTTGATCCCATAATTCTTTTTTCAGTTCGGTTTTCCTAGATTTTATGACTTGGTTGTACTCCCTTCTGAGGATGGCGATTTCCTGGGCACCCTGTTCTGTTTTATGTAGTGCTACTTTTGGTGTTGTGTATGCTTTAGTGCAGCTACTGTTAAACCATCCTTTTGTTTTAGGCTTTCTATCTTTTAGTTTAGCAAAAAGGGCTTTTTTTATTGTTTTAGTTACGTTCATAAAATTGGTCATGACTTCCTCGTTGCAGGTGGCGATGTCAAGGCACTGTTCATCGCCTTTCGTGATTTTTTTAACTACATTTGTAGTAATAACTGCTGGATTCACTTTGTCCCATTTGAGTGAATACCCCTTGAGCCTGTCTAAAATCTGAGTGTTTTGCCCCAGTGTCCTCGATGTATTACACCTATCTGACTTCTGTAGAAGTGATAGGGTAATGCTATTAGGGTAATGATCACTACTAATATTATCATGAGTCTTGAAATTTAAAACTCGTGATCCAGCTTTAGAGGAGATGAAAATAAAATCTATTGTACTAGGGGTTCCTCTACCGTTGAAAGTGGGAATAAGCGGGACTGAAGGGTTTATCATGTCGTTAGCCAAGCCTAGGTCTAGACCAAAAAAGGTTTCATTCAGACAGTCCCCAATTGTAGTGTGGGGAAAGTGTGTTATCAGGTGTTCAATCTCATCCATGAGACCACAGGTCAACTGGTCGCTATTCCTACACAATATTTGATTAAAATCACTACCCCAAATGATTACCACATCTTTTGTAGCCTTATTGATTAATTCCTGCAGGGAGAGAAAAATGTGTCTTATTACTGTTATTAATTCTCCCTGGTGTAAGTTTTTATAAAAGATGTCGGTTTTACTCAAGTGCAAGGTTATTATTTGAAAATTGGGTTCTAGTTTAATTGGGACAATTTTCTTAATCTCCACTAGGTTGGAAACAAAAATGGCCAAACCTCCTTTAACTCTACTGGATGGTGACGGTAGTGCTGATGGAAAATAGGTTTTGTAGCCCTCTATATGTGTCACAGAAGTAGCCCACGTTTCTTGAAAACAAAGAATATTAAACTTGTGAACAAAACTAAGCCAAGTGTCGTTCACCACCTTTGAAAGCAGACCTGCAATTTTCCAGTTAAGTATATTGATAGAGGATTTGTTCCGAGGACTATCGAGGGCAGGACCTAAACTGATAGTCTCTGCTTGTGTGTTGTACTGGCTCTTACTATAAGGAACTGGTTGTCTGTTGCTCATGACTAGGCCCGGATTACTAGCGAATTTTCAGTGGTCAGTGGAAGAATACGATTCAGGTCCAGTGATATTTACTGTTGTAGACCTTGTGGAAGGAGAAGTGGAGGATTCTGATTCTGATTTACCAGACTCTGAAGTTTGTGATTCCCAGCAGGCTCTGAGATTGGCAGAACAAGTCAATCGGTCTCCACCAGTCCTGACAGCAAATTAAATCTATTACAAGTTGGCATACCATAAACACAGTCCTGGGTTAATACATTTCTACCAAACCCCTAGGCCGACTGGGTCCCGATGGATGGGTGATAAAAGAAACCGAGTGGCAATATATTAATTTCACCCCTTGCTATGGCATAGTTCCCACTCTCTCGCAATATTGTATTAACCAGCTGGGGGGATCTAAAAGTCAAAACAATACAGTCTCCCAGAAAGAGTTTCCCACGCAAGCCCACCCACTGGACCCTTCTTGCCATCTTAAATTCTCTGAACAGGGATTCTCTTAAATTCTCTGAGACTCAATACTTTGTGATATATGCATTTCAATAGCACTTTGGGCTTCCAACAGAGTAGATGGCTTCTTTTACAGCAGTCTTAAAAGGCAGATGAGGTACTTGAGTTACTTCTCCACATGGAAGAAAATAAGCCAGACCTCCTTATGGAGATCCTCCAGCTATCCTCTTTGGCTTTAGAGGGATTGTTTCCCTTTATTGATGCGCTCCTGCAATCATTACTCTTTTCTCATGGGTCGGATCAGCTTTTGCCCCTCGATGAACCACCTGGCTCCCTACCACCACCAAGATTCCTTAAATTTCTATCTGTTCTAAGCAAAAACTGCGGTCCTTTTCCACTGCCGCTCCTGATCGGGAGTTAAAGGGGATTAAGACTATGTGGAAAGAAGGTGTTTTCCTCAGAGGGTATTGCCCTCAGTTCCACTATGCCTTTTGGCAAGGTATTCGTGTGAGCTCTCCAAGATAATGCAGACAGCCTTGTTTGACTTTTCGGACCACCTACTTTGTCATGGTCTTTCAAGATGGGCAGAATGTAGTGAATCCGATCTTTCACTCAGGGCTGGACATGTAGACACTCTGTGGCAGTCCCTGGTGGTCATCGATGACCATCTTCTACCATGCCTGGCTTCATTCAATGGCCTTTTCAGGATACGTTGGGGCAATTGTGTTGGACACGCCTTTTGATAGTTCCTGTATGTTTGTGAAAAAGCTTATCCCTCAAGAGCTTAAAGCAGTGGTGAGGGTACTGAAGTATGCATTGGTGTGTCTCTCTGTCTTGAGCTTCCATATGAGGTCCCAGATTGTTCTCCCTTTAATGGCCCGATCCATGTGAATCCAGTGCTTCTCCGACTCCCTTTTAGACCATTCTGCCACTATCCGCAGTTGAGCCACTTCATAGTAAAGGCCGAAGTTGGGTAGACCCACCCCACCCTAAGCCCTTGGACGCCATAAGATATGAAAGTATAAGCGAGCCCTCCCGCCTTGCCAGATAAAGCGAGTGAAGAGCGATCTTATTTAAGGGAGGAGCTCTTTATCCAGTTCTATCAGTAGAGCCTGAAAGAGTTACAAATATTTAGGGAGCACCGTCATTTTCATTGCATGTATGTAACCCAACCAAGAGATAAAAAGAGGTTTCCAACGTTGAAGATCGCTTTGAAGCTGAATCAGTGTGGGTGGAAAGTTAGCCTTGTATAACCCCTCTACTCGTGGTGTCAGTTGGATCCCCAAATATTGTAGAGAGTGGTGTGCCCAATGGAGTGGAGAACGGTCCTGTAGCTCCTAAACCACAGCCTCCAGAAGTGTGGGATTAAGTATATAGGATTTATCTAGGTAAACCTTAAGCCACTCCACTGTCTCATACCTAGTCAGCTCTGCCTGCAACACTGGAAGTGAGAGTGATGGCTCTGTGAGGGATAAAAGCACATCATCCACGAACAGCGATATTTTGTGTGCATCTCCCCCAAAGGGAATCCCCTTTATTTCTGGGGTCTCCCGGATATGCATCGCCAGCAGTTCAATGCTAAGAGCAAATAGCTGGGGTGACAAAGGGCACCCCTGCCTGGTCCCTCTAGTAAGAGAAAAGGGGGCAGACATTGTCCCATTAACCAGCACTCTGGAACGTGGCTGTATGTAGTTGGCCTTGATCATATTGGTACATTTATCTGCAAAACCGAAGTGTTTTGAGTGTGTTAAAAAGAAAGGGCCAGAACACCCTTCCAAAATCCTTTTCGGCATCCAGTCCCCCGAGAACAGTTGGTATCTTTCGCTTAGTCACTTTTTCGATCAGGTGCACGGCCCCATCTAATGTTATCATGGGTTTGCCAGCCTTTTATGAAGCCTGATTGATCAGGGTGGACAAGGTGTGGCATTAGGTAATTTAACCTATCTGCTAAGATAGCTGAATAAAGCTTTACATCTAAGTTTAAGAGCGCAATAGGCTGGTAGGAAGTGCAGAGGAGCTCATATTTCCCCTGTGATCACCACCTCAGCCATGGATGGGGCCGTCCCTATCTCTTCTACCATATTATTAAAGAGTTTGAGGTGTGGGATGAGGTCGGGCATGAAGGTTTTAGAAAAATGTGGCGTCAATCCATCCGGACCTGGAGCCTCATTGACCTTGAGGGGTTTGATGGCTTTGCCCAACTCCTCCTTAGTGATAGGTGCCGCGAGAGCATCATTCCTCTCTTGTGAGACCTTAGGGAAGTTCAACATGTGGAGATATCGATTTTGTTCCTCTATGTCCCTTGTTTCCCCTGTGTAAAGACTCTCATAAAATGCCCTGAATATGTCAGCCTTCCCTTTATCTGTGGACGCTATCCGACCCTCCCCATCTTGTATGTTTCCAATGTATTCCTTTCCCCTTTTTCCCTCAGTTGTCTAACCAAGTGTTTGCCTATTTTGTTTCCTTGCATTTAGGAGATTTGACAGAGCCGTAGTAGTGCACATTCTGCCCGGTTATTATATATCGCCTTAAAGTTGCCCACAAAGTGCAGTGAATGTGCGCAGTGAGCCCCTGGTGGCGTAGTGTAGTTCCTATATTCCCAATAGGCTCTGCGCATTGGAATAATATATATTATAGTTTAGATGTAGGGCTGAGGTCTCTATCGAATATATTAGACTTAATTGTGAGTGCCAGCTAGCTCAGAGGTCACTAGAAACTTTCTCAAATTCACAAGAAGGGATTAGTGTCTGACAACCGCATAAACATGACAACTTTGTTTCCCAAGAATAAGAAATCAATCTCTAGAGTCGCGGAAACAATAGATGGCTATTTCACTCAGTCAATCGTGCATGCTTCGTTTCACCAGAGGTGCAGAGAAATAGAGAGACGGGCGTTTTCAATAAAAGGTATTTATTGAACGTTCTTCTTTCTCAATCATAAGAAATGAACTGCTACAATCGTAATACTGGTTGCAAAGTATAATGCATACAGTACGAAGAGTATTATAAAATAATACTGTAAAAGCATAGTATGGTTTCTAAGCCATATAAAATAACAAAATACATACATTAATAAATAAAGACTAAAAGTACTCAATTGGTGCTTCTAAAATACGCCTATCCCGGTGTACCTAACCTAAGTCTAGTACAAGGGTAGAAGTAAGTGAGGTGTAGCTTGTTTAGTATTCTTTGCCAAGAATCTCTCCAAGAAATCTCTACGGGTCTAATCAGCTTCGTACCTTGGTTTAGAATGAAGGAGGTCTTGTATCTCTCTCTCAGAGCTTGATTTCCCAGTAACCCGCAAGGGTAGCCTGGAAACACTGGAGCTGGATTTCTCGGCAAGAGAAAAGACTGCGTCTCTCTCAGTGCGTCTGCTGAAGGGTCGGCTTCCTTCGGCACTTGCTTCGGCAGGGCGTCGGGTAAGTAGATAGTCGAACTGCTGCAAACCACTGTGTGTTTGCCTGGGCAAGTGTGGGCATATTTATACTTTGAAGGTGCCAAGTTTTACGTAAGGTTGGACATAATAACGCCATCAAAGACTCAGTTCTTTGAAAACTCCATGATTTCTTGGATAAATTAATATTCAAGCAAGGGGAAGTCCCTAACTGCTGAAGGCGGGTTTTTCCAAGAAATCATTGTGGATTCTCGGAACTAGTGGAAGTAGCCATGCCGTATTTGGACTGCATAGGCTAAGTCTAAATATGGTAATGATTTCTATGCCTATATAAGGATAGGGTGATTTATACCTATATATGGGCATGAATCTGGAAAATTACACTAGGGTCCTAAATTCATATACAACACCCACTCCACTTTATTAAGTTCAACATTACTAAATTATAAGTACTGAAACATATCTAAAGCATGTGTTTACAGTCCCACCCAAAATACAAAAATTGCATTTGAAAAAGGCTATATACGAAATGAGTATAAACTGTACGCATTTGAGCAAAGTGTATTCATATATGATATATAGCATGAAATGATTAATGCTAACCTAATGAATCACAAATGTATATTTATGAAATGGCTCTTAAGTACAGAAGAAAGGTCGAGACCATCCCATAGCAGAATATATGAACTGTTTTGGTTTTGAGGACAAGGCCAAATATTGCCTTTAGGAAGTGTTCAAAAGAATTCTTGTTCTCTAAGAATAGTTCTACTTTAAGCAGATTACTCTGTGCCATAAAAAGTTCTATTTTGGAAAAAGTTAAAATTGTATCAAAAAAGCTTCTCAAGTTTAGACGGTTTGTTTTGAAAATTGAAGGTCGAATTTCAGAGTTCATGGAACGCTGTGTGCAAGAATCAAAAGTTTTTCTCTGTGTCAGGAGAAAACATCAGATCGTCTAAGCTGGCAAAGAAATAGTCTACCACAGTAGGTGAAATCGGAACTACTTCATCAAGTAGATCAAATGTGCACAGATGAGAAACATCGCCGTCAGCATCAGTTGCCGCGTTAGCCATGTTCATATCAGATGGTACCTGTGTGCCTGTTGTTCCTCGTATCTCACCATCAGCTAGACTTGCCGGTGAGACCTCAATGAATGCCGTCATCAGGATTGGTAGCCGTTGGGGGCAACACAATGCATGAGTCGTTACCGAACCTAGCAAGGTGTCAACATTCGATGGCAGTACTGATGGAAGTGTAAGACAAATGTCCAACACGCATTCTTCTCCGCAAAGCAGGCATCGTAGAACAGGTAAGATGCAATCTTGCCAGATTGGTCTGAACGAAAGGAACCAAGTGGTATTCACATCTCTTAAATGAGCCAAGCCAAGAATCTCTGTAATCCTTGCACGATACCGCATGGCTAGGAGGGCTTGTTCCATGGTAGTCTGGGTATCATTGGTGACTGGACTTGCCATATCGGAGCAGAAGGAATAAAAATAGAATTCCTGCTACGAGTTCCAAAATGAGGCAGGCCGCCGAACAAAGAGTGCACGAAATTTGGAAAAAAAGCAGAGGACTGCTTCAAAGGGAGCTAACAGTCCAGAAAAAATCATCTTAAATACATGTGCGATGCCGCTGGTCTCAGACATGTTTAAGATTTGACCTAACATTTCTGCGAAATGTACTGGGCAGTCTGTTGATAATAATGCTTGTATCTCTGCAGAAGTCTTTGAAACTTGCAGATCATACGTTTCTCTAGACGAGGTCAGTGGCACAGTTTTTTGTAAAAGAATGACTTTCATTCTGCTTAAAGTATCAATTCGCATAGAAGAGATATTCAGTGAAGGCCATAACGCCGACTTCCTGTCTGACTTGCTTTTTGGAAACAATACTTGCATACAACAAGTGACCCTGGCTGACACACTAACTAGATAGGCTTTTCCTGGCAACATGCCAGAACAGCTGTGATCATTCAACATTATGTACATTGGATAGCTGCCTAAAAACTGGATCTATCACTGCTGCTGGTGAACCGTGCAGGTGGCAAGAAAAGTTATTTGAAGAACCATCACACGCTCAGTGTAAATTAATACCTTGACACAAAAGTGTACCGCTTAGTGAGTTCTTACAATTTTTACCACTAAGAAATACTTCCTTTCCCCCACTCAAACATTTGTGTGTGTATGGTAAATTCCAGGCCGACTTAATGTATTCTTTATCCAACCTTTCATACATGCCTGCTAGTATGTGCTGTAGACAGTACTGAAATTGGAAAATCGTCACTGGTATTGTGATGGTGCCATGTATTATCCATTCTACAAATGGTTTCTCAGAAACAGTTAATGGTAATCTTTCCAGTTTTTCAATGCTCAGCACCGTATAGTCTGCTCCTCTTTGTGCCAATGATATTTGTTTATCTGTAAGGTTAAATACAGTAAACAATGACATGGTGTTGATTAGATGCCATGGCACGTAGCCTGAACAGAGATTTTGTAACGTCCAGCCTAGCAGCATTATAGAACGTAATTGAGACTGGCCATGTTGTAACATTAGCAAGTCTTGCTCTATTATGTCAATGGCAGATGATACAATGCTGTCCAAAGAATAAATTCTGGTGGACAGAGTCGTTAACCCATTGTCCACTACAGAGAGAGCTTTCTCAAAATTAATCAATTTCTCGTATTTTTTCTGCTGTTTCCATTTGTGTGACCTTCCATGCTTCGTTGTAAGCAGCGTATATACCGGCGTTTATGAAACGTTTTTTACGTGGCTTACGAGGTCCAAGTAAGAAGTCTCGTAAATCAACGCCTTCTTTAAGTAAAGATAAGTGTTGTTTAAGTTCTGGAAGTGTGGATTTCTGTAGCCACTCAAGGCATAGTTTTCCTAGACTGTAAGTTGTTACTATCCCTGGATGTTGTCTCTGGGAGTATCTTGGATCTGGCCTATTCACTGTGAACCCTTGTGTTTTGTTCAGGAATCTATCTTGACAGTTATTAGTACGTGTGGGCCAGATTAACCATTTTTTCCAATCAGGATTAGTTCTGTTGTGTTTTAAAATCTGTTTTACGTCTACCTCCTCATCCGCAGTGCTATTACTGTCAGGCGAGGGCTTACGTATGGACGGTTTGTTTAAATCTTTTATCTTAGCTAAGCCAAGACAAGATGTTTGTTGAACAGTGTCATTTAAAAACATTATTTTTTCTGGGATAATGCAGGCTCTGAATAAGGCTTCTAAACCTTGTACCTGCCAGTCTTTTGTGCCCCAAATACTTTTTGTCTCAATGTTTTCTTTCCAAAAGTTAAAACCTAATGTAGACAGCTGAGCATAAAAGTTTGCAGAATAAATTTGTTTAGTATTGGTCAACATGTATTTCATTCCGGTCTTATTCATATTTTTGAAATAAAACGTTTCTGGATTTGTGACATTAAACCCTGAGAAGTATGGAAACTTTTCATAAAATGTTTTTGAGCTTCCTTTTGGCGGTGTTGGACAATGTTCCCATTGATTGTAAGTAACAACATTTCTAGGGTTTGCAGATTTGTGCAAATAATGGTGACCATAATGATTAAAACAATACATTTGTTCATAGTCTGATGAACCTCGTAAGTATTCATGTTTTGTGAATTTAGCTGACATTTCTAAATCTGTCATCATGTTATTAACAGTCTCAAAGTCCCAATCATCAGAAAATGTGCTGGGTGAAACAAAGACACTCAAAGAAACCTTAAACTGGTGTGGAATCTTCAACAGTTCCACCGGGCCATAAATGTCATAATCAGTTGTGTCCCATGCTATACCCCCAGGTATAGGAACGGCTATGATGTTCACTGATGACAGGTCTCTTCGCTCATGATGAGATGATTTGTGAGGTTTCAGGAGCAAGTTGATATTCATACTTGCTGTGTCCATTGTACTGTATTTTCCATCTATCATCTTTCCCAAACTTAAAACAAGAATGAGCCAAAGTATGAGAAAAAGCACACCTAACACAATCCAAAATTCTACCCATGGTGAAACCAGATATGTATTTTCAAGTTGATGAAAGAGTGCTGTTATCTTTTCTTTGAAAGTTGTATTTGCTGGCGTTGTTTCAGGTTCACTGGGATCCTCAGAAAAGGTATCAAAGTTGATAAAATAGCCAGAGGCAGTTCTGTCAATTGTTGAAATAGCATCATGATTGTTTTGAATCGTTGGAGCTGCTTCTTCCTTTGTCATATTTGTATAGTCAGATGCTATATCATTGTAGACAGGTATTTGGGTCTCAAGAGGCACAAGTTCCATGGATTTGTTGCATAGTCCCTCTTTTCTCACTGCAGGTTTATCAAATGTGATAAGTCTTTCAGTTTGAACCTCTTGGATTGTAGCAAGATTTGGTTGTCTGCTACATCTTGGGAGTCCACTGGGCCTACTACTTATTATCGGCCACATGATGTGGTTTGACCAGGTCGATGGACACAACTCTGTTCTCCCTTTTACCAGCAAGCGTCGGTAGTAACACTGATCTTGTCCCGTGGATAGCTGAGACAGGTACTGCTTTTCTGTAAGAAGGCCCAAATTCCTTCTTCACCGCGATCTTTTCCCTGACTAGATCCCCAATCTTTGGATTCCAGATAGGTCTTGCTGGGACAGGTGGTTTATCTTCAGTGGTCATTTGCTTCTGTATTGTGTTACTCAGACTTCTTGTTTCATTTAAGTTCTGTAAAATAGCCTAACAATCTTTGATATCAAAGGGTTTTTGTTCCACCACTGAAGTTTGACAATCGAGGTCTTTGATTATCATTCTAGTACCAAACAGTAATTCATATGGAGTGATTCCACCCAGAGAATTTCTTGGCAGATTGTTAAGACTACGTTGGACACTTATTAGATGTTTGACCCACCCATCACCCGAACCTAATACCCTAGCTGTTATAGATTGCTTTATGTCACGTTTTTTTCTTTCCACTACCGCATGTCCCTCAGGATGGAATGGACTTGAGTACCGCAATGCAACGCCCAAACTGGCCATGGCCTCCTTGTAAGCCCAAGAATTAAACACAGGACCCTGGTCAGAATGTAGCGTGGCGATTGCGTATGTGCCGATAAAGACTCGCAAATCTTTTATAACAGTTTGGGCGTCAGCCAAGCACTGAGGCCACATCCAAATAAATCTTGTCCTAATAGTTCTGGGACCGCCTCCGTCTATGGTGACGTCTGCTTGTAGATAGTCTAATGCTGTCTAACAATGGTGTCTGAACTGGGCTGGCTACACTGTAGTCAGGTATCTGGTGGTTTTCAAAACTATGATATCCGTAACAGGTATCGCAGTTAATTCCGAATTCATAAACTTGGACGCTCATTCCTGGCCACCAGAACATCTCTTCTAATTCTATTAGAGATTTTAAGACCCCTTGATGTGTCAGACCCTCTCCCATATGTGCTTCTTGAACCAAAGCACCTCTCCGGTTCCTGTTTGGAATTACTCTGTCCCCCACTCCAGGGACTCGAGCAAAAGGAACGGAGTTTGCATCAATTATGTATGTATACGTGAGTGGATAGTTTAGAGGTAATGCTGCATAGCTACCTTTCATTGAGGCTTTGACTGCTAGCAATGTTTCACCGTCTATTACTCTTTTTGAACGAGTGATTGTAGCTACAGAAGCGGTTTGCACAGCTGCCTTTGTGGCTTCGTCAGCCAATTAATTCCCTGCAACGTGAACGCCATCACTCTGATGACTCAGTGCATGAATCACGTGAGTCTTTTGTAGTTCTTTCTGTAATTGAACTACTTGTTCCCAAAGCATAAAATGCTTAATTGTGCCACCTTTTCTGTTTTTGAAACCGTTTTGAACCCAGCTCGGCAAGTGTTGGTTGTAAGATTCAACACAGAAATACGAATCGCACACTATGAGTGTTCGGAATTCGCAATCGGCATTTCCAAGCGCCATCTTGAAAGCCTGTAGTTCAGCTCGCTGAGCTGTACAGTCTCCGAGTGATTGAGTTTTAGTGACCATAGGTCTAAAGTTACCTTTGTGCAAGCGACCTTTAACAATCGCGCACGCAGCACTATAGGCTTGTTTACCCCCAATGGCGGGCTGTGCTGATCCGTCTGTTTAAATTATTTATCCGTAATGTTCTAGAGGCAGAATTTTGGTCGGCAGAGGACATTCGTGTTCGTCTTGTAGAAATTCTTGTGTTTTCAAGTAGGGGTCAATAACGTATTCAACGTCTGTTGCAGCAAGAGTATTAACCCATTGTATCCATCTCGGATGTAAAGCCTTAGCATTTGGAATGCTTGCTTTTGTTACTGCCTCTAAGGCAGGTACAGGTGTAACAATCATTATGCGTTTTCCCTGCACTAGGGCTCTCTCTTTTGCTACTGCAGTTTGGACCGCTGTCAGAATTTTTTCTGTTAAAGTGAATTTCATTTCAGCTTGTGTGTACAAGTGTGATTTGTATGCTATTGGTACCTTTTCACCTTCATTAAAGGTCAGGTATGTGAATCCGCATCTCCCTGGGATGATTCGGATCACAAGGTTGCGCACGTAATTGTGTTTTTGCTAACATGTCTGTTTGCACTGAATGCAACATTTCTGTTTGTTTTTGAGTCCAATTAGTTGGTTTGAAATCAGGTTTGATTAGTTCTTAGAGATGTTTTAATTCAGAACGTAAGTTCTTCCAAAAGTCAGGAAACCTAGAATTGACTGTAAATTTTTCAGCGTCTTTGGAGGTTGGAGCAGCGCACATTTCTCTAGAAAGTTTGCTGCCAGGCTTTTGCCTACACTTGAAAGTTCATATCCTAAGAATAGGACGTTGTGGTGGGCAATTCGTGATTTCATAAAATCGAATTTGTACCCTTCAGAAGTGAACCCAAGTATTATGGTATTCACTCTTTTCAAGTGCACGTCCAAGTCGTCTTCTGTAAGATAGATGTCATCGACATAAGATAATGCCTCATCATCATACGTTTGTAGTAACTCTGTTACTCTGGCTGAAAATAACCCTGGACTATTCTTGAATCACTGGGGGAGATGGCAAAATTGTCGCTGTGCCCAATTATTGAGAAAGCGGTCAAGTACCTACTTTCTGGTGCAATGTTTTGACAGAAGAAACCATTTGAAATGTCTAATGTCGTTTTGTATTTTTTCTGCACGATGTTATTCATCAGTGCTGCACTGTGTGCATTTTGTACTGCAAAAGTTTTGCAACAAGAGTTTAAGTGTCTGTAGTCCAAAACTAGACGATATGTATTGTCTGGCTTGGAGACAGGAAACAAAGGATTGTTCATAGATGAGGTGCATGTTTCAATCACCCCTTGGTATTCAAGTTGATTTAAAATCTCCCTGACCTGTTTTTTAGCTTCCTGTTTTATAGGGTACTAGCAGCCCGTCCCGACGTTGTCCGGGTATGAAATAGATTGTGTGATGTGTGTATTTGGCATGGGCAATTTATTTTAAAATCTCGCGGTAGACAACATTTTTTGTTTCATTAGAATAGGGACGGAGAAGGGCCAGCTGCAGCCCTGGTTGATGTTAGCAGGCGCGTGTAATTGGTGTAGTGATCCGCCCCCTGAGCCCGGCTACAGCCCTGGTTGATGTTAGCAGGCGCGTGTAATGTCTTTGAATGAGAGAGTTATCAGCCGCGGGTAAATCCGTTTAATGAGAGAGTTCAGTGACAGCGAGTAGGAGAGGCTGCAGTAATTGTCCCCGCAGACACGCTCATTTGCGTGTTCCCCCGCTTGAGGCCCAGCTGCAGCCCTGGTTGATGTTATCAGGCGCGTGTAATTAGTGTACTGATCCGCCGCCTGAGCCCAGCTAGAACCCTGGTTGATGGAAGAAGGCGCGTCTAATTTAGTTGAATGAGAGAGTTCAGTAACAGCACGCCGGAGAGGCTGCAGTAATGTTACTAACCAGGCCTCCAGCTGAACGCGTTTGTCATGCCCCCAGCACACGGCCACATCAGACGATCTTCTGATTAATGTACGACCCACGTAGCACACGCCCCAGCGTTTCTCATGCCCCCAGCGTGCCCCTTGATGCGGCGCAATTGCGTTCACATGGCATGAAGGCCGGACACACGCCCCCAGCATTTCTCACGCCCCCAGTGTGCCCCTTGATGCTGCGCAGCAACGTAATTGGCACTTGTATGTACGACTCACATGGCATGAAGGGCGGACACACGCCCCCAGCGTTTGTCACGCCCCCAGCATTTGTCAGGCCCCCAGCACACGCCCACAGCCCACGATGTGATGGCCGTACCACATGCCCCCAGTGTTAGTCACGCCCACGCCCACAGCACAACGCAGACATGCCCACAAGGGACTACTTTGCTGGCACGGTTCTTTTACCTTTTAAATGTATATGGTGTCGTACGGTACAATTGTATGTCTTGCACTGTATGATTGTGATGAACACCACTGTTTCTTGAAAAGTTAATAAAAACAATTTAAAAAAAAAAAAAAGGAAAATGTATATGGTGTCCGTCTGCATAGCCTGTCCTTCTGCTGCAACTGCCCTTTCCAACGCTGTATTGGGTGTTGTGATTGGTGCTGTGGTTACTGAGATTACCCGCCTCAAAGGTTTGGGCTCTCTCTTTATAATATTAGTATGGATTGCCTTTGCATTGTTGGTTGATTTTTTTACTGGATTTTATGGTGAGGAGAATCCTCATCCCATCCTATGTGATTTTTGTATAATGCTGGAGCCTGAGATACTGCCCATTTCCTGGCATATGTGTATTTTTTATAAATTGGAATGGGATTTGAGAAGGCTGGCATAATTATCTCTTCCCCATGTGGGCACTCCCTGACAAATTCAGGTGTCCAGTCTTGTTCAGCTAGAAGAATGTCATAACCCTTAGATAGCTTTTCCCAAAAGAGTGCTTTTATTTTCCTAGTTATGTCCCACTCCATCCGGAGTGTTACTTCATAAACTTATGGGGTGAACTAACCCTAGTGTCGGCAGTTTCAACTTGAATGCATTCATTCAAGTCCACTGTCTCCAGATGATCCTTCAGGATCTTGCGAGCTATGGTGACTTCTGCTGCGCTGTCTAGCATTGTCTGGGCCCACTCCCCGTTCTTGAGTTGTGTCCTCAAGATCCTCGGCATGTCTGATCTTTACGCTTGCTACCTTCTTCTTCGTGAATTGAGTTTTCTTATTTTTTGGAATGTGCTGATCGTCTTTGGACTTCACACGTTCTTCTTTTTGTTCTGATCGTCCTCTTCTTTTGAATTTCTGTGAGGAAGACTGAAAGGTACGAGAGGAACGTATATCAGAATCTTGATATCTATCAGGTTTTCTCAAATTATCCCTATTTCTGAGGTTATATCTCTTTTCAGAGGGCTCCTGTTGGGGAGACCTTCCTCTGAACTGAGAACGCTTCTCTTTAGGAAGTATTTGTTTATTATTTTCCCACTTAGTAGTGAGATTATTTTTAATAAAAACTTTTTCAGGATTTTCAATTAGTTGGGGTTTTAGTGGTTTCCCACCCAAACTATATCTACCTAGTTCTTCATATGATTTTTCAATCATTCTTCCAAGTTCATATGGTTGCTCTGCTATATCTGTTTCTTTTAGCTTTTGGCTGATTGCCACGGATGCTGCTTCACCTTTAATGTTGGCTAACAGTATAGCCGAGACCTGTTTTAAATCTTTTACTAATTTCATACCAAGATTTAAGGCAGGTTCAGGTCCGTATTCATTTTGAATCTGTCTTAGGACGTCTGGTATTACCGCCACAGACAGAACACCATGTGTTTTTGTGTAGATTGAAGCAAAGACTGTACCCCAAGTGTCACAGTCCTCCACATGTGGTGCAATCCCCGTTGGTAAACATATTGTCAGAATTCTATGTTTCTCATGAGGTGTACTATCAGGGAATACTGCCTCAATTTGAGTAATTTTCTGAGCTAACCAGAACGGAATTTGTTCCGTTTTTGTGGGCAATTTACCAATGACTGATTGTATAGTCTGAAGTGTAATTTTGTTTGTGTTCCCCTGATGAGGGGTGTGCTGTGGGATCCTTATAGCAGGTTGGACTGTTAAGGTCCGCATGACATATTGAACCAATTGTCTATGTATTTTAATTAACTGTTTGAGCTATGCTAACAGTTCTTGGCCTGTCAGCCTTTCAATGTCAGGATGTGGCGATAGCTGGCTAGTACCGGCCATGTAGCTCCTGGTCTACCGAGTGGACGCAGCCTGGTAATGTGATTTTGATGTTTAAACCAGAGCTGATGCTCTTGGTAAGTTAGTGGAATTTCAACGTCCTCAAAAGGGACGTATTCCGCTGGAGATTCCTCTACTTTGTAGTAGTGGAACACATGTGTTGTTGGATTTTCTTGTGGAAAGATAATCCATGAATAGAATACCTCTGTCTGTCGATATTCATGTGACTCTATGACAAATATAACTCTACCACCTCTGGGTGATAGGCCATTTTCTATAGGTTTTATGGCTATAGTTTTCCGGAATGATATAGCATCATCGTCGTCTTCATTAAACCCTGTAACGTCTAAACCCGGTTGGTTTGCATTTACTGCAGGTCCACGGGTCGCGTTGTTTTTGCCCTTATCCGGCATTGTTTAATGAAAGTTTGCAGAGCAAGTTTCAAGGAAACAAAGATTAGGTGCACAATATTTTGGAACACTGTATCCTTCAACGTTGAACAAACCAAAAACTAATACATAAGATTTTTCGTCCTACTCAGTTTTGGCGGATATTATCCTTTCACCCACTCCAGAACAACATAAAATTCATACATTAATAAATAAAGACTAATAGTACTCAACTGGTGCTTCTAAAATACGCCTACCCTGGTATACCTAACCTAAGTCTAGTACAAGGGAAGAAGTAAGTGTGGTGTAGCTTAAGTTTAGTATTCTTTGCCAAGAATCTCTCCAAGAATTCTCTAAGGATCTAATCAGCTCCGTACCTTGGTTTAGAATGAAGGAGGTCTTGTATCTCTCTCTCAGACCACGATTTACCAGCAACCCGCAAGGGTAGCCTGGAAACACTTGAGCTGGATTTCTCGGCAAGAGAAAAGACAGCGTCTCTCTTAGTGCGTCTGCTGGAGGGTCGGCTTCCTTCGGCACTTGCTTCGACAGGGCGTCGGGTAAGTAGATAGTCGAACTGCTCCAAACCACTGTGTGTTTGCCTTGGCAAGTGTGGGCATATTTATACCTTGAAGGTGCCGAGTTTGACGTAAGGTTGGACATAATAACGTCATCAAAGACTCAGTTCTTTGAAAACTCCATGATTTCTTAGATAAATTAATATTCAAGCAAGGGGAAGTCCCTAACTTAACTGCTGAAGGCGGGTTTTTCCAAGAAATCGTTGTGGATTCTCGGAACTAGTGGAAGTAGCCATGCCGTATTTGGACTGCATAGGCTAAGTCTAAATATGGTAATGATTTCTATGCCTATATAAGGATAGGGTGATTAATACCTACATATGGGCATGAATCGGGAAAATTACACTAGGGTCCTAAATTCATATACAACAGTGGGCGTGCTCTTGTGTTTATCAAAAAACAAAAAGACCAGTAGATAGCCTCCCATATGGGATGCATGTAGAAATGTCTATAATCTCATCCATCACTCTGCTGCAAAGCAACAACAAAATCATTTACAATAGTTATCTGGGATTTTCTGTCTCAGGCGCACCAGAGACTTAGTGTACTATAGAGCTATTTATTCCTTGTTTAACATTAGTTTGATGGCAAACATCAAACAAGTGAAGGTGCAAACAGATCTGTTCAAAGATATTAGAGTATTGTCAGCAATTCTGCTTCCTAGTGTGTTTGATGATGGTTATGAGTATTTAATTTTGCCTGAGTTTATTTTGTATCTGAATTATATTTGTAGTCTTGTGTAAGCTTTGTTTAGGCACCAAAAGGCATTGAAGCGCTGCACAAGATATTCCAACAAGTACTGCTAACAGTAAATACTTTAACTTATACATAGGGACCATTCTAAAGTTGAACAGACATCACAATATTAATTGATTAAACATAATGCCTGACTGACTTTTGAACAACATAAACGTCAAAACTGTGCAAGACGGAGTTCACGCACACCATCAGGCTATTTAGGCCTTAGTCCTGGCTAACTCACTGTGCACCATCTGTACCACTAACCTGGAAAGGTAACAGTTGGTATGTGCAACCTCCGATCATGACAACGCTGACTTCCAAAGGAAATCTTGGAAACAGATCTAACCCGTTTTGTTTAGCAACGCATGCTTGCCCAAAGGGAGACACAAGAAATACTTGAATTGGCATTTCAAACCTTTATTGAAGCAATAATATTCTTGTGTAAGATTTGTGCATTGATTGATAGAATGAAACGAAGCAGAGTAATCAGCATCACAAGAACGGTAAAGAAAAAGAATAGTTCGACCATTGTAGTGTTACATGGATTATATTTTTGCATGTAATTATAGTTATGCTGCTACCTAGCTCTCCCTATCCTAGTGTGCCTAGTGTGGGTAAATCCGCCAGAATCCTTGTGGGTAAACTTCCCCAGTTACCTGCTGGTATGTTTAATATAGGCCCCTTTTGGTGTAGAGCTGGGCAACATCCTTCTCAAGAGGTAAACAGGATTCAGCTGGGCTGGAATTCCGGCATGGTACGAACTTGACAGTGTCAGCAAAATGCTCCTCTGTTTAAACAGAGTAGTTATGTTGTTTATATAATAAACATCACCCATGATACCATGCCTGTAGCCCAGTCAAGCTGTCATTATTGATTCTATTCTTGCAGAGCTGTCCCAAGTGAACAACAGACATTAACATTTTGCACAGTGAACTTAGTCCTCGTATGGATGTTCAAGGCTCTGATAATATGCCTACAAAAAAATGTAAACAAAGCCATTTCAGTGAATATTATACCATAAGGGCACGCAAACAAATGTGTGTCTTGTGTCAACGTTCCAGAAAGATGTCAACTTTAAATGTGAGCCTGTAAAATGATGGTGTTCTTGCCCGTGGCCTAACTGACCACGTAGCAGATCAGGTATTACTTTTATACTTGAGTTTAAATATTTTATCATTGCTTCCTACATATAAATGGTACGTTTCGAGATTAGTCTACAGTTTACCTTCAGAGAAGTCAATAAGGAATGTGTCTGGTTGGTGGGGTAATAACCCATTGGCTCCCATGTTGTAGATTAGGTACTGTGCTTGAGTATCGGTTGCGTGGTGAGCAGCTGTAGACTCATGGTTTTAACCCCACCCTCGGTCACTTGATAGTGTTTTTTTTTTTTTTAGAGAGCATATATTACCCAAAGGACATCAAAGCATTTTACAATAAACCAAGATGGACCCAGCAGCAGTCGTTACTATAATATCAAACTCTGTATAGATTAGAAAGCAAATGAAAGTAAAACTTAACAGAAATTGTTAAAACCAGCACAGATGGGAAGTAGTAAAGGTACAGTTTGAAGAAAAAGAGGGGTGCTCATAGGACTCCATAGGTGAATGTGGAGAGTTCGGGAGAAGAAGGTTCTAGAGGATAAGTAGAATTGGATGCAAGCAATATTTTCCTAGACATTTTCTGTAGGGTACAGTCTTAATGAGGTTTTCTAGAGTCCACCGGTAAAGGCTGGATCTTTAATGTTGCTGGCAGAGTTTGTATTATAGCCATGCCACTGAATGACAGAAACAATGCTTACCTGTCAATGACTTATGAAGTTTCGGACTTCAGGCTAGATTCCCTTCTGTGTCTTGTTATTTTTTATATTTCACCTCCAGCAGATATTAACTTTGTCTGATACAGAGGAGGTAAAGGCACAGGTGTTGATAGCTTTGAATGGTAAATTCAACACCCTCAAGGAGTCTTGGGAAACATGCACCTCTGCTGGAATGTAGAGCTAATTCAGTAAACTCCACTGTCACACACTGATAGACAGTCAACTGAGTAACATGTGAGGGAACTGTAGTAGCTTAAGAGAAAGCACAGTGATTGCACTGATTGGCATTGATGATTTAAAAGAAATAACTCTGAAAACCTGAACTTCAACTGTGAGTAGCTCTTGGAAAGCTGTATGTATGATTTAGTCAGTATGCTTGAACTGAGCCATTAGGAATTATTGGGACTTATAATTGTGAACTATTTATTTGCTCTAGTGGTGGGATTTGTAAATCTGGACTAGATTTCTGCACAAGTGGGTGATTGTTGTCAGGATTTGGAATATATGATATGAGTAGGTATTTGAATGGTGAGATTTAGTGTGCTAGTGACATTTTAGATTGGGATTCCTGTCTTTGTGCTCTCTGATTTCTTATTATATTTTAGCTGTTGGCTTCTCTTTGATATTAGGGTTCGGGTTGTCATTATCCACTTTGAAACTGTTATGGAAAGAAGACATTTAGCTATTTTCTTATGTCTCAGTTGATGATTTTCTGGTGGTTTGTAATGTTCTTCGGCATTAGTAGAACCGTAGAAGGTACCGTTATAATTCTTGATCTGAGAGATGCCATAGCGGTTAGTGGCAGTTTTGTGGGGGTAAACCTAGTAGCCATGTCCCTTCTACAAAAAAGTAATCCCCAGATATTGCAAGACTCTGGGGACTGATCAACCACAATACATCAGAGCACACCCGATCACTATATCTATAATCCAATAAGATAGTGAAACAAACAATAGTGGAGATTCTTCCTCGAGATGCGTTCCAATTCTCCTTGTCAAGTGTCCTTTCAATAAAGTTTCAAGCACCCTTCTGAATCAGGTCTTTTACGTTTAACATTTATTTCCATTTTCTCATTATACGAAGAACAACAGCAGCCAACGTGCATTTCGCCCACTGGGCTTTTTCAAGGCTCTGGGTTGGGTATTTATTGTTTTATTTCCGTTGCCAATCAACGCTGGCCCGGCTTGATGAAGGGAGGTTTCCGTGTAGAATAATTATGGAGAGAGTAGCAAGTAACGTTTGACCAGTAGTGGAGCAGAGGAAATAGATTTTTATTGTTTTGAATTTCAGTTTTATTACTGTTGAGGCACTGTACAATATTTCATGTTATATTGATTTATATAGCGCAATAATCGCCGGAGAGGGTATCCAGACACTTGGCTAGGTGTGTAGGTATGAGAGCTCCAAAGTACTTATACGAAGAGCTAGGTCTTCAGCTTCTTGTGGAACTAAAGAAGTCATGAGGAGGGTTCTGATATGTTGGGAGGGAGGTTGGTCCATGTGTTCCTTGCAATGTAGGAGAATAAGCAACCTCCAAGTTTGCCTTCGCAAATGCGTGGAAGGTGTGAGAGTGAGGCAGAGCGTATGTATCTGGTGGGTTGACGAAAGTGTATGCAGCTGTTCAGGTATTCTGGTTCTGTGATGTGTAGGGCTCTGTATGTGTGCTTGAGAAGTACACATTGCCTCAAATTTAAGCCTAACTGCTTTGGTCCAAGCTACCAGTGGGTTAAGCTCAGGTTTATTTGGTCACTTTAGTGGTTCACCCTGACAAGTGTTGTTATTTTTTGGGGTGGGTTCTCACTCAAACACAACAAATACCCAATTTTAGTACAGTCGCCTTTATGTGTTTACCATTCTTGTTGGATATTCACACAAATACACCAGTGTCTAGTGTGAGAACAATGTTTGAGTTTGTGAGCTGGGGAGGAGCTTTTAACGTAATACATTTCTGTTATGTCTGAAATAATATCAGTGTTATGTTTTATTTTACAGCACCTTCCCAACACTTAGGAGGTATCAGTTTGATGCAAGACTGTTCAACCTTCAGTGTCAACAGTGCCAACAGTGCTGATATTGCAGGTAAGCACTAAGTAGTGGTCAGATGGTCTCACTCTCCTGCAGGAAGCCTATTCTCCAGGAGGCCGGGTGCCTGCATTATTTTCTTCTTTAATTTAAGTGTGTTTTTAATTATCAATGATGCTCATCAAGGCAAATCATTGTTAAGATTAAATACCACTTTGGGGCACCTGAGCCTTTCACAGACAGAAATAAATTAAAAACAAGAAAATATTGTTTTTCAGACAATATTATTAATAGCAAATTTGGAAATCAATAACAATTGAACAGAAGAGAGAGATAGCAAGAAAGTGGATTCTATAGTGGAAATTATTACTGTGTGTAAAGCCTGAGCTGTAAGGTCGCCTTAGAAGACCGTTTTGAGGCTTAGGCTTGAGTTACATTGAAGTTCTTGGTCTATGAGGGAACAATGGGATTGGTTCATTTACATGCCAAAAATAAGTAGATGTTCAGCCATTAGACTTCAAAAAAGTTATGTTTCATCACTTGACAATACAGTTGGTTCGATGGTTATTTCTATCTGCAGATTCCTCACCTCATGAAACTCCCCTAGGTGACAGCAGCTTGAAATGGCTTTCCTGCACCAGTTGGTGGTGCTGTGGCTCCATCTCAACTTCAGTACTTCTGTAGTAGGGGATCTCTGCGTTTAGTCATAATCTTGTGAATAGTCCCACCCATGTGCGGGGACCCCGGAGCAATCGAAATAGTCTCTTAAGTTGTCTTCTTCTGCAGTCCTGCATAGACACTTAAGAGAAATTCAAAGACAAGCAATGCAGCCTAAAACTACAAGGCGACATTGGCCAGAACTTCATCATGAAGTGAAAAGGAAGGCCAAATAATATCAAATCTTACACATTTTGCTAAGTTTCACACATACATAGAGAAACTCCCCTTCACAAAAATCCTTTGAAATGATAGAGAGGAAGGGTTAGAAAGACAAGCCCCCATAGGCTGCCATTATGTGTCTGGAAAAAGGATACAGTGCCTTTAAGGAACTCTCCAGAGACCCTCGGTATCCCAGGATGCACAGCCAAAGTCCTTTTGCTTTCAGTTCTTTTTCCGGCTCCTGCTAGCAGGACCCTGGAGCATTGAGCTCTACCTTTTTGGGTATTACTTACATTTTTGGCACTTTTGCAGTGTTTTGAGTGTTTCACTCGACGTCTGGGGTCTTCCTCTTCCAGTTGCCGTGCTTTTTGGCCAGTTTGGCCAAATTTTTCTGTCGAAAATGCCAGCTTTATTCGACAAGTTCCCTGAGTGTGGTAGGAAGAAGGCTAAATCTGACTCCCACAGAGTATGCATACTATGTCTCCCTTCCACCCATGTCCCTGACGCCTGTGAAATCTGTCACTCTTTCTCCAGGAGGACCCTGCGTGACAGGGAGAAGATTCGTCTCCAAGGCCTGGAGCAGAGGAGACAAGAAGCAGGTGGGACTTCTGGGCATGGGACTCTGTCATCGTCCTCTGCCCGTGCATCGGCCTCTGGGGGCTCCCCAGTCAAGAAAAGGCCGTGAAAAGGCACCGGTCCCGGTCGACGTCGAGGGCCTCGACGTTGGCGTCGAGAGGTATGACCACCATATGCTCCCTGTTGACCCAGGGCTCTGGGTCGAAGCGGCATGTCGCCGTTCGACGTCGAGGGGAAGGACGTCGAGACCACGGACGAGGTCGACGTCGAGGACTTCACCGGCGTCGACACAACATCGACGTCGCGATGTGTCCCGAAGGCGAAGGCGCTCGACGTTGAGGAGACACCGCCGTTCGCTGTCGACGCGAAGGTCGACGTCGAGGAGAGATAAGTCGACGTCAAGGAGAAGACGTTCGACGTTGAGGAGTTTGTCGACGCTGAGAAAAGAGAAGTCGAAGAGGTCGACGTCGAGAGAAAAATCGACGTTGAGGAGACAGTCAAGGCCCAGGACGGTGTCTAGTGCCTCGGTGGTTAGTCTATCGTCTTCATCGGCGAGTTCCTGTTCGCGGCGGCGCCGGCGCTCATCCGCAAAGAGGTGTGCCTCCAGAGCATCCTCCTCGAGGCCTACTCGTAAGAAGAGGAGGGTGCTTAGGTCACCGGAATCTGATTATTCACGGACCTATTCGCCCTCTAGGCCCAGGAATCCTATACCTCCTACTCTTCCGCCACTTCCTCCTAGGAAGCCTTCTTCTCCTCCTCCTCCTCCACCTCTTCCTCCACCACCTCACCTCCTCCTCCCCCGCTTTTGGCCTCCACAACCACAACCTGGGGTTCCGGTTCCGACTCCTTCGCTTCCGCCTCATCCAAGGCCGGCGGTTCCTGCGAGACCCAGGAGGTCTAGGTAAAGGTCCAGAGGGAAAGGTCACGGTCCCGATACACTGACTCTTCCAGTGA
This sequence comes from Lissotriton helveticus, assembly GCF_964261635.1. NCBI lineage: Eukaryota > Metazoa > Chordata > Amphibia > Caudata > Salamandridae > Lissotriton > Lissotriton helveticus. The sequence continues at coordinate 232,848,424 of NC_136072.1, read as the reverse complement.
CCGGAGGTATTCTCCCACGTTATCGGACCCTCCTCCTATGAGAGTGTCGCCAGTGGACGACATTGTGACATTCCAGGATGTGCTGCTGAGGGGGGCAGCGAAGTTAGGGATCACATTGACGGTACCCACCTCTGTGATCTTTGAGACTTTGCACAAAAGACATCTCTCTCGCCCTTTGTTGCCTTTGCTGCCAGGACTGGAGGAACCGGCCATGGAGCTGTATCTGACGCCAGCCTCGGTGAAGTCGGCACCATCTCGACTTCAAAAGAAGTACAGCCCCCGGATTCTGATCCGGCGTTCTTGAGGTCAGATCCTGTCCCGGATTCTGTAATCGTGACAGCGGCCAAGAAGCAGCATTTGACTGCCCCTTCGTCTACGGTCCCTCCGGACAAGGAGAGCCATCAGATGGACGCAGCTGGACGAAAGGTCTGCAGTACGGCTGCCACCTCGATGAAAGTGGCAAGTGCCTCGGTGCTCTTGGGTCACTATGACCGCTCCTTGTGGGAGTCCCTGCAACAGTTTATTGAGCTCCTCCCGAGGGATAGGCGAGAAGACTTCTCATAAGCCTCTCTTAAGCCAGAGGCGCAACAGAGGGTCGCGAATTTGCCATTCTCGGGATCGACCCTCTTCGGGACGCATGCGGGTGAGGAAATGACCCGCATGAAGGCGGAAGTAGAGACGCTGAAGGCTGTTGGTTTGCAGAAACCAAAGGAACAACGGAAGTCCTTCCGTCCTTTCCAGAGGCGGTACAGTTCCCAGAGGCGAGGGAAAGGTCATCAAGCTGGCCAGCAGCAACAACAGCAGCAGAAATACCAGCGGCAGCCCTTCCAGAAGCGTCAGAGGGGCAGAGGCGGCCAGCAGTCCTCCTCGGCGAACAAGGGCCCGGCCGGGTCTAAGCCCTGAGGAGTTACTTCCCCTTCGTCCGTTACCCGCTCCGGTGGGGGGAAGCATACAAAATTACTTGGCAGAGTGGAGAGAAAAATTACTCCGGAGAAGTGGGTGCTGAATATTGTTTGCAATGGATACAGTCTTCGTTTTGTCAGCCCTCCTCCAGCAATTCCACTGGTTTGCTCACAGTCCCAGCTGCGCGAGCTTCAAGCGGAGTCCGATACCCTGTTAAGAAAAAGGGCGTTAGAAGACGTCCCTCTGTCTCAAAGGGTAAAGGGTCTATACTCAAGGTTCTTTCTGGTACGTAAGAAGGACAAAAACGAGTTCAGGCCCATTCTGGATTTGTGACAAGCAAACAAATGGATTCGCAGAGAGAAGTTTTGCATGCTGTCTTTGCACCAAATTTATCCTCAGCTGCAAAGAGGAGACTGGGTTTGCTCAATAGATCTGCAGGATGCGTACTTCCATGTGCCCATTGCATGGAAACACTGGACATTCCTGCACTTTCTAGTCGGCACCAATCACTATCAGTACACCGTACTACCGTTTGGACTGAAGTCTGCACCCAGGACTTTTTCAAAATGCATGGCAGTGGTGGCAGCGCATCTGAGAAAGAACAAGGTGTTCGTCTACCCTTACCTGGACGACTGGTTGATCAAAGCCTCCACCTTCCAGGAAGCGCAATTGCACTTCAACAGGACGGCCGTTTTGTTGAACCAGCTGGGTTTGCACATAAAGATGTCCAAGTCTGTTCCGACTCCTGTTTAGTGCCTACAGTACTTCGGAGCCTCCATCGATACTCTCTCAGCAAGCGTGTCTCCTTCGGAGGAGCGACTCTTATCAATCCTTCGGAAGGCTCAGGCTCTCATGTCCGTTCCATCTACGACAGTGAGGACGGTGTCTTCTCTTCTGGGGTCAATGGCCTCATGCATCTTCCTCACGCCACATGCACGCCTCCGCATGAGGCCGCTGCAGGAATGTCTGGAGGATCAGTGGGACCAGAAACGAGGGAGCTGGGACGACAGGATCCGACTGTCTCTACCCGCTCAACAGTCCCTGAGATGGTGGTGCTCAGCAGAGAATCTCCTCAAGGGGGTTCCATTCCATAAGGTCCCATTCAGACTATCATGACGGATGCTTCTCTCCATGGCTGGGGAGCGTATTCAGACCATTGACAGATTCAAGGAACGTGGTCCCCGGCGGAATCCACGTATCGCATACATTTTCTGGAATTAAGAGCTGTTCATTTGGCACTGAAGGCCTTTCATCCGTCCTTCCAGGCCAACTCCTTGCTTGTACAGACGGACAATACGACCACAATGTATTACCTCAACAAGCAGGGGGGCTCGAGATAACGCACACTGTCACAAGAAGCGCAGGCGATCTGGCACTGGCTGCTAACCAGACGACTGACGATAACGGCTACCCATCTGCCAGGTGTGCAGAATGCTCAGGCGGACGCAGTCAGCAGGCTGGTCCAAGAAAACCACGAGTGGGTTCTAAACGACGAGGTGCTAGGAAACATCTTCAACAGATGGGGCACTCCAGAAATAGATCTGTTCGCCTCCGTCGAAAACAGAAAATGCCAAGACTTCGCCTCCAGTTTCTACCAACCGGGGACTCTGGGAAATGCGCTATGGATCAACTGGTCAAACAGCTTTCTGTACGCTTTTCCACCCATTCCCCTGATTTCGGCAGTAATCATCAAGCTGTCTCAGTCCAGAGCACGAATGATCCTCATTGCTCCGGAGTGGCCTCGACAGTGGTGGTTCACAGATCTGCTTCACTGGTCTCTTCATCCCCACCTGCGGCTGCTGTGTCGGCCAGACCTTCTCACGAAGTTCGGGGGGCAGATGGTGCACCCCAACCTCTCAACGTTGAGTTTGGCGGTATGGCTCCTGAGATAGTGCAATATGGACACCTGCATTTACCTGACAATTGCATGGAGATACTCAAGGAGGCGAAGCGAACTTCCACAAGGACGTCCTATGCCTACAAGTGGAAAAGGTTCTGCATCTGGTGCGAGTCCAAGAACTATGATCCTACCACCTGCAAGGAGGATGTCATCCTTCCATACCTCTTGCATTTGGCTCAATCTGGCCTTAATTTCCATTCTATTAAGGTTCACCTCGCAGCATTAACTGCGTATAGGAAATGCCCTTCACAAACATCCTTCTTCCAGATTCCTGTGATTAAAGATTTTTTGGAAGGATTGAAGAAAGTGTTTCCTCCTGTTTGGCGTCCTTCGCCTTCATGGGAGCTGAATGTGGTGCTGGCCAGATTGATGAAAGAACCTTTTGAACTTATTCATAAGGCTTCGCTAGAGCACTTATCCTGAAAGGCGGCCTTCCTTGTGGCCATTACATCGGCCCGCAGGGTGAGTGAAATCCAGGCATTGTGTTGCCAAGAACCTTATACTGTATTTCATGCTTCTAAGGTTGTTATGCGTATTCACCCTAAATTCCTTCCTAAGGTGACTTCTGATTTCCATGTCAATCAGACGATAACTTTGCCTACGTTTCTTCAACATCCTTCCACTCCAGCGGAGAGGTCTCTTCATTCCCTGGATGTCAGAAGAGTGTTGAAGTTCTACTTGGATAAGACCATGGACATTCGTAGGTCAGACCAATTGTTTGTCAATTATGGATCGTTCAGGACTGATCTTGCCACCTCAAAACAGTCCATCTCTAGGTGGATTGTGTCCTGTATCCAGTTATGTTACCAGAAGGCTAACAAAACCTTAGGGGGTAAGCCTAAGGCTCATTTCACCAGGGGCAAAGCGGCTACAACGGCTTTGCTACGTAATATTCCCATTGCAGATATCTGTAGGGCTGCCACTTGGAAGTCGGTCAATACCTTTGTAAAACACTACTGTCTGGACTCTGATGCCAGAGCAGATGCTAAGGTTCGGCAGGCTTCGTTGAGAAATCTGTTTGCACAGTAGTGGTGTTGTCTGTTTCCTCCACCGCGAGGTTGGTTTGTTGGGATGGGCTTGCCATTCTATTCACAAGATTATGACTCTACACAAAGATTCCCTACTACAGAAGGAGTAGTTTCTTACCTGTAACTCCAGTTCTGTAGAAGGGGTATCTCTGTTATAGTCATAAGCGCCCGCCCTCCTCCCCGGTGGAGCAAATGATAATGTACTGTATGCTACAGGCCTGGCTTTATACACCTCCAAAAAGAACTGAAAGTAAGAGGACTCTGGCTGTGCATCCTGGCATAGCGAGGGTCTCTGGAGAGTTCCTCAAAGGTACGGTATCCCTTATCCAGACACATAATGGCAGCCTATGGTGGCTTGTCTGTCCAACCCTTCCTCTCTATCATTTCAAAGGATTTTTGTGAAGGGGAGTTTCTCTATGTGTGAAACTTAGCAAAATGTGTAAAATTTGATATTATTTGGCTATCCTTTTCACTTCAGGCTGAAGTGCTGGCCAATGTAGCCTTGCTAATGTCAGGCTGCATTATTTGTCTTTTATTTTCTCTTAAGTGTCTATGCAGGACTGCAGAAGAAGACAACTTAAGAGACTATTTCGATTGATGCGGGGTCCCCGAACCTGAGCGGGACTATTCACAAGATTATGACTATAACAGAGATACCCCTACTACAGAAATGGAGTTACAGGTAAGAAACTACTCCTTCTTCCTGATGCTTTGTCAGTGAGCTCTATGTTGAGCTCTGGTGTCAGTTTCTGTTTTTGCTGCACTCTTTAATGCGAATCTGGATGGAATTTTCTTTCTAAATGTAATTTTTCTGTGCTTTTAAGGCTTATGCCGCATCCAGTAGTATTGTGTTTAAAATCCATTTCATATATCTATGACATCAGCCCTCGGATTATGGCGCCTGAGCACAACTTCTAGTCTTGGCCGAGATGTGCGCTTCTTCTTTCAATGATGACCTGTGAACATGAGACCAAATTTAGATGACATGCAACCACGTTAATCAGCGAGATCAAAACGTCTTCATCGGAGACACCCTCTCTTGCATTATTCATCATTTGGAACAAGGGACTCTGCTGATGATTTTGCTGCTGGTTACTGAGCAGGTTGTGCAGTCTGCTGGTTCATTTGATGGCTCGGACCTTAACTTCATCTTTGGATTTAACACATGCCCTAGTGGGCATAGGCCCTGGTCTGATGCCTGTCTCCATGCCCGGTTTTGCTGGACCTGGTTCTGGATTTTCCCACTTTTGATACTGACCCTACTCAAGAGATGGTAATCACCAGGGCCTTACAGACTATAATCCTTCAGTCCTCAAATTGCATATGAGATCCTTGGTCATATTTCTGCAGGTGGCCACCACTCCTTTCTGACCTCGATGGGCATGCGGACATCTTTTCAGCCCTGACAGCTGCCATTCTGCCATGGAACACCTTGTTGGCTATTTTGCCATGAACTGCACTGGCTTTGGATCCACTATCTGACCTTCAAAAGATTTGGACCTTTTTGATTGAAGCATTAGGATAATGAAAGCAAGCCTTAGTCACAAGCCTTCTCCCAAAATGCTGCCCCAAGAGAGCATGGGTGGATCATCTGCTTATTTTGTTAAATATCAACTTCTATATTGGTAAGAGAAAGCAACTTTAATTAGCTTGCTGGCTCTATAAAAATGAGGCATTCGTGTTTGGGCACTTTTGCCCAACCTGTTGGTAGCTATTAGGTGAAACTACCAATTTCGCTCTTTTTAACTCTTAGAAACTCTGAGGTCTGCAATAAATAAATTTTCCTCAAAGTTATCTAATTTTATATATCACTACCCTGCACTTTTTGCACTTTACCACACCCCCTCGCACTGCTTTTTAGTAGCCCCCTGTGACCCAGTCATACCATCACTGGTCCTTATGCTGTCAATATTGACCATACTAAAATACCATCCTTCATGGTTAGAAGGAACCCACATGATGAAAAGGGCGCCAAGGAAGAGCTACTGATGGGTATTTTTCAACAACCTCGAATGATGTACCCTGATTAGTGGACTATTGCCACTGGTTCTCTCACATAGTCGTTTTCTTTGAAATTCGCTTTTTTGACCCTCCGCTATTATTTGTATTTTGTTCACTTTGCTGTGTACCCATTTCCTGAAATGTGCTGGCTCAGTGCCATGCGATCTTTGCATTGCATTCTTCTGGTTGTAATGCAACTTTTACTCACCCAAGACATTACCGGCTTAAGAATTTTCAGCTTAACCATGGGTCTTGATTGGGAGCCTTTGCTCACTAACCGCCTTGCCTATGGGATGCACTGGGCTGGTATACTTTGTTTTCTGTGATGCAAAACCCTGTGTCTTCTGTTTCTACTCAGACCCTTCTGAAGAAAAATATACTTACCTTTGGTTATGATATTTCTAGTGAACTCTCTCACTAAAGAGTCCCCACTTACCCACACATCAGCAAGGATCGGACTTACAAAGCTTGATAAAATGGCAATTTAGTTTTGTACACTGCATCTCTTCCATTTTGTCAGGCTTGTTTCTACCATGAGTGTGGTACAATAAAATGAGAACTGAGAGAGCATCGGAAAATCGCTTGTTGAGGCGCTGCTGGAGTAGATGTGATACCTCTACATCACCTGCTGGTGCTGGAGAGCTGTTTCATGATATCCGATCCAGTCTGGCTCCTCGGGGAAGAGTCAGTTGGTGATGAATCTCAAGGTAGATAGAATATTCACCAGAAATATTATGTTTGAGGCATGTGTGGCTTAGATACACATGCTTTGCATACTCTTGCCATCTAATGTTGGGTCCGGATGTGTGCAAGTTGTTTCTTTTTTGACGTTTTTTGAGTCATGAGATAAAGTGACTCCTCCTCTTGGTAATAATCACATAGGCATTAGCTCCATTGCTAGATTGTTTTCTTTCCATCTTTGGGCGCATTGGTTTGAGTTCGTAGTCCACCCTAACCCTCGTCAGTTGTTGTTGAAAGCATTCCCATTTTTACATTTCAAAATCTGAAAAACGCCTGTAGCATCAATGCACACAGACAGAGGCCTTCAGGTCCCGCCCAGCTGGGCCTATCTTTCTATCTCCTCAGCTCGTAACATGCTCTGCTGCTGGAATGGACGCCATTACATTTCTGCCAGATGTGCCACACTGCGTACCCACGAACCAACCATCACCAGCTCAGCAACCTGTGCCTGTCTCCCGATCACAGGGAAGAAAGATGAGAGGCCTGCTGATCATTTCGAATGAAGAAAGCTTTACAGGACCGAAGTGCACGTCGCAGGGAGATGCAGCGGAGAGAGGTCAGCGATACACACTACATCTTTGGACACCAGGATGTCAAGGAAGAAGAACTCCACAAGGCCTCTGCGGCCAACGACTAGGCTTTTTCCATAAAAAATTCTGGCTTGGACTTGTAGATCGACCGTCAGAGGCAGGACCTTCCACTGGGTCACCATACCATGAGTACTGACGTCCCTGTCCCAGCACCAAAATAATTTGGTCCCGACTGAACATAAGGCTCCCCACCCACAACTGCCAGCAGGCCATGGTCGGCACTGAACATCTACTACAGATGCCCCAACCTTGAGCTCGGCACTGAAAGCACAGCCAAAGTCATTGGTTTCCTCACTGAGCCACCCTTATCCATCATGGGCTCTGACCAATTCGGCTCCAAAACTAAAGACCATCTCTGCACTGAACATTTTGGGATCTGCATCGAAATCCGCCCCAGTACTCCTGTGCAATGAATCCTCCATAAAATGAAGAAACAGCTTGATGCACGACAGAACAAAATACAATTGTAGCCTCAGTCTGGCCGTATCTTAACAAAAACTGTCAGTCAGTGCTCCCTCCAACCAAGCGTTAACTTTTCTTTGGAGAACCAATAGACATGCCAGTACCAGCTAAAAGGAGGAAGACAGGCTAGGCTACCAGTCCCTTGCAACCTTTTCCAGCTTCTTCACCACCTCCACCCTTCATTCCACCAACACCTGCACCCTCTCCACCTCATTCTCGGGGTGATCCCCTAGATATTACTCCGCAGGGGTCCCCACATTTCTACATGGGTGGGCATGGGAAGGCAGATTAATTTTATGATGCACCACAGCCTCTATATCCCTGGCCCAATTATGGCATTGATCCCCAGGGGGACAAAGATCTAGACCTGTACCCTGCCAAACAATTGCCTCCTGAGGACAAAATCACCTATAAGGATTTCATCAGCAGGGCTGCAAAGTACCTCCAGGTCCTGCTTTATATTTGAAACTGTATACAGTACACATTGGACTACCGAATTCCTCCCTGTGTTAAAAGGCATGCTGCGTCACACCGATGACATCTTTTTAGACCCTGCACGAGCATGCTTTATCACTCCTAGGGTCAACAAACAATACAGAGCCACACCCTCACACCCTGTTTTGACCCGAGGGCAACATCATCCTGATTCGTTAGTTGTGCCCAATGCCCGTAAGAGGGCTCATTCACAAAACACAGCTGACGATCCACCTCCTGATAAAGATTCTAAGCCAATTGATGCCTCAGGAAAATGAGTAGATGCTCAGTCTGCCAATAATTGGCGAATTCCAAATAGACAAGGCCTACTAGCAAGATATTATCATGATAACAGACGAAATGGAGGAACTTCTCTAGTACCTTCCAGAAGACCATAGGAAATGGGAGAATGAACTCGTAGTGAAGGGCAAACTAATTTCCAATAACTCCATTAGGTGTGCCCTGGACTTTGCCGATACAGCTGCCAGGGATATTAATACTAGTGTATTATTATACAGACATACTTGGCTGCGTATATCTTGCTTCAAGGCAGAAGTCCAGCAAACTACTTTAAATGTCCCCTTTCACAAGGAACACCTTTTTGGTCCAGAAGTCGACCAAGTGTTATAGAAGATGAAGAAGGACACTGAGGTTGCTAAGTCCATAGGTGCACTCAAAACACCCTCTCCCCATGGCTCCTGTCACCACTCCTCATATAGAGCAGGCTCAAAAGCAGCATCTTCTGATGCCTCTTCTTCATCTATCGCCCACAAACTCACAACTCCCCTTCACACAGCTATTACAGGAGCACCTATAGGGGTAACAACTCAAAAGGTTTTGGCAGAGGTGCTTCCTCACATGGTGCTGCACCTGCCAAAAACAGCGACTCTCTTCGCCTCGCACACTGACCCTTTAACATGTGTCTGGGGTCAATTACAACAGTTTCTCCCCACCGGGCGATCCCTAACAACAGATCAGTGGGTGTTGAACATTATCCAATATATTTTGTGGGCTGGAGCTCATTACCACACCACCAAACATTCCACCTCAAGCACTGCTCAAACATGATGTTCAAGTTCTCATGCTCAAGGAGCTATAGAACCCATCACCCTTCAACTTCAGGGATCAGGAGTATACTCCCTGTACTTTCTCGTTCATTATGGCCCACCTTAGATCTGAGGCCTTTAAATCATTACACCCTGTCAGAGCATTTCCATATGGTAACCCTCCAAGACGTGGTCCCACCTCTCCAGCAAGGCAACTTTGTCAGTACCAGACTTAAAGGACACCTACTTTCAGACCCCAATTCAAGAAGCACAGCACAAATACCTCAAGTTTGTCATAGCTGGCAGATCCCATCAGTTCAAAGTTCTTCCATTCGGGGAGACTACTGCACTCCGAGTGTAGCCCAAATGCTTACCAATAGTAGCAGCACGTACGCAGATAAAACATCCATGTCTTCCCGTATCTGGACGACTGGCTTATCAAAGCCAGTACCCTTACTCTGTACCACCAACACACTCAAGTCACCATAGCCCTGCTTCATCAACTATGGTTTACCATCAATGTAAAAAATCCCATCTTTATAGGTTCAGCTGTATCTAGGGGCTATTCTCAACACAAACGTGGAATTAACCTATCCCAATTCAGCAAGCATACAACATTTCCCCACAATGGGAGCACACTTTCAAACCAATCAACAATTGACAGTCAGAATAGTTATGTGTCTGCTAGGCATGATGTCCTCATGCATCTACATAGTACCACATGCTATATTAAACATATGTCCGCTGCAGGAATGTCTATCACACCAGTGGTCTCAGTCACAGGGTTTGTTACAAGATCTAGTGTTGGTAGGTAGCCTTACTCCTCACTCTCTGCAGTGGTGGAACAGCAGATGCATTCCTAACAGGATGGGGTGCTCCCCTACAGGATACCTCAGTTCAGGATCTCTGGGACACCAAACAACATGGTCTCCACAACAACCACCTCAAGCTTCAAGCTGTTTTCACCTAGCGTTGAAAGAGTTCTTACCCCACCTGATAGGCAAGGTTGCATTAGTCCAAACGTACAATATGAAAGCCATGTACTATAACCAAAAACAGAAGGGGACACACTTTCTACAGTTATCACACATCTCATACTATTGGGCATTGGACAATATATTACAACATCCAGCTGATAGTGGAACAACTCCCTGGAACTGACAGAAACTTTGCCGATCTCTTCAGCAGGATGCAGCAATTCCACGAGTTGGAACTCCACCCCTCAAGTCCTCCTCCCATACTTCAACAGCTGGGTGTTTCCACAGATAGACCGGTTCGCAACAGCAGACAACACAGAATGCCCAAACTTTACTTTCAGGTTCCCACACCCACTATCAAAGGGCAATGCTTTATGGATGAACTGAAGCTTGTTTCCTTCCCAGTGTAAGAATTGGCTTTTGTAGTTTGGTTTGCCCTGTTCCCATCGTGCACTGGGACAGGAACAGACTAATTTGCATACAGCCAGGTTCTGAAACTGGGATGGTGCAATGAGCTAAAAAACGGTGTTGGATCTAGCCCTGATCTTTTGACTGGGTGAGAGTATTCTGCTTAATTCAGAGACTCTGTCCCTCACCACCCCTTGTTGTAAATATTTTTGTCCACCCTAAGCGTGGAAGGGTATACTCAGACATGAGTCCCTGGCTCATTGCACCATCAGGATTCAAGCAAGCCGGGCCGAAGACGGCTGTAATGCCAGAAACCGGTCCCCGGAAGCTTGTTTCCTTCCCAGTGTAAGAATTGGCTTTTGTAGTTTGGTTTGCCCTGTTCCCATCATGCACTGGGACAGGAACAGACTAATTTGCATACAGCCAGGTTCTGAAACTGGGATGGTGCAATGAGCTAAAATACGGTGTTGGATCTAGCCCTGATCTTTTGACTGGGTGAGAGTATTCTGCTTAATTCAGAGACTCTGTCCCTCACCACCCCTTGTTGTAAATATTTTTGTCCACCCTAAGCGTGGAAGGGTATACTCAGACATGAGTCCCTTGCTCATTGCACCATCAGGATTCAAGCAAGCCGGGCCGAAGACGGCTGTAATGCCAGAAACCGGTCCCCGGAAGCTTGTTTCCTTCCCAGTGTAAGAATTGGCTTTTGTAGTTTGGTTTGCCCTGTTCCCATCATGCACTGGGACAGGAACAGACTAATTTGCATACAGCCAGGTTCTGAAACTGGGATGGTGCAATGAGCTAAAAAACGGTGTTGGATCTAGCCCTGATCTTTTGACTGGGTGAGAGTATTCTGCTTAATTCAGAGACTCTGTCCCTCACCACCCCTTGTTGTAAATATTTTTGTCCACCCTAAGCGTGGAAGGGTATACTCAGACATGAGTCCCTTGCTCATTGCACCATCAGGATTCAAGCAAGCCGGGCCGAAGACGGCTGTAATGCCAGAAACTGGTCCCCGGAAGCTTGTTTCCTTCCCAGTGTAAGAATTGGCTTTTGTAGTTTGGTTTGCCCTGTTCCCATCATGCACTGGGACAGCAACAGACTAATTTGCATACAGCCAGGTTCTGAAACTGGGATGGTGCAATGAGCTAAAAAACGGTGTTGGATCTAGCCCTGATCTTTTGACTGGGTGAGAGTATTCTGCTTAATTCAGAGACTCTGTCCCTCACCACCCCTTGTTGTAAATATTTTTGTCCACCCTAAGCATGGAAGGGTATACTCAGACATGAGTCCCTTGCTCATTGCACCATCAGGATTCAAGCAAGCCGGGCCGAAGACGGCTGTAATGCCAGAAACCGGTCCCCGGAAGCTTGTTTCCTTCCCAGTGTAAGAATTGGCTTTTGTAGTTTGGTTTGCCCTGTTCCCATCATGCACTGGGACAGGAACAGACTAATTTGCATACAGCCAGGTTCTGAAACTGGGATGGTGCAATGAGCTAAAAAACGGTGTTGGATCTAGCCCTGATCTTTTGACTGGGTGAGAGTATTCTGCTTAATTCAGAGACTCTGTCCCTCACCACCCCTTGTTGTAAATATTTTTGTCCACCCTAAGCGTGGAAGGGTATACTCAGACATGAGTCCCTTGCTCATTGCACCATCAGGATTCAAGCAAGCCGGGCCGAAGACGGCTGTAATGCCAGAAACCGGTCCCCGGAAGCTTGTTTCCTTCCCAGTGTAAGAATTGGCTTTTGTAGTTTGGTTTGCCCTGTTCCCATCATGCACTGGGACAGGAACAGACTAATTTGCATACAGCCAGGTTCTGAAACTGGGATGGTGCAATGAGCTAAAAAACGGTGTTGGATCTAGCCCTGATCTTTTGACTGGGTGAGAGTATTCTGCTTAATTCAGAGACTCTGTCCCTCACCACCCCTTGTTGTAAATATTTTTGTCCACCCTAAGCGTGGAAGGGTATACTCAGACATGAGTCCCTTGCTCATTGCACCATCAGGATTCAAGCAAGCCGGGCCGAAGACGGCTGTAATGCCAGAAACCGGTCCCCGGAAGCTTGTTTCCTTCCCAGTGTAAGAATTGGCTTTTGTAGTTTGGTTTGCCCTGTTCCCATCATGCACTGGGGCAGGAACAGACTAATTTGCATACAGCCAGGTTCTGAAACTGGGATGGTGCAATGAGCTAAAAAACGGTGTTGGATCTAGCCCTGATCTTTTGACTGGGTGAGAGTATTCTGCTTAATTCAGAGACTCTGTCCCTCACCACCCCTTGTTGTAAATATTTTTGTCCACCCTAAGCGTGGAAGGGTATACTCAGACATGAGTCCCTTGCTCATTGCACCATCAGGATTCAAGCAAGCCGGGCCGAAGACGGCTGTAATGCCAGAAACCGGTCCCCGGAAGCTTGTTTCCTTCCCAGTGTAAGAATTGGCTTTTGTAGTTTGGTTTGCCCTGTTCCCATCATGCACTGGGGCAGGAACAGACTAATTTGCATACAGCCAGGTTCTGAAACTGGGATGGTGCAATGAGCTAAAAAACGGTGTTGGATCTAGCCCTGATCTTTTGACTGGGTGAGAGTATTCTGCTTAATTCAGAGACTCTGTCCCTCACCACCCCTTGTTGTAAATATTATGGATGAACTGGTCTGGGATATTTGCTTATGCTTTTCCGCCTCTCCCTCTTCTTCCATTTCTGGATTGGAGGCTAAGACAAACGTCTCTCTCCCTCATCCTAATAGCTCCCACTTGAGCTCATCAGCCCTGATTCACAACGCTATTCAAACTGTCCATACTTCGCCGCTAGAAGCTTTACCTCAACCCGTACCTTCTCACTCAGAACCAAGGAGAAGTCGGGCATCCAAACCCAAGGGAAGTCAACCTTGTGATTTGGCTACTGAGGTCATAGAATTTGGTTACCTCAATCGTCCACCTGAATGTATGACGATCCTCAAAGAAGCACCTGGGCCTGCAACCAGGGCATGCTATGCAGATAAATGGAAAATATTTGTCTTTTTACTGCCTTAGCAAGCACATTGATCCATTTAATGCAACGGTACAAAGCATTGTTTGCTACCTTCTACATGTACAACTCTCTTGCCTTGCCTTCATTTCAATATGCTTACATCTAGCTGCAGTGGCTGCTGATCTACCAAACAAGCAACATTAATCTTTAGTCAAACTGTTAGTTATTAAAGCCTTTCTGGAAGGCCTTAAAAGAGTAATTCCACCCAGAGTTCCACCTGCACCTACATGGAATCTCAATATTTATTTTTTTCATCTTTTTATCGTAACAGAGCAGTACAAATAGTTTTACATTGTCATTATTAAATACACAACCAAGCATTATTACACTTTGTCACATGGCATCCTTTTTAATCATTGCTGGGTCCCAGGCTTTTTTGCCCACCGTTATATTGATGTCACCCTCCGTTAGTCTCTCAATGAATTACCGAAATAATTGTTTCACCATCTGGAGGCGTGCATGGATTACCCCTATATTTGTTCCATTTGTTCCAAATTATCTCCCATGTTTTCGGGCACCCTCTTTTCACATAGACTGCTTTCTCCACCAGCAGATACCAGTCCATATCTCTTTTCCAGTCTTGGAGTTTGGGTGGGTGGATAGCCCCCCAGTGGCGAGCTATATTGCGTTTTGCCAGCATCAGGTGCAGAGTTACCCTGGTTTGGTCTGCTTCTCCCAAGTAGGTGTCTTTCCACACATTTAAAAGGCACCACTTAGGCAAGAGAGTGAGCTCCTCTCCCACCACCCCTTGACATGCATGACACTATCGCCTGCCAGGATTCCTGAATCTCATGATACGTCCATATGATATGAAAAAACGATCTCACCGCCCCCCACACACACACACACTTTGTTACGGTTTACACCCACACTGCGGTCCATCTTCACCAGTGTTGTGCAGGATATGTATACCCTATGTAATATTTTGAGCTGAACTAGTCTGAAACGATGGAATTTCAATATTGTTCTCACCAGACTAATGGGTCTACAATTTGAACCATTACATAATTGTTCCCTGCAATTTCTATTTTGGAAGGTCGCCTTTTCAATTGCCTTTACTTCACTTAGTCGAGTTGAGGAGCTCCAGGCACTAACCTTAGAAGAGCCTTCCTTCCAACTACACAGGGATAGGGTGGTCCTTTGCAGCAACCCAGAATTCCTTCCAAAGGTGGGCTCCTCCTTCCACCTAAAATCAGTTGTTATCCGTTTTCTTTCCTCATCTAGACTCGGTTGCAGAAAGGCTCTTCACACCCTAGATGTTAAAACATTACATTGACAGAACTAAAGATTTCCATATAATCAAACTTTTTACCCCCTCACAAAAGAAAGTCCATATCCAAATCAGGGCATTTCTTGATGGAGAAGTGAATGCAGGCAGTTGTGTTACGCCAAAGCTAAAAGGACTTTATTTACACCCCCTAGAGAACACTTTACTGGTAAAATAGGGGCTTCCGTGACTTTCCTGGGCAATATCCCAATAGCTGACATATGTATGGTAGCTACATAGACTACATCACTCACTTTCACTAAGCATTATTGTGTGGATGTTCTAGCACGCCAACAAGCTAATGTGGGTCAGGCAGTGCTAAGTACAGTTTTTCAAACAACTGCAGCACCCACAGGTTAGCCACCACTTTTGGAGGGCACCGCTTTACGGTCTATGCAAAGCATGTGTATCTACAGCCACACATGTCTTGAATGAATTATGTTACTTACCCTGCAAGCATCTGTTCTTGGCATGGAGTGCTGTAGAATCACATGCAACCACCCTCCTCCCTGGGAACCTGTGGTCGTTGCAGTTCCTTTTACCTTTTCATATTCATGGAAATCTCTTTTTCTGATACTTACACTCTATTCTCACCAGCCTGCAGGAAAACAATTTAAGAGTGGAGTTGATGCCCATGCGCATTATCTCCAAGAGGAGGAGTCACTTTACCTCGTGAATTGAAAGACTTCTTCAAAGAAAAACAACTTGCACGCATCCGGACCCAACACTAGATGGCAGGAGTATCCAAAGCATGTAAATCTACAGCACTACATGCTAAAAACAGATGCTTACAGGGTAAGTAACATAATCCTACCAAAGTTAGGTAACTCTTTTTTGTGTAACCATTTAGATATGTAAGTTCTCATTAGAGGCTTCAGATTTCTGCACCATCCCACTATTGGCCCAATGTTATCGTTCACCTGGATAAATTCCTTATTACAAAACGCCTCTCAAGGTTCATATCCTTTGAGATGCTTATGCTAACAAGTTCTGTAGGGCTCTTTTTTGGCCCTCAACAGCAGACATTTGTCTTTCTGACTTAATAGGTGCCAGGAACAGTGTCAATTC
Source organism: Lissotriton helveticus (assembly GCF_964261635.1). NCBI lineage: Eukaryota > Metazoa > Chordata > Amphibia > Caudata > Salamandridae > Lissotriton > Lissotriton helveticus. The sequence continues at coordinate 232,832,531 of NC_136072.1, read as the reverse complement.
AAACTATTTATGTCCTTTACTAACAGTAGTAGATTAAATGATTTAAGCAAATAAAACAAGTTTCTGTTTATACAGTTTCAGAAAAAAAACACAGTTACTTGATTAGATGAGCATTTTGTGGTAGTGAGATCCAGGTTTGCGAATATATGTTGGAAGCTTTGATGTGTTTTTTTAAGAAGAAGAGTTTTAAGGACAGGGTGGCCTATATGATTTTATGTAAACCCTCAGAAAGAATGAGGTTGTTACCATGTAAATGTGCACCCCACTTGGTATAGTTTAAGCTAAGCAAGCAATTTTGAACACACTTCTGCTTTATTATACATTTATCTACAAGTGAGTGAGAGGGTCAAAACAGAGACTAGCTCTAGAGATAAAAAGACCTGTACCATGGTCTGTGTCAAGGTCTTTTGGGACCAACCAAAATATTAGTTTGTCAACCACGACAACATTTACAAAATCAACCCACTCGCAACTAAATGTTAGACCACCAAAAGAAAGTCAACTGCAGAATGCTGAGCAGGAAAGGCAGTCTAGATCATTGCTTCCCAAACTTTTTAGTACCATGAACCAATTTTTAGAACAACAAACATTTGCGACCCACCTAGCTTTAATGGATGTAAGGCTGGTAATTTTTTTTAATGTAACTAAAGTGTTATGTGGTAGCGCACTGTCATTCTCAGACAGCACGTTATCCATTGAAATGGCCACTAAATTTGTGCAGACATACAGTTTTAATAATAAAACTATATTGCACACAAATGACAGTACATGGAAATTGGGTTTCCGTGAATATTTAGCATTTATGCATCACCACATAAAGTGTCTTGATTCGTTTTGATCCTATCAAAATCTTTGATTCCATCACACTTCAGAATTACCCAAACAAATCTTAATTTTTGCTTTCCTAACTACTGAACGTGTACAGCTCATTTACTGGTGTTTACTTGTTATTGTGTGGTACAAGCAAATGTAATCTTACAGGCTTTCCTTTTACACTTCCTCTATCTCAGCAAGATTGGCACGTAGTTCACTTTACTTGTCTTTCTCTGACTGTAAACTGAGATTATTTTGTAAACACGAATCCCCTTGTTAAAAATAAATAGCAATTTGTCAGAAGACAGAGTCTGACATTGGATCCTTGTTTTTGAAGCACAGCAAATGTAACCTGATGAATACAGCATTAAAAGGCATCTTTATTTATTGTTTGGACATTCGTGAGCTACCAAAAATCTGCTCACAGTTTGGGAAACCATGCTCTAGAGTATTTTGACTTTACAAACTTGGAGCTCACAAAACTGTACAAGCTAAGGAACCGAGACTAAGATGCATCACACGTCTTCACTTTTTTCCGAAAGACAAATACCACAACCCTTACTGACAAACCTAGGAAGCGAACATGCCCCTCTATTGGAAGAAGGCACATTGAGACAAGAGCAACAAAAAAATAAGAAAGGAGAAAAATGAATGGACAACTAGAGACACCAAGATGAGCAATTTTAAATATAGTCCTTTAAATAAGTTGGCTTCGTCTGGATTATTTTCTCCTTGGCAAGATAATGATCAACTGTGCCAAGTACATTCCCATCACGCTTGTTCTTCCACTTATGATAGCCTAATATCTGACCTCTCCCGAACATTGGTTTGAACATCTTGATCCATTGGGGTTTTGCACAGAATAGCCACACCACTCAAATTCCAAATTTGCACATCTGCTGTTTTACAGCATTGTTAAACTATTTTACTTCTGTTCATGGTTCAGTAATTTTGTACCATGACCTAACCTCCACAGGCAAACAAATTCTAATACAGTCACCCACATTCACTTCACAATTCTTGACAGTTTTTTTTACACCTCAGAGCACTGCTTTCTTTCCACCATCTTCATCTCCTCAGACTCCACTCACTCATAGCTCAGTAATACCATCACCCAACCATTGTTCCACATCGAGCATCTTCGAACCGTTTTCGAGTTGGACGTACAATCTCTGAAGAGCTCAAATGGAGTCCTACCCTACCTGTTGGCACATGGTGTGAACGTCAATAAGCAGCAAGCTGATTCTGCTCTTCGTTCTTCCAGAACAAGAAATAAACATGAAAGGGTATTTCTATGCAGTCATAGAGTTCAGTAGTCCTGGGTAAAAGTTATTAGGCTATGCAAGGGATTGTATTTTGGGTTAGCCCTACCACAAAGAGTTGGGAATCTCTCTGGATCTTAATGCCCAACCTCAAGTGTGTGTGAAGCAGCTGGAAGACGAATGTTAGGATTTTGCCAAACATTTCCCATATTTAAATACAAGTAGGGCTGTTCTAAAATGTATATACACAGAATAAAACTGAGAGAAAGTGCCATTTCTGTAGTTTCCAAGGTAAGGAAGATGTCTCTAAATGTATAATATTTTGTGTGTAGTAAACTAAAGTGGCAGGGATAATAACACTGGTCAAAGCCACCAATTGCTGGCTTCTGTTATGGTTGTGATGACGGCAAGTAGGCAGAATTTACCTCTTCAGGAATTCTTGAAACACCTGATCAAATGTCCATTCGATGGAAAGAGGTTTCGTGCTTCAAATGATGCTTGAACACACTTGCAGAAATCCACCCTGATAAAATTGGGCAATAAATATGGCATTCTATTTGCAAGCACTTGATGTAGATTTTGCAGTCTGTACTGAGCATTACTCTGTTTCACCTTATATGTCCTGGACATCGAAGGCCTACCATGCCTCTTACATTGAAGGTGTTTTATGTAGACATTAGCACTGGGTCCATTTCCTTATGTCCTATCTTAAGAACATACTTGAGAATGCATTGGAACTTACTGACTTAAAGTTCTTCTCTGACAGTGGATGTTGAGCACCTCTGAATATGCATCCTGTATCTCCATGACTTATTCCAGAAAATAGAATCTTCTTAAAGTTCCAGGGATGCCATGTTCTGCTCATCATATGCCAGTTCACAGTCAATAAGCCCTGGGGGTTTGTGTGGGATAAGTATATACATTGGTGATCTTTACCTTACTAACATTCATTGGGCATCATAGCTATTCTTGTAAGTTTTCTGCCTCAGCTTCTGGTAGGCTTGATTTGTTGACCAGGAGCATATTTAAGTGCTGTTTCCTTCTTCGCATTGGCTGCCATTGATAACAGTCTTTCCCTAAACACTAGCATCCCAAATAGTAGCTTTTGAAAGATGTTCATACTAATGTTCAGGAGAGGTCGGATATTAGGCTAACATAGGTGGAAGAATGATTGTGATGGGAATGTACTTGGACAGTTGATCATTATCTTGCCAAGGAGAAAATAATCCAGAGGAAGCCAACTTATTTAAAGGACTATATCTAAAATTGGTCATCTTGGTGTCTCTAGTTGTCCATTCATTGTTCTCCTTTCTTATTCTTTTGTTGCTCTTGTCTCTATGTGCCTTCTTCCAATTGAGGGGCATGTTTGTTTCCTAGGTTTGTCAGTAAGGGTTGTGGTATTTGTCTTTGGGAAAAAAGTGAAGACGTGTGATGCATCTCAGTCTCGGTTCCTTAGCGTGTACAGGTTTGTGAGTTCCAAGTTCGTAAAGTCAAAATACTGTAGAGCATTGTTTCCCAAACTGTGAGCAGAACTCCAAGGGGTGAAACAAGGTTGAATTGGGTCTAGTCAACACAGCTCACAAGCTGCACATCTTACATGCAGTTTTTCATCTGGTTTGTATCTCAGGTTTGATGGGTCCGGTGAAATTTTCCATTGTCCTTTTGTATACCCATCTCAAAGGGACGATTTAATTTGCAGGAATGTTGTTAAATTGGTTCATATATGTTAAATATTGGCAACTGCTCTTCTCTTACAATATGATTTCTCTCTTAGTTGAACAGAAGGAGACAGACTCTGTCCTTAGACTTATTTCTCTGCAGAATGCTGATGGCTCCTGGTGCTTGAACACAGATTTTGCGTCTGCCCTGGGAATACCTGAAGAGAAGCTCGAGGCAAATAAACCTAACAAGGTAATAGTCAGTGGAAATATTGATTTTTGAGATTTTGAAACTTGAAATTAGTTTCTCCCTATGAGTGCAAGAGATCCTATCTCAAGCATGAGAATAACTTCCATCTGGGAAAGACCCGACGTGAACAGAAACATTTTTGTGTTCCAATTACTTTTAAAAGGAAGAAACAAGTAAGTTGCAGATACAATACAATCAACAAAATATGATTGCCAAATGTGTAAATTGATTATGTTCTTCAAATAAATACCAATTTCCCTAGGTAGCACAGCCTAATTGGTCAATCGATTACCAAAAATGTACTGAGTTCTATCAGGTCTTGTGTCTCTTGGATATAAAAATTCCTTCTAGAATTAACTGTTGACCATATTTAGGGACATGTTGGACTGGATTTTTTTTCTGACTTTGTTTGAAAGTTTTTGAGAACATTAGGCTTGTTTAGTCAAAGTGATGTCAGGGATCTAAATGAATGTGTTATATCTGTACAGGTTTTGCTGCTGTTAGGAAATTCAGGTTTTATCAAAGTTTGTGATCATATTGTTTTTATTTATATATAATTGGTCCGTCTTTCGTTCTATGTGGCTTGAGAGAGGAATGTAAAGATTTTAGCGTGATCACCAGAAGTGTTTCTTTACAAAAATGTCATGCCTCCTATTATATTCTGTCTTAATTGCAGTAAATATAGCCCCCATATTGACTGTTTTATTTGTGTATGCTGTATTCTGACAAAGTTAACCTTTGTAACTGTATGCTTTGTGAACATTGCAAAGTGAGCCGATTCTTGACACCGTTACCAGTATGAAGTTAAAATACTAATGCAGTCATTGCAGTGTTTATTCGGACATGAAAGTAGTACCACTTCGGCAAAATAAACTAATGTCTGAAAGCATTCTAACTCAGGCAAGGCCAGTTTCATGATTTCGGAGTTAGTTTGCAATCTGGTGATCACCTAAATGTTGAGTTTGGAATCTATTAATTCCGCTTCACCTAAACTGAAAGTTAATCTTGGTGAATGTGGGTGTTCTTTCACTCGTACAGATTGTAAGTAAGGGCCATGTAAGCACTTTAAAGTCAAGTTGAGTTTCTTTTAGATGACTCTTTCCTACTGTCAATCGATGGAGCTTTAACAGGGCTAGAAAAACAGATTACATTTTATGCTATCTGTCCCTTTTTGGGCACTCTGGGCGCACCATTTAATAAACTGACAACAAGCTAAAGACATGGGTGTAGTCTAGTTAGCACAATCAATGTCTCAACTACAACTTTTTGTGTCAAACTGTGGAGTACGCCTCATCTGGTGAAGGCAAAGGGATGACGCCTGGATCATCTTCTTAAATTGAGCAAACAAGCTCACTTTTTCATTCCAGGTGACTGCCAGCTTAAGGCATTCTTTGCAGAAGGATTAAACATATCTGCAGGTTTTAAGATACAATAGGAGTAAGACAATTGTGAGAATAAGTCTCTATATCATATTTGATTTTCAGACCCTAGAATAGAGTATAATTGAATATTTGTAGAATTATTGGCAAAATGAAATGAAAACATTCATGTGTCAACTTGTCAGTAGAGATTAACTTTTTTGTCACAGTTTCTTAAAAAGTAAGCAAATAAAGGAAAAATAATGATAACTGATCCAACAGAGGTAGAAAAACTTGAGTTTTACTGGCACACTGTACAAATTCAATTCCTGGTTCATAATAAAGAACTGTGAAATTATTGAAGACGTCCCTTCTAAGCAGGCAAGATATTGTGATAGAAATAGTGGTATAAAATTAAGGGACACCCAGAAGATTGAAACATTAGTTTTATAGTTAGCATGTATGTTTGATTTATAATAAATGATGTAACAGTAATTACTGTATATTTATAGACACTTACGTGGCATGAACCAATCTAGCAAAGGGGAATGGCTCAGTCAATCATAAATATTCATCAGGGGTTACACATTTTAAAATCATAAAGAGGACAAAACAAAATTCAAAGAATTCATTCATTGTATGTCAAATGTAATTTTATGGAGAGACAAAAAAAACACACACAGAGGTAAAGTAAATATAGCATGGTACTCTTTCATTTTTTCCCCAACCTACATCCCCTCATGCGATTAAGACTACAATTGAAAAAACGTTCTGGTAACCTATGTTTAAAAACATAGCACTTAAAAGCAGCATATAAACAAGGAGTCTCCTAATAAGGATTCATCATCCCTCCCTTTATTGCAATCACAATTTTATGTACTTGTATTATTCAAAATGCGCGATGAGTAATATCAAAGCCACAATGGCGTTTTAACTTTGTACTTGCTGCGAATACCAGTAGTGTAACTGAAAGGAGACATCACTATTAGGCTAACCTCTACTTGTTAAAGTGTGAGAGATCTTTATTCATGTTGTCTATGTTTATGATCGGAGTTTAGGATACATCTATTCGAGAAAATATGAATGGTACTGAAGAAAATTGGTAGTTCTTTTTGCATAATTACCTATTATCAACCTCCGCATTTTCCTGTTTAGATTGTATAGTGCATACAACATGAAGATAACAAGTGGTTCATGATCTTTTGATGGGTTCCTTTGCAATTACATATGACAAGGAATCTTGTTTGATCCATCCTCAACATCCAACTTCCAATATACTTATCCAGAGGCAGCAACTCAAATCTTAATTTTGCAAACACATTTTTTTGCAAATTATGGCTTGATGTCATCTAGTTAGGGCTCCTCTTTTAAAATACTTAAGGCTATAAACAATCCACATTGTACTGAGCCCAACTATGATTCACCCAAACCCATTTGTTTTAGCTATTTTCATAATTGTTTTTCACACTAAGATAGGATTGGGACGCGAGTGCATTATCCCTATCTTACCTAACATAGACCTCCAGTTCACAGACCAAGCAAAGCTAGACTCTCCAACAAAGTGGAGTATGCACTAGTATACCTCAACATGATATGGGTGTACATATTGACACACACCAAAGCTGAATTCAGAATGCCTAAGGTTTTGTATAGCATTCTTGTTTTATGAAGCTTACACTCAACTCTAGCATAAAGGAAACCCTGTAGAAGTAGGAATAAATATTTATTGATTAAGCTTTTCTTTTTTATCTCTATTTTTCTTCAAGAGAAGGCTACATGACTAAGCAATACAAATAGTTGGTATTCTCTTCATAGAATGGCCATTCCTCTTGTATACCCTTGAGACATGAATTTGAGTTTCATTAAAAAATCTGCCATTCAATATGTTTTCGTTAACTAATCAAGGGCCATATGTAGGAAGCCTAATTGCGCTCGCAAATGCTGAAATTCGCAGAATTTCAGCATTTGTGATCGCAATTAGGGCAGTGTGCTATGTAGCACACAAAAACCCACATGCAAAATAAGGAATCGCAAAATGTTTGATTCCTTATTTTGCTATTGCATTTAAGGAATCGCAAATTGCGATTCCTTAAATGCAATGTAGGAAGCACCCAAGTTGTGCAACTTTTGGCTTAAGGAATCGCAAAATACCACCAACTTCAGGTTGGTGGTATTTTGCAATTTCTTAGATAAATGCACTTTTTGGCATTTTTCAAAAAGTGCCATGTGGGTCACATACATGCCCTTAGGGCATGTATGTGGGCCACATGTGCACACATGTCAATTTCAGGGGGGGTGCAAAAGGGTGTCCTATTGACACCTTTACAACCCTGAAATTGCATTCTCAATTTGCGATTCTCAATTAGAGAATCGTAAATTGAGAATGTCTTCCCACTCATTCCTATGGGCCTTCTAGCCCATAGGAATGAATGGGAAGGTATTCCTTATTTACGAATCGCAATTTGCGATTCGCAAATAAGGAATAAGTGGGATTCGCAATAAAATTTGCTAATCCTACCTACATTTCGTTTTGCGATTCTCTAATTGCGATTCCCTAAAAATCTCAATTTGAGAATCGCAAAATGAAAATTACCTACATATGCCCCTTAATCTATTTGTTGACTTTGAAACCTCAATACATTGTTAAAATTGCTATCAGGTTTAAGTATTCCGTTCAGATGTTGGTGTAGACAAAAAAAAAGCACTCTTACCTAAGTATTTATAAACATTTGGCACCTAAACACGTTTTAGTTCATATGATGGTTTAAAAATTCTCTTGTGTTGCGAAACAACAAACATTTTATGGTGATTGATAGTCAAGCTATTAAAGTAAGTAGTACATGAAGGGTTAAACCATGCAGAGTTTTGTCAGTATACTAGCTTTGTCATTTAGTGAATTGGGCAGTGAAAGTGTAAATAATGAAATCACATATATTGCCTACATTATAATTAGGATGCTCAAATCAGCCACTTGAAGAAGGAGCAGCACCAGTGCTTTTCAGGGTGTTTTATAAGGCCTGTATATTACCACATTCCAATTCCATCAACTTCTCTCAACTTACAAAACAGTAATCAGTAGAAATGTGAAATAAAGGAGTTTAATCAGCCTTTATGGTTGTTAATGGTAAGATCAAAAGACACTAGAGGGCTGTCACCGATCCAGTTTCTGACAGTCTTCAGAATGTGGTTTTCTTAAACACATGTGGTGGAGAGGGCAGAATCTACAAGGACCCAAGATGGAGGTGCCATAGAAAGGTCTGGTGGATCGGGAAGACCCTCAAGTTCATAAACCCTGACTTAGGGCGGTGGCGATCCCCGTACACTACATGTTGGGGGCAGGAATCTGACCCTCTGGGATTCACCATCTGATGTTACCAGGGCCTATACTGGCCTAAGCACAAGCCTGGTACCCATCAGATACGGCTCAGTATTGGTAGTACAACCCTGGATTTGTGAGCCGCATGCACAAGTAGTGACAGTGGACACTGGCTGACTGACAGTGATAATCATGGTGTTCTCTAGCACACTTCATTGGTATGGCACCTGTTAGCTAGAATCTATAATACTTCAGTGGAGGTGAACCTTGAGAGAGACAACACGATGTTGTAGGTGGTTTTTCTCTTCCCCTCTTTGTTGTTAATGAACACCGTCTACATTGTTTTTGGGAGAATATATCCCTGATGCCAGCATCTGATAGAGGAAGCGTGAAGATATTAACAATTTACTGACACCTAATACTTCCTAACACATGCTTCCTGCATGATCAGAGGCACACATGCTAGGGCAGTGATTCAGCAGGAACATACAGGGCCTCGCCCTGTCATACTGAGATACTTCTAAATGCCAGTAGACACCTCATCGCACTTGGTGGCTAGGTGAGACTGATTGGAATACTGATCAGAGAGACTATTGCTTGGAATTCCCTCTTGGTGTCTCCTTTACCTTCGGACACTTCAGATCCTGCATGGTGGTGCTGCAGAGTCACTGTGGTCTTTTGCTTTCGGTTCCACGCTAGATACCACATCTACATGTTGACTGACTTGTTTGGAGGCAGAGACTTAAGTATATAATCTCCTTCTGCTACTGCTCATTAGTGGCTGCTGCCCATATCAGTGAGCTACTGCAAGAACACAACTGCGTGCCCTATTACTATTGGTGACTGTCAGAATTCATCATGTTAGGTCAGCTCAGTCTCCTACTCTCATGTCCATCTCAAAATCCTCCAGACCATTGACTTTCATTGAAGCTTCCTCAGGGAGCGTGACACATACATCCCTGAAATATGCTGTCATGTTCTATGTAACGTTAGGCACCATCTAGAAGAAGATCACGTCATTTGATCTTTTTGATTTCTTTGTTCTAAAGGAAATGTGTAGAAAATGCATAGTTAAAGCCACATACTTTGCAGTGATAGAAAGTTCCTATGTGTTTTTTTTTACCCGAGGCTTGTCTGTATGTAGATTTAATATTAGACAATCAGTGACTGAGATCATGCTATTTGGTTTCTTATTTGACTCATCTCACAACTCTATATAACGCAGCTTCTCTTTTCTTTCTTCTGAAGAAAAAACATCAGTACCTTACTAGTTATTTGCCTGCTTTTGGCTAACCTGGGAGATTTTATCAAGTACCATTTTGTAGAGGTCATCAGGCATTCTATATGGTTACATTCATTAGTAAACCTGGCTTTGAAATGAAGTGCTTTAAAGAGTCTGATTCCATGAAGGACCTCATGTTGATACTATTGTCTGTCTACGTGCTTTATGCTACTTTAATTTTACAGTAACATACTCTTTTAGAAATGGAGTTTCTAGTTGGCTAGGGTATGCACCTAAGCCAGGCAGAACCCACCTCTCTAGTCAGGGTAAATAAGTTACACACCAAAGATATCCTGTGCTCATGCTCTAGTAAAGGTGGTGCAGGTCAGGCTTATAATCAGAGGCAATGTGTAAGGCGTTTGTGCAACACACACAAATATTAACCCAATGTATACACCACAGGTTTAGAACATTTGGCAATTTCTTATAGGTAAAATAAAACCAAAAGGACAAAAATCCAGTTCGTAGATTCAGAGATATTCACTTTTAAAGGAATCAAAGTAGTGCTTTAAGATATACGAGTATTGGTAAATACTTTAGTCCTGGAAGCCAGCATGCTTGCTGTAGGTCAATTAGAGTCCAACTGTGGGTTTTGTAGTAGGCAATTTGAAAGTATGCGAAGCATAGCACGGTACTGCTGGGACCTCTCTGGTCCTATTCAGTTAATCAAAATAAATCCCTGTGACCCTCAGTCGTAGGCTAGGGCCAGCCGCTTGTGGTTAGGGCCCGCTCGAGTCTGGGATACGGACAGGGTATGCATTGGAGGCATCCGCAAAGTGTCTGTCCCCACTGTGAGGAGCACAGTACAGTGACGTTGGGTCCACTCGGGTCCAAGCCAGGCAACTAAATAAATCACTTAGGCACATGGCCATGTTGCTGGGCTCAAGACACCTGGTCAGTTTTGAGGACATTGAAGCTGCTCTTGGGGTTGCTTTGTCGCTGGTGGTGTTCACTGACCCTGAAACACGGTGTCAGGCTCTGGCTGCTCCGACAGGGTGGGGAGTAAATACAGGCTCCTCCGAGGACGCCCTGCACAAACACTCAGCCGCACGGTAGCCACGCTGAAGGAGGTTCCCGAGGTGCGGTGGCAGAAAAAGAAATTACATAACTGGAGAGGATCTCCATCGGTGATCTTGTTGTCCTGACAACCAGTTGCGAGGGGGCTTTCAGCGCTCAGGTGCTGAATCAATACTCTCCCGCCACAGGAATGTAGTCCCAATAGACACACACACAATTATTCGTAAACCACAACAGGTAGTCCAAATATATAAACAAAAGAGTCAATCTGCTAACATTGTTTTAATTGCAATGAAGCAAAGCCAAGAATTTGGGCAACAATTGATATTACAAAGATAAAAACTTGTTGGTTACCGTGCCCTGGGAAGGGGAAGGGGAATGTGCAGTGAGTATAGGAAGGGGTAAGTGACATAGAAAAAAGGGCCAGAAGGCCACACAATGTTAGATAAACAAATACTCCAACTTAGATATAGATGACCATAGGTTGAATTATAACCTAAAAACAACAGGCTTCATGAGTGTAATGAATAACACAAATATTGGAATGAAGCTGGAAACACAGGAAAATAGTCAGCTAGGGAAGCAGTTCCTCAGAACAGTCAGGCATAGCAACATGGCAATCCTTCAGCACAGCAGCCTTTGCTCCAGTGTAACTTCTTCTAGGTCCAGTAGTATACTAAAACATGGGGTCAGGGCCCCAGTACTTATACTCAAAAAAGTCTTAGATGAATGGGTGACTTCAAAAGGAACCCTTGCAAGTGTGCAACAATCCCTTTCAATCTAGCCCTTGTTCCAGACTATCTGTGAAGGGTAAATCAGCCTTTTGTGTGAGGGCAGGACCCGACCTATACAAATATGATTGTGTCCCGCCTCTCCCAGCCCAGTAAGAATATCTGTATGCAGATGAATGCAGATATAGCCCCTGTCACACCCAGCCCATCCTGTGTTGTTGTTGTCTGGAAAGTATGCACCAAGTGTAGTTGTCACCCAGCCCTAGACGTAGGAAGCCGGGTTTCTATTGCAGTAACCCCCCACCACCACTTTTTACCGGATTTTTGATGTACTTTTACTTGATGTGCCCTGGGTCCCTGCCAATAAGGTTCCCAGGGCCTGTGTTCTTTCCCAAAACTGTACCTTTGTACCCTAAATTGGCACCTCTCTGGCCACATGCAAGTTCCTTGTAAAATGTACCACGGGTACCAAGGGCATTGTGACCAGGGAAGGCCTCGAAGGGCTGCAGCACACACTGCCATTGCAGGTTGCGTGTTTTGGTGCAGAGAAAAGTGAAGAGTTGACATGGCACACATTACTGTGCGCTATGCCTGCCTGTAACCCACTGCCTATGGTATAGGTAAGACATCCCTCTAGCTGGGTGCACTGTACCACTGGTGAGGGTACAGTTGCATGAGCACGGTACCCCTACAGTAGTGCAGTAAAGCCATAAAGGGTATATGGTCTGGGAGTTTGTCATTACGAACTCCACAGCACCATAATGGCATCACTGAATTCCGGGAAGTTTGGTAGCAAACTTCTCAACATATTAAACTCACACTGATGTCAGTGTGGGATTTATTATACAATGCACTCTGAAGGCATCTTAGAGTGTATCTGATAGTAGCGGGGAGGGTGGACTGCCACAGATACCACCAAGAGGTAGAAGTGGCAGGGGACGGGGCCAACACGTTTATCAAAACTTCACTCCCCATGGGCCACCCCACGGACTTCCCATGTGGCCCTACCCACAGTTTCCACAGTTCCAACCACCTTACGCCCCGCAATATCCTCCCTACCATGCCCCACAGGGTTCTATGCAACCCCCTTTTTTAGACAGAGGTTGGGGCAGAGGGCGAGGGCGAAAGCGAGGCAACGCTCCGGAGAAAAGAGTACAGTGGGAGGATACGCGCCCCCCAGGGAATGGACACGAGGAATACGAACAGATCGGGACAAAAATGAGTCTGGTGGTTAATTTATCAGACCGGCCCTTGACTGAGAAAGAAGAGAAAGTCCTACAAAAGGGACTGGGCTTTGTACCCACTCCAAGAATTGACCTCTTCCAACAAACTCGGGAAGTTCATGCCTTTTTCCGTAAAATCAGGCTTAAAGCCTTTTTTGAGGGTAGACTAGGTGAACCTATAGAAGATTCTGGCCTCCATAACCCCTTCACCTTCACCCCCCATAATGGGATGATTCCGAATGATTCCTGACTTTTGAGCAGGCTGTGCTCAAAGACATTAGGACATTGGATCAGCAGGGAACCTACCAAAACATCTCTAAAAATGAGATGCATACACTCAAGTCACTTGCGGAAAATCCCCAGATCACCATCAAACAGGCGGATAAGGGTGGTGCCACAGTCCTTATGAATACCGTAGACTATGACCTTGAGTGCATAAGACAACTAAGTGACACACGCTATTACACTCCTATTCCGTGTGACCCAACACCACGCCTACAAACCATAATAACAGGCTTGGTAGACAGTGCAGAATGTGAACAGTGGATCAGTAAGAAAGAGGCGGACTTCCTGATGAAAAAAGAACCCAGGGTCCCCTATTTTTACATTCTTCCTAAAATCCATAAAGAGACGAGACCGGTACCCGGGCGACCTATAGTCTCGGGGATTGATTCCATCCTTGAACCTCTTTCACAATTTTGTGACCATTTCCTGTAACCCCTAGTGAGACGCACCCCCTCGTTCATCCAAGATACCTCTGATGTCTTGCGCATACTGGAAACTCTCCAGGATAGCGGGCAGATCAATCTCCTGATTACTCTCGATGTGGAGGCCCTCTATACAAACATCCCACAGAGGGACACACTAGGAGTAATCGAGGAGATACTTGGGCTGGAAACTTGGAACTCTGCTACCCCACCTTCATTCATTATGGAGTGTGCCACTTTAGCATTAACAGAGAATTTCTTTGAATTCAAGGGGAACTACTACCATCAAACACAAGGAACTTCGATGGGCAGTACTTTTGCCCCATCGGTGGCATGCCTTTACATGGCTGATTTTGAAGGCAGACACATACAACACCAGTCTAATCCCTTCCTCAATAACATCAAGATGTGGAGGCGATTTATTGATGACATCCTGATCCTGTGGACAGGACCACCGACCTTACATGAGGCCATCTTTGAATGGGTCAATACTCTGAACCCATTCCTACGCTTCACGATGTCTGTGTCACCCAGTGAAATTGCCTTCCTTGATCTGACAATAAAACTGAAAGATGGGTCCCTTAGTACCACGATGTACAGAAAACCCACCGACCGCAATAGCCTGCTCCATTACACCAGCCACCACCCCAAAGCTCTACGCACCAACCTCCCCTTTGAGCAATTTCTCCGAATCCGGCAAAATTGTAGTGATTTAACTGATTACAAGAAAGAATCAGCAATTCTTTCCAGGAATCTACTGGATAGAGGATACCCTGTAAGAGATGTCTCTACAGCACAAAAACGAGCTAAAAATAACCACGAGAAGCTCTCCTCGAACAACGGGAGTTGGTACCTGTAGAGAAACAACCCATAACTTGTGTCACAACATTCACCCCCGCGTCAACCAAAGTCAAAAGTGTGATCAAACGCCACTGGGCTATCCTGAACACAGGAGATCTAACCTTTGAACAACCTAGATTCGCGTTCAAAAGATCGCAGAATGTTAAAGACATTCTGATCAGCACGAGACCCAAAGTCACCAAGAAGGGGTCTCAACAGACACTATGGCATCTGCCCCCTGTGAAGGGTCATTATCCTTGTGGCTCTTGCACAGCTTGTGCTTACACATCTGTACATAAGACAATACAACTCACTGACACCTTCAATTGGGAGCTCAGGGGACATACCAATTGTAATACCTCACACTGTATCTACATGCTTACCTGCCCATGCGGACTACAATACATAGGAATGACGACACGTCCGATCAAAACCCGCATCACTGAACATCGCAGTAATTTCCGATGTAGAAAGACCAATACTAAGATGTGCAAACACTATGTGGAAGCTAACCACACAACTGACTCTCTTAAATGGCTTGTACTTGAATCTAGCCCCAATTGCACAAAACAAGCCTTGTTTCACAAAGAACAGAGGTGGATCCACCGATTATCGTCAGACAGTTGGGGCTTGAATGAGGACATTCCTTGGCACGCATTATAATACAGCCGTGCTGGAATTCCTGACACATGTACTTACTCTGCACCTTACGCGACTAGTTGAGACCAACATCCCGCGTGTTAAACCCACCCTAACTTTCTGACTTATCCTCTACTAACTGTAGCCGTGACCAACACAATATAACACGGTAATATTACATCTTTGCACAAGGGGCGAACAACATGTGCTTACATTTTTACAATATATAACAACTGCCTAGGTATATGCGAGTAGGCATACCCTCTCCCACGAAGCACCCACTACCTAACTTGGCCCGACATCTGGTTTGAATAGACTTCGACCTCCTTTCTGTAATGGCCGTCAGAATTACCTACACCATCACCTGACCTGATAACGGGGACGGAGTCAGGCACCTGACGTTGGGGGCGCCTAACGCGACTAGTTGAGATCAACATCTCGCGCGTTAAACCCACCCTCAATTGTCTGGCTTATTCTCAACTTCCTGACTCATCCTCAATAAAACCTTAGCCTTGACCAATACAATGCGGCATCATATATTTTTTGGCACAAGGGGCGAACAACTAGTGCTAATATTCTTACAACAAATAACAACTCCCTGGGTATATGAGAGTGAGGCATACCCTCTCCTACAAAGCAGCCACTAACGTAACTTGGTCCGATATTTAGTTTGATAAGACTTCGACCACCCTGCTGAAATGGCCGCCCCAGTTACTCATACTATCACCTGACCTGAAATTGGGGCCGGAGTTAGGCACCTGACGTTGGGGGCGGAGTCACGCACCGAACAGTGACGCTTTCACCTAGAAAGTGCTACCGCCACCGAGCCCCAGTATCTATCCGAGCTCGGCAGCGATGGGTAGGTGAGGTAACCAGTACGCGGTGACGGAGAGGTAAGGAGGACATACGAGGGACGCTTTTGGGACCCGTATATTGTTTCTTTGCCAGTCTGATAACATCGGGGGTTCTGAACTTGAATCCTCATAGGATTTTGATTACCTTGATGCAAGTCGTGTTCTGACTCTGTACACGCCTTCCTTTTACACCCCCAGCCACACCCAATGGGCCCCAACTGGCAGTACCAACCCGCCGAGCATTGTTGTGGCATTTAGTCCCTGACCATTAGGTGAGTCAGGTTTTATCCTTACATTACGGCAATCTGCACTATGCACACCTAGTGAGCACCACGTCATCACATAGTGGACCTACTTTTCAAAAGAGAAGAAGGTGGTCTCTCCTGATAGCCTGCTGCTGTTTTTATACTTGCTAGTTTTAAACCTTTCACTTATACTAGGTTGGTGTGACAGGATTAATTCACGTTGTCACAATACAGTCACGCCGACTTGAAGCTAGTAAAAATACACGATCACTAGCATGACACTGTGTGGTTATTTGGTCTAGCACCTTGTATCTATTCTGGCGATCATTCAATGCTATTAACCCTGTACTCTTATTTCCCATTTAGGCATAGGATAAAGCTACAGAGGTAACATCAAGTATTCCACAATTTCGGTATTAGGCACATGACACTAGCATGTTGTTTAATGTTTGTAGACCTTCCTTTCACCCACTATAGGTCCTGATGAATCGCGGGTACCTAGCCCATGCGAGAAACATGTTGACCAATTTCGTTACAAATCTAATCTAGGGCCACTATACCTAACCTGCTGGCACCCAGATAATTAGATTCACGTTTTTAATTGCAGTAGGGGACCCCCAGAATAAAGTAGTTTCCGGTACCCTCTACTTCATTTTAAATCACCACCTAGGCTACATACTGTACCACCCGCACACCCCCCAAAGGCAGTTGGAATTAAAAGATCTCCGCCAAAGAGCCCCTTTTGAGGTGAGCCCGTCGGGGATTGCACCGCCTCCCCGACGAGGAGCAGCGCCGATGATGAAGCATGACACCTGTATGGGTGTGTGAGGCAAATACTTCCAACAAAATGAATGCCCAAAGGTGTTACATCTTCACCTCCGGTCACGCCAGATACACACACTGTCCTATCTAAGGAACAGTTCAGCAACCCACTTTGTTGATCCATCTTAGAGATACCCCCTGAAAAACGACCAGCTTCTGGTGCGTTTCCTGACTGGTACACACCAGCCTGTGAATCATGTTTCTGGATCACTGGGGTGGAAGTCTTCGCTCCCTGAGCTCAGAAACAAAGCCTTTCCTGGGCCAGGCCAGGAATAGCCATCTGTGGCAGGAGAGCTTCAAAGGCCTTACCGCCTTTGTAATGTGACCCCTCAGCCTCTCCTGCTATCAGGAGCAGGCCCCTTTCCTGTCTCCCCTCCTTTTCCACTGGAAGACAGGTGGGGAACATTAGCACAGCCCAGAAGGTATGCCCACCTCTGCCAACCCCACCCTTCCATTGGAGGAGGTAAGGTGAAGCCCACTCTTCAGTGCCCGCCATCTTGCAGATGGCAGACAATCTCCAATCAGGATTAGGGATAGTGCCCACTCCCCCATGTGGGGTGAGCACACCAACCATGTAGTCACCCTAAGGCCCTAAAACCCCCCTAAATACAGCATTTAGGGGGCAGCCCTGAACCAAGAAGGGAGATTCCCGCAACCTACGAAGAAGAAGGATGAAAGAAGACGCCCAGCAGAGGAGACTGCAGAGAAGAACTGACTTGGCCCCAGCCCTCCCGGGCTGTCTACAGTTTCCAGAGATCCTGCATCAAAAGTCACCTTGTCCTGCAGCCAGCAACCTGCGGAACCCCTGGAAGGACTGACTGCCTTCCAAAAAGACCGGATCTTCTGTGAACGGCGGCTCAGTTCAAAAGAAACAGACAAGAAAGACTCTGAGCCTGCTGAGGACAAAGAAACCCGAAGCATGGAACCACCACTTCAACCGATGCCTACGGCCCGAGTCCGAGTGGCCTACTGGTCCCAGCAAGGCCCCGCAGCGCTCCAGAGTCTGAGCCCACTGTGGGTTGACACCTCCAGGACTCCCTAACGTTGCCTACAGTCTCTGCACGGAGACCCCACCCCCCATGACTGAGAGTGGTCCAGTAAGGTCAAAAGACACCCCTGCATCCAGCGGCCCTGTGCCCTAGAGAAGAGAACTGAGGATGCACCTACGTCCCCGAGTCATCCAACATACCTGCGCAGTTGTTTGTTCCTCCTGAAAGACTTACTGGACCGAGTCTGCAGCTAAAAACCAAAACTGGCAATCTCCATTAAAAACAACAGGCACCCAACGCCAAACCAGCACCCTGCACTCAGCCACCCCTATGACAGTGTGGGTGCACCTTGTGTGCTAAACCGGATCCCCCTTTGCCCTGAGCTTTGCTCCCACAACCTTGAGGCCTGCTCGTAAGCAGCCAATAACCAGAGGCCTCCTGGCCCCCTTTGGAGAACATTGGGCCTCATCACTCTGCACCCAATTGCCCTAGTGCCGCTGAGGGTGTTTTGAAATTTTGTCCTTGACCCTAGGGAAACCCTGGTTCTAACACCAGAAAACCAACTCCCCAAACCAAGTACTTACATGTAAACCAATAACTTTGTTTTCTCCTATAGGACTGCATTGACTGCTTTCTTGTGAAAATTGTTTTAAGTGTGGACTTGGTTTGTATGAAAACCTAAGAAAATACAAATGTTCAAAAACTGAATTACTTCCCTTTTCTCTAGGATACGTCCCAGTGTGATATCTAGGCATATCACACTCAGTAGAAAAAGTAACTTAAAAGGTAACCTGAAAATTAACGTTGAAGGTAATCTCAAAAGTAACTGTAAAGTAATTTTGACTGTTGACTTACCTGTAAACAAAGCAATTGCATCCAACTGCATCTCAATTGTATTTCAACTGCAATATACCTGGAAAGTATTATTTCACTTACCTGTTCCAGGCCTGGCCTGGCTTGGTTCTAGAAATAAAATAACTGAATAATATTTTTATACAAACAAATTGGTCTGAGTTCAGTCTTTGAGTATGTGACATCATTTCTAGCCTGAGCGTGTAAAATAAATGCTTAACACTACCCTCTAATAAAGCCTTACTGCTCGCCCACCCTACCACAAATGGAGAGTAAGGTATTATCTACTTTTACCTCTGCCTACCTTTGGGGATCCACTGGACCTTGTGCACACTAGACCTTACTTTGGTATGGTATATACAGAGCCAGCTTCCTACAGAGTCTTGCTGCAAAGCACACAGTCATAAGCACAGAGAACTACCCACTTTCTAAAAGTGACATTTCTAAAATAGTATTGTAAAATCCAACAACCCCAGTGAGCAGGATTTATCACCACTATTCTAAGCATAACAAACATGGCAACGCTACTCCTTACCGATCAGAAAGTTCCACTTAAAAATAGATAAGGAAATTACCAATGCTCGCCTATGAAATGAGTAGGTCTCACACAGCCATGCAACACATAAAGGCATATGCCATACCTTTTACTTACACGGCACCCTGCCTATGGGGTTACTTAGGGCCTACCCTAGGGTTGACCTATGTGTAATCAATGGGGAGTTTAAGGCTTAGCAGGTAGTTTTAAATGCCAAGTTAAGGTGGTAGTAAACTGCACACACAGGCCCTGTAGTGGCAGGCCTGAAACAGCTTTGAAAGGCTATGACTGTGGGGGGCACAAGCAGTGCTGCAGGTCCACTAGTAGCATTTAATTTACAGCCCTGGGTATATGGTATACCACTTTACAAGGGACTTACAAGTAAATCAAATATGCCAAACAGGGAGGAGGAGCTACGTGCGGACCCAAGATGGACGCGTGAGCAGAGGGTTCCCGAGACCCCTTCCGCCACCCTCATCTATCCTGCAACAAATCCTGATTTGGACGACGGGTATTTCTTGTTGATGCCCTGCTGATATTGAAAGCTTTTTCCAGAATTTGATTTGGCCGCCGGGAACTGGACTTGCTGCACCCTGTAATCTGAGGCCTACGGCAGAGGCCATCCAGGGGCTTGAGTTCCCGAGGTGCCCAGGTGGCAATTGAACAACAACGGCTGGAGAGACGTCTCCGCTGTCTCTGTGGTACTTTCGGTTTCGATTTCGGTCATTGTTGGTGCCGACTCATTGCTGATTGCTACTGCTGCCCTGATTCAGTCGCCAGCTCTCCTTTGGCTGTTGTTCCTTGACCTCTCGACTTAATGAACTGGCCATAGAGGAAATCATTCTGCCCAGATCTCAGAGGACCCTTCGGAGCTCGTCGACCATCATGGCGGGCAGGACGGACGCTGAAAGGCGTAACACCAGAGGCCCGAATCGAGGGGGAGCCGTTCAGACCCAGACTATAGAACGCTTCACTCGCCCGAAGGGTTCCCTGGGTGGATCGAGCAGGGGCCCCGGAGAGGCTGTTGACGGTACTCCTGCGACTGAGGAGCCGACTTTGGCGGATGTCATGGGTGCCATTGCCAATATCCAGACTGCGATGGGTCAGCAATATGAAACTCTTGCTACTAAGTTGGATACGGTTGCGATTGAGGTCAACCTTATCAGGACGGACCTGGGGAAAACCAACGAACGGGTCAAATCTCTGGATGTTAAGACAGCAAGCCTAATTACAGATGTTTCGGACCTTCAAACCGAGGTCCGCGATCTTCGCATGGCCAGAGACTCGTTTGCACGTCGGCTGGACGATTTCGAGAGCCGGGCCAGACGAAATAATGTTCGCATCGTAGGCGTTCCGGAGACTTCTACGGATGTACCAACGGATCTTTTGGTAGAGGACCTTATCCAGAACTATCTGTCACCAAAGGGCCTTAGTAGTCTTTTTGCGGTGGAGCGTGCTCATAGGATTCCAGGTGGGAAGCCCAAGCTTGGGGCAGCTCCGAGGCCTATCATAGCCAGGATTTTTAATTTTCGGGACAGAGACGCTATCCTGCAGGCCTCCCGCACTAATGGTCCCACTAAGTTTGAAAATGTATCGATTAGCTTCTATCCGGACTTCACTCAGGCAGTGCAGAAGCAGCGTATGGCCTTTACGGGGGTGAAACGACGCCTCAGGGACATGGAACTGAAATATGCCATGCTTTTTCCGGCTCGCCTGCGGATTGAGCATAACGAACGTGCATTTTTCTTTGATCGCCCTGAGGTAGCCAGTGACTGGCTGGACAGCTTGCCGACACAGCATGCCAACCCGGAGAGTTCGAGAGGTGCCGAAGGCGGGCTGGAAGAACAGGAATAGTGAGTCGGTGCCGATGAGCCATTATTGGACGCTTTGCAGTGGCTCTGTGACTGCTATGTTTATACGCTGTGGATACCCGGGGGTGGGGGGATTCGGGACTCTTCCTCCTCAGGGGACATTTTTCTCTCTCTTTTTGGTGGTTAGTTTAATGGGGCGACAGGCACACTGCAAGTTGGGGTGGCTTTCTGGTCTACCGCAGGGGTGCAGGGTGGGGGGTTGCGTGTTGAGGGTTCCTTGGGGGGAGGAGGGGGGGTCTTTACTTGTTTGTTTGTTTCGAGGCTCTGATGTGGTCGCTATGTTATCCTTTGTGCCTGCTTTGTGGCGGGGGGCTGTTGGTTTTTGTCTGGGATGGGGGGTAGGGGGCTGAGGGTGTTGAGCTGGAACGTTAATGGTCTCGGGGATAGAATAAAACGGGGGATAGTTTTACAGTATTTGAAGCGGCACTCCCCGGATATTGTTCTCCTACAGGAAACGCACCTGGTAGGAAATACGTGCCGCGCACTGAATAGAAGAGGCTATCGTTTGGTGGCCCACTCTGGATTTACCACTGGGTCGAGAGGGGCGGGTATCTTGGTTAGGAACTCCCTCCCCCTCGAGATAGATGACGAGGTGCTGGATGATAGGGGTCATTATGCCGCTGTTGTAGGTCGGTGGGAGGGGAAGACGATCTCCATTTTGTCTGTGTATGTTCCCCCTGGTCTGCAGGCTACCACGTTTTCTGATTTGGGTGGAGTGGTCCTAGGACTCCCCGATGGCTTGCTGGTGATGGGTGGAGATTTCAATTCGGTTGTCCGTGGAGAAGAGGATCGTAGCCCTCGTAGAACCCTCCCCACGTCGCAGCTATGGTTGGGAAATTTCATGGATACACTGGGATTAGAGGATTGTTAGAGACAACTTCATCCTGGACAACTCCAGTACACCTTTTATTCGGGGGCCCATGGTAGTCTCTCGAGACTTGATTACATGTTTATACCAGCGGCACAGATGGTCTCCGTGAGAGAAATTAGGCATTTGGCAAGGGGGATTTCAGATCACTCCCCACTGTGGCTCACTATTGATGTGCGGCTGGAGTCCGGGGGTCGTGTCGCTCCTATTAATCCGTGGCATCTTTCGAACCCCAACATTAGTAAGGAAGTGGTTAAGTGTGTGGATTATTACTTTGCTGAGAATGAAGGGTCAGTATCCTCCCCTGTTACTTTATGGGAGGCGTGTAAGACTGTGATCCGGGGTCAGAGTCTCTCTTTGATTGCTGGCGAAAGGGGGCGCAGGACTGCAGACGTGGTACGACTTGAAAACGATATATCTGAGTTGGAGGAACGGATGGAATCTGTGATTACACCTGATAGCCTGCACTCCTTGGCGCTTAAACAGTTTGAATATAGAGCTCTGGTGACCGATGCGGCTAAGGCGATGAATCGTGAACAGCAGGGACGCCTGTATGATGTGGGTGACAAGGCGGGGAAATTGCTTGCTTGGCTCGATAAACACGATAGAGTGAATCGTGTGGTGCCTGTTATTGAACGAGTGGATGGTGTGCGAGTTGTGGACCCGGTCGAGATCGTTGAGGTCTTTGCCCAGCACTTTCGGAAGGTGTACTCGCCGGTCTCGGACAGACCTGAGGAAGACTCGCATCTGTTGCTCCGAGATATCACGTTGCCTACATTATCGGACTAGGACAGGGAGCTTATGGAGGCGGAAAGCCCCGGGAACACTGTTCGTCATATCGGCCGATCTCGCTTTTAAATGTAGAGCCTAAGGTTCTGGCCAAAATCTTGGCGGGCCGCATGATCACAGTGATCGGCGATTTGGTGCACCCCGATCAGTCTGGCTTTATCCCTCACCGTAATACTGCACTTAATCTCCGACGCCTCCACGGTGTCTTGGCAAGGGCGGGGTCTCTTGTGGAACCGGCCATTTTGGTTTCCCTTGATGCCTCGATGGCCTTCGACACGGTGGAATGGCCCTATTTGTGGGCTGCCCTTGCTAAATTTGGGTTTGGTCCTAAGTTTATTGGGTGGGTTAAACTTCTATATGAACAACCGCTTGCACAGGTGGTGGTTAATGGAAGAGCCTCGGATCCTTTTGTCCTCGGGCGCGGCACGAGACAGGGCTGCCCTTTGTCGCCTCTCCTTTTTGCGCTGGCTCTTGAACCCCTTGCCGCGTGGCTCCGCTGGGAGCCCTCGCTCAAGGGCATACGGTGGTCCCCTACCTTCGAGGATCGGGTGTTTCTCTATGCCGATGATATTCTATTGTACCGTACTTCTCCCCGTAAGTCGTTGGGTGTCCTGTTTGATGTTCTGTGCTCTTTCGGAAAGAACTCTGGTTTGGTTATCAACTGGACTAAATCCTGTATTTACTCACTTACGGGTGGACAGCCTTCTCTGCCACGCTATTGCCCTATACCTGTTTCCAGTGTTGGTTTCAAGTACTTGGGGATTTACATTTCTATGGACCCCAAGGTCCGCTTCGAGCGGAATCTACTGCCTCCACTCGCCCGACTTCGGTCGGTTGTGGCGTTGTGGTGTGGGTTGCCTCTTTCCCCTTTGGGGAGGGCGGCTTTGTTTAAAATGATGTCCCTTCCCCGGTTCTTATACGCCATCCAGAACACGCTGGATCTGGTTCCAGCTGGTTATTTCAGAGAAATCGAGGGCCTCCAGAGGAAATTGGTTTGGGGCGGGCGGCCGCGTATAGCGCTTGCGAAGTTGACTTTGCCCTGGTATGACGGTGGTATAGCTTTACCGGATGTCAAACGCTATTATTGGGCGTCCCAGTTAAGTGCTATCAACCACGCCATGTATGGTCCTGTTCCTAATCCCGCTTATGATATGGATAGGTGGCAACTGCCGGGGGGCGATTATAATAGAGCGCTTTATTCCAAGACCGACAGGAGGTCTTTGACGGGCCCCACTGCGGTGGCAATACGTGTATG
This sequence comes from Lissotriton helveticus, assembly GCF_964261635.1. Taxonomy (NCBI): domain Eukaryota; kingdom Metazoa; phylum Chordata; class Amphibia; order Caudata; family Salamandridae; genus Lissotriton; species Lissotriton helveticus. The sequence goes on along the minus strand of NC_136072.1, from coordinate 232,808,355 downwards.
GGATAGTGCGACATCGGCCACGGGCTGGACTGATAAACTCACTAGGGCAACTCCTCTATATGCAGCTGAGAGATTGGGTGGTCTGTGGTCTTCGAAGGGGTTCGATAGATGGGACCTTATCGGTATCAGCAAAATGGGTGATCTTTGGGCCACCAATAGAGTCAAAACTTTTGACGAGTTGAAACGGGAATATAAGCTGAGTGACAGAGAATATTTCCGATACCTTCAAATCCGCCATGCGCTCGATTCGGTCTTCCCTGCTGGTGCCTCGATTCCTGAGTCTTCTCCCTTGGAGGATAGAGTGCTGGATGGGCATGTTCCCGACAGCACTATCTCCCGCATATACAAAAAACGTATTAATACCCGTTCGGACCTTCTCATACAGCTCCGTGAGGCATGGACTGGTGACGGGCTGGAGTTAGACGATGAAGACTGGCAGGCTGCAGTATCCTCCCCAAAGGAAGTCGCTATTCCGGCGCGTCTCCGACTGGTGCAGCTCAAGATTCTTCATCGTATCTATGTCACGGGTCCACGATTGATACATATGGGTTATTCTGTGGATGGGTTATGTCGGCGTGGATGTGGTTTGCTTGCTACTTTCCTCCATATTATATGGGGATGCCCGGCGGGGGTGGTTTTTTGGAATCTAGTCCATGCGGTGATGAGAGAAGTGACGGGAGTCGGGTTACTTCCTGAGGCCCGACGCTGTTTGCTGAATGTTTGGGAACCGAATGATTGTACCGTTGCTCAGACTCAATGGGTCACGCTGGGCAACATTATCGCAAAAAGAGACATTGCTCAACTCTGGGGGTCTCATAGGGCACCGCTGGTCTCAGCCTGGGAGGAGAACATGGACTGGTGCATGTTTAGAGAAAAAATGTTATACATCTCCCGAGGTAGGCCCAGGAAGTGGGATAGGATTTGGGGTCAGTGGAACTCGTATCGTGGTGAGATTTGTGTTCCTCCCCTTGCAGAACCCCCTGACACTACATGATCTCCTTGACTGTACGTTCCAGTATTTTGACTTTCTATTCTCTGTGAAATATTGCTCGCTCTTGGTCCCCGCCCCCCATTTCCATGATTTCCTGATGCTTGCTTTTTGTTGTCTCCCTCATGCCACACGTAGCGGCCCCTATATTGATAATTTTGCCTCGATTCTTTTTCTTGTGAGGTTTCTTGTTTGTTGTTTGTATGTTAAAAAATATAAAAACCTTTAGTTTATCCTCATCTACCAGATGTTCCGAACCACATCATGCTTCTACGCTGCCGAACCCTCGGGTTTTCGGCTGATGAGCTGTGTACTGATTTCTTCTTTTTGCTTCGCATTACTGACCGGCCTTGGTGGTTGTAGGTCTGTATTTGTCTTCATTTTATACAATAAAGGTCTTAAAAAAATATATATATATGCCAAACAGGTGTAAACCAGTCATTACATGTTTAGAGGATATAGCACATGAACTTTAGCCCTGATTAGCAGTGGTAAAGTGCCCAAAGTCCTACAGCTAACAAAAAGAAGATCAGAAAATTAGGCAGAGAAAGGCATAAAGTTAAGGGAATACCCTGCAAAAAGGGCCAGGTCTAACACACTATTTGTACATTTGTTCTTTACTCATTTTTTAAGCATTCCTCTCGTTCTCTAGCATCCTCCTTCTTTAAGGTTTTGTGGAGTTTACTTTTTTACATTTCTTACTTTTTTGCCCACTAGGATATTGATTCTACTGTTTGGGCAACTGTTTTGGCTCTGATTTGGCTTCACAGCACTGGTGCTGACCGTAGAGATGAGTGGGAATTATTGGAATGGAAAGCGTTATCTTGGGTCAAGCCGAAGGCAGGTAAGACATAGAGCCTGGCAATGTTCTCTCGCCCATCTCTTGATATGAGCATGTGTCTCTCTTTATTGACCTTCACATAATTGCTAGTGTGTGTCTTTGCTTATCCACTGTCAACTTCTTTACATGTCTCTCTCTTTCTCGCTCCCTCTCAGTATTCTGTCCGACCTATCTTCTTTCCACACACAGTCCTTTGAGTTAAAGCTGTCACTGTTTAACCATCCTGATTCTTATGAATTTTGTGTCTTTTTTTAATTTTCTAGTTTCCACTCTGGGAGGGTGTGTCACAGCTGGAAACTCCCTCCTGAAGGCATCTGTGGATACTAAAGTGTTTGGATTGTGAGAGGCTAGACAAAATCACTCTCTCCTTTTCTGTCCTGGCTTGTGCTGATAGTTTGCTCCTTCTAATGCAATCTAGCTGCCAAAGAATTTTAAAAGTAAAGTAAACCTGTGCCTTTTCAGAACATGTAGAAGGAACAATTGATTTTAAAAGGACAGAATTAACAAGTGGTAATTCGCCACTGTATGATGCATGTTTTTGCAGAAGCATGGAAAGCCTATATTTACATTACATATATGTATGTACCCTGAAATTTAAACTGCAATATGTTTAACAACTAGACAACATCTTTACTACGCCTCCACCGTGGACATTACTTTCCTATTAAAGTCCTAAGTTGCTACTGTTTGCAATATCTGTATAAGGATTTAAAATGCTTGATGTATATTCATGGAGAATGGTATTCTGAAAAAAAACTTTTGGCATGCCATGCAGTAAGAGTTTAATATATAGCTTTAAACACATTTCACTAGTGCAACAACTATCCATATCTAGATGCTCTACGTCTTATAACAAAAACAGCCATTACAAAAACTTAAAATATCAAATATATACATTGGATCCTAGTCTTTTTTCAAAGTCCTATTCGTTTAATGCTTACCCTGTCATTTTATGTAATCGCATAGGATATAATTAAGATTTATTGGAGAAGTAGGTATTGTACTGTACACTAATATACAAGGTTACATCGAATACAAATTAGAACCTTGGAATGTTGAGCGCTCTATTGAAGACAATGGAGTGCTCTGGGCTTCAAACGGCCCATAGAAGCCCGGAGCATCAACATTCCAATGTTTGGTTCACAGCTGTTGCTGTGAACAAAGGCCTCATGGAGTCTGAGGAGACTTCAACCGCCTCGGGCTCCGTGAGGCCTTTGTTTTCCTATTTAGAATATTCTGTCATCTAGGGGTGGAATTTTCTAATAGCCTTAGAGCCCTCCGTAACAGGCTCTACCTCCCAATAATGGGCTGCACCCTCTTTAACGCTGGAAGGGGCATTAATGGCTGGTAGAGCCTTCTACATCAGACTTTAAAGGCAATAATAGCTACCGATCATTCAAATCCAGAGAAAGTATGCCTTTCCTCACAAACACTTTCTGCCCTTCTTGTGTACATTCTTTCCATATGAAGTCTAGGCTCTTAGGTACTGTTATGATGTACTGAGTACTGTGATGTGGTGTCATCGCAGAGATCTGGTTTGTCGACTGTCTCCGTACTAAGAAGACTATTTACTTTCCATATCAAGATTGCATTGCCGCGAGACATTTCCTTTCCGACCACAACCCAATACCTCAGGCACTGTTTTAAGAGAGAAGTCACTGGATTGAAACGAGAAATAATGCTCCCAACTGTCAGGAGGCTTCAGTCATTCCTTATGTACACACGTGCATTGTGCCAAGAGATGGCTTTGGTCTTTGGTAATTGCTTGTCCTGCCGCTTAATATTCTCATTTGGAAGCAGACTGCACATACTGTAGGGAGCTGAGCAAGTTTATTAATTTCCGAGTAGAGGCTGCGAGACTTATCTTCAACATTGTTCTTCCACAGGCCCTCAGCCATGCATCTCATCTTTGTTATATTTTTTCTGTCCTTTGCACACCTAGATGAGTATTGGAATCTGTGTTTACTCTGTAGTTTTCTTCTGAAGCAGGAATATTTGCACTTTATGTGTAGGGCATTTAGTAATTTCCATTTTGTTGCGATAGAGTCAGTGCCCTTAAGAGCCATGGCTCTCCTTTGAATATCTCATAGAACCTCTGTGATGTGTGTTCATATCAGCACCAAATCTGCTCTTGTGTGCTGTGCATGAGAATAGCTGGCAGTTTTCATTCGACCAACTTACAGCCGATGCAAAATTGGCTTGTTTTAAGCACTATAAAATGATTATATGGTCAACGGGCTGATTACTGAACTATGCATTTAGGTAAACAAATGTAAGCATTACTTGGAAGAATAATGCAAACCTGATTTAACACTGCACTACCAATTGAAAGAAGATGGTTTATGATCTAAACCAAAGTTTGGTGACTCCACTTTCTGGCAGAGGAAAGTCAAATCCATGCTGCTTGAACACTCTGGAGTTGAATAGGCTTAACACAACTCTAACACAGAGGCTACTTAGGCAACAGGGAACTCCTGTCACACAAGAAAGGTTGAGTTGAGCATCTGAATAACATCTTTAGTGTGTCTTGAGCATGATGGCAAATTTCCTCCTTCTGATGGATACTTATCTGATCACAGATTCCTCACCTGACACTAGACCGGATCCAAGATTTGCTTTAGCAATGCTCCTGTGTGCCACCAGGTGGCGTCATATGGCTCTGTGGTGACCTTGCATAACACCATAATTGATAGAGCAGGGCTGCACCGCTGTGCACTGATCCACTTCCAACTTGTCGGTTTTTCTAGAGACTATAGATATACTACCAGGCCTTGTACTAGGGAAGAGGTCTCCCCCAAATATGATAGGATTCAAGCTGTGCCATGACTATAGGAAGCAGATGCCCGTTACGGACCCTCATGACATGTCCCTGTGGTGATTGGGCTCTGGGCAACACTTGAAGTTGTGCTATAAGTGTGCTGTAATGCACCTGAAGTTGATCAGAGAGTGGGAAGTGAAGCTTTGTAACCCTGTGCCTGGGAAAGGAGAGGATGTGGCCTTAGGGCTAGAGCAGTCAACGCTGGGGAATGGGGTTTGAGTCTCGGCAGGGATGCTCAACATCCTGTGATTCTGAGCAGATCACCTGATCTCTCCGTACAGCAAAAAAAATTAATGTGTTCATCTGTAACGCAACTGGTGCTCATGTGAAGCGCTCCGATACCTTTGGGTCAAGTTTGCGGTATATAAAACTCGGAAAAAAAATAAAGAGGATGCCACATTAGAATCAGTGGTCCCACTCATGCTCCAAGTGACAGGCTGTCTCGATACCGGTTGCAGGGTCCCTCCTAAAAAAGTCCTATTATCGCTCAGTCTTCAAGTAAGTCAGAAACATACCATACGTACAAGAAAGCCCAGCAGGACTCTAGCCTATGGTGCCACTAAAACTCTGGCGACCGGTCGCAATGGCGATACTCCAAGGGTCTTTGACTTATAGCGTCTTCTGAGACTGAGTCAGTCTCACTACTGCACCTGGCGTATTCTAAATTTCCTGGGCCCTCATCAACCCCGCACCAAATGTGACCTTCAAAAAGCCCATGCTGCAGGCCTTCCTAAATCCGCCTGCTCTCTCTGGCATGCCTTCCGGGCCACAAAGCAGTAGGGGCTTCTAGCTGAACTTCTGCCAGAAGACCCTCCCCCAATACCAACTGTTCCTCCCAGACTATGTACTCTGGCTTCAAGTTTTATGCCAGTTCATTCTATGTCAATGCAATTGCCGACTCTATCAGTGCTGGTACTGGAGAGAATCCCATTACAGTCTCCAACCCCACACCGACATTGTTTCATGCCAGGCCTATACTGGGTTATGAGTTTACGAAGGCATAACCAGTATTCATACAGCCAGATCCTCCACCTCTTTCTCAACTCCAGTAGTATCAGAGACTGGATGCTGTAGTCCGCTCCAGCTCTGACGTGGTCTAGGGCTTACCAAATTTCCCTCTTAACACTGATGATGAATGGAGGCTGCAAATTTTCTCCCGCATCACTACACTTCCAAAATGTCAGGGGGGCTAAATACCTTCCTGGAGACAGAGTTGATCCACCAATGTAAGAACCATTTAACAAGGCTCTTAACGACATTCTCATGGCCACTTGTTGTAATCCATGTTCAAACCCTCTTGTGCCAGGAGACCCTAGCCAGCGATTGGTGACCCTGACTTTTTAACAAAATACCCCATACCTAAATACAGGTAACGACCGGTAAAGTCAAACCGAACACCTTCCCTTTGATCTCATCCCCCTCCACCCCTACATGATAGGTAGTCAATATGTATCAATGCCTCTGGTAAGAAAATGTTTCTCTCAATAAGCATTGAAGGCGATGTGACTTTTGGGCAGGAACATCCATGCCTCATGAGACAAAGCAAGAGAGCGCTTGCTGGCTGTTCTGGCTCAAACAGTTCAGGATAGACAGGATATAGCAAGGTGTATGTTATGTACCATCCTGAACACCAACTGTATAATGTGAACTATTGGCACCATTGGAGTGCTTAGAAGACACAGCTGTATGCAATCAGCTGGATTGTCATGGATGTCCAGACATTCCTTGGAGACATTTGATGGATCTGCACTGTTTGTAGTGAGGAATGACTCCTGCTACAATTACTAGGTCACACTCCCTCAGAATATAAAACACAACCAAACCCAAGACATTTTTCAATCTTCATCTGTCTTATTTGTAAAATAAGCTTGATTGCTAGGCACAGCGAGCTTAAGATCTCTGTGTGGGCATACCCTTCCTACTTGGGCATACCCTTCCTTCTTGAAGAACCAGAGACAGAATTGATTCCTTCATTATACTCACCACCCCAATTAAAGATTCTAAGGTATGACTCAGAATCAATTCACATTAAGACATCAGACAAGGTGGTCATTTAGGGGGATCTTTTCTATCATCTAATGTTTAATATATACCTAATAATGAACTATATAGCTTCTCCCAATTTCTCCCATATATTCCTTCGCTACCTTTTAAAATTGCCAACTACTAGCAAATGCTGATAATACAACTTCTACTTGAGATGTCTTCCAAACTGCCCTTTCAGCCCTTCAGTCTCCCCGGATAAAAGGCCTGCCAGCTGTTTCCAAGAAAATACAGATATAATCTTATGTGGCTACAAAGGCAGACTTGTCTTGTATACAATGATAAATTACCACATGTAAAAGAATCTTATGCTTGCAGCAGATTTAATCATAGTGCAATGAACCTTGGCAGTGCCTAAAACAGAGTAATGGTTATTTACGAGGTCAGTAGATTAGAAAGACTTTAATGGGGGCCATTCTTAGAAAGCAATGTATCTGAAACAGTTTTTGATGTTGGGTTGTTTTGCTCCAATATCTTCAATAGCCGACTCTTGGCCAAGTTGACAACTGAGCTTTTGACAGCCCAGAATGGGACAACATATTTGATTGATACTGTAAACTCCTCACTCTTGTTTTACTAAAGACGTCACATGGACAAAACTTCACAGGAGAACATTGAAGATTACTTTCTTACAAAACAATTCTGCACTAATGTACATCTCTGACTCAATCAGGATTTCATAGGACATTTTAATGATTGAGGTAAAAATAGATTACATGTTTACTGACGATAATATATAAACTACTTCAGGTATTTGGTTTAGCTTATAATGTTGAACAACTTTTACCTTCCAAGGTCATAGTATAAAATACACAACATAACTGAAATTAATAAACTATAAATATACCACTATAAATCGAACCCCCAACCAAAAGTAAAATACAGTAACCACCATACCATCTCTAATGAAATCCCTGAACGATCGCATGTTCCCTTCAAAATGGACAGTGGCAAGCAGCCGTGTTCCGTGCAGGTAACAGCGGTGGGGTGGTGGGGCCAGGTGGGGGGGGGGTGGGGGTGGTATTGCGAGGGACGATGCAGAGGGAAAATTAAATAATTAACTTTTCCTCTGCATCATCCCTCGAAATCCCCCATCACGTGGCCCCACCCTGTTACCTGCACAGACCGTGGCTGGTGGCAGATCTTACTGAGAGGTAAATTAGGGCCTTATTTAGAGTTTGTCTGGAGGATAGGATGCTTTGTCAAAACGTGACAGATATCATGACTCCTATATTACAACTGCTGTAAACTAAAATACACGTGTAATATAATGGACATGACAACGGCTGCTTTTGTGAGAGTATTCTGTTCACCAATGTCTCAATGTGGCCCATAAGCTTGTGTTTTATATTGGTATTTATAAACAGCTTTCCGTAAGCCTTGACAGGCCTAGAGCATGATGCATTCAACAGTATAACTGTATATTTAAGAATGGTAAATCCGACTAATTTCGTCAAATATAGAAAAGTTGAGCTTGAGTTAATATATCTGAATTAATGCTCAAAAGAATTACTCATCACACTCTGGCACTCATGTAAAGACGTGCATGGATGCAGAAAACAATGTTTTCTCTCAAGAGAAGTGCATTTTTATCTCCTTTATGTACAGTTAACGGTAAACAGTGATTGATCTTCATGGAGTCATTGTGAGGTTAATCAAGACTTGGGGACGATGTGGGCACTGAAGGGCTTATCTTCTTAGTCTTGCCAGTGTAGTTCTAGAATAACGGGTTTTTAATATCTACACAAATATTCACTCCCAAATAGAGACTACCACCATATTGTCAAGTTAAATATAAGTAGGTAAGGATAAATTTACTATTCTCAACTCCACAAATGTGTAACTTGACGAAAGATGAAACTTATGGAAGCCTGCAATCTCAGTATAACTCTGATATAAAAGCATGACTTAAATCCCTTATTACCGTGGAGTTGTGCCATTTCAAGTCACCTGTTATAATATGACTCTGCTCAGAGGTATTACCTTGTTACAAATGAATTGTGATGCCATAAAGCCTACTGTTAAAGCTAACAGTCAAGGTGAAATGCAGGCCATAATTACAGCTTCAGTTTAAACAAAGTCATGTATTGGTAATGGCAATAGGTCTGGATTAAGAATGCACTTTCAAACTACACCTGGAAATCTATGTGCATTAATGCACCCTCCTCCCATCTGTGCTGCTAACAGAGAAAAGGCCATAATTATCTAGTTATCTAAGACACTTTAATAGCATTACAATGGCATGTGTGTGCCTTTGAAGGTTCGAGCTCAGGCAGTTCGGTAAATCAACAAAATGATCACTGCTGTGTGGAGGGCTAGCACTTTTTTGTGTAAGCACACAACTTCTCCCATATCAAAACATGTACTTCTGGTTCCAATATGTGGGTGGAGCCAAAGCTACAGAGGTTCTCACAAAATTGTCTGGCGACAGCTGATCTGTCGAGTCAGACCGCAAAAACATACTGTGATCAGCAGAAAGGAGAAAAAGCAGTGTGCTTATTTTTTCAACATAGTTCATACAGAAAAGAAAGAATCTCAGCGTGTAAATACATATGTGGCGATACAGACCTTTTTACATTAAACATATGTACTTCAACAAATTACCATCTGCTGTTAGTTAAGTTTAATTCTGTGCTGCAGGTTGCTCTTTTACTTCATTATTCTGTATGTCTGCAACCATAACATATTTCATATGAAGGAACAAGACGTTGAGGGTTTTACTGGTTTATTGAAAGGGTGGTGGTATGACCATGTTTTGTAAGGAATAATGTACTTTCTGCCACTTCTTAATAAAGATATGTCAAGTCACAACAGATGTGCAGTTAATAGTAAATGTATACTTGCAAATATATACTTGTCATAGTTGATATGCAGAAGTCAATAATTTTGCAGGTGAATATGTTGAGGTCAATACTCTGACAAGCAACGCTCTACAATGTGTTGGGAGGATTGCACTGAAAGTGTACTGTTTGGCTTTTCTCAACCTGGATTCCACTGGATTCGTCACTATAGTGTGTTTTTCATTATCCTTTATTACAGCCTTATATAAACATTATTCTGCTGCACTGACAAACTTTTCTTGGTATGTTTATGAATAAATGGCCAACTTGGTGAAACTCTACATCTGAGCAGTGTGTTAACTTTCTGGTCCTTGTTTCCGTATTCAGATTCCATCTAGAATGAGGCATGGGAGATGTTTTGAAAAATAATGGTCATTATTGGCAGTGAGCAAGCCGCTGTATGTGTTCTGTGCATTTCTAGAGATTAACAATTCGTGTCTAGTAACAGCTGCGGTCAGAAAGTGAATTTAACATGTATAAAGTTTGTAATACAAGTGTTTTTTTCATGCTTTATTTAGTTTGCCAAACAAATAATTGGCATTCTGTAGACATTGTGTTAAAACATTTTACTTAATGGCAGCAAACTATTATCTAAACAGTTAACTGTTCTGTAGTGTAGTTCCTATATTCCCAATAGGCTCTGCGCATTGGAATAATATAAACAGCAGTTTAGACGTAGGACTGAGGTCATCTAGGTCTGTACTGACTATATTAGACTTAATTAGTTTTGCCAGCTAGCTCAGAGGTCACTAGATACTTTCTCGAATGTTCAGGAAAGAGTTAACTCTCCTGATTTAGACAAGAAGGGATTAGTTTCTGACAATCGCATAAACATGACAACTTTGCTCCCTCAGAATAAAGAGTATATCTCTAGAGTCGTGTGAAAACAATAGACAGCTATTTCAATCAGTCAATCGTGCATGCAGAGAGGCAAGATGGCGGCTGCTTAGTCACGGCCGTAGCAGCAGAGCAGTGAGGACGTATGGCTGTATGGCTGTGAGCTCCTATACATGAAGCTAGCCGGGATGCCGAACTTGTAACACTGCGGGTGAATTACGTTCTACTCATTCCGCAAATACCTTTCGCTCTGTGTTTAAAATTTTCAGCGATGTCAAGTATGGATACAAAGTAACGACGTGCAGATGGTATTCTCCGATCTCTCTTGCCGCGGCTCTGCACTACGGTTTCTACGGGACCTGGCGGGGGTTTGGTCCTACCTCCAGCACAGGTGGAGACGACGAGCTCCGCTCAGAGGGCGGGTCAACCTCCGACGTACTTGCCGTGGGCAGAGGAATCCTGAAGGCGGAGGCGAAGGCGAAGACGAAACAGCAGCACAGAGCGGGTGTGACTTTCTGGAACGCCGCGGTCCCATCCGGAGGAAAAAAATCTGTGACATGGCTCCGAAAGTGAATGCCTCGAACAAGGCTGCTCAGGCACGGAAGAAATTACGAGAGGAGACGCTTGTTGAGGATGGTACAGAAACTGGGATAACACGTACTCCTCTGATTGAAGAGCGTGTCAGGAGGAGGCAGCAACAGAATGGAGCCCGGATCCAACCCCCTCCAATCTCAATTGCGGAATTGCTTGTAAAGTCCGGTAAGGAGAAGGGGGTCGGGGAGGGAACTAATGAGACTAGCAATACCCCTAACGTTCCTAAGAAAGAGACTCTTAAGGAGATAAATACAGCTGGGGGGGCAGAAGGTGATGTCCTTACTGTAGGGGGTACTGGATTGGCTCCGAATACAGCCAAGTTAGATGAATCTTATGTATCTACTACTGTCCCAGAAAAAGAGCCCCCATCTATAAACAATTCTCAGGTGGCAGAAATCTCTCAGGAGGGAAGCGCAGGAAATGAGGAACTGGGCAAATGTATTCGTGCTAAACCTCAGTGTGGCAAGAGCAAGGAAGACCTGCTTAAAGGCGATGAAGGGATTATAGATGATGCAGGAGAAGGCAATGAAGGTAAAGAAAATGCTTCTAATGAAGCCTTTTTCTCGGCATCAGATGGGCAAGAATGGTCTGAGGAAGAGGACGAGGTTTGCACCTCATATTTAGACTCGGAAAGCGACCCTGAGATAGAACAACCGGCCACAGCTATGAAAGCACCTGGAATACCGAATAATGGCTTGCAGACCACACAGCGAGAGTTAAGCTGGGAGCTTCCCTCTGACCATCCTCACCAGGATAACATGGATGACGAACATATCCAGATATCGCTGCTAGAATCCATACATCAAGAAATTATTGCCCATCGGGAAGAAACCCATAGAGATAGTCAGAAGGCTCACTCTGCGATGAAAAAGATGCAAGGCGTAGTGCGGAAATTGTCAAAGGCATGCTCTAACACCAACGACAGGGTCGCTAATCTGGAAGATCGGATAGTAGTGGTAGAATCCGATATGGCAGTGGCTGTCTCCAGTACTAAACAACAAAATGCACAACTGGTGGACATCCAATGGAAACTCGAACAGATGGAAAATCGACAACGCAGGAATAACCTGCGAGTTCTGGGAATATCTGAAGGGGCCGAAGGCTCCGACATCAGAACATTCGTGATTAAATTATTCGGACAGGCATTTCCTGAGCTCAACGAATGGGACTGGTCCAAAGAAATTCAAAGAGTCCATCGTACACCGCAAAATTTGAGGAGAGGTGCTAAGGAAGGAGATTTACCAAGAGCCATCTTGATTTATTTTGGGAACTTTATATTAATACAAACCATTTTTGACAAGGCAAGACCTAATGCAAAACGTACTGTGGAAGGAATTTCGTTTTTTGTGAGGCCAGACTTCTGCCATACTACAGTGGAGAGACGCTGGCGATTGAGAGGAATGATAAAACAATTTCAGGACGCAAATATGCAGGCATACCTGGTTAATCCGGCTCAACTAAAAATTATTCATAATGGGAAGACTTTGTTTTTCTCTTCAGAGATAAAAGCTAAAGAATTTTTAGACTCAAGTGGAGCTACTAATTAGAAATGTCTTGATGTTTATTATAATTCAGTCCTCACTGCTTACACTGCATTCCATCATACACTCAGCTAGGTCTGAGTGCCTCACATTTTTGGGAGGGTAGGGGGGGATCCAGGGGTCACCTGGGGGGGGAGCTAGTGGGGGTGCACGGGATAAGTGGTGGTGGGGGGTGGGGGGAGGGACGAAGGAGAAAAAGAAAAAATGGAGAGTGGTGTAGGATAAGACAAAATGTATTTTTTCTGTTATATGGCAAAGTAATGGACCTAGTACCTGTCATTGTTGATCAACTATATAAAGGAATGCAAAATTGTTGGCAGTGGCTATTTAAAAAGAAGTTGGGTCTAGATGTTGGAACCTTAATTCAATTAAATGACAAATGTTAAAATCTGCACTATAAACGTGGGAGGCATGAATGATTGGAAAAAGAGACAGAGGTTGGCTTATATAGTTAAACATGAGAATATTGATATCTTGTGTATACAAGAGACCCATCTTCCGTGGGCAAAGCGCAATTTGCTTTATCTGAATGGTTTTGAGCTAGTTGCCTGTTCAACTCAGACCTCTACAATTAGGGGAGTAGCAATTTTGTCTCGAACATCTCTGGGAAAGGCAAAAAAAGTACTGGCGGACGGTAATGGAAGGTGGGTAATAGCGGAAATGGAACTAGGTGTAACACTTTGTGTAATTTATGGATCAAATCAGGATGATCCAGATATATTTGACTTTTTAGAGGTAGAATTAGTAGGATGGCCCACCCCGCTAATAGTTGCAGGTGACTTTAATATCTCGGCAGATTGGGGGACCCTAAAACCATATACAGGACGGAAACCTAAGGTTTATCGCTCAGTTGATGCTCTTATTAATTCTCATGGATTACAGGATATATGGCTAGTTAAACAACCACAATACCCGGGGTACACATATTTTTCCTATCCTGCCCAGAAACACACAAAATTAGACTATGTTCTTATTTCCTCTTCAGAATTGTCAAAAGTAAATATCACGAAACTCCCAAAGGTAATCTCGGATCACAATCCACTATTAATAACATATGAGGTGAGCAGCCTGAAAAGAAAAAGAAATACATGGTCTTTTGAAAAAAAATTATTAATGGATAAAAGATTTACTGAACATCTTAAAAAATGGGTAACAGAATTCTTTGATAATAATAGATACAGTGCTTCCCGGAATATAGTGTGGGACACGTTCAAGGCTGCTCTAAGGGGAGAAACAATAAGCTGCTCTGCAAGACTTAGGAAAAAAGATCGAGAACAAGTTGATAACTTAATGCTGAAAGTAGGGAGTGCAGAGGAACATCATGTGAAGGACATTATGTTGGGAAGAGATAGTGCAGAGAGTATAAAAATTTTAATGATTGCAAAAGCTGACCTACAGAATGAAATAACACAGAAGACTATCAGGGAGTTTCAATCTTCAAGAGCTAAAAGATATGAGACAGGAGAACAGGCAGGTAAGGCCCTAGCCCTTCGACTAAGGCAAGCGAAGACAAAGACTACTATTACTAAAATTGAAGAAGCAGGAATAGAGTATACGGAAGAGAAGGATATTCGTAGAGTATTTGAAGACTTTTATCAAAGGCTGTACGAATTTGAAAAACCTGGAAGCAAGGAAGGGGGAGAAATATGTGACAGAGGCCCTAAAGTAGACAGAATGTGTAAAGAAGACCTAGATAAAGATATTACAGTGAATGAAGTTCTTGTTGCACTTCGGGGGTTAAGCTCTGGGAAGGCTTCCGGACCAGATGGTATACCTCTTGAAGTCTATAAAACTATAGAAGATGAGATTTCACCTCTACTATTGGACCTATTTAATGGGATCTTTTACTCTGGCGCAGTCCCAATGTCTTGGAGAGAAACGACTATTATAATTTTCCATAAAAAAGGGAAACCAGCAACTAGCCCGGGTTCCTATCGCCCCATTACATTAATAAATTCAGATACTAAACTATATTCAAACATTTTAGCTAATTGGCTGAGGGGGATCATTGGTAATCTTGTCTCCCCGTGGCAACACGGCTTTGTCCCTGGCCGAGGAACGACAGACCATGTAATTAGAGCCATTAGCCTATTTGATGCTCGGGCTGCAGCGGGAAGAGAGATGGCAATGATTCTGCTCGATGCAGAAAAAGCTTTTGACCGTGTCAATTGGAGCTTTCTATGGGACATATTGGCTGGTAGAGGCTTTGGCCCAAAAATTATCGAAGCCCTTCGGGCGATGTATGTAGAACCAAGAGCTAGAGTGTTGGTAAATGGTGAGAAATCAGGGATAATAAACATCAGGAGAGGGACGCGGCAGGGCTGCCCATGTTCCCCGATTTTATTCGCCTTGTACATTGACCCGCTAATTCAGGAGATCTTGGCCAATCCAAGAATTGAACCAGTTGTTCATAATGGATACTCTAATAAGATCCTGGCGTACGCGGATGATTTAGCTGTGATCACCCCCAATCCGCAACAGGCACTACCTATTCTGATCAAAATGTCCAAAGTCTTTGGTTCAAATTCTGGTTATCAGCTAAATGATACTAAGACCCAGATTATTTGTTCCAAAAACATAATTAAGACTGATTATAGATATGTAGAATCCGCAACGTATTTGGGTGTAAAGATTCATGCCTCAGTGGAAAAAATAGTGGAGGAGAATTACATCCCCTTAATAAATGCTATCGATAAGGAATTAAGGAGAATTGATGTGCTTCATCTTTCTCTGATAGGGAGGGTTAATGCTCTTAAAATGTTAATGTTTCCTCGAGTATTGTACTTATTTAGAGCAATTCCATTGCTAATTGAAGAAAAAATCCTGAAAAAGCTGGAGTCCACATTTATAAGATTTATATGGCACTATGGCAGGATAAGGCGATCGACTAACCATATGTCCCTCGCGCAGGATAGGGGTGGGTTGGCCTTACCAAATCTGCGGTTGTATCATTGGTCATGCCTCTTGCTTCAAATGCAAATTTTAGTACAGTCAAAAGCTCAGGTAAGAACTGGATCCTTATTAGAAGAAAATCCTATCCCAGTATTTAGAATGCTTATGGGTGATAGAGCGCCAGGGCTGTTTCGGAGGGAACTAATGCGGAAATTCTTCAAAAAAACTCGATTAAAAACTCTGTTTAGTATGTGGCAGACATGGAATACTGTTCTAAAATTTTTTCATGTTTCAAGAATTAACCCTCACTTACTGTTACGTAATTCTAGTATCTTTTTCCAACTGAGAGACGACAGGAATTTTTTGATGTGGGAAAGAATGGGAATTCTTACCCTGGGAGATATAACGGAAGAAGGGAAGGTTTTGGGATTTGAGGTACTTCAGAATAAATATGGCATTCCTAGGAGTCATTGGCTTCTATACGGCCAATTAGCCCGTACTATAAAATCTTTAAGACCAAGAGCTTTTACCTCACAGGAACTGCCACTGATTAAGATTCTAGAAAGGGATAGTAATAAGATTAAAACTATTTATAGCTGTTTATTGGAAGTCTTTCCTGGCGATATTGAAAAGATTGAAACGAACTGGTCTTCCAAATTAAATGATCCAGAGGTAGATTTAGACCTTGCTTTGGTAATGAATAAACGGGTATTAAGAGCATCTAACCTACGTGCACAACATTATAAAACAGTTTTTAATTTGTATCATACACCATCAAAACTATATGCTTGGGGATTAACTGAAAATGATAAATGCCCTCGCTGTAATGAGGATCAAGCGGACTTACTGCATATGTTTTTCTCCTGTATATGTCTTGAGACTATTAAAAATGAAATAGGGAGATTCTGGGATATTTTAACTGGCCACAATATTCTATTATCCCCGACATTGATGATTTTTGGTGTAGATGCAAATTTAAAACTTGGGGAAGATGAAGTTGCTTTGATGTTTATTTTTGTGGCAGTTTTTCGCATACTGATTTCGGCAGGATGGAAAGATGTAAACCCACCATCTTTTCAAATGTGGCTAACTAGATTGTTGGGGATCCATAATATTGAACTATGTTTATATGAATCTAAAGGTATTAGGAAGCGAGTTATGGGTGAACGGATATGGGCCCCGGTAACTAATTGGAGAACTAACGGGACATAATTAATTCAGCGGTGTTTAATGTTTTTTTTTTTTTTTGCTGATAAGAGAATGTATATAAGCCATGGAATGAACTATTTGAAGACATGTATTTGTAAGATTAATATGAAGTTGTATTTTTTGTTTTTTTTTATTTTGGTGTATTTATTTTTTTTATTTTCGTTTTTTTTTTTTTTTCTCTGTTTCTGTTTGTCTATCCTGCTACACAAATCCAATAAAAAAAAAAAAAAAAAAAAAAAAGTCAATCGTGCATGCTTAATTTCACCAGAGTGCAGAGAAATAGAGAGACAGGCGTTTTCAATAAAAGTTGTTATTTATTGAGCAGTCTTCTTTCTCATGCAAGAGAAATTAATTGCCACAATTGCAATACTTATCATGAAGTAAAGTGCGTACAGTAAAAAGAGTATTATGAAATAATACTGTAAAAGCATGGATATAGTTTCTTAGCAATATGATATTTTAAAACGGATAAAATATATACATACATAAAAACATTGACTAATGTACTCAACTGGTGATTCTAAGATACGCCTACCCCGGTGTACCTGACCTAAGCCTAATACGTGGGAAGGAGTAAGTAAGTTGCAGTTTAAGTTAAGTTGATTTTTGCCAAGAATCTGAATCAAGAATTCTCTTAAGGGTTTAATCAGCTCCGTACCTTGGTTCTAGAATGAAGGAGGTCTTGTATCTCTCTCTCAGAACTCTATCTCCCAGTGACCCGCAAGGGTGACTGGAAACACCGGAGCTGGATTTTCTCGGCTGGAGAAAAAGACAGCGTCTCTCTCAGTGCGTCAAAATGGGAGGGTCGGCTTCCTTCGGCTCTCGCATCAGCTGGGCTTCGGGCAAGTAGATAGCCGCTATGCTCCAAACCACTGTGTGTTTGCTTAAGGCAACGTCGGTATATTTATACCTGAAAGGTGCCGAGTTTGACGTAAGGTTGGACATAAGACGTCACTAAGAACTAACAGTTCTTTCTGGACTCCAGGAGTTCTTGTGCAAATCAAAACAAAAGCAGGGGGATTTCCCGGGCTGCTGGAGGATTGGTTTGTTTAAAGAACGCGTTGTACTTTCTAGGAGTCTATGGGAGTAGCCTTGCCGTATTTGGACTGCATGGGCTATGACTAAATATGGATATGATTCTTATGCCTTTATAAGGATATTATTTGTTATAACCATATAAGGGCATAAATCGGGAATATCGAATTAGGGTCCTAGATAGAATCACAATAGTTCAATACAGTGAGTATGTGCAACTAGGAGTAAACATAAAGTGATAAACAAGATGGCCACTGCAGCAAGCAAATCCTCGCTTTTGATTCCACAAATACTCCTTTTTCTGTCTGAATAGAAAGAAATAATTTCAGCTTTTTGTTGGAACTCACAACTGCAAAAGACAAAACATACACTATACACAGATGGGGGTTTGGGTCAGCTTCCTTCAGCTATTGGCTTGCTGTGGTGAGCCCCCTTCAGCCATTGGCTTGCTGTGGTGAGCCCCCTTCCGCCATTGGCTCCTTGGGGAGTGGATCACGTTTTGGTATAAACCTATGGCATTAGCCCATGCTGATATGTTTTGCCCTTACGTTGTGGATTGGTGAAAGTGCTGAGAGTTGTCCCTTGGTTTCAGAATCTTGGTATTGGTGTTGCTGCACACTTCCGCCCATGCCCTCCATGCTTTAACAGACAATTCCTGTCTGCTCAATGTGGCTACTGGTGAACTGCCTCTTCCCGCCCTGTGCCCCGGACCCCTGTAGGGTCTCAGGTCTACTCGCCCTCTCACAGCGGCCCTCGTGTCATCCCTTACTTGCAGCCCATGGAGCAGATGTTGTGATTCTGACGTGAGTGACACCTGTGATAAATGCAGTTTATTTCACCCCGCCTTTGTGCCTTTATTCATTGTTATAAAGGGAGAAAAATATGCTTGGCAGGTCGCTTACACACAAAAAACAAAAGAGGGTCCCTGAAAGCACTAAATACCAGGAGAGGGAGGCAGGGAATCAAAGTAGAATAAGAACAAACCTCTCTTAGGTATCACATCAATATCTTGGTAGTATATCATTCTTAGAATATCTATATCAACATTGTCCCACAACAAAGATTATTTAGAAAAACATATTCTTTTTATTATTTTCTGACAAGAAAAAACATCATCATCAATATGCTCATTCTATATGTACAATATTTTCAAATATACACAATTACTATATACAATAGCCCCACAAAAAAAGGAAAAACATAATATTATCATTCATACATCTAATCATACCAAGCATCCAAACAATCCTCCAAAAACAACCAACCAAAATTCAGCCAAAAATAAGACAAAAACATTGCAAAAAGAAATTTACATAAATATATACACACAAACAAGCAACAGAAAAGAGGCGCCGACGCGCGTTTCGGAAAAGGACCCGTGTCCACAGTTCCTTCGTCAGGGCGCAGTTGATACAGTTCTTGGTAAACACACTTCTTGATAGACGTAACTTTTTCCTTCAATATTATAGAATTAATCCACAAGATAAAATAACAGGGGGGCTTAATCTTGAAATTACATCAGATGTGCACATGTCATCTGTATGGGACAATGCGACATAACAAAACATATTAAATCAATGAACATAAACTTAATAACTAAGACATTAGACTGCTGGAAAGTCCATCACCAGTGTGAAAATAAGTAAAGAAGAAACAATGTGCCAAGGAAGGATCTAAAAAGGGGAGAGGATAAATTAGGAAAAGAAAAATAAAGAAAAAAGTCCAAATAATGAGAAGACCAAATAGCAGTGCACAGATGACAATACCTGTGTATCCCCTGTGAAAAGCATGGATAAAATAGTGTTACCACATGTAGTGGCGATAGTCCACTCCTGGTGATAAAGTAAAAAGTGTATATGTATTACCCCTAAGAAGCACCAATGAAAATAGGATTTACACATACCGTGTAATTCGCTTGAATCCAAATATATAGCAGGGAGGTAACCTTCCAATGCACAAAATGTTCGAATAAGGTACACAGATCCTGAGAACCAGATCTAAAAGTAAAAATACAGCTAAGGAAACTGATATACAAGTGAGGTAAAGAGTCAGCATGGCTGAATAGAAGGAACCTATCTGTGTGTTCAGTAAACAAATCACGGTATAGGAGACAAAACTCGCATAACTAGGAAGCTCTCAGATCCATGCCAATGTAATCCTGGGCATATAACCTCAAATGTTGTAAAGGCAACGGGATAGATAAATAAACCCAGCAATTACATCGCCAAATTACCGCTTACCCTTGAAAGTAATAGGCCAGCACTGAATGGGATGTCTACTATCCCTGTGTACCTCACAGAGTACTACTATCCCTGTGTACCTCACAGAGGCACTACTATCCCTGTGTACCTCACAGAGGCACCTGCCCTACGTCATTTCAAAATGACGTAGGGCAGGTGCCTCTGTGAGGTACACAGGGATAGTAGTCATAAAAATGCTGCACATAAAGAGGGAGGGAAATAGTTAGCCCGAGGTTTCTAATTCACGCAAATTCCTAACTAAATTAAACAAGAAACAACCACATACCTATTTAAGAGTGAACTATCATCACACAGGATAATCGAGAACAGGGTTGACTGACGGGGTCCACTGGTGCACCTCCGTAGGATTACAAGAGCACTGTATATATAAAATGAACAGCAACTGAGTAGTCGACGGGCAAGGGAAGCAGCCTACACTTAAACATAATGCCGGCAGTCTGGCGTATTTAGGCATAAAATGTATGTCGCCAGACGAATATATATAACAACTGTCTAATAACTGTGTAGCCATGAGTCAAGGAAAACAGCCTACACCTAAACATAATACCTGCAAACTAGCGTATTAGGGCACAAGGTATATGTTGCCAAAAGAACATACAAGAAAACTATCCAGGTCGCTTACATAAACAAAATCCAGGAAAACAAAAATGTAAAAAAACTCCATGCCCTTGTGTCTCCTGGCATAATTACAATGCACAAATTTGCTAACAAGTATTTTTTATTTTTAAGTTTAGAAAGCTTTTATTAATACAAATAAAGACAAGGTACAATAATACATCCATAGTCATTAAGAAAAGTGCAAAAGATATAATAAATATGTAATATAAAGGATTGGTGAAAACTAAATGTAGCGATCTTCTAGAATGGTATAAACCAAGGTTAAGAGAAATTAAAGAATAATGTACCGTAACAAATAAGCATTTTAGGTTTTATAAGAAAAAAGAGAAAGAGGAAAAAGAAGGGGGGAATAAAAAACCAAAAATAAACATCCTAACCAAGTATAGTACATAAAAAATATCCAATATTGAACTATTATACAATATCAAATAACAAGGTAATAGCAATCAAATCTAAACATTGTGAACAAATGTCTAACATTATACTCATGGCGGTTGAAAACCAAAGGTACTGTGTAGAGCAGATGAAGATAAATAATTGGTAAGTGGGGACCAGAAGGCTTCTTTTTGGAGAAGTTGCTGAGAAGTGATAGCAGAAGCTCTATCAAGCCTATGGTGTGAACAAAGAAGATTCCACCAAGCAGAAAAAGTGACTTTATAGGCATCTTTCCAGTTAGAAGTGATAACCTGAAATGCGATGGCACATAGCAGATCTACAAAAGAGCCCATTCTATGACCACAAAACCAGTGTGTGGATTTACTTCCCAAAAATAAGAGTGTATATCAAACAGAAAGTTAATAGAGCAAATGGAGGTAATTAAATTACATATCTGTCCAGAAAAGAGAAATGTTAGGGTAAAGGAAAAAAGAGTGTAAATATGTGCCAGGGTATTTTTACAAGTCCAGCAGTTAGGGGAGAGGTCAGAACTGAACTTGGAGACAGACAATGTGGTTAAAAACAACCTGTGATACACACTACAAAGTGTTTGAGAGGTACTGGCATTACAGGAAGTATGATGTATTTGTGTCCAAATCAAATTCCAAGTGGGTATAGGGATAGTGTGTTGCAAATCACATTCCCATAAAATTTCAATTTTACTCTTGAGGCGGTAGGGAAGAGAGAAATAGAGATATTTATATACGTGAGATGCCTGAAAGGAGGAAGAAGTAGGTAAGGGTTTGAATATATAATCAGAGGGGGGGAGAGTGATCCAGAAAGAAGGGAGAGTTGTTGACTTAATAACAATCTTAAAGAATCATTATGACGATGGGAGGTGGCAGGTAAACTACATTTAATTTGAACCTCCTGAGAGGATAAAAAGATCATATCCTTTAGTAAGTGTTTAACTTGGATAATTCCCCTATTCACCAAAATCCTCCAAAACAAGGTACAATTAGAAAGTTTAATGGACTTGTTGTGCCATAAGGTGGAATTTAGGAATGCTTGCAGAGGAGAAAGAGATTTTTTAAGGACTGGCTTAAAGGTCGATATAAAATGTGAAATAATACGAGACTTAAAAGGACGAGGACAATGGATGAAATTGGCCGATGAGGAAAAGGGAAACAGGTAAACCAAGGATTCCTCCAGTCTATACTATACTGGTACAGAGGATTCACCAGGGGAAGATAAATAGGGTAAAACCTGATGATTAAGACGGAAGAGTGATATTGACGAAAATTGGGAAAATTAACACCTCCCCTGTCCTTAGAGGCAGATAAGGAAGATAAAGATATATGACCTTTCCAGCCATTCCAGATAAATTTACTTAAGAGTTTTAAAGAATTTTAAGAGGAAAATGAATAACGGGGAGCATCATAATTTTGGAAGTTCACAAGACTCCGCTAATTCAGCCAACCCATAGAAACTATATTAGGTCCCAAATACAGCGAAATCTTCAAGGACCCCTGTCAGTAATGAATAAATATACAATGCAAAGCATCCAAAGGTTCCAACAGATGGGATTAACAGTCCACAAAGCTTTCGTAAATGATGTTTCTTTTATTATTCTTCCAATATATATATCCAAAAAAGAGAGAACAGCCAACACGTGTTTCGTCTGTACCTGGTACGTACAATGACTTTCTCAAGGCTAATGACAGTTTATTTAACGAATTTCCAAAATCCACTAAATACGACCGAACAACTGTAAAATCAGTACAAAATGTCCACACTGTGCGCTATAATCAGGTGCTCTCGAGTGAATTTTCGAGTGGCTTGTTCTCTCAATCCGCTACGGCACTTTTTGGTAGTAAGTGCTTACAGCTTACACAGCACCCCGCTGTACTTGCAGCTATTTTTTATATATCACACCATCTACTTGTTTCTTAGATACTTGTTTCTCCTTCTTTTGATGTGTGGTGCTCTCCCATTTTGAGACCACTACTACCTTCTTTTATTACTGATTATTTTGGAAGTATCCAGCCTGCCCCACCATGACAAAAATAAGGGGGACCATTTCTCTGCCATACCAGATATTCTCAGTATGACATCCTCCAAATTAAGCAGAACCGTTTTACTCCCAAACATGTAATGTAGTTAAGGTTCCATTTAAAGTCAGTCCCTTCAAACATACTTTTTAAACAATATTTATTTAGTGGGAGAACTTCTGATTTAGAAACGTTTAATTTATAACCGGATACAGCAGCATAAGAAGATAAAAGATCTGTGAAAGCAGGCAAAGAAACAGAAGGGTCAGAGAGCTATAGTAAAAGTAAATTTGATTTCAAAGGACTTGTGCGCAAAACTGCGAAATACAGAAGAATGTCTTAGAGAATGAAGGAGAGGTTCAAGAGATAAAATATAAAGCAAAGATGAAAGAGGGCATCCTTGATGAGTTTCTTGTTGAAGGGTAAAGTAAAAAGATTGGGACCCGTTAACAAAAACCGAGGTGGTAGGAGAGGAATACAGAAGATTGATAAAAGATGAAATGACGGGGCCAAAACCGTGTCACTTCAATGCGCGCATCATGAAAAGCCAGTGAATACGGTCAAAAGCTTTCTCAGCATCCAAGGTAATGACAGCAACAGGGGAGGAACTCTTGGAGGCAAGATGTATAATATTTAAAAAGGTTCTTAAATTGTCTGCTAGCATTCTGCCTTTGACAACCCCAGTTTGTTCATATCCAATCAAATCAGGGATAATTTGATTGATACGGAGTGCCAGCACCTTAGCAAAAATCTTGCAGTCCAAATTAATTAAAGAGAGGACGTAATTAGCACAGGAAGAGGGATCTTTATCTTTCTTTGGAATTAAACAGATCCTAGCTTCAAGAAAGGAGCCACAAGCCTCCTTATTTGAGATAAAATATTGAAAGAGAGGGAGAAGGTAGGGAAGAAGAGTCTGTGAGAAGCAAAAATCAAATTCAGCGGTAAACCCATCTGGACCAGGGGCCTTATCTTTAGGTAACTGAGCTAGAGCAGACTTTAATTCAGAAACTGACAAATCCTTCTCTAGTAAAGGGCAATCAGGAGAAGAAGAGGGGCGAGGTGGTAATGATTAAAAAAATGACACCAATCCAGTGTCAGAAGGAGATTCAAGGGTATATAAGGTCTTATAAAAACCAGTAGAACAGTTTAGTATCTCCTCGTCTTTAAAATGATTATTGCCCTTATCATCGATAATATTTTTGGATCTTTGAGACTTAACCTTCAAATAATTAGCAATTAGTTTGCCTGCTCTATCACGGCCCCCATAAAATGTAGCATTAATTTTAAGTAACACCCCAGAGGCTTCCTCTAATGATTTCCTGTTAAAATTCAATTTAGCCCGGATAATTTCTTGAGAGTATCCTCATTTTCTGAGGAAAAGTAGGAATGCTCAAGCTGCTTAATGCAGGATAGTAAGGAAGCTGATCCTTAAGAAGTTTTTTTTTTTTAACAGCAACATAACCAATAATGAAACCTCTGGCTGTCGCCTTGAAAGCATCCCAGATGGTATGAAGGGGCTATCAGGATTGGTTTTAAGAAGGAAAAATGCTGAGTGGGGTCTTGAGTAGGTTTATTAAAGTGCCATCTGTGGGGTTTGGAGGGCTCCGAAGGGAGATCCAAATTAACAATACGGGGGCATGATCAGAAATTAGTATGGATCCAATTTCAGCATGAGTTAGATTGGGATTAGAATCACCACCCACTAGGATGTTAGATCCATGACAGGATTGAAGAGTGTGGGACAGGGACAACCATAACTGTGAATCAACACCAGTGGGACCATACATGTTAAGAAGAGAAATAGGGGAGCCATTAATAGTGAGAAGTGAAAGAAGCCATCAGCATCTTTCTCTACCCTCTCTATAGTCTAAGAGAGAGATTTATTAAATAATTTCACCACGCCATTCTTTCTGTCTTTAGCTGGGGAGCAATAAACGTGCCAGACCCATTGTTTTTTGAGAGAGCTAACATCTTTTTGGGTAAGATGGGTCTTTTGAAGCATCGCAATTTTGCAGTGTAATCTGGCTACATGGGTAAGAACCCTTTGTTTCTTGAAAGGGTTATGCAGGCCCTTAACATTCCGGGATACAATGGAAACATTATCAGTCCTAATGGTGGAGGAAAAACATTAAGTATCACAATGAGCATTGTAAAACTGATAGAGCTGAGAATTGAACAAGTGAAATTTTTAGAAACGACAGGTAGGATATTCTACAGTAAATCAAATAAAAAAGGGAGCAGTAAAAAAGTAAAGAATAAAAGAAAGGGAAAACCGATAAGAGAATGATCAGAGATGAACTATTGAAGGAATTTGGAAAATATAAAGAGACAGAAGAAAGAAAAGGATGGTAGATGAGAGAAGAAAAAACGAGAAAAGAGAGAAGTGATAGAGAAAAAAAGATTGACATGAAGTCGAAAGACTTCAGTCAAAATAACCAGAACATATTGCCAGAGTAAAAAAATTAAGAGAATTGACATGAGAAGGCAGGGAACCATGAAAGAAAGACAGAAGGGAACCAATGAGATCAGAAATAAACAACAAAGACCAGTGAATCAGAAGAGAAAAAGGAATATAGTAAAATACAGATTGGCAGCAAGAGATACAAGATAACTAGAGTAACTCCAAAAGAAAGAAATGCAATGAGAACAAATATAATAAACGTATAAGCATTGAGGAAGGAGGGACACTTACCAATACATGGAGTACTATACACAAGGGAGTAGGAGGGGAGACATAATGAGGAGGGAACAGCAGGGAAGGGAAACCATACTAGACAAGATGTATCTGCGGGGAAAAACCACAAAAATGTTGGAGGGTTATATTAGATGGGGATTAACATATAACATGCATAGATAAAACAGGCAAATGAATACCTGAGAAAACCACTGAAACCTGTAAATTGAAAAAAGTTGAGCAAAATAGGAAACAAAAACATGTTAGAAAAGTCAATATTCAGGTTTTCCCATGGTCCATTTCTCCCTTATGACGAGAAATGAACTGTCCTAAATCCTCAGGGCGATCAAAAGAATAGGTCCGTACCTTATAAGTAACTTTGAAAATAAATACAGGGATGAACAAGGAGAGCAGGGTGGAAGGAAAGAAATTCCTTACGATGAGCGGCGGTGGCACGGGCCACATCTTGTGAGAGAAAAACTTTGTGACCGCCCTATAAGATCTGCTTCCTCTGTTTTGCTGCAGACAAGACCATCAACAGGTCAGTGTATTCTAGGAAAAGAACAATAATCCCTCTGGGACGGCTGACTGATGAGGAAGGGCCCCCGAGTCTAG
Source organism: Lissotriton helveticus (assembly GCF_964261635.1). Lineage (NCBI taxonomy): Eukaryota > Metazoa > Chordata > Amphibia > Caudata > Salamandridae > Lissotriton > Lissotriton helveticus. Next base: position 232,782,123 of record NC_136072.1, on the reverse strand, counting down.
GACCAATACGATGTGCACGTTGTAGGTTGAGAGTAGTACCTTCCTTAAGGCCAACTAGCTTGGGGATGTGGAGTTCAAAAAAGGTGATCATGTCCGATCCCTACTCTCCCTCCGGAATGCCATAAAGCCTAAGGTTGTTGCGCCTATTGCGATTTTCCAAGTCCTCAGTTTGCTGCTGAAGAAGCTATTTCTTTTGACATAGCTTGCACCTTAGGGATTACATCCTGAGCATCGCTAATTCTCTGCTCCACCACTGCAACTCTGGACTCCAAATTGGACCATTTCTCCTCTAGTCTCAGGAGGGTAGAGTTGGTGACCACTACAAAGGGATTTAAATGCTTTAGCTCCTCCATGACATCCACCAGTGTTACAGGCAGTGGAGATTTAAAGGGAGAACCAGGCTCTTTCTCCTGGCGCTTAGACGCAGCAGTGGTGGAGTCCTTACGAGTTAAAGACATACTGGCAGGCGCGACTCTTTGGTTAGAGGAAGAAGGAGACTCCATAATCATTTGTAAGAGGACAAGACTCCAATGTTGGCAGGTTAGAAGGAACAATGAAAAGCAGTGAAAGTGACCACAGAGGGAGGCACATATACATTAAGTATCTGCTGTATCCTCCTCCTCTGCTAATACTTAAGATCTAGGGCATATAGAGTCTACAAGTATATCCACAGCACTCCTTACATCGTTTTCAGTATTGGCACTGAGAGGAGTAAAACACAGAATAAAACAAACCCAGGGAGTGTATAATTACCCCTCCGGTGTCAGTGCATCAGAAAAAATTGCTAGGCAGGTGAAAGCATTTTAAAAAACACCGTAGCACATTTTGAAGCGGCAGTCAGCAATTACCGCGACTCGCAGCAGACAAAATGGCGGCATCAGCAGCGTTTTCTGAGGAGAAACAAAACACGGGAGTAGCAGGTGAAAAACGGCTGGAAAATACAAAAAACATCAGCTACCTGCTCTCCCACATCAGAACAGCATGGTGCGCCTGTACATTTGTCCCGAAAGAAGCCTCTGCCGCTCCGTGGCGAAACGGGTCTTTGCCGAGGCACGGAGCTTCAAGGATGTTCGGCGTTCAGACCAAGCCTCGTCGCTAACCAGTATTTTGAGATGGCTTCCACCAGCATATGAGCACTGGTGTGGACACAATTCTGTCAGTAAGGGCCTGGCCAGCGACATCAACAGTGCATTTTGGAGCACATGCTAACAAATACATGGCTTGGACGTTATTGCCCTGAAACTGCCACTTGGGTCATAATTCCTACTTGTGAGAAAATACTGCACTTTTTTCCCCAGCACAAATTTTGTCAGGCAAAGCCTGGCATAATTGGTGTACCACCATTTTCTGAGTTTAGCATCTATGAGGACGGAAAAACGTGTTATTACCATGGTATCCTCACTCCTAGGTGTAAAACTCGGAGCTTGTACATAATACCACACTGGCAAGTAGCGCAATGCAGTTGTATTTACTGGGTGTGGTATTATCTGATCACAGACTATTCGTCTCCTAATGGACCCACTGTGTTTTCAATTTTGCTGATTTTTAAAGAAATACTTTGTATGTGTGCTTTAAGACAGTGTCATATTGCAGCCTTATTTGCAATCTCCTATTCGTGAGCAAGAGTGTCACAAGGGTCAAATTATAAAATGCCTACACTTTTGAGTCAGAGAAAGAATCTGGTCAGAAGAAACGATCAAACATTTGAGTACGTCTTTAAAAAAACCATTAAATGTTGCAAGACAAACGTGCAAAGATCTCTGTATTAATAATTTTCAAAGAAAACTCCCTCAAGTTAGTCTGGGGGTACTGCATCTCCTCTCACACCCCTAATTCCACTAACATTATATATCAGTATGTGTGTTTTTGTTTTGGAGACTTAGCTGCAAATCTCTCCATTTTGTAGAGGGGTATATCGCAAGGTTTGCCTTGTAATGTATGGAGGAAGGAATCACAGTTACTGCAAGGTGAGTCATTTAATGTAGCTGGGGCACATCTGTGCATGGGGGTTTCCAATGTGGTTCAACCTTTCTCAGTAAGGCATTAAAACGCAATGCCTTTCCCACGCATATGCCTTTCCCACAAAATGGTAAGTATGTATAAGGTAAGGGTGAGTGTGTGTGTGTGTATATATATAGATCACTGGGGTCACAGTGCCCGGAAATTCTGCCGAGCCCAAGGAGTGAAACAGCTGACAATATGGGATTTATGAGTGGCACGCAGTCTGAGGCCCATCCAAGGGCTTTGAATGAAGGCAGCTTGGTAATTAACGTGCATCCATCTGTGGATTAATGATGACACACACTACAAAATCCAAAAAGCATTGCGCACATAAAGGACGCTAAACAAGGTATTTAAGTGTGGGTGTGTCAGCAGGAACTCATTTGTCGAGCCTCTGATGAGAACAAGAAGTTCAGAAACGCGTCAGGCTAAAATCTATATGACATGAGAGCTGGAAACATATTGGACTGTGGTGTTCGCTCTTACTCGTGATCTTGCTGTTTAGTGCATCCTTGCCTGTGGGTAATTTGGAGCGAGATGTTAACGCGGCAGCCCAGCCGCGAAGGTTGCACGACCCCGGGATCACTGGGGGTCACGGTGCCCGGAAATTCAGCCGAGCCCAAGGAGTGAAACAGCTGACAATATGGGATTTATGAGTGGCACACAGTCTGAGGCCCATCCAAGGGCTTTGAATGAAGGCAGCTTGGTAATTAACGTGCATCCATCTGTGGATTAATGATGACACACACCACAAAATCCAGAAAGCATTGCGCACATAAAGGACGCTAAACAAGGTATTTAAGTGTGGGTGTGTCAGCACGAACTCATTTGTTGAGCCTCTGATGAGAACAAGAAGTTCAGAAACGCGTCAGGCTAAAATCTATGACATGAGAGCTGGAAACATATCGGACTGTGGTGTTCGCTCTTACTCGTGATCTTGCTGTTTAGTGCATCCTTGCCTGTGGGTAATTTGGAGCGAGATATTAACGCGGCAGCCCAGCCGCGAAGGTTGCACGACTCCGGGATCACTGGGGGTCACGGTGCCCGGAAATTCTGCCGAGCCCAAGGAGTGAAACAGCTGACAATATGGGATTTATGAGTGGCACGCAGTCTGAGGCCCATCCAAGAGCTTTGAATGAAGGCAGCTTGGTAATTAACGTGCATCCATCTGTGGATTAATGATGACACACACTACAAAATCCAGAAAGCATTGCGCACATAACGGATGCTAAACAAGGTATTTAAGTGTGGGTGTGTCAGCACGAACTCATTTGTCGAGCCTCTGATGAGAACAAGAAGTTCAGAAACGCGTCAGGCTAAAATCTATGACATGAGAGCTGGAAACATATCGGACTGTGGTGTTCGCTCTTACTCGTGATCTTGCTGTTTAGTGCATACTTGCCTGTGGGTAATTTGGAGCGAGATATATATATATATATATTACCATTCCAAACTTCAATTTCTCCTGAAAATTTATGGACACCACTCAAGAATCTTATTGCAGCCAACTATTTTATTAAGCCACACACAGCAACGCGTTTCAGCTTTACGCCTTGTTCATGCTAGGTGACAGGCATTTTGTGCACATTTATTTTTTATAAAGTTTTTTTAAGCAGTGTAGACATAAAAGACAGACAATATGTGCTATGTGAATACATAGAAAAAGTGGCGGCCATCTTATCATGGGAAATTATAATGCATAATAGCTTAAATACGCTCACAGTTGATCGAAATTCAAATATTTACTCAACTTAAATTCATAATATACAAATAAAGATCGATCACGAATCGCACAATCAACTAAATATGGTCTAATGTTTTATAATCAATGGAATCATGGCATTGAGTCTCACGTATGTAGTAAGACACACAATAAACAATATTTCACTTGATTCACACTGTGTCAAATAATTATTCATTAATAGACCAGAATTCGCAAATCTATGGTTATTAAAAGTTCATAGCCCAAGTGGGCAAATCTCAAATGCAATATCCATCATATCCATTAAAGTTATAATGCTTATATAAATGTCCATCTTCCAATTTTCACACTTAATGCAGATTAATTCACTGTGCGTATGTACATACGAGCCCCAGTGGGCATAAATCAATATTTCTGATAGCCCCACTTGAAAAAAGTACAAAAAACACCTAAAAGTGAAAGAAATTAAAAATAGTTAAAATGCAGTTACAACATATATACAGCCAATAGACAAGTCATAGCACCATTTTCAATTATGCAAATGTACGGATAACTCTTCATTCAAGTTCAATCCCATTGGAGACATAGTATCCAAGTCTATTATGTATCTTGACTCTAAATTTCGTAAGGTGAGCAATCTATTGCCACCACAAACATTTTCCACCACAGAGTCTATTACCACCATTCTTAGATATTTCTCATTTTGCATGTGATTATCAAAGAAATGCCAGGCCACTGGGTATTGTCGATTATTATGGTGAATTGCCCTGACATGCTCTAGTACCCGTTTCTTGGCACAATGGATGGTGCTACCTATATATGCCTTATTACAAGGACATATTAAGGCATAAACACAATACATAGTATTTGCATGTTAGCGCTTTCTTAATCACCAACTCTCTTTTACAACTGTTGATATTCAGGCTAGTGTAATCTACACTGTTACTGCATGCCTTACAGTTTCTGCAGCATTTGAACCCTTGCATCCCCTTGACTCGTGTATTGATCGTGTCAGTGACCAGGTTCGGACTTAGTTCGTCTCTTAGTGATCTATTCTTAGAGAATGTTACTTGGGGCCTACTGTTCAAATGTCTTTTGAGATGGGGGTCTGTCAGTAATACATGCCAATGTTTTCTTAAAGTTGTTTTCACATCATTGGCTTGGCCGGAAAATATAGTAATAAATCTGAGCTTATTCTCTTCTTTGATCTTACTTTCATGATGTAATAACTGCGTTCTGGCAGCCTAGTGAACAACCAAGAGAGGAAGTATCGGAGAGCGATGTGTCAGATGGAAGTTTGTCTGATGCATCTACTTCTGCAGTATGTTCCAACCAAATTGTGGCACAGAAAAAATCTGCCAATTTTTTAGCCAAGTTCCACATCATGAACCAGGGGAGGACAGACCAATCTCAAGCCCAGGGGGCACAGAGGGAGAGGGGGAGGAAACAGAGACAGAGGCGCCAGAACAAACAAGCCAAAAGAGGAGCAAAAACAGACGTCGTAAACCCCATGGGAATGTTGACAAGGGGCAAGAAAGCGCACATATGACAGTAATCAACCTCTAAAGAAATCAAAAGGGGGGAGTGAAGAGGTGGTGCCGATGGGCACCAAGGTGGGCACGTCCTCCTCTTAACAGGGATTAAGGTCAATCAAAAAAGGGCCACCTCACATCGGGTGGGTGTATATCCGGATGTCAATGGAATACACCTTCTTTGTTAAAATACCCCTCACACACCAAAAGGGCCCTTGGTGTCATGCTTCATCATCGGGGTCTTCCCGTCCCGCTGCGGGGCGGGGCAGTGCTGCAACAAGCGGATACGCCGGAGCACCTTTAGATGGAAGTGCTATGTGTTTTGGAGTGAGTGTCAGTGGGGTCAGGAGTGAAATATAAGTGAAATGTTAAAAAATACCTGGCCTAGTGAAAAAAAGAATTTTATTAAGCACTGGCTGGTTGACCCACATAGGAGAGGGAGCCCATTAACTAGCTCCATCTCTCCGCTTCACTTTTCTTTTAATAATACCAGCCAGTGCTTAATAAAATTCTTTTTCAAAGAAGGTGTATTCCATTGACATCCGGATATACACCCACCCGATGTGAGGTGGCCCTTTTTTGATTGACAGTAATCAACCTCTCTCAGAGATCATTGACGCCAGAAGAAATTGAATTGCTATCACTGGGTTTGTCCTTTTGTCCCACTAATAATTTTAATTTTACGCAGACAAGAATTGATTTCTTTTATTTTGCGCGTAAGCTAAAGCTAAAAAAGTGGTTTGATACGAAAAGTGGAACTAATGTATCCAACGTTCTGGAGCTTTGCTACTAGTAATCTTGACATTGGAGACATTGAGTTACTTGATGCTTTAACGTCACAGTCTGAACAACTGACTAGAGAGAATATTGTGATGTCTGATTTGCAAGAATATGGTATTACTGGTAATGTGAACTTAGGTAGTGGGTTTCGACCCAAATCGGTATTTCTACCACAAATAGAATGTGATACCATTGATGTATTTGAATGTGGAGTGTTGCATGATTTGAAAAAAATGCGATACAAGAAAGTATCACATAACAGTAAAAATCTGACCCATGAACAACTGTTGACTTTAGACAATCTAAAAATGTATCCCACTATTGTAATTCGAAGCTCGGATAAGGGTGGGAACGTCGTGGTGCTAGATAAAATTGCGTATCTTAATGAGGGTATGCGACAATTATCAGATAGCACTTGTTATACAATATCTGTTAAAAATGCAGTTAACAGCTCTAATAAAGAGTACGGTAATATGTTGATTGAATGGCATGAGAAAGGCCTCATGGAATGGGAAGAGTATAATTATTCAAAATGTTTACATCCGAAACTCCCCATTTTATATCTATTACATAAAAACTCCACTAATCCACCAGGGAGGCCCGTTGTTTCTTCAATGGGCTCTTTATTAGAAAATACGTCACGGTTTATTGACCATTATTTAAGACCATATGTGGTCGATCTACTATCGTATTTACGAGACACCAGCCACTTCCTAACTATCATCGATGGGATCCACTGGGAGTCAACTTACACTTTATTGACACTTGATGTGTGCAGCTTGTACACCTGTATACAACATGATTTAGGTTTACAAGCTATCGGGCATTTTTTAAGATCTAGACTGGTCTCATTATTGGGGCACTCAGAAAAGATTTTGGCCATGATTGAATTCTGTTTGAAAAACAATTTTTTCTTATTTAATGATGTCATCTATCGCCAGTCACAGGGCACAGCCATGGGCACCTGCTTCGCCCCCAGCTATACCAATTTGGTCATGGGCTGGTGGGAGGAGCAGGTGGTCTCCCAATGGGCGGAATACGATCAATGTGTCCTGTGGCTGCGCTTTATAGATATATATTTGAAAACACAGAACCCACGACGCCCCCGCATCTATATGATACCTAAGATGCATAAAAAAGCGAGAGACCCGCCATTCCGACCCATTGTGTCGGATGTGGCTCTATTTTTGATCCAGTGGGAACATTTTTGGACTATTATCTTCAACTTTTTGTCCAAAATTGGTGTACTTACCTCAAAGACACCACCCATTTCCTTCAGAAACTGGTAACATTGGACATTGACCCGAATATTCCCATCTTACTATGTACCATCGATGTGACAGCTCTCTACACTTTGATTCCTCATGCAGCTGGTTTGGAGGCAGTCGAATGGGCGTTGCTCCGTTCTGACAATATTAACATGGAAAAACTGTTCATACTCAAGTTGCTTAAATTCTGTTTGCACAACAGCTATTTCCAGTGGCAACAGCAGTTTTACATTCAGCTAACGGGAACCTCCATGGGTTTTTCTGGGGCTCCTTCTTACGCCAATATCTACATGTCCCAATATGAATTTGAGAACATTATGTCTAACCCATTGTGGTGGAAGAATATCCCCTTATATTGCACATATATTGATGATATCTTCCTGTTATGGCAAGATTCTGAGCAGGCATTGAAAGTGATTATTGATACCTTAAACAGCCTTCATTCACACATACATCTTACTTCCAACATACAAACAGAATCTATTCATTTTCTAGATGTGCTGGTACATAAGACCAATCATAACAAATTCCACATAGCAGTATATTCTAAACCTACAGACCGTAATAGCACCCTTCTGCATTCAAGTTTTCATCCAGGGAGTCTTGTTAAGAATCTTCCATATTCACAGTTCATAAGAATACAAAGAATATGTTCTGATCAAGCTGTATGCACAGCCAAACTCCAAGAGTACTCACAACGATTTAGTGAGCGTGGATATCCACAGGCCACAGTACAAGAATGTTTGCAAAAATCCCTGCAGAAATCACGTAATGAATTGTTGTTGAAACAATCTATCCAACCGAGTCAACGCATTGTACATGTCTCTAAGTACTCTACTGTGTCTCAATCAGTCAAGAGCATCATCTCTAAACGTTGGAATCTTCTTCAACATGAAGAAGATTTTCATGGTATATTCAATGAAAAGCCTCTGTTTGCCTATACTAGAGGCAAAAATCTACGTTCAATGTTGGCCACTCCACAAACAGTAAGGCATTCGGAAATGTGTTTAGGCACGAGACGCTGTAACAATTGAACACATTGTCACAACATGATGATTGGTAACATTTTGACTCACCCAACGTCTGGCCATAAAATTAAGCTCAAACACACCACTGACTGTAATTCATCCCATGTTGTTTACTGCATTAAATGCCCTTGCGGGAAGGCATACGTGGGTAAAACTTCACGTAAATTGAAAATAAGGATCACTGAGCACAAGAGTAGGTCCGCACAAAAAGTACAACCTCAAGTTTAGCCACTCACTGGGATGAGGCAAAACATACAATATCGCAGTTAAGGTTTCAAGTTATTGAACAAATAACTGTCAGTCCTGGTTTTGACATGAATAGGTTACTATTGCAAAGGGACCTATTTTGGATCCAAACATTAGAGACAATGCACCCATTAGGGCTTAATGATCGTTTTGATATGTCGTGCTTTGGATGTATGACATTACAACGCATGCTTTTACATCGCATGCTTTTACAACGCTGTTTTTACAACGCATACCATTACAACACATAGTGCTTTTAGGCGCTGGTTAGTGAATTGTTTAATTTAATATTCCAACTCCAGTCCCCGTGGATAGTAGGGAAGGTGTTGGATAGTACATTAAACACATTCCCTATCCTAGAGCGCCCCCAGCGCAATGCGTTGTAATGGTTTGCGTTGTAAAAGTTGCATCGTAAAGGCACTGCGTGGTAAAAGTTGCGTTGTAAAGGATATTTCCCCGTGCTTTCTGTGAAGCCATATGCTGCATTCATTACACCGTATACCTTGTAATATTCAATGTTCTGAGACCACACTATATGCCATGTTTTTCTTTTACAATGTGGTCCTGCTATACATTTGGCCCTATGTAAATATTTGTTCTCTTTGCCTAATTTTATTGTGATTTCCGTACTTGTTGCACTAATGGTAGACCCATGAATATGATTGTAATATATACATGTGGCATTCTACCATATCGTTGTGTTTTGGTTATATCATGTCACTGTTTTTCATTGTATTCTTTCAGGTTCACACATTTCTGGACATTTTCTGTTTCCTTTCTATTCACATCCTTCCATGTCACTTTGGTTTACTCATTCTCGCTTTTTCACTCCTACCGTTTTTTCTCTTACCCGGGGCTACGGTGGCACTACTGGCACCCTAGATTACAGTTGTTCTTTCCCACCATGTGAGTTTGCTGTTTGTATTTTAGATTTTTGAACTTGGCCAGTCCATGGCAGTATTTGCGCTTATAATATTTTGGATTGGTAGAATGCAAAGACTATACTTTTCAGCATGGCGCCTGTTTTTTGGACACATTCTAGTCCTTTGATACTTTCCATTACTTCCGAGCATCACATGGCATTTTAACCCACCCTAAACACCGCGACAGTAACCGTATAGCGGTAGAGCAAGAGGACTTCATACACGTTTACTTGGATTATCTTTCCTGGTAAGAGAGTATTTCTATTTGTGTTCTTACCCCTTTTAGTCCAGCAGCGCGGCACCTTGCCGGTTTGATAACTTTGAATATGACGAAGTGTTCCATGTCTACCCGACAGGTTTGCTGTTAAGGCGCTGACCAGGGGATTATCGTTTAACCCGTGGAATATTTTGCCGGTCATTTTTTCTGGTCCGAGGATTCGCTCCTCTTTGGTGAGTGTTCTACAACTCACTTCATCATAACACACGTATGTGGACCCCGAGGCTGTGTCAATTTTACTATTGGGTGTTTTTTGGTTATAGTTGCAACAGTTCTTAGCTGAGGATTCCACCCTACAATTGCACCTTTCTGTACGTTACAGAATCCATCCGTCCCGTTCAGCCAGGTATTTGTGGTGGTTCGCTTACACTTGGGTTACTAAATTTTTTTCACTCCAGCGTGCGCACGTGGTGTTTCTATTTTATTTATTTATCTTTTTTCACCCCATTCTACTAAACCTTTTACCATGCACTCATCATTAAGATGCAATCTGTTGCCATCGCTTGAGGTTGCACTGTATTTTACAAACACGTATTCACGGTTTTTGTCTTGTTGCGTGTGGCTTGGGTGGGGCTCAAGGTCGGCCATAGATCTACACACCTATATTTTCCTTTCTTGAGTTTTCACTGTGATTAGTTTCTTCTTTATTCAGTTCTGTTCAGTTAGTATTGTTTTGATTGTGTTTTCTCCCCTGTACACATCTAATTGGATTCCCCGAAATCAGCGGTTGTCTGACGTGTATCAAACCATATTGTATTTCATTAGACATGAGTTGTATTGTGTTTTCTTCCTAGATTGCCCCTAAAGAAGGGACAGCACCGTCCCGAAATGCATCGGGCTGTTCGCAAGAATTGGATTATTGCCATACCTTAATGTTGTATCATTTGTATTGTTCATGATGTAATGATCATACATTGTAAAACATCAGTTGACTACATGACGCTATTGTTATCATATTACATATTACCACGTTGGTTTATTTAATGCATCATTGATTAATACAATCATTTTGCAATCCACAACGTATTAACCATGTGCTGTTATTGACTGCTGAATATTGTTTTATAACCTTTGAAAGTCCCCAGGGTCATCAGTGCACAGTGCACAGTGTTTGCTACCTCCTTTGGCAGCATTTTCTTCCATTGTCTAACCCACACTTGTAAGACAGCAAGTGTTACACTGTAGCACCATTGTATTGCATATCTCTACAGTTTTAGATTACGTGACTATTTTGTTACTGGAGGTGTGCTCTCCTAACCCCCCTATTTTAGCGCTTTATAGATGACATCTTTGTCATCTGGGATGGTGACTTAGACTCTGCCAAAGCTTTTGTTGCTACACTTAACATCAATGTTTACAACTTGGCGTTCACAGAACATATGAGTAAGAACGAAATTGAATTTCTTGACATTATGGACGAAATCAAAGAAAATGTGATTTGTACTAAACTCTTCCGCAAAAGTACGGCAGGGAATGGTTTGCTGAGTGCGTCGAGTGCACACCCCAAAAATCTTGTACCGAGCATACCATTTGGAGAACTACTACGCGCTAAACGCAACTGTAGTTCTGAAGAAGGGTATCTTAATGAAAAGAAAATCATGGTGCAAAGAGTTAAAGGTCGGGGATATGGAAATAAAACAATAACTGCAGCTTGTGAAAAGGTGGATATGGCTACCAGAACACAGTTATTACATCCTGAAAGTAAGATCAAAGAAGAGAATAAGCTCAGATTCATTACTATGTTTTCCAGCCAAGCCAATGATGTGAAAACAACTTTAAGAAAACATTGGCATGTATTACTGACAGACCCCATCTCAAAAGACATTTGAAAAATAGGCCCCAAGTAACAGTCTCTAAGAGTAGATCACTAAGAGATGAACTAAGTCCGAACCTGGTCACTGACACGATCAATACACGAGTCAAGGGGAAGCCAGGGTTCAAATGCTGCAGAAACTGTAAGGCATGCAGTAACAGTGTAGATTGCACTAGCTTGAATATCAACAGTTGTAAAAGAGAGTTGGTGATTAAGTAAGCGCTAACATGCAATACTATGTATTGTGTTTATGCCTTAATATGTCCCTGTAATAAGGCATATATAGGTAGCACCATCCATCGTGCCAAGAAACGGGTACTAGAGCGTGTCTGGGCAATTCGCCATAATAATCGACAATACCCAGTGGCCCGGCATTTCTTTGATAATCACATGCAAAATTAGAAATATCTAAGAATGGAGGTAATTGACTCTGTGGAGGAAAATGTTCGTGGTGGCAATAGATTGCTCACCTTACAAAAATTAGAGTCAAGATACATAACCGACTTGGATACTATGTCTCCAATGGGATTGAACTCGAATGAAGAGTTATCCGTATATTTGCCTAACTGAAAATGGTGCTATGACTTGTCTATTGGCTGTATATATTTTGTAACTGTATTTTAACTGTTTATAATTTCTTTAACTTTTAGGTGTTTTTTGGGCACTTTTTTTCAAGTGGGGCTATCAGAAATATTGATTTATGCCCACTGGGGCTCGTATGTACATACGCACAGTGAATGAATCTGCATTAAGTTTGAAAATTGGAACATGGACATTTATATAAGCAATATAACTTTAATGGATATGATTGACATTGCATTTGAGTATTTGCCCACTTGGGGTAGGAACTTTTAATAACCATAGATTTGCGAATTCTGGTCTATTAATGAATGATTATTTGACAGTGTGAATCAAGTGAAATATTGTTTGTTGTGTGTCTTACTACATAAGTGTGACTCGATGCCATGCTCCCATTGATTATAAATCATTAGACCACACTTAGTTGATTGTGCAATTCGTGATCGATCTTTATTTGTATATTATGAATTTAAGTTGTGTAAATATTTGAATTTCGATCAACTGTGAGAGTATTTAAGCTATTATGCATTATAATTGCACATGATAAGATGGCCACCACTTTTTCTATGTATTCACACAGCACATATTGTCTGACTTTTATGTCTACACTGCCTAAAAAAACTTTATAAAAAATGTGCACAAAATGCCTGTCACCTAGCGTGAACAAGGCGTAAAGCTGAAATGCGTTGCTGTGTGTGGCTCAATAAAATAGTTGGCTGCAATAAGATTCTCGAGTGGTGTCCGTACATCTTCAGGAGAAATTGAAGTTTGGCATGGTAATGTTAAAGGGTTGCCGGTACCCTGGTTACGGACCGCCCTGTTGACAGCGTTGTCATGGCCGGAATCTTTTTGGAATATATATTACCTACTGGCGGTCGCCAGTAGGTAGTTATAGTTAGGACCTAGTTTCCATAGGAAATCCACAACATTCTATTTGGAATAACTTTGGCGCCAGTGGACGAATCATCGTGAGTCGGAGTTCAGTATGCGTACTGAAATCTGTTCAATTACGAGCGTGAGCTGCATGCTGATTGGCTGTGAACTGTCTGCCAACACTCGAAACCAGGAAGTGTTGGCATCCATCTTGTGCCTCGCTAGAACCGAGTCACAAGAAAACAGTAAAACAAAGTTGAAAAATAAGGGAAGGGGGTAGGGTAGAGATATTCTGACCCTCTAGGCTTGCTCAGGGTGTCGTACATGGATGTTTAGGCTCTATTTTTTTTTTTTTTTTTAAGAAAAATCGCGGCGTATGCGTATGTAAATACCTACAATTACGAGCTGGAGCTGCATGCTGATTGGCTGTCAATACTCCAAACCAGGAAGTGTTGGCAGCCATGTTGTTTGTCGGGAGAGCAGTCACAAGAAAACAGTAAAACAAAGTTGAGAAATAAGGAAAGGGGGCAGGGTAGAAACATTCTGAGCCTATAGTCTTGGTCAGTGGGTGGTACATGGATCTTTAGGGTCAATTTTTTTTAAATAAAGAATAGCGGGATACTCGTGCAGTACTTGTACGCGGTGGAAAAGGTGAAAAAAAAAGTAGAAGTCCATTTTATTCATTAGGTCCCGGGGGGGGTAAATTACGGGGGCAATTTTTATTCATTAGATCCCGGGGGGGTAAATTACAGGAGCAATTTTTCTGCATAATGGGGGCTTATAAGGTGCCCCGAGCCCTGGGGAACGGCACTCCTCTGGTTTTATTTTGAAGTATGCGGGGGGGGTTACGGTCCTACTCCCCGCAATCAAGGGGAGCGGCACCCCTCGGGTCTTTTTAAAAAATATATATGTTTTTAGCTCTCTCTCTCTCTGTCCCCGTACACGTTGCGGGGAACACCACCTTTCTGGGGCAGTGATATGTAAAATGACCTTCCAGCTCCGGGTATCTGCATTGTCTGGAGTTTTTTATTAATATTGGGAGGGTGGGCTTGATAATACGGCCTTGCTAATTCCCATAGAAGCCTATGTTCTGGTGCTAACATGGGGTTCTATGGGAAATAACAAGGCCGTATTATCAAGCTCATTATCGCCATTTTATCGGCAGTTTCTTGCCAATAAAATGGCGATAATTTTAACACCGGTCCTTCATAATATGCACCTAAGTTTACTGGTCAAAAAAAAGAGCAATGGGCCATATTATCAACAAAAGGAGATACATTATCGTCGCTTTTATTGGCAGGAAACTGCCGATAAAGCGGAGATAATGGGCTTGATAATATGTACTTGTGAATAACCATAGCAGCCTAGCAGCCTAGGTTAGGATCAGAACCTGGGCTGCTATGGGAAGTTACAAGGGCCTATTATCAAGCACATTATCGCCGCTTTACCGGCAGTTTCCTGTCGATAAAAGCGGCGATAATGTATCGCCTTTTGTATGTAAAGCTTTCCTTTTTTTTGGTGTAGCAGTTGTACTCTCTTTGCATGCTCAGCGTCGTTTCGAAGTTCATGTTTTTTTCTTCAAGTTCAACAAGCAAACCTTTCTTTATATCCGTTAGTAAATCTGTCGCTTTCTTTTCCAGGTTCGTGTGATTCATCCGGTGCTGTACGTTTGTACAGTATTAATAGTCATATTTTTTATATATTTATTTGAAAGGCAGTGCCGAGGCGCCAAACGTTGATTAAGTACTCCGTCCACCACCATTTTAGTAGTTACTCACCGTTGTATTTATTATATCAGTTAGTTAGAACTCAGTAGTTTTCAATCCTAGTCTTGAATATCTTACTATAGTATTTCAACATTATTTTTATTATGGACCGTCATACCCCTCCCCCACAAAATAAAAGAAGTATGTCGTTTTTTAATTCACTTTTAATAAACAATAAATATAAATGAAACTCAATTATATCTATATTAGAACTGGCAAAATAAGTTAAACAATGTTATAAAGAAATTGTGAAATGGATTCCAAAAGGTGTCCGATTGGTAATCTGCAAAAGAAAAAAGAAAATTTGAGTTTAGAATTATGTAGATGTGAGTAAATGAGCTGAAGCATTACAAGTTGTGGTAACTACAGTTTTACGTGTGCAGTGTGACTCGTATATTCCTGCTCTGTTATAGTGCCGCGTTCAAGTGGTGTCTATATGGAAGTGCCTATTGCGTTACTGACGCCCCGTTATGGCGACTTATTTCTAATGCATTCCTATGAAGGATTTGTAGATCTAGGCCTCTGTGCTTACCGTTGTATAAACCTTGCGGCCAAACACTGTAGCCACTGGGATGGACAACTTCAGGTGGGCTGATCTTCTACACGTCCAAGTAGACAGCAGTGTCTAAGTTTAAGAGAGATAGAGAAATGATGTCACAGAGAGTGAGAGAGAGAGATAACATTAAAACTGTGTCGCAGAGTCTGGAGTTGAGATTTTTTGTTGAACCAGACGTAGATTTACTAGCTCCTTGCATCACTTTACCCATGTTAAAAGTGACTCAAAAGTGGCGTAATAAGGTTGATGATCTGCTTGTCAGACTTTTGTAATCTATCTGTTGTCACTGCTCGGAGGTAATTATACATTTTACAGAGAAGCTGCTGTACACTACGCACTCTGGGCCATAATATCAAGCCTGGGCGACAACAATTATTGCCAGTTTATCAGCAGGAAAGTGTCGCTAAAGTGGCGATAATGGGTTTGATAATATGCTCTATGGAATTCCAATCGAAGCTCATGTCAGATGTCCTTCACATCTAACATGAGCTTCGATTGGAATTCCATAGAGCATATTATCAAACCTATTATGGCCACTTTTGCGGCAGTTTGCTGCCGATAAAGTGGCGATAATTTGGTCGCCAAGGGTTGATAATATGGCCCTCTGTCGTTTCACAAATAAAGCTAACACTACAGTTTTATGTGTGCAGTGTACCTGGTACATTTTACTTGTTATAGTGCCGCGTTCAAGTGGTGTCTATATGGAAGTGCCTACTGCGTTACTGACGCCCGTTATGCCGAATTATTTCTAATGCATTCCTATGAAGGATTTGTAGATCTAGGCCTCTGTGCTTACTGTTGTGTAAACTTTGCGCCAAACACATTAGGAAGTGGAGTTCACAACTTAAGTTGAGCAGATCTTCTACACGTCCAAGCAGACAGCAGTGTCTAAGTTTAAGAAAGAAAGAGAAATGATGTCACAGAGAGTGAGAGAGAGAGAAAACAACATTAAAACTGTGTCGCAGAGTCTGGAGTTGAGATTTTTTGTTGAACCAGGCGTAGATTTACTAGCTCCTTGCATCACTTTACCCATGTTAAAAGTGACTCAAAAGTGGCGTAATAAGGTTGATGATCTGTTTGTCAGACTGTTGTAACCTATCTGTTGTCACTGTTCGGAGGTAATTATACATTTTACAGAGAAGCTGCTGTACACTATGCACTCTGGGCCATAATATCAAGCCTGGGCGACAAAAATTATTACCACTTTATCGGCAGGAAAGTGTTGCTAAAGTGGCGATAATGGGTTTGATAATATGCTCTATGGAATTCCAATCGAAGCGCATGTTAGATGTCCTTCACATCTAACATGAGCTTCGATTGGAATTCCATAGAGTATATTATCAAACCCATTATCGCCACTTTCCTGCCGATAAAGTGGCAATAATTCTGTTGCCAAGGTTTGATAATATGGGCCTCTCTCTTTTCATAAATAAAAGTTACTCTACAGTTTTACGAGTGCAGTGTACCTGGTACATTTTACTTGTTATAGTGCCGCGTTCAAGTGGTGTCTATATGGAAGTGCCTATTGCGTTACTGACGCCCGTTATGGCGACTTATTTCTTTTTTTCTTTTTTTCTCTTTGTGGTTTTTTTTTTTTAATTTTTTATTTAGCAACTTCAAAATGCATATAGAGATAAAGAGTAATTACAAGAATATTACAATTTTATAACATTAAGATATATAAATGCAGACATAAAAAAAACATAGATTTTTATCACCGAGATATATCAAAAAGAAAATAAATATTCACATATTCACGTATTCACGTATTCACATATTCACATATTCACACATTCACAAGGGAGGGTACAATAGCAACTAGTTTTTAAAACCCATCTTTCCAGGTGGAGATAGGCTGCCAAAGTTGGATACCCCGTTGTCTAGATTTTTTGCCCTTTGTTGAATAAATTGCCATTTCTTGATTAAATATCCCTAAGAAGTGGGTTAGCCAAACTTGAAAATGAGGGGGCTCGGAATCTTTCCATCGGGCAGCCAATATGATCCTGTATACCGCCATACCCAAAAACAGGCATCTTTCTTCTTCCTCACTGTGCCCTAAAGTATTGTCATATCCCAGAACATAGAGGGTAGGGGACATAGAAACTTTGTGTCCAAATATCTCCTCCCAAAATTCAGATATTTTTGATTTGAACGAAGTTAGCTTAGGGCATTCAGTGAACATATGTAGCAAGTGGGCCGGACCTGTGCCACACCTGGGACACTTATCATCAGTTCTTTTCCCCCACACAAACAATTTTGCCTGCGTATAGTACAGATTATATACAGTCTTATAAAGTTGAGCCTTAAGGGCAGCTGTTAAAAATAGCCTAGCACTGAGCGAAAGAACCTTATCGATATCAACATTTGAGTTGGCCAATCTAGTTGCCCAGTGTGACTCTGTTCTATCCAAGTCATCCTGTTGTTGATCCATTATTAGCTCGTATATTGTACCTATCCTTGATGTTTTCTTTCCTATATGGTCAAACAAAGAGATTTTAAACAGTGAACTATCTGAAAGTTTTGAAGTAAGGATTGTGTTTACTTGGATATACTTAAAAAGGTCGGAGGCCGGGATGTTAAATTTTATTTGAAGATTAGAGAACCTGACCCGAGGGTCGGGATCCATAAAATCACCCACCGTTAGTACTCCCAAGCTTTCCCACCTCTTAGCAATGTCATCATTGACTTGCCTAGAGAGCAAGAAAGAATGCCATAGCGGTGTGTGTTTATTAATCCTAGGAATGTTCATATGTTTGGATACTTTTTTCCATACCTTCCAGGCACTATTAATAGTTTTAAACTTGACCTTCTTGTAGTAAGAAGGCTCCAACTGCCTCAACAAGAGTCCCTTTGCTTTGTTTCCCACAGCTAGCTCATAAATTGTGGGGATTCCATTACCAATTAAATTGTTACTAATTGGTTTTACATTCAATAGATAAGACATCCCTTGGAGAAGAGTGGCCCATAGATAACAGGTTATATTTGGAAGACCCAAACCACCTCTTTCCTGCGGTAGGGATAGATGTTTCATAGATCTCCTTATTTTACCATACCCCCAGATGAATTTGGATATTTGTGATTCAAGGGCCATTATCATCCTATTCTCAGCAATTATAGGGACTATAGGGATTGCCCTAAACAAATTAAGTATCCTAGGTAGGATATTCATTTTAACAAAATTTACTCTACCAATTATTGATAGATGGAGACTATTGACCCTCATGAGATCTCTTTTTATATTACCAAGAAGGGGGTCATAGTTAAGTTTATTAATGTTTTCTATTTGCGGAGAGATAGATACGCCTAGATATACTGCGTTGGGTGCCCTTCTGGAGTCATTAAATATAATATTGTTTGTGCATATAACAACAGTTTTCTCACGGTTTAGAGAATATCCAGACATAGTACCGAAAGAGTGGGTAATGTTCTCTATATCCTCAATTGCCTCAGTGGGATTAGATGTTACAACCGCCACATCATCGGCATCGGCGGGTATTTTAGTTTCATACATGCCGATAGTAATAGGTCTTATTATCATACTCGCCAATAGCTTCAGAACCAGGAAATTTATGTATAGGGCAAACAGAATCGGGGAGCAGGGACAGCCCTGTCTCGTACCCCTTAAGATGTTGAGTGTTCCAGATTCGAGGCCCATAGTCTGGATTTTCGCAATTGGATTTTGATACATTGCTTGTACGGATTTAATGAAACCAACCCCAAAGTTGTTATACTCTAGTACTGCCCAAAGATATTTCCAAGAGACTCGATCAAAAGCCTTTTCGGCGTCAAGGAGGATCATAGACATCCGGCCCCCCGTTGCAGCCATGATGTCAAATAATGCTATAACCCTACGGGTATGATCCGTGGTTCCTTTATGGGGTATGAAGCCATGCTGCCACGGGGAGACCAGACGTTCTATAACCCTCCTGAGCTGGTTGGCTAAGACCTTCGCGTATATTTTCGAGTCTGAGTTTATCAGGGAAATTGGGCGGTTTGAGGTGGGCAGATCTGGAGGCTTGCCCATCTTGGGAAATATCACTATATTGGTTTCTTTCCAGGACATTGGCGTATTACCATTCCCCTGAATACCTATACATAGATCTAATAAGTATGGTGTAATGACTCCGCCTAAGATTTTATGAAGGTCGAGAGGGATCTTATCCGGACCTGCTGCTTTGTTAGGTGCTAATTCCGACAAGGCTAGTTGCAGTTCTAGTAGCGTGATATCTTTATCTAGGTCGTCTCTGGTGATCGGATCTAGAATATTATTCGAACCACACTCCATTAGCCAAAGCCGCAAGGTCTCTCTAATTTCATCTAACTCAAGGGTCTCCTCATTGCGATATAGATTTTGGTAATAGTCTTTAAAAACATCCATTATATCATTGGGTTCGGTATATACTCTGCCATTTGATTTAATACTGGAGATTTTATTGAGTGACTGTTTTTGACGGGTACACAGAGCTAATTGCTTTCCGACCCTTTCGCCGTCTTCATAAACTTTATTTCGACTGGTTTGGAAGGTTTCTGCTGCCTTCTGATTGATCCTACTATTAATTTTGGCTTTGAGAATTAGTAATTTACGTAGTGATTCTAAACCTTCCTTGCCTCTTATTAAATCTTCTGTATGATCTTGCTCAGCTATGGCCAATTCTTGCATTTGCTGCTGATTAACCAAATTTAGCTCTTTTCTTTGTTTGGAAACGAAGCTCATAGTCTCTCCTCTAAGAGCGGCTTTAAAGCAGTCCCACACTACGCACCTCGAGGCACTGTATTGATTACAATCAAAAAAGGCCTGCGTCCATATCTTTATATAGTCAATGTATTCAATGTTAACCAGTAGTTTCTTATCGAATGTCCAGGTTGAACAGGGCCTATGGAGATTCGTTACATTAATAGAAAGGGTAAGCATGTTATGATCCAAGAGTGTTTTAGGACTTCTATCTATCTCTGCACTCACGGCATGTTCTCTAACAACCCAAAAATAATCAATTCAAACATATTTATTGTGTGGAAATGAAAAATAAGTATACCCTGGATCGGATTGCCTCTTAGTAGCCCAGATGTCTCTTAGATCCAAGCTCTCACTAAGTTGAGATAGCGCTCTGAACGCTCTTGGTTTTCTCCCCGTATAGGTGGACATATACTGGTTTTGAGGCAGTCCTACATGATTTAGAGAAATATTCAAGTCACCACACAAAACCAATATCCTAGGCCAAGATGCCAGTTCTAATTCAAGATCTTCAAATATACGTGCATCGTCAAGATTAGGTGCGTAAACTGAGCAGATTGTAATACCAGGTTCTAACTCAATGATGACCCATCTACCCAAGGCGTCAACCAGCTTGCGTTTGGCCTGTCCTAGAAATCTCCTGGCAAAAATAGCTACACCACAAGTTTTCGAAGTTTGTGTAGTGGTTGCTAGCAGATCATAGCCGGGCATTCTCAGCAAATCCCTATCTTCCCACGCAATATGGGTCTCCTGGAAACATAGCACATCATAGGACCCTTGTTTAATTAATTCATACACACTAGCTCTCTTTACTCTGTCGTTGAGCCCCGCCACGTTCCAGGAGCCTATTTTTATCCTCCCCATAACACTTTGCAATTTGCTTCCCAGACAATCTCTTGTGCATTTGTGAAGAACAATCTCTTTATTAGTTTTAACAATTTCCGTATGCATATGAAGTTGCCATTTTCTCCCTTGCTTTTCCCCCCCTTCCGACTGTCAGCCCTTCCCCCCCTCCTACTACTCCCCCACCCCCCCCAACACCCTCCCCCCAACACCCCAAGTGAAGCAATTAGACTCCATAAGAGTCTATTTGATGAGTGTGCTCCCCGGACCGGCGCTAGAGCCACATAATTATTCTGTGAACATACTCTTTTGAACAATCGGTAGCTAAGATTATTTCTAGCAATTTAAGCATAGCAACATTAGACCAAGAAAGAAGATAAGCAACAGAAAAAAGAATACAAGACACGAAAACACTAGCAGGCGCCTCTACTGATAATAGTTAGTAATAGCTATAATAAATAAAATAGCTAGTGTCCCTGTGTGATTGATGAAATTAGTGAAGTTATTATGAGTAGGAATTATGCAATTTATTCAATAAATCGAGTCGTAACCTACTCATATCATCCTATATCATGCGAAAAGACTAAATAAAGCTTAGAGACTTTCTAGGTACTCTTTGGCTTTAATTTCGGATGTAAAGAATGTTGTCTCAGCCCCATTAATTATTTTGAGGTGGGCAGAATTGTTCAAGTATGCCACCACTTTCTTTTCCTGGAAAGGTTTGATCAGCTGGCGAAGACGCCATCTCCTTTCGACGGTTGCGTGGCAAAAATCGGGGCGGACAAAATTTGAAATATTACCACTAACTCGCTTTGCCTCTGGCCTAGCCTTCTCAAATATTGCCTGTCTAAGCAGAAAATTGCCGATATAGACTAGGATTGCGCGTGGATAGCCCCCAGATCTCAAAGGCTGTTTAACATACATGGGCACTCGGTGGGCTCGCTGTATTTCTGAGTCCCAATTCCAGCTAGATAGTTCCGGTAACGAGTCTCGAAATATTTTAATAATAAAAGAGCGTGCATCTTCCCCCTCTGATAATTCAGGAACCCCAAGAACGCGGAGATTATTTCTTCTAAGGCGATTTTCAAAATCCTCTAATTTACACCTTACATCTACAAGCTCCGCTTCATGTGACTCAACTAGCTCATGGTTTGCCGCGATCTCGGTTTCATTGGACACAATTCGAGACTCGATATCAGTCATCCTATCCCCAAATGTATTTACAGTTTTCGTTAATCTGCGCACCACCCCTTGCACTTTGCGGAGAGCTGCTAGGGCTTTACGCCCATTGTGTGAAGTCTCCTCCCTGTGCGCAGCAATTGCTTGGAGAACTGTCTCCATAACTGTATCCAGGGTTGCAGGTGAATCGGCGGGTGGCTCTGTGAGATCAGAGCCCCCAGTTTGTTGAGGACGATGTAGTGAGCCTATTGGTGTGTGTTGCGTGAGCTGTGTTGAAGGGGTATAGTCCCATGCCAAATCCGTTGCACCGTGGTGCCCCTTTTTTCTTCTTATTACAGTCTTTTGGGGGCCCGGGTCGTTATCCTTATCCCTCCCCTCAGTCGATATAGAGCATGTATCATTGGACCACTCAAGATCGTCTGAAAAAGAGTAGAAGTCGCTTGGGTCCTTTTCCACGTCTGTGTCGGCAGCTCTGATATTGCCCAATTAATCTCTCTCAATCACTTTGTCTAATAAATTGGTCTGGGAATCAGTAGGATTAATTAATTCATTTACACTAAGAATGTCATCTCGTAGATTATGCACAACCCTGTCCTGTTCAGTTGTATCAGATAGGAGTGCCTCTGAGCTTGGCACAGATGTCAATACTGTGGTTGCTCTGACGTCATCTGCCCTATCGGTATTTACACTGTTACTAGTGTTGTTACTATTTACTTTTTGGGGGGTAGACGTAGGTGCAGGAGAGGTATAGGAGGCATGGGAGAAATTTTCTACCGTTTGATTCTGATTCTGAATGACTGTGGCTGTGGTAACAGCGTCTGCTCCTGCCGCCTCCACTGTGGACAAACTCCCACTTACTTCAGTACTGGGTGCTGCTGCAGTCTCAGCGCTAGGAGAGTTGTTCTGTAGGGCCGCCTTCTCTCCCAGCCCGCTCCGCCTTGCTTGGCCCGGAAGCACTCCCACCGGTGTTCGGCGAAGGAGGTCAGCCACGGTAGGGCCGGTCGCACTCCCCCTCCTCGCCGGTTATGGCGACTTATTTCTAATGCATTGCTATGAAGGCTTTGTAGAGCTAGGCTGCTGTGCTTACCTTGTATAAAGAGTGCGGCCACCGGAGTTCACCACTCGACTTGAACTCTGCTTCTATACGTCAAAGTATATTCAATAAGTTGCAGAGAATTCCATTGCTGTTGCTCGATAGGCCGTGGTTGCTTCTGAACGATGTTTGATGAAGGAAACAAAAGGACATTTTGATTAGTCCTTGAAACTGAGTTGCGTAACTACTATCAAAAGTGAATTTTAATGTGGGTTCTTAATATTCCGTAGTTAGGACTGTTGCAGCTCCAGCAAACAAAGGAAGATCAATAAGTTAGTAAAGGCCTGGGACGGCCTTGTGACGCAGAAAAAAAAATACTATCATGGACGCACAATTAATAATAATAGAGGCCTAAGCACGTGGCGTAGTACAGAAATTCGACACAGAAATTTATGCACGCACAATTTTTAAGATTAGAGGTGTATAGGACCTCGTGACTTATAAAGAAATATTTCAATTATGTAAGTACAATTTAAAACCATTGAGGGGTAGGAAAGCCATATGAAGGATAAAAAAATTGTATTATGCATATACAATTTACAGTGGAGGCTGATGTTGTGACGTCTTCTCTTACCTTTGTTTCTGTCGTCTTTTGTCGTGTCTTGAAAGGCTGTGGTTTCGCTGAGTCTGGGGTGTTTTCGACAGTC
The DNA here is from genome assembly GCF_964261635.1 of Lissotriton helveticus. NCBI lineage: Eukaryota > Metazoa > Chordata > Amphibia > Caudata > Salamandridae > Lissotriton > Lissotriton helveticus. The sequence goes on along the minus strand of NC_136072.1, from coordinate 232,758,285 downwards.
TGCCTGTCATCGCAGCAGAGGCAGGCAAAAGAGAGCGTGCTCACGTCAGTGCCCGCATTATATGGGAACCGCGGGGGCTGACCAAACCAAGCCCTGGGCCGTCATTGGTAGCGTTTTCGCGGTCTATAAGAATGATGGCCCTGGGGGACATCACATTGGCTAATGTATTGGTTTCCAGGCTAAATGATAGCAAGCATGCTTGGTGGTGGCATGTGGGGAGTGTGGACGGGCGTGCACCGCGCATGTGCAAGTGTGAGTATGTGCACTAACAATTAACAACAGAGAGAGATTGGGGCGGTGTTATAATGTACGCAGAGACAGGCCCAGAATCGGATCTGCAAAGAGTCAGCACTTCTAATCATTGTCCTTAGCGCGCCGTGAGGTCTGATTTGTCACTGAGAGGGTGATCGCACCATAGTTTGTACTGCGTATCATACTCAGCGTGTACCCGCGCATACGGTACGAATATGCTTTGACGTTACGCGTCGCATTAAAGCTTCGGTGTGACGTCATGTACGGCGTTCTGTACACGAAAGGGGGCAATGTTTTTACTTGGTTTAAAACATGTATGTATTTAATGTAGATACTAAGGGCAGACATTTGGGATAACTATGATTTTTTATAAATACTTTTAATAATCCTATATTACTTTTAAAAAGAATTACAGAAATCGCGGTAGAAGATCATGCGTACTCGTATTAAAAGAGCTGCGCAAGGGCATCATAAGCGTACGCAAAGCCATGTGACTTTCAAAGAAGAGATTTGATTGGTTCGTAACTTTTCCTATTGCGAGCGTTGGAAGTTCCATCCCATTATAATTATTCGACTTTGACTTTCAAAGAAGAAGCATTTGTTGTGAGAATCTTCTCAAATAGAAGGAAGATCACCATATTAAGAGCAATGGAGTCATCTTCCAGCGGTTCTTCAGAGTGAGATTTCATTCCTGAAGAAGCTCCAAAGAAGAGGAAAGAAGATCTAATTTGGAAGTTTTTCATTTTTCCAGTAGGTCAAAAAAAGGTTAATGCTGCAAAAGTAACCTGTAAAATTTGCCAAACAACTCTTTCAAGGGGTGATCCATGTAAAAAATACTTCTTTGGCTCAGCAAATATGGTGCGACACGTGAAGAACTTGCACCCCAAGAACTTTGCTCGAGCTGAAACGCGAAGGTTGCACGAGAACCCACCTGCTGCTACACCAAACACATCAACTGCGGCAGCATTTTCAGCAAGCAGTCCACACCCACATATTGATTCTGACTTTGCTAAAGTTACATTTCTTTGCATTTATTGCGATAAACTTTTGTGTTGTGGGGAACAGTCTATAGACCTGATGAAACGCAGGATACAGGATCATTGCTGTCCTCGACATTAGTTGTTCTTTTTTTCATTCTTTTGTTCCGCTTGGAATTTGTTGAGAAAACACAAAACAAAAAAAAACAGTTCTTTTTAGAACTACCTTCACTGGTCAAAGAAAGAACTATATTTCTATGTTAGTGTGTAAAAGTTTGTCAGAATGAATGTGTAGTTCATAAATGAATGAATGAATATATTACTAGTGTATGGAGAATGTGAAAGTGCAGAGCTATAAGGAAGTGCTACAGCATAAATCTATAAGGTGTTTACCTATAGTATACTGTAGTATGTGCGAAGCACTTGAATGTAACATATGTACATAAATATGTTAGAAGTCTATGCTTCAATTTGCGCTGCTGGTGAAACTGCCTGGGTGAATTTGTATGTGTTTGGGGCGGATTTACAATCCCCTTGTGCCTCTTTTACACAGCCGTTGCGTCACTTTTGTGACACAGCGGTGGTGCAAAAGATGTGCCATGGTGTGTGCTATTAACAATGTGACGCATCTGGAGGGTGCATTACATTGTAAAGCCCTGCGCCGGAAGAGGCTTTCCTGTGCAGAAGGGGGTGCAGCAACGCCTCCTAAAAGTGACTGAGTGAAATGTATAACATTTCATTCAGTCACTTTTGAGCTTATGCTGCGTCAAAACCTTGCACATGCTTGAAGCAGATGTAAGGAATGATAAAGCTTTGTGAGCATAGGGCCCCAGAGCATTGCTGGAGTTGTGTTATACTTGCAACCGAAGTCAAGCAATAATTAATCCAAAAATTACTTTGCAATTTAGTTTTGTTATTATTTTATAATAAGAATATGAAATATAATCTAAAAAATTAAATACATATAAATATTTATATTAGAAATATAAGAAATTAGTGTAAAAAGAAAGACATAATAATTAATACATTTATAACTTATCATTTACAAAACCTTTGACATTCACTGAAAAAACCATAGGTTTCACAAACGTTATAGTTAGGAATTAGCATTTAAAAAACCTTGCAAATTCATTGAAAAACCCCATAGGTTTCAGCACGTTATAGTTAGGAATTAGCATTTAAAAAACCTTGCAAATTCATTGAAAAAAACATAGGTTTCACACACGTTATAGTTAGGAGTTAGCATTTAAAAAACCATGCAAATTAATTGAAAAACCCCTAGTTTTCACACGTTATAGTTAGCTGAACATTTCTCTCATACAAAACCTTTGAAATTCCTCTGTTATAGTTAGCTCAGCTAACTATAACTTGCGCGCCCGCAATGCACTGCTGATGACGTCACATATAACATCTAGGATGAGAGGTGATCCGCATGTGATATTTTCTTGGAGGTTGAAGTGCAGAGCAATATCTGGCAAATTAGGTTTGCTTTCTTTTTTCCAAACCTGATTGCTGTTTCTCAATATGGCAGCAAAGATAACATTCACGGTGGGGCCACGCTGCGTTATTCTCATCAGCATGTCAGAGCTCTGAGCCTGGGAGAGGGTGACATTAATGGCATATGACGGGCTCTTTGGAAATCACCCTCAAAACACAAAACTTTAATGAGTTTTATAGAGTGAGAATGACCCACGTTGCCACCGTGTGATCTCACAGAAAATAGTCATGGTACATCTTACGCTCCATTACTTTACACTAGCAGTGTGTTACAAAAAACAAAATCAATACTTACTTGTATAACATTGCCTTTAATTAATCTGAGGCTTGAGACCTGCTGCAGCTACACAAGTTAAGAGCCCCGGAAACCATCACACTGCTTGCTTTAATCAACTGAGCTGTGGCTGCGCAGTATGCTCTGGTGGCGAAAAGTGTAAACACAGTCTGAATTGGTCCAAATCAGGACACCTGATATGACGATTCAATGCCTCATGATAAAGAGGGCATCAGCGGCGCAGCATCGAATTTTTAAAAGTTTAGGCACAGGTGAGAAACATCAGGGGGTTTGTCGCCACGAATATGCAGGTCTAAAATGAGAAACATATAAATAGGTAGGTATTTCATAGACCCGACCCTGAATAATAAGTGCCGGTGCTAAGCACCGGAAACTCCGGCACAAATTAAGCACTGAAATATGTTTGTTGACTCATTCCAAATTGAGGAAGGGGTGAACCCTCCTAACTAGGAATCTGAATGAGATGTGTCAATCGTATGCAAGCACAATTGCAGTAATGTAATGTAATGTAAAGATTTATTTGTACCGCGCAACTATCGCTCCAAAGAGCATCTTGGCGCCCACTTGTGTAGCTGATAAGATAGGAACCTTACACTAGGGATCTGGCGATAGTGTCTGGAAGAGTGAAGATCCAGGTTTTTAGTTGCTTCCTGAATTCAGTTTCTTTGTCCAGCGCTCTTATGCGGGGAGGAAGGGTGTTCCATGCTTTTGCACCTAATATCGCAAAGGATTTGCCTCCACGAGTCTTAAGCCTGAATGGTTGAACTGCCAGAAGATTGGCATTGGACGAGCGGAGAATTCGAGTTGGGTGATATCTGGTGAATTTTTTCCGCAGATACAGTGGTCCACGTTGATGAAATGCTCTGAAGGTGATGAGCAATATTTTGAATAGAGTTCTTTTAATGATAGGTAGCCAGTGTAGAGTTTTAAGGGCTTCTGTCGCTGATGATCTTCTGGGCCACTTTAATATGAGTTTAGCCGCCGAATTCTGGACCATTTGGAGCCTGTGGGTGACCTCCTTGTTGGTGCCTGCATATAGTCCGTTACAGTAATCTAGATGAGATGTAACCAGTGCGACCACCACTGTTTTCCTGGCTTCCAAAGGAAGGAGATCGAAGAACTTTCTCAGACTCTTTATAACACCAAAGCATGTACCTGCCACTTTCAGTGCCTGCTGTTTAAAGGACAGATTACTATCAAAAGTCACTCCCAGGTTGCGGGCCGTGTTGGCAGTATTAGGTGGAATTTCTGCTTTCTCCGGCCACCACAGTCTGGGTATGAATTCACTGATCACAAATCACAAATCACAGTCACAAATCACTGAACACTACTCAAAGGCGGTAGAAACCACTTCGCAAATAAGAAGTTGTCTCCATTGCATAACTTACCCTTTTTAAATCAAGAATCAAGACCTGGGGAAGCAGGCAATGGTCTACGGGCCCACTATCTGCTTCCCCTATGTGCTCCTATTCTGTTTTTTATTAGTTTTTAAAGCAGCACTAGTTCCTTTAATAAAAAGAGATTGGGTTTTTTTGGATTTGTTTTAAGTTACGATCCACTCAAGCCAACCATTTTCAGCCTATAGGTGATACACGGGAGCCTCTACTGAACCTTCAAAGCCGCAGTCACCCTGAGACCACTTCGGAGAACCTGTGGCCCGGGCCTCACAAAGAACCTCAGCGAGCAGGTATTGCTGGGGGAATGCGATTGATTAGCATAACCGGGCCCTGGGGTTCTCCTGCTTCCATCTCACCTTCTTCGTGGTGAAAGCACATTGTCACATTACTTGGGCTGAGACAGATTCCTGGGGACATCCTGGTGCATTCTACACAACAGGGTCCCTAACCTTGGCACCAGGGGGTCCACAAACTGAAGCTCAGCCTTCCATCACACCACCCTATTAGAAGCCTGTCTACTGCTCTTCTTGAAAGTAGACTCTCGGGCCACTTTGGGAGCCCCATCGATTGGGTTGTGATTGGCAGGTGACAGACCCTGCTGGGAGCTGCCTGGCAATACACATGGGAGGGAGCCGAGTAGGACACACAGAAAGCAGAAACTAATAGACTGGCTTGACAGCCTTGCCTTCTATCCCTTTATATCTGGTTCCCCCTTTTGAGGGCCTTATAATGGGAAAGACCAGGTGGCCCAGCCCCAGCCAAAAATGGACACGTTCACAGTACAGCCTCCGCAAACCAAACCCTCTCCGGATGAAACAGCAAACCATTTACACTGACCTAGGCATCATCATGCAGGCTATTCAATCTTCCTGAAAAGCAGTTGAGACTAAGATAGGGAGGTATTTGCTGATGTGATGCTTATACGCCAAGACCTGTGCAAAGTCGCTGAAGTGACACTGAGGCAGAAGGATGAATTTAATCACTGGATGATGAGGTGTCCATGCTTAAGAGTTCTGTGTCACCACCACCAGATGGTTCATTGGCTTTCCAGAAGGGACTGAAGGCCCACACCCTGACAAACCCCTGGGGTCATGGCTTATATCGTAGATAGCGGAGGGTAAACAATCACCCTGGTCTGTGATTGAGGGAGCACGTAGCTCAGATCAGTGTCCAGTAGGCCTTGGGTTGTATGAGTTACAAGAAGAGCTGAGCTCTCTAGTTATACATCAGCATCAATGCCAATTGGCTGAGGTTGGATCGACTTGCTACTGCAAGTGCTAGTTTTCCTAAACATAGCAGGAATGCGTTTTCGTGAGCTCTGTTTAGACCACTCAGGCTACAGGAGACAGGACCAGGGGGATCCAAAATGTCCTCACGTTCAACCAGCACGTCAGCAATGCAATCTAAAACACAATTGCTCTGGGCATTCTTACGGGCCAGCTTAGCTTTGGTCCGTTTCACCTGTGCCACCTCTCCCACTCTGTCTGCAGATTTTCTCTTCCCCATTTCTGGTCTCAGACCTAGGGTTAGTAGGTACAAATGGGAGCAGACTACAAGAGACTTGAAATCGCTTGGTAGAATAGAGTTTTAGATACCTTGGCTCCAGTTGGGCCCCCCACCCCGGTAGCAACTCCTTCAGAACTAACACAGTCACTCCTTGTCACTAATTGCAGACAATAATACTGAATGACTGAGATCCAACAGTCTGAAGGGCCACTTGAGCTTCCTTGGATTCCCCACTTTCTATTAATGATAGGCATGTAATACACAGTCACAGTACCTTGAGATTGCAGAAATGATTACCAAAGGGACACAATGTGTAAAAGCCAAAGGGGTGCCCCTGCTATGCCTCCTCCGTTCAATGACGGCAAGGACGGGCCTGCCCTTGGCCCGGGTGCAGCCCGTGCACTTTCCATGCCAGAATTTAGGCACCTTCGGGTGCAGCAGTGATCTCGCAGTGTGTGCCTTGGACCTGGAGGAGTCTGGGTGGGTGTAGTCCTCTCCCCTGGGTGAAGTCTGGTATGTGCGGGCTTCACGCAACCCGCGATAAGATTTAAGCACCTCCGGGCGCAATGGTGATACAGCAGGGTAACTGCTGGGCCTGGAGGAGTCTAGAGAGTGTAGCTCTCCTCCTCCCCGGGCGAAGTCTGGTAGGTGCGGGCTTTCACCTTGACCTCTTCTTACTTTCCTCATTCATCCGTAAATGTCTTAATTTCTCCCCATTCTCTTGTGAAGATCACTATGCACCCTCAAGCTTAGCAACCTCATCTCTTCACCACTCATTACCATTCTGAAAATCCATACACACATTTTTCTTTTTATTTAAGTCACTCTCGTACTCTTCAGGCAAACTTTCCAGTTTCTGATGTGCCTCTCAGGCATGCCTAGCAGCTTCTTTACTCGATTTCTCAACTCAGCCTCATCTGTGTATTACATTTCTCTATGTTCTTTCTAAAGTGCAACATGCTTCTGAGAATTTCACTCTTCAAATTAGAGAGGTCTGGGTAGAGGGCTCATTTCATACATACATCACTTGTCTTGAATTCACACTTTAAGGCAGAGGTCTTCAAACGTTTTTGTTCTGTGCTTACCTACCCAAATTGTTTTAAAATCAGCCCCCCTTCAAAACTTTTTGCAAAGACTTGAGGAAGTGGGAGGAGAAAGGCTGAGTGCAGGGGGTGAAATATAATTTTTTCTCTGCGTCTTTCACCCCTTCGGCAAGCCTTGTCATCACTCCAATCTTGAAACGGACTCTGTCCCTTTAAGAAAAAATTATCTTGTATGTGTTGCCCGTCTCTCTGCAGCAAGGGTACCCTTGACCCTTATGCTATCCTCCATGCCTCTATTGTAAAGTAAGACCGTCATAATTGTGATGCAGTAGGCCTTTCACACTCCTGGGCCCCTAAGCGGGCAGTCTCCTCTTTCCCTTGTTTACCCCCTGTTGTATACAGTTGTATATTATAGTATGCCCTGCCCCCCATCCCTTTAGAACGTTGGAACCTTCTTGAACTCTGGCAGTTGCCTGTGAGATTGCCTTGGAATGTTGACAGAGCTCAGCTGAGGCAGGCTGCTAGAGTTATGTGGAGAAGTGGAGACACTGAATGAAGACTTCATTTTGAAACCTACGCTTCGTACAAGCTTATTTACAACACTGGCAATGACTGGCTTGTGTTAGGGGCATCTATCATCTCCTCCCCTTCTGGTTCTCCAGAGATGAAGGTCATACGATACATGTGATCGCCTTCATGCTGTTCTATAAGTAAGGTACTGTATGGATATAATCTTACCGTACTTCCTTTTCACAGAGGGATGCTTTAACTTGGCGTGTTTTTCCTTAAGCTGCCTCTGAGTGCCCTGCTGTTGAATCGCCTTATACAAGTAGTGAAGACGATCGTTCCCCTATGCGCGCTACCCTTGTCAACAGCTACCTATATTACGTGGATATTTAGCCACTGTGAGCCAGCCTTGTCTGATTGGGCACTTCTGTTTTCCCGGCCCATTCCTTTGGCCTACCAGTAATTTCTGGCCACTTTGGAGCAGTATTGGCAGAAACTGATCCTTTCCTTTTCGAAGTCTACACTCATTGTCGTCGTGTCCTGTGGCACCTTTGGCAACTCCGTCACAGCGCACTTCAGCCCATGACTGGCAGTGTGGGATCTGGGCCTGCGGCGGTGCTCAGCCTGTTCCTGGCTATGTTGCAGATGGGCATGGCTCTACCAAGCCATTTTCATCCACAAGGCTCTTCTCTGAAGGGGCATGATCTATGTCTGCGGTGGACTGTCTGTGCTCTGGAACTGCGGGTGGGAGTCGTCTCCGCTGGTGACTGGGTTCAGTTTTGTTCTATCTTCCTCTTGAGAGATTGCTCCACATCAGAGGCAAAGGACGTTGGAGAAAACACTAGTGCTCTACCTCTTACTGTCGGTGATGTGCACACTTTTCAATATGACCAAATGTTCTGAGGGGAAAGGTTAAATCCCCAATATCTCTTTTATCTTGTGATTCTCCTTCTTCATGGTGATATCTTGAAATTTCTACCATTATGAATTATATTTGTGATTTGCCTACAAAACAGTCCTTCGTATTTTAGCCACATTATATTCTCTCAGATTGGGGAAGGTGCATTTCCTGTGCAATTTTGCTCTTTGTGTTTCAATTGGTTGATTAAGTTCCTCCTTGAGCATTTACTAGTTAGAAGTAATTTTACTGTGTTTTAAATAATTTTATTTTCCCCATGGCAGCAGTGAGCATGTCCCAGCCTATTCCATTCTTGAACGAAGTTGGGTAGCCAAATGTCCCATGGAAAGAATGGATTAAGGCCTTTAAATCGTATTTGATTTCAATAGTGGGGGATTCATTCCCATAAGCAAGCAACATGTACTACACCATAACTGAGGCATACATTGCAGAAAAAATTATGAATCTCTTCCTGAGCCAGAGAGGGATGAAGAAGAAGAAGGCGAGGAACTTGATTTTTTATAAAACTACTTTCCTACAATTGGAAAAACAATTTGGTGACAAGATCAATACAGTTCTTGAACACCATAAGTTTTTCTGCTGCACACAAGGTAAAGCTGAAAGTATAATGAATTACGTAGATGCTCCTAGGGGTTTGAGTAGTGTTTGCAGTTTTGGTGAATTAAACAATTCTCTCATTAGGGATCAAATTGTATGGAGTACCAACAATATCAGAATCCTAGAAATACTTCTACAGAAACAATCTGATCTACAAGAAGCGTTAGAGATAGCTAGATCTAGTGAACAAATTGCGTACTGTTTAAAAGAAATCTGTTCTACCACTGCCTCTGAACAAGTGTCGTAAGTTTGTAGGACAGCTTCAGACAATGAGGTGTACAAATCCTAACCCCAAAACTGATGGAGAGAATAACAGATTAAGGTATTACTGTTGTGGTAGTTTTAATCATTTGGCTAATTCCGCTAGTGCCAGGTAAGAACGGCTACCTGTAGGAGGTGCGATAAGAAGGGTACTTTTGCGAGTGTGTGTAAGGACAGAGAGAGAAATGATAAACGGATGGATGACAAAACATCTGAGGATAATTCTCAAACAGTTAGAAAATAATTTTACAGGTGAAGGAGGGTGAAATTATTTGTTCTGTCAATTATCCTGAATGTGACATTCTGCTTGATGGTAATTCTATGAAAGTTTTTGCTGATTCATACTCTCCATTCACTTTTATAAATTTTGCAGATTTTCATAAGTTCACGGCTGTTAATAATGTGGTGTTACAAGTTCCTGACGTTGCCCCCAGTATTTACAATAAATACCCGATTCCCCTTGAGTGGATGTTCAGATCCTGCATAACATTTTAAAACCAATCTACTTTGGGTAAAGTTTATGTGGTTAAACAAGGATCTAATTTCTTGGGTTGGCAGCACCAAAAAGAACTTGGAATTAAATTGGATCCTAATAACCCTGAACAAGTTTTGGTGGTGAATCGTTCTCTCAATCATGAGTGGGTTGAGGAGAAATTTCCAGATATCTTCAGCGACAAGCTAGGGTAATTAAAAGATTCCCAACATAAGATAACATTAAAACTAGGGTCCACACCTTCTGTACATAAAACCAGACCTATACCGCACCTCATGAAGGGACCCATGGAAAAATAGCTCAACAGACTGGAAGCTCTAGGTATTATCCATCCATAGAAAACTCAGATTGATTGGCCCCAATTGTTATTGCCAAGAAGAGCCAAAACAATGAAATCGGGGGGTGGGTGGACTTACATGATCTTAATAGGCTCATCTGGGTGGAAAGACACCAGCTTCCCTGCATTCATAAGATGCTAAGCATAATAAGGTAGGCTGTATGCTTCTCTAAATTGGATGTGTCAAATGCGTACCATCAGGTGGAATTACATCCTGAATCCCAATGGTTGATGGCATTTACTACTGCCATGAGCACTTACATGTACCGCAGGATGCTATTTGGCTTGGCGCCGGCTGCTGAGGTCTTTCAAAAAATCATGCAGCGCCATTTAGAGGGAACCACTAAAACCCTGTGTTTCCAGGATGATGTTCTAGTGTATGGAGCCACTGTTGAAGAGCATGCTAGTCATCCTATAGTTGTTCTCAGTAATATCAGGGAAGCAGGCGCACACTAAAGAAAGAAAAGAGACAAATAGGTGTGGATGTTGTTGAAAACTTGGGACACACTATTTCCAAGGATGGTTTTAAGCCCATATGTGTCTGCTGGAGGCTGTTAAGAAGGCGAATGCTCCAAGTTGCAGGGACAAACTAAGGTCCTTTTTAGGTCTAGCAGAGTTTATGGTAAAGTATATGAAACACTTCACGGAGCTTACTTACAACCTAAGAGAATTGATGAAGAGCCAAGTTCACTTCAAGTGGTCAGATGACCACCTAGTGTGTTTTGAGTAATTGAATCAAAGAAAGAGGGAGGCCTCCTTACTGGTAAGGGACAAGGAGGAATAACTGTAAGAGTAAGGACAAGTCCCAAAGTGAACACTAGTGTGTATTGGGCCCAGGTTTTGTGTATGCCGTATATTTCAAATGATTCTACCTAACATATGGACATTTGAGATTCGGAAGATAACAACAATATCAGCCATGTGAGTTAAAAACAGACATTTTATTCGCAATCATTAAAACAATGTATATACCCAAATGAATGTACAATATTTTAAAAAAAAATTAGACGGATTCACACAGTTCCATATTCACAAAAAAAACAGATATATAATAAACACAAATTGTAAAAGAGTAAAAATTGTTGTAGTTGTCGACGCAGCGTTTCGGTGTACCAACGATGTCACCTTCTTCAGGAAATAGTGGATATATTGTCCATAGTAGTGGTCGGCGTCCTGGACGTCTAGGGCATAATACAAAACGCACTCCTGATACAGAGTAAGCGCGGAATGAACATAAAATCACGGTTGAATTCCGGGTAAACAACAGCGCACCACAATGTCGCGCAAAGAATATAGCATGACAAGTGCGGATCGAAACAGTCTTGGTCCGCACTAAGTGCAATAAGGGCATAAAATGTAATACTTGTGCTTAATAGATCGCATAAGAAATATCTAACTACTAGTGCAGTGCGGGGAAAGGAGATCGCACTAGATAGATACGTAAGTAACATAGAACTACAATTGTAGTCCGAAGATAGAGAACGCATAAGAATGACGCGTTACCTCGACTACTAGGAAACGCGTGGTCCATTGAACTACAATTGTAGTTCTAAGAGAGGAAAATGCACAGTAATGACGTGTTAATATGCGACAAACCAGCGCTCCAGTAAAAGCACTATCAGTGCTAAAACTACAAATGTAGTCCGGACATTTCCTGGCTGCCTTAATTGAATAACAAGCCCAATTAGTCCCGTTTCCCGCCAAGCTCGTTCCTTTAAAAGGAAGACGCGCGGTGGTGCCATTAACAACACTGGCTGGAAGACGTCGAAGGAAATCAGGACTGTGAGGGGAGCAGGGAGGCCGCTATTCACACGAAAGGTAAGTGATGTCGGTATGCTCTCTGTAGAGAGTGCTTAAGTTAAGCAGAGCATTATTTAAGAAGCCGAAATAGAAACGATAGGAGTTACTACTAAATGGTTTAAGAAACTGAGGGAATATGAGTGAAAAAATGAAAAAATAGACCCAATGGCAATTGAGAGAAACACTTTGGGACGCCTATGGGATAGCCCATGTGTTTGTTTTGGGTTCTGTTCCCAAAAATAATGAACATTGATTATTACTTCGTATAAAGAAAACTTAACATAACTAATGGACCATATTTAATAAACACGGGCAGAACAGAACGCACTCTAGGCGTCTAAATTAATGAAGACAGCTTAAAGAAATAAGGATGTTAAAATAAACAAGTATATACTAAGACTGTATGTTTCATTTAATTCTACACAGCACCGAGGGAAATAAGGAACCTCCATGCTAATTTTATCGATAACGCAAGTGCACCGACACCGTGGATTCAATTGAAGGCATCCAGTGGCTCTGCATTTAAGGGACGATTAACCCCCTATTTTGTGGTGAGTTCTATTAATATACTCTAGTAGCCCCGTTTCTGGTAATAGAAGAACACCAGTCAGCAATGAAACCTATATGGTTAAAACTTTGATAACCTACAAAACATAAGGGGACTACAAATGAGCCTTTATGATTTTCTATTTTCTATTTTCTAATCCATAGCGGTTTTTAATATAATAAAATATGGTGGCCCCCCTCCAGTTCCTCCGACTAAAGAAATCACCTGATGAATTAAGGTAAATGGAGACAAAACTGAATATTGATTATCTAGTCCTAGCCTTGTGTACACAAAATTACAAGACAATTTCATTTGTTTAAGGCTGATTGATCTGGAATTTAAGACACCAGATGACCTACAAAACTCGAACTATCCTGGAACCACAAACCCGAGTAAATTGAAAAGTACGGATTTGTGTAAAGTAAAGTGTTTCTACAGGTATGTTCCCAGAGAATTCTTCTCTCTGACGTAGGAAAGGTTTTTACCCTTCACTACTTTGTAAAGCCCCATGTGTAATGCCAGTTATGTCTCAAATCCTTCTGTAACATAATAGGATGAATTCCATATCTCTTGAGTTAATAAACGAACTACCATGTGATGTGCAGATTACTCCTAGCCCCAATTGCTGCACCAGAGTTAACAAACGAACTACCATGTGACCTGAATATTACCCCTAGTCCCAAATGCTGTAACAGAAAAGATAGTAACAATGAACCATTTATGAAAATAGAATAAAAGCCTATTGTATATAGTTCAAGGTATGATTTTAATTATGATGTTCTTCCACTTAGAAATTGTTTGTCCTGAAGAAGGTGACATCGTTGGTACACCGAAACGCTGCGTCGACAACTACAACAATTTTTACTCTTTTACAATTTGTGTTTATTATATATCTGTTTTTTTAGTGAATATGGAACTGTGTGAATCCGTCTAAATTTTTTTTTAAATATTGTACATTCATTTGGGTATATACATTGTTTTAATGATTGCGAATAAAATGTCTGTTTTTAACTCACATGGCTGATATTGTTGTTATCTTCGGAATCTCAAATGTCCATATGTTAGGTAGAATCATTTGAAATATACGGCATACACAAAACCTGGGCCCAATACACACTAGTGTTCACTTTGGGACTTGTCCTTACTCTTACTTTTGAGTAATTGAAACAGCCCATTCTATCTGCTCCATATGTATGTAACTTTGAACACAACAGAAAAACTATACTCACGATGGACGCCAGCAATAAACGTCTTGATGCCACACTGTCTTAATTCATTGATGGCAATGAAAGGATTTTGGCATTCGCTTCCAGGGTCCTGATGAACAAGTCAGACGCCAACTACTCTGTGGTGGAAAGAGAGGCTCTGGCATGTGTTTGGGCCGTCAAGCATTTCAAATGTTATCTGTGGCATACAATTCGATATCTGCAGTGACCACAAACCCCTGGTATATATGTTTTCATCTAAAGGATCTTACAAGAGTACTTTGCGGATTGCTAAAAGGGTTCTGTGTTTGGAAAGTTTTTGCTACAAACTTGAATATGTTCCAGGCAATTGAAACAAAGCTGCTTACTTTTTATCCAGAGTTCCATTGGACGTAGTGGAAGAGTTTGACACCTCTGAATATCCCGTCCTGGTTGTCAATTCCTCCTCTATGACCAATGATGAGTGGATAGTAGCCAGCTAAGATGATGAGACTTTGAGTAAACTTACATTGTTTGCTCGTCTTGGTTGGCCAAGTAACAAAAGTGAAGCTGACAATGATAGCAAAGGTTTTTGGGAGGTTCATAATGAAATTAAGGAGAGTAACAGGGTTGTTCTCAGGAATGACAAGGTCATACCCCCCATGAACTTAAGAGACAAGATTATACATCTGGCTCACAAAGGCCACCTGGGCAGGAGCCTTATAAAAGCTTATGTAAGGGAGAGTTATTGGTTCCCTAATATGTATTCCATGACTGCAGTCAAGGTCAAAGATTGCACCATTTGCTCCAACTGTGATAAGTCCAAGATGGACCACAAAGCCCCATTATTCTCTGTGCTTGTCCCTGATCAACCATGGGAAAACTAGTACTTGATATAATTGGTCCCACTGTGGAGTGGTGAAATGCTTTGCATTTGTCCTAGTGACTACCACTCTCATTGGGTTGTCACCAGAATGGTCCATCCGGTAACCACTGAATCCTTAATTGCATTCCTAAAGGACACCTTTTCATCAGAAGGTATACCTGCAACTCTGGTTACAGATAATGGGGTGCAATTGACTTCACATGCTATGGCAGAGTTCCTCTCACATCTCAACATAGTGCATCTCAGATCTCCTTTATATTGTCCTAGGGCCAAAGGCCTAGTAGAGAGAGTCATCCTAGTGGTCGAGGAGTGCATTCCATTGGCTATCATTAATCATTTAAATGTGGAGGGGGCCATTCAAGATATGCTATGGGCATATCATACTACTCCCAATTATGTCACTAAGACGTCACCCTTTTCTGCTTTGAAGTACAGGAAGCCCAGCACTAAACTCTTTCCCTATTGGTTGGGAGGAGGTGTTATTATTGTGATGTAAAACATGGTACCAAAATCAACCCTGGAAAGCTGGTGACTGGGTACAGGTCAAAAAAACAGTTGAGCAAGGGTGGAAACGGTTCTAAGTATTTTGAACCAATTCAGATTGCTATTGCTAAAAAGAATGTTATCGCTTCCCAAGAGGCAGGAGAGGAGCTGAGGGTCTCTATTTCACACTCACCATCCTAGCATCAGCGCCGTTCGGGCATAAAATAGGTTGAAATACAGGACCGGTATAGGCTGAGCCTTCGGGTACAGAATCGCTCTCTCACCTCTCTACAGAGTGGTGCTACAACACGGAAGTGGAGCAGCGCGGGTTGTAGGCAGAGAAGTGAAGAGTGTGCTGATGACAAATGACGACAGCAAAGACAGGTGGCTCTCAGCGTCCAACTGCGCTACAGACCCTGTATGGGAATTCAAGTTCTCTCTAGTTCATAAATTTCGAGTGAACATGTGAAATCAGAGAGACTGACACTAAAGGGAGGCATAACAGGAACGAAGTAACTTGTATTGCATGGCGGAAGGGGCAGAAGTGGTCAGGCCAGGATTCTTTTGCAGCAGTCATATTACCTAGAAGAATGTGAGGGCGAAGCAGTTGATCACACAAAAGCCAGGTAAAGTCAGCACCGGGTATACTGTTTTTATTTCACATATTATTCTTTTATCTGGAATGGAAAGATGATGACCTTGTGGCAGCGGCAGCAGGGGGGTTGGGGGGGGGAGAGAGGAGGGGACATGCTCGATTCACTTGCGGGAGCCAGCGGCAATAATTGATAACATATGGCGCCGGCCGCTCGCTCCCGCAAGTGAATCACCACACGTGCACGCATTCCCATTGAAGGCAATGGAACGCATGCACGTTTTTGGCTGAAAAGCCGTACAGATAGCTAAAGGTCTTTTTGCCTATCAGCGCATGCACGCTGCGTAGGCGAGACCTAACAAATGGCTCTCCAACCTCCTTTGATAGTATCATATCAATAATTGAAGTGCACTCTCCCCTCACACCATTGTCCCAGTGTCAATGCAGCTTCTGCTCTAATATAGTGACGGCCCTTAAAAGACAAGACTTTCTGCAGAGCCACAATGAGCTCGGACTCACAGAAAAATCTCTGGTATACGCTGTCTATGGGGTGGAACATGTTAAAACTGTCCGAGCCAGGAAAAGACACAACAAAGCTATGGGATAGATATGACTAAACGGACCGAGGTAATAACAAACGCGAAGATCTTTTCAACGACATCAAAACAGGACGAGAATAAAAAAGCCACTTTCCGCTCTGAAATGCTTGTTTCAATACCGATATAGCAAAAATGACAGCAAAATCTTATTAATATTGAACTCTTTCATTTTTTGGAGAATTGTTCACATTTGAAAAGTGTATATAAATGTAGAGGGCCAACGTGGATGCCTCGCTTATACATAGAATTTAATTCTGAATAATATTTCCAGTAATGCCCTTTTTGTTGCATTTAAACAATTACTCAGTGTTTCTAGAGTTCAGTGAACAGCAAACACCCCAGCTGAATATGGCCGCCTCAGCACACAAAACTCATGCCAGCTTCTATGACATCCATAGCCTTGGCCTTTTTCCATGTCCACTGGGTGAGGTTTGGCGGGTGCTTTGGTTGTATGCACTCGCGCCGGCATAAGCTGTGTGTCAGACCACCGCAATTCTTACCTTGACTTGAGGTGAGACCTTGCAGAGACGATATGACCAAACTCCACTGCCCCGTACCTTTTTACTCGAAACACTAAGGTCTACACAAGAAGAGAGGTTGGGTTGCGGGGGAAGAAGGCATATAAATGACAGGGATGTCGGTGATAGAATGCAGAAGAACACCTAAAGAAGAGAAGATTACTATTCTGTAACAATAGAAAAGACCCTGTTGTGTTTTCCCTCCCCATAGATGCGGTAGCTACCTGAAATAAGGGATTCCGGGTGTAGGATAGTAGTGATTAAACAGAACAAGGGCTAAAAGACAAAAGGAGAGAAGAAATCACATACATATACACGCAGGCCTTGCAATACGCAAAAACACATATGCTGTATACTTGAATAGAAGGATATTAACCTTATCTGTCTTGGATCAGCCCTGCTAGAACAATCAAAATAGGGTTCAGTTTAGTTGTCACTGAAAAAAAAACAGTACTTCCATACAACCACGCTCATGCGTGGTGTTGTTTATACTCCTCGTTAAGAGAAAGGGAAGTACCCAGGGAGAGGTTCCGGTGCACTCACTAGGAAACAAATGCAAGGTGCGCTCCTACACAAATGCCCAGACGTAAATACACCAACATGCGCTCCAGCGCTGTGACAGAGACAAGGGAAATGCACAACAACTTTTCCAGCTTGTCAGACAACAGAAAACACATATATGCGCTCTAACGCAGTGATGAGAAATAAAGGAAAACCCAGTAGACGCTCCTGCGTGGTGCTGAAAAAACTAAAGAAAACAGGTGCTCCTGAGTGAGAATTGTCTACGATGCACCTGCATGGACTCCAGCACACTGGGTGACGGTGCTCTTTTCGGCATGCTTGCGCCATGAAGTCTTTCAGTACCTGTGACCGCGTTCCACATGGTACAGGACTAATATTTAGTGCTCCTGTACTTTAAGGCTCAGGACATACCTTTTGCGCTTGTGCGCGGTTGCTGCTTCTGTTGTGAAGCAGGGTGTGGGCAGCCCTTCCAGGGTGAGTTCGAGTGTCTTTTCGGCATGGCCAGGACCAGACGTGGCTCCAGTTCCTGACTGGATACAAAGCAGCGTCTGGTTCCGAACTACAGTCTTTTGTAGAGTGTAACCCGGATGCAGAAACCAGACCTGCCCATTCCTAGCATGACCCGTAAGTCGATGATTGCGGCGCCGGTCTTTAGCAGGATCAGCAGTACAGTTTCTATTGTCTACTCGGGTAAGTGACTGGTTTCGTATCCTTCCACTCATTTACACCAGTGTGGGTTAGGGGCTAGGGGGGTGGGAAACAGTGGCGTGTGGGATGCCCTGGGGCCGTAATCATGACAGTACCCCCCCCCCCCCACCACACTCGAGACATAGCTCCCAGTACCAGGGAAGCAGGATGGGGTTTTAATGGATGGCGGGCATGGAAGTTTTGGACTAAACGAGAAGCATTAACGGACGTTGGAGAGTGGTTCCCATGAACGCTCCTCGGGCAGTACCCTTTCCAGTCCACCAAATAATACAGTTTACCTCTTGTTCTACGTGAGTCTAGTATTGCTCTAACCTCATATTCAATTGTGTCCGGGACAGGCGGAGACCTTACCCGGCTGTCTGGTTGTACCTTCTTGAGGAAGATACATGAAACACTTTGTGTATTTTCATTTTTTTCGGGGTATGTCTAACTTCATGGATACTTCGTTTATGACTTTTACTATAGTGAAGGGACCTAGACATCGTGGTAATAGTTTCTTTGATCCATGCAAGTTAAGGTGGCTGATGGATAGCCATACATCATCCCCTATTGTGTACTTGGGTTCAAGTTGACGATTTCTATCTAGCGTCTTTGGCTTTTGCCAATTCGAAGCGTGCGTCTTGCCATAGTTCATGGAGCACTGTGTGAAACTCCTGGATTGTAGGCAAGTGACAATGTACTTGTTTTTTCCATGGCAAGGTCTGTGGGTGTTGTCCTTGAAGGCAAAAAAAAGGGACATGCCTATGGAAGAGTGTTTGCTGTTATTGTAAGCAAACTCTACGGCCCATATCATCTCTGACGATTCCGTTTCCATGGTAAGCAATAGACACCTAAGGTATTGCTCCATGGTCTGGTTGGTTCTTTCAACCTGACCGTCTGTCTGTGGGTGGTAAGCCAAAGAGAGATGTACTTCTATCCCTAATGTGGTGCAGAGTTTGTTCCATAAATGGGAAATAAACTGGAAACCCCTATCAGTTATTAAAACAGAAGGAATACCATGTAATCGGACAATGTGTTCCGTAAAGATCGAAGCTAAGGGAAGCTTTTAGAGGGGCACAAAGTGAGCCATTTTAGATAAGTGGTCTACCACAGTGAGTATGGTAGTGTATCCTGTCTGAGTTTTTGGCAGTTCCACCACAAAATCCATAGACACAGTATGCCAAGGATGAGGTGGAACAGGAATGGGATTTAACAGACCAACTGTTGGTTGGTCAGAGGTTTTTCCCTGTGCACAGATGGAACAGATGGATACGTACTCTAGAGTGTCTTTGGTCAAGTTAGGCCACCAGAAGTGGCTTTGTAGTAGGTCTATGGTTTTGTGTTGGCCTGGGTGGTTTACCAATATGTGATTGTGGTATGCATAAATAGCCTGTTGTTGCTCTTTGAAGGGTAAGTAATACTTATTGTTTTTGTATAGAAGCCCCACATGGTATGTAAGAACAGGGGATTCCTGAAGCCATTCACTGGATGGTTTTTTGTTTATCCCCTCACATAGGGTCGTCAGAAATGAAGAAGAAAGGACAGGGCCAAGGAAACAATGTGTGGGTATGATAGTAGGAAGATCTGGTTCTTTTTTGTTATCATCATTCTCGCCAAGCCGGGAAAGGGCATCAGCCTTTAGGTTTTCTTTCCCAGGGCAATAGGTGATTACAAAGTCGTACTCATGGAAGAACAGAGTTCATCTGAGTTGTTTGGCTGTTAAAGCTCTGGCGGAACGAAGGAACTGTAAATTCCGGTGGTCTATAAATATGGTTAAGGGGTGCTTGGCATCTATTAAGTAATGTCGCTATTCTATGAAGGCTACCCTGATAGCTAGCAACTCACAATCGTCTATGGTGTAATTGCATTCTGCTGGTAACAGTTTTCTGGAATAATAGGCTACCGGATGTAACTGCCCTGTGTGTGTGTTGCGTAGTGACAGTACGCCACCTAGGGCTGTCTGAGAGGCATCGGCTTCCACCACAAAAGGTTGATTAGGATTGGGATGAGCCAGGATGGGAGCGGTAGTGAACTTGCTCTTTAGTTGGGCAAACACATGTTCAGCTTCGCGAGTAATGGGTGCTATAGTAAGGGAGAAGTTGTCAATAAAGCGTCTGTAAAAGTTTGAAAACCCTAAGAAGCTTTGGACCTGCTTTACAGAGGTTGGGGGTGTCCATTGTAGGATGGAATCCACTTTCTTACTATCCATTTTTATCCCTTTCAGACTCAGTATATATCCCAGGAATTCCACCTCCGTGGTATGGAAGTAGCTTTTCTCCAGCTTTACATAGAGTTGGTTTTTGTGCAACTGTAGTAAGATAGCACAGACGTGTTCGATATGCTCTGTCATGTTTCGTGAAAAGATCAGGATATCGTCCATGCAGACAATACAACAGACATCTATGTAATCTCTTAACACCTCGTCTATGAAGAACTGGAAGCCAGCGGGGGCGTTGCAAAGGCCGAAAGGCATGACCTGATACTCGAATAGACCGAACTTTGTTCGGGATGCTGTCTTCCACTCGTCACCCTCTCGTACCCTCAATAGATGGTATGCTCCACGCAAATCAAGATTGTATAGATGTTCGCAGTCCTGACTTGAACTAATAGGCTGGTGATGAGTGGCAGAGGGTACCGTTTTTTTATGGTGATATCATTCACTGCTCAGTAGTCAATACACAAGCGAAGATCACACTATTTTTTGCCACAAAAAAGAGGGAAGAAGATTCAGGGGATTTTGAGTGCCATATAAACCCATTCTCGAGATATTCATCTAAATAGGTACGAAGATGATCGTTCTCTTTCTCTGTCAGAAAGTAGATATGGCTACATGGTAGTTTAGCACCAGGGACCAGATCTATCTGACAATCGAAGCTACAGTGTGGTGGCAGGGCATTAGCCCCCTGTTTATCAAAGACGTGTGCCAAATCGGCATACTCCGGAGGCACCTGTTCTTGCCCGACAGTACTGGTTGTGACCATGGGTAATATGTGGGTATGGATAGGTGTCATGGAGTCCTTGATCTGTGTCGGGTAGCAGGTGGAAGTACTAAAAGCGGAGTCAAATCTTATCAACCTAGACACCCAGTCGATATGAGGGTTATGGGTAGCTAACCAAGATATCCCCAGAATAAGTTTGAACTGTGGGGCATCAATGATATCAAAAGCAATGTATTCACGGTGGCCGTTCAAACGTGTCATGGTTATATTTTGGGTTTGGTATCTGATGAGTCCAGAGGTTAAATCCTTCCCATCTACTGCTTTGACTACTTCTGGTCTCTATTTCCTGATAGTAGGAATACCCAGTTCCAGTAGGTATTGAGGATCTATGAAATTTCCTGAGGCACCAGAATCAATAAGAGCATTTGCATGCCATATTTGGCCAGTTGTAGACCCCAGAACAACGGCTAAGCTGACATGATGGTGAAGCATACAGGACAAGGCACTCAAGATCTTTGGGGGAGCAGGACTCAGTAAGCCGACCTCTGTGCCTACCGAGTTACTCCGTTTTCCGCTGTTTCTGTGGTTACAACAGGAAGGACATATGGCCTGCTTTGTCTGGGTCTGGTAAGTTTCACCGGACATTCTTTTAAGAAATGCCCGCTTTTGCTGCAATATAGGCATAGGTTTTGTTTACGCATTTTCTCTTTCTCATCTTTAGATGGGGGACCCCTTATTCCCCCGATCTGATTGGGTTCAATGGGATCATGGAGTTTGTTGCCTTCACTCCTTGGTTTCTCACAAAACAACATGAGTTTTGGTTCTCCTCTCTTGGTCTTTCGCTCTATTAGCCAGTAATTCAATTTGACTACTAGGTCTATGAACTCCCCCATCTCTTCGGGGGGGGGGCGTCTACCATTTGGGCTATTAAGTCCTTCAAATCATCACGCAACCCCCGGTAGAAAACAGATATTTTCTTTGATTCCGGCCACTTAGCCTCTATCACAAAGCAATTAAACGAGGTAACATAGTGGAGAAGGTCTGAGATTCCTTGTTTTAGGCAGAGGAGTTCCTTATCCACGGCTTGCACTAATGTATGATGGGCAAACATCCATTGCATAGTGTCCTTAAAGGCCACATAGTCATACAGGACAGGGTCATCATATTCCACTAAGGGTATGGACCTGGGCCGTGTCTCCACCTAGATAAGAGAGAATAAAGGCGACTTTGGAAGCATCGTCTGGAAAGGCTACCATTTTGGCCATAAAATGGAGGTGGCATTGATTAAGAAAGATGCCAAACTTGGTGCTATCTCCATAAAACCATTCCAAGGCTGCTAAGGGAATAGGGTGTGGTGTAATGACCTGTCTCTGGGTGGGAACGTTATGTATTTGTGCACCAGATCCATCAAACGGGGAGGAGGACCCACTAGGACTACAAACGGGTGCCTTTAAGATAGTTTTCTTTTTAGGTGTTGTTGATGTATCTGGGGCCCAAGCACCCATAGGCCTAGCTGTCTCCTGTGTCTGCAAAGCGGTTAGGTCGTGCCTTAAGCTTTGGTTTCCTGCCTGTATACATGCTAACATAGTGGCTATGTCCTGAAAGGTAACGTCAGGGTGAGGTACTGGGTTTTTCAGAACCGGTACCGAACCGGTAACCCAGTGGTGTCAGGGAACACACCCAAAGACCTAGAGTACTTTCCTGATTCAGACCACAGAAACTCAGAGTCTTCTAGGTGAAGTCAAGGATCGATTTTATTGGCTGCAACCAAAGTAACAGGCGTCCTAGAAGTACAACAACACGGGATGTATGTTCTCAGGAGACTGCTTAAACTTACAAAGTCAGGCTTCTCTTTTTATACGAAATATTGTGCTTTAGGCAAACATTCTTCGAATTTTAGTATACCATAGACATGTTCCCATTACAAAGAAAAAGCAGAGTCATGATGACAAGGCCATAGTTCAGTTTGTCCAGCCCACAACAAATTACCCCGCAAGGCCCAACATTTCCATCAGATACCGGTGGACCCCCAATAAAAACGGGCACCTCCCCATCATAAAGCAAGTGAAGAGAAAAGAGCAGGGCCAGGTGTGAGCAAGATTCGGCAGGGTGTGTGTGCGATGAAAAGGGTTTACGGCCTGTTGTGCCTTGATGCTATCTCGTTCGGCCACTGGGAGAGGAACTGACCAAACAGGTTCGGCCTGGGGCAATGGTTCCAGCTTGCCCAGGTCACAGGAAAGTCAATTAAGGTGTACGTGTCCTTTGGGATCGAATTTGGCTTAATTATCTGCCTATGTGAGGCCAACTCACAAAATGGCTGCCATACACAAAATGGAAGCCAAGGGACAAAGACGAAGATGACGATTTCGAGGTGAAATCGTCACTCGAATATGACGAAAATGCTTGTACATATTGTACTAGCCATTCTCGGTCTTTTGATATAAAAATCGTCATGCTATGATGAAGTAAAATTCTCGAGTCCAGAATTTTCAGTACTACAAACCCTCCTTTTGCCCTTACATAGGCAAATTAACCTAATCTCATGCTGATCTGAGTCCAGGTCTATATTCCTAAAGTCATTGAGATGCTGCTGTAACATCATTCTATTACTTAGTTCGTCTCTTGATACAGGCTTCCTTACACATGATGTGGCACAGAGGCCACATATTGCAGGAGCACACTGCACGCACAGACAGAACAGGAAAAGAATGGCTAAGACCATCCCAATGACCATCAGGATTTTCAATCCCCAGCCGGATATCAGTTCCCAGAACCACCCCATTAATGACCAATCTCCTTTATCCACATGAATAGATTCGGAAATCTTATACAGTTTGGAGATGGCCTGGTACACTGTTGGAGCGTTATCTGGAATGAAAACACAGCAACTCGATTGGATCAATCTACATACCCCACCTCGGTCTGCAAGTATGACATCTAAAGCGACGCTGTTCTGAAGGGTCATAAGACGATCCGACTGGAGCTCAGCAGTCAAGTTACTAAGGGCACAAGCAGTTTCAAGTACAGTGGATTCAACCACCTTTGTCAATTGCCTTATGTTCCTGCTGTTAACCATGGGTCCCCAGAACGGCAGAAAACCCTTTGTGAAGTCCCAAAATTCTTGACCTGCAGTGTCTTCTTTACTCAAGACACCTCTAACTACCCTTGTCTTGTGGTAATCTGCCACTGCTGTGTAGGTGGGAGGCAACAGGAACAAAAGAAAACATGAGCCCGAAAAGTCAGGGGGCAACCATGTATAGGCTCTATCATGGCAGATGAAATAGGTACCCTTAGCTGCTAAAAACGCAGGGGAAGTCTGAGACCTAAAAACATACGTTTCAGTACAGACACTCTTCCCCAACTGAGCTCTGGGATTCTTGCCAGTACCTTGCAGACATAGGTGACCCTGATGGGGTACAATCCAAATCGGGGACAATCTCTTTGCTTGCTGTTTCTCACTCAGAGTAGCTCCATATCCGGTCACGTTCCATCCTATATATGCAAGTGTCTCATCTTCTGGGGTAGTTTCATAAGAAATATCTTCCTTAATCATGTCGACTATACCCTTAACCAGAGCACTATTTTTAGGATTGTCTTTTTCAGAACGTAGGGGGTGGACTTCACGAGCATATATGAACATTGTTCTGTATGCCCACACAGAACCATTATGGCTGAAAGGCAGGACCAGATAAGGGATACCTTTATCCGTGGTGTGAGGCATTAGACCACACACCCAACAGTTAGTTGTGTTCATTACTAGTTGGTGCAAGAGCTGAACAAAGGAGTTATTAATAAACTCTAATCTCCTAGCGGATTCGTGTTCAGGAAGGGGTTGAAAAGAGTGAGAGGAAACAGTAGGAGGAGGTATGGGCGATGTAGTGGGTGCAAATGTTACTCGAAAAGAGAATAAAACATATCCTATTAAAGACATCATCATACTGAATAACATGAAAATGCACAATATCATAAAGCTTTTCTTCGTCATTATTTTACATATTCTGTTTCTAAAGTTCGTTTCCTTGGCAGGTCTCTCCATCTCGAAAAACTCCATCCTCTCTAAAGTGCTGCCCGCGATGGGAGGTTGATTCTGCTAAGGAATGCTTCTGTCAGTCTAGGGCAACTCCCTTGGACCAACCAGAACTGCCGACCTAACGTCGTCAGCTGCACCTCAAAGACTTTGGGCAATCGCGGCCCTAGCAGCGAAACCCGGATGGCGGTTCGAAAACCAAAAATAAGCAAGTTTCTCAGATGGGAGAGCTGCACTTTCAAAAATAGTACTTGGAGGGAAAAAAAGAATTTTATTTGTCCATAGGTC
This sequence comes from Lissotriton helveticus, assembly GCF_964261635.1. Classification (NCBI taxonomy): domain Eukaryota; kingdom Metazoa; phylum Chordata; class Amphibia; order Caudata; family Salamandridae; genus Lissotriton; species Lissotriton helveticus. The sequence continues at coordinate 232,733,132 of NC_136072.1, read as the reverse complement.
TCGGCCTCAAATTATAGCGCTTCTTTCCAGGTACTGTCTGATCCTGAAACAGGAGTTCAGGCTCTGTAGTGTCCAATCGAACTGATGGTGATACAGTTGGTTGCAAAATTGTATCACTCTCTTGTTCAGTCAGTGTTCCTTTCACACGTGCATCACTGAAAGGCTGAAAACGTGGCACGGTTTCAGTCTCTGAGTCAGCGACACCCTTCTGGACCCACTGGTCGTAAGGCAGAGGCAGAGGGATCCGCTTGCAGTGGATCCCGTGGATCCAGTTTTTCTTCCCCTCCACTCGAACAGCTGATCTTGTGGAAAGAAGGACGAGGTGCGGTCCGGTCCACCTGGGCTGGTCGTTCTTGGTTCGCTGGAAGTTCTTGACCAGCACCCAGGATCCAGGGTCGATCTGATGTCCTGGAGCTTCAGAGACTTGAGGCAGTGTATCATGCACCTGTTGGTGTAAAACACGCAATTTAGCTGTCAATTCGTACAGATAATCAAGCAAAACAGGGTGTTCTATTTCACTGAACTTAGTGGGCCTTGGCACTCCCCATATATTGGCCGGGCGGCCAAAGACTATCTCATATGGACTAAGCCCCACTCGCGAATGCACAGTCATTCTGGTGGACAGGAGTGCTAAGGGTAGAGCATCAGGTCATTTAAGACCTGTGCTCGCTTGAATTTTGGCCAATTTTAACTTAAGCGTGCCATTGTAACATTCTACTAGTCCAGCTGATTGGGGGTGATTTGCAGCGTGGAACTTCTGTTGAATGCCTAGCCCTTCACATATATTCTTCATCACACGACCCACAAATTCACTCCCATTATCAGTCCAGACCATTCTAGGCATTCCAAATCTGGGGAAGAATTCTTTCACAAGGGCTTTCGCTGTGGACAAGGCAGTATTGTCCTTTAGGGGATATGCTTCTACCCATCTTGAGAAGGCACAAACAACAACGAGTACGTATTTTAAGTTATTGCACCTTTCCATGTGGATGAAATCTAGCTGCAAAACCTCGAACGGATACGTAGGAGGCGCAAAATGACCAGCTGGAGTTGGGGTTCCCCTACCAGGATTGTGTTTCAGACACACTATGCAATTCTTGACCACATTCTCTGCACACTTAGAAATTCCAGCATTTTGCTATACTGGAGCCAACAACTTGCAAATCCCTTTCACGCTGATGTGAGCCATTCCATGAGCCATTGTAACCACTGCAAGCACATACGCATCGGGTAGCAACCATCTCTGATGCTCTGACAATTCAACCCAACAACCATTTGCATCCATTCTACCCGTACTTTCTCTCCACATGTTCAACTCTTTCTCTGTAGCCTCAGCTTGAATCGATTTCACACTCTCTATCGTGTCCTCACACATTCCAACATCACCAACCCATCTTGCAGGGCCTGCAACATACATTCGGCTCATCACATTCCTTTCAGTTTCTTTCGCGATTTCGTCAGCAAATGCATTTCCATGACCAACATCATCAGTCACCTTCTTGTGAGCACTACATTTCACAATCGCCACTTGCAGAGGCAAGGTAAGTGATTCAAGAAGCTCATTCACCAACTGACCATGCTGAATCTTAGCTCCATGCGAAGTCAGGAACCCACGTTCTTTCCACAATCGTCCAAAACTGTGAGCCACTCCAAATGCACACTGGCTGTCGGTATAGACAGTCACTTTCATTCCTTTTGACAACACACATGCTCTTGTAAGTACAATTAACTCTGCTGCTTGGGCTGAATTATGTGGAATACGTGCCGTTTCAACAATCGTATGCAAAGTCGTGACAGCATATGCTGCAGTCGTGTCACCATTCGGGAGCTTGAAGCATGAACCATCCACCCATAATGTACCATCACATTCAGCAAGAGGAGTGTCCTGGAGGTCTATTCTCCCTTTCGTTTCTTCTTCTGTTCTAAGAAAACAATCATGCTGTTCAGAAGCATCTAATTCCTCTACAATTGGCAACAACGTAGCTGGGTTGAGAGTGTTGCACCTTTTTATGTGCACATGACTTGCTAACAAGGTTAATTCGTAACCTGACAATCGAGCACTAGTTAAGTGCTGTGTCTTGGTTCTGTTTAACAACGTGTCCACTGCACGTGGAACCATCACAACTAGAGTGTTATTCATCACTAGACCAGCAGACTGTCGAATAGAAACAGCTGCTGCCGCTGTCGCTCTTAAACAACTTGGCAATGCTTTAGCTACCGGATCCAAAGTCGACGAAAAATATGCACATGGACGCTGCTAGTCTCCAAACAACTGTGTCAACACGGACAATGCACAACCCTCTTTCTCATGGACATATAATGTAAAGGGCTTACTGTAGTTGGGGGTACCCAACACAGGAGCCGAACATAATGCTGTGCGCAATTCAGAAAAACTTTTCTGACACTCTTCAGACTATGGAACAGGATTGGGTGTATCTTAACACGTTAATGCCACCAAGGGTTTGGCTAATAACGAAAAATTTGGTATCCATTGCCTGCAATATGATGTAATGCCCAAGAAAGCACGCACTTCTCTCTGTGTTCTTGGCACATTCAATTTTGCTATTGCCTGAATTCTTTCTGGGGTCAGTTTCCTTCCGTCCTTCGATAAGAGATGACCTAAGTAGGTCACTTCTAGTCGACAATATTCCAATTTGGAAAGTGACACCTTGTGATGCAAATCACACAGATGACGCAACAATGACAACGTGGCTTTCTTACATATTTCCTCAGTATCTGCAGCAATAAGCAAATCATCAACGTACTGTACAAGAGTAGCACCATCAGGTAAAACAATCGTATCAAGCTGTGTTTTTAAAGCTTGACTATATATTGATGGACTTTCACAGTAGCCCTGGGGAGCGCGTTTAAAGCGGAAGCTGCGTCCTCCTAAACTGAAGCCAAAAATATCCCTGCTCTCCTCAGCAATCGGGATGCTGAAGAAAGCATTCTTCAAGTCAACCACCGAAAACCACGTTTCAGGAGCTGGAATCATAGTCAATAGGGCAGTGATGTCAGGGACAACTGGAAATTGTGGCACAACTATTTTATTCGCCTCTCTAAGATCAATCACAAATCTGTACACAGGTGGCTGAGAAGGATCAGTTCGTTTTAAAACAGGCAGAACAGGACTATTGCAAACGTTGCCTCTTGTTTCTTCAATCACATCTTTTTCAATCAGATCGTAAACGATCGCTAGCAAAGCTTTTTCACCTTCACTAGAGATTTTATATTGGGGAATACGTGGCATTTTAACATTGGCTTTCAATGTTACAACATGTGGCGGTATTTCCAAAAGAACCACATCATTAGGACCAGTAGCCCAAAGAATATCAGGAAGAAACGACAATTCTGTTGGAAGTTTATCCCTTGGCAAATACATTGAGGAAACCACTTTCTTACCCAGTGTGAGTTGTACTCCTGAAGGAGAACAGTACAAAGTCGCATACAATCTTTTTAACAGGTCCAATCCCAACAAGTTTTCACCACAACCTGTTGTCAGAATAAGGGGTGCTTCTAATTCACAAGGACCAACAGAAAGAGACAAAGGGTCAGAAATCGGATTTCTAACCGGGGCGCCAGAAAAACCTACAGAAACATTCATTTCGCCAGACAAAGGTGCGCCAGGGAGTTTGGAGTGCATAATAGAACTCTTTGTAGCACCAGTATCCAACAGAAAAGGCTCTGACACACCTGATGTAATCACCTCAACGTATAGTCCACTCTGATCTACTTGAACTGAAACAACTCCCTCTCTTTGTCTATGGCTGTCCTAGCAATCATTACCTTCCCAATGCTCATCCTCTGTATAGTAATCATCAGCATAGTACTGAGCTGACCTACCAGATGCGTTATTCTGTTGATCAAACCTATTCATTGAGTTCTGAGGTGGAAGGGAACGAGCTTTCTGGGGGAAATTTCCACGTCCTCTACCTCTAGGCGCTTGTTGAACACCTCGACCTCTTGAGCTAGAAACACCATTTGCGCGCTGTAACAGAATAGGGCAACTATACTTAAAATGACCCTCTTTCTTGCAATATGAACACTGATTGGGGCCTACAGAGACACGTGGTTGAGTATACTCGACTCTTTGCGAGTTCCTCTGATACTGTTGAGGCTGCTGATAATTACTCTGATAGTTATTCTGACCACCATTATTCTGGCCACCACCACCACGTGGCGGATACGCTTGCTGTAACAAAACCTTCGTTTTCAACTCTTTCGTTTTCTTTTCTGCTCTATCTTTCTCGTCTTTGTCTCTATTTTCATAATATTATGCAGTAGCTAATATCTGTGCTGAAGAGGAAACTGCCCAAGAACTCTCTGAATCTTTCAATTTTTTACACAACTCGGGAAGCAGATTGTGCACGAATTTATCGACGAACAATCGCTGACCACCTTCTGTGCTCATATCTTGACCACTGTGGTCGACAAACGTTTCTTCAAACCTGGTGAAGAAATCTGACACCGTTTCATCTTTCTTCTGCTTACATGCAGACAACTTATCCCAATTTACACGCATCGCAGGCATTATCGTTTTCATATAATCAATGATCCTACCAGGGAGTTCTGCTACTAAAGGCTCAGGTTTAGCACCACTAATTTGTAGGGCATCTGCAGCAGCAATATTAGCCCATGTGTCACCTAATTCCTGATCATGATCTGCATGACGAATCTTTCCCCACAAAGGCTGTGGAACAACATTCCCAAACAACATATCTATATCCGCTAAGTTCATGATACATGACCCAGCAGTCTGTGACAACTCTTTGTAATAACCTGCAGGATTTTTACGGGGATCAGGCAATGTCTGTTTAAGGGCCAAAACTTCAGCTCGCTTCCATGGGACATGTACCCACACATGCTGAAAATGAGGCTGAATAGGTGGGTTAGCTGTTAGGTCCCCTTCCCTCCACTGTGGGGGAACTTCTCTCATGGGGTACTGTCGCGCCTTTTTCCTACCGGATGCGCCACGCTCAAATAGTGATCGAGAAGTGCCCCCTTTACTCCGATACGACAACAATGTCTCAACCGCTTTCTCGACACCGGGACCTACGGTCATGCCCTCTGCGAAGTCGAACCGCACACGACACAACTCGGGCGGGTTGTATTCCAGATCGTTGTCTTCCAAATCTTCGCAGAGAAAAACACACATTTGTTCAAAAACATATCTCTGCTTCTGTGCTTCCCATTGACGGAAGACTTCCATGACAGACTCTACATCATACCTTACAGCATCCATAACCCATTTATGCGCTAAACGGTTCAGTAAATCTCTCTCTCGATAGTCAGGCAGTTGACTCCGCAACTGTCTTCGTTCCGTGTTAGGGGTCGTATTAGGCGACCCGAAGAAAGGTGAGAAAAGATTAGTAACAGTGTTGGCCATTCTCTGTCGAACGGAAGGGGAAACTGACGGAAGAACGGGCGGAAAAACAGGGTGAGATAAGGCAGGAGTAGAGGTAATAGCAGGGGGAGCATTAGGAGAAATAGAAGGTGCACTAGGCAAAGTCGTAGAAAGCACAGGTGAAGCAGATGTGATCGGTGGGCCTTGAGGAGGCTGTACCGAAGGCGCAGGAGCCAGCTGAAGAACAGCTGGTGGGTGCTGCAGAGGAGCAGGAGGCAATGCAATCACAGGTTGCGCAACTAAAGGTTGCGGAGGTGCCGTAGCGTTTTGCGCATAGGGGGGTGGCGAACTTAACAAATGCGATATTAACGGATCTTTTTCAAGCTCTTTTGCTGCATCTTGCTGAAGAGGCGGCAAAACTGGATAGCATTTATCTATTACCATTTTACGTTGCCTGTGCAACTGCTCACTCATCTGTTCTTCTTCATTGTCTTTATACTGCATAGCAGCTTCCATTATCGAAATACCCCTTTCTCTCCTATTTTTCTTCTCTAATTTAATTTCTTTCTGTTTGGCCTCCTTACGCCATAGGCGGAAAGAGTCAAACATCGCCGGCCAGGCTTTCTTCTTAAAAAGTTTAACTTCAAGATTATCTAAGATTTCCGTGTCAAAGCTACCATATTGGGGCCATTTTAAAACACCATCTTTTCTGGTGTATTTGATCCACACTTCATTATATGTGATGGGGCCTACTCCATGTTTCACATACAATTCATAAGTTGGAGTTCCAACCCGAGGAACCGGACACGAGTCCTCCAATCGGGAATCCCTATTATTACAACCAAGACAAAACAAATTTCCAAGTCTGCTAAGACCAGGCATTTTCGCTCTCTAGTCTAGCTCAAAACTTCAAAGGATTATCGATTACGATATTTCTCGTGAATACACGAGTCCTTCGGCTTTGGCACTTGCAAGTTCCAAATAAAGCGATCCCAAGGATACCCAAAACTAAGAACCAACTAAGGACTGGGAGACGCTCCACTTATACTTAACTGAGATATCGATGACGTCACCAGAAGACTCGTCTTAGCGTTTCGCTCTACCAAACTTCAAGGGTCCAAATCAGGGCGATAGCCAGGGCAGCAGTCCTTTGTAGCCGTCGGGAAGCGGGGAACCTCGCAGCAAAGACTTTCGGACCACGTCGACATGCAGGGGTCGTTAAAGTGGTTGGCCTTCCTCCAGAATTTTCACACGAAGCTCCTCACGAACCTCTGGCTGGACCGGTACCGCTGGTATCACCCCACTTTGGGCGCCAACTGAGGTACTGGGTTTTTCAGAACCGGTACCGAACCGGTAACCCAGTGGTGTCAGGGAACACACCCAAAGACCTCGAGTACTTTCCTGATTCAGACCACAGAAACTCAGAGTCTTCTAGGTGAAGTCAAGGATCGATTTTATTGGCTGCAACCAAAGTAACAGGCGTCCTAGAAGTACAACAACACGGGATGTATGTTCTCAGGAGACTGCTCAAACTTACAAAGTCAGGCTTCTCTTTTTATACGAAATATTGTGCTTTAGGCAAACATTCTTCGAATTTTAGTATACCATAGGCATGTTCCCATTACAAAGAAAAAGCAGAGTCATGATGACAAGGCCATAGTTCAGTTTGTCCAGCCCACAACAAATTACTTATTATTAGTTGAAACTGGGATGGTGCAATGAGCTAAAAAACGGTGTTGGATCTAGCCCTGATCTCTTGACTGGGTGAGAGTACTCTGCTTAATTCAGAGACTCTGTCCATCACCACCCCTTGTTGTAAATAATTTTGTCCACAACAAATTACCCGGCAAGGCCCAACATTTCCATCAGATACTGGTGGACCCCCAATAAAAACGGGCACCTCCCCATCATAAAGCAAGTGAAGAGAAAAGAGCAGGGCCAGGTGTGAGCTAGATTCGGCAGGGTGTGTTTGCGATGAAAAGGGTTTACGGCCTGTTGTGCCTTGATGCTATCTCGTTCGGCCACTGGGAGAGGAACTGACCAAACAGGTTCGGCCTGGGGCAATGGTTCCAACTTGCCCAGGTCACAGGAAAGTCAATTAAGGTGTACGTGTCCTTTGGGATCGAATTTGGCTTAATTATCTGCCTATGTGAGGGCAACTCACAAAATGGCTGCCATACACAAAATGGAAGCCAAGGGACAAAGACGAAGATGACGATTTCGTGGTGAAATCGTCACTCGAATATGACGAAAATGCTTGTACATAGTGTACTAGCCATTGTCGGTCTTTTGATATAAAAATCGTCATGCTATGATGAAGTAAAATTCTCGAGTCCAGAATTTTCAGTACTACAAGGGTTGCTCTTATCATCCGGGCTAGGTAAACACCTTGGGCTTCATATTCTGTCAGACCACCACAATTCTTACCTTCACTTGTGGTGAGACCTTGCAGAAACGATATGACCAAATTCCACTGCCCCTTACCTTTTTACTCGAAACGCTAAGGTCTACACGGCCCTGAAAACGCTGCCCTGGTTCCCAGTTAAGGAACGGGTGAAATTTAAAGCGTTGTGCACGGCCCACAAAATTCTACATGGTAAGGGCCCCCCCATTCTCTCCACCATGGCACGCCCTTACAAGCCCACACGGCCCTTGCGTTCGGATCAAGGACATCTTCTGCAGTCAGCTAGAGTAAGGAAGGCTCGCTCTGGAGGCAGGCGTTTCTCAGTGCAAGTGGCGGCTTTATGGAACTCCCTGCCCCTTAAGATCCGTTCAGAGTCCAAGATCCTTCTCTTCAGGAAACTTCTTAAGACTCATTTGTTTCCTGTGTAGCGTTGAGCTGAGGTTTTCTCTTTCTTCTGTTTCGCGCCGGGATGCTCTTGGGTAACTGAGCGCGCTATAAATTTTGTATAATAATAATAATAATACACAAGAAGAAAGGTTGGGTTTCAGGGGAAGAAGGCTGATAAATCAGTGATAGAATGTAGAAAAACACCTAAAGAAGAGAAGGTAAAGATTACTATGCTGTAACAATAGAAAAGACTCTGCTGTGTTTTGCCCTCCCCATATTTTATTTTTTATTTTTTATTTTACAGAGTTTTATATAGCGCAAACTTGACACGAATCGGGTATCAGAGCGCTCTACATAGCACCAGTTGCATTACATGAGGACACATTAATTTTTTTGTTAGGCATGGGTAGATTAAGTGATTTGCCCAGAATCACAGGATGTTCAGTGTCATTGCCGAGACACGAACCCAGTCCCCCAGATTAGAAGTTGACCGCCGTAGCCATTAGGCCAACTCCTCTCCCCATAGATGTGGTAGCTACCTGAAACAAAAGATTCCGGGTGTAGGCTAGTAGTGATTAAACACAGTTGGCCAGAGTGGATACTCTACTTCAAAACAAGGGCTAAAAGTCAAAGGGAGAGAAGGAATCACATACATAGACACGCAGGTTTTGCAATACGCAAAAACACATATGCTGTATACTTGAATGGAAGGATATTAACTTTTATCTGTCTTGGATCAGCCCATGTAGAACAATCAAAGTAGGGTTCAGTTTAGTTGTCACTGAAAACAAACAGTACGTCCATACAACCGAGTTCCTGTATGATGTAGTTTATACTCCTCGTTAGGAGAAAGGGAAGTATCCAGAGAGATGTTCCGGTGCACTCACTAGGAAACAAATGCAAAGTGCGTTCCTATGCAAATGCCCAGACGTAAATACATCAACATGCGCTCCAGCGCAGTGACACAGACAAGGGAAATGCACAACAACTGCTCCAGCTTGTCAGACAACAGAAAACACATATATGAACTCCAGGGCGGTGATGAGGAAATAAAGGAAACCCCAGTGAGCGCTCCTGCGCGGTGCTGAGAAAACAAAAGAAAACACAACATCTGCTTCAGCTTTTAAGACAACAGAAAACACATATATGCGCTCCCGCAAGGTGATGAGGAATATAAAGAAAACCCAGTAAGCGCTCCTGTGCGGGGCTGAGAAAATAAAAGAAAACAGGCGCTCCTGTGCAAGAATTGTCTACCATGCACCTACATGTGCTTCAGCACACTGACCATTCATGAATTGTATTCTCTTTGAAAGTGCTTGTTTTAGCATGTACAGAAAATATTATGAGACTGCCTATCTTATACTCAGTGTATTACAATTTTAAAGTAATGACTTACATATTGTCAATGCTTTCTGTAACATGCTGGGTCCTTATAGAACTATAAATACACAAGTCACTATATTGCACTGCGCCAAGCAGCCGTCAATTCTGTGACTCTCAGACATGTGCAGTGGTTGTATTAACCAACTGACGTTCCATAACATAATGGTGCATTTTATCACCAATTAGCTTAAAATGGATTTATTTTTCCATTTAAGAAGTGTGCATTATTTTATATTGAGTTGCTACGAAAGTGAAAAAAACAATAAAATACATATAGAACATTTGTTGTTTTGAGCCATGTCTGTGGCCCATATTTTTCCCTGTTGCCAGTACATACACGTTAGATGACAATACTTTAAATTATGTTCTAAAGCTGCCTTTATGACCCTCTACTGATAAAGAAAACAAACGCAAAAATGCCATGTCAAAAATGAATATACACAATTTATATAAAGTTCTACTTAACCGCGGCGGCAATTCAAGCGGAGTGGGCGGGGCCGCGTCAGCCAATGGGCGTTCGCAGCACTACGGAGGTAGTGCTCGCGACGGCCGTTGGACGACAAACGCAGCGAAGGGGTTCAGAACGATGTTCAGGGCTTTGCATTTTTAAAACATGAACAGGTGGCTGGTATTTTTACTCTGGGAAAGTTGGCAACCCTAACTTCAACCGCTTCATGTAAGTGAAGACGGCCTGGAAATGCTCAAATTAAACAAACTCACGCTTCCAGGCTATCTTTATTTACAAGTACCTATTGAGGTATTGGTACCCCCCCCCCCCCCCCCCCCTCCCCAGGAACACTGCCACGGAATCCTAGGGAGGTTCGCCTCACAGTTTAAAGACATCACCTTTAAATGTTTTTTTCAGGGTAAATTGCATGTTCTGGTCATCAGAAGTGATCCTGTTGCAATCTTTAATCCAAAGGCAAGTGTGTAAACCCTTGTTAAGGCCTATACGATAGACAAGCTTACCTTTAGATGGCACTTTCTCTTATAAATGGGAACAGAAGGTTTCTTAAACAAAATTCCTATTTTCTTTATTGAAAGTCGCTCTATCGAACCACTTTTATGATAGCGACTTCTAACCGGTAGGTGGCACCGTGCGCCCCTGCACTGATGCTGTTCTACTCCAGAAATGAGGTGCGGAGCCAATATAGGTGCCACTGTTGAGCTCTGATATCAGTTCCTTTCTTTCTGTGCCACCAGATGTGGATTCAGAGCGACCTCTTACCTCTTCGAAACCCTTTTTATCTCAAAACTCAACAAAAACAGTGAGCAAGGAAAATGTCACCACCCAAGGCAACAGGGTTTAAACCCTGTAGTAGCCTGTGGTACCTGGGGCAGGATCACAACTGTAAAGACTGCAGTGAATCCAAAAGCCATTCGGGAACCACGAGGCAAACCTCTATATAGTTAAACATCGGAGACCCCGGATCAGCACCAGTCCAAGTCCAAAGATCGATCTCTTTCTCGTCCCTGGTCCAGACGTCAGTCCTGAGGTTGGTCTTCATGGCGCTCCAGATCCTCTGCAAAGTCAAAGAAAAAACATAAGAAATCCAAGCAGGAATCGGTCCCTTCCTACCTCTCTCATGCACCTGAGAAGGTATAAGGGAATCGCCATTCTTCTCAGTCTCGCTCCCAAAGTCAGTCGGTGTCAGAGCCAATCCTGCAACTTGTCCCAGCACAAAGTGAGTTTCTGGGGCCATCTGCGACAGATCCTAGAGTTCTACGAGGCCATGCTCCAACTCTTCGGAGTCCTTCCGACTCCCTCTAGTGCACCTGAGACCAACACAGAACCAAGAGGTGCTCCATCTGGAATGCTGCCTGTGGGTTCACCCTCTTAACCATTTGACCCTCTAATCCCACCCCTGGGCTCCTACCAGCACCTTTGCTGACTTCAGCTCCAAGTTTCATGCTTTTTCCCGGATAATAATAATAATAATAATAATAATAATAATGCAATTTGTAAAGCGCACAGCTACTCCTTGTGGAGAGTCCCAGTGCTAGGGTAATGACACAATGGACTAGGGGTTACCCAGTCTGAGGAAAAAGCTCACTCTATGCCAAAAAGCAAGGTCTTTAACTTCTTCCTGAATACATGCAAATGTTTATTGTTTGAATATTTAAAATAAAAAGCAATAAAAAAACAACATTAATACTAATTGTTTAAAATGTCAATAAAACTATGTAGTTTAAGTAATCAGTCATATGTTCCTTTTTTACACATCAATAAGAAGACAAGATGGTAATATTAGTTGGTCAAGAATACTCTGGAGAATGGTGAAGTGAACAGGGCGAAGGGTGCTTTGTTGGCACTGTCCGAGGAGGTGTCTATTTCCTCCATCAGTAAGCGGTTGTCAGTCTGTTGTATGGGCAGGTTGGGAAGTCAGCCCTTGGCAATGTTTTTTTGCCTTTATAAGTGCATTTTCTACCCCATGAATATACTTAACTATTCTAGCAATGGAACTTGCATCTGATGAATTAAAGCAGGTCAGGATAGCTTCCCTGCAAGTGCGCACCCCTTGTTGTCAGCCCTCATCTAAGATAAAGGTCCAGGAGGTGACTACCTCCTGGACCTTTATCTTAGTGGAGGACTGATCAGTCCCCATCACTACCTCCTAGATTGTTGATTCAAACATTGAGAAATTAACTAAGGTACGTTTGAGACAGAAAATGGGTTGAGGTGACTATCTACTGGATCTTTATCTTAGTTGAGGACTGATCAGTCCCCATCACTACGTCCTGGATTGTTGACTCGAACAATGAGACCTTAGCTAAGGTACGTGTTAGACAGAATATGGGTTGAGGTAGGGGTTGATATACATTTGAAGAGGAATTCACAAATACCCTCCCTAGTTCTTTTAAATTCAACCCACTTCCGTGAGGATATCACAGACCTCAGGAACTGCTCCTGGGAATACAGGTATATAGAATCTCCTAATCAGAATATCCCCCCTGGAACATGTTGTGGACCTCTGAAACTTTAAGTCTCCAGTATTAATGGGAGCTAACATTTAATTAGAAGGTAATCATATTCTACTATACTTGGTGACTATTTGTAGGAGTTTCCAAAAAACAGAGGCATCATCTTAATAATGTTATTGTCTCTTTTTTTACCTCTAGTTTTATATGCAGATGGCCAGATCTGTGACGGTCAATAGGGTCAAAAGGGTCGCTCACCCTTTAAGCAACAACCATAGAACCCGGGTGAGTGCAATGATCTATTTAGGTACGAATGTGACCTTATGTCTGAGTGATGAATAAATGAATGGTCGCAGGTTTGATATGGACCCTTCTGACAATTTATAAAGGTGACCTAAAACAGTTGAGTCTAATAGATTTTATGGCTCCATAATTAAATATATTATGTAAAATTAGAATCTACATGATTAAGCTGTTAACCTTCTTTTTTTTATATGTTTGTGTAAAAATAATTTTGTTTGATATTTATTCGCTTTACTTTTCATGTAGGTGAATACTGCCTTATAAGTCAAGTCAGTCAAGTCAAAGAATTTGTATAGCGCACTACATACCCAGGGGGTCTCAAGGCGCTTAGGGAGGGGAAGAGGATTACTTGTCAAATATCCACGTTTTAAGTTGCTTTCTGAATGCTAGGTGGTTCTGGGTAAGGCGAAGGTTAGTGGGGAGTGAGTTCCATGTTTTATCAGCCAGGTATGAGAAGGATCTGCCTCCCATGGTTGTCTTGTTGATGCGAGGTACAGTGGCGAGGGCTTGGCTGGAAGAGCGTAGTTGGCGGGAGGGGGTGTAGAAGGACAGTCGTGAGTTGAGGCATTCTGGTCCGATGTCGTAGAGTGATTTGTGTGCGTGGGTTAGCAGTCGGAAAGTGATCCTCTTATTGACGGGTAGCCAGTGGAGGTCTTTCAGGTGACCAGAGATGTGTTCGTTACGCGGGATGTCTAATATGATCCTGGCTGAGGCGTTTTGGATTCGTTGTAGTTTCTTCTGGAGTTTAGCGGTAGTACCTGCGTAGAGGGTGTTTCCGTAGTCCAGACGGCTCGTGACCAGAGCATGGGTGACTGTTTTTCTGGTTTCGGTGGGGATCCAGCGAAATGTTTTTTTGAGCATGCGAAGAATGTTGAAGCAGGATGAGGATACGGCGCTGACTTGTCTGTTCATTGAAAGTGAAGAATCCAGGATAACGCCTAGGTTCCGTGCGTGGTCTGTCGGGATGGGTGCTTTTCCAAGGGCTTCCGGCCACCAAGAGTCGTCCCATGCAGATGGGGATGTACCTAAGATGAGGACTTCAGTTTTATCTGAATTCAGTTTCAGACGGCTGTGTTTCATCCATTCGGCAACTTCTTTCATTCCTTCGTGTAGGTTAGTTTTGGCGGTGTTGGGGTCATTGGTGAGAGAAAGGATCAGTTGAGTGTCATCCGCGTAAGAGATGATGTTGAGGTTGTGTTGGCGTGCGATGGCCGCGAGGGGGCTCATGTATACGTTGAAGAGGGTGGGACTGAGTGAGGATCCTTGTGGTACGCCACAGATGACTTCAGAGGCCTCGGACTTGAATGGTGGAAGGCGGACTCTCTGGGTTCTTCCGGTGAGGAACGAGGTGATCCATTCAAGTGCTTTTCCTTGTATTCCGATGTTTCTGAGGCGTTGTAAAAGGGTGCTGTGGCAGACTGTGTCGAAGGCTGCGGAGAGGTCGAGAAGGATGACGGCGACTGTGTCTCCAATGTCCAGTAGAGTTCGAATGTCGTCTGTTGCTGCGATGAGGGCGGTCTCAGTGCTGTGTTTTGCTCGGAAGCCAGATTGTGAGGAGTCGAGGGATTTGTTGGCTTCGAGGAAAGCGGCGAGCTGGTTGTTGACAGCTTTTTCGATGACTTTGGCCGGGAAAGGAAGGAGTGATATGGGGCGGTAATTTTTGAGTTCGGTGGGGTCCGCTGTGGGTTTTTTCAGAAGGGCGGTGAGTTCGGCGTGTTTCCAGCTTTCCGGGAAGGTGGCGGAGTTGAAGGAGCAGTTGATGACGTCTCGGAGGTGCGGTGCTATGACGGAGTCTGCTTTGTTGAAGATGTGGTGAGGACATGGGTCTGTGGGGGATCCTGAGTGGATGGAGTTCATCAGGCGGATGGTGTCTTCAGTGGAGATTGGGTTCCAGTCGTTAAGGGTGTTCAAGGGGGGAGAATGTTCATCATATGGTTGGGTGGGTTGGTCTCCGGGTTGGTTGTCGAAGCTGTTGTGGATGTCTGCAATTTTGTTGTGGAAGAATGAGGCTAGGGAGTCGCAGAGGGCTTGAGAGGGGGTGATGTCGTTGGAGTTGGCCGAGGGGTTGGTAAATTCCTTGACGATGTTGAAAAGTTCCTTGCTGTTGTGGGCGTTGTTGTCTAGTCGATCCTTGAATGCTGTTTTCTTGGCCTTTCGGATTAGTTGGTGGTGTATGCGGGTGGCGTTTTTGAAGGCGTCCTTGGTGCTGGTGGTTGGGTTTTTTTTCCAGGCCTTTTCAAGGGAGCGGCAGAGTTTCTTGGACTTCTTAAGATCATCGTTGAACCATGAGGCCTTCTTGCTGCCCGGTTTGCTTTGACGTTTTTTCAGTGGTGCTAAGGTGTCGGCGGTGTTGGATAACCATAGGGTGAAGTTGGCGGCGGCTTGGTCTGGGTTAGAAGAGTGGGCTGGGATGTTTAGAAGGAGCGATGAGGAGATCTGGTCGATGGTGATTTTGTTCCAGTTTCTTTGCAGAGTTGGTTGGAGGTGGTTGATGGGTTTCGGCTTGTTGTAGGTGAAGTGAACGCAGCTGTGATCAGTCCAGAGGAGATCCGTAGTATGGCTGAAGGAGACATGATTGCTGGAGGTGAAGATGGGGTCGAGTGTGTGACCTGCGGTGTGGGTGGGGGAGGTGACCAGTTGTTTAAGTCCGAGGTTTGCGAGGTTGTCCAAGAGGGTGGTGGTGTTGCGGTCGTTGTACTTTTCAAGGTGAAAGTTGAGGTCACCCAGAAGGATGTAATCTTTGGAGGGGAGCGCGTGTGGGGTGATGAAGTCCGTGATGTCTTCACTGAATTTTGCGCGGGGTCCTGGTGGTCTGTAGAGGAGAGTGCCTCTGAGTGTGGTCTTGGGGTCGATGTGGATCTGGAAGTGAAGGTGTTCAGAGTTGGCGAGGTTGACGTCAGAGCTGGTAGAGATGCGGATTGATTTTTTATGGACGATAGCGATTCCTCCTCCTGTGTGGCCGGTACGGTCCTTGCGTGTGATCTTATAATCTTCGGGGATGGCAATGGTGATGTCTGGGGCGGAGGAAGCGTTCGTCCATGTTTCTGTTAGGAAGGCGACGTCTGGAGAGATGGTGTCTAGTAGATTCCATAGGTCAATGGCGTGCCTGTGGACCGATCGGGTGTTGAGAAGGATGCATTGTAGATGATTGGGGTCGGGAATCTGTGGTGTGGTCGTAGCGGGGATGTTGTCGGTGCCGATGAATTTGCAGGAGTGGCAAGAGAAAGGTCCATGAGTGTGTCCAGGAGCGGCTTGGACGCAGTTGGGAGCGCGACCGGGGTTAAGGGCTAGGAGGGTGGCGGCATCGTAGGTAATGCGGGAGGGCTGGGGAGCGTGAGGGGCAGGGGGTCTGGTGCTGGGCGCGGTCCAGGCGCGGACGGGCGTAGACGGGCTTACCTTTGGCGTACCTTCGGCGCGACTGGGGCGCGGTCGCTGCGCGTGAACGCTGCGCGCGGGAGTAACTGTCATATATGGATGGTGGAGGGGGAGGGGCGAGGGCGGTTCAGCTGGGAGGCGGGGCGGGCACACGAGGACGACAACAACAAACAAAATGGAGGCGGAGGGGGGAGCAGAGCGGAGCGCTGGAGGCAAACGCGCAAATTACGTTTTTAACAGCACAATCAAATAAATCACGGCGTAAATGAGTCTAAGCGGTAACTAGGCACAAGCAGGCAAGATGAAATGCAGCTTTCAAGGCAATGAGCGGAGCGCTGGAGGCAAACGCGCAAATTACGTTATACACAGCACAATCAAATAAATCACGGCGTAAATGAGTCTTAGCGGTAACTAGGCACAAGCAGGCGAGATGAAATGCAGCTTTCAAGTCAATGCAGCGCTACGATACCAGGAGTCAGCAGGGGCACTGGGAGCGACCACTCAGCTCGTGAGAGAGGAGCGAGTCACGATGTGTTTAGGGTGAGGAGCGCTACTTCTGGTCAGTGGGAGGGCGGCTCAGCTGGGAGGCGGGGCGGGCACACGAGGACGACAACAACAAACAAAATGGAGGCGGAGGGGGGAGCAGAGCGGAGCGCTGGAGGCAAACGCGCAAATTACGTTTTTAACAGCACAATCAAATAAATCACGGCGTAAATGAGTCTAAGCGGTAACTAGGCACAAGCAGGCAAGATGAAATGCAGCTTTCAAGGCAATGAGCGGAGCGCTGGAGGCAAACGCGCAAATTACGTTATACACAGCACAATCAAATAAATCACAGCGCAAATGGGTCTTAGCGGTAACTAGGCACAAGCAGGCGAGATGAAATGCAGCTTTCAAGTCAATGCAGCGCTACGATACCAGGAGTCAGCAGGGGCACTGGGAGCGACCACTCAGCTCGTGAGAGAGGAGCGAGTCACGATGTGTTTAGGGTGAGGAGCGCTATTTCTGGTCAGTGGGAGGGCGGCTCAGCTGGGAGGCGGGGCGGGCACACGAGGACGACAACAACAAACAAAATGGAGGCGGAGGGGGGAGCAGAGCGGAGCGCTGGAGGCAAACGCGCAAATTACGTTTTTAACAGCACAATCAAATAAATCACGGCGTAAATGAGTCTAAGCGGTAACTAGGCACAAGCAGGCAAGATGAAATGCAGCTTTCAAGGCAATGAGCGGAGCGCTGGAGGCAAACGCGCAAATTACGTTATACACAGCACAATCAAATAAATCACAGCGCAAATGGGTCTTAGCGGTAACTAGGCACAAGCAGGCGAGATGAAATGCAGCTTTCAAGTCAATGCAGCGCTACGATACCAGGAGTCAGCAGGGGCACTGGGAGCGACCACTCAGCTCGTGAGAGAGGAGCGAGATACTATTGTCCTGAAGATGGTGGCTTTACATTGTTGTCCCACCGAATGCGTTGACGCCCTTTGATGTTGTTAAATTTGAGAAACAATGAATAAATTGTGACACTTTGAACTTTCTCTTATTGATTTCTGCAAATTAACAGGTTTTTAATGACGAAAATTGATGTCTGGAATGTTGTCTCTCCCATTTGTGATGTTTTGTAATTAGTCTGTAATATGTTTTCTATGAAAATGGTTTTAACTATATGAATTTTATTTATTGTGATATGGTTTCTGCAATTTATGTATCATTAAACAGATTTTATTCAATTGCCTTTTGGGTCCTTTTAAGACTGAGAGTGAGTGACTCCTGTTAGTTGATACAGTGGAGTGTGATTGAGTTGACTGATGATTTCTCCAAAAGAATTGTTTTGTTGTTTAAGGAACAAGACTACAGCTGTTTCACTAATCCACTTGAAGGAGTCAAGACACATCTAGATCCCAGTGATAAGGTACTATTGGATGAGCCTATCTCTATGGAAGAAATAGAAGCTGCCGTGAACAGTTTGGCTATGGGAAAGGCTGCCGGGCCTGATAGTTTGCCCACAGAGATTTATAAACTTTTTTTTAATTTGATTAAAATTGATATGTTGAAAACATTTAGGGCTGCACAGGAGGGGCGTGCCCCTAAATCCTGGGCAGAGGCCACTATAGTAGTGTTCAATAAAAAGGGTAAAGATCCGGAATTGGTCGGCTCATACCGGCCAATATCATTATTAAATTGTGATAGTAAAATTTACTCCAAGATATTAGCCACTCGCATGTCTAGAGTAGTCAGCTCTTTGGTCTCACTGACCCAATATGGGTTTATTACAGGACGGAACACAACTTCGCATATTAGTAAGGTAGTGACATTGTTTGACATTGCGCATGTCGAAAAGCGGGATCTGGGTCTAATTTTATTAGACGCAGAAAAAGCTTTTGACCGCGTAAAGTGGGCATACCTGTGGGAGCTAATGCAGCATTTGGGGTTTGGTCAACGCTTCCTCACAGCCCTTCAGGTTTTGTACACTTCACCGGTCGCTAAAGTTTCTGCCATAGGAATATCATCAGAGAAAGTGCCCCTGTTCACCATTGTATTTTGCATTGTACATCAATCCATTCATTGAACAACTGGCTACTATCGCTTCGATTAAACCTTTTATGGTACATAATATCCCATATTCGGTATTCGCATATGCGGATGATGTAGCAATTGCTACCTCGGATCCTTACTTGGCACTTCAAGAGATAGAACGGTTGGCTAGAATTTTCGGTCAATCATCAGGATATAAATTAAACACAGCTAAAACGCAAGTGCTAATTTCAGAAACAGTCATTATGGATGATGTCCGAATTGAAAAATAAGTGACATATTTAGGCATTAAAGTTCGATCATCTATGCAGGAAATAGCAGATGTCAATTGGGCTACGTTAGTACACAATATTCAGGATTCATTAGATAAATGGTCACAACTTCATCTCACACTAATTGGCAGAGGCAATGTCATTAAGATGAATGTGTTAGCTAAAGTACTATATTTGTTTAGAGCAGTACCATTAGAATTCACTACGCTGCAACTGCAACATTTACAGTCTATTTGTTCTAAATTTTTATGGGCACCGGGCAAACCAAGAAGGGCTATGCGTTTCTTGACCTTACCAATTGAACGTGGGTAATTAGCAATTCCTGACTTTGCTTTGTATTTTTATACATTTTTTTGTTAAGAATGCGGATACTCTTGACTGGAGAAGATATAGATAATGATGCGGAGGCCCCCTCAATTTTTCAAATGCTGTTAGGACCAGCGGTACGACAATGTTTATTTAAAGAAATAAATGGCAGTTACTTTAAGCGGACAAGGTTTAAGGTGCTAATAGCCGCCTTCAATACTTGGAAAAAAATACGAAAGTTAAGTCAAATGGAAAAATGATCATGGGATACCCCTACTAATGCTACCAAACTTTTACCTTTCATTTTTCTGGATGGTGTAGCTATTGGGTGGCGGGCCAGAGGCATTGTTCAATTGGGAGATTTTGTAGGTACAGATGGCTCTTTACTATCCTTTGCGGATATGTCTCGATTGTATAACTTGCCTAAGTCACACTTCTTTAAATATTGCAAATTCGAGACTTTATGTTACGGAAAATGATTACTTTGTCTCCCAATCTATTGGTAAAGGCCGCTCAACGACAAGCTAAAATAGGGGAGGTGCATCAGTGTGGCGGGCTGTAATGAGTCTAGGGGACGCGCAAGGAAGCTAAAGAGGGTTTTATTGGTTTCAGTAGTCGCCTTCGGCGCACAACGCTTCTATAGTAAGGGAGAGGGGTTTCAGTGTCCTTCTTTTCCGGGGAGAGGCGTTCCTTCCAGAGGTCCAGTCCTCTTCTTCGTCTCTCCAGGGTGCTCGAGGGGATGTAGGCGTCGGCCCGGACGTCGTTACCAACATGAAAGAAAAATAGACTTGCTTCAGTCAGGTGCTCGATATTTTTACAGTGTTAGGGAAAAGGGAGTGAGGAATTCACACAGGTGCACAGAATGTCAAAGCAAGCAGAACGCTGTCACGTAGTGAGTGACAGGTCCGCTCGAGAGGTGTATCAACGTAGTTTAAAAACCTTTCTACCCGCCCAGTCTGCTGTACGTAAACGTACCTGGGAAAGCCACGCTTCCCCTGAAGCGTGGCTGGGTGATGTGCCTTGCCGTTGGCCTCCTGGCTCCGCTACTCTTTGGGACTCCTCCTCTGCTAATTCTTCTCCGCACCTTCTTTCCATGCTGTTCTTCGCTTCCTCCGGGTGTACAACACGCTGATGTGTTTCCTCTTCCGGTATTTACCCGACATCCTCCTCTGCGTCACTCCCAGGGGTGGGGCTTTGTTGGAATTCTGCCCAATTAAAGAAACAGTGTTCGCCGTCCTAGTCGGGCAAAAGCACCACTGGGTCAGAGCGCCTCCAGTTCTTGGGTTGCTGTGTAGAAAGAGAGGAGATGGTACTGTTCGCATTTTTAGGAGTCGTATTCAGGTTAGTTTTGTCTCTGTCTTGCACCAACCCGTCACAATCAGTTACTACTACTATACAGGAAAGATAATTTAGAGAAACAGGCAGGTAAATGGTCTGAGTCTCTGGGGGTTGACAATTTATCGGTGAAAGACACTATTTTAATGTCAAGGGAATCATTACTTTCTGCCAATTTGCGAATACAATGTTATAAAACGGGTTTTAAATTGTATTATACTTCGGCACGTATGTCTAAATGGGGAATGGGACTAGATGGAAAATGTTTTCGATGTGGGGGGATAATGCTGATATGTTACATATTTTTTTTTGTTGTGGGCATCTCGCGAATTTTATTGGTAATATAGAAAAGTTTCTAAGTAGAATTATTGGAACGCCAATTGTTATTATTTCCACAACTATGCTTTTGGGCTTGGGTCTACAATTAGAGAAGGGTGCCCCACTATTCAAACATCGATATTTGATTTTCATTGCTATGACTGTAGCAAGGTTGTGTATTGCGACAGACTGGCTTCAGCCTGTAGCTCCATCTTTTGTGTGCTGGAGGACAAACATGTATAATTTGTTCAATTTGGAATTTAGTTAGTATTCTGTTAAAGGGGTGAAGAAACGAAAAATTGGCATTGGAATATGGGGATTGTTTGCCAAACATATGCGAGTTTAAAGTGATACACGGGATGCTTTATTGGTTTGTTGTTAATATACTGTGGAATAATAAAAATATATATTTTTTCTTTTTTTAAGGAGAATTCTTTTGTTTGTTATAATAATAGGGTAGTGGAGGCTTTACGGGCATTACAGGAGGAGATTTAAAACAAAAAGGAGTTTTAGAACAAGCGTTGGTCGGTTTAAAACAACCAAAGAGGGTGTCTTCTGCAGGTGTAGCTGCAGCGGTTTTAGCTTGTTCCCCGCCGCAGCAAAAGTCATCAAAATGTAAGGGGAACATTTTTAAGAGGTCAGCGAGTGGTAAAGTGGTAGTGTAGCTTACCTCAGAATTGCTTGAGATGCCTTTGACTATTAATGCGGCTGCCTCTTCTTTTGGGCCCGAAGCTCCGTACAAGGTGGTCAAAAGTTGTGCCCTCAAGAAGGGTGGTTTGTTGCAGAAACGCTTAGGGAGCTGGGTGCGGAGTTTCGTTTCTTCAGGCCCAAGTTTCGGGGTCTATTGAATAGCACCAGAGGGCCTTTTCAAAGGATGCGCTGGGCGCATTAGAGGAAAGCTCCTTAGACTTCCTTCAGGGCTAATCAAAGATGGCGGCACCCGTAATTGTATTGGAGAATCCGATAGTTATATCTGATTCTGATAATGAGGTGGGTTTTTCTGTGGAAAATGATCAGTTTTTACCTACTTTTGGGCATTTTGGAGAACAGTTACATGAAGGGATGAGGTCTTTGGGGAGGGTGACTTTAGTTTCTAGAGATTTGTCCCTGATGCTTAGTAAAGTTCAGAGGTGGCATGTTCAGAATCGGGGCAGTGTTTCTAATGCCCTAATGGATCCTGGTCTGCATAGGAAGGGTCAGCAGGTTGAGTATATTGTCAGTTTTAGTGGTTTCATAGCAGAGGCGCAGGTTGGTCAGTGGGTATGGTTTCCACGGGCTTTGAATATTTCTGCGGAGTAGTCTTGGGCGTCTGGAAGCGCCCCTGGTTGTGGCGGCCCATGTGTGCTTAGCAGCGCAGATGGTTTGGCTGCCTCAAAACTGTCAGGTAAGGCCAGTGTTGGTATCCCGCCCCCGGCCAAACATAAAGCGGTTTGCGGATGCCGGGAAGAAGATATGGATAAGTCCGGAGCGACTGTCCTGGCGTCACCTCAAGATCGTTTGGATGATTTACGAGCTGATGGTGGAGTTGAAGAGGGAGAGTTGCCCAGTCCCAACTCCAGGGCGAATGTGGTGCTTAATGTGATGACAGGTGTTGGTGATGTGACTTTGGATTATTATGAGTGTTGTGATTCCTTAGAGGAAGGGGAGATAGTTGATAATTGGACCTCGTCTGGACCTTCTAAGACTTTGACGGGGAAAAGGGAGGATTAACAGTAGTGTTCGAGTTGGTGTTTTGCAGCCTCAAGATTCTCAACGGGACTTGTCGGTTCATGGAGGACACTCCAGAATGAACAAAGAGCAGTACTCTTATTTGATGCCAGGTAAGTGATGTAGGAGGGTCACTGAGCAGGAAGAGGTATGTGGTGGCAATAGAGTTCTGAGATTGGTATCTGTTGGAGTAGGCAATAGTCTGCTGAAGCGTGATACTGTGATGCCACAATTAGTTTTCTAGATCAGTGAATACTGTAGTACAGAGCAAGAACCAGAGGGCCAGTGACAAATATGCAGTGATGACATAGCATACAGTTTAAGAAGGTAAGAACTATGTCAAAGAAAAGGAAACAGGTGCCTCTGAGAGGGTTTATAATACGAGATTGCCCTATATGGGAATTTCTAAACCTTTGGGTGCTCATTTATCCCAGGCCACTAACGAAAAGATTTGGAAGAGGGAATTTGTGGTTGTTTTTATATCATTGCATCGGAAAATTCAAGTGAAAGAGGGGTCTAGGGTTGAGGAGTTGGAGTTAGCTAAAAGACCCAAAGTGCCGACTAATATTGAAAACTGGACATCTGCATTTTTTATGTATGCTAGTGTTTTTTGCAAACACCATCCTGAGCGATGCGTTTTGTTACTTAACTATACAGATGTTGTGAGAAGAACACAGAGAGATTATGGTGGGTCTGCATGGTTTAGTTATGATGAAGAATTTTGTGCTAGACTTGCAGTAAACCCCGAAATGGAGTGGGGCGTTATTGATAATGAATTGTATATGCAGTGGATAAGGACTGCGAAGGCTGCCCCCTTAATGCATATTGCCAGGGGGTACCAGTACCTTATGTGCCCTTTCAAGGTTATCCCATCAGCGGGGAGAGGTGATCTGCCGCAAAATGGAGAATGTTGGGCCTTCAATCGGGGTTCCTGCATGCGAGCCCAGTGCAAATTTAGACACAATTTTGCAAACTGTGGGGGAATCTACCCTGTCATCCAATGCTTTGGCAATTTCCCATACATGTGGCAAGGGAGGGCTCAGTAGCAATTACGGGAAAAGGGTATCAGAAAGGAGGGTTTTAAGTGTACGGGTTCTATAGGCGCTACAGCAAAGTAAACGCAATCCGTATTTCTCAAGAGTAATGGTGCAGGCAGGGAGGGGAGACCCTTGAAAAACCCCTCAATTAGAGCGCAACAAATACACCCTTACAACATAAGTACAAAATCCTGCGCACTCAAAAGGAATCACAACATCAATGTGACAATAAATTCGAATTAGCACAAAAAGAAAATCTTGTCCAGCCTCGTTTTCATTGGAGGTTCATGTGTCTCTCCTTTTATTTGGTCATCAGATAGGACAATTTATATACAGCCAGCCATGACGCTGGACAAGATTTTCTTTTTGTGCTAATTCGAATTTATTGTCACATTGATGTTGTGATTCCTTTTGAGTGCGCAGGATTTTGTACTTATTACGGGAAAAGGGCCCTACGCCAATTACATTTCACATTTTGCATAACTGGTTATTGTATTAGCCTAATAAGGATGAGGCAAAATCTATACTTTGGGGTTTCAAAGTTGGTTTTAAGTTGTGTTATCAAGGACCGCGGGTGAGAAGGTGGGTGAGAAATCTGAAATCTGCTTTGGAGCATGGGGTAGTGGTCAGAGCAAAATTAGAGAAAGAAGTTCTGGTGGGCAGAATATTAAGCCCTTTTTACGAATGACCATTAGCAAATCGTACGATTTTACCATTAGGAGTGACTCCCAAGAAGCGGCCAGGCGAGTTTAGGCTTATCCACCTGTCACGATAGGCCGCCCCTAGACATGGAAGAGGGAGCTGGCAACCTCTTACCTCCTTACATTTCCCCTATGTTCTATTTGCAGTCACTCACGACCGGGGATGGTGTTGAGCCCTTTAATTCACTGTACTTATTGGAGCCTGCCCCATGTCATGTGAACCCGTCACATGGTCCAATGTGTATCGGCGTGACGGAGGAGGTCGGCTTTTTAACGGGACCTGTACGCAAAGAAGAAGCCCATTGTGAGTCTGAATCAGGAGGGAGTTCCTACCAAGACTATCCGGAGTGGAGGAGCATCGAGTATACGATACGACCTGTTACGCCAGTGGTGGCGAACGGGGTGAAGACGTCGTCCAAAGCAACGGGAAGCAGATATCCGGAAGAGCAGAGCAGGGAGCCGGACCCTATCCGGCATCACCAGCCACGCTCCTGGGGGAGCGTGGCTACCCGAAGTACGTGGCTGTATCCGGGAGTGGTTCGGCAAGGGGAGGCCTGTTGGAAGAGATTCCTTAGGCAGGGAGGGGGAAAGGTGACCGATCTCTGCATAATGGGCTCAGACCCTGAGTAGCAGTCTGCTTGGTTTAAGATATAGAAAACACTTGGTGGTGGTGTGCTTGTGATTTCCCCTCACTCCCTTTTCCCCTCTTGTCCACTAAGTAGCACGTATTGGTTCCCTAAAACTCGTGTTTCCTTTTATTTATTTTCTATGTCGGGCTAATTCCTAATGTCCCTCATCCACAAGAACGTACGAAGAAAAATCCACGCCACTTTCTCTGGAAAGAAGACGGAAGCTGCAGAGACTCTTGTTGCCTTTGTAACACTGATACAATAAAGACACCTTGTTTTGACCAGAAATCCCTCTCTGTCCCTCTGTGCCCATTGACACCACCTTTTGTCCTGGCCGGCAGGTGAGTTAATTCACGATTATATGTAAATGTAAATGTCATGGTACTTATAGAGCACACTGTCACCAGACGGTCACCTTGCGGTGTCGCCTATGCGGTTTCCTGGCGCTGATACTCACACCGCTGTGGAACCCCTCCTGGCTTTCCCTGTGAAGTGTCCACTCCTGGGCACCCCCAGGGTGAATCCAGGTAGCCTTAGCGCTGTTGGGGCCGGTGTGGAGGCTAAGCAAGCTATTGCCCAGAGTTGCAGCGTGGGGCCCGTGATTAGAATAGGCACCGAGGCGAGAATTAACAGGTCCGAGGAAATTGAGTCCAATACCCCGCCGAGGCGGGAATCGAACCCTGGTCCCTGGCCAGAACTCTGCATCAGGGTCTGCCGCTCTAACCATTGAGCCACACTCCTCCACTGAAGACTCAGCAGCAAAGTATGCTTCAGTTGATGACGCCATTAGTTTGATACAGGAGTGTAATCAAGGAGCAGAGATGGCTAAAGCAGACATCAAATCAGCTTTCAGGCTTCTTCCGGTTCATCCACAGGATTTCTCGCTTTTAGATCTACAGTTTGATGGTGCAATTTATGTTGACAAGATGTTACCAATGGGATGTTCGGTTTCCTGTTCTCCTTTTGAGCTGTTTAGTTCTTTTTTTACAATGGTATTTTCAGTACAGGAGTAGTTTTAAAAATGTTACACATTATCTAGATTATTTTTTATTTCTAGGGCGATCAGGTTTGGGTGAGCGTGCCAAGGCTCCTATCACATTTAACAATGTTATAGAGGACATGGGTGTGCCTTTGGCTGCCCCAAAAAATGAAGGACCACTAACTTGCTTGACGTTTTTAGGTATTCAATTTGATTCTATTTCCATGACAATGAGTTTGCCGGAGGACAATGTTCAAACTGTGTTGCAGTTGTTGGAGGAAACTTTAAGTTCAAAGAAATTGGAGTTGCGTAAGATTCAGTCCTTACTTGGCCACCTTAATTTTGGCTGTAGAGTGGTGCATGTTGGGAGGGCTTTTTGTAGAAGAATGAGTTTTTCAATGTCAGGTGCTGTTTTACCTCATTATAGATTGTGCTTGTTGGCTGCTGTGCGTGCACACCTCAGAGTTTGGATTTCTTTTGTGAAAGAGTTTAATGGCGTTACAATTTTGTCTATTCAGGATGAATGCTGTGGTAGATACAGATTTTTTTTTCTGTTTTGGGATGGGCATTGGGTTGCTGAACAGTGCCCTGCTGATTGGATGGTCGC
This sequence comes from Lissotriton helveticus, assembly GCF_964261635.1. NCBI lineage: Eukaryota > Metazoa > Chordata > Amphibia > Caudata > Salamandridae > Lissotriton > Lissotriton helveticus. The sequence goes on along the minus strand of NC_136072.1, from coordinate 232,706,592 downwards.
AAAAGAAAGCATAGCATTCTTTGATTTTTTTCCGTTAGTAGTAGCTGTGGTTCTGTGGGGTCATTTGTGTTGGTGTCGGACTATTGAAGGCCATTAAGTTGGATTTGTCTCTGACTAAGGCATCCTGGACTGGGTCGCATTTGGTTTGGACTGAGTTCAACGGTGAGTCTGGAGAGGTGCCATAAAACCCAGAGCCATTGAGAACCTGCGTTTTAAAGTGAATAGGGAGATGAGAACCTTTTGTAGGCCCATGGGCATTTCTATTCTGAAGCACGAAGAGATTGTAAAAGAAGCAGCTTTGTTTAGACAATATGCAGTTCATTTATCCATTTATGGGATGGAGTATTAGTTAATGAGTTGAGTTTGTTGTTGGCCAAATTATTAGGTGAAAGGATGTGGCATTGATGTTGGTTTTGTAGTTCTTACTAGTTTTTGTGGGGCAGGAAAACACCTGCGGGTTTTCCCGGTTGGTGGTGGCAGGGCACTTTTTGCTGATGGGGGTTCTCAGGGTGGGTGACCACAGGGATATGGTCAGAGACCAAGTGGATGGATTGGTAAAAGGGGACAGGGGAGAGAAAGGTGACGTCAGACGGTGCAGGATGACAAGGACAGTTTTGGCGGGAAAGGTGCATGACAGGGGCAAGTAACTGTTTATTAAGGGGGGGGCTAAGAAAGTTCTGATTCCTGTATTAGTGAGCTTTCTTAGTTTTGTGACGTACTTTGCCAAGGTTTTTGTGATGTTTATTTACAGACCTGTTCTATTAAAGTTGCCCTTAATTCCCTCTCGTCAAGGCGTCGTTTCTGGTTCTGATACATCAATCGTCACCTTCCACAACACCCTATTTATTCGTCAGTTGTTGGTAAAAAACTTGACAACAAGTGCACAAGCTATCCCACTGACCTTTTACCTGTAAAGGAAAAAGGTCACGTCAAATACATACAGTAAATAACTACATTTACTCCACGTGTCTTCATCCGCCTTCTCCTCTCCCCTGTCGCCAACCGGTTCCTGGGTTAAAGAAAAAAGGGAAAAACAGGTTAGTGGCCCCTCCAGGGCCCCCCGTGCAAGGGTACCCCTTTGGATCCTCAGTCGTCGTCTTCATCTGATCCGTCCAGTGCAGCGTAGTCATGCAGGAGGATGTGGATCATATGGCACACCAGGGCCAATGTCTCCTTCTTTCCTACTACCAGGCGGTTTCTGGAAACAGAAGAACATCTTTAAAACAGCACAGGAGCCTCCAGCAGCACTGGAGGTCAACTAATGCATTTGTCCCTGGGAACAAACCATACATTACAGAGTCTGCGGTGATGCATGAAGTAAGTATCCAGGCCCTAAGCTCCCTGCCTAGGGCCTTCAGGAGGTCCTGTGCGTATGTGCACTCCCAGAAAAGATGGTATGTCGTCTCCTGCACTGTGCACCCTCTCGGGCAGGACTTGTATCGGTTGAATCCTCTTGCATGCCTGAAGGTTCTCACTGGAAGTGATCCTTGGATGGCCATCCAGGCGATGTCTTTGTGCTGGTTTGTCAGGCGCTTGGATGCAATGTTTCCCCACATGTGGTCCACTGTGGCAGAGTGGAGGGCGCGGATCTGTTTGCTTATGTCCTTTGCTCATATCTGGCGTTGGCAAGGTTCGGAGTTCATGTAGCGCAAGCCTCCAGCCCGAACTCCGTCACGGACTTCACCACTTCTTTGTAGAACCATGGGTCTCCCAGTTGTACGGGGCGGTGCTCACCCACTCTGCCAATCTGAGGAGCCCCCACATTGGCAACAGGAAGAAGCGTGCCATCAGAAAGCCGACATGGCTCTCATGTTTGGTCCTCAGGGTGTTCCTCACGCAGTGGCACACAAAGATCCCCCTCAGGATGGTGGTGATGTCTGGCACTCCCTTGCCGTGGGCCTCGAACATCACCACCCTCTTCACTTTGTCCATCTTCGAACTCCAGATGAAGTAGATCATTTTTGTGATGGCCTTGGCTGTTCAGGTCTGCACAAGCCACACTTGAGCAACGTACTGGAGTACTGGCAGGGTCTCGTTCCGCAGGACCAAAGACTTCCCTTCGATTGGCATCTTCCGGAGACTCCAGAGTCCACGCTTCTGCCTCATTTCCACCAGTCTCTCTTCCCATGTTTTCTCTGCTGCACCTTCTCTGCCGAACCAGACTCTAAGAATCTTCAGGAAGTCCTGTTTGATGGGAAATGGCAGTGGGTCTTGGGTGGGGGTCCAGTGTCTGAAGAGTAGGGTTTCCGACTTGGCATTGTTGATCTTTCCTACTGACGTTTTCCCAAACTCGATACAAGTGCTCTCTAGCTCTTTCACAGATGGTCCGTCCGCGCAGAAGATTGAGATGTCATCCATGTAGAGGGAGCACTTCACTTCGTCTTGTCCCTTGCTTGCTGGTGCCTTCACTCCCCTGATGTTCTGGTTCTTCTGGATGTGTTCAGCAAGGAGCTCAATCATGCAGATGAACAGGAGGGGGGTAAACAGACAGGCAGCCCTGCCTCACCCCCAACAGGACCGGGTTAGGGGTCGGTTCTGCAGCCATTCACCAACGCCGTACTGGAGATGTCTTTATACATTGTAGTCATCACGCCACAGAAGAGGTCCCCTAGTCCCAGTGCTCCGAGAGTCAGTCCATGAACTCATGGGAAACGCGGTTGAACGCCTTTTCCTGATCCAGGCTGACCAAGGCGGTCGGGACCTGGTGCCCTTGACGTACTCAATCGTGTCCCAGACCAGGGCCAGACTTACAGGTAGTTTTGGGGTTACGGTTTGTCGCCTGGGGTCCTCCACCTAGGTACCTGAGGTGTCTCCCAGCAGACCACAATAGTCTGCAGTGCAAGAAACACTCCCCAGTTACACCCCAGAGCTAAGGCAAGGATTATAGGTATTACCACCTAAGCATGTATTCCCTTGCCAGAGGCCTGGGTGCTGTATAGGCCTGTGAAGGGTGTTAGGAGGTGGTTGAAGTCTCCAGCATTAGTCCACCCAACAGCCAGGAAAGAGTGAGATGTAAGGAGCGCAACATGTGATCCAGCGCCAATCAGGGATCGACAATCAATAACACACATTCAAATGGCCCATACTCATTTTACCCAGCACAAGACGTAAAATCCCTGTAATGAAGCTGAGATCCAAGTTTGAATATAAATCAGTTGTTCTTAATACAGACTCATATTTGACACTCTAAATACAAAACTGAACACGCATATCAACTCTCTTTCCTCTGGTCAATGGACCTAAAGTTGAGAAGTTGATGGTAATAATTGGTACTTTCAAACTATCTATATGATTAAATAAACACAAACTTGTGTAAAATTAATAATGTATATTGAAAAATATTGTGAAAATATAATGCTCATAACGTACAGGTTTACAAGGCAATCAAAGAATTATTCACGGAGAGAGAGAACATTAGCAATGCAAACAGTGTCAAACTCATTACAATGAATAAATGCAAATGAAGGAGAGGATAGACGTAGAGACAAAAGTTTCAGAGACAAAATACATTTGCAAATAATTATGCAAAGTAAAAATCATTTAGCTATACTAACCCAAGTGTCACATGCCTACCTTCAACACAGACATTCAGCAGGGGATCCTCCAGTCTTCCGCCATACCGACCCTTGCAGGGATCCTCCAGTCTTCCGCCATCCCGATCCTTGCACTGAAAATGTATCGAGCAGGGTTATGGGTAGACGGGTGGTGGAGCCGCCAAAAGCCCGGAAGGAGAATTCCACCGTCTAGCGTGAGGAGCGCAAAGACGGAATGTCAGCAGGACTACATTTCCCATGAGGCTTAGCGGAAGTCCCGCATGAGCCTCCTGGGAAGGAACCTTGACCCGGACTAAAAGAAGTTTCCGGTACCGGGCGCGGTGCTGATTATTCTTGGAACACTGCGCTCCCCCCCCCCACCCACCCCCGCACACGTTTGGTACTGGTAAGTGTTGGAACTGGCCCTTCTTGCAGGGTCATCCTCAAACTTTTTGCTTCTTCCTCCCTTATTTTTCCTGACCCGTGGCTGTTGGCAATAGGACTCTGCACACTTTACCACTGCTGATCAGTGCTAAAGTGCATATGCTCTCTATGTAAATTGGTATTCTGATTGGATATACATGTTTGGCATATTTGTATCACCATGAAGTCCCTAGTAAACTGCACTGGGTGTGCCAGGGCTGGTGATGACAAATGCTACTAATGGGCCTGCAGCACTGATTGTGCCACCCACATGAGTAGCCCTAAAATGGTGTCTCAGGCCTGCCACTGCAGTGCCTGCGTGCAGTTTAGAACTGCCATGTCCTCCTGGTCAGTGTCCCCACTGACCAGGCCTAACCCATCCCTTTTCGTGCACATCAGTCACCCCTATGGAAGGCCCAAGGTACCCCCCTGGGCAGGGTGCAGTGTATGTGAAAGGTAGAGCATGTACTGGTGCAGGTAACATGCTCTGGTAGTGAATTACAGCCATTTTCGTTTTTCACTATTGTAAGGCTATCTTGCTCCATAGATTAACATGGGGGATGTGGCTACAGTGGTTAACAGCATTTCTTCCCATAGGAACAAGATAGGACATAAGTATCTAGTATCCCTGAACTCAGAATTTAATAACACATCTTTTAGGAAAGATTGTTTTTAGATCCTGTGTTTGAGAACAGCACTTTTAGAAAGTTGCTGTTCTCTTGTCAGACCCTTCTGTGTGCCTGGGCCTGTTTGTGTATTGACTGTCTGGTTTGTGAGTGACAGGGGCTGGGGAATTCCCCAGCAGGATGGATGAGTCAGCACCAGGCTGAATGACTGCAGTTGCAACTGGAGTGGTGGGAGGAGTTAGCACCTGGGCTGAATAGGGCTGTGCCTGCCTTCCACAATGCTGGCTCCACCCCCTGCTGGGCGGCTGAGGACCCTGCCCTCACTCTGAAAGGAAAGATGCAGCCAGCAAAACAAAGTGCTCAGGATCCACCCAGAACTGGTTCAGACCGGGCTCAGGGCCCACATGCACCAAGAGAACAAAGACTTTAGGGGTATAAGTACAGGACCCCTGACAACAGAAAATTAGATCATCCTGGAAATCAAGAAGGAACCTCTGCCAAGGAGAAAGCTGAAACTGAAGAAGGAAGATTGTCCTGCTGTTGCTCTGCTGGACTGACCTGTTGCTTTGCTGCCAAGGAGAGGGGAAGGACTTTGCTGTTTGCTGTGTCCCCTGTCTTGAAAGGAATCTCCAAGGGCCTGAGAAGAGCTGGCTCCCTGTTTTAAAGTCCCAGGAACAAAAGGACTTCACCCCCAGCTTCCCTGAACTCTGCTGAGAGAGTTCTGTCCTTCATAGAGTGCTTGATCCAGTTGTGGGGCCTCTGGAAGTTGTACCTGAGCTGGGAAGCTTAAAACTAAGCTTGAGTGACTTTTGAACTTGAAAAGTGTTGCATCGCTCGCTTGTGGAGCGCATCCCCGACAGTGCGAGAAGTTTCCCGCCGCTACGGAGGTCGAGATCGTTGCAGAGACGCCGCATCCTCCGTTTGCGGGACGCACCATATCGGTGCGGGAGAATCGAACATCGCAGCGAGTATCGTCGCAGAGCCTGTCGTCGCTGGGTGAGAACGCCGCACCGCTTGCTTGCGGACCGCATCACGTCGCTGCGAGCATCGTCGCAGAATCAACGCATCGAGGAGCTGCGAGAGAGAGGATCACCGCTGGACCGCGTATCGTCGCCCCGGAGATCGTCGCAGCCCCTTCGAGATCGTCGCATCGTGCCTTTGCGAGAACAGACTTCCTACGGAACCTACGCACTGGAATCCATACAAGTGGCCTTCCTCCCCATACAGACCGGATTCGCCGCAACACGCCCGCTGCTGCAGCGGGGCTGTCGCATCGCCTCCCCAGGGTCTCAGGAGCAACACATCGCTTGTTTTCCACCGCACCAGCTTCTGCTTTTGGAACTTTGTTGCAACTAAAAGGTACTGTGAGTAAACGTGACGCAACTGTGAACTTTTCACGCATCAGTAGAGAATTCTATCGCAACATAGAGAATTCTATCGCAACCTAAGAATTTTAACGCAACCTTAAGAACTCTTTTTGAAACCATATTCTTGAACTGTGTATGTTGGATTTTTGTCGTTTTGGTCTTGTGTAGTTTTAGATTAAAAATACCTTTATTTTTCTAAACTGTTGTGGGGTCAGTTTGTGGTGTTTTTACTGTGTTACTGTGAGTGTTGGTACAAATACTTTACGCATTGCCTCTGGTTAGCCTAGACTGCTCGCGCCAAGCTACCTAGAGGGTGAGCGAAGGTTATCTCAGAGGGTTATCTCCTTGCCCTGACTAGAAGCAAGGGTCCCTATTTGGACAGTGGTACCTACCTCTGCCAACTAGAGACCCCCAGATCTAACATTGGTGGTCAGGCGGTGGGATTTGAACTTGTATTTGTACTTGACCCACAGTAATTGGTGTACATCACTAGTGAGTGCAGACCACTACGCCACCACATACTACTGTTTTTTGGTTGGTTATATTTTTGATCATAACCCTGAAAGAATCCAAGCATCATGTCTCAGAATAGTAAACCAGCAAGTGATGTTGCAGAACTGGAGTTTGATATTGAAATGTTAAGTGATTACAAAGTAGGTCAACTCAGGCAGTTCTGCAGGAACTTTGGATGCCCCATGAAGCGCTGCTCCAAGAAGGAGGAGCTACAGGAGGCCTTAAGGGCCTGGTGGGAGACCAAAGAGGCTGGGGAGACAGATGATGCAGAAGTGGATGAGGATGCACAAAGGGATGGTTTCAGACCACAGGATCTGCCTGTGTCCAGAGCGGCCTCAAGGGCTAGCAGCAGCCATTCCGCTGACAGTTTTTTCCCAGAGGAGTTGGAGGAAAACCAAAGGGCTAGAGATCATAAGTTAGAAATGTTGAGGCTTGAAATGGAGCTGAAACAATTGGAAATGGATAAAGAGAGAGAAAGGGCGGCGGAGGAGAGCAAAAATGCCCGTGCCCTGGAAGAATTGAAATTGACCTTGGCCCATGAATTAAGAATGAGGAAACTTGAGTTGGAGCTCAGGAGGCGCGAGGCCATGAGGGTCTCAGCTGAAGAAGAAACATGGGTAGCTCAAGAGGTGAGCTTTGCTGAGTTGGAGGTGGAGTCCAGCTCAGATGGTGGCAGCATGATTATGATATCTAGTGTGGAAAGAAAGGTACAAACACCCAGAGATGTGGCGCCTGACTTGAGGGAGGGGGTCGACATACACCAGGGGGTTCAGGTTTATGATGTAGTTCCAGTGGAGTGCAGTGTCCCTGAAGTAGATTGGGGGACTGGCACAGGGGACCATATTCCTAGTGGTGGGAGGGACACTCTACTGACTCTAGATGAGAGGTACAGGGAGAGGGGTTCCCCCATGGTAGAAACCTTGGTGTGTGTGTGTGAAGACCAGCCAGAAGAGTGTGGGTTGTGTGACAGAGACAGTCAGATACTGTCTTGCCAGTCTCAGGAGAGTGGTGTGGGGTACTTGTGTGAGGCACTGGAGGTTGAGGCAAAGGGTAGCTTGGTTAACAACTGTGGGGGGCTGTGTGATTCATTTGTTGGAGAGCATATTTTAAGTCCCTGTTTTCCAGAGCTATGCCAACACCCGGTGGAGTGTGTGTTCTCTGACCCTAGAGAGCTTGCATTGGAGGCAGACCTCTTGGTGGATTCCAGAGAGTCTGAGGAGGCATTGGGGAGTGATCCCAAAAGGAGTGGCTTAGATATCTTCCAGACCTGTGAGGTGGAAGAGATTCAGTGTAGCCCCATTAGGTCCCAGTGTAGTGGGAGGGGTGTAGGGGGTCATGTCCGGTCTCAGTGGAGAAGGAATGAGTGTGGGACGGTGTGTCTCACGGTGCCCGAAACCCAGTCTCAGGGCCTGGAGGGTTCATTAAGAGAACACCAGGTTGGGGACCATGACTGTACTTGTAGGCCATTTGAGGAAGATCTCCTAGTGTCTGTTGAACGGGGAGTGCCTGTAACCAGGCCTCCATCAGTTCTGATATCTGGCAGTGCTGCTCCATTTGGGAGGGTACAGAAGTCCAGACTGAGGGGTGAGAGGGGGGAGGAGTCCCCAGTGGGAGAACCAGTGGGTCAGGGACCAGTCAGAAGGGCTGAGTCCCCAGTGAGTGACCCTGGTGACCTCACTTCTGTCCTGGGGGATCTTCCAGCGCTGTCAGGTGGACAGGGGTCGGGAGATCTGCGCCAGACAGACTGTCACAGGACACATGAGTTGTGTGTCACCTTAAAGGGGGTATTGCGTGAGTCCCCAGAAGTCCTGGCGTGCCAGGCAAGTGCACAACCACAGGTATTGGTCCCTGGGTTGGGAGACCAGGTTCAGGATTTGCCTGACCTGAAAGGAAGGACATCTGTAACCAGTGTCCTGACCAGTTTGGCTTCCAGGGGTACCTCTCCAGTAGGGAGGGTGCAGCGCTCTGGAAGGGGGTGCAGAGGGAGGGAGGCCTCGCCTCTGACCCCCGTACAACCTGAGGGGCTAAACCCTAGGTTGGGAGACCAGTTGCTGGAGGGAAGTCCTGAACTGGTAGGAAAGTTGTGTTCTTGGTTGTCTTGGTGGACAGGGTTGCCCCTGGAAGGAGGGCAAGAGTCTCACCATGGGGGTGGACTGGGCCACACCGTTGTGTTGGCCAGGTGGGTACTGTCTACTAGTGTGGGCACATCTGAGAGGGAAGTCCTGGTGCGCCAGGCAAGTGTTCCACCGCAGGGGTTGGTCCCTGGGTGGGGATGCCAGGTTCAGGTGTTGTCTGACCTGGAGGCTTTGGAGCCTAGGTTTGAGGGCCAGGTCCGGGGTGTCCCCCCTGACCTGGAATACCAGTTGCAGGATAGAACCCCTGAACTGGTGGGTGAATGGTGCAGGACAACTGCCACAGGTGCCCTGACTATTCTAGAAGGGGGTACCGCTCCAGGTTGGAGGGTACAGAGCCCCAAAGAAGAGGAGGACCGGGTGTGGAGAAGCCCACCTCAGCCTCCTGTCCAGCTGCTGGATACAGGTCCAGGACTGGTGGGTCAGTGCCAGAGTGTCAGACCTGACCTGACAAGAGAGGGAGTGGACAAAGGGTGCCAAGCACCTGGGGCTACTGCCCCCCACCCACTGATGCCACAGAGGTTTGAGCACCCTGAGAGGCATGAGGCCTGGGTCTCATCCCTGATCACTGTTGGTGGTCACTGTGGCTTGCTGTCGGTCTGTTGGGACACACCTGTGAGGAAATTAAAGTTAGGTGCTGCACAGGTGGTGTCCACAGGTGAGGAGAAGGTTTACACATGGATCGGCATTGTGGACCCTGAGAGTATGGATAGAGTGATCCAACTGGGTTTAGGATGGCGTAGAACAGGACTGCCCTGCTGTGTGGGCCAGTTTCCGTGTTCTATCGCCTTAAGCAGGGAATCCCATCGAGGTATCGTTTGGTCTACCCTGACTTTAGGCTGGAAGGGGGTTGTGTTGGAACTGGCCCTTCTTGCAGGGTCATCCTCAAACTTTTTGCTTCTTCCTCCCTTATTTTTCCTGACCCGTGGCTGTTGGCAATAGGACTCTGCACACTTTACCACTGCTGATCAGTGCTAAAGTGCATATGCTCTCTATGTAAATTGGTATTCTGATTGGATATACATGTTTGGCATATTTGTATCACCATGAAGTCCCTAGTAAACTGCACTGGGTGTGCCAGGGCTGGTGATGACAAATGCTACTAATGGGCCTGCAGCACTGATTGTGCCACCCACATGAGTAGCCCTAAAATGGTGTCTCAGGCCTGCCACTGCAGTGCCTGCGTGCAGTTTAGAACTGCCATGTCCTCCTGGTCAGTGTCCCCACTGACCAGGCCTAACCCATCCCTTTTCGTGCACATCAGTCACCCCTATGGAAGGCCCAAGGTACCCCCCTGGGCAGGGTGCAGTGTATGTGAAAGGTAGAGCATGTACTGGTGCAGGTAACATGCTCTGGTAGTGAATTACAGCCATTTTCGTTTTTCACTATTGTAAGGCTATCTTGCTCCATAGATTAACATGGGGGATGTGGCTACAGTGGTTAACAGCATTTCTTCCCATAGGAACAAGATAGGACATAAGTATCTAGTATCCCTGAACTCAGAATTTAATAACACATCTTTTAGGAAAGATTGTTTTTAGATCCTGTGTTTGAGAACAGCACTTTTAGAAAGTTGCTGTTCTCTTGTCAGACCCTTCTGTGTGCCTGGGCCTGTTTGTGTATTGACTGTCTGGTTTGTGAGTGACAGGGGCTGGGGAATTCCCCAGCAGGATGGATGAGTCAGCACCAGGCTGAATGACTGCAGTTGCAACTGGAGTGGTGGGAGGAGTTAGCACCTGGGCTGAATAGGGCTGTGCCTGCCTTCCACAATGCTGGCTCCACCCCCTGCTGGGCGGCTGAGGACCCTGCCCTCACTCTGAAAGGAAAGATGCAGCCAGCAAAACAAAGTGCTCAGGATCCACCCAGAACTGGTTCAGACCGGGCTCAGGGCCCACATGCACCAAGAGAACAAAGACTTTAGGGGTATAAGTACAGGACCCCTGACAACAGAAAATTAGATCATCCTGGAAATCAAGAAGGAACCTCTGCCAAGGAGAAAGCTGAAACTGAAGAAGGAAGATTGTCCTGCTGTTGCTCTGCTGGACTGACCTGTTGCTTTGCTGCCAAGGAGAGGGGAAGGACTTTGCTGTTTGCTGTGTCCCCTGTCTTGAAAGGAATCTCCAAGGGCCTGAGAAGAGCTGGCTCCCTGTTTTAAAGTCCCAGGAACAAAAGGACTTCACCCCCAGCTTCCCTGAACTCTGCTGAGAGAGTTCTGTCCTTCATAGAGTGCTTGATCCAGTTGTGGGGCCTCTGGAAGTTGTACCTGAGCTGGGAAGCTTAAAACTAAGCTTGAGTGACTTTTGAACTTGAAAAGTGTTGCATCGCTCGCTTGTGGAGCGCATCCCCGACAGTGCGAGAAGTTTCCCGCCGCTACGGAGGTCGAGATCGTTGCAGAGACGCCGCATCCTCCGTTTGCGGGACGCACCATATCGGTGCGGGAGAATCGAACATCGCAGCGAGTATCGTCGCAGAGCCTGTCGTCGCTGGGTGAGAACGCCGCACCGCTTGCTTGCGGACCGCATCACGTCGCTGCGAGCATCATCGCAGAATCAACGCATCGAGGAGCTGCGAGAGAGAGGATCACCGCTGGACCGCGTATCGTCGCCCCGGAGATCGTCGCAGCCCCTTCGAGATCGTCGCATCGTGCCTTTGCGAGAACAGACTTCCTACGGAACCTACGCACTGGAATCCATACAAGTGGCCTTCCTCCCCATACAGACCGGATTCGCCGCAACACGCCCGCTGCTGCAGCGGGGCTGTCGCATCGCCTCCCCAGGGTCTCAGGAGCAACGCATCGCTTGTTTTCCACCGCACCAGCTTCTGCTTTTGGAACTTTGTTGCAACTAAAAGGTACTGTGAGTAAACGTGACGCAACTGTGAACTTTTCACGCATCAGTAGAGAATTCTATCGCAACATAGAGAATTCTATCGCAACCTAAGAATTTTAACGCAACCTTAAGAACTCTTTTTGAAACCATATTCTTGAACTGTGTATGTTGGATTTTTGTCGTTTTGGTCTTGTGTAGTTTTAGATTAAAAATACCTTTATTTGTCTCAACTGTTGTGGGGTCAGTTTGTGGTGTTTTTACTGTGTTACTGTGAGTGTTGGTACAAATACTTTACGCATTGCCTCTGGTTAGCCTAGACTGCTCGCGCCAAGCTACCTAGAGGGTGAGCGAAGGTTATCTCAGAGGGTTATCTCCTTGCCCTGACTAGAAGCAAGGGTCCCTATTTGGACAGTGGTACCTACCTCTGCCAACTAGAGACCCCCAGATCTAACAGTAAGGATGCACATGCACCGCATTGCTCGAGACTTGATTCAGGAAGCGATTCTCGCCTCACAGCTTTTGTTTAATCCTGTGCTTACAACTCTGCAACCAACTCCGCTATTCATATTTGCGGGCAAATCATCGTAGTGCAGATAACTTCACTGAGTACTCACGGCCTTTCTTGTTTGATTAAGCACGCTACTTACAATCACCATGAGGGGGCATTAGGTGATTAGGAACTGGCTTAGAAACACATGGACAATTAAGTGCAAGACTTTTACTGTGTATTGTATTGACGCTGGAACACGATATCCAAAGGATTATTTTTGGTGTATGTTTTGTTTCCCTAACAGGGGGTTCAAGAGGCGGCCTACTGCTCTTCCCCTGTGATGCAGGAGCTGTCAAGCTTAATAGTGTGTAGAGAGTACAACCAGGAGATAATGTGGTGTGTAATGCTTATATAGGGGAACGTTCTCTCCTTAGTAGGGTGATTGCTAAGTCTCCATTTGTTTAACCCTTACATAGCACAACCCCTCTCCTTGCAAAAGTAAGACAAGGACCTGTACAGTCCTCCTCAGGGAACGAGGACTTTATATATTTTACAGGTATGCAAGATTAAAGAGTAGCAAGAGAGAAGCTGGGTTTTATGCTATAGTTAACCTGTCTTGCCTTACAGATCTCCCTCCCTGCTGTCCCCTTCCTTTCCTTCCCCCGCTTGACCATCTCGCTCGCCTGTGCTGTTATAGCAATCAGGGTTAGGACTGTCGAGAGGTGGACCCCTTTTGGCATTGAACCGGTCCCGAGGAATCTGCATCTGACACCAAGAGATTCAGATCAGTGAAATCCCACCCACTGGCCACGGGGATAGCGGGGGTCCCCTGAGATAGAGTCAGGGAACGAAGATTAGATCAGGATTCAGGACTGGTACAGGAAACAGCTAGGCCTTAATCAGCAAACCGACGGACAGCGAAGTTTTCCATCTAAGCTCTGGAAACACCTCCTCCAACACACCCCCAGGGCACCTCAATTATACCCTAAAACCTACATGTCCAACCCACAGTTGTTGAAACATTTTCAGAAACTCAGTCTCTCATTGGATGATTTAGGGGGGGTTTATCACACCACCATGTCATGTTCATAATTCTCTCAATGTTCTTTGTTCACCACAATTCTCATTACATTAACCACGATTCATGAATACACGTTTCCTTTGGTAAGCAACATGTTACAAATTTCTGGACTTCCATTGTTCATCTTCACCGATTCTGCTGAAGAAGTTTGTACACTTCCATTCTATAGCACAGCCATCCTTCCGTTACTTGGCAGACATACAATACTCTTTGAAGGTTATCAGCCTTTGCCTTTGTCCACTCTCTCTCAGAGCTCGATTTTCAGTATATTTACTTTGTCTTATTCTTTTTTAACCCTTAACTGTCATGCAGAAATGTAAGCCCATATGTGCATCACTAAGATGAATAAAACACAGAACATTATGAGTTTCACGAAATATACTTCTCACTGTTTACCACCCACCATTGACCTATCCCATGTTATATTCCTAGCAAGAGCATTAATGTGCAAAAGCAGCATTATTTTATTTAATTTTGAAGAAGAATGCAAAATACAGCCTTGTCTTTCATGCATTAGTGCACGCATGCCAAAGCATTTTTCCTGAGTTTTCGTGTTTTTGCAAATTATTTTCACAGCACACTGTTAGTAAATGTTACTGAGGATTCAATCCGAGCAGGTTTCTTTTTCTCAAAACCCTGCTCCATCATGTGTCCAGTGCTCTAACACTGACCACAGGTCCTTGGGAAGGGGGTTCTATTTTGTGTCCCTAAGGAACAAACGGACTGGTGCCCCTCCTCCTGCTGGTTGGGACGTCACAAACATTTGTATAAATTTGCATAAAGCATTTGTATTCACTTCAAAGGCGTAATTAACTGTAAAATCAAATTTTACTTGCGCAAAAAATTGCGCTTTCAAACTGATAAGAACAGATACTACACTTGATATCAGGCAAAAGGCCAAGAACCAAATAGCGTGTCCTATTGCTGCCATCTTGCCCGATCATTTCCTGCATATGAATGATTTTAAAGATGTATCGCTATAGCACTTTATTATTCCTGTTGCACTGTAACCCACATGAAAGGGATATAGGTGATTTGCTGCTAAATATTAACATGTATTGCTAGAATCAATCGTAGTGTCCATAATATTGACTATTTATCATGTGATGTAATTGCATTTTGCTTGTCACTTTTCTCTCTCCTCATATTTATTTTATGCATTTTTATAAAGCGCAGACTTTACCCGAAGGTGTCAGAGCGGTGTACAATAGAACCAGTTACGTTACATGAGAGAAATGTTACAAAATAGAACGTACAAAAAGAGCAGGACACAGAATCAAACACAGCAGGCAAGAGGAACACAATATCAAACACAGCAAGCAAGGAATGTACACAAAATAAATAAATATTACAAATTTACAATGACTAACGAACTTCCTGGCGGGGTCTGAGAATGAAGGTATTAGTTCTGAAAGTGCCTTTGGAATAGAAGAGATTTGAGGTCTGCTTTGAAGATCCGGATGGAGGTGGTGGCACGGAGCAATGGAGGAAGCGAGTTCCAGATTCTCACTGCATTACCTAAGAACGATTAAGCCATCAATTTTTTTTTCCTTTTGAAGGAGGGGGGGGGAGGGGAGCAGGGCCAGACTGGCTACCAGGCATTTTGGAATGCTGCTGAGCTGGGGGCTGCTTTTGTTGATCGGGACCTGCGGGTGCTGAACGAAATTCGTTTTGCTTTAATTATTTTGAAGCACATGCATGTCTCTGTCAACAAAATCAGCCCCCACAGCAGTGGCATCAGCTCCCAGCTCGGCAGCATTCCAAAACACCCGGTAGTCAGTCCGGCCCTGAGGGGGGCTCAAGCAGAAACTTTTCCGCATTCTGAGAAGGTCTCAAGCCTCTCGACAATATTCTGCTCATTACAAAAAAAAAAAAACTGTGAATTCTGGGAGTTGCAGTCTTGGTTATTTTAATTTTGAAACAGTGGGAAGAATACACACTACACATCAATAATAAAAGCAAAGTCCAGAAATGCAAAAGTGGTGGTTCAATGACATGAAACCATTTCGGTTACCCTACTCCCAGGTTCGTAATCCGGGCATAGTCAATGATATAACTACACATAAAACAATTTTTATTTGGGTGGGCCAAGGGTGCATTTGGGTGGGCCACTGCGGGCTCGATTTGTCGCATATATGTCTAGGCAGACCTGCTTCAGGGCCCTCCTTTATCTCTTCTTAGTCTTACACTGCCCAGTAAAACGCACTCTTTTCCAAATCGCTTTCCATATATTATCACTCTCAAAAGTGTTTTTTCCATGTAATGTTCCTTTGATGGAAGAGGAGGTTTCTGAGGTGGAAGTATCAGGCAAGTGACACTTCACTGGCTTCCTCTGTGGGAGCCTTCAGGGAGAATCCCTCTTCAATACCTACTGCCACCTGACCCTGGACTCTGCAACGCACTCCCTTACAGGCTTGATTATACCCACTCCTCCCCAATGCACCTCATCTCAAAGCTGAGCCCCAGCCCCATATCAGGCACCATTGGGCTCCACTTTCCTTTTTCCCCATAAAAACATTATTAAAATCACCTTCAAACTTAAAACATTGACTATAGCAGTAAATATAATTAGCACACTTTTTAAAGTATGTTCCACAGTAGCCCTTATGACCCCACCTGCTAATTAAATAAATAAAAACAGAAAGGCCATGACAGGGCCGGCTTCAGCGCTGATGCGAAAGTCTTTTTTGGCGCCCCACCACGGACCTCTTTCTCCATAAATACCTTTACTACCACCTTCCAACAGTGCCCCTCATCCCTCCATGGTCCCCCTATTGACCTCCTCCTCGGATTTCCTCACTGCCACGCCACAAGTGCCCCTCATCTCCCCATAACCCCTCCCCCTTATGACCTCCTCCTCGGAATCCCTCACTACCACCCTCCAACAGTGCCCCTCATCTCTCCCTAGCTCCCCCCTCCATCCCATGACCTCTTCCTCGGATTTCCTCACTGCCACCCTCCAACAGTGCCCCTCATACCTCCATGCCCCCCCTATTGACCTCATCCTAGGATTCCTTCACTGCCATGCCACATGCCACAAGTGCCCCTCATCTCCCCATAGCCCCTCCCCTTATGACCTCCTCTTCGGATTCCCTCACTGCCACCCTCCACCAGTACCCCTCATCTCTCTCTAGCCCCTCCCCCTCATGACCTCCTCCTCAGACTCCCTCACTACCACCCTCCACCAGTGCCCCTCATCTCGCCCTAGCTTCCCCCTCCACCCCATGACCTCTCCTCGGATTCTCTCACTGCCACCCTCCAACAGTGCCCCTCATCGCTCCATAGCTCCTCCCACTACCTCCTACTCGGATGCCCTCACTGCCACCCTCCACCAGTGCCCCTCATCTCTCCCTAGCTCCCCCTCCATCCCATGACCTCTTCCTCGCATTCCTTCACTACCACCCTCCACCAGTGCCCCTCATCTCTCTGTAGCCCATCCCCCTCATGACCTCCTCCTCAGACTCCCTCACTACCACCCTCCACCAGTGCCCCTCATCTCGCCCTAGCTTCCCCCTCCACCCCATGACCTCTCCTCGGATTCTCTCACTGCCACCCTCCAACAGTGCCCCTCATCGCTCCATAGCTCCTCCCACTACCTCCTACTCGGATGCCCTCACTGCCACCCTCCACCAGCGTCCCTCATCTCTCCGTAGCCCCCCATGGACCTCCTCCTCAGATTCCCTCACTGCCACCCTCCTCCAGTGCTCTCATCTCTAAGTAGCCACTCTCCCATATGCATTTCATTTGTTGTATAGCGCTACTAATATCAGTGTAGTGTGTGTCAGTACTTTACACCACGCACACATTAAACAGAGACAATGAATCATACAAGTATGTAAATCAGTCTACAGGGAATGTCACATTAGCCAACGAGTATTACAAGGTGTCGGAATCACATGTCATTCATACTGGTGGGCAGGATATCTTAAAAGGGTTTGGTCTGGGGAAACACAACCTTAGGATTTAAAAAGTATTCCATGGGGGTCAGCTTTACTGATAAAAATGTATATCCGCCCAAACATACTCAGTTTAGCAACATTAGAATATTGAAAGACTGAGGAAGTTCTAACTATATCACAAAACAAAAAAGCGAAGTTCTAACTATACCATTCATGTTTGTATGCAGCTCTTTCGTGACAATTCATTGGTCACTGTCCTATGTTAGGATTGTAACTTCTGAACTGCAAGTAACACAAGGATCTCTGTGACAAAGGCAGTAACCCACTGAGCTTCCACATAAAATACAGTTCATCTGCATTTAAAAACTACTAACAGACAAATGATTGGTCTCCAGCAGGATCATTAATCACCAGCGTTATCTGGGCATTTTGTATTGTCTAATTGTTATCCTGCATCAGCCATGATAATGATAAAAACTGTTTAAATGAAGCACACATTAAGTATGTGTCGTGCTGGGCCTGTGCAGATTTTTAAAAGAAAAACAAATGGTAACACATTCTCTTACCTACTCCATTAGTCAAACTTTATGTCACAGGCAGCCTGATGTGATAAGCAGCTGCAGGGGTCAGGAAAGGTGAATAGGAATAAACAAACCTATTTTCTCCTGAGCTGCAGAGAAAAAGAAATATCCACACAGCAGAACAAGAGGCAAAGGTTACCCATGTCAAAGAAAGGATTTGTCGCCTTTCGCCATGTGGAGATGAAGGGGTGTTAAAATAAACAAAGCCTCGTTCATATGTAAATGGTCTTAAAGACCTGTGAAGTACTCGGGGGCGACTGCGATAATCTCAAAAACTGTGTGTGTGCGCTCCCCGGGAAGCTGTCTCAGCCCGGGCGCGCACACACAGACACCCTTTGAGGTCAATGCCCTTGCACATCTGCCTTCAAGCCCTCACTGCGAGGGCCAAGGCTCCTGTTTGGGTGGGCCAGGCTCATGTTTGGGTGGGTCTGGCCCACCCGCTAGAACCAGGCCTGTAACCACATCCAAATAACCGGCTGTTGTATATTGTATTTCTTCTATTGCCACGTTTGCCCTCATTACCTTTACTATGTGTGGTAATAAATCTCTACCAATTAGTAAGTTCCACATTAGGTTTATTGTCATGAATACACAGGTGCTTCCAGCTTGGCGGCAGCAGCTAATCCCAACATTCTAACCCACACTCCAGGATGTAGGGTGGTTCATACCAAGAGGTCAGGGAGAAGAGGGGTGGGCGGGGAGAGAGAGAAGGAGAGAAAGATTACAACACACCTCCCTCCCTTAGAAAAGATGGAGAGAGAATGTGCAGGGAGAAGATGCGCAGGGAAGGCTGGGATAGGGGGAAAATGCGTATATAGTCCCAAAGCAAGTTCTGTATCAATAGGGTGGGAGTCCCTGTTCTCATATACATTTGCAGAGATATGGTAAGACTCTTTAAAACATTAATAAAGAAATAGGAAGCGTTAACAGGTTGCATTTCCTATGTTAATCAACTGTAACTGTAATGTGAATTTGAAATAGTTACGAGGTTGCATTTCCAGCGTTAAACAACTGTAAAAGTCTGGTGCCTTTAAAAATTCAGAACAGGAGTAAGAAGGCTATGCGGTTACTTTGTCAAACGTTAGGCAACTGGAACAGTCTGGAACCAACAGGGAGTGCCACTCATGACGATAGATGAAGCTAATCCATGTATGCATTATGTAACACTACGGGCATCCCCATGTTGGTGAAATCAAGGCATCACAACCTTTTCCCATTTAGCTCTCCCATGTCCAAGCTTACTACTCCGTCTATTTCTCCCTGGGATTCCGAACTCCTACTGCTGGAATTACCATCCCTTACCAGAAGATTTAGCATGGCTGTACAATCCTTTTCTCTGGGCAGTAGCTTGTGCCAGGACGCACCCCTAAGGCTACCACTGATGAAACCAACTTCCGTTTCCATGTACTTATCAATACCGGGACTGGGCCTCCTTCTGCTCCCACTTCCTTGGTCATGACTATAATTGCCATCTTTGTCGCATTTAGTTTTAGACGGCCCCCGATCATTTGCATGAGTCTCCTCAGGCTTGAGTGTGTCCTGCTGTTCCCTCTTGGGTTTGCCATACACGAAATCATACGCGTCTTCTGAGCCCTTGCACTTCGGCTTCTTCCACATACCATATACTGGACCCCTCTTCCCTTCCTTAACTTTTAGTGGGGATCCTTCTAGGTCTCTCGGCTTTATGTTGCACTTCCTTTCCGTCATTCCATACTCGATCCCTTGTATGTATTCATTTTTTATTTCTCCTTTAGGCTCGATGTATCTTGCATCTCTCACTCTTTCTAGCTCACAATTGTCCATATGCTCCTCTGACCACTTGGGTTGGAACCCATCCGGCTTCATTCTGTGCTGCATCACTTTGCAAACGGACTGGTCGGTTTTATTCATCTGCCATCCTCGTTCTTTGGTTGTGGTATCTACACTCACCACCAGTCTTCCCAAATTTCCACCCGTCTTCACTTTTTGTTTACTACTGTCCATTCTGTCTGGTTTCTTACGTATTTCTCTTTCCTCCACCTGGCTTTGATATGTGTCTTTTTTCTTGTTGTGTTCATCCCTAATAGCTTCACTCTCCCACTTCTTTTCCTTTGCAGTATTTTCAAATGCTGCCGTAATCTTAGGTGGTTGCATGCGAACGTCAACAGTTTCTCCTCTGGTATTTTGTTTGCTTTGATACTCTGCCAGCTCATTTCTGTGTCCTTTTATTCTTCTTTCCCATGAAATCCTCAACTTCTGTTGATCTCTCCACCCTAGTGTGTTGATACTACCTCTCGTTATGTATATAGTACTCCTCGTATTGTTTTCTTTATAAACTACATCCATGACTTTGTAACCAATAATCTGTATTTCCT
Organism: Lissotriton helveticus; assembly: GCF_964261635.1. Classification (NCBI taxonomy): domain Eukaryota; kingdom Metazoa; phylum Chordata; class Amphibia; order Caudata; family Salamandridae; genus Lissotriton; species Lissotriton helveticus. The sequence continues at coordinate 232,686,765 of NC_136072.1, read as the reverse complement.
CCCCTGCATATGTTTTCAGGACTGTGTTGGCCTCTTTTAGTTCACTGCCATATTTTTTTGCAAATTTTCTGTCCCAATCTTTTTTGCTTACCATGCTATATCTCGAACCAGTGTCAGTAATCATTTCCGTCTCAACTTCTTCTATTAAAACAGTGCATCTCAGAGCTACCTTGCTGGCACTGATATCCTCTTTGCCCTCCATTCTTTCCTTGAAACTTTCATCCATATGTGCCATTCCACTAGTGGCTAGTATATAATATTCGTCCCACACGTTCAGAATATTTTCATACATGTTTCTGTCAGTACCTGACATGAAAACTTTCTCCATGTTGTGATACATTTTCCTTCCACCCTTACCTAAGCTGTGGAGTAGAATTTCCGCTTTAGCTTCCGGTGACTTCTTCTTCCAAAACGGACAAATAGTTTTCAAAATACACTTTCCACTCCCTCCACTCTGCAATGTTTTTATTAACCTCCTCCATGAACGGCTCAGGTGGAGGGAGATTGTACTTTCGGCCCCACTCCATGTTGGGTGTGCTGCAATACCTCTTCTCTTCCACGGAATGTGCCACCACTCCACAAATGCAGCACTACAGTACCCACACTGATCACTACTGAGCACTGTTATCTTTTGGCCACGTTGCCCCAGGGGCCCTTAATGATATCATGCACTTGTGTTAGCTCACTATGAATATTACAGAAGAGCTTCCAGGAGGACTGCTCAGGTGACCCTTCCGCAAAATGGCAAGGAACAAATAAACTCTGACTGGATACCGAAATGGGAAGGTCAGGTTATGTGCAACTAAACACCGAAGGGTGAATCTTGATGGCAAATACTGGACTGTTTTGACTGTGTGCGTATTGAACAGAGGGCTTGAGGAATGAAAAGGGACGTGACTGTAATTCTCACTGCCTCGCTATAAGATACTCGCAGGGTGCTGGGTACTTCTCACACTTACCCCCTGCAAACCCCACGTTCCTTAGAGGATTTTCTTAAATTATCGTTGCACAATCTGAGTCCTGGTGCTTTAATAAATCAACCGCCTGTCCTTAAGGCGATCGCCTCCAAACGTCGTCGTCGCCTTAACGCTCTCCCCCTTCGCACCAAACTGCCCCGTCAGGCATTCGACTTTGAATGACACACACACCTCCTTAGAATGGAACCAATACACCTTTAACAACTGAGGACTGGTCGGAAGCTAGGTGCCCGGCACGACACCCGAAATTCAATTCCTACTCCTTGACAGATTTTCCCTGTTGCATATGCACTAGGATATAGAGACAGGGATCCTGCGTCTGAACTCTAATGGGGTGCTACCACTGATAGGTGGTCACTTATTATATCACCTCACCTCCTTTGCTCCCATAATATTAATTCCCTATTATTTGTTTGACTTCAATGAATTCACCTCGGGGAGACGACCCCCTCTGTCCCTTGTACAGTTTTCCTTTTCTCTCCTCCTCAATAATCACTGACGGTTACTTCACTCAAGGTATTGCCCAAGTTAATTTTCGATCACTGGAACCCAAGCTCGCTAAACTTTATGTTCCTGAAATGCTTTCTCAATGCAGCTACCATACACTGCCACTGTGCAACTTCATACGTTTTCCACACCGTACCTTCCGTTGAACGCTCCTCCTAGCGTTTCGGTGGCTCCCTGCAATTAGGTAGTACGGCTGAGGTTACTCCTCTTCACCACTCAATGAAATATCTTCTTTATGCAGCTACCATTCACTGCCCCAGCACAGCTTCATTCGTTTTCCACACCGTACATTTCTTCGAAAGCTCCTCCTAGCGTTTCAATTACTCCATGCAATTATGCAGTACAGCTGAGGTTAATCCTCCTCCCCTTAATATAAAATTATTTCACATTCACTGAGGCCGATAATTGCTCGCCTCTATGCTTCTGAGATTATGGGTTAACAACTCCCAAATGCTGTCCTTCACTCACGACTCACAGTCTTGGCGCTCACCTCACGGCCGTTTCTTTCAGATGGACTGCGTTCCTTTCTCCACTCCTTTATCCTCGCGCAGCTTCCATGGCTCCCCTCACAGACCTGTGCGACTCGCTCGGGAACCACATGGAGTGCCTTCCGTTCCAACCGCCCTCTCCACACCACAGCGGAAGAGCGCAAATTACGAGATCCTCCTTCCAAAACGCGTCCCCTGAAACGGAGCTTCCCGTCGACTGCTCTGCGCTAGGTCTGAGCCAGACCTGCTCCGTCTTCTCACCCAAAGACTTTTCGCTTTTAACCACAGGCTGGATGTCCTCACTAACCCCGGAGGGGACTCAGCATGGTGTCAAGTAACATCTCCTCACCCGGAACGGAAAACCACCGCCAGGAGTCCTCCGCTTTCCTTTTCCTTTATTCCCTCCTACCTTCACACATGAAGGGTTAGGCAAACGAAGTCCTCCTTCTACTGCCCCTTTTCAGGGCCGGAACTTCCCGTCGACGACTCTGCGCAAGATCGGAACAAGACCTGCTCCGTCTTCTCCTCACGAGAGTTCCCTGCTTCTCGCCCACAGCATAACAGTCCTCACAAACCACGGAGGGGACCGAGCCTGGTGCCGATGAACGTCTCTTCACCGCCTGGATCAGAGCACCGCTGCCTTGAGTCATACGCTTCACCTCAACATCGACGGTTTAACTCCTTGTCTCCGCTCTCAACCGGCCTCGAGGTAGACCGAATATTCTTCTTCATAAACTGGGTGAGACTTCCTTGTTGCTTTGCTCCGCTCAAGCGTCAAATATGTCCAGGGGAAAACACCACACTGACCCTGGCTCAGTATCCCGTCCTCGTCGCCATAAATGTGGTAATAAATCTCTACCAATTAGTAAGTTCCAACATTAGGTTTATTGTCATGAATACACAGGTGCTTCCAGCTTGGCGGCAGCAGCTAATCCCAACATTCTAACCCACACTCCAGGATGTAGGGTGGTTCATACCAAGAGGTCAGGGAGAAGAGGGGTGGGCGGGGAGAGAGAGAAGGAGAGAAAGATTAGAACACTATGTTTACTGTGTCACGTCACATAATTCCATCATGGAACGCTCCGATGGTATTTATGTGACGTCACACATTCCACACCGGCATTCAGCTGTTCCGCTTTGTTAATTGCTGACGTTCTGCCGTTTCTTTGTGAGCCTGTGTATTTACATAATAAATACCTAAATCATCTATCCGGTGTCAGACCCTGACTACAACAAGTGGCGACGAGGGCTAAGAAACGAATCTGATGAGGAACAGGCTCACGAAGGAAAACTGTATCGGGTTTGAGAAAATCACCCGCAGCGGTTAGAGAGTGACATGCCTAACCGGTAATGAGCATGAACAAGCGAAGTAAGTAAAATACCTGCGCGCGAAAGCACAGCTGATTGAGAGCTACGCGCAAGGAAAACAATCGATGGATGCATGACAGAGCTTCTGACAGACCTAACGCGTGAAGCATTCTGGGAGTGACACGAGCGTGTTAACCATTCCCATTGGTTGTACAGCTCCATACGTCACCATTGCAGCGTCTAAGCGGCCATTTTCATCGGTCAATTTCAGTTCTGAGGCTGAAACAAGCACAAGTGTTTGAAAAAACTATTTTGAAGTGCAAATAATAAAAGAAACAGCGCGCCTGTATACTAAGCATTTCTAAAAGTGATATGAATGACTATACAGGGAAATATTAAGGAATATCCCATAAAAGTAAAGTGAGGAAAATAAAACTATTTTAATTCTGTGACATTTGTGAAAGGATTGAAAAGAGGGACTGAGCATAAACTGATATAAAGTACTACAGCCAGCCATCTGAACAGAGTATAAAAATGGCGCAAAGCAATAATATATGTGTGCCACCACTTTTCTTAGAAGAACCAGGAAAGCCAGCTATGAAGTGGAAGAGTTGGTTAAGAGCATTTGAAAATTATATTGTGTCAAAAAGTCAAAAGTCAAAAAAAGTTTATTTGTAACGGTACTCTATTGAGGACCACAAAATAAAATATATACATTATACATTCTCATTTAATACATTTTCAATTAAATTTTCAAAAACTTAAAAATTCTATAGCAAACATATTCATTTGGGGGGTTTTTACAAATTAATAAAAAGTCCTTTGTGTCTATTGATGGCAAGAAATACGATGCCGAAAGGAAAAAGTCGCTATTATTTGGTCTATTAGGAAAAGTTGGTCAAGAAGTATTTGACAGCCTGCCAGAATTTGAATATCCACCAGGTGTATTTATACCTATGAATGAGTATGAGGAGGCTATAAAAAGGCTTGAAAAACAATATGATGAAGAAACTAACATTATGGTGGGAAGGCACAAATTCGCTTTGAGAAAGCAGGAGGAAGGAGAGACTGTAGAGGAGTATATAGCGTGCCTAAGAGTACTGGCAAGAGATTGCGAATATGATGATTTGACCGATACGTACATAAGGGACCAGGTGGTGTTTTACTGCTATTCTAAAAAAGTGCAGGAGAGATTATTAGCATGTAGGAAACCAACCTTACAGGAAGTAGTGGACATTGCCAAGGGGATTGAAAGATCATTAATTTCTACTAAAGAGTTATCTTGTACCAGTGGTAATTCTAATGTATTTTACTTACAGGACAAGAGGAGAAATGAACGCAAAGGTAATGAGAGAACATGGGGTGATAAAAAGGTAGGAGGCAGAAATGTGAGTTGTTATAGATGTGGTTCTCAAGAACACCTAGCTGATTGTAAGGCATGTCCCGCCATAGGAAAGAAATGTATGAAGTGTAAAAAATACGGTCATTATACATCATTGTGCAAAACCAAGAAAGCAACAGGTAATGTTAATGTGAATGCTGTTGGAGATTTTGACGAGGAAATGTGTGGAAGCATAGTGCTATATGTGGAAATGGTAGATGGCAAAATAAAAGGGCCAATAGGAGAAGGTAAAATAGGAGATGTAAAATTACAATTCACTGCAGACTCTGGTTCACCCATTACAATTATATCAGATAAAATTTTTGATGAAAAGTGGAATGGTATTGAACTACAGGAAACTGATGTAAACCCAAAAGCATTTGGGGAACAGGACATAGACATGGTGGGCTACTTCAATGACACTGTGACGTTCAAAGGGAGAACAATTGAGACCAAAGTGTATGTAGCCAAGAGAGGTAGAATACTGGTAGGGTGGAAGGATCTAGCAAAGATTGGAGTGATCCTGCAACCAGGTTCTGATAATCCTATAATATTGAGGGAGGATTTTATAAATAGCATAAAACTGGGAGTAAAAGAGAATGACATGGAGGAATTACTGAAGAAATATGAAAATGTATTCAGAAATGAGATTGGTCGTGTAAAAGGTTTCACACATGCAATTAAACTTAAAGATGGAGCAATGCCAACAAAGCATAGAGTGAGGTCTGTACCCTTGTCAATAAGGAAAGAATTAAAAGGTGTATTAGAAAAACTGAAAGGAGAGGGAGTAATAGAAGAAGCAGATGCCTCTGAATGGGTGTCGGCTATTGTCGTTTCAAAGAAGAAGAAAACAGGAGAGATCAGGCTGTTTGTAGATCTAAGATCGCTCAACCGAAACATTCTGATAAATTGCCATCCACTCCCCATGATACAAGACATACTACAGTCTATAGCAGGGTCGAAGTACTTTTCATTGATTGACCTGAAAGCAGCTTACCATCAGGTTTGCTTGACAGAAGAATCAAAGAAATTGACCACTTTTGTGACTCCTTTTGGGGCGTACAGGTACATCAGACTTCCATTTGGTCTTGCCTCTTCTTCAGGTGTGTTTCAAAAACTCATGGATAGTCTTTTTGGAGAATTAAATGGGGTTGAAGCATTTCAGGACGACATCTTGATCCATTCAAAGACTGAAACAGAGCACCTTAAACTAATGGATCAAGTACTAAAAACACTAAATGAAAGGGGCATGACTGTGTCCAAAGACAAGTGCAAGTTTATGGAGAGCAGTATTGAGTATTTGGGACATGTATTGACTTCAAATGGGATAACGCCAAAAGATGACCTGGTGGAAGCAATTAGAGAGGCACCCCAGCCTCAAGACAAGGAAACACTTAAGTCCTTCCTAGGATTAAGCGAATATTATTCCAAGTTCGTTCAAGCATATGCCACCAAAGTTGAACCACTGAGAAAGCTTCTCAGAAAAAACGTGAGTTATCAATGGACAGAAGAACAAGATAAGTCTTTCAATGAAATAAAAAATGACATTGCCAAGGCTCCTGCCTTAAAACCTTATGACCCCGAGTTAGAAAATGTCATCACAGTAGATGCCAGTGCAAAGGGCATAGGCGCAGTTTTCTGTCAGAAACAAGGGAAGAAGGAAAATACAATAGCTTTCATTTCCAGGAGGTTAAGTGAGGCCGAGACAAGCTATAGCACAATTGAGCGGGAAACACTTGCATGTGTTTGGGCAGTGCAAAGACTCAAAAGTTACCTGTGGGGAAAAAGTTTTGAAATTATCACAGACCACAAACCATTGATTTACATGATGGATGGGGAAGGGCGTGGCAATGGCAAAGCGAGTTCCAGGTTGATACGGTTAATGTCAAAATTGCAAGAGTATACCTTCACCATACATCACATAAAGGGGGGTTTGAATTGCAGAGCTGATTGCTTATCACGATTGCCGATAAAAGGTCCTTCTGAAACTACTCTTGACGAAACTGAATGTGTTGTAGCGTGGGTCGATGCAACTGAAATGTGCAACGGGTCAGTAACTGAGGAAGAATGGTTGAAGTGCCAGGAAGAAGATAAAGTAATGGAAAGAGTGTTGAGTCATGTGAAAACAAAGTGGCCACCAGTCAGAAATCTTCATAAAGAATTGAGAAGCTTCCAACAAGTTAGTGATGAGTTAACTATCGAAGGAGGGTTTCTAAAGAGATGTGACCTGTTTGTGCCACCTGCAACCATTAGATCTAAGTTAATATCTCTAGCACACAAGGGCCATCCCGGAAGTAGCGCAACGAAGAGTCTGTTAAGAAAGCACTACTGGTGGCCAGGAATGGACAACGATGTGTGCAGTTTCATTGACAGGTGTGTACAGTGTCTGAAAGCTGATAAGCACTGGAAGACCAGTAAAGGAGAATTGCAGATGGTGGACATACCAGAGGAACCTTGGTCGAAAATAGCTATTGACTTTGCAGGACCATTTAATTTGCTACCAGAATACGAAAAGTACATGATAGTTCTAACAGACTATTACTCGAAATGGGTTTATTTTAAATTTGTGAAAAATGTGACCACAGAAAATGTGATAAAGTATCTTAAGAAAGTTTTTGCTATAGAAGGCCAACCAAAAACCTTGGTGTCTGACAATGGAACTCAGCTAGTGTCAAAGCAAATGACTGAGTTTTTGGAAAATATAGGTGTAAGGCAAGAAAAAACACCTCTTTACAGCCCAAAAAGTAATGGCCAAGTTGAACGCATGAACAAATTCATGAAGGAAGGTATTCAATTGGCAATTGCTTCTAAATTGAACATCAAAAGTTTTCTAAGAGATAAAGTAAACACGTACAATATCACACCAAATGGTACTACAAAATTCACCCCATTTTACTTAATGAGAGGAAGGAGGTGCAAAAGTGAACTTACTCCCAAGTTTGGGAAAGTGTACAAAAGTGATGTGTCTACGGAGAGCATAAATGACAAAACACTCAAAGTGAGGGAGAACATTGTGAATAAACAGTTAATCACTAAAAAATATTCTGATGAGGTCAATAAAGTGAAAAATAAGGAAATGGAAAAAGGAGACTGGATTCTAGTAAAGAAACCATTCAAAGTGAACAAAGGAGAATCTATTTTCTGTAGACCAGAACAAGTGAGTAGAGCATCCAAAGGGGCAGTATTCATAGATGGAAAAGGATGGTGCAGCAAAGACGATGTTGTAAGATTAAAAAAAGGTCAGGAATCACTAATAATGAAAGGTATGGAGGATGAAGAAAGCAATTTGGATGACAGCATTCTGGAATGGGATGAAGTGCCTGTGCACCACAGTGATCATACTATCAATGACAATGTCAATAATCAAGGACAAGAGGAAGAGAGAAACACAAGTATGGATGATGGACACGAGAACATAGAAGGAAGATCATATGTTTTGGAGGGATCCAAAGAGAGAGAGGGTTGCAAAAGAAATGAGAATGTAATGGACAACAGACATGTTGACATACGCACCCATACTAGGTCTGGTAGGGAAATATGTATTCCCAAACGTTATGACAGTTATGTATTAGAATGATTATCCTGTACCACCCTGTAACAGTTACCTGTGATAGATGTTTTGTTTCCTTTGACGAAGGGAGATGTTGTATATTGTATTTCTTCTATTGCCACGTTTGCCCTCATTACCTTTACTATGTTTACTGTGTCACGTCACATAATTCCATCATGGAACGCTCCGATGGTATTTATGTGACGTCACACATTCCACACCGGCATTCAGCTGTTCCGCTTTGTTAATTGCTGACGTTCTGCCGTTTCTTTGTGAGCCTGTGTATTTACATAATAAATACCTAAATCATCTATCCGGTGTCAGACCCTGACTACAACACCGGCGCACCAAGCTTCTGTGCAACGGCGTAAGGAGTAAGGAAACTCCACGAACACCAAGTGTGAGCTCCAGGCAGCAGCTATTGCCGCGCTCAGAAAACACATGACAGAGAAGGGGAATCGAAAGTGTGTGTGCTTTCGACTTCGAATTTCCCTGCTTTTGCTTTCCTATTTTCGATTGGCTTTTTAGGTACCGCAAGGTACTATCACAACCCTTTGCCTATTGGTCAAACGATGAACGGATTTTAGTAGACGTGCTATGACTGGTGGAAGCGACAAATGGCGGTAGACGGGCACGTGCTCCTGCCTTGATTGAATGCAATACCATCCAATCAGACTACAGTTTCTCTTCCATGGCTACAAAATAATATGTGACGTGAAATAGTCCAGACAGAGCTGCAGATGTATTCGGAGCGCGGTGAACTGCAGCAGCATCAGAAGTTCCCTGCAGCGCCACATTCTCTTCTTTGAAAAGCTGAACTGCAGACAGGCGCAGTGTATACTCGTTCTCCCCGAGCTGCCTTCTCTTTGACAGTGGGGCACGGGTACCTGGCACTGGGCTGTAAAGTGGATGCTCCTCGCGGCGTCTAAGCACTATGTCTTGGATGTTCATGAGGTGAGGAGAGCAAGGGGAGGGACCGAAGGGAAGTTGTGCTGATTTTAAACACTTTTTAAAATTGTTATATGTTTTTATGTAGGGTTGTGAAAGCCATAATAAACATGAGTGTCAGTGCGCTTTACAAGAAATATGGAGACATGTTGTAATGAGGAGCATGTTGTTAGTAACATAAGAAGACCGAACTTGGTACAGCAATGGCATGCCAGTTTTACAGTGGAACAAATGAGCCGTAGGCTTGAAGCACAGTTAGTCATTTAGCACTATTATAATTAGCAAATCTGGTAACTGCGCCAGAAACCCAATCCGAGGGCACAGAAAGAAGCAACACTGAACGGATAAACACTTTCCATTACAATTGAAACATTAAAGCAAAATAATGATCTCACTAAATAATATTTGTCCGAAAAGTGAACCGAACAAGTAACAAATGCCAGCCTAGTGTGGAAGTGCGGCGACTCCCATTAAATGAAGGGTCTTGGGACTACTTTCGGTTTGGGAGTTGTTCTCGCAGCCTCTTCATCTGTCAGTAGTAGGTGAAGGCGACTTCTTAATACTTGGAACACCGAATAATCAACTTTAGCAGGCCTCCAAATGACAGCAGCAGGACTTTCAGAATGCTGACGTGCATAACTCAGAATGGTGTCAGAACTCTCATATTCAAGAAGTCCTCCACCTGTACATTCACTTCAGTGACGTAAGCACCCACTACAGAGATCTGACTGTAATCTGCATCTCACTCATGCCTTAACTGTACATATTCTATGAGCAATGAAAGCTAGTGCTAGTCTGTTGGGTGGGAAACTGAAGGCTGCATGTGAGTGAGGTAAGCTTGCTTTGCTACAGCCATATTCCTTTTCAATGAAAATCACATTTGAGATCACCTTGAAATAATTCAGTTCAGAATGTGCACTGTACAAACATCTTCTCTTTTATATATTATTTAATTGAAGATTGTGTTGCTTCATCTTAACAGCAAGAATGGCCTTGTACATGTGCCATAAGACAACTGACTTGCCTTTTGGGTCACTAATAAAATGTTCCTCAGGGCAGAAGGGTAGAAGAATGCGATATCTAGCCTGGATCGGAATTGCACAATGCCTATTCCAGAAACTCGATTTCAGTCCTGGCTACCAAACTTAACCAAACTGTTCAACCATAGGTGATTACTTTTCTTCCTTGTGCCTCCGTTTCCATGATCATCACATCTGAGAGCATATTCAAATCTTTCAGTTCAGGATGCACAATGTCCACCATTCTCTCTACGGTGTGGTTTAATAGACCACAATGTTGTTCCATCCTTAAAAATAAAGGGTTATATAGAAGAAACAACACAACCGACTTCTCCCTTAAGTCATTAATAAAACAGCAAGGTTGTTTTGTATTGTTATTGCATTCATACAGCGTTTACTGCACCTGACGAGACATCAAAGGGCTTTTTCGGCGAGTAGCACGCTACTCCGGGACCCATAAAGGATTAGTGTTGAATTAGTAAAGTGAAATATGAAAGTAATTAAAGTGATGGATAGGTTAGTCAGTTATTTGGGTTCAGAAGGATAGCGAAAAGATAGAAGAGGAAAAAAGGTTTGCATGTATATAGCGCTTGTTACCCCTGATAGGGTGTTGAAGCACTTTTTTTTTTTTTTGGCCAGTAGCACGCTACTCCGGAAACCCTTAAAGGATTAGTGGTGAATTAGTATGGTGAAATATGAAAGTAATTTGAGTGGTGGATATTAGTTATTTGGACTAAAAAGGATAGTGGAGTGATATAATCTAAGGTACTGGAGTAAAACATTACAAAATAAAAAAAATTTATGTACAAGTTTCTACCCAGAGGTGCAACTAGAGCCACATTTCGGAGGGGGCTGAAACTAGAATCAGTATGCAGAGTGGAGCTGCAGGGGCTCTAAGAAGGGGCGAAACAACAACAAAGCCTCATTACCATGCAAGCGACCAGGAAGTGCTCGGGTGCGGCTTTGTGGGTGCCCGGGAAGCTGTCCCATCCCGGGCTGCCACACACAGGGGGGGGACGGGGGGGGAAAAGGGTGTGAGGCCCTTTGAGTACAATGGGTGTTGCGCCACTGTTTCTACCCCAGCTATAAAGTGTCAGTCTGCGACTCTTGCAGTAGGTCCAGGATGAGCTAAGAGCTGTTCTCCTCAGCCTCCACGGTGCTGCTTTTCCAAACAGGATACAACCAATATGGGGCTGCTCTGAATTATGGACCTTGCCATTACTGCCTCACTACAACTGCCATATTGGCACTGGTAGTGCGGCATGGGATGCTTTGGTGTTGGGCACGTTTTTGGGCAGTTCCAAGGCCTATTCCTTCCTACCTACACCCTGTCAGCTGGGAGTGTGGCTTTACAGTGTGAGCAGGTCCTATTTTTGTGACACAGGCTACGATTCCAGTGACTTGCCCTGCAAAACATGCTGCACTTGCTGTAAGACTTGCCCAAAGTACGTTTCGAGGCCTCTTTAAGGAGGTGGACCTGAGGACATTTGCCTAGTTTCTCCGCACCTCAGTTTAAGGCTGGTGAATATGCTCTATGAAGCAGGTAATGTTTCACAATATTTCATGTAGGATGACTATCTTCCTAGGGAACACCCTGACCCCAAAGGGGCAATATTCGAGTACCAAAATATGGTGATGGAAAAGAGAAATAGGGTCCTTTGCCTGGTCCTCCTGTTAATCCTGGGGTAGGGAGATACCAGTAAACAACATTTAAGCTTACCCACATACATTTTTAATAAAGGTCTGACAGGTTTACAAAGGCAGAACATAAATGTTGATATAAGTGACCTTACCACACCCAAATTATGAAATTTACAACCTGTGAACATTAGTACACTGGAATGCTTGCTAGTGCAAAATATAGAACCCACTTATGAAGCCTATCGCACCAGGTAGGTGAGCGTTCATCATGCGTACATGAATGTATGTCAACTTCATTAGAGATTTGGCTGTTTCTTCTGGGAAATTTTTACTTGTATGTTTATCGAAATTGTATAACAGCCTGTAACCCCTCTCACTCCCTTTTTAGGTCTCGTCTAAGGCATTGCTTTAGTAATGCTTTGGCTGAGATATTAAGTAGGGGTTCTCAGAAATGCTCCCAAAGTAGGATTGCCTACAGTGCATGTGTGTGGGCTCGTGCACATCGCACACCATTTGGCAGCCTGTGAGCCTCTCTCTGCACTCATGCTGGTTTGCTTGCAGCCAGCATCAGACTTCAAACACGTCAAAGGAATCAGCTCGGGTGCTTCTACTAATATAAATTAACAAGTCGTTTCCACAAAGCTTCACAGGAAAGACCAGATGGGCTCCTATCGCCCCATCACCCTAATAAACGTAGATTCCAAAATATACTCTAAACTAATTGCAAACCGTATTTCTCCAATAATTCACAAAATCGTTGCAAAATGCCAGCATGGCTTTGTGCCCGGAAGAGGAACTACAGATCATATTCATCGAGTGATCAGCCTATTTGATAGCACGGAAGTGGCAGGAGACCCTATGGCGCTAATTCTTCTAGACGCCGAAAAGGCCTTCGATAGGGTCTCCTGGCCATTCCTGTGGCTTGCAATGACTCGAGTGGGACTTGCACAGGGTTTTATCCAAGCGGTACAAAAATTATACATTGATCCTAAAGCTGTGGTTATGGTTAACGGCAATCTTTCGAAAGAACTAAAAATATAAAGGGGTACCCGACCGGGATGCCCGTGCTCCGCATTGCTGTTTGCAATTTACATTGACCCCTTTATCTGCAGCTTGGAATCCAATGAAGGTATCACTCCCATCTTGACCCAAGGACACTTGACCAAGACCTTGGCATACGCCGACGACATTGCCATAGTCACGCCTGATCCTAATACAGCCCTACCTATCATCGAAACAGCGGCTAAATGCTTTGGCAATGTTGCAGGCTACGCACTCAACCAGAGTAAAACCCAAGTGGTATTGAATAACAAATGCACTATGATAGACTCTCGTGTCACAGAAAAAGTGAACTACCTGGGCGTCTGTATTACATCTAAGCTCGATAAGTTGGTTGACTTAAACATGCAACCTGTGTTAGATAAAGTGCAAAAAGATCTTCGCCGCATGGATAACTTGCATCTATCTTTGATTGGTCGGGCAAACGCATTAAAAATGGTTTATTTTCCTAAGCTCCTTTATATGTTCAGAGCAATTAATTTAGAAATATCAGAGCATTGGTTCAAACTGATGGAACGCACCTTTACCAGCTTCATGTGGGCATACTCACAACCTCGACGAGCTTACAAATTTTTGACTCTCCCCAAAGAAAAAGGATGCCTAGCCCTCCCCAATCTTAAGGCATACTATTGGGCATCGATGCTTCTATACAATCACAAACTTTTCTTATTAGATGGCACTGAGATAACTTCGGGGGAGAACCAGCCCTCAATTCACCAGCTAGTATTGGGTAACAAGAGTAGGGGCTATCTATGGCGATTTCTCTATGATAGCTAACATAAAAAAGTCAGTCTGAAAACCCTGTTGGGGGGGGGTTTAAAGCATGGAAGACAGTGAGGAAATTGCTGGGTATAGGACGACTTTCGTACTACTCTCCTTTAAGTAATAACCCTGCCCTTCCTGAAATTTTTAGAGGTGCCTGCATCGAAAGATGGACCACAGCTGGAATCACACATATTGGATGCCTTTTCTCTAACGAAGGGTTACATTCTTTTGAAGCCCTAAGAGAGAAATATCGACTGGAGTGGAGAGATTTTTTTAAAATTCTTCAAATTGGAGATTTTTTTATTGCAACGGATTAGGGGAAATATCATATTTGAGAAACTAACCACAGCTGAAGTATTAAAAAAAAAAAAAAAATCACCATTGGGGGAATGTACTCTTATTATCTCATTTTCCGGAAAAACCTAGAGAAAACTGCACAGAAGTGGCAGGAAAAAATAGCTATTACAACAGAAGAGTTTAATTATGCTTATGGTTTATCTTGAACTATTCTCATGTCAACAAAACTGCAAACTCAGTTCTACAAAACCTGTTTTTTAATATATTATACTCCAGACAGAATAGCTAAATGGGGGAGTGGGAGGGGGACTTGTTGTTTTAGATGTATGATTCCTAAAGCTGATTGTACACACATCTTTTCTTCCTGTGTAAACTTAAACTCTCTGAAACTAAGCATTGAGAGGTTCTTAACGATGGTTTTAAAAACTGAAATAGCTCTCTCTAATGAAGTGGTTATGCTAGGGGCAAAAAGTCTCAACGATCCTTGCCAGGGCCATGAATTAGTCTTTATCGCAATGGCGGTCTTAAGAATCTGCATTGCCTCTGCCTGGCTAGACCCCAATCCCCCATCATTCCAACAATGGTTATCTAGACTACTAGCCATATTTAACCTAGAAATGGCTATATACAAAAGAAAAGGCAGGAAGCGGAGGGCCAGGGGGCTTAAAATCTGGAACCCTTTAATCGAATGGTCCCAATCCCAAGGTAACTCCCAGTAGTACGATGCTCCAATTATCTTGATTTAGGGGAAATACAAAGGGGGAAAAAAAGGGGGAAAGAAAAAAGGAAAGGAAAAAAAACATTGTTAACATTAATCAGTAACGCTTGTAAATAACATTTGGAATATAAGTAATGTAAGTCCTCAATTATGTTTGTATTCCCTTAAAAGAGGAAAAATTGTGTAATTAATTAATTTACCGATTTATTACTGTTATTTGTGTATCCAAAAAATTTCTCTCTGTTCTGCTTCTTTGCTTGTCTGGCCGGGGGCCGGGGGCCGGAGCGGTTGTTTTGTTGTACATATAAAATCCAATAAAGATATTTAAAAAAAAAAAAAGGAAAGACCAGCGACGCCATATGGACACTAGGCAGCCACAACACATCTTCCCCACTACTCTTCCTACTATTTTTTTGTCGCTTTCCTGCCGCTTGACTGGCTTCCAAGAAAATCAAGATTCCCAAGTGAACTGCAGTCTTATTTATTATTCTAATAAAAAATAAAAAAAAGATAGATAGAAACATATCTTGGAAATCGCAATGGGAATAATTTGAGGTTTAGTAACCTTTGAGCTCGTAATACCAAACGATAATTTTACTCTCGGAAGTGCTAGAAGTAACACATCCTTTCTTCTCCCATTCGGTTACGCTTCCTGTCCTCTTCTGTTTCATTGTTGCCTTCTCCCCTAACTCTGCCCTCTTTGTTCTCCCGAGTTTTCTATTGAATCTCCTCCACACGTCCTATCTCTTTCTCTTATTCTTCCCCTCTACCTATTCAAATTACTTCTCTCCTTCTTTCCCCCCACCTTATTCTGTTCTCTATCTACAACTCAATTAATTCTCCCTTCTTTGCCCTCTCTTCACTTTCACCCCGTCCATTTTGTCCTGCCTCTTCATTCTGCCCCAACGCCCCTATTCTGTACACTGTTCTCCTACAACTACATCCCGGAACTAGGTGCAACCAAACACCAACAAAACCTCACACACAAGGGCATGTTAAGCACTGCCTCGGGGAAGTTTCACCTGATGTGTATGTCTGAGAGCATGTACATATTGTTTATGTGTGTCTGCGAGCCTTCACCAGTGTATGTGTATTTGAATGTGTGTATGCATGACACTACTGTAGTCCACATACACTGCGCCCTAACGCTACTTTAGGACACACACACTGCACCCTCACACTACTTTAGGCCACACACACTGCGCCCTCACACTACTTTAGGCCACACACTCTGCACCCTCACACACTGCACCCTCACACACGCTGCGCCCTCACACACGCTGCGCCCTCACACACGCTGCGCCCTCACACACGCTGCGCCCTCACACTCTGCACCCTCACACTCTGCACCCTCACACCCTGCACCCTCACACACACACACAATTACACTCTACTGAATACAATATACACTCCACACAATACCACTCAGTGCCACATAATTATATGCTACATATTTACACTGCACTCAAATGCAACATACACTCCAAATACCACTCAGTGCCACATAGTTACACGCCACATAATTACACTGCAACATACACTCCAAACAATACCACTCAGTGCCCCATAATTACACACCGCACAATTACACTCTACTGAATACAACATACACTCCTTATAATACCACTCAGTGCCACATAATTATATGCTACAAAATTAAACTGCGCTCAACGCAACATACACTCCAAATACCACTCAGTGCCACATAATTACACGCCACATAATTACACTGCACTCAATGCAACATACACTGCAAATACCACTCAGTGCCACATAATTACACTCCACATAATTACACTGCGCTCAACGCAACATACACTGCAAATACCACTCAGTGCCACATAATTACACTCCACATAATTACACTGCGCTCAACGCAACATACACTCCAAATACTACTCAGTGCCACAAAATTACACGCCACATAATTACACTCTATGGATCGCACCACAGCAGCATCAACCAAGGGCACCACAACATCACTATGCGCTACCACAGCATCACTGAATGCCACAGCATCACTCGTCGCCACCACAACATCACTCGGCGCCACCACAGTATCAATCTGTGCAACCATTCAACAACAACTGGTTCAAATATGTTCTCTCAATGCTTCAAGCTTTATTACAAATGTCACAAAAAGATGTTAATATTTCACTTCTGTTCTTGGATTTTCATCACAATAAGATACTCTGAACATAATCTTCACAAAAGTTATTTACAAAAGTTTAAGCTATTGCTATTATAAATTACAATATTTAAGTATTAATTATTCAAAAAATTAAAAGCAATTGTTATTTGTAATGTCAATACATCTAAGTCGCGTAAATACAACACATATTGCATTACAAATGCTTGAGATGTCACATTTGCGAAAGTTAAAAGTATTGACTTTGTAAATGACAAAGCTAATAATTTCGCTATTTTCAAAACCAAAACATAAATAAAAAATTTGTCATTTACAATACCAATAGCTCAAATTTTCCTAATGCGAGACCTATTGCATTGCAAATGCTTGTTAGTGTTGTAACTATCTGTTTTTATACCTTCATTGTATGTGTGAGGGTCGTGTTCTGTTCCTTCTACAACTGCCACCTGTCGTTAACCTTTTACTTCTGTTATGGAAGGTTGCACTGCTGCTATACATGTTGTACCTTTAATGTGGTGTGAAGTGTAGTTTAAAACTTTTTACTAGACCTAAAAAAAAATTACTCGCATTGCCAATGCTTGTTTTTATGCATGATGTGAATGAAGGAGCGAAATATGTGCTTCAAATTTTCTTTTATATTTACCAGAGAAACTAGCAATTTTTTAATGGATTTGGCAATTTAGTACAATTTTAAAATGTAGCTGACAAGTGGCCGATTCTGGCATTTTAACAAACAGTGAATTGTATACTGAGGTTTTGCGCCCATGAGGAAACTGTTAAAAGCAAAACTTCAAGCCCCACAATGCAATTTACTGTTTGTTTGAACAAAACGGATGATGGTATCCTATGTGTAAAGCCAAAGCAAAATAACATTTAGTTCTTGGTTTTTTTCTTGAATAGTATCACTGGTTAACCAGCCCAGTGGGGGGTGAGGGCAGATATGGCCTTTCAGAAGCAAATGCCAGCATCTTGCTGCTATTGGGTTAACGTTAACTCTTCTTAGAAAACCTGCAGAAGGAGTCTTTACCATAAGAATGTGAGAAGTAGCAGTTTAGCCATGCCTAGAGACATGCAGAAAGGAAAAATAATACCTGTTGCTGCTATTCAGGAATACTTCTTCAGCCTTGAACTTAGTGCGATTTAGATGGTGCGATTTTAACACTACTGTGAAGTACCCTGCACTGAAGATTTGGAACACATGCTGCAGGTACTGCCCAGAGAGGGCCCTCAGTGATAGATTGTATTCTGGCCCCCGTAGGTGCACAGCCACTGCTGCATTGTGCATGCGCTGTACCACGTAGGACCTTCTTGATCTGGCACACAGAACAAATGAATATTCGATCTCGACCAAAGCAGCAGGGTCAAAGTTCATAAAACAATTTAAGTAATTGAAAGAAGGGACTTTGTTTTACAATCGTTATCCTCACTTGGCACAGATGTACTTGCGGATGTAGTTTGTTGAGGCAGCCCTTTCTAAACTCCTGGTGAGAGCCATAAGGGAATTAAAGGCTCTGTTTAAGTGTGCCTGGACTGTTAGTTACAACAGATATGAGGGTGCAACCAGGGAAGGGCAGCAGAGCTTTAGTCAGGCATTTTAGCTTCTTCGTACCGAGAAGGAAACGAGCAACACTGTACTCCAACTTCTGGAACTTCCAAGAGCAGAAGACTCTACGCAAATCTGGCGTGAAGTTGATATTCAATCACAAGGAAAACTCTTTTCCCAACACCCAGTGTTCTACACTGTACACAACACCCTTCATCTCAAGCCTGTGCTAGGAGGGTGTTTGAGATCAGCCTCCGTCTGGTTCAAAGAACGTTCTAATAATCTCAAACCAAAACCATATTATTTCTATGAATAATTGGAAGCACCTAATGTAAGTTGACCAAATATAAAGTTGCTGAATGTTATTTCCAGCAGCACAGGTTTCTTATTGGTGAATTCCTAAGTATGGAAGTTGGGAGGCTGTGTCAAGGGCCCTATGGCATCCCACTGGACTTAAGGAATCTCTTATTAGTCTTATCCGTGCAAGATGGTGCAATGTCCCAGGTCCTTTGTCCAGTGATATTGTGCACTTAGTCAGTCTTATGACAGACAGTAACTAAAAATGTCTCCTATGAGTTTTCACAACTGTATTTCTGTAATGCCTAGGAACATTAACACTAATTTTTCATAAAAATTGATCTGCCTCAGTTATGAAATGTATTTTCTGCCTGCAGAGACCTTATAGGTTGGGAATTTGGAGTCCCTGGTGGTCTGTGAACTAAACTGCACAAGAAATTGTTTGCATCTTGATTTGACCATCTTCATGACTTTTAGTATTAGCATGGCGGTTCTGGATGTCTATGGGCCTTATTATATCGGGTCTTCAAGCAGTGCCGTTGGCCTGATTCTATCTGTTGCACCTTTCTAATGTAGTTCAGTAAAGCGTTCCTAATTTGAGGACTTCAATGACCGGCTTTAATTTCAACATTCTGAAGCTCAAGGTGATTTTTCTGGTGTTGATGGCTTGCTGCCTTGTAGTCGTCCAAAACATAATGTTAATTCAATTGACAACACAGGCAGGATTTTGGTAAGCAAATACGTGGATTCCGTCACTACCTTTAAATCTTAATGTAAATATGATAGGCTTGGTAATGTTTTTGTCTGTCATTTATGTTGCAGGATCAAGAAATACATGCAGACACTACTCTCCTACTACAATGAGTGTTTCTAAAGGGGGGGAGCAAGAAAACATTATTCAGTCATGAGGTTACACCTTGGTAGATTTTGTTACACAAGATAAGTAGCAAATGTTCTTGTTTGCTTAGCATGGATTGGAAAGCACTTCCCTCCTGAAATACTCTAGAATGCTTTTCTGTTCTTTTCTGACCTCTCCGCAGCCTTTGACACAGTCTCCCACCGCATACTTGCTGCCAGACTCCACGGTGCCGGCATACAGGGTACTGCCCTAGACTGGAACTGCTCCTTCCTCACCGGCAGGAACACAAAGAATAAGACTCCCGCCCTTCCTTTCTGAGCCCACAGAGATCAGATCCAGAGTACCCCAAGGATCCTCCCTCAGCCCCACACTCTTCACCATCTACATGGCCCCCCTCGCAACCATCGTCAGAAAACACTGACTCGGCATAGTATCCTACGTCGACGACACCCAGCTCATCCTCTCCCTCACCAAGGAGCCCGACATCACCAGACACAACTTCCAGGAAGAAATGAAAGACGTTGCATCCTGGATGAGCAGCAGTTACCTGAAGCTCAACTCTGAGAAAATAGAAGTCCTCATCCTCAGATCCAACCCCTCTGCATGGGACGACACCTAGTGGCCCGCCGCCCTCGGAAACCCTCACACACCCGCGGACCTCGCCCACAACCTCTGCATCATACTGAACTCTTCCCTCACCATGAAGTGACAGATCAACGCCGTATCCTCCACATGCTTCAACACCCTCCGCAAGACCTTCAAATGGATCCCCCCCCGAAACCAGGAAGACCTCCACCCACGCACTCATCACCAGCAGGCAGCACTACGGGGACGCTCTCAACAAATCTCTTCTTCTCCAACTTCAGACCATCCAGAACGCTGCAGCCAGACTCGTCCTCCGCATCCCACTAGTAGACCACATCACCCAGCACCTCCGAGTCCTCCACTTGCTCCCCGTCGAAAAGAGAGTGACCTTCAAGCTTCTCACACACACCTACAAAGCCCTCCACAGTACCGGACCCCAATTCTTCAACGAAAGAAACTCCTACGCACCTGAAGAGAAACCTCCGCTGACCTAGCCTTTGCAGAAATCCCCCGCATCCACAGAGCCAGAACGGGTGGCGGATCCTTCTCCTACATCACGGCCAAGACCTGGAACAAACTCCCCGTCAGCATCAGACTAATCCCCTCCCTGCAAGCATTCAGAAAGCTTCTCAAGACCTGGCTCCCATATGACTTGATACAGAAAAGGGGGTGGTGATGAACAGAGTGTCTGAATTAAGCAGACCACTCTTACCCAGTCCAAAGATCAGGGCTTGATCCATCACCGTTATTTATCTCACTGCCCCATCCCAGCTCAGAACCTGGCTATATGCAAATTAGTCTGTCCCTGGCCCAGTGCATCATGGGAACAGGGCAGACCAAACTACCAAGCCAATTCTTCACCAGAAAGGAGACAAGCTACCGGGGACCGGTTTCTGGCATTTCAGCCTCTTCGGCCCGGCTTGCTTGAATCCTGATGGAGCAGTGAGAAAGGGACTCATGTCTGAGTATACCCTGCCACACCTATAGTGGCCAAAAACGATACAGAAAAGGGGGTGGTGATGAACAGAGTGTCTGAATTAAGCAGACCACTCTTACCCAGTCCAAAGATCAGGGCTTGATCCATCACCGTTATTTATCTCACTGCCCCATCCCAGCTCAGAACCTGGCTATATGCAAATTAGTCTGTCCCTGGCCCAGTGCATCATGGGAACAGGGCAGACCAAACTACCAAGCCAATTCTTCACCAGAAATGGCAGAAACCGGTCCCCGGAAGCTTGTTTCCTTCCCAGTGTAAGAATTGGCTTTTGTAGTCTGGTCTGCCCTGTTCCCATGATGCACTGGGCCAGGGACAGACTAATTTGCATACAGCCAGGTTCTGAAACTGGGATGGTGCAATGAGCTAAAAAACGGTGTTGGATCTAGCCCTGATCTCTTGACTGGGTGAGAGTACTCTGCTTAATTCAGAGACTCTGTCCATCACCACCCCTTGTTGTAAATAATTTTGTCCACCCTAAGCGTGGAAGGGTATACTCAGATGTGAGTCCCTTGCTCATTGCACCATCAGGATTCAAGCAAGCCGGGCCGAAGACGCCTGAAATGGCAGAAACCGGTCCCCGGAAGCTTGTTTCCTTCCCAGTGTAAGAATTGGCTTTTGTAGTCTGGTCTGCCCTGTTCCCATGATGCACTGGGCCAGGGACAGACTAATTTGCATACAGCCAGGTTCTGAAACTGGGATGGTGCAATGAGCTAAAAAACGGTGTTGGATCTAGCCCTGATCTCTTGACTGGGTGAGAGTACTCTGCTTAATTCAGAGACTCTGTCCATCACCACCCCCTTGTTCCCATATGACTTGAGCTGCCCGAATCCCCCTCCTACCAGTGCCTTGAGACCCTTATGGGTGAGTATTGCTCTCCTGGTTATTGATTTTCTCACCCCAACACCACTGATTCTCAAGTTAGTCCAGAAGCATCAACAGTAGTTCATCATGTAGACTCATCTTGATTACTACTAAGTAATTTTAGGTTCTGTTAGAGTTTCTCATCTTGTTGCTAGGCTACACATCAATTGGATGTAGTACCTCTTCACTTTGCCAGGATTTTGCAATCGTTTTCTTACATCACCAAGTTTGACAGCCTGGTAACATAAGTCTCTTAGAATATTTTGAGTAAAGTATTGCAGTTTTTACAAGCATCAAGTAAACCTTCCACACGTTGCTCTTTTGAGAGTATGCATCCCATTTGTAAGGGTTTCACACACATTCACACAAAGTTGTGCTCTCTTGGCAGGATGTATTGTAAACATAATAAAAAGTCACCTCAGGGCTCTTAGCAAGTGAGCTCTGCTCCTAACAGATACACACTACGAGTTATAAGGCTTAATGTGAAGCCTTCTACCTCACTAGGTCGAATATTCCACATTACAGGACACTACTACTTGGGAAGAGGTTTGGTGCAGCGGCCAGGGCGGCTGACTCCGGAACAGGGGGGCTCACGGTTTGTGCCCCAGCGCCGGTGGCAGGTTAGTCCAGCACCTTGTGACTCTGGGCAATAGCTTGCTTAATCTTCCTGAAGACCCCCAGAGCTGGGACTCCTGTCCGGAGGTAGCTGTGCGCTTTACAAATGCTGGTATTTCATTTAATTTACTACACAATCACTACCCTGTGCACTATTATATTTAAAAAAGAGACCGTATAAGTCAGGTCTAACAGTTAATGCACTTGAAAACTCGGCTAGGGGTGACTTAAATGAAAAAAAAGATAATGTAATGCCCCACAAGACCGTAATGAGCCACAATGTGGTGGTGGTATAGTGCCTCACAATATAATGAACTTGATCAAATTATATAGAATTGAGAGGACCTATGGAGGGGGGGGGGGTAATATTTCTGCCCCCATTGTGGCATGTGATAGACTGGCTTTAGGTGACTGACCGCAATGGCATGTTTCCCCAGTGTCTCATCGCTCAGAAACCGAGCCAGACTTCTGCAGAGCTAATGTGCTGAATCAACATAGAATCATAGGAATTTATGTGCAATTCCCAGATGTGCAGGTTGGGCTCTTTCAGATGACATGCCCTTCACATGAATACATCAGTCCCTGGAACTGGACATAATGGTTCAAGCTGGCTGACCACAAACGTTTGACAGCTTGGTAGCACAGGAAGATCTTGAAATGTCATCCTGCAACATAACGTTCAACACCTCCTGAAATAGGCACCGTTTTTAAATGCAATCTTTCTTTTATTGGCATGTATTCTGAACATTGCTGACATTTGTAGAAAGTAGAGCCTTGGCAAGGGTTAGTGGGCTGGAAAGCAAAGTGACGTGTCTTTCAATAGTACTGCCGGCATTTCACACTATTTCCATGTATTGTCTGTTTCAGTCACCTACACCACAACATCTCATCTGTGTTCAATAGCAGGGTTTTAGTTGGGCATATACTAATTTCTACAGCTATATATCTTAAGACGGCCTTGGTGCCTTCTCTGCCACACAATTTACCTCTGCCTGTGAAACACCTCAAATCTCCATTAATTCCTAGCTGTTTTCCAATGTCTACATGCTTTCTACCAGTGCAAGAGGTTCTAGAGTCCAATTCCAAATGTACATTGACAAAACTCTGCTCAGCAACTCCTACTTCTTTCACTCCTCTTGATACTCCACAAGTGTTGTATGAATGAGAACACGTTTTATCTAAACATCTCAAAAGCTGAGTATCTAATTTCCCACTCCCCCCTTTCTATATTCTTGTCACCAGCTCATAACTCTAAATGACAGCCTATTTCATGCTCAAAGGTAAAACTCTGGGATGATGTTTTGTATCTGCTTCCTTCCTTCATGCTGCATATCAGCTTGGTGCTGACCTTCTCAACCACAGATGAGCAGGACTTCTGAAACAAGGGTAGTAGATACATTATTTCCGTCTTGTCATACAGATAGAAAATTAAAGTACCTAAACTGCGGCCTTTTTAGGTAAAAGAAGTGTGAAATGCATTGTAAACGGGTAGCACTTAGAGCTGTACAAACAAATATTAATATTTGAGTTATTAGCTTTGTTATGTTATTAAGATTTGTAAAGTGTATGGCTGCCCCTAAGAGGGCCTCCCAGGGTTGCTGTACTACTATCTGTAACATTCCACTGCCGTCACAAAGACTGCAGCGAACAGCCACATATGCAGCTGCTTTCAGGCAGATTGTTCCATAACCCGGCCACTATCAGCTGCTTTGAGGTACTGTGTTTCATAGCACTGGTGTTATCACTCGAAAAGAGCAACCCCCGTTTCCTGGCCAGATTAAAGCGATATACCGCCGCCAGTAGATCTTGGAGCCATTGTAAGAATATAGGACTGAAGCAAAGATGACAAGATAGTAGGTACGCACACTGTTTATTTATAATCCGGTTGGCCACGCGCAATGTCTAAAAGTGGATGCGTTTCTCCACTAGCGGCCTAAGCAGCTAGTAGAGTAAACGTGAGGATGAGCAGATGGAATAATAGTCTTGCCGCTGCATTTTAAATATTCTGAAGACTATTTTTCACATGTCTCAGAGCACCCAAGTATAGGATATTGCAATAGTCGAGGCGCGAGAGGATTAATGATTGGTTGACCATCATACGGACCTGAGGACGAAAGAAGCCATTGATGGCTTTAAGGCGTCTAAGAGTGCCAAAACAGAGGAAAATGCTTTGACCTGTGGTTCCAAAGATAGTGTCATCAATCAAAATACCCAGGTCATTAACTATAGATTTGGGCTTAGTGGGAGACCCGAACACACTCACTGAGCGTTAATCTCCCCATTTTTAGGTCTCGCCTGTCGATGCGCATGCGCATCGAGCAAGGCGAGAGTATTGGGACTTATCCGCTCTTTATCCACACTGCAAGGAATCGTGGCGATTCCTTGCAGTGCCCGTGACTTTTAAGCTCAATGCGCATTGAGCTTAAAAGCGCGTGCACGTCCGTCTTTGTTTACCCGCTCCGCCCCCTCCCCTTCCCGCCGTCTCGCATTTCCCCTGTCGCACTTCTACTCCCCCCTCCCCTCTCTTCCCTCCGTCTTGTTTATTGTACCCGCTCCGCCCCCTCCCCTTCCCGCCGTGTCGCATTTCTCCTCCCCCCTCCCCTCTCTTCCCTCCGTCTTGTTTTCATCTTTGTTGTCTTCCTTTGTGACTGTTTTTCTATCTATATCTTCCTCGGTCTTTCTTCGTTTTCTGTCTTTCTCTGTTTAGCTCTGGGTCACCATCGAGTGTGCGGGCCCACCACCACAGGCACAATTTAAACACACCTTAGCTGTTAAGAAAATGTTACTTCCAATTCCGCTAAAAGGCAAATGTATCAGTGGAATAAAAAAAGATTCCCGATTTGTTGTACATTAAAGCACAGCTGCTGTGAACTGCCATGGTTTTCTGTATAATGGAAAATATTGCCGGTAACTTGAAGTTTGGATCAAATCTTTAACAAAATTATGTTACATGTCTGTATGCAGCGTGAAAAAAAATAAGTATTTTGAAATGGAAAAAAATGAAAATAAGTGGGCAATTTCCTCAGCTGCTGTATAAATCTAAAGATTTCCAGTTTATTTTTCATGGAATTTTGCACAAGCTCTATTTTTCAGTACTTAAAATTACAGCTCTTACCGTCAAACCATTAAGTCGAACCGTTTTTAAAAACATTTTTTATGCTGTTACGGTAGATAGAACATTGCCTAAAGTAGCTGACATCTTTCCGAATGTCCCTGCCTACCATATAGTTTCTAGTTTGCTACAGAGGCGTGGCAGGATCGGCATCTATAGCATGCCTACGAACCCTTACCCTCCCCCTTTTGTTTCAAGTTTGTCTTGCCACTTGCCCCATTCTGCGTGTATTTTGCTTCATTTCCCCATTCTTGGTTGTGTTAATCCTTATCGCTCGCGCATTTATATCTTAAATGACCTGACGATTTTCAAAATCTCCTTTAGCAACACTACCCCCCCTCCCCCCCACCACCACCATATCTCCTCCCTGACTCCCTAATATGCACTTCAAAATTTGACCTAGAGTGTTAGAGAGCTGTTATTATGTGAACCTGCGTGAGATCGAATGAGTGGGTGCCATCCCTTGCATACCACTGTGTATCACCTCGGGTGGTCTTCTAGGCGCCCTGGTCCTGCTTCAGACGTCTGTCGAGTTAGCTCGAGCGGTTTGCATTATAACAAACGCTCATGTGCCGTCCGCTTCGTAATCTTTACCTGCAGAAGAGACTTGAATCATCGAAGATAGATTGAGTTAGCCTGGCAGAATTTCCATGCCTGCTTTAAGTGCGTCACAGCATTCTGCTCTCGCCTGGTCATGCTGTTTTCCCTGGAATGACTGTTTTGCTAAGCAGATCCCTCTGTCATTGTTCCAGCATGCTGCTTCACGGGCTACATTACGGAATGCAGCACTGTCTTAATTATTTGCATTTGGCACGCGACCTTCTAAATCTGCATCCTGTCAGGCAGGTCCATTTTCGGTGCGCCTTGCACCTTTTCCTGGAGTCTCCTGCGTGCATTGAAATGTACTTTATCCGTATTCTCTGAAGTTATCCAAGTTCTGGCAAGCACCATGCAGGAGTCCTGCAACACCGCCGCTGCTGCCGTGAGCAATTCACGGATTTCCGGCTATTTGCGCGTCCACAACACTGTACGCAGAACAAGAACATCTGGGGGCGCCGCCATGCTTTCAATAATCTCCAAATTCTCCACGGACCACCCTCCGGCGTTTTTCACAAAGCTGCTCCTATTTCACACTCCCCAGTCTCACGTGGTACACCCCTCCTACCAGCCTTAGTGGTACTCAACCCATACCAACCCCAGAGATCTTCTTGCCATTCCAGCTTCGCGCGGGTTCTCTGTCCTGCCACTGTCCCAGTGCGTTTCTACCCTGGGAATGCCCCACCGTGCGCCGGTCACAATATCTCACACAGTTCGCACCTTGCTGTCTCGCTGTGGTGCTCTCTCTGCCCTGCAAATCTCTGGCCGTTTTCCCGCTCTATCAACTCCCAGTGGTATTTATGCTATAGCCCCCTCCTGTGGTATTTCTGCCCCCCATAGCTTTGCGGTCCCTCACTCACCCTCAACCCCTCACCCTCAACCCCTCACTCACCCTCAACCCCTCACTCACCCTCAACCCCTCACTCACCCTCAACCCCTCACTCACCCTCAACCCCTCACTCACCCTCACCCTCACTCACCCTCACCCTCACTCACCCTCACTCACCCTCACCCTCACTCACCCTCAACCCATCACCCTCACTCACCCTCACCCTCACTCCCTCACCCTCACTCACCCTCAACCCCTCACCCTCACTCACCCTCAACCCCTCACTCACCCTCACTCTCACTCACCCTCAACCCCTCACCCTCACTCACCCTCACCCTCACTCACCCTCAACCCCTCACTCACCCTCAACCCCTCACCCTCAACATCAACCCCTCACCCTCACTCACCCTCACTCACCCTCACTCACCCTCACTCACCCTCACTCACCCTCACCCTCACCCTCACCCTCACCCTCACCCTCACCCTCACTCACCCTCACTCACCCTCACTCACCCTCACTCACCCTCACTCACCCTCACTCACCCTCACTCACCCTCACTCACACTCACTCACACTCACCCTCACCCTCACCCTTACTCACCCTCACTCACCCTCACCCTCACTCTCACCCTCACTCACCCTCACCCTCACTCTCACCCTCACTCACCCTCAACCCCTCACTCTCACCCTCACTCACCCTCAACCCCTCACTCACCCTCAACCCCTCACCCTCAACATCAACCCCTCACCCTCACTCACCCTCAACCCCTCACTCACCCTCAACCCCTCACCCTCACTCACCCTCACTCACCCTCACTCACCCTCACTCACCCTCACCCTCACTCACCCTCACTCACCCTCACTCACCCTCACTCACCCTCACTCACCCTCACTCACCCTCACTCACCCTCACTCACCCTCACTCACCCTCACTCACCCTCACTCACCCTCACTCACCCTCACTCACCCTCACTCACCCTCACTCACACTCACACTCACTCACACTCACTCACACTCACCCTCACTCACCCTCACCCTCACCCTCACCCTCACCCTTACTCACCCTCACCCTCACCCTCACTCACCCTCACTCACCCTCACTCACCCTCACCCTCACCCTCACCCTCACCCTCACCCTCACCCTCACCCTCACCCTCACCCTCACCCTCACCCTCACCCTCACCCTTACTCACCCTCACTCACCCTCACCCTCACCCTCACCCTCACCCTCACCCTCACCCTCACCCTCACCCTCACCCTCACCCTCACCCTCACCCTTACTCACCCTCACCCTTACTCACCCTCACTCACCCTCACCCTCACTCTCACTCTCACTCACCCTCACCCTCACCCTCACCCTCACCCTCACCCTCACCCTCACTCTCACTCTCACTCTCACTCTCACTCTCACTCTCACTCTCACTCTCACTCACCCTCACTCACCCTCAACCCCTCACCCTCACACAGTGGAATAGGTCTCGGAGCATTTGAGTTAGAGCTTTTAGAAATGTTTATGTTTTTTTTTTTTTAATTCTTTAGCATTGGCTACAGGAAACAAAAATGCTAAAGATTTACAAAAAAACCCATAAACAATTCTAAAAGCACTAACTCTAATGCTGCGAGACCTATTGCATTTCCAATGCTTGTTGTAAGTGTTTCCCAAACAAGATATTTTCTGTTTTGTTGACATTCAACTTCAGGCAGTTGGTAAGCATCCAGTCAGCAAGGCGATCAAACAGTTCTTAGCCCCTTCCGTGCTATGGACGTAACTGTTGCGTCCGCTGGTGTGCTGCTGGTGTGCCGAGGACGTAACTGTTACATCCTCTGCAAACCACACAGAAATCCTTCTGCTGTAAACAGCAGAGGGATTTTCATTTTGATTTTTTAGCCCCAGGAGCTGAGGAAGTACTTCCCCCAACCTCCTGAGGAATTTTCTTTTTCAATGGAATGATGATCGCGCACATGGCTAGCTGGACAGCCACCTGGCTCCTGGGAAAGTCCGCTGGGGCCCCCTGTGCTTAGCTCTCGTGTGCTCCATGGCTGGCCATCTCATATTCCGTTTTCTGAAGTTTGGGCCTGCAGATTTGAGGAGATGGAAAAGGAGTTGGAGATTTGAGGGCGGTTGGGTGCCCTCTCGTACTGCCCGCACCTGAGCCTCGCTGGCAGTCTCCCTACGCACACTGCACTGAAGGAGATGCTCTTGGATTAATAGTGGGATCAGCCAGACATCACTTCTCCAGCCAAAGCCGGCTCTGTTGCGGTCTAGGGGGATCAGGCAAGGTCCCTCCGAGGAGCCACGACAGACTCCTAGGCATACCGTTTCGAAGAGCAGCAACCCCACATTCCTGCTGGCTGCCTGCCCACATTCCTAAGGACAGTTGTGGCACTTTCTGGTGGGAGATGAGGCTGAGCTTTCTGAAGGGGGGGGAGGGGGAAGGCATCGGCCAGAAGCCGAGAGATTAGATATTGCCCAGACCCCTTCAGGACTTGATCAACAGCAGAAATGCTGCCCTCTGTGGGTTGGCACCATAGAGAAAGAACACGTTGAACATTTTAATGTTGTGGCATATCTGAGGTGTCCACAATTGCAATTTCACTATCTCTCCACACCCTACTCTTAAAGGTGAGGTCAGGAACCAGACACAGTGAATCTCAGTGACATGCAATTGGAAGACTGTTTTGATCGGCTTCAGATTTTTTTGTTAGATTTGGACTAGTTGTAATTCGTAGTAGAAATTCTGGCTTCAGGTAGGTGCTGGACTTCCATGTCTGGTTAAGGTGCTGGCTCATTGAGGTGTTGGATGCGTAGAGCTGATTAGACTTTAAAGTACAGTTGTGTCACCAGTGTATTTATTAGTGAATTTTGATGCTGTTACTAGTAAGAATGATCCCATAGGACTCCATGCAAATGCTGCAGATGACCATGCAAGAGAGAACCCTGCTTGCAGCTGATAGTGATCATCCGGACCCTGTGAGTTGTCATATGAGCAATCTGGTGTCTGTTGAATAGGCAGGAGGAGAACTAATGAAGGATGTTGCTGATGAATACCATTTAAATATTCATGGTATGGCTTAAGATGCGATGATCGGTGTCAAAGGTAGTTGAGACATTATTTTGCAGGCTCACACTGCCTTATACCGCAGTAATTTTCAGACCTGTTTCCCAACCAGGGAGCTGCCTACCTGGGCATGGTCCGCAAAGATGGCTGTCTGAAAAGTATTAATAGACTGGTAGGCCAAAACCTGGATTGCCAAGTAACTCAGAACCTGAAAGACATCGGCCTCTAGAGGATCACAACCCTGTTGCACACACCAACCGATCCATCGCTTCCAAGCTGACCTGTAACTTTTGATCAGGCTTCCGACCCACATTTTGAGAGGAGATCCTCCGCCTCTAGCGAGAGGCCCAGGACTGACCATCTGCCCTGAAATCCGCCAGGCCATCAATGACAGGGAGACCCCCAGAACAAACCGATGCTGTATCTGATCGGAATTTAGAAGGGGAGATGGAAACATGGGTAGTTGGACTGGAAAATTCCAAGAGAGTTCCAGAAGTACCGGAAACCATTCTTGAGACCTCCAGGTCGGAGTGACTATCACCACCTGCCATCTTAATTGCACTGACTCTCGGGTGATCATTGCGAAAGGGGTGAATGCATAGGCCTTCTCCATGCTCCAGTCCTGTAGGAATGCATCAGTGGCTACTGCCAACGGATCGGCCTCCAGCTGAAAAACCAAGGCAACTGGTGATTCAGCCGAGAGGCAGACAGATCGATCGAGAACAGGCCCCAGGTCCGTTGAATCAACGCAAATAAGTCTGGGTGCAGCCTCCCTAGGCTGGAATCCAAACGTTGCCGGAATGCCAATCCGCCACCTGATTCTCCTGCTGCAGTAAGTACTTGGCCATCACCAAAATCTGGTTTTGGAGGCAGTACTGCCAAAAACCGGTCACTAGATCCAACAGAGCTTTAGAAGGAGTGCCTTAAAATGGTTGATGTACAGAACAGCCGATATATTGTCCATATTGAAGAGAACACACAACTGAATCATGTCCCTGGTCCCGCAGCGGACCGCAAAGGAGCCGGCTAAGAGTTCCAGACAATTGATATGCAGGGCCTGCTCTTGAGGAGACCAAACGCCTTCTGTAGAGAATTCTCCACACTGGACACCCCATCCGTATCTGCTGGCATTTGAATTGATCACCAGATCCAGGGAGGAGCCAAAAATTGCCCTCCTAGCCTCCACGTGGGCGAACCACCAGTCTATTTCTTCCTTTGCCTCCTGTGTAAGAGTTGTGCACTGTGAATAAGTAAGACCCATGCGCAAGTGAGACGCTTTTAGGTGCTGTATGGCGCTGTAATGAAGAGTGATCTGTAAACTCGCCTGGATAGAAGAGGCAAGCAAGCCCACCAGACGAGAAGTCTGTCTAAGGGAAAAACGTGCAGTCTGTCTAAGGGAAACCTGGGTCCTTACCAAGGTCTTGTGCAACTTGTGCTGTATTTTGGAGACCTTGTGCAGGGGGAAGACTCAACATGGCATTGGTCGAATCTATGACGAAATCCAGAAACGTGATCAATTGTGATGAAATCAACAGTGTCTTCTCGTTGATGACAAAGCCCAAGTCCTGTAACAAGTTGACTGTCAACTGTAGCTGTACGGACAGCTGCCACAGACACTGAGCCAGAAGGAGCATGTCATCCAGATAGACAATAATGAACGCCTTGGGCCTAAAGGTATTCCACAGCCATTTGAGAAACTTCGTAAAGCATCAGGGGGCCGAGGACAGCCCGAAAGGCAGAGAAGAAAACTAATTTTTCAGGTTGCGCCAGATTAACTGCAGAACCCTTCTGTGAGGTGGAAAAATGGGAATGGATAGTAGGCGTCCTGTAAGCCAGCTGAGCCATCTAATCGGTCAGCCGCAACAGGTCTCGGAGAAGATGGATGCCCCCTCCATCTTAGAATGATAGAATGATGGAATATGAGCCACTTGTTGAACTTACAAAGGTTTATGGCAGGGCGTTGACTGCCATCGGCCTTGTCCACCAAAAGGCATTGCTGACAAATCCCCTTGGATGGGGTGCCGAGAGACTAATTGCACCCTTCTCCAGGAGGAAAAGAACCTCTGCATCTACCTGCACCGTCTTGTGTCTGGAAATCTGAATGGGTCTTGTAAGAAGGTGCCCTGTTTTTGCATGGTTGTCCCCACTTTTTGCCAAACTGCTGATGTACTTTGACTGAGTGTGTCCTGGGTTCCTGCCAATCGGGTACCCAGAGCCTATGTTCTTTACCTAAACTGCATTAAAAAAAAAAACAATTGGCACTCTTTGGCCATACGTCAGTCCCTTGTTAAAGGTACCATAGGTACCAAGGGCACTGTGGCCATGGAAGACCTCTAAGGGCTGCAGCACTTATTGTGCCACCCTTAGAAGCCCTGTACCTTTACACACACCGTACTTGCAGGCAGCGTGTTTTGGTGCAGAACAGAGTGAAGAGTCGACATGGCACACATCCCCGTGTGCCATGCCTACAACCCACTGCCCTAGCAAAGGTCAGCCACCCCTCTAGCTGGGTGCACTATATCAATGGTGAGGGTACAGGTGCATGAGCCCTGTGCCCCTACAGTGTCTAGACCAATTCTTAGACATTGTAAGTGCAGTAATGCCATTAAGAGTATATGGTGCTGGGAGTTTCATTACAAACTCCACAGCACCATAATGGCATTACTGAAAACTGGGAAGTTTGGTATCAAACTTCTCTGCACATTAAACCTACACTAATGCCAGTGTGGAATTTAATGAAAAATGCACTCTGAGGGCATCTTAGAGCTCCCCCTGGAAAACGACCTAACTTTAGTGTCCTGGCTGCTCGCCAGTTGAGACTACCAGACATGTTTCTGGACCCCTGAGTCGGAGCAGTGACTCCACCCCGGTTTTAACTTTTATTAGAAGTTTGGAATGTGGAGCACTCCATTACAGACAATGGAGTGCTCCGTACTTCTACAGGCCGGTAAAGGCAGAGCAGTGGCAGAGCAACAGTCCAACATTCCAATGTTGTTTAAACAAAGGCCGCTTGGAGCTTGAGGGGATCTCAATCCCCTCGGCTCCGAGAGGCTTTTGTTTAATGTGTTAGAACATTCTGCCCTCTAGTGGCAGAATGTTCTAATAGCCTTAAAGCCCTTTGTAGCTGGGCTATACCGGCTATTAAAGTCCTGCTCCCTTGTTAAAGGCCTGAGCTGCTGGAGCAGGCCTTTAAATAGCTGGTATAGCCCGCTACGGTGGGCTATAAGGCTATATTAAAACTAGGTTGGAGTCACTGCTCTGAAGAAGCAGACCATGTAGTCAGTCAGGAAAGCTTTATTCGACAACGTAATATCATAAAAGTACACATAACATTTTCCTCCTCCTTCCCTTCTTTGTATCCCCAGATGTCGCTGCCATAGGTTGCCACCTGGATGCATTTTTCCTTGTATATCTTCATCAGGGCCGTAACGGGTTTAGTCCCTATTTTTTTTAGCAAAATTCAATGTAGCCCCTATGGCCCTTGCAAGGATATTCTTTTTTTGCATAATTTGTGGGCACCATGAAGCACTTTCGTCAAAAAGTACCCCTAGGTAAGGGAAAGTTGGGACCTTTGTTAGCTCTATCCCTTTGCAATATAATTTTTTGTCTTTGGGACTTTTTGGGGCCAATGGACATAGTATGTGATTTTTCAAAAATGTATTGATAAATCTAAAGAATCCATAAAAACTAGAAAAGCATTTAAAAGTGATTGGCCCATGTTTCATCAGCATATAATAATGCAGGAATCATTTTGTCTCCGAATCTTGGGATATCTTTACAACTGGCTATTAAGGAGTCACCCAGATTATTTATGTATAATGTGAATAAGAGAGGGGCCAGGATACAGCCTTGGCGTACCCCTCTTTTCACGTCCCAAGTGGATGTCCGGTCCCCATTGCTATTCTATCTAACAGCTGCATTGTTATTCTTATGGATGGCAGATAAAAAGTCCACCAGGTCTGGTTCGAGACCCATGTCACTTAGGATAGACCACAACTTTGATATGTTAACGCAGTCAAATGCTTGCGTCAAGTCCATAAATGCCAAATGGATTGTTCCTTTTTTGGCGATGGTGTACTTACCTATCGCTATGTGTAAGTGTAAGCATTGGTCCAAGGTCCCTTTACCAGGCCTAAAACCATATTGCAGGTTGGAAATTACATTTTGGTCATCCAGCCATGTCGTTAGACGATTTAATATGACTTTTCCCATGATTTTGGCTGCAGAATCTTAAAGTGAGATTAGCCTATAACATATGGGCTCATCTCTTGTACCCTTTCGAAAAATAAGAAGAATCACTGCTTTCCCCCAGGATATTAGGTATCCCTGTGAGCATCCAGCATTAAAAATATTAGTTAAGATGCTTGCCCATACATTTGGATCAGCTTTGTATAGATCAGCCGGTACCCCATCGTGGCCTGGGGCCTTTCCGCCGGCTGTAGTTACAATGGCATCATAAACCTCCTCTACCCTGACATGAAGTAATGTGCTAATTTGTCACACCTTCCCTTAACTCCTCTGTTACTGTCAGATTTACATCGCTAAAGATGTTTCCGAAATGCGATATGCGGTACCCATTTGTCTGCTGAGACTAGACAGTCAGTATAAGAATTGGGAGTTTCAGAGATGAAGGGGCTATTAACTACTGATCAGAAGTTCGCCCTATCTTTCAATATGCTAGCTTGCTGTAGTGCATCCCAGGCTTGTTCTTTTAGCTCCCACTTCCTATTATCAACTGCTACTTGATAAGCTTTCTTTTTGTTCCTTATTTCTATTTTATATCTGGGGATATTTTTAAGGCTAATATAAGCTCTGTGTGTTTTGCTGAGCATACTCCATTAAACCATCTTACAGCCTTCGGGTGTCTAGGCCCACCAGTGATTGTGAGGTCTAATTGAATCTGTTTTATTAATTTCTCTAAGGCTTTTAAAGTAGAACTGTCCTGTGTATCAGGATTTAAGCAAAGCTCAATTTCAGGGGCACTAACTGTATATAAGTTGGTTAGAACATTTTCTGGGGCTATCCTTTCCCACTTTAGCCTGCAAGCCTGATCTTTGGTATTGGTGTTGTTGGTATTTGTCAAACAGTTAGCTGATTGTAGGAGAGTAGGGTCAGCTATCCTATGGTCACCCCAATTTTTGCTTTTTGCTTCACTGGTTTTCGACTTAATGTGGCTGTGAGCCTGCTAATCAGACCCACAGCCTGCTGTTCTCTCTCTAAATTCACAGACATGTACTTTAGGTACATCACCAATTTGGTACTGGACACCTTGTCAGCCCCTGTACAGTGCACTATAGGTGCCCAGGGCATAGGTCCAAGGCCTACCAGGGGCTGCAGCATATCTTTTGCCACCCCTGGCTGGTACTTAAATCAACACAACTGGCTGATCACTCAGCTGGGGCAAGGTGGTGTAATCACCCCTTGCTTAGATATAGTATACCTATATCTGGACACATATATACCTATCAGTCACTCCTATGGCAGGCCTTGACAGTCCTGGAGGCAGAGTGCTTGGTTTTATGTGAGATGGTGGTCTAGCATTAGCTGAGCCTGTCTGCAGCTTTCGGAATCATTTCCTTATAGCTGTTCTAGTGATACTGCCATACCATATACTCTTAAGTGCATTATAATCCTTACGGTTATTGCAACTCCGGTTTGGCTTTATCAAAACATGTCGTGTTTGGTGTCGTACAACTTAGAATACTACCCCCTCGCCTGTTCTGACGACGGCGGCGGCAGCATCCCACCCCTCTAGGAGGAGAAGACATGTTACTTACCGAAAACGCGGTTAATCCTAACCAGAGCCCCAGCATCACAAAATGGATGCTGCTGCCTCAGACACGAGTCTTGCAAAAAACACAGTTGATGGACAGAATGTAGAACAATGTCATACATTCACCCCAGTACAAGGATCTGGGCCTAAATCCATCTTTTTTTGCACTCCACACCACCCTGGGTTAGACACTGGCTATATGCAAATCAGCTCTGACCCTGTGCCTCATGGGAACAGTCCAGTCCGAACTACCAAGCCATGTCTTTCCCAGACCGGAATCAAGCATCCAAGGACCGGTTTCTGGCTATCAGCCGTCATCAGCCTGGATAGCTTGACTCCAGTGGTGTGGAGAGCCTGGGACTCACGTCTGAGCATACCCAGCCCACTCGGGGTGAAAATTGCAAAAAACACAGTTGATGGACAGAATGTAGAACAATGTCATACATTCACCCCAGTACAAGGATCTGGGCCTAAATCCATCTTTTTTTTGCACTCCACACCACCCTGGGTTAGACACTGGCTATATGCAAATCAGCTCTGACCCTGTGCCTCATGGGAACAGTCCAGTCCGAACTACCAAGCCATGTCTTTCCCAGACCGGAATCAAGCATCCAAGGACCGGTTTCTGGCTATCAGCCGTCATCAGCCTGGATAGCTTGACTCCAGTGGTGTGGAGAGCCTGGGACTCACGTCTGAGCATACCCAGCCCACTCGGGGTGAAAATTGCAAAAAACACAGTTGATGGACAGAATGTAGAACAATGTCATACATTCACCCCAGTACAAGGATCTGGGCCTAAATCCATCTTTTTTTTGCACTCCACACCACCCTGGGTTAGGCACTGGCTATATGCAAATCAGCTCTGACCCTGTGCCTCATGGGAACAGTCCAGTCCGAACTACCAAGCCATGTCTTTCCCAGACCGGAATCAAGCATCCAAGGACCGGTTTCTGGCTATCAGCCGTCATCAGCCTGGATAGCTTGACTCCAGTGGTGTGGAGAGCCTGGGACTCACGTCTGGAATCAAGCGAGCTGGGCTGATGAGAGGTGTTACCTCGAAACCGGGCCGGTCCTCGGATGCTTGTTTCCGTTCTGGGAAGGACATGGCTTTTGTAGTTCGGACTGGACTGTTCCCATGGGGCACAGGGTCAGCGCTGATTTGCATATCGCCATTGTCTAACCCAGGGTGGTGTGGAGTGGAAAAACGATGGATTTGGGCCCAGATCTTTGGACTGGGGTGAATGTGTGACATTGATCCACATTCTGTCCATCACTGTTGTGTTTGCAATTACCGCTCTAAGTGTACTGGGGATGCTCAGACGTGAGTCCCAGGCACTACACACTACTGGAATCAAGCGAGCCGGGCTGATGAGAGGTGTTACCTCGAAACCGGGCCGGTCCTCGGATGCTTGTTTCCGTTCTGGGAAGGACATGGCTTTTGTAGTTCGGACTGGACTGTTCCCATGGGGCACAGGGTCAGCGCTGATTTGCATATCGCCATTGTCTAACCCAGGGTGGTGTGGAGTGGAAAAACGATGGATTTGGGCCCAGATCTTTGGACTGGGGTGAATGTGTGACATTGATCCACATTCTGTCCATCACTGTTGTGTTTGCTCAGACACGAGTCTGGCCTCCTGCTGCTGACCGAAACTTGGCAGAGGATGCTTGATCAAAGGGTTTCCTGTCACAGGGAGGTGTCACACCACCCCAGACAGGAGATAGTGGATTGTAGCAGGGAGGGTTGGAAGAAACTAGACACTGCCTGGGGCGCACAAGGTGTCCCTGGGCAGATTCCAGTCAAACCGGTTCTGGGGCCATCCAGCCCCAGTCCTGGCGGCAAACTGGACAAAGGGAAAGGGGTGTAACCACCCCCTTCCTGGGTCCCACCCATAGGAGGGACCTAGCAGGTAATCCAGCCCCCAGATTTGGAATATAGGTGGGAGCAGTGCCAATGCACATCAGATTATCCTGACTGAAACTTATGAAACAAAACTCTGGACCCTTCGACATCCCACTCGATGTGGAAGACTGAAGAATCTCCCTTGTGGTCAAGGAGTGACCATCCTGTGCAAACAGGCAAAATCCAGCACCTCAACGTTTGCTTTGTTGCAGTTCCCGCCGGAACTCGAGCGACCGAGATCGACAAGAGCCAGCGATCCTGCCTTCCAACAGCCCGATCCACAGTCTATGCAGAGCTGAGACCCTTGGAGGCGACCTGAAGTGTGGGAGCGGCCATCTTGGAAAAACTACGAAGCGCTGACCATGCAGCATCCGAGGCTCCCTCGAAGCTGTGCATTGGAGCGTGAGAAGCTCCAGCCCCGAGCAGCTTTTGCACCGAAGTTCACCCCTCCACACTCCTAGAGTGCTGCGTGGGGCCTTTTTGCATTTTCCTGCTCGACGCGTTGGTCCGGTCGCTTGCCCGTTGGCTAGTGGCCCCAGAACCGACGAACCTTTGAATTTACACAGCTGGTCTGGTTGCTCCAGACTGGCCCTCGCTCCCCTGAAAAGGAGCACCCGCTCTGACCTTGCTGGTCCGAGTGTTAAGCGATCTTCGAATCCTGCGTGGGTTGCCTTTGCCAAGGTTTGTTGACTCCGATCCGGAAGCCGACCCCGCCGACAGCGAGAGCCTTCGTGGGACAGCTCGTTATCCACTCCAGGACATCCTTGGTGCCCCAGAGTCCACGTGGCAGCGGAGACCAGCTTCACGACATCGACCTGATTGCGCCCGACATTGCCTGGTTCCTTCCTGGTTCTTTCCGGGTCACTGGCTAGTGACCCAGACTCTGTCCCCTCTGCTTTCAGGTACTCTACAACTTCGATCCACCCTTGGATCGCACCGGACACTTCTCTTCTGGACGCCTACAGCATCTTCATCTCCAGGCACCCTAGATCTTCGTGACGAAACCAGACACATCTTTGCACCTGTGCACCCGCTTCCTGTGGGTGAGGTAACTCTTGAACGCCGGTGCTCCTGTAGTGGTTTACACCTCTAGTGTCTAAGTCTAAAGTTTTGTCCTTCTAGTCCAGTCGGAAGACTCTTAAAACTGTAACTCGATAACTTTTACGCACCATTGACTTTGCATTGGTGCATGCTTGTGAATTAGGCACTGCACCCGAATCCCGCGGGCTACTCCCGTCCTAACTAGTGTTAGAGTCTCGTAGTCCAAGCGATTCCCAAGGCCCTAGGCCTTACCACTGATCGGATAGTGATTGTTATACCACTTTTTTGATATATGGTTTGAGTGGCCACCGGCCTCATCCATAAACGTGCAACTTTTATATGTAATATTGTGCTTTTGTTTAAACGCTTGTGCTTCATTGCTCATAAAGAGTAGTGAGTAGTGGGGATTATTCTGAGACTAAATACATATATTTTTATAATATATAACTTGTGTGGTGTTCTTTCATTTGGTATTACAGGATTGCA
Source organism: Lissotriton helveticus (assembly GCF_964261635.1). NCBI lineage: Eukaryota > Metazoa > Chordata > Amphibia > Caudata > Salamandridae > Lissotriton > Lissotriton helveticus. Next base: position 232,647,404 of record NC_136072.1, on the reverse strand, counting down.
TATGGTAAAACAGCTGGCTTCACATGCCCTCTTGAGTTAAGCCTTTAAGGCTGCTTAGTCCATGCTACCCCTAGGATAGCTTGTCTATAAGATTGACTTACAACCATCACCATAAGGGATTGTTTGGACTGATACAGGGTGCCCACAGAACTGTGGACATCATACATCAGGCCAACTTCTCACATTGGTGAGCAGCGGTGCGGATTTGAGCTTACTGTTGTTTTTACCATTGCAATCTTTATATCAAATTGAAAGATCACATTAAGTACCTAGGTACATATAAACAAAGCTTAGCATATTTAAGTTCTACTGAACTTAGTAGTTGTAGATAGAAGGGCTTATCACACCCTGACTACAACTCACTGGCAAGGTACTGTAGGAAAACACTTAGTGTAGGTAAGTGCATCACTTACAACTCACTAGAGTCATGTCTGGCACAGGTGAAGCTACAGGCTCTCTACCTGTGAGGGTTGACCCTCCACAGGCAACCTCCAGCTATGACAAATTCAGCCACAAGGGCTTGGGTGCCTTATGCACTGCAAGGGGGCTGAGAAAGGGTCACAACCCTACCATTCCTATCATGATAGCCATCCTAGAGAAGGATGACCTTGAGAAAGCTAGAATAGTTCCCTCAGGATCCGGAGAAGGAGTGAGCCCCCCAGATACTGAGAACACCTCTCCAGAAGTAGAAAATGAGGAGGCAGACCCTGAATCAAATGGTGAAGAGTCAGATCATGATCAAGGGGTTAGCCAGGTACCAGTTGGGAGGCTTAGCCAGGCCAACTTGGGCCTACATGGAAATGGAGAGGGACTGCCCCTTCCCAGAGTACATAACAGAGTTCTCCCAGGCAATAGGAGGGAGAGATCTCTTTCAAGAGATTATCACATTCTCAAAGGGAAATGACTTCTCCCCAGAGAAGAGAGCATAAGGCCAGGATGAGAGCTGTTAATCTCCAAATAGAGAGGGAAGAAGTAGCCCTGGCCCAAGCTAGACTTGCTTTGGCAAGAGAACGGAAGTTAAGTGGTGAGATACCCACTGGTGGCAGCACTATCCCTAAGGATAAAGACCGGTCCTATGAACATAGAAACCTGAGTAAGATTGCGCCCCCCCTACAGAGATGGGGATGATATCCACAAATGGATAACTGCTCTGGAGAGGGCGTGCATGGTACATCAGGTCCCTCAAGATCAGTGGGCAGCAATCTTGTGGCTCTCCTTTTCCGTGAAAGGGAGAGATATGCTCCTCACAGTTAGACCTGAGGATGCTAAAAACTACTCTTGTCTTGAAGAGTGCTCTTATTGAAGGGTTTGGCCTAACCACTGAGAAATACAGGTTGTTGTTCAGAGACCCCCAAAAAGCACAGACTCAAGACTGGACTGGTTTTGTTGATTGTGCCACTAAGGCTCTGGAGGGTTGGTTGCAGGGAAGTAAAGTTTCAGACTATACAGGATTGTACAATCTTATAATGAGAGAGCAGATCCTTAATAACTGTACAAACCAGCTGTTGCATCAACACCTTGTAGACTCTGATCTGACCTCTCCCCAAGAATTGGGAAAGAAGGCAGACAAATGGGTCCGAACAAGGGTTAAGCAGAAACCCCAGAAACAAGGAGGTGATCAGAAGAAAGCAGATCAGAAGGGTAGAAATCAGAAAGATAAAGACCAAAGTCTTCTACAGGCCCCCAAACTAGTAATAAGGAAGGTGGTTCCCAAAATGGAAACAAGAAAAAGAAGAATGATGGCCCATCGAAACCTTGGTGCAACTTTTGCAAGTCCACTTCTCATTGGGTAAGTGAATGCACCAAGAAAAATCCAGTCCCTACCACTGCAGCCCCTAAGGCAACTGCTCCCCCTAGTACAGTCAGCAGTGGTGGTACACAACCCAAGGCTATAGTGGGGTTAACCCTGGGTATTGAGATGGAGTCTGGCTTAGTCAGAATCCCTACTCATGCAGTTCTGCTATATGATGTGGACATATCTATGTCCACACCTACGAGTCCCAATACTTTGGGCAAATATAGACAGACGCCTTTAATTAATGAGAAACTGGCTCAGGCCTACAGGGACACTTGTGCCAGTGTCACTATGGTGACACTAAACTTTGTGGACCCTGGACAAATCATACTAGGTGAGAACTACCTAGTGACTAATGCTAGCAATGCCACTACTACACATAGTGTGGCTGTTGTTAAATTCTCCTGGGGAGGGGTAACTGGCCTCAAAAAGGTTGTTGTTAGTGCAGACCTCCCAGTAGACTGTCTTTTGGGCAATGACCTAGAGGAATCATTATGGTCAGAAGTGGAGTACAGGACTCATGCAGAAATGCTAGGGATATCAGCCCATGTCCTTGCTGTAACCAGGTCCCAGGCCAAGAAGTGCCTACCTGAACCTGTGGTGGATCTTGAAACAATAGACCATCCACAACCCAAGAGAAGGAGCAAGAGGGGTAAGGCAGAGCCTTCCCACTTGCCCCAGGATGAGGATCAGACCTCACAGGAGGGTGATTCTGAGATCCAAGAGGAGACTGTCCTTGAAGAGCTTGAACCTGATCAGGTTGAGTTTCTGGGGACAGGGGGACCCTCAAGGGCAGACCTGGGGCAGGCTCAGTTGACTTGCCCTTCACTTGAACCCCTCAGACAGCAAGCTGCTGCTGAGGCTGCAGGGAATGCTCAAGGTACCCATAAAGTGTATTGGGATGATGGGCTCCTTTATTCAGAGGCTAGAGACCCCAAGCCTGGTGCAACCAGGAGGTTGGTCATACCTCTGCAATTTAGGGGCTTCCTTCTAACCTTGGCTCATGATATTCCCTTTGCAGGATACTTAGGCCAGAACAAGACTTGGGACAGGCTTGTCCCTCACTTTCACTGGCCTCACATGTCAGAAGATGCCAAGGAGTTTTGTCGCTCCTGTGTCACCTGCCAAGCCAGTGGCAAATCAGGTGGCACCACAAAGGCCCCCCCTTATACCTCTACCTGTGGTGGGGGTGCCCTTTGAGAGAGTTGGGATTGACATTGTTGGACCAATGGATCCCCAAACAGCACCTGGGCACAGATTTATCCTGGTGGTAGTGGATCATGCCACCAGGTACCCAGAGGCAATTCCCCTGAGGACCACAACAGCTCCTGTTGTGGCAAGGGCCCTACTGAGGTTCCGCGATTCTGAACCTGTTTCATAAAGGTCGTCGTAGCGCGACGATTTTGGTAACAGCAGACCGAAAATGACGAGTGCGGTATGTACGAGTGTTTTCGCCATGTTCGAGTGATGGGTTCACCATGAAATTAGGGATTCCGTTCTGAAACCCTTGGGTTCCATTTTGTGCGTGGCAGCCATTTTGTGGTTGCCCTCACATAGGCCTATGACTGTGGCTGAACAAGTCTCTGGGACACGTACACCTTAGCCTGTAGGACAAGAATTGGGAGATTTTCTGAAGGGTTTTCTGCTGTTTTGGGGACCTATGGTTAACAGCAGGAACATACGGCAATTGACGAGAGTAGTTGAGTCCACCATAGTTGAAACTGCCGGTGCCCTTAGTAACTTGACTGCTGAGCTCCAGTCGGATCGCCTTATGACTCTTCAGAACAGGGTTGCGTTAGATGTCATACTTGCAGATAGAGGAGGGGTATGTAAATTGATTCAATCGAGCTGCTGCGTTTTCATTCCAGACAACGCTCCGACAGTGTACCAAGCCATTTCCAAACTGCACAAGATCTCCGAGTCTATACATGTGGACGAAGGAGATTGGTCATTGATGGGATGGTTTTGGGGATTGTTATTCACCTGGGGATGGAAGATTCTGATGATCATTGGGATGGTCTTAGCCATTCTTTTCCTGTTCTGTCTTTGCGTACAGTGTGCTCCTGCTATATGTGGCCTTTGTGCTACCTTGTGTGTAAGGAGACCTGTATCAAAAGACGTGCTAAGTAATAGGATGATGCTACAGCAACATCTTGATGATCTGATGAGTATAGACCTGGATTCAGACTGACGTGAGTTTAGGTTATTGCCTATGTATGGGCAAAAGGAGGGTCTGAGGTTCTGCGATTCTGAACCTGTTTCATAAAGGTCGTCTTATCGCGACGATTTTGGTAACAGCGGACCGAAAATGACGAGTGCGGTTTATACGAGTGTTTTCGCCATGTTCGAGTGATGGGTTCACCATGAAATTAGGGATTCCGTTCTGAAACCCTTGGTTCCATATTGTGCAAGGCAGCCATTTTGTGGTTGCCCTCACATAGGCCTATGACTGTGGCTGAACAAGTCTCTGGGACACGTACACCTTAGCCTGGGTTTGTGCTGACTCCTGTTTGACCTGGAGTGAATTGACACTGCTGCCTGAAGCTGACCTTGCCAAACCAGTTCTTGCCCTTTAGCTGGTCAAGATAGAGATCAAAGAGCAGGACATTGCTGAGTTATGTGAGGGAATCATTGAAGAGACCCAACAAGATTGTTGTATCCTGGTGCACTGTAAAGTCACCATTTACTGTGCTTTAAAAGCTAATACAGTTAATTATATAATAAAATGTGTTGTAAAATGCACCATTTATCTAATTTTTCCAAAATCTTCTTGGAGATTGAACACCCTCTACCCCATGCCCTCTTGAGTTAAGCCTTTAAGGCTGCTTAGTCCATGCTACCCCTAGGATAGCTTGTCTATAAGGTTAACTTACAACCATCACCATTAGGGATTGTTTGGACTGATATAGGGTGCCCACAGAATTGTGGACATCATACATCAGGCCAACTTCTCACACTGATTCTCCCACTTTTGTAATAGGAAGTAATATATCAACTGTAAGTGGGTTATGGTCACTAAAGCTTGACCAAGTTACCAATAGATCCTCAGTAAAATGGACTAATGGAATGGACATTAAAATGTAATCAATGTTGCTAGCTCTACCATTTCCTACATAACTAGATACTGGGGCCATATTTCCCGACTGCGAGAGACAACATAAGTTTTGACTTGCTAAAATACCCTCAAGGAAATTACCTAAAGATATATGCTCAAAATGGTGTAATGAAGAGTTAAAAATCCCCTGATCCTGGTTAGAAAAACTATTTAGATGACATTGGTTGATATTGAAATACCAGAGAATTATTATTTCATAATAAGCTGACTTAGCCTCCTCATAATATTTCAGGAAGTCTTCTAGGTCTTGCAAATGTTCCAGCTCATGCCCCCTGGTAAAATAATTGTAAAAGTTTATCACTAACACAGTGGGCCGATCCTTGAAAGGCAGTTCCACTGCCAAGACATTCTGAGAGTTACAACCAACCAAACATGTCCTACAAGAGAGTTTTAGTTAAAACATTAACGAAAAAACCTCCTCTCGCTCTGCCCATGTTTGATGGAGTGGCACATTTATGAAATGAAGTGAAACCGTCCAAGTAAAAACACTCGTTTACTTCCCAGGTTTCCTGGGCTGTGATAGGATGTAATGCTAGAAAAATTTCCCAGCATGAATTTCCTCTTTTGGCCCTTATACCTGCTACGTTCCATGAAAGAACCTTTTCATACTTGGCCCATGGGGTTTTGAATCTGGAGTGATTCTGGGACTGCAGTGGTTATTTCCTGCTAAATGGGGAGGCACCTAGTTCAGATTTGTCACCTTGCTCTAGTCAGCCATTTTCATCCAAGTTTTGGCGATCTGCAAAGCTTGAAATCTATTGTACGTTAGCAACTTATTTCCTATCTTTCTTATTGCCGCCGGATTCCCTGACTTTCGTGGTATTTGCCATTGCCCTTGCATAAAACCTCCATGCTATCTTGGGGGGTAAAAGTGTTGTAATGAAACTACACTTATTTGAGAATTTAGGTTACTCTGGTATGCACTGTCTATTTAAATCTTGGCTTTCTCTGGGTCCTTAAAATTAACGACTTTTAACAACCATACAATCTCCTACACCATACCTTTTAGTTTGTTGGCCTATCCACCCCACTCTTCTGGCCATTATAATGTCAGATGACATATACTGGCCATGTATTACATTTTTAGTGCACCAATGGGTCACTTTATGAATTAAGTTCTGGGTGGTTTCCTTAGTTTCTGGGGACAGAGGGGGACCTCTAGTAAGACTGCTACTAACTGCGCAGATGCATGGGGTAAGTCCAGGATACTTTGGTTCGCTACTCTAGATATGCCATGATTAGGTTGACTATATGTGGATGAGGGTGCCCTATGGAATCCAGGGGTCCTCTGGCCTGAGCTGCCTCGGCTTTCTGGGCTGTAAGTCCTATTGCTTCAGGTATATTTAACTGACTTGGTCCACTAGATATACCATTACTTCCTGAAGTAATAGGAACACTTAAGCTTTGACCAAGGTGGTCAGGTTGGGTTTGAATCTTATTTTGCAATACAGTTCCACCCCCTGCCCCTACTAGGTTTGGCACAAAGGACGTAGAGCGTTTATTACAAATTGTAATTGGATAATGGACCAATTCCTCTACTTTTTCTAATGTTTGTGTTATTGGTACTAAGAGAGTCTTTATCATTAGTTCCAGCTTTGCGAATGAGTCCAATAACTGCCCTTGGCCCAGATCAGGTTTTGAAAAAAAGCGGAGTCCGCGTTTGTAGCCGTGGGGATTTCCTTATAGACTTATTGTAGACAGTTTGTTTTATCTATCAAAATGTTAGAAGGCGTGTCTGACTCGCCAGAAATAAGTATCTCACTTGGGGGTGCAGAGATTGTTACTGCTGCTGGGCATTCTGGAGGGACCATATTGGCAGCGGAGTTCCCTTTTTCTCCCTCCTCACTAATGGTTTGACTTTGGAGACATTTACTAGCCTCTATGGATAACCTCCGCTCAGTCAAGGCTATTTCCTTCGTAATTGCTTGCGCGGCTTTGGTCAGAAAGGAATCCATTTTGCCCACCATGCATCCCCCCTGAACACCCACCTGTGTAGCGAGTGTTTTCCTTTTATCCATATCGGCATTGGTCACCAAAGGCCCCCTGTCTCTGTTGAAAGTCTTTTGTGGAGTACTTGAAAGTTCAAAGAAAACAAAGTGATTAGAAGTTATCTTGCTGTTTTAGCTGAATGCCATACCGGGACTCAAACTTCAAGACTTCAGGACACGCTTTACAGATTTCGGCCTAAAACGGCCAGGGTATCTGGCCCAGCCGGCCTTCTCCGGGCGCAGACGGGCCCGCCCTGAACCTGGGCTTCACCCGGGCTCGTCCCGCGCTGCGGGAGGGCCCCTGTGTTTTTATAGCGCCCTCCCCGGCGTGGTGTCAGCTTCACGGGAGTGCAGGGGCCTCTGGGAAATGTAGTTCCGTTTGACCGTTCCCCTCACGGTCGAGAATGGAGGAACCCAGCCGTTCACCGCACGGCAGCAGCGGAGAATGCTTGACAATGCCCCAGTCAGGTTTGCGTCCTGCGCTGTGGGAGGGCCGCTGTGTTTTTATCGCCCCCGGCGCAGTGTCAGCTTCGCGGGAGTGCAGGGGCCTCTGGGAAATGTAGTTCCGTTGGGCCGTTCCACTCACGGCCGAGAATGGAGGACTCCAGCCGTTCACCTCACAGCAGCAGCAGAGGCTGCTTGACAATGCCCCAGTCAGGTTTGCGTCCTTAGTCATAAGTTATCCAGGTGACATCAGACGGCAACGCCTCCAGCGAGGTCTTGAACGAGCAGGTAGTTCCTCCTCATACGTATGCAATGTGTGGTCTGACAATATGCCATGTCAGCCATCCACTGTTTAATAGATGGTGTCTGTTTACTGTCCCAGCGTAGAGATATTCTCCGTTTTGCGAGCAATAGTGCTATCATGCAGAATTTGCGCTTCAAAGCCTTCACGTTTGGTACTAATCCCAGCAAGCAACTCTTTACAGTACATGCACCTTAATCTCAAGCATGTTGGTCAGCGTCTCAGTTACCTGTTTCCAATAATCGTTAATTTTATCACATTCCCACGCCAAATGTAAAAAATCAGCTGGATCCCACCCACATCTAGTACATTTCGCTTCCGGTCGTATACCGCATTTATAAAGCCTGGCAGGTGTGTGATATGTTTGGTGTATGTACTTAACATGTAGTAGTCTAAGGTTCCCATTAGGGGTCAAGAGTTGTGTTAGTGTACATGTTGTTAACCAGTCCTTTTCCGTTATTGGGTCTGCCAGGGAGGCATTCCATCTATCCAAATCTTTTTGTGATGTATAGCCTATTTCATCTTGTGCCAACTTATAGAGCCGGGATACCAAATGAGTGGTATTGGATGACGTGATGATATGTTGTAGTGAATGTAGTTGTGCGGGTTCTTTGAGAAATTCCGGGTATAGGTCCTTTACGGCCCTCTTTAATCTGTGATAGTTGAATTGAAACAGCATGGTCTGGTTTTGAATGTAGGATAGGTCTTGGTCAGTGTAAAAGACTCCATTGGTGTATAGATCTCCTATAGTGACTATTCCCACTTGTTGCAGTAAGGCCATACCTATCTTTTCATTCGTTACCGATATTTCAGGGTGGTTATGTAGTGGCATGGCCGGTGCATAGAGCGGTAGTTTGTTCGCTATTTTTCCTAATGTTTGCCACGCTTTAGCAGTTGTATCCTGATCTCATCAGAAGCGGTCGCTCCTCACGCTGCTCCCTGCTCCGCCTGACTGTGGTATCGTAGCGCTATACTGCAGATTGCTGTCAGCTAGCTCACATTGCTCCCACAACTATTATTGCCTGTTTGCTTATTATAATTATATCGTAGCGCTATATTGCCAAAGTGCGCTTTCACGATCTTCAATTGTACTGTGCTGCCTGTATAATTCATTTGTGCCTGATTGTGCCGGTGCCACTGCCACTGCCATTTTCATCGCGCTTATTCAGATTGTGCCCCAATCCTGTTTCGCTTTTGGCTTGCTGCCATTTTGTTGTTGTTGTTGTGCCTCCCTTGCCGGCTCTCCACCCCGCTCCCGCCTCCCAGCTGCTCCTCCCTCCCACTGATAGTTTAGGCTCCGCTCTCCCGTTGTAGCGCTGTGACCGTCCTGATCTCATCAGAAGCGGTCGCTCCTCACGCTGCTTCCTGCTCCGCCTGCCTGTGGTATCGTAGCGCTATACTGCAGATTGCTGTCTGCTAGCTCACATTGCTCCCACAACTATTATTGCCTGTTTGCTTATTATAATTATATCGTAGCGCTATATTGCCAAAGTGCGCTTTCACGATCTTCAATTGTACTGTGCTGCCTGTATAATTCATTTGTGCCTGATTGTGCCGGTGCCACTGCCATTTTCATCGCGCTTATTCATATTGTGCCCCAATCCTGTTTCGCTTTTGGCTTGCTGCCATTTTGTTGTTGTTGTTGGGCCTCCCAGCTGCTCCTCCCTCGCCCCCGCCCCCTCCACTATCCACATATGACAGATGCCTTCGCGCGCAGCGTTCACGCGCCGCGGACGCACCCTATGCGTGCCGAAGGTGCGCCAAAGGTAAGCCCGTCTACGCCCGTCTACGCCCGTCCGCGCCTGGCCCGCGCCCAGCGCCAGACCCCCTGGCCCCCGCACCATCCTCCCCACCCGCTTCACGTACGACGCCGCAACCCTCTCAGCCCTTAATCCCGGCCGCACACCACAATGCTACCAAGCTGCCCCAGGACACACCCATGGACCCTTCACCTGCCACTCCTGCAAGTTCGACTGCATCAGGACCCACACCAAATCCACAAACTCCAAACAGAGCTCCGACTCTAACCACCTAAAGTGCATCCTGCTCAACACCCGCTCGATCCACAGACACTCCATTGAACTCTGGAACCTACTCAACACTACATCACCGGACGTCGCCTTCTTTACAGAAACATGGATGAACGCCTCATCAGCACCCGACATCGCCATAGCCATCCCGGACGCCTACAAGATCATCCGAAAAGATCGCACCAACCAAACTGGAGGAGGCATCGCCATCGTCCATAAAAACACCATCCGCATCACGACCAGTTCCGACGATAACCTCGCTACCGCCGAACACCTTCACTTCCAGATCCACACCGACCCCAAAACCACACTCAGAGGCACCCTCATCTACAGACCTCCAGGACCCCGCACACAATTCAGCGAAGACATCACTGACTTCATCAGCCCACATGCCCTCCCCTCCGAGGACTACATTCTACTGGGAGACCTCAACTTCCACCTGGAAAAGAAAAACGACAGCAACACCACCACCCTTCTGGACAACCTGGCCAATCTTGGACTCAAACAACTTGTTGACACCCCCACTCACCTGGCAGGACACACGCTCGACCCTATCTTCACTTCCAGCAGGCACATCTCCTTCGATCACACCACAGCTCTCCATTGGACGGACCACAGCTGCGTTCACTTCAACTACAAAAAGACCACGACCCACAACCTATTCCTCGAAGAAATTGGAACAAAATCGCCACCTACCAGCTCTTCAAATCGCTTCACCAAAACCCCCCTACCAAAACATCGGACCCAAACCAAGCAGCCACAAACCTCACACAATGGATCACCCACAGCGCAGACGAACTAGCACCCTTGAAAAACCATCTAATCAAGCAAGGTAGCAAAAAAGCCCCCTGGTTCAACGATGACCTTAAGAAATCCAAGAAATTCTGTCGTACTCTCGAGAAAGCCTGGAGAAAAAACCCAACCACTGACAACCTGGCCACTTTCAAGAACGCCACCCGCAAACACCATCAACTGATCCGATCCACCAAGAAATCAGCATTCAAGGATCGACTCGACGACAACGCCCAAAACAGCAAGGAACTATTCAACACCATCAAAGAATTTACCAACCCCACCGCCGGCACCAACGACATCACCCCCTCCGAAGACCTCTGCGACTCTCTATCCTCATTCTTCCACAACAAAATCGCCAATATACACAACAGCTTTGAAAACCAGTCCGAAGACCAGTCCACTCCACCCACCTCCGAACCAAAAACGCACTCTAACAACCTTTGCACCTGGAACCCAATCACCACCGAAGACACCATCCGCCTGATGAACTCCATCCACTCAGGATCGCCAACCAACCCATGTCCCCACCACATTTTCAACAAAGCAGACTCCATCATCGCACCTCATCTCCGCGATGTCATCAACTGTTCCTTCAACTCCGCTACCTTCCCGGAAAGCTGGAAACATGCCGAACTCAACGCCCTTCTGAAGAAACCCACAGCACACCCCACTGAACTTAAGAACTACCGCCCCATCTCGCTCCTCCCATTTCCTGCCAAAGTCATTGAGAAAGCTGTCAATAGTCAGCTCGCCGCCTTCCTTGAATCCAACAATTCCCTCGACCCCTCGCAGTCCGGCTTCCGAGCCAAACACAGCACCGAAACCGCACTCATCGCAGCAACAGACGACATTCGAACCCTACTGGACAACGGAGAAACAGCTGCCCTCATCCTACTTGACCTCTCCGCAGCCTTCGACACAGTCTGTCATAGCACCCTCATACAACGCCTTAGCAATGTCTGAATACAAGGAAAAGCATTGGACTGGATCATCTCGTTCCTCGCCGGAAGAACTCAGAGTCCGCCTCCCCCCTTTTAGATCAGAGGCCACCGAAGTCATCTGCGGCGTACCACAAGGATCATCACTCAGCCCCACCCTCTTCAACGTATACATGAGCCCCCTCGCATCAATCGCGCGCCAACACAACCTCAACATCTCCTACGCAGACGACACCCAGCTGATCCTCTCCCTCACCAAAGACCCAAACACCGCCAAAACCAACTTACACGAAGGAATGAAAGAAGTAACAGAGTGGATGAAGAACAGCCGTTTGAAACTAAACTCGGACAAAACCGAAGTCCTCATCTTAAAATCATCCCCCTCCGCCTGGGACGACTTATGGTGGCCACCGGCCCTGGGAACCGCACCCATACCTACGGATCACGCACGTAACCTAGGCTTCATCCTGGACTCCTCCCTCTCGATGACCAGACAAGCCAACGCCGTCTCATCATCTTGCTTCAACATCCTACGCATGCTCAAAAAAATCTTCCGATGGATCCCCACCGAAACAAGAAAGACGGTCACTCACGCACTGGTCACAAGCCGACTAGACTACGGAAGCGCCCTTTACGCCGGAACCACAGCCAAACTACAGAAAAAACTCCAACGCATCCAAAACGCCTCAGCCAGACTCATATTGGACATCCCTCGGCAAGCTCACATTTCTGGCCACATGAAAGACCTCCACTGGCTCCCCGTCAACAAGAGAATAACGTTCCGTCTCCTCACCCACGCACACAAAGCCCTCTACGACCTAGGACCAGAATGCCTCAACAAGTGAATGTCCTTCTACACCCCCTCCCGCCAACTACGATCGTCCAATCAAGCCCTCGCCGCAATTCCGCGCATCCATAGATCCACCATGGGGGAAGATCCTTCTCCTACTTAGCGGCCAAAACCTGGAATTCTCTCCCCACCCACCTCCGCCTTACATAGAATCACTTCTCCTTCAGAAAGCAACTAAAAACATGGATATTCGATAAGTAAAGCACCCCCTCCCTCAAGCGCCTTGAGACCCTCTGGGTGAGTAGTGCGCTATACAAATTCTCGAACTTGAACTTATCAATTGTGTTTGTCACGTCCATGCAATGGTGCCCTTTTATATGTCACAATCGCGTCTAGTGGGGTCGGACAAGCATCTCCCTCTTCCACCGCTGTGCGAGTCAAGTAGGGGACTGCATGATACCAGTAAGTGGCACACTTAATAGGTCCCCTTTAACGACATATCCCGTAATACCTTTGTCCTATGAAAAGATCTATTTACTCTAGCAATGTTCTTGTAATGACCATTTGTGATTCATCATAATCGACAAATCATTTCAATCATACATATTTAAAACTATATTATATCAGACTTACTTTTAAAAATAACCACTCGTAGAAAATCAGTTTTTGTCAGGGTTGTTCTTAGTAATACGTGAAATGCATTTTTTTCTTGCAGAGGTCCGGTCTGGAAGTATTTGCAATCTGCTCAGTATGGAAGGTCTGGAAACTCACATTTTGCTTCTCCACATATCTTCAGTCCTGAACCAGAAGAATTGATTTCTCTGGATGACACCATAGCTGCTTCAGCAGATGAAGATGTAGAGTCTGCTATATTATATGGAACTATACGGGGAAATGTAGTTGGTCTACGATACTACACAGGCGTGGTAAGTACTGTGAATATAGCTTCTCTTTTATGTGCTTGACAATGGTGGCAACTATTCCTCTATACCAAGATCCCTCTTTAAACTTTGTTTTTTCTCTAATTTTCTCACATGGAACACCAACGAACGTTGTAGATCTTGTATAAAAGAGCCCTCTTACTCCGAACCTCAGTCTTGATCTACGCCATTGACGACAAGCCAAAACGTGTCCTTTTTTAGTGCATTTGTATGACATACACTTAACACATTATCCAAAAAATGATCCCACTTTGAAATACAAAAACAAGAAGCATTCAGTCATAAAACGCATATAATAGCTTGTTTTACTTTCTTAATCATTCGTCAGTGTATTGCAGCTGCACCTTCATCCAAAGAAGAGAAATGGACAATAAGAAGTTGTCACATCACATACTCAATCAACTCCATATAAAACATTCTTCTAATATAGAATGATTTGTGTTTTCTTAAAACTGTTACTGGTGGCAGGTGCTCTTAGTTTCTCTTGAAATGAAAAAATGAGTTCTGCATCAATGTAATCCTTTGTCTTATTAACAGATCTGTCTTAAGCTCACAGTTCAGATAGTGGGAGTTATATGGTAGAATATATCTACTAAGCTGATCTTATTTTTATCTGATCATGATTATCAGTTTTTTTTCTCCTAAAGTTATTTTCTTACTCTCCAGAAATCATTATCATTTTATATTTCTTTTCTGTAGATGCTACACATGTAAGAATAGATAGTTAGTGTGATTCACCAAAGCACATATGACCTTTTCTGTACAATGAGGAGGTGAAACGATTTGGTTCAAAATAGCATTGCTTGATAGTAATCTGCATTTGTTTAAAAATGACATCTATTCTCGGTTCACCTGCCCTTTTCAAATAAATACAGTATGCAGGATTGATTGTGAGGGCATAATCTTTTCAACCTTTCAATTGTACTGTCCAGTATCTTCTCAGTATTGTATTCCGCTATTGACGCCTTCGCACAATTAGGCAAGATCACTTGTATTTCTAAGTACGCTTGAGCAAAGCCTCCATCTCAAAGGATGTGTAATAAGTTTATCTGGTGAGCTAGGGAGTCTTTGCTCACTGCTATATGTTAACTTTACTCTCCATGAACAAAGGTGTGCCTTTATTGCAAGGCACATTTTAATATGTATTCTTTTGTTCCCATGTATGTCTCGATTTATTTTTTGCAGTATTTTTGGAACAAATATAACAGATTCTGTGAAGTCTTTTTTTGTAAAGGGTTTTTGCAGTTCGAGCTCATGATGCAGATCACTGTTGTGTGTATATACATACATTTCACTGTTTTTGCTTTTTAAGCTTGAGGCACAACCTAAAAGTTGATTAAACCCCTGCCCCTCTGATAGGAAAATTGCCTAATACGTAACTACACCATTGCAAGTTAGTATTGAGTAAGTTCCTCTAGAACTTATCAATAAGTACAAGAATCTTGGGTGGACCAGCATCTTGGCTATTCCCACGCTCTCCAGGGGTGTGTAAGCGGGACGGATGAACTCACAGATATTGGTATTGGTTTTAAAGTCGCCTTTATTGGCTTCAACAGTTTTTTTCTTCTGGGGCTTTGTCTATAATAGGGTAATGCAGCTTCGGAGTCTTTGTCTGAGGTCGCCTGTCCTTTTAGAGAGGATCTTCCCTTCTTGCTCCACTCCAGGGTTCCTCCTGAGTCAGCCTCCGGTCCGGAAAGCAAAGAAAATTAAAGAAACAAGGACTTGGATTCAGTCTGGGGTTTTGCGCTATTTCTACGAGGGAAGGGGAGTGAGGGAGCACACAGTGCACAAAACGATTTCAAGCAGGTGAAATACGAGCAACCGATAACGGCTGTCGCGTGCCGAGAAGTGCTCGGGGAAAGGGGTGGTGAAGGGAATTGCCGGAGTGAGAATTACGGGAGTTTGAATCCCTTCCTCCCTGCCCACCCCGAGACTTGCGCCCGTACCTGGGTGAGCCACGCGTCTCCTGACGAGTGGCTGGGCGAAGAGTGGAATCGTTGGCCTCCTGGCTCTGCCGTCTGTTGCAGGGTCCCGTCTCTTCTGGGGTCCTCAGTCCGACCTTCTTCGGCTCGTTCCACAGCTTCTTCCCTCTCTCCAACTCTCGCTCGCGTCTGGTCTCCTTCCTCCTCCGTTTTTCCTGGGTTTTCAGCCTCACCCACAGTGACGTCCCAGGGGGCGGGCTCTTCCGCGAACTCAGCCCAGTTAAAGTAACACGGTCCTGATTCCTCTGGCTGTCGGAAGAGGGTTGCTCCTGCCGTGTGCCAGGTTTCGGGTTGCTGTGAGGGGAGAGGTAAGACCGGCATAGTCCCATCAATACAGCCATTGTTTTCCAATGTCCCGGACTGGATGCCCCCGGGACAGGGTGTCCATGTTAAACTGGTCCAAAAGTGGATCAGCTGATTTGTATTTGAAAGGACTGTATCTAAATTACTTCTGACCAGGTTCTTCTCAAAGTGATACATATTGACCCCTAAGTATGTAAAATGTTCGGTCCAGTCGTATACCCAGGAGAGCCTCAAGGCAGTTCTGTGCTAGATGCCAGAAGGGGGAGCTTAGCCCAATTTATTTTAAGGACTGATTGGCCCCCAAACTCATTCAACTTGTCCAGCCGGTAGGGCTGCTTGAGCATGGGTGATCTATATGTTTCATCTGTGCCAAGTGACACAATATATCAGATATTGAAATGCCCCAGTTGGGATCTTTTAGTCCTCAGAATGCACTCAACGGTTTTCAGGGCCATAGCAAAAATAACTGGGGACTGTGGGCAACCCCCTCTAGTTACCCTGTTAATACTGAAGTGTTCAGAGATTGCTCAGCTGACTCTAACTCTGCCCAACGGGTAGATTCAAAGCAACACGATTCAACTGAGAAGTTCCTTCCCAGATATCATCTCCTGTAGCATTGGCATAAGATATGGCCACTCCAGAGTGTCAAAAGCCTTTTCTATGTCTAATGACACTACCAAGTATGTTTCATCCCTCATTCTGGCCTGATCCATCAAGTGGAAGAGATGCTGGAGGTTCGGTGCATTTCTCCCAGGTGATGAACTTGTTCTCAGTCTTTTTGGTCCCGACTGTTCAGAGCAAGCGGTTGGCCAATACCTTGCACATGATTTCATGGTTGGAACATAACAAAGATAGGAGGCGGTAGGAACGAACATCTAGTGGTTCTCTTCCATGTTTTTGGAGAACCACTATCAGTGCTTCCTGTAGGGACAGCCTCGAACACAAGTCAAACGGATCTGGTTAACACTCCTATTTATACCTGTTAAACTGGTCTTTTCTTTTATCACTTTTGCCAGTGTTGCATTGCCTGAGTGAAAATCTGGCCCATGATAGACCACTCCTGAAATGTACCTATGTTCTGATTTGCAAAGAGATTATAAATTAAAATGATTGAGGTCACATTGACAATTCTAGACTACAGGCTGATAACTTTTCCTCCTAAAAGAGTGATCTCCTAGACCGTGAACAACTTTATTTCAATAAAATAGTGATATCCTGGCTGCTCAAGAGTCATCTGAGGCCAGAGGAGTGCTTCAAAGGGTTGATACCCATGTACACTTTCAAGCAAATTCCAATTGGCATAGCATTGAGGACGGCTGCAGATGATTAGTAAAAACGTAGACAATCCCAGACTTCCTTATTTTCAACCTTGAAAAAATATTGTACATGCTTTCATTCTCTTCGAGGCATGCCCCTTCTATTTGCCCCATATGTGGTCATTGTCTCCACCGACTCCACAGGAAAAGGATGAGGTGCTCATTGTGCAAATTCATATATGCCTGGTTGACACTAAAGCATTGTGCTTTTTAAGAAAACGTTCACCCAAAATTTTTCACATCCTTAACTCTAGTGAACTCTGAACGTGGAACTCTTTGTAGTAAATTAACTGCTGTTTGTGTCTGGGTGCCTACCTAGAGAGCCACCACGTGAATACACTTTAAATTATTTGGTCAAGAATATTTGCTTATAGTTCTCTAATTACCCTGGATATATCAAGTGACTCTTAAAATGCACAAAGCCATGGCAGGCATCTCAATCATTGTGCTGTCCCTGATATTAAATATTCTGTCAAAATCTTCATTGGCTGCTACTCTCTCCCAGGGTTCACACTCTGCTCCTCCATCGCAATTCTCCGCAGTTTTGTCCATTGCAACAATTTTCCATTTAGATCTCTTATTCTCTCTTTCTCTGTCTCGTGTCAGGAGTGTCTACTAGATGTCACCTTATTTTATGACCAGGAGATCATGTACTCTGTGTTATCCTCCCATGTGTGCAGTTTTCAAGTACAAGATTGCTCCCACAGCTGTAGGTATGGGTTTTTTTCTTTGACCATTGCAGACCTTGACCTGTGGGCCACATGATAACAGTGAGGGGTGTATTCCGAGGTTTTCAATCCCTCCTCCCATTCCACCTCAAAATCACCCCAGCCTCTCTTCAGTTGTGGATCACCAGCCCCCATAGTCTAACCTGCGCACATTCATCAACAGGACACTGCTCTTTCCTTTTAGTGGCATCACAAGCTACAGTCTTTAGTTGCCCCCCTCTAACAGTGGGTATCACTGTATCCCAATGAGCAGTCTCGTGCCTCTGATAACATCCCCACCAATTCTCTAGTATTTCTGAGTTCCACAGTAGAGCTGCTGGTAGCCACATTATTGTTTTCTGAATGATGGTCACTTAGACAGCATAAGTAAGATATATTTGTGGAATTCTCTTGTTTGTGTGCCTTTGTATTGCCAGGCACTTGTTGCTGAAGTTTCATTAATATATCAGTATCGTTATGCTGATAATCATATTGCCTTCAGAAAAAGATGACGTAATATGTGGGAGAGCACCTGCGGATAGAAAGCTCCAATTTTTTACTGGCATTCAAGGAAGCTCACATTATATCTGTTTGCCTCTCCACCGTGGAAATGTGAGTGCCTTTCCAAAATGCAAGGAGACTTGGTAACCTCTCCCTCAATTTCCTGACCTTCCTTTCCCTTCAATAGAAAGGTTACCTACCTGCAGTCTTATGCCTCCTTCATTGGTGCCCTACACACTGTATAGTTTTGCCCATGTACAGGGAACATTTGTATTTAAAACAAAAATATATTACATAAACCACTTTTCTTTTGAAAAACAATTTTTATGAATTAAAATGATTTTTGACAGCCTATAGTCTATATTGAGATTAGTTTACTTATCTTAACCCCTTCGATGCTGGTGACGGAACCGTTCCGCCATCAGTCACGGCTGAGCTGTGCTGATGACGGAACGGTTCCGTCACGACCGCGCCCTGTTCTGGAATGTCCAGCACAGGGCGGGGCAGCGGCGCCGCGGTAAAGGTGTTAAAGAAGTCTGTTCTGATTTTAAAAAGTCACTATAACTAAGCAACTGGACAGAAACGCTTACATAAACCTTTAAAAGGAAAAATTAAAGAAAACTGGGGCAGTCAAGCCACATAGGCTGCATCTTTTAGAGAATGAAAATTGATACTTCTGGCAGAGAAGCACTCTTCATCAGTATCCTGTCATGGCTTTTCAGTGGCAGGTACTTTTTAACACAGAGTTAGGATCTTGCTAGTGTGCAACATCTTCCTTGTTCTTTATACTGGGAATGAAGGAGAATTCCTCAGAACCTAGTTGAAAGTTCTCCTAAAGCTTTTTCCTTCTGCTTCAGTGTTAATTCATTGATATTCATCAGCATTACATAGAGTGACAAGCTGAAATTGTGGTGAAAAGAAAGAGAAACATATGCACTACCAAAAAGAGTTCCTTGTACCCTGCTTGATCCAGTCTGTGAGCCTCTCTAATGGAAGACGTAACAGACCTGCATTAGCTGATGCAACTTTCCTGACACAGCATCCTACCCCTGAGAGCACTATAGCACAGTCAATCCAAAATCTTTTTCTGCTGCTAGACCAAACGGGCGGTCTAAATAAATAAATACATTTAAAAATACACACTGAGCAAGAGAGTCCTTTCATTTGATGACTTAGTGCTTCAATCTGTAAATGTTGTTTGCCTCCTGGGTTGTTACATTCACACAATTTGGGATGGTATGTCCTCTACATGAAGACCTATGGTAGTCCTTCACATGGACATTACAGGATAGCTTGGATGCAGCAGAATTTATGTTATGGTCTGGCCTAAATACCAGGCATTCAGTTTCCTGAGCTATTGGCACCAGTGTGATGTCATGCTTGGATGGATGCCACCAAAACTTTCAGGGACATCAACACCTCACTTATGGATGTGCCCTTTAATGGGGCTCTTTTTTTTTTGGTAAAAGACAGATTCTGCATTACCATGCTTTAAGGGCCGCAAGGCCATGGCTAGTTTCTTAGGGTTGCTTGCCCCTGCTTGTCCATTTCATCTGCGATATCGAAAGCATTGGGTCTATTTGAGAAGCCGTGTCTATCACCAGAGGCAGCTCTCACAGGATTTTAAAGAGCAAATTCAGCCTTTTCTGTTTCCATTCGCATGGCGGTTGGTTGGGTAAGAGGTCACCAACAGCAGCAGCAGTCCTCTGTACTCCTCTTTTTTACCTGGCACCACTGTCGCCAAGCCTCTTTAGTATTCCCTCCATTAGCTGTTTGGAACCTGTGGGGGATGGGGTTGTATCAAGAGCGCTCTAACCCACTGGTACTTAGTATGTCAAAACAATCATTCCTTCAAATTGTTTAGCAAGGTTATGCCCTTCCTTTTCTAAGTACCCCCTCAATGTTATTCCAATTATTGTACATATGACAGAAGGTCATGCCACTATTCCTTCCAAAGTAGTAATGATGTAGCTTGCCAATGGGACTGTCATTCTCATACCCGAAGTGGAGAATTGTCTTAAAGTACTGAACTCCTACCTCAAGAAGAAGTTTAAAATGAAGACACTCAGTCTTGGCTAGCTTTGGATCCTCAGGGGTTAGAGCACTTTCAATTACCTATCCTGCCCTTCAACCTAACATTGGCCTTTATCAGAGATCTTATGGTGTACTCCTCCATTTTCGCCGGTCGGGGATTCACATATTCCTGTACCTTGGTGACAGGCTATTGAAGGCAGGTTCATCTCAGCTAGTCTCCAACCACCTTCACACATCAGTTTAGTTACTGTCTAAATTTTCTATCATTTAACAAGCCCAATCTTTTACCATCTCTGATGCTTCACTACATTGGGGCCAGTCTGGATGCGGTCGCTCTGACTGCTTTTCCATAGCAGATGTTAGGGTAATAATATAGGTGATTCAAGTGAGACGTACAGTCCAACCTTGATGGTTAAAATACTGCTTAATCTTCCAGCATCTTGGATCCTTCTGGTGCCTCACTCTTTGTTGGGCCTTGTGGGCATGTCAATGTAATCTTTATCTGCAGTTGGCGAATTGTTGAAAATTGAATCCCCTAAGGACCAGCTTTTAGCTTCTACTTGTATTGGACTAGTGATTGCTAGGTGAATGAACTATTCTTTGTTGAATTTGCCGATGTGAAGAATGGAGAGGCTTTCAAAAAGACTCTATCTTAATGGATGGTCCTTTGCTCTGCTGTGGTATTAATTCACAAGGTGAGGAATCTGTAGTTATTAGTATCCATCAGAAGAAAACGTTACTTTCGGTAAGGCTCTTACTGGTGGATAACAGATTCCGATCTCCTGCCTTCCTCTGCTGTGGAGTGGACTTTGAGGAGTTAGAAAGGTTCCAACTTAGAATCACCCTCTGTTAATGCTTCTCAATCTGTAAATCAAACATCTAGTCTGAAAGCACAGAATAGGCCAGTGAATAAACTGGTGTACAGATGACCTCTGTTTTGTAGCTCTGTTTCATCACGTCCCTAGGTGGGATGGAGTCGCAATGGAGGCCTATTGTGCCACCTGCCTGTGTGCTAGGGCTTTGCAAGAGTTTCTGGATCCTGACTGGTGAGATTCACACGTAGAAGAATCTACAGCTAGATAGAATAGCCACCAGAAACAGTATTAAGGAAGGTAAGTAACCTATTCTTCCCTGCCAAACTGCCATGTCTGGGCAGGTTACTGACACAGTATTTTGTATCTCACCATACGTCTATCAATTGTTTGGAAAGGTCCATCATTCACTTTTTTTAATGTATTTGTAAATATATGGAATTTGCCTCCCTCTTTCGAAGACTCCCCAGTGACCAGTTAGCGTGATATGTATCAATCCAACTGTTCTTAGAGTTGTCTGTACACTCATGACTTCCATATGCAAATGTTTTCCGGCTTGCCGTTGGAGGCATATGTAAAAGTGTCTCAAGGCTACATGATCAACCTGTCTTAAGATGGAAAGTATCCTATATTTTATTAGCGGATAGTGCTCTTGCCTTCACACTGTTACATATGTTGCTGCTCATGTCACTATTTGAATTATTGGATTTTACCTGCAGTGAATTATCCTCTTTAGGGTAAACGTTCACAGCTCAATTGTCTCCTTATGGCTCTGATTTAACTATGTAGGAGAAATTAAAAGCATTAATCCAGCATGAAACACATACAAACACAACTGATACAAACATACATTGATATTGCCCCCTCATCCCACACACTTCCTCAGATTGCCCCTACCAGCACTTTCCATCAAGATACAACAGGCACGTGGCATCCAACATAGCGCCTCAACCCACAACCCACACACATCTACACCAACAAACTGAAATGTGCCACTCACTTGAGCAGCAACAACAGGCCGAAAGTCCTTGAATACTCACAGTGGAGATGTTACCCACTCAAGTGTGTTAGAAAGGGGTAAATGCCTTCCTGCGGATCTCTCAAACACAAATCATTGAACAGGACCCATCACCGAACTAGCAGTGCAGTAGAAGATCACCCAACTAGAGGTCGAACAGCAAACAATACCCAGAATATTACATGATGACTCCTACTCCAACCTGCAATGGAAATTCTGGAAGCAATTGCTGAAGCACCTCAACAATGCAAGCAGAGGATAATAACAAAAACATAACACGGTGTATTTTGGGGCCTATCAAAAGGCAGATCTTCATTTCATCTAAGGGAACATTTAACTAAAGATGGAACAGCTCTAGAAGCCCATTTAGAAATGTCACCTTGTTGTGGAGGTCTGTAGAGAGTTATTTGGAAGATGTATACACATTTTACAGTGATGTTTCTTATCGTCTTCTGCATTTGATAACTGGATTGGGACAAGGATCTCTTCTTTCTAAAGCCTATTCAAACTGTAACTGGGCCTTTTCAAATCTTTTCTCTTTTTGAGTCTTGTCTGTGGTCCTTTACATGTACATATATCTTGCTAAGAGCCTCAATGATCTGGAACCTCCTCCTAAATTTACATGTAACCTTTTCTTGTGTTTGAAGTGGTGCTACCTATAATTTTCTGAAAATAAACTAAGGAGGTTCATTTAGGATTTGGTGAACTCTGTGTCTTAGCTGAAGTCACAGTGATCTCAGCTATGCACTGCAGGAGGACATGATGGGAGGTCTACTGCCATGGGAGAGGAGGATGTATCCCCATGACCTGTGGTCTCCTGCCAAACTTTAATAAATACAATACATTTAATTCTGTGGTTTATAATGAAGCGTGTCAATCTACAGTAATTCCTAAGTGCTGAGATATGCAGAAAGGAAAAAAGCAGGTACTCTGGGAAAACCCACTTCCTGCATTCCCCTGATGTAGGGTTTAAATATTATTACAGGTGTGTGTTTTTCACTTTTGGTTTTATTAAAATGGAGGTGTTTCATGGCACTTAAATTCTTCTCTTTTGTTTTAGGTTAATAATAATGAAATGGTTGCCCTACAGAGAGAGCCAACCAATCCATATGATAGGAATGCAGTCAAAGTAAATAATGTGAACGGAGAGCAGGTTGGGCATATCAAAAAAGAGCTTGCTGCGGCTCTGGCCCATATTATGGACAACAAACTGGCTAAGATTGAGGGGTAGGTATTATTGCATACAATTCTAATGTATTTATTAGTTTAAAAGTAACATAACATAACATAAGTAACATAACATAATTCAGTTATCAAACCAAACCAGGAGAAAAACTAATATTTGGGTACCCTACAGCATTGGTTCTTAACCCGAGGTCCAATTACCACTGGGGGCCCGTAGAGCCTACTCAAGGGTTCCATGACTGTTGCAAAATAAAATAATAGAATTAAAACATCAAAATGAATAAGGTGTATATATATATGTATGTATATATGTGGGTGTTTGTGTGTGTGTGTGTGTGTGTATATATATATATATATATATATATATATATATATATATATTTTACAATGTATTTGCAAGGTTTTATATAGCGCTGGCTAGACCCGAAGGTATCGGAGCGCTTTACATGAGGATGAGCGAGTTACAGGTTACATAATTACATCAATTACAGGAGCCAAGTATAGATAATAGGAGAAAACAAAAGACATGAGATTACCAGTAATATGAGGTATTACCGCGTAGAATAACCATTACGCACGTCTTAAGGAAGGTAAGGTAGAGGGGGAATGGTAAACTGGTAAGGAATGCAGAAGAGTCCGGCAGACCAGCAAGTGGAAAAAGTACAACAGGGGGAACAAAGCAGTCAGTGTGAAAGACGGTATATGAGGGGATGGGTGTGGGAGGCAAAAAAAAGGGGGGGGGGGGTAATAGACTAGAAGAGAAGGATGAACAGGTTCTAGGTCAAAACCGCCAAGTTGGAGGACCCACAGACGCCAATAGCAATTATTACAAAATGGCGGGATATACAGACACAAATCAAAGGTAGCTGAACTCCACGGCTCCAAGCAGGGCTGGAAAAGGGGACACAGCCAAAGAATCCTGGAGAGAGGAGGTGGGGGAGGGAAGTAAACACAACGGGGTGACGCGGAAAAACAATGTCAAATGTCCGGCTGGGTGGGTGATGGCTGAGGGAGTGAACCAGAGCCAGACTCCTCTATAGCTGCATGGGACAGCTCCACCGGGCATTGGCCAAGGTTGTTCACGATCCGCAGTAAGAAAAACACAGTTCAGGTATCCACCCAGTGGGCCTCTTCAAATATAATATAAATGTATAGACAAATACAGATGCAAAGTTGAAAATCTTTTCTATATTTGTGAATCTAACTAAACTTTCGATATTTGAGCATTTGTTTATTTGGTTTGTATTTTTTGTATTGTTTTAAGGGTCAATTTATAGAAATTGCTTAGACTGGGGGTCCCTAGCTTACAACAGTGACTCATTGGGGATCCCTGGATACCAGGAATGGTCTAGGGGAGTCCACAGAAGGCAACATGTTAAGAATTGTTGCCCTACCGTGTAAATTCACCCTGTATTTTTCTTCAAACTTTTTTGAGAATAGAGCCAGAGAGTGCTATAGGTTTGCAGGACAGTTGTCATTACAGGAAATTACTTGTTATAGTTGAAGGTTATTTGATTGGCAGCATCTGTTCAAGTTTTTGTTATCCGGAGTAGACATGGAGTCTTGCTGTTCTGGCATAAAACAAAGTGTTCTCTTATGTGTGTTAAAATCTGATCATGGTGCAAGTTGATTTCGGAGGCAATAAGAAATACTGTGTGTACCTTCATAAGTTTAGCAAGTCCAACTCAAGCTTCTCATCTTGTATCAGAAAAGCTCCGTACACTCCTGTAGCTTCCCGTAAACAATCATCCATGTTGAGAGACTCTTGGCTCAGTTATTTCCAAAACCTAGTTATACAATCAATAACTTTGGTCATTAGCAGATGCTGTTGTCCACAGCGCCGAGACAGCCTCTGATATTTGAACGCTTTGTAAATATCAAAAATAAATAAATAAAATGTATTAACTATTCTCCCTCTGGCTAGCTCTAGCGCAAGGGCAGCAACTTTCTTGCACATTTTATTTTTTGGCTTAAAAGGGCTGATTCCTAAGGCATATGTTTTAGGCAACACCTTCCTGGCAGTCCAAATGTGATGCTTGGCTATTGATTTTAAGAAGCAAAGTATCTTCTCTTCAGTGTTTAAGGGTATGATGCACAGCAGTGCAAGTGATATAAATGCAGCACTATTACACTGTGTTTTCATTGTCTGTTTTCTCAGGACTACAGCAAAAGGCTCGCACATTTATAGGGGTTAAAACGCAGTCATCCAGTTTTCCCATGAAGTCAGAACTTAGCGGCAGCTCCGTAACCAAGCTTGGCTTACCAGTGAATCCCATGACCACAAACTGTAGCAGTGTATCTGGATAATTTCCTTTTATGTCTGGTAGTTAAATGAACTTCTCTTCCTGAATTGGTTCCACGACATCAAGATTAATTCTGTCTTCCCTCCTCATACTAGTCGATTGAGAATGTCATTTATTTCTTTAAATGCCTACTGTGTATGTAAATACAAGGAGATGATAGACGGAGCACTGAAACTTTACAGACACTCGCCCGAGTTACAGATCTGGGTTTATTCCATCATCGATCTTTAGCTCACTTCTCCACCTCAGTTGAAACCCAGCTATATGCAAATCAGTCGTGACCATGTGCCTCATGGGAACAGTTCAGCCAGAACTGTCAAGCCAGGTCTTCCCTGAACTGGAAGCAAGCAAACTGAGACCGGTTTCGAGGTAACACCCCTCATCAGCCAGGCTAGTTTGAATCCAGTGGCAAAATGAGCAAGGACCCACATCTGGGCATATCCTGACAAGTTAGGGCAAACAAAGCAAACACAAGGAGATGATAGACGTAGCACTGAAACTTTTTAGACCCTCACCCCCAGTCATAGATCTGGGTTGAATCCATCATTGTTCTTTAGCTCACTTCGCCATCTCAGTTTAGACCCAGCTATATGCAAATTAGTCCTGACCATTTGCCTCATGGGAACAGTTCAGCCCGAACTGCCAAACAGGTCTTCCCTGAATGCTTGTTTCAGGTCCAGCAAGGGATACTTGCCGTTATTGCTACAACCCCTTTGCAAACCGGGATAGTCCGCTGTAAGGCCAAAATTAAGTTGCATTGGAGTAAAGAAAGTGCTTGTAAATATAAGGCATATAGAGAAGAAAGCTAGGGGAATGGCGAAGCCACAGGGCGGTGTCTGGCACAAAGGCTACGATCTAAGGAAGCGGCACAAAGAATCGCCGCTATGACAGATTCGATGGTGACTATAGTGGAGACACCTGATGAGATTTTAAATGTCTTCTACTCATTCTGTGAGGCACTGTACACTTGAGAGCAATCCTGCTGGTCAGACGGAGAGGCTCTATTACAGAATTTACGCTCTGAAACGTTGGGTCAGGAAGAATTGACTATGTAGGACACCCCCATCACTATGGAGGAGCTTGAGGAAGCAATAAATGTTCGCCATTGGCAAGGCGGCTGGCCCAGATAAGCTTCCTTTGGAAATCTATTTAACTTTCTTCCAGGAGCTTAAATCAGATATGCTGGCTACCTTTCGAGCGGCACAACTTGGAGACGCTCCACCCTCTTGGGATGAGGCAAACATAATTGTTTTTATGAAAAAAGACACGCCCCCGGTTTTACCGGGCTCTTCTAGACATATTTCCCTTCTAAACTGTGATGGGAAAATCTGTGCCAAAATCCTGGCATCACGTTTGGCTCGGGTGATGACCCTATTGGTTTCCATCCGACAACATGGTTTTATACCTGGCAGGGGCGCCGTCAACCATATAAACAGGGTAGTGACCTTGTTGGAATTGGCAAACATGCAACACACTACCATAGGCTTGGTGTTACTAGACGCCGAAAAGGCTTTTGACCATGTATCCTTGGGTTTTTTATGGGCGGTATTGCAACGTCTGGGGTTTGGACTGTGCTTTATTAACTCCATTCAGGTTATGTTTTGGATCCCTATAGTTAGAATATACATTCTGGGCATAGAGTCTTAGCCAGTGTCCATTACTAGAGGTACAAGGCAGGGTTGCTCTTGCTCCCCGCTTCTATTTGCTCTGTATATTATCCCTTTTTTGACAATGTTAGAGGGTAGTAAGATGATTAAACCTGAATCCTGTGGACGGGAACACTTTCGAGTGTTTACGTATGCAGACGATATAGCTGAGGTGACCTCTGACCTAACTACAGCTATCCCTGAGATAGAACTGCTGGCGCATTTGTTTCGGGCGGTATCCATGTACAAACTTAATCCTTTCAAAACACAGGTTATCTGCACCAATTTAGCTTGCAGCGGTGACTCTAGGGTGTCTGATGAGGTTACATATTTAGTTGTCAAAATTAGGGTATGTCTGAAGGAATTAGTAGAGGCTAATTAGGGTTCTATCCTAAATGGGATTAAGCAAGACTAGATTGGATTGAATGTCTCCACCGGTCACTGGTGGGGAGTTGTAATGTCCTTAAAATGAATATCCTACCCAAAGTATTATACTACTTTAGATCAATACCACTGGCACTTCCTCGGGCATAGCTTCAGAGACTGCAGTCATTATGTGGTAGATTTGTATGAGGTCAGGGGAAACCACGCATAGCAATGAAATTCATGATACTACCTCGTAAGCTTGGGGGCTGGGCAGTGCCTAACTTTACCTTTTATAACTATGCATGTATACTACAAAATATGCAGATCCTACCCACGGGGGAGGTGGTTGGAAACGTTGCTGAAGTACCGTCCATTTATCAGATGTTGCTTGGTACAGATGCCAAAAATTGTTTATTTGGTATATTGGAGCCCAACTACTATAAAAAACAAGCATTGGAAATGCAATAGGTCTCGCAGCATTAGAGTTAGTGCTTTTAGAATTGTTTATGGGTTTTTTGTTGTAAATCTTTAGCATTTTTATTTCTTGTAGCCAATGCTAAAGAATTACAAATCAAAAAAGCCATAAACAATTGTAAAAGCTTTAACTAAAAATCCTCTGAGACCTATTGCACTGTGTGAGGGTGAGGTGTTGAGGGTGAGTGAGGGTGAGGGTGAGTGAGGGGTTGAGGGTGAGTGAGGGGTTGAGGGTGAGTGAGAGTGAGAGTGAGGGTGAGTGAGGGTGAGGGTGAGTGAGGGTGATTGTGAGTTAGGGTGAGGTGTTGAGGGTGGGTGAGGGTGAGGGTGAGGGGTTGAGGGTGAGTGAGGGTGAGTGAGGGTGAGTGAGGGTGAGGGGTTGAGGGTGAGGTGTTGAGCGTGAGGTGTTGAGGGTGAGGTGTTGAGGGTGAGGGGTTGAGGGTGAGGGGTTGAGGGTGAGTGAGTGTGAGTGAGTGAGGGTGAGGTGTTGAGGGTGAGTGAGTGAGGTTGAGGGGTTGAGAGTGAGTGAGGGTGAGGTGTTGAGGGTGAGGAGTTGAGGGTGAGGGGTTGAGGGTGAGGGCGAGTGAGGGTGAGGGGGTGAGGGGTTGAGGGGGTGAGGGTGAGGTGTTGAGGGTGAGTGAGTGAGGGTGAGGCTGAGGTGTAGAGTGTGAGTGAGAGTAAGAGTGAGGGTGATTGAGGGTTTCAGTGTTGGTGAGGGGTTGAGGGTGAGTGAGGGTGAGGGTGAGTGAGGGTGAGGGTGAGGGAGGGTGAGGGGTTGAGGGTGAGGGGTTGAGGGTGAGTGAGGGTGAGGGGTTGAGGGTGAGTGAGGGTGAGTGAGGGTGAGGGGTTGAGGGTGAGGGTGAGTGAGGGTGAGTGAGGGTGAGGGGGTGAGGGTGAGTGAGGGTGAGTGAGGGTGAGTGAGGGAGGGTGAGGGGTTGAGGGGGAGGGGTCGAGGGGGAGGGGTCGAGGGTGAGTGAGGGTGAGGGGTTGAGGGTGAGTGAGGGTGAGGGGTTGAGGGTGAGTGAGGGTGAGGGGTTGAGGGTGAGTGAGGGTGGGTGAGGGTGAGTGAGGGTGAGGGTGGGTGAGGGTGAGTGAGGGTGAGGGGTTGAGGGTGAGTGAGGGTGAGTGAGGGTGAGGGGTTGAGGGTGAGTGAGGGTGAGTGAGGGTGAGGGTGAGTGAGGGTGAGGGGTTGAGGGTGAGTGAGGGTGAGGGGTTGAGGGTGGGTGAGGGTGAGTGAGGGTGAGTGAGGGTGAGGGGTTGAGGGTGAGTGAGGGTGAGGGTGAGTGAGGGTGAGGGTGAGTGAGGGTGAGTGAGGGTGAGGGGGTGAGGGTGAGGGGGTGAGGGTGAGTGAGGGTGAGTGAGGGAGGGGTTGAGGGGGAGGGGTTGAGGGTGAGGGGTTGAGGGTGAGTGAGGGTGAGGGGTTGAGGGTGAGTGAGGGTGAGGGGTTGAGGGTGAGTGAGGGGTTGAGGGTGAGTGAGGGTGAGGTGTTGAGGGTGAGGTGTTGAGGGTGAGTGAGGGTGAGGGTGAGTGAGGGTGAGGGGTTGAGGGTGAGTGAGGGGTTGAGGGTGAGGGGTTGAGGGTGAGTGAGGGTGAGGTGTTGAGGGTGAGGTGTTGAGGGTGAGTGAGGGTGAGGGTGAGTGAGGGTGAGGGGTTGAGGGTGAGTGAGGGTGAGTGAGGGTGAGGGTGAGTGAGGGTGAGGGGTTGAGGATGAGGGGTTGAGGATGAGGGGTTGAGGGTGAGGGGTTGAGGGTGAGTGAGGGGTTGAGGGTCGCTGCATCCCATCTTCCGTATTGGGGAACAAAGGAACGATCCGAGCAAGCTCCCTGTCGGGTCATTCTTAAACGCCCCTTTGAAAGCACGTCAGCGGCAGTGTTGAGCGCCAGAAGGATTCGCTTCAGGGAAGAAGAGCTGGCCGCTTTGTTTCGGCGACTGCAATCCAGGAATGTGAAGTCAGGCGAACTTGAAAAATAAAAGTCTGGAAAAATGAAATCTTTCTGCCCTAATTTCCCCCAAAAGAGCCTCCATTCGCCTTGGTCAGGTTTTACGTTGCACATCTGATAGAAATGCTGGATCGCCATTTACAGGGGCACGTCCTGCCTCTCCGCAGAAAGTACGTTTCTATTTCCAGGAAATAAGTGAGCGGCGCCAGACAGTGATGTCATCCAAGAAGTGCAACAGAGAAGCCACCACCACTGGATGCAGGACGCGTGCCTCGTAAAAGAAGCAACCTAACCCAAATCTGAGAGATCTAATACCGCATTAAAAAACAATGGCAAGTAAAAAAAACAAGCCATAATTGCTGCAAAATACATGTCGGGCGGAACACTATGCTAAGCACAGATTTTTAGCTTAGGTGTGTTTAAGCAACGCACTTAATTACTTTGGCCATGGCCCTCTGTGAGACCACCACCCCTGTGTTTTCATCTCACTTAAAGCCCTGCTGGGGAAACACTTTGAACCTAGCCTGCCTCAGCTTTTAGCGTGTGCTCTGTGGCTGTTTTTCATAAACAATTTCATGTGTCACATCTTTATTGGCGTGTTAATTAAAAAGCATTGCAATTATAGAATAAAAGCAAAAGGGCACTGGCAGTTCAACAGAGCTTTCAGACATATGCATAACCATAGAAGGACATTAAAACGTTTGAGATGAAAAGTGACCATCATCTGCAAGGCTATTTTAGTGCAACTGAGAATGAAAGTGGAATTCGGCACCAGTTTTCAAAGCACCAAACCTTATGGAGATTGCATGCGCCGTGCGACATTCCCAAGAATAAGCATCAGCAGTCCGAAGTAGTAAAACATAAGAGTTCGCTGCACACAGATTCCTACCTTGAGTCGCAACAGCTCCGGCTCAACTAACAATGTAGAGGGGACGCTTTGCCAATCAGCGCAGCTCTTCTCATCGGGCCGACCCACAGCGGGAGGCAGACTTGTGCAAACTAGGCACCGTCGAGCCCCTATTTCTCTTGTGAATCACACGTACATGCAAAGCACGCAAAAACTTCTTTGAAGGAACATGGTAGCGACCTATCGACTTTGTCAGTGACTAATTCAAGTTGTTCCGCTGTCTGGCACTTCAGAGCCATTTGGATAGGGCAAGTAGCATAGCGACGGACTTTAACAAAACGGAGGGAAGAGAGGGGAGGGGGGAGGAGAAATGCGACACGGCGGGAAGGGGAGGGGGCGGAGCGGGTCAAATAAACAAACAAGCCGGGGAGGGGGGAGGAGAAATGCGACACGGCGGGAAGGGGAGGGGGCGGAGCGGGTAAACAAAGACGGACGTGCACGCGCTTTTAAGCTCAATGCGCATGCGCATTGAGCTTAAAAGTCACGGGCACTGCAAGGAATCGCCACGATTCCTTGCAGTGTGGATAAAGAGTAGATAAGTCGCAATACTCTCGCCTTGCTCGATGCGCATGCGCATCGACAGGCGAGACCTAAAAACTGCTTTAAGGTTCGCCTAACAGCTTTTAAGGCCTGGAAGGTAGTACGGAGATGCTTTCAGATTGTGGGGATTTGTTATTATACACCCACGACTGCTTCGACATGGTTATCAATTATTTTTTGGGATTTGATAATGGTCAGATGGAGAATTAAAGGAATACGACAGACAGGTTGTTTTTACAATGATGAAGGTCTCCTCCTTTGCAACTGTGTCAGGTAAATATCTCCTACCTAAACCCGAATTCTTAAAATTCTTACAGATTCGTGATTTTTTTTTATGTAGAGGGCAGAAGCAGAGGGTGATAGAACCTAACCCTTTGGTTGAGGCCATAAGACCTGATTGGGATCGGATTGGGTTTTTATATAATTGTATATTGGATACACAGCAGGACGACATAGCTGCTCAAAATCTTAAATGGCGCAATCGGTTGGGCCGGCAAGGGCTTTTCTTGGAGCAATCTATTCATACGGCCGAAAAGATCTTGATATCAGCTAAGTTAAAGGCACAGCACTGTAAGACGATATTCGATCTCTGCTACACTCCTGCCATAAATATTTAAATGCGGAGGGACGAACAATAGGAAATGCTTTCATTGTGGGGAGGAGCAGGCTGATATTTTGCATATTTTCTATAGTTGTGCTCATTTAACTCAGTTGGTAGGGCACAACTTTGATTACTGGGGCAGGAATTAACATTACGCCGGAAATAATATTATTAGGCATCAGGGATAGCTTGATTGAGGGGCAGACTGCGCATAAGCTATGTTATTTAATCTTCATAGCCACTGCCGTGGCACAGTTATGTATTGCCTCAGTGTGGCTACAGAAAGAACCTCTCACTTTTGAGATGTTGAGAGCCAGATTTTATGCTATTTATAATCTTGAATACAGCCTTTACTCCCTCAAGGGTACACACAGACGTTCTTTGGCCTACAGACCTGGGGGCCCATGATCGAGCATATGAAAGAATAAATGAATATTTTATGTATCGAATCCCTATCGCATTACAGAATTTTTAGCTTTCTTGTATCTGTCGGATGATTTTACTAATTGTTTTGGACCCTGACCTGTTTTTCTGTCGAAATGCTGTCTATTTAATCATGTTATGGATTGAAATAAAAAAATGTGTATGGAATATCGACCATATGTCATCGTTACCTGTTACCTACCCCAATAAGAGAAGTATTCCTAAATCCTGCACCGGGCCTGGTAAAGTCTACTGTTTATGACTTCAATTACATTTTTTATAATGTAGAACTAAGATCATACGCAGTCACTCTTCAATGAACTTCAACCCAGTGAACAGATTGGGTCTTTTTAAAAACCTGAACAATTAATTTTCAGTTTTTTATATTTCACAAATTTTCACATGTAACTGTTTTTTTCTTTTTAAAAAGCGTTGTCCCATATGGAGCTACCAATGCATTCACCATGCCTGTGCAACTCAGCTTTTGGGGGAAAGAAGAAAACATGGAAACAGTTTTGAGTCATTTAAAAATATATGGATTCAAACTCGGACCTGACTCAACAGGTAAGTTCAAATATTCTGAATCGATCTGCTTGAGCCTTAATACTTTGCAGCAGTATTTTATGTAAGCACCAAAATATGCATTTCTTGCATGCTCCATCCCTTCTGAGGTGCTATTGCTGAGTAATATATTTAATTATCTTTTACATTGATATATTTCTAATTGAGTTGTCTTTCATGTGATCTTTAATATTCTTAAGCATTAGAGTATCACTGCCTCTGTTCTTAAATTCTTCTTTTAAAGGAAATGTAATGCTTGAATGCGTGCAGATAAGCATTGTTTTAACAAGAGAGTGTGGGCAATACCTCACTTCACCTTGTATGAATTACTGCTTCAGAACATAGGGAAAATTATATTTCTTCTTTTTGAGGCAGGTCCCCTTTTTCCTATAACAGTCTTTTTAGGTCTCGCCTAGACGAAAGCAAAAGCGAAGCTTTTGCTGTCTAGGGAGACCACTTATGTCGCCACTTTCCAGGGATTCCGGGGAATGTAGACAGCAGACTGTGACGAGCTTGTCCTCCTGGCGATTGTATCTCGTGAGCGCGCACGTCGCGTCGCCGTCCCTGCTATTCCCATGCACAGAAAGGCTCCCGCACGCATGCGCACATACACACACTGCATACACACACACACACACACGCACCCCCCCTTTAACAGACACACGCGCAGACAGACACACACACGCACGCACAGACACACTACAACAGACACACGCGCACACCCCACCCCCACTCACCCCTCCTCCTCAGCAACACACTCACCTGTTCTGGCGGTGCTCGGCGTGCCTCTCGGGCGGCGGTTGCGCTTTGCGGGGCTCTCTCACCACATGAGCCCCGCCTTCTTCATGCGCCCGGCCGCTCTTCACCCGGTCCCCCATCTCGGGACCGGGACTCGATCAGGAGCCCTCGGGGCTCCTCGGACAGTGGTTTTTCTCTCGCGCCGCGATGGGGGCGGGACTTCCGGTTGGGGCCGCGCTGCGATTGGCCGGCTGCCCAACCGCTTCCAGGTCGTCGCAGCGCGGCGGCCCAGCGGGAACTTGTTTTTTAGTGCTGCAGTAATACCAGGATCAGGGCGCAGACGGCATTCCGTGTTGTGTGGTAATAAGGCCGCTCGCACAAATTCAGCGGACCAGCCGTATATCTACGGCGGCCCCATGTCTACTTCGGTGCCATGCTGCCCTATTAAAGTCACCCCCCGCCACACACACATGGCTTACCACCCTGTCTTTCCAGCCTCCGCTCGCTTCCCCTGCCCCTCTGCCTATCCATGCCTCTCGCGCTCCTGCTCATTAGTTTCTTCTCCCTCCCTACCCGCTGTCTCACTCTCTTCTCCCTTTCTATCGCTGTTCCCCTCTCCCCCTTACGCTGTTTCCCTCGCATCTATCGCTCTCCACCTACCGCTCGAGTCCCCTCTTGCTTTCTACCGCATACTCTTCCTCTTTCACCGTGCCTCTCACCCTCTTTCTATCCATCCAGTCCCCTCGCCTCTGCATTGCTCCTTTCTACCATCATGTTCCCTCTAGCCCTTCTTTTCTAGCTCTCTCCCCTTCATCCCTTCCTCTGTGTTTCTCTTTCCTCCCCATATTCCATCCTCCTGTTCGCCGTGCCTTCTCGTTCCTGCTTTAATTTGCAGCAATATTTTCCTCTGCCCCCCCACCCCTTCATTCGTCATTTTATCTTCCCTTGCGGTTAGTCGCTATACATTTATAGCTTTCTTCTTTACGTGTTCAGTACACACGTGCTCACATTTCTTTTGATTAATCTCAAGCTTTCCCTCTATGATTACAGCATTGTTCCAAGTCTGTAAGACACAAAGTTTCCTATTCATAGATTTTATTTGACAACCTATCTCTTTTTAAACAAGCATTTACAATGCCATAGGTCTCGCATTTGCGAATGTTTATGCTATTGGCATTGGAAATGACAATGCCTTTTATTTATTTGTTTAAAAAACCAACACATTAATAAAAGGCATTGTAATCAACAATGCCAATAGCTCAAACTGTAGTAAATGCGAGACCTATTGCATTGCAAATGCTTGTTAACTGTTTTCTCAGCAACACAGTTGACCCACTTACAATACTCTTTTTATGATGATAAAAATCATTGTAGCTGAATACATTTTTTCTGGTTTTCCTTTAGTAGTCCTCTCACCTGGAAAATTGTGATTGGTAGGGAGATACAGAGTAGGTGGTTTAAGGACTGGGAGGCCGTTTACAGGATCACTAAACTCGCTTTTGTCAGAAAAAAGAAACCTCCAGTGTAAGAGGACCATACAAGCAAAACAGTCAGTGTAGGTGATTTCTCTGTTCGGATGTATTTATATATTCAGTTCTAATACTGAGATGGGCCCTTCAAGCTTACATTGCTGCTGCTTTCACTCTCATTCATTATTTAAATCTTAGACTTTGAAACTTTGGCCATCAAGGTCCTTGCTGGGCATTGGCCACAAGCTTCATGTGGAAAACCCACTAACCAGTGAGATCCATTATGACTTTGAAGACTTCGACCCTGGGACTACTATTCCTGTCTGATTTTTCCAAGCTGTTGATGGCTGCTAAGGAGTCAGAATTATATAGGTTAGATATGTATCCTGGAAGACCAATAACAAATCTTCAGGATACATCTACTGCACCTCGTGATCCATCAACTGTGACTCTCAGACTAATCACTCCCAAGATTACCAACAACAACAATGGCAGGAAGGGCTTACCCGTATAGACAGATTGTGACCTGGAATGGAAAGGTCCTTTTAAAGATGGGAATTTTATCCTAGGTTCAGATTTCTCCACTGTAATGGGATGACTGGTTTCAAGAGCATCAACAGATATTGAGTCATCTCTTTACTCAAAAGAGGTTGGCAAGGTGCACAGCACTATGGTTAACAATTTGTACGAAAATTAGATATCTTGCAATTGCGTTAAGTGTGGGTTGGGTGCTCCAGCAGGTAACGTATCCGTCCGTGTACGTTCTCATATATTAAGGAAAAAATGTGCGCACAAGATTATGAGCTTATCCCTACATTTGGGCACTCCTTTGTTGTTCTTCACAGAAGACAAATTCAAGGTTAAGTACTGTTAGGTTTTATATTTCACTTTGTTTAAAGTTCAACTTTTCGCTGTAATATTGTCATGATATCACCAGTTGAAATTATTTTTAAATGATTCTGAATTATGGCAAACTCGTATCATTAGACGTCGCTCCAATGCATTTCGGGCCAACGCCCTTTCTCAAGGAGCTCTGCGAACAGAAATACATAGTATGTAGCCCTTCATGTCAATATATCTCACTAATACAACAAGGAAACAATTTTTCAAAATCATGCAAATGAGGGATAACATGTTAGTGTAAACGCGTCGCATGTGAACTGTGCACGGGTAGTTAACGTGATGACTATTTTCGGAGCCGCGTCGCAACGCAATAGGGGACATGGTTGCACTCACGTGAAGAGATATATGCAAGGCTTTACTACACTGCGAAGAGAATGAAAAGCATAGCTGTTAATGGTACCTCCATTGGTTCGAGGTTCACATAATATGCGAAGGTCGCTATCATCATGCCTGTCGGCTTGGCTTGAACTTACTTGGTAAATTAACTTGCAGCCTTCTCAAGTGGCTGTGAGATGGCTGCACGCCCGGCGATCCGAGCTCACGTCTAGCGGATCCTCACAGGGAATGGAGGCTACTCGAACGCGGAAGTGTTTTAAACGCATCTAGATTGGCTCAGTTTGCGTTCAGAAAGGGACTAGAAATGAACAACGGACTCTACGGTAGAAAGCCGAAAGGGGAGGTGGGGTCCATATTGAGAGTGTGTAGTGGTGTGTAAAGATCAGTATATATAAAACAACATAAACACAACTATCATAATAACATGATTAAAGCAGGCAGCACAAAATCGTTATACAATAGGATATCACCAAGTAGGTGTTTACAGAAAACAACTAAATTCAGTTAGTTCGTTAAGCCCAAATGGCTTGAGGGTTTGCAGACGATATATCCAGGCAATTTCTCGCTGTAACAAGGCCTTGTTATTGTCCTTGCCTTCTTTTTTGTCGATCTCCAATACCAGGAATTTGAGTTGAGCAATACTGTGTTTTTGTTCCATGAAGTGCATTGCAATGCTCGATTTCTCGTTTTTAGTGCGAATGTTTGATTTATGTTCATTTAACCGCACTTTGATTTTTCTTTCCGTTTTGCCAATGTAAATTTTCTCACATGGGCACTTTAACAGGTAAATTAAATTGGATGAATCACAAGAGGCGCTGACGTTTAGTTTGATGTTGTTGCCCTTCATGGGGTGACATATGGAATTTCCTTTGATTACATTGTTGCAACTGTTGCAGTTAAGACATGGGCGGGTTCCTTTGGCCTGTGCTCGAAACGTAGGCTCTTTAGAGAGGATTTCTCTTAGGTTGTTGTTTCTGGTGTAGGCGAATATCGGTGGTGATTTAAACATATCCATAAATTCTGGTTCTGATGCCAGAATGCGCCAATGGTTCAGTATGATTTTTTTTGTATGCCGTGCTTTGTGTAGAGTATTTAGAAACTAACACCATCCTGTTACCTTCAGGTTTGATGACTCTAGTTAACGCCTTATCTCTTGATATCTTAGATACTCTCTCTTCAGCACCTTTGATAATTTCCATCGGGTATCCTCTTTCAAGGAATCTGGATCCCATTTCCTTCATCCGTTTTTCACATACTGATGTTTGTGTTACTGTTATCTTTGGTGTTAAATTGTTAACCACAGTGCTGTGCACCTTGCCACTCTCTTTTGATCTATATTTATCTATATATTGATCTATATTTCATTATACACCCCCTCTTGGCTGGTAGCACGCCTCACAGCTATAAAGATGCAATATGACTAGATATCTAGAACCACCGAAGCTAGAGCTTGTACTCTAGCATATGGAGATGAAGAAACGGAAAGAATTTATGCCCTGATCAATGAAGACCTAGTACAAGAAACAACAGGCCGCACAAAAGAACAATGCATTAGGCAACTATTATACCTATCCAAGCGCAGAATCAACCAAAAACTACATGCCAATACCCTAATTAAACATCACAGAGCTTTACGCATACCCCGTGGACTCCGGATAGCACTCAAACCATCTTTATGCAAAAATTCCAATACTTTTCAAGAAAAATGGACCGCGATCCTCAATAAATGCAGCCTTGATCTTATCCTACTAATCGTGGAAGAACTGTCTAGCATATTAATGGAACTCACTAAGGAAATAAAAGATATAGAAAAGGAACTAGAGGAGTCTATCTCAGCCGATGAATTGTCCAAAACCTTGGAGGACATTAACACACAACTTGAAAAACATACTAGAGAAATTAATGAGAGAAAGATCCGAAAGTTCAGGCGTGACACCTTGGACTACAAGTTAGGTGAAGTGTACACCTGGGTGGACATATACGCCCAAAGACGCCGAAACAAGCCTTACAGCCAACAAACAGACACCTCATCGTCAGGGAGCGATTCCTCCAGTCACCCACCGAAAAGAACAGTCATGGGAACAAACACACGAGACACCAATAAAGACACCAGTGAGCGATTATCTTCAATAGAAGCAAATCCATCCACATCAATGCCTTTTTTAGAGGAAGGCCTACGCGAAACAAGAGACCCCGGAGGGGAAACAGGAAAGGAAAAAGGCCATCCCATTACGAGGAGCACAAAGAAGAGGATCACCTAGTGATTAATATATCTGATCCAAAGCTCACACCACATGAAATGAAATTATTGCAAAAAGATACATCCTTTATTCCGACGACATCTACTAACCTACTAGAGCTGGAAGTTAGCACATTTAGGCTTACCCGTAAACTTCGTTTACGTCACTTCTTTGATAATGTGTTACCACCCTCAACTGACAAAAAAATTGACCAACTCATGGGTTTACGCCCCCCAAGCACTTATATACCACCCTTTAGTCACAAAAATGTTTGAAACCTTGGTTAAACAGGACCTAGCTAAAATAAATTATCAGAGAAAAGTGAGTAAAAATATCACTCAAAAAGACAAAGATACGCTTAGAAAAATTGCTGGCAAAAAGGATATAAAGTGCATCAAAGCGGATAAGGGCGGAGCGCTGGTAATTGTAAACACGAGCATGTATGCAAGCAAAATCAATGAACATATTTCTGATCAAGATACATATATGCAACTTGAAGTAAACCCCACCAGTCAATTCAAAACAGTTTTAACTGAGATACTTGTGAAAGCCCAGGAGTCTGGGGCAATTAATGAGAAAACCAAGAAATTTCTATTACTTGAACTTCCTAAAAGCCCTGTTATCAACATGACACCTAAAATACATAAAAGCCTGGAGGATCCTCCATTTAGACCAATTGTGTCCAACAGAGGTTCCCTGCACGAACCTGTGGGGAAGTTCCTGGACCGATATCTTCAACCACTGGTCAAACAAATGAAAAGCTACATAAAAGATACAACAGAATTTTTAATCAAACTATCGGAAATCACAATTCAAAAAGGGGAACATCTAATTCTGTGTACAGCAGATGTAAAAAGCTTATACACATCTATTCCCCATGAAGGAGGAATCAATGCAATCGAGAAAGCTATCTTGAACAGCAATATTGAAGACACTATACAACCTTTTCTCATGGAGCTCATGATATATACCTTATATCACAGCACCTTTGTACATGAAAATGAATGGTATTTGCAGCTATCGGGAATGTCGATGGGGAATGTCGATGGGCAATTGTGCGGCGCCTACCTACGCAAATATTTACATGCAAGAATTTGAAACCACTAATATCTTTGACAACCCCACCTGGAGCAAGAACCTAAAACTATTCGTCAGATATATTGACGACTTGTTCTTCATTTGGAAGGACACTAGATAAAGTTTGGAACAAGCACTAACAGAACTTAACACCAAAGATAACAGAATTCAATTGACATGGCTGATCAATGAGATACCATCACTTTTCTTGACGTATGTATCTATAAAACCGAAACAGGATTTGACACTGACCTATTTCGCAAAGATACGGATCGCAACAACACGTTGCATTTTTCAAGCTTTCACCAAGGGTCATTGAAACGCCACCTACCCTACTCTCAAATGCTACGCGTCAAACGCATAGTAACACAAACATCAGTATGTGAAAAACGGATGAAGGAAATGGGATCCAGATTCCTTGAAAGAGGATACCCGATGGAAATTATCAAAGGTGCTGAAGAGAGAGTATCTAAGATATCAAGAGATAAGGCGTTAACTAGAGTCATCAAACCTGAAGATAACAGGATGGTGTTAGTGTCTAAATACTCTACACAAAGCACGGCATACAAAAAAATCATACTGAACCATTGGCGCATTCTGGCATCGGAACCAGAATTTATGGATATGTTTAAATCACCACCGATATTCGCCTACACCAGAATCAACAACCTAAGAGAAATCCTCTCTAAAGAGCCTACGTTTCGAGCACAGGCCAAAGGAACCCGCCCATGTCTTAACTGCAACAGTTGCAACAATGTAATTAAAGGAAATTCCGTATGTCACCCCATGAAGGGCAACAACATCAAACTAAACGTCAGCGTCACTTGTGATTCATCCAATTTAATTTACCTGTTAAAGTGCCCATGTGGGAAAATTTACATTGGCAAAACGGAAAGAAAAATCAAAGTGCGGTTAAATGAACATAAATCAAACATTCGCACTAAAAACGAGAAATCTAGCATTGCAATGCACTTCATGGAACAAAAACACAGTATTGCTCAACTCAAATTCCTGGTATTGGAGATCATCGACAAAAAAGAAGGCAAGGACAATAACAAGGCCTTGTTACAGCGAGAAATTGCCTGGACATATCGTCTGCAAACCCAACAAACTGAATTTAGTTGTTTTCTGTAAACACCTACTTGGTGATATCCTATTGTATAATGATTTTGTGCTGCCTGCTTTAATCATGTTATTACGATAGTTGTGTTTATGTTGTTTTATATATACTGATCTGTACACACCTCTACACACTCTCAATATGGCCCCCACCACCCCTTTCGGCTTTCTACCGTAGAGTCCGTTGTTCATTTCTAGTCCCTTTCCGAACGCAAACTGAGCCAATCTAGATGCGTTTAAAACACTTCCGCGTTCGAGTAGCCTCCATTCCCTGTGAGGATCCGCTAGACGTGAGCTCGGATCGCCGGGCGTGCAGCCATATCACAGCCACTTGAGAAGGCTGCAAGTTAATTTACCAAGTAAGTTCAAGCCAAGCCGACAGGCATGATGATCGCGACCTTCGCATATTATGTGAACCTCGAACCAATGGAGGTACCATTAACAGCTATGCTTTTCATTCTCTTCGCAGTCTAGTAAAGCCTTGCATATATCTCTTCACGTGAGTGCAACCATGTCCCCTATTGCGTTGCGACGCAGCTCCGAAAATAGTCATCACGTTAACTACCCGTGCACAGTTCACATGCGACGCGTTTACACTAACACGTTATCACTCATTTGCATGATTTTGAAAAATTGTTTCTTTATTGTATTAGTGAGATATATTGACATGAAGGGCTACATACTATGTATTTCTGTTCACAGAGCTCCTTGAGAAAGGGCGTTGGCCCGAAATGCATTGGAGCGACGTCTAATGATATGAGTTTGCCATAATTCAGAATCATTCAAAAATAATTTCAACTGGTGATATGATGACAATATTACAGCGAAAAGTTGAACTTTAAACAAAGTGAAATATAAAACCTAACAGTACTTAACCTTGAATGAGTCTTCTGTGAAGAACAACAAAGGAGTGCCCAAACGTAGGGATGCGCTCATAATCTTGTGCGCACATTTTTTTCCTTCATCTCTTTACTCGACATCCAAGTGGACTGTGTTCTTCCCAGTATCTGGATTAAGTCCTCTAAATAATATCTCTGATAGAGGCTAGTGCCTGACATTTTAGCTGCTATCCCTAACGGGTACTATATATTACATGTTGACCGTCCCAGGGGACAAATCGGTGGCGGAGTTGCCGCTATTATTCGCAAGGAATATGTCTTTTCAATTTTAGATTGCACTCCTATTCCTGATACCCAGACTCTTGTTATACAGCTTCGCTCTGTCACCACTTCCCTTACCTGTGTGCTCATGTACAGACCTCCCTCCTACATGCCTTCTTTCTCCCAGTCAGTCGGGGACATGGTCTCCTAGCTTCTCATTAATCACTCTAGGATTCTTATCCTGGGCGATTTTAATTACTGGCCCAATGACCCTCAAGAAAGTCGACTGTCTGAACGTTTCACTGAAACCCTCAGCAGTCTGAACTGCCAGCAACTGATCTCTAGTCCCACCCACTGTAAGGGACACACACTCGATCAAGTTTGGTCGGCTAATCTTGATATCGACCCTCCTTTGATTACTCCATGTACCTGGTCAGATCATTATATCATTTCTTTTTCAGTTGATCTGCCCAGTTTTCACCGCCCTCCTCGTCCTACGAACATTAGGGCCCGCAATTGGAAAAATGCCAACCTGCCAAAACTTCTCTCTCTCTTGGCTGCTTCAGCCCCTTCAGACTCTGATTCAGTATCCCACCAAGCCTCCTCCCTCGAGCATTGGCTGAAGGAAGCAGCTGATTCTGTAGCTCCCCTAAAGACCATAAAAGTCCAGCGCCCTCACGACGCCCAGCGCTGGTTCAATGACCAGCTTAAATCTGACAAACTTGCCCTCCGCCAAGCTGAACGTCGCTGGCGCCACAAGTACGACCCTTCACTCAAGAAAGAGTTTACCTCCTTACTGAGTAAATATAAATCTTCGATACTTGAGGCAAAGACTCTCTATTTTTCCACAAAAATCTTGGAGTCGGCCTCTAAAACAAAAGACATTTTCTCAATTGTCAATGAGCTCTCCCTCCCTGACCGTATTACTCTTCCATTGGTACCTACCCAGGCTTTGTGTGATGAGCTCAATGCCTTCTTCCAAGACAAAATTTCCATTATTAAAACTAACATTTCTCCACCTTCCCCCTCTAAATCTTTCCCCCTCCCTCCTGCTAACCCTCAGGAATTCTCCTCTTTTCCTCTTATCTCTATTTCTGATTTTCACAACCTTCTTCATAAGGTCTGTTCCGGTTCTCCTAGGGATTGCTGCCCTCCTCATATCCTGAAGGAAATTT
The DNA here is from genome assembly GCF_964261635.1 of Lissotriton helveticus. NCBI lineage: Eukaryota > Metazoa > Chordata > Amphibia > Caudata > Salamandridae > Lissotriton > Lissotriton helveticus. Next base: position 232,604,491 of record NC_136072.1, on the reverse strand, counting down.
TCATGGCCTGTCCCGGTCCAGCCTTGGCCCTCCTCAACTCCTCTTTAACATCTGGAGTTGTTCCAGAGGCCTTCAAGCAGGCCGTGGTATTACCCATTTTAAAGAAACCCGGCGCAGATCCACTAGTGCTAAGTAATTACAGGCCCATCTCCCTCCTCCCTTTTTTGGGCAAGATCTTAGAGACCTATGTCACCAGGTGCCTGAGCTCGTTTGTGGAGACTTCTCTTTTCCTGGATCCCCAGCAGGCTGGTTTTCGCCCTCTCCACTCCACCGAGATGGTGATTGCGGCTGTCATGGACACCCTCAGAGCGGGTGCTGATGACAACCTCTCCCAAGCCCTGATTTTGTTGGATCTTTCGGCGGCATTTGACACGGTCGATCATACTATCCTGATCGACCGTGTCAGAAACGCCGGCATCCAGGGCATCGCGCTGGACTGGGTGCGGTCTTTCTTGCAAGGCCGCTCGCAGGCAGTCCATCTGTCTACTTTTACTGCTCCCTTTTCCTCTCTCACCTGTGGTGTCCCTCAAGGTTCTGCCCTTTCTCCCCTTCTTTTTAATTTATATATGCAACCACTAATGGTTTCCCTTCGTCACTCCCCTGCCACTATCTATAATTATGCTGATGACCTTCAGTTGGTTTTTCCCTTGGACACTCTACCCTCTTCCCGCTCTAATTTTCAAACCACAATGTTGTTGATTTCCGACTGGATGGCTCACAGCCAGCTCAAGTTGAATCCGTCAAAAACAGAACTTGTCCTGGTAGGTGGCCCTACTAATCCTTGGGATGACACTTATTGGCCTCCTTCCCTTGGTACCCCTCCCTGCCCGGTCAGCACTGTGAAAAGCCTTGGAGTGGTCATCTCTGAGGACCTATCCATGAAACCCCAGATCTCGGCTGTGACATCATCCTGTTTTTTTCAACTGCGCAGGATCCGTAAGATCTGTCGTTTTCTTACCAGAGAGGCACTCATTTTAGTTTTACTGGCTCTGGTCATCTCCAGGATTGACTTTGCTAATCTCCTGTATGTGGGGATTCCTGCTTATCAGCTCCATAAACTTCAGTTAATCCAGAATCAGGCGGCCCGCTTGGTGTTCCACCAACCTAAACACCAGCATGTTTCTCCCCTTCTGAGGAGCCTTCATTGGCTCCCAGTGGCCCAACGGTGCTCCTTTAAACTCGGATGCACCGTCTTCAAATCTCTTCACGACCGCGCCCCTGAATTTGTGTCTTCTAAACTGAAGAGATATCTTCCCACCCGTAATTTAAGATCATCTGCTGATAATCTTCTCTGCATCCCATCTATCCGTCGGAAGAAGCATGGTGGCCTGCGCTTTTCTTCTCTCGGCCCCTTCTTTTGGAATTCCCTCCCCTCTTCTTTTCGTCACTGCCTTACCTATGAGTCATTTAGGAGAACCTTAAAAACTTTTCTTTTCAAAGCTGGAACAGTATGATCCCCTGGCCCTGGTTTGTTATGTCTGTTATGAGCGCCAAGAAACCGTCTCGGTGTACGTGCGCGGTATAAATTATTTAACATAACATAACATAGTGCCCATCTTTGTAATTTCATAAACTTCAAAACCACCTGCCAGGACTTTGCCTTTTCCATTGGTCCAGGCCTTGTTGAATTTTACCATCAATGTTTTTCTCACCCTAGCTTTTGGAGAAGCCAATATAAAGATGGCAGGGAAAGAATGGTTGTATGATGGTACAATGCATGCCTGAACCACGACTGCCTGTACCACGCAGTGTCTACCACAACCGCGTCTTTAGCACGCATACCTTTACATCGCAATTTCGTGGTCAAGACCTTATGTGTAAAGGGGCCTTTGGGCTAAAGATTATAGCCTTGCCCCCTGCTCTGTAAACTGTCCCTTCTCCCCAAGCCCTGAGCCCTAAAAACTACCCAGACCCAGCCCCCCTGAGCCTTAAAAACGATCCTCTACATCCTTTAAACTGCCCCCACCCTTCTCCCTGCCCTGTAAACTGCCCCTTCTCACACTGCCCCTTCTCACCCTGCCCCTTCTCACCCTGCCCTGAGCTCTAACAATTAAGCATGCGCCCCGAATCTACCTCAATCCCATCCCCCCTGCCTTGAGCCCTAAAAACGATCCCCTACATCCCTACACTACCCCGATGCTGCTTCCCTGCCCTGTAAACGGTCTCTTTTCCGCCTGCCCTTCTCCCTAAAAATTAAGCCCACACCCCAAAAACAACCCCGTCAATATTGCCCTGAACCCTTATAACTACCCCCTACACCCCTAAACTACCCCCTCCCTGCCATGTAAACTGTCCCCTTTCCCCCCGCCCTCAGTCCTAAAAACAGTCCTCATCCTAAAAACTATCCCAACCCCATCCATAGTCCTAAAACCTATCCCACCTCGAAAAACTACCCCCCATCCCCCAAGACCAAGCCCCTGCCCCAGCCCCACTTACCTCACTGAGTCCAGAGTGTTCTGAGTCTTCCTCTTCTGGTCTTTGCCTTCCTGGGCCTCCACTCGGAAACTAGACAGCACATTGCCATAACCATGCATATGCGTAGTTAAGGCATCTGTGTGGTTAAGGCAAGGGGGGTATGTCTTGTGGGGAAACGGTACGTGTGGCTCAGCCTGCGTTCTTAGGGCTGTTTTCAGTAAAGAATCTAAGCACTTGAGCAGGATCTGTTCCTCCAGTAGGACAACCTGCTAGCTTATTTTACAGTAGTTTCATCAGTAAGGAAGAATTTTTATTCTGCTTCTACTTCCCCAGCTAAGTCACAAATGGGGTAACCCAGTATCCCTATGAACCTGGGCAGCCATATAATTATTATAAACAATTGGTTCATTCGGGTAAAATATTTCTTTACTTATCTCATGTTGGCACACACTATTATTCATTCATTATCAACTGAAAGATTCACAACAGGATTATTCAAGAGAAAGAAGTGAGAATGAGAATCCAAGCAATTAACGAGTTATAACGATATTTTATAAATTGTAATCATCTATAAATTCATTTATTTATACACCTACATGAAGTACAAAGGCTGAAAGTGCTGTACATTAGTGGGCAGGAAGTGACATTCGTGACAATTGGTGCTCAGTGTAATTGGTGCCAATACAATCTACAATATATACAATGATATTCAAACAATTGTGAAGAAAAGGAGGGGAAGGGGGGGATGTGACCAATGTTGAGAATGGTTAATATGGTCTGTACACTCGGCGTCAGTATTAGGTACAGAATCCTAAGAAAGAATTGTCCACTGTGATACTGTCGACGGTTCAACCCTTGGGTAGCGCACTTGGGGCGTCTAAGCGGGTCTTCTTCAGGACTGTGCGGGGTAGGGTTGGGGGAGGGAGGCAGCCTACAGATTAAAAGAACAACTTATCAGGTATGTATTCTCATTAAAATAGGTCTTGGAAAGAGCCTAACAAATTAGATCACTCACCTCGTAGTAAGCCCAGCCGGGCTAACCTTGAGGAGATCGTGCAGCAATGGTGATTTCTATTGTGGGATAGCAAGAGGCCTAATTAGTGCTACTGCGGGTTAGGTGCATATATCATGATTATATTAGCTCAACCTGGTAGTATATCCAAGGTTCTTACCTCTCAGTGGTATTATTTAGATTCGCCCACGAGAGTTCATAAAGTCCTTCAAACTTCTTGGAGGTCCGTTGTTTTAATTGATTTCCCAGCTAAAATTAAAGGGGAAAATAGAATGCGTGGTGTGGGGGCGTAATTCAAGGCATCACGAGTAAGTTCATTAGAGCCAGCGCGTTATTTGTTGACCATCGTGTTATAAAGTAACTTACCTCACCGAGTCCAGAGTGTTCCGAGTCTTCCTCATCCGGTCTTTCACTTCCTGGGCCTCCACTCGGAAACTAGACAGTACATTGCCTTAACCATGCATATGCGTAGTTAAGGCACCTGTGTGGTTAAGGCAAGGGGGGTACGTCTTGTGGGGAAACTGCACGTGTGGCTCAGCCTGCGTTCTTCAAGCTGTTTTCAGTAAGGAATCAAAGCACTTGAGCAGGATATGTTCCTCCAGTAGGACAACCTGCTAGCTTATTTTACAGTAGTTTCATCAGTAAGGAAGAATTTTTATTCTGCTTCTACTTCCCCAGCATCCTATGACAAGCAAGCTGGTGCTTGAGTTCTTTTTTTTTTTTTTAAAACAGATTTTATTGATTGCATGGCAAAAACATATCAAGTAATGCCCTGAGGACCAGAAACAATCACTAGAAGCAAGTTATCAATCACAAATTACATTCAATTATTTTCATAAATGAGCAAACAATTGTGTAGAACAGTAAATTAATGGGGTAGCGCAACTCCCACCCCCGCCCACCCACAACCCCCCTCCCCCCTCGCGTGCCGCTGCCTGCTCTGCCTGTGTTTCACTTGAAACAGATTACACTTGCCAAACTTGCCACGGTGTCCTTGTGCATCTCGAGCTGTCGGGCTATCAGGGGAGCTGAAATACATCGTCCTCAGGTGGTGGTTCCAAGTCCATACCCCGATAATCCGCCCACCTCTTCCAAATCTTGTAGTGCTTTCGAGGACATCCCCTGGCCACATATATTGGCTGTTCCAGGCCCATACAAAAGTCCATCCCATTCTTCCAAGCTATAAGTGATGGGGCTTGGGGCGCCTTCCATGAGCTTGCAATGTCCCTTTTGGCCAGAGTGAGCCCCAACAATAATAGATGACGCTTGTACCGATTGCCCCCCACCCCATCCAGTACGTGTAGAAGCGCCAGTTTGGGATCCTTCTGAAGCACCCAGGCCAGGGCCTCATTCAAACATCTGAAAACCCCATCCCAGAACTTCCTTATGACCCTGCAGTCCCATACTGTATGCAGCAGCGTACCCTCCTCCGATCCACACCTAAGGCACTCCGGGGATGCTATCAAGCCCGCCCTCCACAAGCGCTGCCTAATGTAATACACACGATGAAGGTACCTGAATTGTATCAGTCGCAGGCGCATGGAAAGCTGTCTTAAGTTGCGCTAGGTCCGTGGAGCAATGCCGCACTAAGGTTTGATAGATGCGGGATATCTTTTTGTCAGGTAGTTCTCCCATAAAGACCTTAGCCTCGACGGGACTGAACTCCGGTAGGTCCTCCACCCCCTGAAGGTATGGTGCAAGTGCATGCCGAAACTGGAGGTATTTGTAGAACTGGGTACGTGGCATCTGGAAATCCTCCCGCAGTGTATCAAAGGACTTGAGAACACACCCCGACATAACATCTCCTAGTTTCGAGACACCTATCGCATCCCAACCTCGGTAGCCCGCCAGGGCAGCGAGTTGAGGCAACCTTCCATTCTGCCACAATGGGGTCTCTAATGTTAGGACATTCCACCATCCCATCCTACGCAGGGCCTGTCGCCATATCTGAAAGACCACCTGTGCAGTGGATGGCAGGGATTTCCGGAGGGACGCAGAGTAAAGTAGCGTATGTAGGGAGGCTGTGCCCATCAGGATTCGCTCCACCGCATATGCGGGATTGCTCCTTTCCGCATACCACCATTCGTTCAGAACCAGGAGGTGGGATGCCTGGTAGTAGGACATGACGTCTGATGTGGCTAGTCCTCCCGTGTATGTGGAGCGAAAGCAAGTCCGCAAGGCAACTCTCACAGCGCCCCCATCCCACAAAAAACCACTCAGCGCCGTGTTAAGGCGCCGAAACCAACTCTGAGGGACCAACACCGGATGGTTTTGCAATTGATAAAGTAGGCGGGGGAGCGCTACCATCTTAAATATGGCAGATCTACCATGGATAGAAAGCGGCATTCTGGCCCACACCTTGATGTCCTCTCGTATGCGCTCCCACACCGGGGTAATGTTACGCTCCCAGGCCACGGACGCGTCCTCCGTGATAAAGACCCCCAAGTATTTCACTCCGTTTGCGGCTACCCGGATCCCTTCCGCCCACTCTCCAACTGGCTGCGGGCCCCCCAGAGTCCAGAGGGTAGATTTCCCGGGGTTCATACAGAGGCCCGAAGTTTCGCCAAAAATTTGTAGGATTCGCAGAATGCGAGGCCCCGAGCGCTCCAGATCAGTAAGGAAAAATAGTACGTCATCTGCATAGAGGGCTATCTTATCTGCCACGTCCGTCGACCACTGAAATCCCTTGAGCTGGGCGTCGATCCGCACCCACGCCGCAAGGGGTTCCATCGCCAGTGCAAATAAATATGGGGAGAGGGGGCAGCCCTGCCTCATCCCCCGCTGGATGCTAAAAGTACGAGACATCCCACCGCCCACTCGCACCGCAGCCGTGAGGTCCGTGTAGAGGAGCCGTACATAGGCCAGGAATCGGGGGCCAAGATTCAGACGCCCCAACAGGGCAAATAGATACGTTCAGCTCAGGGAGTCAAACGCCCTGTCCATGTCCACCAACAGCAGCGCAGCCCGCTCTCCCAACCCCCGCCAGGCCGAAATCGCAACCTGAGCTCGCCTGATATTATGGCGAGTGGCACGCTGCGGCATAAAGCCAGCTTGGTCCGGGTGGACCAGATCCGTGATGTGGGGCTTGAGTCTGTTAGCGAGGGCCTTTGCCAGTATCTTGGCTTCGGTGTTAAGCAACGAGATTGGACGGTAGGACTCATGTTCCTCCGGAGGCCGCCCCGGCTTCAGAAAAACAACTACCTCCGCTTGTCTCCAGTCCGGGGGCAGCCTGCCACTCTCACACGCCTCCTCAAAGACCGGCCGGAAGTGGGGAGTCAGCTGCGTCGCATATTGTCTAAAGAATTCGCTCGGGAACCCATTTAGACCCGGCGCCCTACCTGGGCTCAATTCGCCCAGTGCCGTGGCCAGCTCGTCATCCGTCAATGGTCGGTCCAATACATCCCGAACCTCATCCGTGACGGCCCTCGGAGGGAGGTCGTCTATGAACCGCTGCACCATCTCCGCCTCCAAGCACTCCCGGGGCGCGTATAGGGTCTCATAATACGAGGCAAAGCTACCAGCTATCGCTTCGGGTTCCAAAAGCGGCCCCCCATCCGGGGTAACTAACCGGGGCAATGGCTGGGCATGGATGATGCCCTGACATAGGCGATGGAGCATCTTGCAAGATTTGTCGCCCCACTGATATATGCGGCTCCGTGTAGCGAGCCAAGCCTGTCGGGCTTCATCTAACAGAACCGACGCGTATTGCTGTTGCGCCAACACTAGCTGACGCCTTACCGATCCGCCGTCCTCCCCCCGCCCTCTGCGCTCCAAATCCTCCAATTCTGCCTCTCGCCGCACTAGGTCCCTACGCTTTTCCCGCCGCGCTGCCGCGCACCATGAGAGGTCAATCCACCGCAGCGTGGGCTTCATCGCCTCCCACAGCGTCCCCGGGGAGTCCACTGTGCCCGCATTTGCAGACAGGAAGTGCGCCAGTTCGCAAGTCATGCGAGCACGATATGGGGCCTGCATCAATTGCCAAGGCGACATGCGCCATCTGAACGGCTGCCGAATACGACCGGTGTCGACGACGTATACCGGAGAATGATCGGACACCACCCGTGGCAGAATCTCAGCGGATAGAATCCTGATGGCCATCACTCTTGGGACAAAGATGTAGTCTAGTCGCGAGAATGAGTCTTGCGCTGAGGAGAAGTACGTGTATTCACTGCGCGCTCCATGTTTATACCTCCAGGAGTCCACCCAATCCAGCCCCGCGGCCATAGCCCTCAACCGGGTTGCTGGTCTTTCCCTCTCCACCACCTCGCTAGCGCTAGCAGTGCTTCGCCATCTGTCCCACGGGACCTCCATGACGTCGTTCCAGTCTCCACCCACAATAGATAGAGCAGGGGGCATGTCCACCCAAAGGGACATCAACTTCTCCACTAGGGCCCATTGTGGGGGGATGGTGCATACACACTACCAATGATCACAACCTCACCCCCAATCTCACCCTGCACGAACACATACCTGCCCTGCGCATCTGACCATGTGTGTCTATGTGTAAAGGGAACTCTACGATGTATAAGGATGGCCACTCCTTGCGACCTCCTCCTGAAGCCAGAATGGTATGCCTGAGTGAAGCCATTTCGCTGGAGGCAGAGCGCTTTGATGCCCATCAGATGGGTTTCTTGCAATAATAGGATATCAGTCCCCCTTCTCTTAGCCCAGGCAAATACGGCCCCCTTCTTTACCTTGTCTAGCATCCCCCGCACATTCCAACTCATGAGGCGTGTCCCGCCAGGACCTAGCCGCGATCCCCCGCTATCTGATGACATGTGTGCAAAGGTATATATGTTGTACACATCCTACCGCAGGCAGCATCGATGGTACCCGCCACAGATCGGAAGCAGCATATTGCGCGCAAGCCCTCTCCTTAACTAGAACAACCCCCAACCCCAACAACTCCCCCCCTCCCCCCTCCCCCCACCCCGCACCTCCCAAACACGGAATTACCTGTCGTGGTCTGGGTGTGGTCTCGGCCCCAACGGGGAGCCAGGGAGCACCCCCTCCAATGGATCCCCATCACGCAGCCCATGTGGAACTAGGCTGCCGTTCCCTCCCCAACCCTGAGCAAACGTGGCCTCCAGCCAAGTCTACAGCGCCCTGGTCATGTTATCATGCATTCATCAAAGCAAATGTCAGGTCCCCCCGCATTCAAGGTGCGTCCTCTTGTGCCTCCTGTGTGTCGTTATCTTGACGTGTCTTAGATCTTGACTGCGAGCTGCGGCTCGAGCGCGACCTGCCACGGCGCCTTCGCTGGTCCCCAGGACCCCCACTAGAAGGGCCCCCGGCGGAGGAGTCAGACTCCCCGCCCTTCGCTGCGTTGACTCGTACCTTCACAGTCTCATCAGTCCAACGGAAGACATCCTCCGGGGTATCAAAGAAAAAGGTGCGGGTCTGAAAGACGACCCGCAACCGTGCCGGGTACAGCAGAGCATAGGGTAGCTTGAGGCCCGAAGGCGAGCCTTGGCCGCAGTGAATGACTGTCTCTGCTGCTGCACCAACTTCGTGTAGTCCGGGAAGATGAGGATGTTGGAATTGTCATACAAGAGTTGGCCCTTCAGTCGCGCTTGTTTCAGGATAGCGTCCCTGTCAGCATAGTTCAATATCTTGGCGATCATGGGGCGGGGGCGCTCCCCCACCGGCGGTTTCTGCATCAGCGCCCGATGAGCCCTTTCCACCACAAAGCAGCGAGAAAGAGTGTCGGCTGGCATCCATCCCTCCAGCCATTGTGCCAGGAAGCGATCCGCATTGCCCCTCTCGCAATCCTCCGAAAAACCCAGGAAGCGAAGGTTGCAACGCCTGGCGTGCCCCTCTGCATCCTCAGCTCTCGACACCAGACCCTTCTGAGTTCTCTCCAGGGCAGCGACCCTCTTTTTTAGGGTGGTCATGTCCTCTACTGTAGATATGCGCGTTTTAGCGCCTGTTATGCGTTCCGCAAGTCCTGCCGAAGGAGCATGACATCCGAGCCAACAGCCCCTATCTTTGCGTCCAAAACCTCTCTGGACTGCGTGATCGCAGCCAGGAGCGCAGCATTGTCCGGCACCTGAGCCTGCGCCCCCTTTGAGCCGGCGGCCTCGGCAAATTTGTCGATAGGGCCCTGTTTGCCCTGACTACCACCTCCACCCCGTGTCATAGTGTCGTCCGAGGGTGGGGCCAACTGAGGCCGCCGCCGATACTGCCCTGCGACTGGCACACGCCGCCAGCTGCTCGTCGATGGGGTGGCGATATGGTTGATCAGTCTTGCCCCGCCGTCCACCGGCAGCCAACCGCCGGGCTCAAGAGGTGGCTTGGGGGGGGGGGGGGATGGGGCTTTATTTTGCAGGGCACCCCACGAGTCTCCTAGTGCGTCACGTGGACCCCTATGGCATCGACCAGCCCGTACCACTCTGTGTCGCAGGTCTCGATCTCAAGCCAGGCTCAGCGCCACCAATTGTGTCTCACCGGGGCCCGATGTGGCCCCCGAGTACCAGCCCCCAGCCGCAGTGGCCCCACTCCCTGTGGCACCCACCTGAGGAAGCAACAGCGCTCCTTATCTGTCCAGGTCGGCCCCTGGCAACACAGCGCCGCCGCCCTACGTCTGCTCGATGGCCTCGCTCCACCGGGCGTCTCCGGCGACCCCCAGCCAGGGCCTCCACTGGACTCATCACGTCTCCACCCCACTAGCCGCCGATCCACAGGATACACTGTTTGCGGGGGCTCCCGGCCTCTGAGGATATGTCGGGTCCGTGCCGCCTCCGCTCCCGGCACAGCCGCTCCAACTTGTCGGGCCACGCCAAAATCGAGGCCCCGGCCTTGTAGGCCGCACCGGATCACCCCGAACGCGGCCGATGCCCGGGCCGCTGGGACCAGTCTCAGCACCTCTGCTCGCCGTCGGGAGGTGACCACAGGGTCAGGCACCGATCCGGAACGCGTGGACCAGCTTACAGTGACCAGGGCAGGATATTTATACAAGATTTTCACACGGCTGGTCGGAGCTCGCGCTCTACACGACCGCCATCTCGCCGGCTAAGCCACGCCCCCCTGGTGCTTGAGTTCTTTGAGGAAAAAAGTAGTCTAAACTTTAACAACCTACATTAGGGCAGTCAGTTTTATGACTATTCTTAGTCAGATTTTATTTATTTATTTATAAAGTTTCATATAGCGCGGACTTGATCTCGAAGGATATCGGAGCGCTTTATAATTTGAGGGAAATGAAGGTAACAGATTAGTACAAGAATCATATAGGGAATATGCCATTTGAACTACCCGTGCACGATTCCAGAGATTTCACAAATCACGCACTGAAATGTATCCAAATGTACCTTCTATAAATAATCCAGAAAAGAGTCCTTGGAGAAAGTCTGTATGGCTTGTCACTAAGGGAATTCCCAGTGCAGATGGCGTCGTTTTTTCCAGGACCAACTGAAAGACTTAATGGAAGTGCTCAATGAAGAATACTGACTTCAGACCAGAAGCGCATCTACGAATGCAGTGGATATTTCAACTTGTCGATATTGCAGCATGATCGCCATGAAATACTTATCCTGGCACTGACATAGAAACTTGACCTCCAATGTGCAGAAAAAGATCCTAGACTCTGCACTGAATGCAAGTGCCCTCTTTGGTTCTCCTGAAGAGAACCATAGCATAAAGATTGAGACTGAAACCTTGAAAATAGTGGGCCAAAAAAAGAAAAAACAGAACTCAACTTGTTTTCTTCAGAAAAAGGAATTCTCTTGTCAATTGAGTCATACACCCTCCTGGCAGAAGAATATTAGTATCAAAAATACCTTTTATCTAATGCCTGTAAAGGCAAAAACAGAAGTAGCCTTTAGAAACCTTGGTGAAAGCTTCCTAAATGCAAAAGAAATGGCTGTTGGAGGCAAGCACCCAAGTGGGAGAAACATCATAAGTTAAATTGCAGCATTACAGAGTATAATGCAATGCAGTTTAATGCGATTCTACGGAACGGTTACATACATAGATAGATTTCAAAGTTCATTTACCAGTATTCCATCAGTAAACCTAAACCCTTTCTATCTAAAACCTGGCTCTGAAAAATGTGCTACAAAAAGCTGCAAAAAATCATCAAAGTGAGAGGGATGCTCTCCTCTTATTGTCTTGTACCAAAAATGAACCAAAACCAGATTTGCGATCTATGTTAAACCTTAAAATTGAGTATGTCCCTTATGTTACAATTTACTAAAAGTGCTCCTACCGGAACGGATAAATTAAATAAATGGAGACAGATTGTATGCATAGATTCAGGGTCTGCATAAATCCACATACCATTGTATAAAACCATAACGTTCTTCTGATTTCAGGGTACATGACCTGCATTACCATATTAAATCCTCCCATTTTGGATGGCGCATCTGTATGGCAGTTCTGACAGCATTTTATTTGGTTGGCTTAGCCTGACTGACTAGCTGCTCCTACTAAAGTGTCAGCAGAAAGTAATATAAACTTCATGTTGGAATCCAGTTTTCTATAAAATCTGGGCACCATTTGATAATATACGCCAAGTCCACAATGAGGCCAGCAGTCAGTATAATATAGGAGAGTACTACCAGATGAAGGCCTTAAAATAGTATATCCTTCAAAAGTCCGACTTCTTACTTCAGAAGTGTGATGTGCTTCCTACAGCTCCTCATTCATTTTCAAGGTACTTTTCAATCTTCTTAGTGTCTACTGCATCAGTCCTATGCATACGTTCTAAGTCAATGAAGCACATAAGTGCCTCACAGCTCTCTTACCAGCATTTGTGAAGTTGGGAAAACATACTAATCCTTTTGCCATCCCTTGTATAATCTATGCCATGGTGGGGACAATCAGTCTAATTGTTAAAGGATGTAGCATTTTACAGACCACACGCAGTTTAGAAATTTGCCCCAGATGTTTCCAAGCTAAGTCTTCATGCTTACATGGTGCAACTTGCTAGTTCTTCTAAGAAACAGTGTAAGAAATTGGGTTATTGCTTGGTGAAACCCTTATCAAGCAACAACCACAATCCTTGCCAGGGTGAACCACAAAAGTCACTTAATTAACCTGGGCTTAACCCTTCGGTAGCTCGGCACAAAAGCCGTCCGGCTTAATTTAGAGACAATATGTGAAGTATTTATGCAGCACACAAACCGTAATAGAGTGAAAACACAACACTAGAAAACCCCTACACCAATTTTGAAAACGAGAGTAATTTAAAAAAAATAAAGTTGTACCATATGGACAATAATCCGAACAATAGAACTGGAGATATGCAGTCAAAAGTTTTAGGTATGTATAGCACCTAAAAGCACAAAGCGCCACCTGCAGTCGTCTGGTTGTGCCAGACCGGGGAAAAGTCACAAGTTCATGCTAATGGAGTGTGGGTTGGATATAGAGACCAGGTTAGTCCAGCTGAAAAAGTTACCTTCTCAAAGGTCATTGTGAAAAGTCCAGTTCCTGGTGGTGGTCGTGAGGAGCAGTGTCTCACTGATGGTTGTAGCTGTAGCCCGAAGAGCATGAAGATTTTATCGGGCGTTGCAGACGGTCATGGCTAGAGCTACACGTTGGCGGTCACAGAGATGGTGGAGTGTGACATGCAAATCATGCATGTTCCTGGTGGTGGTCACGAGGAGCACAGTGTCTCACGGATGGTTGTAGCTGTAGCCCGAAGAGCAGGCTTGGCATCACGGATGGTCATTGATGTAGCATGAAGATTTTATCGGTGGTTGCAGACTGTCATGGCTGGAGCTTCACGTTGGCAGTCACAGAGATGCTGCAGTGTGACATGCAAATCATGCGCTAACTTTCATCGCTGGCGGTCGCTGTAGCGAGAAGAGGCTGGTTCACCGGAGCTTCGTATTGATGGTCATTGTGGTTGCGAAGAGCCCAAAAGTTTAGGATTTCTTCTTTTCTTTCAGGGGAATGCACTCTGATGCCAACCAAGGGTCCAAGACCCTGAGAGGCACCTCTTTGAAGATCATAGACTCGCTCTAAAAGCAGCTAGCCGAACTCAAGAAGGATCAATTGCAGCAGTTCGGCTGGGTGGGTGCACAGAGGGCTCTAGAGCCTGGTGTTTCTCTGGACAGTACAACAATCAAAGAGAGGGGAGAGTGGACTACTTGTCCTGTATAACCAAGGTCTTTGTTCGTGTGTACTGTTTCGGCATCATCATTGGGTCTATTTCTTTGTAAATACACCGACCTCCACCTGGAGGAAGACCTACTGGTTTGTCCGTAGTGGTCAGGAATGAAAAAATAAAAAAAAATTGGTTCCTGCAAGTCATTTGCTTGTACTGGCTCTGTGCGCGGTGCCCCCGCACACCTCTCTATTAGGAGCCATAATGGGCTCTTATTGACACCTCGGTCCTGACGAAAGCCTCTCTATTTTCCACGAAGCTTAAACATGTTGACCCTTACAGTGCGGTAGATTAGTAACTAGATCTAAAAACGCACCACTATCGTTTTTAATTTCCCACATCACTACTTCTTGAATAAATGCTTATGATAAATGTGGTGTAGGGAATTTTAATTCACTGCACGAGAGCACAAGGACATCCTCTTTTTTTCTTTTTTCATTCCAGAACCCCTGGGTTCAAGGAGCAGGTCCAGCCTTCCTTCTTCAGGCAGCAGGGCAGTCCTTCCAACAGCAGGGAAGTCTTTCCTTTGAGTCTTCCACAGGTCCAGAATTGATCTGATTAGTGGCTCACCAGGTCCAATATTTATTTATACCTGGTGCCAGCCTTTGAAGGGGGGGGGGGGGCTCCCTGTACTACCCCGCTCCTGGTTCTGGAGAGTACCTTCTTTTGTCTGCCATGGTGACAATAAGCTGATGTCAAGTTCCTTTGTGGGCTTGCTGGAAACGGGCCTTTTAAATGATAGTGGGGCAGAGAATAGCTCCACCCAAACCAGCCAACTACCAACTACACCCAGTCATGTGACCCAGCACAAAGGCTGCAGGCACCAAATTGTTTAGACAAAAAAAATGTACATTTTCTAAAAGTGGCAGTTTGATAATTGGGTGCAGGCATGACATTCTTACCTGCTCCCAATCAAACGTATCCCTAATTAAATGCGATAAGGCAACCCAGTGTTATCGAATAAGGCCTTCTAGTAGTGAAAAATAAATTCAAGAGTTTTTCACTATCAGGACATGTAAAACATAAATGCACAAATCCTACTTTGCACCCTTCCCTATGGATTGTTTAGGGCCTACTCTAGGGGTGATGTATATGTATTGAAAAAGAAAGGTTTAAGCCTGGTGAAAATGTATTTAGCAGGGTCAAAAATTAAGTCTAACACTGCACTACCGGCTGCAGTGGCAGGCCAGAGTCATGTTTAAAAAGGTTGCTGTAGTGGGTGACACAATAAGTGCTGCAGGCCCACTAGTATCATTTAAATTACAAGCCCTTGGTACATGTATTACCAGTTACTAGGGATGTGCAAGTAAAACAGATGTGCCAATTAGGTGTTAGACAATTGTACCATGTTTTATGAAGAAGCACTATAGCACTGGTCAGCAGTGGTAAAAGTGCTAAAGCAAACTCAGCAAAACAGGAGGGTGAAGACGAAATGTTTGTAGTGACCCTGCAGAGAATGCCAGGTCCTGCAAACAGTCTTACCACATTTGTATGCTGGCTCCTGGTCTCTTGACAATGCTGGTATTGATTCAAACAGATCACACTATAACCAGGAACTGTCTCACACAGGAGGGACTAGGGTTCTGATGAAGGCGTTTCCAAGTGTGGGGTGTTTTTTTGTCAGGGTAGTGGCGCTCCTAGGGGAAATACACCCTATCTTAGTACTCAGTGTCTGTGGCACGGTGATCACAAGGTAAAGCGAACCACCACATCCCTTCTGCTTGTTTTACCTTCTTTTGATCCTTTAGTGCATGCTATACACGCATTGGCATGGTGCTGATGGCACACTATATGAAGATGCTGGATTATGTGGCAGAGAGGTTTTGTGATGTTCAGGTATATGACAATTGGCTGTGCAGTACTTGGTGTGGAAAGAGTCACATATGGGTTCTACTAGGGTGAATACACATTATGGATAATGTGTCAGATCTATGCATATTAAGACATTTCTATTCGAATATATTTTAGATGCTTGAGGACAATTGTTTGGTTAATCAAGTATGTGGCTACTATTGTGCGTGAGTTTCCACAAACTATCTCACATTATGAATCTTGTCATGCAGAATTGTTTGAAAATTCCACAAAAATCACAAGGGTGATGTGTATATATAAGCTGGATGAGCAACCATGCTATAGTTATATTGGTCTATAGGATTTCTTAGCACTGAAGAAGTCGCAGGACTTGATACCCGATAAGCGACGAAACACGTGTTGGCTGGGATTGGTGGACCTCCAAAAAGAAGAAGAAAGAAGCAGACACACCTGTCCATATTGACTGATTATTTGTATTCTAAGTGATATTAAGCGTGGGCTGGGGAATTTAGTGCTCTGCTGAAGGAGGCTGTGAATTGGCAATTAACAGTAGTGACACTCCATTTTCTGGGAGTACAAAGTGGCACCTATGAAGCCAAAGAGAATTTCTTTGCGTTCACTTTGGCAATAACTTTAGTACTAGTCAGACCACCTTTTCCTATTGCAAAAATTATGCATGAATGGAGTTCCTCTCCAGAATGCCAGACTGAGTAAAACAAATCAGCCTCCCATCTCTGAACTTGACCACTTAACGGCCGAGTGCTTATTGTATGGGAGTTGAGGCCTTTTGCAAGACAACATGAGGAAACTGGAAAGTTTAAGTGTACAGTTTCAAGATCCTTGTGTGCCTGCAAGTGGACCGATTATGTGTTTGGTGAAACATATCAATCAATTGATATGTTAGGAAATTGTGGTACTTCCATACAATTCAATTCAATTAGTATTTATTATGATTTAGAATTCCGAAGAATTCCACATAAAGTATATAAGTAAAACATCGTTCATTACATACAAGAATGCGAAGTAAAAATACTACTACAATTTTATACTAAGATACCAACAATTAAAAGAGAACACTTTTTCCTTCAATAGACTAAGCTATACACTGGGTAACATCATATCCATGCAATAAGACTTCTCTCAGTTAAAACACACTATGGGCTGTCAGGAAAACCTGATTTAAAAAGAGGTACACAGAAGAGTTCATAACAGTTATAATCGGGATTTAGGGAAAAGGGACAAGCTCTACCTTATCATACAAAAGTGCAAGTGCTCTGTGCACTTTCTAGAGGAGTGCCTACCAAAAGCTCCCCTACAAAAAGTGCAAGTGCTCTATGCAATCTTTTAGAGCAAATGTTTCCCACCCTCCCCTAACAGCAATATAGATGATTTAACATAGAGATATTATAAATTCTCGAGTCACTTAAACGAACATCTTTCAAATAAAACACAATCTGGGCTGTCAGGTAAAACCTGATTTAAAAAGAAGTACACAGAAGAATTAATACCAGATGTGATCGGGATTTAGGGAAAAGGGAAAGGCACTACCTTATACAAAAGTGCAAATGCTCTGTGCAATCTATGGAGGAGTATGTACCAAAACTCCCCTAGCAGCTATATAAATAATCTAACCCAAAGGTATTAAAAAAGACTATTTACATGTCATACAAAAGTGCAAATGCTCTGTGCAATCTATGGAGGAGTATGTACCAAAACTCCCCTAGCAGCTATATAAATAATCTAACCCAAAGGTATTAAAAAAGACTATTTACATGTCATACAAAAAGTGCAAGTGCTCTGTGCAATTTCTTAGGACAATTATTTCCCACCCTCCCCTAGCAGCAGTATAGATGACTTAACATCAAGATATTTTAAGCTCTCGGGTCACTTAAAAAATATTCCAATCCTAATAAACATTTAAAAACTCTTTGAAGAACCGAAATTTTTTAAAACACATCAGTTCAGACGGAGGGGACAGAAGGCAATTACGGGCCTGTTCAGCTGTTGAGATATTATACTTTAAAAAAGCAATCCTTAAATATCTTCGTCGTATTGAGCGAAGTGCAGGACACACAATCAAAACATGATTCAGATCTTGTATACCGCAATTACACAGATGACAGTATCTTTCATTTTTGGGGATAACCTCCCAGGCACCTGTTACAATTCTTAGGGGTAATAAATTCATTCTTAACAACAAAATCACCCTACGAACTCCGTGTTCCAGGTGCCAAAGAACATACGGCTGGGGGTTTTTAACAATAGAGCTCCCAACAATGCAGTCCATCCTTCCATACAATGAACATAGTGTCAGATCTCTTTCGCGATAGACCACATATATAGACTTCCTAATTATATGTTTTAACGAAGTTTTAATAAAGCTGCTGCCCCTTCCTTATCTAAACCGAACATACTTAGAGCCTTTATATAGTTTCTAAAAATAGCAATTTTCCCCATCATATTTACAAATATTTCCCTGTGCAGTGCTGCCCTCAATAAATTATCGGGGCCATTTATCAAAGCATTACACCATCTTAAACAGGCAGCCATTGATAACACATATGTCGAAAGAAGACCAAATTCGAGCCTAAGTGCCGCGATTGGCGCAGCATAATTCAAATTACATATTTGGCGCCAAATCTTTCCTTCCACTTTCTCAAATTTGGCCCATTCACACTCATCTACTGTTTCACTAGCATAATTCAAAGTCGGTGGGATTTTTATTTTGTAAACCGAGATGATGTGGGAAAAATTTCTTTTCCCACATTGCATATACAGGCGATTAAGTGCCGAAGCTTGTGAAATTGCTTTCCCTTTACAATGGTCCATATGTCTGGTAGCAGAGCACCTGTTTGAAAATATTTTTCCTAAATATGGATAAAATTTCACAACTTCCAGTTTTTCCCTTTCCAGAAACCAACTCAGATTTTTTCTAACCTTACACCCTTGATAACTAAAAATCATAACTTTGCTCTTTAAAATGTTTATTTTTAAAAAGTGCTCTTCTGTGTACCTAACCAGCTCTCCCAATCTTCTTTGCAGCCCAATTGGTGTTAAATCCATTATTATTGCATCATCTGCGTACAACAGACAACTTAGTTTAAGAAGACCTAATTGGGGAGGGTCCCCTTTACTCCGTCCTACCCGACTCTGCAGATCATTGATATAGATAGAAAAGAGTAAAGGGGCCAAAAGGCACCCCTGCTTCAGCCCGTTGTGTGTACATATTTTCCTTGATAGGCCTTGAGATCCCCCCAACAAAACTTGTGTCCACGTCAAGGAATGGAGTGCAATTATTAATCTTAAAAGGTTCCCTGGGATCCCCATTGTAACCAGTTTCCTCCACAGCGTCCCCCTATCTACCCAATCGAATGCTGTGGAGAAATCTATAAAGGCAGTATACAATGGGACCCCTCGGCCCACAGGATATTTTTCAATTAACGTTTGTAAGACGGAAATGTTATCCAGAGTGCCACTATTCTTGCGGAATCCTGTTTGTTCCAGAGGTATGTGATTAGTTCCGAATGCCCACTCTTGCAAGTGGCCAAGGATACTCTTCGCAAACAGTTTCCCTGTTGCGTCTAAAAGAGAGATTTGTCTGAAACTGTCCGGGGAATTTCTTGGGCCCTTCTTATATAACGGGACCAATATACTTCCCTTCCAGGAATACGGGATGTTCCCAGTGTCATAACAATGAGCAAACAACGGATATAAAAATGTTGCCCAATCTTCACAATCCTGTTTTATTATGGCTACTGGAACATCATCTGGTCCCATTGCCCCAGAGTATTTGACCCCTTAATATAACCTACAATTTCCGATTCTGTTGGTTCTACTACATCAACCCCCAATTCTGAGTTCTTAGGAACCCCCTCAAACTGATCTGCTAATTGATTGGGAGCATACAGTTGGGAAATATAAGTGGACCATTCAGATTCGGAGATTAAAATGGGTTGTGATTTTTCTCTACCATCACAAAACTTCGCTATCAATGCCCAATACTTTCTAGTATCCCGGATAAGGCCACTTCACGAAGGGATACCCATTTTTCATCTTCAATTTTCCTCCGATCTGATAGTATTTTTCTATTCCGTACCTGTTTTAATCTGTATATCTCTCTGATTTTTTAAACTAGGAACTCTAAATTGGAGTCTGATCAGCCCGTTAATCTCCTTATTCAGTTTTTTGATTTCCCATGGAATTAATACTATAGGGGAGGCTCTCATATCTTGTTTATTTCTTCCCAATTTTCTAATTGCTGCCAACACTCTCTCATACCTCACAAACGGAGTCTCCGGACTTGGCCTAAATGCAATGTTCTTAAATACCCTCTGAAAGTTCGGAAGTGCCTTATATGACCAATAAATACGGCCATTATTTCGAGAATAGGTGACATTTTCCTTCCTCTGATTCCAGAGTTCAGGCTTCTCAATATTTATATCCATCTTTACCACTAAAATATTATGGTCACTCATCTTAGATGGGAGCACCTTAAACTGTGTACACGCACTGAACAATTGAATGGAAACTGCCATGTAATCAGTAAGGGTCTGACCGTAGATTCCATTAAAAGTATAAGATGCAGCTGAATCCTCAGGAAATCTACCATTTAAAAGTACGAAGTCAAGATTCCTAAGATTTTGCAAGAGGGTACTTCCATACCTTCTTCTGGTGCTTCAGTCTGGCTTATGGTACTCCTCCAATATACAGTTGTCAATGACTTCTTCATACTGGAAATGCCCCTTTCATGCATCCTTATAGTCTATTACAATGATCAACAACCTTTCTTTTAATGAAAACTTTCTCCAATCAGAACGCCCTTCTATCATTGAGAATTGCACGTAGTTCTTTAAAAATTAATTTGTATTCCTCTGGGACATGTAACATAAGGTCCACCATAATTATATTATTTGAAAGGTGGCTTTCTAGCTAGGGCTTACATCAGCAAGGGGGCAAACAACTTGCTGGACTTAGTCAGTCATAGACCTAATACTGTATTACACCAGAATGTTCCATGGAAAAACATCAACCTATCATCTTGCCTGCTTTCCTTCGTACACCATCTTCCCCAGCGGGGAATTCAAGCAGAACACGAAGAAACTATGAAGAGAGCCTCAAAATACTACTGAGGTTTAACAAAGAGTTCCCTAAAACGAATAGTTATATCTCAACAAAGAAACTAATCCAGCTAATGTGGTCGCCTCACAAGATCTATACCTAAATTGGTGCTTGTCGGAAAGTGTCCCTTTTTAGGTTGAGCATAGCGGTACGACCTCTTGTATACTTTAGTATCATCTCTAGTGGGCTTAAAGCCAACTCCCTGCTTTTGATTTGTTTGTTTCAATGTCCTTTAAAAACCCTTGATTGCTAATGATGAGTCCTGCCTCTTTTTCCCTCTTTTCTCTTTTGTTCTTCCCAGGCGCAGAGACTAACTATGGTATCATTATGCTTTATTGTGCTTATCTGATCTTTGGGGGCCTTTTTTTTTTTCAACGCCCTTGCCCCACTTGTGTTTTTGATTTATTCTTCTGTCAGGCCAACGTCTTTGCTCGGTTCTGCTGTCCCTGCCGCCATGTCCCTCTCTCCAAACCTTCCTGGCCTCAGTCACTTCCTCCCAGCCTGCTATGCTGATGGTCTCCAGGCCCTAAAACACTCCGACACACTTTCTAAGCTTTGCTCTAGATTCCATCTTTATATTATATTATGAAACCTGTTTTTGGCCGGAATTTTTTCATTGATCTGTTTTTGAGCTGCGTTTTCTTTCTGCCCTTTCGGACTAGTTTGGCCTACCAAGGCGGTAATTAAGTATTGTGAGAAGCTGGGTTACTGTTGCAGTTACCCCCCACTTCTTGCCAGACAACTGATGCACTTTTGACTTGATTTGGCCTGGGTTCCTGCCAATCAGGTTCCCAGGGCCTGTGTTCTTTCCCCAAAACTAACCCAAACCCAATTGGCATCTCTGGCCACAGGTCAGCCCCTGGTAAATGATACCACAGTTACCCAGGGCACTGTGACCAGGGAAGACCTCTAAGGGCTGCAGCACTTATTGTACCACTCTTAGAGGCCCTGTACCATTACACACACACACTGCCTTGCAGGCTGCGTGTCTTGGTGCAGAAGAAAGTGAAGAGTCGACAGGGCACACATCTCGGTGTGCCAGGTCTACAACCCACTGCCCTGGCATAGATTAGTCACCCTCTAGCTGGGTGCACTATACCAGTGGTGAGAGTACAGGTGCATGAGCCCTGTACCCTACAGTGTCTAAGTCAATTCTTAAACATTGTAAGTGAAGTGCTGCCATTAGGAGTATATGGTGCTGGGAGTTTGTCATTACGAACTCCACAGCACCATAATGGCTTCCCTGAAAACTGAGAAGTCGGGTAACAAACTTTCAGCACATTAAACCTACACTGATGCCAGTGTGGGCTTTAATGAAAAATGCACACAGAGGACATCTTAGAGATGCCCCCTGAAAAACGACCTACCGCTAGTGTCCAGGCTGAGTGGCTGCTTTCAGCTGCCACCACCAGACATGTTTCTGGATCCCTGGGTGGAGAGGCTGCTGCTCTCAGGGGCCTGAAACAATGCACATCCTGGGACGAGGATGTAATGTTAGAAATGAGATGTAGAAGGTATTATTAGTTGGATACTGTGCAATGTCTGCTTATTTAAAGACTCTCAGCAAGCAGTCTATTAGAGAACCTTTTATGAATTATAAGAGGGAAGTCCGGCTGGATTGCGAGATCAGGAAACCAACTGTCAAGTTTTATCTATCACTTACTGTAACAGAGCGTTGCCAAAACTATTTAATTTATATTCCTAATTTCATGCATCGTTTTGCACTAGTTAGATTCAGATTAGGAATTGTTGCTTTCCCTAACATGAAAATTTGCCCCCCGGATTCGACTTCTTGTCCATGTGATGGACAGAGTAAGCAAAGCACTGTGCACTTTATGTTGTTTTGTGGTTTTTATTCTGGTGTTAAAAGTTATTACCTAAAACCACTTCTGCGTGTCTGAATTAAATGATGCTAGGGTTTGTCTCAATCTAACACTTTTTATTATTAATGCAATTGACCTACTTAGAAGCATCGCTGTTTCATCATAAGGACGACTCAACCAATTTTTTTAATGGAGATTGTACCCCTTTTAAACATTTCTGAGTGTTTTCAGACATGACCGACTTTGTTTCCTTGTTGAGTATTGAGTTTTACTTTGTACAATCTTTTATAACTTTTATGCTAACTAAGTGTAATGCATCTAGTGTTTATCTATGTATACTTTTATGGCTGTTTCAAATACACTGAATAAAGTTTTCTAAATCGAAATTGACTCTTGAATTGACTCTATTGGTATAAATAACCTCTAATATGCATGTGTGTCAAGCACCATCAGTATTTAATTTTACTTGCCACCATTGAGTAACCAAAGCCATTTTCCTTAAAATGACCTCTGATTACTTGTCTTAAACTCTGTTTCCTCCAAATTCAGAGGTTTTAACATCGTTTCCGAGAGACATTGGTAGCTGGAAGGAGAGAGGCAACTCGTGGCAGCGTGGAGGCCGGCGTGGTAATAAGCGCACTAAAGGTATTGACTCTAATTTTGACAGGTGCTGTATTTGGATATGTCTTGGAACATTCTGTACTCTCTAATTATGTTAAATATTTGAAGGGTTGTGTGGATTTGCAGAATTAAACAGCAGATGAGGAGCTTAAGATCTAGTGTGCTCCTTTCTCCCTGTGCTAAAATGCAGCTGCAACTTGATCTCCATCTTATATGTGTGCCCCATACCTTTAATTTTACAACTGCTCTGTGGAGAAATTCATTTTCGTTTGATTTTCTCCCCGATTCTTTTGGTAATTTGTATCTCATGGAACTTTCTTTTCATCAGCATTGGCACTTTGACCCTGTGTTTGTGTGTGGCTGCAATTTTGATATACATATCTGAAAGAGACTATTAGTTATGGATTCCTTACCTTAGAATTGCCCCCAGGCATCAGACTGGATGTGGAGAATTTTTTTCAGCAGTACCCCTAAACGTCGGTAGGTGGTGTCTGTCGACTCCACGTTTGTCATTGGTGTCGTGATCGCCGGAAAGATGTCACACAATCTACTTAGACGCCGCCCCTACGTGCTGAAATCAGTTCTTTCTTTTTTCGCGCCAGCCAGCGCAGATCTGGAGAGAGTGGTACCCTGGTCACTTTTTGACAAACTGTTTTTTCGAGTCGTTTGACTCCTGGTGCATAGGTTTTCACATCGGTGGACCGGTTTAAGCCTTGTGGCTCCTGCCACAAGCTAATGTCGGTGACTGACCTACATCTCGTGTGCCTCTAGTGGCTGGAGCTCCACCATGATCCAAATTCGTGCTCTGACTGCCGGCCCATGGCCCGAAGTCTTTGCGGGAGCGGGACCGAAAGCTCCTGGAGGCTCGGCAGTTTGCTCAGCGCCGCTCAAGGTCCCGGTCGAGAGAGAGGTTGCGGAGCCACCACCACCACTCCTCGCGAAGTCTTCATCGTCGGGTAAGTCGAAGCACAAGAAGAAGGTGAAGAAGCATTGTCGCTCTTTGCCTTCTCCCCGTCCGTCGGCCGACGGAACAAGGGATGCAGAAGATCGTCGTCCTTCGGCTCCGCCCGCAGGGGCCTGCTTGGTTGGCTTCGAGTTTCCACTCCTTTCCAGGAGCCGGAGCGACCCATGCCCAACTTCATACATTTTACGAAGCTCTACACTCCATCTTTGGGCAGTCCGACTCCGCCGGCGAGCCTTCTTGCCCCTTGGACTCGGTTGGGGGTTTCAGTCCGCAGGGGCCCCCAGGGGCCCCCAGGATCCATGCCTGGATCCGGATCGGCGGCGTTCGACCTCACAACACCTCCGGCATCGAATCCATTGATGACACTGCCGCCTCCGACGCTGGTTGGATCCCCGTGGGAGTTAAACCCGGCCTCCACCTCGATCTAGATACGGAGCCGGACCAGTGTCACTTTTGTGCCATTTTTCCATCCTGGTGTTCCCTATCGCCCTGAATGGCAGCCAGGAGAGGAGGGCTGGGAGGGGTCTGTTGATCCTTATGGAGACCAACTTGAAGATCCGGACTGGAGAGAGGAGTTGGGTTGCCAGTGGTCTGGATACCTCCCCAGACCTTGGTATGCTTTCTCCCCTACCAAGGCTACGGAGGAGGGAGCCTCCTACGCTATGGTGTTGCATATACCTGCTTAGGCTTTGGGCCTTGAACTTCCTACGGTGGCAGTCAGGACTAACCTCCTGACTGAGGTGCTTCACCTGGCAGCAGCCTCTTCGGAGCCCCAGAGTGGTAGTGCGTAGTGCAGAGGCGTAGTGCAGAGTGCAGAGGCGTAGTGCAGAGTGCAGAGGCGTAGTGCAGAGTGCAGAGGCGTAGTGCAGAGGCGTAGTACGTAGTGCAGAGGCGTAGTGCAGAGTGGTAGTGCAGAGGCGTAGTGCAGAGTGGTAGTGCGTAGTGCAGAGGCGTAGTGCAGAGTGGTAGTGCGTAGTGCAGAGGCGTAGTGCAGAGGTGTAGTGCGTAGTGGTAGTGCGTAGTGCAGAGGTGTAGTGCAGAGTGGTAGTGCGTAGTGCAGAGGTGTAGTGCAGAGTGGTAGTGCGTAGTGCAGAGTGGTAGTGCGTAGTGCAGAGTGGTAGTGCGTAGTGCAGAGGCGTAGTGCAGAGGCGTAGTGCAGAGGCGTAGTGCAGAGGCGTAGTGCAGAGGCGTAGTGCGTAGTGCAGAGTGGTAGTGCAGAGGCGTAGTGCGGAGTGGTAGTGCGTAGTGCAGAGGCGTAGTGCGGAGTGGTAGTGCGTAGTGCAGAGGCGTAGTGCAGAGTGGTAATGCGTAGTGCAGAGTGGTAGTGCGTAGTGCAGAGGCGTAGTGCAGAGTGGTAGTGCGTAGTGCAGAGGCGTAGTGCAGAGGCATAGTGCAGAGGCGTAGTGCGTAGTGCAGAGGCGTAGTGCAGAGTGCAGAGTGCAGAGGCGTAGTGCAGAGGCGTAGTGCAGAGTGGTAGTGCGTAGTGCAGAGTGGTAGTGCATAGTGCAGAGGCATAGTGCGTAGTGCAGAGGCGTAGTGCAGAGTGGTAATGCGTAGTGCAGAGTGGTAGTGCGTAGTGCAGAGTGGTAGTGCGTAGTGCAGAGTGGTAGTGCGTAGTGCAGAGGCGTAGTGTAGAGGCGTAGTGCGGAGGCGTAGTGCGTAGTGCAGAGGCGTAGTGCAGAGTGATAGTGCGTAGTGCAGAGGCGTAGTGCAGAGTGGTAGTGCGTAGTGCAGAGGCGTAGTGCAGAGTGATAGTGCGTAGTGCAGAGGCGTAGTGCAGAGTGATAGTGCGTAGTGCAGAGGCGTAGTGCAGAGTGGTAGTGCGTAGTGCAGAGTGCGTAGTGGTAGTGCGTAGTGCAGAGGCGTAGTGCAGAGGCGTAGTGCAGAGGCGTAGTGCGTAGTGCAGAGGCGTAGTGCTTTGGGCCTTGAACTTCCTACGGTGGCAGTCAGGACTAACCTCCTGACTGAGGTGCTTCACCTGGCAGCAGCCTCTTCGGAGCCCCAGAGTGGTAGTGCGTAGTGCAGAGGCGTAGTGCAGAGTGCAGAGGCGTAGTGCAGAGTGCAGAGGCGTAGTGCAGAGGCGTAGTACGTAGTGCAGAGGCGTAGTGCAGAGTGGTAGTGCAGAGGCGTAGTGCAGAGTGGTAGTGCGTAGTGCAGAGGCGTAGTGCAGAGTGGTAGTGCGTAGTGGTAGTGCGTAGTGCAGAGGTGTAGTGCGTAGTGGTAGTGCGTAGTGCAGAGGTGTAGTGCAGAGTGGTAGTGCGTAGTGCAGAGGTGTAGTGCAGAGTGGTAGTGCGTAGTGCAGAGTGGTAGTGCGTAGTGCAGAGTGGTAGTGCGTAGTGCAGAGTGGTAGTGCGTAGTGCAGAGTGGTAGTGCGTAGTGCAGAGGCGTAGTGCGTAGTGCAGAGTGGTAGTGCGTAGTGCAGAGGCGTAGTGCAGAGGCGTAGTGCAGAGGCGTAGTGCAGAGGCGTAGTGCAGAGGCGTAGTGCGTAGTGCAGAGTGGTAGTGCAGAGGCGTAGTGTGGAGTGGTAGTGCGTAGTGCAGAGGCGTAGTGCAGAGTGGTAATGCGTAGTGCAGAGTGGTAGTGCGTAGTGCAGAGGCGTAGTGCAGAGTGGTAGTGCGTAGTGCAGAGGCGTAGTGCAGAGGCGTAGTGCAGAGGCGTAGTGCGTAGTGCAGAGGCGTAGTGCAGAGTGCAGAGGCGTAGTGCGTAGTGCAGAGGCGTAGTGCAGAGGCGTAGTGCAGAGTGGTAGTGCGTAGTGCAGAGGCATAGTGCGTAGTGCAGAGGCGTAGTGCAGAGTGGTAATGCGTAGTGCAGAGTGGTAGTGCATAGTGCAGAGTGGTAGTGCGTAGTGCAGAGTGGTAGTGCGTAGTGCAGAGGCGTAGTGCAGAGTGTAGAGGCGTAGTGCGGAGGCGTAGTGCAGAGTGGTAGTGCGTAGTGCAGAGGCGTAGTGCAGAGTGGTAGTGCGTAGTGCAGAGGCGTAGTGCAGAGTGGTAGTGCGTAGTGCAGAGGCGTAGTGCAGAGTG
Organism: Lissotriton helveticus; assembly: GCF_964261635.1. Lineage (NCBI taxonomy): Eukaryota > Metazoa > Chordata > Amphibia > Caudata > Salamandridae > Lissotriton > Lissotriton helveticus. Next base: position 232,577,601 of record NC_136072.1, on the reverse strand, counting down.
GTAGTGTGTAGTGCAGAGTGCGTAGTGGTAGTGCGTAGTGCAGAGGCGTAGTGCAGAGGCGTAGTGCAGAGGCGTAGTGCGTAGTGCAGAGGCGTAGTGCAGAGGCGTAGTGCAGAGTGGTAGTGCGTAGTGCAGAGGCGTAGTGCAGAGTGGTAGTGCGTAGTGCAGAGGCGTAGTGCAGAGTGGTAGTGCGTAGTGCAGAGTGGTAGTGCAGAGTGGTAGTGCGTAGTGCAGAGTGCGTAGTGGTAGTGCGTAGTGCAGAGGCGTAGTGCAGAGTGCAGAGGCGTAGTGCAGAGGCGTAGTGCAGAGGCGTAGTGCAGAGGCGTAGTGCAGAGGCGTAGTGCAGAGGCGTAGTGCAGAGGCGTAGTGCAGAGGCGTAGTGCGTAATGCAGAGGCGTAGTGCAGAGGCGTAGTGCAGAGTGGTAGTGCGTAGTGCAGAGTGGTAGTGCGTAGTGCAGAGTGGTAGTGCGTAGTGCAGAGTGGTAGTGCGTAGTGCAGAGTGGTAGTGCGTAGTGCAGAGTGGTAGTGCGTAGTGCAGAGTGGTAGTGCGTAGTGCAGAGTGGTAGTGCGTAGTGCAGATGCATAGTGCAGAGGCGTAGTGCAGAGTGCAGAGGCGTAGTGCGTAGTGCAGAGGCGTAGTGCAGAGGCGTAGTGCGTAGTGCAGTGCAGAGGCGTAGTGCAGAGGCGTAGTGCAGAGTGCAGAGGCGTAGTGCAGAGGCGTAGTGCAGAGGCGTAGTGCAGAGTGGTAGTGCGTAGTGCAGAGTGGTAGTGCGTAGTGCAGAGGCGTAGTGCAGAGGCGTAGTGCGTAGTGCAGAGGCGTAGTGCAGAGGCGTAGTGCAGAGGCATAGTGCAGAGGCGTAGTGCGTAGTGCAGAGGCGTAGTGCAGAGGCGTAGTGCGTAGTGCAGAGGCGTAGTGCAGAGGCGTAGTGCGTAGTGCAGAGGCGTAGTGCAGAGTGGTAGTGCGTAGTGCAGAGGCGTAGTGCAGAGTGGTAGTGCGTAGTGCAGAGTGGTAGTGCGTAGTGCAGAGTGGTAGTGCGTAGTGCACAGGCGTAGTGCAGAGTGGTAGTGCGTAGTGCAGAGTGGTAGTGCGTAGTGCAGAGGCGTAGTGCAGAGTGCAGAGGCGTAGTGCATAGTGCAGAGGCGTAGTGCAGAGGCGTAGTGCAGAGGCGTAGTGCGTAGTGCAGAGGCGTAGTGCAGAGTGCAGAGGCGTAGTGCAGAGTGGTAGTGCGTAGTGCAGAGTGGTAGTGCGTAGTGCAGAGTGGTAGTGCGTAGTGCAGAGTGGTAGTGCGTAGTGCAGAGTGGTAGTGCGTAGTGCAGAGTGCAGAGGCGTAGTGCAGAGTGCAGAGGCGTAGTGCAGAGGCGTAGTGCAGAGGCGTAGTGCAGAGGCGTAGTGCAGAGGCGTAGTGCAGAGGCGTAGTGCAGAGGCGTAGTGCAGAGGCGTAGTGCAGAGGCGTAGTGCAGAGGCGTAGTGCAGAGGCGTAGTGCAGAGGCGTAGTGCAGAGGCGTAGTGCAGAGGCGTAGTGCAGAGGCGTAGTGCAGAGGCGTAGTGCAGAGGCGTAGTGCAGAGGCGTAGTGCGTAGTGCGTAGTGCAGAGGCGTAGTGCAGAGGCGTAGTGCAGAGGCGTAGTGCAGAGTGCAGAGGCGTAGTGCGTAGTGCAGAGTGGTAGTGCGTAGTGCAGAGTGGTAGTGCGTAGTACAGAGGCGTAGTGCAGAGGCGTAGTGCAGAGTGCAGAGGCGTAGTGCAGAGGCGTAGTGCAGAGTGCAGAGGCGTAGTGCAGAGGCGTAGTGCAGAGTGCAGAGGCGTAGTGCAGAGTGCAGAGGCGTAGTGCAGAGGCGTAGTGCAGAGGCGTAGTGCATATCTACAGGCTAGCGATGACAGTGCATATCTACAGGCTAGTGAAGCCAATGCATATCTACAGGCTAGCGATGACAGTGCATATCTACAGGCTAGCGATGACAGTGCATATCTACAGGCTAGCGATGACAGAGCATATCTACAGGCTAGCGATGACAGTGCATATCTACAGGCTAGCGATGACAGTGCATATCTACAGGCTAGCGATGACGGTGCATATCTACAGGCTAGTGAAGCTAATGCATATCTACAGGCTAGCGATGACAGTGCATATCTACAGGCTAGCGATGACAGTGCATATCTACAGGCTAGCGATGACAGTGCATACACTCACAAGGAGACCACAGCCAGCTGAGGTGCAATCTTCTCCCACTCACAAGAACGACATCACAGGCAGCAGCAGTGCAAGCTTCTTACACTCACAAGGAGACCACAGGCAGCAGAGGTGCAAGCTTCTCACACTCACAAGAAGGACATCACAGGCAAGTGGTGCAATATTCGCACACTCACAAGGAGATCACTGGCAGTACACACCACATGAACACACTCCATAACACATAGCAACAATACATTGGCATTTACAATGCCATTAGGTCAAACTCAAATAAATCCGAGCCCGATTGCATTTCTAATGCTTGTTATAGATTGGCGAAATTAGATACCCTCGCCATGATTCAGGTATAACGCCTGTCTGTACTATTTCTTTTAATACTTTTACGAGATAATGTGACCATAAGTCTGGATTTTCTTTATAGAGAGCAAACGGAATTCCATTTGGTCCTGGCGCCCCGTCTTTTTGTTTCTTGATTAATTTCGTTAGTTGAGTTTTTGGTATGTCAATTTGATCTTCAATCTCATACTCTGGTCTATTTATAGGCTGTGTTTCGTCCTTTATTTTTATTTTTTATTTTAGATTTAGATGTTTTTTTAGGAAACTAACCCATTCTTGCTCCGATAATGTCGATGATACCACCAATTTATTTGGTCGCATTAAGCCATTTATGATTTTCCAGCTTGCAAAGAATAATTTTGACAAACGCTTGTTTTGCTTGTTTTTTTTCATTCCATATTAGTTTCTTCAAGCTTTGATTTAAAGTTTTTAATTTACTTAATAACTTATTACGAGTTCTTTTCAGTTTAGTTATTGTATATGGAAGAGTTATATATGGCTTCATTTCCTCTCCTTGCTTAGTTTGGTTCCGCTTATTTATTCGCATGTGAACTTGAGGCTTGACCAGCTTCCGGGTAAAATTTACCCACTGTTCAATCGGTGACACCAACGTTCTATCATTAAAGCAGTTCTCTGAGTTTCTGCACCAGATCATTAATCTCATCCTTGTTCTGGACAGTCCAAATAAGTTTCTTATAATTGATCGTTCCAATCTGACCCGGCACAGTTTGGTATAGTTGGTGTATATTACTCATGATGTTTGTAGTGATTATCTGTTGACAATGGTCACTGTCTGAAACCTTCTCCAGTTGATATGAGGAGATATTACACAAGATGTTAAGTGATACCATCGTGTAGTCCATCCTTGTCTTTGCATTGTGAGAATGATACGTATATGCTGGAGGAGCGTCTGATTTAAATCTCCCAATTAGGATTCGTAAGCCCATCGCTTCTATATCCTTAACAAATTGTGTTCTGATTTTGTTTCATGGGTGGTTTGTCTCCATTCCTAAATCCTGATGGGGGATAGCCCATTGATGATCTTGTGATTGGGTAATGTCGTCTCTAATAAAAGGTGCTAATAAATTCAGGTTAAAATCCCCAGTCCCCATGTAGTCTGCTAATGGGTCATCCAACATTTGTTTCAACAAAAGTTATTAAGTGTTGCACACGATGATTCTCTAATACTTTGTGTTGGATGTATATATACATTAATCAAAATTAAGGTCGTTGTTTTCTGATTAGTTGTTTTATATTCCAACTTGACTATTAGGATGTCAGGGCTAATTCTGTCCAATTGCTCGTGTTCAGCCAGTAGGTCAATAGATATAAATATTGCTAGCCCCCCACTTGGATAACCATATTTATGAATTTTATTTGCATTTTCAATGTAACCTTTATAGCCCTGTAACATAAATGGATTGGTTTCCCATGTTTCCTGCAATAGGATGATCTGACATGTATGTGGAATAGAATTTATGTGAGCATTATAAATCTTACTTCCTACTCTGTTTATGTTCCATGAACACATCGTAATTTTTCCGAAATCTTTTTCGCTCTTTGTTGGAACAGTGATTATATTCCGCCATAGGTCCTTATTGCCATGTAATGCCAGAGCAATCAATTTTTCATTTATTCCTAATGGTTTTTCTATTTTTCTTTGCGGTGGTGTTACTTCTACATTATAGGCAGATCCACCCAGGGCATTTTTTTAATAAGGTACAGGTTTGCATGTGACACTTTACCTTCTATTGCTGATGTACCTCACTAATAAGTGGTGTTGGATAAACCTTTGGTGCTGGCTTACTAATTGCTATGCCCCAGGCCTTAAATATTTTCCGTTCGTTTATAATTCGATCTGCTATTAACATCGAATTTAGTGTAATTAATATTGGTGCCTGGAAACCGTCCTTATTAGTCATACATTCTATGGAGTCGATATCTTTACTCGTGATTTTAGCTAGAGACGGGATTGATTTAAATAGTCGAATGTTCCCTCTATTTAAAATATCTTGTTTGCCTCTTGAGTCAAATTCTGGTTTAAAAATAAGTTGTGCCTTCTCATTAGGTAGATGTTCTTCATACATATCTGTTTCAATATTTTGTATAGCCTTATAAGTAATTTGCTTCACCCATCACGATTTTCAATAACCAGTTGATGCCAGTCTGGTAATTTTCTTTTTATGTCTGCTTTTTTTAATGTAGTTCTTCTCTCCTCCTCATTTGCATTAAATCTCTTATGATTTTCTATTTTTTCGTCAACCTGTTGATTTTGTTGTGACTTGTTTTTATAGTTACCTTAAGTGAAATACTATCATCCCATACCTGAGATCTATAAATGGTTGGGTAGATATCAAGTTCTTCCGCCTCTTTTCTATTATCCTGTGTTTAGGTTCAAATGGGCTTGGTGTAATCCTTTGTTTTGCTGACTCTTCTAGTTGTTTACTTTGTATGAGCACCGGCACCTGCTCTATATTGAACCCGTTACCAGTTGATTTTCTTTTCCTCAGATTATTACCTTCCTCCATTTTTTTCTGTTCATTCCCCAAATTCTTTACCTTGGCTGTCATATTAGCTGTATTCTTTTTCACACTCATTTGCTCAGTAGATGGTTATTTTTCAAATATGGCAAAGTATTTGTTGTTCCTGCAATTGGTGAGCTCTTTTCTTCTTCCCTTGGTAGTTCATTCCGTGATTCGTATCCTTGAGTGTCTATAGATGTTAAGGCTCAGTTCTTTGTTTCTTCAGCACTGTCCGAAGATGTACGTTTTCGGGGTCTGATCTTAACTTCCGTAAGGTCAAGTTAACCAATCTTTTATGCTGCCTTAATTGTGCTCTCGGTCCTCTTTTTAAGTTGGTTTTACTGCTCTCTTTATGCAAGTTGCTTTTTGGGGGGGTCTTGGTTGCCAGTTCTTTTAGCAAAGATCCTGTGTATTGTTCCCAGTGAGGGATATGCCCAGCTGCATTTGGTTTTTGTGTGTTATATAGTTGGAGGGTAGTTTCGGCCAGAGTTGTTAGGTTGGTTGGCGTGCATTTGATCCTTTTTTGATTGATGGTATAGATCGCCCCTAGCGTTTTGTCTGGCCTAATTGCAATAGGCGTCTTTGATGTCAGATAGCATTCCTGGGGGCGATGGTCGCTTTCGCCCTTATCCCCTATTCTGAATCCCAGGATATGGGGGAATAGTGCGAGGCTGTCGAATGTATAGTCCAGGATGGAGCTGGCTGTTTGTGAATAAAAAGTTTCTACTGGAGGACGGTCAGTCTTGAATCTTCCATTTAATGCCCGAAGATTTTGATGTTCTAGGTCTCTGAGTAAGGCGTTGTTTGGATGCTTTCTCCTGTGTAGCGGGGAGCTTTGTGGTGGTATGGTGTAAATTATGTTTAGAGCCAGGGCTGCTTCTTCTACTAATGAGCCAAGCAGGTTTTCGTTAAAGTCCCCTGACAGAAGGAAGAGTGGCTTTTCCATCTGAGAGATGTATTCCTCAAGTTGATTGGAAATTATATTGGAATCTTTGACTCTGTGTTTAGGGTGGACGTATGCGTTGACAAGGCATATCTCTTCTTCTTTGTTACCGAGCTGTAGTTTTATTAGGTCGAGCCTGGAATTCGCATCCAAAGGATGCGTCCAGGTGGAGACTTATAGCTAGCTGACTCGGGGGAATGGAGGACAAGAAACTGCCACGCGCTTCTCTTCGGCTGGATTACACTGCGTGCACGCGCACCCACACTCACGCATGCGCACATCACAGCCACACGCATACACAGCCACACGCATACACAGGCACACACACACACACCCCCCGTCGCCGCCGCACCTACCCACACACTAGCGCACCTACACGCACACACAGAGACCCCCCACACACACACCAGCGCACCTACACACACGCACGCACACATACAAAGACTCCCCTCCCCCCGCCGCCGCCATCGCACACATACACAAGCGCACTCCCCTCCCCCCTAGAACTAAGCCCCACTTACCGCTATTCGGAACTTCGGTAGCCGGGGCTCTCCCTCGGGCATGGGAGCCCCGCTCTCAGGTACTCCGTGGGCGCGTGCGCGGGACTTCAGAAGACGAAAGTCCCGCCCAAAGGAAGTGGCTCCACGTCTCCTCCGTGTTTGCCTGTCTTACTGCCTCGGCGGCCGCCAATGACGGCGCGGCCCCGAGCAGGGAGGCGGGCACAGCGTCTCCTGGAATTAGCAATTTGTTGTATGACTGATGTATAAAACGCAGAGTGCCGAGATTTGAAATGTATGGAGATCACGTGTATCAGCCTCAGAGTGCCGACATGTATAAAACGCAGAGTGCCGAGATTTGTATCAGACGAGATGTAGATCTCAATAACAGTTATTGATGCGTCCCACTTAGATGACTGTGCCGAGGTGACAGATAACATGGGAGATCACTTGTACGCAGACTAAGATGATATGGGAGATTTCAACGGCATGCGGTGACGTCATACCAATAGACACGTGGGTGCTGCCATGACATGGGAGATGGTACACGGGAGGCGACTGAGGCGTGCACTGATCACTTGTGTTTAATAAAAAATATTATGCAATTAGTTCTATTTCATATGCAAAAAAAATAGTATTGTGCAATTAGCATTTACTTGTATGCACCGATCACTTGTATTTAATACAAAATATTATGCAATTAGTTGTAGGACTGATGCGTGCACCGATCACTAGTGTTTTATAAAAAATATTATGCAATTAGTTGTATTTAATAAGAAAAAAACGTTAGTATTGTGCAATTTGCAATATGCAATTAGCAATTACTTGTATTGAACTCGGAGTGCGAAGATAGACATTATGCGTGACCAGGCGCGGTGCGTCCATTGGGGCGTAGGGGCGAAGCCCCACTAAGCCCCATGGACCCACCACGTCCTCACTAGAAGCCAAACACAATTATTTTTAAAAATCGCGCTATCTGCCGGCCGGGAAACCGGGAGACACCCGACCTTCCCGGAGTGCGCAAGGGGGGGGGGGGGGGGCGGGAGAGGATCGGGCTGCTGCAGCTGCGCAAGTGTATTTTTGGGCACAAACATGCCCGCGCATGCGCAGATCGTTTTCTTGTGAATTCCCCCTTAGAGAGAGGACCAGGGGGCGGGCCGCAGCCCCCGGGGTTACACAGGGCGACTGGGCGAGGAGTCATGGTGCCCCCCCAGCCAATCCTGGCGCAGGATTGGCTGGTCACTACATAGCCCGGTTACATAACCCCTGACGGATAGCACGGCCGACTTTGGTGCTGGGAAACTTTGGTGCTGGGAAACCAGGTTCGAGCCTCTTATCGAACCATAAAAATGTATACATGACTTACTTTGGTGTTAAATAAATAGATATTTTAAAAAACAAATAAAAATGATGTTCCGACTAAGGTGTGAAATTGGTGTCGAATAAATACATGTTTTTAAAAACAATTAATATTAATCATGTATCATTGGTGCTGGAGTACAAGGTTCGAGACTGGTATTAAACACTGACAAGCTGTGTGCAAGTTATATGGTCATAAAATACATGAATGATGGATGCAGGATGGGTGGATGCATGAATGGATGCAGGATGAATGATGGGTGGATGAATGGATGGGTGGATGCATGAATGAATGATGGATGCAGGATGGATGCAGGATGGGTGGATGGGTAGATGAATGAATGATGGATGCAGGATGGATGCAGGGTGGATGGATGGGTGCATGAATGAATGATGGATGCAGGATGGGTGGATGGATGGATGATGGATGAATGATGGGTGGATGAATGGATGGGTGGATGCATGAATGAATGATGGATGCAGGATGGGTGGATGAATGAATGATGGATGCAGGGTGGATGGATGGGTGCATGAATGCATGATGGATGGATGGGTGGATGCAGGAATGGATGCAGGATGGATGATGAATGGGTGGGTGGATGGATGGATGCATGAATGAATGAATGATGGATGCTGGATGGGTGGATGGATGGGTGGATGAATGAATGATGGATGCAGGATGGATGGGTGGATGGATGGATGGGTGCATGAATGAATGATGGATGCAGGATGGATGGATGGGTGCATGAATGAATGATGGGTGCATGAATGAATGATGGATGCAGGATGGGTGGATGGATGGGTGGGCACATGAATGGATGCAGGATGAATGATGGGTGGATGAATGGATGGGTGGATGCATGAATGAATGATGGATGCAGGATGGATGCAGGATGGGTGGATGGGTAGATGAATGAATGATGGATGCAGGATGGATGCAGGGTGGATGGATGGGTGCATGAATGAATGATGGATGCAGGATGGGTGGATGGATGGATGATGGATGAATGATGGGTGGATGAATGGATGGGTGGATGCATGAATGAATGATGGATGCAGGATGGATGCAGGATGGGTGGATGCATGAATGATGGATGCAGGATGGATGCAGGGTGGATGGATGGGTGCATGAATGCATGATGGATGGATGGGTGGATGCAGGAATGGATGCAGGATGGATGATGGGTGGGTGGATGGATGGATGGTTGAATGAATGATGGATGCTGGATGGGTGGATGGGTGGATGAATGAATGATGGATGCAGGATGGATGGGTGGATGGATGGGTGCATGAATGAATGATGTATGCAGGATGGATGTATGGGTGCATGAATGAATGATGGGTGCATGAATGAATGATGGATGCAGGATGGGTGGATGGATGGGTGGGCACATGAATGGATGCAGGATGAATGATGGGTGGATGAATGGATGGGTGGATGCATGAATGAATGATGGATGCAGGATGAGTGGATGAATGAATGATGGATGCAGGATGGATGCAGGGTGGATGGATGGGTGCATGAATGAATGATGGATGCAGGATGGATGCAGGATGGGTGGATGGGTAGATGAATGAATGATGGATGCAGGATGGATGCATGAATGATGGATGCAGGATGGATGGATGGGTGGATGCATGAATGGATGCAGGAATGGATGCAGGAATGGATGATGGATGCAGGAATGGATGATGGATGGGTGAATGGATGGATGGGTGGGTGGATGGATGGATGCATGAATGAATGATGGATGGATGGATGGATGGATGGGTGGATGGGTGGATGAATGAATGATGGATGCAGGATGGATGGGTGGATGGGTGCATGAATGAATGCTGGATGGATGGGTGGACACATGAATGGATGCAGGAATGGATGCAGGATGGATGATGGATGGGTGGATGGATGGATGCATGAATGAATGATGGATGGATGCAGGATGGATGGGTGGATGCATGAATGAATGATGGATGCAGGATGGATGGATGGGTGAATGCATGAATGAATGATGGATGCTGGATGGATGGGTGGATGCATGAATGAATGATGGATGCAGGATGGATGCAGAATTGGTGGATGGATGGGTGGGTGGGTGGGTGGATGGATGGATGGGTGGATGCATGAATGATGGATGCAGGATGGATGCAGGGTGGATGGATGGGTGCATGAATGCATGATGGATGGATGGGTGGATGCAGGAATGGATGCAGGATGGATGATGGGTGGGTGGATGGATGGATGGTTGAATGAATGATGGATGCTGGATGGGTGGATGGGTGGATGAATGAATGATGGATGCAGGATGGATGGGTGGATGGATGGGTGCATGAATGAATGATGTATGCAGGATGGATGTATGGGTGCATGAATGAATGATGGGTGCATGAATGAATGATGGATGCAGGATGGGTGGATGGATGGGTGGGCACATGAATGGATGCAGGATGAATGATGGGTGGATGAATGGATGGGTGGATGCATGAATGAATGATGGATGCAGGATGAGTGGATGAATGAATGATGGATGCAGGATGGATGCAGGGTGGATGGATGGGTGCATGAATGAATGATGGATGCAGGATGGATGCAGGATGGGTGGATGGGTAGATGAATGAATGATGGATGCAGGATGGATGCAGGGTGGATGGATGGGTGCATGAATGATGGATGCAGGATGGATGGATGGGTGGATGCATGAATGGATGCAGGAATGGATGCAGGAATGGATGATGGATGCAGGAATGGATGATGGATGGGTGAATGGATGGGTGGATGGATGGATGGATGCATGAATGAATGATGGATGGATGGATGGATGGATGGATGGGTGGATGGGTGGATGAATGAATGATGGATGCAGGATGGATGGGTGGATGGGTGCATGAATGAATGCTGGATGGATGGGTGGACACATGAATGGATGCAGGAATGGATGCAGGATGGATGATGGATGGGTGGATGGATGGATGCATGAATGAATGATGGATGGATGCAGGATGGATGGGTGGATGCATGAATGAATGATGGATGCAGGATGGATGGATGGGTGAATGCATGAATGAATGATGGATGCTGGATGGATGGGTGGATGCATGAATGAATGATGGATGCAGGATGGATGCAGAATTGGTGGATGGATGGGTGGGTGGGTGGGTGGATGGATGGATGGGTGGATGCATGAATGATGTATGGATGGATGCAAGGTGGTTCGGGCTCGCTCGCTCGCTGCGCTCGCTGCGGTGCAATATGCAAATTAGTTTACGCCCACCACTTTCAAATGTCACCAGCCGCCCCTGTGCGTGACATTAGAAAAGACAGATGAGATGTAAGATGCGAGTGATACAGATGGTGAAGATGACAGATGCTGATACAGATGCCAATCACTTGTATTCATTACAAATTATTGATACGTGCAGTTGTGTTGAATATGAAAAAAACATTATTATTATGCAATTAGCAATTAGTTGTATTGAACATGGAAAAACATTACTTTTAAACTGTACAAAAATATCACTTTAGACCCACTGATGCAAGATGACATGGGGGGGGTCACGAACACGGCAGATGGCAGATGCGGCAAGATGACAGATGCCGATCCACATGCCGATCACTTCTATCAATACAAATTATTATGCAATTAGCAGGGGCACACGGATGACATAGTAGCAAAGGATGCATGATGCGTGCAGATGACAGATGCGCATTATGACTGATGCAAGATGCGTGTGCTGCAGTGACGTCATACCCAGGGCTTTAAGTGGGATGAAAAAACTGGGGGTGCTCTCAAAGGGGCGTGGCCAGTGTAATTAGGGGCGTGGCTTTAAAACACTCGCACTAAAAATATGTGCTTAGCATAGTGTGCCACCCGACTTGTTTTTTTTTTTGCTGTTTCGGTCATGGCATCCAGACATGTGATACAACAAGTAACATCATACCTACAACAAGTAAGGACTATTGGCTTTGTCAATGGTTATTAGTTGCAGAAGATAAATAAGCTGCAACTATGGCTTGTATATAATATTGACAAAGCTTCCAATTAAAGCCCTGGTGACCCTACCACAATGTTGCTGCTCTTGCGTTTCAGAAAAAGAAGGGAAATACAGAAAGAAAAGTACTCTTTAAAGGATTTCCCTTCACCTGGCATGACATCATGCCATAACTTCTCCACTAGTGAGAAGCGAGCAGCGCAGATCGATGTGCAAGCTGTCTCGAAACGGGTCTTTATCGGGCTTTGTTTTGCATCCTGGCACTTTTTTTCCGGACTGTAGTGACAGCAAACTGCTGTCACTGCAATCTGGGGGAAAAAACGGACCGCCTGCGCCAGGGCTCAAAACAGAGCCCGATAGAGACCCGTTTCGAGGCCCCCTTCAAAAAACTGCCGGTGCTCAGACCCCTTGAGACCCGGCCCACTTAAAGCCCTGGTCATACCAATAGACACGGGGGTGCTGCAGGACATGGCAGATGGGAGATAGATAACAGATAAGATGGGAGATTGTATGCACGAAAACGGAAGATGACAGATGCGTGCCGACTTATGACATTTTGCGTGACGTTATACCAATAGCCACGGGGCTGACATTAGATGACATATGGTTACACTATGAAAAAAACGTTACTTTTAAACTATAGAAAATTATCACTTTAGACCCACTGATGCAAGATGACACGAACACGGAAGATGGCAGATGCGTGCAATCCATATTAACAAAGTCTGGACTATAATAAACACTTTCGGGAAAACGATTTTCTAGCATGCGATGTGATGACCGGCGATGTATTTGCCTAAAGCGGAAGATACACTACAATAGCGTGGGGACAGCATGCGCACTGAATGCGTGCGATGTGATGCCTTTTGCGATGTAAAAACGGCGTGGTCATTGCTGGCGTTGTGGCGGTTAGCGATGTATCATCATACATCCCTAAGTGACACCTTCAGGCAGTCCTTACTTTTTAACCAAAAGCTATTTGTATCGTTGGGGAGGGACACAACCTCACAACACATCTTTGTGGCAGCATTTTCACCGTCCTGGACTTTTCATTTACAAATCATTGTTTTCAGGCGTATTTGTTTAATTGGACCGAAACAAAGCTGAAATCCCCATGGCTTCGCACCTGCCATGTTCACGTGCATGTAATCGAGGGAGTTGTAATATTGTTTTGCTGTTTTTTCTATTTAATTATTATTTTTTAGGAATTTTTGACTTTGTTCACATTTATGAATGTATACCTGTTTTTTGTCTGTTTATATGAAAATGTTTGATTTTCGATCCCCTCACTCTACCACTCTACCGTCCTCACTCTACCGTCCTCACTCTACCGCCCTTGCTCTACCGCCCTCACTCTACCTCTCTACCACCCTCACTCTACCGCCCTCTCTACAGCCCTTACTCTACCACTCTACCACCCTCACTCTACCGCCCTCTCTACAGCCCTTACTCTACCACTCTACCGCCCTCACTCTACCGCCCTCACTCTACTGCTCTACCGCCCTCACCCTACCACTCTACCGCCCTCACTCTACCGTCCTCACTCTACCGCTCTACCGTCCTCACTCTACCACTCTACCGCCCTCACTCTACCACTCTACCGCCCTCACACCCTCACTCTACCACCCTCAATATACCACTCTACTGCCCTCATGCCCTCACTCTACCACCCTCACACTACCACTCTACTGCTCTCACTCTACCGTCCTCACTCTACCACTCTACCGCCCTCACTCTACCGCCCTCACTCTACCGCCCTCACACCTACACTCTACCGCCCTCAATATACCACTCTACTGCCCTCAGGCCCTCACTCTACCGCCCTCACTCTACCACTCTACTGCTCTCACTCCACTGCCCTCATGCCCTCACTCTACCACTCTACCGCCCTCACTCTACCAATCTACCGCCCTCACTCTACCGCCCTCACTCTACCACTGTACCGCCCTCATGCCCTCACTCTACCGTCCTCACTCTACCGCCCTCACACCTACACTCTACCGCCCTCAATATACCACTCTACTGCCCTCAGGCCCTCACTCTACCGCCCTCACACTACCACTCTACCACCCTCACTCTACCGCCCTCACTCTACTGCCCTCATGCCCTCACTGTACCACCCTCACTCTACCGCCCTCACACTTTGACTCTACCGCCCTCACTATACCACTCTACCGCCCTCACTCTACCACTCTACCGCCCTCACACCCTCACTCTACCACCCTCAATATACCACTCTACTGCCCTCATGCCCTCACTCTACCACCCTCACACTACCACTCTACTGCTCTCACTCTACCGTCCTCACTCTACCACTCTACCGCCCTCACTCTACCGCCCTCACTCTACCGCCCTCACACCTACACTCTACCGCCCTCAATATACCACTCTACTGCCCTCAGGCCCTCACTCTACCGCCCTCACTCTACCACTCTACTGCTCTCACTCCACTGCCCTCATGCCCTCACTCTACCACTCTACCGCCCTCACTCTACCAATCTACCGCCCTCACTCTACCGCCCTCACTCTACCACTGTACCGCCCTCATGCCCTCACTCTACCGTCCTCACTCTACCGCCCTCACACCTACACTCTACCGCCCTCAATATACCACTCTACTGCCCTCAGGCCCTCACTCTACCGCCCTCACACTACCACTCTACCACCCTCACTCTACCGCCCTCACTCTACTGCCCTCATGCCCTCACTGTACCACCCTCACTCTACCGCCCTCACACTTTGACTCTACCGCCCTCACTATACCACTCTACCGCCCTCACTCTACCACTCTACCGCCCTCACGGCCTCACTCAACTGCACTCACTCTACCACTCTACCGCCCTCACTCTACTGCCCTCACTCTACCACTCTATCGCCTCTACTGCCTTCACTCTACCGCCCTCACTCACTCTACCGCCCTCACTCACTCTACCGCCCTCACTCACTCTACCGCCCTCACTCACTCTACCGCCCTCACTCACTCTACCGCCCTCACTCACTCTACCGCCCTCACTCACTCTACCGCCCTCACTCACTCTACCGCCCTCCGTCTATCGACCCTCCATCTATCTATCTATCGCCCTCCCTCTATCTATCACCTCCCGCTCTCTATCTATTGCCCTCACTCTATCGCCCTCCCTCCATCGCCCTCCCTCCATCTATCAACCACACCCAACCACACACACATACAACTACACACACATACAACTACACACACATACAACTACACACACACACAACTACACACACACACAACTACACACACACACAACCACACACACACAACCACACACACACAACTACACACGCTCAACCACACCCTCAACAACACACACAAACACACCCAACCACACACCCAACCACACACCCCACCACACACCCCACCACACACCCCACCACACACCCCACCACACACCCCACCACACACCCCACCACACACCCCACCACACACCCCACCACACACCCCACCACACACCCCACCACACACCCCACCACACACCCCACCACACACCCCACCCCACACCCCACCCCACACCCCACCCCACACCCCACCCCACACCCCACCCCACACCCCACCACACACCCCACCACACACCCCACCACACACCCCACCACACACCCCACCACACACCCCACCACACACCCCACCACACACCCCACCACACACCCCACCACACACCCCACCACACACCCCACCACACACCCCACCACACACCCCACCACACACCCCACCACACACCCAACCCCAAACACACAATCACACACATCTATCTATCTCCCTCACTATCGCCCTCACTCTGTCTATCTATCGCCCTCACTCTGTCTATCTATCGCCCTCACTCTGTCTATCTATCGCCCTCACTCTGTCTATGTATCGCCCTCACTCTATGTATCGCCCCACCACAGCATCACTCAGGGGCACCACAACATCACTATGCGCTACCACAGCATCACTGAACGCCACAGCATCACTCGTCGCCACCACAACATCACTCAGCGCCACCACAGTATCAATCTGTGCAACCATTCAACAATAACTGGTTCAAATATTTTCTCTCAATGTTTCAAGCTTTATTACAAATGTCACAAAAAGATGTTAATATTTCACTTCTTTTCTTGGATTTTCGTCACAATAAAATACACTGAACATAATCTTCACAAAAGTTATTTACAAAAGTTTAAGCTTTTGCCATTATAAATTACAATAACTTTTCTTTAAGTATTAATTATTTAAAAAAATTAAAAAAAATATTTATTTGTAATATCAATACATCTAAGTCATGTAAAGACAAAACATGTTGCATTACAAATGCTATAGGTGTCACATTTGCAAAAGATAAAAGTATTGGCATTGTAAATGGCAAAGCTATTAATTTCGCTATTCTCAAAACCAACACATAAATAAAAAATGTCATTTACAAGACCAATAGCTCAAACTTTCCTAATGCGAGACCTATTGCATTGCAAATGCTTGTTTTTACTGTTAAGGTTGTGGATGTGGAGGAGTCCATAAGAACTGCCGACGATATTGTTGTGTTGGATATGTATGTGGCCTAGAATCCGGACTGGCGACCAAATCTGTTGGGTCTGACTGCTGCTGTTGAATAGCAAGTGAAACCCGTGATATGTTGTGTGGATGTAAGCCAGGTTTCCTGCAGCATTACTATGTCAAATAGAGAGATGTACTTTTGAAAGTCCGGGGTCATCCATTTTTGAAGTTAGGCCGTTTATATTCCAAGAGAAAATGCCTATGATTGGCACCCTTCCCCTTGTGTCGTCTCTAATTTGTTGTTGGCATCAATCCTCTTCAGGATGTGTAAAGATCGTTCGGGAAAGTGTTTCTCTTGTTAATGCTCGATTTTGATGTGGCGCCCCCCTTATGCTAGCTTCTGTCCTTCCCCGGGGACTGCGTGTGTTTTTGTTTGGCGGGCTTCCTCTCAAGGGCTTAGTCGCGGTAAAAGTGTGGATCTGATGGTCCTTTAGCACTGGGCTTCGCCCACTTGTGGTGAGCGCTAGTTCAAAGCCAGCTGCCGCCCTCGGCCTGTCTTCCGAACGCTGCCAGGGTGTGTTCTCTCTTTTTTTGGGCGAGCTTCCCAAGGCATCTCTGAGAACACTAAGGGTGTTTGCCTGTCTTGCCTCTGATATTGAGCTTGTCCTCCTCTGAAGAGGTGAGGGGTACGCTGGTTTTAGTAAAGGAGCTAGCTTAATGCCCCAGATCTTGAATTGCTCTGCTTCTGCTGCAATTGAATCTGCAACATTACTAGAGGACCAGGTGGTCTTTGTCCCCTCCGGGCTGTTTGGATTTGTAGCGTGCAAGAATTCAACCAAGATTAAGTCCTTAGTGCATATCCCCTCCAGGCTGGGAATGTATTCCATTAGTTTGAGAATATTGCCACGGTTAAGCGTGTCATGCTGCCCTTGTGACTTGTATTCCGGGAGAAAGACCAGCATCTCTGTTGGTTGTTTGGTGCTTCCTTCCTCCTTGTATTTTTTTGTTATGTGATATACTTGAGCTGATGAGCCATGGCCTGTGTGAGCATCATGAGGTGCCAGGGTAGAGCCTTCGCCTGGCATATTGGCGATGTGTTAATGCTTTGAAAGAAAGTTTGCTTTGATGTTGTTCGTGTTTCGGAAGGCCATTTTGCTTGGGGATGCTTAGTTTGGCTAGGAACAGAGTAAATGGTCATGACTGATGTATCTGTGATATGGGCTTCGTGAGATTGGCTTAGCGTTGAACCAAATGTTCCATTCCTGTCCCCCACCCCAGAATTTGACCTGAGTGGATGGTTGCTTGCAATTAATGGTTATGTATCTTGGTTGGTAGTTGCCTCTGATATTTCCCTTTCCCTTTGGGGAGGAGGCTCTTTGCTTAGCCGTATTGAGTCTCCCGCTTGGCCGTCGGAGACCCTCACTGTTTTGTTCTTGGCACAGTTTGGCTGTATAAGCTGTTTGGTCTTTGCTGCCACATCTCTATGTGCGTCTGTTTGTTCCGTTTGGTCTCTTGCCGGTGGTCCTTGGGGCCCTTGCCCTTCTTGGTTCGGCTGGCTACTGTTTGTTTTATGCTGCTGCTGAGTTGAGCCTGAGGGCGAGTGGTTTTCGCTATCTGTGGGATTGGCGTTGTTTGTGTTATCCAAAGATTTCTCCTTTGTGGCAAAGAAGATGGGGAAGTATTTAGACGTAGATGTTTCAGGTCTTTGCTTGCGCCCTTTTCTTTTTTGTTGGCGCCGTTGTTTGGCGTTGAGTTTTTTCGTGTGCTCCTGTCCCGTGTGGATTGTCTCCTCGTTTGCGAGAGCGGTATGGACGGTTGGCTCTGCTACGGTTCCGGATGCTTCATTCCTGATGTCTCCTTCTTCAGAATTAATGGGGCCCATTTCTTTAGTTGCATATCCTCTGTGTAGATTCCTTATGTCTCCTATTAGATCAGTTAGCATTGAGGGCAATGTGGTTACTTTGTCTAGTGCCTGACTGCAATTGCAGCTCAGGTTGGTGTTTGTTTGTGCTCTCAGTATCATGTTGTTTAGGTTGCCTAGCTTGTCATCAACGCCGGCTGTAAAAACTGCCAATGTGTTGAGAAGATGAAGTTGGAGCTCCATTTTCTCTGATTGGTAATGCAGGGCATCTACTGCTAGTTGGATTGTATTTAGTAGTGAATTCCAAGTTCCGATGTTTTGTTCTTTTCTCCGCTCATTCTCTTTAGAGTTGTTAACGGACTTGTTTGTGTTTTTAGCTGCCAAGGGTGAGTCAAGGACGTGGGTCTCTTTGTGATCTGGTGTATAAGTAGCTAGCATATCCTCCCATGCTTGTGTATTAAGATAAGACACTAATGCCCTGCCTTCGGCTTTACGGCTGGAGTCGTGGGGACTTGCTGTCTCCCTGCCAGAGGCGCTTGTTGCTAGGTCATGGGTTCCCTGGTCTATGGGTGGTAGAGCGCATCCAGCCTTTAGGTGAGACTTGATGGGTGTGCTATGAGTGTGGCTCGTAGATTGCAAATCCAGCGCCAGGCTAGATGCTGTTTCCTTGGTTAGAGCCGGCGCTGGTGTCTGTAGGCCTGCCCCTGAAGCCCTTTCAGTTGGGCAACTGTCTAATTTGTCAGCTGATTTTTGTACTGAAATGGGTTTCTCATTCGCGTTGGCTTTGAAATCGTCCGTTGAAGGTGATAAGGCATTTTCTCTGCTGCATGGGGCCATGCCGACTGGCTGAGTGGTTAATGGATTCTGATTGAAGACAACGGAGTTAAAAGGCTTCCCTCTTGCACTTGAGGTCTCCATAGGAAAGCTCGTGTTCCTGCGCCCCGAGGTGATACCTTGCGCAGGATCCGACATGAAGCCCCCTAGGGACGATGGGCTTGCGGATACAATAGTGCCGGCGACGAACATGCTGGTCCCAAGACAGCGGGAAGCAGTGGTGTTTGCAGACCGTGCAGGTGACTATTGCTCGAAAAAATGGCTGTGCGCGCATCCTTTAGGAATTCAAACTTTGTGTATATTTTGGGCTGATAGAGCTTTTTAGCAGTTTGTGATGCACTTGCTACGGTCTCTGGTATCAAGGTCGTTGTTGATCCCTGCTCTGTTGTGTTATAGTTCAGCCCCCGTGCCTGCTCTGATGTAGAGAGATTCGGCTCCGTGCCGGTGGAAGAGTTTGCGCTCGTTTTCCTTTTCTCGTGCCCTTTCTCATTTCCTGGTTTTTCGTTCGTTTTTGCTGTGGGCTTTGGCTTTACCTCCGGGGGGCCCCTGACCTTTCCTGACCTCATATCGTTGATGGCGATGATGCACCTCGGAGCTTCTCCTATGTTTTTAGCCTCTCTTATTCTCTTTCTTTCTTCCTCCCCTCTCCAAATCTCAGACTCTCTAGTTCTCTGTTTGGAGGTTGAAGGGCCATCCCGCGCTCTCTCTGGAGCAGCTGTCACCTCTTTCCTTTCTCCTCTCCTTGGAGCATGGGCTAGCACTCACCAGGTTGAGCGCGATGTCCCCACAGGGTCCAGAACAAGATGAAATGAGGATGGTAGGAGCCGTTTGGGAGCCTGCGCCCCCGCACCTGAGTCTCTTTAGCAGGTGCGGCTACTGGTGTGTAGAAACCGCGGAGATCACGGGGGAGGGCTGGTTGTGAGTGGGCTTTGTAGAGAAAACTGGCTGGCTGTGAGCGGAGCGCGCAAGGGGGCCGTAGGTCAGTCGGACCTAGTTGGACTGCCTGTCAGACCCCCCCGGGCTCTTACTTTGCGGCAGCCTCTACAGGCCGCCGCGCTCGCGCTTGCAGTCTCGCCTTCCCCCGGAGGACCTTATGCCTCGCTGATGGTCGATAGTGGTGAGTAAGAATGGCCAGTAGAAAGGATGCCAGATATGCGGCCTCACCTTTCCCCCACACTTCCTCTCCTCTCCTCCTCCGCGTCGGGCAGATGAGCTGGCGAAGTGGACCTGAGGTCTAGTATTGCAGCAGCGTCTCGCTGCTTGTTGCGCGCGCTGTCTCAGCGCTACTTTCTATCTTAAACTGCCCGTTTTTGTATTTTATTTATTTTTCTTTATTTTATCCCCTGGTTTTAACCACAGGGTCTCTGGCCACTCACCTGCACTCTAATCCGTGTCTACCCACCGCTGCTTAGCGGGTCCGGTTCCGGGAGGCTGAGGGCGGGGAGCGCCATCTTCGAGTGGGAGAGGAACTGTGGCCGCCATCTTTGAGCGTTCTTGCGCTCGGGGACAGTGTGAGCTGCCTATTTAAGGCGGAGTTATCACTGGGTCAGCCTGGCGAAGTGGACCTGAGGTCTAGTATTGCAGCAGCGTCTCGCTGCTGGTTGCGCGCGCTGTCTCAGCGCTACTTTCTATCTTAAACTGCCCGTTTTTGTATTTTATTTATTTTTCTTTATTTTATCCCCTGGTTTTAACCACAGGGTCTCTGGCCACTCACCTGCACTCTAATCCATGTCTACCCACCGCTGCTTAGCGGGTCCGGTTCCGGGGAGGCTGAGGGCGGGGAGCGCCATCTTCGAGTGGGAGAGGAACTGTGGCCGCCATCTTTGAGCGTTCTTGCGCTCGGGGACAGTGTGAGCTGCCTATTTAAAGGACTCCTCATGGCGCGCAGCGGTGACGCGCAGCGGGATTGCCTTCTCTGTGCCTGAGTCGTGCCAGAGTCCTGCCCGTCTGCGCTCGTCAGCGTCTCGGAGGGCGGCGAGGTAGGCCTGTAGCTTTTCATCTAGGCTCTGTTTCTTCAGCCTGGCGGCTGAGGCGCACTATTGGTTTTCCATGCTCCTCTACTCTTCCAGTGATTTATTAGCGCTACGATGTTCCTTTTCCTCTTGCCACCATGTTTTCCCGGGTGGCCGCTCTCGCAGGAAGGGCTGCTCTGGCTGTGGCTGGAATTTGTCTAGTCTGGAAGACTCATTGCCAGTATCCACACCCCTATACTTCCCTTGTCACCTGCTTAATACCAGATCTCTTAGCAGGCATTCCACTGACATCTGGAATATGTTATTTGACTCTAAAACCTTGTGCCTGTTTCTCACGGAGACATGGTTGAGCGAATGCTCCGGCCCTGATGTAGCCGCTGCTATCCCCCCGAATTATACCGTCTATAGGAAGGATAGAGTGGTTGGCCGGGGCGGTGGTGTGGCAATAATTGTTGACAAGAGTCTTTCTTGCTCGACTTTTCCCGTGGATAACATCTCGGGTAGCGAAGCCCTAGGCTTCACTCTTAAACTGTCTCCCCGTCAAACTTGTACAGGGATTATTATCTACAGGGCACCTGGCCCGCTAGGCTCTTTTTTTGACGACCTGCAGGCCGCTCTTTCGGTGCCTTGCTTGAGATCGGAGCATTGTATCCTACTGGGAGATTTTAATTTCCATATGGATAACTCAGCAGACCCAGATACTAATAAGCTCCTGGATATTGTCTGTCCGCTAGGGCTGATCCCATATGTTGCCAGTCCAACTCATACTAAAGGCCATACGTTAGATCAGATCTTTTCCACCAAGCCAATTGAGGCTCCCCCACCGCTTCCAGTTTTGTGGTCTGACCACTTCTTAATTAAATTTTGCATCTCAGCTGTAGCCACGCCTAGCACAAGAGGGGCGAGAGATATTAGTAGGATGTCTCGACCTTTCCACCGAGTTACAGCGGAAATGCTATCTGACGCTCTCTGCAAACATCCTTGCCAGCTGTCAGGCGACCTGGAGCAAGACATTGAATTGATCCAGAAGTGGCTCACAGTCAGATTCGAGGAGCTAGCCCCTGGTAAACCAGCCAATTTTGTGGGTAAACACGTATCGGCCCCCTGGTTCACTCCTCTTTTAGGTAGGATGCGCCAAGACTGCAAGAGGGCAGGAAGAGTTTGGAGGCGCATGTACGACCTGGAAGATAAAATCAAATACGGGGAGATAATCCGTCTTTACCACAAGCATATTTTTGATGCAAAAAAAGTCTATCTGGAGCGCAGAATTGACGCAGCAGAAAGTATGAGTAAAGAAATCTTTAGAATTGTACAAGAGTTTATTTCTCCTTCCTCGAGTACACCTACTCATTCCCATACTGAAGTCTGGATTAGCCAACTTAGTGAGTTTTTCATTAATAAAATTAAAATTATCCAAGGCTCTTTTCCGGGTGCGGGCCTTAGTCCTGCTGTCTGTCATCTGTCATCTACGTCACCATCTATGAAGGAGAAAGGTCCTCTGCTTTCGGCTTTTCCTTCCATCTCTCTTGCCTCCTCTCTCGACCTCCTGTCGCGGCTTCAATCGGGCTCGCCGCTTGATCCTTGCCCTGCCAAATGTCTGGGGAGAGTGGCGTCGGCAGTTAACACCTTGCTCAACCCACTGCTCAATGCCTCCCTGACATCGGGAGAGGTCCCCACGGCCTGGAAGCACGCCCTGATTCTTCCGCTGCTGAAAAACCCATCTTTAGATCCCCTTTTACACGCGAATTATAGACCAATCTCCCTCCTTCCCTCTCTGGCTAAGGTGATTGAGAAGCACGTGCACCTCTCTATTTCCAGCTTCATAGAGAGTAACAATATCTTGCACGACTCTCAATCGGGTTTTCGTGCGAATTTTAGCAAGGAGACAGCTCTTCTCGAGATTACCGATGCCATCCGAGAGACTTTGGACGGTGGGGGCCAAAGCCATCTTGGTCATGTTGGATTTGTCGGCGGCTTTCGACACCGTACCCCACGATGGTCTCCTTTTAAGACTCTGGGAGATCGGCTTCCGTGGGACGGTGTGGAAATGGTTTGTCATTTCTGACCACCCGCTGACAAGTGGTCTGGGCACCTCCGTTTTCCGCCGAAATGCCGCCGCTGGAGGTGGGGGTTCCTCAGGGGTCCATCCTGAGCCCCACCCTTTTCAATATCTATATGGCCCCTCTTGCGGCGGTGGCGGAATCTTTCGTTCCCAGATCATATCCTATGCTGATGACGCCCAGCTCCTTTTTTCGTGTAACAAGGGTGAGGATTTTGACAGCGGTCGGATCCGGGATTCTCTGGAAGCCGTGTTTGACTGGTTTCAGAGGCATAGTCTGAAGTGTAACTCAGACAAGTCGGAGCTGCTTTTCTTTGGATGTCCACCGGATCCCGGCTGGAGGACATGGTGGCCTCGTGACATGTCTCCGCCCGATGCTGCCTCGTTAAAAGCTAAAAATCTGGGTGTCTTGTGCGATGTCGACCTTTCTTTCAGACCCCAGATTATAGGGCTGACAGGGAAGTGCTTCGGCATCCTGAAAATGTTGCGGAAGTTTCTCCCCCCTGTTATCCCTTCAGCACAAAAAAATTACTGTGCAGGCCTTGATATCCTCGCGTCTTGACTACGCGAACGCCCTCTATCTGGGCCTTCCTAAATATTTGATGGCACGCTTGCAGGTCGTGCAGAACTCGGCTGCCAGAGCCATTTTTGGACTACCGCGAAGGGCTCGAGCCTCGGAGCTTCTCGAGAGTTCACTGGCTTCCGGTCGCTAAGAGAGTCACTTTTAAGATCTTGACTCTGACCTTCAAAGCTCTCCATTGGATGGGCCCAAACTACCTTGGGAAGCGGATTGCCTTCTATGCCCCCAGGAGGACTCTAAGGTCTGCTTTCCAGGCCAAGGCCGCTGTTCCTACTATCAGGCGCGCCCGTACCGGGGGTCGCTCCTTCCGGTACTTAGCACCCCGTTGCTGGAATGATCTCCCCTTCTCTTTGAGAACAGTTACTAGTCTGCTAGTTTTTAGAAAGGATTTGAAGACTTGGCTCTTCTCCCAGTAACTCCGTGCCAGCCTGCTGAAGACGCTATGTTGTGTACTTTTCTTATACTTCTCTTTGCCAAAGCCCCCGGGACACTCCACGGAGTAGCCGTGCGCTATAGAAGAGCTCTTTATAACATAACATAACATAACATGAGCGGAACGGAGCAGAGCGGGGTGAGTGTCGGCAGCCGGAGCCCTGGGGATTACAGAGCTTACAAAGAGCGGAGAGGAACCCCGGGAGGCCGCCGACGAAGACAGCAAGCAACCGCTGCCCCCGCTGCCCCCACTCACCTCCTGCTCCCAGCTCCTCGCTCGTTCCTCGCTCCTCGCTAGCTCGCTTGCTCTCTGCCGGAAGTGATGGGGTGGAGCTAGTCAGCAAAATCTTATGGAGGTGGAGATGGTCGCTTTTTTGCAAGTTCTGTTTTAGAAATATGTTTTACTGGATGAGTGGTAAATTGTGCTGGTCTTAGAAGATTCTGTCAGGCCGTGGGGGCATTTTTGGCTGTTTTGGCAATTAGGGTGCTGGCTGGGCTGACTCCCCCTCGCTCCCACTCTCTCCTGCCCCCCCCTAACTTTTCACAGACTCAGTCTCACCGTCCACTGGCTCAGTCTTCAGGTGTACTCCTTTTCACATGAGGCGGGCTCCGTGCAGCGGACTCAACCCCATAGGTGCTGTCAGGTGCAGCTGGCTTACTTGCTGTTCGCCACCTGCTACCACCGGTTGCTTGCAGCCTCGTACGTGCCTCTCCCCTCTAGCCCGGCTCCCAGCTCCAGCACCGTGCGTGTGTCTGTGATTGTGGGCTCCACCAGTTGGTTCGTCAGGAACGACGAGGTGAGTTGTGCTCGGACGCGGCTTCCCCCTGAAACACGCCACTAGCCGCCACTGCCCGGCACTCCGATGCTCTCAGCCAGCCTCAGCCTCGTCTGCGACCGCGAGTCTGCTGGGGGTCTGCAAACCGTCACTGTCACCGGCAAATGGCACACGTGCGGCAATCGCGGACACTGCTCTTGATCTCAGCGAGTCTCAGCTGGCAGTTTTGGCAGTGTTTGAGAGAGCTTTGTCAGTTTACTTCTATAGGTACCATTGGCCTAGGTGGCAGTTTTCTTTCATTAGTATCAATCTGATTGATATCAGTATGACTTGTATAGTGATTTATATCTTCATGTAGTACACCTGATACATCCATTTCCTTTAGATTTTCCTTTTGATTTGCATTGAAAGGTGAAGTTATGCTTAGTACATCTTGGTCAGTAAGTTGGAATTCGTTGTCCATTACTTGGTCAATCTTCTTTTTTTTTTTTTTTTGAAGACCTTTATTATCACTTCACGTAAATACAAGGATGGGCCTACAACCATTCCGGCCGGCCGCTAATCAATTCGCAAGGTAGACAAAGCAGTATAAAAGAAACGGTGGTCCATAAGCCGGGGCAGGTAAGTATCCAGGATATGACTCGTATTTAAACGTACAGCGTAGTAAACAGGAAATTAGAAGGTCAATTTTACAATGAAGAAAAATAAAACAAAAAAATGTCAAAAGAAGTGCCAGACGGTCACACATGATCCTACAATAACAACATGAAACAGAATCCCGCAATAAGGGCGAATACACGTAAGAACACGGGGGCAAAACATACGAGTCAGGATAAATTGAAACAACATATACATATCATGCCGAAGCAGCACCCCAGCCCCGAAAAACAAAACAGGTTGTAGGAAGCATGAAGACGACAGCACCTAGAAAAAGAAAAGGCAACAGGGCCATAGAGACAACGAAAGGACAAATAAACAACCCCCTACCCTGCACCCCTGCAGAAGGCTACGGCCTATCCCCCCCCCAGCAGCGTGCCTATCGCCCTAAAAGAGACCCGAATTATAGAAGAAAGAGGAGAAAAAGAAAGGAAAAATAAGGAGAAGGGCCATCGAGCAGACCCCCGGCCCCTCCCCCACCTTTCGCGCACATTATACATCAGAAGCAGGTCAGAAGAGCCACAGTAAACAAGAGTCCTAAAGTCAATCGGTAACATCCCCGTGGAGTGTCCCTCAAAAAACACCATCAGCCAACACTGTGTGCCCTCATGTCATAAACTATATCATCCCTGGCCCTCTCAATGGTATCCACATATGGCCATTCATCAATCGGCATACAGTACAGTGTGGCGGGACCAACCGCACCGGGCGGTCCGAGAAGTGCCAATACTCCATGGGACCTTAGCCCCCAAAGCCCAGTCAAGTACGCATGGCGGAACTCCGTATGTGGCAGAACCGAGGCCGACAACATCCCCCAGGCAGAACACAGTCTCACCAGCCAGGAGGAGAAAGACACACAGTTCGACAATTGGTGAAGTGCCGCCGTGTCCGCCCAAACTGTGGATTGATGTTGTTTCTCCCGCCGCCGTACAGGTAAAGACCCCGACGAGCGAGTCCCAAACACAACGGAGCAATCCAAAGCGATGTCACGGACCGGGACCATCAGCGTCTCCATAAACGTAGGCACAGCTGGAACGTTCATCACTGACGGAAAGGCGGGCACCTCGGCGCTTCCCTTCGATTCATCCCTACCCATGTGGATCAATGGGACAACAATGGCGGCCATCCTCCTTCCCAGATCCCGGGCGTCCCGGATCAGGGTTTCATGCAGAGTTGTTAACGCAGCCAAAACATCACTGGGCGTGGGCTCTCTCTCATGTCTCCAGACCCCAGGACTCTCTCGCATATCGGCTTCTCTGCCCGGGTGAGGTATACGGACGAGGGCGCTCTCCGCCATCTTGGCTGCTCCTGCTCGTCCCTCTCCACCTCACCACGGGACCGGGTCTCACATCAAGGAGGAATAGGGTTCACAATGGGAATCTCACAGGCCAGGGCAGGCTTCTCAGCGGAGAGTCACCAAAAGGCTAACAACTCCGCCGCACCCTGGGGGCAGCACGCTGATTCCGGGCAAAGTCGGCAATGGGCCCGGTTACAACACCGGAATGGGGGGCTAAGAATCATGCGCCTCCCTCGACCCAGCTGCACCACGCTCCCCACACAGCTCTCCGCCAGTCGGGCAGGGTTGGCACTGTCTCCATCGGCAAGCAGGTCTCTAGGTTCCTCCGGCCGAGACCTCACCACCACCAGAGGCCGCTGTTGGTGCAGTCGCGGAAGGCCACTCTCCGCACTCGAGACCCCGGTCCCAGCTCCGCGAAGGCCTCAAAACAGTCGGGGACACTCCAACGGGTCAGCAGCAAGCAGAAGCCTCAGGAGCAAGCGGTAAGTGAGAGCGACTCTTTGCCTACATGTAGATGCCGTTGTAGCTCAGGATAAGTGCCAGGATGTATGTGCGGGGTGAGGAGGCTCACAGAGCCGAGCGATTACGCAGCCATCTCGATCGCCATCTTGGCTCCTCCCCTACTTGGTCAATCTTAATTTGTGAGTGGCACTCTTCTTCCTGTATGACTTGCATGCTTGGTTTTTCACTACTGATCGGTTTGATTGGGGTTTGTAATTTAATTTTTTCTGCATCTATTTGCATTGTCATTAAAACTCCAGTTGGATCTTTCATAAAGTGAAATTTATCTGGTACTTTTCCCGATTTCTCAAACATCCTTGCTATCGGTGATATTAGTGACTAATTCACTCCTACGGAGTTAGCCTTCACCTTTTTTTAACGCTTTTGGCATTTGTATTTTCTTTGTACGTCCTGTAGTTGGTCCTGACGTCCTCCCTTTATCTGAGCGCATAGTTCTCCCTCTATTCCATGAAATTGGGTGCTGCTAGTCCCTTTTCCTATTTTCTTACCATTACCATTACCTGTGCCGGTCCCAGCAGCTCCAAAACCGCTCCTTTAGGCTGGTGGCTCCCTCAGACTCGAAGCACGAGTCGATACTGGAGAGTCTGTCTGACCCGCTAAAAAAAATTACCACTCCAATCTCCAGTCGCCTGCCCAGTACCCCGGAGGGTCCCAGAGGCTCCACTGTGATTCGGCGGCTCCTTGGCTATGACCGCGGTCTCTGCTCTCTGTTTTCTGGTGTGGACTCTCTGCCCCCGCACGCCGCACCGCCCGCCCGTTAACGCTCGTCTCCGGGCTCCGCATCTCCGGGCACCGTGGAGAGTGGGGGGGGGGGGGCTTACTCTCGCGGCGTCCAGCAGAGGTGTTAGTAACAGAAAACTGCAACCGGGAGCCACAAGCCACAGGTCGGTCCGACTCCGCCAACTCGCACACACACAGTTTCAGACCTCAGCAAAACTAATTGAAATGGTCTGAAATATACTGTTCTTTTTTAACATGAGTGGGCTCACAGCATCCAATAAAGTATGCTTAATTGCGAGTGAGTCACCATTCATTTTAGCTTGGAGAAGCAAGTGTTCGAGGCATGTGGGCTGCTGAATTTATATCTGTGCATAGATCGCCGCCTAGTGTTGGGTCCGGATGATTGCACATTGTTGTCCTGGAAGAGTCTTCGAAGTATCACGAGATAGGTGGCTCCTCCCCTGGACTACAGTGCGCATGGGCATCCTCTCCATCCTCAGATTGTTTTTTTCCGCCATTGGGTTCGGATGTACTTTCTTAACTCACGTTCGGAATATACATGTCGAAGCAAAAGAGCGTACCTGCTACGCAACATCAACTCGAGTCCACGCATGGCCACAAACCACATGCTGAACAGTCGAAGTCGGTCGGATCGAAAACAACGCTTACTTCGAAGCAGGTCAGTCCGTCTCCAATGCTTACGGCGCCGATAAAATACAGACTGCCCCAACAGCACGACCAAAGGCGGTCCAGCTCCCAAAGGGCACCGACGCATCCAAATCATCGTCGGTAGCCTCCAATACTCAGCCCATGGAGGAGGACGTTCTGTTCCAGGCACCGTCCTATGATAATCAGTCGAAACTATTCATCGACTCCGATTCATAACGACTCACTATTTGCAAACGGAAAATCATTCCTGAAAATCCTATGGAGTCATACAAAATACCACTCAAAAAGAAGATGGACTCCGCCACCTCCCCTGTTCTTTTTGAACCTCTACAATCCTATGGACAGGAATATACCTATTCTCCCACATCTGCCACCGAGGATGTGGAGGGCGGGTACAATGAGGAACAGTTTAATTATCCTATTGACCCAGATCAAGAGGAGTCCCAACCATGGACTGACCCTGTTGACCCTGATGAACCACACACCACCCCTGACACTCATTCCTATGCGGTCAAAACATCGCCTACTGAGGATACTGCTGCGTTTAACGCTTTAATTGAAAGGGCAGCCCTTAACCATGAAGTGGATATGCACGCTGACCCAGTGGAGGAAGACTTTCTGTTTGATACCTTCTCAACTTCAGAAAGATCAGTGAAAACTTTGCCTATGCTTAAAGGTGTGCTCAAACATGCTGGTGACATTTTCAAAGAACCAACAAGGGCAAGGGTTGTAAACCCCAGGATTGAAAGGAAGTCCAGCCTGCGCCTGTAGACCCTACGTATATCAAAGGCCAGCTCCCATTGGACTCCTTGGTGGTGGCTAATGCTCGTAAGAGAGCGAACTCTCAAACAAGTGGTGATGCTCCTCCTCCGGACAAAGAATCCAAGATCTTGGAAGCTTCTGGCAAACGTGTAGCAGCTCAAGCGTCTAATATTTGGAGAATCTCAAATACACAGGCCCTATTAGCAAGATATGATAGGGCTCATTACGACACGTTAGAGCAGCTACTCAACACCTGCCTGATGCTTATAAGGAGGGAGCAGAAATGCTAATACAGGAGGGGAAGTTAATCTCAAACGCATCCATTAAATGTGCGTTGGATGCAGCTGACACAGCGGCTAGGGCCATCAACACTAGTGTAATGCTCAGAAGGCATGCCTGGCTCCGCATCTCTGGTTTCAAGTCAGAGATCCAAACGACTCTACTTAATCAGCCAGTTAACCCTGACTTTCTATTTGGTCCAGAGGTAGACACCACCCTAGAAAAAATTAAAAAAGACACAGAAACTGCCAAGCAACCGAAGGACCTCGTGTTGGTGACCGGTCGTGCATACAACTCTCTGCATTGGTGGAACACACAAACCCTTTGCAGGGGACGACCGTTCCAATAGCCTGTGCCACAGATAGTGCTGACGGCGGACGCATCTCCCCAGGGCTGGGGAGCGCATGTCCTCAATTACACAGTGCAGGGACTATGGACAACGCAACAGCAAACGATGCACATCAACCTACTGGAACTGATGGCATTCTTCTTGGCAATGAAGGCCTTCAAATTGCATTTGTGCAACAAAGTCGTGCTGATCCGGATGAACAACATGACTGCAATGTATTACATCCAGAAGCAGGGAGGGACACACTCTCCACAATTGTCACACCTAGCACAGTGCATGTGGAAGTGGGCCATTCAAAGGAACGTGTTCCTCATGGCGGAACACCTCCCAGGCAAGGACAACCAAATGGCGGACCTGCTCAGCAGACACAGCCATAAAATGCACGAGTGGGAGATACATCCCTCAGTGCTACAACCGTATTTCCAGCAGTGGGGTCATCCAGAGATAGACCTGTTCGCCACACAAGAAAACGCAAAATGCCGCACCTTCGCCGCCAGGTTCCCACACCCGCAGTCTCAGGGCAATGCGATATGGATGAACTGGTCCAACAGATTTGCGTACGCTTTTCCTCCAGCACCACTCATACCGCTGGTAGCGCGCAAACTGCGGCAGCACTCCATGACCCTCATCCTAGTTGCACCAACGTGGGGAAGGCAAGCATGGTACACCACGTTCCTAGAACTTTCAGTGGTGCCCCACCAGCGACTGAGACTCACACCCAGTCTCCTCACTCAGAGCCATGGAGACATTCAGCACCCAGATCAGCAACAGTTGAGCCTTGCAATATGGCTCCTGAGGTCAGAGTTTGGCTACCTCAACCTGCCCCCTGACTGTATGGACATCATCAAGGAGGCTAGGCGGCCTACAACCAGGGCGTGCTATGCGGCAAAATGGAAGCGTTTTGTCATCTACTGTTCCAATAATTACATAAATCCGCTAGATGCATCAACGCAAAACATCATATGTTATTTATTGCACCTATACAGATGCAATCTGGCATATAGTTCCATCAGGATACATTTAGCTGCAATGGCAGCTTATCTTCAAAACAGACAGCACCTTAACCTTTTCAAAATGCCTGCCATTAAAGCTTTTATGGAGGGACTCAAAAGGGTGATTCCTCCAAGACACCCGCCTTCGCCGGTCTGGAATCTAAACATAGTCCTCACCAGACTCATGGGTCCACTATTTGAACCTCTTCACTCTTGTGAGATACAATTTCTGACATGGAAAGTGGCTTTTCTAGTAGCGATCACATCGCTAAGAAGGGTTAGTGAGCTGCAAGCCCTCACTATTCAGGAGCCTTTCATTCAGATTCATGCTAATAGGGTAGTGCTGCGTACCAACCCTAAATTTATGCCTAAGGTGGTGTCACAGTTCCACATTAACCAAACTATTGAACTGCCAGTATTCTTCCCAAATCCTGATTCAGTAGCAGACAGAGCACTACACACACTGGATGTTAAGAGGGCTCTCCTGTATTACATTGACCGGACTAAAGATTTCATGAAAACTAAGCAACTGTTTGTTGCCTTCTCTCCACAGCACAAAGGCAACCCAATTTCAAAATCCGGTACAGCCAGATGGATTGTTAATTGCATACAGATCTGTTATCAAAAGGCCAAACGCACATTAACAGTTCCCCCAAGAGCGCATTCCACACGCAATTTAGGGGCATCCATGGCTTTCCTAGGTAACATTCCTCTAGAGGATATATGTAGAGCCGCCACATGGACCACCATACACACATTCACCAAACACTACTGCGTGGATGTACACTCCAAACAGCAAGCTGCTGTCGGTCAGGCTGTTCTCAGAACTCTTTTTCAGACTGCTGCAGCTGGCACTGGCAACCGCCGCTAAGGAGGATACTACTATTTATTCTATGCACAGATATAAATTAAGCAGCCCACATGCCTCGAACGGAATATGCTACTTACCAGTATGCATCTGTTCTTGGCATGTAGGGCTGCTGACATTTATATCGCCCGCCCTCCTCCCCGGTGCCTGTCGCAGCTGTAGCACTCCGAATTATTCTCAGGCATGGTCATCACTTACTGTATAATACTCCATCTCTGCCACAATGGCGAAAAACAATCAGAGGATGGAGAGGATGCCCATGCGCACTGAGGAGCCACCTATCTTGTGATACTTCGAAGACTCTTCCAGGACAACAATGTGCAATCATCCGGACCCAACACTAGGCGGCGATCTATGCACAGATATAAATGTCAGCAGCCCTACATGCCAAGAACAGATGCATAAGTAGCATATTCCTTACCTTTCTCTCACTACGGGGTTCAGTTGGTATAGAATGACACAAGCACTCTTTGTGCATCTTTTCACATATCACTGTTTATCTTTTCTTTTTCTTCACCTCTCGCGCATTAGTCTGACACTAATTTCATTTCTTCACAGTCAGAAAAATCAATAATGATGAAAATCGTGAGCCAGCAGCTCCCTTGGTGATGCATACGTTAGGTACTTTCTGCACTCTCACATATTTTTCTTCTTGAATACACTAACAAGAAGGTTTACGAGGATGGTAGACTGACAAACATTGAAAAGTGGACACCCGGGTCTGGCTACTATTGGCATTTTTCAGAAGCCAGTGTTTGGGCAGAGATATTATCATACTGTCCCTTGGATCCTTGAAAAGGTTTTGTGCCCTAGTACAATCGGGTCTTTCACCTTCTTCCTGCCCCTGCATCCTTCTAAAGAGGAGGAGAGGCTCCACTGTCTGGATCCAAAACGTGCGCTCTCATTTTATCTGGATCGCACAAGACTATTCCGGGTGGATGATCAACTCTTTGTTGGGCGCCAAGAAAGGCCAGGCTGTGCAAAAGCGAAACATCTCTCTTTGGGTCATTCCTTGCATTAAAATTTGTTATTCCTTGGCGAAAAAGGAACTTCCAGTAGGGTTGTCCGCCCACCAGGACGACAACAGCCTCTACTGCTGTGGGATATGGAGTCCCCCTTCATGACATTTGCCAGGCAGCCACGTGGGCTTACTCGCACACGTTCACTAAGCATTACTGCCTGGACAGCCAAGTCCAGAGAGATGGCTTCTTTGGTCGTTCCGTTCTCTAGGACTTTCTGGTGTGAACTTAGTTCGCAGACCCACCTCCGGAGTTGATATTGCAGAGGTATCTGTTCTAAGGTAAGGAATCCATAACTAATAGTCTCTTTTAGATGAACAAGTTACTTATCTTCGGTAACACTATATCTGTAAGAGACATATATTAGTTATGGATTCCTTACCCCCCACCCATCCTCCCCGTTCTGCGAACTGACTTCTAGCGAAAGGGACTTCCTTTCAGGGTCCTAGTTTTATGCACCAGTGGTCAGTGTCTTGCATGTCCCTGTGCCTCTGGCGTGGAATGTTGTGTAAAGAACTGATGTCCGCACGCACGGGGCGGCATCTAAGTAGATACCACAACGTCATTCCGGCGATCACGAAGCGAACGATGAACGTGGAGTCACCCGACGCCACCTATTGATGCACATGGTTACTTCTGATGAAAAATTCTCCGGATCCAATGTGACGCCTGGACATAATTCTAAAATAAGGACTCCATAACGAATATATGTCTCTCACAGATATATAGTTCCCGTAGGTAAGTAACTTGTTCGGCAACGCCCGAACATTAAATAAAATTTGTAAACAGGATCGCACTTTAGACGCAAAGTTTATAGAGCAGAACGACATGTCCGCTCATGGTGCTCAAGATGTCTGACAAAAACGCTAAACACAGGTAATATACTCTCGTCCAGCAGCAGATATTTACTAAACCGTTCAGTTCCCCTGCTTTGCAGACAGATTAGCATTCATTATTCAGGTAAAGAAGCCCCAAACCCAACCCCCCCAACGCCCCCCCCCCGACGAAGGGCAGGTATATTTTGTTTAACTGGGCACTATTCTCGCTGCAACATTAAAAGTGAACATCATATTTTACTCTCTGTTTCCCATGCCGTCCGGAGCTGGGCTCCGCAAGATGCCCTGAATTGTTAGATGCTGAAGCTTCTGAGTGTTTAAGTGCAATAGGCGCCCACAGACTTACCTCTCATTCCATCAGACTCTTCACTAAACCCCTCTGTTGGCTTCACATTGACTTCAACAGTGGTGTTCTTTTGTTCTTTGACCACTATTGGTGGTGCTGAATTACAATGGTAATGAACCGGACCATGGATTCCATCACCCTATGTTTTTTCTCAAAGCACCAGTTTTGATCGTTTATGCAATTGTTTTTCAGGCAATCTTCTGACTTCTGCAGAGATGCTCCCTTGAATTTTACATGTTGGCTCGATCTTGATGTGGCGATTCTCCTCTCATGTAATGGAATCCCCAAATACATTTCTAGATCTTACACATTGACTTCATCAACTCTTCAACCTTTTGACTCAGTCTTTTTCTTGTAGACAATCCTTTGCTGCAGTGTTTGAATTGTGTCCTCGGGTTTACTTGTATGCATGTAAGTAACCCCTTCTTTGGTTCTTCTTGATGAAGGCCTTCTAGACACACCCATTAATTGGCTTATTTTATACATGTTTAGACTTTTTTGCTCTTTTTGACAACCGGCATCTAAAAGTAACTTGATTTTGAGACCTGGCCCTACATTTAATATTTGGTAGCATAATTTTTACCAGTCTTTTGATGAAATTCTACCTCCCCTTTATATCTACCAGCTGTTGCTTATGCTCTGTAATTCCATGCCCTCATGTGGACCCCTTTATACTATTGTGGGTCGCAA
Organism: Lissotriton helveticus; assembly: GCF_964261635.1. Lineage (NCBI taxonomy): Eukaryota > Metazoa > Chordata > Amphibia > Caudata > Salamandridae > Lissotriton > Lissotriton helveticus. Next base: position 232,542,759 of record NC_136072.1, on the reverse strand, counting down.
CTCCGTTGACTCTGGGCAATTGGTCTTAACTTTAATGGACTTTGTAACTTTTTGTGTGACTATCTGCAATGCACTCTGCACGATCAGCAAAAAGAACTATTAAAAGATCCGTTGCCTCTTTTGTATTGCATGCACCTTTGTTTCATTCATTCTTTCGCGCTGTGTGATCACTTGATGACTGAGCATGGTCATGATGAATTAAATGTTATAAACATAGTCTATTTAATGGCTAATCTCACTATTTTTATGCTTGAATTATTATTGATAATGTATACCACTGATTGACACAGTACATTTATTGGTTGCTTAATTAATGTATTCCAAAAGGAACCATTGTTCTGTACTCGGTGCACAGCCCTTCTATTCTGTCTCACTCCACTCCCTCCTCTGACATTACTCAGACTCTAGGGGGGTTCATCTGGGGTGGAGTCTTTGTCCTGTTTCTTTGTGAGCTAAGGGATGAGTCACAGGGTATCTTGTGACTTGAAACTTGTTCAAAGAAACACAACTTGCAAACATCCGGACACAATATGACAAGACAGCAGTATGCAAAGTGTGGGACTCTACTACACTAAATGCTAGAATCAGATGGTTGCAGGGTAAGTAACATTCCCCACGTTGTACAACATTAAAGTATGTGTTACTGTGCACACACCATCTCCTAGCTCTTTCATATAGGAAAGATTACATCAAAACACAGATACACCTGGATATACTATGTTTGCATAACATTCTGAAATCATAATGGGAAATGTAATTACAAGCCAAGGAAATTCCCAAGTGAAAATATAACAGGTAATGATGGCTAACAGTGGTCATGGTTCACAACTTCAAGAACAGCAGTAATACCACACATTTGGGGGTTGTCCCTTAAAGTTCTAGGGATTAATCTTAAGTACCATACTTGTTTGACAATCTAAGTCCTATTTGTATGCTACTCTAGCATGTTTTCATTATGAACCCATAATATTCAACGCAAGGGTGGCAAACCATGAGGCTCAGGATGGTAGAATATTCGTCATGGGAGGTCATCATGTTGTATGTCTCAAAGTGATGAGCTCCAAGGCCACTGTACAATTTATGCATAACAAACATGAGGTGGGAGGCAGTCTCAATCGTGGCCATTAGTTTATGGCCAGCTACCATAGCCATCGTACTTGTTATGCAGGAACATGGTGCTAGAGCTCAGGGATGGTCTGCTCCTTTGCTGGACACCTCAGTGGGTATTCTACCATGACCAATGTCATTGCTCCATACAGCGTATGCAGGAACAAGGTTGCCAAGACCAAGGAGGGGAGCTTCCTGAGAGATGGACACAACCGTAGACATCCTTTATTGGCAGCGCCAGCGATCACCATATACAATGGAGGCATATTACGGCCAGTGTCAGGGTAATTTTCCACTGTAGCTAGACACCTTGAAGGATGCCAGGACCATTCCCACCATTCGCCCAGGTGCATTGTATATAGACCTAGACGCCCTCACAAGGTAAAGCAGTAATGTTCATTAAGTTCATGGCACCCTTTTGAAAGTGCTCGGTAGATAAGGCATGTGTTGTAATTTGGCCTCCAGGAGATATGTTTGGAGTGTTTTTGAACACAGGCGTACCACCATCATGATGAGGTGAAATTGTATTTGAATTGTAAATATAGGGTCACTGGTTACATGCAAGTATGGGTAAGTAGATTAAAGAATTTTCTGATCCCTACATTCTGAAATCTCTGTAGCGTGTGATTCCGTCTGAGATAGGCTGTGAGGCACATGTGTAACAGTGAGCCCAGGTCAAAGTACAGGGATATGATCAGCTAAGGCAACGCATGCAGGAAGGACAGTATACCTTCAGTCATAAAGATGTTCTCCAAACTTTGGAAGCAATCATATAATGTCTTTGTCCACTGGTCATTGCAGTAAAATAGCACGCATATCTTTCAAGAAAATTGTCTAAAATATCACATAAACTCATTCCGACTACTTACTGTCCTACTTCCAGAGTTCAAAATAAATGAGCGTTGCAGCTGAAACACTGCTTCTGTAATAATTAACTATTATGCAGAAATGAGTATGCTCTCCTTCCGTATAGATATACCGTTCCTTAAGAAAGAACCATTTAGCATCTGCCACCTCTACATGACCTGTGAAAATTGTCCACAAACAATAAGGACCAGCTGAGTGGAAATGTTTTAAAAGAGCAACCTAGGGGCGAGCATATTGAAAATCAGTTGTGATGTGTAACAGAAAGTGATGTGTAACCTTGCTGAGACCCTTATTAATAACCATTTTCCTACCCATGCCCTTGCAGGTGCAGCGGCTGTATGTCACCCAACCAATGCCCCTGAGGTGTTTGATGCAGCAGCTGGACTCAATAATTCTTCCACTGACCTAGTACCAGGAGTGTCAGAGTCACCCAGTAGATCAGAAACAACTTTGGGGTCATCCATAGACACTTGCATCCAGCTCCTGACCCAAAATGGTGCTACAAGGCCTTCATTGAACCTGCACTCCAAGGAGAATGTCCAGGGAATCAAGCCAACAACATTGGCAGCTACTAAACAAGTGGTCACACCTTGGCCCATTTGGGAAGATGTGTCAGTGGATGCCTGGGATGCTACTGCAGATGCCCCCTCAGAGCAACACCAGCTCCAGGTTGTTGGACAGTCTCCGACTATAGAATTCTGGGTCATAAAGGACTTGCTGATGAAAATACACACTTCCATAGTAGATCTTAGTAAGGACATAGAGTCTCAACATGAGTTTTTAAGGCTGGAGAGTGAACTGGTCAGACATGAACTCACCAGACTGACAAATGCAGTGATGGACATGACCGCATCAGTCCATGCTGCAACAGGATCACTGTCCAGCCCCAACAGTCCAGACTTAGATGATGATGATGATGACGATGATGCTAAATTCTATGGACATCAACCTTTTACTTCAGAGTCATCAGAATCATCTCCTGATGCCGCCCACTTATCAGGCCTACGAATGTGTAGCTCCACATTCCAACAGGACCTTGATAGTTATAAAATAGAAACTGCCATCAAAAGAAAAAAAGTGTAGATACCTATATCATCTTGTATGTCCAGAACAGTGAACCTTGTATGATCCTTGTCCCCAGTCCTTACCCAGGCTACACTGAGGCTATTGATCTGTACCTGAGGCTGTTAAACTGTACCTTGAGCAAACACATTTACTATCCCATTCTCTGCTGCCACTGTGCAGATATCTACATACTTTACATTATAAAATGTTATGTTGCGTTGTTTACATTTGTATACCGCTAGCAAACAATATGGAATCCTAGTGCTTTTGTATCTGGGCAATGTCTATCTGGTTAAGCCATAAACGAAATTGGAGAAATTGTTATGTGATAGTTCCTTCTATTTTTTGGGTGTTTGATTTGTATGTGGTTAGTTGAGATTTTATGATGTGTGCCTGAAGGTTTGTTGTGCATAGGTTATTATCTGTGTGTTTCTAGGTTTAATTTAAGTCCCGTTTTCCTACAATTGCTATGTTGGTGTTTAAAAAGAGAGAGGCAAGAGGGATGAGGAACACACGCACACTTGTCCTCCCTTGACCTCTCTTCCCCAAGCATGTATACATTGAGACCCAGCTGCCTCTTACGGATTTATACATTTACCTTTACAACTCCCAGGCTGAAGAGGAATATGGTGAGTTGGAGTTGTAAAACACTGTGTGTAGCTTTTCTGATTACTGTAGAACTCTGACAGATAAGGGAATATAACCATCATAATCCCTGCCTCTGTGTTTCATTTCTTTAGGGATCATAGGTTTATCCAAAGGGCAGACCTTTTTGAAGGACCCTTTGATGCTATGAGGCGTTTATTTGCAGGTATAACGGCCCTTTACAAGAGTATGCTTAGTGTGTGGTGCATAAGATGCTAAATTGATTCCTGGCATTTAGAGGAAATCAGTGTAAATCTTTAAGGGAATGTTTGCTGTGGTCATGCTTAGGTAGGAGTTCTGTGCTAATAATCTCCTCCTGCTCCCTCCCTCCTCCTCCCTCCCCCCTCCCTCCTCCTCCCTCCCCCCTCCTTCCTCCCCCCTCCTCCCCCCCTCCTATTCCCCCTCCCTCCTCCTCCTCCCTCCTCCATCTCCACCCTCCTCCCTCTCCCCCTCCCCATCCCTCCTCCCTCTCCCCCCACCCTCCTCCTCCTCCCTCCTCCCTCCTCCTCCTCCCCCCTCCCTCCTCCTCCTCCCCCCTCCCTCCTCCTCCCCCCTCCCTCCTCCTCTCCCTCCCTCCTCCCCCTCTCCCTCTCCCTCCTCCTCCCCCTCCCTCCTCCTCTCCCTCCCTCCTCCCCCTCCCCCTCCCCCTCCCCCCTCCCTCCTCCCCCTCCCCCTCCCTCCTACCCCTCCCCCTCCCCCTCCCTCCTACCCCTCTCCCTCCTCCTCCTTCCCCTCTCCCCCCTCCTCCTCCTTCCCCCCTCCTCCCCCCTCCTCCTCCTCCCCCCCTCCTCCTCCCCCCCTCCTCCTCCTTCCCCCTTTCCCCCTCCTTCCCCCTTTCTCCCTTTCCCTCTCCCTTTTGCTGAGGTATCTGTCTTAAAGCTGAACAAAGCCAAATCCTATATTATCCCATTGACTGACTGGATTACACATCGGTGGCCTAAAGCTGTTCCTACATACCATAAGGTATCTTGCGGTGAATGTGCTCAGGTACTGGCACGAGCGTCAGTGGGATTTTGGACAAAAGCTTCCCCTCTCTCCCTTGGGACTAGTTGCAAGGTCCAAAATGATATTGCTACCTTGAGTACTGTACTATTTATTACCTTCCGGGTGATACTTGAGAGTTGCTTCTTTCACGACCTGTATGCACTACTAGGGGAATTGATCTGGGGCACAGGCAGACACCCGGTCTCTTTTCCTAAGTTGCAGTTCCCCGCTGGGACAACAGTCTAGGCTCACCAGGTTTTGAAAGATATTACTTTGTTGTGCAACTGCAATCGTTGATTCTTTTGTTGTCCCGCTGTCTCTGTAAACCTGTTATCTTGGCCCCTCATTTAAAGTGCCTCGACTATGGAGCTCTTATTTAGCATTCGTTCGTGTCCTGGCAGGTCGTTGTGTCTGTTGTTAACAGCTCAACACTGTTGGTGCCGATAACTTCAGAAGGTGTAGTTGCACCACCCTTATAACCTCAGACAGGCTGATGCTATTGACCTAGAGAAGTGCACGCCATGTGGTAACACATCTCACCCGATCACTTTGCTTCCTGAAGGTTCTTTCAGACCTGAAGTCTAGGTGGGAAACTAATTGGGGCATGACTCTTTTAACATAGAATGTGCAAAAGCACTCTGATATGTGGGAAGGCTTTCAAGGAGTGCTTGCTTGAAATGTTTACAGTTAAATTATCTCCATCGAATTTATCTGATCCTCGCTAGATTGCGTAATACATTTCCCACGAAATCCGATGATACATTTATATACATGTTGTGATCTTGTTCCATTATTGCAACTTTCTGGGAGAAGGTGACAGATCTTGTCACAAAATAGATAGGTGGGCAACAGATATTAATAACTCGGGTCTGCCTTCAGGCTTTATACCTTGCCCTGAACATAAGAAAATGACTTGCAGATTCTGTAGTAGGGGATCTCTGTGTATAGTCATAGTCTGTGAATAGTCCCACCCATGTCCTTGGACCCCAGAGCAACCAAAATAGTCTCTTAAGTTGTCTTCTTCTGCAGTCCTGCATAGACACTTAAGAGAAAATCAAAGACAAATAATGCAGCCTAACCTTAACCAGGCTACATTAGCCAGCACTTTATCCTGAAATGAAAAAGGATAGCCAAATAATATATACATTTACACATTTTACAGAGTTTCACACCTAGAGAAACTCCCCTTCACAAAAATCCTTTGTCATGATAGAGAGGAAGGGTTGGACAGACAGGCCTCATAGGCTGCCATTATGTGTCTGGAAAAGGGATACCGTGCCTTTAAGGAACACTCCAGAGACCCTCTGTCCCAGGCAAGTTACTTTCAGTTCTTTTTTTCCGACTCCTGCTAGCAGGACCCTGGAGCATTGAGTTCTACCTTTTTGGGTGAATCTTCAATTTTTGGATATTTTCCAGTGAGATTTGTGTTTCACTCGACGTCTGGGGTCTTCCTCTTCCAGTTGCTGTCTTTTTTTTTTTACCAGTTTTACCACCTCTATCTTGTCGAAATGCCAGCTTTATTCGACAAGTGCCCTGAGTGTGGTAGGAAGAAGGCCAAGTCTGATCCCCACAGAGTGTGCATAGTCTGTCTGCCTGCTACTCATGTACCTGACTCCTGTGATATTTGACATTCTTTCTCCAGGAGGACCCTGCGTGACAGGGAGAAGATTCGTCTCCAAGGCCTGGAGCAGAGGAGACATCAAGAAGCAGGTGGGACCTCGAGGCATAAAGGGACTCTATCCTCATCCTCTGCCCGTGCATCGGCCTCTGGGGGCTCCCCAGTGAAGAACAGGCCCGGAAACGGCACCGGTCCCGGTCGACGTCGAGAGGTATGACTACCATCTGTTCCCCTTCAACCCAGGGCTCTGGGTCGAAGGGACGTTGACGTTCGACGTCGAGGGGTAGGACGTCGAGACCTTGGACGAGGTCGGCGTCTAGGACTTCACCGGTGTTGACCCACCATCGTCGTCGTGATGAGTCCCGAAGAGGCAGGCGCTCGCCGTCGAGGCAACACCGCCGTTTGCCTTCAACGTCGACACGAAGATCGGCGTCAAGGCGACGAAGATCGACGTCACGAAGATCGACGTCACGAAGATCGACGTCACGAAGATCGACGTCACGAAGATCGACGTCACGAAGATCGACGTCACGAAGATCGACGTCACGAAGATCGACGTCACGAAGATCGACGTCACGAAGATCGACGTCAAGGAAGGAAAAGTCGACGTCAAAGAGGAAGTCTACTCCCCGGACGGGGTCTAACGTGGCGAGCGTCTCTTCCTCTGAGAGTTCCTGGTCCTGGTGGCGCCGGCGTTCTTTCTCGGAAGAGTCTACCTCCAGAGCATCCTCCCCGAGGCCTGTTCGTAAGAAGAGGAGAGTACTTAGATCTCCGGACTCTGATTACTCGAGGACCTACTCGCCCTCAAGGCCTAGGACTCCTACTCCTCCACCTCAACAGCTACCGCCTCCTCCTCCTCCTCCACCTCCTCCACCTCCTCCTTTTTCACTTCAGCCTCTACAACCGAGACCTTTGATTCCGGCTCAGCCGCCTCTTCCTCAACAGCCGGTGCTTGTGGGTCTGGCGAGACCCAGAAAACCGAGGTCAAGATCACGGGGGAGGCATCGCTCTCGCAGTGAGCGTAGATCTTCAACCAGGTCACGACATTGTCGTAGCAGAGAGAGGTAGTGGTCCAGGCATACCAGATACACGGACTCTTCCAGTGACAGGAGGTATTCGCCTACTTTGTCTTAACTCTCCTCCAATGAGGGTGTCCCCAGTGGATGACATCGTGACGTTTCAGGACGTGCTGTTGAGGGGAGCAGCGAAGTTGGGGATAGCACTGATGGTGCCCACACCGTCCACCTCTGTCATCTTTGAAACGCTACAGCTTAAGCACCTGTTTCGCCCTTTGCTGCCTTTGGTGCCAGGGTCTGAGGAACCGGCCATGGAGCTGTTTCTGACGCCGGCCTTGGTGAAGTCTGCCACATCCCGGCTGCAGAAGAAGTATAGGCCCCCGGATTCTGATACGGCATTTCTGAGAACGGATCCTGCCCCGGATTCGGTTATCGTTACGGCGGCAAAGAAGCAACACTCTACTGCTCCTTCGTCAACGGTCCCTCAAGACAAGGAGAGCCGTCAAATGGATTCGGCAGGAAGAAAGGTCTGCAGTACGGCAGCCACGTCTATGAAAGCTGCGAGTTCGACAGCACTTCTAGGTATGTAGGAACGCTCCTTGTGGGAGTCCCTGCAATAATTCATTAAACTTCTCTCGAGGGACAGAAGGGAAGATTTCCAGGTGATCTTGAATGAGGGCATGATGGTTTCCAACCAGGTTATCAGCGCGGCTGCGGATGCCTCTCTCTTGGCTGCTCATGGGTACTGCCATGGAGTAAATTTGAGACGCCACTCCTGGTTACGCCTTACCTCTCTTAAACCGGAGGCACAGCAGCGTATTGCCAACTTGCCCTTTTCGGGCACCACCCTCTTCGGGACTCATGCGGATGAGGAGATGGCCCGCATGAAGGCAGAAGTTGAGACGCTGAAGGCGGTCGGTTTGGAGAAACCAAAGGACCAGCGGAAGTTTTTTCGCCCCTTCCAGAGGCGCTACTCCTCCCAACGTTTCCAACGGGGGCAGGGTCGCCAAGCTGGCCAACAGGAGTAGCAGCAACAACAATACCAGAGGCAGTCCTTCCAGAAGCGTCAGAGGGGCAGAGACGGTCAGCAGGCCTCATCGGGGAATAAGGGCACGGCTGGGACGAAGCCCTGAGAGATTACTTCCCCCTCGTCTGTTACCCACTCCGGTTTGTGGAAGCATTCAGAATTACCCGGCAGAGTGGAGAAAAATTACTCGGGACAAGTGGGTGCTGAATATTGTTTGCAATGGATACAGTCTTCGTTTTGTCAGCCCTCCTCCAGCTATTCCACCGTTTTGCTCGCAATACCAGCTACGCGAGCTCCAAGCGGAGGCCGATACCCTATTAAGAAAAAGGGCAATAGAAGACGTCCCTCTGACTCTAAGGGGAAAGGGTCTATACTCCAGATTCTTTCTGGTGCGCAAAAAGGACAAGAACGAGTTCAGGCCCATTCTGGATTTGCGACAAGCAAACAAGTGGATCTGCAGGGAGAAGTTTCGCATGTTGTCCTTGCACCAGATTTATGCTCAGCTGCATCGAGGAGACTGGCTTTGCGCAATAGATCTGCAGGATGCGTACTTCCATGTACCCATTGCACAGAAACATCGGAAGTTCCTACGCTTCCTAGTCGGCACCAACCACTATCAGTACACCGTACTTCCGTTTAGTCTGAAGTCTGCACCCAGGACTTTTTCAAAATACATGGCAGTGGTGGCGGCTCACCTGAGAAAGAACAAGGTGTTTGTCTACCCGTACTTGGACGACTAGCTGATCAAAGCCTCCACCTTCCAGGAAGCACAATTGTATTTCAACAGGACGGCTGTTCTGTTGAGCCAACTGGGTTTACACATCAAAATATCCAAGTCTGTTCCGACTCCTGGTCAGTGTCCTCAGTACTTGTGAGCCTCCATCGATAGTCTCAGAGCAAGCGTGTGTCCTTTGGAGGAGCGACGCTTATCGATCCTTCGGAAGGCTCATGTCCGTTTCATCAGCGACAGTGAGGACAGTGTCGTCTCTCCTGGGGTCGATGACTTCTTGCATCTTCCTTACACCACATGCACCCCTCCACATGAGACCGTGACGGGAATGTCTGGATGATCAGTGGGACCAGAAACGAGGGAGCTGGGAGGACAAGATCACTCTGTCCCTGCACGCTCAGCAGTCACTGAAGTTTTAGGGTTCAGCTGAGAATTTCCTCAAGGGGGTTCCATTCCACAAGGACATTCCAACACAGACCATTGTGACGGATGCTTCTCTCCAGGGCTGGGGAGCGCATTCGGATCATCTGCAGATCCAAGGAACGTGGTCCCAGGCGGAGTCCACGGACCATATCAATTTTCTGGAACTCGGAGCTGTTCGCTTAGCACTGAAGGCCTTTCATCCGTCCTTCCAGACCAACTCCCTGCTTGTACAGATAGACAATACGACCATGATGTATTACCTCAACAAGCAGGGAGGCTCGAGATCGCGCACGCTTTCTCATTAAGCGCAGGCGATCTAGCACTGGCTGCTAGCCAGAGGACTGACGATAACGGCGACCCATCTACCAGGTGTGCAAATGCTCAGGCGGACGCACTCAGCAGGCTCGTTCAGGAGAACCACGAGAGGGTTCTAAACGACGCGGTGCTAGGAAAGATCTTCGAACGATGGGGCTCTCCAGACATAGATCTGTTCGCCACCGCCTAAAACAGCAAATGCAGAGACTTCGCCTCCAGGTTTTACCAACCGGGGACTCTGGGGAATGCGCTATGGATCAGCTGGTCGAACAGCTTTCTGTACGCTTTTCCACCCATTCCCCTGATTCCGGCAGTGCTCATCAAGCTATCTCAGTCCAGAGCGCGAATGATCCTCATTGCTCCGGAGTGGCCTCAACAGTGGTGGTTCACAGACCTGCTCCACTAGTCTCTCCAACCCCATCTGCGGCTTCCATGTCGGCCGGACCTTCTTACGAAGTTTGGGGGCAGATGGTGCACCCCAACATCTCATCGTTGAGTTTGGTGGCATGGTTCCTCAAATAGTACAATATGGACACTTGAACTTGCCTGACATCTGTATGGAAATACTTAAGGAGGCTAAAAGGCCATCCACCAGGACTTCCTATGCCTACAAGTGGAAGAGGTTCTGCATTTGGTGCACATCCAAGAACGCTGACCCTACCTCCTGCAAGGAAGATGTCATCTTTCCATACCTCTTGCATTTAGCTCAATCTGGCCTTAATTTCCATTCTATTAAGGTTCACCTTGCAGCATTAACTGCATATAGGAAATGTCCTTCACAAACATCCTTTTTCCAGATACCTGTCATTAAAGATTTTTTGGAGTGTTTGAAGAAGGTGTTCCCCCCCCCCCCCATTAGGCGCCCTTCGCCTTCATGGGAGCTAAATGTGGTGCTATCCAGGTTCATGAAGGAGCCTTTTGAGCCTATTCATAGGGCTTCTCTACAGCATTTGTCCTGGAAAGCTGCTTTCCTTGTGGCTATAACATCAGCGCGCAGGGTGAGTGAGATTCAGGCTTTGTGTGGTCAAGAGCCCTATACAGTATTTCATGCTTTCAAGGATGTCATGAGGACTCACCCTAAATTTTTCCCTAAGGTGATATCTGATTTCCATGTTAACCAGACCATCACATTACCGACGTTTTTTCAACACCCCTCCTCTCCGGCGGAGAGGTCCCTTCATTCACTGGATGTGAGGCGGGTGTTTAAATTTTACTTAGATAAGAGGACATTTGTAGGTCAGATCAGTTGTTTGTGAATTACAGTTCAGTCAGGACTGGCCTTGCCACCTCCAAACAGTCAATATGTAGGTGGATTGTGTTCTGTATATGACTATGCTACCAGAAGGCTAACAAGGCTCTAGGGGGTAAGCCTAAGGCTCATTCAACGAGAGGCAAAGTGGCTACTACGGCTTTGCAACGTAACGTTCCCATTGCAGACATCTGTAGGGCGGCTACGTGGAAGTCTGTCCACATATTTGCGAAGCAGTACTGCCTGGATTCTGATGCCAGGACAGATGCACAAGTTGGGCAGGCTTCGCTGAGGAATTTATTTGCTCAGTAAGGATTTTTCTTTAGTTTTCTTCCACCGCTGGATTGGTTTTGGGATGGGCTTGCCATTCTATTCACAGATTATGACTATACACAGAGATCCCCTACTACAGAAGTAGTTTCTTACCTGTAACTCCAGTTCTGTAGTAGGGGTATCTCCGTTATAGTCATAAGCGCACGCCCTCCTCCCCGGTGGAGAAAATGATAATGTACTGTATGCTACAGGCCTTGATTTATACATCTTCAAAAAGAACTGAAAGTAAAAGGACTTTGACTGTGCATCCTGGGATACCGAGGGTCTCTGGAAAGTTCCTTAAAGGCACGGTATCCCTTTTCCAGACATATAATGGCAACCTATGGGGGCTTGTCTGTCCAACCCTTCCTCTCTATCATTTCAAGGATTTTGGTGAAGGGAAGTTTCTCTATGGGTGAAACTTGGCAATATGTGTAAAATTTGATTTTATTTGGCTATCCTTTTCACTTTAAGTTGAAGTACTGGCCAGTGTAGCCTTGTAATTATAGGCTGCATTATTTGTCTTTGATTTTCTCTCAAGTATCTATGCAGGACTGCAAAGAAGACAGCTTAAGAGATTATTTTTGATTGCTATGTGGTCCCCGCACATAGGCGGGACTATCCACTAGATTATGACTATAACAGAGATACCCTTACTACAGAACTGGAGTTACAGGTAAGAAACTACTCCTTACTGGTAAGTACGGTTAAAATTACTTTTCAGGGTCAGTGCTGGGCTAAAAGATGCAGCACTGGGTTCTCTCCTGATAACATGTGAGTAAATCGGAATTCGTTGTTCAGCTGATTTTAGATGAATATTTTAAAGTTTCAAAACTCCACACTTGAAAGAATTTCCAAGTGAAACCAGTCAATGTTACCCAATGGAAGAAAAGTGAGTTATCGGCTTTTGGGTAAGTACTCGACTGGCAGAGTTAAGGTTCTGGGCATAGACTCAGGAGTCTCCCAGGGTCAGGTAGGTACAAGTGGTACAACCTCAGCGGCACAGGGTTAGACGGGTGCAGAGGTAGGTAGGCCCAATGTTATCCAATGAGAGGCAGGGGGCCTCCAGTTGGTGGCTGCTGGCAAGCAGGCCACACAGCTGTAGGAGCTGGGCTTCTGGTCAGGGCAAATGGGGAAGTAAATTAGGACAAAGGTTGCACTGCCTGGGGCACTCGGGTGGCTGGGTGCAGGGTGCTTTTGAGCCATTGGGCGCTCAATGTTATTCAATGGGAGTCTTGGAAGATGAACAAATGCTGCAGGCTCGGGGACAGAGATTCTTCAGGAGCGACCAACACTTCGAGGGGTAAGTTGGGATATTGGAGGATAGGTAGGCACCCCAGAGTCGGGCACAGGGGGCCGTGGGGCGCCGGGTGCAAGGGTGTCTTTTGACGTCGGGAAATCTTACCCTCTGCTGGTCGTAGTTGGTGGGGTCCCTGGTTGTGAGGCTTTAGGCGTCTTCTGGGTCGTCGAGAAGGGTCGTTGGGCAGTGGATTTCAGGTCACAATCGCAGGGGGGACGTCCTCAGGGTTTTTGTCCACTCGGGCACAGACCGGGCTCGGCGGGTAGAGTGGACTGGATTCGCAGTTCCTGGCTGGCACCAGGGGTATTGCTGTTTTAGCAGAACCACTGCTCATGGGAGTCCCAGTCTTTAAGATGTTCAAGGCAGGCAGGTCCTCCGGGGTTTTCAAGGTTGCTGTCTGTAGGAGACGCCGGGATTTAGCAGGAGGAGGTTCAAGGATCAACAGGACTGTAGAGCTGGGGCCAAGTCTGTTGTTGTAGTCCTCTTGTTAGCAGCTGCACAGCAGGTTTTCTTCTTCTTGATCTTCTTTCTTGTTTTCAAATCGGGATCTGAGGAAGGAAGGTTCAGGGTGCCCCTAAATACTAAATTTAGGGGCGTTACAGGTAGGGCAAGGGCAGGGACCAATGGGTCCCTGCCCTGGGGTGAATACACCCCCTAGCCTGCTCCTCTCGTGGGAGGGGGGCAGTAGCCTATCTCTGATTGGACAGGGCTCCACATCTTCTAGATGGCCAGAGCCCGGAGTTGTGCTTCACCTCGCCTCTTCCACCTGAGGGGTGAAGTTGGCACAGGCTGGCACACCCCCTTTTCTCACGTAGGGTTTTCCGCCATTCTTACCGCCAGAGTGGGGGTCAGAACCGGTGGGGGCTAGTTGCTGGGTACAGTAAGTGGTCTGGAGAATCTCACAAAGGCGGCATGCCTTTGAAGCTTCCCCTGCCCATCCTGGGGGAGGAGACCTAGCACCTCGCCCAGGACGTTCATTGTTGCAGGCCCAGGAGAGTGGTTGGCTCTCTACCCAGGGGTCCAGCGACATGTCTGCTGTGTGGTAGCCTAGGCAGCCTCTCAGACATGACGTGGATAGTAGGTTAGGTTCAGGGGGCAACTCTAAGTTGCCCTCTGTCGTGCATTTGGCATTAAATCCCACACTGGCATCAGTGTGGGTTTAATGTGCTGAGAAGATTGATATCAAACGTCTCAGTCTTCAGTGAAGCCATCATGGTGCTGTGGAGTTCGCAATGACAACCTCCCAGCACCATATACTCTTAATGGCAGCACTGCACTTGCAGTGCCCAGCAATGACCCTGGGTACTGTAAGGGCACAGGGCTCATGCACCTGTGTCCACACCGCTGGCATAGTGCACCCAGCTAGAGGGGTGACTGATGGATGCCAGGGCAGTGTGTTTGTGGGAATGGCACACAGGGATGTTTGCCATGTCGACTCTTTGTTTAGTTCTGTACCAGGATGCTGAACCTGCAAAGGCAGTGTGTGTGTGTGTGTGTCATGGTACAGGGCCCCTAAGGGTGGCACAATAAGTGCTGCAGCCCATAGGGGTCTTCTCTGGTCACAATGCCCTTGGTACCTAGGGTACCATTTACCAGGGACTGACATGTGGCCAGAGATGGCAATTGGGTTTTTGTTTCAACACAGTTTTAGGGAAAGAACACATGCCCTGGGCACCTGATTGGCAGGAGTCCAGGGCACACTCAGTCAAAGCACATCAGCAATTAAGCAAAAAGTGGGGGGCATACCATGCAAGAAAGAAGGGACTTTCTCACAACCATCTTATGCAAATTTGCTTTTACAATTCCTATTCCACCATATTTGTACTAAGGAAGTGTTAATTCGACCCTCATTTTTATGGTGCTTCATAATAGATCTTTTTGCAGAATTCTTCCTACTGCTTGATTCAGGCAGGCAAGCAATGTTGCTATAGTCTCTCTACCACCTATCATCATAAACCTGGATGGTGGCCTGCAAGTTTAAAGCAAGGCACTCACTCATCAGAGGTGCATGAAATACAGGAGAGTACTGATGGAATACCTTTCTCTGTTTCACTCTCCCTATTGGATGAGAGCCACAAATAGGGAGTGCCCATCAGGCCTAAAAGACTGTTGGAGCTAGCACAGATAGCCAGTAAAGTGTGGTGACCGAGCACTTTGGTACCTACTGTGAAAGCTGTACCTGTATTTAAAGGACCCACAGGAAGTCGCAGAGAGAAGAATGTGGAGATGTAATAATGCCCAGCTAAGCCGAGTGCACCTAAGGCTTTTAGTTTTGTCACACCTTTGGTAATGTTAAAGGTGCTTTTTTTCTTCTTAAAGCCACCATAGTAGTTTAGTTGAGACCACGGCCACTGGAATTATGTGGCAGGGGAGAACCATATTATGCGGCAGGATTTACTACATTATACAGCATGAATTGGCAAATTATGCAGCATACAGCGGTACGGTTTGTGGCACCATTACATCATCATTATTTTGTCCTTCTTACACATGTTAATACTATCTGGGCAGAGATTTCAACGCAGTAGTCTCCGTTTAACACAGATTTAGAGCAACCAGCAACTGAAAGATGACCAATTAAATTTCGCAAAGCACCTTCCACTGAGCAACAATAGGGATGAAGCAATGTTAGTCATTTCATTTCTTTGGGCTACAAAATTCTTTTTTGTTTACATTCTGTAAATTATGCAGCAGTTGAATGATTGTGTAGTAAGTGTTGCAAACCCATAACTAAGCAGAAAAACTGCAGTAACGTAATCGCATTATTCCAGTGGCCCTGTTTGGGAGTTAAAACAAAAATGCAATGGGCACATGCAGTGTTTGTGTTGTATAGTCTCCTTGCTTTGAACAGTTTAAAGTAACACCAGATGTGGGTTTGCTGTATTCTATATGTTTTTCCCCTGTATTTTTAATGTCTCATTGCTGGAATGCATTTTCTTTGAAATTAGGCTCACAGTTTAATTTTGAGTCGCGCTGGGCTTCGGAGAGAGCAGGTCCAAGTTATGGTGCTCCAGTCCTCCCCGCTATACAAATGACAACAGAGCAGGTTTGTAAATTAATCATTTTTTAAATGTTATTTCATACTTGTTAAAATGAAAAGATGGAGGTGCTTGGTGGTGTATAGTTCTAACTGTTCTCATCCATTCTGATCTTTTTTTAAACATTTAGTTCATTTTGTCATAATATAGTCAAAACCATCATCATAGAGATGAATTGCAGTCTGTATAAATCCACCCTAACCATGTTTGTCATATTCAACGGGGCGAATTCTAGTGGTTAACGTGCCACAGTCAGACTGCAGTGGCGGGCCTGAAGCAAAGTTTTACACTGTCACTGTAGTGGATGGCACAGTAAGTGCTGCAGTCACCCTAGTGACATTTCACTTACAGGCCGTGCGTACATTTGTACGATGTACTAGGGACTTGTATGCAAGTTGAATATACCAAGTGGGAATAAGCTATTTAGTCTATGTTTAAAGGGGGAGCTCAGGCACTTTACTACTGGTTAGACAGGGGTGAAGTGCACAGAGAACTGAAACATCAAAAAATTAAGTCCAGCAAACAGTGAAAATTGTGGGGTGACCATCAATGTTCCCTCTAGTTTTTTCCTCTGTGTGCAGCAGTGCAAGATCTCTATGCGCTGCCATCAATGCCATCAAGGAACTGAATATTCTTGCAAGCACTGTGCTCAGCAATATAAATCTTTGGCAATTACGGTTTTAAACCTTTGTTTACAACAACAGTGAAAACAGGTGTATTTCACACATATAGCTCTCTCTAATAGGGTCTTGAGACTGTTTTGCAATGTAGATAAAAACCATCATGACATGAGTGTTTTACTCCTGGGGCACCTACACCCCAGGTTTAGAAAAGGACAGGACTCATAAGGTTGTGCCATTGTAAGATTTTATTGATCAGCAGGGTAGATCCAAGCAGTCAGAAGAATGAGGCATCTATTATTAAGCTGGAACTCGGATCTGGGGTGGCCCAAGTAAATTATCTTGCAAACTTTCCCAGCGTTATTTGCCAAGACCGGGACACGTTGAGCAGCCCTAGCAGATTGCTTTCTATTCTAAGCAGGAATCTGCAGGCGGTGAAGGGGCTTTCTTATGTACAATTCCAGCTAGGCCAAAAACAAAAGCCTAATTTAAAGGGCCATCAGCTCTCCTTTTGTTCAAGAAGGATTCTGGCCGTGAGCCATTTGGAACCTAATACCTAGATGCCAATGCAATGGAGGGGAAACAAAGGCATGCAGCTTTTCATTTTACATGTTGTAGGAAGCTGGCTCTGTATATGGTATGTTCACTAGGTGGTTATACCGTGCACAGAGTTCAGGGGTTCCCCAAAAGTGTAAAGGGCTCAATCAGAGATGGAGGTTCCTTTTAGAATTGTATTACCGATGACTTTGGACAACAAGCTAACTATGTTGACTCAGGTCAACTCCATCACTTCCTCCTGCTTCTTCATTCTTCGCATGCTTCATAAGATATTCAGTTGGTTACCCCAAAGTTCAAGAAGCACCATCACCCAGGTCCTCCTCTCTGAGCCGGCTGCCTATGGCAATGCCCTCTAATCGCACCTTACCTCCTCCAACTACTACAGACCTTACAGAACTTGGCAGCCGGCATGGCTCGATCAACCTAGAAGAACCCACTTTACACCCTACCTCAGGGAACTCTACTGACTCCTGGTACAGAAAAGATGCCAGTTCAAGCTCCTGACCGATGAATACAAGTCCCTAAACAACCGCGGACCCGTCTACATGAACCAGCGCCTGAACTTCCATCAGCCTAACAGACACTTCACCTACCCATCCCTTTCTCTAACCCTCACGCGCCGCTTCCAACGTTGCAGATGCAGAGACTTCTCCTTCTCCTCCTTCTACCTAGCAGCGAAGACATGGGACGAGCTACCCTTTCATCTGCGGACCTCCTCGTCTTTTCGAGCGTTCCAAAAGTCCCTTAAGACCAGGCTATTCAGCTAATCAACCGGACCCTGTTTCACGTATGACAAGTAGTTATTGATTGATTGATGAGGGTATTGTAACTACCCCTTAAGATGGTGTCTGATTTGTCGACATCGTCTGGGTTCCTCTCCAGACTTTTGATTGTTTATAGCTGCCATCACCTCTTTCAGCGTAAAAAAGCCTAGGTCATGAGATACTATATGGATGCGTACATCAAGTCTTCATGTCTGCTATGTCATCTGGACAAGTATACTCTGTGTCTCCTCCTCAACCTGCCTCCATTTCAAACCCCATTCCTGCAAATTCAAGGACTAGTTATGTTAAAGAGCAATCATCTGCTGATAAGCAAGACCTGAATCCCAATGTACATGTTGTTAAAAATCTTATATGATTTATTAATGTAAACACTTTCGTATTCGGGTGAGTGCTGTAAGAAAATAAAATGAGCTCCAAACCTAGATTACTCATCTGGCTCAGGGATTCCAAATTAAATATTTCTACACTCATTTGCCCCCAGAATGCTGCTTAATTATATACATATACATGAAGTTCTACTGAAGTTACATTAGTGATCTCCTAGCGCGCAATTGATGCACCTAAATTCGAACTGACTCTGCCTAGCTGAAAAGCTGGCGTAAAGCCCAGCTAATACGGAAAATAAAGCAGACATTTCCATGGCGTGTTTGTCATCTGTGCAGAGATGAAACTGAAGCATGGTTTCAGCTACCCCAAAATGCTCCTAAAATGACTTTCTTCTATTTAACAGTTACTGTTCAAGCCATAAGTCAGTTTTGTCAGTGTCACATGTTGCCTCTGACTATTATTCATGAAGTTAAGCTTATAGCAGGAGTTCCCAGGAGCCGCTTCTGTTCTCGGAAAACTTCAATTATCGAAGTCCGTTTTCAAGAATTTACCTCGCTTACCAGTAATAGCATCAAAATAATGTCAGCGAGAATAATGGTTATTTTGGAAATAAAATCTATGCAAAAAACAGGTGCAGTTTGATTAAAAAGAAACAGTTTAAAAGTCTACAATATTTTTGCTGTACTGTGATGCAGCATTATGCAGTTTTAAAGGCATATGAGTACTATTGTTGTACATCCTAATTTAATGAAAATATCAATATTTAAAAAATTGAATCATGAACAATTGGTGTAAAATCATGAACAACATGACAGATCAAAGTTCGTATACTAGTAAAATCTAAATGTCCAGTCATTGATGCAAATCTTGGTAAATGCCCACAACTTTGGCAGACGGAGGCAGAGTGAAATGAACTGAATTACCCAAGATTCTTTCATCTGGTTTAGTGGCGGTGAGACAGAAAGACCCCTTGATCTTAAATTGATTACTTGGACATTAGACCACAATCTCAGTGGGTTTATTTACAGTAACATTTAGTGAAATCAACCAAATGTTTCCTGCACACCAGAGAAATTCATGACCCCCTTTGTTAAAGTCTAGAGTAAGAGAAAAATTCATACTCTAATTAGAACCTCAATGTATCCAGAACACTGCTGTAATAAGAATTCTTCTCCCATGCCTGCTAGCCTCTTAATAACCCTACTGTGTTCATAAAGCTGGCATAAACTAATTTTATATTTAAATCTCACTACCTACAGAGCCCATGATTAGTCAGAGACTTGGCCTACTTAGAGTCCTTGCATGGTCAGAGTGTGGTGTTATCAGAAAAGTGACATGGAAGCCTTTGTAGCAGGGATTCTGCTCATACACAGAACTGTGCATAGAGACTTGGAACCTCAGTGAATTAGGGTGTACCAAAACTCACCTTAGTAGCCAAAATCCCCTACCAGACTAGCAATCAGTGTCTCATTGGTTCTTCCATACCCCCAATGATTGGACAACCCAGAACATGGAACTAAGAATACCTCCGGCAATGTGGAACACATGAACACTCTTTCGTTATACTCTCATACCTGTCCAGAACGGGGAGTAAAGAGAGACGCGTGCAAGTTTGAAATATTTATTTCTAATGCCGTGTTCTCAGGCGCAGTATCTTAGCTAATACAAGCAGACATATTATAAGCACAAGATTAACAGCATAGTTACTATTCCATAAAATACAAAGGGAGAAAGCATGTTAAAATGCTAAATGGAAAACAGGTTAGAATACACCTATATCTCACCCTCCCTTGCTAGTAGGTTATTTTATATCTACGGAAGGTCTCTTGGGTTTACAAGGGCGGCCCCATACCTCTGGTCCTAGCAGAAATGGATCACGTCATTTTCTGCACCATCTCTCTGCATGCAAATGTTCTCCAAGTGTGTGTGATCATGCCCACGCAATGCATTATTAAACGCGCGAAAATCAGAGGTGGCCACAGATGCATATATGTTATGTCTAGAACATGCGCTGATTAGACCGAACAACCACTGTGTTGAAATAACCTTGAAGGCCTCGGCACTCACTGTTCAGACTAAGCTTACCAAGCAAGGCTGCTACTATAGGAAAACATATATTATTCTCTTGTGAAGCAAAACAGTCTGCTAGACTCTAAACATTTATAATAATGTGTGCCGTGTGCAAAGGCAGCAGAAAGGAAAAATGGTGTTTAAACTTCTAATAAACTCATGCCAACTTAACACAGTGTAAATGCAAGGGTCATCCCCATGACACCTTGCTAGGACGCATTAAACTGTTGTCATAAGAGTCACCTTGCCATGCTGGCTGTGAAAATATATTGCATATAGAACTGTTATAGTCCTACTTATTTCATGATTTGTGCCTGTTGTATCCGGTAACCATGATACTGAGGCCCCGTTAATGCTTGCCTCCCCGAGAGCGTTGAAGCCCCTATTCTTTCAAGATTGGTCACCCCTCCAATTTAACTCAAATCATACCTTTCTCAGCTCATTCTGAAGATTACACAGTAGATTGAAGTGTCTGGCACAATGAATTACTGAAAATGCCTCATTCTCACATTTTGCCATGTTGGTGTTTATTTCCATGGAAAGTAAATGCCAAATGCGGTGAAGCCAGATGTCGATTATTACTCTCACTTTATATTTCCCCCAGAACACAGAAATTGCTAGATTATCCAATATGTATATTTGCAAGGTTGTTTACCTGCTTCTACGGTATGGAACAACCTACCTTCACTGCCTATTTTATATGATGCAGTGCCAAACGCCTCTTAACTAGAAATGTTTCAATCAGTCTCAGTCCCAAAGCATATGCAACAAGATGCTCCTTGCTGAAATCCTTTCCTGTGCTGACCTAAATCTCTGTAATCTACAGGTGAACTTGTAGCTAGAGTGACAAAAAGTTCTATATAAGCTGTTTTCTTGTTACACTTTTTACAGTATTGTTGACTCTCATTAATATTATTGAGTTCCTCTCTTCTTTATTTAGTTGTCACCAGTTTTCTCTCTGTCTTACTTCACTATTCCTTATGAGTATATTTCCCAAGCTGATTTTTTGACCGTTATCAATCCACTGTATAGTCTTGGAGTGCAGCTTTTCTGTTCTGTTATTGTAAATGTTATGCTTGGGTTTTGCAAATGCATTCTCATATAGCTATCTTAACCTACCATTTCACTGTGTTCTACTTTTTGTTTTTCAGCTAAAGACTGAGTTTGACAAACTCTTTGAAGACTTGAGGGAAGAGGACAAAACTAGGGAAATGGAGCCAGCAGAGGTATTTGTAATCAAATATGATAAAAGTGTTTTGGGTTAGGTTTAAAGGACAAACTCCAGTGTGACTCATCTCCATAAATTAAGGGCCTCTTGTGGGAAATGTAGTGTACCAAGATCACAGCCAGACTATCTAAATTACTGTATGTTTGCGTCTAAAGGTTTACATTTTGCAGCAAGGCTTCCTCCCCAGATTCTTTTTTTTTCCACATGATTTTTATTGAATTTTCAGAACAAGGAGGTACAAAGAAGCAGTGGCAGGTTTTGTACAACGATTATAAACTTTCAGATGATCAGTACAGGTTTGCGATACAGAGTTTGATAATTTGCTTGTCCGTTAGAAAATGGAGATCGCGTTAGGTGAAAAAAAGGTGAATCGGGGAAAGACTGAGGAAAACTTAGGAGGAAAGAAGTAAAATTGTAGAGGGAAGGAACAAGAAAGGAAGTTGCATAAAGAGTCTGGAAGGTATTTAGCTGACCTGTGCATAGCTACTTATCAAGATATTAGTAAGGAGTGTTTGTGTTGCTTGGATGTGACCAAATGGTGGGATTGGTGTTGTGCCCACTAAAGCCGTAATCAAAGAGATTTTGATTTTTGTAGATAGATATCGAGGATAAACCAAAGACGTCTGGACGAGTTGTCAGAGCTGAAAATATTTTATTATTTCATTTACTTAAAACCATATACAATATATGATACATTTGTAAAAAAGTTGTATCTCTTTTTTACTATTGTGTCGTATATTTTATGTTTTTAAGTAACAGAACCAGTAAGATATTATCCTATCTGACCAGTTGTGATCTTTTTCTTTGTTGAAAGTGGTGTTGCCTGCACTTTGTAAGAGGTATACCCATGCTCACCATGTGTAATGTGATACATTTTGTTGTCTTTCCATGGGCAGAGGTTCTTCTTGCTCCCTAGGTAAGTAGGATATCTAACGGAAAGAGATTAGTGGTGTTAAGGGTCAAGTGTGGAATAATACACCAAGGGCTTATGGTTTGTTGATGGGGTTGGGTGTGATATTTTGTTGAAAGATTTTGTTGATTGTTTTGTTTGTTGAGCTCCAGAAAGGGTTAACTATATTGCATTGGAAAAACATGTGTTAAAGGACGTGGTGTCTTCTGAACAGTTCCAACATTGTGTCGGATTTTTGGAGCCCTCCCCAGAATCTTAACCTTTGAATAATTCTCCGATTTTTTTGTTTGTTTCCACTTTGTTTCTTAAACATGAAAAAATGTAGGAAAACGGTTTAGAACTGAAGAATTTGTGACTCACTTTAACTTAAATCTCAATACTCTGTGAAGTCTTATGTTGGCTCGGAAAGCTCAGCTTTTTGGCAACATTTTACCCCAGTTCCTTTTCTGCTGCGACAGAGCTGTCCCTCGGAGCATAGGTTTGTGAGTTAGACTGCCTTTTAGTTATTTAGTTATAGCTTTGATTGATTTTTTCCTCAGTTGTGGGTTCTTTTCATTCCCGATTTCTTTCTTTTGTGAGGAAAACATTCCCAGCTGGGGTGGGTATCTCCTTACACAGAGGAGAATGGGAGAGTTTTATACAAGGTGGCGAAAAGAGCTAATTAGAAAATTTGTATTGTTGTTGTTGCAATTTTATTTATATAGCACCTACTACCCATGACAAGGTGTTGAAGCGCTTTTCGGCAAGTAGCACGTTAGTCCGGAACCTACAGGTTGAATAGTGGTGGATTAGTAAGGGGAAATATAAATTGTTAATGGGAGTGGTGGACAAGTGAGCTCATTAGTTGGATAAATAGGATAGAGGATGGATGGATAGCAGAGGTAAGAGTTTGGAAAGAGGTATTTGGGAGTTAATTGTAGTAAACGAGGTTTGGGATGAGTCAGAGAGTGGAGGTAGGGGATATTTTGGAAGAGGAATAGGATGAGTCAGTGTGGTGATTTGGTGAAGTTTGCGGAGATTGTTATTTTTTCTTCCTTCAGTGGGAGGAAAATCTGAAGAAAATTGGCAGCTAGGGAACTCATTCACTGCACCACCTAAGGTAATCACAGATTTAAGATTACATAGACATTGCCCACCTCAAATGGTCATAACTTAAGCATTCTAAAAACACATGAAATGAGGCAAATGAAAAACATAGAATCACATTTAAATTTCTTTCTGAAGTATGGAATGAGTCTGTTTAGGATTGATTTCTTTTTTTAATTTCTTTCCCTTTGTCTCAAGGACAAAACAAACATACACAGCCAACACGCTTCGCTCAAGCATGGACTTCTTCAGGGAGCTATTGTTCTAATAGCAGTAGTACTACTAGTGATAAATGACTGAGTCTTACTGGAGTCATTGGTCGTACATTCCACGCTAATTGTACACAACTTGAAGCTAGAAACGGTCAGCAAAATTAAGTTGTCCTGAAAATCATAATTCCATCAGAGTAACCCTTATTTCCGTATAATTCTTCAATAAAGCAATGTACCGTGTTCAGCAAAACAGTGATACATATCATAAATCATCCCCTAGAATACTCAGCTGAAATGAAGACTCCTTGTAATTTTAAAAAGCTATTTATTGATTCAGGGAATGGGTGATGCCTGAGTTGGCTGTCTACAGAAAGGAACTGAATGAGATCCGGAGTACTCCTGGTGTGGCAAAAATCCCCTGGTTTATTCACGTAAAAAAAGAATGTATCAAGCTGGGCAAACCAAGCCTGTGGAGTAACCCAGAGGAAGCTTGCCCTTCAATCTCCCGTTCGGAACTAGTGAACGCCTATCGAATGAGCAAACTAGCACAGGTCCACTGGACAACTGACAGCTAAGTTCCTATCCTTGAAGGAGGAATATTTATTTGAGTCTTTCTTTGACGATATTTACCCACCCCTGGCAAGGAAACTATACGTCCAGTTCAGACTGGGTACCCTCCCGCTCTGCACCTTTTCCAGTAAATGGATGGGTGCCGGTAGGAGGGAGTGCCAGACGGTAGCTGGGTGGGAAGAGTCCGAGCTCCATGTCGTCTTTTTCTGCCCAACCTATAAACCAGCAAGGAAATCCTGGCTTGTTCCGCTGTGTAGGAATTTGGGGTTCATACACTGTGCAGAAGCATTTGGAGTTTTAAAATATGATACTTGTA
This sequence comes from Lissotriton helveticus, assembly GCF_964261635.1. NCBI lineage: Eukaryota > Metazoa > Chordata > Amphibia > Caudata > Salamandridae > Lissotriton > Lissotriton helveticus. The sequence goes on along the minus strand of NC_136072.1, from coordinate 232,518,381 downwards.
GACCCATTGTATTTGCCGTATCACGTTTCATGACCTCCATGTGGCGCATGCGCTGGAAGTTCGTAGACAAGACCAAACAGCAATAAAATCTACTTCCCCATAAAAAAAACTGAGGTTTCTTAAAGAACCTCAATTTCTTCTACAGTTTTAATTTCTAAAAAGAAATTAAAAAAAACAAAATAAACACTTAAGCCTGCATGCTTTTAGAAGTATAAGTCACTGCCTGGTTTTATTCTAGGCACAACGTGACGCAAGGAATTGACACTGTTTGGCTATTTTACATTTTTAGACAAAATTATACCATCTGGACCATCACTGTCAATAGTTATGGGTTTTTACCAGGGCCTTGCTTTACTAAGCCAGTGCCTCTGTCTTTGTAATTATTCAACCTACACGAACGTAGGAATTATTGTATATAGGTGATGCGCCAAGGCAAAATAGCTTTTATTGTTCGAACTATAGAGGTGTTTTAACTAGATCCATGTAATTAACCATGGCAACCACTGTATAGTTCTAACTGCCACAAATTGTAATGTACTGTTTTTTCTATGCAAGCTTTTATGGTTGTTCGACCGAAATAAAGTTTTTATGATGATGATTAGATAAAATAATGCAAGCTTCCAAACAAAACACACAGTTTAACTATTTCCTTTGCAACTCATAAATTTGAACAAAAACCGACATGTCGCGTACACAGACATGACATACAACTAACATTTTAAAAACCTGTAACCAAGAGTTACAAGAGAGTTACACCTCAGTATAAAGGCAAGCAACAGGATTTTTTATATGCAGCATCTCAGGGGATGTGTAAACCCACTATGTCCCCAGTAACTGGGTTTGCATCTTCTATAGTTCACCCTGTATTGTTTGGGTTGTGTGAACATTGTCATCTGATTGCAATGGCACCAACATTAGGGTTTGTTTTTTGGATGAGGTTGTGGGCCGGCCCAACCGGCCTTTCCTGACATAAAGCAACAAACTCCGCCCAGTTACATAGCCAGGTCTTCTGGTCTTTGCCTCCATGTGGGGTCAGATTAAGGGGGGTCAGATTAAGGGAATGCCCTACAAACATCAAAGCTATGCCTAAACACAAACAAATCGTGATTTCTGTTTTTGTGTCTGAGGTCATCTGGCAGGTGGTCTGCCATCCATGGAACCCTGTGAGTTTTCATACCCGGATTGTCGTGTAAACATCAAAACTACCGCCAATAACACCTATTTTCCTCTTAGACTTCATTGGCAATGGAGTCCGCATTTGAGCCAATGGTTACCCCGTTTTGTGTGCATATGGTATTTATTACTTTAAGATCTGTATGTGTGTGTCTGTATGTATGTGTATGTGTGTGTGTGTGTGTGTGTGTTTATATATCAGCAACAGCTGGTGCAGGTAAGCGGGCAGAGTAGTCTTTTTTCATATTTCTAGGAGACCTAATTGCAAAAGTGTTCCTTGGCTCTTTATTAAATATGCCTTTTGAAGTTTTTAATTACATGGCTTTTTCAGGCTGTTGGAACGCCATTACTTTCACATCAGAAACAGGCGTTATCTTGGATGGTTTCACGTGAGAACAGCAAAGATTTACCACCTTTTTGGGAGCAAAGAAATAACCTGTACTACAACACTCTTACAAATTTTGCGGAGAAGGATAAACCAGAAAATGTGCTTGGAGGGATTCTGGCAGACGACATGGGACTGGTACGCACTTATTCTTTTATGCTTTTGTGGCTCTATAATGTCTTTCTTTTTCAGTTGTAACTTGTTTCAATAAGTGCTTCTGAGGGGATGGGTTGTAAGTGAGACGGTTTATTTAAAGATCTTGGTCCTCATTGGAATCTGATTATTTTCAAAACACTTTAGTTAATGTAAAAGAATACCACATTGTGAGAGGCTGGCTCACCATAGACTATACCACCACAGGGTATAGTGTGTAGTCAGTGCAGTGGTTCTCCAGAGGTTGTATAGAGACTAAATAGAGAAAACTAATGCTCCTTTTTGTGGTAGTCTGGGTGAGTAGTTAGGTTTATCAAAGGGTTGCTTTAATGCATTTGTTGTACACACCGTGGCAATAAATGAGACACACATACTCAATGAATAAATACGAGACCAATTCATAAAAATAGTTCTTTAGAATATTTATTTACTAAGACCACAAGAAGCAAGAACGTTTTTAAGTAAAAATACTTTTCAGTATCAAAAGTGGACACGCTTCAATTTTCAGTCTTTCCAATTTTAACCTATGGGTGGAAAAAAAGAATGCTGTTTTGCAGGTAAGTACACAACTTACAGTTTCACTCTTCGGCGTTGTAGGTCAGCAGACGGCAAGGTTCAGGTAAACAAAAAACACTATCACCAGCGGCACAGGGACGACCGGGTGCTGGGTGCAAAAATGGTGTTGGGCGCCCAATGCAAGTCAATGATGGAACTCGCTTTTGAAAACAGGCTGCATATGTCGAACTGGAGCCTGCACAGAGAACACCAGCAACAGCAGAGGTAAGATGGGATGCTGTGGGTCGCAGAGACAATCAATCGAGCTGCCCAGGGACTTCAGTTGCAGGGGTGTCCTTTGGCGTAGGGTTTCTTTCACTGTAACCGGTCGTGGTTGGGTGAGCCTTTAGATTCACACTGCAAGCATCTTTGTGGAGTCCTGGAGGGGTTAGCCAACATTGGACTTGAACTCTGGATCGCTGGGGAACCTTCTCTGGACTGCTGGGCCACCTGAACACAGGTCGAAAGCATCAGGTGCAGAGTGGTCAGGAATTGCGGTTCCGGAGGGCACCACAGTCCTTTGTCTTGGTTTCTTGGGGACAGAGCTGCTGTCTTCAGGAGTTCTGGTCTTCTTCAAAGGCATGCAGTCTTCCCAGGGGTTTTGGAAATCGCTGGCTGCAGGACAGGCGTCGGTTTCTTTGCCGGATCTTTGAAGCTGCAGACTGGCTGGTAGGCCTGGGGCCAAGTCAGCGAGCGTCTTCAGTCTTCTCTGCACAGTGTCTTGTTCGTCCTCTCTCTTCTTAGGCTGGCAGGAGGGCCACCTAAATACTATATTTTGGGGCGTTTTAAGGGTGTGACAGATAGAGCCAATGGGCACCTTAACTGGTGTGTCTACACCCTCAATTATGCCACCCTCCTGTGGGAGGGGCACAGTTCAAGCCCTGATTGGAGGAGTCCCACCATCTTCAAGATGGCGAGGACTGAAACATGTGCTTAAGGGTGGAGTTGGCAGAGGTAGGCAACATCCTATTCTTCATGGTTTTTCCTACCGGTTGCGCCCAAAGTTGGGGTCTAAGATGGGGGCTGCCATCTGCTGCTAGCAGCAGAGAATAGGGGTCACATTACAAAGGCGGCATGCCTTTTAAGATTTCCTCTTGACCACTGTGTCATCCTGGGGCAGGAGGTGCGACACCTTCGCCCAGGATTTGCTTTGTTTTTCTGGCCAAAGAGAGCAGAGGTTCTTGACCCAGGGGTCCTGAAACATGTCTGCTGGCGGCAGGCTGACTAAAGCCAGTCAGAGACCACACCAGGCTCAGTAGGTTTTTAGCACCTCTGAGGTGCCCTCTGAGTACATGTTTTAATAAATGCTACACTGGCATTAGTGTGGGTTTATTAAGAGGAGTTGCTTGGTAACAAACACTACTGGGTTCAGGGAAGCCATCAGGGTGCTGAGGAACTCGAGTTGTCTAGTTTCCAGCCCATGTACTCTCTATGGCTTCCCTGGCACTTACAACATCTAAGAATAGACTTAAATATTGTAGGGGCATATCTGCTCATTATTATCCTTTAGCGTCCAGTTACAGTACTACTATAATATTTCATGGTTTTAAACTTAGGGTGACGATCATTAAATCTTTTTTTATGGTCACACCCTAGATCATTTTGTTCTGTTCCATCCCTGCATTATCAAGAGCTCCTACTTCTCTGGTTGAGCTTACCCAGATGTAAAGTCATAGTGGGCGAGTGGTCCAATGATGACGCATGCAATAACATTTTCATGGGTGAGTACCTCTTTTTAACCTGATTTAGTTATGTACATATGTCCACGGAAACAAATCCCTTAACGATTCCTCTGTATTAGGGATACCATACCCCATTTGGTAATGCATTGAATGGTAGGGAAATGGTAAGGTCTTCCAGTAACATATAATCTGTTCCTCTTTTATACATAACGTGAACTTTGGTCTGATCAGTACACTTTGTTCCACATGTTATCAAGTTTATTGCCTATTGCTATAAAGCTTTGACAGACCCTACATAAGTGGTTCTTTTTGTACATCTTGTGACTTTCTTTACAATTACTAATAATTAGGCAGTTTCCGACCAGTTTGATTGTTTAAAGTTTATTAATGAAATCTGTATTGTAATATTATATGACTTTATTTGAGAAGCAATACATCATCACAGTTGTTATAAAATGTGTACTAGACTTTACCTTCCTACTGAAAACAAAATCTATATGTAGAGTTACATTTGTTTTTTTGTTTTATAGGGAAAGACGCTTGTAGCTATTGCTCTAGTTCTTACAAACTTTCATGATGGGAAACCTTTCCCTGCTTCAAGGGTCGAAACAAGCCAATTGCACAAGGTGGGTTCTGTGTATTATGAATGATTCAGACAGGATGATGTATTTCTGTACTTTGTTTGCTACATCTTCACTATGCTTTGGGGATAACAAATGTTCTAACGCAGAAAGGGATCTTGAAGAGTGAAAAGGACTGTAGATATATTGCTGTGGGTATTCATACGGATGGGCAGTGGAAAATGAATTTTAGGATAGCATGAAATTATGTATGAGGGTTCTGCAAGGTAAGAGGTTTTCCTTAAATCTGTTTTTACCATGTCTCTTGTACACTGAAAAAAGAATGTTAATGAAACTGAGCTAATCTTGCAATTGGATAAACCACCTCAGGAAGCTCAGTGTTCTAAAATGTGGACTCTGGCCAGTACTTAAGTTAATGAACTACACCTACTAGAATTCAATTGGGATAAGACTGAGATCATGTTTTGTGCAAAAAATAATTCTTATCTGTGGCCTATCAATATATGACCACCACCTATCCCATCTGACAGAGAAGAGCGCACATTTCCTAATTGACAGTGATCTAAATTTGGTTCCATTGAAGGACGATTGAGTATACTCTAGTCCATAGTGGGTTTAAGTCCTCCATTTCTTTCCTGGGTCCAGGAAGAGCCTGGAGTAAAAGCCTGATTCCACTCTTTCCTACTGGCTTTACATCTTTGGCATCTTGCGGGAGTAGGACCCGGACCTCTGCTTCCAATAATAAGGCATGGGCAGGAGTACAAATCTGGTAGGCAGAAGGGCACTCTAGTGGAGTAGCCAGAAAAGAAAGAGAGCTCACCACAGATAATAACTTGTGAACCTACTGGTTTGACAAAAATCACAACCACTGTCACATATGCGGGGACCACAAACCATCACCGCAAAACCTTTACAAATGTTTACTCTGCCTACAATCACTGTGGGCAAGACAATGACCCTCAAAAGATCCAATTAACCTCTTCCATGCTCATGACAAGGTCAGCTCGTCATGAGGCACACTGGAGCTGTGCTAATGACGAGCTGACCTTGTCATGAACAATGGGGATCCTACATTTGCAGCACAGGACGGGAAAAGCCTTAGCAGCCAAGGTGTTAATAATAGCCTTCTATATGGGCCAGTCAGCCATGTGAAGGCACGTGCTTTGAGCAGGTTGTCCTTAGAGGTTCTCCTGCGGCCACCCATTCTTTAACATTTTTGCATCCTTTCTGAATTGAAAGTGGTGTCCGAAGTTATCTTGACTGCTAAAAGCCATATAAATTGCTGATTGTAAGGAACAATTTGCCTGCTTGCGCTTCACTTGGGGGTTGGATCCCTTCAAAGTTTGCCTGTTCTACATCTTCTTCATTGATCTTGGTTTTGCCCAGCAGTGTTTAACCGTCTGTTCTGTATAATTTACTTAGCTGTGTTGACTACCTTGCTGTTTCTCCCTGACTAGCCATCACTATTAAGATGCTTTTGGTGGCTAGTTTTATCAAAAGTTTGTTAGATGTTTCCTCCCCCACAGTTTTTTGTTCAACAGTGGAGACTTATTTTGGTTCTGACATTCCTGCCGGCTTTATCATTTGAGTCTATTTACAGTTGACCAATGAGATTATTTACATTACAGACTGTTGATATAGTCATTTCTGCAGACAAATTGGTACTTGTTAGTAATTTTTTACCAAAGATGGTGTGTGCATTCTGTAATGGCCAATTGGTCACACTGCCATCGTTCGACCCTCCTCCTCACCCTTATGCATAGAATAAGAGACCACACCGACTAAACCCTAAGATAGAATTGTGGCAGTAGGGCACATGACCAACTTTTTGTGGGCTGTGCCCATGTCAAGAAAGGAAATTCATTCCTCTCTGAATAGTTCTCTTCATAAAAACATGCTATATTTTGGCCAAGAAGTAGGCTCCAAAAGGTATCTGAATTCATTCCACTAGTGCGATGGTTGCTCAAAGGCTTTAACTATTGGCGTCCTGGTGGCAAAACTTTGCATTGCTGCCAATTGGTCTTCAGTTCAGTCTTTCACCAAACATTGTCTGGCTGCCCAGGTTTGGAAGGATAGTGTCTGTCACAGTATTGCTGCTTGATTTTATAGTTTCATTGGAACTCGACATTCCCCTCCCACCAATGTGGGTATTGCTTTGGGACTCATTCATAAGGCGAGGGATTTGTGGAGAGAAGGATCCATCAGAGGAATGCTCTATATTGCGACACATTTCTCACTGCCCTCCCTCCTTCCCTTCTGATGCTGCTGTTTAAAATAATACCATGATATCTAACAGAGGGTTCTGCTGTTGACTTTTATGTCCTTGTCTAGTTCTTCCTCTGCGAATTTCAGTTAGGCGAGAAAAATGTGAAAGAACTGACGTGAGCAGGCCAGGCAATGACTCTATAGTCAGGTGTAGTCGTGTCCTGGATGCTCATGTCCTGAATGGTCAAAGCCATTACTGGAGTACTACTGCACAGCTCTGGGTAGCTATTGCTTTCAGGAGTTTTTGTCCAGTCTTGTGCCTGAAATATCCATAAGATGGGAAATTTGAGGGAAGGTAGATTATCAACTATGAATAAAATGTGTGAGCCTAAGGGACATTTTCCTTTTATTTTATCACCCCACACCCTCTCTACCATCGGCAATTTGTTTTCAGGCTTGCAGAGTTTGTGACTACTCTTTATAGATCGGAAATGTTTAGTATTTTCATTGGTTTTATTTAATGCCGTAGGTGATACAATGCTAATTGTTTACAATTGTGGTTTGTTCATTTAATCTTGTTTTCTTACCACTTTTAATATTATTTAGGTGTGCAGTGACACCAGTACTTCTGTAAAACATAGTGACACACTGAAACCTGAGGCCAATAATAATAAACCACCTAAAGGTAAGAACCCATAAAACCTCAAGTTTTGGCTTTTTAAATATTTAATTGTTTAATTTCCTCTGTAGTTCTAAGTGGTCAGTTGAATTTCATTACATTTTTGTGTATCTTTTGTATTCCTTTTAAATAGCACAGCTTAACTCTAAAATATATTTATGTACTTACTTATAACAGTTAAAGAGCATTAGAAGGCAAGCCACACCCTTTCAGTTAATAGCATTTGCAGATACTTAGAGAGATGGGCTTTGAGCAAAATTGGAAAGTGAAGCTTTGATGTTAGTATAGAGAGAAGAGGTGGGTGTATGTCAAAAGCTGGCAACTGTGCAGTTGTAAGAATCAAACATTTCACAAGTTACTGTCCCCTAGTAGTCTCCCCAGGAGCTGTGGAAGCGAAAGGTCTACTGTGTTTGCAGACCAATGAAGAGAGATTCCTGATGGATATAGCTAAAAAAAAAACTCTGATTCATTCAACGTGGTACAGTATGTCCACAATCAACATACTGCACTGCACCTGCTTAAAGTCCTACCAAGAAACCAAGGTCATCACAAAAGAGAAGAACAAACTATCAGATCCTTCAAAAACTTCTCCATAGACAACCTACTGCTTGAACTCATCTACCAACCTATCAGCTGTATGTACAGTGCCACTACCCTTCTAAAGAACTTCAACAATTTTTTGGAAAGCTTTGTGAACACCCATGTCCCAATTACAACATATAATTGCAAGCCAGAGCCTCCAGAACCCTGGTACTCTAAAGACCTTACTGACAATAAACAACTGTTGCAAAATGGGTTAAGCCCATTTAGTACTCACAGACATTTTGCTTTTTGATAACTTGGTTTTGGACTTATTACTGTGGGTGAGTTTCACTGCTTGAGTCTCATCCAGGGTAATCACACTGTAAATGGACTGCTTGTGTTTACCGCCAGTGTCTGCTTTTAAACATAAGGCCGCTGCAACGAAGCTTATGTAAAGGGGCACTTGGCTGGTTGCACATGTGTGCGGGCTGTGCATGCGAGACTACCGCTGCGCACAGCTAGCCTGTCGCAGAGAGGACTCTGCAGGGCTAGATGTTGACTTAGGTAGGCCTGATGATATAAGTGGGCACTCGTAGGTAAAATCTGTATGATTTACTGTTTTTTTCAGCATCTACACTATTATACATATCAGGGGAATTCTGCCTCATAGTGCAGTTTTGCTTTTCTAAGGCCTACAAAATCCTGAGACGTGAAATTGAGGTGAAATGTGTGCTCCCAGCTGGACTACACAAGTCTCAGGATGATACATGTACACCTTAGGGGTCATCCAGAATTGTCATATTTCTCTGGCTCAGCTCAGGATCAGATTCCAGGCTTTGTGTCACCCTGACTGGCCAAGTTAATTACTCTACTCCCCAGCAGAGGGAACAAAAGGAGTATTGAAAAGTGCTTCCCTCACGAATCCACCTGATCTGTCCTCACACCTGATCTGCCCTCACACCTTCCTTGGAGACTTTGGTGTGTAAACACAACCTCTTCGTGGAGAGCAATATATACTCTGTATATGTCAATTCCAGCAATGAATTGGGACACTGTTTTGAGCTCCGTGAGAACAATGAAGCTCCAGAGACCAGAAACGGCTAAAACTTTTATGGATCTACTCTATCACCTGAAACAAGAGGTTCTTGTAAGGAGAGAGCTCTTCTATCCTACAGAACGAAAGTTATAAAAGGTAAGTAACTTGCTCATTTGTCCCAGACATATATGATGCTTATTGTATGGAGATGCTGCGTTAATCAACAAGCAATCTATTACCATTCTTCCTTTACTGCCTTTCCTTTGACTGGTTTCGTTTCATTTTTTCTTTATATTTTTTAATATGCAGTCAACAATACCAAAGTTTGTGTAGATGTGAGAGAAAAAACAATAGAGGCTGAACCAGAAACATCTGATGGACCCCCAAAAAGGTACACTCTTAAGCTATGAACATTTGTGCACTTTCATTGTAAGAAGTCTCCATAGATTCAAATGTTTAAATAAATTCACTTCAATATTTACATAACCCAACTAAAAGCTAATACACTAGCTATGCTATGACTTTCTATAAGTCTTTTAACCTTTGGAATATTTTAATTTGCAAGATTACAGACAAATGGAGCTTACCTTTTCTGCAGGTTTTGCTACCTTACTCCCTCCTTGTGACACATCTGCTATCACCAAACTCAGTACTAAAATGTCACAATAGAATCAGCCCTCTCTTTTATCTGGCTGCACTCTCCCTCAACTCTTTTATGAACTGTTTCAATCACTTCCATTTTGTTCCAGCAATTCCTAAGATGGCATTTGTTACCTTTTAATTTGTCTTTTGTTTCTTTTTCTAGTGCAGCCTTTACTCCACTTTTTCTGTCAGCAAATCTGCTGTGTACATAAAAGCGATCTAAGGTGCTTTCGCACAACCAACTCTGCTTTTAAAAATGGCAGATGCTCACATGCTAAAGGCTCTGGAAAAATGGGAGCCACAGTGTGAGACTTTATCACAACCTTACCAAATGGCACAAGCAGGTTCCCAGTATCAGATTAAAGTCAATATTTTATGTTTCTTTTTTCTTTTTATTAATCATGTAATAAATACACTATTGGCGATAGTAGAATAGAACTATGGTTACATTTGTTTTTGCTTAGGTAAATTTCCAGTAATAGCTCCCTTTTGATAATTCCACACAGAAAAAAAAAATACTGCTATCTGCATATGTTGTCTACAAGTATTGACATTAAGACTAGCAACTAAAAAAATGACCCACGTGAGTGCAAAATCCCTGTGATCACCAGCCTAGCTGGTGAAAGCCATAAACTAGGCGGCTTTGACCTGTACTGATCAGACATGGAATCATTGCTAAAGTGGGATCTAAAAATAGAGCTCTCCCATTTTTTTATTGCCTGGAATGGGCTGCGGGAGAGACCCACACTTGGCCTAGCAGAGGATGTCTACAGCAGACACCCAGTGGCATCACCCATGCTTCTCGTGCTAACTCCCCCATTTTTGCTAATGTTCTGGGTAGCAATTATCCCCTGAACTAGATCACCCATTTCATAAGTATGTTAGCTGTTAAGTTAATATCTTGTTCTTTAATTTCAGGCAGCAAGCCGAAACAGTAATATATACGTTGAGCAGTGACTCAGAGGATGAAGAATTGATGCCTTCAAAACCAAAAGGTTTACTTTTTTGGGTTTTTTATTGTCGCTTTATGATCATCATAAGCTATGTTTGTTGATACAGTTTTTGTACAGTAAGATTTCTTATAGGAAAAGCTATGTTATCCACTTGTAACAGGAGGTTTTCCAGTACCCTGTGCAAATCCAGAATGTTTGAATGATGCAACATACTTTGACAGATATATTAGACAGTTTTTAAATACTTTAACAAATTAGCTTCATTATCACGCCATCATTGTCAAATATCTGAGCCTCTGTCTGCTGTCATCAGAGAGTTCCTGTGGAATAACCGACCCCTACATTTCTGCCAATAGAGGCGCTTGAGAATATTGCATGGTTTTCGGCATGATACCACATTGAGAACATTTGCTGTTAGTAAGCCTTATTGTTAGAATGTTGTTGTTACTTGCTCAGACCTACTTAATAAAATACATCAAGATTAGTTTTGTATCGCAGCATGATGCATTCAAGTGCTGGACCAGATTGCAGCACCAACTAATTTTAGTTTCTCTCTTCGAATATGAATCTAAATGATACAGTTTCATCAATTTTATCAAGTGCACTACATTTGCTGGGGTGTTCAAAATGGTAGCCATCTGGTGCCTCTGACTTCAGGTTATACGCGACACAGTAGCAATGTTGGCAAAAAGGCGAATAAGATAGCATGTGTTGTCTCTTCTGGCAGTTCACTTTCCGTCCTGCCTTGCAGTTTGCCTTTATCATAGGGCTGGGTAGTTTAATAAATAGCATAAATAGCTGCGTAGTGACCTCTTCTGGCTCTACAATGGCAGCTGCAACAATGACACGAGTCACGATGGTTCTTGTGGCTCATGAGACCCGAGAGTTGTATATGTACACACAGCTTATATCTGAAAACCTCAAAATAATCTGTTTAAAAAAAACTATGGCACTAGTCATTTTACTATCAATGAAGTCTCGAGACCTCAATTTCAATTGTAAGCTATCTTGTTACAAAAGAGGCTTTGTTAAAAGTGTTGATAGTCTTATTGGTTTTATGTGTTCAATGCTGCCTCATTGCAGAGTACTATAATAAATAAATAATGTAAAATGGCTATGTGGATCAATGACTTTTGGGTGGAAATGTATGTGTTTTACAATATATAGGTTGTAAGGGAAATTTTATTGTTTTGGGTTTGTTTTTACAAGGATAACTAGTAAAGTGTGTGACATGTATGAGCTGAATTAATATTCTTTTCAGTTTTGTATTTCTATAAGAATTATTGGAAATGAACATTTTACAACTAAAAGAAAGAGCCAAATATGTTTTGGAGCAACTTATTATTTATTATGAGACTCTGCAAGGACTATTAACACACAACTCTTTTAGAAGTTCCTCAACTGCTTATTTGTCTGGTTGGTGTAAGCCAAAAAATGCTTCTTTAACCCTTGGTCTCATCTCGGGATCCTTCCTTTTGTTAGAACAGTTTTAAGACCTCTGCAGATTTAGCAAGTCATGCTGTAGGCTCACTCTGTTGTTTTTAATTGCCTCCCCTTCCCAAGATGATATGGCATCCACTGACTACCAATTGTTAGAACCCTCTCCCTATAACTCCTACAGGAGTTGTAATCCTTTCCTATACCTATTCACATATATAGGCAGACAAAATTCCAAGAGTGCTGTGGCAAAGTTTTATTTAGGCCTCTTTTGCAGAGGTTACAGATAAGATGGCAAAGACTAATCCTGCAGGTGAAAGGAGTTACGTTGTAAACACAGGGGGCCTTCAGGGTAAAATGCATGTTTTCTGCTCAGTGTTGTGACATATTTCAATGTATATTAGTCTCCTTAGTGCCCAACTTTATTGCTTAAGATACACAATTGATGGACTGAAGGCGGAACAAATCAAAATCTTCACCCCCAGTCTGGAGATCTGGGTTAAATCCATCATTCTTTTGCTCTCCGTGTCACCCCAGTTTAGACACAGCATGGGGAGCTAAAAAACGATGGATTTAGGCCCAGATCTCTGTACTGGGGTGAATGTATGACATTGTTCTGCATTCTGTCCATCAATTGTTCTTTTTGCATTTGTCAACCCGAGTGGGAATGGTATGCCCGGACGTGGTTCCTGTGCTTTCCATGCCACTGGAGTCAAGCTATCCTGGCTGAAGAGGGATGAAACCCCGAAACCGGTCCTAGGTTGCTTGTTTCCAGTCCAGGGAGGACCTGGAGTGGCAGTTCCGGCTGGACTGTTTCCATTGGGCGCAGGGTCAAGACTGATTTGCATATGGCTGGGTTCAAACTGGAATAGCATGGGGAGCAAAAAAACTATGGATTTAGGCGCAAATCTCCATATTGGGGTGAATGTATGACATTGTTCTGCATTCTGTCCATCAATTGTTATTTTTGCAAATTCATTGCTTAGGCAGAAAAGAGACTCTGTAAGCTGTGTAGAGAGAGCAGAAACCAACGTTTGTGGGATCAATGCCTTTCTTGGAGATTTGAAAAGCTAACACTTGGTCTGTGTTGCTTACTTTTGCTAGATGGTTACTTAACCTTGACAATTACAGCTTAGGCTACGTTAGAGTGATCACCGGTTTAACATAGTTTTTGAATATATGTTTTTCATTCAAATTTGCCATGAAAATCCTTAAGAAACTAATTTTAAGCAGCAATATTATCCTTTTGAAAGAAAAAGCTATTTTTAGCACTTTGCTCCTTTTTTTTTTTTTTGCAGAGTTTTATATAGCGCAAACTTGACCCGAATCGGGTATCCGAGCAGCACCAGTTACGTTACATGAGGACACACATTCATTTTTCATTAGGCACAGGGAGATTGTGATTTGCCCAGAATCACAGGATGTTTTAGCGTCGTTACAGAGACTCGAACCCAGATGCCCAGGTCCGAGGCTGAGCGCCCTAGCCGTTAGGCCATCTCCTCTCTGTTCTTTGGGTTTCTTATCTTCTATCAACATTGCCACATATTTTGGGGGCTTTTGAGTGTCTCTGATTAGAAATATATGGGAACTAAGAAGAATGTGTTTGATGTGCCATTTATACCATATGGTTAGACCTGGCAGAGTAATGCTGCACATGTGTAACACCTTCTGAGTGGGTACTGTTCCCTAGCACAGTGATAACATGAAAAAGGTTTCAAATAGTCCCAACTTGTCATCTTGGATATTTCTGCATGACATGAGAGGTGATACAATGTAAAAAAAAATATCTTTTTTACTTTTAACATGTGTGTCTCTAACTTTGCAGCTCCCTGTTTACAAGAAGATGAAAACTTTGCAGCAGCTTTAGCTGGACAACTTAGTACAGTAGGAAAGAAACGTAAAAAGAAAGGTAATAAAGCCTTGCATTTGTGAGCTTTACTAGCTGCTGAAGTGATGGTGCCTTTTTCTCTTTACAGTTTTGTACTTAACGCCCTCCTCGCATCAAAAGTGTCTTTGAACAGAAACAAACCTTTTATGTTCAATGCTATATTAGCTGTGAAGCTTTTGGTAAGCGATATGATTTTTGGGAAATATGTGCATAGTGTTTTTTAGTTTCACATGGATAAGACTCTTCAGACTTGTTTTCGGGGAAATTTTTGAGAATGAAATTGTCATATATTGTGCTGATCATATTTGACCCAATTAGAGTGACACAATGAGACTATAGGCAAAAAATAAGTGAGCGCATATTCACAGGGCCGGCTTTAGGGCGGAGGGGGGGCTATGTTTGGCAAGAACTTATGATTGGAGAAATGAGGGGTACTTTTGCCCGGTGGGTTTGAGTGAATCCATGGAGGCAGTCATGCGTGTGGGGGTACCAAAATTGATTGTTGCACCGGTCGTCACCAGTGCTAAAGCTGGCCCTGCGTATTCAAAATATATAAATGTTGATTAAAATTAGGACATTAATGAAGAAATTAATGGATACTATTAAGAATTTATTTTTTGTAAATAATCAAGTGTAGACAAATAATTTTTAAAGGTGCTTTCCAAAATGTTCACATTTGAGTATGTGAATGACACACTGGAATGGTTAAACCATTCCATTCCAGTCATAGTTCAGGCATTACTCGTCTACAGTGTGGCTTATGTCTCGGTCTCCGTCCCTGTGATGTTGCCCTTGCAAGATGGTGCTCTTTGTATTGTTGTGCATTGCACAGATGGCTGCTGGGGGGGCATTTGGTATCCATATTTCTCCAGTTGCCATAGCTTTAGGGTTGAGGGCCTGTAATACCATATATTGGCGGCTTCTCTACTCTCTGCTTGACCATGTTTAATCCTCGTGTGTGGTCGTGTGTATCCTTGACAATTAGTCAAGGAAGTGATCTACTCCAAGCTGATATTGTAAGAATATGTAACATTCTTGAAGTTTCAGATCCCATTTCTTAACTCCTGGAGGTGGGTAATGTGGCATTCTAGTAAAATGGGATATCAACAGATTGTGATTATTACACTGAATCTGTTTCAGTAAAAATATAGGTGTGTTGACAACCCCACTTAATGGCAATTGATTCTCTCTTTGCTTAAGAGTAATATTACCTTGGTCTGTTAGGGTTCGACTGGAAAAAGCGATATGTGCCTTTCAGTGGTGGCTCCGCGGGGCGGGGAGGGGCAGGGTGGGGGGGTAGTAAAGTCTGGAATTGGGCCGAACGGAGTTGAGTAAAAAAATAAAACGAATTACATTGCGCGCTGCATTGCCGATTTGGCTTTGCAGCGTGTGCAATGTAATTAGTTTTGTTTATTTCTTTACTCAACATTGAGCGGCCCAATTCCGGAGTTTACTAACCCCCACCCTGCCCCTCCCCTCCCACTCCCCGCCTCACCACCCTACAGCACTCCCTCGAGGAGCCGCCAGTGGTGCCCATTCATCTGTTTTACTGTCTCTATTGCCACACAGCCCCTAACTCTCAGCAACAAAGTGATTGCTTCATGCAAAAGAGCATCCTTGCCTATTGGAAGGATCTTTCATGATGTTCCGGCCAAGACTTCTTAAGTTTTGCTTCTGTTCATTTATCTTTGAAGTTCCATTAAGGTGGCTAGGTTTCCACTGTACCTCATGCAGTATGTAGCCCTTTTAAGGAAAACATACACTGCCGTGGCGATAGGAGGAGGGCATGCTATTTTTATGTCTCGCATGTTTTGCAGGTAGGTTCTTTGTGGAGAATACATAGCCAAATAATTTTAACGTATCTTTCAGGAATTTTAAATTTTGCAATTCCTTGTGGAGCGTTACTCTACAGTCGCACAGTATCTGTTGCACAGCCTTTAGTGTTTCATGGTGAGCCGTGATTATTGTTTCATATACAATAATCATCATTCACCTTCATTACTCTGGATTTCCCTGCCAGGACATCTAGAATGGAGTTATGAAACAAGTTTGCTGCCCATGAGATTCTGAAGCATAATTGCTTCTATTGCCTCAGCCCACAACAGAGAAAGCTTAGTAATGGTGGTAGTTGGTGGTAACCAGAATTTATTCCAATTTCAAGAAGCATTTGACTTCATTGAGGATAGTCACATGGTTATTGTTTGTTATGGTAGGATGGCACATTTGCTCAAAAGCTTTTTTTGTATCTCATGTATCTATGCAATATCTTACTCTGCATGGTTGTTTGGATTTGTTGGTAATAACCGTCAAGGGGGCCTGTCATCTTTTCAATTCATTAATCATTCTTGGGCCTCCTCAGTTCAGCTTCGACTTGCATGCAAATTTGGAATGGTATGCAGCAGTGCTAAAGTCAAGTTTACAAGGGGACATGCTCATTGCCTATTGTATGAGTTGGGATCCTTTGGTGGTGCCACAGCTTGTGAGACTGCCACTCTCCGTCACATTGAACTTTGACTTGACCTTCTTTAGTCAAATGTACTGGCCGTAAGAAGAGGCTTTATGCGTCCATTCACCTAGATGGTTGGTCTTTGGGAGCAAATGAAGAGGCTTCAGCAGAACTAACTGTTGTCAGTCCATGATGTTCCCTTAAGTCCTGATGCCTTTTCAGATGTTTGTGCCTTATACAGTCACTATGCATTTTGGCTGAGAATGTTGGGGTTTTGCAGATCTGTCTATGAATGAGATCATCATCATCATCCTCGACTTTCTCTGCATGTTTAGCCACATATCTGGATTTCTGGTTTCGCTCTTGTATATCTATTCACCAGCTTAATGAGTACCAGTGACTGATACATCTCCCTATCAATCTCTTGGTAGCCTCAAAGGACTTCTTTTGCCTGCTACTCCATCCTTTCGCAAGAGCTGCCATTTTGCTGAGTGGATAGATGGGGTTAGAATGAGTGCCGATGTCCCTTGAGCCAGTTATACATCTAGTTGTACGGCCCTGACAAAACAATCTGCCTGTTCACCAAAACAGCCTAAGAATAACCATCACCTTTGCCAGTGTCTTGCACCTGATTAATATCTCCTACTAGTTCGTACAGTGTAGGACTTGCAAACAGTGCATATCAGCAGTAATTAACACACTTGTGCAGGCACCCTATTCTGATTGCCACCTGTGCGCGCCAGACCACCTGGTATATTTACAGCATATGATTCATCACATCCAGTGCTGGAATAAAGGGGGAAACAGCTCAGTTGTATCCGGTATCTGTCTGGTCCCAGTGAAGTACGCTGAATTTGTCCTTGTGTAGTTTGCCAACACTGAGAGAAACTATTCAGCTGTGCCCTTACAGTGTGTGCTTTCTGTTTGCTTTGGGCCAGCTTAGCCCAAAAATAAGAGTGAATTTAAAGGGCTGTCATATCCCCCCCCCCCCCCCCCCCCGCCCACTCCCCAAGGATAATTCTGCACGGTAGCGAACTGTGACCTAATATGTAGATGCCAATTCAATGGGGGAACTAAGGCACACAGCTTGTTATCAATTTACACGTACTTCAAAGAGAAACTACCATTTGGAGACAGGTTTCTGACTTTGTGCAACCCTATATGTAAGAGATATGCATGCACGCTCAGAGTTGCAGATGTATCCTATGTAAGAGTATTTACCCAAATAATTTAAATAGCACTCACTGATTTTTTGTATTTAATACTTTCATAGCGCTACAATTATCCCACTGTAGGGTGTCGGAGAGCTTTACATCACACATTCTGCTATGAAAATAAATCATACAAGTATGTACTGTAAATTAATGTGCAGGATTTTACATAAGCCAAAGTGGGTATTCAAGATGTATGAGTCACAAATTCCCTTTACTAGGAGGGATTAAATGCTAAATTGGTATAGCTGGGAGAAACCCAGTCAGGCTTTAAAACGTACCGCAGTGCTTGGGTCTGTCCCTTATTGCTACTCATAGAAACCCTTTTTATCAGCCTTACACTTGCTGATTGAGAAAAAACAACAAGATTCTAAACATGTCTTGCAGTTTGCATACAGGTCCTTGATGCCGATTCATAGCTCACTATGCTATATTAAAAGGATTTCAATTTGGGAACAGCAAGTAATAGAAGGATCTCTGTGTGAAAAGCAGTGACCCACTTACTCTAAAGAAATGCCTTTTTTGCATGATCATACCTGAAGATTTCGACAGATGTTGCTGGAATTTCGACTGTGAGAATGTAGTGAGGCCTACTAACCAGACTTCAGTGCCAGTTTTCTACGCCATTGCAAAAAGTATGTTGAATTAGCTACCCGCAACTGACCTATGATGACTTATAAGTCCCTAGTCTATGGTACCAATGGTACCCAGGGTAGGCAAGTCAGAGTGTCCCGCAGGGCTGCAGCATTGGCTAGGCCACCCTGGGTGGGACAAAGTAGAAAATGGGTCCGAGCCTGCCTCCGCAGCCTGGAAAAGCAGTTTTAAACTTCTAATTTGACTTTGTCATTTAAATCAATAGCAAGCCCCCACTCCCCTTAACAATCTATGTAGGTCTTCCCTAAGTAAGGTATATGAAGCCCTTAGGAAGGGAGCTGTATATTTATTAAGTATGGCATATACTTTTTATATGTCCTAACAGCAAAACTGTTAGAAACTTGTCACTCTTTAGCCCAGTTTATACAGTGGCCTCACATGTTTGCTGGCCACTAGACCGCTTTCTGCCCGCCTGGTGAGTAGTGTGAACGTCGACCATGCTCAGGATCAATGGTAGCCTGCTACAGCGGGGGGTGTTACCTCCCCCTTGCAGGAAGACACTCACGTGGCCACTCAGGGTGTTTGCCCAAGAGGCGGGCTTAAAGGCAAAGCTGCCTTCGGAGGGCAACTGTTGATCACACTCCTAAAGCGTTGCCCTTTTGTTTGGGTAGACCGGCTTGCAGCAGGGGAGACCAGTGCCCAAACCAGTTTTCCTGCGGGCGTGTAGCTCATACGTAACCACACATCTTGGGTGGACTACATCTTAGGAGTGGACAGAATAGCACACTCTGGGGTTGCTAGATGTTACACATACCCCAAAGTAGTCATAGGGCGGGATTGATCCTGGTAGACCATTGCTAGTGACTGCATCATCTCCCCAAGGCACTTTCTGGGCATAAATATGGCACCCTGGATCTCAGATCATGCTGGAACTGGAGAAGGGACCAAAAGACTGCCCTGCTGACCCCTAGACCTTGCAAGAGAGGCTGCACTGTTTGCAGACTCCACCGCCTCAACTTAGGTTTGCAAAGAGAGGACTGTACCATTGGCTTGAGTAAAAGATGTTCCTGAGCCCCAGACCAAAGAAGTGACTCCAAGGGTCAGATTGCTGTCCCCCTAGAGCCACCACAAGTGGCATCAAAGCTCATCTGGCAAGTTGGTAGTCACATTCCTGGAATCATCGCCAGTCACCACTGGGCACTCCGAGAGACCAATACTCCACAGCCAAATATTGCACCCCGGTGGCCTGGGGAGTGTCATCGGAGTCCAGATTGGTTACACCCAAGGGACACAAATCTCCACCAAAGGATACAGCTGGACCCGCTGTGTACAGAGACCGGTATCATAACGGCAGTGGCTTTCTACTGACTCGGAGTAATTCAAGGGACCCCAAGTTCTGTGGCTAAAGTCGCCCCATCTCCTCTATGGACCGAGGAATAACCGCAAGGTCATCCCTGTTGACCGCATAGCACCTAGGGCATCCTCAGCATCCTGCATCCCCAGCATCAGGACCTCTCCATTAAAGTCTAACACAGTTTTGATGTAACTGGTGGAACTGGACTAGAGACTGCTTTGGTGACCAGGTGACTGTACAAATACTCATTAGTGACCCTCCTGACCCTCTTCCTGACTGATTTAGTTGCTCCACTCTGACCAGAGTAGCCAAACCAAACTCCTTCAAACTTTTCAAAAATGTGTAAACTTTACGGTTACCACTGCTTGTTTACGCTATGGACTAAAAAGCTGAGATTCACGTTTTGCTCTAAAATCTATATCCGTGGAACCCTGTGGTGGATTTTGATCATCTTGGTGTCTAAAAATTCATAAAAATATAATCTAGTTTTATAAAATGTGTTTTAAATTTTATTTTGTGTTTCGCAACTTTCATATTTTGTTGTTTGCTGCTTCTAAATGCTTTGCACTAGTTCCTTGGTTTAAGCCTTACTGCTCGAAGCATCAGCTACCCAGGGTTGAGCTAAATGTTTTATCAATGAACCTGCCTGGACCCAAGACTTTTTTGTGAGTGTATTACATGGTAAGGTTGCATAGCCATACCATACAATACACCACAATCCTCACACTTATCTATCTACATAACATAATCTCTTATCTGCATATTACACAATGTGCTTTGCAGGTGACACATCAACCTTTAATGCTACTTCATGAGTCAAAGGTTCTGTTAGGCCTGGCATTTCTTGGTGTGATTACCCCTGACTTTTTGCCTCTACCTCCTCTATTTTTGGTACTGTGGTGGATATGGTGTTGCCAACTTAGATGCTTTGGACATTCTGCCACTGCTAAACCGTGTCAGAGTGCGTGTGCTCCCTGTGTGAAAAGTGTAATGGAGATTGGCTGTCCAATATAGCACGCAGTTTCCTAAACTGCCAAGTTACTCTGGTAAGTGCACATACTTACCAGACCCTGCCCTTCCCTTTTCTACACATCAGGCACCCCATGGGAGGTCTAGGGTACCCCCTGGATAGGGTGCAGTGTGGGACACCCCCGCGCCGCACGGCCACCAGCTGCTGCGTGTGCCCCTTTGCTGTGCCTTACTGCCTCGCCGCCGGCCTCGCGGCCGCCTTGCTTCTCCCCTTGGGTTTTTTTTCCTCTGTTTTACCCGTCATTTGTGCTTGTATTTTTCTTGGTACTTTTGTGCTGTCCGTCATTTGTGCTTGTATTTTTCTTGGTATTTTTGTGCTGTGCTAAACGTTTCTTCCTCCTGTTCCCTCGTTTTGTTTCCCCCCCCATCTGGGCCTGTTGTACTGTAATTAAGTGTTTACTCGGTTCCTTCCTGTTTCCCCGCCTACCTCGCCGCTCTCCCTCCCCGCTTCCCGCCACCGCCATTTGCCCCGCCCCTTTCTCTTCTGTACCCTCCCCGCTCCCGCCTCCCAGCTGCTCCGCCCACCCGCGCACTTGGCCTTATATGGCGACCGTGCGACGCAGGTGAGTGTGACCCACTTGTGGGACACCCCCGCGCCGCACGGCCACCAGCTGCTGCGTGTGCCCCTTTGCTGTGCCTTACTGCCTCGCCGCCGGCCTCGCGGCCGCCTTGGGTTTTTTTTCCTCTGTTTTACCCGTCATTTGTGCTTGTATTTTTCTTGGTACTTTTGTGCTGTCCGTCATTTGTGCTTGTATTTTTCTTGGTATTTTTGTGCTGTGCTAAACGTTTCTTCCTCCTGTTCCCTCGTTTTGTTTCCCCCCCATCTGGGCCTGTTGTACTGTAATTAAGTGTTTACTCGGTTCCTTCCTGTTTCCCCGCCTACCTCGCCGCTCTCCCTCCCCGCTTCCCGCCACCGCCATTTGCCCCGCCCCTTTCTCTTCTGTACCCTCCCCGCTCCCGCCTCCCAGCTGCTCCGCCCACCCGCGCACTTCGCCTTATATGGCGACCGTGCGAACGCGCAGCGGTCACGCGCAGCGGGTGCGCCGATTGTGCGCCGAAGGCGCGCCAAAGGTAAGCCCGTCCGCGCCTGGACCGCGCCCAGGGCCAGGACCCCTGGCCCACGAAGACCCCGACCGACCCGCCTGACGTACTCCGCCGCCACCCTCATCGCACTCAACACCGGCCGACTCCCAGATTGCCACCAAGCCACACCACGACGCACCCACGGACCTTTCTGTTGCCACGCCTGCAAATTCACCTGCATCCGGACCTGCCTCGCACCAGCACCCGCCAAGTCGACCTCCAGCAGCACCCACCTCAAGTGCATCCTGCTCAACACCCGCTCCGTCCACAGGCACGCCGTCGAACTCTGGAACCTCCTAGACGCCACAGCACCTGACGTTGCCTTCCTCACGGAGACCTGGATGAACGCCTCTTCAGCTCCCGACATCGCCATCGCCATCCCAGAGGGCTACAAGATCGTCCGCAGGGACCGCAACGCCAACCAGATGGGAGGAGGCATCGCCATCATCCACAGGAACACCATCCGTCTCACGACCAGCACCGACAACACCCTGACCACCGCCGAACACCTGCATTTCCAGATCCACACCGACCCGAACACCACCCTCAGAGGCACCCTGATCTACCGACCCCTGGGACCACGCACACAATTCAGCGAGGACATCGCCGACTTCGTCAGCCCGCATGCCCTCCCCTCCGCCGACTACATCCTCCTGGGGAACCTCAACTTCCATCTGGAGAACAACAACGACCGCAACACCAGCACCCTGCTCGACAACCTCGCCAATCTTGGACTCAAGCAGCTGGTGTCCACCCCCACCCACCTCGCCGGACACACACTCGACGCAGTCTTCTCCTCCAGCACAGACATCGACTTCAGCCACGCCACAGAGCTGCAATGGACGGACCACAGCTGCGTCCACTTCACCTTCAAGAGAACGACGACCCACCACCACCAGCAACAGGCCGCCCGCAGAAGCTGGAACAAGATCACAGCAGACCAGCTCGCCACCTCCCTGAGCCAGCACCCTCCTGCCAGCTCAGCGAACCCCAGCTAGGCCGCCGACAACCTCACGAAGTGGATCAGCACCTGCGCGGACGAGCTCGCCCCGATGAGGACCCCGCCCAGCAGACCCGGCAGCAAGAAAGCCCCGTGGTTCACCGACGAACTCAAGAGCTCCAAGAAGAACTGCCGAGCCCTCGAGAAAGTCTGGAGAAGGGATCCTACACCGGACAACAGGACCACCTTCAAGCTGGCCACCCGGAAGCACCACCAGCTGATCCGCGCCGCCAAGAAAACTGCATTCAAGGACCGGCTGGACAACAACGCACACAACTGCAAGGAACTCTTCAACATCGTGAAAGAGCTATCCAACCCCAGCGCAGGAAACAACGACATCACCCCATCGCAAGACCTCTGCAACTCCCTCGCTTCATACTTCCACAACAAGATCACGGACATACACAACAGCTTCAACAACCAACCAACGCACACCAAGACCGAACAACCACCCCCCACCACCACCCTCCACGCCTGGACCCCGATCAGCACCGAAGACACCATCCGTAGGATGAACTCCATCCACTCCGGATCACCGACCGACCCCTGCCCTCACCACGTCTTCAACAAGGCCGATGCCGTCATCGCACCCCACCTGCGAGACATCAACACCTCCTTCGACACCGCCACCTTCCCTGAGAGCTGGAAGCACGCCGAACTCAGCGCTCTACTCAAGAAACCCACAGCGGACCCCACCGAACTCAAGAATTACCGCCCCATCTCGCTCCTCCCGTTTCCCGCCAAAGTCATCGAGAAGACCGTCAACAAGCAGATGGCCGCCTTCCTGGAGACGAATGGATCCCTCGACCCCTCACAGTCCGGCTTCCGAGCCAATCACAGCACCGAGACCGCCCTCCTCGCCGCCACCGATGACATCCGAGCCCTGATGGACAACGGAGAAACAGCGGCCCTCCTCCTCCTAGACCTCTCCGCGGCATTCAACACTGTCTGCCACCGCACCCTAGTACAGCGCCTCAGCAACGTCGGAATCCAGGACAAGGCGCTGGAATGGATCATCTCCTTCCTCGACGGCAGAACACAAAGAGTCCGCCTACCACCGTACAAGTCAGAGGCCTCCGAAGTCATCTGCGGCGTCCCTCAAGGATCCTCGCTGAGCCCCACCCTCTTCAACGTCTACATGAGCCCCCTCGCGGCCATCGCACGCCAACACAACCTCAGCATAATCTCCTACGCCGACGACACCCAGCTGATCCTCTCCCTGACCAACGACCCCGCCGCCGCCAGAGCCAACCTGCACGAAGGGATGAAAGAAGTAGCCGAGTGGATGACGACCAGCCGCCTGAAACTGAACTCTGACAAGACGGAGGTCCTCATCCTGGGCTCTTCACCCTCCGCCTGGGACGACTCCTGGTGGCCTCCCGCCCTGGGCACCGCACCCAAACCGACAGACCATGCACGCAACCTGGGCTTCATCCTGGACTCCTCCCTATCCATGACCAGACAAGTCAACAACGTCTCCTCGGCTTGCTTCAACATCCTACGCATGCTACGGAAGATCTTCTGGTGGATCCCCACCGAGACCAGGAAGACCGTCACCCAGGCCCTCGTCACCAGCCGACTGGATTACGGCAACGCCCTCTACGCCGGTACCACCGCCAAGCTCCAGAAGAGACTCCAGCGGATCCAGAACGCCTCAGCCAGACTCATCCTCGACATCCCACGAACCAGCCACATCTCCGGACATCTGAGAGACCTTCACTGGCTCCCCGTCAACAAAGGAATCACCTTCCGCCTCCTCGCCCACGCACACAAAGCCCTACACGACCAAGGCCCGAGCTACCTCAACAGCCGGATCAACTTCTACGCTCCCAAACGCCACCTCCGATCAGCCAACCACGCCCTCGCCGCCGTGCCCCGCATCCGAAGAGCGACTACAGGAGGAAGGTCCTTCTCCTACCTGGCCGCCAAGACCTGGAACTCCCTCCCGACCGACCTGCGCCTGACCCGAGACCACCTCTCCTTCAGGAAGAAGCTGAAGACCTGGCTGTTCGAGCAGTAGCGGCACCCCCCCTCCCCCAGCGCCTTGAGACCCTACGGGTATGTAGCGCGCTATATAAATGTCATTGATTGATTGATTGATTGATGTGAAAGGTGGGACATATACCAAGGTGTGTACCATGTCCTGGCCGTAAAATAATCTCTATTTCGTTTTCACTACTGAAAGGCCATTTTGCCCATTAGAGTAGAATGGAAAGGCTGTGTAATGTTGGCCAGCCTATCTTCCCAAAGGCTTAAGATGGAAAGGTGAAGTTTAGTATGCCTGAACTCACTCTGCAATAGCACATCTTTTTATAAAGATGGTTTTTGCATTGTGTTTGTAAGCCACTCTTTCAGAAGTGGCTGGGTTTTAGTGCTTTCAACATTTCTGTGCGTCTCTGCTTGGTTGTGGATTAACTGGCTGGATTTGAAACCAATAGGATCTGGGGAATGTCTTGACCCAGGGGAGGAGGCGAGACGGCACAGGCTGACCTGCATCTGGAGTGTGTAGGGGGAGGAGTAGGCATAGATGTGAAGAGGCCTGGGCTGGTGCTACAAAACAATTGTCCCATCTCCTGCTAAGTGATTGAGAATCCAGACCCCAACTAATCAAAGCAAGAAGGTGTGACTGGTAGGGAGGCACCCAGAACTGGTTTGAGCAGGGGTCAGTTCCCCCTTAAACACAAAGACTTCAAAGCCATTGAGGGGTATAACTATGCGAGCTGAAGCCCCTGAACTTTGGAGAATGGCTTGATCAAGTGTGAACAAGACTGGAGCTACTTTGTGGGTCAAGAGGAACCTTTGCCAAGGAAGAAGCAACTGAAAATACTGCTGGATAGGACTGCCTTGCTGTGTGATCTGGGGCTAGCCTGCAGTTCGCTGTTTCACCTAAGGAAAGGCTGTAGGGACTTTGCTGAGTGCTGTGTCCCCCTGCATGAAGGACGTTGCTGTGTCCTGAAGTAACTATCCCCAAGGGCCCGAGGTGAGCTGGCTCCCTGTTTGGAAACATAGGAACACAAAAGTTTCCAGAGAAGACTCTCAGATACGCTGTGGGTGCGTGTGCTCTGTCTAGCCTGAGACCTTCGCAAGTTGTGCCCTGTTGTGATCTTCGTTGAAAATAGAGAAAATGTACCTATGCCTCGAATTATTTCAACACATTATTGATGTGAAACAAGATAAACATAACCTTATAGGTTAATCCTGGTAATTACTTATGCCTTTTATTTATTCAATTTAAATAAAGTTTTTCTGATCGTGAATTTGCAAAAAAAGAGTACATTATCAACTAGACAGTATGCCAAATTATTATAATACAGTGGGAACACAAACATAAATTATATAGTGTAAGCACAAACATAGATTATATTGTGATCTTCGGCACCTGGAGTTCCATACGAGACTCAGCGTGTGTGATAGGGGGCACCAGAAGATAAAGTGTCTCAGCGACGCTGCATGTGTGTGCCTTGCGCTGCCTGAGACCCTCGTGAGGAGCTGTCTGGGTATCGTGCACCTGGAGTTCCCGTGAGTCTCACTGACTCTGAGTGCGGGTGTAGTGTGCAGCCTGGGATCTTCCCATTTCCTGGAAATTCAGAGAAACTGCATTGGAGGCCCAAGTTGCTGGACGAGGAGAGGAGAGTGGGTTTGCGCCCCCCAGGTAACGTGTGTCGACTCCTGGGGCGCGGGCTCGGAGGGAAAGACGCTCGTGGCCTCTCTCTCTGTCCTGCAGTGCGAGCCTCTGCTTCGGCTCTGATTGAGGCCCGCGTGCCAAGGGAGTGGCAGCACCGGGGCCTGAGTGCGAAGCTGCATTTACTGTCTTCTATCTTACCTGTGTGTGGGGGGGGCAACTGTGGCCGGAGACTAACCGAAAGCCAGCACGAGTGGGGGAGAGACCGCCGGCGGCACTGTGAACGGTGCCGGAGTAACTTACTTATTGCATTACTTCTGCATACCGGAGTATCTGATTGTATAACGCATTGCTTTATTCCTGCACAACAGACTGCCTATTTTGTTGTATTGCCTATTGCATTAGTTTGCCTAACGAACTGCCTGATTGGTGTGTTACGCATTGCACTAGGTTTGCATAACGAATTGCCGGATAGATGTGTTTAGCCTTGTCTTAGTCCTACATCAGGATCTGCCGAATTGTCGTATTACACATTGCATTAGTGTTTCATACCGAACTGCCGGATATATCTGTTCCCCATTGCATTAGTTTCGCATAACGAACTGCCGATAACTGTATTATATGTTGCATTGCTTTTTCCTAACAGAGTACCTGAAAGGGGACTGTACGCATTGCATTACGGGGGCATATCAGTTTACCACGTTGTTGCTTTACGCATTGCATTACAGTGACAGTAGAAATCGCGAGATAGCCGTATTACGATCTGCATTATTCTTATATTGTGAAGTGCCTGACCCCTGCATAACGAACTGCATATTACGACATTAGGATTATTTAAGATTGTTTAGTTTAGCTCAATAATAATAGGCCAGGGGGAGTATTACCCCGACGCATATGTTTGTTTAGGATTGTGTGGTTGCATCGTATATCTTTTTATAAACATATATTTGTTTTGCTAGGAAACTCGTGTGGAGTCTATTTGTGGTGTCTTGTGTATTTGTAAACATAACGTGTATTTGTAAAGCGCACGTTCACCCAGAGGTCTCTTGATGCTGAATAACAGATGCTCATTGTTACCCAACTCAATGGTACTCATTTTATCGACCTCAGATGGATGAAAGGCTTAGTGGACCAGCCGGAATTGGAATTCAAGACAAAATACCTTTTTTCATTTGAAAAGAACAATAAGCAAGAATGCCAAGTCACTTTGATTCACTCTGGACACAAGCCTCACCATCAAGAAATGCATTGCCAAAAAAACAAAGACGCCTGGAACCAGCTCACTCTTCTAAAGAAGGTCACTGTTTCTTGAAGAAAGCAATTTCGGAACTGCAGTTCAAGCCCTCGTACTCTTGCATCAAGATGGTGGTAATGCCAAACTCTGTGGCCTCCTAGACTCCACAGTGGCACCCCTTAGGTCCGTTCTACATGATGCAGCACACCTCATCCAGGACCTGGAGGAATAGGATCATTTCACCCCTATCCTGATGAAAAAAGCCTTGGGTTCCCTTGCTGTTCACATAGTCTTCAAATCCAACTGCATCTTTTACAAAGCTATCATGATTAGCACCCTAACTTATCTTGCTGACAAGCTCACCATCTCTGGTGGGTCTTGACACGCCTGCAGCGAGGACACTATCAGAAAGCAGACTAAGAAGTGTAAACAAAGCAAAAATAAAACTGCAGGCACTTTCCATGTATGCACTGACAATCTGGAACAACATCCCTTATGCATCTGCACCATTTCAACCCTGCTCCAATTTAGGCAATAGTTGAAGATTCTCCTCTTAAAGAACACTACTTCACAGTATCCATCCACAACTCCGCTTCCTCTCCTCTTACTCATTGACTTTATGCCCGTCTTTGACCATAGCAGTCCTTGACCTTTTGGCTAGGCTCGCACTATAGAAACACCCTATGTATACATACATGCATGAAATTTGATTTTCAAAACGTTGGTCAAGCCGCTAACCTGTTTGTTTTTGCTTGGTTGGTGTATGTTGTTTAACTGTTTGTATGTTGTTTGATTGAGGATGAATGTAGTATGAACAATGGAGGGATCTGAAAGAGACACGTTAGTGATAGATTCCTTACCTTAGAATATCCCCAGGCGTCAGACTGCATCTGGAAAATTTTGCGTAGCAATATCCCTGCGCGTTGGTAGGCGTCGTCCGCGTCCGTCGTCGTTAGCGCCGGAATGACGTCGTCTGAGTACTTAGACGCCGCCCATGCGCGCTGACGTCAGTTCTTCTTTTTTCCGCGCCAGCTAGCGCAGATCCGGAGAAGCTCTACCCCTTAGTCATTTTTTGACTAAACTTTTTGATCTTTTTGATCATTTCTCTACTCGAGTCTTCGACTCAGACGGTGCCGGTAGGGATGCGCGGGTTCAAACCCTGTTCCAAGTGCGACCGACTGATGTCGGTTACCGACCCCCATCGCCGGTGCCTTAAGTGTTTATGCCTCGACACGCCGACCGCACCTGCTCCGACTGCAGGGCCCTGACGTCTAAAGCTAGGCGGGAGCGGTCCCGCAAGCGACTCGAGCTCCGGCAGTCGGCCCACGCCGCTCCAGGTCCCGGTCCCACGGGAGGTCGAGGGGCCGGTCGCAGGGTTGGAGTCATCGCAGCTCCGGGAGCGGACATCGGTCGTCAGGATCCAAGTCCTCAGGTAAAAGGCATGAGAGGTCGGAGAGACGTCATCGTTTCTTCGACCCACCCCGACGCTGGCACGATGCGGCCGGGGGTTCGGGTGACACCATCCACGCCGCCTGCCCCACACCTTCGGGTCCCTGGGCATGGCGCGTCACCAGAGGAGGTCGAGCGGTACCTCATGGCCATGAGGTCCCTCCCTTCTCAGCCGGGTCCCGTGGCGCCTTCGGGCCCAGCAGCCCCGGCTGGAGGGCCTAGCGGGTCGAGTGTTTCGGCACCGACGCAGTCGGGTGCTTCGGCCCCGGTGCCGCCGGCGACTTCGGTCCCGGCGCCGCAGGCCCTCACTGCATCCGCTTCCGGATCCGGTTTGTCGCCGGTCGACCTCACGACCTCACCGGCGCCGGCCCTGCGGATGTCGCCCCCGGCGCCCACTGTGGACGCCATCCCCGATCCTCCCTTCGGTCCGGATCTGGCGCTGGAGATCCGACTAGCACTGAAGGCATTCCTCCCCTCTGTCCGGGGGAGTGTAGTGCAGGTGTTCACGGACAACACCACCGCCATGTGGTACTGCAACAAACAGGGTGGGTGGGGTCGTGGACCCTATGCCAGGAGGCTCTACGCCTCTGGCAGTGGCTGGAACATTAGGGCGTGACCCTGGTGGTTCAACACCTGGCAGGTTCTCTGAATGCCAGGGCGGACAAACTCAGCCGTCGGTGCATGGTGGATCACGAATGGCGTCTGAACTCGGACGTGGCGCAAGGCCTCTTTCAGCAATGGGGAGAGCCTTGGTTAGAGCTATTCGCCACAGAAGGGAACGCGCAATGTCATCAGTTCTGCGCGTTGGAATTTCCAAGGCGGCACTCGCTCGGAGACGCTTTTCGTCGCGAGTGGAGTTGCGGTCTATTGTACGCCTTTCCGCCTATACCACTTCTGCCCAGAGTGCTGAAGGAGATCAGGCGCGACCGGGCCCAGGTTATCCTTGTGGCTCCGGACTGGGCACGAAGATACTGGTATCCCGAGCTCCTCAGCATGTCAGTCAATCCCCCGATTCGTCTGCCTCTTCGGGAGGACCTTCTGTCGCAGCAGCAGGGGACGGTTCTCCACCCGAACCTGTCCAGTCTCCACCTACAAGCTTGGAGATTGAGCGGCGGCAGTTGAGGCCATTTGACTTGCCTCCCGAAGTCTGTAATGTGATTCTGGCAGCCAGGCGTCCCTCCACAAAGTCGGTATACGCCTGCAGGTGGAACAGATTTGTGGCATGGTGCACAGCAAAGGATGTGGACCCACTCTCTGCACCCCTTTCTGAGGTTCTCCTCTTTCTTCTTTCTCTTGCCCAGCAGGGCTCTGCTCTGGGCACTATCAAGGGGTACCTTTCTGCCCTTTCCGCCTTCTTAAGGCTACCTGATCAGCCTTCCTTGTTTAAGTCCCCTATTGTAAATAGGTTTTTGAAGGGCATCACACACATTTTCCCTCCTGTTCCTTTCGTGATCCCCCAGTGGGACTTGAATCTTGTGCTTACTTACCTAATGTGTGCTCCTTTTGAGCCGCTACATAACTGTCCTCTCCGTCTTCTTACTTTAAAGACTGCTTTCCTGGTTGCCATCACCTCTGCCAGGAGAGTGAGTGCGCTCCAGGCTCTTTCATCTAAACCCCCTTTCCTTTTTGTCCATCCGGACAAGGTTGTGTTGCGGACGAGACCCTCTTTCCTGCCCAAGGTTGTCACGCCCTTCCACATCGGGCAGTCCATTACCTTGCCCACCTTCTTTCCGCCTCCGCATCCCTCGAAAGAGGAAGAGAGGCTCCTCCGTCTGGACCCAAAACGTGCGCCCTCTTACTTTCTGGATCGCACATGCCAGTTCCGGGTGGATGACCAACTCTTTGTTGGTCACGTGGGCGCTAAGAAGGGAAAGGCGGTGCACAAGCGGACCATCTCTCGGTGGATCATCTTGTGTATCCAGGCATGTTACTCCTTGGCTAAGAAGGAGCCCCCTGTTGGATTGCGGGCTCATTCCACTCGGGCCACGGCGACTACCACTGCCCTGGGCCGAAGAGTGCCCTTGCAGGACATTTGCCAGGCAGCTACGTGGGCCTCGCTGCACACGTTTGCACGACACTACTGCCTGGACAGCCAAGTCCGGAGGGATGGCTTCTTTGGCCGTTCCGTCCTCCAGGACTTTCTGGTGTGATTATTAGTTCGCAGACCCACCACCGGGGTTGGTATTGCTGGGGTATCTATTTTAAGGTAAGGAATCTATCACTAACGTGTCTCTTTCAGATGCACAAGTTACTACTTGTGTAATGATATATCTGTAAGAGACATTAGTTAGTGATAGATTCCTTACCGACCCACCCATCCTCCCCGTTTCTGCGAACCGATATCTAGGGTTAAGGGCATCCCCTTTCAGGACCCTAATTTCATGGCACCAGTGTTGGTTCTATCATGGCTCTGCGTATCTGGCGCGGAAAAGCTGTGTATCAGAACTGACGTCAGCGCGCATGGGCGGCGTCTAAGAACTCCGACGACGTCATTCCGGCGCTAACGGCGCCGACGACGGACGCGGAGCCGCGGACGACGCCTACCGACGCGCAGGGGTATTGCTACGCAAAACTTTCCGGATCTAGTCTGACGCCTGGGGATATTCTAAGGTAAGGAATCTATCACTAACTAATGTCTCTTACAGATATATCGTTACACAAGTAGTAACTTGTGCTTCAGGTTTTATAAAAATCTTGTGATGTTATGTAACTGTTGGATTGATCCATTCATATTTTCTATTTATTGATTAGAATTAATGTGTGCAATTTTTGCGACTGAATAAAAAGATTCTGTGTGTTGCTTATAGATCAAATATCAAAGAAATAGATTTTGTTGTAAGCGGTAAATGTAATACTTTATTGTAATTTATGCATCCGGAGAAGTCAGAATCCGGCTTCTACTGGCTGTTCTTTATCCTGAAGAAGGCATATGTTGAGTGTTTGAAGATATTCTCAAATAGCTTCATGCATATATTGGGGATCTTCATATTAAGTTGTGTTGTGCCTTTCATTTGCTTCTGAAAGCTGTCAATATGCTAAGGACTGGACGCTGGTATGCTTACGTTTTTGCTAAACTCTCCCTTTCCCTAAAGCTGTAGAAACCATCGCCAGTCATTCACTCTAGAACTCTCACATGAGACGTAGCTGCATTTTCTTTTAGAAAATGTCAGCATGAAACTTATGCCGGTTGGTTCTTCACTATTTCCAATAGACCTACTCACATTACTTTCATTAGTCATCCAGTAGTCCAGGGACATATGTATTGTCAAAGAAACCCACTCATTATACATAAATCATTGATTGAAGTTGATGTGATGTTGGCATCTCTGTGTGATTTTGTTCACCTATGTTACACCTACAATGAGGAAATTACCTAAAATGAGCACACAAATAGGTTGTAAAAGTACAGAGCCCTCAAAATCAAGTATCCAGACTCTGCCTCAACCCAAAGAAATTGGGCAACACATCACTAGCACGTAAAGATTTCATTGGCATCCAGTAGCACTGAATACGAAGCACAGGACCTCCAGTATCTGTGATATTAAGTAAGGCAAACTGAATTACATAAGTCAGTAGATTTGTAAGAAGCTTAGCATTAAACTATGGAATGCATGGTGTTCAGCGCTCAAGATACTTCAAAGTCTGACTACCTTCAAGAAAAACTGAAAACCTGTCTGCTCAAAGAGGCTTTGCCATCCCTCTGAAGCTTTTGGGGATTCCCATTCTTCTCATCGGACAGGGCTCCAAATAAGACAAAGTGAGCACCAAGGGTGAGACTAACTGAGTAACCATCAAACTGCCCTAGATCTACCACAGATATTGTTTTAACTTCTGCTGAGTTACGGGTCAAGTTAAGGTCTTTTTGCCTTTACTCTACAGCACAATACAGTGGCTACCGTTGCAACTAGCACCTAACAAACCTAATACATAAATTGTGTTTACCAAACAAATTGGAGTTCTCACACTTTTCAGTAAATAACTCTCCAGTTTAATAGCAAATTAGTTTCATGAAATTATATTACCAACAAAGTTACTACTGAAATAACAGTGGCGATAAAATAGCCACAAATTCTGTCTGCATGTCGAGCGTTATGAAAAGGTCACAGGTTCTTTGGGAGAAAAAGTGTCTGATAAAGATCCACAGGCACCAAAAATGCACAGCAACAATGAAAAAGCACCAATAACATTGAGTGGCAGGTGGCAATCCATCCCAAACAAATTCCCACTTTTCTGGGGTGTAGGCACACAGATAAAACAGTTTACGAAAATGAAAAATACAGTAACGAAGATAATCTGAAAAGCAAAAATAAAATGCATACAACACTTTTATAAAAAAAAAAACCTGTGCATTAAACCCATTTTATTAACTGCAGAAGGAGAAACCGCACTGATTTGTTTTGCATTTCAATTCCTGGATTTTGGTAGAAGGTGTGTTTTTCTGCATTGATTGCTTTGGAAAGAAATTAAAGGCAGTTTTGAGTATAATTGGGTTCCTTTTAATATTGAGAAGTTCTGATTTATTTTATTTCCCAAACCTAAATTCTAATGGATACCCAATCCTGCAGATTCTAGAGACTGAACCCTTGAACCTGGAGCCACTCTGGATCTGTAACTTTTTCAGGCATACTTCTGCAACCAGAAAGATATGCCTTAAGAAGTAGGATGACCTGTTTTGTTTTAATTTGGGCTCACTGTAAATACCATATTAAATATGGCGCACTGAAAACAACAAGTGAGGTGGGACAATATTGTCCCCTCTAGAAACAAATTCTCCATTATTAATAGATTTACAGGATCTCTGTGGCATGGATAAGTCTTCAGATGTAAAGTTTGCTATTCCAAAGTTACTGGCGCAGATGGAACACGTATTATTTTCCACTGAAACAAACAAACATCATTCCACCAAAAGTGAACTTTTAGAGATTTTTTTTCTAGCCACCCTTTTTCAATACATTGAGGACCAATAATTATTTCCACAGTAAATAACCCCTGAAACTCATATGGTTTATCCTCAAATTTCTCCAAGATGATCTCTTTTGATGATGTAAATACCTTAATCGCTCAGAAGAAACTAACACAATAGTATTCTAAATTTATGGATTATGCAGCATAGAGTTTACAATTTCGGAAAGTGGGATAATAGAAGAGTGAGAGAGATTTAGTGTCTTGTTGGGTTGTGGCTAAATAATGATAAGGTTGAATAATCCTAATTATGGCTACAAGAGATTAAATGATTGTATACATAATTTGATATTTCCATGAGTCTTTATTTGTGCACACTATGAATATTAATGTTCATTTCTACCAATTTGTATGTTATGAAATAATTATAAACATATTAATTAGAATTATCCTATTCAGTACTATCTGTTTCTCTTTGTATTGCTCCCTTTTAAATTAAAAAGACTGCTGAAATTGACAGTCTCAGCGCACTTTGAAATCTAAAACTATCCATCAGAGATTACACTGCCTTTCAGTAAGGGCTCTGACTAACCAGGTTGATCAGAGTTGAGGCAAACTGCTGTATAATCAGCCAGCATAGAGAAGTGATGCAAGGAAATACCACTCTTACCCCCATTGATCCACCTGATCTGCCTTCACACCTTCTCCGGAGAGTTTGGTGTGTAAACACAACCTCTTTGTGGAGAGCAATTTATACTCTGTACATGTCACTTCCAGCAATGAAGTGGAACACTGTTTTGAGCTCAGTGAGAACCATGTAGCTCCAGAGACAAGAAACAGCTAATACATTTCCGGATCTACTCTTATCATCTGAAACAAGAGCTTCTTGTAAGGAATCAGAGAATCCTACAAAAAGAAAGTTACAAAAGGTAAGTAACGTGCTCATTTGTCCCAGACATTTATGATGCTTATTGTATAGAGACACTGCATTAATCAACAAGCAGCCTATTACCATTAGTCCTTTACTACCTTTCCTTTGACTGGCTTTGTTTAATTTGTTTTTTGCTTTGTTTATATGTTTATGATGTAGCCCAAAACACCAAAGTTTGTATGGATGTGAAAGAAAAAAGAATTCAGGCTGGACCAGAAACATCTGCTGGACGCCCAAAAAGGTACACTCTTAAAACTATGATGATTTGTGCACTTCCATTGTAAGAAGGCTCCATTGATTCAAATGTTTTGATACATTCACGTCAATATTTACATAACCAACTAAAAGCTAATAAACTAGCTATGAATTTCCATAAGTCTTTTAACCTTTGGAATATTTTCATTTGCTACATTACCTACAAATGTTTCTGCAGGTTTTTCTACCTAACCCCTTCCGTGTCACCGAACTCAGTACTGAAATGTCACAATAAAGTAATCCCTCTCTTTTATCTGGCTGCACTCTCCCTCAACTCATTTATGAATTGTTTTAATATATTTTTGTTCCAGCAGTTCCTTAGATGGAATGTATTACCCTTTAATCTGTCTTTTGTTTCTTTTTCTAGTGCAGCCTTTACCCCACTATCTCTGTCAGCTATGCTGCTCTGTACATAAAACCGATCTAAGGCGCTTTAGCACAACCAACTCTGCTTTTATAAAATGACAGAAGGTCACATGCTAAAAGCCCTTGAAAAATAGCCACATTGTGAGACTTTATCACCACCTCACCAAATGGTACAAGCGGGTTCCCAGTATCAGATTAAAGTCAAACTTTTATGTTTCTGTTTTGCTTTTTATTAAACATGTAATATATACACTATTGGCGAGAGTAGACTATAGTTCTGGTGAAATTTGTTTTTGCTTAGGTAAATTTCCAGTAATTGGTCCTTTTGACAATGCTGCACAGATGTTTCAAAAGATAAGTATTTGCACGAGGATTTGATTTTGGAGGCGTTGTGCGAATGGCTCAGGGGGCGGCTATAGGGGCACCCCAGAAATGGTGTTTTCCTTTTCCAATAAATCGAAAGAAATTTGCTTAGAAACTGCTGGACAGTATGGCTTACCATCGAGACTAAGTAGGCTGTTTCACATTAATCAAAATACGTCTGGCAATTTTTGAAGTAACGACATAAGAGTGTCATACTCACATATAGTGAGCGTGTGTATATAGATTCAAACTTCAGTAAAGCTTTTGCACTGCTTGTATGGCTTGCGATTTGGCAGTTCTAATTCACCTGTGATAAACATAGTGCAATCAAAAAAAAGATTATTGACAGCCCATGGGGTACAGAGGGGTAGAATATGCCATTTAATTTAAAAACTACTGATTTCTGCATATGTTGTCTACATGTAATGACATTAAGACTATTATTATTATTATTATAGAGGCTTTTATAACGCGCTCTGCTACTAAATAGTATAGTATCCTGGCGCGAAGAGAAAAGAAGGGGACAGATCACAGTAAATGCAAAAGAGGGACAGCTATTAGGCATTGGTGTTGAAGAGGTAGGTTTTTAGGCCTTTCCTGAAAGCCATGATGGTAGGGGCTGTTCTCAGTTGCAGAGGCAGGGTATTCCAAGCTCTCGCTGCTCTGACAGAAATGGATTGTCCACCAAGCCTGCTATATTTGAACTTTGATACAGTCATTTGATGAAGATTGCTTGATCTGAGAGGGCGGTTGGGGGCATAAAGAGAGAATCTTTTTCTCAAATAGGTTGGGCCTGTTAGGTGGAGTGCTCGGTATGCTAACACAAGGATCTTGAATAAGATCCTTTGAGCCACTGGAAGCCAGTGAAGGTCTCGGAGTGGTTGGCGGACGCTAGATCTTCTGGGGATGTTAAACAGCAGCCGAACCGCAGTATTTTGGATGACTTGGAGGCGGTGGATCAGATAGGCTGGGAGTCCGCAGTAGAGAGCATTCGCGTAATCCAATCTGGATAATATCAGAGCGCGAATGACCGTCTCCTTAGCTGATCGCGGAAGCAGAGGAAGGAATCTGCGTAGAGTTTTGAGAGTGGAGAAGCAGATTCCGGTGAGTTTTTTCAGGTGATCTTCAAATCTGAGATTATTGCTAAACCAGATTCCTAGGTTTTTTGCAGGTCCACCTGTGGATTTGGGGCTGGGAAAATCGCTGGGCCAGAGAGAATCATAGAAATTATCTGGGAAGGAGCCGTACAGCAGAATCTCAGATTTGCTCTCATTACACTTAAGTTGAGCCAAGGCCAGCCAGCGGAAGACCGATGATAAGCAGAATTGGACTCTCGTTGTGTCCAGGTTGTTTTTGGGCCATGTAAACAAGAGCTGGGTATCATCGGCGTAGGCCATAATTTTGGCCCCTAGCTGTTCCGCAAGATAGATAAGGGGGGTCATATAGACATTAAAAAGCAGGGGGCTTAAGGTGGAGCCCTGAGGTACGCCAGTTGAGAGTTTTTTGGGAGAGGAAGAGAAAGGTGGCATCCACACTTGCTGGGACCTGTCATCTAAGAAAGATCTTAGCCATCCGAGGGCAGGGCCAGTTATGCCTATATCTGCTAGTCTGGTAAGTAGGAGGGAGTGAGGGACCGTATCGAAGGCGGCAGAGAGGTCCAATAAAATCAGCGCCGCTCTGCCACCTCCGTCTAAGCACTCACGAATAGCCTCAGAGACCTCAACTAGGGCCGTCTCTGTGCTGAAAGCAGCTCTAAAGCCTGATTGCGCAGGGTGGAGAGCTTGAGAGTTTTCTACGAATCGGTCCAGCTGTGAAAATGCAGCTTTTTCGCATATCTTTGTTAGACCTGGCAGTAAAGAAATGGGCCGGAAGTTAGCGGGAGTTTTTGGATCTAGGCCATTTTTCTTAAGGAGTGGTAGCAGTTTTGCCTGTTTCCAGCAAGCTGGGACTGTGGCGCTGGAAAAAGAGAGGTTCACAATATGCGTCACCTCTTGGCCGACTGTGTTAGCCAGGCCTGCAAGGACTCTGGCTGGGCAGGGGTCCACAGGGGAACCTGATTTTAAGGTAGCCAGAATTTTCACGACCTCAGTTGTATTCACTGGAGTGAAGAGGGCAAACTGGTCCGTAGAAGTGGGCATAGTGGGAGCAGGAGTAGTCATGGAGGCTGGAAAATTGTTACATACAGTAAGCAGATCATCTTGGATTTTGTCAATTTTTTCCACAAAAAACACAGAGTTCTTCACACCATTTTGCCGATGAGGCTAGAAGAGGGTGAGCGGCGCAAGGGGAAACAAAACTTTTGACAACAGCAAAGATTTCTGCGCTGTTGTTATTGGCCTTGGAAATGCGCCCTTCATAGTATGAGCTTTTTGCCGCTTTAATTGCAGCATAATATTTCTTTTGAGCTGTTCTAAGTTCTTTCTTGGCCTCGGGGAGGTATGCTTGTCTCCAACGTCTTTCGAGTTTTTTGCAGCCTGATTTAAGATCACGGAGGATGTTGGAGAACCAGGGTTTAGAAGGGGAGGAGCGAACTCTACAGACGCGACCTGATTTGGTTGAAAGAGCAACACCTTCTTCAATCCATGAATTGAATAAGCTCACTGCTGGTTCAACTTCTGAAGGCAGTGAGGGGCGAGAGGTATCGAGATGATCACAGAGCAGAGCTAAATTAATTTTCTGTGTATGAGACTAGCAACTAAAAAAATGACCCAGGAGAGTGCAAAATTCCTGTGATCACCAGTCTAGCTGGTGGAGGCCATAAACCCTAGCAGCTTGGACCTGTTTTGGTCAGACATGGAATAATTGCTAAAGTGGGATCTAAAAATAGGGAGACCCACACTTGGCCTATCACAGGATGTCTACAGCAGACACCCAGTAGTATCACCCATGCTTCTCGTGCTAACTCCCCAACTTTTGCTAATGTTCTGGGTAGCAATTATCCCGTGAACCAGCTCACCCATTTCATATGTATGTTAGCTGTTAAGTTAATGTCTTGTTCTTTTATTCCAGGCTGCAAGCCAAAAAAGTGATATATACGTTGAGCAGTGATTCAGAGGATGAAGAATTGATGCCTTCAAAACCAAAAGGTATACTTTTTTGTGTTTTTTATTGTCGCTTTATGATCATCATAGTCTAATTTTTTTCATACCGATTTTGTACAGTAAGGTTTCTTATAGGAAATGCTATGTTATCTACTTGTAACAGTAGGCCTTCCAGTACCCTGTGCAAATCCAGAATATTTATGGTGCAAAATACTTTGACAGATGTATTAGATAGTTTTTTAAAAAAAAGTCTGAGCCTCTGTCTGCTGACATTAGTGAGTTGTTATGGAATAACAAACGCCAACATTTCTGCCAATAGAGGCGGTTGAGAATGTCACATAGGTCTTGGCATGATAACACATTGAGAACATTTGCTGGCAGTAAGACTTATTGTTATAATGATATTGTTACATGCTCAGACCTACTTAATGAAATTCGTTGATTAGTGCAACATGATGCATTCAAGTGCTGGAACAGATTTCAGCACCAATTAATTATAGTTTCATTGAATATGAATCTAAATTATACAGTTTCATCAATTTTACCAAGTACACTGCATTTGCAGAGTTGTTAAAAATGGGGGCCAACTGGTGCTCCTGACTTCAGGTTATGCGCAACACAGTAGCAATGTTGGTAAAAAGGTGAAAGAGATAGCATATGTTGTCTCTTCTGGCAGTTCACATTCCACCCTGCCTTGCAGATTGCCCTTATCGTAGCGCTGGTTAGTTTAATAAGTAGCTGTGTAGTCACCTCTTCATGACTCTACAATGGCACGAGTCACGATGGTTCTTGTGGCTCACGAAATACGAGAGTTGTATCTGTATACCTA
The DNA here is from genome assembly GCF_964261635.1 of Lissotriton helveticus. Lineage (NCBI taxonomy): Eukaryota > Metazoa > Chordata > Amphibia > Caudata > Salamandridae > Lissotriton > Lissotriton helveticus. The sequence continues at coordinate 232,478,781 of NC_136072.1, read as the reverse complement.
GCTTGTATCTAAAAACCTCAATAAAATCTGTTAAAAATAAAAACTATGACACGAGTCACTTTACTCTCAATGAAGACTCTAGACCTCAATCTCAATGGCAAGATATATATTGTTACAAAAAAAGAGGCAGTGTTAAAAGTGTTTATAGTCTTATTAGTTTTTTATGTTACATGCTGTCTCCTTGCAGAGTATTATAATAAATTAATAATGTAAAAAGGCTATGTTGACCAAAGAATTTTGGGTGGAAATGTTTGTGTTTTAGAATATATAAGTTGTGAGGGAATTTTATTTGTTTTGTGTTTGTTTTTACAAGGATAACTAGTCAATTGTGTGATATGTATGAGCTGAATCAATGTTATTTTCAATTTTGTATTTCTATAAGAATTGTTGGAAATTCAAATTTTACAACAAAAAAAAGTGCCAAATATGTTTGGGAGCCACCTATTATTTATCACGAGACTCTGCAAGGATTATCAGCAAGCAACTCTTTTAGAAGTTCCTCAACTGCGTATTTGTCCAGTTGGTGAAAACCAGAAACTGCTTATTTAACCCTTGGTCTAATCTCAGGACCCTTCCTTTTGTTAAACAGTTTTAAGGCATCTGCAGATTTAGAAAGTCATGATGTAGGCTCACTCCTTGTTGTTTTTAAATATCTCCCCTTCCCAAGCTGAAATGGAACCTATCGACTACCTATTGTTAGAACCCTCTCCCTATAATGCATGCAGGAGTTGTAATCCTTTCTTATACCTATTTACATATATAGGCAGACAAAAGTCGAAGAGTGTCTGTAGCAAAGTTGTATTTGGGTCCCTTCTGCACTTGTTACAGATAAGATGGCAAAGTCTCACCCTGCAGGTGAATGGAGTTATCTTGTAAACACAGGGGAGCGTAAGGGTAACACTCATGTTTTCTGCTCAGTGTTGTCACATATTTCTATGTAAATTAGTCTCCATAGTGCCCAACTTTATTGCTTAGGCAGTGAAGAGACTCCGTGAGCTATGTAGAGGGAGCAGAAACCAACTTTTGTGGGCTCTGTTCCTTCCTTGGAGATTTGAAAAGCTACCACTTTGGTTGTGTTGCTTATTTTTGCTAAATGGTTACTTAAGCTTGACAATTGCAGCGTAGGCTTTGTTAGAATGATCAATGGTTTAAAATAGTTTTTGGATATATGTTTTTCTTCTTGTTATCTGAGTTGCCTTTGTTCAAATTTGCTGGGAAAATCCTTAAGAAATTGATGGAAAGCAGCAATACTATCCTTTTGAAAGAAAAAAGCTATTTTTAGCATTGTGTTCCTTCAAGTTCCTTATCTTCTCTCAACATTCCCACATATTTTGGGAACTTTTGAGTCCCTCTGATTAGAAATATATGCAAACTAATAAGAATGGGTCTGGTGTGCTGTTTATAACATATGGTTAGACCAGTCAGAGTAATGGTGCAAATGTGTGGCACCTTCAAAGTGAGTACTGTTCACTTGCACAGTGATAAAATGGAAAAGGTTTCAAATAGACCCAACTTGTCATGTTGGTTATTTGTGCATGACATGAGAGGTGATAACGTTAAAATAATTTTCTTATTTTATATTTAACATGTGTGTCTCTTAACACTGCAGTTCGCTGTTTACAGCAAGATGAAGACTTTGCAGCTTCTTTAGCTGGATCACCTTGTACAGTAGGAAAGAAACCTAAAAGTAAAGGTAATAAAGCTTTGCATTAGGGAGCTTTACTAGCTGCTGAAGTGATTGTGCTTGATTTTCTAAATAGTTTTGTACTTATAACGTCCTCCTCGCATCAATAGTGTCACGTTGGGCCAGTAGCACTTTTTGAACAGAATCATCTTTTATGTTCGATACTTTATTGACTGTGAAACTTTTAGTAAGTGATATGATATGTGGGAAATGTGTGCATAGTGTTTTTTAGTTTCACATGGATAAGACTTCAGAAATAGTTTTGGGGACATTTTTGAGAATAAAATTGTCAAATATTGTGCTGATCATAGTTGACCCAATTAGAGTGACACGATGAGACTATAGGCAAAATATATGAAAATGTGTACATATTCGAAATATATGAATCTTGATTTAAATTATAAAACATTTTTTCCCACTTCCTCGGACATCCTCTGCGCTTATAGATCACCTTCTCCGCCCTCTGGCACCAATCGAGGTTGTTCTCCCACTCTTCCACTGTGGGTACCACATCGCTACCCCACAATCTAGCTAGGTTTCTCTTGGCCACCATGCTTGCCAATGCTAACCAGGCCTTGTCCCATTTGGGCCATGTAATATCACTTGTTACCCCTAGTTAAATTATAAAATTAATGAAGAAATTAATTGATAACATCTGATAGAGACTACTAGCCGCAGATTCCTTAACATAGAATTATCCCCAGGCGTGAGACTGGATCCGGAAAATTTTCTTTGCCACAGCATCTCTGCGCACCGGGGGCCGTACCGCGTGACGTCAGCGAGGTCACATAAACCCCACCCCGGCGCTGACATCAGTTTTTCTCATTTCCGTGTGCAACGCGAATCCGGATGGTGTCCTGGCCTGTTTTCAGGCCTTCTCTTTCACGCTTTGTGTTTTTGGAACAGTGTGCAAATGTCTTCGGGCATCAAGACGTGTACCTCCTGTGCACTTCAGATGTCGGCAATGGACCCTCACCTGATTTGTATGTGGTGTCTGGGCGAGCACCATGACTCTATGGACTGCGACGCCTGTCAGGACCTCAAACTCAAGTCACGGCGAGAGCGTCGGATGACATTGCTGTCGGCCTGCTTGTCCAGGTCAGTGTTGTCCCAGCGTCCATCCTCCACCTCGGAAACCAGGAGCCGCCGGTTTCGGCTGCGACGTCACCCTTCACCGAGACTTCAAGTGCGCCCTCGCCAACTGGTAGGTCCTGCAGCTTGTCTCTGCGGCCTTGTCCTCCTTCGGCAGATGACGCGGGTCCCTCCCGGGACGTGCACCCCCGTCAGTCGCCACCCTATCCGCCTTTTCCGGGCATCTGGCGACTAGGGCCCAAATGAGACGTTTGCGGATCCCTTGCCTCGCATGGGGCCTTGCGCGGAGGCAAGTTTCGGCTTCAGGTTGGATGGGGGTGATGTCGTCAAGGGGTAGTTCTTCGGGGCTCTACTCTTCGGCACCTGGCGTCCCTGCCTCGCCGCAAATCTCTCCGAGGCTCCCTGAGGCATTGCAAGAGGCCGCTAGGACTCAGGGTTCGTCCCTGAGTTCCCCTCGGCCTTCTGAGCCGGCGGTTGCCTCACTAGAGGCCGAGTCGGCGCAGTTTCAGCGCCAAAGGCTTTCCTCCCCGGCCCTGGCAGTGCCGCGGGTGGAGGCAGGGGCCTGGTGTGCTTTCCCGAGTCCCTCTCGGTCCTCTCCGCGTGCGGCCTGAGTTCGAGCCGGCGCCATTTCACCACCGCTCTTTGGCCGACCCGGCTCCGATTCCATCCCGTCCTTCTGGGGAGCCTGTGGTGGTGGAGGTCGTCTTAGCGCCGCCAATGCCCACTCCGGCGCCGCTTGACGTCGAGCCGGTGCCTGTGACGGATTCCATGGCGCCGTGCCGGCGTTGGGTCCTTTCGTCGTCTCCTGAGGACGTTCCCTCCTTTCCGGAGATTTGTCAGCTGCTGGTTTCTTCCTTTCCGGAGACAGCGTGCCGCATTGTTGCTTTTTAACTGGCATCTTCCAGGGAGGGTTCCTCGCCATCCCAGCGGCCTAAGTCCTCGGACACTCTTTTCAGCAGTTCGCTGTTGGGTCCTCCACCGGCTTTTATGCCCTTCCCGGGGTCCCCTCAGCTTCCCCACTTGTCCGTGGATCCCCCACCATTTCGGGGCTGGCCCCCCAAGTGATTGATATAACGGACTGCGGAGACATTGTCCATCCTGAGAAAGACGCAAGAGCGAACAGAGTCTTTTGTCCATCACCTGATCGCGAACGAGCCCTCCAACAGTTCCAGACAGTTGATGTGTAAACCATGCTCCGAATTCGACCACACACCTCCCGTGGTGAAGTCTCCGCAGGTTGCGCCCCAGCCGGATCTGCTTGCGTCGGATTCGATAACTATATCTAGCGCGGATCCGAAAATGGCTCGACCATTCCAGGCCTCCATGTTGGCTAGCCACCACTGAAGTTCCTTCCTGGTGTATGGAATCAAGCACACCTTGTAAGAGTAAGGGCGGCCCTTGCGAAGATGGGCTGCCTTGAGCCGCTGAAGCGCTCTGTAATGGAGCGGGCCCGGAAAGATCGCCTGAATGGAGGCGGACAGGAGGCCCACTATCCGAGCGAGCTGTCTGAGGGAAATCTGAGACCAGGTGAGATCCCTCCGAATCTCGTGGCGAATCTTCGTCATCTTGCGAAAAGGAAGACTGAGAGTGGACTCCACTGAGTCTATCAAGAAACCTACTAAAACAACCCTCTGGGAGGGTATCAGAGTGGACTTGGATTCGTTTATCACAAACCCTAGGTTCTGAAGCCGGTCCACCCCTGTCTGCGGATGACGAGATAGCGTTCTGGCATCCTGCGCCATTAACAAACTATCGTCCAGATACACAATGAGCCTCATTCCGGACGCCCGAAGGCATTCTATCACTGGCCTCAAAACCGTGGTGAAACACCAATGTGCGGAAGACAGCCCGAAGGGAAGGGTGGTGAACTCATAAGTTTTGTCACGCCAGGGAAACTGAAGAAAACCGCGATGAGGGGAAAAGATGGGAACTGCTAAATAAGTGTCCTTGAGGTCGAGACGCCATCCAGTCGCCTGGTCTGAGAATGTCTTGAAGGAGGTGAATTCCCTCCATTTTGAATTGGCGGTAAACCACCCACTCGTTGAATTCCGGTAAATTGATAACCAGACGCCGACCCCCATCTACCTTGTCCACAAGAAAAAGATTGCTGAGGAGACCCCTGGGATGAGGAAGGGTTTCTACTATGGCCCCCTTGCTGAGAAGGGCCTGAATCTCCTGGTCTGCCTCGGAAAAGGAAAGAGGGTGGGGGGGAGTGAGTTGCAAAGGAGTGCCTAGAAATTGTATATGAAATCCCCTTACTGTCGGCAGGACCCAAGCATCCCCCGTGGCAGAAGTCCACATTGGGGAAAAAATGCGCCAGGCGGCCCCCACTTTTTAGAAGGGAAGAAGGGAGAACACTCACTGGAAGAATTGGCTCTGCCTCCTCCTCTGCCACCTCTGCCTCATCGTCCGCGGGTGGGATAGAAATTTCCGAAGCGGGCTTGATCATGATATTGCCCTTGATTGGAGCCCTGCCCTCTGCCATGATTTGCACGGCCGGATGAGTGGCCCCTACCTCGTCCGGCTCCTCGGAAAACCCGGGGGCGAAACACTTTCCGAATGGAAGATTGGGCCCTATCTAGGGAGGTGAAGGTGTTAACGAACCTCCCTAGTTCCTTAATAAAGGGTTCGCCGAAAAGGCCTCCCTGAGCAACTGGGCCTGCCTCAGTATCCGCTAGGTACCCCAACTTGAGGTCGACCTTGATGAGAAGGGACCTGCGGCGTTCAGTGGAAATCGCGCAGTTGGCGTTCCCCCGAGGAACACCACAACGCGCTGGGCCCATGAGGAGAGGTGATCCAGAGAAATGAGGGAACCTGAGGCCTTCGCTTCTTCCGCCATATCAAGGATCTTGGTAGCGGGCCCCAAGACATCCAAAAACTTATCTTGACAGGTGCGCAGGACCTGTCTATGCCCTTTTTGGGGTCCTTAACAAACTTTTGGAGGAAGGTAGACATTCTGGGGTCAATCTCCGGCGTGGCGGCTACCTTCCCCTCCAAGGAAGGGTGGGGACACTGCCCTAAGGCAGTTCCGGGTAGCTGGCTCAAGCGGGCGGGGGATCCTGCTGGCTACATATTGGGCGACCTTCTCCGACGGGGCCCAGTCTGAGGAGCGAGGGTGTAGGACATCGTCCGGGTCCAGCATATCTGCACACAAGTTGGTTTCAGAAGTGGCTGACGCCGACTTGGAAGGGAGCCAAGGTCGGGACTGTCAGGAGAGGCATCCCCATCCCCATGGTCCCCGGGGTCCCCATCCGCCGAAGTAGAGGGGAGTGCATGTGGAGCCGCAGGGGAACCTGCTGGAGGCACACAACTCGCAAGAAAAGGCCGCTTAAGGCAGGAGAAGGCGTCAGAATCCGCGCCAGCATCTCTAGCTCGTTTAGGTGGTAGTTCCTGTGTATCCACGGCAGGGCCAGGGGGAGCAGGACCAGTAGAAGAGGCTTGCGCCGCTCTGGTTAGCCATTCGCAAGCTTGGTCGATTTTTCGGGACAGGCGCTCCTCAAGGGGGGTCCTGGCCTGCTCTTCTGCTTTGTGGATGGACTCGTCCACCGCATCCTAAAAGTCATCGCCCCAGGGAAGCGCCGCCAAGGGATCTTCGTCCCATTCATCATTCCGATAGGCTTCGTCCTGATAGGTTGCCATATGGAGGAAGAGTGTGACTCTTGTCAAAGAAATACGGCCAAGGAGGCGGTAAGCCTCAGATAAAAGGGGGCTGGATTTCAGGCGGGATGTGGGCAGACAGTGTACGCAATAGAAGGCTCCGAAAGCCTAGGACCCCAACAGCCCAGGTGCCAAATTTAAAAGGGCAGTCTGCCAAAAGGGTCCTTGCAGAAAAACTGCTCTACAGACCCTGAAAACAGAGCGTTATTGGCCTATAAGTACAGAACCCCCCACAGATAGTTTAATAATAGCACTGCCTAATGGCGGGTACTGATCCAGTAAACGGGCGTTCAAGGAAGGCGTGTAGAGAATCAACAAAATTTGCCTAAAGGCAAGATACAGACCCTTGTCAGGGGCATTCAGGCAGATAGAGACAGGACTCACGCGGCGAGACAGTGCTGGGCTCCGATGCGCCAGCATGAATGCGCGGAATCCCAAGCGCGCACGCCGCGTCAGAGACGCCGATAGGCACCCTCTGGCGGTGTCACGAGGACACCGCGAGTCAGCACCGAGTTACGGCCGCTAGGGAGCTAAAGACTCCCATGGCCTGAGCGGAGCGCCGAATAGCGGCGGCCCGCTAAGAAGCAAACAACAAAGTAAATACTAAAGCACAAAAGCGGCAGAAACAGTCAAAACGGGCGACGCACTTCTGACTAAAATGTTGCGCGCGCCCACACACCACGCCGTGAGGGAAACGGCAACGGAAGGAGATTGCGAGCCAACGCGACCTGTGAAACCTATAACAAGGGTCAAGGAAATACAATAATAGCGCGCATCAGTGTAATCAGCAAAACAAAAGCATATACATGAAATAAGCAGAAAATAGAATGCGCCAGAAAGAAAGGTAGTCTTATCTTGGCTGCTAGCAGCGAAGAAAGAGGAATCATGGACAGGGACAGAGGACTATCAAGACCCTGGGGACTTCTGATTGGTGCATCGGATCGGACTCTCTATCTACGAGCACTCTATTGTTATGATCTTCGTTCCATTGACATTCCCTTTTGGTTCTTGGGAATGGTAGTTTATTGTTCTTTAAATTGGCTGCTATGCAATAAATGAAGAAAGATCAGTATAATCCTCGCCTCCGGTCCTGACATAGAATTTGCACTAAGTTTTAGATTTTTTTAAATCTGTTAATATTTCTATCTCAAAACTTACTTACCTGATCATAATGATTTTGGTGCCTAATTATACATAAAGATACATATTTTTATAAATATGTATGGATCTCCTTATTGTGTCATGTGCATCATTTATTGCCTGTGTGTGCAGCAGTTTTCTAAAACTCCTCTCTGATAAGCCTGTGGCTGCTTGACTTGCCCTGTCGACTTATAAGGAATACCTGGACTCTTTTCATAGTATACCACTTTTTGATATACTGTATAAAGAGCCAAGTTCCTACACCTGGAAGAGGGTGAGGCCAGGGAAGTATTTTCCTCGTCTAGTCCTGTGCTGTTTGTTGGATCCAGTCCCAGCAGGCGGGGACGCAACCAGGTGGAGGTATAGCATTCCAGTGCAAACCAATAGCAAACGCACGCTTTACTGAAACGCTCTGAACAGAGGCAGAGTGCATGCTCAGTGTATCTGTTTACATCATGTGACCTAATGTCATAGAGTCCTTTCTCTGTGATGTTAGGTCTCTCATGGACTGGCATGCCCTATTGCGAAGCTAGTCTCCTGTAGCCCCCTCCAATTTCCAACTCCTAACAGGGTTGGATGGTGTCAGTTGTGCTAGCTGATCACGCCCCACCCTGTGACGACTTGGAAAAGGGTGTGGTGAAGGCAGCTTAAGCAAGAATCGACATGCACCTTGGGAGTATAGGGTGACACTGTACACGCCCAAGCTGCTTCAATATCAGACGCTGCTTTCCGTCATCGGTGGGGGGTCCATGAAGACCCCCAAGTACTGCAAGCCAGGCATGGCACCGTGTCAGCCTGCAAAGCTTGCTTACAAATCACCATAATTTGCACATGCACAATGTAGGAAACTGGGTTTTTATTGCAGTAGTTTCCCCACTTTTTGTCTGGTATTTGATGACACTTTGACCGAGGTGCCCTGGGTTCTTCATTCCTGCTGAGCAGGTCCCCAGTGCCAGTGTTCTTTCTCAAGTCAAGACGACTGGTCTCTTGATCACCAAGTGATCAGGCCTTTAGCACCTCTAAGTCCCTAGTAATTGGTAACTCTGGTTCCTAGGGCATAGATACTAAAGAGGGTCCCTAAGAACTGCGGCAAATCTTGTGCCACTCTAAGGGATCCAGCACCAAACTCATACTGACTGCCACTGCAGGCAGCGTGACAAAGTGCTCTGAAAAGTGGAAACGTACCATGACACACTCCTGTGTGCCATGTCTCCTAACACTGCATGTAATATTTGTAAGTCACCCCTACAGCAGGCCTTACATAAGGCAGAGTTCCTTATATTACATGTAAGGACATCTCACCATGAGCAGATATGCCCCTGTGCTGGCCAGTTAGTTCTATTACTAACAGTACAAGTGAACAAGGAAGCAATCTTACAGTATGTATTGGGCACTGCTCAAAACGAGTTTCCCAGCTTCAAAATGACTTCACTTAAACCAATGGATTTAGGTATAAAACACCTCATATTAATAAACCCACACTGATTCCTGTGTTGGTTTATTAATACATACACCCAGAGCGTACCTTAGAGGTACCCTCTGAAGCCTACTAGCTTTCTAGTGTGCTAGCTGACTGATACAGTCCAGCCTGCCACCATAGACAAGTTTCCGGCCCCCTTAGGTGGTGAGAGAAGCACTCTCGGAAGTCATGAACAATGCCTGCCCTGGAAAGAGTTGTTATCACCTACCCCTGCAGGAAGGCTAGTACATGAGCATATCAGTGCAGGAGGTTTCAAAGGCCTCTGCCGCCTTTGATATGCAACCAAAATTTCCCCAGACAGGGGGAAATGCCACTCCTCCCTTGGGCCAATCTGGTCCCAGGGAATATGGGAAATTTAGCTATGCAAGAGCCATGTTGCACTGCCAGGCTGGATACACTTCTAGCATGAACACAAATTTTGAAATTCCATCTTCTTGCATGGTGGAATTAGGAACTCTGAGACAGGGTGATGTCCACTCCCCAAAGGAAGTAGTCATCTAGGGGGTGTAGTGACCATGGGGTAAGTTACCCCATTGGCTACTGCCCCTCACTCTTGTTAACACCCACAAATTCAGTATTTATGGGACCACCTGATACCAGGACTTCAGAATTTTACAGACACAAAAGAAGGGGTGAACAAAGACTACTAAACTGTGGAACACAACTGTGCCAACCCTGCCAGCCTGTCTGCTGCTCACGACTCTCATGGAGCAAACCACTGGTTTAGACGCTGTGTAGAATACAAGAAACCCGGAGGGCTGCCAATGCTTCGACAAATGCCAAAGGAACTCCCTTGGAGTAGAAGAGCTGCTACCCTCCAGCCGCAGGCACCAAAGAAGCAACGGCTAGAACACCGACCTGCTGCTCACAGGACATCCAACGCTGCAGCTGCTCAGGAAGAGTCCTCCCTCCAAGTGTGGGGATGCCAGGACCAACCTGAGCTGCACAACACCAATACCTGAGATGCTGGACCTCTTGCAGTCGGTGACGCAACCAGCAGCAACCAAGGCTTGTTGTCACTAGACCAAACATCTTCGCCAAGGAAAACCAATCTGCACGTTGAGGGACTATAGGGACAGTGAGACCCACACCAAGAGTGGCCCAGCTGTTCTGTTTGTCCCTTTTCTGCAGAACAAAGTGAGATATCGACCGCTGTTCCCCGAATTCCTCAAAGTACCTCTGCACCCCGATCCACAGCCTAAGTCCAAGAGAGTTGATGGTGCATTTTGTGTCATCCGACCCAAAAGAGCAAAGCCCACCCTTGGGTTTACCCAGAATGGACTTCCAGTTTCCGCATGCAGCCTCTTTCTGCAGGCCCCCTCCAACCGCGATTGACTCCAGCACCCAATCCAAAGCCAAAATACAGTACTGCACCTGAGCCCCACAGCCCTAGGAGAAGTGGACCAACGGTGTCCCTGCGTGCCCGAGGATCTCAAGGGTCGAGCCCCCATGTGGATTCCCCCAGTCCCAGCTTGCAGCCTTTTTCCGACTGAACTATTATCCATCAAAGTGAATGGAACACCTCATGCTGTAGCATACCTTTGCAGCCAGACACCCCAGAGCCTCTCGAGGTGACCTGTTGGTGTAGTCTTTGACCTTGCCCCATACTCACCTTAAGTCCCAGTGAACAGTCTTGTAAATCGGTGTGAACTGCCCAAATGCAGTGCCTGTATTTCCCCCATAGGATATTACCGCTCCCAGACATTGCAGTGTCGAGTTATGAAAACTGTAAAAATTAATAGCTCGAAAAGTACTTACCTCATTCCAATGATATCTAAATTCATATAAAACTGGGTTATTTTTAAATGTTGGTGCCGGATTTCTTTACTGAATGTGCCTATGTGTGTGCAATAAATACTTAGCCCTACCCACTGATATGCCTAACCTCTCGCCCACACTACCACAAATGAGAGCATTTGGACTGTCATATGTGCCTCAGTCATTCCTTTGGGGTTTGCATGTACTCTTTACACAGTTTGCCTCTTTTTGGTCCACTGTATAAAGAGCCACCGTCCTACACGCAGTAGCGTATATGCCTTTGTAAAACTACCCGATTACCTGCCTGATGTGAGGACACGCTTAGGAAACATCACATCAGGCAAGCAAAGGCACTCTTTTATTAAAGTTAAGTGGATGCTACTTGTTTTTTCAATCCACATGGCTTTACAAAATTGGAAGGGCATGACCCTTCTGTCCCTTATTAGAAACGGATCCTGGGTAGCTCATATAGCAGTTGTGTATTACAAATAATTTAAATATTGTCTGACGTTGAATGTTTGTTCTCCCGCAGCTGCATTTTTCCATTCAAATAATGATGCAGTCTTTGGTGAGGCTTTGGCTTGTCCATCTATCGCGGGTAAAAAGAAATCTAAACATAAAGGTAATGCTGTCTTTCTAATCTTTCATGCATGTTTGGTAACAGTTGCTTCATTAATTCTGAACTGTTTTACATTACCCTATTACATTATGTTTCCTCTTATCTGCTCTTGTCGGTCTGTAGCACAATACACCTACTTTATAATTGTAAATCAAGTAGTCTTAAGATTAATATCTCCAGTCCATCGTGATTCACACTTAGGGAGGGGGCTCTTGAGGGGACCAGCTTTGTTACACAATTTTTTTCACATTTATTTATCAGTACAGTATGACAGTAAATATATACGTTAGCATTTCATTTTCCATTTTCTGTATTAAAACTCACAAGTGGTACTCTGAAAATTTCCCCAGCTTTACTCCAGCCTTTTCAGCATTTGGCGTTCATGATAGATGATAATTGCAATCACAATGCACTTTTCCACCATATAGCCTCAAGACCCTCATGGGTGAGTAGCAGTGCTCTATAAACCCCTGATTGATTGATTGATTGATAGCTAATGCTGTCCATTGGACAAATTAAAAGCAACAAAGGGAGTCTATATATGGTCGCAGACACACACACAATCACACACACTTGATAGTTGTTTTTCTTCAAAGAAGTCTTTCGAGTTACGATGTATAACAGTGAATCGTCCCTTAGTTGGCAATGCGCATGGGCACCGATTTCATGTTAGATTCTTTAATCTCATAGTTATGTTTTATGTGTGTTGAATTGCATGAATTGCACTAATGCACTTTAAAGCTGTTTTAATATAGGAAGACCATTTATGTGTAGTACTTATTTCATTGTATATAGAATCTCAGCTGTTGTCTGGTCAAACTGCATATATGTTTTATGGATCTAATATCCAAAGTAAATGTTGTTGATGATGAGATTGTGTTCTCTCCCATCTGGTTCAGACGTGTACTGAACGGGGCTCTGAGTTCGGTGTCTTGTTTTTGGTGTAGGTCCAACCGGTTGTGTCGATTTTAGTATAAGAAACTTTACTTAACTATGTTTTCCACCCATCACTTCCTGGATACAGATTTATTATCCATGCATAAACGGCAGGACCTTCTGGACTGTGCGCCCCTCACATCAAGGACTTCTTACTAGAGAATGCATGCAGAGTGTTGGAATGGACGCCCTTCCAATATTGCCTTCAGTGCAATGCAAAACTTCCATAGAGCAATCACCACGAGGTGTGTAACTTCTGCATTTCTCCTGACCATGACAACACTGTGTGCAAGGCCTGCCTCACCTTCTGATGAAGACTCTTTGGTGTAAATGGGAGTGAAGGTGGCCCCACTAGAAGATGCAGTGGTATGCCTCTGATGACTTCCAATATATTCGGTGAACAGCCTTCACTTGATGTTGAGGAAGACGAAGAAGCCGGCCCCTTGGGCAATCCACCCCAACAGCCATCGGTCAGCCTGGAGGCGGATTGCTCTTCCGACTTCAACAATGAGGAAGAGAAACAAGAGGCTTCCACTGTCTCCACTCCATCTGGGCCCCCTACAAAAGCCTTGACCAGAAAGTTCAGTTATGTCTGCACCGAAACATTCACCAAGCTTCCCACCCAGTCTCAAGTCGAGGCAGAGCACCACCTTTCAGTGGCTGCAGGAGGAGTTGGATGGAAGACAGAGGCACTGGTTTATACATCTTCAGACCGACAAGATTTCCAAGAAGCTGCCTCCTAGGCCTGTGGAGACATTTAATCGGAAAAGGAAAGTGACTTTTGAGGCAGAGCTTGCTTTGGAGCCTCCCTGAGCTCAAGTGACGCACGGGTAGGGGCTCCAGCCCCCTTCCATTTGCACCGCCTCCTTCTCTAACACCTCCTACTTCACCACTTTATCACCCCATACATAATCACCTATACACTCACCAGTGTCCCCCTGAGTTCTCTTTCCACCCAACCCACCCTTATGATGCGCTGTTTGATCTGGTGTCCACCGATGACCATTGGTATGACTGATAAATATCCTCCAGGAGATACTGACAAGGATCACTGTCCCATTAGAAAATCACCCCCAGACGATGCCACAGTGTACAGAGTTACAGAGGGCAGATTCATGTCATAAGGTGGCCATGCATATCCTCCAGCAGAAAGAGGCCTTTTTGCTGGAGTCACGGTCCACATCCCAAAGAACAGTTTAGTTCCTCCCCATGCAGAAGGGAATGCTGAAGTCTACCACAGACACCTTCACAGGAACTTGTAAAGGTGAGGGTGGTAACTCCCAGGTGGAGAAAAAATATAAACCCTTCCCCATTGACCCACCTTACAACAGAGATCACATCCCTCCAGGTTCCCTTGTGGGCCATATCACACAAGTGCACCAATGCTCAGGCCATGGGCGGAGTTCCCCCACCCGACAAGCAGAACAAGAAGCTAGGGTCTGCTGGGTAGAGTGATGCAGTAGGAACTACCATTCACTGGAGGATTGCCGGCTCCGTCTGCCTGCTCTCCAGATATGATAGGGCACATTGGGATTAAATTCAGAGGCTCATTAAGCATCTCCCTGAGAAGAGAAGAAAAGGGGGCAGGAGTTAGTGGTAGAAGAAAAGACCATTTTCCATGTCATGCGTGGCTCCATATCTCTGGTTTTAGACCCAAGGTCCAACATCATCTTTTTAACCTACCCTTCGATGGTCTACACCTCTTCGGGCGCTGGTAGTCCACATACTAGCGAAGATCAAGAGAGACTGAACACCTCTAAGGCAATCAGTGCCCTCCGGACCTCAACCCCTAGTGTCTTTTTTTTTTTGAGACACCAATATACAGCAGGGTCCAAGGCCACCTCCATAGACCCTACTCCCTCCTACTAGAGGCAGAAGCAGACCTATCAACAGAAGTCACCAAGAGGGTACACCTAGGGTGTTTAAAGAGGCAATAATAAGAGGTGCCGCCACCTCCAAATTCCGACTCCTCTTACCATTTTCCACTATCACATAATACCTGTCGGGGGCAGGCTCCAGGATTTCTTTCATCGCTGGCAGTAAAAATTAGACAAGTGGACCTTAGAAGTTGTCTGTTACAGCTACAACCCAGAACTTCACAATACCTCCCAATAATCCACCCTGCGTGCACATTCTCAGCAGGGAACATCTCGGCCTTCCTCACTGGACGATCACAGAGTCAGACTTCCACCATTCTACTCGGAACCCACAGAGATCAGCTGCGGAGTTCCTCAGGGCTCCTCCCTGAACCCCACCGTCATCAACCTCTACATGGCCCGCTTGCAGCCATCGTCAGAAGCTATGGACTCAACATAGTCTCCTATGCCGACTTACAGCTGATTCTCTCCCACACAGGCGAATCCACAGCCACCAAGAGCAACTTCGACAATGGTATGAATGCAGTCACCACCTGGATGAAGGACAGCTGCCTCAAGCTCAACTCATAGAAGACCAAGGTCCTCATCCTGGACAACGAGCCCTCCACCTGGGATGACTCCTGGTGGCCTGCCCCCCCCCCCACCCACTTCCCATGTACAAAACCTCTCGCTCTCAATGAACTGCCAAATCAACGCCATCTTGTCATCCTGCTTTCACACGCTTTGCCTGCTTTGGAAGTTTTTTACGTGGATCTCCACTGAGTCCAGGAAAATGATCAGCGATGTGCTTGTCAGCAGCAGACTCCATTACGGCAATACACTCTAAGCCAGCCCAGCAACACCCAGAAACTCCTAAAAAAACTGCAAAACATCCAGAACACCTCCTCCAGACTCATCCTGAACATCCCCTGTCACAGCCTCAACACTGGTACCAGAGAGACCTCCACATGCTTCCGATAAACAAAACAATTACATTGAAACTCCTCACGCACGCCTACAGAGCCCTCCACAATGCCAAACCTGCTTACCTCAACAACCGCCTCTCTGACACACCTACCAGACTTCTCCGCTCCAAGCAACTTGTCCTGGCCACCATCTCACGGATCTGAGAGTCCTCGGCTGATGGAAGATTCTTCTCCTACCTCACTGCGAAGACCTGGAACTTCCCGCCTTTACATCTCAGGCAATCACCGTCCGTGCCTCAATTCGGTAAGGACCTCACGACCTGGCTCTTCAACTGAACCAACCTGATTGATTGAAGAGGCCCAAGTCCTCCTTCAAAAAGATGCCATTGAACCAGTGCCCACCACAAGCAGGGAAAGTGTGTTTACTCTCTTTTCTCTTTACTACTTCTTTCCCAAGAAGCACTTCTCCCTCAGACCCACCCTGGACCTCAGACCCATAAATGATATATTTTCTCCAAACATTTAATAATGATGACCATGCAGGATGTCATCCCTCTGCTTCGACAGGCAACTGCATGGCAGCATTTAACTTCAAGGGCATTTATTTTCACAACCCTTTCATCTCGCTCACCTGTTTAGGCTTCGTGGTAAGTAGCCGTAATTACTGTTAGGCCTCACCACTGCTCCAAGGGTTTTCACCAACTGCCTGGCAGTGATTGCTGTTTACTTAAGGAGGGGGAGGCATTCAGGTCTTCCCCTACATAGACGACTGGCTAACCAAGAGTGCAAGCAAGCAACAGTGCCTAATGCACACCCAAATAACCATCTCACTTCTCCACATCTTCTCGTTCAGGAGCAATGCCACCAAATCTTACCTACAACCTCTTCAAATCCAAGTTTTTTTAGGGATGGTACTAAATTTGGTTAGGCAGAACCTACCTAAGCCTCAAAGGGTCTTCGCATTTCAGCATCACCTACCTCTATTTCAGCTACATCGTCATCTTGCAATCAGAACCGTTATGCACCTAGGCATGATGTCTCGCGTATCGCTATTGTGCCTGAAACCCAATAATGCGTGCACCTGTTGCAACAGTCCGGCTTGGAACAATGGTGTAAGGCAGAGGGTCACATGTAAAATCTAGTGTTAATAAAGGACAAGGTGCATTGATCGCTACAGTGGTTGCACAGCAACAATCAGGGCAGGCATTTTCCAGAACCTATTCCTCAAGTCAGCATTATCATGAGCACTTATCAAGCCGGTTTGGGGGGTGGAGGGGACCGCAGAACAATGAGTGTGGGTCTCCCATCTGCAGGGTCACCACATCAACTACCTCGAGCTCTTGGCTATCAGTCTCACTCTCAGAGCCTTCCATCTACTCATTTATGGCAAGGTAATCCTAGTCAGGACGGACAACATGACTACCATGCATTACCTACAAAAACAGAGCAGCACTCACTCTCGCTCCATCTTGGCACAAACCATATGGCATTAGGCACTGTTTCACCACATTCACTAGATGGCAATGTACCTCCTGAGAGTAGACGATGACCTTACAGACCTGCTCAGCATGATGCATCAACAAGTCCACAAATGGGAAATCTACCCTCTGGTCCTGCTCCACTCCTTCCAACGCTAGGACACTCCGCACATAGCTCTCTTTACTAACCTCAAGTACGCAAAATGCCCAAGCCTTGCCTGCAGGTACCCATACCCACAGTCCATTGGCAATGCACTATAAATGGACTGGTTAGGGATCTTTGCTTACGCTTCTCTGATTCTCCCACTTTCCCCTTTGTGGATGCAGAAGATGTAGCAAACTTCTTAAGCCCTCATCCTCGCAGCCCCCGCCTGAGCCAGGTAGCCCTGGTACGCAACCCACATCAGATGCTCCCCCATAGGCTCAGCAGAAACCAATGCCAGATCAGTCCCCAAATAGCTCAATCTAGTGATTAGGCTCCTAAGGACCTGGTGTTTGGTTACCTTTTTTGTCCTGCAGAGTGCATGGATGCCCTACAAAAATCCCACAGACCAACCACATGTGGCTGTTATCCTGCAAAGTGGAAAATATTGACTAGAGAGGGTATTCAGTTTGAAGTTTGCGATGAAGCAATTTATGGGTAATAAATGTCTGTTGTCAGCCCTAAATATGATCGTCACAACCCGTGCAGCATTATCTAAGACTTGAGGCATCTCCAGGTGGGAAGAGGCACATATATATCAGAAGTGCATGGAAAGGTCCACTGGAATATGCTGTGAAAATTGTAATAAGTCTATCCAATATACAAAATGCAAGCCATATGTTTACTGGGAAATCAAACCGCTGCTGGAGGGTCGGTGGACCTTAGGAAAGACCAAATTCATATCCTATGGACAGGCCTGATGTTCTAGGGATAATGGAACGAGGTTCAAGCCGCCATAAAAATCATGGTAGGATACTCCACACCAGCCACACCTGACGGATTTGCTGGGTTGGTTACTGAAAACATTGAAACTCGCATAACAGAGACTCAAAGCTGATATTTCTACTTTTGACAACTGCAAATATGGTCAAAGTAAGCTACGGGAAGCAAACTTTCCTACCCACATTGAATATATGGTTTGTGAAAATTTTGGGCAAAATGACAATAGAATGGCAATCGTGCCACCTGGCCAGGACAAAGATTGTTTTCTATCAGTCTTGGTTTCAACTTTATACAATTTAGGTGAGGACGATAGGGACCTGATGTGCCTGTCAATGTTGAGGCCCTTACAACTGTTTGATTGAAGTATATTTTCCAGTGTGATCTTTTAGATGAAAGGGAATGGAGAAGCGATGCATATGGAAGATGTACAGCTCAGGAACATCACACCCAGGGGAACCACATGGAGGCATAGAAGTAGGGAGTATACAAACGAGAGGTGTTTTGGTTGGAGAAATTTTAATTGTATGATTTGGATAGCTTACTTGAAACACCAGTCAAAAAAAGTTTAAACAATGACGATAGTGTATTTAATATCCTTTTTTAACAAACAAAATGAGTTCTGTACATAGTGGTAAGCATAACTGTATCTTTTCAACTTACTATACAAAGATACATTGAAACACATAAATAAGAGGAATGCTTCAAAGGAAAGGAGCAAGGGCAAAGAGCAAAGGAGAGACTAGCCTGTTAAAGCTGGGAATTAAAACACAGTTTAACAGAAACCAAACCTCAATCAGCCTTCGTAAGCTGATAAAAACATGGTTAAACGGAGAAGTGTAAGGCAGAGATACTAAGAACAGGTTACAAATGCAGGTTGAACGCTGGTAGTGCAGCTGAGACAAAGGAAATTGATGAGAACAATGCTAGATATCCATAATGAGAGAGGTAAATTGGATAAAAGAATTTAGAAATAGTGCAGAAATTCATTAATCTGAAAGAAACAGGTTAGTATTAGATTCCTTACCTTAGAATATCCCCAGGCGTCAGTCTGGATCCGGAAACTTTTGCGTAGCAGTACCCCTGCGCGTCGGTAGGCGTCGTCTGCAGGCGTCCCCTGCGGCTCCGCGTCGTCGGCGTCGTGCGCCGTGATGACGTCGCTGGAGTATATAGACGCCGCCTCCGCGCGCTGACGTCAGTTCTTCTTTTTTCCGCGCCAGTTAGCGCAGATCCGAAGAGCAGTACTCCGGTCTTTTGACCAAGTTTTTTGTTAACTGATTGATCTTTACGGTGCCGGTAGGATGCCCGGTTTCAAGAGTTGTGACGAGTGCGACCGCATGATGTCGGTCACCGACCACCATCGACTCTGCCTCCGGTGTCTGGGCGCGGACCACGACGTGGAGTCCTGCGTCGACTGTCGGGCCTTGACTGGAAAAGCTAGGCGGGAGCGGTCCCGCAAGCTTCTCGAACTCCGGTTGTCGGCCCCGCGTCGAGAGCGGTCCCGGTCCGGTCGGAGGTCGAGGGAGCGGTCGAGGGAGCGGTCGCGGAGCCGCCATGGGCGCTCCGGGAGTCGCCACCATTCCTCCGGCTCGTCAGGTAAGCACAAGAAGTCGGGGCGTCGCCATCGCACCCCCGACTCCCCCCGACGCCCGCGTGCTGCGGCCGGGGGCTCGGGTGACCCCACCCCCGCGGTCCCGCATGGGTCGCCGACGCCGTCTACCCCACACCTGTCGGTCCCTGGGGAAGGCGCGTCGCGTGAGGAGATCGAGGCCTTCCTCATTGCTATGAGGGCGAGGTCTTCTCCGGCGGGGCCTTCGGCGCCTGCGGGCCCGTCGGTCCCGTCTGGGGGCCCGAGCGGTTCGGGTGCTCCTGCCCCGGCGCCGCCGGTGGCTCCGGCCCCGGCGCCGCTGGTTCCCTCTGGTTCGTCGCCGGCTGGTCTCCCGGCCTCTCCGGCGTCGGTTCCTGTGGGCCAGCCCGTGGTACCGCCCCCGCGTGGTGCAGCGACTCCGCCGTCGGCTCCGGCCGGCGTCGGGTCCCCGGCACCGACGCCGCGCGGCGCCACCCCCCTTTCCTCCCCGACTCCGGACTCGGAGCCGGACCGGCGTCGGCCGACGCCGGACCCGACGCCGATGGGGCCCGTTGACCCCGATGTCTATATCGTCGACCCAGAATATGGGTATGACGAGGAGGAGTATGGAGAGGGTTGGGAGGGGTCTGAGGACCCTCTATCCCGTGCCTGCCAGTACGATGTGGACTGGGTAGGTGATCTGGGTGATGCCAGTGGCCTGGACGAGTCGCCCAACCCTGGGTTTGTCTCTCCGTCCCCTGTGGCGTCCGAGGCGGGTGCTGCCTATTCGGTGGTCCTGATGAGGGCTGCCAAGGCCTTACACCTTGAGCTCCCCGTCGCGAAGGTCAAACCGAATATCCTGACGGAAGTTTTTAAACCGCAGTCATGCCCCCAGGAGCCTCTGCTGCCGTTTAATGAGGCCCTGACGGATGTCCTTCTGGGCACCTGGTCCAGGCCCGCCTCTGGTGCGCCGGTTGACCGGAACGTTGCCAGGCGTCACCGTCCCTGCGCGGACGACCCTGCCTTCCTGTCCACCCATCCCTCCCCGGAGAGTCTGGTGATCCAGGCCTCCACTTCGCAGTCCGCATTTCCGTCGGCTCCGCCCGACCGGGAATCAAAGAGGTACGACCAATTTGGAAAGAAAGTGTTTTCCTCTTTGAGTGCTGGGCTGCGGTCTTGTAACACCGCGTGCCTCTTGGGCCGCTACACCCACTCCCTGTGGGATACGGTCGAGGAGTGTTTGCCGCAATGCCCCCAGGAAGTGCGGGACAAGCTCACCCGGGCCTTTGTTGAAGGCCGGGATGCGGCGCGGTACTCGATCCGTTGTGGTCTGGACACCACGGACTCACTGGGACGGGCCATGTCCACTACGGTGGCGATTCGTCGCCATGCCTGGCTGAGATCTGCCAACTTCTCACCAGACGTCCAAAATACGCTTATGGACATGCCATTTGATGGCAGTCGCCTATTTGGTGACAAAGCGGACCACGCGCTGGAGCGCTTCAAGGACTCCAGGGTCACGGCCAAGTCCTTGGGTCTCTCGACCCAGACCCAGCGCCAGCAGACGGGTTCGTTTCGGCCCTTTCGTGGCCAAGGGAGAGGAGGTCCCACACGTGCTGCCAGCCACGCGGCGCAGAGCGCTCCCCAGCGCGGTGGCGCCCGTGGTTTCCGCCGTGGTGGCGGTAGAGGCCAGCGTCGTGGTCAGTCCACGCCTCCCTCCGCTGCGGCATCCAAGCCTTCCTAGTCCGAGCTTTCGGGCTCACGTGACGCCAGTGGGTGGCAGGGTTCGCCATCACCACTCCCGCTGGCGCGCGATAACATCGGACAGGTGGGTGCTGCAGCTTGTCCGAAGGGGCTATGCCCTCCCCTTCGAGTCCACTCCTCCAGCCATGCCACCGCAGAACCACCGTGTGTCGGGGGACCACTTGACACTTCTGCAGGAGGAAGTTACGGCCCTCTTGGCCAAGGGGGCCATCGAGCGCGTTCCTGGGCCAGAAGTAGGGTGTGGTTGCTACTCCCACTACTTTCTGGTACCCAAGAAGGACAAGGGAGGCCTGCGTCCTATCTTGGATCTACGGAACGTCAACGGCTTCCTCCGGAAGGAGAAGTTCAAGATGTTGACTTTGGCTCAGGTCTTGGCTGCTCTAGACCCACAAGACTGGATGGTAGCGTTGGACTTGCAGGATGCGTACTTTCACATCCCCGTCCTGCCGGCCCACCGGCGTTACCTGCGGTTCACGGTAGGCCACGAGCATTTTCAGTTTATCGTGCTCCCATTCGGCCTTACCAGCGCCCCACGGGTGTTCACGAAAGTGATGGCGGTGGTCGCAGCTCATCTGCGCCGGTTAGGGGTTTCAGTCTTCCCCTACCTCGACGACTGGCTGTTGAAGGCGGGCTCGCCCCAGACAGTCGTCCACCACCTTCAGATGACGGCAGACCTCCTGCACGAGTTGGGGTTTTCCATCAATGTGCCGAAATCACACCTGTGTCCCTCTCAAAAGCTCCTTTTCATCGGAGCGGTTCTCGACTCGGCGCAGTTTCGGGTTTATCCCCCGGAACGGCGGGTCCGGGATATTCAGGCTCTGATTCCCATCTTTCAGCCGTTATCCCGGGTTTCGGTCAGGTTGACGCTGCGGCTTCTGGGGCTGATGGCCTCCTGCATCCTTCTGGTGCATCACGCCAGATGGCGGATGCGGGCTCTGCAGTGGGACCTGAAGTTTCAGTGGGCCCAGCATCAGGGCAACCTATCCGACCATGTCCTGATCTCGGAGGGCACTGCGAGACAGTTGCAGTGGTGGCTTACAGACCGCGATTGGGTCAGGGGCAGATCCCTCTCCCTTCCCCAGCCGGAGCACGTGGTTGTGACGGACGCGTCCCTCCAAGGCTGGGGTGGCCACTTGGGAGAGGCGGAGATCAGAGGCCTCTGGTCTCCGGCGGAGTCCCGGCTCCATATCAACATGTTGGAGCTGCGGGCGATTCGCCTGGCACTGAAGGCATTCCTCCCCTTTGTCAACGGGAGTGTAGTGCAGGTGTTCACGGACAACACCACCGCCATGTGGTACTGCAACAAACAGGGCGGTGTGGGGTCGTGGACCCTTTGCCAAGAGGCTCTGCGCCTCTGGCAATGGCTGGAACGTCAGGGCGTGACTCTGACGGTTCAACACCTGGCAGGTTCTCTGAACGCCAGGGCGGACGAACTCAGCCGTCGGTGCTCGGTGGATCACGAATGGCGTCTGAACTCGGATGTGGCGAGAGGCCTCTTTCAGCAATGGGGAGAGCCTTGGTTAGATCTATTCGCCACAGAAGAGAACGCGCAATGTCATCAGTTCTGCGCGTTGGAGTTTCCAAGACGGCACTCGCTCGGCGACGCCTTTCGGCGCGAGTGGAGTTGCGGTCTGTTGTACGCCTTTCCGCCTATACCACTTCTGCCCAGAGTGCTGAAGAAGATCAGGCGCGACCGGGCCCAAGTTATCCTTGTGGCTCCGGACTGGGCTCGAAGGTACTGGTATCCCGAGCTACTCAGCATGACAGTCGGTCCCTCGATCCGCCTGCCCCTTCAGGAGGACCTTCTGTCGCAGCAGCAGGGGACGGTCCTCCACCCGAACCTGTCCAGTCTCCACCTCCATGCGTGGAGATTGAGCGGCGACAGTTGAGGCCATTTGACTTGCCTCCTGAAGTCTGTGATGTCATTCTGGCAGCCAGGCGTCCCTCCACAAAGTCGGTATACGCCTGCCGGTGGAACAGATTTGTGGCATGGTGCACAGCAAAGGCTGTGGATCCCCTTTCTGCCCCTCTATCTGAGGTTCTCCTCTTCCTCCTTTCCCTTGCCCAGCAGGGCTCTGCTCTGGGCACTATCAAGGGCTATCTTTCTGCCCTTTCCGCCTTCTTGAGGCTACCTGATCAGCCATCTTTGTTCAAGTCCCCTATTGTGTTAAGATTCTTAAAGGGCATCACGCACATGTATCCTCCAGCTCCGTTCGTGATGCCTCAGTGGGACTTGAACCTGGTTTTGACTTTCCTGATGTGCGCTCCCTTTGAGCCCCTTCATTCCTGTCCTCTCCGTCTTCTCACCTTAAAGACGGCCTTCCTGGTAGCCATCACCTCTGCCAGGAGAGTGAGTGAGCTCCAGGCTCTTTCTGTTCAACCTCCTTTCTTGTCTGTTCATCCTGATAAGGTGGTTCTTCGGACCAGACCTTCTTTCCTGCCCAAGGTAGTCTCTGCTTTTCACATTGGGCAGTCCATCACCTTGCCCTCCTTCTTCCCGCCTCCGCATCCTTCAAAGGATGAAGAGCGGCTCCATCGTCTGGACCCAAAACGTGCGCTTTCATTCTATATGGATCGCACACGCCAGTTCCGGGTGGATGACCAACTGTTTGTTGGCTACGTGGGTGAGAAGAAGGGAAGGGCGGTACAGAAACGGACCATCTCTCGGTGGGTCGTCCTGTGCATCAAAGCATGCTACTCTTTGGCTCGGAAGGAGCCTCCTGTTGGGCTGAGGGCCCATTCCACTCGGGCCACGGCGGCTACTACTGCCCTGGGCCGGGGAGTCCCTTTGCAGGACATTTGCCAGGCGGCCACGTGGGCCTCGCTGCACACCTTTGCGAGGCACTACTGCCTGGACAGTCAAGTCCGGAGGGATGGCTTCTTTGGCCGTTCGGTCCTCCAGGACTTTCTGGTGTAGGTTGTATTGGTTCGCAGACCCACCACCGGGGTTGGTATTGCTGGGGTATCTATTCTAAGGTAAGGAATCTAATACTAACCTGTTTCTTTCAGATGAACAAGTTACTTACCTTCGGTAACGATATATCTGTAAGAAACAGTAGTTAGTATTAGATTCCTTACCGCCCCGCCCATCCTCCCCGTTCTGCGAACTGATACCTAGGGTTAGGGACATCCCTTTCAGGGCCCTAGTTTCAAATGGCACCAGTGTTGGTTCTCACATGGCTCTGCGTGTTCTGGCGCGGAAAAGCTGTGTGCAAAGAACTGACGTCAGCGCGCGGAGGCGGCGTCTATATACTCCAGCGACGTCATCACGGCGCACGACGCCGACGACGCGGAGCCGCAGGGGACGCCTGCAGACGACGCCTACCGACGCGCAGGGGTACTGCTACGCAAAAGTTTCCGGATCCAGACTGACGCCTGGGGATATTCTAAGGTAAGGAATCTAATACTAACTACTGTTTCTTACAGATATATCGTTACCGAAGGTAAGTAACTTGTTCAGCTCTCCCAGAGGCTATTTAAATGAGAAATAGAGATGGAGACGAATATGGAGATGGATGTCTTCTTGGTAGAGCTTTCCAAGTTAGGACTTTTTCTCTGTAGAGCTTTTCAGGTTAGGACGTTTAGCAAGGTGCAGAGTAAATGGCAAGATCAAAGAAGGGAGATAATTTATTAGATATCCACTGAAAAAGAAGAGTTTAGGTCGAATTCTTCAGGACACATGATACAGCTGATATTAATGAGGATCAAGATTTATTCTGAGACAAGGTAGATCAAGAGTCTCGGCAGGGTCGCTCAACGTCCTGTGATTATTGGTAAATCAATTAATCTCCCTGTGCCTAACAAAATGAATGTGTCCATCTGTAACGCAACTAGTGTTCATGAAAAAAGCTCTGATACCTTAGGTATATACATCTACAAATCTCTCAGCTCTGTGACACATAGCTCAGGTAGGAATTACAGAGATTTTGGTAATTATAGGGCCAACATACTAATGAACAATCATTTTAGAATGTAACTGTGGTATTTACTAACTGCTTAAAGGAGCAGTACAAAGAATACTGGAAATAGTATGGGAACCCTGAATCAACTTTGTGCAAGGAAGATAAGCAATACACTGAGACTATTGGCATATGCCAAGATAGGCTAAAGATGAGGCAGATTTGTCATTGATATGTCATTTGTCTTAGATATTGAAAAAGTAAAACAAATTCTAAACGTCAATATGTGTAGAAGAGATGGCAGTGATTAGGAAAACGTATATGACATAAGGGCCCAAAATCGTAAATGTTATAGAAGGTGGGGTGAATCTGACTGAAAAGGTACAAGAAGAATGTATCCTATGATAGTGAAGAAGAAGCCTTAAATTCATGGAGTGAAACTGAGCTGAATGGAGACTTGCTTGCTGATTGGAAACAGAGACAGGCAAAGAGGGCTTTCGCTCTGCATTTTATCTGTTGGCTGTATTCACAGAGAATTTTTATTTGGCATGGTATGAAAAGAAATACTGAAGACAAGAAATATACGTTTGAATCGATTTATTGATAGATTTGTAAGCATTTACCTTGTTGAATTGTATTTAAAAACTCATAATCTAATAAAAATAATTTAGCCCAAGCCTACTATGAGGAACCAAAAAATAAGGTTCAACCATGTCTTGGCAACAAAGGCTGTATTGCTGATTCTTTACTCAACCCTTGCAGAACCTCTTATGTTTGAATGTGCAGCATATCATAATTTATAATGCACAAAGAGTCTCTTCCTTCAGGACATTCATACAATCAGGAGGTACAGTTTAGGGTCAGTACTGGGGATTTTGAGTTCCAGGCTGATGTAATATACTTAGAAATAAGTTAGTCATTGTATTTCCAGAAGTGCCTGTTTGAGCCCCAACTGAAAATGTTTAGAAAAGTAATTTGCATAATTTCAATTTGAATTATGACATATATTGCTATGCATTGAGTGTCTAAAAACTGTCAAATGCAAACTTTACCCCAAGTGTTTATATATGTAAGACCCTGTTTGGTGGGAAGTGGGGGTTCAATTGGTAGACAGGGACATCTGGGCCCCAGCTGTGGTGGTGGAGGTTGTCTGTCACTGGTGTCCTGGTGCCCATTGACTATGACTAATACAACCTTTTCCACTCTTGACTCTTGGTAGTGACTGTGAGCACTCACAGGCGTCTCAGGGCTCCACAACAAACCAATAGACACATTAAAGCAAACCTGGTGCTCATATTTATGAAAACAAAAGTACTTTTAATCTCATGAAATTAGTGGATGACTATCACTTCTAAAGTACAACTGATACCACTGAAATGGGGCGTCGTTGTACTAAAGACTCCCACCAGCAACAAGAGAAAAATACTGAATCAAACAACAAGGTTTAAGACCTTTCCTGAAAGAAAGATACGTAGGAGAAAATGTGAGAGTCCGTGGCAGTGAATGCACATTTTAGTAACCCTACAAGAAAAAGAGCGACCTCCAATCGGTCTTGAGCAAAGCTAAATACTGTACAATTCAATGGATACGACATATAGGGTTGCTGAATGTTACATTCTATTAGTGAGATGCTACAATCCCTTCCCTTTCAATTAATCTGCCTCTTTTCCGCGAGGACCAAGATTTACACTATTACCGTCCCATCCCATATATGAGTTGGGGGCAGGATTAGGCTTGGGAGCAGTTAACATAAACAGATACTAGTGGGTATGGGTAACTGCCTCTCTCATTCCGTGGCACAGGCTAAGCCCAGTGGCTTTCTTGCAAGTTTTTCTCAACAGTCCTGGGTGAACAGAGGATGTTGTCGTGCCCTTCCACCTTCTGTGCACCGATTCTTCATTGTTGGGCCACAGTAGCTGTTTCAGATGTTAAAAGACTGATTTGTGGAGATGGGTCTTAGTGGCAGTGCCTGACTGATTTGTAGTGGCTCTTTCTAGTTTGGCATGCTCTCTGTGGAGGTAGGTGCTTTCCCAGCTCAAATCTTCTCATGGTGATATCGCCACGCACTAGCAGCCCCTGGGCAGATCAGGCATCTGTTTTAGCAGTGATGCACTCTGTTATATCCTAAGGTTTACACTCATATGTGAATCAGCCTAGGTCCTCCTAGCTGCTCAGCCAGAGTGAGAGATGGTGACGGAATGTTGTTGTGACTGTGATGAATGGAATGCCTGGGTTCCTGTGTGGATGAGTGGTGACAGTTGGTGATGGGCTGAGCAGCTAGGCAGGCTGCTCCTGGTGGGGCTGGCGTAGGATATATGAGAGCTGGGTCAAGAGCTGTTACATGGCTGATCCTTATTTGATACCTCTTGGCATGGATTAATAAAGAAGATTTTAAGAACCTACAACCTGGCTACCAGTGTCTTCATGTACAAAGTACAACACACTCCTTCTGCCCTTGGTGGCAGCACCAGGTGATACGACCCACTGCTGCCTTGCATGCTTTTGGCACAAATGTGGTCCAGCTCACTTCATGAACTGCGCAGGTAGGCCGGGGAAACCTTTTCACAGCAGAGTTCTCTCTTGGTACACTCTGGTCATCCGCGTTCCATGGGGCTTGCTGGGGAAACACTGCCTCTCTTCCCAGGCAGTTTCTCCTCCTGTAGAGCCAGACACCCTCCTTGCCTCACTTAGCAGGCAGACTTTTGTTCTAGGCTCTTCAGGCAGACCCTCGGCTCCTCCAGCACAAAATGTCGGCTTCAGGTGATGTCCATTTATCTCTGGGTAGATGGTTACCTGGCAGATACCAACCCTGGTTACACACCTCTTCAAGTTCTCTGCAGAGCACTCCTTTCCTTGTTCAAGTAGAACAGTGGCCTGGACAAAGTGGGGTGGTTTAATTCCACTTATATTCTCGTATTCCAGACAGGATGTGGATCCGTTGTGCCAAAATATAGAACCAGGTTGAGTTGGCTCTGTTTCTTGTGTCCTTACACTGCTGCTATTCGGGTACAGCCTGTGTTAAGCGTGCTCCTTACAGGGGATAGATCTGGCTTCAAGCAGGTGTACCCCCATGATGGGCATAGTACAGTGTGATTTCCTGTCTCTGCCTGTTGTCACCCTTTCAAAAGCAGTAAACCTAGCCAGACAAAACACAACCTCTACTTTAACAACAGAAACTGCTGTTCCACCCTTCACCTAAACCACCTCCCAAATGGCAGTATTCGTGGACAACTCATCAGCAGCCCTTTGCCTCATGGAATTTCTAAAGATAGCCCTTTCTCCATCGTCCTTACTTCAGCGTCTGGGTCTGCACCCTTCAGCCTTCAGCCATAGGAGTGCAGGCAATCCACTTCCACTGTCTGCGGAAGCAATCCTCAACCTCCATCTTGTGCCATGCTATACCAGGGCCATCCAAAATGGTTTCCACCGACTTTAGTACTCAGACTCTCTCTCACAAACACACACACTCACTCTAATACCATGTGTCTCACATGCTCACTGTACACAAATGTTCTGTTCACACTACAGATTTTTTGTTTTTAAATACTCATCCGTCTAAGACCACCATCAATAGAAAGTAAAATGTCGATACCATTACTAGATTTTAGGAGACGTAGGCAATCAGATTAGGACCCAAGGGCAACGCCCGCCTACCGGTATATGACAATCCCACAGAAAGTCGCTAACCCCTTTCCAAGAAAAGGGGTGGTCTCACTCTCTTCTATTGGAAAGTCACCGACGACTGTTGGTACGAGCCCATATAGAATGGACACTGGGCTAAGAGACGGGCCCGACCCAGTCAGAGATATTCCAAGGAGGCATATTCATAGGATCAAACAGTGATTTTAAACTTAAATATAACCGACCTTAACCTCAGAACTTCCCCCCTATCCAAAGGAACTAGCCACACAAAAGTGTAACGCTGAGACCAATTAAGCAGAAAATCCAATAATACTTTCTTCATGCTGTTCTGCAATCTACCCAAATCGATCTTGGAAATCTTGTATAGGGAAGACAGCCATTCTGAATGCGTGGGGGTATCGCCTCCACCCATCTCCTACAAATTTCTCTCCTAGCCAGCAGGATTGCATAAAATAGGAACCCCCACACTCCAGATGAAAAAAACACACAGTACGCTACCCCAACCCTGTATGTGGTACACCCAGGACAGGGACAGTAGTCCACAGTCTATTATGAAAGCACACTTGGTGTACCCCCCCAAGTCACAGGACAGATTCTATACCTCGGATTGTCAGGGGCAGGCCTAGGCCTCGTAGCGTGATAGCAGGGCCGAAATGAAAAGTTGAAAAGTCAGGATTGCAGTTTCAGATGCAGTCGGGCACGCAGGGCAGGGGAATCCATCTGTTTACCATGCAGAGGGCATTCTTGAGTCAACAGTATATATACAGTTTACTATTGGATGTATATGTGAGAGGAGAGAAAATGTCCAAAAATATTGCATAAAGAAAAGTATCAAGAAGGAATAAATTAACAAAAATACATCATAGTCAGGATAGATTATTTTACATTCCCTGTAATTAAAACCAAACTCTACGTGATATTAACACATTTTTTAAAAGTTCTAGTTGCTGGCACTGAAAACATAGTTATAAGATGTCTTTTTTTAGGGAAATGCTTAAAAGTCAGTATGGGAAATGCTTACAAGTCAGTTAGAGAAAGACGTTTGTTTGCCTAGCTCAAATGGACAAATGTTGTACTTGTATTTCTTTTTCGTGGCTACAGATGAATCTAGTTGTTCAAACACGTTTTTTTGCCAACATCAAATCTCACTGCGCATCTTCTCCTGTTTCAGATGGCAATTTTAAACTTTGCTTTATGTCGAATTGGTTAGAATGGGTCATTGCTTGCAGAAAGGGGATTCAAATCACCCAAGATTAGTTACCCGCTAATTTTACTTATTTTCAACGGTCTTGTATTTGAAACTAATCAAGATGGTTATAAAAGGCAAAGGCAGTAAACCTCAGATGTGTAAGAGGAACGTGCTGTGTTTTCTTTAAAATTTATTTCTTCTCTTTCTTTAGGAAAAACCTCCACACATCCCTTTTTCAACATTTCTTCGGGAGCGAAGCCTAGAACGACGCTGATCATATGTCCACTTTCTGTGCTGAGCAACTGGATTGTAAGTTTTTCATCCTGAAAATGCAATGCAGGCATTCTAAAGTTAGGGCACAATGATGTGTATATACAGATCACCATCAGTTGTGTTCAATGAATATTGTTACGCAAGTAAGCAGAGAATAAACACATTTAAATGTATGTATGAAGCAATGACAATGGTAAGTTCCAAAAAGGACACTAGTTACTACTTTCTTATGACCACTCAATTATGTATTTGTTGGTCTCTCTGCCTTAGTTCAGACCTAGTGTGTTCAATATTTTACACTTTTAACTTTTTAATATGTTATACTTCGAATGGGCTGTTAGTGAACTCTTTTGCACTAGATTGGATGGTTTGCTGTCGGTCAATGATTTGTTGATTTGACGGGTTTGTTTCCTATTGTTTTCCTATTGTTTCCTATTCTTCAGTGTGTCCCGCCCAGTAGCTTTTTGGTCTCAGTGTTTCAATTGGATGAGTTGTATCCTTCAACGGCTGACATAAGGAACTATTTTCTGGGCCTAGGCCATTCATTTTGTCTGACCATTATTATTCTACAACTTCACTTCTACTGTCTAGAAGGAACTGACTCAAAACTACCTTCTTAAAAAAACAACAGGAAGATCTGCTTTTGTCAATAAAGAAGGTTGCTCAGAATGTTAGACTGACATTTCTCCCGAACTTACAGGAATGCATTTAGAGTCATGTTAATGAGTATTATCACCACAATCTAGCATTAACTTATTTAGTTAGGATTTAATAAATAAGCAAAAATTGATGGACTCTTGAAAGTGAATGTGCTAATTTGTGTTGACGTCTCTCCCTCTCTGTAATCTGGTCTGCTAAAAACAAAAGCACGTTCGAGTTTTAGATATTGTCTTTTCTAGTTCAACAAAATACATGCAAAGGCATATGCCCTACTCATAATTCTCTGGTATCCTGAGATCTAGGAGGCAGTGATGGACACCCCGAGTAAATGCATAGGTGTGAAGGCAGCCAAGACGCAGGAAGACCCCCGTTACCTCTTGTGGACTGGGCGCGGACGCAAATAGCTCCCACTTCCCCCATATCAGTCATGATGGCCCTGAGCCAGTTGCGGAGATGGGGACTTCGGTGGTGCCAAGAAGTCCGTAAAAAGGCTGACAGCGTGCCAATGAATATCCAGTGACGTAGGCTGGCAGCATTCCAATGAACCTATTGGGGCGAAATAACAGGTGTATAAAGAGGACCAGGGGAGGTAGAGCGACATTACTGTACGGCAAAGAGCTAAGTATGGAGTTGTATATCGCAAGTACCAGGTTCCTCAGATACGAGTGGGTAAAACAACTGTTAGTCTCATAGTAGCAAGACACCTTGTCAAAGGAATGACTTCAAAGGTGAGGATGTGAATGTATTAAATGATTAGCTTTGGGATGCCAGACGGTGGGGCTATTTGGGGGTGGGGTCAAAGGGATTAAGATGGAGTTGCCACTGGGAGCCCATCTTGAGGGTCCTTGTGGGGCAGGCAGGTGAGACACATTTAGGAGGACCTATTTAAGGGGGGCCCTGGGTGTGTTAGCTCTGTTTCGGTACACTCGCCTGGAAGGACGGCTCAGCATTGCACGTAGCGCTGCTTTGCAGCGCGCCTCTTTTTTAAAAAACTCCTGTTTTTCTATTTGTTTTAATTTTCTGTTTTGTCCCCTTGTTTTTACCAGGACGGCCCCCTGACTGCACATAATTGTTTTAACACCGCTATTTCAGCGGGTCCGGGCTCTGGGGCGGTTGGGCTCAGCAGTTTCCTGATTTTGGCTGCCATATTTGAATGGGCAGTGGCGCTCTGGTAGCGCCATCTTGAGTGTCCTTGTGGGGCAGGCAGGTGAGACACATTTAGGAGGACCTATTTAAACCGTTCCTCGCAGCGCAGCGGGATCGCGCAGCGGGGTTGCCCTCGCGTTTGCCTGAGTCTTGCCAGAGTCCTGCCCGTCTGCGTCCCGGAGGCGGCGGAGCGGAGGTAGGGGTTTGGAGGTTCTTATTACTGCTTATTCTTATTTTTCTTGTTCTTCCTCCTTGCATTCACTCTTGGGCAGAATGATTAGCTATTCTGCTATGGAACTTTGCGCCTTGCAAAAACACTCTGGTGCCTGCTGGTCAGTGTTTCCGGCCCGATACAGGGGGAAACGTCGGTGTCCTGGATGTGGTTGGGCGCCTACTTATACCCCTGCTGCGTCTCGAGGGAGAGGAGATGCCGGTGTGAGACATCTTGGACTACTGCTGAATACCAGGTCGGTAGGCAAACACGCGCTGGAAATCTTTGATCTCCTTGTTAGAGAAAAACCTCTATTTCTTCTCCTGACTGAAACATGGCTGGGGGAGACGTCCAATCCGGACATCATGGCGGCAATTCCACCGGATTATAACATCTTCCGGCAGGATAGAATCACAGGTAGAGGAGGAGGGGTGGCGGTGGTAGTGAATAAATCAGTATCCTGTTCTACTCTTTCTCTTAACACCATTACAGGATCTGAGTCTTTAGCATTCACTATTAGATTGACCCCGCAACAAGCCGTGAAAGGACTGGTGGTATATAGACCCCCTGGCCCAGTGGGTTCTTTTTTTGACGACCTTCAGATGGCGATTGCGGGTCTGGCATTAAGCACACAGCATTGCCTGTTGGCAGGAGATTTCAATTTCCATATGGATGTGGGCGACGATTTGGACGCCAACAAATTGTTGGATATTACGGCTCCTTTGGGTCTTGTTCCTTTTCTTACAGCCCCCACACATGATAAAGGGCATACTCTTGATCAGATTTTCTCTTCGTTCCCTCTGGTCGACATTGAGCTCCTCCCGGTGCTCTGGACTGACCATAGGCTGGCCAGATTTGCCATCCTGGCCAGTGAGTCACCCCCGTGTAGTGCGCCCAGACAACTTGGCCCTGCTAGAAGGGCCTTGCACAGAGTCTCACCTGATTTGCTAGCCATGGCCGCTGCGGACCACCCGTGCCCTCTTACAGGCGATTTAGAACAGGATGTCGAGTCCCTGCAGGGATGGTTGGTGGAGAGGCTGAACGATCTGGCCCCCCCGATGGCCCTGCGGGAGACGGCTAAGAGGGTCTCGGCACCATGGTTTACCGAGGCTCTGCGGGTTGCCCGCAGTCAGTGCAAGGTGGCGGAGAGGGCGTGGCGCCTTAATTATGATCAGGGGGCGAGATTGGCCTATAAGACCATGGTAAAGTCATATCATCGCGATATTCTTCGGGAAAAAAGAGACTATCTGGCTAGGAGGATTGATGCAGCCTCCAACTCCTGTAAAGAGATTTTCTCGGTGGTGCGGGAGTTTATGACCCTAGATCCAACATCTCCCAGGGTGTTCCATCGGAGCTGTGGGTCTGTGACTTGGCCACATTCTTTACAGATAAGATTAGAACTATACAGGACTCGTTCACAGTGGAGTCTTCAGAGGAGGGTGTGAGTGCGGTGACAGGACCGGCACGGTTGTCCGTGCCGGTTGTGGTTCTCAAAGAGTTTCCTGCCATTTCCAGCGATGCCTCACTAGCGCTCTTGTCCAACCTGAAATCGGGCTCGCCTCTGGACCCCTGCCCGGCCAAATTTTTGGCTAGGATGGCTACCGTGGTTAATCCACTGGTGAATCCACTTGTGAATCTGTCTCTTAGTGCCGGGAAGGTCCCGTCGCCCTGGAAAAGAGCCATGGTGATTCCCCTTCTGAAGAAGGCCGGTTCGGACCCAGAGGTTCTGGCCAACTACAGGCCAATTTCCCTTCTTCCAGCGTTGGCCAAGATCACGGAGAAGCATGTGCATGGCGTCCTCTCCGGCTATCTAGAGTCCAACGATCTGCTTCACTCTTCGCAGTCCGGTTTCCGCCCTAGTTTAAGCACGGAGACGGCACTGTTGGAGGTGTCGGAGATCATTAGGGAGACTCTGGATGCTGGAGGTAGGGCCATGTTGGTCATGCTTGACCTATCGGCGGCCTTTGACACCGTCCCCCATGGGGTGCTCCTCGCCAGACTACAGGACATCGGTCTGAGGGGGACGGTGCTCAACTGGTTTACATCATTTCTTGAGGGCCGCCGACAAACGGTCTGGGCCTCTCCGAGCTCCGCTGAAATGCCGCCATTGGGAGTCGGGGTTCCACAGGGTTCTGTGTTGAGCCCGACTCTATTTAACATCTTTATGACACCTTTGGCGGCACTGGTGGAGTCTTTTGGGGCCCGGATCGTGTCCTACGCGGACGACACGCAACTGCTTTTTGCGTGTGGGAAGGATCAGGCCTTCGATGGAGAGAACATCCGGGGGTGTCTGGAGCTGGTTTTTAGCTGGCTTCAGCGAAACAGTCTTAAGGCCAACCCCAGTAAATCGGAGGTGCTGTTTTTCGGCTGCCTCCAAGACCCGGACTGGCGTGCGTGGTGGCCCGTGGATAGTTGTCCTCCGGCACAGGCATCGTTGGTGGCCAAAAACCTGGGAGTGAAGCTGGACAATGGCCTGTCGTTGGTTCCACACATACGGGGTCTGACGGGGACTTGCTTAGGCTGCTTAAGATGCTCCGGAAGTTCCTACCTTTGCTCACAGTGGAGCATAGGAAGATCACCATACAGGCCTTAGTGGGGTCCAGATTGGACTATGCCAACGTCCTCTATCTAGGACTCCGAGACTATCTAGTTCAGCGGCTGCAGGTGGGACAGAATTCCGCGGCCCGCGCGATCTTCGGCCTTCATAGGCGAGCAAGAGCTTCCGCATTGGTGCAGGCGCTTCACTGGCTGCCCATCCGAAAGCGGGTTATGTTCAAGGCTCTGACCTTGGCACATAAAGCGCTATTTGGCGCAGGAGCAAAGTATCTGCAGCGCAGGCTGACCTTCTACCGTCCTACTAGATCACTGCGATCGGAGTCTCTGTTCCTGGCCATAGTGCCACGAGTGAGGAAGGCACGCACTGGGGGTCGTTCCTTTAGTTTGAGGGCCCCTCAGTTGTGGAACACCCTGCCTTTGGCATTACGCTCCTCCTCAAACCTGCTCTTGTTTAGGAAAGGCCTGAAGACTTGGCTTTTTAATCTATAGGAGTCCCTTTTCTTTTTGTTTTTTCTTTGTTTTTGTTGTTTTCTGCATCGGTGTTATGTTGTTTTATTCTGAGCTGCCTGATAAAGCGCCGGGACACTCCCCTGGAGTAGCCGTGCACTATAAAAATAAACATATAACATAACATAACATAACTGTACAGACTTGGCACATGCTGCCAACGCCTGGCAGGAGACCGCTGGCAAACAGGGCAGGTAGCTAGTCAAGCTCGGTACTGCAAAGAGAGGTCACTCCTGAATGGATGTATGACATTACAACGCATTCTTTTACCACGCATGCCTTTACAACGCAGTTTTTACAACGCAAGCTATTACCACACATAGCGCTTAGGGGTGCTGGATAGTGAATAGTTTAATTTACTATTCCAACTCCAGTCCCCGTGGATAGTAGGAAAGGTGTTGGATAGTAAATTAAATCTATTCCCTATCCTAGAGCGCCCTCAGCGCTATGCGTTGTAATGACATGCGTTGTAATAGTTGCGTCGTAAAGGCACTGCATGGTAAAAGTTGCGTTGAAAAAGATGTTCCCCCTCCTGAATCAACCTAACAGAGGGAACTGTTTATCATCTACTTAGCATTACCTAATAAAAGTTGTTACTTGTTCTTGATGTTCACGATTTGGTTATGCATGGGCACGTTTGGAAAATAAAAGTTGTTACTTGTTCTTGATGTTCACGATTTGGTTATGCATGGGCACGTTTGGAAAATAATAAAGTGTGACTTTCAACTTCAGTAAAGGCTCGTTGTAACTTTGTTACATTTATTAGAACTGACCTAACTTAGAGCTCATATGAGTGGCATGAGTGCATAAGGTAGGAAAGGTAGTTTGAGTACAAGAAGGACACTTGTTTAATTTCAGGGACCTCTAGTGGCAGCCTATGGTCCTGCATCCTCTTTCAGAAAAGATTTGTTCCTGACTTCAGGTCTCAGAGAAAAAGTTTTGCGCATTGATTTATTATTTTAATTTCAGTAGATGACAGTGTGCGTAGTTTTTCTGATGGCTTCTTCTGACCGTAGATTCCTCACCTTTAGAATATTCAACAGGTGCCAGACTAGATTTTTTTTTTAAGTTTGAGTTTATTAAACAGTAAAGAAATACAAAGTAAATGAGAGCAGGGAAGAAAGTCAATGCATAAAAATCATAAAGATTATACCAGAAATGGGAAAGGGGGGTGGGAAATCATACAAATACATCAATAATCAAATACCTGAAATAATGACAAAAACCTGGAATAATGATAATACCTAAAAATAGTGACAAGCAAGCAGTAAAAAGCTATAAAACAGATACATAAGTTAAATAAGAAAAGACAAGTCAAGGTGGTTTGCGTACTTCAGTAGAGTCAACATTGTGTGTGACGGATGAAGGGGCAGAGGAGGAGAGGTAATTCACTAAAGGAAACCAAAGGAGATCTCTCTTAATTGCTAGAGAGACTGGGGAAACAAAATTAGTATCCAACCTGTGGTGAAAACATATTGAATTCCACCAGGACCGGAAGAAGACATTAGCGGCTTGTTTCCAATTGGAGGTAATATGATGAAATACAATGGCGATAAAGAGATCCATTAGGAGATAGTGATTA
Organism: Lissotriton helveticus; assembly: GCF_964261635.1. Classification (NCBI taxonomy): domain Eukaryota; kingdom Metazoa; phylum Chordata; class Amphibia; order Caudata; family Salamandridae; genus Lissotriton; species Lissotriton helveticus. Next base: position 232,442,237 of record NC_136072.1, on the reverse strand, counting down.
TATGTTTGGGGAAGTGCAGGGGATAGAGAACCCAAGAATATGTGAGTGGGAGAAAAGGGAATGTTGAAGTGGAAAATTTTCTTAAGCTGGGACCAAACCAAGTTCCAGAATTGAGAAATGGGAGGGCATTCAAAAAGCATATGTTGTAAATTTGCTGATGGACAGGGACAAGACCAACAAATAGGGAGAGCATCTGCTGAAAAAGAGGGCAGAACCGTGGGAGTAAAAAGGGTGCGATTATAAATAAAATAAAGAGTTTGGGTCGTATTGGCAGCTCTAGAAGTCTTATGTATTTTGAGCCAGATTTTATCCCACAAAGCAATCGGCCAAGCCGAAGAAAGATCCTGTTCCCAAGCTAGTTCAACCTTTGATTTGGGGCTATCAGTATAGGACTGGAACGAATTGTACAAGGAAGAAGCAGAAGGAGAGGAGTCTAAAACAGAGGCTGTAGTACGATGTGAAGGAGGGATGGGATTAGAAGCCGGCAAGGATGCAAGATATGATAGGATGAAGTGAATCATATTGAGAGCGCGAACTGGAGGGTAATGAAAACTGAGAGCGGAGATCTGAGAAAGATAGGGGAAGATTATGGGAGAGAAGCTGAGAAATCCATCTAATGCCACGAGAGTGCCAGGACTTCCAGAAAAAAGTACGATTGCGAATCATAAGTTTTTTGTTATGCCAGGTAGGCTGCTCGTGCGTCGAGGAAAGACCAGGATAAAATGAGGAGAGATACGGAGAAAGTAGTTTAAGAGAGTGAGAAAGAACGGGGTTATGAAGGCTATGCAGGGGGGAGGTAAAGGATATGAATTCGCAAAAGTCGAAGGGAGAGAGAAAAGAGGACTCAATCGCCGTGGACAACCAGCGAGCAGATTGCTTGAGAAAGAAGGCACGATGATAAATCTTGAAATCCGGGAAACTGACTCCCGATTGAGATTTATCCTTGCGCAAAGAAGACAATGCAATGCGAGATTTCTTACCCTTCCATAAATATTTTATCAGAATAGAGTCAATCCTTTTAAAATAGTAATCTGGAATATGAAGCGGTATCATGGAGATAGTATATAATATGAGAGGAGAGAGCATCATTTTGATCGAACTCAGACGACCCCACCAAGACCAGAAAAGTGGGTGCCAACGAGTGATGGCGGATTCTAATTTTTTCGAGACATATTCGAAATTGAACTTCAGAGTCTCTGATAAGAGAGGGGCGAACCAAACTCCTAAATATTTCATTTTAGTCGGTTGCCACGAGAAACCAGAAATATCAAAAAGGTGTTTTTGACAATGCAAATTTAATGGAAGGATTTCGCATTTATCAACGTTGAGGCGGTATCCTGTTGCAAAAAAGAAGGAAGAGAAGAGAGTGGATCTGAGCAATAGAAAAGAATATCATCAACATATACCGAGAGTTTAACTTGCTGGGAGGCAAAGGGAAAGACAGAGATCGAGTCGTCCTGACTGATTTTGGTAAGGAAGGGTTCTAAAGCCAAGACAAATAGTAAAGGGGAAAGATGACAACCCTGTCGGACCCCCCTTTTGAAGAGTGAAATAATCAGAAACTGCACCATTGACAAAGATTGACGCCTGGGGACTGGAATAGAGTAGAGAGACAAGAGATATGAATTTAGAAGGAATACCAGACCAAGAGAGAGCTTGAAACATGAAATCCCAGCCAATTCTATCAAAAGCTTTCTCCGTGTCAAGGGAGATGGCAGCGAGGGGTAGATTCAGAGAGGAAGCTTTGCTGAGGATGTTAAAGAAGACTGGAGTTATCCGAAGAGAGGCGACCTTTCACAAAGCCGGACTGCTCGGGACCAATCAAATCAGGTAGAGTGGGGTCTAAACGAAGGGCCAGAAGTTTGGCCAAGATCTTATAATCGGTGTTAACTAATGATATGGGGCGATAGGTTTTTACATAGGGAGTGATCTTTATCGTCTTTAGGGATTAAACAAATTAAAGCTTGTTGGAAGGAACCACTAGATATACCGGAATCCATAAAGGTATGATAGAGAGCTAATAGTTTTGGTAAAAGAAGGGAAGAAAAATGACTAAAAAATTCAATGGTAAATCCGTCAGGACCAGGAGCTTTGCCATGTCGCAGTTTGGAGACAGCGTGAGAAATCTCAGAAAGCGTAATGTCGGTGGTCAGAGGTTCGAAATCCACATGAGATGCGGGGGGGGGGGGGAGAGAGAGACTGAAAATAAGAAAGGATATCGTCCGAAGAAGGGACGACCTCAGGTGTGTAAAGATTCTTATAAAAGAGCATGAATTTAGTAAGAATGGCTTTATCTTTAAACAAAGTGTCGCCAGAAGAAGATTTAACCTGTGCAATCTTTGTGCGTTCTTTCTGAATCTTGAGATAGTTAGCAAGTAATTTTCCCATCTTATTTTGACCCCCGTAATAGCGCGCGTTATATTTCAATAGCGAATTAGAAGCTGCCTCAGTGGTGAATTTATTAAAAGAAACTTTGGCTTCTATGAGTTCTTTAAGAGAGGAGTCAGAATTCGTAGAATGATCGGTCAGTTCAAGCATTTTAATATTCGCGAGTAAGGAAAGGGACTTCGTTCATTGGCCTTTTTACTACAGGAGACGAAATTAATAATAAAACCTCTAGAGGTTGCCTTATAATAATCCCAAACCATAACATAGGGGGAGGTAGAGGTGTGATTGAGCAAAAAGAACTCTGTTGTAAATTTAGAAAACTCCGTACAGAAAATAGGGTCTAGGAGCAAGGAATTGTTGAACCTCCATCTTCCAGAACGCGGAGAAAAGGGGAGGAGGTTAATGTCAACAAGGACCGGGGCATGATCAGAATAGAACCGATGTCAGAATGAATACCATGCTGTGTGAGAGATTTGCTGAGGACGAGATAGTCAATGCGTGACTGAGAATTATGAGCAGGGGAGTAGAAACTATATTCCCTAAGGTCCGGATTGCAGAGTCTCCAAATGTCTACTAAAGCATTGTTGTGGATAGTATTTGTAAACTGGGAGTGCATTTTAGAGGGCGAAAATCTAACTATGGAGTGTCGGTCTAGAATGGGGTCAAAAATTAAATTGCAATCCCCTCCAAAAATGATATAGTCCTCAGATAAAGTAGAGAGTTTAACAGAAATGGAGGGCCAGAACAGTTTATCAACACCAGTGGGGGCGTATACATTAAACAACACAATAGGTATCTTATCGATAAGCAATCTAACTAGTACCCAACGACCCTGAGCATCACATTCCTGAGAAATAACCGAAACATTCAACTTTTTATGCAGTAAGATCAAAGTTCCACCCTTTTTTGTATCAGTGGGGGAAAAGAGAACATGACCCACCCAACAACGTTTAACTTTTAACGCATTCACTCTTGAATGAAGGCCACATCAGCTTTTAGCCTGGCTAAATGTGACAGTACTCGCTGTCTTTTCATAGGGTGGTTTAAACCCTTAACATTCCAAGTAATAACACGGAATGGAAAACAATAAGGAATATATAGAGTAAGACAAAGGCCTGCTTGCTAAGTCAGCAAAAAGAAACAGGTGAGAAGAATGAAATACAGCAACGAAAAAATGTGTAAAGGTAGTCCGAGAGAAAGAAGATGGAAAAGGCATAGTAAAAGAGAGAGAGAAGGAGTGAAAATGTAGAGGAAAAAAGAGTAAGAGAGAAAGGGAGAGGAAAACCAAAGCTAGAGAAAAGAAGGAAGAAAGAGATAGAGAACATGAAGACAGTACAGTCTAAAACAGACGACTGAAAGACGTACTTACGAGACAAGACGTGGAATGGGGGGTGACGACGCTAGAGACAACGGTAACAACAGCGAGACCAGCAACCGTAGCTGGACTTCCACCTACATAATAAAAAGAGAGAAGGGGATATGAATAACCAACATAAGTAAACAGATGAGAGCAACAGGATAAAACGTTTGGCATGGAAATCTGGTAAGAGGGGAATTAAAACACAGGGTAATTATAAAAGGGTAAGACATTGGGAGGAGATGAAAAACACATTCAGAAAAACAATGATCACGTGGATCAGACATATGGACATCAGTCAAACCCAAAACGTATCAGGTGACTCTGGAAGTGTCCATGTCAGTTGTGGTTGCTCCATGTCGACGAAGAAAATCTTGCAATGCCTTCGGATCCTCGAAAGTAGTTGTTCTCTCTTGATATGTGACCTTGAATAGGCATGGGTGCAGTAGACAATACCTAGCATTGAGCGCTCTCAGTTGTGGACGCATGTCCAGGAACTTCTTCCGGCGATCAGCCGTGGCTTTGGCAACATCCTGAGACAGGTAGAGACGGTGGCCCTCCCAGACTATTTGTTTCTTGGTTTTGGCAGCCGAGAGCTCTTGTAAGAGGTCCGTGTATTGAAGAAACAACATTATGACGCCACGAGGTTTATTAGAAACTCTGGGACCCAGACGATGTGCTCGTTGTATGTTCACCGAAGCTAAAGAAGGAGCATCCAATATTTTTGGCAGAAAGGATTGGAAGAACACGGTTGGATTAGACCCTTCCGTTAGTTCCGGAAGGCCATAAAGGCGTAGGTTGTTTCTACAATTTCTATTTTCCAAGTCCTCCGTCTGCTTCTTGAGTTGAAGGATTTCAGCTTCCAAGTCCGGGAGTCGAGAAACAGAGCTCTGGACAGATTCATTGGATTGTTCGAGAAGCAGGACCCGAGAGTCCAGGGTTTCCCACTTGTCTTGCATGCTTTGTAGCGATTGCGCAGTTGATTCCATGAAATGTCTGAGAGCTCGTAATTCCTCCAGAATAAGATCCAATGAAGAGGAAGAAGAGCTGTTGTCAGGAGATGGGGGGTCCTTCTTTAGACGTTTAGATGAGGCCAGAGTGGTCGGAAGCTTACTGGCATTATGAGATTTGGAAATCGCTCCCAGATGGGACTCATGCTTAGACATCGCACCTTCATCCATATCCAGTGAGGGTGAGTCAGAGTCCGAGTGGGCAGGACCTTTGCGCAAAACTTTGATAGAAGAAGCCAGTTTCAAATTGCGAAGCTTTCCCATGTAAAAATGACAGAGTGTGGAGAGCTAATATAGCAGCAATGGCCACATACGATCAAGAATATAGGAGAAGAATCACCACTGACGCCACCAAATGAGCAAGAGATGTACCGGAAGAAAGAGTCACTGAAGAAGAAATTGATTGTGAAAGAGAGCGCTCAGATTATCAGTCCCAGATATAGCACAGCCATGAGGATAAAGAGAACCTTGCATCACGAGGACAAAAACACAAAAAGGCAATTGAGCCGGAGCAAACCAAAATAACAAGTGCAGAGAATTGGCATGGACCCACTGCAGGCAGTCGAAGGAGGAGCTTCAAGGTGAGGTAAAAGCTCAGCCAAACAAAGTAGACGTTAAGGAGAGCAGGAGAAGCAGGTCATATGTACCATGAAGACCGTTGTATGCGGCAAGTAAGCTGAGGCATTAAAATAAGGCAGAAAGAGCGCTGATCCAGTCAGGAAATGGCGGTCGCAGAATGAAAAACATGGTCGCAGCGTGAGGAGAGTCAGAAGTTGCAAGAAATTGCCAGCAGCCAAGGAGAAAGAGAGCTCACCTCATTTTATATTATTATGCAGCAGTCCAATGTGTAAAACATCGCGTAGAAGGCAGCAGCGCACCTCGTCGAATAGCTCACGGAGCTCCGCCTCAGAGGAAACAAAATGGCGGTCGGAGCCGCGAAATGCCGAGACTTCAGCAAAGAAACGTGGAGGTAACTGTAATTCCCCCAGAAAAGGCACCACCAGGCTCAGGCAACATGCGACTATGATGGATGTAGCCGCCGACCGAAAACAGCTCGTTGGTGCAAAGAAGCAGAAGGAAAGGTGGAGTCCGTCACGGGAGCTCCGCCGCTATCCCGCCAACTTGGCCGGTGCCGAGTCCACGCCCCGTGCCAGACTAGATTGACAAGTTTTCACTGCAGTGCTCCTATGCGCCACTTGTTGGCAATGTGCATCTTTTGTGTTCGTCTCAACCCTGGAAATGATAGAGCAGAGCCACAAATAAGCACCACTCTTCCGTATAGATGCCAATTCCTTTCTTTACATGCCTTCAAGCACAGATCTGGAGCTACACTCCCTTTTTCAACAGTTGTTGAATTCTTCAAAATTGCTTTTCCAGTGTGTATGGAAACGATGTCCCTATCAAAGGGATTCAATCCATGCTGTGACTGTCAAAAACAGATGTAGGTGCAGGGCCCTCACCAGGTGAGTGCCCGTTCTTTACATCTGTCAGTCCAAGACGTGGGTGTTCATGCACCTGTTCACATAGCACTACTGCTTTGATAGCCAGGTCCAATGGGAGGGGAATTTAATTTGTTCGGTTCTGAAAGACTTTTTGATGAGTCCGCTCCACAGACCCTCCACCTTGGGAGGTACTGCCTTGTTATATATTCTAAAGGTGAGGAACCTGAGTTTAGAGCTATCAATTAGATGAACAAATTAGTTACTTTTGGTAAAGCTCTCTTAGTGGTGGGTACTCTACCTAACCGCAGATTGCTCACTGCCCTTCTACCTCCCTGTTCTGTGGAGTGGCCTCTTTTTATCATCTAGAAATGTCCCAAACTAGAGAACTGCACACTGGTACCGATATTTCTTTTTTGCTTTGCATGTGAAGGTGTGGAAAGCATCAAGCAAGAAACGGATTCTTAAGTGCAGAGGTGGTGCTTATATGCGGCTCCACACCGTCACTTCTGGGGCAAAACAAAGCTTACGCTGATCCTCATTGCACCATATATTGGCGGCCAGCAGCGCTGCTATGAAAGCTTTTCGGATCCAGTGTGGTGCCTTGTGAATATTCTTAAGGTGAAGTATTTGCGGTTAGACTAACCACCAGAACGAGTGTTACCGAGGGTAAGTAACATGTTGGTTATGGAGATCACTGGTGAATCCCAGGGAGAGCTTGTATGCTTTTCTCCCTGATATCCATGCTGCTGGGACTGGACAGTAAATTAAGATTGAGAAAATAATCCTACTGACATGCAAGCATATTTGAAGATCTTTCGTCTATTTGACATCTTTTCTGCAAGCATCAGTGACTGTTCGATTTCCAACTGGTGAGATAAGTGCATTTAATGAATGCATCCAGTTCAGAGATTGATGTGCAGCCGGAAAGTAACAGCTTGGAATTCTGGCTGCCTGTTTTTTTGCAAATTTCTTTATTGGCATTTCAAATTGCAAAACTAAGACCAGCTAATGATCATTGTCAAAGGAACATTTCACAACTGGCATTCTTGCTGCCTTACTCGTTTTTATGGCCTTTTCAGAAGCAAACAAAATGAGTACCATTGAATGGAAATAGCACCTGTTCGTAGCTCTTAGATACAATTCAGTTGGTAAAGAGAACAATATTAAAGTGGTATTTTATTATTTATAATGAGATGCTCTGGCAGAGCTGTGCTGTGACAGAGGTCTTGAACCTTTTTCATGCCCAGCCACCCTTGTACAAATTAATTGCCTTTAGCCCCCCCAAGAAGCCATAAAACGTCTCCCAGTTATTAATAGTTTGTAAATATTTCATGCAAGCTAGTAGTGGGACTTGAGAGTAGTTCCACAAAAAACTTTGACTGCGGTCAATATTAATGCCTTTCAATGTAGCACATCAAATATGCAGCATGTAAATGAACTCAAATGAGCTAATCATTTCCCGTTCCAACAGAAGGGGTAATTTTTTTAATACAAATACAGACACTTTGTTTTATGCTGCTTTTTTTAAAATTAAATAATTTCCACGAAATTAAAAATACGTTGTAAGCACATGAACTGAAACGTCTAGAGGTCTTCAAGGAATGCAGAGTGTATGCACGCTCCCAAACACTTAGCCTGCAGACCACTGTAACTGATATCATTTCGTTAAATCACTGAAAGCTTTTTCCCTGTTTGACTAGTGTGTTTTTTGAAAATGCAAACATGTCTATGCATTTCTTATGCATATGAACATGCTAGTTAACTGTAACAATGTGCTCATTCTGTTGACACCAAGTCAAAGAAAAATCCCTTTGGGGCTATTCAATAGCATACACAAATACTCAAATTTCAATCACACCTCACTCGTATATCAACCATTAAAAATGTCAGAGTAGTATATAGATGTTTTATTCACTGAGTGAATGCATAAAAAATATATATTTTTATATCCAGCAAGATGTCTAAATCTAATATACAAACAACAAATCAATATAATACACGATATTTAAAAGAATCACTTTGTGAAACACGTGCAGGATGATTATTTCGTAATTCGATATTATAAACAATCAGTATTTATTACATAATTAAAAACATATCATATATATGTAAACAATTCATATGTGAGCATCATAAAGAACACCAAAATAAATGCAAAAATGGCCAAGGGCAACACGTTTCGGTGGCAGTAACTGGTCCAAACCTCCTTCTTCAGACTTTCTTATACAAATGTGTCCAAGGCTCAAAACATCTATATAAAAAGAAGATAGAATGTATATAGATATTGCATTCAATTAACATTGCAATAATAATACTACCAATAAGCAATTGTTAGAAAAGGCTTCTCCTTTAAATAAATCACCCATACACCAACCCAATGGCATTGTCATAAAGAAACCATACCTGTGTTTCATACATTACACATCCCCACTCACTCACCAATATCTTCACAGAGAAGTTCGAGCACAAATAGAGCTTGGAATTAATGCCAACGAGAGGTGATAAAAAACTCATTAAAAAGCATTATCCACAGAAAGTGTAGCTCATCCCTTTTATTCCATGTGCTTTTATTATATAGCTTAAGGTGGTATAAAAAGACCTATCGACCCATTTTGGATTCGATGGCCGAGGGATTATACTTTCATTCTTCTCCTTCAAGTACCAATCAGACTTTAGTAACAGGTAGATTGCCAATGCGGGAATCTAATTAATAGAATATAATAGTAAGATAACCTACATAGGGCTTAATATCAAAATAATGGCTATCAGATGTCTTAATATAGAAAGGGCAGATTTCTCACCCACCTCTCACAATAAAACTGGACAATTGGAAAACTTGGTGGTTACAAAAATAATCCTATTTAAGTCTCCTTCCAGAACGAACATTCAATTTAAAACATAGGCATGAGACACCTCCATGGGTTATCCTAAAAATAATGTTCAAAAATATATATTTGTTAATCTAAAGTTTTTTACCCACACGGTTTATTACGCAGTCTCCTAACAAATTAACCATGTAGGGAATGATTTACCTTGATAATATTAATATGCGGCCTCACATACTTATATTCTTCTTTTGTATTTTCAGCGGGTGGCCAAGCAACATTTCGCTTCAATTTTCTGTTCTATTTTAGTAAACTGTGAATCTGTGGGGAATGATTAATATACCTCTTTTAAACAAATATATAATTTCTCTCTATATCCTGCTCCTCAGTCACATCCCTTTAAAAATTCTGAAGTGCCCCCCTGCTCGTCTAATCTGAAAGAGACACGTTAGTGATAGATTCCTTACCTTAGAATATCCCCAGGCGTCAGACTGGATCTGGAAAATTTTGCGTAGCAATACCCCTGCGCGCAGGCGTCGTCCGCGACCGTCGTCGGCGTCGTTAGCGCCGGAATGACGTAGTCGGAGTACTTAGACGCCGCCCTCGCGTGCTGACGTCAGTTCTTCTTTTTTCCGCGCCAGCTAGCGCAGATCCAGAGAAGCTCTACCCCTTAGTCATTTTTTTACTAAACTTTTTTGATCTTTTGATCGATTCTCTACTCGAGTCTTTGACTCCGACAGTGCCGGTAGGGTTGCCCGGGTTTAAACCCTGTTCCAAGTGCGACCCCCATCGCCGGTGCCTCAAGTGTTTAGGCCTCGACAACGACGACCACACCTGCTCCGACTGCCGGGCCCTGACGTCTAAGGCTAGGCGGGAGCGGTCCCGCAAGCGACTTGAGCTCCGGCAGTCGGCCCCGCACCACTCCAGATCCCGGTCCCACAGGAGGTCGAAGGACCGGTCGCGGGGTCGGAGCCCTCGCAGCTCCGGGAGTGGACATCGGTCGTCAGGATCCAAGTCCTCAGGTAAGAGGCATGAGAGGTCGGAGAGACGTCATCGTTCCTCCGACCCACCCCGATGCTCGTGCGATGCGGCCGAGGGTTCGGGTGACTCCACCCACGCGGCTCCGACGGAGTCGCGGACGTCGCCGCCTGCCCCACACCTTCGGGTCCCTGGGCATGATGCGACGCCAGAGGAAGTCGAGCAGTACCTCATGGCCATGAGGTCCCTCCCTCCTCAGGCGGGTTCCGTGGCGCCTCCGTGCCCAAAGGCCCCGGCTGGGGGGGCCTAGCGGGTCGGGTGCTTCGGCTCCGACGCCGTCGGGTGCTTCGGCCCCAGCGCCGCCGGCAACTTCGGTCATGGCGCCGCAGGCCCTCACTGGATCCGCTTCCGGATCCGGGTCGTCACTAGACGACCTCACCGGTGCCGGCCCTGCAGGTATCGCCCCCGGCGCCCACTGTGGACGCCGTGCCCGATCCCACCCTCGGTCCGGTTCCGGCGCCGGAGCGGCGCCGCTGGGTGCCGCTCTCGACGTCGTTTGGAGTTTCTATTTCCGCGAACCGGCCCCATCTGTTGACCCTGACCTGCAGGAGATGGGTGATGAGGGTGGTTGGGATGGGTCTGTGAACCCTCTGGCACAGGAGTGCCAGTCTCAACAGGACTGAACATATGAGGTTGGGGAGGCCAGTGGTCTTGACACTTCGCCAGACACTGGATTTGTCTCCCCTCCCACCGTGGCTACGTAGGAGGGGGCTGCTTACAGTGTAGTGTTGACGCGGGCGGCCAAGGCCTTACACCTTGAGCTCCCCGTCGCGGCCGTGAGGACTAACCTCCTCACTGAGGTCCTTAAACAGCAGGCAAGCTCCACTGAGCCTCTACTGCCGTTTAATGAGGCCTTGTGTGACATTCTTGTGGGCACTTGGTCCAAGGCCGCCACAGGTCCGCCTGTGGATAGGAACGTGGCCAGACGCTACCGCCCGGCCCCGGGCGACCCTTGCTTTTTGTCCACCCATCCAACCCCCGAGAACCCGGTCATCCAGGCCTCCACTTCCCAGACTGCATTCCCGTCGGCTCCGCCCGCCCAAAACTCACCCAAGCCCTTGCGAAGGGTCGAGATGCAGCGCGATATTCCATCCGGTGTGGGCTGGATGCCACGGACTCACTGGGCAGGGCGATGGCAACGACGGTGGCGGTTCGACGCCACGCCTGGTTGAGGTCCGCCAACTTTTCGGCCGATGTCCAGGCCACTCTTCTGGACATGCGGTTTGATGGCCGTCGCCTCTTTGGCGACAAGGCAGACCATGCGCTTGAGCGTTTTAAGGACTCCAGGGCTACGGCCAAAACCTTGGGCCTCTCGGCCCCACGCCAGCAATCAGATGCCTTTCGCTCCTTTCGTGGCCACGGAAGGGGCGCCCCCACACGTGCTGCCAGCCATGCACCGCAGAATGTTCAACAGCGCGGTGGCGGCCGTGGAAACCGCCGTGGCGGCGGTCGGGGACAACGGCGAGGCCAGTCCATACCTTCCCCCACAGCACCTGCCACAAAACCCTCCTAGTCCGTGCTTTCAGACCCATGTGACGCCAGTGGGGGGCAGGGTTCGCCATCACCTCTTCCATTGGCGCACTGTCACGTCGGATAGGTGGGTGCTGCAAATCGTCCGAAGGGGCTACTCCCTCCCCTTCGAGGCGACTCCTCCAGCCATGCCACCGCAATTCCACCGCGTGACGGGGGATCACTTGCAACTTCTGCAAGAGGAAGTCACGGCCCTCTTGGCCAAGGGGGCCATCGAGCGCGTTCCTGGGCCAGAAGTAGGATGTGGTTGTTACTCCCACTCCTTTCTGATACCCAAGAAGGGCAAAGGGGGCCTACGCCCTATCTTGGACCTACGGAACGTCAACGGCTTCCTCCGGAAGGAGAAGTTCAAGATGCTGACTTTGGCTCAGGTCTTAGCTGCCCTGGACCCCGGAGACTGGATGGTAGTGTTGGACTTGCAGGACGCTTATTTTCACATCCCCGTCCTGCCGGCTCCCCGGCGTTACCTGCGGTTCACGGTAGGCCACGAGCACTTTCAGTTTACCGTGCTCCCCTTCGGCCTTACCAGCGCCCCACGGGTGTTCACGAAAGTGATGGCGGTTGTCGCAGCTCATCTGCGCAGGTTAGGGGTGTCAGTCTTCCCCTACCTCGACGACTGGTTGTTGAAGGCGGGCTCGCCCCAGACAGTCGTCAGCCTCCTCCAGACGACGGCCGACCTCCTGCACTTGCTGGGGTTCTCCATCAACGTGCCGAAGTCACACCTGTGCCCCTCTCAGAAGCTCCTCTTCATCGGAGCGGTTCTAGACTCGACGCAGTTTCGGGTTTATTCTCCCGAACAGCGGGTTCGGGATATTCAGGCTCTGATTCCGATCTTTCAGCCTTCATCCTGTGTCTCGGTCAGGTTGACGCTGCGGCTTCTGGGGCTGATGGCCTCCTTCATCCTTCTGGTGCATCACGCCCGGTGGCGGATGCGGGCTCTGCAGTGGGACCTGAAGTTTCAGTGGGCCCAGCATCAGGGCAACTTGTCTGACCATGTCTTGATCTCGGAGGGTACTGCAAGACAGTTGCAGTGGTGGCTCACGGACCGCGATTGGGTCAGTGGCAGATCCCTCTCCCTACCCCAACCAGAGCACGTAGTTGTGACGGACGCGTCCCTCCAGGGTTGGGGGGCCACTTGGGAGAGGCGGAGATCAGAGGCCTCTGGTCTCCGGCGGAGTCCCAGCTCCACATCAACCTTCTGGAGCTGCGGGCGATCCGACTTGCACTGAAGGCATTCCTCCCCTCTGTCCGGGGGAGTTTAGTGCAGGTGTTCACGGACAACACCACCGCCATGTGGTACTGCAACAAACAGGGCGGGGTGGGGTCGTGGACCCTATGCCAGGACGCTCTGCGCCTCTGGCAGTGGCTGGAACATCAGGGCATGACCCTGTTGGTTCAACACCTGGCAGGTTCCTTGAACGCCAGGGCGGACGAACTCAGCCGTCGGTGCATGATGGATCACGAATGGCGTCTGAACTCGGACGTGGCGCAAGGTCTCTTTCAGCAGTGGGGAGAGCCTTGGTTAGATCTATTCGCCACAGAAGAGAACGCGCAATGTCATCAGTTCTGCGCGTTGGAATTTCCAAGGCGACACTCACTCGGAGACGCTTTGCGTCGCGAGTGAAGTTGCGGTCTATTGTACGCCTTTCCGCCTATACCACTTCTGCCCAGAGTGCTGACGAAGATCAGGTGCGACCGGGCCCAGGTTATCCTTGTGGCTCCGGACTGGCCACGAAGATACTGGTATCCCGAGCTACTCAGCAAGTCAGTCGATCCCCCGATTCGTCTTCCTCTTCGGGAGGACCTTCTGTCGCAGCAGCAGGGGACCGTCCTCCACCCGAACCTGTCCAGTCTCCACTTGCAAGCTTGGAGATTGAGCGGCGACAGTTGAGGCCATTTGACTTGCCTCCTGAAGTCTGTAATGTCATTCTGGCAGCCAGGCGTCCCTCCACAAAGTCGGTATACGCCTGCAGGTGGAACAGATTTGTGGCATGGTGCACAGCAAAGGCTGTGGATCCACTCTCTGCACCCCTTTCTGAGGTTCTCCTCTTCCTTCTTTCTCTTGCCCAGCAGGGCTCTGCTCTGGGCACTATCAAGGGGTACCTTTCTGCCTTCTTAAGGCTATCTGATCAGCCTTCCTTGTTCAAGTCCCCAATTGTAAATAGGTTTTTGAAGGGCATCACACACTTTTCCCCCTGTTCCTTTCGTGATGCCCCAGTGGGACTTGAACCTTGTACTTACTTACCTAATGTGTGCTCCCTTTGAGCTGCTCCATAACTGTCCTCTCCGTCTTCTTACTTTGAAGACTGCTTTCCTGGTTGCCATCACCTCTGCCAGGAGAGTGAGTGAGCTCCAGGCTCTTTCTTCTACACCTCCTTTCCTCTCTGTCCATCCGGACAAGGTTGTGTTGCGGACAAGACCCTCTTTCCTGCCCAAGGTTGTCACGGCATTCCACATCGGGCAGTCCATTACCTTGCCCACCTTCTTTCCGCCTCCGCATCCCTCGAAAGAGGAAGAGAGGCTCCACCGTCTGGACCCAAAACGTGCGCTCTCTTACTATCTGGATTGCACACGCCAGTTCCGGGTGGATGACCAACTCTTTGTTGGTTACGTGGGCGCCAAGAAGGGAAAGGCGGTGCACAAGCGGACCATCTCTCGGTGGATCATCTTGTGTATCCAGGCGTGTTACTCCTTGGCTAAAAAGGAGCCCCCTGTTGGACTGAGGGCTCATTCCACTCGGGCCACGGCGACTACCACTGCCCTGGGTCGAGGAGTGCCCTTGCAGGACATTTGCCAGGTAGCTACGTGGGCCTCGCTGCACACGTTTGCAAGGCACTATTGCTTCGACAGCCAAGTCCGGAGGGATGGCTTCTTTGGCTGTTACGTCCTCCAGGACTTTCTGGTGTGATTATTGGTTCGCAGACCCACCACCGGGGGTCTGTATTGCTGGGGTATCTATTCTAAGGTAAGGAATCTATCACTAACGTGTCTCTTTCAGATGCACAAGTTACTACTTGTGTAACAATATATCTGTAAGAGACATTAGTTAGTGATAGATTCCTTACCGACCCACCCATCCTCCCCGTTCTGCGAACCGATATCTAGGGTTAAGGTCATCCCCTTTCAGGGCCCTAGTTTCATGGCACCAGTGTTGGTTCTATCATGGCTCTGCGTATCTGGCGCGGAAAAGCTGTGTATCAGAACTGACGTCAGCGGGCGAGGGCGGCGTCTAAGTACTCCGACGACGTCATTTCGACGCTGACGACGGTCGCGGAGCCACGGACGACGCCTGCCGGCGCGCAGAGGTATTGCTACGCAAAATTTTACGGATCCAGTCTGACGCCTGGGGATATTCGAAGGTAAGGAATCTATCACTAACTAATGTCTCTTACAGATATATCGTTACACAAGTAGTAAATTGTGCATTCCAACTGTTGTATAGCATTTTAGGACCCTAGTGTAACTGTCCCGATTCATGCCCTTATATAGGTATAAAATATTGTATCCTTATATAGGCATAGAAATCATAACCATAACCATATTAAGACATAGCTCAAGTAGTCCTAATACGGCTTGGCTACTTCCGCTAGTTCCGAAAATCTACAACGATTTCTTGGTTGCATGAATATTAATTTATCCAAGAAATCATGGAGTTTTCAGAGAATTAAGTCTCTAATGACGTTTTTATGTCCAATCTTACGTCAAGCTCGGCACCTTCAAGGTATAAATATGCCCACACTTGTCCAAACAAACACACGGTGATTTGGAGCAGTTCTACTATCTACTTGCCCGACGCGCCCTGCTGCAGCAAGTGCTGAAGGAAGCCGACCCTCCAGCTGACGCACTGAGAGACGCTGTATTTTCTCCTGCTGAGAAATCCAGCTCCAGTGTTTCCAGGGTACCCTTGCGGGTTGCTGGGAAATAGAGTCCTGCGAGAGAGAGATACCAGACCTCCTACATTCTAAAAACCAAGGTTCGGAGCTGATTAGACCCTAAGAGAATTCTTGGATTAGATTCTTGGCAAACGAATACTAAAACTAGGCTAAAACTTACTTACTTCCTCCCTTGTACTAGACCTAGGTTAGGTACACCGGGGTAGGCGTATTTTAGAAGCACCAGTTCAGTACTTTTAGTCATTATTTATCACTGTATGTATTTTATGCATTTTTGGTATTTTATGGCTTAGAAACCATATCATGCTTTTACAATATTATTTTATAATATTCTTCGTACTGTACGCTTTGTACTTTACCACAAGTATTACGATTGCAGCAGTTCATTTCTTATGCTTGAGAAAAAAGACTGTTCAATAAATATTTTATTGAAAACGCCCATCTCTCTATTTCTCTGCACCTCTGGTGAAACGAAGCATGCACGATTGACTGAGTGAAATAAATATCTATTTTTTCCGCGACTCTAGAGATATATTTCTTATTCTTGGGAAACAAAGTTGTCATGTTTTATGCGGTTGTCAGAAACGAAATCCCTTCTTGTTTATTCGAGAAAGTTTATAGTGACCTCTAAGCTAGCTGGCACACACACAATTAAGTTTAGTATATTCGATAGAGACCTAGTCGACTTCAGTCCTACGTCTAAACTACAGGATACACTATTCCAATGCGCAGAGCCTATTGGGAATATAGAAACTACACTACACAACTGCTGTATGTCACCTATGTACACACAATCTGCTTAAACTGTTTTTGCTATATGTGTCCCATTTTAATTAGCCCTAGGCTTCTCTTGTACCCATTTTATATAATGCAGTCTCTGAGGTAAACTGAAACTGATGTTCTGGACTGAGAAATAATGATTAGTCAATAAGCGAACTTTGGAAAGCAAATCGGTAAATGCCCTTTCGGTGTGCCTATTTATGTAATCACCTAGGCTAATTACGGCGAGTTCCTACGCGTGTAGTCAATGTCATAAACAATGAACTGACATGCGCTGACGTCCTTGGCATAGAAAGAATAAAAGGACTAAATCCCCCAATAAAAACCCCGCCATATTTGACTGGGGAGAGGGGTGAACTATTAAGCACACTAGGTCATAGATAATACTTGTTTAATAGGATCATTCTTATCAAAAAAAGTTTTTGGTGGAACTGACAAAAACAATAAACTACATAATTAAACGCTACATTATTAAAAAATGCTGGCATACTCAGCATCATAAACATAAAATGCGAAAACTAAATACATCGGAAAAAGTTTACCGCCATATTGGGATGGGAAAAAGTGATCAACCTTATCCGATAGTATAGCACAATCTAAAAATTTTATATGTGAACTACAACCTTCTTTTTAAATTTTTTTTTTTTCTTTATACCCCAATATAGCTTGTTCACCAAAGCTATTCATAATACAACAGACCCCTTCCAAGGCCTAAGATACGCTATACAGTCCTACATGGAACCATATTTACCCCTATCTACCAGTACAACAACAGGAAACCTTAAACGATTTACCCGAGGGGAAACATTAGGAACTCGTCTAAGTAATCATCGTTTCCCATTCTTCCCTGCTTTTCCAGCCCTGTCTAATGATGTTGAATACAGATATATACCATTGGTCACGCTGTTTTCGTTTATTTTCAAGATTGCCTCCTCTCCTATTTATGGTTACTCTTTCCTGAATAAACCAAACCAATTCAGTCTCTTTATGTCCTGTTTCAATATAGTGTGACACTAAGGGGGCATTGATTTTCTTCATTTTAATTGCAGATTTATGTTCCGCCAACCTAATCCTCAATTCTAGACTAGTTTCACCAATATAGGCCAGCCCGCAGGGACACTTCAAATAGTAAACAATATTTTTGCTACAGCAGTTACTTACACACTTAGCTCTAATTGTCCTCCCATTATGGGTGATTTCTTTAGTTATCAAACAGCAATCACACATTTGGCAATTGCCACAACGATCTGAAAGAGACACGTTAGTGATAGATTCCTTACCTTAGAATATCCCTAGGCGTCAGACTGGATCCGGAATTTTTTTGCGTAGCAGTACCCTTGCGCGTCGGTAGGCGTCGTCTGCGGCTCCACGTCCGTCGTCGGCTTCGTGGGCGCCGTGATGATGTCGTCTGAGTACTCGGACGCCGCCTCCGCGTGCTGACGTCAGTTCTTCTTTTTTCCGCGCCAGCAGCGCAGATCCGGAAAAATGTTACCTTAGTCTTTTTTTACTAAACTTTTTGATCCCTTTTGATCATTCTTTTTCGAGTCTTCGACTCCGAACGGTGCCGATAGGGATGTCAGGTTTTAAACCCTGTGAGGACTGCGACCGACTGATGTCGGTCACCGACCCTCACCAACGGTGTCTCCACTGTCTCGGAGTCGACCACGACGACAAGACCTGTTCCGACTGCCGGGCCATAACTTTGAAAGCTAGGCGGGAGCGGTCCCGCAAGCGACTCGAACTCTGCCAGTCGCCCCGTGCCGAGAGAGGTCCCGGTCCGGACGGAGGTCGAGGGACCGGTCGTGGGAGCGAAGCCATTGTAGCTCCGGGAGTCGACATCACTCCTCAGGGGCGAAGTCGTCAGGTAAGCACAAGAAGTCGAAGAGACGTCATCGCTCTTCCGACTCCCCCCGACGCTCGCACGACGCGGCCGGGGGTTCAGGTGGCACCACCCACGCGGCTCCATCGGAGTCGCAGGCATCGCATCCAGCCCCATACCCTCCGGTCCCTGGGCCGCGCACGACGCCGGAGGAGATCGAGCGGTTCCTCATGGCCATGAGGTCCCTCACTTCCCCGGCGGGCTCCGCGGTGCCTCCGGGCCCAGCGGACCCGTCTGGGGGCCCTAGCGGGTCAGGGGCTTCGCCCACGGCGCCGTCGGGTGCTTTGCCCCGGCGCCTACGGGCCCGGCGCCGCAGCCCGCCACTGTATCCGGTTCCGGATCCGGGTCATCGCCGGTAGACCGAACCACCTCCCCGGCGCCGGCCCCTCAGGTGTCACCCCCGGCGCAGTCCCCGATACCTCCCTCGATCCGGCTCCAGCGCCGGAACGGCGCCGCTGGGGCTGTTCGGAGAGTTAGTCTTCCATGAGCCGGCCCCATCATTTAACACCCCTGAGTACCAGGAGATGGGTGATGAGTATTGGGAGGGGTCTGAGGACTCTCTGCCCAGGAGGACTGGACAGGTGGACTTGGGGATGCCAGTGGTCTGGACACCTCGCCAGACACTGGTTTTGTCTCACCTCCTACCGTGGCTACGGAGGAGGGGGCTACCTACAGTGTGGTGCTGACGCGGGCGGCCAAGGCCTTGGGCCTTGAACACCCCGTCGCGGCCGTGAGGACTAACCTCCTCACTGAGGTCCTTAAACCGCAGTCAAGCTCGGCTGAGCCTCTGCTGCCGTTTAATGAGGCCTTGTCCGACGTTCTTTTGGGCACTTGGTCCAGGCCCGCTACAGGTTCGCCTGTAGATAGAAACGTGGCCAGACGCCACCGCCCGGCCTCGGGCGACCCTTGTTTCCTGTCCACCCACCCCACCCCTGAGAGCCTGGTGATCCAGGCCTCCAATTCCCAGACCGCATTTCCGTCTGCTCCGCCTGACAGGGAATCCAAGAGGTATGAGCAATACGGCAAGAAGGTATTCTCCTCCCTAAGTCTGGAACTGCGGTCTTCCAACACCGCATGCCTCTTGGGCCGCTACACCCACTCCCTGTGGCACACGGTCGCGGAAGTGCTGCCAGAATGCCCGTTGGAGGTACGGGCTAAACTCGGCCAAGCCATTGTGGAACGCCGAGATGCGGCACGTTATTCTATTCGGTGTGGACTGGATACCACCGACTCACTGGGCAGAGCGATGGCAACGACGGTGGCGATTCGTCGCCACGCCTGCTGGAGGTCCGCCAACTTCTCGGCTGATGTCCAGAATACACTCATGGACATGCCGTTTGATGGCCGTCGCCTTTTTGGCGACAAGGCAGACCATGCGCTTGAGCGCTTTGAGGACTCCAGGGCTACGGCCAAGTCCTTGGGCCTTTTGGCCCCGTGCCAGCAAACGGGTGCCTTCCACTCCTTTCGTGGCCACGGAAGGGGTGTACCCACACGTGCTGCCAGCCACGCACCGCAGAGTAATACCCAACGCGGTGGCGGCCGTGGAAACAGCCGTGCCGGCGGTCGGGGACAACGGCGAGGACAGTCCACACCTTCCCCCACAGCATCCGCCTTAAAACCTTCCTAGTCCGTGCTTTCAGGCCCATGTCGCCAGTGGGGGGCAGGGTTCGCCATCACCTCCTCCACTGGCGCACTGTCACATTGGACAGGTGGGTGCTGCAAATCGTCCGAAGGGGCTACTCCCTCCCCTTCGAGGCGACCCCTCCAGCCATGCCACTGCAGAACCACCGTGTATCGGGGGATCATTTGCGACTTCTGCAGGAGGAAGTTACGGCCCTCTTGGCCAAGGGGGCCATCGAGCGCGTTCCTGGGCCAGAAGTAGGGTGTGGTTGCTACTCCCACTACTTTCTGGTACCCAAGAAGGGCAAAGGGTGCCTATGCCCTATCTTGGACCTACGGAACGTCAACGGCTTCCTCCGGAAGGAGAAGTTCAAAATGCTGACACTGGATCAGGTCTTGGCTGCCCTGGACCCAGGAGACTGGATGGTAACGTTGGACTTGCAGGACGCGTATGTCCATATCCCCGTCCTGCCAGCCCACCGGCGCTACCAGCGGTTCACGGTTGGCCACAAGCACTTTCAGTTTACCGTGCTCCCCTTCGGCCTTACCAGCGCCCCACGGGTGTTCACAAAGGTGATGGCGGTGGTCGCAGCTCATCTGCGCAGGTTAGGGGTTTCAGTCTTCCCCTACCTCGACAACTGGTTGTTGAAGGCGGGCTCGCCCCAGACTGTCGTCAGCCACCTCCAGACAACGGCAGACCTCCTGCATCAGCTGGGGTTCTCCATCAATGTGCCGAAGTCACATCTGTGCCCCTCTCAGAAGCTCCTCTTCATCATAGCGGTTCTCGACTCGGCGCAGTTTCGGGTTTATCCTCCCGAACAGGTTTGGGATATTCAGGCTCTGATTCCACTCTTTCAGTCTTTATCCCGGGTCTCGGTCAGGTTGACGCTGCGGCCTCTGGGGCTGATGGCCTCCTGCATCCTACTGGTGCATCACGCCCGGTGGCGGATGCTGGCTCTACAGTGGGACCTGAAATTTCAGTGGGCCCAGCATCATCGCAACCTATCCGACCGTGTCCTGATCTCGGAGGGCACTGTGAGACAGCTGCAGTGGTGGCTCACGGACCGCGATTGGGTCAGGGGCAGATCCCTCTCCCTTCCCAAACCGGAGCACGTAGTTGTAACGGACGCGTCCCTCCAGGGCTGGGGAGGCCACATGGGAGAGGCGGAGATCAGAGGTCTCTGGTCTCCGGCGGAGTCCCGGCTCCATATCAACCTTTTGGAGCTGCGGGCGATTCGTCTAGCACTGAAGGCATTCCTCCCCTCTGTTCGGGGGAGTGTAGTGCAGGTGTTCATGGACAACACCACCGCCATGTGGTATTGCAACAAACAGGGCGGGGTGGGGTCGTGGACCCTTTGCCAGGAGACTCTGCGCCTCTGACAGTGGCTGGAACATCAGAGCGTGACCCTGGTGGTTCAACACCTGGTTGGTTCTCAACGCCAGGGCGGACGAGCTCAGCCGTCGGTGCATGATGGATCCCGAATGGTGTCTGAACTCGGACGTGGAGCAAGGCCTCTTTCAACAGTGGGGAGAGCCTTGGTTAGATCTATGCACCACAGAAGAGAACGTGCAATGTCATCAGTTTTGCGCGTTGGAATTTCCAAGGCGGCACTCGCTCGGAGACGCTTTTCGCCGCAAGTGGAGTTGCGGGCTGTTGTACGCCTTTCCGCCTATACCACTTCTGCCCAGAGTGCTGAAGAAGTTCAAGCGCGACCGGGCCCAAGTCATCCTTGTGGCTCCGGACTGGGCACGACTGTACTGGTATCCAGAGCTACTCCGTATGTCAGTCGATCCCCCGGTTCGTCTGCCTCTTCAAGAGGACCTTCTGTCGCAGCAGCAGGGGACGGTCCTCCACCCGAGCCTGTCCAGTCTCCACCTCCATGCTTGGAGATTGGGCGGCGACAGTTGAGGCCATTTGACTTGCCTCCTGAAGTCTGTAATGTCATTCTGGCAGCCAGGCGTCCCTCCACAAAATCGGTATACGCCTGCAGGTGGAATAGATTTGTGGCATGGTGCACAGCAAAGGCTGTGGATCCACTTTCTGCCCCTCTTTCTGAGGTTCTTCTCTTCCTTCTTTCTCTCGCCCAGCAGGGCTCTGCTCTGGGCACTGTCAAGGGCTACCTTTCTGCCCTTTCAGCCTTTCTAAGGCTGCCTGATCAACCTTCTTTGTTCAAGTCCCCTATTGTAAATCGTTTTCTGAAGGGCGTCATACACATGTTCCCTCCTGTTCCATTTGTGATGCCTCAGTGGGACTTGAACCTTGTTCTTACATTTCTGATGTGCGCTCCCTATGAGCCACTTCACAACTGCCATCTCCGCCTTCTTACTCTGAAGACTGCTTTCCTGGTTGCCATCACCTCTGCCAGGAGAGTGAGTGAGCTCCAGGCTCTTTCATCTAAACCCCCTTTCCTTTCTGTCCATCCGGACAAGGTTGTGTTGCGGACTAGGCCATCTTTCCTGCCCTAGGTTGTCACGGCCTTCCACATCGGGCAGTCTATCACCTTGCCCACCTTCTTTCTGCCACCGCATCCCTCTAAAGAGGAAGAGCGGCTCCACCGTCTGGACCCAAAACGTGCGCTCTCTTATTATCTGGATCGCACACGCCAGGTCCGGGTGGATGACCGACTCTTTGTTGGTTACGTGGGCGCTAAGAAGGGAAAGGCGGTGCACAAGCGGAACCATCTCTCGGTGGATCATCTTGTGTATCCAGGCATGTTACTCCTTGGCTAAGAAGGAGCTCCCTGTTGGATTGCGGGCTCATTCCACTCGGGCCACGGCGACTACAACTGCCCTGGGCCGGGGAGTGCCCTTGCAGGACATTTGCCAGGCAGCTACGTGGGCCTCGCTGCACACGTTTGCAAGACACTATTGCCTGGACAGTCAAGTCCGGAGGGATGGCTTCTTTGGCCGTTCCGTCCTCCAGGACTTTCTGGTGTGATTATTGGTTCGCAGACCCACCTCCGGGGTTGGTATTGCTGGGGTATCTATTCTAAGGTAAGAAATCTATCACTAACGTGTCTCTTTCAGATGCACAAGTTACTACTTGTGTAACGATATATCTGTAAGAGACATTAGTTAATGATAGATTCCTTACCGACCCACCCATCCTCCCCGTTCTGCGAACCGATATCTAGGGTTAGGGTCATCCCATTCAGGGCCCTAGTTTCAATGGCACTAGTGTTGGTTTTTAACATGGCTCTGCGCTTCTGGTGCGGAAAAGCTGTGTCTAAGAACTGACGTCAGCACGCGGAGGCGGCGTCTAAGTACTCCGACAACGTCATCACGGCGCCGACGACGGACGTGGAGCCACAGACGACGCGCGAGGGTACTGCTACGCAGAAAAATTCCGCCTGTGGATATTCTAAGGTAAGGAATCTATCACAAACTAATGTCTCTTACAGATATATCGTTACACAAGTAGTAACTTGTGCATTGTTCCCTGTGGCGATGGTATTGTCTAATGTAGTCTGTATATTCCTGACATCTTCCCTGTAAGTGTGGACTAACTGATTCCGCAGGTTGAAAAGCAAATAAAGGTTTTTCCTGTCTCACATCCTCCTGATCATTTAAAATATGCCAATTCCTATATACCACATTTTTTATTTTATTGCTATAAATATTGAATTGACTGACAAAAACTACTCTTGATGTATTGCGTTCTTTGGTGGTTTTATTCAACATGGTATCCCGATCGTAAAACCTGGCTCTCTTAAAAGAGTGGTATATACGTTTTTTGGGGTTACCTCTAAACTTTTAATTTGTTTTTCAGTACAGTAGAGTGTTCATAAAAATCTGTCAGGTTGGTACAATTTCTCCTTAGACTGAGGAATTGACTAAACGGGATATTATCCCGCTGGGATTTAGGGTGGAAACTGGAGTAGTGGAGAAATGTATTTTTGGCCATTGGCTTTGTAAATAATTCTACCTACAGTTTCCCCTCTACATCCTTAATGGTGATGTCCAAATAATCTACACTAACCTTACTTTGATGAGCAGTGAATCTCAAATTTTCGTCCCCCAAATTTAACCAGGTAAGGAACTCAGTTAACTGCTCATTGGGCCCATTCCAAATGAAAAAGACATTGTCAATAAAACAATGCCATTCCAGAATATTTTCATAAAAGGGTGCCATTTCATTGTATACATGACGGTCTTAAAAATCACCGACATATAGACGTGCCAGACTGGGGGCACAAGTGGCCCCCATGCTGGTCCCCTTCTTTTGGCGCCACAACTGATCTTTAAACAAAAATTTGTTGTTAAAAAGAACAAGATTTGTGCATTGAACAATAAAACCCCTGTCCACACCCTCTATATTCAAACCTTCTAATACCCTTTCAACCACCTCTACAGTCACCTGCTGGGGTATATTTGTATAAAGAGACTCAATGTCCAGGGTAACTAGACATTGAGTCTCTTTCACAAATGGCTTATTCTCAATCAGGCTAATTATGTGGGAAGAATCCCTCACATAGGATTTCAATTGACTTACTCATGGTTTCAACAAACAGTCTATATATTTGCTCAATATTTCAAGCAATGAACCCAAGAATTCTGTTGACATCACATATAGATGATTAACTTTAAACAATATAAATTGTATTATTTTGATGTACAACATAACACAGGCTAATACTGTAGATAAACATAACAGAAGTAAGTCTTCATTAGAATATGTTGTCCCACATTAGGGCCCCAAATGAACATACAATCAACAGCATAAACAGTGGAGTCGAGAAAGTTCCGTATTTGTACATTCCCCACAAGAAGGGTACAAACCGCTTCATTTCAGAAGATCCACTGACAGTAAAGTAATGCTTGAAAAGAGAAAAAATAAAAAGGTATGCATTTGTGGACACTTAGCAGGGAAGGACACTTACGGACGTCCACTCACCAGCGCCCACATGTGTCACAAGGGAGCGGGGAAATCCAGTAGCAGGAGAACGGGTGGGCTACTCGAATGGGAGAGACAGATCTATGTCTCTGTTTGTAACACAGAAGAGGGTCTACTTCTCCTCATGCCCAGTGTGAGGATCTCAATTGGGCATGGTGGCCAGCTGAAACTCATAAGCCACTGATAGCCCCGACCGACCCTACACAAATCCAAGCGACTTATTTAGTGTTACAGGGGAGAAATCAGGTTTGTTCCAGTTATCAGTCAGGGCGGGTGATTATCATTTTTCGCATCTAAATTCCTAATGTATACTTCCCAGCACCCCTTATATGCTGTGCTCACTCCCCTGGTGTCAGCATTGCAACCACAACTGCCTAGGTACGTGCCCATTTTAACAGTGTACCTAGCCAAAATAGATGATTATACTTAAATAATATTCCCTCAACTCACTGCCATGGTTTTGAAATACATTTTATGTAGACGTGTGGTAACCAGCACTGTGCTGCTATGCACCCTAGCTCCTGCACCTGAATATCTTTTATGTGAAAAGAATTATTGTGTATTTTTTTGTGTTGCATTTTCAATAGAACCGTTCTAGAAGTAAAAAAAGATCTTAAGGTGTCAAAAAAATTGTTGATGTTTTAAACAAGGTGGTGGCAAAGTGAACAGTGAAACTGGATACAGCCTGTTTTTAAACAAATACATGTGAGCGGTAAATATTAACTCAAATTTGGTTTCTTTCCTTGTAGGAACAGTTTGAGAACCACGTAAGGCAAGATGTGCAATTGAATATACTTGTTTATTATGGTGCAGATCGTGTCAGAGAGCCTTCAGAACTGTCAAAGCAAGATGTTGTTCTGACTACATACAGTGTACTGAGTTTTGAATATGGAGTAAGTATTTGTGAAAAGCCGAAAAATTGCTTTCATTCATCATGCAATGCACACACAAAATTGCAAACTGGTCATATGTTTGTACCCTGACAAGAACCGCTGAATCTTTCACATGTGCGGAGGTCGGTAAATGGAAGATCATAAATTAGGAACATTTTATTTTAAACGCTTGAAAACAGCAGATTGCCCTCTGACACACTATGCAAAAACAAGTTTTGTTGCTGTTTTCATTCACAACAATGGTTGTTGCTCTTTCATGCACTACAGATGGGCAACACCTACGATATTAGAGAGGACAGCAACCCCAGGCACCACCAGACCCCTTAGGCAACTCCTCTCAGGCTCTACAGATTGCTTTATTTCCAAGAACAACAGATGGATGCACACTCCAGCCAAGAGAGTCTACTGCAATGACAATTGTACATATTTTCTATGGCAGTTTTTAGACCAAGCGATTCATAGAGGAGGGATTTTTGTAACATCTCTAACATAAGTGGTATTCACTGAGCTCTTAATATAATGTATCTAATTGGGTAACACTTGAACACATGGAAAGACCACACAAAAGTGCATAGTAAATGCTATTTCTGATTGAGACTCCTAACTGGCGATTTCTCACATTTCGAATATTTCCTAGGGGTTGGACTGTATCTGGAAACCTTGAGCAGTACCTCTGCCCGGTGGTAGATGGCACCATGCAGCTCCGCACTACTGCCTTTATAAGCGCCACTCCAGCATGCTAACATCAGTTCCTTTCTTTCGGGGCCACCAGATGCGGATGTGGAGCCGTCTCTCGTCTCTGTGAGACACTTTTTCAGCCAAAACATTTTTCGTGTATAGGGGGAAATGTTGCCCCGCCGCCCCCCATGACCGGATTCAAATCCTGTATTGATTGTTGCAAGTAAATGTCTGCGACAGATCCTTATCAGGTTTGCCGGTGTCTGGGGTCAAACCACGAATCTACGGCCTGCAGTGACTGCATGTTGATGAACCCGAAGGCCATACGAGACTGGGAGGCAAAACGCTGTTGACAAGCACCAGAAGACTCTACGACGAGACTGGTCCAAGTCGAAGGGTCAGTCCCATTCCTAGCCCAGAAGTAGCAGTACTCGTTCTAAGGTTGGTCGTTGTTGCACTCCAATCCTTTGGATAAGTCAACCAAAAACACAAAATATCCAAGTGGGACTCTGCCCCTTTCTGCCACTCACATACTCCTGAGAAGGTGCAAGTGTCTCACCATGCCTCTCCTCCTGGTGCACCTTAAGGCCCCAGGGACCTGATAGACCCTCCATCTGGGTACGCCAGTGGGTTCCTCCTTGGCACCAGTTGGACCCTCTGAATCTACTACTGGCCCTCCTCCGACTCACGTTTAGATTTCGCCTCTGGTGGTATGCTGCGCGCTGGTTCCCAGAGTTGCAATGGTGATGCCAACTCCAAACAGGAATGCCAGAGCAGGGGGAGGAAACGCAAACAATGGACTTCAAGGGAAGATAAAACACTAGTGTCATTTACAACTCTACTCTTTTGAACCCATCTAGATGCTAGGCCTAAGTAGGGAGTGAGCAGATGCAAGGGGGAGAGCTTATGGAGATTAGCCATCCTAGGGGTGGGTTTAGTAAGCATGTTGGAAAATCAGCCATGATGAATGTGGAAGATTTGGGGCACTCTGGGACAAAATAGTGCCACACTAGGATGTGGTCATAGCTTCGGGCGTTACCCTGTCCCCCATTGTACAGGAGTGCCCTCCTGCTTGACCCAGAGAACTTGGAATAAGTATCTGAGAGGGGCAGAGCCTCTCAGATCTCCTGCCTGAAACCTAGGAGAGCAAGAAGTGCCATGCTGAGAAGTTTGATGTACAATGACTAAGGCCTGTAATCGGAAGATTGCGCCTTCTGCACCATCTAGAACTACAGCCCTGTGGACTACTTTGCTGTAAAAGTACTAAGGAGTGGACTCCTTGCAAGCTACAGGTTAACAGAGCTCACCTGGAACACCACCACCAAGAATCCTCAACCTGGAGCATTACCAGTGGATTTGTAAGGGTTTTGTCCAAGTGGATTATGGGAATTGAGGTCCTCAACTTTCAAGGACCATCTTTGAGCTTTCAGACCCTTGGAGTGAGTTTGAAACACTTTGGGACCCTTTGGGGAACGTCAGGAAAAATGTTCCAGAAGTTTGGAGCAACTTTGGGGAAAAAAGCTCCATAAGTGGACCGACTCAACCCGGTCAGTCAAGCCGCCTACCTTTAATCGCGAGTTGGCCTGCCGTCCAGGTTCGTCCCAATGAAAAGCTCCGTAAGTCCGACTTCCAGAGTTAAAAATTAATATCTCCAGTCCCCTACATTGGATTTTTGTCATTTTGGTGTCATTTTAAGGATAAAAATATTTCTAATTGTTAGAAATTGGTGTTGGATTTTTATTGTGCATTGTGTCTTAATAATTTACTGAATTGGTGTTTTAAGTGCTTTACATACCTGTCTTTGAAGTTAAGCCTGCCTGCTCGCCGCCAAGCTACCAAGGGTTGAGCATAGGAATAATTTTCTAAGACCTATTCTGAGCCCTATACTGTGTTAGTGGCCTTATTGCGAGCGCCAGATATACATTTGCCCCTACTAATAATCCAGTTTCCAACACTAAACAAATCAGGAAAGGTAGTATAAGATGTTTTAGATGTGGTAATGCAAAGCATGTGACCAAATATAAAGACTGTCCAGGCTGGAAGCCATGGCTCAAAAAATGTGGGTAAAAAGGCAATTCACTAATTGCGGTAAGGCTAACGTCACAGGCAAACAGAGAATTAGAGAAGTAGTTTCAAGTTTTCAAGTTTATATTAATTTAGCACAGTTACTTAAAACCATTGCTATACAAACTCTACTTTAGCACGAGTATAAAATTGAGCTTTTAGCACATTTATCAAATAAAAAAAAGGCTAAAGAACAATTTTCAAGGCTTAGAGACCAATATGCTTATTGAGGAGCAGCATTATAGTTGCCTATGTGAGCGTTTTGCTATGCTTGACCGGATAAAATAGTTAAGACAGAGAGTACTGGGCCAAAGGACGGAAAAAGTCTGTAATGAGTCTTTGAGGGGGAGGGTGAGGAAGCATGGCAACCAAGGGAGGTAATAGAAGATTGTCCAAAAGTCTCACAAATTTTCCAAACCTAGCGAGCACTTGAATGCCAGTAGATGTGCCGCTCGTAATCTGACTGTGCCGTTCGGAGGCTCCACTGCCCGAGTGAAGTTGCTGGGGAACTCTTTTCTTTGCCCTTTCCTTGCTTGGACTCTGTGCTGTTTGGGAGCCTGTGCTGCAAGGTGTAAGGAGGAGCTGCGACGCGTGAGTAGGGGAGACCGGGACTGCGAGGACCAGCATTCAGCAGAACACCCTCAGCTGGTTCCTCTTCCCGGCCGTGCCACGCCCCCTCTCACTGCTCATCACCTCTCGCGGCCCCCGCTCCGCGGGAGCCGCTCGTAATCTGACTGTGCCGTTCGGAGGCTCCACTGCCCGAGTGAAGTTGCTGGAGAACTCTTTTCTTTGCTCTTTCCTTGCTTGGACTCTGTGCTGTTTGGGAGCCTGTGCTGCAAGGTGTAAGGAGGAGCTGCGACGCGTGAGTAGGGGAGACCGGGACTGCGAGGACCAGCATTCAGCAGAACACCCTCAGCTGGTTCCTCTTCCCGGCCGTGCCACGCCCCTATTAAGTATGTAACCGAGTTCCCATCGCGCATCTCGGGACGCGCGCGGGACTCAGCCCGGGGCTAAGCCCGGGCAAAGGGCGGGCCGTTTGAAGCCGTTCGAGGACTGGAGAGACTGGACTGGGCCACCTCCTTTAGCTCCCATCTCGCTTACTTATCTGTCACCTTCTAGGTAATATGGTATTGACTAGAGGAAATAAAACTAAGGCCCCGGGTAGTGTGGGTAAATTGCTAGGTCCTATGGATGATTTCATTACAAAGGCCAATACATTCATAGACCAAAGTATTTCACTGATGGAGGAAAGGGTGTCCCTGGATCTAGCATTTGCCAAAAGATCCTCTATGGGTGATCTGGCAGACACTAGAACACCCGCTCCTGGTAACTATAATGAAGGGCCGATGGTGCTTTGTGAGGGCAGACGCAGTCTGCCTAACAATGTGGATCTGTCGGCTTCTCAGCTTTCAGATTCACAGATAAGCTCCGACCTCGAAAGAACACCTGAGCTATTACCCCAAAGTCCTCCACAAACGGCATCACAGGAAAGAATTCTAGCAAGGGGGAGGAGGGAGGGCGCAATAAGTAAAAGAAAAAACGATCCGAAATACCCTACCCCTGAAGTGACGGAACATTCTTCTAGTATCCCACAGAACCCACCCCCTAGAGCAGAACAGTTAGTAGTTCCCGCGTTGATCCATCATGTTGTTCATGAAATTCCTACCCCTATCGACCTGGAATTGCCTATCCTCCTATCTACTATTAAGGGATTAATAGATAGTAATAACTCACAGCTGCTAAACAAGATCGCTGACCTTTTTAAACTATATCTGCTACCAGTAGAACAAAAGTTAGCGCAGCTGGAGACTCAGATATCCAAGTTGGTTAACCTCCCCCACCATAATCAATCGGGAGGGGCCCAAAAAATGGGAGGAAATAATCATAATAAGCAATTTTCCCTGAAGCCAGTAAATACCCTTCCGAAACCCGCAATTATACAAAAGAATGTATCCCTGGCTGTAACACCTATAACAACGAACACTAAGAGTACATTGAACCCAACTACCAATGTAGCCACTACTCTGTCACAGGGAAATGCCCCGTCAACAACAACACCTGTACAGAAGACAGTGCCAACAAACAAAGTAACATCTAAAACTCCGGTGATTCAAACTTTGGCCCCAAATCCTCCGGTTCCAATAGATAATAGAAATGTTTCTAGAGGACCCGGGGAGGCTAGATTCCCTCTTGATTTGCCACCGGACGCATCACCTTACGTAGTGGTAATGACTGATGTCCCGGAGCTAGTGGACCACAACGCGGAACCCATGTGGTCCTTGAAAAATAAGGCGCAACACTGGCTACATACTAATCGTCCCATGCCTCCTACTTGGCATGGAAAGATCTTGACAGTACGCAGAAAATGTCTGAAAACCTTTCTGTTTGGCTCAGTTTAGTTGTTTATTTGCTGGACTCGGAACCTCACAGTACTCTCTTTTTAATTGAAATGCTCCTTTGTCAGTTGCGTTACTGGTTGCCAACAGCGCGGAGATACTCCTTCGGGAGTCTATTCATAGCGCTATAAAAACTCGCAAATAAATAAAATAAATAAAAATGGGTGGGTAAAGGTAGAAAAACGATTCCAGGGGATTGTATTGTGATCACTTTTGAAGATCCCCGTGTAGCAGATTATATCTGCTCCTGGGATCATACGAACGCTAATGGAGGTATAGGTACTAAACCACTCTCTTTTTTCTACCCCTTAAGACAACCCAATGGCTTTTATCACGATCATGATTCATCCTGGGCTGCGCCACCTCCCCGTCAGATCGACTTTTCTAACACTAGACAATATGGAGGCCCCCGTCATCGTGAGTATGATAACTCTTGGCATCTTGTGGGATCACGTTACCAGGGTGGAGGTTGGGAAGAATGGGGTCCACATACACACAGGACGGTTCACAGAGAACCGCCCCGTTGGGACCCTTGGTATAACATCCCGTTGAGTAACAGATTTAGCGGACTTGAAATGGTCGATTGACCATCAATGGAAACTGAATCCACTAACTCTAATTCACCCCCGCAGACCCCCAAAATAGGAACGACTCCCAGAATAAGAACACCCCCGGCAACTATTAAAGCCGTACCACTAAAAGCTGATACTTTGCCCAAAGCCACTCTCTTTTGGAACGTGGCGGGTTTACGCCCGAAGATTGAGGACGGGACGGCCCTGCATTTCTTAGAACCATGCAAAATAATCTGTCTCCAAGAGAAATGGTCCACAACAGAGCTTCATCTCTTGGGCTTTAAAACTTATTTTATCCCAGCCGTGCGTAGCTCAATAGGTAGGCCTAAAGGAGGGCTAATAACGTACATAGCCAATACATTGAACCATCTAAAAGTGTCCATGGTTTATTCTGACTCTAATTGTCAAATTCTCTCTCTTTTATTTGCGAATAAGGAGTCTATCATTTTGGTCCACTCTTATAACAACCTAGAGGATGATCAATTTTTGACTCTTTTGCGTAACGTTCAGGAGAGATTAATGCAACTCTATCAGTTGAAGGATGGACACGGGCCAATTCATCTTTTATGGGGAGGGGATTTTAACCTCCATCCATGTCCGCAGGCGAAATCACAGTGCTGCGGGATAGTGGACGAATTTGAGGCCCCATTAGTGCACTTTGTACATACCAAGGTGGGGAATGCCATGAACAATCTGCTCTCAGACTTGGACCTTGTAATAGCTAATTGGCCAAGTCTGGATCAAAACTCCCTCCAACCGACCTATGTGGGCAGAGGTCACCAAACGATAGTTGATTATATTTTCTTGTCTCCTGGATTGCGAGATATAGCTAAAGCTTTCCAGGTTATTGTCAACTCATTGAGTGACCATTTTGCGCTGAGGTTGGATCTTTATTTAACTGAGTATAAGCCCCGAAATATAGAAATAGCGAAAACTCTTGCCCAGAATAAGCTAGAGCTAGGAAAACAGAATGGCTACACAATAAAATGGGGAAAAATTAATCCAGATGAAATTACAAAAAAACTGGTCGAAGTGGCTTATTCCAATATAATTAAATGTTTGGATCTCTCGGTTAACCATGAAGAAGTCCTAAACAACTTTAGACAAATTTTAGAGAAAATCAAGGGACTACTCACTGCAAAATCAATGCCTAAGAATCCAACTAAAAAAGGGTGGTTCAACCACAGCTGCACCACAGCCCTTTCTAAATTAAAACTCGCCCTTCGTAATAAACCCAGAGACACGGGCAGATCCAACTTCTTAGGCGCCAATACACCAGGGAACGCAGGCTAAGAACCCAAGAACTGAAACAGAAACTCTGGGAAGACCTGCATACGAGCGCTCTCTCAAAAAATAGCGAGGCTTTTTGGAGAACTGTTAGATCTCCCTATCTTACTGATAACAACAGTCCTAAGATTGAAGTGGCCATAGACGAAGAAACATGGGTGGCCCACTTCACTAATATTTTTAAAAACAATGTAACCACAGGTGAGACTGCTAACATACTTCCAAAAGTACAATACCCAATTCCGCTGCTTTTTGATATACCCGACTTAATAGTGGCCCTGGAAATAAGCAAGACCGGGAAAGCCCCAGGTCCAGACGGGGTCCCGGTGGACCTATTTAATCACAATTTGGACCTCTGGGCCCCGATTCTTACTAGAGTGTGCACAGCCGCCGCAAATGTGGGAGTGCTAAATTCCTGGACTAAGTCCATCATGGTCCCCATTTTTAAAAAAGGGGATAGCCAGGATGTGAAATGCTATCGCCCCATCTCCTTGCTGGACTCACTCGGCAAGGTTGTTGGGAGAGTAATCCTTGAGCGACTTCAGCAATGGGGTGAGGAGAGGGGCATTATCTCTGATCTCCAGTTTGGTTTCCGAGAGGGGTTCGGAACGGTAGAGCAGGCCCTTAACCTCAGTTTGATTATGGGTAAATATATACAGGCGAAGAAGAACATGGTTTAGACCTGTCCGCAGCTTTTTTTTCACAACAAATTTTTATTTCTCACAAGAGTTAAAGCAGAGCAAAAGTCGTGGTTCTCCACAATCAGGAGAGCGCCACCACACATTACAGCATAGTGTACATACATCATAATAAAACCAAGGAAAAGGAGAAGAAAACAAAGTATGGATCCCCCTCCCCTACCCCTGTCCCCCCCACCAACTCCCATTGCCCAACTCCCCCACTACCCACCCCTTATCCCACCCTAACCCTATGCACGTGCTGTAGACACAAAATAACATCGGTCGTAAGGCATGACATAGCAAGGAGGCACTCAGGTACCACCGCCTATAACTCTTCCTCATGCACCTCCGGGGGATCAAGGAGCAGTCCCCTGTATTCCGCCCATCTCTTCCAGATCTTAAAATGCTTATTGGGGCAGCCCCTCGCCTCAAACACAGGTCGTTCCAATCCCATATAAAAATCCAAACCAGCCTTCCATGCACACATGGGGGGGGCCCGGACACTCTTCCACGCTCTGGCTAGATCTCTTTTGGCCACTATTAAGCCCAGCAGTAATAAGTGGCGCTTGTAGATGTTTCCACCCACGCCCTCGAGTATATGGAGTAAACCCAACCGGTGGGTGCGCGGGAGGTCCCACCCCAAGACCTCAGACAAGCAATTCCATACGCCCCTCCAGAATCCAATCAATCTAGGGCATGACCACACCGTATGCAGCAATGTACCCACAGCCGCGCCACACCGCAGACATTCCGACGAGCCAATCAGACCAGCCTTCCAGAGCCTTTCTCGTGTATAATAAGCCCTATGAAGGTACTTGAATTGGATGAGGCGAAGCCGCATCGCTATCGCGGTTCCGCGCGGGGACTCCAGGGCCTCCCTCCAGTCATCTTCATCCAGGGGGCCTATGTCAGCCTCCCAAGCTGCCTTCAAAGGCAGTAAGGTAGAAGAGCAGTGGGTCACCATCGTCTGATAAATGCGAGAGATCTTCTTGTCCCCAAGGTCCCCCATGAATACCTTAGCTTCAATGGGGCTAAACTCAGGGAGCGAGTCGAGGTTCGCGACACTGGGCGTGAGTGCGTGCCGGAATTGCAAATAGCGAAAAAACTGGGTCTGGGGCATACTGAACTCAGCGCTAAGATCCTGGAAGGACTTAAGAGTAGTCCCGGACATGACCTGTCCCAACGTCGATATCCCAACTGCGTCCCAGCCATCGAATCCCGGAAGGGTCATCAGACTGGGGAGTTGTCCATTATGCCACAGCGGTGTCTCAGCGGTTAGCCTACCCCACCAACCCATTCGGCGTAACGCCTGCCGCCACACAGCGAAGACTACCCTCGAGACGCATGGCAGTGCCCGCCGCAGCCGGGCCGAGTATAGCACCGTGTGCAATGTATGGTCGCCCATCAAGGAGCGCTCCAGGGCGTACGCCGGGTCCCCTCTGTCGCCATACCACCACTCATTGAGTACTAGCAGCTGCGAGGCCTGATAATATGACAACAGATCTGGGGTGGCCAAACCTCCACAATACGTGGAGAGGAAGCACGTCTTCAAGGCCACTCTGGCTGCGCCCCCGGCCCACAGGAAGCGACCTAGGGCAGAATTAACCTGTCGAAACCACTGGGGAGGGATGGGGTGGGGGTAGTTCTGTAATTGGTACAATAGACGGGAAGAGCCACCATCTTGAATATTGCCGATTTGCCAAAAATGGTTAAGGGCATCCGAGACCAAGTTTTAACATCCTCTTGAACCTTAACCCACACAGGCACGATATTACGCTCCCACGTAACACTGGCGGATTCTGAAAGGAACACCCCTAAATATTTCAGACCGTCGGTCGCCCGCCGTAAGCCCGACGCCCAGAGGCCCACCTCCACCTCGCCTCCCAGCACCCAGAGGGTAGACTTGCCTAAGCTCAAGCTAAGACCCGAGACCTCACCAAAAATTCTCATTATTTCTAACACTCGGGGCCCAGAGCGGTCCAAGTCAGTAATAAAGAAGAGGACGTCATCCGCATACAAGGCAATCCTATCCACAAGGGTTTCAGACCATACAAAGCCCCGGAGCTGTGCGTCTATGCGAACCCAAGACGCTAGGGGCTCCATAGCCAGCGCAAACAAGTACGGGGACAACGGGCACCCCTGACGGGTCCCCCGTCCGATGGAAAATACCTCCGATGTGGCCCCAGCGACCCTAACGGACGCCGTGACATCTGTATACAGCAGCAAGATGTACGATAGGAGCACCGGACCCAGGTTGAGACGAGACAGGAGCGCGAAAAGGTACGTCCAGCTGACGGAATCAAACGCCTTATGGATGTCTGCTAGTAACAAAGCCGCCTCCTCTCCCAGAACCCCCATCGCGTCCACCGCCGCCTGCGCTCGCCGGATATTGTGCCGCGTCGCCCGATGTGGCATAAAGCCTGCTTGGTCCGGGTGGACCAAATCCACCATATAGGGGAGTAGGCGGTTCGCCAACGCCTTTGCTAGAATCTTGGCTTCTATATTCAATAACGAAATGGGGCGATACGAGTCATGTCTGTCTGGGGGCTTGCCAGGTTTTTGAAAAACAACGATTTCGGCATGGCACCAGTCAGGTGGCAATCTGCCCCGCTCCCGTGCCGCCTCCAGAGTAGACCGGTAATGGGTCCCAAGGAGAAGCTGGAATTTCTTAAAGAATTCACATGGGTAGCCGTTCGGGCCTGGAGCTTTACCAACATTAAGTTGGCCCAGCGCCTCCCCAAGCTCCTCCGCCGTAAGCGGAGCATCTAGGTCCCGTCTGGCCTCATCAGACACCGCCCGAGGGGGCAAGTCGTCAATGAATTTAGCCACATCTTCAGCGCTTAGACTATCGTGTGGGGCATACTGTGACCGAAAGTAATCGGCGAAACTCGCCGCAAGTCCGGCCGGCTCCGTAATCGTCACGCCGTCCTCGCCAATGAGGCCCGGCAGTGTAATCGGCTGGAGACGCCGCTGACACAACCTATGGAGCATGGCACTGGACTTGTCTCCCCACTGGTATACCCTGCTCCGCGTGGCCAGCCACGCCTGTTTAGCCTCATCCATCAAGAGAGTGGCATAGGACTGCTGCGCCTGGAGAAGCAGCCGTACCGCTACCTCGTCCCCTCCTCCCCGACTCCGCCGCTCCAGGTCCTCCACGAGTTTGGCAGCCGTAGTGGTTGACTCCCGATGTTTACGGCGGGCTTCAGCGCACCAAGCAATATCCACCCCCCTTATCGTAGGTTTCATGGCTTCCCAAGCTACCACAACGTCCATATCCTCCACCAGGTTGTCTCGCCAGTAGTGTGCAACAGCTTCCCGCAGGTGTTGGACATAAGAGGGCTGTTGGAGATGCCACGCAGACATCCTCCACCTGAAAGGTTGCTTCTTCGTAAGCAGGTCAATCGTGACTGAAACAGGGGAGTGATCTGAGAGCCCCCTCGGAAGTATCGCAGCGCTACGTACCCTACTCAGACAGACGGCAGGCATAAACATATAATCCAGCCTCGAGAACGAGCCATGCACAGCAGAGACATACATGTATTCGCGCGCTGTCAGATGCAGATGTCGCCATACATCCACCCATCCTAATCCCTCAACCATGGCCTGCAACCGGGTAGGGGAACTTGAAGAAGGGCCAGCAAGAACTCCCTGCTTCCTCTGGCGGTCCACATGTACATCCATCAGCTCATTCCAATCCCCTCCAATCACCGCCAAGGACTCCGGAATGTCATCCCACACCGTAAACAGCTTCTCGGAAAGGGCCCACTGCAGAGGGAGGGGGGCATACACACTACCAAACACAACCGGTTCCATGCCCACCGTGCCCTTGATGAATATATAGCGACCTTGAGGATCCGCCCACTGCTTCTCATGAACGTACGCAACTCTACGATGCACCAGTATAGCAACACCCCGAGAGCCCCTGACAAAACCCGCATGAAAGACCTGATGATATCCAAATCTCTGCAAGCTAAGTACCTTAGAGCCCATCATGTGAGTTTCTTGGAGCAGGAGTACATCAGCAGCTTCCCTCTTACCCCACCGCAAAACTGCCCCCCTTTTAATTACATCCAGCATCCCCCTGACATTCCAAGTGATTATTCGTAGGGACTCCCGGGGGAGTCCGCGAGGCGAGTCAGCCATAGTCAATCGAGGTCCAACATGACGGCCCCCCATGCCATCGCCACCCACCGTGTAGTACTTCCAGGTCTTCAACAAACAGCACGTGCCTTCTCCCACCCCTCCCGCCCCCGATCCCCCCAACAACTACAGGAACTACTCCAACACACCCTACTGTTTCAGTCATCACTATCCCAACATGGCCTACCCCCAACACCCCCCACCCCAATACCTCAGAGAACATAGAAGTATCTGTCGCGGCATGGGCCGCCCCGAGCCCAAAACAGAGGGCCCAGGACCAACCATACCAATGGATCCCAACACCCCTTAAAGACCGCACTTCCCACCCTACCCCTAACCAACACCCACTGTGCGTGGTAGTCGGAGGCCCTATCTAGGCACTCCCAGATCCCTATCTTCCACCATCATTACAAGTAAACCGTCCCCAAGAACAAGAACAAGCATCATGGACATCGCCCACCCTCCTCGGAACGGGTCCCAGCCACGGACCCTCCGGCTGCCCAAGCGCACCACAACGGCACAGTATCACCCTTGGGCTCACGAATTATCTTCGGAGAAGTCGGACACCCCAGTCTCAGTAGTACGAGTCACACTGGCTGAGGCGGATCTCTTCCTTGACCTGGACCTCCGCTGCCTGCCCGTACGGGGCGGTTGGCCCCTCCGCTCCTGTGACGAACCTCCAGGGGCATCAGGATTGAGACCCGGCTGGGCATGGGGCCTGATCTGCACAGACTCGTCAGTCCACCTGAAAACATCCTCGGGAGAGTCGAAGAAATGGGTTCGGGACTGATAAACAACCCGCTGGCGGGCCGGGTACAGCAGGGAGTATTGGATCTTCAATCCACGCAGTTTAGCCTTAGCATCCAAGAATGAGCGACGCTGCTGCTGCACTAACCTGGTATAGTCAGGGAAGATCATGATCTTTCGATTCTCATACACGATGGAGTCTCTGGCCCTCGCCTCACGCAGAATCACATCCCGATCATGATAGTTTAACAGTCTGGCGATAACAGCTCGGGGCCGTTCTCCCTCCGGTGGTCGCTGCGTTAACGCACGATGCGCACGTTCAATCACAAAGCAGGTGGAAAGCGCCCCCTCGGGGAGCCAGCTCTCCAGCCATCCGGTTAGAAACCGCTCCATATTGTCCTTTTCGCACCGTTCCGGAAAGCCAACAAAGCGGAGGTTGTTCCTTCGTGCGCGACCTTCCGCATCCTCCACTCGGGTCGCAAGAGCCTTCTGAACGTGCGCCATCGCGGCCATTTTGCGTTTCAATGATCCCACTTCATCTTCGACCACCGAGATCCTCGACTCCGTCTCAGTAATTCTCTCCACAGCGTTCCGTAGGTCCTGTCGCAGCAGGGTCACGTCTGCACCCACTGCCCCGATCTTTGCATCCAGCATGTCCCTGGACTGGGTAATTGCCGCCATGAGTGCCGCGTTGTCCGGTCCAGCTCCTCCACTCCCACCGGGAGCCCCAGACCCTCCACTGGGTCCGGTAAATTTATCTATAGGCCCTTGCTTGGGCGGGCCGCCACCTCCCCTAGTCATAGCTGCGTGAAGGTGTAGAGTTCTGTATCAGGAGGCTCTACAGAGGAGAGGGGGGGGGGCTCCACCAAAGAGCGGATCTGTCCGTGGTCCCACGGCCCCCGAAGAGGAGGCGGCCCCCAGCCAAGGGTTACTGGAGCCGATCACCAGGCCGAGTCCCTCACGCCCCTGCCCCCAATGGTTTCGCGGGGCACACAGCGGGTCACTTCGGAGTCTCCGGTCCCACAGGACCCAGGGCGTCACGACCGCCACACCACCAGCCCCGCCAAGGATAGTCCAGGGGAGGTCCAACGTGGCCCACCCGCCGTCTTAGGCAGGGTCTGTACACCCAAACGTGGTAAGTCCAGCAGGTCACTCCAGCAGGCAGCTCAGCGGTGCCCCCCCCGACCAACCACCACCTCCACAGGCACGGGGGCACTCAGACACCTCCAGTGGTCCACGTCGGCTCCGCAAGCAGCCAGCACCGGGAGAGCACGAGAACCCAGGTCCCGGCTTACCGGCAAGGATGTAGGCCACTATTCTCCCCAGGTGCACCAGGTGTGTCCCAAAATTGCGCGACGCCGATCAGCGTCCAGCCGCTGCGCCCTGGAGTCGCCGCCACTCAGGGTCTGTCCGGCAGCCGAATGGTCTGCCAGCTCGGCCGAATCGCCCCCACCACTTCACTGCCGGTAAGGTCGGAGGTCCTGAAAATCGAGGGCCCGGTCCTGCAGCTCCGACGTAGGCCTCGTCTCACTGCTGCCCCTTCCACACGTCAAAGCGGGCACCCACCGCAGCCAGAGGGCCCCTCCAGCAGCCTTTCCCTCCGCCCGGAAGAAGGATTCCGCCAGCCCCCGGGGGACGGACCAATGCAGGTCGGCACTTCGACTCCCCGGCCGGGGAGCGCAAAACTCGAGGTCCCGGCTTTGCCCGGGGGACCAGGCCGCAGACTGCCGCCTCGGTTTCCTGCTCCACCAGCAGACCAGGAGCACCAAAGAACACACCGGGCGATACCTCCTGCCCACTGCACTGCTCGTCAGCTGTTTGGGGAACAAAACGGGTCTGGAAGCTCGGATTAATGGTCGGATAAAGAACGGGCCGGTGGGAGCTTCAGCAAGCTGCGTCCACCATCGTCGCCCGCGTAGCCACGCCCCCCCTGTCCGCAGCTTTTGACTGCGTTTCGCATTCAAAACTGTGGACGGTCTTAAGGCTAATGGGAGTGGATTCCTCCCTTTTAGATTTTCTGAGGGAACTCTATTCTAGTGCCTCGGCAAGAGTGCGCTTTGGTCTGAACGGAGAGCTGACTGCATCTTTTGGAGTAGAGCGTGGAGTCAGGCAGGGGTGTGTCCTGGCCCCCTTTCTTTTCTCATTATACACCAATGGCCTGGAGCCAGAGATGCTGAGGGGGGCCCAGGACCTCCCACGTGTAAAACAGCGCCTGATTCCCGCTCTGCGCGGATGATGCCGTCATTCTCGCGCGCACACTGCACGAACTTCAGAAATCTTTGAATAGATACACGACTTTTATGGGTGGTCTGGACCTACAAGTGAACGTCAAAAAAACGTTTGTCATGATCTCAGGTAAAGGGAGAAAAGGAGTAAAAGACATCTATCTCGCCAACCAAAAACTAGAGGTAACTGCCCAGTACCCATACCTTGGAATCATGATAGACGATAGATTGACATGGAAGCCAGCAGTGGAGACTAGATGCCATCTGTTCAAAAGATCCATGGCAGCACTGATGAGTTTCTCCCAGAGATTGGGGAGGAGGGCACCAGTGGAGCTATTGAAAATGTATAGTGCCAAGTGCCAGGCCATAGCCCTGTACGGAGCGGGAGTCTGGGGACACACGGACACAAGCGCCCTCCAGGTAGCAGAAAACACCTTCTTAAGATTTCTTTTATCCACCCCGAGAGGCACTTCAACCTATGCCTCTCATTGGGAACTAGGAATTCCTTACTTCGAGGACTTGCTCAAGATTCAACCATTGATGCTGTGGCGGCGCATTTGGACTTCTGTCAAAAATGCACTGACGCAGGCAATTATAGCTGATACAATGGCACTTGACCAGTCCTCAAAAGTAAAGTGGCTCTGCTACATTAGAAACTTCTTTAAAGACCTTGGCCTTGAGAAATATTATTTCCACCCGGAGTCAATAGTTGACCTCCCGAAGCGAGCCTTAAAGCAACAAGCCCTCTGTCACTTAGAGACATTGAAATTGACTTCCGAGGCGACAAAACCTTCGGTTCTCCATGCGAATATGGTCCAGTCAACTTACGGCATTCAGCCATATTTAACCCTTCAGGTCACTACCTATGAGAGAATGTTGCTGACAAGATTCAGATTGGATACTTTTTTTAGACTGGTTGCTTTCCCCGCGACTAACAGCTGGGACCTAAGCTTTCCCTCATGTCCCTGTGATGGGGAATCAAACCAGTCAAATTTACATGTTATCATGCTTTGTAAATTCTATCACCCACATAGGAAAATTTGGCTATTACTAACACTGAGGCGCTGGGGTGTTAGACATTGCCGGCCTGTTTTCCTTCGCCTCCAAATGTTGGAATCTGAATCTGTTTGTTACATTGTCCTTAATTTCTTAAAATGCATTATGAAGCATAGGAAAAACCTGTAAAAAGCTCTCTGGAACTTCATCTCTATGAATCGAAACGTTTCTGATATTCTCTTTTAAAATTTGTAAAATTGCCTTTGTAGGAATTTCTTTGGAACCTATTTTAGCAATTTGTATATTTGTGCAAACATGTAAATTGTACTTTTTAATGTTCCTTTTATGGTTTTCCTTTGTGAAAAGCCGAATAAAGAAATGTATATAGTAGATGTAAAACACAAGGCCGAGGCCTCCCAGCACGTCCTGGCACCCCATTTTAAGAACAAGGGTTTCAAAAGGGACCTTCTGGGGGCTGCTAGTGCCGGGCAGCAGCACAGGAGATGCAGCCATGATTCGGAGTGGTACTTACACAGCCTGCACACCCCCCCCCTCGCTTGTTGAGGCCCATTTGTTGAAGGCCATCAAGCGCAGGCCTAGAAGTCGCATAAACATTGTTCTTCCGAGCCACTTTGCTTAAGTTTTCCTGGCAGTATGCTTGTGGACGCCCAAGAAGATACGAAGAGTTCAAGGGGAGCAGAATGGTTGATGTCTTTAGAGCCTGCAGATCCATGGACTGAGAAATAAGTTTGACTTGCTTATTGATGGTGCATGCAGAGTTCCTGTCCTGAATATCTGCCATGCACCTATTTGGGCATCTCTCCATACATTCACAAAGCACTACTGTCTGAACAGCCAGGTTCGCCAAGAAGCGCTGTTCACCTGCTCTGTCCTACAGATCTTCTTAATTTGAGCCAATTAACATACCAGCTTCCTAATTGGTGCTTCTCTAGTCAAATGGTGACGAATCTGCAGTTAGAAGTAGCTATCAGAAGAACAAGTTACTTACCTTTAGTAGTGTTCTTTCTGTAATAGACTCTATCTAACCGTAGATTCCTAAATGACCCTTCCTTCATAACCCTTTTGTGAATTTGGCTGCTACCATTAATAATATCCCAAGTCTAGCAATTTGCACCCTGGTCAAAGACAAGTTGCTGTTGAGGTTCTGCATCGGGTGGCGTAGACTGCCTCGCAGGCAGGTGACAGCATGCAGGAATGGCGCCTACACAGGCCTGAGCGTCATTTCTGGAGCGTACAGCGTTACTGCGGAGCCCTACAGTGTCACCTACTAACGCAGAGAGGTACCTCTCTAAAGTTCCCAGATCCAGTTTGACGCCTGGGGAAGTATTCAAAAGGTGAGAAATCTGCGGTTAGATAAAGTCTCTACCAGAAGACCATTACCGAAGGTACGTAACTTGTTCGTCACATATTGACTCAGCCCTGTGGAGTATGCATTTCTCACCTAATGCTACTAGCTGTTTCAAGGTACTCTTCCGCCTCCAGTCATGTATTTACATTGAACTGCATGAGGGACTACTTTACAACTGTAGCCCGCCCTGTCCTCAGGGCTGGCTCCCTTCTGTGTGTGTCCTACGTGTTAATGCTTCATTAAACTCACACCTATTGCCCTTGCCAATGATTGTTCGAAGCAGTAAACCATATCCTATGAAACAATACAGTTCTTCTGGGAGCTGCAGTTATTACTAGATGCCACACTTGATGTAATTACGATTTAACGGGCCAGATCTGACCAGAATTATTGGCAGAGAGGACATATTATGAGATGACAACAAAAGAAAGTAGAAATGTTGTCCTTCAGAAGAAAACAACGCTTTTGGAATTATGTAGTCAAGACGCATGAATACCTCCGAATTATATTAAATTAATGTTATAGGAATGAGTACTCCAATTAATTTTCTATCAATTGTTTTTGCTTATAAATATAAGTTTGCATCATTTTAATAAAATACATTTATTTTTCATACATTGGAAAGTGTGGAATCGAGTAATTATTGCTATTCCTCGCAGTTTTATTTTTCTTTGGTTTGGCATAAAGTGCATACCAGGTGGATTTCTGGTGTTATTTGGGAAGAGATGCGCGGGGCCACAATGGTCAAATAAATCCAACTTGATATTGTATGCATCTTATCAATGCAAGAATCCTACGGTGAGTATGCTGTAATGTTTTGTGTTCTGTCTTCGCGAGATTACTGCTACTTGCCCCATTTAACTTTAGTCGTACGAATATACCGAAAGCAAGTGTTGTGCTGCAGAAACACACTTTCCGTTCTTTGACCTCTCTGTTCTTCGAGCTTGGTTCTGCAGCGCATTGTATATTGAATATTTAGCTTGTGTACTCAACTGTGTGTGTGGAGCGCCATCTACTGTATTAAGATGATAGACGACCATTATTAGCTTACCAAACTGAAATGTCATTTGCTCTCTCTATTTAAGAATGTTGGAATGTCCAATTAAGACTAAGTTGTGCTTTTATGGGTGGTTCCCTATACTTTCTTGTATTAGTGTTCTATGCTTATGGGCTATGGCTACATCTTGTGTATAAAATCACAATAAAAAGGTAATGAAATCAAAAGATTGATTTGGGGAGCATACCAGGGCCTTACTGATCTATTCACAGTTATAATGTCTCAGTATTTCTCTTGCAGAACAGGGGTGACAGCCCTTTACACCAAGTGAAGTGGCTTCGGGTGGTGCTGGATGAAGGCCACACCATAAGGAACCCAAACGCTCAGCAGACCAAGGCAGCGCTGCACCTGGAGGCGCAAAGACGATGGG
Source organism: Lissotriton helveticus (assembly GCF_964261635.1). Classification (NCBI taxonomy): domain Eukaryota; kingdom Metazoa; phylum Chordata; class Amphibia; order Caudata; family Salamandridae; genus Lissotriton; species Lissotriton helveticus. The sequence goes on along the minus strand of NC_136072.1, from coordinate 232,398,107 downwards.
TGCTGACAGGTACTTCAACGCTCCACCGTGTTTTTTGTTGTAGTCATTTTATTGAGCGCACTAAAGCATTGAATGTACACGCCTGCCATGCCAGTAAACATACATGCAACCAGGGCCACCTCTTGCTCAGCTTCCACCCTTCCTGGTCCTCTGGCCTTCTGTTAGTCTTCTGCGGCTTTACACGTATGATTTTATGAGTGCTGCATTTATCAGGAGTTACTATTCAACACCTTAACTGTGCTGCTGCTCTGCACTGCTTTGTCGGTGAGGAAGATAAAACCTTGACCTGTTGGCTGACACTTTAGCACCCATTATTCCCTTCTCAGTTCCATCACCTGTGCCACATCTTTGCTCCTTCTGCCACAGCCAAAGTGGAGGTGGGAGGGAGGAGGAGGTTTATGGAAAGCCTGAAAAACATAAACTGGTGCTGGAGGCTTGGAATACAAAAAAGGGGGGGGAGGGTAAAAGCTCTTTGCCAGTTAAGGGCACGCTTCTGAAGCTTGACGCCCTGGCCCTGGGTCTTTCTTGCCCTTGCTAAAGCCAACCCTGAATGTAGCCAGTCCTTCGTGAGCCGCGCGTGGCCGAAAGATCGGCACGACCTGCTCCTTCGCGCATGGCACGACCTGCTCATCCTCATACCTGGCAGAATATCTTCTTTTTTCCAGGGTAGATCAAAGCAGCAAGGTTTTTCCAGAGGCCTCTGTTTGTTACATGCTTTGAGGAAAGGGGCAACCAGTTCTGTCTCTGGCAAGGAGCCATTAAATAGTCGCACGTGGGCGACAACTACCTACTGGACGGGGCCTGTATGTGCCTTGATTTGATGGTGGCATGGGAAGCCACTGCCAACCAATGCCCATCCGTTTTTCTACTCATGACCTAGTGCATCTTATGATTTCTGGAAAGCAGAGGAGAGTCTTGCATCAGCTATTACATTTGAATTTGTATTGCACCTAATCTCCCACACGATACCAGGTGCCGCAAAGCACATCTCAAATGTGGAAAGCGAAACTCTGATAATTTGGAAGGCAGTTGCTGGAAGGCAGATATGTTTTCTCCCAACCCACCAGACAACTCAGGGGTCTTTGAGTGCGAGCCCCCCAAGAGAGCAGTGGGTAGAAGTTTGCGTCCACATGGAAGGCCATCAACCAGGGGGAGGCCCATTTTGTGTAGGACCTCTTGGTGTCCTTTATACTCCATTCACGCTGCAGGTGGTGTCGCGGACCTCGTGTAACATACCAGCCACGACGAATGCAGTATCCAGAGTTGGTGAAAAGGCCCTGACCGCCTTTTACAGAATTTAATGTACTACAGTAGACCCTGAGCCTTTAAGGCAAAATTCTGATTCTCCTCACAGACCTTCTCTTCAAGACCGAATAACTAGTATCCATTGAGCACCTAAATTACTCTACGTCTGTACCCAAATCATATTTAACACCCTTTCCCCACAAATGAATCTAATGAAAAGTGCCACACGTACCGCAATCATAAAATATTTCACTGCTTCAGATGCTTAGGTATTGAAGCATTGATGTCTTGTCGCTTCACTCTTTAATTCCTGGGCAGTACTCTTCATAGGGATCTTTCGCTTCAGGTCTTTCTTTCTCACTTGAGCTCTTCCTGCTTTAGCTCCTTGATGCCTCTTTTGGTATTTGTGCGCATTATACATTTAATTAGTTATCAAAAATCGTCCAAAAATATCTTATACCTCAAACCTGCAGCAATGCATTTGATGAGCTGGCATCTTATAATACACAAAACAAAAACAAAAAAACAACTAAGGAGTCCAGAGATAGCAATGAATTTGGAAGTATGGAAGGGAGGAAAAATGTAATACATTGGGTTTCTGCATCCTGCAAGAATTGTTATGCTTTACACTGTATGGATCCGTTGGCTAAGAGCATAGTTTTGCCAAAGCATCTCCTTAACCCTGGTCTTTCACTCTTCACTATATTGCTTTATACTCCTCTAATTAAAAAGCTGATCGAAATGGATTTACTACTAACCCTTGTTGTTCATTTTTAGGTACCCCCATTCAGAACTCCTTAAAGGACTTATGGTCTCTTTTATCATTTTTTAAACTGAAACCATTTACTGACCGAGAGTGGTGGCACCGAACTATCCAACGACCTGTCACTATGGGCGATGCAGGCGGGCTTAGGTAGGAATCTGTTTTCTATATTTTAACCTGACTATTCTTTTGAGAAACTTCTGTACAGTATATGCTTCACATGGTGGGGAATATTCTCCTCATCAGAATTTGAATTCTCAAAAAGTTTTTTCTTTTCTTTTACTGTTTGACACCACATACATGTAGAAAAGAAAATCGATACATGTAATTTGTTTTCAGATAACAACAGATACTTCTCTCAGTAATTTTACATAAATGTCCATGGATACACCCATGATCGGTGGACATATTTTGAGGAATGGAGACCCTTTGGAAAGAATGCACGTGTTGTAAGAGAATTGGCTAGAGTTTCGAGCTAAACAAATATTCTTCCCCCAGATTCCTCATTTTAGAAGTGTCTCTAGGCCTCAGTCTGGAGCAGGGAAAGTGCCCACTGCTCCTAGAGGGGCACTAGTGGCACAAGACTGGCTTAAGTTCACTAAGATGCATAGGGGATCTATGCTAGAAACGAAGCAGGACCACCACTGATTCCTTATTGGAATCTGGGGACTCCCACTGAGTCATAATTGGAAGCCAGTGACACGACCTCAGCATTTTCAATGATTTGATCTGCAAAACAATACACAAAAACTACTAACATTCATCAAATAAATACACTAATGTCCATTTAAACATATTTTCTGGATCCCTCTAATGTTGGTGAAAAAACATGAACATTCATATGGACATGTGTAACTGCTTGCTGTCTTGCATGGGTATGATATAGGTTCCACAGTGATGTCTAGAATTTCTCTAAAAGTGGAGAAACCCCAGTGAATGGATAAGTATAGTGGGAGTACCTGCTCACTATAATCTCAAAGGCCCATGAGGAACTACTAGCAAGGTACAAACAACTTACAGCATTGCCTGTTTGTTACAAAGCAAAACTATATGTCCCAGTAAAATGGTTGACTGTCTAGAGCAGTGGTTCTTAACCTGTGGTCCTGGGACGCCGGGGCGTCTCAAAACCTACTGAAGGGGTCCGCGACTGCTTAGAAAATCAAACAATTAGATTAATAAAGTGTATATGAATAAAGAACCAACATGTAAATCTGAATATTTTTTAATTTTCTGTTAATGTGAAGGAATTTGAAGTAGGATTCTAAAAATTAAGTTAGCATCCTCAGATTAATTCGTGGGAACAGTGCAAATGCATCAAAAAGAATATGGTATGGATGGTAATTGACCTTAACTGAATTTATAAAAGCATCCTCCTTCACAATAAAATTAAAATTTAGATTTTCTTTTTTTTAATATTTATTTGTGAGTTAAATAAACTATTTCACCATTTGTGTATTTGTTAGATGAATGCTTGTATTTTTTGTGTATTGTTTTGCAGATCAAACCATTGAAAATGCTGAGGCCGTGTCACTGGCTTCCAATTATGACTCAGTGGGAGTCCCCAAATTCCAATAAGGAATCAGTGGGGGTCCTCGGTTTCCAGTATTGATTACTCAATGGTCAGGTCTGGAAGCCCTATTACCTTTCTACCAGACAGGGTTTTGTGCAGAGGATCAACCGTGGGTAACATAGTTGCCCTCTCATGACTTATTTATCAAGCAGCAACCCAGGCATCCCTCCCTGCGTTTGCTTGTTTTATCGCTACTCAGCCACTTTTGATGGAGTTGTCCGGCGCATATTATCGGGTAAGTGGAACGTCTTCCATAAATTGCTACAGACCATCATTTCCTTATTCATGAGGACCTGGGTATGAGTAAAACTCACGGGTGAGACAGCCACTGCTAAAATCAACACAGACCGAGGATTAAAAAGTCTCTGTGCTGGTCCCTTTGCTATTCAACCTGTTCACAGCAGACTTGGGTCCGGCTTTATCTGGCACGGCCTTAGTCACCCCTAGAATTGGTGAAAGGAAAATCCCTCTTATGCAGTGCACAAATGATTTAGTGCTGCTTGATCCGCCTGGAACGACTCCTGGTGACCCACCGCGAGGGACACCACACCGACACCCACGGACCATGCACGCAACCTGGGATTCATCTTGGACTCCACGCTCACACTGTCCAAACAAGTCAACGCCATCTCATCCTCATGCTTCAACACCCTGCGCATGCTCCGAAAGATATTCAGATGGATCCCCACCCAAACAAGAAGAACCGTCACCCAAGCCCTCGTCACCAGCCGGTTGGACTACAGGAACGCCCTCTACGCAGGAACCACAGCAAAACTTCAGAGAAGACTCCAGCGCATACAGAACGCCTCCGCTCGCCTCATCCTCGACATCCCTCGCCACAGCCACATATCCGCCCACCTGAGAGACCTGCACTGGCTTCCAGTCAGCAAGAGAGTCCCGTTCAGGCTCCTCACACACGCACACAAGGCTCTCCACGACATAGGCCCAGACTACCTCAACAGACGGCTCAAGTTCTACACTCCGTCCTGCCAGCTCCGCTCCGCCAGCCTCGCCGCCATCCCACGGATTCGCGGGACCACCACCGGAGGAAGATCGTTCTCCTACCTGGCCGCCAAGACCTGGGACTCCCTCCCCGTCCAACTTCGACTGACCCTGGACCACCTCACCTTCAGGAGGCACCTCAAGACCTGGCTGTTCGAGCAGTTGCAGCACCCCCCCCCCCCCCCCAGAGCTTTGAGACCCTCACAGGTGAGTAGAGCGCTTTACAAATGCTATGATTGATTGATTGATTGATTGATCACACGGAAATCGGTCTGCAAAAAGTTTTTACTGCACCAAACTCATACAATCTCAGGAATGAGCTAGTCAATGGGATCAAAACAAAAGTTGTGGTCTTCGGAAAGTACCCAAAGAAGAGGCTCACCAAATGGTCACTGGGGCCGCTAAGGTTGGACTATGTGCAATACTATAATTTTCTGGGAGCCTGGCTCGACTTTGTACGTATTCAAAATGAAAAGCTGGCAAGAATGGTCGTGTACACACTGTGCAAACTAAACACCACCCTTGGCAGCCCAACGACACCGCTATATGGAGGGTGGTGTCTGACAAACTGCTCCTTGTGCTTAATTATGTGCAGCAATCCTTTACAGATAAACTGGCAACTGCCTTAGAAAAGATCCAGCACACAGCCTACAAGAAACTATTCCATCGCCCAAGGCACACAAAAAGCACCTTGATCATGCTGGCATTCAGTCTAGTTCAGCAAAACTTCGAAGCCCTGGCAAAGTATTACTTCCAGGCAACGGCCGCCCCTGATAACTCCATGAAGGCGTCAATATAAATAATTTTCACAAGCGTTATTAATCCTTGGTCCATTAGCCTTGCACTAGCAACGGAATGTGCAACTTGCAGTGGAAAATTGGGGTACAAATGTGATCAGCTATACAAGCATCAAAACTGCAATAAGGAAGCAACTGTACCAGTGCTCACTTGAATAGGACATGGAAGCCCTCCTAGCCACAGCTCCACACGAGTCTCTACCAGCTCCACAACTGAATCCCCCAGGCAAACTCCATCTCCACCAGACAGTGGATAAACACGTCCTTACACTAATTCACTAATTCTATCCGCACTATTAGTCCCGCTGCCAATCAGAAAATTGAACCCAATCTTAAGATCACTTGAAACCATCACCAGCTGTCTATTATGCAACTATAGAAGATAATCTTTAGTGCACTTACTACTTTGTGACTGCCTTGCTACATGCCCGTCAAACTTTACTGAGGCCTATATTTTTACAACATGGGACCGCTCCCCTTCTAAATAATTTGGAATAAGTTACCAAGATGGCCAAATTCAGGAAATGTATCTCGCTAGCTATTAATCAGTTAAGCAACAGGATCAACCAACTGCCCTAGCAGCCAAGCTATCTACCACCCAATACGAGCAGGGTCTGATAGAGGGGTCCGTATTACTGTAATCATCTCTGCATATGGCACTTCAGGGATACCATATTACTTCTTCGTCACCAATTGTATCCCCACATGCCATCTGCATTTTAAAGCGCAGCACTTTGCCCGGTACAGTGGCCCTCAGTTTATCTGCACCCCTCTGCGTGGCCATGTGCTGTGCTACCATCTCCCAGCTCGGGCCCACTCTTTGCTCGTAATGCCAGAGCCATCCACACCCCTCCATACCCAACGTGTACCCTTAAGCACTGCTCTCAGTACTTCAATGAGATCCTCTTCACATTTACTCATCCCCCCCCAGGTTTCTTCATAACCCCAGGATGCCTCCTATTTTTATATATGCTAAAAACAATTTTTTAAGCGTCTGTAATATAATGAATACGCATTTATATATCAATGTTACTTTTAAAGAATTTCTTGCTCAGGCTCTTTCGCCGATAGCGCGTCATATTTCATGTGTTTTGTAATGATTTTAAGTAATCACACAATCAATTTATTGTCATTGTAAGATTAGTGCAGATGTTCAGCCTGTCTATTCAAATACCCTTTTTAGCATGGTATGGTGAGAATAATCATGCAAGGCAAAAGGTAATTCTTCTAGAGAACAACTAGAGTTTTAAAATCAAAAAGAGTTGAAGCTTAAATTAAGTGGCTGCTGTTAAAAATTATTGTATATTATTTCTCAACCATTTTATGTTGATTAGCATATTTCAGCTCTTACTTTGGTTAAAAAATAAATCTTCTACTTTCATCAAGAATCTGCATTTAAATCAACATATCTAGGTGGGGGATAAAAATTGTAGCCTTTGCCTCAGTGTAATTTGCTAAATAAAGCAATGCCCTTGGCCATTTGAAAGATTGTGGCAGCGATTATGCAGTTTTATGTCCCTCCCAAATTTAACTTTTAAAACTAAATGGCTCAAAATAGCTACTTTTTGCTTCGACAGAACTCCAGCACCTTCAATGTTAGGCCTTGGTTATGGTTTTGGAGGAGTGTTGCGCACAGTCTACGGGTGGTCAGAATTACTAAAGTCGGACTAAATCTCCGCACATAATTACTCCAATTACGAATTAGACATATCAGAATGGGGAATAACTGTCTAGACTCAGAATTACAGAGGTGGTGTTAGTGTTGTTAAGTAAAGATATAAACATAAATATGGGCTAACAGCAGAGATGAGAGCAAAAATGAAAAATTTTGCAAGTAGCATTAGAAAAAAAAAGCTTGCTAGCAAATTTGAAATTTCAAGTGCAGGGACAATGTATAAAGCGGCAGCTTTAATGTGCATAATTATAGACCCAGAGAGCTCTTTTGCTAGCCTCCTATTTTCAGATGTATGATTATTATGATATTAATAATAATAATACATGTATAATACAAGGGCTTTCAGTCAGCCCTCTTCATCCATTGATTTGTTCAGGTGTCATTTATAGTTAAATACACCTAGGTGCCATGGCTGGTGCACCTGTGCTCTTGAGCCACTTCTTCATCTTTATGTTTGTTTATTTTTCTGTTTTTCGCATATTGGATATGTTTGCAAGATAAATAATAATACAACATGCTTACCAGTGCAGACCCATTGCTTTGCCAGTACTTGTTTTGCATTCGCTTCAGCTTTTTCAGCCGTTTGTGCTCAATGCGGAGTGCTTTAACTAAGCTTGAAGTGATGTGACTATCTCATTCACCACTGTTTTCCCATTACAGTTAGTTTTCTTTTGGTTCTACTTTTTATATCTCTAGACGTTTGCAGTCCCTCATCAAAACTATAACTCTTAGAAGAACTAAAACCAGCAAAGTAAAAGGAAAGCCAGTCCTAGAATTACCTGAACGGAAAGTATTTGTTCAGCACGTCACGCTTTCAGATGAAGAAAGGCAGATCTATGACTCCATGAAGAAAGAAGGTACAGCTGCAATTGGCAGGTGAGTGCAAACCACATACACTTAGGCACACATTTTTATCCCATGGGGTTTTAGTTTGAGCCTAGGCAGTGCATCCGGTGTCTCTCAACATGCGGTATCTCCTTCTAGGGCTTTCACCATGCCCCATCACTTTCATTCGTTCCTTGGGCAGCCTTTCAAAATTCCTGTTGGTTTGGTAGGAAAATGCTTTACGTTGTCCCGACTTTTGGGTGATTTGTTCCCGCCCTGCAGACTGACCCTGTTACATGGCTTATTTCACAATCGGCCATATATAGAGTCCTCTCACTACTTTCTCTTTTGCCTCGACTACTTATCTTAGTTTACTGCTTGTGGTCCAAGCTCTGCTCCGATCTCCAAGTGCCGCCCGTTGTCTGTGCTGCTTTGCTCCTACCCCCTCCCTTGTCTGTGTTGACCACCTCTCTCCCCTCCTGAAACACGTAGCGTTCTTATTGAATTTTTTTAATAAATGCTACTATTTTTATTATAATACACAGGCCTCTTACCGCCCCACCTTTCCCCTAGCAAACACATGCAGAGCTTGCTGCTGGTGCTCTCTGTGCTCATTGGAAGGGTTAACCTTCTCCTTCCCCCCTCCCCCCTCCCAATCCTTGTCTTCCGATTCCTCCTTAGGAGTGGCGTGACTTACCTCCTGATTGTTATTGCTTTATTGGCACTGCCTCTTATGTAGACCCGGTGAGTCCAGATGGTGCTCCATTAGCTTGGAGATCCCTCCCCAAGACTCCTTGTTTGGGAGCGGATCATCTTCAGGGAATCTCAGTTCGGTGGCTGCAGCTCATACGACAGAGCTGTATGTATCGGAGTTCAGTAGTGGGATAGTGCCGAAACACAACCTTTTAGCTTCAAAGCACATGGTTGTAAGTCCTGGATATGGCTTGGTGGTTGTGTTAGAGACTCTAGGATTGTTTTGTCGCTGAGCTCTGTTCTTGCAGGATGGTGTTCCTAGACAAGCCTTTGTGGCCCACATCCTGGGAGGGAGGCAGTTTTAGAACAATGGTACCAATTGAGCACCCTGTCAGTCGCCTGCAAGGATGTCTGGTCTGACTCTGGTTCTAGTTGTCTGAATCGTACAAAGAATGTACACTTGTCACATCGCTTAAGCCCGCGTTTATCTGGCGCTTGGTTCTTGTGAGGTACATCAGTTCTGGGGGGCGGTGGTGGGAGGCAGACATGCACTCTGTTGGGGTCTGTATGGCAGCTGTAAGGCTGGCATCCTTTCTTTTAACGTACCATTGCGTGCTTTTTATTTTATTAATTCCCTGCTTCAAGATGACTGTCCATCATCGTGGAAGGGTTCATTAAAAACTATGCGTCACTTCCTGCTCAGTAGGCAGATAATGTTCCATGTGTGAGTTTGTACAAAGTAGGCCTACACTTGGCCATCTTTTTTATACTCTAACTGCACACAAACCCTGTGTGGTGCCAGACTTTTCCTTTCTATACCCAATAATGTAGTCCAACTGGTTCAAGTTAAATTAATCAAGGCTAGAAATTCCAGAATGCATTAGATTGTAAATAAGTGAATGCATTGGAAATACGGTGCCTTATGGAGTCCTGGCTAACCATTCACAAGACTAGGGTGCGGCCCACTGACTTTGGAGTCAGTCGAAAGTCGCGGGTGTTTGCTGTTTACGCCTATTTATTTATTTGTTTGTTTAAAGCGTTTTATATAGCGCTGGCTAGACCCGAAGGTATCAGAGCGCTTTACATTAGGTTCCACAATGTAACAGAAAATGATAACAATTACACATTATGTCAAGCAATAAGCAATACATTGAGAGAGGAGAGAAGGAGAGACATAAATAGAGGGAGGAAGCGGGAAGAGACGACAGGAGAGACAAAAGGAAGTCTGTCTAAAGACCGACTGGGTAGGTGACGTCCAAGGAGGGAATCCCTGGCCCGTCTCCCCTTTTGCTAAACCAGGTAGCTCCATCGGGCATCAGACAAAATAGCTAGGTCTCAATTGTCGAGGGAAAATTCACAGAGAAACAGGGTGCGGGCTAAGGGCCAGGACAGGACAGGACAGGTGAGGGGAAAGGTCAGTAGCAGGAAAGTGGAGAAGAGTAGAGCAGAGAGGGGTAGGGGGAGGAGGGAGATAAGGTCAGGAGAGATGCAGGTGGGTTTACCCAAAGACCGGCTGGGTAGGTGATGGTCAAGGAGGGAATCCATAATCCTTCTCCCCTTTAGCTCGCGAGGTAGCTCCACCGGGTATCAGTCAAAATGGTTAGGTCTCAGCTGTCAATGAAAAGTTCTCAGAGTAAAGGTCCTGGTGGATGAGCAAGAGTAGGGTCGAGTGAGGGCTGGTCGAGGTCTGAACGAAGGCCAGTGATTTTAGACCTGGGGAGGAAAGAGTATAACGGAGGGTCTCACTGAGGTGGCCAACTTGAAATCAGGCAGGGGGGACGAGTCCTTGAGAGTTAAAAATTCAGTCCGCCCCCATGATTCTCTATAGCCCAGGGGAAAGTGGGAGGGCGGCCATCGTGAGATAAGGTCTAAACGTTGGGGCAGAGATTATTGAGCCAGGTCGACGTTCTTAAGATGAGTGAAGCCCCGTGGTGCAAGTGAGGTAGTGTCCGTGGTCTGGGAGGAGGCCCGTTTGATATGGATGGACGTAACTTCGAGTGGTCATAAGTTACCGGGTGGCGGCCATCACTGGGTCAGGCCAAACAAGCAATAGAGTGGTGAACTTTCCTGGATGCGTTACGACTGGCGGTGAGATGAGGGTGATTTGTTTGTACTTGAAGACATTGAGAGTAAGGAGCAATCCACGTTAAGTATAGTCTGGTTATGAGAGTTTTCACGTGAGAAAAAAACTCGGGGGTGGAGGGAGCGAGTCGGCCATCATGGGGTAAGGCAGTCTCAACTCGTAGGCCCAAAGGCCGGTATCTGAAAGAGACACGTTAGTATTAGATTCCTTACCTTAGAATATCCCCAGGCGTCAGACTGGATCCGGAAATTTTTGCGTAGCAGTACCCTTGCGCTTCGGTAGGCGCCGTCTGCGGCTCCGCATCCGTCGTGGCGCCGTGATGACGTCGTAAGAGTACTTAGACGCCGCCTCCGCGTGCTGACGTCCGTTCTTCTTTTTTCCGCGCCAGCAAGCGCAGATCTGGAAAAAGCAGTAACCCTAGTCAATTTTTGACTAACTTTTTGATCGTTTTTTGATCCTTTCTCGAAGTCCTTCGACTCCAATTGGTGCCGTAGGGATGCCCGGCTTTAAGCACTGCGAGGATTGCGACCGCACGATGTCGGTCACGGATCCTCACCACCTGTGTTTAACTTGTCTAGGCGTCGATCACGACGACAAGGCCTGCTCCGACTGCCGGGCCCTCTCTTCGAAAGCCAGGCGGGAGCGGTCCCGCAGGCGACTCGAACTCCGGCAGTCGGTCCCGCGCCGCGAGAGGTCTCGGTCCCACGGGAGGTCGAGGGACAGGTCGCGGGCTCGGAGCCACCACAGCTCCGAGAGTAGGCCGCACTCCTCCGGGTCGAAGTCGTCGTCGGGTAAGAAGCACAAGAAGTCCAAGAGGCGTCATCGCTCTGCGGACTCCCCCCGACGCTCGCGCGATGCGGCCGGGGGTTCGCGTGACACCACCCACGCGGCTCCGTCGGAGTCGCGGGCGCCGCGTTCAGCTCCACACCCTCCGGTCCCTGGGCTCAACACGACGCCGGAGGAGATCGAGCGCTTCCTCATGGCCATGAGGACACTCTCTCCTCCGACGGGCTCCATGACGCCTTCGGGCCCAGCAGACCCGTCTGGGGCCTCTAGCGGGTCGGGGGTTTCGGCCCCGACGCAGCCGGGTGCTTCGACGCCGCAGACGCCTTCGGGCCCGGCGCCGCAGGTTCCCCTATCCCGACGCCGCCGGTGCCTTCGGGCCCGGCGCCGCAGGGTACAGCGGCCCCGGCGCCGCGGGACGCCGCTAGACCTTCTTCGGGATCTGGATCGTCGCTGGTGGACCTTACGACCTCCCCGGCGTCGGACCATCAGGTGTCGCCTCGGGCGGCGCCGTCCCCGATGCCCCCTTCATTCCTGTTCCGACGTCGGGACGGCCCCGGTGGGCGCCGCTCCAGACGTCGTTTGGGGAGTTTCACTTCTATGAGCAGGCCCCATTAGTTGAAAACCCTGAGTTTCGGGAGATGGATGATGAAGAGGATTGGGAGGGGTCTGAGGACCCTCTGACCAGAGAGTGTCAGTCTCATGAGGACTGGGCAGGAGACCATGGGGAGGCCAGTGGCCTGGACACCTCTCCAGACACTGGTTTTGTCTCCCCTCCTACCGTGGCTTCGGAGGAGGGGGCAACCTACAGTGTGGTGTTGATGAGGGCTGCCAAGGCCTTGGGCCTTGAGCTCCCCGTCGCGGCCGTGAGGACTAATCTCCTCACTAAGGTCCCTAAACCGCAGTCAAGCTCGGCCGAGCCTCTGCTGCCCTTTAATGAGGCCTTGATCGACGTTCTTCTGAGCACTTGGTCCAAGCCCGGTACGGGTTCGCCCGTAGATAGGAACGTGGCCAGACACCACCGCCCGCCCCGGGCGACCCATGTTTCCCGTCTACCCACCCTACCCCCGAGAGCCTGGTCATCGAGGCCTCCAATTCCCAGACCGCATTCCCGTCGGCACCGCCGGACAGGGAATCCAAGAGGTACGAGCAGTACGGCAAAAAGATCTTCTCGTCCCTTAGTCTGGGACTGCGGTCTTCCAACACCGCACGCCTCTTTGGCCGCTACACCCACTCTCTGTGGGATACGGTCGCGGAAGTGCTGCCAGAGTGTCCGTTGGAGGTACGGGCCAAACTCGGCCAAGCCCTTGTGGAGGGCCGGGATGCAGCCAAATATTCTATACGGTGTGGGCTGGATACCACCGACTCACTAGGTAGAGCGATGGCAACGACGGTGGCGGTCAGACGCCACGCCTGGTTGAGGTCCGCCAACTTTTCGGCCGATGTCCAGAACACCTTGATGGACATGCCGTTTGATGGCCGTCGCCTCTTTGGCGACAAGGCAGACCATGCGCTCGAGCGCTTTAAGGACTCCAGGGCTACGGCCAAGTCCTTGGGCCTCTCGGCCCCGCGCCAGCAATCGGCTGCCTTTCATTCCTTTCGTGGCCACGGAAGGGGTGTACCCACACGTGCTGCCAGCCACGCTCCGCAGGGTAATACCCAACGCGGTGGCGGCCGTGGGAACCGCCGTCCCGGCGGTCGGGGACAACGGCGAGGTTAGTCCACACCTTCCCCCGCAGCATCCGCCTCTAAACACTCCTAGTCCGTGCTTCCAGGCCCATGTGACGCCAGTGGGGGGCAGGGTTCGCCATCACCACCTCCACTGGCGCACCGTCACTTAGGACAGGTGGGTGCTGCAGATCGTCCGAAGGGTAGCCGCTACTCCCTCCCCTTCGAGGCGACTCCTCCAGCCATGCCACCGCAGAACCACCGTGTATCGGGGGATCATTTGCGACTTCTGCAGGAGGAAGTTACGGCCCTCTTGGCCAAGGGGGCCATCAAGCGCGTTCCTGGGCCAGAAGTAGGGTGTGGTTGCTACTCCCACTACTTTCTGGTACCCAAGAAGGGCAAAGGGGGCCTACGCCCTATCTTGGACCTACGGAACGTCAACGGCTTCCTCCGGAAGGAGAAGTTCAAGATGCTGACACTGGCTCAGGTCCTAGCTGCCCTGGACCCAGGAGACTGGATGGTAGCGTTGGACTTGCAGGACGCTTATTTCCACATCCCCGTCCTGCCGGCCCACCGGCGCTACCTGCGGTTCACGGTTGGCCACGAGCACTTTCAGTATACCGTGCTCCCCTTCGGCCTTACCAGCGCCCCATGGGTGTCCACAAAGGTGATGGCGGTGGTCGCAGCTCACCTGCGCAGGCTAGGGGTTTCAGTCTTCCCCTACCTCGACGACTGGTTGTTGAAGGCGGGCTCGCCCCCGACAGTCGTCAGCCACCTCCAGACTACGGCAGACCTCCTGCACCGGCTGGGGTTCTCCATCAATGTGCCGAAGTCACACCTGTGCCCCTCTCAGAAGCTCCTTTTCATCGGAGCGGTTCTCGACTCGGCGCGGTTTCGGGTTTATCCACCCGAACAGCGGGTCCGGGATATTCAGGCTCTGATTCCCATCTTTCAGCCGTTATCCCGGGTCTCGGTCAGGTTGACGCTGCGGCTTCTGGGGCTGATGGCCTCCTGCATCCTGCTGGTGCATCACGCCAGGTGGCGGATGCGGGCTCTGCAGTGGGACCTGAAGTTTCAGTGGGCCCAGCATCAGGGCAACCTATCCGACCACGTCCTGATCTCGGAGGGCACTGCGAGACAGCTGCAGTGGTGGCTCACGGACCGCGATTGGGTCAGCGGCAGATCCCTCTCCCTTCCCCAACCGGAGCACGTAGTTGTGACGGATGCGTCCCTCCAGGGCTGGGGAGGCCACATGGGAGAGGCGGAGATCAGAGGCCTCTGGTCTCCGGCGGAGGCCCGGCTCCACATCAACCTTTTGGAGTTACGGGCGATTCGTCTAGCGCTGAAAGCATTCCTCCCCTCTGTCCGGGGGAGTGTAGTGCAGGTGTTCACCGACAACACCACTGCCATGTGGTACTGCAACAAACAGGGCGGGGTGGGGTCGTTGACCCTTTGCCAGGAGGCTCTGCGCCTCTGGCAATGGCTGGAACGCCAGGGCGTGACCCTGGTGGCTCAACACCTGGCAGGTTCTCTGAACGCCAGGGCGGACGAGCTCAGCCGTCGGTGCATGATGGATCACGAATGGCGTCTGAACTCTGACGTGGCGCAAGGCCTCTTTCATCGATGGGGAGAGCCTTGGTTAGATCTATTCGCCACCGAAGAGAACGCGCAATGTCATCAGTTCTGCGTGTTGGAATTTCCAAGGCGGCACTCGCTCGGAGACGCTTTTCGTTGCGAGTGGAGTTGCGGTCTACTGTACGCCTTTCCGCCTATACCACTTCTACCCAGAGTGCTGAAGAAAATCAAGCGCGACCGGGCCCAAGTCATCCTTGTGGCTCCGGACTGGGCAAGAAGGTACTGGTATCCAGAGCTACTCAGTATGTCAGTCGATCCCCCGAATCGTCTGCCTCTTCAGGAGGACCTTCTGTCGCAGCAGCAGGGGACGGTCCTCCACCCGAACCTGTCCAGTCTCCACCTCCATGCTTGGAGATTGAGCGGCGACAGTTGAGGCCATTTGACTTGCCTCCTGAGGTCTGTAACGTCATTCTGGCAGCCAGGCGTCCCTCCACAAAGTCGTTATACGCCTGCAGGTGGAACAGATTTGTGGCATGGTGCACAGCAAAGGCTGTGGATCCTTTTGCTGCCCCTCTTTCTGAGGTTCTTCTCTTCCTTCTTTCTCTTGCCCAGCAGGGCTCTGCTCTGGGCACTATCAAGGGCTACCTTTCTGCTCTTTCAGCCTTTCAGAGGCTGCCTGATCAACCTTCTTTGTTCAAGTCCCCTATTGTAAATAGATTTCTAAAGGGCATCACTCACACATTACCTCCTGTTCCGTTTGTGATGCCTCAGTGGGACTTGAACCTGGTTCTTACGTTTCTGATGTGTGCTCCCTTTGAGCCACTTCACAATTGTCCTCTTCGCCTTCTTACTCTGAAGACTGCTTTCCTGGTTGCCATCACCTCTGCCAGGAGGGTGAGTGAGCTCCAGGCCTTTCTGTCCATCCGGACAATGTGGTGTTGCGTACTAAGCCTTCTTTCCTGCCCAAGGTTGTCACAGCCTTCCACATCGGGCAGTCTATCACCTTGCCTACCTTCTTTCCGCCACCGCATCCCTCTAAAGAGGAAGAGCGGCTCCACCGTCTGGACCCAAAACGTGCGCTCTCATTCTGCTTGGATCGCACACGCCAGTTCCGGGTGGATGACCAACTCTTTGTTGGTTACGTGGGCGCTAAGAAGGGGAAAGCGGTACACAAGAGGACCATCTCCCGGTGGATCATCTTGTGTATCCAGGCGTGCTACTCCTTGGCTAGAAAGGAGCCCCCTGTTGGATTACGGGCTCACTCCACCCACGGCGACTACAACTGCCCTGGGCCGGGGAGTGCCCTTACAAGACATCTGTCAGGCAGCTACGTGGGCATCGCTGCACACGTTTGCAAGACACTACTGCCTGGACAGCCATGTCCGGAGGGATGGCTTCTTTGGCCGTTCCATCCTCCAGGACTTTCTGGTGTGATTATTGGTTCGCAGACCCACCACCGGGGTTGGTATTGCTGGGGTATCTATTCTAAGGTAAGGAATCTAATACTAACGTGTCTCTTTCAGATGCACAAGTTACTACTTGTGTAACGATATATCTGTAAGAGACATTAGTTAGTATTAGATTCCTTACCGACCCACCCATCCTCCCCGTTCTGCGAACCGATATCTAGGATTAGGGTTACCCCCTTTCAGGGCCCTAGTTTCAAAGGCACCAGTGTTGGTTTTTAACATGGCTCTGCGTTTCTGGCGCGGAAAAGCTGTGTCTAAGAACTGACGTCAGCACGCGGAGGCGGCGTCTAAGTACTCCGACGACGTCATCACGGCGCCGACGACGGACGCGGAGCCGCAGACAACGCCTACCGACGTGCAAGGGTACTGCTACGCAAAAGTTTCTGGATCCAGTCTGACGCCTGGGGATATTCTAAGGTAAGGAATCTAATACGAACTAATGTCTCTTACAGATATATCGTTACACAAGTAGTAACTTGTGCGTCTTAAATCAATGTACTTCTACGGTCTGGGCATAGTGGGAGGAAGTCAGGATTTGCTCCGCTAGGTGGTCCGGTGCTTGGCAGGGCAGAGCATATTAGGAGCTGTGGGGAAAACTGCGAGTGGAACGGGAGCGGCCATTTTGGGGTCAGTCAGCCTGACTCTCTATCGGGACGGTATTCTAGGCAGAACCGGCGGAGAATTGCACTCCGATCCAGGCTCACAGCATCCCATACCCAGGTGTAGCCCACCGTCGGCCTCGCAACTCCCGCGGGTCCAGATCAGGGCTGTCCAGGACTGAGGGAAATCTTGTTGTCTCCCTCTCCTTTCTTTACTGCGGAGATTGCAACAGGATGGGTTCACAAGTGGTGAGATCATACCTTGGCTCCACCACCGGATGCCTGGGTTGATCTAACGGACAGAGCTGCCGACTTTGGAGCTGGGGAACCAGGTTGGAGGCTGGCATCGCCTCAACATCCTGTAATTCTGGGCAAATCACTCAGTTTTCCTGTGCCTACCAAAAAATGAATGTGTCCTTGTGTAATGTAACTGATGCTCATGTAAAGCACTCCAGTACCTTTGGGTCAACTTTGCGCTATATAAAACTGCAACAAAAATAAATAAATAGGAAGAAATGAGAGTGCCAAGATGCATGAAATCCACCCACTGCCAGAGTTGTTAAAAAATATCCTTAAACTGCAAGTCTTATCCAGCCGACATTGTGAGCCCCTTTATGGTGTTTCATTCTTTTTTTTCTGCTCTGTTTGGATCTTCTGTTTAAATTTCTGTAAAACCTTGAATTGTTCGTGTAAATAGGCAAATAGGCATAGAAAAGGGAAAGTTCTAACTCCCGGACTGTTAAACTAAAAAGTAATAGAGGCAAAGGGGTACTAGAAATAAAAAAAAAAGTTGTATTTTCTAAACAAATGTACACAAAGAATAGATGTTGTCAAACTATTGTATAAATTATCGGTGAAGCATCACCAGGAGTATCCATGTCTCGTTCGTGGAGGGGGTGCTGGAGGAGGTAGGCCCTAGCACGCTGTGCCCAGCTCTGGAAGATTCATCTTCCATGCGAGTCACTATTTTGGAGTCTCCATACTGAGAATATAATTCAAAATAGCAGTGGCAAATAATGTCCCTCACAATGTCATGGTCCAGACGCTCATGATCGAGGCCTTTGTGCTTAATGGGTCAATAGTATACTAGCCTGATCTTGTTTAAATTTAGCGGTGGAATAAGATTCAGTGTCTAGTGGACGCTTCATCTTCTGGCGTTTGTTCAGCCATATGGAGCCATCCGAGCCCTCAAACGCTTTCAAAAAATGAATTGGATAGTCTATGTATAGCATTCACCTCTTGCTTTTCTTGAAAGAAACTATGCTGCACATTGCAATTTTTGAAAACGAGGTTACCATTGCAATTTGTTTCCCTAAGCATAATGCCCATTCCAGGCTTCAGTACTGTGTTATTGGCAGCATGGATTAATCTGGTAAAATTTAAATTGAAACCTAACTTTAAACAAGCAATGGCTGACCCAAACAAGACAGCAGTCGTTCCCAAAGTCTGGATGTTTGGTGTTGATGACTCCCTCTGGCAATACCTAAAACTGTCTGTAGCCAGACCTAAAATTAAGTAGAGTCATGAAAGAAAAGAAATGTGAGGTAGTGTGCCAAAAAAGTAGAAAGAGTAACACAATCCTTCATTAACATATAAGCAGTAAACAGGGTTGATTACAAGGTCGGCTGAACAACTCTAAAGTCTGATACACACCCCAAGTCATACATGGGAAGCTTATATTTGTTCTCTCATAAATGCAGAACAACAACTAACAGAATGCAACGTAAGGACTATTTGAGCTGCTCCCACTGGACAGGGACAGGGTCAGAAACCCTACCAGTCCCCATTCACAGTTGTTAAAAGAGCTAAAACACGACTTCCCTCCCCCCACACCAGTATCCCTCCCCCACATGTAGAGAGGGATTGGTTTACCTGCTGTGGAAACACCTGCACCTTCCCAGCACACCAGGCAACACACATCGGCCTTGGGCAGAGCTCCCATTCTCCATGGCCACTGACCCATGTCAGTGGCACACGAAACAGCCCATTTAAAACCACCGGCATCAGAGTGGCCACATGGAAGATCAGCGAGCCCCATGAGTTCCTTTTATCTAGAAAAAAGTGATAATTCTGTAATTAAACCTGCCACGTTTCTTTTCCATATAAAGCTGTACCTGCATACAGAGTAATAGCATTACCAAAGTTCTGGAAAAATGTGTTCAACAACTGAGCCAACCCATCTCTGAATTCAAACTTCTGAATGACTGCCAGTCGGGTTTCAGACCAAATCACAGTACTGAAACGGCAATTCTGCACATAGTGGATGACGCTCTAATTGCGCTAGACCGTAATGAAACCTGGCTCCTAATTCTGCTCGACCTTTCGTCCGCATTCAACACGGTAAGCCATGGCAAAATACTAGACCGACTGGGGGAAAGGATGGGATTAGTGGGCACAGTCCTTGAGTTATTTAGATCCTTCTTAGAGACGAGATCGCAAAATTCTTGGTGAACCAAACACTCTCAGCATCATCCCCAAATCTTATTGGAGTACCACAGGGAACCACACTATCCCCTGCTGTACTCAATCTATAGGTAGAACCAGTAACCTAAATATTACAGGAGGCAAACATCTCCTTCCACATATATGCAGATGACACACAGCTATATATCAAGATTACATCGTTAGAAGAGATCATCATCATGAACCAGGCTTTAAAGATGACCGTCCATTGGCTAACTAATAATCATCTCAATCTTAACCCGCATAATAGAGAATTCCTTCTGATTTCCCCCCAGAAAAGTTTTAAGAGTATTTTTGGAATGGACCAAGTTGATCACTGCGCTAAACTGTACTCCAAGTTTAGTAGACTCAACCAAGTCTCTTGGAATTACGCTAGATAAGACCATGAACATGCAAACCCACATTGGCACAAAATGCCCGATTCCATCTGAGCTATCTTAGAAAATTGAAACCTTTTATAGGTACATCAGACCTCAAAACGGCTGTCCAGGCATTATTCATCTCGAGGATTGAGTACAGATGCACAACTTTATCAGGAGTACCCAAGATTTCAACAGCCACGCTAAAAGCTTGTCTCAATGCAGCCACAAGACTTAGAACAGGCTCCAGAAAGTTTGACCACATCAACCCACATCTGAAAGCGCTTAATTGTCTGCCCTACGAAGCAAGAATCCAACTAAAGATGGCATGTCACACACAAAGCGATGCATTACAAAACACCACTATACCTAACCCAGCAAATCACATTATCAGGAGGCAGCAGAGTCTCACGGAGCAATGTAGATCTCTTACTGAAACCTGCCCTCTTCTGAAAGAAGAGAACTTATGACAGAGCTTTCTCTGGAGCGACACCAAGAATTTGCAACTCACTCCCGCGATCATTAGAATAATTTCGTCCACTTCAGCTTTAACAAAAGAAGCTAAGACTTTTCTTGTGAGCAAATTCCTCCCATAATAACAGTAGACCAGACACTGTTAGGATACTTTTCTGTTCCCATACTATGATAATACTAATCGACTTATAGTAGTTGTTAGGACATGTATATATGTTTTTGTAAGCACAAATGTCTCTCTCGCAAATTGATTTATGCTTGTCACTTTTGCTTAAAGGTCATTACAAGCCTGCTGTCGAAAGTTGAAGGCAATGTAAATGTGAAGCGCTCCGATACCCTATCTGACTCATGTCCGCGCCAATTAAAACATTGAATAAATAAATACCCAGCAGCAAAGTAGCCCTCGGATGCCTGCATATCTAGGCTTGAATCTGTCAAATAGTAAGTCGTGCTACTGTCCAAAAGCCTGGTGTATGACCTACTCTGCCCCAGCTCTACCAACAACACTGAGACACAGGACATATCTACTGTGTTTTTTTAATAGTCGAACATGTATATGCCCGAGATAACTGACTCAGTCCCATTCCTAACAGCCTGACATATGGTCCGGTCCTTTGAGTAAATGTTGCCAAACCTTTATAGACGTATATCCGACTCCTTTCCGGTGCTACAATAGTTTTCGACGCACCTGTTATGTCCCCAGCTCAACCAGCTTTACAGCGGGTTGGGTCTGACCTGTGTTTGGCATTGCTCCAGGCTTCCAGAGGCGCAGTACACTGCAGGCGAACTGCTCTGATTTATCTAATGTTTCGGGTGAGACTTCAGCCCGCCGTGTGTCTGACAGAGTGCATGCCTCAGTGTCCCACTTGACACTTCACAGATTTACCAACCTGACTTTTGATTGGCTGCCTTTCAGACTTTATCTTCAGGCGTGACAGATTCTGCTGCAGTTCTACCAGCCTTTCAAGCGTTCTGACTTGAGAGGGAGTAACTTTTCCCAGAGATGGGGCTGACAAAACAACTGCTCGTCTACAGTCTTACAAGTGCCTGGCATCTGACCCATTCAGACCCAGCCCTATCAGCCCTAGAGAGGGCCTGCCTGTTTGAAGACGTCTGCTTTTAAACTGACATTTTTGCAGGGCTTCTTCTCAGCCCCCAGGTGTTGGCAGGTAGGAGTTTACACCCCTAAAATCACGCACATCTCATCCGAGCTCCTGTTTCCTGTCATTACATTTGCAAGATCTATTTGTTATGGTTCGGGCTTGTTTGGTTAGTTTCCCTGCCACCCCTATCCTTACCTATCGCCTGCTTGCGGGGAGCTGCAGGCAGGCAATCAACTCTCTGTATGGAAAGGAAAGCTCACAGCCCAAGTTTCCCTTCACATGGAGATACCAAAAAGATGTCCCCATCACCCTCATTCAGTTTCTCAGGTGTTCACGTCTATTCTTCTTCACAGGAACTCAAAATATTCAGTGGGCACCAGTACAGCATCTCTTCAGCACCAGCGCAGCACCAACTCACCATCAGCACAGCATCACCTGAGCATCTCCAAAGCATCACTCAGCATCACTCATCTCCACCTCAGTATCACTGCACCACCTGAGCACTACCTACCCACAAGGACACCACCACCTCATGATCACTCAGTACAACCTCAGCACCAGCGCAGCGCCACCTCAGCATCAGCTTCAGCACAGCACCAACTCCGCATCACTCAGCACCACCTCCGCACCACCAAAGCATTACTCAGCACCACCTAAGTATCACTCAATACCACATGAGCACCACTTCTGCACAAGCACACCACCTCCTCAGTATCACTCTGCACCACCTCAGCACCAGCGCAGCACCACCTCGGCACCATTGCAGCCCCACCTCATCAGCAATTCAGCACCAACGCAGCACCACTGCAACATCAGCGCATCCCCAGCTCAGCATCAGCAAAGCATCCCCTCACCACAGCACCAAGCAAGCATCACTCAGCACCACCTGAGCACCAGTTCAACACCACCATTTCAGTATGACTCAGCACTGCAGCATCACTCAGCACCACCTCAGTATCACTCCGCATCACCTCTGCACCAGCACACCACCGCCTCAGCACCACCTGAGTATCACTCAACACCACCTCAGTCTGCCATCGGAATCTGACATCTGTTGATTCTCCCCTAGTATCCGTCCTCTGCTCATGTTGAAATTCAGGTACTATTTCCCAACCCTCAACCCTCCCGTTGTTTATGTCCCCCCCCCCCCCTAACAAAACAAAAAGCTATAACAAATAAGTATTAGAACGGGAAACATCCTTTTCAACGCAACTTTTACCACGCAGTGCTTTTACATCGCAACGTTTACAACGCAAACCATTACAACGCATTGCGCTGGGGGGCGCTCTAGGATAGGGAATAGATTTAATTTACTATCCAACACCTTCCCTACTATCCACGGGGACTGGAGTTGGAATAGTAAATTAAACTATTCACTATCCAGCACCCCAAAGCGCTATGCGTTGTAATAGTATGCGTTGTAAAAACTGCGATGTAAAAGCATGCGTTGTAATGTCATACATCCATTAGAACAGTAGGAAGAAGTTGCAAGCATTGTAAGGGCAAACAAAATTAGAAGACTTTTTTATGTTAATTATTTTTTTAACAGGGTTGTTCAGTTGTACATAATGTCTTCTTTGTTATTTCTAAGGTAGCAAAAATGCTTACAACACTTTTTAATCATAACCTTTCTGCATGCTGCACAGCAGCCACAGTGGTCTACGACATATCGTAAAGACATTGGCAAACCAATAGCTCTGGCTAAACACTTATAAGGTCCCAAAGATGAGCCCTATTGACTATGCCAATGCTTCTTAAGTCTTCACTTCCTAGGCTCTGTCCCTTTGTAAGGTTTTAATGGGAAGGTGATGGATGCTGAACATGAGTGGCACACATTTCATGGTCACAACAAGAATGGGGTATCATGACAATAAATATTATAGTAGGATCAGTATAAAGGACTTGACAGTAATCAGAGTTATACTGTTTCATATATTTATTACTTTTGTAATGGGTACCATAACTTTGCAATTTGTGAGCGGCTTGGCATGTGTTTGTTACACCAGTTTACATATTACTCACCACAGACCCACAAGTCTCAATGGACGACTTCTCGCTGTTTCTTGTATTTACGTTTTGTCCTAATGGTTTCGTCGGGGTTGCCTACAGTATGAAAAAGAAAGCGCTCTACATATTGTGCATATCTACATCTTCTCATATATACCCTTATTCTCAATTTTTATTTAGGGGGGGATGGGCAGAGACAATTATTCTGGAGTACCTTGAGAGATCAGTCTTTGCTGTCACATTTAAAACCTATGTCAAGTATTGTCTTTCTTTGCAATTTTAGGTACTTTAATGAGGGAACAGTTCTGACACACTACGCAGATGTTCTTGCTCTTCTGGTCCGATTAAGACAGCTGTGTTGTCATCCGCATCTTGTCACTAATACTTCTTCTAGTGCTCCTTCAGGTTTGTACATTCATATTTTATGTGCATTTTGTATTAAACAGGAACCCTGAATTAATATAAGTATCTCCCGCTCCAGTTTGTCCTATGTATTACTATTATGCGAATTAGTCATATTTTAACACAGTTTTTGATGTATTTACAACACTAGGCACTTTTGCTTGGAGTATTACCCAATAGGAACACTTTCTGCCTCTTGGGTTTATTTCATCTGTCCAATAGCACTGGGATCTTTTGCCTCAGAGTGCACATTGATCCAGTATGGCTAGAATGTGTTTTTCTTGTGCTCATCTTATTATTTCTTGTCTTGTCTCTCCATAGTCCCCTCTCTTCATAAATATATAGCTTTATTGGGTGGGCTCCTGAACACATATAGACTGATTGATTCAACTCCTTCGCCCCCAGTCCCTCTTGAGCCAAATTCCTCCCGGGCATTGTGTTGGAGAGGGGTACTAAATAATTTTACAATCAAATGTACAGAGCATTGGCAAAGCCTTTAGGCAACGTTTTACAGTATGGGTGAGATGGGTAGCATTCCCCTCCCCCCCACAAAAAAACACACAAAAAGAGACCCAGTAACACAGCTGCATCATTTTGCAGGTGCATGCATATTGACGTGTGTGTGTGTGAGCACATGTGCGCCTACAAAATTGCGCAGGCATAATTTTTTCATTTTTTTTATTATTATTTACAGATGCTGCTAAAACATTAAAATAAAGCAATGTGAACGCTTTTTCTTCCTTGCTTTTAGTAGATGGATGGTTCGGCAGCAATTTAGTGTGAAGGGCCCCCAACCCCACCAAAAAAAGTAAAAAATATTTTTTCAAAAGATAATGGGTGTGGGTTGCAGTGGATGAGTGGTGGGGAAAGGCAACACACAAAGGAGAGCAGCACGGGAAGACAGAGGAGAAGCTCGCAAGCCAGAAAGTGACATACACCGAGGGGCATGCAGGGAGTTTGGCGGAGAGAAGCACACAAGAGAGAGCTCGCAACATGAGGGAGACAGCAGCACAGAGCTTAGAGTGGGTGTTTGGCAGAAGCAGCACTCAAGGAAGAGAGCTGCAAAATAAATGGAGTGCTTCAGCAAAAAGAAAAAAGTGGCCAGTCAGAGAGATGGGTACAAGGCTATGCACAAGATGGACCAGCTACATCAAGGAAAGCCATTATAAATATGACGCAATAAAGCTAACCAATGGTAAGCAGTGGGCGGGCTAAACACCCCTGTAAGTTCTTGGTAAGCAAACACATTATGTGTTCTGCAACCAGACAGCGTTTGCTGTGTGGTGGGTTCAACTTAAAAACCAAACAAATAATAACAGCCATACCACACAGCATGAACTAGGGAGTGTGTAGCAGGGTGGTAACCCGGGGAGTTATGCAATCTATAAATTAAAGGTCTGTTTTTCAATATTTAACTTCTACAAACTTAAGGCAGCCTAAGAGAAGAAAAAAGTCAGTTTGATTGTTGCCGGGACAATTTAGTGAATGCATGCTTCATGTACTGTTAGAAAATTAGTTTAAAAAATAAGTCCTTCAAGTTGGAATGCTGCAAACGGTACACCCTAAAGAAGAGGAAACATTGCACAAGGTTCAAAAAAGCACATCCAATAGGATGCTGTAACAACTTTCAAAATGGGCGGTGCTGCCATCCATGTTATTGCAAAAAACACAGTTGATGGACAGAATGTAGAACAAGGTCATACATTCACCCCAGTACAAGGATCTGGGCCTAAATCCATCGTTTTTTTGCACTCCACACTACCCTGGGTTAGACACTGGCGATTGGTGTGGAGTGCAAAAAAACGATGGATTTAGGCCCGGATCCTTGTACTGGGATGAATGTGTGAAATTGTTATACATTCTGTCCATCAACTGTGGTTTTTGCAATTTTCACCCCGAGTGGGCTGGATATGCTCAGATGTGAGTCCCAGGCTCTCCACACCACTGGAGTCAAGCTATCCAGGCTGATGAAGGCCGATAGCCAGAAACCGGTCCTTGGATGCTTGATTCCGGTCTGGGAAAGACATGGCTTGGTAGTTCGGACTGGACTGTTACCATGAGGCACAGGGTCAGTGGTGATTTGCATATAGCCAGTGTCTAACCCAGGGTGGTGTGGAGTGCAAAAAAACGATGGATTTAGGCCCAGATCCTTGTACTGGGATGAATGTATGACATTGTTCTACATTCTGTCCATCAACTGTGTTTTTTGCAATTTTCACCCCGAGTGGGCTGGGTATGCTCAGACGTGAGTCCCAGGCTCTCCACACCACTGGAGTCAAGCTATCCAGGCTGATGAAGGCTGATAGCCAGAAACCGGTCCTTGGATGCTTGATTCCGGTCTGGGAAAGACATGGCTTGGTAGTTCGGACTGGACTGTTCCCATGAGGCACAGGGTCAGAGCTGATTTGCATATAGCCAGTGTCTAACCCAGGGTGGTGGGGAGTGCAAAAAAACGATGGATTTAGGCCCAGATCCTTGTACTGGGATGAATGTATGACATTGTTCTACATTCTGTCCATCAACTGTGTTTTTTGCCATCCATGTTATGTCATAGAAATCATAGGGGTTGTGTAAAATCCATGTGTTACACAAGGGCTAGCAAATAAGCCACACCCATTCAACTGAAGAATGGTGGTTCAAAAGATTTTGTCTAGTGGTTCACAATGGAGCAATTTGCCCTAAATATATTAGCAAAGTATGGCGTGCTAGGGTGCTGGCTTTTACAAGAGCGCATGTTCCATTGAATGGCCACTAAGTTTGCATCAGCGTAGTGCAGCTTTACTTCTAAACCTATCTAGCGCAAAAACAATACAATGCTGAATTTGGATTTCTGTGCACATTTATTTGTGCATTACACAAGTAAAGTGTCTTCGTTTGTTTTGATTTTATTAAAATCTTTGTTCTCTTTACACCTCAAATTACAAAAAAATAAGGGCCTCATTTGAAGGTTTCTTGCTGTTGATATATTTTGAAATACATAATTCCATCACTTTTCAGTCAAGGGAAAAAAGTAAACACCAATTTCCATGTTAAAGAAGCAGCAGTTTGTCATGAGACATTGCATGACACTTGACCTCTCTTTGCCCTTGAACTCACAACAAATGAAACAAGATAAAAAGTAGTTTAAAGGCCTCTTTCTTACTCATTCTTTTTGCTGAACTTCTGTAGGGTTATCCTGTGGGTGCTACAGCACCTTTTCCACACCCCTACTTCTGTCTTACAACAAAATGTTGTTGCAAATATGGAGTGCTTGGGTTTTCCCTAGATATAGACCAATTTATAGTTGGAGAAAGGTGTCTCAGTTTTGATCGCTGGAATTTACCATTAGTATGTTTATAAAGGATGACTTCACCCTAGATTGGAATTTCTTTATGCATTTTTCTGTTGTACCAGTAAAAATCATGCATACGTTCTATGTAAAATGATTTCTCAAGACTGTGTTGATATGGATTTGCAAAGCAAACATGGTAATTGTGGAAATTTGTGGATTGTTGCATTATGGAAGTAGATTAGATTGTGAAGTTTACCCTATTATGAGCAAAGAATGGATTAAGTGCAGCCTAGCTGTGATTTGTGCTAGTCTCCACCCCTTGCCCCCTTGCTAAAAACCTCTCTTCAGGACGCCAATTGCATCACAATTTTTAAAGGGACTGACACTTAAGTCTTTCATTGTGCTGATATGGAAGCCAATCTATCATGGGTTGATAAAGCGCAACTACTCACCCGTGAGGGTCCCAAGGTGCTGAGCGGAGGTGGGGAGCAAGTCCGTCTAAGTTCTGGGACCCACAAAACCTTTCCAAGGGGCGACTGTTCCAAGAGCCGGTTCCACAAGTAGTACTAACAGCGGACGCATCACTGAAAGGTTGGGGAGCCCACTTACTTCAATACACAGTCCAAGGGCCCTGGACAATCAAACAAAAGACACTGCATATCAACCACTTGGAGTTGCTTGCAATATTTCTGGCACTGAAAGCATTCCAGAAATACTTGTACAACAAGGCTGTGTTGATCCGGACGGACAACATGACAGCCATGTATTACATCCAGAAACGAGGAGGGACACACTCTCCACAGCTGTCTCACCTAGCACAGAGCATATGGAGGTGGGCAATTCCCAAAAACATTTTTCTCCTAGCAGAACACCTGCCAGGGAAAGACAATCAAATAGCAGATCTGTTAAGCAGACACAGCCAACAGCTACACGAATGAGTGATTCACCCTCAAGTTCTCCAACCATTCTTCCAAGAATGGGGGCATCCAGAAATAGATCTGTTTGCCACAAACAAAAACTTAAAATGCCAGTACTTTGCCACCAGGTGCCCACATCCGGTGTCACAGGGCAATGCGATATGGATGAACTGGTCAGGCAGATTTGCGTACGCTTTTCCACCAGCCCCACTAATTCCGCTGGTGGCACGCAAACTACGCCAGCAGTCACTCACAATGATCCTGGTTGCTCCCGCATGGGCAAGACAGCCATGGTACACAACATTCCTAGAACTTTCAGTAGTTCCCCACCAAAGACTGCGCCTCTCGCCCCATCTTTTAACCCAGAACCATGGAGGAATCAGGCCCCCAGATCCCAATCAGATGAACCTAGCGATCTAGCTCCTGAAGTCTTGGAGTTCGGATACCTTAACTTGCCTTCTGATTGCATGAACATTATCAAGGAGACAAGACGGCCAACTACTATAGAGCATGCTATGCAGCTAAATGGAAAAGATTTGTAATTTATTGCAATAATAACCAAATCAATCCATTAGATGCTTCCATCCAAAACATTATCTGTTACCTCTTGCATCTTCAAAGATGCAATCTAGCATACTCTTCCATAAGGCTACATCTTGCTGCTATAGCAGCATATCTCCAGAACAGACAACACCTGTCCCTGTTTAGAGTACCCCCAATCAAAGCTTTTATGGAAGGTCTTAAAAGGATAATCCCTCCAAAGCACCCACCTTCACCAGTCTGTAACTTAAATATAGTTCTTACCAGACTTATGGGACCTCCTTTCGAACCACTCCATTCATGTGAATTACAATTTCTAACATGGAAGGTGGCATTTTTGCTTGCCATTACCTCCTTCAGAAGAGTGAGTGAGTTACAGGCACTAACCATTCAAGAACCTTTCATGCAAATACATGCAAATAAGGTAGTACTTCGGACTAACCCTAAGTTCATGCCAGAAGTCATATCCAGGTTCCATATCAATCAATCCATAGAATTGCCAGTTTTCTTCCGAAATCCACAGTCAGTGGCTGAAAGAGCCCTACACACACTAGATGTAAGGAGAGCTCTGCTATATTATGTTGACAGGACTAAATCATTTAGGAAAACAAAGCAACTGTTAGTTGCTTTTTCCCCACAACATAAAGGTAATCCCATCTCAAAATCAGGAATAGCCAGATGGACAGTTAAATGCATTCAAATATGCTATCAATAAACTAAACGCACTCTAACAGTTCCCCCAAAAGCACACACTACGCATAAAATTGGGGCATCCATTGCTTTCCTAGGGAATATTCCTCTTGAAGACATATGTAGGGCAGCTACATGGTCTACCATACACACTTTCACTAAACACTATTGTGTAGACGTGCAAACAAAGCAGCAAGCTGCTGTAGGCCAGGCTGTCCTTAAAACTCTTTTTCAAACTGCTGCAGCTGGTACAGGTGACCACCGCTAGAGGAGATACTGCTATACAGTCTATGCTAAAATATGAATTCAGCAGCCCACATGCCTCGAACGGAAAATGCTACTTACCAGTATGCATCTGTTCTTGGCATGTAGGGCTGCTGACATTCATATCGCCCACCCTCCTCCCCGGTGCCTGTCGCAGCTGCAGGATTCTCTTTTGCATGGCTATCTCTTACTTTACTATACTCCATCTTTGCCACAATGGCGAAAAACAATCTAAGGATGGAGAAGATGCCCATGCGCACTGTAGTCCAGGGGAGGAGTCACCTATCGCATGATATTTCGAAGACTCTTCCAGGACAACAAGGTGCAATCATCCGGACCCAACACTATGCTAAGATATGAATGTCAGCAGCCCTACATGCCAAGAACAGATGCATACTGGTAAGTAGCATTTTCCTTTCTTCTAAATGTGATTTCATGCTAAACCCGGTACTGAAAATCATTGTATGCTTTCTGTCCTCCACTCCTTTTTTCCAATGAAGAGGTTTTTGTGTAGGTTTTTACACAAGGAAGGTCCTGAGCTGATAAAAACAAGGGATTTAGATAAGCGGAACAACATCATGTCTTGTTTTTCATCATTAAGTAAGATTAAGACGCGTCAGGAAGAAAATATCCAGAAGCAAGTGGTCTGTTTCAAGGTCTGTTATGAGCAGGCTCAAAAAGCAGCATCAAAGTCTATTAGCACATTTGATGAGAAGAAGGGGAGCAGCATTTTTACTATGAGTGGGTATACCTATCTCAGGCTTCTCTCAGTGTTTCCTGGTTGTTGCTTCCTAGTTAACCAGACACTGTTGTCTGAACTCTGAAGCAAAGAGAGAGGATTGAGCAGCTTTCTAAGATACCTTGCTTTAGAGTTAAAAAGAAGGGGAATCTGGCAGAAGTAGTAATCTCTAGCAGAAGTTAATTATGTGTGAGGATTATTTTTTAGTGGATACTTTATCATTCCACATATATTTTCTCACCCTCTGACTTCCTTGCTAATAAGTAAGTATTCTCTTAATTAAAATGTTTTAGGCTTTAGTTGTAACTACTTTTTTCTTTGCATTTGTGTTTAAGTCATCATCCCATCGTTTGTGTCCTCCTCTAACTTCCATGCTTATACT
This sequence comes from Lissotriton helveticus, assembly GCF_964261635.1. Lineage (NCBI taxonomy): Eukaryota > Metazoa > Chordata > Amphibia > Caudata > Salamandridae > Lissotriton > Lissotriton helveticus. The sequence continues at coordinate 232,367,749 of NC_136072.1, read as the reverse complement.
GAAGCATTATCTTTGTCAAAGAGTTTTTAGTTTTTGTTTATGGCCTTGCTTTTTTCTTTGCCTTTGTAGAGTGAAGAAATAGTCAGTATAAGACCCTCGGTTAGACTTTTTAAGATCTGGCATTGGACAGGACCTTTTGATTTTACCAAAATGATGCACATAGTTTAGTTATTGGGGTTGCCAGTCAGCCTTCTTGTGGTCCGTTATTTTGCCACTCATATTTTTCTTCTGCCCCTTCAACTTGGGGTGGTGGGTGTGCCCACTTCAGCTACCCTCTAACTTTACTATGTGCGATTTCATTCTGACCTTTCACACGACCTACGTCCACACACCCTACATCCACACACAAAGTAATTCCCTTAAATGCCAATGACTACTAAGACAATGTGTACTTTTTGAAACCACATTTTTTTTTCATTTTAGCCATTTTTTTAAAATTTCCAGCAGGACCTGGCAGTTTACCCAACAGCATTTTGCAAAAACTATCACAAAATATAACTAGTATTGGATTTAGACAAAGCCAAAAGGTTAGAAGCAGTGCCAGACTTAAAAAAGCATTTGCCATGCAATAGGTCTTGCATTTACGAGAGTTTGTGCTATTGGCATTGTAAATGACAATGCGTTTATTTATCTGTTTTAAAAACAACACCTAAATGCCAATAGCTCAACTCTCTTAAATGCGAGACCTATTGCATTGCAATTACATCCCTGGAGTAATCGAAAATCACGACAAATATTTGGGGAAGTCCTTAGCTGTTCCCTTAAATGCTTAACATTTGTGGAAGCATATAAGTATGTTAAGGTGCAGTAAGAGCTTAAGTTCCATTAAATAGTAAAATAATGATTTTATAGTAGGCGAAGCACAAACAGAGTGTGTAACAGTGTGCTTACAGCCTGAGGCATGTTAAAATGTATCAAAACGAGGCTGTGTGCTGAGTGGGAGAAGAGGAGCTGTGGGAGGGAGAAAGGGGTGCGAGGGAAACAGAGAGTAGGAGCAGGCGGCCGGAGTCGGACGAGGAGAGAAAATAAGCACAAAAAAAAGAAATTAAAAAATACCTTTTCTCTGCCATTTTGCGAGTGTTGTTTTCTGTGCAGTGCTGTGTTCTGTGCACTGCTGATATTGGGAGAAACCTTCATGTTGCATAGTTTGTCGAGCGTCGCCGAATGAAATAAAGGCGCGGCTCGCAAGACTCTTTTTTTTGTCAATGTTTTATGCTTTTAGTAAGCAGCGCAGCATGCCACGCTACTTATTAAAAACATTAAATATTGCAAAAATAGAGTTTGGCGAGCCGTGCCTTTCGTTGGAGACAAAGGCGAAAAGCCCGCTTCGCTGCCAAAAAAACTAAACTTTTCGGGAGAGATATCCTGCCTGCAGCTGCAGACAGGCAAAAGGCATGTAAAAAATAGTGCAGACAGACTGTAAATAAAGCATACAAAGTAACAACACATGTAAAGGGGCCAGTTCATCTGGGCGGTAACAACAGAAGATAGGGAGATACTAAGGAGGGACTAATAAGTCTATTAACAAATCAAAAGCTACCATTTACAAAGGACACTGACAACAGCCAATTTTAAAGATGGGTGGAGAGTGGGCGGAGCTTCAATTCCATACCTGAATACAGCATGTCTCGAAGAGATAATGCAAGCGCTGCCTAGGCGAGACCTTAAAACAATGTTTCTTTGTAGTTACCACTTCCAAGAGTGATTCTCTAACAGATCTGCCACTGGCTGCATTATTGCACCTCCGTTTCTTGAGAAATATGGTGAAATTGCTAATCAAAAGAATAAACAAATGTAAATTATTTATCTCTGTGTTTTTTTTTCTCTAAAATCAAACAGGTGACTCCACTCCAGAAGAGCTACGTGAGAGGTTGATGACTAAGATGAAGTTTGTTCTGAGCTCTGGTTCAGATGAAGAGTGTGCAATTTGCTTGGATTCTGTAAACTTTCCTGTAATTACACACTGTGCCCATATTTTCTGCAAGCCATGCATTTGTCAAGTCATTCACCGAGAGCAGGTTAGTTTTTTAATTTCTACACTGTCAGTGCTAATAGGATTATGTTGAGGGATCATTGCACGCACGTTCTGCTTAATGCCTATTTTAAATAATGCTGATGTAGTTAATGTTTACTGTTCTAAACGTTTTTAATATTATGAACTGAAGTGTTTGGGGATTTAAATCACATTTTAATTACAGCAGTACTGCCACTGGTTATGAACGGGATTCAGTTAATTGCATCACAGGTCATCTAATCAGTAGTCCTTCAGATCATAGTTTTGTTGGGTAAGATCTTTTTGTAAGAAGGACCTTTAAACTAGATTTCACTTCTGTGAAATGTTTAGTGATTACTGTCTGCCAGAGCACACTAATAGATGGAAAGGTTTTCCTCCTCTTAGGAAAACCTTGCATAATGGAAATGGACAAACATTTTCATAAGTAAAATGATGCATATCAGCAAGTCATGCTCAAGAAAATAAAGCACAGATGGGAAGCATTTGATGTTTAATGGGTAGGAGCAATAACAGATGACGTAAGTTTTAAGATCAAAGAAGGTCATATATACCTAAAATAGTATTCCCGAAAACTAAAAAAGAAGATACTAGGAAAGCATTGAGGAGTATAAAAGAGTAGAGAAGTAGAGCGGGCGGTCATTAAGGGAAGGATGGGCTGGGGTGTTTGTCAAGCAGACCGCACTTTGCAAGGACTAGTCTAATGATCTATTGTGGATATAAGGTGGATACTGGTGTAATGGGCTTACTAAAGCTAGGGCTAGCCTTCATTGAATTGGTCAAGTGGAAACCATATGTTAGGGGACAATCTAGTGCAGGCATGTGAGAGTTGGGAGTTATGTGTGCTACATACAGATAACTGTGCCAACCAGGTCTGAAAGGAAACATGTTGAGCAGATTTCCATTCCATGGGGATATGTTTGACAGCCATTGTTAAGAGAAGTTCTTTAAGTGCGTACTCTGATTGGTTGAGTGCCAGGGGATTTGTGGACACGAGGGGGCCTAGTATCTCTGCGAGAAAATCGAGTACAAAGGTAGTTTAAATATGCTATATACATTTTCTGCCACTTTTTTCCCTATATATTTCATCCAAGTTACAACTGAAGAATTCATATTTGAAGTCCCCTGGGGCTTTATTACAGTTCCCACAGGGGTTCGAGTCAAATAATTTACCCTTGGCCACTCTGACCGGAATCCAGTATACTAAGTGGAACATGAAGATCTTTGTTTGCACCAGAGTAGCTATAGTGTCCGGTAGCAGTGGTTTAGAGGATATATCGGTTCCAGTTCATACGTCACCATGAGGATCTCTGCCAAAACTTGGAAAATATTTCTTATGTTTGGATGGGAGGGGAAAAAGAAGTTTGCTTTTACGGAAACTCAATCATTTTCACATCTTGGAGGCCATGTGTTCTTATGTGTGCCACTTCATGAGTACGATACTATTCTCTGAATCATATAACTGTTCTAATTAAGATAGGTGTGCCTTGATTTTTAGGAGTATGTAAAGTCCAAGTTAAACATGTTTTTGTTTTGAAGTGCAGCTGAAAGACATCATCAAAAAGATGTTTCAAACCCTAATTGAACCCTAGTTGAGACTCTTCATAATACTAAATGTCCTTAGTGATAATTGCTCACAGAACCAACTATGATTCTTGATATCGCCCTTAATTCTGAATTTGTAATAATAATTTCCCTGGTCTTATTTTGTACCCTCCCTCTCTGCACATCTGTTTCTCAACTTTGTAAATCAATGTTGAAGCTCTTCATCCACTCTTATGTGGGCCAAACAACCACAGTAAGACCTGTATGTCAAGTCTGCCTCTCTTAAGAAAAATAATTTTTTCGCTTTGAATAGGCTATACAATACACCGAAAAACGTTGCAAAGTTTGTAAGACGCCCCCTTGCTGCCCTAGATGCGGTTTGGTAGAGGCAGATGATAACCATGTCTTTTATGACTGCCCCAGCCTAGGTCCCTTTTGGGCTAATGTGGAGAAGGCAATGGAGAGTATCTATAGGGTCAAACTTAGTCTGAACACAGTTGGAATTTTTTTCGGGTTGGACACTGATCTTATTTCTCGGTTAAGGGAGACACAGGTGGCTCTATTTTTTAACCTTATCCTTATTGCCCGTAGAGAGATCTGTAAGGTATGGAAGGATGCTGATCCCCCCCTTGTATGAAAATTGGCTTAGAGCTGCGCTGAGAATTGCCCGGTTGGAATCTGGTATGGCACACAATGTAAATAGCAATGTTTGGGAACCTCTGATAGAATGGGGAAGGGAAATGAGGCTGGTCTAAAGCCCCAAAGGGTCCTATTATTACACCACGCCCTGAACAAGGGGGCAGGCCGGGCCGGCTCCAGGTAAAAGCAAGAACTTCAGCCCTGGTCGCCCAGATTGAAATGTGGGTTTTAAGTGTTCATTTGCACATGCCAATGGTGAAATGAGGACTCAAAAAAAAATACTCGTATTTCAATTAGGGTTGTCATTTTTATTATGGGGTGCTTTAGTGGCAAGGACATCTTAGCGCAGTAGATAACCATGCTCATGCAGGTAACAAGTAGGTGCTAGTGGTTTTGCTATTTTACTTGTATTGTAATCATCAGAAAAACTTGTGGGTGAGTCCAGATGCCTTATAGAAGTACTATGTGATAGATTTCAGCTTCAGAGTGGGTGGCTATTTTGGCTGAGCAGTGCCTGGAGACCAGGTGTCTAAAGAGTACTTAATTGTTTTCTCCCCCAGTTTGCTAAAGTAAAAGGTCTGTGTATTTCATGGGCATGCTGCAGCGCATCAGATTAAGTACAGGTACGCACCATGGTGAGATTTGTATTTATTCCTGCATCCCATATTACTTCAGATCAATCTCTGTGGTGTTTTATAGATTGCAGACATTCACCATCAACAGTAAAAAGGTCTCTTGGTGCTACAGAATAGAGATGAGGTAGAGGAAAAACATTCTCCAAACATTCCGATGACATATAGCGTTAGGATTTAAGACCTTTGTCAGACTTTATATCCTTCACCTTTTTTTAGGGTCAGCTTAAGTAAGACCTTTTGATTTTAGTAGAATTATATATGTAATATACTTCCTTATAGGGCAGTGTTTCTTATCCTGTGGTATGGAGACTCATAGGATCTGTGACACCTACTGAGGGGGACATAGCTGCTTAGAGAATTACATCATATTAACAGACTTATAAAGTGTATACAAATAAAGAAGCAAACTCAAAATAGGACATATACAACTTTATGTTAACATGAAGAAATGTGAAATTAGAGGCTATAAATTAGGTTGGTTTGTGGGAGCAGTGCATGTGCATCTTACAGAATACAGTATGGACGATAGCTGGCCTCCTTTGATTTGAGAAAAGCTCTGACTTTCTCCTTAAAATATATATTTTTAAATATTTGTTAAATAAAATATTTCATCATTTGTATATTTATTTGATGAATAATTGTTTTCATATTTGTTTGTATTATTTTGCAGTTAAAATCATTTGAATTGCTTAGGCTAGGATCCCCTGATTCCAGTAATGATTACCCGGGGGACCCAGATTTCAATAATTAGGTAGGGGTCCCCAGAATCCAGTTATGATGAAGAGAGAGTCCACAGAAGGCAAAGGATTTAGAATCGGTGTTATAGAGGCTTCCACCCAGCCCTCTTTATCTGTTGGTCTGTATTGTATCAACCACATTTTTGTTCAATCCACTACAGCACACTACATGTGGCAATGGGTCACTTGAACCCTTGTCCATGGCCATGGGCTAATTTCAACGTGAGTGACCACATTCTGCCACCCACACACAATGTAGTCCCTTTAAGAGCTAGGGACTATTATGACAATGTGTGTTTTATGAGACCAAAAAATTATTCTGCGTTTAGCAAAAGTTTTTTTTATATATATATATATATATATGAGAGCCCAGTGTAGTGTAGTTCCTATTATCCCAATAGGCTCTGCGCATTGGAATAATACCTTCAATAGTATAGACCTAGGGCCGAGGTTAACTAGGTCTTCTACTGACGATATTAGACTTAAAGTTTTGGGTTTGCCAGCTAGCTCAGAGTTCACTAGAAACTTTCTCGAATAGGCAGAGAGGATTTTAACCTCCCTGGATAGACAAGAAGGGATTTAGTTTCTGACAACCATAGAACATGACAACTTTACTCTCCCCTAATCAAGAGTGTATCTCTAGAGTCGTGTGAAAACAAAAGACAACTTATTTTACTCAGTCAGTACGTGCATTCTTAGTCTCACCAGATTGTAGAGAAAAGGAAGAGACGGGCGTGTTCAATAAAAGATGTTATTTATTGATCAGTCTCTTTTCTCGTACAAGAGAAATGAATCGATATTATTGCAATACTTATGGTTAAGTAAAGTGCATACAATAAAAGCAGAATTATGAAATAATACTGTAAAAACATTGATATGGTTTCTAAGCCATAAGATATTTAAAATGGATAAAATAGATACATACATATATACATTTGACTAATCGTACTCAACTGGTGCTTCTAACTACGCCTACCCCGGTGTACCTGACCTAAGCCTAATACGTGGGCGGGAGTAGATAAGTAGCAGTTTAAGTTAAGTTTGTTTTGCCAAGTGACTGACTCAAGAATTCTCTGCAAGGGGTTGTTCAGTTCTGTACCTGAGATCTAGAATGGTTGAGGGCTGGTATCTCTCGTCTTTGGTCTTGATATTCCAGCTGCCTGCAAGGGCTGCTTGGAAGCGCCGGAGCTGGATTTCTCGGCAGGAGAAAAGCAGCGTCTCCTTCTCAGCGCGTCAGGAAGGCGGGGCAGCGCCAGTGGGCTTCGCTCTGTGCTGTGCTCTTCGGCAAGTCTCGCTGCTCCGATCTCGTCACCACCGCATGTGTTTGCTTAAGGCAATGTCGGTAATATTTATACCTGTAAGGTTCCGAGATTGACGTAAGGATGGACATATATACGTCAATAAGGATGTCATACGAACTGGTCGTTAGCACATTCTTTTACTGAAGTTCTCAGTAAAATCAAAACAATGGCTGTCGGGATTTTCCCAGGTTGTCATAAGTTTGATTTGTTTTGAGAACTCCGTATGCCTTATCAGGGGCTGGAGGAATAGTGCTTGCCTAATTAGATGGCATGCGTTATGACCTTATCAGATAACACGTTTCTGTGCCGTGGTGTGGCTCAATCAGATAACGGTTTTTGCACCGTGGGATGGCTGCTAGTGAATTATTAACCAAACCAGGGTCAGGAATAGGGGAATCGATACAGAACCTATAGGAATACATCACACCCACTCCACGCAGACTATGTCCATAATTACAAATCTAGGCATAGTAAATATACTAGTAGTGCACGTGTATACCGTACCACCCGCAAAATACATTCATATGCATTTTGAAACCATGAAATATACGAAAAGATAATTATATGCATCATATGCACTCAAGCAGTATAATAATGCTAAATCACTAACGCATATTCATACATCATTATTAATAAAATATGAAAATAACACATGAAATGGCTCTTAATACAGAAGAAAAGGTGCGAGTCCATTTCATCACAAAATAAAATATTTATGAACATGCCAGAGGGCAGCTAACGTCTCTAAAGTTCCTAAAAATAGAAATTTAGTTCTCTAAGAATAGTTTCAACTTTAAGCTGAAGATAAGTGTCCCGAAAAATTGCAAAAATACTTTGGGGGCATTGAAAAAAATTGTGTTCAGCTGTCCATAAACTGGAGAAAATTTGTTCATGATACTTTGGTATCAAAGTTGAAGGCCAAATTCAGGGTGTTGGGAACGCTGTGTGCTAGCTTGCTCAAAAGTCATTATTTCTGCTCTGGTGAGAACATCATATCATTTAGACTGTCGAAAAAGCTGTCAACAGCTTCCTGTGAAAGTTCCACTAACTCGGAAAAGGATGACACCATGCATTCATGAGCATGATTGCCTTCACTCATGTTTTGATTAGCATTGCTGACAGAAGGTCGTACCTGATCGATGCTGCTTTCATCTTGAACTTCACTACCCCTCAATCGTAGTGGTGAAGTCTCCACGAATGCCGTCATCAGGATTGGTAGCCGCTGGGGACAGCACAATGCATGAGCCGTTACCGGACCCAACAAGGTTTCTGCGTCCATTGGCATATCCGATTGTAGTGTCAGACAGGTGTCCAACACGCATTCTTCTCCGCACAGCATGCACCTTAATACAGGTAAAACACATCGTTGCCACATTGGTCGAAATGAAAGAAACCAAGTCATGTTTAGGTCTAAGCCGGGATAGTCCCAGTATTTTAGATATCTGGTCCCGGTATCCAATGGCTAGGATTGTTTCTTCCCTTGTCGCAGGTTTTTTGTCTGTGACACGGTTTGCCATAGCGAAATAACAGGATCAAAAATAGGATTCCTGCCACTAGTCCCAAAAGGAGAGGAAGTCCGCCAAAGATGGAGTGGACGAAGTCTGGAAAAATACCCAGAATGGCTTTGAATGGTGTTAAAGCCCCCGAAAACACTGTCTTAAATACATTTTGAGACTCCACTGGTATCAGAAATATTTAAGATTTCGTTCAGGATTTCTGCGAAATGTATCGGGGAATTAGTTGATAACAATGAATGAATCTCTGCCGTTGTCCTTGCAACTTGGAGATCATACGTTTCTTTTGATGATGTGAGCCTGGTCGGCGTCTGAAGGAGCACTTTCTTCATTCTGCTCAAAGTATCTATTCGAATAGAAGCAATTTTCAATTTGGGCCATAACCTTGCCTCCCTGTCTGGTGAAGCGCTGGGGAACAATACCCGTTCACAGCACATGACCTTCGCAGTCGTAGTTATGAGATAAGGTATTCCGGGCAGCAAACTACAACATCTGCGGTCTACTATTCGAATGTAACTCCCGTTCGATAGTCTCCTAAAGAATGGTTCTATTTGTGTTGCAGGTGTGCCTAGCTGGTAACATGAAAGGTTATTTGAAGACCCTTCACAGGCTCCATGTAAACTAATACCATTACACAGAAGTGTACCGCTTAGTGACATCGCACAATTATTGCCACTAAGAAACACTTTCTGGCCTTTATTACTGACACATGCATGTGAATAGGGCAAGTTCCATGTTGACTTAATGTACCCTTTTCCCAATTTTTCGTACATGCCAGCCTGTATATATTTTTGGCAGTATTGAAACCTGAAAGTAGATATTGGAATATTAATTATCCCATGTATTATCCATTCAATGACAGGTCGTTCTGACATTGTCAATGGTAATCTCTCGAGTTTCTCAATGCTCAGGATTGTATAATCAGCACCCTTCTGTGCCATACTGATTTGTTTATCAGTAAGGTTAAAGATATTAAATAGTGACGTTGTGTTGATTAAACGCCAAGGCACATAGCCTGAACGCAGACTTTGTAACGTCCAGCCAAGCTGTATAATAGAACACAATTGGGACTGACCGTGTTGTAACAACAGTAAGTCTTGCGATATTATGTCGATTGCTGAAGACACAATGCTGTCCAATGAAAAAATTCTGGAGGACAGTCATTAACCCATTGTCCACCACAGAAAGTGATTTTTCCAAATTGATACGGTCAATTTCCCGTATTCTCTCTGCTGTCTCAATTTGAGTTAATTTCCAGGCTTCGTTATAAGCTGCATATATAGAGGCTGCTATGAAGCGTTTTTGACGCTGTTTGCGCGGTCCCATAATGAAATCACGCAAGTCAGCACCATCAGTAAGTAAAGTTAGGTGTTGCTTAATTTCTGCCAGCGTGGATGTTTGTAGCCATTGAAGGCAGAGCTTGCCCACACTGTATGTGGTAATTATCCCTGGGTGTTGTCTTTGGGAATATCTAGGGTCTGGCCTGGTCAATGTGAACCCCTGTATTTTGTTCAGGAATCTGTCTTGACAGTTATTAGTATCTGTGGGCCAGATCAACCATTGTTTCCAATCAGGATGTGTTCTGTTTTGGCTTAATACATGGTTTACGTCTATCTCCTCATCTATAGAGCTATTACTGTTCATTGTTGGCTTTGGAATAGACGGTTTGTTTAAATCTTTGATTTTGGCTAGCCCAAGACAGGTAGTTTGTTGAATAGTGTCATTCAAAAATATAATTTGTTCTGGGATCATGCAGGCTCTAAACAATGATTCAATACCTTGTACTTGCCATTCTTTTGTACCCCAAACACTTTTTACTTTAACATTTTTGTCCCAGTAATCAAAACCAAATGTATTCATTTGTTCAAAAAATGAGTCTGAATATATCAATTTAGTATTTGTAAGCATGGTCTTCGTACCTGTCCTGTTTGACAATTTGAAATAAAATGTTTCTGCATTACTTGTGTTGAACCCTGAAAAATATGAATATTTGTCATAAAAAGTTCTTGAGCTTCCTTTTGGAGGGGTTGCACAGTGTTCCCATTGATTATAATTTAAAACATTTCTAGGTTGTGCAGATTTATGCAGATAATGGTTACCAAAGTGATTATAGCAGAACATCTTATCATAATTAGACGAACCTTGCAAATAATCATGTTTTGTAAATTTAGCAGACATCACTAGGTCAGACATCATATCATTAATACTTTCAAAGTCCCAATCATCTGCAAATGAGCTTGGTTTTTCAAAGTCACTCAATGAGATCTTAATTTGATGTGGATACTTCAGAATTTCAACCGGACCATAGATTTCATAATCAGTATATTCCCATGCTACCCCACCGGGTATAGGATTGGCTGTGAAGTTGACTGAAGAAAGTTCTCTTTTCTCGACGTGTGAAGATGTGTGTGGTTTGAGGACCAAGTTGATTTTCTGACTTGCTGTGTCCATTTTAGCATATTTTCCCTCAATTAAATGTCCCAACCATAGTACCATGATGAGCCAAAGTATGAGGATAAATGTACCTAAGGCCACCCAAAATTCAATCCATGGAGAAATCAGATAGGTTTCTTTCAGCTGTTGAAAAAGTTCCTTAGCTTTGTCTTTAAAAGTTTTTGTTGATGGCTGTTTCTTTGCTTCACTCAGGTCTTCAGATGAATCATCGAAGTTGATGAAGTAGCCGGATGCTGTTCTGTCAATTGTTCCAATTGCTTTTGGATTTTGCTTTGTTTCATTAGCAAAGTCTGTAGTTACATCATCATAGGTTGTGGTTTCTTGATGAAAAGTTTTAATTTGGGTTTTAAGAGGTTCAAGTTCCATTGCTTTGTTGCATAGTCCTTCTTGAAGTTCTGTAGGCATTTCGAATGTGATTAGCCTTTTAGTTTGTACCTCTGTATTTGTAGCAAACCTTGGTGTTCTACTACTTATCGGGAGTCCACTTGGCCTACTGTTTGTTATCGGCCACATGATTGTGGTTTTACCAGGTCGATGGATACAACTCTGTTCTCCTTTTTACCAGCAAGAGGCGGTAGTACTACTGATCTCGTCCCGTTGACAGACAAGACAGGAACTGCTTTTCTGTAAGAAGGCCCAAATTCCTTCTTTACCGCGATCTTTTCTCTGACTAGATCCCCGACTTTTGGAATCCAGACAGGTCTTGCTGGGACAGGTGGTTTTTCTTCAGTGGTTGTTGGCTGTTGTTTCAACTTTATGTTGCTCCGGTCTTTCCTTGTTTCGTTTAAGTCCTGTAAAATAGCCAAACGATCTTTGATATCAAAGTTTTTTTCTTTAACCACTGAAGTCTGACTGTCAAGATCTAAGATCATCATGCTAGTCCCAAACAATAATTCGTACGGACTGAATCCCCTCAGAGAATTTCTTGGCAGGTTGTTTAGACTACGTTGGACACTTATTAGATGTTTGACCCACCCAGCTCCCGAACCTAATACCTTCGCTGTTATAGATTGCTCTATGCCTTTGGTTTTTTCTTTACACCATCCCGTATCCCTCAGGTAGGAAGTGAGAAGAGTCCCGCTATGCTATGCTCACTTGGCCATGTTTTTCAATAAGCTTTTAGGGCAAGAGGAAAAACATTAGCCAAACGTAGCATGCTTCTAGCGTATATGCCATTATAGACTCGCAAATCTTTTATAACAATCCAGGCGTCAGCCGAGTGCTGGGGTCTACATTACAAGTGTAAACTAGTCTTTATATGTTAATTGGACGCATTATTTTTTATTGTTGATCCATTCTGGAGTGAAACGACATGGTAATGTACCGTTTCTCTCGCCACTGCGATCTCTATTGCAGTCTGGGCAGTTCTTTACAAAGATGTGATGATGCAGGCTCATGCCTGGCCACCAGTACACTGATTGTAATTCTTCCAGTGAATCTTTTAGTTTGAGGTGTCTGAGACCCTCACCCATATGTGCGTCTGCTATTAACAAGCCTCTCTTGTCCGTATTTGGAATTACTCTTTCCCCCACTCCAGGGATTCAAGCAAAAGGGACGGAGTTTGCATCGATTATGTATGTATAATTGAGTGGATAGTTGATCGGTAGCGCTGAGCAGTCGCCTTTTGATGACGTTTTCACCGCCAGCACTGTTTCACCGTCAATGTATTTTACTGCACGCTTTTTTCTAACTACGGAAGCCGATTCAGTTGCTACCGTTGTGGCTTTCTCAGCCAATGAATTCCCTGCAAGGTGAACGCCATCACGCTGATGACTCAGTGAGTGTATCACGTGAGTGTTTGGTAGTTCTTTCTGCAAAAGAACTATTTGTTTCCAAAGCACTTTTTGCTTTATTGTTGCACCTGTGTCATCTTTGTAACCGTTTTGAATCCATTTCTGCAAATCGTTGTTATATGATTTGACGCAGTAATATGAATCTGACACTATAAGTGTCGGGAATTCGCGATCTGCATTATCTAGCGCCATTTTCAATGCTATTATTTCAGTTTGTTCTTCTGAATTAGTTTCTACTGAGTGTGTTTTTATTAGCAGAGGTCTCAGTTTCCCTCCGTGCCACACTTCTTTTGTAATTTCACATGTGGGGTTGTACGCTTGTTCTCCCCACCCTGGTGGTTGAGCATGGCTGTCTGTATAGATTATACAGGCGTACTGTCGTAAGGGCAGAATGTCGATTGGCATAGGGTATGTCATTTCATATTCTAGATATTTTAATTCCTTTAATTCTGGATCAAAGTAGTATTTTACTTTGTCCGTTGTAATAGAATTCACCCATTGTATCCATTCTGGATTCAATGCTGTTGTCAGTAAATTACATGGGGTTGTTAATGCCTCAAAGGCTGATTCTGCTGTTCTGACTGTGATACGTCTACCGTCAGCTTTGTCTTTTTCTCTTGCTATAGCCGTTTGAACTGCATGAACAATGTTTTCTTTAATACTGAACTTCTTTTTAGCTTCTGTGTACAAGTGTGATTTGTATGCAATTGGTACCTTTTCTCCCTCATTAGAGGTCAGGTATGTGAATCCGCATCTTCCTGGGATGACTCGAATCACAAGATTGCGTGTGTTATCACGTGTTTCTAATTTTGTATTAATTAACATGTCTGTTTATAAGGATCTCAGAATTTCTGTGTGTTTTTGAGTCCAATTGATTCTTTTAAAATCTGGTTTTATTAGATCATAAAGGGGTTTGACCCTTTCTGCGTAATTTGCAATGTACGTTCTTCCGAAGTTTAGGAAGCCTAGAATTGATTGTAGGTTTTTTAGTGTTCTAGGTGCTTGGAGTACAGCACATTTCTCTAGGAAATTGTCAGCTAGGCTTTTGCCTTCACTTGATAATTCATATCCTTAAAACAGGACTGTTAGATGGGCAATTCTAGACTTTTTAAAGTTGAATTTGTAACCCTCTGCTGCGAAGCCAAGTATTATGGTGTTCACTCTTTTCAAGTGAGTATCCAAGTCGTCATCTGTTAGGTAAATGTCGTCGACATAAGATAATGCTTCGTCATCATAGGTTTGTAGTAACTCTGTTACTCTCGCTGAAAATAACCCTGGGCTGTTCTTGAACCCCTGGGGTAAACGACAGAAGTTTTTTTGAGCGCCATTTATTGAGAATGCGGTCAAATATCTACTCTCTGGTGCTATATTCTGACAAAAGAATTCATTAGAGATGTCTAACGTTGTTTTGTATTTTTTGCGCACTATGTTATTCATTAGTGCAGCACTATGCGAGTTTTGCACTGCAGGTAGGGAGGTGGTGGCAGCGTCCCCCGATCCGCTGTTGCAACAAAGGTAAAGCCTACTGACTGCTTGCTTGTCTCGACTGCGAGGGCTGCGAGGAGTTAGGAAAGAGAACGATGCGCGAGGCATTTTAACTGTTTATATCGTGTATTAATGTCAAATTTTAATATTCGGTGGCATTGATTTTAAAAATACCACATTTGCTATTACAATTGCCTTAAATTCCTAATACTCTCCCCCGCTTTGTCTGGCTCGATAGTGAAGCCTGTCCGCCCCGGTCCGACTCGGCAATTATTGCCGTTGAGCGGAGGGCGGCCAGGTAAGAACCAGGCATAACTACTCCCACTGTTTACACTTCCGCTAGAGCGGAGGTCAGCGCTCTAGCTGTCTCCGCCCTCAGGGCTATTTAGATTGGTCAGAACTTGGAGCCGCTGCGGTAGGGAGGTGGTGGCAGCGTCCCCCGATCCGCTGTTGCAACAAAGGTAAAGCCTACTGACTGCTTGCTTGTCCTGACTGCGAGGGCTGCGAGGAGTTAGGAAAGAGAACGATACGTGAGGCATTTTAACTGTTTATATCGTGTATTAATGTCAAATTTTAATATTCGGTGGCATTGATTTTAAAAATACCACATTTGCTATTACAATTGCCTTAAATTCCTAATACTCTCCCCTGCTTTGTCTGGCTCGATAGTGAAGCCTGTCCGCCCCGGTCCGACTCGGCAATTATTGCCGTTGAGCGGAGGGCGGCCAGGTAAGAACCAGGCATAACTACTCCCACTGTTTATTTTATTTATTTATTCAAAGTTTTATATAGCGTCACAAAGACAGGGAAGGGGCAATAGGAGTAAACAGAGATAATGGGAACAGTATAATAGTCAGTGACATGGTAATAACATGGATGATAAAAACAAACATAAAACCAATCCATATATGATCAGGTAAGTAACATGGTAACATGGTAATAACAAGGTAATAACATGGTAAGTAACATGGTAATAACATGGATGAAAAAAAACAAACATAAAACCAATCCATATATGATCAGGTAAGGGAGTAGTATAGAGCAGCACAGGTCATTGATCCCACTACAATGGCGAACAGGTGGATCAGTAAACCAACGTGTATCATATCTTGGTCGGTAGTAAGAGAGTAGCGTAATAGTGCCCCCAACAAGTCGAGTATAGTGCCAGTGGATAGGCAGAGCAGCGGTACAAGCAATGCAGAGTCTCTGACCCAACATCTGTAGCGATCAGGAGATCTTGGCCAGAAGCATTGTTTTCACCTCTTTCTTGAAGAGTGCAGTGGAGGTGATTAGCCTTGTTTCAGGAGGGAGCGCATTCCAGATCCTGGGTGCCATTCCTGAGAAGGAGCGTTTGTAAGTTTTCGCTTTCCGAAATCTACGAGGTTTCAGGAGTAGATTTTTAGTACTCCTATTGGATCTCGAACCTCCTGATATAGACAGCTTTTGAGCGAGGTAGTTGGGTGCCTTGTGGTGCACGGCCGCGTGTGTCATAGTTGCAATTTTTAGCTGTATTCTGGCTTCAAAAGGCAGCCATTTTAGAGACTTTAGGTCTGGGGATATGTGCGAGTGCTTTCTAGAGCCAGTAATGAGTCTCGCGGCAGCGTTCAGGGAGGCTCTTAAGGGTGCTGTTGTGGATAGCGGGAGACCGCTGAGGGTCGCAATTCCGTAGTCTATTCGAGGGATGACTAGAGCTTGTACAGCAGTTTGGAAGTCTTTGGCCGGGAGGAAGGGTTTAATTTTCCTCAGCGTGTTAATTTGGAAATTAGCTGCTTTTGTGGCTTTGCTGACGTGCTGCTGCATGTCGAGCTTGGCGTCGAGTGTGATGCCTAGGGATTTCGCCGAGTCCACGATGGTAGGTTGGACATTGAGTGCTGTTAGGTTGTTGAGCCAGGTTTGGGTGGTGGAGATTTTGGCTGGAGGTGAGATGAGTAGGAACTCAGTTTTTAGAGCATTTAGTTTGAGGTGATTATCGGCCAGCCAGGATTGGGTGTTAATAAGCGTGGAATTCAGCTGTTTGATATCTTCCGGGGACTGTAACTTTAGGTAGAGTTGTGTGTCATCAGCGTACATATGGAATTGAACATTGGATGCTTGAAGCAAGGTGGCGAGGGGTTCCATAACGAGGTTGAACAGTGTAGGAGAGAGGGTGGATCCTTGTGGAACCCCAAGATCTGCAGGCACCGGTGTAGATAGTACATTGTCGATCTTGAACCTCTGAGACCGGTTGTGAAGGAAAGACGAAAACCATTTGAGAACAGTTCCCGATAGCCCCATCCTAGTACTTAGCAGCTCCAACAAGTTCTCATGTTTGACCGTGTCAAATGCTGACGAGAGATCAAGAAGGATGAGGAGGCAGGACTCATTACGATCCAGAATTTGGAGGGCGTCATCAATTATGTGTGTCATAGCTGTTTCCGTGCTATGTTTCGCTCTGAAACCTGATTGATGAGGGTGGAGGAGGTCAAATTTATCAATGTGTTTTGTTAGTTGGAGTTGGACACATTTCTCCAACAGTTTGGCCAGGGTGGGGATATTGGTGATGGGCCGATAATTGTTTAGGTCAGACGGATCAGCTGTAGGTTTCTTGAGTATAGGCGTGACTTGCCCCACCTTAAGGGAGTCTGGAATGTGTCCTTGTTGCAAAGAGCTGTTAATGATCTTGGTCCAGAGAGGGAGGAGCAAGGGGATAAAGTCTTTTACCGCATTAGCAGGTAGAGGGTCTGTGAGGTGATTAGAGGGCTTCAAAGTGCAGAGCAGTTTGTGTATAGCTTCTTCCGAGTAGGTGTCGAAGTACTGCCAGGATGCCTTGTTTTTAGGTTGAGTGTCAGCCATTCTGGTGTAGTTGGAGTATCGATTTACATCCATTATGAGGTCATTTCTTATGTTGTCAGTCTTATGTTTAAAGAAAGCAGAGAAGGCTTCACAGTGTGGAGTGTCATTTGTTGTGCTATTTGATTGTGTGGGTTGTGCCTTTGTTTGGGTCTTGATTAGCTCGAACAGTTTTCTTGGCCTATTCTTCGCTTGGTCCAACTGGCGGCTGAAGAAGTCCGACTTTGTGCGCTTTATTTTCCTAAAGTAGGCATTTCTCTTGTTCTTGAGCTTTTTGAGATGCAGTGCTGAAGGGTCCGATCTCCAGGTGCGCTCTGCCATTCGCATATTACGCCTTTCGTCATTGAGACTGTCATCATACCAGGGGTTAGAAATTTTGGTGGAGACTCTCTTCAGTTGCAGAGGGGCGACTTCATTGACTATTGTATTCATAGAGTCAAGGTAGTGGTCAGTCAGTGATTGAACATCTGAGGCACCTGAAGGGGGAAGGAGGAGGTTGCCGATGTGGGGAGGTAGGGTGGAGGGGTTAAGATTCTTCAAATCCCTTTTCCATGTTTTGGATTTGATTGGTTGGACAGCACTTCCGCTAGAGCGGAGGTCAGCGCTCTAGCTGTCTCCGCCCTCAGGGCTATTTAGATTGGTCAGAACTTGGAGCCGCTGCGGTAGGGAGGTGGTGGCAGCGTCCCCCGATCCGCTGTTGCAACAAAGGTAAAGCCTACTGACTGCTTGCTTGTCCTGACTGCGAGGGCTGCGAGGAGTTAGGAAAGAGAACGATACGCGAGGCATTTTAACTGTTTATATCGTGTATTAATGTCAAATTTTAATATTCGGTGGCATTGATTTTAAAAATACCACATTTGCTATTACAATTGCCTTAAATTCCTAATACTCTCCCCCGCTTTGTCTGGCTCGATAGTGAAGCCTGTCCGCCCCGGTCCGACTCGGCAATTATTGCCGTTGAGCGGAGGGCGGCCAGGTAAGAACCAGGCATAACTACTCCCACTGTTTACACTTCCGCTAGAGCGGAGGTCAGCGCTCCAGCTGTCTCCGCCCTCAGGGCTATTTAGTAACGCCCTTCCTATAAGCGCGCAGCGGTTGCGCGCAGGGGGCGCCTTCGAGCGCGCCTAAGAAGCGCCGAAGAAAAGCCCGTCTGCGCCCGTCCGCGACAGACCGGGACAAGGGACATGGCGCGGGTCTCTGGATCACTGAATACACAGGTTAGCCCCACTGTATGCTATTCCAGAGAAACGCTTCTCAGCTTAAACACGACTTCTGGCGAGACATGCTTACGAGATACGTGGCCTAACTTTGAAGGCCCTTTCTCCTGTGCTAATTGCCAGTTCCAGGCTACAAACACTTGCCTAATTAGAGATATCCCTGCTGATAGGGGCTCTATATCTGTAACGAAACATGTTGCTCGGACCCCTCCCTTACCTGGGTTTGTTAGGGCAGACAATACTAATTATGCTGACAGGAAAGGACCTCCAGGACTTAAATGCTTTCTATTGAATACACGTTCGCTACCCAAACATCACCAACAACTGTGGGACCTTATTAACTCTGATCTACCAGATATTTGTTTCTTCACAGAAACGTGGTTAAAACCTCATACCATCCCCACAATCATGCTAGCGATTCCTGCTGGATATAAGATCTTACATCTAGATCGCCTGATTAAAACTGGAGGTGGTGTGGCTGTTGTCTATAAAGATAACTTAAAGGTTTCAGTACTTGATCAATATAGCAATGACCAGATGGAAATAATGATTTTCAGATTCTCCTCCTCCCCCAAATCACGGTGGAAAGGGGCATTATTATATCGTCCCCCTGGTTCTTGTCTTGACTTCTCTTTAAATCTTATGGAACTACTGGCCCCACATTTCAGAGTCAATGAAGATTTTATTCTCCTTGGAGATTTTAATATTCATGTAGATGTATTAAATAATCCCGACACCATATCCCTACTTGGTGATCTATCCAGTTTAGGGCTCAAAATTCAGAATAATGGCCGAACACATATGGGCGGCCATACATTGGACTTAATTCTAACCAACTGTCCTAAAATAATATGTTGCCCACCCACTTTCATTCATTGGTCGGATCACTATTTATTATCTTTTCAACTACTTGGCTCACACTCACGATCACAAAAACCTATCCCATCTATTTGGAAAAGGAAATGGCACAAAATCACTGCAGAAGCATTCCAGCAAATATAGAAAGAACCTATCTTTTTTGATGAGGATAATATTGAAGTAGGATTAGCCAAGTTTAATAAAGCACTATTAGAGACCATCGATCAACTTGCTCCATTAGAATTACATAAACAACGTGCTAAGACAAAAACAGAAATATGGTACACAGAGGACCTAAAAACTGAAAAACAAAAATGTAGAAGCTTGGAGAAAAAAATGGAGAAAAACTCACACTCCTATGAGTAAAACTCTTTATTTAGAAGCCCACTCCAACTACCTTAAAAATATAAAAAAAGCTCGGAGGCATAAACTTGACTCGCAAATTACAGAGGATGGAAACTCCACTAGGGAACTTTTTAAAGTTCTACAATCCTTTGTTAGACCCACAGCATGTGAGAGTCCAGATGATTTTATTCAAAACTTGTGTGACGAGATCTCGATGTTTTTTGAGGAAAAGATAGACCTAATCTATGAAAAAATCACCAAAACACCATATAATAGAGATATGATAGATAGTCCCAGATACGAATCTACCAATAATGGAACAAGCAGACCTACTTTGACTTCGATTCCAGAGATCAGTCTTACTGAAGTAGATACGCTTCTTAATCTAATTAAATCTGGATCACCGACTGATTTAATACCAGCTAAAATGATTGCTCCATTGGGCAGCATCCTGGCCCCTAGCCTTAGAGCACTAATCAATCTTTCGCTCAGAGAAGGAAGGATCTCTAACAACTGGAAAAGGGCTGTTGTGAACCCAATACGCAAAAACACCGCGTTACCATGGTCAGACCTCAATAACCTGCGTCCCATATCCCTCCTACCTTTCATCAGTAAGATGACGGAGAGACACGTTAATACTTATCTCTCTAAATTCATCGAGGCGGCGGACGGTCTGGACCCTTCTCAATCTGGGTTCAGGCCAAATCATAGCACAGAATCAGCTCTCCTCTCCGTGACCAATACCATCCGAATGGCACAGGATAGAGGAGGCTCTATGATTCTGGTGCTATTAGATTTGTCCGCCGCCTTCGACACGGTGTCTCATGACATCTTGATCAGTCGTCTGGAGGGAATAGGAGTGCGGGGAACTGTTCTATCATGGCTAAAAAGCTTTATTTCCAACCGATCCCAAAATGTTCGCTTGGGCTCCCACTATTCCACCTTTAGGGAGCTCACCAAGGGGGTGCCACAGGGCTCGTGCCTAAGCCCCACATTATTTAATGTGTATGTGGCCCCCCTGGCGACTGTGGCAAGAAAATATGGGTTCACACCAATATCCTATGCTGACGACACCCAGCTGCTGTTCCCTTTCCAAAATATGACCCCTGCAGTAAGGAATTCCTTTGCTGCTGGAATGAGAGCAATAGCTGGATGGATGACCTCCAATTGCCTACAATGCAATGTGGGCAAGACGGAGGTCATGCTCTTTGGAAACGCCCCACTCCTTTGGTCTCCTGAGTGGTGGCCTCCAGAACTGGGTGCAGCTCCTTCCCCCAAGGAAAGTGTGAAAAATCTGGGTGTCAAGCTAGATCAATCACTGGTGCTAAAAGACCATGCCACACAGGTTACAGGAACCTGCATGAGAGTCATTGGCTTACTCAGAAGGGTATTTCCTTATTTAGCAGATTATCACCGGAGAACATTAGTGCAGACTTTAGTCATGAGTAGGCTTGACTACTGCAATGGATTGCTAATATCTGCTAATGTAGAACAACTGAAGAGGCAACAGGTTGTTCAAAACACCGCCGCTAGGTTGATCCTTAATGTTCCTGCTAGATCCCCTTCATATCCCTTACTGAGTAGGCTGCACTGGCTCCCTGTGTGTCAGAGAGTACAATTTAAAATATGTTGTACAATCCACAAATGCTTGTACGGGACTGGTCCTAGGTATCTGACGGAAATCTTTCGACTTTATCAACCAGGAAGAACTTTAAGATCTGAAAATCAAGCTTTGCTTCAGATCCCTAGGATCAAAAAAGAAAGACAAGGAGGCCGAGCCCTTTCATTCAGAGGTCCTACTCTATGGAATTCATTACCCCTCTTTCTAAGACAAAATTCTAATCTTGTTACTTTTAGAAAATGTCTGAAGACGCACCTGTTTCCTATCCAGCAATCATAAATATGTCACACAAGCTTTCTGTCTTTGCCTACCTTTGGAACAACGCAGCGCGGAGATATCTCCTTCGAGATCGAATTCCTGCGCTATAGAAGAAATATAAATAAATAAATAAATAAATAAAAGTTTTGCAACATGAGTTAAGGTGTCTGTAGTCCAAAACAAGACGATATGAATTGTCTGGTTTGGAGACAGGAAACAAAGGATTGTTCATTTGTGAGGTGCAAGTTTCAATCACCCCCTGGTATTCAAGATGATCTAGGATCTCTTTTACCTGTTTTTTAGCTTCTTGCTTAATTGGATACTGCCTCTGTGCAGTAGGTTGTGATTTTAACTGGATTTTGTGAGGAGGAGAGTCCTCATCCCATCCTACATGATTTTTATATAAAGCAGGAGCTTGAGCCACTGCCCATTTTCTAGCAAGTGTATATTTTTTATGAATTGGAATATGATTTGAGAAGGCAGGCATAATTATTTCTTCGCCATGAGGGCACTCCCTGACAAACTCGGGTGGCCAGTCTTTTTCAGCTAGAAGGATGTCATAGCCCTTGGAGAGATTATGCCAAAATAAACCCCTTATTTTTCTAGTCTTATCCCCCTCTATACGTAATGTTATTTCATATATTTTGTGAGGTTTGCTGACTCTGGTGTCTGCAGTTTCCACTTGAATATATTCATTCGTGTCCACTGTCTCCAGATGATTCATAAGGACTTTGCGAGCTATGCTCACTTCTGCTGCGCTGTCTAGCATTGTCTGAGCCTATTCTTCGTTTTTCAGCTGTGTCCTCAGTATTTTCGGCATCTTCGATTACTTTAATACTGGCTACCTTCTTTTTTGGAAATTGTAACTTTTTATTTGGATGAGCAGGTTCCTTGTCTTTGGACTTGACGTGCTCTTCCCTGTGTTCTGATCGTCCTTTTCTTTCCGATTTCTGCGAGGAAGTCTGAAAAGATTGAGAGGGACCTGTATCAATATCTTGATATCTATCAGGTTTCTTTATATTATCCCTATTTCTAAGGTTGTATTTTTCCCCAGAGGGCTCACTTTGGGGAGACCTGCGTCCTTGGTTCGGAGATCTTTCTCTCCGCCGAGGAGACCTTCCTCTGGACTGGAATCTTTTTTCTTTAGGATTGGATTGTTTGTTTCCATCCCAGCTCTTGTTTTGAGTGTTTAAATTATTTTTAATAAATATTTTTTCAGGACTTTCAACTAGTTGGGGTTTCACTGGTATTCCACCCAAACTATCTCTACCTAGTTCCCCATAGGATTTTTCTATAATTCTGGCAATTTCAGCTGGTTGGTCTGCTATATTTGTCTCTTTTAACCTCTGGCGGATCGCCACATTTGCTGCTTCTCCCTTTATGTTGGCTAGTAATATTGCCGAGACCTGCTTGAAGTCTTTCAGTAATTTCATACCAAGAGTTAAAGCGTGTTCTGGACCGTATTCATCTTGAATTTGTTTTAGCACATCTGGTATTACTGACATGGATGGAACCCCATGTGTTTTTGTGTAAATGGAAGCAAAGACTGTGCCCCAAGTGTCACAGTCCTCCACATGTGGTGCGATTCCCATTGGAAGACAGATAGTCAGAATCCTGTGTTTCTCAAGAGGAGTGGTGTCTGGAAATACCGCCTCTATTTGAGTGATTTTTTGTGCTAACCAGAATGGAATTTGTTCCCGTTTAGCTGGTACTTTACCTAGGCAGGACTGTATGTTCTGTGGTGTAATTTTATTTGTGTTCCCCTGTTGAGGGGTCAGCTGTGGAATTTTAATTGCTGGTTGGACTGTTGAAGTCCGCATTACATATTGGACTAATTGTCTATGTATTTTAATATTTTGATTAGTTGTTTTAGCTGTATTAAAAGTTCTGGTGCAGGCATTTCTTCAATGTCTGGATGTGGTGTGTATCCGGCTAGGACCTGCCACGTTGCTCCTGGTCTACCTAGTGGACCGAGCCTGGTGATGTGAATATTATGTTTTAGGGCGCCATTAAACAAGAGCAGGTGCTCTTGGAATTTGAGTGGTACTTCCACCTCCTCGAAAGGAGTGTACTCATCAGGAGGTTCCTCTATTTTGTAATAGTGGAAGTCCTTTGTTACAGCGTTTGCTGCTGGAAAGTTTATCCATGAATAGAATACCTCTGTCTGCTGATATTCGTGTGCCTCAATTACGAATATGACTGTACCACCTCTCGATGTCAGTCCATTTTTTATAAGTTTTAAAGTTATAGATTTTCTTATGTTGACCGGGATGAGTATTATATCCGGGTCATTTTCCTGCATAGTAGCATCAGCTGTTAAGAGTTCAGCTGCTAATCTAGCTGTCTCCCTTTCTTCATCACTGTCTACCATTTTACCGACAGGAAGGTTATTCCGTTTGTTTGCAGATCAGGTTTCTTATGGAAACAAAGATTAGATGCACAATATTTTGGAACAGTGTATCCTTCAACGTTGACTAAAGCAAGAACCATACATAGGAGTCTCCTCTCTATGAAGTTTGGCGGATATAACCTTTCACCCACTCCAGACGTCTTTGGAGTATTATGGGAAAAAAGGGGGCTGTGTGAAAAAGCACGACTGAGTTACTCTAATGTCTTGCGTTAGTTTTATCGCCTATCCAAACGTTTGGCGCCATGTAGTGTAGTTCCTATTATCCCAATAGGCTCTGCGCATTGGAATAATACCTTCAATAGTATAGACCTAGGGCCGAGGTTAACTAGGTCTTCTACTGACGATATTAGACAAAGTTTTGGGTTTGCCAGCTAGCTCAGAGTTCACTAGAAACTTTCTCGAATAGGCAGAGAGGATTTTAACCTCCCTGGATAGACAAGAAGGGATTTAGTTTCTGACAACCATAGAACATGACCACTTTGCTCTCCCCTAATCAAGAGTGTATCTCTAGAGTCGTGTGAAAACAAAAGACAACTTATTTTACTCAGTCAGTTCAGTGCATTCTTAGTTTCACCAGATTGTAGAGAAAAGGAAGAGACGGGCGTGTTCAATAAAAGATGTTATTTATTGATCAGTCTCTTTTCTCGTACAAGAGAAATGAATCGATATTATTGCAATACTTATGGTTAAGTAAAGTGCATACAATAAAAGCAGAATTATGAAATACTGTAAAAACATTGATATGGTTTCTAAGCCATAAGATATTTAAAATGGATAAAATAGATATATACATTTGACTAATCGTACTCAACTGGTGCTTCTAACTACGCCTACCCCGGTGTACCTGACCTAAGCCTAATACGTGGGCGGCAGTAGATAAGTAGCAGTTTAAGTTAAGTTTGTTTTGCCAAGTGACTGACTCAAGAATTCTCTGCAAGGGGTTGTTCAGTTCTGTACCTGAGATCTAGAATGGTTGAGGGCTGGTATCTCTCGTCTTTGGTCTTGATATTCCAGCTGCCTGCAAGGGCTGCTTGGAAGCGCCGGAGCTGGATTTCTCGGCAGGAGAAAAGCAGCGTCTCCTTCTCAGCGCGTCAGGAAGGCGGGGCAGCGCCAGTGGGCTTTGCTCTGTGCTGTGCTCTTCGGCAAGTCTCGCTGCTCCGATCTCGTCACCACCGCATGTGTTTGCTTAAGGCAATGTCGGTAATATTTATACCTGTAAGGTTCCGAGATTGACGTAAGGATGGACATATATACGTCAATAAGGATGTCATACGAACTGGTCGTTAGCACATTCTTTTACTGTAGTTCTCAGTAAAATCAAAACAATGGCTGTCGGGATTTTCCCAGGTTGTCATAAGTTTGATTTGTTTTGAGAACTCCGTATGCCTTATCAGGGGCTGGAGGAATAGTGCTTGCCTAATTAGATGGCATGCGTTATGACCTAATCAGATAACACGTTTCTGTGCCGTGGTGTGGCTCAATCAGATAACGGTTTTTGCACCGTGGGATGGCTGCTAGTTAATTATTAACCAAACCAGGGTCAGGAATAGGGGGATCGATACAGAACCTATAGGAATACATCACACCAGCAGCTCCCTCCAAAATGCATTTTACAAAAGCCATAATTAAACAAAACAAGGACTGACCAATCTGTTACCAAACTCTAGGCCTAATGGCTTTGCCAATGTTTGTTTTAAGGGCAATCGACTTGGAGTTGCACAGATGACTAGCTCACCATCTGTTTGTATATCAGTAAGCCAATATAGACAGAAAAGTAAATCAGCATGTGTAAATCCAAGTTTTTGTGTAGTCTCCTTCCATGCTGCTCGGACGTCTCGCAAGTCTGAAAAAGTGTGCAAGTTGTTTCAAATCAGATGGCACTAACCTGGGCCCTTGAAAGCATCTGGCATAGGGATGCATCTAGACTATGTGCCCTGCTTGAACATTCTCATTCTAAAGGAGAGACAGTTTTGGACCACTACAACATTTTTTCATAAACAACCATAACTATCCATCATCCTGTTTTTTTGCCAATATCAATGTGGTTCTGGAGTCTGGTATAGAGCATAATTTACTATCACTGTGGCTGTTATGTAAACACTGATTGTACTCCGCATCATGAATAATTAACTTTAAAGAGTATTTTATTAGACTCCCCATTTTACCCTTGTTGCCTACTTTGGCTATAGGTTATATATGATGCATCTTTTTTTTGCTGTCTTGTTTAATATTGACATAGCCTTTCTGGTGTCATTGGTGCTTCTGGTTCATTAAGTGGGATGTCCAGCATGCCCACAATCGTTAGGGATTCGTTGAATGCAGAAGTAATTATACATTCTAAATGCTATAGCACGTAGCACTAAGGCATAGTCCGTGGTTATTAAGAAGTAGGTCCCACAGAAAGGTATCTGTAAATGCTATGCTGTGGGGTTTATCTTAAAAGTCAGTGTTTAGGTTCTCGATGAAAAACACATTTGGAAGAAGTCTGAACACTATATCCCATTGTCATTAATGTTTTGGAATCTTCAAATGGGATCACTGACAGAATATCGACAGTCAAAATATCGACTTGCCAAAATATCGACGTAAAAATATCGAATGCCAGAATATCGACTTCCTATCTACAAACAGGTAAGTACAAAAATATCGACTCCAAAATATCGATAGGAAAAAATATAGACAGTCAAAATATCGAATTTTTTAAATATCTTAAAATTAATTTTAAACTAATATAATAATAAATATAATTAATTTAAACATACTTAAAATACTTAAACTTAAAATGAATAAATAATTAATGTAACCTAAAAAATCTTTTTAATTTTAAAATATATATATATATATATATATATATATCCAATCATCAGGTAGCACAAAATAAGAAAAGCCTCAGGAAATTCAATAGTTCGTTTCTTTATTGTGAAAAACTCGCCAGCAGCAACCTCACTGGGGCGCAGGCATCCCTTGTAAAGCCAGACGCGTTTCAGGAATAAATAACCTTTCTTCAGTGGCAAGATGAGAAATGAAAGGTCGCGCTGCAGACAAACAGTTTTAAATTCAAAACACCTGCCCAGGTGGGCGTGGCGCACTTGCGCAGCCTCCTGGTGTTTGTAGTCCATCTAAGTTTTGCCCAAGTGGGTGCGCTTCCAAACATACCAAAGTTTTCATTTTTATCAATTACCCATGTGGGTTGATGCAATAGTCCCGGCGCTGTTGCTGCCCTGCTTTGTAGAAGTTCACACGAACTGTGCAGGCTCCAGCCCTGAAATGAAACCAGCACACTTTCCTTCCGATATTTTCTGTCTCCTGGCATGGAGTCAGAACGGACCTGCAAGCAGTGGGCTCTTCTTAAACGGCCGTGCAAAGCCGTAATAAATCCAATCATCAGGTAGCACAAAATAAGAAAAGCCTCAGGAAATTCAATAGTTCGTTTCTTTATTGTGAAAAACTCGCCAGCAGCAACCTCACTGGGGCGCAGGCATCCCTTGTAAAGCCAGACGCGTTTCAGGAATAAATAACCTTTCTTCAGTGGCAAGATGAGGAATGAAAGGTCGCGCTGCAGACAAACAGTTTTAAATTCAAAACACCTGCCCAGGTGGGCGTGGCGCACTTGCGCAGCCTCCTGGTGTTTGTAGTCCATCTAAGTTTTGCCCAAGTGGGTGCGCTTCCAAACATACCAAAGTTTTCATTTTTATCAATTACCCATGTGGGTTGATGCAATAGTCCCGGCGCTGTTGCTGCCCTGCTTTGTAGAAGTTCACACGAACTGTGCAGGCTCCAGCCCTGAAATGAAACCAGCACACTTTCCTTCCGATATTTTCTGTCTCCTGGCATGGAGTCAGAACGGACCTGCAAGCAGTGGGCTCTTCTTAAACGGCCGTGCAAAGCCGTAATAAATCCAATCATCAGGTAGCACAAAATAAGAAAAGCCTCAGGAAATTCAATAGTTCGTTTCTTTATTGTGAAAAACTCGACAGCAGCAACCTCACTGGGGCGCAGGCATCCCTTGTAAAGCCAGACGCGTTTCAGGAATAAATAACCTTTCTTCAGTGGCAAGATGAGGAATGAAAGGTCGCGCTGCAGACAAACAGTTTTAAATTCAAAACACCTGCCCAGGTGGGCGTGTCGCACTTGCGCAGCCTCCTGGTGTTTGTAGTCCATCTAAGTTTTGCCCAAGTGGGTGCGCTTCCAAACATACCAAAGTTTTCATTTTTATCAATTACCCATGTGGGTTTAATGCAATAGTCCCGGCGCTGTTGCTGCCCTGCTTTGTAGAAGTTCACACGAACTGTGCAGGCTCCAGCCCTGAAATGAAACCAGCACACTTTCCTTCCGATATTTTCTGTCTCCTGGCATGGAGTCAGAACGGACCTGCAAGCAGTGGGCTCTTCTTAAACGGCCGTGCAAAGCCGTAATAAATCCAATCATCAGGTAGCACAAAATAAGAAAAGCCTCAGGAAATTCAATAGTTCGTTTCTTTATTGTGAAAAACTCGCCAGCAGCAACCTCACTGGGGCGCAGGCATCCCTTGTAAAGCCAGACGCGTTTCAGGAATAAATAACCTTTCTTCAGTGGCAAGATGAGGAATGAAAGGTCGCGCTGCAGACAAACAGTTTTAAATTCAAAACACCTGCCCAGGTGGGCGTGGCGCACTTGCGCAGCCTCCTGGTGTTTGTAGTCCATCTAAGTTTTGCCCAAGTGGGTGCGCTTCCAAACATACCAAAGTTTTCATTTTTATCAATTACCCATGTGGGTTGATGCAATAGTCCCGGCGCTGTTGCTGCCCTGCTTTGTAGAAGTTCACACGAACTGTGCAGGCTCCAGCCCTGAAATGAAACCAGCACACTTTCCTTCCGATATTTTCTGTCTCCTGGCATGGAGTCAGAACGGACCTGCAAGCAGTGGGCTCTTCTTAAACGGCCGTGCAAAGCCGTAATAAATCCAATCATCAGGTAGCACAAAATAAGAAAAGCCTCAGGAAATTCAATAGTTCGTTTCTTTATTGTGAAAAACTCGCCAGCAGCAACCTCACTGGGGCGCAGGCATCCCTTGTAAAGCCAGACGCGTTTCAGGAATAAATAACCTTTCTTCAGTGGCAAGATGAGGAATGAAAGGTCGCGCTGCAGACAAACAGTTTTAAATTCAAAACACCTGCCCAGGTGGGCGTGGCGCACTTGCGCAGCCTCCTGGTGTTTGTAGTCCATCTAAGTTTTGCCCAAGTGGGTGCGCTTCCAAACATACCAAAGTTTTCATTTTTATCAATTACCCATGTGGGTTGATGCAATAGTCCCGGCGCTGTTGCTGCCCTGCTTTGTAGAAGTTCACACGAACTGTGCAGGCTCCAGCCCTGAAATGAAACCAGCACACTTTCCTTCCGATATTTTCTGTCTCCTGGCATGGAGTCAGAACGGACCTGCAAGCAGTGAGCTCTTCTTAAACGGCCGTGCAAAGCCGTAATAAATCCAATCATCAGGTAGCACAAAATAAGAAAAGCCTCAGGAAATTCATCCTCATCTTGCCACTGAAGAAAGGTTATTTATTCCTGAAACGCGTCTGGCTTTACAAGGGATGCCTGCGCCCCAGTGAGGTTGCTGCTGGCGAGTTTTTCACAATAAAGAAACGAACTATTGAATTTCCTGAGGCTTTTCTTATTTTGTGCTACCTGATGATTGGATTTATTACGGCTTTGCACGGCCGTTTAAGAAGAGCTCACTGCTTGCAGGTCCGTTCTGACTCCATGCCAGGAGACAGAAAATATCGGAAGGAAAGTGTGCTGGTTTCATTTCAGGGCTGGAGCCTGCACAGTTCGTGTGAACTTCTACAAAGCAGGGCAGCAACAGCGCCGGGACTATTGCATCAACCCACATGGGTAATTGATAAAAATTAAAACTTTGGTATGTTTGGAAGCGCACCCACTTGGGCAAAACTTAGATGGACTACAAACACCAGGAGGCTGCGCAAGTGCGCCACGCCCACCTGGGCAGGTGTTTTGAATTTAAAACTGTTTGTCTGCAGCGCGACCTTTCATTCCTCATCTTGCCACTGAAGAAAGGTTATTTATTCCTGAAACGCGTCTGGCTTTACAAGGGATGCCTGCGCCCCAGTGAGGTTGCTGCTGGCGAGTTTTTCACAATAAAGAAACGAACTATTGAATTTCCTGAGGCTTTTCTTATTTTGTGCTACCTGATGATTGGATTTATTACGGCTTTGCACGGCCGTTTAAGAAGAGCCCACTGCTTGCAGGTCCGTTCTGACTCCATGCCAGGAGACAGAAAATATCGGAAGGAAAGTGTGCTGGTTTCATTTCAGGGCTGGAGCCTGCACAGTTCGTGTGAACTTCTACAAAGCAGGGCAGCAACAGCGCCGGGACTATTGCATCAACCCACATGGGTAATTGATAAAAATGAAAACTTTGGTATGTTTGGAAGCGCACCCACTTGGGCAAAACTTAGATGGACTACAAACACCAGGAGGCTGCGCAAGTGCGCCACGCCCACCTGGGCAGGTGTTTTGAATTTAAAACTGTTTGTCTGCAGCGCGACCTTTCATTCCTCATCTTGCCACTGAAGAAAGGTTATTTATTCCTGAAACGCGTCTGGCTTTACAAGGGATGCCTGCGCCCCAGTGAGGTTGCTGCTGGCGAGTTTTTCACAATAAAGAAACGAACTATTGAATTTCCTGAGGCTTTTCTTATTTTGTGCTACCTGATGATTGGATTTATTACGGCTTTGCACGGCCGTTTAAGAAGAGCCCACTGCTTGCAGGTCCGTTCTGACTCCATGCCAGGAGACAGAAAATATCGGAAGGAAAGTGTGCTGGTTTCATTTCAGGGCTGGAGCCTGCACAGTTCGTGTGAACTTCTACAAAGCAGGGCAGCAACAGCGCCGGGACTATTGCATCAACCCACATGGGTAATTGATAAAAATGAAAACTTTGGTATGTTTGGAAGCGCACCCACTTGGGCAAAACTTAGATGGACTACAAACACCAGGAGGCTGCGCAAGTGCGCCACGCCCACCTGGGCAGGTGTTTTGAATTTAAAACTGTTTGTCTGCAGCGCGACCTTTCATTCCTCATCTTGCCACTGAAGAAAGGTTATTTATTCCTGAAACGCGTCTGGCTTTACAAGGGATGCCTGCGCCCCAGTGAGGTTGCTGCTGGCGAGTTTTTCACAATAAAGAAACAAACTATTGAATTTCCTGAGGCTTTTCTTATTTTGTGCTACCTGATGATTGGATATATATATATATATATATATATATATATATATACATATTATTAGCAAAACATATACAAAAAAAATTCCGTAGGATAGCGAGAGGGTTAAATTTACTATTCCCACTCCAGAGAGTGCAACAGTAGGGAAAGCGCTGGATAGCGTAGGGGTAAAAATTACTATTCCCACTCCAGTGAGTGCAACAGTAGGGAAAGCGTTGGATAGCGTAGGGGTAAAAATTACTATTCCAACTCCAGAGAGTGCAACAGTAGGGCAAGCGTTGGATAGTGGGAGGGTAAAAATTACTATTACCACTCCAGAGAGAGCAACAGTAGGGAAAGCATTGGATAGCGTAGGGGTAAAAATAACTATTCCCACTCCAGAGAGTGCAACAGTAGAGAAAGAGTTGGATAGCGTAGGGGTCAAAATTACTATTCCCACTCCAGTGAGTGCAACAGTAGGGAAAGCGTTGAATAGCGTAGGGATAAAAATTACTATTCCTACTCCAGAGAGTGCAACAGTAGGGAAAGCGTTGGATAGCGTAGGGATAAAAATTACTATTCCAACTCCAGAGAGTGCAACAGTAGGGAATGCGTTGGATAGCGTAGGGGTAAAAATAACTATTCCCACTCCAGAGAGTGCAACAGTAGAGAAAGAGTTGGATAGCGTAGGGGTAAAAATTACTATTCCCACTCCAGTGAGTGAAACAGAAGGGAAAGCGTTGGATAGCGTATGGATAAAAATTACTATTCCTACTCCAGAGAGTGTAACAGTAGGGAAAGCGTTGGATAGTGTAGGGATAAAAATTACTATTCCCACTCCAGTGAGTGCAACAGTAGGGAAAGCGTTGGATAGCGTAGGGGTAAAAATTACTATTCCCACTCCAGAGAGTAACAGTAGGGAAAGCATTGGATAGCGTAGGGTTAAAAATGACTATTCCCACTCCAGTGAGTGCAATAGTAGGGAAAGTAAATACTTCATATATAAATAACATAAATATTAATACCAATTACAAATTAATTAAAATATTTTACAATTTCATAAAATATATTAATCCATTAAAATTACAAATAAAAATTAACTAATAATAAAAATTACCTACTAATACTAATTATTTACCAATTACCAATAAATTAATTTACAATATAAAAATAATTAAAAATTAGACACAAATAAAAATATTTAAAAATGTAATTACCTACAACTAAATTACTTCCCAAGCTATTCCCCTATAAACACACAACAGAAAATAAATTACTAAAATTAACATATTTATCAATTAATCAATTAAAATTAATTACCAGTTATATTTTAATTAATTACCAATTAATAATTGTCAATTAATTTTAAATAAATACCAATAAATAAAATAACATATTTAATTAATTATAATTAAATTACTTCCCACCCTATTCCCCTATAAGCCCACAACCCGCTACAGAAAACAAATTACTAAAATTAACATATTTATCAATTAATCAATTAAAATTAATTACCATTTATATTTTAATTAATTACCAATTAATAATTAATTGACAATTAATTTTAAATAAATACCAATAAATACAATAACATATTTAATTAATTATAATTAAATTACTTCCCACCCTATTCCCCTATAAACCCACAACCCGCTACAGAATTATATTACACAAATATTAAAAATTATTATTAACTTCCCTTAAATTCGATATTTTTGTTGGCTATATTCTGTCTAGTCGATATTATGTCCATTCTATATTTTTGATTCGATATTATGTCCATTTTATTCGATATTAACATTTTCTAGTCGATATTTTGGTAGTCTATATTCTGTCTAGTCCATATTATGTCTATTCTATATTTTTAACTCGATATTCTGTCTAGTCGATAATAAAAACTCGATATTTTGACTCTATACCCTTCAAATGCACTGTAATGAGAGGGGGCTTCCTTCCAATAAACTTTTTGCAACCCCTGTGCTCTGTATTAAGTAATTCACAGATTATGTTTTTTTACCAAAGGTTATTTAACTAAGAGATTATGGCTGAGTGTTGGTGTCAGAGGCTTGTGTAGAGAGCTAGGCTAAATGTGTATCTGAGTCCTATTTTTCAGCCCTAGAGCACAGCCTGTGGTTTTGAGCTTCAGGGGAACGATAACCTCCGTTTGCTGACTAGATAGTGGCTACTGAGTAACTAGTGGATTTACTACTGTGTGTAACTTGTTCTTGTGCAGCTGACTCAAAATATTTGAGGTTTAAAACCAGATTATTCGGAATCTTCAAAACAAGCTGGTTACCCAACCGGTGTACTATTGCACAATGCACAAGAGTTGAATTTAAGTTGTGCTGCATAATTGCAATAAATGCATAAATTGTGGTGCGGATGTATTCACACATTGAATATGTGACATTGTCTTGATCCTGAACACGTTTTTTGTCATACAAAAAAAGCATAAGTTTATTTCATAATATTAAATTCTGCCTTTTTTTTGTTTTAGCCCCATGCCAAATGTCCTCTTTGCAGGAACAATCTTTCTTTGGAAAATTTGGTTGAATGCCCTGCAGAGGAATTGGACCAGGATACTGGAGAAAAGACTGAAAGGAAGTGGATCTCCAGTACGAAAGTAATTCAAGATCAAATTAATGTTTATTTTTTTAATTGTAAATTCACAAAAACGAAAAAATGGCACTCTGACAAATATAGGTTATAGAAACAAAGGTGTGTTTATCCGCAGAATACGACATAACTAAAGAATTATGATTTTGTAAGACATTTTATTTTTATGATTAACCTTGAGAAGCTTATTGCAGACAGTAAAGGCAGTTGTAAATGTAAATGGGCTGATGTATTTCTCTTTCTTGGGATTTTTACTAATATTCATATATGCCATCCCACATACTGGATCGCAAGTAACATTCAAATGGATAAATAAAGCTCTTGAAATAGAGGTATTTAACATTTTATTTAGGGATTTTCTTCTCGCTACTAACCACCCCAAATAGTGTCTCCAGTGGGCTAAACTTATGCCAACATGAAGGCAAGATCCTCTTTACATATTTTATTTTTAACATAGATGTAAAAACCGAATCAGATTTTTAAAAATAAGTTTTAGGATATATATCTGCACCATGTATACCCCTCATTCATTTTACTCTATAAGGGAACAACGAGACGGAAATGTTCCAACCTGCATGCAACCTCCCATGGACTTCTACAGCCAACATGCAGCACTTTCCCTTTTTAGGTCTCGCCTAGCGATGCAGCGCTTGCCCTGCTCGCGGAAGGGGGACAGGAGATGTGCACGCATGAACAGAACGGACAGCAGATGTGCACGTGTATGGCTTGCAGCGTTAGCACAGCACATGTATAGCGCGCTTTCGCTTCGCTCCCACACGCGTACGCTTTCATTTTCCCTCTTGCTCGCTCGCTCCCTGTCTCCATCAGGATGTGCACGCGTAGACAGCATGTGCATGAGTAAGCTTTCGCTTTCCCTCTTGCTCACTCCCTCCCTGCCTCCATCAGGTCCCTTCAGTTGGGGGCGCTCCCATTCCTCCCCCCACAGCACCCGCAATTCCCACGGACCTCGGAGCTGGCCTGTGTCCCTCCCTCCCTCGGGCTTTCTGCCCCCCAAGCCGCGTGCCTCATGCTGACTCACCCTGGGAAATGGGTATTATTGTTTGATAATTAACTCTTCATTAAAACTGTGATTTAAGGGAAAAATAATGCTAAATTGATTACTATGAAATATGAGGCACATGATAAATTGCAACGTGCCACTTCGTATTTCTTTTTAAGAATATAGTAGCCAACGTGAACACCTTCCTTAGATAGTCTTTCTGCAGCCCTCGCAAAACAAAATATTAATGTGTTTTCTAAATACCTCTCTCTCATACTAAATGTCCTCTTCAGAGAAGTGGGCTTTGAGCCCCACCTTCCCTCTAATTTTAATTTCAACATCTTTTTTTTTATTAAGTCTCATTCTGAGACACACATAATAAAAGGGTCACATTGACACAGCGATAAGCCTACAACCCTCATGGGGCCGGCCGCGTTGTATAACTCGTGGTGTAGACTCTGCGTGAGCTGGCACGTTCAATCATATTCGTCGTCGTGCGCATCAAGGTCAGTCCAGAACCCCAGTAGGTCGCTCAAAGGGGAGGTCCGTAAGCGCAGTCCACCACGCCCCAGTGATACCCCGCCTTATACACCACCCCGAGAGGCGGGCAGGTACGAACAGTTCAAACAGAAACAAACAACGGGCCATAGGGGCCCAACACTCAACCAGAAGCCTATCAGAAGGCAGCAAAAAGAGTAGAGACAGAGATTAGAGGGAGCAGAGAGGAAGAGCAGAGGGAGCTAGGGGGGACAGCCAGGGCAGCGAGGGCGGAAGAGCCCGGGGAGGGGGGGCGTAGGCAGCGGAGCATCCTTCAGAAGGTCCACTCCAGTGTCACAGGTTGCGAGGGGTAAAGGGGAGCACCGCATCCTCCACCAACTGCAATGCTCGCAGCGCCGGGGGCATATTCCTAGCATATTCGCTCCTGCAAAGATAAGTCACTAGGGGCCGCCAAACCTTATCAAAGCGGGTCGTGCGAGACTGTAGCCTAGCCAAGAGTAGCTCCATAGTGATGACCTGCCACAATCTGCCAAACCATATAGCTAGAGGGGCAGCCTCCACCTTCTTCCAATGCAGGGCGATAAGTTCTCTGGCGGCACCCAACATTTGCATCGCTATGGTCCAGTCACTGCGGGTCAGGGCCAGCAAGTCGACAGGTTTGATTCCCAGCAACATTGTACTAGCAGCATTAGGCAGAGGAAATCCCAGCACCCCCCGAATGTGGCTCAACACCTCCTTCCAAAAGATAGCGATCACGGGGCAAGTCCACCAGATGTGTAGGAAGTCTCCAGGCACATGATGGCACCTCCAGCAACCGGGCGGCACAGAGGGGAACATCCTGTGCAGGCGCTGTGGCGTGTAGTACCACTGCGTCATTACCTTATACGCGTTTTCTTGTTGTGGCACGCTGCGATATATCTTAGGGACATCCCTCCATTGTGCCTGATCGATATCAGTGCCCAGCGTCTCCTGCCATTGTCGCTGATACGGGTGGGCAGGGGGAGTATGTGGATGTTGCAGAATTCGATAGATCTTAGATATAAGGCCAGTCGTGCCCGCACCAGAACGGGATAGCCGCTCGAACGGGGTGAAGTCCCGGGTGGCCCCTGGGTATACCGCATCCGATAAGGCCCAATGACGCAGCTGTAGAAACTGCAATTCGGCCTCTGGGGGAAGATGGAACTCGTCCCGACAATGGGCAAAGGACTTAAAGGAGCTTCCATCAAAGAGATCCGTAAGGACTTTGCAGTCCTCTCGCGTCCACCTGCGAAAGGCGGTAGTGTGGTTGGCCGGTGGAAACCATGGATTATCCTCTATGGGGGTGTGTGGTGAGGGGAAAGTCGTCAGGCCTTTCCGTACCGCCACCCTGTCCCACACGTTCAGAACCGTCCTCGTGGGGGCCGCCAAATATGCACTAGGGGACCGTCCCGCCCTATGGATCCAGGCCAGGTTCCAGATGGTGCGACCTGTGACCGCCCGATCCAGATGTAGCCACCCCTTCTCACTCCGCCTAATACCCCACTCAATCACAAACCGCAAGTGAGCGGCCCAATAATAGTCCACCAGATTTGGGCATCCCAGTCCTCCGCGATCTCGCGGGGCCATAAGGAGTGCCTGAGAGAAGCGGGGTCTCTTGCCCCCCCAAATGAATGTAGTACAGTCCCTTTGCAAGGCTCTAATCTTCGGTAGAGGGATAGGCGTAGGAAGGCATTGAAACAGGTAGAGTATTTTTGGTAGTATAGACATTTTGATTGCGTTCAATCTACCCAACCAAGAGGGGATAAGAGGCTTCCACCGCTGCAGATCATTGAGGACGGATTTGCGACATTCTGCCCAGTTGAGTGCCGACCAACCCTCCAAAGAGGGAGTCAGGGAGAGACCGAGGTATCGGATATGTTGGTCCGTCCATCGATAGGGGCACAATCGCTCCAGGGGAGGAATATCGGCCTGAGGGATCGTAAGGTTGAGTACCCACGACTTATCGTGATTCATTTTCAAGCCGGAGGTGCCTTCGAAGGAGCAGAGCACTGCGTGGAGCGCCGGTAAGGACTGTCGGGGCTCAGTGAGAGTGAGGATGAGGTCGTCCGCATATAATGCCACCTTATGGACTTGCCCACCCATCTGAACGCCGCGAATGTCTGGGTTTCGCCTGATCAAGTCCGCCAGTGGCTCAATCGCCAGGGCGAACAGCAGGGGCGAAAGGGGGCAGCCCTGCCTCGTCCCTCTGCCAATGGCGAACGGTTCTGTCAACCTCCCATTCACCCTGACCCGTGCCCGCGGCGCAACATAAGGTGCCATGATCCTGGCAATCATCTTTGGGCCGAGCCCCATCTTACAGAGGACCGCTTGGAGGAACACCCAGTCCACGCGATCAAACGCTTTCTCAGCGTCCAATGACAGGAGGCATGCCGGAATGTGCCAGTGATGCACTTTCCCCACCAAGTGTGCCAATCGCCGCACATTATCGGCCCCCTGGCGGCCCCGGATGAAGCCCACTTGATCAGGGTCAACAAGGTCCGGCATGTGGGGATCAAGTCTTTTAGCCAGCACCTTCGTGTAAATTTTAAAATCAGTATTAAGCAGCGCAATCGGGCGATACGACGAGCAAAGCGCCGGATCTTTCCCAGGCTTAGGAACTAGAGCTATTTCCGCCATCCCCATGTCCAGGGAGGGACCCTGGCCATTATCGAAGGAGGCAAAGAGTCTGAGAAGATAAGGACTTAATTGACCCTGAAAAAGCCGGTAAAAGGAGAGCGGCAAGCCGTCCGGGCCTGGCGTCTTCCCCAAGTTCAAATCTTTGATGGCCTCAGTCACCTCAGCAAGCGAGAGTGGCTCTTCTAACCGTTCCGCCGCTTCGGAGTGTAAGCGCGTCCCGCCATAATGCTCCAGAACCTCCTCCGACTGGGTAGGGGCCGGTGGAGCCGCCGCGTACAAGGAGGCGTTGTAGTCCCGGAACGCCTCCATTTTAGTCTCCATCGCCGTCGCCCGGGACCCGTCTGGGAGCATCACGTTCGCAATGTGGGATCTGGCCGCCTTAACCCTCAGTCGTCTCGCCAAAAGTTTCCCCACTTTATCCCCCCCGTCAAAGTGCAAGCGCTTCAGTGCCAAGAGACATTTCTCCGCCCGATTCGCTCGTAGCATGCGCAACTGCCCCCGCAGATTAGCCAGGCGTCTCCGCGTCTTTAGCGTGGACTCCTCCTGATTCTGCGCCTCCGCCGCCAGCAGGTCTGTCACCAGGCTCTCCTCCACCGCCCTCCTCTCCCGTGCCCTCGCAATCTCGAGGGAGGTGATATGGCCCCGAATTGTAGCCTTAAAGGGCGTCCCATACCACCGGGAACGGCGTTTCCGGCAGGTCGTTGAACTCAAAGTAGGAGGTAATGGCCATGCGGATGTCGTCAACCGACGCTGCATCTCTGAGAAGGTGTGGGGGCAGATGCCATTTCCGTTCCCTAGGAGGGCCGCTCCGCGGATCTCTAAGAAGCAGCTCCACATGTGCATGGTCCGAGATGGATATGTCCGACGTTTCCGCATCCACCACATCACAAAGCAGATCGTGAGATATGAACATATGATCGATGCGGGAATAAGAGCGGTGAGCTCCAGAATAAAAAGAGTATTCCCTTTTTTCGGGGGAGAAGTAGCGCCACGCGTCGAAGAGACCCAAGTCGCCTATCTGTTTGCGTAGAGCCGAGGACATCGCCCCTGCTCCATGAAAGGAGCCCGCACTCCGGTCCATCGTAGGGCACCATACCAGGTTAAAGTCGCCCCCGAGAACAATCGAGGGTCCACCCCGGAGGACGTGAGCACGCAGAAGATCCCGAAGGAAGCGATCCTGTGCCAGGTTGGGCGCATACACATTGCACAGCGTAAGACGGCGAGAACCCACCTCGACCGACACCTTGAGGAAACGACCATCACCACCCCGGAAGAGCTTGTCAGAACCCCGCCTGATGCCAGCTTTGCACAAAATTGCCACCCCTGCCGTTTTCGTGTCCGCAGCCGCCCAGTATTGGAGGGGGTATCTAGGGTGCGCCATGCGCCTTGTATCAGCCTGGAGAAGGTGGGTCTCCTGTACAAAAATGATGTCCGGGTCATGTCGCAGGAAATAATGCCAGAGCTGTTGGCGCTTATTAGGTGAATTAAGGCCCTTAACATTGAGTGATAAAATCTTAAGGGGTCTGGCCATATCACACATCATCGTAGGGATCCCTGAAATAGGTACGCAAAGCTACGCGCAGCAGAGCACCCACCGGCAAAGAGCCCCACCCAGAGGGCCCACCCCCCCCACCTCCGCCCACCCCACCACCCCCCACCCCCAGCTCCCCATAGTAGACAGAAAAGGGAAGGAAAGAGAGAAAGAAGAGGAGAAAGAAAGCCAAATGAAGAAGCCAAACTTTCAGCAGCCTGTAGGGCTGACGGCATAGGCCGTTAAGGTGTGGCCAACAGGGCCAAATTACACTGTCTCCAGAGTAGGGCATCCTACACCCACGGGTTTGAATGTCCATCGGGATGTCACTCCCCAGGAGACAGTTCTGGTGGGACATGACTGGCCGGAAACACTAGGAGGTATGGAGCCCCCACCCTCCCAGGCCCAGCACAAGGGGATCAGGAGTCCAAGCAACCTCCCTCCCGCCACACAACCATCCCCTGCCCGCCGGAGGGGTGTGAGGGAACAGTACCTCGAGTAGTATGCCACATGTGCGCTGTCCATCTCACGGTGTAGAGGGCCGCCCCGCAGGGGAGTGTTCCGCATGGTCGATCTCCGCTTCCTCTAGCGCTCTAATGTGGGCGATGACGTCCTGTCTGGCTTGGCTGGTTTTTGGTGCGTCAACAGGTGACGCTCGCTGTCTCCTCGGCACCGTGGTCCAGTCCGGGGCAAGCGGTGTCCTCTTGCGTGGAGGGTGTCTAGGGGGGCTCCCCGGAGGAGAGCCTGCAATGTTGAGGAGCCGCGCCGCCTCGTTGTAGGACCGCAAGGATTTACGCTTACCCTCCCATTGAAAGATAAGTGCAAAGGGATGGCCCCATTGGTATGAGATGTTCATGGACCGCAGTTTCTCCGTTACTGGGCGAAAAGCGCGTCGTCGCTTCAGAGTATTAGGCGCTAGATCTTGGAAGAGCTGAATCTGATGGCCCTTGTATTGCAGATCCGGCTTGTCACGTGCACGCTTCCAGATCTCCTCCTTCTCCACAAAGAAATGCACCCACGTAATGATGTCCGGGAGAAGCCCCG
Source organism: Lissotriton helveticus (assembly GCF_964261635.1). Taxonomy (NCBI): domain Eukaryota; kingdom Metazoa; phylum Chordata; class Amphibia; order Caudata; family Salamandridae; genus Lissotriton; species Lissotriton helveticus. Next base: position 232,327,556 of record NC_136072.1, on the reverse strand, counting down.
ATCTCCCCGCAGGCGCCGCCACCCGGTGAGCTCGGTCAAGTGTGGGAGGTGATACATCCTCGTCGCCCCGCACCTCGTGGAGGAGTTGTGCCACAAAGTCCATTACGTCCTCCCCTTCTTCGCCAAGTGGCACGCCACGGATGCGGAGGTTGTTTCATCGACCCCGATTCTCCAAGTCCTCCTGCTTGATTTGGAGTTCAATATTTTGTTCCTCCAAGGCCGTTAAGCGCTGCCATAGGTGTTCCTGGTCCTCGGTGCGCGTGTCCGCGGTTCTCTCCAGACTGTCCACGCGGTCCCCCAGTTCCGTGACTTCTTTCCTGAGCTCTGTGACGCATGAGTGGACCTCTGTCCTCAGGGATCCGATCTCGGCCTTAAGGTCAGTCATAAAGGCGGCCATGAACGCTTGTGTGACCGGAGGGGAATCCGCCATTTCCGCAGGTGGGCCCCCACTGGCCGCCGGCACTCCCACTTTGCCCCACATGGCCGTCACCGGGTTTCCCTTGGGGGTCGGCGCCGGTTCCGCCTTGCTGCTCCTGTTCGTGCGTGTCATCCTCCGTGCGGTCCAAAGAGCGCCGCCTAGGCCGTGCCAGGGCCCCTGCCCGATGTAGGCCGTGCGAGCGAAGGCAGAAGGGGGAGCACTGGCGCGAAGTCCCAACGCACCCAGGGGTTCCGGGCTCCGCAGCAATGAGCTTCCAGCACACCCCCCGTGGCAGAGCAGGTAGCCCAGGGATCCCCAGACCACAGCACCTCACCTTCGAACGCACCGACGCGGAACAGTCCTTCCGCTGTAATCTTCCAGCGCAGGGGTATGCCTCAGGTGTAAGAGGCCGGTCAGGCCAGGGAACAGACCCCTCTCAGCAGTGGGGACCCACGCAGTGCTCGTATTCAGCTCCCACTGGCAACGGTCAGAGGAGGCCACTATCTCCCCAGGGGGGGGCCGGCACCGGATAGCGCCACCCACAGCAGTCCCAAGTCTTCACTCACCCCCAGGGAGGAGCCGCTGTATTGCCGCGCTGACACGGTGTCTCCATGCGGGCCTGTATCTTGGCTGGCGCCGTCCGCTCTTCAAAGTGCCCCAGGGGCACCGTCCGCACCAGAGCTCCGCTCCGATCCCCACCGCCGCAGTTCCGCTTCTCCTCTGCAGCACGCTGGGGATGCGAGATCAGGAGCACCTCCGACCCTCGTTGGGACCGGGCAGCGGGTCCCGCTGCCTCCCAGCTCCGCCTTGAAACGCGGGGGCCTGAGCGCACCGGACACAGAAGCCGCTCAGGGGTCCCAGCCCGTTCACCACTTCACACCGCAGCGGCCCCAGGTAAGGGCGCGGTAGTCTCTCCGTGTGGGAAGGGCGGGGGTAGCTTCAGCTGGTGGCCGCCGACGCTCACAGTGTCCGCTGGGCTCCGCCGTAGGCCGCTTCCTTCAGGGTCGCAAGATGGCGGTCGGACCGGCAGGTCCCGCCCGGAGTGAGCCGCTCGCTTCTGCCTTCCACTCGGCGTAGCACGGAGGTACCACACACAAAAGTACTGCCCAGCTCGTCGGGGGCTCCGGGGAGGTGTGTGGCGGGTCTGGACACCCCGAAATCCGCTTCAATTGCCAATGAAAGGCCCAACGGGGGCGGGAGCTCCGCAGCAGTGCGTCAGCTCACATCGCCGGTCAAGCCACGCCCCCTTCCCTCTAATTTTAAACCAATGTCTACTATGCCACTCATTTCTAAAAAAGATGAATCAACCCACCTACAGAAATAGCTGAAGACCAACCGGTATTCTCAAATTGCCAGTCAGGTGACAGACCACGTAGAAGGTCTGAGAATGCTGTTTTGGATATCTGGGAGCATTTGCTGGAATGAAGGAAAGGCAGTTGCAACAGCATAGATCGTGGCCTCCTCCCTGCTCAAGTGGAACATGTCTAAGACCTTTTCTTACAAACTGCCAGCAACAATTGAATCTAAATCAGTATAACTCAGAACAGCATCCTTTGAAGTGTGGGATTACCCCAAGGCTCTGCCATATCCCCATTCCTGTTTAAAACCTATACTGTCCCTTTGGCGGGCATCTTTGCAGCTTGTGGTCTGCTGTGCCAGAGATACACTGATGACACCCTGATTCTGTTGGATTTGACTAGTGGACCTCTTTTCAGGGTTGATATACCAGCCTGCCTGACAGCAGTTACAAACTGAAATACAAGCAACTCTGCTTCATTGCTGGAAAAAAATAACTAATGGAATAATAGCTCATGTTCTGTCTTGTACCTTCATTTGATTTACCAGTTAGTTCAATTGCTGCTCTCTCCTAGCCCTCTCAGCAGTTGAGAGCGTGGCAGATACTTGAAACATAATTGCCTTTTACTCCCAGTCTACTCTCATCTTTTAAAGTGGCCCATTACATAATCTATTTCATATCCAAGCTCTAGCAATCCAAAATAAATGAATAGGGATTGTGCTCGTATTGACCTTTTTAAAAAAGTACCATCTTTTGAGTCTGAGAAAGACTGGAATGGCCATTTATTACCAAACCGATCAGTAATCGAGTATTTTTCTTTATATGGCAGAACCCTCTCGGGTTCATCTATGAGTATCTTGCCAAAATGCTTCAAATGTGCTCAACCATAAAGAGTCTTGCATTCCTCACCTGACCCCAAATTGATTGCCCCTTACTGCAGAAGTTTGCTCTCAAGCATATCTTGGTATCTGGTGCAATGCTTTGGAATCAGCAACTCAGCCTGTCCCTGGTTCTAAGGGCTTCAGGCAAGTACTGAGAAAGTCCCGTTTAAACCAAGAATAATTACTTAGAACAGAGATTTTGGTATATAGTGTTTTATACCGGTTTTATATATTTATTTTTTAGGTTATATTTGTAAACTGTTCACTTCAGTTTATGATTGTTTTGTGCTGAGCACATGTTTTTTTTTCCTGGTATTAAAGTGGCCAGATAATTAAATAAACGAAGATGCACATAAGAGAGACATCTCTTCCCAGAAAACCGATTATCCAGAGGATTGGCTTGACTCCAGAGAAAATGTTCATACATGTGGACATATTTCTCTGTCCTTTTGTGAACAGTCTACCATCGTAATACAGAGAAACACAGATTTTTTGAAAAGCTTCAGTGAGCTAGTGTGGGATGGCTATTTCAATGTGTAACTCTGAAAGACTGAAAATGCCTCTATCCCTCTGTGATAAGGAAGGTAGTGGCATTGTTAGCCATATCAGTTCCCATGGAACAGTGGGAATAGTCGCTGGTCGCTTGAATCCTCGGGGGAAAACAAGGGTCTGAAGATATCCTTTCATTTAACTAGTCCTTCACTAACTAGTTCAAAGAGGACTGTCCCAACAGTATTGAGAGATGTATACAGGATTTTTTGTGATGCCACCTACAATCCATCTCACCTCTTGACTCTTCTTATTTTGAGAAGCTCTTTCATATAAGTCTTGGTTTCCAAGTGTAGGCAGAACACTGTTCATGCCAACTCCTTCCTGCCATGATAGGAAGTCAGAAAATTGAAGGCCGTGAGCTAGAAGCTTGTGGCCTCTATCATTCTTACACTGGGGGCATCTTAAGTCGCTTGCCTCGTGGCAAAGCGCATGCATGCTCTTTGTGACCTCACTTCATTACCAGGTTACAGTTTATCAGACAATATGAAAGAACATTAAAAAGGTTTACACAAGGGTAGGCCGAACGCTGGAGAGCAGGCAATGCAAGACTGACGTGGACACCATAGATGCTGTTGAATGTTTTATTGGCCTACAATATTATGAGTTGATGTGGACCAGAGTCTTTTCGCACTCCTGGATGTGCTGCTCTGCAATACCTGTTTGCAAAGGAAAGATATTTTTAACAATGTAGGGTGGCAGCTAGAATGCCAGGCTTGGTTTCTTCTTCCCTGTGGTTTCACCATCAGCACCATATGCCCACCAGTTTTGTAGATAGCAACAGCAAAAACACCTCAATACAGGAATCAGAGTATTGTTGTGGAACCTTTACAATCATCCATTTGCACAGTCTTATTTTTTGTTATATTAGAGTAAAAAATACATTGCTGTAACCCAGCAGATCCAGTTCATAGGTGCTGATCATGATACTTTTGTTATTTGGGTCTTTATGCCAAGGAACAGAGTTTACAGTCATCAAGCAATGGTTTAAAAATTGGAAAACAGGTTTGCTCGCTCAAGATTGATTTTCACATTTTTATGGATAATGGCCTCTTGTGTTTTTCTTGAACCTCACGTGTTGCTGTGCATGAGAGGCCATCAATGGATTCCCTGCCTTTGTGGGACCAGTTTTAAAGCACTCGGAAGGACATTATCCTGGTCCTTCTTTTCAATCTAGACCTGCAGAAGTGGAAGTACTCTTTTGAAAGGCAAATCTTTTCGGCCACTTTGGCCAGAGGTGTAGATGGTAATGGATGCTGCGCTGGAGGGCAAGGGAGCCCACCTCAGTGACCTGTTTTTAGGCTTTGTGGTCCCCATCAGGTTAAAGACCTTCCTGTGAACATCCCAGAAGTTTTTACGCCTCCATCTGAAGGGAGGGCAAGTGCAGATCTTGGCTGATACTAAGACTGCAATGTCCTACCTAAATAAGCAAGGGAGGAGTGGGGTTACCACCACTTTGCGAGAACGAACTGGAGCTCTGGCATTGTGCCATAAACAGAGAAATTATATTGTCAGTACCTAATCTAGCAAGGAAAGTGGACACAACAACAGATATCCTTAGCAGGTTGTTTTCTGTAAACCACATCTTTTATCTCTTTCTGGAGACTGCAGATCTTTTTACCTTAGGGAGTTCCTAGTGGGAGATGGCCTGCCTCTTCAATGGTCATTCAACCTGCACTATGCTTGTCCATTCTAACCGCTGCAGTAGAAAATTATCAAGATCTGCCTGTCCAAAGAAAATCTGATCCTTGCTTCCTCAGAGTGGGCCTGTCAACTGTGCTACCTAGACCTCAAGATCCTAAATGTTAATGCTCCAAAGTTTGAGAGGGTAGCTTTCTCTTCCTATGAATTTCCTCCTAAGATTAAGGTTATGGATGTTGGTTAGCAGTTAGCCTAGGCAAGAAGACGCTCCACTATGTTGCCTACTAGCAGATGATTTAATTTCCCCCTGCTTTTATTATAATTTGATTGAGAGTTTAAAGGTTCAGATGATTTCGATTTTGTACATTATTGTAACCTTGTACTTCTGTTTAAGAATCTGAAGATGGTGTCTGCTGCAGGGCTTAAACCTTCCGATCTCATATGCATGAGCCAAATGACCATCCTATGAGCTGTACTGGCTTATGTATTAAATCCGTTTTTAATACTGGTATGTCATTTATATATTGAGCATTCTCATTCTGATGTAGAATTATTCAAAAAGTGAATGTGTGAAATACTCCAGCACTGGAGAACTGTAAAGACAGCTTAGTAATTTTGTATTATGCCAGATTAGAATGAATGCTGTTATAACTCCAAAAAGTGCCTGCACATTTTACTAAATACACAGAAAGAGTGTTTCCTAAATGATATTGCACCGTGTCAACATTTTTACTTTTGTTCTCCCTGCTTCAATTATAAGTTGATGTGATAAAATATGTAGAGAATAATTCATTTTCACATTTCGCACTTTAAAAAGTCTTCACACAGACATTTAGCTTAATGCCCCCAAACACTGGAGCCACCTCCTAACACTGCTATGCATTGCTACATCGCTCACTTTCTAATGTGCTCTTATTAGAGCTCACTTTCTCAGTCATGCCTTTTCCAGACCTTCCCTAGCAATAGTGATTCCACTCCGCATTTATTCAACCATCACTGGTTTATTGTCCCGATAATATTGAGCAACTTTTATGCAATTAAGTATGGCACATTGATGAAAGAGCTTGGTCTTCACAACAGAACATAACAAAGCACTATGGAAAAATGTAGGTGAACCCTTTAGTGAGTTCTTGATTAGAATTGACAATAGAAGCATGTGTGTCAGTCTCCTTATAATTTTTCCACAGGTTGATGCACTTATGCATGAACTGATAAACATAAGGAAGAAGAACCCGGAAACCAAATCTATCATTGTTTCTCAGTTCACCTCATTCCTCTCTCTGATAGAAACGCCTCTCAGGTAAGTTGCCCTTATTTATCTGTGATTAGTTGCACGAAGACTTGTGTAGATTATTTTAAAGTCTGGTAATGTTTTTTGTTGGGCATAATATAGCCTTATATCCCACTGCCAAGGGCTATACTGTTTGTTAAATTCCCTGAAACCTGCAGCTCAGACCTACAACGATGGAGAGAGCATTTTACATCCATTATAGCAAGAGACAGCGGAGCTATTATATATAGCCTTTGGGCCACTGTAGCGGGCTGTACCGGCCATTAAAGGCCCGCTCCAGCATTTAAGGTTCGAGCTGAAGGGCTCCAAGGCTATTGGAACATTCCGCCCCAAGAGGGCAGTGTTAGGCCTGACAGCCCTTTGCGTGGTCCCTCCTAATTATTTATTTTCATCCCCTTTTCAGCCTCTGTTTTTTTTCCCTTGGGTGTCCACTATTTTTGTTTTTTAAACTGGTGTTGACCCTTGGACTCTGGGCGCCGCCTCATTACTTCATAATGATGCAGCGCAGGAGCTCCTATAAAATGGTGGGAGAATAGGGAGACATAAAATGGTGGCTTACACAAATCACCTCAGAATCTGGGGCCATAGGTTTGTATGAGGAGTTCTAGAACCTTCTGGACTCACCTGGCCTAGACTATAAAAGGTGGTGAGGGGCGGCCATTTTAGGTGGCGCGTCGTGAGGGGAGAAGTCAAGTAGGAGTTAGGCTGCCTGTGGGGAGGTTGGTGCACTAAGAAAGGAGTCTGGCTGTGTTTAGACTGGCTAACCCCCTTTTGCTAAAACCACCCCCTACTGGTTGATCAAGCCCTGGCATTGACACCTCCCGCAGAGATTTTAATTTCCTTCCCCTATAGGCCCCTCAGGGTGGACCCCTAGTCTGTTAGACGAGGAGAGGGCAAGGGTCCCGTGAAGAGAGAGGTGCGGGCTGTGGACACTAGGGAAGGCAACGGACCTCTAACCTAGTACCTTCATCTCCCGCTGCTGTTCGGAGCATTAGCGCATCATCCCACAAACACCCCCCCCCCAGTTAGTCACCCGAGTTCCTACCTCAAAGGGGAGCGCAGGTCAGGAGTCCGTTGCTGTCTGGGGCTCCCGGGTGTTTGCCGTGTGTGCATCCCCTCCTCGCTGCTAGCCCCGTCGAGATCCCTGCTGCTGGGCGGCCGCCTCTGTCCGGGATAATAGTAACTGAAAGCTCCCCGGAGGTCACCCGGGAAAGTGGAAGGTGGGGACCGAGACCGGGAATTGAAGCAGGGGCTCTAAGGAGGGCAGCGGTCGAAGAGCCAGCATAGCGGAGCTCCGCCCACAGGCCTGCGGAAGCGAACGTCAAGCTGAGGAGGCGGGAAGCTGAGGAGACTGTGCCTGGTGAGGTTCCGCCTCTCTAAAGAGGTGAAGGGGCGGACCAGGAAGCCAGCGGGGACGCTGATCAGGAAGCTCTCTGCCGGCTCTTCGCAGGCCCAGCCGGTAAGGGCCTGACAGTTATCGGGAGCAGAAGCGGGCAAGGAGAGTAGCTGCTCGCTGGCCGGACTGCACGTTCTAGGGAGAGCTGGCTGGGCGGAGGACATCACAGAAAGCCCGGTAAGATCGGCCAAGTGTGGAGAGGGCCCGAGGTGTTAAGAGAGCCCCACTGAAACTCTCCAAACTAGACTGTGGGTGCTAAAGAAGTGTGAAAGAGCTTAGGGAGGGGACGCATGTTAAAAGGGTAAATCTGATGCTCAGCCTCGTTGAAAAAGACTGGGAAGGAGTAGGAGACTTTCTCCCCACAGAAATTAGAGACTATACTGACTGGCAGTTTCTAAGGAGAGCGATATTATCCACAAAGAGACAACAGACTGCCTATTTTGTAAATCTCTGGATATTGCTTCAGAGGGGGAACTTTTCCTGCTTAATTTATCAGCAACATGTCTTGATGCATTTTCGAGATTACAGTAATGAATTTCAATGCTTAAGGTTCTTTTTGGGGTGTCACTGAATGATGAAATTTGCCTAGTGCCCTACAATTTTTCCTACTTTATTGCAGGGGATCATTACTGAAGATATTCTTTTTCAGCTAGCTGGTTCTCTAATATCCTAACCAGATTGGAGTAGTCAAGACACAAAGTTCTTCTTGTTATGGTCCATGTGTATAAGAGCAGAGTTAACCAATGAAAAGACCGAAATGTAAAGTTCATGATCTGTGAGCAACTAAAGAAACATATGTAAGAAAATGTAAAGATTTTCTACTTTTTCTAACTACGGTGTGGTGTAATTTTTGGTGTGGAAATGCTGGGTTACTGCCGGGGTGGGCTGCAAGCACAACATAATTGTCTGGGGGTGTAGCCTAGACCACTTGAGCCAAGCTACCCTAAGTGGACAAGAACCTCTGAGTCTAACAGGCAGAATGTTCTAAATAGTAAAACAAAGGCCTCATGCACTCCAAGTGAATTGAAATCCGCTCGGGCTCAGTGAGGCCTTTTGTTTACAGCAACAACTGTGAACAGACATTGGAATGTTTAAGCTCTGGGCTTCTACCTGCCATTAGAAGCCCAGAGCACTCAATTGTTTTCAGTGGAGCTCCCAACGTTCCAATGTTCTAAAAGGCTATTCGTACATTCCACCCACCAAGGGCAGATTGTTCCAAATCAAAAAGGGTGAAACATAAAGACAGATATTGTTATGTTGGAGCAGAGGTCATATACCAGTCATTCGAAGACGGCGCTATTCCATTGCCTTCAGTGGAGCGCTCAGCGTTCCAGTTTTCTAATATATAAATTGGAATAATTTTTCTTCTTTTCATTGACTGAAACTTGTACACTGGAGTATTTCGGGTTTCTCTTTGCTAACAACCTTCTTTGCTGATTAACCTCTTGAATATTATTTTGCACTGCAGTGAGACCATTTAAGGTCAGTTAACAACTTGTCTCCTATACATCGGTCTTGTTTGCCATGCAGTGGATACTGATTAGTATTGCAAGTATGAGCCAGAATGCATTTCTGCAGTTCCAGATTTCTTTTTTTGTATTTTCCAGTGGGTACGTTTTACAAAGAGGATGTTCTACCTTATGGAGATAGCCGAATGGAAATAAGGAAACACAATGCCTGTGACTGGCTATAAATTAGTGAAGCTTATGCATGAGCAAAACATCCAGACTGATGCACTTAACGTTCCATCCATGAGGTCCACAGTTCTACCACCTATTGGACTTGGCTCTTTTCACAGGGTTGCTCCGAACCTTTTTGCCTTACACTATTTGCTGATTTCGTTTTTGTTTGTTTTAGGTCTCTGCACATCACCACTGCTAACCAGTGCTAAAGTGCTTGTTGTTGGATTCCGCTTCCAATGCCTGTAACACTGCGGGAACGTAGTATGGCCCAATCCGCTACCCCAGCCCAAGTGCTACTCATATGATAATACACAACGAGTAAACAAATGAGCACTGGGGAGAGGGTGGGAAAGAAAACAAGGGAAGGTGATAAAGGGACTTCTTCTACCCAAGTCGAAACTTCCAGGGTAAATCTACTGCCTCCACGTATCTGCACCTATAAAACAAGGCACAGCATTACACCTCTGCCATACGACTTGTAACACACCCCTCCACCTTAAACCATGACCATGCCATATCCATGAACAAAGGACCTCCTTACCCTTATTGGATGCTGGTTGTGTCTCGTGAAGGAGTCCATACAGCAAGTATTGATCTCCAGAAGGGAATCCAAAGTAGGTTTCAGGACGACCGGTAACCAAACTCCCAACCCATCTCAGAGTAGAATTAAGGGGGGAAAAAGTCAACTAGTTGACAGAAAAAACGCCCTTACTTTGCTTTACGTTATATAAAACAAGGACTAGGGACGGAAGAGACAACACGGCAAAGGAAAGGGTTTCCAAGACGCGATCCTCGTTCTGGCTCCGGAAATGCGCCCAATCGTGGCACAACGATGAGGAATGAGTCCAGAATATCGCGGAAGTAGGTTGCTTAATTAGTGCGCGTCACCACGCGCCTCTCAATACAAACTGCAGCAAGGTCTCTTAGATCCTGAAATAGTCAAATCTCCGTAATCCAAATGCCCGATGAGGGAGCTGGAGCCCCAACACTCCCCCTTAATTCCTGGACAGGGCAATAAGCGGAGTACTCAAAAGTGCACAAGGAACACACAAGTGAAAGGAACCGAACAAAACGCTGGAACACAGGGAGGGAAGGAGGGATTAACACGAACGCTGGACAGGAAGCCTGGAACAGATAAGGATAGGTTAAGATGCCCACGAGCCCGTGAGCACCGCTTCGCAAGATCCTCAGAACAGCCAATAACCCAGGACCTGGAACTAACATGAAAAAGATACCAAGCACAGCGGCAGGGGCGGACCTGACCTAAATCCCCTTTTCAGGTACGTCATGAGATGGAAATAACATGGTCATAAAAAGGGGACAGGCCACTAATCCTAACAGTACACCCCCCCCCCCATGATCCTTCCTACCGGACGGGGCTTAGAGGGATGGTGTCTATGGAACAACCGGACCAACCGAGGAGAATGTACCCCACCAGCAGGTTCCCAAGTCTGATCTTCGGGTGCATATCCCTTCCAATCTACAAGATAAAACAAGCGACCCCTCCTACGCCTCGAATCCGGAATAGCCTGGACCTCGAACTCCTCCTGGCCATCAACTAGCAAAGGAGGCGGGGGTGGCAATACCTGGGCTGAAGGTACATAAGGTTTCAACAAAGACGTGTGGAACACAGGATGGACCTTATACTCCTCAGGCAGCTCAAGCTTCATAGCCACTGGATTTATCACCTGAACTATAGGAAAAGGGCCCACATACCTAGGTTGCAATTTACGGGACCCTTGGAGTCTGAGGTTACGAGTGGCTAACCATACCCGCTCACCCACCTGATAGGAAGGAGCTGGTGCTCTGTGTTTGTCTGTCTGCGCTTTCATACTAGCCTTCGCCTCGAGCAACTGTACCCGTGCTATGCCCCAGATGTCACTCAACTTCTTACACACATCGTCTATGGCTGGCACATGTCCCGTAGGTTGGATGGCTAACACCCTAGGATGATACCCCATAGAATAAAAGAAGGGAGTCATACCCAAAGCGGAATGCAAGCTATTATTGTAGGCAAACTCCGCTATAGGAAGAGCTGTTACCCAATCACAAGATAGGGAAGACACAAGGCACCTAAGATATTGCTCCATCGTTTGATTGGTGCGCTCGGTCTGCCCATCAGACTGTGGGGGATAAGCAGATGACATCCTTATCTCCACCTTAAGCACCGAGCAAAGCTCCGTCCAAAAATGGGACACAAACTGAGCCCCCCTGTCAGTTACAACTGCAGATGGCAACCCATGTATCCTCACTACCGAATTCATGAACACCAATGCCATCTCCCTAGCAGTGGGGATCTTAGGTAGTGGAATGAAATGCACCATTTTTGTAAACAAATCTACCACCACAAAGATGGCCGTAAAACCTGAGACAGATGGAAGGTCAGTCACAAAATCCATACTAATAGTATGCCAGGGAGCTGGAGGGATTTCTAGGGGCTGTAACAGCCCAGACGGCTTACAATGGGTGGGCTTACTGGTGGCACAAACTGGGCAAGCTGCCACATAGCCCTGAATGTCCCGAGCCAATGTGTCCCACCGAAACCACCGTAAACGCATTTCCTTCGTCTTCTGCATCCCAGGGTGTGCCGCCAATGCAGAGGAATGACACCATTGCAAAACCGAATCTCTCAATGCAGGGGGAACAAACAACCGGCCCTCATGATACAACAACCCATCTTGAACCAAGACCTGGGGCAGCGATAACCAAGGAGCCAAATCCACCTGACGCAACCGTTCCTTTACTAAGGAAGTGAACTCATCAGTCGTAGTAACCCCCACAACCCTTTTGCCATCGATCATAGGTCTGTCTTCCCTCACCGGCCCCACCTCCCTATGATCTACATGAATACGGGAGAGAGCATCTGATTTAATCTGCTGTACGGCGGGCCTATAAGTAATGACAAAATCATATTCATTAAAGAAAAGGACCCACCGCATTTGGCGAGCAGAACGAAAAAACTCCAAATTCTTGTGGTCAGTATATATAGTGATGGTATGCCGGGCTCCCCATAAATAATGTCGCCATTCCTCAAAAGACAACTTAACTGCCAACAACTCTCTCTCGGCAACAGTATAGTTGCGCTCTGCTGGCAACAAGGTCTTTGAGAAGAAAGCAATGGGGTGCATGAATCCCGTCTCAGCGTCTATTTGTGACAGCACTCCACCTACCGCACACAGCGATGCATCTGTCTCAACAAAGAACAGCAGGGCAGGATCAGGATGTACCAATACAGGCGCCGTCGTAAATTTCCCAAGTAAGTGCTGGAAAGCGCCCTGTGCCTCAGTGGACCAAACTAAGGGGACTCCCTTTCTTAGTAACCGGGTCATGGGTGCCACAATATCAGAGAAATGGGAGATAAAACGCCGATAAAAATTGGCGAACCCCAAAAGGACCTGTATATCCTTGCCTGACGATGGAATGGGCCAAGTAACAATAGAGTCTATCTTTCTAGGGTCCATCTGAATGCCTCCTGCTGAGAGGATGAAACCCCAAAACTCCACCTTAGGGGTGCTGAACTGACATTTCTCTAATTTGGCATACAGATGATCTTGTAATTTCTGCAGCACTTGCATCACGTGCTTTTGGTGTTCAGCACTGGTCTCCGAGAAGATTAATATATCATCCAGATAGACGATGACACTTCTATCCAGATAATCTCAGAGTACCTCGTTGATGAAGAACTGAAAGGTTGCCGGCGCATTGCACAAGCCAAATGGCATTACGCAATACTCGAACAAGCCATGTTTAGTTTTAAAAGCCGTCTTCCACTCATCCCCGGGACGGACTCGAATAAGATGGTATGCAACCCGCAAGTCCAATTTAGTGAACACCGTAGCTTTTCTTAGCTGATCTAACAACACAGGGATGAGTGGGAGCGGGTACTTGTTCTTCACTGTTGCTTTATTCAGGGCCCTGTAATCCACACATGCCCGCAAAGTGCCCTCCTTCTTCGGAATGAAGAAGATAGCCGAGGATACCGGCGAACAAGAGGGGCGAATAAACCCCATCCTCAACATATCGTACAAATATTCCTTGAGATGTAACTCCTCTGGTTCCGATAGTGCATAAATGCAGCTACACGGTAATGTAGCACCCGGCACCAGGTCGATCTTACAATCAAATGGACGGTGAGGAGGAAGACCCTGAGCTTGACCCTCATCAAAGACGTCCCTAAAGGCCGAATATTGCAAGGTAACGGAACCCACATCCCTCACCGCACATGACAAAGGGGACACCCAATCACTAGCCTCCTGATAACAATGCTTTAAACAATGAGGAGAGTCCAGGGTTAACAGGTGCTGAACCCAATCGATCTTAGGATTATGTTCCTGGAGCCAAGGTACCCCTAACACTAAGCCAAATGAAGGGGCATCAATCAAGTCAAAACACACTAACTCAGAGTGTCCGTTCTCACATAAAAGACACACTGGTTCAGTCTGTCGCGTAATGGAACCTGACGTCAACTCTGTGCCATCTATCGCCTTCACTGGCTCCGGCTGCTCCTTGTAACGACAAGGGATCAACAACTTATCCGCCAAGGAAATGTCCAGGAAGTTCTCGGTGGCGCCAGAATCTAATAAAACCGACACTGGCACTCTGTTGCTATCAGAAAGCAACAGATAGGCAGTAATAATGAAGTGTCTAGGTACCTGATCTACGACACCCAGAACATCATACATACCCTTGGTGTCATCCATATGGGCAAAACCACCATCATGATGGATACATGCTACCTTCTTACTATACATAGTACTAGAAGGCTTCACCGGACATTCCCTAGCATAATGGCCTCCCTGACCACAATACAAACATAAATTCTGTTCTCTTCGTTGTTTCTTTTCTTCAAGAGTCAATGGACCTCTTACCCCACCTATGTCCATGGGTTCAGGCGCAGTCTTAAGTTCCCCTCTAGGCTTCACCTCGGGTTTAACATAACCACCACGGGATAACTGGAAGCGGGTACGTTCCCCACGTCTCTCGCATAACCTATGGTTTAATTTGACCACAAGGTCGATAAATGCTGCACAATCGTCCGGGGGATCCACTACCTGTGACACCACGTCCTTGAGGTCCTCACAGAGACCCTGATAGAACAATGAAGTCCTTTTGGCCATCGGCCACTGAGTTTCGGACACCAACCGGTTAAATGTGGAAATGTATGTTAACAAATCCTTTAAAAAAAGGAAAACAGTCCCTGAGCTTAAGGATATCCCTTATGTCGTAGTGTTCTTGGCCCCAACTAATAAGATGAGTACCCACCCGACTCAAAGAACAACCCTATGGTCAAGTTGCAGCAATAAATCTCAACTAAACACTAGCTGAGCGTCAGTTACGTTGGGTACTCAGTATTGACTCTTGGTTTTTATTGTATTTTTTGTACGATTTTGTATGACTGTGTAATATTGAAATTATGTACTGTAATGAATTTTTTTTAATAAACTACTGTTTTTATTACTTATGCATATAAGGTTGTTTCATAATGCTGCAAGACTTTATCCAATACTGAGTACCCAACGTAACTGACGCTCAGCTAGTGTTTAGTTGAGATTTATTGCTGCAACTTGACCATAGGGTTGTTCTTTGAGTCGGGTGGGTACTCATCTTATTAGTTGGGGCCAAGAACACTGCGACATAAGGGATATCCTTAAGCTCAGGGACGGTTTTCCTTTTTTTAAAGACTGATTCACCCTGTCCCAAATCGGTTCATAGGGTACCTCCCTTGTTTGTTTCTTTGTTAACAAATCCTGCCTGCCCTGCCGTAACTTCAAAAGTTCTGCATCGCTAGCCTGCATAAAAGCATGCTTAGCGAATAGTCCCTGCATTAAATCTTTAAAAGCAGGGTAATTATATAGCACACGGTCGTCATTATCGACAAGGGGGATGGACCACAGAGCAGCAGTGCCAGCCAAGTACGAGATGGTAATGCAACCTTTGCCGAATCATCGGGGAAGGCATTAGGCCTACACATAAAATGTAATTGGCACTGATTCATAAAAGTGCCGAACTTCTCACTGTCCCCTGCAAACCTTTCCGGGGGTGCCAATTGTACAGGGACAGGTGATGTAACAGTAACAGCAATAGGAGTCTCACCACTAGAGCTCTGTTCCGTCCCCCCAGTGTACTGGAAAGTCGCAGGCTGTAGAACAGAACCTTGACCTCTGTGCTGCAACTGTTCTCTAGTCTTCAATGCCCCAAGTTCCTGCTTTAACCCTACATTTTCCTGTCTCAGGTCTTGTACCTGGTTCTGTAAGGCAGCAATAGCTCCCATTAAATCCTGCATAGTAGGAGAACTAGTAACCCCACCCGTAGGACCCGACAGATCGTCCATACTCGTCCGGGCAGTGTTCATTTATTCGTGGGCTTGGTATTCTGTTGGATTCCGCTTCCAATGCCCGTAACACTGCAGGAACGTAGTATGGCCCAATCCGCTACCCCAGCCCAAGTGCTACTCATATGATAATACACAACGAGTAAACAAATGAGCACTGGGGAGAGGGTGGGAAAGAAAACAAGGGAAGGTGACAAAGGGACTTCTTCTACCCAAGTCGAAACTTCCAGGGTAAATCTACTGCCTCCACGTATCTGCACCTATAAAAAAAAGGCACAGCATTACACCTCTGCCATACGACTTGTAACACACCCCTCCACCTTAAACCATGACCAAGCCATATCCATGAACAAACGACCTCCTTACCCTTATTGGATGCTGGTTGTGTCTCGTGAAGGAGTCCATACAGCAAGTATTGATCTCCAGAGGGGAATCCAAAGTAGGTTTCAGGACGACAGGTAACCAAACTCCCAACCCATCTCAGAGTAGAATTAAGGGGGAAAAAGTCAACTAGTTGACAGACAAAAAAACCTTACTTTACGTTATATAAAACAAGGACTAGGGACGGAAGAGACAACACGGCAAAGGAAAGGGTTTCCAAGACGCGATCCTCATTCTGGCTCCGGAAATGCGCCCAATCGTGGCACAACGATGAGGAATGAGTCCAGAATATCGCGGAAGTAGGTTGCTTAATTTGTGCGCGCCACCGCGCGCCTCTCAATACAAACTGCAGCAAGGTCTCTTAGATCCTGAAATAGTCAAATCTCCGTAATCCAAATGCCCGATGAGGGAGCTGGAGCCCCAACACTCCCTCTTAATTCATGGACAGGGCAATAAGCGGAGTACTGAAAAGTGCACAAGGAACACACAAGTGAAAGGAACCGAACAAAACGCTGGAACACAGGGAGGGAAGGAGGGATTAACACGAACGCTGGACAGGAAGCCTGGAACAGATAAGGATAGGTTAAGATGCCCACGAGCCCGTGAGCACCGCTTTGCAAGATCCTCAGAACAGCCAATAACCCAGGACCTGGAACCAACATGAAAAAGATACCAAGCACAGCGGCAGGGGCGGACCTGACCTAAATCCCCTTTTCAGGTACGTCATGTGATGGAAATAACATGGTCATAGAAAGGGGACAGGCCACTAATCCTAACACTTGTACTCTCCCAGTAAATCATGTTAGATTGGCTTATACCAACTGGCATATTATTATTATTTTTTTTTTAATTTTCCAAAACCTTTATTAATATTTCACGTTAATTACACTGCGTATCGCCTACAACCAAACAATGGCCGGCAGCTCCATATGTGTGATATCTGTCATTCAGTGATTACTCGCAGATTTAGCACAGGTTAACACAGCAAGCCGCCTACAACCACTTCGGGCCGGCCGCGTTTTAAGTACAGTAACATTTCGCAGTTGTAGCCTTTGGAACGGTAGGAATTATAGGAACTGACCAATACAGTTAAACAGAATCGAATAACAAAGGGTATATACCAAATAAGAGTACTAGTTCTTTATAAGCTGGATGAAGCTTGCGTGTTGTAGGTAGTACACATGTATTTAGATAAGAACAATCCTAACAACATGGAACTCAAACAAAAAACAGCATAGGTTGCTGTAATAAGGTTTAACATCAGCGGATTCATCACATTACAGCCCAACTAGGGGCCACCAACTAGTGTGCATATACCGTCTGAATAGTATCCTTTTTCACAGCAGAGTATGCATCTAACTGACCGTAGCGCGCGCCTGCGGAGGGGAGCGGACAGCTTGATTGCGGCAAGTGCACAGATGCCACGAATCATCCCACATGAAATAACAGTGAAACCCTGGGTGGAGGGGGGTGGGGGAGGGGGGGAGCGGAGGAAAGGGGAGGAAATGGTGGAGGGGGGCTATGTCTTCGTTACCGCAGCCCTGAGTTGCCTATGGAGTGTTTACAGAGGTCGTTTACCCTACCCTATTCTTCCATTGCTGTTCTTCCCCCATCTGGAGTAGGAGAAGTCGCTCTGGCTCAAGCCCATTGGAGAAAAGGTTCCCAGATATCACGGGGCCTAGACGCAGCAGGCATCAATTCCCAATATGTACCTAACTGTGTATGTCCGTATGTAACATCGGCTAACCAAGAATTGAAGGTAGGCAATTTCTTCCGACCCCATCTAAGAGCAATCTGTCTTCTCGCATATAACAACAACAAAGCGTGCAGTTTCCTATCCTGGGGCACAGTATCAACAATCATACCCAACAGCCCTAAGTGCGGGAAGGGCTCATCCGACCTGCCGACTATTCGGTTTACTGCCTCGAACATTCCCTGCCAAAAGCCAGCGAGTCTGGGACAACTCCAGGCCATATGCAGAAAGGTAGCGTCATCACTCCGGCATCTCCAACACCTAGCGTCCTCACGCAGGTGCATGCGGTGGAGGTTCACCGGGGTCCGATAATAGCGATGCAGGAATTTAAAATGGATAAGACGCAGCTTATAATTTGGGGAGAGCTCCAAAAGTTGTTTACAGCAAAATGACCATTGGTCTTCCGACAGGGGAGGGTCAAGCTCTTCATTCCAAAGCAGCATAGACTTAGGTCTCACAATCGGGGCTTGCTCTTGCATCTCACTGTACAGTCTCGTCACCAGCTTCTTGGGGGAGGAGCGGGTCAACACATTTTGTAGAGCATTCAGCGTGGGGGGAGCCTCTGGAAATCCCTCCCAGAGGGACCTACATGCCGCTTTCAACTGGTGATAAGCAAAAACCTCACCAAAGGGGATTGTCATCCCCTCCACGTCCTCCCGTGGGCCCCGGAACATCCCCTCCGGATATAGATCGGCGAACGTGCGAACCGGGGTGCCCCCCAGACTCAACTGTCCCCCACAACTCTCCAGGCAGGCCAGCATCGGATTGTTTCTCAAGGGGATGGCAGGTGTGTAAAGGAGTGGGAGTCGGGCTCGTTTTTGTAATTCGCGCCATAAACCAGCGCAACGTATTGGCTGAGTCTACATCAGTAGCAGGGCGAGTACTTCTCTTAAAGAGAGCAACCCCTAGGGGCACGTGCGCCAGCGAGTCCTGTTCGACCGCTACATGTGGTTGGTATGGTGTGGGATATGTCCAAAAGTGCAGAAATTGGGCCTGTGCACACAAAGCGTATAGATGCATATCAGGAGCGGCCAGCCCGCCCTGTCTTAGTGGCAAGGACAGCAGGGCCCAGGAAACACAAGCCTGTCCGCCCGCCCACACCAGAGAGAGCAAGTGGGGTCCAAGGCATTTAAAAAACTGCTTAGTTAGTGGGATTGGAATATTTGCAAAAAGATACAGAAATTTTGACAAGATCACCATCTTGGACACGGCTACCTTCCCTGCTATAGAAAGGGGTAGCTTAGACCATATCGCAACTTTACTTTCAAGCCAGTCTACCGCACGTCCAAAATTTAAGGTCCAGATGTCCTGTAAGTTTCGACTAAGCCAGATCCCCAAGTATTTGACCTCGTCAGCCGTCCAGCGCAGAGGAAATTCCGACTGCACTTCAGGTGTGCCGTCCGTCAACGGGAAAATCACAGATTTGGCCCAATTGATGGACACTCCCGACAGGCCGCCGAACTTTACGAATTCTCTCAGTAAAGGGTCTAAATTAGCTGAAGGGTTCAGAACATATACGGTGACGTCATCAGCATATATAGAGATTAATAAGCTGCGGGAGCTGAACCCAATCCCCCTAGCAGTGTGATGTTGCCTTATTCTCGCTGCGAGAGGTTCCATCGCAATAGCGAAGAGTAGGGGAGAGAGCGGGCAGCCTTGTCTCCTGCCCCTGGTCACCGCAAATGGTTCCGAGATCATGCCGTTCACTCGCGCTTTCGAGCATGTGTAAAGTAGTCGGATTTGGGCTATAAATAACGGGCTGAATCCCATGTGCTCCATTATCCAGAACATATAGGGCCATTCAAGCGAATCGAACGCGTTCGTGGCGTCTAAAAATATGGCTGGAGCGTGCACCGAAGGGTGGAGGTAGTGTAGCACTGAGAACAGCGTCCTGAGGTTATATGTCGTAGACCGACCAGGAATAAACCCTGACTGGTCCGGGAGGGCCACCATAGGGAGAAGAGGCTGGAGGCGTTCCGCCGCAAGTTTGGCGTAGATTTTGACGTCCACATTTATTAAGGACAGCGGCCTATAAGAGTCAAGAAAATGTTCGTCTTTGTCCGGCTTAAGCAATGTCATTATTAAGGCCTCCCGCATAGAAGCGGGTAGAACCCCGGTCTCTAGAGATTCAGCATATACAGCATGTTGCCTCGGGCCAGCTCCTCAGAGTAGGCTTTGTAGAATGCTGTCGTCAAGCCATCGGGTCCAGGGGCAAGCTATTTATCACTTTTCTGATATCCTCCACCGTCGCTGGCAGATCCATTTACCTACGGTGGGTGTCATTGAACCATACGAGCGCTATGGAGTCTAACTGCTCCTGGGCCCTGGGTTGTGTGGTAGTGTAAAGGTTAGAATAGAAGGCTGCAAACTCTTGCAGGATCGCCTCCTGCCCTATGACGGTTCCACCCTCAGAATTGTGAATTGTGTGGATAAAAGGAGTAGCCCTCGCTTTCCTAATGAGTCCCGCCAGCGTGCGGCTCGGCCTATCCCCCTCCCCGTACCTCCTAGCCTCTGCCTGTTTACCCAAGAATTTTAGTTCGTGCTGCGCCTCTTCTGAAAATTCTAGTAATTTTTCTTTAATCGCTGCTGCGGTTTCGGGGTTATGCAAAATTTGTGTTCAAGCTCTTTAATTTGCCCCTCCAGTGTACTTAGTGTGCCCCTGATGGCCTTTAGCACACCAGCCTGTCGAGCAATACATTGCCCGCAAATCACTACCTTGAATGCCTCCCAGAGTGCTGAATCCGTGGACACAGAGCCAGTGTTGAGAGTGAAGTACTCATCTATGTCAGCTCTAATCTCCTCTTTAAAGGCAGCGTCCAGCAGTGCATGTGGAGGGAGCCGCCAGCTGAACGCCCGCTATATCGCGCATGGGGGAGACAACTCTAGGAGACACGGAGCGTGATCCGATAAGGACCTGTCAAGATGTCGAACTTCCGTGGTCCAAGAGGCAACAGCAGGGGACGCAAGCCAGAAGTCCAGTCTGGACCAGGCCGCATGTTGACTGGAAATGCATGTACCTTCTCGGATACCGGGGTGGCGCACTCTCCATATATCAATCAGATTCCCCTCTAGCATTACATCCCGAGTGCAAGGCTTGCATGGGGGTGTAGCTGTCTAGATATCCCTTTGCGGTCAATCGAATCATCCAGTACCACATTGAAGTCGCCCCCCCAAATGACCGTGGAGCAGTTTGTCGCCTCTATTCGAGCCCAGACCTCCCTGAAAAAGTCCGGTGAATCTGTATTCGGGCCATATATGTTGACCAACACTACTGTTCTGCCACATAACGTTCCCTGAGCTACTATGCCCCTCCCCTCTGGGTCTGCATGTATGTGATGTTCCCTCCAGTCTAGCCCTCTGCGTATCAGAATGGCCACCCCCTTGCGTAGTTAGAGTATACTGCGGATTAGATCTCACCCCACCTGCTGTGTTTCAGTTTCACCGACGGTTTCATATATAAATGGGTTTCCTGTAGTAGACAAATGTCTATCTTGTGTCTTTGTAAATAAGCATGCATCAGTCTTGCCTTTCTGCCATCATTCACTCCTCTTATGTTCCATGTCATAATCTTAATCACCTCTCTAGCCACCCCCATGGCAAATCAGACATCAAGTCTCGTACTCCCCCTCGGCTTATACTCAGACGTAAAGTGGTATAATCCAAACAGTAACTGACCATGAAGCAACCTATGCCTTAACAAACCCCCAACTGCCCACCCTCCCACCCCCCAATCAGGTTGTGTATTAACCCCCCGCAGACACGCAAGGCGTGAAAGTAACTAAACATTGGGATACACCCCAGTTGGGCGAGGATCCCCAGACATACACCCCTGTTTGCACAGGGTGGCCATGGGGTAAAAGTTGGCAGCTCCATTAGCTTCAGTTAGCGCCCTTTATTTTGCTTTGTGCTGTATCGTTCTGCCCGGTTTAGACCGCCAGGTTGTAGGGCAGCATCCCTTAGAGTGACTATCAATTAGCCCCGAAGAGCTCCAGTACCTCCCGGAGCATACCGGAACACCCACTCCCCCCGAATGTCCTCGCAGATAACCCCAACAGAATACAGTGTCAACATAACAGTGTCTCTATCATTATCACTTAGCTGATCTTCTTCTGGACCCTTTCGCACACTTGGAATTTTCTTCTTGGAGCCGCATATGTGTTTAGCAAATTTAAGTGCGGATTTGGCATCTGTGAAGCAATGTGCTGACCCTTCGTGCGTGACCTTCAGTTTGGCGGGATACAGGAGCGCATAGGGCACTTGTGCTTGCAATAGCAGCCGTTTAGCGGGCAAAAACTTTCTCCCTGCAGCCTGCACAATAGGTGTGAAATCCGGGTAGAAGGACACGCTGTTGCCCTTGTGGGTTATTTGGCCATTCTCGCGTGCTAACTTCAATATCAGGTCTCTGTCTTGGTAATTGAGGTTCTGTAGTAGGGGATCTCTGTGTATAGTCATAATCTAGTGAATAGTCCCGCCCATGTGCGTGGACCCCGGAGCAATCAAAAATAATCTCTTATAGTGTCAAAAAATGCAGAAAAGCATAGACACTTAAGAGAGAATTTAAAGACCGATAATGCAGCCTAAAAAGGCTACACTGTCCAGTACTTCAACTAGAAATTCCACCACAAAATCCACAAAACAGCAAAAGCCTGTACAGATTTCCCTTGCTTTAACAGCAAACTCCCTCAGGACTGATAGAGAGAAGAACCTGGACAGACAAGCCCCATAGGCTGCCATTATGTGGCTCAAAACAGGATACTGTGCCTTTAAGAGAATCTTCCAGAACCTTCTCCCAGTATCCCAGAATGCATAGCAGGTCCAACTTACTTTCAGTTCTTTTTTCCGGCTCCTGCAAGCAGGACCCTGGAGCATTGAGCTCTCTCTTTTCAAGGGTTTTGTTGGTGTTTTTTCACTAAATTCGATTTTGTGTACTTTAAAGTACTTTGGTGACTTTCTTCTTGGTTTTCTGCACCCTTTTGTTGTCCATAATGCCTGCATTATTTGACAAATGTCCGGAGTGCTCCAGGAAGAAGGCCAAGTCAGATCCCCATGAGGTGTGTATCCTCTGCCTTCCCTCTTCCCACATCCCAGAGGAGTGTGGGATCTGTAGAGGCTTCTCTGGCAGGACCCTGAAGGACAGGAGGAAGATTAGACTTCAGGGCCTGGAAGAAAGAAGATTGAAGGCTCAAGGTGGGTCTGGAGGGGCTTCTACTGCCCATGCTGAGGCCTCTGGGGGGCTCCCCAGGGGCAGGAAGTCCAGCAAACATCCACGGTCTCCGTCTGGGTCGGTTGCTCTGACCACGACGTTGAGAGGAAGGTCCACGGCCAGTTCCCGGTCTCCCCAGGGCTCTGGGTTGAGAAAACGTCGCCCGTCGACGTCGAGGGACTTACACAGGCCGCCGTCGAACCCGGTGTCGATTTCTTCGTCGTCGGCGTCGAGTGGACGGCATCGGAGGACCCGGCGTCGGCGCTCGCCGTCGCGGCGACACCGCCGTTCGCCGTCGAGGGGGAGGACATCGTCGTCGTCGAGGCCGCCGTCGAGGAAGAGGTCTCCGACGCAGAAGAAGTCGACGTCGAGGCGATCGACATCGAGGCGATCGAAGAGGTCGTCGGCGAGGCGGTCGAGGTCGCCGTCGAGGCGTCGGCGCCCGTCGCCGAGGTTTAGAGGATCGTCCATCTGGTCGGGGTCGACGTCGAGGCATAGAAGCCGATCGACGCCGAGGCGTTTAAAACGGTCGACGCCGAAGGGCCGCTCGACGTCGAGGGGACCACGTTCAACGTCTGAACACCAGTCTTCGACGTCAGGGGTTCGTAAGGACAGGCCGAAGACTGTGGGGGGCTCCCCTCAGTCAGGACAGGCAGGTGGCTCGCCGGGAACGGCGTACTCAGAGGTGTATACCCCTAAGAAGACTATTACACCTCCTCCTCCTCCTCCTTTGCCTAGAGGTCCTCCTCCGAGGGCTCCGACCCCTCCTCCATTGCCTCCTCTACCTGCTCTTCCGTCAGGACCGCAGGCCCCGGTGCCGGGTGCTCCTCCTCCGGTTCCTCCGAGATCGGTGTCGATGCCCAGACTTCCGACACCTCCGAAGAAGACTCCTAAGTCGAAGGTTCCTCCTAGGCCCAAGACGTCCGACCCGGGGAAGCCGGCGGAGCGTCCCAGACCCAGGAGATCGAGGTCACGCTCAGGGAGGAGAGACAGATCTAGGAGTGAACACGGATCCTCCTCGAGATCCAGACATCGCCATAGGAGGCATAGGTCCAGGTCCCGTTCGGCCTCTGGAACCCGTTCGTATTCACCTACATTGTCGGATTCGCCGGAGACGAGGGTGTCTCCGATAGATGACATTGGCACGTTCCAGGAGGTTCTCCTGAGAGGGGCTACGAAGTTGGGGATCAAGGTGACGGCCCCTGCGCCCAAGACTTCTGTGATCTTCAAGACTTTGCACACAAAGCACCTGTCTCGCCCCCTACTGCCTTTGGTGCAGGACTGGTCGAGCCTGCTGAACAGCTCTTCCTTACGCCGGCGGTGGTGAAAGCCGCTCCTTCCAGGCTTGTCAAGAAGTACAGGGCTCCGGAGTCGGACCCGGCCTTCTTACGGAAGGACCCAGTACCTGATTCGGTGATTGTGACGGCGGCTCGGAAACTACATGCTACCTCCCCGTCCTCCACTGTGCCTCCGGATAAGGAGAGCCGCTGGATTGACTCAGCTGGACGGAAGGCGTGTGGGACGTCTTCCACGACGATGAAGGCCTCCAGCGACTCGGCGTTGTTGGGGCGGTACGACCGTGCACCATGGAACAGTTTGCGGACCTTGTCCCGCGTGACAGGAGAGAGGACTTCATGGAGATCGTCCAAGAAGGGATGCTGGTTTCAAACCAGGCCATCAGCGCCGCGGCGGATATCTCCCTGTTGGCCGCGCATGGATACTGCCACAGTATCAATCAGAGACGCCATGCTTGGCTCCGGCTGACGTCGCTCAAGCCTGAAGCGCAACAACGAGTGGCAAATCTGCCGTTTTCCGGCGACTCCCTCTTCGGGAAACACGCAGATGACGAAATGGCCAGGTTGAAACCCTGACGGCTGTGGGCTTGGAGAAGCCCAAAGACCAGAAACCCTCCCGCCAGTTCCAACGACGGTTCGGGTCGCAGGGTAGAGGAAGGGGACAGTCTTCTGGGCAACAGCAGCAGCAGCAACAACAGCAGCAATACAGAAGGCCCTTCCAGAAACGTCAGAGGGGTAGAGGTGGACAGCAGTCCTCTACCGCGAACAAGGGCCCGGCTGGGTCTCGACCCTGAGCGGTTACTTCCCCTTCGTCCGTTACCCGCTCCGGTGGGGGGAAGCGTTCAATTTTTTCTGGCAGAGTGGAGAAAAATTACTCAGGACAAGTGGGTGCTGAATATTGTTTGCAATGGATACAGTCTTCGGTTCACCAGCCCTCCTCCATCGATTCCCCCGGTCAGCTCGCAGTATCAGCTGCGCGAGCTCCAGGCGGAGGCCGATATCCTGTTAAGGAAAAGGGCGATAGAGGACGTACCTCGGTCACAAAGAGGAAGAGGTCTGTACTCTCGGTTTTTTCTGGTCCGCAAGAAGGACAAGAACGAGTTTGGGCCCATTCTGGACTTGCGACAGGCAAACAAATGGATTCGCAGAGAAAAGTTTTGCATGCTGTCGTTGCATCAGATTTATCCTCAGCTGCAACGGGGAGACTGGCTTTGCGCCATAGACCTACAGGATGCGTACTTCCATGTGCCCATTGCACACAAACACAGGAAGTTCCTGCGATTTCAAGTCGGCACCAATCACTATCAATACACGGTACTTCCGTTCGGGCTGAAGTCTGCGCCCCGGACGTTCTCGAAGTGCATGGCAGTGGTAGCGGCACACCTGCGGAATAACAAGGTGTTTGTCTACCCATACCTGGACGATTGGTTGATCAAGGCCTCTTCCTTCTCGGAAGCTCAAGCACACTTCCAGAAGACGTGCGTTCTCTTGAACAAGCTGGGGTTGCACATCAACATGTCCAAGTCTGTCCCGACTCCGGTCCAGTGCATCCAGTACTTGGGAGCCTCCATCGATACGCTGTCGGCAAGCGTGTCTCCTTCGGAAGAGCGACGTTTATCACTCCTTCGGAAGGCTCAGGCTCTCCTGTTCACTCCATCCACGACAGTGAGGACGGTGTCTTCTCTGCTGGGATCGATGGCCTCTTGCATCTTCCTGACGCCACATGCACGGCTGCATATGAGACCGCTGCAGGAGTGCTTGGAAGATCAGTGGGACCAGAGGAGAGGCTCTTGGGACGACAAGATACGACTGTCTCTGCATGCTCTTCAGTCTCTGAAGTGGTGGTGTTCAGCGGAGAATCTCCTCAGAGGGGTTCCCTTCCACAAGGACATTCCCACTCAGACTATCGTGACGGATGCTTCTCTCCTGGGATGGGGAGCGCACTCCGAAGATCTGCAGATTCAAGGGACGTGGTCCCCGTCGGAGTCCACGTACCACATCAATTTCCTGGAACTCAGGGCTGTTCACTTGGCGCTGAAGGCCTTTCAACCGTCCTTCCGGACCAACTCTCTGCTTGTACAGACGGACAATACGACCACGATGTATTACCTCAACAAGCAGGGGGGCTCGAGATCACGCACTCTGTCTCAGGAGGCGCAGGCGATCTGGCATTGGCTTCTGGCTCGAGGACTCTCGATAACGGCCACTCATCTGCCAGGTGTGCAGAATGTTCAGGCAGACGAGCTGAGCAGACTGATTCAGGAAAACCACGAATGGGTCATAAACGACGAAGTACTAGGAGAAGTCTTCGCAAGGTGGGGAACTCCAGACGTAGATCTGTTCGCCACCGCCGAAAACAGCAAATGCCGAGACTTCGCCTCCAGGTACTACCAGCCGGGGACGCTGGGGAACTCGTTATGGATCAACTGGTCGAACAGCTTTCTGTACGCTTTTCCACCCATTCCCCTGATTCCAGCGGTTCTCATCAAGCTCTCCCAATCCAGGGCCAAGATGATTCTGATTGCCCCGGAATGGCCCAGACAGTGGTGGTTCACGGACCTGCTTCACCGGTCTCTCCTTCCTCACATGAAGCTGCCGTGCAGGCCGGACCTTCTCACGAAGTTCGGGGGGCGGATGGTGCACCCCAACCTCTCGTCTTTGAGTTTGGCGGCATGGCTCCTGAAATAGTGCAATATGGCCATTTGAATCTCCCAGAGGATTGTATGGACATACTGAAGGAGGCTAAGCGACCTTCCACTAGGACTTCTTATGCTTACAAGTGGAAGAGGTTTTGCATCTGGTGCAAGTCTAAGAACTATGACCCTACGACATGCAAGGAAGATGTCATCCTTCCATATCTGCTACATCTGGCGCAGTCTGGCCTTAATGTCCATTCCAATAAGGTTCATCTGGCTGCTTTGACTGCCTACAGGAAATGCCCTTCACAGACTTCCTTCTTCCAGATCCCTGTGATCAAAGATTTTTTGGAAGGCTTGAAGAAAGTATTCCCTCCTGTCAGGCTTCCTTCGCCTTCATGGGACTTGAATGTGGTGCTGTCCAGATTGATGAAGGAGCTTTTTGAACCTATTCATAAGGCTTCGTTGCAGCACCTGTCCTGGAAGGCGGCTTTCCTCGTGGCCATTACATCGGCCTGAAGGGTGAGTGAAATTCAGGCGTTGTGTTGCCAAGAACCTTATACTGTATTTCATGCTGCTAAGGTTGTTATGCGTACTCACCCTAAATTTCTTCCCAAGGTTGTTTCTGATTTTCATATCAACCAGACTATAACTTTACCTACGTTCTTTCAGAATCCTTCATCTCCAGCGGAAAGGTCTTTGCATTCCCTGGATGTTAGGAGGGTGCTGAAATTTTATCTGGATAAAACCAGTGATATTCGTAGGTCAGACCAATTGTTCATCAATTATGGATCAGTCAGGACGTGTCTTGCGACCTCTAAGCAGTCTATCTCTAGGTGGATTGTGTCCTGCATACAGCTGTGTTACCAAAAAGCTAATAAGACCTTAGGAGGTAAGCCTAAGGCTCATTCCACCAGGGGCAAGGCTGCCACGACAGCATTGCTCCGTAATGTTCCGATTGCAGAAATCTGCAAGGCGGCCACTTGGAAGTCGGTTCATACCTTTGCTAAGCATTACTGCCTGGACACTGATGCCAGGGCAGACGCTCAGGTTGGGCAGGCTTCGCTGCGAAATCTGTTCGCACAGTAGTGGCGTTAATTCTCTTTTCTCCACCGCCGCTTTGGTGTGGGGATGGGCTTGCCATTCTATTCACTAGATTATGACTATACACAGAGATCCCCTACTACAGAAGGAGTAGTTTCTGTCCTGTAACTCCAGTTCTGTAGTAGGGGCATCTCTGTTATAGTCATAAGCGCCCTCCCTCCTCCCCGGTGGAGAGAGACATATTCCTTTATGGAATGCTACAGGTCTGGCGTGTTACGCCTTCAAAAAGAACTGAAAGTAAGTTGGACCTGCTATGCATTCTGGGATACTGGGAGAAGGTTCTGGAAGATTCTCTTAAAGGCACAGTATCCTGTTTTGAGCCACATAATGGCAGCCTATGGGGCTTGTCTGTCCAGGTTCTTCTCTCTATCATTCCTGAGGGAGTTTGCTGGTAAAGCAAGGGAAATCTGTACAGGCTTTTGCTGTTTTGTGGATTTTGTGGTGGAATTTCTAGTTGAAGTACTGGACAGTGTAGCCTTTTTAGGCTGCATTATCTGTCTTTAAATTCTCTCTTAAGTGTCTATGCTTTTCTGCATTTTTTGACACTATAAGAGATTATTTTTGATTGCTCCGGGGGTCCACGCACATGGGCGGGACTATTCACTAGATTATGACTATAACAGAGATACCCCTACTACAGAACTGGAGTTACAGGACAGAAACTACTCCATCTTTGCAAGTATGGGCTTTGGCGTACCACCCACTGGCGGTTTCGGGCCTAACACCCTATGAGCCCGCTCCACCACAAATACCGGGGACAGGTCCGGGTCGAAGAGTTCATGGAGCAGGTCAGTGACACACGCCTCCATCTTTCCTATGTTGGTAGTCTCTGGAATTCCCGTGATTCGGAGGTTGTTCCTTCGGGAACGTGCCTCCAAATCATAATTTTTTGCCTTGATGACCATAAGTAACCTGTCCATGTGAAGGAGTTGTTCTTTCGTGTCGCGTTGAAACTCCACACACTCAGTATGTCTGTTTTCCAGCCCATCCAGCCTGGTTTCGTGTGTGGAAACTTGCGTTTTGACCTGGTCCATCTGGGCGGTCCGCGTGTCTAATTTCGCATCTATATTCCTTAGACTGGAGCGCACATCCAACATCAAGGTGCGAAGATCTTCCTCCCGCTCAACTCCGATGTCTTCACCTCCAGAAGCTCCATTCCTGCCGCCGGTGTCTCCATAGGCTTCGCAGGTCGGCGTTATCAAAGGAGATCTTAGCCTGTCGTGCAACGTTTCTCCCCATGGTGGACACTGGGTATGGTATTTGCAGCCAAGCCACCAGCTGAATTCGAGAGATCCCCCCCACTGTGTATCTCCAGGAGAACTTCCCAGCGCTATTACCGCAAGTCCGAAGGGAGACAGCGCTCCGATCTGTGTATCCTGTTAACGTTCGGTGCAGGGGTCCAACGCTGCTGGCCTCCCCTCCCTCACTACTTCAATGTGTTGGGAGCGAGTTATTGGCGCGATGCGTCACTGTCAAGCTATTGATGGGGTAATAGTTAGTGTCGCCGGCTGCTGGACCTAATATCTGCGATCACCCCACCACCACCGCTCCCATCACCTCGGCAAGGGGTGCAACAGGAAGGTGGCGCGCTTAGTTCTTCTCCCAGGCTTGCTGGCAAAATGGCAGTGCTCTTGACTGCCTGTCAATGCGGGGTCCGTCTGTCTGGGACTTGAGGTGTGTAGTTCTCTTACCTGAATTTTAGGCGGATCCTCAACCTGATTTTTGGCCCGCCGGGTGCAACTTCAAGGTGTCGCTCCTGTCCCGCACCCCAGCGCTTTCATGCAGGGGCGTAAATGTCGGTCCTTCGCAACGCCCTCAGGTGATTACAGGGGGGGGGGCGGATTGCAGTATCGCTCCCAGAGCCCAGCGCCTCACCTCCGTGCTTGCTACTCGTGGATATGCACTGCAGCCGTCCGGTCTCTGCCCCTCGCAGGTCCGACAGTCCGCCTTTGTTTGCGCTGTAAATTTGAAAATGGCGCCTCCAGTCTCCCGGGCAGCCACAGCACTCCGCTCCCGTAATCGCCGCTGCTGTGGGTCACAGAGCGATCTGCTGATATCGCTCTTAAGGAATGATCCGCTCCTCCTCCCGTCTGGCCCCGCGATCCGCTGGGGCAGCCCCCGGGGTCTGATGTTCAAGACGGCGAGAGGCCCACGCGACCGCGGGCTTTATTACTCTGCCCTGCGGGTGAAGGGAGCTCTCCGTTCCGGCTTCCTGCAGGGGTGTCGTTCCGAGGTCAGCTGCACAAGACCCGAGCTGCGCATTGGTGCACCTCTAGGTAGCAGCGATTCGCTGGCCCCTCGCACCAGGTAAGCCGGATGCCCAGGCGCCAACTTTAAGCCCCGGAGACTGCTCTTTAAAGGATTTATGCAGGATTTACTTCCATGGCCAGCGGAGCTCGCTCAAATGGCGGCCATCTCGCAGTCCGGCTAGCCACGCCCCCCCCCATACCAACTGGCATATTTAATTTACTTACACGTCCCTAGTAAAGAGGCACTACATATGCCCAGGACCTGTAATTGAATTTTACTAATGGATCTGCAGCGTTGATTGTGCCACCTGCATAAGTAGCCCTTTAAACATGTCTCAAGCTTGCCATTGCAAAGCCTGGGTGTGCAGTTTTAAACTGCCATTTCGACCTGGCAAAGTAAACCTGTTGCCAGACCCAAACCTTCTTTCACTGATAGATCCATCTAGCTTAGATTCCTTATCTCAGAACTTCCATGTGTCTGTCCGGATCTGGAAGATTTTTGACAGTAATACTCCTGTGCACCGATAAGTGGCGTTGGTTGACTCCACGCGACTTCGTAGGCGTCGGGTTCATCATTGTGACGTCCGCTTCGTTTATGTAGGTGGCGCTTTGACATCAGTTCTATTCTTTCCACACCAGCCAGCGAAGATCCATCGAAGAGAGCTACCCCCTGTCACTTTTTGACTGACTTTTTTTCGACTTTTTGGCGCCGTCTTTTGGTGTGTAGGATGTCAAGTAAGAAAACCTCTGGGTTCAAACCATGCAGTGCTTGTCACAGCACCATGTCAGTTACAGGTCCCCATCTGACCTGTCTTTGGTTCCTGGAGTGCAACCTTGACCTGAAGTTGCGCTTTGACTGCCGGGCCATGGCACCGAAAGCTTTGAGGGTGCGGTCCCTAAAGGTGCTTGCGGCCTGGCGTCGGGCAAGTTGGAGATCTCCCCAAAGATATCATTACCGGTCCTGTTCTCAATGGTCATCCGAGTCTTCCTTCTCTCAATGAAAGTCGTTGAGGTCAGGTAAGAAGCACCACAAGAAACATAAAAAGTCAAAGCATGCTTCAACTTCGCCACATCCGTCCCCTGATGAGATGGAGAAGTCTTGGCGTTCGAAGCCCGCTCCACAGAGCGGGTGCCTGGGCCAGCTCTGTGTTTCCCTCCCTTTCCGGGCTGGAAGTGAACCCCGCCCAGTTGAAGACCTTTTATGATACCTTGTGCGCCATATTCGGGCAGCCTGACCCTCCTGGCACGCCTTCAAGCCCGCAGGCTCACCGGAAGGAGCATCTATGGGTCCCGCTCCATCAGCTCCTGCACCCAGGACTCCTCTTGGATCTGTTCCTGGATCTGGACTGGTGCCGGTCTTACCACTCCTACCTTCCCTGACACTGTGTCCAACGCCAAGACCCTCTTCGTCGCCTGCGCTCACTGGCGGCACCTCCCCCATCCTTATTCCAGATGTCCACCTTCGCCATCGAAGCTGGTGGGCTCGATGCCGTATATTGTGCTTTATTCTGAAGGGCTAGGATTGGATGAGGATTGGTAGGGGCAGCAGGATACCTTAGAAATCCCACTTTCCAATGAAGAAATGGACTGGTGCGAATATCTGGGTGATGCCAAGCAGTTTAAAGACCTCCCCAGAGCCTGGCACACTGTCGCCTACTAACTTGGCTATGGAGGAGGGGGATTCTTTTGTAATGATGGTGCGTAGGGCTGCAGAGGTTCTGGACCTGTAGCTTCCTATGGTGGCGTCAAGACCAATGTCTTGACAGAGGTCCTGCACCCTGGTGCCTCCACCTCCCTACCCTTGCTACCATTTAACGAGGCCTTAACAGATGTTCTACCAGGGGCTCATTTGAACAGAACTATCACCCGCTGCCATCGCCCTGCACCGGGCGACCCAGCTTTCCTCATGAACCATCCAACCCCCAAGAGCTTGGTCGCCCAAGCCTCTACTTTCTGTGGTGCATTCAGCTGTGGTAAGGAGATCTTCTCTTCCACCAGCCTCGCATTGCGGTCGATAAACACCACATGCCTCTTGGGCCGTTATCCCATTCTCTATGGGAAACTGTTGCGCAGCTGCTGCCATAAGTCCTGGAGGAGGCCCGGTCCCAAGTGGCTACAAACAGGAGGGATGCAGCAAAGTTTGCCATACGATGTGACCTAAATACGACAGATTCACTGTGCAGAACGATTTCCTCGACCGTGGCAGTTAGGTGCCACACCTGGCTGAGAATATCTGATAATGATAATGAGTGTTTATTGTTTAGTTAATTAAAACCATAACAATTTATAACATGAATAAAAGTCATCAGTAAAATGTAATCATTTTAAAGACTAAAAGCTTTACATACTCAGTTAATATTTTAGTGGGATGTGTGACTTACAATTAACACTTACTAGGTCCCAAGACATCACCATTCTGCAGCTCAATTAAGAGTAGGTTTTCTAACCTATAAATAAAGTTACTGCCATTCTCCACTTAAGTATCATGAGAACGCCTGGCCTTTCAGGGGTTGTCTGTACAAATGTTATGGACATACCCTTTGATGGCTCTCATCTTTTCGGGGACAGGGCGGGCGAGGCGCTAGAGCGCTTCAAGGAGTCGCAGGCTATGGCCAAGTCCTTGGGTCTGTCGGTGTCATCCCGGCCTTCATTCGCCTTTAGTTCTTCTTGTGGTTACGAAGGGGCTTCCGACCGCACCCGCTGTACCCCAGCCAGAAGACTGCAAAAGTTTTTCAACCCCTGCGTGGCCATGGATACGGCTCACCGACCCTGTGGGTCGGGAGACAAGAAGTCAAGTCAGGCCACAAACTCTTCCGTCTCGCCTCCAAACCTTCCTAGTCTAATCCTCCCAGATCATGGGCGTCCAGTTGGTGGAAGGATATGCCATCACCTCCACCACTGGCGGGATATCACCGCAGACAGGTGAGATTTGCAAATAGTCTGAAGTGGCTACTCCCTCCCCTTCAAGACTACCCATCCTTCCATGCCTCCAACTTACAATCGGCTGACGGAAGATCACCTTGTCTTACTTTGCAAGGAATTCAAAACTCTCTTGGCCAAGTGAGCGATAGAGAGAGTTCCTGGGCCAGAAATAGGCTGTGGTTGCTATTCCCGCTATTTTCTGGTTCCAAAGAAGGACAGAGGTCTTCGTCATATCCTCGACCACAGAGTCCTCAACTACTTCCTCGGAAAAGAGAAGTTCAGGATGCTCACTCTTGCTCAGAATCTGTCTGCCCTGGACCCGGGAGACTGGATGGAAGCATTGAACTTGCAGAACGCCTACTTCCATATTCCCATCCTGCCTGCTGTTTACGGTTGGCCAAGAGCACTTTCAGTTTACTGTGCTCTCTTTCAGCCTCACCAGTGCCCCTCGGCTGTTCAAGATGATGACGGTGGTCACAGCCCATCTGCGGAGATCAGGGTGTTCCAGTCTTCCCCTATCTCGATGACTGTTTGTTGAAGGCAGGCTCGCCCCAAGCAGTTGTCTCTCACCTCCAGACTATAGCAAACCTCTTGCACTCGCTAGGGTTCACTATCAACATGCCAAAGTCACACCTGACTCCCTCTCTGACGATCCCCTTAATCAGAGCCGCTCTGGACACGGTGCAGTTTCGGGCCTATCCTCTCGAGCAGCAAGTCCAGGATATTTAGGCTGAGATACCGATGCTTCAGCCTCAATTCTGGATCTCTGCGAGACTGACTGAGTCTGCTTGGCCTTATGGCCTCCTGCATCCTGCTAGTAGATCATGCCAGATGGCACATGCGGGCTCTGCAGTAAGACCCCAACTTCCAATGCGCACAGCATCGGGGAAATCTCACCGACCTAGTCCAGATCTCGGAGGTCATAGCGAAAGATCTGCAATGGTAGTTGACCAACTGCAATTGGGTCAGAGGCAGACCCCTCTCCCTTCCCCAACCAGACCTCACAGTGGTGACTGATGCGTCAATTTTGGGATGGGGCAGTCACCGGGGAGAGGTGGAGAATATAGGAGTCTGGTCTCCTGCGAAAGCCTAGTTCCACATCAACTTGCTGGATCTTCGAACGAGTTGCTTGGCACTGAAGGCCTTTATACCACCTCTCAAGGGTAGGCTTGTTCAGGTGTTCATGGACAACACCACCGGCATGTGCAAGTTGGGGTGGGGTCGTAGATGCTTTGTCAGGAGGCCCTATGCCTCAGGACATGGCTGAAACAACAGGGCTAATCCCTGGTGGTTCAACACCTGGCCGGTTCCCTGAACAAACACAAGTAGATGATTGAGGGAGCGCTGAAACTTTTCAGACACTCACCCCTAGTCACTGATCTGGGTTGAATCCATCATCGTTCTTTAGCTCACTTTGCCGCCCCAGTTCAGACACAGCTATATGCTTGGTTCCCTGAACACCTGTGCAGATGAACCCAGCCATCGGTGCCTAGAGGATCACGAATGGCATCTCCATCCGGAGGTGGCGCAAGGTTTCTTTCAACAGTGGGGAGAACCTTGGTTAGATTTGTTCGCCTCCGCAGAGAACATGCAATGTCCAAAATTTTGCACATTGGAGTTTCCAAGGCAGCTCTCGCTGGGAGACGCTTTTTGTTTTGAGTGGAACTCAGGGCCTCCTGTACGCCTTTCGGCCCATACCACTGCTGTCCAGAGTGCTCAAAAAGGTCAGGAGCAACCGAGCCATAGTCATCCTTGAGGCTCTGGACATGGGATGGGGAGTTGGCTATCCTGAGCTTCTGCAAATGAGCATCAGTCCTCCGATCAGGCTGTGCCTTCGGGAGCCTCTTCTGTTACAGCAGCAGGGGAGGGTCCTCCACCCAAACCTGTCCAGCCTCCACCTCCTTGCTTGGGGATTTAGCGGCGACAGTTGACAGCTTTTGACCTTTCTCCTGAAGTCTGCGCAGTTATTCTGCAGCCAGGTATTCCTCCACTGAGTCGGTATATGACTGCTGTAAATATTGTACAGAACGGTCTGTTGACCCACTGTCTGCCTCCCTCTCAGACATTCTTCCTTTCATTCTTTCTTTGGCCCAGCAGGGCTCTGCTCTGGCTACTCTGAAGGATTTTTTTTTCTTATAATCAAAGGGAGGGAGGAGGAAATTGTGATCCTTCAATTTCCTTAATATCGATACAAATAATCAAATGGGGAAGGATCACTTGTCCTGCATGAACCAGGGTATGCAGGAAGCGGAATAACTGTCTCCAATAAAAAACCCTCATGCACGTGTTTGGGAAGTGTGGTTAGCGGTATATCTTGGTTCTCCGCTCTTCATACACGTGTGTGCATAATCATAGGGTTAGTTTGTTAGTATGCAGCCTCCACCAGGAGGATCTTACCCTTGGTTGATAGCAGTAGTGACCCAGTGACGTGGACAGTGATTAATATAAAATATACCTGGATAGCCAGAAAAAGAATTTTATTGAATCTGGGTTCAGGTAACTCCTGTAACATTATTACACTTCAGGTATGCATTTGTGGTGAAAATTAACTTGTTTGAAGTGACTCGCCATACTTTATTAGCATGTATACATTGATCCACTAGATTGTGCACGCCGTTATTAGCTGTTTGATTCACTTGAATTACGCAGTTAACATTCTTAAAGAAAAACAGATGACTAATTACTCAAATTACGGGATTTTCAAGTGAGATCTATTTTAAAGCAATGAATACATCATGTTTCCATTCAATGGTTACTTGTCTATTTGCTTTGACATGGTATGACAATAAGAAACATACCATCACCTTTGTCACCAACAACCATTTTGCATGACACACGTTTGTGGAGAAAGAGAGAGTTGACACTGCCAGTTACTGAAGGTTACAAAGTATTGCCATTTTAAGTTGCATCAATATTGTATAAGTAGTAGTATATTCACTACTTTTTATGTCTCCTTTACCACTTTCCCTTGTCTTGTCTGTATATGTTTGTAATTTTTTTGATTCACAGGTACATTGCTACCTCGAAGCTGAAAACAGGTTTAATTTTCCTTGTTTTTACACACTTGCTTGCTAAATTTAGTCAAGTATCATCACTTTTACATACCACTATTGGTCCTAAAGAAAGCCCCCAAGTCCGAATCCCGGCGTATGGGGCTGAAACATGTCGGCCATTTTTTATTGATACTTTAATGCTGGTACGTCCTGAAAAACCTAATTTTTTCAATAGTACGCACTATATAGAGCATTCCCCTTTTGGGAGTTACCTGAACCCAGATTCAATTAAAAAAAAATTCTGGCTATCCAGGTATATTTTATATTAATCACTGTCCACATCACTGGGTCACTACTGCTATCAACCAAGAGTAAGATCCTCCTGGTGGAGGCTGCATACTAACAAACTAACCCTATCATTATGCACACACGTGTATGAAGAGCGGAGAACCAAGATATACCGTTAACCACACTTCCCAAACACGTGCATGAGGGTTTTTTATTGGAGACAGTTATTCCGCTTCCTGCATACCCTGGTTCATGCAGGACAAGTGATCCTTCCCCATTTGATTATTTGTACTCTGAAGGATTACCCTTTGGCCCTTTCTGCTTTTCTACAGTTCCCAGATCAACCTTTCTGCTTTTCTACAGTTGCCAAATCAGCAGTCACTTTTTAAATCTCCTATTGTACAGAGATTCTTGAAGGGACTTACACATTTGTTTCCTTCCTCACCATTTGTCATGCCCCAGTGGGGCTTTAACTTGGTTCTCACCAATGGTCCCCTCCGGCTGCTTACTATGAAAACAGCTTTCCTAGTGGCAATAACTTCTGCTGGGATGGTAAGCGAATTGCAGGCTATATCCTCTCAGCCTCCTTACCTGACCGTCTTTCTGAACAAAGTAGTGCTCCGCACTAGGGCTACTTTCTAGCTTAAGCTGGTGACGCCTTTCCATCTAGGTCAATCTGTCACCTTGCCCGCCTTCTATGCTCCTCCGCATCTTTGCAAGGAAGAAGAGCTTCTCCACGGTACGGACCCAGAAAGAGTGTTATCATTCTACCTTGACCACAGTAAAGAGTTCTGGGTGGGTACCAACACTTTGTAGGGGTACATTGGAGCAAAGAAGGGTCATGCTGTACAGAAGAGGACCATCTTGCAATGGGTTACTCTACATAAAAATCTGTTATGCTTTGGCAAAGAAACAGCCTCCTGAAGGCTTCAAAGCTCATTCAACCAGAGCTAAGGCAGCCACAACATCTCTTCAGCGTGATGTTCCAGTCCTCGACATATGTCAAGCGGCTACTTGGGTGTCCCTGCACACGATTGCCAAGCATTATTGCCTGGACAATCGGGTCCGTAGGGAGGGCCTCTTTGACCGTTCTGCCCTAGAGGACTTTCTGGTTTAAACTTTACTACAGTCCCTTCTCTGGGGATGGTATTGCTTGGGTATTTGTTCTAAGGTAAGGTATCTACAGCTAGATGTCTCTATCAAATGTACAAGTTACTTACCTTCGGTAACGCCTTTTCTGGTAGAGACATGATCTAGCCGCAGGGAGCTTGTGTGTGCCTGGATGGACCATCAGGGGCAGGATGGAAGGGAGGAGCTGGGCACAGCCCCACTTGCACCTAAATAGAATGTGTTCTGTCTCCACACAAATTGCTGCATACCCCCTGTAGTTAGTCTGGAGCCAAGGGCAGGGAGAGCAGGATGCCTAGGGACTTCAAAGGGAAACCTCTAGAAGCTTCTTCCCCACTTCAAAAGCACAACTGGTAAAAATACTGGACCTCAGACACCAACTGTTCAGTACTCTTCTGGGCCTGTGGACTCTGCCAGGAAGACCTGCTCTGCCGGACTGCTGCTCTAAAGGAACTGTTGGCCAGCTGTGCTGACCTGCTGCCCTCTTTCCTGGGGAAGAACTGGACCTGCACCTTCATCTTGAACCCAGGGCCCCAGAGTGCCTCAAAGGGCTAATCTGCTGTCCTGATCTGAGCCTCGGGGACAAAAAAGGAAAAGGCTCCCCAACCAGCTCCTGGACCCAGCTGCAGTGAGATCCTGACCCACAAGTGGTGCTCCTCAGGTCTTGGTCCCTTGATGTGACGTGACTCAGTGTTCTTAAAATCAAGTTTTTGGCCTCTACGCAACCGTGAGCGAGGCTGTTCTCACATAGACCGCGCCACTCCCAGCGAAGTTCAGCATGAGGTGCCGCCAGCCTGTCTCTTCACACAGCAAGAATTGCTCACTTCTTCAGGACTTCCAGTGCAAAGCACCATTCCCCCTGTCTATGACGCCCGGCCTGCTCTTCGCACTATGCTGACAACTGTCCATGCTCTCCGTGACCGTCTTCAAAGCAAACAGGACACTTGGCCCAAAACCTGAGAAGGTAGAACTTCAGCTGGACTAATCTGGGATTGTATCAGACTAGCGCTCTATCACTTTCTGCCTGAATTTTGACACGGTCCATCGTGACCAGATTGCCGCTGTTGGCACTTTGTGGTTTTAGGCGCTATTTTTGTTTATTCTTTAAAAAAAAATCATGACTCTTGTTCTATAGATTGGATTTTTTCATGATGATCTTAATTTATTTATTAAATTCTGCTCTATTTCCCTAATTTGGTGTGGGGTTCTTTTTGTCTGTTGTTTTCAGTGTTTTGTGTTGCACGAATAATTCACACATTGCCTCTAAGTTGAGCATGACTGCCCTGTGCCAAGCTACAAGGTCGTTGAGCACAGGTTAAATTGGGGTTTGCTTGTGCCTTACCTTGACAAGGATTGCGGGTGCTGCTTGACCAGGGCTCACTCCCAAGTCAACCAGTAGCCTCATTTCTCACACTGCCCCGTTGGTCTGTTGTTACTCCCCCAGCCACCTCCCAGTGGCTGGCTGTGGGGTACCCCTGCACTACCTCTCTCAGGACACCCTGCGCTCAGCCCTGGAGGGGTCCCTGAAGGGACCCCATTAAAGTACTTGCAGGCTGTGACTTCTTCCACCTTTGCTAGGATTCCTCCTTAGAATCACCATTAAGGAACCGGGATTTCACCTGAAGATAAACCAGGAACATTGGGTAAACCACAACTCCATGTTTGTGTTCTGGGTAATTTTCTGCACATGCATGAATTTAAAACTGCAGTTCTTTCTTAAGAGTGCATGGTTCCAGCACAAGCATGGCACACCCAGTTCGGGTTGCAAGCTGTTGCTGAACCTCTTTAGCAATACTTGCTCAGATATTTATCTGATAAACCCATAAACTGATGCTGACAGTAACTGGCCGCCTGGTTATATCTGGTATGCATATGTGCACTTTTCTTCACTTTTTTCGGCTGCCATCAGACACAAGAACTTTTCTAATGAATGATCCTTCCTGCAGATTCCTTATTTTAAAGTATCTCCAGGCAGCAGACTGCTTTCCCAGTATTTTAAATTACTTTGCCCTTGCAGTGCTAGTTGTGCTGTTGCACACCTGCCACAGGTATGGCAGCTTTACCCTCACAAGTGATGCTCTGGCAGCTTTACCCTCACAGGTGATGCTCTGGCTACATAAAGGAACCACAATCACTGGTCATGTCTATTCCTGGTCCCTACAAACCCATGGTGCTGAAGCTCATTCAATGGTGAATTGTGCACCCTTTTATAAAAGCAGGGTCATATTGCTTTCCAAATCCTCTTCAGTTAAGGCCTGCCCAGAATGGAAGAGGCATATTTTGTTTTCCTGCCCACAGTCCTTGTATTTTTGATGTCTGAGAGCCGAACATTGTGCAGCTTTCGCAGATTGTGTGCCCTCAAGCATCCTAAGACAGTCTGAGAAAAGAAGAGCAAAGTTTTCTTACGGTGTCTCATAAACGGGGTGTATCAATATCTTGGACTCCTTCCAGAGGTCCCTTTGCAGTCAAGAGAGCCTGCACAATCAATGACATGAACACAAAACACACAGTCCCCCTTTTTCAACTCATGTCAGACAGTAAGGTACAACTCCACGAGGAAAATGGGCCTGGATGGCAATGTATTTCCTCCTCATACTTTGTACCAATTTTTTAAAAATAGCCACATTACCGGGCAACATATCCCTTACAGAGTCAAATCCTTCACAAATGTAATCTATCCAGTAAACCAAGATGCCCATTTTTAAACTTTATCCATAGCTCGGAAAAACTAGTAGTGTTCTCTCAGATCGATTGCAGATTGTTTGGCTCTTGTACTATACTTTTCTGAACCCATGGTGGGTCAGCGGATTTGCCACTAGAACACATCCATTCTGTGACTCGGCTCTTCACTTCAGTTTTGGGAGGTGCAACCCAGATGAGGCACACCCAAAACACTTTCAGGATTGGCATCAGGAGCATCAGCAACCGCAAGCAAACAAGAGCAAACCAGAATGGTGCAGACAGATCCACATGCAACCCCTCAAAGCATTCCATCTCTAATAATCTTTGGACATAATATGTCAGTGATTTTATAATATACACTAAGTGGAATCGCCCAGACCTCAGGCAAGAATGATGAAGGTAAGCTGAACACCCTTTTGCCACAAGAAGGCTCTGACAAAGATATTAAATTAGACATGGTAGACCAACAATTTTCTGGAATATGAATCTACTATCCATGCTGGTTCCCCTTCAAAGAACACTTTTAAGATAATGCAGCGGTTGCAAAGCTGGAAGAGATTTTGAAGCAATTGTGAACTGTGGTGAAGAGATGCAAGGTGTTTCAATTATATTCTTGTTATGTTGGGTGTGCTGGCCCAACGAACCGTGCACTGTCCACTTGGTGCTATGCACTTAAACTATTTATACCTCTTCAACAAATAATAAACCTTATGTTCTCTCAGTTACTTCTGTTTATTTCGATTCTTTTATACCTTTTTCTATTGTGTATATTACCACATTGTATTTCGTTTCAATG
The DNA here is from genome assembly GCF_964261635.1 of Lissotriton helveticus. Taxonomy (NCBI): domain Eukaryota; kingdom Metazoa; phylum Chordata; class Amphibia; order Caudata; family Salamandridae; genus Lissotriton; species Lissotriton helveticus. The sequence goes on along the minus strand of NC_136072.1, from coordinate 232,286,640 downwards.
AATTATTTCATTCACAGTCACAATAACATTACATTTCATGTTAAACTTTACAATGCCATATACAATGCAATTTTTAGAAAGTGCCCAATGCATTTCGGCACTGCCAGGGTGCCTTCATCAGGGGCGAATCTGCTTGTGTTTTGCACTATTCTGAAATCCACAAATCTTGTAAATTCAACGCTCCCTGTTATTTTAATTCCGCACCGTGACGTTCTGTTATACCCGACTGTTCGGTATTCTCTATTCCACAAAAGATCCACTCTGTCTCTTAATAACCAGCGTTCCACTTCGTGAATGACTCAACCATTATCAGTGTTATTCATAATCAATTATATTCTTGCCATAAAGTTTCACAGTTCAACCATGCATTAATGTACACAGTCCGAACTCCTTTAAAAGGGCCATGAAGCAAGCAGGCGCTACTGCGCCCATCGTGGGGGGTTAAGGATTTTCACATCCTGGGGCCTGGCCAATATAGGCATGTTGGCAAGTGGCAACTCACAAGCACATGCCACTATCCACTATCTTTTGTCCCTTTCTCTGACAATCTGGTCATCCAGGCCTTCTCCGCAAGACTAAACCAAATGCCCTCTGATAGTACCACCTAATTGTGAGTCGAAAATACTTGGTGTCAAGGGTTGGAAAAATTTTACTTCTTGAAGCTAGTCCTTGGAATTGTGTATTGCTCTTTGAATCAAAGCGCAGTACTCGCAAATGCTTTTTGGAAATGGCTGACCTAATTACAGAAATTTGCCAGGGAACTTGCAAGAACCATTGTCGTAACTTGTTGAGGAAGTGGTGGAGGTCTCTAACCAAAGCTTTGAAACTGGACTGAATACAGCTGCCACAACATTAAGTTCTGTGGGCACTGTAGTCGTGCCATAGACACATGCGTTTATATGATGGTCTGGATTTTCTGGTGACGCCGAAACAAGGCTAATAACTGTATAATTCAGTGGCTAGCAGCTTTTTAGAAAGAAATTTGAAAATTCTATAAAGAGACTCACTCAGAGCAGGACTTTGCAAGTGTTCATACTGAGTGCGCAGGATCGGCTGTGCACACTGTAGTAAAACTGGTAAGAAACTGAATAGTAGTCACTTTGGGTATAAATATGTTTGCCATCTAGGAACAGTAAAACAATGATGAAGACAATACTCATGTTGGCCAACTTGGAACCATATTACGCAATTTATCATTATTTTACTGTTCGAAGATTGCTGCCACATTTTGAATCAACCTGTTGGCCATCTTATTTTTTACTAGCTAGTGTGTGCATGACTAATCCTGTGCGCTTGGTTTGTGGCTTGGAATGAGAATAATGCTGATGCGTGTCCCTCCAGCCACTGAATCACTGGTAAATTCACTATAAATTCTAAATATGGTGGCCATCTTGGAATGGTAAAACAATGATACCCTGTGAGCAATACCGCTCTAGGAAGTCTGCTACTTTTAAATTCAGTTGCCACGAAGACTGAAGAGATGCACGCTTGATCACTGACAAAAGCATCTAAAAACTGGATGCTACAGGAATGGATAACAATTACTTTATGCATGCCTGACATGACTAATTGATTGTTATTAAAAGTGTGATGAATTACCATAGAACATGTAAGATATTCCAAAAGTCACTAAAATACTTCTGTGGATGATTCAAAATGATGATTGACAATGTCTCAAGCCAGTTACCGAAGGGACCAGAGCGAAAGAAGCCAATGTTGGGAGTACGCTGACCCAAAGCTTGCTATATGCATATTATGTTTATTTTGAAAAACAAATGCCGTAGACTTATGCCAGATATAAAAAGAAAGTTAGGTGGAAATCACCATGAACTGCACATCTGCAAACTGTTCAGCTAACATCACATGTGTTTGGGAAAACGCCTCTTACATTTTCTTTTGTGTTGATAACATGAGCACAACTTTATGTGGTTGTTTTTTCTGTTGCTTTGATAGAGAATCTGGCTTTCTGTTTACTCGTTTGGATGGTTCCATGACTCAGAAGAAACGAGTAGAAGCTATTCGTAGCTTTCAGAGCAAGGAATCTAACTCTCCATCAATAATGTTGCTTTCAATGAAAGCTGGTGGAGTAGGATTAAATCTTACAGCAGCTTCCAGAGTGTTTCTCATGGATCCGGTAAGTGAGAATAAATCTTGTTTATATTAGATTTTGTTTTTGTGGTTTATATTGTGACGATTTCAAGTTTACGGTTGTTAAATTTTACACAACTGTATTTGTTTTGTTAAGGTGTGTATTTGAATCTAGTTGTATCTTCTAGTTACTTTTAAGTTTCACTTTGAATATGTTGCTCAGCCTCGTAATTAGGTGATTTACCTTATTGTATAATATTAATTTAAACAAATTAAACATGCAGGTCACAGTTTAATTTTAATCTTACTTTTATTGCAAAGCCCAGCTAATGTGCATCCGTCTTCAGGTGACAAAAGATATTGGTACTGCATTTGTTCAAATTCTTTGGTGTTTCTTGTGGCCTAGCAAGTCTGGGCACTAGTTAGTGGTATTTTTCTTGGTGGTGTTTGTAGTACAAGATGTGGTTTAGCAATATCACATAATTTCATACAGTGGACGGATGATTATAACTTTCAATTTATTAAAGGGATAGGATGGAGAAGCTAGTTACTATTTCAGCTTTCCACCTTTTCACTTTCTCAACTGAACAAAGACTTTCTCCTTTCATCTAATCTAAACTTTTGATTAAGTCTACAATTTTCAGTAGCTTTACTACTTTTCTGTATTCCCAAACTCTGAGTGCAAGTTGCTACTAAAAACTGGAAACGGTAGTAAATCCAGCACTACTCCTGTTCCACAGAAAATAGTGGATGTTGCAGTACAAGTTGTGCAGTGCTGGACTACTACAGAAGTGTAAGTTACCACAGAAGTGCAGTTTGTAAATACAGAAAAGTAGTCAACTAACTCAAAAGTCCAGTTTGTGAGTCAAGCCCTATATTGATAATATCTCATTTCTGCCTTGGATCTGAAATGTTTATAACAATCTGGAATCCCTGACACCAGGTGGCACTACAAGGGACTGGAATGGAGTTGCTTAAATGCACCAGAAGTAATGAGGCATCTCTAGATAATGGCACCAACGCATGGATTGGTGTTATACTTTGTTAAAGCCTGTATACAGGCATTTTGTTGCATGGATCCCCCAAATTAATGTAGTAGGCAAAGGATATTTATTTTTGTTGGGTAAAACCTGCTGTCAAACCCTATAGTCAGACAATTTGCACTTTGATAACCCTTCTAACAAATCGTTAAATTCCCTTTAGAGGAGATGTATATTGTTTTACCAACTGTTGTTTTGTACATATTTGCAATGTTAGGTCTATGTGCCTGGTGGATGCCTTATTCCCAATACAGTAACCCTGGATTATTTATGGTGACTAGCCATTGATGAAAACTGTAGGCCTTATTGATTCACTGGTTAAGAATTATGTTAGAAGCCAAAGGTCCGATATGTTTATTATAAAAAGTTACAACTATTGCAGCTTTACTTATTTTAAAAGGCACCCGTTAAAGGCAATCTGCTAAAAAGCTGTTTTGTTAATGCACTGTGCTAAAATGCTGTAGGCGGGTCCTTTGGTACATGGAATCTCAGAGGCTACTGTAGTATATAAGGGCCACGGAGAGGGTGTACTCTGGAGATATTTAACATTTACGCTAGAGGCACTAAAGGTGGCTCTCAATCCCCAATTATTTCCATGCTTGAAGAGGAACTTAGTAAGTGTAGTGAGAGCTTGAATGTCCTGGTTACAGGGGACTTCAATTGTACTTTTGAGCCCCTTGCGGCTGAGGACATTCTGGGTATTTCCGATGAGGATGTAAGAAGGGGTATTCCTACCCTTACTATCCCGCCCATTAAGAGATGGTCCCAACGGTCCATCCAGCTTAACACCTTAACTCTGGAATTTGGTTTAAGGGCAGTGAATGGTAGAACATCATTGGACCCTTCAGGAGCCCATACGTTCAATAGGGTAGACCACTCCTCAAGGATAGATTACATCTTTCTCGACTTTAAGCTCTGGAGTATCATGCGTGACATGGAAGTCCTGCCTACTGCGGATAGCGACCACAATCCGCTATCTTTAAGTTTAGACTCTGTGTGGTTGCTCACAAATGGCTTACATGAACCACAATTATTAAGAACAACCTCAGAAGTTCGTCCATCAAATGGAGGGAGGCGCCTTAAATGGTGTATGGTTGCCCTGGACGAGGGGAAGGTTCAGAATATAGGGGCTTTGATGGAAGCGGCCCTGACCAAGCTGGACACTACCACCTTGGATCCCTCAGAGGTATTTAGGCTCTTTTGCGATACCACTAATGCCTTGGGAAACCTATTTATAAAACCGTGTAGGGACTCCCTTGCAAGGGAGCACCAGAAACTAAAGTGTAATTCGGGCTGGTTCTCTAATAAGTGCCGGCAGACGAAATCAGCCCTTGTGAAGGCTGTCAAGTTGAAGGACCCAGAGTTGATTCGGGCTGCTAGGAAGGATTATAGGCTCTCCATTAGTGAGGCAAGGAGGGATTGGGATGACCAGTTCTGGCGCGACCTAAAGGTAGCCAGTGCGGGGAGGGACTCCGGTGGTTTCTGGAACTTGGTAAGGACCAGGAACAGGCCTGACAGCACCCTTATTACGTGCAACATTACTGGGCAAACGTGGTTCGATCACTTTTCCCTTCTTTATTCCACCCATCTAGCTGATAGGCAGGGGTTGATTACATTACCATCAATGGGCCACTCTGGGGAGAGTGTGGCCCTCCCCTTCACAGCTAAGGAAGTGGAAGATGTGATTAAATCTTTAGGGTTACCGGGGGATCTGCTCCGCCTTAATCACAAAGAATGGGGAGGCTTATCTCATCCTTACTTAATGCTACCTTTTATTCTCGGAAGGGGGCTGAGGCCGTCCCGATCTTGAAAGAGGGGTGTCGGGACGACCCAGCTAATTATAGCCCTATAAGCCTAATAGATTTTACCCAGAAGGTAGCTGGAAAGGTGGTTCTTGTGAGAGTGCTCCAGTGGGAGGTTGAGAACAAAATCCTTTCGGATTTCCAAGCAGGCTTTAGGTCAGGCACGGGGACCATTGAGCAGGTTTTTAGATTAATGCTCATATACTGGAAGGTGGTTGTACTAGGCAAAGGCAGCCTTTATCTCGCTTTTATTGACTTAAAGACTGCCTTTGACCTGGTGCCCCGGGATCGCCTATGGGGGGTACTATCTGACTTAGGGGTCCCTGCATATATTTTGTCCTTACTGGTGAAATTGTATACTGGGAACTTTGCTCAGGTGAGGTGGGGTACTCGGGGCCAGAAGACCGCTAAAATCACAATGAATAGGGGTGTCCGCCAGGGATGTGCCCCCACTCTGTTCTCACTGTACGTGAACGGAGTGGTGGAGCACCTCTTGAATAAACCATCTGACGCACCCTGCCTGGCGGGCAAGAAAATACCAACTCTCCTATTCGCTGACGATACCCTCCTCATCTCTAAGTCCCCTGTGGGTTTACAGAGCCATTTGGCTAGCTTCCAGTCTTTTTGTACCAGTAGGGGGCTCAAAATCAATACCGATAAGACTAAGTATTTGGTATTGAATCCACCCAGGAAGCTTGGTCGACCACCAGTATTGAACCTTGTGCCCCTGGAAAGGGTTAAGGAATTTGACTACTTGGGTATCCGTCTATCTGATTCCATGCAGTGGAGCCCTCATCTCCAGAAAATGTTGTTGAGCCACAAAAGGGTTGTGGGGGTACTTCTTAAAGAGCAGCGCTCGTCCTCATTTAAACCTATTGCCCCAGTGTTAGACATCTACAAAGCAAGAGGAGTTAGCGCAGCACTTTATGGGGCAGGACTCTGAGGATCAAACAACATTGTTCATCTCTCCAGATCTGAGAATACATTTTTGGAGGGTTTGATGTCCCTCCCTCAGTGCACCCCAACGTTGCCCCTATTGCTGGATATGGGTTGCCGTTCGATTAAAGACCAGGCCCAACTCCGCTCGCTATTATTATGGGCTCGCCTGTGGAGGGTTCCTGAACTTGCTAGTTTTTTTTTTTTTTTTTTTTTTTTTTTTTAGGCTTTATTTCGACATATAACAATATCTTAAAAAGCATACAATCAATAAAAAAATACTTTTCAGTACATTTAAAATAAACCGTAACTTTCTGCTATCAGAAAATGGATCTATAGGTTTTAAAAATAAGCATTTAGTTTAAAACAGACCATGGTAAAAAGTGTAATTAAACAATTTGCCTAAGTCTTTTTGACCGGATTCGCCATGCCCACCCAAGGTACTTCGAGGTGGCACATGCGTAAAAAGTACGAGTGTCCGAATAAAGAATTCTTAAGGCCACGTTGCAATGCCTAGTGCCCAGAGTACGACACATGGGTTTGAGCCATTTTGACCGTGGAACTATATATGCAGGACACTCGAATAAAAAGTGGGGGACAGATTCTCTGCGCTGTGGGCAAAAGGGACACCACGGAGCAGTCTGGTATGGGATTTTCCAGTGGCAAGTAAATTCCATTACGGGGAGAAGACCAATTCTGAATTTAAAGTACAGGGACCTTTCCCAAGAGGCTGAGATGGTGTCCAGATACAGTTCTCTATAGGGGGTATCTTTGGACTCCATGAAGTTTCTAGTCGATTTGCATATCGAGGTGGAGGAATTCCTTCTGTTTGTCACCCAATTCCAATAAAGTTGTTTTATTGTGGATTTGGGGGGGGCTGACTGTTGGTGCCAAGCTTCTTCCAGCCCCAGATTGGTAAGTAAGGCTTTGATATCCGTTAGCCACTTTATTTTCGCCCACCCTGCCGAACTTAGTAACTCCCGTAGACCATCCGCATAACTTGAGAGTTCAGGAACTCTCCAGATGCGAGCCCACAGAAGCAAAGGGCGTAACTTCGCTAGATCTTCTATAGCCCGACAGCCCATGTCCAATTGCAGAGGCAAGATGGGGACAGACGGGCCAAGGGACATCAAGCTTCTCAAGAAGGAATTCTCAGCTCGAGTAAGGTCTTTCAAGTTCGACATTCCCCATAATTCCGCCCCATACAAGGCAGCACTTACTCCTCTGGCCGCGTAGATGTCCAATACTGCAGCTATAGGTTTAGTTGAGGCTGCTCTCTGCTCTTTAAGCAGGGTCCCGGTTATTCTTTTTAGGTTTAGCAACATTTTGAGCAGATGCTGGTCCCATTTCATGGAATCCACCAACCTGATGCCCAGATAATCGAAGGTTTTAGTCCTGTCCAATGCCACGGAGCCCAATGTTGGCGGAGGGCCCAGTTTTTGCGGAGGGTTCAAAATAAGGTACTTTGTTTTATCTGTATTTATACAGAGTCCTCTTTGTTTACAAAAATCGTCAAAGCCTGAGAGAAGCTGTTGTAGGCCCATTGGCGATTTTGAAAGGAGCAAAGTATCGTCCGCAAAAAGCAGGGTGGGGATGGAGCGACCTGCCAGACGAGGGGCATCTGCTGGAATCCTTGACAAGTGGTCCACCACCCCATTAACATAGAGCGAAAAGAGTGTTGGGGCAAGAACGCACCCTTGCCGCACTCCTCTGTTCACATCTATTCTTCGGGTTTTTTGGCCATTGGGACCCCAGCGAATTTGGGCGTAGTTGGTTTCATGGAACTTCATGACCAGGTGGAGCAGGTAAGGTGGCAGGCCAAGATCGTTAAGAACCTTCCAGAGTTTATTTCTGGGGACCAAATCGAAGGCCGTCCGGAGGTCGATGAAGGCCAGATATAATGTACCCTTCCCAATTGTGACGACCTTCCAGTGGATCATAAGAAGCCTTAGCGATTGTTCAATTGTTCCAGTGCCAGCACGGAACCCTGCCTGAAAATCCGAAAGGATCCTGTTCTCATCTGCCCATTGCTGTATTCTTGTTAAAAGAACCTTGCCTGCAACTTTTTGTGAGCAGTCGATCAGGCTGATTGGCCTGTAGTTCCCTGGGTCATCTCTCGAGCCTTTTTTGTGAAGGGGAACCACTTCAGCGGCCATCCAAGAGGCAGGCAAAGGTGCGCCTTCCAAAGCAGCATTCAAAACCGAAGAGATCAGTGTGCTCCAATCATCTATGTCAGCTCGGAGCAAGTCACCCGGAAGACCATCGGGGCCAGCCGCCTTGCGTGGAACCAAAGATTTTATTGCACTTTCCGCTTCTATCTTAGTAAACAGACATTCCTCGAATCTTTCCATCACTCTTAGGGGCTGTGGGAAAACAAAATCCAACGCTTCAACTGCGGATGCCGTATACAATTTCGAAAAATGTGTAAACCATAAGTCCTCGCTTATATTACAGGTGATAACTGTATCAAGGGGTCTGTTCTTCTTGTGAACTAAGTCCCAGAAAGCTTTTGCGTTTTTTCCGCCGCTGGCAGCTCGGAGATCCTGCCAAAACTTGTCTTCCCAGTCTCTCTTTGCTGTTTTGAGCTCCAATTTATAGCCCTTCCGTTCAGTGGATATTAGGGTGGCATTACCACTTTTCACCGCCAGTATCAGGGCTCTCTTCTTGGCACGACACTCCTTCGTGTACCATCCTGACTTGCCTTGTTGGTTTTTACGATTAGGGTTCCCATTTTTTACTTTGGCCTTGAAAAGGTCCCCAATTGAGAGTGAGACCTCACAGAACAATGCTGTAATCTGATTAGGGCAAATAGGCTGACTTTTTAAAATGGCACAGGCTGTGGAAGTAACAGTTCTGATACATGCCATTTTCTCCTCATCTATTGCCACTTTGTCCCATTTCAAGCGTCTTAAGCAGTTTGTTGGGACCACTCCTCCCAGTGGCCCTGTTGCGAGAGCGTCATGGTTTCCATTTCCAGGGAAGTTCTCTTTCCACCAGGTTGATAGTGTCAAAGAAAGGGCGTTATGGTCACTGTCCAGGGAGGGTAGGACTACCATATCCTTCATGTGAGCCCACAAAGAAAAGTTTAGAAGGATATAATCGATCCGGGAAGAATGGCCGACCCTATTATATGTATGAGCCCCCACTAGGTCTGATGGTGTCCTCCCATTGACTGCCCTTAGACCATGCTCTAAAGTGAGGGAATTTAGTTGGATGATTCTGGGTGTCCAACTATTTATGATGGGCAAGTCAAGTGACGGGACACCTCTCCTAGAATCTTCATCATTTAGATCCAGGGATTCATCGGGTAACAAAGGCTCAAATGTGCAATTGAAGTCCCCCATGACCAAAATTAGGGAATCGCTACAGCACTCACCCAGGGCTACCTCCAGGTCCAAGAGCGTTGGTGACAAAGCTCTCCCGGTGGCCCCTCGTGTATAGATATTAAAAATCTCCAGTTTTTCTGCTCTCCTTGGGCAAGTTACAGTGAGATGCATCAAATCTGGAGTTTTTGGGGGGTGATGGTGTACCCTCCATCCCAAAGTAATGTTTATCCAAACCAAGAGACCTCCGAAGGGGCGACCTCTTCCCGAGGCTGGAATTTCTGCCGGGACAAAAAAGGTGGCATTACCTACTCGGTGCCTTGGTTCTACGCACCATGTCTCTTGAAATGCGCAAACTGAGTGGGGTTCAACGAGCGCCACCCAGTCTGGGACATCTAGCTTGCTGCTTAAGCCTGCCACATTCCAACTAATGATTTTCAAAGGGGCAGGATGCTGGGGCTCATTATAACCGCTATTCCCACCCTGAGGACCCGAAGTTTGAGGACTATCCCCTAGTTCAAGTTTATCTGTCCCATCACCTGAAGGAAAGGGTAGGATTGGGATAGGCGAGGGATCGGGCACAACAATGTTGGTCAGCGGTACCTCCCCTACCAGAGAAGTTGTGTCAGCCCTTTGGGGGGAGACATTTGTTACCTCTAAGGTGTTAAGTCACCAGCCCCAACCCTGTGGAGTGGTTGGTTGGGAGGGGGTCCATGCCCTTGCTCTAGGATCCAAGGTCGGGTAATGAGAGAACCATACACCTCTACCCCCATCTTGAAAGAACTTATTATTATTATTATTGAGCCCCATTAAGGGGGGAGGGTGATAAAAATACCCCAAATCCCTAGTTTGTATGTCGCAAAAGTTGTGCTGCGACTGTTGGTTACAAATCATACCAGCAGCTCTGGGATCATTGAAATTAATCAACACACAGTCCCCGGTAATAGCCTTGCGTCTGTTACCGATCCAACCCACCCTTCGGACGAAGGCTATTCTACCATCAATGTGCCCTGGGAGGGGTCTATTAGCTTTTAGCCAGGAGAGCGTCTTGTGTTTGAGTTCAGAATAGGACTCACAAGAGCCCTCGTCAAGCTCAGGTACCCCTGTTAGAATAACCACATAGGGCTTGCAGCCAGGCGGAAGGCTAGCATTTGGCGTACGCCGTTTTATCCTGTCTTTGGCTGGGGATTTTCTTGTAGTTTTTGCTGGGGATTTGGGCGCTACATGCGAAGCAGAAGTAGAAGGGGATGTGATTATAATTGCGGCGCCCTTGCTTACGGTCACTATATCTCCAGTTGCCTTAGTTTGGGAAGTAATAGGCTTGGGATTTGCAGCAAATTTGACCTTGGGTGCCTTTGGTACATGGGTGCTGGATTTGTTCATTGGACATGCCAAACTAGGCTCAGGGGTAGGGGTCGGTGGGGGGGGTATGGTTCCAGTAATAGGTTTGGGAGCCTTAGCCGAGGCAGGCGTTTTTGAACTAGGTGAGGGATCAGGGAGGGCTGTCGGATTAGACGGAACTGTTGGAGCGGCACCGCTCCTTAGCCCACCGTTTTCTTCAGCCTGAGTTTTAGCGTGAAATTTAACTAACGATTTCACTGCATAAAAATTGTCCAGCATTGACTGCTCGAGTGAGGCTAGTTTGCGTGTGAGGCCATCGATCTTATCTACGAGTGGCATCACCACAGACTTAATGATGCTCTCAACTTGGAGGAATATGCTAGCATCTATAGGGGCCAGTTGCCCAGGAGTGCCCTCGACAGCAGCGTCTCCAATATGGGGCGCTTGGGGTTTTGAGCGAAGAACCTGATTCGGGGTAATACCCCCTTTTGGTGTGATGTTCCTACTAACCTTACTATGAGGTTTTAGAGAGCCTCCCCTACGGGGACTAATGGGGCGCTTTCTCTTCTTTCGAGGGACGATGCCTAGGGTTAGATTCCCTACAGGTACAGTTTCGGGGACTACCACTCTAGGAGTGTTAGTATCAGAATGGCCTGCAGTGGATGGGGAATTCACAGCTGTATTAACAAACACATGGGGGCTCGAATCATCAGGGGTATTGAGAGTGCAATCTGGAATCTGCCTCTCTGGTGATGGAACACTAAAAAGAGAGGAAGTGGAGTGTGTCGGGTCGAGCACAATACTTGGAGCTGTGGTGGTTACCCTTTCTAGGCTAGCCCTAATCCGACTCACTCTCTCATCAATGGTGGGGGAATCAACTATTACTAAGGGAGTTGATGGAATATGACCAGGGCTATCAGCTAGGGCAATGGCGCCCAAAGAAGAGCGCTTATTAGACGTGCTAAAGGAGTCCCGAGACAACCTTCGCTCAGCCAAGATTATCTCCTTCTCAACTATGGAAACAGCACGGGTTATGAACTGGTCCATAGTGCCTATAACAACGTCTCCAGCAGATTTCTTTGTCTTACAAGACCGGGTTCCTGAAGCCATATTCCTGGTGGCTGGAAGTCCGCTTTGTGGGGCCAAGGGATGTGGCCCAGCCCGGCCTCCTCTGGCCCCGGACGGCCACAGACGGTCCCGCCCTTGTCCCGGGCTTCTCCCGGCGCGCTCCCGCTCGCTCCCGCGTAGCGGTAGAGCAAGCGTCTGTAAATAGATGGTGTGATTGGTGAAGGGGCGGGGCTTGCAGGGAGAGCGGCCCAGGTGATTGCAGGCGGGCTATCAGGGACTCCTGGGATATGGAGTCCCTGACCACGCTGCTCGCAGCCCTGCAAGGCTTACCAGCACCCTTGGCGTCTGCACGCACTCCCGAAGTTCCTCTGCTCCCAGACACGAAGCGGGACCCGCGGAGCGGGTCCGGCGAGGGGTAGCCTGGGTCCACAAGAAGGAAGCTGTTCCACCAGCAAACGGGCAGCAGGTACGCACAAAGAAAGTCCCAAGGAGGTAGTGGGAACAGTGGCTTTTAGCTCGTAGGTGAAGGGGCGGGGCTTGCAGGGAGAGCAGCCCAGGTGATTGCAGGCGGGCTATCAGGGACTCCTGGGATATGGAGTCCCTGACCACGCTGCTCGCAGCCCTGCAAGGCTTACCGGCACCCTTGGCGTCTGCACGCACTCCCGAAGTTCCTCTGCTCCCAGACACGAAGCGGGACCCGCGGAGCGGGTCCGGCGAGGGGTAGCCTGGGTCCACAAGAAGGAAGCTGTTCCACCAGCAAACGGGCAGCAGGTACGCACAAAGAAAGTCCCAAGGAGGTAGTGGGAACAGTGGCTTTTAGCTCGTAGGTGAAGGGGCGGGGCTTGCAGGGAGAGCGGCCCAGGTGATTGCAGGCGGGCTATCAGGGACTCCTGGGATATGGAGTCCCTGACCACGCTGCTCGCAGCCCTGCAAGGCTTACCGGCACCCTTGGCGTCTGCACGCACTCCCGAAGTTCCTCTGCTCCCAGACACGAAGCGGGACCCGCGGAGCGGGTCCGGCGAGGGGTAGCCTGGGTCTGGGCTAGCCTGGGTCCACAAGAAGGAAGCTGTTCCACCAGCAAACGGGCAGCAGGTACGCACAAAGAAAGTCCCCAACTTGCTAGTTATGCGGAAGGGCTGTTAGAAATATTGTCGATGCCTGGCTGGTTTAAAATTGGGTGGCTCAAAGACGTCAAAACTTTGCTTGGTGAACTGGGGCTCGGGGATGCTTGGGTATCTAGATGTGCTCCCCCCAAAGCTGTCCTCAAGACTATGTACTGGCGGTGGGTAGCCAGCAAAAGTAGCTCCAACCCCAAGCAAAGCAGGACAACTATTGAGTTCCTTAGGATCAAGGACGTGGCCTTCTGTGAACCTTACCTGGACTTGATTTCAAAATATTTTGATAGGGCTTTGTATTTTAAGTTTAGGGTGGGCTTGCTACCAGAGGGAGAGTTGTCCGCTCGCTGGAATATTCCGATTCAGAAAAGGGGGTGGTGATGAACAGAGTGTCTGAATTAAGCAGACCACTCTTACCCAGTCCAAAGATCAGGGCTTGATCCATCACCGTTATTTAGCTCACTGCCCCATCCCAGCTCAGAACCTGGCTATATGCAAATTAGTCTGTCCCTGGCCCAGTGCATCATGGGAACAGGGCAGACCAAACTACCAAGCCAATTCTTCACCAGAAAGGAGACAAGCTTCCGGGGACCGGTTTCTGGCATTACAGCCGTCTTCGGCCCGGCTTGCTTGAATCCTGATGGAGCAGTGAGCAAGGGACTCATGTCTGAGTATACCCTGCCACACCTATAGTGGCCAAAAACGATTCAGAAAAGGGGGTGGTGATGAACAGAGTGTCTGAATTAAGCAGACCACTCTTACCCAGTCCAAAGATCAGGGCTTGATCCATCACCGTTATTTAGCTCACTGCCCCATCCCAGCTCAGAACCTGGCTATATGCAAATTAGTCTGTCCCTGGCCCAGTGCATCATGGGAACAGGGCAGACCAAACTACCAAGCCAATTCTTCACCAGAAAGGAGACAAGCTTCCGGGGACCGGTTTCTGGCATTACAGCCGTCTTCGGCCCGGCTTGCTTGAATCCTGATGGAGCAGTGAGCAAGGGACTCATGTCTGAGTATACCCTGCCACACCCATAGTGGCCAAAAACGATTCAGAAAAGGGGGTGGTGATGAACAGAGTGTCTGAATTAAGCAGACCACTCTTACCCAGTCCAAAGATCAGGGCTTGATCCATCACCGTTATTTAGCTCACTGCCCCATCCCAGCTCAGAACCTGGCTATATGCAAATTAGTCTGTCCCTGGCCCAGTGCATCATGGGAACAGGGCAGACCAAACTACCAAGCCAATTCTTCACCAGAAAGGAGACAAGCTTCCGGGGACCGGTTTCTGGCATTACAGCCGTCTTCGGCCCGGCTTGCTTGAATCCTGATGGAGCAGTGAGCAAGGGACTCATGTCTGAGTATACCCTGCCACACCTATAGTGGCCAAAAACGATTCAGAAAAGGGGGTGGTGATGAACAGAGTGTCTGAATTAAGCAGACCACTCTTACCCAGTCCAAAGATCAGGGCTTGATCCATCACCGTTATTTAGCTCACTGCCCCATCCCAGCTCAGAACCTGGCTATATGCAAATTAGTCTGTCCCTGGCCCAGTGCATCATGGGAACAGGGCAGACCAAACTACCAAGCCAATTCTTCACCAGAAAGGAGACAAGCTTCCGGGGACCGGTTTCTGGCATTACAGCCGTCTTCGGCCCGGCTTGCTTGAATCCTGATGGAGCAGTGAGCAAGGGACTCATGTCTGAGTATACCCTGCCACACCTATAGTGGCCAAAAACGATTCAGAAAAGGGGGTGGTGATGAACAGAGTGTCTGAATTAAGCAGACCACTCTTACCCAGTTCAAAGATCAGGGCTTGATCCATCACCGTTATTTAGCTCACTGCCCCATCCCAGCTCAGAACCTGGCTATATGCAAATTAGTCTGTCCCTGGCCCAGTGCATCATGGGAACAGGGCAGACCAAACTACCAAGCCAATTCTTCACCAGAAAGGAGACAAGCTTCCGGGGACCGGTTTCTGGCATTACAGCCGTCTTCGGCCCGGCTTGCTTGAATCCTGATGGAGCAGTGAGCAAGGGACTCATGTCTGAGTATACCCTGCCACACCTATAGTGGCCAAAAACGATTCAGAAAAGGGGGTGGTGATGAACAGAGTGTCTGAATTAAGCAGACCACTCTTACCCAGTCCAAAGATCAGGGGTTGATCCATCACCGTTATTTAGCTCACTGCCCCATCCCAGCTCAGAACCTGGCTATATGCAAATTAGTCTGTCCCTGGCCCAGTGCATCATGGGAACAGGGCAGACCAAACTACCAAGCCAATTCTTCACCAGAAAGGAGACAAGCTTGGAAGGGTATACTCAGATGTGAGTCCCTTGCTCATTGCACCATCAGGATTCAAGCAAGCCGGGCCGAAGACGCCTGAAATGGCAGAAACCGGTCCCCGGAAGCTTGTTTCCTTCCCAGTACAAGAATTGGCTTGGTAGTTTGGTTTGCCCTGTTCCCATCATGCACTGGGACAGGAACAGACTAATTTGCATATAGCCAAGTTCTCGGCTGGGATGGTGCAGTGAGCTAAAAAACGGTGATGGATCAAGCCCTGATCTTTGGACTGGGTAAGAGTGGTCTGCTTAATTCAGGCACTCTGTTCATCACCACCCCCTTTTCTGAATCATTTTGTCCACCATAAGCGTGGAAGGGTATACTCAGATGTGAGTCCCTTGCTCATTGCACCATCAGGATTCAAGCAAGCCGGGCCGAAGACGCCTGAAATGGCAGAAACCGGTCCCCGGAAGCTTGTTTCCTTCCCAGTACAAGAATTGGCTTGGTAGTTTGGTTTGCCCTGTTCCCATCATGCACTGGGACAGGAACAGACTAATTTGCATATAGCCAAGTTCTGGGCTGGGATGGTGCAGTGAGCTAAAAAACGGTGATGGATCAAGCCCTGATCTTTGGACTGGGTAAGAGTGGTCTGCTTAATTCAGGCACTCTGTTCATCACCACCCCCTTTTCTGAATCGCTGGAATATTCCGGCGCAAAGTTCTCCCTTTTGTGTATTCTTTATTTCTAGAGTGGAGTCTGTTGCCCACTTCCTATTCGAATGCCCGGCCTACAAATCCCCGAGATCCAGGTGGCTAAAACCACTATGCAGGGAGCTAGGTACCAGACATCATATAGTCGCTTTGCGAATTTTGATGTCTGACACCCGGCCCTTTGTATGTTTGTGGTATGTCCAAATACCTAGTTTGGGCTTGGTCGATCAGATTTAAACGGCTTAATGTCATTGTCTAATTGTGCAAAAAAAAACACACAAATGCCTAGAACACTCTTTTTTTGAAAAGACAAAAACAATTACTGAAGGTTCAGATTACTCTTTATTGAATTCTGACCTGGTAGTTATATCTTATACCTTTGACTTCTTTTTTTACTTGCAAAGTTTTTTTTCACATATATATTCAGTAGCAAAAATAGGACAAACTGTACATATATGTTCGAGGCATATGGGCTGCAGATGGTACATTTATGAATAGATCGCCATCTGGTGTTGGGCTCGGATGATTGCACTTGTTTTTCTCTTGGAGAAGTCATTTGTCGTCACGAGACCGATGACTCCTCCTTTGGGTGCTAGTGCGCATGGGCATCGACTCCATCCTTAGATTGTTTTTTTCCGCCATCGGGTTCGGATGAGGATCGAAGCGCTCCGGATCGACTTCGACAAAAAAGTTATATTTCGGCGCGTATTCCCTTTCCAATTCGACGGTATTGTTATCAGGCGCGAGTACATTTCCATTTCGACGCGCTTTGACGTCAACAACAAGATTTCCAACTTCTACGTCGACGAGACCGGGAGGCCCATCTCGACGTAGTCGAGCCCGGAGTCCATGGAAAGGACTCCATTCAAAAAATGTCCAACGTGTGGTGCTAAGTTCCCACACAAGGACCTACACGAGGTGTGCAACCTCTGCTTATCCCCTGAACACGAATCCAGGGACTGTGAAGCCTGCGCGGCATTCTCCTCCAAGTCGACGATTAGAAACCGTCGAGCCCGAAGACACGAGGCGTCGAGAATGCAGTCAGAGCCAATCCCGGAGCTGTTCGAGGCACAGGACCCCGAAGAGGAAGAAGAAGATGAGGAAGAGTCGGGGTCGGAAGCGGATGAGTATGACGTCGAAAAAATCGACGTTCATCAAACCGTGAGTGACGACGTCCCTTTACCAAAAAACAGACCCCGATCGGTGTCGACCCCGTTTCTGACGCCCCGCCTTCGGGCTCGGCAACGAAACCGAAACACTCGGCCTCCCACCATGTTGGATCCGAGAAACGGCCCACCTCGACATCGACACCGAAGCTCCATACAAAGGAAAGCTCGAAGTCGAAACATTCCATGTCGAAACCGAAACATGCTTCAACGTCAAAGACTTCCTCGACACCGAAAATATCGGAATCGAATAAACTCTCGGTGCCGAAAACACAAATGGACAGTCAGAAGCAAAAGCACCTTTCGGAACCAAAAAACTTCGGTACCGACACAGGAGCATCCAACAGATCCCAAACAAAAGACTTTGTTTATTGATCCACAAACTGGCAAGGTAGTGACAAAACTACCTAAAAAGAGGAAGAATGAACAGTTGGACGACAAAACTCCTCCTCCTAAAAAGAGAACAATGGGGACAAGTACAACTCCTCCCCTTTCTCCACAGCCTAAAGACACATCCTCTTCTCCTCTTCCCCACACTCTGCCAGCTATTCCTTTTACACCACGCCCATCTACACCTCTAACAGATGTAGAAAGTGACATAGGAGAGGGGGAACATCCTAGGGATGATGAAGACACTGTCCCAGAGGATGCAGACCCATGGGAAGATTATAATGTAGTGTCAGATAATGATAACGACCCTGAACTGTATCCCTCAAAACCTTCACCACCTGATGATAATACAGGTTTTGCACAGTTAATTAATAGGGCAGCAAAATATCACAAGGTAGAATTACATGCAGAACCTCAAATAGAGGATTTCCTTTTAGAAACACTATCTGCTGCACAAAGAACATCAGGAACACTACCAATGCTTAAGGGTCTCCTCAATCACACATCAGAAATATTCAAAGACCCGGTGAGGGCTAGGGTATTAAACCCAAGAACTGATAAAAAAATATAAGGCAGCCCCAAAGGACCCAATATTTATCAAGGGACAAATACCTCTGGACTCGCTAGTGGTCACAAACGATCGTAAAAGAGCAAACTCATTAACTACTGGAGAAGCTCCTCCTCCTGACAAGGAATCTAGGTTAATAGATGCCTCTGGCAAAAGAGTAGCATCCCAAGCGGCAAACAGCTGGCGCATAGCTAATACGCAAGCGCTACTTGCACGTTATGACAGAGCTCAATATGATGAGTTAGAAAAACTCATTACGCATCTCCCTAAAGAACATCAAAAGAAGGCAGATCAGCTCATACAAGAAGGGAAAATAATAACTAATACTTCCATTAAGTGCGCCCTAGATGCAGCAGACACTGCAGCAAGATCCATAAACACAAGCATC
Source organism: Lissotriton helveticus (assembly GCF_964261635.1). Classification (NCBI taxonomy): domain Eukaryota; kingdom Metazoa; phylum Chordata; class Amphibia; order Caudata; family Salamandridae; genus Lissotriton; species Lissotriton helveticus. The sequence continues at coordinate 232,268,422 of NC_136072.1, read as the reverse complement.
ATGCTAAGAAGACATGCATGGCTCAGAGCAGGGTTCAAACAAGAGGTACAAACATCCTTATTGAACCAGCCTTTTGATGAGAAAACACTTTTCGGCTCAGGGACAGATGAGGCCTTAGAAAAGATGAAAAAAGACACAGAAACGGCTAAATCAATGGGAGCATTGCAACAGCCAACTCAAAGAGGTTCCTTTCGTAGGTCCACCTATAGAGGCGGATCCAAGAATACAGGTACAAGCCAGCAATCAACCTCTTTTACAGAGTGCTTTAAGAATGCAGGAGTTTAACTTTAATATCACAACACGGAATACCTGGGGGTCAAAATCATAAGTCAAACAGAAAGGATCACAACACAGATATTACACCAATAACACCCGTGAGGACATTTTGTGTATTAAGGAAGCCAGGCCAAGTCAAGGCTCAAGGGCGTATAGAGAAAATGATTCCCATCAGAAGCCACACTGTACCGCCCTCTTTCTCATCATTTGGGTTCTCCTTACCCAGGAGACAAAAAACGGCTGGTCAGTTGTTACCGTAGCCGAAAAATGTGACAAGGGGGAGGTATATTGTGCAAAAATTAAAGAGGCTCCTGAATAAAGCAGTGTATAGTGATAATTGTGAGAAGTGAAAGGTAATCTTAAAATTAGGTGAATTGGGTAGAGAAACAGAATTTATTAGTATCTCCCAATCCCTAAGGTTAAAAAGCAAGTGTAAGTGCGGGTTTGAAATAATAACCGTACTTAATAGTGGTCAACATGTTTCTGCATGTAAGCGGAACAAAATTTCCAATGCATTCGTCAGGACCAATTGGTGGTAAACACTACTGCTTATAATAAATAATGAAAAGAATTATATCACCTGAAAGTCCCAGGTGTGTACTCAACCATGTACTGTCATTGCGTTGCATCACACGGTATTGGATCCAAACAGAAAGACAAAGACACAAAAACAGAAAAACATGAATAAATCATATTCTCAGGTTTTTTTTTGGAGTACAAACCCAGTATGATGGAGACCCATTCACACCTGTTCGGAAATCACATTCCAAATTACACTCACCCATAGTTGTTGGTTGAGAGGCTTCACCCCACCTGGCTGCAGCTCAGGTTGAAGGAGCACCGCTCTAAAAGTAATGTTATTTTGCTTTTAGAGTTGATAAAACAACAATATAAAAGAGTTTAAAAGGTTTAGGCAAAGGTCAGATGTGGCTATTGTCACTCCATCAATATTTTTCCGTGGGCGCCCCACCACCACAAACACCCAGCAATCGTATCCGGGGGGCAATATTCCACCAAAGTACCCATTCAGGCAGAATCAAGTGGCAGATTGTAAATGCGATCACAGTGCGCGAAAATGCTCTCAAGGTAAGGCACAGTTTTATTAATTTTTGCTTTGGTTTTGCGCGTATTATACATCTAGCTGGACAAGTGTTATTAGATGCAAAGCGCGCTGTCAAATCAAAGCGGAAAGAGCAGAGAAAGCAGCCGCCCGCGATGCATAGATTAAAGCAGAACGCCCGCCGCCCGCGATTTACAGAGAGCGAAGCCATTACCGCTCCCTAGCATACGCGGGTGAACAACAGAAGGGTGCGTTCTAGCAGGCAAAGCGGCCGCCTACCTTTCCGTCGGTGTCTCCGGGCAGTCGTCTGTACTGTCTGGGGGGGCACCGGCGAGCAGCCAGAACAGATGTTTGTAACCTTGGATTCTGCTGAAGCGCATCACGTGATGAGAGAACAGTCACGTGATGCAGGGCATGATGGAACATGTAGTTCCAACTGAGTTTTCGCAAATATTAAGATAAATGCAAATATATATGTTCAGATAATTACCGGGACACAATATATATAATAATATTGTTCAAAAAAATTGTATTGTTCACAAAAATCACCAAGACCTCCAATACAAGAGGGTATTTCAAAGTGATTATAAATAACATTTATTTGTTAAGCACAGGGAATTGTAGAAAGATCTGGATAGAGCTCTAGTCTATCTATGTGTAAGGTTCATTAGAAGTGATACTGTTAGTCATTGTAAGGATTAGTGAGAACTAGAGATGATTTTTGCTGGACTGTCTTGGAACAACCTCATATTCCGGAGTCTTGTACTGACATCAGTCGCTTCCTTTTCAAAATAGAACAAAAATGGGTCTATCGATTGAACTGCGATAAGGAGGGTTTGAACGAGCCAATTCCCTGGAGTTCTCTCTAGTTCTCACTAATCCTTACAATGACTAACAGTATCACTTCTAATGAACCTTACACATAGATAGACTAGAGCTCTATCCAGATCTTTCTACAATTCCCTGTGCTTAACAAATACATTTTATTTATAATCACTTTGAAATACCCTCTTGTATTGGAGGTCTTGGTGATTTTTGTGAACAATACAATTTTTTTGAACAATATTATTATATATATTGTGTCCCGGTAATTATCTGGACATATATATTTGCATTTATCTTAATATTTGCGAAAACTCAGTTGGAACTACATGTTCCATCATGCCCTGCATCACGTGACTGTTCTCTCATCACGTGATGCGCTTCAGCAGAATCCAAGGTTACAAACATCTGTTCTGGCTGCTCGCCGGTGCCCCCCCAGACAGTACAGACGACTGCCCGGAGACACCGACGGAAAGGTAGGCGGCCGCTTTGCCTGCTAGAACGCACCCTTCTGTTGTTCACCCGCGTATGCTAGGGAGCGGTAATGGCTTCGCTCTCTGTAAATCGCGGGCGGCGGGCGTTCTGCTTTAATCTATGCATCGCGGGCGGCTGCTTTCTCTGCTCTTTCTGCTTTGATTTGACAGCGCGCTTTGCATCTAATAACACTTGTCCAGCTAGATGTATAATACGCGCAAAACCAAAGCAAAAATTCATAAAACTCTGCCTTACCTTGAGAGCATTTTCGCGCACTGTGATCGCATTTACAATCTGCCACTTGATTCTGCCTGAATGGGTACTTTGGTGGAATATTGCCCCCCGGATACGATTGCTGGGTGTTTGTGGTGGTGGGGCGCCCACGGAAAAATATTGATGGAGTGACAATAGCCACATCTGACCTTTGCCTAAACCTTTTAAACTCTTTTATATTGTTGTTTTATCAACTCTAAAAGCAAAATAACATTACTTTTAGAGCGGTGCTCCTTCAACCTGAGCTGCAGCCAGGTGGGGTGAAGCCTCTCAACCAACAACTATGGGTGAGTGTAATTTGGAATGTGATTTCCGAACAGGTGTGAATGGGTCTCCATCATACTGGGTTTGTACTCCAAAAAAAACCCTGAGAATATGATTTATTCATGTTTTTCTGTTTTTGTGTCTTTGTCTTTCTGTTTGGATCCAATACCGTGTGATGCAACGCAATGACAGTACATGGTTGAGTACACACCTGGGACTTTCAGGTGATATAATTCTTTTCATTATTTATTATAAGCAGTAGTGTTTACCACCAATTGGTCCTGACGAATGCATTGGAAATTTTGTTCCGCTTACATGCAGAAACATGTTGACCACTATTAAGTACGGTTATTATTTCAAACCCGCACTTACACTTGCTTTTTAACCTTAGGGATTGGGAGATACTAATAAATTCTGTTTCTCTACCCAATTCACCTAATTTTAAGATTACCTTTCACTTCTCACAATTATCACTATACACTGCTTTATTCAGGAGCCTCTTTAATTTTTGCACAATATACCTCCCCCTTGTCACATTTTTCGGCTACGGTAACAACTGACCAGCCGTTTTTTGTCTCCTGGGTAAGGAGAACCCAAATGATGAGAAAGAGGGCGGTACAGTGTGGCTTCTGATGGGAATCATTTTCTCTATACGCCCTTGAGCCTTGACTTGGCCTGGCTTCCTTAATACACAAAATGTCCTCACGGGTGTTATTGGTGTAATATCGGTGTTGTGATCCTTTCTGTTTGACTTATGATTTTGACCCCCAGGTATTCCGTGTTGTGATAGTAATATTTGGGGCCTGTACCTGGTTGGTCGCTAAACCTGCCCTGAGACCCTCCACCAAGTATTTGTTGTGTATGTTTAACTTTAATAGCCAGCTATTAGTTTTGTCAATACAACAAAGGACTAGTACATTTAAAATATATGATAATCAATCTGGTCACTCTGCATGGAATCCAGCCTTTGCTGTGTCTCAAATAAACCGTAAAGAATTGCGGGTTTACTCTACAGGGGTTGTGACTTTTTAGTCCATACTATATCTCCCTGTAGATTCCTCAATTCCCTCCTGCATCTCCTGTTAGCATAACTCAGGTGCGATTCTTTATTACAAGCTATTGATTATTATTTTAGCTATTGCAGTCTTATTTTTCCTGATTGTCTGGGTGGATGCAAGTGGCCATGAGAACTGAAATCACAGGTGTGGGTGGTGTCTTCATGGACCCATATCATGTCTGGTGACTCAAACGGATCCATGGCTGAAGTAACAACTGCACTTTTTGAATAGGATGATAAGATTGAAGCTTCCGCTGGATTAAAACAAGCATTTGCAATGCAATTGGTCTCTGCTTTGGGACCTTATATGTGGTTAGCTATGCAGCACATTAGCCTGGGTGCTGTAACCTCTACTGTTCTTTAACATGGAGGGAAAATAAGCACCTAACTGCGTGACACGCCAGGTATGGGAACACATGGAGAGAAATATTGCCTTTCAGCTGGAAATGGTATAGTAAAAAGCTCTGTTTTTAATATAAAATAAGGGCCTTTGGTGGTCATTTCACTAAAAATACAAGATTTGAAAAAAAATATTATTGTCTACAGCTGCTCGTGGAAGACCATTTCTATGGACTGGAATCTAGAGAATGCTAAAGTGATTCTGGTATTTTACTGACCTCTGCTGGTCGTTTTCTTTCAACAAACAAGAAAAAAAAGAAATCCCCTTAGCTGAAAGCAATTTTGGTATTTTACTGACCTCTGCTGGTCGTTTTCAATTAAGACAGTTAAATAGAGGCAGTTGGACAGAAAAGAAAGTCCCTAAGCAGAAGCAGACATATCCTAGGGCTGATCTCCAGAGCCCACAAAGTACATACACATATAAGTATATACTAAAGTATATACAAGAAGTCTCGAATGCTCGACCTAAAAAACAGGTTTTTGTCACCTGGAGAAGATTGAACAATGAGTGATCGCATGTAAGAAGTAATATCCATTGGGAAAAAAATTAAAGAAGGTAAGTAACTTTTTTCTCTCAGTAGTATGGCAGACCAAATACCTTTTTAGAAATTTCAGTGCAAATTTTGGCATCCTATGTCTTCATTCAAAATGAGATTTAAGATCATTCATGTGCATAGTCTGAATTTCTGGATTTGGCTGTACTGTTTGGATCATGCACATTTTCAGAGCACAACTAGTTTGGTGAAATCCAAATGTTCTTGAGTCAATCTTAGGGGAAGTTTATTTTGCCTGTCAAGGGGGGGGGGGATATGGGGGGTCAAAGTTGTGTCCCCTGTATGTGCAGGGTGGAGGTGTATAGCAAAAGTGTTTGCTGTGGCTTTTAAATGAAGATTTTTACTGCTACTCTGCAACTTTATTATGCAATGGGACAAATCTGAACCAGAACACTAGACTTTTGCTTAAAATTACTCTACCATAGTATTATATATTTTCTGATGATAATGAGTTTTTGAGCTTCCTAAACAACAATGGCAGTTCGGACAGGTCAATGCTCAACATTTGGTTCTCCTTGGTATGGTAGCATCTCTGTCAACAAGAGCATCATAATCAGCAGCTTTTCTTTTTTTATATACGGCCACACGCATACTGACATTTTGAGTTATCCCGGCCTTTGATGATTGAGAGATAACCATCCCAATGAGAAGCAAATATTGAGCATTAATCCATTATAATCAAGAACAGGATAAGTAAACTTATACAGTATACAATAGGATCAACCACTAGGTCAGTTCTTTGTGTATCCCGAAATATGGTGCTTTCATAACACTATTAGTGAGTGGTCTAGGCAACGCGTGAGTGCTAGTTTTGTGTCTGTGGTATTGAACGATAATATCCCTTTATAGTGGGGAACCGGTTTCACAAAATGTGAAGAAGTGATAGTGAATCCAACCGCACTACGATAGTGATATCCTGTTTCGGAAAATGGCCATACTACTCCTGTAATGGAGTACTTCTCTCTGGATGCAGGTAATACTATTATAGCAGAACTATTCAATTGCACTGCACAACTACTTCTAAATGACACAAATATGACAAGTGTCTAAGAGACTCCAGCAACCTGTCCTTGTGCAGTATGTTAAATTCTGATAGAGACTGCAGACTCCTCATCTTTGGAATACTTCACCAGGTGTCAGACTGGATTTGGAAACTTTTGAGCAGTACCTGTAAGCGCAGTCAGGTGGCACTGTGCGACGTCTCACTGACGTTGTTCAGAGAATGACAAGTGAAGCCAATATAGGTGACAGATCCGTGCTATGTCTGTTTCTTGCCACCAGATGTGGATCGAGAGCTACCTATCGTTTCCATTTGAAACCCATTTACCTCCCAATTTTTGTAATCCATTTAGTAAGGCAAATCGCACCTCCTGAGACAACAGGTTTTATATCTCGGAGGAAGTGTCACAAGCGAATGTCGGTGACATGAGGTTTGGCTGTAGTGCCTGGTGTGGGCTCTGGACTCTAATGCTTACAGTGATTATACATCGATTAATCTGAATAACATATGGAACCACAAGGCGAAGCTCTACATGCCGAATCGAACAAGGACACCGCGTCCAAAGGTCTATCTCATTCCCATTCCAAAAACCTGTCCCAAGGTAGATAGTCATTGCACTCCAAATCCTCCACCAAGTTGAAGAAGAAAAACTTTAAATTCCAGAGGGGGACTCAGGCCCCTACCCCGACTCTGGTACTCCTGAGAAGGTGCAAGGGTGTTCTCATCACTCTCGATCTTGCTACCGAAGTCTGTCGGACACTTAACCAATCCCAGTCCATGCCCAGCACAACCTGAGTTTTCAAGGCCATCTGTCACACTCAGGCAGATCCGAGAATTCAGTGAGGCCATGTTGCATTCTCTTTCACCTCCCTCTTGGCCCCACGAAGCCCTCAGCACAGTTGGATCTTGAGAACGGGACCTCTACTAACGCCTTTGCTGACTCCGGCTCCATCGTCGACTTCGGTCCCCAGAACGTTGTCACACATGCCAACTCAAATGACGTCAGAGCACGAGGCACAACTCATTATGCTCTCCAACCTGACTTTAACCGAGGTTGTGCATGATGCCCATCGCGCTGCAGCCTTTGTCGGTCGGCCTAAACTGCCTAATATCCCAGTCCTGCAGGAGAGACCTCACACACTATATTCTTTGTGGGACGTACTCTAGTAAGGACAAATGATACAGGAGACCAGTTTGGCTAATCGTTCCATGAGGAAAATTGTTAGGAGAACCTCCAAGATGCAATTTGCCTTGATACCTCTGCTGACTCTGGATAGTCTCACTCCCTGGTCCTGCCACTGAGGAAAGCACTTCCTTTGCAGTGGTTATATGGAGGGCGGCTGAGTTTCTCGTCATCCAGCTCCCAATTTTAGAGGTAAAAAATAACATTCTGACTGAAGTCCTCCAACTAGGGCAGACTAATACTGAGCCTATATTGCCCTTTATTGAGGCCCTCACCGATGTTCTCTGGGCCTGGGTGAAAACTTGCTCTGGGTTCTCGGTAAAGTAGACATATTACGTGGAGCTATCACCCTGCCAGTGGCAACCCTGCTTTTCTGACTTCGTATCCTTCCTCGAGAGCTTAGTGATACAAGCTTACACCAGCAGGACAAACCCTCATGCCTTCCCAACTGCTTCTGTGCATAGGAACTCTAAGAGGGGAGACCTTTGGGAAGAGGGTATATTTGTCCTCAAGTTGAGCTCTCCGGTCATTCAATGTCAGTCGCCTTTTGGGCAATTATTCCCACGCTCTCTGGGACTCAGTAGCTCAAGTCCTTCCAGGTGTCCCTGAGGACCTTTGTCCTTCACTGTACTGACCCAAGCCATACTAGATGGCTGTGACGCTGCCAAGTTTACACCACAGATTTCATAGGTCGAGCCATTGTTACTAGCATTGCTATCCTTTGCCATTCCTGGATGAAATCCACAGTTTTCTGTAGCAATATTCAGTTTTCCATAATGGACATGCCCTATGATGGAACTGGTCATTTTGGAGATAAAGCAGAATCCGACCTTGAGCGTTTCAAAGACAGCAGAGCCACACTTTGCTCCCTGGACTTAGCTGCTCCGCCACATCAACCGCATCAGCCCTTCCTATCTTTTCACGGCACTGGCAGGGGTACCTCATACAGACAACCACTTCAGCCTCAGCGGGGATCTCAGCATTGCATGGCAGAGACAGAGCACCAGTTAGTCTACCGTTCTTGGCCCTACCTGCCAAACCACTTTAGACAGCCCTTAGCCAAGCACATCCATCCAGTTGGAGGCAACATCCAAGAATTTTATCGGATTGACTGACCACAACATCAGACAGGTGGGTCCTGCAGATCATTTAGAGGTGGAATGAGCTACGCTTCCTGCCAGCTCCGCCACCCCTTCCACCATCCCCAGAATGTCTGATGGAAGACCATTTATGCGTCGTACACCAAGAAGTGCAAGTCCTTTTGGCAAAAGGGCGATGAAGAGGATGCCTACAGAGGAGTGGGTTGTGGTTTTAGGTCCCGCCTACACAACGCGCATGCGTTGCATTGGAGGGGACCTCATGTAAGCGACTTGCTTTTTGGGCCAAAAACGTGTACGCGTTGCATTGCCACCAATGGCAATGCGTGCACGTGAGGTGATCTACTTACGGGAGCGCGCGCCACCAAATATCATCAATTAACGCTCCCGCAAGTGCAGGCCCCCCTCTTCCCCCCTGCTGCTGCGCCACCTCCTGCTGCAGAGCGAGCTTGTTTTTCTCGCTAAGTGTGTGCATCCTAGGTGCAGTTCTCTTAAGAATCCAGTAGATGCCCCCAGAGACCACCCAACTTGTACACCCGTGACTGGCTACATAGAATCGATGTATGCTATAGTGACAAGGGCTATTCGCTCAATAATAGCGGCATCTTGTTGTTAACGCATGCAGGTAAGTATGCCAGGATTTGGCGATAATTTCCGATCCGTTAATTTCAGAAGGAATCGTGGCCGCGCACCCACTGAGACAACTTCCAAACACCGACTCCCTCCTTGAATCCTGCTTGTCGCTCAGAAGTGAAACTGTTCTTACGACCCTCAACGCGTTTGTACCACCCAAAAACTCCCCTCCTTTGATTTGCTTCACTGTGACGTCACATGACCCATGTTTTACCACTAAGTTCCTGAGTCTGAATCATCCCTGGACTTTGCCATAGTTCCGTGCGACTTTCACTTTGGCGCCTCCCCTCCCCTTCAACGGGGACTTTTTAAGGCCCTTTTATTGCAGTGTGGAAGTCCAGTGGTGGCGCCGTAAGGCAGCTGCCTGTTGTGGTCTTACTGTTGCACTCCGCTCTGCTGCGGTTTCTTTGTATGTGAAGTTGTTGCATATAAACTCCCCTAGGCATTGTACATCCTATGTTGTCTTCCAGCACCAGCCCATCAAAGGTGACTGCAGCGATTCATGGAACCTTGAGGTCAGCCTCGAAGCCCTGGTTTTGGTAGATGTAAATGCAGGGGTGTGTAGGAATGTACAACAGGAATGGAATTACAGTGAGGTAATCAGGACATTTGCTCCTCATTTTCTTTCTTTCCCCAGTTCTTAAAATCTTGACAACCAAGGCCTTTTTAGGAATCTCATTCCTGCCCTAACAGCCACACATAACACTACGTACTGCAGCACAGTCACAACAATCTCAAACACAGTACTAAATTGTGCACGTGAAAAGAAGGCAGAAAGCTAGTTCCAGAAGCAAGATCCCATTCTTCACCCACCTCCAGCCTGTAATGTATGATGAAGGTAGACAAAGCCTTGTTGAAGGTCGACACGTTTCAAAACATAAACCCTGTGTCTCGGCTCATGATGCTGACATACCTCTAGTATATTGTCCCTGAAGGCACAGTGACGATTCTTCCCAAGATGTGATCCGTAAATGAAATCACCATGCAAAATCCACTTAGTGGGAAAGGCTCTGTTCAATCTCTTTCTTGCAGATCAAAATTAACAAATGTAATTTTGTTTGACTGGGAAAATAAGTCCCATACAAGTAATTCCCCATTCCAAGAACCTGAACTCATAATTGCACAGTACTGGGGTTGATTTTACTGCACACGAATGGTAAATGTGCATGCAAGGCAAATTCCTTGTAATTTTCTTTGACTGGGAAAATAAGTCCCATACAAGTAATTCCCCATTCCATGAACCTGAACTCATAATTGCACAGTACTGGGGTTGATTTTACTGCACACGAATGGTAAATGTGCATGCAAATCTACCATTCAGTAAATCTACCCCAGTACAGTGCAACTCGTAATTAGGACCTATGGGACAGATGTACAAAGCTTTTTTCTAGTCGTAAATTGCTTGATTAGCACAATCGAGGCACTTGTAACATAAAAAAATGCTTTTTCTAAAGTACAAAATGCAAATTGCAATTTGGTAACTTGTTACAGATTGAATTTAGCATTTGTGATTCGATATTTGGAAGGGGTGTGTATGGCTTCCTTTCCACATACCAAATCGGTATTATTGGACCTGGCCCTTTTGGCAGGTTCACCCCGAGACTTTTTGCTTTTTCCTAGCCTGTTTCTGGAACCTGGTGGTGGTGATTTTAGGCCTTGGCACACTTTTTCACCGTGTCACAGTGTAAAGTGCGTGAGCTCTCTGTGTATGTGTGGTGAGTGACCTGCCCTCCCATAGGAATGAATGGGGAATATGTATGCCCATGGTAGTTCCTGATGTGTGGGGAGTGCAGGGTCGAGTTTGATATGTGCAAACTCGTGAGATTAAATGCTGCATAATGGTGTATGCGGCATGATTGTGTCTAGTCTAGAAGTGCAACTTTTAGAAGTTGGCATATTTGTGTAATTTGTGCCTGGCGTGTGATTGGCTGGTGAGCCTGGCCCAGAGTGCCTGGGCCTGCTTGTGGATTGACTGTCTGGTTTGAGGGCGACAGGGGCTGCAGAGCCCCCAAGAGGTTGTCTGAGGCAGCCCGTGGATGAAAGGCAGCATCTGCTGCCAGGGAAGTGGGAGGAGATAGCACCTGATAGTGAATGAGGCTGTGCCTGCCTGCCACAATGCTGGCTCCACCTCCCCGCTGGGCGACTGTCACCTCTGTCCCTGATACTGAAAGAAAGAAGGAAGCCAGGAAGCCCAAGGGCTCCAGCAACACCCAAGAACTGGTTTAGACCGGGTTCAGGGCCCACTTGCACAAAGACTTCAAAGACTTTTCTCTGTATAAGAAGGGGCTGTGTCCCCTTCCAAAATGTTCTTGTTTTTGGCCTTGAATCTGCCAGGGGCGTGCTGCTGCTTGGGCCCAGGGGAATCCCTGGGCCCTGCCCAGCCCCTGGACACCTGATGGGCTTTCCTTCTCTGGGAGCTGCTGTGCTCCACCTTATGTCCTGGACTGCTGAGGTCCTGGACCCCTGAAGGACTTTGCTGGAATTGTGGACCTTTACTGTTCCCTAGCGCTGGGAGTGCTTTGCTCTCACCCCTAGCGCCTGGTGGCGCTTTATTTCAGCCTTTAGTGCTAGGAGCGCTTTATTTTTCTGTTGTAGCGCTTGGAAGCGCTTGATTTGCTATTTTTAGCGCATGGAGTGCTTTAAATTTCCTTTAGTGCTTGGGGAGCGCTTTATTTGTGGAAGCCGGTGCCCACCCGGCATTTGCCCCAGATTGCCGTGTCTTTGAAACCGCCGACGCAACCTCGGCAGCGCGACCAGAGCCGTGGGCTCGTCAGGAGGGCCGCGCTGCCATTGGCTGGCCCCAAGAAGAGTAGCCGCGCCGTGATTGGCTGACCGGCCCGGATTCCCTGATGACGCGTCCCCGGGCCGCGCCGTGATTGGCTGCCGGTCCGGGGAGAGAGAGGAAGATGGCGGCGGCTGCTGCGGGGCTCCCGTGAGCGAGAGGGAGCCCCGAGAGAAGAGGAGCATAGCGGCTGGTCGTCGGGGCTCCCGTGTGCTGGAGGGAGCCCCGGGAGAAGACGTGCAGCCTGTCGTCCTGCGAGGGGGCGGGAGGCGCAATGCCAGTGCCTGCCCCTCCGCGCTGCTCGAGTGAAGCCCGCAGAGGAAGCGCCGTTGCCCAGAGGAGCCCCCGCCAGGAGAAGAACAGCCCGGTGAGTCGAAGGGCTGGCGGGCTCCGTGTGGGCTACTGTGGGTGCCTGTTGAAGGCACAGTGACGGCAAAGAGCGGCCCCACTTGCCAGCGGGCCGCTCCAACATTTGGGGCATGATTTTAGGAGCTTGAGAGCTCCGCCACGGCAGGGGTATATTCCGGGCGGCCCCAGATGGCAGTGGGCCGCCCCCACGTTCTGTCAATGGCCCCTGTGGCCCGTGTCTTCCCCCAGTTGTTTCGAGAGCCACGGAGGCTCTAGTGGGGGGGCACATTATTGGTTGAGTCCAGAGGGGCTCACCACCCACCTGATGTTTAGGGCCCAGTGAGGCCCTTGGGGGACACGAGTGTTTCAGAGCCTGTGTGGCTCCAACGTTCTTCACAATGGGGCATGTGTGATATGCCCAGAGCCTGTGTGGCTCCAGCAGTGGGCGCAGTTGGCGCCTAAGGGTCAGTGAGGACCCTGTCGCAGTTCTGCTTCACATTGCCCAGCAATTAGTGGGCAGCTGCACCGTTAAGGTCTTTTGTGTTCCCACGTGCCCAGCAAGTAGTGGGCACCTGCCACGTTTATGCCCCTGACATTGAGACACAGAGCGTCCTAGCCCCAACAAGGCCAATTGGCCTAGGGACTGTCACAGGTGGTGGCTTATGAAGGTTTTGCGCAATTGTGTGGTTTTTCCTTGCACCTCTGAATGTTTTAGGCATCATGTGTCTTTGCGCTATTGAGTTGTGCTTTCTTTCCTGGCACCTCTGAATGTTTCTATGCATCATGTGTCTTCCTGGATTTTACACCTCTGAATGTGTTGGTTTATGCATCACGTGTTCTTCCTTCCCTACACCTCTGAATGTTTTAGGCATCATGTGTTTTCTTTCCTTACACCTCTGAATGTTTTATGCATCATGTGTTTACCTTTTTTCCTACACCGCTGAATGTGTTTTTGATACATCATGTGTTATGTGTTCTTGCTGATACCCCTAAATGTATTTTCAGGTCTCCGCTAGCCGCACGAAGCGCGTCTCCGCCGAGCCCCTTTTGTCGGCATGTGTGCTTCCCAGGAGACAGTCCTGGCCGCGCGCATCGCCTTGGAGGCGATTTGAAAGTGGCACGCGCCGACTGGCACGTGCCACGCTCGGCCTGGCTGTCTCCTGGGAAGCACAAACATACCCAGGCACACCTCCCCCTGCACGCATGCGCCCACACACACACACACGAGCGGAGACAGACACACAGACAGATACACTACCCCCTCCCCCCGCCGTCGCACACAGAGACACACACACAGGAGCGAACATACACGCGCACACACACGAGCGCCCCCCAAGGCCCACTTACCGCCAATCCAGGGTGTTCTGTCGCCTCCGCGGGGCTCTCCGGCATGGGAGCCCCGCATCACGCACTGCTCTTGACCAGGAACTCTGTGGGCGCGGGCTTCGCGCACAAGACGGAAGTCCCGCCCCCACGCTAGGTTTCGTTTTGGGATGCGTGCGCAGATATTTTCCTGCCATGCCCATTTACTTACATGCAAAGCAAGCTCCCGTCACAAACCGGTTGTCTACCTTTTGTTTACTTTGTTTACTTGCAAGCCTTCTCTTTTCACTTCTATGTCTAACATCTAACAGCCCACTCTGAATTACTAAGTCGTATGGCTGCAATGGTGACAAGCATCGTGTCTGCATTCTCTGTGTTGTGTTCTATGCATTCACTTCACAGTGCCATCCTAACATTTCTGTCTACTTAGGTGCAAATGAACTGCGCATTACAAACACTTTGTCTGCCCTCTCTTTACTCTGTTGTGTAGCTTCTTCTCTAATTGTTGCGATTGCTGCTATCTCCGTGTAATTAGGTGTAAAGCATGCGCACATTACAAACAATGTGTATACTCTCTTTTTGGTGTTGTGTGCCTTTATTTCATTCACAGTGTTTCGTCTGCTGGTTTACGTTGTTCGTAGGCTACCGTGACCACGTAAGCTATATATTTATAGCAGCACGTCTTTTTTTCTAATGTCTTTAACTTTGATAATAGCAACCACAACATTTATATAGCGCGGATAAAGTATAGCGTTTGCAAATTGTTTTGGTCACTTTGGGCGATAGGCTGGTTTTGGAGGATTTCACAGCCAGGGTGACTCCTCGCCGAGGAATCACGACTTTGTAGCTGGGAAGGGGGGAGCGCTGAGTGTTTGTTTTTTGCGGTGGATGCAAAGTGTTCATCTGACACTGCTGTGCCTCCTGGGACCATTTATGATTTAATGTCCCTCCCCCCACACGCGTGGCACTACCACCGCGAGTGTCTTGGGTGGTCTTCCGGCTGCAGGGAGCAACGCGTGCTTAGAAGCAAGTCCTTGTGGGGGGCATCCCTGCCTCGCGCATCTCAGGTGGAAGAGGCACTGAACCGGCACCAATGCACTTGGAAAGGGTGCTCGGTGGTTTGCCACACTTGCTGCAGACGTTTGCGAATTACACGGATTCGACTCCGCCTTTCATCCTTCTGAGGTCGATCAAAAAACGACATTTAGTAATATGTCTGGTGCTCATATCCAGAGGACAGTAAGGACTAAATAGGAACAATTACTTTTGTTAAGGTTGTTGGCAGTGGCACGTGGACATGTAGGCAGGTAGCAGGAAAATTTTTACAAAGTGTCACGAACCTCTTACACGTTACTTAAGGCACTGAAAGAACAGCTTCCTGCGCACATTTGAATAAGGACCTCACTGGTGTCTTGTGCACTTAAATCCCTTCTTGGGGCCCCTAAAAGGTGCGGTTCCCATAACACAGGTTGTGCAAACGAGCAGTGACCTGTGGCCTGCTGCAGTGCCACCCGGTAGCACCATCTGAACACTGTTTTTATTTTTACACTTCGGAGCGAATTCATAGCAATAATAATTGCTATTTGGCTGTTTAATTATATCGCTTGCTGCAAGTCTTGTGGCTTTAGTGCGCTTATTACTATTGTTATTACCCAGTGCATTATGCCCAACGTCTCTCCATGGCATGACTTGCTCTGCCGCGGGCTGGAGTGCGCAGAAGACAGTGTGCTGCAGCGATAAGTCATTGTTCTGCATTAAATATTTGTTTTTTGTAAGAAGTACAGTCCTGTGTGTGATTTTAGCCCCACGGCTGCCCCTCTGCACCAGAACGACCCCCCCCCCATTGCGTGCTGTAGTGTCAGCTGCTGGGTATTGATTAACCTGTCGATAATGATCGCCTTTTGGGGCCGACAGGACAGCTGCCAGGGCCCCGGGGAGCAATAAAACGAGATACCCAAATTGTGTCTCCCTCTCCCCTCCTGTGGTCATTAAAGGGTGTCAGTGGTCAAGCCCCCTCCTCAGCCGTGTAACCAGAGGGAGGGGTGTCGCCAGATTTATGCTGGCACTCAGCAGGTCGTGGGGTATTTTTACTCGCCCAGTAAATCAGTAACTCAGAACACAACCACACACACACAACCACACCCACAACCACACACACACACACACACACAACTACACGCACACTACACACAACTACACTACACACAACCACACACACAACTACACCAACAACACACACCCACAACCACACACACACAACCACACACACGCAACCACACACACGCAACCACACACACGCAACCACACACACGCAACCACACACACGCAACCACACACACGCAACCACACACACACAACCACACACACACAACCACACACACAACCACACACACACAACCACACACACACAACTACATACACACACACTACACACACACACAACTACACACACACACACAACTACACACACACACAACTACACACACACACAACTACACACACACACAACTACACACACACACAACTACACACACACACAACTACACACACACACAACTACACACACACACAACTACACACACACAACTACACAATTATAGACTTTTGTTGCAGTTGGTGTTGCAATATTTAGCAATGCCAAAAACTCAAACTTAATTATCCCGAGACCTATTGCATTGTAAATGCTTGTTTTCTTAGGTGGTTGTTCTTTTTAGTACAGGTGGTCCTAGGGAGGTCCTGGTCCCCTGCGTGACATTCTCCTAAGGTGTTTATGGTTGCGTAGGTGGTACTTACCTGTTCCCAGTAGTTACTGGATGTGATTTATAACTGTTATTTTGTGCTATCCTTTTATTCTAATTTCTGACAGTATTTCTATTTCTAAAAGTGTTGATTCTGACAGTGGCCCATGTGGCCCTGTCCTGTAAATAATCCCTTATGAATATTGCCCGTGCCAGTTCGCACAATGTACATGTGTGATTTCTATCTGATGTGGTTTTGACAAATACAAAAGTTATTTTTACATAACCTTGTGTGGAGTTCCTTTTGTGGTGTGCCTAGTATGTTGTTGCTGTTGTGTGCTGGCGCAAATGCTTTACACATTGCCTCCGAGTTTAGCCTTACTGCTCGTGCCAAGCTACCAAGGGGGTGGGCAGGGGTTATCTTGGCGTGTGACTCCCTTGCCGTGACTAGAATGGTGGTTTCTGCCTGGCTTTGGCGTCAGCCTTAGCCTACCAGAAATAGCCAATTCTAACATTGTTGGTCAGCGGTGCGGATTTGGACTTGTGTTTGCGCAGTGCCACAGCGACAGCTGGCTACATTACAAAAACTCTGCATTTTTTTTAGATAGTCACATGTTTGGGATTATTGTTTTTGATTTTGTTTTTCCTCAAGAGTGTCATTTTCAGATGGTGTTCCTGCGCATTATGTTTAGTGGCAGATGAGAGAAAATGACAGGGCGGGACGCCAGTAGAGGGGGAGGTTCCCATAGATTAGGAATCCCTTGCTGGGTCCAGTGTCCAATCCCTGTTTCTGTTCCTGTGTGGGCAGATGGAAGAGAGGGAGTGTGGAGGAGAAATGACTTGCTTGGGAGGGTGGTTATCCCCTGAGTGTAGTGTGTGTGTGGATTCCCCAGTGTGGTAGGATCCAGTGGTGGCAGCTTAAATGTGTCCAGTGCGTGAAGTCCCATTCCCAGTTCCCAGAGTATGGTGCCTGGTGCTCAGTAAGAGGGGTACAGGTTGAGAGTCCGGGGCAGTGACGAACTGTCTCACCAGTCTGGAGGGGGAGTGTGTGGATGAGTGGTGTCTTGAACTGGAGGAGTTGGTATAAGTTTTTTTTAAGGAGCTTGCACGTGAGGTGTACCTCTGGTGGTGTGCAGGAGGTCCTGCAGAGGCACTGGACAAGAAGGTGGATGTCTGGCGGTGTGCTAGATGTCTTGCAGAGGCATTAGGGAGTGATTCTAAAAGTAGTGGCGTGTGTATCTGATGATCCTGTGTAAGTGAAGAGGTTCATGTGTAGCCCAGCTAGGTCCCAGTAGGATGGTAGGGGTGTAGGGGCTCACGTCCTGTCTCAGTGGAGGCGGAGTGAGTGTGGGACGGTGTGTCCCACGTTGGCCCGAAACCCTGTCTCTGGCCCTGGAGGGTTCCCCCGGGAGCGCCAGGTCAGGGGCCTAGGCTGTACATACAGGTCATTTGAGGAGAATCTTCCTGTGTCTAGAGGGCGGGGAGTGTCTGTAACCAGAACTCCGGCGGTCCTGGTGTTTGGTGTTGAGGGGTACCGCTCCTAAGTGGAGGGTGCAGAACTCTGGAAGGGGGTGCAGAGGGACGGTGTACTTCTGACCCCGGTGCAAACTGAGGGTTTAGATCCTAGTTTGGGAGATTAGGAAAATTCCAGGTTAAGAAGGAATCTCTGCCAAGGTAGATCAGCTGAAGAGACTGAGGGGGCTGCCCTTGCTGTGTGTTCTGGGGCCCACCTGCAGTTTGTTGTGTCCACTAAGGTAGAGGAAAGGGGTGCTTTGCTGTGTGCTGTGTCCCCCCACCTGCTTGAAGAGGAACTGTGCTGTGTGCTTTGTACCTCAGAAGTGAAATAGTTTCAAGGTGATAGACCAGTGATGGAGTGAGGTCCTGATCTGGTAGGAGAATTGTGTTCTGGTGAGTGCTTCCCTGTGAGGGTGCGGGAACCCAGAAGTAGAGGTAGGGTGGGGCATTCTTGCCCGTGACCTCTGGTCAGCCTGAGGGTGTGGTCCCTAGGTTGAGGGATCAGTGGTAGTTGTAGCTACACTGAGAGGGAGAGTGGAGAATGGCTATTGTGTGCCAGGGGTTACTGCCCCCACTCTGTGAAGTGGACAGGACCTGTGATATTTGGATGGCCTAGGACCTGGTCCTGGCTGTGGATGGCTAGAGAGTACCAGTGGGGTATTCTAGTTGTGCCAGAGAGCTTTTGTTGAGAGAAATCTATGTGGGTTCAGAGTGGCGAAAAACCGGAGGGTGTCCCTGCCTTGCGGGCCCGTGTCCGTGTTTTGTCGCCCAAAGCAAGGAAGCCCATCAGTGGAGTGATTGGTCTACCCTGTGTTTTGGCTGGAAGGGGGTTGTTGGACCTGGCCCTTTTGGCAGGTTCACCCTGAGACTTTTTGCTTTTTCCTAGCCTGTTTCTGGAACCTGGTGGTGGTGATTTTAGGCCTTGGCGCACTTTTTCACTGTGGTACAGTGTAAAGTGCGTGAGCTCTCTGTGTATGTGTGGTGAGTGACCTGCCCTCCCATAGGAATGAATGGGGAATATGTATGCCCATGGTAGTTCCTGATGTGTGGGGAGTGCAGGGTCGAGTTTGATATGTGCGAACTCGTGAGATTGAATGCTGCATAATGGTGTATGCGGCATGATTGTGTCTAGTCTAGAAGTGCCACTTTTAGAAGTTGGCATATTTGTGTAATTTGTGCCTGGCGTGTGATTGGCTGGTGAGTCTGGTCCAGAGTGCCTGGGCCTGCTTGTGGATTGACTGTCTGGTTTGAGGGTGACAGGGGCTGCAGAGCCCCCAGGAGGTTGTCTGAGTCAGCCCGTGGATGAAAGGCAGCATCTGCTGCCAGGGAAGTGGGAGGAGATAGCACCTGATAGTGAATGAGGCTGTGCCTGCCTGCCACAATGCTGGCTCCACCTCCCCACTGGGCGACTGTCACCTCTGTCCCTGATACTGAAAGAAAGAAGGAAGCCAGGAGGCCCAAGGGCTCCAGCAACACCCAAGAACTGGTTTAGACCGGGTTCAGGGCCCACTTGCACAAAGACTTCAAAGACTTTTCTCTGTATAAGAAGGAGCTGTGTCCCCTTCCAAAATGTTCTTGTTTTTGGACTTTAATCTTCCAGGGGCGTGCTGCTGCTTGGGCCCAGGGGAATCCCTGGGCCCTGCCCAGCCCCTGGACACCTGATGGGCTTTCCTTCTCTGGGAGCTGCTGTGCTCCACCTTATGTCCTGGACTGCTGAGGTCCTGGACCCCTGAAGGACTTTGCTGGAATTGTGGACCTTTACTGTTCCCTAGCGCTGGGAGTGCTTTGCTCTCACCCCTAGCGCCTGTGGCGCTTTATTTCAGCCTTTAGCGCTAGGAGCGCTTTATTTTTCTGTTGTAGCGCTTGGAAGCGCTTGATTTGCTATTTTTAGCGCATGGAGCGCTTTAAATTTCCTTTAGCGCTTGGGGAGCGCTTTATTTGTGGAAGCCGGTGCCCACCCGGCATTTGTCCCAGATTACCGTGTCTTTGAAATCACCGACGCAGCCTCGGCAGCGCGACCAGAGCCGTGGGCTCGTCAGGAGGGCCTCGCTGCCATTGGCTGGCCCCAAGAAGAGTTGCCGCGCCGTGATTGGCTGACCAGCCCGGATTCCCTGATGACGCGTCCCCGGGCCGCGCCGTGATTGGCTGCCGGTCCGGGGAGAGAGAGGAAGATGGCGGCGGCTGCTGCGGGGCTCCCGTGAGCGAGAGGGAGCCCCGAGAGAAGAGGAGCATAGCGGCTGGTCGTCGGGGCTCCCGTGTGCTGGAGGGAGCCCCGGGAGAAGACGTGCAGCCTGTCATCCTGCGAGGGGGCGGGAGGCGCAATGCCAGTGCCTGCCCCTCCGCGCTGCTCGAGTGAAGCCCCGCAGAGGAAGCGCCGTTGTCCGGAGGAGGCCCCGCCAGGAGAAGAACTGCCCGGTGAGTCGAAGGGCTGGGGGGCTCCGTGTGGGCTACTGTGGGTGCCTGTTGAAGGCACAGTGACGGCAAAGAGCGGCCCCACTTGCCAGCGGGCTGCTCCAACATTTGGGGCATGATTTTAGGAGCTTGAGAGCTCCGCCACAGCAGGGGTATATTCCGGGCGGCCCCAGATGGCAGTGGGCCGCCCCCACGTTCTGTCAATGGCCCGTGTCTTCCCCCAGTTGTTTCGAGAGCCACGGAGGCTCTAGGGGGGGGCACATTATTGGTTGAGTCCAGAGGGGCTCACCACCCACCTGATGTTTAGGGCCCAGTGAGGCCCTTGGGGGATACAAGTGTTTCAGAGCCTGTGTGGCTCCAACGTTCTGCACAATGGGGCATGTGTGATGTGCCCAGAGCCTGTGTGGCTCCAGCAGTGGGCGCAGTTGGCGCCTAAGGGTCAGTGAGGACCCTGTCGCAGTTCTGCTTCACAGCTGCCCAGCAATTAGTGGGCAGCTGCACCGTTTAGGTCTTTTGTGTTCCCAGGTGCCCAGCAAGTAGTGGGCACCTGCCACGTTTAGGCCCCTGACATTGAGACACAGGGCGTCCTAGCCCCAACAAGGCCAATTGGCCTAGGGACTGCCACAGGTGGTGGCTTATGAAGGTTTTGCGCAATAGTGTGGTTTTTCCTTGCACCTCTGAATGTTTTAGGCATCATGTGTCTTTGCGCTATTGAGTTGTGCTTTCTTTCCTGGCACCTCTGAATGTTTCTATGCATCATGTGTCTTCCTGGATTTTACACCTCTGAATGTGTTGGTTTATGCATCATGTGTTCTTCCTTCCCTACACCTCTGAATGTTTTAGGCATCATGTGTTTTCTTTCCTTACACCTCTGAATGTTTTATGCATCATGTGTTTACCTTTTTTCCTACACCGCTGAATGTGTTTTTTATACATCATGTGTAATGTGTTCTTGCTGATACCCCTAAATGTATTTTATTCTTAGGTGGTTGTTCTTTTTAGTACAGGTGGTCCTAGGGAGGTCCTGGTCCCCTGCGTGACATTCTCCTAAGGTGTTTATGGTTGCGTAGGTGGTACTTACCTGTTCCCAGTAGTTACTGGATGTGATTTATAACTGTTATTTTGTGCTATCCTTTTATTCTAATTTCTGACAGTATTTCTATTTCTAAAAGTGTTGATTCTGACAGTGGCCCATGTGGCCCTGTCCTGTAATTAATCCCTTCTTAATATTGCCCGTGCCAGTTGGCACAATGTACATGTGTGATTTCTATCTGATGTGGTTTTGACAAATACAAAAGTTATTTTTACATAACCTTGTGTGGAGTTCCTTTTGTGGTGTGCCTAGTATGTTGTTGCTGTTGTGTGCTGGCGCAAATGCTTTACACATTGCCTCCGAGTTTAGCCTTACTGCTCGTGCCAAGCTACCAAGGGGGTGAGCAGGGGTTATCTTGGCGTGTGACTCCCTTGCTCTGACTAGAATGGTGGTTTCTGCCTGGCTTTGGCGTCAGCCTTAGCCTACCAGAAATAGCCAGTTCTAACAGGTATGGTATGTAAACCTTGAAGTTTTACTTTTTAGAGTGGGCAGTAGTCCATGGGGCACTTCCAGGTATTCATTTAAAAAAAAATGCATATCTTCCAAAGGGAAGGGGCCAATTGGGGACCTCTTCCCCTTTGCGAAAGGGTTAAACTGGTTGCAAATTATTAATGTTTTGCAACGGGAATGAGGACCTGGAAAAGAGATCCGGACACTTGAACATCAGGATTAGGGGTATTCCACTGCTGTCGTATTCCCCAAATCTAGAAGGGTATGTCATCCGTCTCCTCTGCCACATAGGGCCTGCACTGGCCGACAAAGAGATTACACTGGATTGTACTCCTAGAGCGGGCTGTCCACCCCACACCGCCGGAGCTGTACAAGACATACTTGCATACATTCACAACTTCTGGCACAAAGAAGTAATTGTGGCGGCGGTTCGTGACCAAGGCCCCATCTTCGAGGGTGCAAAGTTGTGGGTCTACGAAGATCTATCACTGCTCCCCCTCCAGAGATACCGCACACTTAAACCAGCACCCACCCTCTAGCGAGACAAGGGAGTTTAATACAAAATGAGGCCACCAATTCCGCCTCACTTTCAAATATAACAATGAAACCCACATAGTACGCACTATGGTGGAAGCTCGTTCAGTTCTTGAGCTGGAATTCCCCTGGAGAGGATAACCAGATGGCACAGCTTTAAGAATGGCCTGCGCCATAATTGTCTGGCAGAGGAATGCCGCAGGACCACGAGAAGCAATGCTCCCAAACCATCAGCAGATGAGTGTCTGAGAATGTGCAGACCTGATCTGACAATTGCAACACAACACCACCTAGTTTTGCAGCTCCTCCCTCTTACAACCCAGAAACACTAGCACCGGGGGAGTCTTCAAAACACTGCTACATGGACCTGCCTCCCACAGCTGTTACCCCCTACTAAGCCTGAGCCATGGCCACATGCTACTTTTGATCAGCTTAGATATGGTGGATGGTGCACATCCCCACTACCTGACATACTTCACCATGGCCCCTTGTTAGTAGCACTTATGGCTCTCATGGAGGGAGCAGTGCAGTTATATGTTATTCCCTCTGATGGTAACCCCCAACCAGGGTTCCTTACCTCAGCCTGCAGCTATATCATGCATTGGGACACTCTAGTAGGATAGGCAATCCTGCTGGCTACCAAGTTCCAAGGACACATTCTGCAGACCCAGGCAGAACTTTCCAAGATACTACTTTCCTTATGGATATCGATACACTTAAATGCATACACCCTTGCCACCTTATATGCCCCTCATGAACACCAGGAGCAATTTATCCTGAAAGCTCTAAGCCTGGTCACTTCCACACCTGATGTAGACATCCTAATACAGGGAGACGTCAATCTCGTCCTTGACACCAGACTAGACAGACTGGCTTAGAGAGTGGGACAAACTGGCACTCCAGCGCCGAAGGCTCGCCGCCGGCAGCAAGAGGTGGGCATTTTCTGTAATTGGAGGGTCCAGCACCTAACACTTAGGGACTATACTTTTTATTCGGCATCCAATCAGACATACACCTGTATTGATTACCTTTGCACCTCTCCGCGCATCTTTGCAGCTTCCACATAGGTGGAGATGGGTGTTGTAGATCTCTCCGATCATTCTCCTATTTCGATCTCCTTTCGTACACCGAGATATGCCCCGAGATTTGCCACTCCCCACAGTTTTGGTAAATAAACCACACCCTCTTGTCATACAACTCCACACTCAAAGAGGTATGGAAGGCAATCCACGATACAGAAATGTTAAACAATAAATCCCATAGAATCATGAGTATTTATAACCTGCTTACCTCGCGAGTACTGGTATACAAAAAGGGCCACTATTCATGTGAATGCAGAATATAACCCAGTGTGATGGATCAGGCAGGTAGGTGTAGAGCCCTGTGTAAAACCCTTCTTGCCTACTTTGAATATTCTTTTGAAGAGTGCGAACTGGGCATGAATGCAACTCCGGTGTTCTTAAACGTGAAAAGAAAAATAACTGGCACTTGAAAAGGCTACATTACAGGAGGACAAGGGAGGGTCATTGCGAGAAGTATTGGGGATTCAAGGAAAACAGAAATGTGCTTTTTGGAGGGCTCCCCATAAACTTAAACAAGCATTGGCATAGCCAATAGGTCTCGCCTTTGGGACCTTATAAGTGTTTAGCCATGCAACAGTTGAGGTTGTTGCACCAAGGATATTGTGCTGCATAACTAAATACTTATATGGTCCCAAAGGCGGGACCTATTGGCTATGCCAATGCTTGTTTACTCGTTATACTTTCTGGTGCGAAAGAAGGATGGAAATCTTTAGACTTGTGCCTTCTCAATATCTTCCTCCGGAAGGACAAATTGAAGATGCTGACCTTGGACCAGGTCTTGTTTGCCATCGACCGTCGAGACTGGATGGTGGCGTTAGACCCACAGGATGCATATTTCCATATTCCTGTCTTGGGGTCCCACTGTTGCCACCTGTCATGCAGGGTTAGTGATCAACACAGCATCTACTGAAGGCTATAAAACACTATCTGCGATTGTGCGAAAGTGTGATAGTTCAGCTGGGTACATCAGACCTCTTCCAGGTCACGCAGCCAGTCCTGTCATTTGCTGCAGCCTTCTTCCGCAGAGCTCTCCCATGAACCTGGGGCCAGCTGTCAAAATATGTTTATGGCTGTCTCTGTCACCGTACTTAACCTTCTCTGTTTTCTTTGCTTTAGGCCTGGAATCCTGCGGCTGAGGAACAGTGTTTTGACAGGTGTCATAGACTGGGCCAAACAGAAGAAGTTATTATCACCAAGGTGAGCAATCTTTGAAACAGTGTGTTTTTTCCAGGCTCGACGGATCCATACTTTCTCTCGGTCCTGCCTCAAGTGATCCCTAGCACCATTTGCATTTTTGTAGACACGGCAAACTACCACTGTGTCACTGTTTTTGGGGCACTCACTACCTAAAATAAGTCTGTGTCAGAGCACTCCGAATCTGTGCAGATATGAGTCTAAAGGCAGATGGAGACCATGAGATCTTTTTGCTGGTTCCTATTGCACTAGAAGATGGTTACTAGACAGTGTCCATGATGGATACCATCAATACCGTATCATCGATGTCACAGGGCCCACTGTACTATTCCATTACAGCTGAATACCCAAGGTATTCCCTTTTGTACCGTTGACTCTCCAAGGGTAGCAATATCAAGCAGTCACGGTGTGGCTAGCTTTTAATATAATTTTTCAGTTGTGTTTTAGCTTGTTGCTCACAATAATGGTGCTGGCCGTATTTCTAATTTCATGGCAAAGTCCTTTTGTGGCAGGTTCTCAGTTACACTTTTTTGTTCACCTCCCATTTAGAGCCCTCTGTTCATCTAATAACTGCTAAGGCCTTTTGCTACAGGTTGAGCTGGGAAAATGTTTTTACCTTTGTGTCATCGAAGTATTTTTTGCCGATTTTTCACATCTCCACTTATTGGGAAATTGACAGCAAGATGACAGAAGCGCTGTGTGTAACATCAAGCAGTACATAAGAACATTTACCGTTTGGGGTGGCCGCGTTAACCTAAATTGGCGATGCATGATGTTTCGAGTCATGAGAGGTAGACGTGGCAGGTGATACATGGACACAGACCTTATATGGCAATGTAATATGTCCTAATTTAAAATTTTCTGGTGTCTTGTAATTGAGAAAAAAAATCGTGTGAAAGGGTTGGGCCTGTACATTATCCCTTTAATATATATCTATCAACAAAACGTGCCTTAATGCTACGAGCACTCAGGGGAGTGGCCTGTAGCTTAGCAGTGAGCATCTAAAGAGCAGGCTCTTCTCACATCTGCAGACTACTTCTTTCATTTGCACCTAGATCCTGCTCCTATGAACGCCTAAAAAGAATGGATCAGGAACCATGAGTTATTTTTGACTGTGTATACAAAGATCTTGTTATCTGACTCTGGGATAAACAAGTAAAACGCTTGCGGCGAGGCACCTCTGGTTTACGCACATGAACAGCCTAGGACAGGAGGCTCTGAAACGATGAGGGTGCTGCTTCATAGAGCAAGGAACCCCCAGCCCCCCCCTTCTTCCCTCCCTCCTCCTTTCCCTTCCTCCACTTTTTCCCTCCTTTCCCTTCCTCCCCCTCTTCACTCCTTCCTCCCCCCTCTTCCCTCCTTCCTTCCCACCTCTTCCCTCCTTCCTTCCCACATCTTCCCTTCCACCCCCCTCTTCCCCTCCTCCCTCCCCCCAAAAGAGCAGGCAGTTAAACATGTACATTTTGTAGGACATGTAATGTCATTTCACAGTTTAGAATAGAAGGAAATGTTGTCTGTGAACAGGTAAGTCATGCAGTACCAGCAAACTCATGGTGTTTTATTTCCCGAACAGCTTTGTTTGTTTATTATGTATAAAGCATAAATATTGCCATGGTCTTAGCTTCTAGGTGCAGCAAACAGTGAGACATGCAAAATAATTTAGATTAAATAGCAAAACTGCAGCTACTGTGATACTCGCGGAAAATAAAATGACATGTCAAAAAAAGAGGGCACACTAGGGTGCAGAGCATGCACAGTTGTTAAAGTTATTTAGAGTGAAAGTTACATTACCAGAATCACAAAAACTTTTAGATCAAGCATTATCAAAGTTACCAGGTAAGGCTCGCAAATGCAACAAACATAGGCGTTTTCACATGTTGTTTATTTGCGTTAGTACATGGAATCCAGATTTATTGGTATGGTGTAAGTGCTTGATTCCCTGTTGTTTTTTCAACAAGTCCAACACATTTACATTCTGTTTTGCTGTCTACACTCCTGTGACTAACTCCTGTGACTAGTTATTTTAGGGTTTGTTTGGCCAGGAAATTACCTCTTTCATGTCCGAGGCATGAAAGGGAGAATATATCATTATGAATGAATGAATGAATGAATTGTATCTTATATCGCGCTAACTTAGCCCAATGGGCGTCAAGGCGCCTAAAATAAAGGAACAAGCCAGGTCAGACAGCAATATCTCATTGGTAGGCTCTGATGAAGTACCAAGTTTTAAGGGCCTTTTTAAACAGGTCAATGGAGGGAAGGGTTTTGATCTCCACCGGAAGGGAGTTCCAAAGCTGAGGAGCGGCAACAGAAAAAGCTCTCGCTCCCCATCTGGTCAGCCTAGCGCGGGGCACTACCAATTGGTGTAGCCCGGCCGATCGTAGGCATCTCGTGGGTACATAGCGGGTAAGCAGGGTACCAAGTGCGTCCGCAGGGCCAGCCGCAAGTGCTCTATATGTGAGACATAGGAGCTTAAAGGAGATTCTAAACTGGACGGGAAGCCAGTGAAGATCTCTCCTCGCAGTGGTGGCAGATGATGCTATGGGAAGGGCCAGGACGAAGCGCGCTGCGGCGTTCTGTACAGTTTGCAGTCGATGGATGAGGCCCTTGTTGGACTCCACATAGAGAGAGTTACAATAATCAAGCCTGGAGCCAAGAAGAGCAATCGCAATCTGTTTGCTCGCCTGGAAGGAGAGATAGTGGAGAATTCTTTTTAAGATCTTGATGACACCCCAGCAAGTGGCCACTGTCCTATTCACTTGGAGCGTCATGGAGAGTGAAGTGTCAAAGATGACGCCGAGATTTCTGGCCGATAGGGAGGGAGTGGGGCAGGTGCCGAGAGATGAAGGCCACCACTCGCTCGACCACACGTGTTGGTCTTTACCGAAGACCAAGACCTCTGTCTTGTCGCCATTCAGCTTTAGGGAGTTAACGATCATCCACTCCGCCACACGCTGCATGCATGACCTAAAGCTGAATGCGGATGTACTGACAGAGTGGGCCAGCGACACCATGATCTGGTTGTCGTCGGCGTAAGACACCACCTCCATCCCCTGCGATCGTACTAGTCTAGCAAGGGGGCCACGTAGATGTTAAATAGGGTCGGGCTAAGGGCCGACCCCTGTGGCACCCCACATTGCAATGACTTGGCAGGGGAGAGGAAATCTCCAAGCATGACTCTCTGTTCTCTGTCATGGAGAAAGGAGTTGAGAAGACTCGGGGCCGGTCCAGTAACCCCTGCCTCCCTAAGCCGAGATGTTAAAATGGCGGGAGACAGGGTATCGAACGCAGCCGTGAGGTCTAATAGGACCAGCACTGTAGTTTGGCCAAGGTCAACTTTGCGGCGAATATTATCCACCACAACAGTGAGAGCGGATTCGGTGCTGTGATGTTTTCTGAATCCGTGCTGAGAGCTATCAAGATACACACTAGGCTCAAGGAAGGTGGAAATATGTGTATTAAGGTGCGCTTCTAACATCTTTGCCGGGGCTGGGAGTAAGGAGATCTTGGTAGGACGCCGTATTTGTTATAATGCCCCTTTCCTGCATTCTTCACGACCTCGAGTTGACTCACGCTGTTTACATTCGGTTCTCCCGACCAACAGTTGCGCCGGCTGTAAAACATGTCATTGGCGTGCAGCCGCGACTCCAGCCAGACACGGTTTTACGCACAATAAAAACATGTATCTTCTTAACTGCCGGTCCCTGCCCAAACACCATACGGAACTGGCGTTACTGATCGAGGAACTCAATCCTGAGGCCCTCTTCTTAACTGAGACTTGGCTCCAGGTACAAAACGATCCAGCAGTAACATGGGCTATCCCCCAGGGCTATACCATCAAACGACTGGACCGCCAGTCGGGCAGGGGTGGAGGGCTGGCCATCATATATAGAGATACCTATACATGTCGTGTCACCTCCTCTACCACGTCAGCCTGTGAGAGCCTATGCTACGCGCTCCAATTTTCTCCCACTTTTACTTTTTCCGGCATCTTAGTTTACCGACCACCTGGCCCACTTGGCAATTTCGTCACTGATATGACGGACTTGGCAGCTAACCTGGTGGTCACCGGATCTAATCTCACCCTGCTAGGCGACTTAAACTTGCATCTTGATGATCCGTTGGATGGCGCCGCTAATAGCCTCCGCTCAAATCTTCAGGCATTTGGCCTATCTCAAAAGGGGTTCCTTGTAACACACAACAAAGGACACCTCTTGGACCATGTCTATAGCAACCTTGACACTCTTCTGGCCAAAGCACCGATTCCACTACCTTGGACCGACCATTTTTTAATCCCCCTTACCTGGCCTATAGGCACCCCCCCTACACCACAAACCCAGGAGAAATATTGGGGTAGAAAGTGGAGCTCCCTATCGCCCCTTAAATGGGAACAAGTCCTCTCTAAAAATCCACCTCAAAAAACGAGCAACTCCAATATGGCAGCCCTCAACTTTGACAATTGGATCTCTGAGACTCTTGACCAAGTTCTTCCGAAAAGCTATCGGCAAGCTATAAAAAGACCTAAAGTGGCTCCTTGGTATTCTCCCTCTCTTAGAACTCTGAAACAAGGATGCCGCAAAGCGGAGAGAGCCTGGAGGAAAGATCGCTCTCAGATGAAGGGTTCAGAATACAGGGCCACAATTAGGCACTATAAAAATCAAATAAAAATCGCCCAAGCAGAGTTTTATGGCACTAAAATCACTCAGGCAGTGAATGCTCCTAGAGAAATGTTTAAGATCGTAAAATCTCTAATCTCTCCTCCCCCGGAGCTCCCAGCTGCGGATGGTGCGCAGGCTCGTTGTGATAATCTTGCTACTTTTTTCTCTCAAAAAATCCAAACAATATACTCCCTGTTTCCAACAGGGGGGAATGACCTGGGTCTGACCTCCATGTCAGATTTCGACCTACCTCTGTCCTGCTCCCTGGCCACCCTTCCCCTCCTGGATCTTGTTTCTTTGGATACATTGGTCCACAAAGTTACCTCTGGATCCCCGAACGACCCGGCCCCCCCACAGACCCTAGTTAAAGTGATGGACACTATTGGCCCGCACATTTTAGACGTTCTTAACATCTCCATCTCCTCCAACTCTGTCCCAGCCCCATGGAAGTGTGCGATGGTCAGGGCCCTGTTAAAGAAACCAAATCTGGATCACAATGACCTGTCCAATTTCCGTCCAATATCATTACTCCCTTGGATGAGTAAATTGGTAGAAAGACATGTCAACAAGGTCTTGGTGGACTATCTGGAGTCTAACAGCCTTCTGTGTGTTTCTCAGACGGGGTTCCGTCCTCAGCATGGCACTGAGACGGCCCTTCTGGCAGTAACGGAGGCAGCCAGAGCCATTATGGACCAGGGAGGAAAAACAGCCATTATCTTGCTCGATCTAAGTGCCGCGTTCGACACAGTTAACCATGCCACACTATTACATCGTCTGAAGAACATGGGTGTGTCGGGCGCGGCCCTTGCGTGGCTGACCTCCTTCCTGGACGAGCGATCCTTTCGGGTGTTTGAGGGTGAGGGGGTTTCATCTAAGCATCCACTTAGGTGTGGTGTGCCTCAGGGTTCTTCCCTGAGCCCCACCCTTTTTAACATTTATATGCAGCCTCTAGAAGGGATAGTCCACCCGTTCGGTGTGCGTATTATTACATACGCTGACGACACCCAACTGGTGGTCTCCCTGGACCACGCGGAGGGCTCCTCTAACAATCTAGGCCCCTGTCTAGAGGCTGTTGCTAAGTGGATGCACTCTTCCCACCTCAAGCTTAATGGGGAGAAAACCGAGATCATGTTACTGGGCAATTCTCCTCTGACCAACTTAATTTCCATCTGGCCCTCATGTCTCGGTGTCCCCCCCCCCCCTAAGCCCCTGATAAAAAGCCTGGGAATTTGGCTCGATAAAGCACTGGACTTTTCAGCTCAAGCCAGCAAAACTGCCTCCACCTGCGTGGGGCTGATGAAAATGCTCCGCAAAGTGCTCCCTTTGCTCCCAATCCAGGCGAGGAGGGTCATGGTGCAGGCCCTTGTACTCTCCCGCTTGGCTTATGGGAATGTGCTATATCTGGGAGCCCCTGCGGCAGTGGTCAACAGGCTCCAGGTCACCCAAAACTGTGCCGCACGATTGCTGTTTAACATCCCGCGCTGGCAGTCCGCCAGGAAGGCGCTAAAAGATCTCCACTGGCTCCCGGTGGCTGCCCGAGCACAGTTTAAAGCCATGTGTATTTTACATAAATCTCTTCATCGAACAGGCCCGGCCATTCTACATCCTCTAGTATCACCCTACATCCCCTCCAGAGCCCTTCGCTCTGGAACACTGCATCTGGCAACTTCGTCCAGAGTCAAGAGGGCCAGATGGGGCGGCCGCTCTTTCAGCCATACAGCGTCAAGGCTCTGGAACTCTCTGCCTGTGACCTTGAGAGAAGACAGTAACTTACAATCCTTCAGGAAGGCCTTAAAGACCCACCTGTTTGCAAAAGCGTACTAACTACCCGTAGGTCCGACACAGAAATGTAATTTTTCATTTCATTTCATTTCATCGGCCTAAAATTTTTAAGGAGGCCCGGGTCCAGGGACGGTTTTTTAAGGAGAGGCTTCACTATAGCCTTCTTCCACACCGGCGGAAATACACCCTGGACAATAGCCCCGTTCATGATTTCCAGCAGAGGCGGAAGGATGCTGTTTCTGCACTCCTTTAACTTTTTTAGCGGTACAGGATCCATTGGGGAAGAGGATTTGGTCCTGTCTAGCAGGAGATTAAGTCCTTCCAGTGAGAGTGCTGGAAATTGGGTGAAGGATTCGGAGGGGCCTTCAACCAAAGTATCAAGGTTGGCTATAGTGAGAGGAACATCATCGTCCAGGGAGTGGCGTTGAGCTTCTAAAGAAGTATGGATATCTGCGATTTTACTATAAAAGAAATCCGAGATGTTATTGCAAAGATCTTGTGAGCTCACCACTGGATCTGGAAGTTGGAGAGAGCACAGCGAATCAGCAATTTTGAAGAGTTCTCTAGATGAGGTTAGAGAACTTGTAAGATTGGAGAAATACTCCTGCTTTTCCATGATCACTCTCTGTTTGTATTCCCGCAAAGCGGACTTGTGTTCCTCCCGATCCTTCATATTCCAAGATTTCCTCCAGCTTCTCTCCTTACTCCTACAGCTCTGCCTCAGAAGTCTCAGATGTTCAGAGAACCAGGGAGCAGTGGGCTTCTGTCTCGCCACATAGCGGAGAGAGGCGGGGGCAAGCTTCTCAACTGCAGTAATGATGGAGTCCGCAAGTTCTTGAGCTGCCTCACCAGCCTCTCTGGAGGTGGAGGGCTCTATGGCCCGAACGTAAGGGGCAAGAGCTTCGTCGGTGATGTTTCTATAATTTCTCCTGAGAGCATATGTGGTGGCGACCTGGTTAGCCGTGGCCGAGGCAGGGAGAGCAAGTTCTAGCGGCACTGCAAGATGGTCTGACCAGACCAGCGGCAGAGGGGGGCCAGTAGATAATCTTGAGTCACTGGAAAATACACCGTCCAGAATATGGCCAGCCTTGTGTGTTGGGCTGTTCACCATCTGAACGAGGTCACAAGCTTCAAGTGACTCAGTTAGTGTAGAGGTGTCCTTTGAACCAACTTCATCAAGGTGGAAATTGAAATCGCCCAAAATAGAGAGACGAGATTTTCCAAAATAGGGTTCAAGGATTCTAAGTAGATCTACACAGAAACTAGCTCTAGGACCAGGCGGTCTGTATATAAGTATCCCGGTGAATGAGACAGATGGGGCACACAAAATGCAGAAGTATAATGCTTCAAAACGGTCTTGGGGCATCGATAGAGGTTTGATGGTGCAAGAAAGGGAGGATTTATAGAGGATGGCAAGTCCTCCACCTCTCCGGCGCAATCTGTCCTGCCTGTGGAGAGAATAGCCATCAGGGATGCAGTACCTATGGCTCCTGTGGCTTGAAGAAGTTGTTTGATGGTCACATAAAGAGTGCCTCTAATGTTTGCATCCTACTCACAAACAAAAATATGGCAAGACTTGCCTCAACCTTTTTTCAAGACTCTCAAAGACTGAGAGAAAGCTGTAGTCTCCGTTTGTTCTACTGTATCTCCCCTGTCAATGACACAAAAAGTTACACAGACCTCTTGAAAGCAAATAGCATCAACTACCCTTATCTCACCTACAAGGTCAACCATGTCTTTAGCACTCCACAAACCTCTTAGCAAAGTCTTTTGCACAGCTGTCTACTCAACTTGAGAAATGGAGGAAGAGAAAAGGAAAACTACAGAGCATCTCTCTTTGGTGCAGCCTCCAACTGTAGCTAGCTCCAGAGAGGAAATTACCATGGGAACAGGAGGGAGGACGAGAAGATTGTCATTGCGATCCCATATCTAATGAGGAAGGGGAGGATAAAGAAGCAGAGGCACATGCTCATTTTCATTATAACGAGGAGCAATTGTGCAAATACTGCAGATCAGCAGATAGGGAGGGCTCTGATCTATAAAATGGGGAGTAGTATGCATCATAAACCACACATCAGCAGCTCCTGCCATCACTTGCATTAACTCCTGCCTCCGTCTCAACATCGTCAGTAAGAAGTTCACTTCGTATTACATCGCAGCAGACACTACAGAAAAATAAGGGGAAGCACAAGACAACCAGGCAGAGTAGTCGTAAGACTGCATTTCCCAGGGAGAAAAAGACTCTTCCACTTTCAGATTCTTCCCCTGATATCACCAGATTCCACAATGTAGTGGAAAGGGCTTCATAGAGGAATGGTTTTCCAGGAACCTCTTAGGAAAACGGTTTATCCCTCTATGATCTCAGATAGTTACCGAAGAGCAAAGATATGGTTATTCTCTTTCTGTAGCATGTTTGGGAAAAATACACGGCTTCGAAAGAACACAGTGACAGTTTCTCCCACCATACTTGATCTGGATAAGAAGTAGTTTGTACTGCAGGGCAACTTTGCTGTCAAATTAGCCTCTCCTTTCACAGCTCTTCCAGACTAAGGCGACTGCAGGATGGCTACTTCTGGCAGTGGCAGTTTAAGAATTGTGGAAGTTCTCTTCACTAAGACTGCAAAACCGGGAAAGACCATCAGCATTGTCTCAGTCTGTTCCAGAACCGTGTTCCAATGTAAAGTCCTTTCCCTGTAAGGAAATGGACCACCTCAACAGTTTGGGATTCTCACCCCTCATCTGCATTAGCCATCTGAGAGGGTTGTGTGTCTGTCTGAACCTGGATGTGAGCACAAAGCTGGTATGCTCTCCGCTTCCTCAGCACCCAGATCACTGCAAAGGCTTCCCTCTCTATTGCACTGTATCTCTGTTCCCGGGGAAGTAACCTCTTACTGAGTAAGGATACTGGTTTTTTTGTTAGTTTTTTTGGTCCTCATTCTGCCAATTGACTTGTTGGCAATACTCCCTTTCCCTTACCTAGGTCCGGACAGGAATAAAGTCGTTCAACTCAAGAAATGTAGCTGCTTCCACTCCTACCCTTTTCAAGCATGACATATACAGAAGAAGGGGACCAGGACCGACAGCTGTTTATTGGCTTAATCCTTGGACCCCAGTTATTTGACACCAACATAGCCCATATCTTCTCCCGACTTCTGGGATTACATGCTATGTCCTGTTGACTTGTGTTTGATATTATATTTACATTCTGAAAAAAGGAGTGGAACAGCTGATTTCCAGGCTCTGCAAATCTCCTGTCTTCCCATTAAGATGACATAAAAGATTAGTCTTGCAACCCTTTTATTAGAAACAGAAATACTGTCTTGGCCTCTTCCGAACAAAATAAGTAAGGGACTTACTTCTATGTGAATTCCAGTTACTTCTGATAAAAATTCACAAAGGTCCATCCAAAATGTGATAATCTTTGGGCAGGTTAAAAACAAATGAGTCATCTGCTAAAGGATCTCAACACCTTGAACAAACATACTGAGTTCCAGAAAATTTGGTTAATTTTGCTGGGGACCAATATACCCGATATATGGTAAAAAGATGATTTTGTTTGAGAAAGGCAGGTTTGACTATCTCTCGAAGCAATGCAAATGAGCCCATCCAAACCTCACACAAATTAATGTTGGCAACATCATCACTCCAGAGCTTTTGGATATCCTGATCCATATCATCTTCTGCTTCAACCAAAGTTCAATAGTTCAATACCACAAAGCCACTTCTTTATTAATACCACCAACTTTCATGGCTTGAATTAACCAGGAATCTGTTCCTCCCAATGTTGCCTAGCCCACCAAGTAGGGAGTTGGTAGAATTTAAATCTAGTTAATTGCCCCCGAGTGCATGATGTCAAAGTTTCGCAAGTAACCAGATCCGTGCCTATTCTCGAATGTCCCCAACGTGAGATACCCGCTTGCATCAATGGTAGGCTGAGCAAATCATCTAAACATGCTGGGGTACCTGGGGAGCCCCAAATTGGTGCATGATCCTAATAGTAGGATATTCCAAGTTGTTTCTGGATATAAACCCAATTCTTCACAGCCTGCAACAAAATCTTCAGTCTAACTTTTTTGAAGAATTGTGGGTCCCCAAACTTAAAAAGGAACTGTTCTTGTTCATCCTCAACACGTTAAGCATAGATAAAGGATACCTAATGCAGAATCGTCTGGTTTATTTAACAGCATCCGAAAGTTCTTAAAATGAAAAGCAGGTGCATATACCCACAGGTCTGGAAGAGCCAGTCCCCCCTTCTCCAGCTTTCTCCTTAGCCTTTTCCAGGATATACTTGGACCCTTCGAGGCCCAGATTAAGCTGCCAATCTTGCCCTGTAGTTTTGCAACCTCACCTTTATCGAAAGGGAGGGGTATAGTATTAAACAGAAAAAGTTACTTTTGGGAGTACGATCATCTTGATCAAGTCGACCCTACCATATAGGTTAAGAGGGAGATTGGCCCATCTGACCAAGAGTCTCCCCACCTCCTGACTGATCTTACTCCAATTAACCATGGGAACATCAGCTAACTTCTGGGTGATTATAATACCAAGACAGCGCATCTGGTGCTTTACCCCAGAGGTCTAAGACCGTTGGTTCCACTCCATAATTTCAGTTTTATCTCTATTTACCCTATACCCCGATATCTTCCCAAATAAATCTTCTTTAGCCATCAATATAGGGATAGCACCCTTAGGATTGCAAAATAAGATCATCCGCATATAGAGCTAATTTAACCTCAAAGTCTTTATAGCTAAATGGAAGGATGGAGGTATCTTGTCTAATTAAAGCTGCAAAGGGTTCAATATGAATATTAAAGGACAGGGGGGGACAGCGGAAATCCCTGTCTTGTTCCTCGCATAATGCTAAACCAATCCGTTAACTCCCAGTTTACTAAAACTCTAGCTCTAGGTGTACAATATAGTGACTGTACAGCTTTTATTAAATTATTAGGGAATCCAAGAGTTCTTAGGGTCTCCCAGAGATAGGGCCAGTGGACCTGATCAAACGCCTTAAAGGCGTCAACTGCTACCACTGTTACTGGCAGTTACAAGACTCTGTAGTAGGGTATCTCTGTGTATAGTCATAATCTGTAAATAGTCCCACCCATGTGTGGGGACCCCAGAGCAATCAAAATAGTCTCTTAAGTCTTCTTCTTCTGCAGTCCTGCATAGGCACTTAAGAGAAAATAAAAGACAAATAATGTAGCCTGACATTAACAAGGCTACATTGGCCAGCACTTCATCCTGAAGTGAAAAGGATAGCCACATAATATCATTAAATTTTACAGAGTTTCACCACACATAGAGAAACGCCCCTTCACAAAAATCATTTGCATGATAGAGAGGAAGGATTGGACAGACAAGCCTCATAGGCTGCCATTATGTGTCTGGAAAAGGGATACAGTGCCTTTAAGGAACCCTCCAGAGACCCTCAGTATCCCATGATGCACAGCAAAAGGCAAGTTACTTTCAGTTCTTTTTTCCGGCTCCTGCTAGCAGGACCCTGGAGCATTGAGCTCTACCTTTTTGGGTATATCTTCATTTTTTGGAGCTTTTCCAGTGATTTGAGTGTTTCACTCGATGTCTGGGGTCTTCCTCTTCCAGTTGCTGTCTTTTTTGACCAGTTTTGCCACCTCTATCTTGTCGAAATGCCAGCTTTATTTGACAATTGCCCTGAGTGTGGTAGGAAGGCCAAGTCAGACCCCCACAGAGTGTGCATACTGTGTCTTCCTTCTACTCATGTACCTGACTCCTGTGATATTTGCCATTCTTTCTCCAGGTGGACCCTGCGTGACAGGGAGAAGATTCGTCTCCAAGGCCTGGAGCAGAGGAGACATCAGGAAGCAGGTGGGACCTCTGGGCGTGGAGAAACTCTATCTTCATCCTCTGCCCATGCATCGGCCTCTGGGGGGCTCCCCCAGTCAAGAACAGGCCCGGAAACGGCACCGGTCCCGGTTGACGTCGAGGGATTCGACGTCCGCGTCGAAAGGTATGACTACCATCTTTTCCCCGTCGACCCAGGGCTCTGGTCGAAGCGACGTCGATGCTCGACGTCGAGGGGTAGGATGTCGAGACCTCGGACGAGGTCGACGTCGAGGACTTCACCGGCGTCGACACACCATTATCGTCGTGCTGAGTCCCGGAGAGGCAGGCGCTCGCCGTCGAGGCGACACCACCGTTTCCCATCAACGTCGACACGGAGATCGACGCCGAGGAGAAGGAGATCGACTTCAAGAAGATTGACGTCAAGGAGATCGACGTCGAAGAGAGCTACGTTGAGGAGAACGACGTCGAGGAAGGAAAAGTCGATGTCGAAGTGGAAGTCGACGCCCCGGATGGGGTCTAGTGTGGTGAGCGTCTCTTCATCAGCGAGTTCCCGGTTGCGCCGGCGTTCTTCTTCAGAAGTGTCTACCACCAGAGCATCCTCTCCGAGGCCTGCTCGTAAGAAGAGGAGAGTACTTAGGTCTCCGGACACTGAATACTCAAGGACCTACTCGCCCTCAAGGCCTAGGACACCTACTCCTCCACAACTACCTCCTTTCCTCCTCCTCCTCCACCAGCTCCTCCACCGCCTCCTCCACCTCCTCCTCCTCCTCCTCCACCGCAGCCTCTACAACTGAGGCCTTTAATTCCGCTCTGCCGCCTCCTCTTCTGCAGCAGCCTGTGCTGGAGGGTTCGGCGAGACCCAGGAAACCAAGGTCACGATCACGGGGGAGGCATCGCTCTCGCAGTGAACATAGATCTTCGACCAGGTCACGACATCGTCGTCGTAGAGAGAGTTCGCGGTCCAGGCATACCAGATACACGGACTCTTCCCGTGACAGGAGGTATTCGCCTACTTTGTCTGACTCTCCTCCAACGAGGGTGTCACCAGTGGATGACATCGTGACGTTTCAGGACATTCTGTTGAGGGGAGCAGCGAAGTTGGGGATAGCACTGACGGTGCCCACCCCTTCCACCTCTGTCATCTTTTAAACGCTACAGCGTAAGCACCTTTCTCGCCCGTTGCTGCCTCTGGTGCCAGGATTGGAGGAACCGGCCATGGAGCTGTTCCTGACGCCGGCCTCGGTGAAGTCTGCACTATCCCGGCTTCAGAAGAAGTATAGACCCCTGGATTCGGATCCAGCGTTCTGAGAACGGATCCTGCTCCGGATTCGGTTATTGTTACAGCGGCCAAGAAGCAATACTCTACTGCTCCTTTGTCGACGGTCCCTCTGGACAAGGAGAGCCGTCAAATGGATTTGGCAGGGAGAAAGGTCTGCAGTACGGCAGCCACTTCTATGAAAGCTGCAAGTTCAACAGCACTTTTGGGTCGGTATGACCGTTCATTTTGGGAGTCCCTGCAACAATTAATTGAACTCCTCCCGAGGGACAGAAGGGAAGATTTCCAGGAAATCTTGAATGAGGGCATGATGGTTTCCAACCAAGTCATCAGCGCGGCTGCGGATGCCTCTCTTCTGGCTGCTCACGGGTACTGCCATGAAGTAAGCTTGAGACCCCACTCCTGGTTGCGCCTTACCGCTCTTAAGCCGGAGGCGCAACAGCATATTGCCAACTTGCCCTTTTCTGGCACTACCCTCTTCGGGACTCATGCGGATGAGGAGATGGCCCGCATGAAGGCAGAAGTTGAAACACTAAAGGCTGTCGGTTTGAAGAAACCAAAGGACCAGCGGAAGTCTTTCCGCCCCTTCCAGAGGCGCTACTCCTCCCAACGATTCCAGCGAGGGCAGGGTTCCCAAGCTGGCCAACAGCAGCAGCAACAACAACAATATCAGAGGCAGCCCTTCCAGAAGCGTCAAAGGGGCAGAGGCGGTCAGCAGGTCTCATCGGGGAATAAGGGCCCGACTGGGTCTAAGCCCTGAGGGATTACTTCCCCCTCTTATGTTACCCGCTCCGGTGGGGGGAAGCATACAGAATTACTTGGCAGAGTGGAGAAAAATGACTCCGGACAAGTGGGTGCTGAAGATTGTTTGCAATGGATACAGTCTTCGTTTTGACAGCCCTCCTCTAGCTATTCCGCCAGTTCGCTCGCAATACCAGCTGCGCGAGCTCCAAGCGGAGGCCGATACCCTGTTAAGAAAAAGGGTGATAGAAGACGTCCTTCTGTCTCAAATGGGAAAGGGTCTATACTACAGATTCTTTCTGGTGTGCAAAAAGGACAAGAACGAGTTCAGGCCCATTCTGGATTTGCGACAAGCAAACAAGTGGATCTGCAGGGAGAAGTTTTGCATGCTGTCCTTGCACCAGATTCATCATCCGCTGCATCGAGGAGACTGGCTTTGAGCAATAGATCTTCAGGATGCGTACTTCCATGTACCCATTGCACAGAAACATCGGAAGTTCCTGCACTTCCTTGTCGGCACTAACCACTATCAGTACACCGTACTTCTGTTTGGTCTGAATCTGCCCCCAGGACTTTTTCGAAATGCATGGCAGTGGTGGCGGCACACCTGAGAAAGAACAAGGCGTTTGTCTACCCGTACCTGGACGACTGGTTGATCAAAGCCTCCACCTTCCAGGAAGCGCAATTGCATTTCAACCGGACGGTTGTTCTGTTGAGCCAACTGGGTCTACACATCAACATGTCCAAGTCTGTTCCAACTCCTGTTCAGTGTCTGCAGTACTTGGGAGCCTCCATCGATACTCTTAGAGCAAGCGTGTGTCCTTCAGAGGAGCAACGCTTATCGATCCGTCGGAAGGCTCAGACACTCATGGCCGTTCCATCAACGACGGTGAGGACAGTGTCGTCTCTCTTGGGGTCGATGGCTTCTTGCTTATTCCTCACACCGCATGCCCGCCTCCATATGAGACCTCTGTAGGAATGTCTGGAGGATCAATGGGACCAGAAACGAGGGAACTGGGAGGACAGGATCAGGCTGTCTCAGCACGCTCAGCAGTCACTGAAGTGGTGGTGTTCAGCAGAGAATCTCCTCAAGGGGGTTGCATTCCACTAGGACATTCCAATACAGACCGTTGTGACGGATGCGTCTCTCCAGGGCTGGGGAGCGCATTCGGACCATCTGCAAATTCAGGGGACGTGGTCCCAGGCGGAGTCCAAGTACCATATCAGTTTTCTGGAACTCAGAACTGTTCACTTGGCACTGAAGGCCTTTCATCCGTCCTTCCAGACCAACTCCCTGCTTGTACAGATGGACAATACGACCACGATGTTTTACCTCAACAAGCAGGGAGGCGCGAGATCACGCACACTGTCTCAGGAAGCGCAGGCGATCTGGCACTAGCTGCTAGCCAGAGGACTGACGATAACGGCTACCCATCTACCAGGTGTGCAGAATGCTCAGGCGGACGCACTCAGCAGGCTCATTCGGGAGAACCACAAGTGGGTCTTAAACAACGAGGTGCTAGGAAACATCTTCGAAAAATGGGGCACTCCAGACGTAGATCTGTTCGCCACCGCCGAAAACAGCAAATGCCGAGACTTCGCCTCCAGGTTTTACCAACCGGGGACTCTGGGGAATGCGCTATGGATCAGCTGGTCGAACAGCTTTCTGTACGCTTTTACACCCATTCCCCTGATTCCGGCAGTGCTCATCAAGCTGTCTCAATCCAGAGCGCGAATGATCCTCATTGCTCTGGAGTGACCTCGACAGTGGTGGTTCACAGACCTGCTCCTCTGGTCTCTCCAACCCCATCTGTGGCTTCCATGTCGGCCGGACCTTCTAACGAAGTTCGGGGGCAGATGGTGCACCCCAGCCTCTTATCGTTGAGTTTGGCGGCATGGCTCCGGAGATAGTACAGTATGGACACTTGAACTTGCCTGACAACTGCATGGAAATACTTAAGGAGGCTAAAAGGCCATCCACCAGGACTTCCTATGCCTACAAGTGGAAAAGGTTCTGCATCTGGTGCACACCCAAGAACGCTGATCCTACCTCCTGCAAGGAAGATGTCATCCTTCCATACCTCTTGCATTTAGCTCAATCTGGCCTTAATTTTCATTCTATTAAGGTTCACCTCGCAGCAGTGAATGCCCTTCACAAACATCCTTTTTCCAGATACCTGTAATTAAAGATTTTTGGAGGGTTTGAAGAATGTGTTTCCCCCCCATTAGGCGTCCTTCGCCTTCATGGGAGCTGAATGTGGTGCTGTCCAGGTTGATGAAGGAGCCTTTTGAGCCTATTCATAAGGCTTCTCTTCAGCATTTGTCCTGGAATGCGGCTTTCCTTGTGGCTATTACATCAGCTCGCAGAGTGAGTGAGATTCAGGCTTTGTGTTGTCAAGAGCCCTATACAGTATTTCATGTTTCCAAGGTTGTCATGAGGAC
This sequence comes from Lissotriton helveticus, assembly GCF_964261635.1. Taxonomy (NCBI): domain Eukaryota; kingdom Metazoa; phylum Chordata; class Amphibia; order Caudata; family Salamandridae; genus Lissotriton; species Lissotriton helveticus. Next base: position 232,227,137 of record NC_136072.1, on the reverse strand, counting down.
TCACCTTAAATTTCTCCCTAAGGTGATATCTGATTTCCATGTCAACCAGACGATCACATTACTGACATTTTTTCGACATCCCTCCTCTCCGGCGGAGAGGTCCCTTCATTCACTTGATATGAGGTGGTTGTTGAAATTCTACTTAGATAAAACCAAGTATGTTCGTAGGTCAGATCAGTTGTTTGTGAATTACGGTTCAGTCAGGACTGGCCTTGCCACATCCAAACAGTCCATATCTAGGTGGATTGTGTCCTGGTTACCGGAAGGCTAACAAGATTCTAGGGAGTAGGCCTAAGGCTCATTCAACTAGAGGCAAAGAGACTACAGCGGCTTTGCTACGTAGCGTTCCCATTGCAGACATCTATAGGGCGGCTACATTCTGTCCACACTTTTATTAGACATTACTGCCTGTATTTTGATGCCAGGACAGATGCGCAAGTTGGGCAGGCTTCGCTGAAGAATTTATTTGCTCAGTAAGGATTTTTCTTTCGTTTTCTTCCACCGCTGGATTTGGTTGTTGGGATGGGCTTGCCATTCTATTCACAGATTATGACTAGACACAGAGATCCCCTACTACAGAAGGAGTAGTTTCTTACCTGTAACTCCAGTTCTGTAGTAGGGGTATCTCTGTTATAGTCATAAGCGACCCACCCTCCTCCCCGGTGGAAGTAAACGTTTTTTTCCTGGATGCTACAGGTCTGACTTTAAGAGACCTTCAAAAAGAACTGAAAGTAACTTTCCTTTGGCTGTGCATCATGGGATACCGAGGGTCTCTGGAGGGTTCCTTAAAGGCACGGTATCCCTTTTCCAGACACATAAAGGCAGCCTTGTCTGTCCAACCCTTCCTCTCTATCATGCAAAGGATTTTTGTGAAGGGGAGTTTCTCTATGTATGGTGAAACTCTGTAAAATGTAATGATATTATGTGGCTATCCTTTTCACTTCAGGCTGAAGTGCTGGCCAATGTAGCCTTGTTAATGTCAGGCTGCATTATTTGTCTTTTATTTTCTCTTAAGTGTCTATGCAGGACTGCAGAAGAAGACGACTTAAGAGACTATTTTGATTGCTCCGGGGTCCCCGCACATGGGCGGAACTATTCACAGATTATGACTATAACAGAGATACCCCTACTACAGAACTGGAGTTACAGGTAATAAACTACTCCTTCTGCCAGGTCAACCATGCTGAGCATTGTATATGTCAATTCATTGAGCTGCCTTCCAGGAATGAAACCCCTCTGATCTCTATGGACTACACGCTTAATAGTCTTAGCCACCCTTGCTGCCAATATCCCTGTGAACACTTTATAATCTGTGTTCAACAGGGATATAGGCCTATACGACTCTGCGAGCAACGTGTTCTTATTTGGTTTCTTAATTAATACTATAGTTCCCTCAGCCCAAGATGTCGGGGGATCCTCCCATCCCTCAAAATAGTATCAAAGAGCTTTTTAAAAACAGATAAAATGCTATCCTCAAGAGAGAAGTATATCTCTATTGGAAGGCCATCTGGCCCGGCCACCTTCCCTCTTGCCATCCTTCTCATCTGTGCCCGAATCTCCTCTTCACTAATCTGAGGCAAGGGACTCTCTTTGATGTTCATTCAGGCAGGGGAGTTCAACATTGTCCAGGAATTCCTCAATATTTTCCAACCCTGGCATAATATCCTCTTTATGTAACTTAGCCATATAACCACACACTTCGGCCCCTATTTTTATATTAGTATCTACTATATGAGCAGTTGAACTCTCTTTTAAGCTACTTATTTGGTTTTGCGCTTTATCACTTTTAGCTTTCCAGGCCAGGAGACAGCCGCTCTTCGCACCACATGAAAAATTCAGACGTTTACTGACCTTCCATCTGTTTAATAAGATTTTATCCAAAACACCCTGATATTCTTGTTGGAGGTGCTCTAACTACTTAGTCAAAAGGGGCACCCTACGAAAGCATTCTAACAAAGCCTTTTGCAGCTCTAACTCTTTAGTTTGGATGCTTTTCAAGAGGTCATTCTCTCGCTGCCTCGAGCTACGATTTTTCCACACCATAATAGAGGTGCACAAGGCTCTCAGAAAAGCCTTAAAGGCTTCCAAGATTACCTGGATTTTTGCTGACCCATTATTATCATTAAAGAAAGTCACGACCTCCTCTTGCTAAGTTGGACAGCCTCATCTAACAAAATTGTCTGATCAAGAGTCCATCTTGTTATACCCCTCTTTTCCTGGAATCTCAAAGAAAGGGAGACCGGAATGATCAGAAAGGGTAGCAGGAAGATGTTTAACCTTTTCAGCACCCTCAAGTAAAAATAGATCTATTAAAAAATAATCAATGCGGGACTGGTGGCCATATTTCGTACAAAAAAAGGTATATCCCTTCTTATCCCCCATCTTAATTCTCCAAACATCAACTAAATTTAATTCCTGAATCGTGGTTTTGAGTGTTGCCATTGAGTTTGGAGGGGTGACACATTTACTTTGGATGTTCTGTCCGAATCTGGTCTTTGAACTAAATTAAAATCACCTCCGATAATCACTGGGCTATTAGTTGGCAAAAGAGTAGCCTCCAATTTAATTAACGCATCTAGGTTGTCCTGATTTGGACCATATTAATTGACACACACTAACGCCCTATCCTGAATCTTTATATTAGCCAATATCCATCTCCCAGATGTTTCTGTATGGTGACTTTCTAATTTAATACCGCTATTTCATCTTATATTTATGCTACTCAAGTTCAAATAACTTTATTATTTTTTTTTTATACAAAACCATAAAAGTTTATATTTAAAAACATTGAGAATTCGCAATATAAAAATCCACGTTACACGTCAGCTAAAATAAAACGGGTATTGTCATCAATTCTCGTATAACTATTATTGCACTTTACATAAACCTTATTCCAGGGATTAATTTTATACAGACTAGGGGTCCAGGCATTTCCTATATCTCATTGAACACTTTAAAAATCCAATCACAAAAGGTGTACAATCAGGTTTTAACAGTTGTAAATAAAATAAAGCCGGACGAACTTGAACAAAATTTAGCCTTTTTAAAAGAGGTTTGAGATAAGTGCAGCAGATCCTGTGGAGACAAATTGTCGCAGCCACAGGTTGCTAACACTGTCCCTTTGTGACATCCTCTCGGGACTGCTAAAAGTAGATGGAACAAGTTGAACCGGAACCTGATTAGTTAAAATCGCTCATATGACGTTAATGGCCAGAGCAAGTAAGGTTCTACACTAGGCGTAGTTTTAAGCGTTATCTGAAGACGTGCATTGGGCTTACACAGTTCCCTTTCCTCCCTTTCCAGTCTTTTTCGTGTGGCAAAGGACTGTTTAATGTACACAACGTCCTTTCTGGTGATTCCTGCCGGGTTTGAGAACAAATCCGGGCGTCCCTCCTTGCTAAAACTGGTCTTAAGATATTTCATCCAGGGTTTTTTGATCATGTAATCCAGGCTCAATGCCTCTCTAAGAAGGCTATGGGTTAAACCAAGCTGTTTGTTGAGCCAGCATTGCAGCCAAAATAGGAGCGGCCGTAAGGGCAGTGAATCACTAATAAATAGCGTGCCAGTTTCTTCGTGCACCGCCATATTTGGGGTCCCCTGTGGAACACACAAAAGCTGTTTAGAGAATTTATTTTCGGCCACTTGAAGAACCTCTAGATTACAGTGTCCCCATAGCTCGCTACCATAACTGGCTATCGCAATGCTCTTTGCACGGTATACTTTCAGCATAGCAGCCACCGGTCTATTACCCAATCTTGTGGCAAAGTCAAATAATGCTGCATTGGCCCTGGTAACTTCTCCCTTTGTTCTGGCCACCAAGGTGTTCCAATTTAACTGATTATCGAAGAGAACACCTAAGTATGAAAAGGAGGTGCAAGTGGGTACCCTATTCTCATTTACCAAGAAGGGGTGGTCTTTTTTTGCTCCTTTCCCCACCTGCATTACATATGATTTTGTGTTATTTATGTGCAGGTCTTGACTGTTCATGAACTCGTGGAAGGCGTTTAACAGAGTCTGAAGACCTTTCAGGGTGCGGGCCAGGAGGACCGCGTCGTCCGCATACAGCAGGACGGGCACTCCTCACTGGCCCACGTACGGATAGTCGGTCCCTGTACCAACCAAATGACTTTCAAGGCCATTAATATATAAATTAAATAGAAAGGGGGCCAGGATGCACCCTTGCCTGACCCCCCGTCTAGTATTAAAATTTCTTGTAACCTTAAGGTCCATAGAGTATCTAACATTTGCCTTTGTATCTCTATGGAGATCCTTAAGGAAGTTCACCAGATGTTGATCCACCCCCATGGCCTCCATGGATTGCCACAACTTTCCTCGGTTGACACAATCAAAAGCCGAGGAAAGATCCATGAAGGCCATGTAGATGGTCCCAGGGCGTGAAACAGTGTACTTACTCAGGATCATATAGAGGTTAAGGCATTGGGTTGTGGTTGAGTGTCCGGACCAAAATCCGTATTGGGTATCGGAGATAATCTCGTTGGCCTCAGCCCAGGTCGTCAGCCTCTTCAATATTACTCCCCCTAAAACTTTACCGATGGAATCGATTAGGGAGATGGGCCTATAGTTTAAGGTACAACTGCGGTCGCCCTTCTTGAAGACGGGAACTATAGTTGATACTCCCCAGGAAGTTGGGCATCCCTTTACAGCCGCAGCGTTACCCACTGCGGTCAAAATTGGAGCCCAAAATGACGGGCTGGATTTAAATAGATCGGGAGGGATGCCATCTGGGCCAGGCGCCTTTTTGTTAGTACGTTTATTAATTCCCTCAACCATTTCTATTTCTGAAAACACCATAGCTTCTAATCCCAATCTTTCATCAGGTGTAACAGAGGATGTATCTGTGCCCTTAAAAATTCCAGAGAAGTGGGCCACCCACTCTTCCTCCGTGATGTTAGAACCAGCTTCCTGACCCCCTGTTGCTATTAAGGGGGAACGGTTAATAGTGGCCCAGAACTGGAGCTACTGGCTAGGGTTTCTGGGTCTGTTAGTTCCCTCCAGAGCTCTTCTTTCAGCTCCTTTTTCCTTTTCGCTATTGCGTTCTTGTAGAGAGTTCGCAATTAACGAATGAGAGGTCTATTCTGGGGAGATAGTTTAAGAGCCCTCTTCAAATTTCTGGCAGCTTTAGAACAGTTAGAGCAGAACCATTTGTGCTCCCCAAGTGTGGTCTTACCCCCTGGGGCCTGTAGCATATTTCCCACCGTGGAGGCCAAACTCTCAAAAGCTTTGAGGACTCCCTCACACGTTGAGTCCTCGCTTAGGCACAGTGAGAGTTTGGTGGCACAATTCAGTTTTAGTTTATCAAGAAAGGCTGATGGTAAAACCTGATTCCATTTAATACGCCGTCCGCCGTTAACAGGTAATAACGCATTTTTTCCCACTGATTTATCATTTTTATTCATAAGGTTCCCTCCCAACAGTGCACAGACTAGATTATGGTCACTGTATGCACTCGGGGTTATACAGAAACCCAGGAGCAAGGGCATGATATTTCTGGTGACCAGGATAAAATCTCTAAAAGTTCCACGGTTTCTGCCCTTAAAGGTGGGTTCTTTTTGTTTGGATAACGGTGGAGCCACACTCAAGGCGAACATTAGGTCAAGCTCGTCTGTCATGAGTTTTAGGGCATTACCCTGAGATGTGTATTTATGGTACTCCTCTCGTACTCCCTCTCTGGTTAGAACAGACAATATCCTAAACCCAGGACCATTTTTTAAATGCGGTCAAACAATCACTTTTTTCTAAATGGGTCTCCTGTAAGAGAATAATATTTGCCTCGGATTTCTTGAGAAATTCCATGATACGGGCCAGTTTCCTCAGATCTCACCCCAATCACATTCCATGAGATAAGATGCCCTAAATTATTACTCATTTATTAAATATAAAGGCCCACTCCCTCTAAATCCAACGAATAGAGGATCTATTGACTCCCCTTTAAGATAGGCGGAATCCTTGTAAGTCAGCGACTGTTCTTTTAATGCCGGGCCAGGACAAGCACCTTGATTGAAAAGGTAAGAAAATAAATCAATATCTTCCTCGGGGCTTTCCTCCCGGTCCGTAACCTATACGGATCTCTATGCACTCTCTAGAGCTCTTTTTCCCAACCTATATCCGTTCTATCTGGAAACAGCTCACCCAGCAGGTTACAGACAAAACCTTTGATGTCCGCCCCTTCTGCTTTTTCATTAATGCCCAAGAGGCGGATATTATTTTGCCTGGCCTGAAGCTCGAGTCTTTGCATAGCATCCTGTAGTGCCTTATTCCCTTGTTTGAGCCTCTCAATCTCACTGAGATTAGTAGCAGTGGCCTCACCCAAGACCTTAACCTCCTCTTCCAGGCTCTCCGTACGTTTAGCTAACCCATCGATCTTCTGTTCAAGAATCTCCCCTTTATCTTGGATATCCTTTTGATTCCTTTCAGATGTCTCAAATTTAGCTAAAATTTCTTGTCTCAGGCTATTTATCAGGTCCACCAACTGGGCCCCTGAAGTAGCTTCTTCCTAAACAGCATACGTCAATGCAGGACTGACAGCGTCGTTCAAGGTTATTCCATTAGCGTGATTGTTCTCAGGCCTTATACCATTCTGGGGAGACACAGATATATTTTCCTGAACGTCTGCAAGCGGAGAAAAACGATTCTCAAGCCTCAGTGTAATACCCTGCTTTAATGGGTATATGATTTTCTCTGCTAGTTTTAATAAGCTCTCACTTTCTCCCACAGCTGTTGGTGAGCCTGCAACCTGCTCCATTATTTTAAAATCCGACCTGAGGGAAGTTGGTGGTTTAGGTAGGGAGCGCACCTCTCTTGACCTACACTTTTTGATTTTAGCTTTTTTAGAGGTTTTCTTAACAGGAGTTTTAGGAGTCGCCACTAAAGGAGATTTGTCTGCTTTCTCCTTGCCTGTCGTCTTCTTTTCAGAAGCTGATCGAAGCAGATATCTACTCCTTTCTGGCAAAGACCTCCCCTCCTTAATTTTAATACTATCACGACAGGAGCTCAGTTTGTCCGCACAAGTGTGGTCCAATGTAGGCACCCTGGCCCCCCTCCACCTAAACGTGTGGAGTGCTGTATATTAGAAGTTGGGGCTCAGGGGTGGGACTCCCTCTCCATCCACTCCTTCCCCCCTTAATATATATATATTGACTCCGTCCCGCTGCTGTAAAAACCCTAAGAGGGGGAGATTAGCCTCAGAAAATTGCCAGAAAGCAGTCCAATCTCAACAGTTCTGCACATGAACCCCTTATTACGCTCCCCTTTTTCATGTACAGTATTAGCCCCGCCGGCAGCCGGCAGCCAAGAAAATGCCGCTCTTACCCGCATGAAAGGTTATCTCGGCTGCCCGGAATCTCCTCCAACACTCTGCCGCCTGACTCCAACTCCCCAGAGGGGCGGAGTCGCGTCTCTCGGCGGTAGGGATGCCGGTGTCCCAGGCCATACGCAACCTTACCGTACTACAGCCAGGCTGCGGGCCTGAAAAGAGCCTCTATCTGCCCCCATTTTCCCCGTCTCTGTTCCGTTGAGGCTCGCACCACTCACTGCGCCTACTATACCACGGCAACACTTGTCAGTCAGCCCTCACTCTCTGCTATTCTCTGCTACCACGCCGCTGGACTCATCTCACCTTGCACAAGGGTTCTCTCGACTGGCGTTAGCAAGCCGCCATGTTCCCCCGACCACGTGACCAACGTACAGTGTAGCACAAGGAAGGAAGGATACTGGTTGATTTTTAAAAATGTTTGTAATTTTTTTTATTTAAAGCGATTTTATATAGCGCCAACATTATCTGAAGGTGTCCGATCTAGGCACTCTTCGTTAAGCTGTGAGAGCACAGTCCCTATCCGTTCTGTGAGGCATCAGTCTGGACAGTGACTTCTTTGGAGAAGTCGGGTGCCTTGAGCATGAGTGCTGTGCACATGGCCTCCTTTAGAGTGTCAAAAACGTTCTGGCACATCTCCGTCCAAATCACTTAACATGGCTGCTTCTTGGAAGTCAGCTCTGTCAAGGGTGCAACAATGGTGCTATACCCTCTGACAAATCTCCTGAAATAGCCAGTGAGGCCTAAGAATGCTGTCAACTCTGCCAGAATCTTTTGGCAGGGAGATATGCAAAAGTGTTAGAACAGGATTTAATAGGTGGATTAATTTCCACAATTCATACATGCGTTTCACAAACACCATCTGTAATAAAGAACTCCCCTCCCTTGACGCCAGGATCATAATTACCAAAGGCAAACTCTCCACCACCACTTATAAAATAAACTGAACAACTGTATTAGTCTCCTACTATATGACAGGCACCATCCCTACCGCCAGTTTGTGCGACTTCAGTAAAACTACTAACTTTGACTTGCAGGCCTTGGATTTTTCTGACAATTTGAGAGTATGGAGCTGCCCGTCGCACACTGTTAGCCTAGAACAGAAGAGGGTTAGGAACCAGCAGGCAGCACTTTTGGAACCACAGCCTAAGATACAGTATTTTACACCCAACTCCAATCAGGTGCAGAATATCATGATCTATCCTACAAAAGAGCTTGTTGGATATCCTCACACCACGGTTTGCAGTCAAACGGATTTCACAACCTCCAAGACATGCTACTTCACACAAGCCCATGGTGGTCCCCCAGAATCAAACAGCGCCCCCCTCTGGAACTTTCCCCCTTCACCAGACACTACCCTTGTGGTTCGTGTGGGGTCTGTCATCTAAACGACAGTGCCAAGAAAATCGTGCAATGCTCTATATATATCTGGACTACACAGTAACTGCAACTCCAAAAGTTGTGTGCACATGATTACATGCCTGTGTGGTAAGAGATACATTGGTATGAAAAGCAGACAAGTTAAGGTTAGGATCACTGAACATCGGAATTGTATTCGATGTAAAACGACGACCACCAAGATGGGTAATACTTTTCTAGACAAAAACCACACACCAGATGACATTAACTTTACTGTCTTAGAAACACGTCACATGACGTCGTCAGATCCCATGGCCTCAACATAATCTTCTACGCAGATGACACTCAACTGATACTCTCGCTCATTGAGGACCCTTCCAACGCCAAAACCAGCTTCTGCAACGCCATGACCGATGTAGCCGAATGGATGAGAGACAACTGCCTCCAACTCAACTCCCACAAAACTGAAGTACTGATATTCTGGGAGACCACCTCCACATGCGACCACTGCTTGTGACCTGCAGAACTCAAACTTACAACCCCACCAACTGACCAGCATCATCTTCGACAGCCAACTGACCATGAAATGACAAGTCCACGCAGTCGCCTCCTCCGGCTTCCACACACTTCGCATGCTCCGCTGAATCTTCAGATTGATACCAACCAACAGCAGAAAGACCCTCACTCAGGCCCTCGCCACCAGCCGCCTTGACTACAGCAACACCTTCTACGCCGGCATCTCCACCCAGCTCCTCAGAAGACTCCATACCATACAGAACGCTGCAGTCAGACTCATTCTGGAACTCCCCAAACAAACCCACATCGTCCCTCACCTGAGACCTCCACTGGCTCCCTATCCAGAATAGATGCCAGTTCAAGATCCTCATGCACGCCTACCAAGCCCTCCACGACCTAGGACCTGTCTACATCAGCCTTCGACTAAACATCCACCAGCTCTCTAGATACCTGCAATCCTCTTCAATCGTCCTCACGCACACACCCCACGCATCCGTCACAGCTGCAGCAGTAGCCACTCTTTCTCCTGCTTCACAGCCAAGACCTGAAACAACCTTCCCCTTCAGCTTCTTATAGCCCCCTTACTGGCAGACTTCAGAAAGAGACTCAAGACCTGGCTCTTCGATAGAGACGCAGTGCCCAGATACACCTAGGGGTGACAGTGCTCGCTATACAATATCTGTTTGATGGATTGATTGAACACGAACAAACAAGCCCGGTTTCAGAGGAACATCACTGGATTTTTCACCTGTCCACATATCACCGGCCTCGATGATGACATTCCGTGGAATGTACTAAACCACTGACTTGCGCAACACATCCAGTTTGTTCCACGATCACCTGTGCGGACCTTATTTACGTTTTTTGACGAACACCTGCTTTAATATCCACTGTTTTTCCTGGGACCTGTCCACTATGCCAGTGTCCTGCCCAGTGCACCCCCCTTCACTACGATGTCTGACCACTTCCCAGGTGGGGGTATTAGACTGCTGACACATTGAACTTCTATATATTTGCATACCATTCATGACCCATGACACTGTCATTTCCTCTAGATTTGATATTCCTCTACATCTGATATTGCTCCAACTACGTGTTTGTCCAATAGAATACATTAACACGCGTTATTGATCTTACGGGCCCTGCAAGATGACCAAATGTTGGTTCTATCTTTTTCTCTTGTCATTGCCACATATGCCATTATGTGTGTGCCTATGGACCACAGACTTCTACACACATACAGGGCATAATGAGAAGACCATTCCTTTAACCCCTCATACGCCTCCAATGCAGTGTGCACCCTCCCTGCTGCTGGGACACATTTGCCTCTTAACAACAAAATCCACTGTACTCCATTCCAAGATGGTGGACTGCTAGGCTGCTTTACTCACAGGTCTAGTTGATGGGCAGAAGCCACTCCCTTTCCCTGTAATTCCCATACTTGTCATTGTATGTATGTATGTATGCTCCTTGTACTTTACTGCCCACACTGTGCTATGGAAGATGGCCGCTTAAGTGGGCCTCTTGCAGACGCCACCGATTCAATAACTGTGCTCCCTTCTGTTTGGCCTCGTTAGCCCATTGTCTGCACATTCAACAGCACCCACTTTAATATGATGACGAGCTCGGGCCGCAGTTTCTATGCATCTAGTTGATGGGCCAAAGACGCGCCCTTTCTCTAACACAGCTCCCTGCTAACTCACGCACCAATTCCTCCCTCATCTGCCCGCACTTAAATCATACTCCGTCGGCCATACCTACCTCCAGTGTTGCTGAGCAGGGTAGGTAGCTGGATTTTTACAGTGTAGGACTCTATGTACATGGTCTTATTCGCAACTTAATCTCTAACTACTGTATTTCATTGTTACTAATATGACAACTTGTATCTATCTCCCATTAGTCTCATACCGCAGCTTGCGCGGTCCTCTGCCAACACCTAAGAGGTAGATATCTTACTTCGGGAGACTAAGAATGCTCGCCATAGCCTCATGTTACAGCATTTTAATCTATATTTTACAACAAGATATTGATCCTATTTCCACGTATATTTCCACGCGTAACGTTGGACTTATGTATGTTTTGTCACGTGTGCGCACCTTGCCTGTTTATTTCTACATGTTTGCACGTACACTGATGGCGATATTTTGCCTAAGTCATGTTTATGGATATTGTTGCCAAGTGCATTATAAATCACAGATGGGTGCTATTACTCGTTCACCCATTTTACTGATACCTTTTACCTACTGTCTCTCTCTTTACAGGTTCGAATGCACACACTTCCTGCCACAAGGGATACACTATACCATATCAGTGATTCTATGATTGGGTACTGTTCTAACACTACACCCTCAACCCCAATCAGCTGTAGATTTGGTAAATTTATGATCCTGATGATTTCCCAACATAATTTGTGACTAATTAAAGGCAAGAAACATGTTGACCCCCCTGTATTCCCCACATTTTGAGCTGTAAAGGATCATTGTCTCCAGCACAGCTAAACACTGTTTTTACTCTTGACAAGAGCAGCCTTCTTAATAAACACCTCACAGGTTTCTCTTAGTCATTTTTAAACCATGTAACCTCTAATCTACACACAGTGCGCCTCTATATACACTTCATCACAGCTTTTAAAATCTTTAAAAGCTCCGGCAAAGAGCCCCCTTGAAGGTGCCCATTGGGCATTGCAGCACTGTTCCAACGACGAACTGCCCGATGATGAAGCATGACACCCATCTGGCTGTGTGAGGGCTCTTACTTCTGATCAATCAGATCCCTCTGATCTGTTTGACCAGTCTCCTTTGACCTGTTTTTGGTTTTCTCCTTCCACTGTAAAGGAACTGAATATATGTATACTTAGGGAGCATGAATGCTGGACCTTAGGTGTGCTCTTACTTCCTCCTTGTTATTTCTATCTTCTGCAGAGCCTGAGGTGGCACAAATGGTCCTGCCAGCTGGATCTGAATATGGCAATTACATCTACATAGGTGGCACTGAAGTTCTACAGCCCAGCCAGGACCAGGTTGACCAACCTCAGGAAATTGGCTGGGGCATTTTTCAACTTGTCCCTCTGGAGTAGCGAATGCATGCAGACCTCTCTTTAGCCCCCTCGGTCAAAGCAATCTGGCAGTATCCAGACATTACATCAAACACACGGAGAAGCATGGCAGCTCCCAACGAATCTATGAGCTTATCAGCTCAGGGGATGGGGTGTGTGTTAGTCTTGGTGACTGCACTGAGCCCCTGGTAATCCACACTGAACCTAAGTTGTGGGGTGGCACTTGGAGGGGCAGCCTTGGGGACCAACACCACTGGGCTGGACCCAGGGCTGTTTGAGAACTCAGTAACCCCTAAATCCAGCATCTTGGAGACTTTTTCCTTGATGTTGGATCTCACCTTGTAAAATTAACTTTTCACAGGTATGCTATCCCCAGTTTCAATATCATGGCCACACCATGTAGTGAGCCCCAGGGTAAGGTAGAATACGGAGGCAAACTTCCCCAACAACTAGCATCAGTCTCTCTGTTATTCTAGGGCCAGTGTAGGGGAGAGCCTGACACCTTCCACTGAGCCATCCTGCTCATTAGAAGAAAAGAGGTAGGAGAGAGACTCGCCCTCCTCCTCCACTCCATCATCTGTGACCAGAAGCATGGTTAACTCAGACCACTCAAAGTAGGGTTTGAGGTTGCTGATGTGCAAAACCCTTAAAGAGTTCCTGGAAGTTTTGAGGTCCACCAGGTAGGTGACCCCACTGTTCCGCTCATGAGGCCAAGACCAACGGTCTTGTAGGGCCATGGGGTCCATAGGCTCCTTCACCAAAACTTTTTTGGCCAGGCTGAAACTTGTATAATCAAGGAGATTCTATCGAAAAAGTGAAAAAGTGAAATATTTTTAATTTATAAGATACTATTTTTCTAGTAAACGTGCTAGGCTCTCTCTTAAAGAGAGAGCCTAGCACGTTTACTAGAAAAATAGTATCTTATAAATTAAAAATATTTCACTTTTTCACTTTTTCGATAGAATCTCCTTGATTATAAAAGTTCCGTTTGGAGGGTGATTCTATCAGTACCTCTACGCTCCCCTTTTGTTTTGGAACAGGCTGAAACTTGACCAGAGTGGCCTTCTGGTTGTACCACTGTTTCATGACCTCCTGGCTTGCTTCTAGATTAGGCTTAGCTTGCACCAGAAGCGCTTCATCTGGGTATGGAGTGCCAGCATGTAGCTTATAAATTCCTGGGGGGGCCTTTTTGAGAGCTTGCTCCCACCCCTTTCTTTACCAGACTGAGAGGTCCTTGTACTGGCTGCCTAATCAAAAGTTCAAAGGGGCTAAAGTCATCCCCCTTTTGGGACACCTGGTAGCAAACAGCAGGTATGGAAAGAGGACACCCCACTTCTGCCACAAGTGCACTGGCAGGCCTATAATAAAGCCTTTAACGGTATTGTTGAACCTTCCAACACGCCTGTTGGTTTAAAAGTGGTAAGGAGTGGAGAGCTTGTAGGTTACCCCACACAACTTCCACATGGCCTTCAAGCACACTGACATGAAGTTGGTACCATGGGCCGAACAGCACCTCTTTGGAGAACCCTAGATGGGTAAATATCCCCATCAGTGCCCTGGCCACTGCAGGCACAATCCCCGTCCTCAGAGGGATAGACTTTGGAAACTGGATAGCATGGTCCTCTAAGAAAAGTATAAACCTTTTGCCCTTAGCTATCTTGGGTGTAGAGTCCCAACAGTGTTGATACCCACCCTTTCAAAGGGGGTGCCAATGACAGAAAAAGATTGCAGGGGAGCCTTGCGCTTCTCTCGTGACTTGCCAGTGGCTGGCAGGTAAGACTGGACCTGCAGAGAGCTTTTGAGGTCCTACTAATTTGAAGCCAATAAAAGTGGGTGACAAGCCTATCTAAAGTCCCCCTCAGGTTCAGCCTCCTCCCAGACTGTGGGAGTCTCGGGAGCAGGTTTCTAGCATCCCCTTCACTTCCTCTGGTAGCTTGGCACAGAGCAGTCAGGCTTAACTTAGAGACAGTGCGTCAAGTATTGTGCAACACTTCAAACAGTTCTAAAGTGGCAACACCACACAAAAAGGATCCCACACCAAGTTAGAAAAATATACCTTATTTTAATTAATAAAACAAGATCAAAACGACAAGTCAATTTGGTTGAACTGGAGAGGTTCACGTTTAATTTTTTTTATAAAAGTAGCTCTAAACAACACAAAACGCAAACTGTGAATATCTTGTACCGCCAGACTGGGACAAAGTCACAAGTTCAGGCCAACTGTGATGGATCACAGGCCAGCTACAGGGACCAAGTTAGAGCCGCTGAATAAAATATCTTAAATCTTGGTTTGCAGACCGTTGCTAGGATCCATGTGCTGCGCAGCCAGAGCTATGCATCGGTTCAAAGTTACATTGAGGCTGCGATGCAAGGGCCTGCGTTGTCAGTGATTTCACTGACTGGGCTTGCGATGCGAAGTCCAGCACCGAGGATGCTGCGCTCAGTCGGAGCGATGCGTTGGCTCCAAGAGATGATAGACTGCCATGCGGAGTCCAGCGTCGTCATCGAGGCTGCCGTCCACGAGGGATTCGAGGGCCTGCGCAGAGAATGCGCCATGCAGTGGCAGGTCAGGTGGGCTGTGGCGTGCGGGTCTTTGCAACGGGTTCAATCCAGTCAGCAGTGGAGATGTGCTCACGCTGCTTGGGATTTCACCACACAGCAGAGCAGATGCGTTGGTTCCGCTGGATCACAGAGGCTGACAGAACACCTTAATCCTACTTCCAAGGGTCCAGGACTGTGGCAATACTACTTGGCAGGGTAGACTCTGTGATGAAAGAGTCTGAGTGCAGGTGCATGTTATTGAA
Organism: Lissotriton helveticus; assembly: GCF_964261635.1. Classification (NCBI taxonomy): domain Eukaryota; kingdom Metazoa; phylum Chordata; class Amphibia; order Caudata; family Salamandridae; genus Lissotriton; species Lissotriton helveticus. Next base: position 232,212,073 of record NC_136072.1, on the reverse strand, counting down.
AGCCTGTTGTGTCCCTGGGGCTTCACATCAGCAAGCCAGCCAACTAGCACTTGGAGTCACTCTTGGTTCTGGGTTCAAGATTTGCAGGTCCAGTCTCCTTTTCACCCAGGCAAGAGAGCAGCACAGCAGGGCAGCAGTTCCTTCGGAGTAGCAGTCTAGCAGAGTGACAGTCCTTGTAGCAGCACAGCAGTCCTTCTTTCTGGTAGAGTATCCACAGGTCCAGACGTCTACTGAAGAGTTGGTGTCTGAGGTCCAGTATTTATAGCCAGTTGTGCCTTTGAAGTAGAGAGAAGCTTGTGGAGGCATGCCTTTGAAGTGCACCGGAGCCTGCCTTCCTGGTCCTGGCTTCAGACTAGCTACAGGGGGCATACAGCCCTTCGTGTGAAGACAGGACACAGCCTATTCAGCTGTATGTGGGGCTGGGCCCAGCTCCTCCCTCCTATCCTGCAAGTGATGGCCCATCCAGTCGCCCTTAAGCTCCCCAATATGTGTGGCTGTCTAGGAGGAATACACAAAGCCCAGTTGTCACCCACACCCAGTCATGTGATCCAGAGAGAGGTTGCAGGCACCAAATGGCTAGGGCAAGAAAATGCCAACTTCATAAAAGTGACATTTTCAGAATTGTAATTTAAAATCCGACTCCACCATAAGTTAGGATTGTAAATTGCGATTTGAGAGACACCAAATATGAAGGGGTTACTTGTTCCCATTTTGAAAATACCCTTTTAAAATGTAGCAAGGTAATTCCAATGTTATCCCATAGGAAAGTTAGGCCTTTAAAGTAGTGAAAAGCCACTTCAAGAGTTTTTCCACTACCAGGACATGTAAAACTTAAAAGTAGATCTTCTACTTTTTAAATACATTACACACTGCTCTCTAGTCTGTCCAGAGCGTACCTTATGGGTGACCTAAATGTATTCAAAACAAAGGTTTGAGCCTAGCAAAAGATTTACTTTGCCAGGTCGAAATGGCAGCCTAAAACTGCACACACACAGGCTGTCCGAGCTATGTTTAACATGCTAGTTAAATGTGAGGCCACAATCAGTGCTGCAGTCTCACAAGTCACATTTAATGTACATGCCCTGGGCACAGGTAGTGCCACTTCACTAGGAACTTCCAAGTAAATTAAATATACACCCGTGCCTAATTAATGTCTATGCCCGCATTTTCCTGTGAGGACAGTAAACACTGGAGTTCTAGAAACTGAGAGGTACCGAAATGGGATGCAGCACCTTACTGAAGATCGTAACTTCAGTTACAACCAGTTCTTAATTTATTTGGACCGGTGGTTTCTGGTGCTCGGCACTGTCACTTAAATATCAGCACTGTCTCTAATGACAGCCTGCCACAAGTTAGCACTGTCTCTCTAATTAGGGATCAGCACTACAACAGCTGTTTATTATTGAATATACATTAACAATGACTAAATACCTGCCACCCCAGCCATTCTTATAGCTTTGGGGGCCTGGAATAGAATGAATCGTTACATTTGGAGCTGTGTGATGGTTAGTAGTTGAGTTGGTATTTGCCATTGGCAGCACTGGCAGGGGCAATGGATGGTGCAAGCTACAGTGGCCTCCTGATGAGGGCCCTGACATTTTGTATACACAAATTAAGCACTGGTCACAGCCTGTACTTCGATTTCTATTGAATTGTTTAGCATTCTGTTTTGACAAAAGATTAAAGTACTTTTTTATATAAAGGTAAGCTGGACAGTACGTTACTGGGTAGGTTGCTTCACTGTGGAGTTCTGACCTCTAGTTCCCCGTACTACCTTTCTGAGAAGCTATTGACTTCTCGCTATTGCTATCCTGAAAGTCAAGTGTGGAAAAGGTTGTACTTGACCAGTTTGCAGAGCTATATTGGGATGGGGCCCAGTAACCCCTGTCTGCCTTTTCCCACCCCTCAAACAGAATCTGTATTTCTCTCAACCAAAGTCACAACAAAAGACGCTGCTTGAGTGGCTGCCTCTGTTCAGAAGGAGATGGGGAACACGGTCTGCAGTGCCACACATCTTGTTTCTGTTTTGTCACTGCCTCACATTTGCTTGCATTCTTGATAGATGTACAGGTACCCCCCCCCCCCCCCAACACTCTACGCCGGTGCCATGCAGTTACCTCCACTAGTCCGTGTATTTGCCAAGCACCTCATTCACACCTTAACTTGCACCCAGTGCACAGCTGTCTCCCAGTGTTCAAAGCCCTCTCATTGGGTCTTGCACCTTCATCGGCACTTTCAAGTATCTCGGTTTTGCTCCTCTCAGTGATGTTACCTTCTTGCTAAGGTCTCTTGCCCTCTTTCACACCACAGCTTTTGCAAGATTCTCCCTGCTTGGCAGCTGTAATTGTAAAGTTGTGGGAATGGGCATCTTGCATGTACAGCCTGTGATTCTCTTCCAACTTCCTCCTTCAGTATCATCTTGCAGCAGTAAGCATCCACATTGCTTTTGGGAAAAGGTGAGGCAGTTTTGTAGTGTGACTAGGTATGAGCATGATTTCATCCAGGGTATCACAGGGGCTGGCTAAGAAAGTGAGGATACATCCTCACAGCATGCCTGCCCACCTTCCCCCACTTCTATGAAATGACATTTAGATTTGTAGAGCGATCCACTACCCAACGGTGTAGAAGCGCTAAGACTCCGAGAAAGGAGGCAAGAGAGGGAGAAAATGAGAAATAGAATGGAACCTTGAACAACAAAGAGGCAGAAAAATACGTTCAGTAGAGCCTATTGGTTGAACAACCAGGTTTTTAAGGCTTTATAAAAAGCAAGCAGGTTTGATTCTTTCTTGAGAGCCAGTGCATGGAGTTCCATAGCCTAGTCGTACAAACCATGAAGCTTCTGCCTACCTGTTTAGCTCTTCTAACCTTGGGTACTATAAGATTGGCTGTAAAAGAGGAGTGCAAACATCTTTTAGGTATGTATCACTGGAAGTGTTGCCTTAGAAATTCTGGACTAGAGTTGTGAAGTCAATCAATCAATCAAAGTATTTATATAGCGCACTACTCACCCAGAGGGTCTCAAGGCGCTAGGGGAGGGGGGTCCGCTACTGCTCGAACAGCCAGGTCTTGAGTTGCTTCCTGAAGGCGAGGTGGTCCTGGGTCAGGCGGAGGTGGGTCGGGAGGGAGTTCCATGTCTTGGCGGCGAGGTAGGAGAAGGACCGTCCCCCTGTGGTGGCTCTTCGGATGCGGGGGACGGCAGCGAGGGTGTGGCCGGTCGATCGGAGCTGGCGTTTGGGAGCGTAGAAGTTGAGGCGACTGTTGAGGTACCCTGGGCCTTGGTTGTGTAGGGCTTTGTGTGCGTGGGTGAGGAGACGGAAGGTGATTCTCTTGTTGACCGGGAGCCAGTGCAGGTCTCTCAGGTGTCCGGAGATGTGGCTGCGACGGGGGATGTCCAGGATGAGTCGTGCTGAGGCGTTCTGGATCCGCTGGAGTCTCTTCTGGAGTTTGGCGGTGGTTCCGGCATAGAGGGAGTTGCCATAGTCCAGGCGGCTGGTGACGAGGGCCTGGGTGACCGTCTTCCTGGTCTCGGTGGGGATCCACCGGAAGATCTTACGTAGCATGCGCAGGATGTTGAAGCACGACGAGGAGACGGCGTTGACTTGTCTGGTCATGGAGAGGGAGGAGTCCAGGATGAATCCCAGGTTGCGTGCGTGGTCTGTTGGTTTGGGTGCGCTGCCTAGGGCGGGGGGCCACCAGGAGTCGTCCCAGGCGGAGGGTGAGGATCCCAGGATGAGGACTTCCGTCTTGTCCGAGTTCAGTTTCAGGCGGCTGTTCTTCATCCATTCGGCTACCTCTTTCATCCATTCGTGAAGGTTGGCTCTGGCGGTGGCGGGGTCGTTGATGAGGGAGAGGATCAGCTGGGTGTCATCGGCGTAGGAGATGATGTTGAGGTTGTGCTGGCATGCGATGGCTGCGAGGGGGCTCATGTAGACGTTGAAGAGGGTAGGGCTGAGCGAGGAGCCTTGGGGAACGCCGCAGATGACTTCGGTGGCTTCAGATCTGAACGGGGGGAGGCCGACTCTCTGTGTCCTTCCGACGAGGAAGGAGGTGATCCATTCCAGTGCCTTCTCCTGGATTCCGACGTTGCTGAGACGCTGTACTAGTGTACGGTGGCAGACAGTGTCGAAGGCCGCGGAGAGGTCTAGGAGGATGAGGGCTGCTGTTTCTCCGTTGTCGAGCAGTGCTCGGATGTCATCGGTGGCTGCGATCAGGGAGGTCTCGGTGCTGTGGTTGGCCCGGAATCCAGACTGCGAGAGGTCGAGGGATCCGTTCGTCTCGAGGAAGGCGGCCAGCTGCTTGTTGACGGTCTTCTCGATAACTTTTGCAGGGAACGGGAGCAGCGAGATGGGGCGGTAGTGCTTGAGGTCGGTGGGGTCGGCTGATGGCTTCTTGAGAAGAGCGCTGAGTTCGGCGTGCTTCCAGCTCCGCTTGCAGCTTTAAATGCAATGCACAAAGTTTTGAACTCAACCCGTTTTTTGACCGGAAGCCAGCGGAGTGGGGGAGAACATTTGGTATTTAGGTATCTTCAGAAGAAGCTGAGTGGCTACATTTTGAACTATTTTGAGTTTGTGTACAAATCTTTTCAGAATGTTGGAGAATAGAGCACTGCAATAATCAATTTTGGCAACAGATAAGTGCAGTGATCATGAAGTTTCGTAAGTCCGAGGGGATGAGGGGAAAGATTTTTCCGAGAGTCTTAAACATGAGGAAACACGAGGAGGTGATGAAATGTACATGTCCTTCAAAGGAGAGTTTGTCATCAAAGCATACCTCGAGATATTTTACTATGGTGACCGAGGTGGGGGCACCCCCCGTTCCTGAGGCCACCAGTTGGGGGCCCCAAACGATGTGTTGCTACCAAATAGCCAGACCTCGGATTTATCTGAGTTTAGTTTTAAACAGTTACTTGACATCCACCTTCCGACTTGCTGCATGCTGTCATGGAAGTAGGATGTAGTCTCTTCTGTATTACTGGTCACTGACCCCACAATTTGGGTGTCGTCCGCATAAGACACCACTGCAAAGCCTCTGGATTTTATCAGTTTGGCCAGATGGGTCACATACTAATTAAAATGGGTTAGACTCAGGCCCGGGCGCTGAGGGACCACACAAGGTAAAGAAGAAGAAGGGGCTAGCCATTCATTTCGACAAACTACTTTCTTTCTGAAAGAAATTATTTAAGAAACTTGAGGGCCTTGCCACTGATGCCTAGTGAGAAGAGACGGTCAATGAGATGGCTATGGTTCAGCATGCTGAACGCTTCAGAAAGGTCGAACAAAATTAAGGCAGCATTCCACGCATGTCGAGAGTTTTGTCTTATTTCTCCTGAGGCAGTGATGAGCGCCAATTCAGTACTGTGTTGATTTCTGAAGCCAAATTTGGTGGGATCTAAAAGTGCATTGTTATTAAGAAAAGGTGAGAGCTCCGAGTTGATGGCCTTCTCCAGAATCTTTGCAGCAAAGTGAAGGCATGAGATGTGACTAGTTGTTTGGATAACTGTTGTTTAACCTGTTTTTTTAGTTTTTGTTTTTAAGAGACCTTCTTCCATTCCTTTGGAAAATAGTCTGTGGTTAACATCCTGTTAATATATAAGGTATGGGATCAAGAGTGTGGTACAATTGCCTATTCGCAAGGGCTATACTGGTTGTTAAATGCTTTCTACATGAACTATATCAAGGAAGAGTCTCTTTAATGACCAGTACACAAATGTGCTTCAAAGCTATTAGAAAGTTCTATCCAATGAGGGTAGAATACAATAAATTCAACATAGACAAACAATAAGAAAAGCTTTAGAATGTTGGAGCAGGTCTCACCTAAACGTCTGGTGGCATTAGGAAACTTGAAGATTATCCGTAAGTTTAGCCTGGAATCCCAAAAATTCACCTGCTAGGCTGACCCACACTTCCTCTAAGGTTCAGCTCCCGCCATCCAGAATTGACTGCCAAGTGATCTGAGATGCTCTAAATCCTTTCTTCAATTCTGCACAGAACTAGAAAAGCACTGGTTTAAAATGTGGATCTGAAAGAAAGTTAGTTTTAGATACCTTACCTTAGACTCGTCAGTTGGCTCCGCGTTTGTCGTTGGAGTTGTGGTCGGCGGGATGACGTCGCGGCAGCTACTTAGACACCGCCCTTGTGCGCCTACGTCAGTTCTTTCTTTCTCCGCGAGAGCGGTACCTCTAGTCACTTTTTGACTGACTTTTTGACGAATTTTGTCGACATCGATTTTGAGTTTTCGACTCCTGTTGCTCAAAGGGATGCCCGGTTTCAAGGCATGCGGCTCCTGTAGCCGACTGATGTCGGTAACCGATCCGCACTGTGTGGGTCTGTTTTGCCTGGAGCGCGATCACGACCCCAAGTCGTGCTCCGACTGCCCGGCCATGAATCCAAAGTCTTTGCAGGAGCGATCCGGAAAGCTTCTCGAAGTCTGGCAGTCGGCTCCGTGCCGTTCGTGGTCCCAGTCGTGTGGGAGGTCGAGGGACCGGTTGCGGAGCTACCACCACCAGACTTCTTCCAAGTCTTCGCACTCCTCAGGTAAGTCAAAGCACAAGAAGAAGTCGAAGAAGCACTGTCGCTCTTCGACTTCTCCCCGTCGGTCGGCCGAAGCGACGAGGGATGCAGTGGTGCCCCTCCTTCGGTTCTGCGTACGGAGCCCCATGGGTCGACACAGAGTTTCTCCCCCTTCCCGGCACCTGGAGCGACCCCTGCCCAGCTTCGTATGTTTACCGATGCGGTGCATGCCATCTTTGGGCAGCCCGACTTCTCCTGCGGGCTTCGGGCCCTGCGGACTCAGGTGGGGGCCCAGGGCCATCGAAACCGGCGGCTTCGGCCCCGGTACCGCAGGGCCCCCTTGGATCCAGGCCAGTCTAATTTTTGCTCTTTTCGTGCCTACGGAAGGGGTGCCCCACCATGTTCCACCCAGGGCCCCAAGCCAGCACAAGCTGTTCAGCCCCAGCGCGGCCGGGGACGTGGAAACCACCATCATGGTTCTGGGGCCAGCTAGCGGGCCAGTCCTCCACCGCCCACTCTGCAGCAGCCTCCAAACACTTTTAGTCCAACCTTCCAGGGCCACCAAATGCCAGTGGGTGGCAGGATTAGCCATCACCTCCCCCACTGGTGCACCATCATGTCGGACAGGTGGGTTTTGCGAATAGTCCGAAGGGGCTACTCCTTCCCATTCAAGACTATTCCCCCCCCTCAGCCATGCCACCTCATTACTATTGCATGTCCGAGGATCATCTAGCCCTTCTCCAACAGGAAGTCATGGCTCTCTTGGCCAAGGGACCCATCGAGCGAGATACTGCCCCAGAAGTCGGTTGTGGTTGCTACTCCCACTACTTTCTGGTGCCCAAGAAGGCCTGCGTCCTATCTTGGATCTCAAGAATGTCAACCGCTTCCTCCGGAAGGAGAAGTTTGAAATGTTGACGTTAGGTCAGGTCCTGTCTGCCCTCGACCCTGGAGACTGGATGGTATAGTTGGACTTGCAGGACGCCTATTTTCACATCCCCGTCCTGCCTGCCCGCCAGCGTTGCCTACTGTTCACGGTAGGCCACAAGCACTTTCAGTTTACCGTGCTCCCCTTTGGCCTCACCAGCACCCCTCGGGTGTTCACAAAAGTGATGGCGGTGGTCGCAGCTCATCTGTGCAGATCAGGGGTTCCAGTCTTCCCCTTTCTCGATGACTGGCTGTTGAAGGCGGGCTCGCCCCAGGCTGTCGTCTCCCACCTCCAGACTACGGCTGACCTGCATTCGCTGGGGTTCTTCATCAACGTGCCGAAGTCGCACTTGACTCCGTCTCAGACACTCCTCTTCATCAGAGCGGTTCTGGAAACAACGCAGTTTCGGGTCTATCGTCCCGAACAGAGAGTCCGGTATATTTGAGCTATGATTCAGATCTTGCAGCCTCTATCCTGGGTTTCGGTCAGGATGACCCTCCGGCTACTGGGCCTGATGGCCTCCTGCATCCTGCCGGTGGACCATGCTAGATGGCATATGCGGGCTCTGCAGTGGGGCCTGAAGTTCCAGTGGGCACAACCACAGGGGAACCTGTCCGATTGCGTCCAGATCTCGGAAGGCACTGCACACCAATTGCAGTGGTGGCTAACGAACCAGGATTGGGTCGACGGCAGATTCCTTTCCCTTCCTCAACCAGAGCTCACAGTGGTGACCGATGCATCACTTCTGGGATGGGGTGGGCACATGGTGGAGGCGGAGATCAGAGGCTTCTGGTCTCCAGCGGAGTCCGGGCTCCACATCCGCCTTCTGGAGCTTCGGGCGATTCGTCGTGCTCTCAAAGCATTCCTTCCCTCTGTCCGGGGAAGAGTAGTGCAGGTGTTCATGGACAACACCACCGCCATGTGGTACTGCAACAAACAAGGCGGGTGGGGTCGTGGACCCTAAGTCAAGAGGCCCTCCGCCATTGGACATGGCTGGAACATCAGGGCATATCCCTCCTGGCAGGTTCGCTGAAGGCCTGGGCGGACAAACTCAGCCGCAGGTGCATGATGGATTACGAATGGCATCTTCACTCAGAGGTGGTGCAAGGTCTCTTTCAACAATGGGGAGAGCCTTGGTTAGATCTATCGGCCACCGAAGAGAACGAATATTGTCAGCAATTCTGTGTGTTGGAATTTCCAAGGCGGCACTCGCTCAGCAATGCTTTTCGTCGCGAGTGGAGTTGCGGTCTTCTATGCGCTTTTCTGCCTATACCACTTCTGCCCAGAGAGCTGAAGAAGATCAGGCGTGACTGGGCCCAAGTCATTCTTGTGGCTCCGGATTGGGCATGAAGGGTCTGGTATCCCGAGCTATCGCACTTGGCCATCGATCCTCCGATCCAACTGCCTCTTCGTGAGGATCTTCTGTCACAGCAGCAGGGGACGGTCCTCCACCCGAACCTGTCCAGCCTCCACCTCCTTGTGTGGAGATTTAGCAGCGACGGTTGACGGCTTTCGACCTTCCTCCCGAAGTCTGTGATGTTATTTTGGCAGCCAGGGCAGGTGTACACTAGGACGGTGTACACCTGTAGATGGAACAAATTTGTGGCATGATGCACAGCAAAGGCTGTGGATCCCCTTTCCGCCCCTCTTTCTGAGATTCTCTTGTTCCTTCTTTCTTTGGCCCAGCAGGGCTCTGCTCTGGGCACTTTACAAGGCTACCTCTCTGCAATTTCACCCTTTCTTAGGCTTCCTGATCAGCCTTCTCTTTTCAAGTTCCCTGTTGTAAATGTTTTCCTTAAGCTCATTACTTCTCTTTTTCCTCCTGTTCCTTTCATAATGCCCCAGTGGGACATGAATTTTGTTCTTACATATTTATGTGCGCTCCCTTTGAGCAGCTACATAACTGTCCTCTCAGGCTTTTGACTTTGAAAACTCCCTTTCTGGTGACTATCACCTCTACGCGCAGGGTAAGTGAGCTCCAAGTTCTTTCTTCTAAACCTCCTTTTCTGACTGTTCATCCGGACAAGGTTGTCCTTAGAACTCGTCCTTCCTTCCCAAAGTGGTTACTCCTTTCCATATTGGACAGACCATCACTTTGCCCACCTTATTTTCGCCTCCGTATCCTTCCAAAGAAGAAGAGAGGATCCACCGTCTGGATCCACCATGTGCGCTTTCATTTTATTTGGATCGCACAAAACTATTCCGGGTGGATAACCAGCTCTTTGTTGGCTTCGTGGGCGCCAAAAAAGGTTGGGCCGTGCACAAATGGACCATTTCTAGATGGGTCGTTTTGCGCTTCAAAGTTTGTTATTCTTTGGCAAAGAAGGAGCCGCCAGTGAGGTTGCGCGCCCATTCCTCCAGGGTGACGGCAGCTACCACTGCTTTGAAACGTGGAGTCCCCCTTAATGACATCTGTCAGGCAGCTACGTGGGCATTGCTCCACACGTTCTCTAGACACTACTGCCTTGACAGCCAAGTCCGAAGAGACAGCGTCTTTGGCCATTCTGTTCTCCAGGACTTTCTGGTGTGTACTTGGTTCGCAGAACCTCCTCCGTGGTTGGTATTGCTGGGATATCTATTCTAAGGTAAGGAATCTATAATTAAATGTTTCTTTCAGATGAACAAGTTACTTACCTTCAGTATCGATGTATCTGTAAGAAACATAGGTTAGTTATAGATTCCTTACCGCCCTACCCATTCTGCAAACTTACTTCTAGGCTTAAGGTTTTCCTTTCAGGGCCCTAATTTTATGCGCCAGTGGTCAGTGTCTTGCATGGCTTTGCGCTTCTGGCGTGGAAAGTCGTGTACAGAACTGACTTCTGTACAGAACTGACGTCAGCGCACGAGGGCGGCGTCTAAGTAGCTGCCACAACGTCGTTCCGGTGACCACGAAGCCAACGACGAACGTGGAGCCGACCGACACCACCTTTCGACACGCAGGGGTACTGCTGACGAAAAGCTTTTCGGATCCAGTCTGACTCCTGGGGGTAATTCTAAGGTAAGGAATCTATTTAACTAACCTATGTGTCTTACAGATACATTGTTACCGAATGTAAGTAACTTGTTCATTAATCTCCTTTTCTAACTACTTACTCTCTTCCTACCTCGCTCACCTTTGAAACTGCTCATTTTGTGAAGCACAGGCCAGCGAGCTGTTGATAAACACTTATCTCCCCCTTCAACCATGCCAGCTCAGGAACTCAACTGTACACAATATCTTAGATTGAACAACCTAGTGCATTAATCCGCTAAGCAGACTATAATCATAATAACATAAAAAAAAATGCAGAGATATTCAAAGCTGCCAGCACTGTGAAAACCATATATAACTGCACATCTGTCTTTCACACTTCTAACATAACTGCACTTCGGTGGTCCTTACTCATGACATGGAAACACCTCCCACATAGGATTACAAAACAAAAACAGCACCCTTCCCACCACACACTACATGGTGTAGTTTGCTTCACATGTAGGTAAGTGCATCAGTGCCTCATGTAGTAACCGCTATATAAATGCTGCAACGCAATACAGTACAGTACAACTAAGTCCTCAACTAAATGCTGTCACAAGGACAGAGGTACCCGCACAGTAGCTATTATCAAAGAGGACTAGGGTGCTGCTGATCTCCTATATCACCAAATAGCATCAATCGCATGAAGCAGGAAAGTAGCACCTGGATATTTCATCATGTTCTAAGATAAACTATACACGGCAGTGCAGTTCAACAATATGGGCAAATAAAACAATTAGCTGTCTAATCCCCGGCGCCAGAACTGTCACACTTGCTGTGGGTAAGGGAAAATGGGAAAACAGGACTGACACTGGGGAATCACACTCCTGAGGCCGGTAATGTACTCAATCGCCTACCTAGAATGAAAATTGATAAAGTTGCAAACTGTTTGATTATGGTTTACACAGACCTCAGAAAGCATCTGTTACTATTGCCTGAGCTGAGAACACACACTCCAATATAAAGGAAGATGTCTATGGCCTTAAAACCACCACCACTGAACTGCTGAAAAGGACCAGACCTTTAGAATTTATACTGAAAGTTGCTTATGGCAGACCAAGTCGAAACAACATTAGAATGCTGTGTCTGTTGGAGAAGGCAGAGGGAGAAAGCATGGAACTCCTCCTCGAACATTGGATCAAGGAGAAGCTAAGGCCTAATGGTCTGTCAAAATAATTCACTGTAGAGATAGAGCATGGACTAAGCCAGCACCCCCCACCAAAACCAAGAGTGCCTCCCAGAACTGTGAGAAGCTCAGATGGCGGAATTGCACTATGGAAAGCAGCAACCAGAGTCCTCCGATGAATTCAACCTAGAGAGGGGAACTGTGCACGTAAGTGATGATCTTTTGCAAAGCTAAAAGTACACAGGACGTTTGAAGCAGGGAAACTGAAGAACATGGATGCTGAAACTACTACATGTGCAGCTTTAAGATGATTATCGTCAACCGAAGGGTGAATTCAGAACTATTGGGAAGCCTGCGAGGGGCAGAGAGCACAACTGACAGTGAAAGTTACGGCCACTCATGTCAATAGGGGCCTCCTGATCAACCGGATTGAGCCCTTCAGCAAGGGGAGGGCTTTTGGGTTTGGTGAAGAGTCTCTAACAATAACGACTTCACGTTATTGTTTATTTTCCACATGTACGTATAGGTGTATTGTGATTTTTAGCTCTATTTCGGGTTCTTTATTGTGATTGGCGGTTACATAGTGTCTGATACCTAACGGTTTGCATTTTGAGTACCCAAGTAGATATCCTTGAAGCCCAAGGGAGGGAGAGGAGAATTGTCAGTTTGACATTCAAGAGGTTATAGGAGAGGGAAGTTATTTTGGAATTGGTATCACAGATAGCAAACGAACTCGGGACGCGGGGAAAATATCCATCACTAGTATGGTGACTATTGAGATTTTGAAATGGAATGTAAGAGGATTGAAAAATGAAAGGGAAAATTAGGAGACTGAGCTTGTATCTTTGCAGATACCGGATTTATATAGCTTGCATATATGAGAAACCCACCTAACAGAGTGAAAAAGTATGCTAAAAGATTTAGAGTGCACATTTATCATGCTGACTATTCCACATATTCCAGGAGAATGTTCGTATTTGTGCCGGCTGGGTTGCCACTGCTAGTCACCAAGACAGTAGCAGACCTAGGAACAGATACTTACTGACTGATTCCGTTAAATTTTTACAAGATGAGGGAAAGAACGCCGTTTTGATATTACTTGATTTATCGGCGGCGTTCGATACCATCTCCCACGAAATACTCATCGACAGATTGAGAAGTGTTGGCATTATTGATATTGCCCTCAACTGGATCAGTTTGTTCCTTTCGGAAAGAACACAAGTTGTATCTTTGGGCTCTTTCCTTTCTAAGCACAAAAAAATTAATGCAGGAGTACCCCAGGGCTCGATCTTGAGTCCACTCCTTTTTAATTTATATATGATGCCCCTTATTTCCATCATTGAGTCATATGGCATATGTGTCAATTCTTATGCAGATGACACCCAACTGATTGTCTCCCTGGATAAAAATTATATCAAAGCTGAACTAAACTTCCAAACCTGCTTGACGGAGATTTTCAGGTGGATGGATAACAACCATCTTAAATGTAACTCAAGCAAAACGGAAATCCTGCCCATGGGGAAAGATGTGGAGTTTTGCCCAAACAAATGGTGGCCTGAGGGCACCACCCCCCGCCTTCTGCAGTTGAGTCTGCAAGGAACTTAGGCATCCTCTATGACTCTTCGTTATCTTTTGACCCACATGTGAGAAATCTAGCTGGCTGCTGTTTTAGTGTGATAAAATCCTTGAAGAAATTTTTTGACTTCTTGCCTATTGAGGCCAGAAAGTCTGTTGCAGTTTCCTTGATACTCTCACGCCTCGATTACTGCAATGGGCTGATGGCAGGAGCAAAAAAACAAACCCTGCAGAAATTATAGAGTATTCAACATGCAGCCGCCCGGCTGGTACTCAAACTCCCTAGGCAATCTTCAGCATCCGCAGCACTTAAAACTCTGCATTGGCTCCCGATCCACAAAAGAATTAAAAAAAAAAATGTATTTACCACTTTTAGATCCCTAAATAATATCGGTCCTAAGTATTTAGAAAATAGACTCACCCGCTATAATCCCAGCAGAGTCCTACGGTCAGCAGGGCACAACCTCGCGAACACCCCGAAATTTCTCCTGAAAAGGAAAGGCGGAAAAACATTTACTGTTTTGGCCTCTAAAGCATGGAACGCCATGCCCAATGTTGCCCACGGAGTCCATCTTTAGGAAGAGACTTAAAACTTGGATATGTAACTTAGCAGACTCATATGTGCTGAATGCAATCTAGCGCTCTCTCACTACACTCACCCTATTTCCTATAGCGCCAGGATGCTCCTTTCGGAGCGACAGTTCGCGCTTTATAAGTACAAAGTAACATAACATAACATAACATGGGTCTGCTTCAAGGTTAGGCAATATACATGCTGAATATATATTTCCCGAACTCCGATGTTGCATGTTTTGATGACATGGTGTGGGACATCTCCTTGAAGTTGTAGGACAAATTCAAGTAGTTTGTGTGAGTGACTTTGACTGGGTGTTGAAAAGCCAGAAGAACTGCGTCCTCTGGGGTTTCTGGAAAAAAACTATGTTCTGTTCATTAAAAAGGGCTTAGTTCCATCTAAATATATTGAATGTATGGAGGGGTTTACACCCAAATACTCTTATCGCTCAGTTGTGCATGCCACTTTTACAAGCATTGGCATTTTCTACTTTCAGAGGTGTCTACTCAAAGTGTGGACAGCGCCCAATACCTGGGTAGGTTCTTCTCCGATCACTTGGTTGTTTACAGGGGAAGCGTGGTATGCTCTAGTATAAAGTCTTGGAGATTGCCAACCAACACTCTCTCAGATGTGGAGTACAGGGAATACCTAAGTACAGAACTGACACAATACCTTGAAACAGGAGAATGGACTGAAAAGCAATGAAGGGGGTAGCTTTGATACTTACTGTCTCCTCACATAGAAAACTGGAAGATATCATGACAAAGGAGGAAAGAAGAAATACCTCCTGTACTTGTCAGGGTGCAGAGTCCTTATTTCTCAGCAGTCACCCTATACTTTTGCAATGCTTCTGTGGAGAAGTATATTGAAGGGATATAAAGGCAAAGTTTACACCTAGAGAGGGATAAAGACAATTACTTTCCTTGGTTGCTGAATAAAGAGACCCCAGTAGTGCCAATTGTAATGATCAGGTAGGAGAAGACACATGTGTACATTCGGGTATCAGGCAAGTGTTCTATGAATATCTGGTGCCTCTATATAACACTTGTGTGCAGAGAATAAACATGCCATCCCAGACTATATAGCAAGGGTAACTATATCCTCCCAACAAAAAGACAGACACGGCTAACAAAAGAATAACTGAAATTAGCAGTCCCGATGGGTGAGCCGGAAAGAGATGTTCATGGAGCAGTTCTATAAAAACATTAATAGGCATCCTATTGCTGAAACTGCTTTTAGTCCTCAGAAAATAGATGGGTCTATTGCCAGAATCAATGAGGGAAGCAATGCTAGATATACAATTAAAAGTACAAAAATACCCACATGGCTGTAAATCATATAGACCTTTGTCCATGCTGAACCTCTGCACTAAAATATTAGTCAAAGGCCTATTGACTGGACTTCTGATGAGCAATGCAGTTTTGTGCCTCGGCTTGGCACAGTCCAAATTATTAGTAGGTTGGCGCACCGTGAGAGATGGGACACCGCAAGGATGAGTAAGCTTTTGCCTCGCTAGACTCAGAAAAAGCTTTTTACTTTGTCTTGGGAATACCTCTTTAAAGTGTTAAAGACCATGTCATTTGGCCCTGCATTCAAAGTCAGGCTCTGCCTTTAATGCACAAGTCACAAATAAAAAGGCTATTGCAATGATCTTGGTGAATGGGAGCTGTGAAGAGTCATGAGAAAGTCCACTTGGGGCACATGTGAGGCACAATGGAATAGTAGCGGGATACACAGTACACAGAGTGTCCCATGTTATATGGGGAGTATACCGTACTATATTTATGAGATCCTACCTGCGCAATTGACAAAAGCTGCATATACAAGATGAATTTGGCAAGGGGTCTCGATGGAGACGAAATAAAAAAATGAATCCTCATTCTTTTTGCTAGGCGTTGTGAGAGCTTAGGACACTAACCTTTTGTCTAAGACGTCCTTAGCATGGGAGATTCAGTACTTTTAATATTTAAGTATCAATATAAAACACACTGAAAATCAGTGGTATAAGCTTAAAACTTATAGGACCTCACACAATCTAAAATAATCAAGCATTTTCAGAAGATGCTCCCTTTGTCATTCGTAGAGTGGCCCTGACCAGGATGATAGTGTAAAGCAAGTGTCTATTTATGTCAGTGCTGTGTGCACCAGCTTCTCCCAAATTCATTAGGGAAATTAACTCCATACTTTCACCGATACCCTCACTAGGAAAAAGGTTAAACTTTAAACTAAGTATACTTTAAAAGTGTCCGGTATGGAGAGGTATTCTTTGGCCACACAGGTATAATTAGTTGACTCTCGGATGAAGAAGATCAAGACGTTGATCTTATGAAAGGTATACACACGCGCAAAGAGATGCTAACAGTGTTATTTAACATCTCTCAGGGACCACAAACTGAACCGCATCTAATCTTAACTGGAGGAGGATAATGGCTTTGCTCAACGTTGTAGCAGCCTATGCTCCATGGGCTTCCTTATGGCTTCTGCCAGAATTTACCAAGCTACCAAAGGTCATAGACATCACTAGATGGCGAGGGTGAAACTGTGTAAGCATCGTAGATTTACGAATGGCAACAAGGTTCATCATGATTGCTAATCGCAAGAAACATGTTTAGAACTCCAACATAATTCTTGCAATACAATAAAATAAGCAGAGCTAAAGAAAGAACCCGGAGTGAGACCTGAGCGCGTCAAACACACTGACATTGCTAGACAAATCTAAGGTAATGTGTGCCATATCAAGGCTCTAAAATGCAATCAGTGCAATGCAATCAATTCGACGCCCTGTCCATGAAGGATCATGTCCGCTCCCTCTGGGGCAAGGGTTTTGCTATACTAAAACTTCTCGCAAGGATATTTCCCTGGATACCCCTGGATTGCAGACGCTCAGTCACACAGGCCCTACTGGTCAGCCGCCTGGACTATGGCAACGCACTATTCGAAGGGACGAACGAACAACTATTCTCCCGCCTAGAGGTCTTGCAAAATCAGGCGGCCAAACTGGTCTGCAATAAAGGCAAACGAGGCTCGGCATCGGAATGCCTAAAGAAACTTCACTGGCTCCCGATGCGTCAGAGAGCTGCCTTTAAACTGCTCAGCCATGCGCACAGAGCTCTACATAAAACTGGCCCCACAATTCTTCAAGGGAAGATCGATTTCTATGTTCCCAATAGGAATCTACGGTCGAGTCAATCAGCTCTGGCCAAACCTAAACGAATCTATAAAGTCAGAACAGGTGGTCGCGCCTTTTCCTACTTGGCAGCTAAAAGGTGAAATGACCTACCTACCGACCCTACCGACCTAAGACACACCACAAACTATCTTCAGTTTCGAAAAAAGCTGAAAACACACCTCTTCCCCAAAACGTAACCCTTCAGCATATGCCTTCAGTAGTCCCTTTTGGTTCATAGCGCCGTGATATCCCCTGGGATGAGCGTTGCGCTTTATAAATACCGCAAATAAAAAGAAATGACCAACATAGAACTGGCCTACCTATCAAGGAAAGGGGTTAAGAGATTGTGCAAACTGTAACTAGTCGGTGATAGGATAAGGTACTGAATAAAGGAGGAAGGCATCTAGTAGCACCAGATTTCTGCTTATACGCTTCAATATTTTACATAGAGCACTATAACCTCAGTTATTCTACTTCTTCATAAATAAACACAGGTAACCAATCAAAATGCCCGAAATGTGGGACTGTTGGTGCCTTATTTATTCATACCATGTAGTTCTTCCTTTTAGTGGGATAATATGAGGGAGGAACTGTGGTAGCCACAATTGAATTCATACTAAACTGAAATTGAAAAGAGCTATAAATACTTGCTTATTGGGGATCTCACCATTTGAAATAACATCCAAGATCTGCGTATAGAGCCATATTGACAGGGTTTAGAAAGTTGGGCCATATTGGGATTTCCTGGCCTGGAGATATGTTGACAGGAGTGCAAATAGAGTCCTTACTAATGCTATAATCCAAATAAGACCTTCAAAAGACACATAATTTTAAATACCTGGTGCTAAGACTTACTCTCCCTGCCACCAAACTGAATTAGTCTACTCTTCTGAATATAACCCACAGGAGGCTAATGTGGTCATAGGTCTAATTGGCAGAGGTAGTATTTCCCAGATTTACAGGGCACTCTGTATAAATGATTCTGATCTATATACGGAGCTCAAAGAAAGGTGCGAGGTGTGGGTACACTAAATGTAAATGGCTTGCAGGATTCAAAGATGGTCCTGTGAGAGATTGTGATCCTGGATAATTTGCAACTTATACAACCTAAGTATTGACACCACACTTAATTCATTCCTGAACGACTATGACGAGCTGGTAGGATTTTTTTGCCACGTTGTTTCAGGTGCCCGGCAGGCCTTTCTTTCTCAATGAATATGTCTTCCCCATGATTGCAGACTACTAGGAAACAATAATATCAACCGTTTTCCGATAAAGACTTGTAACTGCAGATTCTTCCCCTTTTAAATATTCCCCAGGCGTAAGACCGGATCTGGAAACTTTTCAGTAGTGCCTCTGCGCACCTGTAGGTGGCAACATGTAGCTCTGCTTTGACGCCATTCCGCTCTGGAAATGACATGCGGGCCCTCTATAAGTACCACTCCCATGGGCTGACGTCGGTTCCTTTCTTTTTGCTCTACCAGACTCTAATCCTGAGCTAACACTCACCTCTGAGAGCCCCATTCACCTCATAAAATTTGAAAAATCCAATGTGCAAATAAAATGCCACATCCCAAAACATCAGGTTTTAAACCCTGTAAGGATTGTCACAAACGAATGTCTTTGGTAGATCCTTGTTAAGTTTGCTTGTGGTACCTGGGTTTGAGCTATGATTTCAAGGTCTTCAGAAATTGTGCATTGATGAACCTGAAAGCCATACTGGACAGAGAGTTGACACTGTGTTGAAAAGCACCTAAGGACTATGAAGCAACACTGGTCTAAGTTTAAAGGTTGGTCCCGGTCCAGATGTCTGAGGAAGTCATTTGTGAGACTTGTCATTGTTGTTCTCCACATCTTGAGGTAAGTCAAAGAAAAAGCAATAAAAGCAATAAAGATCCAAGCAGGACTCTGGTCCCTTCCCTCCACTCACATACATTAGAATGCACGAGTGCCTCACCATGCATTGCGATCTTGCTCCCAAAGTCGATCGACATCTGAGCAATAACTTGTCCCAAGCGGTACAAAAGGGGGTGGTGATGGACGGAGCATCTGAACCAATCAAACACTCACACCCAGTCAAAAGATCTGGGTTTGATCCATCACCGTTCTTTAGCCCACTCTGCCACCCCAGTTCAGACATGGCTATATGCAAATCAGTCTGACCCTGTGCCTCATGGGAACAGTCCAGCCCGAACTGCCAAGCCATGCCTTCCCTGGACCGGAAACAAGCTTCCGAGGACCGGTTTCTGGCATTACAGCCGTCTTCAGCCCGGCTTGCTTGAATCCAGTGGCAAAGTGAGCAAGGGACTCACGTCTGAGCATACCCTGCCACACTTATGGCGGCCAAAGAGGTACAAAAGGGGGTGGTGATGGACGGAGCATCTGAACCAATCAAACACTCACACCCAGTCAAAAGATCTGGGTTTGATCAATAACTTGTCCCAGCACAGCCAGAGTTTCCAGGGCTGTCTGCGACATTAAGGCAGATTAAAGAGTTTTGCAAGGGCATGCTTTGACTTCCTCTGGTGCTCCTTTGGGCCCCAATGAACCGAGAGGTGCTCCAACTGGGGTACCTCTGTGGGGGTTGTCCCTCGGTACCAGTTGGACCCTGCATATCCACACTGGGCCTCCTCCAGTTCCCATTCCGACTCTGGTGCCATGCTCCCAGCTGCTTACCTGAGCATTGACGCTGATCCTGACTCATTCACAGCCAGGGGAGGAAGTGTCTATTGTGCGACTCAGTCAGCACCATTACAACCTCTACCGAGGCTGTGCTCAGCTTCCATTGAGGGGCCACTTACCCCACTCAACTTGCCGCCCCCACAAGGGAGGACACATACATTGCATTCCTTATTAGGCACAGATTCGGATACTGATTATGATGCAGATGATGAGAATGGGCAGAAACATGTCGACCTAATTTCACTGCTTAACATTTGATAACCTCAAGTGTTAGCATACTGCTTTTTAATCTTGTAAATGGCACTCTGGGAATAAATTTGTTATAGAGCTTCCTTAGTCAATTTTAAACACACCTTTTGGTAATATTCAGCGCTGCACTTTTTTTGTTCTTTAGTTTAAAAAAATCCACTTCACATAACTTGTAGATATGCCTTTGGGTTCCATGGAGTCATCAGCCATCCTCTAGCTCTTCATTCAGCTAATTCACCAGACTGAGGTCTCTGGCGAGAGGCGGCCATACCCAAATGATGATACCTCACAATCTGTGAATGATGGGTTTTGGCATAAGAGGTTCTCCTCTCCAATAGAGGAGGCTGTTGTCTTAACCCTGGATATACATTTACTCGTGTCCTTGTCCCAATCTCCCAATTCTTCTGTTTAGACCAGAGGTGTTTTGTGGTATAGATGAGAATGGGCAACCATGCCACACAGAAAATTGGTATGATGGTTTTCAAGAAGCCAGTGGCCTTGATACTTTCTTTGATTCTGGTCTCCTCTCACCCCCTAGAGTCCTGCCACTAATGAGAGTGTCACATGGCATGTGTAGGGTAGCTGAAGTTCTTGACCTCTAGCTCCTTACGTTAGAGGTCAAAAGACATTGACTTAACGGAAGTGTTCCAGCCATGGTAAACCATCCTTTGAGCCCCTCTTGCCATTTAAAGCTGCTCTAACAGATACCATTTTGGGGGCATGGGCCAAACTTGCTCTGACCCCCTAGTCAATCGCCACATTGCAAGATGCCTCCATCCTGCCCTAGGTGACTCTGTATTTTATTTCCCCACCCCTACTTGCTGGTCCAGCGTCTTCAAGTAGGACAAACCAGAATACCTTTCTGACTACTAGCACCACCCCCACCTCCGACAGAGTCCAAGTGACAGGAGACTTTTTAGAAGGTGCTGTTTCTTCCACCAGCTCGTCCCTCAGGTCTGTAACTGCCAGCTCCCTCATAGTCTACTATTCCCACACTCTATGGGATTCGGTGGCTCAAATCCATCCAGTTGTTGCAGAATACTGCAGACCTGTCCTCGTCCAAGCCGTACAGGATGGTTGTGATGCAGCCAAATTCTAAATTAGTTGTGGCCTATCACCACCAATTCTATTGGGCGAGCCATTGGCACAAGTGTCACTATCCACCATTTTTTCAGGCGAAGTCCAATTGTCCCTCATGAAGGTGCCCACTGATATGGCTTGCCTATTTTGAGACAGAACTGATTCCGCTCCAGAATGATTCATGGAGAGCAGGGCTTCTGCACTTTTTCTGGGCTTATCTACCTTTTGCGGCTTCGCAGAGGAGCTCCATGGCGTTAGCCAATTCAGCCTCATCAGGGTGCACAGCAGTTTTAAGGCTGCGAAACACACCACCCGCCCCCAGTCATGTCCAGTGAGCTGCTCAGTCCACTGAACACCCCATCTGTCCATCTGCCAAACCCTTTAGCATGCCTTTAGTGGGAACAGCCACCCGGCTGGAGGCACGATCCGACGATTTCTTTCCTGGTTGGCAGAAGATCATATCAGACAGGTGGGTCCTGCAGATAATCCAGAAGGAGTACACCTTACTTTCATTTTCACTCCGGCGCATCTTTGAATTTCCCCAGAGTGACTGACTGAGGACAATCTTCCTGTCTTATGGCAGGAAGTGCAGGCTCTTCAGGTCGAAGGAGCCAGCGAGAGGATTCCGACACGAGAAGAAGGTTATAATTGTTATTCCCCCTAATTTCTGGTGCCAAAGTAGGACTGAGGGTTCGTCCTATTTGAGACCTGCACCCTCTCAATGTTTTCCTCTGGAAGAAGAAATCTGGAATAACACCCCAATATCCATGAGGACCACCTCAACACTGCTCCTGCAAAGAGTTGAAGACTCACCTTTTAATGAACATTACATCAGATTGCATTAACCATTCTCAATCCAGCTCCAGCTTCTCTCAGTTGTTGACTTTATACTTTTCTTTGACAATGTACATTGCTCCTTTGCTATCTATGTGTTACAGAAATACTATATACAAACATTCATACATACATTTTGAACTAAGTGCCGTGACCCCCCCCCCCCCCCCCCCCCCCCCCCCCCCCACACACACACACACACACAGACTTTAGCAGCATGGACCCAAGTGGGTGTTACTGACCGGTATGTGCACATAAATCTGTTAAATTGATGTTTAAAATTTCTTTGAGTTTAATTGAAAACTCACATCTGCAAGTGCAAACTTGTAAAGGCCACTGGAAAATAATAGTATAATGTAGTGTGGGTGGGGCTATGGGGAGACAAATTGAACAGGAGAGCACACAAATTAGGGAGCATATGGATGGAAAGAAGGATGAGAGGAGGGATTGAGAAAATGATAAGAGATTGGAGGGATGATGAGAGAAGGATGGATGGAGAAATGTATGAATAGATTAGATAAGAGAATGAATCAGTACGGATTAGGATGGAGGGGAGGGAGGGATAGAAGGGCAGAGAGATGGATGGTGAAAAATGGAAGGAGGAGGAAGGAAGGATGAATGGATTGAGAGATGATTAGATGGAGAGAAAATATAGAGAATCAAGGATAAATAGATGGGAGGTAGCCTAGATTACAGATGGAAAAATCAGGAAAAAAAGAATTGAGAGATGGAAGGAAGGAAATGAGAAATCTAGTCCTCCTGCCCTCAAAAGAATGTGAGGCTCAATCAGACCACTTAGGCACCCAGTACTACTTTGGATATGGTTCAAAGTAGGATGTATTTTAGGTTTCCCTTCTTACCCGTTTCTCTTCTGTTCTGTACATCAGTCCAAGTTACATACATTTGATAACGCTATATCTGGTGGAGACTCTAAGTAACAACAGATTCTCCAACTTTTGAATATTCCCCAGCTGTCAGACTGGAATCGGAAACTTGAATAGTACCTCTGCATGCCAGTAGGTGGCGCTGTAAGGCTCCACAATGATGCCATTCCTGTCTGGAGATGACTTACGTGGTCCATATAGGCGCCTCTCCTGCACTCTGACATCAGTTGCTTTTGAGGCTGTTCGCGCCCCCACATGCAGATCCCCAATTGCAAATTGACTTTGGCCAGTGTGCAGATTTCTGTACTTGGGATCTTATTAATCTGTAGAGTCTGTTTCACAGAATTGGTAGGATGGGAGTAATGGTGAGGAATCTGCAGTTAGGTTTAGTCTCTACCAAAAAGAGCGTTAACAAAGGTAAGTAACTTGTTCTTCTTATAGGGACTTCTAACCACTGATTCCCCATCTTTTAATAGCTACTCTAGCAATACCTCTGAGATCGTGGGTCAGTGAATTGGCTCAAATCAAGAAGTCCTGCCGGCCAAACAGGTAAAATGCCCTTCTCGGCGAACCTGCCTATCGAGACTAAAGTGCTTTTGAACATTTGTCAGAACACCCACATAACTGCCTGGAAAACGTCCAGGACAGGAACTCTGCATGCCAATCCAGTGGCAGCAGTTTTGGCCCTGTTGGATTGAGCTTGCAGAGCTTCTGCCGACTACTTTTTGACCAATACATAGCAGATCTTGATACAGAGTACGATCGAGCGAGAGATGGTCCTCTTCTGCCCGTCCTGGCCTTTTTTTTTTTTCAGGGCACTTCACAAAGAGCTGATCATCCACCCGTTGTTCTTTGGTACAGTCGATGTAAACGGTCAGTGCTCTAATTTGCTTTTGTGGTCCAAGCAATGGAGTCTCTCCTCCTCCTTTGAGGGCCAAGGACAACATAGAATACTGGCAAGGTCACAACCTTTGTTATGAAGGATGGTCGTGTCCACTGAACAACTTAAGCTGGAAGAAGGTGGTGTGCAGCAGGTTAACTCACAGATCCCAATGCTTACTCACTGGCTGTGGAGATGAACACTGTCTTAAGGGTGAGGAGCCTCAAGACACAGAGATAGGCAGCTCAAAGGGAGTGCACATCTAATTTGTGACAACCAAGTTAAAGCATAACGAAAGGAGAGGGAGGAAACAACTATTAAGAGACCTTTAAAAAAACAGTGACAAATAATGAGGGCTAGTCCGACAACTTTAAAAAGGCACCTGTTAGAACTGTCAGCCTTAGGGTGGTCTTCCCCCAAGCTTTTTGCCTTCCTCCTCGATATTTTTCTCTGATCTTGTTTTTGCTGGCCTTGGGACTCTGTGCACGTTACCACTGCTAGCCAGTGCTAAAGTGCATGTGCTCACTCTTCAAAACATGGTGATATTGGCTTATCCCCAGTTGGCATATTTAATTGACTTATATGTCCCGAGTGACGTGGTACTGTGTGTACCCAGTGCCTGTAAATTCAATTCTAGTAGTGGGCCTGCAGCACAGATTGTGCCACCCACTAAGTGCATGTCTCAGGCCTGCCATTGCAGTGTGTCCCTGCAATTTTAAACTACCATTTAGACCTGGCAAAATAAACCTTTTGTAAATATGAGCCCTGGGTAACCCAGGGCTGCTAGTCGCACAGCTAATGGGCAGAACGCCTTTGCAATTTCAACGAAATTTTAACACATGTATTTAAATGCTCAAGTTAACATTTATTTTCTCAAGGAATAATATAATATTTTTACTCCTGAACAGTATACGTCAAAAGTAATTATGTACGTTCGTGTTCATCAAACTTTACATATTCAAAACATGTGGCATTTGAAAATATTGTCACAACATATTTTCAATACAAATAATATAGTAATAACGATTCATCAATTGGTGAAATTCAAATTCAAAAACAAAAACCCAATGCATTTCGGGTGCATCTAGCTCCCTTCTTCAGGGGATTAAACGTGTCCAAACAGAATTCAAAATTCGAATTTCAAAGGTCCATGAGTGCTTTGATTCTTTCAGATTGCTGATTCAACAGGATCTAAAATACAACAACATGCCAAATTCTAATGAGTAATTACATATGTACAAGGTATCATATCGCAAAAAACGTGCTGAAGTGAACACTGAGGGAAAACAACCAAAAGTACACGCCACCATGATGCACCCGTGTTATTTAAATTCAATTTAAAAGATAAGAAATCAGTGAAAACCAGCCCTTAATACAAAAGAAATTAAAAGAAAGGGTATTTGCATTCTCTAGGGTAAAAAGAAGAAAGAAGAAAGCTCCCTGCCATGCCATCCTGAAAAAACGTGTTGGTGTCAGTCTCACCTAGTTGGTTACTGTGCTCAACAGTTGACCCTCACTCCAAAAAAATACTACCAAGTAAAAAATACGTACGGACTTATGAACAACTTCTTATGCTCTTGTTGCGAATCCAACAGAACTCTCCCTCTTTTTTCAACACCTGAACGGTAAACAAGTACCAATCAGTAGCCACTTCCTTACGAAATACTATAAACCCCAGCTACATTCCTACTGCGTAACAGGTCTTACCGCCACTTGTAGATGCGGGTCCACTCAGCGTTCAAGGAAAGTCGCCCTGCTGCATTCTATTTAAAGAAAAACTCTTGGTGAGTAGAGTGTTACACGGCAGCCTTGCCTGAAATCAGTATCATTTCGCCATTCTCGCTCTAACCTGGCGCCTCCAACGTCGGCGTCCTGAATGGTTTCTCGGTGCGATTCCGCCCTGCATGTCACATGGTGCGGAACTCGCCCGGTGTTTGCTACCTTATCAAACACAAAGAAGGGACTACCTCCACCCGACTGGGATACTCCTCATTTCTAATGGCAGTCTATGGCTTACTGCCTACTGCATACTGAAGACTGTTACTACACTAATCGAGATGGTCTTTCAACCATCCCCTCTACAGTCTTAAACCATAATACTTATTGTTTAGTTGTTGCCTCGTTCTTAAGTCAAAGAAACAGTTTCAAGCACAGAACTCAACCACCTTTCCGACCGATAGTAGCAGGGTGCGGATCCATCCACGAACCTCTTGGATACTATCTTGACTTTTACCTACAACCGTTGGTCCAATCCTGGAAGACATACGTTAAAGACACTACAGACTGTTTACTGAAACTGGAATCCCAAAAACATCTCTTTGCTAATGACATCTGGCTCTGCACAATTGATGTAGTCGCACTTTACACCTCTATCGCACACAAAGAAGGAATGGAGGCAATAGAATGGCGATTATTAAATTCTGAAATTGATCATGAGAAAGCAGTATTCCTACTGGAACTACTACATTTTGCACTTTACAATAACTATTTTGTTTGGATGGATAACTTTTTTATACAGCGTACAGGAACAGCGATGGGTTTTCCCGGAGCCCCATCGTACGCCAACACCTACATGGCCTACTTTGAGGAACAATATATACTTTCTAATGAGATGTGGAAACAACATGCAGCAGTTTTCTTAAGGTACATAGATGACATTTTGGTCATTTGGACAGGTACCAGAGACGAATTGGAAGAGAGTATTTGCAAACTGAATGAACGAAACCCTCGTATTCAATTTACACACAATATTGAAAAACAGAAGATTCATTTTTTGGACATTGAATTGAGCAAAACACCCACAGGCTTATCGACGTCCGTATACAGGAAGCCAACTGATGTGAATAATGCACTGCTCTTCTCGAGTGCTCACCCATATAGTCTGAAAAAACATCTTCCGATTTCGCAGATGATGCGAATCAAGAGAATAACAACAGATGACTTACGGACTAAGGAAGAAATTACAAGACAGATACAACAATATAAAGAGCGAGGTTACCCAGAAAAAATACTTAGTCAAGCTGCACAGGTCACATCAACGAAAACACGTGATGAACTTTTAACGCCTAAAGAAAAAATTCCCATGCAACGTGAGGTATTTGTTCTCAAGAATTCCACACAAGCAACACAAATCAAAACTGCAATCAGGAATCGTTGGGAACTTATTGAAAATGAACCTGACTTTAAAACAGTTTTCCATGGCAGCCCCCTTTTTGCACATACTAGAACCAAGAATCTAAGGGAACTCTTGAAACCTCCAAAAAAAACCACCCGACAAAGAGAGAGGGGCATGATGAAATGTTATAACTGCGGACAATGTGGCAACGTCATCACAGGTGATCAATTTCCCCACCCGCAAACAGGGGTGAGCATCAAATTAAGACACAATGCAGACTGCAACACAGAAGGAGTAGTATATGCGATTAAGTGTCCCTGCGGACTAGTTTACGTAGGACGCACAAGTCGTAAAGTAAAGACTCGTATGGTAGAGCATAAAAGCAGAATTAGGAATCGTACCACAACTTCCCCATTGGCCAGACACTGGGTAGAAGCAAGTCACACAATTCCTCAATTAAGGTACACAGTTCTAGAACGTATAGAGCGCTCCCCAGGATTGGATTTGCACACACTTCTAGCCAGAAGGGAAACACATTGGATAAAATTTTTAGGAACAATTCATCCGAATGGTTTAAATGACCATTATGAACTTGTGTGTTTTCTTTAAACCACTAAACAGAACGTATGTCAGATTGTAAGAAGGAACACTGAGTCTTTAAAATTAAATTTATTTTATGTTCCCCTCTCTTATTTCTCCTACCTTTCTCTAATTTCCATCTTTGTCTGCACATGATTAGGTTAAATACAAATGGATGAGCCTGTAACAGTTAGGCGTTTTTTATCTTTTAATTTTGAGCTTAAATGCTTCTGCTCCACTACTAATAATAATTCTTGCATACACATCTTTTCACTGAGGATTCCCTCATATTCAGTATATGCGCACAGTGGGATTTTTTCGACATTAGGTGAGAGTTTTTACCCTTTAGTATACACACTAGGCTAGATTTGAAACTGTTTCTTTGACTTAAGAACGAGGCAACAACTAAACAATAAGTATTATGGTTTAAGACTGTAGAGGGGATGGTTGAAAGACCATCTCGATTAGTGTAGTAACAGTCTTCAGTATGCAGTAGGCAGTAAGCCATAGACTGCCATTAGAAATGAGGAGTATCCCAGTCGGGTGGAGGTAGTCCCTTCTTTGTGTTTGATAAGGTAGCAAACACCGGGCGAGTTCCGCACCATGTGACATGCAGGGCGGAATCGCACCGAGAAACCATTCAGGACGCCGACGTTGGAGGCGCCAGGTTAGAGCGAGAATGGCGAAATGATACTGATTTCAGGCAAGGCTGCCGTGTAACACTCTACTCACCAAGAGTTTTTCTTTAAATAGAATGCAGCAGGGCGACTTTCCTTGAACGCTGAGTGGACCCGCATCTACAAGTGGCGGTAAGACCTGTTACGCAGTAGGAATGTAGCTGGGGTTTATAGTATTTCGTAAGGAAGTGGCTACTGATTGGTACTTGTTTACCGTTCAGGTGTTGAAAAAAGAGGGAGAGTTCTGTTGGATTCGCAACAAGAGCATAAGAAGTTGTTCATAAGTCCGTACGTATTTTTTACTTGGTAGTATTTTTTTGGAGTGAGGGTCAACTGTTGAGCACAGTAACCAACTAGGTGAGACTGACACCAACACGTTTTTTCAGGATGGCATGGCAGGGAGCTTTCTTCTTTCTTCTTTTTACCCTAGAGAATGCAAATACCCTTTCTTTTAATTTCTTTTGTATTAAGGGCTGGTTTTCACTGATTTCTTATCTTTTAAATTGAATTTAAATAACACGGGTGCATCATGGTGGCGTGTACTTTTGGTTGTTTTCCCTCAGTGTTCACTTCAGCACGTTTTTTGCGATATGATACCTTGTACATATGTAATTACTCATTAGAATTTGGCATGTTGTTGTATTTTAGATCCTGTTGAATCAGCAATCTGAAAGAATCAAAGCACTCATGGACCTTTGAAATTCGAATTTTGAATTCTGTTTGGACACGTTTAATCCCCTGAAGAAGGGAGCTAGATGCACCCGAAATGCATTGGGTTTTTGTTTTTGAATTTGAATTTCACCAATTGATGAATCGTTATTACTATATTATTTGTATTGAAAATATGTTGTGACAATATTTTCAAATGCCACATGTTTTGAATATGTAAAGTTTGATGAACACGAACGTACATAATTACTTTTGACGTATACTGTTCAGGAGTAAAAATATTATATTATTCCTTGAGAAAATAAATGTTAACTTGAGCATTTAAATACATGTGTTAAAATTTCGTTGAAATTGCAAAGGCGTTCTGCCCATTAGCTGTGCGACTAGCAGCCCTGGGTTACCCAGGGCTCATATTTACATAACTGTTACTTAGGAGGGAGTTGGGCACATAATCCTCACACTAGTAAGCACGCGAAAACCATTAGCATCCACATAACCTACTTTTACCTTTGAGTACAGGAGTGCGGTTCCACCCTATCTAAGGAAAATAAACCTTTTGCCAGCCCCAAACCTCCCTTTTGGATACATATGTCACCCCTGTGGTAGGCCCTAAACAGGCCACTTTGTTTTTCACTTTTGCAAAGCATACCTCTCCCATAGGTTAACATTGGACTTACCTTATTACATGTAATAAGCTGTAACTTCCAAAATGGGAACATGTAAACCTTCATGTTTGGTGTATTCAAAATTGTAAAGAAAAATCCTCTTTTATGGTAAAGTCTGATTTTTTTTATTACAATTCTGAAAAAGCCTCTTTTAGAATGTTGGCATTCTCCTGCCTTAGCTGTTTAGTGCCTGCAGCCTGTTTCTGGGTCACCTGACTGGGTGTAGTTGGCAGTTAGACTTTGTGTATTCCCCCAAATAGCCACACAAAATAGAGAGCTTAGGTGTGACTGGATGGGTCATGGCTGCTAGAATGCAAGGGAGGAGTTCTGCACAGCTCCACTTACACCTGGATAGGCAGTCACACAAAAAATTACATACCCCCTATAGTTATTCTGGAGCCAGGGTAGGGAGGGCAGGAAACCTGTGCACTTCAAAGGTGAACCTATAGAAGCTTCTCCCACTTCATAGAATGCACCAGGTGTAAATATTGGATCTCAGGCATCATCTTAAGTACACTTCTGGACCTGTGGACTCTCCAAGGAAGAAGAGCTTCTGTGCTGCCGAAAGGACTGACACTCTGCTGGGCTGCTGCTCTGAAGGACTGCTGGCCTGCTGTGCTGACCTGTTGCGTGCTGTTCTCTTGCCTCGGTCATAAGGACTGGACCTGCATCTGTTGAATCCAAGACCCCAGAGTGACTCGAAATGCTAGTTAGCTGGCCTCCTGACTAGATCCTCGGGGACAGAAGGTTCCAACAACCTTAAATCCGGCTCCTGGACTCTACCATCTGTGAATCCTACCCTGCCGAGTGGTACCTCCCAGACTCTTGGAAGTGGGCCTCTGTAGATCCAGCAGAACTGAGAGAGGCCCTCTGCTGTACGGGGCAATCCCTAGCAGAGCTGACGTGTTGCCTGTGCTTCATGGACTTCCCCGACACAAGGACTTTGCATCACCAGTTGCATTCCCTCCAAACTGCCGCTGCATGATGTGTCTCTACACAAGGACGTCCCCTTGCACTTCGCATTTCCCCGAAACTACTACTGCGCACTTAATCTCCTCGTCCAGACCTCTCATCGCTCTCTTTGCAACGCATCGTCGACACAGGACTCTGCTTCTGCATGTAGAGTGATGAGAGGAGTAGCACCTGGGTCTGAATAGGGCTGTGCCTGCCTTCCACAATACTGGCTCCACCTCCTGCGGTGCGTCTGATGGCCCTAGCCCACACTCACAAAGGAAGAAGAGCTGCACCGGCAGAGTGCACCCAAAACTGGTTTAGATTGGGTCCAGGACCCCTCACACAAGAAGAACAGAGACTTTTGGGGTATAAAAGTAGGACTGGATTAGGAAACTTTGTGATCAAGAAGAAATCAGTGCTGAGTGTCTGCGAGCTGACCTACAGTTGCTGTGATTGCTGAGGAAGAGGACTGAGGGACTGTGTTCTGTATGCTGTGTCCCCCTAACTTGAAGAGGAGCTGTGCTGTGTGCATTGGCTCTCTGAAGCCTTCCTATCTCCAAGGGTCTGAGAAGAGCTGGGAACTCAGGGATACAAAAGTTCTCCAGCACCCACCCTTCCAGCTGCTGTGTGGGTCTCTGCGCTATGCCTTCATGAAGCTGCCCCCTGTGAAATCTGTCTCGGTGTGCTCATCCGCACACAGCTGGGTCATAAGGTCGTGAGGCTTATACTTAATGAATATACTTTTTTGCCTATTTTATTATCCTTTGCTGGATGCGACTTAATGATTTTCTTAAGCCCACAATGCTAGTTATCTTGATTTAGACCACACCCTACTCTGATAGGCCACACCCCTTTAAGAAATTTGCCACATCCCTTTTAGAGCACCGCCAGTTTTTTTCCCACTTAAAGCCATGGGGCATTATCACATCCAAAAGAAGTGCGAGGTTTTAAACAACAGTTCTGATATCACTTTTTGGAAGAAATGGTTTGACTTTTTTTAGCTTTAGAAGAGAGAGCTGGTACCAGGCCGGTTTTGTTTTTTTGGCTTTGTGTTCCTTGAGGGTGAGGTTTTGTGTTCTGGCTGAATCCCACTGACTTGGCATTTGATTAAAGTTAGGGTTCAAAGCCATCAATTTTCATCTCGTTGAGCCATGTTTGCACTTTTATCTTGTTAATTGTTCTTGGCAAATAACAGGAACTCTGTCTTGGTTGAGTTGAGCTTCGGTGGGCGATCTGTGCTTGTGGCGTTGGATGTCTAAAGTAGAGGGGACTGTCAGGTAGATTTGTGTATCATCGCCATATTAGTGAATCTTAAAGATGTTATCTTTGAGTAGCAGCTCCATATATAGGTTAAAGATTAGAGAAACAGTATGGAGCCCTAGAAGACTCCACCGGTGATAGGGATCTTTTGTGACCTGGACTTGCTCATGTGAATAAACTAGTGCTGGTTGGAAAGGTTGGAGGAGAACCAATAAAGGACATTGCCAGTGAGCCCCATTAGAGACTCTAGGGTGCTCATGAGGTTGGAATGGTTGACTGTGTTGAAAGCAGCTAAGAGGTCCAGCAATATCAGGAGCCCAAGGTTAAAATGTTATTACACACTACTTTTGGAATCCGCATATTGCAGAAAGCAGCTGTAGAACCAGCCCAAAACTACAATGTTCCAGCCTAACACCGTACATTCCTTCCATCGTCTCTGTAGTTCGCCACTTCGGGCTAATGTGGAGGGAAACTGAAAGAATGGTAATCTGTAGACACCAAAAGCTTAAAGAGTCCATAGGTGCAGGAAAGTAACAGTCACTCTGAGCATTGTGAAAATCAGTGTTCCATGTTCTGTTAATAATTGTGTGTAATAAGAAGATTTTGTCTTGTTGGTCATGATTCATTATCATAAACATCCAATAGGTTTTACTACAAAGTACACAATTATACTAAAACCTCTTTTTGTGTTTAACTCTTTCTTATGTAGTTCATTGTAAAGAACTCCGTTGAAGAAAATATGATCAAAATCCAGAACAAGAAAAGAGAACTTGCAGCAGGAGCCTTTGGGGCAAAAAAGACAAATTCCAGTGAAAGAAAACAAGCCAGAATTGATGAAATTAAGAATTTAATGGACATCTAACTGTTGGGATTTTATGAAGCACTGCATCAGTGTTTGAAACCCTGAGTCATTTTAGTGAACCCAGTTTGGTTACTGCTGTTAATATCTTTGTGGTCAGTGGTTTATCTCTGATAAGGATGCATTCGATATTGATTTGACCACAATTTACTGATGCCCTATCTTGAAATCCATAAAATGAATCCACAATAGAATCCATGTTAAGGATAAGCATGTGTTGTTTTTGGAAAACAGTTTTAAAGTGCATAATTTAAAAACTATTTTCCATTAATTTTTTGACATTGCACATTTAATGCAAAGTATTTTCCCGTTCTGTGCTAAGAAATATATTTTTAGCTACATTTATTCCAGAGGTGCCAAAACATTTTGAAGTATTTCCAATAGCTGGTTCTCTAAATCCTGTCAAACTATACATTTTATTCTAGTTGTAAATATTTTTTTTTAATTAAATGGGAGATTTGCGGCATTGTACTGATTTTGTCAATCAAGAAGTTTCACTCTAGACAGTACCACTTTTGCTAAAGTTGAACATATATATTTGCTAGTCCATGCTGTTTTAAATGTTTTTGTATGTTTTTCTGTTATTAAGACTAGTACTGCAGCTAGAGCTTGTAGGTTGTCTTCTTCTGAGATATGTTGCCAAGATGCTGCATGGCACTGCAAACACCCACATATTCTTTGAAAATGTTGTATTGGATGCTTACCTTTTAATAAAAAAAGGCGCATCATAATTTCTTAATTCTGGACCACTGTAATTATTTTTCAATCACTTTGTATTAACTGTATTGTAAGAATCCATCCATTGACTATTTACAGAACTCTTTAATTTTTTCCTCAAATTGACACTTGTAAAGGGTACTTTCCTCTGCAGATAATTCATTAGTGAGCTCCCTCTGCGCCAGGTTGGACAAAAAGACATTTCTGATAGTCTTCTAACTGTAGAATCCTTAACCTTTGAATACTCCCTCAGGCATCACACTGGATCTGCGAAATCTGCAGCAGCACCCCTGCGCACCAGCATGTGGTGCCGGTGGCTCCCCATTGACATCAGTCGTATGCAGGCCTATATAGGGGCCACCCATGCATGCTGATATCCATTCCTTTCATTCTGCTCCAACAGTTGTGGACCCAGAGTGACCCCTTGTCTCTTTAACAATTTCTTCTAAAGAAAATTCTGTGTGCAAGGGAACCTAGGCTACCCCCCAAATCTACAGGGTTTAAACTTTGTTGGGAATGTCGCAAACAGATGTCTATGACTAACCCACACGTGGTTGCTTGTTTAGCCTAAGGTTGGACCACAAATCCAAGGCCTGCAGTAATTGTGACTCCCAGGTCCTTTCATGGAAGACAGTACCATCTTTGCTATGGTTATGCAAAGAACAGAGGAGGTTCTTGATCTTCAACTTCACAATCTGGAAGTTAAAACAAATGTCTGACAGCGGTGTTGTAGCTTGGCCAGTGGAGATCTGAGGTTTTACTCCCATTCAATGAGGCTATTACGGGTATGCTGTTGGGTACCTGGGCCAAACTCTGCTAATGCCCACCTGTGCATTGCCAGATGGCCCAAGCCATCGCTTTGCTCTGGCTGACTCAACTGTCCTCAACCAGCACTTCACCCCAGAGAGCCTTGTGGTGCAGGATTTGGCCAGCAGAGTAAACTCTAAACTCTTGAAACTATTGAAGAAAATAGAGACTTTTGGTAAGCAGGTTTTCTTGTGTACACGTTTGGCCCTTTGTTCAGTGAATGTCAGCTGCGTCTTAGGCCTCTACTCTCACGCCTTTTGGGACTCTGTGGCCCAAATATTGCCCATGGCCCTAGAAGAAGCTTTCTCAGGCCTTGCAAGATGGTTTTGATGTGGCCACCTTGATCGTCCGCTGCAGACTGGACACCACTGACTCCATCTGCAGATTTATTGACACCAGTGTAGCCATTCCCTGGCATGGCTCGATGCGGTCCACTGGCTTTTCGGGAGATGTCCAAGCCAGCATTATGGACAAGTCATTTGAAGGCTCCCGACTTTTTGGGGGGATACATCAGACTGTGCCCTGGAGCGCTTCAAAGATAGCAGGCCCCCAATGCTCTCCTTGGGCCTTTCTGCTTCTCCACACTGACTGTATCATCTGTTTTCCCCCCTCTGTGGCTATAGTAGGGGCTTCCAATACCACGAGCAGTCCCAAATGATGCAACAATCACCCCAGCCTTTTTGTGGCTGCGGTACTCATAGGAGGGGGCAACAGGAACAATGTGTAGTACAGTCTTCTGTCCCGCACCCAGCTGCCAACTCCCCTCACTCGCTATAGTTTTACCTAAACACAGCCACTCTGTTGGAGGTAGTATACCACATTTTCTGTCAGGGTGGCAGGTGATACTTTAGACAAGTAGGTCCAGCAAATTGTTCAGTAGGATTATGGTCTACCATTTCTTCAGATTCCACAGTACCTTCCACCATCACCAGACCTGCTGACGGAGGAACACCTGTTGCTCTTGCAGCAGGATGTGCAGGGTCTCCTGGCTAAGGGAGCGATGAAATAGGGTACTGGCACTAGAAGTTGGTTGTTATGGCAATTATTCCCGCATCTTCCTGTTGCCAAAAAAGCATGGCAGGCCTCTGGCCCAATTTAGACCTTTACCGTCTCAATGGCTTTTCTACGGAAAGGCAGGTTCAAGATGCTCCCCCTGACCTAGGTCTTGTCTGTGCCCGGTCCTGGAGACTCGATAATACCATTAGACCTGCAGGACACTTATTACCACATCCCCATCCAGCAGGCCCACAGGCACTATCTCCATTCACGGTAGTCCACGACGTTCGGGCTATGATCCCATTAATTCAACCTTTGTCCTAGATCTCGGTGATGATGACTTTCAGGCTGCTGGGACTGATAGACTCCTGTCTCCTGCTGGTCAATGATGATATGTGGGCTCTACAGTGGGATATGAAGTCTCAGTGAACACAGTACCAGAGAGATCTTTCTGATCTGGCACAACTTTGGAGGAGACTGCAAAAGATCTGCAGTGGTGGCTGCGGGACTGCGATTGAGTCAGCAGCAGACCCCTCTCCTTACCTTACACATATATCACAGTGGTGACTGAGTTATCTCTTATGCGTTAAGGAGGCCATCTTGGAGCGGTGGAGGCATCTGGCCTCCGGTGGACGCCCTACTTCATATCAATGTTTTGGAGTTTTGAAAGCCATCTTGCCCTCCATCAAAGGGAAGTTGGTATATGTGCTCACTGACGACACCATCGCCATCAATTACTGCACAAGGAGTACTGGGTGGGTTTATGGACCTTTTACCAGAAGGCTCGGACTGTGACTAGAACACCATGGAATTTTTCTGGTGAGACACCACCTTGCGGGTTCTCCGAACACCGCAGCGGAAGAAATGGCAGTTACATATGGAGGTTGCGCAGGGCCTTTTCCTCGATTGGTATGAGCCCTGGCTTGTGCCTTTTGCCACCTCTAGAGGACGTACAATGTCAGCACTTTTGCTCGTTGGAGTTTTCAAGGCATCTCACTCTGAGATGCATTCTGCTCAAAGTGGAACTAATGTAAGCCTTTCCACTGACACCGCACCTGGCCCCGGATAGAGCATGGAGCATATGGTATTCCAGTCCCCTGGGCATGAGCAATAGCCCTCTGATCAGGTTGCCTCTTCAAGAGGCTCTCTGTAGGAAAGTGCCCCTTTTTATCATGGTCACGCCCTCTTTTTGCTCACCAATACTGATGTTTTTGACTGGAAGTGCACTAGAAGCATGCTAACCATGCTCCATTGCCAATGCACTTTCCTTAAAACAAGGTAAAAAATAAAAGTGTGATACAATTGCATACAATGTGGCACTCCTGTAAATCCCTAGTAAACGGTACCCCTGGTATCCAGGGCATGGGTACCACAGAGGGTCACTAAGGGCTGAAGCATATCTTATGCTACCCTGAGGGACCTGGTATAAGATTTATTATACAATACACCAAGAGGACACCTTAGATGTGCCCCCTGAAAAATACCAAACTCTTGTGTGCTGGCTGACTGCTGTTGTCCAGGCTTCCACTACAGACTGGTTTCTGACCCAAGCAGGTGAGCGCTCCCCCTCTCTGAGGCCAGAAACAATGCCTTCCCCGGAGGAAGGTGTGCACACCTCCTCCAGCAGGATGGCTAGTGATAGTACCTGCCACCTTTGATATGCGATCCCAGCATCCCCCAGACCTGGGATATTCCACCCCCTGCCCTGAGGCCCATTTGGCACCAGGACAGGCAGGAAATTAAATATGTAGGGAGGCGTGGTGCACTACCAGGCCGGTCATCCCTAAGGTGAAGCTGCTTAATGTGACCCACGAAAGAATGATTCCACAATCTTGATTTTGGTGGAATTAGGAGTTCTAGGAAAAAGTTATCCCCACTCCGCACAGGAAATGGTAAGATAGGGGCTGTAGTGAGCCCAAGGCTAAGTATCTCATTGGCTACTACCCTTTACCCCTTAACACCCCTATATCTAGTATTTAGGGGAGTCCGTCACACCAGAGAAGCAGAATAAACTGACTCAAGAAGAACATCAAAGAGCTGCAAGAAACAAGAACTGAGAAGCAGCAACTGATTTGGCACCCTCACTGCTTGCCTGCCTGTTGTCCCCAACAATTGCGACAAAGACGACTCATCCTGCAGTTCTTCAGTCTCCAAAAGCCTGGGAGGGCTGCCAGCAGTACGCAAACCGCCAGCATCTCCCGTGGAGTAGCGGAGCTATTTCTCTGGATCCTGCAGGCACCGAAATGCAAGCTCCGGTGTACCAAACTGCTGACCTCTGGCCTCACTGATGCAGTAGCCACCCACAAGAAGGCGTTCTGTGCTCACATAGGTCAGCTCTATCTCCCCAAAGAGTA
This sequence comes from Lissotriton helveticus, assembly GCF_964261635.1. Lineage (NCBI taxonomy): Eukaryota > Metazoa > Chordata > Amphibia > Caudata > Salamandridae > Lissotriton > Lissotriton helveticus. The sequence continues at coordinate 232,174,921 of NC_136072.1, read as the reverse complement.
ATAAGACGCTAGACCCTCCAGGAGCACTCTAACACCAATATCTGGGGTACTGGACCCCTTGCAGCAGCCAAGACTTGTTGGTAGACCAATCCGGACATCAAACCCACAGAGACTGACCAGCCAAGAGGGGAAATCCGCACCGCAGAAGCCATCATCCAGAGTTGCACAGCTGTCCTGTTGTGCCCTCATTTCCAGGTCGTCACCGGAAGCAAGTGCCTCTGACCGCGTGATCCAACACCTCAAAGCACCTCTGTGCCTGAGCCCCACAGCCCGTGTCCAATTGAGCCGACAGGTTCTCTAGCCTCCAGAGACCCCCAAGACCTGAACGCACCTCGGAAGTTCTGCAGAACTTGAGTCCCTGCCTGCAGCCTCTTTCTGCGGGCTAACCGAAACAGAGCGCTTCTGATTTCCAGTTAGCCTGCCGGACGAAAGTCCACTGCACACGAGCCCCACAGACTGAGTCCAGATCAACCAACGGTGCATCCCCGGTGCAGGTCACAAAGCGTCTTCCGCCCCAGGAGGAGTATTTGAATTTGGGAACTATGGCATTTTTGGCCCCAGAGGACCGTTGCATCCTAACTGGACAGTACCATTTGAAGCTACTTTTCAAATAGTCCAGCCCTGTATCATGCAGCCTTTGTAAGCAATACCTAGGGCCTTGAAGAGGATTCTTTGCATGATTGGTAGGCAATTACATTTTCTAATGGCTAGAGAAGCGGATTGAAATATTCGGATCCCTAACAGCAGTCTTGCCGCTGCATTTTGCTGAATTTTCAGTTTATTCACAAATTGCTGTTGCTTGTTTATTATAGATCATTGCAGTAATCTATTTTAGAGAGCACCAAAGATGTGATTACCGTTTTCTGCGAGTCAGGAGGGATGTAAGGAAGAAGGATTTGTTTCATCCTTAATATTTAGAAGGCAGAAGAAATGACAGCATTGACCTGGTCAGCTTACTGTCAAATAACACTCCTAGGTTTCAAGCCTTCCTGACTGGATCGGGAGAGTAACCAGTTGTTATGGCCACTAGGACAGGGACCAAAAGGATACCCTATTGCCGAATGGTATGACCTCTGTCTTCCCAGAATTTAATTTCAGTCAATTGTTGTAAATCCATTCACTCACTGCCAATATAGAGTGTGGAATCTAGTTCCACTGTCACTGCTGGAAAGAGAAACAGCACTGTGTGTAGTCAGCTTAAGATATGAGTGAGAATCTGAAGGATCCCATTGGATTGTCTAAAGTGGTGACATACACATTAACCAGCATTAGACTTAGTGAGGACCCCTCTAGGCAGTAAGAAAGGTTCAGACAAGAACTCCTTTAGTGCCAGCAGTTGTTCTTGTCTGAGAATAAAGGATCTTAGCAGGGCTAGCACGGCCCCTCCCCTAATACCGATGTTGTAGAGCATCTATCAGCAGCTCATGGTTGACCATATTGAATGCTGCCGATAGGTCGAGTAAGATGAGAGCTGCTCTGTCCCACCTGTAGAAACAGACCGTGATGCAGAGGAACAAATAGACATGTACTTCAATAGGGAAAAAAAATTAGTCCCGATCAATGAATCCTCAATCTCTACACTTTTTTCTTCTTTTATACTAACACAATACACACTCCAAAAATAGTTATTAAAGCATATATTGTATCTGTTTTATACCACAAAAAGACATACAACAAAACATGTACATAAATACATACATACATATATAAATAACCAATCCTCCTACCCATTGTCATTATATACGGATGCGAAAATAAACAGAGAACGTAATTTTAAAAAAGCAATCCGGAAAAGACGGAGGTAGTCCATTACACATTCAGAAATAAATCAACCCTCCACTTGGCCCAAAACAAATACTGCCAATTCCAGGGGTCTTCGGTATGTACAGAATACAGTAGGAGCTCCTCTTAAGGACTTGTGTATTGTCACTGAAAAAAACTATGTAAATATGAGTGTGGCGGTCCCTGCACAATAAATGAAGAGGTTCACTTCTGTAGGGCAAAAGTCCCTTATGTTCAAGTTGGGAGCTCAAGAAAGTTCCTCCAAGCCGCTCATCCTCCACTGCGTACCGATACTCAGGGGGGCGTCCTCCGTGTCGGAATACTGATCGGTATGCCGACACGGAGGACACAGCCAAGAGCACGCACTAATTCGAGCAGCCACCCACTATGCTGTTACCGTAACGGTACGCGCCCACAGGAATGGTGCTTCTCCAGGTGGGATCCTTTGTGTACCCTGACTAGGCCAGTGTGTACACTGAAGCTACCTTAGTTTCAGAGGGAGAGGTGGATGTAGCTACCCTGGCTGTCTGGCCCAGTAGTCTGGAGAAGTACAGATAAGAGCCACATATTAATGCTCTGGGGATACCGGTGCAAGTATCACCAAGGTGACTGAAATACTGGTATCCCAGAGAATAGTATTTGGCTGGACAAACTTATCCAGTCATCAATGCTGATAATGAGACGAAGGTTCATTCCATGGCTATGGTGACCTTGTAGTGGGGAGGGGTTACTGGCCAAAATAAGTTGGTCGTGTCCTCTGCCATCCCAGTAGAATGTTTGCCTGGTAATGACTTGGAGACCTCATCATGGCTGAGGTAAAGCTCAGGAGCCATGCTAGGAATACCTGAATGCTTGTGTGTGAAAACCCGAGCACATTGCAAAGTCCAGGGTTGAAAAGAGGTGTTGGATCCTGAAACTATGGACCAATCCTCCAAGAGAAAAGGTAAGAGGTAACCAACCTCTGAACAGCCACAAGCTCATGTCCCCTCTCCCAAAGGAGAAGACTGACAGTCCTTGAGGGAACTGAGCCCCAGGAACTTGGGGCTTGTTGGCCCAGGGTTACCATCTAGGGAATAGCTGTGCCAGGAACAAAGGACTTCTCCCACTCTTGAGAGCCTGAGACAGCAAGCTGTTGACCAGGAAAAGGGAGATGTCAGTAGTCCCACAGGACCTATTAGTAGGAGGGACTCCTGTACACTGAGGCCAGAGACCCCAAACCTGGTGCCACTGAGGGTTTTAGGGCGTCAGCAATACAGTCATTTATCCTCACCTTAGCACATGACATCCGCCTTGCTGGGCATCTTGACCAGACAAAAACATGGAGTAGGTTAGTCACCCACTTTTACTGGCCAGGTAGGTGTCAGGAAATAAAGGCGTTCTGCAGCTCCTGTGTTAGCTGTCAGGCAAGTGGAAAGACAGGTAACAGACCAAAGACCCTCTTAATCCAACGTCCAGTGTGTGGAGTACACTTTGAGATGGTAGGGGTTGACATTGTTGGCCCCTAGACCTCCAAACAGCAGCAGGGAACAGATTTATATTGGTGGTAGTGGACCATGCCACCAGGTACTCTGAACCTATACACCTTAAGACAATCACTGCTCTTACTGTGGCCAAAGCCTTCACAAGTATCTTTACTAGAGTGGGCTTCCCTAAGGAGGTAGTGTCAGACAGCGGTAGTAACTTCATATCTGGCGACCTGAAAGCCATGTGGGATGACTATGGGGAACGTTTAAATTTGCCATGCCATATTACCCACAAAACTGGTCTACTTGAGAGAGTCAACAAGACCATGAAAGGTATGCTCATAGGTCTTCCTGAAAAGCTCAGAAGGAGATGGGATGTCCTTTTGCCGTGCCAGCTGTTTGCTTACAGATATGTGCCACAGAAGGGAGTTGGCTATAGTCTCCTTTAACTTCTGTTTAGACATCCTGAGAGAGATCCACTGAGTCTGTTAAGGGAAGGCTGGGAGCAGCCTCATAAAGAACCCAAACTGGACATAGTAAGCTATGCACTCTGCATTCGTTCCAGGTTCGCTGAGTACATGGAAAAAGCCAACAAAAACTTTGAGGCAAGCCAAGAGCTCCAGCAGCTCCGGTTTGAATAAAAAACTGCACTGGTGGAGGTAAATCCAGGACAGAATGTATGGGGTTTGGAGCCTGTGGCACCTAGGGCCCTCCAAAGCAAATGGAGTGGACCTTACCCTATCCTTGGAAAAAAATGGGGAGGCCACCTATCTGGTGTATCTTGGCACTCCCAGGAACTACAAGAGGGTCATCCATGTGAACCACCTTAAACTCTATCATGTCAGGGCTGACATGACCATGCTGATGGTCACTGATGAGGATCAGGAAGAAGAGAGTGAACCTCTCCCTTACCTCTTTCACAACTCTAAGGATGGGCCACTAGAAAAAGTTATCTTTTCACTCTCTCTGCCCAGCAGCAATCTGACTGCAGGCAGCTTCTGCACCCATATGCTAAACTCTTCTCATTTACCCCTGGTCAGACAAGCGGGTGTACTCATGATGTGGACACTGGGGACAGCCTACCTGTCAAAAATAAAATATACAGGCAATCTGACCAAGTCAAAGAGAGCATAAAGGCTGAAGACGTCAAGGTGCTTGGATTGGGAGTCCTTGAACTCTTTCAGAGCCCCTGGGCCTGTCCAATTGTGTTAGTCCCAAAACCTCATTCCAAGGGTGGAAAACCAGAGCCGTGGTTTTACGTGGACTGTAGGTGCATCTATACCGTAACCAAGGCCGATGCACACCCAATTTCTAGAGCTGATTGACAGGTTGGGGGCAGCCTAGTTTCCCAGTACTTTTGATTTAACATCGGGGTACGGGCAGATCAGTCTGTCCCCAGGAGCAGAAGAGAAGTCTGCATTCTCAACCCCAGATGAGCATTATCGGCCCACTGTGATGCCATTTGGCTTAAGGAATGCCCCAGCCAATTTCCAAAGGTTGGTGAACAAAGTACTGGTTGGGTTGGAGTCTTATAGTGCAGCATATCTTGATGATGATGTCTATATCGCCACCTGGCAGGATCACTTACTTGAGGCCATGCAGAAAGCAGGCCTCACTATCAAGACAAGCCAGATGGACTTAGCTAGGATAGGATAGATACTTGGTTCACCTTGTAGGTGGAGTCTAAGTTCAACCTTTACAACCCAAGATCCAGACTATTCTGGACTGGGAAGATCCCTCAACCTAGAATCAAGTCCGGGCATCGCTTGGCTTGATTGGGTACTACAGAATATTTGTGAAGGGTTATGCCACTACTGTGACACCTCTCACAGTTCACCTCAAAGAAACGACTGAAGAAAGTGAACTGGACAGTGAGCTGTTGAAAGGCTTTTGACACTCTGAAGGAAGCAATATGCTCCGTACCCATTCTGAAAGCTCCAGACTATACCAAGCAATTCATTGTTCAGACAGATGCTTCTGAGCATTGGATAGGTACAGTTATGTCCCAGACCAATGATGATGTCCAGGACCAACCTGTTGCTTTTATTAGCAGAAGGTTACTCCCCAGAGAACAGCTTTGCAGTGCCATTGAGATGGAAGCCATTGATGTTGTTTGACCCCTGAGGAACTTGAGAAAATACCCGCTTGGTGCTCACTTCCTAGTTCAAACTCTCCAAATGCCTCCCATGTGGTTGATGCAAATGAAAGGTGAAAGCCCCAAACTGTTGAGGTGGTCCATATCCCTACAGGGAATGGACTTTACAGTGGAACAGAGACGAGGGACAGACCATGCCAATGCAGATGGAATTTCCAGTGTGTTCCACTTAGACAATGAAGACTCTTTTGGGAAATGTTAGTCTCATTCCCTTTCGTTTGGAGGGTGTAAGAAAGTGCCCCTTTTTGTCATGGTCACACAAACATTTTGCTCACCGATTCTGATGTTTTGGACTGGAAGTGCACTTGAAGCCTGCTAACCAGGCCCCAGTGCCAATGCTCTTTTCATGAAACAAGGTAAAAGATACAATTGTGGTACAATTGGCGAACACTGCAACACTGTAAATCCCTAGTAAATGGTTCCCCTGGTACCTGGGGCATGGTTACCCCAGAGGGTCCCTAAGGGCTACAGCATGCCTTGTGCCACACCGAGGAACCCCATGCAAATTACATGCAGCCTGCGATCTCAGGCTGCATGACATGGCACAAACCATGGAGAAAACACGACACAGCACAGACCCTTGTGTTCCATGCCAAAGTCAATGTACATAATATATGTAAGTCACCCCAACAGCAGGCCTTACAGCTCTTAAACAGGGCGCCTTATATCCTATGTGAGGACATATCTGCATGAGCAGATATGGCCCTGTGAACAGGGAATCCATCTTGAGGTATTTGCTGGGCACTGGTCAAAATGAGTTACCCAGCTACATAATGGCTTCACTAAAATCTATGGTGCTTGGTATCAAACACCTTGGTTTAATATATACTGATTCCAGTTTAAGATCTAGTATACCATGCACCCAAAGGGCCCCTTAGATGTGCCCCAGACCACATATCCGCCTCTAGTGTGCTGGCTGACTGGTGTAGTTCAGCCTGCCACCACAGAGAGGTTTCCTACCCCCTGCAGGTGAGAGCCCCCGCTTTCTGAGACCAGAAACAATGCCTGCACCAGAGGACGCTGTTCATTCGGGAAACTGTCGGAACAATACAGGCTCAGGCATGTGTGTCCTAACAACGCAAGCTTTACCACGCTTGCCTTAACCACACATATGCATGGTGAAGGCAGTGTGCGGTCTAGCTGCTGGAATGGGAGGGCAAGGATCGCGAGAGGACGCAATGAGGTAAGTTGGGGTAGGGGGTAGTTTTCAGTGCTGGAAGGGTCAAGGTTGTTTTCAGGGCTGGGGTAGTCTGGGTTGGTATTAGGTCTCGGGGGATCAGGGTAGTTTTTAGGGCTCGGGGAGTCAGAGTATCTTTTAGGGCTTTGGGGATACTGGGAAGTTGGGTAGTCAGGGCTCTGCGGTGTCGGGATTATTTATAGGGCTTAGGAGAAGGCGGGTAGATTTTAGGGCTTGGGAGGGGGTTGGTTTTTAGGAGGGAGGGGGTAGTTTAAGGTCTCAGGGCTGGGCAGGTCTTGGGGGGCCTTTTTAGGGCTCAAGGTGGGGGGCAGGAAACGGTACTGTTTAGGCCTTGGGGGCAGGAACGTTTTTAGTGCTAGGTGAGGAAGGGGTTGCTTTTCAGGCGGAGGGTAGTTTTAGGTCTCGGAGCTGTTTTGGGGCTCAGAGCGGGGGGGCAGGGATCAAGGTACCAAATTGGGCTTTGAGAGCAGTTTTAAGGCGCCCAGGGCGGGGGACTAGGATTTGGGTGTTACACTTACCTGATAAGTCTTAACCACACATGTCTTTGCCAACCATGACTTACATTGCATAATTCATTGTAAAGGCATACAGGGTAAAGGCAAATGCCTGGTTAAGACCGCATGGAACCTGCATGAATGGTAATCGCATGTGTGGTTCTGTCACACAACCGTTCATTCCTCCTCCAGCAGGATGGCTAGTGATTTAGCATATCAGGGACTGGGACTTCAAATTCCCTGCCGCCTTTGATATATGACCCCGGCTTCCCCCTGACCCACCCCCCGCCCAGAGGCTCAGTTGGCACAAGGACAGGCAGGAAATGAGATATTCAGGGAGGCGTGGTGCACTACCAGGCCAGTCACACCCCTAAGGTGGGCTGGCTAATGTGACCCACTAAACAAGGATTTCACCATCTTGATTTTGGTGGAATTAGGAACTCTCAGACAGGGTTATGCCCACTCCCCACAAGAAGTGGTAATATAGGGGGTGTAGTGACCCCTAGGGTAAGTAGCCCATTGACTACTACCCTTCACTCCCCTTAAAGCTTGGCACCAGAGAAGCAAAATAGACTGACTCAAGAAGGAGGACACCAAAGAACCTTAAGAAGCAAAAGCTGAGCAGCAACTGACTTGCCACCAACCCTACTGGCCTGCTGTCCCCGACAATAGCGACAAAGACCACTCGTCCTGCAGCTGCTAGAGGGCTGCCATCCCGTCGCAAAACAAGCCAGCCTCTCCTGTGGAGTAGCGGAGCTACTTCTCTACTTCCTGCAGGCACCGAAATGCAAACTCTGGTTTACCGAACTGCTGACTCCCTGCCTTACTGATGCAGCAGCCACCCAGGAGGAGATGTTCAGTGCTCCCGAAGGTCAGCCCTGTCTCCCCCACGAGTAATGAGACGCTAGCCCCTCCAGGAGCACTACGGCACCGGTATCCAGGGTACCGGACCCCTTGACAATGACCAACACACTCAGTCACTCTCCCCTGTAATAATCAAACACCCAATCACTCACCCATACAGCTACAAACACACACCCTCACTCACCCATACAGATACTGACACAGCCAGAGTCACTCTCTCACCTATACAGATAACACAGCTAGTCACCCATACAGCTAGTGACACACACTCAGTCTATCATAGTCACTGACACATTCACTCACCCATACAGACACTCAAACCCACTCACTCACCCATACACCCTCTCATTCACCATTTACAAAGTCCCACACACCCATACAGTCACACACTAATTCCTGAACCCATAAGGCCACTCATATACCCATTCAGACACCCACTCACACACCAATACAGCCGTTCATGCACCCATTCACTTACCCATACAAACACTTGCACACAAACCCATTCAGCTACTGACACACCCACTTACTCAACAATTTACAAATCGACTTACTCATGCACCCACTCATACTCTCTTATACATACAGACAAATACAGTTTATTTTTTCTTAAAGCAATAAAGGTGGTTCTAAAGTGAGCCTTTTGTTTTTTGTGATTTTTCAGAACGTTTAGTTTTTTTACATTTTATATATTTTTTTTTAAAACGGCAACTGGAAAAGTGTTTAACTCAAAACATTTAAAACTGGAGATATAAGTGTCATTCAAAAATAATAAAGAAAAAAAACAATATTTGTGGAGTTTTACGGCCTCCAGCATTGCAGCAACAGATTCTACCTCGACCGTGAGGATTTTATTGCAGTCCAAATAAAATGCCCAATTGTTTTGAGCTCTGGTAACTTAACAGGGAGATGTTGCTGGACCTCAGTTTGGTATAGGGTCCCTTGGTGCAACTGGTGTTGCACTTGAAGTGGATGCATCTTCTGCACTGTGCTTCCTCTGCGCTCTGGCCATGTGCTTGGAGTGGTACATCTTTGTGTGTGTCAGCATACTTGTTGTACCACACAAATGTTTCTTCAACCTACCCCTGGAGAGGGTCTTCTCACATAGAGAGCAGTTCACGTGCTTTGTCACCGTTTTCTTTTCCCCGGATTGCCGATTCACCTGGGGTTCTTCCTATAAGGAATTGACATCCACAGGGTGTGGCTGCTGATATAGACTGCCACCAGATGCCATTTTATTTTTAAATTGATCCCCAAAAAATTTCCAGCATGTGCTGGAATGTGAACCAAAAAATACACGAAATATCCTGTAGTCAACACCCATCAAGATAAAGAACAACTATACGACTGCCTAGACTGATACATAAAAGTACACAAAATTTGTACGGATTCCCATCACTCACCGGTCCCGGTGACATGCTTCATCATCTGGGTCTCCTTTTCAGGGCTAACACTCCACCCTAATGATGGAGGAGCCCAAGCATGTTTTTCAAAGTTTTAATCAATACAGATGCGAGCAAATATGATGAAAAGAGTGTATGGGAAGAAAGTGCGGTGCAAAGAAGTGGTGGTGTGAATCTTAAATTGAAACGGAATCAAACTATAATTTTATTCTTGTCTGATCCGAACAAACATTAAAAACCGTGCAAAAGACAGGGCGGATTCACCAGATAACAGTCCATTAACAAGAGTTGGTCAACATGTTTCAGCACGAGCAGGTCGAAATTAACCTAGTGCTTTCGTCAGGACCTCTTGAGTATAGAATGCTACTGCCATATAACACAGTTAGGTGATAAAGTGATAAATCAAAAAAGGAAACGCTGTGAGTGTAGCTTCTCACAATCAATATTCCTCTTGCCTCTTGGAGAAATCTATTAAAGATATAAGAGGTATGTAGAACAGTCTTGGAACATAGTTGTAATTAATCTTTATGAAATCAATGTGGCTATAATTTGCCATCAGATACATTCAAAAAAGTAACTTAAACACACTCCAAAGAGTCTTACCTCAAGGGTATGGAGGAAAACCCTCACCCCACCTGGCAACAGCTCAGGGCGAAGGAGGCACCGCTCTAGAGAGAAGACAAAACCACCAATCCTCATTTAGTATGGTGTATTGACTCCTCTGTACGTTAAAAAACACAGCCATAGTGACCAATAATAAAGTGAAACCCTCATCGCTCACAGAAACTTGCTCTCTCTCTTTGTATAGCACATCAACCACTGTGGAGTATTGTGGTCATATGCCGTGTTAGAAGATGTAACAATATCGGTATTTATCAGTTAGTACTAAGCCCCAATATATCTAATTCACTGGGTTAAAAGTAATCATAGCTTAGATAGACAATAACTGCCCAAAGAAAAAATAAATATCATACAAATGAATTACGAAACTGCGAGACAAACTGCAGCCCATTGCTAACAAGCGCCAAGACAACAGAGCAACATTAAGCCCCGTGACAAGGACAAGGAAAAAATACCCTAATATGCAAAACCATGCCTGCACTCACCTAACCATCAGTACCTCAGGCTGGCATCTAAGCCGTCGGGGAGGTACCGATCGGTGGTGTCAGCGGTATTTAAAAGGACTCCTAGTCTTCAATCATGTTGCTCCCACTTCCTCGTAGTTCGGTAAATGACGCGAGACCCCGGGTGTGGTCGGGCGAGAGCACGCAAAAAACTACTGATAATCCCAATGGCTCATGGGAAATATAGTTAGTTTGTGCGCGCTTCATATAAACCAACTGTATTGCAACAATTATGGAAACCACAGAAAGAAATGAAACTATGGCTATTGTTGGAATTGTAGAGAACATACCAGAGGGGATATATTTCGCCCCAGAGAAATAGGGCTCGCCTAGTATCAAACCAGCATCTCATGGGATCACACTGGGAACTACTAAAAATACCCAGGATACTGGGAAATGTAGTTTGTTAAAGGAAATACATACATCGAATATAAAACTAAGCACCCGGAGGGTTCATGTAATAACCAAATGTGTATGTAAAAAAAGAGAGAAGAAGCCCTACATAGTGTCATGTCGAGCAGCCATACTGAAATAATGTCCCAACAGATAAAATGAGAATATTAGGATTACCATATTCAGGAGGCAAAAAACTGCAAGACTGTCCATGGTTCTGCCCAGTGAGAAAGGACTAGTGGGACTTAAATTCTACAAACTTGACCACGTTATGGCATCATTCAATCCAACATTATCGCTTTTTACCCTGAACACCCATTTTTGTTCCCTAAGTAGAAGGAATTTGGATATATCAGAAATATGTTGTGGGGTTGTTCTAAGATGGTCCAAGCCATCTCTTCAGGTCGATGATTCAGTTCCAGGTAGTGTGTTGTAAGGCGTGTTGATTGTTTTTTGCACCTCACAGTACTCATGTGCTCCATTATCCTTAGCTTAAGTTTCCGAGTGGTCATCCCCACATATTTCAAATTGCAGGGGCAAATGATCAAATACACCACTCTTTCGCTATTGTAGTTGGTGAAATTTCTCTGTACCAAAGGACGACCGGTCCCGATATCCACTGTTTTTGATTTCTTAGTTAACGGGCACACCATACATGTAATGCAAGGGAAATGGCCCTGGACTGGTGGTAGACCCCATATTGTGTCTGGCACTTGAGGGACTTCACTCCGTGGCCTAGTGTGAACCAATTTGTCACGCAGGTTGCTGTTCCTCTTGAATGCAAACAAAGGGACGGGTAAATTATCCCCTCCCACATTCAGTATTTTCCAATGTCGGTGTACGATTTTCTTGATGTCATTTGACGCCGTACTGAATGTGTTGACAAATGTTAGTCTAGATGTTGGTTCTTTAATGACTTTTGGTTCAAGAAGGCTGTCGCGGTTGTTGTTGCTCGCACGTTTGGCTGCGCGCCAAACTAGTTTGACAGGATAGTCTCTTGCTACCAGATGATCCGTGAGAGTGTCTGGATGTTTCTTGAAAGTGTCTTTAGTGGAACAATTCCTGCGCAACCGCAGGAATTGGCCATACGGTAGGTTATCTTTCATTGCTCTGGGATGATGGCTTTTAAAGCTTAACAAGGAGTTCCTAGCCATAGACTTAGTATATAACTCTGTTTGAAGGCCATTGGGAGAAGCAACGATCAGAAGATCTAAGAATGGCAGCTTGTGTTTAGCAACCTCAACTGTAAATTTCAAAAAGTTGTTCTGACTATTCAACCAGAGGAGAAATGTATTTACGCTGGCTACATCGCCTCGCCAGATAACCAAAATATCGTCGATGTAACGTCTCCACAGGCGTATTGATTCACGATGGGGGTTGGTTTGGCTGAGTACATGCTCTTGTTCAAAGCCATGAACATAAAGGTTCGCCAAACTTGGAGCAAGAATACTCCCCATGCTCGTGCCTGAGGTTTGGAGATAGATCGTATCTTCGAATCTGAAGAAGTTATCTTTAATAGCGATTTGCGCACAGGCTATGATAAAATGTGCTGGCGTCATAGAGTCGAGATCACGTTGTTCCAGAAGTATGTGGACTGTATCCAATGTCTCATCTTGTGGTATAGACGTGTATAATGACTCCACGTCGAATGAAACAAGATGATCCATCTCGTAGTCATAGTCAATGTTGGGTAATAGTCTCAACACGTCCTTGGTATCCTGCAAAAAAGTTGGCATCTCTCTAACCATTGGGTTAAGAAAGTGATCCACAAATGTGGATAGGGGTTCTAAAAGTGACCCAATGCCAGATATAATTGGCCGACCCACTGGTGGTATAGTGGGCTTGTGCACCTTTGGGAGAATGTAAAGGTAGGGCATAACTGGGTGCTTGGTTTGTAAAACGACCCCTTCTTGAGCTGTGATCCACCCTTCACTAAGAGCTTCTTCTACCATGATGGAGATGTTGTTTTTTATTCTTTGCGTGGGGTCTTCCTTGAGAGGGCTATACGCACTTCTCACCCCTAATTGTCTTAAGCACTCCTCTCGATAGGTCTCTGTGTCTTAATAGTAATGGTAGAGTCCGACATAAGGCCATGAAGAGCTAACTGTTCTTTTCTAGGCAGGTTGGTGAATTTCTTCTGTTCTTTCTCCAGAATCACAGAAAGGTCGTTACTCCCTGCCTTTTCAAATGTCAGAACCTTTGGTGGAACTAAGTGAGTAGGTGGATTGAAAGTGGATTTCTGTCTTAATCCTGTGTTGGAGTCAATTGGTTCAATCATTTCGTTTTTATTTTTGAAGAAGAAATGCAACCTCACCTTCCGGAAAATGTTTGCTATTTCCCAGTTAATCCCAAAAGGGTCACCAGCAGTGGTGGTAACAAAACCCAGTCCCCTGTTGAGAACTTGCTCTTCTTCAGTACTCAAAGTCCGGGAACTCAGATTAATCACTAATCCAACTCCGTGGAGTCTGCTTTGTAGACCCCGGTGGGTTAACCTACGAAGGGCCATTTTCACCAGGTCTCACAGGCCCCTCGGGGGCATATTGCTCAACATGGCGGACAGACCCGACGGCGAGAAGCGAAAAACCAAGACGCCTCTTCGGGGGGGAACTATTCAAACGAAAGTCATGGATCGATATACCCATCCCAAGGGATCCCCCGGTGGTACAAATAAGACTCTGGAAGAGGCAAAGGAAGACCCAGCTGCGTCGACCGAATTGACTCTACAGGATGTCATGGGCGCCATTGCTGGTATGAAGACTTCCATTGGCCAGCAATATGAGGCTCTCGCCCTTAAGCTCGACACTGTAGCCATTGATGTCAATTTGATCAGAGCAGACTTATCAAAGACTAATGAGAGGGTTAAATCCTTAGATCTGAAGACCTCCAGCCTCACGACCGATGTGTCCGACCTACAGACGGAGGTCGGCAACCTACGGTCCTCCAATGATCTCATGGCTCAATGACTGGAGGAATTTGAAAATAGTGCCAGACGCAGTAATGTACGTATTATTGGGGTCCCTGAAAATTCGGAAAGTCTCGCTGCAGATCTCCTTGTTGAGGCCCTTATCCTAAATCACCTCGCCCCCAAAGGCCCAAGTAAATTCTTTGCGGTAGAATGCGCGCACCGAGTGCCGGGTGGGAAGCCGAAGCCGGGTGCCCCTCCGAGGCCGATCATCGCCAGAATCTTCAACTTTAGGGACAGAGACGCTATCCTGCAGGCGTCGTGGGTGGGCGGCCCCGTGAAGTTTGAAAACACTACGGTGAGCTTCTACCCGGACTTCACCCAGCTCGTCCAGAGGCAAAGAATGGGATTTCAGAGAGTGAAGCGACGTTTGAGAGACATGGACTTGAAATACGCGATGTTATTTCCAACCAGGCTCCGGGTCGAATATGAGGACTGGCCGTTTTTCTTTGATCGCCCAGAGAGAGTGAGTGACTGGCTTGATACATTACCAACACGGAGCGATCGTACGGAACACTCGGGTGGAGCAGAGGGTGTTGTGCCGGAGCAAGAATGACAAGGTGGCTCCCGATTTCCGAACAATTAACATTCCACGCAGCTCAGTTCGATGACTTCCATACTTATGTAATGATGGTTGTATACCCGAGGGTGGCGGGGGTAATTGGACTCTTTCCTCCTCCGGGTTTCTTTTTGTAGACTAGTTTAATGTCAGGGCGACAGGCACACTGCAAGTTGGGGTGGCTTTTGAGTCTAACGCAGGGGTGCAGTGTGGGGGGTATTGTAACGGGTTCATGTTGGGGGGTGGAGGGGGAGTTTGGGTGTGTTTTATCTTTATTCAAGGCAACGTATCGTTTTATTCTTGGATCTGGGTACTGTGTTCGCTATGGGGTGGATTCTGAATTCCATTTAGGGATGGGGGTAGTGGGTTGAAACTACTGTGTTGGAATGTCAATGGGTTGGGTGATAGGATAAAGCGGGGAGTAGTGTTGCAGCTGTTGAGACGCCTCTCCCCTGATGTTGTATTGTTGCAGGAGACGCATTTGATTGGAAACACTTGTCACGCCATGAATCGGCGAGGATATCGTCTTGCTGTACACTCTGGGTTCACTACTGGTTCTAGAGGCGTGGGCATTCTGGTAAGGAATTCTCTCCCCTTGGAAATAGACGATATGATCATTGACGACAGGGGGCGCTACGCTGCTCTCACCGGGAGATGGAAGGGGAGAACTGTCTCGCTGATTTCTGTATATGTCCCGCCTGGTCTACAGACCTCGACTTTTGCTGATCTTGGGCGTATGGTACTGGGGCTCCCGGATGGTATCCTGGTGATGGGCAGAGATTTCAACTCGGTTGTCTCTGGGAGTGTCGATCGCTACCCCCCCCAGAGATCTTACTAAGTCACAGTCTCGGTTGAGTGGGTTTTTGGAGACACTGGGTTTGGTAGATTGTTGGAGATTGATGCATCCGGGACAGGTACAATACACCTTCCATTCCGGGGCCCACGGCAGTCTCTCTAGACTTGATTATGTTTTGATGCCGGCTGCACAGGCCTCCTCTGTCAGGGAAATTAGACACCTGGCCCGGGGTATATCAGATCACTCCCCACTGTGGCTCCAGATGGACACTAGTATGGGTGTCGAGGGACGGATTGCCCCGATTAATCCCTGGTATTTTCCCACCCCAAAACCCGTGCTGAGTTGATTATGTCCCTGGATCAGTACTTTGCTGAGAATGAAGGGTCTGTGTCCTCTTCGGTATCACTGTGGGAGGCATTTAAGACGGTTATCCGTGGACAGGCATTATCGTTAATCGCTAGTGCCAAGAAAAGTAAAAATGAGGAGGTGGCCCATTTAGAGACTGAAATAGTTGAGCTTGAAAGGGATTTGGAACTAGGTGTGACTCGTAACAAGCTTCATGCCCTCAGCCTCAAACAACTGGATTACAAGGCCCTGGTGACGGATGCCGCTAAAGTCATGAATAGAGAGCAGCAGGGCAGACTGTATGATGTGGGTGATAAGGCAGGGATACTGATTGCTTGGCTGGATAAAAAGGAGAGGGCAGGTCGTGTGGTTCCTGTGATTGAGAAACTAGATGGAGTGTGTGTATGACTGACCCTTTTGAGACAGTCGAGTGTTTCGCGGAGCACTTCCGAAATGTGTATTCCCCAGTCTCCGATAGACCGGAGGAAGACTCCCATCTGCTGTTGCGTGACATTGCATTGCCTCGCTTGTCCGATTCTGATAGAGATCTAATGGACGCAGCCCTATCAGCGGACGAAGTGGCCCTCGCTATTCGCTCTGTGCATTTGGGCAAAGCTATGGGCCCTAATGGCCTTCCCATCGAGCTCTACAAGCTGTGTCCTGACAAAATGGCGCCGTATCTCCGTGATATGTTTCTAGAGTCGCAAGACATTGGCTCCCTTCCTCGTGATCAGCGTCTTGCTACCATCGTAGCGATTCATAAGGAGGGGAAACCGCGGGATCGCTGTGCGTCCTACAGGCCCATTTCGCTCTTAAACGCCGAACCAAAGATTCTCGCTAAGTTGCTGGGAAACCGATTGATACAAGTAATTAGCGACTTGATTCACCCGGATCAGTCAGGTTTCATCCCACACCGAAATACAGCGCTTAACCTGAGACGCTTGCACGGTGTTCTTGCGAGGGCGATGTCTCTGCGTGAGCCGGCCATTTTGGCTTCCTTGGACGCTACGATGGCCTTTAAAACTGTGGAGTGGCCGTACCTCTGGGCCACTCTTGCGAAATTTGGTTTTGGTCCTGGTTTCATTGGCTGGGTGAAACTTTTGTATGAGGAGCCATTGGCGCAGGTTGTGGTGAATGGTCGGGTGTCTAGGACCTTTGTTCTTGGGAGGGGTACGCGGCAGGGCTGTCCGTTGTCCCCACTTCTTTTCGCCCTCGCCCTGGAGCCACTGGGTGAGATGGGAGCCTTTGATGAAGGGTATACGGTGGACCCTGGAGTTCTTCAGAGGTTAAAATCGGACGTTGTGGGCTGGCGCAGGCTACCGTTTTCTCCACTTGGGCGTGCAGCCCTGTTTAAAATGATGCCCTTACCGCGATTTCTATACGCGCTCCAGAATACATTTGATGTCATTCCGGCGAGTTATTTCCGGGAGGTGGAGAGTCTACAAACACGATTGATCTAGGATGGACGCTCGCGTATTGCCCTCGACAAGCTCACGCTTCCCTGGTACGACGGAGGTATAGCACTTCCGGATATCAGGCGATATTATTGGGCCTCTCAGCTGGGAGCGATTAATCATGGAATGTATGGACCAGCCTCAAACCCTGCATTCGAGATGGATAAGTATTTGTTACCAGGCGGGGACTATAATAGGGCGCTTTATTCCAAAGCAGTGAGTAGGGACCTATCGGGACCCACCAAAATAGCGGTGCGAGTGTGGCATGATGCGAATGCGGCAATGGGATGGAGGGATCGACTGACCCGTGCGACTCCGCTTTATGCCTCTGAAAGACTGGGTTGCCTGTGGAAGACAAAAGGTTTTGAAAAATGGGATATGATTGGTATCAGTAGGGTGAGTGATCTTTGGGTCAAGGGTAAAATCAAGGCCTTCGTGGTGTTGAAGGTTGAATATGAGCTGAGTGACAGGGAATTCTTCCGTTACGCACAGATTCACCACGCTCTGAGTTTGGTTTTTCCTGAGGGTACTGACATCCCCGCATCCTCCCCACTAGAAGACCGGGTGCTTGACGGCTACGTGCCCGACAGCACTATTTCTTTGATATATAAGAAATTGATTAATGATCGAACAGATTTGTTGTTGCGACTACTGGAGGTCAGGACCAGTGACGGTTTAGAGTTGGACGATGAGGACTGGCAGTCGGCGCTATCCTCGCCTAAGGAGGTCGCAATTCCGGCCGTCTCCGACTAGTTCAGCTTAAAATCCTACATCGGATTTATGTCACTGGCCCGCGCTTGATTCATATGGGTTATTCTGTGGATGGGTTATGTAAGCGTGGCTGCGGTCTGGTTGGAACCTTCCTTCATATAATTTGGGAGTGTCTGGAGGTGGTGGTGTTTTGGAATCGAGTACATGCTGTAATGGAAAGGGTCACGGGGGTGGCATTACGGCCCGAAGCTAGGCGTTGCCTGTTGAATGTCTGGGAACCGAATGATTATGATGTGGCACAGACGCAGTGGGCGACCCTTGGGAATATGATTGCCAAGAGAGACATCGCACAGTTGTGGGGCTCCCAGCGGCTGCCCACGGTTTTGGCATGGAAGGAGAATATGGACTGGTGCATGTTTAGAGAGAAGACGGTGTATGTGGCGCGGGGTAGACCCAGGAAATGGAGTAAGATTTGGAACCAGTGGAACTCCTATCGTGGAAATATATGCACGCCTCCATTCGTGGAGACTCCAGAGGTTCCCCTTTCTCCTTGATCCGACATTCCAAGTCTTGAGTTACTTCCATGATTATTGATTTTGTTTCATCACTGGCCCCCCCCTCGCATCAATGATGTTTTGTATTATATTGTACTGCAGTTTCCTTCCTCCTTGAACACATGGCCGAATGTATTGTCTTATTGCCTTGTGTATATGTCTTTTTTCTTTAATAAAAAGTTTTTTTTTAAAAAACTAATCCGACTCCGAGCTGGTTCCCGCCTGTCCCGCCTGTGCTCCTTGTCTCTTCTTCGAACTCCGGAGCGTCCGTGGCGATGAGGGAGGGCTCCAATGAACCTGAGCTCTTTGATTCTTGCGTCTGCCTCTTGTGTTCCCTCAACCAAACCTTAAAAAAGGTTGGTTCTGAAAATTGCCCGAGTGGTTGGGTTGAAAGGGACCCATTGGTCCCATTAGTCCCATGGGGCCTGGAGGAAACGGAGGTTGCCATGGGTTCGGCTGCCACCATGGAGGATATTGATTAGGTGGACCTCCACGCCATTGTTGTTGAATGCCCCTTCCTCTCCATTTTCCATGTTGGCCACCCTGTACAGATGTATCAGAGTCGCTGGAGGTGTTAGCGTCTGAAGAGGATAACCCATACGTAGATCCCAATTTCTGTCCTTTGTTGTTATAGACAGGGGGAACATAGGTATCGCTAGTATAGGGATATACTTTTTCAAATGAAAATTTTTCCAGGTCTTTCTTAAATTTTTCAATTTTTGTAAAGAGAATATGGTCCTTGAATTTCCTATTCGTCTGGTTTGTTTCTTCTTGATTTTTATTGAAAGAAGTACTAATGGTGGTTTTTATTTGGGTCTCTAATACTTGTATCTCTATGAGGATGGTGTCTGCTACGCGTTTAGCTGTTTTGATGATTAATATTAGCCAATCACGCGTGCAGCGCCATGCAATCATAGACCAATCTTTCAAGAATAGCTTATCTTTGAGGAATAACCTTGGAGCATTGGTCACTATCAGGCCAGAGGGAGCACAATTACCTCTAAGATATTCCGCCATGGTTAGGCCATGGACAATGGTTCTCGAGTGTGACTTGTTAAGACCTAGAACTTTAAACCATTCATCCTCGTTGTTAATACTAGCGGTTGGAAGGCTATCTAAAATGCAAGGATTGAGAGACAGAATTGACTGTAATTCATTGTCGTCATACGCCAAACCATCATTTTCTGCCATATTTGTCAAGGGAACAGAGAGAGAAAGAGAGAGAAAGAGAAGAGTGAGCGAGAATGTATCCACTAAACGTAAAAGGCACCCGGACTGTGAAGATACAGAGCAAATAGGCACACCACAAGCGTGACCTATACGGACCTGTAACAAATCAGGACACCTAAAAACAGTACCCGCAGCCGGAGCTGCACATAAGAACAGAACACATCAAAATTGGAGGAGGGTCATAGGCCAGGGTTTACCGTCTCAACAGGATATACAGCCCCAATACTAGCTAATCAAAAAATACACGAAATATCCTGTAGTCAACACCCATCAAGATAAAGAACAACTATACAACTGCCTAGACTGATACATAAAAATACACAAAATTTGTACGGATTCCCATCACTCACCGGTCCCGGTGACATGCTTCATCATCTGGGGCTCCTTTTGAGGGCTAAATAATTTTCCAGCAGGTGCTGGAATGTGAACCTCCAATCTTAGCACTGGAAGTCTAAGGAAAAGAAAGCTGGGTGGGGACTTACTTTCTAGAATAATGAAGAATGTTTTGTCCAATTAAATCCCTTTATTTCGTAGTCATGTGATATTCACGAATGCCAACGTAATCACAATAACGGAAAATGGAATAAAACTGTGTTGAAATCTAAATGGAGATATCACTTTATATCTTATTAGTAAACTACTGATCACAAACATTAATTACAATATGTGTATATATGTTTTTTAGATGTTCTGTTTTTTGCAAGATAGAAAATGTCTATTAGTTTCGAATAATCTCAAGTTCCTGGTCTTTGCAAAGGGAAAGTAAGTGTGTTTTGTCAGTAATTCCACATTCAAGTAAGATCTGAAATGCTTGATGAATGTGAATGCATGATTGACCTATTTGAGTGCCATTTGTAGTGACTATAATGAGTGGGTTCTTTGTTGTCCTGTCTTGATGGGAGGAGAATACATGGCTCTCCCTTTATATTTTTGTAAGTATACACCTCTTTGTAGTCTTATTTTCTTCTCTATAGGAGAATGTTATCACACATTTATGGATAAAGTAGCATGAGGAACAGTCACACTGCTGAAATGTACACAACGTCTCAGAAGATATTTCATCCTGGTCCATTACACAGCTAAATGGTACAATATGCACTACACATTTACTCAAGTGAGATAGCACTTACTAATCAACCAATGGAAGGTACTCCAGTTGGGTAGACATTTTGTGACATGCTGTGTAAAAATCAAAGGTTACAGGGATGTTATAGTTTGGAAATAGAACTAAAAAAACACTATTATTCACTGAAAAAAGCAAAGGTAAGAGGGATGCTATAGTTAGGAAATAGAATTTCAAAAACCTTTGAAATTCACTGAAAAAAGCAAAGGTTACAAGGTTGTTATAGTTAGGGAATAGAATTTAAAAAACCTTAGAAATTCGCTGAAATAAAAACCCAAAGTTTATAGGGACGTTATAGTTAGGCTCAGATTTCACTTGTACAACATCTGTGACATTTAGCAGTTATAAGTAGCTGACCTAACTAGAACTTATGCACCTGCAATGCACTGCTTATGATCTTACATATTCCATCCCTCATGACATCACTGATGATATCTCAGATGACATCACTGATGCTATCATCCACATAATCACTCAAACACCCACTCACACACACTGCATGTAACCTCTCATATACCCACACAGCCACTCACAAACCCGTTCACTCCCCCATAGAGCCACTCACCCATACAACCACTCATACAGCCACTCAGCCACACACTCACCCATACAGATACTTGGATACCCACTTGTTCACCCATACAGCCACCCACTTACCCATACAGACTCTCAACACAGCCACTCGCCCATACAACCACCAGTGCACCCACTCACACAACCACTTTTATACTCATTCACACATCTATACAAGCACTCACCCATACAGCCACTCACACCCCAACTCAGTTAACCAAACAGCCACTCGCACAGCTTCTTAAACATCCACTCACCCACCCTTAAAGCAACTCACACATCAATACAGCCACTCACTCACCCATACAGCTGCTCACACACACTCACTCACAGATACAGTGACACAACCACTTAGATCACAAATGTTAGAAACGGTATCACTTCGTATAACAGAAAGAATAGTAATTTAACGTATGCAGTAGCTTAGTATATAGATTTAAGTCTCAGAAATGTTTACAAAATGCTTACACTCACTGTATGATGCCATCAGTGGTGTCAGTTGAGATGACATCAGTGAGGTCACTGACCATGTCATGAGTGATGTAACATGTGAGGTCCAATTCATTTTCCAAAATATCCCCTACCTCCACTCATCCCAACCCTTTTGCTTAACTACTTGAACTCCTGATCAACTCTTCCCAAACTCTTCCCTCCTCTATCCTATCCCTCCAGCTAACAGTCTCTGACTCATCCTAAAGCTTTTACTACTGTCTGACTCAACATAAAAGGTTTACTACTATAAACTCCCAAGTAATCATGTCTAAACTCTTCCCTCCTGTATCCACTCTCTATCCTATTCATCTAACTAACAGACTCACATGTCTACAGCTCCCACCACTCCCAATAACAATATATATTTCCCTCTACTAATCCACAACCAATCCACCTTTAGGTTTCGGAGTAGCGTGCTTCTTGCCAAAAAGCACTTCAATGCCTTGTCAGAGGTAGTAAGCGCTACATAAATACAATTACAATACAATATCACCCAACAGTGCACACTAAATGTGAATCATGGCACTATCACCATCTTCACTTTGCTAAGTGTATAGCTTGAAATAAGTCTCCAATGTTGACAGGTACTATCCCATATAACTGTAAACATTGCAAATGCAGACCAACTGTAGTCAATCAAAAATTTCACATCCATAACAAACACCCATATTAAAAAAACCTTTAAAACCCAAACAAAATGTTACATTGATAGAACTTCATTTAATAAAATGAAGAAATAGACTGCCAAACAAGCAAGGACTTTCAATGTATGGTACCCCTGGCACGCCATACCCTAAGCTGTCCATTAACAAGTAATTTTTCCAATCATATGTGTGCATAGCTCAGATTCAGCACATACATTTAAGAGTGCCATGAAAGAGCACCACCAAACCCACCTACCTGCATACTGCAGTACCTTCAGTCTGCAGACCTTAGTACTCACATCTCCAAGATATATTTCCTTCCTCTGACTTTACTGACACTTTAGATTTTACCAGTTATATTGCCACTTTACCTTCAAAGCCCAGTGTTCGGCCTAGGATTAAGAAAATAAACCTTGTTAATGAACTTGCATTAGAGCAGCAAACTGCATAGCTCATTCCAATGGTGGTGGTTTAGGCAAATCAAAACTAAAACTTCTCTTGCTGGTCAACAGCGCCTGCTTACTAAAGGAAGCTTCTGAGGTTTAGTAAAGTGCCCCTTTTTGCATGGTTACACCCGACTTTTTGCCTGACATCTGATGCTTCTTCACTTGATGTGCACTGGGTCCCGGCCAAACAGGTTCTAAGGGCCTGTGTTCTTTACCAAAACTGTACCTTTGTACCCACAATTGGCACATCTCTGGACACAGATAAGCCCCTTGTGAAAGATACCATGGATACCAAGGGCATTGTGACCAGGGAAGGCCTCTAAGGACTGCAGCCCCTATTGTGCCACCCTTAGAGACCCTGTCCCTTGATGCCCACACACTGCCATTTCAGTCTGCGTGTTTTGGTGCAGAGAAAAGAGAAGAGTCGATATGGCACACCTGTGTGCCATGCCTGCAACCCACTGCCTGAAGCCTACATGGAAAGCACACATGGAAAGGGGAAAATGCCTCTCTGGATTGTTTTTGTGCAGTAAGGTGCATCTTCCTGCAAAATAAAGTCTGCCTGCAACAGAGGCTGCTTTGTACCATGGTGCAAAGGTGCTTACGTTGGAGCTAGGCAGCAAATTGAATGACAGCGCAGGTGGAAAGGACAAGAATGCACCGTGTTTCACAAATGTGGTGTATTCCTGCCCTTTCACATTGGCTTAAGGCAGCACAGTGAGAAGACTGGAAGCAGTGCCCAACACCAGTCCACTGTATATTAGGCCCCTAGTGCGCAAATGACCAATGCAAAATGCTGAGAGCCACTACAAATAATTGGCAATTGAGTACGAAATTATAGAGCATGATTGACTTAACTATGCAGCAGAAAGGCAAATAATGGATATTACGAAATGAAACAAGACTAATTTTGCAGCACATTTTGTCCTATCTACCTATTGGGACATTTTAAACAGAAATGTGTAGTTTTGAATTTAGGTGACTCATACTTTTGCGTTCTTTGCAAAGTGTAAGGGTGCACAAAGTGTCCATTCATCGGAGCACAATCGCAACCTCCCACAATGTACCCTGTTCCAAGAGTGCCTTCTTTCCTCAGAACTTGAGAAACCCCCATCTCTCAGACACAAATCATTGAAAATTAACCATTCCCATTGATTTACAGAATATTAGAGGGTAGATGAGACACCCTTCAGCTGGAGTCAGGTCAGTGTGCCAGTTGTGAGTGAGTTACACTTTGTCCCCAGAGCTCAAAATTCCCCATGCTTTAGCTTCAACATTTCACTATCCTCTGTCGATACATCAGAAAATCAGTGAATGTACCGAAGGTGGGTTAAAAATCTCATGAAAGGCAAGAACGGATCATAGCAACGTCAATTAGAGCTCCCAGTAACCTCTGGTTGATATGTTGCTGACGCGGGCACTCAGACCTCCCACAGAAGTGGTGCAACATTCTTTTTGGCACAAGTGTTGCAACGCTGGCTGGTAGGAATTTTGTGGATTCCGAAGTTTCCATCTTAGAAATGTAAGGAAAATGCATACTTTCAGGCAAAGTTTAAGATTTGCAGGGCATTGTGGGCAAGAAAACCTTGTGGAATTCACAAAAGGCACACTACCCTGGAATCCCCTCAAAAATGTCAGCAGTTGGTTGCTTTCATGAGTGGCGGCTGATCATGGCCCTACATCCCGCAGCTACCCCTATTGCTGATCTTTCTACATGGCCCTTTAGGGCCTTTGCTGCCAAGGTTTCTTCGCCCACCCACCCACCCAAGTGAGGTACTATATTTATTGGGAGACTAAGGGGAATCTTGTGTGGTATGGCTCACGCAGATGCCAGAAGTTTTCCTCACAGAAATGTGAGGAAAATGTGTGTTTTTAGTCAACATTTGAGGTTTGCAGGGCATTGTGCGTATGAAAATGGTTTGGAATCCTTGCGAAGTCACCATCCTGAACTCTCACAGATGTGTAGTTTTCATAACTGTCTGGGTCTGGGAGGGTTTTCCAGGTGACAGTATACCCAAGCCAGAAAAGTGCCGTCATTCACCATTACAAGTGGGATGATTTGGGGAGTTAGCCACAATCTCCTGGCCCATATGTAAAAACAACACCCAAAAGAATCATATGTCCTCTCGATGGTAGGGCCTGATGTTAGGATGGGCCAGACCAATCCCACTATTTTATTTTAAAAATATACATGTCGGCCATAAAGTGGGCTTTCTGCCCCCACACCTCCTGTCTGCCCCTGGGGGGAATGGGAGAAGACTGGTTTGTCCCTTTTGGGGTGGGTGTGCGGCTAGTGCCAGAGTGCAATACCCGCAGCACTTTCTTTAGCCCCGAAGGTAAAATCCCTGTTACATGGAGCTTCTACCCTCCTCCAGTGCAAGCTTGGGGCAAACTCCACTATTGGGACAAGCTTCCTATCTGCCCATAGAGGGAGCAAGAAAGACACTATCAATCCCACTGGGGCAGGGGTATGGCCAAATGCCAGAGTAGGCCGCCCACCCTTTTGTTGGTTTTGGTGCCATTTCAAAATCCCTGGGGCAGATTCACAAGCCCCTTGCGCCACTTTTGCTTCACTTTTCTCAATGTTAAAAATGACTCAAAAGTGGCGCAATGGGCTTGTAAATCTGCCACTTGGTGTCTAGTGAGCGGGGCAGAAAGGCTACCTGCTTTGTTATTAGGGTGGGGGCATGTCCATGGTGGACAGCCCCCACCTGTATATATATTTTTTTTTATTCACTGGTGTCTAGTGGGCTTTCGGCCGAGCACCACAGGGGCCTTTAAATACATCCAGAGTGTCGTGCAATGGTCTACACATGCACTGTAAAGGTCATGCTGGTGTTGCCCATTGGCTGACCCTTGCACTTAAAAAGTTAAGTGACTTTTGTGAGAAGTTGGCCTGATATGCAGTGCTCACTATTCTAGTGATCACTATGTATCAGTCCAAACAACCCTTATTGATGATTGGTTGTAAGTCAACCTTATAGACCAGCTATCCTAGTAGCATGGATACGAGCAGTCTAAGGCTAAGACTCTAGAGGGCGTGTTAAGCCAGCTGTTTTACCATCACATTACCCCTTGAACACCAAGTAAAAGGACACCACACAAGTTGTTATGAAAATAAACAGTATATTTATTTATAACAAGACTACCCTGGCTCTTTATGAGACAGGGAGCTAAGCACACAACAAAACTCTTATAAAAATACTTCAAGTTGCACAATTTACACAAATGCCCGAGGGGCACGAAAAACCATATACTACAAAAGTGGAATGCGAATTACTAGCAGGTAAGTAACGATTCTCAGAGGCTTTGGGATCGCTAGGACTGGACTACTGAACCTTTAGATTACTAGCAGGAGGCCTAGGGAACTCGGGTGCAGAGTGTGCACTCTCACGCGGGATGCGGGACAAAGTCTATGGAAACTAGAATTCACAAAGTTACTCTTCTCGGGCGAACCCGACTAGCTGGGACGAAAACGGGAGTGGATCCGAACACTTGGAGTGTTGGACTATGCTGGGGCACCGGAGTGCTGGATTTACCTAGCCCAGGGGCTGCGGCTGCATAGGGTTCAAGTTGCGTCGGAAACCCACGTTGACGGACCAGGAGCCTGAAGAAGAAGTTGCTGGCAGGCGGCCAGTGAAGAAAAGTTCGAAGAGATCCAAGCCTGGATCAGGGAAGAAGAAAACCTGAAAGCAGAGGGGACCAAGTTCTGAATCACTAGCCAGTGATTAAGTGGGCACCAGGATGGCACCGGGCGAAGTCACCGCAGTCAGGTGAGTGGGCGCTGCTGGGCTCTGCAGTCTCTCGGACCAGGAGGCGTTGTCGGCGACCAGGATGGAGGTGCGAGCTGTCCCACGAAGGTTCTTGCTGTCGACGTCGCTGGACCCAGGATTGGGGCAACAAGTCTTGGCAAATGCAAGGCCCACGCGGTGGACCTAAAATGGCGTCTTGAGTGGACCAGGAGGGCCCAGGATACTTCTCTGATGGAGGGAAGCAAGGGCCAGTCTGGAGCCACCAGACCAGCAGTGTTTGTCGTTGTGGAGCGTCGTGAAGGGGCCACTAGCCAACGGGCAAGCGACCTGGACAACGCGGTGAGCAGCAAAGAGCAGAAGGGCCCCACGCAGATCTCGTGGATGCAAGGGGCTGAACTTCGGTGCTGGAGCTGCTCAGGGTCGGGGCTTCTCTTACCCCAAAGCACTCGGTCGAGGGTCACTCGGATGTCGTGCTGGACAAGCGTCGTGCAGTTCAGAAGATGGCCGGTCCCTCGAGGTCTCGTCGCACCCACGGATCACAGCTGGGCTGATGATGTAGGTTGAGGTCAGAGGTGCCAGGGAAGCCAGTTCTCGTCGTGATGAAGCAGTCTTGATCCGAAGGAGAGACTGGCAACAAACCGCGAAGCTTGGCTGGTGCCTGCTGCTGCAGGGTGACTACTCCTTAGTCACAAGGGAGAAAATCTTGCGTAGAGTCTTGAGTTCTTCTTGTAGAAGGTCGGTTCAGGATTCAAAGATTGATCTAATTTGGAAGGGGGCCTGCTCCTACCTTTATCCTGCAAAAGGGGGCTGGCACGCGACTAAGTCCTGCCCTAGGGGTGGGACTAGGAGGGGGGTGGTTACACCCCTCTCCTTTGGCGGGCTTTCCCCAGCTCAGGGTCTGGTGTGCCCCTGGAACTGGTTCAAGCCGGCCTATGCACAGTGAGCACCGGGGTGCCACTTGCAGTCACCTTCCTCTAAAGCCCTGCCTACCTAGAATACACAAAACCCTGTCTGGGACGGTGCTGGCACCACCCCTGGCAGGAAACCCTTTTTTCTTGCCTCCTGCTCTGGGAGGACTCCCAGCAGCAGGAGGGCAGACTTGTGTCTCGGTGGCAGCATCCATTTTGTGGAGCTAAGGCTCTGTTTGACTTTAACCGGGGTTATAGGTTACATACATGTCGTGTCCCTCTAGAAGGGTGGAATGCTAACCCCGTCGCCAGAATTGGCGAGGGGTTAGTATTCCAATTCGTATGACACCTTACTCGACATGTTTTGATAAAGCGATACCAGAGTTGGCATATAACCGCGAGGGTTATAATGCACTTAAGAGTATATGGTATGCGATATCATGGAAACGGCTAAGGGATGGATCCCGAAAGCCGCAGACAGGCTCAGCTCATGCCAGAGCACCATCTCACACGATTCCAAGCACTCTGCCTTCAGGATTGTCAAGGCCTGCCATAGGAGTGACTGATAGGAGATCTGTGTGTCCATTTAGGTTTAGATATAGGTATACTATATCTAAAGCAAAGGGTGATTACACCACCTTGCCCCAGCTGTCGTGCAGCCAGTTGTGTCAGATTTGGATGGCCAGCCAGGGGTGGCATAATACATGCTGCAGCCCCTGGTAGGCCCTGGGTACACCTATGCCCTGGGTACCTAAGGTACACTGTACAGGGACTGATAAGGTGACTCAGTATCCAATTAGATATGTACCTAAGGTACATGGAATCCATTTTAACAGAGAGAGCAGTGGGCCTGGGGTCCTGAATAGCAGGGCCCCAGGTCAACTAAGTCAGCAAACCAGCAAAACACCAGGCAAAAAGTTGGGGGCAACCATAGTCAGGGATCTACCTTCCTACAACTTTCAGCAACCCCTCTTCATCCATTGGCCTGTTGTGTCATTCACATTTGTCTTCCTCCCTCTGCGGCATGGGCAATGGGTCAGCCTACTTCAGTGACTGGCTTACTTCACTTTGAGTGACTGCATTTTGCTCTTTCACAAGTACATCGCACAAAAGATAGCTCCCTTCCATGCCAGTGTATTGTCCTTTACTTATCTGACTAAAGGTATTTCACAGCATAACAAACAGATTGTGTCCATTTGAACCTGTACTGTTTTAGGTTAATCTCTTGTTACTATGCATTTGGTACACCAATTTAAAGCTTCAATATTATACATGCAAATTCATAAGCAGGACATTTTTCAGAACACGTTTATTCTGGAGTCTGTTTCACCAATGGTTCTTTAATAAACTTTCCTCATGAAGAAAATCAGGCTTTACCGTGTTTAATTTGCAGCACTTGTATTTTCTTCACCCTTTGTGTCCATTATCCTTGCCTTCTTTTCATTTTCGTTCCTTTCTGCTCCTTTTTTCTTTCATTCTTGCTCTATACTTCTTTTTCATTTTTTTATTCCTACCTTTTTCTTTCCATCTTATCTTCTTTTCATCCATCTTCCCTTTTCTTTCTTGCCGTCTTAAAGGCAAAAGGCTAGCTCTCAATGGCAGAACACTTTTTTTTTTTTGTTAGGTTTGTGTTCAGCCGAACTTCATCAAGGTGTTTGTGGTTGTCTCATTCATATTTTTCTGCAAAGCATCAGCCATTAACTGACTTCACTAGAGGCCCGAATTGCAACCTTGTCACAATGCAGCACAGCAACCAAAGTTGCTGCATTGCGTGACTGGACGAAAGCGTCATATCTACAGACATGTGAACTACGGGTGTGGTTAATATTGTGTGGAGCACGCTGCTTGAATGATTTAAGATTCGAAGTAGCGAGCACACATTTTTAAAAAATTGTACCTGATGTATTTTAACTGTGCATAAAACTTGAACACCTGATTAATTTCCACCGTTTAATCGCCGCATTGCTCCCCGGTCCACCTCAGCTGGTGCTGTTTGTGTGGAGGGAGACAGCACGGCACAGAGGGAGCGATCATCCTCACTTCCTGGGGCACACTATACGCAGCCATCTTGGCTGAGGCTGACGGTCTAGTCGTTTGCTAGGACCGAGCCCAGCCTCTTATTTAGAGCACCTATGGCGACGACACGCGCGCAGTGGGCGCACCGATGGCGCGCCGAAGGTGCGCCAAAGGTAAGCCCGTCTGCGCCCGTCCGCGCTCCGGCCGGGCATAGGGCAATGAATGCTGTTTGTCCACAAAATATCGTGACATATAGCAGGTACGAATTATTATTGCTAGACACAAGCATCCATGCCTGTCAGCACTTACTGGAATTATCCGCATGGAAAGGCCCGGTCAGCTGCCGGGATTGCAAAAAATCTTTCCCGTACTCGCAAATCTTATCAGTCTCAGATGGCAGTAAAGAATTGAGAGGGGGGCTAATTAACGCAAGGTCAATGTCTAAACACGCATTGCACATCTACGATCTGTTAAAGAGACAGTCCAGGTCGTTTTCACTTATCACAGAGACATGGCTGAAATCATGGAGCAACCCTGACATAGTGCATGCTCTGCCGCCAGGCTATCTTATACAAAGATTGGACAGAGGGGAACAAAGGGGTGGAGGATTAGCAATTATTCATCGGGATACCTTGAATTGCTCCATGAATGAGCTTCAGGATATCAAAGGAGCAGAATGCCTGGGCTTTCGTATTAAGATCAATGATACCTTTAAATTCGCAGGGGCTCTGATCTATCGCCCTCCGGGCCCAACTAAGGAATTTCTTGAAAGTATTGGGGAGGTACTCAGTAACCTGGCACTTAGATTTTCTAATTTTACGCTACTCGGGGACATTAACATCCACCTGGACTCTTCTATAGATCCGGCAGCTATCTCATTTAGAGACACTATGGATGTACTAGGTCTATCAATACTTACTCTGAACACTACTCGCAGGACATATACTAGATTGTATTGGTTCCAACCTCGTCATGCTTAAAGTCAATTCCCCTAGGGTTCAGACATGGTCAGATCACGCACTGATCCCTTTTAACCTTGCTTTGGAAGGGGATAAGAAGGGTAAGCAGCTAGGAAAAAGTACGCAGGCCAGAAATGAGGGATGGAAAGCCATTGGCCACCCGTACTTGATCCCGATGGCCACTGATTGTAGGCCTATAATGACAGGAAACCCGGAAATTGATAATAACCGTTTCGGGGAGTGGATGTTAGCTCTTAAGGGCAAAGCTGGCCCTGCTAATGTTAGAAATAGGCCATGCCATAAGAGAATATCCGCCCCCTGGTTTAATCAGACACTAAAAGAAAAACAAAGAGGTACGCGTGGCTGAACGCAGGTGGCGAAAAGAATATCAAGATGAGGAACGCTGCAATTACAAAACAGCGAGAAGCCAATACCATGCACTCATTAAAAAGGCCAAAATCAACTTCTACACAACAGCAATAGAAGCGGCAAACAATAAACAAAAATCTATTTTTAAGATAGTAAAGGGCTTTAATAATCCTAAAAAACTGTTACAGGAAATTCCTCCATCTGAAAAACTCTGTAATACAATAGCGGACTTTTTTGAACAAAAAGTACGGGGCCTCACCAAGGACTTTGTCATCCCCGATAAAGTTTCAGGGGAAGTGAGAAGCACGTTGAGTACGGCTTCAGATAGTCTGGCATCTTTTCGGCCAATTAGTTTGGAGGAAACCCGCCAGGCCATACTGGCGACCAAATCGGGGTCGCCGTTCGATCCATGTCCACCGATGCTTCTACATGCGCTTGTGGATACCGTTAATCCTGTAATTAACAATATCGTTAATGCATCATTGGCCATGGCAAGAATCCCCTTAGAATGGAAACTTGCGGCGGTCAAACCATTGCAGAAAAAACAATTGGCCGACCCTACCACGCTGTCTAATCTTCGACCGATTTCGCTGCTCCCTATGCTATGCAAAGTAACAGAATCCTGCGTAAATAAACAACTCACTAAGTTTCTTGAGGACAATCATGCCCGGCACCCAAACCAATCCGGTTTTAGAGCACAACACTCCACGGAGTCAGCTCTGCTGTTTACCACGGATACCATCCGAATGGCCCTAGACCAGGGAAAGAAGGCTGCCTTGATTCTTTTAGACCTGTCGGCAGCTTTCGACACAGTCTCACATGCCATCCTGATTGACCGGCTAGCAGCATCTGGCTTAACAGGAATGGTACTGGATTGGATCAAGAACTTCCTAAGTGACAGGCGGCAAGTGGTCACCTTGGGTGACTTCTGCTCAAAGGAAAAAACACTTATGACTGGAGTCCCGCAGGGATCTAGTCTAAGCCAGACACTTTTCAATGTTTACACCACCCCTCTGATCCGGCTGATATCGTCCTTCAGGATAGATGTTGTTGCGTATGCAGACGACACACAGCTTATCCTAGTCTTTGATAAAGACACCAAGGACTGGGAAGAAAATCTTAAATGTTGCCTGACGGCTACATTTGATTGGATGGGAAAGAACCATTTCAAATGTAACACGGGCAAAACAGAAATCATGTTAATGGGCCCACAAAATGACTTTGTCCCTAAGTTATGGTGGCCTGAGAACGCAGAGGTACCGCCACATACAACCAATGCTGCACGGAACTTAGGCATCAAGTTTGATGCCGCCCTGTCTTTCAAACAGCAGACACTATTGGTGGCAGGCACCAGTTTCAATGTCATCAAAGGACTACGAAAATTCTTTGACCTACTTCCTCTGGCAGCCAGGAAAATGGTAGCGGTTGCTCTTGTAACCTTGAGACTTGACTACAGCAACAGCTTATATGCGGGAACTAATAAGGTGGTCACTCACAGGATGCAGATGGTGCAAAACGCAGCCGCCAGGCTGGTGTTGAAATGGCCAAAGAAATCCTCTGCATCGGCCGCATTAAACACGTTGCACTGGCTACCAGTGGTTAAACGGGTCCTTTTTAAGATCCTGTTAATCACCTTTAGGGCCTTTCACTCTCAAGGTCCAAATTATATACAAAGGAGGTTTTCCTCGATACCATCCTTCACGCACTCTGAGGTCATCCAATGCTAACCTGCTGACTGTCCCGACTTTCAGACTCAGTTCGAGAGGCGGCAAAGCCTTGCCAGTCCTAGGATCTAAGGCCTGTAATAAACTCCCCCCACTTCTCCGTGCCATAGAACGGGAATCTGAGTTCCGAAAGGCACTGAAAACCTGGATCTATAATCTCCCTGACACCTGCGCCAGAGCATTAGTATGAACTTCTTGGCTTGACTACAAAAAGCAGCCTGACCAGTGTTGAGATCCGCCTGGTCAGTACAGGCGCCAAGATGCTCCTTGGAGCGATAGTCGCGCGGTATAAATATCTGTTTACATTACATTACATTACATTACATGTGGCACTCGCCTCCCCTCTCCCTAGTGCCAACGCACAGTCAGGCTGCTGAGTGCCATGCACACAACTTTGCACTTTAGTTATCATGTACAGTAGACATAACACACCTCCCCCACATGCCTTTAAGGCAACCTGCCTGCTCTTTGAAGAGGGGAGGAGAGATCCCCTTGCAGACAGGTGCAGCGATTGACTTCAACTTCCTGCAAAAGGTGGGGGGGGGGGGGTCCATGGGACAAAAAGGAGGCTAACATGCCTGTTGCTCCCCAGGGCACTAACTGTAATACAGGACCTGATCCGCTTGTAGAGAGACAGGCGGATTGTGAGTAATGAGATTATTTCCATTCCTCCTGTGAAGCAATGGCTTCCTGGGTTTTTCCATTGGTAGGCGGCCATTATCAACAGGGAGACAGTCTATGAATAGTCTTTGACCAGTCCAAAAACCGGGCAGGTCAAAATGCAAGGACAGTTTCTGCTGCGTTCCTATAAAGTGGTTTTAGGTTTCCCACGTGCAAGTACACTTGTTAGAAAGAATCTAGTCATCGGAATCACAAGGTTTGAATGTAGATGTGATCAACATAATTTAATTGTATATCCATGCATCATATCCAGTGATTAGGCATGTTGTCACTCCACCTGTGTACCAGTTAAACTTTTGCAAGAGTATAAACTTGAGAAGGTAGAAAAAACAGGATGGGGAAATGTTTCCTTAATGGATTGCCTTTCAAGTCACATTCAACCACGTGCATACCAATACAAATTACTGCGTGTTAACTTCACCCATGGTGAGATCTTTGGTCGTAATTATTACTTTATGTTTCAGTGTAAAAACACCTTAATTCTTATAATTTGATTCTACATACTATGCAGTAGATGCTATAAATTATAGCTGCAAGCACGAAAAAAATACAGGTATATAGATAAGTGGATCAATTGACTTACTGAAATGCATAGCATGTGCTTTAAAACGCTACCTTAACTATCTACACACTAATTTTTCTGGTTTAACAACGCATAGCAATACATCACAATTGTAGGTCAGTATGGGTTCCCCCATCACTTTCCCACTTGTAACTCATCTGATCCATCTGATGGTTGCACATTCCTCAAATATGACCAGCTATCATTCCAGCACCCTTCTATATCCGTCCAGCCCTGTTCCTCCCCCGTAGTATTATTTTCCCCTTATGTTGACAGCCCTCTGTATTTCGCCCAGCTCCCCCAAACTTTATCCCATTTACCAGGACATCCCGCCCCTGATAGATTACCTTCTCTACGGCACAGCACCAATCCAGGTATTGCTCCCATTCCCTTACTGTAGGTATCTGCAGTTTACCCCACATTCTGGCTATATTCCTCTTTGCCATCATAGCGGCTAGCTTTAGCCATCATTTTGTGTATCGTGACCATTTCAGGACATCTGTTGCAGTTAATAGATGCCATTTAGCCTCCATTGGAACTATCTGTTCCACCACATTGGACATCACTTTTATCATCCCTTTCCAGAATCTCTGCAGCACAGGACAGCGCCATAACGTATGAAAAAAGGTGCCTCTTACACACTTAGTAGATTCACATTTGCCCATTCGAAAAAGTTTGTCTGGTTGTGTATTATTTTAAATTGTATTAATCTGAAGCGGGCCCTAATGGCTACTTCTGTTGGGCTCTGTATTACTTCCGACCATTCATCCTCCTCTAAGATTCCCACATCACCCTCCCATTGGCCCCGCAGGGCTACCAGTGAATCTAAGGTAATGTTAATTATTTTCCTATATATTAGAGCGGTTGCCTTTTCCGCGATTGGATCCACTAAGAGTCTATCTTCCAGTGGTGTATATTCTGGTATGTGTTCTCCGTTTTTTTTTTTTTTTACAGTTTAGGACATTTTTATTTGGTTTTAAGAGAAACACAATACAAGATAATAAAATAGTACATGAGAACCGAATGAGAAAGAACATAAGGCATAAAAAATGACTATAAAATAACGGTTCAGCAGGAAGTGAGAAGAGAAAAAAAAAAAAGAAAAGAGTGGAAAAGAGAAGAGAGAAAAAGAGCCAAAAGGAGAAAAGGAAGAGAGGACAGTACAGGAAGAAAAAAAGAAAAGGAAGAGAAAATCTGTATCGGAACAAGAAGGAGTAAAAGCAATAGGAGAAAAAGGCTCAGCAATCAGTCAGGCGAAGTGGAAGAAAGATAAGTAGAAAAAGGGAGCGTGTTCTCCCTTTTTTGTATGTCCTTTTAGGGCATGCTTCAACTGAATATATCTGACATTTTCCGTGTCTGACATTTGTAATTCAGCACACACACTAATTGTTATTGTAAAGTTCTTTTAGCTGCATTCACCAAATTAGGTAACTACTTTCTGCCTTTTACTGCAGTACACTGCGTTTAACTGCAACTCATCACCAAACATGGCTGCAGAACGATTGCCAATAACAAGTGGACAAACAAGCACTCACTTATGTGGAGTTACTCAAGAGCACGGGAAATCAGGTTCCACATTGAATCTGCATGAACTGCCAATCACTGGAGACCGCAGTTAATCCACATTGTATACAATGGATAGATTGGACCACTTTTCAAAAACATCATCGAGGTTGATCGAACAAGATTCCTTTCAAACGAAAAATCTCTGTAAAAGCTTCTGCTCCATTAGGGAAAGACCAGGTGTCATCCACATCACCTATATAGAGGGCTGCAAAGCTTGGACATGAATGAAACTGCACTGCCATATACTTTTCTTACGTTTTCCTGCACGTTCAGCTGTCCTAATCAGTTTAATGCTCACCTCTCCATTAAAGTGCTCTCTTCTTTCAAATGCATCAAAGTGCTAACAAGACAGCAAAACCCTGGAGCTCTTGGATGATCGCCAAAGGTTCTGCAATATAGGTTTTTTGTTTTATATAAGAATGGGACCCACAAAGATCTTACTTCAGAGCAAGTGAAAAGTTTGACAAATGGTGGTGGTATGGATCAGCATTTGAATGCAAATTCAGCAGATTACGGGCTTGTCAATTAGATTTTTCCTCAGTCTACTACAAGTAATTGGAAACATCCTGCCATGCCAGAAAGATTGGCTAATTAGAGTCAGTAGTAGTTAGGATAGATCCTTCACAAGTCTTCAGCTTAAAACAGACACTCCGCACAAAACTGCCATAACCACTTTGGGAGCAGGAAATCAGAATTCAAATGTTAATCCTGTTGCATTAACCCTGGGGTATTTATTCTGGAAAAAAGCATTAGTTCAAGTAGGATGGTGCACCGGTTCCTTAGATCTAATGTGGAATTTTTACTATTAATAAACATTTTGAAGAGATCTTAAGATTTAATGGATACCTCTAAACAGATTCCTCACCTACTGTACATTCTCCAGGTAGCAGACCAGATGGGGAAATTATTTAGCAGTAAGCATCTCTGTGTGTCAGAGGGCGAAGTTGTACCACTCCATTCTGTGTGGAGGTTGTTCTGCTCATTGAGTGGAGGAGCCACATATAGGTGCCACCCCCGTCTCCAAATCACAGGGTCCATACCTTGTAGAGACTCTGATGCAAATGTCTGACTGATCCCTAACAGATTGGTCTTTGGGGAAGACTACAACTCCAAGACTTGTGACAACTGGGCCTTGATGAAGCTAAAAGCTATTCGGGACCAAGAGGCGAAGCGGTAAGTCACCAAGTACCTGAAAGCTACACGAAGGGAACAGTTGAAAGGAAGGTCCCGTTCCTGAAGTAATTCCCATTGCAAATCTTCATTGCAGTCAAAATCCTAGTTAGTTCAAAAGAAAAATACACAGTCCAAGCAGTACTCTGCCCCTTCCCGCCACACTCAAACTCCTGTGAAGGCATGGGGAGTAAACAGGTCTTTTACTCTGAACTCTCTCTCAGAGTCAGAAACTCGTCCCAGGGCAACCCACATTTCTGGGTCCCTCTGTAATACCACAGCAAATCCACGAGTTCCGAGAAGCTGCCCTGTATCTGATCAGCATGTGTCTGGCTTCCTCTGGGCCCCAAGGAACTGCAATGACTTCCACTTGCAACTCAGTGACTTCACACTCTATACCAGTTACGGGCTGCACCCCAGCTTTGGTGCAGGCTTCGGTCTTTGCAACCCAACCCACACCAGACCGGGAGCATCAACACTAAAGCGCAACAGATAGTGCTCTTTAACTCAAAGCTTACTTCACTTTAACCAATGAAATGCCCTGCTCCCACTAGGCTGCAGCCTTCCAGCAATCCATTGTACTGATAAACTACCCTTGCCTGGAGGAAGGGCCCAGATCAATCTTTTTGGCACAGATTCTGATAACTGTGATCATGAAAGGAATTTGCTCAACCCCATGAGCCATATAAAGATCAACTGGTATGATGAGTTGCAAGACGCCGGTGGACTAGCTACTTCTCTACACACTGGACTGGTCTCTTCCCCATGGGGTGACTTCTTTAGAAAGTGCCTACTAAGTAGTTGTGATGCAAAGGGCACTACTGTTCTTGCCCTCTATTTGCCTAATATGGAGGTGAAAGTCAATGTTCTCACCAAAGTTCTTCAACATAGACAAACTAATACTGAGCCCCTACCACCTTTCCATAAAGCTCCCAGACGCCCTTCTTGGCACATGGGCAAAGCCATGTTCCAGACCACCTGTAACTAGGCAGATGCAAGGAATCACAGCCTTGGCAACCCAGCCTTCGTGACAAAACATCCAACTCCAAAGTTTGGTGGTGAAGGCATCCACAAGCAAGGCTAATGCCTTTGTTACCACCCCCACTAGATAGAGAATCCAAGGGTCTTAAAACTGTTGGAAAATATGTTCTCCACAAGCCTCGCATTGTGGTTGATCAACACCAGCTGCTTTTGGGCCGCTCAACCCTGGAGATCGGATGGTAGCCTTTGTCCTGCAGGATGCGTATTTCCAGATTCACATCCTGCAGGCCCACTAGCATTATCTGCAGCTCAGGGTGGGCAGGAGTACATTAACTCTGCTGTGCTCTCATGTGGACTCACAATTACCCTCGGATGTACACAAAATTAAGGGCAGGGACTGCAGCACATCTTCAGATTTTCCAGTCTTCCTCTACCTTAATGGATTAATTTTTAGGTTTCGAAACCTGGCGAGGGGCGAAGCCCCTCCCAGATCGAAATCTATTGTTTTCAATAGTGAGGTTAGGACAGCCTCTGTTTCCAATTGGCTAGCTCCATAAATGGAGACTAGCCATTGGGAGACAGAGGCTGTCAATCGCGCTTTCTCTCGAAAACGCGATTCGGGGGCGTTTCTGGTGCTTTTTTTAAGCCCCGCCCCTTTGTCCCGGGCCGCGCTGCGATTGGCTGCCGGCCCGGGACACCCCCGTGACGTCATTCCCCGGCCGCGCTGTGATTGGCTGCCGGCCGGGACACCCCCGTGACGTCAGCCAATCACAGCGCAGCCCGGGACCTGACTTGTTTTTATTTGTGACACAGACTTGTAATAGAAAATAATGAAAACATTTAATTACCGCACTAGTCTGTTGGCTTTTCCAA
Organism: Lissotriton helveticus; assembly: GCF_964261635.1. Taxonomy (NCBI): domain Eukaryota; kingdom Metazoa; phylum Chordata; class Amphibia; order Caudata; family Salamandridae; genus Lissotriton; species Lissotriton helveticus. The sequence goes on along the minus strand of NC_136072.1, from coordinate 232,136,595 downwards.
TTATTGACAGTTTAAATATAGTAAACATGTCTATTGAGTAACCAAATGCATTCACCGAAGAAAACCAAGAAAATTTAAAGCTTTGCTTTGTTCCAATTAGTAACTGCTTGCAAAAAAGAAAAAAAATACACAGTGAAGCGCCATGCCGTATTGTCCGTTTGATAACATTTGTAGTCTTTCTTCTTTGGCACCACGGGTTTAGTGACTTCATAGAGAGAGCGTCTTTCTTCCTTTTCTATTGCCCGGATGTAGTGGTCACTTCCGTAATTTCCGTTTTCTATTTCGTGTTTAGCGCATGCGTTCTTGAAGTCAACTTGATGTGGTGACCTACTGGTTTGGATTATTGAAGCACGATTTGTAAACTGGGTTGCTGCCAACTCAATAGACCATGTCGTCGGACGGGCACCCAGGGAATGATCCGAAGGGCGCAGGGTCTTCCGTGGAAATGCAGCTAGGAGGGTATGGCAACTGGAGTGGGGCAGAGCTGCAGACTAAGCTGGCGGAGCTAGGAGCCCCAAGCCACGGTAAGGAGGCAGCTGAAATAAGGTGGGAGGGTGCAGGTAGGGGATGCGAAGGCTGGGTGCATGAGGTGGTTAATGAGAAGGGCATGTTAGGCTCGTGTGTGGGATTGATTGAAATTGAACATTGGAGTTTATGTCTCTGGGACGAATGTCTGCCAGTCCTGTGATTGAAATTAGTGTTACTTAAGTGCTGCAGTCTGTAGGATTACGTTACAGAACTTTAGATCTTCAATGAAAGGTTTGGATTATTGAAGCACGATTTGTAAACTGGGTTGCTGCCGACTCAATAAACCGTGTCGTCGGACGGGCACCCAGGGAATGATCCAAAGGTCGCAGGGTCTTTCATGGAAATGCAGCTAGCAGGATATGGCAACTGGAGTGGGGCAGGGCTGCAGACTAAGCTGGCAGAGCTAGGAGCCCCAAGCCACAGTAAGGAGGCAGCTGAAATAAGGTGGGAGGGTGCAGGTAGGGGATGTGAAGCCTACCTCGTCTTGTTTATCCCCCGCCCTCCCTCCCGTTGTCCGTGCCTTCTCCCTCTCGCCTGCCCGCCCACTGTCCGTGGCCTTTTATTTTTTTTCCTATCTCTCCCGACTGACCCTTGCTCCAGCTTGTTTTAGGACTTATGCCCTGCCGCACAGCACTCCGACAAGGACGCAAGGGGGAGAGATAATAAATGGCCCGGAGCCCCGTACCTCCTCGAGGCAGAAAACGTAAAACTACGGCGGGGTCTCATTACTTTGCTACTTGGAAGCAGGCCATGTTCCTGGGCCCCGACGGCGTGCCCTCTCTGAGACTGTGTAACTGCAGACCACATTAAATTTAAAAGTGAGTCTTTAAACGTATTATTAATTGTCATTCAATGTTCCCTCTATGGAAAGGGATGCATTGTGCACGTGCAAGCCATCTTCAGGGTGCCTGGCTATTCCAGCTGTTGTTTGTTGTATTTACCACTGTGGAACCCTGTGTGACCCTGTTGAGCGAGAACGGTCGGCACTTTCCCAAAACTCACCTCAAGAGTATTTGGGAAACCAAGTTCACTCGCTGCTTGTCTTTTCACACGTTTGGATGGCCCTTGACACACATAGCGCCAAGACACCCTTCTCTGTGGAACCAGGGAGACGCCGCTTAAGCGGGCGCGTGCCCATCCAGCCGCTACAGTTTGTTTCTCAGAACAGGGGTGACAGAATGAGTGAGGCGGTGAAGGGGGAATGGTGGCCGCCTTGAGAGTTGGAGCGCCTTGAGCCAGTGTGATGGTGGAGTTGCTGCCAGTCCTTATGGATGTACCACAGCTGGCATTGGGAGGTAGGCGGCACAGGCAGCGCTGTGCAGTTCACTGTCATCATTAACACGGTTCTACCAGAAACAGTATGGCCCCATCAAAGTCCCTCTGCGGCCGCCTGGTTACAGGGAGTTTTCAAATGCGTTTGGATTGGCACTGAAGAGCCACCCCAATACCCCCCCCCCCATCCCTCCCCCCCTCGCTTCTACATGGCTCTTCTTGGTCAGCGACAGAGGTGACATCATTAGTGCATCAGTGTGTCACAGAGCGGAGGGCACGTGTGATGGGCCCTCTGTACCCCACTTATTGATATATTTTACTACCCATGCGTAGGACAGGTGCTTTGGAGTAGCAAGGGTTCCTTGAGTCACAGGGCAAAAGAGGTACATTTTCCCCCTGCCTCCTGGTTGAGTAGTGTCGACCTCTCACACTTCTGGGTGACAGTGGCCACATACCTGTTCCACTACGCTCATGGTTGAGGTGGAATAAACATGCGTGCACTCATTAGAGCACCCAGTGTGTCACGAGCCCTAGTGCTAGAGAGGAAATGCACCCCCCCCCACCACCACCACACTAAGGCACTGGGCCTCGGTGCCACTGCACCTGCTGCACCAATGGATCGCGGCGACGAACAGCTCTATGTTCATACTGTCTTGTACTACGGAAGGAACATCTGCGCAGAGAGGGATGGAGCGCATCGGGTGTGTGAACACGTTGTTTACAGTGACAGCGGTCACATTGTGCTAGTGACAGCACCGCCCCACCCCCCACCGTCCTTTAGAGGGAGGTGACACACAGCTTCTATCTGGGCACAGTGCAACTTTTCGGACAGCCTCCCATGTCACCGCTGCAACAGGTGTCACAGGCACGGACGCACCTGTATCTTCAGTACCCTTCCCTGCCCCTTCGTGCACCGGCCTTTACAACTTTGACACGCATATATATCTGAACCCTTTCCCCTCACACAGGGTCGGGTTGCTAATTAAGTGTTGATAAATATGCACAAATGCATCAAAGACGCGAGAACCATTTACCATAAGGGCAACCAACATCAAAGAGTGACCCGCAAGAAAACGACACACATGCAGCAAGACACTGAGCGCGTGTTCCGCTTTATTGGTCGAGGATCACACGTGGCGGAAAGGCATTTGAAAATGAGTAGGGGAACCACATCAATCAAGCTGAGTGTGGCCATTAAATCAAATGTTTAGGGACGTAGCTGTCATAAGCACAGCAGGTACTGGCATTTATGGCCGCCTGTAGCTAAAACCAGAGGTAGGAGGTTAGTTTGTCTTCTTGCGTGGGGACCATGACCAGTGTCGCTCAACTGCATCTAAAATCTTCACCTTGAGTCGAAGTGAACGTGGTAGTTTATTAAAGTGAATTCTTCTGTACTACTCATTCCATCCTTAGATGCACGACCTGGCAGTGCCGAGGCATTGCAAAGGCGAAACCGTTGCATTGTAAATGCTTGTTTAATTTATTTTGAAAGTTATATATAGCGCAAACTTGACCCAGGTGGGTATCAGAGCGCTTTACAATTTGGATAGGTAACACAAGAGTATAAATGATACAGCAAGATAGTCTTGCAAAATAGTTAAGGTATGTGGGATACAGATCATGGAGAAGAGTATTCGATAATCTTCGCTACATAAATGAGTATGGCAGGCGAATGCTGGGATTCAAAGGTGTCCAGCAATCCCATTGTCAATCAGGTGGCATTCAATGAGCAGTGTGCCAGACATGTTTTAAGGCAGGAACTTAGCCATTAGGATTTTTTAACTTCCTTTTTGAAGGAAGTCATGGAGGAAATTAGTCGGACTTCCGGAGGAAGAGAGTTCCAGATCTTTGGGGCCGCACCAGAGAAGGCTCTGTGACTCGTTCTCGTTTTGTGGAAGATCTGTGGTTTTAAGAGCCATGAACTTGCACCTCGGGGGTAGTGCAGTTGAAATCCGTAAGATGTTTCAGCCAGTGGTCGATCTTGGTGGTGTAATTAGGCAGAGCAATGAGAAGGAATTCCGTTTTGGAGGTGTTGAGCATGAGGTGGTGGTCAGTTAGCCAGTTTTGAGTATCCAAAAGGGTAGAGTTGAGTGATACGAAGTCTTCAGGGGAGGTGATTTTCAGATCAAGTTGAGTGTCCTCTGCATACATATGGAAGAGGATGTTCGTGGCATTCAAAGCATTTGCCAAAGCTTCTAGGAATAAATTGAGTATCAGTGATAGTGCTGACCCCTGTGGAACACCCATAGAGACTGAGGAGGGCTGGGATAGAGGTTGCTTTATCTTAACTTTTTGTGATCTATTATGGAGGAAGGAAGTAAACCATCGCAATACCGGCCCTGAAAAGCCCATCCTGTGTTCAAGGCTGGATAATACGTTGTCGTGGTTAACAGTGTCAGACGCTGAAGAAAGGTCAAGGAGGTATGCTTCATTGTGGTCAAGCATTATCAAGATGTCATCCATATTGTGAGTGAGAGCAAATTCTGTGCTGTGGCCTCTTCGATATCCAGATTGATGTTGGTCCAGAAGTTGAAAATACTCCATGTGGGCACAAAGTTGCAGCTGCATGCATTTTTCCAGCAGTTTAGCCAGCGTGGTTATGGAGACGGGCTGGAAGTTATTGAGATCAGCTGTCTCTGCATTAGGTTTTTTTAAATGGGGGGGATCTGTGCTACTTTTAAGCAGTCGGGGACTGTGCCTTGTGATAACGAGGCATTGATAATCTTTGTCCAAGGGGGGGGGGGGGGGGGGGAGTATGTGATCCCTGATATCTTTGAAGATGGTTGGTGGTAGCAGGTTGGTGAAATGATTAGATGGGTTGATAACCTGCAGAGTGTGGAAAATAGCTCTTTCGCTGAGGGGAGTAAGGGAGAACCAAGAAGCGTCATTCTTGGTGCCATTATCGGAGGGGCTGAGCCTCATGGTCAGCTGGATCAGCCCTCCCTGCTGATTGGAGAATAGCCTTCTTCGCTTCCAGGTCGATACTGATGCTCTTTGTTTTCTCGGTGAAGAAAGCCGCCAACTCGATGGAAGCCCGTCCAGGTCAGAGCTGCTAGGTGTCTAGCTCGATTGTTTAACAATTTCAAACAGTTTCTTGGGGTGATGTTTGGCTTTATTGAGTTGTGTTCGGAAGAAGTCAGCCTTTGCAGTTCCGTTTTTTTTTGTTGTGTTCCTGACCGATCTAAGGTGAATTAGATGTTCAGTGAAGTGTACTGATGGTCAGGTTCTTTCAGCTGACCTGAGGTTGCGGTGTTCAGAGTTTAGGTTGCCGTTGAACCAAGGTTTGGAGATTTTGATGGATTCACTTTTTAGATGTAGAGGGTCTGTTTCGTCCAGGATGGTTGTTATAGAAGCAAGTGAGGACATGCACATCCAACATGTCCAATTGGGAAGTCCAGGCCTTTCTACACCAGGTTGCTAGATCAATGGAGTTACTATTCCTAAGGTTCCTTTTCCATTGTTAAGTTTTCTTGGGTTGGACCCTCTTCGATGATACCTCCATGTTAATTAGGAAGAAGATGCAGTAATGGTCAGACCAATCACAAGGGGTAATGGCATCTATTGAGATGGGTTTTCCTTTGGAGAGGAGGTCCAGCGTTTCACCTTTGTTATGGTTGGACTTTCGCAATATTGTGTCAGCTCATGCTCCAATAGGAAGGTTTTCAGACAGTTTACAGCTTGATCATTTGGGTTAGACCTGTGAAGGTTGAAACATCCCAGGAATATTTGGGAACTAGGGTGTCGTCATTGGAGATTATTTCCATTAAATGTTCAATGAAGGAAAGCTGGTCTCTAGGGGTTGGTCGAATGTGTGTAATTTGCATAGTGGGCAGTGATTGCTAGAGATGTTGATGCATAGATAGTCACTGGAGGTCAGATCAGAGGGATCGGAATGCAAGACCAAGCGTATTTCGCTGTATGCAGGCTAAACCTCCACCCTGTTTTATGGATCTGTCTAATCGAATTAGGTCATGACTAGGTGGGACTAGAAGGTCAAGGATAGGGGGTGGACGAGCCTTTTAGCCAAGTTTCCATGAGGATGATGATATCAAGTTGGTAATAGAGGTCAAAGATGTCGGCTGCATGTTTACTCGCTGATCTGCAATTTAGTATGCATTTCAATTGGAGAGGTGTGTGGACAATCAGAGTCTGCCTAATGTTCACTCGTTTGAGGTTGTCATGGTTTTTAACGGAGGTTGTGGAAGGGTTCCCTGTTCGGGTTGGCATGAATGGTTTGAATTAAGCTCATAGGGGCATTGCATGAATCAGGTGTCGTCTTGTCGGTGTTTTATAGGAGTGCATAAGAAAAGATCATCAATATTGTTTGACAGCTCAGACTTTATTCTTCTGGGGGCGGGGTAGAGTTTGAGGTAAGGTGAGTGACGCATGTCTGAGACAGGGACTGCAATCGTGCAGCTCAATGGTGGGTTCCCTAGTGCACATGCCTTCTAAGCAGAGGGAGATGTTCAATAGAGAGGACTTTCAGAACAAGAAATGTATCCATGAGTAGGCACAGGTGGAGAGAGATCTCTTCAAGGCGTGCAACCAAGTCTGAATGTTGGCTAAAGCATAGTGGTTGCATTGATGGTTCCACCCAAGATGTGGTATCTCTCGGGTGAACTGGGGGTCAAAGGCAGTCATGGAGGGGAGTCAATGATTTAATGTTGTCTTGTGTAGTATTAGTTCGCGAGGGGATTGTGGGCGTAGGGTGAGCTAGACGTAAAGGATAGGAGGTGGGTGAGGGGTGGTGGGACGGAGTGGATTGGGTAGAATCCATGTAGGGCAAGAGTCTAGACTGCAGTCGAGATGGTGGAGTTTAGTGGTATTGTGCATGGGGTATCCGCAGGATAGAGAAAAGACGGTGGGGCACGATGGGATGACCCGTCACTGGGATCGAGGTGTAACTGCACAGTGATCAGGGAAGTATGTTGCTGTAGAGCCATTAGTCATTGGAATCGATGGTCGAGTGGCAAGAGGGGTCTGACGAGACTAAATTAGGAGATTGAGAAGATCTGATATCACAGGGGGAGAGATGGTTTATGAAGGGTTGAGGACCTCCCAACAGCAGTTGTGGGTGTGAGTGAGATAGTGGGTTGGATTAGGCCTGGAATATGGTCCTTTGAGACCGCCACTTTTTTTGAGAGTAGGGCAGATATTATCCATCCTAGCCAAGTTGTCATTGGAAGCTTGAATTCGTATAATACAGTTATTGTAGAGGGTGATGGTGGCATTCGCATTGAAAAAGGGCGAGGCAGAGAGTTTGAGGCCATATGGGGTTTTCCTGGTGCTCAATACATGAAGCATGGATTATAAGACCGACCTCGTTTTCTGGTGTAGAATATGAGGTCCTTAGATAGTGTACCCTTGTTGACAAACATCTGAGATTAATGTTTTGGGGCAGTTTGAGAAACCAGTGATTTGTTTGGCCACATTTTTGGAGAGGTTAGGTGTGTAAATAGTGAAGGCCTTGGGTCCTGCGGGGACACGACTTGTATTCATTTGTTATATTCCATATAAGTACCCTATATAGATGCAGGTAACATTGCAACCTTTCATCTTTATTCTTCCCTGCATTACATACCAGTTCTTAGGAACTGACCTTTTACCTAGATAAGACACTGCATTCAGAACGCAGGTTTTCCCTAGTTAGAATCTCATACATTTTGCATGAGGTTTCTTGGCAGTACAGCAGGACTACCATCTCCTGTATAATATCTCTGTATAAAGTTCAGGCCGGACATCATCCTTCAGGCTGACAGTAGCACAGCAAGGTGGGAGACCTATGAATATATATAAATCACATCTTGCTTAGAAGAACAGAGGAGACCGAGATTGCCCAGCTGACACTGACCAGAGATGCTGAGGTTCCTACATGCAGACGCTCCAGCTCACAGTGGTCGAACATCCCTCACAGGTGTCCAACTCAAGACCAGGACAGGGTTCCCATATTCTCAGGTGATGGGGTGGCTTAGAGGGATTCTTGGCATAATACCTACATAGATGCTAGGTACATCTAGTTAGGGAGGCATCGTAGGAGTACACACCTTTTATCATGTATTTGATGTACTTGTGCATATTCACGACTACTGCAAGATGGTAGCACTGCACCATCCTTTTACTTTCATAGTACTTCTAATCATATCTCGGCTAGTGTCGAATGGTTGTTGCAGTTCATTTATTCTACACTAGAACAACTGTTCAACAAATTCTTATTGAAAATGCCTAGCCTGTTTGTTCTGTGTATCTGAGACAAACTAAGTGAGCACAAGTGACTGAGCAAAACGGTAGTATATTGTTGCAACGATCCTGAGGGATCAGGGTTGTCATGTTCTGAGGTTGCCAGAATCTATTCTCTCCTTGGTAAGAAGGGATCATAGTGGCACTGTGAGCTAGCGGATACAGGCTAACATATCCAGTCAGGGTGCAAGGAATCAGTCTGCCACCAATCCCAGTTTGTTATCCAAACGCACAGATCCTGTATAGGTTATATAGGAACACATGAGAGGCCAAGGTGAAACCTTGTAAGAGCAGGAGCAAAGATACAGGATCCTAGTTTTTTGTTAAAGAAAAGAGGTATTGGCGATGGACCTAGTTGACCTATTGGGGATGGGCCTAGTTGTCAGACTAAACGGTTGATGGTATGTAAGGGGTTCAAAGAGAATAAAGTCAGCAAACGCATAGTGTGAGCAACATTAGAAGGCTAGTCGTTAAAAATGGTGTTGGATCTAGCCCTGATCTCTTGACTGGGTGAGAGTATTCTGCTTAATTCAGAAACTCTGTCCATCACCACCCCTTGTTAAATATTTTGTCCACCCTAAGCGTGGAAGGGTATACTCAGATGTGAGTCCCTTGCTCATTGCACCATCAGGATTCAAGCAAGCTGGGCCGACGGCTGAAATGCCAGAAACCGGTCCCCGGAAGCTTATTTCCTTCCCAGTGTAAGAATTGGCTTGGTAGTTTGGTTTGCTCTGTTCCCATCATGCACTGGGACAGGAACAGACTAATTTGCATATAGCCAGGTTCTGAACTGGGATGGTGCAGTGAGCTAAAAATGGCTTGGATCTAGCCCTGATCTCTTGACTGGGTGAGAGTATTCTGCTTAGTTCAGAAACTCTGTCCATCACCACCCCTTGTTGTTAAATAGTCGTTAGGATGAGCCAGATGATAGGCCCTACATGTTTTCCTCTTAGAAGTTTTAGATTGCACTTCAGATAATGATACAGCTCCTTTATCGCATGGCCGATCCTTGGAATGAATCAGGGGATAACAAGTTTTTCCCATAGCTGTACAAGAGTGCATAGAGAATAGTCCTACCTTCCTTTTAATGGCAATGCAGGCCAAGCCCAGTTTCTATGATAGGCTGTGCTGGTCTTCCTGTTACGGTTTCCCCATGTGCTGGTAAACAGCCGCCATCTTGAAGAGTTTCACAACATGTGAAAGGAAAGAAGGCAAAATTAAAGTCAGGACTGCCTTCCAGCTGTCGCAATCAACCTGACCAAAGCCAGGACCCACCCACCTCTGTCACTGGCAGCACAAAGTCACCAACAAACAAAACTGGATCCAGATAGGAAGTCAGGCAGGAGGCCAGCACCACTGCTCAGCTACAACAGGGTTCGGCCGACATCTCCCCCCAAAGACCGTCTGGAGAGGACTGGACTGCAATCGCAGCACCTTGATAGAAGACAACAGGGGCCCAATGAACCAAGACAGCAGCACTCCACCCCACAGGGAGAACCAGGCCCATGCAGGTTCAAAGGCAGCTGGGCATCTGTGCGGCCAGAACCAATACAGTCAATCAATGACAGTCTGCTGAAGGTAGCCCCCAACCTCACCACTACAGCAAACCTCTTACTGTTGGGGTTCACCATCTACATGCTGCAGTAATACCAAACTCATTCACAGACTTACTTACATCAGAGCCATTCTGGACAGGCTAGAATCCTAATGTTTTGGCTCCATCCTGGATCTCAGTGAACACCGAGGCTGCAGGGACTAATGGCATCTTGCTGGTCAAGCATGCCAGGTGGCACAAGAGGCTCTGCAGTGGGATTAGTAGTCCCAGGGGGCGCAGCAGGAGATGTGGGGGGTCTTTCAACCTACGCCCATATTTTGTAAGATACTGCAAATGACCTGCAGTGGTGACTGCTGAACCACGACCAGTCATAAGCAAACCCACCCAGCTGTAACTGGTGGCAGATGTATAGTTTGTGGATTGGGACAGCGATTACAGAAGAGATGGAAATCAGAAGCATCTGCTTTCCAGCAGAGGCCCTGCTCAACATCAGCTTTTTGAAGAGAATCATTCACTTGCCATATATCAATGGGAGTGTTAGACCAGTCATCATTAGAGTGGTCTTTCAAACATTGCCTTCCAGTTTAGCTTAATTTGTTGGTTTTAGGACTGTGCACTGCAGCTCCCCATTGCTCACTCTAAAACATGATAACATTGGAATACACCAGATTGCCATATTTAATTTACCTGAAAGACCCTAGTAAAGTGGTATATCATACATCCAAAAGTTACTAGTGGGCCAGCAGCACAGACCTTAAATAGCCGCTACAAAACTTAAGACCTGCAATTGCAGCCAGTCTGCAGTTTTAACATGCCAATTTAACCTCTCAAAATAGACCCATTGCAAGGCCTCAAACTTTTTAATACATACAAGTCAACTTTAAGGTAGACACTAAATAGCCCAAAGGTAGGGTGCAGCGTATTTAAAAAGTGTGACTTTAATTCAAGTTCTACATGTAGTTAAACTCAGTTTCACTACTGCAAGGCCCTTCTCTGCCAGAGGGAGGCAATGGGTTACCGGATTACATTTAATTAACTTTAGGAACAGGTAGAAATGCCATGTTTGAGTCTAAGGAATTGAAATTTACAATCCATTTAATGATGAAGCCAGATTTGAAATTCATTCTGACAAAACCACTAAAAACTTGGCATTTTCTGGTCTCTGTATCCTGGTCACATGACTAGATGTAGTTCGCCTTTGTGTATTCCTCAGACAGCCACACAAAAAGGAGACTGGGTGTTTGCGGGGGATCCTAGTAGACTGCAGGGGTAAAGCTGTGCACAGCCACAGTTGCACTTCAAAGACTGTCTCCACATAGAGACCTTTACACTAGCCTTTTGTGACTAGACATCCTGGGACGAGATCAGGAGACAAACCATTCCAGGCACATCACACGGGGATGGGGCAACAATGGTTTCCACTTAAAAGCTGGTACCAGGTATTGAATTAGGCCCCTCTTCACTTCGAAGCATGTAGAGGACTGCCCTACTGTATCAAAAGGACCATCCTGCTCCCTGAAGGCTGCCCTGCTTATCTGCTTGAAGGAAAGACTCCAAGGACTAGCTGGCTGGCCTCCTGATTAGAGCATAAGGGACAGAAAATCCTAACCTTTTTGAACCCACACCTGGACCCAGCCAGTGGGAGTACTGACTTTCAAAGTGATGCCCCTTCAGTCCTGGACCCTTGGAAGTGGTGGTAATTGTGCTCAGATTGAATCAATCCAGGAGCTTGGAACTAACATTTTCAGCCAAAAATTACTTTGAGAACCAAGCAGAGACCGGAACCTACCTGCAGGTTAACTGGGGTTTCTCACTGCACTTTTGTGCTTTCCCATGACCATTAGATTTCTTTCAGGTAGTAACCGAGAGCTATAGCTATTTCTAGATATTCCATTCTTAGCATTAAATAGATTGCTTGGGCTCTCACTCTTGGGTCATATTTTATGAATATGGGTCGCAGGATCAGTTCTCACTTCAACACACGAGACAATCAAGAAGAATGTGCATGATCTCATTTAGTCCCCATACCGCATTTGCATAAACCATCTGGGTACATCATTTCTGCCGCGACTTTCTCCTTCAGTTCCTAGCCATGATGAATCCTTCGGTGCCACCTGACATAGCGGTTTACAGTAGCAGATGTGACTACCACCTTCATACAGTGCTTTAGGCCCTGCAACAGGTAGGCCTAACTATCACAGCCAGAAAATGCCAGATAGGGCAAGGAACTGTGCTGTGTCTGGGACACCTGTGGGCAGGGGCAAGGTACACATCTCCAAATACAGATAGAATATCATGGTCAGGGAGTCCTACTCCCAAAACTCAGAAGTGACGGCCTTACTGGTTACTCTAGGGGTACTATCAAGATGTATGGCACCCCTTGACTGAGTACACTGCCAACAAACCAGCCCAACAGTGAGCTGGCCAGATGCCATCAACTTATGACACCCTCAAGAAGACCATGCGTATAGCACCTGTACCAAAGGAGTTTGCATTTTCCCAGGAAAATATAGGGCAGAATGATACTGCATGGCATAGGGGCTGCATAATCAGTTACTAGGAAGAGACTGACAATGGTGGTCTGGACTCCCAATTATTTGGCTTCTCCCTCCTGGTTTTCGAATTAGTTTCTATTGAGTTGCGACCATGCACTTACCACTGCTCACCAGTGCTCAACTGCTTGTGCTCACTACTTACAACATATCATTGTTTCGCATCCAATTGGCTTCCAAGACCCTAGTAAAGTTTCATACCATATACCCAGGAATGGCACATTAAATGCCACTAGTGGGCCTCTGCAAAGATTGTGCCATGCACTAGTGTTTCCTCAATACAGTTCACGTCTGCCACTGCAGACTGCAGTTTTAAATGCCAATTTGACTCAGCAGCATAAGCCGACTTGCCACATCTCAACTTGCTTTAAAAAAAAAAAAGGAACCGCCAAGGTGGGCCCTAAACATTAAATAGTGCATGGTGCAGTGTATTTAAAAATTAGGACTTGGCGGTTTAAGTTTTACATGTTCAAGCAGCAAGCTAAGGAGTTACTACTGCGAGTCTTACCTCCCATAGGTTATTGGGAGACCTAATTACATTTACTATGTGTTGGGGTGCAAGAAAGTCATGTCTGTCGCCTAAGGAATGGTAATTTAAAATAAACTATTAGTAAAATTGGATTTTAAGTCACTTTTAAAATACAGGTATCTGGTCCCAGGTCACCACCCCTTTCATTATGCCCCTAACAGGACCTGAATCTAGTTCCCATGTACATGCCGTTTGAGCATGCACACAGCGGTCTACTCCAGCCTCAGGTATTCATTGCCATAACAGATGAGTGGGGAGCATACCAGCGGTCTCAATATTTAGCTCTTTCCAGACCTGGTATGTAGGACTCTTTGCCCCTTTCATAGAGACTTCATGGCAGGCAAGTCACCCGCCCCTCTTTCTTCACTCTTCACCCAGTCAATGAGGGACAGTTCCAGATGTTAGTTTCTAAGAGCTCTCTGCTTTACATTGATCTTGGCAAACTGCAGCAGGATGATCAGCTCTATTGGAATTTAGAGCAAGAGCGCCAAGGCAATGCAGAAGGAAAACCTAGTTGGATCATTCGAAATCTACTAGGCATTGGCCAAGAAGCAGCCTGCTGAGGACTTATGGGCTTGGGGTATTCAAAAGGAGACCATTGCAGTTACTGAAGGTGGGCAATGTGTTAGTCAACCTACAAATCAAATCTTCAATTGTGGGACCCCTTAAAATTATAACCTGGACAGAAAGTCCTCTTAAGCCTTGACCCCGATCGCTTTAGAGAAACCTGGGTGGATTCTGCATTTGCATATTGTCCAACCCCCCCCCCCCCCCCCCCCCCCCCCCCCCACACACACACACACACACACACACTTAACTCCGAGTACTCCATCTAACACCTGTTTGCTAGAGGTCAGTCTCATTCCATCCATAAGGTCCGGCCTTGGCATGGAACCACCAGGTACCTGATTACTGCTCAATATAGTGGCAATAGCAAAGAATAAATCAGCTAAAGAGAATTCCAAATTCAGATGCTCCATCCGCCTCAGTCAACCTGTATTTGTAAGTCCACCCGCCTCAGTAAACCTGTATTTGTAAGTTCGCTATTGCCATATGGTGGACCTCAACAACTAGGTTCACATTACATAAATACAAATTAAAAATGCAACCCACACATGTCCAAGTGACTAGTAGCCATTAGTTGGATATACCTCCCAACACATGGTAAATGAACAGGCTGTTATTACAACACAAGTTTTATTTGCATTGAGGGCTGTTACAGTTCAGCAAGTGCTTACTAACCATGTAAGGTGCAGGACATGAGCATTATATGCTGTACAATACACCTAGTCAGGAAATTAATTGTCACATCGAGACTCTGATAAATGAGCCCTATGCTACTCTTCATGCGGTTCAGCATGGGTACTATGTATATGGATACCTTTAAGGCACAACATCACGTACATACAATAATCCTTTACCAAAGGAAAGTTTTGGGTAAAGAGTTGAACCACAGTACAGTATACAGGTTGCAGATTGAATCAGCTTTGCACCTTTAACAAGTGCTTTCTTACGAGTTGTGGAGTAAAGATCACTTAAATGCATTAGAGTGCAATATTTAAAGGCAAACAGTTCAAATACAGTTAAATGGTGCTGTTCTCCTGTAGCACTGTGCGTTTTTCCATTGTAGGCTTGAGCAGCCAATAATTCGCTGTCCTAGATGCTACACTTTAGTCCTTTTATTGCATTGTTGGAGTTTGGCATGTCTACTTAAGGTAAGTGTCCAGTTTTTTCTGAATGTTCTCAAAGGAGTCTTCTCCCATGTAGTCGACTTGACCCTGTTCCCACCGTTCTTTGCGCTCTTCTGAAGATATAGGTGGTGGGGGAGGTGGATCAATTGACAACTGAGCCACAGCTTCAGCAACTGCTTCCTAAAAGGAGGAAGCAACACTAGTTACAAGCAGTACATGAATCAAACAAGAAAAAGCTAAATTAAAATGGAATGGAGAACTAAAGAAGTTCCCATGCAAATAAAGCAAGCATAAAGAAAAGAAAAACGGACAACATTTCTAGGGAACAAATTTGTTCCCAAAGCATACAAATGAAACACAATCACAATATCTGCAAGCAAAAAGCAGGAATGCAATTAGATCAATTTTACCCATACCTCTCTACAGAAGCCACAAGAGAAAGCCAGTGTATAGACCAAGTCAGTAAGCTGCAACAGTTCACCAAAATAGTGTAAGAGGTACAAAGAGAAAGCACAGCCGAGATGTTTAGAAATGGTATGCTCAAAGGATGGGAACAGATTTTGGATTAGTGGTTTAGATGCAATTTCAAACCTTTAAGTTCAAGAGGATCATCAACTATGTTAACTCATTAATGGTTAGAATGTGAATCAATGGCTTACCTCTAGCCATTGAAGCAGCATTTATACAGTCATTGTAACAGTTTCTCATAGCTACGCCTGGCTTGCAGTTCTAAGTAAAAGATCAAACCCTACACCATATCCTCTACTCACCCCCCCACCCATTCCATCCCCACAACAATTCTAACCCCCTGGTCACTAATTGTGCAGGATTCTAGGTTAGTGGAGCAGACTTCTTCATGCAGATCTATCAGAGTAGGACCTCACAGCATATTACCCGGTAATTCCCTCCATGTGACCCTTTTGACAGAGGAACTTCCCAAACACTAAAGTAGAGAAATCTAGATATCAGTAGATTTTTTTTCTGGTCAAACTATTCCAAATCCACCATTAAGTGAATAGGTTAGGTCTCTCACAGGGCCATAACACGTAGCAAGATTTACATATTGTGAAAGAGCAAATATATTTGAGGGATTTGGGCACGTCCATTTATTAGGAGTATAACTTCTTGCAATGAATCCTAGGTTACTCTTATGGTAGCACTCCATGGACTAGGTCTGGGATTGATTCTCTAGAGCATACTATCAATTACAGATTGAAAAATTACTGACCATGGGTTCTGGTCCACATCTTCCAGCTACCTAAGCTGTTGTAGGTTTCAGGGAGGACCACTCAGCAGCACTGATTATAGAAACAGTGTTTAAATTAACAATGCCACCCACTGCCCTCCCTTTCTAATTGTCTACTTTTCCAAAGCTAGCTGAAAACATAAATTGAACAGTCACGATTCATACTTTGTATGGGCCGTTACCTTTAGTGTAGGCACCAGGTGATTTACCACTAAATGAGGAGAGTCAAACACAGGTCAAGCTTCCACAATAAGTAGCTTTCCTGTAGAAGAAACTGAAACCATAAGCCTAATGTAGCTACCCAACTCTGCCTTCAAATCGCATCCAACACCTGCCAATTAAAATACTGTTGGGCGAAGTGCTAGACTATAAATGTGAGCATACAATCCCCTCATCTGCATGTACATTACACACTTCTTCCAGCAGGATATGGACTGCAGTTTCGTCACAGGACATACAACTACCTTTGTGCAGGTCTCCGAGCCATGTGGAAAAAAAGGCTAATCTTACATTATTGCAGGTAGGTAACAATATCCTTTAGTGGATAAGAAGGGCACAGATTGCAAACTATAGAATGGCTTATGCATTTTCCCCCAATACCTTTAATGGCAGCCTCTGCTGGAATATCCATTAACTTGAGTGTAGGGTATCAGATCGAAAACATTGGCCTAGTTTTGGGTTAAACCAGATTAGTAGCTGGCATGGGCTGCTAATATGCCAATAGAGATTAAAATAAAAACCCACGGTGGATACTACCCTGTTCAAACAATTACACATCCTACAAAGCATTTCCTTATGCATTCAATACTAGTGAGACTTTGCTGTGAATGTTTCACCACAACCAAAGGTGCACTCAGGAGAGTTGTAAATTATCCACATTATGGTATGTGTTTTAGAGTGGGATTTCAAGCTTACCGCTTTGAGGCCTGTAGAGGAGTCCTTGACAACACCTTGCTCGGTTAACAATGGCAGGACCTTGTTGGTGAAGCAATCCCACCACATGTTGAGGAACTCTGGATGAATCATCGTTGGATCGTGCACCTCACTTGTTACACACTTTGTTTTGGTGTCGTACGAGTAGTTCCACGGTTTGACTTTTCCCAGAAAATGTACCACTTTGGCATTTGCTCCAAACCTGTTAGGTAAAAGCAGGATCAGGTTTTAAATGTGGCCAAGCACCTCGTCAACCAATTACCAACACGATTGCCACCCCTAAAGGTCATTGCAGTTTTGCCTATGCTGCACCAGACTACAATTCCTTGGTGGAGGACAATGAAATAGTCGACAGATGAATTTGGGGCAATTACACATTCAAAGTCCATAGAGTAGCGACTAAATCAGGAACCCAGGTCCCTGCATCACACCAAGGAAAGATGTTCCAATCAATGCAAAAAGTTACCAAATTCTACAAATATGCAAGGACGTAAGCACTACATTGTTTGCCATACATTAGGGCACACTTGTTACCATCTATTCTCCATATAGATATGAAAACAAAAGGAATAAAGAACACATTTCAGAATGTACCATTTAAATTAGTGTATGGTCTTTAGTGCTGGGGTTGCCTGCAGTGTTCACTAGAATGGAATCCAGGTTCAACTCAAAAATGAAACATTAACAATAAGGATTAACATCTATTGCATATTTGTTTATATGGAGTAGCAAGGATATGACCATTGCTGAACATACAAGGAATTCACAAGGACACCATGTTGAAAGACCCAATTCTTAATATAAAAGATTAGTGCTAGGCCCCAAAGTTTTGCTCTGAAGGCCATGGCTGTGCTACATAATGTTAGTTGCAATAAAGACTATGCAAACTTGCACACCCAGTCTTAATCCATATGCATTGCCTGCCACTTTCTCCCTCCGGTTCTTTAATTCAAGAACAGTTGATTTGCCTCAATGTGTTTTCCATCTCTTGAACCAGTATGCCATTTACACTTTAAGAAAACTGACCTCCTAAACATGAACTTCGAGAACCATTTGAAATCATGAAAGCAATCATTAACTGGTGAGACTGTTACATCCTATTCCAACTCACTCTTGGTAAAGTGGCATGTAATGCATCCTTTAGTATTCTGTAAAAATTAGAAACAATAGTCTCACTAGTATGTGGAGCTCAAAGTAGGGATTTGGATACACCTACACGGATTTACTGAAGGCCCAGAGCTTAGATGAACAGGTTACACCCATAACACAATTAAAGGATATGGCTTAACAAAAATCAGGTAGTGTTAAATTCTTGAAGAGGAATGCATGTGGTAAAAAGTCATGTAATCTGCAGTACTAGTATAAACTGATTTCACCAAGGTAGAACATGGGCCAAATTATTCTTGGTACCAAGAAGTCAAGAATGACTTTAACCAATAAAGTGAGCTAAGCACCCACAGCACAAGTGTGCACTGCCTGCAGATCATTTAAGTTATAGAAGGGCCAGCTCAGTCACATCTTTCAATCTATGAAAGATCAAAACTACATCCATTAAACTAGGAAAGCATTTGCCCCTCTCAAATAATCACTGGAGTAAGTGGACAGATCATGAGACTAACAAATGTGGTACAACAAATTTGAACCACATGGTCACCCATTACACATACACACCTTAGGGCAACAAGGCTTGGCTTACCACCAGGCCAAAATTCATGTGTCACAGGACAGATCTGTTAAGACTTGAAATTAGAAGGTCAAATGGCAGCATATTCATCCACCATATGGATTTGGGTTGGCACTGAATTCAGCAAACATCTCACTTGAACACAAGTTTTGTTATCAAAGACATGCTGCTAAGGGTGAGCAGTTTAGTGCTAGCTATTGGACAAGTGCTCCAATGAAGTGGCTATAGATGGACGCTTCACAGATTAAGATTAAATTACCGGCAGGTAGACACAGTTTGAAACAGATTTGTTGGTCCATTTAAATTATATTCCTAGGTAGTTCACTGGGTTGCGCTTGGGACAGTTTCACTACTCCACAAGAGGGCAGTGACTGCATCGGCTGCTTGGTGTTCAGACTCCTACACTGGGAAAAATGGTCCATCTATGGAAATTAAATTGCTGTCTGCAGACAAGAGCACCAAGTCTGCTCAGGTACCAAGGGGGTCAAGTTATTTCTCCTGTAGGGACGGCAAGGTGAGTTACAGCTTTCCATTCACAGCCACCACCATCGATGGGTTGGGAGTGTTCTGAACAGTCCATTTTTCGTGCCTGGAGTATATAGGATTCTGCTCTTTGAACTAGTATTCAGCCTCAAGAGTGCCAAAATTAACTTGTTTTTCCACTGAAGTTGTTAACAAGTACATAAATGGTTTAGTATCTTCAATCCGGTACTCTTCCCATACAATTTCTCCCTCATGGAAACTTTAAATATTCTGGCTTCGCCAATGCTAGTTTAGTTGAAGCACTTCTGCATGTGTACTTATAACACAAGCATCCCTCCACCCATTAATCAGTGTGCCTGTGCCTCTACTGTACAGGAGTGGGAGGTAGACTTAGTTGTGGTTTCCAGAACTAGAATATAGTCTGGTAATACAGGATCCTTATTAAAGGCAGGTTTACCCATTTGACAATTATATCAAGTCACTGCAATTTGCCTTCCCTTTTCAATAGAGGTGGTTTCAATTAGGAAGAGCAGTGGAAAGAATCTTCCCCAAATCTAATAACTTTGCACATTTAAGGCTTGTATGCAACATCCCACGCAAGTCTATTTTCAGATACTGAATCTGAATGGCTACACAGGACTTGAGCAGCCACATCAGATGTGATCAAGCACCATTTACAGTGTAAGCAATTACAAAAAAATTAGGATGGCTGATTCACTCTAAATGTCAGAGTAATGGACATGCAGAGGTTGCTGCTTAAGATAAGCTATACAACTATTGCTGTACATTTTCTTCAGTTTACTACTGTAGGTTAAAGCTTTCCTAGTATAGCTTGATCAAAGTTGGCCTTTAGCGCAGGAACAGAAGGTGCAATTAGCAAAAGGTACTTTATCCTTACAGGATGACATTGGTTTGAGTAGTGTGGAATGTCCCATACAGCACACACTCACACTCCTGTTAGCACAGAAGAGACAAAATTCCCTCCTGAATAGAAACCATGTTTTGAGACACCATAATACCTGTGCCAATACTGGACTCTAGTATCCTAGTCATCTGCATAGGACCACAATTTCCTATTAAATATCAACCTGGTTGTCCTCCCGGGAGCCAAGGAAGGTAGTCCTTTCCTAGCAGACCACACTGCTATTTTAAAATGTAGACTATTTAACTGTTGCCAATGTGTAACAAGTAAGTTTCCTTAAAGTGACTTAGTAAGGCTACTCTCCCTCACAGCCTGGAATCAGTTTTCAAATCTAGAAGAATCCTGCAATACTTATAGATCCCTGCTTTGACTACTCATGAGAAAGGATGGCTTGCTTCATATCAAGTATCAGATTTTGTATGTGGTGGTGCAAGGAACTAGGGTAACAAACCAAGGTTCTGGTCACCTTTACCAGTTCACCAAATTTGCAGCGTGGGCGTGACCATTTAGGTGATCCATAACATCCCACTTCTGGATTGTTCAGGAAGCCTTTCCAGTGGCACCATAAGTAGCTGAGGTAATTCATTGAGGGTCACCTCTTCAGCTTCATGCAGTGTATTATCTGCACACCATCACAAACAGAAATCTGCACTGGCTACTGAAAACCGTGTTGTCCTTGTATCACAGGAGGGCAGCTGTGAACTAGTTACATGCCAAGGTGCATGCTGGCTTCTTTAGTTAAGACTGCTCAATTGCATTTGAGAATAACACAAGGGTTACTTTCAGCCCAATAGCCAAGGTAGATTTCTCCTTCCCAAATTCTAAACAAAATCACCCAAGTATTTAGAGGGTTAAGTTAGAGTACTGCAATAAGGAATTGTGTTCCTAAAGCAGCCTTTTAGTGCAAAGCTAAAAGTGGAACAGTGCTTTCCAGAATGAAGAGTACAGTAGTTTACAAACAGGTTTCGGTTAATACATCTGGATCCTCACAGTCAAGTCTTCCATTCTTAATTGAAATCTGCACCAGTGGCTGCCATCATGGACTTGAAACTTCAATGCCCAGTGATTTTAACACTTCTGCTTATGGCCATGAATGAAACCAGAAAAGTAACGAGACTCAAAAAGCAAAGTGTGCATCCTAGACTTTAATTATTCATTCTATAGGGAATGAGGACACTGAATAGTGCCATCATTGGTCATGGATGCGGAAGGCTCATGTAGTCCACAGGCAAGTTGATAAAACAATGATTTGTTCCCTTAGCGGGGTCATCTCCTGCAATCTACAGGAATCATATTGATGCGTGTCCAACACTCCAACCGTGCATGTCCAAATGCCTTACAATAAATTGATGAGGCAGTTGGATAGGAGAGGTCTAAATTAACCCTCCTGAACAGCACCAATGTTGCAAACGGCAATAAGACTCAGGCACCAGAGGGTCCATTCAATATGGGGGCAAAAAAAGTATATAAATCTGGCCTAAAAACAAAAACCACAATCGGAGTTAGTGAAAGGTAAAGGGAAAAAAAATAAGCAAATAGAATCCAAGACCAAACAACCCCCCACTAAAAATAAAGTTTAACATAGATGCAGCTTGTAATTTGAAGCCCACAGTGGCAGGCTTAAGAGATGGAGTGGAGATAAGGAATAGCAATTTCAGATAAAGTAGCCAATGTTACTTTTTCCTGCACCACCCAAACACATGGTTGTTCACAAGCTTCTCAATTCTGCAAGAAGTGAAACCAAAATCTGCAAACATTACTCACGCTTTGAAAGCTGGTAGATACGAATATATAGAAATGCTGCTTAAATTGTAAACGAATGGTAGATGCTTGTGGATATCTGTGGTTGCCCAGCTGCTGAAAAAGCCATTTAACAAGCCCTGGTCGCCTCCTAAAAATCAAACGATACAAATGTCAGTGTATTTTGCACAAACCACTCAATGAACTTTCGAGTTTCTGAAAAGTCATAAGTAAAAAATATGCTTTAAGTGTTTAGAGCAGTCACTCGTTCGAGTGACTTCACCCCAGGTCCCTCCAACCTTGAAGATTGGCGATGGCAGACATTTGGAAAAAGATTTTGAAAATCTAGAGGGGAAGGGGGTAAGCAAGGATCATGATGTATGCTTGGAAAACGACCAGGGTACAGCTGACTATCTACAAGCAATTTCAGTAACTGATTTTACTACAGGGGTTGCTGAAGCGCACTTACCCGCCAATCTCATAAGAGGTTGTATTCTACAAGAGAAAGGCAGAATTGTAGACATTCAGTATTGACTGCATAGTCTGCCTTTGCAGAAAAGCAAAAGGCTAAGACAGCCCATAGAAGACCATTCATTGCAAATCAGGTTTGTGCCACAATCCAATAGTAACATTGACAAGATTGTGCAAAGGGGCAAGTAATAGGTTGATATACACCCTCTACAAAACACAAAATGCATTCACATCACAAAACTATATTTCTTTGGACAGTATCGAGGTACACAACTCAATGATGTGCCTAGTATGTATTGATAAGGTAAACTCACCACTAGGGAAAAAACCACCACAATTTCCCAAAGCAGGTTTAAACCCGACAAATCACTGCACTATTAACCCACCTTAACTCCAGACATATGCAACCAACATTAACTTAAATATGGAAATACAATACCTGGCTGCAGCTGTCACCCAACAGTTACATCATTGTACCTCAGTTATTCAGCTGGTCAATGAGTCCGAAAGTGGTGCCAATTAATTGCACAGCCACAAACTAGTCTGATTAAGCTTAACTAGCAGCAAAGCAACAGTGAAGTCTTTGTACTATAGTGAAGCTAAGTTCTGAGACCAGAACAACAAATACCACTAAGCCAGACATGCAAACTACAAAAAGAATTTTAACCCTAACCCTGGCACAATCTTAAGTCCTGTTCTGCATCAGTGCCATTCAGGAGCCTTGTCCAGAAAATCTCTGAAACACTTCTCAGTTTGACTCATTGGTGTTTGAATGGAGTAGTTTCAATCAGGACCGAGATCAAAACCAGTTAAAATTAGATTTGCAAGGCAGGGGTTCAAAGTTAAACTACGGTTTAGAAGAACTGGCCAACATACCATCAAAGCTTCCTTTTTCTGTTGCAAACTGCAACAAGTGATTGTAGGTTTCCATGGATGGACTATAGACAAACACTCCAGAATTGAAGCAGTCAGGCCAGCCTGGATCTGGTGCAGCAGACAATTCTTCCCTCTCAAAGAGTTCATCAACATTAGACAAAACCTAGGAGAATTGAAACATTGCATTAGCCATCTACTGAAAGGTAAGCACATGGATGTATACCCCACCTTACATATGGGGTGAGGTTGGTGAGTAGGTAAGAATATTCGGAGGACAGCTCCACAGAGGTGGTATCTGCAGCATATGGGCTAGGAGGGGTAGTTTCTCCCTGGTACGGGTTGCTGGAGCAGTACCTGCCTTACAAGCACAACCTGGGTACCTCAAGGTGCCATCAACATGGCCATATCTGATGGCTAGGGCTACATTGGGGCGCTTGGATACAAGTGGCTCAAGGTGTTCAGTGTTCTCCAGTAGTTTCTTTAATGGGTTTTGAGCACAAGGGCACTGGCAGTTTTAGTTTGGTTCACAGCAAACACTAAAGAAGTTTCATTTAGTCACATGGGGAAAGTGTGCAGATATTGTGCCTTATACCAACTCCGTGAATTGAAGCCCCCACACACACACAGGTATGACAATGTCCAGAATTAGGCAAACTGGCACTAAAATCGACCCAGCCATCACCACCCCAGATAATTAAGATTGTGTGGGCTCCTGCAACTGCATCCACAAAGGGGTTACAGAAATTCGTTCCCAACTGTGAAGCTTCAGTTAAATGAATGCCCCTGTTCCTCCTGTACAAGTTCTTAATCATTAATCCACAGAGATCTTAAAATACTGAAGGTGGATCTTGCATATGGGCCTTAAATGGCAAGCCAGTTAAGGCATACCTCAACTGGATATACAAGTAGCAAGTAATCAGCGTTAGCATTCAACATTGAGCTTCATTCATCACACTGGTCATGAGCCACTACTGCACTCTGATTATTGAAATATTAGTTATGTTACTTGTCAATTAGTTCCAGCCTTCAGCTTTGATGGCAGCTACAAAACTAGCTCAGCAGTTCAGAGCTCAACTGAGGTTTGGGCGTGGGGGAGAAATCCTTGACTATCAAGGAGTCACTCTGCCAGAGGCTAGGTTATGATCCTTCACCTTATAATTACAATCCTTAAAGTTTTACACTCAGACAGTTGCATCTTTAGCCACTAAGTTGCAATAGGCCCAGTCCACTCCAGGCTGCCTTTAGCCCAAGATGGAGTGGCCACATATGCCGAATCAATGTTAGATTACCCTACAAGATAAAGATTAGACTGGCCAAGCCACCATGGGAGTTTAGTCCTCTGAGTGGAGACATGCAATGGTTAGGCCACACTGTAGATAATAACTCTGCAATACCATCTAACTAAAAACAGTTTGCCATATATATTTTTTCCAATGTGAAAGTAAACATTTAAAAACTGCCCCATCAATAGTGTACTGGGAGTATTCCTGTATCGTGACTTTGTAAACTTAAAATGCAATTAAAACCAGTACTTCAAAGTTGATCACTTGCACCAGGTAGGTTTAGCCATGCTAACAAGCAACAGTAAATACAGTTTCATACACAGGTAAAGCTACATTTATACTGCTGCTGTTAAACATAATGCCATATAGTAAGTCAAATCGGATTACCATTGTGTCCGCATCCATGAACACACATTTCGAATACTGAGTTAATACCCAGCAGTGGAGTTTTGTTAACGTGATACCCAATTCTGGTCTTTCCATCAAGGCTAGGTGGGCTGAATCCCCACTGTCCAAGACATCCACTACTTTCACTTCATCGTAGACCTTTTCAAGTACTTTCCTACAATAAAACAGAGGGTAGTATGAATGGACCCATCTATATAACAGATCTCAGAAGCTTGTTGTGCAAGTCAGGAATTTGAAGTTTCAATCACAGCGAGATTAGTGCATTGGGCCTCAGCAGAGGGAGGCTTAGAATAAATGGCATGTTTGGTTATGGCATACTGCCATGCACAAGATTAAACCCAGGAAGAAAGTTAGTCACTTGATTTTGACTGTTGAATCTAGTAGTTCCCAGTTTAACCAAATCCAGCCACCAGTGGTGGCGCCTCTATCAAGGTGGAGTAGCATCACCCCTCTGCTCTGAGAAATTCAAAAAAGGAAACATGGTGTTATTTTATTTTTCCTGTCATGGCTCACCTGGTATGGGGCTGGGTTGTTACAGGAGCATGGGGGTGGAGAAGTGGTGAGGCCTCAAGTACACATGACAGTTTGGCCACCCTGCTGCATTGCATACCTTGGGTGAAAATGCCCAGGCTCCAAGTTGAAGGCAGAGTGCCAAACCACAGTGATAAGACCAATGCTGCTGTCATGCAGAGTCATGATTGACTAGAGTAATGTGGAGCCTGTGCTTCCGGTTTCTGGTGTCAAATGAACAGCTGAAGCAGACAGAGGCTGTGGCCAGCAGGTATGTGATTAATTTCTCATTCCCCAGCCAGTCAAGTAGCAGCCGCCACTGACAGCTATACCTGCCCTTCGTAGGAAGTAGAAATTAGTTCCCTGTGCTCATGATAACTTTACTTCCTCTCAAAGACAACTTGTGAAAGGCAGTCAAAAACAGATAAGTCCTCTAATACCTAGTCAATAAACACTTTTTTGCTAATCCAGATGCTCTTGCTAGTTCACAAAGCCATCTAAACCACAGGTCAGCTGTATGACAGGTTTACCAAGTGCCACAATGCTCCCAATTGCCATCTAGAAAGAGGCTCAACACAGGACGGAACCAAACATGAGTTTAGACCATAGCAAAAACTATTTTCCAATAAGCATCCTATTAGAGAAGGATGTGCTTCCAAGTCTCCCTCGTCTCAAGATCCTGTTTAGAGACTCAAGTCAAATTTTGTAAACACATCTGCTACTTTCCATCTGCCAGTCAGTGATTTAACCTTGCAGTGTACTATCATGGCAAATTTCATTCATCAACAGGTACATTTTGAATTGTTACTACATTTGCACATATGAACAGACTAGTCCTGTAGAAAAATCCAAGGAACTCAGTCTACAACTTAATGGTGTAGTTTGTAGGTACCTTGAAACCAAGAAGTTACCACTGGAGATTTGCAGACCGCCTTAAACAAATCTGGCTTTTCAAAGCAGGCATTACTGTTCTGTTGTCCCTCCTTCCAAGCACATGTCCTAAGCCGATCTCTGTACTCAGCACTGGGCTGGTAAGAGACTTCTGGCCCCCTTCACTTTTGCAGCTTTAGGCATGGATAAATCCCATTGCTGGGCACTATTTTTAAACTAGCAGCTGGGTGATCATAAACTGTACAGCTTGTCCAAGTTCTTACTGCAAGATGCAAGCAAACCTGTGCTGGTACCAACCCCACATACAACAGGAATATTGTACAGCTTTAGGAGAGGCACATCATAAACTAAACTTAGTTAAATGCACAGGACCGATATATACTACATTTGTGTAAAATTTAGTAAGAGCATCAATGCTAACATTTGAAGCAACCAGGGAATTTCAGTGGATTTTCTTTTTGGTGCTCAACTTTGTTCAGACAACAGTAGGATCCATTTGGATTGTTCTCCAACATCAGAGCGAGCTGGGCAAGAATCTAAGTAAGGATAATTTTCCTAAGTGACCCAAGACGTTTGGCAATACACTGAAGTCACTTCAAATAAAGTACTTACTTCATGGACTCAGAGACTTGAGGAGTTATTAGTACAACCAGCTTCCGTGTCGTGTGGAAACGTCGCAATGATGAACCCAAAACCAGAGCTCCTTTCACATAAGGATCGTTAGTAGCGAGGGTCACAAAAGCTTCATCTGTAAGAGAGAAAAACAAGATTATGAAGTCACAAATACTGCAAGGCTTCACACAGATAACACGATTTTCTAATGTTACAATAAGTCCGGCACAGGTGATGCTCTTATGGCAGTTTAGTTGCTTATACAAGCAGCACACCCAGTTAAAGCTACCGGGAAAACCCAGAGAGGGCGCTCCAGCAGGCTTTAAAATCATCACTCAGCAGCACTTTAAATTCATCTGACAAATTACAAGATAAACAAAACATTCAATGTAATCATTTATTCCCCACGTTTCACTAAAGCTCAGATTTTTATAACATGCAGAGATGGTGCCAATCACTTTCTTACTAGCACATACTTGCAAAATAATCAAGTGGAAGAAGTTAGGCATTACAATAGGTCCCGCTGGTCTCAACCACAAAGTCAGTTCCTGTAACAAGTAGTCTGAAAGCGCTCCCATTCTAAGGAATGGGGCGGTGGGGGCACCATGACCAGGCCTGTGTGGCTCAACTAATCACGGCTTTTCAACTACAGTAGATAAGAGTAATGCATGCAACCTTCGAGCATTAATTGCACAGGCAATGAGGTCCCACTGAACTACCCCAAGACAGGAAATGAAGGTTTAAAACTGGAAAGCTTTAGTTTAGTAGTATGTCTTTTTTTATGAAATAAAATGTCTAGAACACCAGAAGTCTACACTATTCAGAGACAGACCAGCTGACTGGTTTCATGGGGATTCAGGAAATGCAGCCTCCAGAAGTGCAGCCTCCAAAATAAAGATATTTAGCAGGCCAAGCTCAATAGAAGGTTAAAGACATTGGCATACATCTAAACTAACCTGCTTTTGAACTCCTACCTAGGGGCTCCCATCATGTTTAGTCACAACAGCCTGTCCCAATATTAACAAAATTCAGTTGTAAAGGTACTCTGCTCGACACACCCAGGTCCACCGATGAATAGCAGCTATTGGGTGGTTATGGACTTAAATGTTGAGGACAATCTAGGCAAGGAGAATAAGATATAAAAACAGGTTACAGGTTTCTACTGCAAATGCCTTCAATCCTGAAACATTTACACCAAACCATCAATTGAGATCAGCACTACAATAATATGCACCACTCCATTTCGAATGGAAGTGCTTTCAGCGTTTAGTCTAAACTGTTTATTGGTAGGTGAACAGTCTTTTGCAAAATCATTAAGAGCAGTTAACGTGCAATGTTTAAGTTGAATAGTGATGTAAAGAGGAGTGGTCCCAACGAGAATGAAACTGGAATGCCACGACAGCATTGTGAGACTACACATTAAGCTACCAGGCAGAAGGATGCTTTACCCCCTGCGAAGTCGGAAGGCTGCAAAACGTGTTCCCCTCGCAAGATGGAAGTGCCACCTCTTAAAACAAGAGGAACTACTTGGAGAATTAGACATCTTCATTGTTAGGTAGGTATCGAGAAGCTCCTACTGATGCTATGCATGCACTGCAGAGTTGGATGCAAACAGTGAGAAACAATTAGGACACTGTCAAGGAGGACATTACAGCTGGTGAACAGATTTTCACAAGTATGGAATACAGGATGAATCTTTTGATGATAAGTGCTCCCAACACCCATGCGATAAAGCTGACCATGCATGGTGCATTTAGGATTGCCATAAAGCACTTTAGGAATCCAGTACATTGGTCCCTTGACCAAAGTTTATTATATACCCAATCACCTTCTGTCACTGCAATTTCACAGGTCTCAATTAACTTAATTTACAATGTTTAAGCAAAAAAAGCACCACAAGTTGGTATAGTGGCAACTCTACAGGAGAAATCAATTCTAGACAACACTAGGTCCATTGATCTGCAAGCACCGATTTTAGACATCCCCATAAGTGACATCCTAGTCCTACATAGTAACCTGAACAGGTGATCAGTCCTCAACGCTTGACCAGTTTGAGGACCATTTAATATAGTGAACTCTAGACATTTAAATGCTCAGTTCAGAAGCCAACTCTAGAGAACTGTACGGAGCAACCTGGGGTAGATGCCAAAGATTAAACTGCACCGCATCACTCTAAAAAATATTGACTCAACGGAATAGAGCTGTAGAACATTAGCTACTGGGTCTATATTGCTGTTTAGCACCAGGCGGTTGCAGGAAAGCAGTATTCTGTTCCTTGATCTCCATGTTGGAATACAAGAAAAGTAAATAAAAAACTAGTAATAGATTCAGGGTTAGTAGGAAGCAGGTAGATAAACAAGTTACAGCCACGGAATGTTTCCACCATGTGGTGCAGGCTAATTATCAATCTTCGAGAAGACTGGAAGCCTCCCATCAACCAAACATCTTGGTGTATTCTTGATGGGCAATGATCCTGGGTCGTTAAATATGGTTTCAAGTAGAGCTTGTGTTGGTAGTCCGACGGATGCCATACTCCAAGCAAGACAGGATCTCCCCAAGTCATAGACTTAAGTTTTGAAATCGATGCAGTGATTCTGTGCACAAATCATCAAAATAGATCTGAAGTACATCATGGTTTCTGTTCTCTGGGTGTCTTGAGTGATGGAAACTGAGGTCACCAAGACGTTGCTGTGACAAAATTGTTGAGGACCAACTAGCATAAAGGTGCATTGGTTCTTTTGTAGATTGGTAATAAGCTAAGAAGCAAGATAGTGCAATACAGCGTTGCTTCGTACAAGTGTGACAAGACACCATACACAGTCAGGCAAAAGATAGCAACCTCCACATTACTAAAAGGGTACCAGGCAGAAAGCAGAACCAAGTAACTGGCAAGTGAAGAGAGGCAGTTACATCATGCAGTAGTGTGGTGCACACTAGTCTTGGGAGGGGGGGGGGGGGGGAGGGGAGTGCGGGGGAAGGTCAGTGTTCACAGCAGTGATTTTTTGCAGTCCCTTCCCAGCCTTTCCTTAGTGGAGGAATGCAGTCCCGGCACGGACTGTTAGTAGACCCCAGCTAGTAAAGACTAAGCAAGTTAAGCACATGCTCATAAATCCCCTTAAAGAGCCATTATGCATCAGATATTAGTTGCCAATAGCAAGTCCTTCACGTATATGAAGGACTACATCAAAGCAAGGCTAAGCAGCTTTCAAGGCCTCCTGCAATTTGAGAATGTTTAGTTCACTTTTACTGAAGAGTTAAAAAAAAAATCAGGCCTGTTCTATCACAATAAGTAGTAGGAGCAGCTCAAACTGTTGGAGAAAGGAAACCTGCAAGCAAAACAGTTTCAGCACCAAACACAGTGCAAGTAACTACATGGACTACTTCAGTTGGTTTTGAGAATGGAAACCAGCCATGTAAGAACAACAAGTGTCAAAAATAATCAAGGTAATTGGGTTGATGTTCGTACCGCCCTCCAACATTTGCCAAGTGCAGGTCAACCAGTTCAATTTTGGTCTGTTCACGTTCAAGTCTATGCACAACCACTAGTGTTAACAAAAGGGCCATTAGGGCAGAACAAATTATGCATGACAAGCACGTTCAAGCTCTGCTTAAAAATAAACCAGGTTGGTTAATGAAGACCAAGAGGCCACGATATGTAATGGACCTCGCGTCCTTTAACTGAGAAATAGTGGAGAAAAATGAATCAGTTATTAGGATATCAAGAGACACTTTATGCCACAAATGAAGAACCATGTGTGAAAGTAACTGCAGTCTTGTTATGAAAGACTCCCTATTGCTTTAACACATCCATTTATTTCAGACGTTAGAGGATTGCAGCAAGACCAATTGAAGGGTTACATCACACATCAAGATATAGCAGAAGCAGAACACCAAATGTGTTTACAATAACTTTAACTATAACAAGTCATGGTACTATAGCCTCTGCAAAGGTATGCAGCATTGGTCTTGGAGGACCACAATTGATAGAGACTTAAAAACTATTTGGTTGAAGGTAGTTAACTGAGGCTGCTTTGCTGTGGTAATTTGTTTGAAGGTAGTGAACTGTGAGGCTGCATGCAGTTTTGCAGAGGGAATACTGCAGATTGTGACCAGCACAAGACACGTCAACTAACTGCTAGCTCTAAAACACTATGTTAAGAGGTTCTTGTTATCTAGTCTGCACGCCTAATCACATTTTACCTTCACTGCCAATTACCCAGAGTTGGTTTATTGAAAAGTGGACTTGTTCTTCCATATTGCTACATGGAGAAACTGTTTATGCTAAGAGTCCTTCGGTGAAGGTACACTGTATAGAACTAACAAATGTTGAAAAAAGTTGGACTGTACTGAAATTCAACAGTTAAACTCAAAGGTATACACTCATTGAGAATGAAATGAGATTGAAGTGCTCTTGTGAAAGTTGCTGGTTTAATTGAGACAGTTGATACCAGCCACCTACACAGTATGGAAAGCTACACTGCGACACAAATAAACTGAGAACCAGCATCCGGATTGACCAGGAATAAGGTATTTCTCCCTCTCAACTGCTGACTCAGCACAAGGATCCAACAAGCAGGCTAAATCTGGTGATAAGAGTTTGTTCTACCCTCGTTTAGAAGAGTTCGAGAACAGTCTTCCTCTTAACTGGAGGGAGGAATTAGATGAATGACCCAAGGCAGGCTCGTGCAGGGGCTTTTCTGAGCTTTAACACTTTGTGCTCTCAAACTTCACACCATTGAAAGGCTTAGTGACAGCTTGGTGAGTTTACCCAAGAGTCCAGTTTCCACTAAGCGTCTTCACAGACCAGATTAAGGCAGTACCATTGTAAACTTAAGCCTAAATTCTATACTCAAGCATACTAGGCACAGTGAACCCTAAACAAGCTATTCTAGACTAACTCTGGCTAACAATGGCAATACTACACTGTGGCCAACTTGCTGCACATGTCAAGTAGGGACAATGCAGGCATGATTGAGAAAGTGGTTTGAGTGCCCTAGAGGGTACTTTGCACAACGTGTTGATGAACCAAAATATACTTCGCCCTACTAGTGATCATGTCATAATGAGGCATGTTATCAGCTAACTTTAACAAGTGCTGCTACAGCAGCCTGAAAAATGTTAAAAAATGTTGCCCTTCTCTAGAGAGCAGAGCAGCAAGAAGCACAACAACCCACCCTCTTCCATAAGGCCTTCATTTCCTGTGCATGAGGGACAACTATTAAAGGGTCATATCGGTTATAATTGGAGTAATCATAATCTGCATTGAATGGTAACTGCCTTAGTGATCCTGGGAAATGGGAGGTCATTTTAAGAGTGGCAGGTGGGACTGGATGAGTTGTTAGGTGCCCTTTATGACATGCAGAACAGGAGGCTGACTGTGCCAGATAAAGCTCAATGATGTGCATGGGTGTGATCTAACTGTTCTGGAGGGAACTTGGATGCCTAACTAGAATTAGTTCAGCAAGTTAATAGCAATTAGCTGTGTAGAGGCCTCTAGTTCTTTAGGGCGCCAAGGGTATGTACAGGCGCTGTGTGATCATCTGATGCTAGTAATACAGAAAATTTGCTAGCAGAGATGTAGAATTGGAATACATACCACAGTGGAGGGCCGGTTCATAAGTGCCCTAAACATGCAACAAATAGGAGTTTATTTTGAAGCATTCTGTGATGGTCATGCAGAAGCAATTTAAAAAACGTTTAGTTTTATATAGCGTGAACTAAAACGAGATATCAGGGTGCTTTACATGAGCACCAGTTTTGTTACAGATGGACATTCATTTTTGTAAGCACGGGGAGATTACGTGATTTGCCCACAAATCACAGGACGTTGAGCATCGCTGTCTAGACTCGAACTCAGCTCTCCAGCTTCGAGGTCGACCGCTCTAGCTGTAAAGCTATATACTCTCCCCTAATGCATTTACTCCATAGGGGAGAGATCTTTACACTGCAGGTAAGTGTTGGGCCATTGCAGCAGTTGAGCCAGTGTACTACTGGCAAGGCCGCAGATGTAAATGCATTGTGTTGCTGTCCAAGAGAATCAGTACGGAATCTAATTCTGTCAAGTGTTTAAATCAGTACTGTTAAGTTTGTTTGAAGCGCATGGAATGTTTATTAGAAGCACGAATTATGATAGTTTTCCCTTTACTGACACCTACAGCCATACAAGTGCAGCACCAGTTACAATGCATCTGTCACTGCAGACCGTTTGGCAGTTCACTCTACAGCTACTTGCGTCACCACCTCCCACGCGAGTCAGTTTGAATTAGTGCGTGTATTCCACAAGTTGCGGGAGTTCTGCAGAAGTTTACACTCTGCTTCGAGACATTTGTTAGTGCACACCAAATAAAGATGGAGCGAGGGACCGTCAGTGTAGTAACTAAAGTCTTCACAGCCTGAGCTGCTTCAGGCCAAGGCCCCTCCCATCTGAGCCATCGAGCAATCCGGACCTACACAGCAGCAGAGCATTCCAGTACAGACAGGTAACAAACGTCAGAGCCCAGATACTTGAGTTCACTAATGTAATGGTACTCCCGTTATAAACTAACAACATGCATCCTAAAGCAAAGTTACTACTAATCCTTTTCCTTGAGGGCCCATTAAAATTAGTCCCATGGGGCAATAAACTTTGGGTATAGGTCATGCCTTGCCAGTTTCCTAACTTTTGCACAGCAAAAAAACAAATGCTGCAACACTGTTATTTACTAGAAGTAATTTCATCCGTTTTACTGTAAACTAGCTGTGCATGACTTGTGCAAGTATTTTGCAACATTTCAAGACCTCGGGATCTATGCCACTGTATTCCTGTCCTACACTAGAACACGTGCCTTCAATACAGCGAGGCCCTACAAAAGTACCAACTAGCTAGACAAAGTTGATTCAATGGGGCCACGGATAACCCAGAAAAGATAAAGGACCAAAATCTATTTCGGCACAGCAGATACTTTTGTATCAGCGTCTAGTTTTTTGCGTGGCATCTTTTACTGTAAGTTAAGAGTAGCTGCAGAAAGACGACTCTGCAGTTTGAATGCTATGCATTCAGAGACAATACAAGTCCAGTAAATAATAATTGTATTGCAATAACCTGGACACTAAGTAGGCTTCTGCCAATTGCTTCTTGCTAGACACCCACCGATTCTGTGGTCATTAGTGGAGTGCCATACATAAAACTAGAAAGGTACAACCACTGTCAACTAGGCACATTGTACAGTCTTTGTGGCAATTTAAGATAAGGCATGGGGCAGATTTCTTTGTTTAGTGGTCCTGCCACCTGCAAGGATAGACGAGTGGCCTAAAGAACAGATTCTGGCCCAGATATCCTGTAGAGCGCTCCCAAAGTGCCAGCGTTAAGTGAATAGAAAGGTGGGGGATTCCTCTACACTGGGTTGGTTGCGGAGAGCCCTTTCACAAAAAGATAGTATCTAAACATACAGCTCACCACTGTCCTCACCATCCCAACCCCCTGCTAAAGGGACACTAAGATTACAGAATTTAGGTGAACTTTAAACACCCTTTGTTGCTGCTTTACGTGTTGCCAAACACAGATTATAGTGTACCAGGTGCTCAGTGAGCATCTGTGGCACGTCTTCAGAAACACCAGACACTAGTACAGACTGCAATCTATCACACTGCAGACTACCGTGTTGCAAGTTAGTTTCCAAAATGTTCAGCCATGTCCAGTTCCTTGGAAGGCCTTACTATATGCTTACCAATTTAGATCTCAACCTATTCTACGCAGCTGGATAACTCAGAACGGTGACCTACAAGCAAGCGAAGCAGCTACGTGTACAGGCTAGTTTTAGAAGTGACTACATTCAATTAATCTGCACCACTCCCTTACCTCAAACTGCATTGGTGGGACTACACCTCTCAGTGTCATTATGGAGAGTTCCCAGACCTGGACTATTCAACTTCAAGTAACTGATACCACGTGCGTGCGATTGGCTCCGTGGAGGAAGTCCACACTACGTTACCCAAAATGCATTAGATTTTCACAAGCCCAGAGCAAACCAGCAATCCTTGAAACTATTAGTGTTCGATATCAAGCATTTATTACTCCTGTTCAGTAGCAAAAGAGTGATAGAAAGCACCCTACACACCAGAACTTGAGAAAATAAGCCTATTCTACCCTTTATGGCTTGAAAGATAGTACAAAATACTTTAATTAAAGCACTGGTGGTAGCCTATGGATTTTTACCTACTGCTTTTAAAACAGATACGTCCCAACAAAAGCCTTCTTGAGCTCAAGCAGTACACACCCTACCCATCAAGGTAGGGGTATATATTGCAACTCAAGAAGGCATTCTGCCACAAACCCAACACATTTGAATTCTATACGCACAGTTTTCTTTAATAAGCCGTCTTGCACGAAGTACTCATATTATATAAGGATTTGACATACGTGAGACATATGGGAGACTGGGGCACTTGCCTGAGAATGCAGAGACCTCTTTGTAAGGGCATTCTTATCACATGACCTATAAACTGGCCAAGATTACTAGTTTCGGGACTATACCCCAAGACAGTTATATTGCATGTATAACATTTGGAAAGGGGGTGGGGGAAGCACCAATAGTATTCATGAAATATATCGGGACTAAACTTGTGCCACCCCAATACTATCGGGATAACAAGTTAGTGGAACAGAAATAAAGACCACAGGACATCCGGATTTTGATGCAGTGTTTTAAATGGGCAGGTACGTAGTACCTGCACTTTATTTTGGGAGGGTGAGTGCCGGCACTTATCAGAAACAAGCAGGTTCTCTGTTACAGAGTACCTGGACTACTATTTTGCCATTTCAAGCACCTAAGAGCGCAGTGGCCTCTTGCCAAAATGAATAGCCCAACTGCACTGAACCACAGCGAGCAACAGGGCCATATACAAAAGGTAGAAACGACTCCACGGTCTGTCAATACCCAGTTTCTAGGCCTATGCTCGCCATTACAAATGCATTTGTTGGCTGCAAGGAGGAAGTAGCCTTAAACGCCTGCGAAGTTCTTGAAACGTGAATGAATGGAAACTGTTCTAGAGACACATGGTAAACTAGTCACAGAAAGGAGTTGTCCCCTGAAATAAAAGCGTGGTTCCTGGCCTTATAACGGAGCCGACGGTAGAGATATAAGATGGAAAATAAAAAAAACGCTTAATTATGGCATCTAGATGTAAGCAAGCAGTCACCAAGCGAGTGAGTCTCTGCGGTCTTTCCCTTCACCGACCAGTGTAAAGTGAAAGTAATTTAATGCATTTCCCGACGACAGAACCACAACTACTACTGCGCACGCGAACACTAGATAAGCACATAACTGGAACCTTGCCTCATTCATGATATGGAGTCTCACCTAGTTACCTTAATTGGAGTCAGCCAAGCTCAAAATTTCTCAGAGTATTAATCACTAGTTTTGAGCAGACTATTAGTAAAATTGTGTTTCTACAGCGCGGGGGGGGGGGGGGGGGGCGGGGAGAGAGGAGTAGAGAAGCTATAGTACGATGTAAATAATTCAGCACCCCATCACTGAACTTGGAGGGAGGAGAAGCACAGTGCTGATGCAGCCGGAGCGGCGACATTGCCTCCCCCTCCACCCTGCATAGCTGCAGCAGCTGCGGCTCCCACCCGGGCAGGAGCTAGAACCATCCCTCCCGTGACCCGGCTAAGGTTACAGCCATCCTCCCCGTGACCCGGCATAGGGGCCCCACGGGAGGAGGGGGCGGTATCCGGCAACATTACCGACACTGAGGTGCCCCTGCATCCGACCTGAAATGCAGCTACGCCGCACCAGACCCAGCGAAGCAGCACAGCCGCGTCTATGCAGCTGTAAGCACCACAGCAGGGCACGACCCAGGATAGAGCCCTCGAGACACCCGGGCTGCCTCTGCACCCACACTCGCGCAGCTGGGAGGCCGCAGCAGCGCCCACTCTCCCCCCGGCCCCGGGAGCCATCACGCTGCGGGTTTCTGCTGCGTCCGCTCGGGGAAGTAAAGCGGAAAGAGCCCGGCACCTGGCGAACTTGAAGAGAGTTTGACAGCCTCCCACCTCAGGGCGCGCGCTGCCTCACCTGGGGCGCCCAGAGCCCCCGCCCTCCCGGCACAGCTGGCGCCAGGTCCACGCCCGCACTCACTCACTCACCTGCCATGGTGCTGCCGGCACTGCACTGAAACCAAGCTGCTGCTGTCCGCGTGTGTCTGCCGCCGATGCTGCTTGGATGGGAAACAGGCTGGGCGGGCCGGCCTCTTATACGGAGCAGTCACATGGGCGGGCGGGCTGTCAGCGCCGGGGCACACGTACACAACCCTGCTCTCTCTCTCTCTCTCTCACACACACTGCCTCTCTCTCACACGCACGCTCCGCCCCCAGGCGCCTCTGCTTGTTCAGGCGGGAGCTCGGCCAGGCGACTGTCAAGTTCAAGGGCTGAGGAAAAGCCCCCGACCAGAGGGCCGGGTAAATGAGGTTTCCCTCGTCTTTGTCAAACACATTCAAGGCATCCCCTGGGGCTGACAGCCAGAGTCCAGGGTCTCCCCACTGCCTTCCCGCCTCGGTAGCAATCCCACTAGGTAGGCCAACTCACGCCAATACCTCGAGGGAAAGCCCAGCACTGTCGAAAATATAAATGGGCAAAAACCACGTTTTCGTTGGCCTGCTGATTGTCGTGTCAACTGAAGCCAAAATGGCCAAGTGGATGACTGGTTTAAAAAAAAATGTACGTCCTCCTTAGGTGCACTATTATGAAAGTCTTCATGTAGGTAATTTATCACGCTTGTCCCGTTCGATTGCTTGTGTAACATTTAAACCACTCGAATTCTTGGAAGTAGGGAGGGGGAAAACGAGGCAAGCAAATAGAGAAATAATGGAAAAGGGATGAAAGAGGCTATTTATTTTATGTAATGTTGCTTTCATAATGAGTGGGGTGCATGGATGGAATGGTGGGGGCGCTCGAGGGGAATTAGAGTAGTCTGTGACACCTAGGCCGTAATGGCCCAGTCCTGGGGTATACGTTTAAACATCTTTATTTTCAGTTGACCTATCAATTGGCTTAACTAGAGCAGTGGTCTTCCAACTCTGGGGCGGTCTTACTGGGAGTACGTAACGCTCTGCCCAAGAGGAACACTTAGGGCCTGATTACGAGTTTGGCAGTCATGATACCGCAGTTGAAACAGCATCGGAAATTACCGCTGCACCGTTGGCGGTCCACCAGCCCAATTACAATACATGCAGTTATGTAGACGAAAGACTGCTGTGGTCCTGCTGCCAGGAAATCTCGACCACGGCGGCGGGATAGGCCAATGCGTCTGTTGGAGTGGTGGACTGCCAGTGTTATAACCGGCCCAATTACGATTTGCCTTCCCGCCGACGTGACTGTGTCAGTCCAACCAACACATCTGAGCTTACGGAAAGGATGGGATATAAGGCTGAAACTTACCTGTACTCAGCTTCACATGTCCTGTGCCCCATGGAGCCGATCATACACATCCTGCCGCTACTGTTCCTGCTTGTGGACGCAACAACGATAAGCTATACTCTTACCCGTTTCCATCAACTCTTCAGCAACTAGATGCCAAGTCCATGGACCAGGCAAAGGGCTGGGGGTCCCTGGGTCAATCATATTTTGTGGCCCCCTGTTCAGAATTCTTTTCAATATATGATTCAATGACAACTCTATGATGCCCTCTTTGGCCAGGTCACTGATACTGCATAGGCACACTCTACAAAAGTCAACATGTGTTCACATCTCATAATCAGGGATAGTGATATGTGCATTAATGTGTCGCGCAACAGCACCTTCCCATCAATATCACAGCTATTAATCTCTGTGTCACCCTCTAATTGCTCACATGCTAGAGCCTGTTGTGATATCAAGGATATATCTTTATGGAAGTGTCATGAAACTGAAACACACCTTCTCTGCTATATCTCTGTAATGTACTCTCATACATAATCCACATTAAAAGGTAATGTCAGGGAAATGGGACTCCAAATCATCAGTGTGATAAGCATTCAAAGGTCACAATGTAAAGATTCTCTGCAGAATGGGTGTGCCTCTACCAGGGGGACCCCTGAAAAGCTTCAGTTCTGAGCCACAGTACACTTTGCACATGCCCCAAAACCTCTATGTTCACAGGACCTGTGAATTGAAGTATATCAGGGGCAACCAATAGCAAAACCAATTGCCATGTATATGTGGGAAATGTGTAAGTGAAAGTCATGAAAGCAAACACAGTATTAACGGCATTTGTTAGACATTTAGATAAAGTAGGTGTAAGGTACACACGCAAACATGGACACAAGTCAATGAAAATGTTTACAAAGGGATGACAATTGAACACCCTCCATGCGTGGATAAACACATATCTAACTTAAACACATCAAACATATATCCAACCTACATCACAGGGAGAAGTGCAAGCTAAACGATG
This sequence comes from Lissotriton helveticus, assembly GCF_964261635.1. Lineage (NCBI taxonomy): Eukaryota > Metazoa > Chordata > Amphibia > Caudata > Salamandridae > Lissotriton > Lissotriton helveticus. The sequence goes on along the minus strand of NC_136072.1, from coordinate 232,097,764 downwards.
TTGACATTAGCCAAGCCATGTTGAAATTATTTCCATATGAAATACCACCCAATGCAATGTCAGCCCCAATTGGAATTCATCCCACATATCCATCCACTGAACTTTTCACCCTGTCCTGTGTGACTTTAACACTGGTTCCAAGGTCAGCTCATACTAACCACTTCAAAGGGATCATCAATCAGGGTGAAACAAACACAACTGTAATCACACATTCCAAAGTATCCACAGTAGGACTAATGTGTACTAAAACAAACAACATTTGTAATTTCTCCAAAATGAACACATGGAGTAAAGCAAAGTCTAATGGCCAATCCATTAATACAAGGTGTGGTCCAGCACACTGCTGTATCACCAAACTTGCCTTTCATGACACTGCCAAGGGAAACACCCCAGGAAGGGGCATGTAGTGGGCAATCCAGGCACCTCAATTATGTCACTTTGGAGGGGAGAGGGTTGGTATTGGGTGGGGTGGGTTTGGTTTTGGAAAGAATGATCCTGACTTTGGAAGGGGTGTCTTTGGTTCTGGGAGAGTTTTTGGTCTTCTTTAGAGTTCAGCTGGGTTTAGCAGTGGGGGTATCAGGTTTTTCAGGGGTAGATTGGGATTTGGAAGGGATGCGTTGGTGTGTGGAAGATGTTCTTTTGGCTTCTGGGGTCGGATTTGACAGGGGTAATAGCAAGGGCAAATAACAAGCTTTGATGGATAAAATGGGCAGGATGTTTGGGAGGGTATAGTGGTTGGGCGGTAGAGGGAGTGGAAGTGTCTGGTGTGGGTGGATGTAATGTTGGTGCAGGTGTCTCTGTGTCTGATGTATCATGTTTGTGTTTTGTAGGTGTCAGTTCTGTGGGTGAGTGTGGGCGTTTGCATTTTCTCAGGTGTGTGATGTGGATGTGCTGGTTATGCTGGGTGTTGTGGATGGGTTTGGTGGTGCGGGTGTTGTGTCTGGGGTAATGCTGGAGGTGGTTAATGGTCTGGTGGTGCAGGTGTGGTGTCTGCGGTAATTATGGGGGTGGTTGATTGGTCTGTGAGTTCAGTTATGGTGTCTGGGGGAATGCTGGGTGTTGGAGATGTGTCTGTGGGTTCGGGTGTGGTGTCTGGGGGTATATTGGGGGTGGTGGCAGTGAGGGGAGTTAGTGTCAGGTGAGTGGTTGCGTGCTTGCATGTTTTCTGCTGTTTTTGTTTGGCGTGCTGCTTGGGGCTGATGAAGCATGTGCATGCATATGTGTGAGTGTTCTTGGACAGGTATTGAATAGGGAATTTGGATGGGGAAGAGGCAGGGGTGGAAGTTTGGAATGGGTTTAAGACTGCCACGAGGGAGGAGGCAAGAGCCTGAAATGATCGCTATAGGCCAGACATAGCACTGTGAGTGCCTTCCAGTTAGGCCACCATCTGTTGCAGACACTTGTGTACAGCAAACAAATTCTCAAATTACTAAAGATTTTAGTATTCTGTATTCAAAAAATGGGCAAAAATCAAACAATGTCAATGGCAAGTTCTGCATCTTGGAGGCTAACTTTTCAATGTTTAGTTTTATTTCACAGTACAGGGCTCCTGCTCCTGCCAGGGCCGGACAGGAAACCCAAAGGAGCCCAGGCAAATGTTGTCAGACCTGTCCCCGTACGGGCAACCCCAATTGCTGTGAGTGAGGCCAACCACTACAAAAGGAGCTTTGGGGTCCTCTATCCCCAAGATATTTTGGGAAAAAATGGTGCATTCTACAACACATTTGTCATCAACTATTGAATTGTATTAGCTTTTAAAGCATAGTAAAAGATGACCTTTTTTTTTTCTTTTTGGAAAGGAACTTTTTTTTTAATAGAGAATTTCAAAACTATACATCCGGCATACCATGCCATATCATAGCATACATATATAAGAGCATAAAGCAAAACAAAAGCAAACAGTGCCAACAGAAAATCAGCCGTGGTTGTACAAGAATTACCCGTGGTCAGTGTGCAGTGGGCACACACCCATTCGTATCCTATATTACAATCCGCATAGCACAGTAGGCCATTAGCAGTCTCGGTGCCCCCAGCTCTCCGATAGATAATCAATCTGGATCCAGTTCTTGTCATGCCAGATAATATTCCCTTAACCCGATTGCTGCTTCGAACTTTCAGCGCCAGTGCTGAACGTTCGAAGAAACGGGTGCGGCCACATCGGCTGTTGGACGTGCGCAGCACCAGAGAGGTAGCTCGCGTGACGTCCAACGGCGGATGGCAGCAGCGAACGGTTTAAAGGAGCCCATATGTCCTTAAGCCTGGAAGAGACCGGCAGTTCCTCGGCATACAGTTCAAGTTGTTCTCTGCAATAGACCATGTCCTTCAACCACAACTCAACCTTAGGACTCTGGCAGCGGCTGTCCCGTGTGAAAAAGCACCCTTCTTTTTGCCAGCAACAGGGCCACTCTCACAAACCTCCCAGCACAGCTTTAACATGAGGGATGTATCCTAAGAGGCACGCCAGTGGTGCACACTGAATTTCCAGACCTCTCATGGTACCAATAAGAGCGAGCACCCCCTCCCAGTATTGAAACACTAGTCCACATTGAAATTCTAGGTGATAGAAGTCTGCACTAACCTGCCCACATCGCTTACAACAATCCGATTCTCGCAGTCCCATTCTGTGCAATTTTTTAGGAGTATGATACACCTGATGTACATATTTCAGTTGAATAATCCTCAAACTGTTGTTGGAGGTCAATTGTCCCGTCAGTGCACATATGTGCCCCCAGACTATGTCTGTGATGGGGGGGAGTGACTACAGTGTTCCAGCGTTCCAAGCTGTGGTCGTCCCCAGTGGGAGTTTCTTCCTGTATGGCCCTGTATAGTTTGGTGACCAGTTTTTTCAGGTGGGGAGACAGTATCACTAATTGTAAGGCATGTAGCGGCATTGGTTCGTCGGTGAAAGAGGTGTAACGATCCTGTATGGCCCTACGTAACCTATAGCAGGTGTATTGAAAGAGTAGTGTCGGATGCTGTATATACTCTAAATCTTCCCCTTTGAGGTATTTCCCATCTGGATACAAATCCATTCAGTGTTGTGATACCTACTTTTCTTAGAGCAGCAATGAGGTCACTCGCCTGCTCCACTGACAAAGCGAATTACAAATGTTTGCCTATGCCTCCGAACTAATTAGAGTACTCACAGATTCATGTACGAGTAAACAATAGTTTATTAGTTTACCCAAACAACACTTTATGTTTTTCAATTAGTAATCAATTAATAAAAAAGATATTCAAAAAAGCAGACCAAAGACTGCTATCAACTTCATGTCATAGCCATACACACTTTCGAAAAACAATTTGTACATATATACAGTGAAACAACAAATAAATGACGTTTTAACAAAAGATGACAAAAAACATATACCGTGAATACATTTCACCACGAAAATAGTTGAATAACATGGATAATTTAGCCATATATGCAAGAAAAACTTTTTGACGCGTTTCGAATCCAGTTTAATGGATTGCTGGATTCTCGTCAGGGCAGTGTAATTCTATTCCGTGGGAGCTTGTGATATTCTGCCCACAGTCGCTCCAGTTTACATAAGAAATGACGTCTATGCCGGTCAGTTTGCGCTGCACTATTCTTTGACGTGTGGCAAGTTGTGCCGGTATTTTTCCGTGTTTGGAGTTGTGCTCATGACAGTTTTGAGCGCTAGTCCGCAGTTTTCAAAATTGGGTGTTCTGTATCTTAGGACGCAGTCGTCCGCCTCAGTCTAGCCTCGCAAATCGCAATTGTTCAGGAATCTCCACTTGGCGTCCAACTTGCCACACGTCAAAGAATAGTGCAGCGCAAACTGACCGGCATAGACGTCATTTCTTATGTAAACTGGAGCGACTGTGGGCAGAATATCACAAGCTCCCACGGAATAGAATTACACTGCCCTGACGAGAATCCAGCAATCCATTAAACTGGATTCGAAACGCGTCAAAAAGTTTTTCTTGCATATATGGCTAAATTATCCATGTTATTCAACTATTTTCGTGGTGAAATGTATTCACGGTATATGTTTTTTGTCATCTTTTGTTAAAACGTCATTTATTTGTTGTTTCACTGTATATATGTACAAATTGTTTTTCGAAAGTGTGTATGGCTATGACATGAAGTTGATAGCAGTCTTTGGTCTGCTTTTTTGAATATCTTTTTTATGAATTGATTACTAATTGAAAAACATAAAGTGTTGTTTGGGTAAACTAATAAGCTATTGTTTACTCGTACATGAATCTGTGAGTACTCTAATTAGTTCGGAGGCATAGGCAAACATTTGTAATTCGTATTAGTGAGGCCCTGCCTACCCTCCTTCCCGCTGGGCCCAGCCACCCCTGTTTCTTTTGACCACTGACAAAGCGGCATGCCCACCTATGGGCATTGCAGGCGCGTATATAGGTAACTTCTGTGTGCTCTTCCCAATTTCTTGCCATGCTGCAATAGTGGCATCCAATGTGTTAATCTCTATTCTTGGTGTCCGTCTGACAGTATGGGTGATAATGCCATGCAATGGTACCGGGTGAGTGTCCCCCTGCTCCACAGCCACATGTGAAATGAAGTCATGTGGTGTGAACCAAAAATAGGCATACTGCGCCTGACCCCATAAAAAGTATGCATAAAAATCCGGGTCTCCAAACCCCCCCTCTCGAATGGCAATGTCAGCGTACGCCAGCTAGTCTTGGTTGTTTATTCCCCCAGACTATGCGTAACAGCTGTGTCTGTAGTGTTTTAAAAAAATGTTTGGTCAGTGATATAGGGATATTACTAAATAAGTATAGAAACTTTGGCAGAACAATCATCTTAATTAGGGAGATATGGTCTGCCAGGGAAAGTGGTAGGCAAGCCCAGCGGTCAACTTGCTGCACTAAAGTAGTGTATGCGCGGCCATAGTTTTCCCTGATCACCACCTCCGGTTCACGATGTAGCCACACCCCCAGGTATTTGACGGGTTCTACAGACCATATCAGAGGGTATTCCATTTGAGGCTGAGTAGTGATGCTCGTTAGGGGGATAACAGACTTGTCCCAGTTGACCTGATAAACATAATAAAAACGTTACAAGTTACACATCAAAATCATGAGATGATAATCTCAGGCGATTTTAATTGCAATCTGACAGGGGGTAACGACAACAAGAATAGAAATAAAAAAACATGGAACAAGCTGAAAGCACTAGGTCTTGTCACATTAAATGGAAATACGAAGGGAGACCAACCAGCAGGTATTACCTTTTCTTGTGGAAACAAACAATCAATTATAGATTATACAATAATCAGTAAGGACCTCGCACCCCTGGTCGACCACTTCCGTATTATAACACGACCGGAGAGTGGCCATTTCCCCCAAGAAACAGTCCTACACCTAAACATACTGCAAAGAGAGTGTGTAGCTTCGCTAGTCACATTACCAGAAACACATAACTTAAGGAAACTCAAATGGAGAGGAATAATAATCGAAGAAATAATGGACATGGTGAAAAAGCACATACAGAATGCTGAGGACTCAGCAGCGCACTCATTGGCAAAAGATTGGGAGAAGTTAAACATGTCCCTACTGGACAAATTCCCAGCAAAACCAGGAAGCAAAGGCACGTATGGGGCCAACAAAGAGCCATGGTACACAATACAGCTGAGAGATAAAAAAAGAAACATTGCCAAGGAGGTAAGACAAAAAGCAGGAGCAATTAGAACGGGAAGAGACAGTGACAATTGTAAGATTAAAAAAATGAGAAAAAAATACAAGGAAGAGTGCAGAGTGGAAAAAAGGAAATACACAGAAAAGATATGGGAAGACCTGTTGTGGGCAAGTAAATTATCGAACAGCAGGGAATTTTGGGGTTTAATTAGTAAATTAACGAAAGGAAATGGAACTCTACACAATGTAGGAATAAGCGAAACAACGTGGCTGCAATACATTGATAAATTGTACAACCCCAAAGCAAGACCACAAACGCGTGAAGAAGAAAGTATAGACAAAGTAAAAGAAAATGCACCAGAACCAGAGGCAACCGTTTCCAAAAGGGAGGGAGTAAAATACCTAACCAGCTGGGAAGCCAACGATCCAATATCATTGACAACAGTAAAATACACAAAATTCCTGATAAAAAATTGAAAGCTGAAGCGCCGCAGGACCAAACGGACTGCTAAACGCCCTGTTCAAACGAGACCCTGAAGTTTGGGCTAAATATCTCACACCCCTTTTTAACCAATTGTTTTGTGACAACAAGATGCCACGGTCATGGAGCGGTAACCTTCTTCACCCAATCTACAAGAACAGCAGCAGAACAGAACCTGGGAATAACAGGCTGATTGCCCATATCTATGTAGAGGTTAAACTCTTCACCTCATGTATTCTACGACATCTACAAGAGTGGACAGAGGAAAATAACATTATCCCAAAATTTCAAACGGGCTTTAGACAAGGCATGGGCACCATCTCAAACCTATCAGCATTGACGATCTTGACAAAAAAAGCAGAAAGGAAAAGGGGAGTACTATTGGCCTGTTACATCAACTTGAAATCTGCTTTTGATAGAGTGCCACGCGACCGCCTGTGGAAGAAACTGAAAGCATGGGGACTCCCACAGACACTGATAGACGCAATAACAACATTATACAGAGAAACATGGGCCACCGTAAAGTTAGGAGACGGAAGAAGAGTATTGTCAAAAATAAACATAACAAACGGACTAAAACAAGGCTGTGTACTCTCACCATGTTTATTCAACTTATATTTGGCAGATTTAAATAACTACCTGCTACAAGTAAACGGACATCCGCCAAAATTGGCAAATGAGCCAATCCAATTTCTGCAATACGCAGATGATATCGTGGTGGTGAGCCAAACCCCGATAGGGCTGCAAAGGGCCATAAACAAACTAACAGACTACCTGGAATCACAAGGTCTGGAACTAAATAAATAAAAAACCAAGGTGGTAAGACTGGCGGGCCCGAGGCCAGGAAAATACAAATGGTACGCAAAGCACTCACAAATAGAGGAAATAAGCGCATATAAATAATTGGGTATCAAATTGGCAAGAAATTTGTCTTGGGTGGATGAGAAAAGGGAGATCACAGCAAAGCCCAATCATTAACCTTTGCCTATAAACAGCTCTATAAGAAATTGGAATGCCCTTCACATAGACACCTCCTAAAAATCATGGCAGCACAATTGCTCCCAACCTTATCCTACGGATTGGAAACATGGCACGGCCAAGAAATTAACATCCTAAACAAACTACAAATCAAGGTCTATAAAGCAGTATTCAACCTTTTTAAAGGTTCATCGCCAGCACAAATACGTCTGGAATTTTGGCTCCAAAACCAAGAATTCCAAAGGAAAGCAATCTTTGCAAAATTATGCTGGAAACTCAGAGCGGCGGAAGTGGGAACATTGAACAACCTATGCTGGACAGAAATAAAACTACAGTATGATCAAAGAAACCCAAACACTTGGGGTGACCATCTGCGTACTGCCCTGGAGGAACTAGAGATCGAAGAAGCATGGAATAGCAAGCTGGAAAGGTTCTCATTCAATAAAGTCTGTAACAACAGGGCAAAGGCATTATCCTTAGTGGAAGATAAAAGGAGATTGGCCAAACGCTGCCACGCATGGGTATTAATAAATTCATATATAAGCTTAAAACCACAACCCTACCTAGCAGCCCACTTCCGACTATCATTAAAAAGGAGGTTCATGGCATTTAGATTTGGCGATCTCTGCTCGAAGGACTTGGTTCCCACCTGTAAAAATAAACAGCAAACAAAGACATGTCGTTTATGCGGGTACCATATAGAAACTTTAAGCCACCTACTGTGCGTCTGTGAATCAGTAAAAGTAGAAAGAAGGAACTTGTTGAAAACAGTTTTAATTGATTTAAATGTTTGCACCTGTAGACACGTGGTAACAAGCTGGATGGGTGCATCATCAAATATTTTAATATTTTGGGGTGGTAAAATTCATGATATTAGTAGAAAATTTAATCACGAAAGCTGGAAAAAATTAAATGCTTGGGGCCAGAAAAGGACTTTTTTACAGAAATTGAAAATATTTTAACAGAGTGAAAATACGCTTCGCTTTTAATTTTTTTCATGTAACAGATTGTGCTTTTATATGCTTTATGGTTATGAAAAACCAAATAAAGTTATTTTTTGACTGACTGACTGACTTGTCCCAGTTGATCTGGAGACCCGAGAATAGACCGAATCTAATATATTCACGCAACACCTGCGAAAGATATTGCTGCAGTTCTCGAATGTATAGGACCATATCGTCCGTGTATGGTGAGATTCCAACCGGACGATTATTAAAATTTAGTGCGGACCCCCTGTGACCCTGCCGGATTCTACATGCCAGGGGCTCTAAGGCAATGGCAAAGATCAAGGGAGATAAGGGACACCCCTGTCTCGTGCCACGGTCTATTGAAAAGGGTTCAGAGGTGAGTCCCCCCACTCTAACCCTCGCCGAAGCATCGGCGTATAGTATTTGAATCCACTGAAGAAAAACAGGGGGAAACCACATCCGGCAAAGGATGTACCACATATATACCCTCTCTATGGAGTCGAACGCTTTTGCAGCATCGACAATCTCTGCAACAGCCGGCAGGTCTGGGTTAAGCACATGAAACATACCGAAGATAGTCCTCAGATTTAGGGAAGTGGAGCGGTCCGGAATAACCCCCGACTGATCCTGGAGGGTAAGCAGGGGCATTAAAGGCAGCAATTTGGTGGCCGGAATTTCCGCTAATATTTTCGCGTCCTGTTTAATTACAGATAGAGGACGATAGGACTCACATTTGCCGGAGGACTTATCCTTTTTTAACAAAGTAATAATGAGGACCTGCCTTAGCGATGGCGGGAGCGCCCCTGTCCCGTGAGCCTCAGTATACATTTCCAGTAGCGGTGGCACCAACAGGTCGGCGAATGCTTTATAAAATTCTGTGGCAAGGCCATCTGGCCCCAGCACCTTTTTGTTGGGCAACGCCTTAAAAGCCTCCCTGACGTCTTCCTCAGTGATGGGCACATCTAGGTATTTTCTGTGTATGTCTGATAACCAAGCACATGCTGTACCCTCAAGATATTAATCCAGAGCTTCTACTGTCGCCCCCGCTGGAAGTGTATGTGGAAGCACAGAACGCTCAAAATTGTTCCACTATTATTTGTTGTGAATAATGTAGCTCCCTGTCAGTGTCTATCATATGGTCTATTGGAGGGTTATCGGATCTATCACATAACCTATTTGCTAGAATTCTAACCGGCCTTCCCCCCTCCCCATACGCACTGGCCACATGTCGCTTATATAAATATTTTATTTCTGCATCTGCTAAGGAGTTATATTCTTCAACGTGTTCTCGTATTCGGGCCAATGTATCCCTCGATGGTGCAAGGTTGTATTGGTGTTCTAGGGTCTTGAATTGTCATTCTAGGGCATGCAGTTGTGACCTAAGGTCTAGGAGGATCCCTGCAGAAGTGCTAATACACACCCCCCTAATCGTTACTTTAAAAGCTTCCCAAAGGACCGCCTGGCTGACCACCATTGTGCTCAAAGGATTTTATAATAGCCGTCCTGATAGCCTCAGTGTAAGTCGGGTCTGTAAGCGCATCCGCTCTGAAGCGCCACGTAAAGGGTCTATGTATATTTAAGGGCATAGCTAACTTTAACAGAACAGGGTTGTGATCCGATAGAGTACGCTGGAGTGTGGTAACCTCCATTACCCACGTGTTAGCCTCGTCACTGAGCAACCAATAATCCAAACACGACCAGTTGTTGAATGCAGGAGTAATATGGGTACCCTCAAGTCTCCCCACATTTCGTAACCGCCAAGCATCCACCAAGCCCAGTTCTAACATCAGGTCATTGATACAATTAGCTACCTTGACCGTACGAGCACCCTCTGGGTTGGATTTATCTACTAATGGATTAAGGTGAGTATTGCGGTCACCCCCCAGCAGGATTGCCGCTTCCGGGCAAGAGCGTACCACTGAAAGCATCTGTAGAAACGGTGAAACATCATCTATCACAGGGCCGTACATGTTAATGATCATCACAAGGGCCATTCCTATCCTGCCCTGCACCACCGCCGAGCATCCACACTGGTACGTACAGCTGTAAACCCTACTCCCCTTTTAATTATAGTGAGGACCCCTCTGGCATAGGTGGAATAAGATGAAGCTAGCCTGTAAGCCGGCCATCTGCTCGCTATTGTAGCTTCAGTAGTTTTTCTCAAATGAGTTTCTTGCAGCAGGGCTATTTGAACATGATGTCTGTCGAGCTGAGCTAGAATTTGTCTAATCTTCTTGGGCGTATTTAACCCTCACACATTCCAGGTTATACAAGTGAGCTTATCACCCGTCATCTGCAAACAGCTTCAAAGCCGCCTACCCAGCGCGCTAATACCATGCGGACAGTTGTATCTCCATCCCGACCACACCAACCATACCATTCATATTGCAAGTACTGTTGGCTGATAAAAAAAGAACAGACCCTCCCTCACCCCACCCACTTTAGCTTCCCCAACATGCCAAAGACATAGCCCACATGCAACTCCCACCCCCACAAAAATTGAAAAAAACAGAACATCAGCTGGGGAATACCCATGAGGGGGATATATGACGTTAAAACGCATGTTTTTACAACGCATACCGTTACAACGGGACTTTTACAACGCCAATACTATTACCACGCATGTATTTACAACGCATTTTTTTACAACGCAGGTACCTTTACAACGCATACCATTACAACGTAAGTATTGGTAAGTATATATATTTTTTTTAATTGTATATTATTTAAAATTAATATAATGTAATGTAATTGTATTTAATTTAATTTAATTTAATTTAATTTCATTTAATTAATTTAATTTAAATTTAATTTTATTTTATTTTTACCCTGTACCCCTTTACCCAAAAACCCAAAACTGACCCTGAACCCTAAAAATACCCCTTTACCCAAAAACCCAAAACTGACCCTGAACCCTAAAAATACCCCTTTACCCAAAAACCCCAAACTGACCCTAAACCCTAAAAATACCCCTTTACCCAAAAACTGAAAACTGACCCTAAACCCTAAAAATACCCCTTTACCCAAAAACTGAAAACTGACCCTGAACCCTAAAAATACCCCTTTACCCAAAAACTGAAAACTGACCCTGAACCCTAAAAATACCCCTTTACCCAAAAACTGAAAACTTACCCTGAACCCTAAAAATACCCCTTTACCCAAAAACCCAAAACTGACCCTGAACCCTAAAAATACCCCTTTACCCAAAAACCCAAAACTGACCCTGAACCCTAAAAATACCCCTTTACCCAAAAACTGAAAACTGACCCTGAACCCTAAAAATACCCCTTTACCCAAAAACTGAAAACTGACCCTGAACCCTAAAAATACCCCTTTACCCAAAAACCCAAAACTGACCCTGAACCCTAAAAATACCCCATTACCCAAAAACCCAAAACTGACCCTGAACCCTAAAAATATCCCTTTACCCAAAAACCTAAAACTGACCCTGAACCCTAAAAATACCCCATTACCCAAAAACCCAAAACTGACCCTGAACCCTAAAAATATCCCTTTACCCAAAAACCTAAAACTGACCCTGAACCCTAAAAATACCCCTTTACCCAAAAACCCAAAACTGACCCTAAACCCTAAAAATACCCCTTTAAAAAAAACCTAACATATAACATTTTAAATATAATTATATACTTACCAATACTTACGTTGTAATGGTATGCGTTGTAAAAGTACCTGCGTTGTAAAAACATGCGTTGTAAATAGATGCGTTGTAATGGTATTTGCGTTGTAAAAGTTCCGTTGTAATGGTAGTGCGTTGTAAAAAATGCGTTGTAATGTGTGTTTACCCATGAGGGATGTAGCGGCAAATCCTCTCCCCGGTCTAGAAGGGAGGGGGGCCATCCAAGGTGTATCACGTCTCACAACCCTGCGGCCATCCTAGTATCACTGTATATACCCAGCGCAGCGGCGGACAGTCGGGCGTTTCTCAAACCGTACCTAAGCAAGCATATCAAGGCATACAGTAATCTGTCAATGTTATGACACTCTGGTCCCATAGTATGACCCAGCTCAACGGGAGCCCAGCAAATTTTCCAGCATATGATGACAACCCAAATGGAGAGGCTGAATCCCTGTGCCCACAGCGCCCGCCATTAATCACAACCCTCCCAAGTGCACAACCCGCATTCTCTGTGTATCAATCAACGGACCCCACTTTTTCAAAGTGTAAAAGAACAAGGGGCTACATATGCATGTAATTACGATCAGAATATACAAAGGTAAAGTTCCTGGTGCTCACTGATTTTCAATCATCCACATCTGAAGTGTGAGCCGGAGGGCTGTCGCGACGCCGCAGCGACTTGGCATAGTCCATCGCCAGTTTAGGACTTTTGAAGATTTTGGAATTGGCTGCCTCACCGATACGCAGCCGCGCTGGGTAAAGCATGGCGTACGGAATCTGTTCCTTCACCAGCAGCTTCTTCACACCCTGGAACTCTTTACGTGCGGCCAACACTGTAGCCGTAAAATCGGGGTAGAAAGATAGTATATTGCCTTGGTAGTTGATGGTGCCTTGTTGTCGAGTGGTTCTCAAAACAGAGCTGTGATCCCTAAAATTTAGAAACCTGGCGATAATCGGCCTCGTCAGGGCCCCCGGAGGGGGGCGTGCCGCCAGGGACCTATGCCCAAGCTCCACCGCAAACATAGGTGACAGGGCCTTTGCACCACATACGTCCCCCAGAAGAGTCTCCACATAGTCCTCAAGGCGTCCCACATTGGTAGACTCCAGTAGGCCCAAAATGCACACATTGTTGCGCCTCGAGCGCGGTTCGATGTCCTCGTTCTTGGCTTGGATTATTGCTAACAGCTTTGTCATGTCCGCCTGTTTCGTGGACACCTGCTGCAGGCCATCCTCAGCATCTGAAATGTGCTGCTCCGCTTCCCCCAGCCTCGCAGCCTGTTTGTCCAGCTTAGAGGAAAAGTGGTCCATTCTACCATTCAATACCTCTATTTTCCCATCAATAGACTGGAGGATAGCCTGAATAGCGGCCAGCGACTTCTCCAGTGTCGTGGGCACAGGGGCTGACACCTCCAGTTCCGAGTCCGAGGCAGCACTCTGCAATGACTTACCCCGCTTGCATAGCTCAAACGTTAGTCTCGGTTGGTATTTTTCAGGCTTGCACATGATGTCACTCCCAACCGCTGTGTTGCAACGCAGCAAGGGATGGCTGGCTTCCACAGGTCACAGTCCTGAATGCCCGCGTGTCACTATTCACTGCGTGTAATTTCTGCCCCGGAGGTGCTCTATCGCCAGTACAGTACCTCTACAGAGGCTCCAGTTCCGCCGCGCTATCACTATGTGTCTCGGGGCACCACTCCTCTTCCAGCTCGTCCCTGCCGCAATCCGCTCCACCGGCACGGCGCTGCTTTCCCCACATGCAGGCCTCAAGCACTACGTCACAGAGCAAGGGAGAAAGGTAGGTCGAGCTGCGCAGACAGCTCTCACCCGTCTATGGGCTAATGCTGCAGATTGAGGCTGTCTCCCTCCTTGCTTTCGTCCTTTCAAGATTGGGGCACCACGCTGTCCCCCAGCGTGCACATTTCTCCCCGCTGTGCCAATGAGCAATTGATGCCGCCGCACCTCTATCGCCGACAGTCTCCAGCAAGGCCCTTGGAGCGCGGCGCCGTATAGAAGCAATCAGCGGCCCACAGCAGCACCACACCGAGCGGCCGCGGACCACCGATGTCCCCGGAGCCGGCCGCTCACGTAAATCTCACCGCCACAAGCACTGCAGAAGGCTCCCTTGCGGGGGTCCCGGCGCCGGTCACAGAGGGCCGCCGTGCTTGCTCGACCGGCCCCGCTGGGTGTAATCAGGGCACCTCCGAAGCATCCGCAGGCACCAAATGTCGCCGCCGTTGCTCTCCGCAGGCAGTATGCCTCCTCACGTAGTCTCCGCCACTGTTAATCGCCGCCGCCTTCTGCCGCCATTACCATGCGGTCCGCTGTAAGCCGCGTGGATCACTTACCCCCCGGGAGGGGAGTACACCGTCAGGAAGGACCTCGGCAGGGAGCCTGTGTTCACCCGCTGTAAATCTGCCTCTACTTCACATCGGATGGCCGGGTCTGAGACAGGATTAATGTAGGATTTTAAAAGGCAGCCGGCAGAGCTACACTAGTATGCAGCCATCTTGCTGAGCGCCAAGTCACGCCCCCCCCAGTAAATGATGACCTTACTGAGAACCAGGATACACCGGTCTTTTTTGGGGCTCTTCAATGATTCCCTCACTATCATCCTCCAACAGTGCCTATCATCTCTCCATAGCCCCACTGTCATATGTATTTCATTTGTTTTATAGCTCTCCGTAGGAAAGTAGGATCTGTTTTCATGGTCACCCCTACTTTTTGCTTTGTGTCAGTATGTTTTTGACTAGTCTGACTGGGATTCTGCTAATCAGGAACCCAGTCACTGTGCTTCTTCCCTAAATTAGACCATGGTAAGTACTTTTGTACATCCACAATTGGCTACTGGTGTGCCCTTGTAAGTCCCGAGTATAGAGTACTGAGGTACCCAGAGCATAGATACATCAGGGTTCAGATTCTTCTTTTCAAGAATCCACCCTTGGTTTCCACCGGACTCTTGCATAGTCTTCTCCAGCGGCATCTTTCCTGAAGTCCTCCATTGTGGTCTATGGCGGTATCCGATGTCATTTCACATCTATGCACCAGCTTCCCTGGTGTAGGTCTCATGGTTCCAGGGGTATTCCGGGGTGTGGTGACTCTCTAAACTCCTGTCTTCCACAGGGTTTCTTCAGGGTCCACTGGGAAGGGTCATTCTTCCTAAAAACTGCAACTGCGACTTCCCCGTTGATTTCTGTTGGACAGACGGCTGTTTCGACTCTGCACACTACCTCCATGAGGTTTCTGGGTACTTACCATGAGTGGTTGCTTGTGCCCCCAGCTCCTCTGAGCCTCCTAGGGGAAGTCCCAACTTCGGTCGCAGTTCGCATTCAACTTTTTAGGTCAAGCCTGAGTCATCATACATGCGCTACTCTGCGAGACTTGCTGTAGTAGAGTATGGAAGAGAAGCCCCGCCCACTCTCCGCCTATATTTTTCACTGGCTTGTGTCTTTCTCCTTTGTAAATGCTGGCTTCTGATTCAGAAATTGGCTTGTTAGTCCCTACTTAGTACGGCCTTGTCTTCATTTGTAACCTTCCATGGCTACTGGCCCCTTTACTTCAGTTGTTACACAGTATGTGTTATTTAGACTTGTAAGCAATATTTTCTTTATTGAGTTTCTCCTACTTCAGGCCCGATGACGTGCTTTGCTCACATTCTGCGCGCTTTGCGCGCTTTCACTTTCAAGAAGCCGGACAATGGCATTGCAAATATTTTTATGCACGGGAGCCGCTCTTGATCACAGCACCTGCTTAGTTGAATATGCATGGCCGCAGCATATGATAATGTGGCACGGCTCCCATGTGATCATTATTGTTTTTATAGAAAGTATCAAGTGCCCAGTCTGAGGGCGGACCCGCCGCTAACGTCATTAACTTGGTACAAGGGACAGGACAGGCATAATACCAGTCAGTTTGATGCATTGGCGCCTTGCCTTATCATGCCTCCTGCTTAATTTACTTTAATAAAACGATTTCACATGCGCTACTGCCACTTTTTTATTAATTTAACCAGCGAGGCACGGCTCAATGGCAGACACAATTTTCTTTTATTTTTTGTGCACTGCGGTCACCAAAACGGAAGTCCCATTCAAATTCCAATGCAGTAAAGCACCATCAATTATTTAGTCAACTTTTTACCCACATAGCATGTTGACAGATTCTACCAATCTTTTGGCATACGCCAAAATATTTGCCTTTTCCAAAGCTTTGGGGAAAGAGTTCTGTAAATTCAGCAAATGTGGAAGTGGGTCTGGGAGTAAAAGGTGTGCACCATAACCTATGATTAGGGATCTCGAGGGCTGTGGGCGTGGAAAGTGCAGGCTTGGGGGAGCTCCTGCAGCTGAAGAACCTGAGCCAGAGGAGGCAGGCGACAGGGACTGATGTACTCTGAGAATCCCCCTCCCCAGATCCTGAGGAATGCGTACAGGAGAGAGGGAAGGAGGGAGAGAGTGAGGGGAGAGCCACGCACACCAGCAGAGCCTCACTCACCGTCCGTGCATGTTGATAAACTTGGATCGCTGGTTAGCCTCTTTACTCGTCTCCAGCTCTACCTGCTCTGTGCTGGCTCCCTAACATGTGTAGCGCCGCTTCACAGGGCTGGAAGTGCTCAGCTTGGGGTGCGCTGGAAGAAGCCAGAGGGGTGGCATATTGGCCAGAAGCGGCGGTTGTCTTGTCCGGGTAAAGGCTCTTAGCAGGGCCGCACTGCAATCAGCTGGCCTGGTGAGTTTGTGCAACTTTATCGATCTTTGTGGGGTAGTTTTGTAGTAAAAAGTTGAGTGCATGTTAGTTCCACGCACTGGCAGGTTCCTTGATTCCAGCGAGTTCTAAAGTTCTGGGGTTTGGGCCCCAATATTTATATTCACAATCCCTTTGTTCTCTCAGGCATGGGACCTGGCCCGTAACATGTTCTATCACCGCAAGCAGGGAAGCCCATCGAGGTATGGATTGGCCAACCCTGGCTTTAGGCCTGGAAATGGCCCTTTTTGCAGGGTTATCCCCAAACCTTTTGCTTCTTCCTCCTATTTTTCCTGACCTGCTGTTGGTTTTAGGACTCTGGGCACTTTACCACTGCTATCAGTGGTAAATATGCTCTCCGTGAAATTTGTATTATGGATTGGTGTTTCCATGATTGGCATATTTGATTTACTGGTAACCTAGTAAAGTGCACTGAGTGTGCCAGAGCCTGTAAATCAAATGATACTAATGGGCCTGCAGCACTGATTGTGCCACCCACGATTAGCCCTGAAAAAGTAACTCAGGCCTGCCATTGCAGAACCTGTGTGCAGTCTGGCACTGCCATGTTGACTTGGCAAGTGCACCTACTTGTCAGGCCCTAACTTTCCCTTTCCGTACATGGGAGTCACCCCTAAGGTAGGCCCAAGGTACCCCTGTGGGCAGGGTGCAGTGCATGTGAAAGGTGGGACATGCCCTGGTGTGTGTGGCATGTCCTGATAGTGAAATACTTCCAATTTCGTTTTACACCATTGCAAGGCTACCTGTTCCCTAGGATAGCATGGGGGTTTGCTTCTAACATCTTATAAGCATAACTACCCCTGGGAACAAGGTAGGAAAATAACGTTTATTATGCCTGAGCTCAGAATGTTAAAATGCATCTTTAGTGCATCTTTACATTCTGTGTTTGAAAATGCCACTTTTAGAAAGTAGGTATTTTCTTGCTTATTCATCCAGTGTGCCTCTGCTAGGATGTGGATTGACTATCTGACTTTGGAGTGACAGGGGTTGGGGGTGTGCAGTGGCTCCAGAAAGTCTGGATGGGTCAGGGCTGGGCTGCATTTAGAGTAGGGGAGGAGATTTCCTTTCACCTGAAGGGGCCTAGCCTGTCTTCCACAATACTGTCTCCACCTCCTGCCAGGACGCTGGGCTAGACAGGACTGAACTTGTTTGGATTAAGCAGAGACACTCTCTGCCTGAGAGAACAAAGGGATTGTGAGTATAAATATTGGGGCCCAAACCCCAGAACTTTAGCACTCACTGAAATCAAGGAACCTGCCAAAAAGAAAAGCTGGAAGAGCTGCCAGCAGGAGTACAGTCCCTTTTCTGTGTTGTTGCTTTGTTGGGTTGGCCTGCAGTTGCTGATTCTGCCTTGGGCAGTGAAAGGACTGGACTGAACTATCTTTTATTTGTGCTGATTATCTCCAGGGGCTTCAAGTAGAGCTTGCCTCCTGTTCTGAAGTCTCAAGGACTGCAAAGACTTCACCAACCTCTGGTTACCGCTTCTGGAACTGCTGTTTCACTTGCCACAGAGAAGGGAAACGCAACAGACTCCGTCACCGACTAAGTCGCTGGCTCTGTGTCCTGACGGCACCACAGAAGACATCGTACGCATCATGCACTGCAAACCTGGTCTCACCAACGACGAAGACCGAAGCCACCGCCACCAATCTGCTGCTTGCACCGTGAGCTGTGGGCACCGCACTCTGCACCACCTCGCTTCACTTCGCCACCGATGCCCGTTGCTGCTGCTGACTTCGACACCTGTGACCACATCGTGGTTAGGGGCACCACTTGTAGGTTTCACAACGCACCGCCTCGTCCCACACAGCAGTCTGGGCCGACCAATGCCAGCTCCCGCTAACCGACTCTGTCACTTGCACCGCAATCTGCCAGCACCGCGTAACGAGTAGGGCCTTGCCCTGCACCACTGGGCTTGGTCTCACCAATGCCGTATGGATGATCGGCTCCCAGACGCTGCCTGCACTGCATCGAGGGCACCGCACCCTACACCGCTTCCATTTTGCAATGCAACCGTGATGGAAGCCACGACTGGCTCATACCAACATGCCAGCCACAATGAGAAAGGTACTGTTAATAGTGAGTCTGTCCACGCTTTCACTGGTCCGTACCGACGCGGTCGACTAGAACTGTTAGACTCTATTGTTTTCAGCTTCGCGGTAACCCCAGATGGAGCACCCGACTCGTACGAACTATGTTTTTGAGATATTTCTTCAACTTTAAGGATATCTGGCAAAGTATATATTTTTAAAGTACTGTATGTTGGATTTTTATCACTGTATTACTGTTGGTTATGTGCAAATGCTTTACACACTGCTTCTGAGATAAACTTGACTGTTCGTGCCAAGCTACCAAGGGGGTGAGCAGGGGTTATTTTTAGGAGTGTAACTCCCTTATCCTGAGTAGAAAGAAGGGTCCCTACTTGAACAAAAAAGTGCAAACCCTTGCCAACTAGAGACCCCCATTTCTAACACACTGTGTGGTTCATTTTCATTCAACCTACACAACATGATTACATGAAACAAGCTGCTTATAACTCCTTCACGATAAGCCTGAAGGCTGCTCTCCACAACTACCACTTTCAGAGCTTTCAAAGGTTATCTAAGACCACTAAAATCACCATAAGTGTTGCCTGGATTAGTGCAAGCTGCTTCACTTAAATAAGTGTACACCATATACTAAGCCATCCTCCTATATTGATGCGCAGAGGTTAGGATTTAAGCCTGCACTGTTTTACCAGCTAATTTAGGTTTGGTTAGATCAAAAACAATCACTAGCTTAGGCACATATAAAATACTTTTTGTAAGTAGTAAGTTCTACTGAACATTTTGGATTGGTAGTCAAGGATCTAGCACAACTCTTTCTCCAATCTTTGGAAGTTTAATTTTCTCTAGGGTAGATAGGGGCAACACCACACTACACCTAGTTACCCTGTCTTTACTTGTGGAGGCCAGGTGGTTCCAACCCTCTAGATACAGTGGGGTTAAGTTCCAGGAACATAGGACCTTGGCTGCATCCTGGAAGATAAAGACAGGTAGTAATCCTAACACAGAGCAACTCTGAAAGATGCTCCTGCAGTATGACTGCCAGAATCCTGAGAGGCAAGAGCAGCAGGAAGCCTCTGGGTTGGGTGGGGCTCATAAAGAAGGATTAGTGGTGTCTCACCCCAATGACCCCACTTCTGAGCGTGACCTGGATGAGTCGGATGACTCCACACTGGTGAACTCTGATCCCCCAGGGAATAGTGCATGGTATAACGCGAGTCCCTTGAGGTAGGTCACTCTTTATTCCTCCTGGGAGGGTGAAAAGGGCCCAGGGGAGGTTTAGATCCTCTTCAGTCAATTCCAATGCCTCTAACACCCCCACAGGGACCTCGATTTCTAGCCAGTGGTAGAACTCATTAGAGAGGGAATACCACCTGCTCAAACTTGAGAGAGCCGAGCTCAGGCTCAGAAGCAACAGTTGGGCCTTGATTACGAGGCCCTGGAAGTGCAGAAAGAAGGTTAGGAAGAATGTGGGTCTAGGGTCCCATGGTGGTATCACTAGTGAATCCAGAGTCAGTGAAACTTCCTTCGATTCTAGGTACCTGAGAAGGAGACTCCCTACTTACCAGGAAGGGGAAGATATCCATAAATGGATTATTGCTTTAGGGAGGGCCTGTAAAGTTCAGAAGGCGCTCAAGGGCAGTGGGCAGCGATCCTGTGGCTCTCCTTTTCTAACAAAGGTAGAGACAAACGTCTTACTGTTAGGGAAGGAGGATACAGCAATCACTGAGTTTGAAGAGTGCCCTCATAGAAGGGTTTGGTGTAACCTCTGAACAGTACACGGCTAAGTTTAGGGACACACAGAAGGTACACACCCAAGACTGGGAAGATTTTGTAGACAGTGCTGTGAAGGCGCTCAAAGGCTGGCTTCATGGAAGTAATGTGCATGATTACATAGGGCAGTTCAATTTACTATTGAGGGAGCACTTAGTTAATAACTGTCAAAATCAGCAACTGCACCAGTGTCTGGTAGATCTGTCCTCTCCCCAAGAATTGGGAAAGAAGGCAGACAAATGGGTTTGTACCAGGGTTAAGACTAAGGGCCAGATGTAGGTAAATTCATTTTACCGATTCTAAAATACCGACTCATACCGAATCCGTATTTCTGAATCGGAAAATGAGATGTAGATAACAAATCGGTAAAAATTACCGATTCGGATTCACTCGGAATCTGAAACCGGCATATACCGAATCGGTATTCTCCGACTCGGTAAATTCTGAATCGGTAAAACCCATACATTCCAATGGGCCTCATGGCCCATAGGAATGAATGTGTTTTACCGAATCGGAATTTACCAAATCGGAAAATACCGATTCGGTAAATACCGATTCGGAAATTTGAAACTGACAAACATGTGAGCCTGTGAACCAATCAGGAACACCAACCACATCCAAAACCAAAGCTACAGTGGAATCAACCAATCAGAATCAAGCACCCCTCCCCAGTACCTGGGAGTGGCCACACCCATGCAGGTGCAGAAACCAACAGTCAAGAGAGAAGGAGGACAGACTGAGGAGCAGGCTTCCCTGAGTTTACCTGTACAGCACCATGGAGAGTCAGGATGGACAGAGGGATGCTGCAGAGCGCAGAAGAAAATTGAAATTCAGCCCTGAAGAACTGCAGATGCTTGTTGCAGAGGTTGTCAAACATTACAGCAAGATATTTGGGAAACAATCACTGCATGTTGCGGAGTCCATCAAGCGCACTACCTGGATTGACATTCAAGCAAAGATAAATGCCATTGGTGTCACCCACCGTGAAATAGACGATTTAAAAAAAAAAGGTGGTATGACCTTCGCATCATTACCAAAAAGAAACTAGTTGCCCACCGAAAAGAAGCTGCAGCAACAGGGGGAGGCAGAAACCGAGCACCACGACTCACCGACATTGAGGAGCTGGTGGAATCCACCTTTGAGCCTGAATCCATTCATGGCATTGGGGATGCTGACAGCTCCGCAAGAGCTGCAAAGAAACAAGGTAAGATGCATGTACATTGTCATGAACCCATTTACCTATTCCCCTTCCACACTCTGTGTGCCTACATCATATTCCAGAACAGGTATTACTAATGCCCAGCAATACATAATGGGAGACGTAGTCATAGGTAGATACCTCTATGCAGTCAGCATACCATACAGCAAGGGATGCGACACACTACTAGCATAAGCAAATGAGGGACAGGCAAATGTGTGATAGTAGTGTGATTTAATCATGAGACACAGGTGAACTACTCCACTGACACAATGTCCATGCCTGTCCACAGGAGAGTCATCGCGCAGCACAGAAAAGGATAGGGAGAAGAGGAGAGATGAAGCTGGTCCCAGCACAGTACAAGGAGGGAAGGACACAGAGCAAGCAGCAAAGTCATCTCAGGAGACAACCACACCACATTCTCAGTCTCTTCTTTTGTTTGGGAGTCAGGAGCAGCTGCACAGTCCCCCACCCCAACAACTCCGTCCCCTGTGCTGGAAAGGGCAAGGCGGCTTGATGTGCCCCCTCCCTGCATACTGGAAACATCTGAGGAGGAAGAGGATGAGGGTGACATGCCCATCAATCCACTAGAGTCAGCCAACCGTGAGCAGCAGCCCACTCCCAGAGCTGTGCGGGCCAGTGTCCGAGGATGAAGGTCACGGGAGGCAGCTGAAGGGCATCACGGTCAGGGTGTCTTCTGCGGTCTGGAGGCCACCATGGTCAAGGTCCAGCGCTTGCAGGCAAGGGCAATGATGGGTGTTGAGAGGCAGGCACGCAGCACCAACAACAAGCTGGATGACATAGGCAAGGGCATAGGAGACATTTCTGAGAGCATGCAGTCGATGGCATCTGGCATTACAGACATGACACAGTGCATGACTGTCCTGTGCGACAAGTTGGACAGGGACCACTCGGACCAGGCTCGTGTGTATGTGCGGAAGCAGACAAAAGCCTTAAACAGATTTGCCACTGCAACCTCCCTGCTGTGCAGACGGTCAGTGGCGATGCAGGATGCTATTGTTCATTGCTGCACCAATCTATCTGTGGGGATGGCCTGAGTGCCCTCTGCCATGGAGTTCATGCTCGCACAACAGACAGCCACCCGAGGCGACACATGTGTGGCTGACAGTGAGGAATCCACCAGCAGGAGTGGCGCAAGCACTCCTGTCCCAGAAATACGCAGGAGCGGCAGGCGTCATTCAACAGAGACAGGCCACACCGAAAGCCATGACACACAGCCACATCAGTCCCACCCTGTAATCCGTGGACGTAAACATTGACTATGCCCTCCTCCCAAAGGACAGGTCACAGTGGTGTTAACTGTGACCACCCAGTCATGGACATTGCTATTTCGTCTAACCATTGTGTGGTATCATAGCACTTGCGTAGTGAAAATAAAACTACGTACATCATAATCATGTCTGTGTCTCATTACTTACTCAGAAATATTGCTGTGTGATCTCTGCCCGTTTCAGTCTCCCACCTGTAGCTGGTGCTGCTACTGTAGCATGGGGCTCTGCCTGTTCTGTGTCATCATCAATGTCCTCATGATGTGTGATCTCCACCTCTGTGCCTTCCTTGGTGGCGAGATTGTGTAACATGGCACAGGTCGCAATGATTTTGCAGCACAGGATTGGAGTGTACTGGTGTGCCCCTCCACTCTTGTGGAGGCAGCGAAACCTGCTCTTGAGGAGTCCAAATGTGCGCTCCACAACGTTGCATGTAGATCTGTGAGCCACATTGTACCGCCTTTTACTCCTGTTGGATGGGTTGAGGTAGGGGGTGAGCACAAAGGACCGCAGGGCATATGCACTGTCGCCTAGGGGGGAGTAAGATTGACATTAGTTGCATGTACATGATACATTTATCTACTGTGAGTGTCAGGGTGTGTCAATGTCCTTTACCTAGCAGGTATCCATTTCCAAATTCTCCGGCATCTAGACGTGTGTAGATCCCACTATTCTGAAATATGAACGAATCATGGGTACTTCCTGGGAATTTTGCAACGATGTCTGTGATGATGTTGCCAGCGTTGCATATGACCTGTACATTGATGGAGTGCGTAGACTTCCGGTTCCTGTATATGTGTTCTGTGGCTGCAGGTGGACAGACTGGTACGTGGGTGCCATCTATGCAGCCTATCACGTGTGGGAAGTGTGCCAGTTGATAGAAATCCGTCTTGGTCTTTGCAAGTTCCACAGGTGTGTCAGGGAATGAAATATAATGCCCCATCCTCTGCATCATGGCGTCAAGAAACCTCCTGAAGAAGCGGGACAGGCAGCTCTGGGACACACCACCCACTGCAGCTATCACACTCTAGTAGCTCCCAGAGGCAATCAGGTGTAAGCTACACAGCACCTGCACATGGGGTAGGATGGCGTGGGCCCTGGGTGGTGGGTGCTCCAGGAGTGGGTGTAGGTCCCTGATCAGGTCCTGGATGGTTTGGGGATGTAGCCTGTACCTCTGGAGTATTTTTGGCTCTGTCAGTTGGAAAAGTGTTATCCTCTGCCTGTACACTTGTTCTTCCCTTAGCCATTCCCTCTCTCCTGCTGCCTGTAGTCTTTGCCGCCTTGCAATGACGTAGAAAGCCGCCATTCTGCTCACACTGTTGCATTTTGGGACTCATTTTATGGCCTTCACCTGGTTACCACCTGCATTCAATCCATGGTAAATACCGACTCATAAATACCGAATTTCCGTAAATTCTTTATTTTTCGGGTTTCCTACATCTCCATGCCCATTATTTTACAGTTTCTTATTTATCGAATCGGTAAATAAGAATTCAGTAAATATGAATTCGGAAAATTCCGCTTCGGTAATAATCCGACTCATATTTACCGAGTCGGAATTATACCGACTCGTATTTACCGAGTTGGTATTATACCGACTCATGTTTTCCGAATCGGTGGAAATTGGGCTCCTACATCTCATTTCATGTATACCGGTTGGTAACAGCCGAAATTACTGATTTTCGGCCGTTGCCGACCAGTATTGGCCGACCTACATCTGGCCCTAAGTCTCAAGGTGATGTTGACCAGAAGAGAGATTCTTTCAAGACCCGAGAGAAATGTGGGGAAAAATCTAAAGAGAATTCCTCTGAAGGTCCCCAAAAGTCTTCCTCTGGGGGTGGTTCCCAATCCTCTCCCCCCCCCTGGTAAAAAACCCTTGTGCTATCTTTGCAAACAGAAAGACCATAAGGCAAAAGATTCCAGTTGCCCTAAGGCTAGCACCCCCACTACTACTACTACTACTACTACTACTACTACTACTACTACTACTACTATCACTACTCCTATACCCCCTAGTGCCCCTAGCAGTAGCCCTCCTAGTAATAGTTGTGCAACCAAAAATTAGTTGGGTTCTCGTAGGATGCGGAGGTGGATTCTGGCCTAGCCAGATCCACCACACAGGCCTCCTCAGTATGTGATGGTAGCATGGGTTTTGCCACTTTAACTGTACGTCCCAATACCTTGGACAAGTACAGACAGGAGTCTCTGATTAATGGTTAGAAAGCTGTAGCCATGGTGACAGGGAATCTTGTGTCCCTTCCTCAGCTTCTACATGCGTACACGTACCAGGTGGCCAACACTGATGGAGTCAGAACAGATCACCCCATGGTCATAGTCAATCTCAGCTGGGGAGGGGTAACAGGCCCTACGAAGGTTGCAGTGTACCCCAATCTACCAGTAGTTTTCCTCCTAGGCAATGAGCTAGAAACATCAGCCTAGGCTGAAGTAGACCTTAAGGCCCATCTAGAGATGATAGGCCTCCATGAGCAGATTGGTGTGACCCCTAGGGCCACAAGTCCAACAAAAGGGAAACCATGGAGCAGTGGAGCCCGAAAGCATGGGCCACCCAGCTCCAACAGAGACCAGAAGAAAAATCCTCCTCCACAGACGCTAGGTGACAGTCAGCTTCTCAGGGAGCTGATCATTCCCCTGTGAAGAAACTGCCCCAGAGGAGGGCAGGCCTGTCCTGGCAGGGCCTCTAAGGTCAGGGGAGTCTTCCAATGTGGTACCATGTCTGGAGCAGGATGCACCTCTCTGCTAGACATGAGTCAGCCAGGTGCTGCAGAGGCCAGGGATGTCAGTGGACTCCACAAGGTCTACGGCCAGGAGGAATTCCCTCATCCACAGATTAGGGACCCCCAGCCTAGTAGTACTAGCTAGGTGGATACCCCTCAGCAATCTGAGGGATCCCTCTTACCCTTAGCAAGTGATATCCCCCAAATGGGCTTTGTTGGGCAAAGAGAGATCTGGGCAGGCCTGTCCCACACCTTCACTTGACCCACTTTGTTCCAGACAGCCAGGATCAATCAAAAGCTGTAATCAGCACAAGGTTGCCTCCTAGAGATAAGTACAGGTCAGTCATAGAGAGAAAGGACTCTGTTGTGTCCAGTATTCTTTAGAAGTTGAGAATAACCCTGTTAGGGCCTCCCTCCCTATTCACACCAGCAGCCTCTCTATTGGCTCAAACAGGTGACAAGTAGGCATCCCAAACTTCTGAGAGCATCCAAGCCCCTACATGGGAGGAGCTTCTCAGTGCACCATAAAACAGGGAGTATCCATGCTAGTGTAGTTGAAATTCCTTCTATGTCAGCGTAGGAAATAAGGACTCTACGGGGCAAGGTTAGCCTTATCTCCTTTCGTTGTGGGGGGAGGGAGGGGTGTTATGTAGCAAAATAGGAACTGCTTTCCTGGTTACCCCCACTTTTTGCTTGGTTTCAGTATGTTTTTGACTTGTCTGACTCAGATCCTGCTAATCAGGATCCCAGTCACTGTGCTTCTTCCCTAAATTCGACCATTGTAAGTGCTGTTGTACATCCACAATTGGCTTCTGGTGTACCCTTGTAGGTCCCTAGTAGATATGGTACTGAGGTACACAGGGCATAGGTACACCAGGGGTCTCCAATGGGCTGCAGCATGTATTGTGCAACCCATGAGAGATTACTCAAACTGTGACTACAGGCCTGCCATTGCAGCCTGTGTCGGTTGGCATTTGCACCTCTCATGACAGATATAAGTGTCCCGACTTGCTTGAATCAAGAACCTCGAATAAAATGTTAATCTTATAATTCAACCTGTACGTCTTACTAATTTCCCTTGGATGTATGTGTATCTTAGTGACGCTTGCCTATGTGTTTTACTAATATGAATAACCCTGGTTCCTAAAATGGCCGCCGCTTTGGGATTTTCTACTGCACATGCGTTAGTCACACTCACGTGACGTGACGTAGTTGCAGTTCTGGTGGGAAAATGTGCGCATGCGTACTTGCCTCTAAAATGGCTGTCTGTTTCCTAACGTGGTGAAGCTTGCACAAATGCTAGTGTGTTTTCGTCTGTTGCACTAATTATAATGCCATAGTATATTTTTCCAAATTAAGAAGTACAAAGTAGCTATTCTTGGTATACAATGAATTCATTTATTTCCATGTTTTAATTTGTTTTCGCTTACTTTCCATGTACCGCGGTATTGAGTTTCTGATGCAAGGCTCAAGACTCCATATTGAGATGATGTTCTGCGCATGACCGTATTCTGCCGGTGGCATTGACAGGGTGCCAACTGAAGGTCCCTGCCAAGACGTGCCTGGGAAGATGCACCTTCACCCAGCCGGAGAAGCTAAAATATGTTACATTAGAAACAAATGTATTTCTTCCTATTGTATTCTGTAGAATCGGTCATGGGAACCCCAAAACCAATAGGCGGTTCCAGAATATGTAAAACTCGGCTTGTAGACGTAAATTGTGATTGGTGTATTAGCCTATCCTACTTGGGGACCAATCGAAATTGGGGATTCTGACACTTGCAACATTTGGGGGGTGGTACACTGACCCGAAAACAGTATAACTAGCCTAGGTTTAGCTAGAGAAATTGTCCGACTTGTCTGAATAGCTGACCTGTCACTGACCCAAAGCACTCAATAGGTGACTGAATACAGAGCGCTGCGGAGCACTCTGTCCGAATTGACCATAGACTCAAAGGTTTTACTAAACCTTAAGTGCTGGCAGAGCACTTTGCTGGGGAGTTCGCTAACCCAATCGGGGTTCTGACTGATAGCTGCAGAGAGGGTGGAGCGCAGGCGTTGCTTCCAAACTGCGGGTGCTGGTCGTGCCTTGGTGGTTCTGTCCTGATCCTAATCTGGTTTTCCTGTCCTGTTCTGGGGTGTCCATTCTGCACCTGCTGTCCCATAGATGACTGTCCTTCCTTGGGGTTTTTCCTGTCCTTGACTGATCCGTGGCCAGGGTTGGTTTTCACACCGTTCTAGGTTAATATATTGCTAAAACTCTATACTGCACTTTCTATTTTTCTGTCTTTGCTTCAATAAAGACATACCTTTGCATACGTAAATTTTCCATGCTTTCCGCATTCTACTATATGAAGAGTCAATGCATTTATCTCCATAGCATGTTCCTATGTTTCCCTACTTTTAAGAGCATATTCTCTCCATACTGTTTATGAGTTATAAAGGTGGTTTATACTTTTCTCCTGCAAAATCTGATTTGAAGTAATGATATTAGAATAATAGCATGTTCCACTTTTCCCCTCCTATTAGATGCATAGGATATCACACTTGAAGTATTTTCTCAAAGTAAATCTAGTCCGTGCCTAAGTTTATCCCATTTTTAGAAATATTCATTCCCAAATCTGTCTAGTTGAAGTTTCATTTTCGTTTCATTTTTTCCTAGACTCATAAATGGTTGCCTTAGCTTTCTTTCTATATGATTATGTGCTCTTCGTTATTTTAATTATAGACTGCTTTATTGTTGTAAATTGTACGATCTCAGAATTTGAAGTCTAAGATAAACTTTTAAAACTTCTCAGTAGTCTGTGTTTATTTAATGAATATTAAGACATTTAAAGTTGGTATTTGTATTTGCCTGCCTTTCTTTTACGGCTAGCTCCCTGATCCATTTGTGATCATAGGTACCCGTAACGGTGGATTGGTAAGTCGGGTACACTAGAAATAAATAGGAAGGAAACCAGGGTTACTGGTAGTAGAGTGTTAGGTCACCCGATCAAGGTATAAGAGAAATTGGAAATATTATGGGCCTGGTACGTGTATGGTGAAATTATATGGCCGGGTGACCTGCGATCTCTATCAGTAATTTTCTGGTAGCAGAGCTATGGTTAGGGACTAGTTAAAGTTAGGTAGGACTAGTTAAGCTAGATAGGTTGGATGCTGCTAGAAATTTATTTGCTGCTACAAGGGTAAACATTTTTTTGTGAATTGATCACTCACGTGAAATGTTTGCTTTGAAAAATTATGAAATGTTTTAAATTGTTTTTCTTATTATTATACTGATATATGTATTAACCCACTCGTTAGTAAAGTGTTATATGTTTGTTGGGAATACCCGGGGAATTGAATAGCGAGTGGTGAAGAGAATCCACTTTGCTTCGAGGTCACTGGCCTAAGGAAAGTTGGTGCAGGTTAGGCAAAACTGGAAGCACTAACTAGGGTTTTCTGAATGTATGCTCGAATAATTGATAGCAACGAGTTCGCTGGCAAAACTTCTATTGTGATATAACCTGGTAAGGGTCACACCGGAAGGAGTAGCAGGTTCGTCGGAGCTTGGTTGATAGCAAAGGGGTTCGCTGGTGAAACTTTAGGCTCTGTATATATCCCGAAAAGAAGTGGATGAGTGAAAAGGAGTAGTAGGTTCCCTAATGCTTGAGTGAAGGGTAGGCAGAAGCGATCTATCCGTAGTGTGTGAAAAGTAAATGGAAGTAGTTTACTTGCAGTGAAACAAATCTTTGCTGTCTAGACACTTGGGTACAGTGGCGAATGTGTATTCGTTGTTTAATAACAAAAGCACTTGCACTTTTAGAGAGAAATTAAGGTTCCGTTACCTTGTGAGGGAGGGAGTCAGTTGCGGAGCTGCTCTGACGTCACTCTGTGCCGCGCTGGGATTGGTAGACGCAGCGGGTGTGTAGCTGAGCTGAAATTGTAAAGGAGGGGTGAGTGCCGAAGCGTGAGAACCTGTCTCGCGAAAGGCCGCGCACCCATTGGTCGAGATTATTTGAATCCGTGCACTTGATTGGTTGCACGAAAATAAAAGACGCATTTGGATTGGGAGTGATTTGTAAACAAAGTCACTCGCAGAAATCGTATGTGGCACACGTATAGACCGCATACTAGACCTGATCCACGACATTTAGGGTTTGAAAACGATCAGTGGAAAGGGCATAACACTAGTATTATATACGGAAATAAGAGAAAATTGTCCCTTGTAAACAAAGTAAAGAATTATTTCAAAAAAGACAAACCGATTAGAACCAGAGAAGGGGTTGTCATTCCGCCACCTAATACTCCTGCATCGTTCATGATGTTTGATAAAGGATACCACTCGTGTGTATGGTTGGAAAACTGGGTGGAATACACAAAGGACGACGGAATTTTGGCTTTTCCGTTAGAAGGTACATTCAATGGCAGAATTCTATTTAATTTGAGAACCCGAATGAATGATTTGCATCCCAGACCTAGATTAACGCAGTACGAAGCTTTAGAGGAATGGGAAATCGAGGCTTTTGAGAGAGATAAACCCCGAATGGATAAAGGGTTAACAAAATTGTATCCGAAGTTAAAGCAAGAGACCAGAGATAAAAAGATGAAACAGTGGAGACAGAATATGATTGTAGAAGGGCTGTTTCCAATGATGCCAATGGGTGGTCCTCCTGCAGGAGAGAAGAGAACAGAAAAATGCAAACATTGGGTGCCCATTGGGGAGTCGGATGATGAATTATTAGATGACATGTTTATGAGAAGTCCGCCTCCTTATAATGAAGGACACAGACCCTCTAGTGAAGGGGATAATTCTCGGAGACCTCCTCCCCGGGAAGACGGCAGATCAGTAAGTGTAGGAGAGGGTTGTCAAATACCGCCGTATAATGAGGGTTTAGGATCCCTAGGTGCTAGAGATATCTGTCGAAGAACACCATTCAGTGGGGAGTCAAGATACTCGAGAGAAAGAGACTTTTGCTCTAGACCTCCCTACGAAGGTGAGGCAAGGCCCTCAACGTCAGGAATTCCGTTCTCAAGACCCCCGTCTGAGGAGGAACCAAGATCCCTAGGCACAGGAAGTTTGTTCCCAAAACCTAATTATGGTGAGGGACCAAGTGAGACACATCCCACTGCCCCGAGTTATGCCCCAACTTTGACCCCACAGGTATTACATGACACCACAGGTATTACATGACAATTCAGTAGACAGGATATTGGAGGACAGAGAACGAGAGGCTCTAGCTAAGCAGAGAGCCGAGATAATTCAGAAAATCTCCCAGTTAAATACAAGTCCTGAAGCCTTGACAATTCCGGTAACTATTGGACCAGTGGTTCCGCTGTATGGGGATAGACAGCGAAGTCCGAAGACTCCAGTTATCACTCCAGTTATAGCACAGCCAAGACCAGAACCCTTAATTGTGGATGACCAGACAAGTGAATGTGAGTCTGAGGTCTCGCTAATGGATCTGCCCATTAGGAGTACAGGAAAAAGGTTACAGAAAAGACATAATCCCTTCAATACGAGGGAGATTCAAATGGAATCGACTTCGGGTACCAAGAGTGTCACGTTGGTGACTCCTGAAGAGATTGAAAGATGGAGTCGAGAGTTAGAAAAACAAACTCCTCAGTCGAAACCTTTAGATATCTTCAAGCTGAGAGTAGAAATGGAAGAACTGATTGCAGGAAATGTAGGTTTAGATAGATTAAATACCTATTCTGAAGAAGAGCTGCTGTTTATCGGCAAGAGTTTTACCAGGAATACCAGAGTGCTCCATGAGAAACTAACAGACACTGCAGCTAGTATGGGAATAGATATTTCCAAATCAAAGCCACTGCAGAAACCCTATAGAGCTGATTTTTCAGACAAAGATCTGGAAAATATGAATGTGACAGGGAAGAAGGCGCAGGTCAAAGAATTATTGACTGTGTTGCAAAAATGGGGAGACGTAGAAAAGTGGAAAGCCAGGTGGGCAAAGAAGAAAGATGAGGCTAGATCTAAACAGACGTCTTCTAAGTTTGCTCTAAAGGAAGCTGACAAACCAGAGCAATTATACCCTATGCGTGAAGTGCCAGGTGGAAAGTACGTGCACGTTCCTTGGTCCAGACAGGATATTGTGTCCTTTACCAATGACTTTCCCAAATTACGAGAAAAGCCTGTGGACTGGTACAGGCAGGTGGAAAGGTTTGTAAAGGTGCAAAAATGCCTATGGAAAGACCTGGATGGGTTTTTCGACATAGTGGTTCCTGTGGATTTATGGACCGAATGCAAGGTGGCAGTTGATTGGCCTAATAAAGAATACACAAGGGACCCTGCTACAGGAGCTCCTTCTGATGAGGTGATGAGAAAATATGATCAGGTCATGTTACACCTGAAAAAGAAGGTGCCTGCAAAGGAAACTGATTGGACCAAAATAGATAGAACCACGCAGGAAAGGGATGAGACTGTGCACTCCTTCTATGAAAGACTGTTACAGGTGTTCAAAACTTACAGTGGTATAGATAACATCGAAATGAAGGACATGACCCACTTCATTTACAGGCTTGTAAACGGTTTGAGACCTGAAATTTGTCAGTGGATTAAAGACAATAAGATTTGTTGGCAGTCTAAGAAAATGGATGAGGTCTTACGGTACGCAAAGTACTGTGAGGACGAGATGGCAGATAAGCGAAAGGCTTTGAAGGAGAAAGTTATGTGGGCACAAGTGAAGCTAGCAGAACAACAGGAAAAGCAATTGAATAAGATGAATAAGAATACCCAAAATCAAGGCTCTGGGGGTGGTGGGAAGCCAAAGGTAAAAATGAGCAGAGAAGAGGCTAAAAAGAAATTTCCCTGCCACCAGTGCGGAGAAATTGGGCACTGGAGAGACGAGTGTCCGTATTTACAGCATGATAATACCCAAACCCCTGATTTAACTCCACAGACGCAGAATGAAAAACCAAGAAAGACCTAGCATCAGGTAAAGGCAAGTCAATTGCCCCGAGCGACAAAACCAAATTATAAGGGAAAATCACCACAGGGTGATGACATAGAGATCTGGGGAGGCAATGAGAATAGAAATACAGCCACTTCGCAGTTTCTGTTGAATGATACTTTTCTCTGTGACGATCAATACTGACGGGGCCTGAGAGGGGAGGACGAGGAGTGTGTACTTGGCGCCTCCTTGCCGGTAGACCAGTCAGGGCCATACATTGAAGGAAAGGTTGATGGAAATGATGTCACCTTTCTATTGGACACTGGTGCTACCCGTTCTACTGTGAGAACAGTGGACGTTCCAAACCTACCCCTCTCGGGAGAAGCAATCCAAGTAGTGGGCGTGTCTAATCAATTGATTAGTACCCCAGTTACTGAGCCCATGGAGATCACAATAGGGAATTTCAAAGAAATGCATAGATTTGTAGTTTGTGATACCAGTCCAGTAAACTTACTGGGACGTGATTTGTTGTGCAAAATGAACTGCACCATCTTTTGCACACCAAAAGGCGTCGAAATTCAAACCCCAGACGAAGATGGCATATACAAATTAATGTTAATCAGACCAGACTCAGAAATTAAACAAATGACTATACAAGACTTACCAGAAGAACTCCAAAAGACAGTGAAACCAGAAGTGTGGGACTTTACTGGAAAGGATGTAGGATTAATGGCAAATGTAGACCCAATTAAAATAGCCATGAAAGAAAATGCAGTTTATCCCAATACCAAGCCATACAAAATGAGTGCCGAAGTGAGAGCAGGAGTTGCCATTGAACTAAAAAGACTGCTAGAAGCAAACATCATACAAAAAGTGATGAGTAGCCCATGTAACTCACCGATAATTGGAATTAAGAAACCTAGTGGCAAGTACAGAGTAGTGCAGGACCTGAGAAAGGTAAACAAAATAGTTGTTCCATGTTGTCCTATTGTTCCCAACCCGCAGTAATCCTGTATCAGATTCCCTGGGATGCTGAGTGGTTCACCGTGATAGACCTATGTCATGCATTCTTTTCGATCCCATTTCATCCAGACAGCAAATTTCTTTTCTCATTTGCTTTCGACAGTCACGTGTACGTTTGGAATCGTGTCCCTTAAGGGTACACAGAAAGCCCCTCTATCTTTAATCAGATTCTAAAAAAGTGCCTTGAATCTTTAGTGTTACCTGGAAAATCTGTTTTGGTGCAATATATAGACGACCTTTTGGTGGCGTCTAAAAGTCATAGAGATTGTGTTATTGACACCATTGCTTTACTGAATCACCTAGGTGAAAAAGGACATAAAGTGTCCCCTGACAAATTGCAGTTCTGTACAAAATCAGTGAAATATTTGGGGCACCAAATAGAGAAAGGCATCAGAAAAGTTACCTCAGAGAGAGTCAAGATAATTCGAAACATGCAGTTACCCCGTACACAGAAAGAAGTCAGAATGTTCCTTGGGGTGGTAGGTTACTGCAGGCAATGGATTGTGGGATTTGCAGTCCTGGCAAAACCATTGATAAAAAAGACAAAGAAAGGAGCAAAGGACCTTCCGTGGAATGGGATGATGAAAGCTTAACAGCATTTACTAAATTACGAGAATGTCTGTGTACAGCCCCTGCTCTAGGAATGCCCGACTATTCCAAGGAATTTTCACTATTTTGTGATACCCGAGATAATTGTGCACTGTCGGTCCTAACTCAGGAGCATGGTTTGACTAGACGTCCAGTGGCATATTTTTCTGCCACTTTGGATCCAGTGGCTGTTGGATTGCCTGGATGTCTGAAAGCAGTAGCTGCAACTTGCACGAGTTTAGAACAGAGTGAATCCATTGTTATGGGACATCCTGTAACTGTGTATGTTCCCCATGCAGTTGTGATTTTATTGACCAGAACTAAAACTCAGTATCTCACACCTAGTCGGCTGACTAAATACGAGAGGATTCTCGTGGGTGCTGCGAATGTAGTCATTACTCGGTGCAACATTCTGAATCCAGCTACCCTGCTCCCTGACACAATGCTTGTAGAAGCCAAGGGAGAGAACGAGCATGACTGTATTGACCTGACAGAATTCAGTACTAAACCCCGCCCAGACATTAAGGAAATGCCTTTGCCTGTGGAAGATGAGGAACTGTTCGTGGATGGCTCATGTATGAGACACGAACTGGTAGGCTTAAGTGCTGCTTATGCTGTAGTCTCTATAGACGAAATTAAAGAAGCTTCCTGTTTATTTGGAGTAAAGTCTGCACAAGTAGCCGAATTGATTGCATTGATAAGAGCCTGCAAAATTGGAAAAAACAAAAGAATAACAGTATATACTGACAGTCAGTACTGTTATGGGGTTGTGCATGACTTCGGCCAATTGTGGCTACAGAGGGAGTTTCTGACTTCTTCAGGTACTCCCATCAGAAATGGAAAGGTTGTACAAGATTTGCTGGAGGCAATCCAATTACCAAAAGAATTAGCAGTGGTCAAATGTGCTGCTCATAAATCTGGCATTGACCATATAACTTTGGGAAATAACTTTGCTGATGAAGTGGCCAAACATTGTGCCAGAAATCGCATGTCTGTAAATATCGAACGGGGGGGACCTGGAAACAGCTGCCAACTTATGGTGTTTGAGGAGGTGCCCACTTGGGAAGAGTTGAGAGATTGGCAGCATGCTGTGCCTTCAAAGGAGAAGGAAAAATGGAAGAAACTCGGTTGTCGACCGAGAAGTGAGGATGGTGTCATTGTGGGCCCAAATGGTATGCCTGTGTTGCCTAGACATCTGCTTGCTTCTATGGCCAGACTGATACATGGAGATTCACACACTGGTAGGGATGCCATGGTTCTGGTTTTCCAACAAACATGGTACAATCCGAAATTCAGGAAGGTAGCAGAGTCACTCTGCCAGAGGTGCTTAACATGTCAGCAGTTTAACGCTGGGAAAAGAACAGTAGTCGAATTGGGAAAAATTGGAAAATCAGGAGGTCCCTTTGTAAGAATACAGATTGACATTATCACACTGCCTCGCTGTGAGGGAATGAGATATGTCCTAGTCATTGTCTGCCTGTTTTCAAAATGGGTGGAAGCCTACCCTGCTAGAAAGAATGATGCCATAACTGTAGCAAAATTGTTACTACGAGAATTAATACCTAGGTTCGGGGTTCCAGTCACAATTGAATCAGATAGAGGCGGACATTTTCAGAATGAGGTAATTGAGCAACTCTGTAAAGCATTTAAGGTCACACAGGTGCTACACTGTGCATATCGTCCAGAGGCTTCTGGAGTGGTGGAGCAAATAAATGGCACTATAAAATCGAGATTAGGAAAGATGTGTGAATCTACAGGCATGAACTGGATAAATGCTTTGCCTCTTGTTCTGATGGGACTCAGAAGTATTCCAGACCGAAAAACAGGCCTGAGCCCCCATGAGATCCTGATGGGAAGAGTGGTGAGACAAGCATGGGTACCAGGACATAAATTGCTACACATTTCTGATGATTTAGTACTTGAGTACTGCAAGCAACTGGGTGACCAAGTGCGTTCTATCTCTCGCCAGATTGGGGAAGACGCCGTCGCCAATCCAACGACTCCAGTCCATAAATTGGTTCCAGGCAATTGGGTCGTAATAAAGAAGCATACTCGTACAAATTGCCTTTCACCGAAGTGGGGAAAACAACGCCAAGTGATACTGGTGACCACAACAGCGGTGAAGTGTGCCGGCGTTCCAAAGTGGATCCATGCCAGATATACACAGAAGGTGATTCCAGACGAGAAAACTGACGCTGAAGGTTGTCCAGCTGAGGGGTCTGCAGACGTTGGTCCTGAAGTAGCTGATGACGAACAACCGAGCACCAGTCAAGATGATTGGATACCCATAATCGACCTCACTAATGACCCAATTAGAACAAGAAGTCAAACCTACGAAGATAGAGAGTGGGATAGGGAGGAAGAGATAGGCACAGGCGAAGATCCTCAGATTATTGAGATTCACGTCAAGTCTGAGGAAGAAGAAGGTCAGACAGGGACAGAGCAAGTGATCGACACACCTCCACAAACTCCTGAAGTCGAAAAGGGACAGACCAGAACTAGTGTAAAAGTTCGAGCAGAAGAACATCAAGAGATCGAAGTGCTTGAACAGGATCAGGTAGAACTAGAAGAACGTGTTCAGGACACAGAAATAGAAACGCCCAAAAGCCAAATCCAGTATACACCTGAACAAGGCCAGCTTAGTGACCAGGCAGAAGAAATAGAGACAAGGCCTGGAACTAGTCAAACAGGAAGGGAAGAATCAGAAGTGTCACAAGCAAATGAAA
This sequence comes from Lissotriton helveticus, assembly GCF_964261635.1. NCBI lineage: Eukaryota > Metazoa > Chordata > Amphibia > Caudata > Salamandridae > Lissotriton > Lissotriton helveticus. Next base: position 232,061,056 of record NC_136072.1, on the reverse strand, counting down.
ATAAAAGAACATTAGAAGAAAGCCAAAACACAGTGCCAGCTAAAAGACTAAAGAAAAAGAAAAATATCGAACCCAGATATATCAAGAGACTGAGACTGAGACTGAGAATAAAAACAGTAGAAGAGAAACTTGCAGAAAGAAGGAAAAGTCCTCGCATTGCAGAACCAGCTGGAGAAAGCTCCAAAAGAAGAAGTGACCGAATAAAAAGACTGAACGAGAAATATCAAGATCCTGAATGGACATATTTGATCTTGGAGGAGTTTGAGGATCTTGATATAACTGACGAAAGTGACGAAGAACAGATTGCTGATTATTCTGCCGAAGAAGACGAACCAACCTGAAATTGCTCAGTGTAAGCTACCTGTCCAAAGTTACAAAGAGGGGTTGAAAACTTCTTCTGAAAGAAAATGTCTGATTCAAACGTGAATGGAAGGCCTAGATGCAATTGTTGCAAAACATGCTGCAAAGTATGTATATGTAGCATAGCTATAGTATTAATAATTTGGATAGGACTAACAGTTTTTATTCCTTATATGGTGAGCAAAAATACTAATATTGACCCTACACAGACTGTGACCACTGACACTGAAGAACTGACAACACGAAGTGTAGAAATACGTGAAAAAGCACTCAGACAAACAAAACGGGACTTAGAAGCATCAGATGAGGAAGGACTACATTATCACGGAGTTAAGAACCAAACACATTTAAATGTTTTCGCAAACCTTTTAGTACATTATGTAGAAACTATGGAAATAGAAGACTGCTATGTCTGCATGAAGCTACCTACTTCTGTAGCTGAAGGCGTGACTTATCATCACCTACCTTTGACCTATGGAATTTCCTGTAGCATTTTAGCTAGCTTGTTTTATAAAGGAGGACCGTTACAGTACTACTACTCTAACTCTGACGTGATATTTTCTGAACTTCCCATACGTGGAAATCTGAATCCTGTGCATACTAAAAGTGACGTTACACGTTATATGGGAGAATACTTTCTGACTATAGGTACCATAGACTTAAATGAAGCACACAGAGATAACTTGACCTGTTCATTACATGAACAAGAAAAATTGTTTTTAAACTTGGCAGAGAAAAGAAGGGAGAGTTTCCAAAGAAAGGCAAAAGATAAAAGACAGAGAACTCCTAAATGGGCTGAAAACATGGAAAGCACCTCAAATGGTGGGAGTGGTCCTGCTTTGTTGCTGGATTTCGAGAGAAGAGGGAAACTCTGTCTTCACCGCGAGAAGACTAGTTATTATAATAACATTTTCATTGGTTCCAGTCAATGTGAGCACAATTACAAGGTAATTGGAGGTTGGGGTTTCAAAAATGGGTCAGAACCTGTGTTTCCCGGAATTTATTATATATGTGGAAACAAGGCTTTTTTCAAATTGCCGGATCACTGGTATGGAAGCTGCTATTTTGGCATTGTCTTCCCGAAAATATACCATGTGAAAGAAATTGCTGGAAGCAATGAAAACACTAATGGCTTAGTGCGTAGTAAAAGAGAAAGCGTAGGTGAAATAATGGGTAGTATTTTTAGTGCACTGATACCTGGAGTGGGAGTGGTTCTGAACACACACAGAATTTGCAAATTATCCACAATAGTGGATGTGTTGTCTACTGACACAGCACATGGTTTCCTATTGGTCAATACCGAAATGGTTGCGATCAGATCAATGGTTTTGCAGAACAGACTTGCACTGTACACCTTATTAGCAAAAGAGGGCGGAGTCTGCAGAATGTTGAAAGCGCAACATTGTTGCACTTACATACCTGACAAAAGTGTACAACTAAAAAGGTATGTGAAAAATATTACAAATTTGGAAAAGGAACTCAAACCACTGGAGTTTGATAGTGCCTGGAAGAGACTTGTTGATGGTCTCTCCGCTGTAGGTCATTGGTTTGCTAATTTAGGTAAAGGTTTATTGTTTAAGGTACTGATGCCAATTGGAGTGATAGGTTTCATCATATTCCTCATATTTGTCTGTTGCAAATGTCGCAAACACACAAAGAAATACTCTGTGAATAGAAGAGGTGTGAAACGGAGTGTGGATGAGCTTGAATTGGAAGAAATGAATAATCAAATTTACAAAAAGGTGAAAAACTCTCACCCCGACAAAGATGTGAAAGAGAAACTGAATCGAATGTTGAAAGTAATGGAAATGCACAAAGTGTGATAAAAGTTGGCATCTGGTTCCATTAGTTTGTGATGATAGTAAATATCATCAAATAGGGGATTGATGAAGCAAGATTTCGCAAATTACGCGACTTGCTTGAATCAAGAACCTCGAATAACATTTTAATCTTATAATTCAACCTGTACGTTTTACTAATTTCCCTTGGATGTATGTGTATCTTAGTGACGCTTGCCTATGTATTTTACTAATACGAATAACCCTGGTTCCTAAAATGGCCGCCGCTTGGGGATTTTCTACTGCGCATGCGTTAGTCACACTCACGTGACGTGACGTAGTTGCAGTTCTGGTGGGAAAATGTGCGCATGCGTACTTGCCTCTAAAATGGCTGTCTGTGTCCTAACGTGGTGAAGCTTGCGCAAATGCTTTTGTGTTTTCGTCTGTTGCACTAATTATAATGCCATAGTATATTTTTCCAAATTAAGAAGTACAAAGTAGCTATTCTTGGTATACAATGAATTCATTTATTTCCATGTTTTAATTTGTTTTCGCTTACTTTCCATGTACCGCGGTATTGAGGGTCTGACGCAAGGCTCAAGACTCCATATTGAGATGATGTTCTGCGCATGACCGTATTCTGCCGGTGGCATTGACAGGGTGCCAACTGAAGGTCCCTGCCAAGACGTGCCTGGGAAGATGCACCTTCACCCAGCCGGAGAAGCTAAAATATGTTACATTAGAAACAAATGTATTTCTTCCTATTGTATTCTGTTGAATCGGTCATGGGAACCCCAAAACCAATAGGCGGTTCCAGAATATGTAAAACTCGGCTTGTAGACGTAAATTGTGATTGGTGTGTTAGCCTATCCTACTTGGGGACCAATCGAAATTGGGGATTCTGACACTTGCAACATTTGGGGGGTGGTACACTGACCCGAAAACAGTATAACTAGCCTAGGTTTAGCTAGAGAAATTGTCCGACTTGTCTGAATAGCTGACCTGTCACTGACCCAACGCACTCAATAGGTGACTGAATACAGAGCGCTGCGGAGCACTCTGTCCGAATTGACCATAGACTCAAAGGTTTTACTAAACCTTAAGTGCTGGCGGAGCACTTTGCTGGGGAGTTCGCTAACCCAATCGGGGTTCTGACTGATAGCTGCAGAGAGGGTGGAGCGCAGGCGTTGCTTCCAAACTGCGGGTGCTGGTCGTGCCTTGGTGGTCCTGTCCTGATCCTAATCTGGTTTTCCTGTCCTGTTCTGGGGTGTCCATTCTGCACCTGCTGTCCCATAGATGACTGTCCTTCCTTGGGGTTTTTCCTGTCCTTGACTGATCCGTGGCCAGGGTTGGTTTTCACACCGTTCTAGGTAAATATATTGCTAAAACTCTATACTGCACCTTCTATTTTTCTGTCTTTGCTTCAATAAAGACATACCTTTGCATACGTAAATTTTCCATGCTTTCCGCATTCTACTATATGAAGAGTCAATGCATTTATCTCCATAGCATATTCCTATGTTTCCCTACTTTTTAGAGCACATTCTCTCCATACTGTTTATGAGTTATAAAGGTGGTTTGTACTTTTCTCATGCAAAATCTGATTTGAAGTAATGATATTAGAACTATAGCATGTTCCACTTTTCCCCTCCTATTAGATGCATAGGATATCACACTTGAAGTATTTTCTGAAAGTAAATCTAGTCCGTGCCTAAGTTTATCCTATTTTTAGAAATATTCATTCCCAAATCTGTCTAGTTGAAGTTTCATTTTCGTTTCATTTTTTCCTAGACTCATAAATGGTTGCCTTAGCTTTCTTTCTATATGGTTATGTGCTCTTCGTTATTTTAATTATAGACTGCCTTATTGTTGTAAATTGTATGATCTCAGAATTTGAAGTCGAAGATAAACTTTTAAAACTTCTCAGTAGTCTGTGTTTATTTAATGAATATTAAGACATTTAAAGTTGGTATTTGTATTTGCCTGCCTTTCTTTTACGGCTAGCTCCCTGATCCATTTGTGATCATAGGTACCCGTAACGGTGGATTGGTAAGTCGGGTACACTAGAAATAAATAGGAAGGAAACCAGGGTTACTGGTAGTAGAGTGTTAGATCACCCGATCAAGGTATATGAGAAATTGGAAATATTATGGGCCTGGTACGTGTATGGTGAAATTATATGGCTGGGTGACCTGCGATCTCTATCACCAGGTGGCCAACACTGATGGAGTCAGAACAGATCACCCCATGGTCATAGTCAATCTCAGCTGGGGAGGGGTAACAGGCCCTACGAAGGTTGCAGTGTACCCCAATCTACCTGTAGTTTTCCTCCTCGGCAATGAGCTAGAAACATCAGCCTAGGCTGAAGTAGACCTTAAGGCCCTTCTAGAGATGATAGGCCTCCAGAGCAGATTGGTGTGACCCTTAGGGCCACAAGTCCAACAAAAGGGAAACCATGGAGCAGTGGAGCCCGAAAGCATGGGCCACCCAGCTCCAACAGAGACCAGAAGAAAAATCCTCCTCCACAGACGCTAGGTGACAGTCAGCTTCTCAGGGAGCTGATCATTCCCCTGTGAAGAAACTGCCCCAGAGGAGGGCAGGCCTGTCCTGGCAGGGCCTCTAAGGTCAGCGGAGTCTTCCAATGTGGTACCATGTCTGGAGCAGGTGCTGCAGAGGCCAGGGATGTCAGTGGACTCCACAAGGTCCACGGCCAGGAGGAATTCCCTCATCCACAGATTAGGGACCCCCAGCCTAGAAGTACTAACTAGGTGGATACCCCTCAGGAATCTGAGGGATCCCTCTTACCCTTAGCAAGTGATATCCCCCAAATGGACTTTGTTGGGCAAAGAGAGATCTGGGCAGGCCTGTCCCACACCTTCACTTGACCCACATTGTTCCAGACAGCCAGGATCAATCAAAAGCTGTAATCAGCAAAAGGTTGCCTCCTAGAGATAAGTACAGGTCAGTCATAGAGAGAAAGGACTCTGTTGTATCCAGTATTCTTTAGAAGTTGAGAATAACCCTGTTAGGACCTCCCTCCCTATTCACACCAGCAGCCTCTCTATTGGCTCAAACAGGTGACAAGCAGGCATCCCAAACTTCTGAGAGCATCCAAGCCCCTACACGGGAGGAGCTTCTCAGTGCACCATAAAACAGGGAGTATCCATGCTAGTGTAGTTGAAATTCCTTGTATGTCAGCGTAGGAAATAAGGACTCTACGGGGCAAGGTTAGCCTTATCTCCTTTCGTTGTGGGGGGAGGGAGGGGTGTTATGTAGCAAAATAGGAACTGCTTTCCTGGTTACCCCCACTTTTTGCTTGGTTTCAGTATGTTTTTGACTTGTCTGACTCAGATCCTGCTAATCAGGATCCCAGTCACTGTGCTTCTTCCCTAAATTCGACCATTGTAAGTGCTGTTGTACATCCACAATTGGCTTCTGGTGTACCCTTGTAGGTCCCTAGTAGATATGGTACTGAGGTACCCAGGGCATAGGTACACCAGGGGTCTCCAATGGGCTGCAGCATGTATTGTGCAACCCTTGAGAGATTACTCAAACTGTGACTACAGGCCTGCCATTGCAGCCTGTGTCGGTTGGCATTTGCACCTCTCATGACAGATATAAGTGTCCCTATATATGAGGTCACAACACTTAAAACCTATATGTCACCCCTATGGCAGGTCTATCAGTTCTTAAAGCAGGGTGCTTGGTTACAAGTGTGAGGGTGCCCCTGCATGATCAGGACACCCCTACAAACTCTGGAGTCGATTCTCCAGGATTTGTAAGTACGGTCAGCCATTTCAATACATAGTGGACATCAGCCATTACGAGATGTCAACTATATAGTGGCTGCACCAAACCCAGTCCTATTTTGTATCAAACATTTTGGAATCATACCCCAACACTGATTCCAGTGTTGGAAGTATGATCCCATGTACTGGTGGGGTCCCTTGGTGTGTCCCCCTGTACTCTTGATTACAGCCCTTCAGGGTCTGACAGCAAGCTAGTGCTGCTGCCGACCACAGAATTGATTCTGCCCTCCTGCTGCTGAGCCAATTTCAAGCAGGAGAAGGTAGAAGATATGTTTTTGGTTGCAGGGAGGTGTGACCACCTCCCAGACAGTACTTGGTGTATTGTGCCGGGTTGGGGGCACTTGCCAGCAGCACCAAACTGCTTTGAAGGCACATTTGGTGCCCTCTGTGCATATTCCAGTTTGAACCAGCTCAGGGGAGCCCTTGGCTCTGGTACAAACCCATTGGAGTATTCTCCCCTCTGTCCACCCCCCCCCCCCACTGGGAGAGACACTTGAGTTGTTCCAACCCTTCCCTTGGGGTACTTAAGTACTTACCTGTGGGTGGGTCCTCAGATTCATCGTGAGACTCAAGACTCAAGACTGAAACCACATCACTCTTCAATAGTTCAGGCACTTGGACTTCGTCTGGAACTGATACTCCATCAAGGAAGATTCCTGCTGCTCCTGGTCTTGCTGTGCTGCAAGTCTTCTTTGTCATCTGTGTCTTTGCTCCATCCAGGATCTTAATCAGACCTGTGGACATCAAGGACACTCACAGTAATCTCTATTGGAGTGAAGGAGTAACTACACTGCATCTGCAGGCACTGAAATGAAGCTGTCCAGCGTGCTGCTTCTGATGCCCCAAGGACTTCAAAAGAGTCAGCAACACAGGTGGTGGCTTACAACTCTCTCTAGGTTGACATGTCCTCTCTGCAAGTTTGAGGCCAGTACCCCTCGTTGGAACCGCTGGGACCAAATCCCTGTATACCGCTTGACTTGCCGTTGCCAAGGCTTGTTGGTTCTGCATTCCAGAGTTCTTTGGGCTACAAGAAGCTCCTGCCTCTAGCATCACTTCTTGTCAAGTACAGCATCCTAACCGCATCCTCTGCGCTATGGTCTGCCTTCTTAGTGAGCTGCTTGAGATCCTCTGCGACTTCTGTGCCTTCGGCCTGTGGGTGCTCTTAAAGGTCTTCTTCTGCTCCAGTAGGGTTCCCTGCTTGCTCAGGGCCTGCTCTGACTCTGCTCGTGGTGAGTCCCTTGGACCTTGCTGGTCCCAAAGTTGCTCCTTCTTCCCCTTCCCCCACCAGTTGCAGCTGCCAAGGCTTGCTGGTGCTCCCACTACACAACAACCCCCTCTGGTTCTTGACTTCCAATGTGGGACTGCTTGTGCATGGCTCCTGGTCTTCTTCAGCATCACCTGGTCCTCACAGCTGCAACAACAAGATCAAGGTCAACACTTCTGAACCATCTGACATTGGTGTGCATTGCTCTTCCCTGGTCACCTCTGCCACTCTGGTCACCTCCGAGTGGCATAGACTCTGTCCCTTTTCCTTACAGGTTCATCACTTGAAGCATCCACCCTTGGATTCCACCGGACTCATGCACACGCAGTCTTCTCCATCTGTATCTTTCCTGAAGTCCTCAATTGTGGTCTACGTCGGTTTCCAAAGTCAATTTGCACCTATCCACCAGGCTTCTCTGGTGTAGGTGTGATGGTTCCTGAGGTATCCATGGACGGGCTGACTCTCCAACCTTCCGTCTTCCACATGGTTTCTTTAGGGTCCACTGGGAAGGGTCCTTCTTCCTAAAAACTACAACCTCGACTTCCCCATTGACTTCTATTGGACAAGCAGATGTGTTTCCACTCTGCACAAAGCCTCTGTTAGGTTCCTGGTTACTTACCGTTTCCTGGTTACTTACCTTGGGTGGTTTCTTGTGTCCCCCGCTCCTCTGAGTCTCCTGGTCCAAGTCCTGACTTCAGTCGCAGTTCGCATTCCACTTTTAGTATATGGTTTAGTCTCTCCATGGAAACCACTGTATTAGGTACTTATCTGCCTATTTGCAATTGAAGTATTGTTGGTTTTTTGTGTTGATATCTCCAGTTAGTGAGTGTTATGTAATAAATAGACATATTTTTATATATACACTGTGTGGTTCTTTTTCATTTAACCTAAAGAGTGTTAAGCGACTTGTTATTCCAGTTTAATGATGTAGTATCATTAAACTGGTAAAACAAGCCGCTTAACACTCTTTCAAGATAAGCCTGAAGGCAGCTCTTCACAGCTACCTCTTTAAGAGCTTTCAAAGGTTATAAAAGACCACTAAAATCACCATAAGTGTTGTCTGGATTAGAGCAAGGTTCTTCACTTAAATAAGTGTACACCATATACTAAGCCAGCCTCCTACAACCTCTCATACCAGTTTAGGGTGTCAGAGCACTTTACAGCACACACGTACAGAGACAATGAATTATACGTGTGTGAATCAGTGTATAGAAAATGTTATATTTATGTTTTTTTATTGGTCTGTTGAAAAACAAACTCAGGATTCAGAACATAAAACAGTGGTTAGCGCTGACTTTAATAATAAGAATGTATCTGATAGAGACATCTAGCCGCAGATTCATAACCTGTGAACTTCCAGACTGTAACGGGGTGTATAGGTGGACCCTTGAGTACGAGAGGTCCGCACCGCCTACGACTCCCAGTACCCCTCGGGACACCGCACCTAGCAGGGAAGGGGTTGACGCTGTGTTACCTTCACCCCCTGCTGTCTCTCTCTCCTCCTCTCAGGACATGGACTGGAACCCGTCGGAGACGGCCGAGGAGGACTGGCCCTTTAATTCTTGGACGCTGACAGAAGGGGAGGAACCTGCAGACTACGCGTTTCCGACAAAAGGTCGGAACCCGGAAACACAAGCGTGCTTGTACACCTGGAGGACGGAGGAGCGGGACGTGAAGAGGAACGAGTGGGAGAAGACGAAGAGCGAGACAGGAGAAGGAGGAGGCGGGAGACGACGGACGACGGAAGGAACATCACGAGAGACAGAAGACGAGGGAGAGCGGCGATTACCACCAGAGGCCGGGGGAGTTCAAGCGGAGAAACCACAGAGGGAAGCTGAGTCGGCGCCAGCTGAGGACGGCAGAAAGCCAGGAGGCCACCGTTCCTGTGAGCCGCCCAGCCACTCACCCAGGGGAGGTGCGTGGCTCCTTCAGGTGTGTGATCGCTTGTGGGGCTGGGCCAGTAGTAAAGGTACACTAGGTACTAAATCAGGGGAGACCTAAGTCCCGGTACCCTATTCCTGTGCACTACCCCTCCAACCACGTAGGACACTGTAAATAGTTGAGCACCGGTGATTTCTCCCTCACTCCTTCCCCTTTGATGCTCGTGAGTGTACAGTATTCACACTCGGTCCCTGTTTCTTTTCTGTTTTCACCACCGGGGAGGTGTCAGAGCCAGCTGCGACGTACTCCGAGGAAGAGACACCCCCAAGAACCCCTGAAGGACGCAGGAAGAAGGAGAAGGTCCATAGACGTAGGAGGAGCCGCAGCAGATCACCACGGAGGCCCCCCTCAAATCGAAAGAGTTGTACTGACCATTTGCTTTCGATAATAAACCCACAAATAACCAGAACACGGTTGTTGCCTATTCCTGCCGCACCCCCAATCGACCCCCTTTTTACACAGACATAGGCTGGATTTGGAAGATTTTTCTTAGCAGTACCCCTGAATGCTAGTAGGTGGCATTAGTCGACTCCGCACGATGCTGCATGGAGTCGAATTCTTCATTGTGATGTCTGCGTCGTCTATATATGCGCCACCTCGGCATGCTGACGTCAGTTGTTTTCTTTCCGCGCCAGCGAGAGCAGGTCCGTCAAAGAGAGCTACCGCCTGTCATTTTTTAACAGACTTTCTATGACTCTTTGTCAAATTGTTTTGGTGTGTAGGATGTTCAAAGACCTCGGGGTTCAAACCGTGTGGCTCCTGTCACTCCGCCATGTCAGTTACAGACCCCCACCTTGTGTGCCTTTGGTGTCTGGAGCGCGATCACGACCCAAAGTCGTGCTCAGACTGCTGGGCAATGGCGTCGAAAGCTATGAGGGAGCGGTCCCTAAAGCTGATCGGAGCGTCAGCGTCCGGTGCCTCGGAGATCTACTCAGAGATCCCTTTCCTGCTCCCGCTTGAGAGGAAGGTCAGAGAACCACTCCGGAGGATCCAAGTCTTCATCTTCCCATCCGAAATCTTTCAAGGGGGCAGGTAAAAAGCACCATGAGAAAAACAATAAGATGAAGCATGCTTCGACTTTGCCATGTCCATCACGAGAAGGAGGAGTGTTGACATTTGAGGCCCTGCTCCATGGAGTGGGAACCTGTGCCAGCCCCACATTTGCCTCCCTTTCCATGGCCAGAAGTGACCCCTGCCCAGTTAAGAGTTTTATGATGCCATATTTGGGCGGCCTGACCCTGCCGGTGCGCCTTCGAACCCCACAGGCTCAGCAGAAGGAGCTCCTCTGTATTCTGCACCAATGGACGCCAACACACTCGATGGTGCCAGCACCCCACTGGAGGCACTAGTCCCATTCTTATCCCCGATAACATGGAGCCAGTCGGGCATTCACCGAAGCAGAGACCAGTGCCGATGGAGCCTTTGGGCTCTATGTTGTATCCTCAGCCTAATTTGGAAGGTCTAGCATTGAAGGATTGGGAGGGGACGCACGACCTCTTAAAAATCCTGCCTTACACAGAAGAAATGGACTGGTTTGAGGAACTGGGTGATGCCAGTGGTTTGGATACCTCTCCAGAGGCGGACATGCTTTCTCTTCCTCACCTGGCAACAGAGGAGGGAGCTTCCTTCGACATGGTGGTGCATAGGGCTGCAGAGGGCTTGGACCTGCAGCTTCCTTCTGTCGCAGTCAAGACCAAAGTCTTGACAGAGGTACTTCAGCCTGGTGCCTCAACCACGGAACCCTTGCTGCCATTTAACTGACTGATGTTTTTTCTGGGGACTTGGTCCAAACCCAGCACAGGGGCTCCTGTGAATAGAACAATTTCCCACCGCCACTGCCCTGCAATGGGTGGCCCAGTTTTCCTAACTCTCACCCAACCCCTGAGAGCTTGGTGGTCCAAGACACTACTTTTCAGGGCACGTTCTGTTCCGTACCACCAGATAGGGAATCCAAGAGGCTGAATAGTTTTGGGAAGAAAATATTCTTCCACCAGCCTAGCATTGCAGTCAGTGAACACTGGATGCCTATGGGGCCGTTACTCCCATTCTCTGTAGGAGATGGTTGCTCACGTGCTGCCACAAGTCCTGGAGGAGGCCTGGGCTTTCCTCTCCCAAAGTTTTGTTGACAGGGAGGGATGCAGCAAAGTTTACTATACGTTGTGGCCTTTACACAACAGACTCGCTGGGCAGAAACATTTCCAGAATGGTGGCAGTTAGGCGCCACGCTTGGCTAAGAATGTCTGGCTTTTTGGGGGATGTCCAAGTAAACTTGATGGGCATGCCTTTTGATGCCTCTCATCTCTTCAGAGACAGGGAGGACGCATCGCTAGAGCGCTTCAAGTAATCGCGGGCTACAGCCAAGTCCTTTGGCCTCTCAGTATCAACCCATCCTTTGTCTACCCCTTTCATGGCATGGAAGGGTTTTGCAACTGCGCTACCCCTACCCTAGCTAGAAGACCATGCAAGTTCTGAAAACTCTGAGCAGCTGTTGCCACGGTTCACCCCGACCTCATGGGTCAGGTGGCCAGAAGTCAGGTCAGGCCACAATCCCCTGTCCCTCCACCGCCTCCTAACCTTCCTAGTCCGAGCCTCCCAGATCAAGGGTGTCCACTTGGTGGCAGGATACGCAGTCACCTTCACCACTGGCAGGACATAACCTCAGACAGATCGGTTTTGCAAACAGTCCAAAGTGGTTAATCCCTCCCTTTTGAGACAACCCTTCTGTCCATGCCCCAACATATGATCAGATGGCAGAGGATCACCTTGCTTTGCTTCAAGAGGAAGTCAAGGCTTTCTTGGCCAAAGGAGCTACAGAGAGGGTTCCCGGACCATACGTAGGCTGTGGTTGCTATTCCCGCTACTTTTGGTCCCCAAAGTGGACAGAGGCCTTCGTCCTATTCTCGACCTCAGAGCCCTCAACTACTTCCTCTGAAAAAAGAAGTTCAAGATGCTCAATCTTGCTCAGGTACTATCTGCCCTGGACCCATGAGACTATATAGTACCTGTTAGAAATGGGGCTCTCTAGTTGACAGCGGCTGGTGCCGAGGCCCAAATTGGGTTCCTTCTTCCTAAGTCAGAGTAAGGGGGCTACACCCTTTGATAACCCCTGCTCAACCCTGTGGTAACGTTGCACGAGCAGACAGGCCTATCTCAGAGGCAGTGGATGAAGCATTTATGACCATACACAATAACACAGGAAGGACGCTACAAACGGACACCACAAGTAAGTATAGAAAAATAGTTATTTTTATATAGGCTGAACACGAGGCTTAAAAGTGTTCAAGGCGCCACAATGCACGTATTTACAGATTAACTTCAAAGCAATAAAGGCACTCAAAAAAGCGTGCGGAATGAACTTAGTTCGAGGCAGGGGTCCACGCGACCTGGTGATGGACAATTTACCTGGGGTTTAAGGGGCATAGCATGCAGCCTCACAAGGAAGCTGCGGTGATGACAGGCGGCCACAGCTCCCGGCTGTAGCACTCACGATAATTCTGGAACAGGGCTTAAAGGCAGGCCCCTGGCGGCACACACAGGTGATAAAAAGATCCTCGAAGTGGGGACTAGCGCAGGCACTCAGCGGCACAGCTCCTCAGCTGTATCGGCCTACAATAGCGATAGCGATGATTCTCCTAGGACAGCAAATGCCGGCACTCAACGGCACAGCTCCTCAGCTGCAGCGGCCCACAATAGCGATAGCGATGATTCTCATCGGATGGCAAATGCGGGCATTCAGCGGCACATCTCCTCAGCTGCAGCGGCCCACAATAGCAATAGTGATGATTTTCGTAGAACGGCAAACGCGGGCTCTTAATGGCAACAGCTCCTCAGCTGCAGCGGCCCACAATAGCGATAACGATGACTTTCAGTCTGCATTCCCCATAGTAGAACCAGAGGCTCTGGAATTCTCAACAGAGGCCTCACCTGCGACTATAATTCCCTTCAAATAGGAATCCAGACTGCTGATGGGTGAAGTCTAATGTCCCTGAGACTTCAGCAGGAGTCAAGCTCAAATCAGGCCCTTGGGTAGTTGCTTCAGCAAGATGGATGAAAGTTTCAAAGTCCTTTCCCTCTCATTACACAGCCAGAGGTTCGTCTTGACATCCAGAAGTAACACACTGTGTAGGGGTTTTAGCACAGATCTTTATACCCCAAAAGTCTTTGGGCATATTACCAAGCAATAGCGATGATTATAGCTATTGCTTGGTTAGAGACAAAAATGTATCACCGACCTGCGGGGATTTTTATCGCAGATAAACGTTGGTATTACCAAGGTTTATCGCAAATGCGATAAAAATCGGCCGCAATGCATGAATATCGCTGAAAAGTCAGCGATATTCAGACATTACCGAGCTAATGCTCTTAACCATGTTATCCACCTCCCATTGGCCCATTGGATACCATGGCTAAGAACTGCTCAGGGCATGTGTTAGCTAAGCGCGAATATCTCCAAAAGTTGGTAATAGGAGATAGCGATGTTAGCGACTGTTTCCAGTCGCTAACATCTTGGCACGCCCACTTTGCATGTCATTAGTGATAAATTTCTCTGACATGCAAAGTGGGGCCCAAGATGGTCGCTATCTCCTACTAGCTGTCGCTAATTGGTGTTAGCGACAGCTAGATAATAGGGAGATCATTTTATCTCCGTTTTCTTGGCTTTTAAAGCCAAAAAAGCAGAAATAAACCCCCTTGATTATATGCCCCTTTGTTCTCAAAAAGTCACAAATCACTGAAACCAACCAGAACCAGTTTGGTGTCGTCCTGGAGCACTTTGTTTACAAGGCTGCATCCTGGCTTTCAGGAAGAGGGGGTCTGCCATCAGACGCACAATGGGAGGTGGAGCCATCATTCACCTTGCCAGGCACAGCCCTGCTCAGATCAAAGGGTCACCCCTCCCCATACTCCAACTGCAGATCTCTCTAATCAATCCAGGTCGGGCTCAGCCTGCCCTGTCCCTCCAAAACCAGTCAGCCAATACACATAACCTCAGAGCACACTGGAAGGCTGAGGCAAGAAAATACCCACTTTCTAAAAGTGGTATTTTCAGCCACAGAATATAAAAATAAGCTTGACTACCAGATGCACTTTAATATTGCGAGCTCAGGCATACTAAATTCAGCTTTCCTATCATGTTTCTTGGGTCAATTAGGATTATAGAATGTAATACAGTCAACTTACAATAGGGAGCATTCGCGCTGTGGCACTGAATGGCAATGGCACAGCACCCAGAGCATCTAACACCAGCAAACACAGAGGAGACAAAAGCGAAAAATGGAAGGGAGACCCATGCCAATGGTGCCAGGTCTAACAGTAACTTTGGACTTGCAGGGCGCCTATTTCCATATCACCGTCCTGCCTGCCAATCGCAGCTACCTGCGGTTTATGGTGAGTCACAAGCACTTTCAGTTCACCGTGCTCCCCTTTGGCCTCACCAGTGTCCCTCGGGTGTTCAACAAGGTGATGGCGATGGGCGCAGCTCATCTGCTCAGACCAGGGGTTTCAGTCTCCCCCTATCTCAACTACTGGTTGTTGAGGGCGGGCTTGCCCCAGGCAGTCGTCTCCAAGCTCCAGACTACGGACAACCAACTGCATTCACTGGGGTTCACTATCAACATGCCGAAGTCACACCTGACTCCCTCCCAGACTCTCTCTTTCATCAGGGCCATTCTGACATGGTGCAGTTTCAGGCATATCCTTCCGAGTGGCAAGTCCAGGATATTCAGGCTATGATACCGATGTTTCAGCCTCTGTCCTGGATTTCGGGGGGACTGGCTATGAGGCTGCTGGGCCTTATGGCCTCCTGCATCCTGTTGATGAATCATGCCAGATGGCACATGTAGGCTGAAGTGGGACCTGAAGTTCCAATGGGTGCAGCATCAAGGAAATCCCACCAACCTGGTCCAGATTTTGGAGGGAATTGCAAAATATCTGTAGTGGTGGTTGACAAACCAAAATTGAGTCAGAGGCACACACCTCTCTCATCGCCACGAGATTTCACAATAGTGACAGATTTGTTACTTCTGGGATGGGGCGGCCATCTGTGTGAGGTGAAGATCAGAGGACTCTGGTCTTCGGCGGAAGCCAGGCTCCACATCAATCTGTTGGAGCTCTGTGTGATCCCATTGGCACTGAAAGCCTTCTTACCAACCCTCAAGGGAAGGCTAGTTCCTGTGTTCGCGGACAACACCACCGCCATGTGATACTGCAGCAGGAAGGGGTAATGGACCCTTTGTCAAGAGGATCTGTGCCTCTGGACTTGGGTGGAACAGCAGGGTATATCCCTGGTGGTTCAATACCTGGCTGGTTACCTGAACACCAGGACAGATGAACTCAGCCGGCGGTGCCTAGTGGATAACAAGTGGCGTCTCCATCCAGAGGTGGTGCAAGGACTCTTTCATTGGTGGGGAGAGCCTTGGTTAGATCTGTTGAAGAATGCGCAATGTCAGCAGTTTTGAGCATTGGAGTTTCCAAGGCGACTCTAGCTCGGTTTTGCGTTTTGTCACAAGTGAGGCGATGGCTCCTTAACACCTTCCTGCTCATACCACTCCTGTCCAGAGTGCTCAAGAAGATCAGGAGCTACTTGGTACAAGTCATTCTTGTGGCTTTGAACTGGGCACGGAGAGTTTGGTATCCGGAGCTTCTGCAAATGAGTATCGATCCTCTGATCAGGAGGATCTTCTGTCACAGGAGCTGGGGAGGGTCCTCCACCCCAACTTGTCAGCCCTCTGCCTCCTTGCATGGAGATTGAGTGGTAACAGTTGATAGCATTCAACCTTCCTCCCAAAGTTTGTGATGTTATTCTGGCAGCCAGGTATCACTCCACTAAGTCGATATGCACCTGCTGATAGAAAAAAATGTGTAAATATTGTACAGAATGGTCTATTGACCCTTTGTCTCCTTACCTTTCTGACATTCTCCTTTTCATCCTGTCTCTTGCCAAGCAGGGCTCTGCTCTGAGCACTCTGAAGGGATACCATCAGCCCTTACTGCTTTTCTAGGGTTCACAGACCAACCATCACTATTTTAGTCCACTATTACACATGGATTTCTGAAGGGGCTTACAGATATTCACCCTCTTCACCTTTCATCATGTCCCAGTGGGACATTAACTTGGTCCACACCTATCTAATGTTGCACCATTCGAGCCACTGCAAAATTGCACCCTCCGGCTGCTCACCATCAAGACAGCCTTTTTAGTAACAATAACTTCTGCCAGGAAGGTGAGTGAACTGCAGGAATTTTCCTATCAGCCTCCTTACCAGACTGTCTTTCCAGACAAGGTAGTGCTCTGCACTAGGGCTTCTTTTTTTGCCTAAAGTTGTGACACCTTTCCATCTAGGGCAATCTGTCAACTTGCACACCTTCTATGCTACTCTGCATCCTTCTAAGGAAGACACCTCCATCGTCTGGACCCAAAAAGAGCGTTATCATTCTACCCTGACTGCACCAAAGGGCTCTGGTGGATGACCAAATCTTTGTGGGGTACGTTGGAACAAAGAAGAGACATGCTGAACAGAAGAGGACAATCTCAAGATGGGTTATCCTCTGTATTAAAATATGCAATGGTCTGGCAAAGAAACAGCCTCTTGAAGGCCTCAGAGCTCATTCCACCAGTGCTAAGGTAGCCACCACGGCTCTTCAGCATGGTGTCCCAGTTCTTCATATCTGCCAGCGGCTACATGGGTAACATGTTTGCCAAGCACTATTGCCTGGACAATCAGGTCCGCAGGGATGGCCTCTTTACCTGTTCAATCCTATAGGACTTTTTTTTTTTAAACCTTTCTGCAGTCTCTCCTCCGGGGAAGGTATTGCTTCGCTATCTGTTCACAGACAGAGCATCTGCGGCTAGATGTCTCTATCAGATGGACAAGTTATTTACCTTCGGTAACGCCTTATCTGGTAGAGACATGATCTAGCCTCAGATTCCTTACTGTTCCACCCATCCTCCTTGCACTGCGGACCAGTTTTTAATTTCAGGGCTGTTCCCCATCAGGGCCCTAGTTGTTTAAACACAACACTGTCAGTAAACTTCATGGCTCTGCTCTTCTGGCATGGAAAGTCGTGAAATTACTGACATCAGCGAGCCGAGGTGGCACCTGTATAGACGACGCAGACCTCAATATGACAAACTCAACGCCATACAACGTCACGCAGAGTTGACTGATGCCACCTACCGGTGCGCAGGAGTGCTGCTAAGAATAAAACGTCCGGATCCAGCCTGATACCTGGAAGTTCACAGGTAAGGAATTTGAGGCTAGATCATGTCTCTACTAGATAAGGCATTACCTAAGGTAAGTAACTTGCCCATTTCTACCCAAGCCACCTTTTTAGCAGCAGAATAATGAAAGACTGGGAAAAACATAACTTACTAACTTGTACCATGCAGTTTGCAAGCAACTCTTTGATGGCAGTTCATACCTCCCTGTGGTAGATTATGATTGTAACTTATAAACTGCACAGGAACAAAAGAATATCTCTGACAAAAGCAGTAACTCACTGAGCTAAGCACATAAAATACTGTTGTGTTTTAAACATATGGTGCACGCTCTTTGCAGCAGGCTTATTAACTAACATCTGTGCTACCTTAGATGAGTCAAAGTTACCACTGGACAAAACTTCCATCTCTCTCCAGCAGGTACATTAATCACCAGAGTTATCTTTGCTCTTTTATTGTCCAAAAACTGCTGATTGCACAAGGAACTTTGAAGTGCTTTACAGATGCTATCTGCCCCCCTGCGAATGTGTCTCTGACCTGTGGGGGTCAGCGGACCACAGTTTGGGAACCTCTGAGATAGTCTAGGGACATCCCCAGTCCAGATTGGTACAGGTGAGATCACCATTCTTACATTGCATATCTAAAAGCCAATAGACCATTGAAGGTTGTTGAGGCTCAGGGAAGCTCCAGTACATGAAGAGGTGGTTTAACCTGTGTCCTAATGGAAGGCACATCACAGTACCTTTGTGTCCTGCAAACACAAATTCCATTGTATTATTGAGTGTAGACACTCACATATGCTCCCTATATTTCTGCATGTTACTTCCTGATGCATGCTACCAATGAGTGAATGACCCTTGACTAACCAACATGTGCAGTTCACATGACTTAATACTCCCATATCAATGGCATGGAAATTCACATTATGAGAAATTACTGTAAGTCTACCTGTTATGTCCTTCATTGCTTCATCAATTTGACCTAACTAATGACATTGAGTAATGGCTTAGGGTATGTGTGACCCATCCACCAATGTCTACACACTCCTGTCTATGGTAACACATGAACTGTATGCCGATCACAAATAACAATTTTCAAATATAGATTGGCCTACACATATATTTGTGAGGAAATCATACATCAACCTGTGAAGACACGTACATTATGTATGAAACAGAAGTGCAGATGATACTACAACAAGGAAAGGTACACATGCCAACATGTAAGCACTAATACTGTCTGCAGTGATGTTTGCTATCTCATGTTACTGTACATTCCCCACTTACCAAGGGGAAGTATTACTCAGTGACTGCATCCAAAGTCACTGTATGCCATGTCATATGTAAGAGGGCCACCATCACATGAGACACAGTAGTGCGGGAGCTTCACTCCTGATACACTGAAGACAAGTGGCCTGTTTGGTACAACTGTCACCCACAACATAAAACAACATGAGCTGATTAACACCTTGGCTGCTTTGACTTTTCCCCTCCTGTGCTGCATTCCCAGATTTACCATTGTTCATGACGAGCTCATCTCGTCATAAGCACCCTAGAGGTATACCTCATGACGAGCTGAGCTCGTCATGAGCATGGAAGGTGTTAATCACTTTCCTCAGCTATGTGTCTGCTCAAGACAGTACATTGGTAGTGGACTGGACTCTGCTGTGTTTCTGGTCAGAAACAAAGAGGAAAAGCACATCAGCTTGAAAATACTACAAGAATTACACAATCAATAACTCTTCTTGTGCATCGCACATGGTCTACTCCCAATATTGATGGGTAAATGCCTGCCTGTAACCCACAAAGTTGGCAATTTGACATGTATGACTGGCCGGACTCACTCCCTTGTAGCTGCTGTTAGGCCCTCAACTGCCCATCAAGCTTCAGGTAGGCCACCACCAATATGTGGGCCATTAATAGGGGTCAGGGTCTGGTACGTGTCCCGTTCAAATTGGGAGGACATCCCCAGCTGGACCTCCATGATATTCCAGACCCAGCTCCTCAGGTTCTGCCACCTTTGCTTGCAATGGACGCTGCGCCGGTGATAGACCCCCAGGGTCTGCACCTTCCAGGCAATGGCTGACCAAATGGCTTGCTTCTGATGGGCATTGACATGCATTGATGCAATAGATGAATACATAGTTTATAACTGCAAGTTTTAGGATATCTGTTTGGTTGACACCCATTTTGTATACACCTAGCACAATCATTAATCAATAGTTAACACGCTACATGTGTAATTTTCACATGCTAAGCACTACAAATACATGAATAATACACACCTTTGTAGTCATCTGCTGACTATCCTCGATCCTGGAAACGACCTTCACTGACTAAGCCGGCCCACTAACATCATGTAGCTTAGTGCCATCCTACATGTCCTGTGATGTGAGCTACTATGAAACATAACATGCCATTGCGACCTTCTAAAGGATAAACTACATTGTGCATAACTGTACAGACACATTTGCAGCCAGGCCCATCGACTTGATGCATACAGGCTAGTACCATAGTATAGACTACATCCTAAGACTTAGGTCACAATGAAAGGGCTGGCATGCATGCCACTGAGTGCTTCCTCTCTGGGGATTTGTGGACCTGTTGACTACTTAATGGGATAACATACGTCTGAATGAGTTTGTGCTATCACAGGACACCCATTTTGCCATATGTGGCACTGTTAAAGGGATATCATTCATCATACCATTGTATGAATTGTTTGATTGGTTGAATATAACAAAGCTGGTGATTCACATATCGAAATCACTTCAGACCTAACCAACTATCTCCACTGTTACAGTGCAAGCATGACTTATGAAAAAGTGACAGCAGACCTAAACAGACCTATGGCAGTAAAGGATCTGTCACTAGTAAATGTCACACATTGAAGATGTGGGTCATTGGAAAGAAGTTTCAGGTCTAATGGTTACCTCAGTCACCATTCCAAATGTTGTCCATGTAAAAGCAATTAGGGCTACTATTGGTTCAGAAAACACATTTTGGGAACATCCAAGGATCAGCAGGTCTACAGGGAGTTTACTCTGCGCATCACTTGTATTGCCACAGTAACTCTGCCCCAGCCTGGGATATGGCCCAGGCTGCGCACAACACATTGTCAGGCCTTGCTCTCTCAAGATGAGCATATGGTTCACATATGAACATCATATTGCCTCCAATTCAATAGATAAAAATACATCTTGTGGCTATCCAATCGTGACCTCAGGGCTGTGTGCCAGTTTGAAGGGGTCTGTTTGCTACAGCTATCTCCCAGACAACAGTTTGGCGAAGCCTAATGTGGGCTGAGTGATATGTGGGACTGTACCCATAGCTAACATCATCCTCAACTGCTTCTTAGAGTATACATACACAGCTCATGCTGTAAAGCCTATACATTTATTTCCACACATACCATGATCTTTGATTAGCAAATATATCATAGGTACCATGGGCTGTATACATGCATAGATATGTGCATGCAACACACATAGGATATAGGGCTTATCACACATCACAATGGTGATGAAAAGTACACAAAGTTCAGTGCTCCACGATCCATTACATGAGTATCCTATGTAGGGACCACAACATGTTACAACAATTATCTTAATTCACTCTGGGACTCAGAGGCACATTGGAGCCAATAGGAATGGAAAGGATGGAGTTTAGCAGAGTAAAATATGTATGTGAGATAGTTACCTGTTATGCTGGTGGGCCATAGAGTTGGCCATACAGGGGAAGGACCTCTTCAACCAGTTTCTCCAGCTCCTCTGGAGAGAAGGCAGGGGCCCTCTCACCTGCTCGGCCTGGCATGATTGCTCCCAGGGGTGGCAAATAGCAGCTAAAGTGAAAGAGGTTTTGATAGCAGCAGTGTCGGGATGCAATTTTATTTTTCAAAACTCGGCATACATGTCATCAGCGTAGACGGAGACAGAGATTTGGCCTCAACCTTCACAATCACCTATATTAGTCTATGGCTGTGTCCCCAGTGAATGAAACTTCCCGTTGCGCTGTCGATTTCCGCCAGTGGTAGGTTTTCAGAAATCTATATGCAAGGTCAACAAATGCAGAAAGAACAGATGATGGATGGAATGCTGAACAAATCAAACATTCACCCACAGTCACAGATCTGGGTTAAATCCATTGGTATTTTTGCATGCTATACCATTACAGTTTAGAGCCAGCCATATGCAAATCAGTCTTGACCCTGATTATATAGGAACAGTCCAGCCCAAACTACCATGCCAGGTCCTCCCTGGGCCAGAAACAAGCAACCTGGGATCGGTTTCTGGCTATCACCCCTCATCAGCCAGGCTAGTTTGAATCTGGTGGAATAGTGAGCACAGGACCCACGTCTGGGCATACCCTTTCCACTTAGGGTGACAAATATAAAAAGAACAGATGATGGACATAATGCTGCACAAATCAAACATTCACCCCAGTCACAGATCTGGGTTAAATCTATATTTTTTTTGCTGGTCCAGGATGCTTGTTTCTGTTCCAGGGAAGACTTAGCTTGGCAATTCAAGGTGGACTGTTCCCATGAGGAGTAAGATCAAGACTGATTGCATATGGCTGGGTCTAAACTGGGGTGGCATGGTGAGCAAAAGAAGATGGATTTAACCAAGTGATGGGTGTCTTGCCATCAGCACCTCCTGGATTTTTGCATTTATGTCCTGTTTGCGACCGTGGGTGGGATCCCCTGCTGCAGGTACAGGGGTATCTGCAGGCGTGTCTTCCTCTGACAGGGCTTCCTTTCCTGTGGCTGCCACAGATGTAGATGACCTGGATGTAGTTGGACCACAGGAAGAGGTAGATGGTGTTGGAAAAGCCAAACACAGTGTTGTGTTGATGTCCTGAAGCACCCCAATGAGCAGGCCCATGTTTGTGTTGTAGGTCGCCTGCTCCTGGGGTATGTTCCCCTCCAGCTGCTATATCTCCCAGATTTCCTTCAATACATGGCACATCTTGTTTTGGTCAATGGTGGCCTGGGTGTGAGTGGCCCCAGTGGCCTCACTTAGCAGGCCCACTGTACCCCTCCCACGATCCCTACCTCCACGTGCCTGAGCCCTTGGCCCAGGGGCCTCTCTGCCACTGGGTCCTGGTTCCTCTGTGACCTGGCTGGTGATTCTCACCTCAGAATCCATGACTAGGGAGTGTACACGATGGTAATAACTGTGCTAGGTACACAGGTTGGAGGTACTGGGGTTCGCTGAGGTGTTGCAGCTGGGGTGGAAGTCGTCTGACCAGGCTGACCAGATATACCCAGACCATCATCCTCGTCCACATATCCCAGAGTGTTGTTATCAGTTAGGGCTCATCCAGCGGTTAAAGTGGGAGTCTATTCGGTGTCAAGTTCTGCCCGGGTCTGTGCCAGATCGACCTGTTGTGAAATAGAGAACATTGTTATTGGTGGAAGTGTGTTATCTGCATCCAAACGTTTTGTGTCACAGTAAGTAGAGACCTAGGAAAAAATAAATAGGTAGAGATTACTATTGTGATTCTGTTGTATTGAACTTGTTAACATGACATTTGGAGACATTCAATACATGTACTTGAATTGAGCAGTTCATTAGATGTGCTGATATGTTGCATTTTGGATTAAGGAATGAACAGGACATTTCACAAACATTTAAGCCAACACAGTGAAGAATAAAATATGCATTTGAACATTTCATGACCTTGTTGTGTACAATACAAGCATACACACAACTTAGTTGTATATTTAGCATTAGTCATCATGTGAGCAGTGCAAAGTCAGTGGGTCATCTGTGACTTCTAATCAGCTGACTTACCTTAATACCTTACAAATATTTGCGACACACACTTGGTATGGTGTCACTCATGTCATCAATAGTTTCAGTTGGGAAGACCAGGACAACATCAAAGTAGTCAGACATGTCTCTGAATAGAATATTGAATGTAGATTGCTCAGTACATGATAAATACACAACAGTTATTACATGACAGACAAGTGAAAATGGGCAAAAGCACCATTGCATCTTGTTTTCTGTTACAGAAACAGGGCCTCATAGTAGTTGTAGTCATTTCAATCCCTACTTCCTAACACTTGACAAATGGTTAACTCCATGAGAAGTGAACATCAGTTGTAACATGTCAGACAAGTGTGAATGGGCAAAATCACTATTGCATCTTGTTTTTTTTCACTCACATAAGCAGGGCCTCGTCGTAGTTGTAGTCATTCATTCTATATTTCCCAACACATGACAAATGGTTAGTCTTACATACCTGTTGACAAAATGCACTTGTGCTGGACTATACATGTACATATTGACACATATCATGTGTCCTGGGTTGCAGATTTAATAGTAATAAGCCTACAGACACCATTCCAACATGTAACATGTAATGGAGATTGATACACGTGATCTTATATGCAACAATACACATTGGCACTGACAAACATCTCTGATACTTTGACTATTGCATGTTAGGAAAGTAGCTAGACAGCACAGTAGCAGAAGCTGAGATGAGATGAGAGCATACAGGAAATGGAAGGGTTGTGACAGGTAATGAGGTGTGACTTACCAGACTCCATTCCCCAAGCTATTCCTGTCAAGCCCTCAGAATGCTTGATGGCCAGGACCTTCTCATCTCACGGACACAGTTGTAATGGGGCACTGGGAGGACCACCGTCAGCCTTTTGGAGCTCTGGGTGTTGCTATGAGGCCAGGGAACGAACCTTTCCCCTTAGTTCGTTCCACCTCTTCCTTATTTTCTCTTTTGTGCGTAGGGTGGCACCTACAGCATTCACACTTTAGTCTATCCTGTCAACATTTCCCTTTTTCTACTGAGAGGGGTATATTGGACTTTGGCTCCAAATAACTGTGGCTCTACTGTTATGATTTTATTCACCATGACTAACAACTCAGACTCTGAAAAAAATAGATTTTTTTGCCGTAACATAGCTCTAAATTAAAGTGAGTGACAATGACAAAGGGATAATAGAAAAGAATGCAACAAATGTGTGTTGAGAGTATTAAATAGGATAGGGAAAAAAACTGGCTTATGTCACCAAAAAAGTGTGGTCTCTGTCTTGCTGTGCTGCAGAGGAGAGGCAACGGGTCAAGATCTGGAATGGGGTGTGTTTTATAGTGTGATTTGCAGGTATGTACACTTGGCCAATGGATATCAGCTGTGGTGTTTTTGTATCCATCCAATGGGCACTGTGCTGGTGCTTTCCTGATAGTGTACAGCGACGGCCTACCACTGCCAAGGAACCATCACTTGGGGACCGCCAGTACTGTGTTTTCGTAATCAGCTCTTCAGGAAGCTGCGACCCTGACTGCGATGAAGTACACAGGGCCAACATTGCAGTCCACCGCAACCCAGGCGGAACACATTCCGTCGATGCAGTTGGACCGCCAAACTCATAATCGGGCCCCTAATCTATTCCAAGACAAAGGAAACAGACTTCATTCTTAAAAACAGTTCTTCATATCCCGTGGAATATTTTCAGTCACTCATGGTATGCTAAATTTTGAGACTTGCTATTTTGCTTTAAACATTGTAAGTATGAGCTC
This sequence comes from Lissotriton helveticus, assembly GCF_964261635.1. NCBI lineage: Eukaryota > Metazoa > Chordata > Amphibia > Caudata > Salamandridae > Lissotriton > Lissotriton helveticus. Next base: position 232,036,146 of record NC_136072.1, on the reverse strand, counting down.
ATAAACTCAGAATGAAAAGTGTTTTTGGTTAAAAAAAAGACAGGAATGGCTTTAAGTATCACCCATACAATTGGACAACAAATCAGCTAGATATCTTAATCTGAAAAACTGAAAGGCTACCTGGCTGACAATTTTTGCCCTATAAACCTCCTGCCACATTTAGGCTCGTTTGTTTATGATATATTTTTCATTTATATATGGATTTAGAGTCAGATTATTCCTTTAACAGGGGTCTTCTAACATTCTTTCTTATATGAAATGCTCACTTTCTTGTCATATTTTAACTGCATATATTTAGTGTGATACCATGAAAAGCATATCAATTGTATCTGTATTAGTGAGGGGGGCTTTCCTCTTGCCTCACAAAAAAATATTTTTGCTTGCAGTGTTTTGCAGTTTGTAATTTGGTGGTGCCTGTTGAACTTATTTTACAAAAATGTGGTGGACGGCATGAACAAGTTTGAAGACCATTGAACTAGTGTGAACCAGAATACTCCCAAAATGAGTTAGTTTTTTAAACTGTACCACAGGGGAAGAGCACTAAGTCCTTGGTAACATGTAACCATGTGGGATCCTCATTTGTTTGTTGCTTATAGTGCACTAATCTTTCACCAACAACACTTCAGTAGACTATGTGGGAACAAGGAGGTACTGCTGACTGCCGCAAATCCAAAGTGGTGGGATGGGTGGGTGAGGGGTTTTTAGGGGAATAAGAATAAAAAAGTACCTGTCCTGCCACCGACTCTGATGCTGCCGGCCACCTCAGTGCTTCTCTCTTCCTGGCAGTCACTGGGGCACAAAGCATAGGTGCCGCACCCAATTCAGACATTGCTCTCATGCTATACCAAGCATGCGAGCAGCGCCTGGATTGGCCTGAGAGGGCGGGTCGATCGAGCGCTCGGGCACAGGGAGCCTGTGCCATTCCTCCACCCGGCTGTGGAACACAGCTGGGTTGGAAGAATGAAAGTGCGCATGTTGGTTTGGCCATCCTAGGACTGACAGCCAAACCAACATGTGCTTTTCAGTGCACAACTCTCCTCCTTGTTGTGGCACGCCTGCCCGCCCGCCCTAGATTCCATGGCTGAGTCAGTCAGTAGAAAATAAAATGCTGATATTGTTTTACTATCAGTTTTTATTTTTTCCCTGACTGACCAGTGGGATACCACTCCTCCGCCATTACGGAGGATACACCCTTGAAGGGGTATGAGTTGCCAGGAGGAAAAGAAATTGTGAGAAAATAGCTGTTTATGTCATGTTGGATGCATCCGTAATGCCTATGCTACCATAATCCAGCTTCAAAGTGCAGAGGGAAACATGAGATTGGAGTAGTTTCTCTTTCAGGCTTCAAAGCCGGGGTCAGTTTGGGCAGACTTTGTGTAAGTGCCAAGGACTGCGACAGCAGGTCTCGATTGGGCGATCTATTTGGGCACACTTCGACAATGCGGTGCATTCTTCACTTCAGCTATGGTGACCTGCTCTGTGCCAGGAGCACACCAGCTACACTCTCAAGAGTCTCTGTTAGATGGACCCATAGCCCTGACTGGGGTCAACCACTCTTGCCCACACTGGTAATCACTCCTCCTTTTGGGTTGACTTACTCCTTTTCTCTTTTTCCAGGCAGGACTTTCCTGGCATAACAGGACAGGAAGACAGCTCTTCCTCCAGATCAGACTCAAGGTGATGTCTCCTCAACTCTGAAAAGCTGGCTGTCAGGCAGACACCAGCTGTGGTTGACCATTAGCCTTCTGGATACTCTATGGTGCACCCGTTTCTTGATCAATGAGAACTTGGAACTGGAACAACAAGTGGGTCAACTGCTTCCACCCATATACAGGTACTGCAACAGGGGTGCGTGCGTATTCCCTGTATGCCCAGTCTGAACCAGTTTGTATCAGTTCTCCTTTCATGTGTCCTTCTCAGTCTTTCTTACACAGCCTTTGTCTATAGTGATGCTACTTACAGCAGGACCATCTCCACGTTGGAGCACCCACAAAAGATGTGTGAGCAGTCTGCGTCGCGATATCAACAGCCACACCTGACAGTAATCAGAAAGAGTGACAAAAGGATGACATCTTCTAAAGGATCTGTCATACTTCAAACAACAGAGACTATAGTCCCACCCTTCACCCCACCATTTACCAAATGGCAGTACTCAGGGGTACTAATCAGCAGCCCTCTGCAGCAATAGGGACTTACTGCATTCTAAAGGGATCATATCTTCTCTTTCCCCACTTCATTGTCTAAGTCCCCTCTCTCCAATATCAGGAATGCCAGTAATACACGTCTGTTGTCTGGGAAAATAACCTCACCTCCTTTTGGTGCACAATAACTGGCCAGGCACTTCCCAAATGAAACCCATAGGCCTACTTCACTGTGGTTCACTCAGACATGTACTATTTGTGGAACATGCAGACTGCACACATACCTAAACACATGCACTTCTGATTTTAGGTCAGGTTAGCATGTAACAGCAGAACGTTTCACAAGTGGGCTGGTGGGCCACTACTCTGGTGACAGAGCTCAAAAAGACATGGTGATACTTGGGATACTAAAACATGGTATGTTTCAACAACTGTGCTACATGCAAGAACTTGTTACAGAACAGTTTTCCACTACTACTATGCAAAGTGCGCTTGGTGCGCCCCTTCGGGTTCATGAACAGTTCGAAACTGTTTCACTATCATGGACAGGCCTGTAGTTCAGTGCACACACTCGATTACCATGAGACTGAGGCCTAAACAGAAGCAAGTACCAGAGTACCAGATATTCACTGTGGACACTCAGGGCAGGATGTCATGCAAGCAGCATTCCAGTTTCACAATGCCTAAGAGTGCCACATGTTTACGGCCCACAGAAGCTGATTGAGTCTATGACAAATAAATAAATAAAAATATGTAGTTCACCATCCATTACTCAATTATCTATTAATACACCTCTGTTGAATTTTCTATGCACAACTTGGTGGACAGACCTCCTTTACAATGTTTTTGAGGGTAAATATACCATAGAAGTGGCTTTAGCTTTGTCTAACTATGGCACCGTGTTCAATCTGCTGCATAAGTAGTCACAGCACTTTAGAAATGAGTGATAGTTCCTTTCTGCACCTGATAAGTTTTTCGAGGGGGTTACTCTTGACAGCAAAGCTCATGGTGAGGTCATCGGGAAAGATTCCACCCAGGTCCACACACTGGAACTTTATGAAGAGTATACAATTACATGCATGACTTATTCTTTAGACACAGTTGGGTATCAAGTGAACAAGATGACTTCATAAGAAGTGAGTGTCATGGAGTGTTATAATCACAACAATGATCGGTGACATATGAGACGTTTTGTCCCACTTTGAACAGAAATGCTTTAGAAAAAAAATGTTTCTCCTGTTTATCTGTAACAAGTTGTTACTGAAGTACGAAAGGAATTCCGTTTCCTATTTTTAGTGCCGACCCATGCAAACCACTCTGCGCCATTGACAAAGTATCATATATGCTTTGAAGTGTGCATCATGTAGTTGCCTTTTCAAGAACTCCCAGCGAGGTCAGTAAAGAGGCAGGCTATGCTGTTCAGCCTTTCTCAAATTCCATCTTACACACTGAAGATTCTTTATAGAATTTGCTGCAAAAGGAGACTACTACTACTGCAATACTACTACTAATTCAAGCACCACTCTTCTGCAAAACTACTACACAACTATTACTTAACAACCGCTAAACCTACTTTTACACTGCTGCTGCTGCTACTAAGATCACGTGTATTACACACTACCCCAAGGGCCAGATGTATCAATGGGTTTTAGCCATTCTGTGTCTATGGGAAAATGTGTTTGTGCATATGGCTCCAAGTGTTCTTTAGATGCAGTATACCAAACAAGGATATAGAAGGTGTAAAGACTCCTACATCCCTGATTATGATTAGAATGTGTGTTCTAAATTAAGTCCGCTTGTGTGGAAAATCAGTGTTTGTCTTTGGCACTAAGGGCCAGATGTAGGTAATCCCAGATCACCGATTCTTAAATACCGAATCATACCAATTCTGTATTTAAGAACTGGCAATCGGGATGTAGCTAATTTTACCGATTTAATTACCGAATCGGTATGATTCGGTAATTACCTAATCGGTATTTACCGATTTGGTAATTGACATTCATTCCTCTAGGCCTGGAGGCCCATAGGAATGAATGTCAATCACCGAATCGGTAAATACCGATTCGGTAATTGGGGGAAACATTGAAGGGTGGCAGGGTGTCACTTTGGCACCCTGTTGCACCCCTCAATTGTGCATGGGTGCACATGTTGCAGACATACATGCCTGCAACATGGCACTGTTTTAAAAACAAAAGAAATGCTTTTTAAAGGGTTTTCATAATTTACCACCAACTTCTAGTTGGTGGTAAATTAAGAATTCTTAAACCCCTGTAGCACTGATAACAGTGCTACCTACATGTCAAAATACAGATTCGGTAATCATACCGATTCGGTATTTTAAAATCACCGAATCTGTATTTTAACATGCCCCTACATCTCAAACTCCAAATACCGGTCGGTAACGGCCGAAATCGGCCGTTACCAACCGGTATTTGCCTTCCTACATCTGACCCTAAGACTGTTGTTAGGGCTGCCAATTACATTTCTGAATGGGGATGAGGGATTGACCTTCATCAATGACCACTCAGCGTCAATACCATGAATGCATGTGATATACACATTTCAAAGATGTATTAGATGGAGATGTTTTGAACCATCTGGAGTCTGAGCAGGAATATGTGTAAGCAAGGCCTGTACACAGCGCACTGACATAGTCAAGGCTGGAATTAACACACCTTCTCCTACCACAATGACCCTATGATGGAACGTGGGATATTGGGCAATTTCTTTTCAGGTGAAGATACATTTTCATGCTAGTGTGCTAGTCCCAACTGTCTTCATGCTAGCATTAAGATTACATTTAAATTTTCACTTTTGGGATGGTGACTGTGATGATAGATTGCTATATCGCTGAAACCTCTGTTAATAATGCAAAATAGCGACAGGAAAGTTGTAAAGTAATAATTTAATACTGGCAAACGTGAGGGTAAGATCAAATTATGTTCCTTAATTTATTTGGAGTGCTTTATAGAGCATCCAGAGCCTTTCAGTGTATTTCCCTAAAGAGGGATTGTTTAAATACTGATTTTCTTCATAAATATGGGTCGAAAGCTACTTCTGTAGCAGGACCCTATGAAAAGTAGGTGGAAGTTTAATTTCTAGAAACTTTTGCTAAAGATCATTAGAATGCATTCTTATACTTTTTATTATACAATAATAATATTTCCTAATGTTTTCATATATTTCGACATGAACCATGACTTAGTTTTGTGATTTTTGTGTAACTTCCTGAATGCATTAAACTTGAACTATACCCTGCATGTTTAGAGACTACGGGTCACATGTATGAAACTCGCAATTTGCGATTACATATTAGCAATTTTTACCAAATCGCAAATAGGTAATCGCTAAACGTGATTTAACAAAACATACAGGAAATAGTGATTTCCTAATCAGGGACATCTTAAAGATTTTGGGGGACCTGGGCCAAACGTATTTTGGGGCCCCAGCTTGGATCAGCTTTACAATTATGATCCAGTTTAAGCTCTTTCATGGCCTCTTTGGGCAGGTCACTCATCCAAATTCTAAATCTTTACATCTAATATTCAGGAACAGGAATGTGTGTTTTCAATATTGCAACACAGCAGCAGCTCACTAATATTAGTGGAAACAATCTCTGTGACATCCTCCCATTTCTCATATTCCGCGTCCTGTTTGTATCTGAAAAACTCTCTTATGGATGTTGCATGAAACATAAACCCAACATTTTTCTACAAAATCTCTGTAATAGACACACACATATTACCCACATTAAAAATAAATTAAAGGAAAACGCTATTTGCAACAGTCTGTTTAGGAATTGTTCAAGGTCATAAGGGCAGATAGAACTGTCTCTATCAGGGACCCCCTGAAAGGCTGGGGCCCTGGGCCAGAGCTCACTTTGCCCATGCCTTAAAATGTCTCCATCCCTATTAGCAATTTCTTAAAAATTGCAAACATAATTCGGGAATCACTATTTGAAATTGCAACTCCATTTGTTCCTATGGGCCTCAATGCACTTCGAATGGTCTTGCATTACCTAAATTGCGATGACCTATTTGGTAATTGCAAATTAGGTAATGCAAAGGCAAAGGTGCATGGGGACTTGGGGCGTTCCACATGGCATTTTGGAAAATGCTTTTTTTTGCATTTTCCAAAATTGTACATGTTTACCATGAAATTGAAATCGACGGTAATAGCGTTTCCCTAAATGCACAGTTCACATTTAGGAAAGGCTTCTTACATGTGCAGTAGGGGATCACAAATTGTGATTCCCTATTTGCATTTGCAATTTAAGTAATCGCTAAAAATTGCGATTACCTAAATTGTGAATCCCAAAGTCTTTCATACATTCAGAAAGGCCATTTTGATTTTGAAACGGGCAAAGTTAGCGATTTGCACCTTTTGTGAGAGCAAATTACTTTGATACATGTGGCCTTGTAGAATTATCTGAGTATGTCAGTATTCCACATATTTTCTTTGTGCGTAATGGGGCAACGGTGTTACCACCAACATGTGCATTTCATTAGATTAATTATTTATCAAACTTCTAAGTAGGATTCATTAAGTGAAGAAAAGTATAGTTTAGTGTATGTTTAAGCTGTAGTAAGTGCTACTCTGTAATGTTCATTGCCATGAGTTCCTTCACTAGCTTACCATCCTATCACAACATTACCAGGAAATACCAAGGTGTTCACGCGCAGTGACCACTAATGTTACATCCTTCATCATTGCCCTTCTAATTCAGGCATGGACACTGGCATAAAGCAACAGTTATCAATGGCTCACTCCAACTTTAGCACAAGTAATTAAGGTTAAATGTAATAGTGCAAATCCTGTTTGTGCAGGCAGTACATTTGTTAGTGCTGCTTTACTCATTTGAGCAAAAAGGTTTGGCTTCCTACACTACCGCTTTTTTTCTAGTCTGTGTTTATTTTCAGTAGTAAGGAGGGATAATTTCCATATCAAGCAAAAAGTGACAGTTCTCCCGCCCCAGAAGTTATGTCACTTCATGACCAGGACTTCAGGGCCCCTGGTCATGATGTCACTGCCCTACCCAGCAGTGACATCACTTCCAGGGGTCACAGGTGTTGTGACATCACCCTGGGCACATGCTAGTCACATGCTCATGGTCCTAAAATGTGGTTAGGATGCTGTCATAATTTGTATGGGCCCCATTGCCTTGTGTCTCGGGCTTTCTTATAGGCACAATTGCAACACTCTCAGGGGTAAACAGTATGTGAGTCTCTGACAAAGCAATCCCAGGCATTTTCAGACAGCAACAGTCATGAATCGTTGATGAGGCAGCTGGAGGGCTCCTCAATGAGAGGCTCAGGAAATACACAGATGGAACCCCCCAGGCCCCACTGTCTCACTAAGCCATCTGTTTGTTTTCTTGGACGGTGCATATCTGACTTAAAAAATTGTTTGTTAGAAGCATCTAGACAAATTCATAATGAATAAAAAATGCTATGACCTGAAGCCCATACGTAGATGGCTGTTTGTTAGAAATGGGGGTCTCTAGTTGGCAATGGTTTGTACCTTTGTCCAAATAGGGACCCTTCCTTCTAGTCAGGATAAGGGGGATACACTACTGAAATAACCCCTGTTCACCCCCTTGGTATCTTGGCATGAGCAGTCAGGCCTATTTCAGAGGCAGAGTGTGAAGCATTTGCACATAACCAACAGTAATACAGTGAAAACATTACACAAGGACACCACCCCAGTTTTAGAAAAATAACCAATATTTATCTGTGCAAACAAGACCAAAACAATAAAAAGCCAACATATAGTTCACTAAGATATGCACTTTGCAAGAATGCCTTTAAAATGCAGTTCTTTGGGGTAGATAGCCCATTCCGGGGCTAGCGTGGGGTTGAAAACAACAGAATCCAACAGTTACGGTCGACCGTGTCAGTGCGGGTTGATGTTAGTGTCAGCAGACACGTAAACAGTACCTTAGGTTGCAGCCGATAGTGTTGGTGCAGGCTGGTTGCGGCAATCGTTGCAGTTGTGATGTGAAACGTACTAGGTGCAGCATGTGGTGCCCTCATGTCGCGGTTTAGGCAGTGGCATGATGACTGTCGTCCAGGTGCATCGGTGAAACCAGGGCTGCTGTGTGAAGTGAGGTTGTGCTTGTGGCGGTGCTAACAGGTCACAGTGCAAAGGCCGTGTCAGTTGATATGAGCTGGCGTCGGTCGGCCCAGACTACAGTGTGGGACAGGTGGTGTATTGTGTGACTTATGAGCGGTGCCCCAAACCACGGTGTGCTCTCAGGTGTCGAGGTCAGCGGGCAGCGGCGTCATCAGAGGGACCAAGGCAGAGGAGTGAAGTGAGGCGGTGAGGCGTGCGGTACCCACAGGTCACGGCGCTTGCAGTGGCTTAGTGGGGGCAGCGGTCATCGTAAGTGAGACCAGGATTATGGTGCGAAGGGCGGAGCCCTCTGCAGTGCCTTCAGGACACAGAACCAGCAGCGGTATGGGTGACGGTGTCGGCTGATTTCCCTCTGTGGCAACTGCAACTATGATTCCATAGGCGGTACCCAGAGTTAAGTGAAATCTTTGCTGTCCCTGAGACTCCCTGAACAAGAGGCAAGCTCTGTTTCAAGCCCTTAGAGATACTCAGCAACAAGTGAAGAAAGTTCAGTCCAGTCCTTTCACTGCCCATGGCAGAAGCAGCAACTGCAGGCCAACCCAACAAAGCAACAACACAACAAAGGGGCGGTACTCCTCCTGGCAGTTCTTCCAGCTCTTGTTCTTGGCAGGTTCCTTGATCCAAGTGAGTTCTCTGAAGTATTTTATCTCCCCAGGACTTCAACAGGAGGCAAGCTTCTCCCCAGGACTTCAACAGGAGGCAAGCTCTACTTCAAACCCTTGAAGAAAGCTCTAACAGTAGGATGATGAAAGTACCACCCAGTCCTTTTCCTGCCCAAGACAGAAACAGCAAGCAGCAGGCCAACACAGAAGAGCACGCAGCTAAGTGGCAGTTCCTACTGATAGCTTTTACAGCTCATCTTCTCGGCAGGTTCCTTAGTTTAGCAGTAATCTTAAGTTCTGGGGTCTGGGCCCCACTATTTATACTCAGTACATCTTTGCTCTTTTGGGCAGAGAGTGTCTGTGCTCAGCCCAAACCAGTTCTGTCCTCTCTGGTACAGCTTCCCGGCAAGCGGTAGAGACAGTATTGTCCAAGGCAGACCAGGCCCATTCAGGTGCAAAGGAAATCTTCTCCCACCACTCTAAATGCAGACCCGGCCTATTCAGGTGCTAGTGAACTCCACCCAATACTCTGACTGAAGTCCAGGTCTATTCAGCCCAGTGCTGACTCATCCAAGAAAGGCAGACCACAACTTGACTCCCTCCCCAGTGGCTGTCTACAGTGAATGTACATCCCCAGCACCTGTCACTCCAAAACCAGACAGTCAATACATAAACCAGCAGAGGCACATAGGATGGCTAAGGAAGAAAATACTCACTTTCTAAAAGTTGTGTTTTCAAGCACAAATTATAAAAATCATCTTTACTAAAAGATGCATTTTTAGATTCTTAGTCCAGGCATACTAAACTCAATCTTTCTACCTTATCCCAATGTGAAGTTAAACGTATAAGATGCTATATATAAACTATTCTATCCTATGGGACAGATAGCCTTTACATAGTGAAAAAAATGAAATTCACAGTAGTTTACTATCAGGACATATCACACATCAGAATATGGCCTACCTTTTGCATACACTGCGCCCTGCCCACAGGGTTAGCCTGGTGCTACCTTAGGGGTGACTCCCATGTAATAAAAGGGAAGGTTAAGGCTTGGCAAGTGGGTGCATTTGTCAAATCGACATGGCAGTACAAACTGCGAGCAGACACTGTGGTGGCAGGTCTGAGACACCTTTACAGGGCTACTTCTGCGGGTGGCACAATCAGTGCTGCAGGCCCACCAGTAGCATTTGATTTACAGGCCCTGGCACTCTCAGTGCACGTTACTAGGGACTTACCAGTAAATCAAACATGCCAATCATGGAAACACCAATCCATAACATATTTTACCTGGAGAGCATATGCACTTCAGCACTGAATAGCTGTGGCAAAGTGCCCAGAGTGCTATAAACAACAGAAACAGGGTCAAAAACAGGAGGCAAAAATGCACAGAAGTCTGGGGGTAAACCCACTCAAAAAGCCAAGTCTGACACTGCTACTCACCCTCCCAGAAGTGGCCCCATGCATAATTAGCAAGCTTTATTAAATATAAAATGCCATGCCAAGGCCAGACACACACACACACAGCCACAAAACACTTTTTTTAAGCCTGTGGACCGAGAGGCCCTAGCAACATGGAGAAAAGCTTCAAGCTGAATTGCGGGAAGCAGCCGGGCGATACAGAACAACTTCTGCTGCAAGTAAAAACAATTATAGCATATATAGTTTAATTTAGTTTTTTCCATTCCTTTTGCTTCATAGCAAAGCTCAGTTTCTGTTTTTCCTGGTGTGAAATGTCTGCTTTTATTTATGGTTCGAAAGAAAAAGCGTGTGCCAGCTTGAAGGTGGTAGTTGTGAAAATACAAAAAGTGTTAAAATGCCCCATCCCCCAAAGCCAGTTTGCAAGGCAGCCCCTGGTAGTATCCTGTAGTTAATTAAATGTGTGTGTGTAAAATAGGGGTGTCAATGGGACTACTATTTCTTTTAACTGTGAGGGCTTGAGGATCTCTGTTGCAGGTTAGTGAACTGTAGCAGAAGCACGTCATTTGTTTCATTGTGTTGCATTTGCTTAAGAGACTGCAGGCCGCATGGAAAACTGCGTTTATAAAAATGTACAAATAAAATCTTTTGTTTTAACCACCGTCCGTGTACCAGGGGTTAAAGGTCCTCAGCAGGCTTTGATAAGGTGATGGTTGTGACAAAGGTCTCAGCATGGTGGTGAACAGGATAAGAACCAGGGGTTGTTGAAGGGTGGGGGTTGTGGACGAGCTCACACTATAGCCAGAGATGACCTAGTTCCAAGGGTTGGAGCAATGTGGTTGAGAAACAGCATCCTGTATATACCATCCCTCAGCAAGTGCAACTGTAAGGATTTAAACACACAAAGGTCTGTGTTGTTTTATTTGTTTTTTGAGCAGAAGTCTGTAGCCCTTATTTATTTACTTGCAATAATTTAATGTTAAAGATCTAGCGCATCCCATGGGTTTAGACGTCTGAACTGTTTGTCACAGTTCAAAGCCCCAGCATTAACTAGCCATGCTAAGTATGCCAGTTCCAGTAACTTTAAAAGATATGTAAAAGTGTGAGAGAGAGAGTGTGTATGTGTGTGTTTTCCAAGGGTTGGAGCATGTAGTTGAGAAACAGCATCCTGTATATGCTATCCCTCAGAAACTGCAACTGTAAGGATTTCCTAAAATGATAGGTCTGTGTTGTTTTATTTATTTTTTAGCTGAAACCTGTAGCCCTTTTATATTTACTTTTTATTGCTTAATGTTAAAGATCTAGCACAGTCCTTGTGCTTTGGCACTGTAACTGTTTAGGGCCAGTTCCAAACCCCGGAGTTAATTAGCTCTGCTTGCTACGCATTACATTGCGGACCACAATTAGGGGCATATTACCAAGGGGGGCGATATTGAATTATCGCCGCTTTAGCGGCCGTTTTCGGCCGCTAAGCGACGATAATTCCATCGCCCTATTACCAAGCTGTCGCTAACACCAGTTAGCGACAGCTTGTAGGCGATAGCGAGCGGTTTGGGGCCCGCTTTGCATGTCAGCGATATTTATCGCTAATGACATGCAAAGTGGGCGTACCCAACCCGTTAGCGACTGACAGCAGTCGCTAACATCGCTATCGCCTATTACCAAGAAAGGCGAAGCGATGGAAATATTTGCGCTAAGCGCAAATATCGCCAAACACTAACGCCTGCAAATACCAGTTCTTAGCCATGTTATCCAATGGGAGGTGGATAACATGGCTAACAGCATTTGCACGCTAATGCGTGAACACCGCTGGTTTTCCAGCGATATTAATGCTAACGCCTGCAATATTATCGCTTTTGAGATAAACGTTGGTAATAGGACGTTATCTCAGCGATAATATTGGGAGAAGAGCGGCGTTAAAAAAACTAACGCTAAGCTCAGTTAGCAATAAATATCGCTAACTGTCGGTAATATGCCCCTTTATTTTCTCATTTTGTTTGCGCTGTTTTAAACTAAATCTGTCTGCTCTGCACGCAGTCTTTCAGAATTAACACTGAGCCATGAGGTAACGGGTGAATTTCAGTAAGGTAAAAGTTTTGACACCATTGCTAACATTATTGTCTCAACATCGCAGACTTTTTAAATAGGTATTCTTGTGTGTGTGTTTTTACAGGTTGTGAGGCGGAAGTGTAGCTAGCTGGTGATGCTCTAAAACGCATTACACAGAGTCCAGCAAAATCCTACTATTACAGGTAAATAAAGGGATGGCCTGTTGTATAAAGCATGTGTAATGATTAGACCGTACAGTCCAAAACCCACCCAAGATTCCATTGTCCCCTCAGAGAGTGTGCTAAATCAGTGTATTATATCGGAAATGTGATAGTGATTCTTTTCCTTTACAGTTCCACTGCAAGCGCACAATTACACCAAACCTCAGCAAAAGGTAGACCCTTGAGCAAAAGTGTTGTACGGAGCCTCAACAAGTCCTGGAAGGGTTGTGACATTGTTCTAAAAAAGGAAATCTGCGGGGCCTATAGACGGATCGACTATAAAAAAAATGGGTTCCACAAAGGGGCAAAGCAGGTGGGTTTTACAAAATGTAGCGCCAAAAGAACCCTGAGGTATTTTTGTCTCGAGCATCGTGTTCCTCCAGCATCTAGTAAGAGCTATAAAAATGTAATGCAAAAATTAGACAGTCGGTTACATTCAAAAGGTTGTGAAGAACCGTTTAGGCTTTTTTATTTTTTAGTAATGTGTATTTTTTGTTTTGTTTCCATCATAGAGCCAACATAAAAGACTGGCAATGGAGTACCATGAAAGGTTAAGCGTGCGTCAATGCGGCTAAAGGACATCACACACATCCGTCCAAATGACCCTACGCCAGCAACCGGTGAGAGATGCCCAGTGCGTCATAACAAACCCTGCGCGGACGCTGCAAACGCAGGCCTTAGAGACACTTTTTACTCTAACCCCTTCGCTGCTTTACCAGCAAAACCCACAACTAGTACAGCGAATACGCATACAGGAAGGTCATTGCTGGCTAGGGTTGTCGACCTCAAAGGGTGCACACTTCCAGCCGCAGACACACAGCAGCCAGGGTAATATAAAAACCAGGAAGTAGATCTCACGCTAACCAAACCAAAATTGAGTCTCCTTTCCTTAAAGAAGAAGAAGAAACCCACGGTCCCAGACCTACAAATTGTTCCTTTAGAGGTATCCTTAAAAAACACTGTTACCGCACAGCCATGCCCCCATAATCTTCATGCAGGTAAATGTTCACCATCTGAGAGGGTGAATGTTGATTTGCTACCCAGAGGATCCTCAACACTACTATCACTATCTCACATAGCCTTTGAGACGAAGGGCTTGAAAACGATCATCCAATAGCCAACACACCTATATAAATAACACGTATTCTATTTGTCGAAGGGCTTGAAAATAATCATCCAGACCAGGACCCATATTTTGCATGTATGGTTTCTCAGGGGGATAACTGGTGAGCCACAACTGCATATAAAAATCTCATGAATCCTATTTGATAAGGGCTTGAAAACAATATTTTCTAAATGGACACATTGTATGCAGATACAGGGATTCTCTAGGGCCTGACAGGGGTGCCATCAAGTTCTGAAACACCAGCAGGTGCTGCTGCCGCTCACAGTGTTCCTTTTGATTCAGACCCGAGGGCTAGTAGCCACCTGTTCCGAGCCCCAGCGCTTCTTACACCTCTACTGCGCAGAGCTATGATGACCAACATTTGAACTCCCCATATCCTATGCTACCGGCCACTCCTCCAGGTGTGTACGATCCCACCAGCCCCGTCAAGTGAAAAACCTCTATCACCTGCTTCAGCATACCCCAACTGCAATACAGGATGGAGCGGAGGTCATAATCAGAGCTTTGAAACGGAGAATAGCGGCAAACCGTCCTCAGGAGCAGTTGCTATGCTCGGATTGAGAGCCTTTGTTTTTTGATTCCCCCAATTCCAGACCTTCAGAACTGTGTTAGTGGGGGTTGCCCGAGAATATTGCTCGGGGAGATTCAGGGTAATATATGACCCACCCCAATTGTCACAGATGATGCCCCTAAATATGTGTTATTAGCTCAAAAAGCTGGATTAGGGTTATATGCGAAAGACATGAACTAAAATCCAATCTGAACTCTAAGGCCATAAAACTGTGAAAGACAGAAACCGAGAAGTGACTCACGAGGGATGCACAGAGCAAGATAATCCAAAGGGTACAAAGGTGTAGAAGAGAGGTGTTACAATCTTGCGAATCAGCCATTGCAGATGTAGAGGCTATTTCATCTTGACGAGGTCAGTAGCGCTCCCTAAAGATCAGGGATTGCAGGAATATTAATAACTTAGTCCAAAGTTCCAAATATAAAAAGAATGTACAAGACATCCTTACTAAAGTGCAACTGTTCTTACAAGTCCGCATTGCCAAAAAGAACCCTGCAGACAGGGCTTAAAAGTCCAAATACCATGACAGCGTATCCTAAAATGCCACAGAGTCAACCCTCAAAAACGAATCCAGGAGAGGGCTGCAGGCGCTCCAGGTGTTTCAAGAGTTCACGGGGTAAAGCTGAGAGTCCTGGAAACACGTAACACAAAGGCGGTCTTGAAGTAAAGGCTGTAGCCATGGAATCGGGGAGGGTATCTTCAGCAAATACTCCTGAGACTGTTCAAGGTAGTTCTGGGAGGCTGCCTAAAAACAGGTGGGCCGGTGAGAAACAAAAGTGGGTTAATAGCGGCAGGCAGCGTAGGCTTTTAATCACTAAAATAAAGAAAGCTGGAATTTGTGCTACAAGGAGGCTTAAAAATACACTGCCTAAGCATCAGAGTCAGCTCTCCCAAAACCATCTGTGATTATCTAGGCGATGTGACCAGCGAGCTAGAAAAGGATGAGTACATAGTCCTGTTCACACCATCTGGGCCCAAAACATGTTCTAACAAAACTTCTAAAAATGCAGTATGCATGTAAGTCTAAAGCATCACCGTAAATGGGTAACAACATTGTTAAAAACAGTCTAAAGGATCTGGTGAACGAATACTCTACCTCAAGCAACTGTGAAAATGATAAAACAATCATTGTAACATAGTCTGGCCCAAAAAAACTGTGGGAAATTCCAGTCCAGTCATTGCATAAAACTTTGCACGTGGTGTTTGATAAAAGGATCTTGACTGAAGACAACAAAACCCTACCACACAGTTATTGAAAGTGCATTAGAGTCTCAAAACTCCGACAATGGACACCAAGTTGTAACAGATTTTCTTCTGCGGTTTAGCAGGCCCTTCAAATTGCTGTAAAAGCTATTTTATAAATAAACATTTTGAAAATGCTCCCAGTGTTTTATCCCAAATCCTTAACAATATTGTTTGGCTTTATTCGTGCTGGCAAGATCTTTATACGGAACTAATCCCAAGGTTCCCACACATCAAATTTATAGAAGGCATACCAAATAATCCCAATGACGATGCATTGTTACTTACAGTCTTGTAAACATAGTGATCGTAGAAGATCTTTTGAGCAAAGGTGGGGAACACCCTGAGATAGAGAAATATTTCACTCACTATTCACACCATCGCAATCTAAGCATATGTTAAATCATGCAGAACTTGTTCTACAAGAGGAAGACCATTCATTCTATAGCTCTCAATGCTGCATACCTGGTTTTATTTAAAACCCCCTGTGACAAACAACAAATATCCATTGTAGCTAAACAGATGTGCCCCGGAAACACACAGTTTTTCTTGGAAGCCTCCAACGACACTACCAAGAAACCCCACAGTTACTTACTGGTAGTCTTAAAACGCAATTATCCTGAAGACTACAGACTGCATGCTGATATTTTCCCACCCAGCCTCCCATTCGCGCACACACTTAAAACCAAGCTTAAAGCCTACAAACAGAATCGTTAAAGAGACTCCCATAACATTTACTATCTAGACCTTATAATACCCGGTATTAATCATGTTGGCGCGTCTATGCCGTAATCTAGCCCTCATAAAAATGTTAGTCACAGCTAGCCCCCCAAAAGATAGGCGATCCTGTGTGCAGCTTTGGACAATTAAGTGACTGACATTACAGATATCGCCCTAAACACCCTAAAAGGTGTTGTCCTTATATCAGAGCACCATTTCTCTGCTTGAAGAAAAAGCACCACCTTATCAAGAAGCTCAGTAATAAAAGGGCTTCCCTCATTTCTAAGAAAAAACGGGTAAAGCAGTCAAAAGGTTTTATAGGTTTCTTGTTGGGCATAGCTATACGCCAATTACCAGTCTCCTAACCAGGAACTGATGGATTATTCCCAAAAGATGCACTTGGTACCTCAGCAGCAGCTGGACCAGTTGGGGACGTCTACGGGTGATGCCTGGGATGTCCGGAACCATGAGACTCAGTGCCAGGATGCCGAGATTAAAGACATTTTAACCATACTGATTTAAAAACTTACAACACAGCTGGTCTTTACTCCAGCCGTCTTCAAAACATTAAAAAATATTACAGGCAGGGGGGCTGCTGAAAGAAACAAGCTGTCTCTATATGCCCTTGACTCTAAACAGCCACCACCACCCCTTCAACACCTCAAGAAACACCACCATCCTCCGACATCATTGTTGAAAAACCTAAAAAAAATATAAGTCAAAGGTACAGAGGGTCCGCAAAAATGTTGCTAAGTACAATTACAGCTTCTAAAGACCTGGCCTCATGAAATGAGAGAGGAGAATTCCTCTACCAAGGTCCGCCGGTTATTGGCTCCCATATGTACGACCCCAACACAATATAGTTCGAGAAAGCGTCTATAATGATTTATTCCAGACACCAAATGAACTCTCAACTGCTTTATGGGTACATGCAGACCAACCTCTCATCTCCTTAAGTCTCTAGTGTTAACTGAACTTGTATATCTTTGAAAGATCTCTAACATTCCTTGCTAGAATGCCTCCCTCATACAATCTTACATCATAGTGCATGCACATCACATCATTACATTTCTCCCCCTCCCCCTTTTTTAAAAAAAAGAAAAAGAGAAAGAAACAAAAACAATAGTAAAAAACAACAACAATAAACATTTAGTAATGTTCAATTAACCAAACTGTTTTTAAAAAACCCTTTCATACTTCCTGTTTAACTGTTTATCCTGAAAAGTATTTAATTACATACTTTCATGCTCAGTAAGATTAACTTTTTAGAAAAATTTATTATTTCTTGTTACTGTATTTTTTTCATTTTCTGCCGTTAATGCCATTCCATGAACTTTTGTTATTTCCATTGGCATTTAATGAAATCTACTTTGTAATTTCTTTGTTTGCTGTTGACTAACTAGTACTAGATCAGCTACTTGATATTCTCGATTTTGATATCTTCCTCTGCTCTCTGCATAGTATTTCATTTTTTCTTTTGCCTCTTTGTCTTTCTTTGTCCAACTTTCCTTTTTTTCTTTCATGAAATTACACATACTTGCAAAATGGTTATATCTTCCACATTCTTTATATTGTTGTCCCATGGCTGGGCAGAACTTTTGAAGAGGAAATTAAAATACGCAACTCTAACATAATCTCTTTTCTTTATAGCGTGTCTCCATTTATTTTTCACTGTTCACTTTTTGTGACATTTGTCTTACTTGTTCTGAAGTTTTTATCCTTCTTTCTTCCATATTCATAGCATGCTTCTCAGCTTGCGATTCTGTTCTAGCCGTACGTAAAATTTCTTGTAAATCATATGTCTTCTCTAAAAGCTTTTTAAAATTTCTTTGAACTACAACCTTGTATCAGTCTTAGTCTTATGCTTCCCCATTGTTGAATTTGTTAAATTCACTGCATGCTACTAGTTTTTTTAGCCTTGTAAAAAAATCATCCATTGTTTCATCCTCTTTTTCACATGCCATATTGAAGTTATATCTCTCAAAATCTATGTATCTGTGCAGAGTAGCACCCTTGTATACTCTGGGTGCAAATCTCTTCTTGCTTGTCCTGAAACCCACACATATTTACAAGTTCTTTCAATCATCCAAGGAAGGCGTCTAGAGCCTCTTTTACCTCCTGGTGGGCTTGCCAGAAGATAAAACATTCATAATCTCTATTGTCTCGAAATGAGCATTGAGTGCATTTAGAGGTGTATTGTATGTCTTCCGCGTTGCTTCTACTACCGTTTTATGGATTCTGTGAATATCCTTTCCTCTTAGATGCAACAGCAGGGCTCTTCTCCTCTTTCGAGCTATGCCAGCTCCTTCAAAGTAGAATGGTAACTGTTCTGCTTAGTCCTTCCACTTCGAAATTGATTGTGTTTTTAGTAGCGCTGGCGCTTGGTAGCAAGCAGGACTGCTACAAGCGTTTCTCCTTGTATTCCTGCTAGCCATTGCTCGTAGACTGATTTAAAAGCGATTTTAAAAGTGTATTGATTTTAAAAGTGTACTGATTTATAAGTGTACTTCTGTAAAACTTTTGTGAAACTTACTTACCTGTTGTGTGCTCGCTCACTCCCCGGTCCACCGCAGCTACCAGTGCTGTTTGTTGTGGAGGGAGGCAAGCGGCACAACTTCCTGGTTGCTCCATCGGAGGCGGCCATCTTTGGTGGGTTGACGCGCTAGTCTCCCACTCCGCCCTGATCACAAAAGGGCCGGTTGGAAGCGCGCTCGAAATTGATTGTGATTTTAGTAGCGCTGGCGCTTGGTAGCAAGCAGGACTGCTACAAGCGTTTCTCCTTGTATTCCTGCTAGCCATTGCTCGTAGACTGATTTAAAAGCGATTTTAAAAGTGTATTGATTTTAAAAGTGTACTGATTTATAAGTGTACTTCTGTAAAACTTTTGTGAAACTTACTTACCTGTTGTGTGCTCGCTCACTCCCCGGTCCACCGCAGCTACCAGTGCTGTTTGTTGTGGAGGGAGGCAAGCGGCACAACTTCCTGGTTGCTCCATCGGAGGCGGCCATCTTTGGTGGGTTGACGCGCTAGTCTCCCACTCCGCCCTGATCACAAAAGGGCCGGTTGGAAGCACGCTCGAAATTGATTGTGATTTTAGTAGCGCTGGCGCTTGGTAGCAAGCAGGACTGCTACAAGCGTTTCTCCTTGTATTCCTGCTAGCCATTGCTCGTAGACTGATTTAAAAGCGATTTTAAAAGTGTATTGATTTTAAAAGTGTACTGATTTATAAGTGTACTTCTGTAAAACTTTTGTGAAACTTACTTACCTGTTGTGTGCTCGCTCACTCCCCGGTCCACCGCAGCTACCAGTGCTGTTTGTTGTGGAGGGAGGCAAGCGGCACAACTTCCTGGTTGCTCCATCGGAGGAGGCCATCTTTGGTGGGTTGACGCGCTAGTCTCACACTCCGCCTAACCTACTTAGACCTCAATTAATCGCGCAGCGGTGACGCGCAGCGGGAGCACCGTAGACGCGCCGGAGAGGCGCCAGAGAGAAGCCAGTCTGCGCCAGTCCGCGTCCAGACGCTCCGGCGGACCGGTGGGTAGCCTGGTTTGCTATGGCTCTCCCCACACTCTTTTATGATGTCTCATCACTGCTCGCCCTACGCCCTCCTTTACGTCCTCATTGTGCCCACCTGTTTCACCCGTCTGATACTAATTATCTCTGCACGAACTGCTGCTGGAAGCCCTCTACTCCTAATATAGGTACTCTATGCCCTCCCTCTGCTCTAGAATGGAGACTGTATCTCCTAAACTGCAGGTCCGTCTGTAAACATCACACGGAGCTACATCTTATGATTGAAGAACTCAACCCCCACGCACTTTTCCTAACGGAAACATGGCTTCATTCAGATAATGATCCAGCGATTGGGTGGGCTATTCCTCAAGGCTTTACTCTTAAGAGGCTAGATCGCCAGACCGGGAGGGGTGGGGGATTGGCTATTGTCTACCGAGACAATTACAAATGCCGCATTACCCCTACCACCTCACCTGCCTGCGAAAGTGTCCTCTTCTCATTAGAATTCTCACCCACTACCACCTTTTCAGGTTTATTAGCCTATCGCCCTCCTGGCGCCTTAAAAAACTCCATTGCCCAAATAACGGATCTTACTGCTAGCGTTGTGTTGTCTTCACCCAACTTTACTCTATTGGGGGATTTTAATCTGCATTTGGATGACCCTCACAACACAGCAGCCAATACGCTCCGCTCTAGCCTTTCCGCTCTCGATCTCCAGCAAAAAGGGTTTCATATAACCCACAACAGAGGCCATCTCTTGGACCATATCTACAGTAACAGCAACGATCTCACAGTGCTAACCCCCATCCCGCTACCCTGGACTGACCACTTTTTAGTTCCCTTTATCTGGCACACATATTCTTTCATCCCCACTTGTCACCCTGCCAAACAGCGAGGTAGGAAGTGGTCCTCACTCCCCCTCCCTGAATGGGAAACTGCCCTGGCTAGAGATCCCCCGAGGAAGGCACCGAATGCTAATACGGCAGCCAGCAATTTCGATGGCTGGATCTCCTCTACACTGGACATGGTCCTCCCCGTGCGAGCTACCACTGTCACTAAAAGACCTAAACCTGCTCCCTGGTTTACACCCAACCTCAAATCCAAGAAACTGCTCTGTCGCAAGTACGAAAGAGCCTGGAGACAAGATTACTCCCAAGACAGGAAGGCCAGTTATAGAGCGGCTATTAGGCTCTATAAACAGGAGCAAAAAATAGCACAAGCCTCCTACTACGGCAGTAAAATTGAGGCCGCCGCTAATGCCCCAAGGGAAATTTTTAAAATCGTCAAAACCCTTACCTCACCCCCAACCGAATGTCCCTCCTTGGAGGGCGCTCAGGACCGCTGCAACAATCTGGCTGACTTCTTCTCCCAGAAGATCCAGACTATATACTGTTCTTTTGGAGAAGTCGACAACACTTTGGAGCCCTTTCCCCCTCCTTTCCTGCCTACTGTTACGCCTTGTCAACTTAACGCCATTCCTCTCCTGGACACGCCAGCGCTGGATAAACTTATCCCTCAGATCACCTCTGGCTCACCCAATGACTCGGCACCCCCCCAGACCCTTCTTAAGGTAATGGACATAATTCGCCCGGTTGTACTGGACGTCCTCAACACCTCCATCACCACAAAATCCGTACCCCCGTCATGGAAGTGCGCAATGGTGAGGGCTCTGTTGAAGAAGCCCAATTTGGACCAGAGCAACCTGGCGAACTACCGCCCTATATCCTTGCTCCCTTGGCTGAGTAAATTACTTGAGAGGCACGTGAATAACACCTTGACGAGCCATTTGGAATCAAATGGTCTCCTGCGTGCCTCCCAAACAGGGTTCCGCCCTCGACATGGAACGGAAACCGCTCTTTTAGCGGTAACGGAGGAAGCTAGAACCGTGTTGGACCAGGGTGGAAAGGTCGCCATTATCCTACTCGACCTAAGTGCTGCGTTCGACACAGTCAACCATGTCACGCTCTTACAACGTCTGGCGGACTTGGGTGTGTCGGACGCAGCCCTGGAATGGCTAACATCCTTCCTGGCTGACCGTTTCTTCCAGGTCTTCGAGGGCGAGGTGGCATCTCTTAAACATCCTCTCAGATGTGGGGTTCCTCAGGGCTCCTCCCTGAGCCCCACTCTGTTTAATGTCTACATGGAGCCCCTAGACAGGATAGTCCATCCCTTCGGTGTGCGTATTGTCACCTACGCAGACGATACCCAACTGGTGGTCTCTTTAGACCACCAGGAGGGATCGTCTAGCACCTTAGGCTCCTGTTTGGAGGCGGTTTCCAGATGGATGCAATCCTCATGTCTAAAATTGAATGGGGAGAAGACAGATGTCATCCTGTTGGGCAATCCTTCCCCCTCGGGCTTTGCATCCTCCTGGCCTCCATGTTTAGGCCCACCCCCCACGCCTAAACCCCAAATAAAAAGCTTGGGGATTTGGTTTGATACCGACCTTAACTTTTCGGTTCAAGCTACAAGGACTTCGGCTACCTGTTTTGGGTTGATGAGGATGCTTCGGAGGGTGCTCCCCCTGCTTCCTTTCCAGGCAAGGAGGATCCTGGTCCAGGCCCTTATACTATCCCGCCTGGACTACGGGAATGTCCTCTACATGGGAGCTCCTTCCTATACCATCCAGAGGCTCCAAGTCACCCAGAACAGTGCCGCCCGCCTACTTTATAACCTCCCCCGTTGGCAGTCAGCGAGGAATGCTTTAAGGGAACTTCATTGGCTCCCTATAGCCGGAAGAATACAATTTAAGGCCATGTGTATTTTACACAAGGCCTTCCATCGTACCGGCCCTGCAATTCTTCAGTCACTGGTCATCCCCTATGCCCCACCTCGCTCCCTTCGCTCCAGCTCCGCCCAGCTGGCTACTCCCTTCAGAGTCAAGAAGGCTCGTTGGGGTGGCCGCTCCTTCTCACACACTGCGGCAAAATTCTGGAACACCCTTCCTCTGTCTCTGCGAGAAACTGTAAACCATCTCTCTTTTAGGAAAACTCTAAAAACTCACTTGTATGCTACACTCTGCTGACCTACCTTGAGCCCTCGCTAACTAAGTTCCTGTCATAAGCGCTACGAGGCCTCCGGGTAGTTAGCGCTATACAAGTGCTGTTTCAATTCAATTCAATTCACTTGGGCGCAATCGTCAATGGCTCACCATCTACTATAAATGGTTCAATGGTTGGGATTGCTTCCTTGGTGAACGATCGTTGAAGTCTTGCCCTTCCTGCATACCTAGCGGCATGAGCATTGTCCCACCTCTGTAGTGTCGGGGACAGCCACCAGAGAGATAGACTGTGCACCTAATAGTTCATGAGTGCAGGAATCCGGCGGTGGAGGGACGAGGCCTCTACAGCTTGAGGCCACTGGATTTAAACTCCCTCCTGGCCAGCCCATTTAGTGAGGAGGCTAGACAGAAACTCACACAGATCTCATTGGCCACTAGGGAGATCACCTATGCCAAACTTGTGAATGCTCCCAAGTGGGCCGGACCGTTCTGCAGTACCGCAGTGGGCTGTTTAATCTTGAAGGCAGGATAATATTATGGAGCACAGCAGGGCAGCGGTCAGAGCTCCTCAGCCACACGTAACCCTTGATTGACGTCACAGGGAGGGATGAAGCAGCATGTGAGGCAATGCAGCAGTGAGATGGGAGGCTTTGGCCTGTGGAGGTGAGGGCCAAAAACACTGTAGGTATGTGCAGGCCTTGGGCAGGCAGCGCCTGATTACCCTAATGGCTTCTCAGCCGTGATGGTGTGCGGCCTCCAGTCACAGGCAGGCAGGTTGGCAGCACGGTTGGATGCAAACTGCAGCACTCTGATGCTCTGTCTATTTTCTCATGGTACTCAGGTGAGCAGTAGGTCGGTGGCCCCCTTTGTTCCCAGTGTAGTGTCGGGCCCCCAGTGCTATGCAGGGCCTTGACTATGTGGGCATTTAGCAGAGGTCAAGGAGGGGCCTAGAAATGACAGGGATGCCACACACAATGGCATACTAAGTAGCTGAATTCTCAGCCCGGCCCTCATTTATTCATATAGTCTCCCTACATCGGGCAGGGCCCTTCAAAACTTAGCACACACACAATGCATTCTCTTTAACCACCCCATCAACTTGGTGAGGTGGCATTTTACAACACACATGCATACTTGATTGCCTGTTTTTCAACAACTCCATCAGCATTTCTACATACTCACTATCATATTCTGCCCTTGCTTTTGTAATACTGATCTTACAAACTCCTTTTATGATTTCCACTCATTAGTCCTCCCTTTCTGTTACTCCTATGCCCACCTTTCCTTCCCTTCCTCTACCCTGGAATACACTATTGCTTTTTTGGCCCACATTGTTCCTACAATCTTCATTCTAACACACCAATTTCCAATTTCACTTCTATTCGTTCCCACCTCCCTCCTACAGTTCCCTTGCTCTGCTCCTGTCTACTCACCTCACTACCTCTCCTCATCCAAGGTCTCTTCCAAATTGCTCCCCCTCTTCCCTCCTCAAATCAGCCCACTCAGCTCAGAATCCTTTGCAATCTCACGCTTTCCATGAAACCTCTAACAGCATCCCTGGAACTTTTGCAATTTAACTTCTGCCTCCACCATTTTGTCATACTGGGTCACCTTCAAAATTAATCCTGATCTCTTCCTTCAATTTATCCCTCTGTAATCTCAAATCTCTGTGTACATCTTTATGTTTCCCCCCAAATGTCGCCTCTATCGAGCCACCTACAGCGTACTGATACTTATCTGCCTGAATCCAAGCAAACTGGCCTGCAATGCCCTGTTCATTTACCACTTTCTTCAAACTACTGTACTGTTCCTTTCCCCCCTTTCGGGGCTGATGCATTAATAAATCACCCTCCCAGTCCACCTTGAATCCTTGATTTGGAGCCACAGTGAAGGTACTCTTAGTGTTTGCCTGGGGGTCTGATGATTCCCACCGCACTCCCTCTGGGATTCACCACCTTACCCATATTGCAAACTCCATCCCCTGCTGGTGTAGTAGCTTTCCATCCTAACTAACCGACACTCTGCACCATGTTAAACCTTTTTACACCTTATGCAGGCATAATGCCACCACCTCGTAGGCTTTCTGTTAGCCTTGCATGGGACTAGTACTTCTAGGTACTCCATTGTGCAAGCAACCATTGCCTGAAAAAAACCCACAATGGCTGGTGACAGCCGGAGGGTCCCAAAGCCCTGGGTATCAGATAATCAAGCGACATCCTCTTTGCCGTTGTCAAACCACTCAGGGGTAAGTATCCGAGTGGGTTGAGAAACTCACAGGGGATGCCACAAGATTTCCTGGCTACCTCAGTTACCTCCTTTTATTTGCATCTATGGATCCCTGGTGGATTCCCAAGATCTAGGTAAATCTGTGTAGTCGGCAATGTCTTTTGTACTCTCGCTGCATGCCCAGCCATAGATATTTTATTTCAAGCTAGTCTTCTTTGTGATTACATCTTGAAATTTGAGGCACACCCTGGCGGTTCCAAACTTGAAAAATGTATGTCTGAAGGTGTTGTGAGGTTATTGGGGCCTGTCTACAAACCCTCCGATTTTTTCATGTTCATGTTTAAAGTTGACATCTTATTAGATAATGATTTTTAGCACATTTTGCTTGCGTGCTTGCATGCGATAGTGCACTCCAAAAGTGTTTTGCTTACAAATACATTTCTTCGTGGTCACATTTTCACACCAACGTATATTTGGTTCAAGAAGCAAGTACACTGCGTAAACTGCCCTTGCATATTATTGTCTGTTCAGAGACAGCTCTGAATTGGTTGAGTCAACAATGACAGTCAGATATGACTCAGGCACTGTGCGAATGGGTCTAGTTTTTACCATACTAACTGCCCTGAGCCTTTGTTCAGCAGAGGAGCATTTCCATGGATTGTCATGGTTGCCCGAGCTGAATCGCATCACTATCCTGGCAGAGACGGCGTCCAGATCTACACCAGACAGGCTTCTGGATGAAAACATGCACACGGGTAAATGGGGAGTTAGACCACTCCAAGGTCTGTGGCAGAACCACATTCACACTATGCTCTCTAGAATAGGTATTGCTATGTAGGATTATAATTATATGTATTCATATAATCAATTGAATAATTATAATGGTTGAATTAGTCATCTTTTTCACTATTCTTGTTATGCTGTTACAATGTTCGGTTTCCTTTTGCTAGTTATTTGAGCACATGTATTTTACACAATAATGAAATTGCTTTAATAAATGTTTGAAATGCCAATTTGTGTATTTCTTGTGTCTCCCTTAAGGCATGCCTGAGATAAAAATGAAAAACTAGATCTGTTGCCACAATTTCTTTGGGGAATTATGGTTGTCATGGTCTGAGGTTGTAGACACTATCAGGTCCCCTCTTAGGGTTACGGGTCCAGATGGCACACTGTGAGCTAGCCAGGAACCAGGTCAACATATCCTGATGGTATAATTGGATGTATCCCCATGGTTTTGATGCATAAGTTTCCAAAACGCACAGTCTTTCTGAATAAGTAGGAACCATACAACATGTTGCCCCAAACGTTATAGTTCAGGTATTAATTTGATAGGTCTCCTAAGTAGTGTTCTAAAGTGTGCCCAAAGTAGCTAGGGCCACATGTCTGGCCATTTGCTTTAGCGGCTAGCAATTTGCGAATTTTAGCGACTCACAATTTGCGAGTCTCAAAGGGAAATGTACTAATGTGTCTCAGACACATTTAGCGATTCCCAATATGGTCGCAAATAACCTGCCTCATCGATATTTATGAGGCAGGTCGCAATTTGTGAGCATTCCGAGCTGATGTGCCTGAGACCTCCTCGGTGCTCGCACTGCCCTCTGCCTATTCCGGATGTTTGGAGCCAGGATCATGTATGTAGAGACTGCCATTTTTCTCTTTCACATTACGAACTAAGAAATAGTTCGGTCCACGCTCAGAGCCCCGACTTCTCCCTGGGATCATGTCCTTTCATGACCCTTAAAGCAGCTCTGGTCAATTGCAGATCACTGGGCAAACATGCCATTGACATCTGGCAGTCTCTCCAGGACAATAATTGGGATCTTTTTTTTCTCACAGAAACGTGGTTGAATGATACCACGAATCCTACTGTCACTCTCGCCCTTCCGGAAGTTTACAGTATCATCTGCGCTAACAGACCTAACGGCAAACAGGGGGGTGGTGTTGCACTTATTTATAAGTCTAAATGGACGGTTACCATCCCTCTATATGACCAAATAGACTGCATAGAGGGACTGCCTTTCAGCGTTAAAATATCCCCGTCCATTTCCTGCTCGGGAGTACTGATCTACCGCCCCCGCACTCTAGCACCACACATCTGCCGGCTTTGGCGGATTACATCATCCAGATCAGCACACGTTATGCTAATTTTACTGCTTTAGGGGACTTTAATCTCCATGTAAACGATGAGTCTTGCCCCCATAGCAAAAATGTTGTTTCCACGCTGGCGACTTGCAGTTTAGCCCAAAAAGTAGAACTACCTACGCATAAAGCTGGACACATACTGGACCTGATTTGCTCCAATTTGACAAATATCCAGATAGCTCACCCTATTCCGGTCATTTGGTCAGATAATTTCCTCATTCCCTTTGAGATCGATATTCCTTGTCCAGATAGGCTCACACTCACTCCCAAGGCCTCAGGGAGAAACTGGAGTCGTATCACCTTAGAGTCACTCCAGGAATATTTTAAAAACTCGCAACCTATCCCGGCGTCTGACCTCGACAGGGGCATTGACTACCTGGACGCCTGGATCAGTCAGGCCTTGGCCCCTTTGAAGCCTATTAAAACCTACAGGGCAGCACCATCAGCACCTTGGTATTCCGATGAGCTTCGTCAGAAAAAAGCCTTGTGTAAAATCCTTGAACGATCTTGGAGGCAGACCTATTCTTTGGAAAGCAAAGCTACCTATAAGACGGCCCTCAAGGAATACCGCAGACTGATTGTGGAGCATAAAAGGGACTACTTGGCCTCTAGAATTAACAAAGCAAGCCACAGCGCCAGGGAGATTTTTAGCATAGTCAGATCCTTTACAGACCCTAACGCGCTGATTCGGAACCAGCCTGCTTCTCAGTCTCTCTGTGACAAACTTTCGCACTTTTTTGAGGAAAAAATCGAGAATATTTACACCTCCTTTCCCATTTCCAACTGTGTAGAACTGGAGGAGGAACTTATTACTCAGAATTCACAGACCCTTGCCCTTTTAGAATTTGCAGATATATCGGAAGCCGACTCCATTGCAGAACTACTTAAATGCAAATCTGGATCACCAAATGACCCTTGGCCAGCGAAGCAATATAAGAAATTGGCAGCCTTTCTCAACCCCTACCTCAACCATATCTGGAATGAATCTTGGAGAACGGGTAAATTTCCTGCCAAATGGAAGCATGCCTCCTTGGTTCCCATCCTGAAAAAGCCCAACTTGGATCCAGATAATCCTAGTAATTACAGGCCAATTTCTCTCTTGCCTGCTCCAGCTAAGATCTTGGAAAAATTGGCACACTCCCAGCTTGCCAATTACATAGAATCCCATGGGCTTCTGCATGATTCTCAGCATGGCTTCCGGTCTGGCCACAGCACGGAGTCAGCCCTGATTGAAATGGCTGACTCGGTGAGATGGACGCTGGACCGGGGGTCGAGGGCGGTGTTAGTGCTGCTGGATCTTTCGGCAGCCTTTGACACCGTCTCTCATAAGACTCTGCTGAGAAGGCTGGGGGACCTGGGTGTAGGCGGCTCCGTGCTGAAATGGCTCACTTCTTATCTATCTGACCGTACACAGCAGGTATATACTTTTCCCTATACCTCCTCCGCTAGACCACTTAATGGGGAGTTCCTCAGGGCTCATCCCTGAGCCCGCTCCTGTTTAATGTCTACTTCACCCCTTTAGCTGAAATGATTGCGCGAACTAGGATTAAAACTACTTCCTACGCTGATGACATTCAGCTACTCTTTACCTTTGACGAGCCCTCTGCTTCTGCTTTTGACCCTTTGAAATCCTGTCTAAGGGATATCTCTAAATGGATGGATTCTAATTCCCTAAGACTCAATGCAGGAAAGACGGAGATCCTGTTTTTTAATTCACCGTCCCCTCTGGATTCCAGCCTGTGGTGGCCTGGAGATTTGAGCCTAGCCCCCACGCCCAAAGACTCTGTGAGGAACCTGGGGGTTCGCTGGGACAACCACCTTACTTTCAATGCCCAGGTACAAGCAGTAGCAGCATCCTGCTTTGCGAAGATCAAGACAATAAACAGGCTTATCAATTATCTGCCTGCTGACTGTCGTAAGACGGTGGTCCAAGCATTGATAACCTCCCACCTCGACTATGCCAATGCGCTATACCAGGGCATCACGGCAGGTCTATGTAATAGACTCCAGACTGTCCAAAATGCTGCTGCTCGGCTGGTGGAGAGAATCCCTGCTAGACATCACATTTCCCCACATCTCCGCAAACTGCATTGGCTACCCATTGCTAAGAGATGCGTATTCAAGGCTATGACAATGGCCTTTAGAGCTTCAAAGGGTAAAGGACCAGCCCATTTGAAAAGCACCTTACGGCCGTACCACAATGCCAGGACACTGCGCTCCAATTCCCAACTTCTCCTTGCCACTCCTAGATTTAAAAGAACTCGTTCAGGAGGGAAAACATTTGAAGTTTGTGCTACTCAGTGCTGGAACAAGCTCCCGATTGCCCTCCGTGCTTGCCAGACAGAATCTGCATTTCGAAAGTCTCTTAAGACCCATCTTTTCTGTTTATAACCTACCTTTTTTTTCCTCTTTCTGCGCCCCCTGTTTCCAGATCTACTAGCGCCGGGACGCCCCGTCGGGGCAGCTGTGCGCTTTATAAAATACACAAATAAATAAATAAATTGGGAATGGAGAATAACACAGGGATGGTAGCCTGCTGGGGACACAGACCCCCATGTCTTTGTTTGCTTCTAAAATAAAGCAACATTTTTGCTTTGAAATACAACACTTTTTTCTTAAAGGCAAACAGGAGGTGTTTTAAACAGAAAAATTAAATGTTTCAGTTTCATTTTTTAAGAGTAGGCAGCGGTTCAGGGGACCACTGCCTGCTTTTAAAAAATGTTATAGCTGCCATTCATAAAGGCGTTCCCTGGGGACCCCTTCCTGTATGCAAGTGGCTTACCACCTACTTTAAGTAGGTGGTAAGCTGCAATTGTTTTGTGGCACACCCCTTCCTAAAAGTAACTTGCAAACCCTGTTTTGCAAGGCGGCAGCAGGTTACTGCCTCGCAAAATAAGATTGATACATGCTGTAATCCTTTTTAGCAGTTGCAAATGGTTCACATCTCCATTTATGACTGCTAAAAAACGGTTGCACATGTGGCCCCTAGTCACCATTTTAATGAAGACGTTCAAAATTTTAGGGAAAAATCCTCCTCAGCTAAAATAGGGAACCCCTATTTATGTCTGTAGGTTGTTCGTGCTTGAACCTTTCAAAGGATCACCCCAATACAGTTTATCTACTCCGAATTCCATTAATTAAAATGGATAATGCAGTATGAGGCATTACACCACTACACTGCAGACATGTAGTAACACACACTTTACACATGTCTAGTTAGGTTATAAAGACATATGGCACAGTTTGTTATGCAAACAATAACAAACCCAGCGAGGGATGCTCAGCTACACCACCACATTCAGCAATGTCAGCAATTAGTCAAGTCACTATCACTGGAAATATGCATAAGGTTCCCACCAGACAGAGGAGATTCCGTTCTGGATTTCAAAAAAACGAATCGGCTTGAAGCAGTGCTTCCTCCTATGGGACCCCAAGAGAGACACATAATTCTCACAATGTGCCTACCACTAGGAATGGTTCCCTCAGTAGAAGAATGTACCACACGGGCCACAGTATTTTCTGCATTTATACCATTGTGCATGGTACACCACCCATAGCTGTTTTGCCTGATGTGTTCAAACAGATTCAAAATGAATACGGGGAATGAAACTAATTGGCAATTTTGCTACAGTATCCTCAATTTTATTAAGTAATATTAAAGGAGAAGCAGCAGCATTGTCAGTACACCAACGCCTCACTCAGGTCGCCTTGGCAGACCAAGAGCGCGAATTTCCTAAAATGATTGCTGAAACCTACACATCTACAGGTCGAGATAATTTGGGCAGACCTAATAAACCTCAATTAAAGGGCCATTCTGAAAAGGATATCCAGAGGCAGGCACCAGAGTCTTTTTATAAATACTGGGATAATAAGAAAAATAAAGAAAAGGATGGATCTCCTCTACAGGAATCCTCTGGAAAGCACTACAACTTGCGTAACCGTGAAGCTATAACAACTGCCCGATAGGTATCAGTATACTGATACACGTCCTTCTCGTTACTTTCAGGAAACCTCCAAAAAATGCTTGGAGAGAGGAGGACGACCAGAGCTCAGGTCATAGGAGTACATAAAACAGAAAAAGAACTCACAGCGCTCTGCTGGCATCACCATGAAAACCGAAGAAAAACTTCCACAAGGAGAAAAAAGTGGCTAGTATTGCATTTGAATATACCACATGTATTAAGGACTATGCTTCAGAACCAAGAGTGGGCTCTGACTGTGCTAGACAGAATGGAAGTGGTCACAATAGTTCGCCAAAATCTTCAAGAGTTTCTGGTGGTGAGAGTAACTAATGCGTTTGTTCAGGTGAAAACACTGGATCAGAGAGTTAGTTCTCCAGGCTGATTGTACAATTTGCAACTCCAAATTGAGGATGATGTACCCTGTACCATTAAAGTTCTCTTTTGGGAAAAGTTAACATTTGGCTATGACATTTTTATGGTTGAAAATGATTGGCCGAGTCTGTACGAAAAGTCCCACCAGGGAATTGTTCCTAAAGCAGTTAAACATGCATATGCCTAGTAGTGGGCCTTGCACCAGCCCCGACATTATATCGCAACCATGTGGGCTAGGATGAAGATTCACCTTATCATATAATACCCATAACTTCCATCCCACAAGTGCAACCACAATATGCCATTGAACATGAATCTAAACGCCTAGTTAGAGAAATTATAACACAACTTGATCATCAAGACATAATTGTGCCTTGACTCTCACCAATGAACAGTCCTTTATTTCCAGTGGCGAAATGAGATCATTCATATCACTTAGTCATAGACTACAGACAATTAAACAATCACACTTGCACATTTGCAGTACAAACTTCACACAGTGCAAAACTAATAAACGCCGCCAACGTTACGCAGCCCACGCCCGGAGGCGCGTACATCTCTGCCGGGGGCTCCCGCTTCACAGGACGCGCCCGAGCGCATTACCGGGCGAAGACTGGAGCAAGAGCTGGTCCGTCTGCGCCTGTCAGTGGCCGAAAGAGACTAGGCCGGGCCACCCCTCTTGGCTGTATTGGGGTTTTATGATTTCTTTCATTCCTCATCAATTCATCTTTGGAAAGAAACGGTAAGAGACATAGGTAAAAGAAAATCTGTTACGTCTGCTGCAAAGGAGCGCCCTCTGACAGCTTCAATTACCAGCTTTCTGACCACAGCAATTGGGACCATAAACAGCGAGATTGAATGCACGGAAGGTTGGGGGTCGCAAAATAGGCTTTGTCGACAAGCCCTCACACAGAAGCCTTTAAAGTTAATGTCATGGCCCGCTTACCCCCCGCTGAGGACAATATTACAACTGCTGCTACAGCAAATCCATGTGTTTTTCAGGGCTCTATAGAAATTGACTCCAACGAAGCTGTAGACCCCCAATCAGACATTCTGTACTCAACTCCTCTAAAGAAAGCTAAGAGCTCAAGTAAAAGCTCCCAAAGTGATAAGTCATCCAAAATACAAAAAAAGTCAAATGCTTTTAAAACGGGAAGAGCGAAGAAGATAGCTAAGGGGGGAAATCTTGCAAAGGAACCATCAAAATAGACACTAGCGACTTTATAACACACGCTCAGCTTGCAAGCATTTTGGAAAATACCCTGAAATTCGCTCTTAATCCCCTTATCACCACTGGCAATAGCATTGATTCCTCATTAAAGACCTTGATCACATTAAATACAAACTCTACAGTAAATACATCCACCAGAGGGTCGTCATGCCAAAACGAACATGTGCAGCGGGCGCGCAGCTGAATACGCCGAATTTGAATTTGAATTTAAAATATTTGTATAGCGCTACATTCACCATACGGTTTCTTGGCGCTTGTGGAAGCTAATTTAGCAGTAGGAGCGAGAAAACCAGTGAAGGGAAAATTAAAATCAGATTATATTAGAAAACGCCTGGGTGAACAAAAAAGTCTTGAGGTCTTTTCGGAAAAGGGAATAATGACTAGCCAGACGTAGGTGATCAGGGAGGGAGTTCCAAAAAGATGGTGCCAAAAATGAGAAATTGGATCCGCCCCATTTCTTACGTCGGTAGCGGGGTACATGGAGAAGAGATTGGGTGGATGAGCGGAGCTCACGGGCAGGGGTATACTCTTTTAGCAAAGAAGAAATGAAGGCAGGAGCCGTGTCCTGGCGCACCTGGAAAACCATGCAGCCAGTTTTAAAAAGGGATCGCTCCCTAACCGGTAGCCAGTGTAATGCCTTCAGTAAGGGGGTGGAGTGATGGGAACGAGAGAGACCATACACCAATCTGGCCGCCTGGTTTTGAACCAGCTGGAGCTTCCGCAAACTATACGCCGGTATACCGTTGTTTAGAGCGTTAGCGTAGTCCAGCCGGGAGATCACCAGAGCGGACATGATTAGTTTAAGTGCAGGGGGAGAAAAGAAACGAGAGACAGAGCGAATAGTTCGAAGAGCAAGAAAACAAGAAGAAACAACAGAGTTAATTTGTGAATGAAGATTAAGTTGGTTATTGATTTTAATACCCAAGGTTTTAACTGAGGGAGAAGAAGTGGGAGGGGATCCTAGGGAAGAAGGCCAGAATAAAGAGTTCCAGGGACTGGAGGGAACACCCGTAAGGACCAGTTCTGTTTTATCAGGGTTCAACTTCAGATGGTTGTGGTCCATCCAGTCCCTGATGAAAATCATAATAGTCTGAAAGTTGAAAATAGAGTGGGAAGAAGGGGAGAGAGAAAAGATAAACTGGAGGTCATCCGCATAATTATAAACGGTGACCTCCAGTTGTTGAAGTGCAAAGATCAGAGGATAGATATAGAGGTTAAACAAGAGAGGGGATAAAGAAGAACCCTGGGGAACACCACAAGTGACCTTGAGTTGGGTGGCTGAAAAGTCCCCCAACCGGACCGCCTGGGTGCGGTCCCTCAGGAAGGATGATAGCCAAACCAGGGCTGAGCCCCCGACCCCCGCCGCTCCGACACGGGAAAGTAAGATGGTATGATCCACCGTGTCGAAGGCGGCGGAAAGATCGAGGAGCACCAGGGCCTGGTAGTTGTTTTGGTCCATACCCTCCCTGAGGTTGTTCAGGACCGACACCACGACGGACTCGGTGGAGTGCCTAGGTCGAAAGCCTGCCTGGCGAGATGCTAGGCCTCCATTGGCTTCTACATGGGCACTGAGGACCGATGTTACATGTCGCTCCAGCACCTTGCCCAAATAGGGCAAGAGGGAGATGGGGCGATAATTAACTGGCGCAGAAGGATCCGCGCCAGGCTTCTTCAGGATGGGCACTATGGTGGCAGATTTAAGAGCTGGGATTACCACACCCTGAGCCAGCGAGCTATTGAGAAAGGAAATTGGCGGTTTGGGGCAAATAGTATAAATTTGTTGCAGGATGTGAGCTGGGCAGATGTCTGCCGGGGATCCAGACTTTACTTTTGGAAGTATTGCGAGGAATACTTCTTCGGTAAGCGGGGGAATAGAAGAGAGACAACCATGGGTGACCGGAGGGTGGGGCTCAACAAAAGTAGGGGAGGGAAGTGGGATGTTGGCTTTAATGTTGATAAGTTTTTTCCAGAAAGTAGGCATTTAAAGAATCACAGAGGGACTGGGTGGGGGGGGGGCTTAAGAGTGGCCCTATCAGAATAGGCCAAGTCATGAATGATGGAGAAAATCTCCCTAGGTTTGTTTTCTGCCACCAGAATTTTGGCTGAAAAGTATGCAGTTTTGGCACCTAATATGGCCCTTTTATAATCACTCAATAGAGTCATATAGTGAGTTTTTAATAGGGGGCAATAATCCCTTCTCCATTGCCTCTCGGCCCGCCTGAGAGTCAGCTTTTTTGTCTTTAAGTCATCGCCGAACCACCGATTGGACTCCTTGGGTCTTCGGATTGAGATCCGGCGTAATGGGGGCTACCGTGTCGCAGCCTCCAGCAAGCCAAGTATTGATGGCAGCGGCTTGAGAGATGGAAGGTAATCCCTCTAGGTTAGGTGCAGAATTCAAGAGGGAAGAAGACAATGCAGGGAGGTCTACCCTGTTCCAGTTCCGCGCCCAGGTGTTTTTGGCAAGCGGAATCTTTGCTGCCGGCTTAAGGCGAAGGGAGAAGGAAATCAAAGCATGATCTGACCAGGGGCATGGGGACACGGACATGGAAGAGACCGAGATATTAAGAGACCAGACCTGGTCTAGTACATGACCGTGAATGTGTGTAGGAATCTGCGAGTGAGGGACAAAGTTCAGGGATACAAGAGAATCGGAAAATTGCTTAGAAGCAGAACATTCGTGAGGGTCTAGGGGCCAATAATTAAAATCCCCTAATACTAGAACTGAGGTGTGATTAATCGCTAAAGTGGCCAGTAAGTCCTGAAATGCTGGTAGAAACAAGTGGGATGGCTGGGGAGGGCGATACATTAATAAGCAGGTAAGTGGGGGAGAAAAAGCAAGGGAGCGAGCCACAAGGTGCTCGGTGGGGGTAATGGGAGAGGAGGAAAGGAGTTGAAAATTGTGCTCAGTTCGAGCTATAAGGGCCACGCCACCCCCTGCCTTACCCGCACACCGATCAGCGCGGAGGGCCACATAAGATGAAGGAAAAGCGGCCAAAAGGGAAGGCAGGGAGGACTCACAGAACCATGTTTCTGTTAAGAGTAACATGTCAGGCTGGTGGGTGTCAAGCAGCACAAATAACTCCTGGTGATGCTTTACAGCCGACCTGGTGTTAAGTAAAATAACAGACAGGGCGGGGGGAAGGGATGATGAATCTGGGTCGGGAACAGAGGACAATGGAGGAGTTGTGTGGGAAGGGATGGTGTGATAAGGGGTAAAATTAAGGCCAAGAGCAGAAATGTGCCGAATAATAGGCACAGGCAGAGGCCAATCACCCTGAAGAGAGCGTAATACCTCAGATGAATAAAACAGGGTATTAGGACGCGCCCCAGTCGCCCGCGGACAGGCGCAGACGGGCTTGACTTAGGCGCCACTTCGGCGCGCCTTTGTCGCGCCCGCTGCGCTCGTCCGCTGCGCTTCCTCATTGGGTACGATTAAATAGGGGCGGAGCGCGGTGGGTGTGGCGCCGAGCTGGGTCGCCTGACGAGCCCAAAGGAAGATGGCGCCCACACTCCACCGAGCCCTGACAAGGTAAGTTAAAAGTTCAACTCCTGTTGACTGGGAGCTGTTTTAAAACAATGATGCAGTCCAGCGTCACAGCTCTCATGCCAAAGGCAACCCGTCTGCGCCTGTCTGCATCTGGCCCGGGCCAAGAGCCAGAACCCCTGCATTTGTGTTGATTAGATCACCTGGCAGAACGTACACTTGCAACGAGTTATATATGCTGAAGGGTAAACCAGGATGTCCACTCTTAGACATGCAGACTGAGACCAAGCAGTGTGAGCATTGTAAATTGACGTTTAATAATATGAAAATTAACGCGCTACAACCAAGGTGTTCCCCCTGAGTTAAGAAGACTACTAAGGTTGTTAAGGCAATGCCACTTAACACACGGTCGTTAGTGAAACACAACACGGAGTTGGCGGAATTTATTGAGTCCCATAAACTGGACCTGGGTTTCATAACGGAGACTTGGGCAGATAGGGCCTCGGAAGTGGACATCGTGCTAGTACTCCCAGTCGGCTACTCCACTAATCGAGCTGAGAGAACTTGGAAGAGGGGAGGGGGGCTGGCAATTATTTTCAGAGAAGAGCTACGAGTAAGGGGAACCACAGCAGGTAGTTCCCATGATTGCGAATTTCTATCCTTTCAGGTTTTACCTGACAGTAATCATTCCCTAAAAGGCTCATTACTTTATAGATCACCTAGGGCACGGACTCCTCTCCTGTATATACTTAGCCCTACCCTAGAATCCAGTTTTATTGGCCCCGATTTTACAATTCTAGGAGATTTTAATTATCACCTAGAAAAACTAGCCGACAATAATACGGCCTTACTTGTTGACACTCTGGCCAGTTTCGGTCTAGATCAGACTGTTAAACAGGATACACATGTGGCCCGGGCACAAGTTGGGCAGGATTTTTCTCCTTCAACTCCAACAATAAAATTGATGAAATAATACCTGTGCCTTGGTCAGACCACAAAGCTATATTGTTCTCTGTAACTATAGATCAGGGACAGCAAACCTGCACAAATGAGCATAGGCTAGTTACCTATCAGGACTGGGCCAATATTGACGCTCCTACTCTACAGGATTTATTTGCTAGTACTAAACCGGAAGTAGCGCCTAACAGTAACGTGGCAAGAGGTAGGCTCTGTTCATGGATTAAGTCTGCGGTCAATATTGTAGCCCATACAAAAATGTTTGTTTCTAGGACGAAAAGTCCGTCAGAACCTTGGTTCACAACAAAACTCAGGACACAAAAACAAATCTGCAGAAGGACCGAAAGGAAATGGAGAACGAACTATGACCAAGATAAGAAAAGGGAATATGCACGAACGCTGGTGGAATATAAAAAATTGCTCATAGGGGAAAAAAAGCAATTATTATCACAAAAAATAAGTGAGGCCAAGAACTCTTGCAAGGAGATTTTTTATTTACAGTCAAAAAACTAGTGAATCCTTCTGCTGTAAACAAATGGAATGCAGTACAGAACTCTGCAATACTCCCGGAAAGTTATTTGTAGATAAAGTTACATCAGTATATGAATCTTTTAAGAGTAATAATAATAACACCAGCAATTGTAGTCAATGACTTCAAGCAGGGCATGGATTTTTCTACTTCCAAAACTGGGTTCTGCTTTTTACCTCCCTCAGCAGAACAAATCAGTCTGACGGTGAAGAACATTAGGTCCGGGGGTGCAACGGACCCATGCCCACCCAAAGTGATGCACATATTCTTAGTGAACAACTAAATCTTGTGTTTACTGAGATAATTCAGTCAAATAAATTCCCAGAGACATGGAAAACAGCATCGGTGCTCCCACTTTTAAAAATAGCGAATCTGGGGCCAGATGTAGGTGGCTAAATACCGGTCAGTAACGCAGAAATTCAGAAAATTTCCGCGTTACCGACCGGTATTTAGCCATGTGTGATGTAGGTGACTCTAACCCTACATGCAACATAAGGAATCGCTAAATAGCTATTCCTTATTTTGCTTTTGCATTTAAGGAATTGGAAATACTGATTCCTTAAATGCAATGTAGGTAGCACTAAAAACAGTGCACCTCAGCCTTAAGGAATCGCTGTCTAACACCAACTCCAAGTTGGTGGTAAATAGCGATTTCCTTACAAAAAACACTTTTTTGCTTTTTTTAAGTGCCATGTGGCACACATCCATGCCCTTAGGGCATGTATTTGCGCGACATGTGCACACATGCACATTTCAGGGGTGCAACAGCGTGTCCTTTGGACACCCTGGCACCCTTGAAATACCTCCCGCTATTAACGATTTGGTAATCCCGAATCGCTAATAGTGAATGTCTTCCCATTCATTCCTATGGGCCTCCTGGCTCATAGGAATGAAAGGCTAGGTATTCCTTAATAATGAATCGGAATTACCGATTGGTTAGTAAGGAATGTTAAGGAATTGCTAATATTTTAGCGATTCCTACCTACATTCCATTTAGCGACTCCTTAATAGCGATTCGGTAATAATCGCTATTAAGGAATCGCTAAATGGAAGTTACCTACATCTGGCCCCTGGACACAAAACTACCCAGCAGCTACCCTTCTCTATCTGCGATGTACCTCAATACTCGGTCTCTGGTCAGTCATCAATCTGACATCTTTTATCTTCTAGGGTCGGAACAGCCTGATATCCTATTCTTGACCGAGACCTGGCTCACAGATGATTCTACTCCTGATATCCTGGCGGCTATTCCCCCTGGATATTACATACTACAAGCCAACCGCCCCTCTGGCAAAGCGGGCGGCGGGGTTGCAGCCATCATTAGGCACCCTAACCGGTTTTCCATAGTGTCTACTCCTAGTATTTCCATGATCGACTGTTTAGCACTTAGGTTGGAGCAACCTGGCTCCTCCCTTTTATGTGTCCTAGTCTACCGTCCTCCCCAATCCATGCCAAATTTCTCAGTCCAGTTCGGCGAGCTTATCTCGCAGCTGACCATTAATAACACCAATGTTTTGGTCCTGGGCGATTTTAATTACTGGCCATCCGACCCCCACGAAACCTCTGACTCTCTCGCCTTTTCTGAGCTTATGCTGGGTTTCAATTGTACCCAACATATACATACACCCACACACACCAAAGGTCACATCCTCGACCAGGTATGGACTTCCTCCCTGGATATCTCCACCCCCCTTGTTCTCCCCTGTCTTTGGTCGGATCATCTACTCATCACCTTTTCCCTTGCTAAACCCGCTCTGGTTGGTGTTGTCCGAGATTCCAATTTCCTGGCACGTAATTGGAATAAGGCTGACATTAACAAATTCACTTCCCTCCTGAGTTCATCTGCTCCCTCTATCATGGAACCTACTACTTCTATTGACTCTCAGTCCGATAACCTTGTCCACTGGCTTGTCTCCGCCGCCGACTCGGTGGCACCTTTAAAACCTGTCAAAACGCGGCGAAATCATGACGCCCATAGGTGGTTCACCGAGGAACTTAAGGCACTGAAACTTAGTCTTCGTCAGGCCGAAAGACGCTGGCGCCGAGACTACTCTTCGCAGACTAAAGTTACCTTCTCCTCCCAACTGAGAGAATACAAGTCTGCCATAGCCAGGTCTAAATCTTGTTATTTCTCCAATAAGATCTTGAATTCCATCAACAAGTCCAAAGACATCTTCTCTATTGTTGAGGAATTATCTAATCCGGCGAGAGTCACTATCGCCCCCCTCCCCTCCCAGCTATTGTGTGATTCTTTGAATCAATTTTTTGTGGACAAAATTTTTAAAATTAAAACTAGCATTTCTGTGCACGCCTCATCTGCTTCCCCCCCTCCTACTCCTCCCCTCCCTTATCACACTCACACCCTCACCCAGCTCCCCCTCATCTCTAAAGACAATTTCCTTCCCCTTTTGTTTAAAGTTTCCTCCGGATCTCCCAGCGATTGTTGCCCTCCGTCAGCCCTGCGAGAAGCCTTCACTTCATGCCCGGACCCCCCTTTAGCTCTTCTAAACAACTCCCTGACTACGGGGGTGGTCCCGGGTTCTTTCAAACGGGCAGAGGTGGTTGCTATCTTGAAAAAACCCACGGCTGACCTGTCCAACATGAGCAACTACCGCCCAATTTCCCTCCTTCCCTTCCTCAGTAAGGTCTTGGAGTCCCACGTTACCCAAACCCTTACCTCTTTTGTGGAGGACTCTTGTGTTCTGGACCCCCAGCAGGCTGGATTTAGACCGGCACATTCCACAGAAGCAGTCATCCTCTCTGTGATGGACGAACTACGCAGGGGCGCCGACACTAACATCTGTCAGGCCCTGGTCCTTTGGATCTGTCAGCCGCCTTTGACACGGTCGACCACGACATCTTGGTCGACCGTGTCAGAGAGGCTGGCATCCAGGGCACTGCCCTGGATTGGGTGCGTTCTTTCCTGACCCACCGCCATCAGGCTGTCAGGCTGTCTCAGTTCTCTGCCTCTCAAGTCGAGCTGACCTGTGGTGTCCCTCAGGGCTCTTCCCTTTCCCCTCTTCTTTTTAATTTATATTTGGCCCCGCTAATTCGCTCCCTTCGCCGTTTCAATGTCTCCGCGTTTAATTACGCGGACGACATTCAATTGGTCTTCACCATTGACTCCGGGACCGAATCCATCTCTACTTTCCAAAATACCCTCTGTTTCATCAGCGATTGGATAGGTGCAAACCATCTGAAACTTAACCCCGACAAGACCGAGCTGGTGCTTGTCGGGGGACCCTCCAATCCATGGCATCCCTCCTTTTGGCCGGTCAGCCTGGGCACCCCGCCTTGTCCTGTCAACTCAGCAAAAAGTCTGGGTGTTGTCATCAGCAACGATCTATCTATGACACCCCAGATTAGTGCCGTAGTCTCCTCCAGCCACTTCCAGCTCAGGAAGATACGCAAGATCTCTCGCCTACTTACCACCGATGCCCTTACTTTGGCCTTACTTGCGCTAGTCATGTCTAGGCTTGACTACGCAAATGTATTATATGTAGGCATCCCTGTATACCAACTACGGAGACTCCAGTTGATTCAAAATCAGGCTGCCCGTCTGATATATCATCAGCCCAGAGATCAACATGTTCAACCGCTCTTAAAGGGTCTCCACTGGCTTCCGGTCTCTGCTCGTTGCAAATTCAAGCTGGGATGTATCATTTCCAAATCCCTCTCTGGTCATGGCCCCGCTTTCATTTCTTCTCTGCTTCATCACTATGTCCCCTCCCGTACCCTCCGGTCCTCCCATATGGCCCTTTTATCTGTCCCCAGATTTAAGCGGAAGAAACACGGTGGCCTTAGGTTCTCCTTCCTAGCCCCGTCCTTTTGGAATTCTTTACCTCTCCCGCTTAGGCTATCCTCCCCTTATTCCAGTTTCAGATCCTCCCTTAAAACTCACCTTTTCATTGAAGCGTACAATTAGCTGTTATCTATTGTTATGTTAGTTTTGTCTCTCCTTTTTGCTCTCTCCGAACAGCGCCAAGGAACCTAATGGTGGTAGTGCGCTCAACAAATTAATTTAACATAACATTAACAGCTACAGGCCAATATCCAGAATCCCATTTCCAGTGAAAGTTTTTGAAAAACTGCTTAATAACCAATTGACCGAATTTATAATATCAGAAACTTTTTAGACCAATCACAATATGGTTTCCGGGAAGAGCATGGAACAGAAACTGCATTGGTTATGGCAACAGAGGGACTCAGGAGTATATTAGATGCAGGAGGAAAGGCCGCCTTGATTCTATTGGATCTTTTGGCAGCCTTCGACACTGTGAACCACAAAATATTCTGGGTTCGGCTAGCTGAATTGGGACTGCAAGATTCTGCACTCATGTTGATGCAATCTTTTCTAAGAGACAGATCATTCTCGGTTAAACTGGGAGATTTTACATCCAAATCATTTAAATCTCATTGTGGAGTGCCTCAGGGTTCTTCCCTGAGCCCCATGCTTTTTAATGTTTATGTTGCTCCTCTGGTAGAGATTATTAGGCAGTATGGGTTTCTTCCAGTATCATATGCTGACAACACCCAAATATTGATGTCAGTTACCGGCAACTTGAAGGAAACAGCCAAGCGATTCTATGACTGCATGATGCAGGTAGATCAGTGGATGCAGCTAAACTGCCTGAAACTGAACGGTGACAAAACCGAGGTTATGCTGTTGGGATCAAAGACAGATTTTTGGTCTCCTAATTGGTGGCCAGCCAGGTTGGGGCGCCTGCCGAAAACCAGTGGGCAAGGTAAAAAATCTAGGAGTCATATTTGACAACAAATTGACTTTCGACGCCCAGAAAAACAACCTCTCATCGACCATCTGTTATATTTTAAAGATGATTAGAAGAGTCTGCCCGTTCATTCCCCTCAAGTCACGTAAAACGTTGGTCACAGCTTTGGCCTTATCCAGACTGGATTATGGCAACGCCTTGTATGCAGGGATCCACGCCCAACATCTTTCAGAACTCCAGCGTCTGCAGAATGCTGCTGCAAGGCTGGTCCTCGATCTTCCCAGATATGAGCCAGTTGGACATAGATTGAGGGTCCTTCATTGGTTACCCATGGAAACAAGGATTATGTTTAAATCTCTGTGCCTGGCCTTTAAGGCCTTGCATGGGTCAGGACCACAGTTCTTGAGATCACACTTGAAATGGTATGTGCTGACTAGAAGCCTGAGATCGGCCCACACAAAACTTCTACAGGTCCCTAGGTTTCAGCAGGTGAGGTGGGGAGGGAGAACTTTTTTTGTTGTGTACTGCCAAAAACTGGAAACTCCTCCCAATTGCGATTAAAAGCAGTCCTTCACTTTTGCTGTTTAGAAAAGCCGTAAAAACGTGGCTTTTCGCCTGTTAAGGCAACAGACTATTATGTCCAGGAATCCTTTGTGCATCGGACCCAGCACCAAGACGCCTTTGGGCAATTGTGCGCTTTATACATTTTTTATCAAATCAAATCACTTAGAGACTTGACCCTTCCTTCACCCAGCCTAAATTGCCCTTCTGCCAGGACTTTAGACCGAGGGCATGCAACGCATCAGCAACCAGTAAGCCAAGAAGATACCACCTCGACTACTGTCCATATGGCTGCCTTTCAACCTCTCCAACACAGGCGCCCAAAAAGTCTACGGAGCTTGGA
Source organism: Lissotriton helveticus (assembly GCF_964261635.1). Lineage (NCBI taxonomy): Eukaryota > Metazoa > Chordata > Amphibia > Caudata > Salamandridae > Lissotriton > Lissotriton helveticus. The sequence goes on along the minus strand of NC_136072.1, from coordinate 231,992,878 downwards.
CTATAGACAAAGGAAAGTAAAACCTGGTTCAGCCTTTGCTATGTCAGAAAAACCTGCCCCTCCCAGTACCTTGCAGCCGAAAATGAGGGGATGCACCAATGAAACTCTCTACTTACCACCAGAAGCCACACCATTGGTTATAGTTTTGAAAAATTTTCCTACCCTATGACCAGAGAAAGAAGAAGATACAATACGGTTAAAAACATAAAGTCATACACTGGCTCTCAAGAACATCAAACTGGCCTAATTATGACGCTCTATCCGGAAATATAAATAATGTTCAGAGAGTCTTCTGGGTTGGTTTACAACCAAAGGCTGACATTGGTGATTGTGTTGTGATTAATTTTAGAAGCATGCATTTGGTGAGTTTCTTTTTTAGTGATATTTCTTGGCACAGGTTTTTTTTTTTTAAGTTTCAAAAATCTTTATTAATGGCATGCATTTTGTACACAGCATGATGCCTATAACCTCATTCAGGCCGCAGGCATTAGAATCAATCCAAAGAAACATTGTTGTCAGCGTAGAATTACACAGCAAGTCGCCTACAACCACTCCGTGCCGGCCGCATCAAAACAAGCAATTTATCTTGAAACTTCTTTTTGTTTTTTATTTTCTTTCTTAACTGTGTTGTACAAACAACCAGGTAGTTCACAGTATTGCCAATATTTGTACGGCATAGTTATGTATACAGTTCTGCATGTACACAGCTCCGACTACACTGTAACACACTACACATTACAATACCCTTCTCTGTACAGTCGTCAACAGGAATGTAGGGTCCTACAGGGGGTATCTCACACTCTGACGCACCTTAAGAGGTATAAACTGTGCAGGCTAGTTACTGATGTGTACCCCTGTGTACTATATCTAATGCAGCTATTCCAGAACACCCCACTTGTGAGTCACAATAGGGATTCGCATTCCCACCCAACAGACTTCCTTGACCGGACAGTTCATGGAGCAGCTCCTGACGGCGCAACCATTGGGGGCTCGTGGTGCCGCGTCAGCAGGTAAGATGTTAGTGGTGACCATATATCTCTGGGTCTGGAAGCGTTAGGTAGCAGTTCGGCATAGTTGGTGAGTTGTTCCTGACAGTAAATCATATCATTAAGCCAGGTCTTAAATTTAGGTGCCCTCCCCTTGCCCCACCGACAAGCCACCCGTCTCTTGGCCATAAGCAGTGTAAGGGCTACATATGTGCGATGCGCCCTAGGCACATGTTTAACATAGCTCAGCAAGGCCAGTAGCGGTGTGGGCTCAATATGTATGTTGGTCCTCAAATTCAAGGCCTCAAAGACATGTTCCCAGTATTCTCCCACCTCGGGGCATTCCCAGGCCAGGTGCAGAAAATCTGCCTTTGGAGCATGGCATCTATCACATCTGTCTGTGTTCCTTAACTGATACTTGTGCATCTTGACTGGCGTATAGTACAATCTATGCAGGCATTTATAATGTATGATGCGTAACCTGCTGCTAGTAGAAACCCACTCATTCTGTGAGCAGCAATATTCCCATTGGTCATCTGACAGTACAAATCCCAATTCTTCTCCCCAGCGTGTGCGGGACGGCGCATCTGCTACTTCCCGCTGCGTGTGGACTGTGCGATATATCAATGAGACCAGGCGCTTGGGCGATGCATGCTGAAGGATCAAATGCAGTGGAGCAAGTGCCAGGAGCTCAACCGGGAAGTCGGAAGTTAGAGACCGGATTCCCTGTTTGAGCCGTATATACAGAAAGGCGTCAAGCGGAGTACTTTGTACGCCGTGAAATACACTTTCCGAGTCCCGAAACCGACCAGCTTGGTATAGGTCTCCCCAGGTTCCGATCACCATTTGGTCCTTAAATCTGTGAAATAGTGTTTCCTGGAGAAGGGGCATCTCAGGGTGATATGTGAGCGGCAAGAGAGGGGAGGAAATCATGGGGTCCTGCAGTAGGGTCCCAATGCATTGCCACGTTGTGATTGTAGCATTAACAGTAGTCTGTGTCCTTTCCAGGCTACTTGGAGCAGCGTAAAGAGCCCCATCAATCGGAATCGGGTGAGCAAGCCAGTGTTCTTCCGCTACCTGTGGCATGTATTTCGGTTGATTAACCCAGAAGTAGGCGTAGGGGGCCTGTGCACTTACGTAATATAGTTCCAGATCTGGGATTCCAAATCTCTCTGTCGAATATGGCCTTGTCAAAACGGCCCATTGCAATCTAGGCTGCTTAGCTCCCCACACCAATCGGATCAGCTCTGTTTAAAGAGATTGTAAAAAATGCCGTCCCGGATAGAAAGCGGAAGTGTTATCCAACGGGCAACACAGTCCGTTATACAGTTCAGTGCAGTACCATAGTTAAGTCGCATGAGCTCTTCTTTGTTTCTGGTAACTCGGACATCCAGGTATCTCAGCTCATCCACGCACCACTCCAACGGGTAGACCATTGGAATGCGTGTTCTGATTCTGCCAGTGGGAAGAGGCAGGACTTCCCCCAGTTTATCTGAATCCCTGAAAGTTTCCCAAATACAATGAACTCCCGAAGGAGCGGGTTCAGATTTTGTCGGGGGTCTCTAACATATAACGTAATGTCATCGGCATACATCGAGACCAATATCTGCCTCATGTTACATCGCAGGGCCTTGTCATTATGGCGCTGTCTCAATCTCGCCGCCAATGGCTCAGTTGCCAAGGCAAACAGCAAAGGGGACAGTGGGCACCCCTGCCGGGTACCTCTAGTAATCTAGAAGGTTTGAGCTATATGGTCATTTATGAGGACTTTAGCACCTGGTCGTTGATACAGCAGTCGTATCCAAGACAAGAAAAGGGGTGGGAACTTCATTCGCAGAATTATCCCGAAAATATAGTCCTGTTCGATGGAATCGAAAGCCTTAGTGGCATCCAGGAAAATTGCCGCCAAGGGTAGCTCTGGGGAAACATTATTTAAAATAGTAAATAGAGTTCTCAAGTTATGGGAAGTGGCCCTTCAGGGAACAAATCCCGACTGATCTGGAAGAATCAAATGCTCTAGCAACAAGCTAAGACGATTAGCGATGAGTTTCACCAGGATTTTGGCATCACAATTGAGAAGGGAGAGCGGCCGGTAGGATCCGCATTCTTGAGGTGGCTTTTCAGGTTTCAAAAGAGATATATTGAGAGCGTCTCTCATGGATGGTGGAAGACAGCCCACTTCTAGTGACTCCTCACAGACCTCGCGCAGGATAGGGGCCATCAAATCGATATACGTTTTGTAAAATTCTATCGGAATGCCATCTGTGCCAGTGGCCTTCCCTGATTACATTTGCATGATGGCTTCTCTAACCTTGTCAAATTCAAAGGGAGCACACAGAAATTCATGGTGCACGTCGCTCAACCAGCCCAGGGATACATCCCCCAGATATTCCTCAAGGTCCAAGTCATCCCCCATAGTAGTGGTATATAGATCCGTGTAATGACGTGTGAAAGCCTCAAGTATTCTTGCGGTGTCCCGACAGTGTGTTCCCTCTGGTCCCTCCAGCTCCACCACGTAATTGGAATAGCGTGGCCTTCTAATCGTGTCCGCAAGCACCTTGCCGGGCCTTTCTCCCTCCCCATACCTGCGAGCTACCCAGTGCCTAGCTCTAAACCGTGTTTCCCTTTGTGCCATATCCATGTACTCCGTAAGCTTCTCTCATGTTGTGTAGTCCTATCCGGTTCAAGAGTCATCGTTGTTTCCAGTGCCTTAAGCTCTAAATCCTGCCTGCGGAGTGTGTTGGTGATGTCTTTTAACACCCCGGCCCCTTTAGATATGCAGAACCCTCTGAGTGTGACTTTAAAAGTCTCCCAGATGATTTCCACACTCTTTACTGTGCCCTTATTCCATTCAAAGAAGTCTTGGATCTCATCTCGCAGTTCTTCCGGGAAGACCACATCTAAAAGTAAACTAGCATTGAGTATCCATGCACTTTGCGGAGGGTTAAAGTCAAATGCGGACAGTGTGAGTTTAACTGGTGCATGGTCTGAGTATGTCCTAGCTAAATGCTGTAACTTGCGAATCGCTGGGCCCAGTCCCAGAGAAACAACCCAATAATCTAGCCTCGCCCATGACGTGGCTTGCGCTGTGTAGTGTGTCCCTTCATGTGTTAGTGGATTGGTGTGCCTCCACGCGTCAATCAATTGATATTCAGTAAGTGTATCCTTTACTACAGTGCATGCTTTGGTGTAATGGTGGGGGGCAGGATGAGACCTATCCAGGCTCGGATTGTAAGTAACATTGAAATCTCCCTCCCATATGATGTGATTAGAGCCTATCTCAGTGATCGACACCCATAACGAGGTAAAGAAATCCGGGGCATCTATGTTGGGCCCATAACAACACGCCAGAGTTACTGACTCCGACCCCAGTCGTCCCCATGCCAGGCAGTACCTGGCACTTGCATTTTGATCAATATAGCGGTGCCTCTTGCGTAGGATGAGTAAGAGGAGAAGATCCTGCCCATCTGGACGCAAATGTAGTGGCTCTCTGGGGTGTGAGGTGAGTTTCCTGCAGCATGGCTATATGTGTGTGGTGCCTGTCCAAGTAAGCCAGGACAAGTCTTTTCTTCCGTGGATCCCCCAATCCCCTCACATTCCATGTGAGAATATTCAGCTGTGACATGTCTGAGTCAGCGATGTATTCGTATCTCCAATAAGGTCAGGCCGCGCCTCTGCAGCGCGCTTACCCACAACAGTGCGTGCACAAAGCATAATGTCATAGTACATACCAAACATGCCTCCTGTCGTCTACCTGTCAATCCCGCAATCCTGGTAATAAAAACATTGTTCTGTACACAATGCCAACTGAAAAAAAACCAATTCCCTGTCAACTCCCTCCCCCACCCACTGAAGCAACCCCAACATGCCAGTATGAACATCCCACCCCCCCTCCCTTGCACCCCTCTTTCGCAACAATAGCCAACCATCCCCGCGAATGTCCGCACTGGTCAACAGTGGGGGAACGCCCAATGGGGGCCAACCATAGGCTACAGCACAGGTACCTCCCTCCCCCAGAACCCTTGCAGATGGTATATCTGGGTCTAACGGGGTTGAGAGTGCCTGCTATACAGTGAGTCAGCTCAGTACGGCTTACCAGTTCTTCGGGCTGCTTGTCCCTTGAAGGAGGATCCCCATGTCCACGTCCAGCTTGTCCAGCAGCGATACAGCAATCTGCTAGTAGTAGTCAAATAAAGAGTACCAGACTTCAAGAAAAAAGACATGGGACAACGTTCATTGGGAGTCTTCTTCTGTTCCGGTTGAAAAGGATTGTTGTGACGCCGAAGGAGTGTCAGTATTGCGATTCATACGCTTTAAGTGCTTGAGGAACTCCTCCACCTGCTGCGGCCTGGTGCAGATGCGCTGTTTCCCTTGGTATGTGACCCGAAGGCGCGCCGGGTATAACAAAGCATAATCAATTTGGGCCATCCTCAGTTTCTTCTTGACCTCTATGAATTTACGACTTTCCTCTTGGACGTGAGGGTGAAGTACGGATACATTGAGAAATTGTTGCCATCATGGTTGAGTTGCTGCTTGCTCCGTGCTATCCACAATACCACATCACGATCCTTGTAGTTGAGGAGCCGTGCTATTATGGGCTGCGGTGTGCTGCCAGGTGGCGGTCGCGGACCTAATGAGCGATGAGCTCTTTCCACTATGAACTGACTGGACAAGGCCCCCACACCAATCGAGGATAATAACAAATGCTCCACATACTCCTCCATCCTGCCCGTGTTGGTCGTCTCTGGAATGCCTATTATGCGAATGTTATTGCGCCTGCTGCGCGCTTCCAAATCTTCGTTTTCGGCGGCGATCAGTTTCAAGAGTTTGTCCATTTGCGCAAGATGTGTCGTGGCTCTGCTCGCTGTGTCTTCGGTGTCTGATATGCGCCTTTTGGCCTCTTTCAGCCGGTCTTCATGCCCCTCCAGCTTGTGAGCGATGGCATCCATCCGTGTTGATAGACGATCCACTTTATCCACGACAGTGGCAAATCCTTGGCGAACTTCCTGTAGGATGCTCTGCACATCCGCTGTCTGTGCTGTTGCCCCATCTTGCGTCTCCTCACTCCCGTCGTTGGTCTGGTCTTCCTGTGGGCCTCGGGCATTTCGGCGCCCTGCATCAAAGTTTAATATGGGCTGCCTAGTATCAGGTTTACCCATGTCGAGTCCGGTTTTTGCCTAGGTTCCTCTAGTGCAATCACGTTGTCGGCTACAAGTGTCTCTGTTTAATTAGTCCCTCAGGTGCAATAAAAGCTATGGAGAGCAGAGCAATACTGTAATTCAGCTACGCTATGCGAAAACAGGTGGAGGAGGGGATCTAAAGTCGTTAACCCAGCCCCCGATCTTCCTCAGAGCTCCGATGTCTCAGCAATGGCTTCGTCCTGGATGTAAAGAGCCAGGGCATCTCTCTCTACACAGGGTGTCCTCTGCCCTCTTGGGTCGCAGTACTTTTTACAATCGTATCGCCGTTAGAAATGTGGCGACAGCACTTGTCCTTGTCACCTAACCTTGGGTATCAAGGGGCATACCTCGAGCTTCTTCGTTGCGCCTCACCCGGCTGGGGGCACTGCTTCCGGATATGTTTCTATGAAAGTCTCACACTACAGCGAGTATCCTCCTAATTACAGGGCACTCCCCCGCCGCTTCGTGCAGTTACCGACAGTCTCCCGCCGTACCGCCTGGATATCAGTCAGGTTGTCCCCCGCTCCTCCACCAGCAATAAAATGAGACTCACCTAGGGTCCCGGAACTTTCGCCTGGGTGGTCACAAAGCGCACTTCTCACACCGCCTCAATCAGCGCGGGCCCACGCGCGGAGAGTGAAACGCGGGCGCTCCAGCCACTCACGACTGTGGCGGCAGTCAGGTGTGTCCGTCTGCCCTTACGCCGCCATGTAGCTCTGGGTGCAGGTCACCGCGCTCCTTGGGATGACTGTGCTTGCCCATCCAGTTGTTAGGCATGGAATCTGTTGCGATAGGCACCAACAAGCAGCCATAAGGTAATGGCGTATTTCAGTATCTCGCGTAGTCTGCCCGCCGCTTGGGTCTCAAGACTTCCCCCCTTCAGCAGAGGGTAACAGAAGGGGGGCTCCTCTACCTTCCGCTTCACCGCGGGCCCCCCTGCGTCAAACCCCTGTTCCTCCTGCCTTGGTGCAGCTGAGTAGGCTCCTCACCGGGGCCTAGCCTCCTCGTGGCAGGCCGCGGTCTCGCGCTGCAATCAGGGCCGGCACAGCGCTCCACTGCAGCTCCCCTCCTCCTTCCGCTGGAGCTGTTATCTGGGCACTACAAAGGCTGCGGTGGCCCAAATCAGTCAAAATTCCTACTGGAGCTCCAGCAGAACCCCGGCAGCGTTATACCAGCAGGATGTCCCCGTAGTTGGGCTGAAAAGAGGATAAATAACGCATAATTGAACCAGGCTGCAGGAGCCTCACAGGAGTGCGGCCATACTGCTTGTGCGACACCTAGAGCCCCCATTTCTTGGCACAGTTCTTGAGGGAGAACATCACGGGCATTCCATTAGGTTATTTTTTATAAACAGGCCTTGCAACCCCCCCTCCCCACCCAAACTTTTACTTTATGGACTACAGTACTGTGCAACCTGTTTCTGTGCCCACTTTTAATTGCTTCTCCCCCTGGAGCAAATTGATTGACTATGTGCACATGATTCAACCTCTTTACCAGTGGTACGCAGATTAGCGGTGTTACACAATAATTAGAGTGTGTACAAACATGTGATAATCACCCACATAGATGGCTTTGTCTCGTTTCAACTAAAAATCAAGACTCTCTTGGGATTACCAAAAAGGTCTCAACTAGCATGTCATTTCATACAGCTCTCAACATCCAGTTGTACCAAAGAGGCACAGTCCTTCCACACCAAGATAAAAATGGACCCTATTCGACAATTATAATACACACAATATTAACTACTAAACCTTTATAACAAACATGTATTTATTAAAAACAAATTTCCCTTTGAGTTTTCTTTCCTAAAAACAATCAAGACTTAATCAGAGTTACAATCATACATTTAAAAACCAATGTACCATATATATTTAATCAAGGTGTATGAGGTGTATGAGGTGTATGAAATTATATGCGAACCTTTTGGTAATCCCAAGAGAGTCTTGATTTTTAGTTACCTGTGGTACCCCATCTCTTGGGTAGGGGGGTCGCTCCATTTTCTTACAAGTACTTTGTCTCATTTCACACACCGGTCGATCAGGCTGTGGGAGGGCATCGTAAAGGGGGCTTACTAACATTAATAGCAGCTACTTTCAGAAATAAGGTTTCTAAGACAATCCTTTATTGTCCCCACTTTCAACTAATTAATACCACACTTGAGCCAAATGTTGTGCTGGTGATTGTAAATTTTTACCACAGTAATTTTGTGCACACAAACACTGAAAAAGAGGAGCAGCTGGAAAATTCATTAAAGTACATGTTGAAAACATAAAGACTGATTGTGGTATACTCTGGGGATGAGATTTCAATTGTTTACTGTGTCTGCTATCTCACACAACTGACTGTAGCCTGGGGTCTGAAGGTTCAGACGAAAGGTGCCACTTTGAAAACAATCCTTGCGGGGACATTTTTAATACAATACTGTCAAAATATTCACTTATCTTAATAATTGATTTTCTTAATGATCACATATTAAATCAGATTACGTACATGGGACGAGGCAATGGTAACCTTATTGACTTAATTGCCATCACTGATTATTTTAAACCACAGTCAGTCAGTTTTTCTATTTTAGAAGTGTGTCTGAGTGACCATTTTCCACTCTCGCTTCTGTTCACATTTAACAATAGGAAAATTGGCGAGATGTAAAAACTACATCCCATAACACATCACAATAATAAGGGCATATTACGTAAATGGTCAACCATAAACCCAGATGCTATGTTGATTCAGATAACGCTCAAAAATAGGGCTCAAATAGAGGAGTGCCTGAAAACCACCATCAACCCCAAGGGTATGCTCCTGGCCTTTGCTGACATTATTGGGACCATTAATGTTGCTCTTCAAGGGGGAGGGAAACCATTAACACGAAGAACTTTTAACTGGTTCGCCAATAATTGCAGACAGACACATCCCAATCTTTTAATGGCCCAGAAACAAACACTAAGGGACAAAACGCTAGTCCGCAGTTGTAGACTTCTTTACAAACAAGCAGGTGATAGACAGAAATTGATCATTAGACTTGAGGCCTGGGAGACACTTCACGAAGCAAGTGCTAAGAATCAGTCAATCAATCAATTAGGTGAATTCTACGTGCACTACTCACCCGTGAGAGTCTCAAGGAGCTGGAGGGGGGCTAAGTAGTTCAGTTCAGTCGAAGAGCCAGGTCTCGAGTGTCTTCCTGAAGATGTTCAGTGAGGGGGTGTGTCTGATGTCGATCACTCTGTTCATCACCAACCCCTTTTCTGAATAGTTTTTGGCCACTATAGGTGTGGCAGGGTATACTCAGACATGAGTCCCTTTCTCACTGCTCCATCAGGATTCAAGCAAGCATGGGCCGAAGAGGCTGAAATGCCAGAAACCGGTCCCCGGTAGCTTGTCCCCTTTCTGGTGAAGAATTGGCTTGGTAGTTTGGTCTGCCCTGTTCCCATGATGCACTGGGCCAGGGACAGACTAATTTGCATATAGCCAGGTTCTGAGCTGGGATGGGGCAGTGAGATAAATAACGGTGATGGATCAAGCCCTGATCTTTGGACTGGGTAAGAGTGGTCTGCTTAATTCAGACACTCTGTTCATCACCACCCCCTTTTCTGAATCGTTTTTGGCCACTATAGGTGTGGCAGGGTATACTCAGACATGAGTCCCTTTCTCACTGCTCCATCAGGATTCAAGCAAGCCGGGCCGAAGAGGCTGAAATGCCAGAAACCGGTCCCCGGTAGCTTGTCCCCTTTCTGGTGAAGAATTGGCTTGGTAGTTTGGTCTGCCCTGTTCCCATGATGCACTGGGCCAGGGACAGACTAATTTGCATATAGCCAGGTTCTGAGCTGGGATGGGGCAGTGAGATAAATAACGGTGATGGATCAAGCCCTGATCTTTGGACTGGGTAAGAGTGGTCTGCTTAATTCAGACACTCTGTTCATCACCACCCCCTTTTCTGAATCGTTTTTGGCCACTATAGGTGTGGCAGGGTATACTCAGACATGAGTCCCTTTCTCACTGCTCCATCAGGATTCAAGCAAGCCGGGCCGAAGAGGCTGAAATGCCAGAAACCGGTCCCCGGTAGCTTGTCCCCTTTCTGGTGAAGAATTGGCTTGGTAGTTTGGTCTGCCCTGTTCCCATGATGCACTGGGCCAGGGACAGACTAATTTGCATATAGCCAGGTTCTGAGCTGGGATGGGGCAGTGAGATAAATAACGGTGATGGATCAAGCCCTGATCTTTGGACTGGGTAAGAGTGGTCTGCTTAATTCAGACACTCTGTTCATCACCACCCCCTTTTCTGAATCGTTTTTGGCCACTATAGGTGTGGCAGGGTATACTCAGACATGAGTCCCTTTCTCACTGCTCCATCAGGATTCAAGCAAGCCGGGCCGAAGAGGCTGAAATGCCAGAAACCGGTCCCCGGTAGCTTGTCCCCTTTCTGGTGAAGAATTGGCTTGGTAGTTTGGTCTGCCCTGTTCCCATGATGCACTGGGCCAGGGACAGACTAATTTGCATATAGCCAGGTTCTGAGCTGGGATGGGGCAGTGAGATAAATAACGGTGATGGATCAAGCCCTGATCTTTGGACTGGGTAAGAGTGGTCTGCTTAATTCAGACACTCTGTTCATCACCACCCCCTTTTCTGAATCGTTTTTGGCCACTATAGGTGTGGCAGGGTATACTCAGACATGAGTCCCTTTCTCACTGCTCCATCAGGATTCAAGCAAGCCGGGCCGAAGAGGCTGAAATGCCAGAAACCGGTCCCCGGTAGCTTGTCCCCTTTCTGGTGAAGAATTGGCTTGGTAGTTTGGTCTGCCCTGTTCCCATGATGCACTGGGCCAGGGACAGACTAATTTGCATATAGCCAGGTTCTGAGCTGGGATGGGGCAGTGAGATAAATAACGGTGATGGATCAAGCCCTGATCTTTGGACTGGGTAAGAGTGGTCTGCTTAATTCAGACACTCTGTTCATCACCACCCCCTTTTCTGAATTGATGTCGATCGGGAGCTCGTCCAGATTTTGGCCACAATGTAGGAGAAGGCTCTTCCACCTGTTCTGGCTCTGCGGATGCGGAGGGTTTCAGCGAGGTCGGCGGATCGTAAGTTTCTCTTGGGTATGTGGAAGGAGATTGTCTCATTGATGTAATGGGGTCCGGTGTTGTGGAGGTATTTGTAGGCATGGGTGAGTATCATGAAAGTAACTCTCTTCTCAACGGGGAGCCAGTGAAGGTTTTGCAGGTATTGGCTGATGTGTTCGTGTCGAGGGAAGCCGAGGACGAGCCTGGCTGCGGTATTCTGTATGGTCTGGAGTTTGCCGAGCAGTGATTTGTTGATCCCGGCATAGAGGGTGTTTCTGTAGTCTAGTCTGCTGGTTATTAGTGCGTGTGTGATGGTCTTACTTGATTCTGGGGGAATCCATTTGAAGGTCTTTCGGAGGAAGCGGAGGGTGATGAAGCAACTGGAGGTGACGGCTTTGACCTGTCGGGTTCTGAAGAGGGAGGAGTCGAGTACGATGCTGAGGTTTCAGGCGTGATCCGTGGGGGTGGGAGGGCTGCCGAGGACGGTGGGCCACCAGGTGTTGTCCCATGCAGAGGGGGAGGGTCCTAGGGTAAGGACCTCGGTCTTCTCCAAGTTGAGCTTCAGGCAGCTGCTGCTCATCCAGGATGCAACATCCTTCATTCCTTCCCGGAAGTTGAGTCAGGTGATGATGGGGTCCTTGGTGAGGGAGAGGATGAGCTGGGTGTCGTTGGTGTAGGAAACTATGCTGAGTCCATGTTGTCTGATGATGGCGGCTAGGGGGCCATGTAGATATTGAAGAGCATGGGGCTGAGTGATATACCTTGGGGTACTCCACAGTTAATTTCCGTGTTTCGGAGAGGAAGGGTGGCAGTCTGATTCTTTGGGTTCTGCCGGTGAGGAAGGAGCGGATCCAGTTGAGGACGGTTCCCTGTATGCCGGCGTCGTGGAGTCTGGCAGTGAGTGTGCGGTGGTAGACGGTGTCGAATGCTGCGGAGAGGTCGAGTAGGATCAGGGCTGTGGTGTGTTCCTGGTTGAGGAGGGTGCGGATATCGTCTATGGCGGTAAGTAGAGTGGTCCTGGTGTTGTGATTGCTGCGTACTTCGGATTGGGAGGGGTCGAGGATGGAGTTTTCTTCGATGAATTCTGTTAGTTGGGCATTGACGGTCTTCTCAGTGACTTTGACCGCAAAGGGGAGGAGGGAGTTGGGTTGGTAGTTCTTGAGGTCCATGGGATCTGCTGAGGGCTTCTTGAGCAGGGATCTGACTTCAGTGTGTTTCCAGTCATTGGGCAAGATGCTGGTCTTGAAGGTGGCATTGATGGTGCTTCGTAGTTCTGGAGCGACAGATGGAAGTAGGAACCAAGCTTGTTGCAGAGGGTTGGGAGGGGCTGATGTCTGTGGTTTCGCTGTGGGGCTTGGTGAATTCCTGGATGATGCTGAAGAGTTCCTTGGAGTTGCTGGACTTGGCGAGGATCTTGTTTTGGATGAAGGTCCTTTTGGTGGATCTGATGTGTTGGTGGCATTTCGTCATGGGGTTCTTGTAGGTGGTGCGATCTTCTGACATTTTGCTGTTTCTCCATTTCTTCTTGAGGCGTCTGCAGCTGTGCCTGGACTCTTAGAGGTCAGTGGTGAACCAGGTGGCCTTCCTGGGACAATGTCTGTCGGGGGTGTGGCGGGGTGCAAGCTTGTCTGCGCAGTTGGAGATCCATCTGTGGAGTTCTTTGGTTGCGAGGTTGGTATTGGTCGAGGTGGTGGGGGTGTCATGGTTGAGAGTGGAGTTGAGCTGTCCCTCCGTGACTTTGCTCGAGTTCCTTTGTGGAGGGCGCAGAGCAGGTTTGGGCAGTGTGTGCTTGACGTTGAAGTGTACGCAGTGGTGGTCCATCCATGGAGGTTGCGCGGTGTGGCTGAAGTGGATTTCGTTTCCTTCTGCGAAGATGGGGTCGAGGGTGTGTCAGGCTTTGTGGGTGGGCGTGGTGACGAGTTGTTTCAGTTGGGTCTTGGCGAGGTTGTCCAGGAGTGTGGTGGAGTTGGGGTCGCTGGAGTTGAGGTGGACGTTTAGTTCTCCAATGAGTATGTAGTCTGTGGAGGTGATGGAGTAGGGTGCGATGAGGTCGGCGATGGTTGTGGTGAACAAAGCTTGAGGTCCGGGGGGTCTGTAGGCAAGAGTGCTGCGCAGTGTAGTTCTAGGGCTGGTCTGGATCTGGAAGTGAAGGTGTTTGGTGGTGGAGAAGGAGTCACTCGAGGTGGAGAGTCGGAGGGAGCTCCTGGGCGGTTGGGGTGTTCCTTCATTTAGACCTTGTATACATCAGGGATGGTGGTGGTGATGTCAGGGGCAGAGGAGGCATTGGTCTAGGTTTCTCTAAAGGAGGTGACGTCTGGTGCAAGGGTGTCAAGGAGGTCCCAGATCTCTACAGCATGCCTGTGTAGGGTGCGCACATTGAGGAGGATGCACTTCAGGGCTTTGTAGGAGTTGGTGTGCGGTGCGGGGGCGTTGGGCGTGGATGTGCGGGCGGTGGTGAAGGTCTGGTGGCAGTGACGGCAGGAGAACTGTCCGTGGGTGTTGTTCGGTGTGGACAGTTGGCAGTTGTTGTTCCTACCTGGGAGGAGAGCAGCTCTGTCGTATCGATGCGAGGCCTGAGATCCAGGGTCCCTGGTGCTGGTCAAGGTCGGGTCGCAAACAGGCGCAGACGGGCTTGCCTTTGGTGCCCCAGCGGCGCACCAGCGCATCATCCGCCATTAAATAGGGGAGAGGGGAGGGAGGGAAGAGCAGATGGGAGGCAGGAGCGGGAAACCTGGTAGGGAGGAGGGGTCACGGGGGCAGCATGCACTGGGACACAACAGGAGAGAGCAGAATGGCATGCAGGGAGAGAGGCACAATAACGGAAAATGGAAGTCCGAATACCAGCACAAGTACATTACAAATACCAGCACAATATAAAAAAACAGGCACAATACCAGCACCGGGACAAGTCTGGCAAAGTGTGCACATGCAGTGAGGCAGGCAGAGGCCTTGAACACACAGAGGCAGAGGTAATGCGAGGTCAGTGGTGGCAGCTCAACAGCGAGCTGCTGAGGGAGAGAGCTGGTCCCTGACTAGGAGGATTCTAGACTCTTCTGGAAGATGGTACATATGCTACTTTTTTTCAGGAGACTCATAACAGCTGTATCAAGTCTGTGATTATCCCAGAGAAATGGGTGAAGCACTTTTTATTTACTGTTTATAGAAGTGAGGATATGCCCTCCGGATCTTCGGTGTCTGTGGCTTTCTGCATGGATGTATCTGTGAGGTGCTTGGCACCCCCAACTTATGAAGAAGTTAGAAAAGCCCTTTGACAGATCGTCGCCAATAAGGCATCAGGTCCGAATGGTATTCAGGCTGATTTTTTCCTGGCGAACCTTGATCTCTGGACCCCAATCCTTACTAACATTCTGAGCTGTATAGCCCACGTTGGCCTGCCTAAGTCTTGTGCCAACGTGACAATAGTACTGATTTTTAAGAAAGGAGATAGGTAGGACCCCAAGTGCTACTGGCCAATTTTGCTGATTGACGGCACCTGAAAAAGAATGGGTAGGGTCTTATTGGGCCACTTGGAAACCTGGGTAATGGAGAGAGGGAAGCGTTCTGACATCCAATATAGCTTCAGGAGAAGCCTTGGAACAGTTGAGCGGTGCCTTCATTTACACATGCTAAATACACGCTAGCAAAGAAAGGATCACTTTACCTGGCTTTCATGGGCTTAACATCAGCTTTCGATTGGATAGACAGAGGGATTCTGTGGAAAAAAATGTTAGCCATGTGTCTAGTTCCACCATTGGTTTATTTCTTACACAAATGCACCAAGATATAACCAACAGAGTAAGGTATGGAGAAGATGGGGAACTCTCCACCCCTATAAAAATTAACTGTGGTGTTCGTCAAGAGTGTGTATTAGCCCCGTTTCTATTCTTCCTATACATTAACGACTTGGAGAATTACCTTAGTCAAGGGCAGGTTGATGTCCTGACGGTGGGTTCCAGAAATTTGTCAGCATTACTTTGAGCCGACGTTTGTGTTTTGATGACCAGGACTGGGGTGGGTTCGCAACTACTTTTAAGCAGATTTAACGATTATATGGTCGACCTTGGATCAAAAAACAAACACAGCCAAGTCTTACATCATGGTGGTAGGATGGACTCCTCGCCCATTAAAAACCTGTTCTACTAATAGTGATAAATTACTCTATGTGCCAACCTTTTCGTATTTCGGCATACCATTCAACCAGAAAGGCACATGGAGTCATCTTGTGAGTATTAGGAAAAGGTCTCTTGATCGCAATGTGGAGGCATTGTTTAGGTTTGCAAGGAAGTTGGGACACAAGCAGTTAGACCCCTTGCTCACTATCTATAAAGTCCGCAATTGTGCTGCAATCCTCTATGAAGTGGGAGTGTGGGGCTTTGCTAACTTAATGCTCCTCCAGGCAGCAGAAAATCATTTTCTCAGAAGTCTCTTGGTGGGTCCAAGTTGTTGACCATCTATTTTATGTCACAGGGAGCTAGATTTAACTTTGTTAATGCATTGTGTAGAGATTGCCCCGATAATGTTTCGGTACTCGGCATGGGTTAAAGAGGAGCCCACGCTTAACCGCGCAATAATAACAGATTGCCTTAGTCTAGAATACACACAGGAGATTCCATGGCTATGGTATGTCAAGAAATTGCTAGAACAAGTGGGAAGAGGGGACTGTTTCAGCACCCCGGAAAAAATGCAACCTTGTCTAAACAGCAGCTGAAAAGGGATCTGTTATATGTGTTAAAATTAGAAAATGAGTGCATAGAGCTGGGTAAAAAGAAGGTCCAGGAGTACTTGCCACTGTACTGCACTTATAACACTGAATCTTACGTACTCTTCCCTTTAAGACAAAGGGCAAGGTTTTATTTGGTTAGATTCAGGTTTAGCATAGCCCATTTTTTGGTTTCTGACTATTGGAAGGCATTCTGTGACGCTGAGCTCCATTTATGCCTGTGTGATTCAGAGTCTAAACAAAATATGGTGCACTTTTTATTCTTTTGCCAGC
Source organism: Lissotriton helveticus (assembly GCF_964261635.1). Classification (NCBI taxonomy): domain Eukaryota; kingdom Metazoa; phylum Chordata; class Amphibia; order Caudata; family Salamandridae; genus Lissotriton; species Lissotriton helveticus. The sequence goes on along the minus strand of NC_136072.1, from coordinate 231,976,661 downwards.
TCAAGTCAGGACCACAGAGAAATGTTATCATACCCTTTTAAAAACATGGAATATAATGAAATGCAGACCGACCCTATATTACTTACAGCTCCTGCAAACAGAAGAAATCTGCCAGGTGATTTTCCCCAGTGGTACGGCTGCGTGATTTAGTGGGAAAATGATCCACACGTGGCCTACCGCTCAGTAAATGATGTTACTCCATTGTGAATCATGCTTTTTTTATCTTGGTCTTTTAAAAGTGCAATATTGAGCCTATATGTTGTTTATTTGACTTATGGTGACTTCTTGATAATCTGAACAAGACTGATATAGTTGCAAGTTACCCATTTTTATGGATTTCAATAAGTATTCACTAAATCAATCTGTGTGTATCTTGGCATGTGAGCACTTAACTGTGGAGTAACTAGACTACATGGTGTTTATTGATTCAGGGCGACTCTGAATAAGACCCATATAAGTTGAAAGCTACTTATTTTTATACATATTTTAAAAAGGTTTTTACAGATTTGTATGCATTTTGGCACAAGTGCACTTTAACCAGTGACTCCTTTAAAAAAAAGAAATTACTGAAATTAACTGTTCTTCTGCCTTTTTTATTCATACCCTGTGACACTTATTGTATTTAACTGCATTTTAATTGTATGTTTGATGATCTCTTTTATGGTTACGATAATAACCGAATAAAGAATGTTTTGATGATTTGATATGTTTATGCACAAGTTAAAGCAAAAACACATTTTAAACTTTGTTAACATCTATGCTCGCAAAGAGGTTGATCCCTCTTTTTGAATAAATATTACTATTGAAATAATACAATTAGATAATGCTTTCCTTGAAGAATTTACCTTCTATTCTAATACTCACTTCACTCTCTCTAGGATTGACTACCTCTTGCACTCACATAACTTATGACACATGATTACTGACTTCGACATACAACTTATTACAATATTTGATCATGATTTAATCTCTTTCTCTCCGTCCCTAACAGAGTCCTGCCCTATCAATAAAAGATGGAGAATGAACTCTGATATAGTTTGCAATCTAATTAATTCCCCAAAATTGGAATCTCCCATAAGTGATTATTTTTTCAAAAATACCCGTGAAGATACTTCCAAAATTATCAATTTGGTTGAATTTTACACATTTATTCGAAGAGCCGCAATATCTATTATGGCTCATGAAAATAAAGCCTTTCATGCTCACCTTTCCACATTAGGGAAACAGATGGCTGATCTTGGAAAGGCTGTTCATATCTGCACGGGGCACTAAATCAAAATTTCTACTTCAGAAACTCAGACATGAATATAACAATATGCTAAGTAAAAGAGCTGGACTACTTATCTCAAGAAAAATCAAGCTGTCAGTTAAATTCAAACAAATCTAGTCGACTTTTATCCAACTACCTACGTATTAAAAAAGAAAAAACTCAAATACCAGCCATTAAATGGAAAGATGATATTTTGCTTATTTATACAGAGAAGATATGAAAGGAGTTTTCATCTTTTTATATCTCTTTGTATCATAAGCCTACAGTCCTCCACGATGATGCCATTTACACATTCCTTAGAACCTGTCATTTACCTCTAATTTTTGATACAGGTAGACTTACTTTAGAAAACCATATTGATATTCAAGAAATAAGCATGGCTATCAAATCATTAAACTCCAATAAGTCACCCGGTCCAGATGGTATCCCAGCTGAATTCTACAAATCTTTCCAATCCCAACTCTCACCTATTTTACTTTTATTATTTACAGAATTTCATATACTTCCACAAAGGGTGGTTCTTTTAATGAAGCCACTATCCTTTCAAAACCAAATAAAGACTTTACTTTGGTTCCCAAATATTGTCTGATATCACTCATCAACCAAGATTGCAAAATATAGGACAAAATCTAAGCAAACAGGTTAACACCTATACTTACCTGAATTATCCAACCAGATCAAACAGGATTAATAAAAGGTAGATTTGCAGCCCATAAAACTCGTCTATTATACCCTGTTCTTTCCTTTGCTAATGGTTTCAAATATCCGGTAGGCCTTTTGTTCTTAGATGTGGAGAAAGCATTTGATGGAGTAAATTGGTAATTTTTATTTAAAACACTAGAAACCTTTCATTTTGACCCCAGGTTCTTGAAAATGGTTAAAGCACTATACTCAGCACCATCTCCTTAGACTTATATTAATGGTACCCTGTCTACTCCATTCAATTTAGAGGTATGCGCCAAGGTTGCCCACAAACCCCCTGCTATTTCTTGTTGCCATTGAGTGTCTCCTATGTTCCTACCACATAAAGTAACAATATACTAGTATTGTGTAAAGAAAAACTATGTTAAATGTTTCTGCTTATGCTGCTGATGTTTTGCTATATGTAAATGATCCTCTTACTTCCCTACGTATTATCCTTGATAGTATTCAACAGTATGCAGATATCTCTGGCTATGCTTTAAATAACAATAAAAGAGATTTTTTCCATTAAATATTTTATGCAATTTTACAACTATAGCAAATACTAACATTGTGTGGTCGTCATCAACACTAAAGTATTTGGGGATTACTTTTCATGACTGTTAAAAATACAATTGAAATCAATTGCTCTAAAATGTTAATTACCATGAAAGAGAAATTAGATAAATAGACAATCCTTCATTTAAATTGGTGGGGTTGTATTGAATCGCTTAAAATGACTATTACCCCACAACTTCTTTACAATTTATCTATGCTGCCCTTAGGTCTCCCTTCTACTTTCTTTATAAAACTAGATACATTAATTACTACGTTTTATTTGGAAAAACAAACCTGTGCATCTTTGCCTTAAAAGAAGTTGACTAACCTGATTTCAAGAAATACCACATGTATTTTCTTATTGCACAGTGCGCATTATGTTTTCAAAATATTGATCCTTCCAATTCCCTCAAGTGGCTTTCATTAGAAAAAGGCTCACTGCAGGCTTTTCCTTTAACTGCTTGTTTATCAATGGGAAACAGTAAATTTGGTAAAATTGCATCCACTATAGCAGCGTCTTCAATTGCCCTTCTATCTTTTGATGAAAAACCTGCAATTAACATTAAGTCATCTAAAAACGTTTTCCTTTGGTTTAACTGCAAACTTATTTCTTCCTGGAACTCATGGATCAATGCTGGTATTTTTATATCACTGATATTTGTCTAGGAAATATGTTCTATTCATTTGATGAACTAGGCACCAAGTACCATCCACCTCAATGTGAGTTTCCTAAATTTGAACTACTCTGTAATACCATCCTTAATACTTATTCCGATTTGTTACCTTTTGCTAAGTCATCTAGTATGACATTCTATCTAGACCTGTTTAGCCGGATGGGACATATAGCTTCATGTGTGTAAAAAAAACTGTCTGCTCATTCTTCCCCTTTCATGATTCTAAATCAAAAATGGTCTTCAGACATAAATATACAATCCTCAAATGCACAATGGAAATTATTCTGGCTATCTAATATTGCTACCGCACCCGGAACCTAAATCAAGAACACTCGCACTGTCGGCGTTTCACCCCGCACTACGGGGCATATTCCTCAGAAGTCTACACGGTGTCTGCATTCCTTACACGTGGACGAGGACTCAAGCTCAATTAAACGATTGTGAATATTCTTAAACAAGCGAAACTGCTAAATAAAGTATCTCCAAATAATTGCTGCAGAACTATACTTCGTAACTACGAAAGTTATAATTGTACAAAGAAGTAACCCGGTCTCGAGCGGAGCCGGGTCGGAATTATCACCGGCACTGCGACCTGGGGTTCTACTCTGACCACCTACAGCCCTGAGGAGTCGCGGAAAAAGTGTTTTCTTGCGACGAAACACGTGTCGGCTGGCTATATATGAACATTAAAAGAGGAGCCGAAACACTGGTGTTCCCCTTCTTGGTTCATGAAAACTTGAACGTTTATGTCTATTGAGACATCTGTTGTGCTTATACTTTATATGTAGTGTGCTGTGGGTTTTTGCTTATATCTAATATTGCTAGTTGTCACACAGCCACTCCTATACAACCTAATATATATCTTTATATCAATGTTTTTGGTCTCCTGTTAAATTATTCAAAGAAAAACTCTTAGATTCACCAAACTGTTGTCCTGTCATTTTAAAATTGTGGTCTGATGTTTGGGATGTTATTACCCAGCTATTTAAAATCAAAGTACTTTACCTTTTCTTATATTAATCTCCTAATGATTGTAAACTTTTTGATTTTCTTATTTCTACTGTGATTAAATCAATTACTTCAAATTGGAAGGATGCAAAACTATTATCGGTTAGTGATTGGCGGGAATGGATTATTTTCTGGAGACATGGACAATCCTCATTAATGCATACTCGTAAAGACTGCTCTATTCTTAACCCCCAATATGTGGCATACATTGGACTCACAGATTAATACATGTAACTCATTATAAAATGTATACCATTTGGTTTCATATTTTTTTATTGTAGTCCTTCTTTGTTTTTCATTCCTTTCTTTTGTTCCTAATTAGTGATTGGTACTGTCCAGTATATTGATGTGAGTTGTTGATCTCTTATTTCTCATGTAATTGCTCTCATATTTAATTCCTTACATTTACGATAATATTTTTGTACTGTGTTCACGGAGTATTATATTCAAAATTAAAAAATATTTCCGAACATAAAAATAAATAAAGAAAGAAAGAAAGAAAGAAAGAAAGAAACACACCTAGCCAGAGTAGATTGCATTGTTGTGGGATTTCCAGAAACCAAAAATTGCTTTTCTCAGTGTCCTATTATTGGGATACGAGCTATCAAATGAAGGCAAAAGCTTAGCACCACTTTTCATAGAGAAATGTGAGCTCTTACAACCACCCAACACACTCAAAATGCTACAATCACTTTCGGGCTTTCTAAATGTTGGAAAAACATACATACCAGATTATGTACACTGGGTAAAACCATTTAATGAATTAATACATCCAGGGCCATATGTATGACGAGGTGGCAGAGCGTGTCGTTAGCCCCCTGGGCTTAACGACACGCTCCGCCACTTCGGAAACGCAAGGCTGCACCATATTTACAAGGATGTGGTGCAGCCTTGCATTTCCCCCTGCGATGGCACTAAGTTTCACAACTTAGCGCCAACATAGGCACCCTTGCACCAGAATGCAAGGGTGTCTGTGTACAGGGGAGGATTGGTTATGTGTAGAAAGGTGTCCCTTCCTGCACATGACCAATCCTAAAATGCCATTTTGTAACTTCCATGTGTGCTGCTTCATGCAGCACTCATTAAAGTTACAAAATGGCATTTTTAAAAAGGTATGTTTATGTACAGTAAGGGACACCTTCCTGTACATAAACAAACCATGGCACTTTGCTCTTTCGATGTGTGCTGCACAAGGCAGCACAGATGGAAAAAGCAAAAACGAGGAGAAATAATGCATTTCTCCTAGTTTTGACACTTTAAGACCAGGGTTTTCCTGGTCTTAAATTTGGCGCTGCCTCCTCTGTACGCCACCCTTGTACATAGGTGGCAGCGTCAAATACACTAGGTGTTGCAGTGCAACGCCCACCACAACACCCACTGCCCGTGGCTTATGTACAAGGCAGCGTTAAGCCACGTTAAGTGGCTTAACACTGCCTTGTACATAAGGCGCAGCCCTGATCACCACGGGAACGTGACAGAAAAACAATTCCTGTGGCGATAGGGGCTTGTACATATGCCCCCCAGACTTTTCAAGCACAAATTAGACACCAGAATATACACAGATCTAGGGTTCATTATAGCTTCAAAATACACACAAGTGTTAACACCACAAACTTGGTGATCTGCGTAATTGTGGGGACCACAGGCTACACATATGTACTTTCAACGAGGGCGGCACTATAGTGATTGCATATAAATCACATTTATATTACAATGCATAGATGAACTTTGCACCTACAGAAAAAAATTCGGACTGAAGTTCAGACGGCTGTTTTGAAGGAAAGATCATTTGCTCAGAGAAAACACAAAATTGTCATGACCTTCATCCCAGCCTTAGATGCAGTCACAAATGCCAGCGTCCCAAAAGCTAAAGCCGTACATCCTAGATGGATACATTGGGCCACTTCATGCACTGCAAATCACTTCGACTCTACATTACAAACACCAGCATACCTACAATATGACCAAAAGAACGCTGTGCCTAGTGAAGTTATGCCTCTAGATCAGTATGACTTCATAGTCTACACTAATGGTTCTGCGCAGCGGTAAGGGGTAAAATGAGGGATGGAATTTTTCAGCCTCTCAAAACATTTATGCAGATTTCATCAGGATACTTTATTCGATTTCAAACAATCAAAGGAACAAAATGTCCAAATAATACGTTTGGCTTCATTCAGTAACTTGGTATAAAAGTATTGTGAATGAAACAAAGAAGACATGTACAGCATCAAACAACAACTACTCTGTCTATCACACTCCAGCCACCCCCCACCCAACACTCTCCAACAGATCAAACAAGACATTCACATCATCAAACATTTACTCAGCACACACCCCAGACACCACTCACGCGTCTCCACCATCACCTCCCCTCCCAACTGGTCCTCCACCCGGGCGGCGAACTCACGCACTCGACTTCCACCACACTGGACCTCAATCCCTGTTCACAATCGTGAAAACCGCCCCCGTCGCTCCTGCAACCCTCTTTCGGACCTAGACACAATCACCCTCCTCCGCTCCTATGACCCAGCTCCCCTCAGCAACACACCCGACACACTCACTGCCATACCTACGATTCACTCCAATCCCCTTAGACCCCCCACACTGAACAACAGAGTCGCTATCCATAGTAACCTGAGTAAAGTCCCCCTCGCCCTAGAGCACCCTTCCACCCTCGACACACCCCGTCTCAAATGCACTCTCCTAAACTGCAGATCAGCCGCTAGACACTCCGCCGCTATCGCCGATCTCATCCTAAAATTGGATCTGGACTTAATCATCATGACTGAAACATGGCTAACAGAGTCTTCTACACCTATAATGGACATTCTGGTTCCCCCCAACTACCTCATCACTAGACTCGACAGGTCTGGCAATAAAAAAGGTGGCGGAATCGCATGTATATACAGGAGCAACCTCTCTGTATTGAAAGTATCTTCACCTTCCCCGCCCTCCCCATCGTCCTGTGAATACATCAACCTAGATATTATCAGTCAGGGCAAACCGATCTGCACTCTTCACGGCGTTTACCACCCACCCGGTGACAACCTCACCTTCTCCCAACAAATCATGGACATGATCTCAACCAACGCCGGGCGGCAACTCACACAAATATACCTTGGGGATTTCAACCTCCACTGGAATGATCATAATGATGCGGTGGTAAAAGGTCTGAAGAATTTCCTCAACGCCCTTGACCTTGCACAAATTTGCAACAGTCCAACACACAAGAAAGGCTCTATCCTCGACCTTATCATCTCCAAAGAGGCCGCTATCCAACTCGAATCTATCCAACCCTGTGACTGGTCGGACCATCATATCATCACGTTCTTCATCAATGAAAAAGTTAAATGTAACCCTATCCAATCCGCCAGGCCCAAAGTCTGGAAAAGAGACATGAAAAAACTAAACTCAAACTCTCTGCCCTCCAACAGCTACAACTTACTACTTCCTCCGGCTGGCGTGAAGGACGTCCAATCCTTGACTGATCACTATCTTAACAATATGACCGCAATAATTAATGAAGTCGCGCCCTTGCAGCTAAAAAAAGCCACCACAAAAATCTCCAATCCCTGGTATGACGGGAGTCTCAATGACGATAGACGTGCCATGAGATTGGCAGAGCGCTCCTGGAGATCAGCCCCCTCTGCACTGAACCTAAAAAACCTGAAGAAAAAGAGAAATGCCTACTTCAGGAAAATAAAACGATCAAAATCAGACTTCTTCAGCCGTCAGCTAGACCAAGCCAAAAACCGTCCGAGAAAGCTGTTTGAGCTTATCCGTTCACAAACCAAAGAACAACCCCAACCTCTCAACACTATGTGCAATGCCCCTTCCTGCGAAGACTTCGCCTCTTTCTTTAACCAAAAAACGGATAACATAAAGAATGATCTCCTCATGGACGCAAGCCTCTATCCCAAACCCCACTACATAACACCCACTAAACCAAAAAACAATGCAACCTGGTCAACCTTTGTCACCTACACGGAAGAAGAAATTGGCAAACTGCTCAGCACTCTGAAACCATCCAATCACCTCACGGACCCCCTTCCTGCTAATGCTGTAAAAGTCCTTACCCCGTCGCTCCTTCCACTCTGGACCAAAATCATTAACAGCTCACTTCAACAAGGGATCATTCCCGACTCCCTCAAAGTTGGACAAGTAACACCTTTGCTAAAGAAACCTACAGCCGACCCTTCTGACCTAAACAACTACCGTCCCATTACCAACATTCCGACTCTTGCCAAACTGCTGGAAAAATGCGCACAAATACAATTGACTAAACATATTAATCAATTTGATCTCCTCAACTCTCACCAATCAGGCTTCCGAGCCAATCACAGTACGGAAACTGCCATGATTCACATAATCGATGACGCCCTCCAAATACTAGATCATAACGATACCTGCCTCCTCATCCTCCTTGATCTCTCCTCCGCATTTGACACCGTCAAACATGAGAACCTACTCGAACTATTAAACACAAGAATGGGCCTATCTGGAACTGTGCTCAAATGGTTCACTTCTTTTCTGCATAACAGGTCACAGAAATTCAAGAGCAACAACTTGATGTCCGCACCAAGACCTGTATCGCTAGGCGTACCACAAGGATCCTCCTTATCCCCAACTTTGTTCAACCTAGTTATGGAACCTCTCACCACCTTGCTGCAAGAATCCAATGTACATTTCCACATGTATGCTGATGACACCCAACTCTATCTCAAACTACAATCACCCAAAGACATCACGCTTCTGAACTCAACAATCAGAAGCACCCAATCCTGGCTGGCCGCTAATCATCTCAAACTCAATGCCCTTAAAACAGAGTTCCTCCTGATCGCACCTCCCGCGAAGATCACTACCGTGCAAATGTGGCTTAAAGACCTAACGGCACTCAATGTCCAACCCACCATCGTGGACTCAGCGAAATCCTTGGGCATAACACTTGACACCAATCTCAGCATGCAGGAACACATCAACAAAGCAACTAAGGGAGCAAACTACCAAATCAACACCCTCAGGAAACTTAAACCTTTCCTTCCAGCCAAAGACTTCCAAACTGCGGTACAATCACTAGTCATACCTCGAATAGAATATGGCAGCACCGCCCTCTGCGGTCTCCCCCTAGCTACTACGGCACCCATAAGAGCCTCTCTAAACGCCGCAGCGAGACTTATCACTGGATCAAAAAAACACTCGCACATTTCCCCCGACTTCAAATCCCTGAACTGGCTGCCGTTTGAAGCCAGAATACACCTGAAAATCGCTTGTTTGACCCACAAGGCTGTACACCTGAGCTCACCTAGATACCTCGCTCAGAAGCTGACGATTTCTGGAGGCTCCAGGAACACTAGAGGCACAAACAATCTTTTGCTAAAGCCTAAAAGATTCCGCAAGGAAAAAACCTATAAACGCTCCTTCTCAGGAATGGCCCCCAGGATTTGGAACTCGCTCCCCCCTGAAACTAGGCTCATCACCTCTACCATACTGTTCAAGAGAGAAGTAAAAGCAATCCTCATGGCTAAATACACTTGAACGACTATTGGGGAAAACTACAAAGACTCGATACTCATCTGTACTACTTGTTCGAACCCCTGTATTTTATGCTGACTCTGAAATTGATTTACTTGATTGTTTTATGATATCACCTCGATGTACTCCTAACATGATTGATGTATCTGCGTATACATGCTCCCCTCCTCTGTAAAGCGCTCTGATATCTGCGAAGATCTTGTTCGCGCTATATAAAACTTTCAAAATAAAATAAAATAAAATAAATAAACAATAAAATGCAATCATAAAACTTGACCCCGGCAACCACACATCATTACCGATGTTGCCAAAATATTCTGCCATCATTCATAGTAAGGGCCTGAAGCTTGTCTTGCCAGTTAGCATCCTCCCACTTCCTTATTGCATAATCAATTAAGCGTTTGTACTCCGAACGGGCTGCACAAATCTCAAGTTGATTACTGCCCCTAATCTCCCTTTTTAGTGCTTTCTGTGCCTGCTGACAATCAGGTTATTACCATTTTGGGTCTTATGTGTGGGCTTGTCTGCTGATGGTAGATTTTTTACAAAGAAAATTCGGAGGCTTGTTAAAAAATCTACTATTAATATTTAGAATTGATATAGCCTCCTCAGTAGGGTTCCCATAAATAGATTGAAAATCTATAAACCACTGATATGTATTGACGTAAAGGTTTTCCTTCGCCAGAACCTTAGATCAAGACATTCTTCTGTAGTTGTTGGCCACAGTCACTAAGTGATTGCACTGCACAGCTGGCTGAACTGAAAGCTCTAATTCTGGCACTAGAGAAAACGGATCCTGAACTCCCCACACTTATCGTGTGTGATTCGTACTATTTTGTCCGGTCTTACAATGAGTAATTAAACTATTGGAGCCAGAATGGATTCAGACACTCTAATGGGTATACTATCAAGCAGAAGATGCTTTGGGGGAAAGGTGGCAAATCTTAAAGCAAGTTTGTCACAGGCTCATGTTATCCACACACTAAGCCACCAACATGTAGGAAGACTAGGCCGCAGATCTTTCACAGTAGACTCTACACAACTCTGGATCTCTCTCCCGCCTCACCTTCGCTTATTGGCATCAGAAATAGAATTTCGGAGAGCATTAAAAAGCTGGCTCTTCAAGCGGACATAACTGCCAGCCTGACCCTTGCGTTAGTTCACTGTCAGTGCTGGGACACCTCCGTGGAGGTAGCTGTGCGCTTTAGAAAATGTAATTAATTTATTCAGGGAATTCACTGGTTGTTGATGCCACAGAGGCAGCAGAGCACACTGCTGTCATAGCTGCAATAGCTCGTTCACACACTGTGGTAGCTGGAGACATCATGATGGTTGTCACAGCTTCGTGCTGTGGCACCCACGTTTCCAAACTCATATTCAGCAAAATACTCCTACCTACTGAGTGCACAAAAGATACTGTTTGCTTGTCTTCCAGGAGTGGGGGATAGAGTAATTCCAAATTCAGATCTCAGACCAGAATTAATCATGGCAGCACATGAGCGATTAGATTCTGCCCATACTGGGGTGGCAGTACAGTTTCACTACTACAGCAACGCTAATAGTGGTCAGGTCTATACAAGCAGACTAAAGAGCATGTCCTTAGCTGTGACATTTGTCAACAAATGAAAGTTTCTACCCCAGCAAGCCCACTGCAGACACCTCTCTTGATTTTAAACATACCTCTGGCCTGTGTGTATCCGAACCACTGTGGGGCACTAAATAATGATGGCTCCTTAAAATACATTCTGTTAGTGGTGGATTCATGTTCTAAATTCCTATGAGTATGCCCACAGCTATCGGCTGACCCTCGAACTGTTGTAAAAGATTTGCAAGTCTTCTTTGAGACATATGCAGTAGCAGCATTCCATTCAGACCAGGGTCCAGTGTTTGCCTCAAATGCTTAAAGGCAAACCATGGGTACCCTGGGTGTGGCTGTGCACTATTCCATGGCCTATCATCCTGAGGGAATTCGATAGTAGAAAGGAAAAACCATGACTTAAAGCAGTCTTTAACAGCTAGATTATCAGCTTCTGGTCGTAGTTGGATCCATCACCTGTTTGGGGTTGAGACAGCTTTAAATAATCTGCGTAGAAGATCCTTGGGCAGTAAGACTCCCTATGAGGCCCTTCTTGGTGTCCAGATGTTAGTTTTAGACCCTAAAAATCCTCGCACAGTGGCTGAAGAAATGCCTTATGATATCAATGAATGTTTGGCTGTCTTACAGGAACTCAAAGACTTCCGGGATGAGCATTCCAACAAGCTTGAGAAAAGTTGTGCCACTGGAGAAGTGAAGGTGCAACCAGCAACTCCTGGCTGGTTTCCAAAGATAAGGGATCTGGTCTGAGAGAAGATAGTGGACAAAAAGAATATGGCCTGTCTTACAGAGCACTAGTGCCCGTGCTGGCAGTTGAAGGTACCAGAACAGCATTGTCCCCACCTCTTGCTGGATGTAAAAAGAAGAGATTTGTATGGAATGATCTAATTAAACCAAACCACGTGGCCAGTCCTACACAGAAGGCCACGAGGACGCCTTGTTAGTTACCTGCCTCCTCTCACTACCATACTTGAAATCCCTTGCAAGCATTAACAAAAACAGACGGTTCTGTTCCCCGGTGAGGGGTATCTGACACTGAAGTTTTGCTAATTCCAGTTACATCTACCAACACCCGTATGTGAATTCACAGTCTTCGAGTCTTCGACAACACATGCTAACAACGAAGTTGTTTATTATGGCCCACCTATATAGTTATCTTTCAGTTCAACACAGCCATGTGAGGTCCCTGTTTTTGCACGAGCTGCCTCTGTCGGTTTTCCAGACATTGTTGACTTTTCCATGGATTCATCACCCATTGCATGGAAATTGTGTATTTATTATTTGGCTCAAAAAACATACTTTGTTCCACCATGGATTTACATTTGGATTTCCATCTTGCTGCTTTTCCTTTTCAACTGGATTGGTTTTGTGACAGTATTCTATTTGCTTCTGAATGGATATCATCTCCCAGAATGCTCTGCTGTTGAACTGGTAACCGAGGTATTGAAGCCTCATTCGTAATCACACAAAGTGCAAAGAGACCTCTCCCTTCTGAACATTTTTGCTTTTCCTGTTCCAGATGACACTGTTATTTTTGGTTGCACAGAGACTTTGCAATATTGTATGTATTCAAGATTTCACTTAATGATGTGATAACTCCTGGCAGCATTTCTGAAGAGTGGGATATCAATACAGTTAGATCTATGCTTTCCGAGCTAGAGCATTATACTGCATTTAAAAAATGAAGATATGTATAGTGGTTCATCATCGTTATGCATACCATTATTTACATAGAGCTAGTACTCTACACGCAGTATTTAATAATACACAATGGAAACATACCCCAACACTTCCTTTGGGTAGCTCCAAAACATATGTACAGAAGTTGAGGTAACGGGTTTTTAGGAACCCGCTGGTGCCAGGGGATAACACCCGAAGACCTCTGAGTTCTCCCTTGTTCCGGACCACAGAAACACGGAGTCTTCTAGTTACCGTCAGAGATCAAGTTTTATTGGCAGCTACCAAGTAACAGGTGTCCTAAAAACACGACAGCACGGGTTGTGTGTTCTCAGGAGACTGTTCGTTTTTACAGAACCAGCCGTCTCCTTATATACAAAAATAATAGCTGCAAGCAAGAATTCCTGAGTTTATGATATGGCTATACACATATTTCTACAATAATACAAAAGAGCGAAGTCATGTAGGCAAGCCCCTATTTTAGACGTCCAGTTCGTGATAGATTACCCGGCCAGGCCCGGAACTCCCATCAGATATCGACGAAACCCCAATAAAGAAAGGCACCTCCTAGTCATAAAACTGACCATAAACAGGGTGCGTGGACAGGTGTGTGTGTGTGTAAAAACATGATCTGGATGTAGTGAATGGTTTGTGGTATGTTGTGCATCGATGCTATCGTATTCGGCCACTGGGCGAGGAGTTGCCCAAACAGGTTTGGCTGGAGGCAATGGAGTCAGTTGGGACAGGTCAGGGGGAAGTCAAGGAAAGGTGGACGTGTCCTTTTAGATCAGACTCGGCCTTACTTAATTGACTTATCATGAGGGCAAGACACAAGATGGATGCCGTTCACAAAATGGAGTCTAAGGGTTCGGAACGGAAACTATGATTTAAGGGTGTTGGCATCCCCCAATCATGACGCAAATGCATAGGGATGATGTCCTAATCATTATCGGTCTGTTGACACCAAATTCTTCATGGTATGTTGATGTTTCGGGACACGGGTATCGGACCTCGATACCGGGACAACAGCAGGGTCCAGAATTTCAGAACCACAGACCCTCCTTTTGCCCTTATGTAAGGCAATAACTCATGTTAATCTGAGTCTAAATCTGTATTAATGAATTCGTGGAGATGTTGCTGTAGCATCATTCTGTTGCTCAGTTCGTCCCTTGACACAGGCTTCCTTACACATGAGGTAGCACAGAGGCCACATAGTGCAGGAGCGCACTGTACACACAGGCAGAACATAAACAGAAGCGGTAAGATCATCCCAATGAAGATCAGTGTCTTCCATCCCCAGGCAGTAATCAGTTCCCAGAACCACCCTAGCAAGGACCAGTCCCCTTTTTCTACGTGAAGGGAACCAGATATTTTATGTAGCTTAGAGATGGCCTGGTACACTGTCGGCGCATTATCAGGGATGAAAATGCAACAACTGGATTGGATCACTCTACACACACCACCACGATCGGCGAGTATGATATCTAGGACAACTCGGTTCTGAAGGGTCATAAGTCGATCCGACTGAAGCTCGGTTGTTAAATTGCCAAGGGCTCCGGCCGTTTCAATCACGGCGGATTCAACTATCCTTGCTAATTGACGAATATTCCTGCTGTTCACCATAGGCCCCCAAAATGGCAGAAAACCCTTTGCAAAGTCAGCGAATTCCTGACCCGCGGTGTCGTCTTTACTCACGACACACCTAGCTGTCCTTGTCCGATGGTAATCTGCTCTGGCCGTGTAGGTGGGAGGCAGCAGAAATGAGATAAAACATGTACCTGAGAAGTCAGGGGGCAACCATGTGTAGGCTTGGTCGTGGCAGACGAAATACGTGCCTTTGGCTGCTAAGAGTATAGGGGAGGTTCGGGAAGCGAACACATATGTCTCCGTGCATATGCTCTTTCCTAACTGTGCTTTGGGATCCCTACCGATACCTTGTAAACATAAGTGACCTCGGTGGGGCACTATCCAAACTGGGCGGGATTTCTTTGCTGCCTGGCTCTTACTCAGGTAAACCCCATATTTAGTTACGTTCCAACGAGTGTAGGGACTGAGTTCATCTTTTGGGATCGCAAGATAAGTGTCGAACTCCCTACTCATATTTCTTATCCCTGCCACTAGTGCCTTGTTACTGAAATCGCTCTCAATGGAACGGGTCGGGTATGGTTCTAGGGCGAATAGGAACATGGTCTGGAAAGCCCACAGAGAACCATAATAACTGAATGGCAGGATAAAGTATGGGATACCCTTATCAGTTGTGTGTGGCATGAGTCCGCATATCCAACAGTTCGATGTGTTCATTATGGACTGGTGTTGGTGTAGAAGTTGAATGAATGAGTTATTTACAAATTCGAGTCTTCTGGCAGACTCGTGTTCAGGTAGAGGGTGAAAAGAGTGCGGAGAGAGAGTGGGAGGAGGCGTTGGCCGAGTGTCATTTGAAAACAAGGAAACTTGAAATACGAATAGAGCATAACCAGTCAAGAACATCGCTATGCTACACAGCATTAAAACACATATTATCAGGAATCTTCTTTTGGACAGTATCGTGCATAATTGTTTTTCAAAGTTCGTGAATCTGATAGGTCTCTTTACCCTAGGAAACTCCATCCTCTAGTTGCTGCCCGCGGTGGTAGATTGATTCTGCCAGGGAGTGCGCTCTGTTCAGTCCGGGGTAACTCCCGTGGACCAACCAGAACCGTTGACCTAAACGTCCCCAGTTGCACTCCCCAGACTTCAACCGCGACCCTAGCAGCAGAACCGGATGGCGGTTCGAAAATCAAAAATGAGCAAGTTTCCTGAGAGTGAGAGAGCTGAAAAATCAAAAATAGTTCTTAGGGGAAAGGAAATTCACATTAGTTTGCCTTTTATTAGTCTCTTTGTCTAGACCTTAGATTGTATCGTTGTTTCCCAGGTACGGTGTGGTCTTCAAACAATGTCTCAGGTTCGGTAGTGTCCAACTGCATAGACGGTGGCACAAGTCCTTGTAAAATATGATCACTCTCCTTTTCGGAACCAGTCTCTTTCAAACGTGCATCGCTGAAAGGGATGAAGCGAGGTACGGATTCTGTCTCAGAGTCGGCAAGTCCTTTATTGACCCACCGGTCGTATGGGAGGGGTAGAGGGACCCGTTTACAATGGGTCCCGTGCACCCAGTTCTTTTTGCCTTCCACCCGAACAGTTCATCTCGTGGAAAGAAGTACCAGGTGAGGTCCGGTCCACCTTGGTTGTCCGTTGTTTGTGCGCTGGAAATTCCGCACCAAGACCCACGTGCCGGGTTCGATGGAGTGACCTGGATCGTCAGAGGCTGGCGGAGAGGAACTGTGAACCTGTTGGTGTAAGACACGCAATTTAGTTGTTAATTGGCACAAATAGTCAAGCAGTACGGGGTGTTCTATTTCGCTGAGTTTCTTTGGCCTTGGCACGCCCCAGACGTTGGCTGGGCGGCCAAACACTATCTCATGGGGGCTAAGTCCTAATCTGGAATGGACGGTCGTTCTGGTTGACAAGAGTGCTAGAGGCAAGGCGTCAGGCCATTTAAGACCTGTACAGGCTTGGATCTTGGCTAATTTGAGCTTTAACGTGCCATTGTAGCACTCTACTAATCCAGCTGATTGGGGGTGGTTTGCAGAGTGGAACTTTTGGTGTATGCCTAGACACTCACACACTCTCTTCATCACGCGTCCTACGAATTCGCTTCCATTATCACTCCAGACAATTCTAGGCATACCAAATCTAGGGAAGAACTCTTTGACAAGGGCTTTGGCAGTTGACAAGGCGGTATTGTCCTTAAGGGGGTATGCTTCTATCCACCTGGAAAAAGCACAAACAACCACAAGCACGTATTTTAAGTTGTTGCACCTCTCCATGTGTATGAAATCTAGCTGCAAAACCTCAAACGGATACGTTGGAGGCGCAAAATGACCAGCTGGAGTTGGGGTTCCCCTACCGGGATTGTACTTCAAACACACCATACAGTTTCTGACCACATTCTCTGCATATTTTGGGATATTACTATTCTGCCATACTGGGGCCAATAGTTTACATATTCCTCTCGAACTGATGTGTGCAATTCCATGAGCCATTGTTACTACTGCAAGTACATATGCGTTAGGTAATAGCCATCGCTGGTGTTCCGACAATTCGACCCAACAACCATTCGCATCTAATCTACCTGTACTTTCTCTCCATTCATTCACCTCTTTCTCAGTCGCCTCGGCTTGTATAGATTTCACGCTTTCAATGGTGTCCTCACACATTCCCACATCAGTAATCCATCTAGCGGGACCTACAACATACATCCGACTCATCGTGTTCCTTGCAGTCTCTTTCGCAACCTCGTCTGCAAATGCATTCCCGCGGCCAACATCATCCTGAATCTTTTTGTGTGCGCTGCATTTCATAATTGCAACTTGTAGTGGCAAGGCCAATGACTCAAGGAGTTCATTAACTAGCTGACCATGTTGTATCTTTGCACCATGTGACGTAAGGAACCCACGTTCACGCCACAATCTCCCAAAACTGTGAGCCACACCAAAGGCGTATTGGCTGTCAGTGTACACATTCACTCGCTTTCCTTTCGCCAACACACATGCTCTTGTAAGTGCAATTAGCTCTGCAGCTTGTGCAGAATTGTGGGAAATGCGCGCGGTCTCTATAATGGTGTGTAATGTCGTTACGGCATATGCTGCAGTCGTATCACCATTCGGCAATTTGAAACATGAACCATCAACCCATAAAGTATCATTGCATTCAGGAAGGGGAGTGTCCTGTAAGTCTACTCTCCCTTTTGTCTCTTCTTCTGTCCTAAAGCAGCAGTCATGTTTATCAATCTCGTCTGTTTCTGTCGGGATGGGTAGTAGCGTAGCGGGGTTGAGTGTATCACACCTCTTTATGTGGATGTGACTTGCTAACAGTGTAAGTTCGTAACTGGATAGTCGAGCGCTAGTAAGATGTTGTGTCTTTGTCCTGTTTAGCAAGATGTCTACTGCATGCGGAACCATAACGATCAGAGTATTATTCATGACTAATCCAGCAGACTGTCGAATGCAGACAGCTGCTGCGGCGGTAGCCCTCAGACAACTTGGTAGGGCTTTAGCCACAGGGTCTAGAGTTGCCGAAAAATACGCGCATGGGCGCTGCTTGTCCCCAAAGTGTTGTGTTAAGACTGATAATGCACAACCTTCCTTCTCATGGACATATAATGTAAAAGGCTTACTGTAGTTGGGGTTTCCCAACACAGGAGCCGAACATAATGCATCACGCAACTCGTGGAAACTCGTCTGACAATCTTCAGACCAGGGCATAGGATTGGGCGTGTCTTTGCAGAGTAGTGCCAGCAAGGGTTTAGCTAGTAGTGAGAAATTCGGTATCCATTGTCTACAGTACGATGTAATGCCCAAGAAGGCTCGAACCTCTCTCTGTGTCCTTGGGGCACTCAGTTCTGCAATTGCCTGCATTCTTTCTGGTGTCAGTCTCCTTCCCTCCTTCGATAAGATGTGACCTAGGTAGGTTACTTCTTGTCGACAAAATTGTAGTTTGGAAAGAGAGACTTTGTGCTTCATGTCACATAAGTGACGCAATAATGACACCGTAGCTTTCTTGCAAATTTCTTCAGTGTCTGCAGCGATCAGCAGATCGTCTACATACTGAATTAAAGTTGAACCATCTGGTAGAACAATCGTGTCCAGTTGTGTTTTCAGAGCCTGACTGAATATTGATGGGCTTTCGCAGTAGCCTTGAGGAGCGCACTTGAAGCGGAAGCTTCGTCCTCCTAAATTGAAGCCAAAAATGTCTCTACTCTCCTCAGCAATCGGGATGCTGAAGAAAGCGTTCTTCAGGTCAATCACCGAGAACCAAACTGCTGAAGCTGGAACCATTGTCAATAAAGCAGTAATGTCGGGGACAACTGGAAACTGCGGGATAACTACCTTATTCACTTCTCTGAGATCAATCACGAACCTGTACACAGGCGGTTGTGAAGGATCAGTAAGTTTTAAGACGGGCAAAACTGGACTGTTACAAACATTGCCTGTTGTTTCTTCGATAACATCTTTATCGATCAGATCATAAACGATCGTCAACAACGCCTTTTCGCATTCGCTAGATATTTTGTATTGGGGAATACGTGGCAACCTAACGTTGGCTTTCAAAGTTATGACATACGGTGCTATCTCCAAACGACCGACATCATTAGAACCATTAGCCCAAAGTATATCAGGAAGTGATGACAATTCAGTTGGAATATTTTCCTTTGACAAATACATTGGAGAAATGACTTTCTTACCTAAAGTAAGTTGTACTCCCAAGGGGGAACAGTATAAAGTCGCATATAACCTCTTTAGTAAATCCAAACCTAACAAATTTTCACCGCAACCTGTTGTCAAAATGAGGGGTGCTTCTAATTCGCATGGGCCAACAGAAAGGGACATGGGACTAGAGATCGGGTTTCTAACAGGGGCGCCAGAGAAACCTACTGAGACATTCATTTCGCCAGACAAAGGTGCGCCAGGAAGTTTCGAGTGCATAATAGAACTTTTTGTAGCACCAGTATCCAGCAGAAATGGCTCTGACACTCCTGAGGCAATTACCTCGACATAAGGTCCATTCTGATCTACTGGAACTGAAACGACTCCCTCTCTTTGTCCATGGCTGTCCTAGCAATCATTACCCTCATTTTCGTGTTCGGTGTAATAGTCGTCAGCATAGTACTGAGCTGACCTAGACGATGCATTATTCTGTTGGTCAAAGCTGTTCATGGAATTCTGAGGCGGAAAAGAAGCTGTGTTCTGGGAGAAATTTCCACGGCCCCTACCTCTAGGGGCATGTTGAACACCTCTTCCCCTTACACCTGAAACGCCGTTTAAGCGTCGCGCAAGAGCCGGACAATTACTTTTGAAGTGACCCTCTTCCTTGCAATACGCACATTGATTCGGGCCATACGGAAGACGCTGATGGGAAAACTCGTTTCCTTGCGCGTTTCTCGAATACTGCTGTTGTTGCTGATAATTGGGCTGACTAGCCATACGAGGCGGATAGGCCTGCTGGAGAAGAACTTTAGTTTTTAAATCTTTCGTCTTTTTGTCTGCCTTATCTAGCTCGTCTTTGCGCCTATTTTCATAGTACTGGGCTGTAGCTAAAATCTGCGCTGACGTAGAGACAGCCCAAGCACTCTCTGAATCTTTTAGTTTATTACACAGTTCAGGAAGTCAATTATGTACGAATTTGTCTACAAACAATCTTTGACCACCCTCGGTAGCCATATCCTGACCACTATGATCGGTGAAAGTCTCCTCAAATCTCGTGAAAAAGTCAGACACATTCTCATCTTTCTTCTGCTTGCACGCAGAGAGCTTATCCCAGTTTACGCGTACTTCAGGCATTATTGTTTTCATGTACGCGATAATCCTACCGGGAAGTTCAGCTATTAACGGCTCAGGTTTAAAACCACCAATTTGTCTAGCATCTTTAGCGGTAATGTTTGCCCATGAGTCACCTAGTTCCTGGTCATGATCCGTATGACGGATTTTGTTCCATAAAGGATGTGGAACAACGTTCCCAAACAACATGTCTACATCCGCTAAATTCATTATACATGAGCTTGCAGTTTGCGATAACTCCTTATAATACCCAGTCGGGTTTTTACGGGGATCAGGCAGTGTCTGCTTGAGTGCTAAAACTTCGGATCTTTTCCAGGGGACATGTACCCATACACGCTGGAAATGAGGCAGAATTGGTGGATTTGCATTCGCATCACCTTCCCTCCAAACCGGAGGAACCTCTCTCATGGGGTACTGTCTCGCTCTTTTCCTACCTGATACGTCGTCTTCGTGCAATGATCTAGAGACGTTTCCCTTACTCCTATAAGAGAGCAATAACTCTATCGCTTTCTCAACATCTGCACCTACAATCATACCTTCATGGAACTTAAAGCGCGTACGCCATAGTTCGTCCATTGTGCATTTGGGATCATTTGTCTTCACATCTTCGCACAGATACACACACATTTCTTCGAATACGTGTCTCTGAGTGGGTGCATTCCATTGACGAAAAACGTCCATAACATGCTGAACATCATATCTAACAGTATCCGTAATCCATTGGCGGGCTAGTTCATTCAGCACTTTTCTTTCCTCGTAATCAGGCAGTTGACTACGTGACTGTCTATCTTCTGTTTTAGGGGTCGTTTTAGGCGACCCAAAGAAAGGTGAAAGCAGACTAGTGACGGTACCTTTCACTCTTTGTCTAATAGAAGGAGAACCTTGCGGAAGGGCAAGTGCATCGGAAAAGACATGCTGAGGCAAAGAAGAAGTAGAGGCAATAGCAGAGGAAGTTGGAGCGGTAGCAGACGTAGTATCATAGAGAATAGTTGGAGCTGTAGGCAAAGTCGTAGACGTAGATGGAGTAGGTAGCAGAGACGGCGGCCTTTGAGAAGGCTGCGCCGGCGAAGTAGGAACCAGCTGAACAGTAGCTGGCGTTTGTGCAAGAGCTGTGTTACGTGCGCCGGGGCGCGGTATAGTAAAACGCTTTAGGGGTGCCGTAGCGTCTAACGCATACGGTGGAGGTGAGCTTAATAAGTGGGACATTAATGGATCTTTCTCGGATCTCTCCTCTTGACCTTGTCCCTTATGTGGTAACATCGGGTAGCATTTATCTACTGCTAGTTTCTTGCTCCTAAGCATTTGTTCGTTTTCTTGCTCTTCCTCGTTATCCCTGTATGAAATGGCAGCTTGCACCATTGACATTCCTCTTTTATTCTTTTTTGCTAATTTTATTTCTTTCTGTTTGGCTTCTTTGCGCCATAAGCGAAAAGAGTCAAACATCGCCGGCCGGGCTTTTTTCTTGAACAATTTGACCTCTAGGTTATCTAATATTTCTGAATCGAAACTACCATATTGGGGCCATTTTAAAACACCATCCTTGCGGGTGTATTTTATCCACACTTCATTATATGTGATAGGACCTACGCCGTGCTTTACATAGAGCTCATATGTTGGAGTTCCAATTGGAGGAACCGGACAAGAATCCTCTAATCGGGAGTCCTTACTACAACCAAGACAAAACAAGTTTCCAAGTCTGCTAAAACCAGGCATCTCCGCTCACTAGTCTAGCTTCAAACTTCAAAGGATTATCTGTTACGATATTTCTCGTGAAAACACGAGTCCTTTGGCTTTGGGGCTTGCAAGTACCAAATCAAAGCGTATCTCAAGGATACCAAAAACTAAGGACAAACTAAGGACTGGGAGACGCTCCACTTATACTTAACTGAAGTATTTGAAGATCTGTGACGTCGCTAGAAGACTCGTCTATCGTTTCGCTCTACCAAGGATCACTGGCTCCAAAACAAGGCGATTGTCAGGGCAGCAGTCCTTCGTAGCCGTCGGGACGCGGGGAACCTCGCAGCAAAGACCTTCGGAACCACGTCGACATACAGGGGTCGCTGAAGTGGCTGGCCGTCCTCTGGAATTTTCACACGAAGCTCCTCACGAACATCTGGCTTGGACCGTCGCCGCTTGATACCGCCCCGAGTTGGGCGCCAACTGAGGTAACGGGTTTTTAGGAACCCGCTGGTGCCAGGGGATAACACCCGAAGACCTCTGAGTTCTCCCTTGTTCCGGACCACAGAAACACGGAGTCTTCTAGTTACCGTCAGAGATCAAGTTTTATTGGCAGCTACCAAGTAACAGGTGTCCTAAAAACACGACAGCACGGGTTGTGTGTACTCAGGAGACTGTTCGTTTTTACAGAACCAGCCGTCTCCTTATATACAAAAATAATAGCTGCAAGCAAGAATTCCTGAGTGTATGATATGGCTATACACATATTTCTACAATAATACAAAAGAGCGAAGTCATGTAGGCAAGCCCCTATTTTAGACGTCCAGTTCGTGATAGATTACCCGGCCAGGCCCGGAACTCCCATCAGATATCGACGAAACCCCAATAAAGAAAGGCACCTCCTAGTCATAAAACTGGCCATAAACAGGGTGCGTGGACAGGTGTGTGTGTGTGTAAAAACATGATCTGGATGTAGTGAATGGTTTGTGGTATGTTGTGCATCGATGCTATCGTATTCGGCCACTGGGCGAGGAGCTGCCCAAACAGGTTTGGCTGGAGGCAATGGAGTCAGTTGGGACAGGTCAGGGGGAAGTCAAGGAAAGGTGGACGTGTCCTTTTAGATCAGACTCGGCCTTACTTAATTGACTTATCATGAGGGCAAGACACAAGATGGATGCCGTTCACAAAATGGAGTCTAAGGGTTCGGAACGGAAACTATGATTTAAGGGTGTTGGCATCCCCCAATCATGACGCAAATGCATAGGGATGATGTCCTAATCATTATCGGTCTGTTGACACCAAATTCGTCATGGTACGTTGATGTTTCGGGACACGGGTATCGGACCTCGATACCGGGACAACAGCAGGGTCCAGAATTTCAGAACCACAAAGTTTGCATATTTTTCAGGCAATAACGATGTAGACCCAGTTTCTTATTATTATAAACTTCTCCCTTCCCCAGCAAAGAAAAATTATTCTCACTAAAACACAATTCTTTTATTCAGTCTCCTTTATTTCCCAGTTGTGAATACAAGGATACAGCTCTTGGGAAGACGATGTTGATTTAAAAGTATTTAGGGAACACACTATTGGCATGTTCAAGGCAATGAGGCTTTGTTTAAAGCTTGTATAAAACAGGAACAAAAGATTTTTCTGAACAAGACAGTACAGCAAATATCCAACCTGGGATTGGCTAAGATATAGGGTTTGAACACCTCACACATTGCCACATTTGCACCTTTTGAAAATTGGCAAAATTCACAAATTATACAGAGGAACAATTCAACAGTGTGCCTCAGAATGGTACAGCTAATTCCTCACATTCCAGTCCAGAGTGGTGACTAGTGTGCCCATTAGATATTAATGGTTGTCATGCACGTTTTTTGAACAACACAAAGGTTCTTAGAAGAAACAGACCATACCCACATTATGTGTAGGAACAACACAGGAGTTGTCACAACATTCAGTTTAGGAAACTTATGCCTTCAATGGTAACAACATTTCATGTTAGATGAGGTGAAGAAACACCTGTCTCTCCTTTATGATGACATGCCTTTACATGATTTTGTATTAGGTCCCAGAAAACCACGTCATAGATGCTTTTTGTATACTGTGTACAATGAGCTTCAGAAGGTTTCACAGCAGGAAGCTGCTGAACTGATACATGAGTCTGACAGAGTAAATTTAGGAAAGACTTTAGCAGTAGTTGACAATGGCATGACTACTTGATCCACTACATTTATTCTTGGAGTTACATTGTGTTGTCAGCTATTGACATCGTACAGAGTGACATGTACCTCTTACAACACGGACAAAGTCAGCTTAGATCTACCAGGCTATTAAGCTGGACATTGCAGACTCTGAAGAGTGGCTGCGTGTGCTGGAAGCACTTAAACACTACTGATTTATTACTGCCATAAAATGTACACACAAGCAGAAAATAATGGCTAAGAAGGACATGGCATACACAATGTTAAACATAGAACATTTAGAGAAATTACCATTTACAGTGGCAGAAACTCTATTAGCAGATTCGTTAATTCATGGATTTATTTCTCTGCAATTTCAATTCACGTCCTGTGTGCAATACTTTCAGATATGAAGTGTTAGGGGAGAGATTTGTACACGAGACATGGATTCTACCTTTCAATTACAGATGTAGGAATGGGGGAACAAAAGTTTTGCGATTGTGAGAATACTTGTGCCCATTCTTTAGTTTGCAGCGAGGTCACACTTCACAGAGATTGTAATACCTCGAAAGCTATCTTGGCTTGTTATCTGAAGTGTTCCCCAGATGCTGTAATTAATCCTTCATTTTGATTACTCTCTAATGGAAGTTATTTGATGTTGAATGGCCAAGGTTCCTGTGGGATGAGACACTATTGGTGAAAGTTTCTAGGGTTGTGACCTGTTGTACGAACATACTTTTTCCACGGCTTGTACAGTTAAAGGAGTGATTTTTAATGTGAACTTTGAAATTCTGAGCAGACTGAAAGCCTTAGTGTTTCAGAAGGAAGTTTCTTTAACATCTGCAAGAGAGACGTTTGATCTTCAGGTTGCAAGGTCTTCTTCTGAATTATATTTGATACTATGCGCTACCCTCCCACCGACCTTCTGATGTACTTTGACTGACAACCCCATAATGAACAGGCCATCAGTCAAAGGTTTCTGCTTGTGTGGCCAACTGAGGCTCCCATTAAAAGCCTATGCTTCCTGTAACGTTCTTCAGAGCAATTGACCTGCAGGTTCGGCAGACTGGCCATCTAACTCTTTTTCGGCAGATGCCTGGATCTGCCAAACTACAAATGACCGACAATTACAAAACAAAGGTCTGTCAGAATTTCGACCTTACATAAGTATCCCACTATAAAGGTTTTGACCTGCACCTAATCCTACTGTTAAGGATTTGTCCAAAACTATCCCTAGACTGAAGTTAGAATAGTAAAACAGCCCAATCTAAAATATATGGAAAGTGAATTTAGGTGGATTTAGGAGTTAAATGCTTGGAAGGCCCTATGTATGTTAGGTAGAGTTATTGAAGTCTACATTTAGAGTCTATTTATTTTTGTGCAAAAGTTGTCTTTTTAGGTTCATGTTTTCACATGGAATCCCTTTTGGATTTCTCAATTCCTGTTATATTTGGCTATTTAGTTCCAGAGTACCTACATTTAACAATGACCTATTCTTTAATTGTATTTAAATTGCCTAATTATTTATTTAATATCTTTTATACTGTGCTTTTTAATGTGGGGGTAATGTCAGCATGTTTCACCAAATGGGAAATAGTTAGAAAAGGAAAAATAGAAACGCTCACAAGTGCTGCAGCACTATTACCAAATTTATTTTTTACAAAGTGCAATTCTCACATAGTGGCATATTTTGTTTTTGTTTTATATGCCGACCTCGACCCGAGGACATCAGGTATCAGAGCTCTTTACATGAGCACCAGTTGCATTACAGACTGACACATTCATTTTGTTAGGCACAGAGAGATTACGTGATTTGTCCTGAATCCCAGGATATTGAACGTAGTTGCAGAGACTCAAACCTGAGTCCCCCGAGTCGAGGTCGACCGCTCTAGCCGTGAGGTCACATCCATTACTATGCTATGCAGCATGGCCACGTAAGACTACAACAAGTACAACAGTACAATGTCCATAGCAAACACTGACTTTACTATGAGTGACCGCTTTGTTCTGATGGGGCAGGTAAGAGCAATTTCTGACCCAACCATAAACATGGATCTGGGGCAAAATGAGGAATTACTGAGAAAATCAGACATTGGATTACCGATTATAAAGGAAATTCATAATTTCTTATAGGAACCTCAAGATTCCAACTTCAATTCACATTAACACCGCTCCATCGGAATCAGTAAATGCTGTGGAATATTTAATGTGTTCAAATTTGGGGACCACTTATGAGTCTCAATGTGACCTACATAACTTCTGGGCCCTTGGGTTTCAATGCTTGTGAAATGCAATGCATTGAGACCGTGCCTCATCAAAAGCCTTAAATGGCAATAAACCATTGCAGTTGAACCTAGGAGCACAGGAATAACTGCTGGACTCCCATAAAAGTTAAAAGAGTTTAGCCCGAGAATAAACAATAAAGAAGTGCTTCAGATATTTTTCCTCTGGCAGTATTTGTTGTGTTTTCAAAGGCAGACTTTCATATATTCCCCATGCCTTTAGTGAGGTGATGTTGCTAGTCAGTAACCCTACTCTAAAAATTGTTCCAGCACCATTGAATGCAACCTATCTCTGTATGTCTATCCATCGGATGCAAGGCTAGTCTGGCCTGTGAAATGTTTCTATATTTGTACTCCTTTTGTGGTGTGAGAAAAAATAGCTTCACAAACATTGAATGACTTTGGATAACCAATCAGATCAAGCAATAGGCAAACTCCCTTCGGAAGATTTCTTCTCTGGTCAGATCCGAAATAATGCCCCTCTGATGCCGATTGTTAGCTTTTTTTAAACAAATGCAGTCCTGTAAATGCAGCAAACACGCTCAAATGAAAAATAAAACACAACAATATACAACTGTTCATATATCATACATGAAAGAGCAGCAGCAAATAAATAGCATATAATGTTCTGAAAATGTGAAGTTACTAGCATACATGATTTAATGCTTATGTCTTTGCTATGAAATTGCTTAATGCTCCTGTAAGCCTTAGAATGTGTAGTCGCATATTATAAATGAACTGCGATTTTGTTTTTACACCATCTTAAAGACTGCTAAAGCCTTAACACTGCTGCACATTTACACACATTGGTTTAAAAAAACTTCAGTTCATTGTTTTAACCAACAGTAGTGACAACACCAGTATAGCATGGATAGAACAATATTCTTACACCCCTCCAGATAGCTTTCATTACAGCAGTTAACCTATAGACCTCGATTGAACATACCCACCATCAAACACACCCATATACCCTGAAAGAGCACTGGGCCTTACAGCATAGTTTCTTAGTCAAGTCGTTAAAAGATTTTCGCCAATGGTCGTATGGACCTTTGTCGGTGGGCGTAAAGCATTGAAAGGGAGAAGACATCAACAATACATTTCTAACTTGTAACTCCACAGTAAGGACAAGGAATCACCAGATATGCTTAAAGAGTTTTATTTTGGATTTCCCATCGCATCGAACTGGGACTGCAGTTCTCAACCTTGAACATCTCTCCGTCGTGTTACATGATGAACAGAAGACCTCTTTTAGCCAAGAATTTTCCACATTTACTGCCAAGTTCTTCCCTCCAGGCCTCACTATCACCAGTAAATGCAAGCAATAAGCCTTTGTCTAATTAACGAGAATCATGGTAATACACCTGCAAAGAAAGAAAGAACATTATGGCAAAGCAAAATGCATTTCACTTGAGGCCGGTAGTCAGGCTAAGTTTAACTAAGCATTTCAAATGCACTTTGAATGCACAAATATACATGCACACGTGTAACTTGAAGAAGAAATGTAAAACGGTAGCAAAAGAATACATGTTTACATATGCAAGTGTAACTTGGAGTGTAAGTAGAAAAAGTGAATAAAGAATACATGCTTAAATGTTTTTAATCAATATTAGTGCATATGTGTATAAATATCTAATCTCTATAATGGTTTGAGTCCATTAATACGTTAAAATGTTTCCCACATGTTAATGAAGTTAAGGCACACAGTGAATATAACGTCAATTGCGAGCATATACTTGTATTTTGTGACATGTAAGGGTGGAGCCTAAAAAGTGCTTCTCCAATCCTACTTTTCTTTTTTGATGCAGCAGAGACATCCATAATCACTTTTTAATCTCAGCTCTCCACCTCATGGTAGTCTGTTATTTGGTGTGTCTGAATACTTGGTCAGCATTTTTGGCCTTTCAGACAAATCCTCTGTCCATTTTTTATTTCCTCACATATTTTGAATGCATTGTTCATCTGCCCGTGCCCTATTTTGGATGTCTTTATTCCACATAGTAAGTTCTTGTAGTCTGGGGAGCCCCAATGAATTGCTATTTGTCTCTTTGCCAGGACCGCCCCCGGTTCCAGAATCAGTATTCAAGTCTAAGCAAAAAAACCTAGGCAATTAACTGAACGTAGAAAGACCTACAGCAAGCTCATTGATATATGTATAGACTCAGTGTACTAAACATTTATTTTAAAAACTTCATTTTTTATTCTTATAAATTCATGATAAAACCAATTTAATCTAAAATACGGAAACATACTGTGTTTAATGACATATTAACAAAATGTAAAATACATTTATACAAACAGATATGAATTAATTCAATACACAAAATTCAAACATACAACACAATAACATATAAACATAAAGTAAATCTTTCTTATTTAAGACATAGTGGCTAGTTGTCGGACACGTTCTTTATTGGTCTACACACGTTTCGGCGTTTGAGCGCCTTCTTCAGGACAGCCACAGAAAACCTAAACAAACAATGAAATGAACACATATATGTAACATAAATACAAATTAGTACACTGAGTCAAGAACGCCTATGATATACATAACAAATCGTAGTATAAAAAAACCTAACACTGATACAACAGGTGTAATTTCTGTGTAAAATAAAAGTGCAAACCCAAGTGCAAGATAGTAATGTATTAAGACATATCTACGAAGGTGAAATGCATTTCAGTGAAACAAATGTGATAAAAATGAAGACCCTTAATACCAGTGAATATAAAGTAATGGTATAGAACTGAATAGATGACAAAAAGTTGGAAAGAAATAGAATAGATACAAGGAAACGTGTCTAAAGATAATGACAGCGTCAATAAACCTAGTATAGAGGAAGCTTACCTAAATGGGTATGCAAAGGGATCCAAGGTGGATGTTTGGACCCATGGTAAATAGATTACCTATTATATAAAAGAACAAAAACGAATAAACCATGATTGTTGTCTGAAACAGGGAAAAAGAATGTAATAGATAGTCTAGTTACTTGTTAAGTTTATACCTACTTGTGAATAAGTAAGAGGACGCAAGATTTTGAAAGGTCAGGAGATCTTTAAAAGGGTAATGGTGCTGTAAATTTAAGACAAAAAACAAGATTGTCTATTTTGTGTGCAGACTACAACATTTCTGTTGTTATAGCGTCACACATTTAAATATAGTGTATAAAAGCAGAGGATAATTACCTAAAAACAGATATAGGATCTTTATATTAGTCAGTCAATGTGTACAAATTGAGTCACCGGGCAAACCGAATGGAGCTCACCAGGTTTAGTGTGTATATATAATACCAATTGGGAGGCTCTGTAAAGAAATCATCAGCCTAATTGGAGATGGGTAAATTAACCAGTGTTAGACAGTATTAGCGGAAAAGTTGGGAGTTTATATATATATATATATATATATATATATATGCATTTACCTTTCTCAAGGAAACAATGAAGAGAATCCCGAGTATATAGAATTATTCGGGGCCGCATGGTAGCTCAATAAAAGAAACAAAGCACTGTAGGCGGAAAGGAAAGAAAAACGAAATATGTGGAATCAACTATGTTTAGGATGAAGGACAAAGAATGCTAAACTATAAAGGCCAACGTCGAAAATGAACTTCTGCGAGATATAATCTGATAAAGGGGAGTGAAGGTGAATGATATCAGGGGGGTTTATTTGCGTAACTGTCCTAACTGAGCGCGCTTATGGCTAGAGCCTGCAAGCAAGGACATTGCGACTGGGGATAAAAAC
Organism: Lissotriton helveticus; assembly: GCF_964261635.1. NCBI lineage: Eukaryota > Metazoa > Chordata > Amphibia > Caudata > Salamandridae > Lissotriton > Lissotriton helveticus. The sequence continues at coordinate 231,946,407 of NC_136072.1, read as the reverse complement.
GCTATGTGGCCGTAAATGCAAAAATATATACAATAGTGTATAAAATACGGGTTACTGGTATGCTGCATACTGAGATATATACATATATATATATATATATATATATATATATATATATATATATATATATATATATATATATATATATATATATATATATATTCACTGAAAAAACCATAGGTTTCACACCAGTTATAGTTAGGAATTAGCATTAAAAAAAAACTATTAAATTCACTGAAAAAACCATAGGTTTTACACCAGTTATAGTTAGCTGGAAGTTTTACTCGCATAAAACCATTGAAATTCCCACGTTATTGTTAGTTGGACTCACTATAACTTGCGCGTGCAATGCACTGCTGATGACGTCACACATTACATCACTCATGACATGGTCAGTGACATCACTCATGACATCACTGATGACACCATCCAGTGAATGTGTGTCTTTCTGAAAAATAAATATTAGTGAGTAATGTTTAAATATTTAAATATATGTATTAATGTTTCACTTTGTGTATAAGTGGCTGCATGGGTTGGTGAGTAGCTACATGTGTAGGTATATGGGTTATTAGATGTTTTTCTTAGTATCAGTATAAGTGTTTGTATGGTTTGGTGGGGGTATTACTTAACACATAGATGCATGAATGACTGACTCTCTGTTTGTATGTGTTTTGAATACAGCACATGTGCAGGACTGTATGGGAGGATGAGTGTGTATATGTGTATGTTAGTGAGTGAATGACTGTCTCACTAGTGTCTGTACCAGTAACTACATATGTTTTAATGTAGTATATGTGAATTTTCATGTATATAAGTGACTATATGTGAGAGTAAGGGATTGTAAGAGTTCCTGTTTAAATAAGTATGTGTTTCTATAAGTGATTGTTTAAGAGAGTAAGTATGTGTAAGGTTCCTGAAACGTAAGGTGCTAGTGTGTGTATAGCTGTATATGCAAATAAATGGATGTTCAATAGTTTTTTTGCATGTGTGAGTATGTGTGAGAGTATCTTTTGGATGACTGTCGGTGTGTAACAGGATGCATAGGTGTATCACTACATATGATGAGTGAGTATATGTATGAGTGACTACATAGAACTGTTGGTGAATGAGTGGATGTGTATATAGATGGTGGAATTACTGAATTGGTTGTTGTAACTGGTATGGGTCTCTCCATTTTTTTGAAAATTTTAGTTTCTATTTTTGAATATGTGTTTCAAGGGTTACATTACACTGAAAGGAGGTCTGTCACTCTGTCACAAGGATGGTGTCATCAGTGATGTCATGAGTGATGTCACTGACCATGTCATGAGTGATGTAATAAGTGACGTCATCAGCAGTGCATTGCACGCGCAAGTTATAGTGAGTCCAACTAACTATAACGTGGGAATTTCAATGGTTTTATGCGAGTAAAACTTCCAGCTAACTATAACTAGTGTAAAACCTATGGTTGTTTCAGTGAATTTAATAGTTTTTTTTAAATGCTAATTCCTAACTATAACTGGTGTGAAACCTATGGTTTTTTCAGTGAATTTCAATGGTTTTTTAATAGCAAATCTTTATAGGTATAAAAAATAATACATTTTAAAACGAATTTTATATTGTATAATTATGTCCAATTTTTTTTTTTTTAAATATTTTTTGCCCAGAGCGCTCCCGGGGCGCGTACCGGTGAACGCACGGGTAAGCGCAATGTTACGGCGCACCCCGGGGCACGTACCGGGGAGCGTCCTGTTAGCGATATTCCCGCGAACGAAAACAACATCGTGACGTTTCGCGTAACCGCGTAATGCGTGATATGACGCACTGCGTAAGCGCATCCGGAAGCACGCGAGCGCATACAATCGCGCAACGTCCTGACGCGCTTACGCCGTGCGCCCCGGGGCGCGCCCTGGAGAGCGACTACGGGCGCGTAACGTAAGCACGTCGGGTCATGTGACCTGAAAATAACACTTTTCATTGGTTGCTAAATTTTTTTTTATAAAGAATGAAATCCCCACCCATTTCCTTCACTTCTTCTTTCACTTTTGTGACTGAAAGACCTGCCTGTTTTGCTGTCGGTTCTTTGTTGGATATCTTGGATTATCATGGCTGCCAGACCATCCAGCAGTGAAGATGACTCCAATGAATTCATCGATGAAGAGCCTCCTCAGCCAAAATACAAAGAACATTTCATCTGGAATTTTTTTTCCATACCTGCTCACCAGAGGAAGGTAAATGCTCCAAAAGTGGAGAGCAGGATCTGTCACACAGTCCTGTCACGGGGTAACCCCAATAAAAAATATTCTTTTGGGAACTCCACAATGATTCGCCATGTGCAGAGAAGGCACCCCCAGAATTTTGCCCGGGAACGTGTCAGGGCTCTGGCACAAGAGGTTCCCAGTGATGGGGCCTCTACATCAACCGGAGGACGAACACCATCGGTGAGGGGGAGATCACAAGAGCAGGTTCCGAACATTCAGCCTGCATTTAACAAAGGCGCCCTTAAATGCAGATACTGTGATCAGCTACTTTCCTGTGGGGAGCAAAGTGTTCTGCTCATGGTTCGAGCATTGGAGAACCATCACTGCCGTTACCAGCCCTAATTTTTTTTTATTTTTTTTGCTCCTGTTGAGCAGTTTCCATTCCCTGTTTTTGTTGTAGTTCTAAAAAAAGAAAAAAGAAGAAAAAAAAAGTTCTTTTCAGAACTACCTCCAATTCTCATCAAAGAGCTATATTCTTAAAAAAATGAAAAAGAGTAAGTGAAGTGGAGTGCATTGATAAATGAAAGGAAAATGGGTAAGAAAGAACAGAAAAGTATGAGAGGAGAAAGGAAGTGAAGTAGGGGGACTGAAAGAAGGTGAGTGTTGGGAACGAAAGTAAGGAGAAGGAGAGTGAACATGGGGAATGTGGTTATTCAAACAAAATGTAGAAAAGGAACGGGTGTGTGGAAGGGTAAGAAAAGATGCATTACTGGAGTTGCATCATTTTTGTGACACTCTCCAGCAATGCATCACTTTTGCGCTTACAGATACGTCTGAAATACTGACGTATCTAAAAGTACTTGCGACATATTACGTCATATATTTAATATGACGCATGAGTAGAAGACTGAAGGCCTCATTTATGAGGCCATGCGTCACTTTTACGCCACCGGTGCGTCACTTTTTGTGACACACCAGTGCTGTTAAAAATGCACCTTATTCAGTCATATTTACAAAGTGACGCATCTAGTTAGATGCATCACTTTGTAAACCCCTGCGCCACATTATACCTACGTCAGGTGTAATGTATGCAAAAGGGACGTATTGACGCAAGAAAGGGTCGTAGAGGTGACGCAGTAAAATCTATGAAATATCACTACGTCACTTTTACGATGCTGTTGCGTCCAAATCTTGCGCCTGTTTCACAGCAGGCGTAAGACTGGTGCAGGCCCTTTCACATGGGGCCTGGCTCCATGTGAAAGGATGCATTGCTGGAGTTGCATCATTTTTGTGACACACTCCAGCAATGCATCACTTTTGCGCTTACAGATACGTCTGAAATACTGACGTATCTAAAAGTACTTGTGACATAATACGTCATATATTTAATATGACGCATGAGTAGAAGAACGAAGGCCTCATTTATGAGGCCATGCGTCACTTTTACGCCACCGGTGCGTCACTTTTTGTGACGCACCAGTGCTGTTAAAAATGCACCTTATTCAGTCATATTTACAAAGTGACACATCTAGGTACATGCATCACTTTGTAAACCCCTGCGCCACATTCTACCTACGTCAGGTGTAATGTATGCAAAAGGGACATATTGACGTAAGAAAGGGTCGTAGAGGTGACGCAGTGAATGAACGGGGTTTTCCCCATGCTACGCTCCCCGATACGCTCCCCGGTGCGCGTACCGGGCGCTCCCCCCGCGAAAACCGTTTTTTTTTTTTTTTTACCCGAGGGACCCTTTTATGGCCCCCACATCAAACCTAGGGGGTCAGGGGGGGTCTACCCTGCCCCCTTTTGATTATTTCCCCCTTTGTTTTTACGACCTCTTGTGTCTCGATCCTACCGAGACACAAGATGGCGGCCGCTCCGGTCTGTTTCGAATGTTTACAGACACCCGAGAGCCAATCAGCTTTCCGTGCGCAAGTCGCGTGGCGCGCCCGGAGCGTTCCCCGGTGCGCGTACCGGTGCGCGGCTATAGATATATAAATTTTTTTGAACCTAAATTACCCAAAATCCTCTGGAGCACATATCTTGAGACATAGCAAAGGCACATCGGGCTACCAGTCACTACAATTTTGCCAAGTTTGGTGAAAATCTATTCAGCCGTTCGAGCTAAAAGTGCGACCGACCTCCCTATGGAAATTACCATGGGGAAAACACGTTTTGGGACCCCCCTTTTATCTCGGCCCCCGCTTGACGAATCCCCCCCAAACTTTCAGGGAAGGAGCGGAGAGCCGCGAGGCAAAGTTACTAAAAAATTCAGGCAGATTCCTCCACTGGCGCCAAAGTTATTCCAAATAGAATGTTACGATTTCCCTATGGAAATCAATCCTAACTATAACTACCTACTGGCGACCGCCAGTAGGTAATATATATATATATATATATATATATATATATATATATATATATATATATATATATATATATATATATATATATATATATATCTCAAAACCCTTTCAAATAACTTAATGTAGTCAGCGTATAGAACTCAGCACAGAGATAATAGCGAGCGACCCCAAGTACACCATATTGCAGAGATTTAGTCAAAACTTTAAACCTGCATTGATGCTGCACTGACGCTCTGCGAGGGGGCTCGCAGCTTACCTGGACATCGCCGCTCACCGGATTTACTGGGCATTTGGGCACAGCTGGGCTCCTGACGCTGTGGTCTCCCCCAACGGCGAGCTGCTGACATCGCTCGGCCGCGGAGCGGGGTTGAGACTACAGCTCCCAGCCTGCCCTGGGAGATCGACGCCCACTTCCTGCTTTGCGCAAACGGAGGCGCATAAAAACAGACAGCTTCCTCCGCAACGCGGACGCGCGCGGGCGGCTCCGGGCGGAGCCCGGGCAGAGGGCGGGCCGTCTGTGGCCGTCCGTGGTTGACTGTGGTCGGGCGGGCCACCCCCCTAAGATTTGCTCAAAAGTACGTACTAGATTTAGGTACTAACATGGGTGATTCTACTGATACCACTACTCATATTGACATATCATCCCAGGGTGCTGATACCTCCGTCTCTCTACTTACATCCTTTGAAACCTTGATTGACACTGCTTTTAATGAAATAGTAGAGACTGAGAGGAGGTTCTCTATGGGCTCTTTCGCCACTAACAACATACCGAGCGCTACTAACTGTGCAAATGGGAATACACATATCATCCCTGAGGTTACTGTGGTTAAGTCTTTACAACCGTCTGTTAATGTGCCCATTGTTGTGGAAGACGAAAATACTGTTATCTACATAGCTACAGACTCGGCACCTTTAACAACTGCTGCTGTTAGCCTACAGTCGGTACCCTTATTAACACCGTCGGTACCGACACAAGTAGAAACTATCCAAATACATACAACTGTTCCCCAGGGTGATGTTATTACTTTGGATATTACAGACTCCGGTAATAACAAATTGGGAGGGGAAAAAAGAAAAAGAGGCACTATCAAACAAAGCGCCAATAAAAGGAAACAACCTTTATCGAATAAAAGTCAGCCCACCCCCCAAAACCTGTGGAACAAACAAAAATCCATGGGGGCGGTATCTGTTCCTATGGAAGACAAAGACCCAGTTGATACAGATAGCATTTCCCCTTCACCCATCATTCAGCCCAGTGGCAATGGTAATACTATATGGACCCAAACAACATTAATGGGAGATAATTTCAATCTCTCTAAACAAAATGGGAACCTTATAGATACTATAGTGGACACTATTTTTAATCGTTTGGAAAAACTTATGATCAACCAGTTTAATAACGTTTTTAAAAGACTGGACAGATTAGACAATCTGGTTAAAAACGATGTAGCCAAAAGGAAGGGGTCTATTATCCTGGATCAAATTAGAGCTGATCGTTTACTAAAAGACCTTGATTCCCTAAGCAGCACTTTGTCACTAAAAATACAGGACACTCGTATTATATTGGATGAGGGTACGAATAACCCGGGAACAACACTATCATCTTCTAACGTACCACCTACTATCCAACCCCGATCTGCTAATACAGGGGCTAAGTGTGCAAAAACTAGCGAAGTTACTAAAACTATCCCTACCCCTGCACCTAGGAAAACCACCCCCTTGGGAACTAATAATAAAAATACCATCAGTAAGGGTGACGGCTTTACCCAACCTATCACAGCAGTAACCTCAGCTGTGGATAACAACAAAGGTACTGATCAAGCTGGGTCTAATAAGCCTCGCAAACACGAAGGGCGCATTCTACCCTTACACTTGCCACCGGATGCATGTCCGTTTGTCCTGGTTCTGGCAGGAGTACCGGTGCTGAGGGAGGATCAGGGGGAAACATGGGTACAACTACGAAATAAGTGCATAGATTGGCTGACCAAACACAAAGGGGTTGGATATGACATATCAAGAGAAATCATATCGGTCCGCAGGGTGCCCTGGATCGGACCATTACCTAAAGATAAGGACGGAGATTGCATAGTTCTTAACTTTAAAAATCCAGGCATCGTAAGGCATTTGCTCAACATAAATGGTAACTGTTCGGCCATTTCTACGGTTGCCACTATGCTACCTTTAGGTTATTTCTACAGACAACCCCCTAAGCATTTTCAACCACCTTTTTTGCAATTCCATCCACCATCTAGGTATTTTCAGCCACCTGCTATGCAATTCCAGCCAGTAGTCCTCCCTTTTAATACATACAATAGATTTGCACCTTTGTCAGGTTTGGATATGTTAGATTGACCCTCTCCAACAAAGAAAGCTGACCCAGCTGTTCCATCACCAATTCTGATGACCGGAAATCAGGAAGCCTTGCGTTCCTTGGCAGGGACTCCCGGAAGAGGCCAAACTATGAACAATAATCATGTGGATTCTGTCCTCTCTCTTGTAAGTTGGAATATAGCGGGTCTTAACTCCAAATTGAAAATTAAAGAATGGTTGGAGTGGGTCAACAATAATTGTGACATCTTGTTGCTTCAAGAGACTTGGTGTTTAGCCAACCCCACAGTGGAGGGCTTTTGCTGTTATAACTTAAAGGCCTCCTCTTCATCTATGGGACGCCCCAGTGGGGGGCTATCAATCTGGTCTAAGATAAAACCCGGGGTACAAACCAAACAGATCCCTACACCAGGCAAATGTTTTATGGCTGTGAAATACATTAACAGGATGATTTTATGTATAATTAATTTTTATAATAATGATTTTGTTAACCATCCTAATGGAAACTTTTTGGCTTTATTTAATTTTATTGATGACATCGTGGAGGGGAGGAAGTATGGGTCTTTTGACGGCATCTGTATTGGTGGTGATTTTAATGCTCATATGTTTCGCACTAGTGTCCCATGTCGCAATGGTGAAGAGCTTAAGAATTTATTAGCATCCCGTAACCTAGTTAATTCTATGGAAATTGCTGGAACTAATGCTGAAAATACATCTGCACCAACTTACATAGGTCAAGGCTGTGCTTCCACGATAGATTATATATTTCTTTGTTCTTCCCTGTGTGATGTTATCCAAAAAGCTGAGGTCATCTGCTCTGCATATAGTGACCATTACCCACTTAGAATATATTTAGACAACCCTCAATCCATAAAGGCTGCTCTGAGAACTGAGAATGGGCCACAGAATCTGGTACTGTCTACCGATAGGCTAAAACTAATATGGAAAGGGGTGGATAATAAAGCTATCCTGGCTAAGGTAATTAAAAAGCATCCTCTGATAATAGAGACTTGCCTGTCGCTTGATAGTAATGGCGAAGCATTAACTGTTGCTTTCAGTAATTTATGTGGGGCTATTAAAAGGGAATCTTCCAAACCATTTAGGCCCAATATAGATCATAGCCCCCGCTGGTTTGACTCTGCGTGCTCAAAGGCCAACAGGGAATTGAGGGCAGGTTTACAACTAAATCCTAGGGATTTTAACCTAATTAGAGAATTAAGATCTAAATATAAACTCGCCCTGCGGATAAGATCCGAGGCCTTAGTGGTTAACCATTGGGAGTCACTCACACGGACAGCCTCGCTAAAAGACACTGCGGGGTTTTGGAGAGAAGTCAAATCACTCAGGTCCTTTGGTTCAAACATCCAACCTATTAACTGTAATATAAACGGTGAGGTCTGGGTGGAGCATTTCTCCAAAATCTATACTGTAGCAGCCCCTATTATAGATTCTGCATCCTCATTAAATAACGCTAAACAACTGAACTTTTTAATATCTGAGGTGGAAGATGCAATCTTGGAGAGCGCCAGTAATAAAGCCCCTGGCCCTGACGGTCTATCTATTGACCAGATTAAATCGGAAGTCAATTTTTGGGCCCCTTTATTATGCAATCTATTCAACAATTTGTCCGACAGCTCCATCCCTGAATCCTGGTCAAACAGTGTCATCGTACCGATATTTAAGAAAGGTGACAGGTCTGATCCGGCCTGCTACCGTCCGATTTCACTGATTGACAATACACTAAAAGTCCTTGGCAGGGTACTATTTAAGAGGATAAGGGAATGGGCTGAGGATAATAACGTGCTTCATTGCAGCCAATTGGGGTTCAGAAGCCATGTGGGCACGGTTGAGCAGTGTCTCAACTTAAATCTGATCATGGCCAAATATATTATTGTTAAAAAATCCCCACTTTATTTAGGTTTTATGGATTTGAGTTCCGCTTTCGATTTTGTCAACCGTTCTAAGTTATGGTCACAATTGCTTGATTATGGTTTAGATGATGCATTAGTATATTTTCTTTCATATCTACATAGGGACCTTAAGGCAAGAGTACGCATTAATAATGATGGTGAACTATCTGATGATATTTTTATCAGAAGAGGCGTCCGACAGGGCTGCGTACTCGCCCCTTTGCTTTTCATTTTATATATTAATGGTTTGAGCCCTGCCCTGTGTAAGAATTCCAAGGACGTTCCAATTATTAATGGCTCCCCCATTACTACCTTACTTTATGCGGATGACGCAGTATTAATGGGGCGTACTCCTAATGCTTTGCGTTCATTAATTACAGGGTTTGTTGTTTTTATGTCAGATTTAGGTTTAAATACCAATTTTAAAAAATCGTTTATCATGAACTGTGGACCAAAAAGATATAATATTCTTTCAATTAAAAGTGGTGATAATGAATTAAAATGCACCAGCACTTTCCCCTATTTAGGGTTATTATTCTCCAATACTGGTTCATGGCAGCATCACACTGCCCACGCAAGAAATAAGATTGGTAAATCCATTAATTCAATCTTGTCCCTTCGTCAACCAAGAACGGCTGATGTGATTACGCCCCTGTTAAACATCTACCGTACCCAATGTCAGCCATCTGGGACATATGGAGCAGAAGTGTGGGGCTACTGCAACAGTCTGCCTTTGCAGTTGGAGGAAAATAGATTCTGCAGGAAGGTGCTGGGTGGCACCTCATGTGCGCCAACTTTCATTTGTCACCAAGAACTTATGTTGCCATATATAGCTGATTTCATTAGGTCAAGGCCTACGCTTTTTTGGATAAAATTATGGACAAATCCAGCGGCTTCCTTGACCCATAGTATAATCACAGATTGTCTATTACATGAACGATCCCATCTCATACCCTGGCTAAATGCAGTCAATACCAGCCTGTTGAGCGTGGGACTCGGCTCTTTGTTTAGCTCTCCAAATACCATTGTCCCTGCTCATAAGAATATTGTTAAACAGGCACTGTTTGAAATATATAAAGAGGAACGTATGAGAACTGTGCTAATGAAACCTGCTATTATTAAATATCTTCCACTAACTGAGACAGGAAATGATAATTTAAATAAACCTTACAACCCCTGTAGATATTTGTCGAAACCAATAGGAAGATGGAACCGGAGCCTTCTATTTAGGTTCCGAGATGGTAGTATTGTAAATTTATTGAGTTTTCCACTTGGCTATAATAAGAATTTAGAAGAACTTGATTGTCCTTGTTCTGCCGGAGGGAAACAAAGTTTATTGCATTACTTTATTTTCTGTGGCCACTATAAACTGTATATCCATCACTATTTAATGCCGATATTTAGAAAATACAATTTGAGAGACTTTAAACTGGCATTTAAATTTTTGCAAATGTTACCAACTGATGATGTTATATACAATATAAGCTGCTTCATAAAAGCCTGTGTGAAATCGAGGGCAAGTATGGAACATGCATAATTGGTCTATGTACGTATAATGCACTTTAAATCTAAAATACAACCAGTATAGATGACTAATTATATGTACGGAATCAATGACTATTGGCATCGGCTAAACAGAAATCCATGATGCATCTTCTAATTGTGTAATGTTTTATATTTTCTGTATCATGCACTTTATGCAACATGCTGCTTATGCCCAATTGGGTTGTTTTTAACTTTTTTATATGTTTTTTAATGCATTTTTAAAATGTTTCATTCTGTATGTACTTTTATGGATTTATTATAATCCGAATAAAGATCATTTCATTCATTTCATTCATTCAGAGATTTAGTCAAAAGTGAGGCAACATCGAGATCCCACTACTTACTTGATAAACGGAATTCTCTTGTTACGGCAGGGTCCCCAGGCTCAGCAGGCAAAGCATGAAAGAGCGGGCTTTTATGGATATGGCTGGATTGAAGCGTTTCAAGAATGACGCAACGTATAGACGTCATACGTAAAGAGCGGGTTGCGCAATCAGTAAAAATGGAAAACAGACGATAAACACGTCAATTCTATGGTAGAAATATAGGGAAAATATCGCTTTCATGAATGATTTGAAAGGATATCAAAGTTCTATATGTACATATTTGAAGCAAGGCGGTTGAAAACGATGTAGCGGACTTTTATGGATGTAACTAAATTGGAGCATTTCAAGGATGCCGCACCACCCTAACATCATACATAGAGAGCGCATAGCGCTAACAGTAGAAACAAAAGACTGATCAAAGTTCATGGAGGCCCGAATTAGAATAACTCAGAATAATTAATAAATCAAAATTCTAAACCTAAATTGGTGCCACAAATTTAAAGGTAAATAATGGCTGGTGTTAGTGGTAACAGATGGCATTTTCCCACGTTATTTCACTATTTAGCCCACGTTTCCATGTATCTAGAACAAAAATCCGAAAGACCTTGTGTTTTTTACGAACTGCATCACTTTTTTCACCTTGGGGAATTTTAATTTTTTCTATGATGAACCATCGTACATCATTAGCGGTGTGTTTATGTTGAAAGAAGTGATTGACTAGTGGGGCATTGGTTTGGCTGTATGTACGGCTGAACGATGTTCCCTATGTTGTAGCATCAGTATTGTCATTATATGGCCCTTTTGCATAGTAAATATTCTCAATATTTTACAGATGTTGACAACCCTAATTCTGCATCGTGTGATAACTACTAGTGACCTCCCCCAAAATACCTCCCCCTTTGGGAAGTTCATGCAATGTGTAAAACTATCTGACCGCTTTTGACCAACTCCCAAGCCACTGGTGACTTTTACGCATACAGAATTTGTGCCTGTAGTTTAGGGGTCAAGTACGCCCTGTGCAGGAAGTAAAATTGTATCAGTTTGAAGAAAGCATGAAGGTAAATGCCTTTTTCCTGCTCACAGTAATTCCTCCAGTCTATCTCCGTCAGTGGCTCCAGACAGTCCTCTACCCGTTTAATGTAATCCTAATCCCAGAAGTTCTTGTATAATATTATGTTCTGGTTGGGCTTCTGGAAATGTTACACACATTTTAAATGTACTATAATTCTGTTACTCCATGTTGTACACTGCACATTTCTGCTGCACCAAAGCATAGTCTCATTCTGAATTTGACACAGAAAAACAAGGATTTTAGAAATCAGTAGAGTCAGCTCATGTCAGTGTTAACTGTATCTTTCACCGAAAGATGCCTGCACTGCTTACCAAAAGAAGATGATGGCACCTCTCATTGGTGGCTACAAGTTAGTTTCACTTCTGTCACATGTTCCCACTTCCATTCACTTGCATTCAGAAATGCTGTATAAGTATAAATATGATATGTATATAGTTTTTCATTACATGCTCCAGCTGATCACGGGGAGGGCTTAGGTCCTTCGCTTAATTTTTAATGATTGCTGACTATTATGCATCAAACACCTGTTAGGCTTCTATGCGCTATCCAGACTGTTGCATTTAGTTTTTTTACTGAACCAGGTGCATTGTGTGCATGGAATCGTCTTTGCAGGACAAGCAAGAGAGCATGGGTTGGGACTCCACATGATGATCCGAAGCGCCAGAGTTAAGGGAGAGATTTTTCCAGTGGCACTGGAGTGAAGCACAGCCCAACCCTGGACCTGGTGATTCAGACGGAGTGCCTAGCATGTTGAATTACATTTATATGAAGTCTGACAGCACTTGCCGAATTTCACTAGGTTACTTGCATGGCCTGTATTGCCTTGTGTTTGTCTCAATAGTGCAAGGAAAGGTGTCATCCTGGTCAGAGATGACAGGATAACAGAGGAGGAGGCAGAGTATTAAGGCTGACCAGAATCACTGACATTTCTGAAACCAGCTACCTTGTCACACCCAGGAATACCACAAATGCTTCAGGGGAGGGTGTCACGCCCAGGAAGAGGAAAATGAAAGTTCTTAGAGAGGGAGTTGGAATACCTAATTGAGGAGGTCAGCAGGAGCCACGATAAAATATTTGGTAAATTGTCCCTGAAGGTTCCTGAAGCTGAAAAACAAAAAATATGGCTGCACATCAAGGCTAAAGTTAATGCTGTGGGAGTCACACACCGCAGCATTGATGATTTGAAGAAAAGGTGGTACGACCTCAGGATACGTGCCAAGGAGCGCATTGTCGAAAGGCTGAGGGATGCAGGTGCCACACAAGGAGGACCATCGACTGCACCCACAAACACAGCCCATGAGGACCTTGTTGAGGCAACAATCCAGCCTGAGGCAGTGGTCGGAGTCACACAGCTTGACACATCCAGTGCAGCACGTACAACACAAGGTAAGATGCATGCAAGCATTAATCCCGTGCATAATGTATGATCAGGCACATCCCCCCAGGCAAACACAGTATGCAGATCAAACTCCAGGCCACCTTTCCTCTCATATACAAAATGCATCATGGGAGTTGTAGTCATGTCAGCAAATTGTGCATTCAAAAGCCGCAAGGGCAATCAGAAAACACCAACACAGCATGGCAGCCAGTGTATTTAGTCAGTGATTTTATCTGAGCAAAGTATGCCTTATGTTCTTCATATGTAGGATTAACTAAAATTAACACTGCACGGTTTCACATCACAGATGCATCTGAGGCAGACTCTGATGACGTGACCAACTCCACATCTCTGAGACACCTGCGGAGAGCGATGTAGAGACTCCAGTGGTCCAAGCAAGCCCACCACCACCACCAAAACATAGGACACATGTCACCTCACTGCTGCCAATGGAGGCCGGACTAACTCCAGCACCTACTACTAACTCCATCCAGCCGCATGTTGCCACACCAACTCCAACACCAGCACAGGTCCAACCAGGGCAACGGTGCAGGTCCAGGGCACGTATTGCAGCACGTGATGAGCAGGCAACAAATGTCTATGGTGGCGTAGAGTCACAGATGCTACGCGTACAGCGCCTGCAGGGGAGACACATGGGCACAATCACTCTTCAGATCTCCAAGCTGGCAAAGAATATAAGCACAATGGCAGGCAGTGTGCGTGACCAAACAACAGTGGTTGCAGAGGGCAATCGTCAAACAAATTCAAGCCTACAGGAGCTCACACAGGCAGTGCTTTCAGGACAGGCCACTAAGCGGAGAAGGCATCACCAGAGCCTGATCATCACCTCATCAAAGACAAGGGCCATCAACAAGCTCAGCAACACCACAGCGCTATTGGCACGGCGCTCCGTTGCAATGCAAGTTGACCTCGGTCATGTCTGTGGGGATGTTGCAAGGGACATGGGACAAGTGACCACAGCAGTGGAACACTTACAGTCCGGGACAGTGAGTGCCATCCACTTGGAAGGGGAGGAGGGGAGTGAGGAGGCATCGTGCCTCAGTAGCATGTCGGTGGCAGTGACACCTGCCAGATGGCGCAGTTCGCACAGCACCACATCCACACACACATCCTGTTGATGTTGCAGAGGCACGCAATAGGAGGCTGGGTGAAGGTGGCAGGAGGCGCTAGTCATGCATATCCACATTTCTGGGCCGTGGTGGTGTAACCATGGTCCTTTATGACGTGGTGATTGACATACAGTGACTTTAACTTTTTCAGTTGACTTTATGCCTCAATTTAATCACCCTCACAATTTGCACTGTTCTAATTTTTACTTAACATGAGCTCATGTTAATAAAACATTTACGTTCAGCATTTAGCGGTTAAGGCTCATTATTACCTGCATCAGAAATAATGTTGTGTGATGTGTGCATGCCTCCTTTGGCCTTCTGCTGCGTTTGGCACATGTGCTTGTTGATGTTGTGCGGGTGGTTGGTCGTCCCCATCAGACTCACTGTCGGACATCTCAATGTGTATGCCTCTTCTGGTGGCAATGTTGTGCAACAAGACACATGCAGCCTCTATCCTGCAGCAGATCTCTGGGCGGTACTGCAACACTCCACCAGTTTTGGGTAGTATACGGAAGCGACTCTTCAGGATTCCAAATGTACGTTCAATCACATTCTGTGTGCTGATATGTGCAGCATTGTACCTCTGCTCATGTGGTGTGGCTGGGTTGAGGTATGGTGTCACGATGTAGTCACGCACGGCGTAGGCGCTGTCATCTACAGGGTTGAAAGCAAAGGGTTAGCCACAGTAATGCAATTTCATCTGTATGACTGATGTTGCAAATAGGCATATGTGTGTACCAAGTAGATTTCCTTCTCCAAGTTCACCCCTGAGCAGATGCCTGTGGATGCCACTGTGCCGAAATATATAGGAGTCATGGGTGCTTCCACGAAATTGTGCCACAATGTCTGTAATGATGTGCTTAGCATTGCACACAACTTGAACATTAAATGAATGGTAGGATTTCCTGTTCCTGAAGATGTATTCGTTGTCTGCTGGGGGACAGATAGGGATGAGTACAGTCTATGCATCCAATCACATTAGGGAATTGGGCTACCTGGTAGAAGTCAAGTTTTGTCTTATTCAACTTATGTGGCGTTGTGGGGAAGGTGATGTGGGTGTGGATCCTTGTCATCATTGCATCAAGGAAGTTTCTGAAGAAGCGTGACAGTGAGCTTTGTGATACCCCTCCGGCTATGGCTACTACCCCCTGGAACCTACCTGACACTAGTAGGTGCAGGCAACAGAGCACCTGTACATGTGCGGGTATGGCATGGGTCCTACGGGTCAGGTGCTGCAATAGGGGATCCAACTCTGCGTTTAGGTGGATGATCATTGCACGGTTCAGCCTGTATTTATCATATATTTTTTCCTCATTTTGGCCCAGCAATGTGATGCGCAGGCGAAAAATCCTCTCCTGTATCCTCCTCCTGCGCTGTGCTGCTACATTGATCCTCATACTCCTTGCCAGCACGTAGAGAGCTGCTATTGTAAAGGTCTTCAGGGGTCTCCTGAGTCATTTTTAAGGGGTTTCAGATGATTGGCACCTGTGTGTTTTTTTTTTAGTTTTATTTAACTTTACCACCTGATTGTAATTCCCTTTATTCTGCACTTGCTAAATATCGAATTTCAGGTAAATTGCTGTGTGCGAGTTTACATGCATTGAATAGCGACTCTTTGAATTGCTATTCGTAATTAGCGGTTGCTGATGTATGTTCCGCTTTTTGCAAATTCGCAATCTTGTTTCTCGCTGATTTAGTGACTGGATTTGAGCTTTTTTTAAAAACTTTTTTGGTATTTTGGATGCTGCATTGGAAACTGGTGTTTTGCGTGCGATAGGGGTCTGTTTTACCGATTCGCTATTTTTGCGAGTGGTTTTGGCTCGATGCATTAGTCTAATTGACTTTGTTTGAAAATATTACGGTCTTAAGAGGTTTCCTAAACATCTGGATATTAGACTAGGAAGGAAGGAGAATCACCAAGGAGTTCTAAGCTTTCCCAATGAGTTCTGCTAACGAGTGACCTCCTGATATGGCTTTTTTGAATCTGGGGTCTTTGATATGAAAGCCATGGTTCAATCTGAGCCATTGTGCAGGTCTGTAGAATATAAAAAGGGACACCATATAAGTTACCCAGTTCACATTGTATACCAATTTATGGCATTGGCCTTGAAGTAGCATATTTTCTCAATAGGCAGCCAATACAGTTTTCAAAGATGCTGAGAAATCGCGTTGCTATGTTCGAGTCATTGTTTATGCTATGTTTTGGAGAATCGGAACTATTTGGATCAGAAACTCAGGCAGTCTAACCAAAAGGGAGTTACAGTAGTCTAGTCTTGACATAATCAGGGCCTGCATCAGTGTAGCTGATGGTATAAAAGGGAGAACATTTCTAACAATGAAGGGCAGGAGGTAACCAGTGGTGCACATAGACTTGACATGTTGAGTAAATGTCTATTGTCAATCATTGACCCAGATTCCAAGTTGGGGTTGAAGGCGAGGGCAGATTCCCAAGGGTCTCCAGAAACCATTCAGAGGTCCATGCAGCGACTAGCCCAAATACAATAATGTTTGTCTTCTCACACTTTAAGACTAATGAGTTTATGCTTACTCATCTTGCATTTTTGTTTTCGATGCAATTTCTAAGATTGCAGGTGTCATGATGTGACGGGGAGGCGGGTCCTTTGGACATAGATACTGATGTTGCCTTGAACTGGTGGTCCGCTGTACCGCTGACCCCCCTTTCTGTCCCCCCTGCACAGACTGATGCGACAGAACCAGGGGACTGGTTCACAATGGAGGTCGGCAGTGCATGGAACTTCCCGTCTGAAAAAGAGCAGGGTCCCTTTAACCCCGGACTGCAGTACGACGTGGCTCCGCCCCCTGAGAGCGAAGCCGAGCCAAAAGCCGGAAGACCGAGCAAGACAGCGAACGGCGTTTTCCCGGAGGCGGAAGGTGTATTGGAGTGGAGACGGAGAGTGGACCAGTCGAGTGTCGGGGAAGAAGAGGAAGGATATGACCGGAGCCCAGCTGATTTCGTCAAGCCAGGAGGCCACCGGTTCGGCGCTTCGCCCTGCCACGTTCCCACGGGAGGAGCGTGGCTGGACAAGGTACGAGGCAAAGTAGCGGGCTGGGTGGGGCGGAGCGGCCAGTCGAACACCCGAGACCCAGTGTAAATATTGTACAGCCTCTATGCCCTTTCCCCTCACGAGCACTACGGATTTATAACTAGTTGAGCACTTGGTTTCCCTCACACCCGGGCCCCAATAGTCCTATCAAGGACGCCCCAGTGACTTCTCCTTTTCTTTCCTTTCTTTTGGGGAACCGTCCGGACGGAGACCGGAGCCAGAACACCGGCGAGCCACTTCCCCCCTAACAAGACCTGAAAGGCGGGCTCAGCTGCACTCCGCAACGGCTTCATTCGGGATAGCTCGGGATTCCCAAGAGGAGTCAGGACGGAGCCCTCCGAGTGCGCAAGACTAAGAGTATCTAATAAACGAAGGAAAGCATATCTAAAAATAAAACCCTCTTTGAGAGCGCTATTTCCTGCCTCCGTCTCGCTTGATACTGCTCCCCCTGACCCTGCCCCATTACACATGAGTATCCTAATTTCCATGGATCAGAAAGGTCTCTGTAGATTGTCTCTAATGAATGATAAATGCATCACCTGTCTTTTTGACAATGGTGCTAGCCACTCTGCCCTGAAAACCTTTTAGTTTCCCTCGGATCCAACATAAATAATCATGCCTTCTTACTCAGTCCACCGCACTAGCTAAGTTGTTGCGGCAGGAAATCTTATGCAAGTTAAACAGTACAGTTTTCTTTACCCCTGATGATTCCTACTTAGCACTGCAGGCATTACGTCCTTGTCCTCCTTTGCAAGAATACAAACTGTTCACCTGCAATGAATAACAATGAGCTATCCCATGATCTAACTGATTTGATTTCTCAGGTACTTTCCACACTGTGGTCCACATGGGCCAAGGATGTGGGATTTTTAGCTTCTATGAAACCTGTGAAGATCAAAATCCACCCACAAAAGAAGCTGCCTTGGATCCCCTAGTATCCCCTCAAACTTGAGGCAGAGATTCATCCTGTAATAGGTAATTTGATCAAACAGGGGGTATTAGAACCCATTGTCAGCAGATTCAATACACCAATTGTGCCTATCAAAAAGGTTGGAAAGACCAACGCGTACAGATCCGTACAGGACCTATATTCAATCATTAATGTGGTTGTCCCTAGCTCCCATGTCATCCCTAACCCTGCCCGTACCCCTTTATCCTTTCTGTCATCCATGCAAATGCCAAGTGGTTAACCATGGTGTATCTTTTCCTGCCTTCTTCTCCATCCCCATGCACCTTTGGTTGGTCCCAACCTTCCTAGCAGAGGCTACCTTAACGATTTAAAGAGTCTCTTTCAATATTTTTCAGGTTTTAAAGAAAGATCTGTACAATTTGGTCATCTCCTGTGGCCTATCTTGGTTCAGTATGTAGATGACGTGCTTTTGGCATCTGTTACTTTAGTTCACTGCATGGTAGAGTCTCTCTTCCTCCTGAATGAATTGTCTGAAAAGGGGCACATGTTTTGAGAGAAACAGCAGTTTTGACTCCCCCGAGTGCGATACCTTGACCATGAAATCTCAGTCTGCAATTTCCACCTGCTTGCCGGCCATATAGAATCTATTTGTCAGATGCACTGCCCATTGACTGTCTCCCAGGTATGAACTATCATGGGTATTGATGGATACTGTGCAGTAAATCCCGGCGTATGCCACTGTGGTAAAACCACTACAAGGTTGTATCTGAAAAGACACCCCAGAACTCTTCCAGTGCTTTGAAGAGGCCAACATGATTTTTTACAAACAAAACAAGCCCTGACTTCTGTATCTGCACTGGGGCTCCCTGATTGTGCTACACTGCCATGAATGTGAATGCAATTGTTTACCCCTTGAGGTATTGGGCCAAGTAGAAGGGAGTCAGAAAAAGCCTGTAGCCAGTTATTTCTCAGCTTTTGGGTCAGGTTTGGCTGGACTCCCAACTTGTCTCTGCTCAGCAGCCGTTTTGTTCAACTTCTAGAAGCCTCTGAAAAGTTTTTACTTAGTGCTACTTTAATTTGTACTGTGCCCCATGCTGTTGCTCTTTTTCTCACTACTAAAATAACACATTTTTCATGCCAGATTCTCTAGGTAGGATATGATGTTCTTATCTGCTTCCCTTACTACTTTTGTCCACTGCCCCACTTTGAATCCAGCATCTCTGGTGCCCACACTTGAAGAGGGAATACCTCATGACTACTTGATAGTCACCGGCAATGTCACCAAACCCTATATTGATTTAACTGACATTTTCATACCGACCTGTGAGTTCATGTATTTTGTAGATAGTTCATGTCTCAGAAATTATGAAGGTGGCCTAGTCGCATGGTACACAGCATGTACTGTACATCGAATTGTTGAAAGCTTGGTAAAAGCTGCTGATTGCCTAATTTTTGTTTAGTGTACTCAAGTTGGAGATCTCTGTGCCCTAACAAGTGCCTATATACAGGTTGAGAAGAAGATTGTAACCCTGTGCATGGACTCAAAGTATGCTTTTGTTGTCACACAAGTCTTTGGGCTCTTCTGGGTACAAAGGGGAACCATAATATCTGCAGGAACCCCAATTAAAAATGATCAATATGGACAGGGTGCATTGAATGTTTTGATGTAACCCCAAAAAATTGCAGTAACCAAGTTTACTGCCCTCTGATATCCCCACAATGCAGTGTCCTGTGGAAATGCCCTTGCTGATTCAGCAGCTAGAAAGGATGCTCTGTCGAATACTACTGATGCTTCCCTGCATGTTGTACAAACTGGTACCGCCCCTGAAAGATTTGCCTTTGTTGCAGGAACGAGCCTCTGAGATTGAGAAACAGTATTGGATCAAGCAGAAGTGTGCAAGGGATCGACCCTGAAGGACCATCGAGATACAGCTTATGGAGTGTGGTGGCTCCGAAATCTTTACTCCAAAAACTTGTACAGTTGTATTATGGAGCTGCCCTTGTCAGTAGAGATACCTTGTCACAAGATACTCCAACTATCTCTCTTGTGAACTTCTTTACTTTTGTAGCCCAGATGTTTTGCCTCTCCTATATCACTGTCAGTTCCATAATGCTAGGAAAAGGTTCAAGACAACCCTCGCTGCTCAGTTCCTCTCCTTGGGGCCCATTCGTTTTTCCGCAGATGGATTTTATCCAGATTCCAAGGTGTGTAATATACTCATATGTACCTGTTATCATCTGCATGTTTTTGGGGTAGGTTGAAGGTTACCTTTGTGTAAGAGGAAATGCCATTGCAGTTGCAAAGCCTTACTTGAGGACTTTATTGCACATCTCAGAATCCTGATCTCTCGGGTTACAGAAAATTACACTTCATTTTATCCGTAATGTAGGAGACTTGCATAGCCTTAGTGATGGGTCAGCACTTCCACTTCACTTTTGACAGTTTGTAAGAAAGCTGGAGAGAAACAATGGTACCTTGAAGAAGAAGGGCCCGATTCACAGAACTAACTTAAGGCAAAATCCTAAACTTACTAACATTTTGGTATTCATAGAAGGCACTTACCCATTTGGTGATGCACCGTTACATCGCAACTTTTACAACGGGAGTCTTTTACAACGGAACTTTTACAACGCAGTATCCATTACATCGGATGCCATTACAACGCATGGCATTACATAGCAGATGCTATTACAACGCATGACATTACATCGTAAGTATAGGTAAGTATTTAATTTTTTAAATTTTATTAATATTAATTATAATTAAATATATTTATTTATGTTTTTTAATATTATTAATTTATTATTTATTATATTAATTAAAGTAATTTTTAAAATAAGTACAGGTGTACAGGGGTGTTTTTAGGTTTCAGGGTAGGGTTTGGGTTTTGGGGTACAGGGGTGTTTTTAGGTTTCAGGGTAGGGTTTGGGTTTTGGGGTACAGGGGTGTTTTTAGGTTTCAGGGTAGGGTTTGGGTTTTGGGGTACAGAGGTGTTTTTATGTTTCAGGGTAGGGTTTGGGTTTTGGGGTACAGGGGTGTTTTTAGGTTTCAGGGTAGGGTTTGGGTTTTGGGGTACAGGGGTGTTTTTAGGTTTCAGGGCAGGGTTTGGGTTTTGGGGTACAGGGGTGTTTTTAGGTTTCAGGGCAGGGTTTGGGTTTTGGGGTACAGGGGTGTTTTTAGGTTTCAGGGTAGGGTTTGGGTTTTGGGGTACAGGGGTGTTTTTAGGTTTCAGGGTAGGGTTTGGGTTTTGGGGTACAGGGGTGTTTTTAGGTTAAATTAAATTAATTATATTATATTAATTACATTTCTTAATTAAAATAAATTATTTTAATTAATGTAATTTAATTACAATTAAAAAAATATTTACATTAAATTAATTTCATTATATTAATTAAATAAAATTAATTACAATTTTTATTAAAATTAATTTAAATAAATAGATTTAAATTTATTAAATAAAATTAATTACTATTTTAAAATGTATTTTAATTCAATTAATTAAATTAAATTAATTAAATTAACTTAATTACATTTTTTATACTTACCTATAATTACGATGTAATGCCATGCGTTGTAATAGCATCTGCTATGTAATGCCATGCGTTGTAATGGCATCCGATGTAATGGATCCTGCGTTGTAAAAATTCCGATGTAACGGAATGCGTTGTAAAAAACCGCGATGTAGTGACACCAATCCACTCATTTTGGTATTCACAAAAGGCACTTACTCATTTCGGTATTCACAGAAGTTAGGAGTTCCAACTTTAGGACTCCTAAATGCCTTCTGTGAATACTGAAAGTCTTAAAGTTAGAATTTTTCTCAGTTTAGTAGTAGTAAAGTTAGGACTCCTAATTTAGGACTCCTAAATACCTTCTGTGAATACCGAAAGTTAGGATTTTTCTCAGTTTAGGAGTAGTAAAGTTAGGACTCCTAACTTTAGGACTGATAAGCTGAGAAAAATCCTAACTTTAAGACTTTCGGTATTCACAGAAGGCATTTAGGTGTCTTAAAGTTAGGACTCCTAAATTCGGTGAATACTGATCCAGCGGGCTATAGAAAATATATCATAAACTACGCTACCCAACTTCATAACCTATAAACAAAATTTCTATATTATATACGGACCCATCTATGAACTTGATATATTTTGGGCCTACTGAATCAGGTGGTCAAAATAAATCTATATATACATTATTTACAAACTATAAACATTTTATACATTTGCAGAAAGAATATTGTCATTAGAATAAAACCCAATCATTTAAATGACCACTATAGGCGACGTGATCTAGCTAAAGGTAACCTATACTTCTAAATAACCAAGACCAGCTTGTTTGTCAAAAGTAAGATTTTATTTTCTAAATTATGGTATATATGTTGTAAGTCTTATAAATGAAATTTATTTGCAATAAAGCAAGCATGATGGTAAGAAATAAGAAAAATACAATTTAAGCAATTGAATTAACTTCAAAGAATTATATAAAGTTTAGCATTTCTAAAACATAATTTCCTAACTGAGCTAAATAGACAGAAATTAAAGTAAAGATCTTTGAGGATTCTTACGTGCTCCACGCAAAGTCCAGCAGCACATCACCCTCATCGGAAAGTCAGAAAGCAGCAGCCAGCCCAACCCTAAGGGCATGACTTTTTATACCTTTCTACGCTAACTAAACTAGCAAAGGAAAGTTTTCAGAAATACTCGACGTCCCATTGGCTGAGAGTGACAAGTGACATGTCACCCGATTCTTAAAAAGTTCCACAAAATCATGTCTTACAAAGACCATTGTCTCTTCCACGTGAAGCCAGAGGCTTCCTGCGATTGCAACTTTGTTTTAAGTCATCCTCGCAGCTTCCATAGTCTTACAGTGCAACTTCCGCGGATGCCAAGTTAAGGACTGACAAAAAGTTCACTTTCGACCTTGGCCATGTCCGACAGAATGATGTCAGCTCATCAGTTTTTGCTTTGTGAATGCAGCTTCAATAAACGTTTTAATTCAGAATGGGCGTCTCGTGACTTTCTGCAGAAATATGGATTAGCTCTTTTTGTGCGGCTCAAATAGCTAGGCCTCAAAAGCAGGCAATTTATGATTTCTAGTATAAAACAAACACAAGAAAAGTATTAATGTAAGAAATAAAGTATATTCTGTATCCACCCCATGGTTTACTAATTAATTAACCCACCCGATTAATCAAAATGTTACCTAGCCATTGCAAACAAATAAAGCAGCGTTTATATTTACCAGTCTCCGTTTTTCTATGAGACCCATATGCACCTAGAATAGTAGAAATGACATCACACAGACAAGAAAAAGCAAAACAAGCACATGCTTATTTTAAGTATGCAGCAGTTAGTAATGACAAAAAAACGAAAACAATAAATTATTTTATTATTTTGCACGAACAAAAAGATGCAACAAATATGCACGTTTATGAGCACACATGTTAGTCCCCCCACGTGTAAAGTTTAATCTAGGTTGTATTAGCACGACATATCACAAATCATTAATAATTTTATTCATGTTATGGAAATGTGACTTTGCGAGTTTAAACAAAATTTTGTTTTCTATCTCGCTCCATCAACTCCCTCATCTGGTGATTAACAAATCACCACACCAGCACTCAAAATTTTGGTAAATTTAATTTATATGAAATCGATTCAAATTCATTGTATTAGTAAACCTAAAAGTCTGTTTCAGCATAATCTTTACAATTAACATGACGCTCTCTATGTAACTCCTGCAACTCAATCTCCCTTTCCTCTTCTTTTCTGAGTTTATAGATTCTTTTCTTTTCTCTCAAATGCTTCTTTCTTTTATGCAACAAACAACCTACTTTAGTCAAAATAAAAATGAATACTATTATAATCAAAGGTGCCAGAATCTTGCCAAGAATTGAACTTCCGATATTATGAAACCAGTTTTTAATTGCTTGAAACCTATTTGAAAGTTTCCCAGTAAAATCTTCTTCTTCTAAAGGAATTATTTCAGAATGCATTTGTGTAATATTCTTAATATACATTTCAATATTTTTACTTTCATCCGGTATATATGTACAGCAATGTTGGACATGTAAAATGCCACAGACTCCTCCCTCTTTTGCTAGGAGTATGTCTAAAGCAAGACGGTCTTGAATTACCATGGATCTAATTGCAATAACTTCAACATTCACTAATTGAAACCCATCAGCAGTGTCAGTTGATAATCTATCAACTATAGTGGACAATTTTCTGATTCTCCCTGCATTTAGGGTTATACCAACAAAAGGTATTACAGCTTGGAAAATATCTCCCAGAACTTCAGTAAAAGTTTCTCTTTTAGCTCTATTTACATAATTATGAATTTTAAATAATCCTTCTGAATCTCTGTCAACATGAAACACTTTAGGAAAAACAATTCCCACATAACAAGTTCCATACCAATGGTCTGGAAGGTTGTAGTAGGCTTTGTCACCACAAACAAAATAAATTCCAGGAAAAATAGGATCTTTTCCACCTTTAAATCCCCAACCTCCCATAATTTGATAAGTATCTTCACAGTTGCTTGCACCTACAAAATAATTATCAAAAAGTGTGTTATCTCTTCTAATGCAAAGTTTTCCACTAACAGGTTTGTCTATGTGAATTGCAATATTTTCAAGCATTTTGCCATTTAGTTTCTCATCCTCTTTTTGCCAGAATGATGACTTAGTCTGCTTGACTAATTCATTTCTCTTATAAATTGCTCTTCTCTCCTCAACCATATTCAGAAATTTCTTCCCTTCAGCACTTAATTTACATGTTAGATTATTCTTGTAAGCATACTCATAAGTGAGTTCATTAGTAACAAGGAAATATTCTCTCAATTGTTTAGCTTTCTTATGCTTATTTAAAGCATTATCAATCTTGACATTAGCAAAAATCTCATCATAATTTGAATAGTAATATTCTAAACGACCAGTTTGATAAAATAAACTAGTTAATACACTACATGTAACAGCATAAGTGAGAGGAAGCATATTATATGTTACTCCCTCAGAAACAGAAGCGGGTAACTTAACGCATACATAACAATCCTTTGCATCCATTACCTTTACATATTCACTCAAAAGCTTTGTGAAAGTATTGCTTGAAAAATCACCTATTGATTTATCTTGATGAATTTTAGGCTGATGATCAATAACCTTTGCAGATGCACTATGTTTAGTTTGGCTAACCAGAGCTTTGCTTGTTATGTTAACTTTGTGTAATTCTCTATTCATTTCTAAAGGTATAATCACAGCTAGTACCAACCAGAGCAGAACTAAAATGAGCAGACACACCAGAGTCATCTTACAGCATCTTTTAAAAACAGAGCATTTTGAAGTGCTCTCCTTAATGTAAGGCATTTTTAGGTTAGTTTTAGCCTCAAAATAAAAATAAAAATAAATTTTAAAATTTATATACACCCCCCTTTTAAAATATATTTTTCTTTTATAACCCTAAACAAGATTTCTTCGACCTTATGTCATATACAAGTTTTCTTCTACTAGACAGTTTTTCTTCGACCTTGTGTCAACTAACAGGATTTCTTCAGCCTTATGCCAATTTAATAATTTTGTACTTCAATCATTGTCACTAATTTCTTGGATTTCGTTTTCTTCTTCACTACTATCATATATGTCTATAACAGGTGGAATTACTAAGTAAGTCCACTCAGGAGACTTGTATTTTTGGTTTGGTCTAATTATTCTCTTCCCTTTTTTCGATATCACTTCTATTTTCCTTCCAACTCCAACCTCTTTTCCAGGACTCTTTTGACTACTGATTTCTTCAACTTGTTCTATTGGCCTTTTAATCAATCTGACTCTCAATCTTCCACCAGGCCAGTAGTCTGCTTTTCTCACGTACTTTTTCTTTGGTTCAGAATTATTCGATTCTGATTTCCAAGTCCTTTTCTTTCCGTTTTCACTTCCACCTTCCACGTCACTTTCCTCAGTTTCGTAGTCTGAAATTTCAATTGACTCAGGAACTTCTCTATACGGCAATTTCACTCCTTCAGGAACTTCACTTTTTCTTCCATCACTGGTACTCGGTAATTCGTTCTCCTCCTCTTCCTCAATTACCTCTAGCTTCCCAGATTTCGGATTTTTGTTCCTTACTTCAGAGCTTGTTCTCTGCCTTTCGATACTCTCCTGGTCTGAAACTTCTTTTGGTTCAGCTTCTTTGTCTTCAATATAGACAACCGAATCCTCAGTTATCTTTCCTTTTAACAGATTCTCTTCACTTTCAGAATCTATTTCAATTATTTCTAAGTCTTTTCTTGTCAGATTTCCATTCACTGGCACAGTTTCCAGATGTCGACTTTCTTGTCGATCTTCAGAATCTGGAATTACTTCACCTTCTGTTCTGTCTTCTGCTTCAGAATCAGAGTCATCTGTGGTATCACTTTCAACATCAGAATTCTCAGGAGTTGGTATTGGAATAGTATGACTTGGATGAATCCAGCGCTTCAATCCTCTGCACTTTACAGCATTAGTAGTGATCAAGATTACCTGCCTAGGTTTCTGCCATCTAGGAGATAGACAATTCCTCCTCCGATGTACTTTCGTTCTGACCCAGTCTCCAGGTCTCAGATCATGTGTCAAAACTTTGTCATTTGATTGTGCTTCAGTTCCCACCTGATTAGACACAGAAGTTACCATATCAGATAACCCTTTACAGTAATCCAAAATTGCACTGTCATTTATGCTCAACAGTTTACCTACAGGTACAAAAGCTTGCCTCATAACTCTTCCCATCAAAATTTCATGAGGACTCAAACCTGTCTTTTTATCTGGTGTACTTCTTATTGACATCAAAACAAGTGGAAGAGCATCAGTCCACTTAACTCCTGTCTCTAGACACATTTTTCCAATTCTGTTTTTGATAGTTCCATTTATTTGTTCAACTACACCTGATGCCTCTGGTCTGTATGCACAGTGTATTTTCTGCTCAATGCTCATAGCTTCGCAAATTAACTTCAATAGTTTGTTATCAAAATGACTTCCTCCATCACTCTCAATAGTAACTGGAAAACCGTACCTTGGGATGATTTCTCTGAGCATTAGTTTTGCTACTGTAATTGAATCACAATGTCGTGTAGGAAAAGCCTCTACCCACCTTGAGAACAAGCATACAATTACAAGTACATATTTCAAACAGTTGTGTAAGGGCATTTCAATGAAATCTATTTGTAACCTGGTGAAGGGACCACCCTCTCGACCAATTATTCCTGTCCCCACCACTGATTTTCTGTTTGGATTCATTTGTTGGCATGATAAACACCTTTGACAAAAAGATTCTGCAATGGTTCTAAATTTGGTATTGAACCATGTTTCTTTAAACAGTCTGACCATAGAATCTCTTCCTAAATGTGCAGGACCATGATATAATCTGGCCATGTCAGAAATCATGCAATTTGGTAAAACTACTCTGCCATCTTTGTAAACCCACACTCCATCTTCATCACGTTGTCTACAATCTGATCTTAACCACTGGTCTTTTTCTTCATCATCTGCTTCGTTTTGTAAATCTCTAATCTCATTCCATGTTTCTACAATAGTTGTTAGCATTAATGAATTTGAATCAGTTTCTGTACTTCTATTCCGATTGTAAGAATAATTTTTCCTTGCGCAGTACTTTGCTGTTTCATCTGCGAAGGCATTTCCTTTGGAAATATAATCAGTCCCTCTAGTGTGTGCTGCACACTTGACTATGGCAATTTCTTTTGGCAATTGTATTGCTTCAATTAATCTTCTAATGAAAACTGCATTTTTAATTGGTGATCCTGTTGATGTCATGTATCCTCTCTGTGACCAGAGTTGTCCATAATCATGCACAACTCCGTACCCATACTGACTATCAGTAATGATGGTAACTCTTATATCTTTTGATATTTCACATGCACGAATTAAAGCAATCAATTCAGCCACTTGTGCTGAACGAACTCCTTCAAGACATGATGCTTCTTCAACATCTTCGACTGTACAAACTGAGTATGAAGCTTTCAAGACACCTCCTTCGGATCTTAAGCATGAGCCATCTACAAAGTAGACAAAATCCGATTCAGGCAAAGGTCTGTCTTTGATGTCTTTTCTTGGTTTTGTGCAGAATTCCATGACATCTAAACATTCATGTTCTGTCTCGATGTCATCAACAATTTCAGAATCAGGCAATAATGTAGAAGGATTCAGATTCAAACATCTTGAAATCGAAACATTATCTGCTCCTAGTATGATTTTCTCATACTTTGTCAATCTGCTACTTGTTAAATGTTGAGTCTTACCTCTTGTCAGTAATATTTCAACTGAATGAGGCACAAAAACTTTCACAGGAAATCCCATAATGATTCCTTCACTTTGTTCAAGACTGATACTTGTAGCTGCAACTGCTTTTAAACAACCTGGTAATGCTTTTGCAATTGGATCAAGAACTGCAGAGAAATATGCAATAGGTTTCTTTAGGTTTCCATGTCTCTGAATTAACACAGATAATGCACATCCTTCTCTCTCACTGCAATACAGTTCAAAATCTTTCTCATAATTTGGCATACCCAAAGCAGGAGCTTGGCATAAGCTCTTTTTCAAGTTTTCAAAAGATTCCATCTCAACATCATTGAGAATAATTGGATCTTTTACATCTGATTTGGTCAGTCTTTGTAGTGGTTTCGCAATTACTGAAAATCCACTTATCCATTGTCGACAGTAACCTACCATTCCCAGGAACATTCTGACCTGTCTTTGTGTTCTTGGCGGTAACATTGCTTGAATCATTTTTATTCTCTCTATTGTTACTTGTCTTTTTCCCTTTGCAATTCTGTGACCGAGATATTTCACTTCCTGTTTGCAAAACTGTAGTTTTGCTGGGGACACTTTATGTCCTTCTTCTGCAAGGCGATTTAACAGAATTATTGTGTCTGTTACACAATTTTCTCTTGTCTTTGCAGCTATTAACAAATCATCAATATACTGCACCAGCGTAGACCTACCTGGTAAGTCTAAATCTTCTAATGATCTTTTTAACAGTTCGTTAAAGATTGAAGGACTTTCTGTATAGCCCTGAGGGATTCTTGTCCATCCAAGGGTCTTACCTTGGAATCTGAAAGCAAAGATTTCATAACTGTCTGGGTGTAGAGGAACAGTAAAGAATGCATTGCAAAGGTCAATGACTGTGTACCATTCAGCATCATATGGAATCTGAAATAGAATCACTGCTGGATTTGGAACCACAGGACAACATGGAATAACAATTTGATTAACCTTTCTCAAATCTTGTACGATCCTAAATGTTCCGTTAGCCTTTTTAACTCCCATAATTGGTGAATTACAAGAGCTACTCTTCATTTCTTCCAATACACCTTGCTTGATTAATTTTTCAATTACAGGTGTAATACCTTCAATTGTCTCTGTTTTCATTTTATACTGTGGAGTGTTTGGAAATTCTATTCCCTGCTTCAATGCAATTTTAACAGGATCTACGTTTTTCATCAGACCCATCTCATTCCCAGTAAAATCCATATTTCAGATTTCACTGTTTCTTTTAGCTCTTCAGGTAAATCTTTTTCTTCAAATGCAGGAAACAATTTTGTTTCTTCTGCTTCCATCATCATCATTGTCATTCTGTACAAACCATCTTCCTCCATTGTTTGTAACTCAACTCCTTCAGGAGAACAATATATTCTGCAATTCATTTTACATAGGATGTCTCTACCTAATAGATTTACTGGACTACTATTACAAACCACAAATCTGTGTTTGTCTCTGTAATTTCCAATTTCAACTGGTACTGGATCAGTTAAGTCTGTTTTAATTTGCTGATTACTTACTCCGACAACTTGGATGGTATCCCCAGAGAGAGGTAGGTTTTCAATTTCCACTGATCTAACAGTAGAACGGGTAGCACCAGTGTCCACTAGAAAAGTGATGTCTACATCATTAACTTTCCCGTTTACATAAGGACCGGACTGGTCAACCTCAAGAGTGGCTCCAACAACACACTCTTCCTCCTCTCTCGGGCACCGTCAGCAATAATCATCAGAATCACTGTCTTGGCTTTCTGTTAATAAAAATTGTTGTGAAGCATTTTGCATTTGAACCCTTTGCTGCTTTTGCTGTTTTTGTGGTTTTATTACCTGTTCACATCCCTGAAATCCCACGTTTGGATTATATTTTTGAACTCCCCCACAATTCGGAAAAGGTGGTTGTGGCAACTGGTCCTGACGATTATTCACCTGTTGTTGTTGCTGTTGTTGTAATTGTCGCTGAATATTAAATTCATTTAACCCCTGTTGCATCTGTAGCTGTTGCTGCACGTTAACACCATTCTGCATCTGTGGATTCAATAAGGGATTCTTTAAGTTTCTAGGAGGATGAGGACACTCGTCCCTCCAATGTCCAATTTCGCCACAATTAAAACAAGGTAATCTTTGTTTCAGCTCTTCTATCTTTGGGCTAAATTTCTTTTGGAAATTATTACCTTTAAACTTTCCTTGTATCTGGTTCGTATTTCCAGTTTGAACAAAATTAGTGTTCTTATTTCCCATGCTGGCAATCTGTTGCTCAGCCACCTTTACCTGTGCCCACATGGCTTTCTCCTTTAGCTTCTTCTG
Organism: Lissotriton helveticus; assembly: GCF_964261635.1. Taxonomy (NCBI): domain Eukaryota; kingdom Metazoa; phylum Chordata; class Amphibia; order Caudata; family Salamandridae; genus Lissotriton; species Lissotriton helveticus. The sequence goes on along the minus strand of NC_136072.1, from coordinate 231,915,590 downwards.
TTTTACTTCTAATTCATCGCTACAATATTTTGCCTTTCTCAGAATATCATCAATAGATAGTGCTTGCCATCCGACAATACTAGTTCTGATCATTTCTCCAATTTCAGGTTTTAGTCCATAAACAAATCTATAGATAAAATGACTCATGTCTTTCTCATCTAATTTTTCATAACCACTGTATTGTTTAAAGATTAATAGTAGTCTTTCATAAAAAGAATGAACTGATTCTTTTGTTTCCTGCTCTGTTCTTTCTATTTTAACCCAATCAACTTCTTTGGGTGGAATTTTGTTTTTCATCCAAACAATTACTTTCTCATAAAAATCCATTACAAGTGGATTTGGGGCACCTGTTTCTTTGATTCGCTCAGGTTCTGTTTTTGGCCAACTAATAGATATTTTACATTCTGTCCAAAGATCAGATGGAACAACAATGTCAAAAAATCCATCCAAATCAATCCACAGAACTTTTGACACTTTGATAAATCTATCGACTTGCCTGTACCACTCAACAGGTTTCTCTCTTAATTTAGGAAAATCATTTGTGAATAACAGAATGTCTTGTCTCGACCATGGGACATGAACATATCCTCCACCTGCAACTTCTCTCATTGGAAATTGTTTTGACATTCTTTCTAATCTTTCATCTTCCTTCCTTTTAGTCCATTTCACTCTCCATTTGTTCAGTTCTCCTAGCTTTTTGATATAGACAATTAAATCTTTAATGTGAACTATTCTTCCCATTGAGTTCAAACTCTCAATGTCGCTTTCTGAGAAATCTAATCTGTAATGTTTTGCAAAATTCTTTTGTTTACTCACATCGATTTCAAGTTCTGCAGCTAGATCCTCTAATTGATCATATTTATTTTTCGTTTTCCATTGAATACTTTTGCAAATGAATAATAGTTCATCATCCCGATAGTAATTTAAACTATCTGGGCCAATTGTTCCAATTATTAATTCTTCTATATTTGCTTTTAATTTGGCCACATCAAGCTTTGGTGTAGTTACCCTGACTTCAGGACTTCCTACATCTGACATAGCACCCATTGGTGTTTTTGGAGATAAATCCTCATTAAAGGTTAAATCAGGCATTCTCGATCTAGAAGTGTTTAATTCTGTCAAGTCTGAATAAAATTTTTCAGCAGGCTTTTGAATTTCTGTATTTAAAGGAATAGTTAATCCAGTTTTGTTTGTATTTCTTTGATCAAATACAGGCTGAACAGGACCTATTGTTACTGGAACTGTGACAGCTTCCATGCCTTTTGTCATTCTTTTGATTAATTCTTCTTTAGACCTTAAGTATTCATTATAATCATCATCCTCAACATTTCTTGTTTCTCTTGTATAATCTTTTGGAGGTTCCCTTGCTCTTGGAGTCATTGAAAAATGTCTACCCTCATTTCGAGCATTCTCAAATTCTGGTCTTCTAGGAGTTTCAGTGATTTCACAATTATTTGGATAAAGTTTAGGAGCTTCATTAATTGGAGGTGCACTCGGTGAAGTTTCAGTAGAAACCACCGGAGTAGACCATGATCTAGGAGGTCTCAAAGGCTGATTAGGCTGTTTATTTCTAGCAGTTGTATATATTTCTTCCATAATTGCATCCTCAGATTCACTTTCCATAGATTTTCCTGTAGGAGAACCCATTACCATTTCATGAATTAAATACAATCCTTCACTCATGTTTCCCTGTCTCCACATTCGCAATCTATCTTCATGAGTTTCTCTTTTCCATGATGGATTTTTAGAAGGTCTTTTAATTCCACTAGCTTCTCTTTGTAACTGATACATCTCATCTTCCCACTCAACTAAAGCTTCAAATTGAGTTGGTCTCGGTTTTGGAACAAGAGCATTCATTTTCTCTCGTAAGTTTCTTAAAACTCTTACATTAAATGAACCATCATCAGGCCAAGCCAAAACACCATCGTTTTTAGTATAGCGTTTCCAACTGTCGAACCATAAGACAGTATGATATCCGTATTCACCTTCCATGTACGCTGCAGGTGTTTTATACTTATGAAGTAGTTTACCACCTCGCGTTTCGATTTTCTTGTCAGGTGAAAATAAATTCTTAAATTTCTGAAATAATGTTGTCTTTTTCTCAACATGTTTAAAATGATAACTCATTTTTAAAAGTTAAATTTAATTCACAAAATCGTTCGTAAAATATTTCCGGGATGTTCTGCAAAACAACCAATCCGTGCGCGAAACACACCAACAAGCCAATGGCGGTTGAGCTACGTCAGTTTCTTGCTCAACCAATAAATTTGGAGAATTTCCGAAGGACCAATCAGCTCACAGGCCGTCAGAGACTCAGGAGCCAATCAGAATACAGCTTGTGACGTAGGTCACCCAATCCCAGCGCGGCTCTGTGACGTACACAGCAGCTGCGGTTTCTCGCTTCTCACTCCTGGCGCTTACCCCTCCTTCACAAAATCTTTTCACAGCGCCATTTTAAGAACACTTTTCAGTGTAAATTAATTCTTAACAATGACTTATAAAGACAACATCTGTTCGTTTCACTAATTAGGATAGTTTACATACATTCAAGTATCCACACTTCGGAATAGACGGCGCTATTCGCACTAAGGATAATATTCAATTGTCAGTAGAGTAACCTTACCCCACCCTTCTAACACGTATAATTATGAACTCGCTTTGCTCTGAACCCACCGCGAAGTGAAAGTTCTAAGAGTTCCACTTGAACATATAATACAACTCAAACTCGCACTTTTACACGGAAAATTCCCTAAATTCAAACACACACGAAATCCGTACAGGACTCTCACCTGTTTATAGAAATCATGCACCGTTAGCAAAATAACGACGTTATCCGTACAGGGCTCTCACCTGTTTATAGATATGAAACATGTACCCGTACAGGACTCTAACCTGTTTATAGATAATCATGCACCGACGTTAAATTTTACCCTTCACTCAAGCTTGGATATAACTAATACTCTCATCACAGTGAGTTTTATGGAAGGCGCTTTGTCCCTATTCTCATGCTGCTTTGATTTCTTAGAAAATCCTCACTATACAAGATTCAGACCTAGCCCTAAAACTGTGCTGCTCGGCGACAACACTATGGTACACGGCGATACCTCTTGTGATATTCGGCGATATCACTACAAACTGAACAGATGGCTTGCGTGACTAATTTCTCGCCACACAATCTATACCGGTATAGCTTACAGATAGGCACGAAAAACGAACTTAACAAGTGTTAAAACATTAATCCTATTTGCATACCATGACGCAATCCTTAGCAACCAACATGTTACCTTGGTTACTCCTTAGCAACCATCAATTTCTGCTACCAGATAATTGATCCAGCGGGCTATAGAAAATATATCATAAACTACGCTACCCAACTTCATAACCTATAAACAAAATTTCTATATTATATACGGACCCATCTATGAACTTGATATATTTTGGGCCTACTGAATCAGGTGGTCAAAATAAATCTATATATACATTATTTACAAACTATAAACATTTTATACATTTGCAGAAAGAATATTGTCATTAGAATAAAACCCAATCATTTAAATGACCACTATAGGCGACGTGATCTAGCTAAAGGTAACCTATACTTCTAAATAACCAAGACCAGCTTGTTTGTCAAAAGTAAGATTTTATTTTCTAAATTATGGTATATATGTTGTAAGTCTTATAAATGAAATTTATTTGCAATAAAGCAAGCATGATGGTAAGAAATAAGAAAAATACAATTTAAGCAATTGAATTAACTTCAAAGAATTATATAAAGTTTAGCATTTCTAAAACATAATTTCCTAACTGAGCTAAATAGACAGAAATTAAAGTAAAGATCTTTGAGGATTCTTACGTGCTCCACGCAAAGTCCAGCAGCACATCACCCTCATCGGAAAGTCAGAAAGCAGCAGCCAGCCCAACCCTAAGGGCATGACTTTTTATACCTTTCTACGCTAACTAAACTAGCAAAGGAAAGTTTTCAGAAATACTCGACGTCCCATTGGCTGAGAGTGACAAGTGACATGTCACCCGATTCTTAAAAAGTTCCACAAAATCATGTCTTACAAAGACCATTGTCTCTTCCACGTGAAGCCAGAGGCTTCCTGCGATTGCAACTTTGTTTTAAGTCATCCTCGCAGCTTCCATAGTCTTACAGTGCAACTTCCGCGGATGCCAAGTTAAGGACTGACAAAAAGTTCACTTTCGACCTTGGCCATGTCCGACAGAATGATGTCAGCTCATCAGTTTTTGTTTTGTGAATGCAGCTTCAATAAACGTTTTAATTCAGAATGGGCGTCTCGTGACTTTCTGCAGAAATATGGATTAGCTCTTTTTGTGCGGCTCAAATAGCTAGGCCTCAAAAGCAGGCAATTTATGATTTCTAGTATAAAACAAACACAAGAAAAGTATTAATGTAAGAAATAAAGTATATTCTGTATCCACCCCATGGTTTACTAATTAATTAACCCACCCGATTAATCAAAATGTTACCTAGCCATTGCAAACAAATAAAGCAGCGTTTATATTTACCAGTCTCCGTTTTTCTATGAGACCCATATGCACCTAGAATAGTAGAAATGACATCACACAGACAAGAAAAAGCAAAACAAGCACATGCTTATTTTAAGTATGCAGCAGTTAGTAATGACAAAAAAACGAAAACAATAAATTATTTTATTATTTTGCACGAACAAAAAGATGCAACAAATATGCACGTTTATGAGCACACATGTTAGTCCCCCCACGTGTAAAGTTTAATCTAGGTTGTATTAGCACGACATATCACAAATCATTAATAATTTTATTCATGTTATGGAAATGTGACTTTGCGAGTTTAAACAAAATTTTGTTTTCTATCTCGCTCCATCAATACCGAAATGAGTAAGTGCCTTCTGTGAATACCAAAATGAGTAAGTACCTTCTGTGAATACCAAAATCGTAGTAAGTCTAGGATTTTGTCTTAAGTTAGTTCTGTGAATCGGGCCCAGTGATAGCTAAGAAATATTCTGCTTCCTTGCCATAGCTTTATGGACCTTTAGAGCTATACCGATACAGAAAACAAAACTGAGCATGTATTAAATAGTGATGGGATAGCCCATGAAGTTGCTCTCCAATCCTCCCATCTCTGCTGCTAAGTTAGATTCATAACCGAAGGATGACGCTGGTTTACAGTACTAAACTACTCACTGTTCTCATGTCCAAGCTGCCTTACTTGAGTACTTGACTGAAGCCTGCCCTTCCCTCCAGCCTTGGAAGTGGGTCTTCAAGCTTGGTCATCAGAGGAAGACTTACTCGTAGTCTTGCTGACGTGGCCCCTACCAGATGCTGCTCATCACCAAGGCAGCCGCTAAGTGTTGTGGTCTGTTGACGTGGATCCACTCCTCTCAGTGCTAGTGTGCTGCACCTCCACGTGGCGACGACCCACATTTACCTGCTTCCAGATCTGCACCAAGCCCAGCTGTGGACCTCTGCTGGATCTGTTCCAGTTTCTGCCTTGCCATCTGCCAGGGGCAGGATCCCAGTGCCCAGCTTCTTTGATTGCACCTTCACAGCTGCACAGTGCTGCACCCATCACCCCTTCTCATTGCCACCTTCGTCCGATCTAAGCGGCCATCTCCTGAATACTGTATCCCCCATGGGTCTGGCCTATGATCTTTGCCACTGCCTTCAGCCTCTGGCTTTTGGTGGGATGCATCATTGCTGTAGAATATGGCATTATCAACAAACTTGAATATATTTAACACGTGCTTGAGTGGGGATGCCTCTTTGTATTGGAATAAAACCTACGCCCAGTAACTTGAGAAAAACTTGCTCAATCTGTTCTACCATGGGCAAAGGCTGCCTAAATGTGTTGGCCCCTCGCCTCAGTTGTTTTCTCAATACTAGTGAATGGAAGCAGGAACATATGACAGTGTATGTTTTTAGTGGTCAATACAAAAAATATATAGGGCAATTGCCATAATTAGTTGTAGAGTGTTTGCTTGCTATTTTCCTTCAAATGTATATTGGAATTCAATGTGCTATTCCGAGTATTGTGTGTTTTTTACAGTTCGTAAGGGAGACGCTCTATTCATGCGTGTGATGATTCCCACTGGTGTAGCAAAGGTGCTGAATAAAAGCAATAGAAGTTGGCCCTATTCTCTCATGCTGGTAATTAACCACTGTCATAACTAGGGTGTAGTGGCCCCATAAATCCCCTGGGCCACAATGCCATTACACCTGCTGCACTAGAGATAGGTAGTTCCCTGATGGTCCCATGTACATATATATATGGCCTTCTGAGTGAATAAAGCAGAAAGACCAAAGCCAGGGCACAATGAATGTAGATACCATTCATCTTTTTTTAAACTGTTTTTATTGGTTTTCAAGAAAGAGAGTAGAAAAAAACCACAGTGATAGAGCAATGCAATTCCCACAGAGAGGGGATCACAAGAGTGAGTTTAAACTCTATACAGTCTATTGGAATGACATTGATGAGAATATAATGCTGCATTGATTTGCAAAGTGTCTTGGATGTTAGTTCCCAATGTGTAGCATGTGTGTCTTTGAATTGCTGCCATGTATGGGTGAAGGTAGACGACCTACTGGTACATAACCCCCTGAACTGGAAATGAAGTGCGAAACTAGGTCAAGTGAGGGAGGTTAGCCAGGGCAGAATATGTCAGAAACCATGTGTTGTATGAGGGCGTCTTTCAAGATAAGGTGGCTAGAGCAGGGGTTAGATGTAAGTCTAACCCCTAATGTAAGTCAGGAGGTGACCCTCCTGACTCGCTCGGAAGCGGTCGCTTCCCACGCTCCCAAGGCTCCTGGTAACGTAGCGCTTTGTAGCTCATCACCACAGCTGATAATTGGCCTGCGCTTCGCTCGCTCTGCTGGCATTACCATTTGCGCTTTTTGTTTGTTTGTTTGCGAGTTCGTAGCACTATAGTGCCTTTACATTGCTCTCATTGCCTGCATTGCCATCTGAAGCTGCCTGATTAGCGTGAACCTAGATTCTATTGCAGTGCTCGCTTTGCTTTTAAATTGAATTGTGCCGATTGAGCCTCTGCCCATATCCTGAGACACCACAGTTTGTGCCCCAGTCTCGCCCTGTTTCGCTTTCTTTTCTGCGTCCATTTTGTTGTTGTTGTGCCTCATAGCCCGTCTCTCCACCCCGCTCCCGCCTCCCAGCTGCTCCGCCCTCCCACAGATACTTGCAGTCCCGTCTGTCCCTACGCTGTGACCCTCCTGACTCGCTCGGAAGCGGTCGCTCCCCATGCTCCCAAGGCTCCTGGTAACGTAGAGCTTGTAGCTCATCACCACAGCTGATATTTGGCCTGCGCTTCGCTCGCTCTGCTGGCATTACCATTTGCGCTTTTTGTTTGTTTGTTTGCGAGTTCGTAGCACTATAGTGCCTTTACATTGCTCTCATTGCCTGCATTGCCATCTGAAGCTGCCTGATTAGCGTGAACCTAGATTCTATCGCAGTGCTCGCTTTGCTTTTAAATTGAATTGTAACGATTGAGCCTCTGCCCATATCCTGAGACACCACAGTTTGTGCCCCTGTCTGGCCCTGTTTCGCTTTCTTTTTTGCGTCCATTTTGTTGTGCCTCATAGCACGTCTCTCCACCCGCTCCCGCCTCCCAGCTGCTCCGCCCTCGCCCCACCCCCCTCCACTACCCACTTATGACAGATGCCTTTGCGCGCAGCGTTCACGCGCAGCGGTGGCGGTGGCGCCCCATACGCGCCAAAGGTAAGCCCGTCTAGGCCCGTCCGCGCCTGGACCGCGCCCAGCGCCAGACCCCCTGGCCCCCACAAGACCCACTCCGCCCGCCTTACATACGACGCAGCTACCCTCTCAGCACTTAACCCCGGCCGACTCCCAACATGCTACCAAGCCGCCCCAGGACACACACATGGACCCTTCACCTGCCACTCCTGCAAATTTGACTGCATCAGGACCCACACCAAATCCACAAACTCCAAACAGAGCTCAGACACTAACCACCTAAAGTGCATCCTGCTCAACACCCGCTCGGTCCACAGTCACGCCATTGAACTCTGGAACCTACTCGACACTACATCGCCGGACGTCGCCTTCCTTACAGAAACCTGGATGAACGCCTCATCAGCTCCCGACATTGCCATTGCCATCCCAGACAGCTACAAGATCATCCGAAAGGACCGCACCAACCAAACAGGAGGAGGCATCGCGATCATCCATAAGAACACCATCCGCATCACGACCAGTTCCGACGATTACCTCGCTACCGCCGAACACCTTCAGTTTCAGTTTTTAACGTCTTTATTTCGAATTATTCTTCAAAAAAGACATACATGTAAACAAAAAATACAATTAGTTTAACAAAGTCATAAATATTTATAAACAAACTAAACAAGAAAATAGCAAGAAATAGTTAAAAAACTCAATTAAACGTACATATAAAGACGTCAAGGGAAAATTATTAAAACATTAGAATATATATTTATATAAGAAAAAGAAAAAGCAGATAGTCAATACTGGTCAGACCATAATATAGTGGGCTAACATACTATTTAGGTTATTCTGATCAAGGAGCTACGAACTGACTTAACCCTTATTAACCAGGCCCACCCAAGGAATTTGGCCATTCCAATGGATAGCCATTCAGCAGTATTAGTTCTCAAAATATACAATGCTTCACTACTCACTCGGGTGTTTAGTCTTGTGCATATAGGTTTTAGCCACTTGTATCGTGGTTCACGGTAAGCAGTACATACAAATAGAAAATGACCTAATGTTTCTTTACAGTCGGTACAACAGGGACAGAAGGATGACTCTGACTTCTGCCAGCCACTAGTAAAAGCCCTTAGTGGCAGTGTACCTACACGAAACTGGTGGTATAGTTTCCTATCCAATGTTTTAAGGATAACATCCCAATAGGTCTCTGTATGGGGGACTGCTTTATAAAGCAAGAACTGGCCTGTCAAGTTCGGTTTCTCCGAAAGAGCAACGTGTTCTTCTTTTACCGTAGACCAAAAGAGAAGTTTAAAATCTTTCTTTGTGGGAAAGGTATGAGAGCCCGGCTCAGACCAAAGCAAGGGAAGACCCATTTCAATCAGAGTGTTCCTAATTAGCTTAAACCATAGTATATCACCCGCCCCCTGTTGCATTCTCACATCCTGTAATTCTTGAGCAAACATGGCAAGTTCAGGGGTGGACCATATGCGTCTCCATAACGCCACCATCTTATAAAGGGCTTGATGTTTGATGGAGTAAAAGCCCATATCCATCAAGAGTGGTAGGACTGGTGTTGAGGGAGGGAGACTCACTAGATTTCGAAAAAATTTATTCTGAATCCTGTCTAGGACAGCCAAGTCCACACAACCCCAAATATCAGCCCCGTATAATATGGCTGAGCTAATTTTAGCACTATAAATTTTGAGAGCGGGCAATACTCTTTTGGTCAAAGAACACCGCTGCTCTTTCACTAAGCAACCGGACAAGCGAGCGAATTTCAGACTAAGCGCCGCAATTTGCTCTTTCCATCTTAACCTATAATCTATTGTGACACCAAGATATGTCATTGCCTCTACCTGCTCCAGACTAGACCCATTCATTGAAACATGGCCCCGCAGTGGTTTATTTTTTGTCAGGACCATGAACTTGGTTTTATTGATGTTGATTTCTAGATCGTTCTCATTACAGAAGTCTACAAATTTGTTTATAGCTGCCTGTAAGCCCTTCTGTATTTTAGCCAGTATAAGAGTATCATCTGCGAATATTAAAAGGGGAAATTTAGTCCCACCCAGTGAAGGAGCATCAGTGGGGGTATCTGAGAGGAACTTAACCACTTGGTTAATGAAGAGTATGAATAGGGTAGGGGCCAGGACACAGCCCTGTCTCACTCCACGGGTCACGGGGAAGGAATCTGTGACCTGGCCCTGGCGACCCCATCTGACTCTAGCAAAATTCCCCTCATGCATCCTGATGGTAAGTTCTAGGAGTGCAATTGGAACACCCATCCTCCTCAGAGCTGCCCACATCTTCCCTCTGGGGACCAAATCAAACGCTGATTTGAGATCCACAAATGCAGCGAAAATCGTGCCACCTCTCAGGAACACAGTTTTCCAGTAGATCATGACGAATCTTAATGTCTGATCAACTGTGCTTATATGTGCCCTAAAACCCGCCTGCAATGGAGACAGAATATCAGCTTCTGTCATCCATGAGTGGATTTTCCCTAGCAACATTCTGGCTATTACCTTTTGAATGGCATCAATAAGACTGATGGGTCGGTAGTTTCCCGCATCAGTTCTGTCCCCTTTTTTGTACACGGGCAAAATCTCGGCCCCTTTCCACGAGTTGGGGATCCTAGTTCCCCTGGCTATTGCATTCGCTAGAATTGTTATGTACGGGACCCAGTGCGCTTGGTCATACTTAAAAAGGTCCGCAGGGATACAGTCCATACCTGGGGCTTTACCATTCTGCACTTGTTTAAGAGCAGAAATAGCTTCCGTTTCAGTAAAGACAATGTGATCAAGTGAGGGCACCGCAGACTGTACACTGGCATCTTCCCTAATAATAAGGGAGATCCGTTCCGTGTCACTGAACTGCACCTCATAATGCTTGACCCATTGCTCAGCTGGGACATAGTTAACCGGAACATGCAGATCACCTGTCCCTCCCCATTTTACAACCTCCCAGAATTTTTGTTGGTTAGATGAGGTACTTGCCTGATATAAGTCTAACCAGCGCTGCTCATCCCATTTAGTTTTTGCCTCTGTTAGTACTTTCCTATAATTAACCCTTGCTAACCTTATTTCCACAGTTGATTTGGATTTGATAGCAGTTAACAGGGAGCTATGGGCAATGCGACAAGTTTTGTCATACCATTTGGTCCTAGTTTGTGCTGGGCCATTTTTCCATCCTTTTACGGGTTCAATAAAAAAAGATTTGATTTTATTAAAAAGAGACTCATGGATCGTCCCAATTTGATCAAGTGAGGTTCCTTCAGCAAATATGGGTACCATCAAGTTTGTAACAGCTAAGACCTCAGTAGCAACCTTATTAATAATGGTGGGGTTGTCTAAGAACCTAGCCCATCTTACCCTTCTGCAATCATTCGTAAGACCAGCGTCTGCTGTAACGATATTGGTTGCAGAATCCATAAGAAAACCCTCATGCATTAATAGTTTTATTACCAGAGGATTATGATCACTTTCTGGTCTTGTGACTACTTCCATGTCCTCCAATATTTTCCAGTACTCTAGTCTTATCAAGAAGTAGTCGATGCGGCTCGAGTGCTGGGAATTGTCAAATGTGACCTTTCCCATCGAATCTGATTTAGTCCTACCATTCGCTGCACGCAAATCCCATTCAAGACAAAGACCTAACCACTGCATAACAGCCTCAGTGACTTTTTTAACTGGAGGAATAGATAAGTGGGGAATATTCCAAATCTGATCAATTTCCCCATAACCCCCATTGTCAAGGTTGGGAAACGGTTCAAAAGAACAATTAAAATCTCCTGCCACCATAACACATTTGTCTCTGCTAATGTTGTTCAATAAAGAATCTAATTCACCTGCCGCTCTCGCGGGCTTCCCACCTGGTTGCCCTCTTGCGTAAATATTAATCAGGAAAAAGTCCTGATTGCTTTTACCAGATAGTTTCAGGGCTAGAATGTCATTGCTTAAGGTGGGAAGGTCTGTTATAGTGAAGGCTAAGGATTGTCTTATCCAAATATCCAGACCTCCCGAAGGACGTCCTTTCGGACCTTTACAGGCTGGTTTATAGTAATTAAGATAGCCAACCCGATAAATAGCGTCAGTTGACCAGCTTTCCTGTAATTTAATTACATCATGTAAGTCCATAAAGGAACCCCAATCATCCTCTGACAGTTTCCCCTTTAATCCCGCTATATTCCACGACAAAGCTGTGAGGGTGTGAGTTGATTTCTCTTCCATATTGACAGTTAAATTCACAGTCTCTTCAGGGATCAAAGGTCTAGGTGTACTATTTAAGTGTGATTCCCTTGCTATCACCCCGTGTGTTATTTCACTAGACCGTAAAACAGTCTCTTCCCTAGGCGCTCTCAAGCTGTCTGGGGAGTAGTTCACTACAGCTCCAGACAGCCCAGTGGCTAAGGGTTCTTTGTCAAGTCAATCCACACCTTCCAGACCGGATAGCGGGGCAAACCTGTTCGCAAGGTGGGGATAAAACATTGGGTAGATCGGGGTATCAAAATGAAATCTTCCTCTAGGCCTGTCCCTTCTAGAATGATGAAGCGGAGTTTGGGGTCTATTTACATATAAAGCTGGATAAAAATAATGCAACGATAGCGTTTGCACGTCCCCAACTCTTCCGAATCTTGGTTCTCTACTAATAAAATCAGCCACCCATGGCTCTCTAAAGCTAATTACCACGCAATCCCCCTCAAGATCTTTCTTACCAAAACCTACCCAATCCACCCTCCTTACATTAAGGATTTCAGGATTTAGATTGGGAGGGAGCGGGCGATTTTTGTTAAGCCAAAATATGACCTTATTATAAAGATCCTTGTGTGTTTCCCTCTTACCATCGCTAAGGGGAGCCACGCCAGTTAAAATGATGGTATAAGGCACTGACTCCGGAGGGAGGTTCACACATTGTTTCTTTGGGATAGGTTTGGTGTTGGGCTGGTAGCTAAGATCATGACCCTTAATGGAAATAGGGTTTTTCTGAGCCTGGGGATTTTTTATAGGCTTAAGCCTTGAGGAACTCTCCGTGATAGTTGCTTTCTTGGGAACAGAGACTATTTTTTGCTGCGGGATCTTTGAAATAGGGGGTCCCGCTTTAGAATTATTACCCCCTCCCTTGTTAACCATGGTAGTAGGCTTCGGAATGATTGGGACAGAGGGGGTCAATCCTTTGGGTGCTAAGCTGGCAAGGATTCTATTGGAAGTCGCTATATTGTCTTTCACCAGCTTATCTAAGGAATCCATTTTAGTATTTAATAATCTTGTCCTTTCGAATAGCGGTAAAAGTAAAGATTTGATTAGCAACTCTATCTTGGCCAAGAATATTCCTTCTGAAATGCTAATTGTGGCGTTATGTTCCTCTATTTGAACAACCGCATTAGTATTAAGTAGCTGTGAGGGGGATAAAATAGAGTTTCCCAGACCCTCGGTTTGTTCATCTGTGACCGATGAGGCTATCCTTTTGCGTTTCCCAGGATTGTGAATAGGTGTATGTTGTGAATGGGAAAGAGAATCCATTTGTTCAGTGCTAATGTTAAGATTTGGCGAGTCTGAAAGACCAGATTTCTCACTAGACTGATCTAGATGAATAATCCCACCATTTAGCAAATTGTCTTGCACAGTATTATTTGCACTTTCTTGGTTTGTCCCCGCTAACTCCACAGTGTAAATCTCGGGAGCAGTTGCCAACACTGACTCTACATTAACATCATGGCTATCTGTGATCAACAAGGGGAGTGGGACAGGGGAGACAGCGTCATTAATTTTGCCAAGAGAAGAACGCTTGCCTGTAATAATGTCAAGCGAAAGGCGTTTTTCAGCTAAGGCGATCTCCTTCTCCAATATAGCAGTTGAACGTTTAAAAAATTGATCAATAGTCCCAGTAAAAGTACCATTGGAGGTGGAGACCTGAACTTGCCTTTCTTTGCCTGACCTTAAAGTCATTTTTAAAAATACAAGAAACGGGATTGTCACCAACCTCAATGTTCAATCAACAAGTTTGCAAAATTTGTTCTTCCAAATATAAGGACTCAACCGTAACTTTGGTCTTTGGTTTGTTAGCAAACTTAGGAATAACTAATAATTAATACCAAGTAAAAAGCTTACAAATAGGGAGAAAACGTTAGAAAGGTGGCCCAGCCCGGCCTCCTGCGGCCCCGGACGGCCACAGACGGTCCCGCCCTTGTCCCGGGCTTCTCCCGGGACGCTCCCGCGCGCTCCCGCGCCGCGGGGGATTGTCTCTCCTTAAATGTGTGGGACAATGAATGGCTGAGATGGGGGGGCAGGGCAAGCAAGGAGAGCGGCCCGATGGCGGGAGGCGAGGGTAACCGAGACTTCTGGGACACGAAGTCCGGCCCCTGACGCTCGCAGCCTTGCCTGCACGGTGATGCTCCTTTTACACGCCCGTTGGTCTCAGGAGTCCAGATAGCGCTGCGGGACCCGCGGAGCGGGTTCCGCGAGGAGTAGGTGAAGAAGCCCTCAGCAGTGATGACGGAGCCCTCTGTGGTAAAGTCTGCAAGTATCCCACTGCGTCCAGGTGCAGCTACCTTTTCTACAACGAGAGGGGGGCGGGGCAAGCAAGGAGAGCGGCCCGATGGCGGGAGGCGAGGGTAACCGAGACTTCTGGGACACGAAGTCCGGCCCCTGACGCTCGCAGCCTTGCCTGCACGGTGATGTTCCTTTTACACGCCCGTTGGTCTCAGGAGTCCAGATAGCGCTGCGGGACCCGCGGAGCGGGTTCCGCGAGGAGTAGGTGAAGAAGCCCTCAGCAGTGATGACGGAGCCCTCTGTGGTAAAGTCTGCAAGTATCCCACTGCGTCCAGGTGCAGCTACCTTTTCTACAACGAGAGGGGGCGGGGCAAGCAAGGAGAGCGGCCCGATGGCGGGAGGCGAGGGTAACCTAGATTTCTGGGACACGAAGTCCGGCCCCTGACGCTCGCAGCCTTGCCTGCACGGTGATGTTCCTTTTACACGCCCGTTGGTCTCAGGAGTCCAGATAGCGCTGCGGGACCCGCGGAGCGGGTTCCGCGAGGAGTAGGTGAAGAAGCCCTCAGCAGTGATGACGGAGCCCTCTGTGGTAAAGTCTGCAAGTATCCCACTGCGTCCAGGTGCAGCTACCTTTTCTACAACGAGAGGGGGGCGGGGCAAGCAAGGAGAGCGGCCCGATGGCGGGAGGCGAGGGTAACCGAGACTTGTGGGACACGAAGTCCGGCCCCTGACGCTCGCAGCCTTGCCTGCACGGTGATGTTCCTTTTACACGCCCGTTGGTCTCAGGAGTCCAGATAGCGCTGCGGGACCCGCGGAGCGGGTTCCGCGAGGAGTAGGTGAAGAAGCCCTCAGCAGTGATGACGGAGCCCTCTGTGGTAAAGTCTGCAAGTATCCCACTGCGTCCAGGTGCAGCTACCTTTTCTACAACGAGAGGGGGGCGGGGCAAGCAAGGAGAGCGGCCCGATGGCGGGAGGCGAGGGTAACCGAGATTTCTGGGACACGAAGTCCGGCCCCTGACGCTCGCAGCCTTGCCTGCACGGTGATGTTCCTTTTACACGCCCGTTGGTCTCAGGAGTCCAGATAGCGCTGCGGGACCCGCGGAGCGGGTTCCGCGAGGAGTAGGTGAAGAAGCCCTCAGCAGTGATGACGGAGCCCTCTGTGGTAAAGTCTGCAAGTATCCCACTGCGTCCAGGTGCAGCTACCTTTTCTACAACGAGAGGGGGCGGGGCAAGCAAGGAGAGCGGCCCGATGGCGGGAGGCGAGGGTAACCGAGACTTCTGGGACACGAAGTCCGGCCCCTGACGCTCGCAGCCTTGCCTGCACGGTGATGTTCCTTTTACACGCCCGTTGGTCTCAGGAGTCCAGATAGCGCTGCGGGACCCGCGGAGCGGGTTCCGCGAGGAGTAGGTGAAGAAGCCCTCAGCAGTGATGACGGAGCCCTCTGTGGTAAAGTCTGCAAGTATCCCACTGCGTCCAGGTGCAGCTACCTTTTCTACAACGAGAGGGGGGCGGGGCAAGCAAGGAGAGCGGCCCGATGGCGGGAGGCGAGGGTAACCGAGATTTCTGGGACACGAAGTCCGGCCCCTGACGCTCGCAGCCTTGCCTGCACGGTGATGTTCCTTTTACACGCCCGTTGGTCTCAGGAGTCCAGATAGCGCTGCGGGACCCGCGGAGCGGGTTCCGCGAGGAGTAGGTGAAGAAGCCCTCAGCAGTGATGACGGAGCCCTCTGTGGTAAAGTCTGCAAGTATCCCACTGCGTCCAGGTGCAGCTACCTTTTCTACAACGAGAGGGGGGCGGGGCAAGCAAGGAGAGCGGCCCGATGGCGGGAGGCGAGGGTAACCGAGACTTCTGGGACACGAAGTCCGGCCCCTGACGCTCGCAGCCTTGCCTGCACGGTGATGTTCCTTTTACACGCCCGTTGGTCTCAGGAGTCCAGATAGCGCTGCGGGACCCGCGAGGAGTAGGCGAAGAAGCCCTCAGCAGTGATGACGGAGCCCTCTGTGGTAAAGTCTGCAAGTATCCCAGATTCCAGATCCACACCGACCCCAAGACCACACTCAGAGGCACCCTCATCTACAGACCACCAGGACCCCGCACACAATTCAGCGAAGACATCACTGACTTCATCAGCCCACACGCCCTCCCCTCCGAGGACTACATTCTACTGGGAGACCTCAACTTCCACCTGGAAAAGAAAAACGACAGCAACACCACCACCCTTCTGGACAACCTGGCCAACCTCGGACTCGAACAACTTGTCAATAGCCCCACCCACTATGCCGGACACACGCTCGACCCAATCTTCACCTCCAGCAAGCACATCTCCTTCAATCACACCACAGCTCGCCACTGGACGGACCACAGCTGCGTTCACTTCAACTACAAAAAGATCACGACCCACAACCCCCCACAACCTATCCCCCGAAGAAACTGGAACAAAATTACTACCGACCAGCTCTTCACATCGCTTCACCAAAACCCTCCCGCCAACTCATCGGACCCAAACCAAGCAGCCACCAACCTCACTCAATGGATCACCCACAGCGCTGACGAACTAGCACCCTTGAAAAACCATCAAATCAAGCAAGGTAGCAAAAAAGCCCCCTGGTTCAACGATGACCTTAAGAAATCCAAGAAGCTGTGTCGTACCCTCGAGAAAACCTGGAGAAAAAACCCAACCACTGACAACCTGGCCACCTTCAAGAACGCCACCCGCAAACACCACCAACTGATCCGATCCACCAAGAAATTAGCAATCAAGGATCGCCTTGACAACAACGCCCAAAACAGCAAGGAACTATTCAACATCGTCAAAGAATTTACCAACCCCACCGCCGGCTCCAACGACATCACTCCCTCCCAAGACCTGTGCGACTCCCTGGCCTCATTCTTCCACAACAAAATCTCCGACATACATAACAGCTTTGGAATCCAGTCCGAAGACCAGTCCTCTCCACCCACCTCCGAACCAAAACCGCCCTCTAACAACCTTTGCGCCTGGAACCCAATCACCACTGAAGACACCGTCCGCCTGATGAACTCCATTCACTCGGGATCGCCAACCGACCCATGTCCCCATCACATATTCAACAAAGCAGACTCCATTATCGCACCCCATCTCCGTGACGTCATCAACTGCTCCTTCAACTCCGCTACCTTCCCGGAAAGCTGGAAACATGCCGAACTCAGCACCCTTCTGAAGAAACCCACAGCAGACCCCACTGAACTTAAGAACTACCGCCCCATCTCGCTCCTCCCATTCCCTGCCAAAGTCATTGAGAAAGCCGTCAACAGTCAGCTTGCCGCCTTCCTCGAATCCAACAAATCCCTCGACCCCTCACAGTCCGGCTTCCGAGCCAAACACAGCACCGAAACCGCCCTCATCGCAGCAACAGACGACATTCGAACTCTACTGGACAACGGAGAAACAGCGGACCTCATCCTACTGGACCTCTCCGCAGCATTCGACACAGTCTGTCATAGCACCCTCATACAACGCCTCAGCTACGTCGGAATACAAGGAAAAGCATTGGACTGGATCATATCGTTCCTCGCCGGAAGAACCCAGAGAGTCCGCCTCCCCCTTTCAGATCAGAGGCTACCGAAGTCATCTGCGGCGTACCACAAGGATCATCACTCAGTCCCACCCTCTTCAACATATACATGAGCCCCCTCGCATCCATCACACGCCAACACAACCTCAACATCATCTCCTACGCAGACGACACCCAGCTGATCCTCTCCCTAACCAAAGACCCAAACACCGCCAAAACCAACTTACACGAAGGAATGAAAGAAGTAAATGTAAATGTAAATGTAGGTGTACTTATATAGCGCAAACCTGTCACCCAAAGGGCATCCTGGCGCTTGCTTAGGGAACCCGTCCTGGTATTCCCCTGTGAGAAACCCCGGCAGGGTGTCCACAAGGTGAAAGCCAGGCATCCCGCCGCGAGGGGCCGTAGTGGAGATTAAGCAAGCTATTGCCCAGAGTTGCAGAGTGTGACCCCGTGATTCGAGTAGGCACCGGAGCGAGAATTGTCGAATCCGTGGAATTTTGAGCCCGAGACCCGCCGAGGCGGGGAATCGAACCCTGGTCCACGGTCGATCTCAGCTTCCGGGTCTGCCGCCTCTAACCACTGAGCCACGCTTCTCCCGCGTAGCCGAGTGGATGAAGAACAGCCGTTTAAAACTGAACTCGGACAAAACGGAAGTCCTCATCTTAGGTTCATCCCCCGCTGCCTGGGACGACTCATGGTGGCCACCGGCCCTGGGAACCGCACCCATACCTACGGACCACGCACGTAACCTGGGCTTCATCCTGGACTCCTCCCTCTCGATGACCAGACAAGTCAACTCTGTCTCATCATCATGCTTCAACACCCTACGCATGCTCAAAAAAATCTTCCGCTGGATCCCCACCGAAACAAGAAAGACGGTCACCCACGCACTGGTCACAAGCCGACTGGATTACGGAAACACCCTTTACGCCAGAACCACAGCCAAACTACAGAAAAAACTCCAACGCATCCAAAACGCATCAGCCAGACTCATCCTAGACATCCCCCGCCAAGCTCACATTTCCGGCCACCTGAAAGATCTCCACTGGCTCCCCGTCAACAAGAGAATAACGTTCCGTCTCCTCACCCACGCACACAAAGCCCTCTACGACCTAGGACCCGAATGCCTCAACACGCGACTGTCCTTCTACACCCCCACCCGCCAACCACGATCGTCCAATCAAGCCCTCGCCGCAATTCCGCGCATCCATAGATCCACCATGGGGGGGAGATCCTTCTCCTATTTAGCGTCCAAAACCTGGAATTCTCTCCCCACCCACCTCCGCCTTACACAGAACCACCTCTCCTTCAGAAAGCAACTAAAAACTTGGATATTCGATAAGTAATGTACCCCCCCCCTCCCCCAAGCGCCTTGAGACCCTCTGGGTGAGTAGTGCGCTATACAAATTTTTGAACTTGAACTTGAACTAAGTCCACTGTTCAGGGGGGGGTCACAACTGGAGTCACATGTGATATCGCTGCAGGAGAGGGGCGCGGTGTGGGCACTGGGGCAAACCTGTATGCAGGTAGAGGTTGGGGAGGCCCGATCAGGCATGCATAGGGCCCATCTAAGAGCATCCCCTTCCAAATTTCCACATCTATACATTGCCCCATGCCAAGCCACAACTGGTGGCGGCGGGGCTGCCCTCCAGTGCATGGTCATGGTTCTCTACGCTAATAGGAGGGCCATGCTGGCTAAGCATGTTCTTGCCGTCTGGCTTCTACTGCGTTTAAATATGCCTATGGCGCAGGCCTCCCATGTGTACATAATAGCAAGTTCAGTGACTTCTCACAATACCTCAAATACTGAGTGCCAATATGCGGAGAGGGCTGTGCATGACCAGAGCATGTGTTGCAGAATGTCTGTCGATGAATGGTAACTGGGACACTGTCGGTGTGCATCTGGGAAGTAATGATTGGGATTTTCCAGGGTTAAATAAGCCTGATCTAAAATGGAAAATTGAATGTTGTTAAATCTGGTGTTACAAGAGACCCGCAAGGCCTACTCCCACTCCTTATTGTGACGTGCCCTTCTCATGTTATCTTCCTCCTTGTCTCGCAGGGCTGTTAATACAAGCCCATGTGTATTCCTTGATCGCCTTGTAGATCCATGTGATCATATGGTGCACCTCTCCCATGTCTCGAAACAAGGTGTGCCTAGGCTGCTCTGTCCATGGGCAGATGCAGCTTCTTCAGCGCAACCTGAAGACATTTATCACCCTAAATTAACTCCCTTAGGAGAGCATCAAGTTGGGGAGGTGAGAGACGTAGTATAGAAGTTGGGGTAGGATGACCATTTTTGACAGGGCTATCCTCCCCATTACTATCAACGGAAGACGCTTCCAAAACGTTATTCCTGGCTTCAGTGAGGGTCGGGCTCTCTTCATATTGCAATCAAAGAGAGCAGCTGGTGAAAGAGGTGTACGCCTAGATAGCTCTGCCAACTAAGTGGGGTAACCCCAAGTTGGATCTCCTGCAGGGATGCGCATGAGAGCAGCAGGTACATGCAGGATTTGGTCCAGTTGACGCGGAGACCCACGGTGCGCACAAAGACGCCCAATGCGGCATGAATGGGGACAAGAGTGGAGAGCACATCATGCAGTTAGAGAAGCTAGCCGTCACTGTATAAGGACACTGCGGTCGTCTTATCGTCTAGGGGGATTCCCCAGACTTGGCCCTCCATCGAATGTGGATGGCTATGGGTCCCATCGCGATGTGACCTGGGAACTGTCCCCCTTCATAGTTGCTAGAGGATCATTTTGAGGCAGGCAGGGAGGGAATAGGAGGAAGGGGTTAACACCCAGCTGCCAGTATCATTTCTTGACCTACAGGAAAGCGCCTTGTTGCTGCTGCACACTCTGGGTGTAGTCTGGGAACAGCATGATGGTTTTGTCTTCAAGTTTCAATGGTCCTTTCTCCCTTGCCACTCTGAGTCCCTGAAATAAAGAAGCTTTGCTAACATTGGATGCAGTGGTATCCGCGGGGGGCAGCGTGCCGGCACCCGGAGAGCCCTTTCCAGGGAGAAGAATGGAGGCCAGGAGGCCTGGACGCTCCCTCCCCTGGGTTACCTTACTCTCCCTTTCCCCATCCTCGAGAGTCCACTGGAATGACAAAGAATCTGAACCAGTTCTCTAAAAATGGTAGAGGTTCTCGGCCCTCAATTCCTTTGGGCATGCCAATGAGCCGGACATTGCTTCTTCATAAACGGTCCTCTGCATCCTGCACCCTCTCCTCAAGAGTGCATAGACAGCCCTGCACATCTCGGGTAGCTTGGAGGAGGTCTATGGTTTGATTCTCTCATCCACCACCCTGTCAGCAAGCTTGCACTGGTCGTCTCAGATGAACCTCTGCTCCACCACAAGGGAACCCAGTTTGTTTTCCATGCAGATCCAGGAGTGTTCGATGTCCGCCAGGACTGCATCCAGCTTGACCACAGCATGAGTTGAGGGGCACTGGGAGGCCTCCGGGGCCGGAGTGTGAGGGACAAGTGTCAGTGGGATGGCAGTCAGGGATTCCTGAGTCAAAGCGGTTGATTGCAGTTTGCCCATCATGGAGTTGCTCCAAGACCAAATAGATATGGCAGTGTAAGGGTCCTCTGCAAAGGGGGCTTGTCTCTGCTGATCTGCATCTTCTAATGGGGCAGCTCCGCACCCGCCACCAGCTTTCCTGGCAGCGTCTGCCACCAACACCATCCCGGGGTGTGGCCTATGTGACGTGGCTGATAGTGCTGCTCCCCACAGACGGTATTGGGCACCCCTGCTTCCCGCGGCAGTTGTCCAATGGCAGCTCCATGTGGGGGGAGTGAAGTGAGCTGGTCATCCCCCCTGCAGCTTTACCGAAATCACAGCAGCCCGCCAAGTCCTTGGGTCACGCTGCCCCTGCAGGAAGGCACATCTGCTGCATCGCCTAGTGTCCGGTTGGCAAGGAGGGTGAAGGGGAGGTTGCACATGTCTGCTTCTAACCTGTTAAGGGAACCTGGGTGTGCAACATGCGTTGTTGCATGCCCCAAGCCCCCTGGGAAGCGGGTGCGCTTCAACTCCAGCCGAGGATGTCACCCTAGGCCACATTCGTCTTCTTCAGGTGGCTGCTTCAGGGCCGCAGAAGTCTATGGGCAGAATAGCCACAAGTGTCTGACATTGGGCCGCAGTCAATGTACATGCATACAGAACAAAATGAAATCAATCCCTGCTGGCCGCTAGCATTGCGGTGCCCCAGGCATCTCTCGAGGATGGGGAAAGGGAGGGTAAGGTAACCCAGGGGGGGGGAGCGTCCAGGCCCCCTGGCCTCCACAATAAACCTTCTCCCTGATAACCACCTCAATGTGATGGGAGGCCTAGGGACATCTGCTGCATCGCCTAGTGTCCGGTTGGCAAGGAGGGTGAAGGGGAGGTTGCACATGTCTGCTTCTAACCTGTTAAGGGAACCTGGGTGTGCAACATGCGTTGTTGCATGCCCCAAGCCCCCTGGGAAGCGGGTGCGCTTCAACTCCAGCCGAGGATGTCACCCTAGGCCACATTCGTCTTCTTCAGGTGGCTGCTTCAGGGCCGCAGAAGTCTATGGGCAGAATAGCCACAAGTGTCTGACATTGGGCCGCAGTCAATGTACATGCATACAGAACAAAATGAAATCAATCCCTGCTGGCCGCTAGCATTGCGGTGCCCCAGGCATCTCTCGAGGATGGGGAAAGGGAGAGTAAGGTAACCCAGGGGGGGGAGCGTCCAGGCCCCCTGGCCTCCACAATAAACCTTCTCCCTGATAACCACCTCAATGTGATGGGAGGCCTAGGGACGCTTGCTGCCCGCCATCGCCACCTCACCTCTTTTCGTCTTGGGACATCCTCGTTAGTCAATCCTAATTATCCCCAGGGCCACCCTTGTGGAGGCCCCTCCCAGGCAGCAAGGGGTTGGAAGGCCCCACTGCTGGTGATGCACTGTTCTGAGCTCAGATGCAGGCCACTGCTGCATTTGACATTTGCAGCCCTGGAGAGTCTTCTGGGCCGCCTGTGGAGGTGAATCTTCGGAGCCCCATCACTAGTAGGGGCTGCAGAGCTGAATTGCTGAGGCAGCCGAGTCCAGCCAACAGATTCTGTCAGAAATCAGGGCTGATGGTGCAGAGCTCTAACTCTGAGCATCCACCATCATGGCCATCCCTGCCACGCCCACCATCTACATACCATAATTTGGATGCAGGCACGCTTCACATAGTAAGCGTTATATGGGCAAGTGTTTTTGGATTTCTAATGTTTTCATTCTTTGGAGGTCTAACCCATTGTTTTCAGTCTTCATTTACTCTCCTTATCGTTGTTTTAAACATATATGCAGAAGATGCACATTTGGCATTCAGAAATACCTCTTTGATGAGCCTCAATTGTTAGTGCAGAAAAATAAATATAATTTCAAACCTGTATTTCCTTGGTTTAGTGGTAATGTGCTGAAAAGCAAAGAATCTAATTGCTAGTGCTCTGCATTAATGGGATTTCTTGGGCAGGCAAGGGAATTTGACTCATCTAACATAATGCTGTGAGGATAATTGATCGCGCCTGTTATTTCTTTTTTGATTTTGGGCACTACCATGGTGGTGGTAGAGATGCATTTCATAGCACCCACGATATCCTCAGAAAAGAGGTATTTTGATGATGAAAAGATGTAAAAAGTGCTTTATGAATACCAGAAACAATATCAGTTAATAGTGATTTGAAGAAGTATACCTCTTTCCCAGGTTATCTGAAAAATATGCACCACTATCAAGATCTTGAAATTATTCTCCCAAAGTGTTCTTTGTGAATGAGTCTAAGCTTCCCAGGACAGACAAATGGTGGATCTCTTGTTATGGGATGGGGACATGATGGGCCCACTGTGGCAACCCTCTCGTAGTTGTTCACTGGGTATAGAGGTTGGCCCAGCTGTGGTAGACCCACTGACTTTTCAGAGCCATATTTTCCTACCCCCATAGTATGATGGATCTTTTATGGTGTACGTGGAACTATCTTCAATTTTGCATGAATAGTGTTGATTCGCATTTTTCCTGCATCATAATCCTTCATTGGAAACATCTTGTACAATTAAAAGATATTAGTATTGTTTCTGAGCTCACCAGTAACACCTCACCATTGACAATTCCCCAAAAACCTGGGCAAAGGATTATGGAAACCCGGGTAGAGTCTCTTAATATTGTGAAGATCTTCAGAATACAGCAAGCCCTCATTCCCTCAATATCTCCACAGAAGGGTTTGTGTTACCAGAGCCACAAACTCCATGTATGGCAGAATGTTAGCATTACAGAAAGGACCTGGTCCCTATACCACACTTCCGCACCCACACACCGATGGGTGGTGGGAGTTAGTAATTACATTGCACTGTCTCCCTGTATGTGTGCATTTATTTGGGTATGTTTGACTGTTTTCTGGGCCTCTGTGAACATACATTATTTAAAGGACAACCCATGGCTTGTCATTGTTTGCTTATGATTGAAAGGCATGCGTAGAAGGTGTACACATGTTTATCTGGAGAAAATGGCTTTAGGGACACTTCCAACAGTTGCCCACTTTGTGAGTATAAAATAATTTTCTTCTCATTTGAGTTAATAATATCTAATGCTCCCGGTTTTATGGTGTTTATTTTTTCGACATTTCCGTGTGTATTTATTCATATTTATTTTTTGCTCATTTTTTTCTGTATTTATTCACTTTTTATTTTATGTTTCTGTATAAATGAAGCTGTAATGGCTATTTTTGCACATTTATTTAACTGATAATTGTATACTTGCATTTGAATGTCCAAACGTTTTCAGCAGTATACAGTTCAATAGCGTTATCTGAAACCACTTCCATTGCAGACCTGCAAAATAACTGTAGATCTGCACTTAATTAAGCTTAAACAGGAAACCTATTGTATTTTTTCATCTCCCCTACCTCTCAGTCTGTACCTACTGACTTGTCACTCATGATGGACAGTAGCACACATCATTAAAAGAAGACCTATTTTCCGTATTTTTCTATATTTAAAAATAAATACAGGCAGTTAAAGCAATAGTTTTCTGTCTGTATATATCTGTAAAAATCAGTAAAATCGGAAAACTGGGAACCCTAATAATATCCTAAGCACATAAAGATGATATCACATTTGTAGACAATCCATTTGAAAATGATAACTGTTCATGCCTTTGTCATCTTCTCTCACTTGCACACTCTTGAAAGCCTTGCTGCCACCCGTGGCGCTATATTAACTCAAGTTTTTTGTGCAAATGATTTATTATGGCATCACTGCAGAGCCCCCTTGTGTGTTAAATGCAGCAAAGGCATAGATAGATTATGAACCTTTTGACTCATATAGCTTGTTTCAGATCTACTGAATCCAGGAACAAGCTTAGATCTGTCTGCCCGGCTCATCCGAGAGCTGTCAGTTTACTGTGGAAGATTATCACACACACTATCAATGCAGGAATAATGGCTAGACTTTGAGCGACTTTGAAAAGCTTTTTGCATTGTGTCTCAGACTTTAGGAGGGAGTAACTGTAAAATAGTGTTAATCCTCTTGAGATCACTTATTAGAATTCCGTGTAACAAGATGGGCAATTTATATATTCTTTAAAATAAAATTGGATAATAGTCTACCTTTTAATGCGATTTAAGAGCTGTGGTATAAAAGATGGTGAGTTAACATAATAAGCTAATGATCACTAATTTATTTATTGCCTTTTTTATGCATTGGTTTACCCGTATTTTCTGGCGTATAAGGCGACTGGGCGTATAAGACGACCCCCCTACTTTTCCTTTAAAATATAGGGTTTGGGCTAAATTCGCTTGCTCATAAAATGACCCCGGCGTATAAGACGACCCCCGACTTTTGAAAAGATTTTCAAGGGTTAAAAAGTTGTCTAATACGCCAGAAAATACGGTAATTGATAGCTAAGAATTATAATTTTGATTTTGTTTTGTTTCACGGTTCCCATTCATTAAAGTACTAGGGTCTTTTTCACCACTAACAGCAAATCACCTTTCACATTTTTCATCTGAAAAATAACCCCTTTGTAGACAATAAGAAATTACTGAAATTTATTTTGTAACAATGACTACATACAGCTGAACATATGGTAGAAAACATCTAGGCCAACAAACCTTTTGCATTACATAGCTTCACCTCCTCTGAAGATAATGCCTTTAGTCCACTGATTGTTTCTTACCTGTAAGTGCTTTAGAAATGTAGATCTCATGTGAAAACCTTTAGATTGCTCATAAAATACAGAACCGCAATTTGTTGATTCCCCCCCTCAGCCCCCTGGCCCAATGGCTAATTTGTGCATTTTTGGGGACCTTGACTTTGCGCCAGAACAAAACATTAGAAAACGTGGAAAAAATGAAGAAGAGAAAGGTTTGAAAATAGTGCTAACATGAGCAAGGATAACAAGCATTTGCAATGCAATTAGTCTCGCCTATGGGACCTTATATGTATTTAGATATGCAGCACATTAGCCTGGTGCTTAAACATCTGCTGTTCTTTAACATGGAGGGAAAGTAAGCACCAAACTGCGTGACATGCCAGGTATGGGAACACATGGAAATAAATATTGCCTTTCAGCTGGAAATGGTATAGTCCAAAGCTCTGTTTTTAATATAAAATCAGGGCCTTCGGTGGTCATATCACTGAAAATACAAGATTTGAAAAAAGTATAATTGTCTACAGGTGCTCGTGGAGACAATTTCTATGGGCTGGAATCTAGAGAATGCTAAAGGGAGGGATTATGGTATTTTACTGACCTCTGCTGGTCGTTTTCTATCAAGAAAGTTAAATAGAGGCAGTTGCCAGAAAAATAAAAATAAAAAGTCATCAGCAGAAAGCAATTCTGGTATTTTATCAAGACAGTTAAATAGAGGCAGTTGAACAAGCAGAAAGAAATTCTGGTATTTTACTGACCTCTACTGGTCGTTTTCTATCAAGACAGTTAAAAAGAGGCAGTTGAACAGAAACAAAAGTCCCTAAAAGGAAGCAGAAAATTCCTAGAGCTGATCTCCAGAGCCCACAAAGTACATACACATATAAGTATATACGAAATTATATACAAGAGGTCTTGAATGCTCAACCTAAAAAGGATTAATAAAATTCAGATAGAGTCATGACTAAGCAATGTTGGTACTTGGAAGCTTGGAACCATAAAAATATGGCAGCACTAGATGCGGGGAGAAAGGCTTCAGACCCTACACTTATTTTTGTACATATTAAGACTTACCTACAGGCAAGGGCATATTTTGGGGGGTGGGGGGGGTTGGTATGTGACACGCCCAAATAAATGCACTACTGTCTTGGTAATTGGGTCAGGAGGCCCTGAGTTGAGCCCTGCTATGTCTTTGTTGATTTTTCTGCTCATCATGATTTCTTTTAACATATTCCTTTTTTGGATCAGGAACTTAAATATATATAGTGACCAGTTTACCAGAAAAAGTAGCAAATCTACACCCATGGAAGTACACCTTGAACAGATATAGACTGACTACTTTTTAGAATTCACAAACATTGACAATAATAGATTTAGAAAGCTCTGCGTGTCTCAAGTTTCTAGGCATACTACTGCAATCAAACACTCAAAAGTGGTCGCACAACTGTTTACCAATAAACAACCCAATGGCAATACATTGGGGTAGCATTTCAAACCATCCTTTTTCACCCACTGTGCCACTCTAGACAGAAGGCCTGATTAAGGGCTTGGCAGATGGAGTGAAGGCAAATAGGGTGGCAGAGGTCTTTAAGTCTGCCACACTGCCTTTACTCCGCCACCAAATTTAGAGATGTCCATCGGCCCTGCAGACATCTCTCTACATCGGCAGGAACGGCTGTTATGGTGGTTCCTTTCACTGTAGGAAACTTTTGATGAGCCAGTGAGTCACAAATGGCAACAGCCTGTCAAACATTTTTCAAAAACTAACTCTCAAAATGGGAGGCTTGTTTTTTATAATTAAAAAACAATAATGATGACCTCCACTCCATGGGAGTGGCAGGCTATATCTGGTGGTGACAAGCAGTAAAACACAGTCATTCGACTGTCCACCCTAAATAGGGTGGAGGGTTGGATGGCTTATCTCCGACAGCAACTATTCACTCCGGCTGTCGGAGGAAGTTTTACACCAAGGGATTACATTTTTTTTACTGCATCAGGAGATTAAATAGTTCGTTTTTAACCTAAAAATTCAAAAGCTGTGCTAATTTATTATTCAAAAAATCCCCACCAACACTATCCTAGTCAAGAACCAGTCTAGTCCAAAATTTTAAAAACAAGTCCCCTATTGTGTATCCCCAGTCCGAACGTCAAGTAGGGAATCCGTGATCTTTACTCCTTGTGTAGCCAACAGCAGTAGGCAGTTAAAACCATTGAAGTAACTTTTGTTGGACCATACACAATTTTTCTTCCACCCGTCTCAGGATCGACAGCTGTGTGGTTGATTTGAAAATTAAATTTTTTAATCAAAGAAATTCGTGTGAGGGGGTCAGACAGAAAGAAAGAAGAGGATACCATCTTCCAAATCAAATCTTTAGTGTGTAAACCAGCCCGTCTCAATCAGAATGCGGGCAGCCTGAGGCATCAAGAGAGGAAAGTCTTCAAAAGTCAATAGAGGACAAACAAGCGGGTTCTCATTCTAAATTTAACAATTCTTCGCACAAACATGGACTAGTGTCACTCTCAGGTAAAGTCCAACCTAACACGAGAGGCCATGAAGTCATATAGCTCTAAACTGGCCAGTAAAATGAAAATTCACTGTCGAAACAAAAAATCCTGTGTCCTGCCGTAAAGTCGGAGTCATGCCAAGATCCTGGACCCATTCATCATGCAGACCAAAGCTTTTTAGTTAGGAAATTTGGAATTCACACCTCTACAAATTTCACTGTCTAAGCTATACCCCTTCCTGCTGGGCTAGGGGGTAAATGGCTTGGTATGGGTTGAAATTATCCTTTCAATTCTGTGTATTCAACAGTGGAATGAGGGACATCAGTTGGTTTCCATCATGTCTAGGCTTGGAGGCATTGCTCATTGGATATCTCATAAAAAAAACAAGTTTTCCCTCTTTCTGACATGTATTTGTAGGAAATAGGGGGGTGGGGGATGAGGGGGGTTGTGGTTCAGTACAGCTTTCGATTTCCCTGTGGCCCAGAATGATCATGATGCTTGGAAACACAAGCTCTTTTCGTTAGATATTAGTAGAAAACGCTTTGGCATGTGCCAGTACACACACATACAACACATACACACACAAAAGCACACCCACATACACATATGGCCACATTATAAAATGGTTGCCATTCCACAGTAGTGATAGTGCACCTGGGTCCTAGAGGACGCAGTGCCAGATGGCACAGTAATGTTGGGGGTGCAATATTAATACAGTATTGAGACTTTCCCCCACAGGAATGCGGAACAAATGTGGGAATTGCTATTTGATCACAATTCCCCCATGATTTTCTGAAAAACTGGTTCTTACACATTTCATAATGTTTTTCTTGTGAAATCTATTTGAGGAAAGGAACTCTGAGGAGCGCATAACTCAGACTCTCGAATTGGCTGATGACTCTTGCTACAGGAGGTTTTAACAACTTAACAGTATTGAGTGCCTCTCTGTGTTCACTGGTCCATTTCTGGTATGATGCATAACAATACACTTTTGAGTAATTAGTTTGTTAGGTCATACATATCAGTTGACAGTTCAAAGAGTAGAGTGCAGAGAGTCCTAGAGGGTAATTTATACTGAGACTCGTGGCCCACCAGTCCACCAGGACAAGGGAGGACATGACCTCTTCTCCCTTGGGAGAGAACCACCCATATTAAGAGATCCCCAAATGCTTAGTGTGGCAGTTGAACAGAGGCAGAGACTTTCCTGAGCAGGTCACCCATTTTCTTTGGATCCATTCATCATTTTTGTTTGTTTTCCAGAATCAAAACCTAAAGCTGGGCTTTCTGTCTGAAAAACATAACAAAATTGTGTTGGCCCGCTCGAAATATGCTCCCAGTGCATGACGATCATTTGCACTGTTTCCTGTTTGGGACCACCAGAATTTTCCTGGTATTCCTGAGCATGAAAAATGTGTGTCAGTAAAACTACCCTAAATAGGTTGGTCACTCCAATGTACATTTACCGACCACCCTGAGGTTGAAGGGCTGCTGATCAAAGGTTTCTGATGAGGGTGTAGGCAAACCGTAAATATGGAGCTGGGGTGCACTACCAATTGCTACTTGAGCTTCCACTCCACCAAAAGCTTAATGAGTCACATACATCCCCTTTACCCTGAGATGTGGTTTTGGTTCGGTTAAATGGATACATACTGGTATTTTCCTCATCCTGTTATGGTCAAATGGTGAAAATTTGCATAAATCAGAATATTTTCCCCTTTGAAACTTACACTTTAAGTAGCAAATATGACAAAATATTCCTTCAAGTGCAAGACGTCTCTGGGGCCCCATAAACCCAGAGTATTGTTGCATGTACTACCCTTGCAGGCAGTGGGCCTGTTTTAATTCCTTGCACTAGGGGTCATGCTTGCCCTGCCACACCACAGAGTGATACTTTGTCCATCAGACCCAAGGGCAATATTGTCTGCTTGAAGGGACAATCAGCAGTCTATGCTGCTTGTGCCCCCTGATCTTGCCTGAAAAGCCTCCTTCATTACATTTGGGGACACTGAAGACCCGCAGCTGGAATCTTCTGGTCAGTAACACTGCTCTTAAAGGGCAGTGCTGATTTACGTGTTGAAGAACAGTTCACAGAGACTTATGCTTTTAAGTATGAGCATACTTGGAAACTGTACTGCCTGTTCCCTTCCCAGATTTTGCACAAACCAGAAAAGCGAGTAAATGAACCTTACAATTTTCAAGCTGCAAAAAAGAAAGCTTCATGTAGAATGAAGTGGACACATTAGTTGCCAAATTCGAGCCCCGACACTGAGATTTGACCCTGGATAAAATGGAACAAGCATTTTTTTATATGGCTTTTGCACGGCGTGGATATTGAATAAATAAGGAATGACGCAATATGACATCCAGGGATGCCAACAGCAGGCTCGCCCTTCAAATCTGCCGCAGGACCTACATAAAGCGCTGTTTGTTCTGAATAAAATCCCTACCGGTTGGGTAACCGAGTCAGGACTCGATCCAAACCCCATGTCAGGTTTTAGAAGAGGCTTTCAAGGGGTCGGTTTGACTTTGGAAACTAGAGCTACAAAGAATGTTTGTCTGACCTGAAGAAGTAAACACCGTGCAGGTTGCTTTGACTCACCAATGAGATCTGAGACTCGCGCTTCTTTGCGTCTTAAACATTTACCTGATTGGTGGAGCTGCGGTCCTCTCAGGCACGTATCCTTGCTTCAAGGAGTATGAAGAGAACCAGTGTTTTCAACCCGCCCAGGTGGCGAAGAAGACTGCCTATGTTTGTACAAGAGATTATTTATCTGAGCTCACTCTTTAAAAGACGTGTTCAACATTTTCTCAACAGGATATTTTTGGCACTTTTATCATTTACTAACAAAATACTTCAGGGAAGAAAGGTAGGTGCACCATTGGTTTATATTTGCATATAGTAGACCCTTGTTTATCTCAATGTTCATAAATCCACATATTGAATTGGGAGGCACACATATTTAGCACTCCATCTAAAAAGCTATAAAAAACAGGCATGAAAGCATGATATTACAGTGTCATGAAACATTTCCTTCCTAATACCAATCTCCCCTATGCCCAATACCCTAGCCCCCTCTCCAGCCGCTCCGTCCATCATCCCCTTTGGTATCGCCTTCTCCACCCGAAGCATACTTTGACCAGTAGGTTATGTATTAACTATAGGGGTATCATGGAACGATGAGCTTTATAGGTGTTTGAGTGCATCATCAGGTCTTTCTCCTATGTAATGCCTGTACGTTGTCTTGTATAGTGCGCGTCATATCTTCCTATTGCAAGACACATCTTGTTCCAGTACAGCCCTGTTGTGGCCAGAGGTGGCAGCCCATTGTCTGCTCTGCTCACTGGAAGAGACAAATCCTTCAAGCTGATGATATCAACGCTTTAGTTTGTGTAGCATCTCTCTCACCTGATACAAGTTATCAATATCCAATACAAGATTCACATACATGTATCTATGTCAGTACGTGAGGACAGAATACGTGACAGACTGTAGTTTCATTATAGCAATGACAGTACACCGGGCTTTGTGCTGTGGGCATTCGCCCTTCTGTGTGCAGAACCTTAAGTATATCCCAAAAACTGACCTTCTTCTTACTATAGAC
Source organism: Lissotriton helveticus (assembly GCF_964261635.1). Classification (NCBI taxonomy): domain Eukaryota; kingdom Metazoa; phylum Chordata; class Amphibia; order Caudata; family Salamandridae; genus Lissotriton; species Lissotriton helveticus. The sequence goes on along the minus strand of NC_136072.1, from coordinate 231,883,587 downwards.
TTCAAGGCCACATTGTGGTAACACCTGGGCATTCCAACGGGGTCTATAGCGGGTAGAGATTGATGTATCATTCCCATAGGTTTACCCTTATTAGCCTAGATATATACCCATCTTTTGTTCTCTGTGATCTAGTTCACACTCCTCCAAATTCTCGCTTATTTTCCGGACACCACTCTTTCTACTGATTCTGTCAGTTTGCTAGAACATTTGGTGTATTCCCATTTGCAGGCATCTGAGCTTCTTTCTGTGCAAGGTGCTATTTCTGATTTATTTTACCATTTGCTATAGAGCAATTACACCAACCGGTATTAGTGTGCTTTATAAGGAACAATCCACAATACAACAAACCATTAAAACAGATAGAAAGTATAACATCTAATCAAGTATAAAGTATAACTGTGAACCTCTGAGGTGGCAGAAGAGGAGGGTTTTTCTTAGTTTCCTAAAGGATTGGATGGCAGGTTGAGTTCTTATCTGTGAGGGAAAGAGTTCCATGAGTCGGTTCCTGTGCCAGTCTAAGATTGCTTCATGGCTTGAGATGCTATGAATTTCAGGGTTTCCAATTGTGGGGACTTGTTGCTTTATGGCCGCATAAAAATAGGTTTGCCATGTACAATGAGTTTTTTAGATGGAGGGCCTTGTGTGTGAGGCAAGCTTTAAAAGATGGATAAAACAGCCTTTTAAGACATACTCACATTTTCTTTTGGATGAAATAGGTCTGGCCTTACAATGAAAGACAGCTTTCAGTTAGATGCCAAAGGACAAAGGCATACTGACTAGAGTGGTGTTGCCAAGGTCCAAGCAGGAGGTGATTAGTGGGTGTGCTGATAGTTTCAGTTGGCTGAGGTACAGAAGGTTCTTGATTTTCCGTAGAGAATGAAGGTAGAAATTGGCAAACTCCCTACGTTTATTTATTTACAGTTCTAGCGAGACACGAATTGTCAAAGGTAAATTATTTTACTAGGACTATTGAATAGGGAGAATCCTTTCGGCTAGAGTCCTTTCAGAAATGCCAGATCAAGTTTGCTTTTTCTTTTGCAGTTGACAAGATGGAATTCAGTTTCCTGTGGATTCTAGAACAGCAAGTTGTCAGACAGTCACTGGTGGAGTATTTTGAGACATGATTGAACAATAAGGATGTCATAAATTAAACTGTATTTAGATATAGTTGTGTGTCTTCCGTATATTGTAGGACGGTGACTCTTGTCTCTCTCAAATGTACACGTAATAGTTGGTGCACAGGTTAAATAGTGTTGGGGATAGTACACACATCATTCGTGAGTTTTTATGACATGTTGCCCAATCTTCACCATTTGGTTACTAAGAAAGAGAAAGGAGGACCTCGAATTCAAGCCTTGGTTTTGGAAGTCCATTCTGTGTTCAAGTTTGTTCAGCATGTTAAGATGATCAACATTGATGAAAGCTGCTTACAGAGCCAGAAAGTAGAGTAATCATGTGCCCTTCTCTTCATGGATGTTATGAATATTATCACAGGCTTTCACAGTTTCAAATCTCTGCTGATACCAGATCAGAAACCAGACCTGTAGGCACTCAATAGGTGATTGTCACTGATGTAGGGCTTCAGATGTTGTGAGACACATTGCTCAATTGCTTTTCCAAGTCAAGGTAAGCTGGGCCACAGTTGGGTAGTACATTTAGATCAGGGGTACTCAAAGTACGGCCCGCGGGCCAGTAGCGGCCCGGCAAGCCTTCAGTGGCGGCCCGCGGAGCTTTAGACCGCACCTGGGTGTGTTTTTTTTTATCTTCAGCAAACACCTCTGGGAGTAGCAGTGCGAGTCAGAGACACTGCTCTGTGGGGGCCCCGGGCGATTCCAGCCACAGTCAAGAGTGGAGCTGCAGGGGCGCTAAGAGGTGAACAAAGCCTCATTAACAAACAAATGGTCGTTTAAAGACCTGTTAAGTACTGGGGTGCCCGGGAGGCTGTGTCAGCCAGGCTGACGCTCAGGGGAGAGGGGGTGGGAGGGGGGAGTACAGCAGGAACTGAGAGTGTGGTGAGGTGGGAGGGCAGAGCAGGGAGTGAGAGCCAGGTGAGGGAGGTGGAGGGCAGAGCAGGGAGTGAGAGCTGGGTGAGCGAGGTGGAGGGCAGAGCAGGGAGTGAGAGCTGGGTGAGGGAGGTGGAGGGCAGAGCAGGGAGTGAGAGCTGGGTGAGCGAGGTGGAGGGCAGAGCAGGGAGTGAGAGCTGGGTGAGGGAGGTGGAGGGCAGAGCAGGGAGTGAGAGCTGGGTGAGGGAGGTGGAGGGCAGAGCAGGAAGTGAGAGCCCGGGTGAGGGAGGTGGAGGGCAGAGCAGGGAGTGAGAGCTGGGTGAGGGAGGTGGAGGGCATAGCAGGAAGTGAGAGCCCGGGTGAGGGAGGTGGAGGGCAGAGCAGGGAGTGAGAGCCGGCTGAGGGAGGTGGAGGGCAGAGCAGGGAGTGAGAGCCCGGGTGAGGGAGGTGGAGGGCAGAGCAGGAAGTGAGAGCCCGGGTGAGGGAGGTGGAGGGCAGAGCAGGGAGTGACAGCCCGGGTGAGGGAGGTGGAGGGCAGCAGGGAGTGAGAGCCCGGGTGAGGGAGGTGGAGGGCAGAGCAGGGAGTGAGAGCCCGGGTGAGGGAGGTGGAGGGCAGAGCAGGGAGTGAGAGCTGGGTGAGGGAGGTGGAGGGCAGAGCAGGGAGTGAGAGCTGGGTGAGGGAGGTGGAGGGCAGAGCAGGGAGTGAGAGCCCGGGTGAGGGAGGTGGAGGGCAGAGCAGGGAGTGAGAGCTGGGTGAGGGAGGTGTAGGGCAGAGCAGGGAGTGAGAGCCGGGTGAGGAAGGTGAAGGGCAGAGCAGGGAGTGAGAGCCCGGGTGAAGGAGGTGGAGGGCAGCAGGGAGTGAGAGCCTGGGTGGTGGAGGGCAGAGCAGGAACTGAGAGCCGGGTGAGGTGGGAGGCCAGAGCAGGGAGTGAGAGCCGGGTGAGGGAGGTGGAGGGCAGCAGGGAGTGAAAGCCCGGGTGAGGGAGGTGGAGGGCAGAGCAGGGAGTGAGAGCCCGGGTGAGGGAGGTGGAGGGCAGAGCAGGGAGTGAGAGCTGGGTGAGGGAGGTGGAGGGCAGAGCAGGGAGTGAGAGCTGGGTGAGGGAGGTGGAGGGCAGAGCAGGGAGTGAGAGCTGGGTGAGGGAGGTGGAGGGCAGAGCAGGGAGTGAGAGCCCGGGTGAGGGAGGTGGAGGGCAGAGCAGGGAGTGAGAGCCGGCTGAGGGAGGTGGAGGGCAGAGCAGGGAGTGAGAGCCCGGGTGAGGGAGGTGGAGGGCTGCAGGGAGTGAGAGCCCGGGTGAGGGAGGTGGAGGGCAGAGCAGGGAGTGAGAGCTCGGGTGAGGGAGGTGGAGGGCAGAGCAGGGAGTGAGAGCCCGGGTGAGGGAGGTGGAGGGCAGAGCAGGGAGTGACAGCCCGGGTGAGGGAGGTGGAGGGCAGCAGGGAGTGAGAGCCCGGGTGAGGGAGGTGGAGGGCAGAGCAGGGAGTGAGAGCCCGGGTGAGGGAGGTGGAGGGCAGAGCAGGGAGTGAGAGCTGGGTGAGGGAGGTGGAGGGCAGAGCAGGGAGTGAGAGCCGGGTGAGGAAGGTGAAGGGCAGAGCAGGGAGTGAGAGCCCGGGTGAAGGAGGTGGAGGGCAGCAGGGAGTGAGAGCCTGGGTGGTGGAGGGCAGAGCAGGAACTGAGAGCCGGGTGAGGTGGGAGGGCAGAGCAGGGAGTGAGAGCCGGGTGAGGGAGGTGGAGGGCAGCAGGGAGTGAAAGCCCGGGTGAGGGAGGTGGAGGGCAGAGCAGGGAGTGAGAGCCCGGGTGAGGGAGGTGGAGGGCAGAGCAGGGAGTGAGAGCCCGGGTGAGGGAGGTGGAGGGCAGAGCAGGGAGTGAGAGCCCGGTGAGGGAGGTGAGAGGGTAGCAGGGAGTGAGAGCCCAGGTGAGGGAGGTAGAGGGCAGAGCAGGAAGTGAGAGCCGAGTGTGGGAGATTGGAGGGCAGAGCAGGGAGTGAGAGCCCGGGTGAGGGAGGTGGGAGGGCAGAGCAGGGAGTCAGAGCCCGGGTGAGGGAGGTGAAGGGCAGCAGGGAGTGAGAGCCCGGGTGAGGGAGGTGAGAGGGCAGCAGGGAGTGAGAGCCCGGGTGAGGGAGGTGGAGGGCAGAGCAGGAAGTGAGAGCCGGGTGTGGGAGGTTGGAGGGCAGAGCAGGGAGTGAGAGCCCGGGTGAGGGAGGTGGGAGGGCATAGCAGGGAGTGAGAGCCCGGGTGAGGGAGGTGGAGGGCAGCAGGGAGTGAGAGCCCGGGTGAGGGAGGAGGAGGGCAGCAGGGAGTGAGAGCCGGGTGAGGTGACAGAGGGCAGCAGGGAGTGAGAGCCCGGGTGAGGGAGGTGGGAGGGCAGAGCAGGGAGTGAGAGCCCGGGTGAGGGAGGTGGAGGGCAGCAGAGAGTGAGAGCCCGGGTGAGGGAGGTGAGAGGGCAGCAGGGAGTGAGAGCCCGGGTGAGGGAGGTGGAGGGCAGAGCAGCAAGTGAGAGCCGGGTGTGGGAGGTTGGAGGGCAGAGCAGGGAGTGTGAGCCCGGGTGAGGGAGGTGGGAGGGCAGAGCAGGGAGTGAGAGCCCGGGTGAGGGAGGTGAGAGGGCAGCAGGGAGTGAGAGCCCGGGTGAGGGAGGTGAGAGGGCAGCAGGGAGTGAGAGCCAGGTGAGGTTGGAGGGCAGAGCAGGAAGTGAGAGCCGGGTGTGGGAGGTTGGAGGGCAGAGCAGGGAGTGAGAGCCCGGGTGAGGGAGGTGGGAGGGCAGAGCAGGGAGTGAGAGCCCAGGTGAGGGAGGTGGAGGGCAGAGCAGGAAGTGAGAGCCGGGTGTGGGAGATTGGAGGGCAGAGCAGGGAGTGAGAGCCCGGGTGAGGGAGGTGGGAGGGCAGAGCAGGGAGTGAGAGCCCGGGTGAGGGAGGTGGAGGGCAGCAGGGAGTGAGAGCCCGGCTGAGGGAGGTGAGAGGGCAGCAGGGAGTGAGAGCCCGGGTGAGGGAGGTGGAGGGCAGAGCAGGAAGTGAGAGCCGGGTGTGGGAGGTTGGAGGGCAGAGCAGGGAGTGAGAGCCCGGGTGAGGGAGGTGGGAGGGCATAGCAGGGAGTGAGAGCCCGGGTGAGGGAGGTGGAGGGCAGCAGGGAGTGAGAGCCCGGGTGAGGGAGGAGGAGGGCAGCAGGGAGTGAGAGCCGGGTGAGGTGACAGAGGGCAGCAGGGAGTGAGAGCCCGGGTGAGGGAGGTGGGAGGGCACAGCAGGGAGTGAGAGCCCGGGTGAGGGAGGTGGAGGGCAGCAGGGAGTGAGAGCCCGGGTGAGGGAGGTGAGAGGGCAGCAGGGAGTGAGAGCCCGGGTGAGGGAGGTGGAGGGCAGAGCAGGAAGTGAGAGCCGGGTGTGGGAGGTTGGAGGGCAGAGCAGGGAGTGTGAGCCCGGGTGAGGGAGGTGGGAGGGCAGAGCAGGGAGTGAGAGCCCGGGTGAGGGAGGTGGAGGGCAGCAGGGAGTGAGAGCTCGGGTGAGGGAGGTGGAGGGCAGCAGGGAGTGAGAGCCCGGGTGAGGGAGGTGAGAGGGCAGCAGGGAGTGAGAGCCCGGGTGAGGGAGGTGGAGGGCAGAGCAGGAAGTGAGAGCCGGGTGTGGGAGGTTGGAGGGCAGAGCAGGGAGTGTGAGCCCAGGTGAGGGAGGTGGGAGGGCAGAGCAGGGAGTGAGAGCCCGGGTGAGGGAGGTGGAGGGCAGCAGGGAGTGAGAGCTCGGGTGAGGGAGGTGGAGGGCAGAGCAGGGAGTGAGAGCCCGGGTGAGGGAGGTGGAGGGTAGAGCAGGGAGTGAGAGCCCGGGTGAGGGAGGTGGAGGGCAGAGCAGGGAGTGTGAGCCCGGGTGAGGGAGGTGGGAGGGCAGAGCAGGGAGTGAGAGCCCGGGTGAGGGAGGTGGAGGGCAGCAGGGAGTGAGAGCTCGGGTGAGGGAGGTGGAGGGCAGCAGGGAGTGAGAGCCCGGGTGAGGGAGGTGAGAGGGCAGCAGGGAGTGAGAGCCCGGGTGAGGGAGGTGGAGGGCAGAGCAGGAAGTGAGAGCCGGGTGTGGGAGGTTGGAGGGCAGAGCAGGGAGTGTGAGCCCGGGTGAGGGAGGTGGGAGGGCAGAGCAGGGAGTGAGAGCCCGGGTGAGGGAGGTGGAGGGCAGCAGGGAGTGAGAGCCCGGGTGAGGGAGGTGAGAGGGCAGCAGGGAGTGAGAGCCCGGGTGAGGGAGGTGGAGGGCAGAGCAGGAAGTGAGAGCCGGGTGTGGGAGGTTGGAGGGCAGAGCAGGGAGTGTGAGCCCGGGTGAGGGAGGTGGAGGGCAGCAGGGAGTGAGAGCTCGGGTGAGGGAGGTGGAGGGCAGCAGGGAGTGAGAGCCCGGGTGAGGGAGGTGGAGGGCAGATCAGGAAGTGAGAGCCGGGTGTGGGAGGTTGGAGGGCAGAGCAGGGAGTGTGAGCCCGGGTGAGGGAGCTGGAGGGCAGCAGGGAGTGAGAGCTCGGGTGAGGGAGGTGGAGGGCAGCAGGGAGTGAGAGCTCGGGTGAGGGAGGTGGAGGGCAGCATGGAATGAGAGCCGGGTGAGGTGACAGAGGGCAGCAGGGAGTTAGAGCTCGGGTGAGGGAGGTGGAGGGCAGCAGGGAGTGAGAGCTCGGGTGAGGGAGGTGGAGGGCAGAGCAGGGAGTGAGAGCCCGGGTGAGGGAGGTGGAGGGCAGAGCAGGGAGTGACAGCCCGGGTGAGGGAGGTGGAGGGCAGCAGGGAGTGAGAGCCCGGGTGAGGGAGGTGGAGGGCAGAGCAGGGAGTGAGAGCCCGGGTGAGGGAGGTGGAGGGCAGAGCAGGGAGTGAGAGCTGGGTGAGGGAGGTGGAGGGCAGAGCAGGGAGTGAGAGCCGGGTGAGGAAGGTGAAGGGCAGAGCAGGGAGTGAGAGCCCGGGTGAAGGAGGTGGAGGGCAGCAGGGAGTGAGAGCCTGGGTGGTGGAGGGCAGAGCAGGAACTGAGAGCCGGGTGAGGTGGGAGGGCAGAGCAGGGAGTGAGAGCCGGGTGAGGGAGGTGGAGGGCAGCAGGGAGTGAAAGCCCGGGTGAGGGAGGTGGAGGGCAGAGCAGGGAGTGAGAGCCCGGGTGAGGGAGGTGGAGGGCAGAGCAGGGAGTGAGAGCCCGGGTGAGGGAGGTGGAGGGCAGAGCAGGGAGTGAGAGCCCGGTGAGGGAGGTGAGAGGGTAGCAGGGAGTGAGAGCCCAGGTGAGGGAGGTGGAGGGCAGAGCAGGAAGTGAGAGCCGAGTGTGGGAGATTGGAGGGCAGAGCAGGGAGTGAGAGCCCGGGTGAGGGAGGTGGGAGGGCAGAGCAGGGAGTGAGAGCCCGGGTGAGGGAGGTGAAGGGCAGCAGGGAGTGAGAGCCCGGGTGAGGGAGGTGAGAGGGCAGCAGGGAGTGAGAGCCCGGGTGAGGGAGGTGGAGGGCAGAGCAGGAAGTGAGAGCCGGGTGTGGGAGGTTGGAGGGCAGAGCAGGGAGTGAGAGCCCGGGTGAGGGAGGTGGGAGGGCATAGCAGGGAGTGAGAGCCCGGGTGAGGGAGGTGGAGGGCAGCAGGGAGTGAGAGCCCGGGTGAGGGAGGAGGAGGGCAGCAGGGAGTGAGAGCCGGGTGAGGTGACAGAGGGCAGCAGGGAGTGAGAGCCCGGGTGAGGGAGGTGGGAGGGCAGAGCAGGGAGTGAGAGCCCGGGTGAGGGAGGTGGAGGGCAGCAGGGAGTGAGAGCCCGGGTGAGGGAGGTGAGAGGGCAGCAGGGAGTGAGAGCCCGGGTGAGGGAGGTGGAGGGCAGAGCAGCAAGTGAGAGCCGGGTGTGGGAGGTTGGAGGGCAGAGCAGGGAGTGTGAGCCCGGGTGAGGGAGGTGGGAGGGCAGAGCAGGGAGTGAGAGCCCGGGTGAGGGAGGTGAGAGGGCAGCAGGGAGTGAGAGCCCGGGTGAGGGAGGTGAGAGGGCAGCAGGGAGTGAGAGCCAGGTGAGGTTGGAGGGCAGAGCAGGAAGTGAGAGCCGGGTGTGGGAGGTTGGAGGGCAGAGCAGGGAGTGAGAGCCCGGGTGAGGGAGGTGGGAGGGCAGAGCAGGGAGTGAGAGCCCAGGTGAGGGAGGTGGAGGGCAGAGCAGGAAGTGAGAGCCGGGTGTGGGAGATTGGAGGGCAGAGCAGGGAGTGAGAGCCCGGGTGAGGGAGGTGGGAGGGCAGAGCAGGGAGTGAGAGCCCGGGTGAGGGAGGTGGAGGGCAGCAGGGAGTGAGAGCCCGGCTGAGGGAGGTGAGAGGGCAGCAGGGAGTGAGAGCCCGGGTGAGGGAGGTGGAGGGCAGAGCAGGAAGTGAGAGCCGGGTGTGGGAGGTTGGAGGGCAGAGCAGGGAGTGAGAGCCCGGGTGAGGGAGGTGGGAGGGCATAGCAGGGAGTGAGAGCCCGGGTGAGGGAGGTGGAGGGCAGCAGGGAGTGAGAGCCCGGGTGAGGGAGGAGGAGGGCAGCAGGGAGTGAGAGCCGGGTGAGGTGACAGAGGGCAGCAGGGAGTGAGAGCCCGGGTGAGGGAGGTGGGAGGGCACAGCAGGGAGTGAGAGCCCGGGTGAGGGAGGTGGAGGGCAGCAGGGAGTGAGAGCCCGGGTGAGGGAGGTGAGAGGGCAGCAGGGAGTGAGAGCCCGGCTGAGGGAGGTGGAGGGCAGAGCAGAAAGTGAGAGCCGGGTGTGGGAGGTTGGAGGGCAGAGCAGGGAGTGTGAGCCCGGGTGAGGGAGGTGGGAGGGCAGAGCAGGGAGTGAGAGCCCGGGTGAGGGAGGTGGAGGGCAGCAGGGAGTGAGAGCTCGGGTGAGGGAGGTGGAGGGCAGCAGGGAGTGAGAGCCCGGGTGAGGGAGGTGAGAGGGCAGCAGGGAGTGAGAGCCCGGGTGAGGGAGGTGGAGGGCAGAGCAGGAAGTGAGAGCCGGGTGTGGGAGGTTGGAGGGCAGAGCAGGGAGTGTGAGCCCAGGTGAGGGAGGTGGGAGGGCAGAGCAGGGAGTGAGAGCCCGGGTGAGGGAGGTGGAGGGCAGCAGGGAGTGAGAGCTCGGGTGAGGGAGGTGGAGGGCAGAGCAGGGAGTGAGAGCCCGGGTGAGGGAGGTGGAGGGTAGAGCAGGGAGTGAGAGCCCGGGTGAGGGAGGTGGAGGGCAGAGCAGGGAGTGTGAGCCCGGGTGAGGGAGGTGGGAGGGCAGAGCAGGGAGTGAGAGCCCGGGTGAGGGAGGTGGAGGGCAGCAGGGAGTGAGAGCTCGGGTGAGGGAGGTGGAGGGCAGCAGGGAGTGAGAGCCCGGGTGAGGGAGGTGAGAGGGCAGCAGGGAGTGAGAGCCCAGGTGAGGGAGGTGGAGGGCAGAGCAGGAAGTGAGAGCCGGGTGTGGGAGGTTGGAGGGCAGAGCAGGGAGTGTGAGCCCGGGTGAGGGAGGTGGGAGGGCAGAGCAGGGAGTGAGAGCCCGGGTGAGGGAGGTGGAGGGCAGCAGGGAGTGAGAGCCCGGGTGAGGGAGGTGAGAGGGCAGCAGGGAGTGAGAGCCCGGGTGAGGGAGGTGGAGGGCAGAGCAGGAAGTGAGAGCCGGGTGTGGGAGGTTGGAGGGCAGAGCAGGGAGTGTGAGCCCGGGTGAGGGAGGTGGAGGGCAGCAGGGAGTGAGAGCTCGGGTGAGGGAGGTGGAGGGCAGCAGGGAGTGAGAGCCCGGGTGATGGAGGTGGAGGGCAGATCAGGAAGTGAGAGCCGGGTGTGGGAGGTTGGAGGGCAGAGCAGGGAGTGTGAGCCCGGGTGAGGGAGCTGGAGGGCAGCAGGGAGTGAGAGCTCGGGTGAGGGAGGTGGAGGGCAGCAGGGAGTGAGAGCTCGGGTGAGGGAGGTGGAGGGCAGCATGGAGTGAGAGCCGGGTGAGGTGACAGAGGGCAGCAGGGAGTTAGAGCTCGGGTGAGGGAGGTGGAGGGCAGCAGGGAGTGAGAGCTCGGGTGAGGGAGGTGGAGGGCAGCAGGGAGTGAGAGCCGGGTGAGGTGACAGAGGGCAGCAGGGAGTTAGAGCCCGGGTGAGGTGAGACAGATAGAGATAGAGACAGATAAAGACATATAGAGACAGATAGAGGCAGAGACAGATAGAGACAGGGACAGGTGGAGCTAGATAGGGTCAGAGACAGGGACAGCCAGAGACAGATAGAGGCAGAGACAGGGAGGGAGACAGAGGGAGGGATGGAGACAAACAGAGGGAAGGAGGGAGACTGACAGAGGGCAGACGGAGGGAGGGAGACAGAGGGAGATGGACAGTGGGACACAGATAGAGGGAGACAGATGGAGGGAGACGGAGAGAGGGAAGGAAAGAGAGGGAGGGAGACAGAGAGAAAGAGAGGTAAGACAGAGAGAGACAGAGGCAAAGAGACAGAGGGAAACCGAGAGAGAGGGAAGGAGGGAGCGAGAGAGAGATAGAAGGACGGAGACAGAGGGAGGGAGAGTTAGGGAGAGAGAGAGAGAGAGAGAGAGAGAGAGAGAGAGAGAGAGGTGTGTATGCTGGTCTGTTGGCTCAGTGGATGAACGCGTCAGCTGCAGGGGCCTGTGTTCAACCTCATGGTCACAGTTTTTTTCTTTCTAGCCCCTTCCCCCTCCCCCACTGACCCCGCCTCCACCGGTGCAGCCCTCGGCCACAAACCCCACTGTAAATTTGGCCCCCGAGAGAAAGTTTGTGAGTACCCATGATTTAGATCAAAGTTGTTTTTTTTCAGAATTTTATTGATCTGGCTAGTTTTCTGGAATGTCTGAAAAAATCTTTGAGGTGAACAATACGGTGAACTGTAGGTATCATGCAGGTCATAAGAAGTGGATTCTTGTTTTAATGGTATTTTCGGGTAAAGAGGCCTGGTAGTAGTCCCTTGATTTGAGTTGTTATACCATTGTAGGTCCTTACAAGATACAGAGGGAAAGAACAACTAGTGTTTTGTGTTTTTGGTTGGAGTTGTTCATTCATGGATTTGTTAGGTGCAATGTTATCAGTAACCATAGTGATTTTATTGTGGAAAGAGGAGATGCGCTATTAGCATTTTGTAAGCAATGATGATGGTAGTGATTTTTACTGAGAGAAGGTATTTGAATAGCAATCTCACAATGTTCAAGAATGTACTTATCTGCTCTTGGACATAGTTAGCCTTGGTATTCGGAATCACCTTGTTAGTATTTCTTCACTAATGCTCTGAGATTGGTCCCAATAATTCAAGATTTCCTACGTCCACCAGACCTTTTCAGCGGTTTGAATAATTCTTCTTAGGTTAATTAGCAAGTCATTGAACTATGGTTGACTCAGTTTGGCCTAAAGTTGTTTTAGAATTGAGAGAAGCTGTGGTGAAAGGCGTGTAAATAGAGCTAATATACAACTTTAAAGCTCTATCAATGACTGCTGCTGGGTTAAATTTTTTGATGTTAGGGAGGAGGAAGTTGTGGGTGATGCATTTAGGGATTTTATTTAGGGTAAGTTTTAGTTAATGTTTGATTTATGGAGAGTTAATGGTGGTTGGATTGAGAAAAGTGAATGGGCAGTAATCAGACCAATCATTTTCAATAGGGGAGCAGGCATTCAATTTCCGCGAGAGGTGTAATGATCATATTGAGAATTCTGACATGCTTGTTTGTCGGGCTGAAGGAGAATTTGGATAGATTGTGTAGGAGAAAAATGTTTAGATTACAGTAGGGTATTGCCCTAGTCAATCTTTGAGGACAGTTTTTTTCATGACATCTTTGGTTAGAGCATGACTTCAATAGTTAGTTGGACAATTACAATGGATTTTAGTTTTGGTGGGTGATAAATAATGCTAAAATGAGTTAGGTTAGAAGAAGACAGTCACATGGAAATTTTGAGCTATTCGAAGGTGACTGCATTTGTTCTTGAACTATGGACTTTGTTGTGCTTGACTACATAATTGCCTGGTAGTGGTCTCAGAAATGGAATTTTGCATGAATCTCTTGGATTTTGTTAAACCATTTAGATATGGCTATATTTAATGTTCAAGGATTTATGCTTCAAATTTGGCAAAATCAAGCATTTCTTCTACCTGGCTGTTTCTGGTGCCTTTCCTAGGAGTGTCAAAAGTGGGCTTGGGGTACTGGGGTTTAGGCCATGGTTGATGCCCTTCAACCCATTGCCCTGTGTGCTAGTCAAACAATGCAAGACATCTTCAAGTCTGCCCTGCGCCTCTTTATTGGGTATTTCTGGTTGGTCCTCTAAGCAGGTTTCATGGTAGTTGCATCAAGGGTTGTATGAGACTGCTGTTGGCTGGTGGTGTTACTGTGCCTGCTTCTGATGTCTATCCCGTCTCATTTCTTTATTTTCTGTGTTTTTGCCTTACTTCTTCACAATTAAACATTTGAATCAGTTGCATATTTTGACAATTGCATGTTGGCCTTTTGTGACCAATGGCATAGGTATTCTGCATGAGGTGATATGGATACAGGGCTTTTCCCTGATATACGGAGGAGCTGCGGCAGCTGAAGTTGAGCTGCAAACGTGCCGAGAGAGCCTGGAGGAAGCAGTACTCGGACTCAGCGAGGGCTTCGTTCAGGCTGGCACTGCAGGGTTACAAGGTGCAGATCAGGCTGGCTAATGCAGCTTTTCTGGAAACCACCCTGAACCAGGTGCCCAACAAGTCACAAGCCCTGTTTAAAATCGTCAGGGACTTGACCCACCCCGTGTGCGTGGCCAATACTGTCCCTGCGTCGCAGGCCTTGTGCGACTCCCTGGCGAGTGCCTTTGAGGAGAAGATCGCAAAGATCATGGAAGGCTTAAAAAACCCAGTGCCTCCTGCTCTCGGCTTGGGAGCTCCGGCCAGCCTGTCCAGTCGACCCCGGCCGGTTGTCTCTGACTCCGGCTTGGGAGCTCCGGACGGGTCACCCAGTCGACCCCAACCGAGTGACCCAGCCCTTAGTTTGGGAGCTCCGGACACTCCTTCCAGTCGACCCCTGCTGAGTGGGCATGCCCTCGGTTTGGAGGCTTCGGGCGTCGTGGCCGGTCAAACACGGCAGAGTAGGCCTGCCTCTAGTCAGGCAGCCCGGGCAGCCCCGGACACCTCGCCCAGTCGATTCCAGCCGAGTGGTCATGCCTCCAGCCTGGGAGCTTCGGAAGCTGTGTCCAGTCGACCCCAACTAAGACACTTCCCCATTCCCTCCTTTGAGAAGTTTTGAAGCCTGGCACGAACGGTGTCATCGGGTTCTCCGCTTGATCCATTGCCACCCAAATTCTGGAAGACATTTCAGGCGGAACTCTTCCAGCCTCTGTACTCCATCTGCCTCCAGTCTTTGGACTCGGCAACAGTTCCCGAGTGCTGGAAGCTGGCAGTCGTGTCACCACTGCTTAAGAAACCGACTCTGGACCCCGCCTGTCTTTCCAACTATAGGCTGATTTCCTTGCTCCCTTTTCCTATTAAGATCGTGGAAAAGTGGGTGACCCGCTCCCTTTCAGGCTTCTTGGAAGAAATCGGGTCGTTCGATGAGACACAGTTTGGTTTCCGTCCAGCGCATGGGACAGAATCCGCACTGGTAACCGTACTTGACAATCTTCGTTCGCGTGTCGATAGTGGTCGGGCAGCCTTTCTGGTGTTGCTCGACATGTCGGCCGCGTTCGATACGGTTTGCCATCGGACCTTCATCAGGAGGCTTGAGGAGTGCGGGGTCACAGAGGGGGCAAGAGACTGGCTGGTATCCTACCTTAACAACCGGCAGCAGATGGTCGCGCTTCCTCCTTTTCGATCGGAGTTGCGGAAAGTAGGGCAGGGGGTCCCACAGGGCTCGGCCATCAGCCCTATACTTTTCAATCTTTACCTCCGCCCTCTGGTCCAGCTTATAAAATCTTTTGGGATCTCGGCTTTTAATTATGCTGATGATACCGAGCTGGTCTTCTCCCTGGAAGGAAATAATGCGGTCCCGCTGGAGACATTCCATCGCTGCATGGCAGCTACAGCGGACTGGCTTCGGGCCAATTCCTTGCAATTTAACAACACAAAGACCGAGGTGCTCCATTGCTCCATGGACCGGATTCCGCGGGTACTTCCGGAGAACTTCTGGCCTTCTACTTTCCCCGAGACAGTGTCGGCGCGGAGTCAGCTCGTAACTTGGGGGTGATTTTCGGCCCAAATTTACAGCTGGACATGCATGTTAATAAGACCATCTCCTCGTGCATGATGCTGTTACGCATGCTGCGTAAAGTCTTGCCCCTTCTCCCTGTACAGGCCAGGCCGGAAGTAGTTCGCGGGACCATACTGAGTCGTTTAGACTACTGCAACGCGCTGCTTCTGGAGGCCCCAAAAAACCTGCTGGGGAAGTTACAACGGGTGCAGAACATGGCCGCTAAGCTGGCTCTCTCTCGCCCTAACCTTAGCTCCTCCATCTTAGCCTTAAGGGACCTACACTGGCTGCCGGTGCACTTGCATGTATTGTATAAAGCGGCGTGCCTAGTGTTTAAGGCCGTACATCGACAGGGCCCAGTGCCACTGCAGAATATGTTCGCTTGGTACTCTGCCTCGCGGCCCCTTCGCTCTTCTTCGGCACAATTGCTTGTGGGTCCGAGGTTCCAGAGAGTAAGGATGGGTGGCCGCTCGTTTAGTGTCGCAGCGGCCAAACTCTGGAACTCCCTGCCACTCCCTTTGAGAAGTCAAAGGGACTACTTCCCGTTTAGGAAAGCCCTAAAAACTCATCTTTTCCCTAGGAATGTTTGAGCAGTGGAAGTGTTGTTGACCGGGTCTCAAGCGCCAGGATGCCCTTCGGGCGACAGGACCGCGCTATACAAGTATACCTACAATACAATACAATACAATACAGGTATGTGATGAAGTGCCCCCAAGCTGAAAGATATCCTCCAGAGTGGATCTCGATTCTAGAGGTTGCTGTTGTGTTCTGAGCTCCAAGCATCTTCCATAAACATACAGTGTTTCACTATTATTCTTTGTCTGCCTAGTAAGGTGTATGCACATACAAATGGATTAGTCCATAGTGGCAATGTATGTAGACATGAAATTATACTCTAAATTCATTTTGCTACTCCTACAGGACTGAAGGGAAGAAGAGAACAACTTGACTGAAGTCCAGTGAGGTGCTCACGAATGACTGTCAGCCTTAGATCAAGTTACAGTGCTTCTTCACATAGTGGGGAAATATAAAGTAAAAAAGGGAGGACACTACATTCGGTATTGATTGTTTATAGGTGTGCTGCCAACACGTTCAACCATCCAATTTTCTCCATCAAAACTTTAGAAACTAGGTCCGCACCCATTCATGAGGTCGATATTTATAGGTATATGATGTACAGTGTCACCTGACCTCTACATACTTAAAGTGTAGGTATCCACCCTCGAGGCCGAGTGTGGCCGATAGGGATTAATTAAAGGGCAGTGGACCGCTCAAGGCCAAACCCATATAGTTAAAGTATCATTCCGCCGTTACTGCTTAGCCTGCCTGAGGCCCTGTGATTAGGCCCCAGTCTCTTTACACTGATAATGAGAATTTCTCGGATCTCATGATGGCCTGCTACAGTGTCACCCACCCACTGCCCATCTGTGGGCCTCCAGGCCCGCTCGCTTCCAGGACCCTGTACCTGGTGTTCCACGCAGGAGCCTTCTTTTGCCTCCACGGGTGGATCTGTACCAGTGGGAGCACAGCTGCACCTCCATGAAACTGCATGGCCTAGCAGCTTTACCACGACCCCAGAGGGTACATTAAACATGAAGGTGGAGGGTTTGCCACTCCATGCTCCTCCTCGCGCACGTTGAGTGCCTTGGTGGACCTGGCCAATGCGGCACCCAGGTGGCACACATGGACTTGCCATCTGCACAACTAATTCCACGCCACCTAGGAGACGGATGACATGGTGGCGAGGTCCCCCCACCTGCACTTTAAGGGAAAATAATTATATAAAATGTTTGAGACTCTGGCTGCCAAGGTGCAGAGAATGTCTGCAATGTGGCTATAAAGGCACTTGACACTTACTTTGACATGGAGCTCAACCCTGACTTTGAAAAGCTCAAACCACGATAGGCCCACCAGGAAGAAGGCAAGAACATTGACATTTTTTATGCCCAGCTGCAGCACCTTGCCAGTATATGCGTGAAACACGATCAGCTCAAGGAAGTGTGCTTTCCGCTCTTAGAGGGCTGTCAAACTCCGTCAACCCATCCTGCGCAACCTGGTATCATGCTTGACGCCATCCATGATGTTGGCCTGTTCATTTAAGCTGTTCAATAGCCAGGCGGAAAAGAAAGAGATGGCCCTCAACAGTCACCTCGTGCCTCGGTGCATCAGATACTTAGCACCGACGGTTAAGACTTAGAGAGTTGATGCCATCTTCAGACGATGGGGTAGCAGCACTGACCATGGTGCCACTGAGGTGTGGCAATTGCAGAACGGAGGAACACCAAGGAGTAGGCTACCTGGTGACAGCCAAGACATGCTCCAAATGTGGAAAAGCTAACCACTTAGCACGTGTCTGAAGGAGCTTGGAGCCAGAGCAACAGCCGCATGCGAGATAAAGACAACCAACCACTCTTAACCACCTCACACTGGTAGATGGCAAATCACAGGAGAGCAGAACAGGATTCCAATCTGTTAAGGGGAGCCCAGAAACATCTGTGAAGAAAACGATGGATTTAGGCCCAGATCCTTGTACTGGGGTGAATGTATGACATTGTTCTACATTCTGTCCATCAACTGTGTTTTTTGTAATTTTCACCCCGAGTGGGCTGGGTATGCTCAGACGTGAGTCCCAGGCTCTCCACACCACTGGAGTCAAGCTATCCAGGCCGAATGAAGGCTGATAGCCAGAAACCGGTCCTTGGATGCTTGATTCCGGTCTGGGAAAGACAGGGCTTGGCAGTTCGGACTGGACTTTTCCCATGAGGCAAAGGGTCAGAGCTGATTTGCATATAGCCAGTGTCTAACCCAGGGTGGTGTGGAGTGAAAAAAACGATGGATTTAGGCCCAGATCCTTGTACTAGGGTGAATGTATGACATTGTTCTACATTCTGTCCATCAACTGTGTTTTTTGTAATTTTCACCCCGAGTGGGCTGGGTATGCTCAGACGTGAGTCCCAGGCTCTCCACACCACTGGAGTCAAGCTATCCAGGCTGAATGAAGGCTGATAGCCAGAAACCGGTCCTTGGATGCTTGATTCCGGTCTGGGAAAGACAGGGCTTGGCAGTTCGGACTGGACTTTTCCCATGAGGCAAAGGGTCAGAGCTGATTTGCATATAGCCAGTGTCTAACCCAGGGTGGTGTGGAGTGAAAAAAACGATGGATTTAGGCCCAGATCCTTGTACTGGGGTGATTGTATGACATTGTTCTACATTCTGTCCATCAACTGTGTTTTTTGTAATTTTCACCCCGAGTGGGCTGGGTATGCTCAGACGTGAGTACCAGGCTCTCCACACCACTGGAGTCAAGCTATCCAGGCTGAATGAAGGCTGATAGCCAGAAACCGGTCCTTGGATGCTTGATTCCGGTCTGGGAAAGACAGGGCTTGGCAGTTCGGACTGGACTTTTCCCATGAGGCAAAGGGTCAGAGCTGATTTGCATATAGCCAGTGTCTAACCCAGGGTGGTGTGGAGTGAACAAAACGATGGATTTAGGCCCAGATCCTTGTACTGGGGTGAATGTATGACATTGTTCTACATTCTGTCCATCAACTGTGTTTTTTGTGGCAGAAACATCTTACAGCACAGCCGGAAAATGGAAACATGAAACAGACACTCATTTGCACCGTCATGGTCGGTTAAGTAACAGTGCCTGCCCTAATTGACACAGGGGCATCCGTCACCATTATGGACTATGAACAGTTCGCGAAGCTTGTGCCACAGCCTCAACTGGAGCGGTCCAAGGCCAACATCTTTCTGTATGGCAGCAAGTGCCCACTACAACCGGCTGGAGACATTATTTCACCATAGAAAAGTGAGAACGCTAGATCCAGAGCCGTTTTCACTGCACCAAGGAGAGGAATGGCCCTCTGCTGAGCTCCGATACGGTGGAAAACCTTGGTCTCATCTTCTATGCCCGATATGTCCACTCCAACACGGCAAGCATGATCTTGAAAGAATTCTAGTGCCTCTTGTAAGGTTGTGGCCGCTGCAGACTACTCAAGTGAAACTTCACATAGACCAAACTGTCTGTCCAGTGGTGCTATGCCACCGCCGTGTCCCCTTTGAATTCAGACCCCAGATTGAAGATGAACTGACAAAATGAGAACAGCGGAACTTTAAAGAAAAGGTCTCAGGCTCCACTCTGTGGGTTTTCCTGCTTGTGGTGGCACCCAAGCAGTGGCAATCAGAAGCAGTGTGCCTCTGTGTGAATATGCGTCTCCTGAACATCATACAACACCCACCATGCCCTCAGTTCTCAACAAGGCACAATGGTTATCCAAAATTGGACCTCAATGCAGGGTACCACCAGCTTGAGCTGGACTCTGCACGTCTCTATATCACCACTTTCTCCACCCATGTCTGCCTCAGGCAATACAAACGTCTCAAATTTCAGCATCTCTTCAGTGGCAGAAGTATTCTAGAACACAATACAGGAGGTACAACCTGGTCTAGAGGGGGGCTTAACATAAGCAACAACATACTAATCTTTTCCGAAACAGTGGAAGAATACCACAGGTGGCTCTGCAGCACCCTCATCCCCTCATATGGAACAAGGCCTGACACTATATAAGGAGAAGTGCTCATTATTCAAACAAATCATAGAGTTCTTTGGGTACAGTTCTCCAAAGATAGGCACCCTATGAATGGTACACATAGAGAGTCACCCGAATGTAAGGAACCATTGCACGGTGTCCCAAGGGAGTGAGATGGTGACTAGGAATGTATCATGGCTCAAAAGAGTGAGTAGTGCAGCACAACTAGATACAGCTGTGTCACCGTCAGCATTCCCAGAAGAGAAGTGGGTCCAAGAAAGAGGAGCAGTGGCTAGCCCAAGGGCCCCAGTGCTAAGTCAGGAAAGGAGGTCAAGAGAACAATCAAATGAAGCCCCTAGACCAACCGTCGATTAACCTGCAAGGAGGGGTGTTATGGAAATCCTCCAGAGAGTGACAGATGCCAGAAGACGGACAACAATATTGTACTGCCTGAGGCCAAACCCAGGGAACGGTTGAATCCTCAAGGACTGAGCATGGGTGGCAGAAGAGACCTGGCCAACGACTAACATGGGGAGAGATGTAGAGTGTCACCCGGCCTCTACCTACGTAAAGTTTAAGCATTTACACTACCATAGAGGGCTGGCACAGCTGATAGGGATAAATAAAAGGGCAGTGGACCGCTAAAGGCTACTCCAATATAGTGGAAATATCAGTGTTGGTGTGACATTATTGAAAAGCCTGCCCTTGAGCCCTGTGATCAGGCCCCAGACCCAAGGCCCTTTACATATACAATAGCAACATGCCTTTTATCAGGACCAGCCTCAAGGGTAGATGTCAAGTGCTATGAAATACAAAAGAGGTGTTAAATAAGGCAGTCTACTGGACTGACCTTCTATATTTTCCTTTCCTTGAAAATGTTGTTAGAGTGGATAATACACAACTGCATACCATACTTAAGCATTGTACATACCTAATGGCATTTTGGACATATTTCCAGAACAGGAAATCATCTGACCCAACACACCTCCCACCCTTTACCTGACCGGGTGTTATGTTGTCTCGGTAGCCCAGGTCCATTTCTTGTATTTCCTACCACTGGCCCCATATTTTGTTGAATTTCTTCAGCCATCCTTGTGCTTGGTATACAGTCCTCTCCACTTGCATGCAAAAGTCCCTATTACGTGCCCATTGAATCATTCAGGGTGCTGTCCTGCTGCCCCCTAACTGCAAAATGACTCTCTTAGCCACCACCAATGCCACATTACAAAACATGAGGGGGCATCTGGGTATTGTCTGTTCCTCTTTCACTTCTAAACACACCACTTATTCTGACCGATCAACTGATTGTCCTGTTACCTGTTCCATGTATACCAGTATACTCAGCCAGACGATCATTACAGCCGGGCACTCCATAGAGTATTCACTAGCATCCCTCTTTGGTTGCAACCTCGAAGGCACCTGTTGTCAGGGTCTTGCCCATTAATTAGAGCTTGGTTCATGTGTGGTATTCTCTGTGTAATATCTTAAGATGTATGAGCCGGAAACCTGCTCTTATCGCTACTTCCTTTTGATACCTGCATGCTTCCTCTCAGTCTGTATCCTCAATTATCCCCAAGTACAGTTCTCACTTTCCTTTTAACCTATTTAGGGTTACATAGATCTGCAAGATTCCGTGCTTGTGCAATGGAGCTGTCAGAAGTTTTTAACTGAGTTTTCCCAGGCATTTCTCTCAGATATGCCATGTATTTAGTCAGAGTGTATTTAACCTGGATGTATATAAATCTTTAGGAGCCCGACAGTCCAATCTGTTCCTGGAGTTCTTCAAATGTCAGCATGCCCATTGGTCCCCAGAGATCTCCCACCTTGAAAGTACCTACTAAATCCCATTGATGATCGCTGTTCAAGGCTTTCAGGTCTTTGAGCATGACCGAGTCCCACAGGGTCATCTCCAGAGGATTATCCCCTTCCAGCCCATGGCCCTGGTAGGGTCTTTCCAAATCGGAATGACTTGGCCATGGGGTTCTGCTGTCTCAATGAGGTATCCCTACTGTATAATGCCCCAGGGTACCCTTGTCGGGTCAGCGCCCTTCTATCTACCATAAAGGCAGGGTCGTCCTGCTCTGAGAAAGGCCCAATCATTGATCACAATCAGCTGGGCTTCCCAATAATGTAGCTTGAGTTTGGGTAGTGCAATTCGCCCTATATATTGGCCATGCAATAGACTCACCAGGGCAATCCTGGGTAGATCTCCATCCCACAACAGTACCCTGGTGATCTCTGTCACTGTTTGGAAAAATGCCTCGGTGACTCTGTATGTTGTGCTTTACAAAACATAAAGGAATTATGGTAAGTATATCATTTTATACAGCAACGCCCTTCCAGATCGTGACAGGGGTAACTTTCCCTAGCAGGCTATGTCTGACTTATATTGGATGAGGAGTTGCCCCACTTTCATTGTTATAAAATCCCCAGGGGTGCAGTGATAAAGATACCAAATACCGAAAGCCAGCTATAGTCCATTGTAGAGGGCAATCCCAGTCCCCAGGGGCAAGCCATCCTGTGGGTGAGTTGCCTCCGGACTTGCACCATTTGATTTGTATCCCAGAGTACGTCGTAAATGTATTTATTATGACCAACACTCTTGGGATAGAGTGCATGGGATCTGCCGAATACAGAAGTAGATCATCTGCATAAAGGGAGATCCTGTCATCCCAGTTCTGGTCCCATCATAAACCTCTCAGTAGCACATCCTTCCCAATCTACTCTACTAAGTGCACAATGGCCAAAGCAAACAGGAGATGGGATAATGGGAACCCCTGTCTGAGATCCCTACCCAGTTCAAATTCCCACAACATTGAGCTATTGACCTGCACTCTAGCCAGCATTGCTGTGTATAATAGCGGACCCAAACAGTAAATGCAGGGCCAATTCCCATCTTTTTTTTAGCACCGTCATTAAGTAGGACCACTTGAGTGAGTCAAATGCCTTCTCGGTATTAAGACAGAGTATCACTGCCGGTTCCTGGAGGTCCTTGCTTTGCTCAAATACAAATAGCGTACAATTACCTTAGACTATGTTTTGTGGCTCTATGCAGCATACAACCTGATTGTTTGCTCCGATCAGGTTACTCACCACATCATAGAGACAGTTTGCCATTACTTTTGCCAGTATCTTTGCCTCTACTTTCAATAGCAAGATGGGCCTATAGGAGGTCCGATTGTTCAGTTGTGTCTCCGTCTTATGAATCAGAACTATGGTAGCCATTTGGATATCCCTAGGTAGGCATCCCAGTGCCAAGGCATCACGGTACAATCTCAGAAGGGGATCACCCCATTTACTCTCCAGGCACTTAAAAAATTCTGCAGGTAGGCCATTTGGGCCTATGTCTTCCCACTCTGAACCTGTTGTGTGGCCGCCACAATCTTTGGTGCTTCTATCCCCCAATCTAGACTATCCCTGCCCTTCGTCATTAATATTGGTATGGGAGTATCTCCCATAAAGTCCTGGAGGGCTGGTTCAACACATTGTTGACAGGATTGATATAGGGTTTGTAAGTAGGATGCAAATATAGAGACTATCTATGGGGCTGTGTCAGCCTTCTGTTTCTGTCCCATCCTATATCTCCCATACCCATCTGTGGCCTTCTTCTCAGTGGGCCAGCAAGGTGAGTAATTTCCCAGCTTTGTTACCCACTTCATATTGTCTGTGCTCACACAAGGGGATTGTGTTCTTCTCTCGTCAGTGCTATCTGGTGTGCCAGAGGTGCCTTAGGGTTGTCCTGGTAGTCCCCTCCAATTGCATCAGGTGTTTCTCTAGAGATTTCACCTTTTCTGATGTCTCTTTACATTTCCCAGTTATTTTAGATTGCTTCTCATCGCTGTTTTGCATGCCTCCCAGAGAATTATATCATAGTCTACTGACCCCTCATTCTCAGTGAAATAGCCTTTAGTGGATTTCATGAGGTATTTCTTTGCGTCCCAATCCCTGATATCCCTCGGGTCCAAACACCATTGTGGCGTGTCTATTCAGGTCTAGGTAGTTTTTCTAGAGTAAAACACTGAATGATCTGAAATCCCCCGGGGTAGGAACATGGTGTCTCTGTATCTATGTCCCAGTACTAGTGGTACTAGAAAGTAGCCTAATCTAGCACCAGTGTGCAGGGAGGACGCATAGGAGCATTGTTTCATGTCCGGGTGTTCGGCCCTCCACATTAAATCCATAACACTCCCTTACTCCCCTGCTCCCTACTGCCTCATGTGGTGGACCTCGAACTACCCACCTCACCAATGCTTGAGGTATCTGTTGCTCCTGTCCCATGAACTTGTAGTTAACTTCTATCAATGGTAGTACTATTAATGTAAACCCGTTTGCCTCTTGTGGCTATGTATGTAGTGGGATCTGTGGGCCACTCTGCAGTAGTGTTCCTCACCTGTTTAATTATTCTCATTTATGAGTCTCTAGCCCAAAAGAGCAACCATATCTCTCCGACGATTCAGTCTCTACTGCCTCTTCTGCGGGCAGGGATGTTTGTAATTGCTTTAGGTCAAATTACTGTTGGCGTGGTGATCTGGGGTATCTCTTTCCAGTTCTCTCTAGGGCCTTGTGTTGTCCCCATGTCACGGGCCTTCAATCCTCTAGTCAGTTCCAGGCCTCGTCTGATGAGGTAAAGAACCATGACTTACCTTACGATAGGATTTTCAGTTTTGCCTGAAATAACATCATGTACTGAGGATTCTGTTTCAACAGTTCTGCTTTTGCTTTGTCAAATGACCCTCAGTGGCCCTGCACATTTTGTTTATAGTCTGGAAAAATCTGAATCTCTTGGTTTTCAATCCTGATCTGACCTTGTCCCCCAGCCATCAGGACTGCTCCCGATTCCTGTAAGTAAGGAGTCTTGCAATCACTGGTCTGGGTGACACTCCCCAGCTTAGGCGGAACCCCAGGTATCTGGTGTACACTCTCCAATACGAAATAGGCAGAGAGTTGTTTGCAGCAGCAAAAATACCCTGAGAACTCTCTTGATGTATTGTTAAATGTTCCTGCCTTCCAGTTTCTCTGGTATGCCCACCAGGCATATGTTGTTCCTCTGGGGTCGTCCCTCAGCATCCTCTGCCCGTGCATGCAGGTAGGTCGTAGCCTCTCTGAGATGGCCCATCTCTGTTTGCAATGGTTTGATACTTCCAACATTCTCCTCCAGTGTGGATTCTACTCTTCCCACCCTGACCGGAGATCTTGTGTAGATCGGTAGGCAGGAGATTGATGTCATGAGTGACAGTTTTTTTGGTTCCAGCGGTACTTTTGTATCTTCCACCGCCTGCAGTATCTCTATCACGGACGGCTCTGCCATCCCCATTGTTTACTGTTCGTCCTGGCTCCTCAATTCGTTTCCCTGCATCTGGGCATGAAAGGTATACTGGGCCTTATTCACTAACTTAAGACAAAATCCTAAACTTACTACATTTGGTATTCATAGAAGGCATTTAGTAGTAGTAAAGTTAGGATTTTGTCTTAAGTCTGTCTTAAGTCTGTCTTAAGTCTGCCCTAAGTTTGTCTTAAGTTTGTCTTAAGACTGTGTTAAGACTGTCTTAAGTCTGTCTTAAGTCAAACTTAAGACAAAATCCTAACTTTACTACTACTAAATGCCTTCTGTGAATACCAAAAGTAGTAAGTTTAGGATTGGTCTTAAGTTAGTTCTGTGAATCGGCCCTGTGTTTAACATCAATGGACCAGGGTCGACTTGGGTCCCTTGTTGCGAACCATTGAATGTTTTTTGTCGCTGAAGACCCTTGTGTAGGGGGGTCAAGAGTGTCTGCTGGCTCACCCAATTGGGTCTGCTGCTGCAATCTGTATGCCGGGGGTGGTGGGGTGTTGTAGCGACTGGTTTGTTAGGTGCAGTTTACTGTGGTATGCACCGTTGGGGCCGAACTCTGCAGCTACAGTATTTATCTCACTCAGCCACTTTGTTGCTGCTCTGTCCTGTGAGCTGGTCTGGTCTCGCTGCCTCATGTTTGGCTCCACTCCAGTTCCCTCAGGCCTATCTCGTCTGATGACCAGACTAGGCACTGCCCTTCAGTCCATCTACCCACCCATCTGGTAAGCCCCAGCTGGTCCAGATGCTTTCATGGGGCTCTGGCTGCCATGTTAGGCCCACCCATCCACGCCTCTTGGCGGCATCATAGTCCCCGGTCCCTACCTTGCTGGGTCACTTTAAGCCCCGCGGTTCTCGCAGCAACTGGGTCCTCACCCCATTGGCCTCTGGTATTCTGGATCACTACATACTCTCTCCTTTGGCATACCCCACTGTCTGCTCCATCGCTCCCCAGGCGGCTTGAGCTGTCACCATTGTCAGAGGCCCTGTTCTTGTGTGGGATGCTGTCAGGGGCTCAGCAAAGTCCCAATTCAATTCACTCCGCTTTTCCATGCATTCCTGGGCATTTTTTCCAGGATTTGGGGACGATTTCTACCTTCCTCGGCGGGAGCACCGTGATAGTGCGCCATCTTGATTCTGCGCCTGGCCACGCACCCCTAACTACCAGCAACCTTCTATATTTTCTATGTCAACGATATTTATCAGAGTTTAAAGTACGATCTCGCTCAGACCATGCTGAACTTCATCAGGGATTTATTTCATTCATGCTCCTTTGTACATATCCTCACAAAAGGCCCTTTCAATTGATATTTCGATGTTTTTGCAGCAAATTGATTGTTTATGCAGGCTGGAGTCAGAATATTACCCCACCAAAGACACATGAATCCGTGTCCAAACATCACTCTGGTTGGCCGACCATAAGCTAACCCTCACGGCACTCAATAAACAATTTAAGACACATTTGATCTGACAATTTCTGAACCTGTGAAAACTTGTGATGTATATGGCATCCACTGGGTGTTTAATACACTTTTATATTTTTTGGTTTGATTTATAAAAGATTGCCGTATTACAAGGCTAGAGTAAATGATGGCTTTCCTTCTCTGTAACAAGACTAAGGATAAAACAGAAACATGTGCCTACTTCTTGAGAGAAATCAAGAAATTGAGATCCTGCTTTAGTTGACACTCTAACAACCATACACCGTTAGGACTCTTTAAAACACTAAGGTGAGATAAAAACATTAAGGATAGAAATCCCAACAATCAATAGAAACATTGACTAAACCTAATATGACCTTATCCTTGTGAACAAAGTAAAGAGTATACACCACGGGTCAAAGCATTGCTCCATCAGCACAACGCATTTTAGACTCTCGGGAGATTTTTCTAATCCACACGAGAAGACAGTGGATCACAATTGTGAAAATGTAATCTCTAAATTATGAAATGGCCACTAAAACACCTTCTGCACAAGGCTTACGTATACTTTGAAATTGCTGCTATAAGATATTTATTATGTTTTAAGTAAGCTTGACCATTCCTTACCTGGAGTCCTCTTTTGTTTCCCAGATCACCCTCTTCGATCCTCTCCTCTTTTTATACCTTATGCCACCCAATGTCACTTTGTTTAGTAATGCTGCTGCCAAAGCTTTTTACATACTAGAAAATAAACACAATATAAAATACAAAAAAATGCAATACTTTTTGCACTGATAATTTCACAATTTGATTCATGCATCATTAACATATGGATGAGGTGGGATGATTGCACATTTTTGCAAAAAGATCCTTTCCAGTGCAGGGGCCTGGAGTATCCATCTCTCTGCAAAAGGACTTTTTATGCATCAGGCTCAACATCTTCACATATGTTGCGAATTTATACCTTGAGCGATCGGTTCTGGGATGTCTAGGAAAAAAGTTCAAATAGATCTGTTATTGTCGACCTAGATACAAATTATCTGGAATATTTTGTCCAGTGGATCGCAAACCCGTTTAAAGCGCGCTGCTCCCTCTTATTAGCCATTGCTCTCAAATTAGAAAATGATGTTTGCGAAGAGAATCCAAACAATTGCTCCATCGGAGGTCTTTAACTTGAGCCTGCACATCTATAATTAGTTCAGGGCTTTTATTAAAAGAGGAACAAAACAGGTGCACAAAGAGGATGGAGTGGTGTGCCATCTAAAAGCAACACTCGTAAGGAGGACAATAACAATTTGTAAAAAGAAAGCATGGAGTGAACAAGCTGAAGTCCTTTTGATAACTGAGTTTGGTATTATTTATTCTTTTAAATCTTGCAATGTTATTCGTAGGAGAGGTCTCAATAATGGCTCTCTCTTGGAAACTGTGTGAGGAGACCCTAATTTTCTCTCCTACTAGGTCTAAATGTAAACATGTTTGATGCATTTGTATTAATTGAGTTGTTTTACATTATTTTAAAACAAACACATTTTACTTAGAAATTACAATATACATGTTTGACTAACTTTGAAGCAAAAACACCATCTTTCCAGCTTTCAATATTTTACAGGATTGCAATCTGTACTCGCCTGACCAGTGATTTGGAAGAGTTTGTGATCATCATCTGAAAATGTCATGAACTGGTGGTCGGTTTCAGAAAAGTGACTCCTATGCTATACCCAACACTCCTAAATACAATCCCTTACCTCGGCACTGTGCACGTTTTCACTCGCCCCTTCCCCCAAGGACGTTTTAAGGATTTTGGGGGCCCTGGGCCAGATTTATTTTGGCGGCCCAGGGCCAGATGTATTTTGGGGGCCACTGTTCGGAACAACTTTGACTTTATGATCCAGTTTCAGCTCTTTCATGCCCTCTTTGGTCAAATTCTAAATGTGTGTATTGCTGGTATTCAGGGATAGTGATGTGTGTTTTAAATATTGTAACACTGCAGCAGTTCACTTATGTTATTGCAAATAATCTCTGTCACACCCTCCCATTCCTCATATGTGAGGTCCTGTACTGATCTAAAAGAAACTTCTTTTATGGATTTTGCATGAAACAAACACATTTTGTCGGCACAATGTCTGTAATAGACTCTCACACATTAAAAATAAATGATAGAAAAATGCTATTTACAACAATCTGTTTAAAAATTATTCAAGGTAATCAGGACAAGACTCTTTGTAGAGCAACCTGGCTCTATGAGGGGCATCCTGAAAGGCTGGGGCCCTGGGCTAGAGCCCACTTTGCCCATGCCTTAAAACGTGTCTGCCCCCAAGCCAGGCTTTTCAACCCTTCAGTGTATGGATGTGCTGCAGTACACCAATAACTATCTCATTCTTTTCAGCAGCTGCACCCCCCAGCTAGCACACATTGATCCTGTAATGAACACCACTGGCTTTGGTGTTGAAGTTTCACGGATAACAGCTTTCTCCTAAAGCCCATAATCACGTCGCTGGTATTTCCAGCATGTAAGGTATCCCTGCATCTAAACCGTGACAGCTTCAAACGGCACGCCATGTTTCTGCAGGGGCGCTTCAGTTGTAAACATGCCTACCTACACTAGGGTTCTGCTAGGCCGCATGTGCACGGACCGGCAAGAGCAAAACTAACATGTGTACCGGCTGCTAAAATTAAAACCCACATATGCACCAGCTGACCAGTACAAATGAGCACTGACAAAGCCCAGAGGTCTGGCCCCGGCAAGCCTTTGATTTTCTCATGTATTTCTTTTTTTTTGCAAACACGTACAATAAATGTTAAAAGTATAAAAGTAATAAAAAAACAAACATGTAGAAATGTCTAAAGGGGGCAGTTCATAAGTTTTAAAAAAAAGTAAATAAGAAAGGCGCCAACAAAGAAATGACCCAATGTAAAAATACATTTAAATGAAATGAAAGAATAAGGAAAGCAGAGACAGAACTAACAGCCCTAGCAATTAATTAGAATGCTTTCTAGATGGATAAGCATATGTGGAATGGCAAATTACCGATACTCATGGTGAACAGAGCCAATGGCTGAAGTGGGCTGACCCATTACTCCGTGCTCTACGATGGGCTTTGCGGAAGCAAAATATAGATGCAAAATATAGATTAGCCTCCAGATAATCTTTCCTGCTTAATGAAAAATGAGTGAGATATTTCCCAAAATGAAATATGGAAGTCAAATAGTAATCTATCTATCTATCTATCTATCTATCTATCTATCTATCTATCTATCTATCTATCTATCTATCTATCTATCTATCTATCTATCTATCTATCTATCTATATATAAATATTTATATATATATATATATATATATATATATATTCACTGAAAAAACCATAGGTTATAGACCATATATAGTTAGGAATTAGCATTTACAAAACCTTGAAAATTCACTGAAAAAACCATAGGTTATAGACTATATATAGTTAGGAATTAGCATTTAAAAAACCTTATTTTACTCACACAAAACCATTGAAATTCCATATATAGTTAGTTGTACTAACTATATATCGCGCACCCGCAATCCACTGCTGATCATGTCACATATTACATCATTCATGACATGGTCAGTGACATCACTGATGACATCACTGATGACATCTCAAATGACATCACTGATGACATCACTGATGACATCTCAAATGACATCACTGATGACATCACTGATGACAACATCCAGTGACTGTATGTTTCTGTAAAGTTAAAATATGTCTTACATATTGAAGAATGAGTGGATGTAGAAGTGTCTGAACAAAGGATTTAGTAGGTGCATGACTGACTGTATGAGTGAGTGATTAAATGTGTCTCACTGAGTGCATGGGTTAGTGACTAAACTGTCTTAATTTGTGCATCATTATGTCTGTTGTTCTGTAAACTGCTGCATGTGTTGATCACTAGCTATATGATTAACTATATGGGTTATTGATTGGTTGCCCAAGTATTTGTATGGGAGACTGAGAGTGTGTATGGGTGGCTGGGAGGTGTATGACTCTCTGCATAGATGTATGGGTTCAAAAGTGCATGTGGAAACAGCTGTATGGGCGGTTGACTGTGTGCATGACTGTATTGGTGAGTGAATAGATATCTCAGTGCTACATGTCAAAGTAAGTACATATGTAAAATACAGTACATGTGAGAGTTGACATATATAAATAACTGTGCATAAGAGCCAGTGAATGTGTGAGTGGCTGTATGGATCATTGTGAACTTGTATCCAGGATTGTATAAGTGAGTAAATATGTTTGAATAAGTAAGGTGTGTTTAACTGTATAGTTAAGGAAATGGAGGTGTGATTGATTGTTTGCATGACTGACTAGGTGTGTGTGTAACTTCATGGATGAGTGACAATCTGCGAGTCTGTGTTTACACTGAGTGTATCTAAGGTTATATTAGAGTCTGAAGAGGTTCATCGTATTATCACATGAATGATGTCATCAGTGATGTGATCAGTAATGTCAAATGAGATGTCATCAGTGATGTGATCAGTGATGTCATTTGAGATGTCATCAGTGATGTCATCAGTGATGTCATTTGAGATGTCATCAGTGATGTCATCAGTGATGTCATTTGAGATGTCATCAGTGATGTCATCAGTGATGTCACTGACCATGTCATGAATGATGTAATATGTGACATGATCAGCAGTGGATTGCGGGTGCGCGATATATAGTTAGTACAACTAACTATATATGGAATTTCAATGGTTTTGTGTGAGTAAAATAAGGTTTTTTAAATGCTAATTCCTAACTATATATGGTCTATAACCTATGGTTTTTTCAGTGAATTTTCAAGGTTTTGTAAATGCTAATTCCTAACTATATATGGTCTATAACCTATGGTTTTTTCAGTGAATTTCATTGGTTTTTTAAAAGCTAATATCTATAGCTGTAAAATGTATTCTTCTTTAAATCCAAAAATATATTTTATATGTTTATTAATAATTTTTTTAAAATATTTTTTTTGTTTCGCTCCCGGTCCGCGAACCGGGAAGCTTCCCGTTAGCTCAATTTGATGCCGCGACCCGGTCCGCGAACCGGTAAACGGTCCGTTTGCGCAACTGCCACGTTAGAAATCATTATTGTGACGTGTCGCGGAAGCGTGACGTATCACGTTGTCGTGTAATGCGTCTTATGACGCGCCGCGTTAGCGCACCCGGAAGTGCTCTGGGGCGCGGACCGAGGCACGAAACGCAGCTCCCCGGAAGCGATCCGCGGCGCGTCGCGAAAGCGCGACGTATCGCGTTACCGCGTAATGCGTCTTATGACGTACCGCGTTAGCGCACCCGGAAGTGCTCCGGGGCGCGGACCAAGGCGCGAAGCGCAGCGACCCGGAAGCTATCCGGGGCGCGTTCCGCAGCGCGTAACATAAGCGTGAGAGGTCATGTGACTTGTTAATAACACTTTTCATTGGTTCATTTCACTTTTGGTTTCATAATGTTGTTAGGCTTGGTCATGTGACCTAAAAATAACACTTTTCATTGGTTTAGAACTATTTTTTTTTCTCAAATGATGAAAACCCCTCCTTCTTTTTACCTCATTCTTACTTTCTATTTCCAGAGAGCAAGACCTATTTTTCACAATGGCTTCTGTAATAGCTGCAGCTGGTGCTTCTCAGCAACCACCACCACCACCACCACCAAAAGGACCACCACCAACACTGGACTTTGGTAGAGAGGAAGATAATGAGGACGAAGAGGAGGAGGAGGAGGAAGAGCAAGTAAGGCAGTTCCTGCCAGAAACACCAAGGCAGAGCCATATTAAAGAGCACTACATATGGCAATTCTTTAAAATTCCACCTGGACAAAAGAAGGTCAACGCACCCCAGGTGTCTTGTTTGATTTGCAAAAATATACTTTCTCGTGGCAACCCCAACAAGAAATACAGCTTTGGCAATCATACAATGATTCGCCACATGGAGCGATGGCATCCTAATAATCTTTCCCAAGCACAAGTAAGGGATCTTGCTGCCAACCCCCCAGATGCCATCCCCAGCACCAACAGGGGACAAAGCTCATTCGCCGGACCAGAAGGCCGAGAAATAATCCCCAACATTCAAGCTCCTTTTGCACACTACAAAATAGTTTGTATATATTGTGGAGGAACTATTGCTTATGGAGAGAAGAGTATTACTTTGATTAACCGAGCTGGAGAAAATCATAAATGCTACAAGATGAGAAAACAATGAATCCTTTTTATTTTTTTTTGCTCCTGTTGAGACATGTTCTAACCCTGATTTTTTGTTATTTCCCCCTTACAAAACCCAAAAAAAACACAAAATAGTTTTCAAAAATCAAAAAATTGTTCAGAAAATTCATTAAAAAAAAGAAAAAAAAGAAAAAGAATAAAAAAACAGTTCTTTTCAGAACTACCTTCCATTTATAACAAAATTGCCAAAATGTTTATACCCTGTCTTTCTTTTCTCCTCATAGTACGCTCCTCGGACCGCTACCCGGTGCGCGTACCGGGCGCTACCCACGCCAAAAAAACAAAATATATATTTTTTTTTTGTGCCCCGCGGGGCCCTTTTAAAGCCTCCACATTAAACCTAGGGGGTCAGGGAGGATCTACTATGCCCCCTTATGGTCATTTCCCCCTTTGTTTTGGCCTCCTCTTGTCTCTCAATCCTACCGAGAGACAAGATGGCGGCCGCTCCGGACTGTTTAGAATGTTGACAGACACCGAAGAGCCAATCAGCTTTGCTACGCGAAGTTCCGGTACGCTTAAGGTCCGCGGACCGGAGCGCTGCCCAGAGCGCGCTTACAGATATATATCTTTTTTTAAACGTTAATTTCTCAAAATCCACTGGAGCACATATATTGAGACCTACAAAAGGCACATCGGGCTACCAGTCCCTACAATTTTGCCAAGTTTCATGCAAATCCATTCAACCGTTCGGGCTAAAAGTGAGGCCAACCGCCCTATGGAAAACTCAATGTTAAAAACACGTTTTGGGACCCCCCTTTTTTCTCGACCCCCCCTGGACGAACCCCCCCCAAATTTCCAGGGGCTGCTCAGAAACAAAATGTTCCATTTTCCAGAAAATTTCTGCCAATTCCGTCCACAAACGCCAAAGTTATTAGACATAGAATTTTCAAAAATCCCATAGGGAAAAAATCCTAACTATATATACCTACTGGCGACCGCCAGTAGGTAATATATATATATATATATATATGTATATATTACCTACTGGCGGTCGCCAGTAGGTATATATAGTTAGGATTTTTTCTCTATGGGATATTTGAAAATTCTATGTCTAATAACTTTGGCGTTTGTGGACGGAATTGGCTGAAATTTTCAGGAAAATGGAACATTTTGTTTCTGACCAGCAACTGAAAATTTGGGGGGGGGTTTGTCAAGGGGGGGCTGAGAAAAAAGGGGGGTCCCAAAACGTGTTTTTCCCATGTTAATTTCCATAGGGCGGTTGGCCTCACTTTTAGCCCGAACGGCTGAATGGATTTCCACGAAACTTGGCAAAATTGTAGATATTGTTTGCCCGATGTGCCTTTGCTAGGTCTCAAGATATATGCTCCTGTGAATTTTGAGTAAATTAGGTTTAAAAAAAGATATATATCTAGAGCCGCGCCCCGGTGCGCGTACCGGGGAGCGCTCCGGGCTCGCCACGCGACTTGCGCACGGCAAGCTGATTGGTTCTCGGGTGTCTGTAAACATTCGAAACAGTCCGCAGCGGCCGCCATCTTGTGTCTCGGTAGGATTGAGACACAAGAGGTGGCAAAAATCAAAGGGGGAAATGAGCAAAAGGGGGCAGGGTACACCCCCCTGACCCCCTAGTTTTGATGTGGGGGCCATAAAAGGGTCCCGCGGGTAAAAAAATAAATTAAAAAAAATTCGATTTTCGCAGGGGGAGCGCCAGGTACGCGCACCGGGGAGCGTACGGGGGAGCGTACCATGGAGATAAAAAATGACACTTTAAAAAAAAAAAAATAGCATTTTTTTATAAATTGAAGGTAGTTCTGAAAATAACTTTTTTTTTGTTTTTGTTGTTTTATATTTTTTTAGACTTTTTAAAACGATTTTATATTTTTTTGGGATTTTTGTCAGGGGAAAAACAAAAACAGGGATTCCAAAACTGCTCAACAGGAGCAAAAAAATGTGAAAATTTAGGGACTGGCAGGGCAGCGGTGTTGCTGTTTCTTTATGGCAATGAGTTCAACACTCTGCTCCCCATAGCAGAGCAGTTCGTCACACTCCGTGCACAGAAATTTGATGCCTGCAAACACCGGCTGAATGTTAGGGACCATTCTTCCACGGGGTGGTCCCGAAGGTGTTGCTCCACCAGTGGAGGTGCTGCCGCCATCTGTGGGTAAATTCCGTGCCAGCTCTCTGACACTCTCCCTGGCAAAGTTGTTAGGGTGTCTTCTTTTCACATGCCTGATTAAATTAGCATTTCCAAAACTATATTTTTTCAGAGGATTGCCTCTGGATAAACTACTACCACATATTTTGCAGGTTACTTTCGGAGCGTTGACTTTTTTTTGTCCTTCAGGGATGTCATAAAATTTCCAGATGAAATGGGTTTTTTTCTTCTGCTGAGGAGGGTCCTCATCTAAAAATCCGTCTGAATCACTTCTGGATGACTCTCTTGCAGCCATTGCTGTAGATCAGAAAAGTAGGAGATGAACAAAGTACACAGAACAGCTCTTGCTCTCTCCAAGTACAAAGCAATAGTGAGAGAAATGGGTGGGTTTCACACAATTTGGAAAAAAAAAAGTTCTGAACCAATGAAAAGTGTTATTTTAAAGTCACATGGTTTGACGCGGTTACGCTACGCGCCCCGGGGCGCGTCCCGGGGCGTGTTTCGTAAGCGCATCAGGGCGTTTACGTTGCGCGATCGTATGCGCTTCCGGGTGCGCTTACGCGGTGCGTCGTAAGACGCATCTCGCGGCTACGCGCCCCGGGGCGAGCCGCAAGATTGCGCTTACCCGTGCGTTCACCGGTCCGCGCCCCGGGAGCGCACCAAAAAGAATAAAAAAAAAAAAATGACATAATTATACAATATAAAATTCGATTTAAAATGTATTATTTTTTAAAAATATAAAGATTTGCTATTAAAAAACCTATGAAATTCACTGAAAAAACCATAGGTTATAGACCATATATAGTTAGGAATTAGCATTTACAAAACCTTGAAAATTCACTGAAAAAACCATAGGTTATAGACCATATATAGTTAGGAATTAGCATTTACAAAACCTTATTTTACTCACACAAAACCATTGAAATTCCATATATAGTTAGTTGCACTAACTATATATCGCGCACCCGCAATCCACTGCTGATGATGTCACATATTACATCATTCATGACATGGTCAGTGACATCACTGATGACATCACTGATGACATCTCAAATGACATCACTGATGACATCACTGATGACAACATCCAGTGACTGTATGTTTCTGTAAAGTTAAAATATGTCTTACATATTGAAGAATGAGTGGATGTATAAGTGTCTGGATGAAGGATTTAGTAGGTGCATGACTGACTGTATAAGTGACTGATTAAATGTGTCTCACTGAGTGCATGGGTTAGTGACTAAACTGTTTTAAATTGTGCATCATTGTGTCTGTTGTTTTGTAATCTGATGCATGTGTTGATCATTAGCTATATGACTAACTATATGGGTTATTGATTAGTTGCCCAAGTATTTGTATGGGAGACTGAGTGTGTGTGTGGGTGTCTGGGAGGAGTATGACTCTGTGCATAGATGTGTGAGCAGTTGATTCACTAGATGTATGGGTTCAAAAGTGCATGTGGAAACAGCTGTATGGGCGGTTGACTGTGTGCATGAGTGTATTGGTGAGTGAATGGATATCTCAGTGCTACATGTCAAAGTAAGTACATATGTAAAACACAGTACATGTGATAGTTGACATATATAAATAACTGTGCATAAGAGCCAGTGAATGTGTGAGTGGCTGTATGGATTATTGTGAACTTGTATCAGTGATTGTATAACAGAGTAAATATGTGTTATTATATGTTCCAATATGTAAGGTGTGTATAACTATATAGTTGAGGAAATGGAGGTGTGATTGATTCTTTGCAAGACTGACTAGGTGTGTGAGTAACTCCATGGATGAGTGACAGTCTGTGAGTGTCTGTTTACACTGAGTGTATCTAAGGTTATATTAGAGTCTGAAGAGGTTCATCGTATCATCACATGAATGATGTCATCAGTGATGTGATCAGTAATGTCAAATGAGATGTCATCAGTGATGTCATCAGTGATGTCATTTGAGATGTCATCAGTGATGTCATCAGTGATGTCACTGACCATGTCATGAATGATGTAATATGTGACATCATCAGCAGTGGATTGCGGGTGCGCGATATATAGTTAGTGCAACTAACTATATATGGAATTTCAATGGTTTTGTGTGAGTAAAATAAGGTTTTGTAAATGCTAATGTAATTTGTCCAGCTCCTCGTTGACAGCATCCGAAAATAGATCAATTTTATTCCCAGGTGACAAATTACAGAAAACAAGAAACAGTAGCAGGGAAAATCTAACAACTGGGGAAAGGAAAGCACTCAGATCACTCATGGACAATGGCAAAATTACAATCAAGCCCGCCGACAAAGGGGGCAACATTGTAATAATGGATACTATGGATTACAAAAGAGAAGCTATGAGACAACTAAATCAACAGCAAAATTACTCCAAACTCTCGAACAATCCAAGTACCAGAATGTTGAAAGAACTGAAGGACCATCTGAATGAGTGGCACCACAAAGGATTACTGAATGAAGAAGAGAGGAAATTCTTAGACATAGACTTTCCAACAATGCCCTGCATATACTTTCTGCCAAAAATACATAAGACTCTAGTAGACCCCCCAGGCAGACCAATCGTTTCTTCCTGCAGTTCCATATATGAAAATCTATCGAGATATGTGGATACTTTCTTGGCGGCAATTGCCCAAAGCATGCCGTCCTACATCAAGGATACTGGCCAGTTCCTTCGAACAATTCAGGATATAAGATGGAATGAACAATATCTTTTAGCGAGGAAAGAAGCAAGGGATTTTTCAGGACGAGTTTCAAGTAAATCCGACAATCATGGCAGAAAAACATAAGGGGGAAACCCCCGGAACTAAGAAACGCAGGAAAACCAGGAGAGGGGGGTATGGGAACAGAAGGAATAGGCTCCCCGCTGGTGACCAGGAGCAAGAAGAAGTACAACAGACGACAGTGAGCAATAATACATCCGATAAATTGACAATCATTAATTTGACGCCATGTGTTCTTACAGAGATTGAGAAAGAGGTACTACAGTTGGGACTGACCTTTTGCCCCAAGAAGAAGATTGAATATACGCAAACGCTGATTGATCTTTTTAAATTTGCCAGAAAATGTAAGTTGCGGAATTTTTTTAAATTAAGCCCCAAAAAAATGGATGGGCGTGATAAGAGAAAGGTTGCTCTTGATACAGACATTCTAACAGCACGAGATGTACCGGCAGTACAGGTACTGGAGGAGCTACAGAGGGAATCGGTGGAGGAGGCAAATCCGGCTGGATTTGTGGGTATCGAACAAAGAAGTGTCTTAACCAACTTCAGGCCAGTATCCACTTTTGTTCTTCAAATGCCGAATGACATTATTGACACTTTTGTAGAAAGGGTCACTAAAGACCTGATGAATATGCGTGACTGTGACAATAGAAGCAAAACTGAGTATAACTTCACGAAAGAGCAGTAAAAGGCAAGTGAAGATCTGACAAGTGACCCTTTATTAACTTTGAAACCTTCTGATAAAGGGGGGAATATTGTATTGCAAACGGCGGGGGCATACAATGAAGAGGCACTGAGGCAACTGAATAACAATGAGTCTTATGCCAGGGTAAAGAAAAACGTATATGAAAAAAGCATTGGGGATTGTCATGAAATGTTGAAAAAGTGGTATGAGAAGGGGATGCTAGAAACGGAAGAGTATTTATTTTTGAGAAAATTGAATCCGATCATTCCCTGTTTTTATCACTTACCCAAGGTATACAAAAATGCTCTCAGTCCGCCAGGCAGACCTATTGTGTCATCTATAGGGAGCCTGGTGGAACACATTTCGATCTATATTGACCACTTTCTATCTGAGTTTGTGATCAATCTGAGATCGTATACTAAGGACACGAAAGATTTCCTGGGGAAACTAGAAAAAATTACCTGGAGAGAAGGGGACTTGATGATAGCAATGGATATCATGAGCTTGTACACCAGCATTGCACATCCCCAAGGTCTGGAGGCGGTACGATACTATCTGGGTAACAGAGAGGCGAAATACACCGAACACAATAACATGTTGTTAGAATTCTTGAGATTTTGTTTATATAACAATATCTTTATCTTTGAGGATCAGCACTTCCAACAAGTGTCAGGGACGGCGATGGGAACCTGCTTCGCCCCCAGCTACGCAAACTTATTCGTGGGCTGGTGGGAGGAGCAGGTGGCCTGGGCAGCAGAAAAAGGGTCATGGACAGAGAAAATAGTCACCTGGCACAGGTATATCGTCGACCTCTTCATTATTTGGAGGGGTCCGAAAGAAAGTGCTGAAGAGTATGTAAGAACATTGAATAACAACATTTATAATTTGGAATTCACTGTGGAGATGAGCACACAGTCTGTTAACTTCCTAGATTTGGAAGTAACAGTGGTTGAGAATAAGATCTGTACCAAGCTGTACCGGAAACCCACTGCGGGCAATTCGATCTTGCATGCCCGCAGTGGACACCCTCCGAGGCTAATAAATAGCATCCCATATGGAGAGTTACTCCGTATAAAGAGAAATAACACACGTGAGACATACTTTCAAAGGGATGCGGGTGAGTGTGCAAGGAGATTTCGTAACCGGGGGTACAATGCACAGACTTTGAGGGGAGCTAAAACCAGAGTGGATCGCCTAAAAAGGGAGAAATTGCTAGAACCACGTACTGAATACAGTAAAAAGGGAGACAAGAATGTTGGTTTTAGAATGATTACCACATACTCAAAGGATGCTACAAGACTCATACAGATATTCAGGAAACATTGGGGCCTGCTACAGATGGACCCGATTATTGGAATAGAAATTCCAAGGAGACCCCTCCTGACGTTCCGTAAAGCCAGGTCACTCAGAGACAGCCTCACATGTAGTTATAAGAAAAAGGAACATAAAGGATTCGCTAAGGAGGTTAAAGGTTTTCATCCCTGTAAAAAATGCAAAGCTTGTGAGAGAAGCAAAAAGGTGGCTACCTATAAGATACCAGGGATAGAGAAACCGAAAGTGATAAATAAATTCCTAACCTGTACTACTCCCTACACGGTGTACTGTTTGCAGTGCCCATGTGGGTTGAAGTACATAGGGAGTACCATCCATCAAGCGAGGATTAGAGTACTGGAACATGCCAGGGCAATAGCCAATGGTGATATGACGTACCCTGTGGCGCGGCATTTTAAGACTCTACACAAAGGAAACAGGGATCTGTTGACATATTTTTGTTTAGATCATGTACCTATGAACCCTAGAGGAGGGGATAGACTTATGACCCTCAGGAGGTTGGAATCGAGGTACATAATCGACCTCCAGACGAAGGCACCAGGAGGTTTGAACACACATGAAGAATTGGCTGTTCATTTGGGTGACTAGGTAGCTGTGAAAAGGAGATGTAACTAATGAATTTCGATTGTTAACAGTTGATGTTGATATAGAACATTGATTACGGGCAGCATTTGTCCATCGGGGAACAGGATCATAAGGAGGTCGATATTATATATGCCCATCTATGGGCTGCATAACGATAATGTAGGCAGTGAATACTTCTGATGGCCCATCTGTGGGCGATAGTGGCGGGTATCTTGATCTCGCAAATCAGCAATATGCACATTGTGATATGAAATAATTGAAGAAACCAATTTTGGAATATATCAAAATGTAAATGCATGTCGACTTATCTGCTTTCATGTTTTCATGTTGAATGTAAACTGATCGATTGCATGTTCCAAGATGGCGCCTATGAATTGATACTGTGGTCCGTTAACAATGTCTATGATATGTGAACATAAAAAACGGCCGTTTCGGCACCGCCATGTTACCATCGACGAAGGCGAATGCCGAAACGCGTCTGGACACCGTGAGCTCACCAATAAATCTTTGAGGTCGCCACCCTGAGTGCTGGTCTTCTTTGCGGGGAACACCGCGGGATTTTTGGAGCGAATATATATATATATATATATATATATACATACATACATACATATATATATGTAGGTATATATAGTTAGGATTTTTTCCCTTTGGGATTTTTGAAAATTCTATGTCTAATAACTTTGGCGTTTGTGGACGGAATTGGCAGAAATTTTCTGGAAAATGAAACATTTTGTTTCTGAGCAGCCCCTGGAAATTTGGGGGGGGTTCGTCCAGGGGGGGTCGAGAAAAAAGGGGGGTCCCAAAACGTGTTTTTAACATTGAGTTTTCCATAGGGCGGTTGGCCTCACTTTTAGCCCGAACGGCTGAATGGATTTGCATGAAACTTGGCAAAATTGTAGGGACTGGTAGCCCGATGTGCCTTTTGTAGGTCTCAATATATGTGCTCCAGTGGATTTTGAGAAATTAACGTTTAAAAAAAGATATATATCTGTAAGCGCGCTCTGGGCAGCGCTCCGGTCCGCGGACCTTAAGCGTACCGGAACTTCGCGTAGCGAAGCTGATTGGCTCTCCGGTGTCTGTCAACATTCTAAACAGTCCGGAGCGGCCGCCATCTTGTCTCTCGGTAGGATTGAGAGACAAGAGGAGGCCAAAACAAAGGGGGAAATATCCATAAGGGGGCATACTAGATCCTCCCTGACCCCCTAGGTTTAATGTGGAGGTTTTAAAAGGGCCCCGCGGGGCAAAAAAACCAAAAAATGTTTTTGTTTTTTTTGCGTGGGGAGCGCCCGGTCCGCGAACCGGGAAGCGTTCTGGGCAGCGTACTGCAATGAAAAATGAATGATAGACTTTTCAAATACTGTATGTTAATTGATTGTTGGTTTTGTTGATTATTTTTTATTTTTTTTTATTTTTTAAGCAATTATTTATTATTGTGATTGTGTTTCAAAATTTAATAACATTTCTAACATTTCACTGTCTGAAATGTCGTCATTTTCATTGAACATAGCTTGTAATCTATGAGGGTGTAAAATGTCCTCATTTTGAAGGAGGTCATCCACTGCTTGCACACATTGCAGTAGTTCTTGGTCCCAAGTTTCATCCATAAATTCTATATAATTTGGATCAATTAATTCTTGGCTGCTCTCTTGCAGGACAATTTGAAATGAAAATTTCTGTTCGCCTTCCATGTTGCCTGAAATTTGGATAAAAAAAATATATATTAGTAGAGATAGGGCACTGTTGGGATTAATTTTAGATAGGCATTTTTTAACAGAGAATTTATCTTTGGGCAGTGTATAGTATCAGAGTGGAAGTAGGAATATAAAAAAGTGTATGTGATTTAACGTAAGTAAATTCATAATTATAAAAGAGAAGAATAACTCCATCCATAACTATAACAGAGAAGTCTATCTAAATCTATAACTACTACAGAGGGATAGTATATAACTATCAGAAAAAGTTTACCATATTAACTTATAGTGCACAATATAGTTCAGTCTTTAAAATAACAACTTACCTTTAGAAAGAAGTTGAAGTGATTAGTGAAAATCCAATTGAAATGTACACCAGGAAGTAGTAGTCAAAATGGCTGTGTTTCATTCTCTTCTTTTATATATATTCAGGTACATAACCAATCAAATGTCAGGTAAAAAAAGTAGAAAATGAAAGTAACATTTTAATTGGTTGTCAATTCCAACACTTCAGATGTGTTTTGAGAAGTAATTTACCTCAGGGTATTTAGAGAGGTCTACAGGCTAAATGGCTAAATGGAATTCCAATCAAATTTGTGAAAATGGTAGGGATTGGTATGTAGTATGAGCTAATCTATATTTGGTGAAATTGTCTCCAGTGGCTTTTCTGTAAACTACTTTCCCACCTTTTTTGATGGTGCGCTTCCCAGGGAGCGACCCGGTACGCGAACCGTTGAGCGCCCCGGTTCGCGAACCTTAAGCGTTACGGGAGTCCACCATTTTGTGTTTCGGTTAAATTAAGATACAAAATGGAGGGCAAATAATGTTCAGAATGGGTAGAAGGGGGCACGGTAGACTTATCTTGACCCCCTAGGTTTTGTGAGGGTGGCTGAGGAGGCTTATATGTGCGAAAAAAACCCATTTTTTTTTTAAATTTCGCGAGGTTAGCTCCCGGTTCGCGTACCGGGTAGCGCCCCAGGGAGCGTACTTTGTTGAAAACTAGTGAAAAATGTTACAGTAAAATAATAATTGTGAGTGATCAGATGTAGGGTAGCTCTGAGAAGAGCTTTTGGGTTTATGGTACATTTAGGTACTTATAAGTAGGTACCAATGCACAGTCTTAAATTCAGAGTGAAAATTCTGTTGCCCTCATCTGAGAAGTGAACTCCATCTCCTCTGTAGATATCTTGCATGTAGTAACGCAAGTTATTGTTGTACATGGAGCCCATTCCATGGTCTCTCATGTAAGCTGAAACAGATTTGTTTACATGCTTCCTCGACTTCTCAATTTGTGGACAAAATTGGTTTGACCACCTCCATTTCTGTCTTTGGCATATATCTGAATATACCAAGGCAGTCTGAGGAA
Source organism: Lissotriton helveticus (assembly GCF_964261635.1). Classification (NCBI taxonomy): domain Eukaryota; kingdom Metazoa; phylum Chordata; class Amphibia; order Caudata; family Salamandridae; genus Lissotriton; species Lissotriton helveticus. The sequence continues at coordinate 231,841,527 of NC_136072.1, read as the reverse complement.
AAAGTGCCATTAATTGCTCAAAGGTGTCCTTTAAAAGCATTTCCAGACCTACCCCAGTCAAAGTGCCCAAATCATTACCTCCACAGTGCACAATTAACAGGTCAGGTTTGGGCAAATGCATAAAGGTTTTCACGAATGGTATCAATTGGTGACATTTTAATCCTCTGTGGCCAAACCACTTAATTTCCACATCTTGTAAATTGAGGTTAGGTAATTTTCTGTTCTCAGCATACCTGTGAGCCCAGTGGATATAACTATGTCCAACAATCCAGACAGAAAACATGGTGAGAGAAGGTTCTCCTGCAGTCAGATGAAGTGTGGCAATGAAATGGCAGTTGAAAAAATGAGAGTTTAAAATGAAAAAAACTGTGGAGTTTCTGTGTTCATGAAGCAGTAACAGTGATTGGTGGATTTTGATTGCTGAAAACAGAAAGTTAGGGTGCATGGATGAGTTATTTGAAAGATGTATTTTGAATGGTCAATAAAAAATCATTAAATGAAAGAATGCACTGGATATGCAGGTGCACTGAGAGTTCAGAGTTCAATTGCAACATTGTTGTGTGAACTTGCAAACACCAGAGGTCTTCCAAGAGGTGGTTGCCATGCAGAAAAGGCATGAAATGGCAGAGGGGGGAAGGGTTTTCATTTGAAAAAAAGTGAGGGAAGAGTTTTGATTGGGTGACATGAGAGATATGTGTGAAGAATTACAGCATTTCTGTGCTTTTGATAGCTGCAAACTCTGGAGTGCATACCTTTTGCTCTGCTGAAGACAAATTGGTGTGTTTCTGAGACTGTTTTCAAACTCAAAGTATTTGCTAAGGTGAGAAAATATTTCTTTAAGTTAGATAGAGAATAGTGTGCTTTAAGGAGAAAATTATGAATTATGTGGCGCAAATTGCTTGTAAATATGCTCCCACCTGTGCATGGAAAATTTAGATTTTGAATGTTTGTGTTACATAGCCATGTTAAAAGTGATACAAACATGCTGCAAAGGCAATCAAAAAACGCTTTTATGTGTCTTAAGGACATTTTAAGTAATTTTCCCATGTGCAGTGTTTTGAAATTATGATTTGAAAATCGTTTTTGGGGAAAAGGAATTGTTTTTAAATTTATGACAAGGACATAATGGTGTATGCTTCTTTATAAGGCAATTGACTGTCCCTGATGTTATTTTTCCCATTTTAATGTAAGACCTTTCTCTGTGGCGCAAATTGCTTGTAAATATGCTCCCACCTGTGCATGGCAAATTTAGATTTTAAATGTTTGTGTTACATAGCCATGTTAAAAGTCATGTTAAAAGTGACCTAACCATGCTGGAAAGGCAATCAAAAAACACTTTCATGTGTCTTAAGGACATTTTAAGTAATTTCCCTGTGGGCAGTGTTTTCAAATTAAGAATTGAAAATCGTTTTTGAGGTAAAGGAATGTTGTTAAAATTTATGTGCGCCATATGCCCCCAAATTTCTTTTTCAGGGGTGCAGCAGGGTGTTCTTGAGACAACCCTGCACCTTTGGAAAAATTCCTAATTTGCGATGAGCTAATTGCTAATCGCAAATTGCACCTTCATTCATATGGGCATCCTGGCCCATGGAAATGAATGGGTAATTTGCAATTAGCAATTTGCTCATTGCAAATTTGGAATGGTAAAGAATCGCTATTTATTCCTTAAAATTCGCTATTTATGAAATGCAAAATAGTTTGATGGTACATATGGCGGTTGATGTCTAACAAGATAAGAAGCTTAGGGATACATTTATGATGACTGGCGCAATGAAGTGGACATTACTTACTTCATTGGTAGAGCTTTACATGTATTATGTCCTCTGTATTCTTCATCAAGCGTAACTTTAATCTGCAATCCTGAGTAGGCCTCACCTTAAACAAACCTCTGGATAGGCCACACCTTATCGTCATCCTGAATTAATCATTTAAAATGCTAGGGACACATTTATGATAGGTGTATGCCTCTTTTGCGCCACTTACAAAACACTGTCCACGGGGAAATGACTTAAAATGTCCTTAAGACACATGAATGTGCAATTTTTTTGGGTCACTTTTAACATGGCTATGTGACTCAAACAGTCAAAATCTAAATTCACCATGCACAGGTGGGAGCATATTTACAAGGAATGTGCTCCATGGGGAAAGGTCTTATAATGTAATATGGGAAAAATGACATCAGAGACAGTGAAATGCCTTATAGAGAAGCATACACCATTATGTCCTTGTCATAAATTTGCAAACCATTCCTTTTCCCCAAAAACGATTTTCAAATCATAATTTGAAAACACTGCACATGTGGAAATGACTTAAAATGTCCTTAATTCAAAATTTGCTATTCTTTATTTTGCGATTGCACTGAAGGATTTGCAAATTTTGCGATTCCTTAAATGCAATGTATCAAACAAAAAATATGTAAAAAATAACATTAAGGATTTGGAAACTACCACCAACTTCTATTTTGTGGTAATTTTCGAATTCTTTTCAAAAAGCATTTTTTTCCAAAAAACAAAAGGTGCCATATGACGCCAATACATGTCCTTAGGGCATGTATGTGCGCCATATGCCCCCAAATTTCTTTTTCAGGGGTGCAGCAGGGTGTTCTTGAGATACCCCTGCACCCTTGAAAAAATTCCTAATTTGCGATGAGCTAATTGCTAATCGCAAATTGCACCTTCATTCCTATGAGCCTCCTAGCCCATGGAAATAAATGGGTAATTTGCAATTAGCAATTTGCTCATTGCAAATTAGGAATGGTAAAGAATTGCTATTTATTCCTTAAAATTCGCTATTTAGGAAATGCAAAATAGTTTGATGGTACATATGGTGGTTCATCTGTAACAAGATAAGAAGCTTAGGGATACATTTATGATGACTGGCGAAATAAAGTGGACATAACTTACTTCCTTGGTAGGCCTTTACATGTATTATCTCCTCTGTATTCTTCATCAAGCGTAACTTTAATCTGCAATCCTGAGTAGGCCTCACCTTAAACAAACCTCTGGATAGGCCACACCTTATCGTCATCCTGGATTAATCATTTAAAATGCTAGGGACACATTTATGATAGGTGTATGCCTCTTTTGCGCCACTGTGCGTCACTTTTATGATGCAGCGGCGGTGCAAAAGATTTGCTATGAGGCGACAAAATTACAAATTGATGCATTTAGGAAGATGTGCCATGGTGTAAAAAAAACGTGCCACATGAAACCGATGCAGCAGTGATGCAAAAGATGCACCATGTTGCAAGACAGGCCTCACTTGGGGCCATATGTATCAAGCTAATTAGCATTCGCAAAGATCAAAATTCTGCGAATTTCGGCCTTTGCGAATGTTAATTAGACAAATGGTATGTATCAAACAAGTTTGATGCAAAATAAGGAATAGCAAAATTTGCTATTCCTTATTTTGCGATTGCACTGAAGGATTTGCAAATTTTGCGATTACTTAAATGCAATGTATCAAACAAAAAATATGTAAAAAATGACATTAAGGATTTGGAAACTACCACCAACTTCTAGTTGGTGTTAATTTGTGAATTCTTTTCAAAAAGATTTTTTTCCAAAAAAGAAAAGGTGCCATATGATGCCAATACATGCCCTTAGGGCATGTATGTGTGCCATATGCCCCCAAATTTCTTTTTCAGGGGTGCAGCAGGGTGTTCTTGAGACACCCCTGCACCCTTGGAAAAATTCCTAATTTGCGATGAGCTAATTGCTAATCGCAAATTAAACCTTCATTCCTATGAGCCTCCTAGCCCATGGAAATGAATGGGTAATTTGCAATTAGCAATTTGCTCATTGCAAATTAGGAATGGTAAAGAATTGCTATTTATTCCTTAAAATTCGCTATTTAGGAAATGCAAAATAGTTTGATGGTACATATGGCGGTTTATCTGTAAAAAGATAAGAAGCTTAGGGATAGATTTATGATGACTGGCGCATCACCAGGGATGTGCCAGTCATCCTGCGCCGCTGTTCCGCCACCCATGGTGTGCTGCATTTACAATGCGGGGCATCATGGGGCAAAAATGGCACAGATGCGTGACGTATCTGTGCTGTAAAGGTAGTGATTGCTGGAGTTGTATCGCAAGTGCGATGCAGCTCAAGCAAGGCTCAGGGGTGCCCCATCTCCACAATGTTGCGTCAAGACCTATGCCTGCTTAAAGCAGGCGCAGGGTTTTGATGCAGCTTTCTCCTATCTGATTGTAAATACGGCACACCATGGGTGGCAGAGCAGCGGTGCACGTTAACTGGTGCATGCCTGGGGATGTGCCATTTAACATAAATCTGCCCCTTTACATTTAAGTATGTGCAGGGGACACAGAGTTGGTGAGGCTTATCCAAGGTTAAGAAGAGATGAGTCCTGTTCACTGAAAAATTAGACATAGGCTTCACCTGCTCAGCATCGCTGGACATGGCTAAATAATAGCTGCAAAATGTTACTCTTGTTAAACAATTTTACTATTATAACCTCTGAGATTTGTCTCTTACTCTGCAACATCTCATTGTTGTTATCTTTCTTTAAAGATAAAGACAACATCAACATGAGCGACAATCTGCAATCAGTTGATTTTGACCTCATCATTGAACTTGTAATTGAAACATCAGTGGATGTTGATCCCTTGGATGATTTAAATCCTGAGGATGAAGAAGAGCGTGATGAGGATGCAGATTTGTCCGAATTATATGACATAGGGTGGGAAGCTGACCTGCTTGAGCCTATGGAACTATAAACATTTATTTTTAAAATTTATAATAAATAAAAAGTAAAAGTGTAAACCGTTTAATTTAAAAATAAAGACACCTTCAAAAACAGGTTATGTGTAGTGTCTTCAATAAAATATTAAAATATGCTCATAAAATTAGATCAGATTCACATATAAAATAGCACAGGTAACATGAACATAAATTCCATTTCTTTTCTGCTATTTCTGTATTGTAAATTTGCCAAGGACTAAAAAATCTTCTATTTAAAATGTCAAGTAGTGTGTTAAGTTTTTGATCACTGTTATTGATTTACTGTTTGGTAATAGTGGTTAATAACATTTTTAAATATATTTTACCACAGATTCAACTGCAGATCATTTCAACATTTCACCATGCCAACGAAAGAAAGAGAGAGAAAGGCTGCAAAACGTCAAAGACAGCAGGTGAATCAAAAGAAGCAGCAGTCCTCTAACAAAAAGATTTGTCAAGTCACGAAGAAAGCACCGGGTAAGAGTACAAAAACATTCATAAGAAATATGTGTAGTAAAAAAAATATTACTACAGAAAATGTTTCAGTCCATAAAAAGAGAACCAATTCAAATGGAAAGGAAAGGCCAATCAAAAATGTTACTGCTAGAGCAAGAGATAACTCTGTGCATGATAGTAGAAGGAAACAACAGTTTAGGGACATTCGTAAACGAATGTTCCGCAACAGGATAATTGGCAATTTGTTAAAAAATATTAAGAAAGGTCAACAGAAAGTGGTTTTTTATAAGAGAAAAAAAAAAGTTGAGAAAGTTTTTGATCAGGCATTTGAAATTAAACGTAAGTTATTTATTTTGATAATCAATAGAATTAGGAAGCTAAACAAGGCAATTTATGATTTCAAAAGAAATAGTAGATGGAAGAGAATAGTTAATCGTAGTAATTTTTGTGAAGTTTTTTCTGGAGAATGGATTCATAGTTCAAGCTGTGAGGCATTTTTTAATGAGGAGAGTTATTTCCAGGATAATGATTTGGTGCATGCAGTTGACACCAGTGGTCGTGCTTATGAAGTGAAAGATGGTTGTCCAGTTGAAAAAGAAAAAATTGTGACAACAGAGGCAGAAGAGGTGTTAGGTAATGAGCTTTTAGGAAGACGTGGTAAGGGTCCTGTGTACACCTGGAAGTGTAGTAGTATTTTAGTGTGCGACAGGATTCCATCAATTTGCTTTGTGATTTTGTACGGTCATTTAACCCCTTCGACGCTCATGACGAGCTGGGCTCGTCATGCAGTAGCCTCCCAGCACGCTCATGACGAGCCCAGCTCGTCATGAATAATGGGTTTTTGCATATTCCAGCACAGGGGCGGAACTCATCGAGCACCGATGTGGTTAATAAGAAAAGTTTGAAGCAGAAAATAAGGTTGTTGCAAGAATTAGATCCTTGCAGAGTGAGAGAAGTGACAGGTTTGCATGGTCATTCACTGGCTTGTCTTTCCAGGAGGGTATGCCAGAGTGTTTTTCATCATTTCAGAATGCTAGCAGTGCATCATAATAAAGTGAGGAAATTAGTTAGAATGTTGTATTATGCTAAGAGTCCAGCAATTATGCTTAAACAATTATGCGCTGCTCTTTTGCATGGTTCTGAAATAGATGTGAAGAATATATGTGAAGAAATTGAGTTTTGTTACTTTGGAAGTAAAGAGGAGAATGTTGAAATTGACCAAGAAGAAGCGGGTAATGTGGAAGATAGTGTACAGGTTTCCAGTACAGATAATTTCCAGAGGGAAATTGTCACATTTCAGGTCAAATCAAGTGAGAGGCCAAATTTCACTTGTGTGTGTTGTCGACGCACTTATTATAAGAATCAGACTAAGTTAGTGGATTTATATGCAAAAAGTGAAAGGGAAAATAATAGTGAATGGAAGGATTTTGCAACATACTTGATGGTAGAAAATTGTTTTGATTTGGGATTGGATCAACGTGTGTGTACTTATTGTTGTAACAAATTAAATCAAAACCAGATGCCTGCTAGAGCAGTTCATAATAATCTGGAATTGGTTGAGATTCCTTCTGAATTGAAGGATTTAAATACTTATGAATCTATTTTGATTCAAAGTATCCATTCCTTTCAGGCTATTGTAAGAATGGAGCCAAAGACAGGGAAATTGCCTCCATCAGATTTACAGAGAGGATTAAAGGGAAGAGTTGTTTATTTGCCTCTAGATTTGAAGAAAAACATGAACACAATTGGAGTAGAAAAAGTGGAAGAGGAACCTCTGGTTATCTTAGTTAATGGGGTTCCGACAAAGAATAAGAAAATATGGCAAGATTTAGTAGATGTTAGGAAAGTTAAAAAGGCAACATTGTATTTGAAAAAAAATAATAAATACTATAAGAATGTATATGTTGCAGAAGAGGAAGTAAGTGAGGAAGAGGATAGCGATTTGTGTGCTGGTTCGAATTGAGAAAGTAGAACCCTCTACTAGTGAAGAAATATATGAACATTATAGTGTTCATCCTTTGCATTCCAAGGAAGTCATGGGGAATGTTATTGAGTTGTTTCAAATGAAACAAGCCAAAGGGAGTCCCATTAGTGTTTGGGAGGAAAGTTTGGAAGCTCGGTGTTTCCCACAGCTTTTTCCAACAGGTCAGGGAGGAAGATATGATGAGCGACCTCATCAAATTCCTGCTTCTGAATACCAGACTTTGCGATTGTATGCAGGAGATGCTAGGTTTCGACAATGCATTCCTTATTTGTTTCATCTCCTGTTTGAAAGCGATCTGTCTGGACTGTCATATGCAGTGAACCACATCTTGAAAAGTGGTATACACATGCAAAACATCTCGGCAAGTGACTTTATGGATAAAGTCAATGTCCAAGACAGTATTTTGTATTCTCACCTGATTAATCTCATGGCGTGTCAGCGTGGTACTAATGAGTACTGGTACCGTCGTCATGGTGATTTAAAATGTATGCTGAGGAACTTAGGTACTCCCACATGGTTCCTCACTCTGAGCTGTGCCGAGTATGGCTGGGAAGACTTACTTGAATTTCTACGAGAGGCAAATGCTAACGTAGATAACATCGAATTCAAGACACCCGGAGAACTGTGCTCTTTGGATCCAGTCAATGTATGTAGGTACTTCAATCATAGATTTGAAGCTATGATGTCTTTCATCATGAATAAGAAGAATCCACCTCTTGGAGAGGTGTTGGATTTCTTCTGGAGAAAGGAGTACCAAGCAAGAGGTGCTCCTCATATACATATGTTGCTGTGGATCAAGGATGCACCTAAATTTGGAACGGATCCAGAAGACTCAGTGATGAGTTTCATCCAACAGTATTCTACGTGTGCTGTTCCAAACGCAAAGGAGAAGAAAAGCCTAAGAGAAAAAGTTCTGCGTTTCCAAAGCCATCGATGTGGAAAGTACTGCCGTCGTAAATTCCGAAACAAGGACAAGTTCTACACCAAATGTCGTTTCGGCTTTCCACGACCGGTGATTTCTAAAGGAAGAGTAAACAGTTTGATGTCTTCGCTGCGACATAATGTCATGAAGAAATCACCTAAAAACACATACAATTTGAAGAGGAACGAAGAGTCCAAGTACATCAACGACTACAACCCGGTGATTTTGTCCATGTGGAATGCTAACATGGATATACAGTTTGTGGCTGATAACTGTATGGCTGTGGCTCGGTATGTGACGTCTTACATCACCAAAAAAGAGAAGACAGAATTGAAGGATATGTGGGAGGACATTTCCCATGAAAAGAGCCTCAGCAAGAAGTTGTACAGTTTCAGTCTGAAGATGTTGTCGCATCGAGAAATTGGAGCTTACGAATGCTCTGACCGGTTGTCTTCAGCAAGTCTCTATGCCAAGTCCAGGAGTATCATTTGGGCGAGTCTTGGTCTTGCTGCAACGCGTAATCGAGTTCTGAAACCTGTGCGGGAAATTGAGTATTTGGCGGAAAAGGAGCCAAACAGTACCGACATTTTGAAGACCAACATGTTGGATACATATTATCCAAATAGAAGCAGTCACCTCGACAATGTTTGTCTGTATGAGGTTCTTCAAAATTACATATTCAAGAGGAACATCAAAGAAGATACTGAGAAAGGAGTGTATGCTGTAATAGGAAGTGAGGGATGTCTGGTCAAGCAAAGAAAATGCCACTTGGTAAACCATCGAAAATTGAGTGGCGAATCTCCTGAAAAAAAGGAGTTTTTCTATTTAGCACTTTTGCAACTTTTCAAGCCTTGGCGTGCAGAAGAGGAACTGCTTGGAGATTTCCTCTGTTACGAAGACTCTTTCACTGCCGCCAAGGAGACCATAGAATGTCCTGCTTTTCCCAAATATGTAGAAATGTTGAATGCGGAAATTGAGCAGGAAGCAACGATTGCAGCCGAGATTGCCAGAGACAGTTCTCAGGACAGTCAGAGTTCTGCTTCATTGAGTCAGGATCCACTAGGAGGACCTGTTATCGAAAATGAAGCTGCCACTGCCATGAATGAAGTGGAAAGAGCTATGGCACATGCTCAGGAGGATGCGGTTAACTTAGAAGAGTTGGAAAGACAACTCAACGTTGAGCAGAGGAAAATATATGACGAAGTTACCATGCAAATTGATCATGGATTAAGTCATGACAAGAAAGAGTGCTCATGTACGTCGTTCAAGCCTGTCCGACTGTACGTGAGTGGAGAAGCGGGAACTGGAAAAAGTTTCCTCATTAAAGCAATTTCATGCTATTTGCAGGAAAGGACAGAGTCATCGCTGTCTTGTGTTGTCACCGCTCCAACTGGACTGGCAGCACATAACATTAAAGGGATTACTTTACATCGTTTACTGATGCTGCCAGTGGAGCATGACAACAAATTACAATATCACAAGCTATCTGGAGATGCTTGTTTTGAAGTTTCAAGAATCTTGAGGAAAATGAAACTTCTTATCATTGACGAAGTAAGCATGGTTTCCAATGTCATGCTTGCCTTTGTGCATTTGAGAATGCAAGAAGTTCTCAAAACAGAGTATGATGTGTTATTTGGTGGCAAACACATCATTGTTTTCGGAGATCTTCTGCAGCTGACACCAGTGAAAGGGCAACCTGTGTTCAAAATGCTCACGCATGAAGATACCAGGAAGTGCCTAGGCAGCATTGGCAACGTCAATATATGGTTAAACTTCAATTATGCTGAACTGCATGAAAATATGCGTCAGGCGAAGGATGAAGTTTACAAGACTATTCTACAAGATGTTAGAATTGGAAAAGTGACCGAGCATGGGAAAGAAGCTTTACATGCACGATTACTGTCAAATTTATATCCAGAACAAGATGTTGTGCCTGAGAATATTTTTCAGAAAATTACTGATAAGAAATCTGGAATATGTTTGATGCCAACTCTTGCAGAATGTGCCAAATTCAACAACAAAATGTTGCATTTAGAAAAGCAAGAGATTGTGAAACTGGAAGCTATTGACAGAGTAGAGCATATGGGATCAACAATTATTTTGTCTGAGAATCTGAAAACAAAATTGGATTCATTAGAGAAGAGTATATCTAAAACTGCAGGTTTTGAAAAGACTCTGAATGTGTGCTTGAACTGCCGTATAATTTTAAGAAGGAATTTACATGTTGAAAGAGGTCTGGTAAATGGATCAATGGGTAATGTTGTTGATTTTGTAAAATACAGAAATAGAGATGGAATTGAATTTTTAAAAATTAAATTTGATGTCATTGAGGAAGTACAGCTAATTGGTCGTTGCTCTGCTAGATTTTTGCTTGTAAAAGACTTATATGTTCGCCGTAAGCAGTTTCCTGTTTGCTTGGCATATGCGGTGACAATCCATAAATCGCAAGGTTTAAGTGTAGACTGTGCATTGGTGAATATTGGCAGTTCTGCGTTCAAGGAGGGTATGGCATATGTGGCATTGTCACGAGTTAGAACTTTATCGGGATTGTACTTGATTGAGTGTGATGTCACAAACATTTGTGCGGATCTAGATTGTGTTAAGGAATACAATAGGTTAAGAAGAGAGTATGCGCCACATTTGCCTCAGTATCCTTTGTTTGAGAAACGTGTGGTAGGCCGGAAACGAACAAATGTGACCAATACTGGGGAGGTTGTAGCAAAAAGACGAAAAGTCGATGAACCTAAAATTACAAGCAGAAACAAAAAGGATTCTGTTGAAGATGTTGTTGGTTTTCAATTTGAAAACAGTTCTGGTGTCAACTGCTATGCTAATGTAGTGGTTAATGTTTTGTTTTCTCTAGAAAATGTAAAAGAAGAGATTGTGGTCAATTCTGATCAAAGATTTTGCAGTTTGTTAAATTCTGTGTTAGAGAAATGTAGCACTGATAGAACAAACATAGAAAGTGTGTCTGAAATTCGAAATCTGTTAGACAGATGTTCAGGCCAAACACAATTCTCTCAAAATATTCAGCAAGATTGTCAGGAGTTTTTAATGTATATGCTTGATGTATTGCATGCTGAAGGTGTAGATGTAGATCAGCTGTTTGGGCTTTCTTATCAATGGCAGCATGACTGCGAGAACTGTATGGTATCAAGTACTACTAGTGTAGACTCAGAAAGATTTATATATTTAACTTTGCCAGACAGTAAATCAGTCTCCTTTAATAAGCTAGTAAAAGCAGCTGATCACAACATGGAGTGTAGCCAATGTAAATCTGAAATGATGTCCACATTATTTATACGAACATATGGCCAGTATGTCATTTTAATGTTCCAACGATGTAGGCCTGATGGAACAAAATTAACAACTTTAATTAAAAATTTTGTAGCTTCGCAGTTGTCAATATCAGGAAGGACTTTTGTAACTGCAGCAATTATATATCATGACGGCCCTTCAATAACATCAGGACATTACACAGCTTATTTAAAGTCTAGAAATGGCTGGTCATTCTGCAACGATTCTGTTTTAATTTTCAAAAAAAAATTGCCGTATGACCTTAAAAACTCTTACCTGGTGTTTTTAAAACCAAAATTTTAGGGAAAGAATCTCGGGATGTGCTCTGTGGAATTTCAAGAAGTTCTAATGGCTCCTACACAATTTGGCCTTGAGGATAAGTGTAGTTCAGAGACATAACTTCTAACCATAAGACTGGACGTCATGGAGAAATAAGTGCACTTTGAATGAGTTCAGAAAAACTATTTCTTTTTATAAGCTAATTGAAGCAGCCAATCAAAACATAGAGTAGAGAGAATGTAAGTCTGCAATGCTGTCTACTGTTTTACATTGCTTTGTGATTGAAAGTGATGTAGAGAATTAAATAATTGTAGTAGTCATAGAGTTAGTGTAAGTCTGCTTCATAGTAAGCAGTATCAGTGTCATAGGAAATGTAGAACATGACTGAGCAAGAAGGGGAAGATATTACTATTCCTGGATTGTGAAAATGATCTTCAACATTTTAATTCTGAAAGTTTCAGAAATGCCAAATGACGGGATTGGCTTACAAGAAATCCAAGAGTTATAAATGGCTCTGACAAGATTTGGCCTTGTGGAAACTTGTGGTACAGAGCAAGAAGTCATTTATTGCATGTAACATGTTTTTAAAAACGATGGAGATTTTCTTTCAGAAAGTGGCGGGCTGAAAGTAATAACAGCACAACAGAGTGTAAGCTGTTCATAGGACATCCTTTGACGTCATGGAAAGTAAGTTAACTTTAAGGAGTTCTGAATTCTGATTTGTTATGTTGTATGGGTTTTTTAAACACAATCATTTTGATTGTGTTTTTTTCTCCCCGCTGTTATATGATGAATACCTTCAAGTCACTGTTTTTAGTGAATTTTGATACATTCTGAGAACAGCAAAAATAAACCATTTAACATGTATAATTAATTCTGTACTGTTTGCATTTATGATGTATATGTAGAACTGTGTAGGAGGCATGGAGAAGGTGAGGCTTCTGTAAGTGTCAAAGTTGTTGCATGCAGTGCTGCGCTTCTGCGTATTCTTTCATATGCTAGACTACATCTGCACAATGAGATACCTAAGCAAAGGAAACACAAGTGATGTGATTGTGAAATGAGCAAAATAAATTGCACGTATTTCATTTACATCACCTGTGTTTCCTATCATTACGAATCACATTGTGCAGATCAAGTTTAGGTCTGTCCAGGGAAACATAGGAGGTTTGGACTTTGTTCAAGAGTGCAGTGGACATGACTCACTTCATTGGTAGACCTTCACATATATTATGTCCTCTATTCTCTTCAACAACTCGAAATTTCATCTGCAACCCTGAGTAGGCCTCACCTCAAACAAACCTCTGGATAGGAGACATCTTATTGGCATCCTGAAGCAATTATTTAAAATTTTAGTGTCTTGCGACACTTTTCTGAGACAACAGCAATGCAAAAGATGCACCATGTTTTAAGATAGGCCTCACTTCATCTGCATCAAGATACTGTTAGTTTAAAATGTATATCTTTAGGACTGTGTAGGGAGCCTGGAGAAGCAGAAGCTACTGTAAGTGTCAAAGTTGTTGAAAAACTGTTTGTCCTTCAATCTTTTCCCTTGTCTTTTGTAATTTTTAAATACATGTTTTAATATTTTTCAAATGTTTGTTCTCTCTTTCACAGATTGAAAGTATAAAAACAAAAAGTGAGTAATTTAACGACAATTATAAGGTAAATGTTTTGTACTCTTTTCGTTACATTTCTATCACATTTAACTACTATTAGTTCTACTGCTTCATTTCTTTAACCCTCAGTTTCCTGCCTTTGCTACTTCCCTCATTCCTTTCTCTATTACCTACTTACTCAACTCCTTCCACTCTTTTTGTCAGTCCCTCTCTTCTCATAGTTCCTCACTCTTGTTCACTCACTCCGTCTCTATTACTCTTAGTGTCTTTGACTGATCACTCTATCACTATTTGTTCATAATGCTTTCTCTGTGTAGTTGAAGCACACTAAGGGGCATATTATAAACACAGCCAATAAAATTATTGCTCTTTTTATTGGCAGAAAACTGGTGCAAAAGTGGTTTTAGCGGCAGTTTTCTGCCGCAAAAGCAGCTTTAGCGACACATTTCTGCCAATAAAAGCTGCAAAACTTTTATTGCCTATGTTGATGATATGGCTCTATGTTACTTACATTTCTTTGCTGTTTCAATTAATCTTTTTCTGTTATTTTTTGTTTTCTGTTTTCTATTTTTTCTCTCTGTTATTCCTCATGTTTTAATCTTATTTTGAACATTCACTCACATTCTCCAAGAAACTCTTCTTTGTTAATGTTATACTCTCTTTTTTTTTCTTTCACTTCGTTATCTATTTTGTTTTTCACAATTATACCCTCTTCCGTCTTTTCTTCGGTAAATAGATCTATTAAATAGTATCTCTTCTTTACTCCCTATAGCTGTCTTTCTTTTAACATCACTCTCTGTTTACTTTCCTTATACTTACTCTTTTTTTAAAAAAAACATTTTTTTGGTTAGCTCCCGGTCCGCGTACCGGGAAGCTAACCGGGAAGCGAACCAAAAGAAATAGAGCTTGCCAGAGTGCTAAACATTCTAGCAATTTTTTTTGAAAGGGAAGGTAGTTCTGAAAAGAACTTTTTTTTAAATATTTTTGTTGTTTTATATATATATTTTTTTTTTTGAAACATTTTTTGTTTTTTTTGTATTTTTTGAACGATTTTATATTTTTTTTGGTTTTTTTTGGGGGGGGGAAACAACAAAAAACAGGCATTGATAAGGGCTCAACAGGAGCAAAAAAAAAATTACTGGGGGCGGTTAGGGCAATTATGGTGTTCATACGCCAGGTTGATAGCATTTATGCTCATATTGCCACATGCTAACAACGCACGACAGTGCATACAAGTGTGGATCATGTGGCCAAAATTTTCTTGTATGTTTGGCACAGTTTCCCGTGCCTCTGCTGGTGTCAATGAAATGGATATTCTTGATCTGGCCACAGGTGTTGATCTTGGATTTTCCTGCAAATCCCGTATTTCCGCCCGGCTATAATTGAGTGGATGCTTCCTTGTCATGTGCCTGTGCATAGTGTGGTTCCCGTAACTATATTTCTTATCCGTCCCTCTGGATAATTTTTCTTTACAGATGAGGCAGGTGACATACCTCGCATTGACTTTTTTTTGGCCAGGAGGGATCGAATAAAACTGCCAGATGAAACTGGCTTTCTTATGGGAAACCCGGGGCACCTCTTCTAAGAACTGTGGTTCTTCTCCCTCCTCTTCATCCATTTCTTCCTCTTCCTCCTCAGTGTTGGTCATCACCTGGGGAGGTGGTCCTCTCTTCCCATGAGGAGGTGGAGGTGGTGGTGGGGGTGCACCAGCTGAAGCAACTACTGAAGCCATTTCTGATATAGTAATGAAGGTCTTCCTCTCACAATGATGAAAGTCAGAGTGAGGAAAGAAGGAGGGGTTTTCATCATTTGGGAAAAACAATACTTCTCAACCAATGAAAAGTGTTATTTTGAGGTCACCTGACCTAGCCTTACATCATTATGAAACCAAAAGTGAAATGAACCAATGAAAAGTTTTATTAACAAGTCACATGACCTCTCACGCTCATGTTACGCGCTGCGGAACGCGCCCCGGTTAGCTTCCGGGTCGCTGAGCTTCGCGCCTCGGTCCGCGCCCCGGGACACTTCCGGGTGCGCTAACGCGGTACGTCACAAGACGCATTACGCGGCAACGCGATACGTCGCGCTTTCGCGACACGCCGCGGATCGCTTCCGGGGAGCTGCGTTTCGCGCCTCGGTCCGCGCCCCGGGGCACTTCCGGGTGCGCTAACGCAGTACGTCATAAGACGCATTACGCGGCAACGCGATACCGTCACTATGTTGATTTCTTACCGGTTCGCGGACCGGGTCGCGGCATCAAATTGAGCTAACGGGAAGCTTCCCGGTTCGCGGACCGGGAGCGAAACAAAAAAAATATTAAAAAAAAATTATTAATAAACATATAAAATATAATTTTGGATTTAAAGAAGAATACATTTTACAGCTATAGATATTAGCTTTTAAAAAACCAATGAAATTCACTGAAAAAACCATAGGTTATAGACCATATATAGTTAGGAATTAGCATTTACAAAACCTTGAAAATTCACTGAAAAAACCATAGGTTATACACCATATATAGTTAGGAATTAGCATTTAAAAAACCTTATTTTACTCACACAAAACCATTGAAATTCCATATATAGTTAGTTGTACTAACTATATATCGCGCACCCGCAATCCACTGCTGATCATGTCACATATTACATCATTCATGACATGGTCAGTGACATCACTGATGACATCACTGATGACATCTCAAATGACATCACTGATGACATCTCAAATGACATCACTGATGACATCACTGATGACAACTCAAATGACATCACTGATGACATCACTGATGAAATCTCAAATGACATCACTGATGACATCACTGATGACATCTCAAATGACATCACTGATGACATCACTGATGACATCTCATTTGACATTACTGATCACATCACTGATGACATCATTCATGTGATAATACGATGAACCTCTTCAGACTCTAATATAACCTTAGATACACTCAGTGTAAACACAGACTCGCAGATTGTCACTCATCCATGAAGTTACACACACACCTAGTCAGTCATGCAAACAATCAATCACACCTCCATTTCCTTAACTATACAGTTAAACACACCTTACTTATTCAAACATATACTAAAACATATTTACTCACTTATACAATCCTGGATACAAGTTCACAATGATCCATACAGCCACTCACACATTCACTGGCTCTTATGCACAGTTATTTATATATGTCAACTCTCACATGTACTGTATTTTACATATGTACTTACTTTGACATGTAGCACTGAGATATCTATTCACTCACCAATACAGTCATGCACACAGTCAACCGCCCATACAGCTGTTTCCACATGCACTTTTGAACCCATACATCTATGCAGAGAGTCATACACCTCCCAGCCACCCATACACACTCTCAGTCTCCCATACAAATACTTGGGCAACCAATCAATAACCCATATAGTTAATCATATAGCTACTGATCAACACATGCAGCAGTTTACAGAACAACAGACATAATGATGCACAAATTAAGACAGTTTAGTCACTAACCCATGCACTCAGTGAGACACATTTAATCACTCACTCATACAGTCAGTCATGCACCTACTAAATCCTTTGTTCAGACACTTCTACATCCACTCATTCTTCAATATGTAAGACATATTTTAACTTTACAGAAACATACAGTCACTGGATGTTGTCATCAGTGATGTCATCAGTGATGTCATTTGAGATGTCATCAGTGATGTCATCAGTGATGTCATTTGAGATGTCATCAGTGATGTCACTGACCATGTCATGAATGATGTAATATGTGACATGATCAGCAGTGGATTGCGGGTGCGCGATATATAGTTAGTACAACTAACTATATATGGAATTTCAATGGTTTTGTGTGAGTAAAATAAGGTTTTTTAAATGCTAATTCCTAACTATATATGGTGTATAACCTATGTTTTTTCAGTGAATTTTCAAGGTTTTGTAAATGCTAATTCCTAACTATATATGGTCTATAACCTATGGTTTTTTCAGTGAATATATATATATATATATATATACACATATACACACAAATTAAGATGTAGTGTTGCTTTTGGCAAATCCAGCCATCATGCTAAATGAATGTACAAAAGCTTCTATGACAGCCGTTTTATTAGGGGTTAGGATTTTGTAACAGTCAGCTGGATTTTCCATCAGGGTATGTTCTGTTTGTGTTTTTTGGCAGGCATCGATTTTACCCCTCAGATGCCAACAATAGGAGGTTGTATGTCACTGTATGGAAGTCAATTGCGATCTTCAATAATATTGTATCTACTACCTGGATATACCACTACTTTGTAAGGTGGTTATATAATACCATGGTAAAAACTTTTGACTATCTTGGAATTGGGTTAACTGACACAAATTACTGGGTGTCACAAATCACACAGAGCTCTCTCTCTTGCTTAAGCATATGCAGGGTCTTGGAAATTGGGTTACTGGTTGAGGGAGTAAGCGAAGCAGCAACCACAATTCCTGTCAGGGCGAAGTCACAAGCAACCCCAACTTAATTTATACTTAACCATCTGGTAGCTTGGCACAAAGCAGTCAGGCTTAATTTAGAGACAATGGGTAAAGTATTTATGCAGTACTTCAAACAGTAAGAAAGTGAAAACATCAACACAAGAAAAATCCCACGCCAATTTAAAAAAGATAGAGTAAAATGTAATAAATTACTGAAGACCAAAATAACAAAAATACAATCAGTAGAACATGAGATATGCAATTTTAAAGATGTATGTGAAAATAGTGTCTAAAAGCACAAAGCACCAACTGTGGTTATCTGATCACGCTGCACAGGGACTAAGTCACTAGTTTAAGCCAACCACAATGGAGCGGGGACCGGATATAGGAACCAAATTAGGCCCACTGAACAAAGTACCTTATATCCGAGTTGCGCATGTGAGAGCCTATGTCAAGAATGCCTAGTGCTGCGAAGGTTCTGTCGAGCTGTGGAGCTGCAATGCGAGGTCATGCATTGTCGTTGAGGATGCCGTCGATGGAGGGGCTTGAGATCTGAATTCCAGCATTGAGAATGTTTCGCTTAGCCACGGTTCTGAAGAGCTCCGGCCTATGATGCGATATCCTGCTTCAGGGAAGTGTCCCACTGCCGCAGTAATACAGAGCTACAAGGAAATACATACATTGCGCTACGTTGGTTCTACCCAAAGGACCACAGCTGTACAGGCAGAGCAACTCCAGGTCCATTTGCAAGGGACCAGGACTGGGGTGGCACCACTTGGGGGGTAAGACTCACAACTAGCAGAGTTCAGGTGCTGGGTTCAAGAATAAGGTAGACTTTTCTGTCCCTGAGGCTGTGATTAGGAGTCAAGCCAAGTAGCCATTGGAGTTACTCTGGTCATCCTCGGTTCAAGATGCTGGTCTAGTTGTCTTCACTCAGGCAGCAGGACTAAGGAGCACAGTAGCAGTCCTTCTTGCAGCAGAGCAGCACAGCAGTCCATCTGAGTCTTTCACTGGGTGACTTATATGTGTTGAATAGGAAAGTCTAGGCCTGGCAAAAGGTTTATTTTGCTACATCGAAATGGCAGTTTAAACTGAACAAACAAGCTACAAAGGTAAGCCTGAGACATGTTTAAAAGGTTACTTAAGTAGGTGGCACAAAGAGGGCTGCAGGCCCGCTAGTAGCATTTGACTTACACGCTCTGGATACAGTTAGTATCACTTTGCTAGGGACTACCAAGTAATTTCAATGTGCCAATTGGGTGTAAGCCAATGCTACCAAATTTTAGGGAGAGAGCAAAAGCACTTTACCACAGGTTAGCAGTGATAAAATGAGCAGAGTACTAAGGCCAGCAAAAATGAAGGCAACAAAAACAGGATTTAAGCAAACATTTGGGGGGAAAGCACACCAAGGATGTCAGGTTCAAACTAGGACCACTGGAATTATCCTGCAGAGGTGCATAAAATTATGTGTCAGAGAGGGTTAAATTATGCGGCAAGAAAAGTAAAAAAAAATGGCATAATGAGGCAAAACTCTTATAGTATTTCTTCATTACTGTGCCATTTTTACACATGGTTATCCTTCTGGCAAAGATTTAATCTCATAAGTACCAGTTTAAAAAACAAATAAAGAAATAGGCAACCGAATGATGACTAGTTACCATTTGTGAAGGGACCTACAATGAAGGATAGGTATTGGGGATATATTGTAGAAAGAAGGGAAACTTCTGCAGCACTTGGTACCAAGATGTTTGTACCTAAAGTTTAGATATGGTGTCCTTCCATTAGCTACTTTTACATTTTCTTGGTTGTCAATTTTACTAAATCTAAATTGTTCTCTGTATGTTGCCACTCAGAGGAGTCTGAGGAATACGCGTTGTTTTTCTGTTCTGCCAATTCAAATACTAGAACCAGAGGGTTTGTTTCTCTGTGTTGCTGGTTGGGGATATCTAATCAAACCAACGCCTTAAAATTCAGCAAAACTGAAACCAGTCTGTATGTAGTTTTTGCTGTTTCTATTTTTTTGCATGCAGCATGGCTCATAATTTCTAAAATATTTTATCAGGGTAACCAGTCAATTGCTTAACATGTGTAAATGTGTGTAGATAATCATGTTTCATAGAGGTTTTAAATCATTGTTGCTTTTTTTGCTTGTAGCAATTGGATTGATTATATCAGACCTGCATTTTGCTGATGGATTTGACTATCTGATCTGGCAATAAAGATTGATTGATTGAATAACTATTCCTACCTTTAATATTCACCTCCTTGGGAGGCAAGTGTAAGTGGAATCAAGAACAGTATTTATGTGCTTGCCTAGCAATGTAGTGGTAGGCCTAGTGAAAAGACATGATTTTATTGCTCTAGGCAATGTATGATGTACCCCCTGATTTTTGCTTTGTTGTTTTTGCTTCACCTACTAACCAGTAGTAAAGTGCTTGTGCCAACCCTTTCAACATGCTTGAATTGGCATAACCCTAATTGATACTTCCCATAAGTCAGTCATATATGGTACAAGTTGCATCCAGGGCCTGGAAGTTAAATGCCACAAGTGGACTGCAGGACATATCCACTACAGTGACAGTACAAACGTGGCTTGAAGCTTATCGCTGTATCCTGACTGATGCAGCGTTTAAACTGGAATTCAAACTGTCAGAATAAACTCTTTTGACAGGTCTGAAGCTTCATTTTAACTCTAAGTAAGTCACCCAATAGTAGGTCTTATGTCCCATTATGCAGAGTCCATTATATTTAAAAATAGTACATGTGGAAAGTTAATGTTAAACATCTCAGTGCTTGCACCAAAAAGTTATTTTCACTTTCACTGTAGCAAGGCAGGCTGTTCCATAGAGAAACACTGGGATGCAATATTACATTTTAATAATGATCTCTTAAGCTAGGAAATGGCTATACATTGCATTCTTGGACTCTTTGTAATATTTATTAAAATCCCAAATCACTCAAGTTGGATTGCATTAGCCTCCAACTGCTGCCCTCTCAGTGTTCAAGCCTTGAACGAGGTATGAAAAATGGTCCTTGAACAGAGACAAAGGCGTGGGTGTATGGAGGTGTTTCTGTTGCTCTGGTAGGATGCCCATTTGGGCAGTGCCCAGGAACCTCATTTACTTCAGAGGGATCACCTTTGCCACAGGCTGATTTCGAATGACAACTGGATTCGTCCCTTACCTTGTTTCATCTGCCAGCCAGGTTGCAATATTAGTGGGGAGGGAACTACCCCCAGAACATTGTTGAGGTTATAAAAGAAGAGATGTTGGTAATTTTCCTGTCCACATCTCTGTATTGAGCGCCTAGACTCTGCAGAAGGGTAGAAGGATTTCACCATATTGAATTTGGCCAGAGAGGGATACTGAAGGATTGCTTGCAGTAGGGCATGCAGAAAATGCTGCTAAAGTGGGTAGGATAACCCCTCTGAACCTTTACCCCAATGGTTAGGGTAGAGCCAGGAATCATCTCAACCCACAAGCTTGTGCCAGGCATCAATGTGGAATTACTAGTACGCTGTTCAGAAAATTACTGGACCTGAAGAATATCAGAGGAGGTCTGAACCTGCTGCCTGCGACCGGAGAATAGCCCTGAACTTGCTCTTTCTTGTACCCAGGACTAAGAATTGGACATCAAGGGTCAGCTGGCTGACCTCCTGTTCATGCTACAGTGACACAAAAAGCTACAAGACTTCTTTTCTACATATGCCCAGGTGACCAGTTCAAACTGAACCTCCCCTGGACCCTGCTGATTGCCTGTGCTGGAGTGATTTCTGACCGCCAAGTGCTGTTCTTTAGGTCCTGGAACCATTGGCTGTGTCTGGCTGAACTTCCACTAACACCCCTGACTTGGAAACCTTTTGGCTCCAAACATCTCTGGATGACTGGGATAAACTTCTTCAGTTGATCCAACCTTGGGGCATTGCAGCTGGGCTACAGATTCAGATTTCTCCCACTTGGAGTATTTCCACAGCAGCAGCAAACCCAATTCAGTGGGACCTCGTGAAGAAGGTATTTTGCCTCAAGGAGCCCTCTTCAGCTACAAATTGCGCCTTGCCCCAGTGGAGGATTCTGAGCTCCAAAAAGTGACAGAGTGCAAACAAAGAAATTGTCTATCTGTTCTTGTTGAGCCCCCATTGGTTACCACTTGCTCCCTTGCCCTGTTAATAATGATTTTAGAGCTCCATTTTTGATTTTAAGCCCCAAGGTACAACTTTTGAGTGGCAAAAACCTGTTATTTTTGTCTGATCCACAGTCCATCGTGGTCAGCCTTAAATCATGCCTAGGTCTCAGTCTACGGCAATCAGTTGGCCCAAGTTTGGCGCTTAACAGTCTTTGACATTAATTTGTACTTTAGAAATTCAAATCTTCTGTTCCCTGTATTGGATTTTTGTAATTTTTAAGTCATTCTATGTTCTAAAAAATGTACTTGATTTTTCTCAATTGATTTTGGGCTTTTCTTGTGTTATTTTGTATTATATCACTCGGTTATTATAGCATACACATTGCCTTTAAGTTAAGCTCGCTTGCTCTGTGCCATAGCTACTGGGTGTTGAGCTCAGGTAAATTTAGTAACCTTAGTGGTTCACCCCACATGGATGTTGTTTTTACTTAAGTTGGGTCATCACTCCCCCCTTAAATAATCACACGTATCTTATGTTTAGCATTCAACATAGTCAAATATGAAAAGAATACTAGAAATGTGAAATCATCTTTTATTTCTCACTGATTGTGTCTACTATGAACCCAGCATGCAAACTGTTTGGTCCTGTAAAATCACTAAACAAACGAGAGGTATGTAATCTGGAGAAATACCTTCACAAAAATTAAATGTGTAATCTAGCCACTTTTTTCAAAGAACAAAATACTGACTCTATGATAACTTCATTCACTAACCTGACACATGGTCAGAGTTCCTACTGGAGACAAGATCTCAAGTCATTTCAGGGTTGTTTGTGAATGAGAACTCTAAATTCTCCAAATCCACAGTAAGAGAACTTCTCAACTCCATTCATCCCAGTTCTCCATTCCAGAAGGCCCCTCCCCATATATTGAAATTAGCAAAGGACATCATCTGCCCCATTAAAACGCAAATGTGTAATTGTGCCTTGGATACTGGAAGGTCCTCTCAGTTCAGAAATATACTGTCATAACTCCTCTCTTGAAGAAACCCACCTCTTATCCGGATAGTCTTACCACTGCCATCTAAAATATTGGAAAAAACTGTTAATAAACAACTCTCAGTATTCATAGAAACAAACAATTAAATACAAAATGTGACAGCCAGATTATCTTAAGGAGATGAACTCAGTCAAGCAACATTACAACACACTTCATTGCCATTTGGTGCTCTAAATGATAGAGTTCAAAGCGGTGTATATCACTGATGAAGTAATCCATTGTAAGATAGCTGTATATTTGGCTCACAACTTGGTAAAGTATACAACAGTAGGAGATCTCCACTCAATACCTCAGCATCCTCTCACCATTCCTAAAATAAAAAATCAGACAGAGCAGGAAAGGAAGTGGATCTTTCTCTTACTTGGCATCCAAATGGTGGAAATCTCAAGCTTCTAAAATGAGAGCCATGAATAATCACACTTTTTCAGGAAAAAGTGTAAAACGCGATTGTTCCAACTTATGTTTTAAAGTCTGGAGGTTGGTGCTGGTATTAGAACCGGGAGGCCAATTGGTAGCTGTACCCTTTACAAATGTAAAATAATACTACCAAATGGGTTCATGTTCAACCAGTTCTCATTACTCTTATTCAACAAATTCCCATACATCCAGATGGTTTGTTCATAACTACCTCTTCCTCTCATCTTTGAAGTCCAAAATGGTTCCATCCAATCCACTATAATCTTCAGTTTCTATGTGGAACCTCTGAGGGAACTGCTAACAAATCAGCACATCATCTTTCATCATTACATTTATGAGACAGTTTAACCTTAAAGCTTTGGTTGGATTTAATATACACAGTGTAAGAGACTCACTGAAAGTTATACATTCCCTGATGTCCTCTGTGTTGCTCAAGTTTATGCAATACAACATAGAAAGAACAGAGAACCCTGCCAGGATTAGTCTCAAAAGGTCCCCTAGGGGATCCACAACATTATAAATGGGGTGACATCAACTATGTATCAGAGCCAATAACATCACTGATGTTTTAGTCCATTATTATTATTTTTTTTATATTTTCAGATCAGGCATTTCTCAAATTAGATATATTCCATATACAAACAATTAGGATTATTTTAATAAAACAAGGAAAGAAGAGGGGATGTTTCACGCGATATATTTAAGAGAAGGATTAAACATACATAGGTGTTCCACACACTCCCGTACATACAGGGCAAATTCACATACACGCATATACTCAGGGATTCAATTAAATACACATTCATTCATACACATCATTCATACTTGTACAGCAAAGCCTGTAACCGATAGATGGAATTATGGTTGCATGGGCAAGGGTGCAGTTTATGGAGGCAGTACTGATGGAAAAATGTTGTCCACAGGGACTAGGATGCTGCCGTCCATATGAGTCCCGCCAACGCGCGTTTTGGTGTTAGGCCGAGGTAGGCCGCACCTTAGTCAGGGCAATGGTGTACAACCAGGGAGGGGGACACACAAGCTGTGAATAAAAACATTTCTCATTACGGTAATTACATATGGATTTTTAAAAAACTGTTTCAACATCAAAAATACATACGATATTTTAGCCATTCATGTTAACAGATATCTTTAGATATGTATGTCAAGGCTCCGATATCTTATATTCACTCCCTCATTTAGTCTTCCCACGATGGAGAAGCCAAAGGTCAGTACATGATAGACCAGGGAGAAGGTGGGTATATCCGCATTCTAAACTTTCAACACTCATTCACTATCTTTTATGGTTCATTCACACTCATCATAGGTGCCGCTACATTTCCCTAAGAGTTCACGAGGGTATACCATAGTGGGGCCAGTGTTGGCTTCGGTATAGAATGTCTGCCAAGGTTTTTTTTTAACGTCATCAAATAGCGCTATCGTAGTGGTAGATGAAGATTCCATAGAAGATAAAGCATATGAATCCAGATAACAGAAGGAATACTTACAAGGGGAGAGTCAAGGATGGAGATTTGTAAGAAATCACGTATATCCGGGCAGGTATTCGATCTCAGGTATTCTAGGCAGGAAAGGGGACAAATGTATCCGTTAAAAAGGCAAATTCCCTGTGCCGACGATAGAATCCAGAACATTAGACTATTGCGCTAGGGTTGGAAAATACCTGAGGTTAAAAGGTATTGGACTAGTTAGAATACTGGGAATTGCTGTAAGAACCTTAACCCTTTTTTAGATATGTGATCATCACCCCAGAGCCCCCCTGGGTGAAACATCCCCTCTTCTTTCCTTGTTTTATTAAAAGAATCCTAATTGTTTGTATATGGAATATATCTAATTTGAGAAATGCCTTATCTGAAAATATAAAAAAATAAAATAATAATGGACTAAAACATCAGTGATGTTATTGGCTCTGATACATAGTTGATGTCACCCCATTTATAATTTTGTGGATCCCCTAGGGGACCTTTTGAGACTTATCCTGGAAGGGTTCTCTGTTCTTTCTATTTTGTATTGCGTTAATCCCCTTCTCTCCTGCCTATATCAGTAATTCCCTCGAGGAACCCCCTTCTATTCTGTATTGCTCAAGTTTATGGCCTGGTTTAGAAATTGGTAGGTGGGCTGCTGTCCGTGTGGGTAGTGGAAGTCCTAACATCCACCGCCCTGATTGGAACTACTCCCCCCAATCGCCCATTATGTTGAGCTCTCCACCAGTACAGGAAAGGTCTCCATGTCTTCAGAGGAACAGCTTTGTGGCAGCTCCTTGGTAGGCACTGAAAGTTTGCTGAGAGCTGCCATGTTTCATACAGCCACTCAGGAGACATTTTGCTTTAAAAAACAAAACTCCCAAAGCAGGAGTTTGTTTTTAGGAAACAAAATATTAAAATCCTCCAAACCTGGGAGTTTTCTTCCAGGATGTGGGGGTTAGTTTAATTTATTTCTGTTCATGACCGCCACTTTCCCAAACAAATGAAACTATGTCAGACCATCAGGTCTAAAAAGGGAAGGAGGTTTAATGTACTTACACAGTTGGCCCCAACCCAATTGTGCCATTGGTGTAGGGTTTCCACCAGCAGAGGCAGTGGAGGCTACACTATCTGAAACATAATAGTCTGCTCGACTCTAACTAGAGCAGGCAGGCCATCACTTTTCTGAATAGGGTACTCTGAAATGTTTGTAGCGGAGTACCCTGTCCGCCAAACTCAAAATCAGATCCTTAATCTGTATAAACTTAATTATTTGTAATAAAAGTTTGCAGGCTCCCGCCCCATATTGAGGAGTACCTTAATAACATGAAATTAACAGGTGTTCACCTTTTCCTCTCCACTAAGTTTCAAGACTCACAACTAGAGCTTCTATAGAAATCCAAACCTGTCAGACAAGGAGAAAATGAAAAAGAAAGATCACTATACTTACTGTCAGCTAAACCTTTTCTGGGGGATCAAAACACCTCCTGCCAAACTACATTTTCTACCCCACAAAGCAAGCTCTCTTCCACATGCACATTGATGAAGTCATTGAGCTGCTCACCAGCATGGTAGGCTACACTCCAGATCCACACTTCCAATGACTGTAATTCATGCAGGTAACTTCTGGGGTAATTTTATGTAGGGTGTGAAGCATTTCATTATAGTCTACTTTTATACATAGCATCTGATAAGGTCTTGGTGTAATGATCCAAGCTAGCTTTGTGAATGAAGAATTATCGGGTTGAGCATACAGTTTGCACAGACATTTGGCCTTCAGGTGAATATATGATGTACTAGGTCTTTTCCAGTTTTCTCATTAGGCATTTGGTACCATTTAAGTCTTGTGTGTACCAGGCACAGATGGTTTTGGATAACCCTGGGCGTAGTTCGCGTAGTAGCGCTACGCATAGCTACGCGAAGTGCACTTCACCCTACGCACGCTACGCGTAGCTACGCGAACTGCGTAGTGGGGTAGGGGAAATGCTGTTCGCAATGATTGCACAGTGCCGGATGCATGTCCGCACTGTGCAATCATTGCAACAGCATCATGCACATTGCGAGCGGTCATTTTCTGTCGCTCGAGTAGATTTGTACTCGAGCGGCAGCTTTCTCAACGAGGACTGGTAGTTTCTCATTGCGAGCGGTCGCGAGCATACGCGACCACTCGCAATGAGAAACCTGACCTCCCTGCATTGAGAATCTCGCTGGGAGGTTTCTTCTCCATGCTCGTGATCGGCAACTTGGTGTTGCCGATCGTGAATGAGGAAAAAGTCTCGCCGGGATGTTGATTTTTTTATTTTGCTCTCTCGCGGTCTCCGACTTGACGTTGAGGGCGCGAGCGAGCAAAAAATTCTCGCTGCGCATTTTTGCACTGTGCTATGTGCAATTCGCATAGCACGTAGTTGCGCAAACTACGCACACTCCGCTAGCGTAGCGTAGTTTTCCACCCAGGCCTAGTTTTGGAGCGCCTTTCTTGGCATAGATGCTGTAGGCGAGTCAGTGAAATGTGACGAGGATGAATTTAAAGCGGCGAGTGTCAACATTGTTTGATACTCATTGTGGAATGATTTATCAAGGTGTGGTGAATGGTACAAATGGGAATGTCCTTTCAAGGACCTGCAGTGATTGACAAGGATTTGAGCTATCCTTAGATATTTAGTTAGTGTAATGTGAAAAGATAAGGCAATGTGACTTAACCAGTCTGAAGGAGGAGTTTCTGTGCAAATGCAATTGGTAATAGCGGAAATTATCCTGTCAAGGTCATTTTCAATAATGTGTAAGGGAGTGGCTACCTGGGAGTAAAGCTGGAAATAAGAAGAGAAGTTATAGTAGAGAATCTCTCCTGGATTTAGAAAGGGGTGAGTCTAGGAGGGCGAAGTTCCCAAAGGAGATGTTCTAAATGATAGAAAATGATGTTGAGGAAATGAGGATGGAAAATTCATCAACATGTTTTTTGCCACTGCCAGAGAGGTAGTATATGAGATGAAAAATGAGCCAGTGAGTGCAAGAGCAGAAGATGCGAGCTGAGAAAAATTCAAAAGCAAGGGGGCATATTACCAAGCAATAGCGATAATTATCGATATTGCTTGGTTAGCGTGAAAAATGTATCGCCGAGCTGCGACGATTTTTATCGCTTCAGAGATAAACCTTGCTAATAGCAAGGTTTATCTCTGAAACGATAAAAATCGGCCACAATGCATGAATATCGCTGTGAAGTCAGCGATATTCATGCATTACCGAGCGAATGCTCTTAGCCATGTTATCCACCTCCCATCGGATAACATGGCTAAGAACTGCTCAGGGCAGGTGTTAGCTTTTGGAGATATTCGTGCTTAGCGCAAATATCTCCAAAAGTTGGTAATAGGAGATAGCGATGTTAGCGACTGTTTCCAGTCGCTAACATCTTGGCACGCCCACTTTGCATGTCATTAGTGATAAATTTCTCTGACATGCAAAGCGGGGCCCAAGATGGTCGCTATCTCCTACTAGCTGTCGCTAACTGGTGTTAGCGACAGCTAGGTAATAGGGAGATCATTTTATCTCCGCTTTCTTGGCTTTTAAAGCCAAAAAAGCGGAGATAAATCCCTTGATAATATGCCCCAAGATGCGATGAGTGGGATAGAGAGTGACTGCGCATAATGGAGAAACTGCTACCATGGGCGTGGTTATCATAGAAGCATGGGGAAGTCACAGGGTTGGAGTTGACTGGTATGCAGAGGATGGAATGAAGGCAAGTAAAGTGAATGCAAAAAAGGGTTTACAGAAGCCCTCTCGGCCATACTAAAGAGCACAAGGCTGCTATAGGCATTGGTGTTATTTAAAAACCATTTTCAAAGGGAGAACAGCTGGACTCAGAGTTAGCTGAATCCATTCATAAGAAAATGAACAAATGGGCCACACCGTATCTGAGACTTTAATCTGCTTGATGTTAAGTTTAGCATGCACCAGTAACTTCAACTATAAGCAGGGTTACTTGGCCCTCTAAATAGAGCACTGCCTAGTCAGCTAGCAAGTTAAAAAAACTGTTTTATTGGATTTCATCATTGCAGATACAAAAAACAAGAAATTATATATTAAATAAAATGAGCCTGATGTACAAAACACTGGTATTATTTGTTGTGACCAGTGTTGAATTTTACAAACCGATGTACATACTAATAGGTCCGTTCGCATAACTCCTATTTGGAGTGGGTTGCAATCTGCCCTACCTCATACATTTTAATGAGGTAGGTATCAAATTATGACTTACTCCTTTTGGATGACACCACAACGATAATAGCATGCTGGGGTCAGTAGAACACAATGTCTGTGATAAATCACTATTAAATAAAGTAAACGTTTCAAATTTAGCCTGTTTTCTTAAAAGAAAGTGTTTGAAAACAACTTTACTTTTTTTTAAAAAAAATTTTACTATCTTTGAGAGTTGCCCGTAATTCCCTGGACAACCGCCTAGTTCTCTACAAATGTTCATTTTAGTTCGCAAAGGGGAACGAGTCCCAAGGGGTCCCCTTTTCTTTTGGTGAACGGCTATCTAGCCCAAATCAGGAGTCGAAAAATTATTTAATGTTGGAACCAGGTTACCATTGCAGAGCATTGATGCATCGCATACGGATTTACAATTTGGAAGGGACTCCTACATCACTAAAATGTAATTGTATTGGTCGGTTAGAGCTTATTAGGCTAGATGTCCCGCAAACGGGAGATCCTCCTGTTTACAACCGCAAAAAGGGTAATGGCATGTACAAATGATATTTTGCGAGTCACTTAGAGCAAAATGTATTAAGCCCTTAAACTTAGATCCATGTTTTATAATGTAAATAATTTAACATTGTACTCAGAAGTCCACTACTTTCTTAATATGCGAGTCAGAAACCAACATAAATACATTAGAATAACTGAGCCTTTCTGAGAACTAAATGACAGATTCCACAAGATCAATGTTTAAATATAATCTTGCAACTTCTATAAGCATGCCTTCAGTAAAAAAATGCTGTATGCTTTATACGCCAGACAATATTTGTACTTGGAGGCAGATTGTGTCACAAAAACATGGGAGACTGAAAATGCAAG
The DNA here is from genome assembly GCF_964261635.1 of Lissotriton helveticus. NCBI lineage: Eukaryota > Metazoa > Chordata > Amphibia > Caudata > Salamandridae > Lissotriton > Lissotriton helveticus. The sequence continues at coordinate 231,811,610 of NC_136072.1, read as the reverse complement.
CACTCTACAAAGTCAAGTAACAGAGCAAAACTAATTTGGTAAGGAAAATATAGCATACCATATTGTAAGGAAATACTTCTTTTTGCATAGTAACTTCCAGTGTTTGGACTGATGTTGCTGTTTTTTTCGACTCTTTTGGGCTTATTTATGAGAGGCCTCCTCTGTCATTACGTCATTATTTTTTACATGGCACAGGCAGTATTTCATATTTACAAATTTACGCCTGTGTCCAAATGCGTCAGTTTTGGTAAGCCCTCTTCAGAAATTACCAGTGCCAGAACCGGCTGTATCACGCAGAGAATAATGTATTCAAGGTGGGCATTGACTCATAAAATCCATCGTAAAACAGCTGGCAGAGCTAGAAATCTGTCAGAAATGCTGCATACCGGCAACCCATTTGTACGAAATGACACACTGGCTCTGGTACATAAACACAAGCCACACAAAACACTTTTGCAATCTGCATTACACCATGGAGGTGCTCATTTTGCAGCTGGTAGTTGAGTGGCAACTGGCATGGCCTACTTGTTGGTAAGCAAATCTGAAGTACATAACAGAACTACTAGGAGTAACAAATGTGTGACAAATTAGCCATCTTTGTCTTTGATGGAGATAGGGTCATATCTATGAGAGGTGTGCCTCATACATGCACCATGCATCATGGTACACGTGTAAAGCAAATCGACAAATCACACGTTAAGACACGCAAAGCCACTTTGTGTGCCTAAGAATGTCATAAAGGCATCGTACAATGATACACTGGGCAAAATGCAGTGTAGCATCATTGTGTGAGTGTGGAAGGGTATGCTCAGACATGAGTCCCTTGCTCATTGCACCATCAGGATTCAAGCAAGCCGGGCCGAAGACGGCTGTAATGCCAGAAACCGGTCCCCGGAAGCTTGTTTCCTTTAGAGTGAAGAATTGGCTTGGTAGTTTGGTCTGCCCTGTTCCCATGATGCACTGGGCCAGGGACAGACTAATTTGCATATAGCCAGGTCCTGAACTGGGATGGTGCAGTGAGCTAAAAAACGGTGATGGATCAAGCCCTGATCTGTTGACTGGGTAGGAGTGTTCTGATTAACTCAGATACTCTGTCCATCACCACCCCCTTTTTGTAATTATTTTGGCCACCATGAGTGTGGAAGGGTATGCTCAGACATGAGTCCCTTGCTCATTGCACCATCAGGATTCAAGCAAGCCGGGCCGAAGACGGCTGTAATGCCAGAAACCGGTCCCCGGAAGCTTGTTTCCTTCCCAGTGAAGAATTGGCTTGGTAGTTTGGTCTGCCCTGTTCCCATGATGCACTGGGCCAGGGACAGACTAATTTGCATATAGCCAGGTTCTGAACTGGGATGGTGCAGTGAGCTAAAAAACGGTGATGGATCAAGCCCTGATCTGTTGACTGGGTAGGAGTGTTCTGATTAACTCAGATACTCTGTCCATCACCACCCCCTTTTTGTAATTATTAAGAATGTCATAAAGGCATCGTACAATGATACACTGGGCAAAATGCAGTGTAGCATCATTGTGTGCAAGTGAAGGGTTCCATAGGCATTGTGGGGAAGTCTCCATGCAACTCCCATGGTTCATGAGGTATGTCATGTATCTCATACCAGGTAAACTTCGAAATGTTACAAATCAAATGGTCCCCAGGTGATGTGTAACAAGGAAAAACAACTGAAGTCATCCAAGTCACTCCCGCTACCTATGCGTGCTGGATTTCTTGGCACCCAAACATATATGGCCAGCTCTCTGACGCCCTCATTTTTGGGATTATGGCGTAGTGCAGTGCTGCCAGACGCCAAAGTGAAAGGGCAGGAATGCACCATACTTAAGCAATACTGTGCATTCCTGTCCTTTCTCGGTGCACTTGTGCCAATACAGGCAGCCTTGCACCATGGCGAAAGAGTGCCTGTGTTAGTGTTAGGCAGCCCATTGTGTGTCAGTGTTGTCTAAAATGTGAGGAACGTTTGGTATGGCCTAAATGCTACGCAACAATGCCCTTTCTCAGTGACGCAGTGCAGTGCAGACAGGTGACTTGCTGCAATGCAGAGCGCCACTTTTCCAAATATCTGGGCCACAGTGTAACATGTACACAGTGGGAACACCGCACTGCAACATGTAGACAATGATGTCCCCCATTATCATGCACTTGCTAATCGGTCAATGGCAGTAGCGACAGAACCTCAGTGAGTATTAATGTGTCAGTTCACTCTGTGTGGATGGATGGAACCACATCAACTGGAATGTGTAATGAGTCACTAATGAAACCATGTGGCATGACATACAAGCCACATGAGTACAAAGGCAACACAAGAGATAAGTGTGAGTTCAGTGTCTCCTCTATGGTGTACCAACTATTGGTGTCAATCAAAAGTCAAAAAGTTCAGTGGTGTGAGAAAACGTACTGTGGACATGAGTAAGTGTGTCAGACATGGCAGTATACATCTATGTTGTTCAAAGTTTTCGGAGCAACATAGGAAGTCGCAAGAGGAAAGGGCATGTGTGGCATGCCATGTCAGTGTAGGCCCCAGACATGCGTAAATGTCAATACTAGATAACCTTGTGGCACCAACAGTAAAAAATATGAACACACATGTCTCAGCAATACTGACAGTATACGTACACACATACACGTAGCTTGACCGATGCAGTGACTGATGTAACCCATATGATGGCTCACCTGTTCTGTGGACTAATTGGCTCAAATGAAAAGCATATGAATTCAGCACATAGAACTTTGAAGCCAAACATGTCATACATCAGTCATCAACATAGAATAAATTCCAACCAGGACAAGGCACCACAGAGTACTCAGGTTAACAATCCCAATATACAATTGTGAGAAAGCGATTCGTTTTGCCCTGGTCACCCCCATTTCTTTACTGATACTGGTGGTAACTGAGTCTGACGGTAACCAGGCATAGGGTCAGTGGCCTGATGGAAAAGATATATGGTAATTAGGTATAATTACAATTGGCAATGACAGACCCTGTAAGTCCCTAGTATAAAATATATGGAAAGGGGGATTCAAACTACCTATAAGTCCCTAGTACATAATAGGGCAGGGGGGTTTAGAGACCCAGTAGATTTCCTGCACTGGGGTGCCCACTGCTGTGTTGCCTGCTGCCATATATAAAGGTAGCCCTGCTTTGCAGACTGTCTTTAAAAGTCTTTAAAAGTAATTTATATCCAAATTCGACGTTGGAATTAAAAGTACTTCCAAAGTAGAGGTTATCTGATGGGGGAAGCTCTACAGCTGCAGAGAACATGTCAGAAAGTGGGCTGGGCAAATCAAACCATGCTTTAAAGAGAGAGCAGGGCAGTAAGGAATGCCATGCCTACCCCCCTTCTTGTACCCCCAGCCAGGGGGCAGGCCCAGGAATGGAATTTGCAGATGATCTGGACGGGGAAAGGAAATGAGCCACACCAGTAGGTGTGTTTATCTAGCTCTTGCTCCAAAGAGAAGAACATCTCCATCTTCAATTTTAAAGTGCAGTGCCTTGTGGGACAAGAATATGCCACCCTTTGGAGGAAGCTGTCATGCTTTTGGATGGTGCCCTGCACCCCATTGGACAGGGGTACCCCCTGCTTGTCACCCCAAGTCATTGAATAAATATGTGAGAGCTGCATAGCAACCTGGATTTGCCACCTTAAAACTAACTACAAGAAGAAGGACTGCCCTGTTGGAACCCTGGTCTGCAATACACAGGGTTGCTCCCTGAAGGACTTCTCCTGTTTGCACACTTGGAACTACAGCTCTGAGGACTTTGCCTTGCTTAAAAAAGGATTAAGGAGTGGACTCCCTGAAAGCAACAGGTTGACAGAGCTACCATGCAACCATCTCTCTCGAGAAGTCCCCATCTTGGATTTATGTTTTGAACACTTTTAACCCTCATAAGTAACTTCAGGAAGAAGTTTCAGAAGTTTGAGGGAACTTTTGTAAAAAGCTCCATAAGTGGAACTGCCCAACATCGAGAGTCTGGCCTACTACATTCAACCGCAACCCGCCCTTAATTTCAGGTTCATCAAGCTGAAAGCTGCAGAGCTCCAGACTTACAGGAGTTGCCTGGGGCCTTGTGGAAAAGCAATCTGAAGACGTCACTTCAAAATCAGCCTGCTGGAGGGGACAGCATGACATTGAGAGAAAATCCTCCAGAAAAGTTTGTAAGTCCGAAGGTAACGTTTTGACCAAGGTCTCCTGCTTAGTGTATCCGACGAGGGCTCCATTGAGGCTCCATTGCGGTTGACCTCAAACCTTGACTTTTCCTCGGTCAAGCATGACCAGATGTCCCAAGTTGTTGCTAAATGTCTTTAAGTACTAGAAAGTGGTTGATCTTTAAAGATTCATATGTCCGGTTCCCTATATTGGATATTTGTTGTTCTGGTGTCATTTTAAAGATAACAATATTTCCTATTTGTATAAATTAGTGTGGTACTTTTATTGTGTGTTGTGTCTTATGTATTAAATGTATTGGTGTTTTTAAATGGTTTACATGCCTGTCTCCTGAGTTAAGCCGGCCTGCTCTCAACTAGCTATCAAGGGTTGAGCTAGGCACTGATGTATTGAGACCTTGCCTGGACCTTATATTGCGTTGGTGCCTTATTGCTAGTGGTATGTGCTCACATACCCCTACCAATAATCCATCTTCCAGCAACCATAGCAAAGACAATGAATGCATAGAAGTACACAATCCCCTACAAGTTAGAGTCATATACATATGTGTCAAAAAACCAATGTATTGTGTGTACTTTCAGACTAGACAGCTCCTTGTAACAACATCAGTGTGTCTCACATAAAGATAGCCCACATTGCAATACATATGCATCAATGAAAGTGCACCATGACAATGAATCTGGGGATAAAATACAGTTGAATGCTGACAATGAATAGGATAACAATCCCTGTGACATGTTTAAATTGCACAAAGTGTATGCACCAAATCACATGGTAGAGGAAGTGAACTGTGACAGGTCTGTGCCAATGTCAGGCAGGCCGCAAGCTAAATCTGCGCCTCAACATGGACATATGTATGTGTGAGTGCCACACATGTTGGCAATGTCACAACCTAACTAGGAAGCACCAAATAAAGAAACATCTGATCAATAAACTGTCACTTCACACATGTAGTGAGTGCACCTCTCATTGAAGGATCAGGGACATCTCTAAATACCCAGCACATTAAGCAACTGGAGAATCATGAAAGTCAGGATGTAGACATGTAAAATGTATCAGGCCTTGCTCATCATTTGCTATTACACAGAGAACTGTAAGAGACATGTGTAAACCTGTGGTCAACACATTTTGTGAATTATCGTGAGAAATCTTTGGGGTTATTCAGTACACATGTTGTAAACGTATCTAGGACCCTATTGAAATATTCCCGATTTATGCCCTTATGTGATTATATCAAATCATATCCTTATAAAGGCATAAGAATCATACCCATATTAAGACATAGCCAATGCAGTCCAAATACGGCAAGGCTACTCCCATAGACTCCTAGAAAGCACAACGCGTTCTTAAACAAACCAAGCCTCCAGCAGCCCGGGAATTCCCCCTGCTTCTGTATTGATTTGTCCTAGAACTCCTGGAGTTCTGAAAGAACTATGAGTTCTTAGTGACGTCTTATGTCCAACCTTACGTCAAACTCGGCACCTCCAGGTATAAATATACCAGCATCTGCCCTAGCAAAAGACACGGTGGTTTGGAGCAGATCGGCTATCTACTTGCCCGACGCCCTGCTGTAGCAAGTGCCGAAGGAAGCCAACCCTCCCATTGACGCACTGAGAGAGATGCTGTCTTTTCTCCTGCCGAGAAATCCAGCTCCAGTGTTTCCCTGTCACCCTTGCGGGTTGCTGGGAGATCGAGTCCTGAGAGAGAGATACAAGACCTCCTTCATTCTAAAACCAAGGTACGGAGCTGAATAGACCCTTAGAGAATTCTTGATTCAGATTCTAGGCAAAACTATCTTAACTCAAACTACAGCTCACTTACTCCTTCCCAGGTACTAGGCTTAGGTTAGGTTCACCGGGGTAGGCGTATCCTAGAAGAACCAGTTGAGTACGTTCAGTCATGATTTTATCAATGTACATATTTTATCCATTTTAAACACCTTATGGCTTAGAAACCATACCATGCTTTTACAGTATTATTTCATAATACTCCTTTTACTGTACGCACTTTACTTTATGACAAGTATTGCAATTATAGCAACTCACTTCTCTTGCATGAGAAAGAAGACTGTTCAATAAATAACCTCTTTTATTGAAAACACCCGTCTCTCTGTTTCTCTGTGCTTCTGGTGAAACTAAGCATGCACGATTGACTGAGTAAAATATTATCTATTGTTTCCGCGACTCTGGAGGTATACTCCTTATTCTGGAGGGAGCAAAGTTGTCATGTTAAAGGCGGTTGTCAGAAACTAATCCCTTCTTGTGTACTCGTGAAAGTTTCTAGTGACCTCTGAGCTAGCTGGCATTCATAATTAAGTCTAACATATTCAATAGAGACCTAGTCGACCTAAGTCCTACGTCTAAACTATCGTTTATGTCATTCCAATGCGCAGAGCCTATTGGGAATATAGGAATTACACTACACACATAACACACATGGATGGACATGAATGTAGCTGTAACAGGGAGCAAATGCATCGACAGTTGTAATTGCTGTTTAACTTTCAGCCGACCAAGGATATGATCTTTAGCCATGAGTTATTACCGACACTACAATCAGGCACTGAACAAGTCATTGTCAATAGAAACTCTGGAGTGCTGAAGACTAGTTCAGATGCTTGGACATGCCGGGGGGGATTGCTATACTCGCCCTCTATGGTCTACAAGATCATACTAGTTTTTGCCATTCTCCACAACATCTGTGTCTGGACAAATGTCCCATAGGATGTTGACCCCGATTGGCAGGACCCAATGAAAGATAACGATGGAGGAGGGATACAAAATACAGTGGCTGGAAAAAGCTTACATACCCATATTGTGCAAAATGTAGTCACTTGATTTATATGTACTTTGACAGACAGAATGTCCAAACATAATAGAAAGGCTCAAAATAGAAATAAAAGCTTGCATCCAAAATTTGTGTTGCGTGTATGTCACGGTCAGAGTAAACATCAACTCATCCACATCTCATCAACTAGAAGTATAGTGCAAAATGTAACTATCATGTCATCAGACCAGTTCACCAACATTGTGCCATGCCTCATATCTACTATATGTTTCACACATACAGAATTCTATTTGAAGCAGTCTACAGCACTAAAGAGACAGACCAGTCATGCATATTTTAAGATGACATGTGATCATTACTCTCCTCTTGAACGTAAGCAGTGAAGAGCTGCACAGCTAGCAGTCTTGCTGTGTTGTGCAATAGCAAAGTGTACACATATGGTATTCATATGGTATTCAGTGAAGCTAGGAATACAACTCGCAAACTACAATACCTGAGAATAACCTCACATTGCAGTGTGCCTCACCAATGTGTTACCATGCTGGATCATGGTGCTTGCCTGGACCTCAGGTTGCCACAGATACCACCAGAGATCATAAGTGAAAGTTGCCATGGACAAAGACCCACTGTCATACAAACAGGTAAAAGCAGCCACTTGGAAAGAATGCATACATGCATGTGTTGTTTACCACTAAACAAAGCTCATGTGAACTATTTGGATCAAAGGTCAGACAAAAATGCATGTGCATACACACAACTAATTGTACATGGTCAGATGGAGTGATTCAGATATGAACTTACCTCAGCATCACAATAGTTATGCACCTCTGACATGAGTGGACAACTGCATAGTTGAGCAGAACTCAAATGTCCTATCTATAGAAGGGTGAAATGTAAGTTGAGTGTGTTGCATTACATATGCCTGTGTCAGGGAATGCATTATACTTGGACCAGGAGGCACACACAAATGCGGCTCTCAGAGTTATGTAGAGCTACTAACATTGGGGCGAGGATGTAGCCTTACGGCTAGAGCGGTCTACCTCGAAACTAGGGAACTGGGTTCCAGTCTCGGCAAAGACACTCAAGATCCTGTAATTCTGGGCAAATCACTTAATCTCCCCGTGCCTAAGAAAAAGGAATGTGTCCATCTGTGATGAAACTGATACTCATGTAAAGAGCTCTGATACCTGATATCCTTGGGTCTAGTTTGCGCTATATAATACTCTTAAAAAAAAACCTTGACAGGAGTAAGATCCAGATCATGTGTGAATGGCAGCATCTTGTTCATTGAACATCACAAGTATATTGGACTATTTAACCATGTTTATCTCCAGATGGCTCATTCACCTACTCCAAAGGTCTGTTGCTGTGTGACACACTTATCCAAGATCGAAATCAGGTTTTTGGATATATGTGGGCATGATAAAACCATGGGCGCAACACGTGTGCCTGTGCAAGACGTGCACAGTAGCAAGTCTGTAATTGTGTAACAATCTGCACATACAAAGATTGTGTGTGCAGCTACAGTGTGTTCAGCTACAGACCCTCTGCCACTGTCCAAAGTGAGTGTCGTAACAAATAGTGATTTAGGTTGCCGTCTTACTTATGTTGATTACAGTATAGTTTGTATGATGTCCTGTAAGTGTAAACAGAGGAATATATATTGGGCATGGCCACACAGTGCTGCACAGATAGTCTCCCTATGCCACAGCAATGTTTGCAAGCACATAGCAAGATCTGTATGGTATCTAACATAGCTCTTAAAAATGTTGACTTAACCTGTGCCGTTGCTGGATTGGCTACCCAATGCAGGCACATGTGCCCCATAAGGTTAGGATGCAACTGCTACATGCAGGAATGGATGTGACCGTTATGGTGCATTTTACAGTAATCCAAATAATGCTGTCAGTCCTAGTGCTCATCAATGTGTGCTGCTGTTTATAGGACACAAAGAAAATCAAAGTAAAGATCAGATGTCAAGGTCTAACTACTTGTAATAGCACTCCTGTCAAGGTAGTACTCACTGACGCAGTGCAGGTTTGTGTGGTGTCATATGTCAGTAAATTCACATATGACTATCTGATGTGAATGACTACCCACATTCAAAGCTCAAGGAAGCCCTCTCAGGTGCAGAGTAATGTGATGCAGTGAATTGCCATACAAAGTGGCACGGGATTCATCACACTTGTCTGGCCTACTCAAGCTGGGCTCATGAAGCTCAGACTCTAGTCAAACAGATTTTGCTAACAATTTTACCCAGGTGCATTGTGCATGTGCCACACATATTGTTCCAGACACAAAGCCCAGACAGCAGATGTGTCTGCATCACAACATTCCATGATGGTTGTTGGGTATTTTAGTCTGCTAAATGATGTCTGCCCGACAATCACAGGTGTCATATTGGCTTAACACCATACCGTTCATATCTATCCAGTTAATCAGTGAGCTGGATGCCACATACACTGTAGACTGGCTGAAGCAGCCAGTGCCTGTTCTTCCCTGCACGTGTATTGCCACCGTAACACATCCTATGGTAGAAGTGCAGATATATAGTATGAATTTAGACTGCACATATTCATGAATACAGTTGTGTATTTCATTTGCATAGCACTGCTATATATTTGAATGAAAGGATGCCTACTCAGCAGCTGCCTACATTCACCCAAGCATACTACAAACCGTAAGATGAACAAAAGATTTGGAATGTCTCTACACATCACAATATGTATTGTGTTTTTCACAAAAATATATTGTCACTTATAATGTCAGCAGGATGAATGCAATGTCTCACACATATGTGCACTTTTGTCAATGACATTCAACACATCCAAAGTCATTAAGTCTGTCAGGTACAAAAAGAGGAGCAAGGAAAGTGAGTCCAAGTTGTGTTTATTTATTTATAATTTATTTATTTATCCTGCATTGCATAATTCACTAAACTGAATCACAGACAATAGGCTAGTTGTGTGAGTCTGAACCCACGCATTCACCCCATAGCACCTAGGATTGCAACCGGTGTGTCGATCGGGAGCCAAACATCAACACCCGTGCGTCAAAAACCAATGCATTGTGCATTAGCTTGTGTTGTGCGTTAATCACGCTCTGGCTAGTTCTCTACCAATGGATCATCAAAAATTATGCATTTGCTGAATAGGGGCAGGATACACATAGGAAACTACTTACCCTTTGCCGCCACCGCCGAGAGTCAGTCGAGGGCTGACAGAGTTGCAGGAAACACCGCCGCCACCGCCAAGAGTCCAGAGGCACCGGACTCCGCGCCGCCGCTCCCGGAGACCACAAATCCCGACAGGCCTCGCGGCGGCGCGTGCTGAGTGACGCGGCTTGCGCACAGAGAGCGCCAACGGTCAGATAAAGAGGAGAAACCCCCGCGTCGCGGGACGCGAGTGGGACGCCCGGGGCGAAGCCCGGGCAAAGGGCGGGCCCTCTACGGCCCTCATCGGCACGAAAAGGCCAGGCTAGGCCACCCTCCTGTTATCTATTCCCTGGCGCTGACAAGGTACTGTGCACATTTTGTTCATCTAGCACGCATCACTGCGCTTATTAGTGTAGTCTGATATCCTGCAGCCGCGGAGTGATAATCGCGCTGTCCGCCCCACTATCACCAATACCTGTACTGGAAGTTTTCTGACCTCTTTCTCGCCAGTCAGTTGAGCCCTGGATATCCTTCGACAGACTGCAGCAACCATGGGGAAAAAATTGGTATCTGCCCCCACAGAGTCACTTAATACCTTAGACTCCTACTTGGTCCAAGTAGTCAGTAAAATCAATACCGAGAGAAGGCAATCCTTAGGCTTGAGCCAGTCGCCTATCCTGCCTACTGAGAGTCTCTCCCCAAGTATTCTAAGTTCAGCTACACCGGATACCCTGCCTGATAACCCCTCCACAAATCTTACAGACTTACCCCAAGCTAACGGTATAGAGGCTGATGACCCTGACCCACTGATAAACTTAATCGAACTTTCAGACAATTTCGCTAACGATTCCAACACTCAGGCTGACATAGTGGATGAAGTTTTATCACCCCCGCAGCCCGCTACACGGGCGGTTAGAGCCTGTAGGAAATACACAGCTAAACGGGGAGGGAAACAACAAAGCAGGAAAAAGCCCGCCACACCCCCGCCACGCTGTGAAGCGAATAATGGCGATTTTGACATCGACGCAGAGTCAAGACGCAGAGTTGATGACGACCTATTTAACAGGATCCAAGATATGATAGACATTAAAATCAGGACTATCATTAAGCCCCTGATTGGGAAGCTGGACAAACTTACTTCTGAAGTTAAAAAGCTGGGAGGGGTACAGAGTAAATTGGTAGAAGAAGTGGAGAATTTAGCTTCTCTTGTCACAGACATGCCAGCAAAGGACGTGGCGGTCGTTCCTAATGAAAGCAATCCACCACCCATCTTACAAGAGCTGCCGCCACCCTCTCCTTCTACCTCTCTACCCCAACCACCTCTATCTGCTTTTAGACAAGATACAGAAGCCGCAGACCCTCCCATTAGCGTAACTGCTGCTGAGGTTGTTATGCAACCTGAGGATGTCTCAGCCCAATTCATCTTGGAAGCCTCACCAGTAGTTCTTGTACTGGCCAACGTCCCTGTCTTAGCACAAGACAAAATAGAGTCTAATCAGGGTCTGAAAGATAAAGCGTTACATTGGCTTTCCAGCAATATGTATATGGCACACCAAGGGTTTGATAAATTGGCTGGGGATATAATAATGACCAGGAGAGTATCTTGGATCGGGAGTAACCCTAAAAAGTTTAAGGGGGATTGTGTGATTTTAAATTTTGCCAACGCGGAAGTCTTGCCAGACATCTTGGCCAATATCTTTCCACCTCAGCGTCGCAGTGGCACTATAGTCCCGCTTACCCTTAAATTTTTCTATAGTAAATCGCAGCTGGTCACTACCCGCAGCATCCCGAACCAAAAGAGACCTACCAAACCCATTAGCTGGGGAGGGGATACTAGACCTCGACATCCTAATGGCCACCTTCAACCTATAACTAACCCAGACCTAGGCAGATCTAATTACTTGAATGAGCAATACACCAGGCCTACCATGCTACTTGAACCAAGCATGGCTAGCTGGGGTAGTAATCACCTGGGTGGCAATTATCGTGGCCAGGGGGACAGGTTTATTTTCCCGATGAATAATGACCAGTTTAGGTTACGCCCAACCACACCACAACCCATATGGAACATGCCAGCGCTTGGCCAGGACCAAACAGCTACCCCGCTTGGGTGGGGTTTTGGTACCAGAAACAGGTATGGCCCTCTATCAGATCTAAACACTTGCGACTGACTTACTGAGGGAGGAGATTCAGATGCTCCAACTCAAATTAGCGTAGACATACAAAGCCCCCTTCAAGGGGTAGCCAAAGAGGGATCTCCAACGCCACACATAGTAGAAGGGGTGGGGGAGGGGGCCAGGGAACCCAGGCCACCTACCGATTCCTGTAAAATTATAAGCTGGAACATTGCAGGCTTAAACACGAAACGCCAGGACAACGCTTGGTTGAGTTTTATTTCAAAGAATCATATCATTGCCCTGCAAGAAACTTGGGACACATCCGCCAATCTTTGGTGGGATGGGTTCACTAGTTTTACCAAACCTGCAGTAGCCAGCAGAGCGGGTAGAGCCAAAGGCGGCTTGGTTATTCTATTTTCTTTAGACCTGATAGGTAGTTACAGGCAGATTAGTACTGACTCTGATAACATCTTAATGGTCGAAAGGGTGATTAATAATACCAGTAGGACCCTATATGTCAATTTTTATAATTCTGGGAATAGCGACTATAGAGGGCGCAATATCGCTAACCTAGACAGCTTTTTATATTCAGCATCTCAGAATATCGAGTTCGCTTCTGAATTAATTTTATTAGGCGATTTTAACATTCATTTATGTAACCTAGCATGTAAGGGAGGGGGAGCCAGCGAGGTGGATGACGTAGACCCAAAGGGCCCTCACTTTGAACACTCTGCAGAGGGGCAGGAGCTAGAAGAACTGCTTGCTAATTATGATCTGTACGAACCTGATGGGGGTCTAAGAATGCCAACCTTTTTAGGTACTCAGCATGGTACAGTGATTGACTACATATTTGTCTCACAAGGCATCTTAGGACGGTCCAAGGATTATCGTACAGTATTAAGCCACCATAGCGACCATAACCCCGTACTACTTGAAGTGGCCTGGGGAGCCCTGATGGGGGTATCCCCAATCACAGCAAAACCCGCACAACCTCTGAGGGCCACGGATAATGACAGACGAGTGAAATGGGCCAAAGTGATCCCGGAAAACCTTTACGCGCTAAACCTCCCAAAAATCAAAGACAAGGTTGAACTCTGTAAAAAACCAGGTGTTCAAGGGAAAGAAATAATCGCAGCATACGAGGCAATATGTGCCCAGGTGTCAAAGGACCTCTTGGCAAAACCCATTAAGGGAACCGCAGGAACTAAGCGCTGGTTTGACTCCGCATGTTCAATCGCCCACAGAGAATTGTTGGTAGCCTTAAAAAAAGTGCCTAGGGCTAAAGATGATATTTCCAGACTAAGGAAAAAATACAAGGCAGCCATAAAGAATCGTAAGGACACTATCAAACGCGAGGCCTGTGCTGAAGGACAGCAGGAGATTTTGGGAGATCATTAAACAACCTTTTTTCTCTGACGACAAAAACGCACCCATAGACTGCGTAATCACTGATGGTAAATGGTTGTCTCATTTTAAAAATGTATATGGGGGCGCGGAAGAAGGAAATAATGCGGCCCCAATGCCCAGCATCAAGGCACAATCCATCATCTTTAACCCCGAAGAAGTGAAAAAGGCCCTCTTGTCAACTACAAAACACAAGGCTCCAGGCCCTGACGGAGTCCCCGCTGACTTCTTTATGTACTCTCCAAACCTGTGGGCGGAGGTTCTGACAAACGTGTTTAATGCAGTGAGAGGTAATCAAGCCCCTGCCTCGTGGGCCATATCCACCATTGTACCCATCTTCAAAAACAAAGGCCAGCGGGATGATCCCGCGTGTTATAGACCTATATCCCTCCTGGATTCAACCATCAAAATTTTGGGCAGAGTACTGTTATCCAGATTGAGGGAGAACGTCGAGGGTTGTGGTGGGCTGTCCGAATTGCAATATGGTTTCAGAGAGAGAAAAGGGACCATTGAACAATGTATTAACCTGCATTTACTCATCTCCAAATACACTGTGGCCAAGGAGGGTCCTGTGTTCCTTGCTTTTATGGACCTCTCCTCGGCCTTCGACCTGGTTAATAGGTCAAAACTGTGGTCGATTTTGGTGGAATTGGGTATTGATGAAGCCTTGGTTGGGTTTATGGCGTCTATGCATCAGGAGCTTTTCGCAGCTGTTAGAGTGTCAAACCAAGGCAGATGCACCCCACTGTTTAAATCTTTAAAGGGGGTACGGCAAGGATGTATCTTAGCCCCCTTGCTTTTTACCATCTACATTAATGGCTTGGGAGAACATCTGCAGCGCCTGGAAGCGGACGTTCCGCGTGCAGGAGGCTCCGTAATCCCGGCACTCCTGTATGCGGACGATGCCGTGTTAATTGCTCGCACTGGCGTCGGCCTTCAGCTCCTTTTGGATGCCTTTGGCTCTTATATGGAGAACTTGGACCTTAAAGTCAACGCCACTAAGTCACATACGATGGTATTGGGGCGCGGGTGCACTAAAAAAACACATAAATCATTCTTTTGCAGAGGGGTTCCTGTCTCTATGGTGGCCACATTCCCCTATTTGGGGGTTCTGTTTGATCAGAAAGGTTCGTGGGGCCCACAGATAAGTGCAAAGAGGTTGGCTGTCATCAGATCTTCCTCAGCGCTCCTGGGTTTCGCTGGAAAGTTAGGTGCCAGGCCCATGGAAGCTCTTTTAAAAATCTATAAGAGCAAGCCCGTTGCTATTGCATTATACGGGTCACCTTTGTGGGGGTATGTAAACCTTGACCCCATTCAGAGGGCAGAAAATAGATTTATCAGATCTCTGCTCTCTGTACCGCAGTCAACCCCAACCTATTCTATCCATAAAGAGGTGGGCCTACCCTATTTGGCAGATACACTGAGCCTAGCCCCCCTGACATTGTGGTTGAAAATGTGGCTGAACGAAGACCTGCCTCTAAACCACAGAATTCTTCATGATGTCCTAGCACTTGATAAACATAGCAGTATTCCCTGGTTGGCGTACATAGCTAAATCATTTTTAGAACTAGGTCGCCCTGAACTTTTTTTATCGCCAGAGAAAATCAAGGCTGAGGACTTAGACCTTATAAAAAAGTCTTTTAAGGAAAGGAAGGAAGCGTGCCGTGAGGCCCACGAATTGCTGAAACCAGCAGTAAGGGCTCATAGTCTTCTGGTTAGTACACCCTCGCTCGCACCTTACCTTAGCTTTGTTACCTTCCCTTACCATAGGTTTTTACTAACTAAGCTTAGATTTAACCTATTACATTCTTGCCTAGGTTCTCTTTCGAGCTGGCAGAAACCAGACTTAGCTTCCCCCTGTCGCTGCGATCACTTTTCAGTACAGGATACGATGCACTTTGTTATGTTTTGTAGTTTGTATCACGAGCAGAGGAAAAAACATTTGTTGCCAATCCTGAAAGAAGCTGGCTTCATACAGGTGCGCCCGGCACTGCTCTTTTTACAACTTTTGTTAAATCCTCGCATCTCTTTCTGTACTGCTAACTTTTTGGTGGCCGCGGCCAGGGCGAAAGCTGCTGGCCTAACCTCGCCTTAAATGAATTTGTTTTTAAAAAATGTTTTCTTTTTGACATGAAATGTAAATATTTTATATATGTAGATAATCTTTCTTAATGTGCAGCTTGTCTGCTGCTTTTTATGGATGTATTTTATGTGATGTTTTTGTGTTCGATTCTTTGCATGACTTGTAAAAGTCGAATAAAGATATTCTGACTGACTGACATAGGAAATTATGCAATGACTATGGCAGGCTGCAAACTAGGAAGTGTGAAGTTACTTTCACTTTTACCTTCAACCTTTGTGTCGGTGGTGGCTGTAGAAGGCCTTTTGTAGTTTGTCTGGGAGAATTTGGAGTATTTTGATCTTGTCAATGTCTGTGTTGTTCCTGATGTGTGCCAATTGTGTTAATTGTGTGTTGTATTTGTTACTTGCATTGGTATTATTTCTGTATTGTTGGGTTTTAGTCAATTTAGGGGTTTTGTAGTTTTTAGGATAGGGCAAGGTTAAGAGATATTTTACATAGTGGTAAGGGGTACAGTATGGGTAGGGCCATGTCGGGAAAGGGGAGAGCAAAGAACCTGTCAGAGGGAGAGACGGGGGTCCTTTTTCAACTGCTGGCACATTATGTGCCCAACATGAAAGCTATGGGGGATAGGGTCAGCCAAGGCTACCCCACCAAGGATCGCAAAAAGCAGTGGGAGAGAATGCGGTGACCCACGATCTGGGTCTTTGGTGTAGACCGCACCATACACCAGCTAAAACACAGATGGGTGGACGTTGTGAGCCGTGTGGATCACCTTGGTATGGATGTTGGCCACCCCGTTGCAAAGAACATATTTACCATCTGTTTGTTGTTTTGTGTGTATTTAAAAATTATGAAATCTATTTCTCAACAGTAATGGACAGATATTTTGAGGGGCAGTATGCAATAATACAGGCTACTTCTGTCGATTTGTAACCTCATGCCCCAAGGGGTTGTTCATAGTGGCGTAACAATAGCCCCTGCAGGGTGCACAGAGATAATATCGACTCCAAAATATCATTTGGACAGAATATCGAGTTTTAAATATCGTTTGGAGAAAATATCGACAGGACAGAATATCGACAGCCAAAATATCGTTTTTAAGGTAAGTGAAGTAATATCGACTGTAAATAATATAGAAAGTGAAAATATCCAAGTATATAATCTAGATAGTAAAAAATATTGTTTTTTAAATAATATTTAATTATTTATAGTGTTTTTATGTTATAATATGTGTGAAAAGTGTCATTTTATGTTATAATTATTTTTAATTAATGATTTTTTTTAATTATTGTGTAATTTTATTCTGTAGCGGGTTGTGGGTTTATAGGGGAATAGGGTGGGAAGTAATTTCATTATAATTAATTAAATATGTAAATTTATTAATTGGTAGTAATAATTAATTAATTGGTAATTAAATAATATTTCTTAATTATTTAAAATTTAATAGGCAATTAATTTAATTTAATTGATTAATTGCCAATTATGTAAATTAAAATAATTTATTTCCTGTAGCGGGTTGTGGGTTTATAGGGGAATAGGGTGGGAAGTAATTTAATTATAATTAATTAAATATGTAAATGTATTAATTGCTAGTAATATTTAATTAATTGGTAATTAAATAATATTAGTTAATTAATTAAAATGTAATTGGTAATTAATTTAATTTAATTGATTAATTGCTAATTATGTTAAATTAAAGGGGTATTTTTAGGGTTCAGGGTCAGTTTGGGGTTTTTGGGTAAAGGGGTATTTTTAGGGTTCAGGGTCAGTTTTGGGTTTTTGGGTAAAGGGGTATTTTTAGGGTTCAGGGTCAGTTTTCAGTTTTTGGGTAAAGGGGTATTTTTAGGGTTCAGGGTCAGTTTTGGGTTTTTGGGTAAAGGGGTATTTTTAGGGTTCAGGGTCAGTTTTGGGTTTTTGGGTAAAGGGGTATTTTTAGGGTTCAGGGTCAGTTTTCAGTTTTTGGGTAAAGGGGTATTTTTAGGGTTCAGGGTCAGTTTTCAGTTTTTGGTTAAAGGGGTATTTTTAGGGTTCAGGGTCAGTTTTCAGTTTTTGGGTAAAGGGGTATTTTTAGGGTTCAGGGTCAGTTTTCAGTTTTTGGGTAAAGGGGTGTTTTTAGGGTTCAGGGTCAGTTTTCAGTTTTTGGGTAAAGGGGTATTTTTAGGGTTCAGGGTCAGTTTTCAGTTTTTGGGTAAAGGGGTATTTTTAGGGTTCAGGGTCAGTTTTCAGTTTTTGGGTAAAGGGGTATTTTTAGGGTTCAGGGTCAGTTTTCAGTTTTTGGGTATTATTTTATTATATTTTGTTACTATATATATATGTTTTAATAAATATGAAATAAAAAAATATTTATTTATATTTCATTAATTATTTAATTATTATAAGTTAATTTAGGTAATTTTAAGTATATTTTAGTAATTAATTATTAATATTAATTTAATTTAACACTGTTTTTAGTAAATACGATATTTTTTACAACTATATTTTTGTAAACGATATTTTTGATTCGATATTTTTGTACTTACCTGTTTGAAGATAGCCAGTCGATATTTTGTCCGTCGATATTTTCTCATCGATATTTTTGTATCTCGATATTTATGTGGTCGATATATTTTCAGTGATCCCCCCCTGCAGACCCAGCAATGTGGGGGAGGCCAAGAGATCCAGAGGGACCTCTGCAGGGAGTGTGGGCCCCTGGCCTGAGAGCTCATGACTGGGTCTAGAGCGTGAGGGCCATCATCCATGTATGTTGCAGGTGGGCCCCCTCACATTTTGTCACGCCACTGCCTGGACATGGTTTTTGGATCACACCAAATAATTGTGCATTCATGCACTGTATACATGACCTCAATTCTCATACGAGCCTGTAAAGAGCAGGAATGTTTATTGTTGCAATACCCTGCACAGGTGACATGTAAGGAGCAAAGTTATGAAAACTCAGCAATCATGTTTACCATCTGATTCACAGCACATGTATAGAGTTGGGCATGCCTCTGCCAATGTAATAACTTACAAATGGTGACCCTTCCAAGATTGGATGTTGGTTTAGCCATCAAAGGCATGCACCCTCGCACGTGTCGCAAGGAAGAATGCTTTGTGCCTACTCTAGATCTGCCCATTATTATTCCATTTCAACTTTGCCATGTGCTACGTGTCCAATGTGCTAAAAATACCAGATATTTTTGATGCCATTGTACTCTGCTTCATGTGCACACAGTGTATATGTTCAACATTCACAAAGCAATGTTCAATATTTTTTCAGGGCGAGGAGGAATCCTTCAGGGATCCCTTTGCTATTAGTGAGTGGTAATAGAATGTGTTTGTAGCTTTGTAAGGGTTGTGTGTGATCTGAGATATTTGTAATATTGTGATGTCTATGGGGTAGCACCATTCGCCTGTAACAAATTTACAGTACATGTTAATTCACCAAAGATGGACGAATGTCGATGTTCATTTAGGGGGGATGTATGACATTACAACACATGCTTTTACCACGCATGCCTTTACAATGCGGTTTTTAAAACGCATGCCATTACAACGCATAGCGCTTTGGGGTGCTGGATAGTGAATAGTTTAATTTACTATTCCAACTCCAGTCCCCGTGGATAGTAGGGAAGGTGTTGGATAGTAAATTAAATCTATTCCCTATCCTAGAGCGCCCCCAGCGCAATGCGTTGTAATGGTTTGCGTTGTAAAAGTTGCGATGTAAAAGCACTGCGTGGTAAAAGTTGCGTTGTAAAGGATGTTTCCCATTTAGGGGCAATGTACGTAAGCCCGCATGATTGATGGCTCATTATGTGAAGTGGTGATGTTTGGCCAGCAACGATTTGAATGCTTATGGCACATGTAAAATCACCAGCCACAATATCTACAGATGGTCAGAAGTTCAATTGTCTTACACCCAGACCATGGCACAAACATAAAACAATATTGTTAAAAAATATGTTGCATGAAAGTGGCATGTTATTGACTAAGCTTGTTTGGTCATGGTATGCTGGCCTGTGTCCATATTTGAGCATGAGACCATTGGAGGTATGACAGCATTAACAATTGTCAACATTACGGTGTCAAGGAATACTATATACAGTGAACATCTGAAAACTACTACTGCTATTGTTATTTAGCATCATACTATTCTTGTACATGCAGAATATGTTTATCCTTGATACCAAAAGGAGTACAGCATGAAAGACTAAAGGCATGATCATACATTCATGCTGTCCAACAACTAAAAAATGTTTTGATCGATACATGTACCATTAGCTATGTGTGTAGCCAAATCTCACAATCAGAGAAACTTGTGTGACCATGTGAGCAGGCTGGGCATCACAAACAAAAATTCCTTCCTATGACAGATGCTGCTTTGTAGTTGTGTGGCAGAAAAGTTATTCACAATCATTGATTAGTGTAATCACAGTGGGCAGATGGTATATCAACATGTGTTGCTGTGAGTGTGTAAGTAGATTGTCAGTAGGAATCATTTACTACATTGCACCACTTAGGCCACAATTATCCTGAGGTATGGCAACTGTAATCCGGCCTCAGATGTCCCTTGGCATCCCAGAGAGGACACCATTAGCAGTGGCTCAGCGTGGAATCGTGGGCTCGGCCTGGGACCGGCTAAAATACCATTTGCTAGATCGTGAGCAAACAGGTAAATTGGAGAACTATCCCTCTCTCCCTTTCTCCCTCCCTTGCGGGATCCTCCAAGGGTCCTCGCTGAGCCCTAACCTTTTAATATTTATGTTTCTTCTCTGGCCAATCTAATAAGAAGCTTTGGATTCTCTCTGACCTCCTATGTAGATGACATCCAAATCGTTGTATCCATTGGAATTGATGAGTTAGGCACTGGGGTCGGATTTCACGACTGCCTGCTGGCTGTCCACGAGTGGATGAACTCAAATTGCCTAAAACTAAATGCAGGAAAAGCTGAAGTCCAACTTTTTGCGTCCCAATCATCTTTTTGGACTCCATCTCCTTGGCCGACTATTATGGGTTCAATCCCTATACCATCCACCTTTTGAACCCTCGGAACGATTAGTAAGATCTTGCCTCTGATACCTGATGAGCTCAGAAAACCCGTAATCGCTTCCCTGATCCTGTCTAAATTAGATTATTGCAACAGCCTACTTCTTACTACCCATAAATACAACATCAACAAAATGCAAGTCCTTCAAAATGCTGCACCTAGACGTCTATTAAAACGTCTTGCATTTTGCTCAGTATTCCAGGGAATTAAAACCTGCATTGGCTTCCCATCAAGCAAAGAGTCACCTTTAAGGTGCTCTGTCTAGCTCATAAGGCACTGCATGATCTTAACCCTGATTTTCTGAATCATAGTTTCAAATGGTATCTTCCCAACAGAAATGTATGCTCTGCTATTGACAAATTAGCTGTACTACCCAGGTTCAAATGAGTCAGGTGGGGTGGCAAGAGCGTCATGCTGGAAGCATCTAAGGCACTACATCTCTTTATCAAAATAGCACCTAGCCTTCTCGCTTTCAGGAACACTCTAAAGACCTGGGGCCTCATTTATGAAAAGTGACGCATCGCTGCGTGAAAACAGCGATGCGTCACTTTTCACTGCGCTCTCCCTGCGACATGATTGATGCGTCATATTTATAATATGACGCATCATGTCGCAAGGAGTTACAGATACGTCAGTATTTCTGACGTATCTGTAGGCGCAAAAGTGACGCATTGCTGGAGTGTGTCACAAAAGTGACGCAACTCCAGCAATGCTTCCTTTCACATGGGGAAAGCCCCATGTGAAAGGGGTTGCGTCAGTCTTACGCCTGCTGTGAGGCAGGCGCAAGATTTTGACGCAACAGCGTCCTAAAAGTGATGCAGTGAAATCTCATAGATTTCACTGCGTCACTATTACGAGGCTTTTTGCGGGTGAACGCCCCCCCTGCATACATTAAACCTGACGCAGGTTTAATGTAGCGCAGGGGTTTACAAAGTGACGCATCTGCTTAGATGCGTCACTTTGTAAATAGTGCACATCAGGAGGCAAGTTTTACGCTGCCGATGCGTCACAAAATGTGACGCATCGGAAGCGCAAAACTCACGCAAGGCCTCATAAATGAGGCCCCTGGCTGTTTAGACCCTGATAATTCTGTGTTCTCTCTGCTCTGTACTTTAGCTGGAATTGAATAGCACCTAGATGCCTCAGGCAGTAGTGCGATTTACAAATCCCGCTAACATAACATAACATATGTGAGATGGGGTGACAGAGGAACATTAACAAAGATGCCATGGGGATGTAAGGATGCAGTAGAAAAGTTCTATTTGACCATGGGGTTGGATAGTTCATCTTCAGACTGCTTGTCTGATTCACATTGCTAGTGTAGTATTCCACATGGCAAGGTATGGACACACGGTCTGGCAGGTCCTGACATGATGTAAGGAATCGTACCTCAATGCAGACATTATAGGTAGGAGTATATGTGCCTCATGTCCACAGTGGAAATGCAGTTAAATGCCAAACTCATGGCTTCATATACCCAATGTCCTACTCTGGGGAAATATTCATACCTTTGCAGGGAGTTTTCCATTGTAATGCAATGAGGAAAGGACCACATGCATGTCTGCACTCTGT
Source organism: Lissotriton helveticus (assembly GCF_964261635.1). Taxonomy (NCBI): domain Eukaryota; kingdom Metazoa; phylum Chordata; class Amphibia; order Caudata; family Salamandridae; genus Lissotriton; species Lissotriton helveticus. The sequence continues at coordinate 231,789,293 of NC_136072.1, read as the reverse complement.
AGGAAGAATACAACCCATTACACTGCTCACCTACTTGTGGCGTTACTCTGACTGACTAGCACCAAACCGGTCACCCTTGACTCATGGTGGAAGATTACCTGCTAAATACAGCACAAAGTACTTGTAAATATCAGATCTTCAGCCTGCATGCACACTCTCATTACACGGATATGCTTTTTGTTAATGTGCATCAAGGAAAGCAGCCTTGCTGACTTGTGGACAGGCACTAGTGAAGGAAGTGGCCCTTAGGGGCCACCCGGGTTATCTACAACCTCCTACTCGCCTTCCACTAAATGAAGAGTCGGTCAGACAGTAGAGAATACAAACAGTTGTTTATTAGCAATGCTCTGCAGAGGAGTCCAATCTGACCTGCACCCTAAGATGTCTGCTGAGGGTCTGCCCCCCCAACAGTCCACAACGCATAACCATTCCTCCTAAGAACCTCTAACCACAACCACAGTGGAAAGTTACCGGCTTAGGCCGAACATGAACAAAAGAGGCACAGAAGGGTGGGCTACCACCTGCTAGATCACAGTCTCAAGGTTGCCGTGCTGGGTCTCAACGTCTCCTAACGTGGGAGCAGAGCTACAGACCCAGATAGGTATGCGAAGGCAGAATTGCCTATTCATTAGTAAGTCAGAAGGCAACCTTGAACAGAAAAGTAAATAATAACTAAATACAGTGTTCGGCTGAGGCAAGCAAGACAATTAATGGGGCCTAGTTCAGTCACAGCCTAATGGGGATTGCGAAATACAAAATGGAGTCACAATCGCTAACTGAAGCGCGCACATAACAGGGATAACTCAGTGGGTTGCATAAAAGAAATATGAATGGTGTTTAATTTAGCCGCACACTGATAACCTACTATAACTCGGATAACGAGAATGGGGTTTTCAAACCTAACACTAGGATATATAAAGGTCACCATGGTATTGCTGGAACTGTATACCATAAGCTATGTGTTAGGATCCCTGGTATTTCCCTGAGTTAATATTGGTGAAGTGCCCGACAGGTCTCTTTTAAGGGAGGTAGCTACTCACCTTCCATCTATATCTTGACAATCCAGCACAAAGTCAGTCAATGCAGCAATATGTGTGGCGTCGTGTATTTGCCATAGGGGTTAACTAATGCCGAGGCACACTATACATACTTGCTTGACATAACTCATTTCACCTAGGTTATTAACCACAAAGTATACCCTGATGTATGCTGCAAAAACCAACACCAGGGAGTCCATATGTGGACTATATGTTCAATTTCATGTGTACACCACATCATGCTTTCAACTCAGTCTCTGGATTAATAGGGTTATAAGGTTATTTGTGTGGACAAGGGCATTTCATATACCTACACTGTCAGCACCAGAGCGAGTTTTCTCTGTTCCATTAGGAGAAGTATATGTTTAGAAGGAATAGTGTTCCTTCCTATTTACCAAAATGTGGTTTCGGGTGGACATGCCTCATGTGATGTTCAGAAAATGTGAGACTGTTTTTTTTTTTGTATATTTCTTTTTATTGAAAATAAACAAAGAGAACAGCAAGGTATCAGTTAATTACATCAAGCAAATAGACTGTGCAAGGGCGGACCATTAATACAAGCAGCAATATAAACCAGATAAAGTTGGGGAGGGGGGGAGGCGAGAGAAGGAAGAAAAAAAAATAGGGACAATAAACTTAATATACAGTCAAGATCAGGGGGAAAGCGGGAGATCAAGTACAACTGTTTCAGGTGGTATACATATATCTCCTCTATAGCGATTCCAGTGGGCCCAGAACTTATGCCACTTTCGGGGGCGGCCCCGAGCTACATAGACAGTCTTTTCCCTGAACATACACCAGTCCATATCATTCATCCAACACTCGATAGTAGGAGGCCGCTGAGATCCCCACAATTGTGCAATATTGCGTTTGGCAATCATTGTCCCCAAAGTTACCCATTGAGTTTGGGCTACATTATGGTCAGTGGCCCCCCAAACATTTAAAAGGCAACGCCTGGCTTCAGGTAAAAGTGCGATACCCGTAACCTCCTGAAGTACCCTGTGGATCCTGGTCCAATATTGGACTATGCTACAACACTCCCCGATTATGTGCAGAAACTTGGCCAGCTGCCCACAACCCCGCCTACACAGACCCCCCTCCGAAAAACCCATCCGTACCAAACGAGGACCCGTGACATACACTCTGTGCAGTATTTTAAGTTGAACCAATCTAAGACGGGCAGGAATCGCAACCTCCTTTGGGGAGGAGATCGCAGATTGCCAGTCCTCGTCATCAAGTTCTAGGCCGTCACGGGTCCACTGATCTCGCAGTTGTGAGAGAAGGTCTGCCCTATGGTTAATCAATTTTTTGTACACCAGGGAGATGGTACTATCCGGGATATAACCATCTAGAACACGGTCCTCCAGCGGGGCAGATTCAGGTATCTCCGTCCCCCTAGGGAAGACCGAATCGAGAGCATGACGGATTTGAGCGTAACGGAAGAACTCTGATCCTCCCAGCTTGAACTCGGCCTGCAGGGCCACAAAGGACTTCCCTTGCCCCTTAGCCCAAAGATCCCCCACCCTGGAGATACCAATGAGGTCCCACCTGTCAAATCCCTTCGTGTTCCACATTTTGCCAAGCCGATCTGATCCAAAAAGCGGGGTAGCTAAGGTTAAACGATCTTTCCACCCTAATGCACTAGTGGCATCCTGCCAAAAACGCACAGCCGTACGCGTCGGCCCCGTCAGAGATCCCACTACCGATTTGGAATATAGTGCCCTATAGTAATTACCTCCAGGGAGCAACCACCTATCCATAGCAAAACCTGGGTGAGGCCCGGGGCAATACGTACCGTGGTTGATAGCCCCCAACTGCGACGCCCAGTAGTACCGTTTGATATCGGGAAGAGCAATACCCCCATCGTACCAGGGAAGCGTCAATTTGGCAAGTGCAATCCGGGGCCTACCATCCCACAGCAATTTCCTCTGTAAACTCTCAACAATACGGAAATAGCTACCAGGAACCAAATCAAGAGTATTTTGCAGGGCGTATAAGAAACGAGGAAGGGACATCATCTTAAAAAGGGCCGCACGTCCTAGCAAAGAAAGCGGGAGTTTTCGCCAACCCGCCACATCCCGCTTCAACCACTCCAAAGGAGGGAAGAGGTTTTTCTCATACCGGAGCAAGGGGTCCTTTGAAATAAAAATACCAAGATATTTAAACCCTTGCTGTACGATCTGAATAGGACAACCACGCGGCAAAACCGGAGCATCACCACTGAGTACGTAAAGGGAGGATTTCGCCCAGTTAATGATCAAACCAGAATTCTTACCAAAAGAAATCAAAACGTCGCACAATACTATCAGGGACTTTCTGGGGGAGGTCAGGTACAATAGGATGTCATCTGCGTACAAGGAGATACGATCCTCATGCTCTGGGGACCAATAGATACCTCTCATAGAGGGCTCCCAACGGATCCACGCAACCAAGGGTTCAAGCGCCAGCGCAAACAAGAGAGGAGACAGCGGGCAACCCTGTCGGGTACCACGCCCAAGACCAAACGTTGCAGACACGCGGCCATTAACCACTGTCTGAGCGAGTGGGTCCGCGTAAAGAAGCCGCACCCAACCAATGAATTCCGAGCCGAAGCTGAATTTAGCTAACACCGCCCATAAATACGGCCATTCCACAGTATCAAACGCCATAGTGGCGTCCAGAGACGCCAAAATGGCCGGCTCACGCAGCGTCGCCGCCCTAGCGATAACACCATGCAGCCGCCGAAGATTCAATGCCGTATTCCGGTGCGGGATGAAACCGGATTGATCCGGATGAACTAGATCGCCAATGACCTTGATTAGTCTATTAGCTAACAACTTAGCCCGAATTTTCGGCTCGGCATTCAACAATGAAATCGGCCGGTATGAAGCACATTTATTCCGAGGCTTTCCCTCTTTATGTATAACAACTATGGTGGCCAAACGCTGATCCCGGGGAAGAAACGCACTATCGCGAGATTCCTTGAACATATCCCTCAAATACGGGGCAATCCTATCGGACCGAAGCTTATATAGCTCGATTGCCAAACCGTTAGGACCCATAGCTTTACCCGAACGCAAGGAATGCATGGCTAACGCTATTTCATCCGCCGTGATCATCGAGTCCATTAGATCCCTATCTTCCTCAGAAAGACTTTGAAGGGTGATATCTCGAAGCAACAAATGAGAGTCCTCCTCTGGTCGGACACAGAGGAGTACACAGTGTGAAAATGATTGGAGAAGCACGCCACAATCTCCTGCGGGTCGGTAACCAAGGCCCCATCCTCCATCTCAATCTACGGCACCACACGACTTGCTCTATCTTTCCTATCCAACCAAGCTATTAATTTACCGGCCTTATCCCCAACATCATAGATACGCCCCTGTTGCTCCCGGCTAAGAGCCTTCGCCGCATCCGACACCAATGACTTATATTCAAACTGCTTCAGCTGTAAAACATGCAGTTTCGAGTGGGTCACCTCCTGTTCCAAAGCCGATTCCAAAGCCATTATTTCTGTCTCTATCTTTACCACTTCCTCCTCCTTCTGTTTTTGACTCCAGTAAATTGATACTTGTATAGCGCACTACTCACCCGCAAGGGTCTCAAGGCGCTTGTACGAATACCGCTGTGGAACCCATCCTGGCTTTCCCTGTGAGGTGTCCACTCCTGGGCACCCCCAAGGTGGAGGCCAGGCATCCTTAGCGTTGTGGGGGCCGTTGTGGAGATTAAGCGAGCTATTGCCCAGAGTTGCAGAGTGGGACTCCATGATTGGAATAGGCACCGAGGCGAGAATTATCAGGTCCGTGGAATTTTTTAGATCAAGACCCGCCGAGGCAAGGAATTGAACCCTGGTCCCGGGCTAGACCTCTCCATCCGGGTCTGCCGCTCTAACCATTGAGCCACACTTCTCCAGCAATCAATGACAGGGCCTGACCCCTCAGGACCGTCTTAAAGGCCTCCCATAAGGAGACTGCGGATGTAACCGAGCCTTCATTCTCTCGGAAATAATGATCCAGCTCCTTCACAAGTTCACTACGAAGTTTAGGGTTACGAAAATACCAAGAGTTAATCGGGGCAACCCGACCCTAGGCACCCGGGACTAAGTCCAATCGGAGCCATAGTGGGGAGTGATCAGAAAGTCCCCGAGCCATATGGCGGGCTTCTACAACACCAAACGCCTGTGCAGACAGCACTAACACGTAATCATCCTGGAGAGACTACCATGGGCGCCCGAGTGAAAAGTATATTGCCGCTGAGTAGAATGGAGCAAACGCCAACAATCCACCAGACCCAATACATCAATAAAATCTGGCAGCCAACCATGCGTCCCTTTGATGTCTCTGGGTGGATGTCTATCAAGCCTTCCGGAAACCACTGCGTTAAAGTCCCCACCTAAGATCAAGAACCCAACCGGGAGATCAAGTAACACCCGCCCCAGATCAGAAAAAGTAGTCGACTGTAAGCCTGGAGGAACATAAATAGAAACCACGGTAAGGGTACGACCCTCCCACCGACCCGATATCGCCACATAGCGGCCCATATCATCGATGACAGTGGATTCCACCTCAAGCGGGAGAGCAGTTTTAACAAGGATCCCAACTCCACGGGAGCCAGAGGAGAACCCAGCATGTGCTACCAGACGATAGCCCCTTCTATTCAGGGCGTGGCATGTATGCCCGACCAAGTGAGTCTCCTGAAGAAGAACAATATCGGGGGAATGGCGTTTCAGGAACTGTAGTACCACACCACGCTTAATCTTGTCCCAAACCCATTGACATTCCAGCTTATCGACCTCAATCCTCTACCCCCATCATAAAAAAAAAGAAGATCCAGCCACGAGCGAAGTCCAATGCTTCGATGAAGACGTCCAGCAATATAGCACCTTGCAAAAACAACAAACAAAACATCCCCACCCCTGAATTGCCCACCCCCAAACAACCCATCACAACACCCCCCACCCTGCACTCCTGCGCACGACTAAAAAGCCACCCCAACTTGCAGTGTGCCTGTCGCCCTAACACCCAACTAAACTACGAAAAGTAAAGTCAGAGGAGGAATAAACCCCAACGATATCCCCACAACCCCCGTGCAAAAGAATAATTGACAGTAATAAATCGGATCCGGAATCACCACATTAAAAGTCCTTTCATAGTCCCCGGTGGCGCCTACTCCTACTCCTGTTCCTCAAGTCCTCCCTCCGCACCACCAGGCCGACTCTCAGGATCCTGTCGGGCAGGCAGAGTGTCCAACCAATCCGCCACCACTTCAGGCTTATCAAAAAAGTACACCCTTTCGTTATATTCAATCCTCAATTTGGCAGGAAAGAGCATGGCATACTTGAGGTCCATTTCCCGAAGACGTCTTTTCACACCCATGAAACTGAGCCGCTGTTTCTGGACCATCTGTGTGAAGTCCGGGTAAAAACTGATGGAGGAGTTTTCAAACTTGAGAGGACCCCCTGCACGAGAGGCCTGAAGGATAACGTCTCTGTCCCGAAAGTTAAAGATCCTTGCAATCAGCGGCCGTGGGGCGGCTCCCACCTTCGGTTTTCCACCCGGGATCCTATGGGCCCGTTCCACCATGAAGAACTTGCTCAATCCCTTAGGTGCTAAATGTTTGATGATAAGGTCCTCAACAAAAAGGTCTGCAGCTTGCTCCTCCGCCTTTTCCGGAACGCCAATTATACGAACGTTGTTCCGCCGGGCCCGTCCCTCAAAATCCTCCAGGCGACGAACCACCATGTCATTAGAAGCCCCAAGAGTACGGACTGCGGTTTGTAACTCAACGACGTCATCCGTAAGGCTCAATGTTTTAATATCCAATGATTTAACCCTTTCATTGGTTTTTGTGAGGTCCCTACGGATCAAATTCACGTCGATCGCCACCGTATCCAATTTGTGAGCAAGAGTCTCCATTTGTTTCCCAAGGAAAGACTGGATACCATCAATGGCGGCCATCACATCCTGTAGCGTCGGCTCCACCTTAGGGGTCGACAAAATCTTCGCACCCTCCAGCGACCCACCGGTCCCGCTGGGCGACCCACGAACCTGAGCATACCGGTCCATGACGTTGGTTTGGGTATAGCTGCCCCGTCTGGTATTCTTCACCCTTTGCTTGTCTCCCTCAGGTTTGCCCGCCATGCCGTGACAGTGTCTTAAAATTGTCCGAGGCAAGAGCGAGGGGAAGGGAGACACAGCAGACCAAGCAGGGAGGAAAGAACAACTTCAACCCAGAGGGACCGCCAACCAGTGCGTTAGAGCGGAAGGGGGCAGAGAGGGCGAATATCAATGAGGCGTCACAAGCCCAAGACCCCAGTGACAACCAAAAACGAAAGTGAAACTGAACTGGACCGCGGCTCTGCGCTGCACCAAGCCGTTGTTGTTCAATTATGCCCCGGGCACCATGTCAACTCGGGCGCCGGGCATCCAGGAGACGAAGGCCGCGAACTTCTGAGCGCCACAGCTCCGTCCACCGGGGTCCGATTAGAACGGCGGAAACGGTTTCAGGATCACTGGTGGTTCATCCGCACCAAGATGTCAACTGCCAACAGGATAAGAGACAGGATATATTCGGGAGGTTACGAGGGTCTCGGGAGCCCCTTGCTCACGCGGCCATCTTGGTTGCGCGCGAAGCTCCTCCCCGAGGATTGGAATGTGAGACTGTTATTGCTGACATCATGTACAAGTACAGCTTTTGTTGACACATATCTCCTTGATCTCTACCACACAACATGACAGCAGATCAAGAGAAAAAGCACCGCATCAGGCTGGAGCACTATCACCATGTGGCAAAGGTGTATAAGAGGATGGGGAAACTGTACGAGGAAGGAAAGGCGGCTGGCACTTGGAAGTCAGGCAGGCATGAGCAACCAGTACCTTCTAAGGCGACAACCCCTCAGGATGTGTCACATCAGCAGGGCAGAGTCCCAGTGGCCATTCCAAGACCATCCTCTAGACAGATGGCTGAAGCTACACAGGCCCTGAACACCACCCCTGCTGTAGGCTCAATTTTTGAAGCACAGGACCTGAATGACCTCCATGAATTAAAACTGAGGATGGCTGACACTGCGGGGGAAATTTGAAATCGGAAAGTCATAATGCTCACCTTGCAGGAAGCATTGGAGAGGATCAATGCCCACTTTTGATTCTCCCTTGGGCTTTCCTCTTTACCCAGTTGGTTACCAGTTCTTTGTCTAGTATAGAATTTATAATATAGGTCCGAATAGAATGGTTTTAGCATAGGTATAGGTTAGGACCGTATAAGTTAGTTTAATATATTAATAGGAAGTACCTTTTAGGTGTGTATATGGATAGGTATGTGTTTTAGTGGGTGGGGGTTGATTTATAGTGTATGTTTAAAGGAAATTAAATGCAAATATATATTTGTTTAGATTTATATGTTTAGGTAGTGTATGTTTGGGATATGTTTGTCTTTTGTGTTGTGCTGAGATATGTGTACTAAAGGGGGGTTGATGTTTAACGTGTCTGTTGTGGTACACGTGTAGCATAGATTAAGCTAAGTTTAGGTAGGTTAACATAGTGTTAAGAAACTTAGTGCAGGATAGGTAGGGTAAGTTAGTTTAGGCTTAGTTTAGATAGTGATAGCTAGTGTAGGGTAGGTAGTTTTAGTTGTTAACAATTACAATTTCTTATATAAGTTATGTTTTTTTACTTTCACAACTGCACAATAATTTACTGCATAGCAGTTGCCATATTTGCTTAGGTTGATCTGAGCACATGATGTTGAGATTACATGCAGTGTTTGTAGCTATGTGTAACGGTGTGAGACACCTATGGACAAGAGTCAGTCAATGCTGCAATGGAGTCACTTAAGGGATCTTCTACAAACTTTGGGCACTGTAAGTGGTTATGTTTGTGTGAATGGACGTACAGCCTAACACAGACAGTCACCCTCTATAGCACTGTGTTGTCGCAGGGATTCTGCTACTACACAGAACTGTGCACACGAGACCCATGACCTCAGTGAATTGTGGTGTACCAAAAAAACTCATGTTAGTGCCTAGAAACCCTAACCAGCTAGCATCAGTGTCACATTAGCTCGTCGCCCTATAGCAAAGGAACCAATGATTATACAACCCAGAACATGCGACTTAGGTTATACTCAGGAATGGTGGGAGGCAAGAACACTCTTTCATTATACTCTCAAACCAGTCCACAACAGGAGTAAAAAGAGACACGGGCAAAGTTAAAATCTTTATTTTAACGACGTGCTCTAAGATTTTTGCTTACATGAGCAGTCTTACGATTAGAAATAATATGGTCAGCATTGTTACAATTCCATAAAACACAAAAGGAGAAATCATATTACAACGATGGTGAAAACCGGTCTTATATGCATAGTATAACACCCTCCCTAGATAGGAACTATGGGGCACATGCATCATTGTAGATATTTGCGATTCCTAAATTGCGAAAATTAAGGAATCGCAATTTAGGAATTGCAAAATCCTAAGCATCAATATATTTCAAAAGTTTTAGCGATTCCTTAATTTTCTGTATTTGCGATTCCTTAATTGCGAATCGCAATTAAGGAATCGCATTACATTGATTCCTATGGGCCTAGAGGCCCATAGGAATCAATGGCAAGGCATTCTCATTTTGCGAATTCGCAATTAAGGAATCGCAAAATGAGAATGCAATTTCAAGGGTGCAGGGGGGTGTCCAAAGGACCCCCCCTGCACCCCTGAAATGTCACGTAAGTACATTTTACTCACACACATGTCCCAAGGGCATGTGTGTGTGTAAAATAGAAGTTTCAAAAATGCACTTTTGTGCATTTTTTAAACTTTTTGCAAATTACCATGAAGGTTGACTTCATGGTAATTTTCCCCTTTCTAATTGCGAATTCGCAATTTAAAAAAAATCATGCATAGCATTTAAGAAATCGCATAATTTGCGATTTCTTAAATGCTATAGCAATTTAAGAAATCGCTATAAATTGCGATTTCTTAAATTCCGAAAAATGAAAAAAAAATTATGCATCCAAAAATGGTTTTTGCATTCGCAAACGGCCGATTTTTGCGATTCGCACCGTTTGCAAAATGCAAAAACCAATGATGCATGTGCCCCTTAGTTTCATAAAATATAGAAGGTCTCTTAGGCTTGTGCGGGGAACCCCATACCTCTAGGTTCAGCAGGAGTGTATCACTTCAGGATCTGCAAAAGCTCTCTGTCTCTCTGGAAAAGCGGGAATCTTCCAAGTGCCTCCAATCATGCTTACAGTGCATTATTAAAGGCGCTAGAATCACGTTTGCTGCAGCCCCATGTATGTTATGGCTAAAACGTGAGACGATCAGCCCGAACAACAGCTACCTTGTTATGATAACCTTGGAGGCTTTAGCACTCATTGTGCAGACTAGAGTCACGATGTAAGTCTAGAGATGCCGAAAACAAGCCATTCTCATGTGAAGCATTTCACGCAGCCTAACTTACAACAACAGTTGTATGCAGTGCTGTGTGCAAAAGCGGCAAAAAGGTAAAATGGCGTTTAAACTTCTAATAAGCCTAGGCTAACTTAACAATATGCGAAACAAGGCCCAGCCCTTACTACAGTGTGTGTATGTTATGCTACATGTATAGTAGGGATGGATCTATCAACCCATGGTACCCATTCATGGCTGTGTTGGGACACACACTGGTGCCCGGCACTTACACACTCACCCTTGCAGCATTGTACTAGTACGTTATGTCTGTTTGCTGCTTTGTATCCATGAAAGTAAGCCTCAGCTGCCCAGAAACATATTTCATCTCTGGATATTGAGTACCTTCTTGTATGGCACTTCCTGCATGTGGATATGTGCAACTACCTGCTAAATTAGAATACACAATTGTACGACATTTCCTCTTAGCCTAGGGATGTGTAGCTTGTTCTAGGTCCTGTACTCTGGTTCCTCTATATTGTTATGTGTGATGATGGCACAATTGATGTCATGTATGGTTACATTCACACTCAAAGCATGTGAGGGATCTCAGGGCCAACGGAGCACAATTTCCCAACATATCTCAGTGTGCCTTACTAAAACCATTTAACTTTTGACAAAGGGCACCAAAAACGTAGTTGCAGTTCATGCTTAATGAGATCCACGGTGTAGCACTGAGCTTCTACAGCCTTGAGTGGCATAGATATGTTGCCATACAGAAGGAGTCCCATTTTATTTATTCAGCTTATTGTCAGTGCATGCATTATGATAGTACACATATGATACCTTCACTGTAAGCATTGAGGCTGACATATGTCCATGATTATATTGTCATGATAACTGAGCTAGATATCTGTGGGTGTGTGAGTGGCTTACATGCGTCACAGGGCCCAATTTGTGCAGTTCTGCAATTGTGTGATCAGTTTGACTTTGTCACAGTGTAGTACTCAAGGTACTGATGCTTATTGTCACACCGTGACGTTCAATAGCTTAACAGGATTTGCAACTTAATGCCATGGCAGGGGAGGTCCATGATACTTGACCTTGTCAAGCAAGAGAATGTGATAGGGACTGTTGCACAATTTTCTTGAAAGCGTAGGAAGTGCCTTTTGGGTCTGCACATCCACCATGGTCTATTTAGTCTTATCTGCAACAGACATACATGTAAGTTCAAGTACTTCATTTATTTACAAGTGTGTTCATAGGCTGATTCACAGTAGTAGTTCTTGCAGCAACAACCTCAATATTGTTTGAGAGCCAAAGGATGTCTAGACAAAGTCCATGGCGGATACTTGTCATGTAACAAGTGGAGGAGAGGAGTATTCCAGTGAGGAGGTGGTCCACATTACCATTACAGAAGGTAGGTCTCTCCAACAGTCCACAAATGGATCATATTAACAGGTGGGCATACAAAAAGGATTCAGTGCTAGGTGACAAGGTTGAAGGCATGATAATTAACATAGGTCCAATGGGAAACTGCCCAAGAGCCACATACAAATGTTACTGGGTAGATCTCAACCGGAAATTGGTATAGTCCACATCTTATTCCTCTGATGTGTGTTGTTCCTTCCATGAGAAGGGTGGTGTTTGTGCAGGAGGCGCCTGAGGAACACACATATCAGGGTGTGAAGATGTAACTCCCCTGTCCCCAGCCGCATTTGCCTGTGCCAACAAGGAAGACAGCACAGCTCTGAGAATAGCCTTCTGGCTTGCCAGTACAGCAACAATGCAGTGGTGGAAGGCACCCATTGTTGCAATATTGCCTCAGAGGTGTCCTAATTGAGACTGAGGCACCTACGGACTCCCTCTAGGGTGGCCATGACGGTGTCCATTCCTGCCTGCACCTCATCTACCAGCTGACACTGGACTCCTGCCGCCTGCAGTTGGAAGACAACTTGGACATCCTCGGAGTACAGATCTAGACTTGGGCTGGTAGATGGGGTATGTCCCATGATAGGCGGTTCCTTTGGAGATCCAGTGACGCTGTCAACCCCTCCCACAGCCAGAGAAAGTGTTCCAATGGAGTCCAGGAGCAGAGAAATGGTATCATCATCCATGGGGGGGCAGGATGTTATCGCCAGCAGGTTGGTCACAGGTTGGACAGGCAGTTGCTCATGAGGTGTTGTTTCTCCCTCTGCAATGACTTAGAGATATGTCAATGGTGATGTATGCTAGATTTTGACATGAGTAATCTGAAAGACCTACAGAAGTTATTCTAATTCGCTTTCAGTTCAATATTGATGTGTAGGACATATGTGTCTCATAGGAATTGTGGCCAAGTTGCACTGTTGTTGCCTTTCAGATAGCAGTAGAGTGGCAGCCCACCATTGGTAGTCTCATATGTGCACCCCGGTGTAGTGTGGCGGGTGTTATGCGATGCAGCCCTCCCTACAATGGTGCGCAGGAGCTCCAAGGGGCGACATGCGATCTTCTCACAAAGATCAGCAATTTATCTCCATGCCACCTGCCAGACTTCACCACCAGGTAAGAGTGATCGCCGATACCTCAATGTCTACCATCACAGCCCAAAGGCCTGGGCCCGACATGGCTGCCTCCACCGTGAGGCCACAGTGGCTCCACAGCACTGCTGCCTCCCTCTCCGGGTCTCAGACGCAGGCCCAGCAAGGCCTCCAGGTCCTGGAGACTGTCTGCGTTTCCAGGCATCAGCTGCCAAGGTGCCAAGTCCCGCATCACTGGTTTTCCTCAGCGATGCACCTCTTTGGCCCTGGGTCCTCCATTCCGCATTCCATTTTATCATTGGAGGTGGACTTATGAACTATTTTTGCCTCAAGAGGCAGAAAAGTTACGTTGGCATAACATGAGTTTTGTTGCCGCTAATTGGCCTTTCGTCACTTTTTTCTCGCTAACATCAACATTTTTATCGCCTTGACACTAGTGTTAGCAGCAGTTTTTGCCGCAGCTAGCTGATACTATTGGCATGTAGCAATGTATTTTACATACGTCGGTAACAGGGCGATGATTTTCGGCGATAGGCAGCATTAAGAAAATTACCACTAACTAACGCAAACACGAGTTAACGGTAATTCTTGTAAATATACCCCTCAATTTCTAACAGTGGCCAAGAGAGATGATTTGAGAACTTGGGAAGGCACAACACACCCTAAAGTAGAGTGCTGGATACATGACCTCAGTTTAGAGGCACGTTTTATAAAACTGGCATGAGAGAGTTGGTCACCTTTTTTTTAATTATACTCCAATTAACTGAAAAATGACTGCTTCTCCTTGTCAATGTCTTGTGCTCCATTTGTGTTTTCCTTCTTCCTTTCGTTTCTATCACCCACACTTTTCCCTATTATTTGTTTGTTAAAGTATCCAATGTATGTACTGCTTTTGAAAAAGGGTGTTTTGTATAATTACATTGTTAGTATCTAGATAATGCTCTTGCACATGATTTAACTTGTAAGTCCTAAACTGTTCTGTATAAAAATCTAATTTAAAAAAGCTGCAGATCCAACGTGGCTGGCCGCTGAACCAGGAAAAATGATCAGTTCTATTTTGTTTTGGTATTTTGACAAGCATATGAAGTCCTATATAAATGCAACTATATTAAATATTGTTTTGCAGCATGTCTTAATGTGCTTTTGTATGTGGTTTGAGTTCCAGCAAAGTCCAAGTTTGCCTCAAAATAAGACAGTTTTCCATGCTACGCCATCATGGCAATAGCACTAACACAGTACCAGTAGGGAGTCTCAATAACCACTTTAATAAAGAACTTTAATTAGTTTCACAAAGTAGACATGCACCCAAGCAAAATGAGTATGTGTTTTGTTGGGACAGGAAATTTCCGCTCATGATATTGATTGCTGCAACCCTACCCTGAGTGCCCCAACTGTACTGATGTCTAGATCCATAATGCTGATTTTCGGTGTCCTGTGCGAACATGGATCATGCCTGTGCACCATGATATTGACCTGTCTCATGGATTGCAGTATTGTGTACTGGAAAGGGTGCCTTTGCCAAGAGTTAAGCAGCACAAGCACTATTGTGGCAGCATACCATGTAGTGATCACTAGGAGCGAACAGGTCCTTTTTAGGTTTCGCTTGCACAGTGCTTGCACTGTGCTTATTACATCTTTTGTATTAAATATCTCCTAAAAGGGGCTTACATCCCTCTCTCTTGCTTCCGTTGCTTTTCATTGGTTCCTGTGCTTGCTACTTACTTTCCCTCTGTTTTTATTGGCTGTAGCACACTGTTTCATGTGTCCTGTGTTGTCCCTCTCATGTGCTCCCCTTATCAGTTTCCCGTCGCTGAAGTACTGTTTCCATGGGCTTGTCTGGAACTATTTTTTAAAGGTTTTTACCTGCACAGCACACATTTAGAGCGTCCATTTACAACATCTGGCCACATGCATTTCAAGCCCATGCGAGCTGTATATGCCTTGTCAGTTTCTTCTTTATTATTAGCTTTGTCGCCCTGACAGCCTGACTTTAATATGGCCGCCTCTCAGGACATTGCCTTTTTAGGTCGAGCCAAGGCAGCACATGTATCCCCAATATGGGCTTAAGGCATGCCCATCTATTGCTATTCATTCTTTGTTCTTCTTGTCTTAAATGATTCCTTTGTGTTGGTGCATTTTATAAATGTCCCTCCTTTCGGTGATTGCTGCTATGTTGATGTAAATGTGTTCGTCACATGATTTTAGCTTGTTGCTAGAGATACCCATAGGTGCTCGAGATGCTGGGCACAAGACTCTACCAAGGGGATATGATGTAGAGAATTTGCCTTGTGGCTGTCCTCTGCAAGTCTGCTCACCAGCACAGCAGTGCACGGGTAGCAGCTCTTGGGGGAAGGGGAGCTGGAGGGGAAACAGGAGGCGACATGTTAGTGACATCGTACAGTTTGGATGGCTGGTGTTGGCGGAAGTAGACTCACCAATTCCGCTCAGCAACACAGGTGTTTTTCAGCTATCTGCTGAATGAGCGACATGGGCAAAGTAATTAGTAAAGAGTCACAGTGGGGGAGTTCATCAACGGATGGAACAAGTGGCAGGCCGCAGGTTAATGCTTGGCCAGACGTCCTGTTGTTTTTGGGTGGCAGCGTAGCAGTAGCGAGCTTAGGGTCTCCCCACTCAACGCATCTATAGCCAGGCCTAACAGTGCACTATGTGAATGGAGTTGCAGTGCTGTACTGTATTGTGTTGCTGGTATCAGTGAGTAGATATTGCAACTTGTCAGCGCTGCCTTTAATCTTGGAAACTCTCTCTTCAGTAGCCGAACCCTGGCCAAGACTGCCCAGTTTTAAGAGGCACTAGTTTGACATTTATATGTTTGCACTTTGAAAATTTGTAACACTTCTGTGTGACACTATCACAAGCCTAGAAATGCATATGTTTTTAAAATATAATTTTATCTTTGAAACTAGTAACTTTAATTTGCAATCTGATGTTCCAAGGATGACATTAATACAACTGTACCCCTTCTAAAATATGGTGGTCTGCAAGATTTCAACCTGTCTTCCAAGTCTAGCAATACTTCTGCATATTCTTTATTTTTCTGAAACTGCATGTTGATTGGCGTTCACTTTTAATGACTACTTGCTACATGAGTCAGGCGGGAATCTCCGTCTATGCAATGCCATGATTACCTAGTGGTTATTTAGCCTCTTGTTGCCTGTTTGGGCTGTTTGTGTACACTAGGCCAACTTACCAAGTGAACTAAAGGAGGACCAGGAAGAGGAGGTCAGTGTAATTTTACATCACACGTATGAGGACATGCCCCTAATTGCAGAGCCACACATCTTATAATTAATTATTAGTTTATCTTCATAGGCTACAGCCCCTTTAAATATACTTGTCTTTTTCATTGCTTTTAAATCATGTAAGTCCATCGGCCTTCTTAAAATGTGGTATTTTTCTGGCTAATTAAGTGAACCACAGCAGCTTTGCTGTCAATTGTTGCTTGATTGCCAATTTCTTTGGGTGCATGGTTTGTCAAAAAATTACACATAGGCTGTCTTTGGCTCTTCTCCTATCACCCTCTTGTACTGTACCGGATTTGTGGAATCTCAGATTAAACGTTTTCTATTTGAGCAAACTGTACCTTTAGCAGGTGCTTGAGGCCATGTAAACCACATTAAGCTGTAGAGTAAAACGTTATATTGACTCAATTATATTGGGCTCTAAAACAGGTGTGTACGTGCACGAGCTTTTCATCCTTCAGAGGCTCATAAATTTAATAGATTTACTTTAGATACCAGTAACACCTTTTGTTATAGTACTTAGAAATGTGAGAGACTGTTGTAAAAAGTGCTATGTAAATGATCAAGTTAATATTAATATCATTAACTATTGTAGTGCTACCATCAAAAAAGCTGGTTTATTATTTTGGCTATCAGGGTTATTGTTTTAAACGTCCCTTTTTGTTAAGTGAGGAGCCATACCACATCTTGTTGATCACTTAAAATCGAATTAAAAATTAAACATGTAACTTTTTAATAATATATATACATGATATTTTTGGTTAATTTTGTTACCAAATCGCTGTCAGCTTTCATGGACAAACACACCAGGTATTACAGCATTCATGTAGCACCTACTACCCCTGTATGTCGCACTGACTTCACGGTTTATATGTATGTGTGCTGTGAATAGTACAATACATAAAGGATGTACTGCTGTGTAGTGCGTATGTGCTAGATGCATGTACTGGGTGTATGTGTGTCTATGAATGGTACAATACAGAAAGGACTTTGGGTTCCATTTTAGGAGACCCAGGGTTGCATATGAGGAGAGCCGGTAGAGGAATCCCTTCAAGAGAGATTTGTGTATTGCAGCATTCTAGTAAGCTGGGTGGGACACACTGGTGGAATGGAGAGCCAATCTCTCTAGTACACTTTAAAGGGTGCACTTTGATTCAGGGAGAGGTCACAGGGAAGGGGCCTGAGAACATCTCAGGGGGCCAAGGCCTGCTACTCTCTCAGCAAGGTGATGGGACATCAACTAGGGAATCCAAGACCACCTGCCTGGAGCCTAAGCACCAGTGCCTGCCTGCCTGCTTTCCCAGACCACTGTGCCCCATGTGGAAGAGGAGAGCATTGGAGAAAGTGAGGTCCTGTGCGGAATGTAAGTGAGTGAGGTGTGAGGAGGCAGCTGCTGCACCGATAGTGCCATTGCCTGTGTGCACGGAAAGTTGATGCCGTTGTATGCCTCTGGAGGGCCACGATGAAGAAAGATGTGATCATTGATGCACTGAAGGGGCCCTCTCCAGAGTTCAGGGAAAATTGGCGACCCTGTATACCATATAGGACCGCCTTAAAGACTGCAAAAAATGGTTGTACATCTGGCCCCTACTTTGTTTCTCTCTGGCTACAACTCTGGATATATCCAAACAAAGAGAGAGAAAGGGAATTTTTTAACTCCACTCATATTCCCCAGGGCTAATCAAATAAACAACAAAAGAGTGAAGCCGGGTTAGCAAAAGGCTAGAAAGTGGAATCACTCATGTTTTGTAGAAGGGTCCTCACTCACCAACCTAGTTGGTGACGTGCTTCATCATAGGACCCCCACCAGAGAGGCTGAATGCCTTCCCGGTGTGCTACGACGCCTGATTACAGCGGAGCAGGATTTTGTGAGTGTTGGGTGCAAGTGCTGGTACAGTGAGCGATGTTAAAATAGTCTATACTACTCCTTAAAACATTTTTAATGAAAGGGTAGAATGACAAGAGTAAAAAATAGTGCATGGTGGACGTTATAACTGAATAAATTGGTCAGTTACATCTGTATTTATAAAACAATAGGTTGACATGTTCCAGCCTCTGTATGCAAGTGACGAGGCTTTCCTCAGGACCGTGGATCATGGCGGTATGTGCACCCTAAAGCGCATACTGACCTATGGCCCAAATTAGAACCGTACTACTCACAGTCCTCACACAAAGTCGCCTCAGTGCTTCTGAAAGAACGACCAATCTGTAAAGTAAAGATCACAGTGACAAAGCATCAACATACAACATACCACATATATCAATGAGCTTTGCTGCATGCTGGGAACATAAAGTGTTTCAAAGTGCCCATAGGTATGTGACTTTCAATATAATCCCCATCACCTCTCTAGCATTGCGAGAAGTGCGAGTTGGGCAGCCTAGAATTGCACCTTGTGTGGGTTTCTAGGTGTTATTACGTACTCAAAGGAGTACCCTGCCGATGCCTTAATCACGGCTAATTATAAGTTAAGCCAATAAATCGATACTAAGCGAATTGTATCTTGACCAGAAACCGGCGTGACATAATAGTCCTAAAAAATCCTCGGCAAAAACAACTCAAGTGGGACTGATGAAACTGCCCATAAGAAACGATTAAAAAACAAGGTTCTGATGCTTACATGTAAAGAGGGGTGGAATTACCGCATGGGTCCTGGCGGGGGACGTAGACTACACAACACTGGCTGGCGAGGGGGGGACAAAAAACAAGAGTAAAGGAAGCTTCGTCCTTCAGAGAGAAATGTCTCTCGTTGTGATCAAAGTGACCTGCATTACTTACTGTTTTCAAGTCAGGCATCCGCTATGCCATTGTGCTGCCCGTCTCCAGAACCCGTAACTCTGAGACGTGCTCTCAGTTCGGATCTAAGTACCGGAGTGCCGACCCTGCCACAGGGGCGAGGCCCAGTCCGACTTGATGACGTCAATGCGCTTGTGCAGGCATCACCCGCGTCGGACGAATGTACCGCTAACCCTTAGAGAACACTCCCATGGCCTATATGCGCATGTGCACACCCAGGAGGTTTAAAGCCTAAAAAGGTTTTAGCCGTCACTGTTAAATAAAACTCAGTGCAGGACTGGGGTCTGAATGATAGCCTATCGAAGATGTTATTAAAGCCTTCACAATAAAATAAAAAACCACTAGAGAAAGTTCGTGATTTACACATGTGTGCAAGGTTGTAAATGCTTGTTGCAGACTCAGTGGATGCATGCATAAAAAATCTTACTTACAGATATGGAAACAGATATGGACAACGTTGTCGATGGCTTACTTAGTGACACAGTTTAGCTAGGCACCAAAACTCTGGATAGCAATTGGTCTACTTCCCCATGTCCTTTGGATAGGTGTAGTGACTCTCTTTTTCCTGCTCCTGAATGGACACTATGTCACAGAATGTTCCACATTACAACATGTAAACTTGGTCCTAAAACCACATACATCATCTCATTGTGAACAAAGAGACCTGTCCTTAGTAAACATTACAGCAGTTCCAGTTCCTGAAGGAATAGTTTGGTATAGGGTTTCATATGAAGTATTTGGTCCCACAGAACTTTTGAAAATACTACACTTATATAAAATGTCTTTGAATCATATCATCACCTCCAGTACTTTTTCTGATGATTAGGCCTTTGAAAACTGTAAATAGTATGCTGTTTGCGTTAGGAAAATCTGCTGCATTTTCTACTAATGAATTGTATGATGTTTAATTTTGACACTATGTATTGTTACCAACATTATGGTTATAATTTCTTGCACAAAGCAAGTATCCTGTGTAATGTTTTCACATACCATCAATGGGAACATTGTCTAACATCACAATAAAGGTGGTTCACAATAGTTTGCACTAACGTTTGCTTATTTTTCTGGGATTAACATTTCATACCCGACATGTTATTATTATGCGGTTGTGCCTACAACTGCAAAGAAAAATATGCTCACCAACATAAAACAGATATACTCTGCTTTTTATTTTCCAGCTGTCTTTACAGGGGTTCAACTTTTATAGGGACACCATAGACACAAAATGTGTCTGGGGGACTAAAAGGTGGCAAGTTCAGGGAACTGAGGCATTATTTAGAGCATGTCTCATACCACAGCAAATTATCTTCCTCAACAACACTGTGCAATAGACTTCCTGTCTATGTAGAACCCCTGAGGGTACCTTTCGGGTACCACATCTTCGCTAGGTGAAAAAGAGAAGCTGCCATGCTGACATACTGACATGAGATGCTGAAGTCCCTCACGCAGACACTCCAGCAGGCAGTGGTCTGACATCTCTTGCGGGTGTTCAACTCAAGACCAAGATGGGGTCCTTCGCTATCTTTGACCAGGTAATGGGATTGGCTCTTTTCTAGGGGGGTTCATGGCTTTACACCAACATACATGCAAGGTACACTTAGGTACACTTAGCTAGGGTATTTTAGGAGCAATCATGATTACTGCTATGTATCTATATGCCTGCATATATTCATTGTTTTAGCACCATGGTAGAATTCTACCTTTTATTTACTCTGTTGGTGCTTGTAATCGTATATATCTGTGTCTGTCTAATGGTTGTTGCAGCACACGTATTTTATACTAGAATGACGCTGGTTCAATAAATTATTTTTTTAAACGTGCCCACATTTACTCAGTGTATCTCTCTGAGACAAAGTGAGCATGAGTGACTGAGTGAAAAGTACTGTACTATTTCCACGATCCCTGAGGGGTCAGAGTTCTCATGTTCGATAGTTGCCAGATACTATTCACTCCTTGGTTAGGTTGAGGGGCTTATAGTGGCACTGTGAGCTACCTGGTCTACAGACTAACATATCCTTTGGTGGTGTCTGGAATCAGTCTGAACACCAATGCCTTTGTTTATGTTTTCTAAACGTCCAGATCCTCTATAGATTTATAGGAATTACACAGCAGTTAAATTGGGTGCTTTGGATAAGTCTCTATTAAAAACTGCAGGATTAGAAAAGTGTTTACATGTATATAAAAACTGTTGAGTAAGAAAGTAAATTTTTATTAGCAGTATGAATACTTAAAACCTTTACTGTATAAAACACTTGTGCAACACCCCTCCACCAATCCACTTCCCAGCACTCAAGGTAAATATTGGACCATGCCTGCATGTGCCCTGATTACTACTTTGTGTCCGTTTAAGTCTACAAACTGATTATTAAAAACAAAATGAACTAAAACGTGAGATCAGCTCCTTTATAATGGTGGTTCACTCCACTATTTGCCTAGTCCTGTTAAAAGTTCAATAGTTTTATGGGATCCGTCGGGGTCGTTGCTGAGTTATGCTGGTTGACTTTAGTGTGATTTTTTCGTGTTCTTCCTAGTGGGCCCCACGTCTACCTTTGTGATCTGATTGTGCATGTGAGGGAGCCCCTGGATTGAGTGACATCCATCAGAGCTGGGGCGCCAGGTGGTTCAGTTAATGAATGTTGACGACCCTGGATTCTGCTACCTGTTGCTGGATGTCAAGTGTGATTCTAATTTGATGAATCAACTTGTCCTGCTCTGGCAAGTAGGCAGGTAGTAGTTTCTGAAAAGCACCAATATGATGCATCCATGCAGGTTCAAAAGCCCTTCTCCCTTAGGATGGGGCGTAGGAAACGATAGAGATCACTGGCCAGAGTTGGGCAGAAGCATAAGAGATGTAACCAGGATTCTCTATGGTAGTTGCATAGCCGGCAGGTGACAGTGTTGTCTTTTCAAGTCCATGTTGGGTTGTAGTCCAGGATCCAAAACGGCAATGAGGTACAGAAACAGGATTTTCCTTCTAGCTTGGGCAGAGAGTGGGTCTTGCAGGTAAGGTTGGGCTTTCCTGGAGATGTACGAATTGTCAAGTGCCAGTGTGTGGGAGTTGTTCCAGAGTGAGGCGTGATCCAGTTTGAGCGAGATGGACTGGACCTGGCGTTTTACTGCATTAACCCAGGCAGTGTGTGGGATTTCATGTAGGGGCATGCTTTCTACCTATATTGCCAATGATCCTATTGCTTGGTCCAGCTTGGAGTGCCATGGGGAGCCCGCTGCCCTGAAAATCATATTCAGGAAATGTTTGAGGGTAGTGTCAGGGGCTTTAAGCACTCTGATATAGTTTTTATTAGGTCCCCCTGTAGTGCCAGATCTGGTCTGTAAAGTCCTAATTTCAGCCTCAGCCTGGTGCTCCTTGCCTGTCTAGGCACCTGCATCATGATCTTATAAGCTTTTGTCTGGTCTGCAGTGATGAATTTCTCTACTGCGCCTGGGAAGGCTAGCTGGCCATAATTGATTGCTGAAATTAGTTTTGCCCTGCGTACTGTCAACATGGGCTCTGCGGATGGGCTTGCTAGACGATGACTTAGGCATCTAAGTGAGAGAATTAACCCCTTCGACGCTCATGACGAGCTCAGCTCATCATGAGGTACACCTCTCGTACGCTCATGACGAGCTGAGCTCGTCATGAACTGCGGGTTTTTAAAAAAGTCAGCACACAGCGGGAAAATGTGCCGCGGTGATGGTGTTAATCTGTTGATTTTCGAGATTAACTCCTTCATATGTTTGGCTGCTGTAGCCCTCTCTGTTAGCCATACCCCCAGGTAATTGTAGGATGTAGCTGTCCTAATTTGGTGGTTGCCCAATGTCCAGGACGCATGCTTTTTGTGATGATATTTGCCAAAGATTATTATCTTAGTCTTGTTCTCATTTACTTGTAGTCTGCTTTCCATATTATATGCTGCTAGACCCTTTAGAGCTCTTTGGAGCCCCACACTGGTATGATCCATGGCCACTGTGTCGTCTACATATTGAAGTGTTGGAAGGATCATCTTGCCCAATCTCTGAGGTACTAGGCTGGAGTCTTTCAGAGCTTGTCCAAGGTCTGCTGTATACAGGTAGAATAGTAGTGGAGCCAGAACACAGCCCTGCTTCAGCCCGGTGTTAGTTTCAACTCTCGAGGTTGCGGTTGTGGGACTTAGTTTGATCCGGACCCATGTCCTGTCATAGATGGCTTTTATCGCTTTTAAAAAAGTCCCTGCGATCCCTCAGGACTCGAGTTTTGCCCATAGTCTTCCTCAATTGACTCTGTCGAAGGCCGTTATGAAGTCTATAAAACAGCAAAACAAGGGCAGATTGTTTCCCTTTACCGCTTGCTTGGAGAGATAAGGCAATGCTTGGGCGGACTTAAATACTTGGGGAGGAATGCTGTTTGGCCCTGGGGCCCCATCAGTTCTTATTGCCTGATGTACCTGGCGATCTCCTCCTCTGTGTAGCGATAAAACTGACTGGACACTGTGGCTTCTTCCTGCAAGCTCTTGAGTTTGGGTTTAGTGACTTTGACTGCAGCCTGAGATCACTCTGTGGTGGGAGGGCCCACCATGTGTGATTCACTCATGTACAGGCCCTTCACATATTGTTCCCACACGTTGCCAGCAACACTGTTCTCTTTAGGCGGGTTTCGGGAGCTCAGGCTATTAATGTATCTCCATAACTTGGAGATGTCCTTTTCTTTAATTAAGGAGGACACTTTAAGAAAGTACTTTTCCTGCTCAGTCTTTTCATCTCCCATTCTTTCTTCCTGTGTATGATTCACAGGGCCGGGATGCACGGTCACCTGTGACGAGTGGAATCCTTTCTTTTTTGCCTTAATTGCCTTCTTGAGAGCACGTTTACATTGTTTCAGTCACTTCGGTGCTCTTGGCTCCTGAGATGGTTGTTTTGAATTGGGGCTCCTTCTCATTTGGTGAGTATTTCCCAGGTTCTTCTGTAAGTCTGCTGTCAGCGTTTCCCAAAGACTTGTGATGTTCATTGTCTGCCGTGTCTGAGGTATCTCCTCCCTTGCAACTACATACTCCATCAGTCTGTTACTAAGGCTGACAGTCTATTTTAGTCTTTTAAGGGCCATGTGTAGCCAGAGGTTGCGGCAATTGTTTCCTCAGATTCTGCTGGTTCAAGGGCCAGATTAATGGTGGCACAGAGTGGCCTGTGATCACTTTCCTCCCGGTCATCCACTGCAAAATCACTCAGTTTATGTGCCAGCATTTCATTGATTAAAATGTAATCTATGGTGGATATGTTTCTAAAGGTCGGCATGGGGGTCCATGAGGGGCAGCTGATTTCTTTTATTCTATGGATGTATAGTAACTTAAAGTTTTTAAGAAGAGAGATCAGCGGCCCCAACTTTTTACCGGAGCTGGGTGCAACTGGGACGTGGTCTAGACCTCTTGTGTTAAAGTCTCCGGACCTGATTCACAAAAGACAAAATCCTAACTTTACGACTTTCGGTATTCACAGAAGGCATTTAGGAGTACTAAAGTTAGGATTGTTTCACAGTTAATCACGTCATGGTGTTCAAATTTAATGAGAACATCTTCCAGAATGTTGATAATGGTTTCCATGGCGAGTAGCATTTGACACTTTGTTGTATTAATGTAACAGTTGATTAGCAGCAGGTGATGAGGCTGTTGCCCCCTGCCCAGCCCCTCGGTTGTCATGACTTGGAGGTCAGGTGTTGCCACTTTTATGGCTGTGATTTTAAGTTTGCAGGCGTGGCTTAGGAAAATGGATAAACCTCCTGACGGGTGTCCATAGATGGTCTTTTTGGTCACGGGTGTGTGATATTAATAAAAGTCGCAAATTGGGGATGTTGACTTAGCCCAGGTCTCCTGGAAGCACAATATATCCCCCTTTGCAAGGTAGTCTTACGTGGCCTTGTCCCTAAAGGTGTTACTTAACCCTATTATGTTCCATGAGATGAGGGTTAGTTTGCGTTGTTGACACAAATTGAAGTTAGGCTTCCTCTACTGTTGTTGCTATATCTTTGGTTAGGGACACTGCTGCCATGAACCCTCCATATAGGCCTGCTCTTGCCGGTGCATCTGCACTCTGCGCTGTGTGTCATTGTATGAGATGCTGATTGTTATTGGAGTTCTTGGTCGTTCTGGTTTATCTCTCCCTTCTGAGATTTTGTTCATTGTGCCTTTGAGGATTGTTGTAGGCTCCCGCCTATTGTTTTTGGGAATGAGAACGTGTGGGTATTTCTGCATGCTGAGTGCAGTAATTTCTATTCCCCAGTTTGCGAGGATGTGATGCTTCGCCGAGGACCGCCTGTTGTACTTGCTGTTGGGTGAAGCTGACTAAGGTGGAGTCACCGTGAATGTCGCTGTTTAACCTTCTGAACTTTACCCACTCTATGTTTTCCAAGGTGTGGATATGTTTGAATAGACATAAGATGTTGGACTTATTCAGAATGTCGTAGGAGCCTTTGGCTGTGTACCAGGGGGTGTGCAACACCTCCTGGATTGCTGGATGTTTTTTGTGCTTGGAAGTGAGCAGTGTTGATCTATCCTCCCCTGGGAGAGCCTCTGGTAGTTCTGATTTAGTGGGTTACTGTAGGAGGCTCTTAACTGGTATCTGCCTGTTATCCCATTTGTCAGTCCAGCCATTCTTTCCTCTTCATGCCATTCACCCTGGCTGGTTTTAATGTACTTCATCGCACTGTGTGAGAGTTGCGAGCCTGGGGAGGCGGCAGCCCTGACTTGTGTGATGGCAGGCTCCTCAAATGGTGCCTGCCCGACTGCCTCTTCCTGAGTTTCATCTGTTATTTTCCCTACTATTTGTGGACCTCCAATATGTGCTCCGTCGACATAATTTACCTCAGCGTTTTCTTCCCTTGTCACCAGGGCCTTATTTGGCTTTTTGAAGTTGAAAATGGGGTAAAGTGGTTTTGAATTGTTTATATTTGCTGTGCTGGTGGAGTTCAACATTGCTGGAAATAATAATCTTCTTTTAATTTTAGATTTTTTCATTTGTTTTTTTCAGCTTTTTGTTGGCCCTCCTTGACAGAGGGGCTTCCACCCCTGCCGCTGCTCCGTCTGCCTTTTCAGCTGGAGTTGCTTCTTCATGTGGGTCGTTGATTATTGTGCAGATTGATGATGCCTCGGGGTGCATCTGTCCTTGGTCTTCTGCAAAGTTCATGTTAATGGGTCCTGCCTGAGGTCCCTTGATTACTCGGCATTTGCAAGAAGGTAGTTTCCAGTATTGTCTGGTTCCACATTCTTCAAAGCTGATGTCTCGGGGATTATTTGTTTTGGTGGGAAGGTCTCTCCCTGTCCCTTGGCTAGTGCCAGCATATCTTTTAATACTTCTGGTAGCTCCGACTACTTTTCTATGATGTCGACGCAGGAGCTTGTACGAGCTGAGGCGGCTTTATGTATTTGGGGGGTGACCTTTAGTTTTGCTAACTTATCACCTTGGTGCGTCAGGTGCTTTGCAATTGATTGCAGTAAATCAATTTGAAGTTCTATTTTTGTGGACTGCCAAATCAAAGCCCTGGCAATTGTGTCATGTGCTTCTCTTAATGCTAACAGATTTTGAGCTTCTTGGGGTGCTTCTTGTGTAGCGTTTTGCTTGGCTTCTCAGCCCATTAGTCTCCCACCCTCTGTGTGGGCCTTCCTCAGGTCTGAATTCTTTCTGAAATTTTTGGGAGTTGAGTTCAAGGTTCTTTCAATAGCCAGCTCTGATTTTTGTATGAAAGAGGTGGTTAAATCATTTGCTCCTGGGGAATTGATCTGACGGTCTATCCTGGGTGTCACAGTTAAGGCTGGTCTTGTAAAGACTGTCATAGGAGGGTTGGCCACAAGCGCCCCTTTGTCGTCTATGGGCCACTGGTGGATTTCTGCTATAGTCTTTTGGGGTCTTTTGCCCTTAGCTGAAGACTTTGGAGGACTCTTGGCTGCCTATTTTTTGTATGGCAGCGGTCTTTTGGGCACCCACACTGGGGTGGTTTCCACGCGGTCCCTTGTTGTCCCCTAGGGATCCTATTGGTTTGGATGTGGTCTCAGCCTCGCCTTTCTCTCCTTCCGGGGAATTGTCTGGTGTATTTGTTGAGCTTCCTGAGGCCTGAAAGAAATGAGTGATAAGCCCTTGATGAGGAGAGTTTAATTCGGTTTGCTTCTGAGATTGTCAGGGGGCGGTGCTTCTTGTTATCCCTTTTTGTGCAGGCCCTACGGGCTCATCCTCCGCCGGGTCTAGACCCTTTCCGTTTACTGCTTCTTTTTAAGCATCATATTCGTGCACCGACATCTGGAAAGTTCTGGTTGGTGCCTTCCTTCTTCTTGGTTGACTCATGCCTTTGCCTTTGGCTGGTGCACGGGGTCCTCTTGGGATCCTCCTGGCTCTTGGGGAAGGAGGGACTCAGTCTGTCTTCCCTCCTGCCCTCCTGCCTTCCTTCCTGCTGTGCCAGCTGAGTGGGGTACTCCGGGTCAGTAAACAGACCGTAGGCTTTGCTCTTTTCCTACTCCGGCCTTCTGCCTTTGTAGCTCCTTTGCAGCTCCTTTGCTGCTTTTCTTTCCTTTCCTTGTTCCTCCTGCTTTCCTGTTTGATGTTTGCTTCACTATCCTTCTCACCACTGTCCCTGGCGTTCCTTTTCACACATCTGCCTTTTTAGGAGCAAGAGCTCAGGGGATGGTGAGCAGAGGCGGGTGTGGCAGGGTAGGTGGGGTAGGGTGAATGGTGAGCATGTAGCAGGCTTTGCTTCACATGCTTGTAGGGCATGAGACTACAGGAGGGGGCGACCACACCAGCCTGCACTGGCTGCCTTAGTTCCTCCCGAGTCTTACCTGCTTCTAAGGCAAGATGTATAATATAATATTCATGATAAACTAGAAAATCACGTACAAATATGTCATTTGTGACTAAGACACATAATCTACTACTTATAGACTATGTTAAAAGTGTCATCCTATGCCTGAAAAGCACTAACACACTCAATTTCTACATAAATTATGACACAAATAAAAGTGACATAGTATTAGTTGACTTTTTATTTTGCATTAGACCTTCTATTGCAAACTGTTTATGGTTAAACAACCTATTATTGAAGTGTGAGTTTTAAAACATGTTGACAAGTGAATTTACCTCTATCCTAGTCCATATGGTCTCTGCAAAGGTATACTGGAAGTAGTACATACATAGTGATATCTGTGAATGAAATTGAAAGTGTATTTTGTTACATTTGAATGTTTGACAGCTTCTATGTCTGACAAATGTTTCTATTTGAACATGTAGTTTAATATATATGCTGAAGCTAATGGTCCTAAGTTAATAACTATGAGATCCACTATATCCAACACTAAACATGCACTCATCCATTCACTGTCAGGAGTCAGTAGTTTTAAACCATGAATGCCACTAACCTCAAGGCCGGCCAGCTGAGACGACGGAGTGAAGATAGTTCTCCTCCTCCCTCTGGGCACAACCATACACAGAGGAACAAACAACTCCTCTGTGCGAGGGAGTACCCCAGAGGAAAAGGGGAAATGAAGAAAATAATAAACACCATGGTCTCAGGTATAGCGTCCTGACTGTGCCTGGTCTGAAGGGTCGTCAGCATTTAGTCGCTATTCTTCAAGACTGACTGCAAAGGGAATAAACAACAAGGAAACACACGTAAGGTAGAGGGAAATCATTACACCCCGTCATGCATCACTCCCCCTTACTGTAAGCCAAGGGACCCATCACTCACTTCAGTAAACCACAAATCTCGGGAGAACAGAGGATGTTGGAAACTGCTATAGTATCCCTCAGGAGAAGGAGAAGCAGAAGAGAACCACCGATCCCTAATCTCCTGGAAAGGGAAGAGGCTTGTTAAATCACAACGCCTACTGGTAATCGGTCTTGTGAGGGAGTCAGGTTTGTTGGCGGCAGCTGTAATGAGGCTGTGGATAATCCCTCTGTAACTGCACTCACTGTTCGCTTCACAGCAAGCTTGCATTCCACCTCTACACAAAATGTTAATAACCCCCTCCAGTGTTCAGGAGGTTGCCTGTAAAGAATAGAAGACTGGAGTATGGAAGGAGCGCCGTCCACGCTCCTCCCTAAGAAATGCCTAAATACCTGAAAGGGGCGTTCACGCCCATTAAATGTACAGCGTACTGAAATCTTTGTTTCCCAAAGTCCAGGGAAACCGTGACGGGTATTATCCTCAGCGAAGGACTGACAACGGACTTCCACGGCTCGCTGATGAAAGGAGAACACAGCGCTGGTCCTCCAGCAGGGAATACCATCCACTAAGCGCTGCTCCTCTGGCGGTAAAAGGCAGTTTGTCAAGCCCCATGCACAGGAAAGGGCGGGGTTTTATAGACGCTGAAAAGGCCGGCGACTCCACACGTGGTGCACGTGTTCATGTAGTTCGCATGGATTTGCTTCACTATGAGTGGTGCCCCATTCCCTGCTGAACGCAACAGACATACCTTGCCTAGCCATGAGGGAGTATACCCTGCATATTCCCCTCCCTGACTCAGGACAACTACATTCACCCAGGCACTTTCCATGCACACATATAATGATCCAGGCACTACCCATTCACTCATCCATCACACAGACACTACCAATGCATTCTTGGAATCACACAGGCACTCATCCAACACCAAGACATTACCTATGAACTCATCTAATCTCTCAGGCACTACCCATGCACTCATCTAATCGCCTAGGCACTACCCATACACTCATGCATTAACTCAGGCACTACCATACCAATCATGGAATCATGCAGGCAAAAATGTGCACTCATCTAATCACCTAGGCACTACCAATGGACTCATCCTATCACTCAGGCACTACCTATGCACTCATCCAATGGCCCACGCAATACCCATACACACATCTAATCACCAAGCACTATCCTTGCACTCATCCATTTACTCAGGTACTACCCATGCCCTGATCTATTGACTCAGGCACTACTCATTCACTCATGCAATCATCCACTATTAGACCTGGCAACGTTTCGTGTGTTTCCCCTGTCTTTTTGCTTTCTGACCTCCTGGTTTTGATTCTGTTTTTGCTGGTTTAATGTCTCTGCACACATTCTCACTGCTATTCAGTGTTAAAGTGCAAGTGCTCCAGTTGTAAATTGTGTTATGGATTTGGTGTTTCCATGATTGGCATACTTGATTTACTAGTAAGTCCCTTGTAAAGTGCACTGAGGGTGCCAGGGCCTGTAATTCAAATGCTGCTGGTGTACCTGCGGCACTGGATTGTGCCACCCACACAAGTAGCCCTGAAAAGGGTTACCAGACCTGCCACTGCAGTGTCTTCACACAGTTGGTAACTGCAGTGTTGACCTGGTATGTGCACCCACTAGCCAGGCCCTAATCTGCCCTTTTCCTACATATAAGTCACCTCTAGGGTAGGCCCAAGGTACCACTGTGGGCAGGGTGAAGTATAAGTTAAAGGTAGGACATGTACTGGTGTTTGCAACATGTTCTGGTAGTGAATTACAGTGGATGTCAATTTCACAATGGAAAGGCTATCTGTCCCATAGGATAGAATGGGAGTTTACTTATAACATCTTATAATCATTACCTCCCATTTGGACAAGATAGGAACATGAAGTATAGTATGCCTGGGCTCAGAATGTAAAAATGCATCTTTTAGTGAAGAACATATTTATGTTTTGTGTTTGAAAATACCACTTTTTAGAAAGTAGGTATTTTCTTGCTTAGCCATCCTGTGTGCTTCTGCTGGGTTTGTGGATTGACTGTCTGGCTATGGAGTGACAGGGGATGAGGATGGGCATTCTCTTCAGACAGCAACTGAGGGGGTCAAAGTGTTTCCTACATTTCCTGGATGAGTCAGGGTTGGGCTAAGTAGACCTGGGCTGCATTTAGGTTAGTGGGAGGAGATTTCCTTGCACCTAAATGGGCCTGGTCTGCCTTGGACAATGCTGTCTCCACCTCCTGCCAGGAAGCTGGGCCAGGACAGAACAGTTTTTTTTCTGAGCACAGACACTCTCCACAACAAGAGAACAAATGCATTTTGAGTATAAATATCGGGGGCCAGACCCCAGAATTTTAGAACTCGCTGGAATCAAGGAACCTGCCAAGAAGAAGAGCTGAAGGAGCTGCCAGGAGGCGTACTGCCCCTTTGCTGTGTTGTTGCTTTATTGGGTTGGTCTGTAGTTGCTGCTTCTGCATGGGAAGTGAAAGGACTGGAATGAACTTTCATTACTTGTGTTGAGTATCTCCGAGGGCTTGAAGAAGAGCTTGCCTACTGTTCTGAAGTCTCAGGGACCGCAAAGACTTCACCAACCTCTGGGTACCACTTCTGAAACCGTAGATTCAGTTGCCACAGAGATGGGAAAAGCAACCCACTTTGTCACTGACTACGTCACTGGCTCAGTGCCCGGAAGGCCCCGCAGAAGGTACAGCTGCATCTCGCACTGCAACCCTGGACTCACCAATGACAATGACCGACATCGCAGCCGCCGAGCCACTGCTTGCACCGTGACCAGGGTGCACCGCACTCTGCACCACCTCGCTTCACTTCACTGCCCCGGTCCCACTGATGCTGTTGCTGGCTGCTGTCTTCAACAACCATGACCGCATCGTGGCTGGGGGCATCGCTCGTAAGTTTCACGACGCACCGCGGCATCCCTCACCGCAGTCTGGGCTGACCGACACCAGCTCCCGCTAACCGGCTCAGTCTCTTGCACCATGACCTGCCAGCACCGCAACGAGCACCGCCTCACTTCGCATCATAGCCCTGGTCTCACCAATGCTGCTGGATGACCACCACAAGCCGTTGCCTGCACCACGCCTTGATGGCAGCACCTCTTCACTTCACATCGCAACTGCTACGGTTGCCAAGACCAGCTCGCACCAACTTGTCGCCCGCAATATGAAAGGTAGTGGTTACGAGTCTGCCGACACCCCCCGACCCCCGAGGTTAGTCGGAACTGTTGCAATCTTTTGTTTTCAGTATCAAGGTAGCCCCAGACTGAGCTACCGACTCAGAAGAACTGTGGACCATATGTACAAGGACTGGCGATAACTACCGCTAACGCTAGTTAGCTGCAGTTTTCTCACCGGAGTGTACAGCTGAAAACTATCGCCTTGTTAGCGGGTGTTTAACAAGAGGTTGCTACATGGCGATAGTTTCAGGGATCTGTGATTAAAACTGCTGGGAACATTAGCGTGTTTGAGATAGGAATTCCGGCGTTAGCAGGCAAAAACTAACAAAAGGCCCATTAGTGGCAAAAAAACACACGTTAGTCATTCCAACGTGAGTTTGTCTATAGGTAAAAATAGCCTATCAGTCGACCTCCACTGAAAAATAGGCAAAAAAAGAATGGAATGCAGAATGGAGCAACCAGGGCCCAGTGCAGCGCAGATCAACAACCCCCACAAGCCCCCCAACATCCAGGATGACCAGCCATAGTCCCAGGGGAAGAGGAAATGCAGGGCTACATCCATGAAAAGAGGCACATCACGGTGCAACACCAGTGATGCATCACTTCTCATTGCGCACTCTTCGCAACACCATGGAATCCAAAACCTTGAAAGTGCCGACAGTCCCCAAGGGCCTCGCTGGTCCTGCATTTGGAGCCTGGATGTCTTGCTGGTCCTGCATCTGGAGCCTGGAGGCCTCTCTGGTCCTCCATCTGGAGCTTGGATGCCTCGCTGGTCCTGCGTCTGGAGCATGGATGCCTCGTTGGTCCTGTGTCAGGAGCCTGGAGGCCTCGCTTGTCCTGTGTCAGGAGCCTGCATGCCTCGCTGGACCTGCAGCTGGAGCCTGGATGCCTCGCTGGTCCTGTGTCTGGAGCCTGGAGTGGGATGCGGAGGTACTGTGGAGTTGATGACCCGTGGCAGTAGACATTGAGGTTCTACGATTGCCCTTACCTGGTGGTGAAGTCTGGCAGGTTACATGGAGACATGTTGCTGACCTGTGTGAGAAGAACGCCTTGAGCCCCCTGGAGCTGTAAATGGTAGAGGCGCTCCTGCGCACCAACGTAGGGAGGTCTGCATCTCATACTACGATCCACCACTACACTGGGGTGCACGGGGGGATTACCAATGGTGGTGGCGCCTCTCTGCATCACAGGCTGGATGAAGTGCGCTGGCCAGACACTGTGGAGGGTGATGCCACTGAGCTATGCCTAACTTCTGTGGCGGGAATGCTGCAACTTCACGCCTCAGGGGGCCTTGCTGCATCACCTGCATCAAGAGGTTCCCCAGTGGACTTGGCGACAACTGATGTACCCAGGCTTGTGAAATCCCACCTGGCTAAGGCTCCTGCTGGCTGAGTCACAAATTTTGAGAGAGTGCAGCTGATTGCGTCACGGTGTCAATATCCAGGTAAGGAGAAAGTGGGATGCGTAGCAGAGGAGGCCTGTGGTCGAGTCGCCAAGTCCTATGTGTGATGCATCCAAGTGGCGGCTCATCTGCAATGACGGAGAGCATCACCCCAGTGCTTTCAAGTAGTGCAACAAGAGGAAAAATCATCACATGATGATAGCTTTCTGATGTAATCGTGCTATGTTGCCTTTGCGGGCAGGAGGGTGGGTAGGGCTGCTCCACTCACGGAGCAGGGCAGGGGCGGAGTGGTATGCCAACTCAAGTACGCAATGAGTGTTCGGTCGGCCCGCTCAAGCCGCCCAAAGCAGTCATGCGCACTTCCCTGTTCGCAATGCAGGCTGCATTACAGCCTGCATGGAGAACATGCCCACCCCTCCAGCCCCTGGCTGAACGCCTTGTCACTGCGCTCAAGAACAATCCCAACGTTGCATTGCAGCATTGTGAATGGCTGAGGAGAGGGAGCTGGCTGCCCACTTCCTTTTCCTAGAAGCCGACACAGGAGAGCAGGAGCAACGAAGACATGGGACCTGGCCTCGAGGTAAGATTTCATTCATTAAAATATTTACAACACCCGCTCACACACACACACACACACCGCATCCCCGCCCAATACACTGTCCTTTCCCGTGTTTCCCACCTCCCAAATGTCAGTCCCCCCTGCAGCACTTCTCAATGTTGGCCGCTGTGCGCCCATGTGCAGCGGGCATACCACTGGTGTGCCAAAGGTATATATGATGTTAAAACACATACCATTACATCGCATTTCATTACAATGCATACTAACACTACGCATATTGCAAAGTAGGGAAAGTGCTGTATAGCGGAGATGAAAAAATTACTATTACCAGTACAGTGAGTGAAACCCTCAACTAACCCTTGCACCCCAAACCACACTCTGAACCCTAAAAATAATGTTTGAAGCCCAAAACACACCCTGAAATACATGTTTGACCCCTAAACTTGATATTTGACCCCAAAAGACACCCCAAATTTCATATTAGACCCCATAATACACACCAAATTTCATCTCTGACCCCAGAAACCCATTCCTACCATGAAACTTAAAAATCTCCATTACTAACCTCACAATGCGTTGGAATGGCATGCGATGTAAAGGCACCTGCTTTGTTGAAGTTGTGTTGTACAGACATTACGATTTAATGCCTGCGTTGTAATGGATGACTCCCCTGCCAAAGGTAAGCCATAGACAACCGTCTGCGGCCATTTGCCCCTGGACCGCGCTCAGCACCAATTACCCTTCCTCTCGGACACTCCACCACAACTATGCCAGCACCCTCCTTGCCATCGAAATTGAAATTGATACTTGTATAGCGCACTACTCACCCGCAAGGGTCTCAAGGCGCTTGTACGAATACCGCTGTGGAACCCATCCTGGCTTTCCCTGTGAGGTGTCCACTCCTGAGCACCCCCAAGGTGGAGGCCAGGCATCCTTAGCGTTGTGGGGGCCGTTGTGGAGATTAAGCAAGCTATTGCCCAGAGTTGCAGAGTGGGACTCCATGATTGGAATAGGCACCGAGGCGAGAATTATCAGGTCCGTGGAATTTTTGAGCCCAAGACCCGCCGAGGCGGGGAATTGAACCCTGGTCCTGGGCCGGACTTCTGCATCAGGGTCTGCCGCTCTAACCATTGAGCCACACTTCTCCACACCCTGGACGCCACATCGCCTGCAAGGACCAACATCTGCTCCGGACGGGAGATTGCCATCGCCATCACTGGCGGCTACTAGATCACCCGCAAGGACCACCCCGATCGTTCTGGAGGAGGCATTGCCATCACCTACAAAAGCACATTCCCACTTACCACACACCCTACTGACCCATGGTGACCATGGAACACCTCAACTTCCAGATCCAGATCAACCTCAAGCCCATCCTCTGCGGCACCCTCTTCTGCAGGCCCCCCGGGCAATAGACCCCCATTCTCCAAAGCCATTGTAGACCTCATTGCACCCCAAGCTCTCCCATCCACTGATGACGCCCTACTCGGTGAACTCTAGTTCCACCTGGACAACTCCAGTGACCAGAACACCACCTCTTCCTGGGGAAGTTCGCTAATATCAGACTCAAGCAGCTAGTCACCGCACCAAGCCACATAGCAGGACATACGGTCGGGCATGTCTCCTACGACAACAGGAACTTCAACTGCAGCCACCCCACCGGACTCTCCTGGACGACCATCATTGTATACACCACGTCTTCACCACGCCCACCGTACACCACCACCATCACCCCCCCTCGCAGCTGGATCAAGGCCACCGAAAAACTTCTCGTCAACTCCCTCAGCACCACCACTCTGCCAGCGCTTACAGACGATAAGACGACAGCGAGCAAAAGCCACTGATGGATCTCCAACTGTGCCAGCACCCTGGCACCCCTCAAGAAGAGACCAGGTAAAATCTAGCACCAAGTTGTGCCGTATTTGCAAAGTGCTGCACGTATGCATATTCATGACCTTGTGAGGCCCTGTGCCACATCATACCTGCTTACAGGATCTGTGATCCCACGCAACACGGCCTCATAGGAGTGGACTATTGTAGGACAGCACTACGTCAGTACCTCAACGATGACGCAGCACCATAAAGATAGGCTGGCCCCATGCATTGCTGGAGTTGCGTCTAGCTTGTGACACAACTGCAGCAATGCGTGACTTTAGTGCTGACAGATACATCAGGATTCTAGGCATATCTGTCATTACTTGCAACATGGAGCGGTGTCCAGTGAATACAGAGCATCCATGGTATCGCAAGAAGAGCATAGTGAAAAGTGTTGCAACGATGTCGAATCGCTGCAACGCTTTTCATGATTGAGGCCCAAAATGCGCACTATCTTATTAATGGAGCGCATTCCTGCCCTGTAGTTTTGTCGCAGGGCAGCGCAACAACTTTCCTTGCAGTGCTGTCCAGCACCAACACCTGCTGAAATGAGGCTCCAAGTGTTATCTCCATTTTTAAGACCAGCTATTTTCTGGTCTTAAAAAACTGCCTCTAACGGCAGTTAGAGGGAATTTATTTTGTCTTCCAAACTTCAAGGATTCCCTTTTAAATATCGCAAGGTCAGGTTAGCAGCCATTTTTGCACGGGAACGCCTCTATTGTATGCCATTATCGCTAACAGAATCGTTTTGGTCTTGTTTTGGATATATAAAAATATTGGATATTTTTCTAAACTTGTGTGGTGTCTTGTTTTAGTGTTTGCACTGTATTGCTGTTGGTTATGTGCAAATACTTTATACACTGCTTCTGAGATAAGCCTGACTGCTCATGCCAAGCTACCAATGGGGTGAACAGGGCTTATTTTAGAGGGTTGCAATAAGGGTCCCTACGTGGACAAAGGTGCAAATCATTGCCAATTAGAGAACCCCATTTCTAACATTCGTTGTCAGCAGTGAGGATAGGACTTTTGTTTACACTTGGCTACAGTGTTTGTTCTACACTACTACCATATCGCAAACCATTACATACCACATACTGGTTCTGTTGGCCTATTTTTGACCGGGCCAGTTTTGTTGGGAATTTGAACTTGCTACTTCGTCATGCCTGAATCAAGAGCATCATCTGTTGCATCTATTGCATCCTTGGAAGTGGCCTTTGAGGAGGGCTAGTTGGAATCCTACAATGTAAAAGAGTTGAAGGGTATATGCAAAAACCTAAAGGTCCAAGTCAGACTCCTCACCAGGAAGGAGGAGCTACAAAAGGCGCTGAGGGCCTGGGTAGCAGCTACACATGCCAGTGGACAATCTGGAGATCTCAGTGGTGAGGCGGAAGAGCCTCTTCCTAGGGTGGATGTGCTTTTGGGAGGGGGGAACCCTCCAGGCCAGGCTGCAGTGGCTTCTCCCAAAGGGAACTGGAGGACAGGCGGGAAGCAAGGAAGTTTGAATTGGAAAAACTCTGGTTGGAGAATAAAAGGGAAGACAAAAGAATAGCCACAGAGGAAAGAAAGATGATCTTAGATCATGAACGTGGTCTTAAGGAGCTGGAGCTAAGGAGCAGGCCCAGCACAGATAGTGGCAGCAATTCATCAGTGCAGTCAAATTGAATTGTGCACATCCCCAAGGATGTAGGCAAGGAATTCAAGAAGGGGAATGACATACAAAGGTGGTTTCAGGTTTATGAGGCATCTATCCACATGAATGGGGTCCCCGAGAAGAATTGGTGGGCAGGATTGTGGCCTCTTATCCCGGAAGAGGGGAGGGACACTTAGTGACTTTGGGTAAGGGGTGTAAACTCACCTATGCTGACATGAAGGAGGCCCTTCTCACCAGGTATGGTCTCACTCCTAAAAAGTACGGGGATCAGTTTAGGTCCAGTAAGGAAACTAATGCAAACACTTGGTTGGAATGTGTGGATTCATTTTGCAGGTCACTGGATGGCTGGGTGAAGGTCAGTAAGGAGTCTCTTCAGGAAAGCTTGAAGAGACTAGCTCCCACAAGTGCTATGCCTGTGATCAGGTGAGTCACTTGAAGGGGTACCTCAAGAGCCCCAAGAGGGCAGAGCCACCCACAGGTGGGCAGTCCAAATTGTGGGCTAGTATAGCACTTGGGGTGGAGGAGTGCCCACAGGAGGGTGGGGATCCTGCAGAAAGGACCCTTGTCTCACTAGGGGACAGTGAGATGGTCTCTGGAAACCAGGTGCCTGCTAACACTAAAAAATACAGCGCCTGGGTGACCATCAATAGGAAAAGGGTAGAAGCTCTCAGAGATACTGGAGCCAGTGTGACCTCAGTCTGGTGTCACCTGGTCTCTGAGGAGCAAGTAGTCCCCAGGTCATTACACCAAGTAGCTGCTGTGGACAGCTCAGAGCTAAGGGTAAGGTGGCACAGGTTCATTTAGAATGGGGGGGGTCTCAGGTCCCTTGAGGGTAGTAGTGAGCCCTACCGTGCCTGTAGATTGTCTGCTAGGAAATGATCTGGAGCAGTCTTTGTGGAAGGATGTTGAGCTCAGGTCTCACTTGGAGATGCTTGGGTACCCAGAGTGGGCATGCGTGGCCACTCGGTTAATGGCAGCCGGAAAGGGGGATCAGAAGGACCCGGAGCCTGAAACAGGGTCTCAGGTTCTGCCAAGAGAAAGGGCAGGGGGTGCAGGAAACCCACCCCTGAGATTCCCACAGTTTGGGAGGAGGCTGACCTTGAGAAGGATGCCTCTGTACCTACAACGGAGCAGGTAGCTGAACTGGGGGACTTATCTGAGCTTACCCATTGGCAGCAAGAAGGTGGTCCCACCAGGGAAGAATTCTGCAGGGAGCAGAAAGAGTGCCCTTCTCTGGAAGGTTTGCGGGAGCAGGCTGCAAACCAGGCAGCTGGTGATCAGTCTGGATCCCACTGGATCTACAGGGAGAATGGTCTCCTGTACAGCGAGCCTAAGGTTGCATTGGCCTGGGTCAGCCCGAGTTCTAGTGATACCTCAGCACTTCTGGACCTTCCTACTGGGTCTGGCTCATGACGTGCCTTTGGCAGGAGATTTGTGGTGGGACAAGACCTTTGACAAGCTTGTCACCCATTTCTTTTGGCCCCAAATGCAAAGGCAGTCAGATGGACATTGCAGGTCTTGCCAACCTTGCCAGGCAAGTGGTAAGAGTGGGAAGAAGTGTAAAGCTCCTCTCCAACCTTTTCCAGTTGTTGGAATCCCTTTCGAAAGAGTTGGGATGGACGGATCACTGACATAATATCGACCTCACAAAAATCGACATACAAAAATATCGAGTCAATAATATCGAAGGTCAAAATATCGACAGCCTATCTTCAAACAGGTAAGTACCAAAATATCGACTTACAAAAATATAGACAGTCAAAATATCGATTTTTTAAAATGTCTTAAAATTAAGTCTAAAATAATACATACATAAATATATTTAATATTAACTTAGAAATAATTATTAAATAAATGTAATACTAATACATAATTAAAATAAATAACAAAATTATATCACCAAAAATAATACATACATATATATATATAAAAACATATTATTGAATAAACATATATAACATTGTTAGCGTAGCATAGAAAATGGTTAAAATGTATTGTTACAACTATAATGAGTTCAACAGTAACAAAAGTGTTGGATAGCGTATGAATAAAAATTACTATTCCCACTCCAGCGAGTGCAACAGTAGGGAAAGGGTTGGATAGCGTAGGGGTTAAAATTACTATTCCCACTCCAGTGGGTGCAACAGTAGGGAAAGCGCTGGATAGCGTAGGGGTTAAAATTACTATTCCCATTCCAGCAGGTGCAACAGTAGGGAAAGCGTTGGATAGCGTATGGGTTAAAATTACTATTCCAACTCCAATGGGTGCAACAGTAGGGAAAGCGCTGGATAGCGTAGGGGTTAAAATTACTATTCCCACTCCAGCGGGTGCAACAGTAGGGAAAGCGCTGGATAGCGTAGGGGTTAAAATTACTATTCCCACTCCAGCGGGTGCAACAGTAGGGAAAGCGCTGGATAGCGTAGGGGTTAAAATTACTATTCCCACTCCAGCGGGTGCAACAGTAGGGAAAGCGCTGGATAGCGTAGGGGTTAAAATTACTATTCCCACTCCAGCGGGTGCAACAGTAGGGAAAGCGCTGGATAGCGTAGGGGTTAAAATTACTATTCCCACTCCAGCGGGTGCAACAGTAGGGAAAGCGTTGGATAGCGTACGGGTTAAAATTACTATTCCCACTCCAGTGGGTGCAACAGTAGGGAAAGCGGCCAACCTGCAATGTCCATCTGACTGCCTTTGCATTTGGGGCCAAAAGAAATGGGTGACAGGCTTGTCAAAGGTCTTGTCCCACCACAAATCTCCTGCCAAAGGCACGTCATGAGCCAGACCCAGTAGGAAGGTCCAGAAGTGCTGAGGTATCACTAGAACTCGGGCGGACCCAGGCCAATGCAACCTTAGGCTCGCTGTACAGGAGACCATTCTCCCTGTAGATCCAGTGGGATCCAGACTGATCACCAGCTGCCTGGTTTGCAGCCTGCTCCCGCAAACCTTCCAGAGAAGGGCACTCTTTCTGCTCCCTGCAGAATTCTTCCCTGGTGGGACCACCTTCTTGCTGCCAATGGGTAAGCTCAGATAAGTCCCCCAGTTCAGCTACCTGCTCCGTTGTAGGTACAGAGTCATCCCCCTCAAGGTCAGCCTCCTCCCAAACTGTGGGAATCTCAGGGGTGGGTTTCCTGCACCCCCTGCCCTTTCTCTTGGCAGAACCTGAGACCCTGTTTCAGGCTTCGGGTCCTTCTGATCCCCCTTTCCGGCTGCCATTAACCGAGTGGCCACGCATGCCCACTCTGGGTACCCAAGCATCTCTAAGTGAGACCTGAGCTCAACATCCTTCCACAAAGACTGCTCCAGATCATTTCCTAGCAGACAATCTACAGGCACGGTAGGGCTCACTACTACCCTCAAGGGACCTGAAACCCCCCCCATTCTAAATGAACCTGTGCCACCTTACCCTTAGCTCTGAGCTGTCCACAGCAGCTACTTGGTGTAATGACCTGGGGACTACTTGCTCCTCAGAGACCAGGTGACACCAGACTGAGGTCACACTGGCTCCAGTATGTCTGAGAGCTTCTACCCTTTTCCTATTGATGGTCACCCAGGCGCTGTATTTTTTTGTGTTATCAGGCACCTGGTTTCCAGAGACCATCTCACTGTCCCCTAGTGAGACAAGGGTCCTTTCTGCAGGATCCCCACCCTCCTGTGGGCACTCCTCCACCCCAAGTGCTATACTAGCCCACAATTTGGACTGCCCACCTGTGGGTGGCTCTGCCCTCTTGGGGCTCTTGAGGTACCCCTTCAAGTGACTCACCTGCTCACAGGCATAGCACTTGTGGGAGCTAGTCTCTTCAAGCTTTCCTGAAGAGACTCCTTACTGACCTTCACCCAGCCATTCAGTGACCTGCAAAATGAATCCACACATTCCAACCAAGTGTTTGCATTAGTTTCCTTACTGGACCTAAACTGTTCCCTGTACTTTTTAGGAGTGAGACCATACCTGGTGAGAAGGGCCTCCTTCATGTCAGCATAGGTGAGTTTACACCCCTTACCCAAAGTCACTAAGTGTCCCTCCCCTCTTCCGGGATAAGAGGCCACAATCCTGCCCACCAATTCTTCTCGGGGACCCCATTCATGTGGATAGATGCCTCATAAACCTGAAACCACCTTTGTATGTCATTCCCCTTCTTGAATTCCTTGCATACATCTTTGGGGATGTGCACAATTCAATTTGACTGCACTGATGAATTGCTGCCACTATCTGTGCTGGGCCTGCTCCTTAGCTCCAGCTCCTTAAGACCACGTTCATGATCTAAGATCATCTTTATTTCCTCTGTGGCTATTATTTTGTCTTCCCTTTTATTCTCCAACCAGAGTTTTTCCAATTCAAACTTCCTTGCTTCCCGCCTGTCCTCCAGTTCCCTTTGGGAGAAGCCACTGCAGCCTGGCCTGGAGGGTTCCCCCCTCCCAAAAGCACATCCACCCTAGGAAGAGGCTCTTCCGCCTCACCACTGAGATCTCCAGATTGTCCACTGGCATGTGTAGCTGCTACCCAGGCCCTCAGCGCCTTTTGTAGCTCCTCCTTCCTGGTGAGGAGTCTGACTTGGACCTTTAGGTTTTTGCATATACCCTTCAACTCTTTTACATTGTAGGATTCCAACTAGCCCTCCTCAAAGGCCACTTCCAAGGATGCAATAGATGCAACAGATGATGCTCTTGATTCAGGCATGACGAAGAAGCAAGTTCAAATTCCCAACAAAACTGGCCCGGTCAAAAATAGGCCAACAGAACCAGTATGTGGTATGTAATGGTTTGCGATATGGAAGTAGTGTAGAACAAACACTGTAGTCAAGTGCAATTTTTACCCTTCAGTGGGTTCTGCGAAGTTTCAGTCTTTAATTATTTGTAGATTTCAATCCTCCGTTGGGCCTCAGTAAAGTCCAAGCACGGTTTATACCACAGATTTCATCATCATCATGCTCGGCGAAAGAAACTCACCTGCAAAAACCCATTAGAGGGTTATTGAATTTAAAGCATGCAAATGAAAATGTTTCTGTACTGCATCTGCATAATATATATATACAGGTTACAGGGATGTTATAGTTAGGCTAACATTTGATTCATACAAACCCAGAGAAATTCAGCAGTTATAGTTATGTGAGTTAACTATTTCTTGGGTCCCTGCTATGCACTGCTTATGACCTCACATAATATATCACCCATGACATGGCCAGTGACATCACTGATGACATTACTGATGACATCTCAAATTACATTACTGATGACATCAGTAATTACATCATCTACATCATCTCTGACGCACCCACTCACACCCCTATAGAATTTTGCATACACCCACTTCCACTGCCACACAATCATTCACAATCCCATGGACAGAGCCACAGAGCCATACCAGTTCTTACACACCCACTCACTAATTCATAGATCTACACTTACATCCACTTTCTCACTCATATTGCCACTCATACACCTGCTTAGTCACCACTACAGCCATTGACACATCCACTCATATACCCATACAGGCACTCATACACCGAGTGAGCGGTAACCCATGGGACTGCTCACAAACCTACACACTCACACATACAGTCAATCATACAGCTACGTACTAACCCAAACAATTAGGTACACATACACTTACTTGCTCATACAAATAGGAACTGTGGTAAATAAATAATTAATTACCGGTTCTATTTTTCGGGATACTCATACAAACAGATAGCTCAATAAATAAGAGTCAAGATACGAGGTAGCTAGAGTGTACAGGCTTTAATCAGGCATAAAAGGACAGGAACAGGACAGCCTGCATGGGAATGGGATGGCAGCTGCCGGGGGCAGGAATAGGCAATTGGCTAGGCTAACTTTTAATAACAGTACATTAGTATATATAGTTAAACAAAATACATTGCATTCAATACAGTAGGCGTAGCAGTAGGCGGAGTTTGTAGCAGTCGCGAAAGATAATGGTGAAATGAGGCAACAAGAAGGCGTTACAGGGCGTATACATAGACATGTGATGTAAACGTAACAGAATATGTCATAAATGGGGCGGAAACATGGAGGGGGCTACCTGAGCAGCCGGGACCTCTAACCTAGTGGTGCGCGCAAACTGACAATGATGTGTTACTAGGGAGAACTGGGGGGCTATGACTTCTGTGCTAGAAGAGGAGACTAAAGTCTGGAGTGTCAGAGCGACATGTACCCAGGCATATCTAGTATCTAGTGTTTAGAGTACATGTTGATAGAATCCAAAAGTTATCAGAGTAAAGGCTAACAGACATTAAGACTGGTGCATATATAATCCTACATGTAGTGCGTGTGTGAGGAATATTCTATGAATATTAATACAGTATTTCTCTTACATGGAGACATAAAGGCTAGACCATGACGGAAACTATTGATGCGATTCAGTAGCTTAGGAATGCAGAGAAGGAGGGCTGGACTGATAACTAGAATCATAACATACTTTTGGCAGACTGGGAGGCAGAGCCAGGCCGAGCCGGGCACTGCGAGGCATGAAAGTAAGCTAAGGGTCAGGGATACAGGTGGGGGCTGTATCGCTCCTCGGAGAGGGTTCGGGAAACAGGAGCTGAATCTGAGTGCGGGCCCTTTTGAGGCCTAGAAACGGGGATAATTCAATGAATTAACGTGCACACTGTAAAACGTGGCAACGTAGCTTTACATAGGCCTGATATTCGTTGTATTCACGAGGACTGGAAACTGACATACTAGAGATGGGCACAACTGTAATTGCGTCTTTAATTGATCAGAAGGGAATACATGCATATCGATCATGCACATATGACATAACATGGGGAACACGTAGGCACATACAACATGGCAAAATTTACTTTTCCACATTCCCTCCTTGTGCCCTACGTTTCCATCAGGAAACATCTATATTCATGATACCATCTATCATTTCATATAGCATCATTTGCTCGTCTCGAATTGTCTTGGAACGGGACTTAGGACTAGGAATACAAGAGGTAGCGCACATGCCGCAAATCGCAGGGCCACATTGTATACAGAGGCAGCAACTGAATATGATCATTACTGCAATACCTAGGAATGACAATACTTTCCATCCCCAAGCAGATATAATACTCCAGAGCCAACCGGACCATGTCCAGGTGCCTGGATTCTGGTGTAACTGATGGGCAATTTTATGAAGTCTAGTTATAGCTGAATAAACAGACGGCGCGTTATTAGGAATGAAAATGCAGCAACTAGATCCGATGACTCTACATGCTCCTCCTCTATCGGCCAGTATGACGTCAAGAACGAGACGATTTTGGAGCACGACAAATCTCATAGCAGATTGCTCTTCGGTTAAGTTACCTAGAGCGGAAGTAGTCTCATTCACTACTGCTTCAAGGGTTCTGGTTAACCTACGGATTAGCTTACTATTCTGGATAGGTCCTATAAAGAAGAAGAAAC
Source organism: Lissotriton helveticus (assembly GCF_964261635.1). Lineage (NCBI taxonomy): Eukaryota > Metazoa > Chordata > Amphibia > Caudata > Salamandridae > Lissotriton > Lissotriton helveticus. The sequence continues at coordinate 231,744,563 of NC_136072.1, read as the reverse complement.
CTTTATTGAAATCTGTATACTGTTCTAGAGCAGTTTCAGTTTGATCGACAATTGGGGACTCAATCTCCCTTCTATGTCTGATGTGTACTAGATGTGTGTTTCTGTGATAATCAGATGGGGCTAGAAAAACTGGTGGCAGTAGGAAGGCAATATAACATGTTCCATCCCAATCGAGGGGCAGACGAACATATGCGGTCTGACCACAAACAAAATAAGAATGACGTGAGGCTTTGAAAATAGATTTCCCACTGTCACTATACTCGACAGTAGTAGTACAATCACTATGTCCTACATGTGCGGAACCATTATTTCGGACACATAATTCGCCTTTGACTGGTAGTACTGAAATAGCAGGTAAGTCTGGAGTAGTATCAGACTGAACATTCAGGACCATAAAATTCAAAGAATAATTACCTAAATTGTAAACTTCATTTTCTAGATCTAACCCTGTTCTATGGGAGAGACCTTGCTTGTCTGGAAAACATGTTCTATTCAGGAGGGACATATCATTTGAGGATGACGTTAACATGGACCATGCTCCACACGAACCATTATGTGAAAACGGATAATGAAAGAGTGGCAGAACTCCCTTCGGTGTCTGGAAAGGGGGGAGTCGACCACACACCCAACAATTAGTGGCATTGCTGGTCTGGTGTGAAAAATGTAACATTCTGATGAATGTATTATTGCGCATAGCAAGACGATAGGATAACTCGTGAGGAGGCAGATCACTAAACGTGTGCTCTACTGTAGCATTAGAAAACTTATTTACATGAGAAATTGGAAAACATAAATGCAATGCATAACTTGTGCAGGTAACCATCAAACTTAGAAACAATAAGAAACTTAGAAAAACGATACATCGGACAGAGTTTTGACTAACTCTCTCACTATGGGGGTCTATATCATACATGTCAGATACCTGTCTAACCGTTTCACCCGAGAGGGACTTAGACAATTAAACTGGCTGACTTATTTTACTAGACCGGAGCTTCAACTTATACTCCTGTTGCGGAGTTTTCTCTAACAGAGGAACTTTCAGTTCAGGATTTAGATCAATGTCTGGTTTCAGGCAGTCTTTAGAAATGGAACAGTCTTTAGAAGTGTCCTTTAAAAATGTCTTTTTCCGGACTTCATGGAATTTCTTTACATGGGACAGATGGACCCACCCCTTGCGGCCTTCCAACTACCCACAGCCGTGCGGGTGGTCAGAAGAACAAGTCGCGGCTCCTTCCAACGAGGCTCCAGCGGACTTGAACGATCAAAGTTCCTTACAAGGACGAGGTCGCCTGGAATGACCTCATGCGGTTTCACTTCAGTGTTGTCTGGAAATGCGGCGGCAACCTGTGAACGACAAGAGTGTAGGGCAGACATCAAGGAAGCTAGGTAATCTGTCAACATATTACTGGAAACATCTGTTATACTGCGGGGTCTAGGTGTACCCCACATATTTGGGGGGCGGCCGAATACGACCTCATAAGGGGACAGACCTGATCTGGAATGTGCGACCATTCGCATAAAGAATAAAGCAACTGGCAGGGCAACTAGCCAGTCTACACCTTTCTCTTTACATATCTTGGCAATACGGATTTTCAGGGTCTGATTATGTCTCTCTACGAGACCGGCTGCTTCAGGATGGCGCACACAATGGAACTTCCACTGGTACCCTAACAAAAGGGAAACATGTTTCATTAACTCGGATGAGAATGGCTGGCCGTTATCAGAATACACGACCCTAGGGAGTCCATAACGGGGAAAGAATTCACGAACCAGCTGCTTGGCAGTGGTCGCGGCTGTGTAATCTGGAACTGGATATGCTTCTGTCCACCTGGACAAAGCGCATACTACTACAAGGACATACTTGAAACCTCGACATCGCTCCATCTGAATGTAATCCATCTGGAGGACTTCAAAAGGGTGGTCAGGGGGTTGGAATCCACCTTGTTCCACCGGGACACTTTTACCTGGATTGAATTGACAACATATCATACAAGTACGGACTTTCTGCTTGGCTGCAGCTCGTAAATGCTTGTTAAACCAAAGGTTCTGAATACTGTCTAACATGGCTTTTTCTCCTAGATGTGCTGGACTATGTGCGGTATTGATAATGACTTGAACCATAGAGTCAGGGAGAAACCATGTGGCTTTTCCCTTTGTCACCCATCCCTGATCTGTCTGGACCCCTCCTTGTTCGGACCATTTCTCGATTTCTTCAGGAGCAGCATGTAACTGTATGTCTATGACATCTTGTGTAGGGTCCTTAACTGTCATACATGTAGTCGGTTCTGGAGTGGATGTCTGTGTCTTGTTAACTGGAATGTCTGGTGTCTGAGCTGTAAGCTTGGCTGTTCGATCTGCTAGATCATTACCTTGGGAAATAATGTCAGTAACTTTCGTATGTGCTTTGCACTTCATGATAGCGATAGCTGTCGGTAAATGTATTGCATCTAACAGAGCTTGAATGAGGAGACCATGCTGAATCTTGGTTCCATGAGAAGTCATGAAACCTCTCTCCTGCCAGAGCACTCCGAAGTCGTGTACAACTCCGAATGCGTAACGTGAATCTGTATATATGTTTACTTTCAGGTTCTTGGAACGTATGCAGGCTTGGGTCAGAGCAACTAGCTCTGCTGCTTGAGCAGACAGGGTGTCAATACGGTGTGTTTCAATAACTTCAGTGTCAGTAGTCACTGCATACGCGGCTACTAGTTCTCCTGTACTAGTTCTCATACATGAACCGTCCACATAAAGTGTCAGGTCGGGATTAGGTAATGCAATGTCTGTCAGGTCTTGTCTTGGCTTAGTCATAGTGTTAATGACTTCCACACAGTCATGTGTGGCAGGATTTGAAGTAACTGACGGTAACAGTGTAGCTGGGTTTAGAACGTTGCAGCGTCTGATTTCTATGTGTGGCTGGAATAGTGTCAGTTCATAACCTGTTAAACGTGCAATTGTCAAATGCTGAGTCTGTGTTCGGTTTAAAAGAACTTCCACGGAGTGTGGAACTTGTACTGTCAGGGAGTGTCCTAATACTATGGAATCACTTTGTCTGATTGCTAGAGCTGTGGCTGCAACTGACTTGAGGCACGCAGGCAAAGCCTGGGCGACTGGATCTAATGTGCTCGAAAAATAAGCACAAGGCTTGTACTGTCCGGCTTGATCTTGTGTGAGAACAGATAATGCAGTACCATCACGTTCTGTGACAAAAAGTGTAAAAGGCTTACTGTAGTTCGGTGTAGCTAGAACAGGTGCTTGGCATAAGGCTTTCTTTAATTCATTAAAACTAAGTGTATGTTCAGATGTCCAAGGGAGGACAGTCGATACGGCTGCCTCCTGTGTCGTTAACTGTATCAGTGGCTTGGCTAGGAATGCATACTGAGGAATCCATTGTCTGCAATAAGAAGTGAGGCCAATAAAAGCACGTACCTCCTTCTGTGTCTTGGGCTGTGGAAGACTCGCTATTAACTGGATACGGTCTGGTGTCAACTGCCTACCCCACTTGGACAGTAAGTGGCCTAAGTAGATCACTTGCTGTACACAGAACTGAAGCTTCGAAGGGGACACCTTGTGCCCCATCTCGGCTAGGAAATACAGAACTGTAAGTGACGCTCGCTCGCAGTCACGTTCAGAACGGGCTGTGATCAGTAGATCATCGACATACTGGAGCAGGGCAGTGTCAGTTGGCATGTGAATATTGTCTAGTTGTCGTTTAAGTGCTTGACTGTAAATGCTAGGACTTTCTGTGAAACCTTGAGGAGCTTGTGTGAATTTATAGCTCCTTCCATTTAAACAAAAACCGAAAAGGTACTGGCTGTCTGGATGAATGGGAACACTGAAAAATGCATTCTTGAGGTTGATAACAGTAAAAAATGTAGCTTCAGAATCAATAGCTGTCAATAGGGATGAAATATCTGGGACTACTGGATACTGGGGTATGATACATTTATTAAGTTCTCGAAGGTCAATCACTAATCGATATACTGGAGGTGCATTTGGATCAGTACGTTTCATGACTGGAATGATAGGAGAATTACATATATTGGAGTCAGTTTCTACAACCACTCCTTGAGCAATAAGCTCGTCAATAATTTTGGATAAGGCTGCTACAGCCTCAGGTGGCAATCTGTACTGTCTGATTCGTGGCAAGACTATACCTTGCTTGAGAGTCACACGATGGGGTGTGATGTGCATAAAACCTACATCAGTTGGACCTTGCGCCCATAAATGCTGTGGAACATTTAATAACCTTGGATCAAAATCGCGTAATACATAGTGACCTTTAAAGTCTCTTAAAAACAATCGGATTCCTTCTGGAGAGCAGCAAATAACTGCACCTAATTCTTTCAATGTTTTAATGCCTAACAAATTTTCTGGACATGACTTCGTAAGTAACAAATCAGTAGTTCGGGACAATGGACCAACTTCTAGAGTAACTGGTTTTGAAATCTCGTTAACAATAGGCTTTCCTGAAAATCCAAGGGAAACATTTCTAGAGCCTGAGAGCGGAGCCCCTGGAACCTCGTCATGACTGATAGTAGTCCTACTTGCTCCTGTATCAATCAGAAACTTTCTGTCTTTCCCTAATACTTGACTGTGTACATAGGGACCCTCTTGATCTACAGGTATCTCGATGAGAGGCAAGCCTACCTCCCTCTCTAGGCTGTTTCATGAATACGGTTGATACTCTGGATACTCTGTCTGGGCATACTGGTACATCTGCTGTGTAACATGCTGTGTTGCAGCAATAGGCTGCGGTGCTGGAACTGTCTGTTGTGCATTCTGGGGTGACTGAGAAGTCTGTGAAACTTGTTCTTGTCTAGGCGGACGTGGTCTTTCTTTAGTCTTACCAGTTGCTATGTTGTGTTTCAGAACTGCACACTCGTTTATAAAATGACCTGGCTGTTTACAATAATTGCAAGTCCCTTTAACGGGAGCTGCAGGATGACTGGCTTGATTCGGACCCCTCTTCTGACTGTCTTGTGGAACAGATTGTGCAACTAGTACTTTCATTTTCGTCTCTTTCATACGTCTCCTTTCGTGTTCTTGCTCTTCCCTGATTCTGTTCTGGTGATACTGGAGCATCTGTAACATTTGTGACGGGGTACTAGCTTGCCAGGTACTTTCGACTTTCAGAACTCGATTTTTAACTTGTGGGCTTGAATTCTCGACTAGTTTAGTAACAAAAAGATGAGGGTATGACTCGCTACCTGTCTTCAAACCACTGTTAATAATAAAACATTTCTCAAATCTAGAATAGAAATCACTAGTATCTTCATCCTGTTTCTGTTTACATGCTGAGATTGCATCCCAATCTTCCTTTTTCGTGGCTAGTAACCTTGGCAAAACTTGAATTAATAACTCGGGCAATTCTTTACATTTGTCCCCAAGACCGGTACCTGGTACTCGTATTTTATCTTCAGCTTCTAGAGCTGTCCAATCTATCTTTTTCTCTCCCACCTCCCATTCTTTTTCCTTGAGTTTTTCATATACCCCTGCGGGCAACAGGACCTTTAACATTTTAATGATATCTGGATACGTGTATTCTCCCATACGGAGCATGTCTTTTAATTCTCGATGGAACCCTGCTGGATCTTTGTCGTGACAAGGAATTAATTTCTTCATCTCTAAGAGTTCCATCTTTGTGATAGGGGTGTAAACAAATACTCGTTGCATTTCACCACCCGGTGTCCTAACTGGGTGTACTTCTCGTAACGGATGCTGTCTATCTATGTAGAATGGTTTACTTTCTGGAGGTGAGACGTGAACAAAATGCGGATTCAGGAACGTTCTATATTTGTGGCGCTGTTCTAGAATGACACTAATTAAATCGCTACCTAGACCTTTCCATTTATACTGGAGTAACTCGTTCAGAACATCATGTAACGGACCTGGATCAGAATGCTGTCCCTCATACAGTGTAATGAGGTACTGGATCATATACATACCCACCAGTCGTTGCTCGGCTGGGGGCAGTTTCAGAAACATTTGTGCCACTATTTCGTCAGGAAAAGTGGTAGAATCAGTTATCCATCGGACTGCTGATCGGGCTAGTTCTTGTTCATGCATGGTGCTAAGTTCACTATAACCGATTCGTGATTTCAGAATGTGATCGGTAGCTTGAAATACTTGTTCTAGAGAACCTTGTTCTAGTGCTGGAAGGTGCAAAACTTTCTTGTGTTCTAGGCATGAATGTCGGTCTGGAAATCTAGATTTACCTACAAACGCTATTCTGGCTGGATTCTCGTCGTCTACCTCTTCGGTAGGGGAGTCGTCTTCTTTCTCGGACACTCGTGCTGCTATGCGTTTCTCGTGTAACCTTATTATTTCTTTACGAATTTTCTTGTACATACTCTCTATACTACTGAGTGTCTTGTGTCTTCCCTCGGCTATATTATCACTCCACTTTGTCAGGATTCTCATTTCGATCGGATCTTTACCTGGATAATCTTGTTCCCTTACTAAACAATTGATTAGAAATTTTAATAGCATGAGCTGAATCTCAGCTTTCCTTAGAGACATGATTTCGCCAATACTTTCTGGATCGTCTCCTGTACGGATGAAACGATATATTCTGTCTAGATCTTCTTTCATATTCGGTAGGGTGTCCAAATACTCGGTCACCCATCTTACACGCAATGAATATATAACCATATTATCATCGCCTGGGACCGGGTCATAACGACATTCGGTAAGAGCTCGTCTGATATCTGCAACGGACTGATATTTGGGCGTACGCTGTAACGCACGTTCATGTAACTCGACTAACGTTACACGTTTGTGTGGCGGCGGGGTACCAGGAGGACCTCCCCCCGCGGCCCCTAAACTAGAATCGTCGACTGATACTCTTCGTGCTGGCAGAGTGACAGATGTAGCGGGAACTTGTACAATGGGCTGGACCGGGGGTACCGTAACAGGTGCTGTAACAGGTGCCCCGGTGGCTGGAGGAACAGGAATTACATTATTTACAGGAGCAGGCGGAACAGGATTTGCATATTCTGGGACTGTGTCGTCCAAATAGGACGAGAGAAAAATATCAGCTGCGGTCGGTTTGTGACGTAGCTTAATCGGAACCAATGGCGGCGGAAAATTACATGGCGCTTCCGGGGTTGCTTTCGGCAAGCCCTCGGCAAGAAGAGGATACATACCCTTAATGAGGGCATTTCTCTGTCTGTCTGACTGTTCGGCTTTAACTCGTTCACCTACTTCGATTAATTCCCTTTCTTGGGCTCTTTCTGTGGATTCTCTACTTAATTTTGACTTTCTGATTTCTTTTTCGGTTCTTTTATGAGATTCTTTGCGCCATAACTCGATGGCATCTTTCTGGGACTGTCTGGATTTCTTTTTCCATAATGCTTCTTCTACTCGCATGATGCACTCGGCATCCCACGTACCTGATACGGGCCATCTATACTTTTCCTCTAATTCCTTGGTGTACTCCACCCATAAATCTAGATATAATATGGCACTTATGCCATGCTTTTGATACATAAAATGACCTGGACTGTCCCTGGGCGGGACAGGAACTGCTTCCTCGAGCAGACCTTTTCTGGTTTTTAACTGACGTAACTTCGTGAACAGAGGTATAACTTAGACTAGAATCTGGACACAATACAATACACGATAAACACAAAAATAACTGACAAACGAATCATTCATACCACGACATTGAAAACACATGAAATAACATTTAAAAATAACAGTTCGGACAGAAAACTACCTGAAATACTGAAAACAGAATACATGAATTTCTCGAGAACAGAACTTACTAGAATGACTAGATGCACTGCTAAAACAGTACGAAACTTACCGGTCCCATAAAGAGACACGTCAGGACCCGCATCCACCTAAGTGGACACTTCGTGTTGGATCTGTGTACCCAAACCCACGGACCAGAGACAATTCAATTGACCCTGTCTAGATACTACCCCAGCAACGGTACTCACCGGGCAGCAAGAACGGAAGGCCTCGGACTGGACTGGACTGCTACGACGACGGACGGACGAACTTCGGACTTCAGTTACAGGTGGGCCTCCGGATACCTCGGACCTTGGACTTTCGGCTTGGGCTCTGGTCGGGACTCGCCGCGTTCCTCCACCGCCTCGTCTGGACGCTGGACCGCAACCTCCGTCTCCTCCGTGGGCCTGAGGGATACTTGAAGCAGAAATATCTGCACGTGCACGGTATGGTTCCGTCACGGCTGCAGAGGATCAGGGGGCCTGCGTGGCTTCTCCGGCGCGTGGGGAAAGGGCAAGTCCCTATTCGGGCGCCATTATGTGGTAAATAAATAATTAATTACCGGTTCTATTTTTCGGGATACTCATACAAACAGATAGCTCAATAAATAAGAGTCAAGATACGAGGTAGCTAGAGTGTACAGGCTTTAATCAGGCATAAAAGGACAGGAACAGGACAGCCTGCATGGGAATGGGATGGCAGCTGCCGGGGGCAGGAATAGGCAATTGGCTAGGCTAACTTTTAATAACAGTACATTAGTATATATAGTTAAACAAAATACATTGCATTCAATACAGTAGGCGTAGCAGTAGGCGGAGTTTGTAGCAGTCGCGAAAGATAAGGGTGAAATGAGGCAACAAGAAGGCGTTACAGGGCGTATACATAGACATGTGATGTAAACGTAACAGAATATGTCATAAATGGGGCGGAAACATGGAGGGGGCTACCTGAGCAGCCGGGACCTCTAACCTAGTGGTGCGCGCAAACTGACAATGACGTGTTACTAGGGAGAACTGGGGGGCTATGACTTCTGTGCTAGAAGAGGAGACTAAAGTCTGGAGTGTCAGAGCGACATGTACCCAGGCTTATCTAGTATCTAGTGTTTAGAGTACATGTTGATAGAATCCAAAAGTTATCAGAGTAAAGGCTAACAGACATTAAGACTGGTGCATACATAATCCTACATGTAGTGCGTGTGTGAGGAATATTCTATGAATATTAATACAGTATTTCTCTTACATGGAGACATAAAGGCTAGACCATGACGGAAACTATTGATGCGATTCAGTAGCTTAGGAATGCAGAGAAGGAGGGCTGGACTGATAACTAGAATCATAACATACTTTTGGCAGACTGGGAGGCAGAGCCAGGCCGAGCCGGGCACTGCGAGGCATGAAAGTAAGCTAAGGGTCAGGGATACAGGTGGGGGCTGTATCGCTCCTCGGAGAGGGTTCGGGAAACAGGAGCTGAATCTGAGTCCGGGCCCTTTTGAGGCCTAGAAACGGGGATAATTCAATGAATTAACGTGCACACTGTAAAACGTGGCAACGTAGCTTTACATAGGCCTGATATTCGTTGTATTCACGAGGACTGGAAACTGACATAATAGAGATGGGCACAACTGTAATTGCGTCTTTAATTGATCAGAAGGGAATACATGCATATCGATCATGCACATATGACATAACATGGGGAACACGTAGGCACATACAACATGGCAAAATTTACTTTTCACCTATACAGTGACTGACAGAAGCATGTACTCATCCATTTAGCCACTTTCTAAGTAATACAGTCACTCATATACCCAGTCACTCACCCATACTGCATTTCAAATACCCAGTTACTCCTCCATACTGACGCAAGCACTCAATCCCCGACACAGCCATACAGATTCTCACACATGCACTCACTACGCCATGCAGGCACTGACTCCCACACTCACTCATTCATACAAGCAGTCACACAGCTCCTCACCCACATACACAGACACCCACACAAGCATTGAGATAGTCAACCAATCAATCACCCATTTAGCCATTCATGTACCCACTAACACACTCAAACACACACTTAGACATCAACTGACAGACAGACACATTCACACAACCAGTCACTCATCCATACATTCAGCCAACACCTGGTTGACCAGCCTCTGAAAGGTGGCAGGGGCATTCGTCAACCTAAAGGGCATCACCGGAAACTGATAGTGTTTCTCTGGGGTTGAAAATGCTGACTTCTCCTTGGCCCCCTTGGTTAATGCAATCTGCCAGTACCCAGAAGTCAAGTCAAAAGTGCTTTGGAACTTGGCAGCCCCCAACCAATCAACAAGCTCATCAGCTCTGGGGACAGGGTGCTTGTCAGTCTTGGTGATAGCATTGTAGTAGTCCACACAGAACTACAGTTCTGGAGTTGCAGCAGGTACAACAGCCTTTGGGACCAACACCACTGGGCTGGCCCAATGACTGTTGGAGGGGCTCTATCACCCCTAACGCCAACATCTAGAGACCTCCTTTTTGATGCTGGCCTTGACCCGGTCAGTCAACCTGTAAATCTTGTTTTTTACAGGAGGGCTGTCACCAGTGTCCACATCATGGGTACACCTGTGTGTAACACCTGGGACCACAGAGAACAGTGTGGCGAACTGTCCCAACAACTGGTGACAGTTACTCTGCTTCTCTGGAGTCAGTTTAGGGGGGAGGATCACACCTTCCACTGACCCATCGTGCTCCTTGGTAGACAGGAGGTCAGGGGGACGTTCACACTCCTCTTCCACCCTCTCATCTGTCGCCAAGAGCATGCTCACTTAAGACCTCTCAAAGTGAGGCTTGAGGTGATTCACATGGAGGTATTCACAATGTGTTCCTGGGAGTCTGCAAATTCACCGGGTAGGTGACATCAATTTAACGCTCCACCACCTCAAAAGGCCCAGTCCACTTGTCCTGCAAGGCACAAGGTTTCACTGGGGCCATGACCCACACTTTCTGGGCAGGCTGAAACTCTACAAAAGTGGCATTCTGGTCATTCCAGCGTTTCATCTCCTTGTGACTTGCCTCCAGGTTCTCCTGAGCGAGTTTCCTGAAGGAGGCAGTTTGGTTCTTGAAAGGCAGCATGTAGCTATATACATCCTGGGGAGTTGGCAAGGGGTGCAACAGTAGGGAAAGGGCTGGATAGCGTAGGGCTTAAAATTACTACTCCCACTACAGTGGGTGCAACAGTAGGGAAAGCGCTGGATAGCGTAGGGGTTAAAATTAGTATTCCCACTCCAGCGGGTGCAACAGTAGGTAAAGCGTTGGATAGCGTACGGGTTAAAATTACTATTCCAACTCCAGTGGGTGCAACAGTAGGGAAAGCGCTGGATAGCTTAGGGGTTAAAATTACTATTCCAACTCCAGTGGGTGCAACAGTAGGGAAAGCATTGGATAGCGTAGGGGTTAAAATTACTATTACAACTCCAGTAAATGCAACAGTAGCAAAAGGAAAAAATACATAAATAAATATATATATTAGAAATATTATTACCAATTACATTTAATTCTAATACCAATTACTTTTATTTACGAAGTAAATTTTATTTAATAGTCAATTATTAATTAATTAACCAATTTAATTAATTAACCAATTTAATTAATTAACATCTTTAATTAGTTAATATTAAATTACTTCCCACCCTATCCCCCTATAAACTCACAACCCGCTACAAAAAATAATATAGTAAAAAATATTGATTTATCAATTATTCAATTATTATTAATTACAAATTATATTTTAATTAATTAACAATTATTAATTAATTAATGATTACTATTATATTACATATTTATTTAATTACATTTAAATTACTTCCCACCCTATTCCCCTATAAACCCACAACCCGCTACAAAAAATAATATAGTAAAAAATTATGATTTATCAATTATTCAATTATTATTAATTACCAATTATATTTTAATTAATTAACAATTATTAATTAATTAACAATTACTATTATATTACATATTTATTTAATTATATTTAAATTACTTCCCACCCTATTCCCCTATAAACCCACAACCCGCTACAGATTTATATTACACAATTATTACAAATTATAAAACACTTACCTAATTTTACATATTTTTGTTGTCTATATTCTATCTACTCGATATTATGTCTAATCTATATTTTTGATTCGATATTTTGGCTATTAATATTGATAGCAATCGATATTTTTGTAGTCGATATTATGTCTGGTCGATATTTTGTCTAGTCTATATTTTTGACTCGATATTTTTGTATCTCGATATTTGTGAAGTCGAAATTATGTCTGTGTACCGGGATGGACATTGTAGGGCCACTGTATTCCAAGACAGCCATGGACAACAGGTACTTCCTGGTCTTGGTGGACCATGCCACCCGGACCCCGAAGGCAATCCATCTCAAAACAACAACAGCGCGAGTGGTGGGCCGTGAGTTAATGGGGATCTTTTTTCCCATGTGGGTCTCCCCAGAGAGGTGGTTTCTGACCGTGATACCAATTTCATATCCAAGTATATGACATCCCTGTGGAAGGAGTGCAGTGTAAGTTCACCATTCCTTACCACCCACATGGTAACGGTGTATCGGAATGGTTCACCAAACCTTAAAGGGCATGCTCAAGGGACTAACAGAACCCATGAGGCGTAAGTGGGACCCCCTCTTACTATGCCTTCTCTTTGCAAACAGGGAGGTACCAAAGAAGTCATTAGGGTTCAGTGCCTTTGAGCTTCTGTATGTGCAAGCAGTGAGAGGACCTCTCAGTTTGGTCAAGGAAGGCTGGGAGACAGCTCCCAGGAAAACTCCCCAGGATGTATATAGCTACATGCTGCCTTTCAAGAACCAAACTGCCTCCTTCAGGAAACTCGCTCAGGAGAACCTGGAGGCAAGTCACGAGGAGATGAAACGTTGGAATGACCAGAATGCCACTTTGGTAGAGTTTCAGCCTGCCCAGAAAGTGTGAGTCATGGCCCCAGTGGAACCTTGTGCCTTGCAGGACAAGTGGACTGGGCCTTTTGAGGTGGTGGAGCGTTAAAGTGATGTCACCTACCCGGTGAATTTGCAGACTCCCAGGAATACATTGTGAATACCTCCATGTGAATCACCTCAAGCCTCACTTTGAGAGGTCTTAAGTGAGCATGCTCTTGGCGATAGATGAGAGGGTGGAAGAGGAGTGTGAACCTCCCCCTGACCTCCTGTCTACCAAGGAGCACGATGGGTCAGTGGAAGGTGTGATCCTCCCCCCTAAACTGACTCCAGAGAAGCAGAGTAACTGTCACCAGTTGTTGGGACAGTTCGCCACACTGTTCTCTGTGGTCCCAGGTGTTACACACAGGTGTACCCATGATGTGGACACTGGTGACAGCCCTCCTGTAAAAAACAAGATTTACAGGTTGACTGACCGGGTCAAGGCCAGCATCAAAAAGGAGGTCTCTAGATGTTGGCGTTAGGGGTGATAGAGCCCCTCCAACAGTCGTTGGGCCAGCCCAGTGGTGTTGGTCCCAAAGGCTGTTGTACCTGCTGCAACTCCAGAACTGTAGTTCTGTGTGGACTACTACAATGCTATCACCAAGACTGACAAGCACCCTGTCCCCAGAGCTGATGAGCTTGTTGATTGGTTGGGGGCTGCCAAGTTCCAAAGCACATTTGACTTGACTTCTGGGTACTGGCAGATTGCATTAACCAAGGGGGCCAAGGAGAAGTCAGCATTTTCAACCCCAGAGGAACACTATCAGTTTCCGGGGATGCCCTTTAGGTTGACGAATGCCCCTGCCACCTTTCAGAGGCTGGTGAACCAGGTGTTGGCTGAATGTATGGATGAGTGACTGGTTGTGTGAATGTGTCTGTCTGTCAGTTGATGTCTAAGTGTGTGTTTGAGTGTGTTAGTTAGTACATGAATGGCTATATGGGTGATTGATTGGTTGACTATTTATTTACTTATTTATTTATTTTCTTGTATAGCGCAGGAATCGATCCCAAGGGATATCTCCGCGCTTGCGCCTAGGTGTAAGTACTGGACTGATAGTAGAGATGTAGAACTACTAGAGAGTTATGAGGTGGAATAAAGATAGGTTTTTAGGCCCTTCCTAAAAGATTGGAAATTTGGGTTAGTTTTCAGGGCAAGTGGCAGTGAGTTCCAGAGAATTGGGGCCTTGTAGGAGAGGGCACATCCTCCCTGTCTCGCTCTCTTAATCCTAGGGACCTGGAGCAATAGCTGATTACTAGAGCGGAGAGAGCGTCCAGAGTTATATGGGATAAATGTATCTGTTAAATATTTGGGGCCTATACCATGGAGGCATTTATGAATGGTGCAGCAGATTTTATATTTGACCCGCTGCCGAACCGGCAGCCAATGAGGGGGCACGACGAGAGCAGGAGCGCGCCAGGAGGTGCATAAAGACTGGACAGGGGCTGAGTCCTCTGGTGTCCTGCTGTTTGGTTTTTTCCTCGTTTGGGCTGCTCTCCCCCACCGGGGCTCCCAGGGACCTTTCCCTCGAGGCCGGGCTTGGCTCCGCCCCCCGAGGCCGGGCTTGGCTCCGCCCCTCCTGCACACTGGACGACCGGCTGGGCTTGGCTCTGCCGGTCTAGCTGAAAAACTACATCCCCCAGCATCCTTAGGGGCGCGACGAGAGCAGGAGCGCGCCAGGAGGCGCATAACGACTGGACAGGGGCCGAGTCCTCTGGTGTCCTGCTGTTTGGTTTTTTCTCGTTTGGGCTGCTCTCCCCCACCGGGGCTCCCAGGGACCTTTCCCTCGAGGCCGGGCTTGGCTCCGCCCCCCGAGGCCGGGCTTGGCTCCGCCCCTCCTGCACACTGGACGACCGGCCGGGCTTGGCTCCGCCGGTCTAGCTGAAAAACTACATCCCCCAGCATCCTTAGGGGCGCGACGAGAGCAGGAGCGCGCCAGGAGGCGCATAAAGACTGGACAGGGGCCGAGTCCTCTGGTGTCCTGCTGTTTGTTTTTTTCATCGTTTGGGCTGCTCTCCCCCACCGGGGCTCCCAGGGACCTTTCCCACGAGGCCGGCCTTGGGTCCGCACCCCGAGGCCGGGCTTGGCTCCGTCCCCCGAGGCCGGGCTTGGCTCCGCCCCTCCTGCACACTGGACGACCGGCCGGGCTTGGCTCCACCGGTCTAGCTGAAAAACTACATCCCTCAGCATCCTTAGGGGCGCAACGAGAGCAGGAGCGCGCCAGGAGGCGCATAAAGACTGGACAGGGGCCGAGTCCTCTGGTGTCCTGCTGTTTGGTTTTTTCCTCGTTTGGGCTGCTCTCCCCCACCGGGGCTCCCAGGGACCTTTCCCTCGAGGCCGGGCTTGGCTCCGCCCCCCGAGGCCGGGCTTGGCTCCGCCCCTCCTGCACACTGGACGACCGGCCGGGCTTGGCTCCGCCGGTCTAGCTGAAAAACTACATCCCCCAGCATCCTTAGGGGCGCGACGAGAGCAGGAGCGCGCCAGGAGGCGCATAACGACTGGACAGGGGCCGAGTCCACTGGTGTCCTGCTGTTTGTTTTTTTCCTCATTTGGGCTGCTCTCCCCCACCGGGGCTCCCAGGGACCTTTCCCTCAAGGCCGGGCTTGGCTCCGCCCCCTGAGGCCGGGCTTGGCTCCGCCCCCCGAGGCCGGGCTTGGCTCCGCCCATCCTGCACACTGGACGACCGGCCAGGCTTGGCTCCGCCGGTCTAGCTGAAAAACTACATCCCCCAGCATCCTTAGGGGCGCGACGATAGCAGGAGCGCGCCAGGAGGCGCATAAAGACTGGACAGGGGCCGAGTCCTCTGGTGTCCTGCTGTTTGGTTTTTTCCTCGTTTGGGCTGCTCTCCCCCACCGGGGCTCCCAGGGACCTTTCCCTCGAGGCCGGGCTTGGCTCCGCCCCCCGAGGCCGGGCTTGGCTCCGCCCCTCCTGCACACTGGACGACCGGCCGGGCTTGGCTCTGCCGGTCTAGCTGAAAAACTACATCCCCCAGCATCCTTAGGGGCGCGACGAGAGCAGGAGCGCGCCAGGAGGCGCATAAAGACTGGACAGGGTCCGAGTCCTCTGGTGTCCTGCTGTTTGGTTTTTTCCTCGTTTGGGCTGCTCTCCCCCACCGGGGCTCCCAGGGACCTTTCCCTCGAGGCCGGGCTTGGCTCCGCCCCCCGAGGCCGGGCTTGGCTCCGCCCCTCCTGCACACTGGATGACCGGCCGGGCTTGGCTCCGCCGGTCTAGCTGAAAAACTACATCCCCCAGCATCCTTAGGGGCGCGACGAGAGCAGGAGCGCGCCAGGAGGCGCATAAAGACTGGACAGGTCCTTCGTCCCGCGAGGACGCGCGCGGGACGCGCCGGGCTAAGGGCGGGCCCTCTGTGGCCCTCAGAGGCCCGAGAAGGACGGGACGGGCCACCCCCCTTAGCTCCTACTGACCAAGGTACAGTGAAACTCTGACCCACATCTCTGCTTACACTGCAGAGACATCTGGAATTCCATTGACTTTCTGCGGGACTCCGTTTGCTGCACCGTTGCCATGTCTCTTAAGGGGGCTTCCAAACCCAGTACTCTCCCTAGTGATTCTAGTAGGGGGAGGTTAGACAGCTATTTAGACAGGGCTTTATTACCAGTGATTCATGATTTGGAAGATTTAGAAACCCGTTTGACCTCACATAGCGTAGCCTGCAAACATCCCGAGGCGCAGCTAGTTGATACAGCATCAAGTTTGTCCTGGTTGGAGGATTTGAACGCCCTATGCCACATTCGATATGCACCAGTTGAAACCCTACCAGACCCACCCCAAGTTCTATCCAGCCCAATACTTCCCGTACCTTTGCTGCCGGACTCTTTATTGAACGTAAATGATAACATTCTGGTTGCCCCACTCTTATCCCCGTTAGTAAAAGTAAACACTATACAACTAGGGAACCCTAAAACTCCTATGATCACAAGAAAGCGCCTCGGGGATAACAGCATGGGGAGGGAAGCTAAACTGCCTAAGCCTTGTATAAGTTCCTTACTGTCCGTCAGCGCCCCACCTACAGCTTCCCAGGCCCGCGATAATACTGAATCCTTTGCACCCCCCTACCAGGCCGCTCTTCTGGACCAGATTGAACGCCTGGTTACCTCTCTAATATCCCCATTGACTGCAAGAATCAACTCCCTAGGGGATAGGTTAAGGGATATAGAGACCTCATTTAGGGCACCGACTCAACCTAACAAGAACCTGGCAGGATTGAGCCAACCACAGCCCTTAACCGCTACCGTAGTTTCTAAGTTAGCTCCTCAAAGAAGTAGCATCCCTCTTAACAGACCCACGGTCCCACAGAACTGCCCATGCATCCCCTCGTCATCCGATACCGAGCCCCTCTCCATCAAGAGTATCTTCACTGATGTAGGGGTGCCAAATGTTCCTCCACCTTATGAGGATAAAACTGCCAACCTAGACTATACTAAACATATACATCTGCCCCCAATGGCCGCCCCCTTTGTTTGTGTTCTTACTGGTGTTTCACCAATTACAAAGGGAAAAACCGAGAGACCAGAGGATCTAAAACACAAGGTCATCTATTGGCTGTCTAGGAATCGACCCTTGCCAGCTAACATTGATGGTGCCATTCGAAGTGTTAGAAGGGTGAGATGGCTCGGCCCCCTTCCAAAAGATCTCCCAGGCGACCTGGTGTTAGTTAGATTCTGGAGCGATCGGGTGGTGCCTTATCTACAAACTTGGTTTTCACAATTAGGGGATGGCCGGATCTCTGTCTGGGGACTCCATGATTTCTATCCTAGGTCCCGCTTCCCTCGGCCCTCAAAAACAAGACTAGAGAGAAAACACTATTTTCCTGAAAGAACAAACTTAGAGATTAATTATCGGCAGGACCGGAGTGTGTATGTACAGAATGGCTTCATCAATCCTATCCCAAATTATTTTTCATGAAGTGTTTTTTAGTAGTGGTATCCAGTGATTAGCAATTCGTTGAATTGATTTAATAATGTCTTAACTTATCATCAATTATTCTAATGAAATGGTTCTTAATGATGTGTATATAATGAGTGTTGTTTTATGATTTTTATGTATATTACTGAATAGTCAGTGATGCACCGTGTATTATGCAATCCATGTATTATGTTGGTTTTAATGTTATATTGTGTCTATTCTGTGTGGTCTTTTATGGTTAATTTACCGAAATAAAGACTTATGAAAACTGACCCGCTGCCGAACCGGCAGCCAATGAAGGCTATCCAGTAGCGGGCGAGAAGGGGTTCTGGGCTGGGCATTGAGTACCAGTCTTGCTGCGGTGTTTTGGACTACTTGCAGACGATTAAGTTGTTCCTTGTTGGCCGAGATGAGTAGGCCATTGCAGTAGTCCAATCTACTGATCACCAACGTCTGGACCAGGGTCTTACGATGGTGATCAGGCAGGAGTGGAAAAACACGACGCAGGAGTCCGATAGTGTGGAAACATAAACCAACAACTTGATTGACATGCTCTTTGAGCACCAGTGCCTGATCCAAACGCACTCCAAGATTTGTAACGGTAAGTTTTGGACGTGGCACTGGTCCGAGGTCTAAAGGCCACCATTCTGGGGACCACAGAAGCGAGGCCTCTCCAAATAACATCACCTCTGTTTTGCCTACGTTACATTGAAGGCAATTTGCAGCCATCCAGTTAGAAACTTCCCTCATACCATCCGCAAAAGATTTCTTTATTGCTGAAGTGAAGGAATGGAAAGGAAACAGAAGCTGGGTGTCATCAGCGTAGGACACCGGTGTGAACCCGTATTCTCTCGCAATGTCAGCTAGGGGTGCCACATACACATTAAATAGTGTAGGGCTTAAGCATGAGCCTTGTGGCACTCCCTTGGTGAGCTCCCTAAAGATGGATTGGTGGGAGCCCAGTCTGACATTTTGTGAACGGCCTGTGATAAAGCTCTGTATCCAGGACAGTGCCACACCCCCTATGCCCACTTCCCGCAGGCGGCCGAGAAGAATTTCATGTGACACCGTGTCAAAAGCCGCGGACAGGTCTAACAGCACCAGAATCATTGAGCCCCCTCCATCTAGTGTCATTCTGATCTTATCGGTCACTGAGAGGAGGGCAGATTCGGTGCTGTGATTAGGTCTGAATCCCGATTGTGAGGGGTCCAGACCGCCCGCTGTCTCGATGAAATTGGACAGACAGGTGTTCACATGCTTCTCGGCCATCTTGCTAAAGTATGGTAAAAGGGAAATGGGTCGGAGGTTGGAAAGATTCGTCCATGGGTGTGCCGTGTTCTTACGAATAGGGTTCACAACCGCTCACTTCCATTCCATAGGTACCTGCCCTTCCTTGAGTGAAAGATTTAAAACAGATGCGACCACAGGTCCAATCAAAGTACTCAAGGGAGCAATCATTTTGGCAGGTAAGAAATCATCTTACCTCCCATCTCTATGCTTGTGTGGGTGTCTGTGTATGTGGGTGAGGAGTTGTGTGACTGCTTGTATGGATGAGTGAGTGGGGGAGTCAGTGCCTGCATGGCGTAGTGAGTGCATGTGTGAGAATCTGTATGGCTGTGTCGGGGATTGAGTGCTTGTGTCAGTATGGAGGAGTAACTGGGTATGTGAAATGCAGTATGGGTGAGTGACTGGGTATATGAGTGACTGTATTACTTAGAAAGTGGCTAAATGGATGAGTACATGCTTCTGTCAGTCACTGTATAGGTGAATTAGTAAGTGTTCCTATTTGTATGAGCAAGTAAGTGTATGTGTACCTAATTGTTTGGGTTAGTACGTAGCTGTATGATTGACTGTATGTGTGAGTGTGTAGGTTTGTGAGCAGTCCCATGGGTTACCGCTCACTCGGTGTATGAGTGCCTGTATGGGTATATGAGTGGATGTGTCAATGGCTGTAGTGGTAACTATTCAGAAAAGGGGGTGGTGATGAACAGAGTGTCTGAATTAAGCAGACCTCTCTTACCCAGTCCAAAGATCAGGGCTTGATCCATCACCGTTATTTATCTCACTGCCCCATCCCAGCTCAGAACCTGGCTATATGCAAATTAGTCTGTCCCTGGCCCAGTGCATCATGAGAACAGGGCAGACCAAACTACCAAGCCAATTCTTCACCAGAAAGGAGACAAGCTACCGGGGACCGGTTTCTGGCATTTCAGCCTCTTCGGCCCGGCTTGCTTGAATCCTGATGGAGCAGTGAGAAAGGGACTCATGTCTGAGTATACCCTGCCACACCTATAGTGGCCAAAAACGATTCAGAAAAGGGGGTGGTGATGAACAGAGTGTCTGAATTAAGCAGACCACTCTTACCCAGTCCAAAGATCAGGGCTTGGAAGGGTATACTCAGATGTGAGTCCCTTGCTCATTGCTCATTGCACCATCAGGATTCAAGCAAGCCGGGCCGACGACGCCTGAAATGGCAGAAACCGGTCCCCGGAAGCTTGTTTCCTTCCCAGTACAAGAATTGGCTTGGTAGTTTGGTTTGCCCTGTTCCCATCATGCACTGGGACAGGAACAGACTAATTTGCATATAGCCAAGTTCTGAGCTGGGATGGTGCAGTGAGCTAAAAAACGGTGATGGATCAAGCCCTGATCTTTGGACTGGGTAAGAGTGGTCTGCTTAATTCAGGCACTCTGTTCATCACCACCCCCTTTTCTGAATCATTTTGTCCACCATAAGTGTGGAAGGGTATACTCAGATGTGAGTCACTTGCTCATTGCACCATCAGGATTCAAGCAAGCCGGGCCGACGACGCCTGAAATGGCAGAAACCGGTCCCCGGAAGCTTGTTTCCCTCCCAGTACAAGAATTGGCTTGGTAGTTTGGTTTGCCCTGTTCCCATCATGCACTGGGACAGGAACAGACTAATTTGCATATAGCCAAGTTCTGAGCTGGGATGGTGCAGTGAGCTAAAAAACGGTGATGGATCAAGCCCTGATCTTTGGACTGGGTAAGAGTGGTCTGCTTAATTCAGGCACTCTGTTCATCACCACCCCCTTTTCTGTAGTGGTAACTAAGCAGGTGTATGAGTGGCAATATGAGTGAGAAAGTGGATGTATGTGTAGATCTATGAATTAGTGAGTGGGTGTGTAAGAACTGGTATGGCTCTGTGGCTCTGTCCATGGGATTGTGAATGATTGTGTGGCATTGGAAGTGGGTGTATGCAAAATTCTATAGGGGTGTGAGTGGGTGCGTCAGAGATGATGTAGATGATGTAATTACTGATGTCATCAGTAATGTAATTTGAGATGTCCTCAGTAATGTCATCAGTGATGTCACTGGCCATGTCATGGGTGATATATTATGTGAGGTCATAAGCAGTGCATAGCAGGGACGCAAGAAATAGTTAACTCACGTAACTATAACTGCTGAATTTCTCTGGGTTTGTATGAATCAAATGTTAGCCTAACTATAACATCCCTGTAACCTTTGTTTTTTTGTGGGAATTTTTAAGGTTATTTATATAATTCTATTTGCTAAATATAACATCCCTTATCAGTGACTATATATATATATATATATATATATTCACTGAAAAAACCATAGGTTATAGACCATATATAGTTAGGAATTAGCATTTACAAAACCTTATTTTACTCACACAAAACCATTGAAATTCCATATATAGTTAGTAGTACTAACTATATATCGCGCACCCGCAATCCACTGCTGATCATGTCACATATTACATCATTCATGACATGGTCAGTGACATCACTGATGACATCACTGATGACATCTCAAATGACATCACTGATGACATCACTGATGACATCTCAAATGACATCACTGATGACATCACTGATGACATCTCATTTGACATTACTGATCACATCACTGATGACATCATTCATGTGATAATACAATGAACCTCTTCAGACTCTAATATAACCTTAGATACACTCAGTGTAAACAGACACTCACAGACTGTCACTCATCCATGAAGTTACACACACACCTAGTCAGTCATGCAAAGAATCAATCACACCTCCATTTTCTCAACTATACAGTTATACACACCTTACTTATTCAAACATATACTAACACATATTTACTCTCTTATACAATCCTGGATACAAGTTCACAATGATCCATACAGCCACTCACACATTCACTGGCTCTTATGCACAGTTATTTATATATGTCAACTCTCACATGTACTGTGTTTTACATATGTACTTACTTTGACATGTAGCACTGAGATATCCATTCACTCACCAATACACTCATGCACACAGTCAACCGCCCATACAGCTGTTTCCACGTGCACTTTTGAACCCATACATCTAGTGAATCAACTGCTCACACATCTATGCACAGAGTCATACACCTCCCAGCCACCCACACACACACTCAGTCTCCCATACAAATACTTGAGCAACCAATCAATAACCCATATACTTACTCATATAGCTACTGATCAACACATGCAGCAGTTTACAGAACAACACACATAATGATGCACAAATTAACACAGTTCAGTCACTAACCCATGCACTCAGTGAGACACATTTAACCACTCTTTCATACAGTCAGTCATGCACCTACTAAATCCTTCATCCAGACACTTCTACATCCACTCATTCTTCAATATGTAAGACATATTTTAACTTTACAGAAATACACAGTCACTGGATGTTGTCATCAGTGTTGTCATCAGTGATGCCATTTGAGATGTCATCAGTGATGTCATCAGTGATGTCATTTGAGATGTCATCAGTGATGTCATCAGTGATGTCACTGACCATGTCATGAATGATGTAATATGTGACATGATCAGCAGTGGATTGCGGGTGCGCGATATATAGTTAGTAGTACTAACTATATGTGGAATTTCAATGGTTTTGTGTGAGTAAAATAAGGTTTGGTAAATGCTAATTCCTAACTATATATGGTCTATAACCTATGGTTTTTTCAGTGAATTTTCAAGGTTTTGTAAATGCTAATTCCTAACTATATATGGTCTATAACCTATGGTTTTTTCAGTGAATTTCATTGGTTTTTTAAAAGCTAATATCTGTAGCTGTAAAATGTATTCTTCTTTAAATCCAAAAATATATTTTATATGTTTATTAATAATTTTTTTTTTTAAATATTTTTTTTTCTTCGCTCCCGGTTCGCGAACCGGGAAGCTTCCCGTTAGCTCATCTTGATGCCGCGACCCAGTCCGCGAACCGGTAAACGTTCCGTTTGCGCAACTGCCGCGTTAGAAATCAACATCGTGACGCGTCGCGGAAGCGCGACGTATCACGTTGTCGCGTAATGCGTCTTATGACGCGCCACGTTAGCGCACCCGGAAGTGCTCCGGAGCGCGAACCGAGGCGCGAAGCGCAGCGACCCGGAAGCGATCCGCGGCGCGTCGCGAAAGCGCGACGTATCGCGTTGCTGCGTAATGCATCTTATGACGCGCCGCGTTAGCGCACCCGGAAGTGCTCCGGAGCGCGAACCGAGGCGCGAAGCGCAGCGACCCGGAAGCGATCCGGGGCGCGTTCCGCAGCACGTAACATAAGCGTGAGAGGTCATGTGACTTGTTAATAAAACTTTTCATTGGTTCATTTCACTTTTGGTTTCATAATGATGTAAGGCTAGGTCAGGTGACCTAAAAATAACACTTTTCATTGGTTTAGAACTATTGTTTTTCCCAAATGATGAAACGCTCCTTCTTTCCTCACTCTGACTTTCATCTTTGTGAGAGGAAGACCTTTTTTCATAGTTGAGCAATGGCTTCAGTAGTTGCTTCAGCTGGTGCACCCCCACCACCACCTCCACCTCCTCATGGGAAGAGAGGACCACCTCCCCAGTTTATCAGCCAGACAGAGGAGGAAGAGGATGAACTAGAGGAAGAGGAGACCGAAGGACCACAGTTCTTACAGGAGGTGCCCCGGGTTTCCCATCGGAAAGCCAGCTTTATTTGGCAGTTTTTTTCACTCCCTCGAGGGCAAAAAAAAGTAAATGCTAGGTATGTCACCTGCCTGATTTGTAAAGACCGGTTATCCAGAGGCACTGATAAAAAATATAGCTACGGAAACTATACAATGCATCGTCACATGAGCAGGTGGCATCCATTGAACTACAGCCGGGCGGAGATACGTGACATGCAAGATAACCCAACAACAACTCCTGTGGCCAGGTCAACATCAAAGATATCGTTGACAGGAGCAGAGGCACGTGAAACCGTGCCAAACATCCAGGAGAATTTTGCGCATATCAAATTTACTTGTATGTACTGCGGTGAATTGCTATCATGTGGTAACATGAGCATTACGTTAATCAACGTAGCTCATGTAAATCACAATTGCCCTAACCGCCCCAGACAGTAATTTTTGTTTTGCTCCTGTTGAGCCCTTTTCAATGCCTGTTTTTTGTTGTTTCCCCTCCATCAAAAACAAAAAAAAACATAAAACTTCAAAAAATACAAAAAAACAAAAAAATTTTAAAAAAATATATATATATATAAAACAACAAAAACATTAAAAAAAAAAGTTCTTTTCAGAACTACCTCCCCTTTCAAAAAAAAATTGCTAGAATGTTTAGCACTCTGGCAAGCTCTAGTTCTTTTAGTTCGCTTCCCAGTTCGCTTCCCGGTTCGCGAACCAGGAGCGAACCAAAAAAAAAATAAATAAAAAAAAAGAAGAGTAAGTATAAGGGAAGTAAACAGAGAGTAATGTTAAAAAAAAGACAGCTATAGGGAGTAAACCAGAGATACCGTTTAATAGATCTATTTACCGAAGAAAAGATGGAAGAGGGTATAATTGTGAAAAACAAAATAGATAAGGAAGTGAAAGAAAAAAAGAGAGTAGAACAATAACAAAGAAGAGTTTCTTGGACAATGTGAGTGAATGTTCAAAATCAGAGTAAAACATGTGGAATAACAGAGAGAAAAAACAGAAAACAAAAAAGAAAATATAACAGAAAAAGATTAATTGAAACAGCAAAGAAATGTAAATAACATAGAGCCATATCATCAACATAGGCAATAAAAGTTTTGCAGCTTTTATCGGCAGAAATGTGTCGCTAAAGCTGCTTTTGCGGCGGAAAACTGCCGCTAAAACAACTTTTGCAACACTTTTCTGCCAATAAAAACAGCAATAATTGTATTGGCTGTGTTCATAATATGCCCCTTAGTGTGCTTCAACTACACAGAAGAAGCATAATGAACAAGTAGTGAAAGAGTGATTAGTCAAAGACACTAAGAGTAATAGAGACGGAGTGAGTGAACAAGAGTGAGGAACTATGAGAAGAGAGGGACTGAGAAAAGGAGTGGAAGGAGTAGAGTAAGTAGGTAATAGAGAAAGGAATGAGGGAAGTAGCAAAGGCAGGAAACTGAGGGTTAAAGAAATGAAGCTGTCAAACTACTAGTAGGTGAATGTGATAGAAATGTAACGAAAAGAGTACAAAACATTTACCTTATAATTGTCATTAACTTACTCACTTTTTGTTTTTATACTTTCAATCTGTGAAAGAGAGAACAAACATTTGAAAAATATTAAAACATGTATTTAAAAATTAGAAAAGACAAGGGAAAAGATTAAAGGACAAACAGTTTTTCTACAACTTTGACACTTACAGAAGCTTCTGCTTCTCCAGGCCCCCTACACAGTCCTAAAGATATACATTTTAAACTAACAGTATCTTGATGCAGATGAAGTGAGGCCTATCTTAAAAAATGGTGCATCTTTTGCACTGCTGTTGTTTCACAAAAGTGTCGCAAGACACTAACATTTGAAATGTTTGTTTCAGGATGCCAATAAGAGGTGTCCTATCCAGAGGTTTGTTTGAGGTGAGGCCTACTCAGGTTTCCAAATGAAATTTCGAGTTGTTGAAGAGAACAGAGGACATAATACATGTGAAGGCCTACCAATGAAGTAAGTCATGTCCACTTCACTCTTGAACAAAGGCCAGACCTCTTCTGTGTCCGTGGACAGACCTAAACTTCATCTGCACAATGTCATTCGTAAACTTAGGAAACACAGGTGATGTAATTGAAAAACGTGCAATTTATTTTGCTCATTCCACAATCATATCACCTGTGTTTCCTTTGCTTAGGTATCTCATTGTGGAAATGTAGTCTATCATATGAAAGACTACGTAGAATATGAGCACTGTATGCAACAACTTTGACACTTACAGAAGCCTCTCCTTCTTCATGCCTCCTACACAGTTCTACATGTACATCATAAATGCAAACAGTACAGAATTAATTATACATGTTAAATGGTTTATTTTTGCTGTTCTCAGAATGTATCAAATTTCACTAAAAACAGTGACATGAAGGTATTCATCATATAACAGCGGGGAAAAAAAAACACAATCAAAATGATTGTGTTTAAAAAACCCATACAACATAACAAATCAGAATTCAGAACTCCTTAAAGTTAACTTACTTTCCATGACGTCGAAGGATGTCCTATGAACAGCTTACACTCTGTTGTGCTGTTATTACTTTCAGACCGCCACTTTCTGAAAGAAAACCGCCATCGTTTTGAAAAACATGTTACATACAATAAATGACTTCTTGCTCTCTACCACACGTTTCCACAAGGCCAAATCATGTCTAAGCCATTTATAACTCTTAGAATTCTTGTAAGCCAATCCCGTCATGTTGTATTTCCGCAACTTTCACAATTAAAATGTTGAAGATCATTTTTACAATCCTGGACTAGTAATATCTTCCCCTTCTTGCTCAGTCATGTTCTACATTTCCTATGACACTGATACTGCTTACTATGAAGCAGACTTACACTACCTCTATGACTACTACAATTATTTAATTCTCTACATCACTTTTAATCACAAAGCAATGTAAAACAGTAGACAGCATTGCAGACTTACATTCCCTCTACTCCATGTTTTGATTGGCTGCTTCAATTAGCTTATAAAAAGAAACAGTTTTTCTGAACTCATTCAAAGTGCACTTATTTCTCCATGACGTCCAGTGTTATGGTAAGAAGTTATGTCTCTGTACTACACTTATCCTCAAGGCCAAATCATGTAGGAGCCATTAGAACTTCTTGAAATTCCTTAGAGCACATCCCGAGATTCTTTCCCTAAAATTTTGGTTTTAAAAACACCAGGTAAGAGTTTTTGAGGTCATACGGCAATTTTTTTTTGAAAATTAAAACAGAATCGTTGCAGAATGACCAGCCATTTCTAGACTTTAAATAAGCTGTGTAATGTCCTGATGTTATTGAAGGACCGTCATGATATATAATTGCTGCAGTTACAAAAGTCCTTCCTGATATTGACAACTGTGAAGCCACAAAATTTTTAATTAAAGTTGTCAATTTTGTTCCATCAGGCCTACATCGTTGGAACATTAAAATGACATACTGGCCATATGTTCGTATAAATAATGTGGACATCATTTCAGATTTACATTGGCTACACTCCATGTTGTGATCAGCTGCTTTTACTAGCTTATTAAAAGAGACTGATTTACTGTCTGGCAAAGTTAAATATATAAATCTTTCTGAGTCTACACTAGTAGTACTTGATACCCTACAGTTCTCGCAGTCATGCTGCCATTGATAAGAAAGCCCAAACAGGTGATCTACATCTACACCTTCATCATGCAATACATCAAGCATATACATTAAAAACTCCTGACAATCTTGCTGACTATTTTGAGAGAATTGTGTTTGGCCTGAACATCTGTCTAACAGATTTCGAATTTCAGACACACTTTCTATGTTTGTTCTATCAGTGCTACATTTCTCTAACACAGAATTTAACAAACTGCAAAATCTTTGATCAGAATTGACCACAATCTCTTGTTTTACATTTTCTAGAGAAAACAAAACATTAACCACTACATTAGCATAGCAGTTGACACCAGAACTGTTTTCAAATTGAAAACCAACAACATCTTCAACAGATTCCTTTTTGTTTCTGCTTATAATTTCAGGTTCATCGACTTTTCGTCTTTTTGCTACAACCTCCCCAGTATTGGTCACATTTCTTCATTTCCGGCCTACCACACGTTTCTCAAACAAAGGATATTGAGGCAAATGTGGCGCATACTCTCTTCTTAACCTATTGTATTCCTTAACACAATCTAGATCCGCACAAATGTTTGTGACATCACACTCAATCAAGTACAATCCCGATAAAGTTCTAACTCGTGAAAATGCCACATATGCCATACCCTCCTTGAACACAGAACTGCCAATATTCACCAATGCACTGTCTACACTTAAACCTTGCGATTTATGGATTGTCACCGCATATGCCAAGCAAACAGGAAACTGCTTACGGCGAACATATAAGTCTTTTACAAGCAAAAATCTAGCAGAACAACGACCAATTAGCTGTACTTCCTCAATGCCATCAAATTTAATTTTTAAAAATTCAATTCCATCTCTATTTCTGTATTTCACAAAATCAACAACATTACCCATTGATCCATTTACCAGACCTCTTTCAACATGTAAATTCCTTCTTAAAATTATACGGCAGTTCAAGCACACATTCAGAGTCTTTTCAAAACCTGCAGTTTTAGATATACTCTTCTCTAATGAATCCAATTTTGTTTTCAGATTCTCAGACAAAATAATTGTTGATCCCATATGCTCTACTCTGTCAATAGCTTCCAGTTTCACAATCTCTTGCTTTTCTAAATGTAACATTTTGTTGTTGAATTTGGCACATTCTGCAAGAGTTGGCATCAAACATATTCCAGATTTCTTCTCAGTAATTTTCTGAAAAATATTCTCAGGCACAACATCTTGGTCTGGATATAAATTTGTCAGTAATCGTGCATGTAAAGCTTCTTTCCCATGCTCGGTCACTTTTCCAATTCTAACATCTTGTAGAATAGTCTTGTAAACTTCATCCTTCGCTTGACGCATATTTTCATGCAGTTCAGCATAATTGAAGTTTAACCATATATTGACGTTGCCAATGCTCCCTAGGCACTTCCTGGTATCTTCATGCGTGAGCATTTTGAACACAGGTTGCCCTTTCACTGGTGTCAGCTGCAGAAGATCTCCGAAAATAATGATGTGTTTGCCACCAAATAACACATCATACTCTGTTTTGAGAACTTCTTGCATTCTCAAATGCACAAAGGCAAGCATGACATTGGAAACCATGCTTACTTCGTCAATGATAAGAAGTTTCATTTTCCTCAAGACTCTTGAAACTTCACAACAAGCATCTCCAGATAGCTTGTGATATTGTAATTTGTTGTCATGCTCCACTGGCAGCATCAGTAAACGATGTAATGTAATCCCTTTAATGTTATGTGCTGCCAGTCCAGTTAGAGCGGTGACAACACAAGACAGCGATGACTCTGTCGTTTCCTGCAAATAACATGAAATTGCTTTAATAAGGAAACTTTTTCCAGTTCCCGCTTCTCCACTCACGTACAGTCGGACAGGCTTCAACGACGTACATGAGCACTCTTTCTTGTCATGACTTAATCCATGATCAATTTGCATGGTAACTTCGTCATATATATTCCTCTGCTCAACGTTGAGTTGTCTTTCCAACTCTTCTAAGTTAACCGCATCCTCCTGAGCATGTGCCATGGCTCTTTCCACTTCATTCATAGCAGTGGCAGCTTCATTTTCGATAACAGGTCCTCCTAGTGGATCCTGACTCAATGAAGCAGAACTCTGACTGTCCTGAGAACTGTCTCTGGCAATCTCGGCTGCAATCATTGCTTCCTGCTCGATTTCCGCATTCAACATTTCTACATATTTGGGAAAAGCAGGACATTCTATGGTCTCCTTGGCATCATTGAAAGAGTCTTCGTAACAGAGGAAATCTCCAAGCAGTTCCTCTTCTGCACGCCAAGGCTTGAAAAGTTGCAAAAGTGCTAAATAGAAAAACTCCTTTTTTTCAGGAGATTCGCCACTCAATTTCCGATGGTTTATCAAGTGGCATTTTCTTTGCTTGACCAGACATACCTCACTTCCTATTACAGCATACACTCCTTTCTCAGTATCTTCTTTGATGTTCCTCTTGAATATGTAATTTTGAAGAACCTCATACAGACAAACATTCTCGAGGTGACTGCTTCGATTTGGATAATATGTATCCAACATGTTGGTCTTCAAAATGTCGGTACTGTTTGGCTCCTTTTCCGCCAAATACTCAATTTCCCGCACAGGTTTGAGAACTCGATTACGCGTTGCAGCAAGACCCGCCCAAATGATACTCCTGGACTTGGCATAGAGACTTGCTGAAGACAACCGGTCAGAACATTCGTAAGCTCCGATTTCTCGATGCGACAACATCTTCAGACTGAAACTGTACAACTTCTTGCTGAGGCTCTTTTCATGGGAAATGTCCTCCCACATATCCTTCAATTCTGTCTTCTCTTTTTTGGTGATGTAAGATGTCACATACCGAGCCACAGCCATACAGTTATCAGCCACAAACTGTATATCCATGTTAGCATTCCACATGGACAAAATCACCAGGTTGTAGTCGTTGATGTACTTAGACTCTTCGTTCCTCTTCAAATTGTATGTGTTTTTAGGTGATTTCTTCATCACATTATGTCGCAGCGAAGACATCAAACTGTTCACTCTTCCTTTAGAAATCACCGGTCGTGGAAAGGCGAAACGACATTTGGTGTAGAACTTGTCCTTGTTTCGGAATTTACGACGACAGTACTTTCCACATCGATGGCTTTGGAAACGTAGAACTTTTTCTCTTAGGCTTTTCTTCTCCTTTGCGTTTGGAACAGCACACGTAGAATACTGTTGTATGAAACTCATCACTGAGTCTTCTGGATCCTTTCCAAATTTATGTGCATCCTTGATCCACAGCAACATATGTATATGAGGAGCACCTCTTGCTTGGTACTCCTTTCTCCAGAAGAAATCCAACACCTCTCCAAGAGGTGGATTCTTCTTATTCATGATGAAAGACATCATAGCTTCAAATCTATGATTGAAGTACCTACATACATTGACTGGATCCAAAGAGCACAGTTCTCCGGGTGTCTAGAATTCGATGTTTTCTATGTTAGCATTTGCCTCTCGTAGAAATTCAAGTAAGTCTTCCCAGCCATACTCGGCACAGCTCAGAGTGAGGAACCATGTGGGAGTTCCTAAGTTCCTCAGCATACATTTTAAATCACCATGACGACGGTACCAGTACTCATTAGTACCACGCTGACACGCCATGAGATTAATCAGGTGAGAATCCAAAATACTGTCTTGGACATTGACTTTATCCATAAAGTCACTTGCCAAGATGTTTTGCATGTGTATACCACTTTTCAAGATGTGGTTCACTGCATATGACAGTCCAGACAGATCGCTTTCAAACAGGAGATGAAACAAATAGGGAATGCATTGTCGAAACCTAGCATCTCCTGCATACAATCGCAAAGTCCGGTATTCAGAAGCAGGAATTTGATGAGGTCGCTCATCATATCTTCCTCCCTGACCTGTTGGAAAAAGCTGTGGGAAACACCGAGCTTCCAAACTTTCCTCCCAAACACTAATGGGACTCCCTTTGGCTTGTTTCATTTGAAACAACTCAATAGCATTCCCCATGACTTCCTTGGAATGCAAAGGATGAACACTATAATGTTCATATATTTCTTCACTAGTAGAGGGTTCTACTTTCTCAATTTGACCAGCACACAAATCGCTATCCTCTTCCTCACTTACTTCCTCTTCTGCAACATATACATTCTTATAGTATTTATTATTTTTTTTCAAATACAATGTTGCCTTTTTAACTTTCCTAACATCCACTAAATCTTGCCATATTTTCTTATTCTTTGTCGGAACCCCATTAACTAAGATAACCAGAGGTTCCTCTTCCACTTTTTCTACTCCAATTGTGTTAATGTTTTTCTTCAAATCTAGAGGCAAATAAACAACTCTTCTCTTTAATCCTCTCTGTAAATCTGATGGAGGCAATTTCCCTGTCTTTGGCTCCATTCTTACAAAAGCCTGAAAGGGATGGATACTTTGAATCAAAATAGATTCATAAGTATTTAAATCCTTCAATTCAGAAGGAATCTCAACCAATTCCAGATTATTATGAACTGCTCTAGCAGGCATCTGGTTTTGATTTAATTTGTTACAACAATAAGTACACACACGTTGATCCAATCCCAAATCAAAACAATTTTCTACCATCAAGTATGTTGTGAAATCCTTCCATTCACTATTATTTTCCCTTTCACTTTTTGCATATAAATCCACTAACTTAGTCTGATTCTTATAATAAGTGCGTCGACAACACACACAAGTGAAATTTGGCCTCTCACTTGATTTGACCTGAAACGTCGCAATTTCCCTCTGGAAATTATCTGTACTGGAAACCTGTACACTATCTTCCACATTACCCGCTTCTTCTTGGTCAATTTCAACATTCTCCTCTTTACTTCCAAAGTAACAAAACTCAATTTCTTCACATATATTCTTCACATCTATTTCAGAACCATGCAAAAGAGCAGCGCATAATTGTTTAAGCATAATTGCTGGACTCTTAGCATAATACAACATTCTAACTAATTTCCTCACTTTATTATGATGCACTGCTAGCATCCTGAAATGATGAAAAACACTCTGGCATACTCTCCTGGAAAGACAAGCCAGTGAATGACCATGCAAACCTGTCACTTCTCTCACTCTGCAAGGATCTAATTCTTGCAACAACTTCATTTTCTGCTTCAAACTTTTCTTATTAAATGACCGTACAAAATCACAAAGCAAATTGATGGAATCCTGTCGCACACTGCAAATACTACCACACTTCCAGGTGTACACAGGACCCTTAGGACGTCTTCCTAAAACCTCATTACCTAACACCTCTTCTGCCTCTGTTGTCACAAGTTTTTCTTTTTCAACTGGACAACCATCTTTCACTTCATAAGCTCGACCACTGGTGTCAACTGCATGCACCAAATCATTATCCTGGAAATAACTCTCCTCATTAAAAAATGCCTCACAGCTTGAACTATGCATCCATTCTCCAGAAAAAACTTCACAAAAATTACTACGATTAACTATTCTCTTCCATCTACTATTTCTTTTGAAATCATAAATTGCCTTCTTTAGCTTCCTAATTCTATTGATTATCAAAATAAATAACTTACGTTTAATTTCAAATGCCTGATCAATAACTTTCTCAAATATTTTTTTTCTCTTATAAAAAACCACTTTCTGTTGACCTTTCTTAATATTTTTTAACAAATTGCCAATTATCCTGTTGCGGAACATTCGTTTACGAATGTCCCTAAACTGTTGTTTCCTTCTACTATCATGCACAGAGTTATCTCTTGCTCTAGCAGTAACATTTTTCATTGGCCTTTCCTTTCCGTTTGAATTGCTTCTCTTTTTCTGGACTGAAACATTTTCTGTAGTAATATTTTTTTTACTACAGATATTTCTTATGAATGTTTTTGTACTCTTACCCGGTGCTTTCTTGGTGACTTGAGAAATCTTTTTGTTAGAGGACTGCTGCTTTTTTTCATTGACCTGCTGTCTTTCACGTTTTGCAGCCTTTCTCAGTCTTTCTTTAGTTGGCATGGTGAAATCTTGAAATGATCTGCAGTTGAATCTGTGGTAAAATATATTAAAAAATGTTATTAACCACTATTACCCAACAGTAAATCAATAACAGTAATCAAAAACTTAAAACACTACTTGACATTTTTACATAGAAGATTTTTTAGTGCTTGGCAAATTTAGAATACAGAAATAGCAGAAAAGAAAAGGAATTTATATTCATTTTACCTGTGCTGTTTTATACGTGAATCTGATCTAATTTTATGAGCATATCTTAATATTTTATTGAAGAACTACACATAACCTGTTTTTGAAGGTGTCTTTATTTTTAAATTAAACGGTTTACATTTTTACTTTTTATTTATTATACATTTTTAAAATAAATGTTTATAGTTCCATAGGCTCAAGCACGTCAGCTTCCCATCCTATGTCATACAATTCTGACAAATCTGCATCCTCATCACGTTCTTCTTCATCCTCAGGATTTAAATCATCCAAGGGATCAACATCCACTGATGTTTCAATTACGAGTTCAATGATGAGGTCGAAATCAACTGATTGCTGATTGTCGCTCATGTTGATGTTGTCTTTATCTTTAAAGAAAGATAACAACAATGAGATGTTGCAGAGTAAGAGACAAATCTCAGAGATTATAATAGTAAAATTGTTTAACAAGAGTAACATTTTGCAGCTATTATTTAGCCATGTCCAGCGATGCTGAGGAGGTGAAGCCTATGTCCATTTTTTCAGTGAACAGGACTCATCTCTTCTTAACCTTGGATAAGCCTCACCGACTCTGTGTCCCCTGCACATACTTAAATGTAAAGGGGCAGATTTATGTTAACTGGCACATCCCCAGGGATGCACCAGTTAACGTGCACCGCTGCTCTCCCACCCATGGTGTGCCGCATTTACAATCAGATAGGACAAAGCTGCGTCAAAACCCTGCGCCTGCTTGAAACAGGCATAGGTCTTGACGCAGCATTGTGGAGATGGGGCACCCCTGAGCCTTGCTGGAGCTGCATCGCACTTGCGATACAACTGCAGCAATGCACCACTTTTACGGCACAGATGCGTCACGCATCTGTGCCATTTTTGCCCCATTCTGCGCCGCATTGTAAATGCAGCACAACATGGGTGGCGGAACAGCGGCGCAGGATGACTGGCACATCCCTGGTGATGCACCAGTCATCATAAATCTATCCCTAAGCTTCTTATCTTGTTAGAGATGAACTGCCATATGTATCATCAAACTATTTTGCATTTCCTAAATAGCGAATTTTAAGGAATAAATAGCGATTCTTTACCATTCCTAATTTGCGATGAGCAAATTGCTAATTGCAAATTACCCATTCATTTCCATGGGCCAGGAGGCCCATAGGAATGAAGGTGCAATTTACGATTAGCAATTAGCTCATCGCAAATTAGGAATTTTTCCAAGGCTGCAGGGGTGTCTCAAGAACACCCTGCTGCTCCCCTAAAAAAGAAATTTGGGGGCATATGGCGCACATACATGCCCTAAGGGCATGTATGGGCGTCATATGGCACCTTTTGTTTTTTGGAAAAAAAGCTTTTTGAAAAGAATTCGCAAATAACCACCAACTAGAAGTTGGTGGTAATTTGCAAATCCTTAATGGCATTTTTTGTATAATTTTTGTTTGATACATTGCATTTAAGGAATCGCAAAATTTGCAAATCCTTAAGTGCAATCGCAAAATAAGGAATAGCGAATTTTGCTATTCCTTATTTTGCATCAAACTTGTTTGATACATACCATTTGTCTAATTAGCATTCGCAAAGGCCGAAATTCGCAGAATTTTGGCCTTTGCGAATGCTAATTAGCTTGATACATATGGCCCCAAGTGAGGCCTGTCTTGCAACATGGTGCATCTTTTGCATCACTGCTGCATCGGTTTCATGTGGCACAGTTTTTTTACACCATGACACATCTGTCTAAATGCATCAATTTGTAATTTTGTCGCCTCATAGCAAATCTTTTCCACCGCCGCTGCATCAGAAAAGTGACGCACAGTGGCGCAAAAGAGGCATACACCTATCATAAATCTGTCCCTAGCATTTTAAATGATTAATTCAGGATGACGATAAGGTGTAGCCTCTCCAGAGGTTTGTTTAAGGTGAGACCTACTCAGGATTGCAGATTAAAGTTACGCTTGATGAAGAATACAGAGGAGATAATACATGTAAAGGCCTACCAATGAAGTAAGTGATGTCCACTTCATTGCGCCAGTCATCATAAATGTATCCCTAAGCTTCTTATCTTGTTAGAGATGAACCGCCATATGTATCATCAAACTATTTTGCATTTCCTAAATAGCGAATTTTAAGGAATAAATAGCGATTCTTTACCATTCCTAATTTGCGATGAGCAAATTGCTAATTGCAAATTACCCATTCATTTCCATGGGCCAGGAGGCCCATAGGAATGAAGGTGCAATTTGCGATTAGCAATTAACTCATCGCAAATTAGGAATTTTTCCAAGGGTGCAGGGGTGTCTCAAGAACACCCTGCTGCACCCCTGAAAAAGAAATTTGGGGGCATATGGCGCACATACATGCCCTAAAGGCATGTATGGGCGTCATAGGGCACCTTTTGTTTTTTGGAAAAAAAGCTTTTTGAAAAGAATTCGCAAATTACCACCAACTAGAAGTTGGTGGTAATTTGCAAATCCTTAATGGCATTTTTTGCATATTTTTTGTTTGATACATTGCATTTAAGAAATCGCAAAATTTGCAAATCCTTCAGTGCAATCGCTAAATTAGGAATAGCAAATTTTGCTATTCCTTATTTTGCATCAAACTTGTTTGATACATACCATTTGTCTAATTAGCATTCGCAAAGGCCGAAATTCGCAATTTAGGAGTTTTTCCAAAGGTGCAGGGGTGTCTCAAGAACACCCTGCTGCACCCCTGAAAAAGAAATTTGGGGGCATATGGCGCACATAAATTTTAACAACATTCCTTTACCTCAAAAACGATTTTCAAGTCATAATTTGAAAACACTGCACATGGGGAAATGACTTAAAATGTCCTTAAGACACATGAAAGCGTTTTTTGATTGCCTTTGCATCATGTTTGGGTCACTTTTAACATGGCTATGTAACGCAAACATTCAAAATCTAAATTTGCCATGCACAGGTGTGAGCATATTTACAAGCAATTTGCTCCACAGGGAAAGGTCTTACATTAAAATGGGAAAAATAACATCAGAGACACTCAATTGCCTTATAAAGAAGCATACACCATTATGTCCTTGTCATAAATATTAAAACCATTCCTTTTCCTCAAAAACGATTTACAAGTCATAATTTGAAAACACTCCACATGGGGAAATGACTTAAAATGTCCTTAAGACACATGAAAGCGTTTTTTGATTGCCTTTGCAGCATGTTTGGGTCACTTTTAACATGGCTATGTAACGCAAACATTCAAAATCTAAATTTGCCATGCACAGGTGTGAGCATATTTACAAGCAATTTGCTCCACAGGGAAAGGTCTTACATTAAAATGGGAAAAATAACATCAGAGACACTCAATTGCCTTATAAAGAAGCATACACCATTATGTCCTTGTCATAAATATTAAAACCATTCCTTTTTCTCAAAAACGATTTACAAGTCATAATTTGAAAACACTCCACAGCTCCTATGCACATAAAAACCCTGTCAGTACTAATACTTCACATTTTCTCCAATTACAATTTCTCAAAGAAACAAAATCTATTTGTAAAACACTTGAGACAAAGCAACATTTGAAAAACACAACTTTCTTCATAATTTTCTCCTTAAAGCACACTATTCTCTATCTAAATTAAAGAAATCTTTTCTCACCTTAGCAAATACTTTGAGTTTCAAAACAGTCTCAGAAACACACCAATTTGTCTTCAGCAGAGCAAAAGGTATGCACTCCAGAGTCTGCAGCTATCAAAAGCACACAAATGCTGTAATTCTTCACACATATCTCTCATGTCACCCAATCAAAACTCTTCCCTCACTTTTTTTCAAATCAAAACCCTTCCCCCCTCTGCCCTCTCTGCTTTTTTTGCATAGCAACCACCTCTTGGAAGACCTCTGGTGTTTGCAAGTTCACACAACAATGTTGCAATTGAACTCTGAACTCTCAGTGCACCTGCATATCCAGTGCATTCTTTAATTTAATGATTTTTTCTTGACCACTCAAAATACATCTTTCAAAGAACTCATCCATGCACCCTAACTTTCTGTTTTCAGCAATCAAAATCCACCAATCACTCTTACTGCTTCATTAACACAGAAACTCCACAGTTTTTTTCATTTTACAATCTTATTTTTTCAACTGCCATTTCATTGCCACACTTCATCTGACTGCAGGAGAACCTTCTCTCACCATGTTTTCTGTCTGGATTGTTGGACATAGTTACATCTATTGGGCTCAGAGGTATGCTGAGAACAGAAATTTACCTAACCTCAATTTACAAGATGTGGAAATTAAGTGGTTTGGCCACAGAGGATTAAAATGTCACCAATTGATACCATTGGTGAAAACCTTTATGCATTTGCCAAAACCTGACCTGTTAATTGTGCACTGTGGAGGTAATGATTTGGGCACTTTGACTGGGGTAGGTCTGGAAATGCATTTAAAGGACACCTTTGAGCAATTAATGGCACTTTTTCCTCAGACTGCCTTGGTATATTCAAATATATGCCAAAGACAGAAATGGAGGTGGTCAAACCAATTTTGTCCACAAATTGAGAAGTCGAGGAAACATGTAAACAAATCTGTTTCAGCTTACATGAGAGACCATGGAATGGGCTCCATGTACAACAATAACTTGCGTTACTACATGCAAGATATCTACAGAGGAGATGGAGTTCACTTCTCAGATGAGGGCAACAGAATTTTCACTCTGAATTTAAGACTGTGCATTGGTACCTACTTATAAGTACCTAAATGTACCATAAACCCAAAAGCTCTTCTCAGAGCTACCCTACATCTGATCACTCACAATTATTATTTTACTCTAACTTTTTTCACTAATTTTCAACAAAGTACGCTCCCTGGGGCGCTACCCGGTACGCGAACCGGGAGCTAACCTCGCTAAATTTTTTTTAAAATGGTTTTTTTTCGCACATATGGGCCTCCTCAGCCACCCTCAGAAAACCTAGGGGGTCAAGATAAGTCTACCGTGCCCCCTTCTACCCATTCTGAACATTATTTGCCCTCCATCTTGTATCTTAATTCGACCGAAACACAAAATGGTGGACTCCCGTAACGCTTCAGGTTCGCGTACCGGGGCGCTCGCCAGTTCGCGTACCGGGTCGCTCCCTGGGAAGCACACCATCAAAAAAGGTGGGAAAGTAGTTTACAGGAAAAGCGACTGGAGACAATTTCACCAAATATAGATTAGCTCATACTACATACCAATCCCTACCATTTTCACAAATTTGATTGAAATTCCATTTAACCATTTAGCCTGTAGACCTCTCTAAATACCCTGAGGTAAATTACTTCACAAAACACATCTGAAGTGTTGGAATTGACAACCAATTAAAATGTTACTTTCATTTTCTACTTTTTTTACCTGACATTTGATTGGTTATGTACCTGAATATATATAAAGGAAGAGAGAGAAACACAGCCATTTTGACTACTACTTCCTGAACTACATTGCAAGATCATTTTCACTCACAACTTAAACTTGTTTTTAGAAGGTGAGATATTATTTTATAAATTTGAAAACATTTTCAGATAGTTATATACTATCCCTCTGTAAGAGTTACACATTGAGAAAGGCTTCTTTATTATAATTATGGATTGATTTAGGTTTCTGTGGTATAATTATGAATTTACTTAGGCTTCTTCACAGGCACTTTTTAATAGTACTACTTCACGCCTGAATCCATACAGTGCCCATAGATTACTTCTCTGTTATAAACTCACAAGTACCTGTCTGAACTTAAACCCAACAGTGCCCTATCTCTACTGATATATTTATTTTTTATGCAAATTACAGCAAGAAAATGGAAGGAGAGCAGAATATTTCCTTCGAAATTGTTCTGGAGAACAACACAGAAAAAGATATTGAGGACAATGATGACTCAGATTTCATGGATGAATCACGGGACCATGAATTAGTTCAATGTGTAGAATCTGTGGATCATTTACTTCATTATGATGACGGTCAAATGTGGGAAGTTATGTTCACTCAACAAGAGGACATATCTGACAGTCAAATGTTAGACATTCTATTAAATTTTGAAAAACAATCCGAAAAATAAAATTATATGTAATATTAAAAAATTATTTGAGTCTTTAATCATTTTTATATGTAATTCATAAACTAGTGAAATGTTAGAAATGTTATTAAATTTTGAAACACAATTACAATAATAAATAATTGCTTAAAAAATAAAAAAATAAAAAAATAATCAACAAAACCAACAATCAATTAACATACAGTATTTGAAAAGTCTATCATTCTTTTTTCCTTATAGTACGCTGCCCAGAACGCTTCCCGGTTCGCGAACCGGGCGCTACCCACGCAAAAAAACAAAAATTTTTTTTTTTTGTTTTTGCCCCGCGGGGCCCTTTTAAAGCCTCCACATCAAACCTAGGGGGTCAGGGAGGATCTACTATGCCCCCTTACGGTCATTTCCCCCTTTGTTTTGGCCTCCTCTTGTCTCTCAATCCTACCGAGAGACAAGATGGCGGCCGCTCCGGACTGTTTAGAATGTTGACAGACACCGGAGAGCCAATCAGCTTCGCTACGCGAAGTTCCGTTACGCGTCAAGTCCGCGAACCGGAGCGCTGCCTGGAGCGCGCTTACAGATATATATCTTTTTTTGAACGTTAATTTCTCAAAATCCACTGAAGCACATATATTGAGACCTAGCAAAGGCACATCGGGCTACCAGTCCCTACAATTTTGCCAAGTTTCGTGGAAATCCATTCAGCCGTTCGGGCTAAAAGTGAGGCCAACCGCCCTATGGAAAACTCAATGTTAAAAACACGTTTTGGGACCCCCCTTTTTTCTCGGCCCCCCCTTGACGAACCCCCCCCAAATTTCCAGGGGCTGCTCAGAAACAAAATGTTCCATTTTCCTGAAAATTTCAGCCAATTCCGTCCACAAACACCAAAGTTATTAGACATAGAATTTTCAAAAGTCCCATAGGGAAAAAATCCTAACTATATATACCTACTGGCGACCGCCAGTAGGTAATATATATATATATATATATATATATATATATATAGGTAGTTAGTAGGTAGGTAGGTAGTTATAGTTAGGACCTAGTTTCCATAGGAAATCCTCAACATTCTATTTGGATTAACTTTGGCCCTGGTGGATGAATCTTTGTGAATTTCTCAAAGAAGATGGCTCGGTCCGTTGCGCTCCTTCCCTGAAAGTTTGGGGGGGATTGGTGAAGTGGGGGCTGAGATAAAAGGGGGGTCCCAAAACGTGTTTTCTCCATGTTATTTTCCATAGGACGTTTAGACACGGCTACAGGTCGAACGGCTGAATGGATTTATAAGAAATTTGGCAAAACTGTAGAGTCCGGCTCGCAGATTACGCTTTTTGTGGAATGGTGTAAATCCGTTCAGTAGTTGCTGAGATAATTAAAGTTAAAGTCAATTATATATCTATAAGCGCGGACGGGTGCGCGCACTCAAGCGGCTGCGCGCAAGCGGAATTTTTTTTGTTGCTGCGTGACGTCTGTTAACGTTCGATTCGAAGGAAATCAGGAAGTGTTGACCGCCATTTTGTCACTGCGAGTAAATATATTGTCATTTCAAAGCATTGGAACATGGAAAGGGGAGAAGGTAGAGATTGTTTTGCTGCGTAGGTTTTCTCAGGGTGTGCAGTAAGGCCCTTAAACGCGAAAATATATATATATATTTTTTTAAATGCGCACACTCAAGCAGGTGCGCGCGAGCGGAATTTTTTTTTTGCTGCGTGACGTCTGTTAACGTTCGATTCGAAGGAAATCAGGAAGTGCTGACTGCCATTTTGTCACTGCGAGTAAATATATTGTCATTTCAAAGCGTTGGAACATGGAAAGGGGAGATGGTAGAGATTGTTTTGCTGCGTAGGTTTTCTCAGGGTGTGCAGTAAGTGTTAAAAGTTAGGCTGAAAACCGTCAACATTATCGGCGCCCTCTTGCTCTCCTTAAACCTTTTGTGCGCGTAAAACAGCCGCCATTTTGGACACCATGGCTTCCCTGCTCTCGCCGAGAGCCAGCGCGTCTCTCTCTCTCTCTCTCCTAACTTCGCTGGCAACCCCCCTGCTTGCACCTGCCTTGAGTCATAAACCCCCCTCTTCGGCGCTGCTCTGCCCCAGGCCCTCATCCTGTTCCCAGCGCGACACCTCCCTGCTTCCCCTTTCATGACCTCCGGCCCTTTTGATGCAAACCCCTTTTCCCCGTGTGCCCGTTTGTCTTCCCCGTTCCCAGGCCGACACCTAGCTCTGCCGATACCAATCTCTTGCCCCTCCCCATACAATAGGAAGCTTCCCTCCTCAAAGGACCCCCGAGATGATCAAAGCCCCCCCCCCATCCCACGAGATCCGATCGAAACCCGCACACTCCGTGAATCGGCGGAATACCCAGCTGCGCGATGATCATCACCTGTTGTGAACGGGGCGGGGACTTCCACTGTAGCCTTGCATGGGAACGGGCTGGGAAGGGGGGATTCTGAGGATGTCTTTCCGTACATCAAAGTATCAACGAGAATGTGTTACATGTAATAAAGAGATAAAACTTGTGTATAAGAGGCCAGGCCTCAGGGATGCAGTTAGAGCACCTCAGAACGATACCTTCTGTCCGTTTTCGTTGTGTTCTCCTCCGGAGCGAATAAAAACCTTGTTTCCTGCCTTCCAGTCTCCAGCGCCTGCCTCTTCAATAGTTTAACTTCTTTGTGGGTTCAAGAGGCGACATCGCCGGGCAATAATTAAGGATCTTATATTCTGGTTGGTAGTGCCCCCCAGTTTGTATTTTTCTACAATTGGCGTCCCAAGCGTGGGGCCCATCAGCGACCCATGGATCCAGTGGGAGAGGTCCTGACGACAAAGTGAACGACTGCAACGATCGGGAACGCGTCTGTCCGATAGACCCTCGTCTGACAGCCGATCATCCGAACTTCACTGGTTCCGAACAGACCTCTCTCGAGTGATCTACGGTCCTGACTGGGAACCATCAGGAGTGCCGCGAGGATAACGAAGAAGAGAGGACGATCGGGCGCTGGATTCGGAAGTCAGGAAACTGTCCATGCGGTCCGGGTAAGGTCGTGTTACCACGACAAATTGCGAAAAAAATTGCTTGATTGTTAAATACTAGTATTGCTCTTTTTGTTTATTTGGAGATTCACTGTCTGCAAACGGAGAAACAACAGGCTCTCTCTTTGCAAGCAGTGGAGGATAGGTAGGGCAGACAACCGTGCTTATTTTTCTCCCCCACTCAATAATCACCTGAAACTGAGCTGTTGTTCACAAACTATTGTTTCCTGGAGATTCCCTGTCTGCAAACAGGGAAGAGACCACCCTTTTTGCAGATAGTGAAAAGGGTAGGTAACGCAGATCTTTGCGGACCTACTCATTCTCCCCATTGTTATTTGTCGGTCTTTTGTTATCTTGATCTATGAGGGATTCACTGTCTGCAAACGGAGAAACAAAGGTCTCTCCCTTTGCAAGCAGTGGAGGATAGGTAGGGTAGCAGCCGTGCTTATTTTTTTCTCCCCCACCCTATAATTGCTTGAAACTGAACTGTTGTTCGCAAAATTATTGTTTCCTGGAGATTCCCTGTCTGCAAACAGGGAAGAGACCACCCTTTTTGCAGATAGTGAAAAAGGTAGGTAACGCAGATCTTTGCGGACCTACTCATTCTCCCCATTGTTATTTATTGGTCTTTGGTTATTGTGATCCATGAGGTATTCACTGCCTGCAAACAACGTAGAATAGAAATATTCTGTCTAGTCTTTGCACCTAGTGATAAGATAGACAGTGCTGACTTTTTTAGTCCCTCGTTACGAGCCGTCATGTCTGTCTTCTCCCCACTGATTGGTAGCCTGTTTAGCCCGGACCGCTTATTAGAGATGGACCATCCAGCCCCACTGGAAGGCACCCCTAATAAGGACATGTTCATGAAGCATGGATTGACCGCTATTGCCTATAGTAAACTATGGCATAAATATACAAAACAGGGTCAAGAAAGTCAATGGCCCCTGATAGGATCCTTCGATGATGATAAAATAAAAACGCTAGAAACTGCCCTAGGTAAAAACAAGACAACACCTACTATGCTTGATAGCTTCGGCATGTGGCGAAAAGAAACTGAACAGCGTAAAAAGAAAACTGAGAGTAGGTTGGAAAAAGAGCTGCAAAAAGCAGCCCACCTAGCTGCTCAGAAACTAAAAAAGGAGATAGAGGAAAGAGAGAAAGCTAAACAGAAACTAGAAAGGGAAACGCCAAGCCAGTGTCCGGTTAGAACCCCCTCCATGCTCTACCCTGATTTACCCTCGAAACGACAAGCCAATGAGGACCTGCTGTTAGGTCCCCCTATCATCT
Organism: Lissotriton helveticus; assembly: GCF_964261635.1. Lineage (NCBI taxonomy): Eukaryota > Metazoa > Chordata > Amphibia > Caudata > Salamandridae > Lissotriton > Lissotriton helveticus. The sequence goes on along the minus strand of NC_136072.1, from coordinate 231,700,834 downwards.
ACATGCCCCCTCCATATGCCCCTTCTCAACCCTTGGCGCAGCACGCGCCACCCCCAGGTACAAACGAAGGTACCGCCACAGCGTCGGCCCCAACGGCCTCTGTGCCAGCCGAACCCCTTGTATTAAAACCCGCATCAACGACAACGTTAGACGAGCATGAGACTCGAGGGGCTGGCCTTGCAAGAACAAACAGGCTAGACAAAGATGAGCGAGCGGGGATCGACAAAATAGCAAGGACACTGGTAGAAAGGAAGGATGATGAAGAGTACATCATAGATATGTTCAGCTCGTATACAGGGAGTCACAGGCGACATTTTACCGTACGACTGTGTTATCATGTCTTGAATGCATACGAGGACCGATATCGAGACAAAGGTCCCGAGAGCCTAAGGACTCTGTACCGGAAGGTCGATATCGGGGATGAGGGCGAGTGTGATGTGTCGGACCTCCTTACGCGTACGCTTGAGGTTTTCCGCCACCTCACTGAACGAAAGCCGGGAGCTAAATCCGCGGCCCCCGTAGCGACCGAACCACCAACCGAGCAATCTAACACCATGATGCCGATACGTGAGGCTGCCCCTTACTGGGTTCCCCCTCGAGGTACAGGGACTCACGATGATGCAAACAACCAAGATGCAAAGGGAAGGGTAGTATACAACTGGGTCTACCAGCCATGGGACCGGCAAGAGATACTGACATTCCGGAAATCTCTACCCGACCTACGTAAAAACCCCACTGCCTTCTATACTGAATTGGGTACAGCCCTGGGTTCAACTATCATGACCCTGGCTGACATCGACTTGTTCTTCGGGTTATGTCTACCAGCTGATGTGTGGAAGCAAATCCGGAAAGTCGACCACCTTGAGCTGTTCGGACATACCTGGTCACAACTCGATGACTTGGACAAACAACGGGGACCAGGACAAAAGCCGTTGAAATCCATTCTAGACCTCCCAGATAAAATTGTAGAGAAATTAAAAACCCTAATCCCAGAAAAGAAAGTGGACTGGTCGATAGTAACAGCCTGTCGCCAAAAACCCCAGGAGGATGTATCGGAATACTTCTCCCGGTTTGAAACGGTGTTCTCCGATTACAGCGGCCAGGACATGACCACTGCAACCGGACACCATCTGTTTGTCCAGAATTATGTTAAGGGCCTATCATTGGACATCTCCCAGAAACTACAGGCCAGCGAGAGTAGTTGGGCAGCCTCCAAACCTACAGCGATTCTCCAAATGGCCCAATATTATGAGCATCAGAAAAATGAAAACGATAGGGCGACAGAGAAAAAGAAGAAAGACTTAAAGGAGAGGGTGATGATTGCCAAACTGCAAGGGGTGACTATAGGACGAGACCAATACCGGGGAAACTACCAGACAAACGTCCCTAAGACTGCATTTCCCCAGGACCGCACTCTGACTCCCTACAGTGGACGCACAGACCTTAGAGATGACCAGTGCGCTTTCTGCAAAGGGACTGGCCATTGGAAATCCCAGTGCCCAGTTCTCCTGGAAATGATCAGGAACAGAGACCCCAGGGATGTAGCAAACGGACCGAGACCTAAGGGACCACAACGAGGGCCCCCAAATGACGCGACTAATGACAGATCAAGCAGACCGAATACGTTCGATCGACCCAGACAGAACCAATATCAACAATCTGACTATGACGACACTCACACCTTTGCATAGGACAGCCAAGGGCGAGGGAGGGATCCAGTCGAGCTCTATGTTGACCAGCAGGGCCCTTATGTCACTGCTAAGGTCCTGGGTACCAAGTCTCCATTTCTGGTAGACACTGGCGCAACACGTAGTGCGTTATCTAAACGACTGATTCCAAGGGCACCCTTGTCTGGCTCACTCATAACATCGACAGGTTTCGATGGAACGCCCTCCACCAACCCTTTGTCTGCCCCGATTCTCTTTGACATAGAAAACAACACCACCGACACCACGTTCTTGCTTTCCTCCAATAGCCCTGACGCCATTATGGGACTTGACTTACTGAAACACTTCCGAGCGACGATTAGGTGTTCTCAAGATGGAGTTCGAGTGTTTCTTTACGACAACCCCGTTCTGCTTAAACATTGTTCCCCCCGACACATGTTTTCCATCACCGACGTCGACGCGTCCCTGCTTGACACCCTACCTCCGTATCTGTGGGCCAAAGCGGATTCGGACGTAGGGCGTATGTTAATTGACCCAGTGCACATTACTGTCCGACCAGACGCAACACTCCCAAAACTCCCACAATATCGGATATCGCCAGAGGGCGAGAAGGCATTGGTAATGATTATCCAGTCACTGATAGACGCAGGAGTGGTAGAGGAAGTGGTTAGCAACGTTTGCAACAGCCCTATCTTGCCCATTATCAAGAAGCAGGGAGAGGGAGATGAGAAAGCATACCGTTTCATCATCGACCTCCGAGAGATCAACAAAGTGGTGGTACCCCAGTACCCTGTGGTCTCAGACATCACCACCATCCTGACCTTGATTCCATCCACTGCCACCACCTTTTCCGTCATCGACCTCAAGAACGCATTCTTCTCCATCCCCATCCACCCAGACAGCCGATATCTCTTCGGCTTTACCCTAAAATCCCGCTCATATAGGTTTTGCCGAGCCCCTCAAGGCTACACGGAGAGCCCTAGCATCTACAGCCAGGCCCTCAAAAGGCAACTAGACCAAGTCCGGTTACCCGACGGGGTGGTGTTGGTACAATACGTCGATGACATCCTTTTGGCAGCCGACACCACCCCTCTAGCGGTTACCGCCACCATTCAACTCTTGCACTTCCTTGCGGAAAATGGCCACAAGGTCTCCAAGAAGAAGTTGCAATTCTGCCTACCTCAGGTCACTTACCTAGGCCACCTTCTGTCCAAAGATGGAAGGAAACTCACCCCTGATCGAATCCAGACCATTCTAGACACCCCTGTCCCTAAAACCCAGAAGCAGGTTCGCTCCCTATTAGGCCTCACCTCCTTCTGCCGACAATGGTTGCCAAACTTCAGCCTCGTTGTAAAACCACTGCTCTCTCTCCTAAACAAAGACGTCCCTTTCCCACTCCCTTGGACTCCTGAGTGTCAAACCTCCTTCACAGAACTACGAGATGCCCTTTGCTCAGCCCCTGTCCTGGGTACCCCTGATTACAGAAAGCCCTTCTCCCTTTACACTCACGAAAGGGAGGGGTGCGCTTTATCTGTCCTAACCCAGGCCATCGGTCCTAAGCAACGACCGTGCGCTTACTTCTCTGCCACTCTTGACCCTGTCGCCAGAGCCTTGCCTGCCTGCCTTCGAGCTGTAGCTGCTGCTGCAGTCTCTATCTGACAGAGTGAGGGGATTGTACTCTCGAATTCCCTCACGGTACTGGTACCCCATGCAGTCGACACCCTCCTGAACCAAACCAAGACGCAACATCTGACGAGTGCACGACTGACTGGATACGAACTAACCTTGCTTGCCCCCCATATCACCCTGAAAAGATGCACCACACTGAACCCAGCAACTCTGTTACCCTTGCCAGAGAACGACCCCAATGTGCACCCCGTACATGACTGCGTGACTCTTACGGACGAACAGACCAGGAGTAGGGTCGATCTCAGAGACACAGCTTTCCCTGACCCCGACGGGGAGTTGTGGGTGGACGGTTCTTGCATCAAACTCCCCGATGGTACCACTTCCGCTGCCTATGCAGTCACCACGGCTCGAACTGTAGTAGAAACAGCCCGCATCACCCAGCGATCTGCCCAGGCAGCGGAACTGATTGCTTTGACGAGAGCCTGCATCCTGGCAACAGGAACCACGGCGAACATTTACACCGACAGCCAGTATGCCTTCGGGGTGGTTCACCATTTTGGGCTCCTCTGGAGGGAGAGAGGATACTTGACCTCACACGGCACACCCATTTTGCACGGGGATTTAGTCTCCGCCTTAATCGAAGCTGTCCTCCTCCCCAACAAACTTGCCGTTATCAAATGCCAGGCACACAAGAAGGTGACAGACATTATTGGACAGGGAAATGCACTAGCCGACATCACCGCCCGAACGACAGCTGAAAATAGAACGACAACACGTATGTACGTGACCAGGTCACAAGCAGAAAACTGGACTGACGCCAAGGACACAATTAGAGACATACAAACGGCTAGCACACAACACGAATTGACTGAATGGGCACGGGTGGGATTGAAAGACGATGAAGGCTGCTGGCGGACAAAAGACACGAACAGATGGTTGCTACCTGATTCATACTTGATTCCCATATTAACCATGGCACACTCCCCTGCCCACATAGGATCAGCCCCCATGATCGAACTTGTCTCCAGGGTTTGGCACAATGACAAGATCCCAGATTCCGCCAAACGCCTGGTCCAACAATGCTTAATATGCCTGCAACACAACCCCGGGAAGGGAACTGTAGTACCCCGGGGGGGATTTGGGGTCCCAAACCACCCATTTGAAGTCCTGCAGATGGACTACATCCAACTAGACAGATGCCAAGGCCTGAAATATGTACTTGTCGTGGTGTGCGCATTTAGCAAATGGGTGGAAGCATATCCAACCCGTGACAACACCGCTATGGCCACTGCAAAGGTCCTGTTAAAGGAGTTTTTCCCCCGTTATGGCCTCTGTCGTGTTTTATGGAGTGATAATGGCCCCCACTTTGTAGCCAACGTTATCCAGCTCATCCTAAATGGGCTGGGTATCAAACAGAAATTCCACGCAGTCTTCCACCCTCAATCTGCTGGGCTTGTCGAACGACACAACGCCACACTAAAGCTTAAACTGGCCAAAATAGTGGCTACGACGGGCCTGAAATGGCCAGACGCCCTCCCATTGGCATTGCTATCGATGCGCTCTACCCCCACCCGACATCACTTAACCCCTTATGAAGTTGTCTTCGGTCGACCCATGAGCGTCTGGTCTGCCCCGAAACCAACGTCCATTCATGACGTTCCGGATGTCCTAATGTCTGATTATCTGTACAAATTGACTGAAACTTTGTCTGTCCTTCATCAGCAGGTGCAGCAGGCCATTCCCGATGCTTCCAGGGGTCCGGGTCACGCCATCCAGCCGGGGGACTTCGTGCTAATCCGAAACTTTCAGCGATCAAAGAGTTTGGAACCCCGGTGGACGGGCCCCTGGCAAGTGCTGATCACCACTCGGACCGCACTTCGAGTGGAGGGGAAGAAACACTGGCTGCACGCCCATCACTGCAAAAAGGTCTCTCCAACCCTGGCCACGACAGACACCGTCAACACCCAAGAAGAGCTCCTGAACCAGGACCGACCATCGTTGAACTGCTATCCTGACACAGAGACACTTGAACTTTCAAAACATCCTGACCCCACTGTGCCATCTCGAGAAGGGTATTTCCTGCGTCGAAAGGAGGGAGCTTCGGCTAAGTAGGCCACGGACTAGGTTAAAGAATCTCAGAACGGTGACCCAAACTACCAAGGGTTACCTGGAGAGAAGCTAAAACTAAGTCTGTGGTCCTGCCCACTACCGAGCACCTTGAAGACGAAGATGATGGAAGCGCCAGATAAGAAGATGATGGAAGCGCCAAACGAGAAGCCGACTGAGACAACAGGAAATACCCACTACAGAAATCCGAGAACAGACAGACTCCATAGCTCAAAGACAATTGCACTCTTCATTGTAATCCTCCTCTGTTTTCTCCTCATGACTACGCTCTGGATTATGGAAGAACACGCACCTGCTCACAAAACATTCCTAACCACTGCTCAGCCTACCACCATGAAGGAACATTATCTAATTTCGCTCTCTCCTCAACTAAGAGAGAGGCGAAAGGAGTTTTGGAACAACTCTTTCGTGCAGCTACTTCACCAGCACAATCTTGCCACCAACGCCACCAACTGCTGGATCTGTGGGTTGCTACCCCATGCCACTGGACATTCAATACCATTCATCCCTTCACCCTTCTCCGTCCACGGCTCCTGCCTTGCCTGGCTGATCCTCCTGCAAGAGAGCTATACGGGAAATGCCACCTCCAGCAGAGCTGCAGCACATTCTTCTCATGGGGCCGGGCGAAACAAGACAAAGACACACTTCTGCCCGCTGACCCCCAGCGACTCAATCCAAATGGACATTCCGGCCAAAGAACGAATCGAAATGCAGGTGTTCAACAATCCAACCAGACCCACCTTCTCCTATCTGCGGAAACGAACGGCTGCCACTCTGACTGTGGCCCTGACGGTCATCAACGTCACAGGCCACATGTGTGTAGAAGGACTTGGGACACAGCTGGTGGGTCACAGCGCTTGCCGCTTTACCAGAACTTTGGACTCCACGGATCCACCTTCCTTTGTGTCATCCCCAAACATGTATTTCATCTGTGGCACGAAGGCCTACACCTGGCTCCCCAAAGGCTGGGGGGGCACTTGCTACATCTCCTTCGTCCTTCCTCCAACTTATGTGGCCCCAGCGAATCACCACAGACAAAAACGAGCCAAAGACGTTGAGCAAGCCGACTCAACAGGAGCACAGTTCCTCGATGCTATGAAAGGACTCGTCCCCCTCTGGGGCCCGATGGCAAACAGCCGTGCCATCCGACATTTGACTCAGGCAGTCGAGACAACCATGAACATCACAGCGGGCATCTTTGCCAACAACACTGCCGAGCTCCAAGCGGTCCGTTTGGTGGCTCTTCAGAACCGCCTCGTTCTAGATGTGGTTCTGGCGGACCGTGGAGGAGCATGCCGCATTATTGGGGCCAGCTGCTGTACATACATACCGGACAACTCACCCTCAGTGTACAAAGCCATCGAACATCTTCACAGACTCTCTTCGGAAGTTCACCAAGAGCAAGAAGAATGGTCGCTTGGTGGTTGGTTCTGGGACACCGTCAAAAGCTGGGGCTGGAGACTGCTCACCATTATCCTGATTCCCGTAGTTGTAATATGTGGCCTATGCTTAGGAATTCAATGTTTGCCACCTATGTGTTCTTTATGTGCGAGTTGTATTTTTCCCAAAACTGTGGACATTGGAAGCGAACATATGAGGGCATTGTATGATACCGAAGTTAGGAATTTGATGAAAATTGACATTGAATAAGCAAGTTGGCTAGATATGTTGAAAAGGGAGGACTGTTAAAAGTTAGGCTGAAAACCGTCAACATTATCGGCGCCCTCTTGCTCTCCTTAAACCTTTTGTGCGCGTAAAACAGCCGCCATTTTGGACACCATGGCTTCCCTGCTCTCGCCGAGAGCCAGCGCGTCTCTCTCTCTCTCTCTCCTAACTTCGCTGGCAACCCCCCTGCTTGCACCTGCCTTGAGTCATAAACCCCCCTCTTCGGCGCTGCTCTGCCCCAGGCCCTCATCCTGTTCCCAGCGCGACACCTCCCTGCTTCCCCTTTCATGACCTCCGGCCCTTTTGATGCAAACCCCTTTTCCCCGTGTGCCCGTTTGTCTTCCCCGTTCCCAGGCCGACACCTAGCTCTGCCGATACCAATCTCTTGCCCCTCCCCATACAATAGGAAGCTTCCCTCCTCAAAGGACCCCCGAGATGATCAAAGCCCCCCCCCCATCCCACGAGATCCGATCGAAACCCGCACACTCCGTGAATCGGCGGAATACCCAGCTGCGCGATGATCATCACCTGTTGTGAACGGGGCGGGGACTTCCACTGTAGCCTTGCATGGGAACGGGCTGGGAAGGGGGGATTCTGAGGATGTCTTTCCGTACATCAAAGTATCAACGAGAATGTGTTACATGTAATAAAGAGATAAAACTTGTGTATAAGAGGCCAGGCCTCAGGGATGCAGTTAGAGCACCTCAGAACGATACCTTCTGTCCGTTTTCGTTGTGTTCTCCTCCGGAGCGAATAAAAACCTTGTTTCCTGCCTTCCAGTCTCCAGCGCCTGCCTCTTCAATAGTTTAACTTCTTTGTGGGTTCAAGAGGCGACATCGCCGGGCAATAATTAAGGATCTTATATTCTGGTTGGTAGTGCCCCCCAGTTTGTATTTTTCTACAATAGGCCCTTAAATGCGAAAATATATATATATATTTTTTCCCCCCAAAAAAAGTTGTGGTGTGCGCGCACTCGGGCGCGCATACCTATTTACAAGAGTGTGAAAATGGAGATAAATCAGAAGTTTGAGTGCTTTGATATAAGGTGGCTCTGAAAAGAGCCCTTGTGTTAATTGAGTTTTTTCTGCATTTATAAGTAAGTAACGATGCAGAGTCTGATGTTGCAGAGGAAGATTCTGTTTCCCTCATCCGTGAAATGAACACCATCTGTTCTATAGATGTCTTGCATGTGGTAACGCAAGTTGTTGTGGTAAATAGAACCCATGCTATAATCTCTGAGGAAAGCAGAAACAGATTTATTAACATGTCTCCTTGCTTTCTCAATTTGTGCACAATGTTGATTGGACCAATTCCATTTCTGTCTTTGGCATATATTGGAATATACCAAGGCAGTTCGAGGAAAAAGTGTCATCAATTGTCGAAAGGTGTCTTTTAGAAGCATTTCCAGACCTACCCCAGTCAATGTGCCTAGATCGTTCCCACCACAGTGCACAATTGTAAGGTCTGGTTCTGGGAGATGCATAAAAGTTTTCACCAATGGTATTAATTGGTGACATCTTAATCCTCTTTGTCCAATCCACGTTATCTGCACATTTGGTAAATCAAGGTTGGAAATTCGTCTGCTTGCTGCATATTTTCCACTCCAGTGAATATAGCTGTGTGCTAAAAGCCAAACCTTCATTTTCAAGGGAGATGCACTCGTGCTCCGATGGGTTCTGGAAGTGGAATGGCAGTTAGAAGCTGAAAGTCAGGATAAAAAAATGGATGAGGCTTGGTGTGGTTGAAAAATAAAAGATGATTGGTTGATTCTAATACGTGAAGATTGAAGACTACGTTGCATGTTAATGTTATGTAAAAGAAAAAGTAGTATTGGGTGTGAAAAAAATGACATGTAACAGAGCTGTGGATAGGCAGGTGTTTCTGGAGGGAAAACAGTGCTGTTAGTTTGCTGTAGAACGTTGAGATATGAACTTTTGACCTGTGCCTTCAGCCAGGTGCAGAATGAGGTGTTACCATGGAAACAGCCAGAGATGGCAGTGGGTGATGGGTGACTTTTATGTGACATTGAAAATATTGTGAGGGACAACCAACTGAAATGTAAATTTGAATACAAAATTTTGCGGGAGGAAATATGATTGGCTGAAGAGACATATATGAGTCTGTATTGACTGGATATCTGTGCCATTGAATTTTGGTTGCAGTGATAGCAGCATAATTGAGACTTCCGTCAAACGAATATCTATTTTGTGACTGTCACTGTTGTACATCGTACAAAGCATTGGTAAAGGTAAGTCTGTAACTGTTTGTTTTGTCATGTACCGTAAAAGAAAGGGTTCACGGGCTGTTATAGGTCTTTGGGTTCTAGTATGAGTAAATCAGGTCGACAAAAGAAAATATTAAGTTAGTACAGCTGAAGTTACGTGGAACACATGAATACTGTTTCAATATACAATCATTTTAGTTGAGATTATGGATTAAAAGAGAGAACGTGTATATTTGAAATGTTTATTCAGAAATGCACTGTTTTCAAGGCAAGTTTCTTATCTAATACGAGTGCAGACATTGCAAAAAAAGAAAGTAATCGGTATAGCCACTAGTACATAAAATACAAACGGTATAGTTGATGAAAAATGAATATGGTTTAGCAAAATTAATTATACACTCTTATGAGGAAGTATATTGGGGCAGATTTATGAAGGCCTTGCGCCGCCGTTGCGTTACTTTTAACATAAATAAGGCTCATTATATGTTAATAAATGGATGAAGGTCTCTGGCCTTTCGGTTTAGGAACGATACATGAGAATGCTAGTGGTTAGACCAGTGTTTCCCAAACTGTGGTCCGCGGACCCCCAGGGGTCCTTGACCCATTCAAGAAAGTCCGCAGGCAGCAGTTTTAAAAGCACTTCAAAGTTCCTTGCAGAATTATCAGTTTTGGGGCAACAATAAAAGTGTCAAGATAACACCAGTGATTAATGTACCTGCTGGAGAGAGAGAGAGGAGAGTTTTGTCCAGTGGCAACTTCAACTTATCTAATGTAGCACAGAGGGTTACTGCAAAGAACATGTACCATGTATTTAATTTAAAAAAATGTTATATGCATAGGTCAGTGGGTTACTTACTGCTTTTGTAAGTAACTTATTTTTCTTCCCAGATTGTCGTATCCTTGTGCATAATTAGGTCTTCATTTACTATTCTTTGAAAGCTAATAAAATTCAATCTGTAATGATAACTGTGTTGTAGACTGCACCATTGTTTCCCAAAAACCTTTGGGGGGAGAGCATTCCAAAGCCCCCTCTGTAGTGGTCAGGCTCACTCATTGCACTTGGTATGCACCGTATGGGGACTGGTCTGAAAATATTTTCTAGGGCTGCTTTTGGTTTCCAGACTGGCCCTTGCAGGAGCCTCGAACAGCAAAATAAAACCAGCCATGTAAAGGTTTGTCACTGGGATGCAGCACCAATCTTCCCATTAAATTATTTAGTTTTTTGTAAATTCACAGAAGTGGAGGAGCGTGTCGTTATCCTCCTTGGCTTAATGACACGGTCCACCACTTCGGAAACGAGGGGCTGCGCCATATTTACAAGAATATGGTGCAGCCCTGTGTTTCCCCCTGCGCTTGCGCTACACTTAGCAGGGTAGCGCCAATGCAGGCACCCTTGCAACATAGTGCAAGTGTGACTTCGTGCAGGGGAAGATTGTTTATGTACAGGAAGATCCTCCTTCCTGAACATAAAAAATCCAAGGCGTTTTGCTTTTTCCATGTGTACTGCATAAGGCAGCACACATGAAAAAAGCAAAATCGAGGAGAAATAAAGCATTTATCCTCGTTTCGTCAAGTTAAGTCCAGGTGTTTCCTGGTTTTAATTATGGCGCAGTCTCCTATTTACGCTGCCCTTGTAAATAGGAGGCAGCGTTAAAAAAATCAATGGCTGTTGCAGTGGAACGCCCATCGCAACACCCACTGCCCACCTCTTTCACGTTAAGTATTGCATGAAAGTGGGTCTTATTTGCAAAGCAGCGTTAAGCCACAGTAAGTGGCTCAACGGTGCCTTGTACATAGGGCGAAGCCCATATCGCCACGGGAATATCGCAAAAAGTGACGTTCCCATGGAGATAGGGGCTTGTAAATCTGCCCCAAAAATTGTTAGTAATTCGAGTTTTTCTTTTGTGTACACCTGAAACAATTTCCCTGAGATATGTGGCATACAAGGTAAAACAGAACACCGGGACCTTTATCGATTGCCTTATGTTGCACAAAAGAAAAAAATACACGTAACAGACTTGGATCATTTACATTTTCACTATTTCTGGGCACTTTGCTTTTTGACCTTTCAGTAACCGAATTGCTTTATTTCGCCTGTATTTTACGTAGATCGGAAACAATGCCTATGTATTCGAACTTACCAATCCAAGAGCTACTATTATATTTGGTTTTCACAAAATCTTTATTAAAAAATGATGACGTACAAATGCAGGCATACAACCACGTAAGTGATGACGCACAAATGCAGGCCTAAAACCACGTGGGCCAGCCACGGAGCAGACTGGGGCTGTACATGAGGGCATATTTATCTGAGGAAAACATAACTGAGTCGGTGGTCATTTTATTTCATCAAGGTACGATAAGTGCAATAGAATCATATCGAAAATTTATTGTGGGCAAGTACCATCAGTGTTGAAAAATCGACCATTCAATAATACTGTAATTAATGATGCGTCAGAACTTAATATCAATTCATTGTCCGAATGTTCAAGCAATACTCATCCCCTCCCGCCATGTGCTTCAGGAACTGCATCCATATTTCATGATCTGAAGTCTGAGCATCCGGAACACAACGGGGAATTGCGAGTTTCGTTTATACCGGCGCCATTTTGGGTGGGGTCAGGCGGGCCCAAGTATAGTCAAAATGTCTCCTCCAACTCGGGGTTGGACCAGAATCTCTTTCGGCAGTCCAGAAGTTCCGTTAAGGGGCAACAGAAGGGACCGGTGACATGAACCATCAATCAAAGAAAAGGGAGGGGCAACAATCTTTCCTACCGGGTCATACTGATGTTCCACCGGAACCGATCGAATCAGTAGTCTGCAGGATTTTTGGTCATTCAAACTGAGGCTGGCGTCAGCATGAGAGCGCCAACGTCTCGTGGCTACGCTTTGGTCGTTCTGCGGGCAATCATGGCAGTCCTTTTCCATCGGGGGCGGTCGGAGGCCCGCGGAGGCCGAGGGCCCTCCGCAGCTCTCATAGAATGTTCAAAGTTGAGGAGAACGCCTCTGGACAGGGGCCCATTTTCTGGTTAACAGACGACCAGGCCAACTTTTCACGCCAGGCCCATTCCTGCAAAGTCGACCGCCATCCATTTTTAAGAGATCTGCAACCACCGGCAGTAGATGGACTCAAGCCTGTCGGGCGAAGCGTCGCTGTACCGCCACAGTGGACGAGACCCTGCTGGGTGAGTGGAGCGTCGCTGTACCGCAACAGTGGGCGAGTCCTTTGCCGGGCGCGTGGAGCGTCCCTATACCGCCACAGTGTACGAACCCTTTGCTGGGCTCCTGGAGCGTCCCTATATCGCCACAGTGGACGAACCCTTTGCTGGGCTCGTGGAGCGTCCCCATATCGCCACAGTGGACGAACCCTTTGCCGGGTGCGTGGATCGTTGGGGGTGCAGCTGAGGGGCCTCCACCTGGGGAAGCGGGAGAGGCTCGTCCGCGCCGCCTCTCCCTCCCAGTGCACCCCACGGCGTCTTGCTGACATTTGTTATGGCTGGACCAGGCGATGAAGAGAGGGGGGGGGTCGGAGGCATATGCAAGACATCCCCCCCTCGTAGCCTGCAAGGCGCCGAAAGAGGAAGAGAATGGGAAGAGAACTACATCTCGGGTCGGGCCCATGCCTTCTCCGGTCGATGGCGGCCGGCCGCTCTTTGCCACGGCCCCAGGAACGGATCCCTTGGTTCATCCTGGGGACAGGCCTTGGCGCGTGGTGTTGCCTCCGGACTATTCGCGTAATGGTTCTCCACCCCAGGCCGTTGCCGACGGCTTTTGTAGACTTTCTGACGCTCAAAAACCCTACTAGAAAGCAGCCCAACATTGCTATTTTGGGGAAGGAGGGACAGGGACGGCATCAAGTAGACGGCGAAATGCATTGTGGGTTTGTTGCTGTGGCCGTTTGTCATGTAAATAGTTGTTTTAATATATTTTTGTTCAAGAATAAAAACGTTTTAACCTGTTATTTTGCTGTCGTGTGGTATATTTCTAATATTTGTCGCTCTGATGTCGTTTCCCCTCCCAAATGTAACATGTGATTGTAATCTACAGCCGGACATTCCGACAGGACATGAGAGCAAAAGGGGGGGGTTAGATCTGAAGTTGGGCAGGCGATAAGATCACGTTTTGCTATGTGGGGCTATCTATGTTCGTGATGGGGCCTAAAAGGGGGCAAGATGGCGGGGCCACTGTGCCGTGACTTTCGCTTTAACTCCAACAGTGGTGAGGGTGAACACAAATGAATGCCGCTTATGTACATATACATTTTTATTTTCCACACCACATGAAACCTGCGTCAGGTTTCATATAGGCGTTTGTTGCAGGGTGGGCATTCATTTGCATGAATGCCCTGTAAAACTAACACAGTGAAATTTAGAAGATTTCACTGAGTCAGCTTTATAGCATTGCTGAATCAAATCCTTACGCCTGTTTGAAACAGGCATAAGGAGTGATGCACCATGCAATGTGTGGCTTGCTCCTGTGCATTGCAGTAGACATGTCGCGCTTACGACGTGATTCCAGCAATGTGCTGCTTTTGCGGCACAGATGCGTGACACATCTGTGTTGTTTTTGCTCAATGGTGCTGCACATTTTAAATGCGGCACACCATGGGTGGCAGAGCAGCGGTGCACATTAACTGGTGCATCTCTGGGGATGCGCCAGTTAACATAAATCTGCCCCTTTACATTTAAGTATGAGTAGGGGACACAGAGTTGGTGAAGCTTATCCAAGGTTAAAAAGAGATGAGTCCTGTTCACTGAAAACTTGGACATAGGACTCACCTCCTCAGCATCGCTGGACATGGCTAAATAATAGCTGCAAAATGTTACTCTTGTTAAACAATTTTACTATTATAGTCTCTGAGATTTGTCTCTTACTCTGCAACATCTCATTGTTGTTCTCTTTCTTTAAAGATAACGACAACATTAACCATGAGTGATAATGAGCAATCCGTTGATCTCGATCTTATCGTTGAACTTGTCATTGAAACGTCAGTAGAAGTGGATCCCTTAGATGATTTAAATCCTGAGGATGATGAAGAACATGATGAGGATGCCGATTTGTCAGAATTGTATGACATAGGGTAGGAAGCTGACGTGCTTCAGCATATGGAACTATAAACATTTATTTTTAAAATTTACTGGAAATAAAAAGTGAAAATGTAAACCGTTTCATTTAAAATTAAACATAACTTGAAAAACAGGTTATGTGTAGTGTCTTTAATAAAATAGTCAAATATGCTCATAAAAATATTTCTAAACCAATGAAAAGTTTTATTAACAAGTCACATGACCTGTTATGCTTACGTTACGCGCTCCGCGCCCCGGATTGCTTCCGGGAAGCTGCGCTTCGCGCCTCGCGCACCGGAGGACTTCCGGGTGCGTTAACGCGGCGTGTCATATGACGCATTATGCAACAACGCGATACGTCGTTGGGGCTCCACCGGAACTGATTAAATTGGTAGTCTACAGTGTTTCTGGAAGTTTCAGACTGAAGCTGGCGTTAGCATGAGAGCACCCCGTGGCTACGTCGTGGCCATTCTGCGAGCAATCATGGCAGAAGCTCCCCACCGGAACTCTGCGGGAGTCGGGGGCCCCGGTGACTCTTGTAGAATCTTCAAGGCTGATGGGACGCTTTTGGGAATGGGGCCCATGCCGTAGCAGTGAAGCGTCCGAGTTCCAGGGTTGTCCAGAGCCATCCTTGCAGGCCAGGCCCAAGTCTGTGGAGCCGACCGCCATTTCCTGAGCTCCGTGGCAGCCGCCTGTCGCTGTACCGCAAGAGTGGGTGCAATTCAGCCGGATGGCGGTCGAGACGCTGTAATAGCAAGAGCAGGCGTAATTGAGCTGGCCGAGCGAGGCAATGTGCTTCAGGAGCGGGCGCAACTCAGCTTGTCGAGTGAAGCGCTGGGGTGCAGCTGAGAAACCTCCACCTGGGGAGGTGGGGGAGGCTTGTTCGCGCCGCCTCTCCCTTCCAGTGCACCCTACGCCGTCTCCTGGCGCAGGTATATGTGATGGTTGGACCAGGGCACCGCAGGACATGTCTTCAGGTCAAACGGATTGTGGGACAAGGTCCAGAATGGAAAAGTCACCAAAAGGCTAAAAGTTCCGCCGGACCCCGGGAGCCGGCCGCCTATGTCGAGTGAAGTGCTGGGGTGCAGCTGAGAAACCTCCACCTGGGGAGGTGGGGGAGGTTCGTTCGCGCCGCCTCTCCCTTTCAGTGCACCCCACGCCGTCTCCTGGCGGAGGTATATGTGATGGTTGGACCAGGGCACCGCAGGACGTGTCTTTAGGGGTGTAGCTGAGAAACCTCCACCTGGGAGGTGGGGGAGGCTCGTTCGCGCCGCCTCTCCCTTCCAGTGCACCGCACGCCGTCTCCTGGCGGAGGTATATGTGATGTTTGGACTAGGGCACCGCAGGACGTGTCTTTAGGTCAAACCCTCAAGTATGGCACCGAACATCCAGGACTTATGCCATTTGTGGAAGGCAGTGACATCGAAGAATCTCAGGGACCAAGCATATCCAGAGTCCTCCCCGGGGTATTTGCACAACGGTACTCCACCCCTAGGCCGCCAGCTATGCTACCTTGACAGGAACAGTGTCATGCATTTGGATCGATGTTGCAGCAGGCTGACATGTAAATAGTTATTTAATGAAACGTTTTACCCTGTTACTTTGTTGGTGTGTTGTATATATTTATAATATTTGCATAGGGTTTGTGGTTATTTTGGGCGGGGTGGGCGGCGGAGCAAATTCACTGAAAAAACCATAGGTTATAGACCATATATAGTTAAATATCTCAAGTCCTTCTGTGCACTCGATGGAGATACAGGTCGTCGATCAGAAAATGTGCTGGCCACCTCTAATGGTCATAGCGTGGCCAGGGCTTTTGTCGATGCCTCTGCAAATTGCACAGGGTGCATTTGTTTGACATGCCGCACCATGGTATGTATGGAAAAGGAATATTTTTTTGTTGGATTTCCTCTTGAGAGAAACGAGTCACATATCGTGCAGGTTACTTTTGGTGCATTTACTTTCTTTTGCTCTTCAGGATAAGTGAAAAATTGCCAGATGAAAGATTCTTTTTTTCTTCGTAAAGGTAGTCGATCATTTTGGAAGTGTTGTTTTCATGTTGCAGCAGGCTGGCATGTAAATAGTTATTTAATAAAACGTTTTACTCTGTTACTTTGCTGGTGTGTTGTATTTATTTATAATATTTGCATAGGGTTTGTCGTTATTTTGGGCGGGGTGGGCGGCGGCGCCGAGCTATGTTGCAGTCATCATGGCGTCGAGCTCGGTTTCTCTCACTAGTTTCATATTTCTCATGAGGGGTTGTTCCTAATGTTTCTATTTTAGCGAGGTCAAAAAGAGATCCTATCAGTGGCCTACTGATTTTGCTCGATTCTTTTTGTTTTCTCTAACGATTTTTAAGTTAAAGTTTGCTAGTACGATACAGCGGCTAGTCCGCATTTTATATATATGTCTTTTTTATTAGGGGTGTCCTCCGGTGGAGTCGGACGATCTACCTCTAATAAACGGTAAGTGTTCCTCTGAAGGAATGCGTCTTGAAAGTGGCTGACTGTAATGTATGATATTTCACTCAGTGACTTTCAGGCCCATGCTGTTTCAAAACTGTGCATGTGCTTGAAGCAGGCGTAGGTATTGACGCAGCATAGAAACTACTAAGAACCAATTGGAAGTGTTGTTTTCAAGTCACATGACTTCACATGCGCGTCTCAGGACGTGTTCGCGGTGATAGTATCTGGTCACGTACGCCATTTGGAAGTAGCGGTCTAATTCAACGAAGTTCCAAAACGTGAAAAGGAGTAAATTCAAACATATCCGGATTTAATATATCTTTTGAGCTCGATTCAAGCATACAATTGTTAAAGTATAAAACCTTTTATATATTTTTTTGAAAATAGCAAGGTGTGTACATTCGGTCACACACGAAAGTTTAAAAAGACATTCGGCTCCATTCAATGAAAATTTTCATAATAATAAAAAAGAAGCCTAGGTTTAGTGTCTTTGACGTAGTATAAGTTCTTTGATGGGTCTATAAAGAAATTTAATAAGTTGCAATTGTAAAGTTTTCACGAAATATATAGGCGAGTGCGCGCACACGGTCGCGTACGAACGAAAGCCAAAAAAGCGGAGATAAACCCCCTTTATAATATGCTCCTGGAGCTCTTTTTGGTAGAATGAGTTAGTTCTGAAAATAACTTTTTTTTTTTTTAAAACAAGTTTTATGTTGTGTTTGATTTTTTAAACTTGCAACAACATTTTCATGTGTGACACAGGATCGAAATGAAATGAAGAAATTTATCTTTTCTCGGGGCATTTATGACTCTCAATTTTTAGTTTAGTAAGAATGAGGCTCTGCTCTCCGTACAGAAGAATTTCTCCACACTCGTTGCACTTCATGTGCACCTTTGCAAGATATGGTCTCAAGTCCATCACAGCACTCGATGGAGATACAGGTCGTCCACCAGAAGATGTGCTGGCCACCTCTGATGGTAATAGCGTGGCCAGGGCTCTTGTCGATGCCTTTGCAAATTCAACAGGGTGCACTTGTTTGACATGCCGCGCCATGGTATGTATGGAAAAGGAATATTTTTTTCTTGGATTTCCTCTTGAGAGAACCTTATTGCATATCGTGCAGGTAACTTTTGGTGCATTAACTTTCTTTTGTTCTTCAGGATAAGTGAAAAATTGCCAAATAAAAGATTCCTTTTTCCTTTAAAAAGGTAGTCGCTCATTTCCTTCAGATTCGGAAGATGAATGCGGGGCGGCAGCCATTTCAGCAAAGTCTTCCACAAGGGTGTTGAACGTTGTTCTCTTTTGAGAGTAGAAAAGATAGTGAGAGAAGTGGCTGGAGTACTCCATGTAAATTGCAGAATAGAAACTACTAAGAACCAATTGGAAGTGTTGTTTTCAAGTCACATGACTTCACATGCGCGTCTCAGGACGTGTACGCGGTGATAGTATCTGGTCACGTACGCCATTTGGAAGTAGCGGTCTAATTCAGCGAAGTTTCAAAACGTGAAAAGGAGTAAATTCAAACATATCCGGATTTAATATCTCTTTTGAGCTCGATTCAAGCAAACAATTGTTAAAGTATAAAACCTTTTATATATTTTTTTAAAATACCAAGGTGTGTACATTCGGTAACACACGAAAGTTTAAAAAGACATTCGGCTCCATTTAAGAAAATTTTCATAATATTAAAAAAGAAGCCTAGGTTTAGTCTCTTTGACGTATTATAAGTTCTTTGATGGGTCTATGAAGAAATTCAATAAGTTCAGATTGCAAAGTTTTCACGAAATATATAGGCGGGTGCTCGCAGTCGGTCGCGCACGAAAGCTTGGAAATGCGCTATCCATTTTATTGAGAACTGTTGCCGAGAGTGCGCACACCGGGTCGTGCATGAAAGTTTAGAAAGGCTATTTTTATTTATAGACAAATTTTAAGGCGTTGAAAAAAAGGCAAGGTACAGACTTTCTAATTCTGTATCGCTTTACAAGGAGTCTCTATGCAACTTGAACAGTGAAGAAAACGGATTTTTTCCGAAAAAAATATTGCCAAGACTTTATTGACAAAAGTATAGGTTGCATACACAAGATATTTCTGAATTAGCATTATAAAGACCAATGAAATTCACTGAAAAAACCATAGGTTTTACACACGTTATAGTTAGGAAGTAGCATTTTCAAAACCTATGAAATTCACTGAAAAAACCATAGGTTTGACAGCAGTTATAGTTAGCTGGAAATTTTACTGATATAAAACCAATGAAATTCCACGTTATAGTTATTTGGACTCACTATAACTTGCGCGTGTAATGCACTGCTGATGACGTCACATATTACATCACTCATGACATCACTGATGACACCATCCTTGTGACACAGTGACAGACCTCCTTTCACTGTAATCTAACCCTTGAAACACATATTCAAAAATAGAAACTAAAATGTTCAAAAAAAATGGAGATACCCATACCAGTTACAACAACCAATTCAATAATTCCACCATCTATATACACATGCACTAATTCACCAACAGTTCTATATAGTCACTCATACATATACTCACTAATCATATGTAGTGATACACCTACACATCCTGTTACACACCGACAGTCATCCAAAAGTTATTCACACACATACTCACACATGCAAATAAACTATTGAACATCCATTTATTTGCATAAACAGCTATACACACACTACCACTTTACTTCTAAGGAAACTTACACATACTTACTTTCTTAAAAAATCACTTATAGAAACACATACTAATTTAAACAGGAACTCTTACAATCCCTCACTCTCACATATACTCACTTATATACATCAATATTCACATATACTACATTAAAACATATGTAGTTACTGATAAAGACACTAATAAGAGAGTCATTCACTCACTAACACAGACATATACACACTCATCCACTCATCCACTCATCAGAGTCTAGTCCCCAGGCCTGGGGACTAGACTCTGTTTGTAACCACACCCACTTAGGGCGTAACAGGTTCAAATAAAATCGTATTTGAATCACTAAAGGTGAATAAGGTGTGTGCAAGTGTATTGTCCATGAAGAAGGGGCGTTTCTAGCCCCGAAACGCGTCGGACTTTTGTAATGATATGAGGGAGGAGATGAAGCTGCTTGGGCGCTAAATTTTAAACCGGATGGTTGAATGTCGTGGTGAGCTCTCCTATAAGCGCTGGAGCGCATTGCTTTTCACACATATATATATATATATATATATATATATATATATATATATATATATATATATATATATATATATATATATATATATATATATATTATATGCAGATGCAGTACAGAAACATTTTCATTTGCATGCTTTAAATTCAATAACCCTTTAATGGGTTTTTGCAGGTGAGTTTCTTTTGCCGAGCATGATGATGATGAAATCTGTGGTGTCTTTTAAAAAAAGTATAAACCGTGCTTGGACTTTACTGAGGCCCAATGGAGGATTGAAATCTACAAATAATTAAAGACTGAAACTTCGCAGAACCCACTGAAGGGTAAAAATTGTTTTTTTAAAAGACACTACAGATTCCATCATGCTCAGTGAAAGAAACTCACCTGCGAAAACCCATTAGAGGATAATTGAATTAAAAGCATGCAAATAAAAATGTTTCTGTAGTGCATCTGTCCAGTTCCAGTTTTGCCTATAAATTAGGGACTGGGGGCCCTGAACGCGTCAGACAAGATATAATTGATTGGGAAAGAACATGCCAGTTTCTCCTGGAATAAATATCCTGTTGAATCAAACTGCAGTGAGTGCATCTTTGCCTTGTGGACAAAACATGGAAATATAATTAAGCATTGATATTGTCTTGCCAACTGCTGGTAATCATCAAACAAACAATCAATTGGTCTGGATTCAAAGTCAAAACCTCTCTCTGGCCTGCCACAATGGATACACCCTGTGCTGGTCTAGTTATGATACTGTTGAGTTGAATAAGCAATGTATAACAAAGTCTTATGAACTAATTTTAGTGTGTTTTGGGGGAAACTACTTCCCATGAAAATATTTTGAGTGCAGTTTCCCAGATTACTTTGATTATTCAAAATCTACTTAGAGTAAAATCAATATGCACAAAAACATATACACGACTACAAGAGGCCCTTCACAGGACAGAGAGAGATCAGGCGAAAATTCGAGAATGCAGGAAGTTGTATAATTTGGCTAGAAAATCCTGGAAAAAGGAGTTAAAAGATCATGCTTGGGTTACTCTCTATGAGGCATCCCTGAGTAATGACTGGTCTTCTTTTTGGCGAGCAGTGAATGCACCGTTTTTTACCAAAAAATGATGTTGCGACAATAGCGGTTGCAATAGATGAGAAAACTTGGGTAGATTTTTTCTCAAATGGGTATAATCCTCAGGAGAACGAAGAAAACAATATAGATCCCTTGAATTATCAGGGGGGAGATCCTTTTTTTTTACCTATTGAGCTTCAAATTACACCAGCTGTGGAAATTGGGGTGAGGCCCCAGGTCCCGACGGGTTGCCAATTGACCTGTTTAAGTCAATCCCTTTATTATGGTCACCATTGATTACACGTGTCCTCCAAGCCTGTTGCGCAAAGGGTTTTATTAAGACTTGGTAGGAGTCAGTAATAGTACAGATTTTTAAAAATAGGGTAACTGGAAAATCCTGCATGTTATCACTCTATATCACTACTATACTCCTTGATGAAGGTAATAGGAAGGATCGTTTTAGATAGATTGCACACTAGGGCAGAAGATAATAATATTTTAAGTGATGTTCAAAATGGTTTTAGACAGGTTAGGAACAGATGAGCACGTTTTACATCTTAATATTTTAATTGGAAAGTATACTCAAGCAAAGGAAGGGAAATTTTATGTGGCGTTTGTAGATCTAACAGCCATGTTTGATTGTGTCATACATAATAAACTGTGGAATATTTTGACTGATTTGAAGATTGATCCGGTCTGGTTCAATGTTTAAGACAATTATATTCCGGGGCCACAGCTAAGGTGCGGTATGGATCCAAAGGGGAGTGCACCCCGTCGTTTGGTGTGGAGAGGGGTGTGAGACAAGACTGTGTCTTGGTGCCGTTCTTGTTCACTCTTTATACCAACGCTTTGGAACAGGAACTGGTAGAAATGGCTGGAGATCCTCCGTACGTTAATAAATGGCTGATTATCTCCCTTCTTTATGCAGACAACGAGGTACTCATGGCCCGAACGCAGTTAGGCCTGCAGAAAGCCCTTGCCTCATATACTAGTTTTATGGATAATTTAGGATTAAAACTAAACGCAAAAAATGTTTTTGTTATGGACTGAGGTTGGGGGAGAAATAAATGTAGAAGTCTACCTTTTCGGAGGCAGTAGGGTAGACTCTACCAACATTTCTTCCTATTTTGGCATTTTATTTGAGCAGACAAAAAACAACTGTGTGGGAGGGTCTATATGGGAGACAATTTTAAAGACCTACAAAGTATCCTATCCCCCAATCCAACTATAACAAACACACAAGGGATACTAGAGGTCTATCATGGGCTCAATATTGTGTGCCAATTCCAAGGTGACGCATGTATGAACAAGTGTCTGAACACAAAAGGAAGATAAAGTGTGAGAACAAGACAGAAAATACTCCCATCAGCCCACCATTCGGCGGAGAATCGTCATCTGGGATTTTTTGTACATAAACTGGTATCTGTTAGGTCTCTCACCTGATGATATTGTGAGGAGACCTAAAATCAGTTCCTCCAGTGACGAAAAGAATGTATGAATAACATGGCTAAAAGGGTGGGGTTGCAGTGAAACAGATAGTGAAAAAAAGGAAGTGAAATAAAATTACCTAGTGTGATGCCAAGGCAAAGTACTTTATTAGGGGGGGTCATCACAGAGGTAATGTTAAAAGCAACAGTATGTGGATAGTATTAAAACAAATATTACTATCAATCAGATGGATCTGGTCGACATGTTTCAGCCTATAAAGGCTTTCTTCAGGACCTATGATATGGGGTACTACTGCAACAATTGCTACACAAGTTGACAATCACTTGATAGAAAAACCACACTGTGGGTGCCTACCGTGTATCATCTGGTAGGTCAATGAATTCTCACCTGTATTAAAATAAAAGGGACAGACACGAGACATACATGCAAAAATTATGAAAAAACAGCATTGTATACACTGTACAACACATATATTGGCCTTACATCCCATGTGGGGCAAATATAGTGAAAGAAGAACTCACCCAAAGAGTTTATGGGGAAAGGCCTCACCTCGCCTGGCACTCGCTCAGGTCAGAAAGAGGCCCCGCTCTGAGGAAATAGAAAAGGTAACAACATATCCATTTTCAAGTGATTCTATTGAAAGTAACAGATTAATGATATGTTGATCCATGTTCATAATGAGTGTTCCTCAAACTACCTATTTTAGAACATAAAGAAGTGGACAAAAGGATGTGGTCCAAAGGCCAGTCAGAGCTGACCAATGACACTTAACAAGCATTCTCTAGGACATAAGCGTAGGGGCATCAAGAGTGTATGTTGGTAGAGCAAAAGTATAACCAACATGAATTTGGGATAAAAGAAATCAACCCAGGTAAAAAGGTCAGCAAAGTACCCCAAAGTCAGCATTCAAATGTAGTCACTGCAGCGGACTCAATCGCTTCCTGAAAGGGAACAGTTCCACCCACCTGTCCGTCGGTACCTCGGGCTTTGACTGAGCCGAGGGGGAGGTACAGAAGTCAGGGTAGACTGTGCTTTTAAAGCTCTCCGGCTGACCAGAGTGGAAACCGCCAACCGTGGCCAGTGATTGGTCAGGAGATGTTGTTGAGATCAGTCTTGTATTCGTAATATAATATGTGACAGGCAGTGGCAGTTATTTGTTTCATGTTTTGTAAATTGGTTCATACTACCCAACTAGAAAAAAACCGTGAGAAATGATGGCAAATTCACGGTTAAATTCATTCAGATATAACAGGACTTACTCGTCAGGTCGACATAACATGTCTGTTGGGCCTATTGGTTGATATGACCATATAGGGGATGTGATTGGCCCACACGTGGACCAATCCTATATCGCCTTTATCGCAGAGAGACGCCGTCATTCCCGGCGTGCCTGCAGTATATGGTCAAAAAGATTGGAAAAATCGCCCTGTATCTGGTACCTGAAACATATAGGCCATTCACCTGCAAGACCAGAGTAGCTGGTGCCATCATAGACAAAGATTTAGACTGACTATAGGAGGAACACCCCCATTGGTGAAGCGTCTGAAAGCGGGCAACTAATTGGTCCCGACGTTCTAAAGCAGCCACTCCCCAGAAGCGACTCGATACATTGGCGATGTGATCGCTTTTGTGCCCATGTCGAGCCCCACACACACATCACTGAGCAAGTCAATGTCGGCAAAACAAAGAGCGCTCGAGGACTGCAATCCCCATTCGAATGGTGCGCTGTGTTGATACCACACAAAATAGTCGTGTGGCTGAAAAGTGTGCTAGCGGCCGATTGGATGGCGGGCCATTTCGGTGTGCACCATTGGTCCATGATTGACCAATCACAGTGCGCGAAAAACGGCTTATCACCGTCCATAGCCAGCTCGGCACTGAATGCTCGAGACATGTAAAGGGACTGAATCTAAGGCTAGGTACATCTAGAAACATGTATATATTGGAAGGAAAACAGGGGGGGAACGGTCCCTGAAGACAGAGCAGACAGTGATTATGGTGACTAATCATGTTTGAGAAAAACTCAATCGCCCCGAAAATATACTAGCGAAACCAGGATGAGGGCAGTACACAGAGAAGATAGAGCACCTCGAGTTAAAGTAAAAGACCTACTTCAAGGCATCTGTTAAGGGGAGGGAGGTCTCCCTATAACCCCTGATAAGGGATGTATATTATGGTTAAACCACAAACACTGTTCAATGTATATAAACCAATGTATATAAACCCCATGGTGGCTGTATAGTCAACACCTCAAGTACCAACCATATCAAAAGGGATATAGAAGGTGATAGAGGAAAGACCCCTGGAAAAAGATAAATGGTATGTTTCAAACAGGGGCATCCCCTAGGCATGACACGGCACTTGCAATGCTATCCTAAGATGAAACTGGTATAGTGCAACATATCGGTAGTGCCATGAGTGTAGGTGTCGGGGGTCATTGCCCTAACTCAATGTTAGTGTCAAGGTCTAAATCTGTATCCATGGGATTTCATCATTTAGCCCGTTGGTATCACAGTGAATCTTGAAAATCCACTTCTGTTCCCTGATGAAAAGGTACAGAGAAATGTCCTTTACATGTTGGGGGATGAAGGGCTGTCCCAAAACCACCCACTTCATTTCTTCATCACTATGTTTCTTCGTGAGGAAATGGTTGGTGAGACGCGTAGCTTGTCTATTGCGTCTAATGGTGCTCATATGTTCCTGTATTCTGAGCTTTACTTTCCTGGATGTCATCCCTACATAACGGGGGGAACAGGGACAGGTGATCAAGTATATGACCTTTTCGCTGTTGCAATTAGTGTGGCGCTTAAGTACCCAGGGGCGTTGAGTACCTATGTCAATTGTCACGGTTTTTTCGGTTTGTGGACACACTGAACAAGTGCCACATGGATAGTGCCCCTGCACTGAAGGCAGATTCCATAGTGTAGTAACAGGGTTGGAGATCATGCCCCGGGGTCTTGTGTGGACTAGTCTATCACGTAAGTTTTGGCTCCGCTTAAAAGCAAACAAAGGTATTCAGGATACGCCAGTTCTTCCGTACTATTTTTTGCACCTGTGTGGAGGCTGAATTGAAGGTGGTCACAAAAGTCAGCTTCTCCAAGGGCGGTTTCTCAAATGGTATTTTATTTGAGCATACAGGTTCCTGGGGACCGGTGGTGAAGAGCAGGAGTCTTCTCTTTATGAAGTTCACTGTGGCTGTTGTACATTTAAAAAAAAAAAAAAATGGGCAGGAGGCCCCTTGGGATTCTCCTTAAGATATATCGAGCAAAGTGTATAAGTATTGCGACTTTTTGGGCCGGAGCCCGGGGCTTTTATATTTATATTTTAGCTTTACCAGCCAGTTTACCAGTATTTAACTGTCATAGGGAGTTGAGGATTCCCTATATTACAGTAATTATCAATGTACAACCAGTACCACTCTGGCATAGAATGTGGACCTCTAGTAGTACAGGTCTAAAGAGAGAAATTATCAAGGACTCGATGTACCTGGACCATGCAAGTAAGATTGTTTGGTTGAATTATGTTAAAATAAATTTGACTGACCTTGGTCATTTAGACTACTATACTTCTCCAGAGACAATGAACTCCATTTCTAGGAAGGAGTTCGAAGTAAACTGCATGAGCCATCTTGAGTCACTTAGAGCTGCCCTGGAGATCAATAAATGCATGGTAGTCCAGTGTCAATTGACCTTGATAACCTATGATATTCAACCAGACCTTCTATGCTGTACAGGGGAGTATGATAGGTATGTCTTAACACGGTTTAGGTTTGGTAGTTTCCATTGTCTAGTTAGCTATCCAGAGTTAAATGACTGGTCTAAAGAACCTTGCCACTGTCCATGTGACAATCTGTAATCTCAAACGTCTATCCATGTGATTTTATTTTGTACATTTTGTGTTAAGGAAAGAGCAAGATGGATCCTTCCCTTGTTAAAGTAGGGGTGATGGAGGCACTGTCGATTTACAATTATTTGCTAGTGTTTATTGTATAGGAGTTATGGCTGGTTTCTTGAAAAATATATTGAGAGTAAGGAAAAGTATATATGATTAATTTTCTCTGAAAATAGACCAGAATGTATCTCTATTTAGGGTCTTTCTAATATTAAAATGATTGGATTATGTTTTAAACTGTTTGCTTTTGAGATTTTAAACCACTAAAATCGAATATAGTTTATTTTCAATTTGAATTGAATATATATATTTATTCATGCAGGGAAGTAGAGTTTTAGCCCGGTGCTGTTTCTCAGTTCCCCATTTCCCTTCTCAGCACACTACTGCTGAGGGGATGACATACCCATGCCTCCTGAGGGCCTCAGGACTGAAATGGACTTCTTCCTCCAATCAGCAGTGTGCTAGGAGTTGTGTTTGCAGAGTGGTAGAGAAAGGGGCGTGGCCTACAACAATCTCTTCGCAATTCAGCTGTGTGGGGCTTACTGGAAGTAACAGAGGGGGAGTTGGCCACCAAGGGCCATCATGAGCCAGGGGAACTTCAGCCCCCCAACTAGTAGTGCACCAGGAGGCATGTTTGCAGAGTTGTGGAAAAATGGGGTGTGGCCTCTGGCAACTTCTCAGCAATCTTGCTGTGTGGGACGTACTGGAGATATGTGTGTGTATATATATATATTACTTCTCTCACCGTAATAAAAATTACGCGGTGCACTCCATGCAAAGAAATGAATGTCCGCCAATTTAAGGTGCTTGGAAGTTTTATTCATATCCAGCCAAAGGAAAAACCCAACGCGTTTCAACGATACACTCGTCTTGGTCATGGGTAAATGTTTCTCATACAGCAGAATATTTAAATAAAGTGCTGGAAAAAAAAGTTTACATTCCAATGGAAAACAAAAGAGGACTGTGTGATGGCATCCATCTTTGAATGGTGAAAACCTATACATTATTAGTGTTTTTCTCTAGATTCTATATCAAGTGTAATTTCGCAGTCAGCGTTACATATAATATTGAAAAACGCTATTTTGATATACACCTTATTTACATTATCATCAGTTGTGCTCCATATTAGAATTCATTATAGCCGTTTCAGTTTCGATGCCAGGGCAAAAATATCAGAGACAGTATTATCCCAAGTGGGTAATTTTTCTATACATATTAAATCATATAGCAAAATACAATCCCAAGTTATTGCCAATTACTGCCTCTAGTCTTCAATATTGCAATTACATATTGCTGGTAATGTTCTCACCCAAGTGGGTATATTATACTAACGTAAATTAAATACATTTCAGCAACCAAGTCAACATCCAAGTGGATGTTATCAAATGTTTATCAATTAAATGAATTTCAACAGTATTAATGCACGTTCTGCAAGATTATTTCACATAAACAGTGTTTTTCTCTTTATCTTCATTATTCTTCAATCCCAAGTGGGTTTGTTCAATAATCGTGTACCCCCATTATTTAGCAGCTTTTGCGGCAATTCAGTTCTGTAGGTGATATCATCTATAATGAAAGACAGAAAAATAAAAAAACTAATCACAACAAAGTCCCATATGTTTTCCAAAAAAAGGGAAGTGATAAAATAGTGATATGTCAAGTGATGCTTAAAAAGACCTAAAAGTTAGAGGAGCTTTGCCAAAACCACATGTTTACATCCAATATCAGTACTTTACAGAAATTCACACAGTTTATATCAAATAAATTCACTTTCCTAAAAACCAATTAATTTCCTCTTCGGAGTTCAAGCCCCCGGGACACGTGGTGTCAAATTCTAAAATGTATCACGATTCCATCTGACGCAACTTGCGTATCCTGTCCCCACCTCGACTGAACTGTGTCTATTACAAAAAAGCGCAATAATTCACGATTGCTGCTATGTTGTTCCTCAAAGTGACGTGCTATCGGTGACAAATTGTCCTTATTAGCAATTGCCCTCATATGCTCCAGGATTCTTTTCTTAGCGGGAAACATTGTGCTTCCCACATACCTTTTAGCACAGGGACAGATTAAAACATACACACAGTAGTCAGACAAACAGGACAGATGCTTGTCAATGATCCTTTCAGAATTGTCCAAAGGAAAAAATACATTCTTGACATTCGAACTATAGTTGCAGGCTTTGCATGTCATGCAAACATAGAATCCCTGGATGTCTTTAATGGTAGATTTGTGCTTAACAATTTCATTCTTGCACAACCTATCTTTCAAGGAATCACCCTTTCTGTGATGTCATCAGTGATGTCATTTGAGATGTCATCAGTGATGTCATCAGTGATGTCATTTGAGATGTCATCAGTGATGTCATCAGTGATGTCACTGACCATGTCATGAATGTTGTAATATGTGACATCATCAGCAGTGGATTGCGGGGGTGCGAGTTATAGTGAGTCCAACTAACTATAACGTGGGAATTTCAATGGTTTTGTATGAGTAAAATGTTCAGCTGTCTATAACTGGTGTGAAACCTATGGTTTTTTCAGTGAATTTCAAAGGTTTTTTAAATGCTAATTCCTAACTATAACGACTGTGAAACCTATGATTTTTTTAGTGAATTTCAAAGGTTTTTTTAAATGCTAATTCCTAACTATAACGATTGTGAAACCTATGTTTTTTCCAGTGAATTTCATAGTTTTTTAAAAAGCTAATTCCTTTATATATCGAGTTTGTAACCTACGATTTTGAAACTGTTTTTTTATTAGCTGTTTTTTATTACTATTTTCTTTTTTTTACAAATTTTTTTTTTACAAACTATTTTTCATGTTTTTTTTTTCATCTTGTCTTGGAGCGCTCACCCGAGACCGCAGCTAGCAAAACGTCATTCAGGCGCGCCGCGTAAGCGTCCCCTGAAGCGCTCCGGTGCGTGCAGCGTAAGCGCGTCAAGTCATGTGACCTTAAAATAACTTTTTTCATTGGTTAACAGTTTTTTTACAACTAATGAAACCCCCACCCATTTCCTTCACTTCTTCTTTCACTTTGGAGACAGCAAGACCTGTTCTTTTCTGTCCTACCATTTTGTGTAAAGAATGGCTGCCAGAGCACCCAGCAGCAGTGAGGAATCAGATGACTTCATTCAGGAAGAGCCTCCTCAGCCCAAGATCAAGGAGCATTTTATTTGGAAGTTTTTTTCACTACCTGCAGGATTAAAAAAGGTGAATGCTCCTAAAGTGGAATGCAAAATCTGCAAAACTGTGGTGTCCCGAGGAGACCCCAGAAGGAAGTACAGTTTTGGCAACTCCACCATTATTCGCCACGTCCAACGGAGGCACCCCCAGAACTATGCCCGGGAGAGTGTCCGAGACCTGGCACGTAATCCCCCAAGGGATGGTGCCTCTACATCTACTGGAGGAGCCACAACATCAGGGAGAGGACGTGCAGCGGAATTGGAGATGATTCCGAACATACAGCCAGTTTTTAGTGACATTACTATAAAGTGCAAGCAATGCAATGAAATGCTTTGCTATGGTGAGCAGAGCATCAAGCTCATTGCACGCAGGAGGCAAGAAAACCGCTGCCCTCCCCAGCCCTAATTTTTCCCCTTTTTTTTTGCTCCTGTTGAGCAGTTTTGCATTCCCTGTTTTTGTTTTTGTTCTGAAAAAAACATAAAAAGAAGAAAAAAAACAGTTCTTTTTAGAACTACCTCCAATTCTCAAAAAAGAGCTGTATTCTTAACAAATTCAAAAGGAGTAACTGAAGTGGAGTGCAGTGAGAGAGGAAAGGAAAATGAGTGAGAAAGCAAAGAAAGGGACGAGTGGGGATGGGAAGTGAAGTATGGGGACTGAAAGAAG
This sequence comes from Lissotriton helveticus, assembly GCF_964261635.1. Lineage (NCBI taxonomy): Eukaryota > Metazoa > Chordata > Amphibia > Caudata > Salamandridae > Lissotriton > Lissotriton helveticus. The sequence goes on along the minus strand of NC_136072.1, from coordinate 231,670,540 downwards.
GTGAGTGTGGGAGGGAATGAGGAGAAGGGGAGTGAACAAGGGGAATGAGGATAAGTGAAGAAAATGTAGTAAAGGAACGGGGGTGTGGAAGGGTAAGAAAAGAGCAGTGATGTTGAGGAAAGAGTGGTGATACAGACCGGATAAAGGCAAGTGAGTGTGAGACAAGGGGAGAAAGGGAGTGAAGAGACAAAAAAAGTGAAGAAAAAAGTGAGAGTAGAGGATTGAGTGAGGGAGGAAAGAAACATAAGTGAGGGAGTGTGGCTGAGTTATAGGGAGTGAGCGTGATAGAAGATGAGTGACAGACTAAGGAGACGGAGAGAATGAGGCTAACAGAGAGAGAATGAGGGAAGGGGAATGTAGAAGTAAGAGGACAGAGGGAGTAAGAGAAGGAGTTAATGAAGTGGAGTAAGCAGAGTAAGGGAAGGGAAAAGAGTAAAGGAGCAAAAGAAGGGAAGAGACAGGAAGGAAAATAAAGGAGAAGGTTTGAAAGAAGGTGAGTGTGGGAGTATGGCTGTGTTATAGGGAGTGAGCGTGATAGAAGAGGAGTGAGAGACTAAAGGGACGGAGAGAATGAGGCTAACAGAGAGAGAAAGAGGGAAGGAAAGTGTAGAACTAACAGGACAGTGAGAGTAAGAGAAGGAGTTAGTGAAGTGGAGTAAAGAGAGTAAGGGAAGGGAAAATTGTGAAGGAGCGAAAGAAGGGAAGAGACAGGAAGGAAAGTAAAGGAGAAGGTTTGAAAGAAGGTGAGTGTTGGATGGTAGATGAGTTATAGGGAGTGAGTGTGACAGAAGAGGTGTGAGAGACTAAGGAAATGGAGAGAATGAGGCTAACAGAGAGAGAATGAGGGAAGAGGAGTGTAGAACTAAGAGGACAGAGGGAGTAAGAGAAGGAGTTAGTAAAGTGGATTAAGGAGAGTAAGGAAAGGGAAAAGAGTGAAAGAGCGAAACAAGGGAAAAGAGAGGAAGGGAAGTAAAGGAGAAGGTCTGTAAGAAGGTGAGTGTGGGAGTATTGCTGTGTTATAGGGAGTGAGCGTGATAGAAGAGGAGTGAGAGACTAAAGGGACGTAGAGAATGAGGGAATGGGAGTGTAGAAGTAAGAGGACAGAGGGAGTAAGAGAATGAGTTAGTAAAGTGGAGTAAGGAAAGTAAGGGAAGGGAAAAGAGTGAAGGAGCGAAAGAAGGGAAGTGACAGGAAGGAAAGTAAACGAGAAGGTCTGTAAGAAGGTGAGTGTGGGAGTGTTGCTGAGTTATAGGGAGTGAGCGTGACAGAAGAGGAGTGACAGACTAAGGGGACGGAGAGAATGAGGCTAACAGAGAGAGAATGAGGGAAGGGGAGTGTAGAAGTAAGAGGACAGAGGGAGTAAGAGAAGGAGTTAGTGAAATGGAGTTAGGAGAGTAAGGGAAGGGAAAAGAGTGAAGGAGTGAAAGAAGGGAAGAGACAGGATGGAAAGTAAAGGAGTAGGTTTGAAAGAAGGTGAGTGTGGGAGTATGCGTAAGTTATAGGGAGTGAGCGTGACAGAAGAGGAGTGACAGACTAAGGGGACGGAGAGAATGAGGCTAACAGAGAGAGAATGAGGGAAGGGGAGTGTAGACGTAAGAGGACATAGGAAGTAAGAGAAGGAGTTAGTGAAGTGGACTAAGGAGAGTAGGGTAAGTGAAAAGAGTAAAGGAAGGAAGTAAGGGAAAAGAGAGGAAGGAAAGTAAAGGAGAAGGTTAGAAAAAAGGTGAGTGTGGGAGTATGGCTGAGTTAAACAGAGTGAGCATGATAGAAGAGGAGTGAGAGACTAAGGGGACAGAGAGAATGAGGCAAACAGAGAGAGAATGAGGGAAGGAGAGTGTAGAAGTAAGAGGACAGAGGGAGTAAGAGAAGGAGTTAATGAAGTGGAGTAAGCAGAGTAAGGTAAGGGAAAAGAGTGAAGGAGCAAAAGAAGGGAAGAGACAGGAAGGAAAATAAAGGAGAAGGTTTGAAAGAAGATGAGTGTGGGAGTATGGCTGTGTTATAGGGAGTGAGCGTGATAGAAGGGGAGTGAGAGACTAAAGTGACGTAGAGAATGAGGCTAACAGAGAGAGAATGAGGGAAGGAAAGTGTAGAACTAACAGGACAGAGGGAGTAAGAGAAGGAGTTAGTGAAGTGGAGTAAAGAGAGTAAGGGAAGGGAAAAGTGTGAAGGAGCGAAAGAAGGGAAGAGACAGGAAGGAAAGTAAAGGAGAAGGACTGAAAGAAGGTGATTGTGGGAGTATGGCTGAGTTATAGGCAGTGAGCGTGTCAGAAGAGGAGTGAGAGACTAAGGGCATGGAGAGAATGAGGCTAACAGAGAGAGAATGCGGGAAGAGGAGTGTAGAACTAAGTTGACAGAGGAAGTAAGAGGAGTTAGTGAAGTGGAGTAAGGAAAGTAAGGGAACGGAAAAGTGTGAAGGAGCAAAAGAAGGGAAGAGAGAGGAAGGAAAGTAAAGGAGAAGGACTGAAAGAAGGTGATTGTGGGAGTATGGCTGAGTCACAGGCAGTGAGCGTGTCAGAAGAGGAGTGAGAGACTAAGGGGACAGAGAGAATGAGGCTAACAGAGAGAGAATGAGGGAAGGGGAATGTAGAAGTAAGAGGACAGAGGGAGTAAGAGAAGGAGTTAGTGATGTGTAGTAAAGAGTAAGGGAAGGGAAAAGTGTGAAGGAGCGAAAGAAGGGAAGAGACAGGAAGAAAAGTAAAGGAGAAGGTTTGAAAGAAGGTGAGTGTGAGAGTGTAGCTGAGTTATAGGGAGTGAGTGTGACAGAAGAGGTGTGAGAGACCAAGGGAATGGAGAGAATGAGACAAATAGAGAGAGAATGAGGGAAGAATAATGTAGAAGAAAGAGGATACAGAGAGTTTGAGAAAGAGTTAGTGAAGTGGAGTAAGGAGAGTAAGGGAAGGGAAAAGAGTAAAGGAATGAAGTAAGAGAAGAGAGAGGAAGGAAAGTAAAGGATAAGGTCTGAAAGAAGGTGAGTGTGGGACTATGGCTGAGTTATAGGGAGTGAGTGTGACAGAAGAGGAGTGATAGACTAAGGGGGTGAAGAGAATGAGGCTAACAGAGAGAGAATGAGGGAAGGGGAGTGTAGAAGTAAGAGGACAGAGGGGGTAAGAAAATGAGTTAATGAAGTGGAGTAAGGAGAGTAAGGGAAGGGAAAAGAGTGAAGAAGCGAAAGAATGAAGAGAGAGGAAGGAAAGTAAAGGAGAAAGTCTGGAAGAAGGTGAGTGTGGGAGTATGACTGAGTTATACGGAGTGAGCATGACAGAAGAGGAGTGAGAGACTAAAGGGACGGAGATAATGAGGGTAACAGAGAGAGAATGAGGGAAGGAAAGTGTAGAACTAACAGGACGCAGGGAGTAAGAGGAGTTAATGAAGTGGAGTAAGGAGAGTAAGGGAAGGGAAAAGTGTGAAGGAGTGAAAGAAGGGAAGAGACAGGAAGGAAAGTAAAGGAGAAGGTCTGAAAGAAGGTGAGTGTGAGAGAGGAGTGAGGAAAAGGGGAGTAAATGTGGAGATTCAGAATAAGTGAGGCAAGCGCAATAAGGGAACAGAGGTGTGGGAGCATCAGAGAAGAGTAGTGAGGTTAAGGAAAAGAGTATAGGGAAAGTAAATTTTGTACTTCAAACTTACCTTATAAGTAATGTAAACTTAATTACATATTTTCATTAAAATATATATCTGTGAAAGACAAAAAAAATAAGTTAGAATATTTATAATATATATTTTACAATACAAGAGACAAAGTAGGAGATTAAAAGTCATAAAAGGTTAGTAAGAGATAAAGTAGAAGTGAAGGACTCAGAAAGAAAAACAAAGGAATGGTGAAGGTCAGAGAGAATTAAAAAGAAATATAGAGAGAGCAAATTACTAAAAGGATAATGACATGGATACATTCAGTGACAGTGAACAAGAGTAGGAGAGAGAAATAAACTGAAGGTGAGTAAGGTCCTAAAGCTCATAAACACACGTTCTGATTTAAGCGAATAATGGCCATATGTATTTACTTGTATTTGAACAGGGCAATAAGAAGAAGATTGTGCCTGCTTTAGGAGCCTGTAGCCGTTTTTTTATATTGATCTTTCCAAATCCAATAAGGGTGTGCACACGAGTGCAGGTAATTACTTGTTAAATCTGAAAACAATACAGATTTTCTTTGCACTGTGCTTTACTAAAATCATGCCTTGCAATAAGCACACTAAATAAGATTCATTATTTTTCGTCCTTTTAGCATCAACTGAACGATATTTGTTTTTATAATAACCAAGGAATACACAAGACTCTAAAGGAATCTCTGGGTCCTTTTAAATTCCGTAATTAATAGGTACACTACATATTCCCTCATCTTTGTGAACTAATATGATAATTTAGGAAACACTTTCCTTTTTAAGTCAACTAATGCTAGTGTATTTCTTTCCTATGCTATTCCTTTTTTAGTGCTTAATACGAAGCCTTCATCTGCTTGGCTTCCTGTTTTTAAGACTTCCCCAGCTCTACTCAAGGTACGATTTATAGGATAAAATAAGTAATTGAGCAGCTGCTCGATTATTGAGAGATAAATTAAGTAGATACTAGGGAAAATAGAACAACTCTACTCAAACTATATAATAATAGGCCCCTTTTCTGATAACATTCCACAACAAATGGTTTTTACTTATCTCTATGTGAAGTTTCCTCGGGCTATGCAAACAATTTAAACGATGAGAGACAGATAGGAGGATATTTTCCTCGGTTCGATAAACTAGACAGGTAAACAAGTGATAAACTAGACAGGTAATCAAATATGGCATAGATGGTATCCTTTTCCTTTTTCTTTTCCTCTCTTTTTACCTTTCCTAAAATTCCCCCTCTATATCTCTATCTTCCCCATTCTTCACCCCCTCTTTTTTCTTGCTTTCCTTTTGACTTTTTCTCTTTTTCTCTTTCTTTTTCTTGTGTTTTCTATTCTAGCCCTAAAACATAGTGATAATAAGTCATGGATTTGTTTACACGAATGTTTTAGTTAATTCTTATGTAAATGTATGTATATATATATATATATATATCGAGATATAAGTATATAGGATGTATATTTGTTTATATGGTCTCTCTAGCGATGTATTATGTTGTATATATGTATGTTCATTTTTGTCTTGTCTGACAACAGATGGTTACTCCACTGTATATATTAATAAGGCAATAATTGTGACTTACATAAGGAGATGTTGTGACTCTTTGTTTGTTTAAACCTTAGATTTTTTTGCTGATATTGTCCTGAGGAAGACACAAAAAGGTGTGTTGAAACGCGTCGACAGAAATCAGCATCCTCAACATTTTCTGGGCATTATCATTATGTCATCAACATCTTTATAACCTATGTATAATTCTTTGTAGTAACAGCTTGTTTTATGAAAATCACTTTTTATCCTTTCACTATATTTTTTAAATCTTGTGTATCAATGAATATGTGCATATCAATTTTTTATTAATATAATTACATTTTCTACTTTATCATAGAACAAAAATTCTTTCTTGAGTCCTTCTTCTCCTTATGGTGTGTCCTTTTTCCTGTTTTTGTCGGACTGTGTGTATTTTTTGGCCTGGGCCTTTACCCTTGCATATGTTTGCTTAACCCTGACCCAGGGAATTTATCTCTTTTCAGGGTGTCCCTGTTACCTCAACTAGATCCTAAAGGAATATGCATTAGGAAAACTAAAGGCAGAAAGGGGAGTAAAGAAAGGGGAGTGAGTGACAGAGAAGCAGGAGTGAATAACGGTGGATTAATGACAATGAGGCATGGAAGGTGAGTGAGGGTGAATGTAGGGTTGTAAGACAGTGAGGAGATAATGGGAGTGAAGGTAACAGAGAGGGAGTGAGGGAAGACAAGTGAAGATATGAGAGAACAGAGGTGAGTCAGAGAAAGAGTGACTAAACGGCAGTAAGGTGAGTAAAGGAAGGAGAATGACTGAGGGAGCAAAGGAAGGGAAGAAAGGGAAAAAAATGAAAAAAAGGGACTGGGAAAAGGTGAGTGCGTGACGAGAGAAAGAAGAAGGATAGTTAAATATGATGAATGAGGATAACTGTAGGAACTGAAGTAAGGGAACAAGGGTGAGGGAGGGTGGGTGAAGGAAAGTGAGGTTGATGAAAAAGGGAAAATAAAAAGAGGATAAAAGCAAGTGAGTTTGAGACAAAGGAAGTGAAGGAGTGAGAACATAGAGGTAGTGCAGGAAAGATTGGCAGAAATAAACTGAGTAAGAGAGCAAAGAAAGGTAAGTAAGGGAGTGTGGGTGAGTTTTAGGGAGTAAGCATGTCGGAAGAAGAAGAAGAAGAAGAAGAAGAAGAAAATGCATTTATACAGCGCGATTGTTGCCCTGGGGCGTCCAAGCGCTAGGAAACCAGAGGGGGGTGTAGTGAGGCTTACAGAGACTGGAGTGAGAGAGTGAGAGGATCGAGAGACTGAAGATAAGAGACAGGGAGTGAGGGAAAGGAGTGAGGATGTGAGAGGACAGAGGAAGTGAGAGAAGGAGTGAGTGAAGTGTAATAAGGTGAGTGAGAGAAGGGGAATTATTGAGGGAACAAAGAAAGGAAACAAGGGGAAGGGGAGTGAAGTAGAGTGACTGACAGCTGGAAAGTAGTGGATGGGAGAGAGGGAAAGGGCCGTGAAGGAGTGGTTAATGAGAATAAGTGAGGAAAGTTGAATAAGGGAAGAGCGGTGAGGGAGAGTGAAAAAAGGGCAGTGAGGGTGAGTTAAGAGGAGTGATAGAGGGTGGAAATAGGTAGGTGAGCATAAGAGAATGGGAAAATAATATATATTTAATAATAAAAAATACAAAATAATTTCAACAATATGTTACATGGTTTATTTTTGCTGTTCTCAGAATATATTGAATTTCACTTAAAACAGTGACTTCAATAGTACTCATCATATAACAGCGGGCAAAAAAAACCACAATCAAAATGATTGTGTTTAAAAAACCCATACAAACTGTTCTTAAATAATGTAAAATTTTGAAAAAACATATCTAAATTCAATTTTGATACATCCACTTTTCCACGAAGCCAAATAGTATATGGAAAGTTCTTTTCTTTGGAAATTAGTCAAGAGTTTTCTTCATCTCTCATTTACCCGAGTTTCTGAAAGAAAAGCTCCAACATCTTTTACATTATGAAGCAATAGTTTTATTTCCACCTCTAGCTTACTTTTTACTAATATTTTCTATAATACTCACAGCACATACTATGTGAAATACATATACGACCTCTATCAGAACTACATGTTTTTGATTATCTTCATCACTGTCACTTGGAAAGTAATTTTGAACAGCAAACTAAATTTTAATAACTGCTGTAATCTTCATAGGCCAATTACCCTTCCCTAAAATTTCGGTTGTAAAAACACTAGGTAAGAATTTTGTAAGTCAGAGGGCAAACGTTGTTTGAAAGTCAATTGAGTATCATTACAGTGATTCCATCATTTATGACACTTTAAATAAGCTGTGTAATGTCCTGATGTTGTTAAAGGACCATCGTGGTAAATAATTGCTGCAGTTGTAAAGGTTCTTCCTGAAATTGATAATTGAGAAGCCACAGTTATTTTTATTAAAGTTGTCAATTTAGTTCCATCAGGTCTACATCGTTGGAACATTAAAATTACATACTGTCCATATCTTTGTATGAATAATGTTGATAGCATTGCAGATTTACATTGAGTACAGACCATGCTTTGATTTGCTTGTCTAACTAGATTATTAAATGACACTGATTTGCAGTCTGGTAAAGTCAAATATATAAATCTTTCAGTGTCTATTTAGTACTACTTGAAAAGGAGCAAATGTCGCAGTCATGCTGCCATTTATAAGAAAGGCCAAAAAGATTTTCTACATCTAAACCTTCATCTTGTAAAACAACCAGCATATACATTAGAAATTCCTGACAATCTTGCTGAATATTCTGTGAAAATTGTTTTTGACCAGAACATATGTCTAAAACATTTAGAATTTCAGAAACACTTTGTATTTTTGTTCTATCATTGCTACATTTGTCAAACACAGAATTTAATAAACAACAAAATGTTTGATCATGATTTTCAGCAATCTGTTCTTGAACATTTTGGAGGAAAAAAACAACGTTAACCACTACATTAGCATAGCAGTTGACACCAGAACTATTTTCAAACTGAAATCCAACAAAATCTTTACCTGATCCTTTTCCTTTCTGCTTACAATTACTGGTTCATCTACTTTTTCTTTTTGCTACAACTTCACTACAATTTTTATAATTTCTTCTTTTTCGGCCTACCACTCGCTTTTCAAATAGAGGATATTGAGGTAAATTTGGAGCATACTCTCTTCTTAACCTATTATATTCTTTTATACAATTTAGATCTGCATTTATGTTTGTCTCATCAAAATCAATCAAGTACAATCCAGATAAAGTTCTGACTTGAGATAAAGCAACATATGCCATACCCTCCTGGAACACAGAACTTCCAATATTTACCAAAGCAGTATCCACACTTAAACCTTGAGATTTATGAACAGTCACTGCATATACCAAAGAAACAGGAAACTGTTTTCGGCGGACATATAAATCTTTCACAAGCAAAAATCGAGCAGAACAACGACTGATTTCTTGTACTTCTTCAATACCATCAAATTTAATTTTTATAAATTCAATTCCATCTCTATTTCAGTAATTCACAAAATCAACAACATGACCCATTGCTCCATTTACTAAACCTCTTTCCACATGTAAATTACGTCGTAAAATTATACGACAATTTAAAGATGCATACAGAGTCTTTTCTAATCCAGCAGTTTTAGATATTGTCTTCTCTAAAGAATCCAATTTTGATTTCAACTTTTCAGACAAAACAATAGTTGCTCCTTCATGTTATATTTTATCAATAGCTTCCAGTTTCACATTCTCTCGATTTTCCAATTTTAACATTTTGTTGTTGAAGATGGAACATTCTTTTAGAGTTGGCATCAAGCATATAACAGATTTGTTTTCAGGAATTTTCATAAAAATATTCTCTGGGAGAATGTTTTCTTTTGGAAATAAATTTGAAATTAATCGTCCATATAAAGCTTCTTTGCCATGCTCAGTTAGTTTTCCAATTCTTACATCTTGTAGAATATTTTTATAATCTTCATCCTTTGCCTGTTGCATATTTTGAAGCAGTTCTGCATATTTGAAATTTAACCATATGTTAACATTTCCAATGCTTCCTAGGCACTTCCGGGTATCGTCATGCGTAAGCATTTTAAACACTGCCTGTCCTTTCACTGGAGTTAGTTGCAGTAGATATCCAAAAACGATGATGTGTTTGCTTCCAAATAACACATCATACTCTATTTTAAGAATTTCTTGCATTCTTAAATGCACAAAAGCAAGCATTACATTTGAAACCATGCTTACTTCATCAATGATAAGAAGTTTTATTTTCTTTAGAACTCTTGAAACTTCACAACAAGCTTCTCCAGATAGCTTGTGGTATTGTAATTTGTTATCATGCTCCACTGGCAGCATCAATAAGCGATGTAAAGTAATCCCTTTAATGTTGTGTGCTGCCAACCCAGTTGGAGCAGTAACAACACAAGAGAGTGATAACTCCGTTGTTTTCTGCAAATATGTTGCAATCGCTTTAATCAGGAAACTTTTTCCAGTTCCTGCTTCTCCACTCACATACAGTCGGACAGGTATAAATGATGTACATGAGCACTCTTTTTTGTCATGTGATAAACCATGCTCAATGTGTTCTGTGACTTCGTCATATATTTGTCTCTACTCAACGTTTAGTTCTTTTTCCAAATCTTCTAAGTGAACTCCATCCTCCTGAGCTTGTTCCATGGCTCTTTCAACTTCATCCATGGCAGTGGCAGCTTCATTTTGTATAATTGGTCCTCCTAGTGGATCCTGACTCAATGAAGCAGAACTCTGACTATCTTGAGAACTGTCTCTAGCAATCTCTGCTGCAATTGTAGCTTCTTGCTGTATTTCCTCGTTCAACATTTGCAGATAATTTGAAAAAACAGGACATTCTATGGTATCCTTGGTTGCATTGAACGAATCTTGATAAGTAAGAAAATCTCCAAGTAGTTCCTCTTCTGTACGCCAAGGCTTAAAGAGTTGCAAAAGAGCTAAGTAATAAAATTCCCTTTTGTCTGGAGATTCACAACTCAATTTTCGATGATTAATCAAATGGCCTTTTCTTTGTTTCACTAGACAGCCTTCACAACCAATTACTGCATATACACCTTTATTGATGTCTTCTGTGACGTTGTTTTTCAAAGTATAAGTTTGCAGAACTTCATAGAAACAAACGTTCTCAAGGTGAGTACTTCTATTTGGATAGTATGTATCCAACATGTTTGTCTTCAAAATATCTGTACTGTCTGGTTCTCTCTCCGCCAAATACTCTATTTCTTGTACAGATTTCAAAACTCGGTTTCGTGTTGCAGCAAGACCTAGAATCACCCAAATGATGGTTCTAGATTTGGCATATAGACTTGCTGATGATAACCGATCAGAACATTCATATGCTCCAATGTCTCGATGCGACAACATCTTCAAACTGTAACGGTATCATTTCTTTCTTTAGAGTTGGCATCAAGCATATAACAGATTTGTTTTCAGGAATTTTCATAAAAATATTCTCTGGGAGAATGTTTTCTTTTGGAAATAAATTTGAAATTAATCGTCCATATAAAGCTTCTTTGCCATGCTCAGTTAGTTTTCCAATTCTTACATCTTGTAGAATATTTTTATAATCTTCATCCTTTGCCTGTTGCATATTTTGAAGCAGTTCTGCATATTTGAAATTTAACCATATGTTAACATTTCCAATGCTTCCTAGGCACTTCCGGGTATCGTCATGCGTAAGCATTTTAAACACTGCCTGTCCTTTCACTGGAGTTAGTTGCAGTAGATATCCAAAAACGATGATGTGTTTGCTTCCAAATAACACATCATACTCTATTTTAAGAATTTCTTGCATTCTTAAATGCACAAAAGCAAGCATTACATTTGAAACCATGCTTACTTCATCAATGATAAGAAGTTTTATTTTCTTTAGAACTCTTGAAACTTCACAACAAGCTTCTCCAGATAGCTTGTGGTATTGTAATTTGTTATCATGCTCCACTGGCAGCATCAATAAGCGATGTAAAGTAATCCCTTTAATGTTGTGTGCTGCCAACCCAGTTGGAGCAGTAACAACACAAGAGAGTGATAACTCCGTTGTTTTCTGCAAATATGTTGCAATCGCTTTAATCAGGAAACTTTTTCCAGTTCCTGCTTCTCCACTCACATACAGTCGGACAGGTATAAATGATGTACATGAGCACTCTTTTTTGTCATGTGATAAACCATGCTCAATGTGTTCTGTGACTTCGTCATATATTTGTCTCTACTCAACGTTTAGTTCTTTTTCCAAATCTTCTAAGTGAACTCCATCCTCCTGAGCTTGTTCCATGGCTCTTTCAACTTCATCCATGGCAGTGGCAGCTTCATTTTGTATAATTGGTCCTCCTAGTGGATCCTGACTCAATGAAGCAGAACTCTGACTATCTTGAGAACTGTCTCTAGCAATCTCTGCTGCAATTGTAGCTTCTTGCTGTATTTCCTCGTTCAACATTTGCAGATAATTTGAAAAAACAGGACATTCTATGGTATCCTTGGTTGCATTGAACGAATCTTGATAAGTAAGAAAATCTCCAAGTAGTTCCTCTTCTGTACGCCAAGGCTTAAAGAGTTGCAAAAGAGCTAAGTAATAAAATTCCCTTTTGTCTGGAGATTCACAACTCAATTTTCGATGATTAATCAAATGGCCTTTTCTTTGTTTCACTAGACAGCCTTCACAACCAATTACTGCATATACACCTTTATTGATGTCTTCTGTGACGTTGTTTTTCAAAGTATAAGTTTGCAGAACTTCATAGAAACAAACGTTCTCAAGGTGAGTACTTCTATTTGGATAGTATGTATCCAACATGTTTGTCTTCAAAATATCTGTACTGTCTGGTTCTCTCTCCGCCAAATACTCTATTTCTTGTACAGATTTCAAAACTCGGTTTCGTGTTGCAGCAAGACCTAGAATCACCCAAATGATGGTTCTAGATTTGGCATATAGACTTGCTGATGATAACCGATCAGAACATTCATATGCTCCAATGTCTCGATGCGACAACATCTTCAAACTGTAACGGTATCATTTCTTGCTTAGACTCTTTTCATGTGAAATTTCCTCCCACATTTCCTTCAGTTCCGTCTTTTCTGATTTTGTGATGTAAGATGTCACATATTGAGCCACAGCAATAGAGTTGTCAGCCACATATTGAATATCCATGTTAGCATTCTACATGGACAAAATGACTGGGTTGTAGTCATTTATGAATTTGGATTCCTCATTTCTTCTTAGGTTGTATGTATTTTTGGGTGATTTTCTTGTCACAGTATGTCGCAGAGAAGACATAAAATTGTTGACTCTTCCTTTCGATGTTACTGGACGTGGAAATGCAAAATGACATTTCGTGTAGAACTTGTCCTTGGATTTGTATTTTCGACGACAGTATTTCCCACAACGATGGGTTTGAAAGCGTAAAACTTGATGTCTTAAATTGTTTTCTTCTGTACTTTTCGGAACAGCACATGTAGAATACTGCTCAATGAAACTCATCACTTTCTCATCTGAATCTGTTCCAAATTTTGGTGCATTTTTAATCCATAGCAGCATATGTATATGATGAGTACCTCTTGCTTGATACTCCTTTCTCCAAAAGAATTCCAACACCTCTCCAGGGATTTTTTTTGTTTGTAATAAAATACATCATAGCTTCAAACCTATGATTGAAATATCTGCATACATTAACTGGATCCAAAGAGCACAGGTCTCCAGGTGTCTTGTATTCAATATTTTCAATGTTTTTATTTGCCTCTCGTAGAAATTCAAGTAAGTCTTCCCAAGCATACTCAGCACAGCTAAGAGTGAGGAACCATGTAGGAGTTCCTAAGTTTCTTAGCATACATTTCAATTCCCCATGACGACGGTACCAATACTCGTTAGTACTACGCTGACATGCCATGAGATTAATTAGCTGAGATTCCAAAACACTTTCTTGCAGTTTCACTTTATCCATAAAATCCCTTGCCGAAACATTTTGAAGATGTGTTCCACTTTTCAGTATAAAGTTTACTGCACAGAAAAGTCCAGACAAATCACTCTCAAACAGTAGATGGAACAAATATGGAATGCATTGACGAAACCTTGGATCTTCTGCATATAATCTTGAAGTCCGGTATTCAGATGCAGGAATTTGAACAGGTCGTCGTCATATCGTCCACCTTCACCTGTTGGAAATAACTGTGGAAAACAACGAGCTTCCAAACTTTCTTCCCATACACTAATGGGACTTCCTTTGGCTTTTTTCATCTGAAACAAGTCAATAGCATTCCCCATTACTTCTTTGGAATTCAATGGATGAACACTATAATGTTCATAAATTTCTTCACTTCTAGAGACATCAACTTTTTCTATTTGCCCAGCAGAGACATCAGTGTCGTCTTGTACAGTTGTTTCCTCTTCTCCCACGTACACATTTTTATAGTACTGATTATTTTTTACCAGATACAACGTTGCCTTTTTGACTTTCTTAATATCCACTAATTCTTGCCAGATTTTCTTACTTTTTGTGGGAACACCATTAAACTAGAATAACCAGAGGTTCCTCTTCTACTTTTTCGACACCAATTGTATCAATATTTTTCTTAAAATCTAGAGGCAAATAAACAACTCTTCCCTTAATCCTTTCTGCAAATCTGAAGGAGGCAATTTCCCTGTCTTAGGCTCCATGCGAACAATAGCCTGAAAAGGATGCACACATTGAATCAGAATAGACTCATAGGTATTTAAATCCATCAATTCAGAAGGAATGTCTACCAACTTTAGATTATTATGAACAGCTCTAGCAGGCATTCTGTTTTCATTTAATTTATTATAACAATATTTACAAATACGTTGATCAGAACCCAAATCAAAACAATTTTTAGCCAACAAATAAGTTGAAAAATCCTTCCACTCATTATTATTTATCTTTTCGAATTTTACATATAAATCAACTAATCTACTCTGATGCTTATAATGAGTTCGTCGACAACACACACAAGTAAAATTAGGCCTTTCACTTGAATTGACCTTAAACTTTGTAATTTAATTTTCAAATTTTTCTGTACTTAAAATCTCTACATTCTCTTCTACATTACCTTCTATTACTGTATCAATTTCTGCACTGACCTCTTTTTCACCAAAGTAACAAAACTCAATTTCATCACAAATGTTTTTGACATCTAATTCAGTTCCATGCAAAAGAGCACTGTTTAACTGTTTTAGTTTAAGTGCTGGACTTTTTGCATACTACAACCTTCTCACTAATTTCCATCCTAAAATGGTAAAAAACACTCTGACATACTTTTCTTGAAAGACAAGCCAGTGAATGCCCTTGCAAACCTGTTTTTTCTCTCACTCTACAAGGATCTAACTCTTGTAAAATGTTCATTTTTTGTTTCATACTTTTCTTAGTATATGTCCGTAAGAAAGTGCGAAACAAATCAATTGAATCCTGTCATACACTACAAATACTACTACAATTCCAAGTATACACTGGAGCCTTAGGACATCTCCCTAAAACTTCATCAGCTAACACCTCTTCTGTATTTCTAGGCACAATCTCTTCTTTTTCAACCGGACAACCGTCCTTCACCTCATATGCTCGACCACTGGTGTCAACTGCATGCACCAAATCATTATCCTGAAAGTAACTTTCTTCATTAAAAAATGGCTCACAACTTGAACTATGCTTCCATTCTCCAGAAAAAACATCACAAAAATTAGTCAGATTAATTACTCTCCTCCACTTACATTTTGATTTGAACACATTGATTACCTTATCGAGTGTACGAATTCTATTCATTACGAAACGAAACAATTTATTTTTCACTTTAAATGCTTTATCCACAATCTTAACTATGTTTTTTTTGCTTGTAAAAAGCGGTCTTTTTTTGGTACCTTTTTACATATCTTAATAAGTTAGATAGATTTCTGTTATAAAACATTCGTCTACGAATTTCAATAAATTGATTTCTCCTTTTTTTGTTGAAGACAATATCATCTCCTTGTACAGGTCTAACATTTTTAAAGGGACATACTGTCTTCTTTCTAATTACAGGTGTCTTATTCTTGTTTAAAAACACACGTTTTGTTTTGACATTTCAATAAGTTCCTGAGAAAATTTTTAGTTTGCTTACCGGGAGCATTATTTTTTTTCTCTGAAGATTTTGTTTTGGTTGAGTCTTGTTTTTCTTTTTCCTTAGAGCGTAAATTTTTTTTATAAAGTTTTTCACGTCTTTGTTTGGAAGGAATCTTTTTCTTTCTTTGTATAGATGATTATAATCTGTAGTAAACAAAAAATAACATATTATAGACCACTACAAACAGATTAGATAGCAATTACAATAAGTAAACGATATAAACACTAGTATACAACAAAAGGCTGATTTACATTACATGTGCTTTTCTTTGTGTCAAAAACGATTTACTAATTAATGTTATGTATTGCTTATATATAGGTGGCCTGTTTTTGGCCTATAGAGACAGTGAAATAATATGAGCAGAGACACACATACTGCTTGCAGAGACAAATATGTTAGATTACATGTAACATGCTGGTCATGTGCCTAAGATCACACTATGAGTCAAGCTTGATTTTAAATGGAAGTGGGTGAATAATGTGCTTAGTTGATGTCTTTAAAAATATGGAATTACATGTTTTTTAAAGATATGGTAGATTACATTTTACATCCTGGTCATGTGCCTAAGATCACACTGATGGGTGAATCAAGCTTCACTCACAGTGTGATCTTAGGCACATGCCCAGGATGTTACATGTAATGAGTAATTAATGTTATGTCTTGCTTATATATAGGTGGCCTGTGTTTGGCCTGTAGAGACAGGGAAATAATATGACCAGAAATACATATACTGCTTGCAGAGACAGACATGGTAGATTACATGTAACATGCTGGTTATGTGACTAAGATCACACTGTGAGTCAAGCTTGATTTTAAATGGATCTGTGTGAATGACATGCTCAGTTAATGTCTTTAAAAATATGGAAGTACATGTTTTTTAAAGTCATGGTAGATTGCATGTAACATCCTGGTCATGTGCCTAAGATCACACTGATGGGTGAATCAAGCTTCACTCACAGTGTGATCTTAAGCACATGACCAGGATGTTAGATGTAATGAGTACTTTCATTTTTTTAAAGACATCAACTAATCTCATTATTCACCCAGATCTATTTAAAAAGAAGCTTGACTCGCAGTGTGATCTTAGGCACATGACCAGCATGTTACATGTAATCTACCATGTTCTTAAAAAACATGTACTTCCATATTTGTAAAGACATCAACTAAGCATTTTATTCACCAAGATCTATTTAAAATCAAGCTTGACTCACAGTGTGATCTTAGACACATGACCAGGATGTTAGAGGTAATCTACCACATCTGTCTCTGCATGCAGAATGTGTGTTTCTGTTCATATTATTTCACTGTCTCTACAGGCCAAACACAGGCCACCTCTATATAAGCAAGTCATAACATTAATTTCTCATTACATATAACATCCCGGTCATGTGCCTAAGATCACACTGTGAGTGAAGCATGATGCACCCATCAGTGTGATCTTAGACACATGACCAGGATGTAACATGTAATCTACCATGTTCTTAAAAAACATGTACTTCCATATTTTTAAAGACATCAACTAAGCACATTATTCACCCACATCCATTTAAAATCAAGCTTGACTCACTGTGTGATCTTATACACATGACCAGGATGTTACGTGTAATCTACCATGTCTGTCTCTGCAAGCAGTATATGTGTTTCTGGTCATATTATTTCACTGTCTCTACAGGCCAAAAACAGGCCACCTATATATAAGCAAGACATAACATTAATTTCTCATTACATGTAAAATCTTGGTCATGCGCCTAAGATCACACTGTGAGTGAAGCTTGATTCACCCATCAATGTGATCTTAGGCACATGACCAGGATGTAAAATGTAATCTACCATTTCTTTAAAAAACATGTACTTCCATATTTTTAAAGACATCAACTAATCACATCCTTCACCCAGATCCTATTAAAATCAAGCTTGACTCACAGTGTGATCTTAGGCACATGACCAGCATGTTACATGTAATCTACCATGTCTGTCTCTGCAAGCAGTATATGTGTTTCTGGTCATATTATTTCCCTGTCTCTACAGGCCAAACACAGGCCACCTATATATAAGCAAGACATGACATTAATTACTCATTACATGTAACATCCTGGTCATGTGCCTAAGATCACACTGTGAGTGAAGCTTGATTCACCGATCAGTGTGATCTTAGACACATGTACACGATGTTACATGTAATCTACCATGACTTTAAAAACATGTAATTCCATATTTTTAAAGACATCAACTAATCACATTATTCACCCAGATTCTTTTAAAATCAAGCTTGACTCACAGTGTGATCTTAGGCACATGACCAGCATGTTACATGTAATCTACCATGTCTGTCTCTGCAAGCAGTATATGTGTTTCTGGTCATATTATTTCCCTGTCTCTACAGGCCAAACACAGGCCACCTATATGTAAGCAAGACATAACATTAATTACTCATTACATGTAACATCCTGGGCATGTGCCTAAGATCACACTGTGAGTGAAGCTTGATTCACCCATCAGTGTGATCTTAGACACAGGTACACGATGTTACATGTAATCTACCATGACTTTAAACAACATGTAATTCCATATTTTTAAAGACATCAACTAATCACATTATTCACCCAGATCCACTTAAAATCAAGCGTGACTCACAGTGTGATCTTAGGCACATGACCAGCATGTTACATGTAATCTACCATGTCTGTCTCTGCAAGCAGTATATGTGTTTCTGGTCATATTATTTCCCTGTCTCTACAGGCCAAACACAGGCCACCTATATATAAGCAAGACATAACATTAATTACTCATTACATGTAACATCCTGGGCATGTGCCTAAGATCACACTGTGAGTGAAGCTTGATTCACCCATCAGTGTGATCTTATGCACATGACCAGCATGTTACATGTAATCTACCATATCTTTAAAAAACATGTTATTCCATATTTTTAAAGACATCAACTAAGCACATTATTCACCCACATCCATTTAAAATCAAGCTTGACTCACAGTGTGATCTTAGTCACATGACCAGCATGTTACATGTAATCTAACATGTTTGTCTCTGCAAGCAGTATCTGTGTCTCTGCTCATATTATTTCCCTGTCTCTACAGGCCAAACACAGGCCACCTATATATAAGCAAAACATAAAATTAATTACTCATTACATGTAACATCTTGGGCTTGTGCCTAAGATCACACTGTGAGTGAATCTTGATTCACCCATCAGTGTGATCTTAGGAACATGACCAGGATGTAAAATGCAATCTACCATATCTTTAAAAAACATATACTTCCATATTTTTAAAGACATCAATTAATCACATTATTCACCCACATCCATTTAAAATTAAGCTTGACTCACAGTGTGATCTTAGGCAGATGACCAGGATGTTACATATAATCTACCATGTCTGTCTCTACAAGCAGTATGTGTGTTTTAACTCATATAATTTCACAGTCTCTACATGCCAAAAACAGTCCACCTATATATAAGCAAGACATAACATTAATTACTCATTACATGTAACATCCTGGTCATGTGCCTAAGATCACACTGTGACTGAAGCTTGATTCATCCATCAGTGTGATCTTAGGCACATGACCAGAACATTACATGTAATCTACCATGTCTTCACATAACATATACTACCATATTTTTAATAGCAGTGTATCTTCATTAAATGAATCATATATCAGATTACACACAGACACAAAGTAAAGTGAGACACAAGCAAATAATACTCTTTAAGCTAATTGAGGCAAACTGTTACAAGGCACAGGTGACATTATTGAAAAATGTGAAAATGTTTTCTCTTCTTTCAAACAGAAAGTCAGTGTAGTGCTTCTCCAAAATGTAAAAAGCAGACTTTTTTCCAGAAAATATTGTGCATACTAAATCGTTTTTGACACGAAGCACAGCTCATTTAAATGACCACTACAGAAACAAAGCAGAAACCTAACTCCTTTTCAAAATACATTGCCAATACGCACCATTTTATTTTTAAACAGCATTACAAAAAAACATGACACAAAATGCAAGAATAAAGAAGCACAATATGCTTCTTAATCTTCCCCATACTGCATACAGCACTCTATCTTTATTAAAAGAATCATTACTCACCTTTAAAAATGCTTTGAAAGACGTAGAACAGTGTCAGTCACACTCAACAGATTTTCTTAAGCAGAATCTCTGAATAATGCTTCTTTCACTGGAGCCTGAGAATAATGGCACAGATTCTTACTCATTTCAGACCCATATTCTTGTACATAACCAATCAAAATTGTTCCCAAACAAATTCAAAACCAAACTGCACATTTTAATTGGTTGTACATTTGAAGACTTTGAAACTCACATAACATTCACCCATCCCCCCAGTGCTCATTCACCTTGTTACCATGGTAACTCCCTCCTAACCCAGCACACAGTTCAGAAGTTCATCATACTATGTTGCAAAAGAATACAGCAAGGGTGTTTGACCTCTCAATGTACTAGCTAATCAAATGCAATCTTTCTTTAAATGACTTTTTCTCAACCATTGAAATGACTTCTTTAAAAAAAAAAGCATGCACCCTAATTTTCAGTGAATATTTTTAAGAAAGCACCAATCATTTCTGGGTTTTCAAGTGCACTGAATCTCAACCACTTTTTTTTAATAATTCCTACTATCAAACTGCCATTTCATTTCCACAACTCATCTGAATAGAAGCACGTCTACCTTCAAGATGCCAAAAGTCTGGTTTGTGGGTCATAGCTATGTCTTCTGGAGTGAAAAATTTGCAAACAACAGAGGGATTTACAACCTTGATTTACCAAATGTGGACATTGTGTGGATTGGACAGAGAGGATTAAGAAGTCACCAATTAATACCATTGATAAAATCCTTTATGCATCTTCCACATCCTGACCTTATAATTGTGCACTGTAGTGGCAATGACTTGGGCACTTTGACTGGGGTAGGTCTGGAAATGCTTTTAAAGGACATCTTTGGGCAATTGATGTCTCTTTTTCCACAAACTGCCTTGGTATTTTCTAATATATGCCAAAGGCAAAAATGGAACTGGTCCAACCAATTTTGTCCACATATTGAGAAAGCAAGAAAACATGTAAATAAATCTGTTTCTGCTTTCCTCAGAGACTATGGTATGGGTTCCATTTACCACAACAACTTGCATTACAACATGCAAGGCATCTATAGGAGAGATGGTGTACATTTTACAGATGAGGGGAATAGAGTGTTCCTCTTGAATTTGAGACTCTGCATTGGTACCTACCTGTAGGTACAAAAAACACCCACATAACACAACAGCTATTTTCAGAGCAAACTAACCTCTAAACACTCTACATAATTTTTTTACTCTATTTTTTTACACTGTTTTTCCCTGTGGTGCGCTCAGGGTGCGCGTGCCGGAGAGCGTACCCGGGAACGCACCCAGCGCTTACCCCACGAAATTTTAAAAAAAATTAGTTTTTTGGCCCTTCAGGGTCCTTCTAAGCCTCCCTCAAAAAACCTAGGGGGTCAGGGGGTGTCTACCCTGCCCCCTTTTAATCATTTCCCCCTTTTCTTTTCACCTCAGGTGTCTCGATTTTCCCGAGACACAAGATGGCGGACTCTCCGGACTGTTAAGGATGTTGACAGACATCATGCAGCCAATCAGCTTTCCGCTTGGGCACTCCCGTAGCGCACCGGGTGCGCTCCCCGGTACGCGTACCGGTGAGCGCTCGGAGCGCGCCTATTGATATATATGTTTTTTTGAAGTTGCTTTTCATAAAAGTCACTGGAGCAATTTCAAAGAAATATAGAAAAGGCCCTACTACATACCAGTACCTATCATTTTACCAACTTTGGTGTAATTCCATTCATCCGTTCGGGCTGTACCCTTGTCTAAATGTCCTATGGAAAATTGCATGGGGAAAACACATTTGAAAGTATTGAAATTTAGAACCAATCAAAATATTACTTTAGTTTTGAATTTGTGTGTGAAGAAGTTTGATTGGTTATGTATATATCTTAAATGAGAGGAAAACACGGCCATTTTGTTATACTCCTGTCTGAGGTACTTTTGAGAGGAATTTTGGCTGCTCAATTTCTGGACTTTCAATTACACAGTACTTACTCTTCTACTTTCAAAAAGGTGAGTTGTTAATATCTAAAGAGAACTATGTTGTACACTTTAAGATAATTTGGAAAATGTTTTCTGTTAGTTATTTACAGTCCTTCTGTTATAATTATGGATTAAGATAGGCTTCATCACATTCTGTGCTTTATATTTCTAGTTCCTGTCTGATACTATACACTGCCCAATTCATTTTAACCCCTTCACTGCGGCGGCTATTCCGCCGCAGTGCTAAGGGGGCGGGGCGGCCGCGCGGTGGCCGCATGCTGGTGACGGAACCGCTCCGTCACCAGCGTCGGTTGAGCTATGCTGGTGACGGAGCGGTTCCGTCATGGTCCGCCCCCGCTCAATAGAACCCTCAGCGCAGGCGCGGAATTCGCGCCGCGCATGAGCGTTCTATCGAGCGGGGCGGGCCATGAGGGAACCGCTCCGTCATCAGCACAGCGCACCCGCAGCTGATGACGGAGCCGTTCTGTCATCAGCATACAAGGGGTTAAAGAACTAAATACTTGATTAAGCTACTTTTATGTTATGTATTACTAAAAATGATAATTGAAAGTGATTACTTTTTTCTGCAATTTACAGCAAGAAATTTGAAATTAAAATGAATCAAAATGAGGAGACCAAGGAAATTTCATTTGAAATTTCAACAATATTTATTGAAATTCAAGATGACACGGAAAATTTTTGGGATGAATTTCTTGACGAAGAATTAATCGAATGTTTGGATACAATAGAATCATCATGGCACACTTATAATGAGGACATTTCTGATCATTTGATTGAAGAGGAAATTCCAGATGAGGACATGCTACAAGTTCTATTAAATTATGAAAATTCTGAACAATAAAATAATATTTACAAATTCAAAATTAGTTGACATATTATTCATTTTTATATCTAATTTATGAAGTAGTAGCGAAATGATTGCATTGAAGTGAATTTTAGACTCTGCATCGGTACCTACTTGTAGGTACTTAAATCACCCACATAACACAACAGCTCTTTTTAGAGCTACCCTAGCTCTAAGCACTCCAAATTCTTATTTAACACTATTTTCTTTCAATATTTTTCCCAGTGGGACGCTCTGGGTGCGCGTACCGGTGAGCGAACATGGGAACGCACACAGCGCTTACCCCGCGAAAATTTCAACAAAAAAAATAGTTTTTTTGCCCTTCAGGATCCTTCTAAGCCCCCCTAAGAAAACCTAGGGGGTCAGGGTGTGTCTACCCTGCCCCTTTTTAATCATTTGCCCCTTTTTTTTTAACCTCTTGTGTCTCCATTCTACCGAGACACAAGATGGCGGACTCTCCGGACTGTTTAGAATGTTGACAGACAACCAACAGCCAAGCAGCTTTCTGCTCATGCACTCCCGTAGCGCGCCGGGTCCGCTCCCCGGTACGCGTACCGGTGAGCGCTCGGAGCACGCCTATAGATATGTATGTGTTTTTGAAGTTAATTTAAAAAAAAAAACACTGGAGCAATTTTCACCGAATATAGCAAAGGCACATCTGCGTACCAGTCCCTACAATTTGGCAAAGTTTTGCGTAATTCCATTCAGCGGTTCGGGCTGTAGACTTGACAGACCGTCCTATGGAAATTAACATGGGGAAAAAAAGTTTTGGGATCCCCCTTTTTTCTCAGCCCCCAATTCACGAATCCCCCCGAATCTTTCAGGGAAGGAGCGGCGCGGAGCTGGCCAAAACTTTCGAAAATTACACACAAATTCCTCAACCGGCACCTGAGTTATTCCCAATAGAATGTTGCGGATTTCCTATGGTAGCTAGGTCCTAACTATAACTACCTACTGGCGACCGCCAGTATGTAATATATATATATATATATATATATATATATATATATATATATATATATATATATATATCCGGTGTGTCACGTCCCGGGTGTGGACTAGGAAGCATCTGGATCGCCCTACATCACCAGGCATTACAATTCCGCTATCAATGATAGTCCATGACCTACGTGGATAGACACCACCACTTGAGTGATGTCACGGACCTGCAATTGTCGGCGGTGTAAGGCTGGAAGTTTGGAGACAATAACGGATACAAAACTTCGCCCAGAAAAACACTGTGCATCCTTACCTGATCTCATTTGCAGCCAGCCTCAACCATGGGGAAATGAAGGGAATCTGGCTGATGGACCGCACATCGCAGCACTTTGGTGAAAGCAAACTACACTCTGGGAGCTGTAGTTTCACGTGGTGGATTACTGAGGCGGCTCCTTCCAAGTGACAATCAGGTGTGCAAGCAGATCTACTTTAGATGCCAGAACACTTTAAACTTTGGACCGCAGTGGCATTGGCAATTTACAAGGAAGCGCATCTGATGAAAGCTTATTGCTGAAACCCGTCATGCCAACCTTGACCAATAAGGAATTTTGTTTTGAATCCAGCGTGCCCCCTTGTCTATCTTGTGGAAGAGAGACGGCCTGTGGGAATACTAGCGCGAAGCAATACCGTGAAAGGGAGGCACCTTCCGAAGTATCCGGTGTGTCACGTCCCGGGTGTGGACTAGGAAGCATCTGGTTCGCCCTACATCACCAGGCATTACAATTCCGCTATCAATGATAGTCCTTGACCTAAGTGGATAGACACCACTACTTGGGTGATGTCATGGACCTGCAATTGTCGGCGGTGTAAGGCTGGAAGTTTGGAGACAATAACGGATACAAAACTTCGCCCAGAAAAACACTGCGCATCCTTACCTGATCTCATTTGCAGCCAGCCTCAACCATGGGGAAATGAAGGGAATCTGGCTGATGGACCGCACATCGCAGCACGTTGGTGAAAGCAAACTGCACTCTGGGAGCTGTAGTTTCACGTGGTGGATTACTGAGGCGGCTCCTTCCAAATGACGGCGGTTTTGAACACACTTGATAAATGTAAATGGCACTTGTAAATGTATTGATGAATGAAAGCCTCACAAGTGTGTCAATAATGTACAAAGTATGAATTGAACAATGTTTTAAGATGGCGCCCACAATTTTGCGGGTCGCTAATAGTCCTATTTCTGTTTCCATGATTTGAGTTACAAATGGCGCCGCGCTGCATGGCACGCTTAGACACAGAGGAAGGAAATTACGGAAACGCGTCTTTTTTGTCAGAGTAAATAAAGAACACTGCTTTGCCATAGTATCCTGCGAGTGCTGTCTCTTTTTCCTTGTAATGGGAGAAACTTTGAAGCTTGAACATATATATATATATATATATATATATATATATATATCAAAGCACAATCCTGGAGAATGAAATTACCATATATATATATCTGCTTATTCCAATCTAGTAAGCACGTCCCTCAATTCCAGAACGCAGCAAAGAAGAAGGAACGGAAAACCCAGGATGCAGGTGAGTTTTTTATTTTAAATCGCACCTCGCCAGCATAACGTTTCGGCCTTCACAGAGGCCATGGTCACATGACGCCATGAAGGAGGCAGGCAGTTTTTAAAGTGCTAGTGCCAAAAAAATCAATACATTGGATTGGTTGACCTAACCAAAAGGCGGGGTATTTAAAAATGAACATAGAAAAAATATTTGATTGAAAATACATAATGGGATAATCTCCGGAAGTATCAAACAATCACTAGTCAATTCATCAATTAGTAAATCATTGCATCAATAGATGACGATATTGATAAATATCTACAATAATTGATGTAAAATACTTAAAATACTCAATACATTATAGTGTTTGCAAACTGTATAATTGTAAGACATACAGATTAAAAACCACAAGTGAATCAGTCACCTACTTGCAATAATCTATTGATGTTGACATAAATGTTAAGCGGTATTTGTGTTAGCTGTATAACTTCAAAATCAGACCACACTTTCCCTTTATAGAGAATACGATTCTATGCTATCAGATGGATCACCACCTTATTATTTACCCTATTTATTGGAACGTCTAAAATAGAACACCCAGACCCACTAAGGACAACCAACTCAATGTGAAAATGTGAAAAATTAAACAGTTAAAGTAATGCTAGATGTTTCATGTAGGTTACTCCTAACCTACCACAAATATTCAAGGTGACACACATAGTGTAAGAACCGGAAGACAATATATGTATGCTGACCATCCAAGCTGGAAGTACATTTTAAGTTGGTCTAGCAGAAACAGTATAAGCAAATAATAAATGAAGTCAAAAAGAACCAGGTAACCTAGGCAACAATATCGAGGTCCCCACATATTAGACAATCAATCAAAAGGGGATGAAAGGGGAAGAAAGGCTATCTAGGGCAGCCCCCCACTCAACAATTCTGAAACAAAAAGCCCTATTCAGCCTGCATGCTATAAATCTCAGACTACGTAACTCAAGGGGCCATACCTCATATTGGCTCACCAAGCGGCTAGATTAAGCCAGTGCTGTGTTACAGGTCTGGGCACGCCTTAAGATATACAAAAAGAAATGTGCACAGGATACATCACATAAAGAAAATATGTGTGAGAGCAAGGAAAGTACCTCACGGACGTGACACCCGAGGGGGTTCCCGGTATACAAATGACCGGTCTACCCACTTCTCATCATCGGTTACTTTCCTTGCTGGGAGGATGAAAAAAGTGCAAGAAGAATGTGCACAAAACAGAATAGAGAGACAGAGAGGGAGTGTACAAATACACTACCTGGTAGGACAGAGAAAAGTGTTCAAGAAAAATTTAACAAGTACCTACACCCAACACCGACAAACATAAAATATAAAATGGTGAGGTTTGGCTGGCTGAATCGATTTTTATTCTGGTGCTGCCAAACTTCACCTTCTAAAAAATGGTTAAATTGATACCATTCATTGTTATGACTGGACCCACATATTAGAGGCAAGTATGGAAATCTTCTGTGGAATTAAGACCCCTCGGGGTCTTGCTGTCCATTTCTAGAATATATCTAGTTTCCAGTGATCTTAATTTGCCCTATATATATCCAAACGTAAAGTTTAAGCCCCGAAAGGAAGAAGCCACAAGATCGGTAATTTTGGATCCATTTCTTTATGAAAGCAGCAGCCAGCAGGAGATGCAGACAAACTTTCACCATCTGAGTCTACAGCCAGACCGGTTTCGGCATTACGATCCTTTCTTCAATGGCATCCATTTGTAATGATGATGTAGAGTGCACTCGATTTAAAAAGAGCCTGCCTCAGTGGGCGTGGTCGCAAAGCGGCCTTTTAGGTCTTGTAGTGCACACAAAAATAATAGTCTCAAGTGAGTTCATCATTAAAAAAGGGTAATGAAAATTAAAATCAAACCCAAGTGGGTCGGTGAAATGTTGCACTGAACTGTCCTGTTGCCATCGTTCTGCTGCTTCTGGACAGCCGGTCTCCCGCAGCACGATGGAACCATTGGGACGCGATCACATGGTCCGCAAACAAGCGGCAGGCTTTGCTTCCGCGGCTGGGCTTCAGCTGCTAATATCCAAACGTAAAGTTTAAGCCCCGAAAGGAAGAAGCCACAAGATCGGTAATTTTGGATCCATTTCTTTATGAGAGCAGCAGCCAGCAGGAGATGCAGACAAACTTTCACCATCTGAGTCTACAGCCAGACCGGTTTCGGGATTACGATCCTTTCTTCAATGGCATCCATTTGTAATGATGATGTAGAGTGCACTCGATTTAAAAAGAGCCTGCCTCAGTGGGCGTGGTCGCAAAGCGGCCTTTTGGGTCTTGTAGTGCACACAAAAATAATAGTCTCAAGTGAGTTCATCATTAAAAAAGGGTAATGAAAATTGAAATCAAACCCAAGTGGGCCGGTGAAATGTTGCACTGAACTGTCCTGTTGCCATCGTTCTGCTGCTTCTGGACAGCCGGTCTCCCGCAGCACGATGGAACCATTTGGACGCCATCACATGGTCCGCAAACAAGCGGCAGGCTTTGCTTCCGCGGCTGGACTTCAGCTGCTAATATCCAAACGTAAAGTTTAAGCCCCGAAAGGAAGAAGCCACAAGATCGGTAATTTTGGATCCATTTCTTTATGAGAGCAGCAGCCAGCAGGAGATGCAGACAAACTTTCACCATCTGAGTGCACAGCCAGACCGGTTTCGGGATTACGATCCTTTCTTCAATGGCATCCATTTGTAATGATGATGTAGAGTGCACTCGATTTAAAAAGAGCCTGCCTCAGTGGGCGTGGTCGCAAAGCGGCCTTCTGGGTCTCGTAGTGCACACAAAAATAATAGTCTCAAGTGAGTTCATCATTAAAAAAAGGGTAATGAAAATTAAAATCAAACCCAAGTGGGCCGGTGAAATGTTGCACTGAACTGTCCTGTTGCCATCATTCTGCTGCTTCTGGGCAGCCGGTCTCCCACAGCATGATGGAACCATTGGGGCGCCATCACACGGTCCGCAAACAAGCGGCAGGCTTTGCTTCCGCAGCTGGGCTATATATATATATATATATATTCACTGAAAAAAACATAGGATTCAGGGATGTTATAGTTAGAAATTAGCATATAAAAAACCTTAGAAATTCACTGAAAAAGACATTATAGTTAGTTCGACATTTCACTTGTCCAAAACCAGAGAAATTCTGCCGTTATAGTTAGTTGAGCTAAATATAACTCTCGCCCCAATGCACTACTGATGACATCACATATTACAATCAAAGAAGATCTCTACCTGTGCAATTCTATTCATGCAAATAGTCACTGTTGTCAAGAACACTAACAACTCAGGCCAACATAGTGATCTAGGACACCCTTATATAGGAATGATCAAAATAAGTTTATTATTGTTAATAATCTCTGTATCCAATGAACTTTGCTAAGACACATAAATAGATAAAATGTTCACACAGCACATCCCACAGCACATTCACTCATCCACATCATAGATCCAGATTCATAAGCACACATACTCGCACGTCAAGCAATATCAGACATCCAGTAATAGAGTATTTATATATAGATAAGAGAGTCCCCTACACAAGAGGTATTGTCCACTTTGCATGAGAAATGATTAAGCACATTAGACAATAAAGATTTAAGAACATGAGAAGATAACTAAACAATCACATGACAAATACAGTTTATATGAGTGAAAAGATGAACTTTTCTCGTAATTTGAGGGATTGTTCAGTCAAAAAGCTCCAATTTGCTCATCCAGCGCCAACTCGCGTTTCGGTGTTTAACCACTATGAGGATCTCACCTTCTTCATGGTGCATAGACCTACTGAATTAGTAGTGGGACATGCTGACATGTTAATGAATTATCCAGGAGGACTATTGAGAATACGAATGTAGCTGGGCCGCACAATAAATGCAAGGGCCTGAATCTATAGATATTGTAGTATAAGGAGAACTGTCACTGATAAAAATCAAATGCACGTGAATATAAGTTCCGTTGGGTATTGATTAGAAAGAACAGGAATGCCCACGTTTTGCAGACAATAAAAGAGCGGGAAAGGCGTTCAAGGTTGGCAGATATAGGAGGCACAAAGGATACAGAAAGAGACAAAACAGCTGAAGAAAGAAGTAATAGAGTTACAGAAAGAGGCAAGAGTGGTGCAGAAAGAGGGAAGAGAAGTGTAGAAAAAGGCAAGAGAGTTGCACAAAGAGGGAAGAGGGGTGCGGAAACAGGCAAAGGGGTGCAGAAAGAAGCAAATGAGATGCAGAAACAGGCAAGAGCAGTGTAGAAAGAGGCAAGAGAGGTGCAGAAACAGGCAAGAGAAGTGTTGAAAGAGGTAACAGAGATGCAGAAGGAGGCAAAAGAACTGCAGAAAGAGGCAAAAGAGTTACAGAAAGAGGCAAGTGAAGTGCAGAAGGAGGCAAGACAACTGCAGAAAGAGGCAAGGGAGGTATAGAAAGAGGCAAGTGAGGTGCAGAAAGAAGCAAGATAAGTGCAGAAAGAAGCAACAGAAGTGCAGAAAGAGGGAGGAGAGGTGGAGAGAGAGGCTAGAGAGGTACAGAAAGAAGCAAGACATGTGCAGAAAGAAACAAGAGAAATGCAGAAAAAAGGAACAGAGTTGCAGAAAGAGGCAAAAGGCGTGCAGAAAGACGTAATAGGGTACATAAAAAGACAAGAGATGTGCAGAAAGAGAGAAGAAGGGTGCTGAAAGAGGAAAGATTGATACAGAAAGAAGCAAGTGAGGTGCAGAAAGAAGCAACAGAGGTGCAGAAAGAGGCAAGAGAGGTGCAGAAAATAGAAGAGATTTACAGAAAGAGGCAAGAGAAGTGCAGAAAAAGAAAGAAATGTGCAGAAAGAAGCATCAGAAATACAGAAAGAGGCAAGAGTTGAGTAGAAGGAAGCAAGAGTGGCTTGCACACCATTAGTACCGATTTAACACTCACATTTAGCAATAAGTAACAGGTGACCATTATAGGTTTGTAAAGGGCCTTCCACCATGCTGTAATACTTGTTGCTGCATTTTTGGTAACGTTTGAGCTGTTTGAGCTAGAAACAAGGCTGTTTTTGTTCAGATCTGCAGTTTAGGGAGAAGATGATGGATTATGTGGGTAATGCGGAAAATGTATAATTTTGCGAAAGTCTGTGCAGCCAAACAGTCGCACAATTCTAGTGGCCCTGTTCATACCTCTGACTAGGTCCACAAGTGCTCCTCAGAGATTCCTTTTTTTTTGTCTCACTGAGTTCATAGTTGAGCTTCTATGGAAACGAGGAAGACTAAACCTGAGGTTACCACTCCATAACACTGACTACCATACTACGTAAGTACTCGCCATAACACCTAATCCCACTATACATCATTCCTATACACTAAATACCACATACTTTCTATCCACATAATTTCATTGCACAACTTACCACATAATTCCACTACACACAAAGCACATCCACTCCACTCCAAAAAGCATTAGTAAAAAATGTTTACATTTACAACGCCAATTAACTCTAACTCTCGCAAATGCAAAACCTATTACATTGCAAACAATTCTTTAACTAGTAGTCGCATTTGCAGAGTGGTGAGGAAAGGGTGCTGGGCCTCCGACCAGCGCTCAGGAATTCCACTGCGTAGGACTTACTGGAGGTACCAGGAGGGCTTCTTGGCCCCCAAAGTCCCTCACGAGTAAGTGGACTTCATACCCCATCCTGTAGTCTGCCAGGAGGCTCATTTGCAGAGTTGTGGATAAAGGGGGGCGTGGCCTCCGAAGACGTCTTAGTAGTCCCACTGTGTGAGACTTACTGGAGGTAACAAGAGGGTTAGTTGGCCCCCAAGGACATCCTTGGGGCCAACTACCCCTCCTATTACCTCCAGGAAGTCCCACACAGCAGGATCACTAAGTTCTCATAGCAGGCCACGCCCCCTTTGCCCACCACTCTGCAAATGCGCTCCCTGGTGCGCTCTTGGATGGGGATTGAAGCCCCCTTCGCTGCTGGGGGTCCTTAGGGGCCAACTCTCTACCTACCTCTTACCTCCAGTAAGCCCCACACATTGGGATTGCTGAAAGGTGGACACATGCCAAGCACCCTTTCTCCACTACTCTGCAAATGCACCTCCTGGCATGCTCTTGGTTGGGGGATGAAGTCCCCTTTCCTCCTGAGGGTCCCTGGGGGCCAACTTGACCCTTCTGTTACCTCCAGTAAGCCCCATACAGCTGGATTGGGGAGAGTGCTCAAAGGCTATGCCCCCTTTTTACACCACTCTACAAACATGACTCCTGGCACACTGCTGCTCGGGGGATGAAGTCCACCTTAGTCCTGAGGTCCTCAGGACACAAGAGGACCTCATCGCCCCGCCAAGAGGCGCGTTTTCAGAGTGGTGCAGAAAGGGGCGTGGCCTCAGAGCACCTCTCTGCAATCCCACTGTGTGAGGCTTACTGAGGTACTTGGTAGGCAAGTTGGCCCCTAAGTACCCATAAGATTCTAGGGGACTTCATCCCCCAACTCAAAATGCGCCAGGAGGCGCGTTTGTAGAGTGGTGCAGGAAGGGGGCGGGGCCTCCGGCGAGATGCTGGCTTCTGTTTTCTTTTTCTTTTGTTAGAAGGGGGGCTGTGTGTTCCCCCTACTCTTAACATTTTTTGGGCCCTGGGGACCTCATTTTCCAGAGCCTGAACATTTTTTCAGGCCTTGCCGGGAGAGAGCCGCATGGCCCCCCTCCCCTGGGCCACTTCTGGCCTTGGGGACCCCATCCCCCAGGTCCTGGCCAGCCAGGATTTTTTGGGGGGAAGGTGGCTGCGTGGACCTCCTCCTAAGGCCAATTATGACCCGGGTGCCTATCCCCCAGGGCCGGCCTTCCTTTTTAAAAAATAAAAATGAAAATAAAGGGGAGGGGGGACAAGTGGCCCCCCTCCCAGGCCGGTCCCCCCTCCCCGGCCACTTCTGGCCCCAAGGACCCCATCCCACGGGACCGGCGCTCAAGTTGGGGACCGTGGGGGGAGCCCCAATGCACCCACTGTCCCTGCTGGCTCCCCACCTCCTGCAGGAGCCGGCATTGCTTTTGGGCAAGGGGAGCTGCTAACATGCAGCTCCCCTTGCCCAAAAGGGACATTGCAGGAGCCAGCCCTGGGGGGTGGTGGTCCCCAGGGCCACTGAGGGCTCCGGAAAGGGGGTTGTGGGCCCCCAACTGTTTAAAGCCCTGGAGAGGTGGTGGTCCCAGGGCTTGGGGGTCTGCTAGGCCCCCCAAAATATAATTAATGTAGACCCCGGGGAGGTGGCGGTCCCTGGGGCTTGGGGGACCCGCAAGGCCCCCCTGCCTCAAATATATTAAAGCCTCGGGAAGGTGGTGGTCCCCGAGCAGCGTGGGGGGGAGTTGGAGCAGCCCTTGCATTTTTTTTCAAGTTCCGGAGACCGCCCTTATGCATAATAAACTATGCCCTGGGGAGGTGGCTCTCCCCAGGGCAGAGGGGGCCTCTGCGGGCCTCTGCGGGCCCCCACATATAATTTCTCTATTGCCCCCGGTAACCTCGCCCACTCGGGGGCTCAAAGAAACGAAGCGGGGGAGACCGGGTGTTTCTACCCTGTCCCCTTTTCTTGTTTTTTATCTTTTTTGTTACTGTTTTCTTGTGACTCAGTACCGAGTCACAAGATGGCTGCGAACACTTCCTGGTTTGGAGTGTTGGCAGCCAATCAGAGTGCTCTCCATCTAAATTTGAGAACTACCCATAGTTCTCTCCTTCTTTTTTGCATAATTTATGCATCACTCTATGCCTGAAAGGGTTTTGTTTTGACTAATACTGGGTGCTCCCTTGTGTCTGGACAAAAATATACATCTCTGAAGAGCTCTAATTAGAGCGAAACACTGTGTCAGGGGTTTCTTTTGCTCATTTCAGGTTAGCTTGAGTTGGTATTTTACCAATTCAATGCTGTAATACTGTTCCTGGAGTGATAAATGGCTTTTGTCGTTTTACAGCTCGGCAAGGACAGCACTGTGCTAGTCCTATGCTTAAAGACTTTGCTGTAGAAATGGCAAAAGACTTTGTCCTTTTCTATCTCGGTGTGGATGGCACTGTGCTAATCCTATGCTTAAAGACTTTGATGGAAAAACAGACATTTGAGGTGAGCATATTTAAAGTGTCACTGGTGTTCAGAGTGCTCTAACAGGAGCTGCTTTCCACCTAAATTTGAGACCTACCCAGAGTTCTCTCCTTCTTTTTTGCATAATTTATGCGTCACTCTATGCCTGAAAGGGTTTTGTTTTGACTTATACTGGGTGCTCCCTTGTGTCTGGACAAAGCTATACCTCTCTGAAGAGCTCTAGTTAGAGCGAAACACTGTGTCAGGGGTTGCTTTTAATCATTTCAGGTTGGCTTGAGTTGGTATTTTACTAATTCAATGCTGTAATACTGTGCCTGGAGTGATAAATGGCTTTTGTCATTTTACAGATCGACAAGGACAGCACTGTGCTAGTCCTATGCTTAAAGACTTTGCTGTAGAAATGGCAAAAGACTATGTCCTTTTCTATCTCGGTGTGGATGGCACTCTGCTAATCCTATGCTTAAAGACTTTGATAGAAAAACAGACATTTGAGGTGAGCAGATCTAGAGTGTCACTGGTGTTGAGAGTGCTCTAACAGGAGCTGCTTTCCACCTAAATTTGAGAACTACCCAGAGTTCTCTCCTTCTTTTTTTGCATCATTTATGCGTCACTCTATTCCTGAAAGGGTTTTGTTTTGATATATATATATATATATATGCTACACAAGGGTAGACCACTCCTATCTGAGTAAACTACTGAATAGGGTTCACCAAAATATTCGAGAGTGGGAAAAAATGAAATTACTGAGTTGGGATGAAACTAAATTCCTAATTAATGAGAATCCCACCACCCCTACATTTTACCTACTCCCCAAGGTGCACAAGAATCAAACTCAACCCCCGGGAAGGCCGATTGTATCTTCCATAAACAGCCTCTTAGAGAATGTCTCCCATTATGTCGATCACTTTCTGAA
This sequence comes from Lissotriton helveticus, assembly GCF_964261635.1. Classification (NCBI taxonomy): domain Eukaryota; kingdom Metazoa; phylum Chordata; class Amphibia; order Caudata; family Salamandridae; genus Lissotriton; species Lissotriton helveticus. The sequence goes on along the minus strand of NC_136072.1, from coordinate 231,636,809 downwards.
AAATTATGTCAAAGATCTAACCTCACATCTAGAAGATACTAAGGACTTTCTACAAAAAGTTGAAAATATCAACTGGGAGGCACATTTTTGGCTAGTATGTCTAGATGTCGAAAGTTTGTACACCTCTATTCGACACAGAGATGGTCTGAAGGCTTGTGAATATTTTTTGAAAACAAGGAGCAGACATTTGGAAACTCATTCTAAAATGTTGCTTCAAATGATTGAATTGTGCCTAGATGAAAATGTCTTCCTGTTCAATGGGTCTCTATACAAACAAATCCAGGGAACTTCTATGGGCACCTGCTTTGCCCCCAGCTACGCCAACCTTCTGGTGGGCTGGTGGGAGGAGCAGGTGCTCAGGAACGACGACTTGGAACATTGGACCAAATGCGTGAATGTCTGGCTCCGCTATATAGATGATGTCTTTTTTGTGTGGGAGGGGAGTGAGAGAGACCTAATTGGATTTGTGGAAGCACTTAATTTGAACAGCCTGAATCTAAGGTTTACTATGCAGCATAGCCAGCAGACGATCGATTTTCTTGATATCAAACTGGTTATCAAGAACAATACGATCGAAACAGAGATCTTTAGAAAAACAACAGCAGGAAACTCCGTGCTCCACTCTAATAGTTGCCACCCCCCTAGCTTTAGGTGGGCAATCCCTTTTGGCGAGTTTCTACGCGCCAAGAGGAACTGCAGCACTGAAGAAAAGTACCAGGAACACAAGAAAATAATGCATGATCGGTTCAAAGTGAGAGGTTACCACGCCAATATGCTGAAAAAAGGTGAAGATAGAGTAGCCCTCATCCAGAGAAACGAAGCATTATTTAAAGACCCCAGAGCCAGTCCCCCTAATCCGAAAGCTCCAATAAGACTGATAACCACCTACAATACCCAGTCCTCAGCTTTCAGCCAGATAATAAGAAAGAGATGGGATATCCTTTTACAAGATAAGGTGCTAAAAGAAAGGCTAGACCCACACCCCTCCATCACGTATAGAAGAGGAAAGTCTATCAAAGATCTAATAGTGCAGAGTCACTTGGATAAGAAGAAGATCTGGCTGTCAGCAAAAGGAGGGTTTTTTAAGTGTGGGAAGTGCAAGGCCTGTAGCCACAGCTCCAACGTGAGGGAAGTCGAGCTCAAAAGGATAAAAAGGAAATGGAGAATAACTAAGAACATCCAGTGTACCACTGACTATGTCATTTACGTTGTTACCTGCCCTTGTGGCAAATGGTACATAGGCTCTACCATTTTCCCCGTAAAAAAGCGAATCTTGGAGCACTGGCGTGCAATCACTAACAAGGACTTTGCATACAGTACGGCCAAACACTTCCACCAGTACCATGATGGAGATTGGACCAAAGCGAAATTTTTCGCACTGGATTCAATCCCCAAACATATCAGAGGAGGGGACCGTTTGACAGCTTTACGCAGAGCAGAGTCCAAATTCATTTTACAAGCAGGGTGTGTCTTTCCTTTTGGGATGAATAATGACGAAGAGATGTATGTACATTTGTGAATTGCTGATCTGCACGCTTCCCATTTTTTTCCCCCTTAGGAGACTCTGTTTTCATGACATATATCTCCAAATATGTCTTTTTAATTATTATTATTTGTTTTTCAGTAACGTTTGGTTCTTTGCTGACTTTAGCTATGATCATTTCGAAATAACGAACAGGTTATATTATGGAATATTATGATTTCGTGCATTAAGCTATGATGTCCTAAAAATGAATATGTACAGTTGGTTTAAGCATACTAACATGTTCTGTCCTCATTGTTTCTCTTCCCCTAGAGTGTAAGACCTCGTCTTGATATGAAGCGACAAACCACTGATAGAAAATATTGCTATGAGCACCACTGCTTCACATGGATTTATTGATTACGACTATGAGCACAAGATAATTCTCCCCCCAAAATTTTTTTTTGTTGGGGTGAAGGATAAAACACCTTAGAGTAACGTATTCTCATTATGTGACGACATTGACTAGACATAGACCATAGCCTTTTTTCCACCTATTTTTGAAACGAATGAAATGAGATTGGAACACATAAGATGACGATATAGAGGGTACTACACCCGAGCGATCTCAATCCTTAGAGATATATCTATATCCCCCCCCCCCTTTTTTCCAAATCACATATTCCATCACTCTCTTCTTTTCTTCTCCATTATTCTCAACCTGTCTGTTCGGTAATTATACTATGGGTACTATACCCTCAATGTGCAAAGTGTTACGTGATACATTTAATTTGAAATGTAATGTTTCACTTACTTATTTTCTTTAGAAACCAAACAATTGGGGAAATGCATGATTATAGATTCTCAACGAGTTTCTGATGTTGCTAAGAATAAATGCATGGCATTTAAAGAGATCTCCGTGTGATGTTTGTAAACACGGAGACCTCTCTTCCCTTTCTATGATTTTGTACAAGTACTTAAGGATGAGTAAAAAAATGACGGTCATGTGACCAAGAGCCCGTGAGCTCGAAACGCGTCGTTTGTTTATGCCCAAATAAACAACTTTCAAAGTACCTGATGGTGTGGCTTGTCATCCTTGTTTGGAACGAGAGGATTCTGTGGATATATATATATATATATATATATATTCACTGAAAAAACCATAGGTTATAGACCATATATATTTAGGAATTAGCATTTACAAAACCTTGAAAATTCACTGAAAAACCATAGGTTATAGACCATATATAGTTAGGAATTAGCATTTAAAAAACCTTATTTTACTCACACAAAACCATTGAAATTCCATATATAGTTAGTTGCACTAACTATATATCGCGCACCCGCAATCCACTGCTGATCATGTCACATATTACATCATTCATGACATGGTCAGTGACATCACTGATGACATCACTGATGACATCTCAAATGACATCACTGATGACATCACTGATGACAACATCCAGTGACTGTATGTTTCTGTAAAGTTAAAATATGTCTTACATATTGAAGAATGAGTGGATGTATAAGTGTCTGGATGAAGGATTTAGTAGGTGCGTGACTGACTGTATGAGTGAGTGATTAAATGCATGGGTTAGTGACTAAACTGTCTTAATTTGTGCATCATTATGCCTGTTGTGATGTAAACTGCTGCATGTGTTGATCATTAGCTATACGACAGGCTATATGTGTTATTGATTGGTTGCCCAAGTATTTGTATGGGAGATTGAGTTTGTGTGGGGGTGGCTGGGAGGTGTGTGACTCTGTGCATAGATGTGTGAGCAGTTGATTCACTAGGTGTATGAGTTCAAGAGTGCATGTGGAAACAGCTACATGGGCAGTTGACTGTGTGCATGAGTGTATTGATGAGTGAATGGATATCTCAATGCTACATGTCATAGTAAGTACATATGTAAAACACAGTACATGTGAGAGTTGGCATATATAAATAACTGTGCATGAGAGCCACTGAATGTGTGAGTGGTTGTATGGATCATTGTGAACTTGTATCAGGGATTGTATAAGAGAGTAAATATGTGTTAGTATATGTTTGAATAAGTAAGGTGTGTATAACTGTATAGTTGAAGAAATGGAGGTGAGATTGTTTCTTTGCATGACTGACTAGGTGTGTGAGTAACTCCATGGATGAGTGACAGTGTGTGAGTGTCTGCATACACTGAGTGTATCTAAGGTTATATTAGAGTCTGAAGAGGTTTATCGTATTAGCACAAGAATGATGTCAAATGAGATGTCATCATTGATGTCATCAGTGATGTCATTTGAGATGTCATCAGTGATGTCATCAGTGATGTCACTGACCATGTCATGAATGATGTAATATGTGACATGATCAGCAGTGGATTGCGGGTGCGCGATATATAGTTAGTGCAACTAACTATATATGGAATTTCAATGGTTTTGTGTGAGTAAAATAAGGTTTTTTAAATACTAATTCCTAACTATATATGGTCTATAACCTATGGTTTTTTCAGTGAATTTTCAAGGTTTTGTAAATGCTAATTCCTAACTATATATGGTCTATAACCTATGGTTTTTTTCAGTGAATTTCAATGGTTTTTTAATAGCAAATATCATAAGCTGTCGAATGTCAAGTACGTGGTAAATAAAAACATTTTCGTGTTTATGCACACTGATCTGCTTTGAATGCTGCCCCCCACCCCTCATTTCTATTAGGAGTACTCTCTCTTTGCAGATAGTGAAGGGTAGTTGTGTTACTTTCTGTAGGTCTCGCTGTGAAAGCGCCAGGATACTCTTTTTGAGTCGCTGTGCGCTATACAAATAAAGTGTAACATAACATAACATAGTTAACGCAGGCCTTTGCCCCCGTTGTAATCCGTCGTGCCTGCTTCTCTCTCCATTTGATTGATTGTTCTCTTTGGTTCATTCTCTATTTACAAACAAGCACAGAGTCGCAATACTCTGTTTAGTCTTTGCAGATAGCGAAAAATCGTGTAAAAAAACAAAAGGAATCGAGCAAAATCAGTAGGCCACTAATGGGATCTCTTTTTGACCTCGCTAAAATAGAAACATTAGGAACAACCTGTTGAAAATAGCAATGTGTATGTACATAAGCGGCGTTCATTTGTGTTCACAATACCCCTTGTTGATTGTTTGAATCGAGCATTGAATTGTTCGAAGTTGGTTCTCTTAAGGATCTTCTCCGCCTGCAAACGAGGAAGAATAGGAATATTCTCTCTCCCTTTGCAGATAGTGAAGGGTAGGTAACGCAAACCTTTAACACGTCGTGCCTATTTCGTTCCTCATTGATTGATTGTTTGCCTAAACATTGACTGTTTGGGAATTGGTTCTTTTTGGAGGTATTCCCTGTTTGCAAATATACGTAGGAAAATCTTTGCAAGTAGTGAAAGGGTACGTAATGCGGACCTTTCTCCCCCGTTGTAATCTGTCATGCCTATCTACTCCCCACTGATTGATGCACCTGTTTCACCCGGACCATTTACTAGAGATACGTCATCTGGCCCGACCAGAGAGCACCCCTAGTGAAAAGGACATATGCAATAATAACGAAGTGATCACTGTATCCTGTTAACAGAAACTTTAGCATGAAACAACCTGGAAAGAAAAGAATAGGAAAACGAAAATCAGTAGGCCACTGATGAACTTTTTATTAAATAACAAACAAAGAAACGATAACAATACGTAATGATAAAACCTATTATTGTCCTAGAAACAAGAAACGTTAGAAGTAAGCCTGTAATAAGAAACCTGAAAATATCGCCCCTCACTGCCCCAAAACCTGTCTGTCCCACCGCCTGCCACGGCCAAATAACGGCAAACTGGGAAAGATACAAGTCAGCAGACATCCACCCCATTCTAGAAACTTCCAAAGTGCAACAGGTTTTCGGCTACGCCCAGCCGGAAGCAACACATATAAGGCGGGTCCTGCTGCCACGCCTCGGCCAGGAGATCATCACCTAGGGTGTAGCCGGAGGAGAGGCCGAGGCCAGCGGGACCCAGCCAGGGGGATTTACAACACTGGACAGTTTTAGGTGGGGGAATGTCCGTGTCCTCGACCCTCCCCTCTCTCTCCCAGTCCGGCCGCGGTGGCCCTTGAGAGTTGCAGGTTGTCCCCCCACACTCTCTCCCGGTCCGGCCACCAATGGCCGGGGGCTGGGGCCGACCGGATCCGGCTGCAGCCGATGAGCCAAGGAACACGTTCATGAGGCCAGAGCAAAGGGCGTCCGGCTGCCATCCACCGGAGGTCCGGCCCGAAGACGGACTGGACATTTCTTCTTTCTTCTATAATTGCTGCAACAACCCTGGGGGGGGGATGTCTTGCACATGCCTCCGACCCCCCCCCCTCGTCCTCATCGCCTGGTCCGGCCATAACAAATCTCAAGCGAGACGCCGTGGGGTGCACTGGGAGGGAGAGACGGTGCGAACAGGCCTCTCCCGCCTCCCCAGGTGGAGGCTTCCCAGCTGCACCCTCAGCGCTCCACGCGCCCGGAAAAGGATCCGGCTGCAGCCGATGAGCCAAGGAACCCGTTCATGGGGCCAGAGCAAAGGGCGTCCGGCCGCCATCCACCGGAGGTCCGGCCCAAAGACGGACGGGACATTTCTTCTTTCTTTTATAATGGCTGCGAAAACACTGGGGGGGGATGTCTTGCACATGCCTCCGACCCCCCCCCCCTCATCCTCATCGCCTGGTCCGGCCATAACAAATGTCAAGCGAGACGCCGTGGGGTGCACTGGGAGGGAGAGACGGTGCGAACAGGCCTCTCCCGCCTCCCCAGGTGGAGGCTTCCCAGCTGCACCCTCAGCGCTCCAGGCGCCCGGAAAAGGATCCGGCTGCAGCCGATGAGCCAAGGAACCCGTTCATGGGGCCAGAGCAAAGGGCGTCCGGCCGCCATCCACCGGAGGTCCGGCCCAAAGACGGACAGGACATTTCTTCTTTCTTCAATAATGGCTTTGACAACACTGGGGGGGATGTCTTGCACATGCCTCCGACCCCCCCCCCCTCGTCCTCATCGCCTGGTCCGGCCATAACAAATGTCAAGCGAGACGCCGTGGGGTGCACTGGGAGGGAGAGACGGTGCGAACAGGCCTCTCCCGCCTCCCCAGGTGGAGGCTTCCCAGCTGCACCCTCAGTGCTCCAGGCGCCCGGAAAAGGGTTCTTCCACTGTGGCGATGCTGCAACGTCTCGCCCGGCAGGGTGGAGCCCGTCCGCTCATTTGACCCCACGATCGCCAGTAGCTACCGAACTCTCAAAATGGCGGTCGACCTGGCAAGAGCGGGCCCAGCATAAAGAAATGGCCCGGTCACTGGTTGACTCCACCACCGTAGTCCTCCACGACCTTGAAGATTCTAGAGGAGCCGCGGGAGTCTCCGACCCCCGCAGACACCCCCGATGGGGAATGACTGCCATGATCGCCCGTGGAGTGACGAAAGTGTATCCGCGGGACGTCGGCGCTCCCATGCTGGCGCCAGCCTCAGTTTGAATGACTAGAATCCAGCAGACCTCAGTTCCGGTGAAAGCACAGTGTGACCCGGTAGGAAAAATTGTTGCACCCCCTCCCCTTTTTGACTGATAGTTCAAACCACTGATCCTTTCCTTTGCCCTTTTACCGGAACTTTGGACTGCCTCCCCCTCTTTTACATTTTCTAGAGAAAACAAAACATTAACCACTACATTAGCATAGCAGTTGACACCAGAACTGTTTTCAAATTGAAAACCAACAACATCTTCAACAGAATCCTTTTTGTTTCTGCTGCGACCCTGCTACAGCACAGGCATTGTCCCCAGCAGTAATTCTGCAATGCCGGTAATTATAGCTGTGGTGCCTACTGGACTCACTCACCCCCACGGCGCCCCACGCCGTTATTTGCTGGGCGGCAACTTACTAGACATCACCTTTGTGACATCCAGATTTCAGCGCTTTCTGCTGCCTTGGAACTATTCGCACAACAGACCGCTACTGACAATCCACCCCCCGGGACGCCCCACGCCGGATACCCAAATCAGTGCGGCACCCAGGCAACATCTTCTGAATTTTCATAATTTGAAAGAACTAGTAACATGTCCTCATCAGGAATTTCCTCATGAAAACTCTGCAATGATGATTCTTGTAACTCTATGGTCTCCAAACATTCGATAAATTCGCCATCAAGAGATTGATCAAAAAAATCATTCAAGTCATCTCCTCCTTGTGAGAATATTTCATTATTGGTGCTGTCAATTTCAATAAATGTATTGGATAATTCAAAAGAAATTGCCACGGTCTCTTCGTTGTTAAAATGTTTTTACTGTTTTTGTTTTGTTGTATATATTTATAAGTTATTAAAGTTTTATAATCCTACTACTTTGTTGGACTGCTATATATTTTTAATATGACACATAATTGTAAAAACTTTGATGTACAAACAGTCATCCCTGGAATCTTCCGCTTCAGGCTCGGTCCCCTCCCCAATCACAATACAGGATGGTTTTCAGATAGTAGGAACACGTGTGGTGTGACGGATCTCATCGGGTGTGGGCCTTGATCTACTATAACTCCTTTGAAGAGGGGTGATTCTTTACAGCTGGGGCCATAAACTACATCTGCAGGGCTAGCTGATAGCCTGGACAATCGGACACAGAGGAAGAGGAGTGTCAGAGGGTGCGGTAGTGAATAGGGCGAAAGGGAGGTGTCGGGCGGGCACAGAGTGTGATTCTCAGGGAAGAGCAGCGCAGATGGGGGGAGGTTTATTGCCCATGCATAAGACAGAGAGCGGGGGTGACCAGTGCCTGGGGAAGATGCTTGCGAGGGTGGGGAGCCATGCTACGAATCGACAGCGTGCAGAGAGTGGGTCTGGTCAAGGCATCTAAAATGGCTGCCGTGCACGACAAAAGTGTGGCATTTCAAAAAAGGCAAGATGGCGCAGACAATGTTTTTCAACACTTCCTCATTTCCTTCGAATCGAACGTTAACAGACGTTGGTGCATATTACCAAAGTTAAGCGATATTTATCGCTAACGATGCTTAGCAACAAATTTTTTACCGCTAAGCATCGTCAGAAATTATCGAAGATAAACCTTGCTATTATCAAGGTTTATCGCAAATGCGATAAAAAACGGCCGCAATACATGAATATCGCTAAAAAGTCAGCGATATTCATGCATTACCGAGCTAATGCTCTTAGCCATGTTATCCACCTCCCATTGGATAACATGGCTAAGAACTGCTCAGGCAGGTGTTAGTTTTTGGAGATATTCGCGCTTAGCGCGAATATCTCCAAAAGTTGGTAATAGGAGATAGATATCTTGCATGTTGTAATGCAAGTTATTGTGGTATATGGAACTCATACCATAATCTCTCAGGAAAGCAGAAACTGATCCTTTTGGGACCGCCTGAGAAGGCCTAGGGGGTGAGGGGTACTCTACTTTTGTCGTGTATTTCTATAGGTTCTGAATCGATCCCCCTATTCCTGACCCTATTCTGGTTAAACTACCTAGCTAGTCAACTAACAGTCAGCCCATGAGGCAAGAAATCCCCCATGATGCAGATACCGTTATCTGACGCAGTCACACTACGGCACAGGAACGTGTTATCTGATTAGGTCATAACGCTTGAGATCTAATTAGACAAGCGACATTCCTCCAGCCCCTGATAAGGCATACGACGTTCTCATAACAAATCAAACCTATGACAACCTGGATAATCCGTGCGGCCATTGTTTTGATTTCACAGAGAACTTTAGTAAAGAATGTGCTAACGAGCAAGTCGTATGACATCTTTATTGACGTACCTATGTCCATCCTTACGTCAATCCCGGCACCTTTAAGGTATAAATATTGCCGACCTTGCCCTATGCAAACACACGCGTGGTGACAAGACGGAGCAGCCATACTTGCCGAAGCCGAGAACAGAAGCAGACCCCGCAGGCAGCAGCCCCGCCTTCCTGACGCGCTGAGAGACGCGCTGCTATCTCAAGCCGAGAGACCCAGCACCGGCGCTTCTGGGCAGCCCCCGCAGGCAGCCTGGAATATCGAGAGCAGAGAAAGAGATACCATTTCTCACTCATCCTAAATTCCAGGTACAGAACTGAATAACCCCTCCTAGAGAATTCTTTAGTTATTCACTTGGCAAAAACAAACTTAACTTAAACTGTAACTTTCTATTCCCGCCCACGTATTAGACTTAGGTCAGGTACACGGGGTAGGCGTATTTAGAAACACCAGTTGAGTACGTTTAGTCAAATGTATATGTGTATGTAAATATATTTTAATCATTTTAAAACATCATATGGCTCAGAAACCATATCAATGTTTTTACAGTATTATTTTATACTATTGCTTCTAATGTATGCACTTTACTTAACTATAAGTATTGCAATAATATCGATCCATTTCTCTTGTACGAGAAAAGAGACTGATCAATAAATAACATCTTTTATTGAACACGCCCGTCTCTTCCTTTTCTCTACATTCTGATGAGACTAAGAATGCACGTACTGACTGAGTAAAATAATTGCCTTGTGCTCACACGACTCTTGAGATTGACTCTTGATTAGGGGAGAGCAAAGTTGTCATGTTCTATGGTTGTCAGAAACTAAATCCCTTCTTGTCTAATCAGGGAAGTTAATCCTTCCTTGAACATTCGAGAAAGTTTCTAGCGAACTCTGAGCTTAGCTGGCAAACCCAAAAATTAAGTCTAGCATCGACAGTAGTAGACCTAGTTAACGTCTGGCCTAGGCCTTTACTGCTGTAGGTACTATTCCAATGCGCAGAGCCTATTGGGAAAATAGGAGCTACACTACATGATTTTCCTAGTCTTATCTCCCTCTATACGTAATGTTATCTCGTATATCTTGTGGGGCTTGCTAACTCTGGTGTCTGCAGTTTCCACTTGAAGATATTCATTCGTGTCCACTGTCTCCAGATGATTCATAAGGACTTTGCGAGCTATGCTCACCTCTGCTGCGCTGTCTAGCATTGTCTGAGCCCACTCTCCGTTTTTCAGTTGTGTCCTCAGTATTCTCGGCATTGTTAACTACCTTGATACTGGCTACCTTCTTTTTGGGAAATTGTAATTTCTTTTTCAGTTGAGCAGGTTCCTTGTCTTTGGACTTGGCGTGCTCTTCTGATCGTCCTCTTCTTTCTGATTTCTGCGAGGAATTCTGAAAAGATTGAGAGGGACGTGTATCAATGTCTTGATATCTATCAGGTTTTTTAATATTATCCCTATTTCTAAGGTTATATCTATTCCCAGAGGGTTCACTCTGGGGTGACCTTTGTCTCGGGTTTGGAGATTTCTCTCTTCGCCTAGGAGACCTTCCTCTGGACTGGAATTTCTTTTCTTTAGGATTGGATTGTTTGTTTCCATCCCAGTTCTTTTTTGGTGAATTATTATTATTAAAAAATATTTTTTCTGGACTTGTAGTCAGTTGCGGTTTTACTGGTATTCCACCTAGACTATCTCTGCCTAGTTCTTCATAGGATTTTTCTATGATTCTGGCAATTTCAGCTGGTTGGTCTGCTATATCTGTCTCTTTTAACCTCTGGCGGATCGCCACGTTTGCTGCTTCACCCTTTATGTTGGCTAGTAATATAGCCGAGACCTGCTTGAAGTCTTTTAGTAATTTCATACCAAGAGTTAAAGCAGGTTCTGGACCGTATTCATCTTGAATTTGTTTTAGCACATCTGGTATTACCGAAATGGATGGAACACCGTGCGTTTTTGTGTAGATGGAAGCAAAGACTGTACCCCAAGTGTCACAGTCCTCAATGTGTGGTGTGATTCCCATTGGGAGACATATAGTCAGAATCCTGTGTTTTTCCAATGGGGTGGTGTCAGGAAACACCGCCTCTATTTGGGTAATTTTCTGTGCCAACCAGAATGGTATTTGTTCCCGTTTAGCTGGGACTTTACCTAGGCAGGATTGGATGTTCTGTGGTGTAATTTTATTTGTGTTCCCCTGGTGAGGGGTCAGCTGTGGAAGTTTAATCGCTGGCTGAATTGTTGAAGTCCGCATTACATACTGAACTAATTGTCTGTGAATTTTTAGTAGTTGTTTTAGCTGTATTAGCAGCTCTGCTGCAGGCATTCTTTCGATGTCTGGATATGGTGTGTATCCGGCTAGGACCGGCCACGTTGCTCCTGGTCTTCCTAAAGGACCGAGCCTTGTAATGTGATTATTATGTTTTAGGGCGCCATCAAATAAGAGCAAATGCTCTTGGAATTTGAGTGGTACTTCCACCTCCTCGAAAGGAGTGTACTCATTAGGAGGTTCCTCTACTTTGTAATAGTGGAAGTACTTTGTTATAGTATTAGCTGCTGGAAAATGTATCCATGTATAGTATACCTCTGTCTGCCGATATTCGTGTGCCTCGATTACGAATATGACTGTGCCACCTCTAGGTGTCAGTCCATTTTCTATAAGTTTTAAGGTTATAGATCTCCTTTTGGCGACCGGAATGAGTATTATATCCGCGTCTGCTGCTTGCATGGTAGCATCAGCATCTGCTATTTCAGTAGCTAATCTAGTAACCTCTCGTTCTTCATCGCTGTTCATTTTGCTGACAGGATGGTATTATGTTTATTTGTAGATCAGGTTTCTTTATGGAAACAGAGATTAGATGCACAATATTTTGGAACTGTTTTATCCTTCAACGTTGACTAGACCAAGAACCATACATAGGAGTTCCCTCCTGCGAGGTTTTGGAGGATATTATAACCTTTCACCCACTCCAGACGTCTTTGGAGTATTTGGGAAAAGGGGTCTGAGTGAGAAAGCACGACTGAGTTACTCTAAATGTCTTACGTTAGTTTTATCGCCCTTTCCAAACACGTTGGGCGCCATGTAGTGTAGCTCCTATTTTCCCAATAGGCTCTGCGCATTGGAATAGTACCTACAGCAGTAAAGGCCTAGGCCAGACGTTAACTAGGTCTACTACTGTCGATGCTAGACTTAATTTTTGGGTTTGCCAGCTAAGCTCAGAGTTCGCTAGAAACTTTCTCGAATGTTCAAGGAAGGATTAACTTCCCTGATTAGACAAGAAGGGATTTAGTTTCTGACAACCATAGAACATGACAACTTTGCTCTCCCCTAATCAAGAGTCAATCTCAAGAGTCGTGTGAGCACAAGGCAATTATTTTACTCAGTCAGTACGTGCATTCTTAGTCTCATCAGAATGTAGAGAAAAGGAAGAGACGGGCGTGTTCAATAAAATATGTTATTTATTGATCAGTCTCTTTTCTCGTACAAGAGAAATGGATCGATATTATTGCAATACTTATAGTTAAGTAAAGTGCATACATTAGAAGCAATAGTATAAAATAATACTGTAAAAACATTGATATGGTTTCTGAGCCATATGATGTTTTAAAATGATTAAAATATATTTACATACACATATACATTTGACTAAACGTACTCAACTGGTGTTTCTAAATACGCCTACCCCGTGTACCTGACCTAAGTCTAATACGTGGGCGGGAATAGAAAGTTACAGTTTAAGTTAAGTTTGTTTTTGCCAAGTGAATAACTAAAGAATTCTCTAGGAGGGGTTATTCAGTTCTGTACCTGGAATTTAGGATGAGTGAGGAATTGTATCTCTTTCTCTGCTCTCGATATTCCAGGCTGCCTGCGAGGGCTGCCCAGAAGCGCCGGTGCTGGGTCTCTCGGCTTGAGATAGCAGCGCGTCTCTCAGCGCGTCAGGAAGGCGGGGCTGCTGCCTGCGGGGTCTGCTTCTGTTCTCGGCTTCGGCAAGTATGGCTGCTCCGTCTTGTCACCACGCGTGTGTTTGCATAGGGCAAGGTCGGCAATATTTATACCTTAAAGGTGCCGGGATTGACGTAAGGATGGACATAGGTACGTCAATAAAGATGTCATACGACTTGCTCGTTAGCACATTCTTTACTAAAGTTCTCTGTGAAATCAAAACAATGGCCGCACGGATTATCCAGGTTGTCATAGGTTTGATTTGTTATGAGAACGTCGTATGCCTTATCAGGGGCTGGAGGAATGTCGCTTGTCTAATTAGATCTCAAGCGTTATGACCTAATCAGATAACACGTTCCTGTGCCGTAGTGTGACTGCGTCAGATAACGGTATCTGCATCATGGGGGATTTCTTGCCTCATGGGCTGACTGTTAGTTGACTAGCTAGGTAGTTTAACCAGAATAGGGTCAGGAATAGGGGGATCGATTCAGAACCTATAGAAATACACGACACTTTGCCCCCTTTTCACCTTCCGAACTATTTTTTTTTACTCTCTTATGTAATTACACAAAATGGCAGCGATAAGATGCATCAGAGACAGACAGTGAGAGAAAGGAGGCCGGAGATGAAGAAGAGATGTCAAATACACATTGGAGATAATATAGTGGGAGAAGGGAAGTAAATATGAGTAAACTTACCATGTAACATAAAAATGTTGCACTCTATACTATAAGTCTCATTTTATACTACAATCACTTCGCTACAACCTCATAAATTAAAAATAAAAATGAATAATGTCTCAAACAATTTTTGATTTCTAAATATAAATTTATTCTTCTGAATTTTCAAAATTTGAAAGAACTAGTAACATGTCCTCATCAGGAATTTCCTCTTCAATCATCTCATCTGGAATCTCCTCATGAAAAGTCTGCAATGATGAATCTTGTAACTCTATGGTCTCCAAACATTCGATAAATTCGCCATCAACAGATTGATCAAAAAAATCATTCAAGTCATCTCTTCCTTGTGACAATATTTCATTATTGGTGCTCTCAATTTCAATAAATGTAGTGGATAATTCAAAAGAAATTGCCACGGTCTCTTCATTGTGAGCCATTTTATTTTGAAATTGCTTGCTGTAAATTGCAGAAAAAAATAATCACTTTCATTTATCGTTTTTAGTAATACATAATATAAAACTAACTTTATCAAGTATTTAGTATAACAGAAGGACTGTAAATAAATAACAGAAAACATTTTTCAAATTATCTTCAAGTGTACAACATAGTTCCCCTTACAAATTAACAACTCACCTTTTTAAAAGTAGGAGAAGTGTTAGTACTGTGTAAATCAAACACCAGCAATTGACCACCAAAAATTCCTCACAAATGTACCTCAGACAGTAGTATCACAAAATGGCTGTGGTTTCCTCTCATTTTAGATATATACATAACCAATTAACTTTCATCACACACAAATACAAAACTAAAGTAACATTTTAATTGGTTCTAAATTTCAACACTTTCAAATGTGTTTTCCCCATGCAATTTTCCATAGGACATTTAGATACGTCTACAGCCTGAATGGCTGAACGGAATTACACCAAACTTGGCAAAATGGTACATCAAACCTAAGAGGTCAGGGAGGATCTACTATGCCCCCTTATGGTCATTTGCCCCTTCGCTTTGGCCTCCTCTTGTCTCTCGATCCTACCGAGAGACAAGATGGCGGCCGCTACGGACTGTTTGGAATGTTTACAGACGCCACACCAAACTTGGCAAAATGGTACATCAAACCTAAGAGGTCAGGGAGGATCTACTATGCCCCCTTATGGTCCTTTGCCCCTTCGCTTTGGCCTCCTCTTGTCTCTCGATCCTACCGAGAGACAAGATGGCGGCCGCTACGGACTGTTTGGAATGTTTACAGACGCCGGAGAACCAATCAGCTTCGCAAAGCTCCGTAACGCGAAAAGTACGCGAAGCGGAGCGCTGTTACAGATATATATCTTTTTTTGAACGTTAATTTCTCAAAATCCACTGGAGCACATATATTGAGACCTAGCAAAGGCACATCGGGCTACCAGTCCCTAATATTTTGCCAAGTTTCGTGCAAATCCATTCAGCCGTTCGGTTATTATTATTTTATTTTTTTTTTTGCCCCGCGGGGCCCTTTTAAAACCTCCACATCAAACCTAGGGGGTCAGCGAGGATCTACTATGCCCCCTTATGGTCATTTGCCCCTTCGCTTTGGCCTCCTATTGTCTCTCGATCCTACCGAGAGACAAGATGGCGGCCGCTACGGACTGTTTGGAATGTTTACAGACGCCGGAGAACCAATCAGCTTCGCTTCACAAAGCTCCGTACCGCGAAAAGTACGCGAACTGGAACGCTGCCCGGTCCGCTGTTACAGATATATATCTTTTTTTGAACGTTAATTTCTCAAAATCCACTGGAGCACATATATTGAGACCTAGCAAAGGCACATCGGGCTACCAGTCCCTACAATTTTGCCAAGTTTCGTGCAAATCCATTCAGCCGTTCGGGCTAAAAGTGAGGCCAACCGCCCTATGGAAAACTCAATGTTAAAAACACATTTTGGGACCCCCCTTTTTTCTCGGCCCCCCCTTGACGAATCCCTCCCAAATTTTCAGGGGCTGCTCAGAAACACAATGTTCCATTTTCCTGAAAATTTCAGCCAATTCCGTCCACAAACGCCAAAGTTATTAGACATAGAATTTTCAAAAATCCCATAGAGAAAAAATCCTAACTATATATACCTACTGGCGACCGCCAGTAGGTAATATATATATATTACCTACTGGCGGTCGCCAGTAGGTATATATAGTTAGGATTTTTTCCATAGGGCGGTTGGCCTCACTTTTAGCCCGAACGGCTGAATGGATTTGCACGAAACTTGGCAAAATTGTAGGGACTGTTAGCCCGATGTGCCTTTGCTAGGTCTCAATATATGTGCTCCAGTGGATTTTGAGAAATTAACGTTAAAAAAAAGATATATATCTGTAAGCGCGCTCTGGGCAGCGCTCCGGTTCGCGTACTTGGCGCTTAACGGAACTTCGCGAAGCGAAGCTGATTGGCTCTCCGGTGTCTGTCAACATTCCAAACAGTCCGGAGCGGCCGCCATCTTGTCTCTCGGTAGGATCGAGAGACAAGAGAAGGCCAAAACAAAGGGGGAAATGACCATAAGGGGGCATAGTAGATCCTCCCTGACCCCCTAGGTTTGATGTGGAGGCTTTAAAAGGGCCCCGCAGGGCAAAAAAAAATAAAAAAAATTTTTTTTTTTGCGTGGGGAGCGCCCGGTTCGCGAACCGGGAAGCGTTCTGGGGAGCGTACTATAAGGAAAAAAGAATGATAGACTTTTCAAATACTGTATGTTAATTGATTGTTGGTTTTGTTGATTATTTTTTAATTTCTTTATTTTTTAAGCAATTATTTATTATTGTGATTGTGTTTCAAAATTTAATAAACTTTCTAACATTTCACTGTCTGAAATGTCATTATTTTCATTGAACATAGTTTGTAATCTCTGAGGGTGTAAAATGTCCTCATTTTGAAGGAGGTCATCTACTGCTTGCACACATTGCAGTAGTTCTTGGTCCCAAGTTTCATCCATAAATTCTATATAATTTGGAACAATTATTTCTTGGCTGCTCTCTTGCAGGACAATTTGAAATGAAACTTTGTGTTCGCCTTCCATTTTGCCTGAAATTTGGATAAAAAAAATATATATTAGTAGAGATAGGGCACTGTTGGGATTAATTTTAGATAGGCAGTTTTTATCAGTGAATTTATCTTTGGGCAGTGTATAGTATCAGAGTGGAAGTAGGAATATAAAAAAGTGTATGTGATTTAACGTAAGTAAATTCATAATTATACAAGAGAAGCCTAACTCCATCCATAACTATAACAAAGAAGTCTATCTAAATTTATAAGTACTACAGAGGGATAGTATATAACTAACAGAAAAAGTTTACTATATTAACTTAAAGGGCACAATATACTTCAGTTTTTAAAATAACAACTTACCTTTACAAAGAAGTTGAAGTGATTAAAATCCAATTGAAATGTACAACAAGAAGTAGTAGTCAAAATGGCTGTGTTTCCTTCTCTTCCTTTATATATATTCAGGTATATAACCAATCAAATGTCAGGTAAAAAAAATAGAAAATGAAAGTAACATTTTCATTGGCTGTCAATTCCAACACTTCAGATGTGTTTTGTGAAGTAATTTACCTCACGGTATTTAGAGAGGTCTACAGGCTAAATGGCTAAATGGAATTTCAATCAAATTTGTGAAAATGATAGGGATTGGTATGTAGTATGAGCTAATCTATATTTGGTGAAAGTGTCTCCAGTCGTTTTTCTGTAAATTACTTTCCCACCTTTTTTTGATGGAGCGCTTCCCGGGGAGCGCCCCAGTACGCGAACTGGCGAGCGCCCCGGTACGCGAACCTGAAGCGTTACGGGAGTCCACCATTTTGTGTTTCGGTCGAATTAAGATACAAGATGGAGGGCAAATAATGTTCAGAATGGGTAGAAGGGGGCACGGTAGACTTATCTTGACCCCCTAGGTTTTCTGATGGTGGCTGAGGAGGCTTATATGTGCGGAAATTTTTTTTTTTAAATTTCGCGAGGTTAGCTTCCGGTTCGCGTACCGGGTAGCGCCCCGGGGAGCGTACTTTGTTGAAAATTAGTGAAAAAAGTTAGAGTAAAATAATAATTGTGAGTGATCAGATGTAGGGTAGCTCTGAGAAGAGCTTTTGGGTTTATGGTACATTTAGGTACTTATAAGTAGGTACCAATGCACAGTCTTAAATTCAGAATGAAAATTCTGTTGCCCTCATCTGAGAAGTGAACTCCATCTCCTCTGTAGATATCTTGCATGTAGTAACGCAAGTTATTGTTGTACATGGAGCCCATTCCATGGTCTCTCATGTAAGCTGAAACAGATTTGTTTACATGCTTCCTCGACTTCTCAATTTGTGGACAAAATTGGTTTGACCACCTCCATTTCTGTCTTTGGCATATATTTGAATATACCAAGGCAGTTTGAGGAAAAAGTGCCATCAATTGCTCAAAGGTGTCCTTTAAAAGCATTTCCAGACCTACCCCAGTCAAAGTGCCCAAATCATTACCTCCACAGTGCACAATTAACAGGTCAGGTTTTGGCAAATGCATAAAGGTTTTCACCAATGGTATCAATTGGTGACATTTTAATCCTCTGTGGCCAAACCACTTAATTTCCACATCTTGTAAATTGAGGTTAGGTAAATTTCTGTTCTCAGCATACCTCTGAGCCCAATAGATGTAACTATGTCCAACAATCCAGACAGAAAACATGGTGAGAGAAGGTTCTGCTGCAGTCAGATGAAGTGTGGCAATGAAATGGCAGTTGAAAAAATAAGAGTTTAAAATGAAAAAAACTGTGGAGCTTCTGTGTTAATGAAGCAGTAACAGTGATTGGTGGATTTTGATTGCTGAAAACAGAAAGTTAGGGTGCATGGATGAGTTCTTTGAAAGATGTATTTTGAATGGTCAATAAAAAAATCATTAAATGAAAGATTGCACTGGATATGCAGGTGCACTGAGAGTTCAGAGTTCAATTGAAACATTGTTGTGTGAACTTGCAAACACCAGAGGTCTTCCAAGAGGTGGTTGCTATGCAAAAAAGGCAGAGAGGGCAGAGGGGGGAAGGGTTTTGATTTGAAAAAAGTGAGGGAAGAGTTTTGATTGGGTGACATGAGAGATATGTGTGAAGAATTACAGCATTTCTGTGCTTTTGATAGCTGCAGACTCTGGAGTGCATACCTTTTGCTCTGCTGAAGACAAATTGGTGTGTTTCTGAGACTGTTTTGAAACTCATAAAGTATTTGCTAAGGTGAGAAAAGATTTATTTAAGTTAGATAGAGAATAGTGTGCTTTAAGGAGAAAATTATGAAGAAAGTTGTGTTTTTAAAATGATGCTTTGTCTCAAGTGTTTTACAAATAGATTTTGTTTCTTTGAGAAATTGTAATTGGAGAAAATGTGAAGTATTAGTACTGACAGGGTGTTTTTGTGCATAGGAGCTGTGCAGTGTTTTCAAATTATGACTTGAAAATCGTTTTTGAGGAAAAGGAATGGTTTTAAAATTTATGACAAGGACATAATGGTGTATGCTTCTTTATAACGCATTTGAGTGTCTCTGATGTTATTTTTCCCATTTTAATGTAAGACCTTTCCCCGTGGTGCAAATTCCTTGTAAATATGCTCCCACCTGTGCATGGCAAATTTAGATTTTGGTTGTTTGAGTTACATAGCCATGTTAAAAGTGACCCAAACATGCTGCAAAGGCAATCAAAAAACGCTTTCATGTGTCTTAAGGACATTTTAAGTCATTTCCCCATGTGCAGTGTTTTCAAATTATGACTTGAAAATCGTTTTTGAGGTAAAGGAATGGTTTTAAAATTTATGACAAGGACATAATGGTGTATGCTTCTTTATAAGGCATTTGAGTGTCTCTGATGTTATTTTCCCCATTTTAATGTAAGACCTTTCCCCGTGGTGCAAATTCCTTGTAAATATGCTCCCACCTGTGCTTGACAAATTTAGATTTTGATTGTTTGAGTTACATAGCCATGTAAAAAGTGACCCAAACATGCTGCAAAGGCAATCAAAAAACGCTTTCATGTGTCTTAAGGACATTTTAAGTCATTTCCCCATGTGCAGTGTTTTCAAATTATGACTTGAAAATCGTTTTTGAGGTAAAGGAATGGTTTTAAAATTTATGACAAGGACATAATGGTGTATGCTTCTTTATAAGGCATTTGAGTGTCTCTGATGTTATTTTTCCCATTTTAAATTAAAAGACCTTTCCCCGTGGTGTAAATTCCTTGTAAATATGCTCCCACCTGTGCTTGGCAAATTCAGATTTTGATTGTTTGAGTTACATAGCCATGTTAAAAGTGACCCAAACATGCTGCAAAGGCAATCAAAAAACGCTTTCATCACCTGTGTTTCCTAAGTTTACGAATGACATTGTGCAGATGAAGTTTAGGTCTGTCCATGGACACAACAGAGGTCTGGCCTTTGTTCAAGAGTGAAGTGGACATCACTTAATTCATTGGTAGGCCTTTACATGTATTATCTCCTCTGTATTCTTCAACAAGCGTAACTTTGATCTGCAACCCTGAGAAGGCCTCACCTTAAACAAACCTCTGGATAGGCCACACCTTATCGTCATCCGGAATTAATCATTTAAAATGCTAGGGACAGATTTATGATAGGTGCATGCCTCTTTTGCGACACTGTGCGTCACTTTTGTGATGCAGTGGCGGTGCAAAAGATTTGCTATGTGGCGACAAAATTACAAATTGATGCATTTAGGCAGATGTGTCATGCTGTAAAAAAAATGTGCCACATGAAACCGATGCAGCAGTGATGCAAAAGATGCACCATGTTGCAAGACAGGCCTCACTTGGGGCCATATGTATCAAGCTAATTAGCATTCGCAAAGGCCGAAATTCTGCGAATTTCGGCCTTTGCGAATGCTAATTAGACAAATGGTATGTATCAAACAAGTTTGATGCAAAATAAGGAATAGCAAAATTTGCTATTCCTTATTTTGCAATTGCACTTAAGGATTTGCAAATTTTGCGATTCCTTAAATGCAATGTATCAAACAAAAAATATGCAAAAAATGCCATTAAGGATTTGCAAATTACCACCAACTTCTAGTTGGTGGTAATTTGCGAATTCTTTTCAAAAAGCTTTTTTTCCAAAAAACCAAAGGTGCCATATGATGCCCATACATGCCCTTAGGGCATGTATGTGCGCCATATGCCCCCAAATTTCTTTTTCAGGGGTGCAGCAGGGTGTTCTTGAGACACCCCTGCACCCTTGGAAAAATTCCTAATTTGCGATTAGCTAATTGCTAATCGCAAATTGCACCTTCATTCCTATGGGCCTCCTGGCCCATGGAAATGAATGGGTAATTTGCAATTAGCAATTTGCTCATCGCAAATTAGGAATTGTAAAGAATCGCTATTTAATAGCGATTTTGTACATACATACCGTTTTGCATTTCCTAAATAGCGATTCCTTAAAATTCGCTATTTAGGAAATGCAAAATAGTTTGATGATACATATGGCGGTTCATCTCCAACAAGATAAGAAGCTTAGGGATAGATTTATGATGACTGGCGCATCCCCAGGGATGTGCCAGTCATCCTGCGCCGCTGTTCCGCCACCCATGGTGTGCTGCATTTACAATGCGCCGCACCATGGGGCAAAAACGGCACAGATGCGTGACGCATCTGTGCCGTAAAGGTGGCGCATTGCTGGAGCTGCATCGCAAGTGCGATGCAGCTCCAGCAAGGCTCAGGGGTGCCCCATCTCCACAATGCTGCGTCAAGACCTATGCCTGCTTCAAGCAGGCGCAGGGTTTTGACGCAGCAATGTCCTATCTGATTGTAAATGCGGCACACCATGGGTGGCAGAGCAGCGGTGCACGTTAACTGGTGCATCCCTGGGGATGTGCCAGTTAACATAAATCTGCCCCTTTACATTTAAGTATGTGCAGGGGACACAGAGTCGGTGAGGCTTATCCAAGGTTAAGAAGAGATGAGTCCTGTTCACTGAAAAATTGGACATAGGCTTCACCTCCTCAGCATCGCTGGACATGGCTAAATAATAGCTGCAAAATGTTACTCTTGTTAAACAATTTTACTATTATAATCTCTGAGATTTGTCTCTTACTCTGCAACATCTCATTGTTGTTATCTTTCTTTAAAGATAACGACAACATCAACATGAGCGACAATCAGCAATCAGTTGATTTCGACCTCATCATTGAACTCGTAATTGAAACATCAGTGGATGTTGATCCCTTGGATGATTTAAATCCTGAGGATGAAGAAGAACATGATGAGGATGCAGATTTGTCAGAATTGTATGACATAGGATGGGAAGCTGACGTGCTTGAGCCTATGGAACTATAAACATTTATTTTAAAAATTTATAATACATGAAAAGTAAAAATGTAAACCGTTTCATTTAAAAATAAAGACACCTTCAAAAACAGGTTATGTGTAGTGTCTTCAATAAAATATTAAAATATGCTCATAAAATTAGATCAGATTCACATATAAAACAGCACAGGTAAATTGAATATGAATTCCATTTCTTTTCTGCTATTTCTGTATTCTAAATTTGCCAAGCACTAAAACATATTCTATGTAAAAATGTCAAGTAGTGTGTTAAGTTGTTGATGACTGTTATTGATTTACTGTTTGGTAATAGTGGTTAATAACATTTTTTATTATATTTTACCACAGATTCAACTGCAGATCATTTCAAGATTTCAGCATGCCAACCAAAGAAAGACTGAGAAAGGCTGCAAAACGTCAAAGACAGCAGGACCATGAAAAAATGCAGCAGTCCTCTAACAAAAAGATTTGTCAAGTCACCAAGAAAGCACCGGGTAAGAGTACAAAAACATTCATAAGAAATATCTGTAGTAAAAAATATATTACTACAGAAAATGTTTCAGTCCAGAAAAAGAGAAGCAATTTAAACGGAAAGGAAAGGCCAATGAAAAATGTTACTGCTAGAGCAAGAGATAACTCTCTGCATGATAGTAGAAGGAAACAACAGTTTAGGGACATTCATAAACGAATGTTCCGCAACAGGATAATTGGCAATTTGTTAAAAAATATTAAGAAAGGTCAACAGAAAGTGGTTTTTTATAAGAGAAAAAAATAGTTGAGAAAGTTATTGATCAGGCATTTGAAATTAAACGTAAGTTATTTATTTTGATAATCAATAGAATTAGGAAGCTAAACAAGGCAATTTATGATTTCAAAAGAAATAGTAGATGGAAGAGAATAGTTAATCGTAGTAATTTTTGTGAAGTTTTTTCTGGAGAATGGATGCATAGTTCAAGTTGTGAGGCATTTTTTAATGAGGAGAGTTATTTCCAGGATAATGATTTGGTGCATGCAGTTGACACCAGTGGTCGAGCTTCTGAAGTGAAAGATGGTTGTCCAGTTGAAAAAGAAAAACTTGTGACAACAGAGACAGAAGAGGTGTTAGGTAATGAGGTTTTAGGAAGACGTCCTAAGGGTCCTGTGTACACCTGGAAGTGTAGTAGTATTTGCAGTGTGCGACAGGATTCCATCAATTTGCTTTGTGATTTTGTACGGACATTTAATAAGAAAAGTTTGAAGCAGAAAATGAAGTTGTTGCAAGAATTAGATCCTTGCAGAGTGAGAGAAGTGACAGGTTTGCATGGTCATTCACTGGCTTGTCTTTCCAGGAGAGTATGCCAGAGTGTTTTTCATCATTTCAGGATGCTAGCAGTGCATCACAATAAAGTGAGGAAATTAGTTAGAATGTTGTATTATGCTAAGAGTCCAGCAATCATGCTTAAACAATTATGCGCTGCTCTTTTGCATGGTTCTGAAATAGATGTGAAGAATATATGTGAAGAAATTGAGTTTTGTTACTTTGGAAGTAAAGAGGAGAATGTTGAAATTGACCAAGAAGAAGAGTAATGTGGAAGATAGTGTACAGGTTTCCAGTACAGATAAGTTTCAGAGGGAAATTGCGACGTTTCAGGTGAAATCAAGTGAGAGGCCAAATTTCACTTGTGTGTGTTGTCGACGCAATTATTATAAGAATCAGACTAAGTTAGTGGATATATATGCAAAAAGTGAAAGGGAAAATAATAGTGAATGGAAGGATTTCACAACATACTTGATGGTAGAAAATTGTTTTGATTTGGGATTGGATCAACGTGTGTGTACTTATTGTTGTAACAAATTAAATCAAAACCAGATGCCTGCTAGAGCAGTTCATAATAATCTGGAATTGGTTGAGATTCCTTCTGAATTGAAGGATTTAAATACTTATGAATCTATTTTGATTCAAAGTATCCATCCCTTTCAGGCTATTGTAAGAATGGAGCCAAAGACAGGGAAATTGCCTCCATCAGATTTACAGAGAGGATTAAAGGGAAGAGTTGTTTATTTGCCTCTAGATTTGAAGAAAAACATTAACACAATCGGAGTAGAAAAAGTGGAAGAGGAACCTCTGGTTATCTTAGTTAATGGGGTTCCGACAAAGAATAAGAAAATATGGCAAGATTTAGTGGATGTTAGGAAAGTCAAAAAGGCAACATTGTATTTGAAAAAAAATAATAAATACTATAAGAATGTATATGTTGCAGAAGAGGAAGTAAGTGAGGAAGAGGATAGCGATTTGTGTGGTGGTCAAATTGAGAAAGTAGAACCCTCTACTAGTGAAGAAATATATGAACATTATAGTGTTCATCCTTTGCATTCCAAGGAAGTCATGGGGAATGCTATTGAGTTGTTTCAAATGAAAAAAGCCAAAGGGAGTCCCATTAGTGTTTGGGAGGAAAGTTTGGAAGCTCGGTGTTTCCCACAGCTTTTTCCAACAGGTCAGGGAGGAAGATATGATGAGCGACCTCATCAAATTCCTGCTTCTGAATACCGGACTTTGCGATTGTATGCAGGAGATGCTAGGTTTCGACAATGTATTCCCTTTTTGTTTCATCTCCTGTTTGAAAGCAATCTGTCTGGACTGTCATATGCAGTGAACCACATCTTGAAAAGTGGTATACACATGCAAAACATCTCGGCAAGTGACTTTATGGATAAAGTCAATGTCCAAGACAGTATTTTAGATTGTCACCTGATTAATCTCATGGCGTGTCAGCGTGGTACTAATGAGTACTGGTACCGTCGTCATGGTGATTTAAAATGTATGCTGAGGAACTTAGGAACTCCCACATGGTTCCTCACTCTGAGCTGTGCCGAGTATGGCTGGGAAGACTTACTTGAATTTCTACGAGAGGCAAATGGAAACATCGAAAACATCGAATTCAAGACACCCGGAGAACTGTGCTCTTTGGATCCAGTCAATGTATGCAGGTACTTCAATCATAGATTTGAAGCTATGATGTCTTTCATCATGAATAAGAAGAATCCACCTCTTGGAGAGGTGTTGGATTTCTTCTGGAGAAAGGAGTACCAAGCAAGAGGTGCTCCTCATATACATATGCTGCTGTGGATCAAGGATGCACCTAAATTTGGAACGGATCCAGAAGACTCAGTGATGAGTTTCATACAACAGTATTCTACGTGTGCTGTTCCAAACGCAAAGGAGAAGAAAAGCCTAAGAGAAAAAGTTCTACGTTTCCAAAGCCATCGATGTGGAAAGTACTGTCGTCGTAAATTCCGAAACAAGGACAAGTTCTACACCAAATGTCGTTTCGGCTTTCCACGACCGGTGATTTGTAAAGGAAGAGTAAACAGTTTGATGTCTTCGCTGCGACATAATGTGATGAAGAAATCACCTAAAAACACATACAATTTGAAGAGGAACGAAGAGTCTAAGTACATCAACGACTACAACCCGGTGATTTTGTCCATGTGGAATGCTAACATGGATATACAGTTTGTGGCTGATAACTGTATGGCTGTGGCTCGGTATGTGACATCTTACATCACCAAAAAAGAGAAGACAGAATTGAAGGATATGTGGGAGGACATTTCCCATGAAAAGAGCCTCAGTAAGAAGTTGTACAGTTTCAGTCTGAAGATGTTGTCGCATCGAGAAATCGGAGCTTACGAATGTTCTGACCGGTTGTCTTCAGCAAGTCTCTATGCCAAATCTAGGAGTATCGTTTGGGCGAGTCTTGGTCTTGCTGCAACGCGTAATCGAGTTCTGAAACCTGTGCGGGAAATTGAGTATTTGGCGGAAAAGGAGCCAAACAGTACCGACATTTTGAAGACCAACATGTTGGATACATATTATCCAAATCGAAGCAGTCACCTCGAGAATGTTTGTCTGTATGAGGTTCTTCAAAATTACATATTCAAGAGGAACATCAAAGAAGATACTGAGAAAGGAGTGTATGCTGTAATTGGAAGTGAGGGATGTCTGGTCAAGCAAATAAAATGCCACTTGGTAAACCATCGAAAATTGAGTGGCGAATCTCCTGAAAAAAAGGAGTTTTTCTATTTAGCACTTTTGCAACTTTTCAAGCCTTGGCGTGCAGAAGAGGAACTGCTTGGAGATTTCCTCTGTTACGAAGACTCTTTCACTGCCGCCAAGGAGACCATAGAATGTCCTGCTTTTCCCAAATATGTAGAAATGTTGAATGCGGAAATCGAGCAGGAAGCAACGATTGCAGCCGAGATTGCCAGAGACAGTTCTCAGGACAGTCAGAGTTCTGCTTCATTGAGTCAGGATCCACTAGGAGGACCTGTTATCGAAAATGAAGCTGCCACTGCTATGAATGAAGTGGAAAGAGCCATGGCACATGCTCAGGAGGATGTGGTTAACTTAGGAAAGTTGTAAAGACAACTCAACGTTGAGCAGAGGAAAATATATGACGAAGTTACCATGCAAATTGATCATGGATTAAGTCATGAGAAGAAAGAGTGCTCATGTACGTCGTTGAAGCCTGTCCGACTGTACGTGAGTGGAGAAGCGGGAACTGGAAAAAGTTTCCTTATTAAAGCAATTTCAAGTTATTTGCAGGAAAGGACTGAGTCATCGCTGTCTTGTGTTGTCACCGCTCCAACTGGACTGGCAGCACATAACATTAAAGGGATTACTTTACATCGTTTACTGATGCTGCCAGTGGAGCATGACAACAAATTACAATATCACAAGCTATCTGGAGATGCTTGTTGTGAAGTTTCAAGAATCTTGAGGAAAATGAAACTTCTTATCATTGACGAAGTAAGCATGGTTTCCAATGTCATGCTTGCCTTTGTGCATTTGAGAATGCAAGAAGTTCTCAAAACAGAGTATGATGTGTTATTTGGTGGCAAACACATCATTGTTTTCGGAGATCTTCTGCAGCTGACACCAGTGAAAGGGCAACCTGTGTTCAAAAGGCTCACGCATGAAGATACCAGGAAGTGCCTAGGGAGCATTGGCAACGTCAATATATGGTTAAACTTCAATTATGCTGAACTGCATGAAAATATGCGTCAGGCGAAGGATGAAGTTTACAAGAATATTCTACAAGATGTTAGAATTGGAAAAGTGACCGAGCATGGGAAAGAAGCTTTACATGCACGATTACTGTCAAATTTATATCCAGAACAAGACGTTGTACCTGAGAATATTTTTCAGAAAATTACTGAGAAAAAATCTGGAATATGTTTGATGCCAACTCTTGCAGAATGTGCCAAATTCAACAACAAAATGTTGCATTTAGAAAAGCAAGAGATTGTGAAACTGGAAGCTATTGACAGAGTAGAGCATATGGGATCAACAATTATTTTGTCTGAGAATTTGAAAACAAAATTGGATTCATTAGAGAAGACTATATCTAAAACTGCAGGTTTTGAAAAGACTCTGAATGTGTGCTTGAACTGCCGTATAATTTTAAGAAGGAATTTACATGTTGAAAGAGGTCTGGTAAATGGATCAATGGGTAATGTTGTTGATTTTGTGAAATACAGAAATAGAGATGGAATTGAATTTTTTAAAATTAAATTTGATGGCATTGAGGAAGTACAGCTAATTGGTCGTTGCTCTGCTAGATTTTTGCTTGTAAAAGACTTATATGTTCGCCGTAAGCAGTTTCCTGTTTGCTTGGCATATGCGGTGACAATCCATAAATCGCAAGGTTTAAGTGTAGACAGTGCATTGGTGAATATTGGCAGTTCTGTGTTCAAGGAGGGTATGGCATATGTGGCATTGTCACGAGTTAGAACTTTATCGGGATTGTACTTGATTGAGTGTGATGTCACAAACATTTGTGCGGATCTAGATTGTGTTAAGGAATACAATAGGTTGAGAAGAGAGTATGCGCCACATTTGCCTCAATATCCTTTGTTTGAGAAACGTGTGGTAGGCCGGAAACGAAGAAATGTGACCAATACTAGGGAGGTTGCAGCAAAAAGACGAAAAGTCGATGAACCTGAAATTATAAGCAGAAACAAAAAGGATTCTGTTGAAGATGTTGTTGGTTTTCAATTTGAAAACAGTTCTGGTGTCAACTGCTATGCTAATGTAGTGGTTAATGTTTTGTTTTCTCTAGAAAATGTAAAAGAAGAGATTGTGGTCAATTCTGATCAAAGATTTTGCAGTTTGTTAAATTCTGTGTTAGAGAAATGTAGCACAGATAATACAAAAATAGAAAGTGTGTCTGAAATTCGAAATCTGTTAGACAGATGTTCAGGCCAAACACAATTCTCTCAAAATATTCAGCAAGATTGTCAGGAGTTTTTAATGTATATACTTGATGTATTGCATGCTGAAGGTGTAGATGTAGATCACCTGTTTGGACTTTCTTACCAATGGCAGCATGACTGCAAGAACTGTAGGGTATCAAGTACTACTAGTGTAGACTCAGAAAGATTTATATATTTAACTTTGCCAGACAGTAAATCAGTCTCTTTTAATAAGCTAGTAAAAGCAGCTGATCACAACATGGAGTGTAGCCAATGTAAATCTGAAATGATGTCAACTTTATTTATACGAACATATGGCCAGTATGTCATTTTAATGTTCCAACGATGTAGGCCTGATGGAACAAAATTGACAACTTTAATTAAAAAATTTTTAGCTTCACAGTTGTCAATATCAGGAAGGACTTTTGTAACTGCAGCAATTATATATCATGACGGTCCTTCAATAACATCAGGACATTACACAGCTTATTTAAAGTCTAGAAATGGCTGGTCATTCTGCAACGATTCTGTTTTAATTTTCAAAAAATAAATTGCCGTATGACCTTAAAAATTCTTACCTGGTGTTTTTAAAACCAAAATTTTAGGGAAAGAATCTCGGGATGTGCTCTGAGGAATTTCAAGAAGTTCTAATGGCTCCTACACGATTTGGCCTTGAGGATAAGTGTAGTACAGAGACATAACTTCTTACCATAACACTGGACGTCATGGAAAAATAACTGCACTTTGAATGAGTTCAGAAAAACTGTTTCTTTTTATAAGCAAATTGAAGCAGCCAATCAAAACATGGAGTAGAGGGAATGTAAGTCTGCAATGCTGTCTACTGTTTTATATTGCTTTGTGATTAAAAGTGATGTAGAGAATTAAATAATTGTAGTAGTCATAGAGGTAGTGTAAGTCTGCTTCATAGTAAGCAGTATCAGTGACATAGGAAATGTAGAACATGAGTGAGGAAGAAGGGGAAGATATTACTAGTCCAGGATTGTGAAAATGATCTTCAACATTTTAATTCTGAAAGTTGCGAAAATGCAAAATGACGGGATTGGCTTACAAGAAATCCAAGAGTTATAAATGGCTCTGACATGATTTGGCCTTGTGGAAACGTGTGGTAGAGAGCGAGAAGTCATTTATTGTATGTAACATGTTTTCCAAAACGATGGAGGTTTTCTTTCAGAAAGTGGCGGGCTGAAAGTAATAACAGCACAACAGAGTGTAAGCTGTTCATAGGACATCCTTCGACGTCATGGAAAGTAAGTTAACTTTAAGGAGTTCTGAATTCTGATTTGCTATGTTGTATGGGTTTTTTAAACACAATCATTTTGATTGTGTTTTTTTTCCCCGCTGTTATATGATGAATACCTTCAAGTCACTGTTTTTAGTGAAATTTGATACATTCTGAGAACAGCAAAAATAAACCATTTAACATGTATAATTAATTCTGTACTGTTTGCATTTATGATGTACATTTAGAACTGTGTAGGAGGCATGGAGAAGGAGAGGCTTCTGTAAGTGTCAAAGTTGTTGCATACAGTGCTCACATTCTACGTAGTCTTTCATATGATAGACTACATTCCCACAATGAGATACTTAAGCAAAGGAAACACAGGTAATATGATTGTGGAATGAGCAAAAAAAATTGCACGTTTTTCAATTATATTACCTGTGTTTCCAAACATTACACATCGCATTGTGTAGATGAGGTTTAGGCCTGTTCCAGGAGACAGAGGAGGTCTGACATTTGTTCAAGAGTGCAGTGGACATGACTCACTTCGTTGGTAGGCCTGCACATGTATTATCTCCTCTGTATTCTTCAACAAACCTAAATTTCATCTGCAACCCTGAGTAGGACTTACCTGAAACAAATTTGTGGATAGGTTACACCTTATCGGCATCTTGAAACAATCATTTAATATGTTAGGGTCAGATTTATGATGGCCGTGCGCCTCTTTTGCTCCGCTGTGGGTCACTTATGTGTAAAAGATGCACCATGTTGCAAGATAGGTTTCAGTTCATCTCCAGCAAGATACCATGAGTTTGAAATGTATATAATTAGCACTGTGTAGGGGGCATGCAGAAGCTGAAGCTTTTGTAAGTGTCAAAGTTGTTGCATGCAGTGTGCATTTCTGGGTACTGTTTCATATGCTGGACTACATTTGCACTATGAGATACCTAAGCAAAGGCAACACAGGTGATGTGATTGTGAAATGAGGAAAAGAAACTCCACATTTTTCCATTACATCACCTGTGTTTCCTAAGTTTACAAATGACATTGTGGAGAAGTGTGGCTCAGGGGTTAGAGGCGGCAGACCCGGAATCTGAGATCGGTCCTGGACCAGGGTTCAATTCCCCGCCCCGGCGGGTCTTGGGCTAAAAATTCCACGGACTCGATAATTCTTGTCCCGGTGCCTCCTCGACTCACGGGTTCACACTCTGCGACTCTGGGCAATAGCTTGCTTAATCTCCACAACGGCCCCTCACGGCGGGATGCCTGACTTTCACCCTGTGGACACCCTGTCGGGGCTTCTCACAGGGGAATACCAGGACGGGTTCCCTAGGCAAGCGCCAGGATGCCCTTTGTGGTGACAGGTTGCGCTATATAAGTATACCTACATTTACATTTACATTTACATTGTGCAGATGAAGTTTAGGTCTGTCCACGGACACAGAAAAGGTCTGGCCTTTGTTCAAGAGTGAAGTGAACATGACTTACTTCATTGGTAGGCCTTCACATGTATTATCTCCTCTGTATTCTTCAACAAGCGTAAATTTGATATGCAACCCTGAGTAGGCCTCACCTTAAACAAACCTCTGGATAGGCCACACCTTATCGTCATCCTGAATCAATCATTTCAAATGCTAGGGACAGATTTATGATAGGTGTATGCCTCTTTTGCGCCACTGTGCGTCACTTTTGTGACGCAGCGGCGGTGCAAAAGATTTGCTATGTGGCAAAATATTTAAAAATTGATTCATCTAGGCAGATGTGTCATGCTGTAAAAAACCCGTGCCACATGAAACCGATGCAGCAGTGATGCAAAAGATGCACCATGTTGCAAGACAGGCCTGACTTCATCTCCAACAAGATAAGAAGCTAAGTCTTCTGTAAATGTCAAAATTGTTGTATATACTGCTCAACTTCTGTGTACTCTTTGATATGCTAGACTCCATCTGCACTATGAGATACCTAACCAATGGCAACACAGGTGATGTGATTGTGAAATGAGGAAAAGAAACTCCACATTTTTCAATTACATCACCTGTGTTTCCTAAGTTTACGAATGACATTGTGCAGATGAAGTTTAGGTCTGTCCACAGACACAGAAGAGGTCTGGCCTTTGTTCAAGAGTGAAGTGGACATGACTTAGTTCATTGGTAGGCTTTCACATGTATTATGTCCTCTGTTTTCTTCAACAACTCGAAATTTCATTTGGAACCCTGAGTAGGCCTCACCTCAAATAAACCTCTGGATAGGACACATCTTATTGGCATCCTGAAACAATCATTTAAAATGTTAGTGTCTTGCAACACTTTTGTGAGACAACAGCAGTGCAAAAGATGCACCATGTTTTAAGATAGGCCTCACTTCATCTGCATCAAGATACTGTTAGTTTAAAATGTATATCTTTAGGACTGTGTAGGGGGCCTGGAGAAGCAGAAGCTTCTGTAAGTGTCAAAGTTGTTGAAAAACTGTTTGTCCTTCAATCTTTTCCCTTGTCTTTTCTAATTTTTAAATACATGTTTTAATATTTTTCAAATGTTTGTTCTCTCTTTCACAGATTGAAAGTATAAAAACAAAAAGTGAGTAAGTTAACGACAATTATAAGGTAAATGTTTTGTACTCTTTTCGTTACATTTCTATCACATTCACCTACTAGTAGTTCCACAGCTTCATTTCTTTAACCCTCAGTGTCCTGCCTTTGCTACTTCCCTCATTCCTTTCTCTATTACCTACTTACTCTACTCCTTCCACTCCTTTTCTCAGTCCCTCTCTTCTCATAGTTCCTCACTCTTGTTCACTCACTCCGTCTCTATTACTCTTAGTGTCTTTGACTGATCACTCTTTCACTACTTGTTCATTATGCTTTTTCTGTGTAGTTGAAGCACACTAAGGGGCATATTATGAACACAGCCAATAAAATTATTGCTGTTTTTATTGGCAGAAACTGCTGCTAAAGTGGTTTTAGCTGCAGTTTTCCGCCGCAAAAGCGGCTTTAGCGACACATTTCTGCCGATAAAAGCTGCAAAACTTTTATTGCCTATGTTGATGATATGGCTCTATGTTATTTACATTTCTTTGCTGTTTCAATTAATCTTTTTCTGTTATTTTTTCTTTTCTGTTTTCTGTTTTTTCTCTCTGTTATTCCACGTTTTAATCTTATTTTGAACATTCACTCACATTCTCCAAGAAACTCTTCTTTGTTATTGTTCTACTCTTTTTTTTCTTTCACTTCCTTATCTATTTTGTTTTTCACAATTATACCCTCTTCCATCTTTTCTTCGGTAAATAGATCTATTAAACAGTATCTCTGGTTTACTCCCTATAGCTGTCTTTCTTTTAACATTACTCTCTGTTTACTTCCCTTATACTTACTCTTCTTTTTTTTTTGTAAAAAAAATTTTGGTTCGCTCCCGGTTCGCGAACCGGGAAGCGAACGGGGAAGCGAACCAACAGAAATAGAGCTTGCCAGAGTGCCAAACATTCTAGCAATTTTTTTTGAAAGGGGAGGTAGTTCTGAAAAGAACTTTTTTGTTTATGTTTTTGTTGTTTTATATTTTTTTTTTATTTTTCTGAACATTTTTTGTTTTTTTTGTATTTTTTTTACAGTTTTATGTTTTTTTTTGTTTTTGATGGAGGGGAAACAACAAAAAACAGGCATTGAAAAGGGCTCAACAGGAGCAAAAAAAAAAATTACTGTCTGGGGCGTTTAGGGCAATTGTGATTTTCATAAGCTTGGTTGATTAAGGTAATGCTCATGTTACCACATGACAGCAATGCACCACAATACAAACAGGTAAACTTCATATGAACAAAGTTCTCCTGAATGTTTGGCACGGTTTCCCGTGCCTCTGCTCCTGTCAAAGATATCTGTGATGTTGACCTGGCCACAGGAGTTGTTGTTGGGTTGTCCTGCAGGTCACGCATCTCTGCCCGGCTGTAGTTCAATGGATGCCACCTGCTCATGTGACGATGCATGGTGTAGTTACCGAAGCTATACTTTTTATCAGTGCCTCTAGATAACTGATCTTTACATATGAGGCAGGTGACATACCTAGCATTAACTTTCTTTTGCCCTTCAGGGAGTGAAAAAAACTGCCAAATAAAACTGGTTTTCCGATGAGAAACCCGGGGCACCTCTTCTAAGAACTGTGGTCCTTCTGTCTCCTCTTCCTCTAGTTCATCCTCTTCCTCCTCTGTGTTGCTGATGAACTGGGGAGGTGGTCCTCTCTTCCCATGAGGAGGTGGAGGTGGTGGTGGGGGTCCACCAGCTGAAGCAACTAATGAAGCCATTGCTGAAATAGCAAAAAAGGTCTTCCTCTCACAAAGATGAAAGTCAGAGTG
Organism: Lissotriton helveticus; assembly: GCF_964261635.1. NCBI lineage: Eukaryota > Metazoa > Chordata > Amphibia > Caudata > Salamandridae > Lissotriton > Lissotriton helveticus. Next base: position 231,602,872 of record NC_136072.1, on the reverse strand, counting down.
AGGAAAGAAGGAGGGGTTTTCATCATTTGGGAAAAACAATAGTTCTAAACCAATGAAAAGTGTTATTTTTAGGTCACCTGACCTAGCCTTACATCATTATGAAACCCAAAGTGAAATGAACCAATGAAAAGTTTTATTAACAAGTCACATGACCTGTTACGCTTATGTTACGCGCTGCGGAACGCGCCTTGGATCGCTTCCGGGGAGCTGCGCTTCGCGTCTCAGTTCGCGTACCGGAGCACTTCCGGGTGCGCTAACACGGCGCGTCATAGGACGCATTACGCGACAACGTGATACGTCGCGCTTCCGCGACGCGTCACGATGTTGATTTCTAACGCGGCAGTTGCGCAAACCGAACGCTTACCGGTTCGCGGACTGGGTCGCGGCATCAAATTGAGCTAACGGGAAGCTTCCAGGTTCGCGAACCGGGAGCGAACAAAAAAAAATATTAAAAAAAAAATTATTAATAAACATATAAAATATATTTTTGGATTTAAAGAAGAATACATTTTACAGCTACAGATATTAGCTTTTAAAAAACCAATGAAATTCACTGAAAAAACCATAGGTTATAGACCATATATAGTTAGGAATTAGCATTTACAAAACTTTGAAAATTCACTGAAAAAACCATAGGTTATAGACCATATATAGTTAGGAATTAGCATTTAAAAAACCTTATTTTACTCACACAAAACCATTGAAATTCCATATATAGTTAGTTGTACTAACTATATATCGCGCACCCGCAATCCACTGCTGATCATGTCACATATTACATCATTCATGACATGGTCAGTGACATCACTGATGACATCACTGATGACATCTCAAATGACATCACTGATGACATCACTGATGACATCTCAAATGACATCACTGATGACATCACTGATGTCATCTCAAATGACATCACTAATGACATCACTGATGACATCACTGATGACATCTCAAATGACATCTCAAATGACATCACTGATGACATCTCATTTGACATTACTGATCACATCACTGATGACATCATTCATGTGATATTATGATGAACCTCTTCAGACTCTTATATAACCTTAGATACACTCAGTGTAAACATACACTCACAGACTTTCACTCATCCATGGAGTTACTCAGACACCTAGTCAGTCATGCAAAGAATCAATCACACCTCCATTTCCTCAACTATACAGTTATACACACCTTACTTATTCAAACATATACTAAAACATATTTACTCACTTATACAATCCTGGATACAAGTTCACAATGATCCATACAGCCACTCACACATTCACTGGCTCTTATGCACAGTTATTTATATATGTCAACTCTCACATGTACTGTATTTTACATATGTACTTACTTTGACATGTAGCACTGAGATATCCTTTCACTCACCAATACACTCATGCACACAATCAACCGCCCATACAGCTGTTTCCACATGCACTTTTGAACCCATACATCTAGTGAATTAACTGCTCACACATCTATGCACAGAGTCATACACCTCCCAGCCACCCACACACACACTCAGTCTCCCATACAAATGCTTGGGCAACCAATCAATAACCCATATAGTTACTCATATAGCTACTGATCAACACATGCAGCAGTTTACAGAACAACAGACATAATGATGCACAAATTAAGACAGTTTAGTCACTAACCCATGCACTCAGTGAGACACATTTAATCACTCACTCATACAGTCAGTCATGCCCCTACTAAATCCTTCATCCAGACACTTATACATCCACTCATTCTTCAATATGTAAGACATATTTTAACTTTACAGAAAAATACAGTCACTGGATGTTGTCATCAGTGATGTCATCAGTGATGTCATTTGAGATGTCATCAGTGATGTCATCAGTGATGTCATTTGAGATGTCATCAGTGATGTCATCAGTGATGTCACTGACCATGTCATGAATGATGTAATATGTGACATGATCAGCAGTGGATTGCGGGTGCGCGATATATAGTTAGTACAACTAACTATATATGGAATTTCAATGGTTTTGTGTGAGTAAAATAAGGTTTTTTAAATGCTAATTCCTAACTATATATGGTCTATAACCTATGGTTTTTACAGTGAATTTTCAAGGTTTTGTAAATGCTAATTCCTAACTATATATGGTCTATAACCTATGGTTTTTTAGTACGCAAACTTCAAAATATTGCCAGAGTCAGACTTCTTATTTCATTGCTTTTATTTTTCCATGATGAAAAAGTGGTGCAAGTCTTCAGACGCGTTTCGGACGTTGTGTCCTTGCTCACTTATATATATAAATTCCTCCTCTGTTGCCTTGGAACAGCCGCCGTGCTCCAGAACAACGAGTGCGTCGTGGTTAACAAGGATCGCCCAGGTCGATCTGCAACATCCACCTTCTCCTCACTCAACAAGTAAGGGTCCACGAAGCTTTGTGCTGGCCAGCACAAAGGTTCGTGGACCCTTACTTGTTGAGTGAGAAGAAGGTGGATATATATATATATATATATATATATATATATATATATATATATATATATATATATATTATATACATACATACATAATACTCTTACCTTTATACTTACATTTTGCCTGGTAATGGCATGCGATGTAAAGGCAGGTCCTTGTAAACAGCTGTGTAGTAAAGGAATGTGTTGTAAAGACGGATGAGATGTTAAGCTTTCATTGTAACGGCATGCATGGTTCCGACCACGTTGTAATTGCTGTTTCCCAATCACGTATTGCTACTGGTGCTCGTATTTTGAGTTGCGATCCTGTATTCACCCCTTTGGTCTCCCAGCACCCCCTCCCCCGAGAAGCCTTGGACTGCACGACCCGTGCTACCACTGAGAGTAAAGTACTGAAGGGGTACTTGGCCCAGATGCTCAGGATCCACAATAGTTCAATCTCTGGGTCATAACGATTAAAAGACCTGGGGCCAGATGTAGGTGTCCAAATCCCGGTCGGAAATGGCCGAAAATACCGATTTTCGGCCGTTTCCGACCGGTATTTGGACATTGGTATGTAGGGGTAGCAAAAACATACAGATCCGGTAAATTTACCAAATCGAAATTTTACCGAATCGGTAAAATTACCGATCGGTAAAATGACCGAATCTGTAATTTCTTATGTAGGTAGCACTTTAAACACTGCTACAGGGCCTTTAGAATTCCTTATTTACCACCTAATACCATTGGGTGGTAAATAACGAATTCCTGTGTATGTGCACATCTGTGCATATACACCTGTGCCCTACGGGCATGTATGTGTGTCACATGGCACACAAGCCAGAAACAGGGGTGTAACAGGGTGTCAAAGTGACACCCTGTCCCCCTTGGCAATTCGGTATTTTTACCGATTCGGTAATTACCGAATTGGTATTTGCTATTGATTCCTATGGGCTTCAAGGCCCATAGGAATCAATGGCAAATACCGATTCGGTAATTACCGAATCGGTAAATAACGAATTCTACCGATTCGGTAAAAATTACCGCATTTTTACCTACATCTTATTTACCGATTCATAAATACCGAATCGGTAAAATTCGGTATTTATGAATCGGTAAATAAGATTTACCTACATCTAGCCCCTCATCCTCATACTTGAACCCAGTGCCTCCTGCTTGCCCCTGGCCCCATTGCCTTCTGAACAGAGCTTTGACTGGTTTGATCAACCTAAGAAGGGTAAAAGGCTGAGCTGTTGTTAATGGAATTTGATCCTTTGACTTGCACATCATGTGCACATCTGAGCAGCAGCCCCTTAATAGACTGGGCTCTCTTACCACCTTCAAAAGTAAATCAATAATTTGTGGAATGCAATCTCCCTTTAGGGTTCAAATCAATCGGTTTCCTTAACCTGCCATAACTTTTCAAAATAACAGAGAATGAACCCATGCCATGGGAAAAATAATGAAAGGAGTTTGGCCCACAAGTGGTTCCACAATGATGCCACAAATTGATTCTCTAACCCATGGAGGTCAATAAGAGAAAACAGTTCATCCTATAGCTTACCAGTTGGTACCACTGGCACTTCCTGTGCTGTCTCTAGTCTCAGATGTCATGATGGTAGTGCCAGAAACAGAATGTGAACAAGTTTCCATGAGACACATTTACCTCTTGTAGTTCCCACTCATTGCCCAATCTCTGAGCAGCAAATAAGAGTCTGTTGAGAAGTGAGTAGACAAGGGGGTCACCTGTGATGCTATGATTTGTCAAAAGGTGTGTTATGTCACTTTTGCTAAATTGTGGTGCATTAACATCCATGCTCTAGCATGTGGTTTGTTTGGTTTGTGCTAAAAACTGATATGGTATTCATTGATGGCCAGTTGGACGTTTAAAGGCCATGAGTTGGCTTCTATATATTATGGTAAATGGGCAGTTAATATGGTTATTTGAAGGTTATTAGTTACTCCATTGTGGCCAAACACTTCTATTCATGGGCAGAGACGTTTTAAGGCATGGGCAAAATGGGGAAATGCCCAGGGCCCCAACCTTCAAGGGCCCCCATTGTAAAGCAAACATTCTCAGATTCGATCACTTTGCCTCACTTTTAATTCTCTGTCAGAACGTTTATTTTCCTGCTTCTACCTCATACTATCTCTCTCTACCCAGTGTCCTTTGAAGAATTTTTGGGACCTGAGCAAGACTTATTTCATCTGCTTTTATGTGGAAGCTTAGGTATAATATTGTTTGGCATCGTGCAGGCCTAATTAAACAGAACATTGGTAATACAACTCAAACTTCTTCCGAACAAGGGGTCCAAACTATGGGGTCCATTAGGATGGCGGTGAATCCGCATCCTCTGGGCCGGTGGAAGCCACCGCCGGCCCGGAGGATGCGGCTTCACCGCCGTGGTCCCTGACAACACCACCCGCCAGATTAGGATGGTGGTGGGATCAGCGGCGGACAGCAGGTCTGTCCGCCGCTGATCCGCGGGTGTAGACCGCTATTTGGTGGCGGTGTCTGTAAGACACTGCCAGTCAAATTAGGAAGCGTGTGTAAACATGCTTTTCCGCGGCGGTTTTTCTGCTGTGGAAAAGCATGTGGAGCTTTGCTTATGGGGGGCCCTTGCGGGCCCCCCGGGTGAAGGGGGGGTGGGGGAGACTGTCGCTTTGTGCATGCAAATGCAATACATGCATTTTTAACATTGCGGCGGGTGCTGCTTGCACCCGCCACAATGTTTAAAGATACAGGATGTGACCGCTTGTGGCGGTCACATCCTAATTGGCATGGAGGGAACGCAGCGGCCCTTGCAAACAGTCCCTCCACCTCGGGGTGGCGGACGGAGGCAAGTCCGTCCGCCAACCTAATCGACCACTATGTGTTGCCCGGAGCCCTATAAAACCTTAAAGTGACACTATTTATGGCTGAAACTAAAATCCGAGTCGTGACTGGATACCACACCCTACAGACTCTTCCCTAAGTAGATTTTGTTATGGACAATCTGGCAAAATCTAGTTGGGTTGGGAGCCCCAGGATGGAGGGAAATCCTGTGCCAGTCAATGTGCAAACACTGATTCCTGCACCGTTGTGTTGCTGGTGGGTCATGGGCCCTCCAAGTGCAAGTGAGGAAATTGACATCCTGGTCACAGTTTGAACTGTGAAGTACAGCAATGATCAGGGTTCAGTGGGCCCTGGTACACTGCACCTGCTGCTTCAGTTTAAGCTCCTCCCCTGTTCCAGCAGCAATTGCCAATGGCCATGATACTACTCCAACGCCCATCCCGGAATTATTATAGCCTGTGGCATTGGTAATTCTGGGTGCAGGGTACGATTTACGATGCAGTTTTCCCGCACACGTTTTAACAAGAGCTTAAGTGAAAATTTACAAGAGTCCCTAGAGGAGGGAAAATACCAGACACCTCAACAGTGTCTTTGCAATTGGAAAACGTGCACGAGCAGACCTGGCCAATGAAGGAAGTATGCCATCTGTTATTGGGACCGTCGTAACAACAAAAACAGATTTGGAAAATGAGTAGGCGGCAGCTAGCAGTAAAGATAGAAGCTGCGTTTCCGGGCTAGTGTACTGCTGCAAAAATTAGCTGCCAGCTCAGTGGCAAAGCCCTTTGCTGCTGCTCTCCCTGCACAGAGGAAATGAACGTGGAAAACGGCTTGCATATTTATGAGGCATCCGCAGAGCAGCTATTCTTAAACTGAGGTAAGTGCCGCGAGCTCCCTTGTATGATTTGAGCGGGAACTCAACGAACCCGGGATGACCCCCGGCCAGGAATGTCAGTGGCCCTCTCCTGCGTGCCCGTGGGCAAGAGGGGCATTCCGCTGCACATCAGAAGCACATGTGGGATTGTGGCTTCAAGATTGCCCATCCGTAGGGCTTGCTAGCACTCGGTTAGCTTTAAGGAGCATATGTTATCTTTTAGTGAATGTTTGTATTGCTTTCTATGAAACACATTCAATAAATCAAAGTTAACAGGAACATTATTTCACAGGGAACATTGGCTTTGTCTCCAGCATTTCAAGACTTTTGCATACGCCAGATCCCATGTCTCAGTCATTCTTTACAGTGACCTACATTCAATGTTTTCTTTAAAAATGCTTCATGTGGGGACCCCTAGACCTCTACCTATCATCGCAAAAAAAAAAAAAAAATGCTTAGTCACAAGTCTGCCAATGTATCTCGCAGGCGCTCATGCGGACGCTCCTGCCACTGGACACGAAGCAAAAGAGAGCATCTTTGTGCATAAAATTGTAAAGGCCCACTTACGTAGAGTGAGCAGACTTGGAGACTCAAAATCCGGGACAGGTCAGACATGAAAGAAGGACTTAAGCCTTTAGTCCTACTTCTATATCAGGCCTATCCCGTTTTCTGTGCGTGCCACACACGCACCGCTTGTATAGGTGTGTGTATCAGAGGCGCAACTAGAGCCAAATTTCGGGGGGGGGGGGGGGGGGGGGTAAGAAAAAATTGCGGGGGGGGGGCTGAACCTTTAATGAGTAGGCAGAGTGGAGCTGCAGGGCCTCCAACACGGGTGAAACAACAGCAAGGCCTAATTAACATTCAAATGGTCTTTTAAAGACCTGTGAAACGTTCGGGTGTGGCTGTGTGTGTGCCCGGGATCTGTCTCATCCCGGGCTGCCACACACAACGGGGGGGGGGGTTCAATGGGTGTTGCGCGCCTGGTGTGTATACATATACATACATACATACACACATTTTCACAGGGCTTTAAGTGGGAAGAAAAAAACTGGGGGTGCTTTAAAAGGGGCATGGCAATTTTCTTAAAGGGGTGGGGCCTATCCGAGTAGGGGTGTCATCTAAATCAAGATAACTAGCATTGTGTGCTTTAGAAAATCATGAAGTCGCATCCAGCAAATAAAATAGGCAAAAAGTATATTTATTAAGTATAAGCCATACAATACCAAACACTTTAAAAAAAATGTAAAAATTATTTACATAATTACTTACATAATTACTTACATAATTATTACATAATTAATTACATACTTATTTACAGCGCCGGTACACTCTGTCCGAGTAGCTGAGCGCTCTATAAGACACCCAATAACATAACATAACATAACATTACTTAGAAATCTATTGCAGCATTTCCCAAAACCTTTGAAGATATTCACTGTGTCTATTTTGCTGGGGTTTCGCACAACAATTTTCTTCAGCAGACCTTCTACCTTTTGCCAGCCAACTCTTTACATACAGCTTTGCGTCAAATGTTTCAAATGGAGGACTATTGAGTTTTACCCATAAGCATGAAGAAATGGTCTCTACAAGAAGAGAGGCCCTTGTTGGACTAGCAATTAAGTTCATTGCGCTGAAACCTCTCTCGCAATCCGGATTACTTGCTGGCAGGGTTTCCATGCAAACTACTAACTTTTTTAATGCTTCAGGGGTTTTCTTTCCACCGAAATCTTTGAAAAGTCTAAAAGCTTGGATAGTATCTCTTGCTGGCAGCTGAAACTCTGGACACAGTTTCTGGATATCTGTTTCCCCATAAAGAATGCATTCATCGCCAGAAGGCAAGTTGCCTGCACCTAGCACACTAAAGCTGGCTATAAGTTCTTTCTCAGAATCCGGGGCACATCGTTTATTGATATTTACAGACAGACTTTGGTAAAAACTGATTTGGATTAAGGGCAACAGAGTTACTTCTACCATGGATAAGAGGAACATTGTTGAATTTGCCCTCGTCAACTGAGAACCAGGGAATGGGAGCAGAAGAGCAATGGTGAACTGGAGCCCACCTCCTTTCCTCAGCTCTGTTTCAAGAGACAGCATCCCCTGTCTTGGTGTTACAAGGAGAGGAAAGCTGACTGGCTGTAGGATTGAGGGCATGTGCTGTACAGATAATACTGGGCATATAACAAGGAATAGATTCCTTATGAAACAAGCCGTACTGGCTTCAGCAGTGAGTGGTACAACAGTGACCCAGGGGCATGCCAGGAATCTGACTGAAGGACCCAGCGCACTGCTGCAAACACACTTGTAAAACCCACCAAACAAAGTAGGCAAGAAGCTGCACTGCAGAGGGGCATGGCAGGAGAGGTGCTAACGGTGACCCAAGAAATAGAGAGGGCGACAATGAGCAACTGCGAGGGCTGACAACTGGATGTGAACTGAATTATAAACTGGAAAGCGAGGGCAGCTATTGGGCTAAGGTCCAGAAGAAGTCTTGAATATGGATATCCCCCCAGTGGTGTAACACGATGAGGGGCTCCCCAAGCTCCTGAGTGTGGTCAGAGGGGGCCCCCTCCAGGTACTTTGCAGGGGGGCCCCCTTAAGTGTCGTTATGCCACGGACACGTAAGTAGCAACAGGGCGACCTGTAAAGAGAAGGCAGACCCGCCGGTAGCGCGTGTGATCATAATCCCGCCCCTGTGCAAACTCTGGTTATCGGTTACCTTAGGATGTGAAGGTCCACGCTGCTCTCCGGTGCAGCCGCTTTCGCCGGTGGGACGCGCCTTGGCATCAGGTTCAGGCAGCTCCTTTCCTCGATGACGAGCGCTAGGGAACCCCGGTTGCTAGGGGACGCCTCGCGCCTCTCCAGACGCAACGCAGCTCTGCCTGACGAATCTCTGCGCTGCTGGGGGAAATCCTCGTTGCTGTGACCAATCTGAGTGCGGATAGGAAATGACGATCCCGGGCCGGTAGTGGTAAATACTGGCAGGGTGTCAAGGCTCCTTCTCAGAGCAGCGAATCCGGCCTCGGGCACACAACACAGCTCGAGGGGCGGCGGTGGAGTCAATGCGCACACAGCGCTCGGGGGCAAAGCAGGCTCTCCAAAGTTCCTCAGCGGTGCGTTAATCTGCACACACAGAGCGTGAGGGACTCGATCCTGGGGCAGATCACTATTGAGGCAGGGCAGGCATCACGACCTTACGATGAGCACACAGAAGGCACATCGCAGAGACCCACACAGCAGTTTGAAGGGTGGGTGCTAGAGAACTTTTGTATCCCTGAGTTCCCAGCCCTTGGAGACAGGCAGGCTTCAGAGGGGCAAAGCACACAGCACAGCTCCTCTTCAAGTTAGGGGGACACAGCACACAGCAGACAGTCCCTTTCTCAGCAATCACAGCAACTGTAGGTCAGCTCCCAGACACTCAGCATGGATTCCTTCTTGAGCACAAAGTTTCCTAATCTATTTTTACTGAGGATCCAGTCCTACTTTTATACCCCAAAAGTCTTTGTTCTTTTTGTGAGAGGGGTCCTGGACCCAATCTAAACCAGTCCACCTCTTCTTCCTTTGTGAGTGTGGGCCAGGGCCATCAGACGCACCGCAGGAGGTGAAGCCAGCATTGTGGCAGGCAGGCACAGCCCTATTGAGACCCAGGTGCTACTCCTTCCACCACTCTACATGCAGATGGGTCTATTCAGCCTTGTGCTGACTCAATCAGCCTCCTGGTGCTGCCCCCAGCCCCTGTCACTCACAAACCAGACAGTCAATACACAACCAGGCAGAGGCACACAGAAAGATTGAACAGGAAAATAGCCACTTTCTAAAAGTGCTATTTCCAAACTTAGAATTTGAAAACCATTTTCACTAAAGGATGTGTTATTAAATTCTGAGTTCAGGGATACCAGATTCCATATGTCTATCTTGCCATTATGGGAAGATATGCAGAATGCTATTTTTTTTCTCCCAATTACTATTATGTATTGAATGGGCACAGTCGAATACAGGGTATTGTCGACTAATTGATATGTTTTACCTCCATGCTTGATGTATATGTTTTGTTCACCATTTAAAGTGTAATCTCCTTTTTGACAACATTTTCCTATCTTTTAGGGATGAAGAAATAGCTCTCAAACTACACATACATGGGACACATGTCTGGTAGGGTGGTAATATACCACTGATCTATTCTCTTCTGATTAAAGAATTGATGTGTAATTCTTTTCACTAATACTTTTTTGCAGTAGCACACGTCACTTACAAGGTCCTGAAGAAAGCCGAGCCAGTGAGCTATACGGCTGAAACATGTCGACCTCACTCATAGCCAAAAGATAGTAACAATTACCTTAAACTATCAGGCGGTTTTTATTAGATGGCATTAGGACAATCTCTAATAAACATATTTTTTGTCCTTCTAGTCATTTTTATTTTCACACACGTTTATCACTTGCACTGCACTCCATCAGTTTCCACATACCTTGAACAACCTTAGTGGCTAACATCTCTGAGAGTAGGAGGTCTAATATCCATGTACATTAGCCTGGAATCAGCTTTGGCTACATGTGACCCCTCTCTCTTAGCTTTCCAAATGACGAAGTTCCGCCAATTGGGTGGCTGATGGAAACTTTTCTCAAGCCAGGTATTGGACAAGCTACGTAAAACTGGTGAACTGTATACTCTCTGGCATCGGAGGTTCTTCTGTCATATTAAACAGACCGATTTTCTCCCCATAGTTAATTAAGATATGCAGGGAAACAAGTCACACAGCATTCCCCATGTTATCCTATGGGCAAGATAGCCTTTCAATAGTGAAAACCGAAATGGGCAGTATTTCACTATCAAGACATGCTACTCACACTAGTAACACCAAACAAAAACCGGGCCGTCTGCTAACCCTACCTTTGAGGCCTAAAAACAGAGCCCCCTTTCGAGGCCTCCAAAAAAAAAACTGGGGGGGCTCAGCCCCCCATAGACCCCCCCCACTTAAAGCCCTGCATTTCGTGGCTACATACCCTTAACAATGTCAGGACCTCCACCCTGCGCCCCTCTGCCCCTCCTCCCCACTCTGTCTGTCTGCTGGATGCAGACAGGTGCCTCCTTCTGTGCTGCCTCTGGCAGAAAACAATACCTTATTTTAGACTTCACAGTCATCCCCAGTGGAAGGGGAAGATGCCTTTCAATTCTACTTTGCAGGATGACCTGCCCTAGTATCGCCATTGGCATCCATTTCCACCCCCAACATAATATACATTTCCAATAAATAAACACACAACACATTTTTGGTTTGAGTAAAGTGGCTGCAGGTTTTTTACATACACCGTTATGCAATAGGTAGGTTATCTTACGGGCGATCCAAGGGCAGGCAACCAACTGGGCCGCCTGCCCGCCTGATGAGCCAGGCAGCACTTGGGCGAACCCCACTGTGACGGGGCCGGTGCGGACGATGTCCGGGACTGGTGGTCTGCTGTCCCCTTATCACCAGTTTGTCTCTCCTCTCAGCAGCCCGTCTCCCCTCACCTACAGGAAGAGTGGAAATACAAAGAAGACGAACACCAGTGGAATTATAGTCACGACGGACGCGGCTCCTTTAACTCATCCTCCCGAGGCGACGAGACTCCTCCCCTCTACGTCAGCGAAGCAGCCGCGTCAAAAGAGGGAGAAACCCAGAACAGAACAGACAGCCTTTCCCAGGAGGTCGGAGTTACAGGCGAGGAGAGAAGGTGCTTACAGCGGAAGGCAGACGGAGAAAGAGAAGACGAGGAGATGAGCCCAGGCGAAGGCAACCAGCCAGGAGGCCAACGTTCTCACTCATTGCCCCGCCACGCTCCCGTGTTCTTCTCTTCCATTCTAACGGAGCGGACCTACCACCTTCCTCACTCTGGAGTCCCTTGGCAGTCGGAAGACGGACCCGGCAGAGTTCGCAAGAGAGAGACTCACAAGCAGGAGGAGGAGAGCATATATGAAAATAAAGCCCTCATTAAAATCACTTATCAAAGTCTCTGACTCAGTTCCTCTCACTCCAGTAGCCCCATCACACCCACCTAGCCTCTCCCGGATCACGTGACCGTTGGTACATTACTCACGCCCCTTTCAGGGCGTAGCGTCGCATAGCAAACCCCCCGGTTGTTCAGGCCCACAACCGCCCGAAGGACTAGCGGGGCGCCGACACGGTTGTAAGGAGCCTCCCATGAGTCTCCTCAGATTTGGCTCTGGCACCCATCATGGTGCCACGCAGAGTTACCCTTCTGTACCCCTTTGCTTCCAGATCGCCCTGTAACTCTGCCACAGCTCTGGAGGCGGCCACCGTCGCCGCCAGAGCCCCCCACCAAAACAGCTATAGTCTTACCCGCAACCTCTCCTGTCTAGAGCCTCCTGCAAATCTAGATGAAAGAGAACCATCCCTACTGGTTATAGATGACCCCATCTATATCCCAATAGCCCTTGACGTTATCCAGGGTCAGCTAGTGTCTTATGAACAAAAGGCCCTTCTGGCCTGTGAAGTTGTGCCAAGAACTATTCACCCTCATGCGGGAAAGTTCACTGCATCACATGCCTCAGCCCCGTGCCAACTCTGGGCGGGATGAATGCAGACACCATGGCTCACATTGCCCAATCTATTTGCTGATCTCACCTAGCTGCAGTCCTTGTAGCACTTTGCCTTGCCATGTATCCCTTATTCCTTATGGGAATTTGCCAGTTCTGTTGCCTCAATGGTGGAACCCCCTAGGCATACCAGCTTAGAGAATCTGTCTGATTTAAGCAGTGCGCCCTTGATGTTAGCTTGGATCAGCTAGTGTCTGATGAAACAAAAGGCCCTTTTGGCCCATGAAATTGTGCAAAGCACTATTCACCCCACGCGGAAAAGTTCTACTGCGTCACATGACTCAGCCCCACCCCAACTCTACGATACAAAAGGGGATGATGGACGGAGCGTTTGAGCAAATCAAACACTCACCCCAAATCAACTGATCTGGGTTTAATCCATCACCATTCTTTAGCCCACTCAGCCACCCCATTTCAGACATGGGTATATGCAAATCAGTCTGACCCTGTGCCTCATGGGAACAGTCCAGCCCGAACTGCCAAGCCATGTCTTCCATGGACCGTAAACAAGCATCCTGGGACCGGTACTGGGGTGAATGTATGACATTGTTCTACATTCTGTCCATCAACTGTGTTTTTTGCAATTTCACCCCTAGTGTGCTGGGGATGCTCAGACGTGAGTCCCAGGCTCTCCACACCACTGGAGTCAAGCTATCCAGGCTGATGAAGGCTGATAGCCAGAAACCGGTCCTTGGATGCTTGATTCCGGTCTGGGAAAGACATGGCTTGGTAGTTCGGACTGGACTGTTCCCATTAGGCACAGGGTCAGAGCTGATTTGCATATAGCCAGTGTCTAACCCAGGGTGGTGTGGAGTGCAAAAAAACGATGGATTTAGGCCCAGATCCTTGTACTGGGGTGAATGTATGACATTGTTCTACATTCTGTCCATCAACTGTGTTTTTTGCAATTTCACCCCGAGTGTGCTGGGGATGCTCAGACGTGAGTCCCAGGCTCTCCACACCACTGGAGTCAAGCTATCCAGGCTGATGAAGGCTGATAGCCAGAAACCGGTCCTTGGATGCTTGATTCCGGTCTGGGAAAGACATGGCTTGGTAGTTCGGACTGGACTGTTCCCATTGGGCACAGGGTCAGAGCTGATTTGCATATAGCCAGTGTCTAACCCAGGGTGGTGTGGAGTGCAAAAAAATGATGGATTTAGGCCCAGATCCTTGTACTGGGGTGAATGTATGACATTGTTCTACATTCTGTCCATCAACTGTGTTTTTTGCAATTTCACCCCGAGTGTGCTGGGGATGCTCAGACATGAGTCCCAGGCTCTCCACACCACTGGAGTCAAGCTATCCAGGCTGATGAAGGCTGATAGCCAGAATCCGGTCCTTGGATGCTTGATTCCGGTCTGGGAAAGACATGGCTTGGTAGTTCGGACTGGACTGTTCCCATTAGGCACAGGGTCAGAGCTGATTTGCATATAGCCAGTGTCTAACCCAGGGTGGTGTGGAGTGAAAAAAAACGATGGATTTAGGCCCAGATCCTTGTACTGGGGTGAATGTATGACATTGTTCTACATTCTGTCCATCAACTGTGTTTTTTGCAATTCCACCCCAACTCTGGGCAGGACAGTTTCAGACACCCTGGGTCACAATGCCTCACCTATTTTCTGATCATACTAGCTGCGTCCTTTTAGCGCTGTGTGTGTCTGGACACGTGTCTCCCATCTATGGGACAGCCGCTCACCTGCTAGGAGACCGCTCCTACCCCCGCTTGTCTACTTCGGCTATTAGGGAGAAAAGGATTATACTTAACCTTGGCACAGTCCCTTTGCTCGCTAAATCAAGGCGCACAGGAATGTCCATGACTAGGCGTATGAAGCAATGAGCAAGGCTGCCCTCCAGCACTTGCCCTGCATCCCTTATTCCTTGTGAGAATATCGCCAGCTCAGCTCCCTCTGGGGAAGCCCCCTAAGTATACTCGCTTAGAGAATCTGTCTTATTCGATACATGGCGCACTGTCTTGTAATATGGTGCCTAGCATTTGATGTGGGAGATGCCCCAATCCGTCTAGGTCATGATACGAAGCTCACAATTTTCACCTGGGCGTACCCCTCAATGAGACCGGCACCACCCAGCTGTAAGGCCAGAAAGACAGATATTCAACCTATTTACTGGTTTTTGCCACTTGGTGCACTACTCGTTGCAGCTCTGTGTTTTTATAAAGCGCGAGTGCCCCCGGGGCATGCTGTCGTTGATAACCAGTGTATGTTACCCACTCGCTGATGTATCGCTAACAGTCCTTAATTGGATTGAAGGAATGCTGAATGATTCCTAAGGACTGTGGACTCAATACTCTAGTGTCAAAGGCAGACTGCTATTTTGTGGCTTCTGACATTGCCTCTTGATATATACTACAAAACCACAGTACACCTACTACTGGCTCCAGTACCATAGGCTTTCACAATGCTAGTAAGTTGCATAAGATAACTGAAGCCACAATTAAAAATTCATCCATTCTGAACTGGTGGGACTATCACCCTTACGTGTTGAACATTGCATTAAGTGTCTCCCTTCAATAAGTGGCAAGCTAAACCGCAATTGGGACCACTACACTAAGCTACTTCCCCAGCAGCCAGACAGGTCACCTGCACGTAAGCCAGATGCCGAAACCAGAAAGCGGGAACCCTTTGTAAACAAAATAGCGGTGCACAATCCCCACGTTGAAGACAAAATTGACCTTGTTGTACTGCGCAAAAGGCACATGCGGAGACAAATTAACTATTCTTTGCAAAACAGAGCCTGTCCGTAACTTTTGTCTATATTGGGACAAAAGATGAACCATGATATCACTGATCAAGTCTGTGATGTCATATTCTCTACCTCTGGCATATTCCCCATAGTTTACCATCTATGACTGACACCGCACTCTCATCCTGTGCCTTGTGTGTTCTTGACCCACTTTGGTGTGAGCAGAGCTCCTTGAAGTATACTTGGCTCCATGGCTGATAATGCACAAGTATAAGGTGAGGAAGATGAAACCATAGTTGCCGAACCCCAGACAGAACAGACAACCATTTTGCCATTTGTCATCAGCAGCACGTTCATCAATAGACATTGATAAGGGCCACATGTGTAACGCCTGGTGGCCAAAGGAACTTGTTGGCCAAGCAGCGAAATCTTCGCTCAATGCCCTAATATAAAAAAGACTTCTCACAGTGCACGCCACCCAGACGCCAAACAGGACACTGAGGTTACACCGAACATCTCAACACCAAAGGAGAGGCACCCAAGGCCGTGTACCTATACCTGGTGTATGGGAGGTACTCTAATGCGGTCGATGGTGTAGGTTTGAAATTCCCACTACCCGGGCAAGCCTTGGAATTGTGACTGATAATAACTTACAGAGGCAACACACTGAAAACTGTTTGCACTGTTATGCTATGGGAAGCTGGCGCATTACCGGGCCCTTGCTGCATGTATTTGAGCGACAACCCAAAGCCCAGGGCTAGTTGGTACCCCGGGACCGGGAAGGAGTGGTCAAAGGTGGAGCTTGCATACACCCAAGCACACAGTCGCTTGATCAATCAGCCTCGCAACCTTCACTTCCATATACAGGATGATGCCCAACTTGACTTGCCAAGAAAACACTGGCTAAACTTGGTAGGATTCTTGCGCTCATGTTAAGCAGATGGAAGGATTAAAACATTGAACCTACTTGACCTCGTCATCATAAACTGTTGCAGCTGGTGCCTACAGCGGTGTAAACTGGCCGCCCTGCCCAAAACAGCAGTCGTGGTCCAAAACACGCGCACAAAACGCTGGCTACAACACCAAATAGGCTTAATAATTTCTTGACTAAAAAAACGCTGTTAATTAGTTTCTGTTTGCGACGTCCAATGCAAGTGGTAGTCAACTCAGCCCAATGCTTGCCTAAATGTACATTCAACAAAACTTATTGGGCCTGCATATAGCAGACATACCCAAGCATACACTTCAAAATTTGGCTATCCTCACGATCAGCCGCTTCCAACTGATCTAGCCTGTGAAGTCCAAAGTGTTAAATGCCTTTTAAGATAAATTCAGGTGATGACACTTTAATCCATCACCGTCAGGACACCCTTTGTAAGTGACACATCTTATAACTCGTCCTGACATGAAACCTACAGCTGGAGGCTGGTGTAATAGACCTTAGAGTACAGCGGTCCACCGTTGGGAATATTTAGCCAAGACCCATCGAGCCGTCATGAGGTAGGCGTCAAGGTAAAAGGGTCTGTGTCACAGTGCAGCATTCATGCTCTTCCAGAACCCAGGCACCCTTCAACACAATAGCAGGTAGACCACCCTGATCTGGAGCCATAGCTCTAGGACCGCGCTGCTCTTTGTACCACCATGTAAATAACGGACCAGGCGTGCCCAAAAATTGATGGGGCAAAACCGCTCGGGACACGGTTTAGCAAAGTCTGCTTGGAAGACATTGACGAACTATGCCGCAGGACCATTAGAAAACAACACTAGACTGGGATATGGATGCGAGAGTGCTGCCCGTGTTCATACCTAATTTGTAATACGTGCGCACTTCTGTTATCAATAAAAGCGGCCGCCTGCGGCCCAACGACCGAAGGACAGGGCTGGCAGCAATATTCAGAGCTAATCTAAAACCCTGGCACCATTTGCCGGAACAACGAATTACAGTTGAGGCGTCTGCATCCAAGAGCAGTGGCGTTCAAAAAGTAACCTTACGCTTATCATTCAGTACACTCAAGATTTCCTTACTTGGGTGGGGGGGAAGGGGTGACTCAGCCTTCCAATTTGCCAAGGTTACTGAATAGAGTTGTTCTAATTGCGAGCAACATGAAGAAATTATGGCAGCGTAGTATGAAGCTCTACTAAAACACTATTTAACAGTACCCCCGAGCCATGATCTGATGCATCCATGCACTGATTACACACATTTTATATTATTGAGAAGTGCAACATCGCTAAGGCACCTCCAGCGCTGTGGAGCAGCACGAGCCCCTCGGGACCACGCATGCGCGCGATGCCCTGTCCTGGCAGACGACTGCATACTCCCTTGTAACAGCACGCGGCATGCCCCGGGCATTCCAAGGATCCCTCTCCCGGAGCCATCATGCCTGCTGGGAGATATATAAAAGGTGCTCTTGTAAGAGCACTTCTCACAAGAATTCCCCGTTGCAGCACCTGTGCAAAAAACACGAAGAACACTGAAAGTGTTCTGAGAAGATGACCAGGAGCCCGTACGTGTGGGCTGCAGCGTGTCGCATGATCACAAGCAGCACAGGATGCGCTCTAATCTAGAAGCTGCCCAGGAGTGTAAGGTATGTCTGCTATAGAGCTGGTGGGCAGGCCAGGCAGAACCAATTTGAGTCGCTGCCCAGGAGCGCAAGTTGCATGAGCTGGAGATGTGGGTTGGATAGGGGCGGGCCCAGACTCACACTGTTAATCGATATCCATTACAGAGGCTGCTGTAGACTACCAGGCAAGAGCTCCTCACTCAGTGGCGACTGGTTTATTCCAAACACTGTGGCGGGAAGTGCAGACCTGACGAAAATGTGCGAGGGCTGCTGCGAGCCATACCGCAAATACTGCGGCACAACTGCTCCAGTCCCGGGCGACCTACCCAGGGCACATTTATTTATTCATTCATTCATTATTCATCCATACTCGCCACTGCAAACTATCGCCTGGCCCCCCTCCCTTGCCGTTTGGACCGCACTGGCAGCATGGCACGGGAGGCCTGTAGATGTGTGCTAATATATCCCTCAATGACGATGTACCCTCTGCCAAATTGATAAACTTGCATTAACTTATGTAAAATTAGCGCACTGACTGCATGAAAACTACTGACGCAAGTGCCCCATGAGTGGGCATTTCCTACCCCCGGTGCTGCTGGTGAGGCCGGACCGACGCTGCTGAGTGAGAGGAATGGAAAGATCCTCACCGACTGGCAGAGTCACATTAGCTGTCTCAGTTTAGGTTGCGCTAACCCGACCGGCAGGTAAGGAGCTAACTGTGGCCTCTTGCTGTTTGTGTAATTATTAGTGCAGCTCAGGGCTTAGTGGAATGAAAACACAGGGGGTCTCTTAAGGGGGGCATGGCCAATGCACATGCGGGTGTGGCATAGAAACATTTGTTCACATCACAGCCCTGCGTGTGTGAATCCGTTTCTGATCCGTGGCAGTGTGTCAGGTGCCCCACAAGACTCACCTGGGCTTGTGAAGCGATTCTGCAGAGACGACACGAACCACCGCCCTTGTTCCCAACCAACCCCCGCGGGGAGTAACACCTGACAAGGATTAGATGGATCCAGGGATGGGGGCCAAATAAGCAAGAGGAGTGGCCTTGGTGGAAGAGACGTAGGGTAGGGTCTTGGCACAGCTGAGGGAACAAGAAAAGACCCAATTAGGACGTGGTACTACTCCTGCAGCATAACACCCCACAAAACACATGCAGGAAGGAGCCCCTGTCTCCGGTACTTTCCAAGACACACAGTTCGTGCAGAACCAAGGAAGAGGTCAGCAACTTAGCGTCTAGGTGCCTTGGTGCTTTGAAGAGGAAATGAAATAAAGCGATCCTGCGCAAGAACCACCAAAGTACAAAACAAACAAGAAGAAGGCGCTCCTGCGCGTAAGGGTACAATACCAGGACTCCAGGGTAATCGCTTTACTGCGGCCCAGTGCATGTTTTTTCAACGCTCCTGCACCACATGCAATAGTTCAACAGTGCTCCTACGCTTCACGCGCCAGGTAACTAGCAGTAGCGCTCCTGCGCAACTGCCAAAATAAAGAGCAACACAAGCAAAGAATGTCACAGCGCTCCTGCGCTTACTGATAGACAATGCAGCAGCGCTCCTGCGCCACTGCCAAATGAGGGGCAACACAAGTAAGGAAATGCAGCAGCGGTCCAGTGCGGCTGCCAAGGAAAGGGTTAATCCTGGTCCTAACGAAAATAATTTTTTGTCTGAGCAATAGTGGCTCAGGGGAGAAATGGCCAGTGCACAACACGAAGTCGAAGAAGAAATAAAAGCGGCAAGGAAAAGTCACGTAACGCGTACTGGCACAGGGAAGGAGTTACCGTGACTCGTAGTGCAGCGGAACCTCCAGGAGTCTTAAGGAGCAGAAGAACAGTCCTCCGACGTCTGCTGGGCTCCGTACAATACTTCAGAATCAGAAGCACCGATCCGGCGGTGCTTCACGCATTTAAGCGTAGTCCCCCGGAAGTGCTAGTGAGGCGGAGGACTAGACCGGGACACCACTTCCGGGCGGAAGTGAGTATTCCCGACGCCTGCATGTGTCCTGTGGCGCCCGGAATGGCGGAAAGCCGCCACATGACAGTACCCTCCCCCAAAACAAAACCCCCACCCGGGAGTCAGAAAGGGAAGCAGGGCGCGGGCTCAGGGGGTGGCTCAGATGGAAAGCACGGACCAGAACAGGGGCATGACGAACATGGGACAGAGGTTCCCAGGACCGTTCCTCAGGACCGTACCCTTTGCAGTCTATCAGGTAAAACAACCTCCCCCTGGTACGGTGAGAACCCAGAATGGCTCTGACCTCATACTCCACATGGTCCTCCACTACCACTGGAGAAGGAGGAGAGGGGATGGCGCAATCAGGATGGACCGCGTGCAGAAGAGAAACATGGAAGACCGGGTGTATCTTCATATGAGCCGGGAGCGACAGTCTCATGGCCACGGGGTTGATCACCTTCTCGACGGCAAAAGGACCCACGAACCGAGGCAGCAATTTCTTGGGACCATGCACGTTGAGGTGCCGAATGGAGAGCCACACTTTGTCGCCGATGCGATAAACGGGTTCTTTCTGCCTCTGAGCGTCCGCGTGTTCTTTGTAGGAGTCCTTTGCTTTGGCCAGCTCGAACCGGGCCTATTGCCAGAGTTGACACCGTGTTTTGTGATAAGCCCGTACCGTAGGCAAAGGGCTATCCGCTGGAACGTCCCACGCTGAGGTGCGGGGGTGTTTTCCTTGTAGGCAGAAAAAGGGGGACATCCCAATGGCCGAATTCTTGCTGTTATTATAAGCATATTCCGCCATCCACAGCACATCGGACCACTCCTTCTCAACCATGAGCAACAAACAGCGTAGGTATTGCTCCATGGTGTGGTTGGTCCTTTCCGCTTGCCCGTCTGTCTGGGGGTGGTAGGCGGATGAGAGGCGAATGTCCATCTCCTTAATTCTGCACACTGCTCTCCAGAAACAGGACACGAATTGCGACCCCCGGTCCTTTATCACCACCTCAGGAATGCCATGGAGGCGAACCACGTTGTTCACGAACACCAAAGCCAGTTCTGCCGCGGTGGGTACTTTGGGCAGAGGCACGAAATGAGCCATCTTGGAGAGGTGGTCCACCACGGTGAGCATGGTGGTATGGCCGGTTTTGGTCAGCGGAAGCTCTACCACGAAATCCATGGAAATGGTGTGCCAAGGATACGGTGGTACCGGGATGGGACGTAGATGGCCCACAGGGGTTTCTGACCTGTTCTTGCCTTGAAGGCATATGGCACAATGGGAGACGTGGTTTTTTGTGTCAGTTTCTACGGTTGGCCACCAGAACTGTCTCTGCACTAGGTCAAGTGTCTTGTGGTATCCCGGATGACCGGAGAGAACATGGTCGTGACACATACGTATCGCTTGTTGCTGATAGAGCTCCCCAGGTAGGTACAACTTGTTTCCTTTGACCAGAAATCCGTTCTTACGAACCACACCTTCGTGTCCTTTCTCTAGGGCCGCTGGATCTATTCTGTCCGTGTCCTTACGTAACTGGGTCATGAATTCTGAGGAGGTCACTACGCCCTGGAAGTGTTGTTCCGAGATGATGGGAACTGGTTCAGTGGTTTCGGTAGCTTCCTCGGACTCATCCAACCGTGAGAGAGCATCTGCCTTGGCGTTGTCCTTACCGGATCGGAACGTGATGGTGAAATTGTATTCGTTAAAAAACAGGGTCCATCGTAACTGTCGGGCGGTAAGGGCACGTGCTGAGTGTAAGAACTGTAGGTTCCTGTGATCCGTGTATATGGTGACCATGTGTTTTGCCTCCTTCAGGTAATGACGCCATTCTTCGAACGCCGTCTTGATTGCCAGGAGCTCCCAATACAACACCGTGTAGTTCCTTTCTGCAGGCTGAAGCTTTTTGGAGTAAAAGGCCACCGGATGTAGCCATCCGGTGTTGGCGTCCCTCTGTGATAACACGCCTCCCAAGGCGTCCTTTGAGGCGTCTGCCTCTACTACGAAAGGCTGATCGGCATCTGGATGTATAAGAACTGGGGCTGTGGTGAACCGCCTCTTCAATTCCTGGTACGCATTGTCTGCTTTCTGGTCCCAACAAAAGCGATGTCCCTTGCGCAACAAGCGTGAGATAGGTGCCACCATTCCGGAGAATCCAGTGATGAAGCGACGGTAGTAGTTGGCAAACCCCAAGAATCGCTGTACCCCTTTCACGGATTTTGGAGTGGGCCAAAGAAGGATGGCCTCTACTTTCTTGTTGTCCATTTGTATACCTGCTGGAGTGATGATATGTCTCAGGAACTCCATGGCTGTAACGTGGAAAACGCTTTTCTCCAGTTTTACGTACAGTCGATGTTTTCCCAGCTGTCGTAGAACCGAACGCACGTGCTGTACGTGTTCGGTGATGGTCTGTGAGAAGATCAGGATATCGTCTATGTATACGATAAAGAAGACGTCGAGGAACTCCCTCAACACCTCTTCGATGAAGTACTGGAATGCTGCGGGGGCGTTGCAGAGTCCGAAAGGCATGACCTGGTACTCGAACAGGCCGAATTTGGTCCGGAAGGCGGTCTTCCATTCGTCACCCTTCCGGACCCTGACCAGATGGTAGGCACCCCGCAGATCTAGTTTGGTATAAATGGAGGCGTTCTTGACTTGATCCAGGAGGTTGGAGATGAGCGGGAGCGGGTACCGGTTTTTAACCGTAATGGCGTTCATCGCCCTGAAGTCGATGCAAGTCCTCAGGTCCCCTTCCTTCTTCGACACGAAGAAAAGGGGAGATGACACCGGGGACCTGGAATGGCGGATGAACCCATTGTCCAAGTACTCATCTAGGTAGGAGAGTAGGTGGACGTTCTCCTTTTCGGTAAGGGAATAGATCCTGCTACAGGGTAACGTAGAGCCGGGTATAAGATCGTTCCGACAATCGAAGGAACGATGCGGTGGCAGGGTGTTGGCTCCTTTTTTATCGAACACCTCTGCCAGATCCTGATACTTCTCAGGTACTTCGGCTTGGGATACCATCCCCATGCCTTGTACCGGTAATGATTGAGCTTGTATGGAACGGATACCATGCAGGTTGTCCTCCTTGTAACAGGTTCTACAGCAGTGTTCAGAATCCAGACAGATAACCCGAGAAACCCAGTCGACTCGGGGATTGTGGTTTACCAGCCATGGTAGGCCCAAAATGACTCTGAACTGAGGTGCGTCTATGACGTCAAAGCTGATGGATTCGGCATGGTTGTTCGTGAAGCACATGGTTATGTCTTCGGTCTGATGCCTGATGAGACCGGATGTCAGGTCAGTTCCGTCAACCGCCTTTACCGTTTCTGGTTGTTTTTTAGACACAGTGCTCATCCCCAGGGTTTGTGAAAAGGCTGTGTCAATGAAATTGCTGATGGCTCCGGAATCCAGCATAGCGATTACCACCCAAGCGTCGCCTGTCTGGTTCCGCAAGGTCACTTCCATGCCTATGTGGTGATTGCCATCGAAAACTGCAGGGATCGCTGTAGTGCAGGAAGAAAAACCCAGAGGAAGGACCCCCTTGTCTACTGGGTTGTCTCATTTCCCGTCTTGTTTCCTTTGTCGATGGGCAAGGCGAAGGGCCGTTTGCTCCGTGTGCGGTTTGGTTTCACCGGGCACTCCCTGACAAAGTGACCGCTCTTACCGTAATATAGCCATTATAAAAAATGGGGTAACCCAGAGTGGTTCAAGGACCTGGGTGAATAGTAATATCAAACACAATGGTCCCAACCTACAGTTCAGATCCAGTAAATGTATTCTTACAATCGATAACTTATTAATTTGAGCAATCGAGATATTCTGCTCCAAAGACTCAATCTGTTTCTACTTTTCAAAGAAAACAAAGGAAAAATAACAGTCACCCTGACATGTCAATTTCAGTTGAACACCAGGAGTTTTAATGATTCACTCCATCGTACATATTTATATACATTTTTATATATTTACATAGATACATCAAACGGTATGAAGAAGCAGAATTGCTAAAGCCGTGCAAGAAAAAGAAAAAGTGCAGTGATTAGAGAAGGGTGAACAGGCTGGTCAAAATCAGTGACAGAGAGTTATGTACACAATTTATAATGGTTCAAAAAACAATGGCTGATAAACGAATATACAGCTCTCTTTGTGCAAACGGCCACTACTTATTAATTGACTCTAGATTCATATATACAGTCTTTAATCACATGTATAATGCACTTGTGGGATTAGTGGACCAGTTCGCAATATTAAAAAAGCGTCGACGTTTCGACCCGACTATGGTCTCGTGGGTAAATGGGGGCCTCGACCTGCGGGTCTTCCTCAGGACATGAAAGGCATCACCTTCATACCGTCGAAGAGTTATTGTCGTCAACCCAGCGTAACTTCGGGGGCGGCCTGGTCCTTATGTAGGTGGTAAACAATCGATATCTCTCAGTAGTCGATTGTGATCCCTACTGTCCAGTTCGGGAAATTTTTGGGCGTTGCCGATTTCTTTTTTAGTGATAGAGTGCGTTATCATATATACGCATCGTTAGGGCGAGTCAGGCTAGTTCATTGTGAAGCATATGCTGCCACTTTTAGCAAGGTGTCTTCGTAACTCAGGGGTCCGCTACCGTCCACAACGCCACGGGATTCAGGCGAATCTTACCGTAATATAGGCACTGGTTTTGCTTCCTCCTTCTTTCTCTCTCTTGGCTGGTTAGGGCCCCTCTGATGCCTCCTATCTGCATTGGTTCCGGGGTGTCGCTTGCTGGAGACGCTTACTCTTTACTTCTTTCGGAGGCCTTCTCCCCGAAAGGGAGGAAACGGTTGTCGCTGTTTTTCCCTTTTTCTGTTTTCCTCTCTTGCAACCGGAAGTTCATCTTGACCACCATGTCAATAAATGGCCCTATCATGTATGGAGGATCAGGGTGTTGGGCTATAAGGTCCTTAAGGTCATCCCGCAACCCTCGGCAAAACACTGATACCTTTTTGTCCTCCATCCAATGGGCCTCGATGACTAGTCGGCTGAAAGTCGTGATATAGTGGAGAAGGTCACTGTTGCCTTGCCTCAATCCGAGTAACTGGTTGTCTGCGGCTTGTACAAACGTGTGACGGGCGAACATCCGTTGCATGGTCTCTTTGATCGTTGGCAAGTGGTTTAGCATGGGGTCATCGTTTTCCACCAGCGAGATGGACCACTGCGCGGCGTCCCCACCCATGTATGACAATATGAATGCCACCTTTGATGCATTGTCAGGAAATGCAGATGTTCTGGCCATGAAATGCAGATGGCACTGATGGATAAAGACGCCATACTTGGTGCTGTCGCCATAGAAGTGTTCAGGTGGAGCCAGCTGCACCAGGTTGGGTGTGACGACTTGGATAGCCGTGTCCTGACCGGTGGCAGAGGAGGACCCCCCAGAGGTGAATGTAGGCGGTCTAAGCAACCCCTCTTGTCTGGCTCTGGGACCAGGAGTGGTTCCCCAAGGGTTGGTGATACCAGCCGCCACTTGGCCCTGTAGGGCCGTCATATCCTGGCATAAACTGAGGTTCTCTGCCTGCATGGCAGCCAGCAAGGCTGCGATGTCCTGCAGGGTAACCTGCGGGTCTCCCATGTCGTCTGGGCAGAATGAAACAACGTGGGCTTCTGATTCTGTCAGACGCCCCACAAGACTCACCTGGGCTTGTGAAGCGATTCTGCAGAGACGACACGAACCACCGCCCTTGTTCCCAACCAACCCCCGCGGGGAGTAACACCCGACAAGGATTAGATGGATCCAGGGATGGGGGCCAAATAAGCAAGAGGAGTGGCCTTGGTGGAAGGGACGTAGGGTAGGGTCTTGGCACAGCTGAGGGAACAAGAAAAGACCCAATTAGGAGGTGGTACTACTCCTGTAGCATAACACCCCACAAAACACATGCAGGAAGGAGCCCCTGTCTCCGGTACTTACCAAAACACACGGTTCGTGCAAAACCAAGGAAGAGGTCAGCAACTTAGCGTCCAGGTGCCTTGGTGCCTTGAAGAGGAAATGAAATAAAGCGCTCCTGCGCAAGAACCACCAAAGTACAAAACAAACAAGAAGAAGGCGCTCCTGCGCGTAAGGGTACAATACCAGGACTCCAGGGTAATCGCTATAGCGTGGCCCAGTGCATGTTTGTTCAACGCTCCTGCGCCACATGCAATAGTTCAACAGTGCTCCTACGCTTCACGCGCCAGGTAACTAGCAGTAGCGTTCCTGCGCAACTGCCAAAATAAAGAGCAACACAAGCAAAGAATGTCACAGCGCTCCTGCGCTTACTGATAGAAAATGCATCAGCTCTCCTGCGCCACTGCCAAATGAGGGGCAACACAAGTAAGGAAATGCAGCAGCGCTCCTGAGCGGCTGCCAAGGAAAGGGTTAATCCTGGTCCCAATGAAAAGAATCACAGCGCTCTCAGCGCTCAGCAAATTGGTGCAAGTAGCAGCGCTCCCGCGTGGCTGTCTGAGCAATAGTGGCTCAGGGGAGAAATGGCCAGCGCACAACACGAAGTCGAAGAAGAAATAAAAGCGGCAAGGAAAAGTCACGTAATGCGTACTGGCACAGGGAAGGCGTTACCATGACTCGTAGTGCAGCGGAACCTCCAGGAGTCTTAAGGAGCAGAAGAACAGTCCTCCGACGTCTGCTGGGCTCCGTACAATACTTCGGAATCAGAAGCACCGATCCAGCGGTGCTTCACGCATTTAAGCATAGTCCCCCGGAAGTGCTAGTGAGGCGGAGGACTAAACCGGGACACCACTTCCGGCCGGAAGTGAGTATTCCCGACGCCTGCATGTGTCCTGTGGCGCCCGGAACAGCAGAAAGCCGCCACATGACACAGTGTGAGCATTGCAGGAAGAGGGGAGATCAATCGATCCCACCGCCGCTGTATCCAACCCTGATCCGCCCCCCACCCACTCCAGCCGGTGCCAGGCACATTCCGCAGCGTGCACACACTCTGCTGTCTGTTCGCCGCAGCAGGCCGCCCTCGGGGACACATCCTGGCAGAGACCTACTTGGAGGGAAGCGCCATGCACCAAGTGCCGCGTGGACAGCAGATACGCAACGCATACTCGTCTCTGGTCCGCCGGGCCCCCGCTAAAACAGCAAACCCCTAAGAGGAGCGGATTCGGGGCATGTGGCATCCCAGGTGCTCGCCTGCAATCGGCGCCCAGGCCACCCGGGCCAAGGGGCCAAGCAAAGGCCGGAAAGCATAGCCATCACTGAAATGTATCATGTTTTTTTTTTTACATTACAACACCAGCCATTCAAGAGGAAAATGGTGACCATTAAAAGGGCTTCATGATCATTATTTAATCCCACATATGCAAGCCCGGTAGAGGTACAATGCAATTGAGTGCCGGCCCAATTGCTCTCTCCGTGTTGCTGGCGGAAGTAACATGCATTGAAATGTGAAGGTTGGGGCCCAGCAACCCTAGCCTGAGCGTGAACAATCGGGGTGAGGTTTAAGAGTCGCAACCCTGACCCGCGCACTGGCACCAAATGCCGCACGGAGCCTCAATGGTGTAGTACGGTGTCGCGAGAAGCCCCCCGCAGCTTGAGGACACATCGTGCATCACCAGTCAGTGATCGCCGCACAGGGGAGAGGAGAGCCACGCGCTCGCCACCCTCCCCCTCGCATTCCCCACTCGCCCTCCAACCCGGCACAACTCCCGGGTGGTGGCAGCGTCCCAGAGGGCTGGAGCCATTGTGATGCTACCCCGCTACGTGCTTTGTGGTTGGCGGTGTGTGCACGGCCTGTTCCTAGGGCCGAAGGTCCTCCAAATCAGGGGAGGAGCCAGCGGAGGCACCCGCCCAACCTGCACCTAATCGTGCAAGCAAGCAGCCATCAATACCTGCGGGTCCTAACACGAGACAACACGCACACGTGTGGCAAGCAGGGCTCGGTACCTGCAGGCCGACCCTGCCCTGTGGCAACCCGCGCCCTCGCCAGCCATAGGTTGCTCCACCCCAGCAGGACTCTACCCCCACGACGGGAACAATGGATCGCACAAACGTGCTGTCCTGCGTGTAGTTCCCACTCCGCAACCCTCGAAAGCTGCAAGTTCCAAGGGGGTGGTGTGGCTCAGCAAAAGCAACGCTTGTCCTTGCAGCCCCTAACTGACTTTGCCCTGCACCCCTGGCTTGCATACTGCACCAACACCCAAAGCCTGTTCTCGTGCCGGGATAGCTGAGGCGAGCCGCCTCCCGCCAGCAGACCCCGTCCGGATGGTCTCTATGTCCATAGAGATGCCGGTGCTCGGCCTGACCTGGATGGAAGCAAGCGGGGCTCGAAGGCTCCTAGGCTGACTGGGACCAGGCTGCCCGGCTTGCCGCCGCACGCTGGTAACTCCCTCTCCCACTCTGCGCTCATTGTGGTCCCTCACAGCAACCTCGCCAGCGTGAATAACTCTGAGGGCCCATCTGGGTTGGGATACCGGGACGGTGTTCCAAACAAGCCCTGGCCGGCAAATGGGACACTGGTGGAGGGCGGGGGCAGAGGGTAAGGGTGGGGCAGCACTAACCTTGCTTCCAATATACCGGGCACGACCCGAAGGCACTGACACCGCAGCACCACCCAAATATTTGCCCGCTCCGCCAGGACCGCCACCCCTTAACCGCCGTAGGATCATAGCACGATCACCCACAATGGCCCGATGCAACACTGGTCCCGCTCCTAAGCTGAACGAAAAAGCCCCCAGTTCAGTGCCCTCCATGGGTCAGCACCGTTCTGGCTAAACAGCGGGGGCGTCATTATGGCCCACGCTGCAGATTGCCTCTCCAGCCCCACTTGCAAGCCGCTTCCCCAGCCGAAGCCAGAGACACGGCCCAACGTCTAGGCAAGGGGGAGGGGGGGAGAGTGTAGAATAGCACTCACCGCACTAAAGCTGTTCCTGGGAGATTCCGGACGGTGACCACGAGGAACAACCAGAAGACGACATGGACAGCGATCAAAGAGATCGCCAAAATGGTGATGGAGGGATATGTATCCTCCCCCAAGTCCTGGGCGCCCAGGAAGTGATGCCCCCTGTGCGCCGCTACGAGGCTGGAGAGGGGGTGGACTCCAACCAGAGTCCCTGCCCCTGAAGGGGGCGGGGGGTATGGGGTGCCCAGGCGACACTAGTGAGCTGTACTTTCTAGTGGCCCCCTGTGGGTGCCTCGGCCAGCTGCATTTGTCCCAAATACGTGGACATGTGGCTAAAATTAACAAAAGCGCTGAGACACCTGGGCAGTCCTCTGAAAACAGGGGCTGTCCGGGGTAATCCGGGTCGGTTCATCACCCTACGCATACAAAGCACTGAAATGTGGTGTCGTGCGTTTACCGTCGTTCTCTTTGCTGCATGTGAGCCCAGGGTAATACAAGCATCTCATTATTCCTCTCACTTTGAAGAAGATAAATAAACAGTTGGATGTACAAGTGCCTTTGCCAACGCACCCCACTCCTCCACCAGTGGTATGTTCTCTCCAAGATTCCTTGGTATAAGCATCGCGCAATAAACAGACCACGCAGATGTTAAAGCGTAAAAGGCCATTTATTAGGACCAGGCTGCACAACTAAACAATAAATCAATAACATCAACATTATTAACAGCAACCCCACATCAACTCTTCCTTGCCTCACTCTCTTCACCCACTCTGACTCATGTCTCTAATGCACCCCTCCATATTTTCCTGGGGACAAACTCAGTCCAGGCAATGCAAGTCCCTGCAAGCCTGCTTTTTAGCACCTCCAAGTCCCTCTGCATCAGCTGCAAGAGCGCAAAACCCGACAGCTGGACCAAATCATTCTCCCCCAAGTGTATGATCAGTAAGTGCGGGCATCCCTTCTGGGGAATGATCTTTGCGAGCCAAGGCAATAGTGCCCCCCCATCGCATCCCTCCTTTACCCCACCAGTGCACCTCATGCTGTTGTCCTTTGAGTCCCAGGTTACGGCCGTAAACCTGTTGCTCTGCATACTTGGATGCCCAGTGAACGAAGGAATGCCCCACGATCCAAGTGACCCACGGAACCTACGAAAGAGAAATATGTTAGAAGAAAGCCTAAAACCAACACAAAACTTCAAACTGGTAGCCATGCCCACATACTTCTCACTTCCGCACATACCGCTCACAACACCTAGACTTCCACCTCCCAATCTGCCAAATCCTCTCCCAAGACGCAGCCCCAATGCGGAAAGAGTGGGTGCCAAAACCAGCCGGCTCTAGCCCCAAACGCCGCAAAGCCATGCGCAACACAGCCAACAACTGCCCCGACGTCACCCTCGACCCAGACCTGTGACAGAATATTTCGCCAGACGCGCCCTGCGATGCAGCCAAAAACATCCTCCATTCAGACACCGGACACACTCCCCCCGTCCGTCTCGCACAGCCAGCCCCACTTGCCCCGGCCCAACTGATCCGTCTTCGAATGCCCCAACCAAATTCCAAGAAGCACGCCGTCCAATCTGATCTCATCATACCTCCTGCCACACATCAACCGCGTGCCCAACAATTCAGACACCCGAAAAGCTCCCAAAAACATCCAAACTATGCACAACCGAAAAATCCGCGCCTCAAAAGAGTCATAACAACACTCCAGCAAAACCCTAACCAGCCGAACCAACAACTCAAACCTAACGCCTCCCGCAACACCCCTCCTCCCCTTTGCCTCTCCCTACCCCAGCCTCTGAGCATCCTACTTAAAAACACATCCTTCGTAGGATCAAAACCCAAAAACAGGCTACAGTAATAAGCCACTTCTGCTAGTTTTCCAGAGATAGTCGCAGCTGTCAGCCCCTGTCAATGCAACGCAACACAAACTGCCGGACACCCTGCTCCACTGCCGTGCGGTCCCCCAGAACAGAATCCTCATGCCAACCCATAAAAGCGCTAAACTCCGCCCAGGCCAGTTGGTATGTCCTTCTCATGGTATTAGCAATAGAATGTTCAACCAGGCCTATCACTCTCAGTCCCCCAAGGCTCAGACGTCGTCCGGCAGCCCGGTCTTGTACTGGTCCGCTCCTGGTGCCAAACGACGGAATGCTGCCACTGCGAACAAGACAGAGCATCTGCAATGTCATTATTCGCTCCAGGGACATGCTTGGCTCTAAAAAACACATTCAATCGCAAGCATTTCAGCATGAAACTCCTCAGCAATCTCAACACTCTCAGATCCCTGACCCTCTGGCGATTAACCAGCTCAACCACAGTCATGTTATCCACGTGGAAAAGTACCTTTCTGTTCTGAAATTCAGGACCCCACACCTCCAGCACCACCAGCAAAGGAAAGAATTCCAGAAAGGCAATGCTCCTCCCCTGTTACAACCAATGAGCTGGCCAGCTCTCTGCGCACCACTTGCCATCCCATAAAATCCCGAAACCAGCTGCCCCTGCTGCCTCAGAGTAAATTTGACATTGCCAAACTGCCCTCTCCTCATCAAAGTCCAGGGACACTCCGTTGAGATCCGTCAAGAACGTCAGCCAAGTCCTCAAGTCCGTCCAAACCCCCATGGAGATCCAGACCCTGTGGTGTGGAAGTACTGCCCCCGACATGACCATGCCGAGCCGCCGACAGAACGTCCATCCTGCTCCGCACCCGAAATTCAGGAAACCCAAAAGCCGTTGCACCGCCCTCAAAGCAATCCTCTTCTCTCCGATCGCCCACAACAGGCACGTCTGAATTTATGTCACCTTTGCCGCGGGAAGCCATTGTATGGAATCTAACTCAATCCCAAGGAACGTCAGGCTGCAACTGGGGCCAGCTGTCTTTTCTGGGGCCAGGGGGACACCAAAATGCATCGACAATTCCTGGAAACGTGACAGAGCCCTGCCACAGTCCCCAGAGTGTGCTTTCCCCAAAAAGAGGAAATCATCCAGATAGTGAGTGACGTCCCTATGCCCACTGAACCGTGTGAAGGCCCATTGCAGGAAGGTGCTAAAGAGTTCGAACAGCGAGCAGAAAATAGCACATCTCATGGGCAAAACCTTGTCTACATTGATGGCTGCCCCGAATGCATCCCCACGAGCTGACTTAATATCACACTTTGCCAGCTCCGCCCCCGGCCTACACACCTGCACTAGGCGGATCGCATTGTCTACTGACGCATAAAGCACCCTCGAGTCCTCCTCGGCGATGAAATCGTTCACGGATTGACCTTCAGGCCACAAGAGATGGTGTATCATCTAAAACTCACCCTCTTCCTTCTTGGGTACCACCCCCAGTGGAGAAATTATTAGGTCATCCGTCGGCCAGTCGCTAAACGGGCCATCTATCCTCCCTTCCTCCACCTCCTTCTTCAATTTGGCAGCCACCACTCCTGACAACTCCCCTTTGCTGACTTTAAATTCTCTGCCCACCTCCTCACTCTGGGACCTTGAAGCCCACACTAAAGCCCTCTGTGAAACCCCACAAGTCGCAACGCAGCCTCCTGATCCGGGTAACACAAGAGCCACGGGCCATCACCACCACCTTAACCGGTGTAGGCACCCTTCTGCCCAGCCTGTGTCCTTCCCTTTGCGTTCTGCCACTGCTCCGAGGGGGTGACCAGGGTAAGACACTGTGTAAGGGCATGCTTCCCTCCGCACTTGGAGCACTCATGCCTAAATTCACAAGAGTGGCGTGAGCAATAGCCTCTGTTGTAGCTCCAACAGGCCTCAGTGTTATAACTGCCCGGCTTGGTGACTTGACCAGTGGTAGCGACACCTGCGGCAGCCCCCCCACCCCACTGTGGGTGGGACGCGGTGGAAAGGACCGATAAGGCAACCCGCTGGCAGTATGTGTAGATGCTGCGAGTGTGTGGATGGCATCCACTGCATCCACAATTCCTGGTCCACCTCACCCCAATTCTTGTCAGGATTAGTGCTAACCCTAGCCCTGAACTCCTCATCATAGCTCAGCCAGGCAAACCCCCGAACTGCATTTGGGCCTTCCTTATTATGTCCATGTACTTCAGTAAAGCTATGGCCCTATCCAGGTGCTTCTCGCAGTATATACCAGCGTAAATGAGAAACGCTGAAGTCCAATTTTCCATCAGCACAGGGACCCTGGGCCGCCTGGTCAACTCCCACTCCTCCTCCTTGGAACCCTTCTTCGCCTGCACCTCCCTGTGCAACAACTTAAAGATGTCCACATACTTGTGTTTCCAGATCCTACCCTTAATTTTGTCTGACAGGTGAGACCCCAGGGGCTTAGCCAGCCCCATGTAGGGGAGCTTCTTCCGATGCTTGTTGTCCCCCTTGCCCCCTTTATTATCCTTCCCGTCCACCTTGTCAGTCTGGACCCCAGCCGTAGAAACAGACTTGCCATCCACCTGCTTGTCCCCCAGGGGCAGACAACCCTTAGGCGTCCCTTCAAACTCCCGGACAGAACCATCCCCAATGCCCACTGACCTACATGCTTTCTTCTTACTCCCTTTTTGGCCCACCGTCCCAAGCTTCCCACCAAGTCCCCTCTCCTCATTGTACATCGCCCCATCCGGAATTTAAGATCGTCCGGCGGGATGCTGTTTAAACTTCCCCGTATCATCAGGGTCAGGATGGGTGGCCGTTCCTTTAGGCACTTAGCCCCTAAACATTGGAATGAACTCCCGCTCCAGCTCTGAATGGAACCCTCCGAATCTAGATTCCGGGGAAACTCAAAACATTTCTGTTCCCTAGCATGTAATCCTTCCCTCTCCTCGGCTTGTTAACATCTGCCTCCTGAAATCTAGCAGCAGTTAGCGCGGGGACACACTGTTCTTTTGTGTAGCCAGGCGCTTTACAAATGGCTTATTATTATTATTATTATTATTATTATTATTAAATAGTAGTGGATCGTTTCTTAGTGCTGTTTTTTAAGAAGATTTAAAAGATTGGAATGATATGTTCCTCAGTGCTGTACTATCTACATGTTAACTTATAGTTCCTTGGGTCGAACTACTTAATCACACTAGTTATTGGGGTGGAGATAATGACAAATTAAAATCTTTTTCTCATTGAGCATTGTATTATCTGTATTTGAGCTTTTACATCCCACTTTGCAAAAACCAAAGTATCCCATTTTTAAGGGTTCGTGTCTGCTGCAGAAAAACAATTGCCATCATAGTAATTTTTAGGGAGATCGGAATGATATCCTCCTCAGTGCTGTATTGTCTATATGAAATTCTTAAGCCGTCAGTTGCACACGTTTTTTCAAATTCTCAAATTTCTGAAGTTTTCAACAAACTGTTAGTTGTGTGCGACTCCCTTGTCTAGTGTTTTGTCTAAGAACACTGTTCCAAAATGAATATATAGGTGGGGGTAGAAATTCTGCTCCCGATTTCAAGGTGTGCACATTTTGCTGTGGACCTGATGGTCCTAATCTACATCAAAATCCATGGATTTCTACCCCCACCTATATATTCGTATTGTCTATATGTACACTACTCGTCCTAGGAAACAGACTACTTAATCACACTGATTGTTGGGGTGGAGATACTTATTGATATTAGATTCTTTACTTCAATGAGGATTGTAACATCTGTATGTCAGCTTTTTTTATCCCATTTTTGCAAAAACCAAAGTGTTCCATATTTAGGGTGTGTATCTTACTGCATGAATGCAGTTGCCCTCATAGTCATTTTTTGCATGCTCATTTGGGATTATGTGGAGTGTAATATAGCTGAGTGGATCTAGGGTTCACCAATGCTTGTGATCAGATAAAATATATTCTTAAACCACAGAAAGAGAGACAAGGGAGTGAGCCTTCTCTAACTCTCCTCATAAAAGTACAAAAACACACAAAAAGAGAAGGACGAAATAACATCACAAAAGAGACCCTGCCTGGAATTATTCTGTCATTGTCTCTATCCAGAAGAGAACGCAGGGAAGGGGTTAAAGAAAAGGGACTGAAGGGAAAATCAACAGATTTTTTAATACTGCCCTCACTCACTATTTAATGGCATGCTTCATTATAGGGCTGCTTACAATGCCCGGGTGCAGACCAACACAATGGGCGGAGCTCTGATTTTTTTGTGAGGTAAAACAGGAGAAAAGGGAAAAAAAGGGAGAAAAATGTTCCTTGTGAGGGATCACTGGTGCAGAAATAAGAAGATAAAACTGCCTAAGGAAGTACCACCGAACTCCTTTATTAGTGGTTCATTAGTTCTTCTGTAGGATCGTTCTCAAGAATTGCATAATTCCTCCTCTCACTCAAGAGGGGTTGGCATTCAGTAATGTTAGCCTCTTTGCCCTGGATGACGATTGCCCCGCCTTTATCAGCAGGTTTTATTACTATCTGTGGGTCATCCCTCAGTTCTTCTAAGGTTTTTAATTCCAGGGTCATTAGATTGCAGAAGCTCCTATTCCTGTTTGCTATTTCTGATTGCTCAATCTCCCTCAAAACTGCTTGCTTGAAGACCTTTACCTATGGTGCTAGCTGGCTAAGTGCTGGGACATAAGTGGACCTCACCCTAAATCTCGCATCTCCCTCTTCAGTCCTTGTTTCTTCCTCTCCATCAAAAAAGACTTTTAGGCGTATGTTCCTAAAAAAGCTCACAAACTCACATTTTACTCTTTAGTCTGAAGACATCAACCTGGTTAGTAGGAACAAACCCGAGGCCCCTAGTCAAAACAGTTACTTGTTCCTTTGTGAGGGTTATGTTACTGAGATTCATAGTGCAATCTAGACTCTGCTGCTCCCTGGTTCTGTCTCCTGGGACATGATCCAGGCCACTCTCTAATTGATGTCGTCCCACTGGACCCACTTCACAATCCTCCCCTTCTGTTTGCCTCTCCCTCTCCCCCTGTTCGGGTAAGAGGAATCTTTTTGACCTCACTAAAAGGGCCTCTGTGTTATAATTACAAGTGGGCTCATAATTGGAGAGTGCCTGTCCTCACGTGGTGATGGGTGCATTTGAGGCATATGTTGTAGTATTCTCGGATGGGGGAATGACACAAAGGGGTTTTGTACAAATTGAATCAAAATATTCACAGGGGTTTAGAGGGGATTTATCATGATTCTCAATTATCTTTCTTACGGATATGGTTGACGAATGCGTTACGGAGAACAAGTAAGGTTGATTCAACCAACTTTTAATAATTGATCACATTGTGATAAAGACTAGGCCAGGGATCAATACCATGAAGAAGTCCAACGACCCAGTAGGGTAAACAAATATGGTTGAAACATGTTGGTAATTGCAGAGGGGGTTAAGGAGTAGTAACTCTACCTATACACCACTTTTCCTGACTTTTAATCCCTTCAAGGTGGACCATTAATAAAGGAGTTCAGGTGGTAACTCCTTAGGCAGTTATATCTCTTTTTCTTTCTGCAACAGTGATGCCTGACAAGGGAAACGTTTCTCCCCTTTTTTTCGTTTCCTACTTCTTTACCTCACAAAAAAATCAGCGCTCCGCCCAGTGTGTTGGTCTGCACCCGGGCATTGTAAGTGGCCCTATGACGAAGCCTGTCACTATATAGTGGGTGAGGGCAGTATTAAAAAATCTGTTGCTTTTCCCTTCTATCCCTTTTCTTTAACCCCTTCCCTACGCACTCTTTTGGATAGAGACACGGACAGAATAGTTCATGCCAGGGTCTCTTTTGTGATGTTATTTAGTCCTTCTCTTTTTGTGAGTTTTGATAATGGATTTCTACTCTGCATGTAACGAGGGCATGCTTCTTAGGTCAATTGCAGCCATGGGAGCTCATCATTTAACCCCCTGTCCCCTGTTCTCAAATGGTGCACTAATCTTTGCAACTGTATGAGAAGTTTTTCTGGGAAATCTGGGGTGTTAATGTTGATTTTCTCTAGAACCACCCATATCTTGTCCACATCTCTGTGGTTCAGGTCAAGATAGTGACATGAGTTAGGTGTTATTCTTTTTCAATGTATCATGCTCCGGTGTTCATTGATGCACACCTTTTTTTTGCGGGTGGTCATTCCAGCATAGAACAAGCCAAACGGACGTTATCAAATACACTACATTCTCACTTTTGCAGTTAGCAAGTGGTTTTAAGATCCACGGTCTCCCTGTATTTATGTTAATTTCCTTGGTTACTTTTGTGAGCTGACAGAAGACACAGCTTCTACATTGGTAATGACCCACAGTTGGTTGACTGTCCCAGAGTGTTGTCTGTGAGGGAATGGTGAAAAAGGTGTCTTGGTGTTGACCAGCTCACTATGCAGATTTGTGGACCTTTTAAATTCAAAAAGTGGGAGAGACCATTGTTTGGTCCCCCATATAGAATCCTCCAGTTCTTTATGATACATTTCTGAACCTTTTTGAGATGGGTGTATATGTAGTCACACAGCTCTATCTGTATCTGTTTTTTAATAGGTTTCTAGTAATGCTTCCCTGTTATTGTTTTTTGCACTCTTCTTTGCA
The DNA here is from genome assembly GCF_964261635.1 of Lissotriton helveticus. Taxonomy (NCBI): domain Eukaryota; kingdom Metazoa; phylum Chordata; class Amphibia; order Caudata; family Salamandridae; genus Lissotriton; species Lissotriton helveticus. The sequence continues at coordinate 231,565,606 of NC_136072.1, read as the reverse complement.
CTTTTGACAGCTTTCTTTGGGTTATGATGGGCCAAGAGCCAAGAATTTTTTTTATCAGTATTGTAGCCTGCGTCTCAAATGTTTCTAATGTGGTATAATTATGTCTTACCCTTAGGAATTGTCCCACAGGTAGATTCTGATGCAAGGCCCAAGGGTGGGAAGTCTCATTTAGGAGTAGGCTGTACTTATCTGCAGTTTTGTTATGGACTCTGGTGCTGTTGCCTCCCTGGTCAATCATGATTACTAGATCGAGAAATACTACTTATTTTTTACACACAGTATGCGTGAATCTCAGGTGTCAATCTCTAGAGTTTACCCATGCGGCGAATTTCAGAGCAAGCTATTAGTTTCCATGCCACACCATTAATACATCATCAATGTATCTACATTACAATTTAATATGGTCTTTATGTGGATTTTCCTGGAGGAATATATGATCTCCCTCAAACCGGTGTACATATAGGCAGGCCAGACTAGGGGCGAAGGTGCTCCTCATGGGAGTCCCTGGCACTTGATGATGTATCACCCTCAAACTCAAAGAAATTTGCAGTGAGTGTACATCACTGGAAGCATTGAATACAGATGGCGCCACACTATAAATACGCACCCTGCCCACCTCTGGCACATGGTGGGAGGAAGGAGCAGACACAATCAGGTTTCTCAGGAGGAACGTACCTTGATGAAGTAAAAGGGTTGATGTGGTCATTAATCTCTGGATGTTTGGTGACCCCGAGGGGGATGTAATGCCTTAACCACATGAAATTGAAATTCCTTCCATTTACTACTTGTAGAGTGTGACTACAGGGGTTCCTGAGCCCTTACTCCATGGGGCCTGGATGTCCCGCTAGTGGAGTAAGACTGTGATCTGGTCCCACACCTAGACAAAATGTTCATGTTACCTCATGTGTGCAATGTCACTTACCACCGAGCATGTGAATGTAGCTTGCATACAGTTGTCTACAATTGTTTTTATCCTTATTTCTACACATCAAAAAATCTCAAAGTACTGTTTTTATCTGTTTATATGTAAAGATAGGCAAAATATGATAAAGAGGCTGACATAGATCACCCTTTGGTTTGTAGTGGCCATATAAGTTTTTATTCGCCATTTTAGGATCCTGTGTTTCCTTCCTGATTAATATCACAGACTCTTTTGAGCCATCAGGCAGAAACATATTGAGGATACAATGGTGAGGGGGTGCTAATTCCCCTTGTCTCCACGTTTAGTTTTAATACTTTGGGGCATATTACCAACAAATAGCAATATTTATCGCTAAGTTGTGTTAGCGGCAAAATTTTTATCGCCGCCCATCACCGTTTTTTATCGTTGAGATAACTTGCTATTAGCAAGGTTTATCTCAAAAGCGATAAAAATCAGGCGAAATGCGTGAATATCGCTGAGAATACAGCGATATTCACGCATTAGCGACAAAATGCTCTTAGCCATGTTATCCACCTCCCATTGGATAACATGGCTAAGAACTGGTCTGAGCAGGCGTTCATTTTTGGCGATAGCGGGAATATTTCCATCGCTACGCCTGCCTTGCTAATAGGCGATAGTGACGTTAGCGACTGCTTGCAGTCGCTAACAGGTTGGGTACGCCCACTTTGCATGTCATTAGCGATAAATATCGCTGACATGCAAAGCGGGCCCCAAACCGCTCGCTATCGCCTAAAAACTGTCACTAACATCAGTTAGCGACAGCTTGCTAATAGAGTGATAGAATTTTCGTCGCTTAGCGGCCGAAAACGGTCGCTAAACCGGCGATAATTCACTATCGCCACCCTTGAAAATATGCCCCTATGTGCTTCTAGCAAATAAAAGGGATATTTAGGATGTCACATTGTTTTTTAATATATCTAGATAACAGGTCCACTCTTAGACAGAATTACCTCCCTGATTTCAGGTGAAGGCCCGCTCTCCATCAAACCGGGTTTTTGAAGAGTGTTGACTGTCCTATGATGAAGCATACTCAAAAAACAAGAAGGGGGAGGTAGAGGAGATAGACAAAAGGACTCGTCAACCTATTAGTCGTACTATAAACAGAGAGAGCTCATCCGTCTTTTGGGAGTTCTTTTCCACTTCAGGTGTTAGTTGGAAAACAGTAAGTTTTCTTTGGATAACCTTCATCCACCAGGGTTTCCCCTTGGTTGCATGCTTCCTCATTGGATACTTCTCATTCTGCTGTGGAATGGGGCATGCCGTGACCTATGAGTTACGTGGGAGTACTTTTTTGGTGTTGTTTATAATAGATGAAGAGACAAATAGGAGTTGGGGGGTTTGTGAAAGATTAAAAACACCTAGCAAGTAGGAAAAATATTTAATTGTTACCTCTTTCTGGTATGGTTAAAAAATGGAGAAAGTTGAAACTCATGGACCTATGTTCCTGAGTTTCTATGGTCTACATGTTTCAAGCCTGCCCTAAGGCTATTCTTCATGACCAAGGATTGCTACTCCCTAATACCACTCCTGTCAACACTTAGTTGAAATGCCACTGCATGCTATGAAAAATAAAAATAAAAATAAAAATACACACACACAAACACACATATATATATATATATATATATATATATATATATATATATATATATATATATATATATATATATATATATATATATATATATATATATATATATATATATATATATATATATTCAATCAGAACAGGTAGCCTTTGGGAAGCACTGCCACTCGAAGTTTTTCAATAAGCACGTTTATTTGAATCCATTTCACTGCTCGATCCCCAGCAGATTTCAGAGTCTCCTTCGAACATAAAAGCCTGACGCGTTTCAGGGATGACCCTTTCCTCAGAGGCAATGTTCGTGAAGGTCAATCAAAGAGTTTCTGGTAGTGTCTACTCAAATAGCTCTCACCTGCCTCTATGGGCGTGTCTCAGGCGCACTGCATCCTGGGCTTTGTAGTACACTGTCCTTTAACCCACAGTGAGGCTGCTTCTTCAACCTTGCAATTTGAAACAAATAGTCTCCCAGTGGAGCGAGGAGAGCCCTGAAACCTGTTAGGAAGCGCACTTGCAGCCGCGAAAACATGTCCAAGGCAGCACCACCTGTGTTGGCGCTGCGCCTGCCTTCGTTCCATAACTGCAAGCTCCTACCAAAAGCCTGCATGGACCCTCTTTCAAGGTGGGACTTGCTTCTCGACTAGGCAACAGCCGAAAATTATTCAATCAGAACAGGTAGCCTTTGCGAAGCACTGCCACTCGAAGTTTTTCAATAAGCATGTTTATTTGAATCCATTTCACTGCTCGATCCCCAGCAGATTTCAGAGTTTCCTTCGAACATAAAAGCCTGACGCGTTTCAGGGATGACCCTTTCCTCAGAGGCAATGTTCGTGAAGGTCAATCAAACAGTTTCTGGTAGTGTCTACTCAAATAGCTCTCACCTGCCTCTATGGGCGTGTCTCAGGCGCACTGCATCCTGGGCTTCGCAAAGGCTACCTGTTCTGATTGAATATATATATTTCCGAATTACAACTCCTACCACTTCCACACGCGGGCAGTGAAGAAGAAGAGACGGACCACTGAATCCAGGCAAGATGTTTATTTCACCATTACAACCCGCACGGTCTGATGACGCGTTTCGGGCAGTACTGTATATATATATATATATCAACCACAAGGTTTGCCTGTTTAAAGATGACGCCTCACCACAGGTAAAATTATGCCACATCTGTTTATTGCTGGAACCAGGTAGCGTGAGCAGTCTCTGTTCACTTACATTCAAAAAGCCAGTCCCGACGCGTTTCATTTGTAACTTCCTCAGGGGCACATGGCAAATGAAGGCAGCAGCAGGACATGTTTGGCGGCACATAAATTGGTTCCAAACACCCCGCCTCAGTGGGCGTGGCCCTCCCAAGGGCTGCTGGTACTTGTAGTGTCAACCGTCTTCTCCAGTGAGTAGCCTGCTGTTGCCCTCATATCTTTACAATCAATTTCCTCCCAGTGGAGCGTGGCAAAGAACAGTTCCCCGCTACCATCTTCTTCACTCACAAAAAAACGGTACCCGTGCCATTTGCAGGTCTGTAGGTTGACAGACCGGCTGGAACGCTGAAACAGCGTCGGAGCGTCATCCGCGGCTCAGGCAAGCCGCACATATCAACCACAAGGTTTGCCTGTTTAAAGATGACGCCTCACCACAGGTAAAATTATGCCACATCTGTTTATTGCTGGAACCAGGTAGCGTGAGCAGTCTCTGTTCACTTGAATTCAAAAAGCCAGTCCCGACGCGTTTCATTTGTAACTTCCTCAGGGGCACATGGCAAATGAAGGCAGCAGCAGGACATGTTTGGCGGCACATAAATTGGTTCCAAACACCCCGCCTCAGTGGGCGTGGCCCTCCCAAGGGCTGCTGGTACTTGTAGTGTCAACCGTCTTCTCCAGTGAGTAGCCTGCTGTTGCCCTCATATCTTTACAATCAATTTCCTCCCAGTGGAGCGTGGCAAAGAACAGTTCCCCGCTACCATCTTCTTCACTCACAAAAAACCGGTACCCATGCCATTTGCAGGTCTGTAGGTTGACAGACCGGCTGGAACGCTGAAACAGCGTCGGAGCGTCATCCGCGGCTCAGGCAAGCCGCACATATCAACCACAAGGTTTGCCTGTTTAAAGATGACGCCTCACCACAGGTAAAATTATGCCACATCTGTTTATTGCTGGAACCAGGTAGCGTGAGCAGTCTCTGTTCACTTGAATTCAAAAAGCCAGTCCCGACGCGTTTCATTTGTAACTTCCTCAGGGGCACATGGCAAATGAAGGCAGCAGCAGGACATGTTTGGCGGCACATAAATTGGTTCCAAACACCCCGCCTCAGTGGGCGTGGCCCTCCCAAGGGCTGCTGGTACTTGTAGTGTCAACCGTCTTCTCCAGTGAGTAGCCTGCTGTTGCCCTCATATCTTTACAATCAATTTCCTCCCAGTGGAGCGTGGCAAAGAACAGTTCCCCGCTACCATCTTCTTCACTCACAAAAAAACGGTACCCGTGCCATTTGCAGGTCTGTAGGTTGACAGACCGGCTGGAACGCTGAAACAGCGTCGGAGCGTCATCCGCGGCTCAGGCAAGCCGCACATATCAACCACAAGGTTTGCCTGTTTAAAGATGACGCCTCACCACAGGTAAAATTATGCCACATCTGTTTATTGCTGGAACCAGGTAGCGTGAGCAGTCTCTGTTCACTTGAATTCAAAAAGCCAGTCCCGACACGTTTCATTTGTAACTTCCTCAGGGGCACATGGCAAATGAAGGCAGCAGCAGGACATGTTTGGCGGCACATAAATTGGTTCCAAACACCCCGCCTCAGTGGGCGTGGCCCTCCCAAGGGCTGCTGGTACTTGTAGTGTCAACCGTCTTCTCCAGTGAGTAGCCTGCTGTTGCCCTCATATCTTTACAATCAATTTCCTCCCAGTGAATGCTCATTCACAAAATACATCATTTATAATCAACCCAGTAACCTATTGTATGTGTTGATGTACTTATAGATATTGTTGACTAACTTTTTGTGGGTCGAAAGTATGTATAAAACCAAGAACTGCTCTCTCTTCTGTCTAATCAGCCCATTTCCTTTCTGCTAATCACCTATTATTTTTTCTTCGATTGTTTAATGCTTCCGGGTACTCATGAAAAGATGCCACTTACATCTCTTTTGTGATGTTTTATCACTTTTGTATGAGGTGACTCGAAACCTGAGCAAGAATGTAACTTTCACACAGGAGATCGTAGGGAAATTGAGTCTGAAACCTCAAGTGGAGGAGCTAAAAGAAGACTGTGCGACTTACCATCGACAAAAACAGGACATCGTCAGCTCTTCCTTTGTACTAACAGAAAGCTACAGGCACATGTATCAACCCCCACTTAAGAATGAACCGTTACAAAATACCTTTATGAACACAAATAATGGGCCCCTTCTGAAACTTCCAGTAAACTTGTTGTCGCGAAGGTGTGGCAGGGCCCTGTGCTAGCTGTGACTGAAGTTTAGAGGTCTTGTTAGTTGTTTTTAGGGCAATGGATTCTGTTGTTTCTTGCATGTTACATGCATTTCGCCATCTATGTTGATGAAGATTTTGGTGTCATTAGGACTACTACTGTTAAAGGTTGGATCCTGTAGCATTGTTGAAACAAATGTTTAAGCACATGCAATAATGTATAAACACAAAATGAGAGTCATCCAATCATCCATATATTCTCCAATCCTTTCTTTAATTGGATTCAGATTCCTCTGCCAGCCAACACTTGTTTCGTCAATGGGTAAGTCACCCTACTACTTGCTCAGGGATGTAATCTGCAAATTCGCTCTTAAATCGGTAAAGTTTATCACATGTTTGCAGAAATAACAGTGACACATTAGTTTGTTCCAAAATCCACATATAAGCGTGTTCGCACCTTGTAAAACCTGCGACCAGTGTCCCGGCAAAGGTCTCCGCAATACCTTCCTTGGGGTGTACGATTTCTTCCTCGCTTAGAGCATTGTTGCAATATGTGTGCCATCTTAATCTATAAGGTTTCTGTAGCATAGGTGTTAGCTGTCCTGTCTGACCATGTACATTGTGTCTACTCCTGCTGTCTTCAGTCAGAGATGTTAAGTTTTGTGTAACTGTTTTACTTATTTACTATGCCCAGTCATTCATAATCTAGAATGTACAATCAACATGAAAGGGTCAGGGTGAAAATAGGAAGTGGAATATAGAAAGGAAGAAAAAACGATATATCTGTTTTAACAAAAGAATACACTGTGTATTTAGGAATTTGGATAACTGGTTGAGGGGGGTGTGTCATGTGGCCCATGGGGACACTGTCGTCTTCCCTAAGTTAGTGTGAGAATGCCGCAGACTGTCTGCTGCTTTGCAATGTTACTACATGAGTTTACTTTGCAAATGAGTCTTTTGATATTTTCACATGAGAACCTACTGTTGTGTTCACGCTTTGCAGGTTCCTGGGATTTAGTCTGAACATTGTGAACACGGTCAACGAACAATGCCCCTTGTTATTCTGTTCTGGTCAGGTCCTAGCACATAGACAAAACATACAGATGCAGCTGTTGTTTAGTAATATCTATTTTGGTCCTATTGGAACACACCACACAGATTGGTAGCACACACTTGGTGAGGGACCTTTCCAGTGAGAAGAGCATGACAGCACTAATGATGTAGATCTACCATCTATAGAATGAAGTACAGGGTCTCCAGAAAAAGCCCATAGATCTTCTAAAGTATAATCATCCTGCTTCTATACAGTGGGAAGGAGGTTAGGCTACGGTGTCTTTCACTAGGACAGCTCCTTTTATGATTTACCGACTACTTGCTATGCTGACTGTATTTGTGTTATGCACTTTTCCGCTTATTGTGGCACGTATACTGCATATTAGAGCACGTTAGTTAAAATAAATATTTTAAACTTGTTCGTTTCTCTGTCAGATCTTATCGTGGACAAGTATAAGAGTGTGAGCGAAAGGGTGTGTCTTGCAACCACGATTCCTGAGAGAGTCGGGAGTGTTGTATTCTGGGGTGTGCAATCACTTGTTCCTCTTTGAGTAAGAAGGAGGGCAAGTGAGCCACTATAGCTAGTCGGTCCTGGGCTCCTGAGTACTAAGTTAGTGGGATGACTCAGTCTCTATATACTAAGGTCCCATAATCCTACACATAGTTCTGTATTTGTGCAGAATCCCTGCAACATGGCGCCGCCAACGTTAGGTCTGGTACTTATTCACAGGATCCCTGAGTAGTGCATGTGCTTGTCCACAATACCCTCTCACTGTAGTGAGAGGGCTTTGCCTCCTGCAATTGTAGGGTACACCTATTGCGGCAGGTTTTCAAGCTTGAATTTTAAAAGGGTTTTAGACCCATTTTTGCACTACCATTTTGTTTAGTATTGACATACGACATGGTACAACCGATTGCTATCCCGGCACATAACCGGGCTGCAGTTAAACACCATTTGAGGCAGCATGGGGTCCCAATGCAGGGGCTACCATTATTTTCGTGGGTGAGGTGGATCCGGCATACCGATTCAAGGTGTTTTATTCCTGGGTAAGCAGTTGATGCGAATTATAGTTTTTTCATGCTTACACGGTAGCTACTCCTCCGGCAGCGTATCATCCTTACGGGATGATTGAGGTTCTGTTGATTTCCTGGGAGCATACTATTTGGTTTAAAGATGCACTTCCTAACCCTGTCTCTTTTGTTCGTGTGGGCCCATTAAGTATAGCTGGGTCTTCTTTGCCGGTTTTGGCGGGTTTCACACCACATACGAACTATCTCAATGTTACTGTGTTAGAGCTTTGTTTGCTTTTGTTCAAGTAATTATACTTTATAGGCTAATCATACAATTTGTTTCTAATTCCTTTTTGGTGGCTCCGGCTGGAGCTGCCCCTCTAGCACCTGTGCAGGGCGGAGGCCTTGTGATTAGTCCCGTCATGATTAAGTTGGTGATGGGCAAACATCCTCAGAATCGTGAGGAACTACCATTTTGGGTAGCTCAGAAGATTGAACAGGTTGATGCTGTTTTCCTACACACTAGTCCTGTAGAAAAACTCAGAATTCTTACTATGTGTTTACCGAGTGGGCTGGTTCCGCCTTTAGCAGACTGCAACACCTTGGGGACGGTGTTTGCATCATTGAAAACACTGTGCTCTGGCAACCCCTCCATGACCGTTCTGCTGAGCATTCTAAAATGAGTACAGGATGAACACAGGGCTGTGGTTATGTTCCCTATTGTCTCTGATATGATTCTGGCCAGCATTAAAGATGATTCAGTTTGCTTGCAGGTGCACCAATGTCTTGCAGTATTGGGGGACGCAGATTTGGAGCGACAGTTGGCGATTATTATTGCGGATGTCTATACATCCCTAGGACGGAATAATTTGGGAGCCAGACCATTTACACAGGTACAGAGTAAACCCCCTCCGGACACGGAGGATCGTCCAGTCTCTCTGAAAAAAGGCATCTAACAAAAACATGCAGCTGCACGAGACTAGGTATTTTGCTGGTTCGCCCTAACCTGACGCTTCTGAGCATAGATATGATCTACGTGACAATTATAAAATTAAAATGCCTGAAAGGTCCAGGTTCCTGATCCCAATTCTCCTCGTGACTTTCAGGAATCGTCGAATCAACACATTGGTGGAGGGGGATGACAGGATCGCAGACAGGGCAACAAAGACAAGACCCGCAGCACCAATTTGACATGAAAGTCAAACGAGATGAACCACCTCAATATCGAGCCACATTTCAGAAGAAAAAGGTTGTCGCTTTGACAGCGAAGTATGCCCCAGATGGTGAGAACCATGCTCCTAAGCAGGAGTTGGGCGGTAACTCTCCTCGACAGTGCGGCGGAGGTTACCATAGTTTGGCAGACACTCCACCAGCATCTGGAGGCGAAAGTAACTGACACTTTTATAACTGTTGGATCCGCGGACACCCACATATGCCCCACCCTTTAAACTCTATGAAGTGGACCTCCAAATTGAAGGTGATATTAAACGCACTATAAAGGCTGTCTTTTGTGATAATTTGACCTCTTCCTATGACATTTGGCTTGCGGAGGATGTCTGGCCTCCACCTTTTGTTCTCGCTTCCTCTAGGGGCGAGGATGTAATCCTACCGTCTTTTTCACAGTATGTCCCATAGGAGACTACACAAGTTTATGCTTCGGAGTGGGCTGTAGCCTTAGCCCCTGCTTTATATCGAAATCAATCAGGTTGGGATAAGGATTCACCATTGCATGGTATTTCTATGAGATCTACACCTCAGTCCCAACCGCAATTTCTCATGATAAACGTGATAATAAAGCGTTCGTTAGCGACATCCTGACTCAAATGGAATATCAGGGTATAATTGAACCCTGTGTCTCGTCTATGAATAATCCTCTTTTTCCGATATTGAAACCAGATGGTTCATGTTGCATAGTTTTAGACTACAGACATTTAAATAGTCATGTTTTTACCTTTGCAGTACAGAATACACACAGATCTACGTTAGTAAATAACATTGTCTGAAAGAAATTCAAAACTACGTTTGATATTTCCAATGGCATTTTCAGTCACACTTTGGCTTTAGAAAACCGTGGCTTGACTGCATTCAGCACTCTCGGCAATATGCAAGATTGCCTTTGGGGTATAGGAATAGCCCCGGGGTTTTTGCGGCACGCATTGTGTTGATTTTACATGAAATCAACCCTGATGCTTTTTTATATGTGATGATATTTACTTGACAGGTGATGAGCTAAATAAGCATCTCCAGCATGTGAATCGCATTATCACACATTTTTCGACTTTAGGTTACAAATTCAACTTTGCTAAATCGCATATGGCTTTTTTGGCAGTTCTTTTTCTTGGTTATGAATTGAATAATGAGGGCAGTGGGTTAGCACCTCACTTTTTGGAAAAATTAGCTCAATTGCAACCTCCAACTACCCTAGAAAAATGACAGTCTTTGCTGGGTTTCTTTAATTTCGGCAGAACCTATATTCCAGATTATGCCCAGTGTATCAAACCGCTATACACGTTGATACAACCTTCTTTTTTGTCTTCCAGTTGGCTTCCGGAACATACCGCAGTTCTGCGGTCCTTGCAGTCTGATCTGCTTGCAACTCAATTCTTGTTAACTAGGGATAGTACCAAAAATTTCGACATAATGATTGTGCCAGGAATGTTGGGATTCACTTATGTGACTTTTATTGAGGGGGACACTGTTCCCATTGTTTATAAATCGTTTTTGTATGCTCCTGTGGAAACGCGTGTTTCTTCTACTGAAAAAATCTTGACAGCTGTACAGATGGCGATTCTAAAGGAACACTCACTAGCTCATGGCAAACGCATTTTCATGGTTACACCGTTGCCCACTTTAGAAGCTGTCACGAAGGCGAGTGTACCTAATTCTAAATGACGTCGGCTGATGTCAATTTCGTCTTTGATCCTTCTTTGCAGACACAAGAATTTTTTAGAATATGAACATGTTCATCCCCTTCCTTTGTCCCTACTCCCGCTTGAACAGTACAAATGTATCATTTACACTGATGGGTCTGCACAGCCAGCTATTGGTTCTAAACATGCTTATTCTGCAGCCAGTGCTATTGTGGCTGGCGGGATAGTGGACAGTGATTTTAAATCCACGTTGGTTCACGCACAATCCCTTGGGGATTGTAAGGTACAATTGGCTGAGTTACGCGCTTTAATATTAGCTCTAGTGTTTGCTGATCTTGAACTGCTGACTCTTATTGTGTGCGTTCCTTCTACTGTGTACAATCCTTTAATGAGAACTTAATCTTTTGGAAACTGAACGATTTTCATGATTCCAAGCTTAGCGCAATCAAGCATTAAACGCTTTGTGTCCGAGTGGCCGCTCTTAAAGACCGTTTGCAACTCACACATGCTGTCCATATGTTAGGACATCAGCGTGTGGGAGCACACGATGTTAGTAAATCTATGGCTGATGAAGCAGCCAAATCTGCAGTAGCCACATGCTTCGTAGTAGCTGTTACATGGTCAATTACTAAAGTTGATGATGATATTTTAGCAGCTGTTCTGTGACGAAGGAGGGGACAGTGTTTCCCCAGGGTTTTCCTTCGCGTTATTCCTATCACTTAACCGATGATAAGGTTCCGTTTGTGACTATTCTCTCAGTTGGTGATCAATTGATTCCCAACGAGGACCGCAGACATTTACTGATTGTGATTACCCATGAAGGAATGGCAGGAATGACAGCCACAATTTCTATTTTAGAGTAACTTTATGGGTGGCGTAGATTATACCAACAAGCGAGGAAATATGTTCTTTTCTGTGACATTCGTCAACAGATGAAACCACATACTTAACTTTTCATTTAAAATCAACAATTTTGTTGTATTTATCTTGATCACTGCAGTCCTTTGACATCAGACAATGCATTCAAATATATTTTGATTGCAGTGGATTCCTGCACTAGGTTCCTCTGGGTTTTGCCGCAGCGCTGTGCTGACACTTGTACTGTTATAAAAGATTTGCATGTCTTTGTAGGGACTTATGTGGAAAATAAATTCCTAGGCAACTGAACAGATAATTCTTACTCTATAGTGTTAAACTCAGTGAAACAAAACCATCATATGTGCAATCTTAATTCAAAATGGTATTCATTTTTATTATTAAAAGTTCCAACAATGTTGAATACATTCAAAATATCATATCACTTCATTAAAATACATAAAAATATACATAAAACACCATATGCTTGGCAGTAGTTAAATCTTCGACGCGCGTTTTGGCGTAAAGAACGCCTTCATCAGGAATTGCCACAAAATTCTCTGAAAAATGATAAAAAATATATTCTAAAAATCAACAAATAGGTATGCCACTTTTAATTATTACAACTAAAGCAAAATGGGGCGACTGCGCAACCCAAGCCAATCGCACTGCTAAGGCTGCTTTGCCACATTATTTGAAAATTATTCTTTTATATAACCTCAGTTTTAATCATGTGTTCCTTTTGTATTCATTTCTTCTGATTCCACTTTTATGTCTTTCATCACCTTTAACGCTTCCACACGTGGGATAATTTGCAATTTCCCAAACTTCACATGCCCAAGTTGTGCCTCTCCAGGCCTCTTTCAAGAACACGACAAAAGCGAGAGGTTCGTCGAAGCAGTGTTTATTAAAAGAACCAATGCATTTCAGGCTTAAAAAAGCCCTTCGTCAGGGATAACTGTAAACAATAATAAATTTCAATAAGACTGTGAACATTTACATCGTCTCCATATTTATACATGTTGATTCATCTTAAATCACTATATCATGTCAAATAAGCCCCATATTAAGCAAGTTCATTTATGTTAGCACGAGAATCTTCACAGGTTATTCGAATCCTTAACCCATTAGTTCATAATTAGCTGTTCCCACTATTGCAACACATATCTTCTTAATCAATATGAGTACTTTAACTATTTGCCAAGTACATCTTTCCCCATGCATATGGCCTAACAATACCCACTGTTTCAACAATCATTCTATCTCCTCCATTCCATACTGTCCCGTTTTTTTTCAAATCACGCTTGCTAATCTCTCCCTTTAACTGAAACAACATCACCATCTCGCCCCTAATATAGTTCACTCACTCTACACACCATTCGTCCTGCCTAGCACTCTCTAACATTCAACCACAATTCCACTTCCCCATTATCATTTACTTCGCACTGTCTGCACACCATTCACTTTCCCTGCGTTCTATTAATTATGAAACATTTTCACTGAGCTACTCTGAGTACATTAAGAATTGATACAGATAGGATACATACTTTCTTTATACATATTGGTGCCTTATTTTATTACAATTATATCATTGGAATTACATTGTGAAATATAGAAAATCCAAAGGTGAAAGATAGAAAGTAAAGAAGTCAAAGTTTAAAGTAATTCTATTATTTACATATCTATATTTTAATCTCCCTATTTATATGCTTACATTAAGGAAGTAGATCCGTATCCAGATACTGAAGAATTTGATCACTTATCTTTTTAATAGGGAGAATCGCCACGGTTCTTTTTGCCTCCCGATATGCTAAGATCTAAAAAACAGTTCATATCACCATGTTAAATATACTATGTCTTCCAAACAGATGTTAAGGATGCATAGTATAAAAAGTAAGTTAACTAAGTTATTATATAAGGAGTCTGGACATTTCTTTTACTCCTTCTCAAGATTGTTTTAAGGAAGACCATTGGTAATTAGCAATGAAAAATAACTTCAATTAGTATAATTCTACCAAGATTAAGTTCATTGTTGCTTACAAACTTATATTTATCCAGTGGCTATTTACTTTATATATGTGCTACTTTTATTCTCTGTTGACTACTCCCAAATGTGGGCTTGGCACATTTATTCTGTAAAGTAAGCATACTATGGTTATATCTAGTGTCCTTACTATTTTATGTTCTCATAATCCGGGAAAACTGATAAGTTTTAGTACCTGATAAAAAATGCAGCCAGAAGTGGTGTTTGGATAAAACCCAACTTGCGAAGTAGAAAAGTGCTGTATTTATCGTATCGGCAAGGTTGCTTGGAGATTTACTATAAAGAAGAATGTTCATATGTTTATATGTCCCTATCTCTATTTTTATGCAAAATAAACTGTGATGGCATATTTTCATAGATATTTACCTGATTAGAATAGGTTCACGGGGGAAAATTTGTGACAGTTCGTATCAATGGTGAACTCTAATAATTAAAAACGTGCAGCTCCTGCAAAAGATCACAACGGGAACTGTATAACGTTCTGTTCTTCTCAACTCCAAGGTGCCTTCTCACATTAATATTTCTATACTTTTACAATACTGTGAAAGTTATATTACCTGATGATACCCAGTCCCACCATGGTCTTACATCTGGATCGTGTAGTCAATGGTGTTCCTTTTTATGTGGATTGGATCAGGACTGTCTTTTTCTTTTTCATTGATGGCCACAACTTGCCTGAATGGTCTGCTGTAGAACTTGTTGATGGAGTGTGGCCCGCATACTTCTTCACATAAAATGAAAAGAGACCAAACCTTGGTTAACATTTCAGCAGTCCCGATAGCTGATGGCATTGTCTGGGACAAAGTGCTATTTGATGTATATGGTCCTACGGAGACACTACAAATTCCATGTCTTCCGTGTTTCTTTGGGGGTATCGTTTTACCAGGAATGCATTCAGAAGATAGGGATGTTAGTGCAGTTCATTCTTTATTTTCTGAGGCGCAATATTATACTGTTTTTGATATGGAAGATCTATATTTAAATTCAGCAAATGATGCAGATTTATTTTGTTACCAACATTATGGGCATCACTTTCTGCACAAAACCAATAATCAGAGACCCACTTTCAATTATACACAATGGGAACATTGCCCTACACCTTCTAAAATAAGCTCTAATACACAGAAAAGGAAATGTACATATTTTAATGGTTACAAACTATTCGACCCAGCATCTTATTTTTTCAAACTGAACATCCCCAAATTGAACAAATATATGCTTACACAGACCGAATTGATTTATTACTCAAACTTTATAGCAGATCTGTCCCAGAAAGTTTATGATTTTTGGATGGACACTGTTAAATTAAAGTCTATTTAGGGTACTAACGTTTGGCAGTGAAGGAGTGCGGTGGCAGTGTCCTCCGGAACCGTTTAGCGGTACTACCGTTCAAGGTGCCTCTCATTTTCTCATTTATTTTACTGCCCTCAATGTTTAACTTGATCACATTCTCACTTTTAATCTTATTCTTGGGAAGTGTAAGGGGAGCTGTTCAACTTACTTGGAGTTGCTGAGGCCTGGGCTCAGTGCCTTGTCCTTCCCGCCCGGTCTGACGCGGTAGCTAGTACCGTTGCACGGAGGGCAGGGAAGGGAGAGCCAGGCACTTCCGCTTCACAGCGGTTAGCGTTCTTGTTGCAGGGCGACTGTGGCTACTTAGGACGCTTGGCCTGCGGCTGCCCTGCGATGAAGGAGGGCGGTGGCAGTGTCCCCCGGAACCATTTAGTGATACGACCGTTCAAGACGCCTCTCATTTTCTCATTTATTTTACTTCCCTGAATGTTTTAACTTGATCACATTATCACTTTTAATCTTATTCTTGGGAATTGTAAAGGGGCTGTTCAACTTACTTGGAGTTGCGGAGGCCTGGGCACTGTTATTTGTCCTTCCCGCCCAGGTCCGACGTGGAAGCTAGTACCGTTGCGCGGAGGGTGGGTAAGGGAGAGCCAGGCACTTCCGCTTGACAGCGGTTAGTACCCTAGTTGAAGAGCGACTCTGGCTACTTAGGTCACATGCTACAGCGGCCGAACAGGCATGTCGCTCGAAAGGCAAGCCCATGTGCGCCCGTCTGCGGCCTACCGGCGCCAGTTCGGCTGACCTGCTAGTTCGGACTCAGGAGTGCAGTATAACTTCCAACAGCTATATGCGCTTTGCCCGACAATAGGTGAAGATTGTAGGCAAAGAATTGAGGTTGAAAACAAGAGCATGACGTGTAGTCACTGCTCTTTTACAGCTAGCCCTCAGTTGGGACTTGGGTCAGATATTGAGACTTTCGCTGATTAATGGTAGATCTCTGAGGAAGCACAGAGTAGAGATTCATGACCACCTGCTAGATGGTCAGGTGGACGTGCTATTCCTCACCGAAACGTGGTTAAATGAGGACTCTGCCCCAGAAATTCGCTAGGCCCTCCCCAACGGCTATGATATTACTATGGTGGATAAATCCACCGGGAGGGGAGGGGGGATTGTAATAATTTATAAACACTCCATACAGTGCACCCTCGAGCCTATGGATATCATGGATAGTGAAGCTGTTTTTTTCTCTATCACGGCACCTAACAACTACATCATGAAGGGGCTTTTGGTTTACAGATCCCCAGGATCATCCACACGGTTTGACCCTAGTTTGATTGAGTGTCTAATTCAACCAGCACTTAGGTATCAGAAACTACTGCTACTGGGGGACATGAATCTACATTTGATGATGCTTCCAATGCCTGGGGCTCAAGAAATCTGCTAAGAATTGGCAGCATTACAGATGACATTAAAATCGGAGCTCCCCACTCACCATCTGGGCCCCCTCCTTGACCCAATTTTTGCGAACTGGGCGGCCCTAGAAATAGAACCTCCGCTCCCGGTTATATGGTCAGACCATTTCGTGATTCCTTTTAAGGTTAGGTTGCCTGTAGTACAGACACAGGAAAAGGTGGAAATGAAGGAAAAACGCAGGAGGTGGGCAGGTTTCTCGTCTGAGAATTTTAATAAGGCCCTTGTTCAGGGTGGACCTCCGGGTGGGTTGGATATTGAGTCTGCCTGTGATGCCTTAGATAGACGCATCACGGAAGCTCTCAGTAGTAATGCACCCTGGTCCACAAAGGTGTCAGGGAGACAAAAAAAATCTGCCCCCTGATTTGGGGATGAACTTAGAATGGCAAAGGCAGCTTGTAAGCGTCTTGAAAGACATTGGAGAAGAGACTTCTCGTCTCTGGGCAGGAGTGAATACAAAGCCAGTCTCAAGGGCTATCATGCCCTAATTAGAAAGACGTTGGATTCTTACTATAAGGAGAGGATACAGATAGCGGAGAACTCGGTGAAGGAGTTGTTCACTGTCTTTAAAGAGATATCCTCCTTGGCCAATATCGCTGCACCCATGGTAGGCTCACTGGAGTCCTGTAATCAGGTGGCAGACTTCTTCACAGAGAAGGTAGAGAAGATTTACTCGACTTTCCCGGTCTCGGTTCGGGATGGGCGCATGGATACTGATTAAGCATGGGCGAATTTTGCGAATTCGCAATCCGCGATTTTGCGGATTTGCGAATTCGCAATCCGCAAAATTCGCAAATTCGTGCGAATTTGCGGATTTTAAATTTTTGCGTGTTCGCGGGTGTTTGCGGGGTGCTTTGCGTGTTCGCGGGTGTTCGCGAGGCGCTTTGCGATTTCGCGTTTTTTTTTTTGCCTGGTTAATCACTGCCACCCTCTCGTTTTTTATGCCCATCTGCCCTCTGTACCACTCGTTTCTGTGCCCTTCTGCCCTCTGCCCCACTCATTTTTTGTCCCCTTCTGCCCTCTGTCCCACTTTTGTGCCCTTCTGCCCTCAGCCCCACTTAGAATGGCGCCGGCAAGCTGCCAGCGCCATTCTAAAATAGCTACAAATAGCTTCAACAGGAAGCACTAATAGATAAAGTAAAGCAGGTGCTCCAGTTGAAGGTCAAATTAAGTTACACAATCATTAATCACCCCAAGTTTGGGGTGATTAATGATTGTGTAACTGAATTTGAGCAGCACCTGCTTTACTTTATCTATTAGAGCTTCCTGTTGAAGCTGACTTTTGTAACTATTTTAGAATGGCTCTGGCAGCTTGCCGGCGCCATTCTAAAAGAGTTACAAAAGTCAGCTTGAACTTTTGACCCAATCCGTTTGCGGGAAATTCGCGAATCTCGCGGATTGCGAATTTACCGAAAATCCGCAAAATCCGCGACCGGAACGGATTTTCCGCCCATGCTTAATGCTGATGTATCCATTAATATAGTGGGGACAGAATGTCTTGATACTTTCACTGTTCCATCTCATGATACCCTTAATAAGATAGCTGTTAACATCAAGTCTGGCTCTCCCAAAGACCCTACATCGCCCAAGGTGCTGAGAGGGAGTATTGAGAACCTTGAGCCTTACATTAGACATATTTTAGACCTTTCTTTTATCTCAGGCATCGTTCCTAAAAATTAGAAGGAGGCTATTGTTCTCCCTTTGAAGAAGAAACCCAATGTCAGCATGGATCAATTGGACAATCTGCGCCCGATCTCGCTACTACCCTATTTTGCGAAAATTGCAGAGAAGGTAGCCAATATGCAATTGACGGCCCATAATAGTAAACATAGTCTTCTACACCCTACCCAATTGGGCTTTCTGGCTTCTTACTTGACCGAATCGGCTCTGCTCCTGTCTACAGAGACCATCTGGAAATATATGGATGAAGGACAGACGGCAGCCTTAATTCTATTAGATTTAAGTGCTGCATTCGACACAGTGGCCCATCACACGCTGCTACAGCGTCTCAGAAAATGAGGAGTGGTTGGTAAGACCTGGGAATGGATGGAATCTTTTTTGCAAGACCACAGTTTCCAGGTAGGGCAGGGATCCCATTGGTCAAAAAACATAAAGTTGAAACAGGGGGTCCCACAGGGGTCCACCCTTTATCCGACCCTTTTTAGTCTTTATGTCATGCCGGTGGCAGAGATTACAGGAAAATTTGGGGTCAAGGTTGTGTCCTATGCTGACGACATCCAACTGGTTGTGTCCATTACACAACCAGATGAGAAGGCAGCCAGCAATTTTACAACATGTCTGCAAGAAGTGGCATCCTGGATGGCTAGCAATTGCCTTAAGTTGAATGGAAATAAAACCGAGGTGCTGTTTATAGGCAAAGCACCATCAGAGTAGATGTCGGCATGGTGGCCACCGTCATTGGGCCCTACACCCACGCCTAGCAAACAGGTTAGGAATTTAGGGGTTTGGCTTGACATCAAGCTCTCGTTTGAGCATCACGCAAGACGAGTGGCAGGCACATGCTTTGGAGTCCTGCGGGGACTCAGGAAGACCCTGGACCTGCTACCTACCACAGCCAGGAAAACCATGGTCCATGCCTTGGTGACATCGAGGCTGGACTATGGAAATGTCCTTTACCTGGGAGCTAATGCCAAGTGCATTAAGAGGCTACAACGTATCCAAAACGCGTCAGCTTGCCTGGTTCTGATGCTGCCTAAGAGAGCCCCTTCCAAGAGGGTTCTGGCCACCCTGCATTGGCTTCCGATCAAGGAACGAATCCTGTTCATCGGATTTTACAGAGGAAGGAGCCCACCTATCTCCACAACCTTTTAACCCTTTATGCCCCTACCCGTCAGTTAAGATCTAGTGGGATGGGGCAGGTCTGCATACTTACCATCAGGAGAGCAAGGATGGGTGGTCGCTCTTTTCGTTAGGTGGCGGCACAAGAATGGAGCAAACTTCTGTGGGGCCTCCAGATGGAGGCTTCTGAGGTGACTTTCCATAAGGAATTGAAAACTTATCTCTTCCCCTCAGATTAGACTAAGGGTGTTCTCACCTGGGTGGGGGTCTGTTTTTTCTGTGAGGGTGCTTTTAGCTCTGTACCGTAGTGCGAGGACACACTAGCCTAGTATAATCAGGCGCTTTATAAACTTGCTTATTATTATTAAGTGCAAGGGAGTGAGTCCTTGCAATGTGCATATTTAATACCGTCTGAACTAATATTTTTGAATCAGATGGTTCAACAAACTACCTGTTTCAGGTTAGCCACTGATAAAAATGTGAACACTCCCACTATACCATCTCTGGTGCGATATGAGACATGGAAAACACATACCAACTACACTAATGAAGATTTAAGATGTATGATACAAAATGGCACTTCTATTTCTTCCATGATAAATGCAGAGGGTTGGGTGTTCTGGCCTACACACACCGATGTTTGTCATGTATGTTTTATAAATGCCGCTAAAGGATTTACCCAAAATAGACCTGATCCTCGTTACCCCCACTCACATATGGTTACCCTTTATTTGGTTGGTAAATTATGTCAACAAAGATTGGAACATTCCACACTATTGTCTGTGAAGCAGCATCTTTCAGATTGTCTTTTAGGTCCTGATCCAGCGGCCTATAGGAAATATGCCATAAGCAATGCTACCTAACTCTATAACCTACTTCATAAAATACTACTCTAACTCATGGACCCATTAACCAAACATGACATATTTTGACCTACTGAATCAGGTTGCCAAATTAAACCTATACAACTTATTTACAAATTATATACAATTATATACATCCGCGGTAAACGATGACATCATTTGAACAAATCCTAACTATTTAAATGACCACCATGGCGATGGCATCTAGCTAATAGTAACCTGTACTTCTGAATAACCAAGACCAGCTTGTTTTCAAGAGTAAGATTTTATTAACTAATTTTAAATTATTAGGAATATAATTTTATAAATGCAAATTTTATTAGAATCATAGCAAGCATGTTTGAAAAATATCATAAGAAAAATACAGTTTTAAGCAAGGAATTATAAGTTTAGCATTTCTAAAATCCTAAGTCCCTAACTAAGCTAAATAAATGAAAATAAAGTAAAGTTCTTTAAGGATTCTTACGTGCTCCACGCAAAGTCCGACAGCACGACACCCTCATCGTAAAGTTGAAAAGCAGCAGCCAGCCCATCCCTAGGGCATGGGTTCTTTTATACCTTACTATGCTAGCTAATCTAAGTAAAGGAAAATTTTCTGCAAAAGTCGATGTCTCATTGGTCCAAGAGTGACAAGTGACATGTCACCCACATTTCAAAACTTCCATTCGGTCATATTCTTTGGGACCATTGTCTTTCTTATACGTGTTCCAAAGCTTCCTTGATTTGCAACAAATTTGAGCAAGAGTTCTCACTGGTTTCATTACACTTCCTCGGATGCCAAGTTATCAAATGTTCTTTCTACCGGTTTCTGACCTTGGCCACGTCCGACAAAAATATTGACAACGCTTCTTCATTGTTCAGTGAATGTAATTTTGATGGAAACTTTTAAAATGGACATCTCGTGCTCCTTGCAGAAATTAAATTCATCTTTTAGCAAACTCGAGCAAACTAGGCCCAAAAGCAGGCAACTTATTTTTCTAGTATAAAACAAACACAAGAAAAGTATTAATGTAAGAAATATTATTTATTC
Source organism: Lissotriton helveticus (assembly GCF_964261635.1). Classification (NCBI taxonomy): domain Eukaryota; kingdom Metazoa; phylum Chordata; class Amphibia; order Caudata; family Salamandridae; genus Lissotriton; species Lissotriton helveticus. Next base: position 231,544,377 of record NC_136072.1, on the reverse strand, counting down.
TGTTTCCACTCTTTGTTTACTAATTTATTAACCCTCCCAATTAGTCTAATGTTACCTAGCAAGAAGCAAACAAATAAAGCAGCATTTTATATTTACCAGTCTTCATGAAACCATTAAACCTTATATGCACCTAGAATAGTAGAAATGACACCACATAGACAAGAAAAGCAAAATAAGCACATGCCTCTTTTAAATCTGCTGCAGTTAGTAATGACAAAACGAAAACAACAAAATTAATTTATTATTTTTGCACGAACAAAAGATGCAACAATTATGCACGTTTATGAGCACACATGTTAATGTCCCCGTGTGTAAAGTTTAATCTAGGTTGTGTTAGCATAACACATCACAAATTATTAATATTATTATTTTATGTTATGGAAGTGTGACTTTACGAGTTTAAACAGATTTCTATTTTCTATCTCGCTCCATCAACTCCCTCATCTGGTGATTAACAAATCACCACACCACCACCCAAAATTTGGAAATTTAGATTTCTTGGAAAATGATTCAAATTCATCTGTGTCAGTATTTCTAGAAATTTGTTTCTGCAAAATCCTTGCAATTGTCATAAAAACTCTGTGTAATTCTTGTAACTCAATCTCCCTTTCTTCTTCTTTTTTGATTTTATAAATTCTTCTCTTTTCCTTCATTTGTTTCTTTCTCTTATGCAACAAACAACCAATTTTTGTCAGAACAAAAATGAATATTATCACAATCAAAGGTGCCAAAATCTTGCCAAGAACTGAACTTCCAATGTCATGGAACCAATTTTTAATTGATTGGAATCTTTTTGAAAGTCTTTCTGTAAAATCTTCTTCTTCTAATGGAATTATCTCTAAATGCATCTCTGTGATGTTTTTAATGTACATCTCAATGTTCTTACTTTCGTCAGGGATATAGGTGCAACAATGTTGCACATGTAAAATGCCGCAGACTCCTCCCTCTTTTGCTAAGAGTATGTCTAAAGCAAGGCGATCTTGAATCACCATGGATCTGATTGCAATGACCTCAACATTCACTAATTGGAAACCATCAGCTGTATCTGTTGACAATCTGTCAACAATTGTGGACAATTTTCTGATTCTTCCTGCATTCAGGGTTATACCTACAAAAGGTATCACTGCTTGAAAAATATCTCCCAAAACCTCTGTGAAAGTTTCTCTTTTAACCCTATTTACATAATTGTTGATTTTGAACAGTCCTTCCGAATCTCTGTCAACATGGAACATTTTAGGAAAAACAATCCCAACATAACAAGTTCCATACCAGTGATCAGGGAGATTGTAGTAAGCCTTGTCACCACAAACAAAATAAATTCCAGGAAAAATTGGATCTTTTCCACCTTTGAATCCCCAACCTCCCATGATTTGATATGTATCTTCACAATTACTTGCACCCACAAAGTAGTTATCAAAAAGTGTATTGTCTCTTCTAATGCAAAGCTTACCACTAACTGGTTTGTCTATGTGAATTGCAACATTATCAAGCATTTTGCCATTTAGCTTCTCATCCTCTTTCTGCCAGAACCTGGACTTAGTCTGCTTGACTATTTCATTTCTCTTGTAGATTGCTCTCCTTTCTTCAACTAGGTTCAAAAACTTCTTTCCTTCAGCACTTAGTTTACAGGTTAGATTGTTCTTGTAAGCATACTCATAGGTGAGTTCATTAGTAACAAGGAAAAATTCCCTCATCTGTTTAGCTTTCTTATGCTTATTCAAAGCACCCTCAGTTTTTAAATTTGCAAAAATTTCGTCAAAATCTGAATAATAGTATTCTAAGCGTCCAGTTTGATAGAACAAGCTAGCTAACACACTGCATGTCACACCATATGTAAGAGGAAGCATATTGTATGTCACTCCCTCTGAAACAGAAGCAGGTAATTTAACACAGACGTAGCAATCTTTTGCATCCATTACCTTGACATATTCACTCAAAAGCTTTGTGAATGCATTGCTTGAAAAATCACTAATAGATTTGTCCTGATGAATATTAGGTTGATGATCAATAACTTTGCCTGTTGCACTATGTTTGTTTTGACTAACTGAAGCTTTGCTTGTCATGTTGGCTTTGTTAAAATCTTTGTTAATTTCAAATGGAATGATCACAGCTAAAACTAACCAGAGCAGAATTAAAATGAGCAGACACACCAGAGTCATCTTACAGCATCTCTTAAAAATGGAACACCTTGAAGTACTCTGTTCCATAACGTAAGGCATCTTTGGTTAGTTTTGCCTTAAAAGAAAACAAAAAAAAAAACTATTTTAAAAATTAAATGATTAATTATTTACACCCCCCTTTTAAAATATGTTTTTTTCTTTTTTTTTTCGTTCAAGACCCTAACAGTATTTCTTCGACCTTATGTCACAAAGTAAGTTTTCCTCAACTAAACAAGTTTTCTTCGACCTTGTGTCACCTAACAAGATTTCTTCAGCCTTTTGCCAAAAATTAAAAACCCTAAAAATCCCAATTAAAATTTCTGTACTTCAATCATTATCACTAATTTCTTCAATTTCTTCTTCTTCTTGACTACTATCGTAAATGTCAATGACAGGTGGAATTACTAGATAAGTCCACTCAGGAGATTTATATTTCTGATTTGGCTTTATAATCCTCTTTCCCTTTCTTGTCACTACTTCAATTTTTCTCCCAACTCCAACTTCCTTTTCAGAACCCTTTTGACTACTGATTTCTTCTACCTGCTCTTTCGGTTTTTTGATCAACCTGACTCTCAATCTTCCACCAGACCAAAAATCTGTTTTCCTCACAAATTTTCTCTTTGGTTCTGAAGCACTTGTCTCTGACTTCCAAGATCTTTTCTTTGGACTTCTACTTTCACCATCCACATCACTTTCTTCAGTATCACAGTCTGAAACTTCAAGGATTGACTCAGGAACTTCTCTATTCGGCAGTTTCACTCCTTCAGGAACTATGCTTTGTCTTCCATCACTGGTACTCGGTAATTCGTCTTCCTCCTCCTCTTCAATTACCTCCAACTTCCCAGATTCTGGTTTTCCGTTCCTTACTTCAGAGCTTGACTTCTGCTTTTCGATACTCTCCTGGTCAGAAATTTCTTTTGATTCAGCTTCTCTGTCCTCGATAGAACTTACTCCATTAATCTTCTTGACTGAATCTTCAGTTGTTTTTCCTTTTAATAGATTCTCTTCTTCTTCAGAATCTATTTCAATAATTTCCAAATCTTTTCTTGTCAACTCTCCATTCACAGGCACAGGTTCCAGATGTCGACCTCTCTGTCGATCTTCAGTATCTGGATTTGTTTCACCTTCTACTTCAGAATCAGAATCTTCTGTAGTATCACTTTCAACATCAGAACTCTCAGGAGTAGGCACTGGAATAGTATGACTAGGATGAATCCACCGTTTCAATCCTCTGCATTTCACTGCATTTGTAGTGACCAGAATTATTTGTCTAGGCTTCTGCCACCTAGGAGCCAGACAATTTCTTCTTCGATGTACTTTTGTTCTGACCCAATCACCAGGTCTCAAATCATGTGTCAGAACTTTCTCATTTGATTGTGCTTCAGTTCCCACCTGATTAGACACAGAAGTCACTATATCAGATAACTTTTTACAGTAATCCAAAATAGCACTGTCATTTATGCTCAACAATTTGCCCACAGGTACAAAAGCTTGTCTCATGACTCTTCCCATCAGTATCTCATGAGGACTCAAACCTGTCTTCTTATCAGGTGTACTTCTCAATGACATTAAAACAAGTGGAAGAGCATCAGTCCACTTTACACCTGTTTCCAGACACATTTTTCCAATCCTGTTTTTAATAGTCCCATTAATCTGTTCAACCACCCCAGATGCCTCTGGTCTGTATGCACAGTGTATTTTCTGCTCAGTGCTTAATGCCTCACATATCAGCTTCATCAGTTTGTTATCAAAATGGCTTCCTCCATCACTCTCAATAGTGACTGGAAAACCGTACCTTGGGATGATTTCTCTGAGTAGCAGTTTTGCCACTGTAACTGAACCACAATGCCGTGTAGGAAATGCTTCCACCCATCTTGAAAACAAACAAACAATCACAAGAACGTATTTCAAACAATTGTGTAGAGGCATTTCAATGAAATCCATCTGTAACCTTGTAAAGGGACCACCCTCTCGACCAATTACCCCTGTACCTACAACTGATTTCCTGTTTGGGTTCATTTGTTGGCATGATAAACACCTTTGACAAAAGGACTCTGCAATCGTTCTAAATTTTGTATTGAACCAAGTCTCTCGAAATAGTCTGATCATGGAATCTCTTCCAAGGTGAGCTGGGCCATGATACAATCTGGCCATATCAGCAATCAAACAATTTAGTAAGACTATTCTGCCATCTTTGTAGGTCCACACTCCATCCTCATCACGTGGTCTACAATCTGCTCTTAACCACAAATCTTTTTCCACATCATCTGCTTCATTTTGTAAGTCTCTGATTTCCTGCCATGTCTCTACAACTGTTGTTAGCATTAATGAATTTGAATCAGATTCTTTACTTTTTCCCCGATTGAATGCACAACATTTTCTCGCACAGTATTTTGCTGTCTTGTCTGCATAGGCATTACCCTTTGAGATATAATCCACTCCTTTTGTGTGTGCTGCACACTTTACAATTGCGATCTCTTTCGGCAACTGTATGGCATCAATTAATCTTTTGATAAAAACTGCATTCTTAATTGGTGACCCTGCTGAAGTCAGATAACCTCTCTGAGACCAGAGCCGTCCATAATCATGCACAACTCCGTACCCATACTGACTATCAGTAATGATGGTAACTCTTTTGTCCTTTGATACTTCACAAGCACGAATTAAAGCAACAATTCAGCCACCTGTGCTGAACGAATTCCTTCAAGACATGATGCTTCTTCAACATCTGCAACTGTACAGACTGAGTATGCTGCTTTCAAAACACCTCCCTCTGTCCTCAGACAGGAGCCATCCACAAAGTAGACTACATCTGATTCAGGCAAAGGTACATCTTTAATGTCCTGCCTTGGTTTGGTGCAAAATTCCATGACATCCAAACACTCATGTTCCATTTCATCTTCATCAACAATTTCAGAATCAGGCAGTAATGTAGAAGGATTCAAATTCAAGCATCTCGAAATGGAAACATTGTCTGCTCCCAGTATGATTTTCTCATACTTAGTCAATCTGCTGCTGGTTAAATGTTGAGTTTTACCTCTTGTCAGTAATATTTCAACCGAATGAGGCACAAAAACTTTCACAGGAAATCCCATTATGATTCCTTCGCTTTGCTCAAGACTGACACTTGTAGCTGCAACTGCTTTCAAACAACCTGGTAAGGCTTTTGCAATTGGATCAAGAACTGCAGAGAAGTATGCAATGGGTTTCTTTAGATTCCCATGTCTCTGGATTAACACAGACAATGCACATCCTTCTCTCTCACTGCAATACAGTTCAAAATCTTTCTCATAATTTGGCATGCCCAAAGCAGGAGCTTGACATAAACTCTTTTTCAGGTTCTCAAAAGATTCCATCTCAGCTTCATTGAGGATAATTGGATCTTTTACATCAGAATTTGTCAGTCTCTGTAGTGGTTTCGCAATTACCGAAAATCCACTTATCCATTGTCGACAGTAGCCAACCATCCCCAAAAACATCCTAACCTGTCTCTGTGTTCTTGGTGGTTGCATTGCTTGAATCATTTTTATTCTCTCAACTGTCACCTGTCTTTTTCCCTTTGCAATTCTGTGACCAAGATATTTCACTTCTTGTTTGCAAAACTGCAATTTTGCTGGAGACACTTTATGTCCCTCATCTGCAAGATGATTCAAAAGTATTATTGTGTCTGTTACACAATTTTCTCTTGTTTTAGCAGCAATCAACAAGTCGTCGATATGCTGCACCAACGTAGACCTGCCAGGTAAATCTAAATCTTCCAAAGATCTTTTTAATAGCTCATTAAAGATTGAAGGACTCTCTGTATAGCCTTGAGGGATTCTACACCATGCGAGGGTCCTACTCTGGAATCTAAAAGCGAAAATTTCCTGACTCTCTGGATGTAAAGGAACAGTAAAGAATGCATTGCAAAGATCAATGACAGTGTACCATTCAGCATCATGTGGAATCTGATACAAAATGACTGCTGGGTTTGGAACCACAGGACAACATGGAACAACAATCTGATTAACTTTTCTCAAATCTTGAACAATCCTGTACGTTCCATTTGATTTTTTAATTCCCATGATCGGTGAATTACAAGGGCTACTCTCAATTTCTTTTAAGACACCTTGTTTAATGAATTTTTCAATCACAGGTATAACTCCCTCAATAGTCTCTGCTTTCATCTTATACTGAGGAATATTAGGAAACTGTATTCCTTGCTTCAGTGTAATTTTGACTGGATCGACATGTTTCATCAGACCCATCTCATTCCCAGTCAAATCCCAAATTTCAGATTTCACTGTTTCCTTGAGCTCTTCTGGCAAATTCTCTTTTTCAAATGCAGGAAACAATTTTGTTTCCTCTGATTCCATTAGCATCATTGTCATCCTGTACAAGCCATCTTCCTCCATTGTTTGTAATTCAACTCCTTCAGGAGAACAATATATTCTGCAATTCATCTTACACAATATATCTCTGCCCAATAGATTCACTGGACTACTGTTACAAACCACGAATCTGTGCTTATCTTTAAAATTTCCAATTTCAACTGGTACTGGATCAGTCAAATCAGTTCTGATTTGATGATTGCTTACTCCGACAACTTGGATGGTGTCCCCAGAGAGAGGTAGGTTTTCAATTTCCACTGATCTAACAGTAGAACGGGTAGCACCAGTGTCCACTAGAAAAGTGATGTCTACATCATTAACTTTCCCGTTTACAAATGGACCAGACTGGTCAACCTCAAGAGTGGCTCCAACAACACACTCTTCCTCCTCTCTCGGGCACCGTCAGTAGCAATCATCAGAATCACTTTCCTGACCTTCTGTTAACAAAAACTGTTGTGAAGCATTTTGCACCTTTTGCCTTTGGGATTTTATTACCTGATCATCTCCTTGAAATCCCACACCAGAATTATATTTTTGAGTTCCCCCACAATTTGGAAAAGGAGGTTGTGGCAATTGACTCTGTCGGTTATTCACCTGTTGCTGCAGCTGTCGCTGAAGATTTAACTCGTTTAAATTCTGTTCCAACTGTAGCTGTTGCTGCAGGTCAACATCACTCTGCATCTGTGGATTTAACAATGGACTTTTAAAATTTCTAGGTGGTTTCTTACATTCATCTTTCCAGTGTCCAATCTCGCCACAATTAAAACAAGGTAATCTTTGCTTCATCTCTTCAATCCTTGGGTTAATTTTTCTGACAAAATTATTACTTTTAAACTTCCCTTGACCTTGATTCAAATTTGTAGTTTGAACAAAATTTGTGTTTTTATTACCAAGACTAGCAATCTGTTGCTCAGCCACTTTTACCTGAGCCCACATGGCTTTCTCCTTGAGCTTCTTTTGTCTCACTTCTAACTCATCACTGCAGTATTTTGCTTTTCTCAAAATGTCATCAACAGAAAGGGCTTGCCATCCGACAATACTATTCCTGATCATATCTGCAATTTCTGGTTTCAAACCATAAACAAATCTATAGACGAAATGACTCATATCTTTCTCATATGCAAATTTTATTAGAATCATAGCAAGCATGTTTGAAAAATATCATAAGAAAAATACAGTTTTAAGCAAGGAATTATGAGTTTAGCATTTCAAAAATCCTAAGTCCCTAACTAAGCTAAATAAATGAAAATAAAGTAAAGTTCTTTAAGGATTCTTACGTGCTCCACGCAAAGTCCGACAGCACGACACCCTCATCTGAAAGTTGAAAAGCAGCAGCCAGCCCATCCCTAGGGCATGGGTTCTTTTATACCTTACTATGCTAGCTAATCTAAGTAAAGGAAAATTTTCTGCAAAAGTCGATGTCTCATTGGTCCAAGAGTGACAAGTGACATGTCACCCACATTTCAAAACTTCCATTCGGTCATATTCTTTGGGACCATTGTCTTTCTTGTACGTGTTCCAAAGCTTCCTTGATTTGCAACAAATTTGAGCAAGAGTTCTCACTGGTTTCATTACACTTCCTCGGATGCCAAGTTATCAAATGTTCTTTCTACCGGTTTCTGACCTTGGCCACGTCCGACAAAAATAATGACAACGCTTCTTCATTGTTCAGTGAATGTAATTTTGATGGAAACTTTTAAAATGGACATCTCGTGCTCCTTGCAGAAATTAAATTCATCTTTTAGCAAACTCGAGCAAACTAGGCCCAAAAGCAGGCAACTTATTTTTCTAGTATAAAACAAACACAAGAAAAGTATTAATGTAAGAAATATTATTTATTCTGTTTCCACCCTTTGTTTACTAATTTATTAACCCTCCCAATTAGTCTAATGTTACCTAGCAAGAAGCAAACAAATAAAGCAGCATTTTATATTTACCAGTCTTCATGAAACCATTAAACCTTATATGCACCTAGAATAGTAGAAATGACACCACATAGACAAGAAAAGCAAAATAAGCACATGCCTCTTTTAAATCTGCTGCAGTTAGTAATGACAAAACGAAAACAACAAAATTAATTTATGGTTTTCCGTTCCTTACTTCAGAGCTTGACTTCTGCTTTTCGATACTCTCCTGGTCAGAAATTTCTTTTGATTCAGCTTCTCTGTCCTCGATAGAACTTACTCCATTAATCTTCTTGACTGAATCTTCAGTTGTTTTTCCTTTTAATAGATTCTCTTCTTCTTCAGAATCTATTTCAATAATTTCCAAATCTTTTCTTGTCAACTCTCCATTCACAGGCACAGGTTCCAGATGTCGACCTCTCTGTCGATCTTCAGTATCTGGATTTGTTTCACCTTCTACTTCAGAATCAGAATCTTCTGTAGTATCACTTTCAACATCAGAACTCTCAGGAGTAGGCACTGGAATAGTATGACTAGGATGAATCCACCGTTTCAATCCTCTGCATTTCACTGCATTTGTAGTGACCAGAATTATTTGTCTAGGCTTCTGCCACCTAGGAGCCAGACAATTTCTTCTTCGATGTACTTTTGTTCTGACCCAATCACCAAGTCTCAAATCATGTGTCAGAACTTTCTCATTTGATTGTGCTTCAGTTCCCACCTGATTAGACACAGAAGTCACTATATCAGATAACTTTTTACAGTAATCCAAAATAGCACTGTCATTTATGCTCAACAATTTGCCCACAGGTACAAAAGCTTGTCTCATGACTCTTCCCATCAGTATCTCATGAGGACTCAAACCTGTCTTCTTATCAGGTGTACTTCTCAATGACATTAAAACAAGTGGAAGAGCATCAGTCCACTTTACACCTGTTTCCAGACACATTTTTCCAATCCTGTTTTTAATAGTCCCATTAATCTGTTCAACCACCCCAGATGCCTCTGGTCTGTATGCACAGTGTATTTTCTGCTAAGTGCTTAATGCCTCACATATCAGCTTCATCAGTTTGTTATCAAAATGGCTTCCTCCATCACTCTCAATAGTGACTGGAAAACCGTACCTTGGGATGATTTCTCTGAGTAGCAGTTTTGCCACTGTAACTGAATCACAATGCCGTGTAGGAAATGCTTCCACCCATCTTGAAAACAAACAAACAATCACAAGAACGTATTTCAAACAATTGTGTAGAGGCATTTCAATGAAATCCATCTGCAACCTTGTAAAGGGACCACCCTCTCGACCAATTACCCCTGTACCTACAACTGATTTCCTGTTTGGGTTCATTTGTTGGCATGATAAACACCTTTGACAAAAAGACTCTGCAATCGTTCTAAATTTTGTATTGAACCAAGTCTCTCGAAATAGTCTGATCATGGAATCTCTTCCAAGGTGAGCTGGGCCATGATACAATCTGGCCATATCAGCAATCAAACAATTTAGTAAGACTATTCTGCCATCTTTGTAGGTCCACACTCCATCCTCATCACGTGGTCTACAATCTGCTCTTAACCACAAATCTTTTTCCACATCATCTGCTTCATTTTGTAAGTCTCTGATTTCCTGCCATGTCTCTACAACTGTTGTTAGCATTAATGAATTTGAATCAGATTCTTTACTTTTTCCCCGATTGAATGCACAACATTTTCTCGCACAGTATTTTGCTGTCTTGTCTGCATAGGCATTACCCTTTGAGATATAATCCACTCCTTTTGTGTGTGCTGCACACTTTACAATTGCGATCTCTTTCGGCAACTGTATGGCATCAATTAATCTTTTGATAAAAACTGCATTCTTAATTGGTGACCCTGCTGAAGTCAGATAACCTCTCTGAGACCAGAGCCGTCCATAATCATGCACAACTCCGTACCCATACTGACTATCAGTAATGATGGTAACTCTTTTGTCCTTTGATACTTCACAAGCACGAATTAAAGCAACAATTCAGCCACCTGTGCTGAACGAATTCCTTCAAGACATGATGCTTCTTCAACATCTGCAACTGTACAGACTGAGTATGCTGCTTTCAAAACACCTCCCTCTGTCCTCAGACAGGAGCCATCCACAAAGTAGACTACATCTGATTCAGGCAAAGGTACATCTTTAATGTCCTGCCTTGGTTTGGTGCAAAATTCCATGACATCCAAACACTCATGTTCCATTTCATCTTCATCAACAATTTCAGAATCAGGCAGTAATGTAGAAGGATTCAAATTCAAGCATCTCGAAATGGAAACATTGTCTGCTCCCAGTATGATTTTCTCATACTTAGTCAATCTGCTGCTGGTTAAATGTTGAGTTTTACCTCTTGTCAGTAATATTTCAACCGAATGAGGCACAAAAACTTTCACAGGAAATCCCATTATGATTCCTTCGCTTTGCTCAAGACTGACACTTGTAGCTGCAACTGCTTTCAAACAACCTGGTAAGGCTTTTGCAATTGGATCAAGAACTGCAGAGAAGTATGCAATGGGTTTCTTTAGATTCCCATGTCTCTGGATTAACACAGACAATGCACATCCTTCTCTCTCACTGCAATACAGTTCAAAATCTTTCTCATAATTTGGCATGCCCAAAGCAGGAGCTTGACATAAACTCTTTTTCAGGTTCTCAAAAGATTCCATCTCAGCTTCATTGAGGATAATTGGATCTTTTACATCAGAATTTGTCAGTCTCTGTAGTGGTTTCGCAATTACCGAAAATCCACTTATCCATTGTCGACAGTAGCCAACCATCCCCAAAAACATCCTAACCTGTCTCTGTGTTCTTGGTGGTTGCATTGCTTGAATCATTTTTATTCTCTCAACTGTCACCTGTCTTTTTCCCTTTGCAATTCTGTGACCAAGATATTTCACTTCTTGTTTGCAAAACTGCAATTTTGCTGGAGACACTTTATGTCCCTCATCTGCAAGATGATTCAAAAGTATTATTGTGTCTGTTACACAATTTTCTCTTGTTTTAGCAGCAATCAACAAGTCGTCGATATGCTGCACCAACGTAGACCTGCCAGGTAAATCTAAATCTTCCAAAGATCTTTTTAATAGCTCATTAAAGATTGAAGGACTCTCTGTATAGCCTTGAGGGATTCTACACCATGCGAGGGTCCTACTCTGGAATCTAAAAGCGAAAATTTCCTGACTCTCTGGATGTAAAGGAACAGTAAAGAATGCATTGCAAAGATCAATGACAGTGTACCATTCAGCATCATGTGGAATCTGATACAAAATGACTGCTGGGTTTGGAACCACAGGACAACATGGAACAACAATCTGATTAACTTTTCTCAAATCTTGAACAATCCTGTACGTTCCATTTGATTTTTTAATTCCCATGATCGGTGAATTACAAGGGCTACTCTCAATTTCTTTTAAGACACCTTGTTTAATGAATTTTTCAATCACAGGTATAACTCCCTCAATAGTCTCTGCTTTCATCTTATACTGAGGAATATTAGGAAACTGTATTCCTTGCTTCAGTGTAATTTTGACTGGATCGACATGTTTCATCAGACCCATCTCATTCCCAGTCAAATCCCAAATTTCAGATTTCACTGTTTCCTTGAGCTCTTCTGGCAAATTCTCTTTTTCAAATGCAGGAAACAATTTTGTTTCCTCTGATTCCATTAGCATCATTGTCATCCTGTACAAGCCATCTTCCTCCATTGTTTGTAATTCAACTCCTTCAGGAGAACAATATATTCTGCAATTCATCTTACACAATATATCTCTGCCCAATAGATTCACTGGACTACTGTTACAAACCACGAATCTGTGCTTATCTTTAAAATTTCCAATTTCAACTGGTACTGGATCAGTCAAATCAGTTCTGATTTGATGATTGCTTACTCCCACAACTTGGATGGTGTCCCCAGAGAGAGGTAGGTTTTCAATTTCCACTGATCTAACAGTAGAACGGGTAGCACCAGTGTCCACTAGAAAAGTGATGTCTACATCATTAACTTTCCCGTTTACAAATGGACCAGACTGGTCAACCTCAAGAGTGGCTCCAACAACACACTCTTCCTCCTCTCTCGGGCACCGTCAGTAGCAATCATCAGAATCACTTTCCTGACCTTCTGTTAACAAAAACTGTTGTGAAGCATTTTGCACCTTTTGCCTTTGGGATTTTATTACCTGATCATCTCCTTGAAATCCCACACCAGAATTATATTTTTGAGTTCCCCCACAATTTGGAAAAGGAGGTTGTGGCAATTGACTCTGTCGGTTATTCACCTGTTGCTGCAGCTGTCGCTGAAGATTTAACTCGTTTAAATTCTGTTCCAACTGTAGCTGTTGCTGCAGGTCAACATCACTCTGCATCTGTGGATTTAACAATGGACTTTTAAAATTTCTAGGTGGTTTCTTACATTCATCTTTCCAGTGTCCAATCTCGCCACAATTAAAACAAGGTAATCTTTGCTTCATCTCTTCAATCCTTGGGTTAATTTTTCTGACAAAATTATTACTTTTAAACTTCCCTTGACCTTGATTCAAATTTGTAGTTTGAACAAAATTTGTGTTTTTATTACCAAGACTAGCAATCTGTTGCTCAGCCACTTTTACCTGAGCCCACATGGCTTTCTCCTTGAGCTTCTTTTGTCTCACTTCTAACTCATCACTGCAGTATTTTGCTTTTCTCAAAATGTCATCAACAGAAAGGGCTTGCCATCCGACAATACTATTCCTGATCATATCTGCAATTTCTGGTTTCAAACCATAAACAAATCTATAGACGAAATGACTCATATCTTTCTCATATGCAAATTTTATTAGAATCATAGCAAGCATGTTTGAAAAATATCATAAGAAAAATACAGTTTTAAGCAAGGAATTATGAGTTTAGCATTTCAAAAATCCTAAGTCCCTAACTAAGCTAAATAAATGAAAATAAAGTAAAGTTCTTTAAGGATTCTTACGTGCTCCACGCAAAGTCCGACAGCACGACACCCTCATCTGAAAGTTGAAAAGCAGCAGCCAGCCCATCCCTAGGGCATGGGTTCTTTTATACCTTACTATGCTAGCTAATCTAAGTAAAGGAAAATTTTCTGCAAAAGTCGATGTCTCATTGGTCCAAGAGTGACAAGTGACATGTCACCCACATTTCAAAACTTCCATTCGGTCATATTCTTTGGGACCATTGTCTTTCTTGTACGTGTTCCAAAGCTTCCTTGATTTGCAACAAATTTGAGCAAGAGTTCTCACTGGTTTCATTACACTTCCTCGGATGCCAAGTTATCAAATGTTCTTTCTACCGGTTTCTGACCTTGGCCACGTCCGACAAAAATAATGACAACGCTTCTTCATTGTTCAGTAAATGTAATTTTGATGGAAACTTTTAAAATGGACATCTCGTGCTCCTTGCAGAAATTAAATTCATCTTTTAGCAAACTCGAGCAAACTAGGCCCAAAAGCAGGCAACTTATTTTTCTAGTATAAAACAAACACAAGAAAAGTATTAATGTAAGAAATATTATTTATTCTGTTTCCACCCTTTGTTTACTAATTTATTAACCCTCCCAATTAGTCTAATGTTACCTAGCAAGAAGCAAACAAATAAAGCAGCATTTTATATTTACCAGTCTTCATGAAACCATTAAACCTTATATGCACCTAGAATAGTAGAAATGACACCACATAGACAAGAAAAGCAAAATAAGCACATGCCTCTTTTAAATCTGCTGCAGTTAGTAATGACAAAACGAAAACAACAAAATTAATTTATGGTTTTCCGTTCCTTACTTCAGAGCTTGACTTCTGCTTTTCGATACTCTCCTGGTCAGAAATTTCTTTTGATTCAGCTTCTCTGTCCTCGATAGAACTTACTCCATTAATCTTCTTGACTGAATCTTCAGTTGTTTTTCCTTTTAATAGATTCTCTTCTTCTTCAGAATCTATTTCAATAATTTCCAAATCTTTTCTTGTCAACTCTCCATTCACAGGCACAGGTTCCAGATGTCGACCTCTCTGTCGATCTTCAGTATCTGGATTTGTTTCACCTTCTACTTCAGAATCAGAATCTTCTGTAGTATCACTTTCAACATCAGAACTCTCAGGAGTAGGCACTGGAATAGTATGACTAGGATGAATCCACCGTTTCAATCCTCTGCATTTCACTGCATTTGTAGTGACCAGAATTATTTGTCTAGGCTTCTGCCACCTAGGAGCCAGACAATTTCTTCTTCGATGTACTTTTGTTCTGACCCAATCACCAAGTCTCAAATCATGTGTCAGAACTTTCTCATTTGATTGTGCTTCAGTTCCCACCTGATTAGACACAGAAGTCACTATATCAGATAACTTTTTACAGTAATCCAAAATAGCACTGTCATTTATGCTCAACAATTTGCCCACAGGTACAAAAGCTTGTCTCATGACTCTTCCCATCAGTATCTCATGAGGACTCAAACCTGTCTTCTTATCAGGTGTACTTCTCAATGACATTAAAACAAGTGGAAGAGCATCAGTCCACTTTACACCTGTTTCCAGACACATTTTTCCAATCCTGTTTTTAATAGTCCCATTAATCTGTTCAACCACCCCAGATGCCTCTGGTCTGTATGCACAGTGTATTTTCTGCTCAGTGCTTAATGCCTCACATATCAGCTTCATCAGTTTGTTATCAAAATGGCTTCCTCCATCACTCTCAATAGTGACTGGAAAACCGTACCTTGGGATGATTTCTCTGAGTAGCAGTTTTGCCACTGTAACTGAATCACAATGCCGTGTAGGAAATGCTTCCACCCATCTTGAAAACAAACAAACAATCACAAGAACGTATTTCAAACAATTGTGTAGAGGCATTTCAATGAAATCCATCTGCAACCTTGTAAAGGGACCACCCTCTCGACCAATTACCCCTGTACCTACAACTGATTTCCTGTTTGGGTTCATTTGTTGGCATGATAAACACCTTTGACAAAAAGACTCTGCAATCGTTCTAAATTTTGTATTGAACCAAGTCTCTCGAAATAGTCTGATCATGGAATCTCTTCCAAGGTGAGCTGGGCCATGATACAATCTGGCCATATCAGCAATCAAACAATTTAGTAAGACTATTCTGCCATCTTTGTAGGTCCACACTCCATCCTCATCACGTGGTCTACAATCTGCTCTTAACCACAAATCTTTTTCCACATCATCTGCTTCATTTTGTAAGTCTCTGATTTCCTGCCATGTCTCTACAACTGTTGTTAGCATTAATGAATTTGAATCAGATTCTTTACTTTTTCCCCGATTGAATGCACAACATTTTCTCGCACAATATTTTGCTGTCTTGTCTGCATAGGCATTACCCTTTGAGATATAATCCACTCCTTTTGTGTGTGCTGCACACTTTACAATTGCGATCTCTTTCGGCAACTGTATGGCATCAATTAATCTTTTGATAAAAACTGCATTCTTAATTGGTGACCCTGCTGAAGTCAGATAACCTCTCTGATACCAGAGCCGTCCATAATCATGCACAACTCCGTACCCATACTGACTATCAGTAATGATGGTAACTCTTTTGTCCTTTGATACTTCACAAGCACGAATTAAAGCAACAATTCAGCCACCTGTGCTGAACGAATTCCTTCAAGACATGATGCTTCTTCAACATCTGCAACTGTACAGACTGAGTATGCTGCTTTCAAAACACCTCCCTCTGTCCTCAGACAGGAGCCATCCACAAAGTAGACTACATCTGATTCAGGCAAAGGTACATCTTTAATGTCCTGCCTTGGTTTGGTGCAAAATTCCATGACATCCAAACACTCATGTTCCATTTCATCTTCATCAACAATTTCAGAATCAGGCAGTAATGTAGAAGGATTCAAATTCAAGCATCTCGAAATGGAAACATTGTCTGCTCCCAGTATGATTTTCTCATACTTAGTCAATCTGCTGCTGGTTAAGTGTTGAGTTTTACCTCTTGTCAGTAATATTTCAACCGAATGAGGCACAAAAACTTTCACAGGAAATCCCATTATGATTCCTTCGCTTTGCTCAAGACTGACACTTGTAGCTGCAACTGCTTTCAAACAACCTGGTAAGGCTTTTGCAATTGGATCAAGAACTGCAGAGAAGTATGCAATGGGTTTCTTTAGATTTCCATGTCTCTGGATTAACACAGACAATGCACATCCTTCTCTCTCACTGCAATACAGTTCAAAATCTTTCTCATAATTTGGCATGCCCAAAGCAGGAGCTTGACATAAACTCTTTTTCAGGTTCTCAAAAGATTCCATCTCAGCTTCATTGAGGATAATTGGATCTTTTACATCAGAATTTGTCAGTCTCTGTAGTGGTTTCGCAATTACCGAAAATCCACTTATCCATTGTCGACAGTAGCCAACCATCCCCAAAAACATCCTAACCTGTCTCTGTGTTCTTGGTGGTTGCATTGCTTGAATCATTTTTATTCTCTCAACTGTCACCTGTCTTTTTCCCTTTGCAATTCTGTGACCAAGATATTTCACTTCTTGTTTGCAAAACTGCAATTTTGCTGGAGACACTTTATGTCCCTCATCTGCAAGATGATTCAAAAGTATTATTGTGTCTGTTACACAATTTTCTCTTGTTTTAGCAGCAATCAACAAGTCGTCGATATGCTGCACCAACGTAGACCTGCCAGGTAAATCTAAATCTTCCAAAGATCTTTTTAATAGCTCATTAAAGATTGAAGGACTCTCTGTATAGCCTTGAGGGATTCTACACCATGCGAGGGTCCTACTCTGGAATCTAAAAGCGAAAATTTCCTGACTCTCTGGATGTAAAGGAACAGTAAAGAATGCATTGCAAAGATCAATGACAGTGTACCATTCAGCATCATGTGGAATCTGATACAAAATGACTGCTGGGTTTGGAACCACAGGACAACATGGAACAACAATCTGATTAACTTTTCTCAAATCTTGAACAATCCTGTACGTTCCATTTGATTTTTTAATTCCCATGATCGGTGAATTACAAGGGCTACTCTCAATTTCTTTTAAGACACCTTGTTTAATGAATTTTTCAATCACAGGTATAACTCCCTCAATAGTCTCTGCTTTCATCTTATACTGAGGAATATTAGGAAACTGTATTCCTTGCTTCAGTGTAATTTTGACTGGATCGACATGTTTCATCAGACCCATCTCATTCCCAGTCAAATCCCAAATTTCAGATTTCACTGTTTCCTTGAGCTCTTCTGGCAAATTCTCTTTTTCAAATGCAGGAAACAATTTTGTTTCCTCTGATTCCATTAGCATCATTGTCATCCTGTACAAGCCATCTTCCTCCATTGTTTGTAATTCAACTCCTTCAGGAGAACAATATATTCTGCAATTCATCTTACACAATATATCTCTGCCCAATAGATTCACTGGACTACTGTTACAAACCAGGAATCTGTGCTTATCTTTAAAATTTCCAATTTCAACTGGTACTGGATCAGTCAAATCAGTTCTGATTTGATGATTGCTTACTCCGACAACTTGGATGGTGTCCCCAGAGAGAGGTAGGTTTTCAATTTCCACTGATCTAACAGTAGAACGGGTAGCACCAGTGTCCACTAGAAAAGTGATGTCTACATCATTAACTTTCCCGTTTACAAATGGACCAGACTGGTCAACCTCAAGAGTGGCTCCAACAACACACTCTTCCTCCTCTCTCGGGCACCGTCAGTAGCAATCATCAGAATCACTTTCCTGACCTTCTGTTAACAAAAACTGTTGTGAAGCATTTTGCACCTTTTGCCTTTGGGATTTTATTACCTGATCATCTCCTTGAAATCCCACACCAGAATTATATTTTTGAGTTCCCCCACAATTTGGAAAAGGAGGTTGTGGCAATTGACTCTGTCGGTTATTCACCTGTTGCTGCAGCTGTCGCTGAAGATTTAACTCGTTTAAATTCTGTTCCAACTGTAGCTGTTGCTGCAGGTCAACATCACTCTGCATCTGTGGATTTAACAATGGACTTTTAAAATTTCTAGGTGGTTTCTTACATTCATCTTTCCAGTGTCCAATCTCGCCACAATTAAAACAAGGTAATCTTTGCTTCATCTCTTCAATCCTTGGGTTAATTTTTCTGACAAAATTATTACTTTTAAACTTCCCTTGACCTTGATTCAAATTTGTAGTTTGAACAAAATTTGTGTTTTTATTACCAAGACTAGCAATCTGTTGCTCAGCCACTTTTACCTGAGCCCACATGGCTTTCTCCTTGAGCTTCTTTTGTCTCACTTCTAACTCATCACTGCAGTATTTTGCTTTTCTCAAAATGTCATCAACAGAAAGGGCTTGCCATCCGACAATACTATTCCTGATCATATCTGCAATTTCTGGTTTCAAACCATAAACAAATCTATAGACGAAATGACTCATATCTTTCTCGTCTAGTTTTTCATAGCCACTGTATTGTTTAAAAATCAACAGTAACCTTTCGTAAAATGAATGAACCGATTCTTTTGTTTCCTGGTTTGTTCTTTCTATCTTAACCCAATCGACCTCTTTTGGTGGAATTTTGTTTTTCAACCAGTAAATCACCTTTCCATAAAAATCCATTACAATTGGATTTGGAGCACCTGTTTCTTTAATTCGCTCAGGTTCTACTTTTGGCCAACTTATGGCTATTTTGCATTCTGTCCAAAGATCTGATGGGACAACAATGTCAAAAAATCCATCCAGATCAATCCACAAAACTTTTGAGACTTTGATGAACCTGTCCACTTGCCTGTACCACTCGACTGGCTTTTCTCTCAGTCTTGGAAAATCATTTGTGAACAGCAATATGTCCTGTCTTGACCAAGGGACATGAACATATCCTCCACCTGCAATCTCTCTCATTGGAAATTGTTTTGACAATTTTTCCAATTTCTCATCTTCCTTCTTTCTCGTCCATTTCACTCTCCACTTGCTCAATTCTCCCAGTTTTTTGATGTAAACAATCAAATCTTTTATGTGCATTATTCTTCCCATTGAGTTCAAATTCTCAATGTCACTTTCTGAAAAGTCTAATCTGTAATGTTTTGCAAAATTCTTTTGCCTGCTCAAATCAATTTCAAGTTCAGCTGCCAGTTCATCCAACTGATCATATTTGTTTTTTGTTTTCCACTGAATACTCTTGCAAATGAACAGTAGTTCATCATCTCGATAAAAATTTAAACTGTCAGGACCAATTGTACCAATTATTAATTCCTCCAAATTTACTTTTAATTTTGCAACATCAAGTTTAGGTTTTGTCACTCTGACTTCTGAACACTCAGCATCAGATTCTGCACCCATCGGTGATTTTGAAGATAAATCCTCATTAAAAGTCAAATTAGGCATTCTCGATTTTGAAGAGTTAATTTCAGATATGTCTGAGTAAAATTTTTCAGCAACCTTCTGAATTTCTGCATTTAAAGGAACAGTCAAACCTGTCTTATTAACTTCTCTTTGCTCAAAAACAGGCTGAACAGGACCAATTGTCACTGGAACTGTCACAGCTTCCATGCTTTTTGTTATTTGTCGAATTAATTCTTCCTTTGATCGTAAATACTCAGAAGAATCTCCAGCCTCCACATTTCTAACTTCTCTCACATAATTTTTTGGAGCTTCCCTTTCTCTTGGAATTAATGAAAAATGTCTACCTCCAATACAGACATTTGCATTTGCCTCAGCTTCTGATTTTCTTGGAGTTTCAAAAGATTCAGAACTATTTGGGTAAATTTTAGGAGTTTCAATAACTGGAGGTGCACTCGGTGTAGTTTCTGTAGAAACCATCGGAGTAGACCATGACCTAGGGGGTCTCAAAGGCTCATTCCTTTTATCTGAAGTGTAGATTTCTTCTAAAACTGCATCCTCAGATTCACTTTCTACAGGAGCATTATTTCTCTTTTCAGTTCTTTTTCCATCAGGAGAACCTAAAACCATCTCTCTAATTAAATAGAGTCCCTCACTCATGCTTCCCTGTCTCCACATTCGCATCCTATCCTCATGTGTCTCTCTTCTATAACTTGGAGCCTTAAGAGGTCTTTTAATTCCACTTGCTTCCCTTTGTAATTGATACATCTCATCCTCCCATTCAACTAAAGCTTCAAATTGAGTTGGTCTCGGCTTTGGAGTAAGAGCATTCATTTTCTCTCTCAAATTTCTCAAAACTTTTACATTAAATGAACCATCATCAGGCCAAGCCAAAACACCATCATCCTTAGTGCACTGTTTCCAAATATCAAACCACAAAACAGTATGATAACCATATTCACCTTCCATATACGCTGCAGGTGTTTTGTACTTATGAAGTAATTTACCACCTCGCGTTTCAATTTTCTTGTCAGGTGAAATAAAATTTTTAAGTTTCTGAAACAACGTTGGCTTTTTCTCAACATGTTTAAAATGATAACTCATTTTTAAGAGTTAAATTCAATCGACAAATTCGTTCGTAAAATATTTCCGGGATGTTCCGCAAAAACAACCAATCCGTGCGCGAAACACACCAACAAGCCAATGAGAGTTGAGCTACGTCACTTTTTTACTCAACCAATAAAAATGGAGATTTTCTGAAGAACCAATCAGCTTACAGCTCGTCAGAGATTCAAGAACCAATCAGGACACAGCTTATGACGTATATCACCCAATCCCAGCGCGGCTCTGTGACGTACACAGCAGCTGCGGTTTCTCACTTCTCACTCTTAGCGCTTACCCCTCCTTCACAAAATCTTTTTACAGCGCCATTTTGAAAACACTTTTTCAGTGAAAATTAATTTTTAACAATGACAATAAAGACTCATCTGTCTGTTTCTCTAAATAGGATAGTTTACATACATTCAAGTATTCTCATTCTCGGAATAGACTACGCTATTCCCATAGAATATGCATTTGCCAGTACAGTAATCTTTTTACTCTACCCTTCAAACAAGTAATTATGAACTCATTTCCCTCAGAACGCACAACTAAGTGACTGTCCGAAAGTTCCACTCGAACATAAATTACAAAACAAACTCGCACTTTCACACGGAAAAATCCCTAAATTCAAACACACATGAAATCCGTACAGGACTCTCACCTGTTTATAGAAATCATGCACCGTTAGTAGAATAACGACGTTATCCGTACAGGACTCTCACCTGTCTATAGATATAAAACATGTACCCCTACAGGACTCTCACCTGTTTATAGATAATCATGCACCGACATTACCCTACCCTTCGCTCAAGCTCGAATATAACTAATACTCTTATCACCGTGAGTTTTACAACAGGCGCTTTGTCCCTATTCTCATGCTGTTCAAATTTCTTAGATAATCCTCACTATACAAGATTCACACCTAGCCCTAAAACTGTGTTGCACGACCACAACACTCGTGATACACGACGATATCACTACTCTGAAACAGATCAAATGCCCTGTGTGACTACCTTCTCATCACACAATCTGTACCGGTACGACTCACATATAGCACAAAAAACAAACTCAACATGTGTTAAACATCGATCCTATATCCATACCATAACACCTTGGTTACCCTTAGCAACTACCATAACACCTTGGTTACCCTTAGCAACCATCAATTTCTGCTACCAGAATAATTGATCCAGCGGCCTATAGGAAATATGCCATAAGCAATGCTACCTAACTCTATAACCTACTTCATAAAATACTACTCTAACTCATGGACCCATTAACCAAACATGACATATTTTGACCTACTGAATCAGGTGGCCAAATTAAACCTATACAACTTATTTACAAATTATATACAATTATATACATCCGCGGTAAACGATGACATCATTTGAACAAATCCTAACTATTTAAATGACCACCATGGCGATGGCATCTAGCTAATAGTAACCTGTACTTCTGAATAACCAAGACCAGCTTGTTTTCAAGAGTAAGATTTTATTAACTAATTTTAAATTATTAGGAATATAATTTTATAAATGCAAATTTTATTAGAATCATAGCAAGCATGTTTGAAAAATATCATAAGAAAAATACAGTTTTAAGCAAGGAATTATGAGTTTAGCATTTCAAAAATCCTAAGTCCCTAACTAAGCTAAATAAATGAAAATAAAGTAAAGTTCTTTAAGGATTCTTACGTGCTCCACGCAAAGTCCGACAGCACGACACCCTCATCTGAAAGTTGAAAAGCAGCAGCCAGCCCATCCCTAGGGCATGGGTTCTTTTATACCTTACTATGCTAGCTAATCTAAGTAAAGGAAAATTTTCTGCAAAAGTCGATGTCTCATTGGTCCAAGAGTGACAAGTGACATGTCACCCACATTTCAAAACTTCCATTCGGTCATATTCTTTGGGACCATTGTCTTTCTTGTACGTGTTCCAAAGCTTCCTTGATTTGCAACAAATTTGAGCAAGAGTTCTCACTGGTTTCATTACACTTCCTCGGATGCCAAGTTATCAAATGTTCTTTCTACCGGTTTCTGACCTTGGCCACGTCCGACAAAAATAATGACAACGCTTCTTCATTGTTCAGTGAATGTAATTTTGATGGAAACTTTTAAAATGGACATCTCGTGCTCCTTGCAGAAATTAAATTCATCTTTTAGCAAACTCGAGCAAACTAGGCCCAAAAGCAGGCAACTTATTTTTCTAGTATAAAACAAACACAAGAAAAGTATTAATGTAAGAAATATTATTTATTCTGTTTCCACCCTTTGTTTACTAATTTATTAACCCTCCCAATTAGTCTAATGTTACCTAGCAAGAAGCAAACAAATAAAGCAGCATTTTATATTTACCAGTCTTCATGAAACCATTAAACCTTATATGCACCTAGAATAGTAGAAATGACACCACATAGACAAGAAAAGCAAAATAAGCACATGCCTCTTTTAAATCTGCTGCAGTTAGTAATGACAAAACGAAAACAACAAAATTAATTTATTATTTTTGCACGAACAAAAGATGCAACAATTATGCACGTTTATGAGCACACATGTTAATGTCCCCGTGTGTAAAGTTTAATCTAGGTTGTGTTAGCATAACACATCACAAATTATTAATATTATTATTTTATGTTATGGAAGTGTGACTTCACGAGTTTAAACAGATTTCTATTTTCTATCTCGCTCCATCAGTCCGAAATCCCCTCGCATTAAACCTTTTGTTTACGCAGCCTATAATGAATTTTGGAAACTATGGAAGCAGCACTACACTTACACCAAATTGATCGAGAGAATTTGGACAAAATTCTTGCCATAGTTGATAACAGCATAAACACCCTGTCTTCCCGTATATATACATTAGACAATATTGTGTCATCTGTATTAATATTGTTCAGAATGAAGTATCTACCTTGTATCATGGTCGGAATCAGCTACGTTACGTTATGCAATTTGGTTGAACCTTAAAGACACTTAAGAATGGGAGAGTCTCATGGGATTACCTTAATGATTCCGCCTTGTTTTTACCGTTCAATTTGACAGATAAACAGAAAATTATGTTTATGAAAGATGCAACGTACACTATGTTATTTCATTGGCCATCTCACTTTTCCAGTTTACGGCTTGCATGAAACACTATCCTTTAGGTAGATATGAACCACTTGGGAGTAGTTTCATACATGAATTGGGGTCCTTGCCATTTACATTCCAATGTCAGGGTGTAGAGAAGGAAGTTTTCCTTACAGGAGAGGATTGCGATTCTACAGTAGTTCACTCCCTTGTGTGTAAGCAAGTAAACTTTATGGCACCTGCAACATTTCAGCACCTAATTTGGCTTATTTTTTTAAAAGGTACCCCGGTTCCTGCTATTATTCCAACTCTCACTTTGCTTTCTAATGGGAGTGATCTCATTTTCAACAAACAGGACTGCTGCGGTTTACGGGCAGGCATCTCGTACATAGTAACCGTTTCACAACGAGTTACTGGTTGCAGCAATGTCCTGTCCCTCCCACATGTGAGTGTAAATAGTTTGCTGTGGCCTTCCATTCCGACTTTGAAAACAGATTTAAATAAGCTGAGCAGACTCAAAGAGCTATTGTTTCAATAAGAAGTGGCTATCACGTCAGTTCGTGAGACCTTTGAGTTCCAGGTGGCGAGGACCGCTAGTGAAATTCAGTTTTTGCTTAACACAAATCTCCCCCTACACTTTGGGGAATTAATTCACCAAATCTTTAATAAGTCTGATATGGTGGGCCTAGCCTACTTTTTTAAATGTGTGGGGTCTGGCCTTGTCACATCGTTTAAGACCATATTTGGAGTAATAACTGCTTTTATTCATTCTATTTTTTTCAGCGTATTCAGAGGGTTTCCCCTGCTGTTCCTCCTTGTTTGTAGTGTTCTTGTACTTCTATTGCTGTTCCGCAATGGCTGCTCGATCTGTGGTACTGCCCAGCCAGGCACAGTTGCAGCTGTACTGTGATCGGATGCAGCAACTGCTTAGTTTAATGTCATTGGGAGCACTTGATGTCGACTATTGACTGACCTTCCGTAATGCCTACTTCACCTGAGTGCAACCTGTGTTCTATTGCATCCAGTTCCCTTTTCAATGGCGTAGTGGCCTGTCCACTACGTCACCTGCTGCTCTGGATTATGAACTGTTGATGGGTCAATTGATGTCTCATAGGCAGGACTGTTCTGTGGGTATGTTTCTTGTGTATGATCTTTCACTGGGGCTGGCAGCCCAAGTGAGCCCCTGTGCCCGTGGACAGCACCTCTTGGATCTAAGTTTCATTGAAATTGAAACAGGTTATATATATATATATATATATATTTTTTTTTAAATGTATTGCACATTTTCATGATACTCATGGCACAGCACTGAAAAGTTACACCAGAAAGTAAACAGACCCTTGACCTCCTAGTACTCTCCCCTCCCGATCCCCTGGTCCAAGCTAAATAAAAGTGACACAATTTTCTGCATTTTGGGGAAAAAAGAACCGTTACTATAATGTAATATTCACCGTAGACATAAGTGAAATTGACCCATCATTTCATATTCATGTGATATCTCGCCTAAACAGGTCCACAATATACAAAAGAAAAAGGAAAAAGAGAGTAG
Source organism: Lissotriton helveticus (assembly GCF_964261635.1). Classification (NCBI taxonomy): domain Eukaryota; kingdom Metazoa; phylum Chordata; class Amphibia; order Caudata; family Salamandridae; genus Lissotriton; species Lissotriton helveticus. The sequence goes on along the minus strand of NC_136072.1, from coordinate 231,518,914 downwards.
GTTAAATCTATTATTTAATGTGTCCTGGGGGGCCCTCCATCCCTCCTGTTACTCTCTTATGCCTAATCTTGCTGCCTGAACGTGGGAGGCTCGCCCTGCCTCATTGCCTTTTTTATTCTTCTATCTAATTGCTTCACTTACTCAACGGTGCCCATATTTCCGCCCCTCTTTCCTGTACCCTCTCTATGCATATACAGCTGTTTCCCATTGGTATACCACCAAAAATCTACCCATCCATTGTTGACTGGTTGGATGATCTGAATCGAGCCAGTGAGTGGCTAGTCTTAATACAGTCATGGCAATAAATAAGAATGCCTGAACCTGCCCTGGTGCTTTACAGTCGTCCACCCCTAGCACGATCAGTTGAGAAGACTTATCTATCTGGTGCCCCATCTGAGATTCCAGCAGTTTACAAATATCTCTTTTGAAAGTGTCCAGGTCAGGACAAGATGTGAACATGTGAACAGTATCAGCTGAATAGCAGCTGTATTGAGGGCATTGTGAGCCAGCAGAGCCTCCCCACTTTGCAATCTGAGCAGGAGTGATGTAGAGGTTGAACCAGGTTTTAAAGCACTGCATCTGTAAGCTAGTGACTATAAATGAGTTCTGGGCTAAATGCAACAACTCTTCACATTCCCCTGACCCAGCTTGCAACATCAAATGCCAACGATCAATATGCTAGTTTAGGTCATCCGACATTGTCATTTAGTAATTTATACACAGTGGGAAGTGGTGATATCCCCTTCAGCAGCAACTCCATCAGTTCTACCCTTGTAAAGCTGCACTGTCCCCCTACCTTTTTCCCCAGAAAGTCCCTTATTTATAGATACTTAAAGAAATGCCTGTTCTGTACCCCATACTTGCCCTTAATTGAATCAAAAGATATAATCCCTCCTCATCCATCAAATCCCCAACCATCCTCAGTCCTCTTTCATCCCAGCATTTCATGTACCCATCACTAAAGATGCCAGGGAGTGATCCATTACTGTACATAGGGGAGTACACATTCACAGGGCCTAGTCTGAATTTTTTTACGGACTGCTGTCCAGACCTTAAATGCACAGATTGCAATTTTGAACCCGACCCTTTTGAAATAGCTGAACTCAATGTGCAGCAGGACACACCCTCTAGCCTCTGTACCTAATAATAATTCATGAATTGATATGGAGGCCTCACCCTCTGAACTTGCCCTCTCCCCTTTTAGTAGCATAGTCATCTGTTGCAAGATTGAAACCCAATAGTGTAGCTGCTCCTCCTCGATCCCGTGAGCGAGTCAGAAATTTTAACGCTCTCTGAGGGCGTTAATTGGCCCATACGAATCTGGAAACTATCTATCTCCATGGGGATATCCCCTAAAGAAGTACAGCATTTTGATAACATTACTTCCCCCGATCAATGTGAGCTTTAAGTTATCCATTAGAGCAATTAGAGCAAAATCGGCTTTAAACTTTTGGAGTAGTGGACCCAGATTGGCTTCGACAATTTTAGTCATTTCCACCCCAAGGTCCACCACTTTGAGAGTTACCTGCCTTCACTCAGCTGAACTGAATGACTAATCACAATTTGAGTCTTACTTTGGTTGAGCAGGTACCCTGAGATATGCCCAAACATGGCGGCTTCTCTTTCAATTTCCACTAGGGCATTCCCAGGGTTGGGAGTAATAATTGCCACGTCACAGGCCAAAATCTTTGTATCCCCCCTTATTGTGCATTGGTAAAATATTGTTGTTCCCGTCGATCTTCCTAATTAGAGGATCGATATATTAAACAAACAATAGGGGGGAGCAGAGACAACCCTGTTGAGTCACCTGGCTAATCGTAACCAAATCAGACATTCCCCAGGTTACCAAAATTCTGGCGATTGGATTTCTGTACATCATCGCAATAGCATTAATCAAACCCCTGGCCAGCCCTTATTATCCAAAATTGCCTATAAGAAAGGCCAGGAGACCCTATCTAAAGCTTTTCCTGCGTCTAGCAGAATTAGCGCCATAGGGTCTCCGCTAATCTTTGAAGCATCAAACAATGCGATCGTCCGCCGAATATGGTTGATGGTGCTGTGACCAGGAACAAAACCATGTTGGACTGGGGAGACCAGTTTCTTGATTACCCCTGCCTAGCAACTATTTTAGGCATAGACCTTGACCTCGCTGTTGACCAGCGTGATTGGGCGATAATACCCGAGTTCGTTCGCCGATTTACCCTTCTTGGGGAACACCACTATATTTGACGACCTCCATGAATCTGGAGCCACCCTGCCTGCCTGTGCCTCTAAAAACAGTCCTCTCATAAGTTGCTGTAGGCGGTGGACTAACTTCTTATAAACTTCCCTGAGAATTGAGTCAGGCGAACCGCCTTTCCTATTGGAAGTGATTGAATAGCCCGTCTTACTTCTTCTTCCGTAATTGGGGCATCTAGCAGCTCCCTCTCCTCTAGAGACAGCTTTTCCCCTGGTAAGTCTGTCAAATACTGCTCTATTTCTTTTTCCCCATACTAAGCCTCCTCCGTATACAGTTGCTGATAGAACCGTTGGAATGCTGCACGTATAGCTGTAGGGTTAGCTAATAAACCAACCTTTGGATCCTTAATTTCTGTAATTCCCCCCTGAACTACCCGCTGCCTTGTACACATTTCAAGCAAATGTCCCACTCTTTCATTGCATTCATACATTTGACTTCATCAGGCCATGTATTTTCCTGCTACTTTCCTTGCTGAGATATCACATATTGAGGATTTTACCACTGCCACTCTTGCTTATGCCTTATCTATATCCCCCTCTTGAGATTGCACCCACCAACTGTATTTCTGCCACCAGAAACCCCCTACAATTCCTGTACAATTTGTTTTCTCCTTCCTCTGAGCCGCCCATCTGTATCTTGATGTCTCCCCTTATCCCTGCATTAAGGGTATCCCAGACCACATCCAATCTGGCACTTCCTTTATTCTCTCCTATAAACCTAGGAATCCAAACCCTCATATGTTGAATATATTCCTAATCATATAACAGAGCTCTGTCAAAGGCCCAGCGTAAAATCGGGGGCATCCTAGCTTGTATAACAGTTTCTAAAACCAGCGGATTATGGTCAGACATGACTTCCGGAAACTTAGATATGCAACATGTCGACCCCATCTTCTGAGACATATAAAATAATTGGGCCCGATTCACAGAACTAACTTAAGACAAAATCCTAAACTTACTACTTTTGGTATTCACAGAAGTTAGGATTTTGTCTTAAGTTTGTCTTAAGACAGACTTAAGACAGACTTAAGTTAGGATTTTGTCTTAAGTCTGTCTTAAGACTGTCTTAAGTCTGTCTTAAGACAAACTTAAGACAAAATCCTAACTTCTGTGAATACCAAAAGTAGTAAGTTTAGGATTTTGTCTTAAGTTATTTCTGTGAATCGGGCCCATTGAGTCTAGCATGTACCTAGTGTGGGGCAGAAAAAAAGGTGGAACCAGGGTCCTGGGGTTCTTGCATGGCCCATACATCTGACAGCCCATGCATCATACACAAATGTTCTAGAGATTTAAAAACCTTGGGTTTCCTGCCGTGTAAAGCTCTTTCCCCCAATTTAGCTTTTCCAGAGTTAATGTTGATATTAAAGTTTCTGCAGATTATTAGGGGGAGTGGCCACCCAACTAGCTCAATATTAAGCCAATCAAACAAGGCAGGATCATCCAATACAGAACCATGCACTGAACAAAGTGTGAAGGATTTGTTATCAGTACAGCATTGTGTAATAACCCTTCTACCTATTTTGTCCGAACTTGAGCGCGGGAATCTGGCTCTCCCTTTATGTGCCATTATAGAGACCCCCCAAGTTCGAGTTCCTTGCGACAAACTAGAGACCAAACAATAGCCTGCCTGTTATGCCACCTTCTGTCTGCTTCCCTCAATATGTGTCTCCTGCAGACACACTATGTCTGCCCTTAAATGTTGTATGTCTTCATTGACCCTACGTTTGTTAAGGGGATTATTTAAACTGCAAATATTAATAGATGTAATCCTTAGCTTACCCGTTCACCCAGATGATCACTACCAGCCTCTGCAGATTCACTGTGTCTAACATTGCCTTCTCCCCCTAAGAACCCTCTTGGACCACACCCCTTGAACCTCCCCCCACTCTCCCTCATTACCAGGCAAAATAGGTCTGAGGACCCTTGCAATGCCTCCTGCATCTTGCTACTCCCCCCTAACCAGCTCTGCTAAACCAAGAGGAAGAAAAATCTGTTGGACAACCAATCTACTTCCAAAGAAAAGGAAAAGAAAAATCAAAATGAAGGCAAATCTCCCCTAACCACCCTGTACCTAAGACCGGTTGCTATAAACCACATATTTTTTTGTTTTTTTCCTGTCCCCGATATTTCCTGAATGAAGTCTTGGGCCTGAATTTCTGAGGAGAACTCCCTTGAATTCCCCTTATAGATAACCTGGGCCAGGCTCAATAGAAACACTTCACAGCCAAGCTTCTGGAAGGGTGTGATCAATTGTGGTAACCTTCACCTTCTCTTCATGGTTGTATTACAAAAATCCGGCCTAACAAAGAAGGTAGGCCCTTCAGCGGAGCGTCTGGCCTTGGGTCTCGCTTTATCAAACACTGCCTGCCTCAGAAGGAAGTTCCCCCCAAAAATCAGAATGGCCCTGGGCTTCTCATTGGGATCGATCTAACCCCTTCTCTTTTTTAACATTAGTGGGAATTGGTGCACTCTCTGCACATCCTTGTCCCAGTCCTAATGAGCCTGTTCGGGTCAGGCCCCCTTCAGTAAGTGTAGCACAAGTCTGCGGATGTCATCCCCTTCAGCGTCATCAGCTATGCCCAATAGTCTCAGATTATTTCGCTCCTGGCGGTTTTCGAAGTCCTCCAACTTCCACATAACATCTGTCATCCTTGTCTCATTTGCAGATACTAGCTGCCCAGTAGCTTGGGGCCCGGTCTCCAGTACTATGATCTGCTCTACCAATACTCCTGTACATTCTGAGATTTCAGTGCAAGCCTTGCTGACTTTTCAGATAGCCCCTTGTAATTTATTTGTTGCCAATGGGCCCTCTGATGCTCTTGCTGTGCTTCCCTTTGCATCTGTTTTAATGAAGAGTAAATTAACTCGATTGAGGGAATGATTCCCAGGCCTCTTCCCTCCTGTGTTTTTCCTCCCTCTTTGAGAGGACAGCTGTTTTTGGGTAGCTGGGTTAGGTATAAAGCTATCTGAGTCAACCCCAGAGCTGTCCAGATCCGTATCGCCATTCTCGCTTGGACTAGATAGCTCTGAGTCATCATTGAGGGTAAATATTTTTTCCCCTTCTGGGTTCCCCCTACTTTAGAGGGTATCTGGCTGAACCTTGATATCATCCTCAATTTCCCTTCCTCATTGCTGTTGTGTGGCAAGCTTAAAGTGCAAAATTCAGTTCCTTCCCCCTTAGCTATCTCTGCTGGAGCTGGAGTCAGCAAATCTGTACTCACGCTATTTCCCAGGGGAAGATCTCCAGGGCCCGCAGCGGATTTCTGCAGTCTCTCGCCAGATACCTCTGTGATCGCCGTGCCTGTCATCTTCTTGTTCCCCGCTGGTCCACGTCCGGAGAACATACCAGGGATAATATGCTGCTTTGCTGTCTCGGCTTCCTTGCTGGGACACTGCACTCTGGATTTTTCCTTGATGCTAGTCTCCTCCTCTCTATGTCCCACAAGGGGGGGGATAGTGTCTTCTGTTTTTTGTCCGTTTGGCATCTTCCGGGCAGGAAGCGTGCCACACAATCCTGCGACAGCTCCAGTCTCCGTGCGGTCTCTGGGAGGCTTGAATTGCTTGGAGGGTATTGCGATCCACTGGGTGTGTCCTCCAAGGATTTTCAACATGGCGTGAACGAGCAGATACACAAGTTGGTTGACTCTGTCTCCGACTCCAAAAATACCTTGCTGTATCTATCTCATCCTCCAATCCCTCTGGAAGCAGAGCAGCACATCAGTTCTTCTTCTGTAGTATCCACAGGCCCTGAGATGTACTGAAGAGTACTGAAGAGTGGGTATGTGGGTCCAATATTTATACCTGGTGCCCACTTGAAGTAGGAGACGTTTCTAGAGGCTTTCACCCAGAGGTGCTTGGAAATTCCTAACCCCCTGGCCTGGGCCCAGCTTGTCTGGGCTCACTAAAGACTTATATCAAACCTGTTGTCAGTGTGTTCAGGCTGTGCTGTGCAAGTATGGTAGGTTGAAAGCTCTGCCCCTATCAAGTCAGAGATGGCCTATTCTGCCAACACCTAATCCCCTTTTGTCTCATTGTCTGGGAGCAATACACACAGACCAACTGCCAGCTATATCTAGTCATGTAGCTCAGGATACAGGCTGTAGGCACCTAATGGTTAGGACAAGAAAATGCCAACTTCCTCAACACAGCAGAATCCTCGCATAAGATTCACACACAATGAGTCAACATTCCATTAATTATTGGACATACAGTTGGAATTGAAAGAAGGCAGTCTACAAACCAGTGTTTATAAAAAGGCCACTGATAGAAATAATGTGTTACATTTTGCGAGCTTTTATCCACCATCCTTAAAAAAACATCTACCTCTGTCTCAATTTATTAGAATCAAGAGAATCACTTCAGACTCAAAACAAAGCCGGCAATCTATCGAAGACACATCCTATCAATATTGCGAACAGGGCTATCCAGAAAAAATACTACATACTGCAAAAACCAAAGTTCATCACAAGGATTGGAAGGTCTTACTAGCACATTCTGTCAAACACTACACCAAAAGAGAAGTGTGTGTTTTGAAATTTTCTACTGAAGCACCGGCCATTAAACGGAGCATATTACGAAGATGGAAAATCATCGAACAGGAACCTGATTTTAAGAATGTATTTCTCTTCAAACCATTGTTTGCGCACTCTCGGGCAAAAAACCTGAAGGAATTGCTGAAAAGAATGTCAACGCCCAAGCAAACAGTTCAAACGACAGGGATGAAAAAATGCTTCAACTGCAGCCACTGCGGCAATGTCATTGTAGGGAACATTTTCACTCATCCTCAAACAGGGAAGTAGATTAAATTGACACACACATCGTACTGTAATACAGACATGGTAGTCTATGCCATAAAATGCCCATGTGGATTGGTGTACATGGGTAGAACATCATGCAAAATTAAAACACGCGTTACAGAACATAAAAGAATGATCAGAACAGCCAATACCAATGCTTGTCTAGTGGTACACTGGTTGGAGATGAAACATAGCATACCACAACTAAGGTTTACGATTCTGGACAAGATACTCTCTACATCATATAGAGACACCAACAAACTGTTAGCGCAGAGAGAATCAATCTGGATCAAACGCTTAAATACTCTTATACCGCGTGGGTTAAATGATAAAATAGAAATGGTTTGCTCTCTTTGAACTTACAAAAGTATATTTATATTGTGTTTTGACTTCACACTCTGAACAGGGGTCTATTACTGCTTTTGCATGTATCACCAACTTGGTTATGGAGCCCTTGAGCACAGTGATAGCATGATTCCAATAATACAAATCAACATGTATGTATTCGTGTACTTGCTTCTCTCATTATGATTTGATGATTTAAAATGGGGTGATCAAAATTATTCATGCCAATTGCAAGGGTAGTGGGGTACACGTTTTTCCGCACACAGAATATAGGCCATACATTTGGGTTTATCCAGATATTTTATCCTGCTTTTCCTTTTGGTTTTTAACTCTAGATTATTATGTTACAGGAACCTTACAAATGTCAAGCATATACCGTTGTACATTTGCACATAACCCAGTTGAGTCTATTGTCTTAGTTTATTGTATATCGCATACCGTCAAAACGGAGGTACTCAGGTAAACACCCAGGATTAGTATTTGAACCTAACAAGTGTTAATAATACACTGCAGTACAATCACACAGAACCTAGTTTAGTCTGTTGTCTTTGTTTATTATGCATCGCATAACGTCGACAAGTACATATTCACGCAAACACCTAAGACTCTTATTCGATAGAATTCGGGTATCTGTTACAACTCACATTGGCTACAGGGAGCCGGTAACGTTTTTAATTCAAAGTAAGTGTCACAGTTTCGTGACAGACTATTGATTGTCCGGTCAGTTGAGTGACGGTATTCAATTTGGTATTTGGTTTTCTATTTAGGAAGTTGGAATTATTTACTGGTAATGCACATTTCGACGGTTTTGTCACGTTTTCTTTAGGTACACCCACAACATCCCTTGGGGGATCTGGCTTGCTTCGTACACCCTGAAATCTTTATAATTGTTCATGATTTCCGTATCACAAACCTTTGGTTGTTAGCCCAATTTTGGTGAAGAAACAATGCTCTAACATCCAGTAATTGCAACCTCTTTTCGAAGTCTTCCCCTGGGAGACCACAAAACCTTGCTGGAGGATCTTTGGTTAGCTCTATTTGTTCCCTTTTTCAGTGCATTTTGGACTTTGGTGCAGATATCGACACCTCACTGCTTACAGACTTTGCTATCCGCTACTATTCCCGATCAAAGTTGAATAAAGGTGACTGTTCATGAATACCATTGATAAACTTTTCGCTCCCCTTCCAAATCTCTAACCGAAAAAAATATACTTTTCCTTACAAAGATGTTTGCTAGTGAGAAAGAAAAGCATAATGGCATTCTTGTGTCAATTGTAGTTTTGATTTTTGTGACAGTATCTACCTTATCCAAATTTAATATAATAAACTTTGCTTAAAGTATTCTAGACTGGACATTTGCAGTAATACGTGAGACTTTGAAATGAAGTCTATGACCCCATTGTAATGTTTCTATTTTATTTCTAAAAATCAGCAAAGCACATTAACACAAAATAGAAGAGATTTAGGGCCAGATGTACGACGTGATTTTGCATGTGCAAACAGATTTGCGAAATCGTTTATGCATGCAAAATCACTGTTGGCCATGTACAATTCCTAAATAGCGAGTTGCAATTTATTTGCAACACGCTATTTAGGAATTGCGAGTCACAATTAGGAAGGGGCGTTCCCTTTTTGCCTCTAATGGAAAAAATAGCCTATCAGTCGACCGCCAATAGAAAAAAGGCAAAAAAAACAATGTGATGCAGAATGGAGCAGCCAGGGCCAAGTGCAGCACACATCAACAACCCCCTCAAGCCACTCAACATCCAGGATCTGCGCCTGGAGCCTGGATGCCTCGCTGGACCTGCGTCAGGAGCCTGGAATGGTCCATGGACATCCATTCTCCGATACCTTTGTAGACCTCATTGTACACCAGGCTCTCCCATCCACCGACAACATCCTACTAGGCAAACTCAAGTTCCACCTGGACAACCCCAGTGACCAGCACATCACCCCCTGCTGGGGAAGCACCCCAACATCAGACTTAAGCAGCTAGTCACCGCAGCAAGCTACATAGCAGGACACACGTTCGAGCACGTCTTCTCCGCTAGCGGGACCTTCAACTACAGCCACACCACTGGACTCTCCTGGACTGACCATCATTGTATACATCACGTCTTCACCATGCCCACCGTACACCACCACCATCATAGCCCCCCTCACAGCAGGATCAAGGCTACCGAAGTACGTCTTGTCAACACCCTCAGCACCACCACTTCGCCAACGTTACGGACGATGACACTGCAGCGTGCAACCGCCACTGATGGATCTCCAACTGCACTCACACCCAGGCACCCCTCAAGAACGGCACTGGATCAGTACCTTACGCCTGCCGGATGGAAGGCGTAAGGGTGATGCAGTGCCACAGGGATAGGCTGGCCCAATGCATTGCTGGAGTTGCGTCATGGTTGTGACACGACTGCAGCAATGCGTGACTTTAGCGCAGACCGATACGTCAGGATTCCAGACGTATCTGTCATTACTTGTGTCATGAAGCACTGTCCAGTGAATACAGCGCATCCGTGGTGTCGCAAGAAGAGCTTAGTGAAGAGTGTGGCAACGCTGTCTTGTCGCAACGCTGCAACACTTTCATGAGTGAGGCCCACTCTCTTATTGATGGTGCGCAGTCTTGCCCTGTAGTTGTGTTGCAGGCAGGGCAGCGCAGCAACATTGCTTGCAGCGCTGTCCAGCACCAAAACCTGCGGAAATGAGGTTCCAAGGGTTATCTCCATTAATAAGACCAGCTATTTTCTGGTCTTAAAAAACTGCCTCTAACTGCAGTTAGCTGCATTTTTTATGGTCCTCCAAACTTCAATAATCCCCTTGTAAATATCGCGAAGTGGGGTTAGCGCCATTTTTGCACAGGAACGCCTCCCTTGCATGTCATTATCGCCAACAGTGGCAATCTTTATAATGAACGTTTTCACCGAAAACCTGCCGCTAACAGAGGTTGGCGGTAGCTTGTACATAAGGCGATAACAATCTCACCGCAAAACCGTCGGAAAAGTGCCGCTAATGCGGCGTATGCCCCTTGGTGTTTTGACAGTGTGGTAACGGTATTCTGTCCAGACGATATTGGAGATTCGACCTTCCCTACTATGATCAACTCTTTAATTCCTTATACCATTAATTAATTCCATCTCATTTTATTCAATACATTTCCTGTTCACACTAAGAGAATACAATTTTTGTACACAGACTATCACTATGAAGTTTATTTATTATGCAAAACCATTAAATAAATAGCATCGTAGCACATCTGTCAAACAATGAAAATAATCCATAATAGGTTTAAAACTGGTATAAGTTTGTGAGTTACAACAGTAAGTGACATTTCAATTTTCATCATCTCCATGGATTTTATTATGTATGAAAAAAAGAGTAACATGATTAAAGTGCAATGGTTCTTATGAAGTTGATAAATTAGATTTTAATTCCTTCTCTGTGAGGCTAAAACATCTAACAATTTGTACATTGATATTTTTACGTTATATCCAATGTAATATTCTATAACGGCTTGGCGACAGCTTAGTTCACACCACCACTTCGCCAACGCTTACGGACGATGACACTGCAGCGCGCAACCGCCACTGATGGATCTCCAACTGCACTGACACCCAGGCACCCCTCAAGAACGGCACTGCATCAGTACCTTACGCCTGCCGGATGGAAGGCGTAAGGGTGACGCAGTGCCACAGGGATAGGCTGGCCCAATGCATTGCTGGAGTTGCGTCATGGTTGTGACACGACTGCAGCAATGCCTGACTTTAGCGCAGACCAATACTTCAGGATTCCAGACGTATCTGTCATTACTTGTGTCATGGAGCACTGTCCAGTGAATACAGCGCATCGGTGGTGTCGCAAGAAGGGCTTAGTGAAGAGTGTGGCAACACTTTTCATGAGTGAGGCCCCCTCTCTTATTGATGGTGTGCAGTCTTGCCCTGTAGTTGTGTCGCAGGCAGGACAGCACAGCGACATTGCTTGCAGCGGTGCCCAGCACCAAAACCTGCGGAAATGAGGCTCCAAGGGTTATCTCCATTTATAAGACCAGCTATTTTCTAGTCTTAAAAAACTGCCTCTAACTGCAATTAGCTGCATTTTTTATGGTCCTCCAAACTTCAATAATCCCCTTGTAAATATCGTGAAGTGGGGTTAGCGCCATTTTTGCACAGGAACACCTCCCTGGCTTGTCATTATCGGTAACAGTGGCAATCTTTATAATGGACGTTTTCACCGAAAACCTGCCGCTAACAGAGGTTGGCGGTAGCTTGTACATAAGGCGATAACAATCTCGCCGCAAAACCGTTGGAAAAGTGCCGCTAATGCGGCGTATGCCCCTTGGTGTTTTGACAGTGTGGTAAAGGTATTCTGTCCAGTCGATATTGGAGATTCGAGATTCCCTCCTAAGATCAACTCTTTGATTCCATATACCATTAATTAATTCAGTCTCATTTTATTCAATACATTTCCTGTTCACACTAAGAGAATTAAATTTTTGTACACAGACTGTCACTATCAAGTTTATTTAATATGCAAAACCATTACATAAATAGCATCACAACACATCTGTCAAACAATGAAAATCTTCATAATAGGTTTAAAACTGGTATAAGTTTGTGAGTTACAACAGTAAGTGACATTTCAATTATTATCATCTCCATGGATTTTATTATGTATGAAAAAAAGAGTAACATGATTAAAGTGCAATGGTTCTTATGAAGTTGATAAATTAGATTTTAATTCCTTCTCTGTGAGGCTAAAACATGTAACAATTTGCACATTGATTTTTTTACGTTATATCCAATGTAATATTCTATAACGGCTTGGCGACAGCTTCGTACGCACCACCACTTCGCCAACGCTTACGAACGATGACACTGCAGTGCACAACCGCCACTGATGGATCTCCAACTGCACTGACACCCAGGCACCCCTCAAGAACGGCACTGCATCAGTACCTTACGCCTGCCGGATGGAAGGCGTAAGGGTGACGCAGTGCCACAGGGATAGGCTGGCCCAATGCATTGCTGGAGTTGCGTCATATTCTATAACGGCTTGACGACAGCTTCGTACGCCCACACTAGAAATGAGGACCGTGATGTTCAGGCAGGAGTACAGGACATGTGCAGATGACCTGCAGATTGATTAATTAACCATGGTGACACCATTTTCAGATACAATCATGTCCTGTCACTATCCATTTTGGTTGGTGGTCTTGAGTTGGGAGGCCTCGTAGAGGCAGTTTGACAAGTCTCATTTTCATGGAGCACTTTGCTAAAACATTTCTGTCTTCAAGTAGACAACTTCATTATTGTGCGGTTAAAATACTTCTTGAAGACTGCGAATGATGTTGACTGGGTCCACAATTGGTTGGTTTGCAAGTTCCTTATGCACCTCTGTAAATAATCACTGTGCACTGATTTCCTGGAGCCATCAGCCAGTTCTTGTCAGAGTAAGTGGTCAAGCAAACCCTCCTGGGCAGCTCTTAGCTTAAAACAAGGTTTTGAGAATGCGCCTTGTCTTGCGATGGATTGCTTGACCAGGCTAAATTCCAGCCTGATTTGAGCTGTACGTTTTTGTCCCATTTGTGTTGCTTGAACTTTGATCTATTGGAATTACACGTTGCTTATTGCTGTAGTTATTTGTTAAACTGGTACTAATGAAGGGAAAGTTTTACCCAGAGAGTATTAATCCATGTTAAAATGAAGTGGCGGCTGGTATTTAATGGCAGTGTGGGAATGAAAAATAAAATGAAAAACGTGCCTGTGTACCACCATTGCCGCCTCTAGGTCCTCATCTTCACCCGCTTCCAGGACTCCAGGACAGGAAGTAGAAAGCAGCCGTTGTGATTGGTCTGAGCGCCGTAGTTCGGCGCACAGCCAGGGAATGGAAGCCTGGGCATGTTCTCCATTCAGGCAGTAATGCAGCCTGGGTGGAAAACATGCAACGTGCCCATGGCGGTTTGGTCAGACCGAGACGGCCGGCTAAAGCCTCATGTGCACTTGAATTGGGCAAACCACTCCTCCCCAGCCCTGCCCTGTAGCAGAGCAGCCCCGCCCCAACCCAGCTGAGCAAGTACGGAAAAATAAAATGATAATAACAATGAGTTAAAATGACCCCTGTTAAAATGACAAGTAAATACTGCCCCAGGATGTAGTGCATTATGCTGCATAATTGAATCATTCCTACCACATATTTTTTTTTTTATTCCTAATTCCAGTGGCCCTACCTCTGTACTGGACATTATTCCCAAGGTCACACCATCCCCTCAACCTGTCTCGCAATCAATGCCTAACGAAACACAACACAAAATATTACAACATAACAAATAGCAAACTCTCATCTGTTCCTGTGAACCAAAGGCCATGTAGCCAACAGTGTCGACATAATCCAAGTGGAAAAACAGACGTTTTAATTGGTCCCTTTCGTGGTCCCTTGAACAGAGCTGGCCCCAAGGGCAATTCCCCCCACCGCCCAGTCCTCTGTATGCCTTGCACGCCAATGCAATTAAACACAGTCCCTCTAAATGCCAGTTTTCTTATGCGAATTGCAAAGAAGACGGACTTTTCATTCTCCTTTACATGAGACCTTAGCTATCAGATTTTAAACGTTTTCCCTGCGCTTTTGCAGAGATTAAATGATTCACAGTCTCTGTAAACTGTACAAAGGGATATGTTTGGATTTAGCTGCATGCACAGCAGTATCAGGTAAAGAAACACCAAGGGCAGAAATGCCTTGCATTTCTAAAAGAGGAATGAACAGTCTGTTCCCTGGTAGCCTGCACAGTCCCAGATGCTGTAATCCTCTGCATCAGGAAGGCTGCCCCTGCTCAGCCTTCATTACCTACGCTTGATGCGTTCAGCTATAAAAGAGAGGGAGGCACAGGCAGCCTTTCTGCAAGGATTACCGCAGAAAAGGCGTCCCCTGTTTTCATCTCAGATCAGGGGGAAGCATTTTCATGCCTGTGTTTATGCTTTGACTGTAACACGGTAACAGACAAGAATCGCGTGTCTGACATTGTTGAGATGGTTTTCTGTGCTGACCTTTTGCAGATGCTTATCTGGGTCATCATGTCAGTGGCGTCTGTTACTGAACATGACAATACTGCACTGCACTGCACAGAGGGATGAACAAACCCTCACTGCTGTACTAACTTTACAGCACAGGGTTCACAGTTGGAGAATCACTGACAGAATATAGAATGCCAAAATATCGAATTCCTATCTACAAACAGGTAAGTACAAAAATATCGAATCAAAAATATTGTTGTAAAAAATATAGGGGCATATTACCAAGCAATAGCGATAATTATCGCTATTGCTTAGTTAGAGACACAATTTTACCGCTAAGCTGCGGCGATTTTTATCGCAGATAAACCTTGGTATTACCAAGGTTTATCGCAAATGCGATAAAAAGCGGCCGCAATGCATGAATATCGCTGAAAAGTCCGCGATATTCATGCATTACCGAGCTAATGCTCTTAGCCATGTTATCCACCTCCCATTGGATAACATGGCTAAGAACTGCTCAGGGCAGGTGTTAGCTTTTGGAGATATTCGCGCTTAGCGCGAATATCTCCAAAAGTTGGTAATAGGAGATAGCGATGTTAGCGACTGTTTCCAGTTGCTAACATCTTGGCACGCCCACTTTGCATGTCATTAGTGATAAATATCACTGACATGCAAAATGGGGCCCAAGATGGTTGCTATCTCCTACTAGCTGTCGCTAACTGGTGTTAGTGACAGCTAGGTAATAGGGAGATAATTTTATCTCCGCTTTCTTGGCTTTTAAAGCCAAAAAAGCATCGATAAACCCCCTTGATAATATGCCCCATAGTTAGTCAAAATATCGAATTTTTTAAATGTCTTTAAAGTAATGTAAAATGAATAAATTAATAAATATAATTAACCTAAATATACTTAGAAATACTTAAATAACCTTAAAAAGAACTAATAATTAATGTAAGTTAAAAAAACATACATTTTTATTTTTAAATATATACATATATTGATGTAATATTAATTTAAAAAAATTCTATATTTTTAGAGTAGTATAGCGGGAGGGTAAAAATGATTATTCCCACTCCAGTGAGTGTAACAGTAGGGAAAGAGTTGGATAGCAGGAGGGTAAAAATTACTATTCCCCCTCCAGAGAGTGTAACAGTAGGGAAACCATTGGATAGCGAGAGGGTAAAAATTACTATTCCCACTCCAGAGAGAGCAACAGTAGGGAAAGTGTCGGATAGCATAGGGGTAAAAATTACTATTCACACTCCAGTGAGTTCAACAGTAGGGAAAGCTTTGGATAGCGGGAGGGTAAAAATTACTATTGCCACTCCAGAGAGTGCAACAGTAAGGAAAGCGTTGGATAGCGTAGGGGTTAAAATTACTATTCCCACTCCAGAGAGTGCAACAGTAGGGAAAGCGTTGGATAGTGTAGGGGTGAAAATGACTATTACCTCCTCGTCCTGTCTCCCTGTCCCATTCTTTAACAGTGAGCAGCTAGTCTGCTCTTCAGAAACCTATTACCTAGCTGAGCTTTTGCACTTCCCCCAACATGGCGTCACCATCACGTGACAATAAAGGGGGAAGTGCAGCAGAGAAACTTCCTGTTCTTTTTTTTCTGCATTGCAGTCTGCCTTGATGCCTGGCTGAGCTGTGGGTAAGTGTTCCCTTTTTCTTTGTTTTGTATTGCGGTGGCCTGCTTTAGCGGCCGCCTTTGTTTTCTTGCTTTATGCCCCTATGCTGCCGGATGTGCCGGTTTTGTATGCGGTTCGCTTTAGCGGCCGCTTCTGCCGGGTGTGCTCACCTGTTGGGTCGCGGCCTGCTTCAGTGGCCGTTTTCCTGTTTGCCGGTCCCAGGGCGCCCTGCTTTAGCGGGCGGGGGTTGCAACTGTGTTCTTGGCGGCGCATGTGATCCTTTGTGGTCCCGCTTCTGCGGGATGGAACATGGGGGCAAAATTCGGGCGGCCGGCTGTTTTTTAGAGGTAGGCCCTTTTTTTCTGGTCCCGCGGGAGCTCGGGTCCTCGGGACTTCGTTGCTTCAAGATGGGGTCCTTTTTTGAATACACTCATCCTCTGTGAGTGCCTGTTTTGGTGTTTCTTGGACGTTGTTATCTGCAATCATGGACTCGAGTGCCTCTTCCTCTGCTGCTCCTCTTGATGCCCGGCGCCTGTTGATTAATGATGCGGTGGCTGCTGCTTTCCTGACCAGTGACACTGCTGGGCTTCCTTCCAAGGTGCCTCGTGGTTCTGTCAATCCACAGGCCGCTCCTGATGTTGAGATGGGTCCTGAAGAGGATGAGGGTGTCCGGAGGGGCTTTGTTCAGGGTGCTGAGCTCTCTGGCTTGTTCGCCCATGTGCGGGACAATTTGTGTTTCATTCCTCCTTGTTGGGGATGTTCTGGAGGATGACTTCTTTATGCAGTTTCACCAGCCGGCTCCTGACTCCTTCCCATTGTGCGGTGCTGTGCGCAAGGTGCTGGATCACGAGTGGAAGGAAGTGGATAAATACACCTTCCCTCGCTTCTTGTCTAGACATTACCCTCTGGAGGGTTTTGCTGCTGAATTTCCTCAGGCTGTGAAGGTCGACAATTTGATGGCTGGTCTTTCTTCTCAAGGTTTGGTCCTCTCGGATGACGCCCTTCCTGCAGACGCTGTGGATAAGCGTGTTGAAGGGGGGGTGAAGCGTTCCCATGCTGCTTCCAATTTTTTTGTCCGTGCACTTGCCTATTCAAATTACATGATCCAGTCCCTCCTCAAGGATTTTCAGTCCCTGTCCCTTCTGTTGAAGGACAGTGAGGATGCCACCCCTCTTTTGTCTCTGATGGAGTTGCAGGTGCAATACTTATCGGATCTTCCTTTGACAATTTGAGTGCCACTGCAGCTGCTTCTGGTGCTTCGATTTCTGCACGACGTCATATCTGGATGTGTTCCTGGAAGCCTGAGTCTTCCCAGAAGTCGGTCCTCCTTAAGTTGCCCTTTGGGGGTTCCAAAGTGTTCGGACCTCAGCTGAGGAGATGGTCAAGCAATCGGCGGAGAACTACAAGCTTGTGGCTCCAGGCCGCCCTCCTTCTCGGGGGCGTGGTTTTGGCTACCGTTGTGCTTTTGGACCTCCTGCTCGTGGCAGGGGTCATGGCCGGGGGGCCCCTGGAGGTGCCAAAGCCCGGGACCCTGCCAGTGTTGCTGCCACCGCTTCTTCCTCTTCCCAATGACTATCTGCCTTTGCTGGTTGGTGGTCGCCTTCAGTCTTTCCTGCCCCAGTGGTTGTCGGTTCCGGATGCCAGGGTGGTTCAGACCATATCGGAGGGTTGTCCGATAGAATTTTCCTCTCCTCCACCTCCGGTCTTCCTTCTGACTCCCGTGTCCCGTCTTCCTCTGCGAAGGGAGGCGTTGTTGGCAGGTGTGCGACTTCTGTTGGAGAAGATGGCTATAGTGGACGTTCCTCCTCTGAAGTGAGGCGAGGGTTGTTATTCGATCCTCTTTCTGGTCTCCAAGAAAGATACTTCGGATCTGCATCCTGTTTTGGATCTGAAGCGGGTTAATCGCTTCGTTCTCCATCGTCCGTTCAAGATGGTGACTCTGCATTCCATCCTTCCTCTGGTGCTTCCGGGGGGCTTCCTGGCATCCCTGGATCTGGTGGATGCATATCTGTACGTCCCGATTCATCCGGCGGATCAGAAATATTTCCGGTTTTCTGTGGGTTCCCATCACTACCAGTTCCGGGTGCTCCCCTTCGGCCTTTCATCGGCACCCAGGGTTTTCACGTAACTCTTGGCCCCTCTGGTGGGTATTCTTCATTCCAGAGGGCTGCAGGTTTTTCCCTATCTTGATGACTGGTTGATTGTTTCTCCTTCTTTTTCTCAGGCTCTGTCGGATGTGGACCAGGTGTGTCATCTCCTGGGTTCCTTTGGGTTCCTCATCAACCACCGGAAGTCCTCCCTGATGTCCTCCCAGTCCCTAAAATTCCTGAGGACTCTCTTCCGCATGGATCTAGGCATGGTGTTCCTCTCCCAGGAGCGCCAGATGACTTTGTTTTGTCACCTTTCTTGGCTTCTGTCCCAGTCCCCGGTGTCCGCCTGTCTCTGGTTGAGGAGTCAAGTGGAGATGTCGTCCACTTTGCATCTCCTTCCTTGGGCCAGGCTGCATACGTATCCCCTCTTGCATCATTTCCTGTCGCCCTGGGATCCTACCTCCCTGGACTACGAGGCTCTGATACCGGTCTCTCCGGGGATTCGGGTGGATCTCCAATGGTGGTTGTCCCCTCATTCTCTTTCCCGGGGGTTCGATCTTCTTCCACCTCGGGCTGTGGCTGTGTTGTCCACGGATGCCAGTGCCGTGGGTTAGGGTGCTGTAATGGGTGCCTCCAAGGCTCAGGGTCAGTGGTCCCGTTTAGAGTCCCTCCAGTCCTCAAACTGGAAGGAGTTGAGGGCGGTTTGGTTGGCTCTTCGGTGGTTCGCTCCTCTCCTTTGGAGTCAAGGGGTCTCGGTGCAGACCGACAACCAGGTGGTTCAGGCTTATGTCAGTCGGCAAGGGGGCATATGTCGGTCTCTGTTTCTCCTCTCCAGGAAGATCGGGCTTTGGGCCGAGCAGATCTCTTGTCTCTGATGGCGGTCTATCTTCCGGGGAAGGAGAATGGGCCTGCGGACTCTTTGAGCAGGGTGTTCCCCTCCTCGGTGTCTCTGTGTCTGTCTCCGGATCTGTTCGATCAGATTGTCCTTAGGTTCCGCCGTCCTTGGCTGGATCTTTTTGCCTCGGAGGATTCTGCCCTTCTTCCTCGTTTTGCAGCCTCGTTCCCTCCCAGTTGGTGTGGGCGACTGATGCTTTCTCGGTTCCGCGGTCACTGGGGCTCCTGTTTTCCTTCCCTCCGTTTGCTTTGATTCCGCTGGTCCTCCGGAAGATTCGGTTGGACCGGGCGGTGGTTCTCCTGGTTGTGCCAGAGTGGTCTTGTCAGTCTTGGTTTCCCCTGCTGCTGACCTTGTCTGTATGCCCCCATTGGAGATTTCCCCTTCGTCCCTCCTCTCTGCGGACTCCTCTTCTCGGGATTGCCTCCCTGCGACGCCTCCGGCTGGGGGTTTGGCACTTGAGAGGGTGAATTTGTTGGGTCTGGGTTGCTCGGTTGAGGTTGCCCGGTGCCTACAGTTGTCACGACGCCCTTCCACCTTGAAGTCCTATGCCTGTCATTGGAAGAATTTCTCCTCCTGGTGTCTTGGGAAGGGTCTCTCTTCGGGAGACAACCTTTACAACGCAACTTTTACTACGCAGTGCCATTACGACGCAACTTTTACAACACATACCATTACAATGCATTGCGCTGGGGGGCGCTCTAGGATAGGGAATAGGTTTAATTTACTATCCAACACCTTCCCTACTATCCACGGGGACTGGAGTTGGAATAGTAAATTAAACTATTCACTATCCAGCGCCCCAAAGCACTATGCGTTGTAATGGTATGCGTTGTAAAAGTTGCGTTGTAATGGCATGCGTTGTGAAAGTATGCGTTGTGATGTCATACATCCCTCTCTTCTGCCTCCTGTTAGGCTGTGAGGGTGTTGGACTTCTTGCGGGATGGTTTCGTCTTGGGGCTTGCTGTTTCTTCCCTGCATGCGCAGTGGGCTGCCATTCTTGTTTTTCAGGGTTCCTCTGTGTCCTCTGTCTCTCCGTTGATGGCTCGCCTTCTGCGGAGTTTTATGCTTTAGCGTCCTGTTTCGCCCTCTCCTGTGCCTGCCTGGGATCTTCCCTTGGTTCTCCAGGCCTTGACGGGCCCCCCTTTCGAGCCCTTGGCCTCCGTGGACCTTAAGTTCCTTTTTGCTAAGGTTCTTTTCCTGGTGGTCATTACTTCTGGGCGGCGGGTTGGTGAGATTGGGGCTTTCATGGCTTCTCCCCACTTTTTTCACTTTTGCGCTGATGAGGTCATTCAACGTCCCAGTCAGTTTTTTCTGCCTAAGGTGTTGTCATCTTTCCACTGTCAGGAAGATATTGTTCTCCCGGTTTTTTTTCCCGGTTCCTGCCTCTCCTGAGGAGGTGGTCCTCCATTTGTTAGATGTGCTGAGGGCTCTCCGCATCTACTTGGAGCGGACCTCTAGTTTCAATAAGGTTGATTCCTTGTTTGTCACCTATGGTCTCTCTGGGCTGGGTCTTCGTCCTTCTTTGTCCACCTTGACTCGTTGGGTCAAGGGTGCTGTGGTTTCCGTCTACGATTCTGCCCACTGTCCTCTCCCCTCTTTTGTTCAGGGTAGGTCGACCAGGGGCGTTTCCTCCTCTTGGGCCATGTTCAAAGGGGCCTCCTTGAGGGACATTTGTAATGCTGCCACATGGGCTGCTTCCCATACGTTTGTTTCACATTATCTTCTTCAGTTGGGGATGGCGGCCTCTGCTGCCTTTGGGGCTCATGTCCAGTCTGCGGTACATGGTTTGTGATATGTACTGTTTTCTGTTGATTAAATGGACCTGTTTTCTCGCACTTTCTGGTCTGTTTTTCTTACAATCACTGTGTGCTTGGGTATGGGCTCACTGTTAAGGAATGGGACCGGGAGACAGGACGAGGAGGTAATGCCCGGTTACTCACCGGTAATATTCATTACTCCGAGTCCTGGTCTCCCTGTTCCATTCCTGAGCCCTTCCCTCCTTCCCTATGTTGCATTTATTTTTTGGGGGTGATTGTTTCATTTTCTGGGTTGTTTTCTTTGGTGTTCTCAGGAAGTTTCTCTGCTGCAGTTCCCCCTTTATTGTCACGTGATGGTGACCCCGTGTTGGGGGAAGTGCAAAAGCTCAGCTAGGTAATAGGTTTCTGTAGAGCAGACTAGCTGCTCACTGTTAAGGAATGGGACAGGGAGACCAGGACTTGGAGTAATGAATATTAACGGTGAGTAACCGGGCATTCCCACTCCAAAGAGTGCAACAGTAGGGAAAGCGTTGGATAACGTAGGGGTAAAATTGACTATTCCCACTCCTGAGAGTTCAACAGTAGGGAAAGAGTTGGATAGCTTAGGGGTAAAAATTACTATTCCCACTCCAGTGAGTGCAACAGTTGGGAGAACGTTGGATAGCGGGAGGGTAAAAATTACTACTCTCACTCCACAGAGTGCAACAGTAGGGAAAGCGTTGGATAACGTAGGGGTTAAAATTACTATTCCTACTCCAGAGAGTGCAACAGTAGGTAAAGCGTTGGATAGCGGGTGGGTAAAAATTACTATTCCAACTCCAATGAGTGCAACAGTAGGGAAAGCGTTGGATAGCATAGGGGTAAAAATGAATATGCCCACTCCAAAGAGTACAACAGTAGGGAAAGCGTTGGATAGCGGGTGGGTAAAAATTACTATTCCCACTCCAGTGAGTGCAACAGTAGGGAAAGCGTTGGATAGCATAGGGGTAAAAATTACTATTCCCACTCTAGTGAGTGCAACAGTAGGGAAAGTAATAATTTAATATTTTAATAAAAATACATTATTTATCAATGTCAATAAAATAATTATTAAAATTGATTACCAATTACAAAATATGTAATAATTAATTAATTATAAATACCAATAAATGTTATTTTTTATTGATTACCTATTAATAATTAATTAACAACCAAATAATTTTCAATACCAGAAATTAATTAATAATAACAAAAGCCAATTAACAGTGAATTAATTA
The DNA here is from genome assembly GCF_964261635.1 of Lissotriton helveticus. NCBI lineage: Eukaryota > Metazoa > Chordata > Amphibia > Caudata > Salamandridae > Lissotriton > Lissotriton helveticus. Next base: position 231,496,899 of record NC_136072.1, on the reverse strand, counting down.
TCAATACACAAAAGTAATGTCAATAATTAATTATTTAAAATTAAATGACTTCCCACCATATTCCCCTATAAACCCACAACCCGCTACAAATAATAAATTAATACAACTAACATAATTATCAATTATTCAATTAATAACAAATAATTACCAATTAATACAAATTAATTATCAATCAATAAATAATTACAACAAATACATTTTCAATACCAATAAATAGAAAATAAATATGTACCTAATTGCAATTAAATTACTTCCCACCCTATTCCCCTATAAACCCACAACCCGCTACAGAACTAAAACACAAAATTCAATTAAAAATAATTACTAATTCCTAAAAACTTATATTTAATTTACTATAATTAAATTACTTCCCACCCTATTCCCCTATAAACCCACAACTTGCTACAAAATAAAATACGCAAAAATTTAATAACATAAAATTCTTTACTTTAAAAAAATTAAACATACATTACAAAAATTATTATACACTTGTAACACATAAACCAACATACAAAACACTTAAAAAAGTCGATAATATTAAAAATTCGATATATTTTAAAGCCTATAATATGTACTTCGATATTACTTACCTGCATTTCGATATTATTGACCACTATATGATGTCCATTCGATATTTTGTCCATTCTATATTTTGTACTCGATATTAAGTCCATTCTTCATATTTTTTTCGATATTTTGTCTATTTACCAATTTCCATGATGGCCCCCAAGGCCTTAAAACCCGTAAGGGTGAGTAGTTCACGCTTTACAAATACGATGTTTTTTTTTTTACTGATGGATACAATATGCTGGTCAATAACACTCAGGAAAACAAACACTGACAAAACCAACAGGACGGGCTTCAAAGGGCAAACACGCAAAAACATTTGTCAATGCCTGTACTGTAGATGACTAGCAAAATAGGCAAGCACTTGTACTCAGTAGTGCTAACTAAAAGAACATATATAACTAGATTAGTATAGAAAAGCAAGCTATGGCTTTAGAAACTGGATTCAATTAGAGAAGGGAATTCGGCCACTCTAGGTGAGGACGAACTAGGCCATGCTAGGCCAAGGGGAGTGTGTGGTACATGATTGACTGACTGATGTAGTAATTGGAGCAATAGCATGCAGGGACTGAACTGATGGGTACCAAGAGGTTTATGCACCACAGGCAGTCAGTTCTGGAGCCTCAGGGGCTTAACGTATAGCGAGCCGATGACAGTGAAAACAAACCACAAGCATGGAAAACGCTTTGCAGTGAGTGCAGGCCAAGTGTATAGTAAACATCAACTACAGAGCAGACTGGCGGAGTCAAACAAACAGCATAGGCAGAGCTTCTGCTGCAGAGGGATCTTAATTTACACCATTGAACAGAGCAGGTGTGACAAGGATCAGCAGCACTTTGTGAATCCCTCATACCTTGATATAAAGAGAATGACGGTGGGACGGTTGACAACAGGGGAAGATGTGGGGTTAGAGTGTGGAAGCAAGCAATGAGTGCGACCCCCGGCTGTGCCCCTCTGGGTGGGGGTGAAAGGGGTCCCAAGTGTCTTGTCTCTCTCTCTCTCTCTCTCTCGCTCTCTCTCTCTCTCTCTCTATCTCTCTCTCTCTGTCTCTCTTTCTCTCTATTGTTACTTCTCTACCATTGACCGCAGGCAGCGTCGCAGAAAATGTTGTTTGCAACAAAGGGGGAGATGTCATGCCCAGACAATGGGCACTAGGACCATGAGGCAGGGGTCGGGGAAAGGGGACACCGGACACCACTTCCGGTCAGGGGTGGGGGACGGGACACAACTGGACCAACAGGGCAAGGGGCAACACACAAGCAGAGGCTGTAACCAAAAGAGTAATAAAAGTACCTTGATCCGAGTCACGGCGTTGTGTGATTATTGGGGGCTCCACGACACCAAGGACCCAGCAGGTGGGTCCAAACATGCGCAGCATCCCCCTGAAGGGGGAACTCCCTCCCCATAAAAGTGCAGGCAGGATGCCACTTGCACAGAAAAGATGGAGTTCTTTCCTTCATCCATGCGCCACCCTGAGGCAGCGTGGCATCATGGCTGCCGCCGGGGCTGCACAGAATCAGTAATAGGGCACACTCACTCTGTCTCCACCCAGAGCACCTCATTAAAGACGCCTTAATGCAAAACAGCCCAGGCTCATGATAGTCCATGGCACTCTTTGGACTGCCACCCACCCGCAGAGCCAGGCATGTGCCACCCAGATCAGTGCCTGCATTGTCCTCAGCAGCATGCCAACAACTGCCAAAATAATTGTTTTTTGCTATGGCTTTTCCTGTAGCCTGCTCTTGTGGGCCTTGGGTCGGAGGGATGCCTATAGTACCTGCACTGTCTTATGACTGTGTAACTCTTTTAGGCGACAGATACCAAAACACAAACATGGAGCGTCTTGACACTCCTGGGGTCTCTTTTAGCAGCACCTGAGCTAGGAGTGGAAAGATGGGGTGGCACAGACTCATAAAAAACTAAATAGACACTGTAGAGTGGTGGACGATTTACAGCAATCATCAAAAATATATTTCTTTATATAAACGAAAGGTCTGTCAGCTTCCACGTTAAAATCTGTTCTGCCCCATGTTATTTGTTTCATAGAATATTTATGTATGTAGCACGATTTTCTTAGTAACTTATTTATTTGAACTCTTAAATAACCATTGTTTTTATGGCAATGGAACCCCATACCATTTCGATGTTGTTTTTCATATTTATTTCATGAGAAGTGTAAATAAGCCCTTTTCTCGGTGGTTTTTCTAAAAGCTCTTTTTCTGTTGATAACATTAAGTCTATATTACAAGAATGCGGTCTCCAGCCAGATCTAATAAAAAGGGCTACTGATACTACTTGATAAAAGCATAATAGGAAGATGGAAATGTATTTTAGTGAGAAGAAAATCTTCCTCGAAAGGCTTTCCTTTTCCATCAGCTCATTTGTACAGTGTGATCATATGTCTATTTTAAAACCCAGGGCAGACTGATATAATATTCTAAAAATAATTTACTGTTTGCATACTGATAGCAATCGGTGTAACAGACTTTTCCCACGCACGAGAGTCAGGGATCCTTTGGTCATACAGGAGGCGAAACCTACGGGCTGGTGCTACCATCTAGTGGTCGTGTTTGAGAATTCATGCATTATTTTGTAATTTCATGCCTTTCAGGCGCAATAAAAAGAAAACATTCTCCTTTAGGAATGCACTGAATAAAAATATGTGTGAAGTGAATAGCTATATTAAAACAATGGCAACCCTCTATTTACAACATAAGACTTAAATGAAGTTTTGTGAGACTTGGTGGTTTCAACACACAAGTTTGTTGAGACTACATTGCTTCTGGTGGTTTGGTGCACGTTATTTGCTGTCAGCAATTTATAAATATAGCTATTAGAGTATTAATGTCAACTAGTGGCCTGGTAATATTTAAGGCAGTGTTGTCTTCCCCTACAACCGGCTGGAAAAACGCAGAGGACGAGCAGTAACTGCTAATAAAACTCGGAGGCATGTGTGTCCGAAGAAGGAAGACTACGTTCCACGCTGTGAAACCAACCGGTTCATGTTTCACATTCTCCACCGAGGGAGGCCCAGCTCGGATCAGCAGAGCAGGCCTTGAAGCGGGGCCGCTGACACAAATGACCCTTAATGCCGATTGTCTTTGAAAGCGTCAGCGGGGATTGGCTCCATGACGAGAAGTACTGTCCGCTGAGCACGTGGGATTCAAATGGACATAGACAAAAAATACATAAATAATTAAATACATAAATAAAGCTAAATTCGATTTAAAAATTAAGCCTGGAGCATGTTTCTACCCAATCCCGGTGCTTTATACCAGGGTAGTATTAGCTTTTTTCTTTGGTATTTTCGACATCCAACACTGTAAAAAGAATGTTACTTTAGGGTGATCTGTTGGGCTACCTGATTAACCGACTTTGGAATCTGTTACCAAAATAAAATACCTATATTACAGACATTCCTGCCCACCTTTTTAATATTCTCCACAATCGCTGGCATGTGCTGTCTGTCAACCCAACTGAATGGATGGAGGGGGGTGACAGTGTAAGAAAGGGAGAGAGGGTAGTTGGGAAGGAGGAAGTTTATATTACACCTTGTAATCTAAATCACGTCACAGCTTTTCTTCTCCTTAAATCGATGTCCAGGGTGTGTAGAAATAGTGCATTGTTAGCTTTCCAGTTTGTTTAAGAAATAGTTTGTCTCGTTGCAGATGTGCACAGTGCGAGCATTCCATCGTTAAGGCCATGAAACTGTAAAACATCCACCATCAGGCATGCAACGCCCATTGGGCTGAAAGGGCTTCAGCCGCCGCCCCCCTCCCCCCCATCGTGTGTTAGCCCTGGCTGAGACCACTTCCAGGGCACCCACACATACAGTTTTGGTGGCATCCATCTTATTGCAGTAGCCCCAGAGTGGGAAACATCCTTTACAACGCAACTTTTACCACGCAGTGCCTTTACGACGCAACTTTTACAACGCAAACCATTACAACGCATTGCGCTGGGGGGGCGCTCTAGGATAGGGAATAGGTTTAATTTACTATCCAACACCTTCCCTACTATCCACGGGGACTGGAGTTGGAATAGTAAATTAAACTATTCACTATCCAGCGCCCCAAAGCACTATGCGTTGTAAAGGCATGCGTTGTAAAAACAGCGTTGTAAAGGCATGCATGGTAAAAGCATGCGTTGTAATGTCATACATCCCCAGAGTACTTCACAGGTCTTTAAAATACCATTTACTTGTTAACGAGGCTTTGTTGTGTTTTCATCCCTTCTTAGAGCCCCTGCATCTCCACTCTGCCTATTGCTTGAAGAATTAACCCCCCCCCCCCCGAAATTTTTATTAGCCCCCCCGAAATTTGGCTCTACTTGCGCCTCTGTCCACCATCACAAACAATGACAGACTCCAGAGTAGTGTGTAAAATGCTGCAAGCTCTGCGGCACCTGGCTACTCTATTATTTGAAACTGAAAACTCAGACAGTATTGAATTACCGTCCTATCCCAAAATTCATGGCCCCCTTTTTCCCAACTAAGGGGCAGATTTATGTTGCCTGACGCATCTCTGCAAATCAGCAGAGATGCGCCAGGAAAGATACGGCAGGCAAGTTTATCCTTGCGCCACCCATGATGCGCCGCATTTACAATGCGGCGCCCCATGGCGCAGGAATAAACAGATGCGTGTCGCATCTAGGGAGTGAAGTTGGTGCAGTGCTGAAGTTGTGTTGCATGCGGCACGCAACTCCAGCACTTTTCCAACTTGCCCTATCTGTTAACGTGGTGCGTCAAGCCTTACGCCTGCTTCAAGCAGGCGCAGGGTTTTGACGCATCAGCGTTAGTAAAGTGACTCAGTGAAATCTTGTAGATTTCACTGAGTCACTTTCCAGGGGCGTTCCTGCGACGGAACGCTTCCCCCCCTTGTGGAAACGCCCACATGAAACCTGACGCAGGTTCCATGTGGCGCAGGGCTTCACAACGTGACGCATCTCTCAGATGCATGAATAAGGGTGGTATGCACTCCATATTTTTCAAAAGTTCATCCAATACGATATCCTCTTGTGTTTGTTGCGTGCTGAACTAGGCAGTGCCTTGCCCTCAATGCACTGGGTTAAATACATTGTAGTGGGGAGCGTAGAAACTACGCTCCACTCCCAGACGCACTGCGTTTCCTGGATACGAGATCCAACCAACTGTTCCGCTTTATTCAATAATCTACTATTTTAATCCAAAGTTTTATCAAAATATTCTTTTTCCATTTGCGTATCCACATGCGTAACAAAATGCATTTTTAGGATACTTCTCATATTCCTGTGTGTCCATCCGGACTTCTTCGAAAATAAGATCCAAATGCAACCAGTAGTTCAGAGCAGCTTTTCTTTATTACACACCCAATGCATTTCGGGCTGTACCACCAGCCCTTCGTCAGGGGTCACTGCAAATTTAACCAATATCAGGAAAGCCCATCAGTATCAATTTATGGCGTTTTGAACATTATACATTTAGTTTAACATTTCAGCTTAGTGTTGTTCACTTTTCTATTCAAAATGTGATTTAAAAATATAATTAAAAAATCTCTTAGCGTGCCTGATCCCCACACATACCCTTAATTTAATAGTGCCGACATCTCTGCACACAATAAGCTCTCCGTGTCTAAATCACCCTCCCGTTTGAGTCACATTTATGATACATGTTTTATTGCTTTACTCGTATTCAAGTCTAAACACATGCGAGTTCAACACCTCCTTTCACTTGCCTTCTCTAACCTACATCTTTCTCACCCATCATGTGGCGCAGGGCTTCACAACGTGACGCATCTCTCAGATGCGTCACGTTGTAAATACCCCGCACCATGGCGCATCTTTTGCGCCGCCACTGCATCACAAAAGTGACGCAACGGCGGCGTAAAAGAGGCGCAAGGGGCTTGTAAATCTGCCCCTAACAGTTTAGTAGAAAAAGTCCTCCCCTATTATTGTTGCAAGGTGTTAAATCCCCTTTGCTATGGGCCATTCTGAATCCTTCTAGACAAGTAGTCGTCTGGTGTTTCCTGCTTTAGATCTGCCTGTTCTCCTTCCCTTCGGACATCACCAAGTTAGCATGAACCCTGCAGCCATGATGCAGCTTTTGCGCACGATACTACATGGCTTTATTTTTGCAAGCCTTTGTTTATGCCTTTCATATGAGAACGGTCTGCTGTGTTCGTTCTCTGCCTGTTCCTGGAGTTTAGTCTGAACATTGTGAGCAAGGTCGATAAACAATGCTCCTTGTTATTCTGTTCTGGTCAGGCCCTAGCACCTAGACAAAACATACTAATGCAGCTGCTGCTGGAGACTCACACTTTGATATTACGGGATACATGTTTAGGTGACACACATGTGGAGATGCACTGTTCCAGGGAAAAGAGCAACATGCACCTACGATGTAAAATACCACCTATAGTCTAAGCTATGGGGGTCTGCAGTGCTGACAAAGCCTAGAGATCTTTCATTATATAATAATATTTCTTCTTACCAAGGGGAGGGAGGGTAGGCACTATAGTCCTTTGTTCATTGTCTTTGTATGATGACATCTCCCTTTATGATATATAGCCTAGCTTCAATGGTAACTATATCCATGTTATGCATTTTCTGCTTGTGGTATGTATACTGCATATTAGAGCACAATAGTTAAAATAAACATTTTGAACTATATTCGTGTCTGGGTCAGATCTTATTGTGGACAGGTAAGACAGTGTGAATGAAAAGGTGTCTTGTTACTGCGATTACTGAGAGATCCGGGAGTGTTGTATTTTGGGATGTCTAATCATTTACTTCTCCGTGAGTGTGTCGGAGAGCGAGTGAGACACTATAGCTTGTCGGTCCTGGGCTTGTGGGCACTAGGGTGGTGGGAAGGCACAGTCCATATACACCAAGGTCCCATAATCTTGCACATAGTTCTGTGTATGTGCATAAACCCTGCAACAAAACGTTTCATAAATGATTCTCATTGTGTAAGCCACATAATCCCCTCGTATCTACAAAACTGTTCTTGTTTTCTGGCGCAACCAAATCTCTGTAGGAGCAAGCAAAGAAATGCACAGCAGGAAGCATGGAAGAAATGGAAAACAGGATTTTTTTTAACTACCTCTAAACCAAGGAAGCGCCTCACTGCCTTAGTGCTGCACAACCCAAGAACAATTCTAAAGTGGGACTCCCCCTCACACCTGTGTGCAAGGACTATTTACCACACCTTTACATTTGAGAACGTTAAGGGGGACCCGGTGTGACAGACTGTACTGATAATACCTGGGAAAGCAGTAGGCAATTTCTCAACTGCAGGTAAAAAGACCTATGCCACATGCTGGAAGACCAGCCGTCAGTCATGTCATGCATGACCTGATCAACCAGGAGTTTGGTGAATTAGCTGTTGCAACTGTCAAGTAATTTGGAACTTTCATTTTAATGTGTCCCCAAGATAAGAGTTACAGCATGACTCCTGCAATCAGAAACTAAACTGGGGTCTGAGGAACCAGTTAAAAAAGATATGGACACTTTTCCATCAATGTAGCAGTGTTACCGAACAATTTTCTGGAAGTAGGGACTTTCTTATTTTGAGGACTGGGACTTGGCATTAAGCCGACCCAAAAAGGGCATTTTCATCTCCACTTCAACATTTTCTGCCCACTCTGATTAAAAAAAAAAGGCTATAGAGGATTTGCTCAACATAACTATCTCAGCTGGTGGACCACTTCTCGGCACTTTCAGCATTACTCCCCTGATGATCTTCAACCTGCAGAATACATTTTAAGATGGTATCTTAAATCTTTGACAGGTACAATTCGCCAACTTTTACCCATCTCCGCTCATGCATGATTCGACTGTACAGGATGACTGCTCTACTAAACCACATCTGTTAACATATTTTTTTTAACTTGAACCGCATCTGTTAACACCATTTTTTTTACTTTCCTTTATTTTTCATTGAATGTTTGGAATTTGTTTTGATTCTTCTATATGCGTAAGATCCTTTTTCGGATTTTCTTGATCTTGATGCAATTCACTCACAGCATTTTTTTAATCATTTTAACTCAGCTGTGACTTTTTTAATTAGTTTGTTTCTTCACTGTATTGCTCTTTTCAATATCTCCTTCACGTGTATCACATTCATGTTCTCTAAGCATGCCTAATGATGCTTTCAAACTACCAAAGGTGAATAACGGATTCATCACAGAAATTACTCTATCTCCATCAAGGCTCTGGGCCTTGTTTAGAGTTTGACAGATGGAATATTCCTCAATAAATGTGTCAGAGAAGACTGGGCACCAAATGCTCAACCTGCCCGCTCTATTTTGAGTCACGTTTCTGCCAGCGGAGCCTCCACTGGCTCAGCTGATGGAACTCATTGACCAATGGCCCACCGGATATTGGGACAATGGTCAATAGATTTCAGACACTCATCCCTATTTAGAACAGATCTTCGGGTATCACTATGTCTTCCTTCAGGACTACCCGCTTTGGGAGATTGTTATCGAAAAACAAGATTATTTGCTCAGAGGCTTCATGAAACATGGTGACCACTAAGCAAATTTACAGTGCCTTCAGAGGAGCTACCATAGCTCTTCTGACGTCTCAGATGTCCTCATCAGGCAGTTAGGGATATCTCAGTATAGTAGGAGCTAATCCACCATAGTAGTGGAGGTCATGACCTCCTCCAATCTGGCAGGATGGCGGACTGCCTGTCCAATCTTAAAAAGGCCTCATGCCCTCTCTCTGCCTTAGCTAAACACCCTGATATCTTAAACTCTTAAGGCTTTCATTTTAATTTATCTCATGCCACAGCTATTCAAATATCTCTAGTGTCAGAAACAATCTATGCACATCGACTTTTCTAGTATTCTGATATTTGCAGTATATTTTCAATAAAGTGCCTTTTTAACTTCATAAGTGGAAAAATGTCCTAACTGCCGTCTTTACGATTTATTTTTAGAAAAAGAACATTGTAATCCGACTTTTATATTTTTTGTAACTCCATTTACACTTGCTGATGACAGTATGGAGTACCATTCCTAGCCAGGCCCATCTCATCTCCCCTTTTCTGATCTCATTCGTTGAAAGAGCATCTCTTCAAGCTTCCCCCCGCATGTAAAAGTGACAGACTGATGAAGTTGCTGCTGCAGCTGAAAGAATAGAAAGCAAATGGATTTTCAAACATTTTTCTTATTTCCCTATGGTGGACTACCACCCTCAGCAGAATTGCATGTCAAAGCTAAGGCTGAAGAGAGGTATGTCCTGCTCCTATGAGGCCAGGCTCTATTTCAAGCAAGGAATTGCAATTCCTCTTGCAAACACATTCAGCACCCCTACCAGTTCATTGGCAGAAAAATTTAAGTATTAAGAGTAACACCCTCTAAGTCAGTCAAAAGCACTTTACTAGGGTATTTAAAACCATAAAAGCATTCTAAACAATAACAAGGTAAAAATTAATATGATATTAGTTAGCAACAGTAATATTGTACTGGTTACCTACTCAAGGTAAAATACAACTTAAAAACCAGATTGTTAAAAATGTATCGTTATAAGCTAGATCATGGGAATCACTCTCACTTTTTTCCTCCTTATTCAACTGCTGCTGTGAGGAAACTTGCAAGGTTTAAAATTTCCCAGACATTGGACAGCATCTGTAAATATATGAGCGCTGGTTTTGTGGTTCTGAAAATTCTGAACTCGTGTAATAATTCTGGACTCGAGAATAAAACGTCATCGTAACATGACGAATTTAGTATCAAAAGACCGAGAATGACGAGTACACCATGTACAAGCATTTTCAGCATATTCAAGTGACGATTTCACCTCGAAATCGTCATTTTCGTTCTGAACCCTTGGCTTGCATTTTATGCATGGCAGCCATTTTGTGAGTTGCCCTTTACATAGGCCTTAATCCAGCTAAATTCGATCCCAAAGGACACGTACACCTTAATCGACTTTCCTGTGACCTGTGCAAGTTGGAACCATTGCCCCAGGCCGAACCTGTTAGGTCAGTTCCTCTCCAGTGGCCGAACAAGATAGCATCAAGGCTCAACAAGCCATAAAACCTTCTTATCGCACACACACCCTGCCGAATCTTGCTCACATCTTTTCCTGCTCATTTCTCTCACTTGCTTTATGATGGGGAGGTGCCCGTTTCTATTAGGGGTCCACTGATATCTGATGGAAATACCGAACCTTGCCGGGCAATTTATTTTGGGCTGGACGAAGTGAAATATGGATATGTCATCATGACTCTGCTTTTCCCTTGTAACGAAAAATGTTAATAGTATACTGTAAATATAAGAATGTTTGCCTGAAGCTGAATATTTTGTATAAAAAGAGAAGCCTGGTTTTGTGAATTCGAGCAGTCTCCTGAGAATATACTTCCTGTGTGTTGTACTTCTAGGACACTTGTTACCTTGGTTGCAGCCAATAAAATCGATCCTTGACTTCACCTAGAAGACTCTGAGTTTCTGTGGTCTGAATCAGGAAAGAACCCGAGGTCTCTGGGTGTACCCTGGCACCGCTGGGTTACCGGTTTGGTACCGGTTCATAAAAACCCAGTACCTCAGTTTCGCCTGTAAAAATCCTTTGCCCTTTAAAATTGGGAGAATAAAACGTTTCCGACTGTGCAAAAAGTGCTTGCAGAATAAAACAAAGTGCAATGTGTCCTGAGTGGAGAAATTATCAGTAACACCCTCTCAAACATGTCTGTGAATTCTACTTAAGTATTTTTATTGATCCATCGCTAACAGCAAGCATCGTACACAAATCTAATAATATGTAAACATACCACTAAAATTTAAAGGAAGGACTTGAGACATAGGACATAGCTTTCTATTCTTCACACCCTGGCGCGCTTTGTGAAAAATGTGTACACTTTTGTAGAAGAACAATAAAAAAAATGTGCGGTTCTAGGTTTAAATATGGTCACCTATAAATGATGTAATCTACAACGCTCACACATAAAAGCCTACAGTATTGGGCCAAGGCGAATAAACCAATAATGTTTGTGCCAGTCCACCATAGACACGCTCCCTTTACATAAATTAACAGGAGTTTGGCACAAACTTATTTAGATGTTGTGTGAGGGTCATAACTTAGGAACTATAAGCCTTTAGTGCAAGAAATTAGATCGACGTTCCTGTTTGTGCCACTTCGCATCTGAAAATACCACTTTTTTGGCGCAACCAAGCAGGCAAACCTATACACTTTTTGGGCTTTCCTGCTCGGTTTCTTGTCCTAAGCCTTTTGAGTAAATGCACATTCATTGCCCTTCACTAACAACATATCGGAACCTTATTGATTATGTGCTGTGCTTGGGCATTCCTGACAGAGATTAAGGCAAGCTTTACACAGTTTAATGTATTACTTTCTACTGTAGCTTTACATTCGACGTTGGGAAGGGGGTAGGGCTGGGGGGGTAGTTTAGTAAAGATTTAATAGAATCGGTTGGGCGTGCTGGTCCTGTCTGCCCTTGCATGATGAAGTCACTATACAGCCAGTTCTGTAAATGGGAATGCAGAAGTGTAGGTACTCTCTAGATAGAGTGCCTGTTTGCTCCCAAGAAGAGCAGGTACTCTCAAGATAGAGTGCCTGTTTGCTCCCAAGAAGAGCAGGTACTCTCAAGATAGAGTGCCTGTTTGCTCCCATGAAGTGCAGGTACTCTCTAGATAGAGTGCCTGTTTGCTCCCAAGAAGTGCAGGTACTCTCCCAATGAATGTATTGCAGTAATGCTGAGAAGTGTGGGTACTCTCTCTTTCAAATTAAAGAAGTGCAGGTACTCAGCACCGGCCAGTAACTTGCCCATTTAAGGTGCTGACCACAGCTCAATGTGGAACTATGGTGCAAACAGGAGCCCTAAACGCAAAGCCTCACAGTTTATACATTGTTTTCGTTAGACTTTCTATACAAAGTAAAAAAAATTAAAGATGCAATGTGAAGCCTCAGAGTTTGGTTTGAGGTGTGTTCATTATCAGCATTATGAACTAATGGCATCTTCGCTCACAAGTTAGTGGGTCAGTACATCTTGCCCCCTGCGTACCACACCGTGAAATGGGATATAATGAATTACTTTTTCTATTGGTGGGTTTGAGGACCTTAGCAACTAACACATATTTACTCCATTAAAGTTTATGAAGGCAAATATTTGTGGGTTTTTAAAAATAACGTTTTGGTAACTGAAACGTGAGTGCCTGGAAATGCTTTGTCATCGTACCATTTCCGTTGCTGTGTTCCTTGGGTGAATCAGAATCAGGGTCGAAAAATTGACCGGGCACCAAAAAGTTGTCCCCCTTTACTTAATTAGAAAGCTAACAAGCATTTGCAATGCAATCAGTCTCACATTTGTGAAAGTTAGAGCTATTGGCGTTGTAAATGACAATGTTCTTTACTTATGTTTTTTTGTCTGCGGTGGAGTGATTTAGAAAACAAAAGTTAGAGCTATTCGCATTGTAAATGTAAATATTTTTTACTTATGTGTTGTGGAATAGATTCATATGGTGTGCAGTGGAATTATGTGGATTGTAATTATATGTTATTTAGTGTATTAGAATTATGTGGAGTGTAATTGTGTGTTTCGGAGAGTAATTTTGTGGTATGGTATTTTGTGTTGGGGAGTGTTATGTAGTGGAGTTTAATTATGTTGCGTGCTATTGAATTTTGTGGTGTGATGTGGAATTAAGTGGTGTGGATTGTATCTATGTGGAGTGTTATGTAATTGTGTTGATTGTATTATGTGGTTTCTTGTTGAATTATGTTGTGTTAAATGGAAACATGTTGATTTGATTTGTGTGTAACTGTGTGGCGTTGAGTGAAATTAGGCTGATTGCAATTCTGTGGCATGGTGTGCAGTGTGTTTAAGTGGATTGATGTTAGGTGGTATAGATTGGTTTTATGTGGGGTGTATTTATGTCATAGTGATTTGAGAGTTATTGTGTGGGTTGAATTATGTTGTGCTGAATGATATTATGTCTAGTGTAATTATGCTGGGTGGTTTTGAATTGTGTGCTGGTGAATTGTGTGGTGTTGTGTGTGACAGTATGCATCAAGTTATAATGAAGGAAGGGTGGGTTTGAAGGAAGGATATTGGGAGGTAGGGCGGAAGAGCTGTCAGAAGAAAGAGTAAAATAAGTTAGGAGGTTAAGATTGCTTAGAGGGAAGGAGGTAGGGAGGTAGGGTGGAAGTGAAAAAAGGAAGGAAAGGAGAGAGGAGGTTTAACGAAGAAAGAAAATGAAAGAACTTTGTGAGACAGAAGAAGGAATTGGTGAACGAGAAATAGAGGGAGCCAGTGGGATAGTGGTGATGTAAGTAATGAAGAGAATGTATGGAGGTAAGGAAAAGTGGAAGGAGTGAAGGAAGGGAAGGAGGGATGAATGAAGCGATTGTAAGGAAGTAGTATCTGATGGACGGGCGGACATAAGGCGGTAGAGAGTGGATATAGTGGAGAAGAATGAAAGTGAAAAGAGGACTAGAGGATTGCATCAAAGAAAGACAGGAAGGGAGTGGAGGCTGTTTCGGCATCCCCGAAAAACAATAGTGAGTATGGATTGCTACATCAGAATGTGCCATCCCAAGCAGCTAACATGCCTCAACACATTTGTGACTACAAAGTTGTAACCATTGCGAAGGATCTACTCTGCATTTCACCTTTCTAAGTTCTGTATGATAAATACAATTGAGTTCAGTAATAATACACATCGTTTGCAGTGCTGTGAAGCTTTCGTGTGGTGATAACAAGGGTCAAACAAAACACAGCCCATTTATCTTTTCAAGTGTAATCTCAGAAAACTCGAGGATATAAAAATGGGATATTAGTTGCCAGAACTATTGGTGTGTGCTTGCCCAGTTATGAGTGTTCATGCTATTTTGAATAAAACATTTGTATTATGATTTAAAAACATCAGACATGGGGAATTTTGGGGAGCCCCTATGAGAGATTGTAGAAGATGCTTTCTCCCATGTTGTGCATAACGCCACCTGACTGCAGGATGTGACTGGTAGCTTTGAATCTGTATACCCAGCCAGGCTTAGATAAAGGGTCTGACTGTCAGCTGTTATCCCTGATGAAGGTGGATAAACATTATTATTGAGGAATGTTCACTGGATATCCCATGGACATGTATGTAAAAAGTGAATTGTTATGGTTATATCACACCACACGTCATTGGGATTAACAGAAAAAAAGTATGGAATAAAAAGGGAATTGCTTAAGTAAAGTGCTCCTATACCTCAGAGTTTAATAGGGGCTATAGAGCTTTACATGAGCACCAGTTACATTACACAAAGACACCTTCATTTTTGGTAGGCTCGGGGACATTAACTAATTTGCCCAGAATTACCGGATATGAAGCCGACGCCGAGACTCAAACCTGGTTCCCAAGTTCCAAATTTGTCAGCTCTGGTCATTATGCTACATCCTCTCCCCAGTGTTTAGTTAGACATGGTACAATCTGAGGGCCACTCCCCTCTAGGTAAATGTAGTATTGTTCTGTAAATAGCACGCAAAGAATAAGTGCAGTATCAATAACGGTGTAAAACAAGTTGGTGATTTTGTTGTTTAAAGGGTTGCAGGCGTCTTGGGGGCCGATTACGATTGCGGATTTCCCGCATCCACCGGGCCGGCGGAAGCCACCGCCGGCCCAGAGGATGCGGGAAATCCGCCGGGGAGCCTTGAAAGACCCACCGCCATATTAGGATGGCTGGTGGGTCTTACTATCTGTCTGCCGCTTTTCCACCGCGGGCGGATTCCGCCCGCGGCGGTAAAGCATTAACATGGCTGGCGGTGTCTATCAGACACCGCCAGCCATATTAGGATGTCTGCGGAAAGATGCCTTTACACGGCGGCATTTCTGCCGTGTAAAGGCATACGGATTTGTGTTTGGGGGCCCGTTGCGGGCCCCCAGGGGTGAAGGGGGGGTGGGGGGTGCACATGGGGGGTACCTATGGTACCCCCCTGCATTTGCCTGCACATAGCGGCAGGCACCGCGAGGTGCCTGCCGCTTTGTGCATGCAAATGCACAACTTACTTTTTTATCATTGCGGCGGGTGCTGCTTCAAGCAGCACCCGCCGCAATGATAAAAATACAGGATGTGACCGCCAGGGTGGCGGTCACATCCTAATTTGCACGGAGGGACCGCCGCTGCCCCTGCGGACGGTCCCTCCTTCTCTATGGTGGCGGACGGACTCAGGTCCGTCCGCCATCATAATCGGCCCCTAAATGTTTACAGGAAAAGCCATGTGGAGAACAGCAGACCTTCGTGAACTCCGCGTAGTAATATTTAAAATTACATGTTTGTGAGAAAATCTTTGTAAAATTGCATGCCTCAAGATAGGGCCACCCAAAATTTAGACAGGAGACACGTAGAGCACTATTCCCTTCAACTACTAAAAGCAAAACTGACAAGAAATCGTACCCTGTTCACCTGGGCACATTAACTGTTGGCAACCTGCACCTTTGTATGGCATCCACACCCAAAACAGTCAGCTACTAAATGACCTTGCAGCACCGTGTGATGCTACATTTAATAAATATGTGCAAAGAGAGGTAGACAACAGCAGCTGCCACACGGGGGCGTGGCTCACCGCCAAACACGGCGGAAGCAACTTAGAAGGAGCTCCGCGCCCGGACCAACAGATTCTGACGAATCCCATGAAGCTGGGGCCCACCCACTAGCTAAATGCCTACCGAGCGACTGCGGAGCAGCTGGAGTGTGGATCGGCTGCTTTGAAACCAACTGAAGGGTCCCCCCAACCGAGAAACGCGAGGACGCTAGCGCCGGACGTGGCTGACATGTGCTGCCCATCTCTCGAGCTGGAGAGCTGGCGCTAGGTTGAGCTAAAAAACGGTGTTGGATCTAGCCCTGATCTCTTGACTGGGTGAGAGTACTCTGCTTAATTCAGAGACTCTGTCCATCACCACCCCTTGTTGTAAATAATTTTGTCCACCCTAAGCGTGGAAGGGTATACTCAGATGTGAGTCCCTTGCTCATTGCACCATCAGGATTCAAGCAAGCCGGGCCGAAGACGGCTGTAATGCCAGAAACCGGTCCCCGGAAGCTTGTTTCCTTCCCAGTGTAAGAATTGGCTTTTGTAGTCTGGTCTGCCCTGTTCCCATGATGCACTGGGCCAGGGACAGACTAATTTGCATACAGCCAGGTTCTGAAACTGGGATGGTGCAATGAGCTAAAAAACGGTGTTGGATCTAGCCCTGATCTCTTGACTGGGTGAGAGTACTCTGCTTAATTCAGAGACTCTGTCCATCACCACCCCTTGTTGTAAATAATTTTGTCCACCCTAAGCGTGGAAGGGTATACTCAGATGTGAGTCCCTTGCTCATTGCACCATCAGGATTCAAGCAAGCCGGGCCGAAGACGGCTGTAATGCCAGAAACCGGTCCCCGGAAGCTTGTTTCCTTCCCAGTGTAAGAATTGGCTTTTGTAGTCTGGTCTGCCCTGTTCCCATGATGCTCTGGGCCAGGGACAGACTAATTTGCATACAGCCAGGTTCTGAAACTGGGATGGTGCAATGAGCTAAAAAACGGTGTTGGATCTAGCCCTGATCTCTTGACTGGGTGAGAGTACTCTGCTTAATTCAGAGACTCTGTCCATCACCACCCCTTGTTGTAAATAATTTTGTCCACCCTAAGCGTGGAAGGGTATACTCAGATGTGAGTCCCTTGCTCATTGCACCATCAGGATTCAAGCAAGCCGGGCCGAAGACGGCTGTAATGCCAGAAACCGGTCCCCGGAAGCTTGTTTCCTTCCCAGTGTAAGAATTGGCTTTTGTAGTCTGGTCTGCCCTGTTCCCATGATGCACTGGGCCAGGGACAGACTAATTTGCATACAGCCAGGTTCTGAAACTGGGATGGTGCAATGAGCTAAAAAACGGTGTTGGATCTAGCCCTGATCTCTTGACTGGGTGAGAGTACTCTGCTTAATTCAGAGACTCTGTCCATCACCACCCCTTGTTGTAAATAATTTTGTCCACCCTAAGCGTGGAAGGGTATACTCAGATGTGAGTCCCTTGCTCATTGCACCATCAGGATTCAAGCAAGCCGGGCCGAAGACGGCTGTAATGCCAGAAACCGGTCCCCGGAAGCTTGTTTCCTTCCCAGTGTAAGAATTGGCTTTTGTAGTCTGGTCTGCCCTGTTCCCATGATGCACTGGGCCAGGGACAGACTAATTTGCATACAGCCAGGTTCTGAAACTGGGATGGTGCAATGAGCTAAAAACGGTGTTGGATCTAGCCCTGATCTCTTGACTGGGTGAGAGTACTCTGCTTAATTCAGAGACTCTGTCCATCACCACCCCTTGTTGTAAATAATTTTGTCCACCCTAAGCGTGGAAGGGTATACTCAGATGTGAGTCCCTTGCTCATTGCACCATCAGGATTCAAGCAAGCCGGGCCGAAGACGGCTGTAATGCCAGAAACCGGTCCCCGGAAGCTTGTTTCCTTCCCAGTGTAAGAATTGGCTTTTGTAGTCTGGTCTGCCCTGTTCCCATGATGCACTGGGCCAGGGACAGACTAATTTGCATACAGCCAGGTTCTGAAACTGGGATGGTGCAATGAGCTAAAAAACGGTGTTGGATCTAGCCCTGATCTCTTGACTGGGTGAGAGTACTCTGCTTAATTCAGAGACTCTGTCCATCACCACCCCTTGTTGTAAATAATTTTGTCCACCCTAAGCGTGGAAGGGTATACTCAGATGTGAGTCCCTTGCTCATTGCACCATCAGGATTCAAGCAAGCCGGGCCGAAGACGGCTGTAATGCCAGAAACCGGTCCCCGGAAGCTTGTTTCCGTCCCAGTGTAAGAATTGGCTTTTGTAGTCTGGTCTGCCCTGTTCCCATGATGCACTGGGCCAGGGACAGACTAATTTGCATACAGCCAGGTTCTGAAACTGGGATGGTGCAATGAGCTAAAAAACGGTGTTGGATCTAGCCCTGATCTCTTGACTGGGTGAGAGTACTCTGCTTAATTCAGAGACTCTGTCCATCACCACCCCTTGTTGTAAATAGGTTGCAGGGACAGCGTAACATTGGGGCGGTGGAGTGGGGTCACTGTGCCCTCCCCCCTGTCTTCTGCTTCCCCCTCCAGCGTCTGTGAATGTGAATCTGTCGGGGACCTTGAGCGAGAGCGGGGGCTGAAGTGAAGTATTGCCCCGGGCCTCTGACTCTCTGACTCCACAGGAAGAGGGGCCATCAGCCTGCTCCTCCCCCGTCCCGGAGTGGCGACACACCAAAGTACCCCCCCCCCAACCTGGTAAGCACACCGGCGACTCTTCATGACACAGGTGTTGAGTGTGGGGTGAGAGACCGTAGCGCACTGGTGGTTTAGGCCGGGCCCGGACTGAAAGGCGTGCGGCTGACGAACGCTGGGTGCATTCGACGGAATGCGCAGGGCTGCTTGAGGTCCTAGGCCTGCACTGAATGATGTCATACAGTGGCCCGGCCGACAGCGATCCTCAAGGGACATGGAGCCTGGTCAGAACACCCCGATGGAGGCAGCGACAGGAACACGGGGACACCTGAATGGCATGGGCCAACTGCTGGGCTCTCGGCCCGAGATCTAGCGATCTCCCAGATGTGCAGAAACTGAAGCGCGACTGAGGGCCTACCCTTGGTGGTGAGCTGCTATTTGCTTGGGGACCCGCTCAGGTGAGGCGTGCCGGGGGGGGGGGGGGGGGATCGCCGGTCCCAAGTGCTGCGACACAGGCAGAGCAGGTCCCAGTCCTGTAGCGGGCGAAGCCACCCAACACGGCAGCGTGGCATGCGGAGAGCTAGAACAGAGCAAGGTGACTTGCTCATGAATCTCCATGAGAAACGGGCCGCCCGCCGTGGTGGGGTGCCGACCCCTGGCTCCTTGCGTTTTTGTGGCGATCTGGGCCCTTGCCTCGGGGCTGGAGGGGAGCGACAGAGGGAGTCTCACCATGCTAGCCTGAGTGGCCCAGTGCCTCATACCGGGAGCAGCGTCAATTTTTAACTTCATCCTAGGCCCGCCTAGAATAAGGGCCACAGACCCACGGGGCATCTGAAGTCACTGACCCGAGCAGATGTAGCCTATTCTACGCAAGCAGAGGCAACATGCATAGGCTGGTATACTCACCCTGCAGGCGCAGCAGACTGCACCCTAGTGCTACATCGAAAACTGTTACAAAATGGGGCAGCCAAAAGGCAAACTACATGAGGCAACCACGACAAATACACAGCAGCTGGAGGACATGGACGTCGCCACCCAGCAACCCTTACTGGGCTGTGTCCCTCCCACAAATATGGAATCAACCCGGGACAAGCTAGACTTCATCCTCCAGGAGGTGAGGGACTCACAAAAATCTATTGAACAGCAAATTGGCTCCCTGACAATGGGCTTCACACTCCTAAAGGCAGACTACGCCAAACTAGCCACCTCTGTTAAAGACAACAAATTAACCTTTGTGGAGCTGTTAGCCCAGCACAAGGAACATGCAGCGCAAATAGCTCAACTGCAACGACAAGTATCAGGGCTGCAGGACAGGGTCGATGATGCAGAAGGGCGAACTCGACAGAACAACGTCCGTGTCATCGGTCTGCAAGAACGCTGCGAAGGCCCCAATGCCACCAAGTTTATGGAGTTTTTGGTTTCGAGAGCACAGCGCCCCTGAGTGCCTCTCTGACTTTTTTGTGTGGTCTCTTTGGAGTTCTCCTGTAAGGGAGGAACTCCTACTAGAACAGTCACAAGTGAGGCTGACTCAGGAGGCAGGTGTAAAACTTCAGTTCTTGGTCTCGCCAAACTATTTGGTTTAAGAGATTTTGGGCCAATGGGCTCATTCCCATGAGTCAGTCTGGTTTCCTTAGGCACGGCCCCTAATAATTCTTGCAAGGCTGTGTCTGGGCAGTTACTTGAGGCCAACCATTTTCGGGGTAACCAGTCATTTCTTGTGGGCCTATCCTACCTAAGTTCTGTGTTCTATCACTTGGTGACTGCAGTGACTTTGTGTGTGCTCTTGGAGTACCTTTATTAATTAATGCCCCCTTATTGTGGGATTGACTATTACTATCTTTACCCTCGGCCACTGAGGGATGAACCTGTCCCCTTGGTTCTGACCCTTTAATATCCGAGGTACTAACCGAGGTACTAACCGTGAGCCGTTCATTAGCCTGAAGTAGTAGTAATTCTAGTTTGTCCATCCTAGCAATAATGGGGTTTAGACACGATTTTATAATTTCTTCTACCTTTGAAGAGAGGCTACTTACAATTTGTCCCAGTCCCACTTTAATTTGATCAACAATAGGTGGTGCGGTATGCTTTTTTGGTTGCTGAGATGTTTTCCTGCCTATGCCTCTTTTCTTTTTTACTGGAGCCTCAAATAAGGAGGGGCCCTCGTGTTGGTTGCCATCCGCCTCATCCATTAAATGGATGGCAACCAATGGTGATGGCATAAGCTCACCTTGCACTGTTTTTGATGGGGTATTTGATGGTGTAGGGCTCGAGGGTAAACTGTTCAATTCCAGCGAAAGTCTGCACTCGGTTAACTCAATTTCATTGGACAAAACATTGGCAGCCCTGGTCAAAAATGAATCAAGGGTTGTCACCACTGCCCCCCCCCCCACTAGACCCTTTCATGGGTTGCGTCCTCTTAGCCATGTTTCCCTTGTAGTTAAAATGCAACAAATTG
Organism: Lissotriton helveticus; assembly: GCF_964261635.1. Taxonomy (NCBI): domain Eukaryota; kingdom Metazoa; phylum Chordata; class Amphibia; order Caudata; family Salamandridae; genus Lissotriton; species Lissotriton helveticus. The sequence goes on along the minus strand of NC_136072.1, from coordinate 231,475,718 downwards.
TAGCCAGAGAACACAAAAATACTAGACACTTATGCACAGGCTAGGATTCTCCCCAAGAATAAAATCTGTTCATTGAAAGAATTCAGTCTCAGCGTTCATCAAATCGGGGCTACCAATAAATAGAAATACCCAGAAAGTGGCCACCAAACTACATAGTGATCATGGAATATGATTCAGTTGGTTTTCTGACCACACCTCTCAAGTATGTTTGGTCACACAAATGACGACTCACTTAATTATGGTCCTGGCAGGTTTCCATGGAAAGTGTTCGATAATCAGCAATGTACAAAACGCCTTAAGAGGCGTGGAGTTGCTGCATGGGTTTCTGGGATTTGCAGTCCCCAACGATGTGAATGATGGCTGTGCCACCCGCAGTGGCTCCCTCCTCGCTCGAGCAGTCCCGCGACTCATTGTGGTGGCACGTGGGGCGAGCAAACAGCGCTTCGCTCTGGAAGGACAGGCTCCCCAGGTGGCAGCAGAGCGTTTTCGAGTCCAGTTCATATCATATCATTACGGTAGGAGAAACAGCCGGTAGCTGCGTACTCGGTATGCACCGGCGTCCAAAATCACAAAAGGTGCAACTACGTTTCACTGACTTAGCATTCCTAATAGCAAAACGCTCCATAACAATGCGGTGGAAATTGGCAAGGTCCCCAACAGTCTATATGTGGCACGGGGAGGTGGTGCGATGGGGAAGTGCGGAGAGCACAGCCATCAGACGAGAGGAGGCCTAAGGTCTTAGAAGTTACGTTAACACACTTGCAATTATACCTAGTTATCATCCTGTCCATATCAAGGAATGCTTATGTACTGTATAATGTACAAAGGTATGCATTGCTTGCTAGCTGTAAACATTAGTGACTGTAAACTGTATAATGAACTGTATTCTACCACAATAATGTACCAAATGTACCTAGGAGTAGACAAAAGGATATTCCCTTGAAAAATGTACAATAAAACAATTTGAGACTTCAAGCAAGTAGCTCAATACATAAAATCAACAACAATTTTGCAAAAATTGTATTACAATTTATTAAATTTACACAATTTATTTAAAATACCAAGTGGACAATAGCACCACTTACATCATGTCCTCCCGGTAGAAACAATCGTTTCACTATTTTGCCGTGGAGAACTGCCTGCTTCTCTGGTTCTGTTCTATTGCACAATTGAATGTCTCACTGTTGTCTGTCCCTGTCATATGTTTCAATTTTGCTGGTCAATCTTGAACCCTATGTATTTTGATCATTTGTCTCACCTTTTTAACTGGTTTTATTTGTGTAAGTGGTGCTATTGTCCACTTGGTATTTTAAATAAATTGTGTACATTTAATAAATTGTAATACAATTTTTGCAAAATTGTTGTTGATTTTATGTATTGAGCTACTTGCTTGGAGTCTCAAATTGTTTTATTGTACATTTTTCAAGGGAATATCCTTTTGTCTACTGGTTGGTTAACCCCACTTCCCTTGATTCTAATTTAAGGGGTACCTCTCATTATTTCTACCAAATGTACCTAGGTTCATACATGACTCAAAGAAACTTGGAAAAACCAATAAAGTTTATTTTAGAAAAGCAACATCAGCTGCCACACCGCCTCCATCAATGCTGTGCTGAAACACTAAATAAGTATCACACAGTGAACAGCAAGTCGCCACATCTAAGGTTTTGTTTGTGACAAAGATCTCTTCTCACTAACTAGCCGGGTCTGGTGGCTCAGTGGACTAATGCGTCCATTGCAGGGGCCTGTGTTCGACCTCATGGTCACAGGTTCAAACCCCGGCAGGCTCACTCAGCCTTTCATCCATCTAAGGTCGATAAAATGAGTACCGTTGGGTAACAATAAACATCTGTTATTCAGCGCCAAGATACCTCTGGGTGAATGTGCGCTTTACAAATACACCTGTTATGTTACCCTCTATATAAACCAGCAGCACTGGGGGCTAAGCCAAGGCGGTCAACAGAAACCACAGAGGGTCTGTGTTAGACCTGACACCCTTGGCGTACTTTTCCCCTATCTTTTTTTGCCTCTGCCTCCTGTATTTTTGATGCTGTGCTGGATTTAGTTTTTGCTGGTTTAGATGCTTTGGACACTCTGCCACTGCTGATCAGTGCCAGAGTGTAAGTGCTCCCTATGGAAATTGTGATATTGATTGGATATACATGATTGGCCTATTTGTATTACCAAGAAGTCCCTAGTAAAGTGCACTTGGTGTGCCAGGGCTGGTGATGACAGATGCTACTAGTGGGCCTGCAGCGCTGATTGTGCCACCCACATGAGTAGCCCTAAAATGGTGTCTCAGGCCTGCCACCGCAGCGCCTGTGTGCAGTCTGTGAACTACCATGTCCTCCTGGTCAGTGTCCCCACTGGCTAGGCTTAACCCTTCCCTTTTTATGCACATTGGTCGCCCCTATGGAAGGCTCAAGGTACCCCCTTGGGCAGGGTGCAGTGTATATGAAAGGTAGAGCATGTACTAGTGCAGGTAACATGCTCTGGTAGTGAACAGCAGCCATTTTGTGTGATCACTGCTGCAAGGTTATCTTGCTCCATAGACTAACATGGGGGAGGCTGGTCCCAATGGCTACCAGCCTATCTTCCCATAGGAACAAGATAGGACATAAGTGAGTAATATCCCTGAACTCACAATTTAATAACACATCTTTTAGGAAAGGTTGTTCTTAAATTCTGTGTTTGAGAATAGCACTTTTAGAAAGTGGCTGTTCTCTTGTCTGACCTTTCTATGTGCCTTGGCCTGCTTGTGGATTGACTGTCTGGATTGAGGGTGACAGGGACTGGGAAGCCCCCAGGAGGTTGTCTGAGTCAGCCCTTGGCTGAATGACTGCATTTGCAACTAGAGTGGTGGGAGGGGATAGCACCTGGGATTGAATAGGGCTGTGCCTGCCTGCCACAATGCTGGCTCCACCTCCTGCCGGGCAGCTGACGACCCTGCCCCTCACTCTGAAAAGAAGGAAGAAGCCAAGTAAACAAAGTGACCCAGCAACACCCAGAACTGGTTTAGACCGGGCTCAGGACCCACTTGCACAAAAACTTCAAAGACTTTTAGGGGTATAAGAGAAGGACCCCTGACAACAGATTTTTAGATTCTACAATCAAGGGGAACCTCTGCCAGAAGAAGAATCGCTGTGGAAACTAAGGAAGACTGCCCTTGCTGTGTGCTCTGGGGCTGACCTGTTTTGCTGTTCAACTGAAGGAGAGAAGAAGGGGACTTTGCTGTGTGCTGTGACCCCTGCCTGCTTGACCACAAGACTTTGCTGTGTGCTGTGTCTACAAGAATCTCCAAGGGCCTGAGAAGAGCTGGCCTCCTGTCCTGGAACCCAGGGTCAAAAGGTTCCCCAGAAACTACAAAACGCTGTAAAGATCATGCTGTGGTTGCCCTCAGTGTGTGTGTCTAACTGCTGGCTGTGTGTAGGAGATCGTCGTGCTCATCTGCACCTATCTGCGGGGTACCGGAGGATCGTGGTGCCTCCCTGCGTGCGGAATCACCCCCAAGATCGTGTGGCCTCGTGAGTGATCTACTGACCATTTGCACCCCAAAGCGGACCTTGCCGCTAATCACCGCCGCCGCCCGGGCTCAAGATCAGGCAGAGAACACCGTCCCCGGTGCGGAGCTGTGGCCGAAGAAACGAAGGGGCCGCGCTCTGATTGGCGGGCCGAGAGAAGCTTCCTGAGGCGCCGCGCTGTCATTGCGGGCTGCGGGAGGCTCGTCCAGTCAGCCCGCAAGGTGATTGGGCCGCAGAAAGAAGCCGCGACGTCACGTAGGGCTCGTCCCGGAAGTCGCACAGCAATTGGCTGAAGGAGCCGTGAAGTCACAAGGAGCTCGTCTTGAAGCCGCGCACGGATTGGCCATCACCAAGATACAACGCCGAGAGACACCGGGAGCTGCGTGAAGCCCTCGCCGCCAGCCGGACCCGCTCCCAAGTGAAACCGCTTCCCCGCGCTCGTTGGATTGTCGAGAGCGAGGGAAGGGCCAGCGGGACCGGCAGAGACCGAGTGAAGGTCTTTTCTACACGGGGGGACCGCCTTTGTGCACGTGGTGAGGCGCTTTGATGAGAGCGCACTAGACACGGCATTTAGGCCCTTGTTTCTAAGTATTATCGATTACAGCTATCTTGCCTGCCATTTCTGCTAAAGACTGAGACTGGGATAAGTTCCCTAGATAATTTCCTAACTAAATACAAATATAAAGAAGAGTCAAGTGATTTGTGTAACTGCATTACCTTTGGAGAACTGCCTAAAACTAGATAAAGATATATTTTTGATATACTTACCTGTGTGGTGTCAGTTTGTGGTGTATACTGAAGTTATTGTGTGTGTGTTAAGTGCAACTACCTTACACATTGCCTTGGGGATAAGCCTGTCTGCTCGTGCCAAGCTACCTAGGGGGCGAGCAGGGGTTATCTACAGTGTGTATCTCTCTACCCTGACTAGAAGTAGTGGTCCCTATTTGGTCAAAGGTACTTACCTCTGCTAACTAGAGACCCCCAGTTCTAACAGTCTGCTTTTACTGTTCTACTGCAGTGTGGCCTGTTCTGGACAGGACCGAGTGCCAAACCAGGACACGTGACATCTCACTTGTTTACTGAGTGCACAGCAGTGCACGTTCACTACTGACTTGAGTAGCACTGGATTTGGAGTAGGCACACCCCACTCTGCACCAATGAAGAGGGACTAGATTGCTAAACAACACAATGTTGTATCACCCACTGCCCTCCCACATTTGTATGTCTGGCTGAAGAGAGCATTACCACTCACTGCTAGGGTAACTGGAGGTCAAGATCAGGGTCACCAGTTAAACACACATGCGAATGACTGCAGCGGAGTTGAATGCTGGGCTCTGATTGGTGGTCACATAGAGTCTGCAGTAGTTATGCACATAAAGCAGGTGTTGATAATAATAAAGGCAGGCTCTGTGTGGGGCCCGTGTTGATAATATGAAAGCGGGCATTGATAATAGTGAATGTGGGAGCGGTGTGGCGCCTGTGTTGATATTAATGAAAGCTGATGCTCTGTGGCGCCTGTGTTGATAATATGAAAGCAGGTGTTGATAATAATGAAAGCGGGTACCATTGTCCTGGCTGCTTGGAAAGTGAAAGCGCAAATGGCACGCTGAATGTAAGCACGTCATCGAGCCTGAAGTAGTTGACATGTACCGTGTAACAATCGAAGTAAAGGAGCCAGTCACCTTGGGAGGTTACAAATGAAGACAAGGTGGTACTAAGGAGGGACTAACAAGCCTATTAATGAATCAGAAGCCAGCATTTATGAAGGACAATGACACAAGCCAATGAAAAATATGGGCAGAGAGTGGGCGGGGCTTCAAATCCATACTCTAGTACAGCAAGTCTTGCAGAGCAGCGCATGCGCGCTGACTCTAGGCTCAACCTACAAAGGGGCCCATGTTTACAAAGTGGGGCAGCTTTAAACTTGGAACTCGCTGTATAAGTGTTTTGCAAGGCACAGAATACTGGATAAATTTGAGCTTGCTGCAGCCAATATTTGTTTCAATATCATGAAATTCAATAGTAAAAACAAGCCCAGGAGATCATAAAACAGGCCCACAAACAGCCAGAAATACAGCTTATACACTGACCTGTCATACCAGCCTGTCGGTCACTACCTGATTGCCCTATAGGGCAGTTCGACCCACTACTTCAGTGGTAGTGCCTGATTCACAAAAGTAACTTACCTGTAGTAAAGTTATAAGCTCGAAATCTCTGCACTTAGGGTGGAGTCTCCACAATGGGGTGGAATCTCGACACTGTGCACTCTCTGCAGAATTCACAAATGTAATGTGGCTAAGAAGGACTTAAGGTTCCGTTTGCCACCAGCTCAAGCATGAGCAAAGAAGACTGAAAGTGGATGGTTCGTGACAGTCAAAAATCAAAGATCTTCAGTGGGCAAAGCTGGAAGCTTTAGCTGTGAAGGAGTTCATGAGATAGATAGGTAATGATGAGTTATCCCTCTATAGACTTGACTTTCCAAGTGTGAAAAAAGGCTGAGATGAAGACACTAAGGTCTCTTTTTTGGGTAGGCTAATCACCTTGTACTGGTCCTCCAAAAAAGAGACCACCTACTTACTGAAATTTGTTCTGTAGGAGAGTTACCTTGATGGAAAAGGGTCACCTCTTTTGGAACATGCTCAGGGCCAAGTGCAAGCTTTCCTTTTGCAGGAGACATCCTGCAACTCTTATTTATTGTTCACAGCAAAATGTAAAGTTTCAAGACAGAAGAATCTTGCACTGTCCAATGCACTTAGTAATATTTCTACCATATGAGGGAGGATCCACAGGGCTATACAGGAGAAATGTCCAGTTATAACAGGTTCAATGACCCGTAAGGTTTGCCTCGGCAACCTTTCCATTGCTCTCCAACAAAGTGCTAGAATATGTTGGACCGGAGGAGTCCACTAAAGTGGAACTCGTTTCATAATGGTTGACAACTTTCCCTATGACCAGGCCATTTCATGCCAAGATTAAAACTGGTTTACAGCTGACCTATATGTATGTGGTATGGGCCTTTTTACCTGCACCCCAAAGTTGAAGACTGTCTACTGCCTTTCTAATTGTATATTCTGTGTGGTTTGCGATGTCTGCCCCTCTAACCCTCCTGAGTGCAAAACATGTGTGAAATATTATTTGCACATGTGTGTGCTGGGGAACCCCATTTTGAAAGTGTTCCTGTATGTATGTAGGCCCAAGGGAGTGAGTTGCTTCATAGGTTTAGTAGCACATCAGTACTGTTATCATTTAATCCATTTCCCCTGCTCTGAGTTTATTTGCTTGTCTGAACTGAGATCATGGATGAGCCAGAAAACCAAGGGTCATATTTACAATGCCTTCCCAAAAGCAGGTGTAATGAGGAGAAATGCTTACATTCCTCCTCATTTCTTTATCTTTCCATGTGTGCAGCATTCTGCAGCACACATAGAACAAGGGCAACACCTCCTTTGATTGTTTTTGTTCAGGAAGGTATCTCTTCCTTCACAAATACAAATCCATCAATTTGGTCCAGCACTCATCATTATAGCAAAAATCACTATTGCATATTTGATTGAATTCAGCAAAACATAATTCTAATGGTATAGCATCAATCAATTATTTCCATTATATGTAACACCATTAAAGCAGATATATTTTACGCACCTTTGTTCGTGACTCTTCTTCTTCACAATTTGAAGGAAAGATAGCCAATGTGTTTCATCCTCTCAGACTTCTTCAGGGCTACACCCATATACATACATATAAATTGCATTTACAATATTTACAAATTTTAAAATAAAAATCTTTTTTTTAACATTTATATTTAACATACATCGCCCTATCTACTACATACATTTCTATCTTATCAGCAAGACCTCAAAGGGTGCATGTGAAAGTAGGATATCAGAATTAGAAACACAAGGGGGATGAGGTCCCCAAAGTTATTTCATTGCTGAACTCAAACACAATAACAAATGCATAGATAAATGCCAATCCTCAAATTAATGTATGCCATGTTTTGTAGTGTCACAGGTGGGATGGAGCACTTTAGCTACTTAAAAATAGTTCTACTGGTTTACCTACTTAATGTATATCCAAAGGATACCCTGTTATCTCTTCCTGCACAAATACCATCATGCCAACAACACAGACACCCTTGCACTATGATGCAAGGGTGCCTGTGTTGGCACTCAGTTTGCAAGCTGTCAGAAAGGACAGTAATGCATCGTATCTTGTAGATATCGCGCATTCCTGACCTTTTCTTTTGACTTAGGGCAGCACAGCTAGATGACTTGCGGCGCTGCCATAAACGGAATTTCTTTAAATATGCCCCTAGGTTTCACTCATGTGGCAAGGGAGTAAAGACCCTAGTGAGAGAGGTCATAAAAAGTATTGTCTTCAGCCTATCCAATGAGCATCATCTCCATGCCATAAAGGTTCAGCATGTGGCACCACATACAGCATTGAATTCTATCTGATAGGATCCCAAAGGAACACCACACATCTCATCCCCAAGGGATAAAAAATGTCAGCCAAGGTAGATAAATTATTTTTTTCCATTGAAAGCAAATCCACCCAACCCTTGGGGTTCCTTAAAATTCTGGCAAACTTAAGAAAGGGAGTATTCCCATATAAGTAAGCAACCAACAGGCTTAGAAAAATCAACACTGCTGTGTGTAGTTTGTGAATGGCACATAAGAGTTGATCTTTGGTATTCACTAATGCTTACTCTGTCCCATGTCCTGGCCTACACCCAGAGTGAAAGACTTTAGGAGTTTATATATGAACCTATAGTTGTCAATAGCCCCCATTTTCCGTAACCTTCCCTACAAAGGAACCATTCAAGCCTTTATCTATTGATCAGACAATACCTATTCACCAATTGCTCAATTAACTTTCCATGATCGTATGCTTTTGTACAATGGGGCCTACGGTCCCTTCCCTTCGCTATTCCTCTGTACATCACATGACCAGTATGTCTGATGTCTTCTTTATGAGGGGCATCTAAATATTGTTACCATGCATTACCTGGGTACTATGTTTATGAGGATTGAAAATAATTTTTCAGCCCCCCATCATTTGGCACTGATGCTTGGAGAAAGAAAGTTTTCCAAGATAAATAGACATTGCCAATGCCAATTGGTCTGCTGTTGACTGCCAGCCTTTTGCCAATATCTATTTTGTTTTGTCATGGTTTTTGCAAAACTTGGTTGCTTGGTGAGCTGCTGGGTCCTTATCATCACAAAATAAACATTAGCTAAAGGTCAAAATTTAGTTTTGGTCTCAAAGAGCACATATTGTCATAGTACTTTCCAGCACTGAGGGGAACTACTTTGCGCGTTGGTGCACACCTTGTAAAAGGACTGAGCCATAACTCATAATGAAGTCAGCCAATGGCTGAGGTGGGCTGACACATGCCCCATGATGCATGCTGGAGTGGGGGTAAGAAAAATGTAAATGACACAATGAAGGACTAATGGATGAAATCAGACTGCAAACCTCTATAAGTCAATATGTTCTACACATGCCTTTAGTAAAATCAAAAGGCTTTGCCAAAAGAATGATAGAAAGAAAGAGGATGAAAGAGGGAAAGTCATTAAAGAGAAAAATAGAAAAAGGAAAGGAGAGATGGCAAGAAAGAAAAAGGAAAGAAGGGAAAAAATAGGAAAGAATGATAGAAAGAAAGAAGAAAGGAGAAAAGAAGAAAGTAGGAGAGAGAAAGGTATGGGAAAGAAAGAAAGATAAAAAGGAAGAAAGATAAATTACATCAATAAAAATAAAGGAATGCAAGAATGAAAAAGGAAAGTAGGGAAAAATGGAAGGAAGAAGCTTTGAAGAAAGAAAGCAATAAAAAGGTAAGCAGGAAGAAAGCAGCAACAAAAGAAGAGTGAAGAATGATGAGAAAAGATAGAAAGAAAGAGGATGGCAAGAAAAAAAAAGAAGGAACAAAAGAAAGGAAGAAAAAGTAAGAAAGAAAGAAGAAAAGAAGAGAAAGATAGAAAGAAAAACTATGGAAAGAAAGAAAGAAAAAAGAAAAAAGGAGGAAAGCAAGCAAGAAAAGGAAAAGAAGGAAAGAAAGACATTGAAATAAAAGAAAGGACAAAGAAAGAAAGAAAGAAAAAGAAAGAAAGGAAGGTTGATAGATGACAGTAAAAAAGAAAAAATAAGGCAAGAACGAAAAAGGAAAGAAAGAACGAAAGAAAGAGTAAAGACAGAAAGGAAGAAGAGAGAAAGAAGCAATAAAAGAAATTTAAAATAATGAAGTAACGATAGAAGGAAAAATAAATAATTAACTTGTGAGTAGATGTGCTAGATGTGGTCATTGTGAAGGCCTAAATGAGTCACTGAGAGTGAAGCTGGCCAGTGGCTGAAGTAAGCTAACCCATTTCCCTATGCTGCATGCTGTAGTCCTGTGTTACCTACAGACAACAAAAGAAAACCAATAATACCTACCTAAAGCCTTAGCCCTCTACCTAATGTCCATGATGTTGCTAACATCCTCTGATGTCTGCATCCACTAGTGTATTGTTTTGTAATTGCAGTTGTATATCGCTTTCAACCCCGGCCGAGACATTGGAGTGTTTTACAGAAGGTAGCAATCTACTCCCTAACTCAGGATTAATGGCCAGTCCAGTGGTTATTGCTTATTTGTTTATTACCATGTGCTATTGGGGCTAGTTTTGTGCTCTAATGAAACCATTCCATTCATTCTGCAGTATTTTTTGTAGTAGTGTTACTTGTGATCATTAAGGTTAGTTCATGCAAATGTTGGTGTGATGAAAAGATGACCAGAAGTAGAATAGCTAGCGTGATGTTGCAGGGATATGGTTTCAAAGTAGGAGAAGTTGCGATCTATAAAATGAGTTGAAGACAATATGCAGAAATTCCGTACATAGAGAATAAGGCAAGCAGGCTTGCGACTTAGGGTGACCTACTAAAGCAGAGTTCTTCAAACTGTGGGGCGGGCCCCCCTAGGGGGGAGCGACACCATCCTTGGGGGGGCGAGCACTCCTCTCTAATTTCACACCTACTCTCTAATTTCACCTTTGTTCCCTGTGGCAAGTCGAGGGAGGAGGGAGGGGAAATCGACGAGGCACGAAGTGCCCATGCTTTTATTATGTTTACCCTCCCAGGAGGGGGTTAATTCATTCAGCTTCAGCAAGGAGGCAGGAAGTCTCCTCTGCTAAACCGAAAACTAGCCATGGTGACGTGGGAGCCGCTGCTTTAGGTGACTGAGCCCAAATGCAAATTATGGTTCGTGAAAAAATTGGAACAGCGCCAATTGCAAACAGGAAGCATTTAAAGTTGACACGGAGCCCGCCCCCCCTTTGAAATGAAGTGAATCCATACCAAGAGCACAAAATCGTAAAGAACAAAATCATCCAGAAATTGGGCAAAGTCACAACATTCAGACCATGAAACAGGACATATTGTTGCAGCCTCATTTTGACACATTTAAAGCAATTGATTTGTGGTGCTTGCCAATGGTCCCTTAACCCACATTCCTGATTGTCTGTCCCCAGAGGTGAAATACAGAAGCCTCATTAACATAAAAATGGTCTTTTAAAGACCTGTGAAGTGCTTGGGTGCGGGGGGGGGGGGGGGGGTGCCCTGAAGCTGTCTCAGCCCGGGCACAGACAGGCAGGATGAGATGAAGCGGGTGATAGAGGGAGGTAGAGGGAGGGAGACAAAGGAAAGAAGGAACAAGCATTTGCAATGCAATAGGTCTCGCATTAGCAAAGTTTGAAGTTGTTGGTATTTTAAATGGCATTGTTTTTTATCTATTTGTTATTAAAAGCGTCGTGGTGCATTATTTATTGTAGTTTTATGTAGCACTATGTTCTAACGTTGCATTAGGGGCGAATTAACACATTCCGTGCTGCTTGACTCCCGCACAATAGGAGCATCAGCTGAGAGGCCACTATTTGACTGGGCACAATAACAAAGCTGTATTTAACTGCCTTGAGGACACCTCTATTTGGAGGGTTGCGGCTAAGTACTGTAACAATTCCCGCATCTCCATGATAGTCATTTTCCTGACAGTGAGAGGACGGTGCGCAGCCGGCCCTGCTAGGGTTCAAACTCACACTCTGCAGCCTGCGAGGACGTTTCTCCAGCAGATGTGTGAACCCGCTCAGTTACCTCCTACCACCATCATGCACTCTGGCAGAAGTTACGAGGGGTCAGCTGGGCTATAGCGCACACGAATCACGATGACCTTGAGGCGCTTTCAGGCAAAGTCCCATCTTAAAAGAGTGAGAAATGCTAAAGCAAGTCTAGGGTCCATGATAGTGCTACAAGGTGTACATCTGACTGTTGAGGCAAGCTAGTCCAGATGCATTAGGGGCGAATTTACACATTCCGTGCTGCTTGACTCCCGCAGAATAGGAGCATCAGCTGAGAGGCCACCATTTGAATGGGCACAATAACAAAGCTGTATTTAACTGCCTTGAGGACACCTCTATTTGCAGGGTTGCAGCTAAGTACTGTAACAATTCCCGCATCTCAATGATAGATGTACTTTTTAGTGTACTTTTGATAAATATACAAATATATTTTTAAAAACGTTAAGGACGCTAACAAGAATGGGTTCTTAAATTATAATATTAAAAGTACCTTACCGTATATTTACGTACTAAATATAGCAAGGCTTTCAACTTTCCAATTCACCGAAGTGTCTCCGTTGGAACAAATGTTTGCAAATGCTTGCTTGTGTGTGCTTAAGTAGAGGAGCGGGAAAGGAAGGCAGACAGAGGGAGAGCGAGGGAGGGAGGGAAAGGGAGGGAGAGGGATGGAGGGAAATGGAGGCAACAGAGGGAGAGCGAGGGAGGGAGGGAAAGGGAGGGAGAGCGAGGGAGCGAGGGAAAGGGAGGGAGAGGGAGGGAGAGAAAGGGAGGCAGACAGAGGGAGAGCGAGGGAGGGAAGGAAAGGAGGGAGGGAATGGGAGGCAGACAGAGTGAGAGCGAGGGAGGGCGGGAAAGGGGGGAGGGAGAGGGAGGCAGACAGAGGGAGAGCGAGGGAGGGAGGGAAAGGGAGACAGAGAGGGAGACAGAGAAAGTGAGACAGAAAGAGGGAGACAAAGAGAGGGAGAGGGAGGGAGACAGAGGGAGACAAAGAGAGGGAGAGGGAGGGAAACAGAGGGAGAGGGAGGGAAACAGGGAAACAGACAGAGGGAGACAAAGAGAGGGAGAGGGAGGGAGACAGAGAAAGGGAGACAGACAGAGGGAGACAAGGAGAGGGAGGGAGACAGAGAAAGGGAGAGGGAGACAGAGAAAGGGAGAGAGAGGGAGCCAGAGGGTGACAGACAGAGGGAAGGAGGGGGGAGGGCGACAGAGTGAAGAGGACGACAGAGTGAGGAGGGTAGGAGAGAGAGGGAGACAGAGAGAGAGGGAGACAGAGAGAGAGGGAGAGACAGAGAGAGAGAGGGAGTGAGACAGTCAGAGTGAGTGAGACAGGGAGGGAGAGAGAGGGAGTGAGAGTGAGTGAGACAGTCTGAGTGAGACAGAGGGAGAGAGGGAGGGAGAGAGGGAGAGAGATGGAGAGAGAGAGAAAGATGTGTGTATGCCTGGTCTGGTGGCTCAGTGGACGAAGGCGCCTGCTGCAGGGACCTCTGTTCAACCTCAGTTTTTTGTTTTTGTTTGCTCTAGCCCCGCCCCCTCCCCCACTTACCCTGCCCCCACCGGTGCGGCCCTCTGACACAAACCACACTGTAAATTTGGCCCCCGAGAGAAAGTTTGTGACTACCCATGGTTTAACACATTTGAAACCCTACTCTGCCCTCAATAACATTCTGAGTTACTTCAAGTGTCTTGGAATGCACCTTGCATTCAGACAACTCGCTTCTCATTCTCAAAAATCCATCCACAGATTGAGCGTCTGTGACGAAAAACCAGCACACCCGTCACATTTATGTTGGTGGTGTTATCAATCAATGTCATGTGTAAAACAAAGCATCCTAGTAAAAACAATTTGCGCACATTTTATCTAGGAAAATGGTGGTTTGAGCTATGTAATAATCTGTCATTTCAGCACACCCACTCACAAACCTGCACTTAACTAAACACTCTTATTATGTTGGACATTATATGCTGGATATGGCTCCCGATTTGGCGCGGCGTAAATTATGTAGTGTACCAGATTCCAGAAATTTCTGTCAGGTTTTGGGGGGGGGGGCAACAGCTGAAAAAAGTGAGCTGGGGGGGCTCAACCTACAAAAGTTTGAAGACCTCTGTACTAAAGTATACAAAAATTGATGGAGGGTATGTTTGAATTAAGCTCAGACGCTGGTAATTTCTCATTTGGTATCCCAATCCATCATCATTTTGCACACCAAACCAACTCAGTTTGGATCCAGCTATATGCAAATCAGGCGGACCCCACAACATCCTGTAACTCTCCCAATCGGTCTTCAGAAGCAACCACAGACCACTCTCTCTGCCGCTACATACAACATCTGCGTCCTCCTCGACTTTGGCGAGACTTCCGACCTCATCCTTCAGGACATCTCAGCCGCCTTTAACACCATCTCCCTCCACACTCTCTGCGCAAGACTCCACAGCGCCAGGACTAGAATGGATCTGCTCCTTCCTTACTGGCCGAACGCAGAGATTCAGACTTCCACCATTCAACTCTGAACCCAGAGAGATCAGCTGCAGAGTGCCTCAGAGATCTTCCCTAAGCCCCACCTTCTTTAACATCTGCATGGCCCTGCTTGCAGCTCTAGTCAGCAGCCATGGACTCAACATCATCTCCTAGTTCAACAACACCCAGCTGATTCTCTCCCTCACAGACAAACCCACAGCCGCCGAGAGCAACTTCCACAATGGGATGAAAGCAGTCATCACCTGGATGAATGACAGCTGCCTCAAGCTTAACTTAGATGAGACCGAAGTGCTCAACATGGGCTCCTCCCCCTCTGCCTGGGATGACTTTTGGTGGCCCACAGCACTGAGATTCCCCCACACCCACGGACCACACTCAAAACCTCGACGCTGTTTCATCCTCCTGGTTCCACACACCCTGCCTCCTTCATAAGATCTTCAAGTGGATCCCCACCGAGTCCAAGAAAACAGTCACCCATGCACTCATCAGCAGCAGAGTCGACTATGGCAATGCACTCTACGCCAGCACCACGAGAAACTCCCCCAAAAATGTAAGACCATCCAGAAGGCCTCTGCCAGTCTCATCCTTAATATACCATGCCGCAACAACATCAATGGCCACCTGAGGGAAGTTCACTGGCTACCTGTCAACAAAAGAATCACCTTCACGCTTCTCACGCATGCCTACAAAGCCCTCCACAACACCGGACCTGCATACTTCAACAAACGCATCTCTTTCTACACTCACACCAGACATTTCCACTATGCCCAAAACTAGCCCTGGCCACCATCCCATGGATCCGCAAGACCACGGCTGGAGGAAGATCGTTCTCCTACCTCACTGCAAAGTGCTGGAATTTCCTGCCTCTGCACCTCAAGCAATCACCATCACTGCTGCAATTCAGGAAGGACCTCAAGACCTGGCTCTTTGATTCAGCCGCAGACCCACCCCCCACTCAGGGCCTTGAGTCCCTCATGGCTGAGTATTTGCACTTTATAATATCACTGATTTATTGATTGATGTTTACTTCTAAGATTGAGACCGCAAGTGAAAACCACTTGATTCAAAATCACTTGATAATGGCTAGAAGAACGCGGTGGATAGGGTCTGATGTAAAATCAATTAATAATGACTGTGAAATTAAATTTTGATAATGAAAGTTTGGTTAGAGTCTTATTAGGAAGTCTGTCGGCTGACCCTTCTCATAATTCCCAGATTTATGCAGTTCCTCTTGGCTTCTTTTATCGGCCCGTAACAGTATGCGCTACTATCCCGGGAGACCCGGCCCTAAGCATGCTAAGGTGGCTGCTGCTCCACTTCCCTTATTTAACAGGTGTTCAACGTTAGAAGATATAGAGGCCTGTGATTGACTGTCCTCTGAACAAATGGCTTCTCATCTGTTGTCTGTAGAACGGGCTCGCCTGGCTAGTCCTGATTTAACAAATATCATCCCCCCAATACGAACTAATGATATTCCATCTACCTCTCCGGCATCGACGGTGCACCATTCACAAGATTCCAGCAGAGACGTAAGGTTTCTATCATGGAATATAGCGGGATATGGTACCAAAAAAGATCATCCAAACTGGCATAAAGTATTCCTAACTTTTGATTTTATCTGCTTCCAGGAAACATGGTCAGAACAGCCTCTGTTTGTGGATGGTTATCGTTCTTATGTTACCCCAGCAGTCCCATAAATTGCTGGCAGATCTAAGGGGGGTTTACTTACCTTTATTGCAAACTCACCCTAGGTAAGGTGAAATTATTAATAATTCCCCTAATTTTCACATAATTGTGGCTAAAGCACCTGGGAAAGTCGATCTGCTATTGATTAATTTTTATAACAATAATTTTAAGAATCCTACACATGTGATAGACGAGTTAAGGGAAATACTGGATGCTCCTTTAACATTTTATCCACAAACTCTCTTTTTAATTTGGGCAGGAGATTTTAATATACACTTGCCTTAAAACGGATCAACGTATTTGTGGTGATGCTGATTCAAATGATTTGCTGCTTATCCATTTTGTGCATCAAAATTATGGTAATATTTTAAAAACTATCCTATTAACCTGGGATTTAAAATATTAAATCCATGGCACCAAATGACAGGCCATCTCCTCCCCACTTTCCAATGCAACTGAGCCACATCGACAATTGATTTTATAATCACTCAATGCTACAATATGCGTAGTATTAAGTCTTTTAAGGTAGAGTGGACAGAGTTTAGTGATCATGCTATCCTTGACTTTAATCTTGCTTGCTGTTTTGATGCAAAATTAAGAACTTTATATACTCCTAAACTGATGCTGAGCAAGAAAAATGGATTTACCCGAAATGGGAAAAAATCAATGCAACTCATTTCCTCCCAAAGGTTATCAAAGAGGTCTTACCTGAGATTGAAACTTGTCTAGAACCCTACACTGACAATGACCAGGTAATATTATCATTTAATAAAATATTAATATCTATAAAAATCTAATCTTACACGCCGATTTATGAGAAACACTCCATCTACGAAAAAGTGGTTCGAGTCAAACTGTTCGAAGGCATCTGGAGCTCCTAGCACATTTGTAAAATCGAATCCTAGAAATAAAGACCTAATAAGGTCATTGCGTGCTGATTATAAGACAGCAAGAATGGTGAGGAATAAGGTGCTACAGGATGAAGCTTGATAAAACATGCCTAGGAGAGGCATTGAGAAGTAAAGACAGCAAGGCATTCTGGCGGGTGGTAAATGCCCCCTTTCTACAGGAAAGGGGAGGGTCCTCTCTTGACACCCACATAGACAAATCCTCCTGGCTCTCTCCCTGCAAGAGTATTTTTAATGTAAGGAAGGATAGAGCTACAAATCATCTGGATGACTCGACGATCGTCCACAGGGGATGAAGTTCTCCATAGAGGAAATTGATCTTACAGTCTCCCAATCGCCAGCCTTAAAGGCTACAGGGCCAGATAGGGTCCCTCTGCATATTTTCTTTACACATAAAGATTTATGGATCCCGCTATTGACATAAGTTTTTAATGCAGTTTCTAAAATGAGACCTCCAGTATTCTGGAAACAATCAGTGATCATTCCAATTTATGAGAAAGGTGACCACATGAATCCATCAAATTATTAACCAATTTCTCTACTAGACAGCACTGCCAAATTAATGGGCTGATTGCTCCTAAATAGGCTGGAGGAATGGGCATCCTCCAACAACATTTTAGCAGAAACTCAATATGGGTTCAGAAAGGGGAGGAGAACTATTGACCAGGGGGTTAATCTGGCATAATTGGCAGAAAAGTATCTCTGTCAGAAGAAGGGACAGTTTTATACGGCTTTTGTGGATCTGTCCCCGGCCTTCAACTGCGTGGAGTCTATGGGCGTGGACAAACCCATAATTCTTTCTATTAGGGGACTGTACAGAGCAGCTGGGGCTGTTTTAGATTTGGAAAACAGGGGGAATTCACAGAGCCCTTTAAAATCAAAAAAGGGGTGCAACAGGCTTGGGTTCTCGCCCCTTTCTGTTCTCCCTAAATGCCAACAAATGCAACAAAGTCTTGACCGCACAGTGCTTGGATGTTCCATCAGCAGGTGGCATGTCGCTGCCAGCCCTTTTCTATGCAGATGATGCAGTCTTGATTGCTAATGCACCAATTGCCCTTCTGCGCCTGATTAAATCCTATTCATCTTTAATGGCCGAATTGGGTTTGCTGGTAAACCAATCGAAAACCTTTATATTGACAGCGGGAATGGGAAGGAAAAGGTTTATTTTATTTAACTTAGATGGGCACTTTGAAACGAGTAGAGCCCTTTATGTGTTTAGGCATCTTTTTTTCACTCTAAATTGAACTGGTCAACCATGATTACAAATAGAATAAATATTTTACAAAAAAGCACAGTCGCCCTGTGGAAATTTGCCTCTAATTGGGCAAAAATCAATCAGGGAAATGGTTGAAATATACCAAGCAAACTCTGTTGCCGTCGCTACCAACGGTGCAGAAATCTGGGCTATAGCTGAAGTGGGTGTTTTCCAGAAAATGGAGGATAAGTTAGTAAATAACTGCTTTCAGTTAACCCAGGCTGCTCAAATTTGATCGCACACAACAAACTGGGCCGGATGTATGACATTACAACGCATGCTTTTACATCGCATGCCTTTACAACGCGGTATTTACAACGAATACCTTTACAAAGCAAAATGCTTTTGGGCGCTGGATAGTGAATAGTTTAATTTACTATTCCAACTCCAGTCCCCGTGGATAGTAGGGAAGGTGTTGGATAGTACATTAAACCTATTCCCTATCCTAGAGCGCCCCCCAGCGCAATGCGTTGTAATGGTTTGCGTTGTAAAAGTTGCGTCGTAAAGGCACTGCGTGGTAAAAGGTTTTTTTTAAAACTTTATTTTTGGATTTTACATCGATAACCTTCATCAAGGAGTGCATCACAGTTACACATTTAGTCATGGTAAAATATGCATAAAAATATAGAACACCGGAATATGTAGCACAGCACAGGAATACAGTAGTAGAAACAGTAAGTTCCATAATGCATTAATCAAGGCACACAACCCACCGATTGACAAGCTGTTCGACCATCTCCCATAAAAATGCGCACCCACACTGTCATTCATGTTTCACAACAAAGAGTGTCTCATGTAGTAAGAATCAGGGAGGAGGCCTCATGACGAAAAGGTATACTCGTTGCATATGATATCCTCACTTCCCCTCCTAGGGGCTGTCCATCGCTACTTATCAAATTCTTGGGCAGTATTTCACCATCTTATGTCTGTTCATATGGCAGGGAGTATCTAGAGGAAACTCTGGGGGGGGGGAGAAAGGGGGGGGAATAAGCCCAAGGTTCCCTCTACATTGTCAGCATGTATTTGGGAAAGGTAACATCGCAAAGGGGCCCATATATCACTGGGCCGTGAAGCGGTAGGTAATAAGTCAGAATACGTGTTTAGTTGTTTCTGGCAATATGTTAAGTCGTGTAGCCATTCCTTCAATTTTGGGGCCCTTCCTCTGCCCCATCGACAGGCGACCCTCCTTTTCGCTACTAGGAGAGCCATAGCAACAAATTTGCGGTGCGCCGACTGTAGGGGCTCCACATAACCCAACAGTGTCAGGACAGGGGATGGGGTTATCACAGTGTTAATCATTTTGGACAGCGCCGCGAGTACTTGAGCCCAGTAAAGTTGGACCGGTTCGCATGCCCAGGCAAGATGTAGAAAATCAGCCCCGGGAGCCTGGCACCTATCACAATTGTCAGTAGTGTGGAGCTGTAGTCGACACATATGGGCAGGGGTATAATATATCCTATGTAGGAATTTATAGTGTATGATTCTATGCCGGCTGCTCGCAGATATGCGTTCAGTCTGCTGAAGGCAGAATGTCCACTGTTTGTCTGTGAGGGGGCTTTCCAGTTCCAGGTCCCATTTCCGTTGTGCTATCAAAGGCTGATAGTCCATTTGTGTATGTACCGTTCTGTAAATAGTTGACACTAGTTTGCAAGGATTGTCAGTTTGGAGTATAAGCTGCAGAGGAGCTAAGGCATCAGGTTCGTTAGGAAAGTCAGGGGTTAGCGCTTTAAGCCCTTGCCGGAGCCTAGTATATAAAAAAATGTCAAGTGGGGACGGATGTATGCCTTCAAACAAGTGTTCCATGGAGCGAAACGTGCCGTTGTGGTATAGGTCACCCCAAGTTCTCACATGAATCTCGTGGAGTAATTTGCGAAACCCCCTTTCCTGTAATAAGGGCATAGCCAGATGATAAGCCAGTGGTAGCAGTGGCGCATAGAGCATCGGAGCTCCAAGTCTAGTAGTAAGTCGAGACCATGCCGTGACTGTGCTCATCACTGTTGTAGGTGTTTTATCCCTGCCAGGTACCACAGAGTAGAGAGCTCCTTCTATTGGAATAGGATGGGCCAACCAGTGCTCAGCGGCTAGCTGAGGCATATATCTAGGCTGATGCACCCAGTAGTATGCAAAGTGAGCCTGTGCTGCCTGATAATATAACTCGAAGTCGGGAACTCCAAATCCACCCTGAGTATAAGGTCGAGTCAGGGTGTCCCATTTTATCCGAGGGGATTTTCCGCCCCATATGAGCTTTATGAGCTCCGATCGAAGCTGTTGGAAAAAAGATGTTCCCGGGTAAAACGGGATATTCAAAAAAAGGTATAGAAGTTGCGGGAGGATCACCATTTTAATCAAGGATGTTCTACCTGCCATAGAAAGGGGCAGGGTAATCCAACGTGCAACGCTGTCTATGATGCGATTCATAGTAGTGCCGTAGTTGGCACGAAGTAGTTCATCCCTGTCTTTCTCAATGTGTATGCCTAAGTATTTGAAATCCCCGTCACTCCAGGAGATGGGATAGTCTAAGTCAAATCGTGTTGTGGAGGTTGTGAGTGGGAAAATGCAAGATTTACCCCAGTTAATCTGGACACCGGAGAGCCTCCCAAACTGTATAAATTCTCTAAGAGCGGGGTTTAAATTTTCGATTGGATCTCGTATATACAAAGTGATGTCATCCGCATACATTGATATCAATATTTGCCGTTGGAAGCATCGCAGCGCTCTGTCATTGTGATGTTGGCGCAATTTGGCAGCAAGGGGTTCCGTGGCTATCGCGAACAGAAGGGATGAGAGGGGGCATGCCTGCCTGGTTCCCCGGGATATGGGGAATTCTTCAGATAATCTGCCGTTGATGAGTACTCTGGCAACGGGCCGCTCGTAAAGTAGCCGGATGCAGGAGATAAAAATCAACGGAAAACCCATTCTCTCCAATACCCGAAAAACATAATCCCATTCAAGGGAGTCAAACGCCTTGGTGGCGTCGAGGAAGACTGCTGCCATTGGCAGATCTTCGTGCACTGAGCCAAGGACCGAGAAAAAGGTTCGCAGATTATGTGAGGTTGCCCTACCGGGCACAAATCCAGATTGGTCGGGTAGTATCAGGGTGGGAAGGAGAAGACTGATACGGTTAGCAATAAGCTTAGCGAGTACTTTAACATCGCAATTAAGTAATGAGAGTGGGCGATAGGAGTCACATTTAGTCGCAGATTTGCCGGGTTTGAGTAGCGAAGTGATGAGCGCAACTCTCATAGACGGTGGTAGATGGCCTACCTCCAGGGCGTCCTCATAGACCTCACGTAAAACTGGGGCCATAAAGTCAATATAAGTTTTATAAAACTCTATCGGGATACCGTCCAACCCGGTGGCTTTCCCTGACCTCATGCCCATAATCGCCTCTCGAACCTCATCCAGTTCAAATGGCGCACTAAAAAAGGCCCTTTGGGCATCACTCAGCCACCCAAGGGAGACGTCAGCCAGATAGTCCTGCAACCGAAGTGCTCCCACTCTAGAGGAATCATACAATGTACTGTAATGCGACACGAAGGAGCTGAGGATTTGTGCAGTGTCTCGAACCACCAGCCCATCCGGGTTTTCGAGTTCAAGTATGATATTAGATGTGCGAGCTAGCCTAATGGCGTGCGGTCCAATATTTCCCTCTAAAGTTCGACTCCCTTGCAGCCTCCGCAGTGTATGCAGAAATCTTGTCCCGCACTTGTAGGAGTGTAGCCTCAGTGGGGTCAGTAGCCAATGTAGCCTCCAATAGTTGAAGGTCCTTCTCAAGTGCTCTAATCCGGGCAATAATAGCCTTCAAGACCCCGGCTCCCTTCGCGATGCAGATCCCTCTGAGCATCACCTTGAATGCATCCCAAATAGTTTCCACATCCCTAACCGAATCTTTATTCCTCCTGAAAAAATCTAAACATTCCTCTCTAAGCTCTTCCTGAAAAGTGATGTCCAATAACATCATAGGCTGCATCCGCCAAGCTGTCGTGGGGGGGGCCCAAGTCACTTGAGCGTAGTGTAATTTTCACAGGGGAGTGATCGGAATATGTCCTGGGGAGGTGTTGTGCATTGGTAAGTGAGGAGTAAAGTAATGATGTTAGGAAAATATAGTAAAGTCTGGCCCAAGAGCGCGCCTGGGCAGTGAAGTGTGTGCCTTCGCGCGTATCTACGTGTAGGCGTCTCCAGGCGTCAATCAGGCTATGATCAGTGAGTGTAGCACGTAATTCTGTATGCGTCTTAGTGTAATGTTGTGGGGCAGGGTGTGATCTATCCAGGGGGGATCTAATGTGGTATTAAAGTCTCCTCCCCAAATAATGTGCTGGGGCCCCGTTCCCACAATCGCCACCCATAATTCAGTGAAGAAACCCGGGTCATCAATATTGGGACCATAGCAACATATCAATGTGACTGCCATATGCCCCAGCCTGCCCCACATCATGCAGTACCGCCCCTGAGAGTCTATCTTGGTCCCCGCAATAGCAAAGGGTGTGCCCTTTTTCACCAAGATTGCTGTACCCCTAGCGTAGGTTGAAAAAGACGAGAATACAGTGTGGGCTGCCCACCGACTGGAAAAGGGGTGTGCAGCCTGCTTCCTGAAGTGGGTTTCTTGCAGGAAGGCTATGTGAATTGAGTGGCGGTCTAGATACGCCAATATCTGTCTACGTTTCCTGGGATCTCCCAGGCCCCGTACATTCCACATTAAAATATTCAGGTCAGTATCACCCATCAGTGGTGTATGGTCTCATTGTGTGGGGGAGCACGTGCCAAGGGCCGCGTTCCAACACTCTGCGCTGTGGTAAAGCCTGCACTCCGGTGCTTAATAAAAGCCTAATGCTCGTGTGTTGAATGTGCATTGTGAGACCATCGTCTCGTATACTATTACAAAGTCCTGACGTGTCAAGATTTAGCAACTCTCTTGTAGGTTTCGTGCCAAACAGTGTTGCATAATGCAGAAACAAAAAGACCCCCCCTCCCCCATTGATTAACAACTCCAACAGTCGCAACCCAGAAGCCTGCAAAGAAACAAATGCAACCGACACCATAGGTCGCGTCAACACATGCGCAGGATACCACCATCTAATCTCCCCACAAGGCATGGTCCCAGTGGACAATTTAAAGTGAAGTGCAGAAAAATCAGCATATCGTTGTGCCAGGCAAACCCTTCCCGCCTCCCAGCATCGCCACACAACATAGTATGCACTGGCTCTCGCCCAGTCGCAGGATCGATACCCGTATGTGATAGAAGCATCGCTTGCAACAAGTGCCATGCAACGAAAGCGCTGAAATATGCATCTCAAGCAAAAAATAGCATGCAGTACCACTAGCAAACTAAAATAGGCCAAAAGAAAGGCGCCGAAATGCCACATCGCTCTAGGAAGCGCACGTCCACCCTCCACCCACTGAAGCAGCCCCAACTTGCCAGTAACCCTAACCCTCCCCCCACCCTTAACGAACCCAAAACAACCCAACATTTGGATCAAAGTCAACAATTGCAATGGGGTATTCCCTTCGGGGTGCAGTCTAGTCGCGCACAAATCCACCCCCCACACCTCGCCCCTCGTCCTATACGGCCACATTGGGGCTCAGTCGGGTATTGGGGGGGGGGTGCCTGGAATACTTTACCACCAGAAGTCCAATGTCCACTCCATGACCCCCAAGCGGTCATCGAGGCTCGATCTGCAGCAGGCCTCACATTAGATCTGAGAGGAAAGTGCACGGAATGAAATATCGCCCAAACGGGAAGGGATCAGTGTCACTCATCTTCGTTTGTCGAATGGAAGTCATCTTGTTTGTCATCACGATTACGCCTGTCCCCAGCGCGGTCCCGTTTCAAAGATTTCACAAAGTCTTCCACCTGCTGCGGGTTTGTAAAGAAGTGCTGTTTGGCTTGATGTATCACTCTCAGTTTGGCGGCGTACAATAGTGCATAATCCACTTGGAGCGCTCCAGTTTTTTCTTTACGTCCAGGAATTTTCGGCGCTGTTCTTGCACCACAGGGGTGAAGTCCGGATAAATAGAGAAGGAGACCCCGTCACATGTAAGGGTGTGTCGGGCGCGCGCTGCCTTCAGCGCAGCATCTCGGTCTCGATAATTAAGGAGTCGCGCGATGATGGGCTGTGGTGGCGCTCCAGTGTTGGGCCGCGGCCCCAGCGGCCGATGTGCTCTTTCGACAATAAACTGTTTGGAGAATGCGTCCGGACCCATCGCAGCTGTAAGTATCTTTTCCACATATTCCTCCATACGACCCGTGTTGGTGGACCCGGCACACCTATAACGCGTATATTATTCCGGCGACTGCGGGCTTCCAACTCCTCGTTTTTAGCCGCAATGACTCGTAGAACATTGTCCATTCTCGAGAGTTGCGTCGTATGTGAGGCCGTGGTATCATCGTTGTCAGAGATGCGTCGTTCAGTTGCAGTGATGCGTTCCTCATGCACGTCTATTTTTTGGACCATGGCGTCCATTCTGGAGGACATCCTGTCAACTTTGTCCACTATAGTGGCGAAACCTTGCCTCATCTCCTGCATCATATGCTGCAAATCGGCTGTGACCGAGGTGGCACCATTTTCGGTCGTCGAATTGGTCTGGGAGGATCCTGCCTCCTGCGTGCTTCATAGCCCCTTCTTGGTCGTGAGCGGGTCAAACAATAGCTTGGGCTGTCGATGATCTGGTTTGCCCATTGTAGGCCTTTTGTAGGGGCTTGACGCAGCCGTCGAAAGACGCTGCCCTCGGGTGCCACGGAGTGGGCTGGAGTCCGAGTTCATTAATGACTGCCCCTTATTTCGTCACACCTCTCGTGATTACAGCGTTGCCCTTGGGGGGGGGGGAGAACCGTGCAGTAGTGGCGGGTACACAGTCAGTAGACCACCGTGGCAGAATGGCCCCAACACAGGCAAGTTATGCATGGCAGCAAGTCGTTGTCCGGAGATCAAAGCACCAGAGTCCAGTGAAAAGTGGGGGCCGGGCTATCCTCAAAGCACAGCCAGCACGTGTAAGCTCTCTCCCTCACCAGCCGTGAATCTCTAAGCACGGAGAAGCGGTAGTGTGCCGCCACAGGGCCCCAAGTTGTAGACCTGATGTGGGGGGGGGGAAGCCGCAGTCAAACGGGAGCAAGCAGCCGTCGTCCCGGCCACCCAGGCCCCCACACCACCCCCAGTACCTCTGAGTCGTGAAGCCACCGTGTCCCGCGAAGGCCACAGAAATCGGTCGTAATTCTTCGGGTCCGAGTGTCCCAAGCTGCTCAGAGCGTGTCCACGCATATAACGTCTTTCCGACCGGGGGCTACAAGCACGCGCCTCCCAATTGTGTCCCCGATAGCAAGCTTCCCTGGTGTGGACAGTGCGGCCGGAACAGGCGCGAAGCGCTCAGGAAGTCACCACGGCACAGTAATCACTTTAGGGCCCTGACGCCTCGGGGTGCGCCGCGGTCTCACGTAGATCGCCGATCCCTTCGGCCGCAGCAGCCAACGCCGAGCTCAGCTCCGGTCCAATATTCCGGGCGCTATATCTTTTAAACGGCAAGTCGGATTTTCCTGCCGACTTCACCGAGGCCGCCAAACAGTCGCCTCTCCGTCGAGAGGGGTCAGGAAGGGCAAAGGCGGCGGAAGAAAGAGGATAAATGTAGGATAGTCATCCAGGCAGCAGGAGCCTCACGTGAATGCGGCCATACTGCTTGCGCACTCACTAGCGCCCCCCCACTGCGTGGTAAAAGTTGCGTTGTAAAGGTTGTTCACCAACTGGGCCACCTCTACATCACTGATATAGTTCAACTGGCCCGCTGCCTTTATGGTGGCGCATATGGAAAAGGGACTCGGTTGGGTTGAACCAAACCGCAATTAATGATATTATCATCCTTGACCGAGCCAATAGTATTCCCTGGCTTGCATATGTTAGTAAGTCTTTTACAGATCTGGGTTTGGCAATCTTATACACATCACCTAGTGAGTGTATATTCTTTTCTAAGGATAAGCTAAAAGAGGCCTTTTTTAACAAATGTGAGGCTGAAAGATGGCAACTGAATCAAAGCAAAATCATGGTTATATATTACCACACATTGGTTAGAGTACACATTGGTCACGATTCATATGTCTGTTTCAACAATACCCACCTATATCTATTAACAAGGATAAGGTTAAACTTTCTTCCACTCATGGCAGGATACCCAGCATCTGTACATTCACTAAGCAACTTAACACTATGTCCCTGTGATGGCCTGTCTACCCAATCAACGCCACACATGTTATTCTTCTGTGGCTTCTATAAGATGGAAAGGAAACAGTATATCCTCCCTCTGTTAAGTAAATTGAGCGTACACTCCTATTCCCTAGCTCTTTTAGTTATTTACTCTTTGGAAACGCCCTACATTTGTTTTACATTAGCAAACTGTTTATATTCAGTCCTTCTGACTAGGTGAAGATCCACAGATAGGGGTGTTCTTTGTTATACGTGATTATTTTGACCAATCTTCATCAATGGTTAATACTGTTTTAAATTAAATTGCTGCTAGTTAGCTAACACGTTAAATTGAATCTGTAAAAGAAAATTGAAATGCTTACGTGACGGTGATATAATCACAATTTGATTGATGTAAAAATTCCACTTATGATGTATTGCTGCTAGTTTTAGAAATGCGGATGTACTTAAATGATGTTATTTTTAATAGGCATATGTACAAAATGATGTTTTAACTGTTTTAAAATATCTCCCGATCAATTCGTATTATGATAATTATTTGTACTTTTATGCATTTTTTAAATGCGAATAAAGGGGCATATTATCAAGAAAGGCGATAAAATTATCGCCGCTTCAGCGGCAGGAAACTGGCACTAAAGTGGCGATAATGGCCTTGATAATATGCCCTTGTGAATTCCCATGGCAGTCCAGGTTAACACCAGAACCTATGCTTCTATGGAAATTCACAAGGACATATTATCAAGCCCATATTCGCCGCTTTAGCGGCAGTTTCCTGCCGTTAAAGCGGCGATAATTTTATCGCCTTTCTTGATAATATGCCCCAAAGTTGTTTAATTGATTAACCAGCACCATAGTGTCAAGAAAAATGAAATAGTGGTGGTACCAGTGTAAGAATGAAAACATTTACATGAAGCCTTGTGTTTCTTTCCATTTTACGTGACTCACTTCATGCTGGTCTCCCGAACGACTCTGGATCGCAGATGGTACCAGCCTTCCTTTCGACATAAAGCGTATACCGATCTCGAAGAAGCCCCATAAGTTATGACTGTTCTTTCAGGTATTATAGCATCCATGAGGGATGCATGCCTTTGTATATCGCAGTGACCATGTGAGTTTCCCTTTTGGAAAGCTCCCTACTTTTGTTGTATTCTACTATTGGGTGATTTCGGTCACACATTGTCCTTAGGAGGCCAAATGTGGAGGCCGAAATGCCTTGACTTTTCATCATTCAATACTGTACATTTTAAAGAAAGAAAAGACCCATCTGGGATTAGACTATACATCTAATTGTGAACTCAATTAATTTGAGAATTGTAACATTGGTCTATAATGAATTAGTGTTGGATCCTGCAGACGTTTCTTTATTTGCCCAAAGGAGGGTACATCATCCGTCATTTGCAGAAACCCTACTCACCTAACTTTTTGCAAAAATTAGAGTTACATTAATTATGTACTGTGATTTTCTATTATATATGTATGGATAAATATTAACTGACCAAGTAAATGTGTTGAACAACAAAGTTATTGTCATGTCAATGTTTACTTTTCATTTGCACAGCAATACTTTTATTAATTTTAATCGAGAGATTCTACATGATTGTTAAAAAATGAATGGACTACACTAGGCGAGCACCTCTGCCAGAGGCCAAATATTAATTAGTTGGCCTTTCTAGATACTTGTTGGTTATCTTTCATGCTGGAGCCATTTTCTCCTTCGCCACATGTTTATGTTGTAGCCCAGGCTCCAGAGGGTTACATGGCTGTTGCCCTTCCTTTGTCTTACACTGCCTTGTTGACCTTCCTCTTTTTTTTCGATACCTGGGTGTGTCCGTTTTGTCTCTTGTCTCTTCTCTCTTGTAAACATTCCATAGGGAAGGAGATAAGTTGTGTCCTGTATTCACCTGCTTGTTCTTCCTGTAGTGTCATCCATCGCATGCAGTTGTCATGCTGTTTTCGAGGCTGATTCCCCCACTATGAGGGTGAAACTCAGGGGTGATTTGAACTGAGGAATACTAAATGCCAAATGCGATGCAGAGCGCACAACGAAATTCGTTTAATTTATTTATATGTTTAATTACCTCTAATCGGCTGTAATCTGTAGTTTACTACCGCCCACCCCACGTCAGCGCCCAGCAGCCCTCCAACCACAGGCCACTACTGTCATGGGTAAAAGAGTGCATAACAAGAGACAGCATACATTATCAGAAAAGTGAAGCCATGCCCAACAGCCAACAAAGGGAACACGTTGAGGACAGCAATTTTGAGCACAACATATTAAACTAATAATTTAATTCCCATTAAACATAAGAAGGTTAAATGGAGATAATGCTACTTAATGCCCCTGAAAATGGTTACAGTTTTACAAAATGCTCCAGCACTAAAGAAATTAGGACAGCTTAAAGATTACTCCTATTGGAGCACTTTGAAGGTAAGTCTCATAGGAGCACAGACGAACTCCAGGTCTGCACAAATGTTCTTGTACACTTCTCTGTCCATGAGGTCGTGATTCGACGGTGAGCAAATATGTACAATTGTCATCCATTAAATTTTGTGAATTTACTGTAAATTCATGCTTTTACACAAAGTATGGTTTGCCAATCCTTTGAATGCATTTTTATGCGAGGGTGCAACTTGCTTAAAAATGTCACAAATGATAACAGCAAAAGGCTGGTTTGAGCTAAAAATGTCTGATGCATCATAATGTGAAATTTAGAGACATTTTGTGCATTGCAAAAATAAGGAATTTCACAAATATTGCCTGAAAGTTGATGTCGCTCCTGTTTTAGCAGGTGTAGCAAGAGTTTGGCAGACAGGGTACTCCATCATGTTGCGGCAGAGTGCCCTTTCCGCCAAACTCTAAATCAGGCACCTAATCCAACAAATCATAAACAGCTAAGTGACTACTCTTTCTGGCATGGAGTAATGGTCTCCTGCAGGCAATAAGATATATTAAGTCCAGTTATGAAATACAAGAAAGAAAATAACATGCATTATTTGTATTTTGCATTTTATTTTCAAGTTACTAACACAGGTGTTAAAACATTACTTAAATATTTTTGATATAATTTATTCTCTGATTTGAAATATCGATGTTAAAAAAAATAGTTGGTTAATATACATCAAATTTAATTAAGAGTGCCTTCTTTTTATTTGTAATTCTAAATATATAACTAATAACTGAATATTAGCTTGAAAACCTTTTTTTTTACTAATATATATTTTACATACCTCATAAAAATTCTACATCCTGAAATCACTACCAATGCCTCAACCCTCAGAAGGTACATGTCCCTCAAATCACTATCTGCAATAACCCCTAAACCCCCTTACCCTATTAATAATTGTAAGCAATTGAGTTTTGGGGTGAGTGGAGTGTCAACCCTGCTTAAGCAACAGCCACAATCCCTGTCAGTGCACTACAAAAGTCACTAAATTGTCCTGTGCTTAACTTTCTGATAGATTGGCACAAAGCGGTCAGACTTACCGTAGAAGAAATGTGTAAATAATTTTGCAGCACACAAACAGTAATGAAGTGAAAACAGAGTACAAGAAAAATCCCTCACCAGTTTAGAGACATAGAGCAGCATTTAATAAATTATTTGACAATAAAGTGACAAAAATCAAATCAGTAGAACTAGAGTTATGAATTTTTAAAGGTTAAGGTAAAAACTAGCTCCTAAAAGATCAAAGCACCAACCGTGGACATCTAGTCGTGCGAGACCTGTTTAAAGTTGTAAAATATGGCCAACTGTGTTGGAGTGCAAGCCAGATACAAAGAGTGGGTTGGGCCAAGTCAGTGCTTGCCTTCAGACTGAGAAGAAATTTTAAGAGAAAGTCTCTGAGTAGATAGATTGCTTGTATCTGAGTAGATAGATAGTGGGGAAGGCGACCTGCAGTGCAAGAGGAGATATTACTGTTTGGTAGCTGCTGGACGAAGTTGTGGTGATGATTTAAACATTCAGACTTGGTGTTCAAAAATACCCCCCCCCCCTTGTTAGTGGTGAACTTTTATAACTCTTTTGGTAGGAAAACAGAAACAGAACGCATCTTCGCCTGCAGTGTTTTTTTTAACACTACTAGGAGAAAAGGACTGCTTATTTTCTGCTTCACGGTGCTATAGCCCGAATACGCTTCGTGAACTAGAAGGAATAACTCCAGCACCATGCTCTTGTTCCTGGAACCCAGCAGACCCACACACAGTTTGTCTACACTGTGGTTTTCAGTTAAACTGTGCAACACCAATAAAAAACACAAAAAATCTGCAAAATATGTTTCTTTTAAATTGTAGGTCTCTCCCGAAACACTCCCTGGAAATAAACCTACTTTTCGAAGAACTTAACCCAAATGTCTTATATCTAACAGAGACCTGGCTCAATGCAGAGTCAGAACAGGATCTGGTTCAGGCTATCCCCCAAGGGTATCAAGTACTACGCCAGGATCATAAAGTGGGGAAAGGGGGTGGTCTAGCGATCATTTATAGAGACTGCTATAAGTGCCGCAGCTCCTCCAATCTGATACCGGATTGTGAAAGTCTCTCCTTCGCTATAAACTTCTCTCCCACCAATACCTTTTCGGGGATACTCATATATCGTCCCCCCGGAACTTTATGACAATTTCCTAACATCCTCCCTTCCATCATAGCCAGCCTAACATGCACTCCAGCGAATTTTACACTATTAGGAGACCTCAACATTCACTTTGACAACACCTCCGATCACACTGCCCTAGACATGATAGCAAGCCTCTCTGCCCTGCAAATGACCCAACTAGTACTTGACCCGACTCACATTAAAGGTCACCTACTTGACCCTGTTTTCAGTAATTGTATAGATTTCACAGTGGGCACTCCCTCCCCTCTCCCGTGGCCGGACCATTTTTTGATTACCCTCTTCTGGGTCACTCCTGAAACTGGGCTAAACTTCCCTTGGATGACGGGCTAACAGACTTAGATACCTCCAGACCACCTAATAATCCAGACCCCATCTGAGCTAACGAGGAGTATGTTAGTTGGATTTTAAAATCTTTAGACGCAGTACTCCTCTTGAAATGTATTGAATCTAAGCGCAGCGCAAAGACTGCCCCATGGTACTCCTCTGGATTATGAGAATTGAAACGTAAATGTAAAGGATTAGAAAGGAAATGGAGATTGGGTTACTCCCCCTCCAGGAAAACTGCCTATAGAGAAATGCTCAGAACTTATAAAAAGGAAATTAAACTGGCACAATGAACCTTCTTTGAAGGAACAATCTCAGGCTATCCTCGAGTCTTTTCCTGCTCTCAACCTTACTATATTAGAACCTATTTTGCACCAGGTGAAATCAGGCTCCCCTAATGATCCAGCCCCTCCGCGTACTCTGCTTTCAGCTACATACAATGTCCTTCCAACTATACTAAATCTGCTTAATGCAACGCTATCTACAAGCTCTGTCCCACCCCCCTGGAAGTGCGCTATGGTAAAGGCCCTTTTCAAAAAACTTAATCTAGATCAGGGAAATCTTAGCAATTATCGACCAATTTCCCTGCTCCCCTGGTTGAGCAATATCTTGGAAAAATATGCCAACACCGTATTAGTAGAGTTCCTTGAGACATACCATCTGCTTGACAGGATTCCGTCTCATGCACGGGACCGAACTGCGTTGGTGGTAGTGACGGAGGAGGCAAGGAAGATCTTAGTCCAGGGTGGATCAGCCGCTATAATCCTCCTTGATCTTAATGCCGCCTTCAACACTGTAAACCATAATATCTTACTTCAGCGGCTCTCCAGCTTAGGAGTCTCAGGGAAAGCTATTGCCTGGTTTGGATCCTTTCTCTCTGATCGCTCTTTTCAAGTGTTTGAGCGTGACATTACTTCTCCGAGTAAGCCTCTCGACTGTGGTGTGCCACATGGCTTTTCCCTGAGTCCTACGTTAGTTAATATATATGAGCCCCCTTGCTGAGATAGTTCATCCGTTTGAAATAAAAATCACCTATGCTGACGACACTCAGCTAGTGGTGGCTCTCAATCAATTACATACTGCGCCCAACAGTCTTAGGGACTGCCTGGAGGAGGTAACCAAATGGATGTGTGTGGGTGGGTCCCAGCGTGCTCTAGTTGTGCATAAAAGGGGATGGTAACTCCTCCGCGCAGCGGACGCGCTTTACGGGCGCGCCTGACTCGCGCCGGAGTCGTGCCAGAGTCCTGCCCGTCTGCGCCCGTCCGCGGCCGAACGGGCCCAGGGGCCAGGGACTCTGTCACCCCTGTCACATATACTCCCTCTGCCCTGAGAAATGTACAAACCAAACATTGCAACCTACCCCCTGCCTGTCGTGATCGCATTTCCTTACTGGGCATTGCGTGCACTGCCTCCTCTCCTCACCCTAGTGCCCATCCCCTAGTATGCACGGATAATCAGGAGTCACGCATACGTGTCTTATACTTGAATACACGATCTTTCGTCAAACATCATGTTGACCTTTTTATCCTACTCACTGATGAGTGCCCTGATATCCTTTTAATCACTGAGACTTGGCTAACCGACGACTCACTCCCCGATATTTTGGCAGCCCTACCCCCTCACTACTATATGTTTAACATCAATCGTCCCCCCGGCCGCGCCGGTGGTGGGGTGGCAGTTATCATACGGAAGGAGTTTAAGATCATCTCCACATCCTCCTTCACTCTTGTCGATGTAGACAATCTTATCATCAGTCTTGAAACAGGAGAGGGAGCCCTTACTCTCATCGTCCTCTATCGCCCTCCGTCCCCTATGCCTTTGTTTCCTGGCATTTTTAGCGAACAATTAGCCAATCTGATCGCCTCATCTGCCCACCTCGCCATCTTCGGCGATTTTAACTATTGGTACAACGACAGCGATGCTGGCCCCCATGCTGCAGAGCTGTTTGAAGTCCTCTCTAGCTTCAACATGAATCAACTTGTCTCTTCTCCCACTCATGTCAGAGGTCACATATTAGACCACATCTGGACCTACAATCTCACTCTCTCCTGTCCTGTGGTTACCCCCTGTATTTGGTCGGACCATCACCTAATCGACACGGTGATCACAGTCAGGGGCCGTGTTAAAGCTCCTGCCGTAGCAGGCGGGGTCGCTCGCAAATGGGGCACCCTTGATTCGCAAGGTTTCCTATTTTCCTTGGCTGACACTCAACCTCCATTGCGCAGCAATGCGACAGTCCAGGCCTTGGAAAACGACTTTTCCAGTTGGATCACCAAAGCCAGTGATCTTTTTGCCCCCCTGTCTAAATTTCCCTGTTCTCGCCACAGCAATTCACACAGGTGGTTCAATACCTCCCTGAAATCCCAGCAGCTCAAACTGCGTCAGATGGAACGCAGGTGGAGGCGTTTCTACTTACCACTTGACAGAGAGGCTTACGTTGAGGCACGAAAAATATACAAAAGTGCAATTATAGCTGGGAAATCTTCATACTTCTCCGAAAGAATCTCTGTCGCCCCCAATAAGTCCAAGGAAATATTCAGAATTATGGGCGAGTTGACGTCTGATGCCAGAACTCTCTCTTCCCAGGTCCCCACCCAACAATCCTGTGATGCTCTAAATAGCTTTTTCACTGAAAAGATCATTAAGATCAAGAACACTATCCCCCCCGCCCCCCTGCTGCTCCACTTGTCCCTTCCCTTGGTAACCCATGTTCATTGTCACACTTTCCCCTCCTCGACCCTTCTTCCCTCGCCAAACTTGCCTCCCGAGTCAAATCTGGCTCCCCCAATGATTGCTGCCCTCCCTCTGTCTTCAGGGACATTTGTATGGACTCTCTCAGGAGCAACGCCGTCAAAGGGTCTCCTCAGGCCCTGATCCTTCTGGACTTGTCGGCAGCGTTCGACACGGTGGACCATAACATCCTTCTCCACCGTGTCGAATAAGCCGGTATCCGGGGTTCGGCTCTGGTCTGGATTAAGTCCTTCTTGACAGGCAGAACCCAGGCTGTTCACCTGGGCCCTTTCACGGCTACTAGGGAACCATTCATCTGTGGAGTGCCTCAGGGTTCCTCTCTGTCTCCCCTGCTTTTCAATCTTTATCTCCGCCCGCTCATCCATTCCCTGAAGAGCTGGGACATTACCGTCTTCAATTATGCAGACGACCTGCAAATCATTTTCCCTCTTAACACCCCTAACGCAGCTCTCGACTGTCAGGCGATCATGTTACATATCCAGCAATGGATGAACCTTAATCAGCTCAAGCTGAACCCAGGGAAGACTGAGCTAATTCTCCCTGACAGTAGCTCCACTCATTGGGGCCCACAGTTTTGGCCTACAGAGCTGGGTTCCCCGCCCATCCCGGCTAAATCGGCAAAGAGCCTGGGGGTTATCATAGACCCAGAGCTCTCCCTCAAGCCTCAGGTTGGGGCAGTCGTATCCTCGTGTATGTATCAGCTTCGGAGAATCAGGAAAGTTTCCCATCTACTTTCGCCTGAAGCCCTGATACAAGTTTTGATCGCCCTTGTGCTCTCTCGCCTGGACTTCTCCAACTCCTTGTATCATGGCCTACCGAAATACCTGCTACATAGGCTGCAAGTCGTGCAGAATCAGGCGGCCCGACTAGCCTTTAAGACCCCGAAGTGGCAGTCTGCAAAACCACTACTCTGTAAACTCCACTGGTTGCCGGTCGAACAGAGAGCTGCATTCAAGATCGGCTGCCTGACCTACAAAGCTGTGACTGGTACGTCCCCCGTCTTTCTGAGGTCCCTAGTGACTCCTTACCGTCCGGCACGTAACCTTCGGTCCTCCCACCGTCAACTTCTGACCGCAGTCTCAATCAAACTAAAAAAATATGGTGGTTGCAGATTTGCTCATCTGGCTCCCAAACTCTGGAACCAGTTGCCGTTATCCTTCAAATCCTCCATGTCTCTGCTGGAATTCAGAAAACTTCTTAAAACCAATCTTTTTACACAGTCTGGCTAGCTCCCCCTCTCTACATCTCTCAGTACCACCCAGCGCCAGGAAACCTATGGTGACAGAGCGCTATACAAGTCCCTCTTAAGATAAGATAAGATAAGATAAGATGAATCTGTCATGCCTCAAACTTAACGGCAAAAAAACTGAGCTTATGCTCATAGGTAATTCCCCTTCGCTCACGATCACGCCACTATGGCCCACTTGTCTTGGCCCTGCCCCCATACCAAAGGACAGTATCAAGAGCCTGGGAATTTGACTGGATAAATCCCTCAACTTTAATTCCCAAGCAGCCAAACTGTCAGCTACCTGCTTTGTCCTACTTAGGCTTTTGCAGAAAATTCTTCCCCTACTGGCTTTTTAAACCAGGGAGATTATGGTTCAGGGGCTTGTTCTATCCTGGATGGATTCTGGGAATATGAACAACAAAGGGGGACGGAAAAGGGACAATGTTTAAAGGGGTCCAGTGTACCTGTCCTAAGAACATGTAACAAAAAAGGTGTACAAAGTTCCCCTAGGAATGGTCCTGTAATAGAGTCTCTCTCTCTGAACTTATTAGTGAAATTAACAGTCTGGGAAGACAGCAAGTCCCTTGTCGGGACTAAGAAACCTCACACAACTAGTAGGCTGGATGACATGTTTCGTTCAGCCTTTATGGTGTTGTTTACATCATCGGCTTCCTGCTCCAACGTCAAGCCGGCGCTGCAATGCCTGACGGGTAACAACAAGTGTTACACTTTTATGGAGATCTTTTGTTCCTTGCCGTGGTTTGCTAGCGTGTGAGGGACCTAGAGAAGTGGGGTAGTGAGCAAAGTGTGAGTTTTAAAAAAAGTTGGTTAGTCCACAAAGTAACCTTTATTCGTGTGGCTAGCCACCTTATTAAAAAGTGCAATGAGGGGTATTGAGGGCCAAGATTTACATTAGTATGGCCTCATTTCAACCCTCAAATGTGGTCAACATGTTTCATGCCCTAAAGGCAATTCTTCAGGACCAGATAATGCTCATAAACTCATTGGGTGCCCGGAAGTGGGCTAAGGGGTATAATTTATACAACCTGGTAGGTCTATGACTAGAGCAAGCTAATAGTCCTGCATCGCCGTCAGACCTAGGGATAAAATAAAGGTAACAAAACACTGTATGTCAAAACGCTAAATATTTTGCGTCGCAATCATCCCAAGTTTAAATATAGCACCCAGGCATCAGTGATCCTCTAAGTGCTTGAAAATACAAATGTGACTTCGTGAAGAGAGAGAGACTTCAATTACATTCGTGAATATATGTCACCCCAAACATTTTTTGGAACATATATAAATACTAATCTTAACTCGAGGTATGTTTCTTTATAATAACAAAAACCCTCTCTGGTCAAGAAATTATAGCTTATTCTGAACGGCCAGTGTCCGCCGGATTAGAAGACGGGGACTCAAGGCAACGAGGCAAAAGGATGACAACCAGTACGTGTTAAGGCTTACCGTTGCAAAACCCTGTGTCAGTCTACGCGGCTTGTTCGTGTGGGACCTGCGCTAGCGGTAACTACCTGTAGGGTTAATAAGCGAGGGATCAAATCAACTTGTCAAAACAGATCGGAGTCAAGGAAAACTAAGTCTCAGGACGACCAGTAGCCCACACGGAGTCCTGCCCCGCCAGGTTAGTTCCGACAAGGGACTTGCTGACTTCCCAGACTGTTAATTTCACTAATAAGTTCAGAGAGAGAGACTCTATTACAGGACCATTCCTAGGGGAACTTTGTACACCTTTTTTGTTACATGGATTCTGGGAATGCCTTGTATTTGGGGGCCCCCCAAACCACTCTGAACAAGCTTCAGATCATACAAATTTGTGCAGCACGAACACTACTTCAAATTCCCCGCCGACTCTCTGTGAAATCCGGTTTGAAGAGCCTTCATTGTCTCCCTGTCAGAGAAAGAATTGAATTTAAGACCCTTTGCATTACTCATTGAGCATATTGGAAAACTGATGCTGTCATCAACCACTCACTGATCACTCCCTACAACCCGGCCATACAGCTTAGATCATCATCCTCTCTCCTGATTAAGAGAGTCAGATGTGGAGGTCGGTCGTTTTCATATAATGCCTCAATTCTCTGGAATTCCCTTCCTTATCACCTACGATCAGAGTCCAATCTACTCTCCTTTCGTAAACAATTAAAAACCATGCTCTTTAATAAAATTGATTCATTTCTTAAACTACTCTCCTGCCCGCGCAGTCTGCAGCGCTAGGATGCCTCAGAGTGGCTATCGCGCTCTATAAATGGTCTTTGCATTTCATTTCATTCATTACTATCAGGTCAAAATATTGGGTGTTTTTAATGTACATCTATGTCAGCAAAGCTGTGTTTTTGTAAAAGGATCCCTAGATGTAACTCCTGGGGTTACTCAATTTGAACATTCGGAGCAAAGTAACTTGATGAAGGAGTTCCTGGTGGCCAGTAACCTGTACTGTCTGTAACAGACACGGGAAAGCAAAGTTATTCCTTCTTTTACTGTTAGGAGTTGTTCCTCTACTTTTGATTTCATCAAGTTATCTGCACCCCTGGCCTCTTAAATCTCTGAGAGTAACTTGGAATAATTTTAGTGATTACAATTACATAATGTTGGATCCGGCCTGGGATCAGAAATAGATGGCAAAGAAAAAAGGAAATCAAGGAGCAGGACCAGGCAGAATTACTTCAGTCCTGTGTGATAAGTAACAGTACTTTATTCTGGGAGATTGCAAATAGAATTTTTTTTTGCTGGATCAGTAAATTCTGGGGTGGACTGCACCATCACTCCTGATAAATGGATCTCCCATTTTGAGGGATGTATAGTGAGAGGGATATGGAGGGCTCTGATACCTTGTGGGTGCCTGGAAGTGAAATTTTATCACTGACCTTTAGTATAGAAGAAGTGTGTAATGCCATCTATTAAACACAGCTGGGGGGAAGCCCCGGCCCCTGGTGGGGTTCCTCCAGAACTCTATAAAGCCAACCCCCCAACGTGTGCCAAGATACTGACTCACATTTTTAACGGGGCAAATGTGGTTTCCACTCTGCCTGGTCTAGTGCCATTATTTTACTAATCTTTTTTTTTAAAGGGTGAGGGATGACCTGCTTTGCTATCGCCCCATTTCTCTTTTAAATTCGGCTACTAAAACTTTGGGGAAGGTTGTATATCCAAGCTACAAAATGGCTTTAGGCAGGAGAGATGGACTTTGGACCAGGGTGTCAACCTGCATTTGATTGTGGGTAAATACCCTATGGCTAAGGGGGGTTGTCTGCATACGGCTTTTATGAATCTCACCTCGGCATTCAACTGGGTGAACTGATCCAAGCTTTAGCCTCTTCTTCTGGACTTGGGCATGGAAGCTGAGCTAGAGGCTTTTTTATACAGCTCCCATTCCAATCTCTCTGACTCAGTGAGGAATGATGAGAATGGCAGCTTGACTGCCTCCTGGGGTTTACAGAGGGGGATAAGGCAAGGGTGCATTTTGGTACTCCTGCTATTTACCCTATACATTAATAATTTTGGGGCGGTTTGGACTGCTGCTTATAGGGATATTCCTAGGGTAGGTTCTGAATTATCCTGCATTGTTATACATAGATGTTGCGTCTTTATTACACAGACCATTGTGGGCCTCCAACATCTCTTGAATGCCTTTGTTGATTTTATGGATTCTCTAGATATGTCAACTAACTACACTAAATCACACACTAAGACCGTGGGAAGGCAGTTGTTTCCATCCTTCACAAACTGGCTTCATGCCCGAACAGGAGACTACCCTGTTGGTAGTAGTAGAAGAAGCCAGAAAAATGCTGGATGTCGGAGACTCAGCGGCAATAGTTTTCTGAGATCTTAGCGTGACCTTCGACATGGTTAACCATCAACTATTGATCCAGAGACTTGGGGCCAGATGTAGGTAATCTCAATTTACCTATTCTTAAATACGGAATTTTAACGATTCGGTATTGAAGAATAGGTAAATGGGATGTAGATAATTTTTTGGTAAAACATACCGAATCGGTAAGATTCGGTAATTAAGAATCGGTATTTACTGATTCGGTATTTACCGAATCGGTAAATACCGATTCAGTAATTCTCATTCATTCCTATGGGCCTGTAGGTTTATAGAAATGAATGGGAATTACAGATTCGGTAAATACCGATTCTGTAAATACCGAATCGGTAAATACCGAATCGGTAATAGGGGGAACTCTTTCAAGTGTGGCAGGATGTCACATTGACA
Organism: Lissotriton helveticus; assembly: GCF_964261635.1. Taxonomy (NCBI): domain Eukaryota; kingdom Metazoa; phylum Chordata; class Amphibia; order Caudata; family Salamandridae; genus Lissotriton; species Lissotriton helveticus. Next base: position 231,436,431 of record NC_136072.1, on the reverse strand, counting down.
CCCTGTTGCACCCCTGAATAGTGCATGGATGCACTTGTGGCACACATATGTCTGCCACATGGCACAGAATAAAAAGCAAAAAATTGCTTTTTAAAAGGAATTCGTTATTTACCACCAACTAATAGTTGGTGGTAAATAACGAATCCTTAAATGTAAGAAGCACTCACTTGAGTGCTCCCTACATTACAGATTCGGTAATTTACTGAATTGGTATTTTAAGAATTCGGTAATTTACCGATTTCTTAAATTACCGATTTGGTAAATTACCGAATCTGTAATGTGGCCTCCTACACCTGAAAAGCCTAATACCGGTCGGTAACGGCCGAAATTCGGTAATTTCGGCTCTTACCGACCGGTATTAGGCTTCCTACATCTGGCCCTTAGTGAGGTAAGAGTGAGAGGGACAACAGTTAAGTGGCTGGAGTCCTTTTTAGAGGACAGATCGTTCCTAGTTTTTGAGGATAGATGTACCTCTGAAAGCTTGCCACTGAGGTGTGGGGTTCCTAAGGGTTCCTCCCTGAGCTCCATGTTTTTAATGTTTACATGAGCCCCCAGGCTGAGGTTGTTAAGCCCTTTGGCATTCAGATTGTTACGTATATGGATGATACTCCGTTGACTGTCTCCCTTAGTCAACGTGATAAAGCTGAAACAGATTTAGCGGGCTGCCTTGAATAGGTGTCTGCCTGGATGGAAGATTCGTATTTGAAGCTTAACGGGGCGAAAACGGATGTGATGTTCCTGGGTAAAACCTCCACCTTGAACGTTAGTTTATTTTGGCCCAGGTGTCTGGGTCCTATGTCCCCTCCTACAGAACAGATAAAGAGCCTTTGTGTTCAGTTGGACCACAATCTTAATCTTAAGGAACAAGCACATAAAGTGGCAGGAAGTTGTTATGGGATTTTGAAGATTATTAGAAAAATTCTTCCCCTACTGCCTTTTACCGCCAGGAGACTGTTGGTTCAAGCGTTGATTCTCTTGTGACTTGATTATGCCAATGTTCTTTATTTAGGATCTCCATGCTCAACTATCAAGAAACAGCAGACGGTACAGAATTGCGCTGCACGCCTCCTTATGCAAGCCCCAAATCGGGAATCTGCAAGACCTGTGTTGTAATCCACAATAAGAATCATTCAATAATGTAGTTGTGCTAAGTTACATTTATTGAAAGAGCACAGAGATAAAACAGCTCCTCCACTGTAGGCAGTTCACTTCTCACTCATGGAATACAGACATGTCATAGAACACAACAACATAGAACTTTAAAGAATGCAATATACTTAAAGTGGCAGAATATATTTACAATATATGGGTAGATAAATATATTAATATATTCTTAAATGCTATTTAAGAATATAATAACCTGCTATTGCCACCCTTCACTGGCTCCCGGTTGCGGAAACAGTGCAGTTTAAAGCACCTTGCATCACTCACAAGATAATGGCATCAAAGGGCCCACCCATTCTCCGGTCCATCATCTCTCCTTACTGCCCCAAGGGAAACATCCTTTACAACGAAACTTTTACAACGCAGTGCTTTTACAACGCAGGTTTTACAACGAAAACCATTACAACGCATTGCACTGGGGGGCGCTCTAGGATAGGGAATAGTTTTAATTTACTATCCAACACCTTCCCTACTATCCACGGGGACTGGAGTTGGAATAGTAAATTAAACTATTCACTATCCAGCACCCCAAAGCGCTATGCGTTGTAACAGCATGCGTTGTAAAAACTGCGTTGTAACAGCATGCGTGGTAAAAGCATGCGTTGTAATGTCATACATCCCTGCCCCAATAGGTCATTGCGGTCAGGGAATAAGTTTCTCGAAATTGTTCCCAGGATAAAAAGATCCCAGAGTGGTGGACAATTGTTCACCTATAATGCTGCAAAATTGTGGAGCAGCTACCTGATTATATTTGTCTAGAGGACAGCTATTTGACCTTCCGAAAACTTCTGAAAATGTTTCTGTTTCCGTGAATCCCATTCTCAGTTCCACGATGACTCCGCTTCTAGCGCCGGGAGGCCTGCTGGTAGCCATGCGCTTTAGAAATGCAGATTCATTTATTCATTCAAGGCAGTTGGGATTTCGTTTTTTGATGAAGGGGTCAAACTTACCAAAGTCTCACATTGGGGGTCCTTGTCGATGATAAAGGGTCCTGGATTGCACAAAAATCCCTCAAGAAGACAATTTTAATGAGGGCAGTAGGTGCGACGATGGATTTTGCCAAGAGACTCAGGGGCAAACTGGTGCAAGCCCTAGTAAAGGTATATTGAGAGAAGTGTATTCCAATGGCAAGTTATGGGTGTGATGTTTGAGGGTATAAAGATGTAGGAGAGCTCCAGTTGGTTGAAATGATTTTCTGCATAGACTTCTCACCATCCCTGCTAGTACTCCATTGTTTATGGCTTGCGAGATTGGTTGGATTAGGTTATATCTCTGATCTTATTGCTTTGGCAACCATTATGTGATAGCTGAAAATTTTATCTAGCCCAGTTCCTAAACCATCTTGTAATTGAGGACTGCAGATCACCTGCAGGGGAACTGCGTATCCCATGGCTAGGGTACGTCAAGGAGATGCTGAAAAGTGCAGGTTGTTTAGCTTTGTTTACCAATCCAAGACCATAAGGACCAAGGTAGATGCACAATATAAAAAATATGCTTTTAGGCAAGCGAACTTGTTAAACCCACTGTGAAACAAAGTTTGTTGCGGAAAGCATGTCTTCAAGGGCAACCCTATTTGTTGATTGTTAATAACGCTCACCATCATTTCTTTTTATTGACAAGATTCAGGTTCAATACAATACACTGGTTTCTGGCTGTCCCAGAGTATTTTGTAAGCCGGGAGATTTAAAACCATGCTCTTGTGATAATTTTGTGAGCAAGACATTACACATTTTACACATTTTATATTTTTTTGTGATTTTTATGGCAAAGATGTATTTTCCTGCTGGTAAGAAATAATTAAATTGTACAAGCGAGACCAACATTCCTGTACATACAACTGCTTTCTTTCCCCTTGGTATCATTTGGGGTTGCAAGTTTCCTTTTTGGTGCACTTAGACCAAGGAAAAAGCTATTTAATGATTAGAGGGTCTTTAACTAACTATGGGCCTCATTACAATGTTCGGTGTATACTGTATTGATCTGGAACTGCCCGATCATAGGCCGGTGGTTCTGACCTCACAATTTAGATGCAACCGGGCAGTTGGAAACATCCATTTGGTTATGACAGGTTGTGTGTGTGTGTGTGTGGGGGGGAGGGCGGAAAAGGCCCACAGCACAAGCACGGCTCCCTCGACCTCCCTCGACCTCTCGCAGTCTGGCTTCCGGGCCAACCACAGCACCGAGACCGCCCTGATCACAGCTACCGATGACATCCGAGCCCTGCTCGACAACGGAGAAACAGCGGCCCTCATCCTCCTGGACCTATCCGCGGCCTTTGACACTGTCTGCCACCGTACCCTAGTACAGAGCCTCAGCAACGTCGGAATCCAGGATAAGGCACTGGAGTGGATCATCTCCTTCCTCGCCGGAAGGACACAGAGAGTCCGCCTCCCCCCGTTCAGATCGGAGGCCACCGAAGTCATCTGCGGCGTCCCTCAAGGCTCCTCGCTCAGCCCAACACTCTTCAACGTCTACATGAGCCCCCTCGCAGCCATCGCACGCCAGCACAACCTCAACATCATCTCCTACGCCGACGACACCCAGCTGATCCTCTCCCTCACCAACGACCCCGACACCGCCAGAGCCAACCTACACGAAGGGATGACAGACGTTGCCAAGTGGATGATGAACAGTCGCCTGAAACTGAACTCGGACAAGACGGAAGTCCTCATCCTGGGATCTTCACCCTCCGCCTGGGACGACTCCTGGTGGCCCCCCGCCCTGGGCAGCGCACCCAAACCCACAGACCACGCACGCAACCTGGGCTTCATCCTGGACTCCTCACTCTCCATGACCAGGCAAGTTAACGCCGTCTCCTCGTCGTGCTTCAACATCCTGCGCATGCTATGCAAGATCTTCCGATGGATCCCCACCGAGACCAGGAAGACGGTCACCCAGGCCCTCGTCACCAGCCGTCTGGACTACGGCAACTCCCTCTACGCCGGAACCACCGCCAAACTCCAGAAGAGACTCCAGCGGATCCAGAACACCTCAGCATGACTCATCCTGGACATCCCCCGCCGCAGCCACATCTCCGGACACCTGAGAGACCTGCACTGGCTCCCGGTCAACAAGAGAATCACCTTCCGGCTCCTCACCCACGCACACAAAGCCCTACACAACCAAGGCCCAGGATACCTCAACAGCCGCCTCAACTTCTACGTTCCCAAACGCCAGCTTCGATCGACCAACCACGCCCTCGCCGCCGTCCCCCGCATCCGAAAAGCCACCACAGTAGGAAGATCCTTCTCCCACCTGGCCGCCAAGACTTAGAACTCCCTTCCGACCCACCTCCGACTGACCCAGGACCACCTCGCCTTCAGGAAGCAGCTCAAGACCTGGCTGTTCGAGCAGTAGCGGACCCCCTCCCCCCAGCGCCTTGAGACCCTCCAGGTGAGTAGTGCGCTATATAAATGCTTTGATTGATTGATTGATTGATTGAAGCTGCCGTAGCAAAATGAATTTTTGGAAACATCCCAGCACCGTGTGGCAGGCACCTCATGTTGCCTGGTGCTGGGATGTTTAGGGGCACCATAGGTGCTCCCCAGGCACCATAGCGGAGGACCAGGGGGGCCTGCTAGAGGCCTCCAAAGTCACTTTCTGCCTGCCTTTTCATGGTGGGCAGACATGGTGGGCAGACAGAGGAGTGGCATAGAGTGGAGTCGCTTAGAGTGGAATAACAGAGGGTGGAGCTTGGTACAGTGGAGTTCCATACAGTGGAATAGCGTATTGGTGTATAGTGTAGCAGTGCACTGTGGAGTGGCGTAGACTGGAGTGGGTTAGAGTAGAGTGGCATACAGTGGAAAAGCTTAGAGTGGTGGGGCACATAGTGGGGTATTATAAAGTAGACTGGTGTACAGTGTAGTGAGGTAAAGTGAAGTGGCATAGATTGGAATAGCACAGAGTGGAGTGGTGTAGAGTGGAGTAGCATATACTGGAGTGGCACACTGCGCAATAGTGTAGTCTGGATTGGGGTAATGGCCAAGTGGTGTAGAGAGGAAAGGTGTAAAGTGTTATAGCATAGAGTGGAATGGCGTACATTGGATTAGCTTATAGTAGAGTGGCATAGAGTGGAGTGAGGTATAGTGTAACACCATACAGTGGAATAGAATAGATAAGATTGGCATACAGTGGATTGGCGTACAGTTTAGTGGTATACAGTGGACTGTTGTAGAGTAGCATACCGTAGAGTGGAGTGTTGTAGAGTGGAGTGGGTTATAGTGTAGAGGGGTAGACTGTAGTGGCATACAGTGCACTAGCATACTATGGAGTGGCGTACAGTGGAATAGTGCAGAGTGTACTGGCAAAGAGTGGAATGGCATACAGTGGAGTAGAGTACAATGGAGTGCTGTAGACGGGAATATCTTTGAGTGTCACTGGTGTACAGTTCAGTGATGTATCATGGAGTTGCATATAGTGGAATAGGCTAGAGTAGAGTGGCGTAGAGTTGAGTGTTATACAGTGGAATAGTGTAGAATATAGTAGGGTAGAATAGATTGGCTTATAATAAAGTGACGTGGAGTGTAGTGCCATAGATTGGAATGATTTACAGTGTAATAGCGTGCACTGAATTGTCATAGAGTGGAGTAGCGTGTACTGGAGTGGCATAAAGTGCAAAGCTGTACAGAGAAATAGCATATACTGCAGTGGTGTACACCGAAGTGGCATACAGTAAAATTACGTAGAATGCAGTGTCATAGAGTGGAATTGCGTACAGTGGAATAACATATAGTGGATTAGCATAAAGTGGAAGGGCACACAGTGTTTTGGTATATACTGGAGTGTCATAAAATGGAGTGGCATAGAGCATTATGGCATACAGTGTAGTGATGTAGAGTGGAGCAGTATAAAGTGGAATGGGGCAGAGTGGAGTGGCTTACAGTGGATTATCATAGAGTGGAGTGACGTATAGTGGAATGATGTAGAGCGGAGTGCCATAAAGTGTAATTGCGTAGAGGGGAGTCACATAGAGTGAAGTGGCATAGGGTGAAGTGGCATACAATAGAGTGTGGTAATTCAAAGAGATGTACTGGGAAAGTGTGTTAACGGATGTAGATGTACTGTGGCAGTAAAATAGATTATTTTGTGTAAATGCTAATTTTTGTTAGTATATGTGAATAGTGTAAGTAATGTTAAAGTTATAATTGTTAAAATACTTAGTTATATATTGTGCTATGGAATACCACGGTACATGAATAAGGAGAAAATGTACCCCTATGTAAATTTCCAGGCCCAAGAGTTAGGGGGAAAGACAATTACTGTAAAGAAGGACTCTTGTCAGACCTATATTTCTTTATGTATTGCCTACTAGGGCCCACGTGCAAGAAATTTCCACAGCACAAATATCATACACTGCAAATTATTCAAAAATACCTTTTATTTATATTTTTTTTTGCCTAAAAAATATTTTTCCTTTTTTTAATATAAAATGGTTTTCTACAGTTTTTTGTTCATATCTATTTATTATTCACACGTATGTACCTATGTTACACTATTCATATGTAAACAGATAAATAGTAAGTACCATTACATAAATGCAAGGATTTCGGTTTCTTTGTAAACATTATATCTTTTGACATAGGACATGACATATAGGAATCAATATGCAATATATATAAAAATCAACAATAACCCCACTCTTAACCATCAAACAATCACTCTCACCAATCAAACCATCACACCCATACCAACATTCATGCACAGAAAAATCCAATTGTGTAAGGAAATCCTAAGGTTTTATCAGCGACCTACACTTTATCTTTATTCTGTGGTGTGATTCAATCCGAAAATTATCCACTGATGTGTTTTTTTTTAAAAGAAATTTCCCATATGAATAGTTGTGGTCAACACACATTTTGGTGGAAAGTTTATGCAACCACCTTCATCAGGACCATATTGGAAAGAAGGATAAATCTCAAGAGTGGTCGGAGGTTATCTTATATATAGGGGGAAACTTTCATCTTCCTCTTTCATTGACTTATGCGGACCAAGCATGACATTAACTTGAAGTGTGCAACAACACTTTCTCATATGCTACATTAACCATATCTGCTGTACATACGCAAGTCAAACACTTTAGCCATTGCAAGACTTTTTCTGTTTTTTTAATCTTTTATTTTCAAATTGTAAACATTCAAAATGAATTTTCTACCTTTTCAATAAATACCATCTGTACGCCACATTCTGCATTCTGAGTGGGTTGACTTAGACGTTCATGCTTTCATAGTTCTTAAAATAAGTATGAAGCTTAATTCGGTGATGATCATTTTGTAACCTTAGCAGCTCAAGAAAAATATGAGCAAAAGCAATTCGATTACAGTTGGGATGCCTTAACACACATCTATACACATTAGGACAAGACTGGGCACAGTGCATGCAAACAAGGACACACAACGTTTGAAAGATTACAGGCATGTGACAACTCACAAAATACTGCTCTTCTAACCCACGTGCCATCTATCTGATCTGACATCCTTCTGCATTCCTTATCAGTAAAACTGGCTGTCAGATGTGCTCATATCACTGCAAAAAATATATTGGCTATAACATGTAAAGGAAACGCTCTATCTTACAAACACAAACTCCTCTCACACACTGGCCAGTCCTTTACTGCTATTTAGCACTACTTTCAACACCGATTACCAAGAGGAGAAAAGACTGCTCCCATAAGTAGCCAGGTTGAATCTGATTCTGTGATTAGCTGCTCTTGTTTACAACTCAGCAACAACCCTTGGGTCCACTATGACTACATATCACCTCGAAAGAGCACACTTACAATCAATAATGAAATTCACCAATGTGGGCTCGTCAGACCTTAAGCAATAGAGGCTTATCTCATATTTTTCAATATTCTGCAAAGTCACTATAACAGCTGTATGAGGTACCTAAAGCACTAATATTATCATCATTGCAGGGCTGTGAGAAAGAAACTGTCTCCAGTGTAGGCAGAGTCTTGACACTCCAAGATGTTTCGGTTTCAACAACTACATTACAGGTAAATAAAATCATATTTCAACCTGTTTGCCAATCTAGGCATGTGAAACACCTTCACCAATTTATCACAATGTGATTGAAACCAATATTGATGAGATGCAGTATTAAGTACAGAATATCACAAACAAAATATTGACACGTAAGTCTTGATTTTCTTTCCCAAGCTCCAAATCGATATACGTACGATTACATGAATCTTCAAGGTAAGTATATGTGAAGATATGAACAGTAAAGCTATACTTTCCTTTATCCAACAATATTTTCCCTCGATATTCTGTCCTCAGTATTCTTGTAACACAATGGTGCCAATTTGGTGCCAATTTACAGTAGTACAATCATAGATCACAAATATTCACAGTATATCTCCTGCTGAGGACTATTACAAGGATCCTCAGTGTCCCACGTGTTATTCAAACTATTCTTGAACCTGCAGTCTCTCTGATATGATCTTTCAACCTCACCTTCCACAACTATGCAAATAAAACCCCAGCAAACTTAATTAAGAGACTTTATTATGAGTCTTTAATTGATTTATAGTGATAACAGTCGGCAATTGCATGATTCATCAAGTTGCCATTAAGCAAAAAGATGATGAGAGAGCATCTAATAACATATGAAGCAGCCTTTGAAATGTAATACCCACACCAACCTCACACTTCCTCAAAATCCACCCACTAGACATACATGGTACCCATGAAGAATCCAGCCAAAGAAATGAAACACTGATGTCCGGAGTCACCATCACATACTTTCTTTCACAGGGCTCCAGTTAGGTGACCTTGCATGTTACCCCTTGAGACGTCCTCCCCGCCTGAAGCATCACATAAAGATACGGATCAGCAACTGAAAGAGTCACTGAAACAATGGGCAATCATCCTGTCCCAGAACCCATCCATACCAAGTCTAGAAGGAAATCTGGCATCATGGAATGGAATGGAATGAGGATTTGTAAAGCGCGTTGGCTACCCAGGGGCGTCCCAGCGCTATAAGGAGCTTGAACTGGTCCAGAGATGTGGGAAGGGAGAGGCAGGGTGAGGTTTTAAGCCGACGTTTTGCTGAATAGCCAGGTTTTGAGGGTTTTCCGGAAGGTGAGGAGGTTGGGTTCGGATCTGATGTGTATAGGAAGGGAGTTCCAGATCCTGGCTAGGTTGTAGGAGAGCAATCGACCACCACATCTGGCCTTTCTGATGCGTGGTACTGAGGCGAGATGGGAGGTCGCGGATCTTAGAGAGCGGGTGGGCTGGTAGGCTTTCACAAGGAGGGAATTGATGGGGGGGCCTGTTCCCCAGTAGGAGCGATGTGCGATGCACATGCTCTTAAATTCGATTCTGGCTTTCACCGGGAGCCAGTGAAGGTCTCTCAGTCTGGCTCTTACTGAGGTTCGGCGAGGAATATCTAGGAGGACTCTTGCCGCACAGTTTTGAATAACCTGGAGTCTGTTGATTGTGGATTGGGGTGCTCCGAGGTACAGAGCATTTCCACAATCGAGGCTGGAGAGGATAAATCCTTGAACCATAATTTGTCTCGAGTGGAATGGAAGAAGGGGGAGAATTTTGCGTAACAGTCTCATCAGCCCAAAACAGGTGGCAGCTAGCTTGGTGGCCTGATGGTTGAAGGAAAGGGTGTGGTCAAGCCAGATGCCCAGGCTCTTGATTTGCTCCTTGGGTTGCGGGGGATTGCCTAAACAGAGAGGCCAGATGGGGTCAATGGTTTTTGCGATGTTGTTTCCCAGGAGCATTATCTCTGTTTTGTCCCCGTTAAGTTTGAGACAAGAGCCGGACATCCAGGTGGCGACTGCTTCCAGGCATTTGTGTAGGCTGTGATGAGAGTTTAGGGGGGGGTCCAGTGATACCACTAGCTGCGTGTCGTCCGCGTAAGAGACGATCTTCACACCAAATGGGCGGACGACATCAGCTAGGGGGCGCAGATAGACATTAAAAAGAGTAGGGCTCAGGGAGGAGCCCTGAGGTACTCCACAATTAAGGGGTCTACTGGCAGAGGAGAAATCCCTCTCAAAAACCCTGAAGGATCTGTCAGTCAGGAAAGATCTCATCCAGCTGAGAGCAGTCCCTGACAGTCCTATTCCTTCAAGACGATGGAGCAAGATGTTATGATTGACGGTGTCGAAGGCGGCACTTAGGTCGAGTAGGACGATGGCCGTGGATCCACCATCGTCCAAGATCCTTCGTGCCTCCTCCATCACCGCAATCAGTGCCGTTTCCGTTCCGTGACGGGGCCTAAAGCCGTTCTGGGAGAAATCTAGGATGTTATTGACTTCTAAGAAGTCGGTAAGAACGGAGTTGACATGCTTCTCGAGAAGTTTACTGAGCCATGGTAGGAGGGAGATGGGACGGTAGTTGGCGGGGTTAGAATGGTCAAGATTAGGTTTTTTTAACAGGGCTCTGACCATTGCTCTTTTCCATAGAGGCGGGACAGTACCAGTATGGAGTGAGGAGTTGAGCAGGCCTAGGATAGTGGGCGAGATCAAATGTGTGATCTGGGTGAGAGTGCTGGGAGGAGCTGGGTCAGTGGGTGATCCAGATTTAACCTGTCCCATAAGTTTCCCCAGCTTGGTAAGATCTAAAGGAGGAAAGCTGTTGAGATCATGAAGAAGGATTGTTGTACAACCTGTATTGACGGAATCTGTGGGTGGAGTGATGGGGTGGGGGAAAGAAGGATTAATGGTTTCTATTTTCTGGTGGAAAAACTCAGCTATTTCCTCACAGTGGGTCTGAGTATTTTTATGATGCTTCGATGGTTCTGGAAGTTGCAGGAGGGTTTTGGCTATTCGATAGATCTCTTTAGGTTTGGAAGCTGCGTTCTCAATCTTGAGTTCGAAGTATTTAGCCTGGGCTAGGTGAATTTCCGTTTTGTAGTTTTTGATTGCTGTTCTGTAGCTTGATTTATCTGACGGAAGATAGCTGAGGCGCCATTTCCTCTCCAGTCGTTTGCATACACGTTTGGCCTCTCGTAGTTCATTTGTGTACCACGGGGCTGTAGGATTGCCCCGCTTGGGGTGGGAGTTTTTTAGTGGTAAAACTGTATCAAGGGAGCTGGTGATCCATAGGTTGTAGTTATCATTGTCTTGGGTGGGGAAAGAAGTGTTGGTGGGTTTGGTACCTTGTAGAAGATCCTCCCACTCAGATAAGCGGAGTTTAGACCAGTTGCGTGATCGTTGCGTCATCGGGGGTTTGGGGAGGGGGTGACAGGGCAGGGTCCAATTGAGCGGGATGAGGAAGTGGTCAGACCAGGGAAGGGGAGAAGAATTTCCGATGTGAAGGTTGTTGCAGTTGCTGAAGACGGGGTCCAGGAGATGGCCCTATAGATGGGTAGGCCCAGTGACACGTTGGTGTAGTTCGAGGGCGCTTAAGCCTAGGGATACTTCCCTTGCTATAGAGTCATTTGGGTCATCCAAGTGGATGTTAAGGTCACCCAAAATTGGAAAATTGGCAGTGTTAACTGCAAGACTTGCCGCTATCGAGGTAAGGTCTGTTAGAAACTTCCTTTGTGGTTCAGGAGGACGATATATAAGCATACCCGAAAAGGTATGAGTGGCATTTAGTTTTATAAAAAAAGGAAGGCATTCGCAGTCTGGGAAGTCTACAGGGGTACTGGTGACAATATAATCTGATTTGTAGATTATGGCTAGGCCACCACCGATGCCCTTTTTCGGTCGAGGCGGAGTATTTGATAGCCAGGTGGAAGTGCTTGCACCAGGTCAGGTTCCGAGTGTTCCTGTAACCAGGTCTCTGTAGCGAAAAAGACGTCTGGGCTTGTCTCCTCTAACAATAGCAAGATTTCCGCGGAGTGTTTAGGAAGCGAGCGGCAGTTAAGCAGCAGCATAGAGAATGATGTGGGATTTTTTTTCCATGAGAGAAGCGAAAACCGCACTGATTACAGGCGGAGTGTTGGGTAGAGGGGTCCCATGTGTGTAGACAGGATGGCACAACTGTTTGATTTAGTTGGCGAAGGGACTGCGGGTGATAGGTTATGGTCTGGCATGATGGTTGACTAGGGGGGGTGGCCCCTGGCCCCGGTCGGTCGCGGACGGGCGCAGACGGGCTTGCCTTAGGCATTCTTGGTAATCAGGTAGGGTCTGTCTAGTGAGCGAATTGTGATGTGTTTGCATGAAATCAGAGGACATCCTAAGAATGGGCTTACAAGCTTGGGGTGGTGGGATAGAGATGACAACAGAAGTATGGAAGATAAGAAGAGTGCTCTCGGGGCACATGTGTGAAACAGAACAGGAGTCTCACTGATCTACACAATTCCAGTGTGTTCTCCTTGTTACCCATATTATTCTGGCCCAAGAGCAAGAGTCAACCATAGAGAGTCAAACACTGTTTCAGTCAGAAGTGGAGCGTTTTATTAGAGCTAGTGATAATCCATCAGATATTGGATCTGGCATAATAGAAATAAATGTTCACCGGTTACAACCCAGGATTAGTCAAAGTGGAATGTAGTTCTCAAATATGCATGCATGGTGTTGAGGGGGGTGGAGGACATTTCTCCATCCTATTCCAATTGGGTTCTCTTGGGCTAGTTGAGGAGCATATAATTGACACAATCCATAAATGTGCAGTACCAGTTAGCTAGGGAGAATGTTGGCCCAGCTTCTAAACACAGTATATCTTCCATGTAAGATTTCATCATCTATGCAATCTCCTTGCACCATGATAATTTCAAATATTCCTAATCAGATAATGCCTGACAAAGCAAAACAGGGAATTGCACCATTGAGTACACAGTTACCACTAGCATTAGTTTCAATTGGGTTGGCCTGCTAACTTTTCTGGAAGCAGATAATATCAAAGCTAAAATCTGTCTGCAAGCAAGATGACTGGTCACTTCCATTGATTTAAATGATCTTCACTCATTTGTAAGATCTCAGGTTTCTTATTTAATACTGGAATCTCTTTAAACTTACACAAGACTCAGATTGGGAAAGAGAAACACAGAGACAGAAAGACAGTTCCTGCTAGTCCTATACTCACTATTTGGTGTTCCATCAGCCCAGGCACCTACGCGCCACATATATTAAATTACTGTTCTCAAAATGTGATCACAAATTGTGAACTTACTTTTTTTTTTTTTTTAAATCTTTATTGATATATAGGCAGCTTAAGCAGTTATCGTGTTACAATACAACATTTTTTTTCTTTTTTGTTTTTCTTTTGAGAAGTTGACTGTCTTGCAGCACGTACCTCGTACCACAAAATTTCAAAACAATAGTACTATACATTCCTCGTGGTACGAGCGTGCCCATTCGTGTTCGTTTATAGCACTACAACTGAATATCACTGATTATTGTCTTAGTTACTGTACCCAGCATGCCCCCCTACTCATAAGAACCTTTTGAACACCCCCCCCCCAACTTAAGCCATCATAACTTTCACTTTATTATCTCCCATTGTTCTCAATCAAGTCCGCAGCCTTTTCCAGCTCCACTCAGGCTCCATATAGTAATTCACTCCTGTATTCTGCCCTCAGCAGTGCTCACACCTCAGTCTCACCCTCACTCATCTTCCCCCTCTGAGTCTATATCTTCTCCCTCCGGCAGTGGTTCGCATATGTCCCCGCGATATACATTCCATGCCATGCAAACCTTGTTCCACATCCGGGGGGAGGCTCTGAGGACATAGACCGCCCTCTCTGTCACCATTAGCTCGTCCATATTTTTAGCCCATCTGCTCGCCGTGGGTAGGTCTGGGGCCCCCCACTTCTGCGCGATGTCTCGCTTAGCCACTGTCATGGCCAGCGTAGCCCACAGTATCCCATACCTGCCCAAGTCATTGGGCTCCCAAACATTTAGGAGACATTTGCGCGGGTCAGGCAGAACAGTGATTTTAAGTGCTTGAGAGATAGTACGCAGCACACGTCTCCAGTATTCCTGTATATGTGTGCAATCCCATAGTGTATGGAACAATGTACCCTCCTCCCCGCATCCCCGCAGGCAGAAGGGGTGTGGCGCGCTCTATGTATTTTATGAAGCAGTGTTCTGGTATAATAAATGCGGTGCAGGATCTTGAGCTGCACCAGTCTGAACTTTGTCGAAATTCCCACCTCTCTTGGGGAGGCCAATGCCTCGTTCCATTCTGATTCATCCATCTCCCCTACTTCCCTTTCCCATTTCTCTTTCAGTTTTTGCGTGGGGTCAGCTAGGTTGTTAGTTAGCTTTTGTAGGTAAGAGAAGTCGCTTTGTGTTGCATGAAATCAGTTAGCAGTCTATCTTCTAGGGGTGAGGATTCCGGTAAGTCCGTGCCCGCCGGAATCGCCCGTAGCAGTGCATGCCTGATTTGGACATATCTATACGTCTCCGTAGACCTAAGGCCGTATAAATGTTGTAGTTGTGGAAATGATATTACTGTGTCTTTGTCCCACATATCCCCAACTGTGGAAATGCCTATAAGGTCCCACTGTGTAAACCCCTTGCATATTCTCAGGGACCCCAGTGCCTTTGTGTCCCATAATGGTGTCATTTTCGTTATTTTCCCTTTCCAACCCATCCGCGCCTGCGCTACGTGCCACAGTGTCGCTGTGTGTCCCGTTGGGCCAGTCAGGCGCCCAAGCTGCTGTCTATTGTAGAGTACCGAGAGCATACAATCCGTCCCCAGTTGAGACCAGTCTGCTTGGTAAGCCGGGTCGTTCTATGGGGCATGGATCCACTGGTTAATTATTTTAAGTTGAGCTGCCCAGTAGTATAGCTGTATGTTGGGTAATGCTATTCCTCCTTCATACCAACTTTTTACCAGTTTGTCATAGGCTATACGTGCCGGGCCAGCGTTCCAGAGCAGGTTGGAAACCAACTCCGCAATTTGCCTAAAATAACGTGGTGGGACAAGGTATGGGGTGTTTTCTAATATATATAGAAACCTGGGCAGTGCCATCATTTTATATAAGGCTGCTCTCCCCAGGAGGGTCAGGGGCAGTGTGGCCCAGTGTTTAACGTCTGCACGTAGGCGTTCCATAGGCGGTTTCAAGTTGTCGTTAAAGAAGGCTGTGGCATCCCGCGTGACAACTATGCCCAGGTATTTAAAGGAGGACAACGACGTCATCAAAGGGCAGTCCGTCTGTAGGTTTGGCGCCGGACCCTTCAGTGGATATATCACTGATTTCGACCAATTTAAAGTATAGCCCGAGGACCTCCCGTGTGTGTTGCAAAGCTCCAATAGGGCCGGGATCCCGGCATCAGGGTCGACCATATAGACGAGCATGTCGTCTGCATACAGTGACACTTTGTCTTCCCCTCCATCCTCCCATTTAATGCCCCGGAACAGGGGCGTCTTCCGAAGCAGGATAGCCAAGGGTTCGAGCACCAATGCAAACAGCAAAGGTGACAAAGGGCACCCCTGTCTGGTCCCTCTGTCCAGTGGGAATGTTGGCGAGATGTGGCCGTTCGCTATCACTTGCGCCACCGGTTGTGTGTATAGGAGTCGTATCCAGGCTATGTATTTCGGCCCAAAGCCCATATGTGCGAGAACCTCGAAGAGATACTCCCACTCTACCAGGTCAAAGGCCATTTTGGCGTCAAGCGAGATGATGACAGCCCCCTCTGTGAGGAGGTGCGCACAAGCCAGTACTCCATGGACCCTCCTCAGGTTCAACGCTGTACTCCAATTAGGCATAAAGCCTGATTGGTCAGGGTTGATCAGGGCATGTAGGTGTGGCACCAAACGATTAGCTAGAATCTTGGCCAGGACCTTGGCCTCCACATTAAGCAGCGAGATTGGGCGATAAGAGGCACAGTCAGTCGGCGTTTTTCCGGGTTTTGGTATGGCTATGATCGTTGCCATACGCTGATCAAGTGGTAGTTCCGCCCTGTCTCTACTCTCTTTATACATTTCTAACAATGGTCTGCTAAGCTCCGACGCCATGGTTTTGTACCACTCCATGGGTAGTCCATTAGGGCCTAGTGCCTTGCCTGATTGCAATGCCTGGATTGACAATTGTATTTCCTCTTCTGTCGGGTCTTTCTCTAGGTCTAGCCGAGCCTCATGGGAGATATTGGGGACGTCAATTGCATTCAGCGATTCCGATGCCATTGGAGCGGTGATGATATTCTCCGGGGTGTATATTTCTTGAAAGTGAGTAGCTAAAGTGTGTACAATGTCTTCCGGGTGCGTCAGTACTTGGCCATCAGTAGTGTGAAGTTTTTGGATACCCCTTGTTCCTCCCCTTCTCTTATCTAACCATGCCAGCATTCTTCCTGCTTTGTCGCCCACATCGTAGATTCTGTGTGCTGTGTTGGTGATGTAACCCTGAACCGTCGTTTTGAGGTGATTCTGATATTGCTGCTGTCGTAATTGCAATGTGGGCGTTGTGGCCGGGGTGGGATTCGCCATATGGGCGGTGTTAGCGTCATTTCGTAACAGTTCCTTCTCCGCGAGTTCCCTCCGGGAATCCCGTTTGTGTCCCGCTATTGATGCTATCGCTGCGCCCCTGAGGACCGTCTTGTACGCTTCCCATAAGACTGACGGTGAAGTCACCGTGCCCGTGTTTTCTGCAAAGAAGTGTGCCGTCGCCAATTTGAGTTGTTTCCGGATCTTAGGGATTTTTAGATAATTCGGATATAGTGGGTAGATTCTAGCGCACTTCTTGTCCCCGGTGGTGAGCGATAAAATGAGTGGCGAGTGGTCAGATATACCTCTGGGCAGGATATCGAGCTTGTCTACTGTTCCCTGCCCCATCCCCAGGAATAGGAATTAGTCTATTCTAGATAGACTGTTGTGTACCGCTGAGTAATAAGTGTATTGTGTCGCCGTGGGGTGCAAATGCCGCCATATATCCGTGATGCCTAGGGCTTCTAGAAAGTCAGGTAATGCTGTGTTCCTTCTTGGATTGTCTCTAGTGGGTAATGTGTCTACCTCCGGGTCCATTATGGCATTCAGGTCCCCCCCCTATAATCGTGTCCCCTTCTGGTAGGTCCAGGAGGAATTTACCTAGGACAGGCAGAGCTATGGAGTGAAGTGCCGGGGGTATATAGACAGAGACTACATTCAGCGGTCTCCCCTCCCATTGGCCGCGTAGAGCGGCGAAACGACCCTGGTCGTCTGTCACACGGTGAGTGATGATAAAGGGCGATTGTTTTTTTATTAGTATTCCTGTCCCCCTCGAACCGGTGGTAAATTCTGCATGTGTTGCCATCTCATAGCCGCGCCTATCAAGTGCTTTACATGTTGTCCCTGCCATATGTGTCTCCTGGAGGAGGACTAAATCTGGGCTCTGGCGCTTTATGGCTTGCAACACTAACCCCCTCTTTATTTTGTCCCCTAGGCCTCTGACGTTCCAAGTTAAGAGGCGCAGAGGAGGCACATTTATTTTTCTGGAGTTAGCCCGTGCGGGCGCTACATGCAGTGGTTGGGTCATGGAACTGGTGTGTTAATGGATTGCGTATTGTGGCGCTTATGGCAATGCCGACCTGACGTGTAACGCTAGATTGTAAGCGTGTGGTTCCACTTCGGGAGATAGTGTATTGCGTGGTTTGAGTGATGGCTAGAAACAGAAACAAGAATAACATAACTTTAACTCCTTCCCCCCTCCCTGCTCCTCTGCTCCACGGACAAACCCCCGCCCGTGACCCCAACTTCGCAGAGTGCTTTAGTCCTTCCCCAACTATCTTACTTTCTCGTGGGGTTGGTGAGTTCCTTACAGGCACTAACTGTGCCCACCTTACTCAGCTGCTTCGGGACCCAGGTCCATCGTGTCTCATCTTGTCCCGCTCCGCTTTAGGAAGTCATCAGACCGGGGCCGGTTGCCCCGAATCGAAGAGATCCTGCGTCGCTTCAAGATCAGTTCCGTCCGTGCCGTCCTGACGCGTCGAGTGTTCGACCTGTTTATTCAGTTGTTTGCCGTTACGTTGATCGGGCCGATCCCTGTGTGTACGATGTTGTTGTCCACTCCGGCGCCATCCATCGAGCCAGTCTCGGGCCACTTCCGGATTATTGAAAAACCAAGTCTTTCCGTCAGCGACCACCCTCAGTTTGGCTGGAAATAACATGGAATATGGAAGTTCTCTGTCTCTCAGCGCTTTTTTAATCTCTGTGAACGATTTGCGGCGTCTGGCTACCTCCGCCGTGTAGTCCGGGAAGAAGGCCAGGGTTGCGTTATGAATCTTGACGGGGGGGGAGACTCTCGCCGCCTGCAGGATGGCGTCCCTGTCTCTGAAATTAAAGAGCCTAGCCAGCACAGGTCTCGGAGCAGCACCAGTTTTGGGCATTCCGCCTGGGACTCTGTGTGCCCTTTCCACGGAGAAGAAGTGGGACAGCCCTTTTGGTTGCAATTTGGTTTTTAAGAGGTCTTCAATGTAGAGGTCCATGGCTCCCTTACCCTCCGTCTCTGGAAGGCCAAGGATTCGCACATTATTTCTTAGTGAGCGTCCTTCTTGGTCATCCAGCTTGTCTTGCAGAAGCTTGGTGAACTTCTCCATCCGCTCCATGGCCGTTTGTAGCTCCGACGTGTCCTCCACCAGTGACTTCGTCACCACCTCTACCTGGGATACTCTTTCTGTCATCTTTTGAAAGTCCGCTCGCATTAGTGCGACTTCAGATGAGATGGACCCTACAGTGGTTTTGACATCCGATAGTGTTCTCATGATGTCTTCCAAGGTTACCTTCGCGGTCTCTTCCATTTCTTGAGAAGTCCCGGTGGAGTTCCGCCCGCTGGGCTGAGATCGTGCATGTTGGCTGTAAGCGAACTTGTCCAGCTTGGCCTGCGTGGAGCCACTCCTATTTGTCTTGCCCGTCATGTCGTGAGGCCCGCAGGACGTGTCCTCGACCCTCCCTCGGCGAGATGATGTAGGAAACTGTATCCGGGGCAGGGCTCTGTGGATCAAAGTCCGGCCGCGCTCTCAGAGGACTTCTTCTCTCCGTTTCCCTCTGTCCTGTAGTCAGCCCCCTCGTCGCTCCGCTACCGCTTGGTGACACAGTATCCTCAGCGGTCGCTGGTTGCCCGTGCACTTTCAGGCAATGCGACCCCCCCACTGCTATATTGTATAATGTCCAGTCTGAATGCCAGTGCCTCAAGTCGGAAGCGACCCACGCCCTCAACGCGTTTCACACGGGGCCACCCGATCCGCTCAGGTGAATGGTGTATTCGTTGGCGTGGCGTCCTGGTACGGATGTGTCGCAGTGCTGGTGCGCCACGCACTGGACGCGTGCTGTCTGAACGTTCAGGGTCTCAGTGGGGTGCTTGTAATGCCAAGTCTTAGTCCCTGGCTCCACACTAAGGCAGTATTGGCGTTATTTTGAACGCAGGAAGAGCACCGTTTTTCCTGTAGAGTAAATTTGTAGATCTATGGTGTTCCCTCCACCTCCCCGGCTCCACCGCCTCCCGCCTGACTCCGCCGCACTGACCAGTGCTGTTCTTCCCTCCGTCCCAGCCTGCCTCCTGACTGTGCGCTTGATAGTCCCCCGGGGGTGCTCGCCTTTACCTCCGTCGGCCGGACCTCGCTTCTCGGAACCCGACAGTCCCAGAGGGGCCGGTGGCGTCTACTTAGGTTTCTGCTACCGATTACCGCCTTCCGCCGGTCAGCGTCTCTCCGAGGTTCCCGCTGTGGCTCCTGCAGCGCCTCCTCCCGCCAGTCCCCGAGAGGCTTCTCTCTTCCCGGCTAGATGGGGCATTCACCGGCAGGCTCAGCAGGCTGCCGCACCCCGGGGCCGTATCGCAGGGTCCTGTCCGTCTGTCCGGTTCCCATTGTGGGTGGGTCGCAGGTGTCGGCCGGGCACCGGGAGCCGCCCCCACCAGTACGCCGGCCCGGTCCCACTTCCGCCGGGGCCGGAGGCTCACGTTAGTCCGGTGCTTCCCTCGCCTGTGCAGGCCCAACCGCTTCAGACGGCGCCGGAGTAGATCGCAGAGCTCCGTTTTTCTTCAAAAGCGGCTCAGGTGCTACCGCTTCGGACCCAGTCCCAGCCGCCGCCGCTTCAGGTGGGTTTTGCGCCAGATTAGTGTGTCGGATTGATGTTAGGCCACAGTGCCCTCAGGAGCTCTTACGTTATGCTGCCGCCATGCTTGGCTGCTGGCCACGCCCCCCCGTGAACTTACTTTTTGTGACAATTCTTTAATTTTTGAAATGCAACCTGTGTACTAGCAGGTTTTTATGCAATATCTCCAATCACAGGGGTGCACCACTACCTTCCTGATAAATGTTATCTGACATTCACTATTTGTGACCCATTCTCACTGGATAGAAACAGGAGAATGCAGGCCTGTGAGGAGTAGCAGACCACCATTACGGTGTTTGGATTCCCAAATAGGAAACAGTTTTTTAAAGCAGCATGCCTTCCTTCAATGAATCAGTGTTTCTTCTTAGAAAAGGTTTCCCAATTGGGAAAACACTGGGGGAAGTACTCTGTGGTCTGCTGGGCTGGTGCCTTCTACATGAGGTTGCCAATGGCTTTTCCATACAGGAATATGCATGAAGTGAACCTCTCCCATTTGTGAATCAGTTTCTATGTCATTTGAGGTGTTGATAAGTGATCAAAGGTTGTGAAGGGAGACGCTGTCCGAGAAACGGATGCTGCTCTTGTCCAGGTTTTCTGCCAGACCGCCAAACCATTTGCCAGCAGCAGAGCGAGGAGAGGAGAGCGAGGAGAAGGAGAAGGACGCTGCCTCTCCCCTCGCATTTCATTACATCTCTGCGGGCCGCACCTTTCATCTTTCATCTTTATCTACGGCCCGCGGCTCCACAGCCCCCACGTCCCCCGTCTGCGTCCCCCCCGGCGTCAGCGCAGACTGTGGCCTTTAACCCCTCATCCCGGCACCTTGCCGAGCTGCGGCCCACGGCTTGCACATAGGCCCGCGGCTTGCACCTAGGCCCGCGGCCTGCGGCTTCATGGCTCCCGCGGCCCCCGTGGCCCCCGCGGCTTCAGTACAGACTGCACCCTCTATCGCCTACTGCAGAGCGAGGAGGACGCTGCCTTTCCCCTCGCGGCTCCACATTACATCTTTGCGGACTTTACCTTCACCTTGGCTTGCGGCATCACGGCCCCGCGGCCCCCCGCAGCTTTAGTGCAGCCTGCACTCTTCATCCCGGTAAGCGGTCAGTGTGAGCGAGGAGGGGGCAGCAAAGTTGCTCGGGTATCCTGCTGTTTCTGGGCCAAGGTACTTCGACCCTCCTGTGGCTCCCACTGATCCTGCCATGGCCGGGCATTGCCAGCAATATTATTAAATGGAACACCAACTGGACCGACTGGACTGACTGCTTTCAGGCAGCTTTCACGTTTTCAGGCATATGAAGGTGGTCCTGGGAGCCCTGCTTGCCTGCGCGAGGGTGCGCGCGCCCCGGAGAGTCAATTCTGTCTTTGCCCTTTGAACTGCGTCATTGTTTACACAGTGAAATACCAACTGGAAAAGGGGAAGAGAGGACATTTTATTTTATTTAGTTTATCTAATGTGACAGTGGAGATCTACGGAATATATTCTTGGCAAAGTGTGGGCCCACAAAAAGAGTCACTTTCAGCAAAGGAGGAGTTTGCGCCGTGGTGTTGGTGCTGTGTCGAGAGCTGCCGCAACTGGAACTGCAGGGTGACGCTGGGAGCTTACATTGTGCCCAGAGCAGCAACAGAGTGGAGAGAACGCGGCCCGTGGATACAAATCCCTGGAGAGAGGCAAAAGAACAAATAAGTGTAGTGGCTACCGAGTGCTTCCCCTTGCTGGCCCTGCGATTCCTTGGTAGAACCTCATCCTTCCTACTTCCTTATCCTATTCCATCCTTTATTCGTCAACAAACGGAATAGCACCAGGAGTAAGAGTCTTCTAAGTCTTCTAAGCATTGGTAATGCCATGTAGGTGTTTGCGCTCAAATATAAAAGCAAAATTAGTAGTAGACTCAGAAAGTTGTAACTTGAGCGAAAAG
Source organism: Lissotriton helveticus (assembly GCF_964261635.1). Taxonomy (NCBI): domain Eukaryota; kingdom Metazoa; phylum Chordata; class Amphibia; order Caudata; family Salamandridae; genus Lissotriton; species Lissotriton helveticus. The sequence continues at coordinate 231,414,422 of NC_136072.1, read as the reverse complement.
AGTACCCTTAAGCCCCAGAAAAACATTCGTCGCCAGAGAAACGGGGATCACCTCTCACTCCTGAAAACATACCCATCGGTGATGTCAATGTTCTCAAAAGGGGTAAGATGCTCTAAGCGAGGAAAGGGGCTAAAAGAGGATGAGATAAAGAAGGTTCCAGGTGAAGAAGCGATGGACACCCATGTAATAGCGGGGAATAGGGTGGAGAGCTGATGCTTAAACCCGGAAGCTCTCTACCCCGCTGTAATCATACATCAGAATTATGGGGGTGAAATTGATGTGTTGCAACAACCACACGAAATTGATGTACGACAAATAGAAAGGGAGGGTAGCATTCCGGAAATGGAAATTGACTCATCGATGGGCAAAGTAGAGGGCCACCTCCTGGAGAAGAACGTTGAAAAAAGGAAGTCACCCTATTATCTCCATTGGCAGGATTGAGACCCTCTTGGATAATTCAAGAGGCACACAGAGATCTGTGCCTGGCTTAATGTCGACTAAATCAAGCGATCTCTCCTTTAAAGTACAACAGCGGATAGAATCCAGCTTTAGATCTGGGCAGGCGAAAACAGAGGATTATACCTTACCGGACATTGCTAATCATTTGGAAAAGAATGTAGAACTAATGACGCAGCTGAAAAAGACTGGCACTTTGGAGATGGATCCTGAACTGTTTCCGGATTCAGAAGTGTACCCGGCTCCAATAGGAGCTCAAACACATATGCCTACTATGTACAGCAGTACACCTACTAATTTATCCCAAGCTGCTGATTTATTAGATCTCTCTGTTGAAAGGATATCAGGAGCCTCAGTGGTTGACGATAATGGGGCAGGGAATTTTCTGAACGTAAGTGAGAATGCGTGGACGGGGGGATTATGGAGATTTTTTTTGCATTAGAAAGAACCCACTCCGCAATTTTATCTTTATTGGAAAAAAGTACATTAAACACTGATCACATATTGGAAGTTCTCTCGCCCATATTGGTAGGGGTTCAAGACCGTAAACAGATCAAGCAAGCCCTAACAAACCCAGAAAAGGCTCCTCTAGTATCCAGTCAAGCATGTCAAACTCACAATGGGATGCAAAACATTGATACAAATTCAGTGGAGGGGGAAATAAAATAAATGTTTCTGGGTCCTGAAAGTGCTTCTCCCGAAAGAAATCTAAAAATAAGCTTGTTCCGAGCTAATCTTCACAAGACTGCACAGGTCACTACAATAGGGGAAAACTTAAAATTAAAGGTATCCTCAGCTCCTAACCCATTACGTGTTTACCCAATTTTTAAAAAAATTAATTAAAAAAAATCAAGCCTTGAGGTACTTGATGAATTAGCTAACATCTCAGTTAGTGCACCTTTGGGAGAGGTCTCAATAGTGAGCCAAGGAAACGCAAAAAATGGCCGTAGAGGGAAGAAGAAGATGAAGAATTGACGTTTCCCGAAACGTAAACAGAAAAAACTGTGGTTCCATCCTGAAAGTGAAATAGCAAATAGCTATACATCTCCATCTATCAAAAAGAATATAAGGACTTTGGGTCAAATTACACTGAATGTGAGTCAACAACATGAGCAAGAAAATGATATTCAGCCGAATAGCCCGAATTTAGTGCTGATTGCCCCCTCGAACCAAGAGGGTAAGGAAGAACGTGAGCTAAATCATGACACAAGCAGTGACCTTAGATTAAGAAGTAAATTGGATAATTTAGGTGATCCTGTAATAGATCCAAATATAGCTCCAGGAGGCGCCGTACGGCACCCCTGTGGGCAGGATCTGTCACCAATGAGGCCCGAGTCCAGCCAGGCGATAGTTGAGGGGCGGGGAATGACTACGGCTGTTAACAGTAAAGGGGGTAAGTTAGAAAGTGATCTATCCTTGGGGCAACCAGGTATCAATCAAATTAAGAATACTGGTACAGGTGCCGGGCAAGCGAGTAGGGTTTTAATTTTTAGTTCCCTGTTCGAAGCTGAACCAATGCTATTGAATAGAAGTGCCCTCCTTAAGATACTGATTGAAATAGAGGATCTGGGGTTAATCACCCGTAAAGATATTGAATTGGTATACTTAGATTGGAGGAGTGCACCCCCTAGTACTAAAGCTACTTTTTCATCAGGAGTAGTGTCAGCACTGGTTTCAGCAAACGTTGATGGTTTTAGGAGAAGAGGAATAGACGTGATCCCCAGTGTAGTCCCTTGTAGTGTTCCGTCTAAAAGTTTTGGAAAAATTCATCAGGCGCAAGGGAATGGCTCCACTGAGTATGAGGGTGTAAACACCCACATAAAGTATGAGGACATGGAAATAACAGTAGGAAGAAACAAGGGTGTTGGAGAAATCAATATTTTAGCACCCGAGGTTCGGTGGGCCCCTAGCACAAATGGGGAAGATGAGGTAACAAAGTGGAGCTGGGTTGCAGGTACTCTGAATGGGGCAAAAACATCCACCATAAAACCCACTGAGCGGGGGTATCCACTTGGGGAACATCATATCATGGAACGTGGCGGGGTTAGGAAAATCAAGTTATAAACTTAAAGCTTTAGTAGAATTAGACCCCAAGATAATCTGTCTCCAGGAAACGTGGGCGGGGGAAGAGTTCCAGCTTGAGAATTTGTATGTGTACTGTAGCACAGCAAAAAAATCTGTAAAAGGGCATGCAAGTGGAGGCTTAGCCATCTTACTCAGTTGCGACATAGCATGGAACCCTGTGATATATAAACATCCCTCAAACTGCTGTATTTGTGCAAAGCTGAAAATAGGAGAAGATAACTTGGGGCTTGTGATGTTTCTGTTATTGGTAAATGTGTATATTCCCCCGGGGAGGGCGTCTAATCCATTGGTCGACTCCATTTGCACTTTTGTGCAAAGTTTAGGCAATACTGAAGAATGCACACGTATAATGATGGTAGGGGACTTTAATGCTAAGTTAAGTAATAGTGCAGTCCTGCCTTTCTCTAATTCGGACCTGGAGGAGGTTTGGGCTATTCCAGAGTCAGTATTTCCGGCCCAATTAAAATCTGATAAACGCGGCCTATCCCTTTTGCAAAATCTTAGGAATCTAGACCTTGTACTTTTAAATGGTAGATTCCTGGAGGACTCTCCCGCAGCTTATACTTTTAATGGGACCTATGGCCACTCTTTAATTGATTATATGGCAGTTTCCTTCCAATTGTTTAGTATGTGCATACAGTTTAAGGTACTCCCCACAAAGTTGAGTGACCATAACATCCTAGAGGCAAATATGGTTATAAAGATTGAGAAGCCCGAATTCTGGAACCAGAGGAATGAAAATGTCACTTATTCCCGAAATAATGGTCGTACTTACTGGTCCTATAAATCGCTTCCAAACTTTAAGAGGGTTTTCAAGAATATTGCTTTCAACCCAAGTCCGGAGATACCGGTTCTGAGGTATGAGAGGGTTTGGGCAGCAATTAGAAGATTAGGAAGAAATAGGCAAGGTGTGAGAGTCCCCCCAATAGTAATAATATCATGGGAAATAAAAAAATTGAATAAGGAGATCAATGGTTTAATTAGAGACCAATTTAGAGAGTCCAGATTACAAAGACAGAGAGAGATATATAGGCTAAAACAGGCTCGGAAAAGGAAAATAGCATCAGATCGGAGGATGGTTGAAGATGAAAAATGGGTTAATTTACGAGAAGTGGCTTTATCCGGGGATCCCAGAAAGTATTGGGCATTGATAGCAAAGTTTTGTGATGGGAGAGAAAAATCAGAACCCATTTTAATCCCAGAAACCGAATGGTTTATTTATATTTCCCAACTTTATGCTCCAAATTACCTAGTTGATCAGTTTGAAGAGGTCGCTAATGCCTTCCTGACTGGGGGTGATGTAGGAGCACCGACATGTTTGGAGATTGAAGGATATATTAAAGGGGTAAGATACTCTAGTGCAATGGGGCCAGATGATGTTCCTGTAGCCATAATAAAACAGGTCTGTGATGATTGGGCTATATTTTTACATCCGTTGTTTGTCCACTGTTATAATGACGGGGACATCCCACAATCTTGGAAAGGAAGTATATTAGTACCGTTATATAAGAAGGGCCCTAAAAACTCTCCGGCCAGTTTTAGACAAATTTCCCTTTTAGATGCAACGGGGAAATTGTTTGCAAAGAGTATTCTTGGCCACTTGGAAGAGTGGGCATTCGGAAACAATGATATTCCTTTGGAAAAAACAGGATTCCGTAAGAATAGTGGCACACTGGATAACTTCTCTATTTTGCAAACCTTAATTGAAAAATATCCCGTGGGTCGGGGGTGCCGTTGTACTCAGCCTCTATAGATTTCTCCACAGCGTTCAATAGGGTGACGCTGTGGAGGAAATTGGTTACAATGGGGATTCCAGGGAACCTCCTAAGATTAATAATTGCTCTCTATTCTTCGACCTGGACAAAAGTTTTATTGGGGGGGGGGGGGGGGACACAACGTCTTTCAAAGAAAATAAAAACATATAACGGGCTGAAGCAGGGGTGCCTCCTGGCCCCTTTACTCTTTTCTATTTACATCAATGATCTGCCGAGTAATGTAGGACAGAGTAAAGGGGATCCTCTCAAGTAGGTAACCTAAAATTGAGTTGTCTGTTATATGCAGATGATGCAATAATAATGGATTTAACTCCAATTGGATTGCAAAGACGACTGACCGAGCTAGTTAGGTACACAGAAGAGTATTTTTTTAACATAAATATTTTAAAGAGTAAAGTTATGATTTTTAGCTATCAAGGCTGTAAGGTCAGAAAAAATTTGAATTGGTTTCTGGGAAAGGAAAAACTGGAAGTAGCAACCTTTTATCCATATTTAGGAAAAATATTTACTAACAGGTGTTCAGCCAATAGACATATGGATCATTGCAAAGGTAAAGCGATTTCACAAGCCTCTGCAATTAATCGCCTGTACACGCAGTGTGGGAAAAGACATTTCTCACATATTATTTCAGTTTATAAAATAAAGATCCCACCAACTCTGAATTATGCTAGCGAAACAATAGATAGGCAAGAGTGGGCCAAATTTGAGAAAGTGGAAGGAAAGATCTGGCGCCACATATGTAACCTAAATCGTGCAGCGCCGATCGCAGTGCTTAGACTCGAATTTGGTCTCCTTTCCACATATGTGTTATCAATGGCTGCGTGTTTAAGGTGGGGTAATGCTCTGAGAAATGGTTCTGACAATTCACTAAGGGCAGCGTTGCACAGGGAAATATTTGTAAATATGTTGGGAAAAAGTGCTATTTTTAGAAATTATCTAAAAGCATTAAGAATGTTTGGTTTAGATATGGACAAGGCAGCGGTTTTATGTAAAACAGCCTTAAAGAAGATAATTAAGAAAACAATATATGTGGTTTCTCGTGAAAGAGGTTTGAAATTGTGCTCAATGAATAGAAGTATGGATTATATTGTTGGGAGTACCATTGTTAAAAATCCCCAACCTTATGTCCTATGGAACCTGAAACATGGAGTACGTAGGGTTATCCTGTTATTAAGATTGAATTTATTACCCCTAAGAATTGTAACAGGTTGCCGGGAGGGTATTCCCAAAAATGAAAGGTATTGTCAGCTATGTAATTTTGGTACACAAGATTTGAATCATGTTTTGTTTGTGTGCCCTGCACTCCATTCAATACGACATAGATATTTAAGGATTCGTTTTTTAAAGTATAATATTTCCACAGCAGAACAGGCCCGTAATTGCCTTCTGTCCCTCCATCCGAACTGATGTGTTTTAACATTTTTCGCTTTTTTTAAGAATTTTTAAATATTTATTAAGATTGTAAAAAGTTTTGGTGATTTGAATGTATATAGAACTTGTATTTTTGCCCATTCTGTATGGTTAGTTAAACTTCCACTGTGCATGTGCATTTTTTTAAGAAATTGTATGGCGCTGGTTACTGTTTGTAAGGACCACTTAATGTGGATGCATAGAGCACTTGCACTTTATTGCGTATCTTATAAAAAAATACCCTGCTACGAGGGGAGGTTGGGAAATATTTTCCCAAAAAGTTGCATAGTGCACTTGCACTTTTTTCTGACAAGTTAGTCATCTTTTCTTCTTTTTTGCTGCTAGTAAATTGTTGGTAAAGAGTGTTCCATAGAGGATGCTTTGAGCATGTGCATTTTTCAAGAAACTGTATGGCGCTAGTTACTGTTGGCAAGGACCACTCTATGTGGATGCATGGAGCACTTGCACTTTATTGCGTATTTTATAAAAATACCCTGTTAGGGGAGGTTGGAAAATATTTTCCCAATAAGTTGCACAGAGCACTTGCACTTTTTTTCGGACGTGTTAGTCGTCCTTTCAGGTTCTTATGTGCACCTTATGTGACACTTTTGCTGCTCGTTAACTGTTGGTTAAGAGTATTCCGTAGAGGATGCTTAGAGCATTGGCACTTGATTGCGCACTTTATAAAAACTTTTTGGTGCTAGTATTAATCGGGATAGCTTTTCCAAAAGAAGATGCACAGATTTAGGTTTTTATGTTTACAACCAAACATGTGCATCTTTTTAAATGTCGTGAGTTGTTTGATATTTATTTTTGGATTACAACCGTATAATAATCCTTCTGTGTACCTCACTTAATCAGGTTTTTCCGATAAACTATAGTGTGCTGTAATCGAAGGAAGCCTGTATATGTCGAAAGACCATCTGCATTGAAATTAAGTTGATCATCGCAGAGTATAGCTTAGTGAACAGAAAAATTGTTCTTTTTTAATTGAATGTTTTTAGTATAGAATTAGCTTAAACAATCTGTATAAATTGGTAAAAATTCATATATGGTAACTTTATTACCTAAAGCTCATGTCTTTTTAAGTGAAAATGGGAATCTGTAATTATTTGAATTTTCTGGTGTATGGAATTGTGTTTTAATTATGTATTTTATGTGGAATTCTTCGGAATTCTAAACCATAATAAAATATTGAATTGAATTGAATTGTGATCAAAGGTTTAAAACTCCCTACTACAGTCTCAGTCCATTGTTATATAGGAAGGTGACTCAAAGGGCCTCATCTACAAGAAAATGACGTAGTGTGGCATGGCAGGCCATTTAGTTGTGCTGCGCTGCATCATTTTCAAAGCACAGAGATGAGTCGTATTAACAACAATACAACTCCGTGAGATTGAGAAAATATGGCGCCCGGCTAGACGTGGGTTGCGTGTGAGCCTGGAGTGTGTGGTAGAAGCAACAAGCATGAAACAGAAGTAAACTGAAGTAAACAGCCGGAAAATCAGCCAAAACTAGCCCACATACTCGAGGTAAAGGAAGAAGCACCCTTAGGGAAAATTACATTACCCAGGATGGCCTCGACAGCGAACTGCAGCGGAGCAGCCATGGGTGAGGGCGGCTCTGGAGCTGCACAGATACACATTAAGGAGTGCAGGGGGAGTTGGAGGACTGGAAAATCCTTTCTTAGGTGGGTCTGTACTTAAGGTGGAGGAGGTGCAAGGGTGCAAGGGAGAGAGGTAAAAGAAATCGAAAGGGCAAGACCTCCAATAAGGGAGATACCAGTTTCTCGTGTTGCTTCAAGCCACAAGAAAATATTGGAAAAAAACATACCCCTGAGCAGAGGATTCAGGTCACCCCTTCACTTAGAACATATTTTAAGGTCCTCCAAAAACACCTATTTTGAGCGAAAGCAGCATGGCGGAGATGAAAGGGAGCCAGGAGGTGCTGAGCAAGGGACAAGGGACGCAAGGATAAACCTCTGAGGTAAGAAGTATGGAAGACTGGACCAAGGACATGAGCCCGAACCGATATCAGGTTCTCGCCTCTGATACCCTAGCTGACTCAGGGGAGGGATATTCAATTTCAGAGAAGGTCGAATCAGATCCAGAAGCATCAAAAGGCTCTATCCATAGTACTGATGCAAAACAGACTAGCACTGGGGGGCACCAGAAAGAAAAGGAAGAAGGCAAGGGTACAGTGCACAGTTCTAAAAATTCAGAACTATTGGAGCTCTTTCAGCAGTCCTGGCCACTGAAATAAAAAGCAGATTTGAAGTTTCGGAGTCAAAATCAGAAGGAGATATGGTCGGCCTGTGAAACCCTGGAAAGGAAGATTCATGACCTAAGCAACAGAACAGCAACCCTAGAAGGGGAAGTAAGGGAGGTCAGAGAGGCAGTGCAGACTAACAGCGCTGAACTAGAGAGGCTAAAAACGAAGGAGAGAGAGCAGCAAGATAGGTTTGAAAGGTTGGAAAACTTCCAGAGATGACACAATCTGAAGATCTTAAGGGTCATGAAAGTCAAGGAGGGGGATGGTATCAAATCTTACATAGGACAAATGATTAAAAGGGAGCAACAGTTGGAGGAATCAGAGCAGGGGATTGCCAAGACAAACCAGATGATCCATAGAGAACCCTTTAAACTAAACGCTAGCTCAACCAAGCCTAGGAAAATTTTAGTGAATTTTCTCACATCACATTAAAAGAGAAGATTCTGTCTAAAGCCTTGAACAAGGAGTCGATTGAGGTAGATGGGATTAGATATGAATTCAGATCGGATTTGTCGAGCGTCACTTCCAACAGGCAATGGGAACTATGGAAAAGGATTGAACCACTAAGGAGGTTGAGTGCATCGGTACAGCTGAAGTTCCCGGCATTTTTGAAGTTGATGTTTAACAATAAGATGAACACCTTCCGCTTTGTTGAGGAGGTAGACGAGTTTATAGAACGTTTGCAGCCAGGTAGCTATTAAATTTGGCATAGGAATCAATATACCCCGATATGGCTATGCTTTTCTTAATTTTTCGTTGGGCTGTTTCATACTTTTTTCTTTAAAAATGTCCAGATAGATAGAGCAAGGGTTTCCCGGGGGGGGGTGGGGGGGTTGTGTGGGGCACGGGGGGGGCACGGGTTCAAGGGAATTTTTTTTAAAAAGTCCTCGTCTTTTGCTCTGTTTCAATTTATTGTTTTTGGAGAGTTGTAAGTCCCAAGGTAAACAACAGTAGATATTGTTTTTTTTTTTTTTTTTTGGCCTTAGTCATTGGGCAGAGGGGGAGATGTCCCTATGAATAAGTTAAAAGTTCTTTCTTGGAATATAAATGGCCTGCGTACTAGCCCAAGAAAGTGGAGGATAATGCAATACCTTCGCGACTCAGACGCTCAGGTTCTTGTTCTTCAAGAGACCCATCTCACTGAGACAGAGATGCTCTCTGTTGTTAAAAAAAATAGGTGGGTCGACTTCTGTGTGTCCACTACACAATCGGTAAATTCTAGAGGGGTTGCGATTATCTTTAAAAAGTCTTTGAAGGCAAGGTTAATTGACAAATTGATGGACCCAGGGGGTAGGTGGCTTATTGTGTCTGTAGCTGTTGCGGGGGCTCCAGTTAACATAGTGGGTTATTATGGGCCCAACCAAGACGACCCTTCAGTCTTGAGATCTGTGTTTTCCCACCTACTTTCCTTTCCGGAGCCGACCATCTTGGCCGGAGACTTCAATATAGTCTTAGATACTAAACTGGATAAATCCATGACTAATAGAGCGATAATCCCCTCTAAAACTAGGGCTTTTCTACTTGACAAAATGAAGGAGTTTGGTTATGTTGATATATGGAGACTAAGATCTGGGCTTCAGCATGGCATTTCATTCCGCAACTATAAATATCACCATCAGCCACAAATAGACTATATCCTAATCAGCCATTAATTAGTTAACTCGGTGCAAAACATCTCTCACCTTCCTTTCCATCTATCAGATCACGCGTCCATCTGTTAAGAACTGGGTGGGCTTCTAAAAAACCCGCCGAGAACCTGGTCGTTCGACCGTTCATTACTCGCGGCTCCTGACGACATCACCTTTCTAAAAATCGAAGCACAACATTTTTTTGATAACAACATCGGGTCCGCTTCCCCAGGTTACGTTTGGGATGCATTAAAAGCTTTTTTGCGAGGCCTAATAACTAACAAGGCCGCATATAAAAAGAAGATTTACAGGGAAGCGGTAGCTTCCCTGGAAACCGATATGGCTAAGGTGCAAGAGAATATCTCGCTACATTCTGCTGCCTCCTCAGAAATCTTAAAAGAATGGCAAAATAAGTTACTCACCTTAAAAGGGTAACTGGGTTCAATTTTGAATGTACAGGTTCTTCAGAGATGGGAAGCCAGTAAACTGGCCCACTTTCAATATGGAGAGGGGGCCGGGAAACTTTTAGCCTGGAAGGTTAAAGCCGAGCGAGTCAGAAACAATATAGATCAAATCATGGTTGACGATGTGACATATTCGGCTGATGACGATATTAGGAGAGCCTTTCGTGATTTTTTTCAAAACACATACCATGAGGATAAGCATATTGAGGCGAAGCAAGTTGACGATTGGTTGAAGGGGGTGCCTCTCCCCTCCCTATCGTCGGAACAGAGGGCTTCCTTAGATAAATCTATTACGCAGGAAGAGGTTAGTCGTGCTATTTATGGCCCTCCTTCTGAGGTTTATCTGGCCCTGTTGCCAATAATTCTTCCCTTTTTAACCCTGTTGTTTAACCAGATTTTCCAGGCAGGGTTGTCTCCCCCTAATTCTTGGAATGATGCTTCTATTACTTTGATCTTGAAGCCAGGTAAACCAGCCACCAGTTGCGGTTCATACAGACCGATTTCCATCTTAAATCCGGATTACAAGCTTTTTACCTCAGTTCTTGCCATGAGATTGGGTGTGGTGGCACCGTGCATCCTGCATCAGGATCAGCGGGGTTTTGTGAGGGGCCGCCAGCTCTTTGAACTAACCTATGATCTGGTGGGAGCTATTGATATGGCGACTATGGACTCCCTTCCCCTGGCTATTCTCACGTTGGATGCCACCAAGGCCTTCGACAGGGTGAATTGGACATACCTGTCGGGGGTCTTGGGTAAATTTAACATCGTGGAGGGTTTTCGTAGAGCCGTGAGTCTCCTCTACCAGAATCCCTCAGCCTCTTTACTGGTTAATGGAAAATTGTCAGACCCATTCAACATCACTCGGGGTACCCGGCAGGGCTGGCCCCTCTCCTATGTGATTTATACATCAAACCCTTCGCCTAACGGCTGAGGGATGATCGTAACATCAAGTCTTTTTTCTATAGGGGATGGGAGAGGAAAGTAGCCCTGTACGCGGATGATATTCTCATCTTTTCTTCAGATCTGCGTACTGCTCTCCCTTCGGTGATCGCTTTGGCTCATGACTTTGGTGAGATATCTGGATATCAAAATAATGCCTCTAAGACTGAGATGATGCTGTGGAATGATCCTGAGCCATTGGCAGGGGCCCAGTTGAGTCAGTCTGTGCGTTATCTTGGTCTTACCATCGTTAAAGACATAGATAAAATCGCAATGTTGAACTTTTCTACCGTGGCTAGAGATTGTAGAAGACTTATGCGATCCTGGTCTTCACTCCCTCTTTCCATTCTGGGGAGGGTAAACCTAGTTAAAATGTCTATCTTACCAAAAGTCTCTTTTTTGTTTAATACTGTCCAGTTGTATTTTGAGCCCTCCACCATAGCTAAACTTCAAGGTGACATTAGTTCTTTTATTTGGAATGATTGCATACCTAGGATAGCATGGAAAAAACTCAGGCGCCGAAGGGAAAAGGGGGGCCTCGCAGCTCCTGACTTACAACTATATGCGTGGGCTTTTTTAATTCTCCCACGCCAGGATGCTGCTTAAAATGCCCACGAATCTGGGAATTGGTAGTATGTTTTCCGCTCTACTTAGAGGAGAAGGGGTGGGCCAGCAGGGCTTTTTGTTTAAATTTGGGGACCCCAAGTTCTTTAAAAAAGTGAAGCTGAAGATCTTGCTGGGTATGACAAAAACGTGGGTGAAACTTAGAGGTGCCAAAAAAATGGGTTATTTTGCAGTCAGGTTGCCATTGTAGGACTCCCCGGGGTGTCCGGGATGGCTTCTTGACAGCCTCGCAACACCGCTGAGAGAGGCTGGTCTGGAGGTCTGGGGGGACCTCTTTATAGAAGGCTCTCTATTCCCTTGGGATTCTTTGTCAGCTAGAATAGGGTCTGGTCTTTCTAGGTTCAAATACCTGCAGATCACGAGCTGGGCCCACTCACAGATTTCTGTCAGGGGTAGATATCAACTGGGAGGAGATAGTAGCCTAGTGGCCCTGATGCTGGACAAGCCTCCTGTTAGTAAGGAGATTTCAGTTTGGTATAACTTATTATTAGAAGAGGTTCAACGGTGAATTCCTACTTCCAGTGACGCTGTGGAGCTCTTTTTTTTTTGGTCACGACCTCGAAAATATGTGGTATTCCTCCTTTAAGATCTTGTGGGACATTGTGAAGCCCGCTTGGCTCCGCAGGAACCATCTTTTTACCCTGCATAGGGCGTACCGTTCACCACAGCGGCTATCGAAATTCTCAACAGACTCTCCTGTGGCATGTCCCAAGTGTGGGTTGTTAGCAGCCTCTGACATTCATATGTTCTTTGATTGTCCATTGCTGCTCCCCTACTGGGATTCAATTAGTGCGCTATTGACCATAGCTCTGAACTTTCAGATCTCGATAAACGCAATGCTTACAATTTTTGGAACATCATCAGAGGTTCAAGGCCCTGCCAAAAATATTCTTTTTTACTGTATACTTTTGGCCAGAAGAGAAATCTGTAGGAAATGGAAGGACCCAGTACCTCCTACCCTGTTAGACTGGCGTATCTCAGTCCTGCAAACCTCAAAAGTTGACCTAGCAAGATCTGGCAATCCTGACAAACGTAACTTTTGGCTCCTTTTGAATTGGGTTTAATTGGTATCTGACTGTGTTTTTTTTTGTTTTTTTTCCCCCACTGTCCTATGATTACGCTGCTTGGTCTGCTCCTTTCCTCGATATACCCAACACCATGGCTTCCCTACTCGCAATGGGTATTGAACTGCAGCAACATCGCCTTTCTATGGTCATCATATTGTGGCGCTTCTTGGAGGGGTGCGATAATACTGTGTGTCAACACCGACTTAGTTGGCTGCTGGCACTACCAGTTTACCTGTGACAGTATATTCCTCTCTCCTAGTGCTTCTATGCGATATTCCAAGGGCGAAAATGAGGACAAAAAAAAAAAAGAAAAGAAAAAAAAAGAAAATGTCCTTTCTTACTTATAAATAATCACTAGAATTCGACACACATTTTGGGGGGCACCCATAGGGTTCAAGCCACAAAGAGTGAGGGTTGAGTTTCCGGGGGAGGGGCAGGTACAGGGAGCACCGGGTAGGAGCATGTGGGAGAAATAAAAAACAAAAACTTCCTCAGAAGCCTTATTAACGCTGAACTTACACTCAGTTTCAGACTTCAATTGGAATGGGTGGGAATCAAATTTTTAAAAATAACATCTTATCATAGAATGTGAATGGCCTTAGGGTAAGGGGAAGACGAGAGAGGGTACAGCAGTATTTAAAGGACTGCCCTGCACAGATCATTATTCTACAAGAAACACATTTAATGGAGAAAGAGGGTCGGGAGATTTTTAAGGCCAAAAGGTGGATGTGTCAAGCATTATGTACAGGGCATTCAGCAGTAACAAAAGGGGTGGCTGTTCTGGTGAAACAGGAGGCAAAATTTCTATAGAAAGTGGTGTCTCAGATAATGCGGGTAGATGGCTTGTGGTAAAACTAAAGATTTCAGGGCATAATTTCACGTTGGTGGGCTATTATGGTCCGAATAATGATTATACTGGCCCTCTAGAGGAACTGCTGACTGAGCTACTAAATTTCCCTGACCCGATAATTAAGTCAGGGGATTTTAATGCTATTCTGGATTATACTCTTGACTGATACTCGAATAGCAGGGTTGTGGTAAATCCCCAAATTTCAGGGCTGATTAGACAAATGATGGAGCAGTTGGGTCTGTGTGATATTTGGCGTCAGAGGGCGGGCCTCAGAAAGATTACACATTTTACAATAAGGGATACAGACACTAGTCCAGGATTGACTACTTCTTGATAGACAGCAGTCTGAAAGATTGGGTACAAGTTATCAATCATGTGGGGGTACACCTGACAAACCACTCAGCTGTGATGCTCCAATTAAGTCTAGGTGAGGGGGCTGGTCAATCCAGATGGACATTGGACCATATGATCTTACTAGAAGTCATAGATGTATTAAATACTGAGATGAAAGAGTTCTTTGACAATAATCTGGGATCCACTTCGATTGGTATTGTTTGGGATGCATATAAAGCCTACTTGAGAGGCAGATTGGAGGCTCTAGCGGCGACAAAAAGGCGTCTGGACCATAAAGAAGTCTCGACGTTAGAAGAGCAAGTGCCAACAATAGAAAAGGAATTGATCAATCAAAAAATAAGTCTGGGGGACCGGGAAGCTTTGATACGGGAAATAATGGAAATAAAATCAAAGTTGACTGCACTCTTACAGGACAGGGTTAGAAAGAGATGGGAGGTCAGTCGGTTGGCCCACGTTGAATATGGCGAAGGATGCAGCAAGTTGTTGGCATGGAAAGTCAAGAATGAGAACGGGAGGAACAGGATAAAACAGGTTAGGTCTGAATAAACAGGTGCCCTACTACAAGGGCATTGAGCAAGCCTTTTTCAGATATTTTAGGAAAGTGTACCGGGAAGAGCTGGCTGAGACAGGACAATGCTGAACCCATAACGGTGGATGAAAGCAAGCAGCTAAATGAGAGGTTAAACGTGAAGGAAGTAGAACAGGCTATTGGGGAGGGCAAGAAAGGGAAGGCACCTGGACCAGATGGCCTGCCACATGAAGTCTACAAAGCCTTGGCTATTTTTTTTTGTCCTCATTCTGCAATAGTATGTGTAAGGAGTTGTCCGGTACCCGTCTCTATCTTTTCTGTTCCTTCACTGCCCCTTGTTGTTTGTCGGATCTTGGTTGGGGAGTCTCCCATTAGTGCTTGTTTCAGAGGGGGTCCCTTTATTTCCATTACCATATTCAATAATTATTTCCGTCCGTGGGGGAGCTAGCCATCCTGGCCACTCAAACAGGCATTTGCTTGTTTATTATTGCCATCACAAAAGCCTTGGCTACTGCATTAACACCTATCCTAGTCAAAATTTTCAACCAACTATTCTTGACAGGAGCTGAAATACCTGAACCATGGAAGGAAGCCATCATTACATTTAAATCTGAAACCATGGCAAATGCCCCAAAAATTGTGATTTGTACAGGCCAATATCTCTTTTAAATTGCGATTTTAAGATTTTCGTGAAAATTATGGCAGGAAGATTCAATGGGGTTATTTCTGAGCTTGTACATGAAGATCAAAAGGGGTTCATTTGAGGAACATCTCTGAAAGAGTTGACTTACACGCTTATTGTTTCTATAGATTTTGCCACTGTCTAGGAGGTCCCACTTGCAGTAGTGGTGATAGACGTTACTAAGGCATTTGCCAGAGTTAACTGGGTCTACTTACAAGCTGCGGTGAAGTCTTTAAACCTCTGGACAAATTTTTGTAAAGCCATGGCTGGAATTTATGCCGCACCAGAAGGTAGGGTGCTGGTTAATGGCGCCCTGACAAACTCAGTTCGGATCACCAGGGGCATAAGGCAGGGCTGTCCCTTGTCACCACTATTGTTCAATTTATATATCGAACCGCTAGCCAGAAGAATCAGGAGTAACTCAAATATCTTACCATTTCAATACAATGGTTGGAGAAAGAAATTAGGCTCATATGTGGATGACCTTCTATTTTATACAACCCACCTGCGGAGAACTCTGAGTTGTGTCATGACATTAACGGCAGAGTTTAGGAAGATCTCAGGCTATGACGTTAATAAGAGAAGACAGAGATAATGACCTGGAACACAGAGGCAGGGAATGAGCTGGGTAAAAGGGAAATGAGATATTTAGGGGTTAAGATCACCCATGATATCACCAAGCTAACCAAGGAAAACTTTTAAAAAGTAAGGAAAGAAGTGGGAGTTTTGCTGAAGAAATGGTCATATCTCCTGCTCACCTTATTCTGCCGAACAAACTTGGTGAAGATGATAATCCTGTCCAAGTTTATCTTTCTTTTTGATTCAATTCCCTTAACTTTTAAGAAGGAATGGTTTATCGAAGATGCAAAGCCAGATCAGTAGCTTTATTTAGTCTTCCAAAGGGCCATGGATAGCATGGAAGAAGCTGAGAAGGAGGGTGGAGAAAGGGGATTAGCACTTCCAGACTTATTCCTGGGCATTCTTGCTAAAGAACGGGAAAATGCTATTGGATAGACCGACAAATTCAGAAATTGGGAAGTTACTGGCGGTGATGCTGAAGCAGGTGGAAGGAGGGGAATGTGGCTTTATGCAGAAGTATGCTGATACTTTAAAACGGTTAGGCTAAAAACTTTAGGGGGTATGGCTGAGACATGGTACAATATCAAAAGACCTTAAAACCTCCGTACTTCAGTCAACTTTCTCCAATTTGAAATTCTCCGAGCTCTCCAGAATGGTCAAAGGACATGCTGGCAATTCCACTACGAGAGGCCGGCATAACAATAGGGGATCAGAATGAACTTGAAGACAGACTTATGTTAGGAACTTCGGCGAAAAAGAAATTGCTACGTGGTACTGGCTGTTGATTGAGCTGGAATACAGAGATTTTACCTTCCTGGTGTAGTTGTGGGGAGGATGCTTGCCGGAGACTTCACTGTAGTACCAATGGCAAGTATCTATGTCTATGATGTACAAAATAGTAAAACCTGCCTATCTGAGGAGAAATTATCTTTTCACCATTCACAAGGCTTACTGGACCCCTCAAAGACTTTCAAAATTTGGAAAAGGAGGTGAGGTGGCATGTCCAAAATGCAGCAGCATGAAGGAAGATGATGTGCATATGTTTTTGCACTGCCCAAAGATCCAGGTATTCGAAGAGGGTGTGAGTACAGCCTTGTCTAACATTCTGAAGATACAAATCAAGGTTAGCACTTTGCTGATGATCTTTGGATGTTTGGACCCGCAACTTGAAATTGGCAAAACCCCGTTAAGTTGGCGTACCTTGCCTAAAGGCCCAACGATTTTGGTATTTTATGATATACTACTGGCACGCAGAGAGATCTGTACGCAAATGAGGGCCCATGACCCTCCCCGATACGAGGACTGGGTATGTGCTATAAAGAGTATAGCCAGTTTGGACATGTCAGGTAAGGGACATAAAGGTATGAGTTCTGGTTACCTTTGTTACGATGGTGTGAGCAACAAGAGAGCAGTTCGGATCATGGATCCAAGGATTAAGCCTACTCTGCCTCGGCTGGCACTTTTTTAGGAGCAGGGCTTCTCACAGAAAATGTGCGTTTGAATAACGGGTCGTCACAATCTGAGAGTGGTATTGTGTGAAGCCTCTTTCTTTCTTTTCCCAGCAAAATGGGCAGGACACCCTGGTCAAGGTGCAAGAGGAATGATGTTTATGAGGCAAATGAAGACAAAAAAACAAAAAAAATACAACTCTGTTCTTTGCCATGCATTGGCACACAATTTGCTGCCATGCGCCAGCGCAGTCTCCCTTGGGTCATTTTGCAACGGTGCCTATGCCATGGGGATGACTGCTTTTGTGCAGGAAGGTAAACCTTCTTGCATGAAAACAATCATTAATGGTATTTTCCTCTTTCTATGAATGCTGATAAATGCAGCACGCATAGAAAGATGAAAAAACAAGGAGAAATAAAAGCATTTCACCTAGTTATGCAATGTCTATGCCTCCCCTGGGCAGGAGTAGAAATATGATGCTTTCCCAGTTTTACAAAATGCTGTAAATCTGGGAATGTGTCAAGTTCCATGGATGTTAAGTGGGAACACCCACAGCAAAACCCATGGCATGCCCCTTTCAAGCAGAATAATGCTTGAAAGGGGCCCATATTTACAAGGCAATGAAGAGTCACATGGGGCGACTTTACGTGCCTTCTTTATAAATACGGGCAAGCCTGTTGTGCCGCCAATGCGTCATGCACTGGTGGCACAATGAGCTTGTAAATAAGCCCCAAAACTAGGAGTTGATAATCCCTTTTACAGCTCTTGCTAATTGCGATTTATAATGCATTACAAAACCCATTTTGCAAGTTGGAAAGACCATTCTAACAAATGACCGGGTTTGCAATCACAAAGTGGCTTTTTGCATCTAACCAGTAGTTCTTGGATTGAGCAAGGAGATAAAGACACTGTGAGAGGGTGACACAGACAATTCGAGAAGGGAGATATGCAGCAAGACAGAAAATATGGACACTGTAACTGGCAGACCTGTATAATAGCACAAGAAGTCCTGAAGTCTAGGAAAGGAAGACAAGGGCACTGTCCCAGGTGACACCATAGGAAAGGGAGAAATAGAAACTGGATCACTGAGAGATGGACACAGGGCAAAGATGAGCAAACTCATGGGCAGAGAGACAAAGGTACAGGAAGTGGGTCACACAAATACTGATTAAGGTGGAAGATACAGGCAGTAAGGCACAAAGACACAAATTCTGGAATATCTAGCTACATATACTAGGACTAGATGACATGTACCCTAAAATATGAAAAATGGACTTTGGGATAGGGACATACGCCCACAGGGACAGGGAGACAATAACACTTGGACAGAGAGACAGACACTGGAGTAGAGAAACATAGATATAGAGATATAGGCACTGAGAGAGGGAGCCATGGAGCACTGTGACAGGAGGCATGAACATGGTCACAGAGACATGTGAACATCAGAAGAGGGAATGCGTGCAACTGGATAAGTGCACTTAGATACTAGGAACTGGGGAAATGGACGCCAGGCAGGGGAGAAACAGGTACTCTTATGGGACAAGGAGACACAGACAAGGCATTAGGACAAATAAACATGAATTTGAAAATTATGAATATTTACAAGAAGACAGACTCTGGGCAAAGCAACATAACCTAGGATCCATAGTCATGTATTAGGCTACAATGCCCTCTCATGAATGCAATATAATTAAATTTACTTGACTATATAATTCTACCTGCTTTGGTTTCATTCCTCAGGCAACTAATCGATGAAAAATGCTTTTCATAGGGGAAAGGGTAGACACAGAAAAGGAGTGTAGGAAATAACCATATTTTGTGTGATGTTCCCCCAATTGTTGCCCTATCTGCCTTGTGGTGTTTGGAACTATGTGCACTCTACCACTTAAAACCAGTAGTAAAGTCCTTGTTCTCCCCCTTTACACATGGTTAAGTTGGCTTACCTTGCCTAAAGGTCCCTAGTATATGGTCTATGCACCCAGGACTTGGAAGTTATATGCCACCTATGAACTGCCACATGTGGACCACCTATTGTGCCATCCAGAGAGTTGGCCTGCAAACCAGGGCTTCAGGGCAACCATTGTAGCCTGATTGCTGCAGTGTAAAACCTGCAGTGTTACCTCTCAACGCAATAATTTTTGATAGGCAAAGACCTCCCTTTTAAATATTATTAAGTTACCCCTATGTAGGCCTGTGGCCACATGGTGCATTGTAATTAAAAGTGAGACATGAAGAAAATGAATTTCACCATGTTCCTACAGTGAGACTGACAACTATTTTTACTGTGTCAGGCCTGACTGTCATATTGAGAAAACCAATGATTTGGGAACAGTTAGAAAAATAATTAAGCTACTATTTTTAATAGTCATTAAAAATGCAATTCAATGCCAAGTCAGAATTTAAAATAATATTAAGGAAAAGTGACTTAGAAATTTACCATTATCTTGCCTGAATTTCCTGTGGGCTAAATTATATTAACTCTCCAGAGGTTGCCCAGCCTTTTATATGGTGTTACGTTTCTTCAAGGAGTTACACAATAGACCACTTTGATTGAAAGGATTGAAAGCTCAACCTGAATTGACAGAGATTACTCCTCTAGGCTCAGCTAGGAATTCAGGGTGGGGTCCGCTGCCCCTCCTGTTGAAACCACAAGGTCAAATCCTCCCTGAAAGAATCTGTCTGAGGTACATGTTGCTGAAGGACCCTGTGTTTTCTCCCCAGAATTTTGTGTCACTGTTTGTTGTCGGTTAACGGCCTGCTTCAAACTCGATTTTAGTGCTACATGTGTGAGGACACTAGTAAATTCCATGGTCCACTCCCCTACACAACCTGTGCTCTCAGAGCCCAAGTTTAGAGTAGCTGAAGGCTTTGTCCATTTTGCAGTTGTTCTAACACATTACATTCTGGGCCTGTTTGGAGTAAGGCAAACTGGAATTACTGGAAACAGTAGATAGAATAGACCCTCGAAACTTCTATTCAATTCGTAAGTGGATACCCAGGCGTCACTGCTACCCACTAGCTAGTGCCAACGATAAATGTAGCATTCCAAGGTCTCCTCCTCAGGACATGTTCTGGACCTGCAGAAGAACAGAAGCCGATTTGACCTGCGGTCTGTCACCTGAGAAGAACCCTTATGGACTTGATCTACTCCCTCTTGTACCCAGGACAAAGATACAAAATGTCCAGCATCCTGTGTGGCTGCAGAGACACAACAGGCTAAAAGAAGACTTTTCCCTGAAGTGGCCAGTTGACAAGTGGTAACTTTACCGGTACTGGACTTTGTTTTTGGCCTCTGCTTGACACCTGGACAGTCTAAAAGTGCCTACTCCAGAGGTCATAAAAGCCTTAGAAGTGTACTTCTAAGGTTGTTTGGGCAACAGAAGATACTTTGATAACTTAAAAACTAACTACAGAGCTCCAAAGCTTCAGCGGGACCTATTGTGAAATGTATCTAACCATCAGTTCCACATCATCTGATTGAATTTCAGCTTCGTCCCACGCAGAGACCTCCACACTTTCGAAAGAACAAAAAAGTCTCATTCTGGACATAATAAGTTTTCAGTAAGGAATCTCATAAGCTCCAGAGTACCAACAGGACCAACCTGCTTCAGGTACCTGCCCTGTGGTTCCACAGCTGCTGCAACAATTTCAGAAGCATTCCATGTGGGGGGGGGGATTTTTCTTCCTAAAAAGTGACAAAGTTCCATTTTGCATTGGGACAAAGAAGCATTTTCAGTTCCTGCATGAGGAGGATTTGTCTTCTCAAAAGGGACTAAGTCCCATTCTGTGCTAGGATAAAGAAGCATTTAAATGTTTTTTCTTCAGAAAAGTGACACCGAGCCCATTGACCCCATTGGTGATTTGTGCTTCTTGGCACTATTTTTATATACACACTTAAAATTGATACCTCTGCTCCTGCTTGGATTTTTGTTGTTTTGATATCATCTTGTATATTAAATTTTACTCTATTTTCCAAATTTTGGTGTTTTTTTTGTGGTATTTAGACTTTCTTAGCGTTTTGGTGCTGAATACACACTTTACAACATACCTTAAGTTAAAACTGTCTGCTGTGTGCCATACCTACCAGGGGGTTGAGCTCTAGTTAATTTAGTGACTTTTAGGGTTCATTCGGACAAGAAGTGTTACTGTTCATTGAGATAGGCAGTCGCCCACCCCAAATATTAATCCACTTTATTAAAAGGGGATAGAAATGTTTTCTGTTGTGATTGTCAGCACATTCCATAAGTACATAGAGAGGTCTCCAAAATAAATGAGAGATTCTTTTTAAAAACAACATTGGTCCAACAGGAATTGTCACCTATTTCTAACAATAAATTCCATCAGTATTGCAATAAACTACATTGAAAAGAAAAATAATTCATCATAGTGCCACTGGTTTATTAGATACTGATACAAATCTAATACATCCTTGACTGTCTGTAGAACTTCATGAAATATTTGGGTTTACTCTTTATTTTGTCTGTAGCTTCTAAAACAGTGTTCCAATATGATATACTTTAAAAGATGGCCATTTTGATCAATTTACAGCTGAAATGGCTATTAAAACTCCCCAGTTCCCCAGAACGTCAAATGTGCTTTTAAAGTTTGATGTTCTACCTAATTAGGAGAGAATTGCCTTCAAATATAAAAGAGGGACAAAAGAATGCAATCATTGAAAGTGTATTCCTCAGCTTTGCTGAAATACTTCATTTCTGATGTTTTGTTAGTCATTTCTATTGTTCTCAAAGGTTAACCAATATCCTAAACAAATTCATATTTAAGCCTTTTCTTCTAGCTGCAATAGGTTTTTACACACCTATCAGCTCATATGTAGTTTCTAACCGTCAGTGATGTTTTGTTATTTAATATGTTTAAAGTGTGCATTCTGTGTGTTTTGATGTGTTACTTCCATTGTAGGGGATGTGCAGCAGTGTAAACTCTACACAAGTTCCAAGCAAGGGTGGGCATAACTTGCATAATTCCATGTAGCATATTCATGCAGAATTACCCTAAAGTTGCACAAGATTATGCAAAACCACACAAGAAGAGAAGTTCTGCATTGAGTACTTTAGCCACAATGGACGTGAGGATTCATTTTGCACCAAGAAATAGCACTGAATACAACAGAACACGAATAGTGAGTGTGAGTAGCTGCTCGTGCTCACTAAATGCGCACTTGGGGGTAAGAATTTCCACCAACTTCTTTCTTGGCAAGTTGGCTTCCAGAGGTACTCAGGGAGGAGGAAACCATAATCGTCTGAGAGTAATTCTGCATTAAAGGTATTTTCTTAGCAAAAAAATGCCTCTTCACTCCAAAATGGACACAAAGATATGTTTGGAGCTAAGACATAGCACTGAATGCAATTGAACTTGAGTAGCAAGTGGGAGCAGCTGCTTGCACTTGCTAGATGTGCAATTGGAGTTGGGTTTTCCCACAACTTACTCCCGGCATTTAGAACAAAATGCACCCTTGCATACAAAATGAATGCAAGGATATATTTAGCAGTAAGGAAATAGTGCTAAATTCAGCAGAGCATAAACAGCAGAATGGACAGTCACCCATGCTTGCTAAATGTGTTCTTGCGGCAGGAAATGTTCCCCCAAATGACTCTTTTGACGCGATTGGGCATACTTGTACTATTAGCTGTAATTCTACTTCAAAGAGTAGCACTCTTTTTTTTGTCACATAAAATTATGAGAATGATGCTCCAGGAGTGATGAGGCCAGTTCCAGGCATACATGTGAAATTTCCTGGCAGTTATTGACCAGAAAAATCCTCATTTTTTGATGAGCTATTTTACAATATTCACGTTTGCTGCAATAGCAAAACATCTAGTTATATAAAATGCACATCCAATGCAGACCAAGCAACACAAATGTTACACAAATTATTCACACAGCACAACGTTTTAATCTCTACACACACACATTTTTCATTATAAACCCAAAACAAAATGGATTGACTGTCTCAAGGCATGTTTATTCATCTTATGTTGCATTATAATATGTTTCTCCTAGCAGTTGTTGATCTGTCCAGCACAGATACCTCTGTATCATCTTTAGATGTATGCTACAGTCCCGAGAACATGATTAGCAATAGATATCACAGCCAGCATAGTTTCTTGGCAAGTTGGCTTTATGAAGGACTCAGGGAGGAGGAACCCATACTCGCCATTGTCACGAAGTTCAAAGCCGAATGAGTACTTGATGCCCTGATCATAGGTCCAGTCAACCGATGAACCAGCAGTGGGATCTAAAATACACAATTAATGAAAACAATATATGACTAGCACTGGAAAACACACTGTATATTCAGAGCGAACACTCATCATAGCTTTAGAAGTTTAGCAAAATGTCATAGCAAGTCTGGTATTAAGATCATGTCAAGTTTACTCTGCTGTTGATAGTAACTGTTTAGGTTGTGTGAAACTGTAAGTTTTCTTTCCCCTCAAAATTTATGGAAAAGGACCTCAAATTATGTGAATGGAGATTTGTCTATATCTGGAGTGAAATTTGAGGCAATACCTTAAGTTAAAAAAAACACGCAAGATACTTGTAGGACACCAGTTAAAGTGGAAAATGCCCCCCAAGTGGGATGTTTTCTATGCAAAACATCCTCCTGCATTTGAATATTACACAATGTATGAGGCAAAGCTGAACAATTTTCACAAAATTTGTGTAAATCACCAGTTTTGAAAATTTTACTGCCGTGATAAAATATCACCCAGCCCTTTGGCAGATCCTCTGGCCAGAGCTTTGTTCAAGTGAGTTGACCTGTCTCTCTCAAAACCCACTGACACACTCAGGACATGTATAAAGATTCCTCTATCAACACACCAGTTTCCACCATATGTATTTAAGACACTTAGCCCTATCTGGGCCAGTCACCCACAATGATAGCTCTAATTAGTGCAGCAAGGGCCATGCCTGTGATTGGTTGATTACACTCATATTATGGCTGTTTCAAGGCTAAAACATGGGTATGACAGACATTTTTCTTGCTTGTGTTATGAGTAATGACACACTTGCACATCACTGCAGTCACTGCCAGAAAGGATGGCATCTCCTGCCCACTGGCACACAGTGAAAATACATCAATGATTGTTTCATACGTTGACATCTCTTCACATCCATTAGAAGGCTAGCTGCTCCATATTGGACAGGTCTACATGTGTCAATGGTTCACACATGTACCCAAACACATCTACTTTTTTCTACTGGATATATGTTTCTATTCGAGGAAACCCCTCCCCTATCCCCTCATTAAATATGGAAATCTTCCCTTCCCACTCCTAACATGAAAATGCACTTACTACCGATTGTGACAAAAAGAAAAATGCATGTGTTTAATAGATAAACCCAATTATAGATGTTTATAGTAGGTCTCTAAGAAATTGTCTACTACTCGTTAATTATCATGGAGCACAGGAAAACAAGATGTTGCAACGTATGGCTCTCTTTCCTGTCTGCCATGAAATATAATGCAATCTGAAAAAAATGTTAGGCTCTAAAATACAATAATAGTTCTGTACAAGCATGACCAATGCACCTATGATGTTTGAACACTTTCTACAGACCTTGGTTAATAAAGTGTATATTTTACTGGCAAGAAATCTCATATATTTAGTTAGGAATTAGAAAGATAGGCGCATGGCCACTCAGTGTTAGTGCTCAGAGCTTGCATGTTTGCTGACAAAAGCAGGCTAACAAGGCTGGTTTTATGAAGTGGGTGTAGAAATTGAAGAAACAGCACATCTAACTGAGAAACAGTAATGTTAGGATTTCACAGGATCAAGGTCATGGCATTTATTCGCTAATAAACAAGACCATAATGAGACGGCTTCTAGGCAAAGATTGCATGTTACGATGATATTGCAATATCGTAAGGTCAAGCATATCTAACCAGACCAACATCATGTAAACCAACAAGAAATGTATTCAAATATAGTACTCTGTATAACATACTTGATAATAATTCAACTAAGGAATTTAGAAAGATCTTGAATGATATTCATGAGAAAGCCCTCAATGCAATTGCATAAAAGAGAAAAACTAAGGGCCAGATGTAGGTAATTCTATTTTACCGATTCATAAATACCGAATTTTACCGATTCAGTATTTATGAATCGGTAAATTAGAAGTAGTGAGATGTAGGTAAATTTCTTTTTACATTTACCGAATCGGTAAGAATCGGTATTTACCGATTCGGTAAATACAGAATCGGTATTGCCCATTGATTCCTATGGGCCTTGAAGCCCATAGGAATCAATGGGCAATACCGATTCGGTATTTACCGAATTGGTAAATACCGAATCCTGCAAGGGTGCAGGGGGTGTCACTTTGACACCCTCTAGCACCCCAAATACAGGCATGTGTGCCATGTGGCACACATACATGCCCTAAGGGCATGTCTGTGTGTCACATGGTACAGGTGTGCATGCACAGATGTGCATGCACACCTGAATTCGGTATTTTACCACCCAATAGGATTGGGTGGTAAAATACCGACTCTTAAGGGCCTGTGGCACTCTCAGGAGTGTCACCTACATGTGGAATTACCGAATTGGTAAAATTACCGATTCAGTATTTTACAGAATCGGTAAATTTACCGAATCGGTAAATTTACCGATTCTGTAAAATGCTGGCCCCTACATGCCGAATCCTAAATACCGGTCGGTAACGGCCGAATTCGGCCGTTACCGACCGGTATTTCCTCTCCTACATCTGGCCCGAAGACTTTTCCCTATACTACCAATCTTAAATGACCATGAATATATGTTACTGAAGATCACAAAGATCACATCAATTCACCATTCAGAATTGTGTGGTATATAGTTCTATAGACAAAGCAGCAGGTAAATACATCAATTAATTATTCCAACCTATAGTACATACAGTATATAGTATATACAGTATTGTATGTGAAGGGTGCCTTTGATTTTTGGAGAAAATTAGCAAACTTTCAAATTGCTGATAGAAGTCAAATCTTCTTACATACACATGTTTTGAATGCTTTACATATCTGAATTGTACATCATGGGGTTTTTCAAGACTTAGATTGGGGGCATTTGAGACATGAGATGAAAGGAGCTAATAAAGATTTCTTTGTGCTACACTTTTCATATTATCCTTTATATTTCAATTAGGAGAGCAACTTATACCAATGAGATAGAAACTCATGATTTTGTGGATTAGATTGCAAAGCAAACATAGCTTAGTCCTTTACTTGTTGTATATTAATGATATTTTTGTCATTTGGAGACGACAGCAAGAAATACTAGTATGCAAAATCAATGAGCGTAATACCAAAATTATTTTATATAATTCAGTGAAAACCTAAGTTCAAAACAAAGTGCTTTTTTATGTACTGGTAGAGACTGGTGAAAGGACGCTGCAAATGAATATGTATGGCAAATCCACTGACAATGATAAAAACAGTTTGTTGCTTTATCAAATTTTTCATCCTGAAGATATTGAAAATACCTGCCTTACGGGGGCGTGGCCACGGAGGCGACCAAGATGGCCGCTTCTATCTGACGCTCCACCGCCCGGGCGGCCGATCTTCTCCATCCTGCCGGATTTTCTCTGACCTGAAACCGGCCAGCACATCCATCCTGCAGCGGAAGCGATTTGCCTCCATCCGACGTTGGTCCGAGGTCCGGAGGTGCCCCGTGAGGACCGTTAGGCGGAGGAGACGGTGCGCCACCCCATCAGCGCCCTCTCTGACTGCGCCCGGCCCGCTGGTGAGTTCTGCTTCGGGGGCATGCTGCCTCTTGCCCTCGGCTCACCTGCGGCGGTGGGGGCTGGGTTTCGTTTCCTCCGGTCCGCGGGGGGGGGGGGGCGCCGGGTGGTTTAGAGGCTCCGGGCGCGCGAAGGCCTACGGGCCCGAGGCGTAGGCCGGAGCCGGGGCCTCGAGTGGTGGCTGTCCCCGGCTTGGGCTGGGGGGCGGTGGGATCTGGTTCCCGGGCCGCCGGTGGACTCGGGGTTGGGGGGGCGTCCCGGTGGCTGGGACTGCGGGGGGGCTGGGCGGCCCCGCCTTCCTCCGGGGATTTCTCCCGGTGCCTGTCTGCTGGACGAGTTTCTACACGGCCTGCACTGATCGCTAAGAAATAACTACGCAGCAGCCTTGGCCCACCATTTTCAGACGGAAAGGCCTGTCATAGGCCCATCGCATTTTGGCCCCTGGGTCCACTCTTGATTTACACGTGGACCACGAGGCGCTAGCGGGGGCTGCCAGTGCACGTGCCCCCCACCCTGTGCCTGCCTGAGGATTGCCTTGGGGTGCCTGGCTGTGGCCGCCTGGGTGTCGCCACCCTCCCTGCACTACCCCTGGTCCCTTGGGGCGTGGACCCTGCTGACCACCATGGGCAAGAGGGACCCCAATCAGAGGAAGCTCAGCTTCGACAAATCCTCCCTGCTTACCACTGACTCCGCGACGGGGGCATCATCAGACGCGATGCCCCCCTCCTCAGGATGCCACCGCCACGCTGGTCACCACCATGATGTCCGAAATGAGGGCTGGTTTCAAATCATTGGACACCAGATTCGACACTTTGGAGCAGAAGTTGGCGGATATGGGCTCCAAGGTACAAGCGCATGATCGCCGGCTTGATGTGGTCGAAGCCAGGGTGTCGGACCTTGAGGACACGAACGCGAAAGACCGAAAAAGACTGGAACGTGTTGAAAAAATCCTGAAAGAAGTGGCCATTAAAAACGAGGATTTGGAAGCACACGGACGACGAAATAACGTCCGTATTTTGTGCGTGGCGGAAACTACCCAAACGGGCAGAATGGACGTGTTTGTTGGAAAATTGTTGGTTGAGCTGTTTGGCAGGGATCAGTTCACTCCCGGATTTGTGGTGGAGAGGGCCCACAGATCTCTGGGTCCCCGGCCAAAACCGGGTCTCCCACCATGCCCCATCATAGCCAGGATTATGAACTTCAGGGACCGAGATGCAGCGCTTCGAGCAGCTCGTGAGAAGGGGGAGATACGATGGCAAGGTGACTCCTTGTCTCTCTATCCAGACTTCACTCTCATGGTTCAGGAGGCCCGCAGAAAATACACGGGGGTGAAGGCCGCACTCCGCAATTTAGGCCTTAAGTACGGGATGCTCTACCCCGCACGCCTCAGAGTGGACGTCGCTGGTAGGCCACGCATTTTCGACACCCCTTCGGAGGTCCAAGAATTTTGCCGCACTTATAAATCTAGAGACTCACAGACATCTGACACCTCCAGAGCGCCTTCTCCAGCTCAGGAAGACTCGCAGCGCAGTGTGGACCTGTTTTCTGGCTCCGGCCATGGCTGACACTTTGCTTTTCGCCTTTACTGCTTCCCTCCTGCCACGGCCGTTCATACTCCATTTGCATATCTATGGTCAGGCATGTTGCATACCTACTTGGATTGTTCTGCCCGGCCGTCGTGGCGTTGCCACCCCTAATGGCAGTTGCCTTGTGTCATTTGGGGTTTTTTGTTTCACTTCTAGCGGTACACCCTGTCCATCTTGTTAGTTGTCAATGCATAGCATTCTGCCATACCGCTTTGTTGGGATGGGTTTTCCTCTTCGGGATCTGTGAGAGATTGGGTGGGGGGTGGGACTGGGGTTTTGTTTTTTTGAATGTGTTGCATCATTGTCGACATTGCCCATTGTGTGTTGAGCTGCTTCTATCGTAGGTCCTCCTCAATGTCACTGTACCCATGGCCAGGTTAGGCTTTCAGAGCGGCCCCTCTAACCTTTCACTAATGTCGTGGAATGTCAGGGGATTGAATAACGCTCGGATGTGTAGACAGGTTTTTAACTACATTGCCCGACACAAGATAGACGTGGTTTTCCTGCAGGAAACTCACTTGTCTCCTGACGCCGCCTCCCAGTTTGCCAAAAGTTGGGGCCCCCATCGCTTCTTTTCCCACTACAGCAGATACTCCAGAGGGGTTGCTATTTGCATACATAATCGCGTACCATTTAAGTTATCGCACGTGGTAACTGATAACGAGGGTAGATATGTCATTGTTTTGGGTACGTTATTAGACCACAGGCTTACGCTAGTAGGGGTTTATGGACCTAATATTGACACACCCGCTTTTTTCACTGAGCTGCAGGTACATCTGTTTTCCTTGGAACCGGGGCTCTTGATACTTGGTGGTGATTTTAATCTGCTATTCAACCCAACCAGAGACAGTACCTCTTCGGCCCCAGACTCGAAGCCACGCTCACGACCAGTCCTCCTTGACTTGTGCTCCCATTTATCCCTCATTGACATCAAGGCGTCCTTGCATGCCCACACTCCTACGTACACACACTATTCGGGGTTTCATGACACCTGGACCAGGATTGATTACTGGTTGATCTCCCTGGGAGTGGCTGGTTGGGTAGGTGATCTCCTTACGCTCCCCCGCACCCTGTCCGATCATTCCCCCATTGTGCTGCGGCTGCAGGTCCCGAGGGCGGGTGGCTATGAAAGGCAGTGGCGCTTCCCCGGGAGGGCCTTATCAGACCCCGTGTTTACTGAGGAAGTCAGGGAAGCCATAGAGGAATACTTTGAGCTGAACACTGGCACGGTGGACACCTGGGCGGTCCTGTGGGAGGGCTTTAAAGCTACCATTAGGGGAGTGTGCATCGCTAAACATACAGGTGCATTGCGCGATATTCGCTCTACCCTGCTCCAGATTGAACGCGATGTAGCGGCATTGGATGCGGAACAGCTCACGACACATACGGCAGAGAGGGAAGCAAAACGCTTACAACTGATGCTACGATTCCGTGAGGAAGCGGACAGGGAACTTCATTTTCTGACCAAGGCGCACACGGCTAGGCAATATGGGGAGGGCGACCGACCGGGCAAAATGCTGGCTCAGCTACTGCGGCCCCCACGCAAGTCTGCTTACATCACTGACCTTGTGGGCCCTGAAGGGGACACTCTACACACTACACCGGCGATCTGTGATACCTTTTTGCACTATTACACATCCCTGTGCACTTCCACGCTGGCCGATGATACCATAGACCGTGGTAACTATCTTAATTAAATAGCAATGGTGCACTTAGAGAAGTGGATGATAGATTTTCTGGCCGACCCCATCACATCTGACATTATCAATGAAGCTATCGACTCCATGAAAGGATCTTCGGCCCCTGGGCTGGATGGCTTTTCTGCGGATTTTTACAAGGCCTATAAAGAATTGCTGGTCCCCCGCTTGGTGGAGGTTTACGCTGAGGCCCTGGAGACGGGCTGTTTGCCCCCCACGCTTAGGGATGCAGTCATAGTGCTTTTGCCCAAACCGGGAAAAGATCCCACACTGTGTGGTTCTTATCGCCCTCTCTCTTTGTTAAATCTGGACTACAAGATCCTAGCAAAGGCCATCGCCATCCACCTGTCTTTGCTGATGGAGTCCATTATCTCCCCGGCACAGTCTGGCTTCGTACCGCATCGCTCCACATCTCTCAACCTCCGCACCCTTTTCTCCGTCCTGCACCGGGTGGACCCTGCCGTCCCAGCTGCGGCGATTCTTTTAGACGCCGAAAAAGCATTTGACTCCTTAGAATGGCAATTCCTTATGTCGGTGATGCGCCGGATGGGCATTCCTGAGTGCTTGGTGAACACAGTGGAGTTGCTCTACACGCGGCCAGTGGCGCGATTGCACCTCAATGGCACTATCACTACACAATTTCCCCTGTCGCGTGGTACGCGACAGGGCTGCCCCCTCTCGCCAATTCTATACATCTTGGCGATGGACCCGTTGGTCCGTCACTTTCAGGAACGACATATGCATCGGGGTCTCCAGTTCCGCACTGGCCCGCTTTTAGTCTTGCTTTATGCGGACGATACCATCCTTTACGTCCAGCATTCGCAGGACAACCTTGAACCGCTGATAGCGGAAATAACCCGGTTTGGCGCGTTATTTGTCCACTTACGCCGAGCACTACCGAATGGTCCTGCCCCTTCCCCCTTTCTTGGAGCTGAGATTCGGTAACATATCTGGGGATACAAGTCCACCTGGATACTGACTCTATTATTAGACTAAACTATGGCACCGCATTGACTGCCCTGGAGGGTCAGATTGAATGATGGAATCGTCTCCCACTGTCCATGGCTGGGCGTATTGCCATCATTAAAATGATGGTGCTGCCACGTTTTTTGTACCTGTTCAATAATATTCCTGTTCCCCTTACACAAATCTTCTTCACACAATTGCGCTCCTTACTACTACGCCTTGTGTGGGGAGACAAAACCCCCCGCGTGTCCTGGCGCGTATTGACGCTCCCCTATGAGCGTGGTGGGCTGGGCGTTCCCGATTTTTATCTTTATTTTCTTGTGGCGCAGTGTTCTTATGCATTCCCCTGGTATCACCCCGATGCCCGGATCGTTTACTTGAAGCCTGAAGCCGACCTAGTTCTGCCGGGAACACTGGCTACCACTCTGCCCTCGGGCTTCCCTAGGGACCCACGTGACATCCAGACTGTCTCGTCGACCTGCTGGGCTTGGGGCAGGCTGCGCCGCTTGACAGGGCTCGCCCAGATGTACTCTCCTGCCCTCCCACTGCCCAACCCCTCCTGGCTTGCAATCACTGGGGAATCTGTGGTGAAACGCACATTATCCAAATTTCACATTTCCACCATAGAAGACCTGTTTCCTGAGGGCCATGCCTTTTCCCTCACAGAGGACACCCGCTTCACTGCTCGGACGTTTATGGACTCCTTTGTGCTCAATAGATTGCGATCCTTGCTTCGTTCCTTGTTCCCCTCGTTTCCCCTCCCTCCTGAAGACTTCCCTCCCCTCACCTTCCTTATCCAACACGCATCGGGGACGCATCTGGTCTCTCAATTATATCGGCTGTGCTCTGACATGCTCCCGGCCCCGGATCAGACGGTGCGGGCGGCGTGGGAGGCGGATTTGGGTTACCCCATTACCGATGAGCAGTGGCAGTGGTGCTGCAGGGCGACCAAGCACATCTCACTTAACAGTAGACACAAGCTCCTACACTTTAAGTTCTTGCGTAGACTCTACTTCACACCAGTGCGACTGCATAGAATAGACCCTGCGCGTCCACACAATTGCCCCAAATGTGGCGGGCCTCAGGCAGACTTCGCGCACCTTTCGTGGGCTTGTCCCATGCTCCAAGACTACTGGTCCGGAGTGCACCGCACCCTTGGTGCAATGCTGCGCTTGAACCTAGTCCCCATCCCCGAAATTGCCCTCCTGGGCTACGTGGCTGACTTCCCTAAGGCGACACGTAGACTGGCTGCGCTGGGATTTTTGCAGGCAAAGCGCGAGGTGGCACTCCTTTGGCGCGACCGTCGATCCCCGTTACACACTTCCTGGCTCCGGAGCATGGCGCACTGCAATACCAACAATGAGGAGTACTCTGCCACGGTCCCCATTACGTCCAGGCCTAAAGATATCTGGGGCCCGTATCGTGCATATCTGGCTGGCGTCGCGGCTGCGACCCAGGCGGCCTCTACCTCAGATATGGACCCAGAGGGAATCAGTTGATAAGCTTTGCTGCCACACTGCCCACTGTTCGGGCTTTGCGGGCCCGGCCTGACCTCCTACTGGTTACTCCCCCCTCCTCAATTAGAATTGTGAGACCGCATGTGAAACCTCTACTTCGTCATGGCTGAGAAAATTACCCTACCGCACCTGGGCATGGTGTTGCAATTATTTACACTGACTGTCAGATATGTTGGCCTGTTCTTGATGTTGGGTATGCTCAAGTTATTATGCACTGTATGTATGTACTCAAAGGGGCGCGATGTGATGCAACTGTATTATTTTACATCTATGCAACATTTCATTGTATGTTTATCGTTGAAAATGATAAATAAAGATTTTAAAAAAAAAATACCTGCCTTACCCCAAATTAGTATGACTTAAATTAATAACATCACACAAAACAACATATGTACATCAGGAATATGATTTTTGCCAAATATTTAATAAAGACAAAGGGGATATTCACAAAGTGTAACAGATGATGAAAAATCACATCAGCAAGATTCCATGAGTTGAATTAATGCCACCTACCAGAGCAAAAAAAAGAGCAGATAATGTGCTTCTAATTATGCTACTGCCAGTAGTAACATCAAAAGGATCATCAATAAAAGTTGTGAATTAGGGCCATATGTATCAACAAACCCTTTTGCGATTCCTAAATAGCGATTTTTAAGGAATCGCTATTTAGGAATCGCAAAATGGTATGTATGAAGAAATTCGCTATTTTTTAGCAATTCCTTAATCTTCCTTATTTGCGAATTCGCATTTTGCGAATTCGCAATTAAGGAATAATTTCCAATGCATTCCTATGGGCCAGGAGGCCCAAAGGAATGATTGCGAAATAATTCTCAAATTGCGAATTCGCAATTTGCTAATCGCAATTTGAGAATTATTTCAAGGGTGCAGGGGTGTCTCAAAGACACCCTGCTGCACCCCTGAAATGTACATGTGTGTGCATATGGCGCACATACATGCCCTATGGGCATGTGTGTGCATCACATGCCACCTTCAAAAATGGAAAATAGTGCATTTTTTGAAGAATTCGCAAGTTACCATCAACTACAAGTTGGTGGTAATTTGCGAATTCTTACCCATAATTCGCAACCCAAAAATGCTACATACATAGCATTTAAGGAATCGCAAAATTAAGATTCCTTAAATGCTATGGCAAAATAAGGAATCGCAAATCTTTGCTATTCCTTATTTTGCGAATATTTCATACATACCAAAACATGCAAAAAAGGCCGTTTGCGTTTCGCAAAGGCCGAAATTCTGCGAATTGCGGCCTTTGCGATTCGCAAAAGGCTTGATACATATGGCCCATAGTGAAATTGTATCCAGTTTTCAAAGGAATGTTTAAAACAAAACTGTATTTGTATACCTGCAATTCAGGAGTATTAAAGAAACAGTTAATGTAGTTAGCCGAAGACATACAGCACAAAGTTAGCTTTAAATTGTATTCACTGTAATATTTTATGAGGGGACTAGTGCTCTGTGTAACCCAGAGTAGAGGCATCACAGTTCAGTGCGGATTTTCCTATGGCCGGTACCTTGGGGATGTTACAGATACATTATATGCGCTATGCCATTTAAATATTGCTATTTATCCAGCGTCCGTGTTGGTAGTGTTGTTGGGACTCGTCAGTTCGGTGGCCCAAATAATGATTTTATATTGCAAGAAATGTGCATGAGAGCAAACATTAAACTCTCGAATTGTCATGCTGGCTTGCTGTAACTTCACTAGTCCCTAGTATGAGGGCTGTTTCTGTGACCCTGAACCAAAAACCGTGGCACTGTTTATTATCCTTTTGTTTCCCTGATCGTTAGTACGTAGCACAGGCCAGCTCAGTGGGTGAAGCCAGAGTGTGAGGCACGGATCAGTGACCCCTTATGAGTGTGAGCGTGGGAGTCTGCCACAGATCAGTGCCGCACATCCTGTGCATGTAGCATGGATTGAATCTGTGTTCTACGCAGCTAAGCACTGGCACGTGGCATGGACAGCCCAGACACTAATATATACATTTTTGGTTATACAGAATGGATTAGGGACTGGTTCTATGTGACCCCATGTTATGCACCTTCAACCAGGGCCCTGCTTTTACTGAGCCTGGTTATGCAGCATGACAGAGAGCCCACTCCTTGTTTGCCTGGTTATGTAGCATGGGCAGTGACCCTGTTTTATGAGCTTGGTAATCCAGCTGGCATCAGGTCGCTGTGAATAAGGTTTTGCACCCTGGGTCAGGGTACTGTCCGTTGTGAGCCTGGCCACGTCTGGTTATTCAGCTTGTGCCATACCCTGCTGTCCTTCAGTCCTGGTTATGGAGCTCGTGCCTGAGCCTTGTTCTCTCAAAGAGTAGTAATGCTGTGTGTTTAGCCCTCGATTTTTGTGAACCACGTTTTGTGCCATGGATCATATTTGCAGAATGCTATGCAGGCTTGCCAGTTCCTTGTGGGTCACTGCCTGACCCTTGCTCCTCTGGTGGTGTCCCATCGAACCCCTCTGGCTCAGGATATAAAATGTGGCATTGGTAGAGCTCTTGGTTTGCCAGCTACTTTCTGTTGTGGTGCAGATGTTGGCCTGCAGTTGAGTTGTAGTGTAGTTCCTATTATCCCAATAGGCTCTGCGCATTGGAATAATACCTTCAATAGTAAAGGCCTAGACCAGACGTTAACTAGGTCTACTACTGACGATATTAGACTTAAAGTTTTGGGTTTGCCAGCTAGCTCAGAGTTCACTAGAAACTTTCTCGAATGTTCAGGAAGGAATTAACTTCCCTGATTAGACAAGAAGGGATTTAGTTTCTGACAACCATAGAACATGACAACTTTGCTCTCCCCTAACCAAGAGTGTATCTCGAGAGTCGTGTGAACAAAAGGCAATTTATTTTACTCAGTCAGTACGTGCATTCTTAGTCTCATCAGAATGTAGAGAAAAGGAAGAGACGGGCGTGTTCAATAAAAAGGTGTTATTTATTGATCAGTCTCTTTTCTCATACAAGAGAAATGGATCGATATTATTGCAATACTTATAGTTAAGTAAAGTGCATACATTAAAAGCAGAAGTATAAAATAATACTGTAAAAACATTGATATGGTTTCTAAGCCATAAGATGTTTTAAAATGAATAAAATATATTATATACACATATACATTTGACTAAACGTACTCAACTGGTGTTTCTAAATACGCCTACCCCGTGTACCTGACCTAAGCCTAATACGTGGGCGGGAATAGAAAGTTACAGTTTAAGTTAAGTTTGTTTTTGCCAAGGGAATAACTAAAGAATTCTCTGCGAGGGGTTATTCAGTTCTGTACCTGGAATTAAGGATGAATGAGGGATGGTATCTCTCTCTCTGGTCTCGATATTCCAGGCTGCCTGCGAGGGCTACCCGGAAGCGCCGGTGCTGGATTTCTCGGCAGGAGAAAGCAGCGCGTCTCGTTCTCAGCGCGTCAGGAAGGCGGGGCTGCGCCAGCGGGGTCTGCTCTGCTCTGGGCTTCGGCAAGTATGGCTGCTCCGTCTCGTCACCACCGCGTGTGTTTGCATAGGGCAATATCGGTAATATTTATACCTTTAAGGTGCCGAGATTGACGTAAGGATGGACATAGATACGTCAATAAGGATGTCATACGACTTGCTCGTTAGCACATTCTTTTGCTGAAGTTCTCAGTGAAATCAAAACAATGGCCGCAGGGTTTTGCCCAGGTTGTCATAGGTTTGATTTGTTATGAGAACTCCGTATGCCTTATCAGGGGCTGGAGGAATATCGCTTGTCTAATTAGATCGCAAGCGTTATGACCTAATCAGATAACACGTTCCTGTGCCGTAGCGTGACTGCGTCAGATAACGGTATCTGCATCATGGGGGTTTTCTGCCTCATGGGCTGACTGCTAGTTAACTTGTTGGTTTGTTTAACCAGAATAGGGTCAGGAATAGGGGGATCGATTCAGAACCTATAGGAATACATCACAGAGTCAACAAGCTAATGTTCTCCAGAGGGCCTTTCCTTTCCTGAATAAGATTGATGTGGGTGAGTGGCTTGGAGGGAGTGTGTTATTCTCATAGTGATGCACAATATGAGGGCCGATGTGCTCTTTCGATCTTCTATCCTGAGCTATTTGAATGTTGAGTGTGTCAGCTGTCACTTGCCTGACACGAGTTGAGTTCTGATGGGCCTCGTACTGCAGGGGTGTTGTGCTAAACATCAATTATGCGTAGCTAGAGTGAGAGTTCATGCTGTGATTATTAATTGATTAACCACATATTATAATTTGGGAGTTAGATTTCCTGATGTTGTTAGAATCTTGGGGCCCGATAAATCAAAAGATTTTTCAATTTCGTGCCTGCGTGAAAACACGTTTGTATAAATGGGCTATGGCATGTTGATGGTGGTTCTGAGGGCCTGCTTCTTGCGTGGCAGCTTATCCATTGCTTAACATGAGATCCCGAATGTCTCAAGGTGGTCCCCTGCATTTGTTGTGTCTTTTTCTTTAGTTCTTGGTTTCTGTGTTTTCCTTTCCCTCCTCCTGCTGTTTCCTTTTCACAGTGTAACTCACCGCAAGCAATGGTATCTTGTTTTTTGGCATACATGTTTAGCTTGGAGCTGCATGAAGTTAGAACTTAGTTTCTTGTACAGTGCTTTTTCTCATTGTGCCCACCCCGCCCCTATCCTAATGTGGCTCTCTGCCCACCCACAATCCCCTTTTTTATATTCTCAAAATTCTTTCTACTACTATTTGCAATGCACTACCCTATCTCTCATCCTATACATCTAGCAATATATCCTCTACATCCACTCTCTCATTTTTTCCCAAACCCCATACCACTACTATGATCCCCAAAATACCCCTTATTAGACACTCTCCTACTCTATCCCTCCTTGATCATCTGATACCTCTTTTACTATACTGAACCCCCAAAACAAACCTTTCGAAACTCTTCCCTATGACTCTGCCCCTTCAAAAACCCTTTTACTCATACAAAAGCCTCCTCCTACTAATATAACCTAAAAAAATTAAATAATAACAATGAAAAAAAAATCCAAATCCTTCACTCTTCTATCCCTCCACTATCCTTTTCAATCAAAATAACAGACTAACATGTTCACTTCTCAAATTCCATATTCCCCTATACTAATTCACCACTAATCCTTTATGGGTTCCAGAGTAGCGTGCTCCTTGCCAATAACGCTTTTAAACACCCCATCAGGGTTACAAGCGCTATATAAAAAACCTTTATCCCTTTTCTACCCCTCCCAAACCCTTCTCAGTCCAAAAAACTGACTAACATATCCACCACACAAATTACGTTCATGTTTAACCATAGTAATTCAACACTAATTCTTATGGGTACTACTCGCCAAAAAAGCG
This sequence comes from Lissotriton helveticus, assembly GCF_964261635.1. Taxonomy (NCBI): domain Eukaryota; kingdom Metazoa; phylum Chordata; class Amphibia; order Caudata; family Salamandridae; genus Lissotriton; species Lissotriton helveticus. Next base: position 231,376,404 of record NC_136072.1, on the reverse strand, counting down.
CTTCAAAACCCCATCAGGGGTAACAAGCGCTATATAAATACAAACCTCTTTCCTCCTTCTATCCCCCACCTACCCTCTCTATCCAAATAACTGAATAACCTATTCACCACTCAAATTACTTCATATTTCACTATACTAATTTTTAACACTAATCCTTTATGGGTTCCGGAGTAGCGTGCTACTCGCCAGAAAAGTGCTTCAACACCTATTAGAGGTAACAAGTGCTATATTGATGCAAACCATTCTTCCCTCCGCTATCCTTCTCACTCCAAATAAATGACTAATAGCCATCACTCAAATTACTTTCATATTTCACCATACTAATTCACCACTAATCCTTTATGGGTTTCCGGAGTAGCGTGCTTCAACACCCCATCAGGGGTAACAAGCGCTATATAAATACAACCCTTTTTTTCCCTCTTCTATCCTTCCGCTATCCTTCCAAATCCAAATAACGTACTAATCTATCCACCACTTAAAATGTACTTGCATGTTTCACTATACTAATTCAACACTAATCCTCTATGGGTCTTGGAGTAGCGTGCTGCTAGCCGAAAAAGTGCTTTAACGTCTCGTCAGGGGCAGTAAGCGATATATAAATGCAATTACAATACAATACTTTTCGCTTTTCAGTAACGGCACATTGCTTGCTAGGATGTTGCGCCTGTTGCGCCACTGTGCCTGTAACAAGGCTGGGTCACCCCTCCTGCTCCTGACTCCGATTCCTGCCTGTTGCTGACCCCGAGCGACCCAGCCGCCGCTGAGCCGTCCGCCTGCCTGCACCGATTTCCCGCCGCTGCCTCCCTGCGGCCCCGCCCACCACCAGCCCATTCACCGCCCCGCTCCCGCCACCCAGCTGACCCACCTCCCGGCTCCTTACTTAAGGGGACTGCAGTTGCCAGTGCTGGAGTGAACACTGTGCCTGTAACAAGGCCGGGTCACCCCTCCTGCTCCTGACTCCGATTCCTGCCTGTTGCTGACCCCGAGCGACCCAGCCGCCGCTGAGCCGCCCGCCTGCCTGCACAGATTTCCCACCGCTGCCTCCCTGCGGCCCCGCCCACCACCAGCCCATTCGCCGCCGCGCTCCCGCCACCCAGCTGACCCGCCTCCCGGCTCCTTACTTAAGGGGACCGCAGTTGCCAGTGCTGGAGTGACCACTGTGCCTGTAACAAGGCCGGGTCACCCCTCCTGCTCCTGATGCCGATTCCTGCCTGTTGCTGACCCCGAGCGACCCAGCCGCCACTGAGCCGCCCGCCTGCCTGCACAGATTTCCCGCCGCTGCCTCCCTGTGACCCCGCCCACCACCAGCCCATTCGCCGCCCCGCTCCCCCCACCCAGCTGACCCGCCTCCCGGCTCCTTACTTATGACGCCCCCAGAGCGACCGCGCAGCGGAAGCGCGCAGCAGGAGCACCGATTGAGCGCCGAAGGTGCGCCAAAGGTAAGCCCGTCTGCGCACCTTCGCGCCTGGACCACGCCCAGTGCCAGACCCCCTGGCCCACGTAGACACCTGCCTACATGCCGGACCTACGACTCCACCGAACTCAACGCCCTCAACGCCGGCCGGATCCCTGGATGCTACCGAGCCACCCCCAGACGCACCCACGGACCCTTCAGCTGCCACTCCTGCAAGTTCACCTGCATCCGGACCTGCAAGGCACCAGCACCCACCAAACCGAGCACCAGCAGCAACCACCTGGAGTGCATCCTGCTCAACACTCGCTCCGTCCACAGACACGCCGTCCAACTCTGGAACCTGATCGAGTCGACACTACATCTCCAGACGTCGCCTTCCTCACGGAAACCTGGATGAACGCCTCCTCAGCACCTGACATCGCCATCCCGGACAGATGCAAGATCACCTGGAGGGACCGAGTCAACCAGACCGGAGGAGGTATCGCCATCGTCCACAAGAACACCATCCGCGTCACGACCAACACCGACGACACCCTCACAACTGCCGAACACCTGCACTTCCAGATCCACACCGACCCCAAGACCACCCTCAGAGGCACCCTCATCTACAGACCCCCGGGACCACGCACACAATTCAGCGAAGCCATCGCCGACTTCATCAGCCCGCACGCCCTCCCCTCCGCTGACTACATCCTCCTCGGGGACCTCAACTTTCACCTGGAGAACAACAATGACCGCAACACCAGCACCCTGCTGGACAACCTCGACACCCTCGCTCTCAAGCAGCTGGTGACCTCCCCCACCCACTATGCCGGACACACACTCGACCCCATCATCTCATCCAGCAAGCACAGCGCCTTCAGCCACACCACCGGACTACACTGGACGGACCACAGCTGCGTCCACTTCAGCTTCAGAAAGAACACGATCCACCACCACCAGCAGCAGGTCGCACGCAGAAAATGGAACAAGATCACAGCCGACCAGCTCGCCGCAGCCCTGAGCCAAGATCCCCCCCGCCAGCTTTGCGAACCCCAGCCAGGCCGCCAACAACCTCACGAAGTGGATCAGCAACTGCGCAGACGACCTCGCCCCACTGAGGACCCCGCCCAGCAGACCCGGCAGCAAGAAAGCACCCTGGTTCACCGTCGAACTCAAGAGCTCCAAGAAGAACTGCCGTGACCTCGAGCGAGCCTGGCGCAGAGACCCTACACCTGACAACATGACCACTCTCAAGCTCGCAACCCGAAAACACCACCAACTGATCCATACCACCAAGAGAACCGCATTCAAGGAACGACTGGACAACAACAGCAAGGAACTTTTCAACATCGTCAAAGAGCTCTCCAATCCCAACGCCGGAAACAACGACATCACCCCATCACAAGACCTCTGCAACTCCCTCGCCTCCTACTTCCACAACAAGATCGCAGACATACACAACAGCTTCAGCACACAACCGACGCACCCTATGACCGCACCAACGACCCCCACCACCACCCTCCGCGCCTGGACCCCGATCACCACCGAAGACACCATCCGCACGATGAACTCCATCCACTCCGGATCCCCAACCGACCCCTGCCCTCACCACGTCTTCAACAAAGCCGATGCTGTCATCGCACCCCACCTGCGGGACATCATCAACACCTCCTTCGACACCGCCACCTTCCCAGAGAGCTGGAAGCACGCCGAACTCAGTGCTCTACTGAAGAAACCATCAGCAGACCCCACCGAACTCAAAAACTACCGCCCCATCTCGCTCCTCCCGTTTCCGGCCAAAGTCATCGAGAAGACCGTCAACAAGCAGCTGGCCGCCTTCCTCGAGACGAACGGATCCCTCGACCTCTCGCAGTCCGGCTTCCGGGCCAACCACAGCACCGAGACCGCCCTCATCGCAGCCATCGATGACATCCGAGCCCTGCTCGACAACGGGGAAACTGCGGCCCTCATCCTCCTGGACCTCTCCGCGGCCTTCGACACTGTCTGCCACCGCACCCTAGTGCAGCGCCACAGCAACGTCGGAATCCAAGAAAAGGCACTAGAATGGATCATCTCCTTCCTCACCGGAAGGACACAGAGAGTCCGCCTCCCCCCGTTCAGATCAGAAGCCACCGAAGTCATCTGCGGCGTCCCTCAAGGATCCTCGCTCAGCCCCACCCTCTTCAACGTCTACATGAGCCCCCTCGCGGCCGTCGCACGCCAACACAACCTCAACATCATCTCTTACGCCGACGACACCCAGCTGATCCCCTCCCTCACCAACGACCCCGCCACCGCCAGAGCCAACCTACACGAAGGGATGACAGACGTAGCCGAGTGGATGATGAACAGCCGCCTGAAACTGAACTCAGACAAGATGGAAGTCCTCATCCTGGGCTCCTCACCCTCCGCATGGGACGACTCCTGGTGGCCCACCGCCCTGGGCCCCACACCCAAACCCGCAGACCACGCACGCAACCTGGGCTTCATCCTGGACTCCTCCCTCTCCATGACCAGACAAGTCAACGCCGTCTCCTCGTCGTGCTTCAACATCTTGCGCATGCTACGTAAGATCTTCCGGTGGATCCCCACCGAGACCAGGAAGACGGTCACCCAGGCCCTCGTCACCAGCCGCCTGGACTACGGCAACGCCCTCTACGCCGGAACCACCGCCAAACTCCAGAGGAGACTCCAGCGGATCCAGAACGCCTCAGCAAGACTCATCCTCGACATCCCCCGACACAGCCACATCTCCAGACACCTGAGAGACCTGCACTGGCTCCCGGTCAACAAGAGAATCACGTTCCGACTCCTCACCCACGCACACAAAGCCCTATACAACCAAGGCCCAAGATACCTCAACAGCCGCCTCAACTTCTACACCCCCACACGCCAGCTTCGATCGACCAACAACGCCCTCGCCGCCGTCCCCTGCATCCGAAGAGCCACCACTGGAGGAAGGTCCTTCTCCTACCTGGCCGCCAAGACCTGGAACTCCCTCCCTACCCACCTCCGACTGACCCAGGACCACCTCGCCTTCAGGAAGCAGCTCAAGACCTGGCTGTTCGAGCAGTAGCAGACCCCCCCCAACCCCAAGCGCCTTGAGACCCTCCGGGTGAGTAGTGCGCTATATAAATGCTTTGATTTGATTTGATTTGATTTGTACGGAATTTTCCGTGAATGCACCATGCAGCAATGTTGGCTACAAAGCCCGGAGTGGTGGAGCTGTCACACATCACATGTTGCCGCATAGTTGGTGTTGTGCTGATAACATCTGCTTGTGTGCTAGAAACAAAAGGTTTTTTAGGTTTCAGAGAAGCGCCGGGCGCTCTGCCAACAGTGGACGCAAAGAGTGTTTGGGTAACAATAGTATGGTGGTGCAACTGGGTGAGTGGAAAAAACCTTTCTAACCACTCTGAAGTATGTCAGCGAAGTACTGACACACCAGCAAATATAAACAGGAATACCCTATGCACACAAATCAAAATCTCATACAGTCGTGTCTATGTAGACACACAAAGTTAAATGACAAAGCAAACAGAAATAAACAGACGTCTTCTGTGCGGTATCACTGCAGTTCGGTTTTAAATTTTTTCCTTCAGAACCAGCCGACACGTGTTTCATCGCTTTGGAAATATGTTTCCGTGAATCCTCAGGGCTGTATAAAAGACTGTGTGAAAGGGATGAGGTCGCTCCGCCGGTGATAGTTCCAACCCGGCAGGGCCCGTGACCTATTATGTCACTCCAAAGTATTAGGAGCTGTAGAAAACAAAAAGGGGATTATTGATGAGTTCCCCAGAATATGGATCGTCAATTTGAGACACTGTTATATCAAAGAATCCTTGCCCGGTAAAATCTCAGTTGCGAGGTGTGCGCCCCAGGCGTGGTTGTAGGGGCTGTGAGCCCGGGAGCCAAAGACTCCGTAATCCCTCTGGAGCGGGTGACTCCTTTTAAGGTTTGGATTTCGTTTGTAGTGGAAAGTAGGGCCGGTCAGTCTTCTCCCGGGTCGCCGTGTTCCAAGTTTGGACATTTAACTTTGTGTGTCTACATAGACACGACTGTATGAGATTTTGATTTGTGTGCATAGGGTATTCCTGTTAACATCTGCTTGTGTGTTGCATTTAGTAAAATACTTTGTTTTGTGTGATTTGTGTCCTTTAGATGAGCATGGCCCGTTTAAAGCCATTGCTTGTGTATGCCAGAATTGGTATATGCTTTTCGCTTGAGACCATACTTGGGAACTGTAGGCGGAGAACCGGAGGGCGGGAGTAACTTGAAAATATGCATTTTTATTTCCACAACTCACACAGACTTTTTTATAGGCTCCACTTTTTTACACATTTAATTAAAACATATCAATAATTTAATATATTTCTCTTCAAACAACTCGTGAGAGCTCAAATACCACGTTCACTTGTCTGTTGCCAAATCTACTGACAGTCCCATGATCACTGCCACACACTCCATAGCTAGGCTACTTTGCAGTAATGTACGGTAATGTGCTGCATGGCGAAATGCTTATAAGGTCCCAAAGGCGAGACCGATTGCATTGCAAATGTTTGTTCTAAGAGACATTACTTAGAGAATCTTTACACCTGTGTGCCAGTAATAACAGCTTGTTAGACCCATTTGCAATACTGGCTGCTCCCAAAGTGACCACAGTTATCACAAATAAATATAACAGTTTATTGCCATGTTTAGAAATTAATCACATGCTCAGTAAATAAAGAATGTAGAAAAAAACTTACATATTGTAGATGCTATTTGTCCATATGTGTAATTCGTACCATATAGAGATTCCAAAGCTTCTACAGCAGCTTTTGCAACAGCATTCTGAATTGGAAGAAATTACTTTTAAGTTTTCAAAGGTACAAAGACTGTGAAGTATTTGTTGATAATGTGTTTAGCGGAACCAAACAAAGAATACATTTTACTATGCTTTATTGGTGTAAGTAATAACCATCAAATCAAATCATCTGCAAAGTTGACCAAGTTTTTGCTGCACTGAAATATGCAGACATTGAGAGAAACAATGAGAATCACTGCTGTCATATTTTGATAAACAAAGCGAGCATGTGAAGAACAATAAAAAATACTCTGGCTGTCTGCCATTTCTTTTCTTCTAGTTGTACTGTCGCCCTGATCTCTCCTCCGACCAGTCTATTTGGCAGCAGAAAAACCCTGGTATGGCCGAGATTAACCTTTGAAAATCAAGTGTACGGTCATGTCTTATGGTATGTAGAGTTGTATGTAGAGTGGTCTGTCTGCGGGGCTTATATACAGTGTGCTCTCCACTGCCAGTGGAGTGTATGTGTAATCCAACCATAGAGTAGCAACTAACCCTCCTACAGTCCTCTGTTTTCGATCAGCACCAGGAAGGTCAGAGGTCACCCAACGTGTGGATTTCAGTCCCCCCCCCATCTTGTCAATTTTTGGGGTATGAGTAGGCCCCCCAGTGTAGAGAAGCCTAGTAATGAAGTGGGTACTTTCCCCCAATAATATCCAATCTCTAGGGGGTTATGACTGGAAAATGTCTTCTCTATGCAGTGCGTGTGGTAGACAGTTGGTTGAAGAATGCTGGAACAGACAATCTAATCTAAGCAAGCATACAACCCATGTGGAGGCGGGAAAATGAGTATTCTCTCATCCCTGCATTTCTGCAGCTCCAGGACCATTCAGTCATCTGCGGTGTACCACAAGGATCTTCACTCAGCCCCACCCTCTTCAACGTATACATGAGCCCCCTCGCGGCCATCGCACGCCAACATAACCTCAACATCATCTCCTACGCTGATGACACTCAACTGATCCTCTCACTCACCAAAGACCCTAACACCGCCAAAACCAACCTACATGAAGGAATGAAAGAAGTAGCCGAATGGATGCAGCATAGCCGTCTGAAACTGAACTCAGACAAAACAGAAGTCCTCATCCTAGGCACCTCCCCTTCCGCCTGGGATGACTCTTGGTGGCCAGAGGCCCTTGGAAAAGCACCCATCCCGACGGACCACGCACGGAACCTGGGCGTCATCCTGGATTCCTCACTCTCGATGAACAGACAAGTCAACGCCGTCTCTTCATCTTGCTTCAACATTCTTCGCATGCTCAAAAAAACATTTCGTTGGATCCCCACCGAAACGAGAAAAACAGTCACCCACGCTCTGGTCACGAGCCGTCTGGACTACGGAAACACCCTCTACGCCGGTACCACCGCAAAACTCCAGAAAAAACTCCAACGCATCCAGAATGCTTCAGCCAGGCTTATACTAGACATCCCGCGTAAAGATCACATCTCTGGACACCTGAAAAACCTCCACTGGCTCCCCGTCAATAAAAGGATTACTTTCCGGCTCCTAACCCACGCACACAAAGCGCTCTACGAAATCGGACCCGAATGCCTCAACACAAGACTGTCCTTCTACACCCCCTCCCGCCAGCTACGATCCGCCAACCAAGCCCTTGCCACTGTACCTCGCATCAACAAAACCACCATGGGAGGTAGATCCTTCTCCTATCTGGCAGCTAAGACCTGGAACTCACTTCCCACTCACCTTCGCCTTACTCAGAACCACCTAGCATTCAGAAAGCAACTTAAAACATGGATATTTGACAAGTAACTCCCCACCCTTCTCTAAGCGCCTTGAGACCCTTTGGGTATGTAGCGCGCTATATAAATTTATTGACTTGACTTGACTTGAAGGTCTTAGCATTACGCACTGTAGGTGAATTGGACAATGGTGGGTGAGTGGTCAAGGTCTACATAAGGAGAATTAAAATTGCCCCCAGTGCCCAAGGTATATCCACCCATTTAGATAACTTCCTAGATAATACTTCCAATAGGGGTGAATTGTACACATTAGGGGGATGAATTCTACCCTACACTATTAGTTGGTTGTCCAGTCACCCTTTAAGCAAGATGTAACAACCGTAGGGTCAAGTTGTTCTTCTTCCTTGGTGAAGGGTAGCTTGATCCAGATCTCAGCGCCCCTACCATACACCATGCAAGTGGTATAAAGCAGATTGTTCCTTCCTTTTATGAAGCAATCTGGCCCCTTCTGCTGCCATTAGAGGAATCTCTAAAGACAGCTCTATATTGGCCCCTCACAGCTTTAGCTGTCAAAATCTTATAGCATTTACTGACAATGCCCAAGCACCAATACCCTCGCATTCCTAGTTGGAAACACGTATTTACCTTTGGCTGTCATGCCTTGTCTTCCTAGAGTAAGGTGAATGGCTACATTTCAGGGGTGTATGGCCACAACTAGGGCTACCTGTGGAAGCCCTCCACTGGACCCCACCCCAAAATAATAATGGGATACCCAGATTAATAACCCACCACGATTGTCAAAATCCCAATCAGTTGAAGAATGGCATAACAAATCAAAACAGTACAACTCCAAAACCATAACTGTGAACAACAGAAATGTGAGGGTGTGGCTACAGCATTGGACGGGCTTTATCATCCAGGAGAGAGTGCAGCTTATCTATAGGGCCACCATGTCCCAAAGGAAAAATGTAAGGGGGACTGTGAGAGCAGCAAAGGAGCATTCCCTCGTCTCAGGATTTATGGGATCATAGTGTCTCCAGGGACTATACTAGTTCATTGGATGTTTGGGGAGTTACCAGGGTGCCAGCATATGAGTTGTCACTCAAGCCAGATACTGTCGTTTCACCTGTGGTGTCTCCAGTGAGAGGGGTTGGGGCTGAGTCATGCAGGATGGCCGCTGTTGCTAGGGCCACTCTATGCTCATCCTGGATCTGGTACGCGTGGGGCGACCCCATGAGGTGTCAGAGATTACATTGTGTTGGAGATCACTGCGGCAGGCTCCTGGTCTTCCTTGCGCTCAACTCAGCCTGGTAGCAATTGATCCAGGCTTCGGCATTGTCTATGTCGATATAAAAGTGGGAGCATTGTTCTGGCATCATTTTCAAGTTAAATGGGGAAAGGAGGGCATAAGTTAGGCCAAGCTCCCTAAGTTTCTTACTTTCTGTTTAACACTCAGAAAGGAGGCCCAGTGTCTCAACACAAATAGTGTTCAGTCCAGAAAAATCAAGATCCCGTAGTTGTCAAGCACTCAGGGTAGCCCGAGTGCACCCATTGCATCTCGGTCCCATAAGTTGAAGATCTTGGCCACTATAGGTCGTAGTGGGGCTCCCGGTGTAGACTTTTTGAACAGCACACTGTCAGTTATTTTTATCATGAACATTATCGACAAGCCCAAAGGGAAGCCACAGTCTGCAACTAGTTATCCGGGTGCCGCTCGAGGCTAAAGACTTCTGTGGAACTCTCCTGCACGCCGCTGCCTGCCTGCCTGCCTTACCGGGACAAACGCCGACTTGGGGCTTCCTTCTCCACCACTGCGGGACTGCGAGGACCAGGTTGCCTAGCGCCACAGACACCGGCTGCACCTGGGTCCTCTTCCCGCTCCGCCCCCACAGCACTCCCTATTTAGGCACATCTATACACGCGCACACGGGCGAAGCCCGGGCAAAGGGCGGGCCGTCTAAGGCCGTCCAAGGTCGTTGAAGGCCGGGCTGGGTCACCCCCTTGAAAATTGTAGTATGGTGATGAGTGTTTATGACTTTTCATTAGCCTGTTAGTCTTCCAATATTGATGTGCCCCGGTTTTGTGTTTATATATATATATATATATATATATATTTTTTTTTTATAAATCTTTATTAACATGAAGGCATAAGATACATACACAATACTGTATTCAAAGTTCAATTTTGACGTTTGCGCAGTTACGTAGCGGCAGAGCAATAGAAGTAGTGTGCATATAGATGTACGTTAAGTGCATTCTCAAAAGTAACACGGATGATTGCTATCAGTTGTCCTTAACACAATTCTCTGAGACTAATGTCGATGTCTCACTTTGTATATGGTACATCATTCAAACCTTCAACATAGATGTATTAATTAGCGTGGCAGATATTGAAGAAAAAAGAAAAGAAAACCCAACTATTGTCATCACTTTCCTATTATTGTACACACGCCCATAGCCAACCATCAGTCACCTTGCTTGTTATCAATGTTGTTTACAATAGTATTACATTAACGCAGCATTTCGTAGTATAAGTAACCTAGCAACCAATCACCCAACTCTTTACTCCTCCTCCCCTTCAGAGTCTAGGTTCTTGTCTACTGGCAATGGCTCGCAGATGTCCCCTCTATAGATATTCCATGGCATCCAGATTTTGTTCCACTTACGGGGGCAGGCCCGAAGCACATACACCGCCCTTTCTGTCACCATAAGCATGTCCATATTTTTAGTCCATCTAGCCACTGTAGGCAGTTCCGGAGCACCCCATTTCTGTGCAATGTCTCGCTTGGCCACTGTCATGGCTAGTGTGGCCCATATCAGTCCATATCTGTCCATATCATTGGGGTCCCAGATGTTCAACAGGCATTTACGGGGTTCAGGCAGAATAGATATCTTAAGGGCTTGGGAGACAGTGCGCATAATTTGCCTCCAGAATTCTTGTATCTTTGGGCAGTCCCACAGTGTGTGAAATAGTGTCTCCTCCTCCCCGCATCCTCTAAGACAGAAGGGATGTGGTGCCCTTTGTATCCTGTGAAGAAGTGTCCTAGTGTAGTAGATGCGGTGCAGAATTTTGAGTTGCACTAATCTGAATTTCGCCGAAATGCCTACTTCTCTCGGTGATGCAAGCGCTTCGTTCCATTCCGACTCATCTACCTGTCCTATCTCCTCCATCCATTTCTCTTTAAGTTTCAGTGTGGGGTCTTCCAGATTATTAACCAGCTTTTTATATGTGAGAGAAGTTGCACTTTGTGGCATAAAGTCTGTCAACAGTCTATCCTCTAACGGTGAGGACTCTGGTACTTCAGTGTCAGCAGTGATTGCTCGGAGCAGTGCGTGACGTATCTGCATGTATCTGAATGTCTCATTGGGGTTAAGGTTATACTTTTGTTGGAGTTGTGAGAATGCAATCACTGTGCCCTTGTCCCACAAGTCCCCCACCGTGGAGATCCCTATGTGGTCCCATTGAGCGAACCCTTTGCACGCTCTGAGGTTTCCCAATGAATTCGTGTCCCACAGTGGCGTCATTTTGGTGATTCTCCCTTTCCAGCCCAGTTTTGTTTGCGCTATGTGCCACAGGGCCGCCGTGTGTTGTGTCGGGCCTATCAGTTTTTTAACCTGTGACTTGTTGTACAGAACGGAAAGCATGCCGTCCGCTCCCAGTTGAGACCAGTCCGCCTTGTAAGCTGGATCCTCTCGCGGGGTGTGGATCCATTGATTAATAATTTTAAGTTGGGCCGCCCAATAATAGAGTTGAACGTTAGGTAGTGCAATCCCACCCTCATACCAACTTTTTACCAATTTATCATGCGCTATTCGTGCCGGGCCGTTGTTCCAGAGCAGGCTGGTAACCAATGCTGCAATTCGTTTGAAATAGCGCGGTGCTACCATATACGGGGTATTTTCCAACACATAAAGGAATCTGGGAAGGGCCATCATTTTATATAAAGCAGCCCGCCCAAGAAGGGTCAAGGGCAGGGCTGCCCAGTGTCTAACGTCTGCACGCAGGCGATCCATTGGTGGATGTAAATTTTTGTCAAAGAAGTCAGTGGCATTATTTGTGATGACAATACCTAAGTACTTAAAGGAGGTTGTTGTCAGTGTCAGGGGGCAATCCTCTTGCAACAGCGGTCCCGGGCCCTTATGCACGTATACCACCGACTTGGACCAGTTTATGGTATAACCGGACAACTTCCCATGTGTGTTGCAGAGATGTAGTAGGGCAGGGATCCCATTGCTAGGGTCAACCATGTATATGAGCATATCGTCTGCATATAGGGAGATCTTATCCTCCCAGCCAGCCTCCCATGTGATGCCACGAATCAGTGGCGTCGTCCTAATCAGGATCGCCAGTGGTTCCAGCACCAGGGCAAGGAGCAGAGGTGATAATGGGCATCCCTGTCTCGTCCCCCACCCCAACAGGAACGTTGGTGAAATGTGGCCATTCGCTGCTACTTGTGCCACCGGTGACGTGTATAGTAGTCGCACCCATGCTATATATTTCGGTCCGAAGCCCATACGTGCAAGTACTGCAAACAGATATTCCCATTATACTAAATCGAATGCCATTCTGGCATCAAGTGAGAGGATCACCGCCTGTTCGGAAAGGAGGTGTGCACGTGCCAGCACTCCATGGACCCTTCTGAGATTCAGTGCCGTGCTCCTGTGGGGCATAAAGCCTGACTGGTCAGGGTGTATCAGTGTGTGTAGTTGTTGTGTCAGACGGCTGGCCAGTAGTTTTGCCAGAATCTTGGCTTCTACGTTAAGCAAAGATATCGGGCGGTATGAGGTGCATGCGGTTGGTGGTTTATTCGGTTTCGGTATGGCCACTATCGTGGCTGTGCGCTGGTCTAGTGGTAGCTCCCCCCTATGCAGGCTGTCCGTGTACATGTCCAGCAGTGGCTTACTTAGTTCCGAAGCCATCGCTTTGTACCATTCTACGGGTAGCCCGTTGGGACCCGGCGCCTTGCCGGACTGCAATGCCTGTATGGCCAAGTGAATCTCATCTTCCGTCAGGTCAAGTACGAGCTCTAGCTGCGCCTCTTGCGTAAGTCTGGGAATGGCAATATTTTCTAGTGAATTCGCCGCCGCCTGCGCAGTGACGACCTGTTCCGGGGTGTATATCTCCTGAAAGTGACGTGCCAGGGTGCGCACTAAGTGTTCAGGGTGTGTCTGCAGCTGTCCGCCACGTGTGCCTCTAGTACTGCCTCCTCTTCTATCCAGCCATGCCAGCATTTTTCCTGCCTTGTCACCCACATCATATATTCTCTGTGTTGTACCTGCGATGTAGCCTTGAACTGTTGTTTTAAGGTGTGTCTGGTATTGCTGTTGATGTGGTTGTAGCAAGTGTAAAGTGTCCGGGGTGGGATCAGACATGTGAGTAGTGTTTGCGCTATGGAGTGCCAGCTCCAATTCAGTGAGTTCACGCCGGGATTCCCGCTTGTGCCCCGTTATTGTTGCTATTGCAGCACCTCGGAGGACCGCTTTGTACGCTTCCCACAGGACCGAGGGTGAGGACACTGACCCAACGTTTTCTTGAAAGGGGGCGCTAGAGGGCGCACTTGCAAAATGGCCGCACCTATGTGAGGCTCTTGCTGCCTGGAGGTGATATCCTTTAATTATCCTATTTCTCTGCCATCTGTGCTGCCAGTGTCCGTGCGAAACGCCTGAGGGGGTCTTCGTGCACCTTTGCCTCAAGTTTGGTGCGGATTCGCCACTCCTGTCCGGAGCTGCGGGTGGCTGGAGCTCCGTCCGTGTCGAGACCTGAGACCGTCCGGATCTGCTGGCCGGCTTGCTGAGCGACTGTGGGCCGCGGTGCGCCACGAGGCGTGTGGGCCCTTCTGTGTCCTTTGCGGCGGAGCTGCCGGGTGCCCTGCTACGTCGGACATCCCGGCTCACATCTGCGGTGTGGGGCGGTCGGCGGACCGGCGTGACGCTTGCCGGAGGCCCTTGCAGCGTGTTGGGGGACGGACTGGTCTGTCCTGCTGGTGCCGATCCCTGCGTCTCCTCTTTCCCGCCGGCGGACCCGGCGGCTGTGGAGGCAACGGCCGGAGCGTGTTTCAGGTGAGGCGGGGTGGTTGTACTGCCTGCTTGTGCCCCTGAATGCAGCTGCCATCTGTGGGCACCCTCCCTTGGTGCTTACCCATTTTCTGGGTGGCCGACCCTCCTGCGCTGTGCTTCCCTGCGGTGGCGGCCATGCTCGAGCCCTGAGTGCGGACCCTGCCTGATTTGCTGTAGCGCCATTGGCGCATTAGGTGAGGCTGAGGAGCTTGCAGTTGGAGGGAGATCGCCCTTACACTGTGTACTGCGGATTTGAGGGGACGCTGCTGACTGCGGGGGACATGCCTCTGAGGTCCCTTCCCTGGATTCTCCCGGATTAAAGGCTGGTGCTGTGGCGATACTGCGAGTCCCATTCGCATTTGGGGAACCCATTGTTTGAAGCCTTGCTGCCTGCTGTGTGCCTCCCGTGCTGCGTTGCTCTGGCTGCCGCCTCCTTGCTGACTGGCCTGTGACTAGGGGGTTACGCTTTCTACCTTGGCTGCACCTTTGCAAATCTGCCGTACTGTATCCTGGAGCTGGGGACGGATCCCTGTGGTGTGCTACTGGCTTCATCTCTCGTGCTCTTCCCTTCTGCTGCCCCAGCCATTACATGTGGAATTAGTGTCCTGGCCCTGCTGTGGTGAAACGCTCCTGCTCTCTCCTCCTGCTGCTCATCCTGCAGGAAGTGCACGTTGCGCTGCTGGTGGGGGGTGCTCTTGCCCTGCTTGGGGTACGGACTAGTGACCGCTCTCAGACTACGTCGTTGTTTTGAACCTTGGGTTAGATTACTCCTGATTTCTGGCTATGGGTAAGCCTGACAACAAGCAACCGAAGTTGTCCTTTGACTCTCTGGCGGCCAAGAGGAGTTCCCGGGGTGCCCAAGATGCGGGGGGCACTCGCTCTCCCACTACTGTCCCTGACGCTGCTCCACAACCTGCTGCCCCTGATTTTCAGCAAATGATGCAGGAAATGCGACAAGGATTCGCGACCATAGTGGACAAAGTTGATAAGCTCTCATCACGAATGGATGCAGTGGTACAAAAATTGGACGTTCACGAGGAGCGACTCACGGCGGTGGAACAGCGCGTCTCTGACCATGATGATACGGCGGCTACCCACACTACGCAGCTGGCGCGTATGGACAATGTACTCCGGGTTATTGCTGCGAAGAATGAGGAGTTGGAGGCCAGAAGTAGGCGCAATAACATACGCGTGATTGGCGTACCGGAGACGACCAATGTGGGTAGGATGGAAACTTATGTAGAGAAGATACTGCTTGGCGCGATTGGTGCGGAGGCCTTCTCTAAGCAATTCATTGTGGAGAGGGCGCATCGATCCCTTGGTCCGCGTCCGGCCACTGGAACCCCGCCACGACCGATAATTGCTTGCCTTCTCAATTATCGTGATCGTGACACAGCCTTGCGGGCGGCCCACACCGCCCGTACGCTCTCTTACGACGGAGTCAACTTCACCATCTTCCCGGACTTCACGCCAGTGGTACAAGAGCAGAGGCGTAAATTTCTGGATGTGAAGAAGAAACTCAGAGATCTCCAAGTGGATTATGCCCTATTATATCCTGCTAAATTGCGAGTGACACATCAGGCGGAACAACATTTTTTTACTAATCCTCAGCAGGCAGAGGACTTCGTGAAGCGGCTTAAGAGGGAGCGGGCTGCTGACCGGCGCGGCGGAGATGATGGACAGGAGGGATTCCACTCCGCCAACGAGGATGAGTGATACTGCTTGTTATTTGATCGTGATGTTTAATGTATACGCATAGGGGTCTGCCGTGAGATGTCCTACTATGCTTTGGCCCTCTGTTTTACTACCCCCCTCCGTGAAAGACTGTGTAATGGACTTTGTCATATGCCGCTTGAGGACGCTGGTTGAGCGCCAGATTATGGTGGTAATTTACTCCAGGCACCCTCCCCCCACTACCTGGGCCGTGCCTACTTGGACTATGCGGGTCAATGGTGAGGTGTGGGGGGGGTGGTTATGTGCGCCTCTAGACTGCACCCTGAAGGGTATACCCCATTCACTTTGGTATTTCTGATGATACTGTTATGTTTGGGAGTGTTTCATATGGGTGGGGGGTGGGAGTGGGGTCCTGGCAGGTTGGGGTTGCCTAGGTGGGTGGTGGGTGGGATTGCCTGTACTCATGTGCGTTGGGCTCAAGGGGCCATTTTCATGCCCTCTCCTACTGATCTTCCTGCTATGCGTGGGGTGATGTTCCTGACTCTTGTGTCTGGATTTTCCGGGATGCCTTCGAGCCCCTCTCGGTGTGATACACTGTGGCATGGCTATATGCTGCTTACGCAGTTCCGACTCTACCAATGGGGTGGGTTGGGGTGTTGTTGGATAGCTGATGTGAGTTGCGCTGTTGGTATTTACGTGGGCTGCTATGTGTTCCTTGCACTATTTTTGGAAGTGGCCCTATGCTCTGGACTGATGTGGGCTTGTGTTGTACTAGGTTGGGGATACTGGGTTGGGGTTGGGGGGTTTTTATGGTATGTTAGTGGTACGGATTGGTTGCGGATGGGACTGCATGGTGAGTGCCCCTTGTGCTGCTCTTTGCCTGATGGGTGGCTTTGGGAGGCCTGTGGCTCAGTGTTGATGGTCGAATGTCTAGGGAATGGCTGATGGCACGTTGGACACTGTAACGATCCTGTCCTGGAATGTGAGGGGTCTTAATGACGCCAGAAAATGTAGGAATGTGCTGGCATACTTGGATAGGCATAGGGTGCAGATTGTTTTTTTACAAGAGACGCATCTGCGTCCAAAGACTGATCCTAAATTTGCTGCTCGCTGGGCCTCCACTCGACAATTTTCATCATACTCATCCTATGCTCGTGGGACTGCTGTTTTGATCAAGAAAACGCTTGCCTTTCAGGAACTGGGGGTGAGGCTGGATTCGGAAGGGCGCTATGTAATTGTGTGGGGTAGGCTGGGATCAGACATTGTTGTACTTGTGAATTGTTATGCGCCAAACACTGACTCCCCTGAATTTTTTCTCACCCTTTGGGTCATGTTGCTGCTGTTGACGCCACACATGTTATCTGGTGCGGGGATTTTAACGTTGCACTGTGGCCTGGGGCAGACCGCTCTGATGGGAGCAACCAATATAACACGCAGGCGAGGGACGTTCTACGGGGCATACTAGATGAGGCTGGCTTGGTGGATAGCTGGAGGTTTACGCATCCTGATGGCAGAGAGGGTACTCACTTCACCGCGCATGCGCGCACCTGGGCACGCTTGGACTACTGCTTCTTGTCGCGAGGGCTTAGCGTAGGCCTACACAAGGCACGCCATCTCCCCAGGACTTATTCAGACCACTGTCCGGTCAGGGTGGTTATGACGATGCCGGGTCTTAACAGGCCGCGTCCACCTTGGAGGCTGTTTCCCTCAGTGCTCCTGGATCCCATCTTCAAGGCGGAACTCGGGGAGGAGATAGAGGCTTTTTTTCCACGGAATAAGGGGACGGTCGATAGTGTGGAGCTGATATGGGAGGCTTTTAAAGTAACAGTTCGTGGGATTGCGATGGCCAAAAGTAGTGGGGTGCTTAAAACTATTGTCCGCTCCATAACGGCACTGGAAGCAGACCTTAAAGACTTAGAGGACAGGATGACCACTGACCCGGACCCCGAACTCCGTCAGGCGTTTAGGGGGAAACTATCAGACTATGAAGAGGAGGCTGCCCGGGAAGTCAAGTATAGAGGAAAGCATTGGACAGCTAGGAAGTATTGTGAGGGTGAGAGGCCTGGTAAGGTGCTTGCTTCGATCACCAGACATCCACGTTTTAGCACTGGGGTATTGGAACTAATGCTGAGGGATGGCACCCGCTGCAGGGATGCGTTGGAGATACAGAGGGCCTTCCTGCATCACTATAAACAATTGTACACTTCACAACAGACGGAGGAGGTCCGTTATGGTGGGTTCCTCGATGACCTTGCTTTGTGTTGGCTTTCTGATGGTCATAGAGCATTTCTAGGAGGCCCACTGGAAGTGGAAGAAATACGGGATGCCATAATGTCACTCAGTAACGGGAAGGCGACGGGGTTGGATGGACTCCCTGCCGAGTTCTATAAGTGTTATGTTGATATTGTGGCCCCAGTCCTTAAGGAGGTTTTCGAGGAGTCGCTAGAGATGGGCATCCTACCCCGGTCAATGAGAGAGGTAGCCATTACGTCCCTACTGAAACCTGGCAAAGATCCGCTAGACACAGACTCTTACCGTCCCCTGTCGCTACTGAATTGCGACGCAAAAATATTGGCAAAGGTGCTGGCGGCTCGACTGTCCCTGCTTATGCCCACTATAGTACTCCCAGACCAATCAGGCTTTGTACCCGGGCGTGCAACCTCCCATTATCTTCGCACACTGTTCTCTTTGCTCCCAACTATTGCTCCTGAGCTCCCTGTTGCTGCGGTTTTCCTAGATGCTACCAAAGCGTTTGATTCAGTTGAATGGAATTATCTGATCGACATTCTGTGTAGAATGAGTTTTCCCAAAATATTTATTGCATGGGTGAAACTGTTGTATACCCAACCTGTGGCCAGGGTGGTGGTGAATGGGGTTCTCTCCCCTCACTTGCCTATTTCGAGAGGCACGAGGCAGGGCTGTCCCCTTTCCCCGCTGCTGTTTGCCATTGCCATTGAACCGCTGGCTTGCCGTATCCGGCAACTCCATAAGCATAATGCATTTAACTGTTTCCAGCTCCAGGTAGGTGTGTCCCTCTATGCGGATGATTTTACATTATATGTGAAGAACCCACAGTTGAATCTTAATCCGATACTGCGGGAGCTCATTGTTTTCGGCGGCATTTCCGGTATTCATATGAATTGGAAGAAATCACAGTTCTTCCCGCTGACTCCATCTGTTGAGAGGTTTCAACTGGATTACCCGCTGGAGTGGTGCGATGCGGACCTGCGCTATCTGGGCATTGTGATCTCTCTAGATAGGGAGGAAACAATCAGGCTCAATTATGGAGTTGCTATCTCTAAACTGACTGATAACGTTACGCGATGGATGTCGTTGCCACTTTCTATGGCGGGTAGAGCTTCCCTGGTGAAGATGGTTGTGCTCCCACGCTTCCTTTATTTGTTTCAGAATATCCCCTATTACCCCGGGGCCTATTTTTTTAAACGCTTGCGTTCGGAGCTCCTTAGACTGTTTTGGGGGGGCAAACAGCAAAGAGTGAAATGGTCCACCTTGACACTGCCGTATGAGAGGGGGGGGTTTGATGTCCCGGATTTTGAGATCTACTATCTAAGCGCCCAGGCGCATTATGCGTACCATTGGATGCGTCCCACCCCCTTTATGCCGCAGATAGCGACGGAGGAATGGATAGTGCATCCCCTCCCGCTGGAGGGCATGGTCCTGGGAAGGTCGCGCGATGTGGATGCCCGATCCACCACGGTGCACTGCACTATGGATGCGTGGTCCCGTATTGCGACCATTCTGGGGATTGCACAGCTTTATTCCCCGGCATTGCCTCTTGCATACCACCCGAAATTATCCTTGTTACAGGAGACTGGGTTTCGGACTATGTGCAAACGAAACGAGGTGTTCACATGGGGCGACCGCTTTCTTGAGGGCACTCTTCGTACGAGGGATCATTTCTTCCGCGGAGAGCCACCCTCCCCCTGGAGGTTTTCTACTATGTGCGGCTCCGGCAAGGCCTACGTGCTATACTCCCACACTTTCCGAATGAGCCTGGGGTTGCCTTACCACTACATGCCCTGTTGGTGTCTGATGGTAGACATCTGGTCTCTAAACTACACAACACCATTAGGAAGCAGCGAGATACTCTGCCTAGTCATGCGAGAGAACAGTGGGCTCTTGAGTTGAGCGTAGATATTACTGATGACCAATGGGCATATTGCTGTGCCGTTACTGCCAATATCTCTTTGAGTTGTAGATTGAAGATGATACATTATAAGTTTGTGCAGAGGTTTTACTATACACCGGTTAGGAAGTTCAGGTTCCGCTTAGCGGACGATGATAAGTGTGCCCGCTGTCGGGCGGAGGGGGCTGGTTTTCTACATTTGGCCTGGGAGTGCGATGCGATCCAGTCCTACTGGCTCCAGGTCCATGAGGCGTTAGATGTTATGACTGAGAAGGCTGTACTGTTTGACCCCCTGATTATGCTGCTGGGATACACGAAGGACGTTCCTCTTCCCTATCGCAGGTTTACGGATGTGGCCATGTTGCTGGTCAAACGCAGGATAGCCTGTAGATGGGGTAGGGGCAGGGCCCCGAAATTTAAGGATTGGCTGGATGACATGATGTATTGCCAAGACCAATATAACATTTATGCTGATTTGATGCCTGTGCGGTGCAGACCTAAAGATTTCTGGAGTCCGCTGCAACTTTACTGGCTGACCAGACCTGCCCACAGTGAGGATTTTGATGATGCTGGTTGAGGGGAACTACCGTAGAGGGGTTTCCTCCCTGCTGCCATTACAGCCCTATTTTTTCAGATTGTCCATTGCTGATCTGTGTGTTGTATACTCTACTGAGTTGAGATGGCATGTCATGATTGCTGCCCGTTGTCGCCGATGTGGCGCTGTTCACTACTGCTCACCTTGTTCTGACCTACCCGTGTGCCCACTTGACACCTGTTATTAGCTGAGATTTGTTGCTGGGCCTTCCTGCTCTGTTTACTGCCTTGTTTTGTGTGGGGCCCCGCTGGAACTGTTAGTCTTCCTCTCCGGGGTGCCATGTTCCTACTGTGCAAAGCCGTCTCTATTTCATGCTGACCTGTGCCTCCAAGTACACTATGTATTATGTGATTTGAGTCTGCCCGCATTCCAATTTCCCTCTTGATTTCACTGTGTATCTGACATTGTACCTGCATCTCATGTGATCAATCTGTGTATGTGCCACTGTATGGTTACTTGTTCCTAATAAAGGTTTAATAAAGGCAAAAAAACAAAAAAAAAAAAAAAAACAACGTTTTCTTGAAAGTATTGTGTGGTTATCAATTTGAGTTTTTTTCTGATCTGCGGGATTTTAAGATAGCTCGGGTAAATAGGGTATATTCTAGCGCATTTCTTCTCTTTGGTAGTGAGTGATAGAGAGACTGGCGAATGGTCAGATACGCCTCTAGGCAGGATATCCATCTTATCTACTGAGCCCAGTCCCATCCCCAGAAACAAAAAATAGTCTATTCGGGAAAGGCTATTATGCGCAGCGGAGTAGTATGTGTACTGGGTCGCCTCTGGGTTCAGCTGCCGCCACACGTCCAGAAGGCCCATAGCTTCCAGAAAACCAGGAAGCGTGGCATTCCCCCTGGGGCGTTCTCTCATGGGAAAGGTGTCTAGCGTGGGGTCCACTATTGCGTTGAAATCCCCCCCTATGACCGTGTCACCCTCCGGGAGGTCTAGGAGGAATTTACCAAGTGCCGGCAGTGCCGTAGAGTGGAGTGCCGGGGGAATGTACACGGAGACAACATTAAGAGGCCTTCCTTCCCATTGGCCATGTATTGCGGCGAAACGACCCTGATCATCTGCCCTGCGGCTTTCCACCAGAAAGGGTGATGTCTTTTTCACGAGTATTCCAGTCCCTCTGGAGCCTGTCGTGAATTCAGCATGTGTCGCCATCACATATCCTCGCCTATCAAGCGCCTTGCATGTTGTCCCAGCGAGGTGCGTCTCTTGGAGCAGCACTAGATCAGGTCCCTGGCGTTTAATGGCCTGTAAAACCAGCCCCCGCTTAATTTTATCCCCCAGGCCTCTAACGTTCCAAGTAAGCATGCGCAGGGGGGGCACCATAGTTGTGGTAGGGGTGCCCTCATCTGCTGAAGCGTTCATCCGTTGGGCCATTGGTTCGTATTAGTAGTGTCACAGGTGATCGGTAGCCTATTTCCTTGCAGGTACGGCGCTGTGAGTTGGTGTTTCTGAATTGGTCGGCATGTGGCGCGTGTGTGTGTCACAGAACATGAGTGATGACTATTGTCATTAACATTAACATTACAACTCCCCCTCCAACCCCACACCCTGCTTCCCTGCCCCGCGGTCCGTCTCCCCGCCCGCTTCCCCAACTTGGCAGAGTGCTTTATCCCATTCCCAACCATCTTACTTGCTCGTGGGGTTGGTGAGTCCCCTACAGGCACCGGCTACTGCCCACCCTACTCAGCTTCACCAGCTCCAGGTTCCCTCAGGTCGGACCCGCTCCGCCTCATAGGCAGTCCGCCCCTATGGCAGGGCCGGCTGTCCCGAGGCAAGCGGATCTCGTTCCAAATCAGAATCCATCTCCGCAGTGTCGTCCCGGCTCGCAGGAGGGCTAGTCGGCACATCTGTGTGTCCGTCGTTATGATGGTTTGTCCGGTCTCTGTGTGGACGCCGACGTTGTCCCACCTGTCTCCAGCCGTCAAGCCAGTCCTGTGCCACTTCTGGCTTGTCAAAAAACCATGCCTTTCCATCGGCCACAATCCGTAGTTTGGCGGGGAACAACATCGAGTATGGTAGGCCCTTGTCTCGGAGCGCCTTTTTAACTTCAGTAAATGATTTCCGGCGTCTGGCCACTTCCGCTGTGTAATCCGGAAAGAAGGCTAACGTTGCGTTTTGAAGCTTGACAGGTGGTGAAACCCTCGCCGCTTGCAGGATTGCATCTCTATCTCTAAAATTAAAAAGTCTGGCCAGCACAGGCCGTGGCACCGCTCCTGGTTTGGGCGTTCCACCAGGCACCCTGTGTGCCCTTTCGACTGAGAAGAAGTGAGATAATCCTTTAGGTTGCAGTTTATTCTTTATGAGGTCCTCGACGTACAGGTCCATCGCTCTTTTCCCTTCTGTTTCCGGTAGGCCAAGGATGCGTATGTTGTTTCTTCGGGAA
This sequence comes from Lissotriton helveticus, assembly GCF_964261635.1. Taxonomy (NCBI): domain Eukaryota; kingdom Metazoa; phylum Chordata; class Amphibia; order Caudata; family Salamandridae; genus Lissotriton; species Lissotriton helveticus. The sequence goes on along the minus strand of NC_136072.1, from coordinate 231,353,596 downwards.
CGTCCTTCTTGGTCGTCCAGCTTGTCTTGTAGCATCTTGGTGACTTTCTCCATTTGCTCCATTGCTACTTGCAGTTCCGAAGTGTCCTCTACCAATGACTTTGTTACCACTTCAACCTGAGATACCCTTTCGGTCATTTTCTGGAAGTCCGCTCGCAGCAGCGTAACCTCGGAGGAGATGGAACCTACTGTCGTCTTCACCTCTGAGAGGGTCTTCATAATGTCCTCCAATGTCACCCTCTTGGTGCCTTCCGAATCTGGAGTAGCGCCTGTGGAACTTCTTCCAGTAACTTGGGAGTGTCCATGTTGGCTATAGGCAAACTTATCCAGTTTGGCCTGCGTCGAAGCACTCCTGGTCCCTTTGCCTGCCATGATTGGAGGCGTGCTGATCTCGTACCCCACTCCGGGCAGCACCGCGGTTCCCGTGCGGCGATAGGCTGGGCACCTGACGTGTGGGTCAGGGGGGATCGTGAATCTGCCTATGTTCTGTCGTTTTTCCGACCCTGGGTGGAATCCACACTGGCGAGGCTGATGTCCGCTGGCAGCTTTTCTGCACCGGCTACCAGCGTAAATAACCGTTATGGCGCAGTTCAGGTCAGTATACTGGTCGATTGTGCAGGGGGAGCAATTGGCTTGCTGCGGAGTTCACCTGCTGGTGTTTCCCGTGGTGACTAACCCCCTTTCCACCCACTGCGCCGGATGAAGTAACCCAGTGCCGGTTCTGCGCCACCGCCATTCTCGGGGAAGATGGTGGGATTCAGCCCGGGGCTCGACCAGAGCGTTGTTCACCGGGGTCTCTCCTGTCACTCCGTCTCCGGGTGTGGTAAGCACTCTGAAAGGTTCCCCATGCGCCTCTCCCTATGTGTCAGGTCGATCTACAATGTTCCAGAGCACTTACAGGTTACGCCGACATCCTCGTGTGTGGTCTCGGTTTCTGCTGCCTCAGCGAGGGGTGCCTTTTCACTCCTGGATCGCCGGTTCCTTTCTCAAGTCACTCGCGCTGATTCTGTTGCCCCTCCAATATGGCGTCCCACGGCAACCTAAGGCGCTGCCTGTCTCCAGGAGACTCGCACCAATTAGTTATCTCCGTGGGTCTGCAGCGTTGTCTCGCAGCCTCCGGCGGTCGCTTCCACTCACTCTCGTCCCGCCGGGTCCTCAGGGATTCCCACCTTCACTTTTCGCTGCGGTTTGTCTTCCGCCTCGCTCCTGCCTGGGGAGCGGCTGTCGCCACCAAGGTCAGGCCGGCCAGAGTACACTTCCGCCGGGGTGCAGCAGGTACGCAAGGTCGGTGCTTCTGCGCAGCCACAGGCCCAATGATGCCAGCGCGGGATGTATCAGTATCGGATCTAGTGATGCCGCCTGGGTCCCCGAATCGGTTCCGCTACTTCGGGTGGGTGGTGTGTCGGATTTTTGTATCGGATTTTATCTAAGGCCGGTATGCCGTGGGGAGCTCCCTCTTCACGCTGCCGCCATGCTCGGCTGCTAGTGTTTATATATTTAAGAAGCAGCCACCATGTCGCTACGGTCTGGGAAGGACAGAAATGTAACTCTTACATCTACGGGCGGGGTGGCCATGGGAACCTTGGATCAATTCTTCAATGGGCAACTGTAATTTTAGAAAAGGAAATAGCCCTTACTGAGCAACGCTTGTCCCTAGATCTTAAAACGGGAAAGCGCTTGTCCTTAGGTCCAATTGGTTCAGTGGTCTCCCCCAAACCATTAAGACTATTAGATCCTCCAACTGCTCTGGGCCCTAGTTCTAGTCCTATTTAGGAAGACACCGATAATATAGAAGGGTCCTATACCTTAAATACATCTATAATTAGCACGGCTTCTAGTAGTTCTAATTACAAGGTTTTAAATTCCCCTTTGCCACATAGTCCGCCTTTAACAGTTAAGAATCGGGGACCACCAGCGAAAACAATACAAAGTAAACGGAAAAGAGGGGGTGGTCCTCAGAAGAGTGGCTTGACTAAAATCCAAAAGAAAAATAGTAACATCTCCGTTCTTGACGTTACTGTCCAACCCCATAGCCCGTATAGGGCTACGTTGGAGCCCACCTTACATTTCCCTAATTGTGGTATAGACGATGCTGGGCTGCTGGGTAAAATAGAAACACTAGTTAAATCTCTGATGTTACCCTTATTGGAGAGAACCAGGATGATAAATTCTAAATTGGATCAGATAGAGAAGCTAGTTAAAGAGAATTCCAGTACGTTGGATAATCTTGTAAAAGGAGTGGATAACCCGAAGAACTTGGCCATTCATCGACAAGGTGTGGGGACTGGAAATGACCCTAGGGTGGTCCAACAAGTTACTATAGATAAGGCCAATATTCAATCTGGGCAAAAAGATATAGAGAACCGCCCTACACCCAAAAACCTCTTAGGTACTACCAGGGATAAGGGCCCGGCGGTAGGTGTGGAGATGAGAATGCAGCCCACACCATGCGCCCTAGAAGGGCAGATTAATAAACAGAGAACCCCAGATAGACAAGGCACCGACCAGGGTAGATTAAAGAGAACTACTACCCATATCGATTTACCACCAGAGGCGGCTCCCTTTGTGAGTGTCCTGTCAGGAGTGCCTGAGCTTCCTATTGGGAAAACTGAAGGGTACCATGAATTAAAAAACAAAGTAGCCTTTTGGCTAAGTAAAAATAGACCGCTTCCACCTAACATTGATGGGAAAATTTTAAACGTCAGAAGGGTTGGGTGGTTGGGACACTTGACTAAGGATATAGAGGGAGACCTGGTTATAGTGAACTTTAGGGACAAACAGGTGATTCCCTATCTCCAGAGTTGGCATTCCCAGATCGGTGATGGAGGAATAGTTACATGGGAACTATGTGATTTTTATCCCAGACCACCATACTGGACCTTTGAAAGACGTCAAATAGGAAACACCTATGTTGGGAGTACCTCAGGTCCTGCTTTAAATGGTTACAACATTCCCACATCTAACCGGTTTGATCTATTCTCAAGCCTAGAAGCGGTCGATTGACTTACTAGTGATACCCCCAGCTCCCATGTAAAATCCATCTCGATAGGTAGTGCGATAGACAAGGCGAACATAGAAGTATTTACGCCCTGTGATGGGATGGATGATTTAAACTGTGTAGATTCTGCCCCATCAGAAAGAGTCACCCCTCAAGAGTGTGAACTTACAAAGTACATCTCTGAAATTGAAACAGCTAAGGTAGGAGATTGTACAACATCTAGTGGAACATATGAAATGGGCGATATGGTGAAGGTGGAAATCCCAGTGGCGAGTATTCCGCCTCGGAATACTATTACCATTATTAAAAAAAAGGAAACATGTTGCCTTATTTTCTGGAATGTGGCAGGATTAAAATCCAAAATAAATAATACTGCATGGGGAAGTATTGTAACTGGGTATGAAATCATGGGTTTACAGGAAACATGGTTAATAGAGCCTATGCATATCCCTGGATATAAAACCATGTTTACACCAGCAGTGCGGGGACCACATGGTAGGGCAAAGGGTGGTTTGTGTATGTACCTATCCAACCAGCTTAAATATGAGAAAGTTAAATTACTATCCCATAATAGTTATTATCAGCTGGTGAAGATAGGTATTAATAAGGCCGCGAGTGTAATCATCATAAACTTTTATAACAATATTGTAACGACTGATATTGTTCAGACCATAAAAATGTTGGGTGCTGATTTTAAACATGAAATGGACACAAGCTCAAAAGATGTAATGGTTATCTGGGGGGGGGGGGATTTTAATTGTGCTCTCTGCAAACGGGGCCGACAAGGTATTTGTGGTCTTATGTTGGACCAGGACACTAGTCTCACTCACTTTGAGCATACCACATGTGGGGATCTCTGAAACGAAATTCTGTTTTCATGTGATTTGGGGTATGTGAATGAAATTGGCCAAATAGGATCCCCCTTTGTCCCCACCTTTATCGGCAGGGGAGCGGCCACTACAATTGATTTTATACTATGCCCCATCAGGTATGGATGTCAGATCAAAAAATTTAGGACCCATGATGTGGTATTAAGTGACCACCGACCGATAACCTTGGAGATTGAAAACCCCTTTTGGGATTTAAACAGGGAACGGTCAGTTAGGCAGCTAGTCCCAGACGTGATACTTGGAAGGCAAAATGGCTACTCACCTAAATGGAGTAAATTGGCCCCGGAAAAATTATTGAAAAACTTGGTGACTAAATGTACAGAAAGATTTCTGACTTGTCTGGATGAGCAAGCAGACAGTCTGTCCATAATTAAACATTTTAATTACATTGCATCCTCTATCAAGGATACTTTGTGGGTTGAGTCAAAGAACCGGGGGAAAACAAATAGGAGATGGTTTGATTCATCATGCACAAAGGCACTTTTTAATCTCAAAAATGCCTTGCACGGAAATCCTCGTGACCTCTTATTGGTCAGAGAGTTGAGGAAAACCTATAATGAGGCACTTAAAAATCGGAAAGTTGCAATACAAAGGGATGCCTGGGAATCACTTTGTGAGGCTTTGCTTTCCAGAGATTCATCCGCCTTCTGGAAAGCGGTAAATGCTCCTTTCCTTTATGATGTTACAAAGGCACGCATTGAAATAGCTATCACTGAGGACGAATGGGTTTCCCACTTCTCCAAGTTGTATAGCCCTGTACAAGGGTCATATCATTTGACACCTGATATACCTGGAGAAGAAAAGGTTAAGGATATAAATCTGGTTGTAACTTTGAAAGAAGTTATGGCGACCCTTAGAGCAACTAAGGGTGGAAAAGCGGCAGGCCCGGATGGCATCCCAGCGGATTTATTTAAACATAACACTGAATTATGGGGCCCTATCCTAGTACAACTTTTTAATGCTGCCTTTGTGAGGGGTTTAAATGCCTCTTGGTTTACCTCAGTAATCGTGCCAATATTTAAGAAGGGAAATAGGCAAAATTGTGCATGCTATCGACCCATTTCCCTTCTTGACGCATCCATAAAGATCCTTGGAAGAGTCATTTTAGGGAGACTCCAAAGCTGGGCAGAGGAAAATGGGATAATAAGTGACCTGCAATATGGCTTCCAGAAGGGAGTTGGAACAATAGAGCAGGGCCTAAACCTATTTATTATCCACCAACAATACATCAGGGTAAGGGGGGAACGCATATACTTTACATTTGTTGACTTAACGTCAGCATTCGATTGCGTTTCCCACAGCAAACTTTGTGAAATTTTAGAAAAACTAGGGGTGGAAGAAAATATCATTTGCTTTTTAAGGGAACTATATTCTGGTGCCACAGCAGTCGTCCGTTATGGGAAGGATGGAGAATGCACTAGATCTTTTGGGATAGGCTGTGGAGTAGGTCAGGGGTGTGTTCTGGCCCCCTTTTTAATTTTTAGTATATATTAATGACCTCAAGAGAATTCTGCTACAAGAGTGCAGGGACATGCCCATGATAGGTAAAAGACCAATTCCTGCACTCTTGTATGCAGATGATGTGGTCATAATGGCACGGACACCCATTGCCTTACAGGGTTTGATAACAACTTTTAATAATTTTATGTTAAACCTGGATCTAAAAATAAATTGTACGAAAACGTTCTCCATGAACTGTGGTACAAGGAGTATTAGACGGAGAAAAACGATGTACATAAATAATAGTCCCCTGGATTCCACCACAACTTTCCCTTATTTAGGTATCCTGTTCCATGAGTGTCTGGCACATGGGCAAGTGCTGTAAAAGCAAGAAGTCTTTTGTTTTCGAAATCAACAATGGCCTTGAAAAACTTCATCAAAAAAATGGGTAAAAAACCAATCAGGGAAATTTTAACAATTTTGAATGCGACCTGTATATCAGTTGCTCTCTATGGCTCTGGACTCTGGGGATATGCCAATATAAATTCTATCCAATTAGTGGAAAATATGTATTGAGACACATCCTAGCTGTTCCTGAGAGTGTCTCGACTTATATCTGCCACAAGGAACTAGGCCAGCCACACACAAATAAAATCCAGCCTATACTACTCTGGCATAGGGTCTGGACAACCAATGAGTGTGTATTAAATCGTGCAATTTTGACGGACATTTTAAAATTAGAACATGTGAGTAGGATCAAATGGCTTGACAATGTGAAATGTTTCCTTGTTGAAATTGATTGCCAAAATTATTTTGATGATCCTCTCACAATGATTAATGTCCCGAGAAAGATATTGAAAAAATAATGCATGGAGTTTCTTGAAGAGAAAAGAGCTAAGGAGGAAGTAAAGAAAAATACTGTATCTTTACATCAACTGATATTAACTCAGGACAAACCACAGCCATATTTAACTTTGTATATGTCTAATTATGAAAGATTTGTCCTGACACGTTTTAGGCTAAATATCCTTTTTAGGCTTTTGAGCTTCCCTGTGATGAACTGTTGGTCCCGTGAATTAGTTGTGTGCCCATGCGATGACTCTTCGACCCAATCGGATATTCATATTTTATTTTTTTGTAAATTCTATATATTGCCACGCAGAAATCTGATTGTCCCGATTTTAAAGGAAATGAATTTAAATCGATGTCGCCCAGCAGTTTTAGAATTGCAGAGACTGGACACAGTTTTAACTGTTATAACTATTTCAGATTTTTAAAAAAAGTTTTAAATTAAGAAAATCTATTTGTATGGACAAACTTTAATAGTCTGCTAAGAACAAAACTGTCTTTTCATGATGTATTACATAAGAGATTCTTTTATAATGATTTTTATGTTGTGTACTTTTATGGTTATTGCTGAATAACCGAATAAAGTAATAAATTATAATAATAAAAAACTAGGTATCAATGTAGATAACAGTGTTAGCCCCTTCAGTTTTCTCTCGGAGGCCAACTTTATGGAAGTTATTTCATAAGTTCTGTCCTTCGGCATCGTCAGCCCGGTGTTCCAGCAGTTTGATCGGCTCAGTGAGGCCTGCCAGTATTTTCACCACAGTGGCAGTTCGGGGGTTTAAGCCCAGGAGGGTATCTTCTTTTCGTTAAATACGAGAGCCGACTATCTTGCTATCATATTTTAATGCTGTTTCTAGGCTATTGTGAGTTTAAAAGTATGTGCTATTATGTTTTTTTAATCTGTGCCACTATATCTTGTTTGGCAAATTGGCTCACTTACCTCCGTTTGTACGTGCATGGTAAAGTTGCCCGCTCTTTAAAAAAATATATATATATTTTTCTAGCCCTAACGCTTGTGTTTAATTGTGATTGGATGATTCTTTACTTTATTTCCATTAATGGTTTACATGGGGCGTCTGGTATGAGCTAATCGGGCAGCTATCAGGAGTAAAGGATGGCTGTGTACCCACTTCCGCTTTGTTCCCACTAGAGCTGCCATTTTGATAGGCTGCGTTCTAGTCTTTAAGCACATCAGGAGCAACTTGAACAGCCAATGTACCGAACAGGCAGCGGACGAATGCAGTGAGTGCTGCTGGGACTCCAAAGGCAAGCCCGTCTGTGCCGGTCTACGCCTGTCTGCACCTGGCTAGGACCAGGGGCCAGGACCCCTGCCTATCCTGGATAAACCAGTGCCATCACCTATTCCAGAGATTGACTTAATCAGCTCCCACCTGTAATAGCAGTGGGCTGCAACCAAACAATGTACATCTCCAAGGGCATTCCATGGTGCAATCATTGCAGCTTTGACCTAAGAGGTGAGCTTACACTGAAGAAGGGCACAGGTGGAAAGTGTCAGACAAGACAAGTGGTGCAGTGTTTGGTGGTTAATTGCCGCTCGCTACCTAAGCATAAGTTAGAGATTATTGACATTCTTACTTCACAGTCCCCTAACCTTCTGTTTCCAGAGACATGGCTCTCCGACTCCTCAGCACTGGACATTCTGAATGTCATTCCAATTGCCTATGCTATAGTGAGATGCCTTTGCATCTTGCAGCGGGCGGGTGGCATTGCAATTATTTTTAAACATATCTTACAGTATTATCTCACAACCCTAGATGTACAGGATAGTGAAATGGCCTTCTTCGCTATTACAATATCTGGTAAATATAGCATTGCAAGTTTTTTTATCTATTGCCCACCCGGACCTCAAAAGCGCTTTATTTCAGCATTACTGGATATAATACCATCTTATGCACTTCGCAAGAAGCATATATTGGTCTTAGCAGGTCTACATTTACACTATTGATGATGAAAACTGCCCGGCAGCTTATACACTGGTTGAGAACTTAGGAATTCTGCAGATAACACAGCTAGTTTAAACCCCACGCACCAGCAGGGGCACAAGTTAAATCCCATTTTTTCTAATTTTGCCAGCATTACAGTTCAGCCTCCCAAACAGGTAATCTAGCCATATCATAGAATCATCCTCATCCAGATGTAGCTAGTCATACCATATACGGGGCCCACGAAAACTTTAATGCAGCAAATCCTGTAAATGGACAAAAATGCCACTGGAGGGTCTGCTGAACGCTCTACATCAAACAAGCCCAATGGCCCGTAAGGATGTGGAAGCAGCTTTTACTGGCCTTGGAAATTGGATTACAGCTGCCCTGGATAAGGGGGTCTCTTTAACTCAGATCAAGAGGACACGGGCCCGTCCCACTGCAGAGTGGTTCACAAAAGGTCTTTCTCTCTCCAAGAAAGACTGCAAACTTCTGGAGCGAGTATGGCGGAGAGACTTTAGTACAGAAAGGCAGTATGCATATAAGCAGACTTTAAAACGATACCATTGATCAATCTGCTGTACACGTAGGGCTTACTACACCCAGAGAATTTAGTGCTCACAAACTCTACAAAAGATGTATTTTCTAAGTCAAATCCCTATCCTCTCTAGAAAGTGTGGCAGTTTGCAACCCACCCTCAAATATAAGCTGCAATGAAATTGCTGGTTTGTTTGCCATAAGATCAAAAAATCTATGAGGTCTTCCCTCAAGAGGCTAGAAATTTCTGTGCGGCAGGAAATTAATTATTTTGACAACCACCGATCAGGGGCCCGTCTTCTCAGCTTTGGGGTGCCCTCCAACAGTGAGCTCAATGGGCTTTAGGGTAAAATTAAAACTGGGTCTCCATTGGACCAAGCCCCTGCAAAAATCCTCGTTCAAGCACAGGAAGCTGTTCTGTCCGATTTTAGCAACCTTTTAGCCAGGTCTTTCTCACTGGATCTAGTGCCCCTCAAATGGAAACAGGCAATGGTTGTTCCACGACTGAAAACCCCTCCCTAAACCACTCACAGTTGGAAAATGTAAGACCTATCTCTCTGCTCCCCTTTTTTGCAAAAGTCATAGAAAAACTGGTCAATAGCCAACTGACTAAGTTTATTGAGGCCAATAACTCATTGCATTCTGCTCATTTCGGCTTCCGGGCGCACCATACCATAGAATCACCCTTATTAATGGGCACTGGATCGCTGCGGCGCTAAATTGATAGGGGCCAGGCTACAGCACTGATTATGTCAGACCTGAGCGTTGCCTTTGACACTGTGTTACACGGCCTACTCTTACACCGGCTAGGTGCCTGTGATGTGAGGCATATTGCCTGGCAATGTTTGACATCCTTTTTACAGGACTGCTCCTGCCAAGTGATGCAAAAATCTTTCTCCTCAGATCTGATCCAACTGTCCCGGAGGTGCCACAGGGCTCTATCTTGAGCCCTTTGCTATTTAATATCTATGAGAGCCCCCTGGCTGAAATGGTTGAGTGTCATAACGTGACGATTGTATACTATGCAGATGACACTCAGCTAATAGTTGCTCAATCTCAGGAGTCGGATGGGGAGGCTGTAGAATTTGAGATGTGGCTGACAGAGGTAGATAAATGGATGACCAATAGGTGCCTCAAATTAAATGGTAACACAACTGAGGTTCTCATTGTAGGGAAAAGTTCCTCTACTTGGTCATCAGCTCGGTGGCCTGATGTAATGGGCCCCACCACTGTCTCAAAGGGAAAATTAAAGAATTTGGGAGTGTGGTTAGACCTGTCATTATCATCGGAGTACCAGATAACTGCTGTTGTGAGAAAGTGCTTTAACACCCCAAAAATGTTTAAAAAGCTCTTTGTTGTCCTTCCGCTCTCAGTAAAAAAAATCATCCTAAAGGCATCGGTCACCTCCCAGTCGGGCTACTGCAATGTACTCTACTTGAGAACTACTGAAATGAGATTGCACAAACTACAGCAAGTACAAAATGTAGTGACCCACCTTGTACTAAATCTTCCTAGGCGTGCTTCTGCCAGGCATACTCTGACTAGCCTGCACTGGCTGACACATTTTCTTTACTATTGCCCAGATTAGAGTGGGAATCATGAAACTGAAGCTTCCAATGAAATGAATGAAATGAATTTGTACTTGTAAAGCGCACTTATACCCCAACCGGGGTTTCCTGGCGCTGTACGTATACCGCTGTGGAACCCTTCCTGGCTTTTCCCTGTGAAATGTCCACCACTGGGCACCCCCAAGGTGAAGCCAGGCATCCCAGCGCTGTTGGGGCCGTTGTGGAGATTAAGTAAGCTATTGCCCAGAGTTGCAGAGTGGGACCCATGATTAGAATAGGCACCGAGGCGAGAATTATCAGGTCCGAGGAAATTGAGCCCAAGACCCGCCGAGGTGGGAATTGAACCCTTGTCCCGGGCCAGACCTCTGCATCAGGGTCTGCCGCTCTAACCATTGAGCCACACTTCTCCAAAGTCCAACATTGCTCCTACTGGTGCTCACATTGAAGTAGTAATAGTAAATCTGGCAATCGTATATTCAATCCCTCCAAAGTCTCATATTTTTTCCTTGCTTGGGTTGGAGTGGGAATATTACATTTGTTTTCTTTGATGTATGTTTTCTTTTTATTGTATTGGAGTTGAAATTGTAAATATTATCCCCTTTATCTTAGTTCTATCTATTTCTATTAATATTTGTTGAATTGTATTGATAGTAATATTTGTGTATATTATTTAACTATTTTTATTTGAATCTCACTCATTCTTTTTTAATTTGTTTCAGTATTTTTAGATATGTTGTGCAATTTAATTTGAAACGTTATATTAATTGTATTTTATCATTTTTGGTTTACTTTTGTTATTTTTGTTTCAGTTTTAAAAACATTAGTTTTAGTATTCTAATTTCTGTATTTGATTTCAATTAATTAATGATCATGTTGCAAAGTTTATGTTTATCTCATAATTGTATTTTTTGTTTATCATTTTATTCCTGTGTATACTAATTTAAGTATTTAATGTTTCTAAACACTATTTAAGTTACATATTTGTTTCTTAGTTTGTTATTAAATGTACTTATGTATGTTTATATATATATATATCATGAATGATGTAATATGTGATGTCATCAGCAGTGCATTTTGGGGGCGCAAGTTAATAGTTAGCTCAACTAACTATAACAGGGGAATTTCTATGGTTTTTTATGAGTGAAATGTCCAACTAACTATAACGTCCTTGAAACCTATGGCTTTTTCAGTGAATTTCTAAGGTTTTAAATGCTAATTTCGAATTATAACATTCATTAAACCTATTTTTTTTCTGTGTTTTTTAATTATCATCCCATTCTCAACCTGGTGAAAACTGCAAATCTCACCACTTTTCCATCGATACCTTCTGCCAATAAAATCGCCACAAATGAGAGCTACAACTAACACTAATGATATGCAAAGTAGGCATTCCTGTGCAAAAAAACACGAAAACACCACTTCCCTATATTTTCAGCGACCAGCCAAATCTGCAATGTGATCCAAAAAGCAGAGTTAGCAGTAACAAATTAACATCAACCTTTAACTGGTGTAAGGAGGTCGACTATCTTCTGCGTGAATTGGACCTAACTCACAGCCACATCTAAACACCAACAAGTGATAGAGCTACTGATCATGCAGCTCCGACACCCAACAAGGGCACATCACCCAGCGCCACCATCACCAGAACCTCCCCCCCCGGACCACCCCCCCTACTACCACCGAGGCAGCGTAAAACAGGACAACGGACCTTCCCAAAACATCATGGCCCCTCAGCCGCACAATAGCTGAATGTTGGGAGATATGGCAACCAACTACGTATGAAGGTGGCAAGTCACCCATCAATAATAATGCACACAATGCCAAGTGTAATGCTGATGTGCTGCACAGACCTCACTATGCAAAGCACAAACCTCTCCATGTGGAGATCTACTATTGATACTTGTAGTGTAGTGCACAGTGGACGCAACCATGTTAACTCAGGCAGTGGGGAAGATCTCTGTCATGTAGCTGTGTTGTCCCCCCCTGGAAGCGGAAGCGGAGTGGGCTAGTCCAACGTACACCACTCCAGCATAGGAGTATGAATAAATAGGCCAGGCCCTGGGCGTGGTTCACTTGTGGGAAGACGAATGAGTCTGCCAGAGTGGTGGCCCTCACCCTGGTACGTGGCTGGCACCATGACCATGGGCCTCCTCCACACAAGCCCCCTGCGAACCCAGTGGCACAGCACCACTGACTTATGTCTGTACCAACTACTGCCGTTGATCTACACTGCGGACAGCAGGGCTCACAATTCAGATGCAGTGGCGATTGCAGATGACGCAGTCCAGTACGCAAGATACGTTGCTCCCAGTGCGGCCCGCACAGAACACGCATGATCGCAGGCTGCACACATGCTGTGTGCTTCAGGTGCTACTAACTCACTGTACCATAAGTAATCTCCACATGGCCTTATCAAGGCAGAATTCATTAGACAAAAGACATTGCTCCCAGTGCGACCCGCCTGGACCACGTAGCATTGCAGGGTGCACGCACACTGTGTGCTTCAGGTGCTACTAACTCATTGCACCTTAAGTCATCACCACGTGGCCTTATCAATGCAGAATTCATTAGACAAAAGACATTGCTACCAGTGCGGCCAGTCGGGACCACGTATCATCTCAGAGTGCGCACACGCTGAGTACTCCAGGTGCCACTAACTGTGCAGCTCAACTCAACGCCACGTGGTTGTGCGCCCATCCTGACCGCTGCCTCCGCCCTACACTGGGGTTAGCACGGTTCACAATTCAAGATTAGTAGCGACGCAAATTGTGTAAGAGACTATAATGGGTTAAGAAGACCAAAAGCTCCCAATCGGTGCAGCTCAAGTCATCGTCAAATGCCTGTGGGCTTTTGCTGACCGCTGCCTGTGGCCTACACTGTGGAAGACTGGCGACACGTGGTGCCAACTAACCCTGTTCAACACAAGCCGATCCCACATGTGTAACTGTGTCCTGAATGGCAGTGACCCCAAGTCCGTGGCAGCGAACCACAGCACCAGACTCCCTTCGATCAGTGAGGCATATTTCAATATGCAAGGCCGACGATACATGGTGCCACTAACCCTGTACAACACAAGGTGCGACACATGCTGCCACTAACCCTGTTCAACACAAGCTGATCCCACATGTGTAACTGTGTCCTGAGTCCTGAATGGCAGCGACCACAACTTTGTGGCAGCGACCATAGCACCAGACTCCCTTCAATCATTGAGGGATATTTGTATATGGAAGGCCAGCGACACATGGTGCCACTGAACCTGCACTACGCAGGCCGGTGGGGCCACCAACATATGCACGTGGCTGTGGGCCCTTGCTCACCGCTACCTCTGGCCTACACTGAGGAAGACCGGCGACACATGGTGCCACTAACCGTCTTCAACACAAGACAATCTCACATATGGATCTGTGTCCTGAGTCCTGAATGGCAGTAACCCTAACTCCATGAGACAACCACAGCAGCAGACCCCCTTTGATTAGTGAGGCATATTTCCATATGGAAGGCCGGCGACACATGCTGCCACTAACTCTGTTCAACACAAGCCGATCCCACATGTGTAACTGTGTCCTGAATGGCAGTGACCCCAAGTCCATGGCAGCGAACCACAGCACCAGACTCCCTTCGATCAGTGAGGCATATTTCGATATGCAAGGCCGGTGACACATGGTGCCACTAACCCTGTACAACACAAGGTGCGACACATGCTGCCACTAACCCTGTTCAACACAAGCCGATCCCACATGTGTAACTGTGTCCTGAGTCCTGAAAGTCAGTGACCCCAAGTCCGTGGCAGCGACCACACCACCAGACTCTCTCTGATCAGTGAGGCATATTTCCATATGCAACGGTGGTGACACGTGGTACTACTAACTCTCTTTAACACAAGCCAATCCCACATGTGTAACTGTGTCCTGAGTCCTGAATGGCAGTGACCCCAAGTCCGTGGCAGCGACCATAGCACCACACTCCCTTCGATCAGTGAGGCATATTTAGATATGCAAGGCCGGCGACACGTAGTCCCACTAACCCTCTTTTACACAAGCCGATCCCACATGTGTAACTGTGTCCTGAGTCCTGAATGACAGTGACCCAAACTTCGTGACAGAGACCACAGCACCAACCTCCCTTCGATCAGTGAGGGGTATTTGCATATGGAAGGCCGTCGACACGTGGTGCCACTGAACATGCACTACTCAGGCCTTTATCGCATGTGCAATTCAAGCGTGTCGTAAACAAGAGCATAAAAAGTCAATCGCACTTGGAAGATAAAGCGACCTTTTCACAAAGGCGACACGCATGGATGACTTTGTCCACATACAAATCGCCTGGGTTACAAGCATACTTTGGTCTGGGGTACGGCAGGAAATCAAAAGAAGCCTTCTTAAAACATAGGCTAGGAATTCTACCCTGTATTCCGCATCTGCAACCATGGCTGAGAAGGGACTGGGGGACAAAATGCAGGCTGTGCGGGGCAGAGTATGAAGACTTCGAACATCTACTATGCACCTGCCCAAGGTTGAAAGAGGAAAGAGTAGCCCTGTTAAAAACTGCCTTCAATGAACTAAAATTCTGCACACACAGACAAGCGGTTCTTGCTTGTTTCGACCCAGGCCTTCCCCCATTTAATGGGAAGTTGGTCAAATTCTTGAAATGTCTGGAACTGAAACTAAAAAATCTGGAAGATGGCACCAGACTACATTAGTTGAATATTGGCCAAGACATCACACTTGGACCTCACACCTGTACCAAACTGTTTTTTATCAAAGTTCTTTTGTTTTAAAAATAATATATATTTTCTCACAATTTTTTATCCGAAGGTATGAGCTATCAATGTATTTTTGTAATGGTTTTAATTAACCTAAAACAATAAAAATTACTTACTTACTTACTCAGGCCGGTGGGGCCACCAACGTATGTAATAAAGCGATAGTCCAGTAGATTTGAATATAAGTAGCTTTATTTACACCAACCAGAGAGGCTTGTGGCAACAGCAAAGTGGTGGCTCAAACTGGCATCAGCTTGACCCATAACATTCTTGCTGATGTCACATAACATTCCTAACAAGGAATGTTAAACTCAAAGGTAAAGATACAACACATCTCCCTTTTTATAATAATCTAAATAAAATAAAACATGGAGACACCAAGCAACATTAATAAAATAGTCCAGTAAAAATGAAACAGGGAAAATAACACTTGTGATAATAATCCTCCCTCCGTACATTTCGTTAACCGAATCATACTCCAAACGTCCCCACCAGCAAGCATGACAACATTATTCATGACTTTTACAATACGTCTAGGCCCGAAATACTTAGATTCACCTTTCGGTGACCACACAGCTTTTTTAATGAAAACCAGATCACCGACTTTCCATAAGATCTTCTTTGCCCCCATTTTAATGTCAAACCCACGCTTGTAATTATTCTGATAATTTCTCACTCTCCAATTGTTGACAACACAACCTCTGTCTTTTACACTTAACCATAAAGGATTTAATTTTGAACCAGCTGTTCTACCCTTCAATTTTTTAAATGGGGAACAACCAGTCACGTTGTTGGGTGTGTTTCTATGCGCCCATAACTTTTCCCTGAGAACAGGCTTAAGTGGAACTCTCAACTCTAAAGCAGTCTGAGCAGAAGCCCTAATCAGTCTAATCATACTCTCAGCCAAACCATTTGCCTGGGGAGCATAGAGAGCAGTTCTTTGATGAGTGATGGACAAGTCTTTAAAAAAAACAGTCATCTCATGTGAGGTGAGTTGTACCCCATTATCAGAAACAAGGACACAAGGACATCAGGAATCCCCTCACAAGTGAAAGCATCCTTTAGGAACTCAATGATATTCTTATTAATAACTGAACTCATACAAGAAGCAGATAACCATTTAGATGTATAATCAACAAGAACAACGACAAATCTCTCAGAAGGAGCCAAATTATCAAAAGGACCAACTATATCCACAGCTAGTTTTGACCAGGGACGCTCCGGTATAGCAACAGGGGAAAGAGGAGTGGTCCTCACCTTCCTTGATTTACCATTACCAGCACAAATGGTACAATCCCTGGCGGTCCAGCTCAGGCCACCAATAGGATTTTCTGACCCTTGCCTTTGTGAGACTACGCCCAAGGTGTCCCTCATGTGCAAGGTTTATTATTTTCTCTTGCATCAACAATGGGGGTATCAACCTGTCCCCCCGAAAAAGCTCACCCTGCACAATTTTCAACTCATTTCTGACATTCCAGAAACCTTTGGCTAAATCAGGAACGCTTTTATAAAGAGACCAGCCATTCAAAATGAAATCCATATTTGTTGCTCTGGTTTGGTCACTCATAAAACAATTTTTCCATTCAACCTCATTTAAAGCTGATTCTTTCACCCAGGAAATACTCTGGCACTCAGAATCACTTACCACATACTTCTGTAAAGGTGATCTTGAAAGAAAATCAGCTGGTATATTCTTAAGACCAGGCAAATATTCTACACAGAAATTATACTCCATGAGTCCTTCAATCCACCTCTTGATTCTCGGAGTAGTACACTCAACATTTCTTCAAGAAAACATCTGAACAAGGGGTTTGTGGTCTGACCTAACAATAAATGGCAGACCCCACAAATAAAATCTAAAATGCTTGATGGCCCATGAACAAGCCAGGGCTTCAAGTTCGATCACCGAATAACGCTATTCAGCACCCTTCAGCGATCGAGAAGCAAAGCCAATGACCCTCTCAGTACCATCAA
This sequence comes from Lissotriton helveticus, assembly GCF_964261635.1. Lineage (NCBI taxonomy): Eukaryota > Metazoa > Chordata > Amphibia > Caudata > Salamandridae > Lissotriton > Lissotriton helveticus. The sequence continues at coordinate 231,336,633 of NC_136072.1, read as the reverse complement.
CCATTTGAGAAAGAACGGACTCCAACCCACGAATACTCGCATCAGTGGTCAAAATCGTCTTTTTGTGCACATCAAAATGACCCAAGGTTGGCATTTTTACAATTTCAGATTTCACTACTCCAAAAGCATTAGCATATTCTAGATCCCAATTAAAAACAGCGCCCTTTTTTAAGAGTAATCTGATGGGTTGCATAACACTTGCAAAATTGTAAATAAACTTAGAGAATAGTATCCAGACAAACCAATAATTGATTTCACTTGGACTCTGTTAGAAGGAGGTGGAGCCTGCAATATGACCTCCGCCAAATCAATTTTAGGACTGATCCCCTCCCCAGAAATGGAATGCCCAAGATAAGATACTGAGTTCACCCGAAATTTGCATTTTTCACGTTTCAAAGTTAACCCAAATTTTTCCAACATAGGCAAAACTTCAAATAAAACTCTATCATCCTCACCCTTGTCACTTTCATGTACCAGAATGTCATCCTGGAAAAACAGTACAGAATCAATTCCTGACAAAACATTTTTCATTACCCTTTGGAAGCATGCAGCTGCACTTGCCAGGCCGAAAGGCATTCTAATGAATCTGATAGCCCCTACAGGGGTTACAAAAGAGGTTATGTGTCTTGAGTCTTCATGAAGCATAATTTGGTGATACGCTGCCGATAAATCCATCACACTAAACACACTGGCCCCACCTAACTTTGACAAGATCTCATTTATATTTGGCAAGGGTTGTCTGTCTACCCAGATTGAACCATTCAAACTTCTTAAGTCCTCACACATCCTAATTTTGCTTCCTCTATCCTTAGGTGCTAAAACAATGGGCGCGAGCCACTCTGAGGACCCTATCTTCTCAATTACCTCTAACTTCAGCAGACTGTCAATTTCTTCCTGAAGTGGTTTCAACATAAGGTTTGGTACCTTCCTTACCTTGTGCACAACAGGTTTCGCATTGTCCTTTAAAATTATTTTATGTTTGAAACCACTCGAAAGTTTGTCAGTTAAAACTCCAGGAAATCTTTCTACAATATCCTGAACATCACTCTGTGGAGAAACTAACATGACTTGTTCAGGTGCATTTGGATTTAAAACAATCCCAAGGTCCCTTTGGTGATGCCAACCAAGAAGATTATCCCCCTGCTTAGCAACATAGACTTTGCCCACTGTTTCCCTGTCTTTAAACAAAATGGTTTGAACAGAATAACCAATTAGATCAATCTTTTGACCATACCCAACAGGATTTATGTCAGGTGCCAAAAGCTTAATTTTGTCAGACTCAAAAGTTGAAAAACAAAACTTGTCGCTGATTAAGGTAAACAAAGAGCCTGAATCAGCTAAAACAGGAACAATCTCATCTCCTATATATATATATCACATTTCGGCATTGACACAGTATCAGAGTCTATAGACTTCACGTCATTCACAATATCAAGAGGTGTGTCAGTGATGCAATGAACTGCATGTTGAACACAATCTTCTCCCTCATCCACAAAGTTCACTCTGCTGTTCCTGCACATCCGAGCCTAGTGGCCTTTATTCCTGCCATTCCTGCAAACAGTACTTTTCGCAAAACAATTTGGAAAATTTGGCCCGTGATTTTGGCTTCCACATCTGGGACATGTAAACTTGCCATCTCTATTAAAACTGAAATTAGGCTTCGCTTTGTCAGGTTTTGAAAAGGTCTTATCTTGCTTCACATTTGCTTTGTTGACAGATGCAACATGCATTTCAGGTTGAAAAATCTCTTGTTTCTCATTGTTGATATTTGAAACAAGGTCAGTCTGACTTGGGCCTTTCCGTATTTCTTTGACCCAATTAGAAGTATGCTCAACACTCTCAACTATCGTTATAGCTTCTTTCAAATTCGGATTTTTTTATAACAACTTTTCCTGAATTTTTTGGTCATTAGTACAACGGATAAGTTGATCACGAATGAGAGAGTCAGTCAGCTGCTCAAGTTCACATGTTTGTGCAATTGATTTAAGTGCTGCCACATAATTGCCGACTCTCTCACCCTTCCCTTGGAAACGCATGAAGAACTTTTGACTTTCCATAACAACATTGATGCGTGCTCCAAAATGTCTCTGTAAAAGAAGGACACTCATCTCATATACATCATTAGGTTCTCCTGCCCCTCTGCCTATAGGTATAGGATCTAGACTGTCATAGATATTTCTTCCCTCAATGCCAAGATTATTTAATAGAACTGCTTATTTTCTGACAGCAGACAACCTTTCACCACCAATTGCAAGCAGATAAGAATCAAAAATTGGCTTCCACTTTTTCCAAGGCAAAACAGGTTCACCTTGTTTACTTAAAAATTGAGGTGGTTGATTCATTCCACTCGCCGTTGTTGACATCCTGAAATTCAAAGTGAACTTAACAAACTAATATAATAGATTAAAACAATAACCAAAAATAATAACTTAAGATAAATAAGGAAAAGTAACAAGCTAACTCAAACTTCCATGAGATATAATGAATACCATTAGTCTTCTGTGAATAAAGTAATATGCTAGAAAAACTAAAATAATAAGTTAAAACAATTAACTTAGCTGTTTAAATCCTTTTCCTTTTTTGAAAAAAAATGGTTGTTCCGCAGATATTTCCATTAAAATGTTTGTTCCTCCAATGTCATCATATAATCCCTTTTAAAATGCACTTCTGCCTGCTTTTCTTGCCACTTGCGCCTCATACACGAAACAAATAAATTACCGAGAAACAAATACCTTAATATTACAAAAATAGTCACAGCCAGTCTTCTTTAAGTATTAAAATCGTTTCCTCGATGTTTGTTAAGAAATCCTGGCTCCCCTGCTCTCTCTTGCGGTCGACTACGATCACCGTCCTTAGTTTCAATTGAAATATGAGACAAACACGCCCACGTCCTTCCGCAGTGCGTCACGTGGTGTTACGCTGCATCTCGTGATGACGTCTCATAACAGAGAGAAGAAAGAAGCGTTGCTGTCTGCTCACGCCTTGGCTCGCGTTGCAGAATTCTTCACTCCGTGCTATGATCACACGCATCCAGCGATTCAAAAGATGCCGATCATCCGCGAAGTAAGCATCTCCAAGGCATTTCTCTTTTTGTTTGTCAAAAGTAATTAATCTTCAAACGCTCCGATCTTCCAGCCAACAGTGAACTCGTATAGACATACGGGTGTTAATAACAGTTTAAACTCAGTTCTTCTCTCGGAAAAAAAATACTGACTAACCTTGAAATCACTTGAGCAGGTCCAAAACGACTATATCTCACGCTGGGTTCTTATCTGGTGGGCTGCCTTCGTCGCCAGTAATAAAGCGATAGTCCAGTAGATTTGAATATAAGTAGCTTTATTTACACCCACCAGAGAGCCTTGTGGCAACAGCAAAGTGGTGGCTCAAACTGGCATCAGCTTGACCCATAACATTCTTGCTGATGTCACATAACATTCCTAAAAAGGAATGTTAAACTTAAAGGTAAAGATACAACAGTATGCACGTGGCTGTGGGCCCTTGCTCACCGCTACCTCTGGCCTACACTACGGTCAGCATGCCTCACAATTCAGATAGAGTCCTGATTCCACATGACGCAGTCCAGTAGGCAACACACATTGCTCCCAGAGAGGCCGTCCACACCAAGCACCATCACAGGCTCATACAGTCTCAATGCTTCTGGTGCCAATAACCCTTTATAACACAAAGCGATCCCACATGTGTAACTGTGTCCTGAGTCCTGAATGGCAGTGACCCCAACTTCGTGGCAGCGACCACAGCACCAGACTCCCTTCAGTGTTATTTGTTGTTCCTTTCTTTAAATATTTTTTTTATATGTAAATCTATACATGACTAAGATTCTTTTTTGTCCAACCGCACAGGGACACTTCCGCGCCCAAGAAGGTTGTTGGGGGTATGTTAATAATGTGGAAAGAGGGTGCGTTACCTGCTGATGTGGGGAAAGGCAGCGTCAAAGGGGTATCTCTCACAGAAAGAACTCCGATGTGTTTTCACAAATGCCTCGAACAGATGCCTGCTGAGGGACTGAATCACAAAATGATTCTTCAATACTTATGTAGTGTGAGTTATGAACAGTTCACACCCAGGCTCACAGAGGGACAGCTGCGGCTCGTCCGCTCGACTCACAAACACATTACTACGAGCTGTCTGTGTCATTGTAGCTATGCCTGCCCTGTTCCCTCGTACGCCACGCGACGCCACTTCGATTACGTTCCGACATTGGCCCCACATAGCTACCTGTCGCAGGCATACTCGCTGTTGGTGTGCAGGTCAGTGGTCTAGTTCTCAACATCTCACGGCCACTCCCGGAGGGCAGGTTTGCACACACACCACACCCATCCGGCACATACGTCACAGGCCATGTGACCTCGCAAATATAATGGATCGACAACGTCACATGCTTTATTGCCGGTGATGACTGGATGGCGGACGCTCACGGGTCTCAATCATAAAGAGTCCATGAAAAGTTGCGCAGAAGGTTAGTCGCACCCTGAACTGTATGGCCTTCAGGGGCCTACCATCCCCTTGGCGCGAACTTCAGATGCACAGGGTTAGTGCCACCGGAAGCTCATGTAAGTATCAGGGACCTACCACTACGTGGCACGGACTTGAGTTCCACAGGGTTAGTCACACCCTAGGTTCAATGGCCGTCAGTGGCCTTCCACCACGTGGCGCTGACTTGCATTGCACAGGCTTAGCGGCACCATAAGCTGATGTGGTCTCTGCCATTGATGACTCAGGACTCAGCGACATGTGTGAGATCTGCCGGGCTGCGGAGAAGATGATGTGGCCATTCATGACTCAGGACTCAGCGACATCTGTGAGCTCCACGGAGAAGCTGATGTGGTCTCCACCATTCATGACTCAGGACTCAGCGACATCTCTGAGATCCGCGGAGTTTAGATGAGCATGTGGAGTGCCCACTTCTGCACACTCTGGTGGCACCAGCTAATTATTTGCTCATGGATGCGCATGCGCAGCAGTGTCTCTCTCTCTCTCTCTCTCTCTCTCTCTCTCTCGCTCTCTCTCTATCTCACACACTTCCCTCTCTTCATTCTCTCTCTCACTCTCTTCATTCCTTTCCTTCTATCTCTCTCTTCCTTCTCCCTTTCTCACTCCCTTTCTTGCCTTCCCTCTGGCTTTTTTTTCCTTCTCTGTTTCTCTGTGTCTCACTCCTTTGATATGTGCATTACACACGTCCTTATTTTGTGCTTTATTTTCCAGTCTCTGTCGTCGACATCCATGGTCCCCACAAGAGTGTTCCACCTTGTTGTTTTGTGAAATTTTGTTTATTAGTTTATCGTTTATATATATATATATATATATATATATGTTTATAAAAAATAAAGTTTGCAAAAAAATAAATACATTTTTGGTTCTTTTCTTAACTGCTGTGTGACACTTTCTTGTTCTTATTACTGTTATTTGGTGGCGTCCACCATGGTGGTAAATTTGGGGCACTTATGGGAAAACTGGTGATGTCTGCATTTTGCACCAACCTCTGAATAGTGTTTTAGATTTATCTCAAATTTAGTTGCATTAAAGTGCTGATAATGAAATACAGAGTAGCCGTTCCCATGCAAAAAGACACGAGGTGCACCTTTGCGATTTATTCTAAATACTAAAATCCTGTATTGAATTGCACTGAGGTAGTGGGTGCACTTACAGTGAACACACAATGAAGAAATCTCATTGTATTTTTATTGATTGGGAATAGTGAATCAGGTGCTGGATCCTGACGGGTTACCGCCCAGTTCATTTATTGTTCTGCACACGAAAAAATCACATCACAACTTTCACAACAACTGCAATGCGAAACAAATTCCGGCAATAAGCCACATTAGCACCAGGGATTTTACACCTACTTTCTGCTGGTGTTAAGTAGGACGACTACCAGAAGCATGAAAGGGAACACAGCCAAGAGCCACACCGGTACACCCACAGGTGCCATAGAGTCAATAAGCATGATACAGGGATACACATGAGAGCCACAAGACTCATTGCAACAACCCCAGGACTGCCAACGCCCCCCAAACCCGCATCTGAGCAAGTGTGTCCCTGTGGTCATTGTGTTAGCATGATAGGCACGGACCCTGCAACATCACAGTATGCTGTCTTCAGCAGACGTTACCATGTCACCTCAGCATTAGCAGTGACCCTGGACATGTTGCTACGCACACATCCTCCTACATACACAACTGGTTTGTGCTGGTCCGGCGTACACAGGTGAGCGCAGGGGTGGGCCTATCCGGCAAGGGGAAAAGGGTGTCTCGGACATGTTGGTGTGCAGTAAGTGTGTCTCTGTGTTCTGGTGTGGCCTGCCACAACGGCCGCAGCAGTCGATGTTGTAAAGTGGCATGCACCGCCTCCAAACGGCACTGTCATGGTGTAGTTGGAATGCCGCAGGACATGCTGGAATAGGCATTACAATGGTGTGCTATACGAGTGCACGGGGTACAACAGCGTACCGTACAAAAGTGTGGGGGCTCGTGGGCGGGAGGAGCAGCTGTTTGGCAACATAACACTTAGTGAACCCGCCCATGTGGCACGTGCTGGGCATCTCATCCATGATGACCAGGGTCACAGACATCCCACAACACCCACGACCGGCCTTTGTACACATCCTGTATGAATGCAGCTGGAGAAGTTACTGTAGGCATGAAAGGTTCTTTGTCTGAGCTATCTTGCGCTAGTACATCTGCTGCTCCGAGAAGGAACTTGCAAGAGGCTAGCACCCCCTGACAGATACGATAATATTTGCATCCGTCTCCGACACTACGCACTCCCCAATTTGAGAACAACGAGTACACATCCAACATTCAAAAGTCATTTGTCGTAGTTAGCGTGCATGAAATGGCCTTCACACGTACTCCCACCACACCCCTGCTCTGCACCCATTGTGCAAACACCCGGCTCATTGCACCAAGCTGTGCCATTTCATCCACAACACTGGCACACGGCAAGCCAATGCAGCTACAAGCAGAGCCACTGACGCAACGTCAGGGCATCCCGAACACATGGTCAACTCCATTCACGTCCACCTATACCTTGCAGGTCTGCTGCATGTCCTGGGTGCACTGCCTTTGGCAGTACTGTGGATCACTTACCGGCTGAACGTCCGCATTGCGGACGTCACCTGTGTTCAACCTGTATTGCAATGTCGCACGTGTCTATCCGAGTGGTGCATGGACGTGTGCCTCTCCAACGAGTGGGTAGCTGACTTGGATTACGACAGGTGTGTGTGCCCTCTGTTGGCCCACGACCAGGAGTGTCATGGTGATGCCCGTTTATGGCATGCATGGATTTTTTACATACATTTTGGGAACTGGGCCTGAGAGATTGCACGTGTCATAGTATCAGTGACCAAATTGACCCACTTCCCGATTCTGCTTTGGTGCACATTGGGTACTGTGGTTGGAGTCAGCACATCTGTCCTTGTCACTTGATGGATTACTTCAACGACATGTCAAGTATTGTGGCCAACCATCATTAGAGATAGTGACTTACGCAGCTGCACTCACGTTCATGGACGAGTGACAAGGTGCCTGCAACCACGACTCAATGTGCCACATTGCACCTGTCCCACTGCATCATTGCACGTTGTACATCTGCTCACAGGCCAGGCTTTAGGGCAGTGCGACTGGTGCGGCCACACCGGGCGCTGACCTGTGGAGGGGGGTGCTGATCTCAGGAGGGGCGCTGTATTTAGTAATAAGGTATCATTGGAGAGATGAGGGACACTTTTGCCAGGTGGTAGTAAGAGAATCGGAGGAGGCGGTCATAGGGTGTGGGGGCGCTAAAAAGAATTGTCGCACTGGGCGCCACCAGCGCTAAAGCCGGCCCTGTCTGCTTACATGTCCCAAAACAACAGTGGACATGACTGCATTGGCGTTGAATTATGTCCGAGGCGCGGACAACCAATGCTGCTTGACACTGACGTGTGTTGGTGATGGACTACCCCGAGGTGAACATGGACGTTTTCCTACGTGCCTTATTCACGCATGCTGCTGCATTTGTCTGCATATCGTGGCACTACTCTTGGCCGCACTGACATACTTTTTTTTATAAAGTTTCCACATTTTCCGTTGTCTCCAAATGTGTCGTGTCTGGAGTTGTATGCCAATGTGTGTGTCACGCACTCTCTGGCTGCCTGCCATACGTGAATTGCTACCCCATCCGGACTGTGGGTATGTACCTATGGGTTCTCATGTGTCTCTTTCGTACTGACGCTTTTGGACGCATTTCTCGCCTGTGTTCGATTGTTCGAATGTTTGTGTTTGGACAATATTGTGTTGGATGTTGATGTACTCTGCTTCATATGTGTGTGTGCTGCATTATGTGTGAGATGTCCCTTCATGTGAGTTTTTGTTCACTCTTCTCCCTTTCAGGCAGTGTGGTTTTCACTTTTATGCTCGTTCAGTGGTGTGATGTTGGCCGGTTGTGTGACTTATGCTCCTTGTTGGTGTGTTTCATTTTGGCCATTGTTTGTCTATACTTGTGATGTACCTAATTGTGCATGTGTGCCATTGTGCCCATCTCCCCCGTCCCCCCACTCCCTGCTTCTTCCTCTTCCTGGTGCTCTTGTGTCTATAATTTTGTTGCTCCACACATAAATAGATGTAATGAACAAATTAGAATAGTTCCTTGATTCTTTTACGTTTCTTGCATCCGTCTCCGACACTAACCTCTCTCTATTGGTTTCTTTTTAATTTTCCATATAAACAGTATTTTTAATATTCTAGGACACATAGGAGTCAGAAGTGCAACGTATTCAATCAACACACTTTCTAGAACATTCTACAACACGTGCAGGTTAAAAGTTCATACATTTTTTTAAACCTTATATTTTTTTTTTACATTTTCTCAAACATTTACCGGCACGTGTAGGTTAAAAGTTCACAATTGTTTTAAGTTCGAACAGTGCCTTCCAAATGCAAGAAGCAGGTGTGGCTGAGTTGAGCAAATTTTATCCTATGTTTTGCACTCCACGTAGAAACTGCTTTTTTTAACCAATCACAAAGATGCCTTCCCGCAAAACGAACGTGCACCCTACTTTTAAAAAACAATCCTTTTCATCTCCCAATCAGGTATCGTTTTGTATGGCAAAAAAAAGTAGGTTCCCATCTTTAAGCATATCTCTTATTCTACGAAGGAACTGTATGAGCTACAGATATCTTTCCATACCTTCCAGCCATACCTTCAAAATGCTAGTGTTGATCGTAGGACATAGCTATGTTTTCTGGTGCAAGAGGTATGCAGAACAGAGACGTATTGATTTAGACCTAGGTTTACAAAATGTGGACATTAAATGGTTTGCACAGAGAGGATTGAAGTGGCACCAATTGCTACCTTTGGTTAAAACCTCTTTGCATCTTCCACACCCTGACCTCATGCTTGTGCATTGTGGTGGAAATTACCTAGGAGCATTGACTGGAGTAGGTTTGGAAATGCTTATGAAGGACACCTTTGGACACTTGATGTTACTTTTGCCTCAAACTGTATTTGTATATTCCAATATATGCCAAAGACAGAAGTGGAAATGGTCAAAACAATGTTGTCCTCAGATTGAAGAATGTCAACAAAGCTATGTCTACATACCTCAGAGACCATAGAATGGGGTCGATCTACAACAACAACAACATACATTTTGATATGGCTGATATCTACAGAAGTGATGGAGTACACTTTGCAGATCAAGGAAAAAGAGTTTTTCTGAATAAACTGAAGTTGTGCATCCGCACCTACATGTAGCTCCAACTAATGAACATAAGGGCTCTTTTTAGAGCCACCCTATAACTGACAACTTAGGCCCGCTATGTTAGGGCAAGGTAACGACAACTCCCTGTATAGCACACCTTAAACACCCCACAGAGGTTACAATGCTCCTACCCTCCTCTTTCCTTGTTTTTTTCGCCCTTTTTTCCCCTTTCTCGCTTCAACAGAATCAAAAAATGGCTGCCAAAACTTCCTAGTTGCAACCGCTTGCACCGCTCGCAGCCAATAAGCAGCAAGCTCGTGCTCGTAATGCCTCAGCCAATCATATGGCAGAATTGGGTGAAGCTGCTGTATCACCAGCCCACAGCCACTGTACTGCTCAATGGCTCTAGGTCCGCACCGTTTATGGTTCAGAGGGGCACCCGCCAAGGTTGCCCTCTCTCCCCCATCCTATTTGCAATTGCGATTGAACCCTTGGCGGCTACGCTCCGGCAAAAACATAACCATCGTTCCCTCATTTATAGTACTCGGCCACTCCTCATTTCGCTTTACGCGGACGATATGACACTCTATACAGAGAAGCCATGTGATAACTTCAATCCAGTACTGCGCGAAATTACGAAATTTGGGGGTATTGCGGGAGTGCAAATTAATTGGGCCAAGTCGGCAATCTTCCCGCTCACAGATAACACGCATCCATTCCAACTCGACTACCCACTAGTGTGGGAGCAGGATGAATAGACATACTTGGGCATCCGCATCACGAGGGACAGGGAGGCACTGATGCGAGCCAACTATGGCACTGCACTGAATAAAATCACGGACAATGTTACTAAATGGCTGCGCCTCCCTCTCTCTATGGCGGACCGCATAGCGCTAATAAAGATGACATTGCTGCCGAAATTATTATACCTTTTTGTAAACATTCCGTACAACCCTGGCAGCTTCTTTTTCCGCTCCCTCAGGTCCCAGCTCACTAGACTAATCTGGGGTGGGAAGCAAGCACGTCTTAGTCTTGATACCCTTATGCTTCCATTTAACCAAAGTGGGTTTGAAGTACCCAATTTCGAACAATACTATGATTGTGCCCAGGCGCACTTGGCCGTTTAGTGGTATCATCCACCACCTTATATGGTGCACTTGGCCGTTGAAGAGGGTTATATGGCTCCCACTGCTCCCACCGGCTACATTCACATCCCGGTGAGCCAAAGAAGCCGTGATCCCTCCACAGTGGATTGTACGGTGCAGGCCTGGAACCGGCTGGTGCGGGCCCTAGACAGCCCATTCGTCTATTCCCCCAAATTGCCCTTGATAAATGATCCGAGATTACAAGTCACCTGCGAAGCTATATGTCATAAACTGCTTAGGAAACTGGGTATTTGCTGCTGGGGGGATTTATATGTGCAGAGTACTTTTCGAACACCGGCACAATTTTTTGGGGAGCAGTCCCCCTCAGTTATGGATACCTTTTTATTTACTAGACTGCGGCAAAATGTCCGAGCCCTCACCCCGTCTTTCCCCACTGAGCCCGACACGTTTGCTCCACTTCACGCCATAGTACAACCCAAAGTCCCACGCCATGTAGTATCCACGCTCTACAAACACGTACAGGCCACACCTAGCTCTACTTCCGTCAGGGCCAGAGCGGAATGGGATGGAGACCTTGCTGTGCCGTTGTCGGATGAACAATGGGAAATGAGTTGCACTCAAACACGCGCGATCACTAGCTATAATAGACTAAGGCTCCTACAATATATATTCCTTCATCGTATATATCATACACCTGCTAGACTGAAAAGGTTTCACTTGCGTGAGTCTGATAGCTGCCTCCGCTGCGGCGCTGCTGGTGCGGATTGTATGCACCTTGCATGGTCCTGCCCTCAGGTTGCTATATTTTGGGAACAGGTTTTCGCGGGTATTTCAAACATGCTTGGGGTGGACCTGGCTCCATGCCCGCTTCAGGCGTTATTGGGGCTAACACAGTCCGTTGTCACTATTCACAAAAAATTCCTGGTCCTCAGTCTCCTACTGGCCAAGCGCTTAGTTGCCTGCCGATGGGGCAGAGGATGGGCCCCCAAGTTTAAATGTTGGATTCGGTCTATGACCACTTGGCATGAGAGATTGCATGATTACGCAGAACTCCAGCCCCCGGGATCACAGCCTAAAGATATATGGGCACCATTCATGGCATACCTCCATAAACTGCAGGCTGAGGGTGAAAGCGAACGGGAGGGGGGGATGCAGCCACTGACAATGTATCACACTTACCTGTTATGTAATGCCTGACTCTAAATGTACTTGTCAGCTGCTCATTGTCGAGCTCCTAGATAATTGTATAGTTCAGGAAACACCTGTTTGAATAACTATAGCCCTCTGGGGAAGCCTTACCTATAACATTATTAGATAGTTGTGTCCACTTGACTGTTTGCCCGACTTGCTCTTTGTGGGACGAGAGGGTCCCTTCCAAGTTGAGGCTTCGGGATTAATCTATACTTCATACTACGGATAGTTGTCTAATGTTTTGTACTGGGGTAATTGGGGTAGATGCGAGTTGGGGAACATCTCTTGCAAAGCCTTTTCATGTAATAGACTGTTCCTAATAACTGTTCTCCGTGGAGCAATCCCACTACTTTATTTACCTATATTATGTAAACCTGCCTGAATGTATTGAATTACTGTACCGTGCATTTAACTACAATAAAGGTTTTTGAAAATAAAAAATAAATAAAAATTAACAAAAATAAAAATCATATGGCAGAATTCCCAAATATCAATATCTGTAAATTTCAATATTTCTCCAAAACTACTCAACGGATTTACACCAAATAAACAAAAGCGTGCTTTCTAGACCAAGACCCTTCTCCCTGCCAAATTTGGGGTAATTCCGCTCACCCGTTCGACCTGTAGCCTTGTCTAAAGTTTCCTATGGAATTTGCATGGAGAATACACGTTTTGGGACCCCCCTTTTTATCGGCCCGCCCCTTGATGAATCACCCCCAAACTTTCAACATAGGAGCTGATATGAACAAATAATTAGGTTGGAAAATTTCATGAAGATTCATCAAATGACACCAAAGTTATAAGCAAAACAAAAAATGCTCTCCCCATGGAAACTTGTTCCTAACTATAACTACCTACTGGCGACCCCCAGTAGGTGATTAATATATATATATATATATATATATATATATATATATATATATATATATATATATATATATATATTACCTACTGGCGGTCGCCAGTAGGTATATATAGTTAGGATTTTTTCTCTATGGGATTTTTGAAAATTCTATGTCTAATAACTTTGGCGTTTGTGGACGGAATTGGCTGAAATTTTCAGGAAAATGGCACATTTTGTTTTTGAGTAGCCCTTGAAAATTTGGGGGGGTTCGTCAAGGGGGGGCCGAGAAAAAAGGGTGGTCCCAAAACGTGTTTTTAACATTGAGTTTTCCATAGGGCGGTTGGCCTCACTTTTAGCCCGAACGGCTGAATGGATTTGCACGAAACTTGGCAAAATTGTAGGGACTGGTAGCCCGATGTGCCTTTGCTAGGTCTCAATATATGTGCTTCAGTGGATTTTGAGAAATTAACGTTCAAAAAAAGATATATATCTGTAACAGCGGACCGGGCAGCGCTCCGGTTCGCGGACTTTTCGCGGTACGGAGCTTTGTGAAGCGAAGCTGATTGGTTCTCCGGCGTCTGTGAACATTCCAAACAGTCCGTAGCGGCCGCCATCTTGTCTCTCGGTAGGATCGAGAGACAAGAGGAGGCCAAAGCGAAGGGGCAAATGACCATAAGGGGGCATAGTAGATCCTCGCTGACCCCCTAGGTTTGATGTAGAGGTTTTAAAAGGGCCCCGCGGGGCAAAAAAAATAAATAATAATAATAATCGAACGGCTGAATGGATTTGCACGAAACTTGGCAAAATATTAGGGACTGGTAGCCCGATGTGCCTTTGCTAGGTCTCAATATATGTGCTCCAGTGGATTTTGAGAAATTAATGTTCAGAAAAAGATATATATCTGTAACAGCGCTCCGCTTCGCGTACTTTTCGCGTTACGGAGCTTTGCGAAGCTGATTGGTTCTCCGGCGTCTGTAAACATTCCAAACAGTCCGTAGCGGCCGCCATCTTGTCTCTCGGTAGGATCGAGAGACAAGAGGAGGCCAAAGCGAAGGGGCAAATGACCATAAGGGGGCATAGTAGATCCTTCCTGACCTCTTAGGTTTGATGTACCATTTTGCCAAGTTTGGTGTAATTCCGTTCAGCCATTCAGGCTGTAGACGTATGTAAATGTCCTATGGAAAATTGCATGGGGAAAACACATTTGAAAGTGTTGAAATTTAGAACCAATTAAAATGTTACTTTGGTTTTGTATTTGTGTGTGATGAAAGTTAATTGGTTATGTATATATCTCAAATGAGAGGAAACCACAGCCATTTTGTGATACTACTGTCTGAGGTACATTTGTGAGGAATTTTTGGTGGTGAATTTCTGGTGTTTGATTTACACAGTACTAACACTTCTCCTACTTTTAAAAAGGTGAGTTGTTAATTTGTAAGGGGAACTATGTTGTACACTTGAAGATAATTTGAAAAATGTTTTCTGTTATTTATTTGCAGTCCTTCTGTTATACTAAATACTTGATAAAGTTAGTTTTATATTATGTATTACTAAAAACGATAAATGAAAGTGATTATTTTTTTCTGCAATTTACAGCAAGCAATTTCAAAATAAAATGGCTGACAATGAAGAGACCGTGGCAATTTCTTTTGAATTGTCCACTACATTGATTGAAATTGACAGCACCAATAATGAAATATTGTCACAAGGAGGAGATGACTTGAATGATTCCACTACATTGATTGAAATTGACAGCACCAATAATGAAATATTGTCACAAGGAGGAGATGACTTGAATGATTTTTTTGATCAATCTGTTGATGGCGAATTTATCGAATGTTTGGAGACCATAGAGTTACAAGAATCATCATTGCAGACTTTTAATGAGGAGATTCCAGATGAGATGATTGAAGAGGAAATTTCTGATGAGGACATGTTAGTAGTTCTTTCAAATTTAGAAAATTCAGAAGAATAAATTTATATTTAGAAAACAAAAATTGTTTGAGACATTATTCATTTTTATTTTTAATTTATGAGGTTGTAGCGAAGTGATTGTAGTATAAAATGAGACTTATAGTATAGAGTGCAACATTTTTATGTTACATGGTAAGTTTACTCATATTTACTTCCCTTCTCCCAGTATATTATCTCCAATGTGTATTTGACATCTCTTCTTCATCTCCGGCCTCCTTTCTCTCACTGTGTGTCTCTGATGCATCTTATCGCTGCTATTTTGTGTAATTACAGAAGAGAGTAAAATAAAATAGTTCGGAACGTGAAAAGGGGGCAAAGTAGAGTACCCCTCACCCCCTAGGCCTTCTCAGGCGGTCCCAAAAGGATCAGTTTCTGCTTTCCTGAGAGATTATGGTATGAGTTCCATATACCACAATAATTTGCATTACAACATGCAAGATATATATCTCCTATTACCAACTTTTGGAGATATTCGCGCTAAGCGCGAATATCTCCAAAAACTAACACCTGCCCTGAGCAGTTCTTAGCCATGTTATCCAATGGGAGGTGGATAACATGGCTAAGAGCATTAGCTCGGTAATTCATGAATATCGCTGAGTTTTCAGCGATATTAATGCATTGCGGTCGTTTTTTATCGCATTTGCGATAAACCTTGATAATAGCAAGGTTTATCTTCGATAATTTCTGACGATGCTTAGCGGTAAAAAATTCGTTGCTAAGCATCGTTAGCGATAAATATCGCTTAACTTTGGTAATATGCACCAACGTCTGTTAACGTTCGATTCGAAGGAAATGAGGAAGTGTTGAAAAACATTGTTTGCGCCATCTTGCCTTTTTTGAAATGCCACACTTTTGTCATGCACGGCAGCCATTTTAGATGCCTTGACCAGACCCACTCTCTGCACGCTGTCGATTCGTAGCATGGCTCCCCACCCTCGCAAGCATCTTCCCCAGGCACTGGTCACCCCCGCTCTCTGTGTTATGCATGGGCAATAAACCTCTCCCCATCTGCGCTGCTCTTCCCTGAGAATCACACTCTGTGCCCGCCCGACACCTCCCTTTCGCCCTATTCACTACCGCACCCTCTGACACTCCTCTTCCTCTGTGTCCGATTGTCCAGGCTATCAGCTAGCCCTGCAGATGTAGTTTATGGCCCCAGCTGTAAAGAATCACCCCTCTTCAAAGGAGTTATAGTAGATCAAGGCCCACACCCGATGAGATCCGTCACACCACACGTGTTCCTACTATCTGAAAACCATCCTGTATTGTGATTGGGGAGGGGACCGAGCCTGAAGCAGAAGATTCCAGGGATGACTCTTTGTACATCAAAGTTTTTACATTTATGTGTCACATTAAAAATATATAGCACTCCAACAAAGTAGTAGGATTATAAAACTTTAATAACTTATAAATATATACAACAAAACAAAAACAGTAAAAACATTTAAACAACGAAGAGACTGTGGCAATTTGTTTTGAATTATCCAATACATTTATTGAAATTGACAGCACCAATAGTGAAATATTCTCACAAGGAGGAGATGAATTGAATGATTTTTTTGATCAATCTCTTGATGGCGAATTTATCGAATGTTTGGAGACCATAGAGTTACAAGAATCATCATTGCAGACTTTTCATGAGGAAATTCCTGATGAGGACATGTTACTAGTTCTTTCAAATTATGAAAATTCAGAAGATGTTGCCTGGGGGTGGGTCGTCAGTAGCAGTCTGTTGTGCGAATAGTTCCAAGGCAGCAGAACGCGCTGAAATCTAGATGGCACGAAGGTGATGTCTAGTAAGTTGCCGCCCAGCAAATAACGGCGTGGGGCGCCGCGGGGGTGAGTGAGTCCAGTAGGCACCACAGCTATTCTTACCGGCATTGCAGAATTACTGCTGGGGACAATGCCTGTGCTGTAGCAGGGTCACAGCAGAAACAAAAAGGATTCTGTTGAAGATGTTGTTGGTTTTCAATTTGAAAACAGTTCTGGTGTCAACTGCTATGCTAATGTAGTGGTTAATGTTTTGTTTTCTCTAGAAAATGTAAAAGAGGGGGAGGCAGTCCAAAGTTCTGGTAAAAGGGCAAAGGAAAGGATCGGTGGTTTGAACTATCAGTCAAAAAGGGGAGGGGGTGCAACAATTTTTCCTACCGGGTCACAGTGTGCTATCACCGGAACTGAGGTTTGCAGGATTCTAGTAATTCAAAGTGAGGCTGGCGCCAGCATGGGAGCGCCGACGTCCCGCGGATACAGTTTCGTCACTCCACGGGCGATCATGACAGTCATTCCCCATCGGGGATGTCTGCGGGGGTCGGAGACTCCCGCGGCTCCTCTAGAATCTTCAAGGTCGTGGAGGACTACGGTGGTGGAGTCAACCAGTGACCGGGCCATTTCTTTATTCTGGGCCCGCTCTTGCCAGGTCGATCGCCATTTTGAGAGTTCGGTAGCTACTGGCGATCGCGGGGTCAAATGAGCGGACGGGCTCCACCCTGCCGGGCGAGACGTTGCAGCATCGCCACAGTGGAAGAACCCTGATCCGGGCGCCTGGAGCGCTGAGGGTGCAGGTGGGAAGCCTCCACTGGGGAGGCGGGAGAGGCCTGTTCGCACCGTCTCTCCCTCCCAGTGCGCCCCACGGCGTCTCGCTTGAGATTTGTTATGGCCGGACCAGGCGATGAGGACGAGGGGGGGGGGTCTGAGGCATGTGCAAGACATCCCCCCCAGTGTTGTCAAAGCCATTATTCAAGAAAGAAGAAGTATCCCGTCCGTCTTCGGGCCGGGCTTCCGGTGGATGTCGGCCGGACGCCCCTTGCTCTGGCCCCATGAACGGGTTCCTTGGTTTATCGGCTGCAGCCGGATCCCATCGGCCCCGGCCGTTGGTGGCCGGACCGGTAGAGAATGTGGCGGGACTACCTGCAACTCTCAAGGGCCACCGCGGCCGGACTGGGAGAGAGAGGGGAGGGTCGAGGACACGGACATTCCCCCCCCTGCAACTCTCCGCTGGCCTCGGCCTCGGCCTCTCCTTCGGCTACACCCTACGTGATGATCTCCTGGCCGAGGCGTGGCAGCAGGACCCGCCTTATATGTGTTGCTTCCGGCTGGGCATAGCCGAAAACCTGTTGCCCTTTGGAAGTTTCTAGAATGGGGCGGATGTCTGCTGACTTCTATCTTTCCCAGTTTGCCGTTATTTGGCCGTGGCAGGCGGTGGGACAGACACGTTTTGGGGCAGTGAGGGGCGATGTTTTCAGGTTTCTTATTACAGGCTTACTTCTAACGTTTCTTGTTTCTAGGACAATAATAGGTTTTATCATTACGTATTGTTATCGTTTCTTTGTTTGTTATTTAATAAAAAGTTCATCAGTGGCCTACTGATTTTCGTTTTCCTATTCTTTTCTTTCCAGGTTGTTTCATGCTAAAGTTTCTGTTAACAGGATACAGTGATCACTTCGTTATTATTGCATATGTCCTTTTCACTAGGGGTGCTCTCTTGTTGGGCCAGATGACCTATCTCTAGTAAATGGTCCGGGTGAAACAGGTGCATCAATCAGTGGGGAGTAGATAGGCATGACAGATTACAACGGGGGAGAAAGGTCCGCATTACCTACCCTTTCACTACTTGCAAAGATTTTCCTACGTTTATTTGCAAACAGGGAATACCTCCAAAAAGAACTAATTCCCAAACAGTCAATGTTCGGACAATCAATCAATCAATGAGGAATGAAATAGGTACGACGTGTTAAAGGCTTGCGTTACCTACCCTTCACTATCTGCAAAGGGAGAGAGAATATTCCTATTCTTCCTCGTTTGCAGGCAGAGAAGATCCTTAAGAGAACCAACTTCGAACAATTCAATGCTCGATTCAAACAATCAACAAGGGGTACTTTGAACACAAATGAACGCCGCTTATGTACATTCACATTGCTATTTTCAACAGGTTGTTCCTAATGTTTCTATTTTAGCGAGGTCAAAAAGAGATCCCATTAGTGGCCTACTGATTTTGCTCGATTCCTTTTGTTTTTTTACACGATTTTTCGCTATCTGCAAAGACTAAACAGAGTATTGCGACTCTGTGCTTGTTTGTAAATAGAGAATGAACCAAAGAGAACAATCAATCAAATGGAGAGAGAAGCAGGCACGACGGATTACAACGGGGGCAAAGGCCTGCGTTAACTACCCTTCACTATCTGCAAAGAGAGAGTACTCCTAATAGAAATGAGGGGTGGGGGGCAGCATTCAAAGCAGATCAGTGTGCATAAACACGAAAATGTTTTTACTTACCACGTACTTGACATTCGACAGCTTATGATATTTGCTATTAAAAAACCATTGAAATTCACTGAAAAAACCATAGGTTATAGACCATATATAGTTAGGAATTAGCATTTACAAAACCTTGAAAATTCACTGAAAAAACCATAGGTTATAGACCATATATAGTTAGGAATTAGCATTTACAAAACCTTGAAAATTCACTGAAAAAACCATAGGTTAGAGACCATATATAGTTAGCTGGACATTTTATTGACATAAAACCAATGAAATTCCATATATAGTTAGTTGCACTAACTATATATCGCGCACCCGCAATCCACTGCTGATGATGTCACATATTACATCATTCATGACATGGTCAGTGACATCACTGATGACATCACTGATGACATCTCAAATGACATCACTGATGACATCACTGATGACAACATCCAGTGACTGTATGTTTCTGTAAAGTTAAAATATGTCTTACATATTGAAGAATGAGTGGATGTATAAGTTTCTGGATGAAGGATTTAGTAGGTGCATGACAGACTGTATAAGTGAGTGATTAAATGTGTCTCACTGAGTGCATGGGTTAGTGACTAAACTGTTTTAAATTGTGCATCATTGTGTCTGTTGTTCTGTAATCTGATGCATGTGTTGATCATTAGCTATATGACTAACTCTATGGGTTATTGATTGGTTGCCCAAGTATTTGTATGGGAGACTGAGTGTGTGTGTGGGAGGCTGGGAGGTGTATGACTCTGTGCATAGATGTGTGAGCAGTTGATTCACTAGATGTATGGGTTCAAAAGTGCATGTGGAAACAGCTGTATGGGCGGTTGACTGTGTGCATGAGTGTATTGGTGAGTGAATGGATATCTCAGTGCTACATGTCAAAGTAAGTACATATGTAAAACACAGTACATGTGAGAGTTGACATATATAAATAACTGTGCATAAGAGCCAGTGAATGTGTGAGTGGCTGTATGGATCATTGTGAACTTGTATCAGGGATTGTATAAGAGAGTAAATATGTGTTAGTATATGTTTCAATAAGTAAGGTGTGTATAACTATATAGTTGAGGAAATGGAGGTGTGATTGATTCTTTGCAAGACTGGCTAGGTGTGTGAGTAACTCCATGGATGAGTGACAGTCTGTGAATGTCTGTTTACACTGAGTGTATCTAAGGTTATATTAGAGTCTGAAGAGGTTCATCGTATCATCACATGAATGATGTCATCAGTGATGTGATCAGTAATGTCAAATGAGATGTCATCAGTGATGTCATCAGTGATGTCATTTGAGATGTCATCAGTGATGTCATCAGTGATGTCACTGACCATGTCATGAATGATGTAATATGTGACATCATCAGCAGTGGATTGCGGGTGCGCGATATATAGTTAGTGCAACTAACTATATATGGAATTTCATTGGTTTTATGTCAATAAAATGTCCAGCTAACTATATATGGTCTCTAACCTATGGTTTTTTCAGTGAATATATATATATATATATGCTTTTGAACTCCACGAACGCCACTTCCTAATCCACACAGGACCGGCGAGGCAGGCAAGGTATGAGACGTACCACTGGATTCACAGGTTCTTACTTTATTGCAGCTGGTAAAACAGGAGGGCAATACGCGTTTCGGGCTTCAAGAGCCCTTGTTCACATGCAACGAACTAGTGCAACTTTTTTATTTTTATAATGCTTAGTGAGTAGCATAAGCTCCGCCCTTCGAATAGTCACATGCCTATAGACATAGACAACATCTTGTGTATTTTGTAACAATTATCCATGCAAATACGCAAAATAAGTTAAACATATTTATACATATGTTAGTTAACTGTATTCTTTAACATAACAATCGTAATTTCATGAATTAAAATTTATAAAGTGTCTCTTAATGCGAGTTTGTAAACAAATACCAGGATAAATCCATTAAATATGAGTCTCAGAGTCTGTAGTAGGAGTATTCAAGTATTTTCAAGGCAGGCTGAATATAAAGTGCAAATAACAGTGCTGAACTAGATCAATGTCTAACTGTGCGTAAAGTGAAATCACGCGTGATACAGGGAGTAACAGTGTAAAATATTATATATATATATATACATATTTGTCAAAAAAGAACGAACCCAGCCGGGCTCCTGTCCACAGCCCAGCAGCTCAAATTCACCACAGCACAAACGGAATATATATATACACGCAAATGTCCTCTGCGGGGGGAGCAGCAGCAAGCTGGTGCTGGCGGCAGGGTAAGGACGACCCTGCAATAATTCTGAGCAAACAAATTACGCCGCACACTTCCTGAGCGTTTTCAAACCAGGTTTATTGACCCATCTTCATCTCGCACTCCTACGCGTTTCGAACTTTACAGTTCCTGTTCACGGTAGCATTAACTTATATATATATATTAATGTGTTTTGAAGTAATTCGTCTATAGATATTTGGTTAAATAATGTTAAATGCAAAAATATAAATCCTTACCTAAGTAATGTTGATATTTTGTACACTATATTTTTGTTGTTAATATCTTTGTACTTTACATAATAAACACATAAAGTGTGTACTATCATCTTCACAATTTTTTCTGCAATATTTTCACATCACAATATTTTTGACTTTGATATTATGTCAAAGAAGCAACTCTATTTAGATCTGTTTTTTTATCCAATGGAGTACAAAATATTGCGCAAAAGGAAACAAGTAAATATCAAACATTAGCAGCGAGATGGAGGAATGCTGCAGACTTTAACATTGTAGTTTGTGGGATGATGAGCTGGAAGTACATATTTGTTTGCTCCAGATGAGAAGGAATGTGTGAAAGGCTGACCCTGAACCCCCAACCAATACCTTAGCCTTGTTAGGAGTGTGGTGTGGTTGAATGTATCATAAGCAGCTGATCTCATTCAGTTGTGAGGCCCTGTGTGTTCTTTAGTGCATTTTACTGTGAAACCATACCTGAAGTGCTTTGAAATTAATCATAGCAGTTCCCCCATATAGCCCTCTACTGGCGCATATTCTCACTATGCCTTTCTCTTTAACTGTCTCCCCTTAGGAAATTGGCCCACTCAGCTATAGTGTTATATTTATACTTCTCCTCCTTGCAAATTGTCCTCTCATTGCCATAAGCCAGCAGACATCCAATGATATATTAGCCATGTCAGCTGACCTCTTCAAAACTGAACCATAATTTTTTGAAGAAAAGCTTTCTAAGCTCTCATCTTTACCTTTGTAGAAGAGGATACATTAAAGTGTCTCTTTTTTTTTGTAAATCTTTTTATTAAGTTCAAAACTTACAAAAACAGAAAGAAGAAAACAAAACACAAGGCATAACATTACAGATGTGTCACTTCGGTGTCTGGGGAGGGAGTATACATGTAGTCCAATCGGCATAAACATACATGGATTGGGGGGGAGGAGAGATCAGGAGCAAGCAAAATGTCTAATTAATCGTGGAGGAGACATCAGGGTGGGGGGAAGACAGGTCGTTCTCCAAGTCTGTGGGAGGGGGTACATATATCACCACGGTACGTGTTCCATTGATTCCAAATCTTACCCCACTTACGGGGTGTGCCACGGGCAACATATACTGTCTTCTCTCGAAACATGCACCAATCCATGTTTTGTTGCCATAGCAGAACCGTTGGCGGCCTCTGAGCACCCCATAATTGGGCTATGTCTCTCTTGGCAATCATATTACCCAGGGTCACCCAGCGAAGCTGGGCCACGTCATAGTCATTCGGCTCCCAGATATTCAGCAAGCATCTCCTCGCTTCAGGCATTGACTGCACACCCGTGACCTCACTCATTACCTCGTGCACCCGAGTCCAGTAGCGCGTCACCGCTGGACATTCCCAAATGATATGGAAAAACGTACCCACAAGACCACAGCCACGCCTACATAACCCATCCAAAGAGAATCCCATGCGCACCAGACGGGGACCAGTCACATACACCCTATGAAGAATTTTAAGCTGTACAAATTGAAGGCGTGCCGGGATCACCACTTCCTTCGGGGAAGAGATGGCAGCCTGCCAATCCTCATCGTCAAGCTCCAAACCATCACTGGTCCAAACCTCACGGAGGTGACAGAGGAGGCCAACCCTGTTGTTGATCAGCTTTTTATATATGAGCGAAATCGTGCTGTCCGGGACATATCCATCCAGGATCCGATCCTCCAGCGGAGACGCCTCCGGAACATCCGTGCCCAAGGGGAAGACAGATAGCACTGCATGCCGGATTTGCGCATAGCGAAAAAACTCCCTATCATTCAAGTCATACTCAGCTTTCAGCTCCTCAAACGTCTAGACCCTACCCTTGGTCCACACATCATTAACCCTGCAGATACCGATAACATCCCACGACTTCCAAAGGGACCCAAGCTTATCAGAAGCGTAAAGCGGAGTCGCGCGAGTCGGCTTGTCAGCCCAGCCCAGAGCCGCCGTTGCACGATACCACACCTGTACGGTCGTCATGGTAGGGCCCGTGAGAGTCTTGCAGACAGATCTCGTTTACAGAGCCCTGTTATAGTCACCGCCGGGTAGTAGCAACTTGTCCATTTCAAACGCCGGGTTAGGTGAAGGACCGTAAATACCATGGTTAATCGCCCCCAGCTGAGAGGCCCAATAGTAACGGCAAATATCGGGAAGCGCGATGCCACCATCGTACCATGGGAGCGTCAGCTTCGCAAGAGCAATGCGGGAACAGCCCCCCCATATCAGTTGTCTCTGTAGACTTTCAATCTCCCGAAAGTAGCTAGCAGGCACTGTGTCGAGAGTGTTTTGCAGTGCATAAAGGAATCGGGGCAGCGACATCATCTTGAACAGCGCCTCTCGCCCCAAGGGGGAAAGAGGGAGTCTACCCCACGCGATAACATCAGCTCGAAGGCGCTGGAGCGGGGGCAACAGATTACGCTCATAACGAAGTATGGGGTCCAAAGAAATAAAAATCCCCAGATACTTAAAACCTTCCCGCACAATCGAAATAGGACAGCCACGGGGCAAGAGAGGAGTCTCGCCCGAGAGAACGTAGACACATGACTTAGACCAGTTGATGACGAGGCCAGAGTTTTTGTGGAAAGAGGTCAATACGTCAAAGAGGACGATCAACGACTTCCGAGGCGACGCGAGGTACAATAGGATATCGTCCGCATATAAGGATACCCGGTCCTCAAATTCCGAGGTCCATCTAATGCCTTTCAAAGATGGCTCCCATCTCAACCAGGCCGCCAGAGGCTCCAAAGCAAGGGCAAATAAAAGAGGAGACAAAGGGCAGCCCTGGCGCGTCCCCCTGCCAAGGGCAAATGATGCGGAGACATGGCCGTTTACGACTACTTGTGCTAAGGGATCGGTGTAGAGCAGTTTCACCCATTTAATGAAGGTCGGGCTGAAGCCAAATTTAGAGAGGACCGCCCAAAGGTATGGCCACTCCAGCGTGTCAAACGCCATAGTGGCGTCCAAAGACGCCAAGATGGCCGGTTCTCGCAGTGTCCCTGCCCGCGCAAGGGCACCATGCAGTCGCCGGACGTTCAGCGCCGTGTTGCGGTGTGGTATAAACCCGGATTGGTCCGGGTGAACCAGTTCGCCTATGACAGTTACCAAGCGGTTAGCCAGCAATTTAGCCAGGATCTTCGGTTCAGCATTGATCAGAGATATGGGCCTAAAGGAAGTGCAGCGGTCGCGAGGCTTACCTTCCTTATGAATCACAACTATGGAGGCCAATCTTTGGTCAGGAGGAAGGGAACCCGTCCCCAACGATTCCAAGAACATCGACCGCAGATATGGAGCAATCGTATCAGGACGGAGCTTGTAGAGCTCAATAGGGAGCCCATTGGGGCCCGTGGCCCTCCCCGAGCGAACCGAGCGGATGGCAGCCGCCACTTCCTCCAATGTGGGGGGCGCCTCGAGGAACTAACTTTCAGGGTCCGACAAACAAGGCAGTGAGATGTCTCGCAGAAGCAACTGGGAGTCATGCTCGGGTCTGTCGGACACAGGGGAGTACACATCCCGGAAATAGTCCGCGAAACACTCCACGATGTCAGCGGGGTCCGTGAGACTCACTTAATTCGCATTCACAATCACAGGAACCACACAACTCGCGCGCTCCCTCTTATCCAGCCAAGCAAGCAACTTCCCAGCTTTGTCACCCACATCATACAGACGTCCCTGTTGTTCCCTGCCCATTTCTTTCGCCGCATCAGTAACCAGCGCTCTGTAATCAAGCTGTTTAAGACCCAGGAGGTGTAGTCTATCAGGGGTGACCTCGGATTCCAATTCCCCCTCGAGGGCAGTGATTTCGTTCTCAATTCGAACAACCTCCTCCTGTTTAACCCTCTTAACATTGCTAATCAAGGAAAGTGCTTGGCCCCGAATCACAGTTTTGTACGCTTCCCACAATGTGACAGAGGAGGATACGGAGTTCACATTATCAGCGAAGTAATGATCAAGCGCTTTAATCAGTTCTGTCCTCACCCTGGGATCACGGAGATACCAGGGGTTAATCGGAGCCACTCGTCCCCTAGTCCCCAGCTTCGTGTCTACGACCAACCATAAAGGGGAGTGATCCGATACACCCCTAGCAAGGTGTTTTATCTCCCTTATAGAGGAGGCCTGCGAGGAGGGCATCAACACATAATCCAGTCTCGATAGACTGCCGTGGGCCCAAGAGTGAAAGGTGTATTGCAACTGCCCAGGGTGGAGCAGTCGCCAACAATCAGTGAGCCCCAGAGTATCTAAGAAGTCCCCCAACCAAGATTGAGACCTCGCAGTCTCCCGGGGAGGGTATCGATCGCACATCCCCGACACTACAGAGTTAAAATCCCCGCCCACCACAAGCTGACCCTCAGGGAATCCAAGGATTACTCTTCCCAGATCGGCAAAGGTAGTAGTCTGCAACCCAGGCAGAACGTAGACGGAGAGTAGGGTGATAACCCTCCCCTCCAAGCACCACACAATGGCGGCGTAACGCCCCCTATCATCAAGGATGACGTCGTCAACAGCAAGAGGGAGGGAGTTCCGGAGCATAACACCCACCCCCTTGGAGCCAGAAGTGAAACCGGAGTGTGCCAGGAGACGATATCCACGCCTATTCATTGCGTGGCACGTATTGCCAATCAAGTGCGTCTCCTGGGCAACACTACATCAGGGGAGAAACGTCGCAGCATTTGCAACACCACCCCCGGTTTTATCCTGTCCCCCAACCCATTGACGTTCCAACACAACAATTTAAGTCCCCTACCCCATCCCAGAATCCAACCCCATATCCACCCCAAACCAGACGTAACACCATATAGCAGGAGATCATCAATACTATGCCTCGAAGAAAACAAAGAAACAAAAACTGCAACCCCCGACCCCCAAAAAGACCCTAAACACCACACCCCCCACCCTGCACCCCTGCGTGAGACTCAAAAGCCACCCCAACTTGCAGTGTGCCTGTCGCCCCAACATACAACTAATCTACGAGAAGAACCCTAGAGGAGGAAGACTCACCCACCCCACACCCCGAAAAGACAAAACAGTTTATTTTATTTATTTTAATTTTAATTTCTTATATCGCGCAGGAATCAATCCCGTAAGGGTATCTCCGCGCTTTGCCCGCCAGAACATTAACAGAGTCAGTGAGAGTGATTAGTGGAACTGGAATGCTTCCCGGAAAAGGAGAGTTTTTAATGTCTTTCTAAAGGACAGATGATTGGTGGTCATTCTCAAATCTGTAGGAAGCTTATTCCATAGGGAATTCCACAGTTGCTGGCAATAGTTGCGTAGCATCAAACCACAGCTGAAAGTCAATACGGTGAACCGGGAGCCGGTGCCGCTCCCTATTCCTGCTCCACCGGGCCGCTCTCCGCCCCTCCGGAATGTCCAAAGTGGTCAGAGTGTTCCTGTCCCGAGGGCAGCGTGTCAAGCCAGTCACTAGCAGCCCCGGGATGTTCGAAGAAAAATGTTCGATCATTGTACACCACACGCAGCCGGGCCGGGAAAAGCATAGCATATTTCATATCTCTGTCTCTCAGACTCCTTTTCACCCCTTGGAATCCGAGTCGTTGCTTCTGCACCTGCTGGGTGAAGTCTGGGTAGAAGCTGACTGTAGAGTTTTCGAAAGCAATAGGGCCCGTCTGACGCGATGCTTGCAGAATCGCGTCTCTGTCCCGAAAATGGAAAATTCGGGCAATGATGGGACGTGGGGTGGCTCCCTGCTTAGGCGGGCCTCCCGGTATCCTATGTGCTCGTTCTACGGCAAAGAACTTGCTGAGGCCCTTGGGTGCAAGGTGATTTAGAACAAGATCCTCCACCAGCAGGTCCACCGAAGAGGCTCCCGATTTCTCCGGGACACCAACCAGACGGACGAGAGAAATAGTCATGGGAGGATCGCAGGTTGCCGACTTCTACCTTTAAATCGGAGAGGTCAGTAACGAGGCTGGATGTCTTTAGATCGAGGGATTTGACCTTCTCGTTGGTTTTCGCAAGATCTGCCCTGATCAGGGTAACATCGATAACAACAGTGTCCAGCTTATGGGCCAGGGCTTCATATTGTTGACCCAGTGTGACCTTCATGCCATCAATGGCGCCCATGACGTCTTTTAGCGACAAGTCCTCACCCGTCGGGGAGTCCTCTCCGACATTATTCGGGGATTTGGTCGGTCCCCCCGGAGAGCCTTTGGCGAGAGTGTATCTGTCCATGACATTCGACTGTACAGGACCCCCACGGAGAGCTGGCTTGGTCTTGCGCTTTTCGCCCTCGGGCTTGGTGGCCATCTTAGATATCGTGCCCCAGAGGATAGCCTGAGACCTGGTGAAAATGTCTACACTCTATGTGCCCGCAACAATTCCAAAAAGGAGAGTGGGCACTTCACACCATTCAGTGAGCCGCAGTAGGCCAGGTCGGCAAATGTTGAGTCATGGTTGGGTGGAAGGCAACCCAGACGGGCCGATCCAGACAGAGTCGAAGAGGTCTCAGGGCGAGAAACAAAACCGAAAGTAGACAACCGAGCCGGGGAGACTCGGGCAATCCGTTGTTGTTCGATTGCTGTCCGGCTGGCAGGGAAGCGGAGCCCGGGGTGGCACCAGGGAGCAGGCCAACAAAGTTCAGAGACTCGTAACTTCGGCACCTGGAGTCCAAATCGAGATACAAAAACAAATAAATGATCAGCAGGGCTGTGCCATGAATTACCCGTCCTCCTAGTCAGGATAGGGTACAGGATAAACGGCGGAGGTGGCGAAGGTCCGGGAGCCCTGTGCTCACGCGACCATCTTGGTTGCGCGCGAAGCTCCTCCCTGTAAAGTGTCTCTTTTGAAGTGGATGTGTGGGACATTTTTCAAAGATTGTGTGTCCAATTATTAATCATATAAACATTGCGGTACAAACCATTATGGTAAAAACAACACTGATTGCTAAAATAACTAAATGATTGGCTACCTCAATATCATAATGGCAAATAAATGTAATCAGTTGGCTTTAGCATTATTATTAATTTAAATAAAAGCTAAAATAATTTTTCCAAACAAATCCTATATTTAAAATATATCAAACATAAAAAATAACTAAAGTAATTAATGAAAAATACATTACATTTTAAAATATATCACATAAAAATGATGTATTATTGAATTGTACATGACAATAATTGATTATAAAAATAAAATATGTTTTTAATATCATATAATATAACATTAGTAACTTATATTGCAGAATAATACATAAAATATATATGTATTATGATGAATTATAAAAAATGATAAGGCATGTTTTAAATGTATTCCCACCATTAGAATTGCTATTTGAAAAGATGCTCCAAAGAAATTATATTTAACAAGTATAACAAAGTAATAAATCAAAATCAAAACACAATATATCACTGACTACAATCTGACACACATTGAAGAAAATATGTACATTGTGTGTAGGGGAAAATTTACTATTCTAACTCCAGTGTAACAAACGCAGGGGGAAATGCACATGTTGGGCAGGGTCAGCTCTAACTCTAGTCCAACAAATCCTAGGCACAACACATACATTGGAGGTAAATGTATATATTGTGTGGGCTTATTTACTTTTCTAACTCCAGTTCAACAAACACCGGGGAAAGTGCATTCTCGAGGAGGGGGGAGGGTTCAAATTTCTTATTCTAGCTTCATTTTAGTAACTATTGGGGAAAGTGCGTACATGGGGGGGTCACATTTACGCTTATACGGCCAGACTAATAAACCTTGGAGGAAGTGCATACTTTAGGGGGAAGAGTGAGTCAGATATAACCAAATATTATAAATCTAAAATAAAATATGTTCATAAATTTAAATAAAAACTTTAAAAACCCTTTATATATATATCAAATGTCAAAACACATTGAAAACCTATTGAACTGGCCACATATATCAGGATATGTCATTTTTCCAATGTATTGAATAGATTATACAATGTCCCTCAAAGCTCCACATAAAAACACAGAACTAAGTAAAGCAATAAACAAAGAGCAATGTCAAACATTGCAGATTTAACATTAAACAATTAACAACAACTAGTACACACCTTAAACATAAAAATATCCAACCACACCCCACAATAAATAACAAATATAATTATATACATTTTCAAATAAATGGTGTTCATACTTATTACACTATTCAGTTCATATCAATTTATAAATATTTTATTTAAGCACTACCCACCCAATCTCTCAATAAACCATGCAACCTGGCATTATAATTTAGCATATAATGTAAAACCTTAATAACATACAAATGAATACATAAATAACAAATACAAATAATGTAATCAACTTAAATGAATATAACATTTGAAAACTACTACCTTGGGGCTTGGTTTAGTGCGTGAAGATGGCGGTCGCACTCTAGGAGTGCTCCAGACCCCTCTTTTATCTGTGCTAATATCCCATGTCATCAGCACCTCTTTTTACACCTGCCGGGCCTCTGTTGCAACTACTCCGGTGGGCGCTACCTGGCGAGCAGTGGGAGCCGATTCCTCCAACCAACACAGAGAGAACCTTGCTGTGCCTTCCGGCGCACACCCCTCCGGGATAGCGGCATCGGCTCCCTGAGGCTTGGCGCCCTGCTCGCTCCCGGCGCTGAGGCCCATCTCACCTATCACCGCGAGCCTGAGATTACGCCCTCCAGATGCTTGGGGACATTCCGGCACCACCGCATCCAGGAGCTGAGGTGTTGCACACTGCGTTTTGAGATCCGGGTCCCTCTGCCCCCGCCGTCTGGATCTCTGGCGGGGCTCGCCTGGCCTGGGGGACCACGGGTGGTGACTGGCGGCAGGAGTGTGCTGTTGTGGAAGGTTTGGCTGCCTGATCGGGTGGCGGGATCCCTGGATCGGGCCCCTTACCCCTCCTGCCCCCTCTGGGCCTTGTTGAGCCTGAGGTTGGACATTGGCAGGAACATGGCTGCCCTGTGCGGAGATATCATCTGGCAGCCCTCGGTGGTCCGGGACACGGCCGCTGACATCTGGGGCCTAGTGGCGCTCATCCTGTAGGGCCGACTCGGGGCCTAAGCAGACGGCAACCACTAGCGCTTGGTTGAGCATCCAGCCCCACATTTTGGGGGCGGCCTTTCGCCAAGTTTGTGACCTGTGAGCCCAACTCCCCATCAGGGCTACTGAGCTCCGTGCGGCTTGCTGCTTGTGTCCCTGCGGTGTGAAGCCTGAGCCTGTATGCAGTGACTGGGCCCATCTGTGATCAGCATCCCGTCTTCAGATCTTCCCGGGACCTTTGCACTACGTCTGGCAGAGCAGAGGTGGGTGCTGGCTTGCCTGCATGGGGGAGCCCCCATGGTGCAATCTATATGGCCCCCCTTCCTCCCTCACACCACCAGTCCTGCAGATTTGTCCCTGGAGCTTAAGGCCTAGCCCTGCGGTCCCCTTTACCTCTATGTTTGGAAGAACCCTCTGCTGTTATCATAGTGGTCCTGGCCTGGTCCTCCGGGAACTAGCTGCCTGGGTCTGCGCTACTGGCCCTGTGGCCTGGCCTGCGCGGTGCATCTGAGGCTGTGAGCCACCTACTAGAGGGAAGGAATCGGCCGCATATATCGAGCGGCATGGGGTTCTGGGCGAGGGCCCCCTCCACCGCTCTCTCTTTTCTGTGCCGGCCCTGAGACGCTCTGTTGAAACACAGAGGGCCCGATTCACAGAATGAACTTAAGACTAAATCCTAAACTTACTACTATTTGGTATTCACAGAATGCACTTACTACTTTCGGGATTCACAGAATGAACTTACTACTTTCGGTATTCACAGAATAGATTTAAGACTACTAACTTTACGTCTACACTCGGGTCGGAAATTCCGGCCTGGAGGAGGAACTTGTGGCTTGGAGGCGGAGCTTCCGGCTCGGAGGTGGGGATTTAGCCATGGCTGAAATCTCCACCTCTGGGCCGGAAGCTCCGCCTCCGGGCCGCAAGCACCACCTCTGGGCCGGAAGCTCCACCATCGGGCCGCAAGCTCTGCCCCCGGGCCGGCCTGGGTGGCGTCCTCCTCTTCACAGACCGAGGGGGCAGAATCGGCCACAATTACGGAGCTGCATAGGGCCGAGGCAGGAATCCCCTCCGCTATTCCCCCCTCCTTCCTCTGTCCCTGACGGGATGTCTCCTGGCTGAGCTGGGCGGCGTCCCCCTCGGATCGGCCGTTATCTCGGGTGGCGGGGGCTAGGGGTCTGGATCTGCTTGAACCTGAGGGGCATATACAGGGGTGAGGGTGGTGTCTGGGTCTGAGTACCGACGAATCGGGTGCCGAGCCTCTCCCACAGAGGTTCATCTCCTCCACGAGCCTGGGCTCTTCCTGTTGATCGGGCATCTGTGGCTCTATGCCAGTGGGTAGGGACCGTGCCCCTAAGACATCCGCTCAACAAACTCAAACTAAGATGGACCAATACACCACTGTGGACCGAAATCTAATAGTCGGTATGCCTGGGGGCTCCTCCCTGCCTGGGACCGACCTCTTGATCACCCTACTGGCTATCGGCGCCTTGCAGGCTTCGGTAGAGCGCATGATCGGAGAGGTCCGGGTGGACATGGCCCTTATGCGCAAGGACCTTCATAAGGCCAAGACCTGAATCTCAGAGGCAGAGTCCCGTCCCTCCACGGTCGAGTATGAGCTTGGGCAGCTGAAGAACCAGGGGGCCCGCCTGCAAACTCGCACATTGGAGCTGCATCGTCGAGTGGAGGATGCTGAAACCCGCTCGCGGTGAAACAACCTTGCGCCTGGTGGGGTTTCCTGAGGTAGTCAAGCAGGGTCACGCGGACACCTTCATAGAGACATGGCTGAAATCCTGGATGCACAACGATGCCTTGTCAGTCTGGTTCGCAATTGAGCTAAGTTTGCTCTTTATAAAGCCTATATTTATTCAACAGAAAAAGTAGTGCCTTGATGCCCCCGGGCTAAGTTTGCGCTTTTTAAAGCCTATATTCCTTCATTCATTCATTGAGCGCGCCCACCGTTCTTTGGCACATAAACCTCCTCCCGGTGCCCCACACCGTCCTATCATAGTGAAGGTCCTTAACTTCCGGGACAGAGATGCCATCCTCAGCACGGACCGAGCCCAGGGCCCCCTGAAGTACCAAAATAACACCATCATGCTCTTCGTGGACTACATGAGGGAGGTGCAAGCCCAGCTCCATTCCTACGCTGACGTCAAACAAAAGCTCTGCAATCTGGGGATGTGATATGGCCTCCTCTTCCCGGCTCACCTCCAAGTTATCTTTCAGGGCAAGACAATCTTTTTCAACACCCCGCAGGCTGCCTGGGCCTGGTGCACTGAGGAGCGGCCCCTGCGGATTCAGCCTGCTTCCCCCACCCTGTCTGACCCTCAGCAAAAAAGTCTCTCTCCTCCCAAGCACCAACGGAGATGCACCCGGTCTCACAGGAGGGGTCAGCGGGGAGAGGCATGTCTGTCGCCAGGCCTCGAGACCCAATTGTTGGCCACCGAGGGGCCCCCCTGGCTCTCGATGACCAAAGCCGTGCTAGCTCAATAGATAATCTAAGCTGAGATCCTGACCCATCCGGGGCTTTGCCATCTGCCTTGTCGGACTCAGACCTTTCTAGAAGCCCCGCGCTTCAGGACATTGGTGGGGATGCGGGAGTCTGATCTGCGAAAGCCCGTCTGGCCAGTATCGGGGTAGATCCCCCGTGAACACTATCCACTTAGACACAGGCTGATGATCGTCTACATCTGTCGCTACGGAGGGGTCCACCATTGCCAAGAACTGCCCTACTAAGCTTTTAACTTGACTTCCTGTTATTGTTAACTTTTCTTTTTTTTCAGGGCGACAGATGCTTCAGTTCTGGACGTATAGGGTGGGGGGGGGTCCAGGGAGGGGGACCGTTGTTTTTAAAGTTGTTTTTGACCTGGCTCCATTTGGGCCTCTGCCTTCTGCTGTTTATAGCGTCATGACCCCTGTACATCATAGCACCATCGACCAACAGCACACCACATTGTGCTTGCCCACGTCTCCGCCCTAGTGGCAGAGCATTGCTCCCCCTGGGATCCCAGTCCTGTCGGTCCATTCTGTCCATAAAGCACCTGCAACCCAGATGCCTACCAGCAGTAGGTCCCTCCGAGTTCTATCTTGGCACGTGAACAGATTGCATCAAACGTACAGTGGTCCTTAAATACGCCCAGCGCCATGCGCCCGACGTTCTCCTACTCCAGGAGACACACCTTCTGGGAACTCATTGCCCTTTCTTAGCGAGGTATGGCTGGATAGGGTGTGGCACTCTGGCTTCACAAGGGGCTCCCGTGGTTGCCATACTGGTCTGGAGGGGCCTCCCCATCACCCCTGAACAAGTAACGACTGACACACAGGGCCGTTATGTGTCTGTGTTTGGTAGGCTTGAAGGATATAACTAAACCTAGCGTCAACTTAGGTCCCACCCGTGACACTCCCCTCCACTCTCCATTGCCTCAAGGTCTTAGTCTCCGCCTTGCCCCTGGCTCAGACGATCATTGGGGGCGATTTCAATGCGCTCATGCATCCATCCCTGGATGTGACCGGAAGCCATCCCCGGTACGACTAGCTCATGCCAAGAAACTTTCGGACTAGTCCGCAGCTCTTGCCCTATGTAACACCTGGTGGATTTGGAACCCCTGGGAGAATCAATACATCCACACCTCGGCGGCCCATCACACTCACTCCTGCATTTACTTGCTCCTCCTACCTGCCACTGATTGTCAAAACATGTCCAAAATCTCAATTCTCCCCAAGGGGATCTCGGACCATTCAGCTATATCACTTCAGTTATGGGGTGCCACTGACGGAATGAGGACGGTGTGGCAACTGAATGCGTGGTTTTTACAAGACAAAGAGGTCAAAGACGCGATGGAGGTGGAACAGCGTCACTATTTTCTTACTACTCGGGCAACGGTCCCATCGTCGGGTACACTCTGGGAGGCCAGTAAGGCCACCATTTGTGGCGTGGCCAGGGACCTGTTGCATGCCAAGCGTGCGGCTCAGACTGCTCACCTGACTCAGCTCGAGTCACAAGCCACGCGGCTGGAACTGACCCTCTTGGACACGGCCGATGCCCAATCTGTTAGTGATATTCAAACAAATGATGGACGGAATGCTGAATGAACCAGGCTAGCTTGAATCTAGTGGCACAGTGAGCAAGGGACCCACGTGTGTGCATACCCATCCCACAAAGGGTGAAAAGTGATACGCAAACAAATGATGGACTGAATGCTGAATGAATCATACATTCACCCCCAGTCAAGAGATCTAGGTAAATCCATTGTTCTTTTGCTCACTATGCCTCCCCAGTTTAGACCCAGCCATATGCAAATCAGTCTTGACCCTGTGCCTCATGGGAACAGTACAGACCGAACTGCCAACCCAGGTCCTCCCTGGACCAGAAACAAGCATTCTGGGACTGGTTTCAGGGTATGTCACCTTTCTTCAGCAAGGCTAGCTTGAATCCAGTGGCACAGTGAGCAAGGGACCCAAGTCTGGGCATACCCATCCCACATAGTGCAAAAAGTGATACGCAAAGAAATGATGGACGGAATGCTGAATGAATCACACATTCACCCCCAGTCAAGAGATCTGGGTTAAATCCATTGTTCTTTTGCTCACCACGCCACCCCAGTTTAGACCCAGCAATATGCAAATCAATCTTGACCCTGTGCCTCATGGGAACAGTCCAGACCAAACTGCGAAGCCAGGTCATCCCTGGACTGCAAACAAGCATCCTGGGACCGGTTTCATGGTATGTCACCATTCTTCAGCCAGGCTAGCTTGAATACAGTGGCACAGTGAGCCACAGTGCAGAAATTTGTGACGAAATCCGACAGATATCCCTCGACTCTGCCAAGATGCTGTGGCACTCCTCTGTGGTCCGTATCTATGGCTGGGGGGCCATAAATGGAAAGGTGCTTCCCAACTTGGTCTCGTACCCCAGGGCCAACAGCGTCATCCCTGCAATCCAGGACGCCGCTCGAATTCACCACCACACCTCTGGGGCCATTGCACAGGCCTTTGCGGGATACTATGCTCAGCTGTATTTCTAGCCCAGAGTAGACCCTGGCGGCTCTGCTGGGACGTGCGGATGTCCAACTCTCCTGCCTCACTCAGGCAGAGACGACAGATCTGGATCTCCCCTTTACCTCGGAGGAGATACAGGGGGCCATCTCTTTTGTGAATCCAGGGAAGAAGCCCGGGCTGGATGGCTTCCCACAGGAGTACCACACGGCCTACAGAGACTTGTTGGTGCCCCAACCGGTAGAGCTCTTCCAGCATGTCTCCGAGGTGGGCTCCGTTCCCCCCCGAGACTGATGTGGCCACTGTTGTTGTAATTCTGAAGACCCAAACACCCTCTGCCTCCTGTGCTGA
Source organism: Lissotriton helveticus (assembly GCF_964261635.1). Lineage (NCBI taxonomy): Eukaryota > Metazoa > Chordata > Amphibia > Caudata > Salamandridae > Lissotriton > Lissotriton helveticus. Next base: position 231,300,724 of record NC_136072.1, on the reverse strand, counting down.
CCACCATCCGATTTCTTTAATTAATACTGAAATGTGGGGGCGGAGCTTGCTCGCGACCAGGATGGCTGCTTGAGCCTTGAGCTCCAACTTGCTGTGACATTATCCTGGAAATATCCCACATCCCCAGAGAGTTTACTGCCTCGGACGAAGTGGCCTCAATTGCTGGCAGGACAGCGCTGACACAGAGTGGAGTTTTGGGCTGCCCGGGAGCATCAGCACTGAAGAAATTGCTGCTGGAGGCGGGCCAGCTCCTAGGCTGGCAAGCCGCGGATCGCAGTGAACAGCGAGCTGACACGACGTCCTTCTATGTGCGGCGCCGCCTTCAACATCTAGGCGGTGGACGATTCCCGATGGTGGGGCCCCGTGAGACAAGCAAGCGGTGGGAGACTGTAGTGCTACAGCGGGCGGTGAGCGGAGATTCCTCCACCCCCTCTTCCCTTCGATTCCTCCCTGCGGTACCTGAGAGCGGAGGCAGCGGCATAGGGCACGGCGCGTGGTGAAGAACATCAGACCGCAGGTGCCCTTGAGTCCTCCGCCCAGAGACACGGCTGGCCAACTCACACAGGGCGGCTGCGGACGGAGAGGCGGGAGACCTGTGTGGCTACCGGCCCCCCTCCCGCCCCCATGAGTACACAAATCGGCACTTGAGGCCCCGCTGGGGGTTGCGGACTTGAGGATCGGTGGACCCCCATTGGTGAGAGGGGCCTGGACTGCAGTGGGGCCTACGGAGTTGCGCCCCCCCCCACTTGGAGAGAGCGGACAGTACGGCCGTGTGGTGCCCTGGAACAGGGGGTACAGTGCTTGTGAGGCACAGGAGGACAGATGTGACTAGGGGCTAGTGAGTCCCTGACAGTGGCGGCAGTGATGAGATGGAGAAGGCAGCGCAAAAAGTGGAACCCAGAAGCCCGGGGGTGCCCTCTTGCACAATACACGCCAGCCAGAAGCAAAGGGAGCGAAGTCGGTGGCCCGCCTCGCCCTTCCCCTCACACCTACTGTACTGGTTATTGAGCCCGCTTTTGGATAGCTTGTTGGGCAGAGAGGGCAGACACCCCCCGCAGCCACGGGACCTACAGGCGGGGGACACAGTGCGGATCGACCGTATCCAGAGTACTTGCACTGGTGGTTCTGCAGGAGTGGAGGAGTTACATTGCTAATCGTGGGTAGGTGAAGATGTTCTGAGAACCGCTCCCCAGACACTACACACAGTGGTTTGTGGCTAGTGGAGACTACAGAGAGAAGACGCCAACAGGCCCGGGGAGTACCGGAGCAGCCCAGTAGTCCTGGATGATGGAGTAGGGGCCCTGGGGGCGCGGGAGCAGTGAACTGTGGCTAAGGGGATGGAAGGGATCTGGCCCACCCTGGGTCTACCTGACGCGCCCTAGTCGCCAACCTGTGGGGGGATCCAGTGGCGACCGGGAATTGGAGGCTCCTTTCTCCGGCTGGACTGACGCACCCAGACCACGAGCAGCGTGGAGACTGAGGTTTCAAGTGCTGGCTCTCTCGCCCCTTTAAAGGGCATAATGGGAAGAGGCGACAAGACTCAATCAAAGCTCCAGTTCAAGCGGAAGAGCTCGAAATTCCACGACATCAGTGATGCAGAGTCCGCGCGACAGCCAGCTATGGAGAGTGATCCCACCGGTACGGACATACGGAGCTTACTCTTATCAATGGAAAAGAGTTTGCAGAGTGGGATTACGACGTTGGGCACGAAAATGGATGCGTTAACATATAGGATGGATAGAATGGTGGAAAGACTAGATAAGCATGCAGAGAGACTGGACATGTTGGAAAGGAGGATCACAGAGGTGGAAGAAGCGCATACCACGATAAACGCCGACCACAAGAAGCTAGGGAAACTCATGCAGTCCCTACAGGACAAGACTGAGGACTTGGAGACCTGTTCGCGACGCTGCAACCTAGGAATTACGGGACTGCCGGAGACCACCCCCACTGGAAATATGGAGCTATTTATAGAGAAGCTACTGGTATCGTTGATTGGGGAGGGAGTCTTCTCGCAGATGTTTGTGGTGGAGCGGGCACACCGGTCCCTTGGCCCCCGGCCATGCCCGGTCGCCCCACTGCGACCCATTATCGCCAAATTGCTAAACTATAGAGACAGAGACGCGGCGCTAAGAGTGGCACGGGAGAAGAAGTCGCTGAAGTTTGAGGGTTCTGACATCTCGATATACCCTGACTTTATAGCGAGAGTGCAGGAAGCAAGGAAGCAATTTGTACCGTTCAAGAGACAACTGCGAGATCTAGGTATTGACTACGCCATGTTGTACCCAGCGAAACTCCGGGTGAATCGGCAGGGGCAGTCCAATATATTCACAGACCCAAAGGCTTTAAAGCAGGCTCTAAAGGTGTGGTTGAGGGACCAACGCAGGAGCCCGGACAGACAGCTGCTGGATGAGGCGGCGGGTGGCCAGATGGAGGAGCAGGACTGATAAAGATGAACATTTGCACCAAAAGGAAATAAGATGGAGGGGGGAGCACACGAATCTGGGTAGTAAGGCTAAAGATGTGATGCGGCTCAAACTTAACGAATAAGGGGCACTGACATTGTTGGGGCTAAGAAGTGTGTCAATGATGTGTGTAGAGAGGCAACAACTATGCATACAGGTTTGCTTTGGAACTGGGTGATGTTTATGGCTAGACACGGTGGGATATGGAGTGGGGCACCGAGCACTGTGTAATTCAGTAATATTCTCCATATACGGAGTGACCTCTGCCCACGTGTGCTGATCACCACAGTCTTTGTTTTTGAGGTTATTTTGTGAAGTGTTGTAAGGGTTAGGTAGGGTGGGATCCGGGGTACTGAGTGACCATGTTGGGGGCGGTCAACTGTGGGAGCGGGGAGGGGGTGTGCAAGGGGTTTTCGTATGGTTGAAGAACTTGTTTTTGGTATCGCATGCAGGGTACAGTGCTGGTACACAAGATAGAGCAGGATACACAGTGTACAGGGAATATACTGATGGCGGGACAGGTTACAGCTGACAGCCTTGGTCGGGCTTACAGTATCAGAGTGCTATCCTGGAATGTCAGGGGCCTAAATGACCACCGGAAGTTGCGCAGGGTTTTGAGCTACCTACACAGACATGACATTGATGTGGCACTGCTTTAGGAGACTCATCTACCATTGACGAGTGCGATGCTGTGCTACAGAGGCCTTAAAGATAATATTGCCGCGGCAGGATTTACCATGCACGCTAGAGGAGTTTTGACGTGGGTGAACCCTAAGTCCGACTACACTTTAGAATTGCTGAGGGCAGACTTGGGGGGGGTGATTTGTAACTCCCTGGAGTAAGGGGCGGGGCTTGGATCTGGTGTTGGTAAATGTGTACGGACCCAACTATGACTGCCCAGATTGTTTCGCTTCGCTGTCCACGTTTATAGGTAGTTTTCAAGATGTACAGTTCTTGTGGGGGGACTTTAATTTGGTGACCTGCTGCGGCGGCACTTGCACTGAACAGTGTGATGGTCAGTATGGACCTCAACGATGTATGGCGGACGTGCAACCTGGGACAGGGGGGATACACGCACTACTCGGCCTACCATAATTTGCACACTCGTATGGACTATTGGCTAGCCTCCACATAACTGATGGGACAAGTCCAGGCCTGCCAGGTCCTACCACATATGCTATTAGATCATTCCCCGCTGCTCCTGGTCCTGGCCACCCCTAAGAATACAATTCCACTGTTTACGTGGCACTTCCCACCCTACTCACTGCTGGAGCCGCTCTTTAAGAGGGAGCTTGTAAAAGCGATTGAAATATACTTTGAAACATGTGGATAGTTTCCAAACAGTGTGGGAGGCTTTTAAGGTTTACATTCGGGGCATTGCTATGACTAAACACTCGGGGGTCCTTAGAGCCATATGACAGAGACTTAGAGACCTGGAACTGACACTGGGACAATTGGAGGAACGCCTGGTTTTAGAAGATAATAAAGAGCTAGAGGAGGAGATTAAGGGACTGTTAAGCGAATATCATGAGGAGGCGGACAGGGAGGTCCAACACATGGGGAAATACGCATCAGCGCATACGTACAGGGAGGGGGATCGACCAGGATCGGTACTTGCGAAACGCGGGAAAACACAAATCACTGTTATACGGTGAACAATTAACTGAAGAGACGGATATTGCGGCTCGGTTCAGACAATATTATACTGATTTATACACATCAAGAACGGGGGACTTAGATGGGGAGATTATAGACTATCTGGAGCACATTGCACTTCCGTCGCTTATGAACACACAAAGGGAATTCCTGATGCTCCCCGTTGAAAGAGATGAGATAGTAGAAGCATTGACCGGTATGAAGACGGGGAGTGCCCCAGGCGCTGAAGGCCTCATGGTGGGTTTCTACAAAGCCTTTCTTGATTTCCTGCTTCTGCATCTGTCTGCACTTTTTGATGATATGTGCGAAGCGGGTAGCATGCCACAGTTGATGAGGGAAGCAATCCTGGTGGCAATCCCCAAGCCGGCTTTGTGTTTTGATTATCCTGAACCAGAACAATGTTTTAACTAGTCAGCAATCACTGTTAAATATGAATACATGGTGAATGTTTTTTAGTAATAATTGTTTATTACATTATAGATTGAAAAATTGATGTTACCTTCCTGACGAAGACACTCTGTGTCGAAACGCGTCGAAGAAGTCGTCCTAACCTCAAACTTTCAGAAATACTTTTTTATGTATTTTATGTATTTTGATTATATTGTAACTTGTGTTGTGATATATACAAATGTCTTTTATCTATAATTTTTATTAACGTATATTTGAAATTTATTAAACATTTGCTTGTTTTTATACCATACATTCACCTTAGTCCAGTATTTTCTGGTGCTCTAGTTCACGTTGTTCCGTTCATTAGTGGTTTTGCCTGGAACGTTACTTGTCAATATAATTTGCCCAGGCCTTGACCCATTCTGGTCTGGGGTGGAATCTGAGCTCACACAGACCCTGGGTTAGCAGGTTCCACACAAGCCCTTACATCTTCTCCTGGGTGTATTTGATGATTTGGATGGCTCTAGAGGAGACAAACATTTTCTGGGAATGGCGGTCGCTGTGGCTAAACAAGATATAGCAGCGGCCTAGGCCCAGCCCAATCCCCCTACCCTGCGAAAGTGGCGCCGGTGGTGGATTGGTACCCGGCCCAGGAGGAACCCCTCTTTGAGGCACATGGTGGTCCCCCGAAGTTCCATAGGGTTTGGGGCATATGGCTGAACCTACTGTTTTAAATTACCAGATTTGGCTCTCCCATTTAACGGGGTGCTGCTTTCCAGCTTGGGTGGCTTGCATAAAGACTCTTACCCTAACAGTGGGTTTTTTACTTCCTGTTGGTGGTGGAATTGGCTTTACTGTGTAAGATGTATGCTGTAATTTTGAGTGTTTGTTTTTCAAAATGATAATAAAATTGATTATCAAACAAAACTACTACCTACAGAATCCCCACTAACTCAAAAATCCCAAAATAGATTACTTTAATATGATATAAAAAGAATTCCTCAATAAAATAATGAGAATGAAGAAATAATAGAATATGATAAAACAATATTATCAAAAATATTATTCTAGTAAACTATATTTAAAACTTAAATATTACTATGAAATAGAAAAAAATATATACTTACATTTCATGCTTTTGTGTACAATGTTTTGTATTCATTATATTGTGCCCACAATATTATGGCCCATGTTTCTGATTTGTTATGTAGGTCGACCAACTTTTCATCAATGTCCATAGTATTTCAATATGTTCTGGCAGAAGTGCTATGTCAAAAAAAGGAAGAAGGCGGACCAGGAGCTAACTGTGGTCCAGTGCCTGTGCTCCACGATCAAGTCGTTTAACCAAAGAGGGGTTCACTGTTCCGTTCGGTGGGTGTGAAAAAAAGTCACCACTCACCAATGAGAGAGAACGGACAGAGGAATGGGCAAGAGGGTAAGCCTGGGTCTAGAACCCACTTTGCAGGAGGGAGAACAAGTCTTGTCTCATGTTGCCCTCACACACCCTGAAGGATGTCATGCTTCATCATCGAGCGTTTGCTCCTCATCGGGCCGGCACGGCAATGCCCTTTTGGGTCCCCCGAAGGGTGGCTTAAGCGGGGATCTTTTAGAGAACAGCTGTGAGATGAGTTCAGGTGTGTGGGATGGGTCCTATGTGAACAGTGAAAGTGTATGTGAAGGATAAAAATGGCTAAGGGATACCAGAAAAAAGGTATCTTTATTGTGGCGGTACCCTTGTCATACTAAAAAACCCGAAGGTTGTCCGAAACGCCTATGGGCAATGAAGTGCCCCATGTAACTAAAAGGTCAGGTCAACATGTTTCATGCCTAAATGGTCATAAAGATCTGCAGCGCTTCCTTAGGACCAGCAATAGATAGGGAAATGGAACATACAGGCGATAGAGGGAATCTGACCCTCAGTGTAATCAGAGCCGGCTAGTGCTGTGGAAAACGACAGCTCGGCTTACAACTAAGTAGCTGATCCACTCTTGAAGTGACCTAAAGTTACGTGGAGATTTACTTCATGGGCTAGGCCGTAGGTTATCCCGCACCTTGATGGGAGTTTCCGTGCGTGTGCTACCTCTTAGCACCTACCCGTCCTAACCCCAGCCCACATGTTCAGCAGTGCTACCTTGAAGAAAACACCAAATATCTTCAGGACTATCCTCATACTCTACAACCCTTCTTTCCATTGTGTGTGGGGGTGATGGAGTGCCTCCAGTCGGCTCCCTAGCCCAGATGAAATACGCTACTCTGATAAAGGCTGACAATGCCTCCACTGTCTAAGTTTCTTAGGCATCTTCCAGTTTTAGGAGAAAAGATTCACTGGGGCAATCAAGCGTCACTTACATAAACTTTTCACCCTTCAGCTCTGTAACCAGCAGGAAACCTGAGCCAGTTGTCCCAGGGCAGAAGTTCAGACAGATGAGGGGGTTCGTTCTCTCAATGAGCATGCAGCAATTCTTCATTGCAGTAGAAAATTAGTATTAATCTTCTGCAGATTCTCTCATTGCAGAGAGTCAAGCAAAGTATTTTTATGGTCAGCCAGTCAGTGGCTGGGCAACTAGCCAATCCTAATTAAAATACCAGGCTTTCCACTATTGGTTTTTCAGCAATGTGGTGCATGTCCTTACCTGAGAACATGCTTTCTGCCATCAAAATCATCTCAAAATTCCTTTAACCAAATACCCATGATCATGAATGTCTGCTCAGCTGTGTAGAGGGCCATCTTGCCTCCCACCACTACGCCTGGACTTTCTTGGTCATCCTTTTCAGCTTCTAAGGAAATATGCACATAAAAATATATCTATTTACATTTCAATAGTAAGTTTACGAGTGGGAGGGCCAGTGGCATAATGCAAGTTGAGGTAAACCCCCTGCAGAGGACATGAAGGCCCCCCCTCCAGACTCACTTAGCAGCTCTTGGGCCATGGTTCAGTGCTGAGGGGCCCCCTCACACTGCCGGAGCTGCGGGGTCTTTATAATGCCACTGGCAGAGGCCCTGTAGTCAGGGCAGAGACCTCTGCGTATAGCAGTATCTTTTTATGTGTTGCGTTCTTTGCCCCATCTTTGGAGTCTTTGCACTTGTAAACTTACTATTAAAATGCAGTTTTCTGAATACTGAAAAAGCGTACACTTACACGAATAATGTTTACCCTTGTGAATCAGGACCTCAGTATATATTTTTATTCATTTACAATAAAGCACGTAGGTGACTTTTGGTTCTTTGGGTATGGTCACTGCCTGCATGTTCCTACTCCAGTTGAAGAAATGGAGGACAAACAAGAACATGGAGATGCGAAATCTAGTGCATCGAGTAATGTGTCTTCTTTAGCAATCTTCACATTAAAATCCAATGAGAGTGTTGCTTTCTCTACATTATGAAGTGCAAATTAATTCTACAAGCCTTACAGTTGTTACTACATATCTTCTTACTTGATATGACACAATCTGCACTTATCCTTCTAGAAGAAATTATCTGTTTAAGTAACTTTTTGCTGCACATTTGGTTATGGAACATTGTAATGAATTGAACTGTAATAGATCTCTAACAAAATTTCACTCAACTTGGTCATTTGAGAAAATGTATTGTCTTGAGCCTCATTGTGCAAGTCAAACAATAGTGAGGAACTCAGAACCATCATCCAATACCCCACCCTGCCACAGACATGATGAGGAAGTCTAGTTAAGGAGGACCATCTACCAATTGGACAGCAAAGAAGGTGCCTTCTCTAGCTTGTCTGCTTGGTACTTCAAATACAAACCTATTAATGAGGGTGTTGTTTAGGAGCAGATTTGATGTAGAACCAATGAAGCACCACCACACTATCTGTATAAACACATTATCAGCCAGGCTAACAAACACAATTTCCCTTTAAGAATTACATAAATAAAACAAATATGGGTCCTTATTTACATTGCAGTTGTGTCTTACTTTATTGCCTTGATCGAGTTAGTGTCATAGTCTTCGCTTCACATATATGTCTCTTCGTATTAGATACTGACTACAAATTCTCAGCCATTGGATAAATATTATTTAATTGTATCACACCAGGTCTTATCATGAATGAAAAAAAGATGAATGAACTACAGTATGTACATAACTTCAAAGTAAAATACATTATGATATGACATGTACTGTACACCTACCAGGTCTTCGTGAGTCGGAGCCAGATCATAGGTATAGCCATAGGGGTACAGCAGCATTTCAGAAAAAGCATGGAAAGTCAGATAGGCCTTGAGGGAGTGAACATTTTCTCGAATGAAATTTGCTACAGCCTTCGTTTCCTTTTCAGACTCTGCTGCAGCTCCACAATAAATGTCCTCACAGGGTTCATTTGAAGAGCCTATAGCTGCAAGTAAGATTGTACTTTAATATTGTTTTTCAACTTTACCAACCATAGCACCCATCAGTGTTCACAGGACAATGACAGTTTTGATTATTATAACATGATGTTGCTGTTCCCCTATGTTTACGCACATAGGAGAGGTAATCCAAATATTGACTATAATAGAGTCTGATAGCTATTGAGAGGGATAACCATGTTTGGTATACAGTCGTGTGACAGTGACAAATATGAATGTTTTGCCATTACTGGTATTTATACTATGATTGCCATTCACTTTCTTACAGCTCTTGGATTGTCTTTTTTTTTTTTTTTTTAAACCTTTATTGTACAGAAAGTGCTCACAAATACGGGCCTACAACCCAGCGGGCTGGCCACCACATATCAGAAGCATAATTAGCAGTACAAAAGTACCCACAGGATATGACATCACGAACACAGGAGACATAGGCCGAAAGCCATAGAGCAACCAGCATGGACAGGATACGGGAAGGTTGATTTTCTATAATGGGAACGGTAAGTACAGGATCATGACGGGCAGTGAGTCAAGCAAAAAAAGGGGGGGGGGGCCGTGGTGAGCCGCGAACAGGCGAACATAGAAGGTACAGGATAAATTCGACACGGACTAAACATATTGGTAAAAACAATTCCAACGGAAGCACCACTGGGAGAGGCAATTGCGCTCGCCGTCCAGCGCCCACCCACCACAGCTACAACCTGACTTAACAAACAGACGTAAAAAGAGCCCATCGTATAAATCAATACGTTACACACCCCAATAAAAGGAAAGAAATCCCCCACGAAAGAGGGAGGGGAGAAAAAAGAAAAAGGAAGGGACTCCTTCTCAAACACGTGCCCCCTGGCGAACGAAGCAGGGAAACCTCAACCGGCACACAGCAACCATTAGAAATCAGTGACAGGAACACGTAGTGAGCCGTAATCACAATGAGACCGGAAGGCCGGTACATCCGAAACACCCCAGGGGAACACACGACAAGACGAAGTCCCGAAAAAGAGAATACTTAAGAGCCATAGAACAAAAAAAAAGGGGGGGGGAAAAAAAGGGGGGAAAAAGACCCCCCAAAGTGACAGACCCCCCCACCCACCCCGCAAGCCCACCCTGCACCCCTGCAGAAGGCTATGGCCTACCCCCCAGCAGCGTGCCTGTCGCCCTAATTAGAACCCGAAATATAGAAGAGCAAAGGCGAGACGGAAACATAAGACAAAAAGGAGGGGGGGAAAGGGAAAAGGGGGGAAAGAAAACGCACGGGAGAGGGCCACAGAACAGGATCAACAGCGCCCACCCACCCGCCTGAAAAAGGACAGAGCCCTCGGGAAGTCAAAGAAATATAAGGATACACACCAGGAGCATCACAAATTCACACATAGTCATACCGTTACATGCCGATCATCCAACCATTACAAGACTACCGTACAGAGAGGCAAGTTCGTCTCATCCCTGTCCTTGTTTGTCCAAAGTTGTAGTCGTCCGATTCACTAAGAACCAGACCGCGAGGAACAGAAGGCAAAGAACAGGGAGAGAAAACGGCAGTCCAGTCAAGATACGTGGAGTAGAACCCGGATGATCCGGAAAAGTCAGAGAACATCGTAAGCAGTGCAGGCACAGTTTCAGGGACAGTTCGCAGAAAGCCGACCCAGCGGGGCCGGCACAGGAGCCAGGGTCGGTCACTCGAGGCGAAGAGATGCAGAAAGAATCATCAAGTCCAGTCCGGACGGGACCCAGCCCCCGGACCAGTGGCGCAGGAGATGGAACAGGACGATGAAGGGCCGCGGAACTCCGCACACCCACTGAAGCAACAGTCGCCGGGCCCATGCTTCCCAGGATAGTTCCAGCCGCACCCAGCGACGGCGAAGCCGCACCCAGGTTAGGGGGCCCGAACGGCCCGAAGAGAGGATCCACCTCCAGGGTGACAGCGGGTGCGGCCACAGAAGCTCGCCAGGAGTGTAGGGCGGCAAGGATGCCCGCAAGTGTAGGAAAACCTTTACAGTATCCGGCACCTGGGCCATGCGGCGGGCCTCCAGCGCTCGTCCAGGCCCGGCTGAGACAATCCGGGTCGGCCACCATCTTGGAAGCCCGGCGGGGCCGCGGCGTCCGTCAACCCCCGTCCGGGCAGCAGCGAGGCAAATGAAGACCGGCCGACCGGCAGCAGGGCACCTCCAGAGTGGGAAGGGGGGCCACCAGAAGAAGGGGGATCGCCGGCTCCCCCGTGCCGCCGGCCCCGTTCTCTGAGTCCGGGCGGAGGGGATCAAAATTGCCGGACCGGAGAACAAAGGGGGAGCAAGCCGAATGTACGGTCAGCCCCGTCAACGGAAGGCAGCGCCTCCACCCAAGGCCACCTGTCCGCCGGAGTCGGCCAGCAAGTCACAGCCGGCCTAGACGTACAACGGCCTCTACGACCGCGTCCACTGCGCCATCAAGGGCCGATCATCGTGCTCCGCCCCGTCTGGGCGCCGCCAAGAAGATCCAGGCCAGCCCGCTCCGGAGACCCCGAAGCGAGCGGGAGCGCCGTTCAGGATCCACGGCACCCAGGACAACCAGAGCCAAAGGTGAGTGCCTGCAAGGTATCTGAACGCTACAGCATAGCAAAGAGGACTTCCCGGGGCAGGATAACAGCAGGATATACGAGAAAAACAGGCAGGCGAACGGAGCCGAGCTAAAACGCGGCCATCTCGGACGCGAGCTTGGCTCCTCCCCCAGCTCTTGGATTGTCATGGCTGATTCCACTCTCCTCTGGCTCAGTTAATTTTGATACACGTGGTAGCTTCTGATACCGCACATGTTGCCCTTTTGAGTTTTGCGACAAATATGAGCAGGTGAAACTTGCAGATGTTTATCGAAACCTTTCGATTTGGTGCAGTAAGCATTAAAGTCCAAGAATACTATTGATTGCACCCAGAAAGGTCTGACTCAGAGTGTTCTATGTATTCTATATATCACACTATCAATGAGGGCCTTTATCTTGAAAATATGCAGCTTCCATATCATAGATTTTAAAGTATTTGAGAGGATTGAGACTCAAACAGGGAGAGGTGTTGTTACTTAGTTGGCGCGTGCATGCGTGACCAAGTGGAATGCGCTAAACATTGAGTATGTATTCATGTACTTTTGCAAGACACGCTCGAATAAGTGGGGATAGAGATCTGAGAGAGGACTTTTTAGAGTGATGAGAAGCTGAAATAATGATGGGAGTCTATAGATTTAATGGCATGGATTTGTTGTTGTAATGGTTTTTTTGTGTGCATGGAAATGCTGAAAATAAGATTAGGCTGTGGACCTGCATGAATTCTAGAAGAGGGGAGTGCAGTGTGAGTATGTTGCTCTGTTCAATAAATTGAAAAATGGTTGGCTTTTGAGAAAGTGTTCAACCCAAAAAAAGGAAAGTAGAATATTAGGGAAGGTGGGGGTGCTGTTTCAAAGATACAGAGGTTATACATGTTTATAAGCATATAAGAACACAATTATTGTCAACTGGGAATGGATGTCATCCATACGTTTAATAAAGAAAATCCTTCATGAGTCACAGCTATCAAATATCGTTAATGAAACATTTCTTCTTATTCAAACCCAAATCAAATAAGAATTTATTGTTATCAGTTAATATAAACCATCACAATATACATATAAAACAATCCTTTTTTTAAAATAATCCCTTATTTTAGCAACATGACTTAATAATGCTACAGTTCAGGAAAATGTTGTCTTGTTAAAAAAAACATTATCATTATAATTTATTCAGACATTTTCATTGTTTCCATAAATCAATGTATGCCACAAAAAAAGATTCAACAACTCTAAGTGTTAACATCTCAGAGCTGTTTTAACCATATATAAATATTGTGTACTCATTTTATGAAGCAAATTCTTCATGCTATGGTATGGCATGCAGCTTACAATTCTGCTTAACTGCTTTATCATGAATTTGTAAAAATTTCAGAAGTTTGCAGTGCAGCTGAGGATATGTAGAGGCCAGACTTCTCATAATGGCTGTTCTGCACTTACATATCCCTCTCTCATTAAATAAGTGCTTTAAGAATGTGAGGCGTGCATTATTCAGTTTAGGACATATGGTTACCAGATGCACAAAATCCTCCTTCGGAGCATCACATAGCCTGCACGTTTTAGGTCCTTTGTATCTCCACGCAGGTTTGTCTGAGAGGGACAGGAGTTCACCTAAATGCATGGCCAATAGTTTTTTCTTAACCACTTCCGTGCTCCCATTGGCTATTGGCCGTCGCGAGTACTACCTCACTGATGCTGCAAATGACCAACGGTTGACGTGGCCCCGCCCACTCCGTGGAACGCCCGCATTGCGGCCAAATAACGCCCGCGGTAAACGGGTTAAGATACACCGGATATGTTAGGTGTAAATAAGCTGCCAGTTACAATGTGACATAGGCTTACATTGTCATCCAAGCATGTGATCTCTGCGAGCATTTGCTTTTGTCCTCAACTAGCGAATGGATTTTTGCAGTTTTATTCATGGTTTGACAAAACGTGGTATGCAATTAATTCAAGTTCCATAAGTCACCCGTATTGGTTAGTTGTAAAGAAGTATTTGTTGTAACTTGAGTTCACATCGTTGTTTACGGATTCCCATAGAGCACTAATTAATGGACTAGACTGATTGTTGCGTAATTTATGCATTGATTTGATGAAGTGATATCTTCTTGCTAGGGTTTGTTGTGTCAGTCCAAATTCCAAAAGATTTTTTGCTGAAGAGGCATTACAAGGCAGACCAAAGACCTGTCTTTATGTTTTGACTTGTAGTCTATCCAACATTTTGGATTTCTTACCATGCATCACCGTGCTTGCATAAGTAAGAGATGGAACCAGTTTGGCTTTAATTACAGAGAGCAGTGGTTGATAATAGGGGCCGTCTACGTTTTTTAGTGAGTAAACAGAATTAATGTGTTAAAGCATAATTTTTTCTAACCGTATATTCTTGATGTGCACGAAAGTAAAAAATTTTATCAAAATTTAAACCTAAATATTTATAAACACTGACTTCTATGGTTACATTGTCCAGCCTGATCTTTAGTGCAGCATGTGGATTATTCCCAATACGCATGATTTTTGTCTTGTTAATGTTAATTTCCAATTTATTGTGTTTTGTGTAAGCCACAGTTTCTTTTATCAATCTTTGGAGTCCAATTTCTGTATGACTCAGCAGGACAATATAGTCAGCATATAATAGATGGGATAACGTTAGTGAAAGTGGAGTAGTGTGGCTCACTGGTTAGAGGCGGCAGGTCTGAGAGCAGAAGTCGGCCCGGGACCAGGGTTCAATTCCCAACGCGGCAGGGTTGTGGACCTTGGTCAGCGGACTCGATAATTCTTGCTTCGGTGCTTACTCTAATCAGGGGTTCCACTCGGCAACTCTTGCCTAATCTCCACAACGGCCCCACCAATTCCAGGGATGCCTGGCTCCACCTTGGGGACTCCCAGCAAGGGACCATCCCACAGGGAAAGCCAGGACGGGTTCTCCAGAGTTATACAGCGCCAGGAGACCTATGGACGGGTAGCAGTGCGCTTTACAAGCTCAAAAGCATTTACAACATTTACATCCTTGGTGCATGTGAATTGACTTGATCTAGTTGGGTTGATAAATCCGCCCTAAAGAGGTTGAACAGGTGTGGCGCTAGCACACATCCTTGCTTAAGACCCCTTACGGTTGGTATTTTTCTTGATATTTTGGTCCCATCCCCTATCTTAATCTGGATCCATGTATCTGTGTATAATGATGCGATTGCTCTTAGCATTGTTTCTTGAATTCCCCACTGTCGCAATTTAATCCATAGAAGTGGTTGATCAATCCGGTCAAAAGCTGTTTTCAGATCTATAAAGCAGAGTTGCAGTTTCTTCTTTTGGCGTTTGGTTTTCCGCAATGGATGCTACTGTTGTCATATTGATTAGCGTTCCATACCCTTTCCGAAATCCCGTTTATTGTGGTGAGATCAAGGACTTAGAATTAGACCACTTTTTTAGATCATCTAATATTAATGATGCGTAATATTTGGCTTCTGATTCAATAAGAGCTATTAATCAATAGTTGGATGGATTCATTTTATCACCTCCCTTAAAGATAGGGTTTATTATGGATCCCCTCCAGCTATCTGGAGTCATCCCTGTATTTTCCACCTATTTGAACAAGAGCATTATCAGGTCGGCCCAGTATTTTGGGTCCAGTTTGAATGTTGCCTGAGGGATGCCATTTGGACCTGGGCGCTATCACTTCTTCCTGCTTTGATCACATTTTCAACTTTTGTGATGTCACATCTAAAGCATGTACCAGCTCAAATTGTGTTCTAGTCTTAATTATTTGCTCTGTCTCGGTCTCACTAACCATGGTAGTTTTTATTGCTCTAGGTGGTCTTCATCAGTAAAGAGATTTGTGAGATGGACTACCCACTCTTGTTCCGTTACATTTGAAGATAGTGATACTGGGTTTACCTTGTGTAAGCCATTTATTGTTTTCCAAAACGCTTTGGTATTCGATTGTTTACAATTGTAGAACAACTTTGCCCAAAACTAGTCTGTCATTTTTCTTTTTTCTTGCCAGACATGTTTCTTAAATTTCTTCTTCAGTTGAGTTAACGTATCCATTGCAACTGGATGGTAGCCCTGCTTTTTTACCTTCCTTATTTCTCTTCTCAATTCTTTCTTCAACACTTTTATTCTCTGTAGTGATTGATGTATGTAACTTTTGTCCCGTCCTGGTTCCGAATTTGGCTTATGATTTGTCATTTCGGTGACAAATTTGATCCAGGCATTTAATGCTGTGGAGGATGACAATAGACTGTTCTCCATAACTGTTTTAGCCTTGCCAGAGAGTCCTGGAAGTCGATGGGTTGTCCTATTTAATCGTTTGTAGATGGTAAGTGCACTTCCTTCGTCAATTGTTGGAGCAGACTGATATCTGTCTGGATGAATATTTATGGCTATGTGTTGGATTGAGAGATCACTATTGTGAGAAAGTGGCTCTATATATACTGGACTAGAAGGAAGTACAGCGTGTAGAGAGTCCACCAACCCCAGAGGTATAACAGAGGTTAAAGTCAGAACTGACCTTACTCTCCAAAGTGGTAGCTTGGTCGAGCAGTAAGGCAGTACCAGAGGACATTGTAAAGCATTTGATGTACACACTCAGTCAGCAAAAGGTTTCACACACTCAAGAACTGAACTCAAGGCCAATTGTTTGTATATCCAAAGATATGGTTGTTTTATTTTTAGAACCAACAGTTATGAAAATATACTTTTCAAGTTACGAGTACTCTCATGTAGGTACTTTGCAGAGGAGCAATAAGTTTGTACACTCAATAATCACAGGTTAGCTAATAAGCAATACAGTTCTGAAAAACACTCCTGCATTGAGCTCAATGGGTTCTTATAGGAAAGTACAGTTGATTACTTTATGGATTACTTTGGTTGTTCCAGGACTAGATCTTGGATTCAGTCCTGGGGTCTAAGCTGAAACCAGAGTAGCAAAAACTTTTAGTTACAGTGATGATTTTTCCTGAATATAAAGCTGTTTTAAAAGTTCACACTTAAAAACTTTTCGAGGTGATTCCCACATTGATATTCAATGGGAGGAAATTCAGGTTACAGGTAAAGACGATCGCGTTACTTTTGTAACCCAGCACTAGTCTCCTAGGGCCAGCACTGGGGGCTTAACTCAAAACAGGTAGGTAATTGCATTTCAGTATTTCGTACGATTTTTAAAGAATATTTGCAGTTTTCAAAAATAGACACTTGGAAGAAATTTCATAGAAAAGCAGACAATGGGTTCCTATGGAGAAAATACAGGTTACTAGTAAACCCGCTAGGGATTACTTTTGTGGTTCAGTACTGGGCTGAAAGGTACAGTACTGGCTTCTCTCCTGATCACAGGTGAGTATTTTCGAATTCGGACTTTGGCTGATTTTATAGGAATATTTTCAGTTTTCAAAACTTCACACAGAAAATTTTCGAGTAAAAAATGGGTCAATGTTATCCAATGGCAGGTAAGTGAATTACCGGTTTACAGGTGAGCATTTGGTTGGTGAAGTTAGGGTTGTGGGCATAGACCCAGGGGGCCCCCAGGGTCAGGTGAGTACAGTTAGTTCAGTCCCAGCGGCGCAGGGGCGGTCGGGTGCAGAGGTAGGTAGGCCCAATGTTATCCAATGAGGGAAAGGGGGCCTTTGGAGAAGTGTGGCTCAATGGTTAGAGCGGCAGACCCTGATGCAGAGGTCTAGCCCGGGACCAGGGTTCAATTCCCCGCCTCGGCGGATCTTGGGCTCAAAAATTCCACGGACCTGATAATTCTTGCCTCGGTGCCTATTCCAATCATGGAGTCCCACTCTGCAACTCTGGGCAATAGCTTGCTTAATCTCCACAACGGCCCCCACAACGTTAAGGATGCCTGGCCTCCACCTTGGGGGTGCCCAGGAGTGGACATCTCACAGGGAAAGCCAGGATGGGTTCCACAGCTGTATTCGTACAAGCGCCTTGAGACCCTTGAGGGTGAGTAGTGCGCTATACAAGTATCAATTTACAATTTACATTTGGTTGGTGGCTACTGGCGAGCAGGCCACGCGGTTCTGGGAGCTGGACTCCTGGTCACTTGCTCAGGGCAAGAGGGGAAGTAGGATAGGGCAAAGAGGTCACAGCCAGGGGCACTCAGGCGGCTGGGTGCAGGGTGCTTTTGAGCCGTCGGGCGCTCAATGTTATCCAATGAGGATCTTGAAAAAGGAACAAAGGCTGCAGGCTCGGGGACGGTGACTCTCCAGGGGCGACCAGCACTTTGAGAGGTAAGTTGGGATGATGGAGCACAGGGTGGCACAGGGGGCCGCGGGGCGCCGGGTGCAGGGGTGTCTTTGGGGGTCGGAAAAGCTTACCCTCGGCTGGTGGCGGTTGGGGTGGCCCCTTGTTCTGAGTCTGCAGGCGTCGGCTGGTTCGTCAAGGAGGGTCTTTGGGCACTGGACTTCGGGTCCCAGTCGCCGGGGGGACGTCCTTGTGGTCTTGGTTCGGGTTGGCCCGGCCCGGGCTCGGCTGGTGCAGAGTGGGCTGGTCCTGAGCTTCCTGGTGGGCACCAGGTGGGTTGTTGCAGCAGAGCCTCTGCTGATGGGAGTCCCAATCGTCGAGAGGGTCAAGGCAGGCAGGTCCTCTGGGTGTCCCAAGGTTGCTGTCCGCGGAGGTCGCCGGGTTTAGGCAGGAGCAGGTTCTAGGATCAACAGGCCGGTAGGGCTGGGGCCAAGTCAGTTGTTGTTGTCCTGTTGTTAGCAGCTGCATGACGGGTCTTCTTCTTCTTGATCTTCTTTCATCTTTTTGATGTCGGGATCCGAGGAAGGAAGGTTCAGGGAGTGCCTAAATACTATATTTAGGGGTTTTACAGGTAGGGCAAGGGCAGGGACCAATGGGTCCCTGTCCTTGGGTGAGTACACCCCCTAGCCTGCCCCTCTCCTGTGGGAGGGGGGCAGGAGCCTAGCTGGGATTGGGCAGGACTCCCCATCTACAAGATGGCCGGAGTCCGGGGTCACGCTTCACCTCGCCTCCTCCACCTGAGGGGTGGAGCTGGCACAGGTTGGCACACCCCCTTTCCTGACGTAGTTTTTCTTCCTGCCAGAGTGGGGGTAGGACTGGTGGGGGGCTGGTTCCTGGGTACAGCAAATGGTCTGGAGAAGCTCTCAGAGGCGGTATGCCTTTGAAGCTTCCCCCTGTCCATCCTGGGGGAGGAGACATAGCACCTCGCCCAGGATGTGCTTTGTTGCAGACCCAGGAGAGCGGGGGCTCTCCACTCAGGGGTCCAGCAACATGTCTGCTGTGTGGCAGCCTCTGCAGCCAATCAGCTCAGATGTGGTTTGTAGGTTCAGGTTTTTGGAGGGCATCTCTAAGATGCTGTCTCTTGCATTTTACATTAAATCCCACACTGGCATCAGTACGGGGGTTAATGTGCTGAGAAGTTTGGTACCAAACTTGTCAGTCTTCAGTGAAGCCATGATGGTGCTGTGGAGTTCGTGAATGACAACGTCCCAGCACCATATACTCTTAAATAGCAACATTGCACTTACAGTGCTCAGGAATGGTCCTGGGTACTGTGGGGGCACAGGGCTCATGCACCTGGGCCCTCACCTCTGGCATAGGGCACCCAGCTAGAGGGGTGACTGAAGTATGCCAGGGCAGGGGGTTCTGTGGGCATGGCACACAGGGATGTGTGCCATGTCGACTCTTACTTTAGTTTTGTACTTAGGCACTCAGCCTGCAAAGGCAGTGTGTGGGAGCCAGGGTACAGGGCCCCTGAGGGTGGCACAATAAGTACTGCGGCCCTCAGGGGTCTTCTCTGGTCACCATGCCCTGGGTACCTAGGGTACCATTTACTACGGGCTGACAGGGGCCAGAGATGCCAATTGGGTATTTTGTTTCAGCATAGCTTTTCTTTGTAGGGAAGGAACACAGGCCCTGGGTACCTGATTGGCAGGGAACCAGGGCACACTCAGTCAAAGTGCATCAGCAGTTCAGAAAAAAGTGGGGGCATACCAAGGCAAGAAAGATGGCACTTTCTCACAACTATCCGTTGTGCACTTTATTTTAAACGAACTTAGGTGCTGTATTAGTGGCAAGGAGAGAATGGTATAGTCAATTACGGACCCACTCAGTGCTCCATAGTAAGTAAAATTAGGAGGATTATCATCCGGTGTTCTCCCATTGATTACTTGCAAGCCTAAATATTATGGAGAGGTAACCAAGTCCTTACCGACTTTAGTAGGTTTCCTCCAGGGATGGGGTGTTTGTTGGTTTATTGACCAAAGTTCATTTTCTACTGCCAGCTGATCATGATACTCCGGCGTGTGAATGAGATGAGTATTGAAATCACTTGTAATCACAATATCTCAATCCGTGGAGTTACATCTTACTTCCGATATCTCAAGTAGTAACTTCTGAATTGTTATTGCTTTTTCTTGAGCATTTGGATGAGCATAAACATTCAAAGGATTAACAAAGTTATCCAATGATTTCTGCAAATTCGAGCATAATTATCTTAATATTTGTCGATGTGGTCATCATCTGTTCTGATTCAACTTTGAGGTTATTCGATATGTAAACCGATAATCCACCTTTTGATCTTCCAAGGCGGTTTACAGCATCCACCTTGTGTAATGTAAAACCCGGCAATTGGAAAGAGTCTATCAGCTAGGTTTCTTGCAGCGCAATGATGTCTTATGAAACCCAGGTTTCTGTTAAAGTCCTATCTGCAAATGTATCTTTTGCACCAGCAATGTTCCAAGAATATATATTAAATTTGGCATTTTGCAAGGCACACGTTGGTTCACAGATTGGTCATTGCATATTTACATTTCTTGTTGGTAACGATGAGCAATGCCCCTGGAGATATCTTCTTTTTATTGGTGTTGTTATGTCTTTACCTGTCGGTCCTCTGGCGTTTTGCAAGATCAAGTATACTGGGGTGTGGGTCCTACCCTTGTTTTCACATTGAGCCAATGGAGCTGGGTAACGCTGCGGGATTGGTTTTATTATTGTTATGCCCCATGATTCAAATTGTTCTTTGGCATTTAGGATATGACTCACATTTTTTTCTGAATTCCATGATGTTACAGTTATTTCTGACTGATGCGGGTGTGCGTTGGGCAAAAACTTCACCGATAGTAAATCAGTTGTTTCAATAAAATGTAATGTTTGTATTTCAGCTAGCAGCCTCAAGATATTACCCCTATTTAAAATGTCTTGCTTACCTCTTGAACTATATTGCGGAATTAGTATGATTTGTCATTGGTCACTGATGTCGTTTTCCTGGAAGGGCGCTTCACTTATACAATCCTGCATTGGCTTTTTATTTGGTTTGCCCAATGTGCATCATTAGTTCTTGTTATGTTTTTTCCATTATTGGTATGCTGAGCGATGCTTCTTGTATAGAGGGGTTTATGCTACGCATTATTTTCTAAAAGGGGACATGTGATCGTGATTGTTTTGTCCACCCTGGAAGTTATTACCCGTTCATCTGTTTTAATACTAATCTGATTGTTAATTGTAGAAGCCACTACTACCCGCGGATTTTGTTCAGAAAGGTTGCCAGACAGTGCCTCCGGTCGTCTGGTAAAATCTTGCCTTGTAATATCCTCTAATGATGTATCATACTCTGCATCCCGACTATCCGAAAAAAATGCTTCTGTTTGCATAGTGACCGAAGGTCTTCCACTTTATTGGTTTTGTTATTAGCGGTGGGTATTTTTGGAGATGGAGCTTTTTTGGATGGTATCTGGTCCTCTTTATCCTTCTGTCTTGCCTTCCATTTTTTTCCACTACTTTCAGGAACTTCATTAGCAGCCTTAATTGAAGGTTGCAATATTCTGTCCGCTGTTTTTTCCTTGGCTGCAGATTTTTCTTCTATAACCTTTTTTTCTGGAAGGGGTTTCTTTTTTTGTGTGTGGTTAAAAAGTGGATAGACTTCCTTGTCATCGAGGTCTTTATGCATTGAAACATTTGTATTGGTTCTTCCTTTTTAGCACTTTTTTTTGCCTTTTCATTAGTACTTGAATAAATTAAGTGTTAGTATTTATAGTGGATGCTTGTGGGCCGATCAATGGTGAATGCGTTGTTAATACAATATTTTGAAGTTCATTTGCACCCGCACTGTCTAGCACATTTTATTGATCTCCTCGTTGTTCATATGTTTCCCTTTTCATTAAGTTGTCTACTGCCTGATGTTGTTCCTGCATGCATTCGTCTGGAATTTGCATTAAGGATGGGTTGTCCTCTTTCTTATGCCTTATTTCCTTCAATATGTCTGTTAGTATAGATGGCTAAGCACTAAGTTTGTCTATTATTTGGTTGCATTTGCAATTGCATTTTTTATCCATGCTTTTAGGTGTTTGAACCTTCACCAGCTGGTTGGTGAGTAAGTCTATTTTCGTATTAATGCTGGAAACATGTGTTGCCATAATATTCATGAGATCACTCTAAAAAATCTAATTTGTCCAATTGCATGTTTAGTACAGAAATCGATGTTTGTAGAATGCTCAGTAATGACGAATGTAAAGAGGATACGTTATCCGTATCAATTTGAATAATGGGTATTTTAGATTTATAAATTTCCTTTCCTCCTATTTTGGAAGTATCCATGTCCAATGATGATATACTTGGACCTTTCCCTATTTGCATATCAAATTGACCAAAGTGATCCAACCTTGAATTAGATGCTTGACCATATGTTGTATTATTCTTTAAGTCTGTTGCGATTTGTAAAGAAGAGTGGCTTGATATTTCTATAATCGAAAGGAGGTCCTGGTTTAGTGCAGTACCAAATGGTTTTGTTGCGGAGACTTGATTCGATTTAAATGATTGATTTATTTCTGTCTGTGGGATTATTGTAATAATTTCAGAAATGGTGTGGTTTATGGTTTTTGTCTCTAGTGCTTTAATGAGGTCAACATTGTCCGTTATCAGTGTAGAGCAACCATGAAGTTTGTAATTCATCCGCCTTCAAACCATTGTTGACATGAGGAGTTAAAGGGAGGTCGTAGCCTTGTCTATGCTCAACCATATTTCCTTTGTTAGGGGTTGAGTGAAGGTAATCCACTGTTTTGATTTTTTATACCTTCTCTACTTCACCATGTTGTTGCATTTTGATCTCCATGAGTTCCTTCGTCAGATCTATAATTGTTTGTTTTAGAAGTTTCGGGTCAGTCATATTAGTGTCCTTAGAGTGTATAATTGCCTGCACTGTGATTCTTTTATTGTTTTTAATTTGGGGTGTTTTTGCTAGACTTACCCCATCTATTCGCTCCGCTGTGATTTGATCCTCTTTTGTTGAGCTTACACTTTGAATAGGCTCTATAATGGTACGGTTACATAAGATGTTGCTAGTTGGACCCCTTGCTCTTTTGAAACCATTGGTTTTTTATGGCACGAGATGTGTGAGTAGGCCCTTTATGTTCCCTGTTTCAGAGAAAATTGCTGCCACCGGGTCTTTCAGAAAGAAAAAACTATATTTTTGTTCAGCTCCTTCTGCTTTTTGGAAATAAGCTTCTAGCAGTGAGATTATTGGGCTAGTATCGTTTGTTATTCCTTGTAATCCTATAGGAGTTGTCCCCCCTGTTATGGTTAATTTCTTTTGCAACTTTTTTGCATTTTTTGCTTATTTGCTTGTTGTAGGGGGGTACTTGCCTAACCCGACCTGATCTCATTTCACCTTTTCCACCTTTTCCACTTTTTAAACGTGACAGCAGTAGCAGTTATATCTGTCTGTTGTACTTGCCAGATGGCTTATTGAGAAGAAAACCGAGGGAAAAAGTGTCAGCAGGTAGGGGGAGGGGTGACAGCAGGGGAGGGAGGTGGCCGAAGCAGAGAGTCAGAGGAACCCACCTGGCTCTCACCCCTCAGCCAGCCAGTCCTTATCGCTGGGCCCCTCACCCTACCACCCCCTCTCACGACTTCTCACTTGCACAGCCGGTGCCCAGGCGATGATGAGAACCTCCGCCACTTCACTTCACAGGTCGTCTAGTTGACAAATATCGGAATACCAGAATGTCAGCTCTCTGGGGATCTTGCAGCGAAGGTGGCTGTGGCTGATAAGACCAGAAGCCTCCACCGTAGGATCCACCGCGGGACACCTCCGGTCAGAGGGACACCACAGATCAAAGGAGTCCGCCACGGGAGTTAGCGCGGGACCCCACTGATCAAAGGGGTCCGCCACACGGACAAACGGACACCACGCAGCGACCATCGGAATCCAGGAGAAGGCACTGGAATGGATCACCTCCTTCCTCGACGGGAGAACACAGAGAGTCCGCCTACCACCGTACAAGTCAGAGGCCACCGAAGTCATCTGCGGCGTCCCTCAAGGTCCCTCGCTGAGTCCCACCCTCTTCAACGTCTACATGAGCCCCCTCGCGGCCATCGCACGCCAACACAACCTCAACATAATCTCCTACGCCGACGACACCCAGCTGATCCTCTCCCTGACCAACGACCCCGCCGCCGCCAGAACCAACCTGCACGAAGGGATGAGAGATGTAGCCGAGTGGATGTCGACCAGCCGCCTGAAACTGAACTCAGACAAGACGGAGGTCCTCATCCTGGGCTCCTCGCCCTCCGCCTGGGACGACTCCTGGTGGCCACCGCACCCAAACCGACGGACCACGCACGCAACCTGGACTTCATCCTGGACTCCTCCCTCTCCATGACCAGACAAGTCAACGCCGTCTCCTCGTCATGCTTCAACATCCTGCGCATGCTACGGAAGATCTTCTGGTGGATCCCCACCGAGACCAGGAAGACTGTCACCCAGGCCCTCGTCACCAGCCGACTGGACTACGGCAACGCCCTCTACGCCGGAACCACCGCCAAGCTCCAGAAGAGACTCCAGCGGATCCAGAACGCCTCAGCCAGACTCATCCTCGACATCCCACGAAACAGCCACATCTCCGGACATCTGAGAGACCTGCACTGGCTCCCCGTCAACAAGAGAATCACCTTCCGTCTCCTCACCCACGCACACAAAGCCCTACACGACCAAGGCCCGAGCTACCTCAACAACCGAATCAACTTCTACGCTCCCAAGCGCCACCTCAGATCAACCAGCCACGCCCTCGCCGCCGTCCCCCGCATCCGAAGAGCGACAACAGGAGGAAGGTCCTTCTCCTACCTGGCCGCCAAGACCTGGAATTCCCTCCCGACCGACCTGCGCCTGACCCAAGACCACCTCTCCTTCAGGAAGAAGCTCAAGACCTGGCTGTTCGAGCAGTAACGGCACCCCCCCTTCCCAGCGCCTTGAGACCCTACGGGTGAGTAGTGCGCTCTATAAATGTCTTGATTGATTGATTGATTGATTGATTGCCACTTGCCCTTGCTCGCCCCCTGCTGTATGCCCCTTCCGTAGCGTCACCTGATCTCTTCTCGGCTCGCCACAGGTGCCACAAATGCTTTGAAGGGAAAAGCGAGGGAGAGATTCTCAATGCGCCTTCAGCACAGCTCAGCACACTGACTGGGGCTCTCTGCGAGCTCTGGAGCACTGGAAAATCGGGATCGGATTCCTGACCAGATTTCTCGCCGCTTTAGGGAAAGGCTTTCGTGGCTCCTTCCTCTGCAGAAATGTTTTTGCGGCTCCTACCGCTGCAGAAGGGCTCTTGCGGCTTCTGTCAGTTTTGGAGAAAATAAATAAATAAATAAATAAACATTATTTGGCTCCTGCCGCTGCGGAATCCGGCTCGCGGCTCCCTCCAGCACAGGGGAAGGCCCTTGTGGCTTCCGCCGCTGCGGAAGGGTTTCCGCGGCTCCTGCCCCCACCGGAGAGGCACTCACAGTATCAAGCTGTATCCAGCCACCTCTTGCCACTCCCGGGGCTTCCAAAGGGTTTTCACGGCTCCTGCCGCCAACGGAGAGGCACTCGCGGTATCCAGCCGCCTCTAACGGCTTCCGGGGCTCCTACTGTGGCTGGAGGGCTTCTTCGGCTCCCACCGCTATAGAGCGGCACTCGCAGTGAAGCACCGGCAGCCCCTCACTCGGACTGACACGGAGGTTTGGTTTGCTTCAGCTGCTTCAGCAGCGTACGAGCTTCGTCAGTGCACGTTTCACGTCTTTTTATTATAATTTGAAAATATTGCTACCTAGATTTAAGCATACATGGTACATAGTTGATCTTCGAATCATGAATTCATCAAATTTTATTTAGAATCTTTAAAAAAAGGGTTGAATCTGCAATCTAAAAACAATATTTACAAAGAATTCACATATGGTCCTTCTAGCAGCCTATAAAGCACAACACACTCACATTTCTTAAAAAGTGTATCCTAATGAACTGACGGAGGGATATTAATTAATTGAACTTCTTATAAAACAGCTTCTGTTCTTTAGCTGGTTTGCTTTGCATGTTGGCGATTTTTTTGACATCATACTAGGCATTTTTAATCATTCACATCTCTTTCACAATTCTATACTATCTTTGTGCACTGCAACCTTTCTCTCCTTCAACCCTCCAACGTATCCTGTTGGCTTTCTCTCACTGGTGGATCTAAAGCTAGCATTCCTCTACATATCAACAGAGAGGTACCTAGCAGATACCAGTCTTCAACAATACCCAGAGGATGAGATTCCGCCGATAAGTGGGCTGATGGGTATCTTTCCACATACAGCTGTCTTTCTCTCCTTACATTAACTACTTCACCACACTACTTATTGAGTGTACTCATTTTTTCGTTAGACCCTTAGCATCCCTTGTTTCCCAATTACACCGGGACTGATGCCTTCGATTGAACTATGATGATCCCCTTGGGCGAAAACCAAATCTGTTTGTACTTACCGCTGAACCCGAGTACCATTGGCCGTTGCCTGGTGGGGCTGTCCTATGCAGCTATGGAGGAGTCTGGCTCTGGTTCACCCCCTCGGCCGTCACCTACCCAGCCAGACATCAGACATTGTTTTTAATGGTGCTTCACGGTTTTGTCTGTCTTTCACTTTGACTACTTGTTTTCCCTGAAGTCCCTTCCCCCCTCTGGTCTGCCTGACGTAATCTGCATTCCTTTCCTCTGTTTACCTTTCCCCCTCTACCTTCCATTCCACATAAGACATTTTGTCTTTACTATGCAACGTGCAAATAACTTGTTATTGTGTAATCTCATGCTTTTCTACTGTCTGATCTCACCGCAGAATACGAGCAACCTTGGCGATGCACGGTCGAGCTGTCCTATGCAGCTATAGAGGAGTTTGGCCCTGGTTCACCCCCTTGGCAGTCACCTACCCAGCTGGATATCTGACTTTGTTTGCCTCCTCCCCATTATGTTTCCTTCCCTCTACCTTTCTCCTATGTCTATTCTTGGAACCTGTAACTGAAGTAATTATGTAACCTGTAACTTGCTGATCCTCATGTAAAGTGCTCTGATACCTCCGGGTCTAGTCAGCACTATATAAAACGTTGCAAATAAATAAATAAAATAAATGAATCGTAGATGTAGACTCAGATTCTTGGGTCCTCAGATGGGCTTGTCTCACTCTTAAGGTCTAGAGTCAACGAATATCAAGGCAAATGCTTGCAATGTGACAAATCTCTCGTAATGGACTTTCCAGCAATTTGAGCGGTCACCATATGTCCTTTACTTGACATTACTCTCAAGGGTTTAGCATCAAACGTCTTGGGTTTCTGTTTTTGTTTGACCAGGACCCAGTCCCTGTCCTCGAAAACCATGTCCTGAGAACATTGGTTCTTATCTGCATAGACCTTCATCTTGCTTTTGCAAGAAGAGCCCCTGACACGAATCTCATTAGTGTCTATTACTCGACTCGTGACTATTGTGGTAGCATTGTACCAATGGCACTTCCGAACAGCAAGGTGGCAGGGCTTTCACCTGTTGTGAAATGGAGTGTTGACTAATAGGCACGAATGGCTGTACATAAAGCTGACTTGAATCATCAACCGCTCCTTCGAGACCGCCTCCTTCCCCAACGATTGGAAACACGCCGAGATCAACCCTCTCCTGAAAAAACCCTCGGCGGGCCCCACCGACCTCAAGAACTTCAGACCAATCTCCTTACTCCCGAATCCGGCAAAG
This sequence comes from Lissotriton helveticus, assembly GCF_964261635.1. Classification (NCBI taxonomy): domain Eukaryota; kingdom Metazoa; phylum Chordata; class Amphibia; order Caudata; family Salamandridae; genus Lissotriton; species Lissotriton helveticus. The sequence goes on along the minus strand of NC_136072.1, from coordinate 231,273,309 downwards.
GTCATGGAAAAAGTCATCAACAATCAACTCGCCTCCTTGATAGAAGAAAACAACATCCTCAACTACTCTCAATCAGGCTTCAGGAGGAACCACAGCACCGAAACTGCCCTTTTTGCTGTGACAGATGACATCTGCTCCCTCTTCGACAGAGGAGACTGTGGCCTTCATCCTCCTGGACCTCTCCGCGGCTTTCGACACAGTCTCACATCGTACCCTAGCTTGCAGACTCCACGACGCAGGAATCCAGAACAAAGCCATCAACTGGATCTGCTCATTCTTCTCTGGCAGAGCGCAAGGGTCAAACTCCCTTCCTTCCTCTTGGAATCCACACTGACCACCTGCAAAGTCCCCCAAGGATCCTTCATCCTCCCCATATTATTCAACGTCTACATGGCTTGCATGCATTTATCGTCAGATCACATGGACTCAGACGACACCCAACTCATCCTCTTCCTATCCAACAAACCCGACATCTCCAAACATAACTGTTAAGGAGTAATAGAATCAGTCACCAGGTGGATGAAGAACAGCTGTCTACAACTCAACACGGACAAAACCGAAGTACTCATCATGGGTTTGTACCCTGATGCCTGGAAAAGCACCTGGTGGCCCCCCACCCTCGGGAACCCTCCCGCCGCCACAGACCACGCACGCAACCTTGGAATCGTCCTGGACTCTGAACTCAAAATGGACAACAGGGTCAACGTCACCACTTCCTGCTACCACACCCTCTGCCTACTCCAAAAGACCTTTAACTGAATTCCCCTCAAGCACAGGAAAACCATCAGCCACACCCACATCAGCAGCAGACTTGAGTACGGCAATGCACTCTATGCAGGGATCAACAAAAACCTCACCCGCAAACTCCAGAACGTCCAGAACGCTGCTGCCAACTAGTCCTAAACCTACCACGCCACTACCACATGAGCCAACACCTATGGTCACTACACTGGCTCCCCATCGAGAAGAGAATCACCTTTGAGCTCCTCACCCACGCTCACAAAACCCTTCACAACACTGCACCCGCCTACATGAACCACTGCCTCTAGTTCCACTCACCCCAAAGATTGCTCCGCTCAGCCCAGCTCTCCCTTGTGATGGTACCACGCATCAAGAAGACCAGAACAGGAGGATGCTCCTTCTTCTTCCTCGCGGCCAAGGCATGAAACTCCCTCCCTCTCCAACTCGACAGACACCTACACTCCCCAAGTTCCTAAAGGACCTGAAGACCTGACTCTTCGACGAAGCACCATGAACATCCAGGAGCTGTGTGCCCCCCCTCAGCGCCTTGGGACTCTTTCGAGAGAAGCATGCTAAACTACTTTCGTCAGCCATTTGCCTATGGCTAGAGAGGCAGAATTGAGGTTCAAACCACCATTTAAGTTATTGAAAGGCAGAAAATGTGTCAGATTTGATGATGGAGGTAGTAGCATCTTCCCAGCTGGGGTGCCTGCCAATGACTACTCCAGACATGTAGCTTGTTATTACACATCTTTATTCATCTGCATTTATCTGCAAACTCAACACTCTAAATCAAGCTTTATTGCAATACACTCTAATTAATATGTCATAGCTCTACAGAGTCTAGCAGGAGCCAAAAGGGTTCCATCATTGTTACATCACAAGACACTAGGGGCCAGATGGAGGAACCCTAATACCGGTCGGTAACGGCCGAAATTACCGAATTTCGGCCATTACCGGCCGGTATTAGGCACTTGGGATGTAGGTGGCTACATTTCAGATTCGGTAATTTACCGAATCAGTATTTAATTACTGAATTCTTAAATATCGATTTGGTAAATTACCGAATCTGAAATGTAGGAAGCACTCAAGTGAGTGCTTTTCACCTCTAAGGATTTGTTATTTACCACCAACTACAAGTTGGTGGTAAATAACGAAAAACATTAAAAAAGCAATGTTGTGCTTTATTAACGGTGCCACCATGTGGCAGACATACATGCCCTTAAGGCATGCATGTGTGCCACATGTGCACCCATGCACTATTCAGGGGTGCAACAGGGTGTCAATGTGACACCTGCCTCCCTCGTAGGTCTTCCCCCTTACCGATTTGGTATTTACCGAATCGGTATTCCCCATTCATTCCTATGGGCCTAGAGGCCCATAGGAATGAATGGGGAATACCGATTCGGTAAATACCGAATTGGTATTTACCGAATTTTACAGATTCAGTAAAAATTACCGAATTAATACCTACATACCATTTACCCATTCTAAAATACCGAATCGGTAAAATTCGGTATTTTAGAATTAGTAAATGGTATTTACCTACATCTGGCCCTAGATCTCCTCCAATGTTTAATGAAAACTTAAATCTCTTCAATAAATCTCTATGGTACAGTAATTGTTCAAAGTGATAATGGGAAGCTGAGAACTTCCACCATCAAGATCCAGGATTTGCATTGATGGTGGCTCTAGAGTCAATACCTCCTTCAACATGTAGATCTGGAGAATGATGAGTTAAACACCGAAAGTAAGACTATAATAGTAAGGTAATAGACTTCCCAGGGCACTGGGAAGAGGTGTGGCGCAGCGGCCAGGGCGACTGACGCCGGTCGCTGGGGTTCGCGGTTCAATCCCTGGCGGCAGGGGTCTGCCCAGCACCATGTGACTCTGGGCAATAGCTTGCTTAATCTTCCCAACGGCCCCTAGCGCCGGGATGCCTACGGGTAGCTGTGCGCTTTACAAATACTGGATTTACTGGGCAGTCACCAAGTGTCCTTTGGTATACACCACTTGAAAAGATTCTGCCTTAGGGTAACCCCAAAATACACCAGTGAGTCGTAGGTGTATTTTGGGGTTACTATTAAAATCCTGGAAGCCCCAGAGAATAACTATGGGAGACTGTATCAAGATTCAGTCGAGGTTTTCTCTAAATGGGATTGTCTCCATTTGGGCCTAATCGGTCGCTGTAACCTTATCAAGATGATTATCCTTCCTTGGTATCTTTATCTATTACTTTGTATTCTACTTTTTATTCCAGAGGCTTTCTTCACCAAAGTGGAGGCTCTTTGGCAGAAGTTTTTTTGCCCATATTGAAAGCCTCGCAGAGAATTCAGTTTTTACAACAGTCTAATAAGGATGGAGGGGTTTCCCTCCTGGTGTTGAGGTTTTACTAACTGGTGTCATTCTTCATACAACTTCGGTGTGTTTTGGGATGGGATGTGTGGTCTCAGGGGTGTTTGTTTTCTGAATTTCTTCTGTTAGGGCGATCAATTGTTCCTGGTGTGAGAAATGTGGACACAGTATACTTCAAGAGAACTAGCTTCAAGACGCTGAAAGTCTTTCATCTTATTTGGAGTTCTTTCAAATGCAAATTTTCTGATATCACTTTATTTAATCTGCTTATGTATTCAGGCTACAATCCTAACTTTCCTGATTGTATTCATGACATTTTTAGGAGGCCTGGGGTAAGGTCAATGTTCTGAATGTAGGTGAATTATTTGATAGGTATGTTTTATGCTCATTCGGGAATAAACAGTTTTCTCTTCCCTATACAGTTTCTTTTAGATATTTTCAGTTGTGTCACTTTGTTTTTAGTCTTAGGGGAAAAGATCTGAACCGTTCTGATGATCCAGGTTTGGACCTTATGGGGAATGCACAACTTAAAAGGAAAATTGGGCTGGTTTATACGGTAATATATCAGTTGTTGCATGGTAATTCGGTGGATCCTTTTCAGCGGCGGGCAAATAAATGGACCCACTTGCTTAATACAGAAGTAATGGTTGCCAATCTACAGCAGAGTTATGTCTTGCTTCTTCTGGCTCTGAACGTCTCACATGTTAAGGTACATCATTGTAAATGCATTAATGACTGGTACTATACCCAACACTGGCTATTTGTTATGAAGTTATGAAGTTAAAGACTGTTTTTGTTGCGGACTTTAGGGAGATAATGCTGTGCATGTTTTTGCATTCTTTCCCAAGCTGCGGCTGTTTTGGGAGTTCATGTTTGCCAAGCTGTATGGCATTTAGAACCTGGCAGGTCTAGCAGACTCGAAGCTGATTATGATGGGACATTCGTCTATTATCCCTTCCCATTCATCTGGTCTGTTTTTCTGTTACGCTCGCTAGGCTGGTGTGGGCAAATGTTTTGCTTTCTCGTGAACCTCCTGATCCTCAGGACTGGTAGAAGTAATTTTTTAGCCTAAGTAGGTTGGAGATTATATTAACTAAGAACAATCCACAGAGGAAGTGGCATCTCGTCCGTGGCAGGCTGGCAGATGTGGCTGCTTCCTGGGACCGGTCCGTCTAGTCTTCTCTTCTGTGTTCCCGCCTCTGGCATAGTCCTCTACCAGGGTCAGGCCATGTATAAAAGTTTATGCCTAGTTTTCAAAACAATCTGTGTATGATTAAGGATTTTTGATTTTTCTTTTTTCCTATTATGGAAGAAGCTCATGTCAGATATGACCTATTGTTGTTGACTCTTTTTTTGACACTAATATTGTTTTATCTCAATTTGTTTCATTACCGGAAAGCAAAAATGAAAAAACGAGTGGAAAAAAAAGAATTGTTGGTGGAGATAGTCCACTCCTCCAGGTGCCAATCATTTCCTATGTTAAGTTCAATAAAACATGGGGCACAAAAAATAGGTTCTGCATCAAATGGAGCATCAGATTTTCTTTTCCGCATCTGACGTGCAAGCATTTTATCTCCTCGATAAAAGAGGCTGTTTTTCGAATGATGTCTTCGGTCAGCATAGGTTTTCTTTTTCTGTTTGTGAACCAAGTCCTCCGTACAAGTTGCATTCTCATCTATTTCATTGGTCCACTCGGGTATCTTAGTTGTCATTGCTCCCCTGAACATCAATGTTGCTAGCTTTTCATCTGTAATTGAGTGAGGAGTTGAATGGTACACTCTCAATGTACAGTTTAGCACAGCTTGTAAATTGAGCTTCTCAAGGGTAGCATGCTGTACATCTTTCTTTAGTGTACTCAGGAATCTCTCAACCAGTCTGTTGACTTGCAGTCACAGAGGTGTGCTCTTTTGATGCTTTATGTACCGATACTCCAAGAAGTCTGTGCGCTCCTGATTATTAACCACTTCCATGCTAATGACAAGGTCAGCTCGTCATGCAGTTTACTGGACCTGTGCTTATGACGAGCTGACCTTGTCATGAACAATGGCTTTCAAAGCTTTTCAGCACCCAGCGGGAATTGCCTTAGCAGGCAAGGTGTTAAAAGGAGGACAATTGTCTGATTTTAGTATAGTTGGAACACCCCATGTCACAAAGATGCCATCTAGTTTCTCAATATGACAGTCTTGAGTCGTAGATGGGAGATACTCAGTTAATGGAAATTAAGAGTATTCGTCCACAATCACCATCATGTGATGTCCATTGTCGAGTGTACTGAAAAAGTCAATGGCTATCCTCTCCGAGGCATGCTTCTGGAGTTCTGATTTTTTTAGGGTGTGTTAAGCAACTTTTGTAGACAGGCAGTTTGTAGACAGACTTTAGTTTCTTCTCAACCCGCTCATCGGGATACAGAAACCAGACTCAATCTCGTAGAGTTCGTTTTGTGGAAATGATTCCTCAATGTTCTTCATAGGCCACTTCAATCATTTTCTGCCACAGAATCTCTGAAATCAAGATTCTCGACTCTCACAATATAACTCTCTCCTGAGTTATGGAAAGTTAATTTTTGACATTTCAGTATTTTTGATATCCACCCTCACTGGTGAGAGATCAAGTGTGCTGTTTCCATGACTGATGTGTAAATTATATCTTTCCACTTTATCATACCACTATCGTGGCTCTTGGCAGTGATAATCTGGACTAGCAAAATGGCAGCTGGTGTGTTTAATTTTACGATGAAGTTGATACCAGCTTCAGCATACTCGGATGGATTACCATGACCTTGAAAGGGCACTCAGGAAAAGTAGTCAGCAGAGTTCTGATCCTTTCCTGGTTGATGCACAATCTTGCAACCGTACTCCCCAATGTTCCATGCGAGGAGGCATCTTTGTCTTGCCAAGTATTGTTAGTAAAGCTTAATGATCATTTACCAGTGTAAAAGGCTTTCGGTACAGGAATGCATGGAAGTGTTCTGAGGCCCATAGCATGGCTAAACTTTCTATTTTAGGTTATGAGTAAGCATGTTCTGTTTGGGACAAACTCCTACTTGCATAAACTATAATATGCCTTCAAGCTTTTGTGTGTCTGCTGTGCGGTACTAGGATAGCTCCTAACCCAACTGGCCTAGCTTCAACAACAACCTCTGTATGAAGTTTCGGATTGGAATAAGCCATTTTAGTAGCATTTTCATCAACTCTCTCAATGGAGCACTTACAGTGGCTGCGAGAAGTTGGCCTGGTATATGCTGTCCACTAATTAAGGTGGGCACCTTGCACCAGTCCGAGCAACACTTATGGTGATTGAAGAGGTAAAAGATAACCTTAGAAAGCTATCCAAGTGGTAGCTGTGGAGAGCAGCCTTCAGGCTTAGTCTTGAAGGAATGTTCAGCAGCTTGTTTTACTAGAATGCAACCTTATAGTATTGGTTAAATGAAAGAAGGGCCACGCAGTAGTTATAAAAATATGTATTTTTTAATATAACACTATTTAGCACGGCACAGTATCTCCTACGCGGAGATAATCACAAAGCACACAATACATAAGCACAAAAATGACAGTAAATAGCGCCAATTTAAGGAGGACTTCGAAGAAGAGCCGCTGTTGGAAGGAAGAAAAATGTCCATTGGAATCCAAAGGTGGATTCTTGGCATAGACTACCTAAAAGCAGAGGGGACAGAGTTTTGGTCACCCAGGAGTGACCAGGGGCTGGGCAGACAAATGCCCACCGATGTTGGGTGCCTCAGGTGCGTTGATGGAGTGCTTGACTCTGCTGCTACAGGGACCAGGAGATGTTGAGGACAACCAGGAGCCAGATACTGGCTGTCCCACAAAGTATGTCGAGTGCTGAGGGGTCGGTGTCAGGTGGGAGCACCAACAAGCCTTTGCAACAGCAACCTATGCAGAAGGTCAAGGTTGTGTACGGTTAGAACCAGCAAGATCCAGGAGACTCACCACAGGAAGGGGAGTCAGGGAAAGCCTGGAGCAACCAGGGGAGCTGAAGAAAAGCAAAGATGACCCTCAAATGGACCCACAGGCCGGAGGCATAGGAGTCACAAGAGGACCTTGAGCAATTTCACCAAACAACAGCCCACGGAGCACTTGGTGTGAGGAGGCCAAAGTTCTTGGTAGGCAACGGTGCCAGAGGTTGGGGCTACTTGCAGCCCAATGCACTTGTTCGGGAAACACCAACAAGCAGATGCACTTGCAATTGTACATGATGCACAGGGGTTCAGGAATTGCAGACCCCACAAGGGATTCTGACCTCCAACTTGGTGAGAGGGTAGCTCAGACCTCGAGGGATGTGGAAAACCACCTGCTGTGTTGCTGAAGCTGCCAGGGTCTGTAGAAGCTTAGGGTCAGCAGACTGGACAGCAGTGTTGCGGTGCCTGCGAATGCAGGGGAGTGACTCCTTCACTCCAAGGGAGATATCTTAAGTTGTTCTTGATGCTCCACAGGTCCTGCATGAACCTGTATGGTGCACAGTCACAGATGATGCTCGAGACGAAGTCGGACCCAAGTGAAGTCCGGCGAAGTTCGGTGAAGTCCAGAGTGTCCAGACATTCGAAGTTCAGTGGTTGCTGGTTCAGAATCTTGTCCACATTGGATTTAGGGTCCTACAGCAAGGTAAGCCCTTTTGTACCCACAGGAGAGGTTTGGACACATTCAGGGTATCCTTCCAGGGGAGGGTCTGGACAGTGGGGAGGTTACTCCCCTGTCCTTTGTCCAGTTTCGCTCCAGGACTGGTTTGAACTGGACTATGCACAGGGACACCAAATGTGACCCTCATGCAGACTTTCGGTCACTGGCAAGCGCACCCACCCAAACCTGATACACTAAATCCTGTCTGGGTGGTGGTCACACCTCTGTGAGACAGGATGCCTATTGTTCTGCTTTCCCCTGCTTGAGTTTGGCTCAGCAGCAGGAGGGCAGAAATGTGTCTCTGGTACGCAGCAACCATTTTCTGCTGCCCGGGACTAGAAGGTTGGTACGGGGAACACCAGCGACCAAAAGAAGCTCGCTTCTGAGGGGTGGGATCATACCTCCCACACTGGTTACTGCTATGGGGGTATGATTCCAACATGTTTGACACCAAACACGATAGGGTTTATTTCAGCCGTTTTAGAGTTGGTCATCATGCAGTCGCATAATGCCACTCTATATGTAGTAAATGGCTGCCTCACTGACAACCCGGGAGAATGGACTCTGTAGGCTGCAGGGGTGTCCTGCTCATGCAGTGGCACCTTCTTACTTAGAGGGGCGATTTATAGGTTTTAAGTGCAGTGACCTTTAGATATAGTAAACCTATGTCTTAAGTAAGTAGTGCATGCACCAACTTACACAAGCTGCAATGGCAGGCTTGTAGTTCCATTTTTCATGGACACTCATGGGTGGCATAATACATGCTTTAGCCCATGGGAGGCCTCTGGGGTACCTATGCCCTGGGTACATGGCTACCATATACTAGGGACTGACAAGGGCATTCCAGTATCCAATCTGGAGTGCACCTAGGTATGTAACATAACAGTTTAGGGAGAAAGCAGATAGACTGGGGTCCTGATTGGCAGGATCCCAGTCAGACTAGTCAAAAACAATATCACATTTAGCAAAAAGTGGGGTCACCATAACGAGCAGATCTTACGTTCCTACAAAGGCAACGTCTTGTATATATCCAGAACAGTAGCTGGCCATTCCTAGAAATGAATGCCCCATTGAAACATCTTGTGGGTGATCAGCTTGTACTTACAGGACTTGTACTTTAGCAGGATCAGGTGTCATACCCCATCAAAAATAGATATGGCCAAAGAATTAAGGCTTTGCCTCTTAGAACTCACTTGTATCTGCATTCAAAGTCAAACCTGCATCAAAATGTACACAACATACTAGTGTGAGAACATTATCGTGCTCCTTTTGGGTAGATCAAAAAATCAATATGTCATCACTATAATTGAACGTGTTCTTGACAGGCTGTGTGATACCTCAAATGATGTCTTGAAAAAGTTCTTTAGCTCATGACACACCAAAAATGTGTCTTTGTGTATCAAAACAGACCAACGTGTGTAGAAAAGGTTGTAATGTACCTGCAGTTTCTTCAAGTTTAAACTGATAATAACCTTTATTGAAATCAAGGCAAGAGAAAACCTTTGAACCATTTACTTGCATTATCATATCAGCAATGTGTGGACATTGAAGTCGCTCTTCTTCATTTGCCGTGTTTACCTGATGCATGTAAACACATATGCACACTGCTACTTCACTGTCGGTTTTGGGTTACCACCACAATGGGAGAAACCCATGGTGTTGGATCAGTAGCATGCTTAATGATATTATGCTTATGTAATTATTCAAGTTCTTTTTTAACAGTATCTTGTAAATGAAAAGAAATTTGTGTATGCCTTTGAGAAACAAGTTGGATGTCCTCATCATTATGGAGCTTTGCTTTTATGGTTTTAAACTTCTGCAACCCATTAACCAATGTAGGAAACTGACTTAGTTTTCTTGTGTTTCATCGTCACTACAAATGAACCTTGACTTTTTAAGGGTGTCGATGCAGTGCAGGTATACACTTTGACTTTCAGTGGTATGAGTGGTGGTAGGGAATACAATTCATGATATTTCTTCTCAGGCAAAATATTTATAGATGCACCACTGTCGATGATGAAAGGTATTGAACAATCATTTACTTTCAGAGTAATCTACGGACAATGTTTGAATGACATTACTGATTTGGCATGTAAACTTTATTTTTTTGACTAACATTTTTCTTCACATGTGGCCAGTCGAACATGCCCACCCTTTTCTCAGGTAAACATCAACATGCCACAACCATCTTCTTCACTGTCACTTACAAACTGTTTGACAATGAGTTAGATGACAATCGACTTTGCTCAGTGTCAATTTGTCGTACCTGACGTCTCTGCTGGGCCTTTTAGGTGTCCGTTGAACATTGCTTCTGGAACGTTCCGGAGGACATTTTGTCTTCGCGTTGTGACGCACTTGTTTTTTTCTTTGCTTTGCAAATGATCACAAAATAGTTCTCCTTCCCACAAGCCTTACATATCTCTCCAATGGCGGGGCATTTACTTTCGTGTGGAAACGAAAATCCACATCTAAAACATAACTTCTTTTTACATCTCGACCACAGCTTGTGTCCTTCAGTCTTTTGATTTGACTTGCTTTTCACACTCATGACTGATTCCTTCTGGGCACCTATGGCCTCCATATCAGCCGCTTTTCAATTGGCATGCTCTTCGTTTCTGGCAGCTCATTCCAGACTCAGAGTTTTCCTCAGCATTCACTGTCTGAATGAATCGGACAATCATCCATCTTGAACCCTAAGATTTATGTTTGATGAGTGTGTCAAGTCTTTCTACAAATGAATTGATGGTTTTGACTGCTTTCTAATGTTCTTGACTGAAAATATATCTTTTTTAATCGACATTGGGCATTGGTTGAACTTGAGCTTCAAAGTCTCTTAATCAGACAGTATGTGATTTCTTTGTCAGTCCATGCCATTTTCTCTATGGCTTCCTGTACACCATCACCAGCAAGATTTTTAGGTAATTTGTTAATCTTTTTGTAATTGGTCTCTTCAAGTGTATCAATAAAATCTTCAAATGTCTCTATCCAAGCAATCACTCACAAATATTTTTCTTTTTGGCGGCATTGAATGATGATGGTGATTTCAGGAAGGTGGCAACATTTTAACAATTTTTGGAAATTATTGACATTGAGAGCAATGTTTTCTTTGTCATTCTGTGGTGATCTTTTACATGCAATTTCTGAGGCCTTGCGATCTATAGCCCCGGGCCGTCTTTTACACTGATGAGAGACTTAGCTTCTTTCTTCACTGCCATTTGAAAACTTGCACTATTCTTATCTTCCATCATCGACTTTCCACTCTGTAATGACCTGTGGAGTTGTTCTGAGCCCCACTCATCATTGTTGATGGCATGCCTCTTCAGATATGGACGGCTCTGTAAGAACTACTCTGCGCACTTCTCCTTGGGCCGCTTTGAATAGTGCTGTAGTATGAAGACTCTCTCTTAATTAATTCTGGTAAGCAGAAGACCACATTGCTTTTCGCGTCTCTGTGCAATTGCTTACACCTGGCTTCACAGCACTTGTAATCCCAGTGTTAATCTGTGCTTGGCTGTCACTTTGTACCCTTTGACACCAGGTTGATCTCTGCTTGGCAGCACTTGTAATCGCAGCGTTATCACTCGGGACTTTTTATGCCTCTATGTTTTGTAGTAGAGCGGCACCATTATGTCTGGCCTAACAAAGAGTTTCTCGAACAATGTGTAGAATCTCTGTAAATACTTAGGTTTTCAACTGCTTCACGATGTCTGGAACTACACTTTGACTCCATGTGCATAAAGCGCTGATTCTATACTTCATCCACTGCACACCTGGAACGCATGAGTAGTTTGCCACGGCAAACTCTATGAGAGAGCACTTTCAATCTTTGGGTTACTTATCCCCTACCTCATTGCCATTTGTAGCATTTCTTCAACCGTAGCACCCATCAATGGTACTCCACACATGGAGCTTGATATTACACTTCTTTATTCATCTGTGTGTAACTGCAACCTTAGTATTCCAAATCAACCTTCATTGCAATACGCTCTAACAACTGTCAAAGCTCTACAGAGTCTATCAGGAGCCAACATGGTTCTGTCATTGCTACCTCGCAAGACACTACAGAGGGGACACCCCACAATGCAACAATATCAACTAGCCTGTCAATGACTCTGTCATGGGTGGTCAATGACAAATTTTCTACTAAGGGAAAACGTGAGTACTAATTAACAACTACCATGATATCATGGCCATTGTTTAAGGGTCCAAATAAATCAACTGTTATTTCTCCCATGCTTACTCAGGATGGTCAGACATATTTAGCAGATGCTGTGTTGCCTAGGGAGACAGGCAGTTACATAAGTGACATGCTTTTAGTTCCTTCTCAACTCATTTGTCAAAGTGAGAAAAGAACACTCGTTCTTGAAGGGCTCTTTTAGTGGCTACAATGCCACAATGTCCTTTGTGTGCCAGTTCGATGACTTGTTGGCTCAAGCTCTCAGGTATGACAATCCTCCAACCTCTTAAATTTGAGTGACAAAAATTTCTTTCTGCATGTTCTTACATTTTTTATATTCATCGCCACTGTGAAAGGTCGCATTAGCTTTCTCTATGTTTGCACTGCAATTTTATCCTTGAGTGTGAGCATGTCTCTCTGTGTGTTGGTAGCAGCAATGATCTTCTCAATAGATAGAGCTGCAGGGGTGCTACACTTTACTATGAAATTGATGTATGCTTCAGCTGCTTTAAACGTTGCACTGTGACACTGTAATGGTACTCATGAGAAGTAATCTGTGGGGTTTTGATCCTTCATCGATTTATGCACAATAGTGTAGTCATACTCTTGCAATCTCAACACCCACCTCTCGGTGAAAGGGGCCATCTTGGCTTTTGCATTTTCCAAACATGGTGAGCAATGCCTGGCGGAAATGCTTTCCATACAGAAACACAAGAAAAGGTTCACAAGCCCACACTACAGCTAGGCTCTCCCTTTCTAGCTGAGAGTAAGCATGTTCAATCTGAGATAGACTTCAGCATGCATAGGCCACAAGGTGTCTCTGAGCAATTGGATGTCCATTGTGATGAATAAGGATCACGTCAAAATCCATGGGACTTGCTTCTACAATAATAATGATAATAACAATAATAATAATAATAATAAAATGATTTATTAAGCTGCTGGTTACTGCAACCGAATTGTCCCCATACTAAGAATTCATAATCAGGCAGCACCTATGAAGTATGATCCAGAGATGGTCTTTACGACAGTCTGAATAGCCAAGTTTTAAGCTTCTTTCGAAAGGTCTGCTCCAAGCTTTCCTGTCTGAGTGCCAGAGGCAAGGTGTTCCACTGTTTAGAGGCCAACCAACTAAAAGAGCAACCTCCCATGGGAGTTCTTTTGACAGTAGAGATGGCGGCTAAAAAGGCTCCTGCAGGCCTGAGACTTCTGCTAGGTAGATAAGGTTTTACAAGTGGGTGCAGATACCATGGCCCTTTTCCATTCAGGATTCTATGACAATAGCACATAGCTTTGAAGGACACTCTCTTGCACAATGGCAGCCATTGCAATTTTGCGATGGCAGAACCCGTCGGTGATCACCTTAGGAGGTTAAACAAAGGACGACCTGCCACAATCTGCACCTTCTGTACTCTCTGTAGTCTGCATTGTTGGACTCCCAGGTACAGCACTTTACAATAGTCCAGACCATAGCTTGGACTACTGATTTTCTAATGGATTCTGGTGGAAAAGACAGTGCCTTTTTCAGAATTTTCAGAATCCGGAAACATTACACTGCTAGCCTGGTGATCTGATGTCAAACAAGAGACTTGCATTGAACCAGATGCTGAGGTTCTTAACTTTTACCTTGGGGTCAAGTAGTGGCCCAAGTGCCACTGGTCACCAAGTAGAAGACCAGATTGCTGGTTGCTTCCCTAGAACAAAAACCTCTGTTTTTACAGCATTCAATGTAAGGCAACTATGGTTCATCCACTTAGTCAGATCTGGCAGACAAGATCTTAACAAGGCTATGTGCTTCTTTCATCCTGTGACAGGGTAATAATAAGCTGTGTGTCATTGCCTTACGACACGATGTTGAAGCCATAACACTCAATTATATCAGCTAATGCGTGTGTGTAAAGATTGACAGAAGTGGGGCTCAATGCTTGGTCCTGTGGTAACCGCTGTCCCAGCTAAAATCCTAAAACCCGAAAGGTTTTTGAGACACCTGGAAAGTGCGGTTCTGGAGGAAAGAAGCTAGTTACGGCAAGGCCTTGGCTGCGATACCATAGTTTCACAAACGTTTCAGCTGAAAGCCATGGGACATGCATCAAAGGTCAGACTGAGAACCAGCATTATCAGTGCCACAGTGTTACCCCAGCTACAACATGCCTAAGGGATTTAAGGACTAGCAGCAATGGAGAGTCTGTGCTGACCTGCTGATGGAAACTCAACTCGGTCTCATGGAGCAGGTCCCTGTCCTCAATGAAGCTAGACAGCTGTTTATTTATATGGTTCTCAGCCACTTTTGAAAATAAGGGAAGCAGAGAGATTGGCCTAAAGTTTGTTGGCTTCATGGGCTTTTTTAGAAGTGGAACTATGATAGCATATTTCCAGCTCCTGGGAACCTGACTTAGCTTCAAGGAGTTATTAAGAAGGTCACAAAGCATGGGTAGTTTTGCCTTTATCATTCCAAGATAGGTAGGTGAGGAGGGTACGATGGCAAACCTGATTTAACCCCTGTCAACAAGAAGATCCACCGTGGTAAGAGAGTTAAAACTACTGCCCCTCAGTGAATGGTTCAAACTAGACTTAAAGACACAGGGCATCTCTGACTGCCTCTGGAAAAGTAGCATAGCTAGCATAGACTTTGTCAGAGAGAAACTTGAATTGCGACAAGCTGCTGAGGGAATAAAAGAAGCTGACTTGGGGGCCAATGAGGATAGCAATTTTACGATGGAGAACAGTTCCTGGGAGGAGTTTTGAACCTACTCAATTTTCTCCATGTAGATATGACTGCATGGAACCCTGATCTGTTTTTGATAATCCTTTAGGGCTCCACAATAATTGCCATGATCATTAGGTTTAAAATATCTACACCAAACACTTTATAGTAGTAGTTGCAGGTCTTTTTTAACAAACGTAGTTACTCATCAAACCATTCCGACGAAGGTTTAGTGCCTCTGACCGTATAGTTAATAGTGGGAGCAATTTGATCAAGTGCCCCTGTTATCCAGCCCTCCAGTTACACATTAGCTGTATCTACACTGTCACCCAGGATGGGATGGTTCTCCACTAACACCTCTGTGAAAGCTGCAGGCACAACCATGACCCTTTTTCATATCTTAATCTGTTCCCTGCATTAGATGCTTGCCTTGGTGTAGTCGAAGACACCTGAAAATGTATGGCAAATTGATCAGACCAAATAAAAGGAATAGGTGGATCTCCTACCGGCTGGTAGAGTTAGAAAAAATTGGGTTCCAACGTATGTGTAGGGGCTTGCACCAACTGAGTAAACTGAAGAGCTTTGTCCTCCAAATGAAGATTAAGATTCTCTATGACTATAAAGTTAGAATATCATAAAGAGAGGGTAGACAAAATCTCTGCTAAGCTGGCAGTGCATTTGGAAGCTGTACACGGGGCGATAGATCAAAAGCCCTGCTAGTGTGAAGTTATTGGATAGGGCGAGAGTAAAAAACTCTGCTTCACAGCCTACAAGCATTGTCTCTGCAAATGTACATAGGACAGTCTGTTTTAAAAAAAATAGCTTACCCACCCCCCTTTGTGTCTGTTTATCTAGCGCATATCCTTGGGGGATGGCGGTGAGCACAACAGGCGCTGTGCTAGCTGTTAGCCACATCTCCGACAGAAAAATGGCGCCTGGCTTATGGTCAGTCAGAAAGTCCTTAGCTCTAATTGGTGCTTAACTAAGGCGCAGTACTTGAGCGAATAGCACCACGCCATCAGAAGGGGGGGATCTCAGTAGGCCGCATATGCTGCTGAACATCCCCAATTTTTTCTCCCACAGGGCGACCTCTGGAAAC
The DNA here is from genome assembly GCF_964261635.1 of Lissotriton helveticus. Classification (NCBI taxonomy): domain Eukaryota; kingdom Metazoa; phylum Chordata; class Amphibia; order Caudata; family Salamandridae; genus Lissotriton; species Lissotriton helveticus. Next base: position 231,257,599 of record NC_136072.1, on the reverse strand, counting down.
ACTTCACAGGCTCCCTACAGAGGAAAAGATACCCTTTAAAGCCTTGTGTTATCTTCACAGAATATTGCTGGGCAAAGGCCCGAGATACCTTCTTTCAATGATTCGACATGGAATTCAGCACAGGGACACTCGACTGGAGTAACCATGCACTTTACAAACTGCCAACATAAACATAAACATGAACATGAATCCTCACTTACAGCAGCCCGATATCTCTTGGGATAAAGCTAGAGAGTGACAACACTCTCTCGAGATAGGGAAAGTCAATTATAATAGCTCCATAGAAGTATAGTGTAGGATAGATGACCTCACAGAAGCAGGGGTCCTGGACCCTGGTGCTGTCCAAGCGTGGACAGGTGCAGACGGGCTTGCCTTTGGTGCGTCTGAGCCTGCATCAGCAATTTATGGCTGTTAAAGGGTAGCAACTAAATAGCTAACCCACAGTATGGTCCACCTGGAAGTGTGACAAATACAAAAATACAAACAGAGCTTTCTCCGCATAAAACCCCCCGAGGAACTGCAGCGGACTGGAAAGCATAATGGCGTGAATTAAAAGTGAGCCGTGACCCAATCAGGTCAATTCACACAGCACATAGAACAATAACAGTTTAAAAAAAGGATCTTGAGTGAGTTGAAGCTGTTTGTCCGCTCAGGCATTGGCAATTTATGGCTGTTAATGGGTAGCAACTAACCACTAACCCACAGTATGGCGGTAGGTCCATCTGTAAGTGTGTCAAATATAAGAACATATGCCCAAAGAACTTGAGCTTGGTTTGTGAAACTCACACTTTCCTGTATTTAGCGGGAGACCTGCATCGTCTAGCAAATGGCATCCTTGTGTGAGAGCTTTGTCATGATCCTTTCATTTGACCCCAATCTCTACTACATCATGACTGTAATTAAAAGCATGCGTGGCAGGCTGAAGTACTTGGCAAATGACATCCTGAAAGATTTGTACAGCCAAAGACACAGCCTCTGCATCTGAACAAACCAACATGAGTTGCAATATTCGGAATGTACCTACAGTTCTCTCCCAGTTCGAGTTGATGATAACCTTTGTTCAAGTCCAGATGGTAGAAGACTTTGGCACCATTCTGCTGTGCAATCATGTTCACTGTGTGTGGAACTGGATGTCTTTCCCTCTTTATTGGTTTATTGACCTGACTCAAATGAACAAAAAAAGTGCACTGCAAAACAACTGTATTTTTAGCACTAAAACCATGGACAAAACCCATGATTTCAGACCAGTAGAGTGCTTGATGATGTTGTGCTTTAATAATGTTTCTGGTTCTTTCTCAACGGCCTCCTGCAAATCAAAAGCAATTCGAAGGTGTCGCTGAGCAACAGGACTAATGCCCTCATTAATGTTAGGTTGCACCTTCATTATCTTCAGTTTCCCTAGTCCATGAAGCAATGACAGGAACTGTCTCACTATTTCAGAATGTGTGCTGAGGTTGTAGTTGATGGATATCAGTTCCATTTCAGCAGCAATGCTGAAACTGAGTAGACATGCACTCCCCACAGTAGCTTGGAGAACATGAATTGGTGCTTTTACAGTTTTTTTTTTGTGCCTCATGGTCACTACAAATGACCTTGATTTCGCAATGATGAGGAAGCTGCCCATTTGAACGCCTTTGTTTTAAATTGCTTTAGACGTGGTACCAGAGACAGTTCATTGCACTTTTCTGCTGGCATGATATTGATCGATGTACCACTGTTTATAATTAAAGTTGTAGTGCAGCCATTTACCTCTAGTGGGATCTTGGAACATCAGCAAAATAAGTTTGGGCACTTCTCATGGAAATCTCTTTTTGACTTGTGTTCTTCCCTCCAAGCAGCCAATCCTATGTGTGCATGTCTTTCTGCAGTCGACATCGCCATTGCGCATCCATCTTCTTCACTGTCGCTCGATGATGAGGCAGAAGAGCCCTTGGAAGAGTAATTTGATGATGATCAAGTTTGTTTACTCTCTATATGCCTCAATTGATATTGATATTGCCGTTTGACCTTGGAGGCGTGGCTAGAACCTGGCTTCTGGAAATTTCTGGCATCCATTTTCTCTTCTCGTTGTGACACATGTAGTTTCTCCTTCGCTCTGCAAACTGTTATGAAATGGTTTTCTTTCCCACAACCCTTGCATATCTGGCCAATGCCGAGACAGCTACCTTCATGTGGAAATGAGAATCCACATCGGAAACACAATTTATTTGTCTTCTGAGGTATCTTACTCTGGGCTTCCACTTTGGGTTTCTGCTTACTTTTCATGATCAACGCCGATTCATTTTGGGTTGTTCCAGCTTCCGTGTCTGCAGCCTGTCAATCTGCATGTTCCTCAGCTCTCGCAGACATGAGTACCTTCTCTAGACTGAGTGTCTCTCTCAGCATGCGTCATTGGAATGAATCGAATAGGCACCCATCGATGACTGAATCGCATGGCTTATACGTCATTAAATTCACTGACGTTAAGTGCTTGATAAGGTATCAAGTCTTTCAACAAATTCACCCATCGTTTCACCGGCTTGTTGACTTGCCTGGTTCAAAATGTACCTTTTATAGTTAACACTCAACCCTGGATTGATACTTGGCTTCCAATGTGTCTTTGATTTAACGGTGCAATGTTTCATCAGTTTGTGATATCTTCTTTATTACTTCTTTCATTCCATCACTTGCAAGGTTCTTTAAGTAGTTGATGATCTTTGTGTTACCTACTTCTTCAATAGCAACTATTAGTTGATCAAATGTTTCAATCCATGCTGTCCATTGGCACCAATATTCTGGTTTTTGGCCGTGTCGAATGGCAGTGGTGCTTTCAGGAACGCAGCTGCACCGCATTTGTTGCTCTTTTCTGCAGCAATTGGAGAAATTTAATTCCTTGAAGACATTTTGAGTTACACTGAATGCCATCAGCTGCCTTTTCTGTCATTTCCGCCTGAACCAATAGCTTTGCAGACACAATCTCTGTATTTGTGTTTGAGCCGCCTCACAGGATTTTTAGGTTGTAAGGCTAATTGTCTATTCTTCGCAGGTGAGTAGGTGTTCATTTCTTGTACCTGATTGCCGCTGCCTTTAGCATTTCTTAGCACCTGGTTGTTTCTGACTATAGCACTTTCTTGCACCTGGCTGTCACTGCCTTTAGCATTTCTGCTTTCTATAGACGATGGCTCTGTGTTACACTATGGTGCAGTATCCCTTCTTTTGGCCTTACCAGTAAGTTTTTGGCATGCTTTCTGATGGTGCTCCTCTGTAGGGCCTTCAGCTTCTTCAAAGGCATTGTACGAGCTAGAGTGGCACACTGACTGGATATACACAAACTGTAGCTTGCTTCCTAAGGTGCACATGGTACTCACAAACCGTTTGCTGGACTTTGGCAACCTCTCAGCAAGAGTAGTCTCGTTTCTTCGGGGCACAAATCCCCTACTTGTCGCCAGTTTTGCATCCACACAAATGGCTACAACGTACATGGAGCTCTGTATTGTACGTCTTTATTCTTCAGCATGCAACTGTTAACTAAATGCACTGTGTCATAGACTTTACTGACCAGACTCAGGCACACCCAAATACCTCTCAACTAATTATGTAACTTTGTAAGAAGTTTGCCTAGGACCAGAAGTGTCCTACAGCACCTAACCATACAACACTACACCTCAGTACTTGCTTTCTGCCATCATAATGACCTAATAATTCCATGGACCATATACTCATGATCATGAATGTCTGTCTCAGCTGCGTATAGGGCCACCTTGCCTCGCACACCACCCCTGGGCTTTCTTGGTCATGCCTCTCAGCTTCTAAGGAGATTTCCATCTCTGAGCCTACATTTAGCCCAGCCCTTTTGCAAAATATGGCAACACTCTATTAAGTGTGGAGACTCTGTATTCATAAAGATACTACTCGCAAAATCCCATTGTGAATAGCATACAATAGGAAACGGACACGAAAGTGTAAGTTTAACTTTGTGAACAAGGCCCTATGTGTTTCTATTTTAACTTTTTCTCCACCGTCATAAGTTCCAAATACCTACTGAACTTGCATCTCATTTGCTTTGCCCCACTTCTACTTAGTTTGCTTCTCCTCTGCTGTCAGTGCTCTTTTAAAACATGTTCTCATTTATTTTTACATTCTTCAAAGATTCCACCCAAACTGTTGCTGGTTCAGCTATATATCCTAGTAGCACTTATAAGTTCACCCGTACATAATAAATTTTGCAATCATTATGAATTAAGAGCATTCTTTAGCAGAGAGAAATAGGAAACAGTTTCTCATGCTTACAAAACACTGAAACATTAAACATATGACAATTGAAGACATAATTCTTCTATTCTCATTCTTAGGCTTCGCTACAGGCTTCTTTAGTTGTCTGAAAGTCCCCTTGTTACCAATACTTAAGAAAGTACATACAAGAAGCAGTACAGTGAAAGAGCGGCATTTCGGTCAGTCCATTTCAGGCACTGGCTTTAATGGTTTGCCATTGCTTGGATGGGCTGTCCATCAAGCTAATTTAGTGGAGGGTTACAGTAGGATTTGATATTCGATGTATTGATGTATTGAGTGGGGTTGTGTGGGGCTACAACAACAGTTTTCACACACAATCGTGGATGTGAAAGAAAACATTGTAGAGCTAAGCCAAAGTATTAGTTTACACAACAGAAGATAGAGGGAAGGACAGATGTGTAGAATGAAGAATGGGTACATAGATTGAAAAAGACGTAAAAAAGAATTGAGAAAGTAACAAATGGAAGACAAAAGATGTTAACCACCCCCTCCCCTTAGTGCTTGGATTGCTTGCACCACTTGCTCACACAGTACTCTTTTGGTTTAGTTCTGTCGTGTTATATTTTGCTGGTTATTCCCTAGCTCAAAGCTCAGATCTCTCACATGTCTGCCTCTAACCTTCATGTCTGCGTTAGAGTCATCCTCACCAAAGTGAACCATGTCCTGGACATCTCTCAATCTAGATTCTGAAGCAACCACAGCATCAAGACCACACTCCTCTGTGCCACCAACGACATCCGTTCCCTTCTCGACCAAGGCAAAACCACAGCCCTCATCATGCTGGACCTCTGGGTAACATTTGATACCATCTCCCACCACACTCTAATCACGAGATTCCATGACGCTGGCATCAGCAACAAAGCCCTGGACTGGATCCACATCTTCCTTACCCTCCAAACACAGCGAGTCACACTATTTCCATTCATCTCAGAACCCACAGAGATTAGCTGCGGAATGCCCCAGGGTTCCTCCCTGAGCCCCACCCTCTTCAACATCTCCATGGCCCCCATCGATGCCATTGTCAGGAACCACAGATTCAACATTGTTTCCTACTCGGATGACACCCAACTGATCCAGGTAGTTGCCTTAAAATCAACTTGGACAAGACTGAAGTATTCATCTTGGGACCCACCCCCTCAGCTTGGGCTAACTCCTGGTGGCCCACAGCATAGGGAACCTCCACGTACCACCCACGTAACCTCTGCATCATACTGGACTCCTTGCTCACAATGAACTGCCAGATCAGCGATGTATCCCCATCATGCTTCCACATGCTTTCTTTTCTTTGAAAGACATTCAGATGGATCCCCACAGAATCCAGGAAGATGGTCACCCAGACACTCATCACCAGCAGACTCAACAACGGCAACTCACTCTATGCTGGCATCATCCAGAAACTCTTCAGGAAACTACATAATGTTCAAAAACACCACAGCCAGACTGGCCCTCAACACCCCCACCACAGCCACATCAACAAACACCTTTGAGAACTCCACTGGCTCCCAGTCAACAAAAGAACCACCTTCAACCTCCTCACACATGCCTACAAATCTCCCCACAATGCAGGGCCTGTATATCTGAACCAAGGCCTCTCATTCCACATACCCACCAAACAAGTTCGCTCTGCCCATCTGACCCTGGCTACTGTCCCACGGATCTACAAGACCAGAGCCAGAAGAAGATCCTTTTCCCACCTCACCGCCAAGACCTAGAACACCCTGCCTCTCCACCTCAGGCAATCCCTGTTGCTAACCCAATTCAACAAGGATCTCAAGACCTGGCTCTTTGACTGAACCCCTGCACCCAAACAGACCAGCAGTGCCCCTCTCCCCTCAGTGCCTTGAAATCCTTACAGGTGAGTAGCTGCGTTATATAAATCCCTGATTCATTGATTGAGAGTACATTGATTAAATCACTTTCCTAAGTACAAAAAATAAATAGCTGGTACTCTTTCAAAATGACTTTGCACAGGTTTTCCTCACCACATTAGCCACACATCGTTATCACTGGTAACAGTGTTGGTAACAGTGATGAAACCAAAAATACTGGAAATGTAGTTTCTATAAGATAAAACACGTTTCTAATTTTTAAGTTATCAAAATTGTCATTGCATTTGTTCTATGTGTCTAGAACTACTTACAGCCCCATGCTGCATCAAAGTTTCTGTTAAGATCAGTGCCCACACAGTCACTTCCAGGGTTTTTCGAACGATTCTTTCTCCAAAAGCGATCCTAAAAATGAAACCAATAACATTTCTGTCAATATTTGTAGATTGACTCCAGCCAATAACTCTGCAGTTGAAACTTTTTGGGAAAGAAATTAGATAATAATTTTTTTTAGGTCTCACTGAACCAACGTGCATGCGTTGTTCTGCGACATTATAGTGGGCAAAACAGCTCTTGAAACCAGCGAGGATTGTCCCCAATGCATATGAGTTACTCAAGCGCAACGCTTCCCCAGCGCGCGCTTGAGCTCACTTCTTAATCACACCCCATATGGTGTTCCCTTCCACTCACTCGCACATCAAAGGCTGCTGCTCCCCCGCATCCCACCACCAAACACAGGCTGCCTATGGAACTCCCCTCCCACCCCTGCTGCCAGGTTAAGGAGTTCATCTGCGACCCGGTTCAGTCTCTTCCGCTTCCCTTGCCGTTTGGACGATGCATTTGTCCATAGGGTGCCCTCATTTCCACCACTTAAAACAGGCTGCCTGGTTAACGCACCCCCCTTCCCCGCTGCCAGGTTAAGGAGACTGCCCATTCATCATCAGCCTCTCCCAGGGATCACCTCTTCAGCTGCAACAGCCACGGTGATCAGCCGCTTCGAAGCCACGGCTGCAATGGTAATTAACTCCTGGGATCCCGGAAGACTCTGTAGGTTTTTGTGATCATTTCATGCCCTGCACCTAATCTCTCCCTGCGCCATCGCTGCTCCTATCTAAATGGATGCAGCTGTGTGTCTTGTTAACTTTGAAGACACTTTAATATAATTTAGCTTGGCGCAGAGCTCTTTCATGAGCGCCGCGCATTATCTTTTCATTTCTATGTGTGTGCATCTACTTTCCCTTGCACCCCCCACTCCACCGCTCATTATCGTTTTGTCCTGTGCAGCCAGGCGCTGCTTCTTGGTGTGAACTACCAACAGCCAGAGGGAGCCAGCATGCCGTGCTATTTAGTTTTAACATCAACATTCCATTCCAGAGGGACATGGAGAGATTAAGTGATTTGGCAAGCAATACAGTATGTTATGCCTCCCTCCAAGAAGTGAACCCTATTTGTCAGCTTCAAGGGCTGCCGCTCATGCCACATCCTCTTCCCTCAAGAAGAATATAGAAGATGGCTAGCACTCATTTGGAACACACAAGTAAAATGCATTTCCATTATGCGTTCAAAGCAGCCCCGGTCAGCTTGTTTTCAACTGCTCCAGCTGAATTCAGACATAAGGTAAAAACTCGCCATCCATGACAAAGCTTCCGCAATCTTAGAGGAAAAGTAAGCAAAAGGACCATGCTTTCCCAGCCCCCTCACAGCGCTCGCCCCTCGTTTCCTCCCACTCGCTCGCTCCCCTGCCCCCCCCCCCACCCGACTTGAAAGGAAGCCTCTTGTTACACTGCTTGTTCACCTTGTTTCCTTTCTTTCTCTTCCTCTGTGTCTATTATTCTCTGATGTCTGCCCCGGTCTCGTTTCCTTATACACTCTTTCACTCCGTATTTCCTCTCTGCCTTTGTCCTCGTTTCACCCCCTCTAAGTCTGAATCTAACTTTGCTCTCTTGTTCTCTTTTTTTGTTGATACCTTATCTTCCGTGTGTACCAAGAACTGTATTTAGTAAAAGAAATCTAAAAAAGTAAAACCGAGGGAATGGGTACATTGAATGATTTTGTAGCCCAGTTTAATTAAAACGAATTATTCAGCAATCCATCCAGTAATAAGGAAAAAAGCACATCAAACTAACAATAAAGCTCATAAAATGGTGGACAATTGTGCGTGCACTTTAATATGGAATTTTAAAAACACATACACTCCCCCTGCATCAATAACGTTAATTACTACCCTAGCACACTTTGTAGGACCTCCCCACCCTTCTGTACAATGACCAAGCACTTAATATGTAAAAAAGATAGTACAGGCTTTACAAAATCTTCACTTTTGTTCCAAAGTTTCCACTTATGTGGCTATATTTTTTTGTCTTTGTGTATTTCTCTAGCTATACTGAGTTTATTTCTATTCAATTATACTAATAAAAATGTGAGTTGCAGACCTGCCAACTTAATACATTTCACCGTTTGTGGCGGAGACGTGGCCCTGAAAGGGGCGGGCTTCATGCCGAGAACTGCTTCTGGAAGAGGCACTCTGCCCCCATTGATTGCCTCCCCTCGAGGAAAAAAACAACAACAAAAAACAAGTATTGAATTGAATTTTATTGATAACTGTGCGATTGCTTAAAATCTTTACAGTATAAATCACTAGGAACATCAACCCACCCCCCCGGCACATCCATTGCCCAGTAAAACCATATATACAACTTTAAAATAAAATACTTTTGTCCAATCAAAAATTCTGTTAAAAAAAGAAAAGGTTTTGTTGTTCCTTAACTTCACTCCTTCTAGAGTCTAGGGAAAGTGTGGAAGTTCGGCAGGAACGTACTCGCTGCACTGCACAGTGGGTGAGTTCTTCATTGGACCCTTGTCAATTCCTGAATTAATTTCTGGGTCCAATAGTTCAGTTACTATGTGAGAACACCCTAGATTAAATGTAGGCTGACATCGTTAGGACACCGGATGGTGCCCCTTGCACAGTGTCGGGAACCTTAGGGTCTTTGGCCTTTTGATGGAGGTCGAGTGCCATTTTGACTTGATGGGTGAACTTGCCGACCCTAGCCAAAAGACAGGTTGTAGTTTCTGAGAAGCACCAGTCCGAGGCCTCACTGCATGTTCTATGGCCTAGATTCCGTAAGGCCGGGCGCAGCAAACGATGACGGTCGCTGGCCAACTTTGTGCAGCAACACAGCAGGTGTAGCCAACACTCTCTGCTGTAGTTGCATAATCGATACAGAAAAGGGGGTGGTGATGAACAGAGTGTCTGAATTAAGCAGACCACTCTTACCCAGTCCAAAGATCAGGGCTTGATCCATCACCGTTATTTATCTCACTGCCCCATCCCAGCTCAGAACCTGGCTATATGCAAATTAGTCTGTCCCTGGCCCAGTGCATCATGGGAACAGGGCAGACCAAACTACCAAGCCAATTCTTCACCAGAAAGGAGACAAGCTACCGGGGACCGGTTTCTGGCATTTCAGCCTCTTCGGCCCGGCTTGCTTGAATCCTGATGGAGCAGTGAGAAAGGGACTCATGTCTGAGTATACCCTGCCACACCTATAGTGGCCAAAAACGATACAGAAAAGGGGGTGGTGATGAACAGTTGCATAATCGGCAGGCAATGGCACCGTCCTTTCGTGCCCATTTTGGATTGAAGTCCGCGATTATGAGGGCCAAGAGGCGCAGATACAGGATTTTCTTTCTCGCCTGGGTTGTTATTGAGTCTTGCATGTATGGTTGGGGTTTGCCAGGAATATAGGACTTATCCAGGGCCGGAGTTAATGGATTATGCCGTAGTGATAAAAGGTCGAGCTCGAACGAGATGGTCTGGACTTGACGCTTTATGGCTTGGGCCCAGGCAGAGTATGGAATTTCGTGAAGGGGCAAGTTTTTGCCCTCGATTTTCAATAGGTCAATGCCTAGTGCCACCTTGGAGTGCCAAGGGGAGCCCACTTCACCAAATATAGTTTTTAAGGAGTGCTTTAGGGTGTTTTCAGGCGCTCTCAGTACTCTGATGTAATATTTTAACAGGTCCCCCAGTAGTGCCAACTCTGGTCATTTCAGGTCTATTTCTAGCCTTAGCCTGTTGTTCCTTACATGTCTAGGGGCCTGTAGCACCATCTTATACGCTTTCGCCTGGGCTGCATTGACCACTTTCTCGAATGCACCTGGATAGGCAATGTGGCCATATGTAATGGAGGGAAGAAGTTTTGCCCTAAGAACTGTAAGCATCGGCTCTACTGAAGGACTGGCCAAGCGATAACTTAAGCGTCTTAAAGACAAAATAGTTTTGTCTACTTTTGGTTTTAGCTCCTTTAGGTGTTTGACTGCGGTGGCCCTCTCGGACACCCAGATTCCCAGATAGTTATAGGATGAAGCGGTAGTGATTCGATGTTCCCCCAAGGCCCATGTTGCTTCTTTTTTACGGTGATATTTGCCGAAGATTACTATCTTCGTCTTACTCACATTGATGCATAGGTCATTTTCCTTGTTGTACGTTGCCAGGCTGTTTAACCGCATGCGTGCGGCCGCTATTTTCGCGCTGTGCGGCTTTTTGTGAAAAGCCGCGTTACATGACGAGCTGAGCTCGTCATGAGCATGCGAGCGGCGCAACTCATGACGAGCTCAGCTCGTCGTGCGCATGAAAGGGGTTAAAGCTCTTTGAAGACCCACCCTAGTGTGGTCCATGACCACCGTGTCGTCAGCGTACTGGAGCGTGCCCAAGACCAGCTTCCCCAATCTTGGAGGTGCTAAGTTGGCGTCTTTCAGAGCTTGCCCCATGTCCGCAGTATACAAGTTGAAAAGTAGGGGGGCCAGGACGCACCCCTGCTTAAGTCCAGAGTTGGTGTCAATTCTTGCTCTTGTAATTGTTGGACTTAGTTTCACCTGGACCCATGTCCCCTCATAGAGTGCTTTTATGGCTTTTAGCAGGGCTTGGGGAAGCCCCCAGGACTCAAGTTTTGCCCATAGCCGACTTCTGTTCACTCGGTCGAAGGCCGTGGAGTAGTCTATAAAACAACAGTACAGAGGCAACTAATTCCTCGTGTTGGCCTTCTTCGCAAGGTAGGAAAGCGCTATGATGTTATCCAGGGTGGAACTGTTAGCCCTGAAGCCGGTCTGTGAGGGCGGAAGAATACCGTTCTTATCCACCCAGGCCTCCAAATCCCTTAGTAGGAGGCAGGCGTATAACTTGGCATCTATATCTAAAAGGGCTATGAGCCTGTAGTTGGGCGGGTTCGAGTGGTCACCCTTCTTGTAAATGGGAAATAGGACTGAGCCTTTCCAGGAGGTTGGCAGAATTGCAATAGCAAATGAGTGATTGAATAGAGGGGTGAGTATGGTTGCAAAAAAGGCTGAGGCGGCTTTAAAAACCTGGGCAGAGATTCCATTAGGGCCGGGAGCTCCGTCGTTTCTGATGGCCTTAATGTACTTTAAAACCTCCTCCTCTGTGTACTTTGCGGATAGACTCTGTATTGGGACTTCAATTGGCGCGCTATGAGTTTCAATGGTTGCAGCTGCCGCCTTGGACCAATCTGGACTGCCAGGGTTAGCCCGGTTAGACTCGCGGGTGTACAGCCCCTTAGCATATTGGGCCCGATTCACAGAATGAACTTAAGACTAAATCCTAAACTTACTACTATTTGGTATTCACAGAATGCACTTACTACTTTCGGGATTCACAGAGTGAACTTACTACTTTCGGTATTCACAGAATAGATTTAAGACTACTAACTCTAAGTCCGAAATCGGGGAGTAAATTCTGGCCCGGAGGCGGAGCTTCCGGCTTGGGGGCGGAGCTTGCGGCCCGAAGGCGGAGCTTCCGGCCTGGAGCCGGAGCTTCCGGCCCGGAGGCGGAGCTTGCGGCCCAGAGTTGGAGATTTCAGCATGGCAAAAATCCCCACTTCCGAGCTGGAAGCTCCGCCTCCAAGCCGCAAGCTCTGCCTCCAAGCCGCAAGCTCCGCCTCCGGGCCGGAAGCTCCGCCTCTGGGCCGGAAGCTCCACCCCCAAGCCAGAAGCTCCACCTCCGGGCCGGAATTTACTCCCCGATTTCGGACTTAGAGTTAGTAGTCTTAAATCTATTCTGTGAATACCGAAAGTAGTAAGTTTATTCTGTGAATCCCGAAAGTAGTAAGTTCACTCTGTGAATCCCGAAAGTAGTAAGTGCATTCTGTGAATACCAAATAGTAGTAAGTTTAGGATTTAGTCTTAAATTCATTCTGTGAATCGGGCCCATTGTTTCCACACATTCCCTGCAACACTGTTTTCCTTATGCACGCCACTAGAGGTCAGGCTGTTGATATACCGCCATAACTTGCTGTTATCTTTTTCTTTAATTAAAGAAAACACTGTTAGCCAGTTTTGTTCTGCCCGCAGCCTTTTCAGGTCCTAGACTTTCTTTTTATAGCTGGCTCGCAGGGCAGAGATAGAAGACCTCCCTGGCAAATGATTGCCTTTCTTTTTTTGCCCTGATTGCCAAGTTAAGTGCACGCTTGCTCTGTGTCAGACTCCGCGATTTTAAGCGTCTTGGCTTGGTGTTATTGTGACTGTGTTTTAGTTGGTTGGTGTTACCCAGGCGTTTCAATAAATCCTTGGTCAATTTTTCCCAGAAGTGTGTGATGTTCTCTATATCTTGTGACCTGAGTTCAGCCTCCCTGCTGGCTACATAGTCTGACAGTCTGTGGCTAAGGTTGGACGACCATTTAATTCTTTTGAGAACTAGATGATGTTTTTCGCCAGTAGTTGTTCCGGTTAATACCTGAGATTCCACCTGTTCCCGTGCAAGATTAAATGTGGTGCGGAGGGGCCTGTGGTCGCTTTCTTCTCTGTCGTCCACAGTGAAGTCGCAAAGTTTGTGAGCCAACTCTTCATTAATGAAAATATAGTCTATAGTGGAGACATTCCTAAAAGTCGGTTTGGCGGTCCATGCGGGGTGGCTCATTGTTTGTATTCCATGCGTTGATTGCAGTTTGAAGTTTGAGAGAAAGTCAGACAAAGAGGCTATCTTCTTGCTTGGGGGTGCAATGGTGGTCAGACCCAGGCCTCTTATGTTAAAGTCGCCCGCGATTATTACATCATGGTGCACAAGGCTTATAAGTAGATCTTCCAGTTTGGTGGTAAGTGGTTCCATGGCCTGGGGTGTTTGATATTTAGTTGGATTGATGTAACAGTTGATTAGTAATAGGGGGCGGGACTTTTGGCCCGATTTCAACCCCTCTATTGTGATGGCTTGGAGGTCAGGTGACACCAATTTTAGTTCTGTGATCTTAAGTTTACAGGCATGGCTTACAAAGATGGAAAGGCCCCCTGACGGGTGTCCAAAGATCGTCCTTTTGGTTGCTGATTTGAAGAATTCGTAAAAGCCGCCTATTGGAGTGGTTGTCCTCGCCTAGGTCTCCTGAATGCACAATATGTCCCCCTGTGCGAGGTAGTTACGAGTGGCCATGTCCCTAAAAGCATTACTTAGCCCAGCTATATTCCAGGAGATGATGGTTAGCTTGCGATCTTGACCCCTAAGTGGGTTTGAGCAGGCTCTGTTTTCATAGGTAAGTATTTGGTTAGGGACCCTGTCTCCATGTGTCCACCGTGTGGTGCGGTCCTTCCTGCAGCCGCTGCACTCTCCGCTGCCTGTCTGTTTGCAAGATGTTAATATTTAGCGGGGTTCTTCGTCTCCCTGTATTCGTCCCCCCGTCTGGGCTGATGAACCTTGTACCTTTTAGGACAGAAATAGGTTCTTGGGGGCCGTGAGTGGGCATGAGGACGTGTGGATATTTTGGAGCTCTGAGGACAGTGACTTCAATGCCCCATTCTGCGAGTTGTATTGCTTCGTTGAGGACAGCCTGTTGGATTTGCTGGTTGACAAGTCCAACTAAAGTAGAGTCACCGTGAGTGTCTGTCTCCAGACTCTTAAACATCACCCACTTGATCTTCTCTGAAGTGATTTGTGCCAGGGAGTCAATATGACCGAAGAGACGGACGATGTTAGACCTGTTTAGAATGTCAAAGGAGCCTTTAGCTAGGTATCTCGGAGTAAGCAGCACCTCATAAGTTTCTAGTTGGTTTTTATGTTGAGTGGAGCATCGAGTCTGCCCTTTTCCCAAGAAGATGTGCCTCTGATGATTTAGGTTTGGAGGGTTTTTATGGGTGTCTCCTGGCTGCTGTCTAACTGACGCCACATTCGGTAGTTCTTCCTCTCTTGGCGGTCCTTGCCGCTTGCCCTGGTTTGGATTGATATTTAAAAGGTTGCTATATGTGTCTCCTGGTTGCTGGCTGCGTGGCGCCTCATTTGGTAATCCTTCCACTCTTGGCAGTCCTTGATGCTCACCCTGGTTTAAGTTAGGATTTGTTTCTATCTTGTGTTGGCGGGCCCAGCCTGAAGCAATAGGTTGTGCTCCGGCTTCCTCTTGTGATGTCCTCAGTTCGGCCTCCTCATTGGTTTGACCCTCCCAGAGGAGGATTTGATGTCTTTGGGCCTCTCCTATGACGGGAGGTGCGTCTCTGGTCATCCTGGCCTTAGATTTCTGTTTGGGGAGGAAAATTGGATAGAGTGGTTTTGAACTGCTTTTAATTTCTGTGGCACCGGAGGTTTGTGTTACCGATAGTATATATCTGCTTTTGGCTTTGGATTTCTTCAGTTGTTTCTTTAATCTTTTTTTGGCCCTCCTTGAGAGCGGAGCTTTTGCGCCTGCCGGTGCGCCTACAGCTTTCTCCGCCGGAGGAGCAGCGAAGAATGAGTCGTCACTTGTGTTGTCAAGATCCAAGACCTCATGGTCCCCATTCCCTTGTCCCACAAAAGTAATGTTATTACTAGGCCCAGCCGATAGCTCCTTAGGTAGGCTGCTATCCGCAGTGCGGTGGTTGGTCATTTCAGCGTGCACTGTCGTCAGGGCTGATAACTTTTGTGGGTCATGTGCTTGAGAAATCATCTCTCCTTGTCCCTTGGCTAGTGCCAGCATGTCCTTTAGAACTTCAGGCAAACCTGCCCATTTTTCAATTATGGCAGCGCAGGAGTTTATGTTGTCTGCGTTAGCGTTATGGGTGTCGAGTAGAGCCTCTAGTTTTGCCAACTTATCATCTTGGCGCATTAGGTGCTGGGCAATTGAGTACAGCAGGTCGATTTGTACTTCCATCTTCGTGGACTGCCATAGCAGTGCCCTGGCCATTGTATCCTGAACTTCTCTTATGGCAGATAAGTTTAACTCTTTGAAAGTGACTTCTTCAGTTACATCTTGCTGATGTATTCGTCCCAACGGGCACCATCCCTCCGTTTGTGCTGTTCTTAGGGCATCAATTCTTCCTGAATTTATAGGTGTTGCTTCGAGTGTGCGTTCAATGGACTGTTCTAATTTTTGCAGAAATGATGTTGTTAGTGCGTCCATACCCAGGGAGGTTGTCTTCTGATTTGCCCGGGGTGTCTCCATTATCCCCATTGTGTTCGGTCGCTTTCCTGTTCTCTTTGGGGAAATGGCCGCGAGTGCCTCGTTTTGTTCCTCAGTATCTTTCTCCACGTTCTCCCCCACTGTGGGTCTCGCGTGAATGTCGGCTGTGATCCTAATCGGGCTCTTCGCCCTGACGGCAGGCTGAAGACATGTATCGGGATTCCCGGATTTCACAATGATCGCAAACTCGCAAGAATTGAGACCCCTCTGGTCCTGATTGGTCTTTGGTGGCCCCGGTGTGGAGACGCTCACAGACTCTCCTTGTCTCTCATCCCAGGCAGTTGAGCCACTAGAGGCCTGAAAAAATGTGTGATGAGTCCTTGTGGGAGGGGATTGCCATTAACTGTTTCCTGGATTTCATGGGAGCTTATGCTCCTTGTTATCCTTCTTTGTGCTGAGCATTCAGGGTTCGCCTCCTCCGCCGTACTAGACGGGGTCTTTTTAAGCGTCATCCTTGAGTGCTGTAAACTGGGGTCCTACTCTACGCGATGTGGTTTGATGCTGGTGAGCCTCCTTGTTGGAGTATGTTAGCTGTATTTGATTTAAATGACTTGTGTATGTGTCTGGCTCTACACACACGCACAACTGAAAGGGGGGGGCTAAAGAGTCCAGAATCTTTATATCTTTGTAGCAGCACGTCGTCACCTGTGTCTATTCACTTAGCAAAGGGGGGGTGCGGGGGCTTCAGGGTCACTTTTAAGGACGGCAATGATCAGGCCTGAAGAGGGTGGCTGCAGAGGCGGCTGGGACACTGTTTGACACTGCTGTTAAGCCACAAGAAAAACAAAGAGTGTCACTGTAAAACTGTACGAGTTTGTGCAGAGTCAGGGGCAGGCTTTATAAGACTTTATAAGATTTCTGTTGATAGCACTTTTGCGGTTGTTATACGTCTTAAAGGAGAAGTTTACACGTCTTAAAGGGGGAGGGGGAGGGCAAGCGGGGCACACGGGGGAACCACAGGCTGAGAGACCTGGTCAGACAGCCCCTCGGTCCGCTCCCCAGGCTCTTACTTTGCAGCCGCTTCTATCAGCGGCCGCGCTCGCCTCCACCACTTACCTCCCACATGGAGAGATGCTGGGCCGCTACAGATGCTTCTTGGTGGGCAGTCGTACGGATGCAGCTCACGGGTGCGCTCTACTGGCAGCAACAACGAATTTGGCACT
Source organism: Lissotriton helveticus (assembly GCF_964261635.1). Taxonomy (NCBI): domain Eukaryota; kingdom Metazoa; phylum Chordata; class Amphibia; order Caudata; family Salamandridae; genus Lissotriton; species Lissotriton helveticus. Next base: position 231,240,913 of record NC_136072.1, on the reverse strand, counting down.
GCTTCTTTAACTGGTCTGTTTTCATGTGACCAGGTGGGCCTTCATTTCGTTCTCCCCTACTCCGGGTCGGAAAAGAACTCCAACTCGTCCAGCAGATTGACTTTGTCTCCTTGGCTCTGCTCTGCTCAGACTGCCACCACACACCGCTGCCGGCCCTCCCACCGGACCACCTGATGCTCGGGGAAGGGTTCAGGCAAAGATGAGTTCGGCCGGTGAAATGGTGAACTGGTGAGCTGGAACAGGTCCACGCCGCTCGCACGCCACTCTCAGGACTTCACTGCGTTTGTGTTTGCGCCGTGCTCCGCCGTGCTCCCTACTCTCCGCGGTCTCTCCTCACCGCTCTGCTCACCGGACACCTGCTCTCACCCCCGGTGGTCTCGACGGTCTTTTGCACGGGTCTGTGGTCGCTCCTGATTCCGGTGAGGCCCGGGGCCCTGCTACTGCTGCTGGTGCGCTGCTCTGCACGCCGCCGCCACTCTCACTGCTCGCGCTGCTCACTGCTCACAGAAAGGCCACGCCAGGCCACGTAACAAACGCTTGCTGAGCTGCAGACGATGTCCTGGGTCCTTTTCACACTTCTTAATTGACATCAGCTACTCAGAGCCTCCCAAAACAGCTGAAAATAAACTATTGTGCAGTGGTCTCCAGCAGTTTCCCTCCCACCGTGTGAGAGGGCAGTCGATATCGTGTGGCACACTGTTGCATGGTGTGAGTTCGAAGGTCTGGAGATTTAATGTATTGTAAACAGATGTTGATATTATTAAATTGTACTCCTCCGATGCTCCCTGCCTGGTTACAGTCTTTTAAGCCAACAAGCTGGTTGAAACGGTTGTAACTTGACTATGCTAGGTCGGTCACAGCACTACAGCACGCGAGCCTACCTGCACGCCGGACCATCCACCAGCCTGCCTGTTAGCGTCCAGGGACCCAGGTGACTCCTCTGCCTCACAGAACGGGGACCCAGTGCCTCCTCCACCGCGCCTGCTGCCTGCTGTCTCCTCCCCCCGCTGCAGCCCTCCACCACCGGGCCTGCAGCCGAGCAGGGGGAGTAGAGACTTCAACTCCCAGCAGCCTCCGCGACGCGAGCGGAAGTCGCGTAGAGGCTTGGCGCCCGGAGGCGCTGCTTAAGGGGCCGGCCTTCCCGCGTCGCGGGACCGCGCGCGGGGCCAAGCCCGGGCAAAGGGCGGGCCCTCTGCGGCCCTCAGAGGCCTGAGGAGACTGGGCTGGGCACTACCCCCTGGCCAATTTCGCAGTGACCACCAAGGTAATACGTTGTGTGATTTAATACATATTGCAAATGGCTCCAACTGCTTCTAAACCCACCACTAAGAACATGGTTAAAAAAACGCCTATTAATACACGTTCGGTTGCAAGGACCACCGCTCAAACTAAAACACCGTTACCAACGCTAACTGCTATTGATCGCATGCTTCAACAGACAATCGTAGTGGTAGCAAATGCCATCGAAAACACTGAGAGACGACTGTCTCTACCACCTAGCGCATGTCTAATTCACCGCACACCACAACCTGTTGACAGCACTGTATATAACATTAACATGACAGCATTATCAAACGACTCCATTCTGATGCAATCTTACACAGGCCTTCCAGGAACTGTGCCCCCACCCACAGAAGATATTCCCACACCCCCCACAATATCCCAAGATAGGGACAGTCGTCTGTCCCTAACCCCTAATCTACAGATCAATGTTACATCACCCGAGGAACTGGGCCCTAGTATTGCGCCTAGCGCATCATTGCTTAACTGCGATAACGCAGACACTATGCATACAATAGATCTAGTCAATAATAGCAGCGATAATAGTACAACCAACCGGGGCACTGCCCATCGTAGAACCAGACGCACTCATATTAGGAAACTACAGGTCCCCTTTAGGGGATGTATGAAACATAAGGGCAAAAGAAAGAAGATCATTTTACCAACACCCCCCATAGAACAATCTAATGGAAGTGTACAGCCGGTGCCAAATCCAGGACCTGCAGTTAATATGGAGCCCATACTGGTCCAAATTATGGATGCTATGAAGCTCCTCATTGCTCCCCTAAACGACAAACTCGAGCAAATAGGTAAAAAAGGTGGAAAATCTGGAAAAACTGGGCCTAGCTAAATTAGATATCCTTGAACACCTAGGCCCACAAATTACACAAACTACCCAACCCATCCCAAATGTACCGACCGTGAATAAGGCCAATACGACTGGCCATATTGTATTTAAACCACAGGCTCCACCTGTGAGAAATACGAATCCCCCAGCACCTACCGGTAAAACCACAAATTTACAAAGTGGCGTCACCAACGGCCCATCTTCATCCACCTCTCACAGAGTAAATGGGGAGGTGCCCAAGGACTATACCCCAGTAAGCAGGAACCCACCGGCGCGTAGCTACTATAATAATATTATCCCCGCCGTGATCAATCTCCCACCAGAAAGCAGGCCTTTGGTAGCAATTCTTGCCAATGTACCAAAACTCAAACCCTCCCAATTCGAAAACAGCGAAACCCTCAAAAACAAAATTTTACACTGGCTTGTCCATAATTGTGGTTTCCCCTTAAGTGGTGCAGGCCAGATTATTTCAACTCAAAGGGTAGGGTGGGTGGGCCCTAGTAAAAAGGAAATAAACGGGGATTGTGTAATTATAAATTACAAAACCACTGAATGGGCACGAGACTCCATCTTGAACGCGCCCATCCCTTCTGACAATGACTACAACACAACCCTGTTTCCTTTGGATTACTTTTATAGAAATCTGGTGGGGTTTAAGACTCCGGTGCAGAATTTTAAACATCCTAGAGCAACTAATACACCTTACCCACCTGCACAGCAGGCACCTGTACAATTAGCTGGGTATCCTTCGTACCCTTCGACCCCTCATGTTTTTAGCAATCAGCATGTTCCACAACCACCTATGGAATTGTACAGAATGCCTAACCCCAACTACCTCAATTACCACAATACAATCGGGTCTGGAAATAACATCTTTGATCAATTCGCTGTTCCAACATCAAACAGATTCCAGGTGTTCAACTCCCTCGATGAAAACGACTGACTCCCGGATACACTTGTTGGAGAAAGTGAAAGTGAATCTCATATAGACACTTCTGCCCTAAGTTCAAACAATCTAACCATGACAGTCAACACCACTTGCACCTGCCCGGTTGAAATCCCTCCTGCAAATGAACCTCCCATAGAGAACCCTATAATCAGCCCTAATGAACTGTCTATGATAGTTAACAGCACCTGTACTGTTGTAAACCACCTAGGCGACCAAATACCACCGCCAGCCACAACAGAAATTATTCCACCTCATGTATCCAGGGAAAGTTCATTGAGGGTTATCACGTGGAACATAGCGGGCCTAGCTTCCAAGGTAAATACACCCGCATGGGATGACTTCCTTAAACAAGGCTATGACATCATATGCCTACAAGAAACCTGGGACAGAGCTGAAGTATATGTCGAGGGATATACCTCCTTCAACGTGCTGGCTGTGGCTTCGCAGGCTGGCCGAGCCAAGGGGGGGTTAGTGACCCTGCTATCCACAACATTGACCGAGTTCTGGGTCAGTAACCATGCAGTTTTGGGAGACTATGCTTCTGTTTTGCGTGTGGCCCATAATGGACATAAAGACTTAATAATAGTGAACTTTTACAACAACATCGCCGGCCACAGACAGGGGTTGTTTATCTCTGATATCGAGCAGGCCATCGATGCAATGTTATTAAGCTCCTCTAAACCAGCTGTAATCCTATGGGCCGGAGATTTTAACATCAAAACGTGCACTTACGCACTTAAAGGGGCTTGTGGTCATAGGGAGGAATATTCAGGAAGGGAAACTACATGTGTTTTCAATCATTTTCCGCACAACATCCTAGGTAGTGCCTTGAATAACCTACTGGCTAAATATGATCTGGAACTTCTTGAATGTAATATGAATGCAAACAATGTCAGATGTCCAACATTCCATGGAAGGAATAGCCAATCCTTTATAGACCACATCATCGTATCCGGCTCTGCAACATACATAAATGTTTGGGTAATTGAACAAACGGTCAGTGACCACAACAGTGTATCTGTCGAATTATTGGGCTGGGGGTCAAAAAGGAACTCCTATGGTCAACCTATTCAGAACATCTCCGTAGGAAGGCCAAATGGGATGAGGGTGAAATGGACAAAAGTTGACCCTGCCAAAATTGTCACCAATGTAATTACTAACTGCTATGGAGAAGTGGAGTACTGTCTATCCCCAACACCATGCCCAGAAACTTTGCTGTCTAAATTTCTAATCATTACACAAACCGTCGAGAAATCATTGACACGCAAATCACGGGAGCCAAGAAAAGTTAAGACAGTGTGGTTTGATGATAATTGTGCCCAGTCACTAAAAAGGCTAAAAATTTCGCTAGATGCCAAACCGAGAGACCCCTGTAAGATAAGGGAAGAGCGTTACAATTACAAAATCGCACTAGCCACTCGGAAGAGAGAACTACAGGACGAGGCATGGGCTAAATTAGATCAGGCTGCGGAAACAAAAGACCACAAACTCTTCTGGGACACTGTAAACAGCCCGTTCTTAAAGAACGACAACATTCCCGAACTTACTTCGCATGTCAGCTGTCAAGACTGGATTATACACTTCACTGGGATTTTTAACTCTGATTGTTCCTTTGATTGTACTTTGGCCTCAGATTCTAATGTTCTAACTGTAATGCCAATCAATTTTAAATGGGAGAAATTATTGTTTTCAGTATCTTTAAATGAGGTGCGGGATGCGATAGAGAAAAGCAAGGGGGGGAAAGCCCCGGGCCCAGATGGGGTCCCTGTGGACTTTTTTAAATCCAAGATTGATTTATGGGCCCCTATTTTAACACGCTATTTCAATGCTGCTATTGAGGACGAACTACCTACCTCATGGGGTCAATCTATATTGGTGCCACTTTTCAAAAAAGGTTCAAGGGCCGAAGCACGTAATTACCGCCCAATTTCCCTTTTGGACTCGTCACTAAAAATACTGAGTTGCGTGCTTCTGGGAAGATTAGAGTCCTGGGTCGAGGACAATAATGTCCTGTCACCAATTCAGTACGGGTTCCGTAGGGGCATAGGAACCATGGAGCAGTGTGTGAACCTTGAGCTTATCATCGGCAAGTACACAAAAGCAAAGGAAGGGAATTTGTTCATGTGCTTTGCCGATCTAAGCTCAGCATTCGATCTAGTGGAACACACACTGCTCTGGCCAACATTACTTGCTATGGGCCCCCCCCCCGAAATCATTCATTTGCTGGCCAGAATGTATAGCAGCTTATCAAGTAAAGTTAGATTCGGACCAAACGGAGAATGCACCCCCTTTTTTAAAATAGGTAGAGGGATTAGGCAAGGGTGTGTTCTCGCACCCTTGCTGTTCTCCCTTTTTATAAACCAGGTCGATCAGTCCCTACAAGAGTCTTTTGCTGATGCCCCTATGATAAATGGTAAACAAATACCCGTCCTCTTATACGCGGACGACGCGGTCCTGATTTCCAGGACCACGAACGGTCTCCAAAAGCTAATCGACAAATTTAATGTTTTTATTAAGGGCAGAAAACTTAAAATTAATAAGGGCAAGACTATGACTATGACCTGTGGGAAGAAATTAAAGAAAAGTAAGCCATTCTTCCTTGATGGGGATAAACTTGAGTCTGTGCAACATTTCTGTTACTTAGGCATTACTTTCTCAGGGGATGGGAGATGGGTAAACGAGCAATCCTGTATAGGCATGAAGATGATTAGAAATACAAACTGGATCTTCAGATTCGCTTCCAAACTAGGGGGGCGTAGAATAAGGGAGATGATTTCTATTTATAACTCCAGGTGCATGTCCTCTGCTCTATACGGAGCAGGGATATGGGGATATAACTCGCAGATCGCCCTCTCCATTCAGCAGGAAGAAAACAAGTACCTTAAACGCTTATTATGTCTTCCTGCTTCAGCCTCCAACGAAATCATTCATAGGGAGCTGGGCATACACCAAGCCACAGACTTGATTGCACTACGCCCCCTCTCCCTCTGGCGATCCATTTGGGCCAAAGATGAAACCAAGTTTACCCAGGAAATAATTTTAGACTGCATTAAATTGGACCAGCACTTAAAAATCCCTTGGCTAAAACACATTTTTCACTGGTATAATTCCCTTTTTGGTCAAGATATTTTTAAAGACACCCCAACAGAATCAGTTTTAACGAAGCGTGACCTTAAATCCATCTACATGGATCATGCAAAAGGGATTAGAATGAAGGGGTATGCTACACAAAGTACTTTTAAATTGTACCTGGAATATAATTTAAGCACAGGATTCCCATCATACCTTACATTTGTCAGTATTAACTCCCATCGCTTCGTTCTGGCACGCCTGAGGCTGGGTATAGTCCACCATCTGGTGGCCTTCCCTACTGTAAAGAAGCCGGGGTCTTGCCCGTGCCCATGCGATGGGAAATCGAAACAGAGTATCTGCCACTTTTTACTACTTTGTAACTTTTATACTGGTTTTAGAAAGTTTTACCTAAAGCAACTATTTTTAGAATATAGTACGTGTGACATAAGAGCTGCAATGCAACTGTTGTTTGACCTGTCGTCCCCAAATGTGTGTTACTGTGTAGCCACCTATGTTCTTAAATGCATCGGGCACAGGAAATCAATCATTATATGATCTCCGTTGGGAAAGACACCTATTGACCAACTGTGAGCTACTGCCAAACCTTTTGCATTTCTCTTATACATGAACTTTGGTTATTATTATGTTTTTAGATCCGGGTATCGATTGTTCCCTCGGTTCTGTACCTCTCTGGACTTATACTTTTTAAACTTTTTGTACATAATTGCTGCTAAAATACGTAAGAGATTTTATAGACATTGCACTTTAGTTACCCTTGCATATTTTTGCACATACTATTGCACTTTATGCCCAGCTTAGGCCTCTCTTCGACTTGTACTACCTCACTTGGCATGTTTTGCACTAGACTTTAAAATTGCTGCTAAATACAACGTTCAATTTTTGCATATTTTGCACATACTATTGCACTTTATGCCCAGCATAGGCCTTTTGTCTAGTACCATCTTACTTGCATGCTCTGCATCAAACGTTTAAAACGGCTGCTACATATAAGTGATTATTCTACGGTATATTAATGTGATATGCTTTGCACTAATTTGCTAAATTGCTGCTAAATACTATGTCCAATTTTTGCATTTTGCACATATTACTGCACTTTACGTCCAGCATAGGCTTCTTGTTTAGTACTATCCCACTTGGCATGCCTTGCACCTTACGTTTAAATTGACGCTACATTTAGTGATTATTTTCTATTTTAGGTTTTTAACTTGATTGGCTGAATTAATGTAATTGTTTTAGCAAGTTTCATCATTCTTTAATCTTTTATAAAAGTGACTTCAATTGTATCCATGAATGTTGCTATATGGTTGTACTTGTACAAACCGAATAAAGCATTTTGAAACCGAAACCGACTATGCTTTACAAATGCTATCTAGCCATTTTAGAAATGGGCTGCTTTACGCCTGGCATAGAGTAATAGCTTTATTTATGATCTAACCGTACTTGGTAATTGCACTTCTAAAGATCCCGCATCCCCAGACATACTTTTGCCTGTCCTTAAATTCAAATGGAATTGAAGGGCCTGCCTGGACTTTCCATTCTGTTATTTCTGTGCTGCAACATAAACAGGGTATGCGCCTATCCTCTTTGGCGTACAACGACTTTCTTTTTTAGCTTTTGACAGATGCTGTCATTGATATTTTCCTATGTAAGAGACGAAAAAACGAGACCGCTAAATCATTTCAGCAGAGAAAAAACAGATACTGTGACAACTTTAGGAACGGATTATGATCGTATTTTCTGTGCAAAGTGAAGAACAGGCCCTTCCATCCCAGCGAAGCCCTTCCATCCCCAATCTCACCACTCTCCACTCTGTCCCCTCCCACCACTATCCCCTCTCAACACTCTCCCCTCTCTCCCCTCCTCTCGCCCCTCTCTCCCCTCCTCTCCCCCTCTCTCCCCTCTCTCCTCCTCACTTCCCTCCCTCTCCCCTCTCTTCTCCTCTCTAGCTCTACCCTCTCCTCACCCTCCCCTCTCCTCACTCTCCCCTCTCCTCTCTCCTAACTCTCCCCTCCCCTCAGTCTCTCCACTCTCCTCTCTCGCCTCTCTCCTCCTCTCTTCTCCTCTCTCCTTTCTCCCCTCTCCCCTCTCCTCACTCTCCCCACTCTCCCCTCTCACCACTCTCCGTCCCTCTCTCACCTCCCTCTCACTTCAATCTCTCCTCTCCTCACTATCCTCACTCTCCCCACTCTCTCCTCTCACACCACTCTTCCTCTATTTCTATCTCACTCTCTCCTGCCCCTTCACTGTCTTGGCCTCTCCACTCTTCCTCTATTTCTGTCTCACTCTCTCCTGCCCCTTCACTCTCTTGGCCTCTCCACTCTTCCTCTATTTCTATCTCACTCTCTCCTGCCCCTTCACTGTCTTGGCCTCTCCACTCTTCCTCTATTTCTATCTCACTCTCTCCTGCCCCTTCACTGTCTTGGCCTCTCCACTCTTCCTCTATTTCTGTCTCACTCTCTCCTGCCCCTTCACTCTCTTGGCCTCTCCACTCTTCCTCTATTTCTGTCTCACTCTCACCTGCCCCTTCACTGTCTTGGCCTCTCCACTCTTCCTCTGTTTCCGTTTCACTCTCTCCTGCCCCTTCACTGTCTTGGCCTCTCCACTCTTCCTCAGTTTCCGTTTCACTCTCTCCTGCCCCTTCACTGTCTTGGCCTCTCCACTCTTCCTCTATTTCTGTCTCACTCTCTCCCGCCCCTTCATTTTCTTGGCCTCTCCACTCTTCCTCTATTTCTGTCTCACTCTCTCTTGCCCCTTCACTGTCTTGGCCTCTCCACTCTTCCTCTATTTCTGTCTCACTCTCTCCTGCCCCTTCACTGTCTTGGCCTCTCCACTCTTCCTCAGTTTCCGTCTCACTCTCTTCTGCCCCTTCACGGTCTTGGCCTCTCCACTCTTCCTCTATTTTTTTCTCACTCTCTCCTGCCCCTTCACTGCCTTGAACTCTCCACTCTTCCTCTATTTCTGTCTCACTCTCTCCTGCCCCTTCACTATCTTGCTTCTGTTTATTGTATTTGCACAAATCTAAAATCTTGGTATATTCCTTTTCAATAATCAGGCATTTTTGTTTATTAGGTATTTATGTTTTTGATGGGTTTATTTATAGGCACGTAGGGCCCGATTCACAGAATTAACTTAAGACAAAATCCTAAACGTACTACTTTTGGTATTCACAGAAGTTAGGATTTTGTCTTAAGTTTGTCTCAAGACAGACTTAAGACAAAATCCTAACTTAAGTCTGTCTTCAGTCTGTTTTAAAACCAACTTAATACAAAATCCTAACTTCTGTGAATACCAAAAGTAGTAAGTTTAGAATTTTGTCTTAAGTTAGTCCACTGAATCGGCCCCTATCTATCTATCTATCTATCTATCTATCTATCTATCTATCTATCTATCTATCTATCTATCTATCTATCTATCTATCTATCTATCTATCTATCTATCTATCTATCTATCTATCTATCTATCTATCTATCTATCTATCTATCTATCTATCTATCTATCTATCTATCTATCTATCTATCTATCTATCTGTCTGTCTGTCTGTCTGTCTGTCTGTCTGTCTGTCTGTCTGTCTGTCTGTCTGTCTGTCTGTCTATCTATCTATCTATCTATCTATCTATCTATCTATCTATCGCCCTCACTCTATCTATATATCGCCCTCACTCTATGTATCTATCGCCCTCACTCTATCTATCGCCCTCACTCTATCTATCTATCACCCTCACTCTATCTATCTATCGCCCTCACTCTATCTATCTTTCGCCCTCACTCTATTTATCTATCGCCCTCACTCTATCTATCTATCGCACTCACTCTATCTATCGCACTCACTCAGCACCACAACTCAGGGACTCCACAGCATCAATCTGTGCAACCATTCAACAACAACTGGTTCAAATATGTTCTCTCAATGTCTCAAACTTTATTACAAATGTCACAAAAAGATGTTAATATTTCACTTCTGTTCTTGGATTTTCGTCTCAATAAAATACACTAAACACAATCTTCACAAAAGTTATTTACAAAAGTTTAAGCTATTTCTATTATAAATTACAATAACTTATCTTATCTTTATTATACAGTTAATAAAAAACGTAATGTACAAACAGAGCAATGCGTGTTAGATTAAAATTTTAAAATATATAAAAACATGATCAGGTTCTTAATGCTAGGCGTTTATGCAGTGCAGTTAAAATGATATTGACGAACTTCCCAGCTCTTGCTAAGGCCTGGGCTGAATTGTTACTAAAGCACAAAGTCGATGCTTCACTGCAGTGTTTCAGTGATTGTTCCCGAAACGACGGGGATCAGTAGGCGACGTCGATCGGTGGCAAAGAATGGGCAAAGGCAAAAGAGGTGGAGCCAGGACTCATGTAAATAGTTGCAAAACCTGCAAATGGGCTGCTCGTTCCACTGAGCCCACTGTGGGTTAAAGTCGAAGATTGGTAGGGCTAGCAGCCTCATGTATAATATTTTGTTGCGAGTCTGGGGGTTGAGGGAGTAGTTAAAGTATAATTGAGGTTTCCCCTTGATATATGATTCATTCAAGGCAGTGAAAAGTTTGTTTTTAGATAGCCCGGCAACGTCAGTCTGAAATGAAACTGAGATGATTTGTTTTGTTATTGGTTTTTTTAACGTTAGCAGAGGAATAGTTGGGTTAATGAGAGAGGTTGGTTCAATCTTTAATGTAGAGATGGCAAGGTGCAACTGTTTGTGCCAAGGGGAATGTTCGTCCTTGAACACAGCTTGTAGTTGCTCTTTCAAAGATTGTCCTGGTGCTCGTAAGGTGTGTATATAGTATTTGATTAGGTCGCCCAGGCAATAGAGGTTTGCGCATGTCAGGCCCAGCTCGAGTCTCATCCTCGACCTCCTCACATGCTGCGGAACGGAGAAGATTTTCTTATAAGCTTTTATTTGTAGGTTTCCCAGAAATGCGTCCATTTTCCCGGGAAAGGCCAAGTGGCCATAGGTAACTGCAGGTAGTAGTTTGGCCCATAGCACCCTTAGGATTGGTTCGGCTGAAGGGCTGTGCAAATGACGATTCAGACGCCTAAGGCTATGGATGATCCTCAAACCCTTAGACCTTAAGTGTCTATGGTGTGCTGCTTGGTTTGCCCTAGAGTTGAACCAAACTCCTAGGTAGTTGTAGCTGGTGCAGGTCGTTATTTGTGATCCCCCTGCTCTCCAAGTAAGATTTTTCTTTTTGTACCTCCCAAAGATCAACATTTTGGTTTTTGATTAATTCATCACAAGATGGTTCTTTGTATTATATTTATTGAGAGCAGTGAGTGATCTTTGCAATCCTGTTTTCGTGTGGTCCATGATGATGATGTCATCGGCATATTGCATTGTCTGTAGGCTCAGCCCGCCCAGTTTTGGGGCAGCCAGGGCTGCGGCTGCCAGTTCCTTTGGTAGATCAGCAGTGTAGAGGTTGAATAGTAGCGGAGCAAGTACACAGCCTTGTTTTAAGCCGTTTTCAGTTGCAATTTTTTGACTCCTAGGTAGTTGTAGCTGGTGCAGGTCGTTATTTGTGATCCCCCTGCTCTCCAAGTAAGATTTTTCTTTTTGTACCTCCCAAAGATCAACATTTTGGTTTTTGATTAATTCATCACAAGATGGTTCTTTGTATTATATTTATTGAGAGCAGTGAGTGATCTTTGCAATCCTGTTTTCGTGTGGTCCATGATGATGATGTCATCGGCATATTGCATTGTCTGTAGGCTCAGCCCGCCCAGTTTTGGGGCAGCCAGGGCTGCGGCTGCCAGTTCCTTTGGTAGATCAGCAGTGTAGAGGTTGAATAGTAGCGGAGCAAGTACACAGCCTTGTTTTAAGCCGTTTTCAGTTGCAATTTTTTTGGACAATGTTTGTGCGCTGGTTTTAATCCTAACCCAGGTGTTATGGTGCAAGGATATCAAGGCTGAGAGAAGAGGAGATGGTATTCCCCAGGAGTTTAATTTGTTCCACAGCGTCCCTCGATTGACCCGGTCGAAGGCTGCGCTGTAGTCCACGAAGCAGCAGAATAGAGGTAGTTGGCAAGCCAGGGTAGCTTTCTGCGATAAGTAGGACAGAGCCATTATGTTGTCCATCGTGGAGCAGCCTGCTCTAAAGCCTGACTGTGAGTGAGGAAGGATGTTGTTTTCGCTGGCCCAGTTTTCTAGTTCCGCCAGTAAGACCCAGGCGTATGCTTTGGCTTCGATGTCTAGCAAGGCTATCAGTCTGTAGTTGGCCGGATTTGAGAAGTTGCCCTTTTTGTGGATTGGGTGTAGGATTGAGCCCTGCCAAGAAGGTGGAATTTTAGCTGTGAGAAAAGCATGTGCAAAAAGGGGTGAGAGGAGTTCTGCCCAAAACTGCCGGAATTTTTTAAAGACTGCTGCAGGTATTCCGTTTGGGCCTGGTGCTCCGTCGTTCTTCATGCGACTGATGATCTTACTTACTGCGTTTTCAGGTAAGGCCAGACCAGAAGTATTGCCGTTGAGTGGGGCTGGGGGCGTAGGGGTGGTTGAACGCTCCCGTGCCGCACCATTATAAAGTTGGTTAATGTGCTCCACCCATACGTTTTCAGGGACTCTGTTTTCTCCGGTGTGGCCGTTGTTACTAAGCTGGTTGATATACCTCCAGAAATGGGCCGGACTTCTATCCATTAAGAGGAAGAACATTTTTAGCCAGGCTTCCTCTATACGTTTGTTCCGTTGCGCCCATGCTCGTTTCTTACGAGCTGCCCTGTGTGGCCCTTTCGTGGATAGCTGGGCAGCTCTTTCTGCTTTTTTCCTGCTATTTAGGCCGTTTTGCCTCTTTCGTTTATTTTCAGATGTTTCCTTGTAAGAGGGTTGCTTGAGATCCTTTATCATCCGTTTTTTTTGAACGGCAGATGAGCCCCCCAGAGCCTGATGTAAGTCACTCAGAAGAGTGGACCAGTGATGCAAAATGGTTTCTGGACCGATAACGCTTTTTAGTAGGGCGTTTTTCGTTACCCAATCGGCCAGTTTTGGGTCTAGGTTAATGGACCATTTAATCCTGCGTGTAAATTGCTCATTTTCCTCGTCTGTGGGTTCGCCTATTGGTGAAAATCTGCAGGATGCGGTGGGGGAAAGACTAAAGGAAGCTCTTAAAGGCCTGTGGTCGCTCTCTGTTCGATGATCGATGTTAAAATCCATTAGGTGATGGGCAAGCGTGTTTCCAATGAACCGATAGTCAATAGTGGAGATGTTTCTATAAGTTGGAAGGGGTGCCCATGTGTGGTCGCTTGCTTTTCTTAGGCTGGAAGCAGATGATATAGAGCTAGCTTTAAATAGAGCTTGTAGATGCGCGACCTCTTTGGCGTAATTGTTTTCATTTGGTGGTTTATCGAGCAATCTATGAGAGGGTTGTGGTTGGGGTATTTAATGAGAAAATCTCCAATTGTGGCGGCCAGGGCGTCCAGAGCTTGGTTTCTCGGATGTAGGGCAGGATTGACATAGCAGTTGAGGAGAAGCAAACGGAGCGAGTTGTTGTAATTTTTTAATCCGTTGATGCATACTACTTGTGTTCCGGTTGAGTCAGATCCTATCATGGTTGCTTCCAGTCTGCAAGAGTGTTTGATATAGACCGAGAGTCCGCCCATTGGCTGCCCAAAAATGTTCTGCCTCGTGGCTGGGACATGGAGTTCATAGTATCCGGGAAGGGCGGTGGTGGTAGTTGCCCATGTTTCCTGAAGGCAGATTAGATCGCCACTTTGAAGATACTCTACAGCCGGGATGTTCCTGATCATTTTCTGGAGCCCGGCCACATTCCAGGATATGATTGTGAGGCCATAGATTTGATTGTTCCAAGTGTAGTCTGTTTTGTCTTTGAGAAAGTCAAAGATACCGTTGAGCTGACTGTCGACCATTTTCGACCTGGTGTCCTAGTTGGTAGTTGAGGGCCTGAGAGCTGGAAATGACCCTTCTCTGGTTGCTGGAGCAAGTGATCCTCAGTTGTTCTTACTGATGAGGAATATTGGCCTGATAGTGTCCAGGGCCCGGATCTTCTCCGCACTTTAGAATGGAATAAGTGTTTTTGGAATTTTCAGCTAGGACATGAGGATATCTAGGTTGAGATTGGGGCCTGATCTCTATGCCCCAGTCTGCAAGTTGATTTGCTTGACGTAGCATTGCTGTCAGGTGTATCTGTTGATTTAGCCCTACCACAGTTGACTCGTCGTGGGAATCGCCTGGCAGACTTAAAAATTTCACCCAGGCGATATCAGCGGATCGTATATGGTTCAAGGATGGAATGTGATTAAACAGACGCAGAATATTTCCCCTATTCAAGACATCGTAGTTGCCTTTAGCGTGGTATCTTGGAGTAAGTACGGCAGTCACCTCTTCTGGTTTTAGGCATTTACTGATCCTTGGGGTGCCAGATGTAGCTTGGCTGTCAGGCACGGGTGTTGGTCTGTGTATTGAAAGAGTACTAAAAGCCGTGGGTCCGAGTGGGAATGTTGCCGTCTGTTGGGTCTATATGTTTGTATTGTATGTAATAATAGAGGGTGGTTGCTCAATAACCTCCAGATGAGACCTTAGAAGGGTAGTTGATGTTGGTAGTCCGGGAGCTGGGCTTTTCCCTGCGCCTAAGGCTACTGCAGGTTCAGGGCCAGTAGGCGTGGAACAGGCCTCGCCTTTTGATTTGTTGTGGGAGCAAGTCAGGGAGGCGGTGGGAGGAGGCACCTCTCTGGTTGGGTCTTCATCGAGGCTCTTGATCTTTATTGATTTTGGTTGTAGGTTAATTGGTGCCACTTCTACATCTTTCTTGCTTGATGTTTTTTTCGTGAAGATTGGGAACAGTTTAACTGAGCTGGTGACTGGATTAATTGTATGTATGCGGGTGGTAAAAGATGCTGCTCGGTTTTTAGATTTTTCCCTCTTTTGTGCTTTCTTGAGCTTTTTCTTTGCTTTCCTACAAAGTGGAGCTGCCTTTTGGTTGAGCACTGTAGCTACATCAAGTTCTTCTATTGTTTGACAGCAATTCGATGGATGTGATACGGTGGATGTAGTCTGCATTGAGAGTGTTGGGCTAGGAACTGCAAGTAAGGTTGGCTGCGGATTTTTTGTTGGACGAGCGGTAAAGTCTGTGGATCGGTCGACTAAGTTATTAGTTGATTCCTTGTGTGAGTTAGTTGACGCCAATGACAAGGAAGGTCCAGTAGGGAATCTTAAAGAGCGAACTGAGTCGACTAAGGAGGTCAGGACAGCAGGTAGATTTGCCCATTGGTCCACGATGGCCGCGCATGAGCATGAGCAGGTAGTTTGCGAGTAGGAAATCTGGTTTGCAATATAGTCCATTTTTTGTTTCAGCTCAGATAGGCATGTTGCTATTGTCTGTAGCAAGTCCATTTGTAGCTCCGTGTTAGAGGATTGCCAAAGTAAGGCTTTAGCCGTCAGATTTTGTAGATTGGAGATTTTTGATGATTCTGGGGCACCCATGAAGCTGGAGTTCTCTGTGTTTTCAGGGGTGTGATGTTGATAATTTGTCCCACTGGATAGTCTGTACAGCTAAGGGGTGGACTCCAGGGTTTGCTCGATTTTGACTTCGAGTTGCTGTAAAAAGGATGCTGAAAGTTCTCCCAGATCTTGTTTTTTTGAGGCAGCCGGGGAGCATGTAGCTGCATTCGTAGAAGAGAGTTGCATGATAGGTGAATGGGGTTGATGTATTAGTGCCTCAGTTGTTGTGGTTCTAGTGTCCCCGCTTGAGGCTGGTTTGGAATTGTCAATGTCAAGTAATTGTTGCGGGACTCCTGGGGCAGATCCTGTGGTGGTATGAGAAGCCAAGTCGAAGCCCGACCTCAGTGTGGTGGGACTGTTGGTGGTTGTCGTGTTATGGTGAAGGAACGATTGGCTGTTAGTCGCCGCTTGGCAGGGGCCCTGAGTAGTTGTTGGTGGAGGAGAAGAGTCGTCCCAGACACTTGGGCTGTTTCCTAAGTGGTCTGTCCTGTCATTTACTGAAAGGTTGTTTAGAGTCCTCGGATGCAGGTAGTTTGTTATGAGGCCTGGGTTGATGGGTTTTTGATTGTTTGAAACATTAGGGGTCCCGGGAAGAGTGCCAGGATTCGGGGCGTTTGTACCATATGTACTTGAACTGTTCGTTATAGGTCCCGCTAAAGCTTCGCCGCTGAGGGCCTCTGCGGCTGATTTTGATCTTGTAACTGGGATCCATGTTGGCATCTTATTGTAGGTGCAACTTAGTTGGTGGTTGGTTGAGCCTGCGATGGTGAAGGAGGCTTTGGATGGCGTCGAGTCGTGGGCTCACAAGGAGTGGGGGTCCAGTTCGGGTTCGCTTGTTGTGCCCCAGTACTCCTGCTGCTGCTTACTCTCGTGCTCCTGTTGCTCCTCAGCTCTCTCTTCCCGCGGCACTGGGAGCGAACTCGCGGCTCCTGCCGCACTGGGATGCACTGGAAGGCAGTTTGTAGCTCCCGCTGCGCTGCGGATCGGCGCACAGATCTCCACCGTGCTGCGGGTCAGCTCGCGGCTCTCCGCCGTGCTAACTTCTCACGTTCAGGTTGGTCGGGGGGGGCGGTAGAGATGGATTCAGGGGGGGTAGAGATGAGTGTTCAGGCTCAAAGTGCCCCCTCGTGACCCCCATCTCACCTCTCTCCACACTCGCGGCGTAGTTGCTCCACCTCGCGGCTCCTCGAGGCTTCTCGCGGGTAGCTGCTTGCACACGCTTCAGGCTCTGGCTGGCTGGTCGCGGCTCATTCCGCTGCAGCTGCAGCCGCCGCCGCTTGCCGTTACCGCTACCAGGCTGTGTGTGTGTCTCACGAGGGAGGGAGGAGAGGGAGAATTATTGCCGACTGTGTCCGCCAGAACCCCAGTGTCGGTGGCGGTGTACGCTGTTCTCCCCGCTCCTCTCGGTGCTCCTCTCAGTGCACTCCTCGCTTCGAATCTGGGCAGTCTCGACTGCATCTCAACAGCGCCCTCTCTGTGTGCAGTATCAGGACTTGGGTGTTACAATAACTTTTATTTAAGTATTAATTATTTAAAAAAATTAAAAGCCATTGTTATTTGTACTAGCAATACATCTAAGTCATGTAAATACAACACATATTGCATTACAAATGCTATAGGTGTCACATTTTCAAAAGTTATAACTATTGGCATTGTAAATGACAAAGCTATTAATTTAGCTATTTTCAAAGCCAACACAGAAATAAAAAAAATCTCATTTACAATACCAAAAGCTCAAAATTTCCTAATGCGAGACCTATTGCATTGCAAATGCTTGTTTTAAGAGCGATATTGGGCTGCTGGAGTTCATGTCAAATAAATGTCAGACAATAGAGGAGCAAATATGTTTTAGGAGCTGTTACATGGGTTTTAGAGGAAGGGGATGCAAGGGACAATATAAGCCCCAGATTTTGCTGTGTAAACAATGCATACAACCGTGCAGACAAAACATAGGCCTCTGAAGTCATGCTACACATTGTCTGTCTCAGAAGCACCTTAGCCTGTGGAGTAAACTCCTTGGGGCTGTGTGATCTTTTTGTTTTAATAATTCATTATTTTCAGTCATTGAGGCGTTGAGCCTCTTCTAAAATAATTATGTTTCTCCACGAGCCGGCAGAGTAAAGGGCAGGAGTAGATGCTCTTTTCTGTTAACGTCATTGCTAGATTTCCTCATTTGGGATAAAGAAGGACTTTAGAAGGCCCAGCATCTAAATTACCTCAAGTGAATATTCACCAAATATGAAGAGGTCTCAGAGTTTGCTCTGGAGGCTAAAATTATGTTTGATCTTCAGCGCCTGTGGAAATATGCATAATCACATATTTAAATCTTATGACTACAAACACATACGTACATATCCTGAGGCATAGTGGGGGATGCGGTTGGGGATTTAAGGAAGGGGCTTGCTTCGGGACTGCTGGACATTGGGGTTCAAGGCGGTACTGCTCTACCCTGAGCATTGCCTACCAGCATTTCCAAATGCATGCTGGGACCTGTAGGCGCTGTTCAAGAGGCGTCTAGGAGGAGGCGAAGGCGATTGGAAGCGACCACAGAGGGCGGAGCAGTAGGTCACGAAGCAGGATGAGGATGGACACTTATTCCGGGATACTCACCTGCTTCCTGTTCGTCACACCCATGGCGCTGAAGAAGGCAAATGATGCCGAAATGCATTCACCACTGCGGGTGTTTGTGAATTTCTTTGCCGGCTGTTTCGGAATAAAGCTGCTTTCCAAGTTTCCCCTGCTGTGGCCTTTTCTTCCTTTGGAGGAGTTCTTCGGATATATATATATATATATATATATATATATATATATATATATATATATATATATATATATATATATATATATATATATCCAGCAAGGATTCCTGCCAATCTTACAGGAAAAGACAAGCCACACCAAGTTGATTTGCAAAGGAATATTGCGGGTTTATTTGGCAAGCAGCAGAAGACGCGTTTCGATCTCGGCTGAGATCTTGGTCACAAGCTGACAACTTCATCAGGAAACTGAATCAGAATGATTTCAACATTGTTCTTAGCAGGACCATGAGCAAAACTGAAATCGAGTACCTTGATGTCAAGCTGGAGATCAAGGACAACAGGGTCCATACTTCCCTCCATCGCAAAGCCACTGCTGGCAACAGTATTCTGCATGCCCTCAGTAGTCACCACGAAAATCTCAAATGGAGCATTCCGTATGGGGAACTGCTGAGGACAAAATGGAACTGTAACAGCAACCAATCATACTTGCTGGAAAGCAAGGTCATTTTGGAAAGATTCAGGGAAAGGGGCTATCCCAATTGGGTGCTCAAGACTGCTCTTAACAGAGCAGAAAAGATAGAAAGATCACAAACCATTGCTGACAACCCCACCAATACTGAAAAGGACAATGATACCACCAGGCTCATACTTATATACAGTTCTGATGCACAGGCTATCAAGAGAATCATTACCAAGAACTGGGGGGTACTCAAATCTGATAATGTGATTGGGGACAGAATCCCAGTGAGACCCAGCATCACTTACTGGCGAGGTAGAAACATTAGAGACATGCTTGTGCACAGCGACATCACGTCATACCCTCCCGCTAACATGCAGGGCCTTGACGTTTTTTACCCTTGCGGCCACTGCAAAGCCTGTACACACAGCAAGAGCTGCATACAGGTCTACTATAATAGGATCACCAAAAGTATCACCCAATTTCTCACGTGTAGCTCCACATTCGTCATTTATGCCATTATATGCACATGTAACAAGTGGTACATTGGGAGCACGACGTGCATGGCAAAGAAACAAATCTTGGAGCACACTTGGGCCATTACCAATTTTGACCCAGAATACCCTGTGGCACGCCACTTTAGGGAGAATCATTTTTCCAACGTCAAGGATCTCAGTTACATCATCCTTGAACAAATTGTAAGAAATCCCAGGGTAGGAAATAGGGTCCTCAAAGTAAGACAAAGGGAGTCTAAGTCGATCATAGACTTCCAAACCAAGTCTCCAGAGTGCCTGAACCAAGAGGAGGAATTGTCAATACATCTGAAAGAATAATGTCTGTTACTTGCGAATGTTCCTCATGATCTTCTGTAGTGTAGTTCCTATTTTCCCAATAGGCTCTGCGCATTGGAATAATACCTTCAATAGTATAGGCCTAGACCAGACGTTAACTAGGTCTTCTATTGTCGATATTAGACTTAAAGTTTTGGGTTTGCCAGCTAGCTCAGAGTTCACTAGAAACTTTCTCGAATAGGCAAGGAGGAGTTGAACCTCCCTGGATAGACAAGAAGGGATTTAGTTTCTGACAACCATAGAACATGACAACTTTGCTCTCCCCTAATCAAGAGTGTATCTCTAGAGTCGTGTGAAAACAAAAGACAACTTATTTTACTCAGTCAGTACGTGCATTCTTAGTCTCACCAGATTGTAGAGAAAAGGAAGAGACGGGCGTGTTCAATAAAAGATGGTATTTATTGATCAGTCTCTTTTCTCATACAAGAGAAATGGATCGATATTATTGCAATACTTATGGTTAAGTAAAGTGCATACAATAAAAGCAGAAGTATAGAATAAAACTGTAAAAATATTTATATGGTTTCTAAGCCATATGAAGGTTTAAAATGGATAAAATAGATACATACACATATACATTTGACTAATCGTACTCAACTGGTGTTTCTAACTAAGCCTACCCCAGTGTACCTGACCTAAGCCTAATACGTGGGCGGGGATAGAAAGTAACAGTTTAAGTTAAGTTTGTTTTGCCAAGTGACTGACTCAAGAATTCTCTGCGAGGGGTTATTTCAGTTCTGTACCTGGAATTTAGGATGAATGAGGGATGGTATCTCTCGTCTCTGGTCTCGATATTCCAGGATGCCTGCGAGGGCTACCCGGAAGCGCCGGAGCTGGATTTCTCGGCAGGAGAAAGGCAGCGTCTCGTTTTCAGCGCGTCAGGAAGGCGGGGCTGCACCAGCGGGGTCTGCTCTGGGCTTCGGCAAGTCTGGCTGCTCCGGTCTCGTCACCACCGCGTGTGTTTGCTTAAGGCAATACCGGTAATATTTATACCTGTAAGGTGCCGAGATTGACGTAAGGATGGACATAGATACGTCAATAAGGATGTCATACGACTTGGTCGTTAGCACATTCTTTTGCTGAAGTTCTCGGTGAAATCAAAACAATGGCCGCAGGGTTTTTCCCAGGTTGTCATAGGTTTGATTTGTTTTGAGAACTCCGTATGCCTTATCAGGGGCTGGAGGAATATCGCTTGTCTAATTAGATGGCAAGCGTTATGACCTAATCAGATAACACGTTCCTGTGCCGTAGTGTGGCTTAATCAGATAACGGTTTCTGCATCATGGGATGGCTGCTAGTTAACTTGTTAACCAGAACAGGGTCAGGAATAGGGGGATCGATACAGAACCTATAGGAATACATCACACCCACTCCACGCTAACTATGGACATATTTACGAATCTATGCATAGTAAAACATACTGTAGAGTATCGTGTATACCTTACCACCCCAAAATACATAAATGCATTTTGAAATTATCAAATATACGGAAAAAACAGTCACATGTAATATATGCACTCAAGCTGTAGAATAATGCTAAAGTAATCACGCATATGTATACATTATTGCTAATTGGTATATGAGAATTTACACATGAAATGGCTCTTAATACAGAAAAAAGGTTCGAGACCATTTCATCACAGAATAAAATAATTATGAACATACCAGCGGGCAGCTAATGTCTATAAAGTATCTAAAAATAGGAATTTTAGTTCTCTAAGAATAGTTCTTACTTTAAGCAGAAGATAAGTGTCCCGAAAAATCGTAAAAATATTTTGGGGCTGCTGAAAAAATTGCTGTCCGTGAACTGGAGGGGAAATTGTTCATGTTATTTTGCTATTCTAGTTGAAGGCCAAATTCAGGGAACGCCGTGTGCTAGCTTGCTCAAAAGTCTCTATTTCTGCTCTGGTGAGAACATCATATCATTTAGACTGTCGAAAAAGCTGTCAACAGCTTCCTGGGAGAGTTCCACTAACTCGGAAAAAGGTGTAACCATGCATTCGTGCGCATGATTGTCTCCATTGACGTTTTGATTAGTATTGCTGACAGAAGGTCGTACCTGATCGATGCTGCTTTCATCTTGAACTTCACTACCCCTTAATCGTAGTGGTGAAGTTTCCACGAATGCCGTCATCAGGATTGGTAGCCGTTGAGGGCAGCACAAAGCATGAGCCGTTATTGGACTCAACAATGTTTCTGCATCCATTGGCGCATCCGATTGTAGCGTCAGACGGGTGTCCAACACGCATTCTTCTCCGCATAGCAAGCACCTTAATACAGGTAAAACACATCGATGCCACATTGGTCGAAATGAAAGAAACCAAGTCATGTTCAGGTCTCTAAGCCGGGATAGTCCCAGGATTTTTGATATCCGGTCCCGGTATCCAATGGCTCGGATTGTTTCTTCCCTTGTCGCAGGTGTTTTGTCTGTGACATGGTTTGCCATAACGAAATATTAGGACCAAGAATAGGATTCCTGCAATTAGTCCCAAAATGAGGGGAAGTCCGCCAAAAATCGAATGGACGAAATCTGGAAAAATACCCAGTATGGCTTTGAATGGTGTTAATGCCATCGAAAATACTGTCTTAAATACTTTTGAGACTCCACTGGTATCAGAAATATTTAAGATTTCATTCAGGATTTCTGCGAAATGTATGGGGGAATTAGTTGATAACAATGAGTGAATCTCTGCAGTCGTCCTTGCGACTAGGAGATCATATGTTTCTTTTGATGACGTGAGCCTGGTCGGCGTCTGTAGAAGCACTGTTTTCATTCTGCTTAAAGTATCTATTCGAATAGAAGTAATTTTCAAGTTAGGCCATGCCCTTGCCTCCCTGTCTGGAAAGGAGCTGGGGAACAATGAGTGTCCACAGCACATGACCTTCGCAGTCGTAGTTACGAGATAAGGAGTCCCGGGCATAAGACTACAACATCTGCGATCCACAATTAGAATGTAACTCCCATTATAGAGTCTTTGAAAGAATGGTTCTATCTCTGTTACAGGTGCGCCTAGCTGGTGACATGAAAGGTTATTTGAGTTCCCTTCACAGGCTCCATGCAAACTAATTCCATTACACAGAAGTGTGCCGCTTAGTGACATCGCACAATTATTGCCACTAAGAAACACTTTCTGTCCTTTATTACTGACACATGCATGTGAATAGGGCAAGTTCCATGTTGTCTTAATGTACCCTTTTCCCAATTTTTCGTACATGCCAGCCTGTATATATTTTTGGCAGTATTGAAACCTGAAGGTTGATATTGGAATATTAATCATCCCATGTATTATCCATTCACTGACAGGTCGTTCTGACATTGTCACTGGTAATCTCTCGAGTTTCTCAATGCTCAGGATTGTATAATCAGCACCCTTCTGTGCCATACTGATTTGTTTATCAGTAAGGTTAAAGATATTGAATAGTGACGTTGTGTTGATTAAACGCCAAGGCACATAGCCTGAACGCAGATTTTGTAACGTCCAGCCAAGCTGTACAATAGAACGCAATTGAGACTGACCGTGTTGTAACAACAGTAAGTCTTGCGATAATATGTCGATTGCTGAAGACACAACGCTGTCCAAAGAAAAAATTCTGGAGGACAGAGTCATTAACCCATTGTCCACTACAGAAAGTGATTTTTCCAAATTAATACGGTCAATTTCCCGTATACTTTCTGCTGTCTCAATTTGAGTCACCTTCCAGGCCTCGTTGTAAGCTGCATATACAGAGGCTGCTATGAAACGTTTTTGACGCTGTTTGCGCGGTCCCATAATGAAATCACGCAAGTCAGCACCATCAGTAAGTAAAGTTAGGTGTTGCTTAATTTCTGTCAGTGTGGAAGTTTGTAGCCATTGAAGGCATAATTTGCCCACACTGTAGGTGGTTATTATCCCTGGGTGTTGTCTTTGGGAATATCTAGGGTCTGGCCTGGTCAATTTGAACCCCTGTGTTTTGTTCAGGAATCTGTCTTGACAGTTATTAGTATCTCTGGGCCAGATCAACCACTGTTTCCAATCAGGATGTGTTCTGTTTTGGTTTAATACATAGTTTACGTCTATCTCTTCATCTGTAGAGCTATTGCTCTCCATTGTTGGCTTTGGAATAGACGGTTTGTTTAAGTCTTTGATTTTGGCTAAGCCAAGACAGGTAGTCTGTTGAATAGTGTCATTTAAAAATATAATTTGTTCTGGGATCATGCAGGCTCTAAACAATGATTCTATACCTTGTACTTGCCATTCTTTTGTACCCCAAACACTTTTTACTTCAACATTTTTCTCCCAATAATCAAAACCAAAAGTATTCATTTGTTCAAAAAATGAGTCTGAATATATCAATTTCGTATTTGTTATCATGGTCTTTGTCCCTGTCTTATTTGACAATTTAAAATAAAATGTTTCAGCATTACTTGTGTTGAACCCTGAAAAGTATGAATATTTGTCATAAAAGGTTCTCGAGCTGCCTTTTGGAGGGGTTGCACAATGTTCCCATTGATTATAATTTAAAACATTTCTAGGTTGTGCAGATTTATGGAGAAAATGGTTACCATAGTGGTTGTAGCAGTACATACTATCATAATTTGTCGAACCCTGCAAATAATCATGTTTGGTAAATTTAGCAGACATCACTAAGTCAGACATCATATTATTAATGCTTTCAAAGTCCCAATCATCTGCAAATGAGCTTGTTTTTACAAAGTCACTCAACGAGATCTTGATTTGGTGTGGATATTTCAGGATTTCGACCGGACCATAAATTTCGTAGTCAGTGTTGTCCCATGCTACCCCACCCGGTATAGGATTGGCTGTGAAGTTGACTGAAGAAAGTTCTCTTTTCTCGACGTGTGAAGATGTGTGTGGTTTGAGGATCAAGTTGATTTTCTGACTTGCTGTGTCCATTTTAGCATATTTTCCCTCAATGAAGCGTCCCAAAGTTAGTACCATGATGAGCCAAAGTATGAGGATAAATGCACCAAAACCCACCCAAAATTCAATCCATGGAGAAATCAGATATGTTTCTTTCAGATGTTTCAAAAGTTCTTTAGCTTTATCTTTAAAGGTTTTTGTTGATGGCTGTGTTTTTGATTCACTGAAGTCTTCAGAGGAATCGTCGTAGTTTATGAAGTAGCCGGATGCAGTTCTGTCAATTGTTCCAATTGCTTCAGGATTACTGTTTCTTGCATAGTCGTTTGTTACTTCATTGTAGATTGGTGTGTCTCTGCTAAATGTTTTTATTTGGGTTTTCAGAGGTTTAAGTTCCATTGCATTGTTGCATAGTCCTTGTTGTTCTTGTGTAGGCGTTTCGAATGTGATTAGCCTCTTAGTTTGGACCTCTGTATTTGTAGCAAACCTTGGTGTTCTGCTACTTGTCGGGAGTCCACTTGGCCTACTGTTTGTTATCGTCCACATGATTGTGGTTTTACCAGGTCGATGGATACAACTCGGTTCTCCTTTTTACCAGCAAGCGGCGGTAGTACAACTGATCTTGTCCCGTTGATAGACAAGACAGGAACTGCTTTTCTGTAAGAAGGCCCAAATTCGTTCTTTACCGCGATCTTTTCTCTGACTAGATCCCCGACTTTTGGAATCCAGACAGGTCTTGCTGGGACAGGTGGTGGTTCTTCAGTGGTTGTTGGCTGCTGTTTCAACTTTATGTTGCTCAGGTCTTTTCTTGTTTCGTTTAAGTCCTGTAAAATAGCCAAACGATCTTTGATATCAAAGCTTTTTTCCTTCACCACTGAAGTCTGACTGTCGAGGTCTAAGACTAACATCCTAGTTCCAAATAATAATTCGTACGGACTGAATCCCTTCAGAGAATTTCTTGGCAGGTTATTTAGACTACGTTGGACACTTATTAGATGTTTGACCCACCCAGCTCCCGAACCTAATATCCTTTCCGTTATAGATAGCTTTATGCCTTGGTTTTTTTCTTTACACCATCCCGTATCCCTCAGGAAGGAAGTGAGAAGAATCCCGCTGTGCTATGCTCATTTGGCCATGTTTCCCCTCAGGCTTAAAGGCTTTAAGTGAAAACATTGGTCAGACGTAGCATGCTCCTAGCGTATATGCCATTTAGACTCGCAAATCTTTGTATAAAAGGCCAGACGTCAGCCGAGTGCTGGTGATCTACATTATAAGTGGGAACTAGCCTGTATATGTTAATCGGACGCTTTGCTTTTTACTGTTGATCTTTTCTGGAATGAAACCCCACGGTAGTATACCGTTTCTCTCGCCACTGCGATCTCTGTTGCAGTCCGGGCATTTTTTTACAAAAATGTGATGCTGCAGGCTCATGCCTGGCCACCAGTACCTTGATTGTAATTCTTCCAGAGAATCTTTTAGTTTGAGGTGTCCGAGACCCTCACCCATATGTGCGTCTGCAATTAACAAAGTTCTCCTGTCCATGTTTGGAATTACTCTATCCCCCACTCCAGGGATTCGAGCAAAAGGGACGGAGTTTGCATCGATTATGTATGTATAGTTGAGTGGATAGTTGATCGGTAGTGCTTAGCAGTCGCCTTTTGATGACGTTTTCACCGCCAGCACTGTTTCACCGTCAATGTATTTTACTGTACGCTTTTTCCTAGCTACGGAAGCCGATTTAGTTGCTACCGCTGTGGCTGTCTCAGCCAATGAATTCCCTGCAACGTGAACGCCATCACGCTGATGACTCAGTGTATGTATCACGTGAGTCTTTGGTAGTTCTTTTTGTAACAGAACTATTTGTTCCCAAAGCAGTTTTTGCTTTATTGTTGCACCTGTGTCATCTTTGTAACCGTTTTGAATCCATGTCTGCAAATCCTTGTTATATGATTTGACGCAGTAATATGAATCGGACACTGTAAGTGTCGGAAATTCGCGATCCGCATTATCTAGCGCCATTTTCAATGCTATTATTTCAGTCTGTTGTTCTGAATTAGTTTCTACTGAGTGTGTTTTTGTTAATAGGGGTCTTAGTTTACCTCCGCGCCACACTTCTTTTGTAATCTCACATGTGGGGTTGTATGCTTTTTCTCCCCAAACTGAGGGTTGAGCATGTCTGTCTGTATAGATTACACAAGCGTATTGTCGTAAGGGCAGAATGTCGATTGGCAGAGGGAATGTTCTTTCATATTCTAGATTTTTTTTGTTCCTCTAGTTCTGGATCAAAGTAGTAGTATACTTTGTCCGTTGTAATTGAATTCGCCCATTGTATCCATTCCGGATTCAATGTTGTTGTTGGTAAATTACACGGTGTTGTTAGTGTCTCAAAGGCTGATTCTGCTGTTCTGATTTTGATATGTCTACCGTCAGCTTTGTCTTTTTCTCTAGCTATTGCGGTTTGAACTGCATGAATAATGTTTTCTGTAATACTGAACTTCTTTTCAGCCTCTGTGTCAAGTGCGATTTGAATGCAATTGGTACCTTTTCTCCCTCATTAGAGGTCAGGTATGTGAATCCGCATCTTCCTGGGATGACTCGAATCACAAGGTTGCGTGTGTTATCACGTGTTTCTAATTTTGTTTTAATTAACATGTCTGTTTGTAAGGATCTCAGAATTTCTGTGTGTATTTAAGTCCAATTGGTTCTTTTAAAATCTGGTTTTATTAGATCATAAAGGGGTTTGACCCTTTCTGCGTAATTTGCAATGTATGTTCTTCCGAAATTTAGGAAGCCTAGAATTGACTGTAGGTTTTTTAGTGTTCTAGGTGCTAGGAGTACGGCACATTTCTCTAGGAAATTGTCAGCCAGGCTTTTGCCTTCACTTGATAATTCATATCCTAAGAATAGGACTATTAGATGGGCAATTCTAGATTTTTTAAAGTTGAATTTGTAACCCTCTGCTGCGAACCCAAGTATTATGGTGTTCACTCTCTTCAAGTGAGTATCCAAGTCATCATCTGTTAAGTATATGTCGTCGACATACGATAATGCTTCGTCATCATATGTTTGTAGTAATTCTGTTACTCTCGCTGAGAATACTCCTGGGCTGTTCTTGTACCCCTGGGCTAACCGAAAGAATTGTTTTTGAGTGCCATTTATTGAGAACGCGGATAAATATCTGCTCTCTGGTGCTATGTTTTGACAAAACAATCCATTAGAGATGTCGAGTTTTGTACTGCAAAAGTTTTGCAACATGAGTTAAGGTGTCTGTAATCCAAAACTAGACGATATGAATTGTCTGGTTTGGAGACCGGAAACAAAGGGTTGTTCATTTGTGAGGTGCAAGTTTCAATCACCCCCTGGTATTCTAGTTGATCTAGGATTTCTTTTACCTGTTTTTTAGCTTCTTGCTTAATTGGGCACTGTCTTTGTGCAGTAGGTTGTGATTTTAACTGGATTTTGTGAGGAGAGTCCTCATCCCATCCTACATGATTTTTATATAAAGCAGGAGCTTGAGCTACTGCCCACTTTCTAGCAAGTGTGTATTTTTTATGAATTGGGATATGATTTGAGAAGGCAGGCATAATTATTTCTTCGCCATGAGGGCAGTCCCTGACAAACTCTGGTGGCCAGTCTTTTTCAGCTAGAAGGATGTCATAGCCCTTGGAGAGATTATCCCAAAATAGTCCCCTTATTTTTCTAGTCTTATCCCCTTCTATACGTAAGGTTATTTCATATATTTTGTGAGGTTTGCTAACTCTGGTGTCTGCAGTTTCCACTTGAAGATATTCATTCGTGTCCACTGTCTCCAGAAGATTCATAAGGACTTTGCGAGCTATGCTCACTTCTGCTGCGCTGTCTAGCATTGTCTGAGCCCATTCTCCGTTTTTCAGTTGTGTCCTCAGTATTCTCGGCATTGTTAACTACTTTAATACTGGCTACCTTCTTTTTTGGAAATTGTAATTTCTTTTTTAGATGAGCAGGTTCCTTGTCTTTGGACTTGGCGTGCTCTTCTCTTTGTTCTGATCGTCCTCTTCTTTCCGATTTCTGCGACTAAGTCTGAAAAGATTGAGAGGGGCGTGTATCAAAATCTTGATATCGATCAGGCTTCTTTATATTATCCCTGTTTCTAAGGTTATATCTTTTCCCAGAGGGATCACTTTGGGGAGACCTGTGTCTCTGGTTTGGAGATTTTTCTCTTCGCCTAGGAGACCTTCCTCTGGACTGGAATTTCTTTTCTTTAGGATTGGATTGTCTGTTTCCATCCCAGCTCTTTTTTTGTGATGTTAAATTATTATTAAAAAATACTTTATCAGGACTCTCAATCAGTTGTGGTTTTACCGGTATTCCACCTAAACTATCTCTGCCTAGTTCCTCATAGGATTTTTCTATAATTCTGGCAATTTCAGCTGGTTGTTCTGTTATATCTATTTCTTTTAACCTCTGGCGGATCGCCACGTTTGCTGCTTCTCCCTTTATGTTGGCTAGTAGTATTGCCGAGACCTGCTTGAAGTCTTTTAGTAATTTCATACCAAGAGTTAAAGCGGGTTCTGGACCGTATTCATCTTGAATTTGTTTTAGCACATCTGGTATTACCGAGATGGATGGAACGCCATGCGTTTTTGTATAAATGGAAGCAAAGACTGTACCCCAAGTGTCACAGTCCTCCACGTGTGGTGCGATTCCCATTGGAAGACAGATAGTCAGAATCCTATGTTTTTCTAACGGGGTGGTGTCTGGAAACACCGCCTCTATTTGGGTGATTTTTTGTGCTAACCAGAATGGTATTTGTTCCCGTTTTGCGGGTACTTTACCTAGGCAGGACTGTATGTTCTGTGGTGTAATTTTATTTGTGTTCCCCTGATGAGGGGTCAGCTGTGGAATTTTAATTGCTGGTTGGATTGTTGAAGTCCGCATCACATATTGGACTAATTGTCTATGTATTTTTATTAATTGTTTTAGTTGTACTAAAAGATCTGCTGCAGACATCTCGTTGATGTCTGGATGTGGTGTGTATCCGGCTAGGACCGGCCACGTTGCTCCTGGTCTACCTAAAGGACCGAGCCTGGTGTGGTGATTATTGTGTTTTAGGGCGCCATAAAATAAGAGCAGGTGCTCTTGAAATTTAAGTGGTACTTCCACCTCATCGAAAGGAGTGTACTCTTCAGGAGGTTCCTCTGTTTTGTAATAGTGGAAGACCTTTGTTACAGCATTTGCTGCTGGAAAGTGTATCCATGTATAGAATACCTCTGTCTGCCGATATTCGTGTGCCTCTATTACGAATATGACTGTGCCACCTCTAGGTGTCAGTCCATTTTCTATAAGTTTTAAGGTTATAGATTTCCTTGTGTTGACCGGGATGATTATTATACCCGGGTCTGCTTCTTGCAGTGCATTATCAGCTGCTACGAGTTCAGCAGTTATTCTAGCTGCCTCTCTATCTCCTTCACTGTCTGACATTGTACTGTCCAGAAGGTTATTCCGTTTGTTTGCAGATCAGGTTTCTTGTGGAAACAAAGATTAGATGCACAATATTTTGGAACAGTGTATCCTTCAACGTTGACTAAACCAAAAACCATACATAGGAGTTTCCTCCTGCGAGGTTTGGCGGATATGACCTTTCACCCACTCCAGACGTCTTTGGAGTATTATGGGAAAAAAGGGGTCTGAGTGAAAAAGCACGACTGAGTTACTCTAATGTCTTACGTTAGTTTTATCGCCTTTGCCAAACGCGTTGGGCGCCATGTAGTGTAGTTCCTATTATCCCAATAGGCTCTGCGCATTGGAATAATACCTTCAATAGTATAGGCCTAGACCAGACGTTAACTAGGTCTTCTATTGTCGATATTAGACTTAAAGTTTTGGGTTTGCCAGCTAGCTCAGAGTTCACTAGAAACTTTCTCGAATAGGCAAGGAGGAGTTGAACCTCCCTGGATAGACAAGAAGGGATTTAGTTTCTGACAACCATAGAACATGACAACTTTGCTCTCCCCTAATCAAGAGTGTATCTCTAGAGTCGTGTGAAAACAAAAGACAACTTATTTTACTCAGTCAGTACGTGCATTCTTAGTCTCACCAGATTGTAGAGAAAAGGAAGAGACGGGCGTGTTCAATAAAAGATGGTATTTATTGATCAGTCTCTTTTCTCATACAAGAGAAATGGATCGATATTATTGCAATACTTATGGTTAAGTAAAGTGCATACAATAAAAGCAGAAGAATAAAATAATACTGTAAAAACATTTATATGGTTTCTAAGCCATATGAAGGTTTAAAATGGATAAAATAGATACATACACATATACATTTGACTAATCGTACTCAACTGGTGTTTCTAACTAAGCCTACCCCAGTGTACCTGACCTAAGCCTAATACGTGGGCGGGGATAGAAAGTAACAGTTTAAGTTAAGTTTGTTTTGCCAAGTGACTGACTCAAGAATTCTCTGCGAGGGGTTATTTCAGTTCTGTACCTGGAATTTAGGATGAATGAGGGATGGTATCTCTCGTCTCTGGTCTCGATATTCCAGGCTGCCTGCGAGGGCTACCCGGAAGCGCCGGAGCTGGATTTCTCGGCAGGAGAAAGGCAGCGTCTCGTTTTCAGCGCGTCAGGAAGGCGGGGCTGCGCCAGCGGGGTCTGCTCTGCTCTGGGCTTCGGCAAGTCTGGCTGCTCCGGTCTCGTCACCACCGCGTGTGTTTGCTTAAGGCAATACCGGTAATATTTATACCTGTAAGGTGCCGAGATTGACGTAAGGATGGACATAGATACGTCAATAAGGATGTCATACGACTTGGTCGTTAGCACATTCTTTTGCTGAAGTTCTCGGTGAAATCAAAACAATGGCCGCAGGGTTTTTCCCAGGTTGTCATAGGTTTGATTTGTTTTGAGAACTCCGTATGCCTTATCAGGGGCTGGAGGAATATCGCTTGTCTAATTAGATGGCAAGCGTTATGACCTAATCAGATAACACGTTCCTGTGCCGTAGTGTGGCTTAATCAGATAACGGTTTCTGCATCATGGGATGGCTGCTAGTTAACTTGTTAACCAGAACAGGGTCAGGAATAGGGGGATCGATACAGAACCTATAGGAATACATCACACTTCCATTCCTTATGTTAGCTGTTCCAGTTCTGTGCCCTAGTTTTCATTGTTATGTAAGTATTAACGTAAATTTATGACAGGTTATTTTTCCTGTTTTTTAACTCTTGTTCTTTCCATTTGTTCTTTTTCCAGGAGGAAAAGGAAGGGGCCCAAGTCACCAACAGTCACTATTCACGGATGTGCCACCCTTTCTTTCCTTCTTCACGAGCACCAGGACATTCCTATATTCACCATGACCACTAATTTTTCACGGGTAACAACACGTGTTGTGGACTTGCTTGTGTTGATATTCATCTTAGAATGCTGCTCTCTGTGACAATTCCTTGTCACCTCGCCTCACTCATTGTTACATAGTCACGTGACTCCAGTGACACTTCGGGCTATACCACAGCATTTTTAGGCACTTGCCGGCACTGTCGTACATGGACTCTTGTCCAGTGTACATCTTATCTCATTGGGATTAGATGTCATTTACCACTGCAGGCTTCACTCTTGTTCCTCCGTGTATAGCCATGTTTTTCATTTCTTCATTGAGCGGTCTTGCGTGTTATTTAAACATAACTTTATTGAGCAAACCTCAGAAACACTCACGCAGGATGCATACTGCTTTTCGGGGCAGCTTGGTTTTTGCACCTGTTGGTCACGTGACTTCATGCCGGGTTTGGATCACACTCGGATTATGTCCAACTTTGGTCACATTTGCTGTTTTACTGTGTTCTGTTCTATTCAAGAATGAGTTGCAGTACATTGAGGCGCTCTCCGAATGAGCAGACATTTGTCAATTCATTTTAGTACTCTTCGACTTTTCTACATGATATATGTATTTATTCTTATTATTTGCATGTAACATATTATGAACTGTGACAGTAGTTGATTTTACGATGTACTCACGTTGAAACATCATGTTCAATACGATTGGGCAAGTCTCATTTCTATGTTTACCGACCCGTGCCGTATTTAAGTTGTGTATGGTGTTTGCAACTTCACGTGATCAAGTCTTTCCTTTGGTGAAACGCGTTGTGAATTAAACAATAAAGACACCCTCTTAGTTGCTGTTTCTACTTTCCTGAGAGCGCGCGGATTTGAGTGATTTTGGGACATTAATTTGCCGGTTGACTCCGCCGGCGTGCGCACCACTCTTCAAGGGTTCAATGAGGTCCAGAAGGAGTTTGCTGTGTGTGGATATATATATAGAGGGGAAAATAAACATCTGAGCCATACCTTCCTGTGGTCCGTGTCTCTCTAACCCTTTGAGGGCGAGCTGGAGAGTTGTTTGGTGATGAGAAATATATATATATATAAAAACAGGGATGCCATTAGCTCGGAGACGCACACAAACAACAATGCAGAACCCCAGTATTTGCAGTAGGGTCCTTTATTTTCTTAAAAAACCGGCATACTCTTTCCAAAGTTTCTCGTAGGTCCTACGTGTTTCGAGGCTCCTGCCTCTTGCTCACGGACCACTGTGATTGCTGGCAGCCTCTTCTTTGCAGGTCCCACTGTTAATTGCTCATTACATGCCCCAGGTGGACTGACTACGGTGTGCAGACTGCAGGCATGCTGGGACTTGTAGGATCACCATTTGCACAGAGACGGCCACCAAGCAATCTTATTCTTTACCATAATAGTTCTACCCTCCAGTGGGTGCTTTGGGAAGGGAATCCAGTTTTGACATTTAAACGGACATTGTTTTTCCGCACATCAAGACTCTACTGTCTCGCAGCAGTCCACATAATTTCATGGTGGTGCGCACTCCACGACCTTGGCCGGCCGTAAAACATGAAATCAGGGGTGCCATTAGCTCGGAGGCGCACACAAACAACAATGCCGAACCCCAGTATTTGCAGTAGGGTCCTTTATTTCCTTAAAAAAACGGCATACTCTTTTCAAAGTTTCTCGTAGGTCCTACGCGTTTCGAGGCTCCTGCCTCTTGCTCACGGTCCACTGTGATTGCTGGCAGCCTCTTCTTTGCAGGTCCCACTGTTAATTTCTCATTACCTGCCCTCAGGTGGACTGACTCCGGTGTGCAGACTGCAGGCATGCTGGGACTTGTAGGATCACCATTTGCACAGAGACGACCACCAAGCAATCTTATTCTTTACCATAATAGTTCTACCCTCCAGTGGGTGTTTTGAGAAGGGAATCCAGTTTTGACATTTAAACGGACATTGTTTTTCCGCACATCGACACTCCAGTGTCTCGCAGCAGTCCACATAATTTCATGGTGGTGCACACTCCACGACCTTGGCCGGCCGTAAAACATGAAAACAGGGGTGCCATTAGCTCGGAGGCGCACACAAACAACAATGCAGAACCCCAGTATTTGCAGTAGGGTCCTTTATTTCCTTAAAAAACGGCATACTCTTTTCAAAGTTTCTCGTAGGTCCTACGCGTTTCGAGGCTCCTGCCTCTTGCTCACGGACCACTGTGATTGCTGGCAGCCTCTTCTTTGCAGGTCCCACTGTTAATTGCTCATTACCTGCCCCCAGGTGGACTGACCAAATAGTACCAGATTGTGTGCAGACTGCAGGCATGCTGGGACTTGTAGGATCACCATTTGCACAGAGACGGCCACCAAGCAATTTTATTCTTTACCATAATAGTTCTACCCTCCAGTGGGTGCTTTGAGAAGGGAATCCAGTTTTGACATTTAATCGTACATTGTTTTTCCGCACATCGAGACTCCAGTGTCTCGCAGCAGTCCACATAATTTCATGGTGGTGCGCACTCCACGACCTTGGCCGGCCATAAAACATGAAAACAGGGGTGCCATTAGCTCGGAGGCGCACACAAACAACAATGCAGAACCCCAGTATTTGCAGTAGGGTCCTTTATTTCCTTAAAAAACCGGCATACTCTTTTCAAAGTTTCTCGTAGGTCCTACGAGTTTCGAGGCTCCTGCCTCTTGCTCACGGACCACTGTGATTGCTGGCAGCCTCTTCTTTGCAGGTCCCACTGTTAATTGCTCATTACCTGCCCCCAGGTGGATGGACTCCGGTGTGCAGACTGCAGGCATGCTGGGACTTGTAGGATCACCATTTGCACAGAGACGGCCACCAAGCAATCTTATTCTTTACCATAATAGTTCTACCCTCAAGTGGGTGCTTTGAGAAGGGAATCCAGTTTTGACATTTAAACAGACATTGCTTTTCCGCACATCGAGACTCCAGTGTTTCGCAGCAGTCCACATAATTTCATGGTGGTGCGCACTCCACGACCTTGGCCGGCCATAAAACATGAAAACAGGGGTGCCATTAGCTCGGAGGCGCACACAAACAACAATGCAGAACCCCAGTATTTGCAGTAGGGTCCAGTGCAAGGACCTTTATATCATCTTTGAAAGCTAATGATTGGAACATCAACTTGACATCACATATGAGCAGGAAAAATATCGTGTTTCTTGATGTCGAGGTAGAGGTACAGGATAATGAGTTAGTGACTAAACTGCCTAGAAAAACGACGGCAGGTAATAGTCTATTATATGCCACCAGCGCTAATCCGTACAGTTTAATACAAAGTATCCCATACAGGGAATTGATAAGAGCTAAACGGAATAGTGGTACCCCTGAGGAATTTGAGAAAGAGAAATCAATAATGTGCAGTAGATTTGCTAGTAGAGGGTACACCAAAAAGACAATAGAACAAGCAGTTAAGAAGGTTGACACACTCGAAAGGTCAGATTTACTTACACCAAAACAAAATGACCTAGAGAGCAGTGAAAGTACAATTAGGTTCACCACCACATATTCCAGTCAAGCATATAAAATTCGCAAAATACTAACTCAGAACTGGCCCATTTTAAAAACTGATGGTCTGCTGAATAAATGCTTGAATGATACCCCACAAATCACCTTTAGGAAAGGAAAGTCCTTAAAAGATGAACTGAGTAAAAATGCTGTGTCATCTGTGATGGTAAAAAATAAAAACGTCGGGGGATTTGAGTGCTGTATGAAGTGCAAAGCTTGCAAAGGAAGTAAAAATTGTGTCAATATCAAAGTACCAAATAGTACCAGATTGTTTACTATCAAAGGGGCCTTTGATTGTAACACTGAGTATTATGTTTATTACCTCATAAGTCCCTGTCATAAGTACTATATAGGCAGTACCATACACAGAGCAAAAATGAGAGTGTTGGACCATAAAAGAGCGATACGGAATAACAACGAACTGTATCCAGTTGCTCGTCATTTTAAAATCCACCATGGTCAAAATGACAACTTGCTGGCCTATGTAGTTCTTGATGCCATAGCACAGGTTGCAAGAGGAGGGGACAGATTACATCAATTAAGAGTACTGGAGTCTAAGTATATCATAGACTTTGAGACCTACAACCTGTGGGCATGAATTCAAATGAGGAGTTAGCTGTTCACCTGGTGTGATATATGTGCAACTGTAGTAGAAGGATAATGTTTGTTATCTTTTCTGTAACTTAGTAAATAAGGGTATTTGTTTTTATATGTACATATGAATACGTTTTTTAATTCACATACACAGTCTTTTTGTCTGTTTGTTCATTTTTTTGAAAATAGGATTTCAATGTCACATGGGATGATAATTTGCACGCATCGAAAAACATATGGGTGTATCAAGAGAGAGTTGGTATTCGGAACTGTCTGGCCCACTTGGACTTAATACCACAATCACTGACATATGCCCACTTGGGCGGGATTTAGAAGAACTAAAAGAATTGAGACCAACACCTAAGCTGTCAGACATTTGACTCACATGTGTCAACAATCAATATGGCAGATTGACCTCATGTAAATTAAGCATTTCCGATTTTGATCGCAAAAAATGAAATTGCGCTAGGAATATACTGTATATATTTTGTATGTTTATAAATTGGATTTTAAGTGTTTTTCGAGAACGGAAGAATGCTTTTCTTTTTTGATTTATTGCAATCAAATTACACGAGGTTTGGCTTTAACTAGCTTAAGATGTCTGCCATTGAAATGCAGGATTGTCCTGGCTGAAGTCCTATTTTCATGTCTATGAAATTGTATGTAAATAGAACGCTCACGTTTGTAGCTTCACCGTGACCAAGCCGTAGCTGGCGAAATGCGTCAGTTGGCAGCTCACATTTTTTTGCCTTAAATAAATCAACTCAAGCATCCAGTGGTGTCCTGTGCTGTTATTTCCTTGAAGAAGGATTAAACGCTGTTCGTAATCTATATATATATATATATATATGTGTGTGTGCTGTGTTTGTGCATGTGTGTGTGTGTATAGTGTTACTTTGATTTAAGGTATGATAATTCTATTTATTGAATCCATTATCTAACACTAATTGAACAGCTAAATTAAAAGCATTGCCCTTTGGTGTTTAAAGGAAGAGAGAAGAATTCAACCCAACAGATCCCAACTGCACAGTATGCAGCCTGGCCTTAAATCCAAACCTACCCACTTGACCAAACTGTTTCCGCTAGAGCCTATTGCTCCAATCTCATTAACCCTTCAGTTTGAGAGCAAACAAGATATGCATTCAACAAAAACATCACTTACAAATGACTAGTTGTTTGGTTAATATAAAATAATCTTACTTCACATTTAAAAAGAATATCAGCTATATAACTAGACAACATGACTAACTAACACATTTGAAGTAACTTCTATCAGTTTCATAAGAAGAGTGGGGTATTCTTGAATATTACTATTAACAACTGTCACTCAATTCAGCTATATTATTGTATGTACTTTATTGTCTCTCCTTGCCTTTGTAGCTATACCCTACCATAAACCCATAAGGTGAATGCTGCACAGTTGTGTTAGGAAGGGTGAACCATGTGTATAAATGAACAGGTGCTTAATAACTGAAACCCTAAATAAATACAAAAAATGTGGTGCAGCTAGTTTTTTGATTTCAACTCATACCTTTTCAAACCTACGATTTTTAATGGAGACATTTCAAAGCCATCAGGCATTATTACATTGATTGCATCTCATAAACCAGATTCTGTTCTAGCTACAGTTCATTGCCTCTTTGAAAAAATACATTCATGGCTTAGGTTTTGGGACACATTGGACCTTTAATATTAAGACCTATACAGACAACTATGACTTATTTAAAGATAGGGGGCAAGCTAGGCAGGGAATCTTCTAGTGTAGGCTTAGTATTTTGCACCTGTCCTCCTCAAAGGCTATTGATCTTTATGCTGCAGCTATTTCAGAACCATATAAAGTGTGCACTTGTAACATCAGGCGTTGACTTATTCAAAGGTTTTCAGTGTGAATTCACAATGGACTAGTCTTGTTACACTGCTATTATCTCAGGGGTTGGGTTTTTTCTTGGTGCACGCTGGGTTTGAAAAAACATACAAGACATAGATCGGCCTGCTCTGCATAATTGTTATTAAGATGGCATCCAAGCCCTCATGTGAGGCCTTCAACATCAAAAAAAAGAAAATTCTCTCCTTTCCTTGTCAGTCAGCTTTATTTGGCAGTTAGTCAAAAAAGCGAAATACAAAACATGTTACTAAAAAGATAATTCATTATCAATGTACAAAGTAGCTAAACTTGATTTAAAGACTTGTTTAAAAATGCAATTGGATTATCATAACATTTAAAGAAAACATAAAATAGTGGTAGAAAAGCGTTAATAACTATCACTAAGAACAACCATTAAAAGCAAGCACCATTAATAATCTCTGCTACGAGGTATTAAGCTTTAGTCCTAACATGTGGGGCAGCATTACAAATGTAGATACATTTTGATCAAAGTGTAGTTATGGAACTACAAATACAGGTGCAAAATAACATTTGTTAGGTGGAAAGGGAGTGTGACCTTATGACCCATGACCAACCTAAACATTTTGCTACAGCTGTAATGATTGGGATAGAAGTATTTGTACGTAAAATTCTTTCCGCTTGTTTGCTCCTTCTGGTTCCAAGTAATTTACAAATTGACACAAGCCATGCCCAACGAGGAGCGGCATAAGCCGGTCAGACAAACAGCAAATGTGCCACAGACTCCTCTTGGGTCTGACATAAAGGACACATATTGTCACATGATTTAGACCATCTAGCTGTAAAAACTCTAGTGGGTAATGAACCCACCCTGAACTGAAAATATCATTTTCTGTCATGTGGTTTAGTTATTATGTCCCAATATGGTTCTGGGCTCGGAGTCAATTTGACTTCCAAAAAGTTTCCTGTTAGTGTCGATGACACACTGTTAATGTTTTGTGCGTAATCATCTCCCAATATTTTTCTTTCAGGATCTTTTTTGAA
Organism: Lissotriton helveticus; assembly: GCF_964261635.1. Taxonomy (NCBI): domain Eukaryota; kingdom Metazoa; phylum Chordata; class Amphibia; order Caudata; family Salamandridae; genus Lissotriton; species Lissotriton helveticus. Next base: position 231,202,035 of record NC_136072.1, on the reverse strand, counting down.
GGAAAGCTGGCTGTGTCTGGTTCTTCTCATAATGTCCTTATACCTATGCTTATTAGGGCAGCTCTAATTCTCAACCATCTTATTTTGTGAAATGTGCCAGCCCTTATTATGTCCAGGAAGCCCGCAGCATAGTGATTCAATTCTGGTGTGGTCCAAAGTCTGCGCCAGTATAATAAGGGGCATAATTTAGCGACCTCAGCCAGAGGCTTTCATCCTAGATCATACAGTAGGGGACACACTGATGTGCTTTGGGCGAGGGTTGTGATGTTGCGCATAAACCTATTTTCAGCGATCGTAAGATTGGACAGGTTTTCATACCCCCAGATCTCTGCTCCATAAAGTGCAGAACTGACCACCTTCATATTGTATGCCTGGAACACTGGGCTAATTGGTTTAGTCAGTAAGGTATTATTCTCCCGGTTTAACACTCCAGACAATTGTCGATGCTTGAGTGTTGCCAGGCCAATTTGCTGCTTTCATTTTAGGTCACTTTGAATGTTGACCCCCAGATAAGTAAATGCTTTTACTTGCTCCAATGGACGGTTGTTCATTACTATTTTACTTTTCAAAGTTCTGTGAGGGTTAAAAGACATGAAGTTCGTTTTCAATACGTTGACTTCCAGACCGCGAGTGGTACAGAATTCTTCAAAAAATATCAGGGCCCTCTGAAGACCACTCAGGGTCTTTGAAATAATCAACGTGTTGTCCGCGAATATTAAAATCGTTATTTTATTGCCAGCAAGTGACAGGGCATTGGTGGGATCTACTTCCATATGATTTACAATACCATTGATGAAAAGGGAGAATAGGGTCGTTGCCAGTACACAACCCTGGCGTACCCCTCTCTCTACTGCGAAGGGGCTGGTAACCATGCCCTGGGAACACCAAAGAATTTTAGCACAGTTTTCTTCATGCAATCTCACATGTAGTGTGAGTAAATTAGGAGGAATCCCCATTTCGTGCAAGATTGCCCATAGTTTGGAACAGGAAACAAGATCAAATGCTGATTTTAAATCAACAAAGGCAGCGTAAAGGCTGCCATTGCCCAGGGCCACCGTTTTCCAATACAACAGTGTGAAGCGAAACACCTGGTCAATGGTGCTGGTATATACTCAAAAACCTGCGTGCAGGGGGGGATAAAATGCCATTCTCATCAATCCACTCCTGGATCTTGTTAAGGATTAGCCTACCCATTATCTTTTACCCCCATCGCATACCCCCACCTCTGCCATCACACTCGCACTTTAATATTGGCATCTCACCGCGTTTTGCGGGTCCTTCGCCCCTGACTCGTGGTGGCCATCTTGGGTGAGTGGGTCTTAGCGCGTGAGTAAGTCCTCTTTCTATCTTGGTAGGACAGTACTTAGGCAGGCAAATTTGGTAGCGCGCCCTATTCCAGCGTGAGCGCTACTCATGCAGCGCTCGTTTGTGGCAGCTCCTGACTTTTAAATTTACCCGTTTTTGTCTTTGCTTCTAATTTTCTTTTGGACACTTATCCCTTGTTTTTATCCGCCTGGCCTCGCATACCCCAACCTCTGCCATCACACTCGCACTTTAATATTGGCATCTCACCGCGTTTTGCGGGTCCTTCGCCCCTGACTCGTGGCGGCCATCTTGGGTGAGTGGGTCTTAGCGCGTGAGTAAGTCCTCTTTCTATCTTGGTAGGACAGTACTTAGGCAACCATGCTGACGCGCAGCGGTTACGCGCAGCGGGGACGCCGGATTGACGCTGGAGTTACGCCAGAGTTCAGCCCGTCTGTGCCCGTCCGGGCCCAGACGGGCTTAGGGCCGGTCTCTATGGCCGATTCGCTGGAGCCTTCTCATATTCGCAGTAGGTATAGCAGGGAGGAACTTATGTCCTGGCGGTTCTGGAAATCCACTCCTTGTAGATTTGCCCTCGAGGGTGGGATACCGTTCCTGCCCTGCGGGGTCTGTACTCCGGGTCGGGATATGATCTCTGACAAATCCGTGCTCTCAATAGCTTTGCTGAATTGCCGGTCCCTACCCAGCCATGCCATAGAAATCAATTCCCTCATTCTTGACCATAAGCTGGATGTGCTATTTTTAACAGAGACCTGGATCTCTTCCTGCTCAGGCCCGGATATGGTTAGAGCACTTCCCCCAGGCTTTCTTATATTCCACCTGGATAGGCCTGTGGGGCGGGGAGGAGGAATCGCCATTCTCTATAGAGACACGCTAATTTGTAAGGCTCAGGGTGGAGGAGTGAGTGACTGCGAGAGTTGTCAATTCTCTCTTCGCTTGTCGCCTACTGCGTCCTTGGCCGGCCTTCTTGTCTATCGCCCTCCTGGGACTTTGGGTAACTTTACTAATTCCTTCTTAGAAACGGTTGCACTCCTTGCCTCCTCTACTGCCAACTTTGTAGCATTGGGTGATTTTAACATCCATTTTGATGACCCCTCCAACCCTTTGGGTGTTGATCTCCAGTGCGATCTTAAAGCATTCGGGATCAATTTGGTTAATACTGGTGCAACGCATGGGAAGGGACACTTGCTTGATCCCATATTTTCAAATGTGGATTGCCTCAAAGCATTACCCACTCTGATATTGCCTTGGACAGACCATTTTTTGGTGTCTGCCCAGTGGCAATTTGAAGTCTCAGGGGCATCTACTCCTAGGGTATACACTGTGGAAAGAGCCTGGTCCAGGCTCCCAGTGGACACCTGGGCGGCACATCTGGAGGCGTCCCGGCCTACCCCTGGATCTAATCCGTTAGTAGCTGATGAGAACCTAAACACCTGGCTGACTAACTCGCTTGATGCCATTCTCCCCAAGAAGAGACTTCTTACCAGGGGTAAGAGAGTAGGATCCGCGCCCTGGTATACTCCAGAGCTGAGGACACTGAGGAAGGGCCGCAAGAGGCTGGAGCGGACGTGGAGGAGAGACTGGAGAGAAACCAGCCGGAGAGAATATCGGGCGGCTCTTAGCATCTATAAATCCGCCATCCGGGCAGCGAAATCTGAGTTCTTCGAGGAGAGAATAGGTTCCTCTTCTAACTCCTCGAGAGAATCGTTTAGGGTTATCAAAGAACTCATGAAAACTCCCGAACCTCAGATCTCTTACGACAATCCACGCGAGAAATGTTCAGAACTCGCCTCCTTCTTTAAAACTAAAATAGATAACATCCTGGCATCTCTCCCTCAACCAGCTCAGGAGATTCCCTCGGGTGGTAACCCAGGGCCCCAGTCCGGGGCGCGGTCAGTGGAATTGGATTCTTTCGGTCCTGTCACTATGGAAGAAGTCCTCGGAGCCCTGGGGACCATGAAGAGTGGTTCGCCGAAAGACCCTGCACCAATGAAATACCTGAAGCAGGTAGCCTCTACCATCGGCGGCCCAGTGACGGACCTTATAAATCTATCTTTTTCCCAAGGAGTGGTGCCCCCTAGCTGGAAGGGAGCGGTTGTCAAGGCCCTTTTGAAGAAACCTAATCTGGATGCTGCCGACCTTGCCAACTTTAGGCCAATTTCCCTGCTCCCAGGCCTTAGTAAGGTGGCAGAGAAGTTGGTGAATAGCTGTCTATCGGGTTTCTTAGAGTCTAACTCCCTTCTGGGTGACTCTCAAACGGGCTTTCGCCCCGGGCAGGGAACGGACACGGCCCTGCTGGCAGTCGTGGAGAATGCCAGGAGCATTTTGGATTCAGGGGGATCAGTGGCAGTGATCCTCCTGGACCTCAGTGCGGCATTTGATACCGTAGACCACCAGGTGTTACTCCAACGGCTGTCGGGGGTAGGGGTCTCCGGGATGGCCCTGAAGTGGTTCGCGTCCTTTTTGGAAGGCCGGACGTTTGAGGTATGGGAAGCCCACGAGAAGTCATCATCGGTTCCTCTCCAGTGTGGTGTGCCGCAGGGCTCATCACTGAGCCCTACTTTATTTAACATCTATATGGCCCCACTGGAGAGTGTAGTACTGCCACTGGGTATCAAGATCATCAGTTATGCTGATGATACTCAGTTGGTGGTAGGGCTTCCCCAGTCGGCAAACCAACCCGACAGGCTGCACACGTGTCTGGCTAATATCTTTACTTGGATGTGTAGCTCAGCGCTCAAACTCAACGGCTCAAAGACGGAATTGATGATGTTGGGGAATTCTTCTCCATCCTTGTCACCTAGTAGTTGGCCTAGCTGCTTGGGAGCTGTACCCACCCCCAAACAGGAGATCAAGAGCTTGGGGGTATGGCTGGAGCAGGACCTTTCCTTCAAGACACACGCTAAAAAGACCGCAGGCGTGTGTTTTGGTCTGCTCCGGTCAGCTCGGAAGATTCTACCCCTCCTCCCAATGGCCGCTAGGAGATTACTCATTCAGGGGCTCATCATCTCACGGCTGGACTTCAGCAATTCGCTGTTTCTGGGGGCCCCAGAATCGACCTTAAACAAATTGCAGCAAGTGCAAAACGCGGCTGCCAGGCTCCTGACAGATCTTCCCAGGCGCCAGTCAGCTCGCCCTGCACTGAAGGCGCTACATTGGCTCCCTGTCAGAGAGAGGGTGAAATTTAAGGCTCTTTGTATGGCCCAAAAAATTCTGCAAGGGAAAGGTCCACCCATCCTGCGGGATATGGTTCAACCTTATAAGGCCTCTCGTGCCCTTCGTTCAGATCATCTACATCTGTTGCAGGTTGCGAGGGTCAGGAAGGCAAGAACTGGTGGCAGAAGATTTTCCATAAATGTGGCTACACTGTGGAATTCCCTCCCCCTGCACCTACGCTTGGAAACGAGCACCCTGCGGTTTCGTAAACTTCTAAAAACTTACTTGTTCCCTGCCTAATTCTTGTGTCTCTTGTTTTGGCGTATCTCTCTGGATGAGCGCGGGGATGCCCAAGGGTAACCAGGCGCGTTATAAAACTCATTAATAATAATAATAATAAATAATAATAATAATAATTTTGTAGGGAGTCTATCAGGCTGATGGGCCTATACTTACCTGGTTGTGTTTTATCTCCCTTCTTGTAAAAGGGGATTATTTCTGCCCCATTCCACGAATCTGATATGGGGGCTCCTTTCGCAACAGAGTTGCCAGCAACAAGACGTACCTGCTCCATCTTGGTTTGTCATATATATATATATATATATATATTAACATATCTGAGGGACGTCATCGGGGCCAGGCGCCCTCCCTCCTACTACAGTTCCCAATGCTACATTGACATTGGTACTATTGAATGCATCTTCTTCATATAGTACATGGATGGGATCCTTCGAATTTGGCTCTCTATCAGTGCGGGCATTCTGGGGTTTAAAGAATTTATCCCAATCATCCTGTGCTACGTGGTTGTGTGGGTGTTCCGGCTGGCCTCCTCTATACCACTTTACTATTCTCCAAAACGTTTTACTATCACCCCGGGAGCATGCCTCCCTGAGATCATGCCATCTTTTCTCATCCCATGATTTTTTAGCCTTTTTCTGGGTGCTCTTATAAACCTGTCTGGCTACTCGGACAGCAGTGGGCTCCCCCTTTTTGATTGCCTCCCCAAGTAATTCTCTAGCCTGCCTACATTCCTTGTTGAACCAGGAGCTGGCTTTCTTCTTTGTTGTTTTATTTGGCTTGCAACGATTCGAAAAATGTGTGCGCAAATGGGTAAAGAATTCATCATGGATCTCGGTGGTAAGCTCTAGTGCTGCATTTGAACCCGTAGTAGACTCTAGCTCTATCAAAGCGTTATCTAATTCCTTGGTAATGCTAGCTATGGATTCAGGCTTTTCTACTAATCTTGCCTACTTTAGTCACCTCATGTTGTTGGTGGGGACTACATCACGAGGATAAAGGTACCTATTCCGTGTGGATATCTGCTGTCACTACAAGCCCAAGGTTGCACACAAGGGGTTGTGGTCACTCTCCAGCCCATCCCTGACTACCATGTCACCAAGTGTGTGCCATAGTTTCAGACAAAACAATATATAGTATATACGACTGGCCATTAATCCATTACTAAAGGTGTTTGCCCCTAATCTATCCAGTGGGGTCCTGCCATTTGCAGCGTGAAAGCCCTTTCCTAGGCAGACAGAATTAATCTGGATTGCCACGTCAGTCAATTTTTTTATGGGTGCGAGCTCTAACTTTGGTATGGCCCACTGCACATCTTCTTCCTCTAGGAAGTTGCTTTCCCCATTATCAAGGGGCTCAAAAGTGGTATTAAAATCACCCGCAATGATAACATTAGAATCTGCTGAGCATTTATCAAGGAGGTAGTCGAGCGCTGCTATAACTTCCAACTTCCTCCCTCTAGTTCCTCTCGCATATAAATTATAAATATCTACGTGCTCCATGGGGTCAAGTTTCAGGCATAAGGCCTGGATGTCATTATTCATAATCGGGAGCTCCTCTATTGTGATGCAGTACCAAGAAGGTAAGTAGTTGGCGGACAACCCCTTTTGTTTGGTGAGTCTCCTGTGTCACCTACACTTGTTAAAAACAAGCCTCCTAGTCAATCAATGTTCTCTAATGTGGAACAACCCACCCGTGTTGTTGTCAACTCTCCCATGGGGTCCCTAGGCTGACTATCCAGAGGAGCCTGTCGAAACTGTAAGATTGATGAATCGGGGGAACAAGTACGGAACTCTAGGGCAAAGAGATTGTCAACTAAATCCTTCCTGCTGAGGGTGAGTTCAATGTGGTAAACAACGTTTACCACAAAGTTTTTACCACGCGGTACCTTTACCACGCGGTCGTTACAACGCAAGTCGTTACCACGACTTGCGCTGGAGGGCGCTGTGGGATAAGGAATTCTATAAATTTATATTCCAACACCTTCCCTACTGTTACGGGGACTGGTGATGGAATATAAAATTATAAAAATCCTAAATCCGCGCCCTCCAACGCAAGTCGTGGTAACGACTTGCGTTGTAGCGGCCGCGTGGTAAAGGTATGCGTTGTTACAACCTGCGTTGTAACAACATACATCCGTTCAATGTAGTCTGTCAATTGGTTGGGAACAGATATTCTGTGCGCCCTGGTAATATCCTCCCTAAACACAGAGCAGCAGCCCCTGACATGCCTAATCCAGTGTATAGCTTTTTTTGTTAGAGAGTTTGCGTGGTTTATACCTCTGCTGGTATCTAGCTTAGGAACGTTTACCATGTAGATTCTGTGCATGCTGTATGCTTTATCTGCATTCTGTTATATTTGAAGCTGGAGAGGGTAAGTCCCTCTACTACCCGGAGGATGTTTTTTTTTTGGTTTTCCTATGATGTTCGGGTTTACAGAGTGGTGGGCAGTGGCGTTTATGTTAGTATTATGCACCTGGTTGGGGGTAGGTAATAATGGTGCTGGTTTTTTGGGCTTCACCACCTCAAAATACAGCCGGTCACCTATGTTCGTGCCACCATTTTGAGGCTTAACATTTTCTCCTTCTACGTCAAAAATTTGTCTAGGTGGTAAGGGATTATTAGGTCGAATGTTAGTGCATTCAGGGCAAGAAGGGTTCATTTTTGTTAAAAGTCTAACCATTATGGATAGATCCTCAATCACCGCTTTCATGACCCCTATTTTAGCACTTAACGATTGCACCAGCTCAATTATTCCAGGGGGTCTGCAGTGGGAGTCTCTACTTGTCTTACTGTGTTAACTAGGAGTACCTCAGGTACCTGGGGCGTCACTTCCTCTATGTTGTTAGATAACACCGTATACCTATTTGTACATATGATTAGAGGGTCAATGTGTTGGGGATTATTATCTTCCATTGTGATTGGAGGGGTGGAGAGATTAGTATCTTCTATTGCGATCGAAGGGCTGGGGCGGGATTTGCAGGTAGAGGGATCACCCATCTTTCCCTGATTCTGTTCCAACTCGTCTTTTTTTGGAGCGGGCTCTTTTTTATTTGTTTTGAGGAACATGTCCAGGATAGCAACATGTTGGTTTGCGCATCCACTGTTAGTTTGTATAGGTCTAGATGGAGTTTTATTCCTACCTGCTCTCACGTTTGATTCAACTGCTAGAGTATCCTCACACTCCTCAATGAGCATTTCAATTCTGTCCATTAAACAGTTGCTTCCAGCTTGTTTGGATACCGTTCTAGATTTTTCTTGCCATGCGCGGTCTACCACTGTTGCCCATTTCGCCTCCGCCCCCATTGCCTTCCATGGACTTTCTTTTTCCCATTATTCGAGTGTGCAACATACGAAGAAAAAGCAGTAGAATATATACATATTAAAAACAGGCACCAGGGCTAGGACAGAGACTAACACCACAGGCTGGCCAGTATACAGTACATTAGACCATACGTCCGAAATTCCATACTTTGATTAGCAGTGCGTAAGGATAGCGTTCAGTTTCGACGAAGCAAATGAGGGGGCAACAATAAAGGACGCACAGTACCTCTACAACAGGATGGGTATCGCCAGTGCAGACTAGACCCGAGGTGGAGGTAACAGAGGGGTTGCCCAGCCCGGCCTCTTCCGGACACTGACGGGGCAAGGATGGGCCCGCCCTTGGCCCAGGCCTGCCCGTGAAGCGGGAGCCGCGAGTGGATTTATGCGAATTTGGGCACGCAGGATGATGACAGCACCTACAGGCGCAGCAGGCAGCAGGGCAGTCTGGGGGCTGAATTCCCCTCCTGGTGGAGCAGACCGTGTGCCAGTGGTGTGGTATGCGGGTCCCATGAAGCGGGAGCCACAAGTGGATCTATGCGCCTCCGGGTACGCAGGATGATGACAGCGCCTTCAGGCGCAGCAGGCAGCAGGGCAGTCTGGGGGCTGAAGTCCCCCCCCTCGGTGGAGCAGACCGAGTGCTGGTGGTGTGGTATGCGGGTCACTCGAAGCGGGAGCCACAAGTGGATTTATGCGCCTCCGGACACGCAGGAGGATGACAACGCCTCCAAGCACAGCAGGGCAGCCTGGGGGCTGAAGCCCCCCCCCCCCCCCCCGGTGGAGCAGGCCGAGTGCTGGTGGTGTGGTATGTGGGTCCCCTTGTCAGTTTACTACAATGTGTCCTTCTGAAACTTTTTGTAATTCCCTATATGATATTTCTGTACAAAAATGGAAAATATTTGAAAAATCTTTGCTCCAAAGCCCTTAAACCCTGAACACCTGCAGTATCTTTATAGAGTTAACTCCCCTTTTTCAAACCTTGGACAATTTTCCTCCTCGCACAACTGATTCCCCTCCAATTTGGATTTGTACAAATTTCTTGGGGCATGTTTCAGAGTTTGTCAGACTGGAACTCCATCACAAATTGTCTGTGCATAAGGATATAATGCATTTCCACTAAGCTAGACAGAATATCTGTTATGTTTGTGACAGTGTACCTGTCCACCAAACTCTAAATCAGACCCCTTATCCTTCAGTAGAGCGATGATGCAATTTAACAAGCTAATGCTTGGTCAGATTCATCAGACCAGATCTCCAATCTCCAGTGACGGATATTGCGTGCTAAGTGGAGTGTGATGTACACAGAACATGTAGACAAGCTGCTCTGAAGCCTGTTGCTTCTTTCCTGCACTTCTAGTTTATTCACTCATAGACTCTGATGGCCGTGATGCAATTGGGTTGATTCTTCTCCCTACAGCACAAGAAAATCACGTAGGACTCCTGTTAGACCTGTCAGCCCTATGGTGCTCTTCCCCCAAACATTTCACCTTCACTCCTGCTATTGTGGTTGAATTTGTTTTTGTTGGCCCTAAGACTCCGTGCAATTTGCCACTGCTAACTAGTACCGCAGCAGTTGTGCTCACTCCCTAAATCATGGTAGGATTGGCGTACAACTGATTGCCATATTTAATTTACTTGTGAGAACTTAGTAAAGTAGTGCTCCATGTACCCAGGACCTGTAAATTAAATGCTACTGGTGTGCATGCAGTACTGATTTTAACACCCTTTTAAGTAGCCTTTTAAACATGTCTCAGGCCTGCCAATGCAGCCTGTGTGTGCAGTTTAAACTGCCATTCCCGCCTGGCAAAATAAATCTTTTGCCAAGCCAAAACATTTCTTTTTAATACATATAAGTAATTCATAGGGAATGCACTTAAAAGTTCATAGGCTTGTTCATTTTGAGGGGGCAGTGGCTGCAGGGAGGACGCGCTGCAGTGAATGAAGTGTGCAGCACATTTGTGCAATTCTTAAGCGATATTCGCAACTAATTTTAAAAGCGCCTGTTTTTGGTCTATTTTATTTCTATTTGTGTTCTAGTGTATCCCCTGATTTTAAAACCCAACTACTTGCACTTTAAATAGTAAAAACCATCGCTCTTGGCGGGTCCTTGCCCTTCCTTCTTGGTCCTCGTGACGTCGACTTTGGCGGCCATCTTGGGGGTGAGTGGGACGCCTCCCCTTACACGGTCTAGTCGTCACAAGGACGCTAGACCTCCTTCAAAAGGCGGGCAAACTAGGCAATCGTTCTTGTTCATTTTGAGGGGGATGTGGCTGCAGGGAGGATGCGCTGCAGTGAATGAAGTGTGCAGCACATTTGTGCAATTCTTAAGCGATATTTGCGACTAATTTTAAAAGCGCCCGTTTTTGGTCTATTTTATTTCTATTTGTGTTCTAGTGTATCCCCTGATTTTAAAACCCAACTACTTGCATTTTAAATAGTGAAAACCACCGCTCTTGGCGGGTCCTTGCCCTTCCTTCTTGGTCCTTGTGACGTCGACTTTGGCGGCCATCTTGGGGGTGAGTGGGACGCCTCCCCTTACACGGTCTAGTCGTCACAAGGACGCTAGACCTCCTTCAAAAGGCGGGCAAACTAGGCAATCGTTCTTGTTCATTTTGAGGGGGCAGTGGCTGCAGGGAGGACGCGCTGCAGTGAATGAAGTGTGCAGCACATTTGTGCAATTCTTAAGCGATATTCGCGACTAATTTTAAAAGCGCCCGTTTTTGGTCTATTTTATTTCTATTTGTGTTCTAGTGTATCCCCTGATTTTAAAACCCAACTACTTGCACTTTAAATAGTAAAAACCACCGCTCTTGGCGAGTCCTTGCCCTTCCTTCTTGGTCCTCGTGACGTCGACTTTGGCGGCCATCCTGGGGGTGAGTGGGACGCCTCCCCTTACACGGTCTAGTCGTCACAAGGACGCTAGACCTCCTTCAAAAGGCGGCCATGCTAACGCGCAGCGGGCACGCGCAGCGGGTCCGCCGTCAGTCCGCCGGAGTTACGCCAGAGTTCAGCCCGTCTGTGCCCGTCCGGACCCAGACGGGCTTAGGGCCAGACATGCTGGCTCTGCGTCGTAGGATCAGGATGACATATACTAGAAATGATTTGCTATCACTACGCCCGGAGGATGAATCTTGTAAGGTTACCCACACAAGTGAGTTTCCATATGGAGCGGGCAAGTATAGCATGAAGGAGCAGGGAGTTGGGAGAAACAAGGTTCTACATTCAGCTTTGCTGAATTGTAGATCCCTGCCCAGCCACTCAACTGAAATTAACTGTCTTATACATGATCATGACTTGGATGTCTTGTTTTTAACTGAAACCTGGACCACATCCACTTCGGGCCCAGATATGGTGCAGGCACTCCCCCCTGGCTATCTTATCTATCATCTAGATAGACCTGTGGGGAGAGGAGGTGGCATTGGGATAATCTATAGGGACACACTGGTCTGTAGAGCCCAGGATGGGGGGGGGGGTACGTGAGTGTGAGAGTTGTTACTTCTCACTATGTATATCAGCCACGTCCTCCATGTCAGGTCTTTTGGTATATCGTCCACCGGGAGGTGCAGGTATTTTTCCCTGCTCATTGGTGGAAACGGTTACGTCTCTGGCATCATCGACAACTAATTTTCTCCTATTAGGAGATTTTAACCTTCATTTCTATGACCCTGAGGATACACTTGCTGGTGACCTGCAGGGCGACCTGAAAGCTTTGGACATTAATCTAATTAATTCAGGGGCTACGCACTGTAAGGGTCATCTACTGGATCCGGTCTTTTCAAATATGGACAGGACTGAGTCCTTGACCCCTTTGGCTCTACCATGGTCGGATCATTTTTTGGTCCCTTTTAATTGGCAGTATGAATCAAAGGAGGGGGTGATTCCTAAAGTTTTTTCGGTTGATAGAGCTTGGTCCAGGTTACCACTGGAGCGCTGGATTACTAACTTAAATGCTACGTGCCCGCGCCCGGTGGTGGACCCCGTAATCGCCGATGAGAATTTGAACAAGTGGCTAATTAGCTCCTTGGATGTTATTCTCCCAAAAAAAGAGAATGCCAAAGAGGGAGAAGAGAGTGGGCTCTGCCCCTTGGTACACCCAGGCATTAAGAGCCCTCAGGAAAGGCTGTAAAAAGCTAGAGAGGATTTGGAGAAAGGACTGGGGAGAAGCACATCGGAATGAATATCGTGCTGCTATCAGAGGATATAAAGTCGCCCTAAGGGATGCAAAAGCCAAGTATTATGATGAGAGAATTGGCAATGCTGCCAGCTCCTCGCGAGAGTCTTTTAAGATCTTTAGAGACCTCTTGAAAATCCCAGAACCATCACTGAGCCATGAGAATCCCCTAAAGAAATGTGAGGAATTGGCCAACTACTTCCACATGAAAGTGGAAAATATCATAAGCTCCTTACCTCAGCCTGTTTTGGTTGTACATACAGGTGAACATAGAGGGGAGGTACAGAAGAAGCTGGATGTCTTTGGCCCAGTGTCCATCGACGAAGTTAGTTTGGTTCTAGGGTCCATAAAAAGTGGCTCACCCAGGGACCCCGTCCCGATGAGATACTTGAAGCAGATAGCAGCTACTATTGTTACACCAGTGACGGATCTTATCAATGCTTCCTTAGCGCAGGGAGTAGTTCCCTTGAGCTGGAAAAAGGCGGTCGTAAAGGCCCTTTTGAAAAAAACGGGTCTCGATCCATCAGACCTGGCCAATTTTAGACCGATCTCCCTGTTGCCGGGGGTTGGTAAGATTGCGGAGAGACTGGTGAATAAACGACTCTCACTATTCCTGGAATCCAACAATCTGTTGCGGATTTCCCAAACGGGTTTCAGGCCGGGCCAAGGCACAGACACTGCCCTTCTGGCAGTTGTTGAAGAGGCTAGGAGCATTTTGGATTCAGGAGGATCAGTGGCAGTGATCCTCCTGGACCTTAGCGCTGCTTTTGACACCGTCAACCACCAGGTGCTGCTCCAACGACTGTCAGAGGCTGGCCTAACTGGAATGGCCTTAAAGTGGCTCAGTTCGTTTTTGTATCAACGAACCTATCAAGTATGGGAAGGGAATGCACAATCCGCCGCCATCCCCCTTCAGTGTGGTGTGCCTCAGGGCTCCTCCCTGAGCCCCACACTGTTCAATATCTACATGGCCCCACTGGAGGAGGTGGTGGCCCCTCTGGGTATTAAAATCATCAGCTACGCTGATGACACCCAGTTGGTAGTAGCCCTTTCCCAATTGGTGGATTGCTCAGAGGTGTTGCACTCTTGTCTGTCCAGGGTGCACACATGGATGGTCAATTCAGCATTAAAATTGAACGGCTCTAAGACAGAGCTGATGCTGTTGGGACAAACGGGACCTTCCTTGCCGATGGGCAGCTGGCCGAGTTGCTTGGGCGATCCTCCCAGCCCAAAAAAGGAGATCAAAAGCCTGGGCGTGTGGCTTGAACAAGAATTATCGTTCAAGACCCACGCAAAGAAAACAGCTGGAGTCTGTTTTGCACTGCTCCGATCAGCTCGTAAGATTTTACCTCTCCTTCCCCCAATGTCCAGGAAACTTCTTATTCAGGGGCTGATTGTCTCTAGGTTGGACTACGGTAATGCGCTCTTTTTGGGCGCACCGGAAGCCACGCTTAATAAATTACAACAAGCGCAGAATGCCGCAGCCAGGCTGCTGATGAATATCCCCAGGAGACAGTCTGCAAAACCGGCTCTGAAAGCATTGCATTGGCTGCCGATAAGGGAGAGGATAACATTTAAATCTCTCTGTACGGCACATAGAATCCTGCATGGGAAGGGTCCTCCCATTCTGGGTAATATGGTGATGCCCTACAAAGCGACTAGAGCTTTACGCTCTGACCATAAAGCTTTGCTACAAGTGCAGAGAGTGAAAAGAGCCAGAACGGGGGGTAGAAGATTTTCGGTGAACGTTGCTAAGCGCTGGAATGAGCTTCCCTTGAACTTACGGACAGAATCAGGTATCCTCCGGTTCCGAAATTGCTTAAAACCCACCTATTTCCGGTATGATGTATCTCATTATAGGCTCCTGTTGTATCTTTCTCCTTCTGTTTTTCTTTGTGTCTTTTTTTGTGCCATCTCCCTGAGTCATGAACAAGCGCCGGGATGCCTAATGGTAACTGCGCGCTATACAAGATTCGAAAATAAATAAATAAATAGGCAGGGTGCATGGCATTTAAGAAGTTGGACATGCATTTTTAAGTTTTACATGTCCTGGTAGTGAGCAACTCTCAAATTAGTTTTTCACTATTGCAAGGCCTACCTCTCACATACGATATCTTTGGGTTACTTTATGACATTTAATAAGTGCTTATTTATGATTTGGAGCCAGTAGGAAGATCATGTTTAATGTCTGAGAAATTGTAATTTAAATCCTCTTTAATGGTGAAGGGGGATTATCGATCACAATTTTGAAAATACAGTTTTTAGAAAGGAGGCATTTTCTTGCCTTAATAATTTAGTGACTGCGGCCTGTTCCTGGGTCACATGGTAAGGTGTGAGTGGCAGTGACCTTTGAATATTCCTCCCACACAGTAGAGGTATTAGGTCATTGGATTGGTCATCTCAGAAATGATGTCGGCAGAGGTGGGTACAGCCCGACTTGCAATTCAATAGGCTGTGCCCTGCTTACACACAAAGGATTTCAGGCTAAGCTATTGTGCATTTAGCTAGGCTGAAGCCAGGGAAGGAAGGTAGGAATTTCCAAGCACCTCTGAAAAGGGGACTTCTAGAGACTTCCCTTACTTCAAAGAAGACCTCTGGTATAAAATCGGACCCTCAGACCCACTCTTCAGCTCACTTCTGGACCTGTGCAAAACACAGAAGAAAGACTGATTTGCTGTCCTTCTGCATGAAGGACTGCCCTTCTACCCTGCTACTCTTCTGCCCTGCTGCCTTGGTAAGACGGACTGGACCTATACCTTGAAGCAAGGACCACCAGAGTGAATCCAAGGTCTAAATGGCTGAGCTGATCATAGCCTCAGGTTCAGAAAAAGGCTCTAACCATCTTGGATCTAGCACTTGGTCCGTACCTGCTTTAAATCTATTACACCCCCCCCCCCCCCAACTGGTGCCTCTCCAGTCCTGAACCTTGGAATTGGGGATAAAAGTGCTCTTCCAGGCCAGCTGGGGAATGCACCAGAACCAACAGTGTGAGACACATCCTTGTCCTCGACCCTGCAACGTTCCTCGGAACCGCCGTTGTGGCACAAAGCTTCGCATTGAGGACTTATGGTACATTTCTCAACATGCCTAACTTAGTCACCATAGCTACCCTGATCTCCATCATGGTCAGCCTAAAATTGTGACTTTGTCCCAGTCTGGCACAACCAGATATGCACAGTTGGCGCTATGTGCTTTTAAGCACTATTTTATCCTACTTTTTCTTAAAAGTAGGATTAAAGGAGTGGTGTGGCTCACTGGTTAGAGGCGGCAGACCCGTAAGCAGAGGACAGTCCGGGAACAGGGTTCGATTCCCGACGCGGCAGGGTCGTGGACCAGGGTCAGCGGGTTCGATAATTCTCGCCTCGGTGCCTACTCCAGTCAGGGACCACACTCGGCAACTCTGGGCATTAGCTTGCCTCATCTTCACAACGGCCCCCCAGACTGCCGGGGATGCTTGGTCGCACCTTAGAGATACCCATTAGGGACCATCTCTCAGGGTGAGCCAGGACGGGTTCCCCAGCGGTCGAAGCGCGGAGATACTCCTCCGGGAGTTGATTCTAGCGCTATATAAACCCACAATTAAATTAAATCAATTAAATTGCGTATCCCTGGTTCTACTAATTGGATTTTAGGTGTCAAATAATTTATTACATTTTACTCTATTTTTCCAAGTTAGATTGAGATTTTTCTTGTGTTACATTTTTACTTTATTGCTGTTTATGTGCTGCATAATACTTTACCCTTTAAGTTAAGCCTGACAGCTTTCCTGCCAAGCTAACAGAGGGTTAAGTAGAGGTTCATTTAGTGACTTTAGTGGTTCACCCTGATGGAGTTGTCGTCCATAAGGCTACAGTATGTTAAGTCAATGGGTTACTCCATCTAACTATTGACTGAAAAATATTGTCTGGCCATTATGTTGTTGTTAAAGTATTGTGTCTACAAAAATATTGTGAACTAAAATATTGAGGGCATGTTGCAAAAATATTGAGGTTTAATATATTATTTACTTTAGTATTGATTTTAATATGGTGTTCAACTATACTGTTATATGTTATCATTTGATTATTATATATGTTACAATATCTATATTACAGAGGGGGGTGCACAAGTAAATGTGGGCCTTTCTTCAATATCATGGTCTACAAGCATGCAGAAAGTGAGCTCACATACCTGTTGCAAGCCTGGATCACTCAGTATAATACTGCCCCAAGTGGCATATGTGAACTGGGCTTCAACCATAGGCATTCACAAATATCAACTGCCTTAGGTACAGAAAATGAGGTGACTCTATACCAAGACTACAGCAAGTTTAGAATAGGATATTAGTTATGACAGGATTAATTGCATCTTCGCAGGTGTTAAATTGTGCAATTCTTTTAAACAAATTTGCAAGCTGGGTCTACTGACGTTTGCCAGTCCTTTTGTTTACCGATGTGTCTGATATTCAACAAAAGGATCAAAAGTACTCAGCATCAAGAAAAGGGTCAACATTAATCAGCCTCAACAGCGTGAAAGTTGCAGTGCAAAGTCACCACTCTTAAATTAAAGTGAAAACTGACTTTGCAACCAGTGCGGAGAGTACTGTGAAAGAAATGGTCTCTAATTGATATCATTCAGAGTATAAACAATAAAGAAGTGGACTCGCACAGCCCGGTGATCCAAGTCTGGACTATTGTACAATTTGTAGCGTGCTACAGAGGTGTCGCTGTCTGTTCCTAACTGCGTGGATTATCACAAACTAATACAAGGCAACCCCTGTCTGGAGGTAGCTCCTCTGTGCACAGCTTGAGGAACCCATTGGTTCGTATCCCCATCAACAATTTGAGTAAAGGAGTTGAAATCAGTATTGTTCAATTCAATTTATTTTAGACCATTCTCTTCATGATCAAAATGTTTCTTTGTTTCATCAAGATGCTTCAATACATTTTCTTCAATGCATCAATCACCATAACTTATTTCCCAATGCATTTCTGGAGAAAATTGCGCCCTTCGTCAGGGGATAGTTCTAGCTCGAAACTGTTTCGAGCACCGTGTATGCATTATTAACCACACAGTGTTTTGGATGTCTTAACACTATCTCAGATAGAGACTCAGTATAAAAACAACATATCGATTTTGATATATATATACTTTCTTTACTCGTAGAACTATCCCCTGACAAAGGGCGCAATTTTTGCCCGAAATGCATTGGGAAATAAGTTATGCTGATTGATACATTGAAGACAATGTATTGAAGCATCTTGATGAAACAAAGAAAAATTTTGATCATGAAGAGAATGGTCTAAAATAAATTGAATTGAACCATGCTGATTTCAACTCCTTTACTCGAACTGTTGATGGGAATACGAACCAACGGGTTCCTCAAGCTGTGCACAGAGGAGCTACCTCCAGACAGGGGTTGCCTTGTATTAGTTTGTGATCATTCAGAGTATGAAAACAAACATGGAATTGATTCATGAAGCACTGGCTGGCATAATAAAGGTCTTCAAGAAACCATCTTTAAGGGGCACAGATTCAAGGGGTGGAATATTGGGGAACAATGTGCTTCGCATTTGAAACACAATGATCCAACCTAGATTAACTTATGTGAAGAAAATAAAGAGATGACTAATTAGGAGAAATGAATGGAAGGGGCAGCATGATAATTCTGGACCATTAGTAAAATGTAAGACTGGAATAAATTCTAGTATTTTTTTTAATATATGGATTTTGAATGTACTGTAAATGCAGTTGCAAGAGACTTTGAAATCTGGATTATGTAACAATTCTCATGTTAGAAAAAGAAGCCATACAAGATTCATGAGATCCTTCAATTTAGCCTGCTCCGTTTCCAAAATTCTAAACTCATACCACAAAAATTACAACGGTAGTTTCAGATGCCATTCCCAAGGTTGCAAATTGAGCTCTCAAATAAGTTATGACAATGTGAAAGTGAAAAAGAGCTAGGTGATCCTCTTGCTTAGGGAGAAGATGACAGACATGATCATTTCCTTCACCTTGGATGGCTTCTGCAAGATGAGGATCACCATCAACAGCAAGACTCATTTTTAACATGAGCCGAATTAACTTGTATTCTTTTTTTTTTTTTCTTTCTTTTTGAAAACCTTTATTATGCAGTAAGGAATATACAAATACGGGCCTACAACCAATCAGGCCGGCCACGACACAGTAAGAGAGGTCAATGACTCCGGAGGGATGCTCCCCGGGATCAGCCAACAATATAAAAGCAATCAGTTCAGTCTGGAAAGGTTAAATACGGCCATCGAGCAGGATCAAAGAAGGTTAATTTTATAATAAGGAGTATAGCAGGATCAATTGCAGTGTATGGATATCCGAGTTCCCATAGCGGGCCACGAAGCACACAGCAAAACATAAGGGCATCAATATGGATAACCATCAGCAACAGCTTACATCAATCAGGATATGTACGCCATATACCAGAACAGTACCCACCGTGGCTCGTCTCTTGTCTACCTATCACCCAGTTACATGTTTTAGACAGAACGGAGGAACCGGATTAGCAACAGTGAATATAATCATCCGCTATACTAACCTAAAGAAGAAAAAGAGGGGAGAAGGGAGGTAGGAAAGGGGAGAAGTAATAAAAGCAAGAAGGAGAGAACGCCGCGCCGATGCAGGCGCCCCACAGCAATAAGCACTCAAAGAAAGTAAGGATATCGCCAGCAAGGTGGGCATGTGAGTCGTAATAGCAATGTGGCAAAACCGTAAGAAGAAGAACAACACACTTCCAGTTCCCACCCTCAATCGTACCATGGAAGACAAGCACAGACGCGGCGCTCCGATAAAGGGATACAAAAGAGCCATAGAACTAAGGAAAGAAAACAGAGGAGAAGCCCCAACCCACCCACCCCACCCTGCACCCCTGCAGAAGGCTACGGCCTACCCCCCCAGCAGCGTGCCTGTCGCCCTAAATCAGAACTCGAAATATAGAGAAGTCAAGGAGAGAGAGAGGAATAAAGAGGCAAAAAGAAAAAAAAAGGGGGGGGGAAAGAAATCAAAAAAGGGGGGGAGAAGGAGACCATCAATCGAGTCGTTCGGCCCCAGCCCCCCGCCCGCCCACACAATTATTCAGCGTCTGAACGAGATCGACACAATCTCAGGTATCATAAACTCTCAAAGGGATCGTCCATATTATCATGAGTGGGGGTCTGCCTCATCACAATCTGTTCACCGGTAGTCCTCAGGGTTCAGTTTGGCTCACCCCTGGCCTTTCCTAGTCATCACTACCACACATGATATAGCAGTGGGAAGCAAACAGTTCACGATGGAGAGGCTACTCGATCGGAACAAAACAAGGCAAGGGTGTGGACCAGGGGGCCCCGGCAACCAGCAACAAAACAAGAATCTTTCTCTGCAGTCCGAAACTCTCAACGATGACACCAAGATCAGCAAAAAACAGGAGTTCAGTCTCGCCGTATAAGAAAGCAGAGGCTCCCTCGCAGTATAACAGCATGACCTCAGCAAAGTAGATCGGAGCAGCAGTCCACAACGCTCCTCGAACACTCGAGCAGGATCGGGCCCGAACACGGAGCCCACGTTCTCGCACTCCACACTCACAACTGCCAGGGGATTCGGGCCGCAGGCTTGCAGTCTTGTCGATGCACAGCGGTAGCAATCCTCGCAGCGATCGAGGGGGATGAAGCAGCGCCACCACGAAGTCTATACGCATCCATGAAGAACGGTCCATCAAAGACGGCGGCGGACCGTATACCTTTCACAGGGGCACCGGGAGCCAAGGCCGCATGCAGGGACTGCAGGGCATCAAGGACATCACCAATCGTGGACTCACGCTCACATGACCAGGCCCCTGCGCACTCCAGCCACACAAGTCCGCCGCTCTGAGGAAATCCGTGTCCCAGGGCGTCGGCCGCCATTTTGCGGGTTCAGCCGCGGCACCACTCTCCGCAACTCCCGGAGCAGGTTCTTAAGCGAGAACACCCCTGGAGCCCATGCAGGCCCCAAGAATGGCAATCTTGGTGCAGAAAGACGCGCCACCAAATTCGGGGGGTCCGCCTGCGCCACCACCCGCGGGCATCGCAAGCCGACTCCGGGCGCAGGGCTTCAAGATGGCCGGGCGAGGCAGCAACGGGGGCGTCCCCCTGCACGGTCTTCCCCCATCCACGGCGCGCCATGCCTCACCACAGGGCCTCCCGGCCGCTGGACTGGGCCCGGTCAGTATCCACCGGAACAATCGCACAACGGCCTCTCACAGTCGGCCCTCTCTCCCGCCGGGGGCCGCCGCCGACATCGCCACCCCGCCTGTCCACGCAGGCAAGTCTCCGGTCTCCACACCGCGAAGGCCCTGGACCAAGCAGGAGCACAGCTTCGGATCCACAGCACGCAGGAGCCCCCAGGCCAAATGGTGAGTACGAGCGTTGCTTCACGTTTCCGTTTCTTCCCGAGTGTGTCGTCTCGGGGCAGGCTATTTGTCAGGATTTGCGTGTTGGGCAGGAAGGCTGACTGAGCCGAGCTACAGAGCGGCCATTGCGGTCACGAGCTTGGCTCCTCCCCTAACTTGTATTCTTAATAACTTGATCCAATCCTTTAATGGACAACTGGGCACACAGCTGCGTATCCCAAGTATATTATTAGAGGATGAGTTAAAGAGATAATTGTCTAACCTTACATTAATCTCCTTTTTCAGTGAGAATGGTTTAACAAATATGAATTGGAATAGGATCTACTCTATGTTTGTACATTTGCTGACATGCACTTGTTGGATAATGTCTTTGCATGGTAATGTTAATCAAATATGAACTTACCTTTAAAAAACAAAAGACAAGAGGCTTTTGACAAACAGTACCAGTTGGTTTAATTAAACTTTTAGGCCAGCAGAACAGTTACAGAGGCAGAGTCTGAGGATCATCTCAAAGTACAATCGATCTGAGTAACATTACATACATTTCTTGGAGCATCATAAAACAATTTGAAGAGTCTTTTTGGTAAAGGAATGTGAGCCTAGTTTTGGGGTCATAAATATTCCCACCTAATAACAAATGCAGATGGGCCTCAAACTTGCGTGGCCACAATGAGGGCCAGTGCTTAACATATCCAGATGTCCAGGATGAGAAACGCTTGACCACTCTGTGTACTCTGTGTGCTGTGTTCTGATTGGCTGAGTGTTCCTAAATGCGTGTGACATCTAACTTTATGGTGTTTTGGGAACGTGTGCACCCCTCCGGCCATGTGTGCTTTAATGGGGCAAATCTCCCTGGACCATTGTGGTGTTGCTGTGCCCATCTGTGGGATTCATCTGAGTTTCCTATTTGCATGTTTGTCTGCCGGCTATATGCCACTGCACCTGTGACCTGTCAATCAGTAACCTCAGGCCTAGGTCACAAAGCATGCTTGACCAAGTATGTTTGAATCTGGGATAATGGAGAGGTCATGTCGGGTAAATTTGACAGTAGTGCTGTAATGTTGTTCTTATATACAAATGTATCATGGCATACATAAACATTGACTTTTTCAATAATAACAGCAATTGCGACAATATGAACCTGTCCTTTCACATTTGATGCACCTAGATCAGCCAACAAAGTTGTCGGTCATTTAGTCATCATTATGACTAAGCAAATTCAATCTTTATAACCATTAAGTGAGGTGATGTGGATCAATGAATCCAATGTGAGTAAATGTGGGACTTGGGCAAGCAGTAGAGGAAGTGATTGATTATTTTTTTCTTGTGTTCTTTGCTTCATATATGTTTAGATTCCTAAGTTACCTGGACAGTGGTAAACCTGATTTCATGCTGGGCAGTAAGAGATATGCGGAAGAGACAGCACTAACTCACCTGTTCACAATTATTATTGTGTCTTCTTTGACTCTGATGGTTGTACAGAAAATGGTTTTAGAGATATGTGGTGTTGAGAAAATAAATTTATCCTTTCATGTTTCCAACACTAAGCTCCACTAAAATTTCACGTGTGATTTTTAGGTGCTACTACTCAGTTTCTAAGGTCTGAGTCATGTAGTTAAGAAACTTTAAATATATTATTGGAATAGATTGAAGGGAAATATCATGGTTCGGCAAGAAATAACACATTCTGATGGCAAAGCGCACACAAAAACAGTGCATGGGTGAATGTGGTTTAATATTAAAATGTTATAGAAATAAAGTGGTTTTGTGTTTCTGATTTCTAAGAAATCTAAATATTTTTTGTTCTTAACTTAAAATTGGATGAAGAGGGAGGGCTACTCAAAAAGATTAATAAGAGAAATTATCAATGTAACACTGTCATGAAATTAAATGTGCCTACCACAGATCCATCCTCAATGCCATGGGCACTGGGTGGGGGTAAGGTATAGACAGGTTGCAAGCTAGCCCATATTTGGTCTGGTTCCTCTTAATTTGATTCGAGGTCATCAGGGGAAGGGTCAAAAGGTTGAGCAGGCAGGGAAAAGTGGAGTGGTAGAGGTGGAATATGAAAGTAGATGGGGAGAGAGGTAAGTTATGTACCGGAGGACAGGGGAAGGATCAGAGAGCAAGAAGCACATTGGCAGCAAAGAGAGAGGAAATAGTGGTAGCAGAAGTAGAGAGAGGTGAGCAGTGGATCAAACTTCCAGGAAAATAAGGTATCCGTAGGAGAGAAGGGAAGGGCAAATGGTGGAATTGATAGTGGGAGGGAGAGGTGAAGGAAAATACAGTAGTAGAACAGTGGGAGCAGACAGAGAGGTGGAGTTAGGGGACACTAACTTTCAAATTTACTACTAACAGTGTTTGGGTATGTTTTAACAACTATTGCCCTCTCCAAAAGTGCTTGACCCGGCTGCAGGCACCCACATGCGGCCTGATTGCGACTTTGTTGAAGCAGCACCGGCACAATGCCGCCTCCGCTGCCTCTGCTGCCACAAAGCCACACAAGGACTGCAGACTGTATTACGAGTTGAAAATGTGCAACTCCTATTACAGTTTGCGGTTCTTTGGTCATTCCCATGGGGGTGCCTTGAAAACATGCACCGCAATGGGAATGGCCAAAATGTTCCAACGCGGCATGGATGGTGACGTCCATGCTGTGCTGGAACTGGGGGGGAATGGAGACAGAGGGGCACATGTTGTGCCCCCTGAATGGATCCACATGGCGTGGGGGATATGAGGTTCTTCAAGGGCCCCCTTTGTTACTGCACCACCAGCTTTTTGATGGCGGGGCTCTGCCATGAATAGGTCGGCGATGGAAGGACTTAAAATATGATGAGTGGGACTGTGCAGTCCCTGTTCAGTATAATGCGTTGTAGCACTCCTGTGCCACTACCAGGGAACAACTGTTCCTTGGTGCAGCAGGCAGTCCACTGTTGATATGACTTTGCAAGTCGTACTCTGCAAAATGATGGACCCCCACTCCTGCACCACCGCACGTCTGGCGGTCACAAGACCTCCAGACTCATAATCAGGTCCACCATAGTTCTAGACATCATCTGCTGAAATGCCCGGTAAGAAAACTTTCTAAAAAATGGTTTGACACCACACACCAGACATCAAGAAAACGACCTGGACATTGGTTGAAACTGCCTTTAAGATAAGGTCACACCATTCCTAATTCTGATGAGAGAAAACAGTAATTGGATGGGAGGACCACCAGGGTTAAGGCTATGATAGGGCGGGCCCTCTTAGGCCCTAAGAGGCCTGAGGAGCCTGGTCTGTGCCATGTCCCTTGAGTCTGTAGTGGGATATCGTGCAAGGTAAAGCAATACAACATTCTTGCTGAACTGTGTGTGAGTTGTTTACAGCCCAATATAGACCCATTAAGTCACCCAAGTGGAATCATGGTCAAAAAGCCACCAATGTCTACCCGATCTACGACAAGGAAACTAGCCCAGGCAACAACCCCACTTCCAACTTTAACTGCTATTGACAAAATGTTACAACAAACTATTGTGGTGGTTGTCACTGCTATAGAAAATACTGAAAGACGCTTATCACTACCACCTAGTATGTGTTTGATATCTCATCCTACACAGAGAGCTAATGCACCTGCAAATACATATATAATAACAGCTATGTCACAGGATTCAATTCTACTACACTCTTATGCGGATTTACCGGGTAATGGTCCTAATTATGATGATGTATGACAACAGTCACCACCTACTGTGTTTACTGCCCGGGAAAGAAGGCTGTCAGTGACACCTAATTTACAGTCAACTGAGACCTCTCCCCCTACAGTGATTGATGTGTTAAACGCTAGAACGGAGTTAGATGACTGTGATAATAATGACACCAACCTAACAGATGAGATAGTCAACACGAGTCCATCACATAGTGTAAGTGACCATGTACCTGGCCGGTCCAAATATAAACTAGCAACCAGCAGGAAATTGGTAACTGTAAACAAACATGGGAGGATATATAGAAGAAAAAAGAAGAGACTAGTTCAAACTACCTTGACACAAGCAGGGAGGGGAAACATATTACAGCAGAGCAGTAATTTACAACCAAATGGAAATCATGGTACTGCCCAACAGGTCTCACCCTCTATTAGTATGGAGGACCTCATATTACAGCTAGAGCATTTGGTAAAATCCCACACTTTACCACTGGCAGAAAGATTGAGGACATTAACGGATAAGGTAGATAACCTAGAAAAGCTGGGTATAGCCAATTTAGATCTGCTAGAACAACTTAGCACACAGATTAAGCAGCCCACAATTAATGCCCCTAAAGATAAACCTAACAACATCTTGACCAGAAGCAAAATGAGCGCGGCCAGTCCTATTGCAATTGCATTGCTACTACTGCCCCGAAAAAATTACCTATAAATACTCCCAATACAACAGTAGGGCAGAAATCAGCAGCGGGGCAAAGGGGTAAAGGGAGCTTAGTACCCAACAGGATGGACAGGGCAGTATCTGCCCGGAACATCAACAACATCATACCTGCTGTGATAAATTTGCCACCGGAAAGCAGTGCGTACGTAGCTATACTCGCCAATGTTCCAAAGCTTAAGCACACTCAACTCGAAAACCAACAAACCCTTAAGAATAAAACACTGCATTGGCTAGCTCAAAACTGCGGGTTCCCAATGCTTGGGGCAAATCAGATCATCTCAACACAAAGAGTAGGATGGATGGGACCCAGCAAAAAGGAGATAGACGGGGACTGTATAGTCATACATTTTAGGACCCCTGACTGGGCCAGAGACTCCATTCTAAATGCACCCGTACCGTCTAACCAGGAATATAATTCAACCCTGCTCCCTTTACACTATTTCTATAGGGGCCAGTCAGGAAATTATGCCACAGTTCAGGTTGCTGACCAACATAGAGCTCCCCATCTTAACCACCATAACGTAGTTTATGACCCCACCTCACTCTACAATCCATGGGCCAATTTTGCAATTCCGACTTATAACAGATTCCAAGCGTTTGGTTCCCTAGATGAGAATGATTGACGGAAGCAATTGTATCCAAGGGAATGCTTGAATTTAATCAAGGGTTGCAAGGTATAAACAGAGCAGTAGCAAGGCTAGTAAGCAAAGATCAGTGTATAATTGACAAAACAGCCTAGCGAGACGTAATCCTTGTTTCAGATTTAACTCCGGACGATAAACTACTGAGACCTGAACCGGTGGTACCTTATGACACCACACTTGATAACAGTGCCGAAGGCCTCACGGTCATCACTTGGAATATAGCGGGAATTGCTGCTAAAATTACCACGCCCTTCTGGAACAGTTTTATTACACATGGATATGATATAATCTGTCTCCAGGAGACGTGGCATGGAGCCCAATTACAAGTCGAGGGGTACACAACATATAGTACGGATGCAATGGCTTCATTAGCAGGAAGAGCAAAAGGTGGATTACTGACCCTGGTATCAACTACTCTTACTGAGCGGTTATGTGGAGGTGGCCCCGTACGCATCGATCTTGCGTTTAGTACATGGCAAGGGTAGGGACTTAGTTATAGTACATTTTTATAACAACATTATTGGAGCCAATCGGGGCATGATTGTACCAGATATAGAGCGGGCAATAGAGGGAGTATTAGAATTATCAAGTGATCCCCCAGTAATAATTTGGGCAGGAGACTTCAATATCCAAGCGTGCTGTCATACATTGAAGGGGATTTGTGGTCATCGAGGGGAGTATCACAGCGGAGGCAGCACTGTTTACAACCATTTCCCGCACACTAATTATGGAAGCACCCTGAACAATCTAGTAGCCAAATTAGACCTCGAGCTGCTAGACTGTAAAAAGAACAAGACAACGAAGAGTGCCCGTCATTTAGAGGGAGGGACGCCCACTCTAACATCGATCATATCCTGGTGTCCAAAGCAACAGTCTACTCCAATCTATGGGTAGCTGAGCAACCAGTGAGCGATCACAACAGCATATCGCTGGTATTATCTGGCTGGGGGCCAAAAACTAATGCATACGGGAGACAGGTCCAAGGGATCACAGCCGAAAGATCAAACGGTATGAGAATTAAGTGGATTAGAATTAACCCTGCCCAATTCATGATGGACGTACTCTCAAAATGTAGAGGGGAAATAAGCTACTGTTTGGCACCCAAAGTGACTCCAGGTAACTTCATCGCTAATTTGATAAAAATAACTAAAGCGATTGATGACTCACTTACAGTTAGGAATCGAAAGATGAGGAAAATTCAAGTGGTGTGGTTTGACAAACATTGTGCCCAGTCACTAAACAAATTAAAATTAGCTCTTGATGCCAAGCCCAGAGACATAGCAAAAATTAAAGAGGAACGCCACAATTACAAGACTTCTCTGGCAACCAGGAAAAAAGAACTTCAAAATGAGGCCTGGTTTAATTTGGATATGGCTGTAGAAACTAAAAATCACAAGTTATTCTGGGAAACTGTAAATAGCCCACTTCTAAAGAACGATAAAAATAAAATCCTCGAGATTACCTCCCATGTGAGTTGTCGCGCCTGGATTGCCCATTTTACTGGGATTTTTAACTCTGATTCTAAATTAGATGGGTCAATTTTAACCGCAGATATAGCGCCTAGTTGTAAACGGCAAAAAATGCAGCTATCTGTGACCTTAACTGAGGTTACCGAGGCAATAAGAAATAGTAAAGGGGGTAAAGCCCCAGGTCCAGACGGGGTGCCTATGGACTTTTATAAACATGAAATGACTCTTTGGGCACCAATATTGACACAATATTTTAATGCTGCTATAGAAGATAGGCTTCCACCAACATGGGGACAGTCCATTATCGTACCTCTTTACAAGAAAGGTTCTAGGTCTGAGGCACGTAACTACCGTCCCATCTCTCTTTTGGACTCGTCAATCAAAATCCTCAGTCGAGTCCTTTTAGAGAGATTGGAAACCTGGGTCGAGGAAAAAAACATCTTATCCCCAGTGCAGTACGGGTTTAGAAAGCGGATTGGCACAATGGAGCAGTGCGTGAACCTGGAACTTAACTCAGCAAATACACAAGAGCCAAAGAGGGTAATCTATTCTTGTGTTTTGCTGACTTAAGTTCGGCATTTGATCTGGTGGAACACTCGCTCCTATGGCCAGTCCTGCTAGAAATGGGTGCCCCGACTGAAATTATCCATTTCCTTGCCAGATTATATGAAGGCCTGTCAAGCAAAGTTAGATTTGGATCCGCTGGAGAATGTACACCCTTGTTTAGTGTTAATAGAGGCATTCGACAAGGATGTGGTCTCGCCCCACTTTTATTTTCCTTTTTTGTAAATCAGATAGACCAAACCCTAAGAACAATCCAAGCAGATGCCCCTATTATAAATGGTAACCCTATTCCAATCCTATTATACGCGGATGACGCGGTTCTCCTATCCCGGACCCAAAATGGCCTGCAATGCCTAATCGATAAGTTTCACACTTTCATTGAAATTAGAAAGTTAATTATTAATGAAGGAAAAACTTTTACCATGTCTTGTGGTAGGAAGTCAAGAAAGAGCAGGACCTTCTACCTAGACGGGGAGAAATTAGAAACCGTAAAGAAATTTTGTTATCTGGGTATCACATTCTCAGGAGATGGAAGGTGGGCTAACGAACAAGAGAGTGTCCGTTTTAAAATGGTAAGGAATATTAATGGTGTTTTTAGATTCGCAGCAAAATTAGGGGGTCGAAGAATTAGAGAGATGGTGTCCATATACAACTCAAGGTGCATAACATCAGTCCTGTATGGGGCAGGAATATGGGGATATCATGACCAGAGTGGCAACCAAATTCAGTATGAGGAGAATGCCTTCCTGAAACGATTGCTTTGTGTTCCGGCTGCGGCCTCAAACGAGCTAACACAGAGGGAAGTGGGACTAAATTACGCTAAGGACTTAATTGCCCTACGCCCACTGGTACTTTGGCGATCAATCTGGTCTAAAGAAGAAACAAAATTCACTCAGGATGTGATAAATGACTGTTTAAAGCTCGATCACCGCTCAAATATACCATGGTTATGTCACATTCAACCTTGGTATAAGACACTTTATGATTGTGATATTTTTGGTGAACCTGTAGCGGGGGTTAGGACTTTCAAAAAAGGAACTTAAAGTCACTTTCCTGAGACACACAAGAAGTACCAGAATGACCAAATATGTAAAACAAAGCACGTTTATCTCTTATTTAGAACATAGCACCAATGAAGGTTTTCAATCATACCTCACCAAGCTCTCATCGTTTTGTATTGCCATGGTTACGATTAGGAATTGTGCACCACTTAGTGGCATTCCCATTAGTTAAGAAACCTGGAACATGCTTATGCCCCTGTGACGGTATATCTAAGCAGAGTAGCTGTCATTTTATGCTGTTTTGCAAATGTTATATTTTTTATAGAAAGTTTTATCTGAAACCCATCTTTTTAAAATATAATACGCGCAGCACTAAAATAGTGATGCAATTGATGTTTAACTTAGAGAGCCCAGATATATGTTTTTATGTGGCTACATATATTTTAAAATGTATCTTTGCACGGAAATCAATAACTGTAGGAACTCAACATATGGCTTAGACTTATATGCACTTTATATTTGCTAGTTTGCACATGCATTATTAGATGTTGTACCAACATGCACTTTGACTTTGCCTATTTGCACATGTGCCGGAAACGTGAACCTCATACTGCACTATATAATAGCACATACTAAATGCACTTTATTATTGCCAGCTTGCACATGTATTACTATTAGGTGAATGCACCAACAAGCACTTTAATATGCTTATTTGCACATGTGCTGTAGAATGACTATTTTATATAGTATTGTTAGTATTTGAAATTAGAGTATGATGTAATTTAATGATGTATATGCTATATTATTTTGGTTTGTTGCTATATGGTTGTATTCATACATACCGAATAAAGCATTTTTTTAAATTGAATTGAATTGAATTAAATTGATAGGGCATTAATGATATATTTCCTACGGGGGTTGGGCCAGATAAATAAGAAAGGATCCAGATAAGGAGGTTTGCATACATGTGGCACACACTTATCAGCATAACCCTTTGTTGGTGTCTCCTACATGAATACTAAGATGGAGATGAGGGTCCCTCCACTATCAATGACCTAGACTTGTTGTGAATGCACCAGGAAGCCCAATTGCAACCAGCAGAATTGCACCACCACCACCACTGCCTGACAACTGCCACCACCACAGCACCCATCGCCACTGTTATCATCAAGACTGCAGTCACTACCACTGCAATGAACGCCCCTATATTGGTCAGTCCTCCTAGAGCGAGGTGTACCAAACCATCAACAAAATAGGGGACGTCTTTGCCAAGAACAAGGACAGCAATACAGGGAATCACGTGATAGTCTAGGTGTAATAGAGACCAGAAGAGCCACAGTGAGACAATGGCCCCTGAAGAAACAACTGCTGCACCTGCAATTGGGCACGTTTTTGCTTTTTAGCTATAACAAATAAATAAAATCAAGGTTACTTAAAAAAAAAATTAGATGCAAAAAGCATTTTTTTGGGCTTAGTAATCAGTTGCTGCAGTGAGTTGGATTTAATTTTGCAGATGCTAGAAGATGCATTCTGGGAATTGCAAAATATCAAAAAATGTTATCATTTGGCATGTCAAAGAAATTTGAATGGATGCACATAAGGTGTTAAACAATTTCTGTTTTGGTTGACACTTAAAATGTGCTTGGGTGTAATTTGTAAATTCTTACTGTTATAGAATTTACTAACCATAAACGAATTGACATCTCTCGACAGGGTATCAAAACTGAATATCCAAAGTATCAGCGAAAATACTTAATAGGAGACTCTCGGTTCCATCATTTTATAACCATCCTAGTGGCTGTACCGACCATTTTCAACAACAACGTCAGAAAAGTTGTTGTAATAGAGTTCAAAACATGTTTAGAGGTGAAGTTAAATATAACAATGTGTGAATGTTTTAAGCAGGACTGTATACATTACCTCAATCCATGTGTATACATAGCCATCAATGTTCAGTACAGGAAGAACATAAAAAGCCATTTCGTTCAAAAGATTGGTCATGGTTTTGTCCTTTCCATATTTTCCTGTGGCCTGAAAAACACCAAACAAAATGTTATTTTCATTTAAATGCAGGTAAGCTAACCAAATTTCAATTAATCAAGAACGCTGTATTTATCTCCCATAAAGGGAACTCGTGTGCTATATTTTGTTGGGCTAATAAGATAAGCACTGATCATTAGATGTACAACACAACTCTAAGGACAGAAGCAGACCTGGTACATAACACAGATTCTACAATACAGGCCATCATCCTAGGTTGGCCTTAATCCAGAGAAAAAATGGTACACCAAGTTAATGTGAATACCTGAGGGTTCTATAATTACTTCGTGTGCAATGGTGGGCCATTCTGAGCAACTATCTGCTGGAAAATTGCCCTCTCTGAAGGATAACCTCAACCTTTTTGCCTTCCTCCTCCTCTTTTATATATAGATACGCTGAATATCTATTCCAAACACTCCCAAGTTGTAAGCTGCAGGGACAATCCACCCCAGAAAGGAACCAATATCTGTGCCAGTTATGCTCAGGGCCGTAATCCAACACTACCTATGTGTTCGGCTCGATGAGGCCTTGCATGATATTGACCCTTAATTCCTGAGACAAGCTTTCAAATTGTACAAAGCCAGCAGAAATCGTTGATCACTGGGAGCAAAGAAAGCTGTGCTCATTAGATTCAAAAAGGTGAAATGAGGTGGGAACTGTTTTTTTATAGGGGCTAACAAAACTTGGAATCTGCTTTCACCTCATACCAGGACTGCCCACTCCTTGCTTGACTTCAGAAAGTATTTGAAAACATGGCCTTTTTAATAATAGTGTGCTCAAGCTGTTTGCTAGCACTAAGACACCCTAGGGTATACAAGAGCTCTATGAATTGTTTAACATAACATAACATAAGATTAAAAGGAGTAGCAGCATCATGTTTGATAGCATTTGAATGTTCGTGATAGATCCTCTTAATTGGTAAAGCCGGATTTGACATTACTATTTTAGAAATGTCACTTTTAGAAAGTGATATTTTATCAACAACAATGCCTCTGACACCATCGATAACACTCTTTCTTTTTACCACAATAGTCCCTTTTATTGACTTTGGGCTTTTAAGCAAATAATTTTTCCATTATTATATCTTTTTATGTATTGGTATTCACCTTAATTTCAAGAAATTTTCTATTCAACTCTCCTTGTTTTGTGTCATACATCACATAAAGAAATTACTTGAATTTACATACAACATCTATATACACAAAACATTTACTAAACACCATATATACATTTCCAATTATGACATGATTTAATTCCAGACAAGTTGAAAGAACCTCATACTATATCTTCATACACATGATCAATACTTGATTATATCAAAGGGAGTTATTCTTCTCCTCTCTGTCCTACTTTTAATATCAAAACTGTCTAACTGGGGTCAAATCTTTCTTTATCCCTAAGTTGTGTCTATTTTATAGGTCCTCTATAGGGTCGAGGGTCTATTTTTTTCGCAATTATGCTCCGTGGGGAAATTAATCCTTTCCACTCTTTGTTCCCATGAGGGGAATCTGAAGTGCATAAAGTCCTTCGAACCACTATTTTTTGCCAACGCGTTTCGACCTTCTCGTATTTGGACCAGGTGTTCTTTTCATGTGCGGTCTTCCTCAGGGCTGAGTACTTATTGAGTAGGACATCATTGTACACCCTTTTATCTTCTACGTCCAATGTGGGCAGTTAGGTCATCCCAGTTCTAGATCTTTCTGCTGTTTTTTTTTCTTTTTCATTTTTCTTTTTTAATTTCAGGAAGCGATGCCTTTTCCAGTTATAGTTTCAATGTTGTGCTTTTCCTTCAGTCAGCATTCAGTCCGCATTCACTTCCGGGTGTCGGGGCATCTGTGATCGTCTGTGAGGCTCCAAATACGAGAAGGTCGAAACGCGTTGGCAAAAAATAGTGGTTCGAAGGACTTTATGCACTTCAGATTCCCCTCATGGGAACAAAGAGTGGAAAGGATTAATTTCCCCGCGGAGCATAATTGCGAAAAAAATAGACCCTCGACCCTATAGAGGACCTATAAAATAGACACAACTGAGGGATAAAAAAGATTTGACCCTAGTTAGACAGTTTTGATATTAAAAGTAGGACAGAGAGGAAAAGAATAACTCCCTTTGATATAATCAATTATTGATCATGTGTATGAAGATATAGTATGAGGTTCTTTCAACTTGTCTGGAATGAAATCATGTCATAATTGGAAATGTATATATGGTGTTTAGTAAATGTTTTGTGTATATAGATGTTGTATGTAAATTCAAGTAATTTTTTCTGTGATGTATAACACAAAACAAGGAGAGTTGAATAGAAAATCTCTTGAAATGAAGGTGAATACCAATACATAAAAATATATAATAATGGAAAAATGATTTGCTTAAAAGCCCAAAGTCAATAAAAGGGACTATTGTGGTAAAAAGAAAGAGTGTTATCGATGGTGTTAGAGGCATTGTTGTTGATAAAATATTCCGTTACAGATTCCAGCCTCTGACCTCCTTAACTGAATCATCCCCCCTGTTGTATACCTACTTTTAGAAAGTGAGCATTTCTCTGCTCTTACTGTTATGTGTGCTTGTAACCTGTCTCAAATACACATCTGGGCTGGGTGACACCAACACTTTGTACATTTTCTTTAGACAGCCACAAACACAGGAATGTTGGGTGTGACAGAGGATTCATCTGCATTCATATGCATTCTGATAGCCTTCCTGAGCAGGAAGGGGGAGAGGGAACTCACACATATATCGGAATAGACTATGACCCTTCCCCCCACAGATAGCCTAGCAGACTCAGCCTTGGATGAAAGGGGACCTGTGCACTTCAAGGAGCTGCTTTGAAGTCCCCACCCACTTCAAAGGCACATTTGGGTATAAGTACTCTGAGTCTCTGATCCTACCGAATCAGTACACTACTAAGCCTGGGAAGACCTCTGCTGGAGTAAGGACTGCTTGCTTTAAGGATTGCCACAGTGCCTTGACTGACTGTTCTGAAGAACTGCCCCTTTGCTTTACTGAGCTGCCCTGCTGCCTGGTGATCTCAGTCCTGCTGAGGACAAGGACTGGACACATCTCACTAGAACCCAGAGGGACTCCAAAGGTTTGCTGACTAGTCTCCAGTTTTTTTGAAGTCTCATGGACACAAAAGATTTCCTGCAATCCTGCTGGTGCTGCTGGAACCTGCCATATGAGAGTCTTACCCTGACTGGAGGTGCCCCCTTTTGTCCTGTTGCTCAGAAGTGGTTTTTGGTGTTGTTTTGCTACAAAATTGATGCATTGTGTGTGACTTTTGCGCATTCGAAATCAATGCACCACCTTTTCACGCAGATGCAGAGGCTGGTCAGTTACAGACATTCCACAGATTGCACTCTGTGCGTCTTGATAACGACACATTGCCTGCATCTCTACAGAGCTTAACAGCGACGCAGTCACCAACTGTGTGAAATGGAATAAATGGATCGTGCTCTTGACGTCAACAATTTGCTCCATCCAAGGTACTTCTTCAGCAAGCCGCGCGTGAATCTCAGAGTCGACCTTTCCTCCTTCGTGGTCAGCATGAGATATTTCTGATTTGCTCAAGTCCCTTGTGACCTCAATAAACCTTTTAGTGCTATTGGCTTCTAAGCACTGTTTCTGCATTTATTCTTTAAAAAATGATATCTCGACTTCTACTGATTGGATATTTATCAATTTTGCTCTTGTTTTACTCAGATAAATATTCTTTATTTTCTAAACTGGTATGGAGTCTGTTTGTAATGTTTTAATTGAGTTACACTGTGAGTGTGCTGCACAAATACTTTACACATTAGTTAAGCCTTACTGCTCAGTGCCAAACTTAAAGAGGGCC
The DNA here is from genome assembly GCF_964261635.1 of Lissotriton helveticus. Lineage (NCBI taxonomy): Eukaryota > Metazoa > Chordata > Amphibia > Caudata > Salamandridae > Lissotriton > Lissotriton helveticus. The sequence continues at coordinate 231,167,432 of NC_136072.1, read as the reverse complement.
AGCGCAGGTTAATTTCAAGTGTGTATCTCACTTACCCTGACAAGGATTTTGGTCCCTGCCTGGACAGTGTGTAGGAAAGTACCCTCTTTTTATATGGTTTCCCCCACTTTTTGCATAATGTTGATTTATTGATGTACTTTGACTGAGTGTGCCCTGGGTTTCTACCAACCAGGTACCCAATACCTATGTTCCCTAAAATTGTTATGTTGAAAACCCAATTGCAACTCTCTGGCCTCACTTAAGCCTCTAGTAAAAGGTGCCCTAGGTACCAAGGGCACTGAGACCAGGTAAGGCCTCTAAAGGCTGCAGTACTTATTGTGCCCTCCTTAGAGACGATGTACCAATGTACCAATGATAGCATTTGAATGTTCGTGATAGATCCTCTTACTTGGTAAAGCCGGATTTGACATTACTATTTTAGAAATGCCACTTTTAGAAAGTGAGCATTTCTCTGCTCTTACTGTTATGTGTGCTTGCAACCTGTCTCAAATACACGTCTGGGCTGGGTGACACCAACACTTTGTACATTTTCTTTAGACAGCCACAAACACAGGAATGTTGGGTGTGACAGAGGACTCATCTGCATTTATATGCATTCTGATAGCCTTCCTGAGCAGGAAGGGGGGAGGGAACTCACACATATATAGGAATAGACAATGACCCTTCCCCACAGTAAGGGATGATTACCCCCCACAGATAGCCTAGCAGACTCAGCCTTGGATGAAAGGGGACCTGTGCACTTCAAGGAGCTGCTTTGAAGTCCCCACCCACTTCAAAAGCACATTTGGGTATAAGTACTCTGAGTCTCTGATCCTACCGAATCAGTACACTACTGAGCCTGGGAAGACCTCTGCTGGAGTAAGGACTGCTTGCTTTAAGGATTGCCACAGTGCCTTGACTGACTGTTTTGAAGAACTGCCCCTTTGCTTTACTGAGCTGCCCTGCTGCCTGGTGTTCTCAGTCCTGCTGAGGACAAGGACTGGACACATCTCACTAGAACCCAGAGGGACTCCAAAGGTTTGCTGATTAGTATCCAGTTTTTTTGAAGTCTCATGGACACAAAAGATTTCCTGCAATCCTGCTGGTGCTGCTGGAACATGCCATATGAGAGTCCTACCCTGACTGGAGGTGCCCCCTTTTGTCCTGTTGCTCAAAAGTGGTTTTATGCTGTTGTTTTGCTACAAAATTGATGCATTGTGTGTGACTTTTGCGCGATCAAAATCAATGCACCACCTTTTCACGCTGATGCAGAGGCTGGTCAGTTACAGACATTCCACAGATTGCACTCTGTGCGTCTTGATAACGACACATTGCCTGCATCTCTACAGAGCTTAACAGCCACACAGTCACCAACTGTGTGAAATGGAATGGATGCATCGTGCTCTTGACGTCAACATTTTGCTCCATCCAAGGTACTTCTTCAGCAAGCCCTGCGTGAATCTCACAGCCGACCTTTCCTCCTTCGTGGTCAGCATGAGATATTTCTGATTTGCTCAAGTCCCTTGTGACTTCAATAAACCTATTAGTGCTATTGGCTTCGAAGCACTGTTTCTGCATTTATTTATTTTTAAATGATATCTCGACTTCTACTGATTGGATATTTATCAATTTGCTCTTGTTTTACTCAGGTAAATATACTTTATTTTCTAAACTGGTATAGAGTCTGTTTGTAATATTTTCATTGGGTTACACTGTGAGTGTGCTGCACAAATACTTTACACATTAGTTAAGCCTTACTGCTCAGTGCCAAACTTAAAGAGGGCCAGCGCAGGTTAATTTAAAGTGTGTATCTCACTTACCCTGACTAGGATTTTGGTCCCTGCCTGGACAGTGTGTAGGAAAGTACCCTCTTTTTGTATGGTTGCCCCCACTTTTTGCATAATGTTGATTTATTGATGTACTTTGACTGAGTGTGCCCTGGGTTTCTGCCAACTAGGTACCCAATACCTATGTTCCCTAAAATTGTAATGTTGCAAAACCCAATTGCAACTCTCTGGCCTCATTTAAGCCTCTAGTAAAAGGTGCCCTAGGTACCAAGGGCACTGAGACCAGGTAAGGCCTCTAAAGGCTGCAGTACTTATTGTGCCCTCCTTAGAGACGATGTACCAATGTACCAATGATAGCATTTGAATGTTTGTGATAGATCCTCTTACTTGGTAAAACCGGATTTGACATTACTATTTTAGAAATGCCACTTTTAGAAAGTGAACATTTCTCTGCTCTTACTGTTATGTGTGCTTGCAACCTGTCTCAAATACACGTCTGGGCTGGGTGACACCGACACTTTGTACATTTTCTTTAGACAGCCACAAACACAGGAATGTTGGGTGTGACAGAGGACTCATCTGCATTTATATGCATTCTGATAGCCTTCCTGAGCAGGAAGGGGGGAGGGAACTCACACATATATAGGAATAGACAATGACCCTTCCCCACAGTAAGGGATGATTACCCCCCACAGATAGCCTAGCAGACTCAGCCTTGGATGAAAGGGGACCTGTGCACTTCAAGGAGCTGCTTTGAAGTCCCCACCCACTTCAAAGGCACATTTGGGTATAAGTACTCTGAGTCTCTGATCCTACCGAATCAGTACACTACTGAGCCTGGGAAGACCTCTGCTGGAGTAAGGACTGCTTGCTTTAAGGATTGCCACAGTGCCTTGACTGACTGTTTTGAAGAACTGCCCCTTTGCTTTACTGAGCTGCCCTGCTGCCTGGTGTTCTCAGTCCTGCTGAGGACAAGGACTGGACACATCTCACTAGAACCCAGAGGGACTCCAAAGGTTTGCTGATTAGTATCCAGTTTTTTTGAAGTCTCATGGACACAAAAGATTTCCTGCAATCCTGCTGGTGCTGCTGGAACATGCCATATGAGAGTCCTACCCTGACTGGAGGTGCCCCCTTTTGTCCTGTTGCTCAGAAGTGGTTTTATGCTGTTGTTTTGCTACAAAATTGATGCATTGTGTGTGACTTTTGCGCGATCAAAATCAATGCACCACCTTTTCACACTGATGCAGAGGCCTGTCAGTTACAGACATTCCACATATTGCACTCTGTGCGTCTTGATAACGACACATTGCCTGCATCTCTACAGAGCTTAACAGCGACACAGTCACCAACTGTGTGAAATGGAATGGATGCATCGTGCTCTTGACGTCAACATTTTGCTCCATCCAAGGTACTTCTTCAGCAAGCCCTGTGTGAATCTCACAGCCGACCTTTCCTCCTTCGTGGTCAGCATGAGATATTTCTGATTTGCTCAAGTCCCTTGTGACTTCAATAAACCTATTAGTGCTATTGGCTTCGAAGCACTGTTTCTGCATTTTTTTTTTTTTAAATGATATCTCGACTTCTACTGATTGGATATTTATCAATTTGCTCTTGTTTTACTCAGGTAAATATACTTTATTTTCTAAACTGGTATAGAGTCTGTTTGTAATATTTTCATTGGGTTACACTGTGAGTGTGCTGCACAAATACTTTACACATTAGTTAAGCCTTACTGCTCAGTGCCAAACTTAAAGAGGGCCAGCGCAGGTTAATTTAAAGTGTGTATCTCACTTACCCTGACTAGGATTTTGGTCCCTGCCTGGACAGTGTGTAGGAAAGTACCCTCTTTTTGTATGGTTGCCCCCACTTTTTGCATAATGTTGATTTATTGATGTACTTTGACTGAGTGTGCCCTGGGTTTCTGCCAACTAGGTACCCAATACCTATGTTCCCTAAAATTGTAATGTTGCAAAACCCAATTGCAACTCTCTGGCCTCATTTAAGCCTCTAGTAAAAGGTGCCCTAGGTACCAAGGGCCTGAGACCAGGTAAGGCCTCTAAAGGCTGCAGTACTTATTGTGCCCTCCTTAGAGACGATGTACCAATGTACCAATGATAGCATTTGAATGTTTGTGATAGATCCTCTTACTTGGTAAAACCGGATTTGACATTACTATTTTAGAAATGCCACTTTTAGAAAGTGAACATTTCTCTGCTCTTACTGTTATGTGTGCTTGCAACCTGTCTCAAATACACGTCTGGGCTGGGTGACACCGACACTTTGTACATTTTCTTTAGACAGCCACAAACACAGGAATGTTGGGTGTGACAGAGGACTCATCTGCATTCATATGCATTCTGATAGCCTTCCTGAGCAGGAAGGGGGAGAGGGAACTCACACATATATTAGAATAGACTATGACCCTTCCCCACAGTTAGGGATGATTACACCCCGCCAGATAGCCTAGCAGACTCCGCCTTGGATGAAAGGGGACCTGTGCACTTCAAGGAGCTGCTTTGAAGTCCCCACCCACTTCAAAGGCACATTTGGGTATAAGTACTCTGAGTCTCTGATCCTACCGAATCAGTACACTACTGAGCCTGGGAACACCTCTGCTGGAGTAAGGACTGCTTGCTTTAAGGATTGCCACAGTGCCTTGACTGACTGTTTTGAAGAACTGTCCCTTTGCTTTACTGAGCTGCCCTGCTGCCTGGTGTTCTCAGTCCTGCTGAGGACAAGGACTGGACACATCTCACTAGAACCCAGAGGGACTCCAAAGGTTTGCTGACTAGTATCCAGTTTTTTTGAAGTCTCATGGACACAAAAGATTTCCTGCAATCCTGCTGGTGCTGCTGGAACCTGCCATATGAGAGTCCTTCCCTGACTGGAGGTGCCCCCTTTTGTCTTGTTGCTCAGAAGTGGTTTTTGCTGTTGTTCTACTACAAAATTGATGCATTGTGTGTGACTTTTGCACGATCAAAATCAATGCACCACCTTTTCACGCTGATGCAGAGGCTGGTCAGTTACAGACATTCCACAGATTGCGCTCTGTGCGTCTTGATAACGACACATTGCCTGCATCTCTACAGAGCTTAACAGCGACGCAGTCACCAACTGTGTGAAATGGAATGGATGCATCGTGCTCTTGACGTCAACAATTTGTTCCATCCAAGGTACTTCTTCAGCAAGCCCTGCGTGAATCTCACAGCCGAACTTTCCTCCTTCGTGGTCAGCATGAGATATTTCTGATTTGCTCAAGTCCCTTGTGACCTCAATAAACCTTTTAGTGCTATTGGCTTCTAAGCACTGTTTCTGCAATTATTTTTAAAAAAATGATATCTCGACTTCTACTGATTGGATATTTATCAATTTGCTCTTGTTTTACTCAGATAAATATTCTTTATTTTCTAAACTGGTGTGGAGTCTGTTTGTAATGTTTTCATTGTGTTACACTGTGAGTGTGCTGCTCAAATACTTTACACATTAGTTAAACCTTACTGCTCAGTGCCAAACTTAGAGACAATGTACCTTTACACACACACACACTTCCTTTGCAGGCTGCTGTTTTGGTGCAGAACAAAGCTAAGAGTCGACATGGCACCCATCTATTTGTGCCATGCCTACAACCCACTTTACTGGCATAGGTAATCCACCCCTCTAGAGGGGTGCACTGTACCTGTTGTGAGGATACAGGTGCATGTGCCCTGTATTCATACAGTGTCTAAGTCAATTCTTAGAAATTGTAAGTGCAGTAATGCCATTACGAGTATATGTTATGGGAGTTTGTATCTACAAACTCCACAGCACCATAATGGCTTTACTGAAAACCGAGAAGTTTGGCATCAAATGTTTCCGCACATTAAACCCACAGTGACGCCAGTGTGGGATTTTAAAAATACACTCAAAGGGCATCTTAGAGATGCCCCTTGAAAAAGTATCTAACTCGTGTCCTAGCTTAGTGACTGCTCACCAGCTGCCACCACCAGACATGTTTCTGGCCCACTGGGACGAGAGCCTGCTGCTCTTGATGTCCTGAAACAAAGCACATCCTGGGACAAGGTGCCAAGCCTCAACCCCCAGAATGGGCAGGGTCCACGAAGGGGAAGCTTCAAAGGCCTGCCCCCTTAGTGAGCTACCCCAGCCATTTGCTGCTCCCAGCAACTGTCCCCCACTTGTTCTGACCCCCACTTTGGGTGGGAGAATCGGTAGGAAAATCAAGTTATGAAGAGAGGTGTACCGACCTTTGCCAACCCCACCGCTCAGGCAAGGGAGGCGAGGTGAAGCGTAACTCTTAGTCCATGCCATCTTGCAGATGGGGGACCCAGCCAACCAGAGTGAGTCTTATGCCCCCTTCCAATGGAGGGTCGCATAATAGGGGGTGTACCCACCCCATGGAAGGGACTTAATTGTCCCAACCTGTACCTTGCTGTAACACCCCTAAATTTAGTATTTAGGGGAAACTTTGAACCTTGCCTCCTCAGACCAGAGCCAAAAACAAGAGGCAAGAAGAAAGACAAAACAACTGTATGGAGCGAAGAAGAGGAGGACACCAACTGACTTCGCCCCTGTCCTTCTGGCCTGTCCTGACCTCTGACTATTCCAACAGAACCTTGGTGTGACCTGCAGCCAGCAGCCCTCGAAAACACAGAGAACCTACCCTGCCTTTGCGACTAAAAAGGACTTTGTCTCCTGTGAGCACTGGACTTGCTCAAAAGTAACTGACTCTGACTCTGGCCAACTCCGTGAGTCTCCATCACTCCACTCGCAGCGTCTGAGTGAACCAACTCCCTAAGGAGGTCCTCCCAGCAATCCTAGCCTGGATCTTAGTGACCCCTGAACCTCAAAAGGCTCCCACATCTAACCTGCAACCAACAACTAGGAGTTCCCCTTAACCACAACCAACACACTGACCAACTCTGTAACTGAAGAGGTCCAGAAAGAGCAACCGTGACCATCCGACCTACTCCGTCACCGAACACTTGAGGTCACAGGACGACGACTCCCAAAGACCCCACTCGCCTCAACAGAAGCTGACCAAGTCCGAGAGAACTGCGACCGAATCTGCAGCATCAGCCTAGTCCGCATCCTACACCCGGCTGCCCCTGTGCTGCTGGTGGTGTAGATCGAGTGTTGGCCATTGGACCCTACAGTGCTGACCTCAACCCCTAGAGCTTCTGTTCTCTAACCTGGTGGCCTGCTCGCAGCAGTCCCCAAGCTCACTACTGTGCTTAGCCCGTTGGCTAATGTGTGGTCCCTGCACTCTGCACCCAGGCTGCCTCTGTGCTGCTGGCGGTGTGAATCAAGTTCCAGTTTGACAGAATGTTGCCCACTGACAAATACAACTCAGTGCTGCCTTCTCAGGACTAAATGTGGCTTGTGTGTAGTACTGTAAGCCTGTATTAAGTTTGCAAAATGCCTTGTATCATTTTTCTTTCCATCAGGAAATGCACCAGCCCTGTATCTTAGAGATACCTGGCTGTGTAAGAAAAGTAATTGCAAAGTAATTCTGACTATTTGCAAATACAACGTAATTCTACGGTAACTAATTCACTGCATTCAACCTGTATTTAAACTGCATATGCTTGCAAATTATTCTTATACTTACCTGTACCAGGCCTGGCTTGGTTCTAGAAAGCTAAATATTATTTTTATGCAAACCAATTGATTGGGGTTCAATCCTTGAGTGTGTGAAATCATTTCTTGCCTGAGTTGTACATTAAATGCTTAGCACTACCCTCTGATAAGACCTTACTGTTCATCCACACTACCGCAAATAGAGAGTAAGGGGCTGTCTACTTTAACCTCTGCCTTCCTTTGGGGATCCACTGGAGTCTGTGTACACTATACCTTACTTTTGTATAGTATATACAGAGCCAGTTTCCTACACAGGGTGCATACCACTGCCAACTAGAGACCCAATTTCAAACAATATCCTTGGACCGGAAGATAACATGCTTATATTACTTTCGTTTCTCCATTGTGAAGTGCACACACTCAGAATGTACACAGTTTGACCACACAGTGTGTGCCAGATTTCCACACAGCATACTAATCGTATTGTGGGTGCAAACAGGAGTTTGCACACAAATAAGTTTTGCACCCAATTGAATGAAGGCTATTTGGACACAAATATCCCCTGCCTGGTGTACCTCTTTGTTTAATAAACACTAAGAACAACCTAGTTGGTGGCATGCTTCATCATTGGGTTGCCACCTAGGGGGCTCAGTGCTTCCTAGGTGTGTTTCAATGCTTGATTAAAGCAGAGCTGTAATCAGGCATAATCAGGGGTCGAAGCACACCTAGAAGGCACTTGGCATGCTTGGTGGGAACTTAATAATGAAGCATACTACCAACTAGGTTGGTGGATGAGAATTCTTTTAAAGTCCTAATAGTTTTCTGCAAGGGAGACAACTTATATGACCAATGATAAATTGGCTCCCAGATGACCTCTAGCATGTTCATGGTGTTTAATCAGTACATTTTGGGAAGATGAGCGAACCCCATTGTTCCCTCCTCTCTCTTATATCTCTGCTTAGAGTATCTCTTTGTTCTCCAAAAACCAAACAAGAGTACCTGTATGCAAGTATCTGGTACCCTGGTTTTTACTTTTGGCCTTAGCCTCTCCCTTGAGGTGAGTAAGGTCCTGTACCCATCCTTTGACTTGGAGGGGAACATTTAGGGCCCTTTTATGAGTATGGCGGTCCGAGGACCACCAGACTAGGCTGGCACAGCGGTGGCAGATCCAGCCACCGCCGCACTGGCGGTCCGACCACCCGAATATGGCCTGGGTAGTCAGACCACCCTGGGACCACTGGCTCTGCCAGGGAAACACCATTCCCTGGAGTTGGGGTGGCAGTCAGAGGTCGCAAATATGCTTGGCGGGACCACATATTCAAGTTTCCTCTCTACCAGGGTATTAATCGGCGGTTCCACTGCCATGAAAACCCTGACGGAGAGGAATCAGGGCCCGTGCCTCAAACGTATGTGAATTCACACATGGGGGCATAAAATGTGCCCCCCTGTGTGCATGCACATAAGTTCCTGCCCGGAATGGACTTTTGAGTCCATACCATATAGGAATCTTGCAGTGTGGTCACATTGCGGTGCCTTTTTTAAGGCCACTGCTTCCTTTAAAAGAGGCACCACCTTTAGATTGCCATGCCGCCTGCCTGCCAGACTACTTGTTAGTTGTAATCTGGTGGGTGTGCGTGTCAACTTCGGCAGAGCGTTGGTGCAGTGGTTTGCACCACCACACCATCGCTCTGCAGAAAGGTCGTAATAGGTCCCTAAATGTACCCTCCTTGTGCAGACAGTTTAATTCTTTCCCTGTGATGGGTTTAGCACATGGAGTGGTGGTGGCAACTGAATTGGGGAAAGATGACACAAAACCCCTTTAGAAATGCAAATATCCTGTTGCTGAGAACCGAGATGCTGATTACTCTTCATGTTGTACTACCATTTAGTAGATGATGTGGGTGAAGGGTGGGCTAGACACTCTATTGTTAAAGGTCCAGGGACCACTCTTTCAGTGTGACTGATGGCATCCAGGCAAATAAAGTAAAACACCTCTTAAATAATCTGTTGTGGATGCTCCAGACTGGAGACAACCCTGCTGTGAGGAGCACTACTCTGCACAAAGGCTGTATCTTGAGAGCTGCCTGTAGAGGACACCTTAAGGAAGAACCACCACAACATGGTTCTGAGAGTGTAAACTGTGAATTCACATCTCATGTCTGCTTTGACTGTATAAAAGTCGGTCCCACTGATTCACTTGTTGTTCCAGTTCTGTCTGACCAAGGAAGGGAGTGCTTCAAAGAATATCAGAGGACTGCTGTTCAAACAGAACTGGTATCTGCCTGACAGCCAGCTTCTCAGAGGTGAAAGGATATCACTGCAGTCTACCTGTTGCTGAGGAGCTATTTACCTCTGTCCTGAAGTGCCTAGAAGCCAACCTACCAACTGAGCAAGGTAAGGAGCCTGTCAACTCTGCAAGAGGAGTGACTATCCAGGAGTAGCAAGGTGTAGAGGGGCCCTAGTGTGGGAGTCTCCAGAACTGGAAGAGAGCGGTCTGTTTGCCCTGGTGGTCCCCAGACCCTCCCTTGAAGTTCCACTCAGGAATTGTGAAGCTGTGGAGTGACCTAAGCTGCTGTGCCTGAAGTGTGAAGCTGTATCATGAGCTGAGCAATTGTGCCTGAATCTTGAAGCTGCGGCATGAACTGAGCAAATCCACCTGGATTGTGGAGCTGTGGTGTGATCTGACTCACTTCCCAATTTGAGTTTGTGGCATGACCTGAGTCATGGTCCCAGTCAACTAATGAGGCCGTGTTTGATGCCTTAAACTTTGCTTGAATAGGGCTGCAACATGCACATTCCAGACAAATCATGAGAAAGCCAGTACTTCCTCAAGCAGCGTTCAACAGTTCAGAACAGTCGCATCACTTCATGTATGACTGAAGAGTAGATTGAGTGGAACTGACAACTTATACTTAGGCCAGAAGGGAGAAGCAGACAAGTTGAGAAGAAACTTGGCTCTGTTGAGAACACTGACCCAACACCAAATGAGAGACTCGTAGTAACTGTGAGAGAGTCTGAACACAATTACAAGACCACTGGAGCTTATATAGACCTGAACCTAATATTACTAAGCACTGAACTAGGGAGGGATCCACCAGGATCACAAGGGTGAATAGGGGTATGTTTTGTGAATTTGAAATAGGTAAAAGGATGGCAGTAGAAGCATGCAGCTGTGTCATTTTCATAGTAATCGGAGGTCAATTCTAGAATTATATTTAGTAACTTTAATCAATCTAAATAAATAGACCACAAAAGTACAATAAAAGAAAAATATTAAAGTACAATTATTATTTAACATGGTCTTTTACAGTACATTATGAGAACAGTTCATAAAAACACTATCATATCTTATCATACCACTGTCTGTGATGTCCAAATAACGATGTTACATTTTTAGATTGAAATCAAGGGGAAAGAGAAGTGGCAAAAACCTCCCCCTAGGCCTGCTCAGGGGGTCCCACAAAGACCCCCAGGGTCAAAGAATGCATGTAAAAAAAAAAGTTGGCCTAATTCGTTGTGGATGTATGAATCCGGATGACAAGATAAAAAAATGAAGCGCGAGTTCCCACGCTTCGTTGTACTTAGGACTTATGAGAGTCCTACCCTGACTGGAGGTGCCCCCTTTTGTCTTGTTGCTCAGAAGTGGTTTTTGCTGTTGTTCTACTACAAAATTGATGCATTGTGTGTGACTTTTGCACGATCGAAATCAATGCACCACCTTTTCACGCTGATGCAGAGGCTGGTCAGTTACAGACATTCCACAGATTGCGCTCTGTGCGTCTTGATAACGACACATTGCCTGCATCTCTACAGAGCTTAACAGCGATGCAGTCACCAACTGTGTGAAATGGAATGGATACATCGTGCTCTTGACGTCAACAATTTGCTCCATCCAAGGTACTTCTTCAGCAAGCCCTGCGTGAATCTCACAGCCGAACTTTCCTCCTTCGTGGTCAGCATGAGATATTTCTGATTTGCTCAAGTCCCTTGTGACCTCAATAAACCTTTTAGTGCTATTGGCTTCTAAGCACTGTTTCTGCATTTATTTTTAAAAAAATGATATCTCGACTTCTACTGATTGGATATTTATCAATTTGCTCTTGTTTTACTCAGATAAATATTCTTTATTTTCTAAACTGGTGTGGAGTCTGTTTGTAATGTTTTCATTGTGTTACACTGTGAGTGTGCTGCTCAAATACTTTACACATTAGTTAAACCTTACTGCTCAGTGCCAAACTTAGAGACAATGTACCTTTACACACACACACACTTCCTTTGCAGGCTGCTGTTTTGGTGCAGAACAAAGCTAAGAGTCGACATGGCACCCATCTATTTGTGCCATGCCTACAACCCACTTTACTGGCATAGGTAATCCACCCCTCTAGAGGGGTGCACTGTACCTGTTGTGAGGATACAGGTGCATGTGCCCTGTATTCATACAGTGTCTAAGTCAATTCTTAGAAATTGTAAGTGCAGTAATGCCACTACGAGTATATGTTATGGGAGTTTGTATCTACAAACTCCACAGCACCATAATGGCTTTACTGAAAACCGAGAAGTTTGGCATCAAATGTTTCCGCACATTAAACCCACAGTGACGCCAGTGTGGGATTTTAAAAATACACTCAAAGGGCATCTTAGAGATGCCCCTTGAAAAAGTATCTAACTCGTGTCCTAGCTTAGTGACTGCTCACCAGCTGCCACCACCAGACATGTTTCTGGCCCACTGGGACAAGAGCCTGCTGCTCTTGATGTCCTGAAACAAAGCACATCCTGGGACAAGGTGCCAAGCCTCAACCCCCAGAATGGGCAGGGTCCACGAAGGGGAAGCTTCAAAGGCCTGCCCCCTTAGTGAGCTACCCCAGCCATTTGCTGCTCCCAGCAACTGTCCCCCACTTGTTCTGACCCCCACTTTGGGTGGGAGAATCGGTAGGAAAATCAAGTTATGAAGAGAGGTGTACCGACCTTTGCCAACCCCACCGCTCAGGCAAGGGAGGCGAGGTGAAGCGTAACTCTTAGTCCATGCCATCTTGCAGATGGGGGACCCAGCCAACCAGAGTGAGTCTTATGCCCCCTTCCAATGGAGGGTCGCATAATAGGGGGTGTACCCACCCCATGGAAGGGACTTAATTGTCCCAACCTGTACCTTGCTGTAACACCCCTAAATTTAGTATTTAGGGGAAACTTTGAACCTTGCCTCCTTAGACCAGAGCCAAAAACAAGAGGCAAGAAGAAAGACAAAACAACTGTATGGAGCGAAGAAGAGGAGGACACCAACTGACTTCGCCCCTGTCCTTCTGGCCTGTCCTGACCTCTGACTATTCCAACAGAACCTTGGTGTGACCTGCAGCCAGCAGCCCTCGAAAACCCAGAGAACCTACCCTGCCTTTGCGACTAAAAAGGACTTTGTCTCCTGTGAGCACTGGACTTGCTCAAAAGTAACTGACTCTGACTCTGGCCAACTCCGTGAGTCTCCATCACTCCACTCGCAGCGTCTGAGTGAACCAACTCCCTAAGGAGGTCCTCCCAGCAATCCTAGCCTGGATCTCAGTGACCCCTGAACCTCAAAAGGCTCCCACATCTAACCTGCAACCAACAACTAGGAGTTCCCCTTAACCACAACCAACACACTGACCAACTCTGTAACTGAAGAGGTCCAGAAAGAGCAACCGTGACCATCCGACCTACTCCGTCACCGAACACTTGAGGTCACAGGACGACGACTCCCAAAGACCCCACTCGCCTCAACAGAAGCTGACCAAGTCCGAGAGAACTGCGACCGAATCTGCAGCATCAGCCTAGTCCGCATCCTACACCCGGCTGCCCCTGTGCTGCTGGTGGTGTAGATCGAGTGTTGGCCATTGGACCCTACAGTGCTGACCTCAACCCCTAGAGCTTCTGTTCTCTAACCTGGTGGCCTGCTCGCAGCAGTCCCCAAGCTCACTACTGTGCTTAGCCCGTTGGCTAATGTGTGGTCCCTGCACTCTGCACCCAGGCTGCCTCTGTGCTGCTGGTGGTGTGAATCAAGTTCCAGTTTGACAGAATGTTGCCCACTGACAAATACAACTCAGTGCTGCCTTCTCAGGACTAAATGTGGCTTGTGTGTAGTACTGTAAGCCTGTATTAAGTTTGCAAAATGCCTTGTATCATTTTTCTTTCCATCAGGAAATGCACCAGCCCTGTATCTTAGAGATACCTGGCTGTGTAAGAAAAGTAATTGCAAAGTAATTCTGACTATTTGCAAATACAACGTAATTCTACGGTAACTAATTCACTGCATTCAACCTGTATTTAAACTGCATATGCTTGCAAATTATTCTTATACTTACCTGTACCAGGCCTGGCTTGGTTCTAGAAAGCTAAATATTATTTTTATGCAAACCAATTGATTGGGGTTCAATCCTTGAGTGTGTGAAATCATTTCTTGCCTGAGTTGTACATTAAATGCTTAGCACTACCCTCTGATAAGACCTTACTGTTCATCCACACTACCGCAAATAGAGAGTAAGGGGCTGTCTACTTTAACCTCTGCCTTCCTTTGGGGATCCACTGGAGTCTGTGTACACTATACCTTACTTTTGTATAGTATATACAGAGCCAGTTTCCTACACAGGGTGCATACCACTGCCAACTAGAGACCCAATTTCAAACAATATCCTTGGACCGGAAGATAACATGCTTATATTACTTTCGTTTCTCCATTGTGAAGTGCACACACTCAGAATGTACACAGTTTGACCACACAGTGTGTGCCAGATTTCCACACAGCATACTAATCGTATTGTGGGTGCAAACAGGAGTTTGCACACAAATAAGTTTTGCACCCAATTGAATGAAGGCTATTTGGACACAAATATCCCCTGCCTGGTGTACCTCTTTGTTTAATAAACACTAAGAACAACCTAGTTGGTGGCATGCTTCATCATTGGGTTGCCACCTAGGGGGCTCAGTGCTTCCTAGGTGTGTTTCAATGCTTGATTAAAGCAGAGCTGTAATCAGGCATAATCAGGGGTCGAAGCACACCTAGAAGGCACTTGGCATGCTTGGTGGGAACCTAATAATGAAGCATACTACCAACTAGGTTGGTGGATGAGAATTCTTTTAAAGTCCTAATAGTTTTCTGCAAGGGAGACAACTTATATGACCAATGATAAATTGTCTCCCAGATGACCTCTAGCATGTTCATGGTGTTTAATCAGTACATTTTGGGAAGATGAGCGAACCCCATTGTTCCCTCCTCTCTCTTATATCTCTGCTTAGAGTATCTCTTTGTTCTCCAAAAACCAAACAAGAGTACCTGTATGCAAGTATCTGGTACCCTGGTTTTTACTTTTGGCCTTAGCCTCTCCCTTGAGGTGAGTAAGGTCCTGTACCCATCCTTTGACTTGGAGGGGAACATTTAGGGCCCTTTTATGAGTATGGCGGTCCGAGGACCACCAGACTTAGGCTGGCACAGCGGTGGCAGATCCAGCCACCGCCGCACTGGCGGTCCGACCACCCGAATATGGCCTGGGTAGTCAGACCACCCTGGGACCACTGGCTCTGCCAGGGAAACACCATTCCCTGGAGTTGGGGTGGCAGTCAGAGGTCGCAAATATGCTTGGCGGGACCACATATTCAAGTTTCCTCTCTACCAGGGTATTAATCGGCGGTTCCACTGCCATGAAAACCCTGACGGAGAGGAAACAGGGCCAGTGCCTCAAACGTATGTGAATTCACACATGGGGGCATAAAATGTGCCCCCCTGTGTGCATGCACATAAGTTCCTGCCCGGAATGGACTTTTGAGTCCATACCATATAGGAATCTTGCAGTGTGGTCACATTGCGGTGCCTTTTTTAAGGCCACTGCTTCCTTTAAAAGAGGCACCACCTTTAGATTGCCATGCCGCCTGCCTGCCAGACTACTTGTTAGTTGTAATCTGGTGGGTGTGCGTGTCAACTTCGGCAGAGCGTTGGCGCAGTGGTTTGCACCACCACACCATCGCTCTGCAGAAAGGTCATAATAGGTCCCTAAATATACCCTCCTTGTGCAGACAGTTTAATTCTTTCCCTGTGATGGGTTTAGCACATGGAGTGGTGGTGGCAACTGAATTGGGGAAAGAGGACACAAAACCCCTTTAGAAATACAAATATCCTGTTGCTGAGAACCGAGATGCTGATTACTCTTCATGTTGTACTACCATTTAGTAGATGATGTGGGTGAAGGGTGGGCTAGACACTCTATTGTTAAAGGTCCAGGGACCACTCTTTCAGTGTGACTGATGGCATCCAGGCAAATAAAGTAAAACACCTCTTAAATAATCTGTTGTGGATGCTCCAGACTGGAGACAACCCTGCTGTGAGGAGCACTACTCTGCACAAAGGCTGTATCTTGAGAGCTGCCTGTAGAGGACACCTTAAGGAAGAACCACCACAACATGGTTCTGAGAGTGTAAACTGTGAATTCACATCTCATGTCTGCTTTGACTGTATAAAAGTCGGTCCCACTGATTCACTTGTTGTTCCAGTTCTGTCTGACCAAGGAAGGGAGTGCTTCAAAGAATATCAGAGGACTGCTGTTCAAACAGAACTGGTATCTGCCTTACAGCCAGCTTCTCAGAGGTGAAAGGATATCACTGCAGTCTACCTGTTGCTGAGGAGCTATTTACCTCTGTCCTGAAGTGCCTAGAAGCCAACCTACCAACTGAGCAAGGTAAGGAGCCTGTCAACTCTGCAAGAGGAGTGACTATCCAGGAGTAGCAAGGTGTAGAGGGGCCCTAGTGTGGGAGTCTCCAGAACTGGAAGAGAGCGGTCTGTTTGCCCTGGTGGTCCCCAGACCCTCCCTTGAAGTTCCACTCAGGAATTGTGAAGCTGTGGAGTGACCTAAGCTGCTGTGCCTGAAGTGTGAAGCTGTATCATGAGCTGAGCAATTGTGCCTGAATCTTGAAGCTGCGGCATGAACTGAGCAAATCCACCTGGATTGTGGAGCTGTGGTGTGATCTGACTCACTTCCCAATTTGAGTTTGTGGCATGACCTGAGTCATGGTCCCAGTCAACTAATGAGGCCGTGTTTGATGCCTTAAACTTTGCTTGAATAGGGCTGCAACATGCACATTCCAGACAAATCATGAGAAAGCCAGTACTTCCTCAAGCAGCGTTCAACAGTTCAGAACAGTCGCATCACTTCATGTATGACTGATGAGTAGATTGAGTGGAACTGACAACTTATACTTAGGCCAGAAGGGAGGAGCAGACAAGTTGAGAAGAAACTTGGCTCTGTTGAGAACACTGACCCAACACCGAATGAGAGACTCATAGTAACTGTGAGAGAGTCTGAACACAATTACAAGACCACTGGAGCTTATATAGACCTGAACCTAATATTACTAAGCACTGAACTAGGGAGGGATCCACCAGGATCACAAGGGTGAATAGGGGTATGTTTTGTGAATTTGAAATAGGTAAAAGGATGGCAGTAGAAGCATGCAGCTGTGTCATTTTCATAGTAATCGGAGGTCAATTCTAGAATTATATTTAGTAACTTTAATCAATCTAAATAAATAGACCACAAAAGTACAATAAAAGAAAAATATTAAAGTACAATTATTATTTAACATGGTCTTTTACAGTACATTATGAGAACAGTTCATAAAAACACTATCATATCTTATCATACCACTGTCTGTGATGTCCAAATAACGATGTTACATTTTTAGATTGAAATCAAGGGGAAAGGGAAGTGGCAAAAACCTCCCCCTAGGCCTGCTCAGGGGGTCCCACAAAGACCTCCAGGGTCAAAGAATGCATGTAAAAAAAAAAAAGTTGGCCTAATTCGTTGTGGATGTATGAATCCGGATGACAAGATAAAAAAATGAAGCGCGGGTTCCCACGCTTCGTTGTACTTAGGCCTCCTGCGGGCCAGGACCTAGGGTCATGCCAATTTATGTTGCGGGCCCCCTGGGAACCGCCACCTCCCCGGGGCTTCATTTATGATGAGTGGGGGCACGCGGCCCCCCTGCAGCCCTGGGGACCACCACATCCCAGTGGCATAATGAAATAAGGGTGGGGTGACCTCGCAGGCCACCCCAAGCCATGGAGACCGCAACCTCTTGGGGCTTTCTTAAAATTAGGGGGGCCTCGCGGGCCCCCCAAGCCCCAGGGATCACCAGCTCCCTGAGGTTTTGAAAATAATTAGTGTGGGGGGCTCAAGCCCCCCCACACTGCCCCGGGGACCACCAACTCCCCGGCGACTTGATTATGGTAAATGTGGCGGTAAGTTACGTACCCACCACCCCGGGGACCACTACCTCCCCAGGGCTATGAAAATGAAGGGTGGGGGGCTGCGAGTCCCCCTCCTGGCACCCTTGAGGGCCCTGGGGACTGGCTGCCTCAGGGCCGGCTCCTGCAAGGTCCCGGGGTGTTCACCTTCGGGACATTGCTACTTTCTATGGTAGGGCGGGAGCATGCCTCCCGCCCGGCCAATACAAACACTGTTTTGGTTTTTGGAAACAAGAGCAGGAAACCTGCTCTCGCTTCCAAAAACCAAAGCAGATTGCTTTTGTACATGGGGAGCTGCATGTCAGCAGCTCCCCGTGTGCAAAAGCAATGCCGGCTACTGCAGGGGACGGGGAGCCGGTGGGACTGTGGGGGCATTGGGGCTCCCCCCACGGTCCCCAACTGTTAGGCCAGGCCCCAGGGGATGGGGTCCCCTTTGGCCAAAAGTGGCCCAGGAAGGGGGGGGGCACGCGGCCCCCTCCAAATAATTAAATAATAAAAAATGTAAAAAGTCTGGCCATGCCCCGGGGGAGGGGGTCCCGGGGTCCAGAATTGGCCTCGAGAGGGGGGCTACGCGGTCCCCTTTCCCAATTTTTGTTTACAATTTTTTTTTATAAAAAGGGGTCAGGCCCTGGGGGATGGGGATCCCAGGGCCCCAAAAATGTCAAAGAAGGGGGGCTAAGACGTCTTTGGAAGCCATGCCCCCCTTTCTCCACCACTCTGCATACGCGCATCCTGGCAGACTACGGGATGGGGGGTTAAGTCTAATTTACTCCTGAGTGACTTTAGGGGCCAAGAAGCCCTACTGGTACCTCCTGTAAGCCCTAAGCAGCAGAATTCCTGAGCGCTGGTGGGAGGCCCAGCACCCTTTCTCCACCACTCTGAAAATTTGACTACTAGTTAAAGAAGTGTTTGCAATGTAATAGGTTTCGATTTGCGAGAACTA
This sequence comes from Lissotriton helveticus, assembly GCF_964261635.1. Lineage (NCBI taxonomy): Eukaryota > Metazoa > Chordata > Amphibia > Caudata > Salamandridae > Lissotriton > Lissotriton helveticus. Next base: position 231,148,888 of record NC_136072.1, on the reverse strand, counting down.
GAGCTATTGGCATTGTAAACGCAAACGTTTTTTACTAATGTTTTTGGGAGTGAAGTGGATGTACGTTGTGTGCAGTGTAAATATGCGCATGTTGTGCATTGAAATTATGTGGATATAAAGTGTGTTGTATTTGGTGCAAAGGAATTATGTAGAGTCAGATTATGTGTTATGTGGTAAGGTAGTCTGTGTTATGGAGTGGTTACCTCAAGTTTAGTCTTCCTCATTTCCATAGAAGCTCAACTATGAAGTCTGTGAGACAAAAAAAGATGGGATCACTGAGGAGCCCTTGTGGACCTAGTCAGAGGTATGAGCAGGGCAACTGGAATTATGTGACTGTTTGGCTGAACTGACTTTCGCACAATTATACATTTTCTGCATTAGCCACACAATTCATCATCTGCACCCTAATCTGCAGATTTTAACAAAAAAAGCCTTGTTTCTAGCTCAAACGGCTCAAACGTCACCAAAAATGTAGCAACAAGTGTTACAGCGTGGTGGAAGGCCCTTTGCAATCCTAGAATGATCACCTGTTACTTATTGCTAAATGTGGGTGTTCAATTGGTACTAATGGTGTGCAAGCCACTCTTGCTTCCCTCTGCATCTCTCTTGCCTCTTTCCGCATTTCTGTTGCTTCTTTCTTCAAGTTTCTTTCTTTTTCCTTTTCAGCACTTCTCTTGACCTCATTCTGGAAATCTCTTGTACTTTCTGCACCTCTCTTTCCTCTTTCTGCACATCTGTTGCCTCTTTCTGTACCTCCTTTGCTTCTTTTTGTACCCCTCCTACAGCTTTGTGCACCCTTTTTCCTCTTTCTGCACCTCTATTCCTTCTTTCTGCACTTCTTTTGTTTCTATCTGCACCTGTCTTGCTTCTTTCTGCACCCCTCTTCCTTCTCTCTCCACTCCTCTTCCCTCTTTATACACTTCTGTTACTTCTTTGTGCACATATCTTGCTTTCTGCACCTCACTTGCCTCTTTCTGTACCTCCATTGCCTCTTTCTGCAGTTCTCTTGCCTCCTTCTGCACTTCACTTGCCTCTTTCTGTAACTCTCTTGCCTCTTTCTGCACCACACTGGCTTCTTTCTGCACTCCGTCTGCCTGTTTCTGAACCTCTCTTCCCTCTCTGTGCAACTCTCTTGTCTCTTACTACACCTCTCTTTCCTCTTTCTGCACTACTCTTGCCTCTTTCTGTACCTCTGTTCCTTCTTTCTTTACCTGCCTTGTCTCTTCTGCACCCTTTGTGCCTCTTTCAACACCTCTGCTGCTTCTTTCTGCAGTTCTCTTCATCTTTATGCACCCCTTCTGTCTCTTTCTGTACCCCTCTTGCCTCTTTGTGCCCCTCTGTTGGTTCGTTCTGCACTGCTCTGACTTCTTCCTGCACTTCTGTTGCAAATTTCTTCATCCTCTTGCCTTTCTGTGCACCCCTCGTCCCTCTTTCTGTACCTCTTGTGCCTCAGTCTGCCCAGATGTTCCTTCTTTCTGTACCTCTTTTGCCTGTTTCTGCAACTCTCTTGCCTCTTTCTGCAGTTCTCTTGCTTCCTCCTGTACCCCACTTCCCTCTTTTTGCACCTCTGTTGGCTCTTTTGCACTGCTCTTGTTCTTTCTACACCTCTCTTGCAAATTTCTGCACCCCTCTTGCCTTGTTCTGCACCCCTTGTTATCTGTTTCAGCACCTCTGTTCCCTCTTTCTGAACCTCTTTTGCCTGTTTCTGCACCCCTCTTGCCTCTTTCTTCACCCGTCTTCCCTCTTTGTACAACTCTCGAGTCTCTTTCTATAACTCTCTTCCCTCTTTCGGCACAACTCTTGCCTCTTTTTGTACCTCTGTTGCTTCTTTCTGCACTTCTCTTGCCTCTTTCTGCACCCTTCGTGCCTCTTTCAGCACCTCTGTTCCCCAACTGAATTGGGGAAAGAGGACACAAAACCCCTTTAGAAATGCAAATATCCTGTTGCTGAGAACCGAGATGCTGATTACTCTTCATGTTGTATTACCATTTAGTAGATGATGTGGGTGAAGGGTGGGCTAGACACTCTATTGTTAAAGGTCCAGGGACCACTCTTTCAGTGTGACTGATGGCATCCAGGCAAATAAAGTAAAACACCTCTTAAATAATCTGTTGTGGATGCTCCAGGCTGGAGACAACCCTGCTGTGAGGAGCACTACTCTGCACAAAGGCTGTATCTTGAGAGCTGCCTGTAGAGGACACCTTAAGGAAGAACCACCACAACATTGTTCTGAGAGTGTAAACTGTGAATTCACATCTCATGTCTGCTTTGACTGTATAAAAGTCGGTCCCACTGATTCACTTGTTGTTCCAGTTCTGTCTGACCAAGGAAGGGAGTGCTTCAAAGAATATCAGAGGACTGCTGTTCAATCAGAACTGGTATCTGCCTGACAGCCAGCTTCTCAGAGGTGGAAGGATATCACTGCAGTCTACCTGTTGCTGAGGAGCTATTTACCTCTGTCCTGAAGTGCCTAGAAGCCAACCTACCAACTGAGCAAGGTAAGGAGCCTGTCAACTCTGCAAGAGGAGTGACTATCCAGGAGTAGCAAGGTGTAGAGGGGCCCTAGTGTGGGAGTCTCCTGAACTGGAAGAGTGCGGTCTGTTTGCCCTGGTGGTCCCCAGACCCTCCCTTGAAGTTCCACTCAGGAATTGTGAAGCTGTGGAGTGACCTAAGCTGCTGTGCCTGAAGTGTGAAGCTGTATCATGAGCTGAGCAATTGTGCCTGAATCTTGAAGCTGCGGCATGAACTGAGCAAATCCACCTGGATTGTGGAGCTGTGGTGTGATCTGACTCCCTTCCCAATTTGAGTTTGTGGCATGACCTGAGTCATGGTCCCAGTCAACTAATGAGGCCGTGTTTGATGCCTTAAACTTTGCTTGAATGGGGCTGCAACATGCACATTCCAGACAAATCATGAGAAAGCCAGTACTTCCTCAAGCAGCGTTCAACAGTTCAGAACAGTCGCATCACTTCATGTATGACTGATGAGTAGATTGAGTGGAACTGACAACTTATACTTAGGCCAGAAGGGAGGAGCAGACAAGTTGAGAAGAAACTTGGCTCTGTTGAGAACACTGACCCAACACCGAATGAGAGACTCATAGTAACTGTGAGAGAGTCTGAACACAATTACAAGACCACTGGAGCTTATATAGACCTGAACCTAATATTACTAAGCACTGAACTAGGGAGGGATCCACCAGGATCACAAGGGTGAATAGGGGTATGTTTTGTGAATTTGAAATAGGTAAAAGGATGGCAGTAGAAGCATGCAGCTGTGTCATTTTCATAGTAATCGGAGGTCAATTCTAGAATTATATTTAGTAACTTTAATCAATCTAAATAAATAGACCACAAAAGTACAATAAAAGAAAAATATTAAAGTACAATTATTATTTAACATGGTCTTTTACAGTACATTATGAGAACAGTTCATAAAAACACTATCATATCTTATCATACCACTGTCTGTGATGTCCAAATAACGATGTTACATTTTTAGATTGAAATCAAGGGGAAAGGGAAGTGGCAAAAACCTCCCCCTAGGCCTGCTCAGGGGGTCCCACAAAGACCCCCAGGGTCAAAGAATGCATGTAAAAAAACAAGTTGGCCTAATTCGTTGTGGATGTATGAATCCGGATGACAAGATAAAAAAATGAAGCGCGGGTTCCCACGCTCCGTTGTACTTAGGCCTCCTGCGGGCCAGGACCTAGGGTCATGCCAATTTATGTTGCGGGCCCCCTGGGAACCGCCACCTCCCCGGGGCTTCATTTATGATGAGTGGGGGCACGTGGCCCCCTGCAGCCCTGGGGACCGCCACATCCCAGTGGCATAATGAAATAAGGGTGGGGGGACCTCGCAGGCCACCCCAAGCCATGGAGACCGCAACCTCTTGGGGCTTTCTTTAAATTATGGGGGCCTCGCGGGCCCCCCAAGCCCCAGGGACCACCAGCTCCCTGAGGTTTTGAAAATAATTAGTGTGGGGGGCTCAAGCCCCCCCACACTGCCCCGGGGACCACCAACTCCCCGGTGACTTGATTATGGTAAATGTGGCGGTAAGTTACGGACCCACCACCCCGGGGACCACCACCTCCCCAGGGCTATGTAAATGAAGGGTGGGGGGCTGCGGGTCCCCCTCCTGGCACCCTTGATGGCCCTGGGGACTGCCAGCCCCAGGGCCGGCTCCTGCAAGGTCCCGGGGTGGCCACCCTCGGGACATTGCTACTTTCTATGGTAGGGCGGGAGCATGCCTCCCGCCCGGCCAATACAAACACTGTTTTGGTTTTTGGAAACAAGAGCAGGAAACCTGCTCTCGCTTCCAAAAACCAAAACAGATTGCTTTTATACATGGGGAGCTGCATGTCAGCAGCTCCCCGTGTGCAAAAGCAATGCCGGCTACTGCAGGGGACGGGGAGCCGGTGGGACTGTGGGGGCATTGGGGCTCCCCCCAAGGTCCCCAACTGTTAGGCCAGGCCCCAGGGGATGGGGTCCCCTTTGGCCAAAAGTGGCCCAGGAGGGGGGGGCACGCGGCCCCCTCCAAATAATTAAATAATAAAAAATGTAAAAAGTCTGGCCATGCCCCGGGGGATGGGGTCCCGGGGTCCAGAATTGGCCTCGAGAGGGGGGCTACGCGGTCCCCTTTCCCAATTTTTTGTTTACAATTTTTTTTTATAAAAAGGGGTCAGGCCCTGGGGGATGGGGATCCCAGGGCCCCAAAAATGTCAAAGAAGGGGGGGGCTAAGATGTCTTTGGAGGCCATGCCCCCCTTTCTCCACCACTCTGCATACGCGCATCCTGGCAGACTACGGGATGGGGGTTTAAGTCTAATTTACTCCTGAGTGACTTGAGGGGCCAAGAAGCCCTACTGGTACCTCCTGTAAGCCCTAAGCAGCAGAATTCCTGAGCGCTGGTCGGAGGCCCAGCACCCTTTCTCTACCACTCTGAAAATTTGACTACTAGTTAAAGAAGTGTTTGCAATGTAATAGGTTTCGATTTGCGAGAACTAGAGCTATTGGCATTGTAAACGCAAAAGTTTTTTACTAATGTTTTTGGGAGTGAAGTGGATGTACGTTGTGTGTAGTGTAAATATGCGCATGTTATGCATTGAAATTATGTGGATATAAAGTGTGTTGTATTTGGTGTAAAGGAATTATGTAGAGTCAGATTATGTGTTATGTGGTAAGGTAGTCTGTGTTATGAAGTGGTTACCTCAAGTTTAGTCTTCCTCATTTCCATAGAAGCTCAACTATGAAGTCTGTGAGACAAAAAAAGATGGGATCACTGAGGAGCCCTTGTGGACCTAGTCAAAGGTATGAGCAGGGCAACTGGAATTATGTGACTGTTTGGCTGAACTGACTTTCGCACAATTATACATTTTCTGCATTAGCCACACAATTCATCATCTGCACCCTAATCTGCAGATTTTAACAAAAAAAGCCTTGTTTCTAGCTCAAACGGCTCAAACGTCACCAAAAATGTAGCAACAAGTGTTACAGCGTGGTGGAAGGCCCTTTGCAATCCTAGAATGATCACCTGTTACTTATTGCTAAATGTGGGTGTTCAATTGGTACTAATGGTGTGCAAGCCACTCTTGCTTCCCTCTGCATCTCTCTTGCCTCTTTCCGCATTTCTGTTGCTTCTTTCTTCAAGTTTCTTTCTTTTTCCTTTTCAGCACTTCTCTTGACCTCATTCTGGAAATCTCTTGTACTTTCTGCACCTCTCTTTCCTCTTTCTGCACATCTGTTGCCTCTTTCTGTACCTCCTTTGCTTCTTTTTGTACCCCTCCTACAGCTTTGTGCACCCTTTTTCCTCTTTCTGCACCTCTATTCCTTCTTTCTGCACTTCTTTTGTTTCTATCTGCACCTGTCTTGCTTCTTTCTGCACCCCTCTTCCTTCTCTCTCCACTCCTCTTCCCTCTTTATACACTTCTGTTACTTCTTTGTGCACATATCTTGCTTTCTGCACCTCACTTGCCTCTTTCTGTACCTCCATTGCCTCTTTCTGCAGTTCTCTTGCCTCCTTCTGCACTTCACTTGCCTCTTTCTGTAACTCTCTTGCCTCTTTCTGCACCACACTGGCTTCTTTCTGCACTCCGTCTGCCTGTTTCTGAACCTCTCTTCCCTCTCTGTGCAACTCTCTTGTCTCTTACTACACCTCTCTTTCCTCTTTCTGCACTACTCTTGCCTCTTTCTGTACCTCTGTTCCTTCTTTCTTTACCTGCCTTGTCTCTTCTGCACCCTTTGTGCCTCTTTCAACACCTCTGTTGCTTCTTTCTGCAGTTCTCTTCATCTTTATGCACCCCTTCTGTCTCTTTCTGTACCCCTCTTGCCTCTTTGTGCCCCTCTGTTGGTTCGTTCTGCACTGCTCTGACTTCTTCCTGCACTTCTGTTGCAAATTTCTTCATCCTCTTGCCTTTCTGTGCACCCCTCGTCCCTCTTTCTGTACCTCTTGTGCCTCAGTCTGCCCAGATGTTCCTTCTTTCTGTACCTCTTTTGCCTGTTTCTGCAACTCTCTTGCCTCTTTCTGCAGTTCTCTTGCTTCCTCCTGTACCCCACTTCCCTCTTTTTGCACCTCTGTTGGCTCTTTTGCACTGCTCTTGTTCTTTCTACACCTCTCTTGCAAATTTCTGCACCCCTCTTGCCTTGTTCTGCACCCCTTGTTATCTGTTTCAGCACCTCTGTTCCCTCTTTCTGAACCTCTTTTGCCTGTTTCTGCACCCCTCTTGCCTCTTTCTTCACCCGTCTTCCCTCTTTGTACAACTCTCGAGTCTCTTTCTATAACTCTCTTCCCTCTTTCGGCACAACTCTTGCCTCTTTTTGTACCTCTGTTGCTTCTTTCTGCACTTCTCTTGCCTCTTTCTGCACCCTTCGTGCCTCTTTCAGCACCTCTGTTCCCCAACTGAATTGGGGAAAGAGGACACAAAACCCCTTTAGAAATGCAAATATCCTGTTGCTGAGAACCGAGATGCTGATTACTCTTCATGTTGTACTACCATTTAGTAGATGATGTGGGTGAAGGGTGGGCTAGACACTCTATTGTTAAAGGTCCAGGGACCACTCTTTCAGTGTGACTGATGGCATCCAGGCAAATAAAGTAAAACACCTCTTAAATAATCTGTTGTGGATGCTCCAGGCTGGAGACAACCCTGCTGTGAGGAGCACTACTCTGCACAAAGGCTGTATCTTGAGAGCTGCCTGTAGAGGACACCTTAAGGAAGAACCACCACAACATTGTTCTGAGAGTGTAAACTGTGAATTCACATCTCATGTCTGCTTTGACTGTATAAAAGTCGGTCCCACTGATTCACTTGTTGTTCCAGTTCTGTCTGACCAAGGAAGGGAGTGCTTCAAAGAATATCAGAGGACTGCTGTTCAATCAGAACTGGTATCTGCCTGACAGCCAGCTTCTCAGAGGTGGAAGGATATCACTGCAGTCTACCTGTTGCTGAGGAGCTATTTACCTCTGTCCTGAAGTGCCTAGAAGCCAACCTACCAACTGAGCAAGGTAAGGAGCCTGTCAACTCTGCAAGAGGAGTGACTATCCAGGAGTAGCAAGGTGTAGAGGGGCCCTAGTGTGGGAGTCTCCTGAACTGGAAGAGTGCGGTCTGTTTGCCCTGGTGGTCCCCAGACCCTCCCTTGAAGTTCCACTCAGGAATTGTGAAGCTGTGGAGTGACCTAAGCTGCTGTGCCTGAAGTGTGAAGCTGTATCATGAGCTGAGCAATTGTGCCTGAATCTTGAAGCTGCGGCATGAACTGAGCAAATCCACCTGGATTGTGGAGCTGTGGTGTGATCTGACTCCCTTCCCAATTTGAGTTTGTGGCATGACCTGAGTCATGGTCCCAGTCAACTAATGAGGCCGTGTTTGATGCCTTAAACTTTGCTTGAATGGGGCTGCAACATGCACATTCCAGACAAATCATGAGAAAGCCAGTACTTCCTCAAGCAGCGTTCAACAGTTCAGAACAGTCGCATCACTTCATGTATGACTGATGAGTAGATTGAGTGGAACTGACAACTTATACTTAGGCCAGAAGGGAGGAGCAGACAAGTTGAGAAGAAACTTGGCTCTGTTGAGAACACTGACCCAACACCGAATGAGAGACTCATAGTAACTGTGAGAGAGTCTGAACACAATTACAAGACCACTGGAGCTTATATAGACCTGAACCTAATATTACTAAGCACTGAACTAGGGAGGGATCCACCAGGATCACAAGGGTGAATAGGGGTATGTTTTGTGAATTTGAAATAGGTAAAAGGATGGCAGTAGAAGCATGCAGCTGTGTCATTTTCATAGTAATCGGAGGTCAATTCTAGAATTATATTTAGTAACTTTAATCAATCTAAATAAATAGACCACACAAGTACAATAAAAGAAAAATATTAAAGTACAATTATTATTTAACATGGTCTTTTACAGTACATTATGAGAACAGTTCATAAAAACACTATCATATCTTATCATACCACTGTCTGTGATGTCCAAATAACGATGTTACATTTTTAGATTGAAATCAAGGGGAAAGGGAAGTGGCAAAAACCTCCCCCTAGGCCTGCTCAGGGGGTCCCACAAAGACCCCCAGGGTCAAAGAATGCATGTAAAAAAACAAGTTGGCCTAATTCGTTGTGGATGTATGAATCCGGATGACAAGATAAAAAAATGAAGCGCGGGTTCCCACGCTCCGTTGTACTTAGGCCTCCTGCGGGCCAGGACCTAGGGTCATGCCAATTTATGTTGCGGGCCCCCTGGGAACCGCCACCTCCCCGGGGCTTCATTTATGATGAGTGGGGGCACGTGGCCCCCTGCAGCCCTGGGGACCGCCACATCCCAGTGGCATAATGAAATAAGGGTGGGGGGACCTCGCAGGCCACACCAAGCCATGGAGACCGCAACCTCTTGGGGCTTTCTTTAAATTATGGGGGCCTCGCGGGCCCCCCAAGCCCCAGGGACCACCAGCTCCCTGAGGTTTTGAAAATAATTAGTGTGGGGGGCTCAAGCCCCCCCACACTGCCCCGGGGACCACCAACTCCCCGGTGACTTGATTATGGTAAATGTGGCGGTAAGTTACGGACCCACCACCCCGGGGACCACCACCTCCCCAGGGCTATGTAAATGAAGGGTGGGGGGCTGCGGGTCCCCCTCCTGGCACCCTTGATGGCCCTGGGGACTGCCAGCCCCAGGGCCGGCTCCTGCAAGGTCCCGGGGTGGCCACCCTCGGGACATTGCTACTTTCTATGGTAGGGCGGGAGCATGCCTCCCGCCCGGCCAATACAAACACTGTTTTGGTTTTTGGAAACAAGAGCAGGAAACCTGCTCTCGCTTCCAAAAACCAAAACAGATTGCTTTTATACATGGGGAGCTGTATGTCAGCAGCTCCCCGTGTGCAAAAGCAATGCCGGCTACTGCAGGGGACGGGGAGCCGGTGGGACTGTGGGGGCATTGGGGCTCCCCCCAAGGTCCCCAACTGTTAGGCCAGGCCCCAGGGGATGGGGTCCCCTTTGGCCAAAAGTGGCCCAGGAGGGGGGGGCACGCGGCCCCCTCCAAATAATTAAATAATAAAAAATGTAAAAAGTCTGGCCATGCCCCGGGGGATGGGGTCCCGGGGTCCAGAATTGGCCTCGAGAGGGGGGCTACGCGGTCCCCTTTCCCAATTTTTGTTTACAATTTTTTTTTATAAAAAGGGGTCAGGCCCTGGGGGATGGGGATCCCAGGGCCCCAAAAATGTCAAAGAAGGGGGGGCTAAGACGTCTTTGGAGGCCATGCCCCCCTTTCTCCACCACTCTGCATACGCGCATCCTGGCAGACTACGGGATGGGGGTTTAAGTCTAATTTACTCCTGAGTGACTTGAGGGGCCAAGAAGCCCTACTGGTACCTCCTGTAAGCCCTAAGCAGCAGAATTCCTGAGCGCTGGTCGGAGGCCCAGCACCCTTTCTCTACCACTCTGAAAATTTGACTACTAGTTAAAGAAGTGTTTGCAATGTAATAGGTTTCGATTTGCGAGAACTAGAGCTATTGGCATTGTAAACGCAAAAGTTTTTTACTAATGTTTTTGGGAGTGAAGTGGATGTACGTTGTGTGTAGTGTAAATATGCGCATGTTATGCATTGAAATTATGTGGATATAAAGTGTGTTGTATTTGGTGTAAAGGAATTATGTAGAGTCAGATTATGTGTTATGTGGTAAGGTAGTCTGTGTTATGGAGTGGTTACCTCAAGTTTAGTCTTCCTCATTTCCATAAAAGCTCAACTATGAAGTCTGTGAGACAAAAAAAGATGGGATCACTGAGGAGCCCTTGTGGACCTAGTCAGAGGTTTAGCAGGGCCACTGGAATTATGTGACTGTTTGGCTGAACTGACTTTCGCACAATTATACATTTTCTGCATTAGCCACACAATTCATCATCTGCACCCTAATCTGCAGATTTTAACAAAAAAAGCCTTGTTTCTAGCTCAAACGGCTCAAACGTTACCAAAAATGTAGCAACAAGTGTTACAGCGTGGTGGAAGGCCCTTTGCAATCCTAGAATGATCACCTGTTACTTATTGCTAAATGTGGGTGTTCAATTGGTACTAATGGTGTGCAAGCCACTCTTGCTTCCCTCTGCATCTCTCTTGCCTCTTTTCGCATTTCTGTTGCTTCTTTCTTCAAGTTTCTTTCTTTTTCCTTTTCGGCACTTCTCTTGACCTCATTCTGGAAATCTCTTGTACTTTCTGCACCTCTCTTTCCTCTTTCTGCACATCTGTTGCCTCTTTCTGTACCTCCTTTGCTTCTTTTTGTACCCCTCCTACAGCTTTGTGCACCCTTTTTCCTCTTTCTGCACCTCTATTCCTTCTTTCTGCACTTCTTTTGTTTCTATCTGCACCTGTCTTGCTTCTTTCTGCACCCCTCTTCCTTCTCTCTCCACTCCTCTTCCCTCTTTATACACTTCTGTTACTTCTTTGTGCACATATCTTGCTTTCTGCACCTCACTTGCCTCTTTCTGTACCTCCATTGCCTCTTTCTGCAGTTCTCTTGCCTCCTCCTGCACTTCACTTGCCTCTTTCTGTAACTCTCTTGCCTCTTTCTGCACCACACTGGCTTCTTTCTGCACTCCGTCTGCCTGTTTCTGAACCTCTCTTCCCTCTCTGTGCAACTCTCTTGTCTCTTTCTACACCTCTCTTTCCTCTTTCTGCACTACTCTTGCCTCTTTCTGTACCTCTGTTCCTTCTTTCTTTACCTGCCTTGTCTCTTCTGCACCCTTTGTGCCTCTTTCAACACCTCTGTTGCTTCTTTCTGCAGTTCTCTTCATCTTTATGCACCCCTTCTGTCTCTTTCTGTACCCCTCTTGCCTCTTTTTGCCCCTCTGTTGGTTCGTTCTGCACTGCTCTGGCTTCTTCCTGCACTTCTGTTGCAAATTTCTTCATCCTCTTGCCTTTCTGTGCACCCCTCGTCCCTCTTTCTGTACCTCTTGTGCCTCAGTCTGCCCAGATCTTCCTTCTTTCTGTACCTCTTTTGCCTGTTTCTGCAACTCTCTTGCCTCTTTCTGCAGTTCTCTTGCTTCCTCCTGTACCCCACTTCCCTCTTTTTGCACCTCTGTTGGCTCTTTTGCACTGCTCTTGTTCTTTCTACACCTCTCTTGCAAATTTCTGCACCCCTCTTGCCTTGTTCTGCACCCCTTGTTATCTGTTTCAGCACCTCTGTTCCCTCTTTCTGAACCTCTTTTGCCTGTTTCTGCACCCCTCTTGCCTCTTTCTTCACCCGTCTTCCCTCTTTGTACAACTCTCGAGTCTCTTTCTATAACTCTCTTCCCTCTTTCGGCACCACTCTTGCCTCTTTTTGTACCTCTGTTGCTTCTTTCTGCACTTCTCTTGCCTCTTTCTGCACCCTTCGTGCCTCTTTCAGCACCTCTATTGCTCTTTCTGCACTCCTCTGCCTTCTTTCTGCACCCCTTGTGACTCCTTCTGCACCTCTGTTGCCTCTTTCAGCACCTCTGTTGCTTCTTTCTGCACACCTCCTGTTTCTTTCTGCACCACACTTGCCTTTATCTGCACCCCTATTCCTTCTTTCAGCACCTCTGTTGCTTCTTTCAGCACTTCTCTTGTCTCTTTCTGCACCCCTGTTGCTTCATTCTGCACCCCTGTTGCTTCATTCTGGACTTTCCATGCTTCTTTCTGCACCTGTCTTGCTTCTTTCTGCACCCCTATTGTCTCTTTCTACACTCTTCTTTCTGTACCTTTCTTGCCTGTTTCTGCATCACAGTTGCCTCTTTCTGCAGTTTTCTTGCTTTTTTCTACACTTCTGTTGCTTCTTTCAGCAATTCTCTTTCCTCTTTCTGTACTTCTTTTGCTTGTTTCTGCACCTCTGTTGCTCCTTTCTGTAGCCCTCCTGCCTCTCTCTGCACCCCTCTTCCCTAGTTGTGCAAATCTCATGCCTCATTCTACACCCTTCCCTCTTACTGCACCCCTCTTGCCTCTTTCTGTACCTCTTTTGCTTCTTTCTGGACATCTCTTGCCTCTTTCTGCACCCTTGCAGCATCCTTCAGCACCTCTGTTGGTTCTTTCTGCACTTCCCTTCAATCTGTATGCACCCCTCATGCCTCTTTCACCACCTCCGTTACTTCTTTCTGTACTCCTCTTCCTTATTTTTGTACCCCTCTTTCCACCTTCTGCACCTCTGTTACTTCTTTCAGCACCTCTGTTGGTTCTTTCTGCACTGTGCTTGCTTCTTTCTGCACCTCACTTGCCTCTTTCTGCACTTCTCTTCTTTCTTTTTGCACCCCTCCTGTCTCTTTCTGTACCCCTCTTGCCTCTTTGTGCACCTCTCCTACCCCTTTCTGCACCACATTTGTCTCTTATGCTACCTCTGTTGGTTCTTTCTGCACCTCTCTTGCCTCAGCCTGCCCACCTATTTCCTCTTTCTTTACCTCTTTTGCCTGTTTCTGCAACTCTCTTGCCTCTTTCTGCAATTCTCTTGCATCCTTTTGTACCTCACTTCCCTCTTTTTGCACCTCTGTTGGTTCGTTTGCACTGCTCTTGTTCTTGCCTCATCTCTCTTGCAAATGTTTTCACCCCTCTTTCCTCATTCTGCACCCCTTTTACCTGTTTCTGCACCTCTCTTGCCTTGGTCTTCACCTCTGTTAACTCTTTCTGTACCTCTTTTGCCTGTTTCTGCAACTCTATTGCCTCTTTCTGGAGTTCTCTTGCCTCCTTCAACGCCTCTGTTGCTTCATTCTGCACTTCGCTTGCCTCTTTCTGCACCCCTGTTGCTTCATTCTGCACTTTCCATGCTTTTTTCTCCACCTGTCTTGCTTCTTTTTGCACCCCTGTTGTCTCTTTCTGCACTCGTCTTCCCTCTTTCTGTACCTTTCTTGCCTGTTTCTGCATCTCAGTTGCCTCTTTATGCACTTTTCTTGCTTCTTTCTGCACCTCTGTTGCTTCTTTTAGTAATTCTCTTGCCTCTTTCTGAAGTTCTCTTACCTGTTTATGCACCCCTCTTGCCTCTTTCTGCACCAGTCTTCCCACGTTATACAACTCTCTAGCCTCTTTCTACACCTCTCTTCAATACCATTCTTGCCTCTTTTTGTCCTCTGTTGCTTCTTTCTGCACTTCTCTTGCCTTTTTCTGCACCCTTCGTGTCTCTTTCAGCACCTCTGCTGCTTCTTTCTGCACTCCTCTTCCTTCTTTCTGCACCCCTTGTGACTCCTACTGCACCGCTGTTGCCTCTTTCAGCACCTCTGTTAGTTCTTTCTGCACGGCTCTTGCTTCTTTCTGCACCTCATTTGCTTCTTTCTGCAATTCTCTTGCATCTTTCTAAACCTCTGTTGCTTCTTTCATCAATTCTCTTGCCTCTTTCTGCACTTCTGTTGCTTGTTTCTGTACCTCTGTTGCTTCTTTCTGCAACCCTCCTGCCTCTTTATGCACCCAGATTCCCTATTTGTGCAACTCTCATGCCTCTTTCTGCACCTCTCTTCCCTCTTTCTACACCACTCTTGCCTCTTTCTGTACCTCTGTTGCTTCTTTCTGCATTTCTCTTGCCTCTTTCTGCGCCCTTCGTGCCTTTCAGCACCCATGTTGCTTCTTTCTACACTTCTCTTCCTTCTTTCTGTACCCCTTGTGCCTCTTTCAGCACCTCTGTTGCTTCTTACTGTACTCTTCTTCCTTCTTTCTGCACCCCTCTTGCCTCCTTCTGCACCTCTGCTGCCTATTTCAGCACCTGTGTTGGTCCTTTCTACACTGCTCTTGCTTCTTTCTGCACCACACTTGCCTCTTTCTGCACTTCTCTTGCTTCTTTCTACACATCTGTTGCTTCTTTCAGCAACTCTCTTGCCTCTTTCTGCACTTCTCTTCTTTCTTTTTGCACCCCTTTTGCCTCTTTCTGTACCTCTCTTACCTCTTTGTACACCTCTGTTGGTTCTTTCTGCACTGCTCTTGCTTATTTCTGCACCTCACCTGCCTCTTTTTGCACTTCTCTTGCTTCTTTTTAAACCTCTGTTGCTTCTTTAAGCATGTCTCTTGCCTCTTTCTGCACTTCTCTTCCTTCTTTCTGCACCCCTCTTGCCTCTTTTTGCACATCTGTTGGTTGCACTGCTCTGACTTCTTTCTGTACCTCACTTGCCACTTTCTGCAACCAGGTTTCCTGTTTTTGCACCTTTCCTGCCTGTTTGTTCACTTTTCCTGCCTCTTTTTGCACCTTTGAGTTAGAGGTAGTTTTAATCCCCCTACCCTATTATGTACTAGGGCTTTACAGTGGACGTAATGCCAATCAGAGGGGTACCCCAACCCATAGTGTACGTAGGTGTTTTCACTGTATTCTAAGTGTCTTTCAGCATAGCACTGGCTCCGGGCCTGGTTAGTCAGAGTCAGTTACCACCAGTAGCAGTCAGTAAAAAGTTGGGGGCACAGGATGACTTTGCAACAAGGCCTTTTACTACACCTCTGTTGGTTCTTGCTGCATTTCTCTTGCTTCTTCCTGCACTTTTCTTTGTATTTCTGGACTTCTGTTGCCTCTTCACTGGGTGTATGGGTTCAAGAGTGCATCTGTGAGGGGCTGTATGGGTGGGTGAGTGTGTGTATGGGTGTGATGGTGAGTGAATGGATGTCTCAGTGGTACATGTGTGAATATCTACATATGTGAAAGGCAGTATATGTGAGTGTTGTAGTATATAAATGTGGCTGTATGGATGAGTGTGTGCTTGTATTAGTAATTGTAAAAGAGAATAAGTATGTGTTAGTATCTGTATGAATCAGAGAGGTGGTATGTGTATAACTGTATAGGTGAGTAAATGAGAGTGTGAATGATTCTTTGCTTGATTGACTAGGTGTGTGAGTAACGCTATGGATGAATTGTAATGTATAAGTGTCTGTATAGGTATATAAGTGCAAATGATAGTGCTGTATTGATAAGTGACTGCATGTATGAATGGTTGCATGGGTGAATGAGTGGACGTGTGTGTAGACCTAGGAATCAGTGAATGGGTATATAGTAACTGGTATTGGTGTGTCTATGGTTTTGAAAATGGTAGTCTGTATATTAGAGTGGGTGTATCTAAGGTCATATTAGGGTGTGACGAGGTACATCAGATGATCATGTGGATGATGCCATCAGTGATGTCATCAGTGATGTAATTTGAGATATCATCAGTGATGTTACCAGTGATGTGACTGACCGTGTCATGAATGATGTAATTTGTGGCATCATCAGCAGTGCATTGCGGGGACGCAAGTTATAGTTAGCTCAACTAACTATAACAGCCGAATTTCTCTGGTTTTGTCCGAGTGAAATGTCCAACTAACTATAACGTCCCTGAAACCTATCGTTTTTTCTATTAATTTCTTTTTTTTCTTTACATATTTATTGACATTTTCCAGCTATAAAACCCTCCTCACCTCCCCACCCCCACCTTCCTCAGACAAGTACATAAGCAGGAAAAAAAACAGATGAAAGGGGAAACAATAACATACAACACCAAAGAAAAGTAATTGATATCAGATAAGTAAATTGGGGTCGCAAGTATCCTTATGACTTTTATATCACATCATTATTTAAATAGAGCTATAATTTTAATTCCAAGTGACATAGACCAGCTAGGAAGCAGTATATGGGAGAAGCGAAAATATCAAAGAAGAAGATAAAGAATAATAAATGGAATACGAGCTACCCACTCCCACTATGGTTTCGCATCACCTTCACCAGGGGGTCCCATATTTTCATTCACAATTTGCATTTTTTATGGCCTTTTCTTTTCTATATGGCTGTTTCTATACTACATGTCGCCAATAGTCGAGCACGCCATTGTTGGAATGTTGGTGGATTTGCGTCCAATCAGGCTGATGCAATGCATATCCTTAGAACTGCCATGGCCACAAAAATCCATCCTACTGTATTCCTTGGTCAACTTACATCCCAAATACCTAAAATTATATCTACCTCTGAAATTTCTATTCTATTTTTAATACCTCCGATAAAAAGTCTGAAGTCTCATGAATAAATTCATGTAATACATTACATGACGTGAAGATGTGTACTATATCAGCCTCATACAAAGAACACCTAGGACACACAGTTCCTTTACCAGACCCCCACTAGGCTATCTTACTAGGCATGTAGTATAACAAAAAACACATTTTATAATATTGCGCCTGTAATCTAATGGACATTAAGAGAGACTGTTATAGATCAAAGGAGCTACAAAAAGTTCATAGAGATCCCTAATATTGTCTGCCATTTCACAGAGCATTTTTCTATGTCGTCTGGCAATAGCCGGTAGTCTATTTTAAGTTAAAATTTCTACAGTTGTGACTTTTTGAAATTTAGCTTCTCCTCCCACCTTCCTCCACAGATAATCCCTAGTCTGGAGAAATTTAAAGAAATCTTTATTCTCTAAGACATATTCACTTTTAAGTGTATCAAAGGTTTTTAGCCCATTTATAGAGTAGAATCACCCAATCTGAGTAATCCCTTCTCGTATCCATCTATTCATACATCAGCAAAAATTTCGGTTAGATTATAATTTTCCCTTATAGGTGTATAATAAGAAAGTCTACCGATTCTCAGCATTTTACAAGTATATTTCCAAACTTTGTAAACCGCCATGATAGTTTTGAACCAAACTTTCTTGAAGTAACTATCATGGAGTTGTCGCCAGAGAAGCCCTCTTGCATTTTCACCCACTATAAGTTCCTGTTGTATAGGGATTTTGATGTTCCGAGTACTACCAATATCAATATCTAATAATAGGAGCTCCTGGCTGTATCTTAATGTAGTTGCCCAATAAAATAATTTTAAATTGGGAAGAGCCATACCCCCTCTATCCTTTGGCAACATAATAAATCTTAATGCTCTTCGTGGCTTCGTATAGCCCCATATAAATTGAGAAAACATACTCTCTATTATCTTAAACCACTAGGGTGTAAATTCCAAGCAAATTGTCCTGAAAAAATATAAAAATGTAGGCAAAAAAAGCAATTTTATAAAATTCCATCGGCCCCCCAATAGAAAAATGCAAATTGTTTAGCCTTGTGAGGTTCTTTTTAGTACATTGCACTAATGGTTCTAAATTATCATTAACTAAGTTTTCTAACTTTGATGTAATACTAACACCCAGGTATGAGGCTCTATCTACTACACGATTATCCTTCATCTCACTTTTTTTGATTTTGTACTGTCTGCGTTTTACTTGAGTTTAGTTTGTATCCTGATATGGCTCTGAATATTTCAGCCTCTTCTTCTATCGCCTTTATAGCAGAACAAGGTTTGGGTGTTACTACGGCTATATCGTCCGCGTAAGCCAATGTTTTTGTGGCCCAGTTTCGCGACTGTATAGGTGGAATTAATACATTGTTTTCAAGCCTACGAATATAGAGATCAATGAAGATTGCGAATAATAGAGGAGAACCTGGACATCCCTGTCTAATCCCACTTGTGATAGGTATCTTTTTTGACAATATACCATTGACTATTATTACGGCCAATGGTTCCGAGTATAACATTTGGATCGCCCTGATAAAGTGTGCTCCAATACCACTTTTCACCATAGCTGCCCATAAATATTTCCAGGAGACCCTATCAAATGCTTTCTCAGCATCCAGTAGGATAAGCGCTATAGGGTCCCCTGAAACATCGGTAAGATCAAATAGAGAAATCACTCTTTGAACATGATCGGTGGTAGATCTTGTCGGTATAAAACCATGCTGTCGCTCCGACAAAAGTTTATGGACAACTGATGCTAACCGGCTGGCTAGAGGTTTAGAATAGCTTATGGAGTCACAGATTATCAGGGTAATAGGTTGATAAGACCCAAGTTTGGTAGGGTCTTTGTTTTTTTTCGGGAAGACCACAATTTTGGCCAATGACCATGATCTTGGGGGACGTCCCCGATTAAAAGAATAAGTTACATGTTATTCCACTCAGCTGTTGAAAAAATTTAGCATATAACTCTACAGGTATGCCATCTGTGCCAGCGGCTTTCCCCTTGGCTAAACTACTTATAGATACCAACATTTCCACCCTTTGCAGTATTTGATCCAAGCTATCTTGATCTTCCTTCTCTAATCCGGGGGAACGGATTTGATTTAAATAGTACTCAATCTTATCTTGTTCAACACCAGGCTCTTCATACAGTTTCTGATAATAGCGCTGAAATGCTGCTCTTATTGCTTGGGGCTCGGTCTTGGGGCATATTCTGGATTATTAATTTTACGTATTAAATTGACTGTGTTTTGTTGTCTAGTGTAGACAGCGAGTTGGGGTCCAACCTGTTCATTTAGTTCCTAGGCCATTTGTTTATCTGTTGTTGCCTTTACTATGACTTTTTCTGTATAGATGTCTATAATACCATTTTTGGCAATCGCCACCAATCTTAGTTCGCTTTCAAGTTCACGTCCCTCCCGTACGTCCCTTATAAGTTCTTCCTCAGCTATCCCTAACTTTCTCTGTAATGTCTCCATTTTCAAAGTAGCCTCTTTGTTTAGATTTAATGAGAATCTAAGTGTTTCCCCTCTGATCCTGCCTTCAGGGCATCCCACACCACATCAATTGTGGTGCTACCCATATTATCCTCAATGAACCCGGGAATCCTCTCACACATGTGTCTACAATAATCTTTGTTAAGCAACAATGCCCTTTCAAAGGTCCATGTTGGTGCACAATCCCTATTTCTATACTTACAAATAGAGGATTGTGGTCTGATAAGACTCGTGGCATTTTTTAGATAATACAGTTTGAGCTCATATTTGAAACAAGCATATAGTCTAATCTCACATGCTTTATGTGCGGGTGGGAAAAAAAATTGTATTCTGGATTGCCTGGATATTTTGTCTCCCAGCAGTCTATCAAGCCATGTGTTTGACACAGATTTTTAATGGCCTGAAACACTTTTGGCTTTCTCCCCTGATATTTATACCCGAAATCCAATGACCAATCCCATGGTAGATTAATATTATAGTCCCCACAGATAAATATAGGAAGGGGCCAGTGAGCCAATTCGTTGGAGATATGATCAAAAAGTGTTGGATCATCGCATGTACTGCCGTATACTGTGCATATTGTCATCTTTTTGACATGATTGTACTGACACTCAGTGATTGCCAACCGCCCATATTCATCTGAAGCCGACCGAGAAAACTGTAATCCACTTCCTTTGGCTAAAATAGCCACCCCCTTGGTTCTTACTCCCTGAGTTATTGCGGTAATCAGTCTGTATCCTATTGAGTTAAATAAATATAACTGTGATCCCTCAATATGGGTCTTCTATAAACATATAATATTAGCCCCAGATGATTGTTATCCAATTGCAACTCTTTGTCTCTTTTTCACATCGTTAAGCCCAGATATGTTAACAGTAAGAATTTTTAGCCTAGCCATCATAGTTTTTATATGTGTCTATATGTCTGTTCTTCCATTCTTGATCAATCATCTGTCTTCTGGTCTTGACTTTCTCTATGTCCTTGCTTCTTCCTCCTGATTCCTTTATTATTGCTTTACCTCTACCTCCCATCATCTGTCTGAGACTTCCCCCCTCCCCATCCCACCCTCCCACCCACCACCCTCCACCACATATAAGGCAATCAGGCTCAATCCTGAACCCGCGTGATAGTGTCTGAACCACTCTTCCCCATTCTCCCCCTCTCTCCCCTCCACTGGTGCTCACTTATGTTTGGATCTATATTGTGATGCTCCGGATAAACAAGAAAAGAACAAATTCAACCAATCAAACCAATCAAAACTAGTCACTTAGAGTAAACGAAATAAGGGAAGAAAAATAGAAATAAACAAGGACCCGAGGAAAATTGAAAAAAACGTGCAAGTCTTTGGTTGAAAATTATAACCTCTAACCTCTATTTTGCTATCTTATAATGAGGTTTCATAATGAGGATCATAGTCTATTATTTCTTGTAGATTCAGTATTCCCGGCTGATATCTCTTCCAGAGCTTTTTGTACTTATATTTCTGAGGTGAAGTTGTAGTTCCGACCTTGAAAAGAAACTTTCAATTTAGTGGGATTTTGCAAAAAGGCTGTAGCGCCTATATTTTGAAAGGGTGTTGTGAGCTGCCTGAGCCTCCATCTTCTTTCCTCTGTCGCATGAGCGAAATCCGGTTTCGCGAAGAAAGAAAAGCTCTACCACTTTCGTTTCATATTTGGCCTGGCCAGATCATAAACAGCCTGTCACAATGGAAGGCTTCCAAAGTAGACTAAGATTGCGCGTGGATATGACTGGGGGTTTGACGGACGTTTTGATATTGTAAACGGAAATCTGTACACACGTTGAATTCCTCTGTCCCAGCCCCATTGTGCCAATTCCGGTAGTGAATGTTTTTGCATATCGATGGTAAACTTCCTGATATTGTTGCCTTTGCTGTACTCGGGTATCTCTAGTAGCCTTAGGTTGTTCCGTCGCTGGCGATTTTCTGCGTCTTCTAGCTTCAAACAGACATCTTTAAGTGTACTTTCTTGAGATGAGGACTGAGTTTTCGAGGTTTCTACTGTGTTTTCAAGAACCTCTGTGAGCACTTCTACCAAACTTAATCTCTCTGTGATTTCCGTACAGGTCTTCCCAACCTTGCGTATTGAGCCTTGTAGTTTTTTTTAAATGTCAGACGTGCATGTTGATTTTTAGTTTTAGCCTTGTTTTGAAAAGATCTCAAGGATTGCAAAATTAAAGAAACGAGGGTTCGGGGGGATGCTCGTCAGTTTTCTTAATGTTTAAGCAGATATTTCCCCTCCAGTCACATTTGTTTTTTTCATTATTCCATTGCATGGTAAAAATTGAGTGGTGGAATAATCCCAGCCCAGGTATTTCACTTCCTCCCCTGAAGTTCTCTGAGGGTTCGATTTTTTCCAGTTAGATACTTGTTTTAGTCTTTTTGGTAATCGTTGTTCCCCTTTGTTGCTGGTTGGGGAATCCCTGCTATCGCAATCACTACTACTGCTGGTTATTCCAAGATCTGACTCACCTGAATCTTCCGTCAGGGAGAAGAAATTTTCCAGGGAGTCAGGGGAGAGGTAGCCAGCCTCAGAGCTTTTAGGATTATTTCTCATATTGACCCTGCTCGGATTAGATTCCTTAAGTTTGCCGGGTGATCTGCCTCTCCTTTCTTTTATGGTTCCCAGGGGATTTGATAATTCCGTTGTGGGGTGGTCTTCTTTTCCCTTAGAAGGTTCAATCTCCTTAATGTTTCCCCATCTCCCTGAGAGTCTACGGGTACCTCGGTGACTCCCACCACAGTATTCTCACACATTGAGCCCCATGTTGTTTCATCAGCTAGAGGGTCCGTGACTATGTCCTGTGGGCTATGCTGTTTATTCAGTATGATGGCGTGTTCTTCCTCAATTATACTTTGTTCGCCTGACTCCCTTAGAGACCCTGTCTCTTTGTTATTTTTTTTCAATGTGTCTCTTACGTCAGTGGAGAGAAACATACTTTGAATATCGAGTTTGTTTCTCTTTTCCCCTGGTTTCCCCACCGGTGGCTCCTTTTGACTAGCATGCATATTCTTTTTAGAATCCATTGTTTTCCTTTTCCAGCTTGTTTCCCTTACTGGTTAATGTCTCGAACCTTTTGCTGGCGATCTTCAAAACGTTTTCCTCGCTTCGCGTTGGTGCAGATTGGGTATTCAATCGCGTCTTGCCTCTTCCGCCTCGCGCCGCCATCCCAGGACAATGAGCACCACAAGCTCCGTGTGTTTCTCCATAGCTGAACAACCCGACCTGGCAACCTCCCAACCTGGAAATAGTCATCAGCAGAAGCCGAGCCGAGGATTCCCAGCGCTCGCAGCAGTCTCTGCCAAGGCCCCCGGTAAGAGCCCCTTGTTTTGTTTTTCGTATGTAGCGATTGGCAATATCAGCCCATCGAGGAGTCCCCGCACGCATAGTCCGTCACAATCGGTAGAAGAATCCGATGGAGCAGCGGGAGAAGAGGAGGTGAGTAGTAGCGGTCTCACTCAGATGCCATCTTGCCCCCTAGGTATGCAAATCCTCAGTGATGTTATCAGTGATGTCACTGACCATGTCATGAATGATGTAATTTGTGACGTCATCAGCAGTGCATTGCGGGGGCATGAGTTATAGTTAGCTCAACTAACTATAACAACCGAATTTCTCTGGTTTTGTACGAGTGAAATGTCCAACTAACTATAACGTCCCTGAAACCTATGGTTTTTTCAGTGAATTTCAATGGTTTTTTAAATGCTAATTTCTAACTATAATGTCCCTGAAAGTTGTGGTTTTATCAGTGAATTTCTAAGGTTTTTTAAATGCTAATTCCTAACTGTAACATCCCTGAAACCTCTGTTTTTTGCAGTGAATTTTTAAGGTGTTTTAAATGCTAATTCCTAACTATACCATCCCTGAAACCTCTGGGGGGTTTTCAGTGAATTTCTAAGGTTGTTTAAATGCTAATTTCTAAATATGCCTACGTAGGTAGGACATGTGCAGAAAGAGGAAGAAAGGCACAGAAAGAAGCAAAAAAAGTACAGAAAGAGGCAAAAGAATTCCAGAAAGAGGAAGAAAGGTGCAGAAAGAAGCAAGATAACTGCAGAAAGATCCAACGGAGGTGCAGAAAGAGGCCTACTTTGATTGTACCTTACAACAGACTCATACAATGTAGCCTAATCAGTAATCCTTCTAAAAATGCCTTGAACCTCACTTTTCTCTTGAAGATTCACTATTAATCGACTGCTCAGAATGTAAGGTTTACCAAATATAAAACAGCAATCCTAAGCATATCACTGTTGTAAGTCTGACCAAGTTTGTCAAGGTATGCATGCGTGTCTCTGCTATTACCTAGTGACATGTTACATAGAAATACACATAACAATACTTGAATATCTGTGTTTCAAACAGCATTCTCTGTAAATATGTGTACAAAAGGTATGTGTTTTTTATGCTCATAATACAGGGCACATGGATATTCAATAGTATATTTTAAGGGCTCTATAACACATATATACATAAGACATGTCTGCCTGTGCAACTGCAGACCTGAGAACCTTTAACCACCTGTAGGAGAACCTATCCACTTTTTAAGTTACCATCTTCAGATGCATAACACATGTGAGAACACATGTACAAGTAGACATATACCTCAGTCACAAGAGCACACAGACCTTTAAACTTGACAGCTTGCACTTCAGATTTGAGTACCAAAAGAGGCAAGAGAAGTACAGAAAGAAGCAAGAGAAGTGTAGAAAGAAGCAAGAGTGGTGCAGAAAAAGGGAAGAAGAATGGAAAAAGAGGCAACAGGGGTGCAGAAAAAGGCAAGAAAGGTGCAGAAAGAGGCAGAAGTGTAGAAAGGGACTAGATAGATACATAAATAGGCAAGAGAGGTACAGAAAGAAGGAATAAGGGTGCAGAAAGAGGCAAGAGGGGTGCAGAAAGAAGCAAGAGAAATACAGAAAGAAGCAAGAAAAGTACAGAAAGACCCAACAGGGGTGCAGAAAGAGCCTAGAGCGGTGCAGATAGAGGCAAGAGAAGTGCAGAAAGAAGCATCAGAGGTGCAGAAGGAAGCAAGAGAATTTCAGAAATATGAAAGAGAGTTGCAGAAACAGGCAAAAGAGGTGCAGAAAGAGGGAACAGGGGTACAGACCGAGGCAAAAGAGGTGCAGAAAGAGTTAAGAGAGGTGCATAAAGAGGCAAGAGGGGTACAAAAATTGATAAGACAGGTGCAGAAAGAAGCAAGAACAGTGTAGAAAGAACCAACAGAGGTGCAGAAAGAAGCAAGAGCGGTGCAGAAAGAAGCAAGAGAAGAATAGAAAGAAGCAAGAGAAGTGCTGAAAGAAGCAACAGGGGTGCTGAAAGAGGCTAGATGGGTGCAGAAAGAAGGCAAGAGAAGTGCAGAAAGAAACAACAGAGGTACAAAAGGATGCAAGAAAGAGGCAAGAGAGTCGCAGAACCAGGCAAAAGAGGTACAGAAAGAGGCAAGAGATTTGCAGAAAAAGTTAAGAGGGCTGTAGAAAGAGGCAAGAGGGGTGCATAAATGTGCAAGAGAGGTGCAGAAAGAAATAGGATCAATGAGAAAGACCAACAGAAGAGCAGAAAGAGGCAACAGGGATGCAAAAAGAGACAAGAGAAGTGCAGAAAGAAGCAAAATATGTGCAGTAAGAGAAGACAACTGCACAAAGAGGCAAGAGGTGTGCAGAAAAAGGCAAGAGATGTACAAAGAGGGAATAAATGTGCAGAAAGAGGCAAGAGGGGTGCTGAAAAAAAGCAAGAGCGGTGTATAAAGAAGCAAAAGAAGTGCATAAAAAAGCAACAGAATTACATAAAGAGGCAAGAGAAGTGCAGAAAGAAGCAATACAGGTGCAGAAAGATGCAAGAGGGGTACAGAAAGAGGCAAGAGAGGTGCAGAAGGAAGCAACAGAGCTGCAGAAAGAGGCAAGAGAACTGCAGAAAGAGGCAAGAGAGTTGCTGAAACAGGCAAAAGAGGTACAAAAAGAGAGAACGGAGGTGCAGACAGAGGCAAGAGAGGTATGATAGAGGTAAGAGGGGTGCAGAAAGAGGGAAGAGAAGTACAGAAAGAAGCAAAAGAGGTGCAGAAAAGAAAGAGAACTGCAGAAAAAGGCAAGAGATCTGCAGAAAGAGGCAAGAGTGGTGCACAAAGAAGAAAAAGGGGTTTAGAAAGAGGTAAAATGGCTACAGAAATAAGCAAGAAATGTGCAGAAAGAAGTAAAAGAAGTGCAGAAGAAATGAACAGATGGGCAGAAAGACGAAAGAGAGGTGCAGAAACAGGCAGGAGAGGTGCATAAACAGAAAAGAATATTGCAAAAAGAGGCAAGGGGAGTACTGAAAGAAACAACAGAGGTATAGAAAGAAGCAATAGATGCAATTAAAGGATATTAGAAGTAGAACAAGCAGCTGGGTTCTAGCAAACCGCACTACCAGATTTAGTCACAGTCTTATTAGTCGATATTGCCCACCTCAAATGATCTGCTGCTAGTAGATCATAAAATAAATACAACAGTTTGTGGATGAGAGGCAACATAAAAAAAGGACAGGTCAAATGTACATATAAAAGTCGAGGAAATAGTTCCTTTGTTCATAGTTGTCTTTTTATTGTTCAGATGTATTCAGTATGCACAGGATCAGACAACAGCCAACGTGTTTCGCCCATAGAAAGGGCTTCTTCAGGGCTGTAATAGCATACAATTAAAAGCATACATCAGTATGTTTCAAAAGATAGAAACAAAGGACATTGTTTTCTTTTTAAAAAAAAAAGAAAAAAAGGTGGTGAAAAATGATAGCCAAACAAGGAAGGAAGAGAGATAAGGGAGAGAAATAATGCCACTGCATTATAGTTTTGAGAGTAGTGAAAGAGAGATAAGATTGTGGAGGGAAGGAGCTGGCGTGCACGAGATCGTACGTGACTGCCCTAGAAAGTGACAAGTGAAAATCAAAGATTGATATGGAGCGTGAGTAAAGTCCCAAAACAAAATTGAAAAAGTAAAAGAGAACCGTACTGTGTCTAATTTGGGTAATGAATACCTCAAATTAAGACGTGTGGGTGTGATGCTCAAAAATCAAAGGATTGGGATTGTGGGTGCCACACAAAAAAAAACGACACAACAGTGTCTTTCTCATAAAGTGCTACGTAACCCATGCCGTCTCCAAAACTGTCCAACTGGTGATCCAAGTAAGAAAGTGACATACCTCGTCAAAAGTTGAGAGCGTCCCGTATAGGGGAAAAGGAAACTCCTCAAGAAGAAGAGTTTTCTTTTCCCCTACACGGGATGCTCTCAACTTTTGACCAGGTATGTCACTTTCTTACTTGGATCATATCAGACATTCCTCTGCTTGCCTGGTAGCTTGACAATTTTCCTACATAACATTTTCTTTGCAGATTTCTCATCAATGCGCCTCCTTGTTACTTCCTCATAAGTACCTTTTTCATCTACTATCACTGGTAAGCTACGATAGTGCTCACCAGTTGGACAGTTTTGGAGACGGCATGGGTTACGTAGCACTTTATGAGAAAGACACTGTTGTGTCATTTTTTCTCGTGTGGCACCCACAATCACAATCCTTTGATTTTTGAGCATCTCACCCGCACGTCTTAATTTGAGGTATTCATTACCCAAATTAGAGACAGCATGGTTCTCTTTTACTTTTTCTATTTTGTTTTGGGACTTTACTCACGCTCTATATCAATCTTTGATTTTCACTTTGCACGCCACCCCCTTCCCTCCACAATCTTATCTCTCTTTCACTACTCTCAAACTATAATGCAGTGGCATTACTTCTCACCCTTATCTCTCTTCCTTGTTTGGCTATCATTTTTCAACACCTTTTTTCTTTTTTTTTTTTAAAACACAAAAAAAACCAATGTCCTTTGTTTCTATCTTTTGAAACATACTGATGTATGTCTTTAACTGTATGCTATTACAGCCCTGAAGAAGCCCTTTCTATGGGTGAAACGCATTGGCTCTTGTCTGATCCTGTGCATACTGAATACATCTGAACAATAAAAAGACAACTATCAACAAAGGAACTATTTCCTCGACTTTTATATGTACATTTGACCTGTCCTTTTTTATGTTGCCCCTCATCCACAAACTGATGCAATTAAAGGATGGGGCCGTGTGGCCCCTTCCTGAGGCCAAATTTGGGCCCCATGGACCCCATCTCCGGGGCTTTGTCTCTTTCTTTATTTTTATATTTTTATATTTTATGGGGGGCATGTTGCCCTCTTCCCTGGGCCAGTTTTGGCCCTGTGGACCCCATAACCTGGGCCTGGCCTCATGTTTGTGACTGCAGGGGATCTCTATGTCCCCACAGTCCCTGCCGGCTCCCCGCCTCCTGCGGGAGCAAGCATTGCTTTTAGGCAAAGGGAGCTGCTGCCATGCAGCTCCCTTTGCCCAAAAGCAATACTGCTTCGCTTCATGGAAGCGAAGCAGACGTTTTCTATGACAGCCAAATCAACTGAAATGTCCCAGGGTTGGGCACCCGGGACATTGCTGGAGCCGGCCCTGGGGGGTTGCGGTCCCCAGGGCCATCTAGGGCTCCAGGAGGGGGGCCGTGCAGCCCCCCTCCCAACTGGGTTAAAGCCCCGGGAGGTGGTCGTCCCCAGGGGTCCGCATCAGACCCCCTATTTGAAAAAAGTGTGCCCTGGGGAAGCGTTGGTCCCCATGGAAGTGTGGGGAGCAGAAGACCTCCACACTTAATGTAAAATATTAAAGCCCCGGGGAGGTGGCTGTACTCTGGGCTGGGGGAGGCCAATGAGGCCCTCCCGTCCAAAATAAATAAAAGCCCCAGGGAGGTGGCTGTCCATGGGGCAGCATGGAGGGCAGGAGCCCCACCACGCATTTGTATACAAAAGCCCCATTGAGGTGGCGGTCACCAGGGCCGGGGGTCTGCAACGGACCCCCATAGATTTGTATAAAGTGTGCCCCGGGGAATTGGTCGTTTGCAGGGAAGTGTGGGGGGCAGAAGCCCCCCCACACTTAATTCAAATTATTGAAGACCCTGGGAGGTGGCCTTCCTCAGGGTTTGGGGGGCCCGCAAGGCCCCCTGCCCAAAATTAATAAAAGCTCCAGGGAGGTGCAGTCCCCGGGGCTGTGGGGCCACCACAACATAATTATATATTGCCCCCAGGACCTGGCCCATCCAGGGGCTTATATTGCATATAATACATATAAGTCACCCCTAGGGTAGGCCCAAAGTAAGTACCCATATGGGCAAGGTGCAGTGTAAGTGAAAGGTTGGACGTGTCCTGATGTGTAGGGCATGTCCTGATTGTGAAATACAGTGTACCTCAGTTTTCACTATTGAAAGGCCATCTGTCCCATAGGATAGAATGGGAAGTTACGTGTAACATCTTATAAGTATAACTGCCCATTGGAACAAGACAGGGGAATGGAGTTCAGTATGCCTGAACCTCGGAATGTAGAAATGCATCTTTTATTAAAGATGATTTTTATGTTCTGTGTTTGAAAAAAACACTTTTATAAAGTAGGTATTTTCTTGCTTAGCCATCCTGTGTGCCGCTGCTGGGTTGTGGATTGACTCTCTGGCTTTTGAGTGACAGGGGCTGTGGATGCCCATTCTCTTTAGACAGCCACTGGGGGGGTCGAGGTGTGTCCTGCCTTTCCAGGATGAGTCAGGGCTGGGCTGAATAGACTTGGGCTGCATTTAGAGTAGTGGGAAGAGATGTGCTTGCACCTGAATGGCCTGGTATGCCTTGGACAATTCTGTGTCCACCTCCTGCCAGGAAGTAGGCCCAGAGAGGACCAAGATGGTTTGGACTGAGCACAGACACTCTCTGCGCAAGAGAACAAAGAGACACTGAGTATAAATATTGGGGCCCAGAACCCAGACGTTTAGAACTCGTTTGGATCAAGGAACCCACCAAGAAGAAGAGCTGGAAGAACTGCCAGGAAGAATACTGCCCCTTTGCTTTGTTGGGTTGGCCTGGAGTTGCTGCTTCTCCCTTGGGCAGGGAAAGGACTGGACTGATCTTTCTTCACTTGTTGGTGAGTATCTCCAAGGGCTTGAAATAGAGCTTGCTTCCTGTTCACGAAGTCTCAGGGACAGCAAAGACTTCACTTCCCTCTGGGTACCTCCTCCAGAACAGTGGGTTTTCAGTGGCCCCAGAGGGAGAAAGCAGCCAACAATACCAACAACACCGCTGCTGGCTCTGTGTCCTGAAGGCACCGTCACACTTCGTACAGTAACCCTGGTCTCGTCGATGATGACGACTGACGCTGCTTGCACCGCGACCTATGGGCACTGCACTATGCCCGCCTCGCTTCACTCTGCCACCCTGTTCTCACCGACGACGTTGCTCCACGGTGGCCTCAACACCCTTGACTGCACCGTGGCTTGGGGGGCACCACTCGTAAGTCACACAACGTACCGCCCGGTCCGACACAGCAGTCTAGGCCGACCGACGGCAGCTCCCATCAACCGACCCGGCCATTGCACCATGACCTGTCAACACAGTAACGAGCACCGCCTCACTTTGCACCGCAGCCCTGGTCTCACCAATGCCGCTAGAAGACTGTCACTGAGCCGCTGCCTGCACCGCCACCTGAGGGCACCACAAGATGAGGGTACCGCAGGTCGCACCACTATGTTTCACATCACA
This sequence comes from Lissotriton helveticus, assembly GCF_964261635.1. NCBI lineage: Eukaryota > Metazoa > Chordata > Amphibia > Caudata > Salamandridae > Lissotriton > Lissotriton helveticus. Next base: position 231,119,335 of record NC_136072.1, on the reverse strand, counting down.
ACCATGACGGTTGATGCGATCAGCCCGTTCGAATGCGATCAGCTGCAACATAAGGTACTGTTTACAAGTGTGCTGACACTAACGACAGCCCGCACCAATGCGGTCACCCAGAACTGTTAGATTCTGGTTTTTTCAGCTCCACGGTTGTCCTGGACAGAGCTACCAACTATAAGGAACTGCATTTTAAAGTAATTCTTGCAAACTGCATATTTTGTATTACTGTGTGTTGACATTTATCATTTTTGTCTTGTTTGCAAAGATAAATATAGGTTATATTTTTTTAACTGCTATGTTGTCCTTTTGTATTGTTTTCACTATATCACTGCTGGTAATGTGCAAATGTTTTACACGCTGCCTCTGAGACAAACCTGACTGCTCGTTCCAAGCTACCAAGGGGGTGAGCAGGGGTTATTTCAGTAGTGTATCCCCCTTATCCTGACTAGAAGGAAGGGTCCCTATTAGGACAAAGGTGAAAACCACTGCCAACTAGAGACCCCCATTTCTAACAATGGCATTAAACTTTGGTTAAGAATAAAACACAATTTTTCTTGTTCAGAGAGGTAAAGGTCACCTGGAATTTTATCCAAGCCCAGGGCCTTATCCCTCTGCAGGGTGAAAAGGGTCATCTTATATTCATCTAAGATAAAAAGATCTAAATCAACAAGTCAAGACTCCCCAAAACTCTCTAGACATTCTTTATAATTTTCAACTAAATGGGTATTTGACAAATGATTAACCCAGAGGTGTGGTTGAATATAAAATGTTTCTTACACAATGCCACTCTTGGAACCCTTGGCTACCATATGACAAACCAGTTTACAATCTTTTCCTTTTGCTGCATAAGGCGTTCAGTTTTATTGCAACTAATGGTCTTGCCCTTTATCTCCTAGAAAAAAACAATGTTCCCTCATATGTTGTTAAATATTCTAATTATGTGGTGTTCAACATTTGCATATTTTTTTAAGTAGGACTACATTATAAATTTGTGCTAGAACTGTTGAGTTACCTTCAATCTTTAACCACTTAACCCTCCTTCTGTTACTACTAAGTATAATCGGATTAGGAATATTATCTTTAATTGGTGTTTGTTGTAACTCAGAAAAAACGCTCTAGTTCTAGTGCAAAAACATTGAGATCACTGTCAGATGGTTCAATGGCTTGCATATCAATTAGTAGATGCCGCTTTGGTGTTTTTTGTAAATCTAACTATGGTCAACCGGGGAATCCACCTTTCCTCATCTTCTTCCTCTGTAAGGTTTGATAACAATTCCAAAGGTTCAAAGGTGACATTAATGTCCACAGCTATTAAAATACGGCCCTTACCCCCAGTATTTCCCAGGAACTCATTCACGGCCATAATAGTATATGAGTCTTTCCTTTGGGCAGAAATTCTATTTGATATTTTTACCAGTATGATGGACCTTTTTCTTATCAGAACGAAGTTTCAAGGACAGAAGATCTTTTGATTTCGAACTATATTCTTTAATGGAGCAGTTCAAATGGGTCTTAATCCAAATCATCAGCCCCCCCCACAGCCTGCTCCACTGAGGTAGGTGATGCCTCAACACTAAAGTTCACAAATCGCACCCGATAGTTTGGATCCGTAGACCATATTTCCAGAAAAAATATACATATATCAAAACCTTCTGTAAAGTTCCCCTGTTTGTCACTATTAATTTTGGATTTAAGTCAAGCAAGGTTCCAGGAGAAAATGTTAAAGGCTTTGTTAGACATGGGAGCCAATTCACTCAATTCAGGAGATTGCCTCCAGCCTGAGATCCACTTTTGACAGGGGAGTTAGCATTTCCAAGACTACTAGCTTGATGACTCATTGTATCCAATCCAAAATTCCCAACATCTAATGACAATTCGTTTTCCTCTCATGCCTGCACCTCCACCCCTGGAGTTTTGTGTCATTGGGTAACATCCACTCCTTTTACCACTAGATTAGACCCATCCCCAATTCCACTTGGGATCTCATCTAGATACACCTATGGCACATTTAATTTAAACTGGATCTTCAACCCATTTGGGGGAATAGTAAGTTGGTCCAAAGTCACTAGGTCAGCCCCTAAGAAACAAGTGTCTAGGTCTAGGGTGATGTAATCAAATTCTTCATTATAGTAATGATGCTTAGCTGACAGTATGTGAGGTCTGTTTATAGACTGGCAATTCCTTCTCTTCCTAATCCAGTGGGTTACTTTGTTAATTAGAGTCTCTTTATCCTCCTGTTAAGATGACACAATTTTTGGTACATTAATAATATGCATTCTACACCCTTTTCCACCTGTTGTGGGCAAGTGACAATGATAATTAATTCCCGTCCTCTAACTTGTATACGCACTATGGGATAAATGATTTTCCTTGAAATCGGGTCTTGATCTCCCATTTTGCACACAGCGTGGCTGGGTATGTTCTTTGTTTACAAAACCTGGTTCAGTGCAAGTGGGTAGGTATCTCATGCGGGGATCTAGAGGAACTAGAGGAACCCTCAGCTGCCTCCCCACTATCTTGCCATGAGTGTAATCAAGACTAGGGCTAGGGGCTGTATAATCTTGACTTGGCCCAGCTCCCTTCCTCATGGCCTCCCTAAGCATAAGCTGCTTTTGTAGTGACTTTACATTAGGACTGGATGCTCTAGTATATCCACCATGCTTCTGTGAGCCAGTAGCTTCTTTAGGTTTTTGAAATAAGTGCATAATATACATTTTGTCAACTAACGTCTCTATTAATCACATTGTTGAAACCTCATTGGCAAGTCCCTGAACCGAGCCTTTAAGGGGGCCAACCTCAGCTAGGCAAGTACATGTAACATCTTTCTGTTTTGTTGCAGTCTTTTTTCTGGTCCCTGTTAAATCTTAATTCTTCATTTCAGCCTCTTTGTTAATGTATTTGAGGGGACTCACATACTAAAATACTTAGAACACACAATTTGATGAATCTGTGGAGCTCTGGATGGATTCCCTTGTGCCATATTCTCAGTAGCCAAACTATGTGACCTGACAGCAGAGAGACCTGTCTCCATACCATCACCTGCAATCGTTACATCACCCTTGTCAATACCATCTCAACAATTTGGTTGTTGGCTGGCGCTGGTAGTTTTTTTTGCCAGGCAGGAGCTTGTTTTTTCTTTAAAATATCTGGCACACGCCTGCTAGGTTTGGGAGATTTAGACGGGGCTGCCACAACAATTAAAGATTCAACTTCCTCTATTAGGACGTCAATATCATCCACCACACAATTGTTTGCTCCATCGACACCCGGCAGTTTTGTTTGCCATTTTCGGTACCCCGTGGGGGCTATCTTTTGCCTTCCTTTTACCCATTAATAACAATGCCTTACCTAATGCAGGTTATCAATCAATAAAAACAATCAGGGATATGTAGAAATATCTGAATTTGAGACAAAAGGGTCCACAGGGCAGATGCTATGGATCAGGCTTTGTCCTGCCTCTTCCAGTCTCAACCATGGAAGTATCCTCAGCATCAACAGGGGGCAGTCTCTCCATCACTTCTCCTCTATTGCGTCCCACACTGGGAAGCTATGAACCCTCTACTGCTACACATGGAAGGAGGCTCCACCCCCTTCAGGAGTTAGCATCTGCAGCTGCGCCACCTGGTGAGTTGTGCTGTGGGATATGGAGTCCCCAAGGGACCTCAGAATCCACAGAGGTTAGTCCACCCACCACTTCTCCTCTTTGACGCTCATTCAGCTGATTCAGCTCTGATGCAGGGATAGATGCAGCCTGATGCCTCTGATGCTGCTCCGAAGTGGAAGTAGCAAGACACAGTCACCGTGTTGAGAGTTCTCCTCAGGCCTCTGCTGATGAGGGTGCGAGACTGAGTGCAACCGGCTACCATTGGCTGGGTAGGGGCAGAACACAACACTCTGCATTGGGGGCCTTGTCCTCTGAGGAGAAGGAGTCCGAGATCGCAGCATTATGCTGCCTGTCAATGTGGTGTGGCTGTGAGTGGCACTGATGTCCCACACTAAAATCCAGAAGAACCTCGGCCAAATCCCAGCGTCAAGGCTCACCCGCTCAGGTTTGTTTTGGAATTAATAGACATAATCAGCCTCAATGCTATTAAATTCCACATTAATCATATATCCACTATACTACTGAGCTACCTATGAGTGCTTACTCATAGGCACGAAAGGGTGTTATAAGAAGTGAAATACTCATAGGAAGTCTTAATGAATCTCTCTAAGTTAGAGCTAATAAATGTTGAAAAAAGTCATAGAAAAGTGAATTCTGCTAGGGTCTGCTAGTATGGGCAAAGGAGGTTTAGATAAATGAGCCTAATGTATCCCATAGTATCCTGTCTAGCTGAGAGGAAAAAGGTCCTGAATGCAATGTATGGAAGACTTTTGAGATATCCAGTAAGATCTGCAATGACAGATGACACTCACCATATAATGCCAAGGCATCGTACAATGCCCAGAACCTCTTCCTTCCTTCCTCCGACAGCATGAGTATCAACAATACTGTGGCCCCAGAAGATTCTGGAGGCGTTGCAATTGTGATATAAATACATTTATAAAGACTACAGACAATCTTCCAAAAGAATGGAGATTCTGGAGTCTGGACATGCCTCATGGTGTGCTTTTTTCTGTAAAACCTTTGGAACAAATGCTTTAAATGTTTTTGAGAGCTGAACCCCAGGCTAGGTAGAAGGCTAGCAACTATACAAGTCTCTGATATAACAAGCACATTTGCACTCTTACCTAAAAAGACAAAAAAAGCTCAATATAGCACAGTCAATTTCTTAATTTTCTTTCATACACCCGTATCCTAGATGAACAATTACAGTCCCAAATAGCTTACTCAATTATTATTATTATTATTCGATACTTATATGGCGCACAGCTACCTCCAACGGAAGTGTCCCGGTGCAATTTCCTAGAATAAAACGATATACCTCAAAATGATACTATCCCAAAGCATGGCAAAACAATTAATTCAGACGAAACAGCCACGTTTTTAAAGCCTTTCTGAAAATAGATTCTTTTTCAATCTTTCTAAGTTCCTCCGGCATTGAATTCCATACCAAGGGAGCACGTACAGAAAAAGCTCGGCCTCCATTCCTACTTTTTGCAAATCTAGGGACTTTAAGGAGCTTTTGACTGTTTGATCTCAAAGTTCTTGATTGTAAATATCTTGAATTCAAACTCTGAGATATTTAGGACCAATATCATGCAGGGCTCGGTGAGTCAAGATCATGGTTTTAAAAAGAACTCTTTTCTTTATGGGCAGCCAATGAAGACTCACCAGATGGTGGGATATGCTATGTCTTACAGGGATATTTCTAATAATTCTGGCTGCCGCATTCTGAATAAGCTGGAGTCTTGAGATCAAGTATTCAAGTAAACCAATAAAAAGACTATTGGCATAGTCTAAGCGTGAGGTAATGTGGCATGTACCACCGCTTGCCGACAGTCCATAGGAAGGTAGTGTAGAAATCTGCGCAAGGTTTTCAATTTCCAAAAACACACTGACGACAACTGAGCAATGTGTTCTTTCCCTGACATTTCTGTATACATTTTAAAACATAAGTTCCAAACAGATTTGTCCGGAATCGGGGGAGGGTTAAGTGCTGTGGGCCACCACTGGGCTGAGTGCATCGGAGATTTATTGTTAAAAAAGTCGACCTCCGTCTTTTCAGTGTTAAGCCTCAGACAATTGTCTGACATCCAAGAGACGATGTTCAACAGACAATTTTTAAAGCAAGTCAGATCCCCGCCATCCTTTTCCTTAAAAGAGAACAACAGTTGGGTGTCATCTGCATAGTTTTGGAAGAAAATGGATATGGCGCCACTTGATACGAACGCCCCTCAAGAAAGGTCCGAACCAGGACAGAACCAAACCTGAAACTCCAAAATTTTCCAATCTGTGCAACAAGATCTTGTGGGACACCGTGTCAAATGCTGCGGAAAGATCTAACACTGCAAACTTACTCTGGAGTAAATGAACATAACATAGTGAAACAAAACACCATATTGACAAGACTGATTTTTCTGTCTGAATAATAATAAGGGTGTTCGAAACGCGTAGACCAGCCTTTTGCTACCTTAGGAAGTCTAAAAAAGTACCAAATGTTCTAAAAGTCAGAATTTATTCCAAGGTTGCTTCTGATTTCAAAATATCAATCATTGTCATAACGGTTGACAAAATGTATATTGTGTAAATAATAAGTATAAGTGGCTCTAGCAAGTCTGGGTGAATGTGTGTGTGGAAGGTGTGAAAGGAGATTGTTAATGTATATGTCTAATTCTGTTATGTACATGTTATATTCAACAAATTGATTTATTTTTGTATTCTATGTGGTGATGTGATAAAAAATAGAACATGTGTTTTTTGAAAAAAATTATAAACATAAAGATTTAATTCAGACAGAAAAAGCAGTCTTGTCAATATGGTGTTTTGTTTCACTATGTTATGTTCATTTACTCCCGAGTAAGTTTGCAGTACTGGTATCTTGTTTTGTTACTCAGCTTAGTGAGGCTTGACCTTACTGCATTGAGCCAAACCCTCTTTTTGGTTTCAGATCAGGCGGAAAGATCTAACAACACAAGCATTGCACAGTGTCCCTGATCCACAGCTTCCCTAAAAGTTTCAGCAACTTCCAACAAGGCAGTTTCAGTGCTGAAACTTTTTCTGAAGCCTGACTGTGAATCATGCAGCAAGTTGTTAGACTTCAGAAAATCCGACAACTGCTTCTGCACTTCTTTTTCCAAAACTTTAGCCGGAGCTGAAAGAAGAGATATGGGACGATAATTTTTTAAGGCCATAGGGTCTGTGTTTTCCTTTTTTTAAATGGGTTTCACCAGGGCTTTTTTCCAGTCAGCCGGATAAATCCCAGTCTCCAGCGATTGAGTCCATATTAAATTTAATGCTGGGTTGAGTACTGAGGCCAAGATCTTATAAAATCTTGCCGGCAAAGGATCAACCGGGGACCCAGATTTGACTCTTTTTAGGTCACCTAGAGAATATTCTGCATCAAATGGTTTAAAACAAGACCACTGTTGTGAGTTGGCCAAGAGGGGATGGGGAAGCTCCCCACCTGTATGTGGAGGGAAAGAGGCATAGATTTCTAAAAACATTTCATGAAAAAAAGTAGCGAGACTCTCACATAAAGTTTTAGAGGGGGAGTTGATGCTTTGTGATGCCTGGGGATGTATAAAGCTTTCCACAATCCTAAAGATTTCTTTTGCGGAATTATTAGAGGCCTTAATCTGATTGGCATAATATTCTTTCATAACGAGGCATTTCCTCCGATGGAAAGTCCTCAGAGACCTCCTATAAATAATCTTGGCTTCCGGAATATAACCCCGTTGCCAGGCCCTTTCCAATTTCTTACAGGCACTCTTTAATTTTTGGAGCTCGTCTGTAAACCAAAGGGCAGAAGGGGTTTTTCCTAACTGAGGTCTTTCTTACAGCTGGAGCCAGCTTATCCAATGTGGCAACTACTGATGTCTGAATACCATAATAACATATGAGGGATCTCCAGTTAAAGACAAAGGAGTTTTTTCACATTCCATACCAAAATTAGCAAAGGTGATATTCCTCCAATTCCTAGTCTCCTTGGTAAAGGGTACACGTCCCTTTACTTTAGGGCACCTAAATATACCAAAGGAGACCACAAAATGGTCCGACCGAGTCACCTGTTGGATGGAGTCAATGGTTAGGGTGTGATCATTAGAAAAGACCAGATTTAAAGTATGACCTCCTTTATGGGTAGCCACTTGAACCTTCTGAAATAGGTTAAAGCCCTGAAGAGTATCTGTCAGCTTTATAACCATAGGATCTTCCAAAATGTCGGCATGGAGGTTAAAATCTCCCAGGACAGTAAAAAATGAGTAGCTTGATACCAAACTACCAATATATTCATAGACGTCCGCTAAATGTCTCATAGGGGAAGAAGGAGGTCTGTAGATAAGTAAACACGACATTATGGGGAAATTAGTGCAAGACATATTAAAGGATAAGGCTTCAATAGGACCAATGTCCTCCAGTAATTTATAAGAAATCTCCCACTTATCACGGACTATGATTGCCAGTCCGCCCCCCAATCTATTATTAGAGCGATTAGCAGCCACCAGCCTATAACCCGCTGGTACTGCAAGAGCAATATCAGGTAGAGAGCTGTCCCTTAACCAAGTTTCCGTTAGAAAGACCAAATCCTAAGCTTCAATAACAATACTTAGCCATATGTCGACAGCATGTTTAGGCAAAGACCTACAATTTATGTAACAAGCCCTAATTCATTCCCATGTTTATTGAAGTTGTTGGGCACCCTTCCCATCCATCTCAATATAATCTCTCTTGACCTCAGGGTTGAGACTGAATTTACAATGTTTACACCTTCCACCCCATATCTTCAATGCGTTTGGATGCCAATCAATGAGATTTTCTCATGGACTGGAAGATGTATTTTACTCTAACTCACACTCGAAGATAGTACCGGGGAAACAATGATCTTATCCATGCATGCGAATACACTTATTCATTCACATTTTCGATTACAATAACTTCATGGACAGATGTGGCTTGATGAAGCATTGCTTTTATAGTGATATCCCATATAAAAGGCCACAAAAAAATCTTGCTGATGATTGTGAATGGTATTAACTCGTCTAGGTTCTTTATGCTGTATGATAAAGAATGTGCAGGTCTGCTTTACTAAAATATGTCAAATGAAACTTGATTGTATGTGGATATGCAAAAACTATAAATAGTGTGTTACTTCATTACACACAACATTGATAACACACGTAGATTAAACAAAGGTCATCATATGTGGCTTACTTGTGCTGATCCGTGTACTGACCTCCTTTACAAACCACTGGCAGAATGCAGGAGAGATCCATTCTCGGGCGTGGATCCCGCAGTCCATAAAAATGGCTTTCTTCACAGAACTTTGTTTTCCAACCTTTTTGCAATGACATATGATAACATAATGTAAGCCGAGCCTAGTAAACATTTGAATATGTTTGAGTTTGCTTAATTACTATACAATATTCTTAGTTAAATGCACATGGGCAATCACAATATTTTCATTATTTTGTTTAGACTGTCTAAAAACTGAGATTTTAGGTAAGTGGTATAGATGGGGATACAATGATTTTCAGTCCAAGAAATTATATTTCCATCAATAATGTTCCAGTAATTTAGTTTGAATTTATCATAAAGTTGAAATCGTGCTGTAGTCTCTCATCCTTCTTTCCAGATTTTGAAGCTTAATTTCCTACACACAACTCAGTAGAAAAATATCCCAAACATAGCATAAGCTGAATTTCAGTTTTTGGTATGAAATTCTTGTGGAGTTTGGCAGATATATACTCAACGACGGCCGGCAACATTACAATATGGTGAGGCACGATACCCAAAAAACTCACCAAATATGCTGGCCGCAGGGTCTGAATGCGGCCTCCGTCCTGGCATCCTGGAGCTCTCTTCCTTGGCATTGACTCGGGAGAAAGGGTGTGACTTCTTACCTTGTAAAACCCGAAACAAACCAATCCTGGAGCTGCTTTGGTTGGAGCAGGGTCACCCAGTGCTCATTTGGAGGCTGGGGTCCTGTGGCTGTAATCCCCCAGCTGTGTCTCATCTTTGGGATTGCAGGCTCTGAAATGCACATGTCATATTGGTCGGCTGTAGGCAGCCAGCCAATCGAACATGCGCACTGGCAAGGAGCTGCATCAATAGTGCAATTGAACTAATCAGCCCTGCCCCCTGCCCTCATGCAGTAACAGCACAAGCCTGGGACACATTAATACAATTGTATTTAATAACATTTTATTAATGTATGTGCCTACTACACTCGCAGCAGGCGAGGCGACGCTCCTCTGCCATCATGGAGGAGCCGCTGCTGTATTTACTGTAGTGACAATGTTATTACTGCACACTATTACCTCATACTTTTACATTTTGTGTAAAAAAATAAGGAGTTTTCAGTAACAGTATACCACAAGATTTACAGGCTTTTATGCAGGATTCATGCTGGTTGTACTAAAGCTTAAGATGCTCTGTGCTGTGATGCAGTTTTATCACATCACTGATGGATTATCACTGCATCACACATGCACCTTTACTTCACAAATGTGTGCAATCAGGACACACATGCATTAATTGGGTGACTGTACATTTTCTGATTGTGCTCTACAATAAATACACTCAATAATCTGAAATGGATTTTGCTTTGTGATATGTCTCACAAGGTAAAAACACTTGTGGCTGTAAAACGGAGAAAGCAGTATAGATACCGGAGATTATATTTGTACTTTACTGACTGCTATGCGCTACTGCCTATTATAAAATGGCTACTGCTCAATGGTGACAAGCAGTTTGATTAAATTAATGCCAGTGTTAACATTAATAGCAGCAGTTACTTCAACACTAGCAGTAAACGTAATGATAACTGTACTTATTAAATCACCATTTCTAATTCTTAATAGAGAAGACATGGTTGCTGGGTGGGAGGGCCTTTTGTTGGGTATTTGATTGGTGCAGCATGCACCTTTTAAATATTTAGGATGCTATGGATATTGTTGTTATGTTGCTATTGTTGTAAATATAATGTATATCTGTTATGGTTTTTCTTAGAACCGAATAAAGATGCATTGAATTGAATTCAATTGAGAATACATGCCACCGAAAACTGATGGTGATTGCCACCTCAAACAAAGTTTACCTCTTGGTTGTCTCAAAAAGAGGCCACCCTTTTAACGAGCTGCCCTTGCCTAAAGTTTAGAATTATATTGGTCTTCCGTTGCCATATAATGGGCGATTACAGTGCATGCAAGACTATTGCACAGTTGAAAAGAACTATTGGTGGGCCAAAGGCTCACTGTCTGCGATGCTGCTCTACAAGATGCCCTGTCATCATTGTCAAACATTAAGACAGAATTTTTAATTTGTGTTTACTGAGCTGAGATGAGGGGGGAGTGGTATGACCCTGTTTAGAAACACATCTGCGTTGAAACTATAAAACTCTGTGCACACAAATTGGGTAACACTACATAAGAAACTAAAAGTACAGCAGAAATCAGTGTTTATCTCCAGAGATAGATATATAATAGGTTGTGTATAATAGGCCCCATTAACAAGGTTGTGGTTGAAGAGATGCATATCCATTCTCATATCTGTTCTCATTTCTTCAGGGTAGAATTTTAGTTTTACAGGATTCACAGAGAATTTCAGGCAGATTCTCTGGATTAATATCCTTCAACTTCAAATGTACTCATGTGACTTTTTTACCTGATGTAAAATCTGTACGAATAAATTAAAGGTAAATAAGAATCTACATATGACCCCTTGAAAGATGAGGGCTTTCCCTTCTCTTTACTCCTCAAATCAAGATATTGTCTTAATTCACACAGTAGCTGAGTTCTAATATGCAGAATATCCCTTAACCAAAAAGTATATGAATATCTGATTTTGTTCACTTTCTTTCTTAAAATCTAATGGACCCCTTTTAACAAACATGATGGTAATCGTGCAGAAAGGAAAGTTTTTCAGGAATGACATGTTTTCCTTTCTGTACTACTACCACCAAGTATCATAACGAACAAGCCTGGAAATAACAGAAGATGGTCCGGTAATACGGCACACCCCTATAAAATTCCCAAAAGAACTTGGGTGTCTCCTGCTGTAGGGCAAGTGTTTAAGGGAGATTACATGGACATACTAACAGAAACAGTCTCTATGACAGTTATTCTCCAAAACTCCCTAAAAGTACAAAATATGACTGGAATATGACTGGAAGAGGATGTCGGTGAAGGTGATACCTGACTCTCCTCGTCCACAGTTATTTTAGAGCAATTGGCATACTACAAGCAAGTGCCTTACATCTTACGGTACTCGAAACAAGATGGATGGCATAACTACCACATTTATGATGGAGTAACCAGTCTTTCAAACTCTAAATCAGGCCTTATTACAAAATAAATGAATTGCAACAAATGACACCATTGCAAACCATTGACCTTTTGAATAACATAAGATACAACATGTGTTACAAGTAAAACTCTTATGGCTAGTTGAACAGGAAATTATGTAAACTGAGAGATGCCATGTTTTAATAAATGTTCTACCCAAAAGTGAAATATATTGTCAAGTTTCTACCTTGAGTAGATATATGGGGCGGCCTTCAGCAGTGTCTCCGATTTTGATGCGGGATACCAGTTTTGAGTTCTTTTCCGCAATTCGTTTAGTCCATCTGTCAATCTTTAAAAAACAGACTATTGTTAAACAGCACATTCAAATTAGAATATAATTTAGTAGGATAAAAGAGGATGAAATATGACATCAGAAGTACTTATGAAGGCTGTTCGCTGTTTCCAGGCTTACCGTTTCCCAAGTATTATATCTGGTGTAGCTGTGTACTTTACGTTTAAAACTGCTTTTGGTGAGAAGTTGTTTTTCAATTCCGTCTTGCACGTTGTGAAACAAAATTCTGTTAAAAAAGCATGGTTAAATGTTAACTAGGCCCTGCTATGTGATGCATTCAATTTCAATTTCTGCATGCACTACTTTGAAATGTTTGTCGCAGCAGTGGTTTTCAATAAAAACAATGATTGACATTTTTATGTTGTGACCTATGAGAGTTTGTTGATTCTTTTGCTTAAAATACCGTGGGTCTCATTATGTAAAGATGGCACTGTCCTTGTTTGCGCCTGGGGCACCTTTAACTGGATGCCCAAGGCATAGACCTTGTTAGCATGCTAAATTACAGATAATGTTCTGTCCCAAGGGCAACAGCAACGTCTCACATGGACAATGGGCTGCTCACTAGTGAAAGGCGAACCAGCTGTGGACTTGCAGGTGGTCCATCTTTCACTTTACAAGTGGCAATGTAGCCTGCTAAAGGGGACACAGAGAGTGACTACCCACCTGCCAGGAAATGTCTAGGGTTTCCTTGTTTCACGCTTTCCAGTCTTTGTCCACTACCTCTTTGTGACTTATATTCAGTGCACTCCTCTGACAGCAACTTTGACTCAGCACCCATGTTTATAATATGGCGTGGGTGCCGAGTCAAAATGTTCCCTCATTCGTGTGGGGCCAAGCCCCATCAAATGAAGGAATTCCCGTTTGAGATTTCCCAAGCAAAATTCATGCAGCCTCAGTGCAATCTGTTATACAGAAATGACTGAGTATACGTCTGCAACTACTTCTGTAGTACCAATGTTATTAGGGGCTCATATGACTGTTGTGCCCTCGGGGCATTCAATGTGATACAGTCCCATGTGTTGAATTAGATAGACTGCAAAAATGTCAGATTTTTTCACCAGAGTTAGTACAATTTTTCACCAGCATTTGTATCAATGAGCCTGTGCAATAATAGCATTTGATCATGATGGCTCAAATGTCTTTCGAACACCACTCGCACTTTCCAAATTTCCTGCAAACTTGTCTAGTTCAGGTTCAGTCAATCCACATAATTCCCCTCATTGGCCGGCAGTAGCCAAATAACGTTGCGCGCACTGCATCGCCAAATGTGATGCAGTGCGCGCAACAAAATTCATTTTATTTATTTTTATTTTTACTTACCTGTATTTGGCCGTATTCCATTGTTTACTACCCCCCACACTGCCCCTCCCCCCGCCCCATGTCACTGCCCAGCAGCACTCCCACCACCGACCGCTACTGTTGGCCGGATCACAAAACATTTTTGACTGGTGCTTTTTCACGGCCTTGGTGGTAGGTTAAAACAGTGGCTGCTCCAAACACTTTTTACCACTGTTTTATGACAACAGGATTTAGGAAGTGGTGATCTGTGACAAGAGCGTTAGTGCATATTTGTTCTGTGGCATTTTGTTATGGTGATGATGTGTTCTGTGTTTTTTTGTGTTGGTGTGTATTTGTTCTACACTATCACATTGTGATTTTGTTTAACTGCAGTTGTAGCATTGCCTTGTGTTTGGGCTGTTTTGTTGTGATGTGCCATATGTTTTAATTGTGTTATTAAGTTACTTTGTTTATACAACTGTGCTGTGTTCTGCTGTTTACTTTAGGCATGACAAAAATTTTGCTACATTTCCACCAAAAGAAGCACATGCTTTGTCACTTCCTGTGACAAGCAACCATTTACTACTGTCTGAGGTGGTAATGTAGCACTTCCACCACTCTTCAACTACTAACAACACTAGGCAGCCCTACACTGCGGCAATCATTGTAATGTTTTATCTGTGAGCTAATAAAGTTTTCTTAATGGTGAGTTTACACTACTTTGGTAATAAACTGCAATTTGACTTATGCACTGCAGAAAACAATTTGTGTATTTGTGTTCATTAGCACAGTATAGCAATGTTACCTCCTTTCAGATTGCATTCAACAATTACTTTACAAAGGGCAACAACACTCCTTATTGTCGGGAAATCTCTTGAATTTGGTTACACCTTATTGCACAACTGTAACCCTTTGTATCATGGTTTTGTTTAAATAGATTTTGGTAAAACAAATATATTTAAAAACACATCAGCTACTCCTGTCTGCTGGCAATACATAAATAGAAGAACACATATAGCATTTTCCCTTATTGATGCAGCTTACTACCATCTGGATCTAACGTTAATTTTAACATGTGTCTAAACACCTTGGCCTCGATTATGAGTCTGTCAGTCCATGGACTGCCAGACTCGTTAAAGGGCGCGGTGGTGGCGGTCTCCTGGCCACCGTATTATGAGTCAGATGATGGAACCGCAGCATCCCTGTTGCAGCCGCCAGGGAACTGCCATTCCCTGGCGGTGGTGCGGTGGTCAGGAGGCTGGAATATGTTTGGCAGGACCGCGGTCCTGCCAAACAAATTACGAGTTTCATCTCTGCCGGTGGTGTCATCGAGGTTCCTCCTCCAAGAAGGTATTCAGACAGGATATCGAAAAGTAAACATAACCCCATACTAAATTATTGACTCTAAAATATTGTGATATGAAAATATCCTCACACAGTATAGGAGGCGAGCAGTGGTTTTGCCACATAAAAAACTCATTTATTTATGTCTCCTATCCTGATGGGAATTCACAACAAATGTGTAAGAAGTACACAAAAGATACAACAACAATTTTGATTCATCAAATCTTTTAGCATTTAGAAAATTTAAAGCTTAAAAATATTGACAAACAATATTTAACATACACAAAAAAATACACAAAAATATATGCACATTAGTGACATGAAATGGTGACAGATTGTAGCAATACACATCAAGAACTCCACAAATATCAACAAAAAGACAAAAACATAAATATTGAAATAATATTTCTTCTGCTATTACTAGCAACCACAGAGACCCTAAAAAGATTACTTTGACTCTATAGATCTTACTGGGCTTAAGACATGCTAGTTGTTGAACGCCGATGTTTCGACCCAATTATCTTGTGTGTTTCATGAACATCACAATAGGGTCTTCTTCAGAACAATAAAGCTCTGTGTATGCCCTTGAATCTAAAGATTACAAATTCCATCTGATAAAAAATATTTATAAAAGGTCCCAAAGTACTCCGGTGTCTTGTTCCTGATAATGAAGATGTTTAAGGAATGATCATTTGATTAACCATGACAAATTCAAGTAGAGGAAAGCTCAGACGCTCATCCTCCGGCTCACAGGCACAAAGCAATCAAGAAATAATCAGCGAATATTTCTTGGGTTTTAAACAACAAACACTGCGTCTCATGATAGACCTGGACCAGCCTAGGTTCTATCATACCCACTCTTGTCAGGTATTAGACCTACATATCTCTGGCAAGGCTGCTCGGGGTCTGCAGAGGAAATATCCTCAGCATGAATATCGATGTCCAGAATATTGATGTTGAGGTAAGTAATATCGATTTTTAAAATATTGAAGTCATTAATATTGTTTGCAAAATATACAGTTGTTTAAAATATTGTTTTGAAATTATTGTTATGTATTTTAGTATATACTTTAAATGTATATTATGTAACTTTTGTATAATTATTGTTTATGCTTTTTAATCTATGTGTTACATTTTTAGTAGTTATAAATGAAATGTAATTACGTTTTGTGTTTTTTAGTTCCTTAGTGGGTTGTGGGTTTAAAGGGATATAGAGTGGGAAGTAATTTAAATATAATTAATTCATTGATTACTTTTTAAAAATATTATTTATTTAATTGTGTTAGTTGTGCTTTTAAAATTTGTTTGGTAAATTTTATGTGCGGGTTTTAGGGTTTATAAGGGTAAATGATGAGAAGTGATTTATTCTTAATTTAATAATAATTAGTTGTTCATTAATATGAATGAATTGATAATTAATTATGGTACTTGTGTAATTTTTGTTTTGGTTGAGGGTTGTGGGGTTATAGGGGTAAAGGATGGGAAGCAATTATTTTTAAAAATGTAATAATTAGTTGTCAATTACTATCACTCATTTAATCGATAATTAATTTGTTTCTTAGGTGTGGGTTGTGGGGTTTAAAAGGGTAAAGGATGGGAATTATTTATTTTTAATTAATTATTAATTGGTTGGTTATTAATATTAATTAATTGATACAATAATTAGGGTAATTGCTTAATTGAGCACAAAATGTAAGTGCAGGTTGTGCGGTTTATAGGGGTAAAGAGTGGGGAGTAAATTCATTTTATTTCATTTAGAATTAGTCGCAAAATACTATTAGTTTTTTAATTGAAAATGTATTCTAATTGTATGAGTTCTGGATTTATTGGGGTAAAGGGTGGGAAGTTAATTATTTTAATGGGTAAATATTTCGTTTTTGACTTATAATATTTGTTTAATTGATAATAATTATCTAATTGTGCAATTGTTTCTTTTTTTTAGATTTTAGATGTGGGTTGTGGGTTTTGTGGGGTATGGGGTGGGAACTAAATTAATTTTAGGCAATTCATATTTTTTTGTAATTCAATATAATTGTTCATATAATAATTAATTATGTTAATTGTCAAATAATGAGTAATACATGTTATGAGTGTGTTGTGTGTTTTGTGTGTGGTATTTCGTGGGAAGTACATTAATTATTATTAATCATTAACTAATATTTAATTAATGGTAATTAGTTTGTTGATACCTATTTATATTAATAGTGTAAAAATTATTTTTTACAAGCTGCGTTTTAGGTGTAGGTTGTGAGCTTTGTGTGGTTTTGGGGTGAGCAGTATCTAAATAAAATGTATGTAATAAATAATGGTTTGTTAATAAATAATTTTTAAAAACTTTATTTGAATTAGAAATTATTTTTTTATTTTATTTGTGATAATATTTGTAGGTATTTGTGAAACATATTTGACATTTTAATGTGTTTTTATTTTTTTACATTCTCTTATATTAAATATATATTTGCATTTTAATTTTCAATATAGTTCTATTTTCTTTATTTACTTTATTTTTAAGATAATTTTATTTTGTTGAATATATTTTGGTGGTTTTTGATGTTGAACTGACTTGAGTGGGAATAGTACATTTTGCCCCTCTGCAATCCAACAATTTCCCTACTGTTGTACTGACTGGAGTGGAAATAGAAAATGTTACCCCTCCGCTATCCAACACCTTCCCTACTGTTGCACTTATTGGAGTGGGAATAGTAAATTCTACTCCTAAGCTACCCAACACTTTCCCTACTGCTGCACTGATTGGAGTGGGAATAGTAGATTTAACCTTCCCCTATCCAAAACTGTCCCTACAGTTGAACTGATAGGAGTGGGAATAGTACATTTTATCCCTCTGCAATCCAACACTTTCACTACTGTTACAGCCATTGGAGTGGAAATAGTACATTTTACCCCTGTGCAATAAAACACTTTCCCTCCTGTTGCACTGATTGGAGTGGGAATAGTAAATTTACACCTCCGCTATGCAACACTTTCCCCTCTGTTGTACTGACTGGAGTAGGAATAGTAAATATTACCCCTCCACAATTCAACATTTTCTCCAATGTTACAATCATTGAGGTGGGATTAGTGAATTTTATCCCTCTGCAATCTAATAGTTTTCTTATTGTTGTAGTGAGTAAAGTGAGAATAGTATTTTACCCCTTCACACTCCAATGCTTTTCCTACTGTTGTACTGGCTAGAATGGGTATAGTAAATGTTACCTATCTGCAAAGCAACCCTTTCACTAGTGTTGAATTTATTAGAGGGAAGTTTTAAAATTTTACACAGTTTTATTATTTTTGCATTGTGTAAAGTGAGTGTAATACATTTTTTATATATTTATTTTAATAGTTTGTGTATATATTTATTTTAATAGTTTGTGTATTTTTGTATACATTGTAATTGGAATAGTACATGTATAACATTATATACTTATTAATTTATTTTATATTGTCATAATATATTATTATGTTCTGTTTATTTCAAATTATTATTAATATTTTTAATGTGTACGTGTTTTAACTTAATTTAAAATTCTTCAGTTTACATTTTTTAATTTAATTAGAACGGTTTGTTTTTTAAAGAATTATGTTAATTGTATATATATTTATATATATATATATATATATATTTTTTTTTTTCACTGAAAAAAAACATAGGTTTCAGGGGCGTTATAGTTAGCTGGACATTTCACTCATACAAAACCATTGAAATTCCCCCGTTATAGTTAGTTCTGCTAACTATAACTTGTGCGCCCGCAATGCACTGCTGATGACGTCACATATTACATCACTCATGACATGGTCAGTGACTTCACTCATGACATCACTGTCAGGCTGGCCCTCTCTGTTGGGAACCATGGGGGGGGTCCCCAATCCCCCCACGGTCCCGCCGGCTCCCAGCATCCTTCGGGAGCCAGCATTGCTTTTCCACATGGGGAGCTGCTAACATGCAGCTCCCCTTGTGGAAAAGTAATTTGGTTTGAATTTTGAAAGAGAGAGCAAGTTTTCCTGCTATCTCTTTCAAAATTCAAACCAAGTTTGCTATGGCAGGGCGAGAGCCGCGAGGCTCCCGCCCTGCCATAGCAAACTAAAGTGTCCTGGTTGTGGGCACCCCGGGACTCTGCAGGAGCCAGCCCTGGGGGGTGGCGGTCCCCAGGGCCATGACAAGGCTCCAGGAGGGGAGCCGCGTGACCCCCCTCCCACAATCTACAAAGCCCCGCGGGGTGGTGGTCCCCGGGGCGTGTGGGGTGGCTTGAGCCCCCCCACACAGGGTTTTTTTTTTAAAAAGCCCCGGGTGGTAGCGGTCCCCGGGGCTGAGAGGGGACAGTGTGCTTCCCCGCAATCAAAATTAAGTCGAGCCCCGGGGGTGGCAGACCCTGGGGCTTGGGGGGCCTTAGAGGCCCCCCAACACTACATGAACAAGCCCCGGGGGTGGCGGTCCCCTGGGCTGCAAGGGGATCATGTGCCCCCGCAACTATTAATGCTTTGCCCCTGGGGTGGTTGTCCCCGGGGAAGTGTGGGGGGATTGGGCCCCCCAACACTCTTTTTTGAGCATGCCCCCTGGGGCTATTTTTTTTTTTATCGGGGGTCAAGGTGTTTCTACCCTGCCCCCTTTTCGTGTTTTTTTTCGCATTTTTTCTCTACTTTCTTGTACCTCGGTTCTACCGAGGCACAAGATGGCTGACAACACTTCCTGGTTTGGAGTGTTAACAGCCAATTAGCAGACAGCTTGTCATCTGGAGGGTGCCCGGATCCTGCGCGGCCATAGACATATATGTGAATTTACTTTTGAATTTCTCAGCAACTACTGAACGGATTTACACCATTTAACGAAAAGGCATGAGTCTGAACCAAGGGATACCTCTTTGCCATATTTGGTGTAACTCCGTTCAGCAGTTCAGGCCATAGCTGCGGCTAAAGGTTCCTATGAAAAATTATATATGTATATATATCTCCAAACAAAGAGTTGCCCCTGTGATGAAGACCACCTTGGAAACATACGGCTCTAAAATGATGACAGCAGCGCATTGGTGGTCCGCTTTCAACAAAAAGGCTCAACGTGTTTCGGAATCCCTTCCTTTTTCACCAGTCCAACAGCAAAGAAACGAACAGCAGCTAAGTGTAGATCACCTGCATTTATTTATTCAAACAAGTCCCACCCCACTGGACTTATTCTCCAGCCTGCTAGGCATTGTGTTACTTGCAGTCTCTCACAGATTATTTTGGCAGTCAACCCTTCAAAAACACAGTGACAAAGAGGTAACAAGGGACCCTGCAGGGCCCCCTGTGCCACCTCTTCATGGGGATGCAAGCAGGAGGACACAACATGTGCCAGACAGTTTTTGGCACTCCTATTGCTGCTGCATAAGGTCTTATAGAGAAATGGGAGTTTGTGTAAATCCCTGCACTATGTGGCAGGCACACAGTGCAGGGATTTAAAGGGGTGTACCATAGGTGCTCCCCAGGCCCACAACTGGAGGGCCAGGGGAGACATGCTAGGGGCCCCCAAAGTCACGCTCCGACAGCCTTTCCATGTTGGAAAGGCTGACATGGAAAAGCTGTTGGAGAACGACATCATAATCCCGCCAGCAGAAATGCTGCTTGTAAGGGATTATTTGGAGGTTTCCGACTGGCCGATGGGCTCCGTGAGCCCGTTGGAAGCGAGGTAAGATTGACCAGCTGGCTTACACTCTGATCGCCTACATTGTAATTTGGCAGTTGGATTGTAAACCTACCATGCCGGTAAATATGCCTTACCAACCAACATCATAATAGGTCCCTTAGTGAAGTTTCTGTATCTTGGCATTTGTCAATATAAGACCAGAAGTAAAAGAGTGAAGCAGCTCTATTTGGCATCCCTTCTGAGGAGCTATTGAAATGAGCCACCATAGGAACACTATTCTTTTCATCAACTGCCTCGTTGGCTTATTAGGTTAGTGAGGCAATTTATTTTAATCCTAGAATTTCTTATAATAATATTAGACAATGTTGCATTCACCATTCACCCTCTCTGACGGTTGAACTATGTTCTAGCAATAATATGGTAGGGTGAAAATACACTCAAGTGGCTGTGATTTCAGATTGTCCAGGCATTTACCATACCAACGTCATATTATGTTTGACGCAAAAATCCTTTTCTCTAAGACCCCTATGACTTGTGTTCAGCCACAGATAAAACACTTACTACCACAATTATGTTGCTTGGTAGCACTTTGTTGCTGGCAGCTAAATCTAAAAACTATGGCAGAGTGATCTTTTCTGCAGTAAACAAGTGCATTAATAGTGTGGCTGAAGCAAACAAAATATATTTTCTCCCCAAAGTTGTGGGGGCAATTTTTACATTGTCATCCTCTAAGAACTCTGTTTACTAACCCTGGGTAGCAAACGCTGCTCCGTTCGTTTAGTTTGCAGAGGTTTCCGCACTCCACTGAGCTTTTGGAGTTCACAAAAACGCCTTTCTGCAGAGCAGATTTTTTTTCCCTAGCTCGCGCTCGTCAATGGCAAGTTGGTGGGAAAGTGAGAAAAATCCACCTCCTGGTGAAATTGCTCAACACGGGTGGTCGGATTTCTCAATGCCAGTATTCACAGCAGGTCGCAACCATTTGCATTGAGAAACCTTCTGTTTGTAGTGAGAAAGCTGCGGCTTGAGTAGAAAATCTACTCAAGCAGCAGAAAGGAAGCTGCTCACTCTTGCGCTGCTAATGGTGTCATTCACGATGATTTTAGAGCGTGAGACAAACACCTGGCACTCAAAATCACAGCAGAGTTTTTTGTCACTTCATGGAGTTTCGCTAACTCTGCCCAGGCTTACTATTCAAGTTGAAGACCACTGTCCAAACATCTGTCTAAGGTGTAGGAAACAATCTATGGTAAACATACCATTACGTACCTTGGATTTTATTCTTACTTCCTTGATGTTACCATTTGGTTCTCAGTGAACATGAGAAACAATAAATCCAACTAGAGGAAGTATTAATATAAGGTACAGCATTATCTGTGAGACTGCAATGGCACGTACTGAAATACAATGTCCCAAGTATAAATGGGCCCCCGGGAAGAAAAGTTTGTCATACGAACAGCCCTTTGACTTTCAATAAAATTACTCTCACCAACTTGACCTGCCTGAGGCAATATGCTGCTGTGGCTATCGCTGATTATAATGTATTTATTCACACTAACCCATGTCTATTTGTTATACAATTGATAGGTGAGATGCTACATATGATGAACACAAGCAAATATTGTGTGGTCCTCTAAGGAATAATGACATTTGTTAATCAGAATCTACTATTGTACAAAAATCAGCAGAAAGAAACACAAAATAAATCCAGATGATGTACTTTTTTCCATGCTTGGAACACTACAGCCAAAAAGAATCACCTTTGTTTGTTCCTTTTTTTTTTTTTTTTTGGAATTTTTTATTTTTTCCAAAAATCATGGTTACATTTACAACACGCATTATTCAATTAAATGTTCACAATACCGACATATTTCATTTCCCACCAAGAAAAATATAAACATACAAATTCAAATAAACAGTACTAATAATATTTTCCAACTTTTCGAATCCTTACAACTAATATCTTTTACTTTATAAGCCCTCATATCCTCCTCCCCTTCCTACGTTATCGGTCTGTTTTTCCAATTCTCAATTGGGTTCCAAATCCTCTTACCCAAAGATCTACCTCTTTTCCCTTTCCTGTCATAAATTGCTTTCTCTAGGTTATATGTTGACAATAGTCTAGCAATCCACATTTGAAATGTTGGTGGTGCCCTATCAAGCCATAATGTTGCAACACATATACGAAATACCGCGGCTACCATAAACATAAACTCCATAGGAATATCATCTTCCCCTGTCACCACCCCCAGCAACAGTAATTCATCAGTCAGAATAGCTTTATAACCTAGTGAAACATCAATACATTTTTCAATATCATTTTTCAAAGAATACAGTTGCGGGCATTTTGAAAATACATGAGTTATATCTGCATCAGTGGCATCACACCTGGAACACGTGGTTCCTGTTGTACCTCCCCATTGTGCGATCCTTGCCGGAGTATAGTACAATGAGTACAAGGTTTTATAGTGCTGTGATTGTAAGGTTGTAGAGCATAGAATGGTTCGACCCAAATCAAGCGATAATTGAAAACCCTCTGGTTTTAAACCAATTTCCCCCCCCCCCACTTCCTCACATATTTATCCCTATCATCACTTTTATATTTGCCCAATTCTGCATATATACAACGAATTGTACAATGACTGCTGTTCTCTATATAATCCATTATACAGCATGAGCCAAAGCCCAAAGATCCACCTTGTTTGTTTGAAAGATAGCTTCTAACCTGAAGATATTTAAAGAAGCTATTATTCCCTACCATAAAAATGTTTTGGATCTCCTGAAACTGCATGATTCCACCCTGTTGATCCAGTAAATCCCCAATTCTCTTGATCCCTTTATCATCCCATTCCTTCATTACTGGATCTCTAAATATCTCCCCCCGGAGGGATCTGTTGGTATACAACCGTGTGTACCTGTTATATCTTCCTATCCCTATTTTCTTTGATATCGTCCTCCAGATAGTATAGGCAGCTTTGAGAGTTCTAAATCTTGTGTGCTTGAAATAGGTAAAATCAACTGTATTCAAAAATCCATTTAGTGCCCCGTCCCCCATCAACACCGTGTAAACATTGAAAAACCCTTGTGACCTACCTCCCTGTTCTGATTTGCCACCACCAATTAATCCCTGAAAGTACTGCAAAGCTACCGCCCAATAATAGAATCTAAAATCAGGTGCCCCCCACCCTCCTCTTTCCCTTGGTAGTGTAAGATGTCGATATGCTCTTCTGGTTTTACCCTGTGCCCATATAAATGAATTTACCGTAGCTTCTATTTTGTTGAACCAGCTGTAATCAAAGTATAGCGGGATTGCCCTAAATAGGTATAAAAATTTAGGGAATGTTATCATTTTGATTACATTTATTCGTCCCATCAATGTCAAATGTAGTCTGTGCATCCTTTCTGTGTTCTCTTTAACTTTTCTTAGTAGGGGTCTAATGTTAAGGTCTACCAGCATATCCAGATCTGCCGTGACTTTTATTCCTAAGTATGTTGCTTCCTTCCCCACTCTACTATCCTGAAATATCATATAGTTATTCTGTACTATCTGAGTTTTTCCTTTATTGATTTTGTATCCTGAAAGTGCTCCGAAGTTTGATGCTTCTCTTTCTATCTCTGGTATTGCTATATCTGGTTTGTTGGTGATGACAGCCACATCATCTGCGTACGCAAATACTTTATATCTTCTCTCATGTAACTCGATTGGGGGAATCCTATTGTTTTCTTCCAGTCTCCGTAAGATGGGATCTATATATAGGGCAAATAGAAGTGGTGATGCTGGGCAACCCTGTCGTGTCCCTCGTTGTATCTGTACTGTCTTGGTATACCCTTTATTTATTCTTATTCTGGCCGTAGGGCTGGAATACACAGCCTGTATTGCTCTAATGTACCCACTACCAATTCCATACCGCTCCATTACCTCCCATACGTAGTCCCAAGAGACCCTGTCGAAGGCCTTCTCTGCATCCAAAAATATAGCCGCGACAGGATCTCCTGCAACCTCCATAGCATCCAGAATCGTAATCATTTGCCTTGTGTGCTGTGTAGTGCCCTTCCCTGGAATGAAACCGTGCTGCGATGTGCTAACCAAGTGCTCTATAACCTTACTTAACCTATGTGCAAGTGATTTTGTGTATATTTTAGCATCCGAGTTCATAAGGGTTATTGGGCGATATGACCCAGGTTCAAGGGGTGGCTTATCTTTCTTTAAAATAACAATGATGTCAGCCCCTGCCCATGATTGTGGTGTTGACTCTCCCCTCTGTGCTTGAATAAAAGTTTCGTGCATGTCTTTCCCTAATATATCCCAAAATGTTTTATAAAATTCTGCTGGAATCTGGTCTGGGCCAGTAGCTTTTCCACAGGGTAGACTTTTCACAGCTTCCTGGATCTCCTGTAATGTGAAACTCATGTCCAATTTATCTTTCTCGTCCTCTTCCAATACTGGATGCGTTATACTATTTAAGTATTCTATGATCTCAGATTTTGATTTAGTTATATCCTGTTCATAGAGATTCGTGTAGAATCTCGTAAACACGTCCTGTATGTCTGTCACCTTATTTACTACTACTCCTAGCTCATTTTTAATTTCCTTAATCTCCCCCGCTGCTGACTTCTGCCTAGTTTTAATAGCGAGGAGGTGCCCAATTCTCTCGTTGTACTCATATCCCTCCTCTCTTTTGGCTAAATACCTGGCCGCAGCCCTCCTTACTATCCTTTCACCTGCCTCTGCCTTTTTTAACTCTATATTTAGCAATAGATCTTCCAACCGATCCTGCTTGGTAATTGCTATTATTAAGAGGTCTTCTAGTTCTTTTAATTCCCTTATCCTTGTTTCCATTTCCTCTCTCTCCTTTTTAGTCCGTTGCAGCGTAAAGCAGAGAGTTTCCCCCCTGATGCCTGCCTTAAAGGCATCCCAGACCATAGCAGTTGATGCTGTCCCTCTATTAATTTCCCAGAATTGTTTAATCCAGGCTGTCATTCTATTCACATATCCCTCATCTTTAAGGAGTCCTCTCTCAAAAGTCCAGTTATAAGTCTTCCTCTCATCTGCTATCTTCTGCTGGAGTGTCAACACTAGCGGGTTATGATCTGATAACATCCTAGGCAGTCTCTCTAATTGACTAACACCTACTAGTGTACTAGAGATCAGAAAGTAGTCTAATCTGACAACCAGTCGATGAGGTGCTGAATAGTATGTACTGCCCGTTCCAGGTGGATGACTCTGCGCCCATAGATCGATCAGCGAATTATGTCTCATAAGATCACATACAGCCTTACAAACCCTCTTCTTCCTCCCCCCATACATCCCACCACCCGTCATACCCGTCCTACCCAAACCATTCAACCCATTTATATTCAAATCCCCACAGCAAATAATTGGCTCTGGCCACAGAGACAATTCCTGATCCAAATATTCAATAACCTCTGGGTCATCTTCTGTAGAACCATATATTGAGACTAAGGTCCAGCTTCCTGCACTAGTTTCACCCTCAATTATAACCCATCTCCCCCCCTGATCTTCTTTTTTTCTTTTTGTTTTACAGACTCCTTTCTTAGCTAATATAGCTACTCCCTTGGTCTTGGTATCCTGTCTAGTAAAAGCTAGCACCTCAAATCCCATTTGCTCCAGTAGAAATTTATTATTTCCTTCAATATGTGTCTCTTGGAGACAAATTATATCCAGTTTTAGCATTCTTAACATTGCTGCTACTCTCTGCCTTTTCCCTCCATTATTGAGACCACATATATTTATAGAGGCGATCCTTAAAGTCATCGCCAGATCTTATATTTTTCCATCATTTGATACCACTTTTTATTCCCATAATCTTTTGCTTGCAGTATTCTGTTCTCAAATACATTGTGTCCCTTTGTTTCCTTATTGCGTGTTGTATTTAACCACATGTCGAACTTCTCCTGCCCCCCCCTCTCCCCCCCCATCTCTCCCCCCTCCCCCTGTCTCCCTCCCCCCCTTTTACGGGCAAATAGGTCAATCCTGACCTATGTGTGGCCTCTTCAGCTGTAGGATCGCCTCTCTCTCCTGCCCTTGCCTGTTGCCCTTGCCTGTTGCCTGTTGCTTAATAGTATCCTATTCTATGTTGTTTTAGGTGTATTTCTTTCTTTATTATTTTTACTGCTCTGTTCCGTAAGCTCAGCCAAGAATTCTCCTGCTTTAATCTCTGACGTGAACACCCTGATCTGCCCTCGATTAACAATCTTTAGTCTTGCTGGGTAGAGCAAATACGCCTCTGCACCTAGATTTTGAAAGGGGGAAATCAATTGCCGTAACCTCCATCTTCTTTCAACTGTCACATGACAAAAGTCAGGTCTAGCAAAGAATGTAACATTATCAAAAGTCTTCCTGGCGTCTGGTCTTGCTCTGTCCATAATCTCCTGCCTTGCAAGAAAGTTCCCCACGAACACAAGCATTGCTCTTGGCAATGCACTCTGCTGAGCTCTATGGTTTTTCTTCATTATGAGTGGGAATCTATGCGCTCTTTGGATTTCCGACTCCCACTGCCACTGGGAGTCTGGGAAAGCTCCTTTCAATAGCTTGATGACATAACCCCTTGGGTCTTGCCCCTCCAGTCCTTCCTCAATTCCAAGTAGTCTTACGTTGTTCCGTCTTTGCCGGTTTTCAAAATCTTCTATCTTCCATTGAAGATCTTCAATTTTCTTCCCTTGTTCATTTTTAAAGTCTTGCCAGTCCGTCATCTCGTCCTCCATTCTTCCTGTCCTCTGTTCCACTTCTGACACCCTCTCTTCCACCACCTCATATTTCCTGTTCAGTTTCCTAATTGACGCCTGTATTTTCTTTGTATCCCGCCTTGCCCTCCGACTTTCCACCCTGGCCTCCGACTGTATTTGTTTTAAAGTACTGAACATCATCTCCATAGTTATGTTCTGGGATACACCACCAGCTCCATTTCCATCCCCAGACTCCTGGTAAATCCCAGAGGTCGCTGAATAATCCCAGGACAACTTTTTATTTTTATTACTTTCTCCGCTTCTTCTTGCTCCTGTTTTCTTTTTTCTTTGACTATTTTTATCCCTTGAGTGTCCGGAGTTATCTGAATCTGAGGTGGTGACCTCAGTAGTACCGTCCCCCTCCTGCTCGCTTAAATCTGTTGAGTCTGAACCTTCATTAACAGAATAGAACTCTGGGGATCCCCCTCTGGCGCCTCTGCTCTTAGCCTGCTGCTGTGAGTCTAAGCTCGCCAGACTGCCCCATTTAACTTTGCAATTACTGTTTAGTTCCACATTTAATCCAGCCTCTACTGAGAGTAAGGCATCCAACATCTGTGTATTATTCATTTTTTCAAGCGCCCCCAGCTCCCCATTCACTTCCCCACTCTCCCCTCTGCTCACCGTGATCGTCACTGCTTCTTTTCCTTCCATACCGGCAGCTCCCGCTCGGTGCGTGTTAGACTGTGAGGGCTTCGCTGGTTGCCTGGCAACAGATCCATTTGCGTCCTCGAGGACGTCTCTCACTTCCGCGTTCGGCGTGTGGAGTCCAATGCCTGTAACCTCGTTCTCTGCCTGCTGCTGGCCTCCGTGACTCGATTTGGAGGAAAAAGATTCTGTTACGGTAGGCTGCCTCATGCCCGTCGCGTCTTTGGGGGGGAGGGGGAGGGGGTTTATCCTCTGCGCTCTGTGTTTCTCCTTTTCTTTCGTGATCGCCGCTTTGGCTAACGGTGTCTCCCTCTGTTGTTTTGAAGTCTCCGCATCAGTCTCAGCATCCGTCGCTTGTCCCTTCTTTTCAGCCAGCTCATTTTTCCTTTGTTGAGCTTTGGAGATACTGATCACTGGAGCCGATGTCTGTTTTTTACCTGGGGCAGCCGTTTTCGGAATAGCGCCGGTAGCTGAAGCTACTGCCCCCTTGCTCGGCCCAAGCTGCTTATCCTTGCTGCGCTGAGACATCGTTGATACTCTTTGATGTAGGGCTCTGTTAATCCAGCTTCTCCACTTTTGAACAATCGCCACAGCTATCTGTGTGAGGCGTCTTTTTCCCGTACCTCCGTCAGTAACATTCTGGATCCATTCCCCCAGCAAGAGCATCCTTTTCTTCACTCTACCCACATGATACTATGTGGCAGGAGAGAGAGCACAGTGCGACTGCTCCCTACAGCATTGTAGCGGCCATCTTGCCCCGCCGGCCATCTTGCCCCGCACCTTTGTTTGTTCCTTATAGGAAATTAATAGGACCATGACTCAATAGTAAAACATGTTCATAAAAAAACTTCCCTAATATCTGAGACTGTTTCTGTACACACTATGGCCATCAAAATTAGTGATGTATGTGTTAGTGACACACAGGTTGCTACAACTAAGGAATTAGAGTGTGCAAACATGAAGCTCAAATTTGAATGCTTGAACTACTGTTTGATCAAAGAATGATGCTGATGCATCAAGTAATTGTAATATCACAATAATAGGTTATGAATAGGTTATGAATGGTCTACTTAACTATTGAGTCAATCACGGTAGCTGTGTATTTGAGTTACATTGTATGCTATTAAATTGTTGACCAAAATATTTTTCATAGTTATATCAATCATTCCAACATTGTTAAGATAGTTCACTCCAAGTACCAGATCTTATTCCCTACCTATCACAATGTTTTATTAAAGACAATGTGGCACTTTCTAATCTTACTAAAAAATATCAGATTTCCATTTGAACAACGTATGATTCTATGTTGTCCTTTAGATATGAGATACATGCTTTGGGTTATCATATGACTTGTAAGTAATGTTCAACTCTATCAAATGCTTGATTAACTGTCACAATATCTGGCATCAAAGATAAAGCGGTATCAGGCAGATATCCATTGCTGTTGCGCTGTTTCAAACACCAGAGCGAATTTCAATTTTGTTTCTTCGTCTTTTCAGTAAATTTAGTGTGTAATTACCATAAACTTAAATTCTATGGCTACGATGGTCAGTGGACCTTATTCCTATATTTTTCTCCAGGGGGATAATGCATGTCATTCCCTGCAAAAGACTTCATTAAAAAGGTTAAGCCCACTAATGTGAAAAGCCCAGATGGAAATTCAATGAATAATATGAAAAAGATCCACAATCATGCAAATCTGTCTTATTTCCTCTACTGAATGCTATTGACAGCGGTCATTTGATCCCTAATGACTGGAAAAATTCTTTAGAGCTGGTATTTTTGTTTTAAAAACTAGTAATCTAGTCAGCTGTTGTCTTCTCTCAGTGCTATGCCTTCCTGTTGAATTCTTCCCCACAATTATTTTCACTGAGATAAACTATTGAGTGAGTTATATATTACCAATCCAAATATGCAGATGAGATGTCATCCCAATCTAATAACTCTGCATGTTGCAGTGGTTTTAGATTGTGTTGCGAGTTGTGCCCTTTGCTTGTAAATAGTTTTCTAAAGCATTTCATTATGTGGACTGGGCAGTACTGAGAAACAAGCTGTTGTGGCTGGGCTTCAATTAGAGATTAATCTACATCTCCACTAATTAAGAGTTGAACACATCAGTATAATTCACAAATGCTTTCATGAGCATGGGAAGTAGTACTACATGAGTACTCTTTTAAGTACTCTTACATGCCCTTGTGAGTCATCTCCAAAACATCTAACTCGCTCTATTAGTCAAAGAGTAAAGAGGACACAGTCCTTTCAATCTGTATTAATTGTATATGAATATTCTACAAATATTCCAATTTTATTCCAATTTTAGATATTTGTGGGCCAATTTATCAAGACATGTAAGAATGCAGAAAAGAGTACTATAGGAGACTTATGCACTCCAAAATGCCCTTGTCAATAGGCGTCATTGGTTCTTACAGCAAGATTCAATCCAATTAATGTCTCTCCTTCCCCCAACATCAGCTGTCATTCTGGCTTTAGAAAAGGATGCATCCCTGCTTCCTCATCTTTTAAATATCTGCTTTCCCTATGTGCTTATATGGATAATGTAAAAATTATTTTAAACATCAGTGAAAATTGTCTTGAATTAAACTTTTTAAAACAATTTTCACACAATGTTTACACTTTAAATATATAAGACAAACCAATAGAAAGATAAAGAATGTCTTCTGGGACACCTTCATTTTTAAGTCTAAGGCAGCCGAGGGGCCTAATGTTTTCTGCCTCCTTCACACAAAAGTGATGTATTTAAAAGTCGTCTTGTCCATCAGCATATCTCCTAGTGCTCACAAAATTTGTGAGTTGGTTTAAAATCATCTGTGATTAAAGCATCTGTGACAGGAGTAAAGTGTAATGATATATGGCTTACGATTGTAATGACTCTTGACTTAGCTTCTAGCTATCAAGCTCACTGGTATATATCGACAGGCTAGAAGTGGCAATCCAATGCTTTGTTTAGGTAGTGTAC
Organism: Lissotriton helveticus; assembly: GCF_964261635.1. Lineage (NCBI taxonomy): Eukaryota > Metazoa > Chordata > Amphibia > Caudata > Salamandridae > Lissotriton > Lissotriton helveticus. Next base: position 231,088,501 of record NC_136072.1, on the reverse strand, counting down.
AGATCTCTGCAGCCAATCACAATGCTCAATTTTGGCATTGTACAGCTGTATTCATGAATCAGATATAAATTACGTGAAAGCCCAAAATATACAATCCAAAATACAGACAGGCCAGAATATCGATTCCTAAATATAGATAGGACAGAATATCGAATCACCAAAATATAGTTAGTCAGAATATCGAAATTGGGGTGGGAAATATTGATTTCCATAATATCGAATTTAAAATATCGATTTCTATAATATCGAAAAAGTTAGTGTTATGTATGGTAGTATATGTGTTAAAATTCTGTATTATTTTTGTAATCTATGTTTAATTTTTTTAAAGTAATGAATGTTATGTCATTTATTTTTTGCGTAATTTAATTCTGTAGCGGGTTGTGGGTTTATAGGGGAATAGGATGGGAAGTAATTTAATTATAGTAAATTAAATAATAATTTTTATTTATATGTGTTGATGCTTAATTGATTGAAAAGTAATTATTAATCGGTAATTAATCTGTATTAATTGGTAATTAATTTTTATTAATTAGTCATTATTTTTTGTTCATTGATAATTAATTTTTATTAATTGATGAATTGATAATGATGTTAACTGTATTATTTATTATTTGGAGCGGGTTGTGGGTTTATAGGGGAATAGAGTTGGAAGTAATTTAATTGTAATAAAGTAAATATTTATTTTTATTCATATGTATTAATAATTAATTGCTTGATAATTAATTATTAATTAGTAATTAATTGTTATTAATTGGTAATACATTTTTATTACTTGGTAATCATTTTTTATTTATTGATTAATTGATAATAGGGTTGTAAGTAATTTAATTGTAATAACGTAAATATTTATTTTTATTTATATGTATTGATAATTAATTGATAATTATTAATTGGTAATTCATTTTTATTAATTGGTACGATTTTTCTTTAATCGGTAATTAATTTTTAATAATTGTTAATTATTTCTAATTAATTTTTTATTGGTATTGATAATTAATTTAATCTTATTTTAATATTAAATCATTACTTTCCCTACTATTGCACTCTCAGGAGTGGGAATAGTAATCATTACCCCTATGCTATCCAACGTTTTCCCTACTGTTGCACTCCCTGGAGTGGGAATAGTAATTTTTATCCTCTCACTATCCAACAAAATTTCTACTTTTTTTTACATTACATTTATTATTTTTACATTTTAAGCTTTTTTACATTATTTTAAGTATGTTTTATTTTATCGTTTTTAATATTTAATTACTTTTATATTATTTTTAATACATTTAAAAAATTCGATATTTTAGTTAACTATATTTTGACAATCTATATTTTGGATTCGATATTTTAGTACTTACCTGTTTGTAGATAGGGATTCTATATTCTGTACTTCGATATTTTGGAGTCGATATTTTGAGCATTCTATAATATGTCCCTCGATTTTTAGTCACTGAACCATAAATTACACCAGCTTATTGTGCAATATTTTATAAGTGCAAATCACACTTCTACTTGCACTAAAGATTTGGCCCAAAATGTGTATCCTAGTGTAATAAAGTATTAGCAAAAATAATATCTGGCCATCAGGTTTTATTGCTACTATGAATGATATAACAACCTATTCATATAGTGAATGTTTCCGAATTACATAAAAGTGTGTGATAATCTTATGAAAATCACAAATAAAACAAAAGACGACTGATTAAACAATATATTCATATTTCGTCCGAAAACTTTAGCCCATACTGATTTTAAATCTACATGTGCACAGTAGTTTAGGGCTGAATTGAAATATTAACATGTAATAACATGATAATGGAAGCTGCTATCTTGTGGTGGCAGGCATGGTTTCAATATGAGATGCAGTGCTTGTAAAGTAAACCCAAATATAAATATAAGACATTAAATTTACTGGTGAAAAGTAACCAAGTAAAGGAATGTTCTCAAAAAGGGTCTACTATTGAGTTGAGCACAATGAAAAAGTATGGGATTTACTGTGGAAAGTGCAGAATTATGGGGAGAACCAGCAAGTGAAACTTCCTCCACTGTAGCTGTGGCATAACTAACAATTACTGTTGTGCTGTTTCCACTTTCTAGTAGGAACTGCATTTGTTTGACAACATACACATTGGACTTGGTGCCAGACTGATTCTATGCACCCCCTTATGATATGTTTGCCTACGGACCAGGTATCTCACAGTACCCCCATCAGCACCCCACACCCCGGTAAGGTACCAAATGGTTTGGGCAACCTTAGAACATGACAACCCTCATCCCCTCAGGAATCGTGGTAATGGATCTCAAACCCTTCCGCTCAGTCACTCTGCTCTCTCACAGAAGTATACAACGAATACCCAAAGGGGCGTTTTCAATATTTATTGGACCATTGTGATCCATGTATAACATATATATACTGCGATAACCAATAGACGGAAGCAGATAAATGTAATTAGTAATTTAAGGACATGGAACAGAATGCAGAGCTTTGGTGTATTTTGGTTAAATATTGGTATGTTGTGTTGTACTGTTCTATTGTCGGTGATAAATTGCGTTGTTGTAACGTGATTTGCGTTGTTTGGTATAAGCTGGTCATTGGTTCTTAATTGCATTTCATCTGTTTGAATGTGAAAAACACTCTTGTGAAACTGTCACCTTAAACTCCTTGTCATGATGCAGTAGTAACATCCGTTTGCATGAAGACCTGCTATTCGCCAAAGAAGACATGCAAAAGCCCCAACCCACAAATATTTTGTGGCTTGGTCAATGCACCTTAACTCTAATAACATAAGTTTTCTAGTTAAAGAATTGCTTCGTGTATGCATTGCATAGAAATAGGTTTACTTGTATTTCATGTGATTTTGCTCCAGTAGTTCCTGAACTGGCCCACTCTGATCTGCAGTGACATGGAAATCCACACTCATCTTGGAAGTAATCTGATGAGCTGAGTCTGGGCGCCAGAAATCAAGCTGCGAAGTGTGAAGTAAAATGATGTGCTTTAGTTATTATAAATAAAATACATGATAAATAGGTATTTAATAAATACAAAAGTTATCATAAACATGTAACATTTCAAATATCATATAGAATAGAACTTTGGTTTGATGAGCCGGGTTAATTTGTAACCGGCCATTTTCACATGGCACTTTTGTTATTAAGTTCTCTTTCTCCTCTGCTAATCACTGAACCCCCCCTCTGAAGAGATGATAAAACAGAAGGTGCTGGGTTAACATAAAGAGACCACTGCGGTTGCTAATTTAAGACATTGACTATATCAACAAACATTTTAAATTAGTACCCTGTCCTTTTCTTGGTGGTATATTAAGGCATTGCCTCTCGAATCCGTTTACCACCTTATTATGAAACAGGATACTGGAGGTGCTAATATGTCACAATAACATTTGCACGCATTTGCTGTGTGGTATTTTGTTGTGGTAGTGATTCATTGTGTGAGCTTTTATTTTGCTGCGTTTTTTGCTCTAGTATTGCAATGTGGGGTTGTACAGTGGTTGTTGTGTTGCTTTCTGTTTTGACAATTTCGTTGTGATCTGAAATGTTACGTTCGTTATGCTGTTATACTACTTTACATCTGCTATGGTTGTATTTTGTCGTTGTTTACTTTACATATGTCAACAAATTATGCTGCATTTTCAGCTAAAATCAGGACTTCCATCGAAAGTTCCTGTGACAAGCGACCAGCAAACCTTCTAAGTTGAGAAAGTAGCACTGCTCCAGCTCTTCAACTATTTAAGGCACCACTCAGACCAATATTATGGCAGAGATAGTCTAAACTTAGTGCTTCCAGTGCTCACTTTATCTGATAGGGTCCTGTGTTGTTTTGTGCATGTCTCCTCAGCCACTCCTCAGCATGGTGTGTTTTTTAAACTGCATCAATAGCATCCTCCTGGCGTAAGGAAAGTGGAGGACAGCAATAGAGAAAGAGGGTGGAAATTGGTGGGAGGGGAAAATAGTGGGATAAATAGAGAAGGGAGAGGATGAGGCAAGGGAGACAGAGACAGGCAGAAAGAACAGGAGGCAAACGGGGACGGAGAGAGAGAGACAATGGGAAATGGATGAAGAGTTAGTGGGGAGGAGTGAAAGGAAGAGAGGTAGAGAGGGGAGAGAGGCAAAGGAAGGCAGGAAGGATGCTACAAGGACAGGAACACGATTGGAGAAGAGTTGGAAGGATGGAGCAGAGGCAGAGGTAAAGTGAGATAAGGGATAAGGAGAAAAAAAAGGAAATGAAGTCCAAAGGAGGAGGAGAGATACAAAAATCTGGGTTGGGAAACAAACAAAAAAAAGGGGAGGAAGGATCAGAAGATTGGGAGAGAACAGGAGAGAGAAGAGTAAAGGTGACAAAGAGCGAGGACAGAGAAAGATTTAACCAAAAAAGAATAGAAAGGTGGGAGAAGGGGAAGAGGCAGCCGATGGAAAAGAGGATGAAAATGTAGTGGAGAGGAGAAAGAGAAGAAGCGATTGTGCCAAACAGAAAGAGTGAAGGGAGTAGGGTATGTGCAGAGAGTGAGAAGAGGAGGAAGGGAAAACCAGAGGAGATTAAAAACCCATGGAGAGAGGGAGAAGTGAATGGTAATGAAAAGGACAGGTAGGAGGAAAGAGATATTAGGAGTTTGAATATGAATGGAGAGTGGGTGAAAGATATGTGCTAGGAGTATGGATAAAGGATGAAGATAAGAGGAAAGCATTTTGGATGAAAGATGCCGGGAGAAGTAAAGAGAGGAGGGGGAAGTGCTAATACAAAGGAACAACATCTGATTCACCATCATGACAGTATGGTGGCGGAAACACCACCGTGGTACTCTCAATGTCAGGTTGTTAGTTCATTTACTGACTGTCCTTTGTGGCAGGGGTCAAGCTTTCAGGACCTGCTGATCAAAGGTGCTCCTGTGCTCTTTCCCAGAGCCCAACTCTTAAAAGACTAAGGGGCATATTATCAAGCCTGGGCGATAAAATTATCGCCGCTTTATCGGCAGGAAACTGCCGATAAAGTGGCGATAATGGGCTTGATAATATGCTCTATGGAATTCCAATCGAACCTCATGTTAGATGTCCTTCACATTTAACATGAGCTTCGATTGGAATTCCATAGAGCATATTATCAAGCCCATTCTCGCCACTTTATCGGCAGTTTCTTGCCGATAAAGCGGCGATAATTCTATCGCCCAGGCTTGATAATATGCTCCTAAAATACAACAGGAAAGGCTGCCAGTATCAGCTAAAGCATAATTTATGTCGCCTAGGGTCAAGTCGCATTTGCCAATAAAATCATCACCTGTGCCTAACTGCACCAGACTATAGCACCCCTTTAAACTCTCTTTAGTCCATTACACTTCGGATGAAGGATGTCATTTCTGAACATAATCTCTTTCCACGGACATAACTGCCTTGTTCGGCTCGAAATAAAGTTGAGCTCAAAGTGTAACACATGAGGTCTTGAAATGTCACGCATATCACTCTGCAGTCATAGAAATGTCACACATAATCAAAGTGATAAACTTGGCAGCCAATTATCAATGCCCTCCAACATGTTTGCATACATTGTCAAACAAGGACGCCGATTTATGTTTATAACTATCATTCAGAGAAATAACAACCTGAAAAGAAAAAAAAAACAACTAGTGGAGTTGAAGATGCTACAAGATGTATAAGAGTCACTTACCTTTACAACTCGAGACAGGTTCCTCAGGGTCTCTGCTTGCTGATCAGTTTGCAGATTTACACGAAAAACTTTCGCTCTGAAAATGCAACAGCATGCGAATTAATATACACATACATGAATACTTCCAAAAATCTTTACAATGATAATCTCTGGTCCTACCCGTCGTATCGCCTGGTGGGTGAAAATGCAAGAGCCAGTGGAATCAACCCGAGAAGAACAAGGCGAGCCATGGCTCTGCTTTCAGCAGCAAGCGCCTCCTGCCTCCTTCTGCTAGCTGCACTGATCTGCTCTGCTGCTGCCTGCTGAAAGCGAAGTGATTTCACAAGTAATGACTCGAGGATGTGCCTGCTGATTAGACCCTTATCAGATAAGGGTCATCCTTTAAGGCAGCCCTTTAATAACACACACACCCACCGAGGCCGGATCACAAAACAATGTTTTTATGGCGCTATTACAAGCCATTGGTGGTAAGGCGCTGCCAGGTGCACATACCTTTTACTACCACATTATAACAATGTCTTTGTGGTGGTGACAATGCTTGACACGAATATGTGGGCATATGTAACCAGAGAGACTTCAGTTGAAGTACAGCTACACTGCAGCAAAATCACACCATATTACACATACACAACACAATAAAAGGAGTTAGGCGCCATAATAAAACGATGGAATAATAATACAACAAAGAAACAACATAATAACAATACAGAATGCATTAATAAACTCTAATGAAACAACAACAGAATGACAACACAAAAACACACCCCAACAATACACAAATGCAGCAAAGTGTACCAACCCAGCTACACAGCACAATACTATACCAATAAAAAACAACTCAACAAATATATATGTTGTGTAAAGTTGTATGTGTTATTGTTTAATGGTGGGGCGGGGTTGTGCTATTTTGTTGTGAATTGTTGCCGTTGTGCTTTTGCTCTGTTTTATAAATTTTTGTATTCCATTGTCTATTTCTTTCTTTCTTTTGCTCAGAGGAGGTGTGATACGTGCAAAAGAAATGCAAATGGTTTATCTCGAAATTACAGGGTCTTCCAAAGGAAAAAAAAGAGAGAAAGTATAGTTTTAAAGTCTAAATGAAAAACTCTAACCAATCCATAACAGACTTGCCTGGTAATGCATTAAATTGTTAACTTGGAATGCTTTTGTCTTAACATTACCCATCATTAGCAGAGTGTCAATCAGGTATTATAAATGAGATGAGCAATTCTCTGTAATCCTTCTTTAAGATAGAGGCTAAGGGACTTATTAGGATGTGGCTGGACAGACCGCTGTAGTCGGAGGGACAGACGGACAATTCCGACGGGCTGAAGGAGCCCATCAGGCCGTCAGTCAGATCATATTCCCTACAATAGTGGCGATGTCTGCATAGGCACTGCTGTAAGGATTTTGATGTTCCTTTGCGACAGCCTTTCTATGGTGGTGTGCTCGCAGTAGAAAGGCTGCTTGAAAGGGGCTTTGTGGGGTCTATCTTTAGGACTAGTAAGTGTAACTATCCCTATGTGGAAGGCCTACATATCTGTTAGGCATCATAAGGTTAGGGAATGAGATGGTCCCTGTAGTAACATATTCGTCAAGGGACTACATCCATGAACACATTTACTAGACTCCTCCTAACCCTACATGCAGGGTTACTGGGAGTCAAGTAGGTGTGTTCGTGTACGTAGTCCTATGACGAATGTGTGACTACAGGGATCATCTCATCCCATAACCATATGATGCCTAACGGATACGTAGGGCATTTCAGACCACAACAAGGAAAAAGTCTAATAAATAGTCTGTATAGTTGCGTACATGCTTTACTGATATATGTACAAATGCATGTATAATTGGTTGAAATTAGCAACCCCACCACACAGGAATTATTACACTTACTGGTCCTGAAAAAAGCTGAATGACCCACTGGGCATTAAAATGGCTGCAACATGTCGACCTCAGATGTCTAGGACAATTGTACCCCTGTGGCATATCATTGTTTTTAAGCTTGCCAAAGGACCTTCTGATAAAATAAGATATTAGGATCCTGCAGGCAATTTTAACTCGCGCTTAGTCCCTGGGCAGTAGTTTAAGCACTCCTCCTACAAATGCGATGAGTCTGCCCACCCACACTAGATGAGTGGGGTGTGGGTCTGATGATGCAGCAGGCCACAGTTGGTACCTGTGGGCGAGTACCAAACCAAATATCCCAGGGATTTGCTGATCACACCAATTCACCTGGGTGTAGATCTCACATTCTGAAGAGATATACTACAGACCATGCAACAAACTTGCAGAACATATGGGATTTAAATGCATAGGCTATCTCTCTATAGTGGAATTACTTCATGTTGTTCCTAGCCCTGTGTCCTTGGCCTCTAGGGTGTGGTCATGCCAGTACTGATGCCCCTGGTTCTGATACTTTTCTTCCTCCTTATTCTAGTTCTCCTGGTCCTGATATTCGAAGTCCTGGTCATCTTTTCCCTTCTCTTCCTGACCCACCTGGTCCATTGTTTCCTAGTCCTCTTAGAGCGCTTCCTTCTGGCTCCAGTTGCTTGCATCCTTGGTCTCACCTCCCTGGCATTCCTGGCAATGGTTGTGCTATTCTTAGACCTTGTCGTTCTCGATATGATGTGCCCATTGGCCCTGATCCTGTTGGTCCTGGTTCTTATACTTTGTTTCTACTGGGCCTAATTCGTATGGAGCGGACCCACCGGCCATTCTTTTCTTGGTCTTCTTGGTCCTTGTCATGTTGGTCATCCTGGTCCTTTTTGTCTAATTATGCTTCTGATCCTAAACATTGCCTTTCAGCCATTCTGGACCTTGTTTTTGCCCCAGCCATGGCCCATCTGGCTCTGTCCCTGTCTGGTTCTTTTGGCCTTGGTCATCTTGTCCTGGTTCTCCTCACCTTGAACCTACTAGCCCTGGTACCACTGGTCCTGGTCCTCTAGCCTCTTTTGTCCTGGTCCTCTTAGTCTTTGTCCTCCGGATTTGGGTTATCCTGGTCCTCCTGAATCTGTTCCTTGTCCTCCTAGTCCTGATCGTATTAGCCTTCTTACATCTGACCCTCCTCACCCTGGTCCTGCTACCTGTAATGATTGCTCTGCCCCACTTGGTAATTCAATCATCCTAGCCTTTCCTAGTTCTGATGATCTTTGACATTGACCTTTTATTCAGGCTGACCTTAGAACGCCTGGCCATGTGCTTCCTGTTCTCCTGATCATCATTCCCATGAGCTCCTTCACCTAATCTTTGGATCATGGGTCCCCTTTTTTACACACTTCCAGTCCTGCCGGTTTTCATCCCCTCAACATAATTCCCATCCATCAGTACTTCTGGTCATACTCCTCTCGGTTATTTAGTCACCTATTTTGCCTGTCCTAATTCTTCTACTCCTGGATCATTAGTTCTGTCACTAATTTCTCTGGTCCCTGGCATTGGATTCCATAGCCCTCCTAGTCCTCTGGTACTCATGCTCCATCCTAGTCCTAGTAGTCCTCCTGATCTCCTAGATTGCCTATTGCACCTTGTTCTTGTCCATCTGACCAATGTCACCTCTATCATAGTCCTCCTAATAATGGTCCTCTTGGATCTTGTGTTTCTCAACTCACTGGTACTGTTCTTCCTAGTTCCCATGTTTTGGTTCACTCATCTCATGTTCAAGTGGTCCTTGCCACCTGGTTTAAGATCACCCTGAGTCTGACCCTCATGGACCTTGTGATCCTGGCTGCACTAGGCCTGGACTTCCCGTTACTCTATATCCCTCCTGCTCATTCTAATCTAGGGTGCCCATATCCAAATAGCCCTGGTTCTTCCTGGTCTTTGCTCATTCGCTTTTAGCCCCTTGGTCCTGCTTGTTCTGATCTCTGTGATCTTGGCTGTGATCTTGGCTCTCTTGTCTCTGGTCCATCTTTCATTGGCCTCCTGGTACTGGCCCACGTTGGTCTGTCTAACTGGGTCTGATACTCCTACCCCTTGTCACGCTCGTCCCTCTCCTTCTGATCAGTGTGAACACACCATCCAAGCCCTCCTCATCGTTATGGCCCAGGCCCAGGCCCAGGCCCTTCTGATTCTCGTACTCTGGCCCTTTTCTTCCTTTGGACCCATGTCCACTCAGTCCAGATCTCCCTGTTGCACATCCTTTGGTCCCTCCTTATCTTTCTCACCATGGATCCGGTGTTCCCGATCTTGGTTTTTCTTTTTGTGTTGCTATTGTCCATTTGTTTCTGGTTCCCTCTGGCACTTGTAAAACTGGTCTTCAAAAATATGATCTCCCTTGGCCTGGTTCTTCTTGTCCTTGCCCTCATGGCTCTGATTATCCAAGCGCCCTAGGGGTTCACCTCCTGGTTCTCATTCCCTTACTTGTGATCATTCTCCACCTACTGGTCCTGCTCCCTTATTCCCTAGCTCCCCTCCGTAATGATGTTAATCAGGAACAACCTCTGAGTCTGTCGCTTAAGAGTTTTGTTTTTGGTTTCCAGATTTCTTTTGATGAGACAGCACTGTCAAAGGCAGAAATACCGGATCAGTAGCGACAGGACCATGCCCACTTAAAACACCAATTTGCATGATAAAATCAAAAGTACCATTTCGAAGATGCATTATGCAGGTGTCAATGTGGTTGAGGAGGCCACTCATGACATGGAACCAATAAGCATCTATGCCTGAAACCCACTGTACTAGATGAATAGTAGGAAAATGGAAAAAGTGTGCTGATTCACAGGCAGCTGAGTAAACTTCTCCTGTGATTTACAATGGTGCACTACTTACCTCTCCCCTGTTTTCATGTCCCCATTCCACAGAAGCCCATTAATGTATTTCACTCAACTTACCTCCTAGAAGTGTTCCAATGCATTGTGCTTCCAAGAACTAATTGCCTACTGTACATGTTTTTCCCTCTGGGGCCCATATACCACACTGCAGTTCATGCAATGCTGCTAGTCGACTGATTGCTCTGCACTACTTGGTAATTTGATCATTTTAGCCTTTCCTGCTTTTGAAGTTCCTTGACCTTGACCTTCGGTTTATGCTAGACTTATAACTTCCTGGCCCTGTGCTTCCTGTTTATCTTTTTGTCATTCCCTTGAGTTTCTGCACCCAGTCCTTTGGATTCTGGGTCTCCTGTTTCATGGGTTGCCAGTCCGGGATCTATTCATCCCCTCAGCCTAATTCTCGTCCCTCAGTTATTTTGGTCCTACCCCCCTGGTTTGCCTAGTCCCATAGTTTTCCTGTTTCTAATCCTCCTGCTCTTGGTTCTTCTGGTTCATTAGTTGTGGTACTCATTTGTCATGTCCCGGCCATTCGTTTACTAGCCCAACTAGTCCTCCCACCCTCCTAATCCTAATAGTTTTTGTATCATGGTATCCCTGTCACACATTGTTTTTTCCATCTGACCAATGTCTCCTTTCTCATGGTCCTCCAAGTGATGGTCCTCCTGGATCTGGTGTTCCTCAAACCACTGGTATTGGTCCTCCTACTTCCCATGTTGTGGGTCACTCTGGTTCATCTAGTTACTGTCACCCTGGTTTAGGATCTGCTGTGCCACCAGATCTGAATAAATAAAGCACAACCCCTCTTAAAAAGAAGCATAAAACTAGCATAAGTCCTTCCATAAGCATCTCAAAAAGGAGGCTTGAATTATGCATAAATCTGTTATTGCTAACTCCAAGCAGCAGACTTTAATAGCAACTTATAACCATACTAAAAATCTGAGAATTAGAACATGCCAGTCTTTAAAAGTCTCAGAATGGCAGCCATCTACTCCTTTATGTATTCTCTGAGACTTAAATCCGATAAAACCAACGTTAACACCAAGCTCTTAGACTTAACATATCTGACTTCCAGAGTTTAAAATGTAATAATTGTGTCTCTGTCAACAAAACAAACACTAATAAACTCTGATAAAAAAATGTAACAAAATATTGAAAAACAACTTTTTGCTGACATACACAAAATAACCAAATATAGAACTTTGATACAACTTTTATTTTTCTCTCCTCTCCAAATTATTTTCTTAAAAATGATAAATATAACAGTGAAAGAACAAAACTCCTTCCCAAAGGGTGGAATGGAAAGGATAATGCTAGCTCTATGTCTTTAATGAAATCTTGATTTTCCTATAGCACCTTTTGGAGAATCTACATTTCGTGTCAAGCATAGAGGCTAGCATAATGCTTGTTCAAAACTACAGAGAGTCACAAATGATACATGCTCCAATGGTTTCAAATAAAACCTTGCAATCACTCCAGCATTTGAACAATCAGTTGCTTTCAAAATCTTCTCAAAATGCCCTTCTGATGAATAAATCCCTATGTAAAGAAATTGGGTTGTTCCTTGAGGACTGTGAGAACCCACCCAAAATAATTATCACAATCCTTGTCAGGTTGAACAACAAAAGTCACAAAATAAACCTCTGCTTAACCCTCTCATCTTCTTGTCACAAAAGTAGACAGGCTTCCCTTTGGAGCAATGTGCTAAGTATAATGCAGCATCCAAACAGGAATTTAGTGAAAATATACCACAAGAACAATGCCAAAAGGCATAAATCGCCACCTGCATGTATTTTGTTTCAGAACACCAGGACAAACTCACAAGTTCAGGCTTACCATGTTGGAGTGCCGGTCGGGTGTGGGACCAAAAGTGGCCCACTGAGAGTTACCTTTCCCTGGGAGTTCCCTTTCCCTTGGTCTGGGGTTGCTTAGTACTGTGATGTGAGGTTCTGTGTCACCCTATGTCTGGTCTCACGAGACTCTGATCAAGAGTTTCGTTGTACTGCGATGCAAGGTTCTGTGCCACTCTACATTGGATCCAGTGAAGCTGCTAATCAGGAGCTACACAGTACAGCGATACCAGGGCCCTGCATCGTCATTCGCCATTCTGCATCTGATCCGTTGAGGCCACTGATCAGGTGGAGCGAGGTACTGTGATGTAAGTCCCTTTGTTGTTCTGCACCATGCTGCATTGGATGCAGTGAAGCTGCTGATTAGGAGCAGTGAGGTGCTGTGATACCGGTTCCTGCATGGGTCTGCGCCACACAACATCGTATCTGGTGAAACCTTCAGTTGAGCAGGAAGTGCACACTGACAGTGTTTGGAAAAAATTGCAGAAACAAATATTGTGATACAAAAACATTGTGTCCAGAATAAAGAGATGTCAAAAATATAATTGACAGGAATATTGAAAGTAAATACATATTTAGGTGTCGTTTTTTTTTTTTTTGTTTGTTTTTTCCAAAAACCTTTATTTGAGCAAGCATAGAAAAATACAAGAATGGGCCTACAACCTCACGGGCTGGCCGCTAATAATAAGGCACAAGGAAAGAAGTAGAAATGTACTCCCGTGGTCAGGCACAAATCAGGTACCAAGCATTACTCCAAACATATCACAGAACATATCGATTTTCTGTTTTATACATGAAAACAACAAACACTAAAAAAGGCGAATGCATAGTAATCAAGGTCAGCCCAAAGAACGGAGGGGATGGTCAACAGTCAGGAGAACATAACACGAGCCATGAGACTCTAAGAAGGTCGGGGGGGGGGGGCAGCGGGGAGAACCGGAAATTCACAGAACCGTATGAAAAGGTTCCGGGAACGCGCGCCTAGGGAGACGGGATAACATCAGTAGTACAAACAAGGGGAGGGGTACAGAGATCCCCACGATATTCATTCCACTGGCCCCAAATCTTCGTCCACGCCCTGGGTCTGCCCCTGGCCACATATACAGTCTTCTCACGAAACATGGACCAGTCCATGTTGTCCTCCCATTTCGAGACCTCAGGGGGTCTGGATGCGCCCCAGAGTTGCGCAATATCCCGTTTTGCAATCATGTAACCCAAGGTAGCCCATCTGGTCTGGGCTACCGAATAGTCAGTGGGTTCCCACACATTCAATAGACACCGTCGTGTCTCCGGCCGCAGGGCAACACCTGTCACAGCAGTCATCACCTCAAGCACAGCAGTCCAGTGGGCACTCCCAAAGAATATGTAAAAAAGTGGCAGTCGACCCACAACTACGCTTACATAACCCATCCGGGGAGAAGCCCATTGTCACCAGACGCGGACCAGTGACATATACTCGATGAAGGATTTTAAGTTGAACCAAACGGAGACGGGCAGGGATGGCTACCTCTTTCGGAGAAGAGAGTGCCGATTGCCAATCCTCGTCGTCCAGCACCAACCCATCGCCGACCCAAGCCTCCCGAAGACGGATCAATAAGTCTGCCCGATTATTGATCAGCTTCTTATAGATCAGGGAAATAGTACTGTCAGGCAGGTGGCCATCAAGGACACGATCTTCGAGGGGGGAAGACTCGGGCAGGGTCTCATCAGGAGTCAGGACTGAGGCGAGGGCGTGTCGGACCTGCAGATAGCGAAAAAATTCTCTACCATTCAAACCGTATTCCGCCTGGAGGGTCTGGAACGACTTCACACTACCTTTCGAACAGACATCACCCACCTTACATATCCCAATCATATCCCAGCGGTCGAAGCCCTTAGTAGACCAGAGGCACCCCAAACGTTCAGAGGCATAAAGCGGCGTCGCCAATGTCATTCGATCCTCCCATCCCAAACTCACATTCGCGGCTCGCCAAACAGTGACTGCAATCCTGGACGGACCCACAAGATTGGCGCCCGGCTGATCGAGAATAAAGCGCTCTATTAAAGTCTCCACCCGGCAGCTGGAGTCTATCCATCTCAAATGCAGGATTTCGACCCGGTGAAAACATCACGTGATTAATAGAAGACAACTGGGAAGCCCAATAATATCTCTTGATGTCGGGGAGCGCCATGCCCCCGTCGTACCAAGGGATGGTGAGTTTCGCGAGGGCAATACGTGGACGCCCGTCCCAAATCAATTGCCTTTGAAGACTCTCGATCTCTCGGAAATAGGACTTGGGGATATCGTCATAGGAATTCTGGAGCGCATAAAGGAACCGCGGCAAGGACATCATTTTAAACAGAGCCGCCCTGCCCAGAGGAGACAAAGGGAGCTTACGCCAACGGGCCACGTCCAGTCGCAATCTAAGCAACGGGGGGAGGAGATTACGCTCAAATCGGAGCGAGGAGTCCAACGTAATGAAGACCCCTAAATATTTGAAGCCAGACTGGACCACCTGGATAGGAAGTCTGCTCGGCAATGGGGGCAAAACACCCGAAAGAACATACACGCAGGACTTGGCCCAGTTAATAACGAGGCCTGAGTTGGCACCAAATGAAGTAAGAACATCAAATAAAACAGTCAGAGATTTACGGGGGGAAGTGAGATACAAGAGAATGTCGTCCGCGTAAAGTGAGACACGGTCCTCAAAGTCCGGTGACCAGCGAATCCCTTTAAGCGAAGGCTCCCACCGAAGCCAGGCAGCTAACGGTTCCAAGGCGAGTGCAAAAAGCAACGGCGACAAGGGGCAACCCTGACGGGTTCCCCTGCCAAGGTTGAAAGGCGTCGAAACTCTACCGTTTACCACTACTTGTGCTAGGGGTTCAGCATATAATAACTTGACCCAACCAATAAACTCAGGCCCAAAACCAAATTTCTCAAGAGCCGCCCAAAGATAAGGCCATTCCACAGTGTCAAAAGCCATCAAGGCATCCAACGACGCCAAAATGGCCGGCTCCGTCAGAAGCCCCGCCCTCGCAATCGCGCTGTGGAGACGACGTAGGTTAAGAGCCGTGTTGCGATGCGGGATAAATCCGGATTGATCCGGGTGGACCAAGTCACTAATGACCGTCAGGAGGCGGGTCGCCAGGAGTTTCGCCAACACCTTGGGCTCAACATTCAGCAGGGAGATGGGTCTATAGGATGAACAAAGGTCCCGCGGTTTACCATCCTTGGGGATGACAACTATTGTGGCCAAACGCTGATCATATGGGAGAATACCCCGTTCCCGGGACTCCAGAAACATGGCGCGAAGATAGGGCGCCACTCTGTCGGGACGTAGCTTGTACAGTTCAATTGGCAACCCGTTCGGGCCCAATGCCTTGCCCGAACGGAGTGAACGGATGGCAGTAGCTATCTCATCAACAGTAAAGGGGGAATCCAACGCTACACGATCCAAATAGGAAACACTGGGCAGAGGTATATCACGCAACAGAAGGCGAGTGTCAGCCACATCCCTCACAGACACAGGGGTATAAACCACACGAAAATACTCAGCAAAACAGTCAACTATTCCAATCGGGTCCGTCACACTCGCACCACTCGATGACTGAATCACTGGCACCACACGATTAGCTCTCTCCTTCTTATCCAACCATGCCAGCAACTTACCCGCTTTGTCCCCCACATCATACAAACGACCCTGTTGCTCCCGAAACATCAGTTTAGCAGCATCCGTAACCATAGACTTATAGGCAAATTGTTTCAAACCCAGGGCGTGGAGTTTTGCAGACGTGACACCTTATTCCAAAGCAGCCTCCAGTGCAGAAATCTCCCCCTCAAGGTCCACCACCTCCCGATTCCTCGCTTTCTTAGCTTCAACAATAAGGGAGAGGGCCTGCCCACGAATCACCGTCTTAAAGGCCTCCCACAGGGACACCGCAGAGGAAACCGACCCCTCGTTATCCAGAAAATATGTGTCCAAGGACTTAAGCAAAAGGCTGCGGGTCTCGGGGGAGGTAAGGTACCACGGGTTGATAGGAGCCACCCGGCCCACCGCCTCCACTCCAATCTCAAAACGGAGCCAGAGCGGAGAGTGGTCAGAAATGCCCCTGGGTAGGTGTACAATCTCACGCACCGCTGGCGACTGAGCCGCAGGCATCAGGAAATAGTCCAGTCTAGACAGACTCCCATGGGCCCCAGAGTGAAAGGTGTATTGAAGCTGAGTAGGATGCAAAAGCCTCCAGCAGTCCACCAAGCCAAATGTATCCAAAAACCCACCCAACCACTGTTGGGCCGCAGGAGTATCTCTAGGGGGGTGGCGATCGTGGAGACCGGAGAACACAGAATTAAAATCACCAGCCATAAATAGAGTACTATCAGGGAGGTCCAACAACACACGGCCCAAATCGGAAAAGGTAGAAGTCTGCAGGCCGGGGGGCACGTAAACGGTAAAGAAGGAGAGGGCACGACCCTCATAGCGACCCACAAGGACAGCATATCGCCCCCGATCATCCAGAATCACATCATCAATAGCTAGGGGGAGGGAAGCCCTAACAAGGATACCCACACCCCTAGAACCCGAGGTAAACCCCGAATGTGCCACGAGGCGATAGCCCCACCTATTCATCGCATGACAAATATTGCCCACCAAATGAGTCTCCTGCAGTCATCTGGGTGGGGGATTTTAACTGCTCCTTATGTACCCATGGGGACTCGAAGGTGTGTGGATTGAGAGATTCACACGACCTTCCTTTGACACATTTCAAACATACACCCCAGGGGGACGCTTTAAATAATATCATCATTTTGAATGACCTAGCTATAGTGGAACCCTGGGTTGGTCCAGACTTGGCCCCGATACCGACATTTCAGGGAAGTAGAGGCACGATGAGTTTTATTGATTTTGTAATTATTTCCAATGGGTATTTCCATTATGTTGATAAACTGGAAGTAGTTGCTAACGCTGCCAGTGACCACAATCCCTTAATCCTATCCCTTTTCTGTCCTGTTAAACTCAAACATTCTGTTTGGGGTCAAGCTATAAAATGTAACAGGAATCAAGGCATTACTCTTAAATGGGGTAAAATAGATGCAGCAGGTCTTGAGGCCGAGATCATAACTGAACATAGCTCAGAATATGATGTATGCCTATCACCGACATCTAATCCCGAAAAGGTTATAGAGAATTTTGAAATATTATGTGGGCACGTAGCCAAACGCCTTACAAAACCAATTGGGAAAAACAAAAGGTCAGGGCCCAGATGGTTTGATGCTGCATGCTCGGCCACACATAGATCCCTGAAAGTGGCACTAAATCAAAAACCCAGGGATATAGAATTAGTTAGGGCATCTAGAATGGCCTATAAAGAAGCAATAAGAACAAGGAAGCTGGACCTAAAAAATCTGGCTTGGGAAGATTTAGAAAAGGCCTCTGATTTGAAGGACAGTAGGCTATTTTGGGAAGTAATTAATCGCCCTCTTTTCATAAGTAATGGTAAGGATAATATTGTGATGCAGATTCCTTGTGAAACATGGGAATCACATTTTGGGGCTATTTTTAACCCACATGGAACTCCACCTAATGAATTGTCATTGGGAGACCCTAGGGAATTAGTGGTTTCGCAATCAACTTTGTCTCTGAGCTTATCACTCACCTTGCAAGAAGTAGAAGATGCTCTGTTGAAAGGTATGTCATTAAAAGCTCCCGGCCCTGATCTAGTGCCATTGGACTTTTTCAAGCACAATGTCAAGATTTGGGCCCCTCTTTTATTAAATGTATTTAGAGCAGTTGTTATTAGTCGTATTCCATCATCATGGAAGGAGGCAGTAGTGGTGCCAATTTTTAAGAAAGGCAATAGATCTGACCCCCGATGCTATCGCCCAATCTCACTAATTGATGCATCATGTAAGATATTGGGTAGGGTTATTTTAGCCAGATTGGAAACATGGGCAGATTCGGTGGGCCTTATTGTAAATTCCCAATATGGGTTCAGGAAAGGCAAAGGTACTGTCGAACAGTGCCTAAACCTGGCATTGATTATAGGGAAATACATGAAGGCAATGAATTCTTCCATTCATCTTGCCTTCATGGATCTCTCAAGTGCATTCGACACTGTCTGCCGAAACAAGCTGTGGAAGATGATGGAGGATATGGGTTTCGAGGAACCTTTGGTTCTTCTGCTCCGTAGACTCCATGAAGCAACCACTGTAGCCATAAGGTTCGGGCCAGGGGGAGAGAAAACAAAGTCTATCCCCTCGACTGAGGGCGTCCGTCAAGGATGTATTTTAGCCCCCTTCCTGTTCCTAGTTTACACTAATGGGCTGGAAAAATACCTGTTGGACCACTGCCATGATTTTCCAAAGGTTAATGGCAGGAGTGTACCGATGCTTTCTTACGCCGACGATACGGTATTAATGACTCTCACAGGAAATAGTTTGCAGCATTGTCTTGATGCCTTCCATACTTTTATGTTGGACCTAGACCTGAAGGTAAATTTCACCAAATCCTTTGCTATGGTCTGTGGCCCAAAGGGCACCAAAACCAGAAAGTTTGTAGTAAACAACTGTACCATTGAAAAAGTGGAAAACTTTAACTATCTGGGAAACCTCTTTAACAACAAACTAAGTTGGGCCCCGTTAATTAAGACTCGAGTCCAGAGTGCTAGCCGCTCTATTGAAGGACTGTTTCGTTTCTGTGGGAAGTTAGGCCAAAAACCCGTCAAACATCTAAAAACCCTGTATAAAGCAAAATGCTTGTCAGTAGCTATTTATGGGGCAGGGGTCTGGGGAACCGAAAGCCCTGATGCAATACAAATTATGGAGAATAAATTTTTAAAACGTGTATTGGCTATTCCACTAAGTTCCTCAAATAGATTTGCCCATGATGAGGTAGGTTTGAGTTATGTGAGTGACACAATCCGTCTCTCCCCTCTTCTATTATGGGGCAAAATATGGCTGTCAGAGGATCTACAATTGTCTAGAGACATCCTTTGGGATTGTCTAAAATTGACACACATGAATAAGATCCCATGGTTGTCTTATGTAAATGAAACACTTCATAAAATAGGCCTGGGTGATATTTTTGATAGTCCTGAAAATATTCAGGGAGATATCAAATCTGTTATCAAAATAAGTTATTCGAAATCCTCACTTGTGCACCCTTTGGTTAGCCCTCAAGAATTTAAGGTTACTTTATATCACCAGTTTTATTTAACCTTTATAAATCATGTGCAATGGCGATTCTATTTGACAAGGTTTAGGTTACACATTTTGCATTTTCTTTTTGCGTTCCCTAGACAGGGGAGCTGGTGTGAGAGACTGCCCCCCTGTCCCTGTAACAACAAAGATAGCCAAAGCACGTTGCATGTTGTTCTTTTCTGTTCTTTATACAAGGATCCGAGAATGAGGTTCATTAAGCCGATCCTTAAGGAAAAACAACTTTGCCATTATAAAGAGGGCTATGACCATTTGCTAGCTTTGTCTACATCTGACGTCTGTTGTGCAATGTTAAATTTTATACGTGTGTCACTCATGATCAGAAAACGGTATAGCTAACTTTGGCTCCCAGAACCAGTTTTGTTGCTCAGGTATACTGTTGTTTTATTTTTAAACACAACATTGATATGAAGTATTCATGATTAATTGAACCTGATCGAATAGCAATGGGCCATAACTTTTGCTATTAATCAATGTATGTTATTAATTTACTGTACAAATTTAAAAACTGCTTCTAAATGAATTTTAAAGTATGTTCTAAAATGTATTATTTGACTTTTATGATTCTTATGTGAATCGAATAAAGTTTATGAACTGAACTGAGTCTCCTGCAGGAAAACAATATCTGGAGATAAACGTCGTATACATTTCAATACCACACTCCGTTTGATACGATCCCCCAGACCGTTAACGTTCCACGAAACAAATCTCAACCCGCTACCCCCCATCCCACCCAGCAACGCCAAAACCCCCCACCAATGAGCATGACACAAGAAACATCATCAAATACAGGATAGAGTCGCCTTGAGAACAGAACACACAAACAACAAACTTCCCAACCGCCCACCCCCCCAACAAACAAAAGAACACCCCCACCCTGCACCCCTGCAAAAAGCTAAAAAGCCACCCCAACCTGCAGTGTGCCTGTCGCCCAAGAACCCCCATTCTACACAAAGACCCCGGAGGAGGAAAGGCTCCGTCCCACCCGCCACCCCGATCAAGACCAATAACGAGAAAAAACATACATCAAATCACATAAACAGTAGAGGAACGTAGGCATACACTCCTGGAAAGAGTTATTCAAAACAAGGCACCAGGCAAAGACGAAATGTTCAGCTCTCTACACCACCTTCAGCGCCGCCCGGGTGGGCATCGGACTCAGTCTCAGGAGGTCGGTCAGGCAGAGAGTCCAGCCAGTCATTCACAGCATCCGGCCGATCAAAGAAAAAAGTTCGGTCATTGTACTCAACCCGCAGCCTGGTCGGAAAAAGCATAGCGTAGCGCATCCCCATGTCCCTAAGACGCTTTTTGGCACCACGAAATCCCATTCGCTGCTTCTGGACCTGTTGGGAAAAGTCCGGATAAAAGTTCACCGTGGCATTCTCAAAGGCCACCGGTCCTTTCACACGTGATGCTTGCACGATAGCGTCCCGATCCCTATAGTGGAAAAGTTTTGCAACAATAGGTCTCGGCGGGGCACCTGGCTTACCCTGGCCCCCCGGAACACGATGTGCACGCTCCACTGTGAAGAATTTACTCAGTCCAGATGGAGAGAGGTGGTTTTGGATCAGGTCTTCAACCAGGAGATCAACCGAGTGGGGTTCTGGATTCTCCGGAACACCAACCACGCGAACATTACAGCGACGTGCCCTGTTCTCAAAGTCTTCCAAGCGCCGGGTCATGAAATCGTTCACCCTACGGAGATTGCCAATCTCCGTCTGTATCTCAGAGACGTCTGCCGTGAGGCTGGATGACTTGATGTCCAATGATTTCACCTTTTCATTGGTTTTTGATAGATCGGCTCGAATTAAATTCACATCAATGGCCACGGTGTCAATTTTGTGGGCCAAGGTTTCATATTGTTGGCCTATCGACTCCCTCATGCCAGAAATGGCGCCCATGATGTCCTGCAAGGAAGGCTCCGTCGACGCATCCACGATGTGGTCAGACGCGCTGGGACCCGGCAGGGCAGCTCCGGGGGACCCCTTCGAGTGGGTATAACGGTCCATGACGTTAGATTGGACCGGACCCCCGCGCAGAGGTGTCTTCGTCTTCCGTGTCTCCCGGTCCCCTCTGCCCGCCATTTTGGAGATGCGTCACAAGGAGATTCACCAGGGTCAACGGACCGGGCACCCGAAAGGGAGGCCTCGGGACCAAAGAACCGCAACAAGGGTACCACTAGGATAGAGACAGCCAGATAGGAGAATAGTCCAGCCAAAGGCCCGACAGCCGACTCGTGCCCTGGACCCAGCTCTGGCCCGACTCTCTCGACGATGTCTCAGTCTGAGGCAGAATCGAAACCGAAACTTAAGAGGGGGACCCACAAGTCCAATCCCCCTGCCGTTGTTGTTCAACTCCAAGACGGCCACTGAACCTCACCCAGTCCCGGGCGCACCTCAAGGGCGGAGCCCGAAAGTTCGAAGCACCGTAACTCCGGCACCCGGTGTCGAGATAAAGTTCTGAAAGGTCCAGGTAGATCAGCCCAACGTCCTCTATACAAATCCTCATGAAAAATCAGGATTCGTTCAGGATATCATGCCGGGAGTGGCGGGGGTCCGGGGAGCGCTGTGCTCACGCGGCCATCTCGGATGCCCGCCAAGCTCCTCCTCCCCAGGTGTCGTTTTTAATATCGTTGTAAAAAATATTGATGTTGAAAATATTGCTGTGTCTCACTTTGTATGTAAGTGTTAATTAGTGTGTACTTTATTGTAGTGTTTTTACCCTATAGGTGTATTCATTTTATGTATTTGTGTTTTTAGTAAGATAATGTATTAGTTATGAAATTCTTGAAATTTGTATTTTCAGTTGTATTAATGTTAATAATGTTTTTTTATTTTTGTTAGCTAGATATTGTGTTTTTAGGGGATAAGGGTGGGTAGATTTGAAAAAAGTGTATATTTTAAAGCAAATGTTATGTTAATTATTTTAAGTATATGCAAATTAATATTTTACATTTGTTAATGAATTTTGTTACACTAATATTTCTAATAGTTCTTAATACATATTTATTTCATATATATATATGGATCGTGTATTATAAAATATATATTAATTACATTAAATTTAAAAAAGAAATATAAAAAATGTATTCAAATTATAAAGATATTTTTTAAATGTTAAATAAAATGTATTTTAATTAAGCAAAATAATTAGAATTAGTTTCTATAAAAGTTTTAGTTTTTTTACTTTTTTGAAAAAGAAATGTAAATGATATAAATATCAATGTTTTAAATGTATTATTTAATATTATAAGCATATTTTCAATACTTTGGTTTTAAATTTCTTTACTCTATGATTGTTAATTTTGGATTATTATTCCATTTGTAATTTATGGTATTGTATTTCTATCTAGGATCCTAATTCGATATTCATATTTTATGCCCTTGTGTGGTTATAATATATAATATCCTCATAAAGGCATAGGAATCATATCCATATTAGTTGTAGCCCATGCCGTCCACATTAAGCAAGGCTACTTCCCCGGACCCTAGAAAGTACAACGAGTTCTCTATACAAACCAAACCTCCAGCAACCTGGGAAATCCCCATGGCTTTTGTTTTGATTTGTCATAGCACTCCTGTGAGCACTGTAAGAACGGCCAGTTCTTAGTGACATCTTTATTGACGTCTTATATCCCACCTTACGTCAAACCCGGCACCTTTCAGGTATAAATATATCAACGTTGCCTTAAGCAAACACACGGTGGTGGTTTTGGAGCAGAGCGGCTATCTACTTGCTCGAGAGCCCAGCTAATGCGAGAGCCCACGGACGCCGCCCTCCTGTTTGACGCACTGAGAGAGACGCTGTCTTTTCTCCTGCCGAGAAATCTAGCTCCGGTGTTCTCAGCCGCCTTCGCGGGCTGCTGGGATATCAAGTCCTGAAAGAGAGATACCAGACCTCCTGCTTTCTAATACCAAGGTACGGAGCTGACTAAACCCTTAAAGAGAATTCTTGATTCAGATTGTTGGCAAAACCAACTTAACTTAAACTGCTACTTACTTACTCCTTCCCACGTATTAGGCTTAGGTCAGGTACACCGGGGTAGGCGTATTTAGAAGCACCAGTTGAGTACGTTAGTCAATGTATATATGTATGTATATATTTTATCCATTTTAAAGTATCTTATGGCTAAGAAACCATATCAATGCTTTTACAGTATTATTTCATAATACTCCTTTTACTGTACGCACTTTACTTTACATTAAGTATTGCAATTATGGCAATTCATTTCTCTTGCATGAGAAAGAAGACTGCTTAATAAAATAACACCTTTTATTGAAAACGCCCGTCTCTCCATTTCTCTGCACTCTGGTGAAACTAAGTATGCACAATTGACTGAGTGAAATAGCTGTCTATTGTTTTCACACGACTCTAGAGATACACTCTTATTCTGAGGGAGAAAAGATGTCATGTTTTATGGTTGTCAGAAGCTAATCTCTTCTTGTCTATCCAGGGAGGTTAAACTGCCTCCTCGTTTATTCGAGAAAGTTTCTAGTGACCTCTGAGCTAGCTGGCAAACCTTAAGTCTGATATAGTCAGTAGAGACCTAGATGACCTCAGTCCTACGTCTACACTGCTGTTTTATATTATTCCAATGCGCAGAGCCTATTGGGAATATAGGAACTACACTACATGGCGCCCAACGTTTGGTAAGGCGATAAATCTAACGCAAGACGTTAGAGTAACTCAGTCGTGCTTTTTCACACAGACCCTTTTCCCGTAAAAACTCCAATAGACGTCTGGAGTGAGTAAAAGGTTAAAATCCGCCGGAACTTAGTAGGAAGAGATTCCTATGTACAGTTTTTCGTTTAGTCATCATTGAAGGATACAGTGTTCCAAAATATTGTGCACCTAATCTTTGTTTCCTTGAAACTTGATCTGCAACAAAAACCTTTCTGTTAGTAAAAATGACGGAAAGTGAGGAAGAAAGGGAGGAAGCTAGAATAGCAGCTCAACTGCTAGAGGCAGCCACAACTCTCCAACAGAATGACCCGGATGTAATTATCATCCCGGCAAACATAAGAAGAACTATAACTTTTAAACTTATAGAAAATGGACTGACATCACGAGGTGGTACAGTCATATTCGTGGTAGAGGCCCATGAATATCGGCAGACAGAGGTATTCTATTCATGGATAAACTTTCCAGTAGCAAACGCTGTAACACACAAATTCCACTATTACAAAATAGAGGAACCTCCGGATGTATACACTCCTTTCGAGGATGTTGAAATCCCATTAAATTACCAAGAGCACCTGCTCTGGTTTAAAGGCGCCCTAAAACATCAAAATCACATCACCGGCTCGGTCCACTAGGTAGACCAGGAGCAACGTGGCCGGTTCTAGCCAGCTACACACCACATCCAGACATTGATAAAATGTCAAGCGAAGAACTCTTAGTTAAAATAAAAGAATTAACAAAGGCATATAGAGAGTTAGTTCAATTGGCAATGGAGGATATAACTTACCTCCAGATATTGAAAGAAACAGATATAGCAGAACAACCATTTGAACTTGCCAGAATCATAGAAAAATCCTATGAAGAACTAGGAAGAGATAGTTTGGGTGGGAAACCAGTAAAACCCCAACTAACTGAAAATCCTGAAAAAACCTTTATTAAAAATAATCTAAATACTCCAAAAAAGAGTTGGGATGGTAATAAACAATCCACTCCCAAAGAAAAAAGATTCCAGTCCAGAGGAAGGTCTCCTCAATGAAGAGAAAGATCTCCTGATCGAGGAAACAAGTCTCACTAGAGGGAGCCCTCTGAGAAAAGATACAACCTTAGAAATAGGGACAATCTGAAAAAACCTGATAGATATCAAGATATTGATACACGTCCCTCTCGATCTTTTCAGACTTCCTCGCAGAAATCGGAAAGAAGAGGACGGTCAGAACAAAGGGAAGAGCACGTCAAGTCCAAAGACAAGGAACCTGCTCATCAAAGTAAAAAATTACAATTTCCAAAAAAGAAGGTAGCAAGTATTAGAATAATTAAACATGCCGAGGATACTGAGGACACAACTGAAAAACGGAGAGTGGGCCCAGACAATGCTAGACAGCGCAGCAGAAGTGACCATAGCTCGCAAGATCCTGAAGAATCTTCTGGAGGCAGTGGCCACGAATGAATACATTCAGGTGGAAACTGCAGATACCAGAGTTAGCAAACCTCATAAAATATACGAAATAACATTGCGTATAGAGGGAGATAAGACTAGGAAAGTAAGGGGCCTCTTTTGGGATAACCTTTCGAAAGGCTATGACATCCTTTTAGCTGAGAAAGACTGGCCACCAGAGTTTGTCAGGGAGTGCCCTCATGGCGAAGAAATTATTATGCCTGCCTTCTCAAATCATATTCCAATTCATAGAAAATATACACTTGCAAGAAAATGGGCAGTAGCCCAAGCTCCTGCATCATATAAAAATCATGTAGGATGGGATGAGGACTCTCCTCCTCACAAAATCCAGTTAAAATGTCAACCAACTGCACAAAGGCAGTACCCAATTAAGCAAGAAGCTAAAAAACAAGTCAGGGAGATCTTAGATCAACTTGAATACCAGGGGGTGATTGAAACATGCACCTCACAAATGAACAATCCTTTGTTTCCTGTCTCGAAACCAGACGATTCATATCGTTTAGTATTGGACTACAGACATCTTAACTCATGTTGCAAAACATTTGCAGTGCAAAATTCACACAGTGCAGCACTAATGAATAACATTGTGCGCAAAAAATACAAAACAACATTAGACATCTCTAATGGATTCTTTTGTCAAAACATTGCACCTGAAAGCAGGTATTTGACCGCTTTCTCAATAATGGGGTCACAAAAAAATTTCTGTCGACTCCCACAGGGATTCAAGAATAGCCCAGGATTATTCTCAGCAAGGGTAACAGAGTTACTACAAATATAGGATGATGAGGCATTATCTTATGTCGATGACATCTATCTCACAGATGATGACCTGGATACTCACTTGAAAAGAGTGAACACCATAATACTTGGATTCGCAGCTGAGGGTTACAAATTCAACTTAAAAAAGTCACGAATTGCCCATCTAACTGTTCTATTTTTAGGATATGAATTATCAAGTGAAGGCAAAAGCCTAGCAAACAACTTCTTAGAGAAGTGCGCTGTACTCCAAGCACCAAAAACGCTGAAGAACTTACAATCAATACTAGGTTTCCTGAATTTCGGAAGAACTTATATTCTAAATTATGCAGAGAGGGTTAAACCTCTCTATGAATTAATAAAACCTGATTTCAAACCAATCAATTGGACTCAAAAACACACAGAAATCTTAAGATCATTGCAAACAGACATGTTAACCAAAACAAAATTGCAAACACAGGATAATGTACGCAACCTTGTAATCCGAGTCATCCCAGGAAGATGCGGATTCACGTACCTGACCTCTAATGAGGGAGAAACGGTACCTATAGCTTACAAATAACATCTGTACACACAAGCTGAAATGAAATTCAGTCTTACTGAAAATATTGTAAATGCGGTTCAAACTGCTGTAGCAAAAGAAAGAGCCCTAGCCCAAGGCAGAAGGATAACTGTTTTAACAGCGGAATCTGCCTTTGAGGCATTAACAAGCCCAGTCAATCTAAAAACAGTGGCATTAAATCCAAAATGGATACAATGGGAAAATTCTCTTGCGGCAGAAGACGTGAAATACTATTTTGACCCGAAAATGAAAATACTGAAAGATCTAGAATATGAAGAAGAATATCCTCTGCCAATCGAAATTCTGCCTCTCGAACAGTACACATGTGTAATCTACATGGACAGATTTGCACAACATTACGATGTAGAGAAAAAATCCTACAACGCAGCGTGAGCGATTGTTAAAGGTCGCTGGCGCTCTGGTAAATTCAGACCAATGATTACCAAAACTGAATCACTCAGAAACTGCTCAACTCAGCGAGCTGAAATAAGATCTTTAAAGATGGCGCTCGAAAATGCCGATCGCGAATTCTCCACCCTAATAGTGTGCGATTCGCATTACTGCGTCAAATCTTACACTAATGACATACAGAACTGGGCTCAAAACGATTACAAAGATGACACAGGTGCCACAATAAAGCATAAGAAGCTTTGGGAACAGGTAGTTCTTTTGCAGAAAGAACTACAAAAGACTCACGTGATACACGCACTGAGTCATCAACGTGATGGCGTTCACGTTGCAGGGAATTCATTGGCTTATCGAGCCACAGCGGAATCAACTCAACCGGCTTCCGTAGCCAGAACAAAGCGTTCAGAAAAATACATAGAGGGGGAAACCATGCTAGCAGTAAAAGCGTCTTCAAAAGGTGACTGTGCATCACTACCTGTGAACTATCCACTCAATTATACATACATAATAGATGCAAACTCCGTTCCTTTTGCTCGAATCCCTGGAGTGGGGGATAGAGTAATTCCAAACACGAACAGGAGAGTCTTACTAATAGCAGACGCACACATGGGTGAAGGTCTAAGGCACAAAGAGATCAAGGAATCTCAGAAAGAATTACAATCAGAATACTGGTGGCCAGGGATGAGCCTGCAACATTACAAATTTGCAATGGGCTGTCCAAACTGCAACAGAAATCGCAGTGGCGAACCGACCGGAGTATTGCCAGGACCCTTCTTTTAGATAGCATAAGGCTATATATACGGAAAAATGCGTCCCATTAAATGTTTAAGACTAGATTCACTTAAAAATGTAGATCCCAGCGCTCGGCTGATGCCAAAACTGTTATAAAAGATTTGCGAGTCTTTATCGGCACATACGCAATTGGCCTGCTACATTCTGACCAGGGTCCTGCGTTTAGCTCTAGGGCTTACAAGGAGGCCATGACCAGCATGGGCATTGCATTGCGGTACTCTTGTCCCTTCCATCCTGAGGGAAATGCGGTAGTGGAAAGAAAAAACCGGGACATAAAGCAATCTAGAACGGCGAGGGTATTAGGTTCGGGTGATGGGTGGGTCCAACATTTAACAAGTGTCCAACGTAGTCTTAATAATCTGCCAAGAAATTCTCTAAAAGGTTTCAGTACGTACAAACTATTGTTCGGTACTAGAATGCATATTCAGGACCTTGATAGTCAGACTTCAGTGGTAAAAGAAAAAAACTTTGATATCAAAGACCGTTTGGCTGTTTTACAGGACTTGAATGAAACAAGAAAAAGCCTGAGCAACATAAAATTAAAGCAACAGCCAACAGCCACTGAAGATAAACCACCTGTTCCAGCAAGACCTGTCTGGATTCCAAAGATTGGGGATCTGGTCAGAGAGAAGATCGCGGTGAAGAAGGAATTTGGGCCTTCTTACAGAAAAACAGTACCTGTCTTAGCTGTCAGCGGAACAAGATCAGTTGTACTACCGCCCCTTGCTGGTATAAAGGAGAACCGAGTTGTATCCATCGACCTGGTAAAACCACAATCATGTGGCCGATAATAAGTAGTAGGCCCAGTGGACTTCCAAGAAATAGCAGAGTACCAAAATTTGCTACAATACAAAAGGTTCAAACTGAGAGACTAATCACATTTGATAAACCTGCAGTGAATAAAAAAGGACTATGCAACAACGCCATGGAACTTGTGCCTCTTGAAACCCAAATTACAACAATTCGTCAAGAAACACCAGTCTACAATGATGTAGCCTCTGACTATTCTAAAGAAACAAAGAAAAATCCAAAAGCAAATGAAAATTCGGAAGCAATTCCAACTATTGACAAAACTGCATCTGGCTACTTCATCAATTTCGATGACTTTTCTGAAGACCCAAGCGAGCCTGAAGAAATGCCAACAACAAAAACTTTCAAAGACAAAGTAATTGAACTCTTTCATCAGCTCATAGAATCATATCTGATTTCTCCATGGATTGAGTTTTGGAATGTGTTAGGTGTACTTTTCCTCCTGCTTTGGCTCATCATGGTTCTTTGTTTGGGAAAATTCATTGAAGGAAAATACAGTACAATGGACACAGCAAGCCGGAACATCAACTTGGTCTTAAAACCTCACAAGTCATCTCACATCGAGAAAAGAGAACTATCATCAGTGAATGTCACAGCCAATCAAATACCTGGAGGGATAGCATGGGACAAAACGGATTATGAAATCTATGGCCCGATTGAGATCTTGAAATATCCACATCAGTTCAAGGTTTCATTAAGTGACTTTGTAAAACCAAGTACGTTCGCTGATGATTGGGACTTTGAAAGTATTAATGATATGATGTCAGATTTAGTTATGTCAGCAAAATTCACAGAACATGATTATTTACAGGGTTCAACTTTCCTGCCTGTTTGCTGATGAAGACGGCTGCTAGCCTTTGTCAAATTTGAAACTCTGCTGTCTGCCCTGAACTCGCTCAGCTACTGTGTTCTTTACAGCGCTATTTGGAAGCGCCAGTGCTTTCTCTACATTTTGCAGCGCTATCTGTCAGCGCTTGACAACCATCGCTCGCGTTTCCCGCTCCGCTGGAAACACTCGCTGATAAGGGCTTGCTGGCCGGTTTGGAGGACACGGAACATCAACGCCCACAAGCCAGTTGGGCTCAGAGAACCTCCCTGCCACGCCCCCCTCAGCTGGAACAAATTGCGCTGAGGCAGCGCTGAAGTGTGGAACTTTCCTGCCTGTTTGCTGATGAAGACGGCTGCTAGCCTTTGTCAAATTTGAAACTCTGCTGTCTGCCCTGAACTCGCTCAGCTACTGTGTTCTTTACAGCGCTATTTGGAAGCGCCAGTGCTTTCTCTACATTTTGCAGCGCTATCTGTCAGCGCTTGACAACCACCGCTCGCGTTTCCCGCTCCGCGGGAAACACTCGCTGATAAGGGCTTGCTGGCCGGTTTGGAGGACACGGAACATCAACGCCCACAAGCCAGTTGGGCTCAGAGAACCTCCCTGCCACGCCCCCCTCAGCTGGAACAAATTGCGCTGAGGCAGCGCTGAAGTGTGGAACTTTCCTGCCTGTTTGCTGATGAAGACGGCTGCTAGCCTTTGTCAAATTTGAAACTCTGCTGTCTGCCCTGAACTCGCTCAGCTACTGTGTTCTTTACAGCGCTATTTGGAAGCGCCAGTGCTTTCTCTACATTTTGCAGCGCTATCTGTCAGCGCTTGACAACCACCGCTCGCGTTTCCCGCTCCGCGGGAAACACTCGCTGATAAGGGCTTGCTGGCCGGTTTGGAGGACACGGAACATCAACGCCCACAAGCCAGTTGGGCTCAGAGAACCTCCCTGCCACGCCCCCCTCAGCTGGAACAAATTGCGCTGAGGTAACGCGCATCGCGGGACGCGCGTGGGCGACGCCGGGCTAAGCCCGGGCAAAGGGCGGGCCCTCTGTGGCCCTCAGTGGCCGAGGTAGGCCGGGCTGGGCCCCGTTATTTTAGTTCTATTTGTTTTTCGCTGCTCTGATATTGTAGCAAACTTACATACATCAATATGCGGATGATCTCTTGACTATATTCTTGTTTTCTGTTTACTGTGATCTCTTCGGCTATCTTCCGTAACCGACTATTTATATTTTTATAATTTAACGGAAGGACTATATCTTAAAGATTAATCATGTCTACCAAGAAACTACGTTCTGGAAAAGTACTAAAGGATAAAGAAGTGGTGATATCTGACCCTATACGCCTGAGGAAAAAATCAGAAAATAGTGCGTTAATAAAAGGTCAGATGCAACTGGAACATATTTGGGAAAAATCAGGAAATAAACTTGCAAAAGACCCAATAATTTCAAAGTCTGGTTTATCGCCTCACTCCCATTCACAAATTAAGTTAGAAATAGATTCAAACATTGGTGTACCGATTGAATTAAAACAATCTATTTCCCCTCAAAAGATGGATAGTATCTTCTTGGCGCATGATCATAATATTTTTACTGAGAGAGAAAAGGAAGATGAAGACTTTGCTGTTACATCCATTTCCACTAGTATTGATCTTGAACTTTGTGGTCGATACATGGATAAGAAATCCTCTGCCCAGGTTGTGGACAGTAAAATTCCAATTAGAGCAACACCATCTGGAATGCTTCTATATAGTAGCACACCATCAAACAAATCTCAAGATGACTATTTAACAAACAGTGATTTGAAATCTCCTCATCTTAATATATCAGGGATTTGTTCTTTTGTTCAATCTAGCTATCCAAAAAATGAGAAACCGATATCAGAATCGTTGATTGCACTTGAACAAATATTGTCATCTATACTGTTGCTCCTTGGTAAATTTGCTGTGAGTTCTGATTGTATTCTATCATCTGTGTCTGAGATTTTGAAGGAAATGTTGGCGAAAAAGGGTGCTAATGTCCAAGCACCGACCGCTGAACCTGTAGTAGAAAAGATCAAATTACCTTCTACTGAATCCGCAGTTCAGAGCCTGTCAATTTGTACTAATCCTTTGCAGGGCAATATTCCTTCGAAATTAATTGTCAAAGTAGACACCCATCCACCCCCGAAGAGCTCTGTCCTATTTGGAGAGAGTAAATCTATAAAATACACTGACAAAGATGATAGTCTAATAGAGACGGTGCAAACGACGGGAAATGAACTCTTCCCAATCTTTGTCAATGAAAAAAAGGGCCATGATGGAGTGCAGGCTCAGACTAAAACTAGAAAAGAAAGAATAAAAGGAAAAAATAGGAAGTTATTACGTAAATATAAGAAAAAAAGACCAAGGCAAATTATTTTCCAAAGCATATGTGCTGATGCACGAGAGGAGCCAGGAAACGGGGAAAATCCACTATTGAATGTAACTAAAAATAAAGCAGTGGCCGTTGAACTTAATGATGTATTAGATGATAGTACGATTAAGAGCTGTACAAATGAACAGTCTTCTGCTCATGTGGTACTAGTTCCGGAACCTCTATCTGTGTTGACTGATGTGATAGACATTCCGCCACAAATAGTAAAAGTACTAAATCCAACTGCATTTACTTTCCGACCCCAACTTAATACTATTAGTGGCCCAACTCCTCAACCAGTAAAATGTGAAATGAGAACAGTAGATACATTAATACTGGATTTTCTTCCGTTGTTTGACCAAGATGTAAAAATGAATAGATCTTGGCTCCTAAACTGCTTTAAAGAAACTGAAAATTTAAAATTGATTTTGTCAAATGATATTGACCTGGTTTTCCCAGTAAAATCAAGCATTGGACAGCGAACAAGAGTAATATTTTATTCAAAAATAATTTCTAATCTTGTTCTACAACAAGCGGAATTTTTCCAATGTAGAGGAATTGATGTATTGCCATTCTATAATAGATCCACATCTACTACACCTAGAGATAGTATTAGTAATCCAGCATCTATATATAATGATGGTTATTCAGGTAATAAAGATCTGAAAATCTGGATCTCAAAAGGCAAAAGAATGGTATCTCAGGCCTTGTCATTGCCTGAACATGCAGATGTTCCTTTAATAGAAGACAATCAGAGGTGGAACTGGCTACCGGGGGTTCTTTCTACTAACTGTGTGAACAACCCAAGACTTTTCCAACATCTTTAACAATAACTTAAAAATTGTCTCTTGGAATGCTGCTGGCATGTTCAATTCCCCTGAGAAATTTGACTTTCTATCTAAATTAAATGTTGATGTAATATGTTTGCAGGAGACGTGGTGTAAAAAGCTACCCTATATAGGGAATGAGTTTTATGTCCTAGAGGCCCCTGCAAAATCTTCAAAAAAAGGCCATGCGAAAGGAGGAATCGCTTGTTTGTTATCTACCTCTTTTCAATGGCATTACACGCATTATTCAGATTCTAGCAATCTTTTTCAATCTGTAACTATCACTAACCTGGGCAAAGTTGGAACGCGGTCTTCGTTTGTTATTTTAAACGCATACATTCCCCCTGAGGAATGTTTTAATTGTATCATGAAGCGAATGTTTTCCTATGTAGCGAATCTAATGAATGCTGAATTTCCCCCCTTTATACTAATGGTTGGAGATCTAAACAGTAAAATATCCAACTCTACTCTAGTTAAGTTTAGAAATAAACTGAAGGAAGAAGTATATAATATACCCCAAATGTCCTGGCCTCCTAATATAAAAACTAGTAAAAGAGGTAAGATCCTGTTGGAGGAACTAAGCCTTCTAGAAGGACTTATCATTAATGGCAGAATGCCCTCTGATAGTCCTGCCCATTTTACACATGGTTCGTATAGGGGAGAGTCTATTTTGGACTATGCCATTACGGATTTTGAGTCATTCCACTTGATTGAGGATATGGAGGTCACTCATTCTATACTGAGTGATCACAAAATAATAAATCTGACTCTTCTATTAACCCCTTCTGAAACTAATGCTTGGTCCCTAAAGCATAGAGATCTTACTATCGATCGAAGATCAGGTAGATGTTTTTGGGGTTCCTCTTCCATGAAGGAAGTACAAAGCCTTTTGGCTCAAACCCTACTAGAACTTGATCAGTGGGAGGGAACAGAATTCCTGCAATTTGAAACTTTTATTAAAAAAGTCATTGGATTCGCCAAGAAAAAGGGAGGTCCAAAAAAACCCCACTTCTCACCTAGTCCACTATTTTCTCTGAATAGGGAGATAAATGCACTTATCAGGAGCCAGTATCTTAATAGAACGGTAGAAAATGAGTCCCTACTAGCGTTATTAAAACGCAGAAGAGTTAGATTGAGACTGAAACTGAAAAAAGAAAAAGAGGATCTTCTTTGGATTAGCCTGAGGGAGGCAATAACCTTTAATCGAACCAGAGAATTCTGGTCTATAATAAGAAAAGGTTGTGGTACTATAATAACTCCCCGTCCTATATCCATAAGCGAAAAAGTATGGACAGTATTTGTAACCGCATTATATGCCCCAAATGAAGTATTGGAGGATACTGGTATGATGGAATCAAATGATTTACAAAAATGCAATTTACCTACAGAAAAAATAATTGTGTCGGCAATAAAGAGTATGCGCTCTACTGGAGCCATGGGTCCAGACGAACTCCCTATGACAATTATTAAGCAGGATATTTGTACTTGGAGCCGGATTCTTCTCCCCTTATTTCAGGCCTGCTTTTTAACTAGAACTGTCCCTGACTCCTGGAGGGGCAGTATATTAATTCCTATATTTAAAAAGGGGGATCGGGAGCTGCCATCTAATTATCGCCTAATAGCGTTATTAGATGCCATAGGGAAAATTTTCGCCAAATGCGTATTAATGTTAATTATGGAATGGGCAGAAACTAATAAGATTTTACCAATGGAACAAACTGGTTTTCGTGAAGCTCACGGAACGCTTGATAATTTGACGATGCTACAGGTGATCAGTGACAAGTATGTACGTATCCGTGATGGTGGCTTATATGCCGCATTTATTGATTTCTCCGCGGCGTTTGACAGAGTGGACCGCCCAACGCTGTGGAGAAAACTGGCGACATTGGGTATGCCAGGATACTTACTTGCGTTGGTCCGTTCTTTGCACATGAATACATGGTGTAAGGTACTACAAGGTGGTGAAGAGGGTATTACAACATCTATTCCCTCTCAGAACGGTCTCAAACAAGGATGCATGTTAGCACCTATATTGTTCTCTTTGTATATAGCTGACCTCCCAATTTTTATTTCATCTTGCGAGGGTGCTGCTCCGAAAATTGGAGGATCAGCTATATCTATCCTAATGTACGCAGACGATATTCTTATTTTGGATTTGACCCCGAAGGGTCTATCTAATCGCCTGCTTGCATTGCATGAATTTGCTGTAGCGCACCATATGAAAATTAATTCGTCAAAAAGTAAAATCATGTGCATTTTTGGTAAAAGAAAATGTAGATCAAGCAATTATAGGTGGTCTATAGGGGGGCAAAGGCTAGACGTGGTTAAAACATATCCGTTCTTGGGTAAAATAATATCATCTAATCTCAGTGAGACACCTCATATCGAACATAACTCTCGTAAAGCTTTGGCCCATGGAAGGGGGTTATGTTCGTTATATAATGCTACGGGGAAGAGACATTTCTCTCCTTTTTTGGAAGTCTTTAAAGCAAAAGTGCCAGCTACTCTCCTGTACGGAATAGAATTAGTGGAAATGAAATATTGGGGGTTCCTTCAAAAAATGGAAGGACGGGTGCTACGGAAAATTATGTCCCTAAGCAATGCATGTTCTACATCTTCATGCAGATTAGAACTTGGACTCCGCAGCTGTTGGACACAGGCATTGGTGGCATTAGTAAGATGGGTAGCATGCTTGGCTAGAGGAAAACCAGGTACACTAAGAGAGCTTGTTAAAAAGGAATTACTGGGTAATCTTAATGATTTTTCCTCTTTACTAAAAAACTTTAGGAAAGCTGTAGCACTGTTGGAGGTAGATGAGGATACCCTATTCTCACTTTCTCCTTCTGAGCTTAAAATTTCACTAAAAAGAGCCTCGTGGGAGCTATGTTATAGGTTGGATACTCTTGTCCAACCCAAATTATATAATAGGGAACCTTTGTTGGAGACATACTCCCCCAAACTGACCCAACAATATTTGACGTGGAACGTTCCCCATGGAGTGCGTAGGTTATGGTATCTCCTACGACATGATCTACTCCCACTTAATTCACTCCTAGCAAAATGGCACGGAAGCTCCCCGATATGTAATTTTTGTGATGTCACTGTTCAAGATCGTAACCACGTCTTGTTCGTTTGCTCTGCCTTACGTTCTCTGCGACTTAAATGGATTAAGCCTATTTGTTTACAATTGGGAATCTTAAATGCTAAACTGTTTATACATGCAATTTACTGCCCTCCGAATGAATTGTTTTGTTGTAGGATTTTTAAATTTTTTAAAGGGTTCTTAAATATTTATTAGGTTGCTGTAATGATGCCGTGGCTCACTTTAAAAATTGATAACTCTTGTGATTTGTCCTGTATTATTGTTTATGTAAGTTCATATATTTATATTATTTGTTATTATTGTATTATGTAATGTCTATTTTTCTTTTTATGTGGCCCTCATTGAGAGCCAAAACATAATAAATAAAAACTTGAAACTTGAAACTTGAACAGGGTTCATCAAATTATGAACAAATGTATTGTTATAACCACTTTGGCAATCACTATTTGCATAAATCTGCTCAACCTAGAAATGTTTTTCATTATAATCAATGGGAACATTGTGCAACTCCACCTAAAAGCAGCTCGAAAACATTTTATGAGAAATGCCCATACTTCTAAGGGCTTAACACAAGTGATGCAGAAACGTTTTATTTCGAAATGTTAAATAAGACAGGCATAAAAACAATGTTGACAAATACAAAATTGATCTATTCTGAAACATTTTATGAAAAAATGATTACATTTGGTTTTGAATTCGGGAAAAACAACATTGAAACAAAAACCATCTGGGGTACAAAAGATTGGCAGGTACAAGGTTTAGAAGCACTATTAAGAGCCTGCATGATCCCAGAACAAATAATATTCTTGAATGACACCGTTCAACAGACTACTTGTCTTGGCCTAGCTAAGATTAAAGACTTAAACAAACCGTCTATTCAAAAGCCCATACCTGATAGTAATAGCACTACTGATATGGAGATAGACGTATCCCATATTTTACACCAAAACAGAACACATCCTGATTGGAAAAAATGGTTGATCTGGCCCACAGACACAAATACCTGTCAAGACAGATTCCTGAACAAAATACAGGGCTTCAAAATGACGAGGCCAGACCCAAGATACTCCCAGAGACAACATCCAGGGATAGGTACAACATACAGTGTAGGGAAACTATGCCTTGAGTGGCTAGAAAAATCCACTCTGGCTGAAATTAAGCAACACTTGACTTTACTTAAAGACGGTGCTGACTTACGTGATTTCATAATGGGACCACGCAAACAGCGTCAAAAAGATTTCATAGCGGCCGGTATATACGCTGCGTACAACGAAGCTTGGAAAGTAATGCAAATCGAAACAGCAGAAAAAATACGAGAAATTGATCGTATTAATTTGGAAAAATCACTTTCTGTTGTGGACAATGGGTTAATGACTCTGTCCTCCAGAATATATTCACCGGACAGTATTGTATCATCTGTTATTGATATAATAGAGCAGGACTTACTAATGTTACAACACGGTCAGTCCCAATTACGTTCTATTGTACAGCTTGGCTGGACATTGCAAAATCTGCGTTCAGGCTACGTGCCATGGCGTTTAATCAACACAACGTCATTATTCTCTAGCTTTAACCTTACTGATAAACAATTCAGTTTGGCACAAAAAGGAGCAGACTATACAATTCTGAGCAAAGAAAAACTTGAGAGATTACCATTAACAATGTCAGAAAGACCTGTCATTGAATGGATAATACACGGAATAATTACAATCCCGATAACAACTTTCCAATTTAAATACTGCCAAGAGTATATACCAGCAGGCCAGTATGAAAGGTTGGGTAAAGGGTACATCAAGTCATCATGGAAATTACCTTATACACACACATGTTACAGTGAAAAGAAAAGGAATGTATTTCTTAGTGGAAACAATTGTAAAAGATCACTAGGCGGTACACTTCTTTGTCAAGGTATTAACTTGAATGGGGCCTGCGAAGGGTCTTCAAACAACCTTTCATGTCACCTGCACGGCACTCCTGCAACACAGATATAGCCATTCTTTAGACAACTTTCTAACGGGAGTTACATTCTAATAAATGACCACAGCTGTTGTGGCATGGTGCCAGGGAAAGCCTATCTCATGAACGTTAGTTCCATGGTCACTTGCTGTATGCAAGTATTGTATCCAAAAAGCACTCCAGATACGGAGGCGACAATTTGGCCTTCTTTGAATATCTCTTCTATTCGAATTGATACTTTAAGCAGAATGAAGTCTGTTCTTTTACAGGCAACTGTGCCTCTAACGTCATCAAAAGAAACGTATGATCTGCAAGTTGCAAGGACAACAGCGGAGATACATTCCCTTTTATCAACAAATTGCCCCGTGCATTTCGTAGAAATGCTAAGCCAAATCCTAAATATGTCAGATACCAGTGGCATCGCACATGTATTTAAGACAGTTTTTCGGGACTGTTAACACCCTTCGAAACTGTTCTGGGCATCTTTCAAAATGTTGTCCATTCTGTCTTTGGCGGCCTACCACTACTTTTGGGACTCGTAGCAGGAATTTTATTTTTGATCCTTCTGCTCCGATATGGCAAGCCAAGTTGCAGACAAGACTCCAGCAACGATGAAAGAAACGATCCTAACTATACGCTATCGGGACCGCATAACCAAAGTCCTCGGATTAGCCCGGCTAAGAGATCTGAATATGACCTGGTTTCTTTCATTCAGACCTATCTGGCAAAATTGTATCTTACCTGTGCTTCGATGTATGCTATGCGGAGAAGAATGCGTGTTGGATATCTGTCTTACACTACCATCAGCAGTACCAATGGATACAGATACTTTGCTAGGTCCTGTTACGGCTCATGAATCGTGTTGTCCCCAGCGGCTACCCATTCTGATGACCGCATTCGTTGAGACTTCACCACTACGAGTATGTGGCAGTGAAGTACGAGATGAGAGCAGCATCACCCAAATACAACCTTCAGTGAGCATTGCTGATCCTGACATCGATGATAGCAATCATTCTCACGACTGCACTGTTGCAGCATTTTCGAACTTGGTCGAACTTTCACCTGAAGCTGTAGACCACTTTTTTGCGAGTCTGTCTGAAATGATGTTCTCCCCTGAACAGAAATAATAATTTTTAAGCAACAAGCACACAGCGTTCCCTGAACTCTGAATTCGGCCTTCAGCATTGATAAACAAAAGCTACTGAAAACATTTGGAACTATTTTTTCCCCTGAAAGCGAAATTATATTTTTTTCACTTCCAAAATATTTACCTTTTTCTGGCACAGGTACTCTGCTTAAAGTAGAACTATTCTTAGAGAACAGAGCTTCTATTTATGGAACTCTAGAGACAATATATTACCTCAGCCTCTAGCATAGTATAAAATCTGTATAAATATGTGATGGAATGGTCTCGACCTTCTTTTCTGTATTAGGAGCCATTTCATGTGTAATTTTCACAATTCATTCAGCTGATATATATATGCATTTTTTTAACTGAATGAACCCACTGCTTGAAAAGCATACAGTACCAATAATCAATTTCATGTATTTACAATATACCATTTTGGCTTGCAAATTATGTATTTTGGGGTGGGTTGGAAAACACATGCACCATTATATGTTTACTATTGCTTAGTTTTAGTAATGAGGGACATTAGATCGTGGAGTGGGTATTGTATTTCTATCTAGGATCCTAATTCGATATTCATATTTTATGCCCTTGTGTGGTTATAATATATAATATCCTCGTAAAGGCATAGAAATCATATCCATATTAGTCGTAGCCCATGCCGTCCACATTAGGCAAGGCTACTTCCCCGGACCCTAGAAAGTACAACGAGTTCTCTAAACAAACCAAACCTCCAGCATCCCCATGGCTTTTGTTTTGATTTGTCATAGAACTCCTGTGAGCACTGTAAGAACGGCCAGTTCTTAGTGACATCTTTATTGACGTCTTATGTCCCACCTTACGTCAAACCCGGCACCTTTCAGGTATAAATATACCAACGTTGCCTTAAGCAAACACACGGTGGTGGTTTTGGAGCAGAGCGGCTATCTACTTGCCCGAGAGCCCAGCTGATGCGAGAGCCTACGGACGCCGCCCTCCTGTTTGACGCACTGAGAGAGAGAGACGCTGTCTTTTCTCTTGCCGAGAAATCCAGCTCCGGTGTTCTCAGTCGCCTTCGCGGGATGCTGGGATATCAAGTCCTGAAAGAGAGATACCAGACCTCCTGCTTTCTAATACCAAGGTACGGAGCTGACTAAACCCTTAAAGAGAATTCTTGAGTCAGATTCTTGGCAAAACCAACTTAACTTAAACTGCTACTTACTTACTCCTTCCCACGTATTAGGCTTAGGTCAGGTACACCGGGGTAGGCGTATTTAGAAGCACCAGTTGAGTACGTTAGTCAATGTATATATGTATGTATATATTTTATCCATTTTAAAGTATCTTATGGCTAAGAAACCATATCAATGCTTTTACAGTATTATTTCATAATATTCCTTTTACTGTACGCACTTTACTTCACATTAAGTATTAGAATTATGGAAATTCATTTCTCTTGCATGAGAAAGAAGACTGCTCAATAAAATAACACCTTTTATTGAAAACGCTCGTCTCTCTATTTCTCTGCACTCTGTTGAAACTCAGTATGCACAATTGACTGAGTGAAATAGCTGTCTATTGTTTTCACACGACTTTAGCGATACACTCTTATTCTGAGGGAGCAACGTTGTCATGTTTTATGGTTGTCAGAAGCTAATCCCTTCTTGTCTATCCAGGGAGGTTAAACTCCTCCTCGTTTATTCGAGAATGTTTCTAGTGACCTCTGAGCTAGCTGGCAAACCTTAAGTCTGATATAGTTAGTAGAGACCTAGATGACCTCAGTCCTACGTCTACACTGCTGTTTATATTATTCCAATGCACAGAGCCTATTGGGAATATAGGAACTACACTACAATGGTTTAAAGTTTAGGAATGGTCGTAAATAATTAAAAATATATTAATTATTTAATGTAATGAAAATATTTTTTATATGTTAATGTTCAAATATGACTATATAGCTATATATAGCTTTGTAGTTTTGGTTAGTGAGTTTTTAGATTCAATTTTAGACTATTTTCAAAGTTAAGAAACTGTGTGGGTATGGAGTACTAATTGTGCCTATAAAATGTTTAATTTCTATTACCTTGTATAAAATGATTGCAGTGGACATAATACATTTCACCTCTTTAGCATCCAACAACTTCTTCAAATAGGTGTAGATTGCAGTGGCAATAGTAAATCCCACCCCTTTGGTGTTCAACACCTTCTCACAATATGGTTAGATTGGAATGAGGATAGTAAATGATATCGTTTTAGTGTCCACCACCTTTCCCAAATATGATTAAATTGGAGTGGGAAAAGTAAACAGTATCATTTTGGTGTCCATCACCTTCCCCAAATTGGTATAGGTTGGATTGGTAATAGTAAATGACACCCTTTAGTGTCTAGCACTGTC
This sequence comes from Lissotriton helveticus, assembly GCF_964261635.1. Classification (NCBI taxonomy): domain Eukaryota; kingdom Metazoa; phylum Chordata; class Amphibia; order Caudata; family Salamandridae; genus Lissotriton; species Lissotriton helveticus. The sequence goes on along the minus strand of NC_136072.1, from coordinate 231,046,965 downwards.
CCTAAATTGGTATAGATCGTAGTGGGAATAGCACTTTTCCAAGAATGTGATGCTGTCGGGCAGACTCAAGTCCGCCCGACACCATAATCGAGCCCTTAGTCTGAAATCTTTTGTTTTAATTTTATTTTTAGTTGTAGTAGTTTGTATTATTTCGTAAGTACTGCTGGTGTTCACAAATATGATATTAAAATGTTTGCAAGCAATAATATCATTAATTACCTTTTTAATAGAATAAAAACATGTAACACTTTTTCTAATTGTATGTATGTTTTCAACTTTTTTTAATGTAAGTTTGTACTTTTTTAAACATGTATATGGTTAAATAAAGAAAATATGTTTAATGATTTTGTATTATTAAATATAAAATGTAAATTATAAACTTTATATTTTTAAAAATGTGTATTTATTTAAATACTATTTTATGTTGTGCATTTCTGACTTTTTCCATTGTTTAACTTTTTTTGTCATTAAATTGTTTTCTATAAATATTTTCAACATGATTTTAACATAAAATATTTCAATATTTAGGAAATTATTTTATCATCTTTTTTCTATTATTATTTTAATTTTTTTTAAAAACTATTCTTACAACATTTTTGACAGGTTTATTAATTTTGACATTTTGGGCCCCATTAGGATGGCGGGCGGACTTTGTCCACCCGCCATCCCGTCGTACAAAGGGACCGCCCGCCATAAGGGCGGGGGTATGGTGGCTGCCATTAGGATGTGCCCGCCACAGTGGCAGGCGCATCCTGCATTCCTAACATTGAGTCGGGCGGTGCACTCAGCACCGCCCGCCACAATGCCAGGAAGGCATGTTGTGCAGTTCCATGCACAACATATAAGGCACCGCGCGGTGTCCGCCGTGTTGTGCATGGAACTGCTGGGGGGTATCATAGGTACCCCCCATGTGCACCCCCCACCCCCCAGAGTCCCTAGGGGCCCGCAACGGGCCTCCACAGTCTATTCCTGCATGCCTTTCTGCAGCCGCAATGCCGCCACGGAAAGGCATCTTCCCACACCCATGGTAATATGGCTGGTGGTGTCTAACAGACACCGCCACCATATGAAACCCTTTTCCGCCCGGTCAACTCAGTGACCGGGCGGAAAACCGGTGGTCGGTCTTTCCGTCCTCCGCGGTCCCCCCCGCCATAGTAATATGGCGGGGGGAAATGGGTGACGGGCGGGGAAGGATCTCGGGGGGATCGCCACCGCCATGTAGGCGGTGGCGATCCGCCCGAGATCCTAATGGGCCTCTTTGTGATACATTTTTCAACGTTTTTACATTAATTCCTGTTCATTTCTACGGAGAGGTAGTGTTTAATTTTTTGTTTCATTTAGCGGCCTATTATTTCTAAATGTATTTGTGTTATTTTTATGTATCTTCCTAGAACCAGGTCGTGGTGAGGTGCTGCTATTCATGCTGCCTGCGGACGTCTTGCCAGTCGAGGATTCGCTTTATATATTTAGCGCTTATGAAATCCCCCGGAGGTGTATCTTTGGACCCCGTCAGTCAACCTTGAAGTGATTACCCTTTGCTACGATTGTTTGCTTTCTAATAGCGCATTAGGACATCGGCCATTGTGCACTCTGCTGGGGCATTCGCTCCGCTCTTTACCTCATCTTGGATACTTCATTAAGTGTTGGCCTTTTACTTACAAGGATCAGGTTTTCAGGATCAGGGTACTTAGCACGACCATTCTGTGTGGTGCAAGTCTACCGCCCCTATATTTTTGGACAGGTTTATTAATTTTGACATTTTGGGCCCCATTAGAATGGCGGGCGGACTTTGTCCACCCGCCATCCCGTCGTACAAAGGGACCGCCCGCCATAAGGGCGGGGGTACCGTGGCTGCCATTAGGATGTGCCCGCCACAGTGGCAGGCACATCCTGCATTCCTAACATTGAGGCGGGCGGTGCACTCAGCACCGCCCGCCACAATGCCAGGAAGGCATGTTGTGCAGTTCCATGCACAACATATAAGGCACCGCGCGGTGCCCGCCGTGTTGTGCATGGAACTGCTGGGGGGTATCATAGGTACCCCCCATGTGCACCCCCACCCCCCAGAGTCCCTAGGGGCCCGCAACGGGCCTCCACAGTCTATTCCTGCATGCCTTTCTGCAGCCACAATGCCGCCACGGAAAGGCATCTTTCCACACCCATGGTAATATGGCTGGTGGTGTCTAACAGACACCTCCACCATATGAAACCCTTTTCCGCCCGGTCAACTCGTTGACCGGGCGGAAAACCGGTGGTCGGTCTTTCCGTCCTCCGCGGTCCCCCCCGCCATAGTAATATGGCGGGGGTAAATGGGTGACGGGCGGGGAAGGATCTCGGGGGGATCGCCACCGCCATGTAGGCGGTGGCGATCCGCCCGAGATCCTAATGGGCCTCTTTGTGATACATTTTTCTAAGTTTTTACATTAATTCCTGTTCATTTCTACAGAGAGGTAGTGTTTAATTTTTTGTTTCATTTAGCGGCCTTTTATTTCTAAATGTATTTGTGTTATTTTTATGTATCTTCCTAGAACCAGGTCGTGGTGAGGTGCTGCTATTCGTGCTGCCTGCGGACGTCTTGCCAGTCGAGGATTCGCTTTATATATTTAGCGCTTATGAAATCCCTCGGAGGTGTATCTTTGGACCCCGTCAGTCAACCTTGAAGTGATTACCCTTTGCTACGATTGTTTGCTTTCTAATAGTGCATTAGGACATCGGCCATTGTGCACTCTACTGGGGCATTCACTCCGCTCTTTACCTCATCTTGGATACTTCATTAAGTGTTGGCCTTTTACTTACAAGGATCAGGTTTTCAGGATCAGGGTACTTAGCACAACCATTCTGTGTGGTGCAAGTCTACCGCCCCTATATTTTTGGATTCTAGCGGAACACATGATGATATTATCATATTTGATTCAATTTCAAGATTGAGCCCGCTTGTTGTTATTCTACTTTCTCAATATTTAAAGGAAAAGTTACGTCAACCAAGAATTGTATCTACTGCGCCCTGACAAAGGAACTGTTGACACGAGTCCTTTTCCCAAACGCGCGTTGGCGCCCTCTTTTTGTTGCTATGTTGTATGTGTAAACTTATGTAATTTTTCACTGTGATGTTTTGTCTCATTTGCTTTACTGTGGCTTAGTTGTGGTGGTAGTTTTTAGATGAATGTTTGGATGATTTGTATGATCAAATGAATGAATGCCAATTTTTGTTACTTTCTTTGGGAGTTACTGTATATATTATAATTGTAAATTTGAAAATATTGTACATATAGAATGATCATGTTGATGACGTCTTCTTGTTATGATTATATTTTTTATGTCAGAAAATAATAAAAAAGAATAATGTTTTTTAAATAATCTTTGCTGTGGGACAATGTTGATATATATTTAATGAAGGATATACTACTGAGATATTGATGTGATACCTAAGAGAGGTTTGTTCTTGTTCTAGAAGTGCTGCTGTTCATCATGACAGGTACGTTTTTTTAATGGAATTTTTAAGGGTTTTGAGTGTAACAGGGTATAGCAGGAAGATCTAGAAGTTAGCTATAGTGCCGTTTGTGGGTTTCTGTTTAGAAGTATTGTTTTTCACTAGTTTGTAGTCTTGGGTTTTTGTATACTTTTTTAGTAATCTATTGTTATGTTACGTTAAATTGTATTATGTTACCTATATTTTGATTAAGGTCCGGATTATGAGTTTGTTCGTCCGACTGCTTTACCGCCACAGTGGCAGTCCCTAAAAGACCGCTGCGCTGGCGCAATGAGGCCCCAACCGCATCAAAAGCATTGTTTCTACCTGGATCACAGTGGTCTGCAGTGTTAGCAATGTGTACTCCATCGCTGTCGGGCTGCGGCTTCCTGCGGAACCTGTTTTGACAACACTGATATACTGGTGGTACCCTTGCTGTGGTTCCTCAATGGTGGTAGACCACTGCAGTATGCTGCAGCAAAGAACCACAACTGTGCTCATTGCATGTATTAAAAAAATACAAAGCTGATGTCCATTGCCCAAGTTGACATGCCAGCAATTCACATTATAAAACACACCCCATTCCTGACCATGATCCTTTGCTTCTCAACTGCAGCACTGAAAGACAGCCACCACCAATTTGTGTTTTTGAGATAAGGCAGCTCTTTTTTTCATCATCCCATTTAACATTCTCCACACCGTTCTTTGATCTTTCTTATTATCTCTAATCTCTATTATTCATTTTAGCTTACTTTAATTTGCAGTTATGCCTAGCCCAAAAATCGATGTTTTACAGAGTTGTCAGTCATGGTGGATGAAGTCATAAGAGCAGAGCCACACTTGTTTGGAGCCCAAGTCCAGCATCCTCCTCTCAATAGGAAATGGAAATGTGGGTCAGTACAGTCAACAAAGTGAATGCTGTAGGTACCACCCTGCACACACAGCTGGAAATTAAGAAGAGGTAGAATGACCTGAAGTCAAAGGTGCATTACCTGGCCATCAAGCACCACCTGGAGCCCCGGAGGACTAGCAGTGGTCCTCCCAGTGCCCCATTACAACTCTTTTCCTGGGAGGAGAAGGTCTTGGCATCCTGCATTTTGATAGCTTGACAGGAATAACTGGGGTAGTGGAGTCTGGTAAGTTACACTTCACTAACTAACAATTCCTCAATGTCCTGTTTGCTCTCAACTCAGCTTTTGATATTGTGTTGTCTATCTACCTTCCTACCATGAAATCCTCAAAGTATATGAGATGTTGGTTTGTAAGTCTTAATGTGTATTGAAGGTAACTCAGCTGATTAGAAGGGGCAGGTGATCCATTGACTCTGCATAACGACTAATGCTAAATATACATCCAAGGTGTGCGTTCACCTGTTTTCTACTGTCATATAGTTACTTATTTTCTACATACTGTGTTAAGTTAGCATGAGCTTATTAAATGTTTAAACGCCATTTTTCCTTTTTGCTTCATTTTTGCACACGACACATAATTGTTATTGTAGCTTTCAACCTAGAAGAGCGTTGTGATTTACTTGAGAATAATATGTTATTACTCTGATATCAGCTTTGCTTGGTACACTGTCTGCACAGTGAGTGCTGAAAACCTTCAAGGATAACTCGACACAGTGTTGTTGTGAGGTCTGATCTTCGCACCTCCCTAGACATAACACAAATGCAGCTGCTGCCAAAATCTAGCTTTACGCGGGTTTTATATTGCTTTGCACAGAACACACAAACACACTTGATGGTGCTTCGCATGCAGAGAGCTGGTGGAAGATGATGTGATCCTCTGCCACTGAGATTTTGAGGTATGGGCCCGCCCTGCTAAAACCCAAATGAGACCTTCATAGATATAATATACTATGCTAGTTATGGAGGGTGAGAAATAGGTATAGTTAATTCCTATTCATTTCAGCATATTAATATACTTTCACCGTTCGCTTTCTATGGACTAGTAACTATGCTGATAACTTTGTTTCTTATAATATGTTTGCTTGTATTATATAAGATACTGCGTTTGAGAACCCTGCATTAGTAAATAAATATGCATAATTAATATGCACGTGTCCTCTTTTACTCCACGTTCTGGTTTGAAATGATTATAAAGCGAAAGAGTGTTCATGTGTTCCACGATACCTGAGGTATTCTAAGTTCATGTTCTGGTCTGTCTAAGCATTGGGAGTTTGTTATGACCAATGAGACACTGTAGCTAGCTTGGTAAGGGGATGTTGGGTACTGAGGTGAGTTTTGGGCCATCCTAATTCACTGAGGTTCCAAATCTCTATGCACAGTTCTGTAGGAGAACGGAATTCCCGCTACACTACACAACTAGGCCTTGGAATGGTCAAATACACATCTTACCTCTTTCTACACTGTGTTGGCTTACATTTTTGGGAGATGTCATGTTCATCTTTTATTCTAAAATGCAACATATCAGAACATCTATGAGCTTCATCAATTCTACTAATGAATGGCGGACGTGCACTGCGATATTTTTTCCTTTTCTGTTCTCTGGTTTACGTGCTCCTGGGTATCACTCCCTACTCTGGAGTGTGATAATATCGTAATTAGCAGATCCCAAATGCTCGGTCTGTCTCCCTGGGCACTGTATGTGCTGTGATTTCAGCTCTTTGTTTGTAAAAATATAAGTTCTTGAAAGTTTCTGTTTGTAGTTCCTTTTATTAAACGCTTTTTTGTTATTTCAGATGTTCATTTCATATCTAATTTCACATTCATAATGCATATTCGTGCTTTATGTCATATTCAACAACGATGCATATGCCACTTTTCCTTTTCTCGATGCATTTCGGCGCCTTGCGCCTTTGTCAAGGGATTAATCTGTCAAAAAAACGATATAACATTCAGCATTTTACTGTGCTTACTAATGCCACCGTAAATACATTGTTACATATTCAATAAATGCTCATACATCTGTCGTATGCCATTAAACAATGTTTTCTCCTGATGCGTGTACTTACTTAAAAAACATAACTGTTGTATGCGATTGCCAAATCACGATAAAATGAAAACCTTCTACCCTTTCGTCTTGCTGTCCTGAGCGATAGTTTCCGCTGTCTGCTCGTAAGCTGTGGCCAATATATAAAACGGGGAGCGTTCTGCTTAATTTCACGGTTTATGCTGTTAGCTAGCTCCTTGACTTTCTGCTAACGTGTGGGAGTTTTTATATCTCTAAGCGCTAACCGCGTTAACAAAATATCAGGTTTGGGTTGTGCTTACCGTGGTGGCGTTTCTAAACCGTTACTCTGTTACATCGCCTGGTGTATGCTGGGGTGTCAGCTGATGCGTCATGAGACGCCTGTCTCTACCTATAATTATCGCTTTAGAATCGTACCGTTTTAAAGCAACGTCACCCATTTCTATGTTGATAAAGTTAACCACATAATTTGTGTAAAAAAAGTGTTTTCAACTGATTTGCAACAAGGAGAATATGGCGATCTCTATATTATACCGTCACTATCTAATCATGAGCAGATAAAACAAATATTTAACCAATTGGGGAAACATATTATTAATCAGTTTCACTTAGCGATTGACCAGATTATTAGTCACAAATAGCAAGTAAATTCAATCCTTTCATTTAAACCCCTCGGTTTCATAGTTTGCAAAAAATAAATCCAGTGATTTTCTCGTTTGAGCATTATTTTCCTATTGTCCATTCCTGCTTGTCTTTCCACCTGCTCTAAAATGCAAGCTTTTAATTGGTCCGTTTGGTGTTGGGCTTCAATGAAATGTGTGGCAATGGTAGACTTCATCATTTTAGTTCGTATGTTGCTTTTGTGTTCATTGAACCTTACTTTCAGTTTTCTCTCTGTTTGCCCTACGTAGCCTTTGCCACATGGACAACTTAAAAGGTATATAATGTTGGTTGAATCACAGGTTCCATTAACTTTTAATTTGATGGCCTTTCCAGTGACGGGGTATCGCATGCTATCTCCTTTCAAAATGTTTGCACAATTATGGCAGTTTAAACAGGGTATTGTCCCTCTGTATCTCCCCGTTGGTGTCTTGAAATTGCTTGGTTTTTTCAATTGACCGATGTTTTTAGACCTTGTATATGCAAACAATGGTTTTTTTGAGAATGTCTCTTTGAAATCTGGTTCTGCTGTTAATAAGGGCCAATGTTTTTTAATGATTTTTTTGAAGTGATGACTCATAGTAGAATATTTGCTCACACAGGTGATTCTTTGCTCCTCGGGTTTGCTTTGTTGCATTAATAGCTCTTCTCTGGTTTTGTTAGAAATTCTTTGTTGAGCTGTTTGTAACACTGTATCTGGGTATCCTCTGTTTTTTAACCTGTTAATCATGATGTTGGTTTGGATCTCCAGATGTTCTGGTTCCGAGACGACTCTCTTAACCCTCATCAGTTGTGAGTAAGGTAGGTGTTTTTTAAGGGATGGAGGATGAAAACTCTCATATTTGAGAGTATTGTTTCTGTCAGTGTCTTTCCTAAATAGGTTGGTTTTAAAACCCGTAGGTGCTTTGGTCACTTCAACATCCAAGAAATGTATAACATCCTTACTGGTTTCCCATGTAAATTGAATCCTGTCATCTATGGAATTCAGTTCTGTAATTTGCTTGATCAATGTGTCTTGTGATCCTTCCCATGCAATAAAGATATCGTCTATGAACCGTACGTGCAATCGAACGTGTCTTTTCCATGGTGGTTTTTGTAGAATGTTGGTTTCTTTGAAGTTCTTCATGAATATATTAGCGTAAGTAGGAGCAGCTGGATTCCCCATCGATGTACCACTTTTTTGTAAGTACCACTTCCCCTGATAGGTAAAATAGCTGTGCATGAGTATAATTTGTAACAGTTCCATAAGAAATATTTTCAGGTCATGGTCATAGCTGCTCTCTAGAAGTGCTTTCTCTATTGCTTCCAGGCCTAGGTTATGTGGTATCGAAGTGTATAAGGACTTTACGTCGATGGTTGCCAATGTGATTTGTTGATGATCACTGATACCTTTATTAGATAATTTATTCAAAAAGTCTGTCGTATCCTTTATATATGATTGCGCTGCCATGTCACAGGGTTGTAGATATTTATCTAAAAATTTCCCTATGGGCTCTTGTAGGCTGTTTCTAGTAGACAGGATTGGTCGACATGGTGGTTGTTTCAAGTCTTTGTGCACTTTGGGCACCATGTAAAAGGTGGGCGTTTTTGGATGTTCTTGCATGAGATATCTTTTAGTGCGTTCCTGTATGACTCCTTTGTCTGCTGCTTTCTGTATAATCTGATGCAATGTTTTTTGTATTTCTTGGGTCGGGTCTTTATCCAGTCGCATATACAAATTCTCATCCTCCAGATGTTCCATTACTTGTGTTTCATAGTATGACCTGTCCATTATGACTAGGGCTCCCCCTTTGTCTGTTTTTTTTTTCAGAACAAATTTTATTGTTATGGTAGGGAAGATTACGAGGAATCCACGGTACTCCGAACACCGGAGGGGCCGTGAGCATAAGATCAAAATACAGAGATAAGCAATCAATGTAGAAATCAGCATCAATCAATATTCTCAAACAGCCCTCAATCCCCCCATCCCGTAAGCACTACTCCCCACCCGGTTCCCCCCCTAGCCCCGTACACGATGTCCATCACCTCTGGTGAAGTAATCCATATGAAACAAAAAAAGGCAATACACTCCTACCCACGCCCTAGTTCACCAAGCATTTGTTCACTAGTGTCTACTTGTTGCATCGGCGGCTCCAGCCACAGCCCCCTATAGTCCGCCCACCTTTTCCAAATTTTGTAGTGCTTTCTGGGGCAGCCCCGGGCTTCAAACACCGGACGTTCTAGACCCATACAGTAGTCCAAACCCTGTTTCCAAGCCTCGAGCGGGGGAGCTCGAGGGCTTTTCCAGGCACGGGCCACGTCCCTTTTAGCCACTACGAGGCCCAGGAGTAGTAGGTGTCTTTTATAGATGTTGCCCCCCACTTGCTCCAAAACATGTAAGAGGCCCAGCTGTGGTGTACGGGGGAGTGTCCAACCCAGCACCTCATCCAAACAATCCCAAACTCGCTTCCAGTATCTTTCCAATGCCCCGCAGGACCATACCGTGTGTATGAACGTGCCCACCTCTCGGCCACATCTCAGAAAGTCAGGGGAGGCAATCAGACCAGCCCTATGCAATCTCTTCCTCGTGTAATAGGCCCTGTGTAGGTATTTAAATTGGATGAAACGCAGTCGCATAGCGATAACCGCCTCCCTCGGAGCCGCAAGAGCCTCTCTCCAGCCCTCCTCATCTAATTCTCCTACATCTCTCTCCCAAGTAGACCGCAGTCCATCCAGGGAGGGGGAGCAGTGAGGAACCAGGGACTGATAGATGCGAGATATTTTTTTTATCTTCCAGGTCCCCCATAAACAACTTGGCTTCCAGAGGGCTGAACTCCGGCAGGGATTCCAGCCCCTCCAGGGCGGGGGAGATAGCGTGTCGGAACTGCAGATATTTAAAGAATTGGGTGTGAGGCATGTCGTACTCGTCTCTTAGGGCCTGGAATGATTTAAGGGTCGTCCCCTTCATGACGTGACCCATTGCCGAGATCCCTATCTCGTCCCAGACGCGAAACCCCTGCAAGGCCGCCAGGGCCGGCAAGCGACCGTTGTGCCACAGCAGGGTCTCCTGCGTCAGCCTATTCCACAATCCCATGCGGCCCAACGCTCGACGCCATACTTGGAATACCACCTGCGTAGCCACCGGGAGTCTCCTCCTCTGTCTAGCCGAGTATAGCAGCTCATGCAAAGTATCAGGTTCCATCAAATACCTTTCAAGGGCAAAGGCCGGGTCACTGCAATCACCATACAACCACTCGTTTAACACCAACAGGTGGGAAGCTTGGTAGTAAGATAAAACATCTGACGACGCCAGACCGCCACAATACGTGGATAGGAAGCAGGTGCGAAGCGCTACCCGGACAGCACCCCCAGCCCAGAGGAAGCGGCCCAGAGCCGAACTGACCTGGCGGAACCACTGCGGGGAGATAGGGTAAGGATGGTTCTGTAACTGATAGAGTAGACGAGGGAGGGCCACCATCTTAAATATGGCCGAGCGGCCATACAGATTGAGGGGCATGCGGGCCCCCGTCTTCATGTCGGTTCGAACCCTGTCCCATACCGGAACGATGTTACGTTCCCACGAGACTCCCGGTATATCCGTTAAGAATACTCCGAGGTATTTAAGGCCTCCCACCGCCTCCTGTAAAGTCGACGCCCAGTCACCCAATGCACCACCATCTCCCAGGGCCCATAGAGTAGATTTCCGAGCATTAAGATGGAGTCCCGAGACCTCTCCAAACACCCTCATAATTTCGAGGACTCTCAGGCCCGACCTATTAAGATCAGTGAGAAAGAACAGCACGTCGTCTGCATAGAGGGCAATCCTATCAGACAGCCCAGATTCCCACTCAAACCGCTTCATTTGCACGTCTATGCGTACCCACGCCGCCAGGGGTTCCATGGCGAGGGCAAATAGGTAAGGCGAGAGAGGGCACCCCTGACGGTGCCCCGGCCAATAGGGAAGGCATCCGAAGTCGCGCCTGCTACTCGCACTGATGCCGTCAAGTCTGTATATAGCAGCCGAATGTAGGAGAGAAAACGGGGTCCAAGATTCAAACGAGGCAGGAGCGCGTGGAGGTAAACCCAGCTCAGGGAGTCGAACGCTCGATCTATGTCTGCCAACAGAAGCGCCGCCTGGGTTCCGGTAGCTCTCATCATTTCCAACGCAACTTGGGCCCGCCTAATATTATGCCTGGTAGCTCTATGTGGCATGAAGCCGGCCTGGTCTGGATGGACCAGGGTTGTAATAAGTGGGAGGAGGCGGTTAGCTAGGGCCTTGGCCAGTATCTTCGCCTCGATATTCAGAAGCGAGATAAGGCGATAGGACTCATGGCGATCTGGGGGTCTCCCCGGTTTGCAGAAGACCACTATCTCAGCGTGTCTCCAGTCTCTCGGCAGGTGACCCGACTCTCTAGCAGCATCCAACGCCTTCTTATAGTGTGCCCCTAATTGGAGATGCTATTTCCGGAAAAACTCGCAGGGGAACCCGTTTGGCCCCGGGGCCTTCCCAGCGTTCAATTCTCAAGGGCCTTTCCCAGCTCTTCCGCGGACAGAGGGAGCTCAAGACTATCACGCTCATCATCAGAGATTCCCCGCGGTGGGAGATCCGCCAGAAATTTATCAACCTCTTCTGCCGGGAGGGATTCCCTAGGGGAATACTGCGCTGCATAATAGCACGCGAAGCTGTCAGCAATTGCCCTTGGGTCCGAAAGAGAGCCTCCGGCCCCATCCCGTAGCGCCGGCAGTGTCGGCGCCTGGAGCGTGCCCTGGCAAAGTCTATAAAGCATTGTGCCGGACTTGTCCCCCCACTGGTAGATTCTGCTCTGCGTCGCGAGCCACACCTGACGTGACTCCTCAAGTTGCAGGGATGCAGCATCTCGCTGCGCCTGCAGCCATCGTCTAATGTCCTCATCCACCCCTGTCTCCGTACACGTGCTCTCGAGGGTACGGACACGGTCCGCCGCCTTCTCCAGTTCCTCGCCGCGTGACCTACGGGCCCTCGCGCACCAGGCTATATCCACTCCTCGGAGTGTGGGTTTCAAAGCTTCCCAGAGGGTCACGTCATCCACTCCTGACCCTTCATTATCAGACCAATAGTGGGCTATGGCTTCCCTCATATGGGACTGATAATCGTCCCGCTGGAGATGCCAGGTGGAGAGGCGCCATCTAAATGGCTGCCGTCTCCTGTCCAGGAGGATGTCGATTACAATGGGGGAATGGTCAGAGAGCCCACGCGGCAATATAGCAGTCGATTCAACTCTGCCTATCTTGGAGCAAGGAACAAACAGGTAGTCTAACCTTGAGAAGGAGTTATGGACCGCTGAGACATAGGTGAATTCCCGACTATGGGTATGTTGATAGCGCCATGCATCCGTCCAACCCAAGCTCTGCGCCATATCATGCAATTTCGTAGCGGTAGCTATCAGTTGCCCACCACCTCGTCTATAGCAATCTATGGCACTATCCATAACATCATTCCAGTCGGATGTACGACATTACAACGCATGCTTTTACATCGCATGTTTTTACAACGCGAGTTTTACAACGCATACCATTACAACGCATAGTGCTTTGGGGCGCTGGATAGTGAATTATTTAATTTACTATTCCAACTCCAGTCCCCGTGGATAGTAGGGAAGGTGTTGGATAGTAAATTAAATATATTCCCTATCCTAGGGCGCCCCCCAGCGCAATGCGTTGTAATGGTTTGCGTTGTAAAAGCTGCGATGTAAAAGCATCGCGTGGTAAAAGTTGCGTTGTAAGTGATGTTTCCCATTCCAGTCACCCCCAATTGCAGCCAGTACATCCGGGATCTCAGTCCAGACAGCAAACAATTTCTCCTCGAGGGACCACTGCAGCGGGGGGGAGCATACACACTGCCAAAGACCACCGGCTCACCATCAATCGTTCCCTTGACAAACACAAATCTACCTTGGGCATCAATCCACTGCGTAGTGTGGATATAGGACACTCTCCGGTGAATCAACACTGCCACTCCCCGGGACTTTGTCTGCTTTTTGACATATGATTTTATCATTGTTACTGATGGCTTTCATTATTCCATGTTGTTTCGTCGTCATGTTCTGAAATCTCTTGGCTTTATTTGTGTTGAGATGATGGATGTCTTCTTTACATAAGTGTTCAAATAGGTCAATAGTTTTATGGCTCACTGTGGCCATGTAGGTACCTGATAGTATTAATCCCTTAAGCTGATCTTTTTCCTGCTGTTTGTTTTCTGTCACAACGTTATCAAAAAAGTTTCTCAGTCGTAATTTCCTCGTCAATTTGAATTGATCAGCTTAAGGGATTAAAACTATCAAGTACCTACATGGCCCCAGTGAGCCACAAAACTATTGACTTATTTGAACACTTATGTAAACAAGACATCCATCATCTCAACATAAATAAAGCCAAGAGATTTCAGAACATGACGACGAAACAACATGGAATAATCAAAGCCATCAGTAACAATGATAAAATCATATGTCAAAAAGCAGACAAAGGGGGAGCCCTAGTCATAATGGACAGGTCATACTATGAAACACAAGTAATGGAACATCTGGAGGATGAGAATTTGTATATGCATTTGGATAAAGACCCGACCCAAGAAATACAAAAAACATTGCATCAGATTATACAGAAAGCAGCAGATAAAGGAGTCATACAGGAACGCACTAAAAGATATCTCATGCAAGAACATCCAAAAACGCCCACCTTTTACATGGTGCCCAAAGTGCACAAAGACTTGAAACGACCACCATGTCGACCAATCGTGTCAACTAGAAACAGCATACAAGAGCCCATAGGGAAATTTTTAGATAAATATCTACAACCCTGTGCCATGGCAGCGCAATCATATATAAAGGATACAACAGACTTTTTGAATAAATGATCTAATACAGGTATCAGTGATCATCAACAAATCACATTGGCAACCATCGACGTAAAGTCCTTATACACTTCGATACCACATAACCTAGGCCTGGAAGCAATAGAGAAAGCACTTCTAGAGAGCAACTATGACCATGACCTGAAAATATTTCTTATGGAACTGTTACAATTTATACTCATGCACAGCTATTTTACCTATATGGGGAAGTGGTACTTACAAAAAAGTGGTACATCGATGGGGAATCCAGCTGCTCCTACTTATGCTAATATATTCATGAAGAACTTCGAAGAAACCAACATTCTACAAAAACCGCCATGGAAAAGACACGTTCGATTGTACGTACGGTTCATATACGATATCTTTATTGCATGGAAAGGATCACAAGACACATTGATCAAGCAAATTACAGAACTGAATTCCATAGATGACAGGATTCCATTTACAGGGGAAACCAGTAAGGATGTTATACATTTCTTGGATGTTGAAGTGACCAACGCACCAACGGGTTTTAAAACCAACCTATTTAGGAAAGACACTGACAGAAACAATACTCTCAAATATGAGAGTTTTCATCCTCCATCCCTTAAAAAACACCTACCTTACTCACAACTGATGAGGGTTAAGAGAGTCGTCTCGGAACCAGAACATCTAGAGATCCAAACCAACATCATGATTAACAGGTTCAAAAACAGAGGATACCCAGATACAGTGTTACAAACAGCTCAACAAAGAATTTCTAACAAAACCAGAGAAGAGCTATTAATACAACAAAACAAACCCGAGGAGCAAAGAATCACCTGTGTGAGCAAATATTCTACAATGAGTCATCACTTCAAAAAAATCATAAAAAAACATTGGCCCTTATTAACAGCAGAACCAGATTTCAAAGAGACATTCTCAAAAGAACCATTGTTTGCACATACAAGGTCTAAAAACATCGGTCAATTGATAAAACCAAGCAGTTTCAAGACACCAACGGGGAGATACAGAGGGACAATACCCTGTTTAAACTGCCATAATTGTGCAAACATTTTGAAAGGAGATAGCATGCGACACCCCATCACTGGAAAGGCCATCAAATTAAAAGTTAATGGAACCTGTGATTCAACCAACATTATATACCTTTTAAGTTGTCCATGTGGCAAAGGCTACGTAGGGCAAACAGAGAGAAAACTGAAAGTAAGGCTCAATGAACACAAAAGCAACATACGAACTAAAATTATGAAGTCTACCATTGCCACACATTTCATTGAAGCCCAACACCAAACGGACCAATTAAAAGCTTGCATTTTAGAGCAGGTGGAAAGACAAGCAGGAATGGACAATAGGAAAATAATGCTCAAACGGGAAAATCACTAGATTTCTTTTTTGCAAACTATGAAACCGAGGGGTTTAAATGAAAGGATTGAATTTACTTGCTATTTGTGACTAATAATCTGGTCAATCGCTAAGTGAAACTGAATAATAATATGTTTCCCCAATTGGTTAAATATTTGTTTTATCTGCTCATGATTAGATAGTGACGGCATGATATAGAGATCGCCATATTCTCCTTATTGCAAATCAGTTGAAAACACTTTTTTACACAAATTATGTGGTTAACTTTATCAACATAGAAATGGGTGATGTTGCTTTAAAACGGTACGATTCTAAAGCGATAATTATAGGTAGAGACAGGTGTCTCATGACGCATCAGCTGACACCCCAGCATGCACTAGGCGGTGTAACAGAGTAACGGTTTAGAAATGCCACCATGGTAAGCACAACCCAAACCTGATATTTTGTTAACGCGGTCAGCGCTTAGAGATATAAAAACTCCCACACGTTAGCAGAAAGTCAAGGAGCTAGCTAACAGCGTAAACCGTGAAATTAAGCAGAACGCCCCCGGTTCATATATTGGCCACAGCTTATGAGCAGACAGCGGTTAAATATCGCTCAGGACAGCAAGACGAAGGGGTAGAAGGTTTTCATTTTATCGTGATTTGGCAATCGCATACAACAGTTATGTTTTTTAAGTAAGTACACGCATCAGGAGAAAACATTGTTTAATGGCATACGACAGATGTATGAGCATTTATTGAATATGTAACAATGTATTTACGGTGGCATTAGTAAGCACGGTAAAATGCTGAATGTTATATCGGTTTTTTTTTGGACAGATTAATCCCTTGACAAAGGCGCAAGGCGCCGAAATGCATCGGGAAAAGGAAAAGTGGCATATGCATCGTTGTTGAATATGACATAAAGCACGAATATGCATTATGAATGTGAAATTAGATGTGAAATGAACATCTGAAATAACAAAACATCGTTTAATAAAAGGAACTACAAACAGAAACTTCTCAATTCTACTACATGTATTGAATGCTCCAAATGTCTTGTAAACAAGTTGCACACCATGAAAATAGATCATAATAGTAATCTCTACCTATTTTGTTTATTCCTAGGTCTCTACTTACTGTGACACAAACGATGTGGCTGCAGATACCACACTACCACCAATAACAATATTCTCTATTTCTGAACAGGTCAGTCTGGCAGAGCAACCGGCCAGAGCTTGGCCACCAAAAAGACTCCCACTCCTCCCCAGGATCAAGCCATCAGTCATGACAACACTCCTGGAGATCTGGATGTAGATGACCTTCCTGGCCCATCTGGTCAACCTGGGTAGACGACAACAGTGGTTCTCACTGTGCGCACAACAACACTTCCCACCTCAGTTGTAACATCATAGCCAAATCCTGCCCCCCCCCAACATGTGTACCTAGCCCAGTCAGTAACATCTTCTGCCCATCAGTCCTGGATTCTGAGGTGGCAATCAACAACCCAATCACAGGAACCAATGGGAGGATGCATCCTGGACGAAGTCCACAGACCCGTTGGTTAGGGTTCGTGACTGTGAGCCCGCTGAGTGAGCCTACTGGGGTCACTCACACCCAGGCCACCATTGACCACGTTCTGAGAGTCTATAAGGACTCTCAAGGCATGATGGGCAAGGTACTGATGGAAATCTGGAAGGTGAAGCAGCTGCAGAGGGAAATACACCAGGAGCTGGCCACCCACATTACCAACATGGGCCAGCTCATTGGGGTGCTGCAGGACATCATCACCACCCTCTGCATGGATTTCCGACCACATCAACCCCTTCGTTTGGTTAACGTACATCCAGATCTTTGACATCTGTGGTAGCCATTGGAAGGGTGGGCCTGTCAGAGGAAGACACGTCTCAGCACAGCAGTGGATCCCACTCATTCACAAGAGGGGACATCCATCCAAAATTCCAGGAGGTGTGGATGGCAAGACACCCACCATCACCAGTAAGAAATATTGCACCTAATCTTCTCTTGTGTGTGTAACACATAAATTTTTTGAATTAATTCTGGATAATTCTCCATTTCTGATGGAAGTAGTATTTTGAACTTTGGACTTCAAACAATTGGATACCTACAACTATGGTTTCATTCACCATGACTGACTTCACTTCTGGTTTCCCTTGCTTGATTTTTCACATTGTTCACTGCCATAAATACACTAGTCACAAATTCATTGTCTCCTGTAGTAGTGGTATCTCCACATCTAGGAATGTATATATATTTCAATGTGAGCTTTGCAATGCCAAAACAAGCTATTTGTGTAAGCTCGGATATGTTGAATGTAAATAATATTTAACTCAGGATCACAACCTTGTCACACCAACACAAACATACAAGTGATTGGTCTTATAACATATTTATTTAACTGTTTCAACCATAGGCTGACATGATGTCAGAAACATAGCAAATCAGACCTGACTATAATATTCTGTGTCGGTATTCACATTTTCAGTTGCAGACCTTAACAACATTGAAGGAGGGTACACATCAGAATATAGAATAGGCAACATAAAAATAAGTCTACATCATCAGCTGGAGCCATATTGCCTACCTCACAAAAGGAATCCCACATCATTTAAACCAAGAAACAGACAAATGGCTGTACAACAGTTTCTGTTCACTGGGTCATTCCAATCCAGTATTGCTTCATCTGGTGGAATGTCACAAACAAATGTAAGTGGTGTGCCACAAGCACTTTGGCCTAAAATAAGGAGACACAGCAACAGCTACATACAGTTCATACACAATGAGGGGCAGATTTACAAGAGAGTGACGCATCTGTAGAGATGCGTCACTTTTACTGCGCCGCCATTAGAAACACTTGCGCCACTATATATGCGCCATATTTACAATACGGTGCACCATGGCGCAAGGGTTGATAGATGCATCAGAAATACTGACGCATCTGTTGACACAAAAGTCATGTCTTGCTGGAGTTGTGTCACAAGCACGACGGAACTCCAGCAATGCAGGGAGAGGCCCATCCTCACTGCACTGCATCACTCCTTGTAAGAATTTGACGCAGAGGCGTCCTAGAAATGACGCAGTGAAATCTTGTACATTTCACTGCATCACATTTACGAGGCTTTTCTGTGTGGGAACGCCCACCCTGCATACATTATACCTGACGCAGGTTTATTGTGACGCAGGGCTTTACAACGTGACGCATCTCCCTAGATGCGTCACGTTGTAAATAGGGTGCATTTTTATGCTGCTGCTGCGTCACAAAAAGTGACGCAATAGCGGCGCAAAAATTACGCAAGGGGTTTGTAAATCTGCCCCTGAGTATTTTGTCAATGTGAAGACAGAATAGCATGATTTGGGCCCAACACAACATTGTGTTAAAGCACATGATGACACACATTTTGTATTTGGGCCACCATACCACAAGGAACACGTCCATTGGAACCCTCTTAACATCCAGGCTATCGCAGTGAAAGCTGTCTTGGTACAAGTTGTGTACCACTCCATGTCTGTGACAGGCATTTCCAAGAGCAATCCATGACAACTTTGTACTCCTATTTTATTCATTTAGTGACCATGCTGTAGTAACTTTTTGCATGCAAAACACTAAGGAAATTGAGTGTCCTTATAAACTCCCTATAAATCCCATGATTGCAAGAGAGAATGGTATCGTTTTAAAGTGGGAAAAGGTAGACATGGGGAGGTTTTTGGCAAATGTAGTCACTAAATGTTATGGGGAAATAATCTGTTGTCTAGACTCGGGTTTGCATGAGAAAATGCTCCTGGGTTTTGACTTAATTTTAACTGATGTTAAAAATAATTTAACCCATGTAATCCGGAATGGCCAATCTAAAAAATATAGTTGGTTTGATAACAATTGTGATAAAACCCTTAAGAGTCTGCATGTAGCTTAGAAGGCCAGACCGCAAGATACATTACTGGCAAAATGCTTGCGCCAAGCCTACAAAAATGCAAGGACCCCTAGGCTGAGGTTTTTAAAAGAAGAATGGTGGGGAAACTTGCAGAAGGCTACTATACTAAAAAGTTTACAAGCTTTTTGGTCTTTGATTAATGCCCTGTTTCTAAAGCATGAGCAGGCTATGACTACTGATACCAATGTTGACCAAGAGGCATGGGTGACTCACTTTGAAGCCCTCTTTGGAACGGATGATATGACAGCCCCTCAATCTTATCCCCATGTTTTGGAGATTGATGAGTCTCCTGTCAGCTTTACACTTACCGAAATAAAACACGCTTTAAATCAATGTAAACAAGCAAAGGCCCCGGGACCGGATGGAGTACCTATAGATTTATTGCTAGATAATCAAGACCTATTGGCTCCACTTTTAACAAATGTTTTTAATAAAATTGCCCAATCAAAAGCAACGCCATCTTGGAAATTAACTGTAATCATTCCCATATACAAAAAAGGAGATAGGTCGATCCCGAAAAAATGTAGACCTATCTCCTTAATAGACTCTACTGCAAAGTAAATGGGCAGATTGACCTTAAATAGACTAGAGGATTGGGCACTGGAGAAGAATATTATCATCTCATGCCAATATGGTTTTAAAAAAGGGACAGGCACGGTAGATCAGTGTCTGAACCTGAGTCTAATTATGGAGAAATACACAGCTGCAAAAAAGGTCATCTCCATTTAGCCTTCATGGATGTGTCCGCCGCCTTTAACAGCGTGGCACAGCCTAGGCTGTGGCAGATCACCGAGGAGATGGGTATTGACCTGAGGATTATTAACATTATTTGTAACCTGTATACAGATACTTCAGCCTGTGTTTTCTATGGGGGGAATTGTAAGTGCACAAGGTCATTTAAAATTGCAAGAGGCGTGAGGTAGGGGTTCTTTCTCACCCCCTTCCTATTCGCACTCTATACTAATGGTGTGGAATCTGCACTGTTGGGCTCTACACCAGATGTCCCTTATATTAACTCAGTACAAGTACCAATTTTATTATATGCAGATGAGACCGTACTCTTAGCTCGTACTGGGAAAGCACTGCATCGTCTAGTCCAGGACTATACACAATTTATGGGTGATTTAAGCATGAAAGTGAATTATTCAAAGTCATTTATTTTAGTAGCAGGCTCAAAATATTGAAATTACCCACAAATTACTAATGAAGAGGAAAAAATGGGGGTTGTCGATTCTTTTAAGTATTTAAGAATTATGTTTGATTCTCAAACAAAATGGCAAAAGATGATCACTAGTAGAGGAACTCAGATGGAAAAAAACATTGGGGCTTTAACTAAGTTCATAAAAAAACTGGTTTGAAACCAACATATTTAATAAAAACAGTGTACCAAGCCAAGACTGTATCCACTGCCACTTATGGGGAAGCTGTCTGGGGCATGAAAGATTGTACAAAAATGCAGATTATTGAAGATAATTTCCTAAAAAGGGTCCTTTTGTTGCCAAAGTCAAGTGCCAACTACAAGTGTCACATGGAAGTAGGTGCCCCTTATATAACTGATATAATTGCAATGGCCACTATCCTAAAGTGGCACTCAAAATGGCGAAAGGAGTCCCTTGCTTTGACAAGAGAGATTATCAAAGATGTCCTGAAACTAGATGGGGTAGGTAATATTGCTTGGCTAACTTATGTCGAAACAACACTGAAGGCGGCTGGGCTACATTACCTCTTTTTGGAACCTTCTAACTGCAGTTCTATATCCAAAGTTGATCTAAAAGCTTGACTGCTTTCGAATCGCCAGATAAGAAGGGAGATTAAAAATATTAATCTCCCAACAGTTAAATCTTAACCTATGTTAGACTTAAATAACTCAAACAGAACATATCAGACCTTTGTTACTAATCTGCAACATAGGTACATCTTGGTTAGGTTTCGATTAAATTATATTCCGTTAATGCTGGGCGCTCGTCGAAATGTTCATGTTGAACTCCCATTTTGTACCTGTGATAATCAATCCATGCAGGATTATATACATTTTTTTGTTTTTCTGTAAATGTTATCATAATGAAAGGAAACGTTTCATTATCCCTATTTTGCAAAAAATGAAATTTAAACAGTGTCACATAGCTCTTTACTATCTCCAGCTACTGTCTGATCCTTTTATCTGTTTGTCTTTAGCGTCCTTTTTATTATTGGCACTAAAAAAGAGATTGATATCCACCTCAAATTATATTCTTACAAATGAAATGATGTGATTTTATTGTTGTGTAAATTATCATGAACTTGTATTTGTATTTTAAATTAATGACCTTTTTCATATGTGCTGTAATGTTGTGAATTGTCTTTTATATGTACTATACCTTTTATGCCTACATTGTGTTGGCGAAATAAAGTTATTCTGACTGACAAACTTTGTACATCCAAACACCATCATATACCTGCTAATGTCACAACTTTGAAATGTCTAAATGAAGATGCCATTGTGACAGTATATAAAACAGACCAAAAAATAGATTAGGTATTACACCATACAAATGACACCATTCCCTTAGTCAACTTCTAGAGAATACAGCCCAAGACACAATTCTAAGCTAAACAGAGCAACACTAACAAAACAAACACCTTTCACCAGATTTTGCCAGAACGTTATCTTTCTAGTATTTTCCATAAATATACACCTCAAATCATCACCAAGAGAATTGCTTTGTCACAGCCATGACATCTCACAAAATACTTACACTCATGAAAATAAGTTGTGGATGAGATCTTGACGCAAGTCAGCTCCTTCCTCTTCACCATCATCATCATCATCATTTGGCATTTCAGGATCCTCACCCGGTGGCTATTCATGGTCTCTATCCTCGGCGGTAAAAGGGAAGTTCAGTTGACGGGCAATGTTGTGTAGCATGCAGTAGGCCACAGTGATTTGACACACCTTCCCGGGTGAGTAGAGGAGAGCTCCCCCAGTCTTCTCCAGACATCTGAATCTGGCCTTCAAGGGCCCGAAGCCCGCTCCACTTAGCACCGTGTTCTTCCATGGGCCTCATTGAATGGAACTTCCCCTGGTGTAGTTGGAGTCCACAGTGGCACCAACAACTGTGAATGTAAAGATGTTAGCCCTCATTTGTAGTGGTGGTGATGCACCAATACTGTAGTTCCAACAGGTAAAATGGTAAATGCCTGACCTCGCATATAGAACATTTGGAACTAACACCACCAGTGTAAGTCAACCACGCGGTAGGCAGTTGCATCCACGGCAGACACAGCCATAGGCTGTCGTCGGTGATTGTGACGGTCGCGGTCCAAAGACATTGTGTGTCTACACTGATGAGCGCATATGTGAGGTACATCTATGTCGTGGTTTGAAAAATAACTCACTTGCCTCCCGGCACCTCTGATATCAACACCCCTATTTTAACTGCTGTCTCCCACCTGTAAGAGCAATCATGCCAGGCCAAGCAGGTGAGATGGCCCTGCATTCCCTCCAGAGGAACTGGAGAAACTTGCAGAACAAGTCCTTCCCCTGTATGGGCAACTTTTTGGCTCACCAGAGAAGCAGGTAACTAACTCACATACATATTTTACTCTGTTCAACGCCATCTTTTCCATTCCCACAGGCTACAATGTGCTTCTGAGTCCCAGAGTGAATTCTGATTACTATTGTAAATATTTTTTATGCCTACATAGGACAATCATGTCATGAATTGTGTATCGACTGTACTTTGTGTATTTAACATCACCATTGTGATGTGTGTGGTGTGTTAAGTCCTAGATTCAACTTGAGGTGCATTCACATATCTATGCATGTACGCTTTTCATGGTACCTATGATTGATTTGCAAATCAGATCATAGTAAATGTGCATCCTAATTTTTAGGGTGTAGTGCATGAACTGTGCAGACAAACTGTTCCTCATAGATCCCTTCAGAGTACCACACTACCTTGAAGTCACTTATTGAATGGCCACAGTATGTATATTTATGCTTTAAAGTGTTTGAAATGTGAGGTTCATGTGGGATCAGTATGCACAACCTGCAGAAATGATGGCCTGCCAATGAGTTGTGCCCAGTATGAACCATAATCCTGGCTGGGTCGGAGTTACTGTGGCAATACACAGGTTGCACAGAATAGTCTTCATGTAGACCTGCAGAACCTTGGATGTTCCCAAAATGAGTTTTCTGAAACACTGCTTGCCCTGATAAATTTTACATGGACTACATTTGGAATGTTGCCTGAGGTCACCCCCACACCTGATACTTCTTTCCATTGACCCACATTGTCCATGTGTATCATTTACTTCTGATAGGCCCCTTCTTCCCACAGGTATGGTATCACGTTTTCATAAGTAATGCTTGCACTGTAGAGGCCTATTGCACAGGTGGCACATTAACAGTGTAGAGAGTTGGTTTCTTCTGAAGAGTTTTTGATATGTGAATCACCAGCTTTTGTTACAATTAACCTATCTAACAAGGCACACAATGGTATGTTGCATGTCATCCCTGTAACAGTGACATATATGGCAAAAGGTGAGTTGTGTGATGGCAGTACTACCACACAGAGTCAATCAGATGTAGTTTGATATCCCATTAAGTTTTTTACATGTCCTCACATCCCCAGAGAGGTGCTCTCAATGACACATGCCAGCCCATTCTTTGTGACCTAAGTCTTAGGATATAGTCTATACTATGGTACTAGCCTGTATGGATCTTATGCATCAAGTCAATGGGCCTGCCTGTGAAGGCGTCTGTACGATCACGCAGAATTAGTTTACCCTGTTTTACATGTCATTGTGGATTCATTCAAGGCCAGCAAAGGAGAAGGGGCCAACATGGGGACACAGCTAGTCACAGTGTTCTGTGAATGACAGCACAGACACAGATGGACCCAGTGGCCTGGAGGGTGTGGGGAATGCCAGAGAAGACACAAGCTCAAGGTCAACATCCGAGTCATCCTCCGGTTTCCAATCCCGAGAGGTGGTAGACCCCACAGGATTTGTTCTACCTCCGTACTTCTCCACCCGTAGTTCCTTCGCCACCCTCTCCGTTGTACCCCAATCAAATGGCCGGGCCTGCTCCCTTGAGCGGTGAGTCACCCCCTTTGCTGCAGAAACCTCAGTACCTGCCCCTGTTGCCCTGAGTGAGGATGGTATTGACCTCCTGAGGAACATCTCTGTTGGTCCGACTGTAATCCTGAATGCCATCTAGGTGCAAGGCAAACAGCTTACATAGATCGTGGCCTACATGAAAGGCATCTACAGTGCAATGTTCGGCCTACAGATGTCTTTTCAGGCTCTGGCTTCTTCCTTCATGGCAGACTTTGACCCATCCCAACCATCCACCCCACCTCCTGCCCCTTCTCCATCTAAATTCCCTCTTCTCATATCTGTACCAAGCACATGAATATATCCACACACTTCATTAAACTTAAGCACCACACACAAACTGCATGAAAACTAAATGAAACTACTCATCATATACTCGGCCCTCTCATCCCCCCACCACCCAAAAATATACCCAGACACCACACCAACACCCACAGACCACTACACAACACCCAACATTCCCGCAGACAACACACCAACACCTGCAGACCCCTCCACAACTTCTACCATTCCTGTAGACACCACACCAATTCCCACAGACCCCTCCACAACACCCAGCATTCCTGTAGACACAATACCAACACCCACAGACCCCTCCACAACACCCAACATGTCCACATCACACACACCAATAAAAGGCAAATGCGCACAGTAACCCACACGACAGACACCTACAGAACACACAGTAGATAATGCACACACACCTCTTACTTCCACTGTGTCTACAACCCAAGCCCAACACCCTCCCAAACATCGTCTTGATTTGCCACTAAAATTGTCTTATTGGCCCTTGCCCTTAACCCTGTCAAATCCGACCGTACTCCCAAAGACTAGACTCTCACCACACTAAACCCAGCCATATCCATTGTGATAGCCTAGAAAACCCCTCCCAAAGTCCAACCCATCTTTTCCACATTCCAATTCACCCCTTAAAATACAGATTTCCACCCCACTAAACGCAGCCATACCCTTAAGAAGTCAAAGAAAACCCCTTCCAAAACCTAACCTACCCCTCCCTAAACCTACTCCCCCCGCAAGTACCATCTTTGAGGTGCATGCTATGCCCAATGTATGCCCCTTTATCAGGGCCTTCCCTGGCAGTGTCAGTAATGGCAAGTGTGGTTGCACAGCAATGTGCTGTGGCACAGATTTTTTTTAATGGACTGCCCATAGGCCTTTTTTACCAGATGTTTTTCCTCCATTCATTGAAACTTTTCATAGTTTGGAAGACATTAGTCCATCCATTACTTTTCTTATTATTTGAAGTTATTGGATAGGTTGTGATGGGTGACTACAGTTTTGTTTGTTTTATTCCTGATTGCTGATCCAGTTGAAGTAGTTAGTATGATCTGACCTTGAACCCAGTACTGGAATTACACAGAACTAAGTAAAATGTTAAATGGATGTGTATGTGGGATGAAATCCGATTGGGGCTGGCATTACAAAAGGTGTTATATTATAGCCTTATAGTCCGCCGGAGCAGGGACTTTAACAAGGCAGGGGGACATTAATAGCCGGTATAGCCCTGCTACGAAGAGCTCTAAGGCTATTAGAACATTCTGCCACTAGAGGGCAAAATGTTCTAACAAATTAAACAAAGGCTTCAGAGAGCGCAAGGGGATTGAAATCCCCTCAGGCTCCCTAAAGCCTTTGTTCACAGCCACAAAGAAGCATTGCAATGTTGGAGCTCCGGAATTATACCAGCCATTATAAGCACAGAGCACTCCATTGTTTTCAATGGAGCTTCCAACGTTCCAATGTTCTAAAATATGGTGAGTATTTCAGCTTGTTCTGGCCAATTTTAACATGATTTAGGTTGCACTCCTCCCTATAATGTAGGTAGGATATGTGTGTGATTTGTTTATCCACACATGGAGGGTGTTATATCATACCTTTGTGGAAAGTTTATGGACATGTGTCTATTTTCCCGGGTGTATCTTAATCTACTTTTTAACTTAAATGTATGGCAAATGCTGTTAGTGCTGTGTTTGCTTTCATGGCTTTCGCATACACAATACCTACACATGCATGATACTTGGTATTAGCTATTGGTTTTCTCTGATATGCTTCAATCCACAGGTCCTATGCACATAGAGGTTTTAAGGCATGTGCAAAATGGACTATAGCCCATGGCCACAGCTTTTCAGGATTTCCTGTTGGTTGCATACCTATTTTGTAGAGAGTGTTTGCATTGTGCCCTTTGTATGTTTCTTTCACTGGTTATTTGTAATACTATTTACTGACATTACCTTTTAATGTGGGTGATGTGTGAGAGGCTAATACGGAGGTATTGCAGAGATGGTGTGTAGCAGAGAAGGCGTATTTTAGTTTCATGACACATCCATACGGATGTATCTTTGATCTAAAAACAGAACAAAGGATGTGTGCAAGGTGTCATGGAGATTAATAGGTGTGAAATTGACAAGGAGGTGCTGTTGGGTGACACAATTTCATGCACACATCACTATCACTAATTATGAGATATTAACACATGTCTGTTTGTGTAAATTATGCCTGTGCAGTGTCAGTGACCTGACCAAATAGGCATTATAGAGCTGTATAGGGGAGATTTCTTTTAAAGGGTGTGGGGGCTAAGCCCTCCATATCTCTTGCCGCTTTCATTTTTAGGTCTCGCCTAGACAGCGCAAGCGCTGTCGTAAGACTTACAGTAAACACAAATATGTAGGGTAATTTCTCCTGTCGGTTGTCATTGGTTGATTCTGGCATTGGTCTTCTTATCTGGCTTATGGTTGGCTTTTGGTCTGACACGTCACTTCCGTTTGCCTTCGTTTTGCAGGAAGCAGCACCAACTACAGTTTAGTTCCTCTGCTGGCTGTTATCTTTCATTTAGGGACTACTTGTTTTCTTTGCTGCTCCTGAAGTTTGCACACTGCTGCCGCTGGCACATCTGCCAGCTTCCTGGCCTCACCCGAATCCTTGCTCCACCTCTATGTACCCGGGACCGACGCTTTGCCACTCCCCGCGCTACTCTCGGACAACCGCCTCAAATGGTTGTATGTTGTGGGGTTGATACCAAATTAGTGCAATAAGTAAACAACACGTTGCAGTTTGTATCAGCTTGAACATCAAACACGTGATTTTGTGCGTACTCGAAGTGCTTGCAACCCTTTTGTCCAGCAGGGCGCAGTACCATGATGACCTGGACTTCCCTCTCACTGGTGCAGCCATCTTGCTCAGCTCCCCAGGTCCCTCCGTCCCGGAGGGGTCCTTGCACCAGATTTACTTCGTGAAGTTGCGAAATACTTGCCCTGGCCAAGACCTGCACCAGGGCCAGCTAGGTCTGCTTTACCACCTTCTTCTGACTGGACCCTCGCTCCACCAGAATTTCTTGTCCAATACATTTGCGCCCTGGTAGTGGCATCACTGCTTTTTAAACGAACACCGGTGGGGGACATAGTAGCATCCCCCCTCCATCCTGCTCAGGGTCGGTCATGCTTCCTCATTGCCTGGGGGCAATCCACTTACAAATACTGCTGCAGACACACCTGCAGAGGCTGAGCAGCAGGGGTCCTCTGTGAACAGCTTGACCCCCCACCCCCTCCTTGAGTGATCAATGCCAGGGGGGAGCGGCCACACTGATTCCAAAGCACACTTGATTACAAGTTATGAGGGGGCGACTGAAGCCATCAATACACCCTTTAATCCAACAATTACTGACTTATATTGGCACATTTGTAGCGCCCGAAAATGAAACAAAATCACCACTCTCAAGAGTGCCGTGCGGGGGAGGAGCCAAGCTCGCGAGCGTAATGGTCGCCTTTTAGCTCGGCTCTGTCAGCCCTCCGGCCTGATCGTATATCCTGTATTGTATCCTGTCCGGAGACGACACATTATCGAAGAATTGGGAATATAACGCCACGCTTGTACTCACCGTTTGGCCCGGAGGCCTCGATGTGCAGCGGTTCTGAAGTTGTGCCTCCCGCAAGACCGGGGCCTCTGTGAAACCTGGACCGAGACCTAGCTGGTGGGATCCGACGACTGTCGGACCCGGTCAAGAGAGTGAACCAATGGTGAGAGCCGTTGTGCGAATATCCCGGCGATCCTGATCCGGGCCTGCCTTGGTCCCATGCGGCTGATGTGGGGTGAGATGCGGCGGGGACTGATTCTGTGGAGGGGTCCCCCCCGCCGCTGCTGTGTCCGACAACCCTGGACCCTTGCGCCCGGACTCCGCTTGTTGGGGGCGCCGGTGTCGATATAGGCGGAGACCCGCGTTGGGCGGACATCCTTTCTGCACCAGGGCTGCCACTGCTGGGAACCCCCCGGAGTTCTGTAAAGTCCTACATTTTTAAACTGTTTTTGAGAGTCGCAGAGGGTGGCGACTGGGCTGACCTCGCGAAATGGCTGCCGACCCTCTGGAACGTGGATCGCCTCGTGGCGGCGGGCTTGGGTTGCCTGATTGCGCGGGGTCCGGACTGGTGTGCGTGAGCTTACGGTCAGTGATATCCTGGATGCTCTGAGATCCCTGCGCGCATTTCTGGCCCCCGATGCCCCTGTGAGCTCGCCACGATCTGCCGCCATTTTGAGCAGCCGTTTCTTCTTGCCCCCCTCTTGTTTCAGAGACTCCATTGCCTCGCCCCCCTCGACTGTTGCAAGTGTCGCTGCCGCTGATCGACGATCATTTTGTGTGCCAGTGACTTTGGAGCTTCCTGCTTGTCGAGGTTTTGACTCCGGGGACTTGGACACTGTGCCGCGGCCCAGTCCGGCTTGGACGCCTAGGAATACTGGTGGACTGCCGCCAGTTTCTGCATCGATGACTTCGCCTTTTCCTACTGCAGAGAACCCCTCACGTTTCCGAACGGCGAAACTGAACTCCGGTTTTTCATCACCCGTGCTGCTATTGCTGCTACATTTGGACTCTCTACTCGGACTTTTGCTCACTTGCGGACCGATTGACCCCCCTTGTCTACATTGTAGTCGTGATTTTTTGCAATTGTGTATTTGTCTTGTATGGAGTAGCTTATTTTGCATTGTCATGTGGTGGGTGAGTTTTGTGGTTCGGAAGGGATGGGGGTGATGTGTACGACTCCTGGTGGATTATTGGTGTATGACTTTGTGGTGCAGTTGTTTTTACCCATAGCGCGGTGGGAGGTTCCCTCCTCTGTACGTTTTATGGCGCTTGAGATTGTGTCGTCCTGGTCTGTTTTTGCTGCGATTGTTTGGTTGGGCGGAGGGCTGCGGCCGACTGTATCGGTTTCTGTTCTCACGCTCCTCCCTCCTAATTTCCCTTTTTTATGTTTATGTCTCTTTTTGTCTCGTTTTTCTTTCTTTCTCTCTCTTGCTATATTTCGGGTTCTGGTTTAGGGCGACAGGCACGCTGTCTGAAGGGTAGGCCATAGCCTTCTACAGGGGTGCAGGGTGGGATGGGTGGGTGGGGTTCTATTTGTTGTTTGTTTTATAGTTCTATGGCCCTTTTGTATCTCTTTATAGTAAAGACGCGTCTGTCCTCGCCTCCCGTGGTATGATTGAGGTGGGGTTTGTGGTGTCGATGTTCCTCCTCTTATGGATCGGTTGTTTCCATATCGATTGCTGTACCATCCTTGTTGTTAAGGCTCCTGTTTTCTCCTGTATTTTCGCCACGGGGCGCCTGTTTCGGCGTGGTCTTCTTTCTTTCGTTTTTTGTATTTCATTTCCTTTTATTATATTTTTCCATCTTGTTCTCCTCCCCTCCCCCTCTTTTCCCCCTTCCCCCCTTTCTCCCCCCCCCCTTTTTTCTTGAGGTCGCTACGACGGGTTAATTTTGATGTGATGTTTATCCGATCCCTTTGTTCTGGCTCAGCTGTGTGATCGGGTGGTGGGCGTATAAAGATGATAGTGATCGCGTGTCGATTGTGTCTACAGTATCCCTTTCTCCCTGTGTATATTGTGTTGCCTCTCCTGTACTACGACCCCATACCCCCTTATTGTTGCTGAGCGTTGCTTTGGGACTTCGGGCTCCTCTGTATTGAAGCTGTGCCTATCGTACTCCTTATCCCCATATTATAAAATTAACCTTCTTTGCTCCTGTCTCTTGGCCGTCTGGTTCTCATGTGTTTCTCCCTTCTTTACGATTGTATTGCTTCTGCTCCTTGAGGATTAATTATGTGATGTTTGCTTTGGAACTTTTGACTGCTTTCCGTATTGTGGCCGGCCGATTTGGTTGTAGGCCTAGACTTGTATATCCTCTTGACACTAATAAAGGTTTAAAAAAACAAAACAAAAAAAAAAAAAATCACCACTCTCAGAGAAAAATGTACACTTCAATAACTGTTTCACAAGTTCCTGAACTCTAGAAATTCCCTTCAGCTCAGTGGTGCCACAATGGGAAGTGCTCTCGCCACTGTATGCTCCGACGTTTCATGGGGGCCCTCTGGCAACCACATTCTGCTGTTCCTTCTTGTACCTCCCAAAGTCCCCGAGCACAGACCACGCTGCGCTGCCCGTGTTCGAGTACACAATTTTATATCTGTGTTAAAGTGGATTTTCAGCAGTGGTTGAGAGTGCTGAGTGGACATAATGTGTATGAGCCACTAATTGGTGGACTGTGGTTTCTGATGCTTGTAGGTGGGCGATGCAGTAACAATGTATACAGTGGATGCGGCGAGGCTGACACACTGTTGAATCAATGCTGTTGAATGATACACATCGCTGGATATATGGTAAACAGAAGGTTACTAATATGGGGAGGCCCCCAAATGTTAGACTTGCCCCCTACCTTTGAATCCATTTAAGTGAGCCCTTAATATTTGATTGCAGCTCAATGCACGTCTTCATGTATCGGAGGCTGTCCCATTCCCGCTCCATAACTTCCCTCCATGTCTTCTTCACTCTCGCACTCTTTAAAATGTCTTGGTCCTAGCTATGGTGTAAATGGAATTCATCAAATTACAATGCAGTGTGCTTAAGTGTGCTCAGTTCACATAAATGCAATGTTGTATCAATATTAGTCTTAATGTGTAACTGTAGCTACCATATTAACCACCCATTTAATTTACAGAAATTTAAATTCACAGATTTTTTTTTGCAGCTCCAGTTACTGTTTCCTTTAATTTAATATAATTTGAGACATTGTTGTGTTTTCCAATTGTTTCATTTAAACCAGGATTTCATGAATTCAAAGGCAGGAACAGCCCTCCATCCTTCCAAGGTCTGTAAACTGGGTGATAAAATCTGCTACTTAGAGATAGCAGATGTGCAGCATGATGTGCTGTGTGCATACAAATATATATATATTTTTTATATTCTCTGTGTGTTGTATGAAGCAATAGATTTTAGTGAATCAACAAAAACAATACAAGTACAAAAATGATATTTGGTCTGACAAACCAACAAACACGTTTTTTTAACTTAAAGTCTGAATAGCAAAGAAAAAGGACATTAAATCAGAGGAAATGTCAGCCAGAGAGGTGTGTCATGCTCATACAAATCAATGGTACATTGGAAGAATGGTCCCAGTAAAAAGTTTATCAACACATAACATGCATAAATCAGAGAAAACTATTTAGAAGACACGTATCATAGTAAACATACAGTGTAATTTAATCACATTGAACATACATTGATTTGTAGCGTTGTTGTAACAATGCCAAATATATTCAGTTAACCTAGGAAGGAAAGGGGAGAGCGGGGAGATGGAAGCGTTTGTGATTAAAGTGAGGAGGTTCGTAGGTTTTTTGTAACTCCGCGAAGGATACCTCCTCCATTTCAGATTATAGGTTGCCCACCCATGAGAGCCCAATCATGTCCCATGTATCAAAGCCCTGTCTTGTGCTCATTGCACCCAAAAGCTCTGAGTCCCACAAGTGAGTCGCCTGAGTAATCCTGTTTCCCCATCCCAGTTTGTTAAGTGTTGAGTGCCAAACTTGGACCATCAGTGCCATTGGTCCCTCCAGGCTGAGACTGCGTGGATTGGCATAGAGCTATCAGAGATATCCCCTTGACTGGAGGACCATATGGTCCATCTGATAAGCAGGTTCAGCTATGGGTTGATAAACCCAGTGGTTGATAGTTGTCAACTGAGCCACTCTGTAGTGTGTTTGGATATTAGGCAAGGCTACCCCTCCATCATATCAACCACACATCAGTTTACTGAGAGCAATTCATGAGGAGCCTCTATCCCATAGCAGGGATCTGATCTCATCCTCTATGGTTTTGAAACAAGTATCAGGCATGGTGAATGGGGTGTTCTGCAATATGTAGAGGAAGTGCAGTTTTGAGTAGTGCTGCTCGCCCAGCAAGGAGAGTGGGAGTGACAGCCAGTGGTGAACATCACTTTTAAGTCAGGTCAGGGGGTTCTGTAACCTTTTGACATTAAAGAGGTCTGGGTTGGTGGTTATAAAGATGCAGAGATATCGGAACCCTTCTGCCACTATTTGAGCCTCACAATTCCTCGATAGATGCGTCACTGATCCATGAAGGACAAACAATTGATTGTGTATCTAGAGTATCTGCCAAAGTAGGTAAAGATGTTCAATATGCTGGCAATAGAGGACTGTGGATCCGCCACATAGAGAAGGATGTCATTGGCATATAACAATATTCCTTCTTCCCAGTTGTCTGTCCTGCAGAGGCCTGGAATCAGCAGATCTTGTCGGATCAAGGCTGCCCAGGGTTCAAGTATTAGAGCAGATATGAGCAACGATAAGGGGCAGCCCTGCCTTGTCCTTTACTGAGGGGGATAGACTGGGGACACTCTTTAGTTTACCACCACCTGCGCCAAAGGTTTGATTTAAAGGAGTCAAAGCCAGGACAAGAATTGTGGCCCAGAGCCCATATGCTTAAGCACAGCAAAGAGATAAGGCCACGTGACAGTGTCAAAGGCCATGCATGAATCAAGGGAGAAAACTACAGCGTCCTCATGGATTCTATGTATGCTTCCTATACTCAGTGGAGATATCACAAATTAAGAGCGGTGTTGCGACATGGCATGACCCAGTTTGGTCTGGGTGAACTCATTTAGAAATTAGCGGAATGAGCCAAAGGGCCAAAAGTTTGGCGAGGATCTTAGCCTCATCCTTTAGCAATAAGATAGGCTGGTAAGAGGCACAATATTCAACTGCTCTTCCCTCTTTGTGTATGATGACTATAGAGGCGAGATCTGGTGAGCCTGTGCTTCTGCATGCTTTTTTCAAACATCTTCAATAGATGTGCTGTGGAGGGTGCCGTGAGTTTATAGAGCTCTATTGGCAGACTATTAGGTCCCAATGCCTTGCTCGAAGTTAGGGCTCAAATTGCTTGTGCCACCTCATCCTCCATAAGTTCGCTATCGAGGAGCAGCACATCCTCAGGTTCAAGAGACTGGAGTGATCATTCCACCAGGAGCTCAAAGCTGCAATGTTGAGTGGCCACACTCTCTGTAGAATAGATACGCGAATAATAGGTTGCAAATGTATCAGCGATTGCTTGGGGTCACGGAGATACTCCCCACTATCTGAGTGTTGTATTCTATGTTCTGTCACTTTAATTACCTTTGCTCATGCTCATTACATTTGGCATGCGCTCTGTTATCTTTTATTATACATTCCAAGTTCCATTTAGAGCTTCTGTTAAGTTATCCAGTGAGACTGCAGTTGCGCCTGGGTTCTACATCTGGATAGATGTACTGCGTGCTGTGCTTAAATAAACCAACTGAAGAATTAACCTGTTTGTGGAATTTAATACTGAGCATGTGGTCGCAACCCACCAAATTGCCCTCTCTCGCTTATCAAGCCACACAAACAGTTTTCCTGTCTTGTCCCCCATTTCATATACCCAGTTTTGCACCGCCCTGTTTGCAGGTCAGGCGGACTTCATGGTCATCTCCCACCAATCGAGCCTCTAAGTCTAAAAATCTTTCTCCAGCGCCTCTAACACTGCCCTCTTGTCTCGCCTGTGCCCCACTATCAAAGAGAGGGCCTGCCCACTGATCACCGTTTCATAGGCCTACCATAGTGTCACAGCCGAAGTACCCAAGTGTTCGTTCACACTAAAGTATTGGTCTGATTTTTTGACAAATCCCTTCCTGCTCTCTGGGACCTTAATATACCAGGGGTTTATGGCAATTGTTGTGCTGTTAGGTGGAATGCCTACGCTCTTTTGTGCCCATATTGGGGAATGATCAGAGACTCCCCTTGCTAAATACTGCATGTCTCTAAAGGAATAGAGAAGTGGAGCCAGAGATACCAGGAAGTTAATTTGCAAGAGATTCCTGTGTGCTCCGGAGTGAAATGTATATTCCTGCGTATTAGGATTATGGGATCTCCAAATGTCAATCAGGTCCAATGCTGAAAGGAGCTCTGCCAACCGGGTCTGCGAGGGGAGTAGCTGCCTAGGTAGAAGACGGTCCTTATGTTCACACAGTGCCATATTGAAATCTCCTCGCAACAAGAGTCCCACCATCGGAAATCCTAGCATAACGGCTCCCAGGTCAGGCAAGGTTACGCCCTGTAGAGTTGGTAGGACATATACTGACAGGATCGATTGTTTACCCCTCCCATGTACCCGAGAGGGCCTGGTTTCTGCCTAGTTTGTCTGACCATATCTTGTCGATAGTGAGTGGCATCCCCGCACCCCTGGAGCCAAATATGTAACCTGCATGTAGGTTCATTTTGTATCCCCAATGGTCTGGTACTCTACTAGTGTTACCCATGAGGTTGGTTTCCTGCAATAGGATAATGTCAGGGGAATGTCTTTTATATAAATTTGAGCACTATCCCACATTTGATCTTATCCCCCAGACCGTGTACATTCCATAACATTAGTCGATTTCAGGGATAGACTTTCCTGCCATAATAATTTATTGGAATGGCACACTGTCCCCCGAACCCTGGGTTGGTAGAATCCCCCAGCTTAGTGGGCTGAGGTCGCCCGAGCATCATTGGCCATGTTAAGTGGAGTAAAGGGATGAATGACAACTGTCTACTTTGTTTCTTAGTATATAATAAGAAAAAAATGATTAAACACAGTAAAGTACCCTCCACCCTCTGTCCCCTGCCCCCCTAGAACAGACCCTCCCTCCCTTCTCTTTATGAACACATGAATAAGGTAAGAGTACTCTGACATATTCTTTGTTCAAACAATGGGATGAACTTACCAGTTTCCAAGAGCCTTTGAGGGACTGGTAGTGCTCATGAAAACTGTGGCTCTGTTTTAAAGCTAAGTTCCTACAGGACTTGCGAGAGTCCCTCTTATTCGAAGAATGAGAAGTGAAGGGCGCTCCTTTGCTTACACTGCAGCCAAATTGTGGAGCTCTCTGTCCAATAGAGTGCAGCTCATTGACAATAAACTTTTATTTATGAAACACCTGAAAACCTGGCCATTTGGCAATTAGCCTATTCTACTGTTGCCTAGATGTCACACATTGTTAGTTTGTGTTGCAGATGTTAGCTCTGGGACGCCTTAGTGTAGCCATGCCCTTTGCAAATGTGCATCAAATTGAATGGGTTACAGGGACATTGACATTTTGGGGGGCTAGTAGTTTTAAGACTAGCTCATGAGGTTGTGGGGAGGGACGCTGGAGGTATGGAATGGTTTCATTATCCTGCCATGGCTGCGTTCCCTGTTTAAAACAACTGGCAAGGTATGCAACATTATGCAGAAAACTAGATGCAGGTTATCTGATGGAGAGGGAAAGGATAATTAACAGTTCATGATAAAAAATGTTATATACAACCTTAAAGTAGTTCCTTAGAATGGATTAAACTGCAAGATTAGTAGGGGAGTAGTGTTTCCTACAGTGTACAGCATGTGAAATGACTCATAGGAACCCATTTAGTTGGCTATAAGTGGAGGTTTATTCGGTGGAAGAAATGCATTGTAGTTGCCTAAGCAGAATAATGTCTGGTCCAAGAGTAATTGGACTGACACACAAGGCTGTTAGGCTGTTATGTAGCATGGCTGGCACTTTGAAAAGAAAAACTAGCAATTGTTTTGCTCTAATTGCCCCATAGACTACAAGTAATTGCATTGGGATCATACTGTTCAATCTTTAGGAAGCATTGTTAATTCTTGGATGAGACTTCAGTTTAATGATGGATTATCAGTTTGACTGGGTGATAGGACTGGCTAGAACAGAGGATGGTATGACAAATGCATAGGGTTTGCCTTAGCCACAGGATTGACTGTCAGGAGACACTCCAGTTGAGGGGCCGGTCGTTTTTCTTTCTATTCTTGGGCCTATCTAACATTTTCAAGGTTAGATTACATATATCTTTAAAGGATCTAAAACAAGAGATATATCAGATCATCAACCCTTAATTAATGCCTTTTTACTTGGTCTTTTGGTAGAAAGGATGGGTGGAGATTGCAGTACTGGAAAATGAGTGATAGGGCAATTATGTCTTACTTGGCAGACAATGAATACTGTTTTTAGGAAGATAAAGGGCTGAAGAAGTAATAAGCCTTAATCTAGAAAGCACTGAAAGGGTTCATTAGGTGGCAGGCTATTTCAAAGATATTAGATAAGTAAAGATGGGAAATACAGGAAATAAGAGACCTAGAATGAGAATTGCTTAAACTTGAAAAACAGTGTCTATTATTATCTCCTCTGAGGCTCCGGGATGATTAGAAGTCAATAATACATGTTAAAAGTTGGAGAATCATGCCATGGCATGGTATTTGGCTGTACAGCATGGAAGTTAGAAAGTTTTCTTTTAGCAAGGCAGGCAAATTGCTTGCATGGCTATGAATGGAAGAAGAAGGCTTAAAATGGACCAGAGTGGTAAAACAGAAGCAAGGAAGGGTAGTGACCCACAATGCAGAGCTAGTGCAAGTACTCACTACACATCTTCAATCTTTATATGGTTCATGATTTGGTGATCTTTTGGGGACATGGGAAAGGTTTATTGGTAAACTAACTACTCTCCCTCCTAGACTCATATGGATAGCACAGCGTTAGAGGAAGAAATACAATTTGAGATGGGAGAAACACCAATAACCCAGCTAAAGAGGGGAATAAAACTAAGGCCCAAATGGCATCACCATAGAGTTCTCCAAAAGACTATCAAGTAGCCTTGCACACCTATTCTATAATTGCGCCAGGCAACAAAAAATGAAATGATCAGCCACTTTACCTTTGAATTGTCACCAATGGTATGATACATAACTTTGGAAAATCTCCTGAAGACTAATTATTTTACAGACCTATTTCAATTTCAAACATTAAAACTAAAATCATTTCTGAAATACTCACATACAGGTAATATAGGATAGGAATTACACTAATTCATCCAATCCAGTCAAAGTTCATGCCCAGCATATCAACAATATTCATTCTTAAATGCCCATATTGTTGTTTAGAACTGGTATGGTCTGTAATGGGTCCATATGTTGTGGTTTCTGTTGGAATTAAAAAGGCATCTAAAAATGGCTTTTTTTGTTTGTTTGCAATATTAGAGAGAATGGATACTGATCCCCTATTTATGTGGCTCAGTGAATCTGCACTATACAGCTGCTATGGTAATGGTAAAAGGTATTGGGACCCTATTAAAGCCATTGTGTTCAGGAAGGGGTATTAGACATAGATGTGTGCTATTTCCAATGGTATCGTATTGCGTAATTGTATGTGTATTGTATACATCCGAAACCATCCTTACTCCAAAGTTTTCTCTCTTCACCCACACCTAACCCAAATACACTAACACAACAGCTCGCATTCAATCGCCTTTCATCCATTGCACAATTCAGAGCCTTACAACATGACTCATATGCTCCACAACCTTACTAACTCATACACTTTCCATCCTAAACATACACAAACAAAATAAACAACATGTCACTCTTCATAATCTTGTATCTCCATGTCTAATACCCAACAAGGCTACTCTGCAAAAACAACACAACTCACAACCTCACTTTTAACCACAATCTCCCCCACCTACACACAGAGACCCATCAGATTTGTTATTACATTTTACAAGGAAAATAAAGAGTGGTTTCTGGATGACAAAGATACACAAAACAGCTTGAAGAGTGGTGAGCTCTATTTTTAGACCTCTTTACAACAGATCACACCAAAAAAATCCATAAAAACGTCATTTCCGAGTTTCAAAGTCTGGATCAACGGCCAATGACCTGTTTATCCAATCCCATTTGTTCTGATTGTGCTGTTCAAACTGCAAAAAACTTGAAGATGATAGCATCAGATAGGCCAAGGCAATGGTGGTACCCAGATCTACTACAAATGCAGGTCTTGCCACATTAAGCTGGCATGTAGGCTTTATCACCTGGAAATGACATTTGAAGTTAGCCACCATCATGTATGGAAATTATAGAAGTAAAATGGTTTAAAATACTTTGTATGTGATAATGTCAGAATAATGGATTCATGACCCACTATCATTCCAAGAAGACATCATTGTCCCACACTAGTTGCATTCTGCTCAGTCAGAATTGCTGTTCCCTTTCCATAACCTTGCCATTACAGACCTCTAAGATATTTAAAATCATCCTCAGCAAATCTGGTTTGTGTACTAAAATTTAGAAAGATCAGAATGGTGGAAAATATTTTCAGGTTAAGGCATCTGAACTTTGGAATAAGCTGCCAAAATCCTTGAGGAAGAATGTGAACCTGCTGAGTTTCAGGAAGAGCCTGTAGATGAGTTGGACCCAGATTCTCCTGTGTGGCAGCTCTTTAACAGAAGGCAACTGGTGTACTGATGATTCAAGTTGCACCAAGATGCCTGTGGGGTGGATGTTGCGCTTTACGAATAATTAAATGCAAATAAAAATAGCTATAAACATGTGGAGGCATTGCAAATTGACAGTCTATTTTAAGTTGCAGTTGGAGAACTTGCCTGATTCAGTGAATTGATCACTGCTTGTATTTTTGCATTGGGTAGCCACTAATGTAATCGTCTGACATGGTTA
The DNA here is from genome assembly GCF_964261635.1 of Lissotriton helveticus. Lineage (NCBI taxonomy): Eukaryota > Metazoa > Chordata > Amphibia > Caudata > Salamandridae > Lissotriton > Lissotriton helveticus. Next base: position 231,007,824 of record NC_136072.1, on the reverse strand, counting down.
CTGTTACCACACTAATATTAGTAGCTCTGTATGATTGTATTGAGCATTCAGTAGCCTTTTTTTACGGACAAAAGTGGTCCCCCGACCTATTGGGACCACCTGTGGTGTAATAGAATGGTGCTCAAGCAGCAGTTAGTGTTGCTGGATGACATGATTGATTTGGGAAGGCAGGGAGAATGTGCCTCTGGCTTTATACATGTAGAGCAAGCCTTTTCCCATGGGGCCATCTGTAGGGAATCGCCAAAGCTTAATTTACTTGCATGACCCAGGGTGACACACAAATTCAAAGTATGTATTTAGGTGGGAAGGCCCACTTGTTTCTTCATGGAAGAGGATAAGAAGACTAAGGAGCTTTAATTGCTTAGGAGTAGAAACACCCAGAGTATTATCTAGTTCACTCCCTTGGAGCTTTTTTAAAGTGAAATAAGCTTAGTTTCTAATATTGTGTGGTTCGAGAACATATCCAAAAATGTTTCACTCCTCCCACCCTTCGCATCGTTCCCCCCAACTTGGATTGAAATTGGGGTTTGGTTGAATTTGGGAATTATTGACTGTTGCATTAGGACTGCTTCCCTCTTTCAGAGTTAGTGCATGTGACTGTTAATATTTTTATAAACAATCAAAGGGAGGGAGAGAGAAGATCAGTTGGGATCCCCCAACTTCTCAAAAATGGCCATATATAAATCAAAACAAGGGATGCCAGCAGTAAATGGTTAAAAGGCTGCCTGAGGCATACCTCCATCAACTGTATTCTCAGAATATTACTTTGGCAGCGTTAAGAACAAATGCAGACACTATATGAGTTTAATTACTTTACTATCCTTCCTCGCGGTCTACATGTTATTGCCTTCATAAAAGATGCAGAGACTTTCATCGGGACCAGCATTTCAAGGATCCCTAAGGATTCCCTAATCCTTTCTGGGTCAAACAAGTGGGGAAGTATCCATGCTCGCACATCATACTTCCATTCATACCATGCATATACTTTATGCCTAAGTCACGACCGGCGAAATCATCGGTGGGTTTCTGTAGAGGGATGAGAATAATCACCACCCCGCATTATGCTATTTGCTGAGTATACATCAACATAGACCACTTGTCTCTTGTTTACACCTTCAACCAAACACCTGTGTTTAGGGTCACATTGCATATGCAATAGGTGAATATATCTATGGACTCGTAATGAGTCCTGATATTGGCCCACTCTCCTAGATGATTACAGGTCACCACTCGGTCTTGCTGTATCTATGACACCTACATAAACGTAACAGATTATACAAGTCAGCAATCAAAAAAGCTAAGAAAAGATACTATTCAGACAGAATGCTAAATGTGCAAATAAAGAATTTTATAACATTCTCACAGACTTTTGTAAACCACATTGCCTCGAAGGAGTTCATCCCAGTACAGAATTCGCAGACAAACTGGCAAATAATTACACGACCAAGGCAGACATGTTAGACTCCTATTTAAAGCAAAGAAAGTCCACCAGCACCAACCATTTCCCAAAACAACAATCCAAGTGTATACTAACCTAGCCTCTACATTCCTTCCAACAAATTTCACACTATGAATTTATGGACCTTTTCAAAGCAAGCAGGCCTGCCGGCATCCCTTCTGACCCGTGTCCTCCACAAACCTTCAAGACAATTCTTCTAACTACATCTGCTGCTACACTAGTAAGAAGAATCATCAACAATTCCTTAACTACTGGAATATTTCCAGAAGATCTCAAAACGTCATACATGTGCCCATTAATAAAAAAACAGTCCTCGACCCGCTTAACCCCGACAACTACTGACCAATTTCAAATTAACCTTTCCTGAGAAAACTGATAGAAAGAGAAGCATTCGCCCAGATGTCACAATTCATTGAAGATAAGTCCATACTTTCAGACTTCCAAACAGGATTCCATCCAGGAAGAGGCACAGAATCTGCCCCTGTTGCAATCTAGGATGACCTTAAGAACATAGTTGACCGGAACGGGTTGCTACACTACTTCTCTTTGACCTCTCTACTACCTTTGATACTGTTGACCATGACATTCTAATACAAAGCCTCTACAAAGCCAGCATAGAGGGGACTGCGCTTGACTGGATCACATCCTACCTTCACAACAAAATTAATGTCATCCACACCCCTCCCCCTTTCTCGTCCAAACCGTATTTCACAAAACCAGGGGTCCCTCAAGGCTCTATCATCTCACCCATACTTTTAAACATTTACATGAAGTCATTAACGCCACTCATGCTATAACTCTGCAGATTACATACACATGCTCCTTAAACTGGAATGCCCCAAAGACATTGGACACTCCCAAATGTTCAGTTGCCTCAGAGCCATGGATCAGTGGATCACATGGAGGCATCTCAAACTGAATACTCTAAAAACAAAAATACTCAAGTGTGGCAGTGAGAAAAATGACGACCCACTCGCCGCCTGGCCTAATGACCTGGGAACACCACCTAAAGTATCAAAGGAAGTAAGAAACCTCAGAATTACCATGGACTCTAAGTTATCAATGAATACCCAAGTGGACAAATTAGCAAGATCAAGTTGTGTTACTATAAAAACTCTACAACGTATTTTCACCCAGCTGGGATTTCCACACGGGGTCATGGCTACTATTTCTGTTGTTCTGTCTAAACTCTATTTCGCCAGCAGCCTCTACCATGGATCACCGTTAACAACTAGGAAAAGACTTCAATGGATTCCGAAATTTGCTGTCAGACTACTCTTACATATAAAGCCACAAGCCCACATCTCCCCAGCTCTGAAAGCCCTACATTGGTTACCGGTTACAACAAAATCCACATTCAAACTGCTTTATATCGCCCACAAAGCGATTCATGGAACAGGACCTCTCTTCATCAGGAATATATCAAATACATTCAACAAAGGAACATTCGCTCTCGATTGGCACCTCACCTCAAAATCCCACCGTACAAGAAAAAAAAACATAGGTAGCACATCCTTCTCTGTTCAAGCAGCCAAACTATGGAACTCACTACCCCAAAACATAAGATCTATGGATAACTATCTTATCTTCAGAAGACTACCCAAAAGTTGGCTCTTCTCCACATAACCACCATACCCAAACATAAATGTACAGCATATCCCTATGCATATAAACATTTAATTTCATTATATATATGTACATATGTGTATTTCCTTGTCTAAATATGTATAGTAATTATGTTTTTAAATATATATCTATAGGTCTGCTTAACAAATGTACATATTACTTACGGTTAAAAGAAATATATATATATATATATAGACGCTCCACTTGCACCTGCCTGTCGCACTCCTTGGCTGGTGCCTGCTCGCCGGGGGTGCACCCGACCACAATATCAGCTCCAACGATCCCTCCCCGTCAATTTCAGGGAATCAGGTAGCAGCACTCAGGGGTAAATACACGGTAAAGTTTTTATTCGTTCACAACGCGCTTCCGGCACTAGGCCTTCGTCAGTGTTCAAAACAACAAAGTATCGCAAAGCCTCAATGCATTTTAAATCATCACGTGGTAATAGTGCATGACACAAAGATAGGACCATTAGAAGTAAACGCGGTCGCCATCTTTGAAAAGGTAGAGAATATTAAATGTTGTAATCCGCTCTATAGATCAAGCAGTATACAACTGTGCATACACAAATGAATTAATGGCAATACACATTATGGATCAAAATCGATCAGTCAAAAATGGCCATTTCCATAATGCCCACAGATGGGCTATGTACATTTGATGAGCCCCCTCGCGGCCATCGTACGCAAACACAACCTCAGCATAATCTCCTACGCCGACGACACCCAGCTGATCCTCTCCCTGACCAACGACCCCGCCGCCGCCAGAGCCAACCTGCACGAAGGGATGAAAGAGGTAGCCGAGTGGATGACGACCAGCCGCCTGAAACTGAACTCGGACAAGACGGAGGTCCTCATCCTGGGCTCCTCACCCTCCGCCTGGGACGACTCCTGGTGGCCTCCCGCCCTGGGCACCAGGACAGACCATGCACGAAACCTGGGCTTCATCCTGGACTCCTCCCTCTCCATGACCAGGCAAGTCAACAACGTCTCCTCGGCGTGCTTCAACATCCTACGCATGCTACGGAAGATCTTCTGGTGGATCCCCACCGAGACCAGGAAGACCGACACCCAAGCCCTCGTCACCAGCCGACTGGACTACGGCAACGCCCTCTACGCCGGTACCACCGCCAAGCTCCAGAAGAGACTCCAGCGGATCCAGAACGCCTCAGCCAGACTCATCCTCGACATCCCACGAACCAGCCACATCTCCGGACCTCTGAGAGACCTTCACTGGCTCCCCGTCAACAAAAGAATCACCTTCCGCCTCCTCACCCACGTACACAAAGCCCTACACGACCAAGGCCCGAGCTACCTCAACAGCCGAGTCAACTTCTACGCTCCGAAACGCCACCTCCGATCAGCCAACCACGCCCTCGCCGCCGTCCCCCGCATCCGAAGAGCGACTACAGGAGGAAGGTCCTTCTCCTACCTGGCCGCCAAGACCTGGAACTCCCTCCCTCCCGACCTGCGCCGGACCCAAGACCACCTCTCCTTCAGGAAGAAGCTGAAGACCTGGCTGTTCGAGCAGTAGCGGCACCCCCCCCCCCCCCCCCCCCCCCAGCGCCTTGAGACCCTACGGGTATGTAGCGCGCTCTATAAGTGCCACTGATTGATTGATTGATGCTTACTAATATTCTCGTTCACATACCACAATATCGCGCCCTGACTGGGCCAAAGCAGATTCTAATGCAGATTGAATTACGTGATGATAAACATTACAAAAGGCAATACATTACGAAAAAGAAAAGCTAATTGAAGCAATTTCAAACAGAATAAGCAATATTTACAATATTTACAACTGATCAATCAAGCCCTATTTGAATTTCATCAGATCAAATGGACTGCCAAGTCCTCATGTACATTTAATCCTCCTGGCATCTTGCTTTGTAGGTCAATTATATAACGCGACTCCCTCCAGTCGCCTAAGTTTGTGTAACCTGTCTCCTCCTCTAACATGGGCAGGGACGGAATCCAGACAAAAGTACGTTAACAGATCCCTGTTACGCTTGTGTTCCTTATCAAAATGTCTGGCTACAGGGTAGTTCACGTCTGCATTTTGAATTGCCATTTGATGCTCCAAAATCCTTAGTTTGACAGGATTCGTTGTGCTGCCAACATACCTTCTGCCACAAGGACATGTTAGACAGTACACAACGTAAGGTGTGGAGCATGTGAGGAACTTCACTATTTTTTTAGGTTGTTTAACCCCAGGTACATTGTACTGTGTTATACGCCTACTGCCTTTGCAGGCCTTGCATTTCCCGCAAGGATAAAAACCTTTCAGAGGTTCGGACTTGGATCTAGATGTGGTACCATCATGATGACTATGCACTAAATAGTCTTTAAGTGCCCGTGCCTTCCTGAAGGTTACTAGAGGGTAAGATGGTAAGTCTTGCTTAATGACAGTGTCAGTAAGCAGGATGTTCCAATGCTTACGCATGATGCGTTTCAATTCAGAAGCATTACGGGAAAACGTTGTAATCATTCTAAACGTCCCTCCGACAGACTTTTTGTTATCAGCATTCTCTGTTTTTTCTTTTTTGAGTAGTTCACTCCTATCCAAGTCGCAAACTTTCTTCATTGCCTGTTTAAGTACTCCCTCTTTGTAACCTCTAGTTTTGAATCTCTGGATGCTACTATTGGCTGCCTTTCGGAAATCCTGTTCCTTTGTGTTGTTCCTCTTTATCCTTAATAGTTCCCCATAGGGTATACTATTCACTAGGCTTGTAGGGTGACTACTGGTCGCAAATAAAGTCGAGTTACCAGCAGTCTCCTTACGAAAAAGCTTCGTGTGTAACCTGCCATCATCTACAAAGACTGTCAAGTCTAAATAGTTGACCTCAATTTGGCTGAATGTCCCTGAGAACTGCAAGTTGTTACTATTCTCATTGAGTACCGCAACATATTCCTTAGCTAGATCGACTGACCCATCTATAATAATAAAGAGGTCGTCGATGTAGCGGTACCAACATTTAACAAGTTCATTCCACTTTTTATTCGCTGGGGACCAGGCCACCTGCTCCTCCCACCACCCCACGAATAAATTCGCGAAGCTGGTGGCGGAGCAGGTACCCATCGCCACGCCTGTGAGTTGTTTATATAGATCTTGGCCAAATAGGAAGATGTTGTTATTCAGACAGAATCCTAGGAAGTCGAGCAACATTTTGTTGTGTTCAAAATATTTTACCGGTCTTGTTTCCAGAAACCAGGAAATAGCCAAAAGTCCCTCCTCATGCCCAATGCACGTATACAAACTGGTGATGTCTATCACCAGCATAGTGTAACCATCACTCCAAACCACATCTTCAATTACATTTAAGAAATGCTTAGTGTCCTTCAGATAGGATTTCAAACCAGTAACATGTGGGGAAAGAAAAGAGTCAACGTACATTGATAAATGTTCTGTGAGACTGCCCTGTGAGGCCACGATCGGCCTACCAGGAGGGTTCAATAGGTCCTTGTGTATTTTAGGTAAGTGGTAAAATGTGGGGGTAACTGGATTTGGACATCTCAAAAATAGGTTCTCATCACAGCTCAACATATCACTGTTATACCACCTCAAGATCATATCATGATATTCTTTAATACTGGTGTTATATACAGATGTATTAACTTTAGTGTATGTGCTGGAGTCATTCAACTGGCGTAAAGCCTCCTGTTCATATTGTGTCTTGTTGAGCAGAACAATGTTGCCCCCCTTGTCTGAGGGTTTGCACACCAAAGACGAGTCCTCACACAACTTTTTGAGTGCCAAATGTTGTTTATTTGTAAAGTTTTGTTGTTCATATTTGAATTTCATATTGCCCCTCAATTTACGTAGATCCTGTAACACAGCCTCAGAAAAAGTGTCTATGGCATCTGACCCCATCACGGGCATGAAGGTGGAAGTCGGTTTGAAAATAGTCGCACCCCCTTTCTGCTGTACTCCCATGTCCGTAATCAACTGAGTATTTCCCAGATTAGCAGTTTCATCATTGTCCAAAGATTCAATCCTAAGTTCTTCTAGAGACCTGATACCAGCCAGATCTCTAGAGGAAAGAATATTACCCTCCGTGTCACCGACAGCCGTCGGTTTAATTCTAGACGGTTTGGTTTTGAAGTACTTGTGAAGTTTCAATTTACGGGTAAACTTAAACAAATCTATCCGTGTCTGAGTGAACTCTAGATTTTTTTGCGGGCAAAATGTGAGTCCAAGTTTCAGGATGCTTTGTTCTTCGTTTGTTAGAATTTTCGAGGTCAAGTTTACAATCGTCAAATTATCTCCGTCTTCTTTTTCTACTTCTTGTAGAAATTCTTCCTGCTCCTTGTTAGGGGTGGCGAGCCCACGATGTTTGCGGCTCCAGCCCCCCCTCCTCGTTTTCCTCTTGGTCCTCTTTTCTCTTCCGGGGGTTTGCCTCTCCCCCCTTGGAGTTGTTGCTTTCGCATCACTTGATATTCCTTGTGAAAACCCGAGGACTCAGGGGCAGTAGATTGGCCAGCCTGGCCGTCTTCACTTGATGTCTCATCACCTGTAACCGATGATTCAGAGGTTTCTGGTACATGTTCAGTTGCTATTGGTTGTTTCTTTTTTAGTTCCTTTCTCAATTTGTCATACTTTTTCGAAAAGGTCAGAACTCTCCCACTATTATAATCTTTTTCATCTAGTTCGAATTTCTCTTCCTTTCTCTGTTTGATTTTCCCTTCATATTTCTTTAAGCGTTTTTTCATTGCTTCCCGCTTCTCTTCCAATTTCTCTTGATCTTCTTCTTTTGCTAGATCTTGTTCTATCTCTTTAATTTGCGTCAGGGCTTTGTCTCTATCACTCCATGCGAAGCGTACCAGTATTATCAGGCTTCCCTTACATGATTGGGCAGTGTGTTCCGCCCATGCATCTAGCAGTAAAGGGTCCGGATTCTCGTATGCAGGGATAGTGTATATTCTGAGTCCTCTGGGCACACGGTCTACGTCTATATAGTTCTGGAGAGATGTGGCTTCCCACCATTTTCTACACTCTCTTTCATAAAGACGTTCCAACTGTGATAATTTGGCATTTAAATCTGTTACGTTCTTACTCAGATGTTCTGGTACTTCGCCCTGTTTAGATCCAGCAGTCTTACTTCTATTTTTGAACATGCCTTGTTCGGCTTTGCGCCGCTCCGTTTCGCAGAACATTGTTACTTCTGGTCACAGCCGTGACCATTAAGTCAAACTCGTGTCCCCTTGCGCCAGCAACAATTCGACCTACAATGCTTGGTAATAGAAAGAGGTCTCCTTACCCGGTCTTGCCTTCGCGCGCTCCAATAAACCAATCTTTCTGTAAGCGCGGGCACCTTTGGAGACTCCGTTTCCCAAATACAAACTTTTTGTCGAAGTTGCGGTGCGACTGGATTACAACATAGACGCTCCACTTGCACCTGCATGTCGCACTCCTTGGCTGGTGCCTGCTCGCCGGGGGTGCACCCGACCACAATATCAGCTCCAACGATCCCTCCCCGTCAATTTCAGGGAATCAGGTAGCAGCACTCAGGGGTAAATACACGGTAAAGTTTTTATTCGTTCACAACGTGCTTCCGGCACTCGGCCTTCGTCAGTGTTCAAAACAACAAAGTATCGCAAAGCCTCAATGCATTTTAAATCATCACGTGGTAATAGTGCATGACACAAAGATAGGACCATTCGAAGTAAACGCGGTCGCCATCTTTGAAAAGGTAGAGAATATTAAATGTTGCAATCCGCTCTATAGATGAAGCAGTATACAACTGTGCATACACAAATTAATTAATGGCAATACACATTATGGATCAAAATCGATCAGTCAAAAATTGACTCTTTTCTTTCCCCACATGTTACTGGTTTGAAATCCTATCTGAAGGACACTAAGCATTTCTTAAATGTAATTGAAGATGTGGTTTGGAGTGATGGTTACACTATGCTGGTGATAGACATCACCAGTTTGTATACGTGCATTGGGCATGAGGAGGGACTTTTGGCTATTTCCTGGTTTCTGGAAACAAGACCGGTAAAATATTTTGAACACAACAAAATGTTGCTCGACTTCCTAGGATTCTGTCTGAATAACAACATCTTCCTATTTGGCCAAGATCTATATAAACAACTCACAGGCGTGGCGATGGGTACCTGCTCCGCCACCAGCTTCGCGAATTTATTCGTGGGGTGGTGGGAGGAGCAGGTGGCCTGGTCCCCAGCGAATAAAAAGTGGAATGAACTTGTTAAATGTTGGTACCGCTACATCGACGACCTCTTTATTATTATAGAGGGGTCAGTCGATCTAGCTAAGGAATATGTTGCGGTACTCAATGAGAATAGTAACAACTTGCAGTTCTCAGGGACATTCAGCCAAATTGAGGTCAACTATTTAGACTTGACAGTCTTTGTAGATGATGGCAGGTTACACACGAAGCTTTTTCGTAAGGAGACTGCTGGTAACTCGACTTTATTTGCGACCAGTAGTCACCCTACAAGCCTAGTGAATAGTATACCCTATGGGGAACTATTAAGGATAAAGAGGAACAACACAAAGGAACAGGATTTCCGAAAGGCAGCCAATAGTAGCATCCAGAGATTCAAAACTAGAGGTTACAAACAGGGAGTACTTAAACAGGCAATGAAGAAAGTTTGCGACTTGGATAGGAGTGAACTACTCAAAAAAGAAAAAACAGAGAATGCTGATAACAAAAAGTCTGTCGGAGGGACGTTTAGAATGATTACAACGTTTTCCCGTAATGCTTCTGAATTGAAACGCATCATGCGTAAGCATTGGAACATCCTGCTTACTGACACTGTCATTAAGCAAGACTTACCATCTTACCCTCTAGTAACCTTCAGGAAGGCACGGGCACTTAAAGACTATTTAGTGCATAGTCATCATGATGGTACCACATCTAGATCCAAGTCCGAACCTCTGAAAGGTTTTTATCCTTGCGGGAAATGCAAGGCCTGCAAAGGCAGTAGGCGTATAACACAGTACAATGTACCTGGGGTTAAACAACCTAAAAAAATAGTGAAGTTCCTCACATTCTCCACACCTTACGTTGTGTACTGTCTAACATGTCCTTGTGGCAGAAGGTATGTTGGCAGCACAACGAATCCTGTCAAACTAAGGATTTTGGAGCATCAAAGGGCAATTCAAAATGCAGACGTGAACTACCCTGTAGCCAGACATTTTGATAAGGAACACAAGCGTAACAGGGATCTGTTAACGTACTTTTGTCTGGATTCCGTCCCTGCCCATGTTAGAGGAGGAGACAGGTTACACAAACTTAGGCGACTGGAGTCGCGTTATATAATTGACCTACAAAGCAAGATGCCAGGAGGATTAAATGTACATGAGGACTTGGCAGTCCATTTGATCTGATGAAATTCAAATAGGGCTTGATTGATCAGTTGTAAATATTGTAAATATTGCTTATTCTGTTTGAAATTGCTTCAATTAGCTTTTCTTTTTCGTAATGTATTGCCTTTTGTAATGTTTATCATCACGTAATTCAATCTGCATTAGAATCTGCTTTGGCCCATTCAGGGCACGATATTGTGGTATGTGAACGAGAATATTAGTAAGCATCAAATGTACATAGCCCATCTGTGGGCATTATGGAAATGGCCATTTTTGACTGATCGATTTTGATCCATAATGTGTATTGCCATTAATTCATTTGTGTATGCACAGTTGTATACTGCTTGATCTATAGAGCGGATTGCAACATTTAATATTCTCTACCTTTTCAAAGATGGCGACCGCGTTTACTTCTAATGGTCCTATCTTTGTGTCATGCACTATTACCACGTGATGATTTAAAATGCATTGAGGCTTTGCGATACTTTGTTGTTTTGAACACTGACGAAGGCCGAGTGCCGGAAGCGCGTTGTGAACGAATAAAAACTTTACCGTGTATTTACCCCCGAGTGCTGCTACCTGATTCTCTGAAATTGACGGGGAGGGATCGTTGGAGCTGATATATATATATATATATATATATATATATATATATATATATATATATATATATAAAAAACCAACCCCTCTCTATGAGAAGGAATGAGCCGCACACAATCACGATGGAAACCGGCAGGTTTATTTCGTATTTAAAAGCGCTGGCATCTCTCTGTCCCTGATGCATTTCGGTCTACCACAGACCTTTCTCAAAGGGTGCGCCCGAGTCTTCAAAGGGGCTGGAACCGAACAAGACCAATCAACTGCATTTTAAATGTTTGCCCCCTGGTAGGCTTTTCCTTTAGCATTCTGGTCATCGTAGTTCAATCACAGTCCCAAACATTTGTTTCCCTGCAGTGGGTAATGTTTAAAGTTCATTCCGCTTATTTGTTTATCGTGATTCCTTTGCAGGCTTACTTTTGAAGTTTGCTGGGGCCATACACCATGTACAAGTCCTCGGTAGCGCCGCTGCCTTAATTGCTTTCGCAGGCTCCACAAGCGGTCGTTTTCAGGCAGTGATGGCGCACTTTGATGCTGGTGGTGGCACCACCTTCGTATTGACTTTGTCCTTGAATCGTTTGTATATTGTTTTGTATATTGATTTGTCTTTTGAATATAAAACTCACAAAGATTAACTATTTGTTTGCTTAAACTAGTACACGTAGGATGTATTTGGTCTAATGAAGATGTAGATTGCAAATACGTGTTTGTAAAATATTGTTGTTGTATATATGTATAGATTTTGTTGAATGTATTAGTGTTTCTTTTCATACATGAAAACAATAAGAAAATTACATAAATAATTGGATAATTCAAAGGGTATAAATAAAAGTACCCGAACAAACTAAGAATTAATTTTGTTTAGTATATTGTTTGTAAGTAAGAATGGTGTAGGCATTTTGTGTGTTGCTTGGAATTAGTAAAACTGCAGCACTTACTGTGCTAACTACTTAAGTAGCACTGTTAAACAATTTTCAGGCCTGTCATGGCAGCCTGTAGTGCAGTTTTAAACTGCCAATTCGACCTGGCAAAATAAACCTTTTGCTGGGCCTAAACCTTTCTTTTTAATATATATATATCAGTCATCTCTAAGGTAGGCCCTAAATAGCCCTTAGGGCAGTACACATAGATTTTGAACAAAAAGTATGACATGCGTTTTCAAGTTTTATGTGTCCTGGTAGTGAACAACTCCTAAATTTGTTGTCACTACTGTGAGGCCTTCTTCTCCCATAAGATAACATAGGGTTACCTTATTACATTGAACAAGTTCTAAAGCTTGTTTGGGAACAGGTAGAAATGTCATTTTGGACACATAGGGGCAGATTCATAGAACTAATCTGAGATAAAATCCTAAACTTACTTCTTTTGGTATTCACAGAAGGCATTTAGTAGTAGTAAAGTTAGGACTCCTAACTTCACTACAACTAAATGCCATTTGTGAATACCGAAAGTCGTAAAGTTAGGATTTTATCTCAGTTTAGTAGTAGTACATTTAGGAGTACTAACTTTACTACTACTAAATACCTTCTGTGAATACCTAAAGTAGTAAGCTTAGGATTTTATCTCAGATTAGTTCTGTGAATCAGTCCCAAAATAATTGCAATGTAAAATTCACTTTTATGGTAAAGTCAGATTTTAAGTCAGAATTCTGAAAATGCAATTTTTTAGAAAGTTCAAAACTAAGAAGCTGCGTCTATTACAATCAGCAAGGCTAGGCCACTTTGATATAGTAACAACAAGAAACCCTTACTGATTATGATTTGACCAACACTTTTATGCAGATCAATAAATTGAATTAACAAATGAACAAAATTACTTATACATTCATATGAGCTTATTGGTGTATAAACATTGAATAGAGATTAGATAGCATTCCACAAATTATATAAGCTTTTTAACCCAAATCGCAAAATAAACCTCAAAAAGACAGCAATACCTTTAAAAACATTTACAAATAACATGTAAAGTACATTGTACCAGTCCTGAATTCAATCAATCAGGTGTCTTGCAAAGTGCAATTACTCACCCCTAAGGGTCTCAAGGCCCTGGGGTGGGCTGAAAGGCACTGTGGTACAGTCGAGGAGCCAGGTCTTGATGGCCTCCCTGAATTGAGGCAGTGATGGTGATTGCCTGGGGGGGGAGAGTCAAGGTGTTCCAGGTCTTTGTTGCAAGGTAGGAGAAGGATCTTCTTCCAGCCATGGTCTTGCGAATGTGTAAGATGGTGGCCAGGTCCAGCTGGGCGAAGTGGAGGTCTCCGGTGGGTACATGCAATGCGAGGCAGTGATTGAGGTATGCAGGTCCTGCATTGTGTAGTGCTTTGTAGGCATGTGTGAGGAGCTTGAAGGTGATTCTTTTGTTGACTGGGAGCCAGGGGAGGTTTGTCAGGTGGCTGGTAATGTGGCTGCAGTGGGGGATGTTGAGGATGAGTCTGGAGGAGGCCTTCTTAATGTTCTGCAGTTTCTTACGGTATTTCAGGGTGATGCCAATGTAGAGTGTGTTGCCTTAGTCGAGTTTACTACTGATGAGTGCATGGGTGACCACCTTTCTGGACTTGGTGGGGATCCACTTGAAGAGTTTTTCAGAGCAGGCATGGCATATGGAAACAGGATAATGAGACGACATTGATCTGTCAGTTCATGGTGAGAGATGAGTCCAGGATGATGCTGAGAATTTGTGCTTGGTCTGAGGGGGGTTCCAAGTGCTGTGGGCCACCAGGAGTCATCCAAGGTGGAGGGATGGAGTCCATGATGAGTACTTTGTTCTTCTCTGAGTTGTGCTTGAGGCAGCTGTGTTTCATCCAGGTGAAATCACAACACAAAGGAGTCAGCAGGTATCTCTCAAGCATGGAGACTCCTACAATTGTAGCATGTGTAGGGGTTGTAACTACTGATTATTTAATCTATACCTGGATATTATTTTCTGGATTACCTTTGTGTAGTTGGTGAGTCCATACAACTCCGTTATTGCACAAGAGGTCAACGCATTTCGAACCCCATGGTTTAGGTTTTAACTTCATAGAATTAAAGTAATTTTCTATAACAAAATCCACATATTCATGGGTAATTAATATCTCTCAGATATAGTTAGTGTAAATGTTACTTCTCCTTTGGTGAATGTTGGCTCTTTTGTGATTAAATGGCAAAAAAAATATATAGAATGCAAGTATTTTCTAAGCTGGAGCTTGCAATGACCCAAACTTTAGTGATTTGCAGATTTTTTACAATTCTCGACTTAGGATGTTCATTGTTTAATTTGGACAGTTCACTTATAAAGTTAAATAACAGGCCTACTTTTTCACTGTGCCCGTTGTGTGCATGGTGGGCATTTTTCAATAACTGTTTGCACTGATAACAGGGAGGTCTTGTAGTGCAAGAAAACAAACAGAGGAATACTCTGAAGAAATTTTCAATGTATCCCATATTGTCATCTCAAAAAAAGCACAATGATATTTCAACTTATTCATTCCATTATAAACCTACTTGATCACGGCTCACAGTTTGGTTAAACATGGTGCGGCTTACTTTCCATAACTTTCCTTCACTGTGATTATATCGAAATAATGCTGCTAGTAATTCTTGAAATGCGGAAAAACGCATAGAAGATTGCTAAGAGGAAAGTTTCAATGTGTCCCATGCCGGCCTTTTTAAAATGCGTGATAATCTTTCAGCACGTTTGTTCCATTGCAAACTTACTTGCCTCACAGTTTGATTGAACGCGGCGCAGCTTTGTTGTCCTCACTTGCTTTCACAGTGAATTGGCTTCAAAAGGATATTGGAGCTTTTCCTTCAAGGGAAACAGTGAAATAATATCTTGTAATCTCTACACGCAGTAATACAACTTTTGACATTGTTAATTGAATATTCTTGTACAGTTATAATTTCAACGCAATGTTTACTTTTTGCTTCAAGTCGTGCAACTGTGAACTTTGCCTTTACTCTGGTGACGGATTTCTCTGTTCTGGTTTCATCTACCAAGTCCTTCAGCTGCAGACATGTAAATGTGGCTCAGTGATAGTCTACTCAATGAAGGCTGCAGTGTATATGTATGCCGCCTTTAGGCCTTATTAGAATATGCACAAGCTTTAAGCAATAGACTGAGAACTACTGAATCCTGGTTAATGAAGTCCAGTTCACTTTCTATATACACAGATTTGTTGAAATCACTCCGAGTTTTGAAGCCACTTGTGCTTTTTTTCTCTTTTTATGTTTGAGGTTCATTTGACTTGTAGTTCAGACACTTCATTCAAACCTCTAATAGTTGTATTGGAACACAATATAAGGTAGGCGGCTTTTTGGAACAAATTCTCTCATTGTCACCACCCCTAGTGTCGAGTAGGACTAACAACAAGAATGTCTTTTACAATCCTTTTCTGTATGTCCTTTATTCTCAAAGTGGTTCACAAGTAGTGCTGAGATGCCCTTACAATGAATTCTGGATTTGTGTTGTACAATCCTTTGACACATCTCCTGGTTGGTTTTGCCGATGTATTGTTTTTGGCAGGCTTCCTAAGGAGTGCTGTTATTAGCTTTTCATCAGCTATCTTGCCTTCAACATCCAAATATGTTATGCTCCTATTCCTCTTGTTAATGGTGAAGTTGATGTCTGGTGGTCTATTGTTCAACCAGGTATGGAACAAATAATGCCCTTTATCATAATAGCTTTTATCCGCGCAGTTGAAAGGACAACTTACCTAATGGGCAATTTTAAGAATACGGCGGAATTGTACAAAGAAGAGTGACTACTTACACAATGCTAATATTCTCTATGAAAAATTGAAAAACAAATGCTACCTCCACAAGCTCTTGAAACAATCTCTCAAGAGAGACTGGTTTGCACCCAGGGAATGCTTTTTGGAAAAGAAGAATTGAATAATATCTGAGCGACTGGTCTGTTTTCCACATACTGTCCCCAAACACATCATTTATAAAAAAATATATTTCAAAACTGGCATCTGATTTCAAAATTGGACAGCACTTTTGAGCACCCTCTATTTACACTCAAGAAAACTGCATGGTTAGACAAACAACTTGTTCGGACATACACTCCTTTCCCTGCAAATAGCTATTTCAGTCAACATTGGATGCTATCTCCATTAGAAGGGTACCTTAAATGTGGCACATATGTGGCCTGTAACCAAGTAATAGAAAGGACTGAATTCCAGCTAGAGAGCATTAAGTGGTGACACTATGCATTTTCAAACTGCTGTATGAAGAATTACATTTATGGCATTATTTTCACCTGTCCAAAAAAGTGCATCGGCAAAACCAACCAGGAGATATGTCAAAGGACTATACAAATCAACTGGGGATCCCACGGTGCATGGGAGTGAGTCTGCGCTGTTGGCAGAGGGGGAAGCCCACAAGGCCCATGAGATTTTGCAGCTGGGAGCTGCCAACATCACCAGCTCATGCTCGGATACCTCAACAGCCGCCTCAACTTCTACACTCCCACTCACCAGCTGGGATCGTCCAGCCACGCCCTCGCCGCTGTCCCCCGCATCCGAAGAGCCACAACAGGAGGAAGGTCCTTCTCCCACCTGGCCGCCAAGACCTGGAATTCCCTCCCGACCCACCTCCGCCTGACCCTAGTCCACCTCGCCTTCAGGAAGCAGCTCAAGACCTGGCTGTTCGAGCAGTAGCGGACCCCCCTCCCCAGCGCCTTGAGACCCTCCGGGTGAGTAGTGCGCTATATAAATGTTCTGATTGATTGATTACAAATCTACTGGGGGTCCTGCAGTGTGTGGGAGCAAGTCTGTGCTGTTGGCAGAAAGGGCAGACCACAAGCCCTATGAGAATTTGCGGCCTGAGCGCCCAACATCACCAACTCATTCCCAGAGGCGCTTTGGATAAATCTGCTGGGGGTCCTGTGGTGCAGGACATGAGAGGGCCGTACCCGGGCAAAGTACGGGCCAAGCAGAGGGTCGTCCTGTGTCCGTCACCAACAGAAAGAGGCGGGGCAGGGCAACAGTGTTAGTCGCCCACTTTGCTTCGGATTAACCATGGATTTAATGGTGCTTTGCATTTTTTCTCTAGTCCTTTCTTTTCCAGCCCCATATGGTTTATGTGCTATATGTTACTCTAGTCTTTACATGGTATTGACCTCCTCCCTATTAGGAGCTGAACATCATTTTCCTTTTGGTGGGTCTTTCTCTGGAGACTTTGAGGACTTTCTGATTCTAAAATCTGTAAGTATTTTGGTTGTTATCTAATGTTATTTCTGTGCCCTTTTTTCCCAATTTTAGCAAGTGTTGTGGTTGTGGCTGTCCAGTAATTGGTAAAAAGAAAGCCCAGGACCTGGCCCATGGTAATTCACTGTCTTAAAACTCCCCTTCCGGTGTAATTTGTAACAATGCCATGGACAGGATTGACGTTTTGTTATCATAATGTTAAGTTATTGCTCACAGCCCTCCTTCCTTCATCTACCACTATTGATGTCCTACTCCCGGAGCCATTAGAGACCTTCTCTACTCATCCACCTGCCAAGAAAACCAACAAATGTATCCCACAGATGTTTAGCAAATCGCGTAGGAGTACGCATACTCGCAATGGCACAAGTACTAGCAGTAGAGGTAGTGAAATAGAGACATTTTCCCATACCTTAGAGCAGACCTCAGATGCACAGGTAGCAGACCAGATGGATCAGGTTGAATGCCGTAATAGATATGCTGCTCTTTCAGTTGCAGAGAATAAAACAGTGGGGAGCAACATGTTTGATTTGGATGTCACAAGCAATTTAGACTTGTCTTTGTTCCATAGCTTATAGGGCATAATCGAGGGCTTTAATGAAGAGATAGAAGCCCTAAGAAAAGTGTCACATGACTTGGAAGGGAGGGTGATAAAAGATCAGGCTCTGTATGCAGCTACCCAGGCAAAGGCACTAGTTGGAGACTGTAAGGGGTCCCTGTACATTGATGACCAGCAAGACGCCCCTCTCCCCAGTTCTGTGTGATTGGTTAAAGGTTGTTGCCAAAAGTCAGTGGACCCCCCCATGGTTTCACCTAGCCAAGCTTTACCCAACCATACAGGAGGCCATAATAGGCATAGTGATAAATTAGTTGTACATAGAGGTGCTCTGCTGGACAGAGTCATGGAAAGAGAATCAGATAGGGGTGATGTGGTGCTAGATGAGGGATATTCCCATGATGCGAGATTTTTCTAACCATACGCAAAGGGGTGGTAAAAAATAGTTTCTATACTACAAATTGTGCCCTGAGGGAAAACGTTGAAATGTGTCTTGTACAAGTCCCCAAACTCTCCAGTGGCAGATGATAAGATCACTACTCACTTGAAACAAGTAAAACACGCCATTGCCATTCTATTATAAGGGATGATATTGAGCAGGTAAAAAGGATAATTACATCAGGGATGTTGAATGATGTGGTGAAAGTCTGTTTTTTTCATACAGCTGTAGCAGATGACCTGATGTTCATGGACTTTTGTACAATCCCACTTGCCAATACTACCATTACGATCAAGTATCGATTGACTTTGGATGAGTGCACCCGGACTGGTGGTTCTGCCTACAGGGGGGGTAGTTGGGGTAAGGTGGATTGTTGGTGGCCAGGGATGAAATCAGGAAGAGGGTGCGTCTCGTCTGGAGGACTAAGAAAATAGCTGCCCCTACTTTGAGGGGTACACTACCTAGACCCCCACCGTTTCCCTCCATCAAACACCAGGTAGCTCATCAGGGATGTTGAATGATGTGGTGAAAGTCTGTTTTTTTCATACAGCTGTAGCAGATGACCTGGTGTTCATGGACTTTCGTACAATCCCACTTGCCAATACTACCATTACGATCAAGTATCGATTGACTTTGGATGAGTGCACCCGGACTGGTGGTTCTGCCTACAGGGGGGGTAGTTGGGGTAAGGTGGATTGTTGGTGGCCAGGGATGAAATCAGGAAGAGGGTGCGTCTCGTCTGGAGGACTAAGAAAATAGCTGCCCCTACTTTGAGGGGTACACTACCTAGACCCCCACCGTTTCCCTCCATCAAACACCAGGTAGCTCATGTCCTGAATAGGAAAGTCCCTAATTGTAGTAGGTGAACAGGACAATAGCTGTGGAGTCCAAGGGCGTGAGGCCAGCACCGGCAGTAGTGATATCCAGGAAGCCGGTAGGTATTTACCTATGGACCAAAGTCTAAAATCAAATCCCGCCTTTGAACCCCAGAGCAGCTAGCTATTCTGGTATGGAATGTTGCCTGGATAGCCCGTATGCTTATATAGCAAGAATGGGGCAACTTTGTAGACTTCCATGATGTATGTCTGTTTCAAGAAACCTGGAGCATGACCCCTCCTTATAGGGGTGAGTAATCTTCCGATTGTATAAATGCGACCAAAAAAGGGAAAAGGAGACCATCTGGTATTCTAGCAATTTGGGTTAAAGTTACACTTCAGTGTAAAATCAAAATAGTCCCTGATGACTTTATGGACATCTTGGCAATTGATCTTGCCCTGCCCTCTGGGCTGAAAAGCAGAGTCTTTAATGTATATAATAGAATGGTCTCCAGTAGGGAAGAAACCAATATTAACCATGTTCTTACTGGATATATGGGTAGTAACCCCCTATTGGTTGATGGGGATTTCAATTGCACATTTGAGCCATTTGCATCCACTCCAACTTATTTGACATATGAGTGGGACAGAACCTGGAAAATTCCCCACCTAGAGTTACCCACCGATAGATGGACTAAAAAAGGAGGCCCTGTGTTTTCCCTAATGCTTCAGCATGGCTTGAGGGCCACAAACAAGAGAACAAATTCTGATCATCATGGTGGAATGACTTTTAACAGACCTGGTTACTCAAGCAGAATTGATAATTGCTCGGTCGATCACAGCCTTTGGCCTATTGTGTATGAAATGAAAGTGGTTGAAAGCTCCAATATTGAGCATAATGCCCTGACCTTATCATTATCCAGCTCCAAGGAGCCTGAAGCCACCACCAGGGGCTCTATAGATTTGGGGATGTTATCCCAAACTAATTATCTAAGAACAATAAGATGGGATTGGGTGTAGAAAAAAACCTGGGTCCTAGGATGTGTTATGTCGAAAGAATCTGAGGAGGTGGCTGTGCTGTCTAAACGTTCTAGAGTAGATAGACTGGAAAAGCTGTATTTTCTGCAACAGGTACTTTACACACAGATTAGGATAAACCTTGGACAAAGTGAAAAGGGGGGGGAGTAGTAAGCTAAGTTAGGGGGGAAAGCAGCCTGATGTAGTAGAGTCATGCAATCAGGAATGTAGGAAGGCCATGGATGAGCCCCAACAGGCAGTAAAATCTAAGTCTCACCCTGATTTGGTCTGATGTAGAGCTAGATATAGACAGGTACTTGACCGTGCTAAGACGAAATGGGAATGTTTGTTATGGTCCTCCCTTCGTAGCACCTTAGTAGATAAAGACAATAAGGTATTCTGGAAGAAAGCAGCTTTATGGCTGAATGGCCAAAGGACTGCCCTAAAGTACACTGTACAGCTGGAGGAGTGGGTGATCCTTTTTGGGGGTTTGTATGCTCACAGCCCTAAGGAGGACGAGAATGACAGTGGCCCTCTGGATAAGTCTCTATCAATGTTAAAGTCCTGGAAATTTCACTCAAATAAACCTATGCAGCGATCAGCTCCTGTATTCTAACTAGAGCACCTGGGCCTGCTAGAATCCCAAATGATCTGTACAGGGAAGACCCAGAAGTGTATAGTGCTTATATCAACTTGCTATCTAAAGCCATTCTTTTGGGTATGGAGATCTCCTCCTCATGGTAGTTGGCTGAGATCATACAGATTTTCAAGAAAGAGGACTGGGCAAATCCGGGAAGTTACAGACCCATCAGCTTAATAGACTCCTTCAGAAACGTTTCTGCAAGCAGATTTTGGCCCGCCTTCAAAAATGGATTTTAGAGGGGTATATTTTGTCTGACTTCCAGGCTGGGTTTCGTGCCAACATTAGTACCGAGGACCAGGTCATTGTATCTACTGGAAGGAAGTTATAGTTAAAGCGAAAGGGGGAGCTGTATGCAGCGTTCGTGGACCTGCGTACAGCTTTTAACCTGGTATCACTAGGTAATCTTTGAAAGGTGCTAGCAGAGATGGGGATCCCATCAAATTTACTGGATATCCTGATGCCGTTACATTCAGCAAACAAGGCCCAAGTTAGGTGGGGAGAGGAGGGAGAGCTACAAGAGCCCTTTATGATTCGACATGGAGTCAAACAGGGGTGTGTTCTAGCACCCACCCTATTTTCACTATTCATTAATGGGGTAGTAGGGTACCTCGACAGAGATGGGTGCAATGCCCCAAAAGACATAGGGAGAAGGGCTTCTACTCTCTTCTTTGCTGACAGTACGTTATTGATATTAAAGTCTCTACAAGGACCTCAACAACTATTGAATTAGTCTCTACCTTTGGGGTTCATTTAACCCTGAATGTGTGCTGGACTCCTCATATAGAGAAAGCACACCTGTCTCTAACTCATCAAACTGCCGATATACCCAAGATCCATTGAAGAACTGTGTCAAGAGAAGTGCCCTATCACTAGAAATCTACAAACACAAAAGCGTTAGGTTCAGCTATTTATGGAGCAGAACTGCCGGGAAGTAGGAACACTGACTGCCTATCTGTAACCGAACATCATTTCATTAGATCTCTTTTCAACATCCCGGCTAGCTTTCCACTGACTCCTATCTTTCTTGATCTGGCCGAAAGAAAGTTAATGTTTTGGTACTGTTTATAGACGATCAAGGAGCTTGCCCCCTATCGAGTGGGACTTAGGGATCTTATGGTAATGCGCAAGGTGAGTAAAATACCCTAGTTCTGTTCCCTTAGGGAACTATTGAGAAAATTGGAGGTGGAGGATTATTGGATTGATCGAGAGGCGATGTCATCAAACACGAAACATAGGGTTAAGGACATCTATTGGGAATTTGTTACGGTGGAAAATGTTTCTAATCCTCTGGGTTCACTTACTCAACAGTTCCTAGATTTGAAACCCTATCCACCTTTTGAAGATACCATTGATGAGATTGTTCCAACATTGGCATGGAAATTGTTTCTTCAGTTTAGGTATAAGACTCCCTACCGAAGTATTCATTAGCAAATGGTGTGGTCATGTTCTCTCTGATGTCATATGTCCTGCATGTAAAGTTAGTCCTGAATCTCTAGTCCCCCTGCTATTCTTTCACCCTCACTATGATAATCTAAGTGGATTGTTCCCTTGTGTAGGCTCACTGGTCCTGGCCATTACCTAGAAGTGCTCAGAACAGTTTGTACAGATATTAAACGAGGTGTGGTATTTGGCTTAGCTAATTTCTGAATGCCCCTGTGGATTAGATGGTCAAAGTACCCTGTACAATATTCCTAGTCTCACCGTATCCATTAATTTAGGTTTTTTATTATAAACAATATGTACTGTTTTTATATGGCTTTATGTAGATACAGGATTTTATGCTTTTAAATAGAATGATGTACTTTTTTGGGATTGGTGTCACTATAACGCTGATTTTTACAACGCATTCCGTTACATCGGAATTTTTACAACGCAGGATCCATTACATCGGATGCCATTACAACGCATGGCATTACATCGCAGATGCTATTACAACGCATGGCATTACATCGTAAGTATAGGTAAGTATACTTTTAAAAAAAATGTAATTAAGTTAATTTAATTAATTTAATTTATTTAATTTTATTAAAATACATTTTAAAATAGTAATTAATTTAATTTAATAAATTTAAATCTATTTATTTAATTTAATTTTAATAAAAATTGTAATTAATTTTAATTAATTAATATAATGAAATTATTTTAATTTAAATATGTTTAAAATTGTAATGAAATTAAATTAATTAAAATAATTTATTTAATTTAATTAATTTAATTAAAAATGTAATTAATATAATTTAATTAATTTAATTTAATAAATATATTTTAATTAATTTATAAATGGTAAATATAATTTAATTAGCCCTAAGCACAAACCCAACCCTGAACCCTAAAAACACCCCTGTACCCCAAAACCAAAACCCTACCCTAAAACCTAAAAACACCCCTGTACCCCAAAACCCAAACCCTACCCTGAAACCTAAAAACACCCCTGTACCTCAAAACCCAAACCCTACCCTGAAACCTAAAAACACCCCTGTACCCCAAAACCCAAACCCTACCCTGAAACCTAAAAACACCCCTGTACCCCAAAACCCAAACCCTACCCTGAAACTTAATAACACCCCTGTACCCCAAAACCCAAACCCTACCCTGAAACCTAAAAACACCCCTGTACCCCAAAACCCAAACCCTACCCTGAAACCTAAAAACACCCCTGTACCCCAAAACCCAAACCCTACCCTGAAACCTAAAAACACCCTTGTACCCCAAAACCCAAACCCTACCCTGAAACCTAAAAACACCCCTGTACCCCAAAACCCAAACCCTACCCTGAAACCTAAAAACACCCCTGTACCCCAAAACCCAAACCCTACCCTGAAACCTAAAAACACCCATGTACCCCAAAACCCAAACCCTACCCTGAAACCTAAAAACACCCCTGTACCCCAAAACCCAAACCCTACCCTGAAACCTAAAAACACCCCTGTACCCCAAAACCCAAACCTAGCCCTGAAACCTAAAAACACCCCTGTACCCCAAAACCCAAACCCTGCCCTAAAACATAAAAATACCCAAACACCCCAAAACATATACCTCAGTACACCAAAACATATACTCCTATACTCATACTTATTAAAAAAATTACTTAAATTAATAAATTTAATTTATAATATTTAAAAACATAAATAAATATTTTTATTTATTTTTATTTATAATTAATAATAATTAAATCAATTTTATAATATTAAATAAATTTAAAAAAAATTATATACTTACCAATACTTACAATGTAATGGTATGCGTTGTAATAGCATCTGCGATGTAATGCCATGCGTTGTAATGGCATCCGATGTAATGGATCCTGCGTTGTAATAGCTGCGTTGTAACAGCATTACGACGTAAAAGTTGCGTTGTAAGTGATACACACCACTTTTTTGTCTATTGACCCCTTGGTTTCTATGTTTTCAGGAAAGCAAATTCTGTACTCTAAATTATGTTGTGTGTTTGTAATGTATGTATGTATGGTGAAAGATGATCTTTATGATCAACAATAAAGTTATGATGATGATGACTTTAAAATACAAATCCATAATTCTTCCTAAGGTCATCGCAGCACCGTTTGTGAACCACCTTGAGGTAAAAGGACACATTGGAAAGGATTTTTAAATGGACAGTCTTGTTGGTTGCCCAACCTAACTGGAGGGGTAGCGACACTGAGAGAATTTTGACCCAAAAGGAAATCTACTCAATATTTTGTTTCAATACAACTATTAGATGCCAGAATTAAATGTCTGAGCTACAAAGACTTTAACTCTAAAAACATTCCCCCCTAGTTCTAACTGAAAACCATCCAGTCTCAAATTAATTTAACCACATACATAAAAAAAAGAAAAGAAAGCACAAGTGGTTTCAAAACTTTGATTGATTTCAACAAATCGGCCTTCATAAAAGGTGAACTCTTCATTAACCAGGATTCAGTAGTCCAGGTCTCAGTCGATTTCTTAGGGCTTGTGAATATTCTAATGAGGCCTGAAGGTGACAAACAGATATGCCAAAGTCTTCATTAAGTAGAATCCCACGAGCAACATTTAAATGACTAAAAACGCCAGGGCCGAAGTACTTTGCAAATGAAATCAAAACAGAGAAATCCATCGCCAGAATAAAGGCAAGAATACGTAGTTAACAATGTCATACATTTTACCACTTGCAGTGATTACAATATTTTATTTTTACTGTTTCTCTCTGAGGAAAATCTTCAAAATGCTTTTAAAACAAAATCACCCTGAAAGCAAGTTAGGATAACAAAGCCATGCCACATTCAATCAAACTGTAAGCTAAGTAAGTTTACTATGGAACAAATGTGTTTGAGGATTATTACGTTTTTCAAAAAGGCCGGCAGTGGGCACATTGAAACTTTCCTCATAGCAATCTTCTGCTTGTTATCCTGCATTACAAGAATCACTGGCGGCATCGTTTCAATATAATCACTGTGAAGGAAAGTTACGAGAATGAAGCAATGCCGTGTTCAACCAAACTGTTAGCCATGACAAAGTAAGTTTATAACAGAATGAATACGTTGAAAGATCATTGTGCTTTTTTTTTCAGATGACTATATATGATACATAAGCGATAGCACTCCTATTTTTTAAAAACCTCTGCCTTGACCCTGGGGTATTTAATAAACTAGAGGCCAATATCAGTCCTGCCTTACCCAGTTAAAATTCTTGAACGTTTTCTCAGCAGAAAATGGTCTCTTTTTGAGAAAACAAATCTCTTCCTTGAAGGAGAGCAATTTGGTTTTAGGCGGGATGATGGCTCAGAATCTGCCATGCTCATAGCCTTCGATGAACTTAGAATGCAGATTGATGGTGGCCAGACAGCAGCTGAGAGGTACTATTTGACCTCTGAGCTGCATTTGATATGGTGAACCACAGCACACTTCTGGATCGATTGGCTTCAATCAGAGTGCATTGCACCTTATACAATTAGATGCGCTCTTATCAATTGGAACGTTCTCAGGCAGTTGCTCTTTCACCCGTACTGCTCTGACTTTAAGATTTTGGAACAAGGAGTTTCGCTAAACTCAGCTCTGAGCCCGGTCTTCTTCAATATTTGTATGAGACCTTTGATCACTCTTACCAAATCATATAATTTCAGAGTGGTGAACTATGCTGATGACACTCAAATAATTTTGTCTTTTTGATAACAGTCAACAGGCATCTGTCAATGCCTCCCATAACTGCATGAACTAGGTCATCAGCTCGCTCAACCTTAATTCCCTTAAATTTAATGAGGATTAAAGTGAGCTCCTGTGCTGCTCTTCTGACAAAGTCTTGGATGCAATTCCCTCTCACTTCTGGCCAGTGTCATCTGATGTAGAGTTGTCACCCTATGAATCAGCCCATAACCTAGGGGTGACATTTGATAATAAACTGTGCATGGAAAGACAATATGAATAAAGTTGCAGGCACAAGTTTCTCACTACTTTAGGGTCTTCAGAAGGTTTTACCACTGTTGGCTCCTACTGCTAAAACACTAATTGTACACAGTATAGTTCTAAGCAGGTTGGATTATTTTAATGCTCGTTTGTTAGGAGTACTGGCCTTAAACAGACCTAGGTGGTCGCCTGCTTACAAGGCTATGAAAGAGATCTGCACTGGCTTCCGCTGCGACAGTGAATAGTCTTTAAACCTCTTTATATTGTCTTTAAACCACTCCAGGGCCGTGGACCTGTGACCGTACATAACAGCCTAAAACGATACTCCCCTGGGAGGTGTCTTTGCTCTGCTACAGCCAATCTTGTGTGTATTCCGAAATTCAGGAAGACCAAATACTTTGAGCGTGCCTTCACAGTTAGACCAGATAAAATCTAGAATCAGTTTCCTGCCTACATCAGATCCTTCACGGATCTAATGTAATTCAGACAAGCCGTAAAAACTTGATTCTATCCCAAGTAATCCCTGTTTATTTTTTAGCACACATCACGCCTGGTACAATTTTGGTTACAACATCCCTCTACCTCCCACTTTTCTCTCGTCCCTTGAGTCCTGGTAAGTCTTGCCTGAACCAGGATACCAGTTTAGCCACAGTAAGCTTTATAAATGGTTTACAAAAAATAAAATAAAAAAATACATTGAAATTTTCTTCAGAAAAATCCTCTGTTTTTTCCCCCTCACTACAAGTCGTACCGGCAACATTGCTACGAGTGCAAACTGTTTTTGAAAAACATTGCCCCACACCCATAAACAACATGCACAGTGAAAGAGTAAGCCTGTTTTGAACTTTATATGCAAACTGACCAAATTAAACAATGAACATCTTAGGTAATCTACTGTTTTCTCACCAGCCAGGAATTCTAAAAATCTGCAAACCACCAACTTTTGGCCCATCGCAAGCTCCAGCCCAAAAAATACCTACTTTCTAAATATCTTTTTGCCATTCAATCACAAAAAGGCAACATTCACTAAAGGAGAGGTAACATTTACACTAAAAATATCAGAGATATTAATTTCCCACGCATAGGAGAATTTTGGTATAGATAATCTCTTTAACACTTTTACAGTTAAAACCGGTCTTAGTTCTGAGGAGACCCCTAGATCATGGGGCTCAAAATGCGTCAACCTCTTGTGCAATAGGGAGTTGCATGAACTCACCAACTACACAACGGCAATCCTGAAAATAATATCAAGATCCAGGTTTTGTTTTGTCAGATTAGTAGTTATAACCCCCACACATGCTACAATTGTAGGAGTCTCTTTATTTGAGAGATACCAGCTTGCTCCTTTTTGTTGTAAATTTATTACAGTTACAATGTACTTTATGTGCTATTTGTAAATGTTTGTAAAGGAAATGGTGTCTTTTTTAATTGTATTTTGTAATGAGGATAAATAGCTCATACAATTTGTGGAATGTTATCCAATGTCTATGATATGTTTTTGCATGAATGAGCTCCATTGAATGTATAAGTAATTGTGTTCTTAAAAAATTAGGTCATGATAAATAATGTCTTGATCTGCATAAAAGTGGTGGTCAAATCATCATGAGTAAGTCTTTCTTGATGTTACTATAGTTTTAGAAAGGTAGCATTTTCTTGTCCTAACATTTTGGTGTCTCCAGCCAGTGCTCTGTGTCACATAACCTGGTGTTAGGCTTTGTGTATTAATCTCAGAAAGTGAAACAAAAGGGCTTAGATTGGGGCAGGATAGACTACTATGACAGGATGTGTGGGGCATAGCTGTTCCCTCTTCCGCTTGCACTTCAATAGGAGTTCCTTCCAGCACACCTAAAGAAACCTAACAGCAGTCTGTTTTATTCTAGACTTCTTGGAGCCTTAGTAAGGGAAGGAATGACATTTCCAGAACCAGATGTAGAAGCAGCATAGATGTTTTCCCCACTTCAAAGGCTGACACCAGGAGGAAATATTGGACTCTCAGAGTGCCTTTTCAGTATACCCCTGGACCTGTGGAGGACTTCATAAGGAATGCCTTGGTTCTCCAAGCATTGTCCTGCTGCTTACGGACTGCCTTGTGCCTCAGAGGACTGCCCTGTTTCTACTAGAGTTCTTTTCCCACAATACAGAGAGTGAGAGAAAAGTAGACCCGTTTAATGCTCCCTGTCTTACTAATTACACACATAAGGCAACTGGAATATTTAAAGAGTCCTGGGAAACAACCAATCATTGACTATTTGTCAAAGGGTTCTAATATTAATTTCTCGGATATCCAAAGATACTGGAGTAGACCCTCACTCAATTATCGTGACATGCTTCATTATCGGCGCCTATCCACACCCTGGTAGGATGATACCACCAGGGCAGACTCAACCAAAGGTGGATTGGGAGTTCTTAAATTAAATCTAACTGGATAAGCAGGGATCCAGGTGAAATGTTGCTCTTAAAAATACCTATAGGTATACCCAAAGGTCTCCTTGATCTGTTGGGTACCTGGGGTATAGATAAAAACGTTTCTTCTTCAATATAATCATTCATAAAAACCTCCTATATTTGTGCCAACATGTTTGGCCCCACTCTGAGGGCCCGATCGGGTCTGAGGCCTTTGTCAGTGCTGAGTAAATGTGTCCCTGCTTCTTTATGCATACACACCATGCACACTCATGAGGCCTAGGGCTCTCACCTCTCTTATTGTCTGCTCTTTGAGGAATTTCTGAAAGAAAAGAATGTTTCATGTGCTAGAGGTAAACTCAAATCATCATGCTTGGCGAAATTGAGAAATTCTGGTTCTCTAACCATGTGATTTACAGACAATGGCCCGTGTTTGATACAGATTTTAGCTAGGTGAGGGAACCTCCCTTCATAAAGAACCTGTAATACCAGTGTTATTGACGTGAAGAAAGACCCCAAGCGATTAAAGTCTGTGCATGTATAGGTTTAAGATAAAACTTTTTACACTTAAAAGTTCTACAGTATCATGTTTTACATTTAATTGTATTGATTATTATACATCCCAGGTGATGAGAAATGGATCTATTGTTGACTCGTGTTCACCCAGACGTTGCATTCATATTCTCTTCTTACCCTCTGGTTTGATGTTTCATGAGTCATGCGGTCTCCGGAGGGTAGTGCTGTCTTTTAGTCGCACACTTTTTGATGGAAAAAACAT
This sequence comes from Lissotriton helveticus, assembly GCF_964261635.1. Taxonomy (NCBI): domain Eukaryota; kingdom Metazoa; phylum Chordata; class Amphibia; order Caudata; family Salamandridae; genus Lissotriton; species Lissotriton helveticus. The sequence continues at coordinate 230,978,592 of NC_136072.1, read as the reverse complement.
ATTTATTGAAGAACAGTCAAACTAAGACACCATGTGTTGGACAGGCCGCATGGTCGGGCTGTCCCCCCTCCCCGCAATGGGGCCCGGACCCTGGCTCTCCCTGGATCCCCAACCAGAGTCCCCGGCGACCACCCGAAGTAACCTGCAAACCCTCCACCACAAGACACCAGCTCCGGACCCAGCTGGCCCAGGTCACCATCCGCACCCCGGCCTCGGCCCAGCCGCCATTTTGGGGTACTACAGCACGAGGCCGCGTGGCCTCAACTCGACCCTAACCCTGGGCCCGGCCGGCCCCGACATCGAGGCACCAACCTCCTCCCAGGAGGCAGAGTGACCACTTGGCGAGTCAATGGGAGAAGGAATCGTCAACGGCTCTCCTCCGCCAGGTGTCGATCACCCCAGGCCGCCCTGGGCGCTGGCTCCACCCCCCTGCTGGGTGTCTGGACTCCCTCATCCCGGACCTCCCGGCCCCCAGGCGCGAGGGTCCGGACATCAAAGGGGACCAGACCTATAACTGGGGCAGGGCCAGACCAGGAGGGCAGTTGTATCCTGGAGTCGAGAGACCCGAGAAGAACTCATCCGTGACTGGCCTGCTGGCGCTGCCGCGGCCCTCTGCCTCGTGAAACCATCGTCTTGGCCTGCTGGCGCTGCCGCGGCCCTCTGCCTCGTGAAACCATCGTCTTGGCCTGCTGGCGCTGCCGCGGCCCTCTGCCTCGTGAAACCATCGTCTTGGCCTGCTGGCGCTGCCGCGGCCCTCTGCCTCGTGAAACCATCGTCTTGGCCTGCTGGCGCTGCCGCGGCCCGACTTGCAGACTCGCCAGCTCGAGGATTGTGAGCTCACCTCTTGCCACCTCCTGTACCGACCCGGTACCAAGACTGTCCCGCTACCCCCTTTTTTCCCTACAGAGACTAGAAGTGAGAGGACCCTCGGGTCCGATATATCCTGTATCGCCAATATCCTTGCCCTACAAACCTTATATAAAAGTATTGAACTCAACCTGGTGTGGTGGCTGTTTGTGGGGCGGGAGGTGACATATCTGTACAATCGCCGGAGACGGTCCTCATCGGGGACCTCTCCCTCAGTAGTCGGCCGACCCTCAGGGTCCCCGTCTAACATTGGTGGCCAGCGGCGGGATCCGAACCTACGCATAATAGTACAGAGAGTCACTCTCCCCACGACACACAACCACCATGACAACAGAGAGCGGAACAACGGAAAAATTCCAGATGGAAAAATTGGAAGACTACAACCACCGGGAACTGAAGCAATATTGCATAGAACTTGGCCTTCCAACCACAGGTCTGAGCACAAAGGAAGACTTCAAACGAGCTCTAGAAGCTTGGGCAGAAACGGGTACGGCCGTACCCCGAACACGAACAACCGAGACGAGCCCCGCACCAATTGAAGAAAGAAGAGCGGGTCTCTCCCTGGAAGAGATCCAAGAAAGAGAAAAAAGCAGACTCCACGAATTAGAACTGGCCCGACTTCGCTTGGATGGAGAACTCAAACTGGCGGAACAAAAAATAACTCTGGAACACTTACGGCTCCGAGAGGAGCGAGAAGAGAAGCAAAAACAGAGAGAGCTAGAGGAAAAGAAACTAGCGTACGAACATGAGCGCAACCTCAAGGAACTGGAAATCCAGAAACAGAATAAAGAACTCGGGTTCCCCGAACGACTGACCCTGCCTGCCTCTACCGAGCCCAAGGTTCACATCCCCAAAGATGTCATCCGGGAATACCACAAGAACGATGATATACAGCAGTGGTTTAAAGCCTATGAGGTGGCCATGACCTCCCACCGGATTCCACGGAGCGACTGGGGAGCCGGGTTATGGGGGAGGTTTGTCAACGAAGGGCGGGACGCCCTGCTGCAACTCCCGGACCATCTGATGACATCCTACGACCACATGAAGGCCGCCCTCCTCACTCGATACGGGCTCACACCCGAGATGTACCGCCAGCGGTTCCGCGACTGCAAACGGATTCCGGGTACGACTTGGGTGGAGTACGTGAACTTCTTTAGTCGAGCCTTCGAGGGGTGGATCAAGGGCAACAAAGTGACCACCTACGAACAACTTTTTGACCTTATCGTATGGGAGCACCTGTCTAACAACTGCTTCGTGGAACTCCGGCAACACCTCTTGGACAGTAAACTAACCGAACCTCGACAACTCGCCGCCAAAGCCGACCGGTGGGAAAGCACCCGAGTTGGCCGGAACGGACCCAGCGAATCATCCAGACCGTACCCAGGGCCCCATCGCCCCCGGGGAGGAGGAGGAGGGGGCCAGGGTCGGGGGAGAGACCCCGGCCCCTTGTCGCCCACAAGCAGCCCCTCGACCCCGGTCGGCCGAGGGAGCCCGGCCATCCGGGCCGGTTTCCGGGCCAACGTTATGTGCCACAGATGCCAGCGACCCGGCCACTACGCCAGTGATCCCAACTGCCCAAAGAATCCGAACACTACCCCCCGCCAGGTCACAGCGGCCGCCCTAGGGGAAGAACTAATCCCGGACGACCAAGAAGAGTACGAGACCGACCCCTCTGAGTGGGCACCAGCCGCCATGGCGCTGGTCTGCTTGGGGGAGAGAGAGATGATTCCGCGGGCCCCCCTTCCCGCCAACGCGCAGAAGTACAGCCAGTGGGTCAACATTAATGGCCGCCGGGCGGAAGCCCTCCGCGACACCGGGGCCAGTGTAACTGCGGTCCGATGCCACCTTGTCACTCCAGACCAAATCCTGCCGAACATTCTTTGCCCTGTCCGATCAGCAGACAACTCAGAAAGTCTGTGTCGCATGGCCTGCGTCCCCTTCGAGTGGGGAGGAGTAACAGGGATGTTAAAGGTAACTGTCCGCGATGATGCCCCCGTGGATTGCCTCCTAGGAAACGACCTCGAAAGCTCTCCCTGGGCAGCCGTCGAACGGAGAGAACACCTGGGGATGCTCGGCCTCCCCGAATGGGTCTGCGTCACGACCCGGTCCATGACCGCCCGCGCGGTCCCCAGTCTAGAAGAGCCCGAGTGGCCGGAACCTCCTCCCGCGCTCATCCCAGAGGAGGCCGCCCCAGAAGCCAGTCCCTCGACCCAAACAGAAGAAGGATCCGACCAGCTTCGGGACGTCCCTGACCTGGCACAATGGCGTCAGGAGGGAGGCCCCACTCAGGAACAATTCCGGGCCGAGCAGAAAACATGTCCCTCTCTCGAAGGACTCCGGCAGCAAGCCCTGGCCCAGAGCACAGGGGATACCTCGGGGGCCCACTGGATCTACTGGGACCAAGACCTGCTCTACAGCGAGCAGAAAATTGCAGAGCTAGGAGCCAGTCGGGTACTGGTGGTGCCCCTTCGCTTCCGAGACTTTCTCCTGAACTTAGCCCACGATGTCCCCCTTGCCGGACACCTGGGACAGGATAAAACCTACGACCGCCTGGTGACCCATTTTTACTGGCCCCAAATGCGAAAGGATGTCACCAACCACTGCAGGGCCTGCCCCACCTGCCAGGCCAGCGGAAAAAGTGGCCGAAAAATCAAAGCACCTTTACAACCCTTTCCTGTCGTCACCACCCCGTTCGAACGAGTGGGAATAGACATTGTGGGGCCCCTCGACCCCCGAACAGCCCAAGGACACCGGTTCATCCTGGTCCTAGTAGACCACGCCACCCGCTATCCCGAGGCCATCCCTCTTCGGACTGTGACGGCCCCCGTGGTGGGCCGAGCCCTGATGGGGATCTTCTCCCGGGTGGGGTTCCCCCGGGAGGTCGTCAGCGACAGGGGCACAAACTTTATCTCCAGATATATGAAGTCTCTCTGTAACAATGCGGGGTCACCTACAAATTCACGACCCCCTATCACCCGCAAGGAAACGGACTGGTCGAGAGGTTCAACCGCACTCTCAAGGGAATGATTATGGGCCTAGAGGAACCCCTTCGACGCCAGTGGGACGTGCTACTTCCATGCCTCCTGTTTGCCTATCGGGAGGTCCCGCAGAAATCACTCGGCTTCAGCCCATTTGAACTCCTGTACGGGCACCCCGTCCGGGGCCCCCTCAGCCTAGTCAAGGAAGGTTGGGAGCAGCCTCCCCAGAAAACTCCCCCGGACATCTACAGGTATCTCCTGGCTCTTCTCAACCAGACCCGGCGGTTCCGAGAAACCGCCAAAGCCAATCTCGAGGCCAGTCAGGAGGACATGAAGAGATGGTACGATCAGCACGCATCCTCCATTGAGTTCGAACCGGGACAACGGGTCTGGGTGATGTCCCCGGTTGAACCCTGTGCACTCCAAGACAAATGGTCCGGACCCTTCAAGGTGATCGAACGCAAGGGGCCCGTCACCTATTTAATCGACATGGAGACTGCCCGGAACCCTCTACGGGTCCTCCATGCCAACAGGCTCAAACCCCATTTTGTGCGATCCGAACTCAGCCTCCTGATGGCTACCGATAACGGGACGGAAGAAGACTCCGAGCCCCTTCCGGACTTACTGAGGACCCTCGAGCGGGATGGCTCAGTGGAAGGGGTCCAGCTCTCCGAGGCCCTGTCCCCGGAGCAACGCCAAGACTGTCAAGCTCTCCTGAGGCGGTTCGCCTCGCTGTTCTCCCTCACACCCGGAGTCACCCCCTGGTGCCTTCACGATGTGGACACCGGGGACAGCCCTCCTATTCGACACCGGGCGTACCGCGTACCAGACCGGGTGCGCGCCTGCATCCAGACCGAGGTGTCCAAAATGCTGGCCCTAGGAGTGATCGAACCCTCCGACAGCCCCTGGGCAAGCCCAGTCGTCCTGGTTCCCAAGGCGGCCGCCCCGGGCGTTGCCCCTGAGCTCCGGTTCTGCGTGGACTATCGGGGGCTGAATGCAGTTACCAGGACCGACGCTCACCCCATCCCCCGGGCAGATGAGCTAATTGACCGGATGGGGGCCGCCCGCTACCTGAGCATCTTCGACCTAACGGCGGGCTACTGGCAGATCGCCCTCACCCCTAGGGCCCAAGAACGTTCCGCCTTCTCTACCCCGGACGGGCACTCCCACTTTAAAGTAATGCCCTTCGGCATGAAAAACGCTCCGGCAACGTTCCAACGGCTGGTGAACCAGGTACTGGCGGGCCTTGAAGACTTCAGTGCCGCCTACCTGGACGACATTGCTGTGTACAGCCATCATTGGACCGACCACCTCCGCCACCTGCGGGAGGTTCTACACGCCCTCCAGCGAGCCGGGCTCACCATCAAGGCCAGCAAGTGCCAGGTTGGCCAAGGGTCCGTGACCTACCTGGGACACCAAGTGGGAAGCGGGCTGGTGGCCCCCCTCCAGCTCAAGATTGCTGCCATCCAGGCCTGGCAACCCCCTACGACCCAAACGGAGGTCCGGGCCTTCCTGGGGCTCACCGGATACTACCGGCGGTTCGTGAAGGACTATGGCAGCATCGTGGGGCCCCTCACAGAGCTCACCTCCAAGAAGAGCCCCAAAACAGTCAACTGGACCCCGGACTGCCAATCGGCCTTCGAGAAATTGAAGACCGCCATGTGCACGGCCCCCGTGCTCCAGGCTCCCGACTACAGCTGGGAATTCATTGTGCAGACGGACGCCTCCGATCATGGTGTGGGGGCCGTCCTCTCCCAACTCAACACCGAAGGGGTCGACCAACCAGTGGCCTTCCTCAGCAGACGCCTACTGCCCCGAGAACAGCGCTGGAGCACCATTGAGAGGGAGGCCTTCGCCGTACTCTGGGCCCTCAAGAAGCTCCGGCCCTACCTCTTCGGCACCCACTTCCGGGTGCAAACAGACCACCGACCCCTGCAATGGCTGATGCAAATGCGGGGGGAGAACCTGAAGCTGTTGCGCTGGTCCATCTCCCTACAGGGGATGGACTTCACGGTGGAACATCGTCCAGGCCAGGACCACGCCAACGCAGACGGCCTGTCACGCTTTTTCCGCCTCAGGGAGGAGAGTCCCCAGGAAGATGGCTGACTCTCCCCGCCTTCAGCTGGGGGGGACGCATGTTGGACAGGCCGCATGGTCGGGCTGTCCCCCCTCCCCGCAACGGGGCCCGGACCCTGGCTCTCCCTGGATCCCCAACCAGAGTCCCCGGCGACCACCCGAAGTAACCTGCAAACCCTCCACCACAAGACACCAGCTCCGGACCCAGCTGGCCCGGGTCACCATCCGCACCCCGGCCTCGGCCCAGCCGCCATTTTGGGGTACTACAGCACGAGGCCGCGTGGCCTCAACTCGACCCTAACCCTGGGCCCGGCCGGCCCCGACATCGAGGCACCAACCTCCTCCCAGGAGGCAGAGTGACCACTTGGCGAGTCAATGGGAGAAGGAATCGTCAACGGCTCTCCTCCGCCAGGTGTCGATCACCCCAGGCCGCCCTGGGCGTTGGCTCCACCCCCCTGCTGGGTGTCTGGACTCCCTCATCCCGGACCTCCCGGACCCCAGGCGCGAGGGTCCGGACATCAAAGGGGACCAGACCTATAACTGGGGCAGGGCCAGACCAGGAGGGCAGTTGTATCCTGGAGTCGAGAGACCCGAGAAGAACTCATCCGTGACTGGCCTGCTGGCGCTGCCGCGGCCCTCTGCCTCGTGAAACCATCGTCTTGGCCTGCTGGCGCTGCCGCGGCCCTCTGCCTCGTGAAACCATCGTCTTGGCCTGCTGGCGCTGCCGCGGCCCTCTGCCTCGTGAAACCATCGTCTTGGCCTGCTGGCGCTGCCGCGGCCCTCTGCCTCGTGAAACCATCGTCTTGGCCTGCTGGCGCTGCCGCGGCCCGACTTGCAGACTCGCCAGCTCGAGGATTGTGAGCTCACCTCTTGCCACCTCCTGTACCGACCCGGTACCAAGACTGTCCCGCTACCCCCTTTTTTCCCTACAGAGACTAGAAGTGAGAGGACCTTCGGGTCCGATATATCCTGTATCGCCAATATCCTTGCCCTACAAACCTTATATAAAAGTATTGAACTCAACCTGGTGTGGTGGCTGTTTGTGGGGCGGGAGGTGACATATCTGTACAATCGCCGGAGACGGTCCTCATCGGGGACCTCTCCCTCAGTAGTCGGCCGACCCTCAGGGTCCCCGTCTAACACCATGTATTGTAATTAAAACCGATGGGTATTTTAATATGCTTATTACATTTGGTTTCTACTGAGCTCGACCTGTTGGTTTGCAGGATAACCCCTATGAGTGACTTTTTCTACTTTTGGGAGAAATTTTTATTGGAAGTCATTGTTCCGGATTTTGAATCTTAGGAAAAGATTTCTTTATTGTTGTAAAATGGTTCAGGTTTGGCCTTACTAGGTCCCGAGCGAGAACTATGTATCTATATGTAACCCGGGTAGGGAAGCAGGTGCATTCAATTTAAGCTAGACACTTGATTAAAATGGGAGCAGGATTGTAGGGAAACATATATGGTTTATTTCCATTTATACACATTGATGCTCAAGAATACATTCAGGTGCTCATGTAAGTGAGTAGGTGCGTATTGTGACTAAGTGAAAGTGAAATAAGAAAACATAACATCACATTGATAACATAAAGGAACTCCAATTAAATATGTACAGTGTAAGGGGTTCCTGTTGTAAGGGTCGACGGCGTTTCGATCTTTTAGTTAGTTAAGATCTTCTTCAGGACATAGAGTGAGCAATCTGAAATTATTATGTGTGGGTCAAAAAATTAAGGTAGGAAAGAGGATGAGTCTTTGTCCTTCATGTGCTGGTGGTCAATCTCATGCCTGGAGAATTGGATACATATGTGTTCCTAGGAGGTAACACGGTGGTGCTGATTCTGGGTGAGTAGCTGGAATGTTGTGTTAGTATATTAATCTAGAGGTCTAAGTGCTTCTTTTAAATGCGGTATCCAATCAGGTGATTGCAGTTGTTTTGTGGCTTCAGATTGGGATGGGTGCACCGTCTAGGTTTGAGGCGATTGCAAGTGGGGTGAATCGGGTGAGACAAGGGAACCATTCAGTCCCGATGAGGTACTTGAATGAATGGGCTCTGAGTTCCTGGCTGTTGTTCCAGTAGGGTGTGTTAGAATTAGTGATCCTACAATACCGGGACTTAATTGCGGCGAGCGGAGTCAAATAATCACCTTCCTGGTCTGCATGCTGCATTCACTGCATCTGCGGCCGCAGATTCTCGCCACGATTAAGTCACGGTATTGTAGGATCACTAATTCTAACACACCCTACTGGAACAACTGCCAGGAACTCAGAGCCCATTCATTCAGATACCTCATCAGGACTTATCGGTTCCCTTGTCTCACCCAATTCACCCCACTTGCAATCGCCTCAAACCTAGACGGTGCAGCAATCCCCATCTGAAGCCACAAACCAACTGCAATCAGGGGTGAGGAGATCCGCCTAAGATCCGAAGCTCGGCCGGCCAGTAAAACTTCCAATTGAGGTTAATATATTCATCCTGACGACCACAGAATTCCTTGAAGACCTTCAATAGGAGCTCAAGTGTACCGCTCACCTGATTGGACACCACATTTAAAAGAAGCGCTTAGACCTCTAGATTAATAGACATGCGCAACATTCCAGCTACTCACCCGGAAACAGCACCACTGTGTTGCCTCCTAAAAACACATACGTATCCAATTCCCCAGGCATGAGATTGACCGCCAACACATGAAGGACCAAAACTCATCCTCTTTCCTACCTCAATTTTTTGACCCCCACATAATAATTCCAGATTGCTCATTCTATGGCCTGAAGAAGATCTTAACTAACTAAAAGATCGAAATGCCGTCGACCCTTACAACAGGAAACCCTTCCACTGTACATATTTAATTGGAGTTCCTTTATGTTGTCAATGTGATATTATGTGTTCTTATTTCACTTTCACTTAGTCACAATACGCACCTACCCACTTACGTGAGCACCTCAACGTATTCTTGAGCATCAATGTGTATAAATCGAAATAAACCATATATGTTTCCCTACAATCCTGCTCCTATTTTGATCAAGTGTCTATCTTAAATTGAATGCACCCGCTTCCCCACCCGGGTTACATATAGATACATAGTTCTCACTCTGGACCTAGTAAGGCCAACCCTGAACCATTGTACTCCTTAAACACATTACAGCCCCAGGTTCGCATTTCAGGGTACTCTTGTTCTCCTCCACATCTTTGTTGTTGTAGGCATATGTAATATCTCATAAACAAAAAGAGAGTATTCAAAGGAAAAATAGGAGACCATCAATATGGAGCAAGGAACGACTTCACTTAAGGCGTTTTTTTTGTAAGAAAGCCCTCACTCACCACCTAGTGATGACATGCTTCATCATCGGGCCCCACAGAGGGGATCTAGCATCCCCTCTGTGTGCTGCAACGCCAGATCTACTGCGGAGCGGGTAGTGGGTAAGGACAGTGATGTGCAAAAGAATATTAAGTGAGTGATGTGAGGTTTAAAAAGTCTGTAGTGTATCAAAAACAATTTTATTAAGATCACTAAGGACTTATCGATAAAATGATGTGTCGGAAATGCGTCCACAATTATTCAAGTGGTAGTTTCCTTAAGTCAGTCGACATGTTTCAGCCACGAAACGGTGTGAATTTACCTGGCATTCTTCAGGACTTAGTGTGAATAAACCCTGGCGGTATGGACTCTCTAAGGTCCACCCTTACCTAGGGACGTGAAAGTGAAAATAAATAATGAAAAAGTGCAAAAAATTAGAAAGAAAAACTGTCTTTCTAATAACTCCTGGTTTAGGAGGCTTCCGAATTTACGGTTTCTGCACTTTAATAGTGTGATAATATCACACCATGGGTCACAGGAGGGGGGTGGAGGCGTAATCGGCACACCGCCCTCAACGCTCGGCACCCTCGGTATACCTAAGACGACCCTCTGCTGGACCCCGAAGAATAAACCAGGAGTTATTAGAAAGACAGTTTTTCTTTCTAATTTTTTGCACTTTTTCATTATTTATTTTCACTTTCACGTCCCTAGGTAAGGGTGGACCTTAGAGAGTCCATACCGCCAGGGTTTATTCACACTAAGTCCTGAAGAATGCCAGGTAAATTCACACCGTTTCGTGGCTGAAACATGTCGACTGACTTAAGGAAACTACCACTTGAATAATTGTGGACGCATTTCCGACACATCATTTTATCGATAAGTCCTTAGTGATCTTAATAAAATTGTTTTTGATACACTACAGACTTTTTAAACCTCACATCACTCACTTAATATTCTTTTGCACATCACTGTCCTTACCCACTACCCGCTCCGCAGTAGATCTGGCGTTGCAGCACACAGAGGGGATGCTAGATCCCCTCTGTGGGGCCCGATGATGAAGCATGTCATCACTAGGTGGTGAGTGAGGGCTTTCTTACAAAAAAAACGCCTTAAGTGAAGTCGTTCCTTGCTCCATATTGATGGTCTCCTATTTTTCCTTTGAATACTCTCTTTTTGTTTATGAGATTGACACTGGGGTGCGAGAGTATCCCACTACCCTATCTCTCTTCTTGTTGTGATATATTGGCATATGTAATATTGCTGGGATTGAAAGAGCCTCCTCTGAAGCCCTTACATGGTAAATTTGGTGCCCAACAATGACCCATGCGTCGCATGTTGTAATTGCTGGAAAGAAGCAGAAAAACAGAGTGATGCATGTAATCATTAAAGCTCCCACCTAAGCTGTGTTTTTATGTCTGCCTCATCGGAAAATGCATATCACTCAGGGCAGATATGTTTAAAGTGTCAAGTGAATCGCCGGATGTGTAAATGAAGCTCCTGTCTAGGCCGAAAAGATGCCTTTTACTACATCCGACTTCGTGCATGTACATCTTAGGAAAATGTTTCTTTTTATAGTAGGCATATGTGATATAACTAGTGTTAAAAAGGCCTCAGCAGAAGCCCTTGCACAGTAAATGTGGTGCCCTATAGTGATTCAGAGTTACAAATTGCAGTTGGAGGTGAGAAGCAAAAAATTGAGTGATGCACACAATCATTTAGGCTCCCGTCCAAGCCATGTTGCCACGTATTTCCAGTTGGACAATGCCTACTAATCGGGATAGATTTGTTTACGTATCGAGTGAATCACCGGGTGTGTCACTGCAGCTCCTGCCTAAGCAATGCCTTTTGCTGTATCCAACCACATGGACTGTTACATTCATTCTGATTCAAGCACTCTGTTATTATTTTACCCCTCATTATGCTATGGTGACTTACTTTGTTAAAGATGCAGCACCACTGGAATACCTTGAGGGTCCTCTCTGGCTGCTACTGGGTAATGGTTTAGGTTTGGATGGCGGTATTTACAGAGGCTGCCTTGCTGCTACCAGCGGCTTGCTTTGCACCCCAATGGACTGCCCTGCTGCTTGAGACCTGCCTTGTTGCTTGAACCCAGGGCAACCAGATTCACTCTAAGCGCTAGTTGGCTACATTACTATCTGATCTACAGGGACCTAACAAGCTCCAGAGACATTAAACCCTGTACCTGGCCCCCACTGGAGGGAGTTCTGACCTCCCTGGTGGTGCGTCCACAGTCCTGTATCCTTGGAAGTGGTTGCTCTCAACTAACTCTAAATATTGGGAACATTATCACCACAACATGGCCTGAAAACTGACAGAAAACCGGGGCCTACCTGTTCGCTGATCCACCTGAGGTGAATCGTGGTTTGTCGAGACTCCACAGTGTCTCTGGCTGTGCTCTTCTTCACAGCAGCAAATCCTGTTCTGTGGGACCTCTAAGCAAAGACATCTAGCCTTGTGAACCTCTTCTCAGCCATAACCTGAAGCTTCATCCCACTGGAGTGTCTTAAATCTTACGGTAAAAATCTTTACCACAACTCCGTCTGGCGGATCCCCAGTGACAAAGCTTTCTCATCAGACACTGCTGACTGCCTTGTCCCACTGAACTTTACCTTCTTAGGAACTTTTCTTCAAAACATTTTCTAAGTCTGAAGTTAAGGTGAGACCGGGCCCAATATACCTTTTGTATCCAATGCTCGCTCAATTGCAACCAGATACCAGCAGTTGGTGCTTTGACTTTCAGACACTTAATTAAAATACAAAAAACTTTAAAGATTCATAACTCTGGTCCTAGTGATTGGATTTATTTTGTTTTGATATAATTTTATTTATTTATTTATTCATAATTGTATTTATTTATTTATTCATTTGTCTAAATTAGTGTTGGTTTGTTCATGTGTGGGATTTTTACTTCATTACTCTTTGTGTGCTGCACAAATGCATTACATAGAGTGTCTAAGTTAATTTGACTGCTTTTATGACAAGCTGTTAGAGGGTGAATCACAGGTTAATTTAGTTACTTTTGTGGTTATCCTTGACATGAATTGTGGTTGTTGCTTGAGTATGGTTTTCAACTCTCAATCAACAGCCCAGTTTCTTACAGGACCTATTCTGAACGAATGAGGCTTGCATCTACTTCCTCCATGACCTCCTGTGTCAAATACAATTTCAGCACTCATAACAGTTGTCTTTCAGACACCTTCTTTGCATCTTCATACACAAACAACCTCCCCCCATCGAGCCCCTTCAACTAAACAAAGCACTACACTAGCCTCAACGGGTTGATCTCCACCAGTAGAAGCTCCAAAACACTTTCCTTACAAGGCAATTCCTGTCAGTTTTCAAACAATGGTTGCTGGTGCCAGTCTATTTCAACTAGGGTCATTAAAATATTTATCAGGTTACCTCTTCTGTCCTCTGTGCCCCTTTTCTATCCACTTCTCCCCTGGAACTCTTACCCCATACACTCCGTCCATCCTGCCTTTATGCTCTCCTCATCAAGTCAGCCAGAAACCTATTGGCCAGTTGCATCGCTCTTACAGGCCGATCTTCCACATATCCATTGATACTGTGGTCCCCAAACACCGGGAGTGTTCCAGAGACAAACCATGGAACCTCACAAGACATGTGCCTGGCTTGAAATATCACATTATACCTCACATGCATCTGCACCAATTGTTTCGACAGTCACAGCACATACTTGTCCCTCTTCGCTATTTCCTAATCACATATGCATAGCCTTGTTGTCTGCCACAAAATTGACTCTCCTGCCACTAAGCAGATCCCCCCAATCTCATGGCCGGCAGCACTTGAAAGAATTCCAGGAAGGCTAAGCTGTGCCACCTCTGTAACTCCAGCTCTTGCCATCTGTCCACACACCACCAATCTCTCTAGTACACTCTGAAAGGTTGTTCTGAAGCCACAACATCAACATCACTTCATTATCACATCACTGGAATGCTCCAAAAAACTCACACATCTACATGTCACTGTGCACACTCTCTGTTGTCCTGATCCTACGATGGGGCTTTGCCACAGTACTTATCGCAAAAGCTAGTTGTCTGCAAAAGTCCCTGCCCGGAGCAATGAGGCTGTAGGCAAAATGCAGGTGTCCTACTAGAACTTGCTGAGTGAATCTTAACTCATAATCTTGTCTCCTTACCAGTTGTACCATACTTCTCAGGTTGTCCTATTTGTCTTTAGTTAGGCATGATACTATGCCCCCTTAGTCCAGCTTGATCCCCAGGAACATTAGGCGTGTGCATAAACATTCTGCCTTTTTTCAGGCTAACAGCAGACTGCGTGTCCTCCACTGTCTAAAATGTGTACATCAGCTGTATGCACTCTCCTGTCATACATGCCCTGTCTACAAAGAGGACGATGCCAACCCCATTCCAGGACTAGGCCATGCAAGCCACTGAGCCTTCCATAGCATTGCCTTGTACATCGAAAGCTGACCTTCAAACTATGCCTGAAAGTCTTCACGGAATACCAGCAGCAGTCGAAATTCAGACTTAATGTCTAACTTCCTTATCTCTGTCCCTGTGCAACCCTATGTGGATGACTGCTATGGCTACATCAATGTTAGAATATTTGAAAAGAAAATTTGGCTTGGTCAATAAAGTAATTTACAGATGCTCCTATAGTCCTTTCTAGGAGGTGTATGAGGTAGAATTCACCTGCCAGATTTTTGGAACTAAAATTAAGGGAGGTATCCTCAGTTCCTCAATGGAAGCGGAGCCAAACGAGCCCACAGTGCTTCCCTTCTTGGCCTCTGTAAAAGGGTTGTCCCATATTAGTCTAGTCTGTCCTCTGCAAGATTCAAGTTTTCTACTCACTGTCCTACTGGTTAGTTAAATTCCTGCTATAATAAGGCTGCCACTGTCCCATCAGGGTATTGCTGCAGTCAATGTATCAACCTCTGTACCTTAACAGGTAGAGTGGCTTATTCCGGTTGTATGATCCTATTCTCAATGCTACTTTTCCATCATCCCTAACACTACCACAGACCTCCTCCAACGTGTAACATGGGATGTTTACTAGCTCATTACAAGTATTGGTGCTGAGACGTGGAAAGGTAGGAACAGCATCCTCCCATGATCATTTCAACCAACTCCCATCAGGCCGGATCTATTCAATGCTCCCATCACCCCAAGATGACACACACTGGAACAGCCGAGTATGGCAAGCACAAACAACTCACTGTGTGCACTGATGGTGTGAGCTTTATTAGAGTCATAGCCTGCAGCCCTAGTTCTTTGTCAAATGTTATGTTATGTTAATAACTTTTATTCGGCGCACAGCTGCCCCAGCGAAGGCAAATGTATTTGCCTTCTTCTTTTTTCCCTGATCTCTGGTTATCCGAACCGTCCTCAATTATGCCTCCATCTTCTTTATTCTCCCTTGCCACACATCAGCTCTTTTGGGTATTGTTTGCCCTTTTCAACACAAGCACATTGCCCTCTGTCCTGGGCTCATATCAGTTCTCTGTACTAAGAACACTGTTGCTTAAACATGAAATATCTTTAAAAATCAAGAGATAAGATAGGGAACAGTTTGTTTAATTAAACAGTGCGGCTGGGAGAACAGTTAATTGGTCTGAGGACTGTCTCAACTTACAAATTCACCCTACAACTGTTTGTGGTTCAAGCTTCTCTTTTATTGAAGATCCTCTCTGTCTCACAACCATGCTCGACTGCCAAAGCTAATAAAGGCCATTCTTATCACATCTAAGTCCTCAAACCAAGCCGCACTTCTCTCAAGTGACTTCTCACAAATTATGTAAGTGTAAATAGTAAATGCTTCCATCCATGTGTTAATGTTGGTAGGCACTCTAGACTATCTCACCAACTCCCTCTCTTCCACCTTATGTTATTCATCACACCTGTTTTCTCCATGGAACAGCTTGAATAGATCTTTATATTATTTCAACCATATTTTCTCTTTAGTAATCATTGACAGCTGCCTCTGTGGGGCTAGTTGTCACAGGTACAACAGCTTCAAAAACCTCTCAGACTCTATCCTGGTCCCAGTATTTTCACTACCTCTATCTTTTTTACTTTCCTTCTCCCTTCTCCCCTGCCACCTCTGCTGCTGTTCTACTGCACCCCTATCAATGTGTCCTGCTTCTGCTCCGTTATCCAACCCCCTAGGTCAACTGTATCAGTTCCTATGTCAACTCTTGACCACCTCTGCTCACCATTTGCCAACAACATGTTTTACCCTGCCCCCTCATCTCCAAAATCTAGTCTCACAAAGCTTTCTGGAACTTATTTAATATGAGGTTCTCCTCATCCCCACTCCTATTCACCCCATTGTTCTGCTCCTCTTAACCCATCTCCATCTCATCTCATTCTCCCATGTGGTCCACCAGTCTCCCCTATACTCCCATTCTATGTCCTTCCCACTCCTTCTCTGGCTCTCTGTTATCCTGGGCCTCTTCTTTATGGCCTTCTCCTTTCTTCTACTTTTTCATAAGACAGCTTTATCTTGTTACATTATGTCTCTGTCCAGCTCCTTTTGGGGCTAACACTAGCCCTTCTTCTTTGACCTGTGGCCTCTTCTTTGATCCTCATCCTGACCATGTTGGTGACTTTTGGTATTCCCACTGTCCCATAGTTGCTACCAACTTGCTCTACATCCCGTATTTGCCTTCTTCTTTTTTCCCTGATCTCTGGTTATCCGAACCGTCCTCAATTATGCCTCCATCTTCTTTATTCTCCCTTGCCACACATCAGCTCTTTGGGGTATTGTTTGCCCTTTTCAACACAAGCACATTGCCCTCTGTCCTGGGCTCATATCAGTTCTCTGTACTAAGAACACTGTTGCTTAAACATGAAATATCTTTAAAAATCAAGAGATAAGATAGGGAACAGTTTGTTTAATTAAACAGTGCGGCTGGGAGAACAGTTAATTGGTCTGAGGACTGTCTCAACTTACAATCAATCTGAAATGGGTTTATGTATAATTAATTGAATGTCATAAACAGTTCTGGTAACCCTTTTTTGTTTAGGAATGTGAATCGCCGTCTTTGGAGCTGTAAATTTATGTATTCAATGGGGAACCCAGGTAGGCCTTAACCTTGCATGGACACAATGCTGCCAGTGTGTCACTGCATGTACTGTGTGTGCTGTGCCCTCATTGGCTATGTATTCCTAACTTTATATAGCATCTGACCTTATGGTGTTTTGGAAGCACGCTTACCCCTCTGGTCATTTGTGCTTTATTGGGGCAATCTCCCTGGACCATTGTGGTGTCGCTGCACCTATCTGTGGGACTGATCTGGGGTTTCCTGTTTGCAATTTGTCTGTCGGCTTTGTGCCACCACACCTGTGACCTGTCAATCACTAACCTCAGGCCTGGATCTCAGAGCCTGCCTAACTACATATTTCTGAGTTGACGTGGAGTTCATAACAGGCAAATTTGTTAGTAAAATGGCAATTTTGTTTTTATATGTAAATATATTGCTATTCATTTTGATGTTGACTTTCTCAATAATAACACCATTGGTCTAGGGGCAATCATGTTCTCCAGTCCAGTAGAAACATCACTATCAGACTGCAGACCTTCTATTTCCCC
The DNA here is from genome assembly GCF_964261635.1 of Lissotriton helveticus. NCBI lineage: Eukaryota > Metazoa > Chordata > Amphibia > Caudata > Salamandridae > Lissotriton > Lissotriton helveticus. The sequence goes on along the minus strand of NC_136072.1, from coordinate 230,961,777 downwards.
CAGATTTTGCCTTATGACGTATCTCTTCTTCATGGAGTGCCCTATCCTCATCCAACCTCTCTTCCATTGCTAATATGACATTGGACATGCACACCCATGTCACTCTTCATAACAGGATCCCAGACAAAAAATCTGCATCTGTGCCCGGCAGTCAAGGTAGCCCTGCTGTAACACTGCCTTATACCTTCATCTGACTTCCCCAGTATTCCCCATCATCTATTCACTCCATGGAGGCTGTGCGTCCACTATCCCACTAACTTCCGCCTGTGGATTAACTTCTCTGTCTTTCTTGTGCACTGCAGATCTTCCATCCAGCTAGCATTAACAGTTCCCTGGTAGGGCTCGTAGTTCCTGGTTGCTGCTGCCTCAGCGGGAATGTAGGACTTGCTCTTTCTTAATTTGCATCCGTATTACAGATAGGAGTGGTACCATCTATGGCCCCCTCTGTGTCTTTTTTCATTTTAGCCTTCAACATAGCTCCCTGCTCCAAGAGGTGTTAGCTCATCCACCTACCCCAGGGGCGAAAGGAGGCCCATTCAGCTCCCCCCCTTATTAAGGGTTCATACATGGGCCTCCTTTGGCCCCTAGGCCATGCCTTCATTTCTTGGAGACCCCTGACCTAGAAGCTTTTATCCCCATGCTCCTTCCCCTCCATGTGGGAGCTGCATGCCAACAATGTGACCATCACTGAGGCCACCATTCTGGGCCTGTCTTTCTCAGTCTGTATTGTATGGATCCCTCTTCATCTTCTGGCAACCTACCCAGTGTGCAGAGCAGTTCTATCGCTGTTTCAGTTACTGTGCTACTTTGAGGCCTGTGGGCTGATTCCTTGTATGTCCCGCAGTCTAAAAAGTGAAACCAGCTGCACTGCATTTATTGATGATGTCAAGCACTGGCAGCCTCCCACCCTGTAATTATCCTGTACCTTTACTCTTCCTCCCCTCTTATGAACACCCAGGGAGGATAAGGCGATTAACTCTCTTCTACCAAGAGTCCTTGTTGCCTGTATTAATGTCCCTGTTTACCAAGCAACTTGTATGCCTCAATTCCCTGGGCCAGAACTGTACCGAGGACACTAGAGAGGAGTGCATTTTAAATAGGGATGCTTGGCAGATTTTCAGGCAAAATACTTACTTTATAAATTAGCTCAATTTATATCCAATGAATTCAAATTTATTATACATGGTTATCCTGAAATTTGGCGTGGATCTGCCCATCACGACTTTAGGTTTGGCTTTGCCTGATATAGAACTGTATATAGCGGGTTGCTGATGCCACAGCCGTATGGTATTGACATGTTTATGGTGATAGAAAAAAAGCAAGTGGGCAATATTTAGAACATTGGCGGAAGCTGTCGTTAGAACTACATGTAGCATGTGTTGATTAGGATGCCTGGAGCAAAGGGGTGTCCAATGTAGGTACAGAAAGGATGGAGTCAGGCCAAATATTGAGCATGTTCACATTTGGTGACTTTAAACTTTTTGAACTATGTTGGACACTCCTGCTACAGCATGGAAATGCAACCTACACACTAAAATTCGGGAATCCAAGCTTGTCTCTTAAATGTTGAAGAATCAGGAAAGACCACTTGATAGATGTCTATAACTTTTAACCCTGGTCTTCCAGATAATATTTTAAGAGAATTCTTTAATTTGGACCAGATGAACAGGAGTTCATTTTAACTTCTAGAAACACATGGGACAGCAATGCATCATACTGGATATTTTAGAGGGGGCCTATCTCCCTTTTTATAATAGGCTCCACCAACCATCATCTGGCCCTGCTCCTTTCGTCCAAGAGCGCATTGTCAGCATAGCCCCCAAAGATCATGTCCATTGAACAGATATCAGAAACTAACCTACAACATATTAGCTACATCAAGTGTTCTAGTAGTTTTAACATGTTTGAGGCATTAATGATTCTGCAGAAGTTGGAGGGCGATATAAAATAGGGGCTCCTAAAGTGTAATCCATGCCCCCACAGTAGCACAAGTACTACATTTTAACCACAATCCTCAGAATGTGAACTTTGAGTTACGCAGATTTTTTTCTCACTCTGCAATTGATTTTGTGCCATTATGTTTTTTATATTCATTTGCTGGCATCCCAATTCCCCTTCACCAATCTGAACACTATGGGGCAGATTACGATGAGTGTGGGAAAGCCTCCGATCTCAAGTCTTTCCAACACTCATTGTTGGTTTTATTTCTGAACACCTAACTACAATCTAGGCAGTCAGAATTGAAACTAACTGGTGATTCAGGCTGGATAAGGAGCCTATCGGGCAGTCGGAACCGGTCCATAATCCAAATGTATGGCGTTTTCGCTGTTGGAATTACGATGCTTGGTTTCCCACAGGTTTTCCATGCTGGGCTTTCATAATGCCTGTCAGAAAGCGAGTTTGGGGGCTCCTAGCAGGACCCCTTCATTCTGTGGCCTCTGGTTGGGGGTTGGGGGAGAACCTAAGGTGCCCCCCTGTTTATCCCTGCACCGTGTGGCAGGCACCTTGAGCTGCCTGCCATGTGGTGCAGGGATGAACACAATCTCCCATTTCTCTATAGGAGCTTGTGCTATGTCTGGTTTATCGCTGTTGCACAAGCTTCCCTAGATGAAATGGGAGTACGCAACTGCACCATGTGCGGTCACATTGTAATTGCGGTGTTGGGATCGCCGCCCGAGGTCGGTCGGTCCTGAGACCGAGACAGTGTCGGTCAACTCTGACATCGTAATAAGGCTCATACATTTTTTTCCTGAAATTTAGCTTGGTATGCTATGACCTCAGCAGTTTAGTCTCAATTGTGATAACTTATTCAGTGCACATTTCCACCTGGTGGGTGTTGAATATTCACAGCTGTTTGCTTTTTTGTTGCACTTCCTGTTATATTTAAAGAGGCAGAATTAGCAAGGCTTTTCTCTGGTTTAAGGCCACTCAAGGAAAAGAAAACCAGCTTTGTGTTGTTTTACCTTACTTTGCGTCAAGGGGGCGTCCCATGGTTGGTGCATGGTCCTTTCCAAATTACGAACCACCTTTCTGAAGGGATAGTTCCAGCTGCTAAAATTGGTAGTCGGGGCTTTGTGCCAAAATATAATTTCTCCTTGAGGCAAGTGTTAACAAAGAAAACATAGTTTATTTCTCCTAATGCTTCACTATGTAAAAGTGTGGTTCACTGTACAGTACTCATTCAATCTGTGGAAACTTTTAAAGTTGGGCTAAACACACTATTTTGTATTGTAAGGATACCCTTTCAGTATAAACACCTGTGGTAGACATTACACACACTATGGTGCAAAGGTGTGTGAGGGGCACTAGGCAGCCTGCTTGCGCGCAAATGCTTCGGAGGAAAGCAGCACTATATCTTAGTGTACATCGCTCTGCAAAGCTCTCTCCACCTACAGCGAGCAACTTGGAGTGCTCTGTTGTGATGCCCTAGTTCTGAATAAATCTGCTCCAAAACGTTTCCGAATTTATGGCATCTTCTCATGACAGCTTACATCCTCTTGTGCTTGGGTTTCTGAGGTGTGCAATTGCTTTCCACAGAGCGCAGGGTATACTGTCCTGACAGAGGCTTAGAACTGAGCTGTGTGAGCACGAGCTACCCCGCAATCTTTGCCACCTTCATCGTGGAATATTCACAGCAGGCAGTTTGCTGGTGGAGCACATAGTGAGGTGAAGCAGTTTACTGTACCACAAATATTTTACCTTAAATTGGACCCTCTGTGTCATAGATCTGCCCAGATTAGACATTACCTACCATTTTCTGTGACACAATTAAGTTACATTATTTCAAACTCAGGAATATTCCAGTCACCTTACATTGGCATTCAACTGCTTTTACCAGTTAGACATATTTTAATAACCAACAATAATGTAATGTGTCTCACACCATTGTTTACCTTTATTAAATGTTAATTTGTCATGATGAGCAGGTATGTTGCCTATCAGTTAATAACTTGGTCTAAAGGGCCAGCATCGGTTTACAGTTATTGAGATAACTTTAAAAAAAACAGCTGTCAGATCTACACACAGAGATAGCACTGATAAGATGCTTCATAGTTAATCTGCCCGTATGTTGCCGTTCGATAAGATATGGCTGTCAACGAAACGTCCTCTTATTTCTGTTCTGCATCTATGCGACATGTTATTGTGTAAGTATCAGGGTAGCTCATTCTGGCATTCCGTTGGAATTGGAATGGGACCTTGGCATGGCCAGGATTCCAGGAAAGGTGGTTAGCCTGGGCTTCTCGGAGAAGGAGCTGTTTTTACATGCATAATTAAAAATATGAATGTTTTACGTGAACCAACAGGTGCAGCTGTCTCCTGTCTTTACAAGAGCGGGACTTGACACTGGCGACAAGCGGGTTTACGGAGGGGAGGCCAGAGCTCTCGTTGGGTGCAATCAGCAGACGAGCCACAGATCGGGAGGGGCAGCGGAACGGTACTGGATAACTCCATCCAACCGATGGTGAGTAGCTGTCACGGAACAAGAAAGAGTTGTGACTTTGGTTCATTTTAGGTGAGAGCGGTTACAATTAAAGCGAGGAGCCAAGCGGAGCGGTGCCAGCGTGTTAGCACGAGGACTCATTGAAGCGGGCGCGAGAACATCGGAGTGCCCTGCCCGAAGAGAGGTGCGGGTGCATCAGCGCGAGGAGTCACTTCGAGCTGGCGCGAGCACGTTGAAGCGTTATCTGGATGTGCGCGCTTAATTACTCATGGAGCATTCACGTGACGGAGTGCTGCAACTATTCTGTACAGTACTCTGGCTTGGCATAGTATAGCTGTAATATTGAGAGTCACCACAGCAAGCAGTAAGTATGGATACAACAGTTTAACAGTGGTTCACACACGTTAACATTAATTTCATCTGCAAATCCAGGTCGGTACAATCACTGATTTGTACAATGTGTTGGTGTATATTTATTTATTTGCAGAACAATAGAATGATACATGTGTCTCAGTGATTCGCACACTTATGCAATCACTAAATTAATATGAACTGTGGATCCAGGTTGGCACAATCAGTGAATTCAAACACTGTGGTGGCGTACATATATGTATCTACAAAGTAGCAGAGTTATATATGTGGCCAGTGGCGACTCCTCCGTTATGGCGGCGGTGCATCGCCTTACTGCTTTCAAGCCGTGCAAAGTACGTAACATAAAATGATAATAACCTTAAATTATTATCATTTTATGCTTCGTGCTGCTTTGCTGGTGGGTAGGGCTCTCAGAGCAGGGCAGGGGAAAAGTCATTTGCCCACTCCTAAGTGCGCAATGCAGTGGTCGAAGTGGGCGGGATCGGCAGGGCACGGCGTGCCCCTTCTTCTTTTATTCTAAAGATTCTGTTCCCCTATTTTTTTATTTTGAAACTGTGTCCCAGGACGCAGGAAATCGCCTACAGATGAAGCTCGGCGTTCCTGGCATTTGTGACGGGCGGAGCGGCAGAGAAGTAACAGGACTTTGTCTTTTCCTTCTTGCCCAGGGAGGACCAACACAGTGTCCACTTCTGCTCTGCCGCTTCAGCTGACCCCCCCCCCCCCCCGCCCCCCCACTCTTTCCTTCTTTCCTCTCTTTCTGTCTAGCAGTTCTTCTCTTCCTGAGAACGGTGACTTCAAGATGGGGTTCTCACTCTTTCCTCCTTGCTTTTATTTGCTCCCTTGTGAAGTGGATCCAAAAAAGAAAAACACTTTTGTTGGAAATGTCGTATTTTTCTGACATTTTAATTCCAAAGTGCAGCATCTGGAATAAAAAGTTAAAAATATGAAAAATAGATAACTAACTAAATAAAGAAAGACAGAGTGGTAGCAAACTGGCCAGCTTGATTTTATTCACACACAAACAGATTAGCGCCACTTTTACAGAGTTTGCCAGTGAAGCGCTATTTTTGTTTTCTTGTTTTTGTTTTCCCATGACTTGGAACTAGTGCACCAATCCTGGAGGTACTGCAATGTGTGCATTGGAAAACAAAATGTGTACTGCGGCTCTGCGTCCAGGGAAGTGGTATTTTTACCATACTGGTTACGTCTTGTAAGGATATAAGCAATGGACATTGAAATGGGTCCATTCAGGGCCCTGTAGTCATGTCCTGAACTTTTCAGGTAATAGCACTCACTAATTTCTGAATAGTGAGTGTAAAAGCGTTAAGGTAACCATGTCATTCCTGCTTACATTTCACATGGTTTGCAAAATTTTGCATTCCCTATGAGTGTTTGCTTTTTCCAGGATGTTGTTATTTTTTTTTTTGTAGGCCGCAAATTGCTCTTGTCTAGTGCGTAATTTATATTGAGTCGCATCCAGGTGTTTATAGCCGGCAAAAAGTGGGTTGTAGTTTAAGGCAGTGTGAGTTTTTCACAGTGTGGCAGTATGGTGTTCAGTGGGGGAGAGGGTGTGGCACCATGGCCAGAGCTGCTGAATTTGGAACTTGGGAACCAGGTTCAGCCTTAAAACCCAGTCCACCAGGCCACTCTCCTGAGAGAGAACAATCCCATGCTAGACCTTAGAAGGCTTCGTAAGACCTTAGAAGCCCTGGTGTCATAGCACCAGCAGGTGGATCCTAGCATAACAATTGTAGGTTAACCTTCAAAGCTTGACCACCACTATCTATACTGAAGTACACCTCCAGTCTTGCGGGTAGGCCTATTAAGTAGCACACACTTGAACAACAGTGACCCTGTCACTGAGGTCACAGGACCCTTGAGAAGGGCCAGCTCGAGGGTGGTGCAACCGGTGTGAAGGCACTGGGTACTGACCTTAGGTGGAGGCCTCATGTTTGCAAGTATATTATGGTTTTAAAAGCACTTGCTGCCTCCTTCCTGGTCTCCAGCAATTTTTGGCAACAATAGTGAAAGATCGAAATTTTGTCTAGTCGACGTTTTGACTCATGGAAAGTTAGCTCAGAAGGTTAATGTACCTGCTGCAAAGAACATGTACCATGCAGATCACAAAGTGCCCATAATGTAAATAGGTCAGTGGGCTACTGCTTTTGTCAGAGAGATCCTTTTGTTATTTGCGGTTTATAAGTTAAAATCCTAACATAGAACAGTGAGCTATTAACTGTCATCTAAGAGCTGCATACAAACGGCAAGGTATAAATTAGAGTGTTATGTTTTTCCCCCCAGTCTTTGATTATCCTAATATTGCATAAAGTGTTCTTTTGGACAGAAATCAATTTTGATTATTAAAGAGAACCCCCAACCATGGTATTATGTTTTAAATTCCGGGTATTCTGTTTCTCCATACCAATCACTATAAAACTATACGGCCTACTAATATGGTTGTCATGTGACTCCTACACCTTGTAGCCCTTAGTCTTAGTTAATATTTTCTATACATTGATTTACACACATATGATTCATTGTCTCTGTGCAATGTGTGTGATGTAAAATGCTCTGACAACCTACAATGGTATGAGCGGCGATGTAAATCAAATTAAATGCATGTGAGAGAGAATGTGGTTATGGAGACTTGAGGGGCACAGTTTAAGGGTGGTAGTGAGGAAATCCACGACAGAGGTGGTCATTGGGGGGCACTAATAAACATTAATGCACAGGGCACCATGAGTGCTAAGACCGGCCCTGCTCTTGAGGCCAGGCTGCCTCACCCATAGGTATCTCCATTGGCCTTGTTTCATCAGTATTAGCTGCAACTCACCAGGGATTGGCAATGCAGGATTTGCACGCACACCAAACTAAGTTTGCAAACTTCGCAGTCTCTCTACTTCATTCACAAGCACTTTTTACATGTGCTGCCTGCCGTGGGGCCACTGGAATCAATTATGCAGCAAAGAAGGACAACATTATGCCGCAGTGTTGACTAAATTATGCATTAAAAAAAAGGCTGCAGAGTCATGCAGTATATTTTCAGATATTTTAGTATTTTGACATGTGTACACATGCTGAGTCTCTGGAAAGATTTTGCCTTATTAGTACCAGTGTAAAATACAAATGCAGCAGTGAGAAAGGTGATCAGTCAACCTTTGCAATAGGCCATCCACTCTGCAGCAACACAAGTCACATTTTTTATCAACTTTTGATATGTTTGAGCTACAAATAGTTTATTAGTTTAAATGGTCAGATCATGCAGCAGATCTTGCATTATGAGGCAAATATCGCAGAGCCATATTTATCTAGAAAACATTTGCAAACTAGGATATTTTGCCATTCATATTTGAACTGCTGTTGTGGAAAAAAGGAGAAATGCTGTTGGCTCCATGGCTGAGAACCAAATGGCTTGTGCTTCCACATTTTATCGTATTTGTGACATTCTGTGATTAGAAGCATATCCCACTTTGTGAATATATTTTTATGTCAATAACTCATTATAACCTTAAATAATCATGTGTATCCATTGGTTGATTAAACTGGGCAGTGAAATGCCAAACAAATACAAATAATTGGGATGTTTGCGCATTCTGGCCACACCTCTGACTCCGCCCACTGATCCACTCTTTGGGTTATTCCCCCCCTCTGATTCTCCTCCCACAGTTCCCCTACTTTTTTCCCCACTTCGACCAGTGGCGCAATGACTGTTTGGTTGGCCCTCTCGGGCCACCCAAGGCAGTCTTGCACCCGTTCCCTCATTTTCATGCAGGCTGCATTACAGCTTGCTTGGAGAACATGCCCAGGCCCACATTCCCTGGTTAAGTGCGGAACCAGGATGCTTAAAACCAATCACAACACTGCATTGCAGAATTGTGGTTGGTCAGTGGGACCTCGCTGTGCTTCCTGTTCCTCGAGTTAAGACGAGGAGAGCAGGTGCAGAGATGCGGGTCCCGGCGTTATGTATCTCATGGAAGGTATTATGGCACCTCCATCATTTCTAGCAAGTTCTTTTGAACCAACTATTGATTGGGCACATTGGAAAGATTAGTTTGAATTGTTTTTGGTACTGATAGTGGGAGATGTTTTCACTGGCTAAAGAAATTTTGCTTTTTAACCCCTTGTATGCTCATGACGGCCGGGAGCCGTCAGGCGTCACGGTGGGCGTGTGCGGAGGACGGCCCTTGGCCGTCCGAATCCCGCCCACTAACAAAAACTCCTGCACTGCGCGGAAATTTCCCGCACACGGAAGGGGTTAAAACATTGTCTGGGTCGAAGGGAAAAGGGTTCTGAGCCATTCACCACCTTTGCCACCTTACGTTCTGGAAGACAAGGATGAAGAAGAGTTGGATGTGTACGAATCAGCAATAAAACGACTCACTCTACAGTAAAAGGGTGAATGAAGTTGTGGACAGACATAAGTTTCTAGGAAGAGGTCAATTGTTTATTTAATTTACATACTCTTTTGCAAGGGAGTTAAAAGTATGGCTACTAAATGTAACTATAGTTATTTTCATGATTAAATGATAAGTGACCCATGGTGCATAAAACATACAATGTTAAGTTACAAGAAAAGTTATTATAAGAGGAAGACAACGTTAGAGAAAGCAATTAATATCGCACCCCAGTTTAAGGAAATCAGAGTGCAAGAAGTCAAAACTGATGTAGCAAATAAAATACCCACCAGTGGTGACAGCAACTTGAAGGCTGGAGGGACTAACAAAATAATATTGGAAAAAAAAGAATGTGTGTTTTAATTTTGGCGTATCTGGACATTTATAAAATGATAGATCATGCCCAGCTATTGGTCAAGTTTGCAGAAATTGCAACGCCAAAGGGCATTATGTAGGAATGTGCCAAAGTAAAAAATTAAGCAATTTAGACAAGAATGTTTGAAAACATGAGGAGAAAATACCCAATGGTTTCATTTTAGGTGTGCATGAAATTAATAAGTAGGATGCATCTTTTTGTGAGTTAAATATTGGACATAAAGATATCAAGGTAATGGCTGCTTCGGAGGCAAAGCATATGTTTATTTGGGATGATTTATTGTATTTATTTCCTGATGTGAAGCTATTGCCACCTAATATCAAACTGGTGAGTTATGGTAAGAAGCCCATTGACATAATTGATTGAGTACTTTCCATCAACACTAAAAGTCCGATTATGAACACAGTGGTCAATGACCGATGTATTCACTGTTGGTCAGCGGTGGTGGTCCTGCGGCCACTTCATTACGAGGCTACTTTTAGGACTGTTACAATACAAAACAGGTGTGTGGAGGGTCAAGGGGAATCTTTTACGACCTGTCTGTTCATACCCCTTCTGTCAATATATAATACACAAAAGAACAGACCAGGTCTGGGGACAATGTGTGGCTATACCAGTCACCGTGGCCACACGTAATGCGTGTGTGAGTGAAGGTTGCTGTCAGCATAAATTCATTGAAAACACATTTTAACAACAGTTGTTAAGCAAAAACTTAAAGCAGTTCCCATCAGACCACCCTTTTTGGTGGATTTTGCGTCATGTGGGAATTGCTGAGTATTCCGTCCGACCATGTAGTGCCGGTGATGGAATGGATAACAGTAATGTAGTCATAATAAACATCCTAGTGTGATACTGGTGAGAACGTGCAGTGCTAAAGTGGTAGTGATAGATAAAAATGACTACTCAGACTCTGAAAAGGGTATGAACAGAAGTCCATGTGCCACTGTTAAAAAGTGCGCCAAGTAGTAAGACTACCTACTGGCACAGTGCAGAACGGTCGACATGTTTCAGCCATAGGGGCAATTACCCCGGCTTTCTTCAGGACCTATAAACATAAAATGGCTACTGCACTTATAATAAGGTGTAAGATATGAAAAATTGTACTACAAAACAATATATTAATTAATTATCCACAATGAACTTCAATACTTAAGTGTCCACTGGAGGTAGAGCAATATGTCTTCTTCCTATCAAAAAACATGAAAGCATTTAGTCAGACAACACCAACCTATACACAAACATCCACATATGTACACAGAGACCGATTGGCCACACCTGCAAGAATGATTTGCATTCTGCAATTTTAAACAAGCATACTAGCTTCATCACCCTGAGGCATTTCCTCACAGTGATACTCACCCAGCTTTGTGTGGGTGAAGACCTCACCTCACCCGGCGACCGCTCGGGAGTATGAGGCCCCGCTCTGCAGTGTAGAAAAAGGGGTACAGTAAGCACACTTCTTCACGGTACCCAGTCCAATAACTCTACACTTATAACCCAACAGACGTGTGAGAGCTATCCACCTGTCTAACAAGAGAACTGACACCCAAGGGATCCTCTCAAGCACATGAAGACCATGCAACTTGCGATGTTTACAGGGCAAGATATAAGCACTAGTGTGCGTATCTAGATAGCTTGTCCTTCAGTAGCACAGAAAGACTGTGTACTTACTTAAGACCACAGTGCATTGACATACGTGGTAGGTACTATAAAATACCAATGAGTAGCCAACTATGCCACCCATAGTCCCATTATTCCTTCATTACTGAGTGGGGGGTACTATAAAATACCAATAAGTGGCCAACTATGCCACCCAAAGTCCCATTATTCCTTCATTACTGAGGAGCATAAACGACAGAAAACCACTAGAGACAGAATATAGTAGGAGCATACTAGCTACTTCACAGCCTTTTAACCTGCCAGAGAATGTACTAACCCTTTCTCTGCTACACGTCATATTCCCTTAAAGTAAATGTGCTAACGCTATCTCCTTGATGGGAATTGATAAGTAGATAGCAAATAGATAGCAAATAGAGCCCAGTAAAAAAACGGTAAAGAACGGTAGACAACGTGACAGCAACCGGCTCACCTCTCCGTCGGTACCTCCCATTTTGCAGCGAGCGGAAGTGGAGGTATTGGTGATGCCGCCCTGTCCCCTTAAATAGCAACCGGTAATTGGATAATCCGTGTTGCACGTTGTTTGTGAGGAGATTCAACGGAAGAGAGTGCAGGGAAGAGCACTACTTTATCGCACATGCGTAGTGGAGTCACTACTTAATCGCGCATGCGCATTAGAACGTAGACGCATGACTGTAGCGCCAATGCATAACGTTATTATAATCAGGGAGGTACACTGGCATACTGAATCCTTACAGACCAGTGTACAGCAATCTCGCTCCAAATGGATACAAATTTCAGAGTATTGTATTATATATTTCACTCGGTCACCCGTGTATCAAAGACGTGTGTCAAAAAGCACATCCACTGGGCAGGTGAGGCGTCCTAAATGGTCTCTAGATGTATGATGTACAATGGGGAAGGCTGTCAAAAAAATAGATCTACAAGGGTCCAGAGCGGAAAAAAGAACAAGGCTATTTCCAGCATTAGTGGTAAGACAGAATAAATACCATCATAATTCACACACATAAAGGGCGCTGAATTAAGACCCTTTACTGATTATTTCTATTACTCTTGATGGGCATTGTTATCTTAGAGTGTCAGGAGATGTAGACAGGAGGACAACATACACAATTGATTTGGGAGAGCTAAGAGTGCAAACAAAACTGCGTTTGCATCTATATCTAATTGACCCGCAACTGAACAGTTGCTCTAAACATTACAATACAAAACAGGTGTGTGGAGGGTCAAGGGGAATCTTTTACGACCTGTCTGTTCATACCCCTTCTGTCAATATATAATACACAAAAGAACAGACCAGGTCTGGGGACAATGTGTGGCTATACCAGTCACCGTGGCCACACGTAATGCGTGTGTGAGTGAAGGTTGCTGTCAGCATAAATTCATTGAAAACACATTTTAACAACAGTTGTTAAGCAAAAACTTAAAGCAGTTCCCATCAGACCACCCTTTTTGGTGGATTTTGCGTCATGTGGGAATTGCTGAGTATTCTGTCCGACCATGTAGTGCCGGTGATGGAATGGATAACAGTAATGTAGTCATAATAAACATCCTAGTGTGATACTGGTGAGAGCGTGCAGTGCTAAAGTGGTAGTGATAGATAAAAATGACTACTCAGACTCTGAAAAGGGTATGAACAGAAGTCCATGTGCCACTGTTAAAAAGTGCGCCAAGTAGTAAGACTACCTACTGGCACAGTGCAGAACGGTCGACATGTTTCAGCCATAGGGGCAATTACCCCGGCTTTCTTCAGGACCTATAAACATAAAATGGCTACTGCACTTATAATAAGGTGTAAGATATGAAAAATTGTACTACAAAACAATATATTAATTAATTATCCACAATGAACTTCAATACTTAAGTGTCCACTGGAGGTAGAGCAATATGTCTTCTTCCTATCAAAAAACATGAAAGCATTTAGTCAGACAACACCAACCTATACACAAACATCCACATATGTACACAGAGACCGATTGGCCACACCTGCAAGAATGATTTGCATTCTGCAATTTTAAACAAGCATACTAGCTTCATCACCCTGAGGCATTTCCTCACAGTGATACTCACCCAGCTTTGTGTGGGTGAAGACCTCACCTCACCTGGCGACCGCTCGGGAGTATGAGGCCCCGCTCTGCAGTGTAGAAAAAGGGGTACAGTAAGCACACTTCTTCACGGTACCCAGTCCAATAACTCTACACTTATAACCCAACAGACGTGTGAGAGCTATCCACCTGTCTAACAAGAGAACTGACACCCAAGGGATCCTCTCAAGCACATGAAGACCATGCAACTTGCGATGTTTACAGGGCAAGATATAAGCACTAGTGTGCGTATCTAGATAGCTTGTCCTTCAGTAGCACAGAAAGACTGTGTACTTACTTAAGACCACAGTGCATTGACATACGTGGTAGGTACTATAAAATACCAATGAGTAGCCAACTATGCCACCCATAGTCCCATTATTCCTTCATTACTGAGTGGGGGGTACTATAAAATACCAATAAGTGGCCAACTATGCCACCCAAAGTCCCATTATTCCTTCATTACTGAGGAGCATAAACGACAGAAAACCACTAGAGACAGAATATAGTAGGAGCATACTAGCTACTTCACAGCCTTTTAACCTGCCAGAGAATGTACTAACCCTTTCTCTGCTACACGTCATATTCCCTTAAAGTAAATGTGCTAACGCTATCTCCTTGATGGGAATTGATAAGTAGATAGCAAATAGATAGCAAATAGAGCCCAGTAAAAAAACGGTAAAGAACGGTAGACAACGTGACAGCAACCGGCTCACCTCTCCGTCGGTACCTCCCATGTTGCAGCGAGCGGAAGTGGAGGTATTGGTGATGCCGCCCTGTCCCCTTAAATAGCAACCGGTAATTGGATAATCCGTGTTGCACGTTGTTTGTGAGGAGATTCAACGGAAGAGAGTGCAGGGAAGAGCACTACTTTATCGCGCATGCGTAATGGAGTCACTACTTAATCGCGCATGCGCATTAGAACGTAGACGCATGACTGTAGCGTCAATGCATAACGTTATTATAATCAGGGAGGTACACTGGCATATTGAATCCTTACAGACCAGTGTACAGCAATCTCGCTCCAAATGGATACAAATTTCAGAGTATTGTATTATATATTTCACTCGGTCACCCGTGTATCAAAGACGTGTGTCAAAAAGCACATCCACTGGGCAGGTGAGGCGTCCTAAATGGTCTCTAGATGTATGATGTACAATGGGGAAGGCTGTCAAAAAAATAGATCTACAAGGGTCCAGAGCGGAAAAAAGAACAAGGCTATTTCCAGCATTAGTGGTAAGACAGAATAAATACCATCATAATTCACACACATAAAGGGCGCTGAATTAAGACCCTTTACTGATTATTTCTATTACTCTTGATGGGCATTGTTATCTTAGAGTGTCAGGAGATGTAGACAGGAGGACAACATAAACAATTGAGTTGGGAGAGCTAAGAGTGCAAACAAAACTGCGTTTGCATCTATATCTAATTGACCCGCAACTGAACAGTTGCTCTAAACATTACAATACAAAACAGGTGTGTGGAGGGTCAAGGGGAATCTTTTACGACCTGTCTGTTCATACCCCTTCTGTCAATATATAATACACAAAAGAACAGACCAGGTCTGGGGACAATGTGTGGCTATACCAGTCACCGTGGCCACCCGTAATGCGTGTGTGAGTGAAGGTTGCTGTCAGCATAAATTCATTGAAAACACATTTTAACAACAGTTGTTAAGCAAAAACTTAAAGCAGTTCCCATCAGACCACCCTTTTTGGTGGATTTTGCGTCATGTGGGAATTGCTGAGTATTCCGTCCGACCATGTAGTGCCGGTGATGGAATGGATAACAGTAATGTAGTCATAATAAACATCCTAGTGTGATACTGGTGAGAACGTTTAGTGCTAAAGTGGTAGTGATAGATAAAAATGACTACTCAGACTCTGAAAAGGGTATGAACAGAAGTCCATGTGCCACTGTTAAAAAGTGCGCCAAGTAGTAAGACTACCTACTGGCACAGTGCAGAACGGTCGACATGTTTCAGCCATAGGGGCAATTACCCCGGCTTTCTTCAGGACCTATAAACATAAAATGGCTACTGCACTTATAATAAGGTGTAAGATATGAAAAATTGTACTACAAAACAATATATTAATTAATTATCCACAATGAACTTCAATACTTAAGTGTCCACTGGAGGTAGAGCAATATGTCTTCTTCCTATCAAAAAACATGAAAGCATTTAGTCAGACAACACCAACCTATACACAAACATCCACATATGTACACAGAGACCGATTGGCCACACCTGCAAGAATGATTTGCATTCTGCAATTTTAAACAAGCATACTAGCTTCATCACCCTGAGGCATTTCCTCACAGTGATACTCACCCAGCTTTGTGTGGGTGAAGACCTCACCTCACCCGGCGACCGCTTGGGAGTATGAGGCCCCGCTCTGCAGTGTAGAAAAAGGGGTACAGTAAGCACACTTCTTCACGGTACCCAGTCCAATAACTCTACACTTATAACCCAACAGACGTGTGAGAGCTATCCACCTGTCTAACAAGAGAACTGACACCCAAGGGATCCTCTCAAGCACATGAAGACCATGCACAAAGCTGGGTGAGTATCACTGTGAGGAAATGCCTCAGGGTGATGAAGCTAGTATGCTTGTTTAAAATTGCAGAATGCAAATCATTCTTGCAGGTGTGGCCAATCGGTCTCTGTGTACATATGTGGATGTTTGTGTATAGGTTGGTGTTGTCTGACTAAATGCTTTCATGTTTTTTGATAGGAAGAAGACATATTGCTCTACCTCCAGTGGACACTTAAGTATTGAAGTTCATTGTGGATAATTAATTAATATATTGTTTTGTAGTACAATTTTTCATATCTTACACCTTATTATAAGTGCAGTAGCCATTTTATGTTTATAGGTCCTGAAGAAAGCCGGGGTAATTGCCCCTATGGCTGAAACATGTCGACCGTTCTGCACTGTGCCAGTAGGTAGTCTTACTACTTGGCGCACTTTTTAACAGTGGCACATGGACTTCTGTTCATACCCTTTTCAGAGTCTGAGTAGTCATTTTTATCTATCACTACCACTTTAGCACTGCACGTTCTCACCAGTATCACACTAGGATGTTTATTATGACTACATTACTGTTATCCATTCCATCACCGGCACTACATGGTCGGACGGAATACTCAGCAATTCCCACATGACGCAAAATCCACCAAAAAGGGTGGTCTGATGGGAACTGCTTTAAGTTTTTGCTTAACAACTGTTGTTAAAATGTGTTTTCAATGAATTTATGCTGACAGCAACCTTCACTCACACACGCATTACGTGTGGCCACGGTGACTGGTATAGCCACACATTGTCCCCAGACCTGGTCTGTTCTTTTGTGTATTATACTTTTAGGACTGACCACCGCTTTGCCGACTGCGACAGGGAAAAAACCATTACCTGGCAGTGGTGCAGCGGAGAGGGCCTATATAATATGCAAGGCTAGACCATCGCGGTCTACCAAGCATAATATGAGTTTACCCTCCGCCAGGCATTTTATGGCGGGTTCTGTGGCATGAAAAGGCTGGCGGAGCGAAAACAAAGGGGTCCTATAGGGCTGCCATGCCCCCTCCGCCATGGGGATGCATTCAGGGGGGCAGCACATGTGCCCCCTTGTTTGCATGCACCCTAAGTTCCAGGGTGGCATGGACTTCACAGCCCATGCCGGTCGGAAACTTCTTTTGCGTTTCCATTGTGGCGCCCATTTTAAGGGCATCACTAAGGGAATGGTAAAAGAAAAGACAGGGAAAGCCTGCCAGATACAAGTTCAACTCATAATCTGGTGGGCGGTCCCTGCACAGCTTTGGCAATGCTGAGCCGGTGCAGAGCGCGCGTGGCACTTCCAAAGTCATAATCGTCCCCTAAGTTATCAAGGAAAAAGCATTGACACAAAGATATATGTTGCCTAGGAGGATCATGTAAGTTGGACTGGCTGCAACAAATGAATCTTATGATAACTCTTGATTCTAAGCCTCCTGCTCGGTTATTGGGTTACAGTGGTTTGATTCTATGTATCATCGAAGGTAAGGCAAAGGATTTGGAGAAGCTATTCCCCAAAGTGTTTTCATCTACTTTTAGTTTATTAAAGAATTTTGTTCATAAAACTATATTGAAAGACAATACTGTGGTCAAGGGTCATAAAGTCAGAAATATACCTATATCCATGAGAAGGGCTTTAAAAGAGGAATTAGGCAAACTTTGAAAACAAGAGATAATAAAAGAAATAGAATGTTCTGAGTAGCGGTCACCTGTGCTTGTTGTATATACACTAATATACAAATGGGATCATGTGTTGAGTTAGGGGGTCTGAATGAGTGTGGATGGGTAGATGGGCATCCTTTACCCAATATTGCTGAAATGTTTACTTTATTGAATGGTGCTATAATATTTACCACTTTAGATCTCTCGAGTGCCCAGGTTAGGTATTACCTACCATTTTCTGTGACACAACTAATTTAAATTATTTCAACCTCTGGATTATCACAGTTAAAATGCACTTCTGCTGACCGAGTCACCTTAAATTTGCATTCAACAGCTTTTAGCAGTAAGCCATATTTGGATAACCAACAATAATGTGTCTCACACCATTGTTTACCTTTAATAAATGTTAATTTGTCATGATTAGCAGGTTTTTTGCCTGTCAGTTAATGACTTGGTCTAAAGGGCCAGCATCAGTTTACAGTTATTGAGATAACTTTAAAAAAACTATATCTCAGATCTACACACAAAGATAGGCCTGATATGATGCTTCATAGTTAAATCTGCCCATGTGTTGCCGTTCGATAAGATATGGCTGTCAACGAAACTTCCTCTTATTTCTGTTCTGCATCTTCGCGAAATTTTATTGTGTAAGTATCAGGGTAGCCCATTCTGGCATTCCGTTGGAATTGGAATGGGAGGACCTGGGCATGGCCAGGATTCCAGGAAAGGTGCAGCTGTCTTTACAAGAGCGGTACTTGCCACTGGCGACAAGCGGGTTTACGGAGGGGAGTCCAGAGCTCTTGTGCAGGGGCGGCCTTAGGCATGTGCAAGCTGTGCACCTGCACAAGGCCGCCAAACCCCAGGGGCCGCCACGCCAATATATATCCTTAATATAAAAATCCTCTGAGGATGGATACATATTTGCGAGGTGGCCCCTGGCAGGGATTTGGCGGCCTCCGGCTCTGTTCCACTTCCAAACACCCTGACTTCCCCCTACGCTCCCTGCCCAGGGCCGCCATGAGCCTAGAGCCGCCCCGTCTTGTGGTTGTGCAGTCAGCAGAGGAGCCACACATCGGGAGGGTCAGCGGAACGGTACTGGATAACTCCATCAAACCGATGGTGAGCAGCTGTCACGGAACAAGAAAGAGTTGTGAATTTGGTTCATTTTAGGTGAGAGCGGTTACACTTAAAGCGAGGAGCCATTTCAAGGGGAGCGGTGCCAGCGTGTTAGCTCGAGGACTCATTGAAGCGGGCGCGAGAACATCGGAGTGCCCTGCCCGAAGAGAGGTGCGGGTGCATCAGCGCGAGGAGTCACTTCGAGATGGCGCAAGCACGTTGAAGCGTTATCTGAATGTGCGTCCTTAATTGCTGATGGAGCATTCACGTGACGGAGTGCGACTGAGTGTTGCAACTATTCTGTACTCTAGCTTGGCATAGTAAAGCTGTTTTATTGAGAGTCACCACAGCAAGCAGTGAGTATGGATACAACGTATGCAGGCATAGAGTTTAAAAGTAGTTCACACACTTTAAAATGTATTTCATCTGCAAATCCTGGTCGGTGCAATCACTGATTTGCACACTGTGTTGGTGTATATTTATTTATTTACGGAGCAATAGAATTATACATGTGATTCGCACACTTTCAAATTAATATGAACAGTGAATCCAGGTTGGCATAATCAGTTATTCACACATTGTGGTGGCGTACACATATCTATCTACAAAGTAACAGAATTATATATGTGGTCAGTGGCGGCTCCTCCGCTATGGCGGCGGGGCATCGCCTCACTGCTTTTAAGCCGTGCAAAGTACGTAACATAAAATGATAATAACTTTAAATTATTATCATTTTATGCTTCGTGCTGCCTTGTAGGTGGGTAGGGCTGCTCTGCTTTCAGAGCAGGGCAGGGCAGAAGTCGTTTGCCCACTCCTAAGTGCGCAATGCAGTGGTCGAACTGTGTGGGATTGGCAGGGCATGGCGTGCCCCTACTTCTATAATCCTAAAGATTCCGTTCTCCTACTTTTTTATTTTGAAAATGCGTCCCAGGATGCAAGAAATCATCTATAAATGAAGTTCGGCGTTCCTGGCATTCGTGACGTGCGGGGCGGCAGAGAAGCAACAGGACTCTGTCTTCTCCTTCTTGCCCAGAGAAGTCAATGTCCACTTCTGCTCTGCCGCTTCAGCTGACCCCCCCACTCTCTCCTCCTTTCCTCTCTTTCTGTCTAGCAGTTCTTCTCTTATTGAAAACCGTGACCTCAAGATGGGGTTCTCACTCTCTTTCCTCCTTTCTTTTATTTGCTCCCCTGTGAAGTGGATCCAAAAAAGAAAAAAAAATTTGTTGGAAATTTCCTATTTTCTGACATTTTAATGCCAAAGTGCAGCATTGGGAATAAAAGGTTAAAAATACGAAAAATAGATAAATAACTAAATAAATAAAGATAGAGTGGTAGCAAACTGGCCAGATTGATTTTATTCACACCCAAACACATTAGTGCCACTTTTACAGAGTTTGCAAGTGAAGCGCTATTTTTGTTTTCTTGTCTTTGTTTTCCCTGGACTTGTAACTAGTGCACCAATCCTGGAGGTACTGCAATGTGTGGATTCGAAAAAAAAAATGTGTACTGCGGCTCTGCGTCCAGGGAAGTGGTCTTTTCACTATACTGCCTACGTCTTGTGAGGATATAAGCAATGGACATTGAAATGGGTCCATTCAGCGCCCTGTAGTCATGTCCTTAACTTTTCAGGTAAAAGCACTTACTGATTTCTGAATAATGAGTGTAAAAGCATTAAGGTAACCATGTTGTTCCTGCTTACAATTCACATGGTTCGCTAAATTTTGCATTCCCTATGAGTGTTTGCTTTTTCCAGGATGTTGTTACTTTTTTTTTTTTCTAGGCCGCATATTGATTTTGTTTAGTGCGTAAATTAAATTGAGCCGCATCCAGGTGTTTATAGCCGGCAAAAAGTGGGTTGTAGTTTAAGGCAGTGTGAGTTTTTAACAGTGGGGCAGTATGGTGTTCAGTGGGGGAGAGGATGTGGCACTATGACCAGAGCTGCTGAATTTGGAACTAGGGAACCAGGTTCAGCCTTAATACCCATTCGACCAGACCACTCTCCTGAGAGAGCACAATCCCATGCTAGACCTTAGAAGGCTTCGTAAGACCTTAGAAGCCCTGGTGTCGTAGCACCAGCGGGTGAACCTTAGCATAACAAGTGTAGGTTAACCTTCAAGGCTTGTCCACCACTATCCATACTGAAGTACAGCTCCAGTCTAGCTGGGTAGGTCTATTAAGCAGCACACCCTTGAACAACAGTGACCCTGTCACTGAGGTCACAGACCCTTGAGAAGGGCCAGCTCCAGGGTGGTGCAACCGGTGTGACCACACCGGGTGCTGACCTTAGGTGGAGGCCTCAAGTTTGCATGTATATTATGGTTTTAAAAGCACTTGCTGCCTCCTTCCTGGCCTCCAGCAATTTTGGGCAACAATAAAAATGTCATGACTCTGGTGATTAATGTTCTTGCTAGTGAGAGATCAGAATTGTGTCTAGTGGACGTTTTGACTCATGGAAAGGTAGCTCAGAGGGTTAATGTAACTGCTGCAAAGAACATGTACCATGCAGATCACAAAGTGCACATAATGTAAATAGGTCAGTGGGCTACTGCTTTTGTCAGAGAGATCCTTTTGTTCTTTGCAGTTTATAAGTTAAAATCCTAAATTAGAACAGCGAGCTAATGACTGTCATCTAAGAGATGCATTCAAACTGCAAGGCATAAATTAGAGTGGTATGTTTTTTCTCCCAGTCTTTTACTATCCTTATGTTGCAAAAAGTGTTCTTTTGGACAGAAATCAATTCTGAGTATTAAAGAGAACCCCCTACCATGATATTATGTTTTAAATTCTGGGAATTCTGTTTCTCAATACCAATCACTATAAAACTATACAGCCTACTAATATGGTTGTCAGGTGGATCCTAGCATAACAATTGTAGGTTAACCTTCAAAGCTTGACCACCACTATCTATACTGAAGTACACCTCCAGTCTTGCGGGTAGGCCTATTAAGCAGCACACCCTTGAACAACAGTGACCCTGTCACTGAGGTCACAGGACCCTTGAGAAGGGCCAGCTCGAGGGCGGTGCAACCGGTGTGAAGGCACTGGGTGCTGACCTTAGGTGGAGGCCTCATGTTTGCAAGTATATTAAGGTTTTAAAAGCACTTGCTGCCTCCTTCCTGGTCTCCAGCAATTTTTGGCAACAATAGTGAGAGATCGAAATTTTGTCTAGTCGACGTTTTGACTCATGGAAAGTTAGCTCAGAGGGTTAATGCACCTGCTGCAAAGAACATGTACCATGCAGATCACAAAGTGCCCATAATGTAAATAGGTCAGTGGGCTACTGCTTTTGTCAGAGAGATCCTTTTGTTATTTGCGGTTTATAAGTTAAAATCCTAACATAGAACAGTGAGCTATTAACTGTCATCTAAGAGCTGCATACAAACGGCAAGGTATAAATTAGAGTGTTATGTTTTTTCCCCCAGTCTTTGATTATCCTAATATTGCATAAAGTGTTCTTTTGGACAGAAATCAATTTTGATTATTAAAGAGAACCCCCAACAATGGTATTATGTTTTAAATTCCGGGTATTCTGTTTCTCCATACCAATCACTATAAAACTATACGGCCTACTAATATGGTTGTCATGTGACTCCTACACCTTGTAGCCCTTAGTCTTAGTTAACATTTTCTATACATTGATTTACACACATATGATTCACTGTCTCTGGGCAATGTGTGTAATGTAAAGTGCTCTGACAACCTACAATGGTATGAGTGGCGCTGTAAATCAAATTAAATGCATCTGAGAGAGAATGTGGTTATGGAGACTTGAGGGGCACAGTATATGGGTGGTAGTGAGGGAATCCACGGCATAGGTGGTCATTGGGGGCACCAATAAACATTAATGCACAGGGCACCACCAGTGCTAAGGCGGGCCCTGCCCTTGAGGCCAGTCTGCCTCACCCATAGGTACCTCCATTTGACTTGTTTCAGCAGTATTAGCTGCAACTCACCAGGGATTGGCAATGCAGGATTTGCACGCACACAAAACTAAGTTTGCAAGTTTCACAGTCTCTCTGCTTCATTTACAAGCACTTTTAACATGTGCTGCCTGCCGTGGGGCCACTGGAATTATTATGCAGCATAGGAGGACCAAATTATGCCGCAGTGTTGACTAAAATATGCATAAAAAAAAGGCTGCAGAGTAATGCAGTATATTTTCTGATATTTTAGTATTTTGACATGTGTACACATGCTGAGTCTCTGGAAAGATTTTGCCTTATTAGTACCAGTGTAACATACAAATGCAGCAGTGAGAGAGGTTATCAGTCAACCTTTGCGATAGGCCATCCACTCCGCAGTAACACAAGTCACATTTTTTATTAACTTTTGATATGTTTGAGCTACAAACGGTTTATTAATTTAAATGGTCAGATCATGCAGCAGATCTTGCATTATGAGGCAAATATGGCAGAGCCATAATTATCTAGAAAACATTTGCAAACTAGGATATTTTGCCATTTATGTTTGAACTGCTGTTGTGGAAAAAAGGAGAAATGCTGATGACAGGAACTCCATGGCTGAGAGACAAATGGCTTGTGCTTCCACATTTTAAAGTATTTGGGACATCCTGTGATTAGAAGCATATCCCACTTTGTGAATATATTTTTATGTCAATAACTCATTATAACCTTAAATAATCATGTGTATTCATTGGTTGATTAAACTGGGCAGTAAAATGCCAAACAAATACTAAAAATGGGATGTTTGTGCAGTCTGGCCACACCTCTGGCTCTGCCTACTGATACAATCTTTGGGTTATTCCCGCCCTCTGATTCTCCGCCCACAGTTACCCTACTTTTTTCCCCCCACTTCGACCAGTGGCACAATGACTGTTTAGTCGGCCCTCTCGGGCCACCCAAAGCAGTCCCACATTCCCTGGTTGAGTGTGGAATCAGGATGCTCAAAACCAATCACATTTCTTGCATTGCAGCATTGTGATAGGCCAGTTGGGCCTCGCTGTGCTTCCTGTTTCTTGAATCAAGACGAGGAGAGCAGGAGCAGAGACGCGGGTCCCGGCTGTATCTGACACATGGAAGGTATTACGGCACCTCCATCATTTCTAGCAAGTCCTTTTGAACAAACTCTTGATTGGGCACATTGGAAAGATTAGTTTGAATTGTTTTTGGTATTGATAGTGGGACTAAAGAAAGTATGCTTTTTAACCCCTTGTATGCTCACGGTGGGCGTGAGCGGAGGACGGCCCTTGTCCTTCCGAATCCCACCCACTAACAAACTAACAAAAACTCCCACACAGTGCGGAAATTTCACTTGCACGAAAGGGGTTAAAACATTGTCTGGGTCGAACGGAAAAG
This sequence comes from Lissotriton helveticus, assembly GCF_964261635.1. Lineage (NCBI taxonomy): Eukaryota > Metazoa > Chordata > Amphibia > Caudata > Salamandridae > Lissotriton > Lissotriton helveticus. Next base: position 230,937,827 of record NC_136072.1, on the reverse strand, counting down.
GGTTCTGAGCCATTCACCACCTTTGCCACCTTACGTTCTAGAAGACAAGGATGAAGAAGAGTTAGATGTGTTCGAATCTGCAATAAAACAACTAACTCTACAGAAAAAGGGTGATTGAAGTTATGGACAGACATACGTTTCTAGGAAGAGGTCAATTGTTTATTTAATTCTCATACTCTTTTGCAAGGGAGTTAAGAGTATAGCTACTAAATGTAACTATAGTTCTTTTCATGATCAAATGATAAGTGACCCATGGTGCATAAAACATACAATGTTAAGTTACAAGAAAAGTGTTACAACTAGCCTATTTGGTATGTTCCGTCCACCCCTCTTTCCTGCCCCTTGTTGGACCCTTCCACCCTGAAGCCCATTGTAGAATGTTGGAGTATAACTCAGTGAGGAGAGTGGATGGTCATTAAACAGTACTATTCTTGAATCTTCCTGTGTCCTGTCATATCTCAGGAATTCCAATACTGGCGACGGAACTGTGCAGGGGACAGAGGTGACCATCTCCCCTTTGAGTACTCTCTCCGTACATGGATGGACTCTTTCTTATGTGCTTGGACGTTTCCGCAATTATCGGCGAGTGGACAAAATGGTGTGAGGCATTTTATTCATGTTTATTACTGTGTAAGACGCACTGTCAGTGTGGATCTGGAGTAAACTAATTCCTGCATGTTCGGTTTGCGGTGGAGTAATGAAAAGGAAATTGCATAAATTTAACTAGAAGAGTAAATTCCTGCTGTTGTGCGCGACAGTTCTTGAGTTGTGTGGAATAAATTGCCAATATCACACGTACCTTCTCTGCTGTGGATGTCCGTGGTGCCCATGCGTATGAAGAGAGGCTGGAGTGCTGTCCGGTTGTCATGGTCCGTAGCGGATGATCAGCGTGTGCCAATTTCTGTGAAGGAAGGTTTCCGGTATCTTCAAGTGGCTGTGACCTGGGTTTGGCGCCTGCGCTGATTTCTTCCCACGTGATATTTTCCGAGCCTGACAGGATCTCTATGTCTTGAGGAGCAGAGTCTTCGGCTGGCGCCTGCGCACATCTTTCTTCGTGGTTTCGTGAGGAACTCCATTGTCTGGTGTCGTGTAGTTCTGACTGGAAACTACTGCGCACCATTAATTCTGTGCCGCATTTCCTCCTTACCGGCTTTAGTGACCTACTGCATTTGATTTCCGATTTGAGCCGGCGCACCGGTACCTAAGGACCGGTCTTTCCGTGACAATTTCCTATTCTTGACTATCTTGCTTTGGTGAGAGTGTACTTCAAGTAAAAAAAAAAATTAGTAAATCGAGAACCAGCCACAGACTACTATTAAAATTAGAAGAAAGAAAACAAGTGGAGTTAAGAAGTCTCCAAGTTTTTCCAAGTAACTTTATATTTGCAGTGTTACTGTTCATATTAAGTATTTTGTTATTTTTCCTTTACATGTAAAAAACACAGCGTTTCATTCAAGTATTCTATTTCCTGGTGTATTGTATCCTTTTGTTATCATCATCCCAACTAGAATACTGATTATTATCACAGGTAAACAGTGCAGTACAGAAATCTTATCATTATATCTCTTTGAGTAATTGTTCCCAAGGTATCAAATGGCTGCAGCAAGCATGAATCAACCCCCGCCTTTCCTTAATGATATAGGAGAACCTGAGATTAGCTGGAAGGAATGGGTTAAACTTTTTGAATCATATCTAATAGCCATAGGTGGTCAAAGGTTCAATTCAGTAAGAAAACAACATATTTTGCTACACAATTTGGGTGTACAAGGACGTAAAGTATATGAATCTTTACCTGTACCTGAGCAAGATGGTAATGCTGTTGGAGAAGTAGATGTGTATGTACAAACTTTGGAGAAATTAGAAAAACATTTTGGGGACAGAATAAATGTGGTTTTAGAACGTCACAAATTTTTTAAAAGGTGTCAAGGAAAACAGGAGTCAGTACAAAATTATATTGCAGTATTGTGGGGTCTTACGCAGTTATGTGAATTTGGTGATCTCACAGACTCTTTAATAAGAGACCAATTGGTGAGATGCACAAATAATACGCGCATCCAGGAGAAACTTTTGGGAAAAAATCCAGGGCTCAGAGAAGCTGTAGAAATTGCCAAATCAGTGGAACACACAGCTAGGTGTGTGAAGGAAATGAAACCTGATGGGGAGACAGTTGCCACCATTGATAATCAAGAAGACAGGAATGATGTGTATAAGATGAGGTTTAAGGAAAGTGTTAACACCAAAGTAGATTTCAAAGAGAAGGGTCCCAAGTGTTACCGGTGTGGTAGCAACAACCATTTTGCTACCTATTTCCAATGCCCAGCCAAGTATGTCATATGTAAGAAATGCAATAGAAGGGGGAATTTTGCCAGAGTGTGTCGTGATGGAGAGTTGCATACCAGGGAATATGATAAAAATATGGAGAGGGCCACTAGTAGAGAAGTGAAATGTATTGAACAAAAAGTAGAGAAAATTACTTTACAAGTGAAAGATGTCAATGACACTGTGAATTCTATTTACCCAAAATGTGATGTACTAATTAATGATGATTTGGTTAAAATGTTCGCAGATTCCTGTTCTCCGTTCACTTTAATAAATAAAGATGATTATATTTCCACAGGCAAGAACAAGATCTGTGAGCTTAGGTCTCCAGATATTTCCCCCTCAGGTTATAACAAGGGTAGTATTCCATTTTTGGGAATGAAAGATGTGCAGATACAATTCAAGGATAGGAAAACCTATGGAACTGTATATGTGGTGACGTCAGGTTCCAATCTTTTAGGATGGGTTCATCAAAAAGAATTAGGAATCATATTGGATCCTAATAGTGCTGAACAAGTGTTACTCACAGAGAAATTTCCAGGGGCGGAAAAGATTTTTGATGATTTCAAACAACTATTTAAAGAGGAACTGGGATGCTTACACAATTTTCAGCATAAGATTAAATTAAAACAGAATGCTAAACCTGTGGTACATGGCCTGCGTACTGTGCCTTATAAATTGAGACAACCTTTGGAAAAGGAGTTACAAAAGTTATGTGATATGAATATAATTCAACCCATAGAGTGTTCTGAGTGGTTGGCTCCAATTGTTTTAGCAGCCAAACCCAATAGAGAAGGCATCCGCCTCTGTGTGGACCTACGCAGTTTAAATGATTGTATTTGGGTAGAGAGACATCCTTTGCCAGTAATAAATGAAATGCTAAGCACCATGGGTCCCGCAAAGTATTTCAGTGTAATAGATCTATCCATGGCATACAATTCAGATCGAATTACATCCAGATTCAAGGCCACTCACGGCGTTTATCACACCTTTCGGAGATTTCATGTTCAAAAGAATGCCTTTCGGCCTTGCATCGGCTGCTGCAATCTTCCAAAGAGCCATGCAAAAAATTCTGGAGGGTGTGGAACGCACAATGTGTTTCCAAGATGACATATTAGTTTATGGGGAAAATTCAGAGGAACATGATGGTGTGTTGAGGCAAGTTTTCCAAAGACTCACAGATGCTGGATTAATAGTCAAGAAAGAAAAATGTAAAATAAAAGTCCAACAAGTAGAATATTTGGACCATTCAATTTCAGAAAAAGGATTTAGACCAAAAAACAGTTTGATCCGAGCAGTTAAAGAAGCTCCAAACCCTAGAAACAAAGATGAATTAAAGTCATTCTTGGGACTCATGGAATACATGTCAAAATATGTGGAAAATTTTGCTACCAAGTGTGAATCCATGAGAGAGATGTTAAAAAAAACCAAGGAGTTTATGTGGAAGGAGGAACAGGAGGCAGTTGCAAATGCTTTGAAGGAAGACTTAGTCAACTCCCCAGCTCTTGGAACTTTTGATGCTACCAAGAAGACTATTCTGACTACCAATGCATCAAACTATGGACTAGGTGCTACTCTTGTTCAGAAAAATGGAACTGAAGAAAAGATTATTGCTTATGCGTCTAGAAGTCTTTCCCCACCAGAAAAGAATTATTCAGTAATCGAGCGAGGAGCTTTGGCGTATTTCTGGGCTGTCAGACATTTTAAGTTTTTTCTATGGGGTTTAAGATTTACTATACGTACAGATCACAAGCCCCTCACATATATATTTTCTGTGAAAGGATTGGAGAACTGCACCCCACGCATCAGAAGATGGATACTGGGGCTGGAACATTACAATTTTAAGATTGAACATGTGCCGGGCAAGGAAAATATCATTGCTGATTTCCTATCTAGATCACTCCTTCCAGAAGAAGATGTCACAGAGGAAGCTTTGGACAGTCCTATAATGATGATGGATTTTCCTGCCATCACAGAAACAGAGTGGGAAAATGGTATGAAGAAGGACAATGAGCTCAGTATCCTAAAAGAGATGATCAAAAATGGATGGCCAAACAGGAAGAAAAATGTTGAGGCAGGAGTGGAAGACTTTTGGGAAGTCAGAGATGAACTAAGTACCATAGGAGTAAAAATTTATCGAAATAATAGAGTTATACCTCCTAAAGAATTACGGAAGAGAGTCATTGAGTTGGCACATGAAGGCCACCTTGGACGCAGTGCTACTAAGGCAAGGGTGAGAACAAATTTCTGGTTTCCAAAAATGGATGCCATGAAGGAAGAAGCAGTAAAAGATTGTGGAGCATGTGAAAAAAGTGATAAGACAAAAATAATACACAAATCTCCATTGTCTCCAGTAAGTGTTCCAACTAAGCCATGGAGCAAGTTGGCAATAGACATCATTGGGCCAATGCAGAATCAAGTTCTACAGAGAAAATTCATGTTGGTCCTGATCGATTATACCTCACACTGGATCAAACAAAAGTTTGTGCATACCATCAACACAAAATCGGTGATCCAATTTCTAAAAGAAGTGTTCAGTGAAGAAGGTATCCCCTCAACACTAATAACTGACAATGGGGTGCAATTCACCTCTGAAGAGATGCTGGATTTTTTGAAAGTGTCAGGTATAAAGCATGAGACCACAGCTCTCTATTGTCCTAAAGCTAATGGGATGGTGGAGAGAGCTAATAGAGTCATTAAAGAAAATATTCAACTAGCTACTATCAATGGACTCGATGTTGAAAATTCTTTGAGGGAATGTCTGTGGGCCTATCACACATCACCTAACAGAGTAACGGGGATCTCTCCTTTTGTGTCGTTACGTGGGAGGGAACCATGCACCAAATTAAGTCCCTGTTGGTTAAATGGTGGTGAAGTTAGGGAAGTTGATCGGGAGGAAGCTGGAGAGAAGGTTAAACAACATCAAACCAAGTACAAACAATGGTATGATCAAAAACATGGTGTAAAGTTTAAAAAATGGGAGGTGGGAGACATGGCGCAAGCCAGAAGAAGTTTCAAGTCAAGTTCTGCCCCCAGCAAATTTCACTCTACCTGTAGAATTGTAAAAGTGTTGAAAAATGTGGTACAATTTGAAAATGGTCAATGGTGGAGTTATGATAACATTGTAAGAGTACAGTCTTAGATTGTTCTTTTGGGTATGTTGGTTTCTCCACCTGTATGTTCAGTCTACCTTTTCCCCACACTTTTCTTTCTTTACAAATTTTCTAAATATAGGTAGGGAGATGTGTTACAACTAGCCTATTTGGTATGTTCCGTCCACCCCTCTTTCCTGCCCCTTGTTGGACCCTTCCACCCTGAAGCCCATTGTAGAATGTTGGAGTATAACTCAGTGAGGAGAGTGGATGGTCATTAAACAGTACTATTCTTGAATCTTCCTGTGTCCTGTCATATCTCAGGAATTCCAATAAAAAGTTATTACTAGAGGAAGGCAACGTTAGAGAAAGCAATTAATATTGCACCCCAGTTTGAGGAAATCAGAGTGGTATGAAAAGGTTAGTTCATAAGGTCAAGGCTGAAGTGCAAGTAGTCAAAACTGATGTAGCAAATAAAATACCCACCAGTGGTGATAACAAGTTGATGGCTGGAGGGAGTAACAAAATAATATGGGGAAAAAAGAATGTGTGTTTTAATTTTGGCTTATCTGGACATTTATAAAAATTTTTAGCGATTTCTTGATCTTCCTTAATTGCGAATTCGCAAATTGCGAATTCGCAATTAAGGAATACTTACCCATTCATTTCTATGAGCCAGGAGGCCCATAGGAAGGAATGGGAATTTTTTCTCAATTTGCGATTCGCAATTTGCCAAATCGCAAATTGAGAATAATTTCAAGGGTGCAAGGGTGTCCAAAGGACACCCTGTTGCACCCCTGAAATAAGCATAGGTTCACATGTGGTGTACATACATGCCCTAAGGGCATGTATGTGCGTCACATGGCACTTTGAAAAATGCTGAAATGTGCATTTTTCAAGGAAATTGCAACTTACCACCAACTAGAAGTTGTTGGTAATTTGCGATTCCTCATGGGCATTTTGGATTTTTTTTTTTGCTTAATACATTGCATTTAAGGAATCGGAAAATTAGCGATTCCTTAAATGCAATCGCAAAATAAGGAATGGCAAATTTTGCGATTCCTTATTTTGCACCCAAATTCTTTCATACATACCATTTTGCGAAAATGAGTTCGCAAACGCCGAAATTCTGCGAATTTTGGCATTTGCGAAGCCATTTGGCCTTGATACATATGGCCCTTAGACAAGAATGTTTGAAAACATGTGGACAAAATACCTGATGGTTTCATTTTAGGTGTGCATCAAAATAATAAGTTAGATGCACCTTTTTGTGAGTTAAATATTAGAGATAAAGATATCAAAGTAATGGCTGCTTCAGAGGCAAAGCATATGTTTATTTGGGATGATTTATTGTATTTATTTCCCGATGTGAAGCTATTGCCACCTAATATCATACTGGTGAGTTATGGTAAGAAGCCCAATGATGTAATTGATGTACTTGATGTACATGAGTACATTCCATCAACATTAAAAGTCCGATTCTGAATACAGTGGTCATTGACCGATGTATTCACGGTTGCTCAGCGGTGGTGATCCTGCAGCCACTGCATTACAAGGCTACTTTTAGGACTGACCACCTCTTTGCTGGCTGCGCCAGGGAAACACAATTACCTGGCAGTGGTGCAGCGGAGAGGGCCTCTATAATATGCAAGGCTAGACCACCATGGTCTACCAAGCATAATATGAGTTTCCCCTCCGCCAGGCATTTCATGGCGGGCTCTGTGACATGAAAAGGTTCGCGGAGGGAAAATAAAGGGGTTCTATAAGGCTGCCATTTCCCCTCCACCATGGGGATGCATTCAGGGGGGCACAACATGTGCCCCCCTGTTTGCATGCACCCTAAGTTCCAGGGTGGCATGGACTTCACAGCCCATGCCGGTTAGAAACTTCCTTTGCGTTTCCATTTTGGCGCCCATTTGAAGGTCACCACTGTGGGAATGGTAAAAGAAAAGACAGGAAAACCTTGCTAGATACAAGTTCAACTCATAATCTGGTGGGCGGTCCCTGCAAGGCTTTGGCAATGCTGAGCTGGTGCAGAGCAGGCGTGGCACTTCCAAAGTCATAATCGTCCCCTAAGTTATTAAGGAAAAAGCATTGACACAAAGATATATGTTGCCTAGAAGGATCATGTATGTTGGACTGGCTGCCACAAATTAATCTTATGATAACTCTTGATTCTAAGCCTCCTGCTCAGTTATTGGGTTACAGTGGTTTAATTCTGTGTATCATTGAAGGTAGGGCAATGGATTGGGAGAAGCTATTCCCCAAAATGTTTACATCTACTTTTAGTTTATTAAAGAATTTTGTGCATAAAACTATATTAAAAGACAATACTGTGGTCAAGGGTCATAGAGTCAGAAATATACCTATATCTATGAGAAGGGCTTTAAAAGAGGAATTAGGCAAACTTTGAAAACAAGAGATAATAAAAGAAAAATAATTTTCTAAGTAGCGGTTACCTGTGGTTGTTGTATATAAACTAATGTAAAAATGAGATCATGTGTTGAGTTAGGAGGTCTGAATGAGGGTGTATGGGTAGATGGGCATCCTTTACCCAATATCGCTGAAGTGCTTTCTTTATTGAATGGTGCTATAATATTTACCACTTTAGATCTCTTGAGTGCATACCATCAAATAGTCTTACATGATGATAGTAAGCGTTATACCTCATATGGTACACCAGAAATAACTTTCCAGTACAAAAGAATGCTCTTTTGGATTAATATCTGGATTGGTAGATTTTCCGAAGAAAAATGTATAGATTGTTTAAAGATTTACACCCTTTCTGCCGCCTGCCTCCTGGCTCGTGCAGTGTTGCCTGTCTCCTCCATTTGCCGCTTGCCGCTCTGCCTCCTTGACTGCCTCCTGCTTGCCTACTTGACTTTTGCTGTCCCTTCTAGCTGCACCCCTGTGCTCTCACCCTTCTTGCGCCCCTTCTTGTCATCCCCCCCTCCCTCCGTGACTCTCGCCACTTCTCCTCCCGTCTTTTTCCCGCCGTTTTTTTTCCCGCTGCTGACCCCAGTGGCCCGCCCTCTTCTCTCCCATTGGCCGCCCGCTCCAACCTCCCAGCTGCTCCTCCCTCCCTCTGCCCCTCATATTGAGGCCGCGAAGCGGGCGCCCAGCGGACGCGCCGCTGGTGCGCTGCTGGTGCGCCTAAGGCAAGCCCGTCTGCGCCCGTCCGCGCCTGGACCACGCCCAGCGCCAGAACCCCTGGCCCCCGACATAGCTAGGCGACCCACATCAGATACAACGCCGCCGCCCTCCACGCACTCAACACCGGCCGATCACCTGCCTGCTACCGTGCCACCCCGAAACACTCCCACGGACCCTTCACCTGCCAAGCCTGCGAATTCACCTGCCTCCGGACCTGCACCGCACCCACCAGACCAAGCGCCAATAACAACCACCTCAAATGCATCCTGCTTAACACCCGTTCCGTCCACAAACACGCCGTCGAACTCTGGGACCTCCTCGACACATCATGGCCGGACGTCTCCTTCCTCACGGAAACCTGGATGAACGCCTCCTCAGCCCCTGACATCGCCATAACCATCCCGGACGGCTACAAGATCACCCCGAGTGACCGCATCAACCAAACCGGAGGAGGCATCGCCATCGTCTACAGGAACACCATCCGCATCACGACCAACTCTGACGACGCCCTCGCCGCCGCCGAACACCTTCACTTCCAGATACACACCGACCCCAAGACCACCCTCAGAGGGACTCTCATCTACTGACCCCCTGGACCACGCACACAATTAAGCGAAGCCATCGCAGACTTTATCAGCCCACACGCCCTCGCCTCCGCGGACTACATCCTCCTAGGGGACCTGAACTTCCACCTGGAAAACAACAATGACAACAACACCACCACCCTGCTGGACAACCTAGCCAACCTCGGACTCAAGCAACTGGTGAACACCCCCACCCACTACGCCGGCCACACGCTTGACCCAGTCTTCTCCTACAGCAACCACGTCTCCTTCAGCTACTCCACCGGACTACACTGAACAGATCACAGCTGCGTCCACTTCAACTTCAGTAAAACCACCACTCACCACCACCCGCAACAGGTTCCCCGAAGACGCTGGAGCAAGATCACCACCGACCAGCTCACCACGTCCATGACCAAAACCCTCCTACCAACACCACGGACACCAACAACGCAGCCCGCAACCTCACACAGTGGATCGCCAACTGCGCCAATGCCCTTGCACCACTGAAGACCCCGCCAAGCAATCCCGGCAGCAAGAAGGCCTCATGGTTCACCGACGACCTCAAAGACTCAAAGAAGGCCTGCCGCACCCTCGAGGAAGCCTGGCGCCACGAACAGTCGACAGGAAACATGACAGCCCTCAAAAACGCCACCCGCAAACACCACCAGCTGATCCTCCCCACCAAAAGAACATCATTCAGAGAGCGACTGGACAACAACACCCACAACAGCAAGAAACTCTTCAGCATCGTCAAAGAGCTCTCCAACCCCAGCACCAGCAACAACGACATCACGCCATCGCAAGACCTCTGCGTCTCACTCGCCTCGTTCTTCCACCGCAAGATCGCCGATATACACGACAGCTTCGGCGCCTAGACCACGCACCCAACCACCGAACCAACGCCCCCTTCCACCATCCTCCGCGCCTGGACCCCGTCAACATTGAAGACACCACCCACGTGATGAACACCATCCACTCCGGCTCCCCAGCTGACCCCTGCCCACACCACATCTTCAACAAGGCTGACTCCATCATCGCACCCCATCTCCGGAACATCATTAACAACTCCTTCACGTCCGCCACCTTTCCGGAGAGCTGGAAACACGCAGAGATCATTGCCCTCCTGAAGAAACCCACCGCCGACCCGACGGACCTCAAGAACTTCCGCCCTATCTCGATCCTCCCCTTCCCCACTAAAGTCATCGAGAAGACCGTCAACATACAGCTGACCACTTCCCTCGAAACGAACGGCTCCCTCGACTCGTCGCAGTCCGGTTTCCGAGCGAACCACAGCACCGAAACCGCCCTCATCGCAGCAATCGATGACATCAGGACCATGCTTGACAACGGGGAAACTGCCGCCCTCATCCTCCTCGACCTGTCGGGCGCATTCGATACAGTCTGCCACTGCACCCTAATGACCCGCCTCTACCACGCCGGGATCCAAGGAAAGGCCCTGGACTGGATCACCTCCTTCCTCTCCGACAGAACCCAAAGATTCCGTCTCCCGCCCTTCCGCACCGCGGCCACCAACATCATCTGCGCCATACCCCAAGGCTCCTCGCTCAGCCCTACCCTCTTCAATACCTACATGAGCCCCCTCGTGGCCATCGCACGCAAACACGGCCTCAACATCATCTCCTACGCAGACGACACCCAGCTGATCCTCTCCCTCACCAACGACCCCCCCACCGCCAAAGCAAGCCTCCAGGAAGGAATGAAGGATGTCGCGGAATGGATGAAGCTCAGCCGTCTGAAACTGAACTCAGACAAGACGGAGGTCCTCATCCTCGGACCATCCCCCTCCGCCTGGGATGACTCATGGTGGCCCCCGGCTCTGGGCACCGCCCCCAAGCCCACAGACCACGCACGCAACCTGGGAGTCATCCTTGACTCCTCCCTCACCATGACCAAGCAAGTCAACGCCGTTACTTCTTCCTTCTTCAACACCCTTGGCATGCTCTGTAAGATCTTCCGCTGGATCCCCACCAGAACCAGGAAGGCTGTCACCCAGGCCCTGGTCACCAGCCGACTGGACTACGGGAACGCCCTCTACGCTGGAACCACAGTCAAACTACAGAAAAGACTTCAGCGCATCGGCACGGCTCATCCTGGACATCCCCCGACACGGCCACATCTCCTCCCACCTGAGAGACTTGCACTGACTCCCCCTAAACAAGAGGATCACGTTCAGGCTCCTTACCCACGCACACAAAGCTCTCCACGACATGGGCCCCGAATACCTCAACAACCGCCTCAAGTTCTACACACCTACACCACCGGAGGAAGATCCTTCTCCTACCTGGCTGCCAAGACGTGGAACTCCCACCCCACCCACCTACGTCTGACCCAGGACCATCTCTCCTTCAGGAAGCAACTCAAGACCTGGCTATTCGAGCAGTAGCAGCACCCACCCCCCAGCGCCTTGAGACCCTAACAGGTGAGTAGCGTGCTCTATAAATGTTCTTGATTGATTGATTGATTGACTATGTTTTCAAGATGATATTTTGCTATTTGGTAAGACTGAAAAGGACCATACCGACCTCCTATTTAAAGTACTAACAATTTGACAAGAGAATGGGTTGACTATAACAAAAGACAAATGTACATTTGAGGTAGAATGAGTTGATTATTTAGGTCACAACATTAGTAAGTGTGCATATCTCCAAAAAAGAGTTTAGTTCTAGCTATTGAAGATGCTTCTAACCCAAAAGATGAAGATCAGCTCAGAGCATTTATAAACTTAGCAGGATACTATGCCAGATTTTTTTCAGGATTTTCAGGCAAGAAGAAACATATGAGAGAATTGATTAGGTAAAATCCGAAATTTGTGTGGGATAGTATGGCATATCAGAATGTATTCATTTAAAAAAGGAGATTGCTTGTGCACTGGCTTTAGCTTCATTTGATAACAAGTGTGATTCCATAATTATGATTGATCCCAGTAACACAGGAATCAGTGTAGTTTTGTTACAAAATCAAAATTACAAATTAGCAACAATTACTTTTGCTTCCAGAGCACTAACAAATGCTAAGTTGAACTACTCCACCCTGGAAAAGGAAACTAGTATGTTGGTTAGGAATAGAACATGTTCGAAAATATGTTTACGGTAAAGAATTCAGTGTAATGACTGACTATCAAACATTAGTGGAATTGTTAACTACAAAGGGTTGTGGGAGAGCTACACCAATTGTAGCTAAATGGCAGTACACATTTTAAGAATTTAATTTTCAAGTTGAATATGTGTTAGGATTTGCGCCATGAACCTGGCTAATCCTCATACTGTGTATTAGAATTGACCCAATATATGTAGCATGTTCAGTCTTTATTTTGGTTTGCTTTATGGAATTGCACAAGTGGGAACTTTCATGCTTTTATTTTTCTTGTATAATTTGATATGGCCTGCTGTAATACTGTTATAAACATTAAGTAGTTCTTGGTATCTGAATCTATTTAGCTTAAAACAACTTGATTCAGCAGAACTAATGACAGTTAGGATGTGCCTGCCACACCCGCTTTACGGTTGGCAATTTGCATTTCTTTAAAACCACCCCACCCACCTGAAGCCTATAAAAGGCTTGAGAGCTCCTAGCGTTAGAACCACTAATCCAAGACATCAATCGCAATAATGAAATAAAAGGAGTAACTTTTGGACACTCTCAAGTAAAACTTGCCGCGTATGCAGATGATATTCTTATTTTCACGGAGAACCCGAGCTCGTCCATTAAGGCCCTGATGCATTCCATAGAAATTAACTCAAGTCATTCTGGGTATAAGTTAAACAGGGACAAATCCGAAGTTAAACCCCTGAACATCCACTGCACCTGGGAGGTACTAGGAGACTCGGATGTTACCTGGCAGGCGGGATTTATCAAATCCCTGGGGATGGAATTGGGTAGCACTATGTTAGAGTCATTCCAAAGTAATGAAACAAACACCCTGGGGAAAATCAAAACTCTCCTCGAGGCATGGTCCCCAAGATTCATCACATCGTGGGGGAGTATAGAGACCATCAAGATGATGATTACGCCCCTAGTGAACTATTTAATTACCATGCTTCCCCTCATACTGTCAGACAAATTCCACCACAAGGTGGACGCCCTGCTCTCAAACTGTTTATGGAAAGGGAAATGGGCCAGAATTGCTGTGAAGAATCTCAGATTAGAAAAATTCAAGGGGGGTGTCAACCTAGCGGACTTCAAACTTTATCAAATAGCATTTCTAGCAAAACAGGCTTCGTATTGGCTCGTCCCACCAGAAGAGTATACCTCAGTCTGGCTAGAAAAAGAAAAATCATTACTTAAAAATCTCACCCCAGCAGTTCTTCTAACCTCAAACTTCACCAACGTCACTTGCTCAAAATCTATTTTTTAAAACACTAAGGCTGCGCTATTGAAAGTGGACAAACAATTAGACACCATCATTCGAAGTTCTAATCTCGAGTCCTTTTCGGATGATCACAAAATCCTATTCAAAGGGAATACACTGCACAAGGAAACCTGGATTGATAGTGGTATATTTCTTTCCATACCAACTGTTCGACTCAGCTTACCCCTTAATGTTCAAAGAAATTCAGACTAGATACAACCTAGACCCCTTACAGCAGAGGTCTTCAAACTTTTGTAGGTTGAGCCCCACCATCTGAATTTTTTTAGATGTTGGGCCCCCCCACAACCTGACAGAAATTCCTGGAATTGACCGCCACGTGCATATCACGGGCCATATCCGACAAATAATGTTGCTAGATCTGTTTGCAGCTCTGCAGCTTGCGCATTAGTTCTGCTACAATGTAATTGTAGTATTCAAGTTAGACACACTTCCAGGCTGGGCTGACACACATGGCGCTGAACTTAAAGTGTCAACGTTACTGCAGTTAGTGCCCAATGATGAAGTAGACTCACAATACTAGGTTATGTGCGTCACTTCCGACGATCCTCATGCTGCCGTCTGTGTTTCTTTAACTTAAAATGCGCAGCTCCTGCTCCTCCTGAACTCGCTGCTCTGACCGCAGATTACCGAGGTATTTCCAACAGTGACTAATGGCAGCTGCGGCTGATTTTCACCTTTGTCAATGCAGGACACCGTCGACCATCTGCGGTAAAGATGGCTCATGGATGGTTCCAATGTGGTATCTGATCCCACCTGCACCAGTCAGCCAAAGTCAGGGCTAGGAAGGCTGGCTGGCTCACGAGTCAGGGTCACTGTGCAGTGCCAGGGGGAAATGGGGGGGCAGTCGCAGTGAGAGTGGGTGCAGCAAGCTGCTGTGCCCATTGGTTGCAGCATGACTGATGGCATATCGGTGGCAGTAACATACCATGCGACTGGGAGGGACCAAGCCTACTGGGCCTCATCCGGGCTCAGCTGCTGTCCAGTGACGATCATGTTATGTTATGTTATTAAACATTTGTATCGCGCACAGATACTCAAGAGTGTCCCGGCGCGGAGGTGAACCATAACAACGAGCAGCATATTTAGATGGTTTGGTTAAAAAGGAAGGTCTTCAGCTGTTTCTTAAATAGCATAGTGTCTTGGATGTTGCGCAGCTCCAGAGGAAGGGAATTCCAGGCCACTGCAGCCTTAACGGAGAGGAAACTACCCCCTAACCGAACCCTGCGAAAGCGGGGACAGTGGTCAGGCGCAGAGTGGTAGAGCGAAGGTTTCTAGGAGGCGTGTAGAAGGAAAAGCGCCTCTGGAGGTAAACCGGGCCAAGACCATGCAAGGCTCTGTGAGCCAGCGTAAGGGCCTTAAACTGAATACGGTGGACAACAGGCAGCCAATGGAAGTCGTGTAAATGCTGCTTCATGCTTGTGTGTCCAGGGATTTGCAGCAGAACCCTGGCCGCCGCATTCTGAATTACTTGCAATTTCTTTGACTGGTATCCCGGGAGTCCAACGTATAAGCCATTGGCGTAGTAAATGCGGGACAAGATCAATGCCCGAGTGACCATTTCCTTGGCAGATCGAGGTAGCAAAGGGATGAACTTCTTAAGAGATTTTAAGATGCCAAAGCATACCCCTGCCAGTCGCTTTATTTGAGTAGAAAATCGGAGATCTTCCTCAAACCAGATCCCCAGATTTTTAGCATGATTGCCAGATGACAACGGCTGGGGATACTCCACAAAGTCTCTTTAAAGAACGATGGGAAAGGGCCATAGAGGAGAACTTCCGATTTACCCTCATTACACTGCAGCTGTGCCCAGGCCAGCCAACTAAAGACCGCTGCGAGGCAGCGCTGGGCAGCTGAAGGAGATGTTTCACCTTCCTTCGAGGTAAAGAGGAGCTGAGTGTCATCAGCATATGCGATGACTTTTGCACCCAGCTCCTCCGCGAGGAAGATCAGGGGGGTAACGTAAACGTTAAAAAGCAAGGGACTCCGGTAGCCACTGTACGGGGGTGGAAGAGAAAGGGGGCATCCAGACCTGCTGTGTGCGATCTACTAGGAAGGATTCAAGCTACTTACAGGCCTGCCCAGACACGCCAATGTGGGAGAGCCTAAAAAGGAGTAGTTGGTGAGGGACCGTATCGAAGGCGGCAGAGAGGTCCAATAAAATCATCGCCGCTCTGCCGCCCCCGTCCAAACACTCCCTTATGGCTTATGACTTCTGATATTTCCACAAGAGCAGTCTCGGTGCTGTCTCGTGCTATAGGAGGCTCTAAATCCGGATTGAGCAGGATGAAGGGCACCTGATGACTCAACGAAAGTGGATAGCTGCCTAAAAACTGCTTTCTCACATGTCAGCCACCGTCGGAAGTAAAGAAATAGGGCGATAGCTGGCAGGGATGTTAGGATCTAAGGAGGGCTTTTTCAAGAGTGGTATAAGTTTAGCCTCCTTCCATACCTTGGGAACAACGCCAGTCTGAAGTGATAGGTTTATGATAGAATTCACCTCCGGATTAACTACCTCAGCCACCTCAGCAAGCAGTCTAGCAAAACACGGATCAGAGGGAGATCCGGATTTGAGAGATGAAAGGATAGATAGAGAGTCTTTCGGAGCGATCGGCTGAAAAGCCGTTAGTGAGGGGGCAGGCAGAGGGGGAACTGGTGAACTTAAGGTGTGGGCGTCAGTCTGCTCAATGCAGTCTGACCTTAGAGAATCCTGTATAGCCTGGATTTTGTCAATAAAAAAGTCAGACAGTTTCTCACACCATTCTGAAGAAACAGGCAGATCGATCCGCTCTGCAACAGGATTGAGAAAGCTCTGTACAATGGAAAATATTTCCTTTGAGTTGTTTCTAGAGCCGGCGATGCGCTCAGTAAAGAAAAGGCTTTTAGCCTCCTTAATAGCTCCATAATACTCCCTCTGGGCTTTTCTGAGTACAGCTTTCGCCAAAGGACAATTATTTAGTCTCCAGCAACGTTCAAGTTTTTTCATGAATAAATATGAAGTTCCTGATAGAGCAGGTAATCTATTAACTAAACTGTAGTAATCAATTACATCTTTTTAAACACTTATCCGCCGCTGCCGTGAATAGATTGTTGTTACAGTTTTTTTGAGCTACGTGACTAGGTTTGTGTAGTACTAGTAGTAGGGCAGAAAATCACCACACCACGGAAGAACACTATCACAGCATGGGGGATTTTAGTTTAGGATGGGCTCACCACCTTCTGCTTTGGGAGGCCTACAATCAGGAACCACAAGTGATGACAAGAACACCATGCTGGCATGGCTGACCTGCAGCCATGATGTATCTTTTACCCATGTATGTATGGGTCTGTTTAACAGCAGACAACTGTAGATTTGGCGGCCCAGCCACCGCCGGCATGGTAGAGACACTGCATCTGCTACAGTGGCGACGAGGCAGCAAATAACTTTATAAGGCCCACAGTCTTTACTATCCAATCGACATACAGTGACGTTAGGCCTTTTCCACCTGCGATCCAAGTGGCAGTGAGCAGAATGGCACACAAGTTTACCTGAGTGAGGTGACAGGCAGGAGACTGTGCATGGGGGTAAGAAGAACTGTGAATTAAATACCGCCATGATCATACAAAGCATTTGAATTTTGGAAAATATAATCAAATAGGAATGCCAGTGGCAGCATGACAACAGAAAGCAATATGTCACATTTAAAAGCCATTCAATATTCTGAAGCTCTCAGATAGCTTGTTCGTAAATATATTCAGCCAATTATGACTTTCAAGTCAATGTATGATTCTGTCATTAAATAACAGAGTTATCCTATGGAATTCAAAAGCCAAGCAACACAATGCAAATTTTGATATTACGGAAATTGTTTTCAAATATCTGATAACTCACGTAAACTCTGCAGCCAAGGCGGTCTAGAATTTATACAAGTGAATTAATTGAATTAATGCTCCAATATGTGTGTCATTTCTAATGTTTATATACATTTCCCTAGTCATTACTGCTTGATTTTGCTCACGAGAAAAGTGTCACTCAGTGTTTGAAATGTCACTCATAATTACACTGAAATTATAAAAGTGTAACACATAGCAATCTGAAACTGTGGCAGCTATGGAACAGTCATTTCAGCTGCAGTGGGAGGCAAGGAGTCTCCTATGCTTTGAAATCGAACACGAAGGGACAGGACTGTCTCTTCATTTGCTTTCGTTTTTAGCAAAGGAGACTTCCTGCCTCCCACTGCATCTGAAGCATTTCAGCCCCACCAATTAACCCCCTCCTGGGACAGTGAACTCTTAGCACTTAGCAGACAAAAGCATGGCACGGAACACCCAATGATTTCCCCTCCCTCCCTCCTCCAACCCTCTGTCACCGGAGTTCGCTAATGAAAAAAAATTCCCATTTGAAATGGGTAAAGATTGCGACACGGGGAACATTGGAGGACAACAAAAGTAAGATGTTAGGGTTGAGTGTGCGCCCCCACTGGGGTGGTGTTGCGCCCCCCTGGGGGGCACCCCCCACAGTTTGAAGAACTCTGCCTTAGAGTTTTATAACTTTTTAAAAATAAACTTTTGCCCTAACACCCTCCCTGCCACAATACATAGCGAGAATAAATAAATTAGGGCATCAGGTTTCTTGGTTCTACAAATTAATCTGTCCACAACACTCCGCCCTCAACAAGAAGATTGTATCCTTCTGGGAATCACACTCCCCTTCCCCGTTATCTGAGGCCAACTGGTCCAAAAACTGGAATTCTGTCTCGAGGAATAAAATCTCACCAGCCCTATCCTAGGCTGAGTTCTGGCTTCTAAATAAGGCCTAGTGGACACCGGCCCGATTACATTCACACAAGATCCGTGATGACCTTAACTGATGGAATTGTAGAGAAGAGATTGGAGTCTTTTTAAAAAAAATCTTTTTATTATTTTCAAACACAAACAACAGGTATGAGGATGGGTGATCACTTCAACATAAAGCTCGACACTTGAAGTAAAGGAGACATTTGACATTGTTTTTACAATCAAATAAATCAACTAGCCGGAACTGGCACATTTGGCGAAGAGTCCCCCTATTATAAGAAACAATACGTGGCAAATTATTTGCCCAATATCAGGCTACTATGCCTCAGTGTTTTGCGTGTCAAGTCCATTTCAGCCCCATCCTTAGATCCTCCCATCCCAAGTTCACTCCCCCCCACCCCCTCTCCGCCGGCGCTATGATCTTAAGGCTAAATGTAATCAAGTGGTAAATCGTTTCATATGGGTTCCGCAGGTGACATCGTTCCAACAATATTATTAAATATTTTGACAATTATGGAAGCCGGGGATCGCCTCACGCGGTTGGTCTTCAGCGTCAAGGTATCAATACTATTGGTCCTCATCTACAGTGAGCGCACTCGTCTCTGAGTCAGTTTCCAAATCTGTCGCCTTCAGCGCTATCACAAGGGCCTCCCAAGCTTGCGCCACCTCCAATGCCCTGTCATTATGGGACTTGTATGCCTGCTGCAAACGCACTGAGCTCTCGCTGGTTGCCCACACAAGTAAAGCAGACTTCTACCTAAGTAAGCTAGGCCCGCCACGGCTTTCCAGTGGGATGTAATTTCCCTCTTAGCAAGTATCAAACCTAAGTCCACAAATTTGCTAGTCAATTTTGTTTAAATAGTATGTGGGAACCAATGCAGCAAACAAGTCCCCCTATCGGGCGTAATCTGCCGTCCAGTTACATTACAGAGTAAAGCAATTATCCCCTCCCAGTATGTACCCAACTGCGGGCAGTCCCATAGCATGTGCAGTAGGTCCGCGTCCTCCAATCTGCATCGGGGGCACAGCGCCGTATTGACATGGAAATATTGGTTGATTTTTGCCGGTGTAAGATACGCCCTATGCAGAATAAAGAATTGGATCAATTGAAATCTGGCATTCCTGGTGCCCTTCCATGCCCATTTAAGTATTTGTGACCAGGCCGCGTCGGGTATCTCTTTAGCTATATCTTTCGCCCACTGCTCGCACAGCTTCTGCAACGATGCCAGCCCTTCTCCCAGCATGCGTTTGTACAGACAGGTGACCGCCTTGTACGTGCCCGCTGCCATCACCACATATTGACATGCCTCGCTCGTTGCTGGTTCCGAAAGGCCAGTACCCCAGAACTTCTGAATAGCGGCCGCATGCTGCAAGAAGTGGCCCCTTGGAAGGCCAAAAGTCTCCTGCAGTGTGCCATAAGGCAATAATGCACCATCGCCGAACAGGTCCCCCACCATCTGTAGACCCAACGTTTCCCACTCTGCAAGGGAAGGCCAATCCCCACCGTGTGGCAGGGCCGTGCACATGCCCAATGGGATTTCTGGGGCATAGGGCCGTTGCACTCCAATTCAGTTATGATAACGTTTCCAACATTGTCTCAAGGCGCATTCCGCAGTCAACAACTCAACAGCTCGTAATTTTTGCTGTAAGATCACAAAGGACAGGACATGGCGCGGCACATCCAGTTCAAACTCTCGCTCCGGCCCTCGAAACTCCTGTGCCACAGCCTGGGTAAGGTGCTGGAATTGTGCAGCCAAATAATATAACTCAAAATCGGGGACGGCAAGCCCCCCTTCAGCTCTTGGCCGCATCAAAGTATCTAGTGCTACCCGATGCCTTCCTGATCCCCAAATAAATTTCCCTATCGCAGTGCGGGGCTGCCGAAATAATGCGACAGGTATTCATATAGGTATGGTCCGGAAAAAATATAGAAGCCGAGGAAGCGCCACCATTTTTAGCAGGGCTACTCCACCCGCCACCGACAATGGCAGGGTCCCCCAGAACCGCATGCTGCCCTTAAGTCCCATTAGTGCCCTACCTATGTTACCTTCAAGTAGATCTTCCTGAGTGTGATAAATGTGCGTCCCCAAGTAGGGAAGGCACCTAGGTTCCCACGCCAAGTCAGGCGGTAGGGTAGGTGGGTCGCATGCTCCGGCTACTGGGAATACACAAGTCTTCGCCCAGTTGACCCGTAGGCCAGACACTTCTCCGAATCGGCTTATCAAGGCGCGCGCTCCCTCCAACGATCCTCTCGTGTCTCTCAAAAACAGCAAAAGATCATCCGCATATAGTGGGATAGAATGCAACCGACCACCAAGCTGCAAGCCTCGGAACGCCCTACCCATTCTAGCCAGCGTTGCCAATGGCTCCATGGCTAGGGCAAATAGCAGCGGGGAAAGTGGGCAGCCCTGTCTAGTGCCACGCCCTACGGGGTATGAAGAAGAGATGACCCTACCAATCCTCACCCTAGCACTGGCCAATGAATATAATATCTCGGTCCAGCGGACATACCCTTCCCCAAGTCCAAAATCTTTCATGACTGAAAACAAATAGGGCCATTCCAAGCTGTGAAACGCTTTGGCAATGTCTACCGAGAGGACCACTGCTTGATCTTCTGCTCCATAGTCCTCATCCAATACCCGTACCAGCCTGCGTATTCTGCCCGCAGTATTCCGAGTCGGAATGAAGCCAGCCTGGTCCGAGTGTACCAGCCGCATCATAAAAGGGAGGAGTCGAGTAGCCAGCACACGACTCAGTATCTTGTAGTCAGTAGTAAGCATAGATAGAGGCCGATACGCGGGCGGGTCGGTAAGAGTTTTCCCTTGTTTGAGGATGGGGATGATGATGGCCTCCCTTGTGAAGGTCGGCAGTACGCCCCGCTGCCTGGCCTCTCTATACATTGCCAGCAATCTGGGAGCTAGGGTGTCAATATAAGCCAAATAGAATTCAATGGGCAGCCCATCGCTGCCCGGTGTTTTATTACGCGCCGACTGTTTAATGGCGCAACAAATTTCAGAGATTGTGATGTCCTGGCCCAGTGCCTCTGCCTGTTCCGCCTCAACAGTAGGCAGCTCTAGGTCCTCCAAAAACGCCTGCGAGTCCATCTCCCCGGTCTGCAAGTGGCTCGTATATAAGTCCGCGTAAAAGAACCAAAATCAATCGTTTATTTGATTCTGCTGGTACTCTAATTGTCCCGATGATGAAGTCAGTGCCAATATGGGCAAGCATCTAGGGGTGGAGTTGGCCAGCCACGCCAACAGGGTGTCCACTTTGTCTCTTTCGGCATGCGCCCAGGCCAAGTACGCTCTGTGGTCAAAGCATCATAAGCGCTCCACAACTACTGCCACCGCCTCCCTTCGGGTCTGGACCGTGTCACGTGTCTCAGAGCCATTACAGTGGGCTCTCTCGGCTTCCCTAAGGGCCTGCTCCCCAGTTTCAATTTCCCGCAGCAACAACTTCCGCACTCCCACCCATTCAGTTATACAAATCCCGCGGACCACTACTTTAAAAGCGTCCCATTCCAGGGCAGTTGTCGTGGCCGTACCTTCATTCTGCGCAAAAAATTGTTCGATCCCCACTCCCAGCTCAGCATTAAAGGCTGGGTCCCCCAATAACTCGGAGTGCAGTTTCCAGATCGGAATCGCAGGGCGCTCCGCAACCCAACAGAAGCTCACCAATAACGGATTGTGGTCCGAGATAGTGCGTGATAAATATTCGCTCCCTATTGCCATAGCCGCCAATCCGGGACTACACAAGATCGCGTCAAGACGTATGTGCAAGTCATACAAAGCCGAGAAGTACTAATATTCCCTATCGTCCGGATGCTGCGCTTGCCAATGATCTACCAAAGCCCAGTGAGCCTGCCACTGGGACCTGAGTCTCGGTAGTTTATGAATCGGGGCCGTAGGTAGCGGAGGGTGAGATCTATCCATGGCCACGTCCGCAATAGAGTTAAAGTCCCCCCCCATCAAGACCGGATTCGTAAGATAATCTGCCAAAGCATCCGACAGTCCCTCCAAAAAGGGAGCCTGTTCCACATTAGGGGCATAAATACTGCAGAGGGTCACCTCCCGCCCATAAAGGCGTCCTCTGACCACAACATAGCGGCCCTCAGGATCTATTCGGTGGTCAATCATTTGGAAGGGGACCCCAGCTCTAACCCAGATCAACACCCCTCGCGCAAAAGCTGAATAAGTGGTATAATAGAGCTGTCCCCGCCATCTACGCTGCAGCGCCAACTCCTCCGACCAATTCAAATGCGTCTCCTGCAGGAAAGTTATCAGCGCGCCTCTATGCACTAAGTAAGAGTGGACCTTATATCTACGCTGCATGGACTGCAACCCCCACACATTCCAAGTCACACATTTCACATCAGGTAAGGGACCCATAGTAGTGATGCAATGAACACAGGAACCTCTCGGTCGCCCCTAGCCGCACCGGCGGACACCAGTACCCATTCAAACCATCCCCTTCCCCCAACAATCCCACCCCACCCACAACATCACCCACCCTCCCTAGAACAGGCAATAACATAGTGAATCCCATCCAAACTAGCCCAACAATTGCCCTAAGCATTATTAAGGCAGTCTAACTGGGGACCATCCGGTGGGAGCTGGATAGAGCCTAGCAAAAAACCTGTAGTTAGTCAGTGCAACACCCGGCTTCCACCCCAGGAACCCCCAGCAATCCATCCCTCCTAGTACCCCCCAAGCACAATTCCACGCATCACAGTGGCCTAAACATGAGTCCACAATGTCCACAATGAGCCCAGCCCGGAGTTCCCCCTCATCTTAGTACCAACCGGTCCCCTAATGAGCCCACCCAATCCATATGTCCCTCATGCACTCTGTCCACATCCAATCAGAACAGGCCTCTCTCCCTTTCTCAGAAAACACAGAGTCTACTCATCCATCAGGCCATCCGCCGTTCCCTGTGTGACAAGCGGCAAATGCACACTATCTGACGCTGAAGTGTCCACTTTCGAAGTGTCCTTGCCATTCTCTGGGTCCGAGCCCTTCGGTGAGGTCAGCAGCAAGTCCCCAGAGATCGCCGATACCGCTGCTAGCTCTCCCCTGCGCTCCAGCTCTGTTTGTGAGGTCGATGGTTTCCGCAGTCCCCGCCGCCGGCGTCTTATACGCTGTGATCTTCGGGGCAGCGAGTCTTCAGCCAGAGCCCGCACCTCCCGTTCCGGGCCATCCCTTCCAGCACTATAAGATTCCAGCCATGTCCACGCTTCCTCCGGCGTATTATGAAAGCAGGTTTTCCCATCCAGGATTATGCGAAGTTTGGCCGGGAATAGCAAGGAGTATTGGATCCCCGCTTCCCGCAGTTCCTTCTTAACCGCTTGGAAGGTCGATCGGCGCCGTTGAGTCTCAAAGGAATAATCCGGGAAAAGGGTGACTTTACTATTGCCGACCTGGAAGGGGCCATCCGTTTGAGCCTTCTGAAGAAGCAAGTCCCGATCCCTAAAATGTAACAGGCGCGCCACCACTGGTCGGGGAGGGCGCCCCTGCTGCGGCGGTCTAGCAGGGACGTGGTGTGCACGCTCGAGAGTGTAGAAGGCAGACAAGCCCTCAGGGGCCACCTCCGTTCTCAGCCAGTCCTCCAAGTACTGTACCATGTCCGATCCTTCCGTTTTCTCTGGCAGACCCACCACCGAATGTTGTTCCGCCTGTTTCTTCCCTCCGCATCCTCCGCACGCTTCTCTAGCACCACGATCCTGTCCAAAGCACTTGACACCGTTGTGGCCAGTGCGGTCTGTGCAGGCGCTACCTCCTGGATTACGTCCTCCACATGTTTCACCCGATCCGATAGTTTCGAGTGGTCTGCCCGCAGGAGTCCAAGCCCCATCGCCACCTGCGCAATATCCTGCTGTAGGGTAGTGCATGAGTCTGCAATGGCAGAGAGGATCCTATCCAGCTGTTGTTGCAATCCAGGCTCTTGTGCTAAGTCTTGTGTATTCTGGTTAGCCTGAGACGGGGACTCGGAGTGAGAGGGCTGGTGTTCCTCTTCCTTCCTCCCTTGGGGCTTACCCATGGCGCCGGTAGATCAAATTTAGTTAAATGGCCAGCAGAGCCTAATCGCACAGTACAGGGTGGGTGGGCATGGGGTCCAATTCCTGGACCAGAGGGCCCTCCATGGCGTCTCCCAGGTTCTCAGCCCGTCGTCTGCCGGTTTCGTTCCCACCGACACTACCAGCCAGGCCCTTCCGGTCGCCACGCCATCCATACAGGCCCAGGCAGGCCAGAACTCCTGATAAGAGTATCCAATTCAATGCGGTCTGCGAGCCCGGCGGTCGCTCCGTGGCTCAAAGCATGGCGCCCCTGGGCCCACGCCAAGTCTTGTGCACCCCCTCGGTCGCAGCCTCAGCGCCCCAAGCTGTAGAAGCACACCTCCACAGCCCTCCGTAAGATCATCGGTTCTTTAAATCTTCTACGATCAGGAACTCACGCTATGGGGCGGGGGGGCATTCGCTCCAGGGCGTGGGCATCCCCTCTACTCACTTCGCGGGCCCATCTTCTCAGGTCTCGCCCTCAGTGCCTCCCGAGCAGGCCGCTTCAGTCGCTCTGCGATGATCAGCAAAGGATCGGGTCAGCAGCCCCTATTCTCGCCTCAGTAGACTGGTAGCTGCGCCCCAAGGCTGCTCTTCCACCTCCGCTGCTCACAGCTCCAACAATCGCCCCTCCGCGCCCACCAGCAGAGGTCCGATGATTATGAAGGCAGCAGGGTGCTCCGGGTCCAGCCCCCACTGCACTGGCCTCCGGCTCACTGACGTGGATTAAGGGCAGTGCAGGGCCTACTTGTTGGTGATCTAGGCCCTCTTATCCAGAGCGGCGCTAGCACAGGCGTGCCAGCCCAGGAGCACCACCCGGCATAGGCCGTCTCCCCTCGGCACCAGCGTCGCCGATCAGGAGCTACTATCAACAGCGCCCCACACCAAGGCCAGTCCGCTCCTGTTTGCCAGGGCAGCCCAGCCCGGGGAATTCACTTCAATATAGGCTCAGGGAACCCCGCTGGTGCTTAAACATGCCCGCGCCGAGCCCAGTCTTTCCTCCGGATCTCCAGCGCCGCTCCGGCACCCAGGACAGCGTGCCTCCCAGCACCGTCTAAGTTGGCCGGCCGCGGCGCTCGTTATGCTGCGTAGGCGCTTCAGAACTCAGTGGAGCCGCCATCTTGTGAGCGCCAACCGCGCTCAGCGCCGCCCTAGAAACCCTTCTTAAATACCGGATTCCGCAGTCTTGACGAGGCTGAAATGCTCAGGGCCAGCTCCCCTCCTCTAGATCGCCCACAGGTGCTGCTTGGAGGGGTCCCAAGGATCGTTTTCCAGGAGTACTGCGGGGTTCGCGAGTGGGGCTCAGCGCTTACACCACCGCCTGCATCGGCTTCCAAGCCACGCCCCAAAGAGATTGGAGTCTTAGCCCATTTATTACTGTTTTGCAAATGTGTAGTACCCTTTTGGGACAACATTTTTGACCTCATCTCTAATCTCTTTTCATGCTCCCTCAAAAGAGAACTATCCACGCTGACATTTGGCTACCTCAGAGTAGAATCTCTAAATGACAATGATAGGGCGCTTATAGACCTACTCCTGACAGCAGCGATTAAGATCATCCTAAATAATTTGAAAGACATGCGAAAAGCATCTTTCAAGTGCTGGTTGAACTGGGTTTCCAATATAAGGGGTGCTGACAACATTGCTCTACAGAACTCTCCATGAAACACCCCGCCAGACACATGTGGGATAGCCTAGATCAATACTTCACATCTCATAAACCGCCATGATTTGTGAGTCACGGAGGTCTGGCCAACTAACCACTTCACTGTGATGCCCTCACACTAGCTCACTGTACTTAAATAGTATATAAATACTGTCAATGCATACCTTGGTCTAGTAGATATCTATCGATAGAGGTATATATTTTTCTTTATGGTTTTTTCTATTCTATTTTTCATCACATAGAATTTTGTTTCTGTACATTATTGTATGTCAGAGGTTATAGAAGGTGACTCTTACAGCCGTACTTTTATCTCAACTTGTTATTGACAACTTACCTTGCTTGTTGTTCCTACATGGCAAGGGTGTCACCTTCAATTCAATCACCATTGTATTATGTCTTTATTGATTTTTTATTGCTTACATCCATTTGTCTTTCATATGTGTTTTATTATATGTTCAGATCTGTCTAAAAACAACCAATAAAATACTATTGAAATCATAAAAGGCTTGAAAGCAGAATGAGACGTGCTTTCGCTCGTCTTCACGACAACCCACTTACCTGATTTCCTTCAAGTTCCCGCGCTTCAGGCAGCATTCTTCCTCATCGGTTCCAGTCAGTTCTTGGTGGTTTCCAGGCGAACACCACTACTTCCTCCTTCGTTCTGTCTAGGAAATAACTCCGGCCTGCAACAAAGAAAGAAAAAGCAGCTCTTTGTCAAGTAAGGCATTCCTAGTTAACAAAGCTTGCATTGGAAGCGCGTCAAAGATTAAACAGGTACTTTTCTGTTCTAATCCAAAGGCTGATAATTTACGACTTTTGCGCTGACACAGGAAAAGCGTGAAAGTGAGACAAATAACTTTTCAAAGCAGAGACAGACTAATTTCCTACTCATAAATAAGTGTTTGTTTTCTGCTGAAACTTTTTTTGTGTATATTACTTTTATTTTATGATATTCTTGAAGACAAGAAAAAGGTGTATTGTTAGTAAGTGTTTCTTGGAACATTTCAGTTATTGGTGTCTTATGTTGAAAAGATGACAAGTTGTTCTTTTATTTCACTACAGAGAGAGCTGCATTACACATGTGATTAAGAATGTCACTTTAAGCACGTGATACATCTGATGATAAAAGGGAAACATTATCTCAGCTATATGTTGAGCAGCAAATTAAAGTGAAAGGTATAATCTTTATGTGCAACGTAAATCAGGATACTAGTGAATGTATTCAACTAAGTAGGCTAATGAATGTTTATTGATCTTTATTGTTTGTACATAGATATTTTCCCAGAACAATTGCTATGTTTACAGAGTGGTTAAGATATTGCGATCAGCGCCACAGTCGTGCCAAGATCCAAATCCAGCTGAGTGTTTTCTTTCTGTTCTTTTTTATTTTGTCCCATTTTCACCTTTTCCCTGAATATCTGTTCTTGTTAAGCTGTGTTATACATACGGTTTGACAGGTGTAGATTTTTGGGGGAGCAGAGAACAAGCATCTCATCTCTGATAGACACCGACAGCCATGTTGGTGCTTTTCCGACCGCGGCAGAAAAGCTGCGGACGGAATTCAAGTCCCACCAGCCATCCTAATTTGGCGGTGGGTCTTTGGAGGCTCCGCAGCGGTTTTCCAGCATCCTCCGGGCCGGCGGTGGCTTCCATCGGCCCGGAGAATGCGGGAAAACCGCGATCATAATCGGCCCCTAAGTTATCAAACGGCTACTCAGTTTATTCTCAACTGCCATAAAAAATGAGGGCCCAGATATACACATTTTTCATGTGACACGGGGCAGCATATGCATTTGCAGAGCTGTATTTTACAAAAGGGAAACACAGCACAAATTACAGATATATACAAAGATTGGTCTGCTGTTGGAATAATCTCCTGCTGGTGCTCGAGCATGGCTGCCTTTTGTGACACATATCCTCGCACCATAGGGCAGAAGTAAATATGTACTGTCTAAAAAAGAATGTGTACTAGAAGCATTAGCTTCCAATACCAAATCCTATGCATAGCCAAACTCAGAATGTTCCTGTTGCATTGAATATCAGCAACATACATGCAATGCACTGGATAGTTAGAGAAATTAATACATTTCGCCCTGTTTGCTTCAAGTAGGTGCTACTTTTGACATAAAGCTTGCATGGCTATCTTCGCAGCTCAGACTTTACATCATGGGGCGACTGGTGTTCATGGGCAAAAGGAATGTTGCTCTGCCACCCTCGGGAAAGAGACAAGTACAGGGACAATAAACACATAGGGGCCGATTCCGATTCGGTAAAATGCCCTACGATTCGCCGTACGCAGCGTTTTTCCCGTACGATTCGTACACCTACAACGTCCCCGTACGTACATCCAAGTACGATCACATAACCAAGCTAATCCACTTACGATTCGGAAAAACACTGTACAACACGAAAATACATACGAGTTGCTTTCGGGACACGCAGTACGATACGTCCGTACTTAAAAAAGCAGCAGTTTGCGGACCAGCAAGTACGATCCGTCCCTGCGACACTCCGTACGACACTTCTTCTACGGGACCCAAAATCTGCCGTAAAAGCAGAGTCCTGCTCGAACCGCACTCCGGTACGCGACATACACGCCATGAACCCCATCATCCGTGTCATCCCAGTGCTGTACGCCTACGACCTGGTGCATAGAAACCGACGACGACGCAGTCGGTGAGAATTACGTACCGTAGCAAGGGAAGTGTACCTGTACGGTGCGTCATACATTGCCGCATATACCATCATTGTCATAGAGATACGAGCCGCACGCACGCCATGAATGTCGGGGTACGGTGCATCACACGCGCTGGCGTATGGCACCATTGTAATACAGATATGAGCCGCACGCACACCATGAATATTGGGGTACGGTGCATCACACGCGCTCGCATATGGCACTATTGTAATAGAGATACGAGCCGCACGCACGCCATGAATGTTGGTGTACGGTGCGTGGCACATGAGGGATGGATGGATAGGACTCCCAGCAGTACTCAGACATAAGAGGGGTGGCTGGATATGACTCCCAGCAGTGCTCAGACATAAGAGGGGTGGGTGAATATGACTCCCAGCAGTGCCTAGACATAAGAGGGGTGGGTGGATATGACTCCCAGCAGTGCCCAGACATAAGAGGGGTGTGTGCAGATGACTCCCAGCAGTGCCCAGACATAAGAGGGGTGGGTGCAGAGGACTCCCAGCAGCGCCCAGACATAAGAGGGGTGGGTGCAGAGGACTCCCAGTAGTGCCCAGACATAAGAGGGGTGGCTGGATATGACTCCCAGCAGTGCCCATACATAAGAGGGTTGGCTGGATATGACTCCCAGCAGTGCCCAGACATAAGAGGGATGGCTGGATATCACTCCCAGCAGTGCCCCAACATAAGAGGGGTGGGTGGATATGACTCCCAGCAGTGCCCAGACATAAGAAGGGTGGGTGCAGAGGACTCGCAGCAGTGCCCAGACATAAGAGGGGTGGCTGGATATGACTCCCAGCAGTGCCCAGACATAAGAGGGGTGGGTGGATATGACTCCCAGCAGTGCCCAGACATAAGAGGGGTGGGTGCAGAGGACTCCCAGCTTGCTCAGATATATGGGGGGTTATTATCATCATCATACAACTACATGGGTGTATGTTTACATCCCTAACCTGCAAGTGTCCTGATAGTGCCATAGCAACACATCACTTACAGCAGTGTGCCACTCCACGGAGCAAGGATTTCTGTCACACACTGCGTGACACACCACATGTCAGATCCCACATCCATACCCACCCATGGAGGTTGCAGGCAACCTACACACCCTAACATCATGACACAATACTGTATAGTAATGTGACAGCCCACCAAACAAAGAAAGGGAACACACACTGCCATGTACATCCCTGGGCTGAGATGAATGTCAAGGTGGTGGTCAGACCACCAACATGTACTCTCTCATGGAAGGAATAGGTTTGAAACCCCTTAGATACAATGCACACAATTGCGAGTCATGTGTGCAAATACCCTGCATCACAAAACTCAACATAGGGGTAGGTTTTGATTGCATATCTGCATAGTGGGGGAAAGGGTGAATGTGTCCACGAAGGCATTTCTACATACTCCAAAACACAAGTACAGTGAGTAGCATGGATGGCACAGCCTAATGAGCAGTACTCATCTGTGAGCAGGCATGTCCATTGCTGAAGGGAACAGTCAACGAAATAGGAAATCTGTACACATGTCAGAACAACAATTGTGCAACTGTCTGTAGTGAAGAGCTCTTGTGTCACTGATGAAGGAACACTCCTTGGGACAATGTCTCTAGCCAAGCTGAACACAGGTGTTATTGACACAATGCTACTTGGACACAAGGATACAAAGAACACACCAGGCCTCAACTTGAATGAGAGTTACACTTAGAAGATTCTGTTTGTTTACATGAGAGCAGTTCTTTACAATGAAGTGATGCCACTTCAAGTTCTTCAACA
This sequence comes from Lissotriton helveticus, assembly GCF_964261635.1. Lineage (NCBI taxonomy): Eukaryota > Metazoa > Chordata > Amphibia > Caudata > Salamandridae > Lissotriton > Lissotriton helveticus. The sequence goes on along the minus strand of NC_136072.1, from coordinate 230,907,349 downwards.
AATATACAGTTGTGGTGGCCCTCAGGGCAAACTAACACACCTCACTCCCCAAGGTGACACCACATTCAGAGCCATGAAGTACATTTGGATGATCAAAAATGTAACGAATAGTTTACATCTTGGGACTCACAATACTGCACACATTCAACATGTATTGAATGTGTAAATTTGCCAACTTGTGAAAAGAACACGTATGTGCCTGTATGAAAGATCTCTCACAAGGAAATGCACACAAAAAACATAGACACATTCTTTGAAACAGCTGGCACCCTGGAAGATAAAACACTGTTAGAAATAAATGGCATTGCAGATTTGCCATATACATGGGTCAACGGAGGTCTTTATGGATTGACACACATTAGTTTGTACAATTGAGAACAAAGGAGTTGCAAGACTTCCACACCGCTGTGGGGACATGTACATGGAGATCAACACACAACATTAATCACTAACACTGGCCTCATTCGAAAACTGCAAGTTTGTAACAAAAACTTGCTATTGTTGTTTTTTGTGCACTACCTTGTGAGACAACTATCATGCAGGCACATACGTGTTACTAGGACAAATCATCATATGTACACATTCAAAACGTAAGGATATAATAACAAGTTTTGGGAGTGGCAAGGTATAATCATTAATAAGAGTCAACTTGAAATATGTCAGTCCTCACTGGGGCATCTATTACATGATCATGCAGTTGCTAGCACATAAGACCTACTGGCTATCATGTGAAGTGGCCTTTATGTCAAATAGAACTTCCCTTTGGGCACATTAATTTTTAAGGACATCAACCAATTTAGGACACAATAACCAACAAATATTCAAACATGAAACCTAATATTTAGACACAGAAATTAAGAGCAACACATGAGCAACAGAATAGTGTAAAACCAATCAAGTCAATATGCACAGTTTATTTATACATTAAAAAGAAGAATTAAAAAGATTAATAATAAAACTTGGGAGCACAGAAAATACATCAAAAGGAACACATTAAATACATAAAAACATCAAATCCATTTCCTAAATCTGTTGAGGGAAGTACATAGAAGGTATATTCAGCAACAGTCAGAATACTCCTAAATCAATATGTGTTGTACTATTCCCTTAGTTTCCCTTAGTTTCAACGCGTTTCGACGGACAACTAATATATGGGCGCCTTCATCAGGAAATATTGTCTGTAATCCCAAGATATCTTGTATCTGGAGAGTATCGTCTAAATGGAAATAGATGCCTCCTTTCATTAAAATAGAATTAAAATCCTCATTTTAAGACGATAATTACGTAAATAACGGCACGGTCGATAGAAGCCGTTATATTATATCCAGAGTACACGCGGTAACACACCCAAGGCACAGGTCTGTGTTAAGAATCCAGATAATTCACAATACTCGTCATACAACATATATTCCAATTATGTCTATATGTACGCTGTCATCTTTGGGGCCACTTTCGTCTTTCTTTTCTTTTTAAATAAACGCGGCCTCTTAAATAACGTTACTCCTAGCGTCCCGCGGGTAATTCCGGTCGTCTCCTTGATTGGTTTTACACTATTCTGTTGCTCTTGTGTTGCTCTTAATTTCTGTGTCTAAATATTAGGTTTCATGTTTGAATATTTGTTGGTTATTGTGTCCTAAATTGGTTGATGTCCTTAAAAATTAATGTGCCCAAAGGGAAGTTCTATTTGACATAAAGTCTATTGTTGGTACCCTATCCCTTTGGTTTTGGGTCCCTCTCTCTTTTATTAGAGATATCATGTGAAGTGGCCCACACATCCCAAATCAGGACAATGCTCAAGCTAATGGGCCTGCAAACGTGAAAACAAAAATTGCTAGCTGCATCGTGGACACACCGTCATCCCCAGGCAAAATGACAACACAGTAGTGTGCACACTAAGACAAAACAGCGTTCCACCATAACTACATACATGTGGCAAAAATGAAGGAGGCACAATCATGTCTGGAAACAAATTACATAGGCTGTCAAGCACAAAATGAAAGCACTGCCCACCATCACAGGGGAAGAGCATGGTGGAACACCTACCAGCCAATTCTCACCCAAAGATCAGACCTGGCAAGGCCAAATCAGGCAGGCCCATTAGACCTCTCCTGCACAACACCCCATCCCTCAGTCAATGTGATTGATACAGATCAAGAAGGGAGAACTCAGAATCTGGGTAACAAAAACTGTGCAGCTACAATGCCAAAAGTAACACAAGCTCACCTCGTGGGCTGGCAATACATATTAGTCACAAACAACCAACCACAGATTGTCGTGAATAGGCACACAGGCACTGCCCAATGTGAACATGCACAAGCCAAATCTTGTATCCATGTACAGTGGGCACATGTAGCAGACACAGGATAAATACAAACTATGCCAGGGACCAATGCCACAGAGGCAGACCCATGCTGAACACACATTGAATGGGCACAGTGTTGGATGACACACATGATTAGGAGGCCAGGATGTGTCTGGTGACTGTAGTGGGCACACTGATCCGTGGTTCTGGAATGAGCTGACTGTACCATGATTAACCGTCATGGCACTATGCATATCTCACAAATGATGTACATCATGTCTGAGAACACAACATGGGTCATGCATGCTGCAAGGGTGTGCAGTTAAAACCTCACACTACTATGTTGAGACTCATCAGCAGTGCAAACAAATATGAAGCACAAAAACAGTGCACAGGTCATGGCACAGGCAAGGTACCAACACATGTCACAGACCCCCCTCCCACATGATGCGCTAATCAATGTGCAGTCTAATTACCCGGCACCCTAGAAGAACATGTGCAAATGTCAAAGAACACAGAGCAGGGGACACATGTGGAGGAGGGGGGTAAGGGATGAAAAAGGGCACCAGCTGAATATGGGGAATTGAAACTACAATGCACAAATAGCCAGTCTGACCGGACCCCCCAACTGTGGGAGTGTTTCCAGGCTTCAGAGCATCTCAAGTAGCAGGTGGCACACAACACTACAAACAGCCATGTACATACCCACTCCTTGCTGCTGTCTCTCCTGCAACTGCCTATGGAGGTCTGGAAAGACCACTTCCAGGAATGGAGCATGTGGGGGGTGAGGTGATGGCTTCCACCATGCTGGCGTGGAGGTGACGCTGGGTGCAGCACCGGATGTCCTGCCACCTCTTCCTGATGTTGCTCAGCTGCCGGTGAGGGCCCCCCACAGACTTGACAGCCCTGACAATGTCCAACCAGATCTCCCCCTTCTCGTAGGCAGTTACCTGTCAGGAAGACAAAGTGAAATAACATCACTACATCTGCTCCATGTCCCAGAGACATACACTTGCGCTACATTGATGATGTGAACAGGCCATAGGATGCTGACAGGACTTGCATCATCGTACATGTGAATTTGGCCTGTGGGCAAACCCCCATGCACTACATGCCAATGTAAGACAACAGATGGCATAAGGGGGGCAACACACTCACTGATCATGGCACACACTGTACACACAGCAGGGTGTGGGACAGCACGTGGCAAGCAGTCACATTTCCTACTCCACTTAACAACCCTCAGCAGACCAGCCAGATACACCCTGGCACAGATCATTCGCCTGTCACTGACCACAGTAGGTACAACCCTCACTTTGCACATTTGCCACTTGACAAAGAGGTGTCACAGGTGTCATGCTAACTTTGCTAGTCAGGCACACAGCACTGCCTACTTGTCACATCAGATGGCCAGAGCTGATGCATACGCCATGCAGCTGTGGTGCAACACATCACATATACACTCACCCTGATGACAAGGAACATTCACACACTTCAATGTCCATGAGGTCAAAAACATCATTTGTTTAATATCACCACAGGTCTCCACAGGTCCCCACAAGTCATAAACATTGGTGAGTACATTCAGCTGTCAGCCCAGGGGAAACACTGTTACATCTCAGGACATTTGTGAATAAAGCCACCAAGGTCTTGCACGGCTGAATGTGTCATTCACTATGCAGTGAATGTCACAGTAAGCACAATGCAAGTGAGGAGTGAACACACATGAACTACATCATGCTCTGCATGAGAGACACCACCATGTACACTCCCTGGGACTCTCTCAAAACCACATTGAATGTCTGTCCCACCAATACACAATGCCTGTTGTGACACCCACACAACAGGTGAACAGTCAAAGCTAGTGCAATCAGCACTCACCTGCTCCCCTGGTCTCCCATACAGCTTGCTGTACTGTGGTAGGAGGGCATCCAGCAGGGCCTGGTTTTCCTCCAGAGAGAATGCTGGTGCCCTCTCCATCGTACGCAACATAAGAGTCCAGGGAATGCAGAGATAGCAGCAGTGTGGACCAGTCCAATGTTGTGCAGGAAAGTGCTCTCTCCCAGCCACATGCAGCCTTAAATCTGTGCTGCTGAGGGGCTTTCAGTATCAGGACTACAGTGTGATAGGCCAGATTACTTTGCATCCTACGTTTCATCCAATTCCTTTAAACATAAGGCCCTGGCACACATTTGCATGGTTTAAAATTTGAGTTTCAGCTCCACAATCATTTTGCAACATTGTATATTTTAGACCAGCTGACTTTTGTAGGACACCTGTAGCACACATTCAAATCTCAGTATCCATGACAACTAGGCTGCATTCAGGGCCCACGTTATTTACAGTCAAAAGATTAAACATTAAAAAATCACCATTACCTCCCATCTGGAGAAAGTTTAACAGGTCAGGGGACATCGCTTATCATCAGAAAATTGATTTTTTGGGCTCTACCAAAAATGATTCAAAATGTCAATTGGATCGTGCTTCATGTTGAATAACCACTTTCTAAAGCTTCACAGACCCAAAATTGACATTTTTACAGAATTTTCCTCCTACTCAGAAGCTTCTATATTTTTACTGATTTCGAGCAGGAAAATGACTCTAAACACACTTATTTTAGTTCCAAATCTGATAATTCACATGCAATAGTTCTTTACAGTCAAAAGATTAAACATTTAAAAAATTCACCATTCCTGCCATCTGGAGAAAGTTTGACAGGTCAGGGATATCGTTTTTCAGAAAATTGATTATTTGGACTGTACAAAAAATGATTCAAAATGTCAATTGAATCATATCTCATGTTGAATAACCACTTTTTAAAACCTCACTGTGACCAAAATTGCGATTTGTAGAGACTTTTCCTCCTACCCAGAAGCTTCTATTTTGAACGATTTTGGGGTTTGAAATGACTCTAAACACACTTATTTTAGTTCCAAAAGTGATAATTCACATGCAATATTTATTTACATTAAAAAAATAAAAATCAAAAAATCACCATTCCTTCTCATCTGGAAAAAGTTTGAGAGGTACAGGGTCATTTTTTTCATCAGAAAATAGACTTTTTGGACTGTACAAAAAATTATTCAAAATGTCAATTGGATTCTGCCTCATGTTAAATAACCACTTTTTAGAGCCTCACTGTGACCAAAATAGCAATTTTTCAGACCTTTCCTCCTACTTAGTAGCACTTTTTATGACTGATTTTGGGCAGGAAAATGACTCTAAAAGCACTTATTTTTGTTCCAAAAATGATAACTCACTAGCAATAGTTATTTATAATCAAAAGATTAAACATTAAAAAATCAACCTTCCTGACCATCTGGAGAAGGTTCAACAGATCCGGGGTCATCATTTTTCATCAGAAAATAGATATTTTTGTGCTGTACAATTTCTTTTTCAAAATGTCAATTGGATCGTGCCTCATGTTGAATAACCACTTTTTACAGCCTTACAGTGACCAAAATTGCCATATTTACAGAGCTTTCCTTCTACACAGAAGCATCTATTTTCACCGATTTTGGACAGGAAAATGACTCTAAACAAACTTATTTCAGTTCCAAAAGTGAGAATTCACATACAATAGTTATTTACAGTAAAAAGATTAAACATTAAAAACTCACCATTATTGCCCAACTGGAGAAAGTTCGATAGTTCCGGGGTCATCGTTTTTCATCAGAAAATTGATTTTTGGGGACTGTACAAAAAATTAATAAAAATGTCAATTGGATTGTGCCTCATTTTGAACAACAACTTTAAAAAGCAACACAGACCCAAAATTTACAGACTTTTCCTCCTACTCACAAGTTTCTGTATTTTGACTGATTTCAAGCAGGAAAATGACTCTAACACAGGTATTTTAGTTCCAAAAGTGGTAATTCACATTCAATAGTTATTTATAGTCAAAAGATTAAAAATTAAAAAAATCACGATTCCTGACCATCTGGAGAAAGTTTGAGAGGTCGGGGATCATGGCACAATGGATGTATTCCAAAAAATTAAAACTTAACGGTGACAAAACTGAACTGCTTATATTCGGAGACCAAAAAGATCTTTGGGGTCCAGCCCATTAGCCTACTGAAATGGGGCCGCTCCCGAGAGCAGTTACATCAGCTCGTAATTTAGGAGTAATAATAGATGACAAACTGACAATGCGCACCCAGGTCACTAAAACAGCATCAGTCTGCTTCGCCATTCTCAAATGGTTGAGAAAAATCCTGTGGCAACTCCCAGATGGGGCTCAGAGAACTGTAGGACAAGCATTGATTGGGTCAAGGTTGGACTACGGCAACATCTTGTTCTTGGGGGCCAATAAAGAAATTATACGCCGACTCCAGGTCGTGCAAAACGCGGCAGCGAGGATACTTCTCCATCTACCTAGGCGAGCACATGTGTCGGAACATTTACGAAAGTTACCTTGGCTCAAGATAGGCAACCGAGTTAAATTTAACCCTTTAAGTGCTGCCGTCGGCCAACGGTCGTCACGGGCACTACCTCCCCAGTGCTGCGTGCGACCGCTGGACGTCCATTCAGCACTGGATAATGGACAGCGCAGCACTGGGAAGGTATATTTACGAAGCTCCCAAGGTGTTAAGGCACTATGCTTTATGTACAAAATAAACAGAGGAGAAGCGCCAGCCTATCTGTGCAAACTGGTTCAGAAATACATCCCGACCCGGAACCTCTGATCTATCCATCAGGAGAGATTTGAGGTGCCCAGATTTAGGCGAGCAAGACTGGGAGGACGCTCCTTTGGTTATTTGGCACCAGCACTTTGGAATTCAATCCCGCTCAATCTGCGCCTTGAACCAAATTACATGAAATTTAGGAAAGGTGTCAAGGCATGGATTTTTAATCAAAAATGATAACATGAATTTATGTCCCTATGGAATGCTCTGATCCAAGGCGCCGGGAAACCCTCAGGGTAGCTGTTGCGCCATATAAATGGAATAAATAAATAAATCATCGTTTTCCATCAGAAAATTGATTTTATGGACTGTACAAAAAATGATTGAAAAAGTGATTTGGATCGTAACTCTGGTTGAATAACCACTTTTTAAAGCCTCACAGTCACAAAAATTGCCATTTTTACAGACTTTTCCTCCTACTCAGAAGCCTCTTTTTTGACCGATTTCGGGCAGGAAAATGCCTCTAAACACACTTATTTTAGTTCCAAAAGTGATAATTCACATGCACCGAGACTGCCCTCATCGCAGCCACCGACGACATCCGAGCCCTCCTCGACAACGGGGAAACAGCGGCACTCATCCTCCTGGACCTCTCCGCAGCGTTCGACACTGTCTGCCACCGCACCCTAGTCCAACACCTCAGCAACACCGGCGTCCAAGAGAAGGCACTGAAGTGGATCATCTCGTTCCTCGCCGGAAGAACACAGAGAGTCCGCCTCCCACCGTTTTGATCCGAGGCCACCAAAGTCATCTGCGGCGTCCCGCAAGGATCATCACTCAGCCCCACCCTCTTCAACGTCTACATGAGACCTCTCGCCATCATCGCACGCCAACACAACCTCAATATTATCTCCTTCGCCGACGACACCCAGCTGATCCTCTACCTCACCAGAGACCCCGACACCACCAGAACCAGCCTCCACGAAGGGATGAAAGACGTCGCCGAATGGATGAAGAACAGCCGCCTGAAACTGAACTCAGACAAGACGGAAGTCCTCATCCTGGGACCATCACCCTCCGCCTGGGATGACTCCTGGTGGCCCCCAGCCCTGAGCACCACCCCCAAACCTACAGACCACGCACACAACCTGGGCTTCATCCTGGACTCCTCCCTATCGATGACCAGACAAGTCAACGCCGTCTCCTCTTCATGCTTTCACACCCTCCGCATGCTCTGCAAGATCTTCCGATGGATCCCGACCGAAAACAGGAAGACGGTCACCCAAGCCCTCGTCACCAGCTGACTGGACTACGGAAACACCCTCTACGCCGGAACCACAGCCAAGCTACAGAAAAGACTCCAACGCATCCAGAACGCCTCCGCCCGACTCATCCTGGACATCCCCCGACGCAACCACATCTCCGGTCACCTGAGGGACCTGCACTGGCTCCCTGTCAACAAGAGGATCACGTTCAGGCTCCTCACCCACGCACACAAGTCTCTCCACGACCTGGGCCCCAAGTACCTCAACGACCGCCTGACCTTCCACACGCCCACCCGCCAGCTACGGTCTGCCAGCCTCGCCCTCGCCGCCGTGCCACGCATCCGAAGAGCCACCGCCAGAGGCAGATCCTTCTCCTACCTGGCGGCCAAGACATGGAACTCCCTCCCCATCCACCTTCGGCTGACCCAGGACCACCTCGCCTTTAGGAGACAACTCAAAACCTGGCTGTTCGAGCAGTAGCGGACCCCCTCCCCAAGTGCCTTGAGACCCTTCCGGGTAAGTAGCGCGCTATACAAGTGCCATGATTGATTGATTGATTGAATACCTATTTACAGTCAAAAGATTAACCATGAAAAAATCACCATTCCTGACCATCTGGACAATGTTCAAAGGTCCGAAGTCAACGTTTTTCATCAGAAAATTGATTTTTTGAACTGTACAAAAAAATGATTCACAATGTCAATTGGATTGTGCCTCATGTTTAATAAGCACTTTTTAAAGCATCACAGTTACCAAAATTGAAATTTAAAAAAACTTCCATTTTGACTGATTTTGAGCAGGAATATAACTCTAAACACACTTATTTTAGTTCCAAAAGTGATAATTCACATGCAATAGTTATTTACAGTCAAATGATTAGGCATTAAAAAATCACCATTACTGCCCATCTGCAGAAAGTCCGACAGGTCTGGGGTCATCGTTTTTCATCAGAAAATTGATGTTTTGGACTGTACAAAAAAAAATTCAAAATGTCAATTGGATTGTGCCTCATGTTGAATAACAACTTTTTAAACCTTCACAGTGACCAAAATAGGTTTTTTTCAGACCTTTCCTCCTACTAAGATGCCTCATTTTTGACCAATTTCGGGCAGGAAAATGACTAAACACAATTATTTTAGTTCCAAAAGTGATAATTCACATACAATATTTATCCAGTCAAAAGATGAAACATTAAAAAATCACCATTTTTAACCATCTGGATAAAGTTTGACATGTCCGGGGTCATTGTTTTTCATCAGAAAGTTGATTTTTTTGGACTGTACAAAAAATGATTTCAAATTTCAATTTGATTGTGCCTCATGTTGAATAACCACTTTTTAAAGCCTCAGAGTGACCAAAACTGCCATTTTTCAGACCTTTCCTCCTACTCAAAGCTTCTATTTTCACTGATTTCGAGCAGGAAGACAACTCTAAACACACTTATTTCAGTTCCCAAAGTGATAATTCACATGCAATAGTTATTTACAGTCAAAAGATTAAACATTAAAAATCACCATTACTGCCCATCTGGAGAAAGTCCGACAGGTCCGGGGTCCTCGTTTTTCATCACAAAATAGGTTTTTTGGACTGTACAAAAAATGATTAAAAATGTCAATTGGATCATGCCTCATGTTGAATAACCACCTTTGAAAGCCTCACAGTGACCAAAATTGTGATTTTTAGAGACTTTTCCTCGAACACAGAAGCTTCTTTTTTGACCGATTTCAGGCAGGGAAATGACGCCAAACACACTTCATTTAGTTCCAAAAGTGATAATTCACATGCAATAGATATTTACAGTCAAAATATTACAATTTAAAAAACTACCAGTCCTAATCACCCGGAGAATGTTTGACAGGTCCGGGGTCATCGTTTTTCATCAGAAAATTGATTTTTTGGACTGTACAATAAATTATTCAAAATGTTAATTGGATTTTGCCTCATGTTGAATAACCTGTTTTTTTTAAGCCTCACGGTGTCCAAAATTCCCATTTAAAAAACTTTTCCTCCTATTCATAAGCTTCTATTTTGAAAGATGTCAGGCAAGAAAATGACTCGAAACACACTTATTTTAGTTCCAAAAGTGATACTTCACATCTAACAGTCATTTATAGTAAAAAGATTAAACATCAAAAAATCACCATTACTGAACATCCGGAGAAAGTTCGTAAGGTCCAGGGTCATCGTCCTTCATCAGAAAATGTATTTTTTGGATAGAATAAAAAATTATTCAACATGTGAATTGGATCATGCCTCGTGTTCAATAGCCACTTTTTAAAAGGCTCACAGTGACCAAAATTGCCATTTTTACAGACTTTTCCACCTACTCAGAAGCTAATATTTTGACCGATTTCGGGCACGAATATGACTAAACACACTTATTTTAGTTAAAAAAGTAATAATTCACATCCAACAGTCATTTACAGTCAAAAGATTAAAGATTCAAAAATCACCATTACTGGCCATCTGGAGGTTCTGTATGTTCCAGGGTCATTGTTTTCATCAGAAAATCGAATTGTTTGATTGTAGAAAAAATGATTCAAAATGTCAATTGGATTGGTCCTCTTGGTAAATAACCGATTTGTAAGGCCTCGCACCAAAATTCACATTTTTGCAGACTAATCCACCTACTCAGAAACTTCGATTGTGACCGATTTCAGGCAGGAAAATGACTCTAAACAAACTTATTTTAGTTGCAAAAGTGATAATTCACATTCAACAGTCAAAAGACTAAACATTCAAAAATCACTATTATGTAAAGTTGCTAATGAGGGGCAAGTCTTATCGAACATCTAGACATATTTACAAGAGCGCTAACAACACACTCGGTCACTTTAGAAACACAGGGCTGCACCATATTTACAAGAAAATGGTGCAGTACTGCATTTCCCCCTTCGCTGGTGCTAAATTTAGCTGCCTAGCACCAATGCAGGCACCTTTGCACCATAGTGCAAAGGTGCCCGAATTAAGGGCAATGATTGTTTATGTGCAGGAAGGTCTCTCTTTCTGCACATACACAATCTGGAATGGTGTCTTGTAGTAATAAAAATTAAGATTGCTGTTGCAGGTTGAGTAAGAGTAAGATAAGTTTATTGTAGAGTAAAAGATCTCATCCATCCAGTTCAATAAGTCAGGTGCAACTGACCATCTGACCACTTCAGAGTATTCCATCTCCTTGGAGCTACTCAAAGCACAACAGGTTTATCAGTAACAAATCCTTAAAGGAGACACACACCAATATGTACAAGATAAATAAATAAACAAATAAATAGGCACAATATTACACATCTTCCTTCTCCATAAAACAAAACAAAAACAAAAAAACAATTGCATGTACAAAGAACTAATCTCTAATATAATCATGGAATTTAGTTGGTGGTCTTACAATCCTTCCACTTTTTTCTCTCAAAGAAATTGAAGGGTACTTAACACCTGAATCAAACTTCTTTTTTTTCATGTCAATATTGACCAATGGATTATCAATGACCACAACCCTATTGAGATTCCAGATCCTAGAATCTTCAGTCTTAATGGCATTAGTGAGAAATTTTTTAACTACATGAACCTTTTGAAATAGTTCAGAAGACTTGCGACCTAAAGGTGCTCTAATCAGTACCAAGTCTCCTACCTTAACTTGTGTTTTCTTGACTGCTTTTTTTAGGTCATACCTCACCTTCCGTTCAAGGGTTTTGTCAGCCTCTCTTTTTCTCCACAACACATGAGAAGACTTGCCACCATTTTTTAGACAATTTTTCATTCACCCAAAAGGGAGTGATGAGCGTATTAGGATGTCTGATTTTAAGAATAAGAAGAGGTGTACATCCGGTTGTTGCATGGGGAGTGATTCTATACATTTCAACAATTTTGTTAACACCCGCCTTCCAGTCCACATTGTTCTCTTTGGTTAGGGAAGTGGATTCTTTAAGTACCCGTACAAACCTTTCTACCATTCCATTGCTTTCCGGATGATAGAAAGAACATCGATTGTACTTAATAGAACATTTTTCTAAAAACTCCTCCATCTCCTTAGAAACAAATTGTACTCTGTTATCTGTAAGAAGATACCCTGGAAAACCCTCTCTAGTGAAAACGTCCATTAAAAATGAAATAACATGTTTAGTGTCAATACATTTCGTGATCTTAATTTCGGGCCACCTTGAATACAGATCTATAAGAACAAATATGTAAACATCACCATCTTTGCATTTTACAGGACCCAATATATATCAAGGGCTAATTCTTCCCATGGCGCATTTGGCCTATCTCTTATGACCATTGGTTGAACTCTTGGTTTCATACACTTCTCACTTAACGTGCAAAGAATACACTCCCGCACTAGTCTTTCAATATCTAAGACCATCCCAGCCCACTAATACTTCAACCTAACACTTTCTTTTGTTTTAGAAATTCCTTGGTGACCTTGATGAGCTAGTTTGATCAATTCTTCTCGGAAACACCTGGGTGGAATTAGTCTAGTTCCGCAAAACATCAAACCATCAGACATAGACAACTCACTCCTCACATTCCAGTATTTCTCTGAAACACCTTGACCTATCTTAAACCACCCATTATTAACAAGAGACGCTAATTCTTTGAGTTCTTCATCAATTTCAAATTCTTCTCTCCATTTTTCTTCTTTTATGCCTCTACGCTCATGCAAAAACAACAGTTGATGGACAGAATGCAGAACAATGTCATAGATTCACCCCAGTACAGAGATCTGGGCCTAAATCCATCGTTTTTTTGCACTCCATACCACCCCAGTTCAGACATGGCCATATGCAAATCAGCCTTGACCCTGTGCCTGATGGGAACAGTCCAACCCGAACTGTCAAGCCATGTCTTTCCTGGACCGGAATCAAGCATCCTAGGACCGGTTTCTGGCTATCAGCCGTCTTCAGCCAGGATAGCTTAACTCCAGTGGTGTGGAGAGCATGGGACTCACTCAATGGCACGCACCCACTCAAACTCTTCCTCATCTTTTCCTCAACACAACATCATCTTGTGTGACCAATCTGGACAGGGCATCTGCAGTATAATTACGTACTCCAGGTAGATATTCCACATTAAAATTGTAACCTCGCAAATCCACAACCCACCATGAGATCCTGCTCGAAATGGCATCTGTCCCTTTCATGTTAAAAACTTCAACCAACGGTTTGTGATCAGTTCGAACTACAAATTTGGTTCCCCATAATATATTCTTCAACTTTTTCATGGCCCAATGTACAGCTAAAGCTTCTTTTTCTATCACATAGTAGCGGAATTGGGCTCCCCTATGACTCCTAGACAGAAAAAGGATGACATCTACTTTACCTTCAGATTCTTGTTGAAGTACAGCACCCAGACCCTTCATGCTTGCATCGGTAAATAACCGACTTAGCCGCTGGATCATAGTGCATTAATTTGGGTGTTTCTTTGAGGTATTCTTTAATCTTAACGAATTCCTCTTCACACTCCTTGGTCCACACAAACTCCACACCCTTGAAAAGAAGAGTCTGCATGTGGACACACTTCTCAGCAAATCCTTTAACAAATTTGCTGTAGTATTCAGCCATTCCCAAAAATTTCATAAGGTCTTCCTTGCTTCTAGGAGAGGCTAAATTTTCTATAGACTTATTCATATCACTCTTAGGTTCAATGCCTTTACGAAGTATGCTATGTCCTAGATAATCGATCGAAGACTTTCTAAATTTGCATTTATCAATCCTAACCGTACGATTGTGTGAATTGAACCTCTCCAAAACTTCTCTAACTCTCAAATCATGCTCAACTTCATCTTTCCCGTAAATCAACACGTCATCTTGGTAAATTTTTACTCCCTTCTGACCTTTCAAAACCCTTTCAAGTGCCCTCTGAAAGACGGAAGCTGCAGAAACGAGCCTATGGTAGACGTTTAAACCGATATGCGCTAAAAGGAGTGATGAAAGAGGTATAATCTTTGGAACACTCTTCTAACTTGATCTGATGGTAAGCCGATTTGAGGTCGACTGTGGAAAATATCTCTGCCCCTTTAAGTAGCATGAGAATGTCTAAAATTTTATGGAGGGGATATTTGTCAACCACTACCTGTTTGTTAAGCGCTCTTAAATCAATGCATAGACGGAGACTACCGTCCGATTTTAGAGCGGCTACAACCGGAGCCAACCATTGTGTTCCTTCTACTTCTTCTATTATACCGTCCAATTTGAGTTTTTCCAACTGATCTTTCATCTCTTCCCTTACTGACAAAGGAGCACCACAAACTTTACTGGTAAAAGGGATAGCTCCAGCAACTAACTTAATCTTGTGAGTGTAGTCTTTCAAACAACCAAGTTCATCTCTGAAAACCTTTGGAAAGGATTCCTTTAACTTAGATGTGTATTCTTCCCCACAATCTTGGAGTTCAACTGTATTTATACTAAAGTTCTCTTTCAGTAAAATAGAAGGATCACTTTTGGGATCCAGCATAACTCCCAAATCTCTCTGATGGAACCAGTTCAAAATATTGTCTCCTGTACAGGATACATAGACCTTCCCAGAGATGTATCTTCCTTTATGTTCATTTAATCCATTGAAATAACCCATTAATTTTATAGGGTCCCCACCATACGAGTAGGGATTGATGTCTGCCTTCAATAATTTAATGTTTTTCACTAGACACTTTTCATAACATTTTCTTGATATGATAGTAATTTTCGCTCCAGAATCAAAAAGAACACTTGTACCACAATGCTCCACCATTACCTCATCCACTGGACCTTTCTTTTTATCATCAGAAACTAGAGAGAACATTTGTCCACAATCAATATCAGAGTCCGACACACTATCACTATCATCATTCTTGCACACCATGTTAACTTTAGATTTGTCTATTTTGAACTTACAAGAGGAAGAATAATGTCCAACTTTTTTACACTTATTACATTTTGCCTTAGTGCACAACATTTCTTATCATTGGCTAGATGACTGGGACTCCCACACCTAAAGCATCTAAATTAAAAATCATGAACTTTGACAATATGAGAGGAATGCGTCTTCTTTTTATCTTTAGAGGGTGTTTTCTCTTTTGCATGTACCTTTACTACACGTACACTCTCACTTTTATTTTCAATCTTAGTTATCACATCAACGCACTTAAGTGAATGTTCAATCTGTTTTGCAACAACTAATACTTCATCCCTAACTTTTCGCACATTGCAGCCCAACATAAACTGGCCTCCTATTCTTTCTTCCAAAAGACTTCCAAACTTGCAAGAAGAGCCCAATTTTCTGAGAGCAGTGATGTAATTTCCCAATAATATTCCCTCATTTTGGGTGTGTCTACCAAAATGATAACGCTCAAGAATTGTGCTAACTTTTGGCAAATAGTGGCGATCTAATTTAAGTACACAAATCTCATATTCATTCAAAGTAGAATAATCTATGTCAGGTAGATGATCAAAGACATACTGCCCTCTGAACCTAAACAATGGAGAAGTAAAGCAGTTCTTCTTTTCAGCACTCAAATTAGTTCCGCAAACTTTGGCATATCTCTCAAATACCTTTTTCCATTTTTGCCACCTAATTGGTGGATCCCCAGGGTTAGATAAAAAGAAAGGTGGAGTATATAAGAAGAATCAATTGAACTAACGGAGAATGAATTGTAACAACACCACCAATACAGATTGATAGGAGAGTAAATTGAACAATATACAGAGCTTTAGCAAAAAACAAATATATATATTTTTCAAAGTCCATCTAAAAAGCAACAAAAAAACGTTACTAATACTTATTATCATTTAAAACATGTCAAAATCAACATCAAAATAACTCAAATGTGTTGAAATGCATAACAATCCACATTGAAATATATAAGAATCCACAGTTATGTTGAAATATATAACAATCCACAAGATGGCGGTGTTGCTCCATCCTTGTATCAAAAGGAGAACTGTGTGTTTAACGCGTGAAGAAAGAAAAAAAAGTTATAAGCAATCCTTAGCAAGTCTTACTTGTAAGCCCTCTGTAGTTGGGTGAGTAGTTGAGATAAACAGTTCCATAGCAGAAGAAATACAATCACATGAGGAGATACAAAAAAAACACTTCAAGAGCCGATAAAACAACACACAAAAAGAATGCATGAAACTTTAAATGTTATCAGGGATGTCTTAAGAGGTTGAGAGTAGTTTTTTCCAAACTACAACTGATCGAAATGAGCGAGTGTTCAGGGATTTTAGAAAGCGATTAAAAACAGCAGTTACCAGGCAGCACCGTCTTTGCAACAGTATGCCTCAGAATGCACTACCGGACACATACTATTCTCTTACTAATCTGCTACTGTATGTGGGTGCAGTGGCGTAACGGAACTTGAAGGGCCCCCCTTGAAAATTACATAGACAGGTGCCCCTACTCTCGGGACCCAGTCAGGAGCTCTCATGCTAGGGGCAAGTGTCTGACAGCCCCGCTGGAGTTCAGGCCCCTCCTCACTGGGGAGGGCTGCCTGGGGTTATTGCTACACAACTGTGGGGGTGGCTCATTTGCTACATCTTGCTATGTTGTGAGAGAAGGAAAGCTCAAGATGGCTTTGATTTTTTAAAAATATTTTTATTTGCCCTATGATGTGATCGCACAGCCTAGAAACCCCATGCTGAATGGAATACATACTTGTCTTATTTGGCATATGAATGTTTGGCATGGATCTTTCAGATAGGAAATATGCTCTAGTGCTGTTAATTCAGTTATCAGAAATAACAATGCATCATCAATAATAAGGATGCTGCACAGAGGAATAAAGAAAAAGTGACAAATGGTATGCCTGAACTAATCGCAGCCACTGGTATTTACCCAGGGTCACATCCCACTCCATCTTCTTTAGTTGCTCACGCTTTCACTCTCGACATTAACCAGCCAGATGCAAATCATCCTTGATCCGGTTCCAATAAGAACAGTCCAGCTCGAAATTTCAGTCCAGGCCCACTGTGAACTGGGACCAAGCACCACCAGATTACCAAAACAGTGTCATCCTATTAGGTAGAACTTCTTCAGTAGGATGCATCTTAGTTGCAGTGGCAGTGTACATAGAACTCATCTGTGCAAACCAGTTGCACTTTACACACTGAGGAATACAAAAGATGGATGGGCGGAATGTGGAGTTTGAGCAACAAAATGCTCTTTTTAAGGTTAAATATGCTTCCCACTTCTATAGGGGTACAGTTAGAAGTTTTCATAATGTGCAGTTAGTTTGATGCACTTAGTTGTTGTAGAGGATGTAATGTAGTTAATCCATGATTTTCCTGACTGGCAATGGTGTGTGCACTAAACTTAAGTTTGTTGTCTTTTCAAGTAGAGTTGGTCAAATTGCTCTAAGCGTCTAGTAAGCACACATATCACAAGTGAAGGAAGAATTGAGCATTTGAGAAAGAATAAAAGCGTATTTCGTGAATGGGAGAATGCAAGACATCCCCCAAAAAGTGTTAGATGTCCATTATGCTTTATTACAAGTGATTTTATGATAATGGCACTCTAGATAAGGATGCAGGGACATCCACCCATTGGACATGCTAAGGTTTGTGGTGTGTCTTGGAGTGAAAGTAGACGTCAGTAGATGGCAGAGATGCATGATGGTTTTCAATGACTATTTGGGCTTGGGCATGGCTTATAAGATTGCTGCTCAGAAGACAGCAACCTTCTTCTAATGTAGAATGCGACTGAGTAGAAATTTTGCTTTTGATTTACTTTGCATTAAAAAAAGATTTCGAAAATACTTATTGGCTGAAGACAAGATACTTACTTTTCAAACTCTGCTTAGCAACACAACGTTTAATCCTCAGAGTTGGAAATAATCCTAGAGATAAGTGGAATCATGTCTCCCAGCAGAACATTCTGAATTGCAGCAATATATTGATTATGCTCTTATGTGGTTTTAAGGGAAGTGTGGTATTGTGGCAAAATCGAGGAAGGGAGACATAAGCAAACATCTGTGACAATCAACGGGCAAACACATTTTAAATCACAATGAGCATGAGGCTCTAAATCTATTTATGGTTTAAAGATTGTTAGACCTGTCAGCCATAGGGTGGTCTTTGCCCAAATGTTTTGTCTTCTCCCTTCTATTTTTCTGAATTCATTTTTGCTGGCCTTAGTACTCTGTGCACGAATCACTGAGAAAATATCGACCTAAAAAATATCGACCTACAGAAATATCGATGCTGAAATATCGAAGGCAAGAATATCGACATCCTATCTACAACATGGTAAGTACAAAAATATCTAAATGAAAATATAGATGTTAAAATATTGATGTTAAAAATATCATTTTTTTCTGTAAAAATATAAATATAAAATAAAGTAAATAACACTAATAAATAAAATAAACATAGTTAAAAATATCTAATAAGGTTTAAAATGAATAAATAATACATATATAATAATAATACATTAAACATATACAGAAAATATATAATATATACGTACTTAACAATACGTTTTAATAATTATTTTAATAATTTATAAATTTATAAAAAATATTATATATTACAAATACATTTACAAACATAAAACAAAAACATAAATAAAAGGTAAATAATTATGTTTAATAATTTAAAAAAAATAAACATACTTTTAATATTTTTTAAATTAATTATATACTACATTATCTAAAATTATACAAAAAATATTAAATAGCTAAATAAATAAATAAAAACAATACAGTAATATAAATTTTGGGTAACATAGAACTTAAAATTACCATTCCCACTCCAGAGAGCGCAGCAGTAGAGAAACCATTGGATAGCGTAGGGGTAAAAATTACTATTCCAACTCCAGAGAGTGCAATAGTAGGGAAAGCGTTGGATAGCGTAGGGGTAAAAATTACTATTCCCTCTCCAGAGAGTGCAACAATATGGAAAGCGTTGGATAGCGTAGGGGTAAAAATTACTATTCCCTCTCCAGAGAGTGCAACAGTAGGGAAAGTGTTGGATAGCGTAGGGGTAAAAATTACTATTCCCACTCCAAAGAGTGCAGCAGTAGGGAAAGCGTTGGATAGCGTAGGGGAAAGAATTACTATTCCAACTCCAGAGAGTGCAACAGTAAGGAAAGCGTTGGATAGCATAGGGGTAAGAATTACTATTCCAACTCCAGAGAGTGCAACAGTAGGGAAAGCGTTGGTTAGCGTAGAAGTTAAATATAACATACTTATAAATAGTTGTTGTAATGATTGAATTTTTAAATAACTCTACATCATTTGCAAATACCCATTAATAATGACTAAAAACATAATTACAATTGAATAATTAATTAACAATAAATTAACAATAAATACCAATAAATGTTTATGAATACATTTTTAATTACCAAATAATAAATATTGAACAGTAAAATATTTTTCAAAACAAAAATTGATCAGCAATTAAAAAATGGTGAACAATGAATGTATTTTTAAATAAAAAAATATTGTTTATGAAAAAATAATTACCAATTAATAAAATATAATTTCCAAATAATAAAAAGTTATTAACAATTAAAAATATGAATTACCAGTTAAAAAAGTAATTAATATTTAAACAGATTAATTGCCAATTAAAAAATGTAATTACCAATTACAAACATTAATTACCAATTACAATAATTAATTACCAATTAATAATTAATTAAAAATAAAATATTTATCAATACCAACAAAAAGAAAATCATTACTTAATTACAATTAAATTACTTCCCACCCAATTCCCCTATAAATCCACAACACGCTACAGAACTTAAACGCAAAAATTTATTAAAATTAATTTGCAATTACTAAAAATTTATAATTAATTTACTATAATTAAATTACTTCCCACCCTATTCCCCTATAAAACCACAACCCGCTCTTGTACTAAAAAATTAAATTAAATTAAAAATAACATTATTAATATATAAAAAATAGTACACAAATAATTTACAACAAATGAAATACTTATCAAAAACATATAACACATACATGTAAATTACATAATATAATACATAACAACAAACACATTTTGATATTAGTAACATTGAAATTAGTAACATCGATATATTTGATATTGATATTACTAACTTCGATATTACTTACATCGATATAAAAAAAATCGATGTTACTTACCTTAGGGTCAATATTCTGTCCAACGATATTCTTGACCTCGATATTCTTCACCTTCGATATTTCCAACTCGATATTACTGTAGGTCGATATTTAGGAATCGATATTTAGACTGTGCACCCTGTGCTAACCAATGCTACAGTGAGCGTGTGCTCGCTCCCTAAAACATGGTAAACTTGGCCTGCACCTGATAGGCATATTTAATTCACTTAAAAGTCCCTAGTAATGTGGTATACCATAAACACAGGACCTGTAAATTAAATTCTACTAGTGGGCCTGAAGCACTTATTGTTCCAACTACTTAAGTATCCCTTTAAAGCATGCCCCACATCTGCCATTGCAGCCATAATGTAGTTTGAAACTGCCAATTAAACTTGGCCAAAAAACCCTGGGCCCGATTCACAGAACTAACTTAAGACACAATCCTAAACGTACTACTTTTGGTATTCACAGAAGTTAGGATTTTCTCTTAAGTTTGTCTTAAGACAGACTTAAGACAGACTTAGGACTAAATCCTAACTTAAGTCTGTCCTAAGTCTGTCTTAAGTCTGTCTTAAGCCTGTCTTAAACCTGTTTTAAGACAAAATCCTAACTTCTGTGAATACCAAAAGTAGTAAGTTTAGTAATTTGTCTTAAGTTAGTTCTGTGAATCGGCCCCCCTGTCGCCAAGTCTTAAACCACCTTTTTATTACATAAACGGTAAGCCCTAAGTAGCCCAAAGGACAGAGTGCATTGTATTTAAAAGGTTAACCTGTACTTTTTCATTTAAATGTCCTGGTAAGTCACAATTTAGAAAATGACACTTATAAAAGGTTACTCTACTATTCACTGATCAAGAAGGAATAGTAACTAAAGCTAACCCATGGACACATTTTTCAGGTATATTACCATATAGGACTAGGGCTATACGGTCCCCTCCTGCCTCAAAACGTTTTGTATAAATAAAAGTGAAGAAAAAACATTCTTCACCTACACAAATAAGAGAGGTACAATTGAAAAATTCAAAATTGAGTAATGACTATCCCAATCTGTGAATCCCAAAAGGGTGTAAATACTGCCCTCACTCACTCAATGAGTGGCATGCTTCAACATAGGGGCGCTGCGACTCCCTGGTGCTGGCCAACATCCAGGGAGGAGCGCTGAGAAAAACAGAATATAGAAAAGAGATAATTCAGTAAAGATCACTCACGGAGAGAAAAATATTATTAAAACGGTCTAAGTGAGTATACGCTGCCTTTATTATGGATCCCACTTGGCAGGGTTATTATTTCAAAAGCAGGGTATATGGGCAAGCAATGACACCATTACCCTATCGGCTGTATCAACATGTTTCTGCCATAAATTACACCCTAGTGAGTCGATGGCATTCATCAGGATACGGATCCCTAGAAAGAGTTTTATATATACGTACCCTCCTAGATTTTTCACTATCAGGTAGGGGACTTCTAGGGGGCTTATATTGCCCTTATTGTAGACACACCATCTGTGTACCTGAGTTTCATCAATGATGATATTAACTCGGGGACAGAGTGGGACCCTCGTCCTGTAGTCACACTTACTTCAAGGTACGGGAGTCTCCTATTAGGCCACTCTGATCCCTCCGATGGTCATATAAAAGTTGCAGTTTTCCTGCCCTTATCCGGTGCCTGCAACCTGTTCCTGGGAGACATGATTTGGTATAGTTGAACTTTGTATAGTTCTCACCGAAAGCCTCACAATAGAGGGATTAGTTGTGCTTGGGTACAGCCCCACTTGCAAGACAACAGGCCTCATACAAAGAACTTCACCATACTCTATTGTGCCTGCAGCCAAGTTGGAGCCAGAGCAGTAGAGGCAAGAAATGTCTAAACTTCAAAGGAAATCTCTAGAAACTTCTCTTACTTCGAAGAAGGCCCCAGGTAATAGGACACTCTGACTAACTCTTCAGTTCGCTTTCTGGACTTTTGGAAGGTCTCTCGGATGACTGACAGCTGCTAGGACCTGCTGTGCACTTCAGAAGACTGCATTGCTGTACCTGAATGTAGGAAGATGGAATCTTGCTGCATTGTTACCCCCACTTTTTGCCTGGTGTTTTGCTGGTTTTCGACTTAGTTGGACTAGGACCCTGCTATTCAGGGCTCCAGTCTATCTGCTTTCTCTGTAAAATGGATTCCATGTACTTTAGGTACATACCAAATTGGCTACTGGGTCACCTTTGTGAGTCCCTGTATATGGTACCTTAGTTACCCAGGGCATAGGTACACCCGAGGCCTACCAGGGGCTGAAGCATGTATTGTGCCACCCCTGGTTAGCCTTCCAAACTGACACCACAGGTCTGCACTTGCAGCCTGGGTAAGGTGGTGTAAGCACCCCTTACTTAGATATAGTATACCTATATCTACCTTTCCATATAGACACATAGTAACCTATAAGTCACTTCTATGGCAGGCCTTGACAATCCTGAAGGCAGAGTGCTTGGTTTTGTGTGAGAGGGTGCCCTAGCATGAGCTAAACCCCTCTGCAGATTTTGAAAATATCTACTTATAGCTGTTCTATGATATAGCCATGCCATATACTCTTAAGTGCATTATAATCCTCGTGGTTAATACTAACTTTGGTTTGGCCTTATCAAAACATGTCATGTTTGGTGTCAAACACTTTGGAATACTACACCCCCCCCCACCAGTTCTGGCAGGGGGGGGGGGGGTAGCATTCCACCCTTCTAGAGGGAGAAGACATGTACACACTGGTAAACCCGGGTAAAGTTAAACAGACACGAGTCTGCCCTCCTGCTGCTGGACGAAACTCTGGCAGGGGAGGCCTGGACAGGCTTTTGTGTATTGGGGCAAGGTGGGTTGCATTCAGTGAATGCTTTTCAGACACTTCCTGGGGCACACAAGGTGCTCCATGCATTTCCTAGTTCAAACCAGTTGCTGGGGCACTCAGCCCCAGCTCTGGCGCGAAACTGGACAAAGGGGAAGGGGTGTAACAACCCCCTCCCCAGGTCCACCCTAGGTGGGAACCGAGAGTTAGTTCAACCTATAAACCTAGTATAAGTTAAGGAACCCAGTCCCTAGGACTTTAGATTACCCTGGACGAAACTCTGCAAGATATATCGTGGACCTTCCACATTCCATATCGACTGGAAGATGGAAGAAATCTCCCTTGTGGTCAAGGAGTGACCACCCTGTTCAAACAGGCACCAAAAGCATCTTTGCCTGTCTGCATGTTTGAGGCTACCGCCGGATCCCCAAAAATCTGCGACACAGGACATGGACTTCCAGACATCTCTAGCTGAACCGAGATGCCAGCAAAGCTGAGACCCGTAGCTGACACGAGAGACATGGGACCGGAACTCCTGGACCGGAACTCCTGGAGTGACCCATGGGTCCCCTTTCTTCACCGCAGCTCGAGGCTCCTTTGCGGTTCCTAGTCCATTGGTTAGTGCGCCCCCACGAAGGCCAATCGTTTGTTTCTTGAGCTTTCTGGTTGCTTCAGACATGCTCTGACTCCCCTCCAAAGGAGGGGTTGTGTGGAGATTAAATACATATATATTTGATATATACCTTGTATTGTGTTCTTTCATTTGATCATTCAAGAGATTATAACTGGTAAAACAACTTGCTTAACTCGCCTCTAAGTTTTAGCCTGAAGGCTGCTCTCCACAGCTACCACTAGGATAGCTTTCTATAAAGGGTGACTTTAAACCTACCATCAATAAGGGTCGTTTGGACTGGTGCAAGGTGCCCACTAGAATAGTGTACATCATATGCCAGGCCAACTTCTCACATTGTTGTGCAGCGTGTGGGATTACAGCTTGCATTGTTTTACCAAATAATCTTGAAAATATCATTTGAAAAATCACATTATGTACCAGTAGGTACATATAAATCAAGCTTAAAATAAATAGGTTCTACTGAACTTAGCAGTTGTAGGTGTTAAGGGCCTAGCACACCCTGACTACAACTACTAGCGAGGTTTAGTAGGAAACCAAGTAGTGTAGGTAGGTGCTCACACCACACCTCACTAGTCATGGCTTAAGGGAGAACCTAGTGGGTCTATTCCAGATGTCAGCCAAGGGCAGACATCTAAGTATGACACATTCACCTTTCAAGGGTTAAGGGGTCTGTGTGCCATAAGAAAATTAAAGCAAGGACAAAGTTCCAACACCTCATAGAAATATTAGCGTTAGATGACTTGGAAAAAGCATCAGATCCTGATAGACTAGGTAAGGGGAATGGGGTGTAACCATCAGCAGAAGAGGATTCTAGTGGAGTGCCCCACCTGACCTCTGATGAGGATGATGATGCAGACCAGGTTGATGTCAGTAGACTCAACCTGGGGAATCCAAGTCTACCTGGAGATGAAGAAGGCCAAAATGGGCCTCCCTCCATCCCCCCACGTAGACCTGGTGGTGTGCCTAGAAGGGAAAGGTCACCTTTAGTGGAATCCAACTATTCTGGCTCATCTTTAGGGTCCTCTGCCTCTGCTCATAGGAGGAGAACCTCTCCTGAGAAGAGGGAACATGAAGCTAGGAGGAGAGAAGCCAAGCTTAGGATAAGGGGCAAAAAGTAGCCTTAGAAAAGGAGACCCTATCTCTTGAGAGAGAGAGAGAAAAAAAACGGGACTAGTGTCCCATGGTGGTAGCAATATCCCTAGTGGTAGGGATAGGTCTTATGATCATAGAAACCTAAGCAAGATTGTCCCTCCCTATCTGACTGGGGATGACATCCACAAATGGATAACTGCACTGGAAAGGGCCTGCAAAGCACAGCAGTTACCAACAGGGCAGTGGGAAGCAATCTTGTGGCTCTCCTTTGCAGACAAAGGTAGAGATGAGCTCCTCATTGAGAGAGTAGAGGATGCTGACAATTACAAAGTCCTGAAGAGTGCTCTGATAGATGGGCTTGGCTTATTAACTGAACAGTATAGGTTGCAGTTCAGAGATACCCAGAAGACACAGACTCAGGACTGGACTGATTTTGTAGATTGTGCTACTAAGGCTCTGGAAGGATGGTTACTGGGCAGCAAAGTGCAAAACTTTACAGGATTGTATAGTTTGATTACGAGGGAGCAGATCCTTAATAATTGTCAGAACCAGCTTTTATACCAGTACCTGGTGGACTCTGATCTGACATCTCTCCAAGAATTGGGAAAGAAGGCAGACAAATGGGTCAGAACCAGGGTTAGTCCTACAAATCAGGGTAGTGACCAGAAGAAAGATTCGACCAAACCACAGGAGAAAGGTGGAGATAAATCTAAAGATAAATCCACAACAGGGCACCAGAAGTCCTCTGAAGGTGGTGGGTCCCAAATTCCTTCCTCTTCTACCAAGAAACCTTATTGCCATGTGTGTAAGAAACCTGGCCTCTGGAAAACTGACAGCAGTTGCCCAAAAGCCAGCAATAAGGAAAATATCCCTCCAAGTAATACTCCAACACCTCCTGTTACTACTAGTAGTAATCCCCCAGGTGGTGGGAGTGCCCTTAAAAATTTGGTTGGGTTTTCTTGGGGAACTCAGGTGGACTCTGGCCTAACCAGGTCCCCTACTACAGCAACTCTAGTCTGTGATGGTGGCATGGGGTTTGCCAATTTTACTGCTTGTCCCAATATCTTGGCCAAGTACAGACAGGAGCCCCACATCAATGGTCAGACAGCTGTGGCCTATAGGGACACAGGGGCTAGTATCACCATGGTGACACAGAGAGTAGTACCCCCAGAACAGCTTTTACCTCGGTTTACATATCAGGTGACCAATATTGATGGAGTCAAGTCAGATCATGCCATTGCAGTAATAAATCTCAGCTGGGGAGGAGTCACTGGCCCAAAGAGAGTGGCAGTGTCCCCAAACTTGCCTGTAGATTGTTTACCAGGCAATGATCTAGAAGTCTCAGCTTGGCTTGAGGTGGAAAAAGAGGCCCATTCCAAGATGGTAGGCCTTCCTGAAAAGGTTAGTGGGGCTGTGAGGGCCACAGGCCAAACCCAGACAGATTTTAGTGTTGTGAATCCTGAAACTACGGATCACACCACTCAGACAGAGAGCATTGGGGAGGAAGAAAACTCTCCCTCCCACCAGACTTTAGGTGAGGGTCAGCCTCCTCAGGGAACTGACCCTACCCCTTGTGAAGGAACTGCCCCATAGGTAGTCAGGCCTGGCCTAACAGAACCCCTGATGACAGTGGATCCTTCCAAGGTAGTACCCAGTCTAGAGCAGGTAACCTGCCGCTCTCTAATCTGCCTCATTGTCCCCAGGGCTGCAGAGGTCAGGGAGGTCAGAGGGCCCCAAAGGACTCCCTGTCCAGAGGAACCCCCCCCCATCAGCAGATTAGGGGCACCCAGTCTAGTAGCCCTAGCCAGGTGCAAATTCCTCAACCCTCTGAGGGATCCCCCTTACCCTTGAGTAGGGACCTCCCCCAGATGGACTCTGTTGGGCCAAGACAAACCTGGGACCCAGTGGTCCCAAACCTGCCCTGTCCCTCCAGTGGTCCAGCCAAAGGGATCCAACCCTCAGCTGTAGGCAGCCAGAGGTTGGCCCGGAAAGCACAGTGCAACTCAGTCATGGAAAGAAAGGCATTTATGGTGGACAGTGATTTGAGGAAGCTTAGGGGGACCTCACTTCAATACTCAATCCCAGCACCAGCCTTACTTTGCCAAAACACCCCATAGGTAGTGATTCCCTATGGTGGAGACCCTCTGATACCCTTAGGGTGAGGGATTGCTTAGTGTACCATAAGACAGGGGTTAACCTTGCTAGTGCAGGTACTTCCTTATATGTCCACTTAGTCAATATAAGCTCACCTGGACAAGGTTAGCCTTATCTCCTTTTGTTTGGGATGGTTATGTAGGAAGGTGGAATCTTGCTGCATGGTTGCCCCCACATTTTGCCTGGTGTTTTGCTGGTTTTCGACTTAGTTGGACTGGTAATTAAGTAAGTAAGTAACGTTTATTTGTACATGATTAATTAAAATCTTTACAAAATTTTAAAAACACCAGTAGGTCCATTTAAAAAACCATTTGTACTTAAGTTTATCAAGTTAGATTAAATTAAAAGTAAGAGGTTGGTTAAGATCAGTTTGTGGTTATCCTCAGGACGTTATAATGTTCGTCAAACGCTGTTAAGTCTTTTTTTTGTTAAGTCAAAGAACTTCACGACCTGGCAATTTAATCTAGTGGTCGATTCCGATCCTGTAAAATCCCCGTCCGTACGATTCGTATCCGGAGCCGTTTCCGTACGACTCGTACACACACCGTACGACTCGGCGAGTACGATCCAGACCGGGTGATCAGGACGCTCTTCGTACGGTCCACGTCAGGTAAGGGTGGTTCGTAAGGAAAAGCGCACAATTACATACACACCGTACGGCGCGTACCCCCCATGATCACATTTTTTTTTCCAGCCCCGAACCATAGTGATGTCGCATACAGCGGGTTCCGAGTGAGACTCGTACGGAGATTTGAGTTGTACGGAGTCCTGTACAACTCGTACGGAGTTCGGCTCCTGGTACGAATCGTACTTCGTCGTACGTACGGGACGTTTACGGGTACGATTCGTACGGGGAAAAACGCTCCGTACGACGATTTGGAGCGCATTTTACCGGATCGGAATCGACCCCTTGGTGTTGTTGGTGTTAAAGTACAGTTTAACTGCCTGCCTGCAAGTCCAAACGGCATGTAGCTTAAAGGATGGTCGTAAAAAGTTATACCTCAGGTCCTTTAGTCTAGGACAGATGCAGATCACATGGACGATGTCCTCCTTGCCGATTTTGCACAGGCGACACTGCTGTGAAGAGTTGTTTCTCTCCCAGGGTGGAAGGTGTGGGAGTATAGGGATTACACCGAGGCGTAGTTTTAGAAACTTCTCTTTAACTTTTATTTTCATACCAATACTGAGATATGCTTGTGATTGTATTTTTCCATAATCACCCAGCGTTATCCAGCTATGTGCCCTATTTGCTAGTTCCTTCTTGTCTTCAATCGCTGAAATAATACGTGCTGATTTTTTGGCGACTTCTTTGAAGGACAGAAGGTCTATTGGCGTTTCCCAGATGTCGGTCAGGCCTAGAACTTGGAGTGATTCAAATAGGTAATCTCTGGGCAAAGATTTGCGATGCCGAAGTAACTCTTCCCATACGTTAGAGCTTAAGGAGCCGGTCTCTGCAGTGCGAATCTTATGCCAACTGGCTACACACACACTCCGCCTTTCTAATGTTTGTTGGAGGATGCCGAATTCTAGTCGGATCTGGGCAGGAAAGACATATTTTGGAAGGTTAAAAATAGCCCTATATGAGTTGGCTATGACTCTGTCCAGTAATGCGGCATCCTTTCCATGAAGTGATTCGCTACCGTATGTAAGAGTAGGTTGTAGTTTTGCACGTAAGATTTCCTAGACGTGTTTTTTGAGTCCAAGATTACTCCTAGGTACTTGTAGGTGGTTACACGATCGAGCTTTTCAACATTCAGGTGCCAGCCAAGATTCCTTTTTTTCCTATAATTCACGGCCATGACCTTTAACTTGTTAAAGTTTATTTGAAGGGCATTCTTTACTGAGAAAGTGTGAGCTGCATTCAAGAGATGCTGAAGGCCCGTTGGCGTCTGACTTATCAGCACCAGATCGTCCGCGTATAGCAGGTTGGAGAGGGTGATTTTCCCTAGTTTAGGTGCATGATTAGGGCATTTGTCGAGTTCCCCAGGTAGGTCGGCTAAAAAGAGGTTAAATAAAAAGGGTGCTAGTGCGCACCTCTGTTTTAACCCTTTTGTTGTCTTAATGGGCTTTGAGAGGTGGGTACCTGCTCCAAGTTTGATTTTAATCCAGGTTTTTGAATGGAGTAGTATTAGCACATCTAGGAGGCGTTTCGGTATTCCCCAATTGTCCAGTTTCTGCCAAAGTTTATTGCAGTCCACATGATCAAATGCCGCAGTATAGTCCATAAACAAGAGGTATAAAGATGACTTGATCTCTTTTGCTGCTCCCATCAGCAAGGACAGTGCCATGATGTTGGTTGTGATCCCTTGGCCTTTGCAGAAACCCGTTTGGTTAATTGGGATGATGGAGTTTTCAGATGCCCATGATGTTAATTCCTCCAGGATGATTCCTGCGAAATATTTTGCCTCCCAGTCTAGTAAGGCAATAAGCCAATAGTTGTTTGGATGCTTCTTGCTACCGTGTTTATAAATCGGGCTGATGACTGACCCGTGCCAAGACTCAGGAAGAGTCTGGGTGTGCCTTATATTATTGAATATTGGTGCTAATGATGCAGTCCAGAACTCCGCGTCTGATTTGTACAGCATAGGTGGTATGCCATTCGGCCCCGGCGCTCCGGTGGATCTCCCCTTTTTTATTTGCCGTCTGATGTCCGCTGGGAACATTTTCTTTGGCGCTAGCTCGACAACCTTCGCAGGGCTTTCTTCCATCTTTGACTTGTCAAGTTTTAATGGGCTCGTAGCCCCGTACTCCCACATTTCTTGGGTTTTTGTGTCCGTGTAGTAGTTGGGTTTGCCTTTTGTTTTAGACCTTGTGGCTTTTGTGCAGGGATTGTTTGTAAAGGCGTCCTCAGTGGTGTCATCGTTATTGAAATGCGTCAATAGATATTTTGTCCATACCTCCTCTGATATGTGTGAGTTTTGACCTAGTTGATCAAGGTTCTGTAATCTTTTAACCATTTGCCAAAACTTAGAGCTGTTTTTCTGCTTCCCTTCATAAAGAAGTTTTACCCGCAGGTCTTCATTTCTTAACTTCTGTTTTTCCCATTTCAACCGTTTTAGCAGTTTTTTGGCTTCCCGTAGAACAGCTTGCAGGCTGTGGTTTGTTTGATCCTTTCGCATTTGTCTCAATGTTTGACTTATTAATCGTTTTTGTGGTTTAATTTCTGAGTTAGTTGTTTTTCGTTTGAAATTCCCTTCCCTTGACGTAAGTTATTAGGCAAGATTTTTACCATTTTCTCTCTAATGGCTTGAATGAAGTGTTGCCAGACATCCGACACCTTGGTTAAAGAACTGGCAGTTTGGGTGAAAAGGGTTTTCGCTGTGGAGCTTATGGAGTCAATATTGCTGGCGTTGCACCGTAGCCGCTTTAAGTTTGAACTGACTTCTGTGTCGGGCCTGTAAATGGCTCAGTTTCCAGTTGAGAGTTAGATCTTATTTCGGCCTCTTGAGGCAGGTGGTCACTGAAGTCGCTCGTCCCTATTCTGAAAGTTGTTACCCAACAAAACATGTTTAAAGATATGAACATGTAATCAAGATGAGAGGATTGTTTGTAGGAATGGAAGGTGGCTACTGGTGGATCATCATCGACATAGCGACCGTTTAGGGCCCTTAAGTTAAGTTGCTCCAAATGTCGAAGTAAGTTTTTTGAGTGCTTCGTTGGTTTCTTGTTTTTTTATTGGGCCTTGTGTTGGCATGTCCCACGCAGCATTCAAATCTTGGATGAGGTCGGTGTCTTGATCTTTATTAATGAGGAGCATATTAAAGTCGCTGGCCAAGATGAATGAGTCGGACTCCCTTGCTTCCATTATTTTTTCCAGCACTTTTGCCAGGTCGTCCGACGCTTTTTGTTTCTGTTTAGGGTGAATGTGTATGTTACTTTTAATTACTTCCTGGAACTGCTACTTTAACCGGAGTGAGATCTTTACCACCTTTATGGCACTTGGGGGAGGTATATGAAAATCTATTGCCTCAATTTCGCCTATTGTTGGTATTGAAGCAAAGAACATCAGACCTCCTGATCTTCATCCAAAGGTGGAGTTTTTATTTGCTGGAATGCAGCTAGACGTGAACCCTTGGAGCTCAAATGCTTTTTCTTCCCAGGTTTCTTGGGGCAATAGAAGGTCAAATGTACTTAGGTGCTGAAGAAATTCGGGATCATTACTTGTACTGGCTAAGCCGTTGATGTTCCAGGAGCAAATTCTGATTTCCCTGCGCTTAGCTGAGGGGTTGGTAAGTTCTTTCCTTTTTTGTCAGTTATCGACAGTCGTTGTGACGATTGTACGTTGAATTGACTTCCAATTGTGGACGGTTTTTGGCGAAAGGTAGCTACTGTGATTTTGATTTTGTCCAGATCACGGTCTTTTTGTTTCTCGGGGGTACATCCTGGGCAAGCTGCTCCTAGCTCCCTTTAGTATTGAGTTAGTACTTTTTTGTACCGGAGGTCTAATAAGTGGTAGCAGGGGTGTCGGATAGCGAGGTCGCTTTTCAAGTCTCAGTTCTATCTCCCATTGCTGGAACGTTGCTTCTTCTTCCATGATTTTGTGGCATGTCTCTAATGAGTGCCATGATGCTTTTGTTATATCTGGACGATGAGACTCGATGTTTGGCTGAAACTCTATTTGCATGAGGTCAGTGGAGCTGATGTTTGCTAGGTTAGTTACTGAGTGCAGGAGTCTTAGTATATTTCCCCTATTCAGTATGTCATCCCTACCTCGAGAAGTGTATTCAGGAATGAAGAGAATTGATGTTGGGCTATTCAAATGCTGGGGTATTGTTGAATCAGTTAGAGGTCTCTCGTAGCCCTGTTGAATCGGTTGAGGCGTATGACTTGGGCATACCTTGTCCAAGTAATTTGGTTGCTCACTTTGATCATTGTCTGTCCTCAGTTCCCGGGTTTTACTATTCAATTTACGTATAGGTTGCTGAGATGACTCCGCATTGGTGGCCATGACATTGTCTTCTCTTTCGGTTATTGGAACATTTTCAAATAGTGTTAATTCAGCATTATACGTATTATGTGCTGATTGAGTTGGTTAAAATTGTAAAAGTTTCTGTTTGAGTTTTTTTGGTGCAAGTTTCTTAGTAACGCTGGTTGTCAGTTTTACACAACGTGATGGGGACACTGATGGTGTACTTTCAGAGACCTTGTGCAGGGGAGATGATTGTTCGTTATCTTGTGATATCCTGCCATAGGTTGCTACTAAAGGAGAAGAGTTTGATTGTGCTTCTATGTTTTGTCTTGTGTCTATTAGTAGCCGATTTCTTCCTTTCCTTTTTTTCTTTCTGCGGGTCCTGCTAGAGGCCTGGTTATTTGTTAAAGATGGTTCAACTATGGTCGCAGTAGCAATCATTAACTCTGTTTCCAGTAATCTGGGCGATGATGTTTGCACTGAGGGCAAAATGATAATTGAGCTCTGCTCAGCCGGCTGCTCGGTCACTAGGCCTGTTGGTGCCACTGAGAGCACCATCTGTGTACCTGAGTTTCATCAATGATGATATTAACTCGGGGACAGAGTGGGACCCTCGTCCTGTAGTCACACTTACTTCAAGGTACGGGAGTCTCCTATTAGGCCACTCTGATCCCTCCGATGGTCATATAAAAGTTGCAGTTTTCCTGCCCTTATCCGGTGCCTGCAACCTGTTCCTGGGAGACATGATTTGGTATAGTTGAACTTTGTATAGTTCTCACCGAAAGCCTCACAATAGAGGGATTAGTTGTGCTTGGGTACAGCCCCACTTGCAAGACAACAGGCCTCATACAAAGAACTTCACCATACTCTATTGTGCCTGCAGCCAAGTTGGAGCCAGAGCAGTAGAGGCAAGAAATGTCTAAACTTCAAAGGAAATCTCTAGAAACTTCTCTTACTTCGAAGAAGGCCCCAGGTAATAGGACACTCTGACTAACTCTTCAGTTCGCTTTCTGGACTTTTGGAAGGTCTCTCGGATGACTGACAGCTGCTAGGACCTGCTGTGCACTTCAGAAGACTGCATTGCTGTACCTGAATGTAGGAAGATGGAATCTTGCTGCATTGTTACCCCCACTTTTTGCCTGGTGTTTTGCTGGTTTTCGACTTAGTTGGACTAGGACCCTGCTATTCAGGGCTCCAGTCTATCTGCTTTCTCTGTAAAATGGATTCCATGTACTTTAGGTACATACCAAATTGGCTACTGGGTCACCTTTGTGAGTCCCTGTATATGGTACCTTAGTTACCCAGGGCATAGGTACACCAGAGGCCTACCAGGGGCTGAAGCATGTATTGTGCCACCCCTGGTTAGCCTTCCAAACTGACACCACAGGTCTGCACTTGCAGCCTGGGTAAGGTGGTGTAAGCACCCCTTACTTAGATATAGTATACCTATATCTACCTTTCCATATAGACACATAGTAACCTATAAGTCACTTCTATGGCAGGCCTTGACAATCCTGAAGGCAGAGTGCTTGGTTTTGTGTGAGAGGGTGCCCTAGGATGAGCTAAACCCCTCTGCAGATTTTGAAAATATCTACTTATAGCTGTTCTATGATATAGCCATGCCATATACTCTTAAGTGCATTATAATCCTCGTGGTTAATACTAACTTTGGTTTGGCCTTATCAAAACATGTCATGTTTGGTGTCAAACACTTTGGAATACTACACACCCCCCCACCAGTTCTGGCAGGGGGGGGTAGCATTCCACCCTTCTAGAGGGAGAAGACATGTACACACTGGTAAACCCGGGTAAAGTTAAACAGACACGAGTCTGCCCTCCTGCTGCTGGACGAAACTCTGGCAGGGGAGGCCTGGACAGGCTTTTGTGTATTGGGGCAAGGTGGGTTGCATTCAGTGAATGCTTTTCAGACACTTCCTGGGGCACACAAGGTGCTCCATGCATTTCCTAGTTCAAACCAGTTGCTGGGGCACTCAGCCCCAGCTCTGGCGCGAAACTGGACAAAGGGGAAGGGGTGTAACAACCCCCTCCCCAGGTCCACCCATAGGTGGGAACCGAGAGTTAGTTCAACCTATAAACCTAGTATAAGTTAAGGAACCCAGTCCCTAGGACTTTAGATTACCCTGGACGAAACTCTGCAAGATATATCGTGGACCTTCCACATTCCATATCGACTGGAAGATGGAAGAAATCTCCCTTGTGGTCAAGGAGTGACCACCCTGTTCAAACAGGCACCAAAAGCATCTTTGCCTGTCTGCATGTTTGAGGCTACCGCCGGATCCCCAAAAATCTGCGACACAGGACATGGACTTCCAGACATCTCTAGCTGAACCGAGATGCCAGCAAAGCTGAGACCCGTAGCTGACACGAGAGACATGGGACCGGAACTCCTGGACATCCTGCATTTTTGCAACTGCATCTTATTCCCGAGGTATGCAGAAGTTGTGCATTGGGGTATCTGAAGCCCCTGTCCTGAGCACCTTTTGCACCGAAATACAGAGGCCAGCACTCCACGAGTGACCCATGGGTCCCCTTTCTTCACCGCAGCTCGAGGCTCCTTTGCGGTTCCTAGTCCATTGGTTAGTGCGCCCCCACGAAGGCCAATCCTTTGTTTCTTGAGCTTTCTGGTTGCTTCAGACATGCTCTGACTCCCCTCCAAAGGAGGGGTTGTGTGGAGATTAAATACATATATATTTGATATATACCTTGTATTGTGTTCTTTCATTTGATCATTCAAGAGATTATAACTGGTAAAACAACTTGCTTAACTCGCCTCTAAGTTTTAGCCTGAAGGCTGCTCTCCACAGCTACCACTAGGATAGCTTTCTATAAAGGGTGACTTTAAACCTACCATCAATAAGGGTCGTTTGGACTGGTGCAAGGTGCCCACTAGAATAGTGTACATCATATGCCAGGCCAACTTCTCACATTGTTGTGCAGCGTGTGGGATTACAGCTTGCATTGTTTTACCAAATAATCTTGAAAATATCATTTGAAAAATCACATTATGTACCAGTAGGTACATATAAATCAAGCTTAAAATAAATAGGTTCTACTGAACTTAGCAGTTGTAGGTGTTAAGGGCCTAGCACACCCTGACTACAACTACTAGCGAGGTTTAGTAGGAAACCAAGTAGTGTAGGTAGGTGCTCACACCACACCTCACTAGTCATGGCTTAAGGGAGAACCTAGTGGGTCTATTCCAGATGTCAGCCAAGGGCAGACATCTAAGTATGACACATTCACCTTTCAAGGGTTAAGGGGTCTGTGTGCCATAAGAAAATTAAAGCAAGGACAAAGTTCCAACACCTCATAGAAATATTAGCGTTAGATGACTTGGAAAAAGCATCAGATCCTGATAGACTAGGTAAGGGGAATGGGGTGTAACCATCAGCAGAAGAGGATTCTAGTGGAGTGCCCCACCTGACCTCTGATGAGGATGATGATGCAGACCAGGTTGATGTCAGTAGACTCAACCTGGGGAATCCAAGTCTACCTGGAGATGAAGAAGGCCAAAATGGGCCTCCCTCCATCCCCCCACGTAGACCTGGTGGTGTGCCTAGAAGGGAAAGGTCACCTTTAGTGGAATCCAACTATTCTGGCTCATCTTTAGGGTCCTCTGCCTCTGCTCATAGGAGGAGAACCTCTCCTGAGAAGAGGGAACATGAAGCTAGGAGGAGAGAAGCCAAGCTTAGGATAAGGGGCAAAAAGTAGCCTTAGAAAAGGAGACCCTATCTCTTGAGAGAGAGAGAAAAAAAACGGGACTAGTGTCCCATGGTGGTAGCAATATCCCTAGTGGTAGGGATAGGTCTTATGATCATAGAAACCTAAGCAAGATTGTCCCTCCCTGTCTGACTGGGGATGACATCCACAAATGGATAACTGCACTGGAAAGGGCCTGCAAAGCACAGCAATTACCAACAGGGCAGTGGGAAGCAATCTTGTGGCTCTCCTTTGCAGACAAAGGTAGAGATGAGCTCCTCATTGAGAGAATAGAGGATGCTGACAATTACAAAGTCCTGAAGAGTGCTCTGATAGATGGGCTTGGCTTATTAACTGAACAGTATAGGTTGCAGTTCAGAGATACCCAGAAGACACAGACTCAGGACTGGACTGATTTTGTAGATTGTGCTACTAAGGCTCTGGAAGGATGGTTACTGGGCAGCAAAGTGCAAAACTTTACAGGATTGTATAGTTTGATTACGAGGGAGCAGATCCTTAATAATTGTCAGAACCAGCTTTTATACCAGTACCTGGTGGACTCTGATCTGACATCTCTCCAAGAATTGGGAAAGAAGGCAGACAAATGGGTCAGAACCAGGGTTAGTCCTACAAATCAGGGTAGTGACCAGAAGAAAGATTCGACTAAACCACAGGAGAAAGGTGGAGATAAATCTAAAGATAAATCCACAACAGGGCACCAGAAGTCCTCTGAAGGTGGTGGGTCCCAAATTCCTTCCTCTTCTACCAAGAAACCTTATTGCCATGTGTGTAAGAAACCTGGCCTCTGGAAAACTGACAGCAGTTGCCCAAAAGCCAGCAATAAGGAAAATATCCCTCCAAGTAATACTCCAACACCTCCTGTTACTACTAGTAGTAATCCCCCAGGTGGTGGGAGTGCCCTTAAAAATTTGGTTGGGTTTTCTTGGGGAACTCAGGTAGACTCTGGCCTAACCAGGTCCCCTACTACAGCAACTCTAGTCTGTGATGGTGGCATGGGGTTTGCCAATTTTACTGCTTGTCCCAATATCTTGGCCAAGTACAGACAGGAGCCCCACATCAATGGTCAGACAGCTGTGGCCTATAGGGACACAGGGGCTAGTATCACCATGGTGACACAGAGAGTAGTACCCCCAGAACAGCTTTTACCTCGGTTTACATATCAGGTGACCAATATTGATGGAGTCAAGTCAGATCATGCCATTGCAGTAATAAATCTCAGCTGGGGAGGAGTCACTGGCCCAAAGAGAGTGGCAGTGTCCCCAAACTTGCCTGTAGATTGTTTACCAGGCAATGATCTAGAAGTCTCAGCTTGGCCTGAGGTGGAAAAAGAGGCCCATTCCAAGATGGTAGGCCTTCCTGAAAAGGTTAGTGGGGCTGTGAGGGCCACAGGCCAAACCCAGACAGATTTTAGTGTTGTGAATCCTGAAACTACGGATCACACCACTCAGACAGAGAGCATTGGGGAGGAAGAAAACTCTCCCTCCCACCAGACTTTAGGTGAGGGTCAGCCTCCTCAGGGAACTGACCCTACCCCTTGTGAAGGAACTGCCCCATAGGTAGTCAGGCCTGGCCTAACAGAACCCCTGATGACAGTGGATCCTTCCAAGGTAGTACCCAGTCTAGAGCAGGTAACCTGCCGCTCTCTAATCTGCCTCATTGTCCCCAGGGCTGCAGAGGTCAGGGAGGTCAGAGGGCCCGAAAGGACTCCCTGTCCAGAGGAACCCCCCCCCATCAGCAGATTAGGGACACCCAGTCTAGTAGCACTAGCCAGGTGCAAATTCCTCAACCCTCTGAGGGATCCCCCTTACCCTTGAGTAGGGACCTCCCCCAGATGGACTCTGTTGGGCCAAGGCAAACCTGGGACCCAGTGGTCCCAAACCTGCCCTGTCCCTCCAGTGGTCCAGCCAAAGGGATCCAACCCTCAGCTGTAGGCAGCCAGAGGTTGGCCCGGAAAGCACAGTGCAACTCAGTCATGGAAAGAAAGGCATTTATGGTGGACAGTGATTTGAGGAAGCTTAGGGGGACCTCACTTCAATACTCAATCCCAGCACCAGCCTTACTTTGCCAAAACACCCCATAGGTAGTGATTCCCTATGGTGGAGACCCTCTGATACCCTTAGGGTGAGGGATTGCTTAGTGTACCATAAGACAGGGGTTAACCTTGCTAGTGCAGGTACTTCCTTATATGTCCACTTAGTCAATATAAGCTCACCTGGACAAGGTTAGCCTTATCTCCTTTTGTTTGGGATGGTTATGTAGGAAGGTGGAATCTTGCTGCATGGTTGCCCCCACATTTTGCCTGGTGTTTTGCTGGTTTTCGACTTAGTTGGACTGGTAATTAAGTAAGTAAGTAACGTTTATTTGTACATGATTAATTAAAATCTTTAC
This sequence comes from Lissotriton helveticus, assembly GCF_964261635.1. NCBI lineage: Eukaryota > Metazoa > Chordata > Amphibia > Caudata > Salamandridae > Lissotriton > Lissotriton helveticus. Next base: position 230,869,358 of record NC_136072.1, on the reverse strand, counting down.
AAAATTTTAAAAACACCAGTAGGTCCATTTAAAAAACCATTTGTACTTAAGTTTATCAAGTTAGATTAAATTAAAAGTAAGAGGTTGGTTAAGATCAGTTTGTGGTTATCCTCAGGACGTTATAATGTTCGTCAAACGCTGTTAAGTCTTTTTTTTGTTAAGTCAAAGAACTTCACGACCTGGCAATTTAATCTAGTGGTCGATTCCGATCCTGTAAAATCCCTGTCCGTACGATTCGTATCCGGAGCCGTTTCCGTACGACTCGTACACACACCGTACGACTCGGCGAGTACGATCCAGACCGGGTGATCAGGACGCTCTTCGTACGGTCCACGTCAGGTAAGGGTGGTTCGTAAGGAAAAGCGCACAATTACATACACACCGTACGGCGCGTACCCCCCATGATCACAGGGGTACGGCGTGTACCCCTGCGATCATGGGGGATATGTGCCGTACACCCAGCGTACATGGGGTATGCACCGTACACCCACCGTACATGGGGTACGGTGCGTACCCCATGTACGCTGGGTGTACGGCACGTACCCGGGGGGGCGTTCCATACCTGTTTCGGCGCGAACTCTGCGCTTACGACTGTTTTCAGCTCCCGTAGGAAAAGGGTCATAAGGTGCGTACCCGACACGAATCGTACTTGCTGGGTCGTAAAAACCAGCCCCGAACCATAGTGATGTCGCATACAGCGGGTTCCGAGTGAGACTCGTACGGAGATTTGAGTCGTACGGAGTCCTGTACGACTCGTACGGAGTTCGGCTCCTGGTACGAATCGTACTTCGTCGTACGTACGGGACGTTTACGGGTACGATTCGTACGGGGAAAAACGCTCCGTACGACGATTTGGAGCGCATTTTACCGGATCGGAATCGACCCCTTGGTGTTGTTGGTGTTAAAGTACAGTTTAACTGCCTGCCTGCAAGTCCAAACGGCATGTAGCTTAAAGGATGGTCGTAAAAAGTTATACCTCAGGTCCTTTAGTCTAGGACAGATGCAGATCACATGGACGATGTCCTCCTTGCCGATTTTGCACAGGCGACACTGCTGTGAAGAGTTGTTTCTCTCCCAGGGTGGAAGGTGTGGGAGTATAGGGATTACACCGAGGCGTAGTTTTAGAAACTTCTCTTTAACTTTTATTTTCATACCAATACTGAGATATGCTTGTGATTGTATTTTTCCATAATCACCCAGCGTTATCCAGCTATGTGCCCTATTTGCTAGTTCCTTCTTGTCTTCAATCGCTGAAATAATACGTGCTGATTTTTGGGCGACTTCTTTGAAGGACAGAAGGTCTATTGGCGTTTCCCAGATGTCGGTCAGGCCTAGAACTTGGAGTGATTCAAATAGGTAATCTCTGGGCAAAGATTTGCGATGCTGAAAGTAACTCTTCCCATACGTTAGAGCTTAAGGAGCCGGTCTCTGCAGTGCGAATCTTATGCCAACTGGCTACACACACACTCCGCCTTTCTAATGTTTGTTGGAGGATGCCGAATTCTAGTCGGATCTGGGCAGGAAAGACATATTTTGGAAGGTTAAAAATAGCCCTATATGAGTTGGCTATGACTCTGTCCAGTAATGTGGCATCCTTTCCATGAAGTGATTCGCTACCGTATGTAAGAGTAGGTTGTAGTTTTGCACGTAAGATTTCCTAGACGTGTTTTTTGAGTCCAAGATTACTCCTAGGTACTTGTAGGTGGTTACACGATCGAGCTTTTCAACATTCAGGTGCCAGCCAAGATTCCTTTTTTTCCTATAATTCACGGCCATGACCTTTAACTTGTTAAAGTTTATTTGAAGGGCATTCTTTACTGAGAAAGTGTGAGCTGCATTCAAGAGATGCTGAAGGCCCGTTGGCGTCTGACTTATCAGCACCAGATCGTCCGCGTATAGCAGGTTGGAGAGGGTGATTTTCCCTAGTTTAGGTGCATGATTAGGGCATTTGTCGAGTTCCCCAGGTAGGTCAGCTAAAAAGAGGTTAAATAAAAAGGGTGCTAGTGCGCACCTCTGTTTTAACCCTTTTGTTGTCTTAATGGGCTTTGAGAGGTGGGTACCTGCTCCAAGTTTGATTTTAATCCAGGTTTTTGAATGGAGTCGTATTAGCACATCTAGGAGGCGTTTCGGTATTCCCCAATTGTCCAGTTTCTGCCAAAGTTTATTGCAGTCCACATGATCAAATGCCGCAGTATAGTCCATAAACAAGAGGTATAAAGATGACTTGATCTCTTTTGCTGCTCCCATCAGCAAGGACAGTGCCATGATGTTGGTTGTGATCCCTTGGCCTTTGCAGAAACCCGTTTGGTTAATTGGGATGATGGAGTTTTCAGATGCCCATGATGTTAATTCCTCCAGGATGATTCCTGCGAAATATTTTGCCTCCCAGTCTAGTAAGGCAATAAGCCAATAGTTGTTTGGATGCTTCTTGCTACCGTGTTTATAAATCGGGCTGATGACTGACCCGTGCCAAGACTCAGGAAGAGTCTGGGTGTGCCTTATATTATTGAATACTGGTGCTAATGATGCAGTCCAGAACTCCGCGTCTGATTTGTACAGCATAGGTGGTATGCCATTCGGCCCCGGCGCTCCGGTGGATCTCCCCTTTTTTATTTGCCGTCTGATGTCCGCTGGGAACATTTTCTTTGGCGCTAGCTCGACAACCTTCGCAGGGCTTTCTTCCATCTTTGACTTGTCAAGTTTTAATGGGCTCGTAGCCCCGTACTCCCACATTTCTTGGGTTTTTGTGTCCGTGTAGTAGTTGGGTTTGCCTTTTGTTTTAGACCTTGTGGCTTTTGTGCAGGGATTGTTTGTAAAGGCGTCCTCAGTGGTGTCATCGTTATTGAAATGCGTCAATAGATATTTTGTCCATACCTCCTCTGATATGTGTGAGTTTTGACCTAGTTGATCAAGGTTCTGTAATCTTTTAACCATTTGCCAAAACTTAGAGCTGTTTTTCTGCTTCCCTTCATAAAGAAGTTTTACCCGCAGGTCTTCATTTCTTAACTTCTGTTTTTCCCATTTCAACCGTTTTAGCAGTTTTTTGGCTTCCCGTAGAACAGCTTGCAGGCTGTGGTTTGTTTGATCCTTTCGCATTTGTCTCAATGTTTGACTTATTAATCGTTTTTGTGGTTTAATTTCTGAGTTAGTTGTTTTTCGTTTGAAATTCCCTTCCCTTGACGTAAGTTATTAGGCAAGATTTTTACCATTTTCTCTCTAATGGCTTGAATGAAGTGTTGCCAGACATCCGACACCTTGGTTAAAGAACTGGCAGTTTGGGTGAAAAGGGTTTTCGCTGTGGAGCTTATGGAGTCAATATTGCTGGCGTTGCACCGTAGCCGCTTTAAGTTTGAACTGACTTCTGTGTCGGGCCTGTAAATGGCTCAGTTTCCAGTTGAGAGTTAGATCTTATTTCGGCCTCTTGAGGCAGGTGGTCACTGAAGTCGCTCGTCCCTATTCTGAAAGTTGTTACCCAACAAAACATGTTTAAAGATATGAACATGTAATCAAGATGAGAGGATTGTTTGTAGGAATGGAAGGTGGCTACTGGTGGATCATCATCGACATAGCGACCGTTTAGGGCCCTTAAGTTAAGTTGCTCCAAATGTCGAAGTAAGTTTTTTGAGGGCTTCGTTGGTTTCTTGTTTTTTTATTGGGCCTTGTGTTGGCATGTCCCACGCAGCATTCAAATCTTGGATGAGGTCGGTGTCTTGATCTTTATTAATGAGGAGCATATTAAAGTCGCTGGCCAAGATGAATGAGTCGGACTCCCTTGCTTCCATTATTTTTTCCAGCACTTTTGCCAGGTCGTCCGATGCTTTTTGTTTCTGTTTAGGGTGAATGTGTATGTTACTTTTAATTACTTCCTGGAACTGCTACTTTAACCGGAGTGAGATCTTTACCACCTTTATGGCACTTGGGGGAGGTATATGAAAATCTATTGCATCAATTTCGCCTATTGTTGGTATTGAAGCAAAGAACATCAGACCTCCTGATCTTCATCCAAAGGTGGAGTTTTTATTTGCTGGAATGCAGCTAGACATGAACCCTTGGAGCTCAAATGCTTTTTCTTCCCAGGTTTCTTGGGGCAATAGAAGGTCAAATGTACTTAGGTGCTGAAGAAATTCGGGATCATTACTTGTACTGGCTAAGCCGTTGATGTTCCAGGAACAAATTCTGATTTCCCTGCGCTTAGCTGAGGGGTTGGTAAGTTCTTTCCTTTTTTGTCAGTTATCGACAGTCGTTGTGACGATTGTACGTTGAATTGACTTCCAATTGTGGACGGTTTTTGGCGAAAGGTAGCTACTGTGATTTTGATTTTGTCCAGATCACGGTCTTTTTGTTTCTCGGGGGTACATCCTGGGCAAGCTGCTCCTAGCTCCCTTTAGTATTGAGTTAGTACTTTTTTGTACCGGAGGTCTAATAAGTGGTAGCAGGGGTGTCGGATAGCGAGGTCGCTTTTCAAGTCTCAGTTCTATCTCCCATTGCTGGAACGTTGCTTCTTCTTCCATGATTTTGTGGCATGTCTCTAATGAGTGCCATGATGCTTTTGTTATATCTGGACGATGAGACTCGATGTTTGGCTGAAACTCTATTTGCATGAGGTCAGTGGAGCTGATGTTTGCTAGGTTAGTTACTGAGTGCAGGAGTCTTAGTATATTTCCCCTATTCAGTATGTCATCCCTACCTCGAGAAGTGTATTCAGGAATGAAGAGAATTGATGTTGGGCTATTCAAATGCTGGGGTATTGTTGAATCAGTTAGAGGTCTCTCGTAGCCCTGTTGAATCGGTTGAGGCGTATGACTTGGGCATACCTTGTCCAAGTAATTTGGTTGCTCACTTTGATCATTGTCTGTCCTCAGTTCCCGGGTTTTACTATTCAATTTACGTATAGGTTGCTGAGATGACTCCGCATTGGTGGCCATGACATTGTCTTCTCTTTCGGTTATTGGAACATTTTCAAATAGTGTTAATTCAGCATTATACGTATTATGTGCTGATTGAGTTGGTTAAAATTGTAAAAGTATCTGTTTGAGTTTTTTTGGTGCAAGTTTCTTAGTAACGCTGGTTGTCAGTTTTACACAACGTGATGGGGACACTGATGGTGTACTTTCAGAGACCTTGTGCAGGGGAGATGATTGTTCGTTATCTTTTGATATCCTGCCGTAGGTTGCTACTAAAGGAGAAGAGTTTGATTGTGCTTCTATGTTTTGTCTTGTGTCTATTAGTAGCCGATTTCTTCCTTTCCTTTTTTTCTTTCTGCGGGTCCTGCTAGAGGCCTGGTTATTTGTTAAAGATGGTTCAACTATGGTCGCAGTAGCAATCATTAACTCTGTTTCCAGTAATCTGGGCGATGATGTTTGCACTGAGGGCAAAATGATAATTGAGCTCTGCTCAGCCGGCTGCTCGGTCACTAGGCCTGTTGGTGCCACTGAGAGCTCTGGAGATAGGTCCGAGGTTTGCGGAATCAGGGTTTGTAGAACTGTTGATTTTAGGTCACTTATCAAGTCCCCTAACATAGATGGCAAAAATTATAATTTATCTAAAATTGGATCACAGGATAGTGATTGTGCTGGAATTATTTGAGCCACAGAAACAGCGTCTTGACCCCTCCTTATGAGACTGTTTAATTCCGAGATTTTCCAATCAATTCTTGAGATAGAATTGGCCATTGTCTGCAGAACAGAAAGCTGAAAGTCCATTTTTTGTGACTGAAATTCCAGGGCTGTGGCCGAGTGTTGCAGGGTGTTTAAGATTGTTATCCATATAGATTCGGGACTGGCTTTCCTGGGTTGCTGCTCCTCTCAAGTCTCGGCGATACATCAATGAGTTGTTTCCCTTCAGAAGGTTTGAGGCTATAAGTAGCAACTAATTCTTCCCACTCCTGTGCTGCTATGGAAGACATGTCATTATTTATGGAGTTGTTTATGGATTGGGAATCGTTGTACGGTAGTAAGGTGCAGCGTTGAGATGGCGTTTGCACTGCTAACCTATTATTTGGTGCTGTTTGTTCAGAAAAGCTGCTCAGGTTTAATTGGGGTGTCTTGATTTGAGTCAAGGGTGTGTTTGGCAATTGGGGTGGTTGAAATCCACTTCCTTGCTCTTCAGTTATCGTGGATGGTTCTGTTCGTGCATCTCGGGTTTCCTTCATTGAGTTTGGTGTGCTACTAAGTAGTTGAGGAGTAGATAGATCTTCTCTTTCCTCCTCTTTGTGGATCAGTACCTTAACTTCCACTAGCGTGTCTTGATTTCCAAAGTGTGGTGAGCTGAACTTCCTAGAATGAGTCTCACCCTGATTCACTGAATGTGGGTCAATTACTGTCTCTAGGGACACAGCTTTCTTTGGTAAACTCCTGTCTTTGATGGTAAATTTTCTAGTAGACGCCATTTCCAGAGTATTGTAATTGGTAGGTTCTTGGTCTACTAGGTAAGTGTGTGCTGCCGCTCTTCTTAATTCAGGCGATGTTGATATTGATGTGGCAGCGGCAACTTCGATACCGAATGAGTAGAGGACTTCGGCTAGTCGGGTGGGTCTTCTTGGTTATTATTCGTGCGGCTGCAGTCAGGTTCGCTTTGTAGAAGCGGTGTATGAAGACCTCTGATAGTCCCTGTCTTGGAGTAAATAACTGTCCCAAGGTCTTTTAGGAAGGAAAACTTTGTGTGAATCTTCGGTTGGTGGGAGCATATCCTGTTCTTTGCTGGCATTCCGTCAATGGTTACTAGATTATCTGAGTCCGTTGGTGGTGACTTTGACACTGGTGGTAATAAGGTTGGTGTTAATCTCTGTGGTTGCTGAAGGGCTGTAATTAGACAAGGTGATGCGGCAGAGGCCTTAACTGGGACTTTTTTGTTTATAGGTTGAGTTGAAGTTGAATTTTGATTTGCTACTAATGTCGACATTTCCATTACTGCCAAGATTGGGCCTTCTTTATTTTTATTTTTATTGCAGGCGTTTTGGCTGATTTCATGAGAGTTGTTTGGATATGGTGGAGATACTGGCTCCAGTTTCCCCAGTTTCCTTTTCCGTGATTTAGATTTAGAGTTGGATTTTGTTTTTGTTAATTGCCTAACTCTGCCTGATCTCATCGCTCTGCTTTTTTCCTGCTCTTTCCCTTGCTTTTTCCTTTTTGTGTACTTATTATGTTAGATCGCTGGTAGGTTTGGGAGCTAGACAAGCAAGGGCTTCTCCCTCTTTCGAAGCCCTCCTGGTGGGGTCTGTTACAGGAGTTCCTGCTTAAGCTTCAGTGTTTTTCCGTTTTTTAAATTTTTTTATTTCAATTGATACTCTGATTTTGATTGTGGTGCTGGAGGAGCAGAAAAACGCCTTTTTCCGCCCGCGAACTTACGTCCACCATACTAGTATAGTATAACATAGCTCATTTCCCGTCCGACACGGAGCGACGCGCACCGGCATTAAGGTGCGCCCGCCACCGCGGCGGTTGGAGCCAATCGAGACTCACCGCCGTGCGGAATGACGTCCGCACCGCTCCACAAATTAGGATGGCCCAAACAGGCAGACGCACCGCTGCGGAGACACCGCATAACCAGAGCCGGCGGAAAGTCGATAACAGAGCACTATAGCTGAGACCCGGCCCTGAACGCCATGGACCCAGCCCTCCACATGCATCCGGTCATGTACCTGCTACTGCACTACCATCAACAGGTCTGCCACTGACGACGCCGCAGGTACGCAAATACACCAATACAACACACAACACCCAGCCCAACACAGGGTCCAAGTCCACCACAGACACTCTGCTGGGGGTCACAACACATCCACAAGGGCCCCCCTATATTACTCACCTGCCAACAAGTCACCCATCTGCATCCGGGACACACATCGACTGCGAACTAGCAGCAACGTCCCACTCCTGGTCACGTCACCGCCACGGTCAACAAATGGCACAATGCAGAAGGCAGGGCCACTCCAAGGCATGGGCAGGGCACTGACACCACAGGGACACACCACCCCCAACTACACATCAACACACACCATCAAGTCACATGCCATGTGCCCATCCTGTACACCCCCATGCACATCAACAAGCACAGGTACAAGCAAGCACAATACACTCCATGCACCACACAACAGACAACCAGGGAGTCAGCCACTGCAGGAGTAGCTGACAAGGAACACACTACACCAGTGCCACACACACTCAAGGCTGACAATACTTCCCAGCACATACACACAACCTGGGTGTAACCACAAACAGAACACACACACACAGGGTAGCCTGAACAGATTCCTGCACAAAACTATACACAAACACCACAGGACATCAGGGGATGCACATCAGGCAATACCAAGCACACAGCATCACAACCCTGTATGCACAAAAGGCAGTGTGTGCACAACAAGCACAACAGATACACATAGACATGACTGGCACAACCACAACACACACCACAAAGCAGCACAGCACACAAAGAACAGCACACCCAGGAAGTGAAGCTACACCACAGCCAACACACAGACACCCAACACAAGAACAACAGGATGCACCACTCTGGAATACAACAGCACACCCAGCAATATCAGAGCACTGGGCAACACACACAGCTCAAGTGCACAAGGGCAAGCAACACTGATGAATACCACAAGAACATCGCACATTAAACAATGGAGCCATGTCCAGAGTGGAACAGCACACTTGGCCCAAAACCTCCACCACAAGGCACAGTCTCACAAATGAAGAGATGGGGAGGCACATACACATGGAAACAAAGGGGACAGCTGACATCAAAATCAACTGATTTGCATGTCAGTATCAGACATGTGAGGTGTGTCCAATACAAAAATAGAGTGAATGCAGACCCACAATGTCTACGCACAAGTGGCACACATAGGGGATGGCATCACACCACACACCATGCCTTACAGGAGGAGAATAGGCACCATGTGCCTGCAGTGCCTGCACACAGTCCACACAAACACACACAACACACATTGATAATCAAACAAACACAACAATGATGTGCAAGTCACACACTTTGCACACACATAAGTGACAAATACAACAAGGAGGAGTCACACAGAACTGCATTGGCATACCTACACACTGCACAGTGCACAACAGACAACTCACACAGAAGCATCAAATCATTTACACAGGGCAGGACAATCAAACCCCCAGGCACACAACTCCTGGCTGACACATGTGTGTCTATCACAATCCAGAGGCACACACACATACCCAACAACTACAAAATCACACCCTTCACACTGCACACCTCCTCACCACCCAAGAGCACACATCACATGTATGCCAGGGGACCAGGACTACGGGCCAACACAGGATGTCCATACACATACACAGCTGGGCATATATACAGGAATAACACATATACATCTTGACAGTGCGCGGCCAGCATCCTAACCTGTGCACAGCATCACACCCTGTGCTGGCAGTGTACCACAAACTGACATGGCAACCACGTAGCCAACAACAGAAAACCACTCAAAACATAACAGCATGACAGCTAAAAGAGCCAACACAGGTAACACAAGTATCAGTGTCAGAATGGACTGTAGCTCCTGTCACCCCTGTCTATAAATGTGATGTGGACAAAGAGCCTTGCAATGTCGAAGTGATACATAGAGCATGGGGCCCAGTCAACTTAATGCACACACAAAAAGAACTTTAATCAGCAAGGACACCGACAAAAGACACAACAGGAGTAACTGTATTTATTCACATATTGCACATATGTGAGCGTATAACAACTGTACACAACATCAAGGTACACAAACCAGCTCAAAAGCAAGTTATCCTGCACAGGCAAAGTACAAACAGGAAGGCCAGTGTCCATGGCACAGGGGAGACTCCAACACAGCAGACCAACAGGGTCAGTGTCCATGGCACAGGGGAGACTCCAACACAGCAGAGCAACAGGGTCAGTGTCCATGGCACTGGGGAGACTCCAACACAGCAGAGCAACAGGGTCAGTGTCCATGGCACAGGGAAACTCCAACACAGCAGAGCAACAGGGTCAGTGTCCATGGCACAGGTGAGAGTACAACACAGCAGAGCAACAGAGTCAGTGTCCATGGCACAGGGGAGACTCCAACACAGCAGAGCAACAGGATCAGTGTCCATGGCACAGGGGAAACTCCAACACAGCAGAGCAACAGGGTCAGTGTCCATGGCACAGGCGAGAGTACAACACAGCAGAGCAACAGGGTCAGTGTCCATGACACAGGGGAGACTCCAACACAGCAGAGCAACAGGGTCAGTGTCAATGGCACTGGGGAAACTCCAACACAGCCGAGCAACAGGGTCAGTGTCCATGGCACATAGGGAGACTCCAAAACAGCAGAGCAACAGGGTCAGTGTCCATGGCAGGTGGCCCAGCAAGTACATGAGAGGCTGCACAGGCAAGGCCAGAACAGCAGTGAACGACAAGGCCAGTGGGCAGGGACAAGGGCAGAGTCAGGGCATGAGAAGCTGCACAGTGAGTGTGTATGACTGTACCCTTTCATGGCCAGCAACACAACCAGGTGGCAAACCATGGTCAGGACTAGCAGGAGACAGGTGTATGAGGGGGACTAACACTCACATCTGGCTGTCATGTTGACTTGGAGCTGGCTGTGTTTCGGGCTCAGCAGGAACACCTGACTGGGGAGACAGAGAAACAGGTGGTGTAGGGCTATCAGTCGTCTGGCAAGCTGGAGGGCTGTTTGGACCAGGTGGTATAGTGGCACATGGAGGTAGAGTCATGCAGACCTGGGACACAGTGTGGGTGGGAGAAGTTGGTGGGGTGCCCTTCCACTTTTTGGGAATACGAAATGGCTTCCCTGTCTTGAGGTTAATGGGAACAGGTGATGACACAACAGGTACACCCACCGACTGGCCCGCAACTGGGTCAGACACTGGCACTCCTTCTGGTGATGTGCTGGATCCTGCAGGACGCTTTGTCTGGCTACACCTCGGGACCACCTTACCCTGCTTGCCAGGTGTTCCACTTACAGTGTCTTCCTTTGCTTGTCTGCTAGGTGTCCCACTTACAGTGTCCTCCTTTGCTTGTCTGCTAGGTGTCCCACTTACAGTGCCCTCCTTTGCTTGTCTGCTAGGTGTCCCACTTACAGTGCCCTCCTTTGCCTCTTTGCCTGGGGTGGCACCTTCAGTGCCCTCCTCCACCTGCTTCACTGGGCATGGAATTGGAGTTGATGTGGTGGGGGTAACTGGGCCTGTGCAATTCCTAGGTGTACCCTTGCTATGCAACACCTCCTCAGTGGACACAGACACTGCACGCCTAGCTCTACGTCCTTTGCTGGAGATGCTTCAGAGGTTTGTGAGGCTGATGTCTGCCTCATTGCTTTTTCAGCCTTGCTCTTCCTTGACGGGCTCTTGTCTATGCATTCTGGGCTGGCTCTGCTCTTCTGGGGGGATGGTGTCTGTGGGCGGGACCGCTTGGCTTGCGTCAGCTTTGTGCTCCTTGTGCTGTATCGATGCATGTGGACCGTGGTCACTGTCCTCTGATGTGGCCACTGACTGGGGGGTGGACAAAGGCACCTGAACAGGAATGTGAGGATGTGCCTGTTGAAGGGCAGACGTCACTGCAGCTGACAAACCCTGGCCTGTACGGTGGAGCCCACCCACGTCAGAGTGTATGCCCTCCATGTAGGCAACCACCTGCCCCAATTTTTTTTCATGGTCGCTGAAGGCATTGAGCAGGGCGGTCTGGCCCACACAAAGCTGGCACAGGAGCTCTACACACTCAGCATTGATGGCAGCAGGGGGGACAGGTACAGGCTCAGTGGTGCCAGGTGTGAATGTAACATGTCCCCTCTTACGGACACGGGCAGCACCAGAGGAAGTGGATGGGAGGCTGGGCACTGGCCATTGAGTGGCAGACGATGTAGCAGACTCCCCGTCCCCTGTGCCTGACAACATGGATGCATCCCCACTCGCATCATATGATGAAGTACTCTGTGTCTCTACTGACAGTGTAAGGAAAGTGTTTCCCACAATGGTGTGGGAGCACTTAGTGTTTTTTAAAATACCCCTCACACACCAAAAGGCCCCTTGGTGTCATGCTTCATCATAGGGGTCTTTGCACCCCTCTAGCGGGATGCGGCGTGCTACGACCTATGACTACGCGGGAGCACTTGTAGTAATGAATATGTGTGGTGTGTGTGAGGCAAGTGGTAGGGATATAAATGTGAGTGGTGGGATTTAGTGAAGAGTAAAAAGATACCTGGCTCGTGGGTATTATGGAAAAACTTTATTCACAACACTGAGCTGGTACTACTAAAAGAAGTGAAGTGCGAGGTTGGACCTGTCGTGTTAATAGACAGTACCTCGTGTGTGCGTCGACATGTTTCGGAGCTTACGCTCCTTCTTCAGGACGGGGGCACAACTTCCCCACCTTACTCACGTTTCACTAGTTTGTAAAAAAAAATTTGTGTAGATAACAAAAGAGTGAAAAATTCAATATGTGTATAAAAATACAGGCTATAATGTGCCTACAGCGGTTTAGCTCAAGTTCAATGCAAATTGCATCACCAAAACTCAGTGACATTGACATGCCTCCAGGGTACCGGATGGGAGAACACACACACCTATTAGGACATGACAGTCCACAATGCCAAGCAGGCCATACTAAGCAACATGTGCTACTCAGGGGCACCTTGTAGTCATACGTGTGAGCCATAACAATCATGTCGCATGAAAAGTAGGAATACATGAACTCACACTCAGATAGTGGACCCTTCTGTTCACCTCCTAATACATTTCCCACACCATCACAATGCAGAATGACCATGTGTATCCCAACACACATGGCTATGATAAAGCACAGCATGGATGATCAACCTTTACATGAGCTGTTAGGCACAATGCCTGACACTAGCACACATCCCTGCAGCCACTCACATGACACATCACTGCACCACACCGCAAACATTCAATGGCACACCGCTGCAACTGGCTCTGTACACATGCATTGGCTCCCAGGCAAAGTCACCCTCACCAAATACGCACCCCTGCCTTGCTGCCTATGCTCCTTCAGACGTGCATCCAACTTCGGATTAGTCACTGCCAATATGCGGTACATCAGTGGTGTTAAGTTTCGCCGTGCCAGACGCCCAGTGCGTGGTAGCAGCCCCAAGGTCATCTCGGCCACGTTTTTTGCCAGCCGGCTGATGTCGCGACTCGTCCCACCAATTGTGGCAGTGGGTGCGTCGTCTGTTGGATACCCCCAGGGCCAATACCTTGGCAGCAATAGCCCTCCACACGGCCTTACGCTGGTGTACCTTGAGATGCAGGTATGGGAGAAAAGTAGGGTAAGTTACCAGTTGCACAGTGTCATGTTCCCACATCTATTACTACAGTAGCATTATGCAGAGTCTCGACCTATTGGAATCCCACAAATACCCAAACTGGGGAAACCGCACAAGGGCACTCTGCATGGGCCGAATAGCGATCATAGCATGCAAACATGAGGGTGTACAGGCTACATGCCAAACACACACACATGCAGGATGACTGCAATGAAAGTCCTCTGTGTGTCGCACACATCACCAGTCCCATGCATGTATGACCCCCCCTGCCCAACAGCACACTAAATGATAACTTACCACTACATTGGGGCCACCATACAGCCCGGGTACTGTGCCAGCACCTCGTCCACTAGCACCTCCAGCTCCTCGCTTGTGAATGGGCTGGCACAGATCTTCTCTGTTCTTGCCATCCCTGTGGACAAGTGACACCTGTGGTTGAAGTGAGTGTTGATGAGTCCCAGGCGGCAGGCACTTCAGGCAGCAGCAGGAGAGGGTCCCAGGCAGCAGCAGGAGAGGGTCCCAGGCAGCAACAGGAGAGGGTCCCAGGCAGCAGCAGGAGAGGGTCCCAGGCCGCAGGCACTTCAGGCAGCAGCAGGAGAGGGTCCCAGGCAGCAGCAGGAGAGGGTCCCAGGCAGCAGGCACTTCAGGCAGCAGCAGGAGAGGGACTCGGGCAGCAGCAGGAGAGGGTCCCAGGCAGCAGGCACTTCAGGCAGCAGCAGGAGAGGGTCCCAGGCAGCAGCAGGAGAGGGTCCCAGGCAGCAGGCACTTTAGGCAGCAGCAGGAGAGGGTCCCAGGCAGCAGCAGGAGAGGGTCCCAGGCAGCAGGCACTTCAGGCAGCAGCAGGAGAGGGTCCCAGGCAGCAGGCTCTGTGAGCAGTGGAAATGTTGGGCTCACTCCCACAGATTTATAGCCCCATGGGCTCGTTTGTGAAGTGCAAAGCTGCAATTATTGGTTGTCCAAGTCTGCCTCATTCAAAAGCATCCAATGACTGGCTCCACGGTGACGGAGCACACCTTCCGCGATTTTCATACCTGCATCATGCCACCGCAATCGTCGCTACCATTGGCTGTAGGCTATGCCCCATGGCGGCGATGCACTGCCGTGGACAGGCGGTAGCAACTGCCATATGTGTGGCGCAGCATGCCCACCGCCAGCAACCCATGCCAATAGCTACCGCACCTCTGCCCCCTCCTGTTGTGCCGCAGGATGACAGTGCACCATCCTCCCCTGCGCCAATAGAGAGGGGCGAGTCCTCTGACGCCGCTGGCCAGTCAGCAGGCCCCCCACTGCCAAAAAGATCAAGGGGCGTCCAAAGAAGAGCCTAGGAGTCTCCGGAGGCAAAGCACCTGCCGCACGCCAGTCACGGAGCAAGCCCTGATGGCAACCCTCTTCCCCACTGCATTGACTGTTTGGACTGTCTTTCCCAACATTTCCTTGGCAATGGCACTTGTATGTTGGACTGGGACACCTGCCCTGCTGCCACGGACCTGTTGCCTTGCCACGGTGGGTCCTCGCACACTCTCCCTGCCCTCCACAGTTGGTGGTGTGTCCTGGTCGTCCCCTTGGACAGGGAGGGTGCTGGTGGTGGTGGTGGTGTCCGTGGCGTCCGAGGTGGCAGTGGTGGAGGCACATGCCGTGACTGCAGGGGTCTGCTGTGCAGTTGTTGGTGCAGCAGACATGGTGGTGGGGAGGATGGGGTCCTGGGTCCGGTTGGGCCTTGGCACACCAGATGGGCCGGCCTGGTGCTCATCGTCCAAACTGTCCTGGGAGTCTACATCCGAGAGTCCATGTTCCGGGGGGTGGAAACTGGCTCTGCTGTTTGATGTTGTCCGCAGCAGCAAGATCTTCATCACCTGTGGATTAGATGGAAAATGGTCAGTGTTGGGCAATGTGCAGGGATTCTGTTAGCTGCATGCCATCTGCAGTCTGTACACTACACAATTGAGGGAACTTTTGTATTCTTGTTACAGGCAATACTCGCTGTTATTACATGGTACATGCCAACATCATGATCTCATACATGTCCTGTGTCAGTGCATTGTAAATGTAAATGTAAATGTATACTTGTAAAGCGCACTGTTACTCCATCTCGGAGTGTCCTGGCGCTGTATACCGCTGGGGAACCCGTCCTGGCTTTCCCTGTGAGATGGTCCCTCCTGGGCACCCCCAAGGTGAAGCCAGGCATCCCCGGCACTGATAGGGCCGTTGTAGAGATTAAGCAAGCTATTGCCCAGAGTTGCAGAGTGGGACCCATGGTTAGCTAAGGCACCTAGGCGAGAAATTATCGAGTCCGCAGACATTGACCCAAGACCCTGCCACGACGGGAATTAAACCCTGGTCCCGGGCTGACCGCTGCATCAGGTTCTGCCGCTCTAGCCATTGAGCCACACTTCTCCACTGCATGCAATTGGTGCCCTGTGTAGTGTTGCAGGTCTCCCAGACAGAAACAGCTAGAGCTGGGAGGATGGCTACCTACCTGTTAGGTGAGAGTGGACAGTGCAATGGATGACACATGCTCCAGGGTGGGTGAGGCCTCCATGCTGCTGGAGTGTGGGACAAGGGGCATGCTGGGAGCAGTGATACAGGCCTCCCACCCCCAAACAGTCCTCCAATACAAGATGGCTACCTACCTGTTCGGTGAGGGTGGACAGTGCAATGGCTGACACATGCTCCAGGGTGGTTGAGGCCTCTATGCTGCTGGAGTGTGGGACAGGGGGCATGCTGGGAGTGGTAGTGATACTGTCCTCCCACCCCCACACAGTCCTCCAATACAAAATGGCTACCTACCTGTTAGGTGAGGGTGGACAGTGCAATGGCTGACACATGCTCCTGGGTGGGGGAGGCCTCCATGCTGCTGGGGTGTGGGACAGGGGGCATGCTGGGAGTAGTGATACAGGCCTCCCACCCCCAAACAGTCTTCCAATACAAGATGGCTACCTACCTGTTAGGTGAGGGTGGACAGTGCAATGGCTGACACATGCTCCAGGGTGGGTCAGGCCTCCATGCCGCTGGAGTGTGTGACAGGGGGCATGCTGGGAGTAGTGATACAGGCCTCCCACCCCCACACAGTCCTCCAATAAAAGATGGCTACCTACCTGTTAGGTGAGGGTGGACAGTGCAATGGCTGACACATGCTCCAGGGTGGGTGAGGCCTCCATGCTGCTGGAGTGTGGGACAGGGGGCATGCTGGGAGTGGTAGTGATACTGTCCTCCCACCCCCACACAGTCCTCCAATACAAAATGGCTACCTACCTGTTAGGTGAGGGTGGACAGTGCCATGGCTGACACATGCTCCAGGGTGGGTGAGGCCTCTATGCTGCTGGCGTGTGGGACAGGGGGCATGCTGGGAGTGGTAGTGATACTGTCCTCCCACCCGCACCCTGTCCTCCAATACAAGATGACTACCTACCTGTTAGGTGAGGGTGGACAGTGCAATGGCTGACACATGCTCCAGGGTGGGTGAGGCCTCCATGCTGCTGGAGTGTGGGACAGGGGGCATGCTGGGAGTGGTAGTGATACTGTCCTCCCACCCCCACACAGTCCTCCAATACAAGATGGCTACCTACCTGTTAGGTGAGGGTGGACAGTGCAAAGGCTGACACATGCTCCAGGGTAGATGAGGCGTCCATGCTGCTGGAGTGTGGGACAGGGGGCTTGCTGGGAGTAGTGATACAGGCCTCCCACCCCCACACAGTCCTCCAATACAAGATGGCTACCTACCTGTTAGGTGAGGGTAGACAGTGCAATGGCTGACACATGCTCCAGAGTGGGTGAGGCCTCCATGCTGCTGGAGTGTGAATAAGCGGCATACTGGGAGTGGTAGTGCAGGCCTCCCTCCCCCAAACAGGCCTCACAGTGAAGATGGCTGGCTATCTGTTAGGTGAGGGTGAACAGTACAATGGTGTTTGGGTTGTGAAAGGAAGTACTTATCAGTGTGTTGTTTGGCATTTGTTTGTACTTACCAGCCTCCGTTCCCCCGGATACTCCTGTGAGACTCTCAGGTTGCAGTATGGCAAGCACCTTCTCCTCCAATGGTGTGAATGTTTTCTGTAGGATGGGAGGGCCACTGCCAGTCACGTTCGCCAGCTCCCAGTACTTGCTCCTCTTCTCTTTGACAAGCCTCTTGAGATCATGCCACCGCTTCATGATCTCCTTCTTGGATCTTGGGGTGGTCCCTACTGCATTGACCCTTTGGACTATCCTTTCCCACATTTGTGTCCTTGTGGCTAATGGTGTCTGTTGGACCAGGCTACCAAATAGTTGTGGTTCCACTCTCACTATCTCATTGACCATGACTGTCAACTCACCCTCTGTGAATGTTGGCAGTTTCTGTGCTGCCATGGTGGTTGGTGTTTGCAGTGTGGGTGCAGGGGTGGGTGTGGTGGGTGAGGTGTTGAGGTGTGAGATGTGTTGTGTGCTAGGGAGTGTTTGGTGCTGGTGTGATGGTGGTGGTGGTGGTGGTGGTGATGTGTGTGTACTGTGTTATTTTGCCTCTCCTCTCAGATCTGGTGTATGCCCTTCTCTTATGGAGTGTTGCAAAGAATTGTGGTCAGTGAAGGACCTGTATTTACAGTCAGCTGTGTGGGTGTGTCTAATTGGGCCTTTGCTGTGAGGTGTATTGTGGGTGTTGTCCTGGGAGTATTTTTTTATTATTATTATTTTTTTACATTGGTATGTGTTTTGTGTATTTGCGTGGCATGGCTACTTTGATTTGTGCTCCGTTAGGCATCGTTGCGGTGTTTTGGCTTCGTCCGCCATGTTTTTCATGTACCGTCCGGGGCGGTGTCTATGCTGCAGCTCTTCCGCTGTCTCTCCCTTTCACTGCAGTGTGCGACTGCGGCGGTCGGAAACAGCGGTTCGTACCGCGGGACCATCGGGGAAATCTTAATTTCCTGTGCGGTGTCTCCGCTATGCTTGCGGCGGGGTGTAGCTTTTCCACTGCTTTTCCAACCGCAGGGGTCGGTTTTTATACGTGACTGGACGCATCGGACGGTTTTTGTTAGCCCGCTACCGCCGCGGTCAGTCTTTTTTGGTGGTTGATCCTAACTGGACTGCCTGGTTATCCGCGGTCCCGGCGGGCGGTTGTTTTCTGCCTTCATGGCGGTCGGGGTGATTTTCCGCCCGCTATCCTAATGGGGCCCATAGTAACCTATAAGTTACTCCTATGGCAGGCCTTGACAATCCTGAAGGCAGAGTGCTTGGTTTTGTGTGAGAGTGTGCCCTAGCATGAGCTAAGCCCCTCTGCAGCTTTTGGAAATATCTCCTTATAGCTGTTCTATGATATAGCAAAACCATATACGCTTAAGTGCATTATAATCCTCGCGGTTAATGCTTGGCTTTATCAAAACATGTCATGTTTGGTGTCAAACACTTTGGAATACTACCCTCCGGCCAGTTCTGTCGGCGGGGGTAGCATTCTACCCTTCTAGAGGGAGAAGACATGTACACACTGGTAAACCCGGTTAAAGTTTGACAGAGTCCCAGCATCACAAAATGGATGCTGCTGCCACAGACACGAGTCTGCCCTCCTGCTGCTGGACGAAACTCTGGCAGGGGAGGCCTGGACAATAGGTTTCCTGTTCAGGGAGGTGCTGGCACCTCCCCAGACAGGCTTTAGTGTATTGGGGCAAGGTGGGTTGCATTCAGTGAATGCTTTTCAGACACTGCCTGGGGCACACAAGGTGCTCCATGCATTTCCCAGTTCAAACCGGTTGCTGGGGCACTCAGCCCCAGCTCTGGCGCAAAACTGGACAAAGGGGAAGGGGTGTAACCACCCCCTCCCCAGGTCCACCCATAGGTGGGACCCTAGAGTTAGTCCAACCCCTAAACTTAGTATAACTATAGGAACCCAGTCCCTAGGACTTTAGATTACACTGGACGAAACTCTGCAACATATATCTTGGACCTTCCACATTCCATATCGACTAGAAGATGGAAGAAATCTCCCTTGTGGCCAAAGAGTGACCACCCTGTTCAAACAGGCACCAAAAACATCTATGCCAAGCTGCATTTTGGAGGCTCCCACCGGATCCCAGAAAATATGCGACACAGGACATGGACTTCCAGACATCTCTGAAGCTGAACCGAGATCCCAGCAAAGCTGAGACCCGTAGCTGACACAAGAGATGTGGGACCAGAACTCCTGGACATCCTGCATTTTTGCAACTGCACCTAATTCCTGAGGTATCATGAATGTGTGCATTGGAGTATCTGAAGCCCCTGCCCTGAGCACCATTTGCACTGAAATACAGAGGCCAGCACTCCACAAGTGACCCGTGGGTCCCCTTTCTTCACCGCAGCTTGAGGCTCCTTTGCGGTTCCTAGTCCATTGCTTAGTGAGCCCCCACGAAGGCCAACCCTTTGTTTCATGAGCTTTCCTGGTTGCTTCAGACATGTTCTGACTCCCCTCCAAAGGAGGAGTCCCCCAGACCTTGCTGGTCTGAACCAAAGCCAATCTTGTCATCTTGTGTGGGTTGCTGTTGCCAAGGCTTGTTGGGTCCAACCCAGATTTCGACACTGTAACACTCGACATCCTTTGTGGCACAGCTCGAATCCAGCTCCTGGTCATCATCGACGCCTCCTGGTCCTCGTGGCTGAAGAGTCAAGCTTCACCCCTTTCACCTGAAAACACCCAACATTGGTTTGCATCTTCCTATCGCCATCCTGGTCACTGGCTAGTGATCCAGACTCTGTCCCCTCTGCTTTCAGGTTCTTCACATCTCCAATCCATCCTTGGATTCACCCAGACACCTTTCCTCTAGTCGCCTGCAGCATTTCTTCGCAGCTCTCCATTGGAATTGACGACGAATCCCGACACCAAAAGACACCTATGCACCCGGCTTCCATGGGTGAGGTAACACGAGTACTCCGGTGGTCCCGTGGGTCTTGACTCTCGAAGTGTCCTAGTCTAAAAAGGTCCCATCGTAATTCTCCTCCAAGTGTCCTTAATCTTTAAAATTGTAACTTGTTTGTTCTCCATAGAAAGTCAATGGTGATCCACGGCTATGTTTAGACACTGCACGTGTCCCCCGTGGACCTCCTGCGTCCTTACCTCGGGTGGTTCCTGGTAGCCCCAGCGGTTCTATAGGCCCTAGGCCTGCTTTCTAAACCTCACGTGGTTCTTATACCACTATTTTAGTCTATGGTTTGTGAGGCCCCTAGGGCATAACGTATACTGTGCAACATATTGTATGCTAATTATGTTCCTTGTATTGTATTTTTACCTCTGACCTCATAAAGAGTCCAAAGGGGTTGTGTTTAGATTAAATACATATATATTTGATATATACCTTGTGTGGTGTGCTTTCATTTGATCATTCAAGAGATTATAACTGGTAAAGCAACTTGCTTAACTCGCCTCTAAGTCTTAGTCTGAAGGCTGCTCTCCACAGCTACCACTAGGATAGCTTTCTATAAAGGTTGACTTTAAACCTACCATCAATAGGGTCGTTTGGACTGGTGCAAGGGGCCCACTAGAATAGTGGACATCATATGCCAGGCCAACTTCTCACACTGGACCCAGCCTGAGTGAGTCCTGTCCTTCCAAGTGGTGCCAAGTATCTAGTCCTGGACCATAGGAAGTGGTACTAAAGGCGGCCAGATGGCCACAATTCAAAACTTGGGACTTAAAAATGTTGGCTAAAAAGTGCTCTGAGAACCGAGAGGAAGTAGACCTACCTGCTTATCAATCTGCCAAAGGTACATCGCCCTGTGCCCTGATTTCATGGCAGCTCCCACTACAGCCCTCTCTGTAGCTGCAAATCCAGTTCAGCAGTGCTTTTCAGAAGGGGTATCCGGCCTCATGAAGCACTCAGTGGCTACAGCTTGCAGCTTCATCCTGCTAGAGATTTTAGACTTCCTGAAAAGAGACTAGGTCCAGATGTAGAAATCTTCACTGCAAATTTGTCCGGGGGCTCCTCAACAATGACATCTCCCTATTCGGACTCCTGCTGCTTCGTCCCGCTGAAATTTACCTCCTCAGATATATTTCACAAAATTCCTTTTAAGTTTGAAGGTAAGGGCCCAATCCACCTCTTGTATCCAAGCTGCTCTACATCGCTGTTGTACAGATTTTTTTACTTTGACTCAGTCTCACATGACTAGAGGTCGGTGGTTGATGCTTTGATCTGTTAGGCACTAGTTTTTACTTTAAACTTTAAAAAACGAATTACTCTGGTTGTACTTATAACTGATTAAAATGGACTCTACATTTCTAAAGTGGGGTGGGAATTTTCTTGTACTATGTTTTCACTTTGTTACTGTTTGTGAATTTCATGCATACTTTACATATTGCCTATAAATTAAGCCTGACTGCTTTTGTGCCAAGCTACCAGAGGGTTAAGCACAAGTTAATTTAGTGACTTTAATTGTTCGGCCTGTCAGGGATTGTGGCTTTGAGACCATTTCCTCTGACATGTGAGTTACATAGACTATTTGTGGTCTTGGTGATAGAGCAGCATCAGATATTATCAAACCCTGGCATCTAATGGAGAATATTCAGCCTTCATTCATACCTTTCACATCTATCCTATCAGCTGCCAGATATTAGTAAGCAATCTAGCTCATGAAGACAGCAGCCCTTAACAGGATCCTAATAAATTAAAGACAGGTCTAGTCTACTGAGTATTAGTTCTTGTCACTGGCAATTCACGGTCCCAAAGAGTGGCACTATCAGTTCATGCCTGAACCAATAAACTGGAAAACCTTTCGTGCCAATCTTGAGAGAGAATACCTCCTGAGAAAATCTTCTGAAGGAATGCCTTTCCGATCCCCTAGGAGAAGCCTTTCCAAGGGCGCAGAGACAAAATATTGATGTAAAAATATTGATTTATGCAAGTATCAAGGGTAAAACTTTGTGGGTCAGAAAATCAACAGAAAAAAATATTGAAGTCACGATTTTAGGTAAGTAATATCGATTTAAAAAATATCAAAGTGTTAAATATCGTTTGTAGAACTATAATTGTTAAAAATATTGATTTTTTATTAATGTTATGTGTTTTAGTGTATATGTTATATGTGTGTGTGATGCTTGTTTTTTGTATAATTGTCTGTATTTTTATTATATGTGTTAAAATGTTAGTTGTTAAAAAAAAAATTCATTGAATTTGGCGTTTTTAGTTCCTTAGCTGGTTGTGGGTTTATAGGGGATTAGGGTGGGAAGAAATTTAATTATGTAAATGTTATTGATTATTAATAGTAGTTGTAAAAAAAAAAAATAGCATTTTGCGTTTTTAGTTCCGTAGCGGGTTGTGGGTTTACAGGGCAATACGGTGGGAAGTTATTTCATTATATAAAATGTATTGAATAATTTTCATTTATTAATATTTGTATAATTGTGATGTTATAATGTTAAATCTGTAAATTAATGTATTAATAATTGTTTGATAATTAGTTGTTAATTTAAATTAATTAATTAGTAATTAATTATGGTAATTGTGTAATAAATTTTAGGTGTGTGTTGTGGTGTTTATTTGTGTAAATGGTGGGAAGGGTAGGAAGTAATTATGGAGCTCATTAGGATGGCGTAACGATCGCCACCGCCGGGATGGCGGTGGCGATCATTACACAATCCTAATGTGAAATAACCCCCGCCATATTATGATAGCGGTGGGTATCGTGGTGGTGCAAAGTCCATCTGCCGCTTTTCTGCCGGTCGGCAATCATTACGATTGCTAGCCGGGCGGAGCTGGGCAATCAATATGGCTGTGGTGCCTAGCAGGCACCGCCAGCTATATTACAATGTGGGTGGTTCAAAGGACTTTCAATGGCCGCCCTGGAGTTCCATGCACCAAGTGGCAGGCCCCATGTGGTACCTGCCACCTGGTGCAGGGAAATGCTGTGTATGCCCTTTTACCATTGCGGATGGTGCTGGTAAAAGGCCAGGATGCGCCCCTCTGTATGGCGGGCGCATCCTAATTGGGTCGGTGGGACCTCCGCATGTCTGACGGTCGGTCCCATCACTGATATGATGGCAGGCGGACTGATGTCTGCCCACCATCATAATGAACCTCTTATTTTTTATTGATGAATTATTAAACAGTTGTTACTTAATTTTAATTAATTCATTAGTAATTAATTATGGTAATTGTGTAATTAATTTTAAGTGTGCGTTTTGGTGTTTATAGGTGTAAATTGTGGGAAGGGCGGGAGGTAATAAATGTTTTTGATGAATTATTAATTATTTGTTAATTTTTTTAAATTATCAATTAATTAGTAATTATTCATCGTAATTGTGTAAATAATTTTAGGTGTGTGTTGTGGATATTATAGTGTTAAAGAATAAGTAATCAAATAATGTTTAATATTATTTTTTAATAATAATATATTTAAAATAATGTATTAATTATGGTAATTATGGAAATACATTTTAATACAAATGTTGGTCTTTTTTATTAGTGTGGTGTTATAGGGTAGGAAATAAAATAAATACATTTATGTTTTAAACAATTGGTTTGTGAATATTTGTTTCTTTTAAATAAATATTGTTTATAAATGTATTTACAATTTTTTTAATATCATATTTATAGGTCTTTATTATATGTAATGAACATTATAATGTGTGTTTTTTTTATATGTTTAATATGTTTATTATTATATTTTTAAAATATTGTTTATGTTTTTTAAGAATGTATATTTTTTTTGATTGTTGAAATGTTATTAGTAATTTTTGTTTTTCTGCTATCCGATACTTTCCCTACTGTTGCACTCACTTTAGTGGGAATAGTAATTTTTACCCCTCCGCTATCCAGCACTTTCCCTTCTGTTGCACTCACTGGAGTGGGAATAGAAATTTTTACCCCTCCGCTATCCAGAACCTTCCCTACTGTTTCACTCACTGGAGTGGGAATAGGAATTTGAACCCCTCCGCTATCCAATACTTTCCTCACTGTTGCACTCACTGGAGTGGGAATAGTATTTTCTACCCTTCTGCTATCCAGAACTTTCCCTACTGTTTCACTCACAGGAGTGGGAATAGGAATTTTTACACCTCCGCTATCCAGAACTTTCCCTACTGTTTCACTCACTGGAGTGGGAATAGGAATTTTTACCCCTCCACTTTCCATACTTTCCCCACTGTTGCACTCACTGAGGTGGGAATAGTAATTTTTACCCTTCTCCCTAATGTTTCCCTAATGTTGCACTAACTGGAGTGGGAATAGTAATTTTTACTCCTCCGCTATTCAATACTTTTTCTACTGCTGCACTCACTGGAGTGGGAATGGCAATTTTTACTCCTTCACTATATAGCACTTTCCCTACTGTTGCACTCACTGGAGATGGAATAATAGTTTTTTACCCCTTCGATATGCAACAATTTCCTTACTGTTGACCTCACTGGAGTGGGAGTAGCAATTTTTACCCCTCCGCTATCCAATACTTTCCCTACTATTTCACTCGCTGGAGTGGGAATAGTAATTTTTACCCCTCCGCTAACCAACATTTTCCCTACTGTTGTATTTATTGTGATGCAAAATGTATGTTTTATTTTTGTTGTAATAGTTTAATGTTTTAAATGATTATAGACTTGTTTGTTTATTTTAAATTATTCATATCTGTATATATTTTATTTTTATATAATTTAGAAGTTTAAAAATTAAATAAAGATAACAGTTAATAAATTATTTTAAAGTAAATATATGTATATGTATAAATTATTATGTTTGTGTGTTTATATTTCTTTTAATTAAATGTATTTGTTATATTTAGTTGAAATGTATATTAAATGTAATTTATTTTGTTAAAGATAATATTAATATTTGTATTTTGAATATATATTATTTAATTTTATTTATATTTTTAAATCAATATTTTTTACATCTATGTTTTTAACTTCGATAGTTGCGATTCCATATTTTTGTACTTACCTGTGTAGGGAGTCAATATTTTTACTATCATTATTTTGACTTCGATATTTTTACTATCAATATTTTTACTTTTGATATTCTATCAGTAAACCCTCTGCCAAACTCGAACTTTCAACAACTCCCTATTCAAATCCACTCCTTTCTCCTCAGAGAAACCAGTTTCAACAGGTCCCAGCAAATAACTGCGGCACCACAGGTGCACAGGCCATTGTGGATGGGTCACATGATGAGCTCATTGTACGCTGCATCATGTTCATACATACTCGCGCTCCCACAAAAAGAAATTAGAGATTTAAGGTGCATGCTGGTGCCCTGTAAACCTGGATTTAGGCTACCGTTCTCTTTTGTATGAATGCAGCATGACAACACCGATGCCGCCATGGAAAGGCTGGTGGGGATTGCCCTTGGGGGCCTATTGCGGGCTCCCTGGGGGGGTGCATTGGGGGTACCCATGGTA
The DNA here is from genome assembly GCF_964261635.1 of Lissotriton helveticus. Classification (NCBI taxonomy): domain Eukaryota; kingdom Metazoa; phylum Chordata; class Amphibia; order Caudata; family Salamandridae; genus Lissotriton; species Lissotriton helveticus. The sequence continues at coordinate 230,843,752 of NC_136072.1, read as the reverse complement.
CCCCCTGCAGTTCCATGCACTAAGAGGCAGGCACCGCGTGGTGCCTGCCACGTGGTGCAGAAAATGTGCTGTGCATGCCCTTTTACCATTGCGGAGGGTGCAGCAGCCAGCTGCACCGTCCGCAATGGTCCGCAATGGTTAAACTGGCAGGCGCATCCTAATTGGGCTGGTGGGACCACCACACGTCTGGTGATCAGTACCATCACCGTTATGATGACATCATAATGGACCCCTAATTTCTATTGATGAATTATCATTTAGTTGTTAATTAATTTGAATTAATGAATTAGTAATTAATTATGGTAATTGTGTAATTATTTTTAGGTGTGCGTTTTGGTGTTTATAGGTGTAAATGGTGGCAAGGGTGGGAAGTAATTACATTTTTGTGATGAACTATTAATCATTTGTTAATTAATGTAACTTATTTATTAATTAGTAATTATTAATCGTGGTTGTGTAAATAACTTTGGGTGTGTGTTGTGAATAATATAGTGTTAAAGAATGTGTAATCAATGAATGTTTATTACTTTTTATATAATATATTTTTAATTTATTATTAATTATGTTAATTATGGAAATACATTTTAATAAAACTGTTGATGTCTTTTTTTTATTGGTCTGGTGTTATAGGGTAGGAAATAAAATGTATTCATTTATGTTTTAAATAATTTGTGAATATTTGTTTCTTTTAAATAAATATTGTCTATAAATGTATTTACTATTTTTTTAATCATAATTTTAGGTTTTTAGTATGTGTAATTAACGTTATAATATGTGTTATTTTTATATGTTTAATAGCATATTTTAAAAATATTGTTTATTTATTTTTAAGAAAATATATATTTTTTAATTGCTGAAATGTTATTTGTAATTTTTGTTTTTCTGCTATCCAATACTTCCCCTAATGTTGCACTCACTGGAATGGGAATAGTAATTTTAACCCCTCAGCTATCCAGCACTTTCCCTACTGTTGCACTCACTGGAGTGGGAATAGTAATTTTTACCCCTCCGCTATCCAGCACTTTCCCTGCTGTTTCACTCACTGGAGTGGGAATAGTAATTTTTACCCCTCTGCTATCCAGCACTTTCCCTACTGTTGCACTCACTGGAGTGGGGATAGTCATTTTTCCCCCTCCACTATCCAATACTTTGCCTACTGTTGCACTAACTGGAGTGGGAATAGTAATTTTTTCCCCCTTCGTTATCAAGCACTTTCCCTAATGTTGCACTCACTGGAGTGGGAATATTAATTTTTTACCCCTTCAATATTCAGTAATTTCCTTACTGTTGACCTCACTGGAGCGGGAATAGTAATTTTTACCCAAACGCTATCCAATACTTTCTCTACTGTTTCACTCACTGGAGTGGAAACAGTAATTTTTACCCCTCCCCTATCAAACATTTTCCCTACTGTTGTATTTATTGTGATGCAAAATGTATGTTTTATTTTTGTTTTAATAGTTTAATATTTTTTTAAAAATTATAGATATATGTGTACATTTTATTTGTATATAATTCAAAAGTTTAAAAATCAAAATAAGATAATAGTTAATAAATTATTTTTAAGTAAATATATGTTTGTGTGTTTATATTTTTTTAATAAGTCTATTTGTTATATTTAGTTGAAATGTGTATCAATGTAATTTATTTAGCTAAAGATAATATTAATATTTGCATTTGTAATATATAATATTTTATGTTATTTATATTTTTAAATCAATAATTTTTACATCTATATTATTTACTTCGATTGTTTTGATTCAATATTTTTGTACTTACCTGTATAGGGAGTCGATATTTTTACTCCCTATATTTTGACTTCGATATTATTACTATCGATATTTTTACTTTCGATATTCTATCAGTGAACCACGTTCATACATACCCGTGCTCCCATAAAAAGAAATTAAAGATTTAAGGTGCATGCTGGTGCCCTGAAAACCTGGAGTTAGGCTATCCTTCTTTTCTGTATGAATGCAGCATGACAACACCTTTCATGAGTAGTTGGTTACTTTACACCTTTTATAGATTGTAAGTACTTCCAGATTTAGCATTGATAACACCTTTATTTACATTTCCCTTCATGTCTGATTCATGCAAAGAGATTGGAAATAGTGACTTATTATTAGCCCTGGATGCCCCAGAAACGCATCTTTTTTGCTTGGGTGCACTAAAATGCAAAGAAGGTAAACATGTGACTGTAGTCAGATTTGTGAAAGAAAATGTGTGACACTGAAGTATTGAATACTCTAAGTTGAAAATGTATATACTTAAGACCCCCCTCAGACAATTGATGTTTGCGGCTCATATACATTTATTTTCGCATGTGAAAAAAGCTGATGGACATTTTTTGCATTATTGTTAGTTTGAACACCAATTTATTGAACTTAATTCAAAGTAATGAAGCATTCACTTTGAACGTGAGCATAAAAATCAATCCCAAACGTTCCATATGGTTTTTTTTTTGTACAATGGTTTCATCGTATTGCTTAGCGGGTCTCACTTTGTTCTGACGGGTCCTTGCTGGATATTGTAATAGATGATCGTGTTCTGATGGTTCTGCACTGAAGGGGGTAGGATTCAAGAATTTTGATAAAATCAAATATGACTTTGTATTTTGGGGAGATGTGGATACATTATTTGTGTTGCAGTTTCCACTCAAGAGAATCCTAAAAAATATACTTTGCATCAAGTGCCACATAATTCCTCAAAATGTATAGTGATAATTCCTCCCCAGAACAACTACTGATTTCATTCACATGCCAAATAGCCGGGAAAAGGTTAATCATCTTTATTTTTAAGGTTCTTGGGCTAGCCCTCCTTGATTTGGGGGTCCCACCACAGAGTGTGGTGCTCTATCAATTGGTAGAGCAGTCTAGTGGGAAGGTGCAGCCTGTGTTGTCAGTTGACTCGTCAGTTTGTGTGTGCTGAGCTCAGACATTTTAACGTAAGCCATTTTCATGATCACACTCAAAAACCACCCTCAGCTGGCAATTACTAGTGACAACAGGCCATTGTCACTCTGCAAGATCTGCAAAGTAAATGTTGTTTCCGAACTTCAAACTACTAGGTCACCACCTCTCTCTCAGCCCACTGCAATCAGTCTGTTTTCTGACATGGGTATGATCCCGAAACAGTCTTCCTCAAAATTTGGAAAGATGCATAGAAGTAGCCAGCAAGATGAAGCCACTCTTGCTAGAACTAAGGGCCCCATTAGGATGACCCGCCACCCTATCGATAAACGGGACCGCCCGCCATAAGGGCGGTGGTCCCATGGGGGCAATTAGGATGCACCTGCCACAGTGGCGGGTGCATCCTGCATTCCTGTCATTGTGGTGGGCGGTGCACTCAGCACCGCCTGCCATGTTGTGCATTGAACTGCTGTGCACCCCCCACCCTCCAGAGTCCCTGGGGGCCTGCAACGGGCCCCCAATGTCGAACACCGCATGCCTCAACGCCGCCACCATATTAAACCCTTTTCCACCCGGTCATATCGTTGAACAGGCGGAAAAGTGGCGGACGGTCTTTCCGTCCGCCGCGGTCCCCCTGCCATAGTAATATGGCGGGGGGAATTGGGTGGAGGGCGGGATAGGATCACTGGCTGATCGCCACCGCTATGCGGGTGGTGGCGATCCACTCGTGATCCTAATGGGCCCCTAAGGCACTTCTATATGTATTTGATATGTGTAGTGTGAACCTAGCCAAAAAGCTCCTGGCACTGAATACCAAAAGACACAGCTCCCACATTGGAGGAGTGAAAAATGTAACTTCCTGCTATTCCAGGTCTAGATGAAGCTTCTAAAGCTAACAGTCCTCTGCTGGAGAGCTGACGGAGAAAGCACTTCCATGTAAGGCCCAGTCACATAATAAGAGCACCTTTGGGGTACCCTTGAGTGTGTACACAAGGAAGCTGTCTTGTTTACTACTCTGCATGCATCATCGTGTGCATTGGTTCTCTGCCTTTGAAGGGAACGTCTGCATCTCCCACAAAAGCATGGGGTTCCTGCAGCTTCACGACATAAAGGTGTGACATAAAGTACAACATTGTTAGTCTTCAACTGCACTGGTGTGGCAGTATGTGAATTCTGCGAGCAAGTCCATTGCTGCATCATATGAATGACATTTCTCTCTGAGGTAAGTGCACTTATTATGTAATTAAACTGGTGCTCTAACAGTCTAAGGGATTCTTTCAAACAAATGCCCTCTTAGGTACTCTAATGTAAATTGTTCAAATTAATAATTTATTTTCCAGCATAAGTAACATCATTACACAGGCATGTATTTGGAAGTTATCTGTTGTATTTCATCTAAATCCTTCATATGTAGTTTAGTCTCTGTTACAACAAAAGATAGGGGTGATGATTCGCAACTTTTCGGCATACACGTGTAACTTTTGTGACAGCAAAGTGGCCAGTGTGTCTACAAAATTCAGATACAAAACCACAAAGTTGGATCTGCAGATTTTTGCCTGCATGGATATCACATATTACTGCAGAAAATCCACAAAATTGTCTGCAGCTGTAATAGATATTGAGGCTCTTATTACAAGTTAAGTCCTACATCCAAACATGTGTTTGCACATTGATGATCAAAATTACATATTGTGGGATAACTGTCATACCCTCGCAAGTTTCCTATGATAAATTCTGGCAAGTCAAACCTGCAGAAATATATCAGGGGAAAAAGGCTCGAAAAAAAGGCAAAAAATGTGGAATTTGGTGTGTTAAAATCTGATTCTCCAAGTTTTGCCGCATTTTTCTGTTGAAAACTAGAAATAGGAGGGGGGTTTTTGCACACGTGGTAAATACGATCACACTGGTGTGATGACATTTACTTCAAGTGGTAAATAATCTACCCTATTCTAACAAATGTGTAATGAGAGTCACAGACATATTTAGTTGCTATTCCGAGGGGACTGGCCATTGCAACAATAGCTTTGCTTTGTGGGTATTAAAAAAAATCTACACAGGTTCTCTGATGAATATTTATCTGCACTCATGCTTAAATCAACCAGGCTTAAGTGGTGTGGGAGTGCATGCCTCACCCAAGTTTTGTTGGATGCTTTGAGGAAGGGAAACTTTTGCGTGAAAATGTAGGGGCATATTTATGTCTTTTGTGATGCAGGGCAGTGCAGCAACTCACCTTGCTGCACTTTCCTGCATCACAGAGAAAGGGCAGGAATGCGCCCTATTTATCCATTACAGCATCTTCTTGTCTTTTTCTCCCACGCTTGTGCCATTTTGGAAGCCTAGCGCCAGCACAGGCACCCTTGCACCAATGTGCAATGATGTCTCTGTTGCATGCAGGATTGTTTTTGCGCAGGAAGGGTCACCTTCCAGAATGCAGCACACATGGAAAGAGATAAAAAACGAAGAGAAATAAACATATTTCTCGTTGTTACTTTCCTCCTGGGAAGGTTTAAGATTTTGGCGCATTACCAGGATTACAAATCCTTGTAAATCTGGGAATGTGTCAAAAACCATGGGAATTGCATGGGAACAACCACCGCAACCCCCACGGAACTCCTCCTTTGCACAGACTAAAGAAATGCAGCCATTTGCACTGTGTTTGTTTGCTCCAGATATTTGAAGGCAATCAAAGTCACATAAAGTGGCTTTGCGTGACTTCGAAATCTGACTTAAAGGTTTGCGCCATGCATGTACACATTGCGAGTTGCAAGCTTGACTCGATGTTCTCATCAATATGCCCCTTAGATTTCATGTGAGAACATCCAGATTCCGCACTTTTTGTGGATCAACTTCAAGAAGACTAGCCATACTGTTTGTGAGAGAAAGGCCTTTTCATTTGCCAGATGCACATTTGTGTGTCAATGTAGGATTAATTACAACAGCATTGATACATGGTCTGACATACAAGCACAAGTTGCTTGATTTGTGAGTTTAGGGTAGTCACAAAAGATAACCCTGCACTGGTAAATCTTTTTAGTCATGTGCACCATTACCCAATGGTAGTGTAGCACTGTCTGATAAATACCCCTCAAGGGGTGCAGAGTGCGCATTTCTGGTCAAGATTTTCTTGCTGAGTTTAGGAACACCCTCAAACGGATCACTGAAAGAATATCGACAGACAGAATATCGACCATCAAAAATATCGTTGAGAAAATATCGACAGTCAAAATATCGAGTTTCTATCTACAAACAGGTAAGTACAAAAATATCGAGTTAAAAATATCGTTTACAAAAATATAGTTGTAAAAAATATCGTATTTACTAAAAACAGTGTTAAATTAAATTAATATTAATAATTAATTACTAAAATATACTTTAAATTACTTAAATTAACTTATAATAATTAAATAATTAATGAAAGTTAAATAAATATTTTTTTATTTCATATTTATTAAACATATATATATAGTAATAAAATATAATAAAATAATACCCAAAAACTGAAAACTGACCCTGAACCCTAAAAATACCCCTTTACCCAAAAACTGAAAACTGACCCTGAACCCTAAAAATACCCCTTTACCCAAAAACTGAAAACTGACCCTGAACCCTAAAAATACCCCTTTACCCAAAAACTGAAAACTGACCCTGAACCCTAAAAATACCCCTTTGCCCAAAAACTGAAAACTGACCCTGAACCCTAAAAATACCCCTTTGCCCAAAAACTGAAAACTGACCCTGAACCCTAAAAATACCCCTTTACCCAAAAACCCAAAACTGACCCTGAACCCTAAAAATACCCCTTTACCCAAAAACCCAAAACTGACCCTGAACCCTAAAAATAAAAACGATATTACTTCACTTACCTTAAAAACGATATTACTTCACTTACCTTAAAAACTATATTTTGGCTGTCTATATTCTGTCCTGTCGATATTTTCTCCAAACGATATTTTGGAGTCGATATTATGTCCAAACGATATTTTGGAGTCGATATTATGTCTGTGCACCCCCTCAAACGCAGGAATATTTGGATATTCGCCAACTCCCCTCAATCTGTTCTCTGGCCCTTTTCCATCCAGAAGCAGGTAAGAGATTTACTCTTGCCAACGACAGGAGTAATCCCTTGTGTACAACCTTTTCAAAGAGAGAAGGGAACCCCCAAGAACTATTGGTGGTGTAGGAGGAGGGATTTCCTCCTGATAAATAAAAGAATTCTTGTGGAGAAATAAATGTGCCATTGCAGAAAGGCAATAACACGTCACTATGTGTAATCGTACAACTACAGTAGCAGGAATACCTCCTTAGAGACCCCCAAAAAATTCCCAATAGTTTTAGGGTGCACCTGAAAGCCTGCAATTATCTAGGTTTAGTTGTAATTGTGGAAAGCACCCATGGTAGGAAGTAAATCAGCAGGTGCTGGTTTATGGTTTAGTTCATGCATTGGGCAAACCATTTAATAAAAAAGGAAAAGCATGCAAAGACATGTTTCCTCGTGCCCTTGATAAATTAGCATGCTGACTATTGCTTCAGCAAATCATCTCGCGCAAAGGTCACCGAGCAAAAATGTAAACACGCAACATTCTCCTTATAGCATTAAGATTATTTTTCGAAATTCCAAAAAAACGCTGTAGATAAGATAGCTGGTGGTACGCCCAATTAGGGCAGCGAAGTGGAACAATGTGCACTTCAGGCCTCACTGGATTTCCCAAGACCAACATACAGATAATTCTCTCTGGAATGGAACAGCAGAGTGGTACGGCGGTATCTGGAACATTCCACTAGCTTCCCTCCCTTTCAACCCATGAACATCTGTAACCAGCTGTTTTTAGAAGGGCTTCTCTTCCTTTTTAAGTTGTACAGTTCTTCTTTACGGGTACTTTAAAATCTATTGGCATATTATTGCAAGTATTAAATTCAAAATATATACTTATGTTTTCTTTTTTAATTTTACCGGTTGGTTTGTATCTTATTTTATTTATACAATCCACGTTAGCTCGTCCTACATTTAAATTTCCTTGCTGGAATTACTTAATACAGTCAAGTTTGGCGTGAAATATTTCGATCACAGAGCCACATTCCTTTCCGCATATCAACAGGCACAATCTATTGCAGTGTGCTAAATTAGCTGCTCGTGAGCCATTACATAGTTTACATATGATGTATCAAATGTAGACATCTGTTAAATGTTACATTTTGCACACATTCTTAACAACCGAAATGCACACAATTATGGAGACTCGTAGGGAAATGTCGAAGACAGTAAATGTGTTGTAGCTCAAATTGCTTTTAAGGAAAACCATGTGTTTAGATCTGGCCTGAAAGACAGCTTTACCGTCTCACTAGATTGTTGTTTTTCTCCAAAATCATACGTAATAGACATGCATACAGTGGCTTTTGGTCAGCAGGAGTCACATATTAATGTAATTATCATTCACGTTTTTCTTTTGCCCAACTCAGTATACAGCAAGGGGCAATGGGTCATTCCACTTTAGCCACTGACACCAGTCACTCCTCACTTTAAGTAACTGTGCAAATTGTTCACATCTGTCTAAAATTAGTTCCTTTCCCTCCATTTGTAAAGGTGGTTCAAAGAATGCATTTTTATTTAATTCATTCTTTATGTTACGTTTAAATACTAGGGGGCAGATTTACAAGCCCCTTGCGCCACCCGTATGTCAATTTTGCATGTTGAAAATGATGCAAAATTGGCGCAAGAGGATTGTAAATGAGCCCCAAGCTTTTTATTTTGCCTATAATCTTTTTTGTTTATTTGTATTTATACTTATATAGCGCCTATCACCCAAGGTCTCTAAGCGCTAAGATGTTAACATAGTTCAAAATACATATGCACTGCAGTGTCTAGCAGAGAAAGATAAACTCAAGAACCAAGAGAGGCGAACGGAGACCATAGAAAGAGGCTAGCCATAGGCCTCTCTAAATAGTACAGTTTTCAGGCACTTCCTAAAAGGTAAGAGCCTAGTTTCTTTGCGAAGAGTCTCTGGTAATTTATTCCAGAGTTTAGGAGCCACTACGGAGAAGGTTCGGCCACCCAGTCTAGCTCCCGTAAACCGTGGACAGACTAAAAGACTATAGAGTCTGATGAACGGAGCAGACGGCTGGGTGCATAAGCCTTCAGGCGGTCTCTGATATATTCTGGGGCCATGCCATGCTGTGATTTATGTGTAATACATAAAACCTTAAATTCAATACGTTGTTTCATTGGGAGCCAATGCAGCTGCTTCAATACTGGGGTAGTATGGGCACTTCTAGACAACATATAGATTAACCTTGCAGCATCATTCATAACAACCTGCAGCTTTTTGATGAGTACAACAGGAAGCCCAAGATAGACTGCACTCCCATAATCTAAACGGGAAAGAATAAGTGCAGTCACCACAATCTGTCTAGTTGAAACACACAACAGATGTACCACCTTCCAAAGTTGCCTCATTAAACCAACACAGCTCCCAACTACTGCTGAAACTTGCTGCTTTAATGAGAGGTCAGTGTCCAGTGTGATGACCACCGCGCTCCGCCCCTACTTAGGAGTGGCTTCCCCCTTCACTCGCTATTGGAAGCAGGCGACCCCGGTGGCAGAGGGTTCGCGCCTGCAGTCAGGAACGAGACTGTGTTTGGCGGAATTGATCGCTACGCCCTGCTGATTGAGAGCTGTGGCGCTGGACTGCATCATTGTTTTTAAAACATCTCCCAGTCAACAGGAGTTGAACTTTTAACTTAAGGCATTACCTTGTCAGGGCTCGGTGGAGTGTGGGCGCCATCTTCCTTTGGGCTCGTCAGGCGACCCAGTTCGGCGCCACACCCACCGCGCTCCGCCCCTACTTAGGAGTGGCTTCCCCCTTCACTCGCTATTGGAAGCAGGCGACCCCGGTGGCAGAGGGTTCGCGCCTGCAGTCAGGAACGAGACTGTGTTTGGCGGAATTGATCGCTACGCCCTGCTGATTGAGAGCTGTGGCGCTGGACTGCATCATTGTTTTTAAAACATCTCCCAGTCAACAGGAGTTGAACTTTTAACTTAAGGCATTACCTTGTCAGGGCTCGGTGGAGTGTGGGCGCCATCTTCCTTTGGGCTCGTCAGGTGACCCAGTTCGGCGCCACACCCACCGCGCTCCGCCCCTACTTAAACGTACCCAATGAGGAAGCGCAGCGGACGAGCGCAGCGGGCGCGCCGAAGGCGCGCCGAAGTGGCGCCTAAGTCAAGCCCGTCTGTGCCCGTCCGCGGCCGACTGGGGCTTGGGGCGCGTCCTAATGCCCTTTTTTATTCATCTGAGGTACTACGCTCTCTTCAGGGTGATTGGCCTCTGTCTGTGCCTATTATTCGGCACATTTCTGCTCTTGGCCTTAATTCTACCCCTCATCACACCATCCCTTCCCACACAACTCCTCCATTATCCTCTGCTCCCGACCCAGGTTCTTCATCCCTTCCCCCCGCCCTGTCTGTTATTCTACTTAACACCAGGTCGGCTGTAAAGCATCACCAGGAGTTATTTGTGCTGCTTGATACCCACCAGCCTGACATGTTACTTTTAACAGAAACATGGTTTTGTGAGTCCTCCCTGCCTTCCCTTTTGGCCGCTCTTCCTTCATCTTATGTGGCCCTCCGTGCTGATCGGTCTGCGGGTAAGGAAGGGGTGGCGTGGCCCTTATAACTCGAACTGAGCACAATTTTCAACTCCTGTCCTCCTCTCCCATTACCCCCACCGAGCACCTTGTGGCTCGCTCCCATGCTTTTTCTCCCCGCTTACCTGCTTATTAATGTATCGCCCTCCCCAGCCATCCCACTTGTTTCTACCAGCATTTCAGGACTTATTGGCCACTTTAGCGATTAATCACGCCTCAGTTTTAGTACTAGGGGATTTTAATTATTGGCCCCTAGACCCTCATGAATGTTCTGCTTCTAAGCAATTTTCCGATTCACTTGTATCCCTGAACTTTGTCCCTCACTCGCAGATTCCTACACACATTCACGGTCATGTACTAGACCAGGTCTGGTCTCTTAATATCTCGGTCTCTTCCATGTCCGTGTCCCCATGTCCCTGGTCAGATCATGCTTTGATCTCCTTCTCCCTTCGCCTTAAGCCGACAGCAAAGATTCCGCTTGCCAAAAACACCTGGGCGCGGAACTGGAACAGGGTAGACCTCCCTGCAATGTCTTCCTCCCTCTTGAACTCTGCACCTAACCTAGAGGGATTACCTTCCATCTCTCAAGCCGCTGCCATCGATATTTGGCTTGCTGGAGGCTGCGACACGGTAGCCCCATTACGTCGGATCTCAATCCGAAGACCCAAGGAGTCTAATCGGTGGTTTGGCGATGACTTAAAGATAAAAAAGCTGACCCTCAGGCGGGCCGAGAGGCAATGGAGAAAGGATTACTGCCCCCTATTAAAAACTCACTATATGACTCTACTGAGTGATTATAAAAGGGCCATATTAGGCGCCAAAACTGCATACTTTTCAGCCAAAATTCTGGTGGCGGAAAACAAACCTAGGGAGATTTTCTCCATCGTTCATGACTTGGCCTATTCTGACAGGGCCACACTTAAGCCCCCCCCCACCCAGTCCCTCTGTCATTCTTTGAATGCCTACTTTCTGGAAAAAATTAGCAACATTAAAGCCAACATCCCACTTCCCTCCCCTACTTTTGTTGAGCCCCACCCCCCGGTTGCTCACGGTTGTCTCTCTTCTATTCCCCCGCTTACCGAAGAAGTGTTTCTTGCAATACTTCCAAAAGTAAAGTCTGGATCCCCGGCAGACATCTGCCCAGCTCACATCCTGCAACAAATTTATACTATTTGCCCCAAACCGCCAATTTCCTTCCTCAATAGCTCGCTGGCTCAGGGTGTGGTAATCCCAGCTCTCAAATCTGCCACCATAGTGCCCATTTTGAAGAAGCCTGGCGTGGATCCTTCTGCGCCAGCTAATTATCGCCCCATCTCCCTCTTGCCCTATTTGGGCAAGGTGCTGGAGCGACATGTAACATCGGTCCTCAGTGCCCATGTAGAAGCCAATGGAGGCCTAGCATCTCGCCAGGCAGGCTTTCGACCTAGGCACTCCACCGAGTCCGTCGTGGTGTCGGTCCTGAACAACCTCAGGGAGGGTATGGACCAAAACAACTACCAGGCCCTGGTGCTCCTCGATCTCTCCGCCGCCTTCGACACGGTGGATCATTCCATCTTACTTCCCCGTGTCGGAGCGGCGGGGGTCGGGGGCTCAGCCCTGGTTTGGCTATCATCCTTCCTGAGGGACCGCACCCAGGCGGTTCGGTTGGGGGACTTTGCAGCCACCCAACTTAAGGTCACTTGTGGTGTTCCCCAGGGTTCTTCTTTATCCCCTCTCTTGTTCAACCTCTATATCTATCCTCTGATCTTTGCACTTCAACAACTGGAGGTCACCGTTTATAATTATGCGGATGACCTCCAGCTTATCTTTTCTCTCTCCCCTTCTTCCCACTCTGTTTCTAACTTTCAGACTACTATGATTTTCATCAGGGACTGGATGGACCACAACCATCTGAAGTTGAACCCTGATAAAACAGAACTGGTCCTTACGGGTGGTCCCTCCAGTCTCCTTCTCTAGGATCCCCTCCCACCTCTTCTCCCTCAGTTAAAACCTTGGGCATTAAAATCAACAACCAACTTCATCTTCATTCACAAATTAACTCTGTTGTTTCTTCTTGTTTTCTCGCTCTTCGAACTATTCGCTCTGTCTCTCGTTCCTTTTCTCCCCTTGCACTTAAACTAATCATGTCCGCTCTGGTGATCTCCCGGCTGGACTACACCAACGCTCTATACAACGGTATACCGGCGTATAGTTTGCGGAAGCTCCAGCTGGTCCAAAACCAGGCAGCCAGATTGGTGTATGGTCTCTCTCGTTCCCATCACTCCACCCCCTTACTGAAGGCATTACATTGGCTACCGGTTAGGGAGCGATCCCTTTTTAAAACTGGCTGCATGGTTTTCCAGGCGCGCCAGGGCACGGCTCCTGCCTTCATTTCTTCTTTGCTAAAAGAGTATACCCCTGCCCGTGAGCTCCGCTCATCCACCCAATCTCTTCTCCATGTACCCCGCTACCGACGTAAGAAATGGGGCGGAACCAATTTCTCATTTTTGGCTCCATCCTTTTGGAACTCCCTCCCCGATCACCTACGTCTGGCCAGACATTATTCCCATTTCCGAAAAGATCTTAAGACTTTTTTGTTCACCCAGGCTTTTCCTAACGCAATCTGATTTTAATTTTCCCCTCACTGGTTTTCTTGTTCCGACTGCTAAATTAGTTTCCACAAGCGCCAAGAAACCGTATGGTGAATGTAGCGCTATACAAATATTTTAAATTCAATTCTTAACGGCAGATACTGGCGAGGGCACTGTGCCTAGCTCTAAAGGTCAGCAGCAACTAGATCAAAGTGAAACCGCGGCGGACAGAACCAGGACCTCCGTCTTATCTGGGTTTAACTCCAAAGAATTAAAGGTCATCCAGTTAGTGATGAACCGGAGGATGTTCTGGACATTAACCTGGGAGGGAGCAGTGTTATCAATGTGGATGATCAATTGCGTGTCGTCTGCATAGTTAAAAACTTGACAGTCCAGTTTGGATAGTGCGTCAATCAGTGGATGCAGATAAATGTTAAATAGGAGGGGGGATTAAGCTGCACATCCCAGCCTAACCTACCGGCTTTGGAAGTATACTCTCCCATCTGATCTCTCTGAAAGCGGTCAGCCAAGAAAGAGGAGATACATTGGAGGGCATTCCCCGAAACTCCCAGCCGGCCGACACGGGAAACCAATTTACCATGGTCCACCGTGTCGAACGCGGCTGAGAGATCTAAGAGGATAAGGGCAGATGGAATCTTCTTATCTGCTGCACATCACAGATCATCTAGCACTGAAAGCATCACCAATTCCGTGCTATTATGTGCTCGGAAGCCAGCTTGTCTAGGGTGGAGGAGATTATTGTCTCCTACATAAGATGAGAGAGCGCAGCGCACATGTTGCTCCAAGATCTTAGCCATGAAGTGGAGCTGAGAGATCGGTCAATAATTTTTGGGATTTTTTGCATCTGCTCCCACCTTCTTAAGGAGGGTGATAGCTGAAGCTTCCTTCAGTTTAAGTGGGACCTTCCCACTAGCTAAGGATGTGTTCAGTATAGATAGTATATCCCCTTTCAGAACGGGCATGATAGATTGAAACACTTTCGGGGGACAAGGATCATCCAGCGAACCAGACTTACTTTTCGGTGCAATACGAAGTAGACTGTGAGGCTCAAGAGGGGGGAAGTCCAACAAAGAATTGTTTGGTGGCATTAGTAGTTCCTCTTCTAGCGGTGGAACAGAGGTGAGGCAGTAGCTGTTAATGCTTGAAATAATGTCCTTGACTTTGGTCAGAAAAAACTCTTGCATCTTCTCACGCTCAGCTTGATCAAAGTCTGGACTGGGTATTTTAGGACAGCTTAACTCTCTAAGGACTTTAAAGGATTCCCTTTGGATATCAACTGCCTCCTTTATCTTGGTTTCATAATAACTAGACTTGGCTACAGCCACAGATGTTTTATAGAGCACCAATTTAGCATTGTATATAGATTTGGAAGCAGAGTCCAAAAGATGCCTCCAAAGACACTCAGATTTACGGAGAGCTTGTTTTTCCATTCTCAAGGCAGGAGTATACCAAGGGGCTCCCTTACTATTTCCTGACAGCCTAATCCTTGCTAGCGGCACAGCATGGTAAATCGCGACCAGCACATCAGATGTAATTTCTTTATACATTAAGTCCACATTAGTGGACTGGGCCGTTAGATGTGTCGCACCTACCCGGACTCTGCTAAGTCTGCCTTCAACAAATGCTTCCTTAAATTTAGTTTCATCAAGTTTTAACCATTTACAACTTATTTTCCATCGGGCCGATCTGTGTTTCAACCGTTTTTCCAAAGACAATGTACCGTTGATTAAAAAATGATCAGACCAGCTACAAGGTCTATTAACAAGATGGATGGAATTTAACGAGTTTGAGGTCCAGATCAAATCCAAAATATGGCCTTTAACATGAGTAGGATGGCTTAAGATCTGGTGAAGCCCCATCGTTGCCATAAGGTCATCAAGATTCCTGGCTGGCAGGTCTCTTGGGTTTTGGTCCCAGTGATAATTAAAATCGCCAAGGACCAGAATTTGCTGATACCTGGAGCAAATATTAAACATAATTTCATAAAACTGATGATGAAAGTGGGGAGTCGGCTGTGGAGGACGATAAACAATGATCACAACTAAACAGGCAGAAGAAAATCCTAGCCTAATCCCCAGAACTTCTGCTCCATCGAGGCTTTCCTCAATGATTGTCTCTGTGCTGTAAGTGTCACGGAGAAGGAGAGCTACTCCTCCCCCTCTTTTGTTCTCCAGGCGATTGTATGTCAAGGCTCTAAATTGGGGGGGAGGGAAGCTACAATGTCAGGTCCTGACCTCCCATTGATCGAGGTTTCTGTAAGAGCCAGAAAATCGAGTTTCTCGTCCTGTAGGAGTGAGAACACCTCGAGAGAATGTTTCGCAAGTGATCGGGTGTTTAGTAGAGCGAAATGAAGATTAGGCCTGGTCTCGACACAGGTCTTCCCGACCTTGCTATCTGGACTTGACATCGACACACAGCTCAATGGGAGGCTGAGGCCATTCCTCAGCAAATTCTCCTGGTACAGTAGTTCCGTCACTGAGTCCTTTAGAGAGGAGGGGGGTGAGGTAAGGTATAATTGACATAATTTCTCCCGATTGTAGGTGATAATTTTGCCAGGGATTCTGGCCACTGGGCACGGGGGGGGGCGCAGATGGGCACAGGCGGGCTTACCTTTGGTGAACCTTCGGTGTGCCATCGGTGTGCCCGCTGCGCGTGTCCGCTGCGCGTCCAGGAAAGCATCAAAATAAATAGTAGTAGAAAGTGGGAGGATCCGCGTCCCTCCACACAATCGGCACGGCAGCCGTGGTGGACCGGGGAGCGGGGACAAACTGTGCAAGTAAGCGGTAAGCATTTATGGAACAAATTTTAAAACCCCCGGTTGATATCCCCACAGCGTTCTATATCGGAAAGTGAACAGCAATGCTCTAAAATAGCTAACATCAGGTTAAAAGCTTTAACAGTTCTTGAGCGAAAATTATTGCCAGCACTCAGTGCACGAGTAGGCTATGTCTGAGCCACTCGCTCATGGGTGCCTGCCCCTAAATAGCAGAAGTGGGAGGAGCCGCGTCCTTCCGCACAATCGGCACGGCAGCTGTGGTGGACCGGGGAGCGGGGACAAACTGTGCAAGTAAGCGGTAAGCGTTTATGGAACAAATTTTAAAACCCCCGGTTGATATCCCCACAGCGTTCTATATCGGAAAGTGAACAGCAATGCTCTAAAATAGCTAAAATCAGGTTAAAAGCTCTAACAGTTCTTGAGTGAAAATTATTGTCAGAACTCAGTGCACGAGTAGGCTATGTCTTTTTAAAGTTTATATTATCGTAAGTGTCATAGTAACTTTGTAACTGCTTACATTTTCAATGTGTGGTTATTTATTCTCATCGTCACAAAAAACATTAATGAAATGTATTGTTTAACTGAAAAGCTTGCACTATAAGAAAGCATCACAATGTAAGCATCTGAATCAGTGAATATTTTTTACATTTCACATTCTTATTGGAAGCATAAAAGGGGCCATTATGATGTCAGGCAGATCGCCACTGCTTGACCAGAGGTGGCAATCCGCCCGACATCTTTGCCCGCCCGCCCGCCCGTCAATTACCCTGCCTCAATTACACCCGCAATATGCCGCCATGGAAAGGCATGCAGTCTTTTGCATTGGGGGCCCTGTGGTGCTGGGGGTGCACTTGGGGAATACCCATGGTACCCCCCTACATTGGCATGCACAGGTGGCAGGCACCGCGCGGTGCCTGTCACGTTGTGCATATCAACGCACAACATGCCACTTTTACATTGTGGCGGGTGCTACTTGCAGCACCGCCCGCTGCAATGCAAAAGATGCGGAATGCGACCGCCAGGGTGGCCGTCGCATCCTGATTGCTTCCGTGGGACTGCCGTTTCACCTCTATCAGTAGGTCCCATTTTCCGTAACGGTGGCAGGCGGGCAAAGTCTGCCGCCATCATAATGGGGCCCTACGTGTGAATGCTTTTCTTTTTTTTTCTTTTTATTTTTGTGGCATTTGTTAATGTTAGACCTGGCATCCTTGGCGTGGTTTCCCCTGGCTTTTTGCCTCTATCTCCTGTATTTTTGACTGTATGTTGGACTTGTTTTTGCTGGTATGTGTATTCTTGATCTTTTACCACGGCTGATCAGTGCTAAAGACCCAGTGCTCCCTGTGTAAATTTTGATTATGTTTGGTTATCCATGATTGACATATTTGATTTACTGATAAGTCCTTAGTAAAGTGCACTGTGTGTGCCCAGGCACTGTAAAGCAAATGCTGCTATTGCACCTGCAGCACTGATTGTGCCACCCACATGAGTAGCCCTGTAAACATTTCTCAGGCCTGCCACTGCCATGTCAGCAAGTGCAGTTTTAAACTGCCATGTCAACCTGCACCCACTTGCCAGGCCCAAACCTTCCCTTTTCTTACATGTAAGGCACCCCTATGATAGGCCCATGTTAGCCCAATGGGCAGGGTGTAGTGTATGTGAAAGGTATGACATGTGCTGGTGTGTTTTACATGTCCTAATAGTGAAATACTGCCAATTTTGTTTCTCACTATTGTACAGCTGGGCTGTTTGTACATTCACTCTATACAGTCACACATAGGGAACTGAGGTTTGCCCTGCATGTCCTGATGGCCCATCATGAGGCTGATGGGTCTTCCTGAGCTATAGTGGTAGGAGGAGTTGTCACTGACGCCTGAATAGGACTGTGCCTAGCCTTTCACAATGCTGTGTCCGCCGCTCGTGGTGTCTATTGAGCCAAGGCCGGATCTTTTGGACAAAAAAGACTTTCCTTTGAAGTATGCCTACTTTAAAGGCCTAAAGGGGTATAAGTATTGGACCTATATTCTCATATCTTCAGAACACTTCTGGACTGAGGACCCTGCCAGGAAGAAGAGCTGCAGAGGTGTGAGCTTGCCTCCTGTTGGAAGTCTCAAGGCCATCAAAGAGTTCATCAGCAGCATCCCTGAACTCCTCTGATGGGAGTTCTGAACTGCAAAATGGTGCCCCTTTCAGTTATGGGCCCTTGGAGGGGGTTCTGCTGCTTTAAGACACGAAAATCCATGCATCCCCTTTCAACGTCGTTTTTGCTGCCTCAAGCTTACTGTTTCGTTGAAAAGCCATTGCATTGCCACGCTGAGGCTGAACATTGACACAGCGCCTGTTCATAGCCCAAAAAAACGCCGCAGACCGAGACCAGAGCACCGAGCCACCAACGTTTGAGACTCCCGCTCTGACTTCGATGCAGGCCCTGCTGTGTGACTGGGAGAACCGATACATCACCTGTCTGTACGAGTGGAAATCGATGCAGCACCTGCTTTGCTGCTGCATTGACCCGCAGTGCCTGAATTTTCTCATGGATTGCACCTGTGTGCCTAAGTTTGCAACGCATCACCCACTAAAAAGGATTTGCCTCTGGAAATTGATGCATCGCTTCTCCTCGCAGTAAGGAATCAACGCAATACTTCTCCTGTTTGCAGCTGAACTGACGCATCTATTCCCCTAGGACTCAAGAAATAACGCTTTGCTGTATTTTGTTTACTCTTTCCTCTTTTGTAGCTGTGTTTGACTTTGATTTTGATGCTTCAAATGTATTTTGTGCTTAAATCAATGCATCCATAGAGTTCTAAAGACAGAATTGCTTAAACCTTTTAATAGTGATATTTTGAGCAATGTATGTAGGACTTTTGTTACTTTGATCTTGTTTGGTTTAGATAAAGATTATTTATTTTCCTAAACTGGTGTGGTGTCCATTTGTAATATTTACACTGTGTTCATTTGTGTCTTATGTACAAATACTTTACACATTGCCTCTGAGATAGGCCTGATTGCTCATGTCACGCTATCAAGTGGGTGAGCAGGAGTTTATCATGGGTAAAAAACTCCCTTACCCTGACTGGAATGAAGGGTCCCTACTTGGAAAGGATGCAAACCACTGCCAACCAGTGACCCCCATTTCTAACAGTTCACAAGAAACATAAAAACACAAATAACTATTGCACCAGGTTGCCAAGGCCAGACCTATTGATGTTGCCAATCCTTGTTCATATGTGTCATGAGACACCCACTTCTGAAGCATTAGATTTGCATTTGCAGTCTTTTGTAATGTTTGGTGATCTCCTAACTCTCTCTCAAAGTTTTATCCCGAGTTCACAACATACTGAAAATCATTAGCATGCTTGTAAGAGCCTGCTTAAGAGTGCCCCATATGGGCTGCTAAATGTACACCACCTAGTTAATTCCTAACATCAGGTTTTGGAATGTACTAGGTGTGATAAATACTGCCCTCGTAGAGGCAGAATAACATGCAGTTTTTGATGCTATCTGCTCCAAAATTCATATTTACCAATACCTAAGGTACGTTCTCGAGTACATTTCATGAGGATTGACCTGGCAAAATTGAAATGCGGAAAATTGTGGGTGAGATTTTCACTCCCTCTATCATTCTATTCGTATTATGGATGAATTTAACCGGGTGGATTCTGCTATGTATTTAAATCTTTTTCTAAAGGTTAAAGGTCCAGATGTATTATTGTTTTAACAAAGGAGCCCTACCTGAAAAAATACTGCGCTGCATTGCACAAACAAGAAGAAATTGTTTAGTTCCAGATCTTCAGAGATTTGTCCATTGATGTTACCATCTGTTGTATTCCTGTAAAAGCCTTTTGTTTAGTGCGATGCTAAGTGTTGCACAAGAGTCCAAAGGTAAGATATAAGTGACTTGCAAGGTACAACTTCGATTATAAAGTTCTAAGCAATGATAACTGGCAATGAGTAAACCATGCAAAATGTGTAATTTCACATAAATTACATGTTAAGTGTGATCACGTGATATTTAGCTTGCTGCTTGTTTGTGCAAGCTTGTATTTATCATTGGATTTCATGCATAAGCCACGTCAAGCTTTTTTAGTTGAAATCCTTGGGCTTCTGGTGCTTGCCTCTCTCTGTTACGTCTCCATTGCATAGACATCAACGGGAAGTGAGGGAGGCTCCCGGTCTGTGCCAGTGTCCTGAGCGCATATATGCCCTAAAACTCACCAAACCGGCTACAGAGGCTGTGAAACTGTGACCGATCCAGTGGAGGCTGAGCGAATGCCGTCTCACATTAGGAAAAGACCCATTTTGTGACTCGCTGGGGTCCGTGAGAGCTGCTGCAGCGCGAGACAAAATGGTGGCCGCCGTTTATGGGGGATGGAGGAGCCGCTGATGCCAAGGCGCCTTACCGGAGCAGAAGGGAAGGACTTGAGGCGTTCACGCTCACACCGCGACCTCTATAGGAGTGGGGTGCAGGAGGTTTCGCAACACTCTGGAGCAGCTGCAGCCCGTGACTGGAGGAGCTCGTGGAGGGTCTTTACTGTGCACGTGTGACCCCTGGGATGGTGCTTTCTGTGCAACTGGTGAGACGGGGACGCCGTGCTTCGGTGTGATGGGATCAAGGGGCAGCGGGAGCTTTTGTTTCATAATCTTCACACAAGTAA
This sequence comes from Lissotriton helveticus, assembly GCF_964261635.1. Taxonomy (NCBI): domain Eukaryota; kingdom Metazoa; phylum Chordata; class Amphibia; order Caudata; family Salamandridae; genus Lissotriton; species Lissotriton helveticus. The sequence goes on along the minus strand of NC_136072.1, from coordinate 230,823,183 downwards.
GGCTGCCTACGAGTCTTGAAAATACGGGCTGATGACTTTGCTAATTACAGCCAGCGCGTGTCTGCCTGACTGACCCTAACATGGCGGCTGATCATGATCTCTAGATGTGCGGCCGTATGAGGAAAGCCAGTCACTTCAGCTAAAACTTAAGATCACCACGATCTGCTATTAAATAGGCTTAATTGGATCTGATTTTTAACTGCCAACCACATATTTCGGCCAACGTTTACCTGCCTGCCGGACCCTAACATGGCGGCCGATCGAGAGAGAAGCAGTGACCGCAGCTCCGTTCATGGTTCGCGCGAGATACTCACGTCTAACATGGGATGGAGACCAGCATGACCTCAGGATCGGCCCGGGGATCCAGTGTGCTGCTTCCCCCACCACGATCCGGCCATCTAACCCTATGGACATCTCCAACTCGGGGATCCCTCCAGACCCAGGACCACCACCCTTGAATGCAACACCACCTGAACACCTGGCTGAACGATGGCAAGCATTGCCTGCTCTGTAAATATGTAATGTATATTTGTCCAAGCCTAATCGCTGTTAAATGTAATCCTGAGTGAATTTGCAATTTGTATATATAACTCAATACACTAGCATATGTAGTAGACCTTTGTACTTACTACAATTCCTAAGTGATTTTAGAGTTTATCTGTTTATGTCTCTTCCTTGAGTGACTTTACAACTTGCACATTTGCAATTTTTTTCTGTTTGTATCTCTTATGTAACTCATGTAATCCAAACTCCTTATGTAACACAACTGCTTCTTTAGCAAAGTGCTCTGACACCTTCGGGTAATGTTTGCGCTATATAAAATCGCATTAAATAAAAATAAATCAAATTAAAAATTCAGCACTAAGTAGCTTGTGTGTGAGAAAGTTGGTTGGTTCTGTTATTTGCTCTTGTTTGTGCTGCCCCCCAGAGCATACCATCACATGAACGCCAGTGATGTAGTTATTTAGGGCTGAATGATCTTCAGTTATTGCAAGTTCTAAATCAAGACCTAATTCTCCTTGATAGCTTCTTAATGCAGTCATCCTGACCCCGCGTGCATCGTCCTTCCAAACTATTGTGATATTATAGGTTGTGAAATGCTTTGTTGTTACATGTCCACCACCTTCTGTGGTCAAACTTATAGTGATCATGATCAGAGTACCTACGTCTCCGACCTGACCTCTGTAAAGTAGAACACATAGGGCCATATTATCAAGAAAGAGCGATACATTATCACCGCTTTTATCGGCAGGAAACTGCCGCTAAAGCGGCGCTAATGGGCTTGATAATATGCCCTTGTGAATTCCCATAGAAGCCCAGGTTAACACCAGAACCTGGGCTTCTATGGGAATTCACAAGGACATATTATCAAGCCCATTATCGCCACTTTAGCAGCAGTTTCCTGCCGATAAAAGTGGCGATAATGTATCGCCCTTTCTTGATAATATGGCCCAGAGTTTCTTTAGCTCTATTTAGTGACAACAACATCCGAACTAGAGGGTCACTGGAATTGCTTCTGTGTTTTAGTGGTTGTTAAAATGTGACTGTGTTTTTCAGGAAAAGGTTATGTGAGGGTGTGCAGTGTTTACTTGAGTCTCACTGCGCATTAAAATAATAGTTTATCAATAACGTTCTTGCATTTGACACGTACTCCATGTATTATAATTAGTGGGCTCTTTGATATATTTGAATATTTTCATGTTTAACATTAATAAAGGCTAGCTCTAGTTCTGGAATATTTAGGGAAAGTGCAAGTTTGGCCAAAATAGTCTAGGAGGCATACTTACTATTCCAGCTCTAGTTTTAGAATATTTGGGGACAGTTAGACATTCCCCAAGTATATTAGGAGAGGGTTTAAAAGTGGTAATTTTGCATTGATGGAAGTGCTGCCCGGAGGGTGCGGCTCAAGACGAAAACCGGGAATACCATGCATCACTAACCTGAAACCATGTTGTAAAGCATGATTAAAAGGAAGTTGTAAAGTGTAGCCAATTGCAATTCTGTGTACTCATGAATTAAAAAAAGATTGGACGAGTTGAACAAAAGTATGACGGATTTTGAAATAAGTCTAAAAGATTCAAAATATATCAAACTTGCGAAGGATAAGAAATCCTTTTCCCATGAGAAGGTGTATCCGTATACTAGGGACGACTATAAACTCAGCAACAGGAACCCGGGATACAACACTGATAGTGATGGCACAGATTCAGGATCCGATAGCTCAGGAACCTCAGGTAATTACAACACCACCCCCAATAGAAGAGCGAGAAGAGGAAGGGGAAATACGGGGAATTATCGAGGAAATCCAGCCTCCATGTGGCCAATATATCAGGACCCCTATACTTATGGCCCACCGCCACCACCCTGTTTCTATGGCCCTCCTATGCACCATCAACAAAACTATCAAAATTGGGGTGGTAACCAAGGAAATCAAGGGAGGCCTTTTTTAGGCAGAGGTCGACCCACACAACGGGCAAGAAGCAAATCCAACCAGAGTGTGCAATGGGCCGAACCAGTGGCGACAACAGGACGACACACACGCAGCAAAGGCCCACCGGAACAAGCAATGAGCAGCAATCCAATCTAGTGGTCAATTTATCCTCTTTAAATCTTTCAGAAATACAGACACAAGTTCTCAACAAGGGTTTGGGCTTTTTACCAACCCCCCTTACAGACAAATTTAAACTCTGCTGTGAGTTGAAGGAATTCCTCAGAAAACTGAAACTTCAGATCTTTTTTCAAGACAGACAATCCAAAGAACCTACTAGGAGTGACACTGGACTAAAGAAGAAATCAACTTTTGTCCCACCAGCAAACAACTTACCAGTTGAATTACTGGCCTTCGAAAAAGCAGTAATGAAGGAGGTGCAAGATCTGGATCCTCGCACTGTGAAAGTTTTTCATAACACAAGTAAGGTGGAATTAACAGCAATACAGGAACTTTCTAAGAATGACAAGATCGTAATCAAACCAGCCGATAAGGGCGGGGCGATCGTCCTACAAAACACTACAGATTACAGGAAAGAATGCTTACGCCTCCTGGCGGACACAAGAAATTACATTATCCTGAAGGAAAACCCAACAGAACGTCTAAGAATTTCCATTGCATACCTCATCGAGGAATCTCTTGCCAACGACTGGCTAAGCAAAAAGGAAGCAGATTTTCTGGTTAACAAGAAACCAACAACCCCCTATTTCTATACAATCCCCAAAATTCATAAAAGACTTGAGAACCCTCCAGGTAGACCGATAGTCTCAGGGACTGGATCGATTCTGGAACCGCTATCAAAATTTGCGGATGCTTTTCTGAGACCGCTGGTACAAGGCACCGATACGTACCTCAAAGATACTAAGGACGTTCTCTGCTTACTTAAGGAATTACATTTTGGCCCCACATCCAGCATTCTTATCAGTCTGGATGTGGAAAAGTTTATACACGAGTCTTCCACATAGGGAGACTCTACAAATACTAGAGGAGGTCCTCTTTGAGAACGTTTGGGAATATCATACTCCTCGACATGTGGTGATGGAGTGCTGTCAATTGGCACTCTCTGACGACAACACGGGACCAGCATGGGCAGCACATTTGCGCCGAGCGTAGCCGGGTTGTATGTCCATCATTTGGAGAACAACAAGATCCTAAAAGACATCAATCCATACAGACATCATATACTAACATGGAAGCGTTATATAGACGATGTCTTTCTAATTTGGCAGGGAACGGAAGAGGAAGCAGAATCTTTCTTGACCTGGCTCAACGAATAAGACAGGTTCTTGAAGTTCACCAGTTCCATGAGCAGATCACATTTGGTGTTCTTAGACTTGAACATTTGGGCCGATTCAGGGGACTTGACCACAACTACACACTTTAAAGAAACAGCTCGGAATTGTTTATTGACCTATGACAGTTTCCATCCGCGACACCTTAGACAAAACCTTCCTTTCGGTCAATTTTTAAGATTGCGGAGAAATTGTAGTAACAAACAGGACTATCTTGCACAGGCGGAAGAACTAAGCAAAAAACTGCAATCCAGAAAGTATCCTAAGAAACTGGTAAAGGATGCAAAAAAACGTGCAAGTAACAATGACAGAGATGCCTTGCTGGAACCAAAAGAAAAAAACCATACAGAAAACAAAAGACCAATCTGCATCACGACTTTCAACCAAGTATCAGACAAGGTATCTAAGATAGTCAAGAAGCATTGGCCTATGATCAATAGCGGTGGATTAAACATACCAACCCCCATGTTCAGTCATCGACGGGGAAAAAACCTGAAAGACTATTTGGTACACACTCGACCTGCACCTGTCACCTCCACTGTGCGATCACAACCACTACCCAGTGGGCATTATCCCTGCAATAATTGCAGTGTTTGTCATTTGACATCAGTAACAAAATCTGTCATCTTTAACAACAATACGAAATGGGAACTACGGAATTTTTCAAATTGTAATACCTGTGGGGTGATCTACTTAATTACCTGCACCTGCAATTTACACTATGTGGGCATGACAGCCAGGAAGGTGAGCACGTGCATCGTAGAACACAGAAGTACTATCCGCTGCAAACGAGCCACCACCAGGATGACAAGTCACTTTATCGAGCAGAACCACACACCTAATGATCTGACATGGGTAGTGTTGGAAAGTGTAAGAAACAAAGAGAACCTCGAAAAGATATTACATGAGCAAGAACAAAGACGGGTTTTCAAATTACACACAGACACCCATGGATTAAACGATGACATTCCCTGGGGTGCGTTTGGTGACTAACTGCAACTAGGAACAAAGGTAAACTTTTGATGTCCCTATAGGCACCTGCCTTATGAACCTAAATTGCAACCAGCTTTTGTAAGATCAGAAATGACCTGCAATTAAGCATGGGCGTAAAATCCGCTCCGCTCGCGGATTTTTCGGATTTTCGGCAAATTCGCAATCCGCGAACTCTGGCGAATTTGTCGAAAATCCGTGAATCCGCTCGCGGCGGATTTTTTGCTTGGTTGCGGCGCGCGGCGTGGTGCACGGCGTTCACTTTCCGTCATTTTAGCGTTTGCCGAGTTGTTTTTCTTTGCGAGTGACGCGCCATTTTAGATCTTGCTGCGTGTTCCCGCGGGAGTTTGTCGCCCGCGAATACGTACTCGCGGCTTGCCACCTTGCACAGCACACCTCGCGAGAGTTCGCAATTGCGAACACGTAGTTGCGGCGGAAAGGAACAATCTCGCACTTGCGAAATAGAGATTTTGCAATTTCGCACAAGAAAATCACCAGCAAACAGGATAAACCTTCAGAAAATTATGATTTTTATCAGAATCACTCCTCAGGTTGACATTTGCATGGCCTTTTTTTTTGCAAGGAGTCCATTTTGGGGGGGGGGGGAGGAAGGAAGTGCCCCACAGTCTCCAACTTCCTGTTCCTGTCCAGCAGGCTCCTCCCAGTGCTTTGTCCATCTCCTGGTCACTTTCATTTGGATCTGGAGCTGGAAGGATTACTTTTTGTGGGTGCTGCTGGATATTTGGATTTGAGGCCTTTTTGACTGTCTTTGGATCACTTTTGGATTAGAAATCAACTTTCACAAGTAAGTTTGTTTGGGGCATTACAGTTGCTGCAAGTACAATTTTTGAACTTTTTCAGAAAATTAAATAAATTATATTGTGGGTAGCCACAGTATCCAGTAGGACCAGGGTTGGTTATGGGTGCATGATACAACTGTTTTGTTGAATTTAAACGGATTTTGGAAAAGGGGGGTGGTGATGGACAGAGATTCTGAATGATGCAGAATACTCTTACCAAGTCAAGAGATCATGGTTTTAATCCATCACCGTTTTTTAGCTCACTGCACCATCCCAGCTCAGAACCTGGCTATATGCAAATTAGTCTGTTCCTGTCCCAGTGCATGATGGGAACAGGGCAAACCAAACTACCAAGCCAATTCTTATACTGGGAAGGAAACAAGCTTCCGGGGACCAGTTTCTGGCATCACAGCCTTCTTCGGCCCGGCTTGCTTGAATCCTGATGGTGCAATGAGCAAGGGACTCACGTCTGAGTATACCCTCCCACACATAGTGTGGATAAAACCGATTTTGGAAAAGGGGGGTGGTGATGGACAGAGATTCTGAATGATGCAGAATACTCTTACCAAGTCAAGAGATCATGGTTTTAATCCATCACCGTTTTTTAGCTCACTGCACCATCCCAGCTCAGAACCTGGCTATATGCAAATTAGTCTGTTCCTGTCCCAGTGCATGATGGGAACAGGGCAAACCAAACTACCAAGCCAATTCTTATACTGGGAAGGAAACAAGCTTCCGGGGACCAGTTTCTGGCATCACAGCCTTCTTCGGCCCGGCTTGCTTGAATCCTGATGGTGCAATGAGCAAGGGACTCACGTCTGAGTATACCCTCCCACACATAGTGTGGATAAAACCGATTTTGGAAAAGGGGGGTGGTGATGGACAGAGATTCTGAATGATGCAGAATACTCTTACCAAGTCAAGAGATCATGGTTTTAATCCATCACCGTTTTTTAGCTCACTGCACCATCCCAGCTCAGAACCTGGCTATATGCAAATTAGTCTGTTCCTGTCCCAGTGCATGATGGGAACAGGGCAAACCAAACTACCAAGCCAATTCTTATACTGGGAAGGAAACAAGCTTCCGGGGACCAGTTTCTGGCATCACAGCCTTCTTCGGCCCGGCTTGCTTGAATCCTGATGGTGCAATGAGCAAGGGACTCACGTCTGAGTATACCCTCCCACACATAGTGTGGATAAAACCGATTTTGGAAAAGGGGGGTGGTGATGGACAGAGATTCTGAATGATGCAGAATACTCTTACCAAGTCAAGAGATCATGGTTTTAATCCATCACCGTTTTTTAGCTCACTGCACCATCCCAGCTCAGAACCTGGCTATATGCAAATTAGTCTGTTCCTGTCCCAGTGCATGATGGGAACAGGGCAAACCAAACTACCAAGCCAATTCTTATACTGGGAAGGAAACAAGCTTCCGGGGACCAGTTTCTGGCATCACAGCCTTCTTCGGCCCGGCTTGCTTGAATCCTGATGGTGCAATGAGCAAGGGACTCACGTCTGAGTATACCCTCCCACACATAGTGTGGATAAAACCGATTTTGGAAAAGGGGGGTGGTGATGGACAGAGATTCTGAATGATGCAGAATACTCTTACCAAGTCAAGAGATCATGGTTTTAATCCATCACCGTTTTTTAGCTCACTGCACCATCCCAGCTCAGAACCTGGCTATATGCAAATTAGTCTGTTCCTGTCCCAGTGCATGATGGGAACAGGGCAAACCAAACTACCAAGCCAATTCTTATACTGGGAAGGAAACAAGCTTCCGGGGACCAGTTTCTGGCATCACAGCCTTCTTCGGCCCGGCTTGCTTGAATCCTGATGGTGCAATGAGCAAGGGACTCACGTCTGAGTATACCCCCCCACACATAGTGTGGATAAAACCGATTTTGGAAAAGGGGGGTGGTGATGGACAGAGATTCTGAATGATGCAGAATACTCTTACCAAGTCAAGAGATCATGGTTTTAATCCATCACCGTTTTTTAGCTCACTGCACCATCCCAGCTCAGAACCTGGCTATATGCAAATTAGTCTGTTCCTGTCCCAGTGCATGATGGGAACAGGGCAAACCAAACTACCAAGCCAATTCTTATACTGGGAAGGAAACAAGCTTCCGGGGACCAGTTTCTGGCATCACAGCCTTCTTCGGCCCGGCTTGCTTGAATCCTGATGGTGCAATGAGCAAGGGACTCACGTCTGAGTATACCCTCCCACACATAGTGTGGATAAAACCGATTATGGAAAAGGGGGGTGGTGATGGACAGAGATTCTGAATGATGCAGAATACTCTTACCAAGTCAAGAGATCATGGTTTTAATCCATCACCGTTTTTTAGCTCACTGCACCATCCCAGCTCAGAACCTGGCTATATGCAAATTAGTCTGTTCCTGTCCCAGTGCATGATGGGAACAGGGCAAACCAAACTACCAAGCCAATTCTTATACTGGGAAGGAAACAAGCTTCCGGGGACCAGTTTCTGGCATCACAGCCTTCTTCGGCCCGGCTTGCTTGAATCCAAAATCGATTTTATCCACACTATGTGTGGGAGGGTATACTCAGACGTGAGTCCCTTGCTCATTGCACCATCAGGATTCAAGCAAGCCGGGCCGAAGAAGGCTGTGATGCCAGAAACCGGTCCCCGGAAGCTTGTTTCCTTCCCAGTATAAGAATTGGCTTGGTAGTTTGGTTTGCTGGGACAGGAACAGACTAATTTGCATATAGCCAGGTTCTGAGCTGGGATGGTGCAGTGAGCTAAAAAACAGTGATGGATTAAAACCATGATCTATTGACTTGGTAAGAGTATTCTGCATCATTCAGAAACTCTGTCCATCACCTTTTCCAAAATCAATTGTTGAATTTAAACACCATTGAGGCCATGGATGGGCTGGGATTGTGCAGATTTTATTGTTTTTTGTCGTTTTTTTGGGCCTGCTGGTGTGGCCCTTTGCCCAGGGGTGGTGAGTGAGTGTTGCATGGGCCTAGTCTTTCTGTGGGGTGTCTTCTTGAATTTAAACATAATTGAGGCCATGGATGGGCTGGGATTGTGCAGATTTTATTGTTTTTTGTCGTTTTTGGGGGGCTGCTGGTGTGGCCTTTTGCTTGCCCAGGGGTGGTGGTGGTGCATGGACTGAGTGTGCCTGTGGTGTGGTCTCACTCTCTTTGATGTAAACATCATGGATGGCATTGGATTGTGGTGATTTCTGGCTGTTTTTCTGTTTTTTGGGGGTGTACTGTTGATGTGGACTGGCCATGTGGGTGGTGGTGGTGGCCATCTTGAGTGCTGGCTGGTACAGGCAACATGTGCTTGGGGTGTAAGGGGGCCATTTTGAGGAGAGGCAGTGTCTGAGGCCTGCACTTATTTTGCCTACTTTTCATCCCTTATGCCCAGGGGTAGTGAGTGTTGCATACTTGCATGTCCCTAGTCTTTCTGTGGGGTGTCTTCAATGTAAACATCATGGATGGCATGGGATTGTGCTCATTTTTCTGTGTTTTGTCGATTTTTTGGGGTGTATAACTGAACTGATGTTCCTCTGTCTTCCATTGCTTTTAGGTGCACAAGAAGACTCAATAGAACCACCAGTGCCAGGAAGAAGTCCTGCAGCGGTGTGTGCAGCATAACGTCACGCGACGTCACGTCTGGACACAGAACCCTCTGCAACTCGTGCAACTGCTGCCTGCTGACCTGCTCTGAAGAAGATGGCCCCAAAAAAAGTAACCCGTAGCTCCTCTAGCAAGAAAGGTGCCAGTAAGGAGCAGAAGAAGCAAGTTACCAAGGACACTGGTGTGCCGCCCGCCCCTTTTTTTGGGAGTAAAAAAAAAAGTATGCCTGCAGCAGCTGCAGCGGGATCTGCTGGGGACCAAGCTGGCAGCAGCACCCCCGCTCCATTGGGCTCAGTGCCACCACCACCACCACGCCAACTTAAGTCCAAGCCCTTGAGTGCTGCAGAGGCAGCCAGTATACTTCTTCAATCACCATCGACCAGTGATGTTGGCTCATCGCAAGAAAGCAGCAGCAATGTCCCTCAATCAACACAGGTTGTTGTAGCTCATCTGACGAGTGTTGAACAATCACAGCCGCAACAACAATCACATGTGCAAGTACAAGCCCAAGTACATGTGGAAGGAGAGGCAGCGCAAGGAGATGCGCAAGCAGAGGTGCATGGAGGGTCACAACAAGTGCCCACAATAGTTGTTCCTCCCGAAGTAGGGGCACATCAGGAAATCGACAATCAAGGCGAGGTATCATTTGAGGAAGCCACTCCTCCTGATGATCCTTCATTGTCTTCCACACCCCTAGCAAGGAAGAGATCAAGGGTGGTGTCTACATCCTCTTCAAGCACACCTCCTTCTGATGATACGGATCAAACTTGGGAACAAACAAAGGTAGTTAAGCGTAAAAGGAAGCTCGTCCAAAGTCTCAGAGTTATGGAGTGTGATGAGTCTCAACAAGAAGTGGCGGATACTGCTGCTGATGAAGACTCTGCCAACGACGACCCAGTCATCATAAAGGTCACTGCAGCCCCAGCGGGCATGCAGCAAACAGACATTTTGACCCTAGCCCGAAGAGCTGCTGAGCGTGATGATGATGTTGTCGATGAGGAGGCAGTGGAAACACCACAATCATTGGAGTTAAGTAGTACACCAACTCGTCCCGCTTCCATATTTCTTTCTGGCAAGAAGAGACCTCCGTCAACCTCGACCTTAATTAGTGGCGGTGAAAGTGCAAAACGTACAAAAGTTGGGCAATCCACATCCTCCACTTCATCTGGCATTAGCTTCATGACCACCACCACCAGTATCGCCGCCTCCTCCATGTCCCACAGACACTTGAAGTCCCCAGTTTGGGACTTCTTTACTGTTTGTCCAAAAAATCCAAAGTTTGGCATTTGTACCCTTTGTAAGCTTGCAGTTAGTCGTGGTAAGTCAGGTACCAACTATGGTACCGGCGGCCAGAGAGGTCATCTTGAGAGAAAGCACACTGTCAGATGGTTTGCGCACCTAGATGCGATCAAGAAAGGCCAAATTCAAGGAAACGTTGATGTTTCATCTGATGATGACGAGCAGGAAGAAGACGTGTCAAACACTTCCCTTACACCCAGTACCCCTGTCAGCAGCACACCCAATGTGAGGCACACTAAGAGTGTTGGAGCGAGTGAGACACCAACGCACAAAAGTTCACCAGCGAGCAAAATTGGGTCAACAAAGTCATTATCAGCCCGTAAATGCTTGGTCCAGGGCAACATTAGAACAATGCTTACTTCAGACGTGCCATATGAACGCAACCACCCACTGACGCGTCTGTATAACACTAAGCTGGCTAAAATGCTAGCTGTGGACCTTCTACCTTTTTCTTTTGTAGAAGCGGTAGGTTTTCTTGAATTAGTGGCAACGCTCTGCCCTAAATGGAAGGTTCCGAGCCGGTTCTATTTTGCCAGAGTTGCGGTTCCAGCACTACATGAAAATGTGCTGCAGGCGATTGGGGCAGCTTTGCAGAAGAGTGCTGTTCACACAATACATCTGACAACAGACATGTGGACCAGTGGCCCAGGCGATGATTACATGTGCATCACTGCACACTGGGTCTCTTTTTCAGGTGTTAAAGCAAAGCTAAACGCAGGTGTTGACCCGGACCAAGTTTTCAAAGCTGCTCGGAAACATGCAACACTAGCCATGTTTGGCTTGGAGAAAAGTCACACAGCAGAAAACCTTTTGGAAGAGTTTAACAAAAAGGTCTTGACAATGCTATCCCCCCTAAAACGCAAGATTGGTTATGTTTCCACGGATAATGGCGCCAATGTAGTTAAGGCCATGTTCATTGGTGACCATGTTAGAGTGCCGTGTTTGGCGCACTGTATCAACCTGGTAGTTCAAAAATTCTTGAGTGATAAAGAGAGTCCAGCGTTCGAGGTAATGGCCACCTGCCGCAAAATGTGCAACCATTTCAGCCATTCTTTTAAGGCCCGGAAGCATCTGCGGAGACTGCTACTTCAACGTAGAATGCCAGTGAAAGCACTCATCCAGGAGGTGGCAACACGTTGGAACTCAACCTTCTACATGCTTGAGCGTCTGTATGAGCAGTATACGGTACTCGATCACTATTTCTTGACAGAGGCTACATCTCAGAAGGAGGACCTGCGGATGAGTAAGGCGCAATGGGACATAGTTAAAAGCCTGACAGACATGCTTCGTCCTTTTGAGTTCTTCACGCGTGCAGTCAGCCAGGAGGACTGTAATTTGGGAAAAGCTATCCCATTGTTTTGCATACTGGAGCACCAACTGATGGCGGTTTCTTCTGAGTTTGAAAAAGATGAAAAAAAAAAAAAACATTTCATTTTGTCTGAGAAATTATTACATCGCCTACGTGGTGATGAACGTCTTCAAAACATCAACTCAGATCAGCATTACATTTGTGCTACTATTCTGGATCCACGCTACAAAAAGGCGCTGGCAGACAACGCATTCTTTCCTTTCGCTGATGCAGATGTTCAAAAGTACAAACATTGGTTAGCCTGGTCAGCCAAGAGGTTTGAAAAAGAACGGCAGGTTATTGAAGGAGAAGCCAGTACATCAGCATCAGCATCAGCAGGCCATCCGCAGTCACAAGAATCCACTTCTGCACCTGTGGCTGGGGCACAAGTGACCTCTCAGCCGTTAAAGACACCGGCAACTGGATCATCTGCACCACACACAATGACAACACTAACAGTGGCTGGGGAGGAGGATTGGCTAAGTTTGATGGGGTATGGTTCTCGAAAAAATGTCACAGGCACAGCAAAAAGTAAGCAAAGTGGAGGAACAGTTGATGACCTTGAGTCGATGGTGCAGGACTATCTGAATGACTCAACAGAGGTCTTCCTTAATGATGAGCCATTGCAGTATTGGCATGGCAAAAAACAATTGTGGCCACAGCTCTTCAACCTGGCTATAAACTATTTGTCTTGCCCACTCGCAAGTGTGTCTTCTGAACGTGTTTTCAGTGCTGCTGGTGGCATTGTAACTCCCAAACGGAGCCGCCTCTCGCCCAAAAATGTGGAGCGGCTGACAATGATCAAGATGAATCAGCACCTCATACCACCAGATTACAAAGTACGAGAAAGCACGCCGCATGAAGACGAGGAGGACAGCAACGTAGATGAGGGGATTTTTTCTCTGTTCGGTGCCACTGACCTCATCCAGCCTGAATTCGCAGAGTATGATGACGAAATCTTGTTCTTATTCCCTGACACCGAGCCCTGAAAATGAGACAATCAATCAAGAACTTTCTTTTTCGTCCTTATTCACTTTTATTCCTGTGTGCTTTGTGTCTCTCTTTCTTTGTTTTGCACAGTTAATTTAATTCAAACTTTAATCACCTAATCCCAAAAACAAGACCATCATCAGAACTGTCTTCACTTGTTTGCTTATTGATTTGAAGGTGCCGCAGTCTACATTCCTCAGGTTCACAAGTTCTGAAGAACATGCTCCTCTATCCTCCTCCTCCAGACTGCGATTTCCCTCCAAGCAGAGTGCTGGATTACGCCCAATGAAGAAAGACTCAGCACTTGTGGGGGTGTTGTACTTCTTTGCGGGTGAGTTGACGGATTTGGGCCCATTGCTGTGAAGCTCTAATAATGGACAAAAGTGTTTTGGACCAAATATGAGGTGGAAATTTCTTGCCGTTTTTGCTGACTTGCTTGCCTTTGAGGTGCTCTTTGGCGGGGTTCCGGGGGTTTGTGTGTAATTTTTGGTGTCTGTCGAAGCACTGCTGCGACAGTCTAATCTTGATTGCATTTGCTTTTCAGGAAATCCGTGGTGGAAAACAGGAGTTATGATGATTGATGATGATGACCTAGCTGAACAGCGCCGCATTTGGAACGAAGGCCGAGAGATATTGTAAGTATGAGATTTAGCTTTTTCGCTGTTTGGGGGTGTTGTCGGGTGGTTTTTTGCGGGTGGGTTGGCGGGTCTTGCCTGGGGCATTCCTGGGAAGGTCTAATACCGGATAGAAGTGTTTTGGACAAAATCCATAAGGAACAGCCTTTTTTTTGCCATTTCTTCAGACATCTTGCTCAATGTAGCGTTTTGGGGGGCTTCCTGCTGTTCGTGGGTGGGTTGCGGCCGGGGTCTCTGTCGAAGCACTGCTGCGACAGTCTAATCTTGATTGCATTTGCTTTTCAGGAAATCCGTGGTGGAAAACAGGAGTTATGATGATTGATGATGATGACCTAGCTGAACAGCGCCGCATTTGGAACGAAGGCCGAGGGATATTGTAAGTATGAGATTTAGCTTTTTCGCTGTTTGGGGGTGTTGTCGGGTGGTTTTTTGCGGGTGGGTTGGCGGGTCTTGCCTGGGGCATTCCTGGGAAGGTCTAATACCGGATAGAAGTGTTTTGGACAAAATCCATAAGGAACAGCCTTTTTTTTGCCATTTCTTCAGACATCTTGCTCAATGTAGCGTTTTGGGGGGCTTCCTGCTGTTCGTGGGTGGGTTGCGGCCGGGGTCTCTGTCGAAGCACTGCTGCGACAGTCTAATCTTGATTGCATTTGCTTTTCAGGAAATCCGTGGTGGAAAACAGGAGTTATGATGATTGATGATGATGACCTAGCTGAACAGCGCCACATTTGGAACGAAGGCCGAGGGATATTGTAAGTATGAGATTTAGCTTTTTCGCTGTTTGGGGGTGTTGTCGGGTGGTTTTTTGCGGGTGGGTTGGCGGGTCTTGCCTGGGGCATTCCTGGGAAGGTCTAATACCGGATAGAAGTGTTTTGGACAAAATCCATAAGGAACAGCCTTTTTTTTGCCATTTCTTCAGACATCTTGCTCAATGTAGCGTTTTGGGGGGCTTCCTGCTGTTCGTGGGTGGGTTGCGGCCGGGGTCTCTGTCGAAGCACTGCTGCGACAGTCTAATCTTGATTGCATTTGCTTTTCAGGAAATCCGTGGTGGAAAACAGGAGTTATGATGATTGATGATGATGACGACCTAGCTGCACAGCGCCGCGTTTGGACCGAAGGCCGAGAGACATTGTAAGTATGAGATTTAGCTTTTTCGCTGTTTGGGGGTGTTGTGTCGGGTGTTTTTTTGCGGGTGGGTTGGCGGGTCTTGCCTGGGGCATTCCTGGGAAGGTCTAATACCGGCTAGAAGTTTGTTGGACAAAATCCATAAGGAAACACCAGTTTTGGCACTTTTTGTAAGTTAGGGTTCGTTAGGGTTAGCCCTAGCGGCAGGATTGCATGTGTTTCGGGGGGTTCTATTGCAACGCGGTTCTGTTGTTGTAGAGCACTGTTGGAGCGATGCTGGCTATGGATACTTTTGCTTGCTTGCAAGTGGTTTGAATACAATCCACGGTCTGTATTTGGGCCTACTGTTACTTTCAAAGTACGTTTTGTAACCATTTTTCTGCTAGGCATCGTTTTTGGAGATATGATTGGGGTTCTTCTACATTTTTGCGACTGGCTTTAGTAAGGGTCTTGGTGGGAGCATTGCTGGGAAGGTCAAATTTTGTTCTAAAACACAGTAGTACACCTACCTTGAGGGGAAAGATCCGCTATAATATTTTGGCCATACTTATTGATCCTTAAAAAGGTGACTCAGACAGAGCACGCAATTTCAAAAATATTGTACTGTCTATTAGGGAAATCAAAGTGTCACTTTTTGAACCACACAGCGTACATACCTTTTATTTATTTATCAGTGGTATTGTAATAGCACTTCCTGTTTTCCGTTCAATAATTACAGGCCGGGTTTCAGTCAACATCCGCCAGGCAGGCAGTGGACAGGGTGTCTTCTGTCAGTGGTCACCACATTGATGGACGAAGCGTCAGCTGGAATGGAGGAGTGCCGCCAATAAGAGGAATTGTTTGCTGCATGCAACTTACTTACCAAATTCAACAGGACAACTCCAACAACATACGCAATACAGATACAGTATCCATTGTTGTCTTTTATTCTATGAGTGTGACTGCATGTGCTTACCTTTAGTTTGTAACCAAAGATTGTCTGTATCTTCAATTATTGTTTGTCCATGCTCTGCTTTTTTTTTCTTCTCTCAACAAAACCTACCCAAAAAGAAACCCCCATTCCCATCCATTTTACAAACCCTAACCCTCTTCCCCCGGGCTGTGTTGTTTTGCTTGATGTCTGACTAAAATGACATCAATAATTCCACACACTTGCTGGGGAGGATAAGGTCATAGCAGCAACAGGCTGGTGAAGGAATACGAGGATATCTTCTAGACTTACTCAGCTTCAGTACTATATCTTCTAGTAGTAGTAGCCAATGTCAAATAAATTCAACGCAAGTACTAGTTATACTTGCAAGCAAATACTTTACCATTTGTTAGGCTACATTATGGCACTGTTCTAGTGTACTGTCACCTGCTATTTTCTCGATCGTACCGTAACCGTTGTAATACTACAGTAAGGAGGACAAACAAGGTTTCGTTTTCTTTTTTTCCATAGGCATGCAACTGCCACTGTGTCACACCACTAGTACCACCGCAATGAGGAAATGTCACCCGCCCAGGATTGACAACGTTAATCCCCATTTCACCTGGAGCCAGCCCTGGGCCTAGCCCTAATTTCTAACACAAATTACAGGTAAGATAAGCGTTTGGTGGGAGGTAGTATAATGGAGTATTATTTCGGAGTAGACAAGAGATTGACGGTTGTACTACTAAAGTCCTACGACTGTTCAGGAAAACAAAGTTACTGTTACACCCCCGCCCCCCACCCACCAGACTGAAAAGCAGTAAAAAACAGGTATGGTCAGATAAAGTTGAAAAATATATTTATTTAGCCCTAACAAAATAATCTCCCTCACCCACCCTAACCCCAACGATTGTCTCTGAAACGTCCCAAAACGATCCCAACTCCCAAATCCCACCCCCCAAAAGTCTATAAAAAAAGGGCAAGGGACACTCCACTACTGGAGGGTGCTGGTGCTGGTGCATGATGCGGCATGGGCATCATACTCCTTGCGGAGGGTGGCAAGCTCGGAGCGGAGGCCCTTAACCAAGTTCTTATACCTCAGGACCTCCTGCTCCAGGTTGGACATGCGGACTCGTAGGCGGCGTTGGCGTTCCTTGCAGCTCCTGTGGGGGGCAGCTGGTATTTCGGTTGCTTGGCGGTGGCGGTCGTCTTTCTTAGCCCGGCTCGGTCCCGCTGGCTTAGTCACGGAGGAGGATGCAGTGGTCACAGTCGAGGATGTTGCCCCGCTCGACTGCCTGTCCTCCTCCTCCTCCAGGGCCACCAGCCGCCGATATTCGGCGACTGTGGCCTCCAGCCTCCGTTGCCGGGCCAATCTAGCCTGCTCCCTCCTTGTTGTTGATTTGGAAGGAGCAACTATATGAAGAAAGAAAGACATAGTCTGTAACCAATGCTCCTTATTAATAACACAAAGTGATTGAGCCGAAAGTTGGGTCACAGAGTACAAGTAGCAAATTGAAAGCACAGTACATAACTATTGAGGACAGTATCTATGTAACCTCCCACTTCTGCATCCTTGCTCTAACAGTAGTGGTAGTTTAATGAACTAATTCTACGACCACTATGGACTTCCATTACAGTCGACTATGACAGTACACCAGTCTTATTCTTCTTCTTCTCTCTTGTTTAGGGAAATGGGTACGTTATCTTATGCAAGCCGGCAGAATGACATGGACACAGCACAGTGAACTTGCACCCGAGAAAAAAAGTTGCACACCATGATGAGTGAGACAGACTTGCGTTACTGTACCGGTCCAGTACATGCAGGTGGTGAAGCTATTACTTTTCTATTACGGGTGGCACTGAGAATACTCTGTTACAAGGGCTACTGCTTAATTAATTTACCTTTCACCCTACAGTGCAAATGAGTACTAGAAAAGGAAACTGAAGAAGCTAACTAATTTGATTATCTATCACTTCACATGGGACGTATTTAATGACAGATGAGATGACTTTAGGTGCTTTGCTTAATATTGAGTGAACAGTGATACACCCACACATGAATGACGTACTACAAGTAAACTAAAGTTATTAAGAGAGGTACGGAGTGTCCACCGTAATAACCAGATATATGCTGTGAATGCAAACGCAATACAAAGTACTGCTACTATTCATGGTAGTATTGGACACATTTACAATTTCTTTTCCTTGCCTTCCCTGCACTGGAACGGACGTGCGGGTGCGGTGGTACATGCTCTTCAAGGTAACACTTACTTCACCTGGCGACCATCTACTCTCTCTAGATACACATGTGCTATCTAAGAGTCAGAGAATACCATGCTCCAGGCATCCATTCAGTCAAAGTATACGCACACATACAGTTTCTGTTTCACCCACCCAGGCTGCTGTCCTTCCACCCATCCTTGCTTCATCATTGACCCAGCCATGCACCATACCATATTCTTTCCTTCCCAGCCACCTCGGGGGCCAAGCAAACACATATCGTTCTTCTTTGCCAGCCATCATACAAGTTCGCGTCCCACTTACTTACACCCTTCTTTCGCTTTTCGTTCATCCCATCCATCACGTTCGTCTAAGAACTTATTGGGATTCTTCTCACCAAAAACTTCACAGCTAAGTCGAAGTACATTTCGAGGAGGCTACTACCTGGTTGATTTGTAATTGTAATACACCCGTGCAGAAAGCACACTATGCAGTCTTCAATCTCAATAAGTAAGGAATATATAGCTTACCTGTTTCCGCCACCACCGTTTGATCCCCCACAGGAACGTCCGCCAGCTCTTCTACCGCCGCCTCCTCCCCAGAGGCCTCCGAGTCCTGGTCCAACACAGCCACCTCCGCGCTGGCCCCGTCACCAGATGTTACACCTACAAAGTACATTTAAGAATGTTAGAATACACCACTCACTACTATATAATATTTGGTCTAGGAGAAATGTTAAAAAAACAGAATACAATGTAATAATTTGTGACTGTCTACTCCATAGTAAAAATGTCCCATTTTCCAGGGAAGGCTGTTGTCTTGCTGCACTTTTATGCACAACTGATGAATGCTTGCTTTTGATTTTTAACACGCACCACTTTTTCTCCTAACAGACAGAAGCTTGACTCCTGAGTCCTAAGAACACGACCAGGATCAAGTTCAAACTAGGTGAGAGTTCGGCTCGACCACAAGAAATGTGTCCAATTAATCGTCAGCACTAACCACTTTTCCGTTTACAGTTAAATAGTTTTATGACAAAGTAGATTTTAATAAATGTGTTTACTTTTAATAAAGCTTTTAGGTTTAAGTATTTTTATTGAGGAAGTACAGAGACATAGCATCGTAAAGCATGAAAGAGGTCGGGCAATAATAAACAATTCCCAGAGAGCAAATTAACTGCCAATACAGACTTCAAAATTCACCGCCACCGTCGTGGTCCAATAGTCTAAATCAAGCAAGAGCGGTTACAGGTGTCATCCTCAAGCATGGCGGTCGAACGTCGACCGGGAAGCAAACACCAAGCTCTCCGTACTTCACTAAAAACTTAATAAACTTCCCCAACAACCCCCCCGACCCGCCCCTTCCCCCCACCCCCCAACTCTCAGTCCGGTACCGCGCAAGAAAGGTTCACAGACACTCACAAGCCTTCTCTCTTCACGTATCCAACCCACTGGTCTATCCCCTACCTTCCTCCCATCCATTCAGGTGATCGGTGGTGTAAGCCTAAGGAGTCTCAGATACCTGGGGCATGTAAGCTCCCTGAATTCAGTAGCCAATAAAGTATGGAATGGTTGCCACAGCTCAGTGAATTGGTCGACCTCCCCAGCTAGTGTAAGTGAAATTTTTTCCATACCTAGGACATGCCACAGCCTGTGCAACCAGCCCGTGATCGAGGGGATCGTGGAGGTGCGCCAGTGTACTAGAATGTTCTGCACGGCAGAGCCCAAGGCAATGGCTATGTGTCTCCCTCTCCGGGATTTCAACGGAAACATTAGGGCGTTAGGTAGGCCCAGCAAGGTATAGGCCGGGAGGCGAGGTAATTCGATGCCAAAACATTTATCAATTTCATCGAGCACCTCCCTCCAATAGTCCTGTATTAGTGGGCAGTCCCATAGGATATGTGTTAAAGTCCCAATGTGCCCGCAAGCGCGCCAACATGTATTGTCTATGAGCCTGTGCATTTCGTGCAAGCGTTCAGGAGTGCGGTACCAGTATGTCGAAACCTTCGTGAATGTTTCCGTAAGCCCCACATGATATGCAGAATGTCGCGCCCTGTATGAGATCTGCTCCCATTCTTTGTGGCTTAGTGTTCTTCCAAGTTCCCTGTTCCACCTCTCCCTCCCGGGGTTATAGATATGTGCGGACGGAGGCTGCAGCATTTTGTATAGATCCGATATGAGTTTCGCGTCTGAAGTGCGCGTCGCCAACCAACGCTCATAAGGGAGCAGGTTCCTATCCGCCGCGTCCCGTACTTGGGGGTGTAGTGCCCAGTGTCTAACCTGCCAGTATCGCATCCTATCCGCCTCGAGCAGCTGGTAACTCTCCTTAAGGGCCGCAAAGGGGAGGACTCCGCCCTCCCCGTACACATGAAAAAGCGCCCTGCAGCCGTTCTCTCGCCAACGCGCAAAAGCACCCGGTTCCACCCCTGGCGTGAAGTCTGGGTTATCCACAATAGGGGTAAACGGGGAGGGGAATGTGGTTAGCTCGAACCGTTCGCAGGTAGCGTCCCACACCCGCAGCGGAACCCTAGTAACACATGAGGCGTAAAGGTTCGGGGGTCTGTGTTGTCTGCGCAGGAATGGCAGCTCCTGCAGCGGACGGCCCGCCACCGCCTGATCTTGGAAGAGCCAGTGCTTGTCCGACTCCCATCTGCTCCACTCCACCAAGTATCTCAGTTGGGACGCCTGGAAGTACTTGTGAAGGTCAGGGACACCCAGTCCACCTGCCTCCGGCGCCAGGGTCGTCAGTGATCTCTTCATCCGAGGCACCCGGCCCTGCCAGACAAATTGGGATAGGGCTGTCTGCATCATCCGCATCCAGCCCTTAGGGGGCTGTAGCGGGAGTGCTCGGAAAAGATATAGGATCTGTGGTAGCACGGTCATCTTCAGCGCTGCTATCCTGCCTAGCCATGATATCGTCCCCTTACTCCACCTCCCCAGCTCCTCCTTCACTTTCCGGCCCAACGCCTCATAATTAACCGCTACCGTCGCCGACAGTGTGGGGGCCAGTAGGATGCCCAGATAAGGCACATGGTCTCGTGACCACCTCAGCGGGTAGCGCCTCTGCAAATCGAGTCTCGTCCCGGGTGTCAGGGAGAGATCCAACGCTGTGGATTTCCCCATGTTCATCCTGAACCCGGCCGTTGTCGCAAAAGCCCTCAGCTCTTCCATACATGCGGGCAAGGACCTCCGCGGATCTTCTAGCGCAAAAATGACATCGTCTGCGTACAAGCTCACTGTGTGGGTATAACCCCCCATCCGCACTCCCGTGGCATCTGCATTTTGTCTCACTCTCTGGGCAAAGGGCTCCATGTAGAGGGCAAAAAGTAAAGGGGACAACGGACACCCCTGTCTCGTGCCGCGCTCGATCTTAAAAAGCCTTGAGCCACAGCCATTGACTCGTACTGCCGCCGACGGGAATTTATAACAATTAAAGACCATGCACCTAAATTTCTCCCCTATGCCCATTCGAGCCATCACCCGTTCTAGATATGGCCAGTGCACCCGGTCAAACGCTTTCTCGGCGTCGACTGAGAGGAGCATCCTTTCCCCCGGGATCCGGGAGGCCTTTTCCAGTACGTGCACCAACCGTTTGGTATTGTCTACCGTTTGCCTGCCAGGTATAAAGCCTGACTGGTCCGCTTCAACTAGTCCAGGGAGATATTGCGCCAATCTCGCAGCCAAGATCCCAGTGTAGATCTTCAGGTCCACGTTTAGGAGGGAGATCGGTCTGTACGAGCCACACTGAGCCCTGTCCTTCCCGGGTTTGGGTATGACCGAAACTGTGGCATGCAGAAGATCCGACGGGATAGCGCCGGGACAGCGAAAGGAGTTAAACAATTTGGCCAATATCGGAGCTAGGACGGTGCAAAACGTCTTATAAAAGAGGGTGGTGTAACCATCTGGTCCCGGAGCCTTCCCGAGTTTCAGCCTGGCGATCGCCGAGATAACCTCCTCTATCCTAATCTCTCGGTCCAAGTAGTCAGTCTGAATTCGAGCTAGGGACGGAAGAGTCACCGAGTCCAGGTAGTCATCTGGGTCCCCAGTAGCCGCCCCGTCCTCCGCGTAGAGCTTGGAGTAAAACTGCCGGAACGCCTCAGCTATATCGGCGTCGTCCGTAACTATGCGCCCATCAGGCACCGCGAGTTCCTTGACCCGACGACATTGGTGTGCAACTCTAAGCTTAGCCGCCAATAACCGGCCACAGCGATCCCCTCCTGTGTAAAAAGCGTGTTTCAAGCGGAGCGCCGCATACTCAGCCCTGTCCAGATCTAGAGACGACAGGAGCTTCCTCGCCGCTTTCAGCTGTTTCCAGATTCTGGGAGCCCCCGTGCGCCGATGCACCTGTTCCAGTTCCCTGACGTTTTGCGTGAGTTCTTCCCGTTTAATTTTCCTCTCCCTATTTTCGGCTGCCGATATTGATATGAATTCCCCCCGTAGGACCGACTTAAGAGCCCCCCACTGGGTCGCCAGGGTGGTGTCAGAGTTAGCGTTATGCAACTGAAAGTCATGCACAGCCTCGGTAACTCGCTGCACCACAGGTTTTTTGTGTAAAAGGGCGTCTCGCAGGCGCCAGACTCCGCGTTGAACAGGGACCGACGGGGGTAGAAAGGTTCCCGAGACCGGAGCGTGGTCCGAGAGGGAGATGACCCCGACCTCCGAGGCAGTGGCCATGTCCCTAACCGGGCCCGAGACCAGCAAGTAATCCAGCCGTGCATACGTTTTGTGCGCGTGTGAGAAGTATGAGTAGTCCCTAACTGTGGGGTGGAGCCCTCTCCATAGGTCGTGCAGGTCGAGGTCGGCCAACTGCGTTTTCATAGTGTCCGAGAGTTCCCCAGTCTGTGGAAAGCGCTGTGCTGATCTGTCTAGTGAGGAGTCTAATACCATGTTGAGGTCCCCCCCCAGAATGAGATGTCGATCGGGGGATGCAGTGAAATCTATCAGCGCGGTGTGGAGGAAGTGTTCCTGACGCTCGTTTGGGCAGTAAATCGACCCCACCGTGAGATGTAGGGGCCCCAGCTTGAATCTGTACACCAGCAGTCTCCCCTTCTGTTCAGCTATTTTGTGCAGCGCCTCACCCCTAAAGGATTTAGATACCAATATAGCAACTCCCGCCGTTTTAGTGGAGTGGGAAGAAAAAAACTGAGTGGGGAAGGCACGGGACCGCATTCTATGGCAATCACCCACCAACAAGTGCGTTTCTTGTAACAGACAGATGTCCGCCTGCGAGGCTTCTAATAGGGATAGAACTGCCCTTCGCTTCGTGGGGTTGTTTAGGCCTTTCACATTCAAAGTTACCACTTTCAAGCCCGCCATACCAGATCAATGTAACCTTTCAGCACTAGGCAGGCGAAGGCGGCCAGTGCCAATCCCGGCCATGAATCGGCCCGTAAGGTCCGGTTCAGCTGAACACACATAACACCGACACCGGACTGAGTCGCCCCTAACTCCCCCCTCCCGGATCCCCAGACCCCCAAACTCCAACTCCCCAACCCCTGCCTCCCCTTCTCCCTTCCCCCAACTTGAGCCTCCCAACCCACCCCCTCCCAACAGTTCGTAGTCCAAAGAGTCCCAGGCCTGCCCCGTAAGGACAGGTCTGTGGTGAGGTACCTTCATGGGCGATCAGCCACCCGCATCCCGCCTTCGCATTCCCGCACCCACCTCCACCCCAAGCCCGCTTTAACAGCAATGCACTGTCAATCTCCCCCCGGAGACCTATTAGGCCGTCAGCGCTACTTCTCCTTCGATCATCGAGGTCTCAGTAGCAGTTCGAAGTGCGTCCGCCATGCCAGATCTCACTGTCGGCGAGTCCGGTCTCCGCGTGGCTCTCTGCGGCCTGTGTCTCGAGACTCTCCGCCAGCCACCGTCAGTTGAAGCTCTCCGTCGTCGAGGCGTGGACGACTCCTCTTCTTCTGCCGTGATTCCTAGGACCTCGCAGACATCTTGAAGAGATCTCAGCTGGTGCAACTCGTCATTCCAACGGAAAATGAGGCGGAAGGGGTGCCCCCACGAATAGGGCGTGTCGTGCTGTCTTAGGAAGTCAGTTGCGATCTTGAATGCCCTGCGTTTTTGGAGCGTTGTTGCAGCCAGGTCTTGGAAAAGTGCCACCTGGTGATCTCTGAATACTATCGTCTGCTTCTTCCGCGCTTCATACATGATCCTCTCTTTCAGCGGGAAGTCAGGAAGAAAAGCCAGTATGTCCGGCGGAGGTCCATTCGCCCGTCGTCGCGGGCCTACTCTGTGAGCCCTGTCAATCCTGATAGGGAATTCCGCAGGCTCGCCGAGGACAGTGCGGAACAGTTCTTGCAGATAGACCACAATGCCGGAAGTCTCTTCCGTGGACGGCACCCCCCGGACTCGTATGTTGTTCCGTCTTGCTCTGTTTTCCAGATCCTCGTTATGCAGTTGTAGGTCAATGTGTTGGTCCCTGAGGCGGAGGACCTCCTGCTGCAAGTGTGTTATCTCATCGTCCTGCCTTTGCGTGGAGGTCTCAACCGCTTCCACCCTCTCCCCAAGACCGTCCACCTCCCTGCGCAGTTCTCGTACTTCACCGGCCACTTCCTTCTTCAACTCTAGAAAGTCGTCCCGCAAGGTCCCAAACAAGGACTCCAAAAAGGATCTGGTGACCGGTGGCTCACCGCTGTTCCCTCCTTGCGATCCGCTTGCACCTCCTGACTGAGTCGGGGGCTTGTCCCCTTTGCTGGCTGGTTTATTGAGCATGTCTGCGAGCGTCCGATTGCCTCCTTTGCCGCCTTTCTGCCCGGCCATCTTCTCCCCTGCGCCGCAGTTCACGTGTGCGTTCTGGCAGTCCCCAGCTGATCTGTTACCTCGGGGTAGGCCCGTATCTTCGGCCTGCACCCTCGGGAGCCTGCGCTATGCGGGTCGTGCCTCGACAAGTCCAGCGACCCACGTTCAGGCCCCCGGCTTCCGGCTACTCAGGAAGAACTCAATGGCGCTCGGCGCTTTTCCCAGGTTGCCCTTCTGCCGTCCCAGCCGGTAACAGGCGTAGCTCCGGTTCCCCTGCCTCTATGGTATGAAATGTCTCAGACTCCCAACCTCCTCAGGGCAACCCGGGGCTCCCACGGGGGCCCGGCGCTGCGGTACACACTCCCAGCTCACTCCTCACCTCTGGTGTCGAGTCCGTGGCGGAAAGGGGGGGGGGGGGCCCCTCGACCGATGTCCCGCTCTTGGCCGGCGTCGCGGCTTACTACCGCCCCTCAATTCCCGGTATCGGTCACAGTCACTCCGTGATGCACCGGGGCAGTCTGCGCCCCTCCCGCGCCTGACCCAGCAACGGCGTCTCAGTGCTGTCCAGCCACTGCGTTCCGGGCCTCAATCCGGCCCTCCAGCCGGGCCCTAGGGGGTAGGTGTCGCGAAAATCGTAGGATCACCCCTGCGAGGTGCACCACGAGTCCTCACTTCCCCGGATACCCACTCTCGCTCACCCGGTCACTCCCTCTCCACTTCCGGTCATGGTGGCTCGGAGCCAGGGCCCTGCTCCGTCCCCGTGCAAGCGTCCCCCTTCGCGGCCTGCCGAGTCAGCCGTCTGGCCCGCGCCCAAGCCCCGAGGTCCAAGAAGTCCGCTCCGGGCCGTGCTCTATCTCCGTCCGGTCCTGGCACCGGACCGCCGCCGACTAGGCCACAGCCGCGGCCTCAGGTAGATTTGGGGGCGGGAACGAAGCCAGGGCACCCCTTCTTACCAGAGTGCCATCCTGCGCGCTCCCGGTGCCGGTCCGCCGACCACTGTCCTGCGAGCGCCTGGCTCTCTTGCACCTCTCGCCGACGGTGTCCCGGGCCTCTGTTCGTCTCTCGCTGGGCCGCAGCCGCGGCCTCGCGTAATTCCGGGGTGGGGCCGGGGTCCTCCGCGACTCCAGACGTCGGGCACCACTAGTCCCGGGGGCCGGCGCAGCAAAAGCCACCAACTCGCGGCCGTTCACCTCCGGGCCCGTGTCTCAGCAGT
The DNA here is from genome assembly GCF_964261635.1 of Lissotriton helveticus. Lineage (NCBI taxonomy): Eukaryota > Metazoa > Chordata > Amphibia > Caudata > Salamandridae > Lissotriton > Lissotriton helveticus. The sequence goes on along the minus strand of NC_136072.1, from coordinate 230,797,509 downwards.
TCGGAGGTCCGTCACTTTGCCCTCCGGGCCGGCGCCGCCTCAGGTGGGTCCTCAATGCGGGCTGCTTCGTCACCACCGCTGCGCGTGCAAGCGGCCGAGACCTCCGCTGTCTGCGCTGTGGCTCCCTAAGGGACCGGAGCTTCGCTCTGCCGCACCTGGGGATCTCCTCGCCCACACCCGGCCACCAGGCTCGGCTAGGGGGGAGAGAAGCTGCGATTAGGGCTTAGGGCCTTGGCGGGCGCAGGAGCTCCGGCAGAACACGTCCGTTCACTCCGCCATCTTGGCCACGCCCCCCTTAATAAAGCTTTTAAACTTAAATAGACTCTGTGGTTTTTGTTCCTCTAGACTAGAGTGGATGAGCTAAAGGTTTTGGAATTTTTGCAAGCATGAGTGCCTCTGACACTTCTTGACTGTGCTGTGACTCCGTACTACTCTCTTGTCCTGCGTACGATAATCTAGAGATCATTGGGGATCTATAATCGGTGACTTCGGGAGCTGAATGACTCTGCCACACTATCTAGTCAGTAAGGAGACAGTGCATAGAGGTATTGCTGAATATAATGGGAGTCCAATGGAATTGCCAAATGTCCAATCTTAGTTAGCTACACAGACAGACTAATAAGAATAGTCTAGTAATACCACAGGGAGTCATATTCGAGGCAGGATAAGAATTTATATCCAGTCTACAAGAAGATCAAAGACGATTTAGAAAAAATCGAATGAGGAACGCTAGGAAAAAATAGGTACTGTTTATTAAAATGTAAACTTACTGGGGCCAGCAAAGGAGCCCTCGCCTGCCCGATCCTGGCCTGCATCCTCAGCACCCTCCTCCTGTGTCCTCTTGCCCTTGGGGGGAGCTGATGTACAACATGAAAGAAAGAAAAACCAGAAAACATGGATGAGATTTTTCAACCAAATCAAACATTTCAAAAGAACAATAACAACATATTTTGCAAAAATAGCAAATAGATAGACAACTATTCCACGGGATCTATCTCATGTGGTATACTACGTTATTCGTATTGCCTGATTTGCGGAACGTTGACTTAGAAAGTTCCTATGTAACTCAATAAACAGACTACTAAAGAGGTTTGCCTAGGCCTGGCACTGCAGGCAGCAGTGCGCAACACGTGACAGACAAAGTCCATCCTGCTTGCAGATCAGTGAATACTCAAACTATCAATCCACCCGCCACCACCGCCACTATTTATTCTTATAGCCATGTGACTGTCTAAAGGAAGGACTGGACTTCAGTCTGTTGGGGCTGATTTAGAAGTCCCTTGCGGAAGTTGCGGCTGATTTTCCTCCATTGTTGCGTGCCTTTTCTGACGCAGCGGCAGAACAAAAGACTCGCCATGGTGTTGGTGCGGCGTATATATTAAAAAAAACCACATATGGGCATATGGGCGATGCATCACGTTGTAAAGCCCTGCGCCATCAGGGGGCGTTCCGGCGCAAGGGAGGGCGTACCTGCACAGGAACGAATCCTAAAAGTGGCTGAGGGAAATCTACAAGATGTCAATCAGTCACTTTTAGGACAATGATGCATGACTCAAACCCTGCGCGCTTGAAGCCGACGTACGGCTTGATGCAGCATTGGGGAGATAGGGTACCCCAGAGCATTGCTGGAGCTGCGCCATCGTTGGCACGCAACTCCAGCAATGCGCTGCCTTTACGGCACAGATGCATAAGGCTTCTGTGACGTTTTGGGCCAATGGGTGGTGGTGGCATGGCACACAATTACTGCCGCATCCCTGCTACTTTGCAGGGATGCGCCGGTAATTGAAAATATGACCCTTACTGTCTAGCATTACGCAGTTCTTTTCTTTACAGTACACTCATACATAATTTCTCAGGCCAATGAAATGCTTCTGAACACAACATACAAAACAAAGAAGCATAGTAGCAAGCAAGGCTACTGAGAAGGAGAGCAGTGCACCTGAAATGCATAGAAGATTTTGAAATATAATTTACCTCAATGTAATCGGCAGCATTATTGCTCTTGGTAAAGAACAAAGATTTGCAAATAACAGAGCAGGATAAAACAGAGTAGTAAATGTACTACTACTACTACTCACCAAGCCCGGGGACCTCTACGCCGAGCGCGTCCAGCAAGTCCCGCTCCCGGTCCATGACATCGGTCCAGCGGTGGGTGGCCTGGTTATATGTGCGCCGGACCCCAGAGATCTTGTACATGGCCCGGCACACCTTCTCCCACCGCTTGCGACGCTCCCGGATGCCATAGCCGGTCGCGATCTTGCCGCCTCCCAGGATCGTCTTGGGGAGGCGGCGCTGGACGTGGAAGATCAGTGCCGCCACTTCCTCCGCGCTGAAGATCTCCCTCGGGACCACTTGCTCCCCCCTTAAACGCCCGCACGGGAGCCGGGCACGGGGTGCGGGACCCTTCCCCTTCTCAGGGTGCTTCCCGGCTCCCTTTACCATGGTCTGGGCAGAAATAAACTTAAATGATAAAGAAGAAATAGAATAGTGAAGAAGAAAAGAAAAGAGTTTAAAAAAGTAGTTTAAAAGTAACTAAAAGCTGCAGAAAACACAAAAATATAGAGGTAGAAAAATAGAGGGATAGATAATAAGTAAAATTAGATCAAAAAAACTTCAAACAAGCAAAGGATGGCAGAGATTGAGAGAGGATAGAGAAAGCATGCCCAGAACCATAGCAATGAATGAGAAACAAGATGGCCGCGCCCGTTCACGACCGCGTGGGTAAGTTCGCGCGAGATTTTCCTTGCGAGTACGCGCGAAATTGTACTAGCGAGCAGCACACTTTGCGAGATTACACATAGCGGGCGGAAACGGAATTACGTCACGCCAACAAGATGGCCGCGCCCGTGTACGACCGATAGGGTAACTTGGCAAACGTATAGCTAGAAGCGCCTCGCGAACACGCGCAAGATCACGCGAACATACACGTCGCAACAAAAACAATTTTGTATTCGCACGTATTCGCGGCTTCCGAAATCGATCTCGCACGGATTCGCGCCCCAAAAAACGCGCGAAATTGCAGAAAAAACGATTTTAGCTAAACTGAAAGCAATGAGCAGGTGCAAAAGTTCAAACTTAACATTAGTAACATTCAAGGTAGTGCTTCCTGATGGGCCCCTCCAGAGTTTGCAACTATTCTATGACCCTGCTATGACCCAAACAGCAGGCTCATAGAATAGCACCATCATCCCATAAAGGTCCTGTGAAAAAAAAATTTCACTGCAACAAAAAGCAAATTACAGATAAGGAAGGAAGCAGGTGCCAGCCAGACTGGAACTTTCAAAATTACTGACACATTAATGAAACACAAATTAATTGATGGCAGTTGAAGAAGGGCAGGTGTGCTTGCTTTTTTCAACCACCATAATCTACAGTGATAAATAAACCTAATAGGTGCCAGTGAGGATGTACCAGAGGGTGGCATGGGTGTCCCAGAGGGTGGCAGTGGTGAAACAGAGGGTGCTGTGAACCTGTGATGATAAACCAGACGTAGAAACAACATAGTCGCGGCCGTTGCGAGCCGAAAAGTAAGTTCGCAATTGCGAACTTGTCCCAAAATCGGCGCGAACACGCGCCAACACAAAAAACGGAAAAATCCGCAAATCCGCTAGAGTTCGCGGATCTTCGCGGATTGCGAATCCGTAAATCCGCAAGTTCGCGTACGCGAGATCCGCTAGATCCGCCCATGCTTACCTGCAATCAGTTTACATCTGCCCAAGACAATCGAGATAGAATGAAGGGCTTTCAACATAATTTGCTCATGGGTCTATGCCAGACATACCTCAATTCCTAGTTTTTGCTCAATATCTACAACCTAATGACCATTTTTTGAAAAGAAAAGCTCCAACACAATAGGTCCTTCACGTACAAACTTAGAGCGCTTCATAATGTTTTTAGCTCGAAAATAATCAAGCATGGTCTTCCGTTTTTAATCGTGAAACAGAAACAAGGAGGCAAACTATGACAATATATGAATTATTTTTCCTGCGTAAATGTGAAAAGTAGCATTGAGACTCTAACGAACAACGTTCGATAACCACTTTGTCAACATCTTTATTGTCCACTGTTTTGGCATCCGCCCAAGATGGCCGCTATCGACATACGGTCTAGTTTTCAAATAACGTACCCGGAAAGGCGGTAACCTTAAAAAACAGCCCTCGCCGAACCAGCTCCAAGATGCGGTCCGGAGGGGAACGAGTAGGTAACACAGTGCGGTTTCACTAAGAGGGAAGTAAGTAAATTGTCCGACTAGATGAGGAAAAGGTTCCGATTTTTGGAAACCTTTCATCCGTTTTGAAACATAGCGAATGAACTTTAATTGAAGTACGCTGTCTTTCACCTTTAAATCAACAGCAATGTTTCCATGAGGTGATCCTGCCCCCTACCAAAGACCATGAAGTGCTAATAGGCACCACTATATGTAATTATGCCTTTTTTGCCGTGATGACATTTATGTTTTGTGTGTCTTGTCTATAGTCACATTAAGTCCTGTGTTGTTTATATGTGTGAATTCACAACCACCATTTTTCACTATTTATTCATGCATGCACTGGACTGGAAAGCTTGCACGCACCAGTAAGGTGCAAACGGGACACTCAATACCCAAATATGAGGCGTGAATTAAATGTGTGATACCCTTCCTCTAAGGAGGGGTTACCTTGTCACTAATCATGTGTTCTTTTTACAGAAATAACGAAACAGTACAATCGTATGTATAACACGCATGTTTTATAGTTAACAGCGTTGAATGTTTTTCAACAAATTTTATACACCTTATTAGAGACTCATAGGAGTGGTAAATACAGGGCTGGTCCCTGTATGGTCCTGACGAAAAGCCTGGGGAGCTTGAAACATGTTGACCACACACTGATTTAGCCCTGACTAAAGGTTAAATAGCAGTGTCACCCCTTTTAATATACCAATCTAGGAGCTAAATAAATCTGTTGAGGCCCACTAGCACGGTATTTTTAATAATCACTCACACCCACTCTGCCACTATCTCACTTCACACCACACATAGTCTTTCACAATAAAAGTGCTCCTGCGTAGTTCGCTAGTCGCAGCACGCCCCTTTTCGTAGAGAACTGGGATGGCCCCAATGATGAAGCTTGTCACCGTGGGGAAACCCCGGTGAGTGAGGGGACACTAGAAATAAATTTTTCTTTCTTTTTTGGTCTGTACTGAGAAAATTTGATCAGCAACCATCATACAAACTAGGTCTCTGAATCCTGTACATTGGATTCTTACTGTTTTCTGCTACGTTGACTTGGAGGCCGACCTAGTTTAGTTTATCCTCGTTCTCCCTCTACCCTTCTACTTTTACTCATGAATTATGCCACTGTTGGTGTTGCCAGTGAAAGTACCTACAAAACTAAAAAGTAGCAAACTGCTACAAGTTGTTTTTAATATATACTGACTTAATAAACAATTGCTGTTCTGCTCGTCTTTAAATTGAACACACAGCGCCACCATGTGGCAGCTGTCATAAGTGACGGGGTTGACAATTAAGTGCTGTGCCGAAAACACCCTAAACCACCGGCTCAAATTAAGCACTGAGGTTGCCCCTCTAGGAATTAACAACATGATGTAAAGGACACTCTGTTAGCAAGAAATGTTCTTGAGTATGAAAGATAACCAGAGACATTTTATCATTTGGACCCATGTTTACTAACCTTTCATGCAATCCATCGAGGGAACTTGCTGCACTGCGTTGCACGAAAGGGACAAAGCAGAAATGAGCCATATTTATTAAGATATGGCACACCTTTGCTCTGTCCTTGTTTTAGTGTAGTTGTGGCAGCCTAGTGCTAATTCAGGCACCCTGTGCTACCTTGCATTACTTTTTGGGGGAAATGTGATCCAAAGCCATGCAAATCTTAAATTGTAATCCTGTCTAATATTGTGCATTGTCGCTGCATCAAAAAAAGTGGAGCAACCACAACGCAAATTGTTACTATAGCTGGACCTAAGTTTGTTAGCTTATCAGGACAAATGTCCTTAACCTTTTCGCCACGGCGCACATTCCGCCGGGGTGTGGCCGAATGCGAAGCGTGCGCAGATCAGACGGCCCCCGGCCATCCCACGCACAAGCCCACCATGACGTCGGACGGCCGGGGGTGGTCCGACGCATCGAAAAGGTTAAGTGCCAGGAAATGTAGGCAACATAGTACACAGGAACTTTGTTACACTTGTATGATTAAATGACATGTTGAAAGTTTCAGAACACTTGACGTTGCTTGGGTATAAATTAGTGCAGTAGCTCATAGTTTTTATGATGTGGCTATTATTTAATAGTTTGTATGGTGTATTGTTAATCACATCAAATTAAATAAATATTTTACGTGCTACATTCATAGCTCACCACATCACAGGAAAAAGCACTGTTGATGTGTGAAGAAATCTGCAAATTCACGTTTATTAATTGACAGCTGTGATGCCCCATAACATTTGAATTTCAAGAAGCATAACAACCTTAATCCCAGTTCAACCACGTTTTAATTGTAATGCACGGTTTTACTTAGCTTCGTCTATTTACGGTGGTTATTTCCATTACAGTTGCAATATTATTTCTCTTTAAAATACACATCAAGTGAAGGGATGACAGTTGGATTCTCTTCTGAGTGTCTTCATTTCAAAGCAGGTACCTTAAAATGTAAGTCAGGTTGCCGGTCGGTATCACATGCTGGAGAACAACCTGAAATGGTAAACATTGCAGAGTCCGGCATTGTTTCTTCTTTTGATGTAAATATGGACCAGTACATCAGCAAACCTTTTATTTGTTACCTAATGCTGTTTCAATTTATTTTGCACTTGTAAATGGGCAAATCATGTATCTTAATCCTTGTAGGACTTTCAAGCATAGTTGATTAGCTACTGCTGTTTGATTATCATGAATGACCTGATTAGGTAGTGGAAATGTGGGCTAGGATTCCCTGAATTTCCTTTGACCACCCTCTGACTGCTTTCAAACCTTGGGGTATTCTCACCAAAATGTCGCTCAAGGTAGCACAACAATGAAAGTTGCTGCATTGCTTGAGAAGGAAAGAGCAGGACAGCACCATATCTCTGTACATGTCTCTGTACATATGGCACTCTCTGTAGATATGGAGCTGTCCTGCTGCCCCCCAGAGCTGGTTAACTATGAGGCTGCCAGTGCCATCTTTGCACCTAAGTGCAAGGGTGTGTGTGATGTCTAGCATAGAATTTATACCGGAAGGGTACACTTAAGTGCTACGGTTAGACTCGCTTTTAAATGGTTTTCTACTTTGTATGTGTGCTGCACAATGCAGCACACATGCATAGCCAAAACAACTGGAAAATAAAAGCATTTCTCCTAGATAATGCCAATGTTGAAAACATTTTATATTTTGATGCAACCCGTGTCTACTCTTTTTAAGTAGGGTTTCACATCAAAAACCATTGGTGGTTGTATGGGAACACTCGTGTACCACCCATGGAATGCCCCCTTGACGCTAACAATGCAAAGCAGAGCTAGTCACAGCATGCTTTATTTCTGGCAACTTTTCAGCACAAATCAAGTTTTGCGCTGTAAAGTAAATTTCATATAAACATTTTTTTACGGTGTCACTTTTGTGATGCAACCCCAGTGGAAAATGTTAGTAAATGTATCCCCACATATAAAACAATAGCTGCTATGGTAAAAAGGCTGAAAGAAAGGAAGAGGGAAAAAAGAGAGCAAGCAAAGATGCATTAACATTGAGTGGTTTGGCTGAAAGCATTCTTAACCCCATGTTTCTGGGATCCTATCAGTGGAGGCTGCTTTAGTGTAGAAGTTGTGGGGGAGGCAGACATGCACATACTCTGTACATATAAATTGCTAATGGTACCAAACCCCTATAATTACTGACTTGTCTGTCTTTATTCATTTCAAGTTATGAAATTCCTCCGAAAACAGAATACTTCATATTAATCAATCAATCAGCTCCCACTTATAATATTTAGCTTTGATCAATGACTTAATGAATTACATTAATGCGCAAGGTAGCTTGGAAAGCGTAGGTCAAAATTGAAGATAAAACACATGCTGGCACTAAAGCTCTAATGAGCATTACATTCTTCCTTTAAGAAGATCCCTGTACTGGTGTTTGTGGATGTGCAATTAGTACTTTATTGACGATGACAATTATAAATTTTTATTGGCCAAGTAAAAGCACTGTCCAGCTGACACACAGTTTTCTCTGGAGTGAGGTGGGCCATCAAGCTTTTATCCAAACCATGAAGCAAAACACTCAGCAAACATGAATGCTACTAAAGTAACATTACTTTGTGACACTTATGAAAAACATCATCTCCAGATGACTTTTTTCCCTTTGGTATCTGTTAGAAATTAGATCTCTGGTTGACTAAGGCTTGCACCAAAGCCAAGCAGAGACCACCATTCTAGTCAGGGCAAGGGAGTTACATGCCCAAAGATAACCCCTGACCACCCCCTTGGTAGCTTGGCACGAGCAGTCATACTTATCCCGAAGGCAATGTGTAAAACGTTTATGCACGCACACAGCAACAACATACCAGGCACACCACAAAAGGCACTCCACACAAGGTTATATCAAAAATAGCCTTTGTATTCTTATACCACATTAAAATAGTAATCACATAATATACATTGTGCCACCTGCCACTAGGTAATATCTACAAGGAATTATATACACCTGACAGGGCCAACTGGACAACTGTCGGAACCATCACAAAGTGAAGTTAGTAAATGTAGGACATATCATAAACGTACAACCAGTAATCACTGGCAAACACTGTACTCATCCTGTAACATAAACCATATTTTTTTATTTTATTTTATTTAAAGAGTTTTATATAGCGCTGGATAGACCCGGAGGTATCAGAGCCCTTTACATGAGGTTCCACAAAATTATGATATTACATCAGTTTCAATTTACATCAGTTGCTAGACAAACAATTACATGAGCATAGGGAACGAGATAAGTGAAGTATAGAGGGGAAGGGGGTAAGGGTAAAGGGGTGGGAGGGAGATACGGCAGAAAGACGAAGGAAAGTCTGCCCAAAGTCCGGCTGGGTAGGTGACGGTCGAGGGGGAAGTCCCAAAATCCATCTCTTCTATAGCTATCAGGTAGCTCCACTGGGCTTTAGCCAAATAGCTGGGTCTCAATGGGAAACATTTAAAGAACATGGAGGGCAAAATAATGGAGCGTAGAGGAGAGGGGACAGGGAAGGTGAGAAAGGGAGGATAGGGGAAGAGACAACAAGGAGAAACGAAATGAAGTCTGTCTAAAGGCCGACTGGGTAGGTGACGACCAAGGAGGGAGTCCACGGCCCATCTCCCCTATAGCTAAACCAGGTAGCTCCATCGGGCATCAGACAAAATAGTTCAGTCTCAATTCATTGAGAGAGGAGAGAAGGAGAGACATAAATAGAGGGAGGATGCGGGAAGAGACGACAGGAGAGAGGAAAGAAAGTCTGGCTAAAGACCGACTGGGTAGGTGACGTCCAAGGAGGGAATCCCCGACCTGTCTCCCCTATAGCTAAACCAGATAGCTCCATCGCTCATCAGACAAAATAGCTAGATTTCAAATGACGAGGGAAAATTCACAGGTAAACAGGGTGGGGACTAGGGCCAGGACAAGGTGAGGGTAGAGGTCAGTAGAAGGCAAGTGGAGAGGAGTAGAGCGGGGAGGGGTAGGGGGTAGGTAGTTCGGTAAAAGTTATCATGGATCTGCTTCGAGTCATTCAAAAAGCAGGTCCGTTCCTTCTCAGGTGCCATCTTGAGGTTAAAACGCTGGGTAAGATTTTTGCCAGTAAAGGGGGGGATGGGCGAGACAGGGAGAAGGGGAGAAACTGTGTCCAAGGTCCGGCTGGGCAGGTGATGGTCAGGGGGTGAGCCAAGGACGATCTCCTCATTAGCTGAACAGAGCAGCTCCACTGGGCGTCGGAATATAATATTCGGACTCCGCTGTCACATTTAGGCGTGAAATACATTCTGCGCCAACCTTACCAGCATAAACACATTATGCAATCATCTCATAAGTCTAAACACATTTAGACAATACCCTCACCAGCATAACTACATTATGCAGTAACACATAAACAGAACTTCTTAGATTAGGGAAGTATGCCATTGTGCTGGGGCAGAGGAGTGAATCTCACTCCTATCTCCTTCAAAATGCCCTCGAAGAACTGTGGCCTAAACGTTGCAGCTGATGCTAATTGCCGTGCAGCTGTGATGTCAAACGTGGGCCTGAGCACTCACTGTGCTTTCTGAACACATGGGCAAAAACGTTGCAGCTGCCCGCGCTGGTGCGGCGCAGCTGGGAATAAACAACATGAGGGGGCCCTGGCACATCTGTGCCTTTTCAGCCCCACTGGGCTTCTTTACATCAGGTTGCCCCATCATTGCTGCTGCCTGCGCTTTCGCAGGACAGCTGGGATCAGCCATGTAACCACGGGCACCACTGTGCCTTTGGACCCCCACTGGGGCCCTACGAATAGATTATGCCCAATGTTGGAGCGGCCCACTGCCAGACGGGGCCGCTCAGAATCCACCAGCACCGGCATCACCGCAATGGAGAAGCCCCCCCCCCCACTCACCGGCTCTCAGTGTGACTCTGGGTTCCTCTCTCTCGCTGCGGAACACAGCTCTTCACCCAGTCCCTCTCCTGGGGCCGGGACTTCTGCATGGAGCTTGCGAGGCTCTGAAAGTCCGAGGCTGCACGCGGGGCTCCTCCCATCAACATGGGAGCCCCGCCCAGGCCAGTAGCATCCACGCAGGTGGAGTGGGCTCCGGCCTGCCTACATTTTCTCCCTCCGTCGCCGGGGCTCCCAACTGCTCACGGGAGCCCCGCTCAGACCCACAAGTCGGGCACCTCTTCTGGCTTCCACAGGCCCCACCCAGAGTCAGGCGAACTCTGCCTGGCTTCTGGCTCATCGGCCTCTTTCACTCGGCTGTGATTTTTAAAAGTAGAACGCGGGATGGGCACCCACCAGAATTAAAATAAAACACCAGCAGGGTGGGCACCCGCAATTAATATCCAAACAAGTGGGATGGGCACCCGCCGTTTCCAGCATCCCGGGTGAATCCCTCACAGCGGGATTCCCTCTCCAAAGTACTGGAGTGCCGGGCTGTGAAGCCTACACTCTTCCCAACATTTAGGAGCCAGTAGATTACAATAAAAGCGCTCACAGGGCGCAAAATGCAGCAAAGGTCTTGGGGAATCAAGGGAAAAGAAAAAGGGTCCAAGCAGAAAGGTCTCCCAGGTCCAAGAGGCATGCCTGGCCCAGGGAGGCCAGCAGCAGGGCGGTTCCTCCTGGGCCCCAGCAGCAGCACGACCCAGCAGGATCAGGACAAGCACCAGAACAATTTCATGGGGTCACAGCTCCTATATTTATACCACAAATCTCTTTGTCTGTAGTACAGGGCATGGGGGAACCAGATGCAACTGGTTCAAGGGGGATTTGGAGCACTTTGTTTTGCAATCTCCTCTTCCCCATTGTCAGGTGGGGGCTAGGTGATCATACACACCACAGGGGGCGGAGCCAGCATTGTACAGGGCAGGCACACTCCTATTCAGAGTCAGGGGATCACTCCTCCCACTATTCCCAGCACAGATGTCCTATTCAGCCTGGCGCTGAATCACCCTGCCCCTCTACTCACAAGCTAGACATGCAGTTCACATCAGGCATGCAGACACATAACACACAGAAATGCCAACTTCTAAAAGTGGCATTTCTCCTATAGTCATAATAAATCTGTGCACACCATTGCACAGCATTTATTCTCACAATTTCATACATACTAAATTCGACCACGCTGCTCCTCCCATACCATGAATTACCACTGAAACACACTGATCAAGGAATCCCCAATACATTCCTATGGGATGGCAGGCCAATCTCACTAATGTACACAGAGACCGCACGCACTTTACACTGGACTACAGTTCTTAAGTGCCCAGAGGCCTAAAACCACCAACACCCGGTTACAGAAAAAGGCTAGGAGAATGTAAAAGGTTTCAGGGTGAACCTGCCAAAAAAGGCCAAGTCCAACACAACCCCCTTCCAGCCAAAACGCAGGGTAGACCAATCACTCCTTTGATGGGCTTCCCTGCTTTGGGCGATATAATACGGACGCGAGCCCGCAACTGCAGGGACACCCTCCGGTTCTACGCCACTCTGAACCCACGTGGTTCCCTCTGAAAAAAACTCTCAGGCCCAACTAGGCTACCCCATCTAGGCTACCCCATCGGTCCACGGCCAGGACCAGGCCCTAGTCCACCCAGATGTCATTGGTCCTTGCCAAACCACAGAGTGGGGGATGGTAATCCATGGCTCATAATAGCCATTCTCTACTCTCCTTCTCAGTGTAGTTCCAAACTACCACTGATTCTCCAACCTAGGGTCCGCACCCTCAGGCTAACCAGAGGTCACGGGCAAAATGTCTCCTCACCCTACCTCTCTTTTGGGGTTCCGCACTCTCCCAGGAGAAGCACCCCCAGAACACAACTCTTCGACCAGTTCAGGGCCTCTCTCCATCAACTGGTCTACCACCTGAGATCCAAATTCACTGGTGGTACTGGGTCAGAGGCGAGGACTCCCTCCCTCTGCACGCCCTTCCAGAGCCCAATACCCTCCCATCTGGAGTGGTACCCCCTAGAAGGCAAACCTGTCAGGACACTGATTACAGTCGCCCTTCTGTCCAGGACAGGAAACACCTGAACCTGGCTCCCCAACCCAGGGACGTTACCCTTTGGTCAGATGCCGGGCAAACCAGAACTTCATGGGGAGCATGCATGCCCCCCCTGAGGGTGACACATAACTAATGTGTCGTGTGACAGTCTGCCTGGCGCCGATCTCACGACCGCCTGTCCATCAGACAGTGTGTGAAGATCCCCCAGGACAGAAGTGGCGTCACCATGGCCAATCATTGGTAACTCAGCCCTTCTGGCTGGCCCCTGGCCCACTGGTTCTTCCACTGGGGACTCTTTCCCCCTCTCACCCCTCCATCTGGACTTCTGCACCCTCCACTTAGGAGTGGCATGGCCAGACACCAGAACCACTGGAGCTCTGCTTACAGAGGCTCCACATTCTCCAGACACTGGGAGATCCCCCACAAATGGCCTATCAGTACAGCCTAGGATCCCAACGTGGTATTCCCCTCTGGAACCATCCAGGTCCTGAGGCTGGGTTTCCGGCACCTTGGGACACACAGCCCCACACTCACTCCTTCTCCTCTGAGACGGGACGTGAGTCCCTACACCCCTCCCACTACACCGGGACCTAGCCGGGCTACTCTGAACCTGAAGATACCTCAGCCACTCCCTGTAAAATCACTCTCAGCTCACCTAACACGGGGAGATCCCCCACAAAGAACAGTCTAACAGTACAGACTAGGCTCCCTACTGGTGTTCCCTCTAAGAACCATCCAGTACTGGAGACTGAGGCTGAGGCTTGGAATATGGCCCAGTCTCACACCTTCCCCTGCGGGACAGGATGTGAGGCCTTGCAACCTTCTCACTATAAGGATACCTAGCAGGGCAACTCTGAACCTCTTCCACCACTCTGGGTTGGAAGACATCTGCACCATTCTTCTAGGGTCACTCCCCCCTGCAAGGTCCCTGGGTTCAGAGAACTCACACCCAATCGTCCAGTGCAACACACCACTCATCCACATACGACCCCCCCAGACTGGAGAGACAGCATCTTACTGCCCCTGAATCTCAACCTCTTAACAGGGAACCAGGTACCACACTCTGGGAACTGGGAATGGACTTCCTGCACTGGACTACATATTGCTGCCACCACTGGATCCCACCCTTACTGGGGATTCCAGAAAACTAACACTGCCCTTAGGGGATAATCTACCCTCCCGAGCCAGTTACTCCATGCCAATTAAGTTACTACTGTAGGCCAACCCCAGAACCAGCAGGCAGCACAAGGGCAGTCACTCCTTCAGCGTCAGGCCAACCCAAGAAAGGGTACGATGGCACAAGGGCTGTACCTCCTTCAGCTTCAGGCCAACCCAAGAAATAGCAGTCTGCACAAGGGAAGTCACTCCTCCAGACACTCTTGTTTCTGTCCTTGGCAGGACCCCCAACTCATAGTGCAACAACAAATCACATTTCAAAGAAATTATACTTAAAACAAACTCAGACACAATAATCCCCATCTATGTCACAATCTAAATGCAGAGCTTGTAGTGAAACCTGTTGGCGCGGTGGTATTGCGCAAACGCACATCCTATCCTCACCGCTGACAACCAATGTTAGAAATGGGATCTCTGGTTGGCTAAGGATTGCACCAAAGTCAGGAAGAGACCACCACTCTAGTCAGGGCAAGGGAGTTACACAACACAGATAACCCCTGCTCACCCCCTTGGTAGCTTGGCACGAACAGTCAGGCTTATCCCGGCAGCAATGTGTAAAGCGTTTGCACACGCACAGCAACAACATACCAGGCACGCCACAAAAGGAACTCCACACAAGGTTATATCAAAAATAGCCTTTGTATTCTCATAACACATTAGAATAGTAATCACATAATATACATTGTGTCACCTAGCACTAGGTAATATCTACAAGGGCTTATATACACCTTACAGGGCCAACTGGACCACTGTCACAATCATCACAAAGTGAACTTAGTAAATGTAGGACATATCATAAACGTACAACCAGTAATCACTGGCAAACACTGTACTCAGCATCATCCTGTAACGTACACCATATTGTGCACAGTATCACATTTAGGCGTGAAATACATTTTGCACCAACCTCACCAATTAGCATAAACACATTATGCAATCATCTCATAAATCTAAACGCATTTAGGAAATACCCTCACCAACATAACTACATTATGCAGTAACACATAAACAGAACTTCTTGGATTAGGGAATAACCTCCTAAACATAAATCATGTTTGGGGCATAACTTCTGGTAGCGAATCATCTCACTAACATAAACCACAGTACGCAAATAACCTCATACATAAACCACAGTTAGAGGCATAAAACAGGGTGCATAACTCTCAGGACATGAATCACATTTCCTAGCCCCACATAAATCACATTAGGGCCTGGCGCCCTACAAACCTCACAGTCCCCCTGGCCAACTGGCCTTCTCAAAGGGGCTCAAATGCCCTATGTCTCAAATGTCAGGGCTTCTGCCAAGGCAGCTGAATCCAAAGTGCGCCATTGCGCTGGGGCAGAGGAGTGCATCTCACTCCTATCTCCTTCAAAATTCCCCCGAAGAACTGTGGCCTAAACGTTGCAGCTGACGCTAATTGCCATGCAGCTGTGATGCCAAACGTGGGCCTTAGCACTCACTGTGCCTTCTGAGCACATGGGCAAAAACGTTGCAGCTATCCACGTTGGTGAGGTGCAGCTGGGAATAAACAACATGAAGGGGCCCTGGCACATCTGTGCCTTTTCAGCCCCACTGGGCTTCTCTCCATCAGGTTACCCCATCATTGCAGCTGTCTGCGCTTTTGCAGGACAGTTGGGATCAGCCATGTAACCACGGGCACCAATGTACCTCTGGATCCCACTGGGGCGCTACGAATAGATTATGCCGAACGTTGGGGCGGCCCGCTGCCAGACGGGGCCGCTCAGAATCCACCAGCACCGGTGCTGTGCCTTGATGGCACCACCACAATGGAGAAGCCCCCCCACCCCACTCACCGGCTCTTGGTGTGACTCTGGGCTCCTCTCTCTCGTTGCATGACTCAGCTCTTCACCCAGTTACTCTCCTGGGACTGGGACTTCTGCATGGAGCTTGCGAGGCTCCGAAAGTCCGAGGCTGCACGCAGGTCTCCTCCCATCAACACGGGAGCCCTGCCCGGGCCAGCAGCATCCATGCAGGTGGGGTCGGCTCCTGCTTGCCTACAGCTTCTCCCTCCGTCGCCGGGGCTCACAACTGCTCACAGGAGCCCCGCTCAGACCCACAACTCGGGCACCTTTTCTGGCTTCCGCAGGCCCCGCCCAAAATCAGACGGACTCTGCCTGGCTTCCGGGTCGGCGGTCTGTTTCAACCGGGCCTCGGCGGTGATTATTAAAAAGTAGAACGCAGGGTGGACACCCGCCAGAAGTAAAATAAAACACCAGCGGGGTGGGCGCCCCCAATAATATCCAAATAAGCAGGATGGGCACCCGCCATTTACAGTATCCCGGGGGAATCCGTCACACCGGGATTCCCAACCCAAAGGGCTGCAGCACCACGCTACGGGGTCCACGCTCTCCCCTCCATTTAGGGGCCAGTAGATTACAATAAAAGCGCTCACAGGGCACAAAATGCATTAAAGGTCCTGGGGAATCAAGGGAAAAGAAAAAGGGTCCAAGCAGCAAGGTCTCCCAGGTCCTAGCGGTATAGCTGGGCCCAGGGAGACCAGCCAACAGGGCGGTTCCTCCTGGATCCCAGTAGCAGTATGCCCCAGCAGGATCAGGACCAGCACCAGAATATTTTCATGGGGTCACAGCCCCTATATTTATACCACCAATCTCTTTTTCTGTAGTGCAGGGCATAGGGGAACCAGGTGCAACTGGTTCAGGGGGGATTTGGAGCACTTTGTTTTGCATGCTCCTCTTCCCCTTTGTCAGGTGGGGGATAGGTGATCAGACATACCACAGTGGCTGGAGCCTGCATTGTACTGGGCAGGCACACTCCCATACTAAATTCGACCATGCAGCGCCTCCTATACCATGAATTACCATTGGCACACACTGATCAGGCAATCCCCAATGCATTCCTATGGAAGGACAGGCCAATCTCACTAATGTACACAGAGAGTGCACGCACTTTACACTGGACCACAGTTCTAAAGTGCCCAGAGCCCTAAAACTACCAACACTCGGTTACAGAAAAAAGCTAGGAGAATGCGAAAAGTTTCGGGGTGAACCTGCCAAAAATGGCCAAGTCCAACAGTATCCAAACTGAATGAGGGTGAGTTTGAGTATGATTGGCGTATAACTCTAGTCCTATGAGGAAAAAAGCCCCAATGAAAAAATGCAATGTGACATATAGAAATTTAGAGCTTTACTTTGTGAAAAGTAAATCTGCACAATAAGCTACTACCACTGCTGCAATCAAGAATGAAGAAAAAGAGGCATGATCTCAACATGTCTGAACCTAGAAGAGTATTAGTGGTATTCAGGAACCAATTGAAGGGTAAGCAGCGAAGGGTAGAATCCATGAAAAAAGGGGGATATCAATATAATAAATGGTTACTATTTTGAAAAAAAAAACTTCATTGTTGAAGTATAATAAAACTATGGAATATATGATACAGGCAGCTGTGTTTGTGAGGAAAGATAATGTTTCAACCCTTTCGCTGATAGGCCTCCCCCCCCCAGACTATCCCCTCCAGATTTGCATTGTTTTTTCCAACATCCTGGGGATCTAAAGGTACCCAGAGTTTGTGGATTCCCCTGGAGGGGATTGAGAAATTAGCCAAAGTATAGCTAGATTTCTCTTTTGTTTTGGGAATGGTACAATTTTTATTGGGAGGCCTGGGGCAACGCTGGGGGGTGGGAAATTTGTGGTGGCCAGTTGATCCCACAACTTTCACACACAGAAATGTAAGGAACATTTTTAGCTAAATGTGAGGTCTTCAGGGGATTCTAGGTAACGTTGTGCAATCCACAAAAGCTGCACCTCCCTGGACTCCCCTGGGTGACTAGTTTTCAATAATGTCTGGCTTTGGTAGGCCTCTCTGTATGGCTGCTTGGCCTTAGACCAAAAACGCAGGTGCAGCCCTTACAAAACCAGAACATTTTGATGTCTCCACAATATGTTTTGGGCCCTTCCTATTCACAGGTAATTGGCCCAACCACACAAGTGAGGTAGCCTGGGGAACACTGGGTGGGAGGAAATTTGTACCGACCGTGTCATCCCACAACTATCCTAGTCAGAAATATGGGGAAAAAATATGTTTTTGTCAATAAATCAAATTTAGAAGGACTTCTGGGTAAGGAAACCTTGTAGGATCCCCATTAAACATACCACATAATATTCCCTTAGTGACCAGTTTCCAAAGATTTGATGGCAGAAGGTGTTCACTACAGAGAGAGTATGCACTGACAGTAAACATAAAAAAAAACACCAACACATAATTTCACTCCCATCCACTAGTCAATCACATGCATACTGGTTAGATTTGGCACAAGGGGAAATAAATGGTACATTAAAAAGCTCTATTCACTGACTTAACATCAGAATAGAGAAGCACTTACTTACAGCTCATGAGCTGTAAAGCCACTTAAAGACACCAACTGCTTTACAGTCCATTCACATGCATATCATGTGTCAGACACAGAAAACCATTCACACTGCCAGCTGCGGGCCCAACACAATACAACACATATTTACAAACAGTGCCATTCAAGGGCCCCTCACTCTCACACACCAATTACACCACCATACACCCAAACCTCAGACAACTTAAAACCACACCTCGTGCAAATCAATACACATTCTGGCTACCAGCCGCCAACACACTTTTAGCCCACACACACCACCAACCAGACGGCCGTTAAGCCACAACAATCAGACCCCCTGGTAGCTGGTTGAATGCATGGACTGGTGTTTCGGTGGTGGTGTGTGTGTGTGTGTGTAGTGACTTGCTTCTGGTCACAACAAGCACGTACTGGCAGTCAAACACCAGTCCACACACATTGCCAGCCACACACATCGCCAGTCAATCAATCAATATGAGCTTGTATGTGGCTTTAGAGAAAAAAACATAAAAGTACAACGAATCACAATATACACATCATTTAAAAAAGAACACATAAAATTAGGAAAATTAAGTTAAGAACCCATAAAAAGGCTACCAGTAGAAGGTTAAAATCAAATAGATCATAAGCAGGCTGTAAAGCAGTACTCCAGTAGCTGGTATTGTTAATCACAACATTTTCTAAGCCTAACAGCAACTTAAAAAAAGTTAATAACATTAAGAACAGCATCTGCTGAAAGCATTTGTAGGTAGACAAAAGTTAGTTGGAACTGGGTGAAATTGGTCCTTTCTAAAATGGGATGAATATAAATCTTCCTGGGCACAGCATAAAAACTAAAAAACATAATAAAATGTAGCTTGTCCTGTGGAGAATTACAGTCTCAGCCACAGGGCAATAAAGCGCCCTATTCCTCCCACTAGGATGGGCTAAAAGTAAGGCAAATAGGTCCAGTCGGAAACTGATGAATAAAAAAGGGCCATCACCAATCAAACTCCAGTCCATGCACAGTGCCACCCAAGCCCCAGTCCACCAACATTGCCACCCAAACGTCAGTCTACAAACAGTGCCAACCAAGCATCAGTCCACACACACACCAACCAAGCACCAGTCCATACACACTGATAGACAAGCACAAGTACATGCAGACCATCAGCCAAACTCATGTACACGCACACACATACACACACACAGAAACTTACTTCCTGGTGTCTAGTGGTTTTATGTCCTCCTTTGGGGCAGATCAGACAAAAAAACGGCTGATCTGCCTCAAGGGAAGGCAAAAAACAGCCCAAACGCTTCCCCAATAAGGGGGAGCAGCCCCCTTGCACAAGGGGCCTCTCCCTAAAATCGAAATAAAATAATCTGTTGTGTCTAGTAGTTTTCTGCCACCATCTTGAGGACAGATGGTCCTAAATATATGGCTGACATGTCCCCAGGGAGGGCAGAAAATGTCTAAAACACTTCAATAATGGTGAGCAGCCCTTGCCCAAGGGGCCACTCCCTGACATTTAAAATATTTATCCCTGGTGACTACTTGTTTCCTCCCCACTTGGGGGCTGATCAGCCTAAACATGTGGACACTCTAGCCTGGGGAAATGCCCAAAATTATTCCCCAAAAAATCTGACATTTATTCTGTGTAAATTCCTGATGTCTAAAGGTTTTCTGCCCCCCTTTGAACAGATGGGCCTAAAAATATGGCCGATCTGCAACGGGGGCAGAAAATGACCAAAATATTGCCCCAATAATGGGGAGCGTCCCTTGCCCAAGAGACCACTCACCACAACTAAATACAAATCCCTTGTGCGAGTGGAGTGGATCCCTGCTTGGGAATCGTCCTCCTGTGGCGAGCCCCAAGCAGGGTTCCATTTGGGAATTGTACCATTTTAAAGAAGATATTCTCCCCTTGTCAACTGCGCCTCTCCCTTGTTCTTCTGTCAGGGCCAGACTGGCCATAGCGGGCATCGGGCATTTACCCGGTGGGCCGCCAGAGTGGGGGGCCGGTTTTGGTCCCCTAGTGGGCTGTTTTTGTTACCAGGCCGTTTTTGCTGCATAGTTGCAATATGGGATCCTGTAACAAAATCATCCGAAACTGGCCCTGTCAAATAGCTTGGCCGCACCTCTAACCCCATGCAGGGCCGGCCAAGCACTTTGCCAGGGACGGTTTTGGTTCTCAGTCCAGCCCTGGCTTTAGTGCTCGGGCACTGAGCTCTGCCCCTCAGCACCGAAGCAGTGAAAATGAAATGAGCCAATCAGCTCATTTCACTTTAGTTTTTATTGTATTGACGTCAGCGCACCATGGGCGCTGATCATCATTGCAATTTTTTTAAAAACAGTGTCAGGTTCCTGGGAAGCTCCTTCCCAGCTCCTGGGGCTGATTTTAGTAAAAGGACATCCCTCTGGTGCCAGCACCAGAGTGATTTCCTGCCTCATGTGTGAGGAAGGCTTGGAGCTGTCCTTTATTATTATTATTATTATTATTATTATTATTATTAGAAACTTATATGGCGCACAGCTACCTCCAACGGAAGTGTCCCGGCGCAATTACCTAGAAAAAAACGGTATACTCAAGACAATACAACCCAAACTTGCAGAGCAATTAATTCAGTCGAAACAGCCAAGTTTTTAAAGCCTTTCTAAAAATAGATTCCTTTTCAATCCTTCTGAGTTCCTCAGGCATGGAGTTCCATACCATGGGGGCACGTACAGAGAAAGATCGGCCCCCATTCTGACTTTTTCCAAATCTGGGAGCTTTGATCTCAAAGTTCTTGTTTGTAGATATCTCTGAATTCCAACTCTGAGGTATTTAGGACCAATGTCATGCAGGGCTCGATGAGCCACGGTCATGGTTTTGAAAAGAACTATTTTCTTTATGGGCAACCAATGAAGACTAACCAGATGGTGGGATATACTATGTCTTACAGGAATGTTTCTAATAATTCTGGCTTTACACACGAACACTGGTGAGGAGGATGGCACAAAGACGTCCTTTGCACTGAACAAGTTAAATTAAAAAAACACCAGATATAATTCAACAATAAGGATTCCCTGCAAAGAATATACATGAATTGATCAACTTGAGTCCTGCAAGTGTTGAAGCATTAATAAGAGGAATTCTGTTTCAGTATCTAGGGTTCAGAAAGAGTAACTGGAATTGGAAAGGTCCAGCAAACATGCTGATTGTCCATCTGTTGCTGTTGGAACAGTGGGCCCGATTCACAGAACTAACTTAAGACAAAATCCTAAACTTACTACCATTTTGCTATTCACAGAAGGCACTTACTCATTTTGGTATTCACAGAAGTTAGTAGTCCTAACTTTAGGACTCCTAAATGCGTTCTGTGAATACCGAAAGTCTTAAAGTTAGGATTTTTCTCAATTTAGTAGTAGTAAAGTTAGGACTCCTAACTTTAGGACTCCTAAATGCCTTCTGTGAATACCGAAAGTCTT
The DNA here is from genome assembly GCF_964261635.1 of Lissotriton helveticus. NCBI lineage: Eukaryota > Metazoa > Chordata > Amphibia > Caudata > Salamandridae > Lissotriton > Lissotriton helveticus. Next base: position 230,775,844 of record NC_136072.1, on the reverse strand, counting down.
AAAATTTGTATTTTTCTCAATTTAGTAGTAGTAAAGTTAGAACTCCTAAATGCCTTCTGTGTATACCGAAAGTCTTAAAATTTGTATTTTTCTCAATTTAGTAGTAGTAAAGTTAGGACTCCTAACTTTCGGACTCCTAAATGCCTTCTGTGAATACCGAAAGTCTTAAAATTATGATTTTTCTTAAGTTTACTACAACTAAACTGAGAAAAATCCTAATTTTAAGACTTTCGGTATTCACAGAAGGCATTTAGGAGTCCTAAAGTTAGGAGCCCTAACTTTACTACTACTAAATTGAGAAAAATCCTAACTTTAAGACTTTCGGTATTCACAGAATGCATTTAAGAGTCCTAAAGTTAGGACTACTAACTTCTGTGAATACCGAAATGAGTAAGTGTCTTCTGTGAATACCAAAATGAGTAAGTGCCTTCTGTGAATAGCAAAATGGTAGTAAGTTTAGGATTTTGTCTTAAGTTAGTTCTATGAATCGGGCCCAACGTCTTTAAGAGTACAGTTCCCCATATTATAATTAAGGAAAAATATTTTTCTTCTGTCTGTATTTAGAAATTGAAACAGAATAATACGACCAAATTGGATTCTTGGATTCTGAGAATTGTTCGACAATCCGTGCTCCAGCCCAGGGTTGCCTCGCCACGTCCCTCTTCCTTATTGCCCTGTATGCCTGCCCATGGTAACACCTGCTGGGCCATTATTCTTTGGTAGGCGCTGGAAATTATTTCCTAGGAGTGTCTTGCATTGACCTCTGACCTGCCCAGCATAGCCCTGATAGCCCTGATGACGTGCTTGTTACATCCTTTTAGCCAATCAGTTGATCATTCAACATCTCCAGAGCTCTGGCTCTGTAGTGAGCGCTGCGCCAGCACAACAGTTAGTTTTAGGTCACAGTCAGGGCCGGACTGGGAACCAAAACCGGCCCTGGCAAAGAGCTCAGCCGGGCCCCTCTGGGAGCGGCCGAGCTGTCTGCCAGGGCCAGTTTCGGCCGATTTATTTACAGAGTCCGATTTTGCAGCTATGCTGCAAAAACGGCCCTGTAACAAAAACGGCCCCAGGGGCCCAAAATCGGCCCCCACCCTAGAGGCCCACCGGGGAAAGCCCAGTGCCCGCTACGGCCAGTCCGGCCATGGTCACAGTTAAGTGAAAGGGTGGGGGTGGAGGTGGACTTGTATTTCACTGTTTGCACCACAGTTCAGCTTTGAGGAGGCGGGGGTCGGTCTTGGCGCTAATGTAGGACTGGCAGAAATGAGTGTGACCCAAAAAGGTCAGAAAGACCGGCAGCATAAACACATAAGGGAAATTAGGTCGCATTAGCTTTGGGATACTTTCAGGCCTTAAATTGAAACTTTCCTCCATGACTTAGCACTGCACGAAGAAACACAAACATTCCTGAGAGACAGAGACAGCCGCGGCATTTCTCTAAACCCTTTTTCAAGTTAATTCATTTTTTTATCCACTGTGCGAGGAATAACTGTGGCTGCAGCTACTGTGTGGGATTACAGTATTACAGTAAATTGTTTATTTGCTTTTAATTTATTTCTGAAATGAGAGCTCCTTGCTTCAGAGGAGGTAGTTTGCTCTCTCAGCTGTGGATAGTCAGCGCGTGTGGATAGTCAGCGTGCACCACAGAGGAACTGACAATATCTGTAATTTATCATGAAAGTAGACAGATCTTTCATGCCGTCGTTGGCCAGCTCACTGAAAGTGCACAGGTGCACTCATCTAAATTCTAAATGTTGTTATGGCTAGTGACCGTGTTTTCAATTTGTAACAGCAGCAGCTCACTAATATTACTGCAAGTAATCTCTCTGACACCACTCCCATTTCTCATATGTGATTTCATGTTTTGATCTAACAGAAAAGTTTTTTTGTTGAATGCATAAAACACACACACAATTTGTCTTCCAAATGTCTGTAATAGACTCTCACACATTGTATTGTGTTTACTTATTTTGGCGTATACATACATATAACTAAACTTCTAACAACCGTGTGCACTGTCTATTCAAATAAATGTGGAAAAATACTAGTTGCGACACCTTTTTTTGCTTGCGACAAAAATAAATACAGATATATACAGATAAAATGGCATAAAAATAAATATGGATAAATACAGATGGAAATGTTAAAAAAATAAATACCATAAAACTGGGAGCCCTAATTATAATAGTAAATTAGTTTGCCTATGTTTTTAAGAAGAGGTGTATGTGAATAGTAGTGTGGTAATCCCGAAGTTCCAAAGACGTCTTTTTTCCAACTTCAGGTAACAATTGAAAGAAATGTGAAGAACCTTAGGAAAGCATTGAGAGCACATCATTACCATTTCATTTTCCAAAAGGAATGTATTGTTAGCATTGCCAGTCTGTAAACTAATAAATACCACCAGAATGTGTTGTTAATTGTTGGCTTTTGTAGGATACATACATGTGGACCTTCACATCTTTCTTAAGTCCTTCTACCACACTGAATAGGCAGAGACACCACCTGCTTTCATTTTGTGTATGGGGTTCTCTAACTCCTCCATGACCATCTACCTTGACTTGATAAATTACACACAGAACCTAAAGTTTCAATGTTTTATGATCATATTTTCAACAAATTTGTAGATTTTTGGGCATCACGTGTGTATTCCTCTGTAGTACTATTGAATCATAAGGTTTTACAATTGTTAATTGATTGTTGTTGAACTGGACCACTCTGCCGGTCAAACCAGATTTTTTCCCTTACTTTGCTGAACCGATCTTTGCTGGCATTAGGACTTTGTGCACTTTTTCACTGCTAACCGGTGGTAAAGTGTTTGCGCTCTCTAAAAATTGGTATATACTTCGTTGGTACATTTATTTACTTATGCTTTCATAGAAAATGGTCCTAAATCTAGGAAGGGCCTCTAAATTAAATGCTACCAGTGGGCTGCAGCACTCATTCAACCACCCACTAAAGTATCACTCTCAAACGTACCTACAGGCCGTCCCTCCTGTCTGTCTGTGCAGTATTGAAACTGCCATTTACACTTTGCAAATAAACCCTTTCCGAGTCCTAATACTTCCTTTTTTGTTTAAAAGTATAACTCACCCCCCTCCAAGTCCACTCCTTTAAATAGTAATTTAAAATCTTTTTTAATGGTAAAGTTGGATTTTAAGTTACTATTCTGAAAATGCCAATTTTAGAAATTTAAAATTTTCCTGTCAAAATCAAATGTGCCTTTCTGCCAGTGTCCAGGGTGACATGACTTTGAAATTCTCTCCTGTAGTGGGTTGTTGATTACTTCCAGACGTATGGACAAAATGCTTGTGGTGTGGAGATGATGGGTCTTCCTAGCTTCAAAGAATCAAGCCTGCATCATACACCAAGAAACCTGACATCAGGCCTGCCCTTGCCTTTGTCACCCTACACGTTTGAAGTCAAACCCAGGGTAAGAACTGCCCAGAACCAGTTTCGTCATTAGTCCCAGGACTTCTCCCACACAAGGTTTGCATCAGGTATAAAAGTAACTGTTAGAAATAGGGGTCTCTAGTTGGCAGAGGTAGGTACCTTTGTCCAAATTGGGACACTTGCTCCTAGTCAGGTTAAGGGGGATACACACTTTAGATAACTCCTGTTCACCCCCTGGGTAGCTTGGCACGAGCAGACAGACTTGCCCCCAAGGCAATGTGTAATGTATTTGTACTAAAAGAACACAGTAATAACACCACAAATAGACACCACACCAGTTTAAGAAAAATAAAGCATCTTTATCTAAACTCAACTAGACCAAAACAACAAATATCCAACATACATGTAATAAGAATATGACTTTAAAAATGGTGCAAGCAACTGGGTCCATGAAAACTATGAATGTGTGATTTCTCACAAAGGGCCTGTAGATGTGTCAACATTCATAAGGCCAAATGGCTGCAGAAAGGTGAAACATAGAAAAACAAAAAGATGCATCAGTTCCTGAGACCATGGAGAGGCGATGCAACAGTTCTGTTGCAGGCAGAAGAAATGATGCGTCGAATCCAGTCCGTAGGGGGAAGTGATGCGTCGACTTCAAGACGGTTCTGGTCTGCGGTTAGTGTGTTGGGAAAACTTTCGCACAGGTACGATGCATGGAAATCCGGGATGTGTCGGTGATCGAGGCGGCGGCGCTGCATTGGTTTCTTCAGCTGCGATCCCTCGATGGGTCGGTTCTTGGGGCGGCGGCAGGTGCTGTGTCGGTTATGGCAGCAGCGCGGAGATGCCTGGAGATTCTACTTGCACATCGGGGCTGCGTCGAAAAAACAACTGCAAGAAGAGCAATGCATCAATGTCTTCAATTCTTTAGGGTTCTTCCAGCTTTCGGCAGCAAGCACAAACTCCAGAGGCCCAGAACTGGAACAGGCACCTCCTGGCACGTTAGAACACCCAGTAGCAGAGTTCAGGGAAGCTGCGTGTGAAGTCTTTGGGTCCCTGAGACTTCAGAAGAGGAGGCCAGCACACACAGGCCCTTGGAGATCTTCAAGCAGGTTCAAAGCAAAGTTCCAGCCTTTGTCCTTTCCTAGGCAGAAACAGCAACTGCAAGTCAACACCACACAGCACATAGCAAAGGGGCAGCACTCCTCCTCACAGCTCTTCAGCTCTTCTCCTTGGCAAAGGTTCCTCTTGAGTTCAGAAGTGATCTAACAGTGAATGCACATCCCCAGCCCCTGTCACTCCAAAACCAGACAGTCAATACACAATCAGACTGAGGCACACAGAATTGTTAAACAAGAAAATGCCTACTTTCTATAAGTGGCATTTTCAAACACACAATTTAAAAACCATTGTGGGAGGCTGGCTCAGTATATAATGTATCCTTATGTAAGTAGACACCTTGCACTGATCCAGACAATCCTTATGGTGATTTTAGTGGTCTTAGACAACCTTAGAAAGCTCTCTAAGTGGTTTCTGTGGAAGGCAGCCTTCAGGCTTTGTCCAGAAGGAGTGTAAAGCAACTTGTTTCACCAGAACACAATCTTATAGGTATAGATTAAATGAAAAAGAACCACACAGTGAATTTATAAAAATATGTATTTATTATAAGGCACTTACTAAGACATACAGATATCTCCTAGCCAGAGATATACACAATGCACACAATACTTTTCAAGAGAAAAAGATAAGTAGCACAGAATACACTGTGATCCCGAGGGGAAGAGAAAACCATATACTAAAATAGTGGTATGCAAACCAACACTTGAGTCAAGTCAATACGCAGAGGATGTAGAAGTGCTGTGGACCCAAGGAACCACCTATGGTGAGTACCTAGGAGCCCCACCGAGGTCATGTGCAATGTAGGAACACAACCGCGTTCTCCGTACAAATCAACGTGTAAGTCGCAATTGCAATTTTAAAGAAAGAGGACCCTTCCCAGGAGACCCTGAAGAGACCCTGTGGAAGACAAAACGTTGGAGAGCCACTGCACCCATAGATACCATTGAACCAGATTACCTGCACCAGGGAAGCCAGGGGCATAGCTGTGAAGTGGTGTCAGAAACAGTCGTCAAACTCAATGGGAAACTTCAGGAAGATGCAGCTGCTGAAGCCGGTGAAAGTGTCCAGTGAAACCCAAAGGTGGATTCAAGAATTTAAGAACCTGCAAGCAGAGTAGACAGAGTCTATGGCACTCAGGAGTGACCAGGAGGCACGAAAGACGAATGCCCACTGATATCGGGTGTTGCAAAGAAGCTGGCTGTGACCTTGAAACTGCAGCTGTGAGGTCCAGGCGATGCTGTGGATGACAGCAGCTGGATACAATCTGTCCCATGTCAGATGTCGAGAGTTGAGGGGACAGTGTCCGTCTGGAGCACCAACATGCCTTGGCAACTGCAACCAACTTGGAAGTTGAAGAAGGTGCAATGTCCAGACCTGCAGGGTCCAGAAGACTCACCACAAGCAGGGGAGTCAGGGCAGGCCCCGGGCATTCAGGGGAACCCAAAGAATTCAAAGGTGACCCTCGACAGGACCCACAGGCTGGAGGCACTGGAGTCGCAAAAGGACCTCGAGCAGCTCATCAAAGAAGCAGGCCCATCGTACAAGCGATGCAGTGTGGTAGAAGGTTCTGGTAACTGGAGATGCTTGAAGTTGGGCTTACTTGGAGCCCGCAGATCTTGATGTATCGAAGCAAACAAGCCTTTGCAACGGCAAGTCGATGAGGTGCACAGGGGTATGGTTCTTGCGGCTCCGACGAGGGATACTGGCCTCAAACTTGGTGAGAGGACAGGGCAGGCCTTGAGGGATGTGAAGAACCACAACCTGTGTTGCTGAGCCTTTCAAAGTCCATGGGAGCCCAGGATCAGCAGACCAATCAGCTAAGTTGTGGTGCCTCCAGATGCAGGGAAGTGACTCCTTCAATTCAAGGGAGATTCCTTCAGGTGTCTTGGATGCCCGCAGGCCTTGGAAGGTTTCCTATAAGGAGCACAGGCATGGACGTTGAAGCAGGCGAGCAGGGCAAAGATATCAGGAGCAGCAGGAATCTTCCAGGTTGCAGCCTTGATGCCCAGAGCGAAGTCCAGCGAAGTCCAGAGTGCCCAGATGGTCGAAGTTGAAGTGTGTCTGAATTGAATCATGTCCCAGGATGAATCTAGGTACCCACCCATAGGTAAGCCCTTAAGTACCCTAAGAAAAGGGTTGGGAGGTTTCAGGGTTCTTTTCAAGATGAGTGGTTGGACAGTGGGGAGGATACTCACATGTCCTTTGTCCAGTTTCATGCCAGAGCAGGAGCTAACTGCTCCTTGAGCTGGTTTGAAATGTACTATGCAAGGAGGGCACGAAATGTGCCCTTCAAGCAGATTGAGTGGTGTTGGCAAGCGCTCCCATCCAGCCTCAATACACTAAACCCTGCCTGGGAGGTGGTCACACCTCCCAGTGACAGGATACTTATTGTTCTGCTTGAGGCCTAACAGAGGGCCTTTACAGTGCTTGGAATTATACCTCCCACACCGTTTATGGTGCATGGATATGTTTCCAACATGTGTGATACCAAACGTGATAGAGTTTGTTACAGCCAGTTTTGAGATGGCCATTGCGTAATGACGCGGTGCCACTCTATATGTTATATGGCTGTCTCACTTGCAACCCGGGCAAATGGACTTCAAAGGCTGAAGTGTTAGGCATGCAGGGGCACCCTAACACTTAGAACCAAGCCCTGTGCCTTCATGATTGAAAATAATTTCAAAAAGGGGGTGGTGATGGACAGAGTATCTGAGTTAATCAGAACACTCCTACCCAGTCAACAGATCAGGGCTTGATCCATCACCGTTTTTAGCTCACTGCACCATCCCAGTTCAGAACCTGGCTATATGCAAATTAGTCTGTCCCTGGCCCAGTGCATCATGGGAACAGGGCAGACCAAACTACCAAGCCAATTCTTCACTGGAAAGGAAACAAGCTTCCGGGGACCGGTTTCTGGCATTACAGCCGTCTTCGGCCCGGCTTGCTTGAATCCTGATGGTGCAGTGAGCAAGGGACTCATGTCTGAGCATACCCTTCCACACTCATGGTGGCCAAAATAATTTCAAAAAGGGGGTGGTGATGGACAGAGTATCTGAGTTAATCAGAACACTCCTACCCAGTCAACAGATCAGGGCTTGATCCATCACCGTTTTTTAGCTCACTGCACCATCCCAGTTCAGAACCTGGCTATATGCAAATTAGTCTGTCCCTGGCCCAGTGCATCATGGGAACAGGGCAGACCAAACTACCAAGCCAATTCTTCACTGGAAAGGAAACAAGCTTCCGGGGACCGGTTTCTGGCATTACAGCTGTCTTCGGCCCGGCTTGCTTGAATCCTGATGGTGCAGTGAGCAAGGGACTCATGTCTGAGCATACCCTTCCACACTCATGGTGGCCAAAATAATTTCAAAAAGGGGGTGGTGATGGACAGAGTATCTGAGTTAATCAGAACACTCCTACCCAGTCAACAGATCAGGGCTTGATCCATCACCGTTTTTTAGCTCACTGCACCATCCCAGTTCAGAACCTGGCTATATGCAAATTAGTCTGTCCCTGGCCCAGTGCATCATGGGAACAGGGCTGGGTGAGAGTACTCTGCTTAATTCAGAGACTCTGTCCATCACCACCCCTTGTTGTAAATAATTTTGTCCACCCTAAGCGTGGAAGGGTATACTCAGATGTGAGTCCCTTGCTCATTGCACCATCAGGATTCAAGCAAGCCGGGCCGAAGACGGCTGAAATGCCAGAAACCGGTCCCCGGAAGCTTGTTTCCTTCCCAGTGTAAGAATTGGCTTTTGTAGTCTGGTCTGCCCTGTTCCCATGATGCACTGTAATTTTTAAGCACATATAATAAACAAATAATAACCCGCTCCACTGTAGTCAGGTGTCGCAGCACACCCTATGGGCATTCGGCCTATAGGGTGGGACCCCGATGATGAAGCATGTCACCAACTAGGTTGGTGAGTGAGGGGTCTTCTAAAAGGACAAGCATTGTCCGGTAACGGGTTGGGGCACACAGTGCTAACCTTGACATCAACACTAGGAATTGTCTAATTGCTACTTTCCTCTCCTATAGGGGGGACTCCTCCATTGTTGCTACCACTTTAGAAATAGACAGAGAAATCGCGCTGGCTGAGCGACGCGCCGAGCGACGGTTATCTGTCGAACTCCTCAAATATAGGTCTTCATCTTTGGATCCAACACAATTAGTTACCTCACCACATAACAGCATACAAATAGAAAATGTGGAGCATGAGCTATCTAGCATCGAGAGTATTCCTCTAATTCTGCAGGATAGATCTCTCATAACTCCTACCAATGATATAAACAGTGATACAAATATAAATGTCCCACCTTCCTTATCTAACTCATTAGTAGAGATGGAAGTAACTTCAGATACGCATTCCCCGATAGTAGCTACTGTCCAAAAAGAAAATAAACGCAGTAAAAGGCAACAAGGAGCCCAACACTCACCACCAAAAAAAAGAAGGATGAAGGGTGGGGACAGACAAGTGGGTAAATGTCCAAAAATACCTTTACCATCAACCGATCTAACAAGGGATGTATCAACAGATCCAGTGAGGGATGTATCATCTGGTTCTATGAAAAGCTTTCTCCCAGAAGGTTCGTCCTTAAAAGGTCTAATGGAGGCTATGGAACACCTCTTAAAATCCCTCTTGCTACCGCTCACAGAGAGAGTTAAGAGGTTGGGTGATCAAATGAACCGCCTATTGGAAGTCTCCAAGTTAAACGAAGTGGCCTCAAAGCAACCTACTTCTCAGTTAAACCGTCCACCAACTAAGTGTCCCATACAGAGACCAACCAGGCCCCGCGGGGAGTGCCCCACATCCAACCCAGGGATCGCCCAGACTGCTCCTTCTAAATCGGAGCTGCCTCAACAGCAACACAGAGAGAAAACCCAAACAGGTTCTTTAAAGTTCCCTACAGCCAAAAGTACTGTACCAACTAAGGCTTCCACAACATACTCGGCACATTATAATAGCAGACACTACGTAGACCTACCCCCTGAGGCATCAAATTACGTCATCATTTTGACCGGAGTCCCAGTTTTGGCAGAAGGAAGTATAGAACCCTATGCTAACCTTAAAAACAAAACCATTTATTGGCTACGCAATAACAGATCTCTCCCACCACATATAAATGGAGACATAGTGTCTGTCAGACGATGTAACTGGGTGGGCCCCCTACCAAAAGATATCGAGGGGGATGTTGTGATAATTAATTTTAGGGACCATAGAGTAATTACTCACATTAGTGACTGGTTCCCAGGGAGTGGTGAAGGCAGCATTTCATCCCGCAATCTGAGCTATTTCTATCCTAAAGCTCTGCTGACCCCACAAAATTTTCCATCAACCCTGAATAGATTCAATTCCTCGCAAACCCTCTGTCGCTATTCCCAAATTATAACATCAAGACCCGGCGCTACTAATCTTCCCCCATTCTTCCCTCCCCAATGTTCCAACAGGCCCCTTTTCCCTCTTGTTAGCAGGTACCATCAGATAAACTCAAACGGATGATGGAATATTCCCTTACACAATCCATTTGATCCCCTTTCTGGTCTAGATGAAAATGAATGACTGGTGCTATCTGATTCCCAAATTGGATGTACTTACGACCAATCAACTAATCGAACAACAATCCATGAGGTTACTACTGCTACATCTATTCCTAATAGTAGGGCATTTGAGCCCCCCCAATTAACATCGGGGGATAATTCTTTACCACAACCAGATTCGTCTTCTAGTATAGGGGACCATCTTGTGCCTTCGCAGCCTTTTACAATGGAAAAAATTGTAGGTGTTCCCATGGTTGATGGGGTTATTGGACATACTATTAATAATAGGGACATGGGAGGCTTAAAACAAACTGATACCCACTTAAGAATGATATTCTGGAATGTGGCAGGACTACGTTCAAAGATTGATTTACCCTCTTGGCTTTCTGAAATACGGCAACATAATATTCTTTGCTTCCAAGAAACTTGGCTGACCACCTCTCTTCATCTTCAAGGTTATAAAACGTATAATTCCTTTGCTCAACCCTCTACCTTTGGCAGAGCGAAAGGTGGTCTAGCAATTTACATTTCTAATGATTTCCCAAGTGTGGGCATAAAGGATTTAATCCATGCCCCTAACTTCCAAGTTCTTAAAATAACACCTAATAAAAAAAACGTGTATTACATAGTTAACTTCTATAATAATCAACCAGGCCCCAAGGGGAGTGCCCCACATCCAGCCCAGGGATCGCCCAGACTGCTCCTTCTAGATCGGAGCTGCCTCAACAGCAACACAGAGAGAAAACCCAAACAGGTTCTTTAAAGTTCCCTACAGCCAAAAGTACTGTACCAACTAAGGCTTCCACAACATACTCAAGCCGTACTCCCGGTCCTGGAAGAAATTTTCCTGCTCCTACTGGTACAACGGGAAAACTCTAAGTGTAAACCCTTTAATTTGATCTGGGGAGGGGACTTCAATGTTAGCCTATGTAAGGATTATGGCTCAAAAAAATGTGGAATTGTGGATGAGGGTGGGTTCAACTTAACCCACTTTCCACATTCTAGTACAGGGAACCGTCTAACGGAGATCCTACTTAACTTGGAACTTGGATTTGCAAATGAGCTTGTAGCTCCTCCAGTAGCTTTTTCCCCAACATTTAATGGTAGAGGTCTCTCAAACCTAATTGATTTTATCCTAGTTTCTCAAATTTTGAAAGTGCAAATGCATTGTTTTTGTACTGGAACTAACCCCAATAGTGACCATTTTCCTAACACCATGACTATCTTAGTACCCAATTCGCGTAAGCGGGGCAATCCACCCACTTTATTAACCCAAGAAGCATTGAGGGTGGACAAATTGAATGGCTATACTGTAAAATGGGAAAATACTGATCCAGTTGAAACCACAGCTAGAGTCCTTAGACGTACACTCCCACAGGTGGAAATATGTCTTAATCCTGATTCTGCTCCAAAGCAAATACTATCTAGTTTTCTTGTTATTACCAACACAATTAAAAACGAACTTCTACGTAAGTCTAAGGGTAACAAGAAACCTAAAAAGGGCTGGTTTAATCCTGCACCCAGGAGTGCCTATTCTCTCCTAAAGAAAGCACTTCGCAGGGATGTCAGAGTTTTACCAGAGATCACTAAACTGAGAAGGGAGTACAACCAGGCATTGAAAAACTGCAAACTAGAGATTAAAAAAGGCTTATGGGATAAACTGCACCAGAGCTGTGTCTTGAAGGATACTACCACATTTTGGCAAACTGTTAAAACTCCCTTTTTAACAGATCCGAACTCAATCCCCCGAATTGAGGTGGCAGTGGACGAAAGCGCTTGGGTCTCCCATTTTTCAAAGATTTTTGAGCTTACAGATGGTTCCATATTGGAACACATCGATCCACCAGTTAGAAGTAACCTTAGCTTTGCCCATGAGGAAGTAGTTTGTGCCCTGATGTCATCTAAATGCGGGAAAGCTCCAGGCCCCGATGGGGTTCCAGTCGACATTTTTAAACATAATCTAGATCTATGGTCCCCAATCCTTACTAGGGTCTTTGAAGCAGCAACTAAAATAAGCCCAATTAATTAATGGAAAACCTCAATTATGCTCCCCATATTTAAAAAAGGGGATCGTAATAATCCTGCCTGCTATAGACCCATCTCCTTACTGGATGCAACCGGAAAGGTTGCAGGGCGCCTAGTGCTTCAAAGACTTCTAAGCTGGGCTGCAAACAACCAAATATTGTCAGACCTACAGTATGGATTTCGTGAGGGTTTGGGGACGGTAGAACAGGCGCTAAACCTTTCCCTATTAATGGGTAAATATGTGGGGGCAAAGAAGGGAAAGCTGCATCTGGCCTACGTCGACCTGTCGGCAGCGTTCGACTGTGTTTCTCATGGCAAGCTGTGGCAAACTCTTCTTAATATAGGCGTAGATCCCCCATTAGTCTACTTTATGCAAGACCTTTACTCAGACGCATCAGCTAAAGTACGATATGGTCCTGGCGGGGAGCTTACCAAACCATTTGCTGTGGTGAAGGGAGTCAGACAGGGTTGTGTCTTGGCTCCCTTCCTCTTCAATGTCTACACAAATGGTCTGGAGGCATCAATGTTAGAAGGAAGCCAGGACCTTCCCATGATTGACCGCCGTCCAATTCCGCGCTGCTTTACGCGGATGACGCGGTCATCATGGCGCAGACTCGCCGTCAGTTGCAATCCCTCTTAAATAGATATTGCCACTTTATGGCAAGCTTAGATCTCAAGGTCAACATAAAGAAAACATTTGTTATGCATGTGGGAAAAAGTACAAGGCAACCAAAAGATATTTTTATCAATAACACTAAGCTAGATTGCACAAACTCATACCCCTATCTGGGAATCCTGATCGACAATAAATCAAACTGGCGACCGGCTATACAAACAAGAAAATTGTCTTTCCTCAGAACCACTACAGCTTTGGTAACATTCGCACGGAATCTGGGACTGCGCCCTTCTCGGGAGATGCTCCAGATATACCAAGCAAAATGCTGTTCAGTGGCATTATATGGAGCAGGGATATGGGGTTTTGTCGCCACCGATAGCATTAAAAAGGTGGAAAATCGTTATTTAAGATACCTTCTGGCCATCCCTAAAAGTTCCCCGACTTACGGCTGCCACCTGGAATTAGGTTTGGATTATTTATCTGATATCATTGCTATCCAACCAATCCTACTATGGCAGCGCATATGGCAAACAGATGAATGCAAATTGACCCGCTCCCTGATCACTGACTGCTTAGCTTTAGAAAATTGGAAGAGTATAACATGGTTGGCCTATGTCTGTAACTTTTTGATAGATATAAATCTAGAATCCTATTTTCTACATCCAGAATCTATTGTGGAAATATCCCGACTAAATCTGAAAACTCTATGTTTATCACATCTTCGTGAGCTTCGACTGACTAAAGAGATCTCAAAGGCCTCAAATGTTCATCTTTTAGCAGTTCAGAGTTCTTATGGGATTCAGCCTTATCTCTTACTTTCTATTTCAGACTACGAGAAATATTTACTGACACGGTTTCGTTTCAATATTTTCCATCGACTAGTAACATTCCCTAAGAAAAATGACTGGTCTGCCAACCTTCCTCCCTGCCCTTGCGACGAACAGTCTGAGCAATCACTTCTGCATGTTACCTTTTTTGTAGTCTTTACGAACATCCACGGAGACAATGGATTACACCTTTAATAAAATATATGGGATTGCGCCGTTGTCGTCCGGCATTTCTAGCCTTACAATGTCTAGACACAGAAATCTCCATTAAACCTATAGCCTGTTTTTTAAAATCCTGCATTAAATATCGTAAAGATTATGATTAATTACATATATAAGGATTTGTTGTACTGCCACCTAACAATATCAGAGACTATAGTGTGTATGGTTTCTTAGTTCCAATACCTATACATTACGCTCCTAGTAATCTGTTCCTTAAGATACCTATTTTAAATGTATAAAGCTGTTTTTGCTATATAGCATTTTTTTATGTACCTATCATGTAATATTTTAAATGGTTTTTATTATGTACAATATGCTTGCTATTTTTGTACTTTTATGGATATGTTTTCTCTGTCCGAATAAAGTTTTAACTAACTGACTCCAAGGGTCATTCATCTATTGTTTGAGCTATAGCGAGATAACAAGCTACCAGAGGCCTGTCCTGCATCTTCCCAGTGGTCCAGCACCAATTGGACCTACATGGATCTGCCTGAGCCCTACTGCTGGCCTCTTCTGGTGTAAGTCCTGATCACCATGAGGTGCCCCCCAAGTCCATAACCTGTGGTTGGCATCAGAGAGCACTCCATCTGCCTTAACATCACAAGTCCTGAGATCCAGGTGAAGATCCAGAGGTTTTTGGGCTCTTCTAAACTGCGAATGGGCTCCTCATGTCACCTGACGACCATCCGTAGCACAGTGGCATGCAAATCTCTAGCAACAACCTGCTCATCATGTCAGCCCTGAGAGCCAGTGCCAAAAGTAACAGTACGTGTCAACTGTCAACACAAAGTTCCAGCAACAAACAACTTCTTTCGCTAAATAGCTACCTTGAGTGACGCCCAACCTGCTCCTCACATTAACAATGGTCTTCTCTCATTAACCGGCAACACATAGCTCCACTGCAGCTTACCTTGTGGACTTGAACTTAGAGAAGGTAAAGTCTTCAGCGGGACAAACCTGGTCCCTATATTCGACCTGTGCTTCATCAGCGTCAACTTGGTACTTTTCCTCAGTCCAACACAACCAGATAACCGCATTTGGTGCTTTGTGTTTTTGGGTGCTATTTTCGCCATAAATTACAAAGTTCATAACTTTGGTTGTACAGATTGGATTTTTGTCACGTTTGTGTAATTATACTCATTAGAATTTACTATATTTTTTAATATGGCTCTAGGATTTTTTGTGTGTAACGTTTTCACTTTATTGCTGATGGGGTGCTGCATAAGCCTTTAAACCTTAGTCCTAAATTAAGCCTGACTGCTTTAGTGCAAAGCTACTGAGGGTAAAGCACAAGTTTATTTAGTGACGTGTGGCCCTGGCAAAGATACCCTTTATTACTTTTGTGGGGATCACACCCTCTTAATTACTAACCCAATTCCTTACAATTGCAGTCTGTAGTCTTCCAATTCAACTTTTTACTCTTTAGGTCCATGCTGCATTCATCTCCCTCAGAGTCTTTCAGTAATGGTACTTTACTCTGTATATGTGGACTGAAGCAAAAAAACATCATTACAAGTTGAGACCGAATTAGTGCATGTAACGAAAAAAGCAAGTGCAACATAAATCTATCGACTTAAAAAAAAACACAATCCAGTAACAGATTTGAAATGGTGTGCTATATTATTCAGGGTTATATAGATTAAATAAAATGCTAATACTATACATTTTCATTTCAATTATAAGAAGAGGACTATTACAGTGAGATTTTAACTCCCCGAGGATGAGATTGGTGATCTTAAATGCATGGAAAAACAAAGAATAATTTCACTGGAGACTGAAACAAACTACAAACAAAAACTCTGTAATCTAAAGCTTATTAAACTGTGATTAAGTACTGAGAAACGTTTTAAAAATTAACAAAATAAATAGTCTGATAAAGTGGTTTAAATTGTGTGTGAGTGCACTGTAGGTTGTGTGCACCCATATCCAACATGATGTAACACCACATTATTTAAACTTGTGCTGAACTCAGAGCTATTCGAAACACTCTTTTATGATATACAAGCCCTCATGTACAAAGCTATTTCTGGCTCAGAAAGGCTCAAATTCTTCTTTGCGACCACAAAATGGCATTTTTGTATTCACAAACCTAAACTGTGATTCCCGAATCGCAGTATGGGTTTGGAAATACATACCGAATCAGTGCTTGGAAAGGACGTCTTAAGAGCATCCCTTCCAGAGACCGATTCCTTAAAGAATGTGTTAATGTTTTGCGACTGAAATCCAAAATCCAAAGGAGGTGGTAAGAAATTCGTAAACAGTCAGGGCCCCCAAATGGAAATAAATAAATAAATGAAAGTACAATCTTTTTTTTACATATGGGCAATAATGTTTAGGAAAACGCATATATGTCACATATGTTTCACAATGGGATTACAACATATTTCCAAACTCTTTAAAACTATAGATGAGGACTTTCTAATTCAACAATTATGTTATACATTGCAGATATAGGACTCATAGTTTAAGTTGTTTAACTTACGTCATTGATAGGCTTGACTGGACAGATGTATGCATCCGGCCTGAAGAATCCACTAATATTCCTTCTGACTGATTGCACTTGAAAGGTTAAGCAGAACTACACACAAGGGATTCTGAACCACATCGGGCCTCTTTGAGTGTGTCTTAAATTTGTAGGGCCTTATTTATGAGGTTGGATTTTATGATTTGGATTTTGGTTGACTATCAGATCGCCTTTCCGCCGTTCGTGTTGAGGAGTCCATAATATGGAATAAACGGACTTTGGATGCATACCAACTGGGATACTTGGAGACTGAGGTGGTTTTATCTAACCCCTCTTTGAACATTGGATTACTCGCCAATGAAGACATAATGTCAAGAACCTCTGAATAAATACTGATTTTTGGAGGACTGATTATCTGCACACAAGATCGTGGAATTAAGTATTCAACTTTCAGCCCTGAGGAAGCCCCTGTGGGTGAAACGCGTTGGCTGTATGGTTCAAGAATAAAGATGATCTTCTACAAATACAAGTCTCCATAAAATATCTTCGCCATTTGTGTGCATACTACATGCGGTTTAATGTGCGCCTCTCTGAGCCAGTATAGTGTAAATCTTATTTATGAGGCCTTGCATCACTTTTACACTGCCAGTGCGTCACTTTTTGTGACGCACCAGCAGTGTAAAAAATGCGCCCTGTTGCGTCATATTTACAAAGTGACGCATCTAAGTAGATGCGTAACTTTGTAAACCCCTGCGCCACATTATACCTGCGCCAGTTATAATGTATGCAGGGGGGGGCATTCCGATGCAAGAAAGGGCCGTAGAAGTGATGCAGTGAAATCTATGAGATTTCACTTTGCCACTTATAGGACGCAAATGTGCCAATATCTTACGCCTGATGCAGGCAGAATTAACATGGGACCAACCCATGTGTAATGACCTATTGCTGGAATTGCATCACTTTTGTGACACACTCCAGCAATGCGTCATTTTTGCGCCTTCAGATACATCAGAAATACTGACGTATCTGTAACTCCTTGCGCCATGATGCGTCATACTGTAAATATGACGCATTATTGGTGTCACAAGGAGGGCGCAATGAAAAGTGACGCATCTCTTTTTTCTCGCAGCGATGCCTCACTTTTCATGAATGAGGCCCGTAGTCATTATACTGTGCAGTAATAACATCACCCTATCTGTAGGTGTGGTAATCACCAAAGATTTAGGGGTTTTGAATTTTAGGGCCTTATTATGAGTCACCCGTTTAAAATGAGTGATAAAAATGGACCGGTATTACTGATAAAGTGTGGTATTATCACCCAATTTCTGGGAATTTTGGAGTTTTGGGACTAGACAGGGAAATAACACATAGCACCTGAAATTACCAGGCTGATTGACACTTATTTTTCCTGATTTCCATAACATCTTCCAACTGGTGGAATCTATGACTGGAAAGCAGGTGGTATTACCTAGTGCAGTATTACCGAATGCAAACTTCCACATTGTGTGCTTCTTGTAATCATCTTGAGCGGCATTATGCTATACCATTATGGAGGTGAAAACAGAATATTGATAATTTCTCCCATTTCAACAGCACTATCAGCTCAACACATTATTTTTAATTCAGTTATTAAAGGGGTTCCTCGTTGCCAAGTCAAGTAGGTACCGTTTTTGATTCTGAATCAACCATTTTTAGGTCGAAGCACGACCTGCATTCAATGCGTAAGCATTGAAGCAGTGTGCTTCGACAACTATTGTGATCACTTTTTGGGAATGTGGACACGACTCAGACGCGCGCTTTTGCAGTCTCAGTTTTGACCGCGGGAGCGCGCGTCTGAGCCGCGCTTGCGCAGACGAACTCCCAGCCCCTGCACATACACAGACACAGCCAGCCCCCACCCCTCTGCACGCACGCACACACAGACGCTGCCGCCTCCCACCCCCCTGCACACACACAGACACGCACGCATACACACGCCGCCACCCTCTACCCTTCCCCCCCCCCACACCGACCCCCTTACAACTAAGGCTTACTCACCGCATCGCCGCCACTCCGTCCTGACTTCTGCAGCCACCGCGGGGCATCAACTCGTGGGTGCGGGCTTCGCGGAAAACGGAAGTCCCGCCCCACGACAGGCGTGACGCTCCTGAACTTCCGTTTTCAGGATGCGCATGCTCGCAGCTTATTAGACCCAGGGACGGGTGTGCCTTGAGAGAGTGCAGGCGCTACTTTCTTCTCCGTTACTCTGCTGGTAGCTCCTGTCCACATGGAAAGCCCTCGTTTTACAGGCCTGGCAACGCTGGCAATCCGAGGTACAAGTAAGGAGGCGCGCTCACTGGACGATTAAAATCAGGTGGCTTTTTCTTTCCATTCACGCGGCTCAATTGCTAAATTGCCGCGATGTACTAATTTTGATATTGAGTCGCAGTTTATTTTTTGCTTCCAAGCTCTTAATTAATCGACTTTCGATGTGAAAAGTTTTTTGAGCAGGGTTTGAAAAAGTGATTGAATAGTTTAATTCATACGGTTATTTTAATAATCACTGACCTCTTGAGTTCCACAGCAGAGTACTGAAAGGGTCCTGCCTGCAGGTCTTTAAATAAAAAGTTTAACAGATTTTATTTACTGGTTTTTAAACAGCTGTCACGTGGAAACGTTGAAACGTGAATGGCGGATGGCTTTAACCCCAGTCTTTGATACTTGAAGTGAGATTTAATTGTTCAACATTCGCACGGGATTTTTGATTGAAATTGGAGTGTTATTACCAGATTTCAGACTTGATCTCCATGAGTAATCCCGTATTGGAATGTTAACGCTGTTACAAATATTTCAAAAGATCTAGGGCATTTAAGGTTTCTGGCTACACATTTTAGTTTATTGGCTACCCCGACACTCCACTTTAGCCACAAGTTAGAATTTTTTTTTATCTTGACTCAAAAATGTGTACTGTGGATTTGTACTGTGTGTGCAAGTACTCCCTAGGCAATTATAAAAAAAAAGCATGGCTACAAACATTGGAAGATGATTTTTTTTACAGTTTCGTTTTATTTAATTAAAATTAAAATCACATGCAAATTTATTGTTTTTAATTTGAATCAGGAGTTAGTGATCCAAAGAGTAGTAAGTATCTTCTCCATTGATTTCCATGGTACATGATGTCAGCCCTCTGCGCAGTCTGGAGCTGTCTACAGTGCAGATATTACATAGAATAACATTGACCCATTGTTTCCTGTCATTGGGTCACAATTGTCTTTTGTGAATGGAGGATCTGAGAATTATGTACTGTGTTGATGTGGCATTTCCCATGTATTTTCACCGAGTAATATATTTCTAAACCGTTGTTTTGTTTTATTTGTGGAACAACATGAAAAAGAAACTTTCAGATGAGTCAATCTTTAGTTAAAAGTTGTTGAAGTATTATTCCCTTTAAAAAAATATATATATATTATTCCCTTTTTAGGTCGAGCTCAGCAATGCGAAGCATTGCATCTAGCTCGACAACTTATGTCGCCCGTCTCCTGGGAATCTGAGACAGGGGTCGGGCACGCGCGGCGATTGGTTTCTGTGGACGCGCACGTCCAGGCCGGCGCCGTGCCCATCCCCTGCCTCAGATTCCCAGCAAGTCAGCACACAGACACAGCACGCACACGCACACACACGTACACACACACACACACACACACACGCACCCCCCTCCCACCCCACTCACGGGCTCACTCGGACACACACAGCCCCCTGACCCCACTCACCGGGTCTCTTGGGCTCCTCACGTACCGCGGTGGTGGCGGCTGCACGGATTGGTAGGCGGCGGGGGCAGGCACCGGCAATGTGCCTCGAGCCCCCTCCGCTTCTCTCCCCAGACTCCTGGTTTATTTTTATTGCCATCTCTTCGTCAGGCGAAAGACCGACCCGCCTTTGTCCCAGGAGCGTCCCTGCCACGGAAAGCTTAAAGAGCTTTCAAGCACGTTTTTGCGACGTGGCCCCTCCTCCCCACCACTGAGGGTAAACAGGAAGTGTAGGAATGCTGGGGGACGTAGTCCCGCTCCAGCAGAAGGCAAGTTTATGCCCGGGGAGCTTTAAACGCTTTTAATCACGTTGTTGCGGCATGCCCCCTTTGTGCCCTGTGCCACGACAACCTTACATCGATTTTAATTGCGTTGGTGCGGCATGCCCCCTCCTATCAGCCACCAAGGGCAAACCGGAAGTGCAGGAATGATCGGGGGGCCACCTCCATCCACCTTCTTGGGCAGCGAGGTGCCCCTTTCAGCAATACATCACTGGGGAAAAGAGGCGGCGCTGAGAGGTGAGTGCGGGGACGATTAGAGTCAGAGCATAACTTGTATTAAACTCCCTGGGGAGCACCTTCCACACCCCTTGAAAATGCAGTTGCCAGCAACCTCAGCTGGGCATCCCTCCTGGTGGGCATCTCCTCCACCATGTGCCCGCCAGCTCCCGCGGCGTGCCCTCTACCCACATCCCATGCCTCTCACTCTTAGTGCTCAGTGAAGGATGCGGACCCGCCCCTCGCTTTGCCGTCACCCTTGGGATGGTATGTGTGTGGCGCTTCAGACCACGGCAGCCTCTGGGAGTTGTGCTAGGGACCCTGGGAGCACTTCTAGGCTGCCAACCTGCACGCATCGGATGCCCTGCAACGGCTCTTTGTACGATATGCGGCGCTACATGCAGCTCTTGTCCTGCTTTAACCTTGTCTGTCACACGGATGCTGAAACTGTCGCCCTGTCTCGTTATCGCGCCCCACACCTCAATGCTATTGCGTACCTATCCGAAACATGTCACTTTAGTGCTCGCTCGAGTCCCAGCGTCTGAGCATTGTGATCTGGAAGCCCTTGCAGCCTGGGACTGGACGCTGGCTGCCTGGAGCGACAGCACGAGAATACCCGCTGCTTGTTTTATAGGCTAGCCAGTAAATATTATAGCTCTTTACTAGGAGGTGCTACAAAAAGGCAAATGGAATGCAAGTTCTGACAAGCACACGGGGTACAGATATACGGAATACGAGCAAGCCACTGGTCACTTCCTTAAACCACAGCGCTATGTGTGCACAATGATGTTAGCGCTATAGTATAGATATATACAATAATTACTATACCACGCAGGGGGGAACAGCCAGAGGCCACATCTGCCCGATCGTTCCCGGACACTTCTGCAATATTTTAGAGGCAGCAATGTAAAGAGGTGTGTGTTTGTGTGCGCCTGGTACGTGACTTTTTACATCTCCATGGCACTTTCACTTTACCAAACCGCGGCGCTATGGGTGCGCAATGATGTACATTGCGGTGCTTTATATTCTGGTTTGATAGCTGAGCGTACTAGTGTGCCTACGAACTGCAGGAATATGTGCCAAACCCAATAGTCACAGGCTTAAATTTGTGCTAGTCCGCTTGGTTTATCAGTCTCCCAATGTTGATAAATCATTTGTAATTAATCGGACACAGCACTTAACCTTCCAGTGCTCAACACACATATATATCCTTTACACTTGCCATCTCGCCATTGTGTGTTTGTGTGCGCCTGGTACGTGACTTTTTACATCTCCTTGGCGCTTTCACTTTACCAAACAGCGGTGCTATGTGTGTGCGCAATGAACACTGCACTCAATGCAACATACACTCCAAACAATACCACTCAGTGCCACATAATTACACACCAC
Organism: Lissotriton helveticus; assembly: GCF_964261635.1. Classification (NCBI taxonomy): domain Eukaryota; kingdom Metazoa; phylum Chordata; class Amphibia; order Caudata; family Salamandridae; genus Lissotriton; species Lissotriton helveticus. Next base: position 230,753,977 of record NC_136072.1, on the reverse strand, counting down.
ACAATTACACTCTACTGAATACAACATACACTCCACACAATACCACTCAGTGCCACATAATTACACGCCAGATAATTACACTGCACTCAATGCAACATACACTCCAATTACCACTCAGTGCCACATAATTACACGCCACATAATTACACTGCACTCAATGCAACATACACTCCAAATACCACTCAGTGCCACATAATTAAACACCACATATTTACACTCTACTGAATGCAACACACACTCCACGCAATACTACTCAGTGCCACATAATTATATGCTACATAATTACACTACACTTAATGCAACATACACTCCAAATACCACTCAGTGCCAAATATTTACACGCAACATAATTACACTGCACTCAATGCAACATACACTCCAAATACCACTCAGTGTCACATATTTAAACACCACATAATTACACTGCACTCAATGCAACCTACACTCCAAATACCACTCAGTGCCACATTATTATATGCTACATAATTACACTGCACTCAATGCAACATACACTCCAATCAGTGCCACATAATTACACGCCACACAATTACACTCTACTGAATACCTCATACACTCCACACAATACCACTCAGTGCCACATAATTACACACCACATAATTACACTGCACTCAATGCAACATACACTCCAAACAATACCACTCAGTGGCCACATAATTACTCGCCACATAATTACACTCTACTGAATGCAACACACACTCCTCATAATACCTCTCAGTGCCACATAATTACATGCAACATAATTACACTACTGAATGCAACACACACTCCACACAATACCACTCAGTGCCACATAATTAAATGCTACATAATTACACTGCACTCAATGCAACATACACTCCAAACAATACCACTCAGTGCCACATAATTACACACCACACAATTACACTCTACTGAATACAACATAGCCTCCACACAATACCACTCAGTGCCACAAAATTACACGCCACATAATTACACTGCACTCAATGCAACATACACTCCAAACAATACCACTCAGTGCCACATAATTACACACCACACAATTACACTCTACTGAATACAACATACACTCCACACAATACCACTCAGTGCCACAAAATTATATGCTACATAATAACACTGCACTCAATGCAACATACACTCCAAATACCACTCAGTGCCACATAATTACACGCCACATAATTACACTATCTATCGATCGCCCTCACTCTATCTATTGCCCTCACTCTATCGCCCTCACTCTATCGCCCTCACTCTATCGATCTATCGCCCTCACTCTATCTGTCTATTGCCCTCACTCTATCACTCTCACTCTATCTATCGAGCCTCACTCTATCGCCCTCACTCTCACCCTCACTCTATCGCCCTCACTCTATCTATCGCCCTCTATCTATCGCCCTCACTCTATCTATCTATCGACCTCAGTCTATCTGTCTATCTATCGCCCTCACTCTGTCTATCGCACTCACTCTATCGCCATCACTCTATCTATCTATCACCCTCACTCTATCTGTCTATCTATCGCCCTCTATCTATCTATCGCCATCCCTCGATCTATCTATCGCCCTCCCTCCCTCTATCTATCTATCGCCCTCTCTCTATCTATCGCCCTCCTTCTATCTATCGGACTCACTCTATCTATCTATTGCACTCACTCTATCTATTGCATCACCACAGCTTCACTCAGCACCACCACAGCATCACTCAGGGTCACCACAACATCACTATACGCTACCACAGCATCACTGAACGCCACAGCATCACTCGTCGCCACCACAACATCACTCCGTGCCACCACAGCATCAATCTGTGCAACCATTCAACAACAACTGGTTCAAATATGTTCTCTCAATGTTTCAAGCTTTATTACAAATGTCATAAAAAGATGTTAATATTTCACTTCTGTTCTTGGATTTTCTTCACAATAAAATACACTGAACATAATCTTCACAAAAGTTATTTACAAAAGTTTAAGCTATTGCCATTCTAAATTACAATAACTTTTATTTAAGTATTAATTATTTTAAAAAATTAAAAGCCATTGTTATTTGTAATATCAATACATCTAAGTCACGTAAATACAACACATATTGCATTACAAATGCTATAGGTTTCACATTTGCGAAAGTTATAACTATTGGCATTGTAAATGACAAAGCTATTAATTTTGCTATTTTCAAAACCAACACATAAACAAAAAAATTGTCATTTACAATACCAATAGCTCAAACTTTCCTAATGCGAGACCTATTGCATTGCAAATGCTTGTTTAAGTGAGGGATCATATTTTCTGGAAATGTTGCAGTTGTTAAATATGTTCATCCAGGTTAAGTGCCAATCTAGCAGAGGCACACTTTAATGTTCTAACATTATCAACGTTAAGGTTGATAAAGAGCTATTTTTTTTTTTTTTGTCATCTGCCCTTGTTAAATGCTTGACTGTTTTTTTCCATCCAGAGATTAGACACGCAGGCTAGGCAACCAGTATATTTTTTTGCATTGAAGAGCATTGTACCACTGTCTCAGACCACAAATGGTTTTGCCCAGACTGGTGCTGCTGACAACCAGGAAGGATAATTAATTACTGGAATTGTTGAGGAAGTGCTTCAAGAGATTTCATTCATGATGTAGCAGAGACAATGCACAGCTGCTTGCTTAGCTTATACCATTAGCACTCTTTGACAAAAAAGATGCGTAAATCTAAATAATTTGTGGTTACGTGACTTGAGAATCTTCAAGCAGACGAAAATGCATTTGACATTCACTAAACCAAGTGAAAAAAACGGAAGTGATTTGGCGATGTAGAGAGAACAATTGTTCCACATTTATGTTAGGAAATCTTGTACCTTGTAGAAGTTGCATCAGATTCAAGGTCGGTTGAATTATTCAGGAAACGAGATAAAAGAGATAAAAGCTGTGTTTGCAACTGGATAAATGAATAAGTGAACGTGAGCAAAATAAAAATTCTGAGCCTTTTTGATGCTGTGATTCGTTAGTGAAGATAACAGGTAATTTGTATAGTTTGTTGATGTGAAGGTATACTCCGCTTCACCATTCATTTAGAAATTATCTGGCAATTTGCCATAAGAACACAATTCAATAACTCCATAATCATATCTAACACCTAATATTTTGCTTCAAATATACTTTTAAATGGGGACTAACATGCAGAAAATGTGTTTGAGAAATTTTGTATGCATTTGCTTTTGCGGACTTGTTGTTAGACAGCATGTTGGTATTATCGCATAGCATTACCATGCATGTGTGATAAAGCAGCACCGCATTACTTTAAATGAGAGAAAATAGTTAGCATTCAATAAACTGTACCAGTTCTGAGATTACATTTTCAGAAACGGGGGGTACCATGACTCTCCCTTAAAATCCGTCCTTTGGAAAGCATGAAGTAATTCTTAGAATGCAGCTTTTGCATACGCCACTCAACATTTCTCACATATTGGACATCTAAAAGGCAGAATACAGCAACAAACTTCAATGTATCATTAGTTATTGATAGTGTCTTTGAGCTCGGAAAGAGTAGTAAAAGATGCTGTACGATGGTACAACGCATGCCTGTACCACGTGGTCTCAACCACACCCGCGTCTTTGCCACGATTGGCTTCACCATGCAATTTCGTGGTAAAGACATGAATGGTAAAGGTACATGTGTGGTAAAGATCACACCCTTGCCAGTCTGCCCTGATCCTTTAAACTTCGCCCTAGTCCTGAAAACTGTCCCTTTTTCATGCTCGCTGTGATCACTAAAGGCTGACTCCCAAGGCCTACAAACAACCTTGACCCCAGCCCCCCACCCATCCATGTTGAGCCTTAAAACCAGATCTCTACCCCTTAAAATCACCCTGACACTGACCCAGCCCCCCTCAACCTGAGACCTAAAACTGCCCCAAACCCTGAAAACTGTCCCTTCCCCTGCCCTGCCCTGAGCCCTAAAAACTGACCTCATGCCCTAAAAACTAGCCTGACTCCAGCTCCCGCCCTTAAAACGGACCCCAACCCCTGAAAACAACCTGACCCCTGCCCTGAGCCCTAATCCTGCCCCCTGCCCTATAAACAACACTGACTACCCCAGATCCCTAAAAAATAACCCCACCCTTAAAAACTACCCCCTCACCCACCAAGACCCGGCCCAGTCCCACTTACCTCACAGCGTCCTCTCCCTATCCTTACTCTACCTGTCTTCCTGTGCCTGCCAATTCTCTCTGCATACATACTGCGCATTGCCTTAATCATGCATCTGCGTTATTAAGGCATATGCTTGATTAAGGCAAGCGTGGTTCGGCTTGCGGAGTAGCGGTACCCGTGGGTCTGCCCTCGTTGTTAAGGCTGTTTCCCAGTAAAAGAGCAAAGGTGAGAATCAAAATTCTTTTAGACTGAACTCATGGAGTATAGGCAAGATGGCCGCTGACAGGCCGTAGGGAGCAGTCACACCTTCTCCCTCGCCCATGGACTTGTGAAATGCGGCTGTGCAATGCTGCTGCTTGACCGTGGAGGATGCTGTATCTACTCAATTTGGCTCAGCACTTCCTGAATTGGCTGTCTACTAGTGAAATTAAGCTACCACGCCTGCAATTCGTGTCTCTGATCAGTGGAGCAAAGAAATATCGTTTCTGTCCTGATCGGTGCGACTTGTTGCAAGCCATGGCGCCGACAGGACCAAATCCGCATAAGGATGAGAAAGATAAAGACAAGGACGTGGATAAACCTTCCTCAGTGATCCCGGAGTGTCGGCCCCTAACCTGAGAGCAACGGTACAAACCCAGAGGTGCATCGGAAAAAACTCCGTTGAGCCCCGAGAAGGTATGAACAGTGAGAAACCAAAGGGAAAAAAAGATAAGGGGACTGTTGGAAGAAAAGGTACCAAGACACGCTATAACGGGGAGGATTTAGCAAAAGAAAATAACCTGCGCCAGCCTACCTTGTACGAGTCGTTTCCTGCTACACCCGCACCAAATCTGGAGCTGTCATTGGGGCCCATCGGGAGACGGGTAGGGGAAAGACCGACCAGAGACAATTTAAGGTGTGATAAAGGCCGCTTTATTGGTTACAGGTGCATCTTAACAAACCGCATCCTTGGCCTTTGCCGTACAAAACTAGTCCTAACTAATTAAACACATACCTGCTCAACCCCCACCCCCACCCCTAAAAGTTCCCCCGCAACAACATATACATATTTGCCAATTACCCCAACGCCTGCCTCAACTGTTTTAAAACTCCTGCCACTGTACACTCCCTCACCCTCTGTTCATGAAACGTCATTCCTCCTATCCTACCCCCCTAACTAGGAAAAGCGCCATCACAAAACTATTTCCAGCACCTGCCCCCAGCGACATCATACCGTCAACCTAACCAACACACCTGCTCCCAACAAAACCCCTCCAGGAAAACTCCCTTGGAATCGGAAAAAAAAACCAAGCACCCTCCCCCACCATAATCTACCTCCTGGGGCGGGCGGGTGGGCCAACAACTTCCTAAGCTCGGCTGCTGGGTCACTGTCACCAAAATGGTGCCCAGTGACCCAAAATGGCCGTAATTATACCCTCCCAGCCCAAAAGGAGCCCAACCAGCCCAAGGAGCCCAACCAGCCCAAACCTCCTTCCTGTCCCCCAGTCAATGTCTTCCCCCTCCCTTCCTCCCGGGGCCCCAAACTTCCGCGGGGGAACGAGCCTCCCTCCGGTCGTCCACCCCCGCAAAGCCCCATTCTCTGGGAAAGCCGGCGCCATGCTCAGGATCTCGGGCAGGCAAGGAGAGCCGAGCGACTACAGCGCAGATGAGCAGAGAGAGATCCAGGCCGCGGATGCCGATGGACGGATGAAAGCTGAGGGGACCTCGCGGCTTGCTGTTCTTTCCACGGAGCAACCTGCTGCGCAGATCGATGGAGGTGCAGACCCCCTGCCCGATCAACAGAATCACTGTTCAGGATACCTGCACAAACAGTGTTGACTCGAACAATATCTCTGGTGCGGGCGGCATGTTGATCAGTGATGCAAGTGACGGGGGCCCCATAGCGCAGATTTGCCTATGACAAGCGATGTATTGAACAATATTCATGATACAAGTGCAGGCGCGCAGGCTAATGAGATGGCTAATAATAGTGGGGCCAGGGATATAGGAAACTTTACGATGGAGAAAACAACGCAGCCAAAGGAAAATGCAGCCACAGGAAAAAACATGAGGGTACCCATTAAGTATACAGATCCTGTGCCTAGAGCGGATCCTGTTTCTTCAATACCGGGATCTCCTAGCGACGATTGCTTCTTCTCGGTGAACGAAGATGATGGCGAGGACGAGTCAGGCTCACAGTCAACAGCAGAGGAGAGCGACACAGGAGACTCAGAGAAGGAATCTGATTCATCTGCCGTGGGAAGCACTGCAGTTCATAGGGCCTACATTCACCGAAAATCTAAAATACCAAAAGTAGATCTTGTACTAAGTCAAAAACGACAGGGAGCCCGTCACAACCAGAGGTGGCTAAACAACTGGACTGGGACTATTCTGCTACCTCCTCAGGAAGGGGAAGGAAGTAATCTACGTCATTCTCACTCCCCCAGTCCAACACAGACCACCACCATGGACTTGCTATACACTACCTTAAAACAGAGGCAAGGGGAGGCCAGATCTGAAAACCGAAGGGCCAAGCAAGGCTTTTCTGACGTTTCCATGTCGTCTTAAAGTGGTGGTAAATGGTCAAGTTGGATGTATGACGTTACAACGCATACTTTTACTCCGCGTACCATTACAACGCGGTATTTACAACGAATACCGTTACAACGCATAGCGCTTTGGGGTGCTGGATAGTGGTAAGTATAATTTACTATTCTAACTCCAGTCCCCGTGGACCCTAGGGAAGGTGTTGGATAGTAAATTAAACTTACCTCTTATCCTAGAGCGCCCCCCAGCGCAATGCGTTGTAATGCCATGCGTTGTAATGCCCGCGTTGTAATGGTAGTGCGGAGTAAAAGTTGCGTCGTAACGGGTGTATACCGGTCAAGTTAGGTTTTTTTTCTCTGAAATCAAGGCCCAGGCATACCTAACTGAGTTAAAAGAAAAAGGGGACCATAATAATATGACTGTCACTTTGAGGCAGACAATGCAAAAAGATCACTAGTAGTTACAAGAAAATATGAACCGAAATGAGCAATATTACTGTAATTCTGTTATGTTTATTAGATCAAGTATCAGCACTAGCACTAGCACCAGCACCAGCATAGCACTAGGATTAGAGTAGGATATATTTGGGAGGGGAAGGGGACGGGACTCCCTGGGGCTCTAGCGGGGAGGTGGGTCCTGATGGAGGGGTATCGGGGGGGTTAGGGGAGGGGACAGGTAAAGGGTACGGCACAACTGAGCAACATTTTTTTATACAGGGAAAAGGCACAAATCTGAGTACGCAGACCACACATAATGCTGAATCACACTTGGCTGTAGCACTGGAGGCAGGGAACAAAAAAAAATCTCTAAAACAATGTTGTTTGGATAACTGGTTAGGGCAGTCACCGGATGTTTTTTAATGGGTACTCAAATAGTCACACTGAATGTGTGTGGGCTGAATGATCGCCTCAAAAGACAGCGGGTGGCTACTTTACTGAGAACTATGTGTGTAGATTTTGTGTGTCTCCAGGAAACGCACATCGAGGGGGCAAAAGGGTATCTGTTGGAACAGTTAGGATTTCACTTGCTCGCATATTCAAAACAGGGGGCTAGGAACAGAGGAGTGGCTATATTATCAAAACGCAAGGGTATTACAATAGGGAAGAAACTTGAAGATCAATGGGGCAGATGGGTACTGATGGAATGTCTAATTGGCGGTGATTGGGTTACTCTGGGGTCAATTTATGGCTCAACAGAAGACGATCCGGAGATTTTTGATTTTCTGGATTTGGAACTGGCCACATGGTCCCCATGTACTTTTCTGGCAGGGGATTTTAACATTAATAGGGCAGGGGGATTGGCGTTGGATTCCAGGGGGAAATATCAGGGCCGGAAAAAGAGAGTTTGCCAAGCAATCCTTAGTCTTGCAAGGAATAATGCACTGACAGATGTATGGGGAAGTTTAAAACCTAAGGATCAAGGCTTTACTTACTACTCGGCCCCACACAAGGTTGTGTCAGGTTGGATTACTTTTTTGTATCAAACTCTCTTTTATCCAAATTAAAAATTGAAAGGCTCCCCCGGGTCGTTTCCGACCATAATCCTCTGATTTTAACCTTAGGCATAGCAACAAGATGTAGGCTGGAGCGGGTGTGGACTTTCAAGAGGGGGTTGCTGAAAGATGATAATTACATCCGGGATATGACACAATGGATTAAAAGTTTCTTGGAGATTAATTGGGGTAGCACTGCACCAGGAATTGTTTGGGATGCCTTTAAGGCGGGTGTTAGAGGGGAGACAGTAAGCCTTAGCACCTTTAAACAGAAGCAAGAGCGTTTAAAAATGGCAGAATTAACCAGGGCGCTACTAAATGCTGAAGAGGAGTTGACTCACTGAATGATAACAGGGGCACTGCTAGACCAGGTACTTATTAAAGTAGCTAAGGCAAAGGCGGAGGCAGATGAAAACATAGCCACTAAAGCTGCTAACAGCTTCCTAGCAAACAGGGAGCGGTGCTACGTGTTTAGTGAATCTGTGGGCCGTACTCTAGCGGTTCGTGCTAGACAGAAAATAGCTACAGGTGAGGTGAAGGAAATCAAGGACACTGCTGGGCGGTTCTTCACAGATTCTGAAGGGATATGTGAAGTTTTTAGACAATTCTACATCACACTATATGATGAGGTGCAAGCAAAGGACCCCTTTGAAATTCAGGCATACTTACAGGATATCCCGGTGTCTACTCTTTTTGAGGAGGATGGGAAGAGACTAGACGCACCCCTGGACCCAGAAGAGATTATGGCCGCCCTCTTAAGTCTTCCCTCTGGTAAAGCTGCAGGGCCAGACCAGATTCCAATTGAATTTTTCAAAACCTTCTGGGATATAATTAGACAGGATTTAATCACTACAATACAGCAGGCACAATCAGGGGCATCTATACCAGTTACCTGGGCAGGGGCAGACATAGTGATCATTCTAAAGAAAGGAAAGCCACCTACAGAACCAGGATCATACAGGCCAATTACTCTCATGAATGCGGACTCGAAGATTTTTTCCAAAGCATTGGCTCTTAGGTTTGCAAAGATAATAGGTACATTGGTGAGTATTAATCAACATGGCTTTATCCCAGGGAGAGGCACCACGCACCATACACGTAAGGTCATTACACTATTCGATGACTTGGAAGTCTCAGGAGATCCGATGGCAGTGATGCTACTAGATGCTGAGAAGGCTTTTGATCAAAGCAATACAAGTATTGTACACAGCCCATACAGCCCGAATACGAGTAAATGCAGTATATACAATGCCCTTTCAGATCAAGCGAGGCACAAGGCAGGGCTGTTCGTGTTCTCCACTCCTATTTGCCATGTATATGGACCCATTAATTAGAAGAATGGACCTGAATGACAGCATTCCCCCATTAGACACCCATAGGGGTCATTGCAAAATCTTGGCATATGCTGATAACGTGGCAATCCTTACCCCAGATCCCATAGAGGCTATAAGACAGGTGAAGGCAGAAGCCTTGTATTTTGGCCAGGTCTCAGGATATGCCTTGAACACTTCTAAGACACAAATCATTAAGAATGGGAATGTAGAATGCTATGACTCTTGGGTGGCTCAATCAGGAGTTTATCTAGGGGTAACCATTACCGCGGATTTGGATAGTTTAGTGGAAGTAAATATAACACCAATAATCACCAAAGCTAAGAAAGATCTGGATAGACTGTACAATCTTCACCTCTCCATCGTAGGGCACACCAATATCATTAAGATGATCCTCCTCCCGAAGTTCCTTTATTTATTTAGGGCAATCCCGCTCATGTTTGAAGCAAATGTGGTTTAATATTATGAAACACTTGATAAATAGATTTGTTTGGGCACATGGCAAGACCAGAAGGGCACTGAGGTACATGTCACTCCAGAAGGAGAGAGGAGGGTGGGCCTTACCCGACTTAAAGCTGTACTACTGGGTAGCAGCCCTGCAATACATGACAGGTTGATTGGGGGAGCGGAGGTGGAAGGACAGGATGCGTTAGGAACTATAGCTATTTATGCTTTGGTTTTGGGTGCTGAGGCGGAGAACACCTTTTTGAAATATACTGATCCTAGTTACCTCAAAAGGACTAAATTTAAAACGGTGATTGCAGCACACAATATCTGGAAGGCCTTCATGAAAAAGTTTGGCCTGGGGAGGTACAATGCGTACACTAGATTGAACGGTAATCCTACACTCCCTCGGGATATATTCTCAGATGCTGTGTTCGCAGAATGGGGGAGGCAGGGAATAACAAAGTTGGGAGATTTGATGGGGGCACAGGGAATGATGCAATTCTCTGATATCCAGACAGCATATGGTTTAGACTCTAGGATTTTTTTTTAATTTTTACAAATTAGAAGTTTCATGGCGGTGAAAAAAGGAAGCCTGGCGGGGTTTGGAATAAATCCAATCTTGGAAGTCATTCATGGTGGAGCAGATTGTACAATAAAAAGATTCTATGCCGAATTGATTGAATATAAGCAAGATGACTTGGACAAATGTGAAGACAAATGGACACATAAGTTAGGTATAGGGCAGGAATACTTTCATGTGTCATTAGACCTGGGGCAGAAAATTCTATGTTTAGCGACCCTTCGGGCACAGCACTATAAAACACTCTATTCATTATATTACACACCTGCAAGGATTGCGAAATGGGGAGGGACATCTGGAATTAAATGCCCTCGATGTGACAGCCTTGAGGCTGATATAGTACATATCTTCACTATATGCCCACATCTACATTCAACACGGGATGCTATAGAAACCTTCCTCAAAAGGTCGCTGAGAATAGAAATTACATTAACACCATCAATAATCTTGCTTGGGGTAAATGATGACGATAGGCAGGCACAATTCGGCTATTTCATACTTGTAGCTATGGCAGTTCTGCGGCTGTGCATCGCATCGGCATGGCTTGATCGACTTCCACTAACCTTTCATCAATGGCTAGCTAAACTTCTGTCGGCCTATAACCTTGAGAAAGCAATCTATGCAAGGAGGGGCAAAAGGGGAAGGAAACTAGGATTACAAATATGGGAATCCATAAAAAGATGGAAGGAAAACAATCCTAGTTAGCTTTGTTTATTTATTATTGGAAAGAAATATGGAATGAATATGTGTATTTAACACCTTAAAATAATAGTTTTTTTCTATATAATATGCCTCAGTTTATGTATGTTTATGTATATGTATATATATGTACTCTGGTTTTAATACGTTTTTTTTTCTTTTCTGTATCCCATTTTTTTGATTTGCTGTGCCCTGTACAAAAAAGGGGGAACAATTCCTCAATTTAAAAAAAAAAAACACAGACTGAACTCATCCTTCCTCTGTATTCTTCTAACTGTTGCTCTCAGTCTGGCATAGCAACCTTCAACTGTTATTGATGTACCTTGCTCTTGACCAAGCCTAAGGCTTGATAATCCTCTCAAACCAAACACCAAAGCAGAATTGTGACAATCATGTTTCCTTGGACTGCCTGCTGCTATCGGCGTTTCAATGCTTGTGCCACAATTATACAAGCACTGGCATAGCCAATACCAGTGTGCAATGCTAGAGAGGGCGAAGGGTGGTGGGAAGCAATGAGAGAGAAAGCAGGGAGAGAAAGAGCAGGAAAGGGGAGGACAGAAGAGTACCACATGAGTGCAGGCATGTGTAGCAGGCAGAAAGAGTGTGGGAGGTGTGAGCAGAAGGAACAGGAGGACACTAGTGAGCTTCAAACCATGGATACAAAAGAAAGCAGGGAGTGGAAAACAAGGAGGCGGACATGGATGTAAAATAATTCCTCATGCCTTGCAATACAATTGCACCATAGGAAGGGGGAGGACAGATAATAACAGTCAATATCATGTGGACTGATCTAAGATCGGCAATATCTCAAGCAAAGACCTGAAATAGGCAGAAGCAAATAAGCCAATGAATCAAGAGGGCTGACCCAATGCCCACTCTAAGTATAATTGAACTAGGGAACTTTTTAGAGTGCACTTTGCCTAACTATAATGACTAGTACCATAAAATAGATTATAAAAAATGAATTACTAAATGATTCCACTATTATTTAAACTTCAGTAAGTGTTAAGTACTATACACAGAAAGTACATAAAACATATTGTAATTGTGCAGCACTAACCTCCTAAATAAATACAAAGAAGATTCACAAAGTACAGGCTCCCTTGCTGGGAATTCTACCTGCAGTGAGGTGCCTGCTGTTGTTTTGGGCCCTCTGGAGACTGCGTGAAGCTGGGAGCTGGAAGCACGACGCAAAGAGGAAGAAGCGTGTCATCGCCGCAGCAGTTGCCGTCGCATCACCGAAGAAGCATGCTGCATCACCGGAGAAGCGCGCCACCGCCACAGAGTTCGCAGTTGCATCACCAGAGAGGCGTGTCGCAGGAACTGGCGTGGCTCCAAAGTTAATCGATTTTGCCGCATGGCCGTCGGGTGTGCACGCATTGCATCCATGTTGTCGCATCGCATCAAAGACTCCATTTTGTCGCATCGCACCGGATCGACGCATCGCATTGAGGCACCAAATTGTCGCAATGTAACCAGAACACAGTAAGAAACCGACGCATCACCTCCTCTCCAATAAGGAACTGACACATCTCCTCCCCTGTAGTAAGGAACCAACACATCACCTCCCCCGATGCAAGGAACCGACGCATCACCTTCCCTGCGACCCTTTAGTTTGTTTTACTTGATGCATCCAAGGTACTTTGAGAGTAAAGTGTTGCATTTACCATCTACATTGAACTAAGCTATTTATACCATTTTAAAGTAATATTTTTGATATTGCATTGTGGATTTTTGTTGTTTGGTCTTGTGTTTAGTCTAGTAAAGATTATTTATTTTCCTAAACTGATGTGGTGTCCATTTGTAGTGTTTTCACTGTATTACTGTATGTGTTCACAAATGCTTTACACACTGCCTCTGAGATAAACCTGTCTGCTCGTGCCAAGCTACCAAGGGGGTGAGCAGGGGTTATTTTAGGAGTGTATCACCCTTTCTCTGACTAGAGCAAGGGTCCCTATTTGGACAAAGGTGCAAACCATTGCCAACCAGAGACCCCTTGTCTAACACATATGTGCTGTGACAATCAGGAGACAGACACATACTAAAGAGATTGCAAGTACAAATATAGTAAATAATAGAAAAAATTTTCCCATAGTGCTAATAAGATTAACATAAGCAGTTCAGATAAAAACAGTATCACTTGCATATTGCTAAAATGCGCGCCCTAAGTAATTTGCCTAAATTTACCTAGCCTAGATATGTGTGTAGAATGTATATGCATATAGCTACGTGTATCTGTAGCTAAGAAACCCCTAGGGAAGAACCATCCCCGTCACCTGATGATTTAGAAGGAAGGACCCCGTCTCTTCTCCGAGGATGACACTACGAAAGGGATGTCCGACTGCTGCGTGTCGAAGATTCAGCATGCAGGACCCCATGTCAGCTTGGAAGGAATTCTCATCTGATTTGTAGGGGGGGAAATAAGGGTCCTTTATACTAGAGTTGTCCCTCTAGGGTTTTTCTAGAATCAATATGTTTTTAAAACAAACATAAATGTTTTGAAAACAATCATGAATGTTTTTCTAAACAAATGCGATCATGCACAGCTGGCTGTTGGACAAGGATGAAAAAAGTGATGACCCTTTTACAGAATAATTATACTGTGTCTGAGGACATGTTTATGTACGTCAGGTAGAGGAATTATGATAGAGTACCAAGAGCATGGTGTCAAAGAGACAGGAGCAAGCAACTAGGTAAAAGGTCACCTGTTTAGAATTGTTATTGTCGTGTGGATGGGACAATGTATGTAAAATGGAACATATGTGACACGACTATCCTAAAGGACATGACAACATCAACTGTTTGAAGGCAGATTGGTAAGGTTAAAAGAATGCCTACAGGAATTTAATATTGCGATTGTAAACTGGACAAGCTTTTCATTAAATGGTGTCTAAATTATCGTATACAGGCACAAGCCAATCTTGCCAAGATACTTCTTCACTGAATACTAGAGTCTCTGCTGTTTTTATATTCAAAAGACCGCAAGATCAAAGACCGGTTGATCTTAAGTCTAGCTTACAAATGTAAAAGATACTGTTACAAGACATTTCATGGAGATGCAACACAACATATCCCAATTAACATTTAAGGTTTGCAAATTAGTAGCATGACATTCAAGAGGAGGTGTCATCAAGTAAAAACTACCACAGAGAGTACCATGGTTGATTGAATATTTACAATCGCAATACCACAATGGAAAGAATGATATTATTTTATTCATATTTTATGTAATGGCTAAAGTCTTGATAAGATTGTAAGGCGAAACGATGCATACCACAGAAATGGCAAAAATCAAATGAATATATAACATCAGAGAAGTGTTGTGCTGCTCCATGAAAAGTATCTCATGATCTAATTCTCAATAGCCACTTTATAACGCGTTTAGAATGCATGCCATTACAACGCGGTCATTACAACGACTGTGTTGTACATCGCATACCATTGCAACTCAAGACATTACAACGACTTGTTGTAAGAGGGTGCTGGATGTTGGAATAGTATAATTTACTATTCCAACTCCAGTCTGAGCAACAGTAGGGAAGGTGTTGGATTTAAAATTCAACACCTTCTGCCCCCTACAGCAAGTCATTGTAATGGCTTGCGTTGTAATTGCATGCAATGCAACAAGGCGGTCGTTGTAATGACTGCGTTGTAATGGCATGCATTGTTTCGCCTGCGGGGTAAATGATGTTTCCCTCTAATTCTACTGTTAATTTAGAAAAACATAACATATGAAATATTTAAATAGAGATATGTTTTCATTATTCAGGATGTGATTGTACATCACTTATTTCAAATCTTAGAGGCTGGCTGCCTGAAAGTGCAAAGAAGTATGGGATTTTCCTTGCATAGTGGTTTATCAGTTTGTGGTGAGGCACAAAGTACCAACAACTACAACTGATTAGGAGGAAATGTACTAGGCCATTGTCTTAGATTTATTTTGTCTCGTTGGCAATTGTGTTTTACTAGTAGCTGATGTTACACCATAAAGCTGATAGAATTAGAAAAAAATTATATAATAGCAGTATAGGATCATCCTCTGTGGATGCAGAGGAAAGAAGAAATAAGGTAGCAATTTGAGAACTACATTAGACAGAAATGAAATCCAGCACAGATATTCAATTAGTCTACCCAATTGTTGGTAAAAACGTTAATAATGTATACATACTGTAAAAATGATAATTATTTACTGAACATTTAATGAAAAGAATTTATTTTTTTTAAAGTTATAATTATAAGCAAGATGTTGGAGCCACTGCTTACACTATGAGCCCTGTGCATAAAAATGTTAGAAAGACTTAGGGGCCTATTACGATGTCTCAGTGTGAGAACCAACCGACCATAGGTTGGTGTTTCCACACCCCCTATTACGATGTGGCCACAGCACAAGCTTCCATATAGGAAATGGGAGATTCTGTGAATCCCTGCACCGCGTGGCACACATCTCACTGTGCCTGCCACACAGCGCAGGGATTTACAAGGGGGCACATTGGTGTCCTCAGGCCCTCAACCGGTGGCCACTGAGGGATGGGGCCCTTCTAGGGGCCCCCTAAGTCACTTTCTGACAGGCTTTCCATGTGGTATAGCTGGATATTGAAAGTCTTTCTGAAACCAACATCATAATCCGACAGTGCAGACGTCGTCCATAAGGGATTTTGTTGTGGTTTCCATCTGCCCACCAGGCTCCTTGAGCCCAACGGAAGCCAGCCGGAATGACTGGCCGGTTTGACTTCTGACCGCCATAATCGTAATACAGTGGTCGGAAGTCAAACCAAGGATGTTGATCAGGAAGCCTCCGACCTGTGGTCGGAGCCTTTCCAACCAACATCCTAATTAAGCGCCATTAGTATTTTAAGTTGCTAATAATCATGTGACATAATTTCCTGCATCTGATGAAAGAAGCTCTAGGGAGTACAGTGTGCTTGAAAGCGTGTACCACTATTAAGACCGCAAACGATGTTGCCCCGACTGGTGCTGTCAACAAAGAGGAAGGGTAAATAATGAATGCAATTGTGGTTCAAGAGATTTCATTCATGTTGTAGCATAATCAGTGCACAACAACTTACAGCTTACACTGTTAACACTTTTTGACAGAGAAGATGTGTGCATCTAAGCTGCAGGTCATTAGTGGCTGCTTGACTAGTGAAAGAGTCATCAAGCACATGAACATTAATTTGACATTCATTCAACCAAGTGAGGAAACTTGAAGTTATTTGGACGTCTAGAGAGGACAATTATTTCCCAGTCATAAAAGAGAATCTTGGGCATTGTTCAAATTGTGTGAGTGTCCTGGTATGTTGCAACATTCATCCAACCAGATAAAAGCAATAGAAGCTATGAGAGTGTTTCAGAAGAATACGTTTTCCTCTATCTTTTATCAATTAGTGTTTGAAACTGGATGATTGGATCAGTGAATATGAGTAATATTAAAATTCAAACTATTTTTGGTGTTGTGATCCAGACGCCCTGTAATTTGTATGCTAGCCTCATTGACTGAGGCCAGTACTGCACAACAGTGGTCTGAATGCGGTATGTGACAATAGACACTGGAAGTACCCTAAAAAATAAATGTGCTGGAGCGCAGAAGGTGAATGAGCAATAAAATTGCCTTTACATTTTGTGTTTATCATGTCACATTTGCTGTGAATTTAAAGACAGAACTCAAATGTCAGGCTATGGTGTCTGACAAATTGCTACTTATTTAGAAACTGGTGTTTACTTTTATTTATATGACTGCAAAGTGAGAGGACTTTTTTAAAGTGGCCTGGGTGACAATCTTGCTTGGGCCCAGGAAGTGAAAGAATGCTGTTTTTGTATGTTTTTTGTAAAACACAGCAACATAAATACTTGTAAATTAACTATACACATTATTTCAAAATATATCATCAAATAGCAAAGAACAAATAAAGTACATCTTTTTGTAATTCTGAGGTGTGATAGAATTAAAGATTTTAATAGGATCAAAACAAATCAAGACGCTTGTCTTGGTGATGCGCAAATGCGAAATATTCGTTGAAAACGGATTTCTACACCTTATCATTTGTGCACTATATTATAGTAAGGTACATGTCTAAGTCAATTTAGTGACCATTTCCACAGAAAATCTGCTGTCTGTAAATGACAGTGTGCTAACACACCAGTGCTCCAATATGCACTACCCCCACATGCTACAACCTAACCACTCTGCGGCTGAATGGGCGTGG
Source organism: Lissotriton helveticus (assembly GCF_964261635.1). Taxonomy (NCBI): domain Eukaryota; kingdom Metazoa; phylum Chordata; class Amphibia; order Caudata; family Salamandridae; genus Lissotriton; species Lissotriton helveticus. The sequence continues at coordinate 230,736,560 of NC_136072.1, read as the reverse complement.
CACTTTCGCTGCACTCATTTTTTTTTTTTGTGTGATGCTTGGATTTTTCAGAATCCCAATTACTTCAGTGATATAACATTGATGGCAGCACCCCCACTCTGAAAATTGTTCCAGCACCACTGTGTGTGACGTGTAGCCCACCCCATCTTCCATCTAGAAATTCACTGCCAATTTACAGTAATAGCGCAAACAAGTCACTGCATTTGTGCACCTAACACCTATCATATTGCCTCAAATGTACTTTTAAATGAAGAATTACATATACAAATTGTGTTATGAAAATTTTCTTAGAATTAGTTGTTGTGGAGTTGTTGTTAGTCAACTTATTATATAACCACACTTTTGTGTTACAGCAACACTTCCTATGTACCAGAGTCAAACTCCATTCTTTCCAAAACGTGAACAAATCAGAGAGTTCAATTTTTACATATGCTGCTCTTCATTTCTCCTGTATTGAACACCTAAAGGAGAGAACTCAGCACCAAAATGGAAAATGTCATTAACTAATGACAGTGATTGTGAGCTGGGAAACAGCAGTAACAGAGCATAGGTGAGTCTCAAAATGCATTTTGGCTGAACTCGTCTCCTTCTATATTCTTCTAACTGTTGCTGTGGGCCTGTCCTAGTGTCCTTCAACTGCTCTTGAGGTACCCTACTCTTCATCAGCCCTAAGGTATACGAACCCTCCCAGCCTACACATCTAAGCAGTAGTGTTATGTTTGAATCTTCATAGACATTGAAAAGGGGTGCATGCGTTTTTTTGCATTGCTTTAATAATAAGCTTGTTGAAACAAGCATTAGCAGAGCCAGTCGATCTCACAATCATATGCCTCCACAGAGGTATTGACTTTGTCAATATTTGTTTTGTTTTGCAAACATAATACACAGCATAAAACATTCAAATATGGTCTTCCGAGTCTCAGCACAAATGCACAAATGCCAATGGCCTTCTTTGAATGTTTTTGTGATTCATTCCAAGATGGTCGAGAAAGATGAATGGGAAAGCACTGGTGTTGACCCTTAAGCCATGGATACAAGAGAAAGCAGGAAATGGGGAGCAAGGAAATGGAGAAGGGCAGGGATTTAAAATAGTACCTCATGAATAGCAATACACACAATAATATGTAATAGCCACTGAGTGAGACTACCTGTAGCCTATGGGATGATCTAAGAATGACAATGTCTTAAGCCAGGTTCTGAACGAGACATAACTAAAAAGTATATGTTTTGTTGGAGGCACCTAAACCTACTGAGATAATGACGACCACAAATGAGATTATAAAAAAAATTCATAATTTTTTTCACTATGATTTAAACTTCAATTAAGTGTCAAATACAATTCTCTGGAAGTACATAAAGCATATTGTAATTATACCACATGTAATTACTAGATACATACATTGAATATTCCCAAAATACAAGAATCCAAATGACTCCGCCAAACAGTACTTCGAAAAATAATATTCCTTGTCAATTTTCAAAGTTAATAGTAAAATACATTCACAGTACAAAAGACGAACAATACAAGATTCCAAAAGAGATGTAACATATTATCGGAACCAGCCTACAAGTGTTTCACTGCCTAGCGGCACTTTTTTTTAAGGAAGATTACAGGGGATAAAAGAATACATAAGGAAAGAATAATACTGGTGATTGTAAACTCGCAAGGTGTCTTAAATTATAGTATAGAAGCACAACTGCAATATCACCAAGATAACACACAAAAAGGCGAAGAGGCAGAAGTTACAAGGAAACTCTGTTGGCCAAAATTGTGTGTCATCCTGGGAGCGAATCCTGGGCCTTACTTGAAGCTTTATTTTCCAATCTCACTTATTTGCCTTCAGTCTTCGTGACATTGTTTTTGTGCCTGTATACCTACAATGTAGATTCTGTTGGATGAAATACCTTCCCCAGTTTACAAATACATTCAAATAAAGGGGAGCAATAAGTTATTACAAAATCTAATCATAGGCTCATCCTATTAAATAAAATAACTACCACATTTTCATAATTCTTCGAAATACTCATCCGTTTATTATTATTCTACATAGATATAAATAGACAATTGATCATAAGTAAAATTAATGAAGTATTTACAGTGAAACCATATATTTTTAAAGACTAGGGCCTCATTTATGAGGCCGCGCGTCACTTTTATGCCGCAGGTGCGTCACTTTTTGTGACGCACCAGTGGCGTAAAAAATGTGCCTTGTTGCGCCATATTTACAAAGTGACGCATCTAGGTAGATGCGTCACTTTGTAAACCCCTGCGCCACATTATACCTGCGCCAAGTATAATGTATGCAAGGGGGCGTATTGACGCAAGAAAGGGTCATGGAAGTGACGCAGTGAAATCTATGAGATTTCATTGCGCCACTTCTAGGACTCAGATGCGTCAGAATCTTACGCCTGCCTCACAGCAGGCGTAAGACTGACGCAGGCCCTTTCACATGGGGCTAGCCCCATGTGAAAGGACACATTGCTGGAGTTGCGTCACTTTTGTGACAAACTCCAGAAATGCGTCACTTTTGCACCTACAGATACGTCATGAATACTGACGTATCTGTAACTCCTTGCGACATGATGTGTCATACTGTAAATATGACGCATCATTGGTGTCGCAAGGAGGGCGCAATGAAAAGTGACGCATCGCTGTTTTCACGCAGCGATGCGTCACTTTTCATAAATGAGGCCCTCGGATTTTATGCAGAGAATAACTTCATTACATTTTATGTGACATGAACGAAGTCAGAGCCGAGGGAAGCCTCAAATTTTATGCAGAGATTAACTCATTTATATTTTTGTGTGACATGAACCAATTTAGATAAACAAAGTCCAGAGCACACAGGAAAATGTATCTTTCTGTGAGGGTAATCACATTTATCAATAAAGATAAGATCGCACACAAATAGTGTTATCTGTTAGTTTTTATCGGTCAAAATGGTACTCCTATCAAAGGAGATCCAAAGAAAATGAAACTAGCCGACACGTGTTTCGTCAAATCGGGCACTCACCCGTGACTCTTCAGGGCTGAAAAAGTGTATCTGGGGGCGGTATCGGGGGACCGGTGATAATTCCAACCCGGTCTTGGTCGGGTTTACATTGAAGTAAGGCCACCTGCGGCCGAAAAATGGTAAAAACGATGCACCAAAGTATAGAATTCACCAAGACGGACGGGTAATGCGTCTTGAAATCAAAGGGGGCTCTATGCCGAACTGTTGGAGAGCTGCACGATCGTTGCCAGATACGGCGCATCGTTTTTACCATTTTTCGGCCGCAGGTGACCTTACTTGAATGTAAACCCGACCAGTACCGGGTTGGAATTATCACCCGTCCCCCAATACCGCCCCCAATTACACTTTTTCAGCCCTGAAGAGTCACGGGTGATTGCCCATTTTGACGAAACACGTGTCGGCTGGTTTCATTTTCTTTGGATCTCCTTTGATAGGAGTACCATTTTGACCGATAAAAACTAACAGATAATACTATTTGTGTGCGATCTTATCTTTATTGACGAATGTGATTACCCTCACAGAAAGATACATTTTCCTGTGTGCTCTGGACTTTGTTTATTTAAACTAGAAGGGAGGGTTCTCCCCGACTCTTTTTTCAGAGGTTTTGGGTTTCCTCTGACCAAGAAGCACCATTCAACTTTAGCATTTCTCTTTACTTTCACTGCTATTTGTTGTGTGCCAACCATTTCTGAACATACAAAACCCCTCGCAGAACTCTTATGAACCAATTTAGAGCCGAGCCAACAGCTGCTTCTTCGCTGTTCATGTTGATCTATTCGTCGCATATTATTATGTATTTTTCAATGTAATAGTCCGTAAATGTTTGTATCAAACAAGGGTTCCCTGTTTAGACTTTTTGAAAGTAAACCCCTAGGTCAGGGAAAAACACAGTGCAATAAACAACCTAGGCGAAAACAATGGATTGCCCACACAATGGTGGTAGGACAAAGACTAGGACTGAACAGCTTCCAATTAAAAACTTAGTTTTATTAAACAATTTATTATATAATTCATAAAGCATAAACATGTATATCACTTAAAAGACAGACAAAAAATTAATGAGAAAACATTTATAAAATTATATTATAAAACCATTTCTAAAAAACTTTGGAAATTACAAAGTAGACATGAGTTAAAAAGAACAACATTTACGGATTCTTTAACAATGAGATATAAGTTGTGTGTCGACGCGCGTTTCGGCGGCCAGCGCCTTTCTCAAGACAGAATTCAATTTTCTGTGAATTAAGAGTATAGTTTAGTATACAGGTTTAAAGAGTCCTATTTCTTTTAACAAGAGAAAAATTAACCGTTAAACATAATTCATTTTGAACAAAATATGCAACATGCCAAAATTATACAAAAATACATCATTTATTCTTTTTAAAAAAGAAAAAAAAATTATGTACCAATATAAAAAGGAAGCTGTGCAGAGTAGCTAAGTCCTATATTTTAATCAATCAAGTACCCTATTGGATAAGGGGTAGAATGAGGGCCTCTGCTTTAAGCCAAAGAATTGGCTTAATTTTAAATAGAAAAGGGTAGTTTAGTTATGATAATTTATCACTTGTAAGAAAGACAACTACACAATTATCAATATCTATTCCTTACCCTATTAATACAGCATAGGCAGGTATTACAGGTCACAAAGAACTCATAAAGATAGTAATATAAAGACACTGATAAATAAGCTATCAAGATTAGAACAACAAGACAATAGTAGGAATGACAGCATAACAAAAATGTTATAAAAGGACTCTATCATTCTAAACATTTGTAGTTATATTTGTGGAGGCTAGACTGGGCTTTCATCCCTAGCATACTTTATAGATTTTTCGACATCATATACGTTGAGTTGATTTAAACTTAAAAATATCATCTTTTTATCAAGGTATTCATAGCTATTTACAATATAACATTTGTTTCTCAAAGTAAGAATCGTGCTTTATGTGAGACTAATGCAATTCTTTTTATTTGATGGCTGTTTCGGGAAACCCGTGATTTTTAACTCAGAGAAAAAAAAAGAAGGTGGATGCTATATTGTGTACCAAGTGTTATCTTAGCTCTTTATGTCATGCTTACCTATAACTGGGACACTATGATCGTGCCGGGCGTTGTCAAAGGGGATTGTGTTTCTGCCAGATACTTGAAGATAGAGATCGGCGTATTAAGAAGATGGAATTCTGCAATATATTATAAGTTCAGAGTTGAAAACACTGCAACTCAACATGGTAACTTATAGTATCTAGATTTAAAGGAGAGCATACCTAAAGAGCAGCAAACTGTGTGACAGATTCCTACTTCTTATTCTGAGATATATTTGATGAATATCTTAGCGGAAGCAAAAACGATGATGGAATTAAATAACCTACAAGAAATATGTAGCACGGTATATATTTGACGCATACATCAGATGGATTGAGATCAAATGCTTCAGGTTACTTAGTATATCGGATATATAGAAGTCCAATTACCTGATTCAAAAGCGCGTGATATCGTCGCCTCCACGAACTATTCTTAACTATGTTTATTGGCCTCGTGATGAAATCAACAATGAGCTATAAGAAGATGAAGGCGCATCTTAGCACTTTATATTTAAACCAAAAACACAGATTGTACTCAATTTGCTGGTAAAGAAAATCTTACCGAAAAAATAAATGATTTGAGCTTGGAACGTTTGATAACGATTCGAATAAGCCGTAATAAAGCTTCAGTATGCAGCGGGCTGGGCTCTATTTAATGTCTTTTATTTCAGAGCGGTACTGAAACCAAAAAGATACGAATTGCTGCATTAGTATATTTTTATCCAAGTAGCAGCATAAATATAGCTTGCTCTCTCTACGAAGTTATATTCTCATCTACGTACCTTCTGGCTGAGCCGTGATAAGGCTTCAACCGGGGATGTCCAGACTCTACAAAGTGTCGAGGATTTAAACACTGAGTCAGGACCTGAAACTGACAAATTATGTAACGTTACATTAACGCTAGACTCGGAAAAACTATCTCACTTGTGTTGCACTATAAACTAATCTTATCTCATCTAGGTACCTTCGATACTATCGATCTTAACTCGTGGAGGCGAGCGGTGGTCTTGAACGAGTTCCCGATGTGTAGTGGAAAAAATGGAATTACGCGCGCCCTTTTATCTCGACAGGTGAGAGCAAATAACATAGTCACCTGATCACGGTTACAGAATGAAACGCGAAGAAAGACTCTAGGTTAAAGACGACCTGTGGTGATATAGTCTCAACGAGAACTACAAATCCCAAGCGCTACGTGGATAAGTTGAAATGACAGCCTATTTATAAAAAAAGGGTGAAGGTAGTCAAAATGGGGAGTAAACATTCCTATTTATGTGGTTCTAAAAATGAAAATAAAAAATAACAATAACACGGAGGCAAAAGCGAAGTTCCTCTTTGCAAGTTGGTGGATGAATTACAAAATGATTCGTATCTACTCTTTCAAATCATTTTTTTGTGTGTAAAGCATATATTTTTCCATATATATCTTTCCATATATATCCATATATGTGTACTCCAATTAGTTGGACACTTATGGAATTATAGTTATTAAAAAACAGTCAGTTTAAGAGCTACTAGAAATCTTGCAGAAAAACAACCTCAAATAATCGCGTTTTCCCACGGGATTTCACTATTTAATCCCTCACGAAATGTATTTAAAGAAAAAATCCAAAAAACTTCACGTTTTTTTCGAATGGCTTCACCTCCTTTATCTTCTGGCACGTTGATTTTTTCAAGTATGCGCCATTTAAAATCGTCTGGGCCATGTCCATGGTCCAAAAAATGCTTGACTATTGGTGCTGTTACCTTCTTAGTCCTGATCGCTGAACGATGTTGAGCTAATCGTATCTGAATTGTACGTGCTGTCTCACCTACATAGCCCAAGGAGCAGGGGCACTGCAGGAAATATACAACGTTAGAGGTTTTGCAGTTATACATATTTCTGGCGTCAGCTGTATATCCATTATGAGTAAAAAAAGGCTCCTTCACAGATATTAGCGCAAGATTTACAGTTTGAACATGGGAAAGTACCTTTGAGAGGTTGGTTACCTGTTATGGATTTTTGTTCAAACCTTGTAGGGTCTGTTGGGCCTTTCAACCTTGAGCGAACAATGTAATCTTTAATGTTCTTGTTGCGCCTATGGGCAAAAAGGGGTTTCTCTAATTTACAGGTACTGTTACTGTTCAAAATGTGCCAGGAGGAGTTGATAACTTGTTTTACTTTTGCGTCTACTGTTGAATGCCGAGTAACACAAACCAATTTATTTGTATCTTCTTTTGGTTTGTTTCTTAGCAAGCAATCTCTGTCGTAATAGCGTGCTCTTTTATATGATTCCCTCACCAATCTGTGTGGGTAACCCCTATTTAAAAATTTATTTTTCATCTCCACTGCTTGTTTGTCAAAGTCCTGGAGGTTCGAGCAATTCCTCCTAACTCTCAAAAATTGAGAGAAGGGGATGCTCTGTCTCTGACTTCGAGGATGAAAACTCTGGAAGTGAAGGAGGGTATTTCTAGCTGTGGGTTTCACAAAGAGATCTACTTTGAGTTGACCTTCCTCATGGAAAATCCAGATGTCTAGAAATTCTAGTTTGTTCGAGCTTATATGTGAGGTGAATTTAAGATTTGAGTCACATGCATTAAGCCAGGACAAAAACTCGTCCAGAGTCTTTCTCCCATCGGACCAGACAAAGAAGATGTCATCAATGTATCTGGACCAGTGGGAGACAGACTCAAAGAAGGGTGCTATTTCGTTGTAAATGCACCGGGCCTCAAAGGCGGCCATGTAGATATTAGCCACCGAGGGCGCCACCGAGGCCCCCATGCTTACTCCCTTAATTTGTCGAAACAGTTTCTGTCCGAACTCGAAGATGTTCTCCGTGAGAACCATTTTGAGACATTGTAGCAAAAAGGTCTTGGGGCATGGTATGGAATAGAGATCAATGAACCAGTCTACTGTCTGTATTGCTTCAATTAGAGGAATATTGCTGTAAAGAGACTCAACATCTAAAGTTACAAGGAGGTCTCTGGAAGAGTTAAATCTAATATTCTCTACCTTGTTAATCATGGCACTAGTGTCTTTTATATAGGACGGGATGTTAGGTATAAAGGGACAGAGAAAAGAGTCGACATATTTGGATAGAGCTTCAGTCGGTGTTCCTATGGTTGATACGATCGGCCTGTAAGGAGGGTTTGTAATATCCTTGTGAATTTTTGGTAGACTGTATATACAGGCAGTTTTGCCTGTGTTAGTATTCCAATAGTCAAACTCTTTCTTATTGATGTCACCTTTTTCAAAAGCCAGAGTTGTTATAGAATAGATGTCCTTGATTACTTTATTTATAGGATTTTGTCTCTCAGTACAGTAGAAAGTACGGTCCTCTAGCATTTTTAACATATTTTGTTCATAAGTTTGTGATTCAATGACTGCTATTCCGTCCCCTTTATCGCAACTCTTGATTGTGATAGATGTGTTAGAGGCCAATTCATCAAGGGCATCATGTTCAAATTTATTAATATTATAAACTGGTTTCGGAATGAACTGGAGAGTTTTTTCTAATTTTTTCAATACGACCAACTCAAAGGCAGCCACCTCAAGACCGACCTGGTCAAGAGAGGGGCTGAAGGTGGAAGGTAGTCTGAGGGTGGTCGGTTCTAAAGGCGTCAGATTAGTTGACTCGTTTTGAAAATATTTTTTTAGTAGAATTTTTCGGAAAAAAGATATTATATCACTGTGTAACTCAAAAACATTTACACCACAGTGAGGTACAAATGAGAGACCTTTAGATAAGAGGCTAATGCTAGAGTCGTTCAGCTCGGTTTTAGACAAGTTGAAAATGGGGATTACATCCCCGCCTTCCAATATTGTCTGTTTCTGGTTTCTCTGACAAATTGTGGCTCTTCCTGATATAGATGTTGGGGATCTTGCTGGTAATGATGTTGGGGTTTGTACCCCCCTCTGTTTTGTGGTTGAAATCTCACCCTGGGTCGACCGCGGTGCCCCCGCGGTTGCCTAAAAAAGGAGTCTGGGTTTGATTACGTTTAGCTTGGGCAGAGTTGTAATTACCATCTGACTCATAAAATGCTTCATCTCCCTCACCACCTGATTCTGAGGAAGCCGAGAAATTGTTAACCCTCTGTTGCTGGTTTCTGTTAGTGTCCATATAGTGATTTTGCTTATAAAAATCTGGTCTCAAGTATGGATAGGCCAGTTCTAATGAGTAAAATCTTTTCTCCTTTGTAAGCTTATCGTTCTTACGTTTCTCTAAATAGCTCGCAAAGGATTCTACTTCCTTATTTGCATCCTCTAATTTTTTAAGGATCTCTTCTAGATTGCCTGCTTGTTTAATTGCTTCTTCTAAGGCTTCTATTTCTTTTTTAATATCTACCGCAAGTTCCTTCGCGGTCTCTACTATAAGGATCATTAGATCGCACGAGCAACGGCTCGCGATCATACTCCATTTTTCTATAAATGCACGGTGGTGTACAAATAGGCCCGGGATATTTCTTACTCGTAGTCCTATGGGGATTATGCCTGATTTTAAATAAGCCAGCATAAATTCCCCATGGGCTTCCATTCTGCGTAATTTCTTTTTGAGGTCGATGAGTTTGTTGAAGTCATCGCGTCCTCTATGTGTATCGGAAGTGGCATTAATGAAGGTATTTGAGGTACCTACCAGTAGTTCGAATTCCTCATCAGAAAAGCCGAACGTTTTAAGTTGGGCCATCTATTGATCTTATGGTAATGGAGATATGTATCTAGTAGAAAATAAAGAAATATAAAGAGGGAAAGATAGACAACACAGATATGAAAGAGCAATATTAATAAACAATACTCAATATTATATTTTTTATACAAATAGTATTAGTAACGTGAGGCCGGGATGACAATTAGTATTAATCAGAGACTGAAACCCTACACAGACAAGCTGTGGGTAAGAACTTGTATCAAACAAGGGTTCCCTGTTTAGAGTTTTTGAAAGTAAACCCCTAGGTCAGGGAAAAACACAGTGCAATAAACAACCTAGGCGGAAACAATGGATTGCCCACACAATGGTGGTAGGACAAAGACTAGGACTGAAGAGCTTCCAATTAAAAACTTAGTTTTATTAAACAAATTATTATATAATTCATAAAGCATAAACATGTATATCACTTAAAAGACAGACAAAAAATTAATGAGAAAACATTTATAAAATTATATTATAAAACCATTTCTAAAAAACTTTGGAAATTACAAAGTAGACATGAGTTAAAAAGAACAACATTTACGGATTCTTTAACAATGAGATATAAGTTGTGTGTCGACGCGCGTTTCGGCGGCCAGCGCCTTTCTCAAGACAGAATTCAATTTTCTGTGAATTAAGAGTATAGTTTAGTATACAGGTTTAAAGAGTCCTATTTCTTTTAACAAGAGAAAAATTAACCGTTAAACATAATTAATTTTGAACAAAATATGCAACATGCCAAAATTATACAAAAATACATCATTTATTCTTTTTAAAAAAGAAAAAAAAATGTATGTACCAATATAAAAAGGAAGCTGTGCAGAGTAGCTAAGTCCTATATTTTAATCAATCAAGTACCCTATTGGATAAGGGGTAGAATGAGGGCCTCTGCTTTAAGCCAAAGAATTGGCTTAATTTTAAATAGAAAAGGGTAGTTTAGTTATGATAATTTATCACTTGTAAGAAAGACAACTACACAATTATCAATATCTATTCCTTACCCTATTAATACAGCATAGGCAGGTATTACAGGTCACAAAGAAATCATAAAGATAGTAATATAAAGACACTGATAAATAAGCTATCAAGATTAGAACAACAAGACAATAGTAGGAATGACAGCATAACAAAAATGTTATAAAAGGACTCTATCATTCTAAACATTTGTAGTTATATTTGTGGAGGCTAGACTGGGCTTTCATCCCTAGCATACTTTATAGATTTTTCGACATCATATACGTTGAGTTGATTTAAACTTAAAAATATCATCTTTTTATCAAGGTATTCATAGCTATTTACAATATAACATTTGTTTCTCAAAGTAAGAATCGTGCTTTATGTGAGACTAATGCAATTCTTTTTATTTGATGGCTGTTTCGGGAAACCCGTGATTTTTAACTCAGAGAAAAAAAAGAAGGTGGATGCTATATCGTGTACCAAGTGTTATCTTAGCTCTTTATGTCATGCTTACCTATACCTGGGACACTATGATCGTGCCGGGCGTTGTCAAAGGGGTTTGTGTTTCTACCAGATACTTGAAGATAGAGATCGGCGTATTAAGAAGATGGAATTCTGCAATATATTATAAGTTCAGAGTTGAAAACACTGCAACTCAACATGGTAACATATAGTATCTAGATTTAAAGGAGAGCATGCCTAAAGAGCAGCAAACTGTGTGACAGATTCCTACTTCTTATTCTGAGATATATTTGATGAATATCTTAGCGGAAGCAAAAACGATGATGGAATTAAATAACCTACAAGAAATATGTAGCACGGTATATATTTGACGCATACATCAGATGGATTGAGATCAAATGCTTCAGGTTACTTAGTATATCGGATATATAGAAGTCCAATTACCTGATTCAAAAGCGCGTGATATCGTCGCCTCCACGAACTATTCTTAACTATGTTTATTGGCCTCGTGATGAAATCACCAATGAGCTATAAGAAGATGAAGGCGCATCTTAGCACTTTATATTTAAACAAAAACACAGATTGTACTCAATTTGCTGGTAAAGAAAATCTTACCGAAAAAATAAATGATTTGAGCTTGGAACGTTTGATAACGATTCGAATAAGCCGTAATAAAGCTTCAGTATGCAGCGGGCATAGTCCGTAAATGTTACAGTTATTCGTCATTCCACAGGTCCTTTACTCTTAATAGGTTCACATTTCGGACCTATTATAAATGTTAAATATTAAAATATATCTGACTTCGTCCACATGTTGTCATAATGTCATCAGTGCCCCTTAGAGTTAAGAATGACTACTCAGCGAGTTTGAGTCAAAGTGTTAAAAATATGGAAAAATAGTCCAAAAAATCACCAGCCCATTCCCCAACCTGAAAAGTGAAACCCACCGCAGTTAAAAAGATGAATTTAGAAATGGTTACCCAGTCACAAAGCCCAGTTAACAGAAACCATCACACTCTAATGATCTTTTTACAGTGCTCTAGACACATTTCAGGCAGGAGATGAGTGCAGGTAGATTTCAAACTTCTCTTACAATATGTATCCTGGTGTTTAAAGAAGTAGAGTAAGAAGGACTGGGGGGGAGAGAGAGAGAGAGAGAGAGAGAGAGAGAGAGAGAGAGAGAGAGAGAGAAAGAGAGAGCGAGAGAACGAGAGAGGGAGAGGGGAGAGGCAGTGATGAGGGAGAGAAAGAGATAAAGATAAATGAGAGAGATATTAAATCAGTTTGTGTGTGTGTAAGTGTGGGTGGGTATGTGCATGGGTGTGAGTATGTGTATTTGTGTGCCTCCATGCATAAGTAAGTGAGGGAACGTGTGTCCGGGGACAAAAATTGGACCTCTAGAGTTTCAATTAAAGGCAGTTTCTCAGAGAGATACAAGGCCCAGTGGAATGATTTAGGGCCATATGTATCAAGCAAAATTGCGATTGCAAATGCCGAAATTCGCAGGATTTCGGCGTTTGCGATTGCAATTTTGCTAAATGGTATGTATGAAGGCAAATCTGCGTGCAAAATAAGGAATCGCAAAATTTGTGATTACTTATTTTCCGATTGCATTTAAGGAATAGCAATTTTTTAGATTCCTTAAATGCAATGTAAAAAGCACCGAAAAAGTGCCATTTGGCCTTAAGGAATCGCAAACTTCAATTTGGTGGTAATTTGCGATTTCTTTGAAAAATGCACTTTTTTGCATTTTTCAAAATGCAATGTGAAGCACATACATGCCCTTAGGGCATGTATGTGTGCCACATGTGCACCCATGCTTATTTCAGGGGTGCAACAAGGTGTCCTTTTGACACCCTTGCACCCTTGAAATTGCATTCTCAATTTGCGATTCTCTAATTGCTAATCGCAAATTTAGAATGTCTTCCCATTCATTCCTATGGACCTCTAGGCCCTTAGGAATGAATGGGGAGGTATTCCTTAATTGCGAATCGCAATTTGAGATTCGCAATTAAGGAATATGTAGGATTCGCAAAATTTATTGCTAATCCTACATATATAGAATTTTGCGATTCTCAAATAGCGATTCGCACAAAATTGCTATTTGAGAATCGCAAACGAGGATTTTGATCATTTGGCCCTAAGACATTGCTTCAAGAACACACACCTAGAGGCCGATTTTGATGTCGGACAGGCCTGAGTCTGTCCGACATCGTTTTGGTACTGGGGATGACCGACCTTCTGTCGGCGGTCCCAACCCAGCAATTAGTATGCGACGAACACTGTATGGCCGCACTCCTATTCTTTATAATGGGAGCATGCATTCTGACCTGGATGCATGCTCTTATTGTAACGAGAAGTGGTGCAGTTAATCCCTACACCTCGAGGTAGGCACCTCAAAGTGACTACCATGAGATGCAGGGATCAACATGCCCCCTTGGCCTCCAACTGGAGGCCGTGCACCCATTAGGGCCCTGCTGGGGGCCCCCAAAGTCGACTTCCGGCAGCCTTTCTGTTTCAGAAAGGCCAGCACAGAAAGGCTATCGGAATCCGACATTGTAATCCCTCGGGCGGGAAGAGCATCCTTGGGATTACTGGACGCTTTCCGAATGCCAGACTGGGTCTTCGAGCCCGTCGGAAGCCATTCGGAAATCCAATTTGGATTCCTTTCAGACTGACACCATCGAAATGGGTCGGTCGGAAATGAGTCCGAACAGCTGATTACGATGTCGTAGGAATGGCTCCGATCGAGGGTCTAAGCCGTTAACTCTGGCATCGTAATCGACCCCTAGTGTGAGGTTTGGAGAACTTATCATACTCACCATTGAGTTCAACTGTAGGGTAACACAAGACAATCAATAATTAATTTGAAGCCATAAACAAAGGTCTCAACTCTTTTATGTATGAATGGAACCAAAGAGTTTCAAATCCAATGGCTCATAAATATAAATCCTATGCCTAGGCCAAACACCCTGCCACAACTGCATCAATACAATATGCCCCCCAATCACATTAATTGGAGAACATATTCATTCGAAATCAGCTGGTCCACAGAAGCTAACTGGGCAAGCAGAAGAGGTGAATGGAGGGAGACAATGATTGGTTTCCCCTCCATGGAACTTTTAACCACTCATTTGGGCAGTGGAATCAGTCTAAAAATGGAGATAAGGCTGATATTTCAGAAATGCCTTATACCAGTGCAGTTACTTGTTTACACAAATCAGAGGGAAAAAAGATCTGCAAATTTGAGATCACAAGAGACTCCCTTCCAGTCCAGCCCTCAAAGTCCAGACATTATTAACATATGAAGAAATGGTCACAAACATTCAAAACCCAATATCAACGTCCGGGTGAAAAACAGCTGTCTTGAGGGGCCAATATTCATTCTGCTTCGAAGGTAATGTGAAAAAGAGTCTTAAATATAAAGTTCAAAACACTTCGGCACCACAAAATGTCATTCATCAATAGGTATCAAATAAATGTAATAATGCACAGCAGTTTGTGAGGAATTCAAACTAGAGAGCCAATGCACACAGGAATGCTTCAGAGAAAGTTTGGGTTAGAGTGAAGCCAATGACCCTAAATGAACCACACTTTAGGGTCGATTAGGATGGCGGACGGAAACGTGTACCGTCCGCCGCGGAAGGTGGCAAGATACTCCGGACCTGTCCGCGGAAAATCCACAACAGCAATTAGGATAAAACATGCAAAAAACGCCGACCGCGGCGTACGGAGCACACCAATCCCCGTCCGCGGCGGTCGGAGTACACCTGAGTCCGCGGCAGGCGGACGGAACAGTAAAAACACCGACCGCCGCGTACGCACATGACCGCGAATACATCCACCACCCCCGCGATACCTGCGCAATGTCCATGTCCGCTATTAGGATAACTCCGCAAGTACCCCGGTAGTCACCGCCATCCACGTCCGCAGCGGTACAAATGCACCGAGAATCCGTGCACCACAGCGGAACGACAACACAAACAACATCCCTACTGTCAAACCAATGCCATACATTGGCACGGAAGTTAATCACCAAACACACGAAAAAAAACGCCCACCCACCGAAAACATCCAAACCAATCCCAACACACAATGATCCACCGCCAAGCACCACACAATCCACACCTGGCAGCACTCCCACCTAGCACCTGACTGCCAATAACCATTCAGACACGGTCTAGACACACACCATAAAAGAACTCCCACCCACTCCACAACTCCTCTGCATCACAGCATAGCTGCTAGCAGGACACACCACTGAACTGAGACCAAAGAGAAATAGCATTCACACAACCCACACCCAAACACACCCACCACACAAACACCCACCACACCATTCTTACACACCACACACCTGCACCTCCCCATCCACGCAAACCCACACCCCGAGCACCACACACCATGGCACCAAAAAAAAAAAAAAAATTCACTGACACCGAGTTGAAGGTTATGGTAGATGAGATTATCCGTGTGGAACCCCACTTATTCGGGGCCCTAGTGCAGCAGACCAGCATAGCCAGGAGAAACAGCATGTGGGACCGGATAGTCACCAGGGTGAATGCCTCCGGGAGCGTCCCGAGGACGAAGCAGGACATCCAGAGGCGGTGGCACGATCTAAAGACCCGAGTCAAAGCCATACGAGCCAAGAACTATCTCCGGGCTAATCACACCGGCGGTGGAACCCCTCCGGAGCCCTTACCCTACACCGAGTGGGAGGACAAGGTGATGACCATCATCCACCCTGAGAGCCTTGATGGACTTCCTGAGGGAGAAGAGGCTGGTAAGTACAAACCAAGCACCACGAGCACTACTACATGGTGTGCCTCACACAACTGTGAAGACACATCTCCCAGACCCCAACCCATGCATGCAGTCCACATACTCACCAACGTCGAAATCACTCCAACAGGCCCCCATGTCCATAGGGATGGCGGTGGTGGTGGGTGTGAGGGGATGGAACTACAACTCCCAACAGGCCCCCATGTCCATAGGGATGGCGGTGGTGGTGGTGGTGGTGGGTGGTGGTGGGTGTGAGGGGATGGAACTACAACTCCCAACAGGCCCCCATGTCCATAGGGATGGCGGTGGTGGTGGGTGTGAGGGGATGGAACTACAACTCCCAACAGGCCCCCATGTCCATAGGGATGGCGGTGGTGGTGGTGGTGGTGGGTGGTGGTGGGTGTGAGGGGATGGAACTACAACTCCCAACAGGCCCCCATGTCCATAGGGATGGCGGTGGTGGTGGGTGTGAGGGGATGGAACTACAACTCCCAACAGGCCCCCATGTCCATAGGGATGGCGGTGGTGGTGGGTGTGAGGGGATGTAACTACAACTCCCAACAGGCCCCCATGTCCATAGGGATGGCGGTGGTGGTGGTGGTGGTGGGTGGTGGTGGGTGTGAGGGGATGGAACTACAACTCCCAACAGGCCCCCATGTCCATAGGGATGGCGGTGGTGGTGGTGGTGGTGGGTGGTGGTGGGTGTGAGGGGATGTAACTACAACTCCCAACAGGCCCCCATGTCCATAGGGATGGCGGTGGTGGTGGTGGGTGGGGTGAGTACCAGTGCAGACAGAATCGGCAAAAAAAGTGAAAACAACCTGTCAAGTCCACATTACTCATCCTCACATTTTTGTTTTGCAGGTCATCCTAATCTGACAGCTGGAAGCAACACCCGCCCTCCAGACTCGCCAATCACAGACGTCTCAGGGGACGATTGGCCAGCCACCTCCGGGGCAGAGGATGATCCCGGCACAAGCAGCCAGCCAGGGCCATCTGGCTCCCAGGTCACCCCTGCACCAACAACTACGGCCTCTGCCATTGTGACAACACCGGCCACTGTGACCTGCACAGCCACCACCAGCACCACCTCCACCACCACCACTACTACCACCACTCCTGCCCCTGCCACCCTGCCCAACCCAACGGCCAACGCCGTGCCAGCGCCATCCCAGCCACGCAGGGAGAGTGTGAGGCAAGGCAGAGATGCAAGGCCAGATCCGGCAGGCAGGAGCATACGCCAAAGAAGACGGGAGGATACCAACACACCCAATCCAGTGCAACAGTTATTGGAGGCACTGGGCAGGGTGGAGGTGAGCTACCAACGTGGTCAGGCACAGGCAGACCGGGCCCACCAGGACTTTGTAGATAACACTGCAATGTTGGGGGCCATTGAGAGGCGGCTTGGCCAACTAGTGGACATCTTCACCAGGACAATCAGGCCACAAACAACGCCACCGCCACCGCCACCGCCAACGCCACCGCCACCGCCACCGCCACCTGCGGCGGATGTGGTACCCGATGCCCCAGCGCAACCAGCTGACTCCGTACCGGCACAAAGACGGAGGGGCCGTCCGAGGCTGGAAGTGGGCGACAGCAGTGTGGAAGCAGCTGCCACACGCTCCAAGAGGAACAGAAAATGACTGTACCAGTACCTGCGCATGCCATTCACCCTGCCAACTATCCGGTCCCACCTGCCACAGGCCTGCTGTACTAGGCAGACACCACCCTATGTGGTGTCCGCACGGACATTTCATCTGCCATAACCTTCTACTCTCACTCCCCCACCCCTTCACTCATTTGTAAATATGCACCTACACCCATGCACAATTTGTAAATAAAAGCCACTTACTCACTCAATCATGTGTTGCCTCCATGTTTATTCACATGAATGCATCAGAAACAGATGTTACTAGGTACAGGTATCCAACTGGTACAGAATCATGGCGCTGCGGGAGTGACCTAGGGAAAATAGAAACCGCAAAGACACGTCAGGAAACATGATCACACTCATCAGAACACACTGCAGTGCAACATTTAACAACCCACACGCATCACAACAGTAATGGATGAGACGACACACATCATGGAGACGTGCATTGGCCACAATTTAGCACACACACACACATGCATGCATCACATAGCAGAACACAGAGATGAAGCACACCACTATGCCACAACACCAGCACACATTCACAGGGCATACCCAAGCAGCACAAGAGGAGCACACTCACAATCAAGGGAAGTAGCGATCAATGATCTGGCGCCTCTGGTCCACACCTTCCTCCTCACCACTATCCTCATCAGTTGACATGGCTGGGTCGGGAGGGCGAGGAACTTGCAGTTCATCAGGGTCCAAGAGCAGTTCAATGTTATAGCGCACAGCCAGGTTGTGAAGCATGCAGCACGCTATCACGATCTTGCATACTTTGCCTGGTGAGTAAGGCAGGGCCCCTCCAGTCTTATCCAGGCACCGAAACCTAGACTTGAGCAGGCCAAATGTCCGTTCTACCACTCGACGTGTCCTACCATGGGCATCATTGTATCTCATTTCTCCAGCTGTAGTGGGATTGCGTAAGGGACTGAGCAGCCATGGCCTGTTTGGGTAAGCCGAGTCGCCTGTGTTGGTGGAAGAGAGAGAGAGAGAAACATCACAAACTGCATTGTGGGGCACACCATGCCACACAGATATCACTCCTGTCACCACAGCATACTCACCAACAAGCCACGCTTGTGCCGGACGCAGATTAGCCATCAGTTGGGGGACCATGCTGCTCCGCATGATGTGGGCGTCATGTGCAGAGCCAGGGAATCTTGCACACACATGTGAGATGATGTTGTCGGCCTGGCACACCACCTGCACGTTCAGGGAATGGAAGTGTTTCCGATTCCTATACACCTGCTCACGTGCCCGTGGTGCAATGAGAGCGATATGCGTGCCATCAATGGAACCCACAACGTGTGGTATACGACCCAGGGCATAGAAGTCAGCTTTGACCGCTGCCAACTCCGCCGCCTGAGGGAAATGTATATAGTCATGCTTGTACAGCATCATGGCTGTCAGTACATCCCGGAGTACCGTGCTGAACATGGCCTGTGACATTCCCCCGGCATCTCCAACTGTGTACTGGAATGTGCCTGTTGCAAAGAAATGGAGTGCCGCCATCACCTTTTGCGTGGGTGTCATGGAACCTGGATAGGTTCTTCGCGGCTGCAGGTGAGGAGACAATAGGGTCACAAGTTCCAACAATCGACGGCGATCCAGCCTGAATTTCCGGATCACCTCCTCGTCCACCATATCCTCCAGCACAGTGTATGGGCGATGGACATTTGGAGCCCTCCTGTGTGGGAGTAGATGGAATGGAAGTCAAATCACATACAACGCATGTGTGTGCACCTCAATCACATGTCAACGCCCTCTACCAACATGTAGTATCCAGTGTATGCTTGTCATATGTGTGACTCCTCTGATTGTCAGGACAACATGGATCGACGTAGCAACAATGTGCATCCACTAGCAACATGATGTTTAGCAACATGTGCAATGCACACTGTCTCACCTCAACATCACTGCCAACCAGACATGTGACATGACCCACATGTGTAGGCCCAACATCACATGCACACATGCAAGTACATGCACACATACTAAATTAAACACCCCCCCACCTCCCCATATCATGATGCACCAATGGCAACACCAGGAATGGTGGGCATACGGACATCACATGCATGGGGACACAATAGGCAACACACATGTACAGTACACAACAGAACCCCCACCATAGTCATCATCTGACACATACCACTCACTGACAACTGATTCACAGGTGCCCATACATACGGGATCTACTGTGTACATGTGAGGTACGACAAAATTGTGTAGGGTACTACCCGATGTGGACATGCACACGTGATGGACACTTGTGGCTCACCGATGCCCATGGTATGGACACACATGGGATGGAGCATGACATGTGTAGCCACGCAATCACGCACACAACCGTGAGCAGGCAGCTGCAGACAATGGTACAAGGTGCATCATCGGCTAAGATGCAAACATTGACCACGCCATGGCGGTGCACTGCATCCGCTGTTTACGTCTGGGCATACGCGGGCCGCCTTCGACATTCACATTGTCTGCACGTGCACAGACCGTCACGCCCACACACCGGCAAGTGCATGTGCAAGGTTCCGGGACGGATGGTCGATTTGCAACAATGTTGTATCACTGGCGCCTCCATGGCGGTGCACGTACACAGCGGGGGAGGTGCAGGCCTATACACCCTGTAGATGTACTCAATGGACATGCCAGTTCATGACCCCCCTTACAGTCACCTTGCATCATCCACCGTACACCGGCCGGAGCGGCCGGCCCATGAACAACCGCCGTGCCAGGCCCTGCCCAGGACCGCCGTGCCGGCCATGGCAACAACCGCCATTGCACGGCCCTTCCACTACCGCCGTGCCAGGCCCTGCCCAGGACCGCCGTGCCGGCCATGGCAACAACCGCCATTGCACGGCCCTTCCACTACCGCCGTGCCAGGCCCTGCCCAGGACCGCCGTGCCGGCCATGGCAACAACCGCCATTGCACGGCCCTTCCACTACCGCCGTGCCAGGCCCTGCCCAGGACCGCCGTGCCGGCCATGGCAACAACCGCCATTGCACGGACCGCCAGGGAACGCCGGTAGTGGAAGGGCCGTGCAATGGCGGTTGTTGCCATGGCCGGCACGGCGGTCCTGGGCAGGGCCTGGCACGGCGGTTGTTCATGGGCCGGCCGCTCCGGCCGGTGTACGGTGGATGATGCAAGGTGACTGTAAGGGGGGTCATGAACTGGCATGTCCATTGAGTACATCTACAGGGTGTATAGGCCTGCACCTCCCCCGCTGTGTACGTGCACCGCCATGGAGGCGCCAGTGATAGTACATTGTTGCAACTGAAGCATCCGTGCCTGAGGCTTGCACGTGCGGTTGCCGATGTGTGCCCGTGACGGTCCCTGCACATGCAGCCAATGGGAAGAGGGACGCTGGCCGCATACGGCCAATCGCAAGTAGCGGAAGCTGTGCACCGCAACAACAGGGCCAGTCATTGGCCCATTTCACGATCACGCTTCCAGGGCTGACCAATTGCTGGCGACGTATGCCACTGACACGTGCTGAGGGCCCTATATATGTGTGTTGGCCAAAATGAAACTTCCTACCCTGGGGACCATTGCTGCCTGTGACCATCACCTCGACCTGCTGCTGCTGCTGAGCTGACCACCGACTGCTGCCTGTGACCATCACCTCGACCTGCTGCTGCTGCTGAGCTGACCACCGACTGCTGCCTGTGACCATCACCTCGACCTGCTGCTGCTGCTGAGCTGACCACCAACTGCTGCCTGTGACCATCACCTCGACCTGCTGCTGCTGCTGAGCTGACCACCGACTGCTGCCTGTGACCATCACCTCGACCTGCTGCTGCTGCTGAGCTGACCACCGACTGCTGCCTGTGACCATCACCTCGACCTGCTGCTGCTGCTGAGCTGACCACCGACTGCTGCTCTAGTGCCATACTCCGTGATCTTGCCATGTCGAGAGGCAAAGAGATCCGGTCTCGACCCTTCACCGCCGCGGAGCTTGATGTCCTCGTGGACGGTGTACTCCGCAACTATGGACGCCTCTACGGCGCACCGGGACGGGTGGTAAGTGCAGTGTGGGACATGTTGGTGTGCATGAGGGGGCCAAATGATCAGGCCTATTTCTATCTTAGCTGTGTAGTGTGGGCTAGACATATGTTCCTGATTGTGCATGGCTGCTGACAGTAACGTCTTGCCCCTATGTGTGTGACAGGCCACCTGTCCACTGACTTACACCCTTTTGTCTCCCATCATGGTAGGTCAAGCTGCACCTTCGCAAGGACCTGTGGAGGAGCATAGCACGGGAAGTACGGGCATTGGGGGTGTGCAACAGACGACATACACACTGCCACAAACGCTGGGACGACATTTCCAGGCTGAGCAAGAATGTAGCGGAAGTAACACTGGGCCTGATTCCAAGGACGCCCCGTCTGTCCCGACGCTCCATGACCCCTCTCATGCACCGTATCATTGCAGTGATGCATCCTGAACTGGCCGAACGTCTGAGTGCCGATCAACAGCAAACTAGCGGTGAGCATACTGTCTGTGTAGGAAACTTGTGAGTGCTATGCATGTATTGGTGCACAGACACACTATTGAGTTCCGTGTTGCGTATGTATGCCTGTGATGCCATTTTGGTCCCATTGGGTGGTACTCATTTGACATCCAGGTCCGCCATGTTGACACGCCACTTGCTTAGTAGTTGAGTGTAAAAGCACATCCCCTAGTGGTCCATGGCCCCATGGCAGAAAATGTGAGGATGACTGGTAGGGGTGGGCCATGTGCAGGATGAGGGCTCCTAAACCTTTGTCTGCTATGTGATTTGGCTATCCTGTTCCTTCTGTACGTGAGTGTGCCCATGACTCACACATCTTTTCTGTGCATTTCAGCTTTGACAGAGGACACTCAGCCACAGACGGTGGAGAGTAGCCGAGGAAATGAGTCCGGCTCAGACTTCGCACACACGCAGACTGACACGGAGGAGGCCAGCGCCGGAGAGGGGGACAGGACCGTCCCTGAGGACTCGCATGTGGAGACACCATCGTCCTCCTCGTCGGACACTCTTGGTGAGCCTGCACTGTTGTCACAGACTGGGAGTGGGCACTCATCACCTTCTGTCGTAAGACAGCACACAGGGCCCACACTTCCGCCAACTGCACCATGTACTGTTCGTGGCCGGAGGAGTAGGGGGAGCAGAGTGGCGTTCGGTGCAGGCACCGCTGCCCCTGCCACGGTGAGCCAAAATGCACTGTGTGCTGAGGCCGTTGATCTGCTGCGACAGCTGTGTGTGGGGCAGACCAATATGACAAATGCTTTCCAGGACCATGATAGGAAGTTGGGGCAGGTGGTGGCATTCATGGAAGGGATGCATGGCGATCTTGCAGGTCTACACAGGACAGTGCAGTCATTGGCAAGCAGTGTGTCGTCTGCAATAGTACAGTCGAACGAACAGGGTGCTACTTCTGTTTCACCATCTACACCGCTGGATGTCTCAGGGGGTAGTGATTATTCTGAGCAGGACTCAAATACAGGTTATTGCACTAGAAGCAGCGTCAGACAGCACGTCAGGGCACGCAGGGCACAGACCCCATCCCCTAGATCAGCTAAATCTGTTCACGTAGACGACGTCAGATGCACTGGAGTACACACACAGGATCCACAAGTGTTGTTGGGGGACATGCCTTCCGGAGCTACACAGGCATTCAACACGAAAGGTACTCCCAAGGCAAGGGATACTCACATGTCCATGGACTGTTCCTTGGACAAGGCCAGTCAGAAGACAAAGGCACCTACTAGGAGCAGGGAGACTCCCAAGGGCAGGCCCACAGCAGAGGTAAGGGACACTCCCAAGGACAGTGAGGAGACTAAGGCACCTACTGAGAGCAGGGAGACTCCCAAGAGCAGGCCCACAGCAGAGGTAAGGGACACTCCCAAGGACAGTGAGAAGACTAAGGCACCTACTAAGAGCAGGGAGACTCCCAAGAGCAGGCCCACAGCAGAGGTAAGGGACACTCCCAAGGACAGTGAGAAGACTAAGGCACCTACTAAGAGCAGGGAGACTCCCAAGAGCAGGCCCACAGCAGAGGTAAGGGACACTCCCAAGGACAGTGAGAAGACTAAGGCACCTACTAAGAGCAGGGAGACTCCCAAGAGCAGGCCCACAGCAGAGGTAAGGGACACTCCCAAGGACAGTGAGAAGACTAAGGCACCTACTAAGAGCAGGGAGACTCCCAAGAGCAGGCCCACAGCAGAGGTAAGGGACACTCCCAAGGACAGTGAGAAGACTAAGGCACCTACTAAGAGCAGGGAGACTCCCAAGAGCAGGCCCACAGCAGTGGATAGGACCACTCCCAAGGGCAGGGACACACACAGAGAGCAGGTGTCTGCTGGAGACAGGTGCACCACAGACGACAAGTCTGCTGGCAGGAACAGGGCAGCGAGCAGGGCACAGGCTACATCCAGAGACAACACTCCACCTAAGGATAAGGCACATCCTACGGACAAGGCATCTAGCATGGACAATGGCGCTATCAAGGACAGGCATACTTCACCCCTGGCTGCACTGAGGCTGATGTTTTCTACTAAACGCCAAACTGATGTCTCCGCGGCGGAGTCCCCCCATACCTCCACTCCCATCCAGGCCAGTCAGAAGCAGAGGAGGGTGTCCCCTGTTGTTGCATCCCCCATTACACATCATTCCGAGTCCAGGCGGCAGGCACAGAGCAAACGACAAGCAGGCTCCAGCACGTCCCCCGAAACCAGATCCCCGGCAGCAGTTGCTCCACCTATGCTGGGTGGTGATTCTTTGGAGTCCCCACCACTTGGCAGTCCTGTCCTGTGCAGGGTGCACTCACACCTCCCTAAGAAACGCAGACACACACCATTGACACCTGCCAACCCCGATTTGGCTCTAGGTGAGCTATCCCCAGCTCCCAGGCCCACCCTGCCTCCTGGCCCATACAGCCCTGTGGCTCATCATTTCAGTTGTCCCAGTGGCGCTGGTGCAGTTGACTCTCATGTATCAGATGGTGGCACAGTGTCAGTTGTGCCCTCTCCTGTTGCAGATCCTGGCAGGGTATGTGGGTCTATGGCTCACGTGTCAGTTAGGAGATCTGTGGCTGTGTTGCACACTCCTGTTTCTGGTGCTGGCAGTCTGTCTGGGTCAGTGGCTCACGTGTCAGTGACTACATCTGTGGCTGTGTCTCACACTCCTGTTGCTGGTGCTGCCAGTGTGTCTGGGTCCGTGGCCCATGTGTGTGTCACTCGGGCTGTGGCTGTGTCTCACACTCCTGTTGCTGGTGCTGCCAGTGTGTCTGGGTCCGTGGCCCATGTGTGTGTCACTCGGGCTGTGGCTGTGTCTCACACTCCTGTTGCTGGTGCTGCCTGTGTGTCTGGGTCCGTGGCCCATGTGTGTGTCACTCGGGCTGTGGCTGTGTCTCACACTCCTGTTGCTGGTGCTGCCAGTGTGTCCGAGGCAGGTAGTTCACGCAGTCCCCCTGATTCTGTGATGTGAGGTGCTGTACACTTCACTCAAATGTTAGTTCACATGGTGTGTCCGTTGAGAACTGCGTGGCACTCTTGTGGTCCCTGTGACGGTTTGGTAGGGACACGTAGTTGTGCTGCCTCTGATGTACCTGCTCTGTACTGCACAATGCCCTGTTGATGCTCTGATACTGCATTCTGCCCTCTCGTTTACTGCCTATGATGTACCTGCTCTGTACTGCACAATGCCCTGTTGATGCTCTGATACTGCATTCTGCCCTCTCGTTTACTGCCTATGATGTACCTGCTCTGTACTGCACAATGCCCTGTTGATGCTCTGATACTGCATACTGCCCCTCTCACGTGCTGCCTCTGATGGGCCTGTTCTGTGCAATGGACTGTTGATGCACTTTGCCCCTCTCACGTGCTGCCTCTGATGGGCCTGTTCTGTGCAATGGACTGTTGATGCACTTTGCCCCTCTCACGTGCTGCCTCTGATGGGCCTGTTCTGTGCAATGGACTGTTGATGCACTTTGCCCCTCTCACGTGCTGCCTCTGATGGGCCTGTTCTGTGCAATGGACTGTTGATGCACTTTGCCCCTCTCACGTGCTGCCTCTGATGGACCTGCTCTGTGCAATGGACTGTTGATGCACTTAGCCCCTCTCACGTGCTGCCTCTGATGGACCTGTTCTGTACTGCACAATGCCCTGTTGATGCTCTGATACTGCATGCTGCCCTCTCGTTACCTGCTCTGATGTACCTGTTCTGTACTGCACAATGCCCTGTTGATGCTCTGATACTGCATTCTGCCCTATCGTTTACTGCCTATGATGTACCTGCTCTGTACTGCACAATGCCCTGTTGATGCTCTGATACTGCATACTGCCCCTCTCACGTGCTGCCTCTGATGTACCTGCTCTGTACTGCACAATGCCCTGTTGATGCTCTGATACTGCATGCTGCCCTCTCGTTACCTGCTCTGATGTACCTGTTCTGTACTGCACAATGCCCTGTTGATGCTCTGATACTGCATTCTGCCCTCTCGTTGACTGCCAATGATGTAGCTGCTGTGGTGCCCACTTTGCCCATGCTCACGCATACACTGTGATTTAACCCCTATTTTGTACAATAAAGGTAGTCTATCAGGTCTCGTGGTCTGTCGTTGTCATTCCTGCTTGCGTACTACTAATGTGTATTTGTATTTGCTTCTCATCATGGTTTCGGTAACATGACACTCCCCCTCCCTACGTCACGTCCCTTACTGGTATTCCACTGCAGACAGCCAATGGTTTGTGCCTTACCTGCGTCGTCGTCCATGGTGGGCCATGACTAGGACGTGGTGGATCGCGAAGAGCATCGGGAAAGCGTGTAGCGCTGGGTCCATGGTGTTGGTCAGCTTGCGGTGGGTATCTCTGCTATGTCACCTGTCTTCGCAGTGGGGATTCCGCCGTGTTCAGACAGGTTGTTTTTCCGCTGCGGTTTTATGTGTATTTTCCGCCATCTTGATTTGGGGGACGGTCTTCGACGTCAGTACGTACGGCGGGGCCTCCGGATGTGTTCCGTCCGCCACGGTCTCGTGTGTAGTTCGGCGGCGGAGCGTGCTTTTCCGTCGCGGACGGAAATTTGACACGTTTTCCTATCCTGATATGGCGGACGGAGTATCCACGGCAGGCGGACACGGAAAAGGCTTTTTCCGCCTACTCCAGGGCCGCGGTGGCTCTTCCGTCCGCCATCCTAATGAGCCCCTTTATCTTTACAGTGATGTTGTAGTGATAGTAGTGATACCATCTCGATAGAATTTACTAGATTGTCAAGGCTGGCATTAACAAATACAGTCTTCTTGCAAATAATCACAGTGGGTTTTCCACAATGACCCTACTCGTTTCACATTTGTTTCAGTCTGCTAGAAAAGAAGGCAAAGTAATTATTTTTCTCACTTCAATTTCCTCTTTCCAGGGGCCCTTCAACTTTAAGATACATTCAGACTCACTGATCTCAAGCACCTAAGAATGAAGACTGATGGTACCGGTATCTCCAATATACCTGAGACTCTGTCCAGGAGGCTGAATTGAGCAGTCCTTGGAAATATCCTTTCATATAGAGATTTAGGTGGTTGTCAGGAGAGATATCAGTTGTATTTCCATTTGCAGGTGAAGCCAGATTTTGACTGTCATCTCGCTTTTAAAATGATGAACTGGTGTTCTCAGTGTCCATCTTTGTGTTTAAATCCTTGTTGTTCCTAATGTCTCACTGATTTTCAAGTATGTGACATCAGCCAGGTCCTTTGGAATGTGCATATTATTTTGGAAGGCCCACACAGGGCATGTGCTGTTGAAATCGAGATGTTGAAGACTATTCTCATAGAGCAAGACCTCACGACTTGTCAATAGTGGTCCAACCACCATTTGCAGTTGAAAGAAATCACCTACTTCAGATCTAGGCAACATATAGATACCTCGTATAGTGTAAGGCGACCTTGAGTCCAGCAAAGTCCTCTTTGACAAATCAAGTTTTAAGCATTTAAAAGCCTAGGAGATCCCCTTCCTCATAAAACCTCCATTTATATAGATCATATGAATCTGATCACTGCAAGGCTCACAAACATTATTTAATTGGCGTCTCTCCAAGGCTTAAGCGTGATTAAGATCACTCCAGATTCACAAGTGCTTGCACGCCACAATATGCAGGTTGTTACAATCTTTAAAGAAAATTAAGTGTATTTAGTTTCTTACATTCACCCTTCTTTAATTCTGATTCTCCATCCTCAAACACATTTTCCATCCAAACAAACACATTTTCGTCACGTGGTTTTTAACCCCATGACTTCATCAATGCTAGGAAAGATACATAAAATATTCACAAATGGTCTTAGTAATATCTTTTTACATCCTCTGTCAAAACCTTGTGAAAGCAACTCTTCACTTGAAACACAGAAATGTGTACACTAAGTAAATAGATTTGTTATCACTCTGTGCATTCTGTATAGTGCACTCTAGTGATCAATATCAGACTCAAATCAGTTTCTATGTTTACAAAGGGTGCACACTGTGACAGGTATTTGGTGTCGAGTTTAGATAATGTCTGAACCAGTGGCGGCTCCTCCGCGAATAAATGACGTTACGACGCAAACAAATACAACGCATGCTTTTACATCACAGTTTTTACAGCGCAACTACCATTACATTGCATGATTTTACACTGCATGCCATTACAGCGCATTTTTTAAAACTACAATTACAACGCATTCCATTACAACGCATACCATTACAACGCAAATCATGACAACGCATAACACTTATAGTGCAATAGTAGGGTAAGTGTTGTCTAGCGTAGGGGTAAAATTTACTATTCCCCCTCCAGTGAGTGCAACAGTAGGGAAAGTGTAGGCGTAACAATTACTATTCACACTCCAGTGAGTGTAACAGTATGGAAAATGTTGGATAGCGTAGGGGTAAATATTACTAATTCCAAATACCCAAAACCTATACCCAACCTAAAACTTAAAAATCTCCATTACTAACCCTATAATGCGTTGTGATGACATGCATTGTAATGGCATGCATTGTAATGACATGCGTTGTAATGGTATGTGTTGTAATGGCATGCGATGTAAAGGCACATGCGTTGTAAAAGTTGCATTGTAAAGGCATTGTGATGTTATGCCTGCATTGTAATGGACGATTCCCCTCCTCCGCAAAGGCAGAGGAGCGTCGCCCCACAGCTCTTTGGGCAGTGCAAAAAAGGGAAAATTTTGCAGTGCGGACTTGGAACCCGGTTAGGGCAGGGCCCGGCTGGGCGGGCCAGAGTAGAGGGAGGAGTGCTTTGCTCTCTATAAGTGTGCATGACGGTTTGGCTAGCCAAACCGTCACGAGCACTTAGCATGTTCTCCACCTGGCTGTGTTGTACAGCCGGGTAGCGAAGTGCCCCAGGCACTGCCTAAGCAGCCAAACAGGCCTCTCAGCCCAATCACGATGCTGAGGCCATGCTGGTGACAGCAGCGTCATGATTGGCTGATCGAGTCTTGGAGCCCGGGTGCTTGCATTCTGTGTGGCCAGTGCTGAGAGAAGAGGACAAAGGAGAGGTGACGGTGTTCACAGGTAGGCCTATTTTCTTATTTTTTTCCACCATGGTAAAGGCATGTGTGGTAAAAGAATGCGTTGTTATTATGCACTCGTGGTTGGGACCTTTTTGTAGAGTCACACATGGTTCAGCCATTAAGGTTCTGTGATTTTGCGTGCTTTTAAAGTGCACGACTTTCTTTTCTAAACATGGGTTTTTGCCATGCGTCGTGACTGCCATCTGGTGTTGCCTTTTACGTAGGCCTCAGAAGTTAGTCTGCGAGCAAAGCAGTCTGACCTTTTGTGGGTCATGTGTACATTAACTAAGGTTTCCTTCGTGCGCTGGAGTTAATTTCAGAAGCTGGCCTTTCACCTGGAAGTGACCCTGCCAAGCCAATTTCTCTGCAAGATCGTTATCCACTTTCCCAATCACCATTCAAGACATTTGTTAACTTTTAAGTTTCTTTACGTTTCTGTTATCTTGCACATTATCTGAAACTACTTTTCTTTACTGTTTCTTCATTTCATGGGTTACGCTTTCAATTAAGGGTTTGTTCGGGCCTTCCAGATTATTATTTAGATATGCCTAAATATTAACTTGTGGGTTGGGACACTGTAAAATGAGCTTTACTATATGATGCTGTGTGATGTCATGTATTTTCTATTGGTTGAATTTTGGTGCAGGGGCGTGCATTTTAAATGTACCTTTTTGTGTATAAATAGGGATGTCTCGCCTTAGTAAATTGAGCAGTTTCTTGAGTTGTACACCGTGTTGTATTACTAGGATTTCTGCTACTAGCTGCAGCTAATAAATTTGATCTCTGACGCCACCTAGAAGTATTCAGTGTCTCTGTATACCAAGGCAAGGGAACCCAGAGGACTTTGGGCGTGTCCCTGGCGCCGCTGGGTACTTGAAATCCCAGTTCTTCACCATGCATGCCCCTGTCATACAAACAGAAAGCACAATCCTTGTCAGAGTGAAGTCAAAAGCAAGCCCAATATTAACCCTTGTGCAACACTCTCATAGCTTGGCATAGAGCAGTCATACTTAACTTAGAGGCAATGTGCAAAGTATTTATGCAGCACTTCAAACAGTAATAAAGTGAAAACACAACACAAGAAAAATCCCACACCATATTAGACATGTAGAGTAGAATTTAATAAATAAAACAGGACCAAAATTAAAAAAACCTAATCAGTAAGTCTGGAGATATGCAATTTTAAAGATGTAAATGAAAACAGCTCCAAAAGCCCACAGTATCACTCATGGGTATGTGGTCATGCAAGATTGGGAGAAAGTCACTAGTTCAGGTCGACTTCAATGGAGCTTGGGTCAGATGCAGGGACCAGGTTAGTCCTGCTTAAAAGTTACCTTCTCTGTACTGTGCAAAGATTACCACTCTCAGTAGAAGGGGCCATGGGGAGTAGGAAAGTATCACAGAAGGTTGTCATTGGAGCATCAAGAGCAGGCCAGGCATCAGGGACAGTCATCACTGTAGCCTGAAGATCCTATTGACGTTGCAGACAGTCAGGCTGAAGCTTTGTTTGTAGTGCTCCCAGTGAGAGGTCGATGCTGTAGCATAAAGGGTCAGGATGACAGTAATTCATGTTGGTGGGCAGTGCAATCAACAAAGAGTTGTTTTAGACACCAAGAGTCATCGATCATGGTTGAAAAGAGCCCAAAATCTTCAATTCATCTCCGTAAAGGCCATACCAAGGGGCCAGAACCTGAGGGGCACCAATTGGAGGTTAGGGACTTACTCCAGCTGGATCTGGGTGCTGGTTCAGTTGGTTGGGAGCTTGTTATGTCCCAGTGGTTCTGAACAGGAGACCAGCACACTAGCCCTTGGAGTAACTCTTGGAGCCCTGGGTTCATGTGCAGGTCCAATCCCTCTGACTACAATAGAAGGGCAGCAGAGCAACATGGCTGCATCTCCTGCAAAACAGACGTCCAGCAAGGCAGTAGTCCAGAAGGGCAGCAGTCTAGCATAGTGGCAGGCCTTTCTGCAGCACAGCAGTCCTTCCTGGCAGAGTCTCCACAGGTCCAGAAGTGTACTGCAGAGTTGGTGCCCAATATTTATATCGGTGCATCTTTTGCACTGTGGGAAGCGTCTAGAGGTTTCCATTTTCAGTGCACAGGTTTCCTGCCTCCCCTGCCCTTGCTCCAGACTAACTACAGGGAGTATTGACACAGCCTACTCAGGTTTGAGTGGGGTTGTGCCTATCCCTGCCGTCCCGTCCTGCCAGTGAAGGACCACCCAGGCACACCTAAACTCTTTATTATGTGTGACTGTCTAGGAGGATTGCACAAACACCAAATGATAACTACATCCAGTCATGTGACCCAAAGGCAGGGTGTAAGCACTAAATGGCTAAGTCAAGAAAATGCCAACCCTAAAAGTGGCATTTTCAAAATTGTAATCAAAACTCCGACTTCACCATAAAAGAGGATTTTTTATTACAATTCCAAAGACCACAAACATGAACTGTTTAGCTGTTCCCATTTGGGAGTTACAGCTTATTAAATGTAATAAGGTAACTCCAATGTTATCCTGTGGCACAGTTAGGTCCTGCAATAGTGATTCATAGACTTATATGTATTAGAAAGGCAGGTCTGGCCAGGCAAAAGGATTATTTTCACAGGTCGATATACCAATTTAAAAGTGTACACGCAGGCTGCAAATAGCTGGCCTGAGACATTTTTTCTGTGTTGCTTAAGTGGATGGCACACTCAGTGCTGCAGGCCCATTAGTAGCATTTAATTTACGCACCCTGGGTACACATAGTACCACTTTACTAGGGACTTATAGGTAAATTCAATATGCTAATATGGGATAAGCCGATGTTGCCATGTATGTTTTAAGGAGCGTTCACATGCACTTTAGCTCAGGTCATCAGAGTCCTAAGGCCAGCAAATACAAGACCAGCAATAATGCAGGATGAAGGCAAACAGTTTGATGGAAGACCAACTTAAGGTGACAGGTATAACAGTGGGATTTAGACATGCCACTGATCAGTTTCTTTGACTATAATAATGTGAATAATATGGTGCTCGCACTGAATGCTGCAAAACGCCGGCATACTGAACATGATCGACCTCAGGGATACCCCTCCCCGTAGGTAACATCAAGGACCTGATTTAGAGATTATCAGACAATACTACATCCATCAGGGTGTCAGTGGACATTACTTCCACCATCCTGATTGACTACCTTCCACCAAATTTAGAGATGACCTCGGGCCCGCAGTCTTCTCAGCAACTGGTGTTATGGCCTTTCCTTTCAATGTACAAAATGTTTGGTGGCTCCCATCATCGGTTTAGACAGCATTCTACCAAACTTTTCACATTGTTTTTTTTCTGAAGTAAAGTCCCAAATTTGGTAGAGGGTACACATGATCATATTAATGCATGTGTACTATGTAGGTGGTACACTCAGCTGAATGTGTTATAGTGTTAGAAAAGGTGACCACAGCACCCAATAAACATTTTGGATGTGGTGGATGCATCCAACAGAAGATTGATTGTGTTATATAATAATCCCTCCGTTTTGTAATTGATATTGATGACTAGAGGGTGTTATACAGAAGGATAAGGAATCTATGTACATGGTGTATGGTCTGTGCTGCAGGTGAATGATGGTTAACACAAAGGAATATTGAGTTAGCAGCCTGCAACTAAAATATTATTGAATAAATAAGTACTGTGTAAATTACATATTTAAAATTTACAATTCCTACTTCAAACAGCGCAACATTAAGAAAAGTGCTGAACTGTGCAGAGGTTAATTTTACAATTGCTACTGCAATTTAAGCAAAAGTAGGAAAAATACTTTACTTCAAACACGTTACATATAATAGTAGCCCCATGAATTTTGACAACATATTAAACTAAAAAAAAAACAAAGTCACCGGATTTGTGAACCAAGTGCCACTGGATCCGGTGTCCGTGAGAAGGAAATTGAAGGGATATATATATGTATATATATACCAACGTAAAGTTTTAGCCCTCGGTAGAAGAAGCCACAAGATTGGTAAAATTTGGATCCATTTCTTTAAGGAGCAGCTGCAACAGGAGACGCAGGGAAAACAGTCACCATCTGTTCATATTCAGCCAGACCGGTTTCGGGAGTCTATCCCTTCTTCAATGGCTTCTGCTCGACAGTGATGATGCAGTATGCACTCGTAGTTAATAGAGCCTGCCTCCAAGGGCGTGGTCAGATGAAATGGCCTTCTGGGTCTTGTAGTGCATACACCATTTACCTCCTGTGAGTTCATCATTGTGGCAGTTAATAAATGAATGATTAAAACCCATGTGGGCTGGTGAGAAGGTTGCTCTGGGTGTCCTCTTGGCTGGTGAGAAGGTTGCTCTGGGTGTCCTCTTGTCTGTGGTCAGTTGCTTCTGGACACCAATCCCCCGTACACTGATCGCACCATTGGGCGCCATCACGGTTCCGCAGCAAGCGGCAGGCTTTCTTCCGCGACTGGGCTCCAGTCGCAAATATACCAACGTCTATATCAATATACGGGAGATTGGTGTCCAGGAGCAGCTGACCACAGACAATAAGACACCCAGCGCAACATTTTCACCAGCCCACAGGGGTTTTAATCATTCAATTACTTACTGCTCCAATGATGAACTCACGCAAGACAATTGGTTCATGCACTACAAGACCCAGAAGGCCATTTCATGTGACCACGCCCTTGGAGGCAGGCGCTTTAAATCACAGTGCATGCTGCATCATCATTGCTAGCAGATGCCATTGGGAAAGGGATAGGATTCCCGAAACCGGTTTGGCTGAAAAGAACAGATGGTGGCTGTTTTCTCTGCGCCTCCTGTTGCAGTTGATTCCTAAATGAAATGGATGCAAATGTTACCGATCTTGTGGCTTCTTCCTTCGAGGGCTAAACTCTACGATGGTATGTTTGGCGGCTGTAGCCCAGCCGCGGAAGAAAGTCTGCCGCTTGCTGCGGACCCGTGATTGCGCCCAATGGGGATATCAATATAGTATAGGTGAGGTTCAATCTCTGCGCCAAAATTTCTTTTGGACTCGCAGAATGGCCGCCCTCACTTGGGAATGTTCGCGAAAGTCGACATTATCCAAAACGAAAAAACAGGACGCGAGTGTGTTTGTATGTTGGCGGCGACTGTTCAAATCCAGGGGTCTCGTTTATGTATATATGAAATTTTCTCGCTGTGTTGGAGCAATTCATTAAAACTCCTATATATATATTTTTTGAATAAATCAGTTTTCTCGAGGTGGATGCTTTTTAAGTGCAATGAATACTTTTGGATTAAATCTATAAGAGGTGATTAACTCTAACACTCATTGAGTTAACAAAAATTATTAACTGTGAGTACTGATTCATTGAGCAAATAATCTATTCCGGGTTGGGCCATTGTTTTTTGTTAATAATAGCATCATCATTGCTAGCAGATGCCATTGAGAAAGGGATAGGATTCCTGAAACCGGTTTGGCTGAAAAGAACAGATGGTGACTGTTTTCTCTGCGTCTCCTGTTGCAGTTGATTCCTAAATGAAATGGATGCAAATGTTACCGATCTTGTGGCTTCTTCCTTCGAGGGCTAAACTCTACGATGGTATGTTTGGCGGCTGTAGCCCAGCCGCGGAAGAAAGCCTGTCTCTTGCTGCGGACCCGTGATTGCGCCCAATGGCGATATCAATATACGGGAGATTGGTGTCCAGGAGCAGCTTACCACAGACAATGGGACACCCAGCGCAACCTTTTCACCAGCCCACAGGGGTTTTAATCATTCAGTTACTTACTGCTCCAATGATGAACTCACGCGAGACAATTGGTTCATGCACTACAAGACCCAGAAGGCCATTTCATGTGACCACGCCCTTGGAGGCAGGCGCTTTAAATCACAGTGCATGCTGCATCATCATTGCTAGCAGATGCCATTGAGAAAGGGATAGGATTCCCAAAACCGGTTTGGCTGAAAAGAACAGATGGTGACTGTTTTCTCTGCGTCTCCTGTTGCATTTGATTCCTAAATTAAATGGATGCAAATGTTACCGATCTTGTGGCTTCTTCCACTAGAGGGCTAAACTCTACGATGGTATATATATATATACTGCCGGGGTGCTGTTTTCCTTTCCTTAACGGGTGAGGATCTGTGAGCGACACATATATATATATATATGTATATATTCACTGAAAAAACCATAGGTTATAGACCATATATAGTTAGGAATTAGCATTTACAAAACCTTGAAAATTCACTGAAAAAAACCATAGGTTATAGACCATATATAGTTAGGAATTAGCATTTAAAAAACCTTATTTTACTCACACAAAACCATTGAAATTCCATATATAGTTAGTTGTACTAACTATATATCGCGCACCCGCAATCCACTGCTGATCATGTCACATATTACATCATTCATGACATGGTCAGTGACATCACTGATGACATCACTGATGACATCTCAAATGACATCACTGATGACATCACTGATGACATCTCAAATGACATCACTGATGACATCACATCACAACTGAATGAGTGGATGTATAAGTGTCTGAATGAAGGTTTTAGTAGGTGCGTGACTGACTATGAGTGAGTGATTAAATGTGTCTCACTGAATGCATAGGTTAGTGACTAAACTGTCTTAATTTGTGCATCATTATGTCTGGTATTCTGTAAACTGCTGCATGTGTTGATCAGTAGCTATATGAGTAACTATATGGGTTATAGATTGATTGTCCAAGTATTTGTATGGGAGACTGAGTGTGTGTGTGGCTGGCTGGGAGATGTGTGACTCTGTGCAGATCAATGTGTTCTTGTATCAATGATTTATAAGAGAGTAAGTATGTGTTAGAATATGTTTGAAAATGTAAGGTACTCTATGTTTAACTGTATAGATTAGAAAATGGAAGTGTGATTGATTCTTTACAGGACTGACTAGGTGTGTGAGTAACTCCAAGGATGAGTGGCAGAGTGTGAGTGTCTGTATAGGGTGTATGAGTGCATATGATAGTGTTGTAAAGATGAGTGATTGTATGTATGAATGATTGTATGGGTGAATGAGTGAATGTGTGTGTAGACGTAGGAATCAGTGAGTGCGTATGTAGTAACTAGTATTGGTGTGTCAATTGTTTAAAAAAATATATTCTGTATTTAACACTGGGTGTAACAGAGGTTATATTAAAGTGTGAGGAGATGCATTGTATTGTCACATGAATGATATCATCAGTGATGTGACCATTGATGTCAAATGAGATGTCATCAGTGATGTCATTTGAGATGTTATCAGTGATGTCATTTGAGATGTTATCAGTGATGTCATCAGTGATGTCATTTGAGATGTCATCAGTGATGTCATCAGTGATGTCATTTGAGATGTCATCAGTGATGTCATCAGTGATGTCATTTGAGATGTCATCAGTGATGTCATCAGTGATGTCACTGACCATGTCATGAATGATGTAATATGTGACATGATCAGCAGTGGATTGCGGGTGCGCGATATATAGTTAGTACAACTAACTATATATGGAATTTCAATGGTTTTGTGTGAGTAAAATAAGGTTTTTTAAATGCTAATTCCTAACTATATATGGTCTATAACCTATGGTTTTTTCAGTGAATTTTCAAGGTTTTGTAAATGCTAATTCCTAACTATATATGGTCTATAACCTATGGTTTTTTCAGTGAATTTCATTGGTTTTTTAAAAGCTAATATCTATAGCTGTAAAATGTATTCTTCTTTAAATCCAAAAATATATTTTATATGTTTATTAATAATTTTTTTTTAAATTTTTTTTTGTTTCGCTCCCGGTCCGCGAACCGGGAAGCTTCCCGTTAGCTCAATTTGATTCCGCGACCCGGTCCGCGAACCGGTAAAAAATCAACATAGTGACGGTATCGCGTTGCCGCGTAATGCGTCTTATGACGTACTGCGTTAGCGCACCCGGAAGTGCCCCGGGGCGCGGACCGAGGCGCGAAACGCAGCTCCCCGGAAGCGATCCGCGGCGCGAAAGCGCGACGTATCGAGTTGCCGCGAAATGCGTCTTGTGACGTATCGCGTTAGCGCACCCGGAAGTGTCCCGGGGCGCGGACCGGGGCGCGAAGCTTAGCGACCCGGAAGCTAACCGGGGCGCGTTCCGCAGCGCGTAACATGAGCGTGAGAGGTCATGTGACTTGTTAATAAAACTTTTCATTGGTTCATTTCACTTTTGGTTTCATAATGATGTAAGGCTAGGTCAGGTGACCTAAAAATAACACTTTTCATTGGTTGAGAAGTATTGTTTTTTCCCAAATGATGAAAACCCCTCCTTCTTTCCTCACTCTGACTTTCATCATTGTGAGAGGAAGACCTATTTTGCTTGTTGGAAAATGGCTTCATTGGTAGCTTCAGCTGGTGGACCCCCACCACCACCACCACCTCCTCATGGGAAGAGAGGACCACCTCCCCAGGTCCTGACCAACACTGAGGAGGAAGAGGAAGAAATGGATGAGGAGGGAGAAGAACCACAATTTTTAGAAGAGTTGCCCCGGGTTTCCAGAAAGAAAGCCAGTTTCATCTGGCAGTTTTTTTCAATACCTCGTGGCCAAAAAAAAGTCAACGCGAGGTATGTCACCTGCCTGATATGCAAGGAACAATTGTCCAGAGGGACGGACAAAAAATATAGCTTTGGAAATCACACAATGCACAGGCACATGACGAGGAAACATCCCCTAAATTACAGCCGGGCGGAATTAAGGGATATGCACGACAATCCAAGACCAACTCCTGTGGCCAGACCAACAATACCGGTTTCTCTAACACCAGAAGAGGCACGGGAAACTGTGCCAAATATTCAAGAAAATTTTGGGCACATGATTCACTTATGTATGCACTGTCGTGCATTATTAGCTTGTGGCAACATGAGCATCAATGCACTCAACCTGGCGTATGAACACCATGATTGCCCTAACCGCCCCCAGTAATTTTTTTTTGCTCCTGTTGAGCCCTTTTCAACGCCTGTTTTTTGTTGTTTCCCCCCCCCAAAAAAACCCCAAAAAAATATAAAATCGTTCAAAAAATACAAAAAAACAAAAAATGTTCAAAAAAAAATATATATATATAAAACAACAAAAATATTAAAAAAAAGTTCTTTTCAGAACTACCTTCCCTTTCCAAAAAAATTGCTAGAATGTTTAGCACTCTGGCAAGCTCTATTTCTTTTGGTTCGCTTCCGGGTTAGCTTCCCGGTACGCGGACCGGGAGCTAACCAAAAATAATTTAAAAAAAAAAAAGTGTAAGTATAAGGAAAGGAAACAGAGAGTGATGTTAAAAGAAAGACAGCTATAGGGAGTAAAGAAGAGATACTGTTTAATAGATCTATTTACCGAAGAAAAGACAGAAGAGGGTATAATTGTGAAAAACAAAATAGATAACGAAGTGAAAGAAAAAAAAAGAGAGTATAACATTAACAAAGAAGAGTTTCTTGGAGAATGTGAGTGAATGTTCAAAATAAGATTAAAACATGAGGAATAACAGAGAGAAAAAATAGAAAACAGAAAACAAAAAATAACAGAAAAAGATTAATTGAAACAGCAAAGAAATGTAATTAACATAGAGCCATATCATCAACATAGGCAATAAAAGTTTTGCAGCTTTTATTGGCAGAAATGTGTCGCTAAAGCTGCTTTTGTGGCAGAAAACTGCCACTAAAACCACTTTTGCACCAGTTTTCTGCCAATAAAAAGAGCAATAATTTTATTGGCTGTGTTCATAATATTCCCCTTAGTGTGCTTCAACTACACAGAGAAAGCATTATGAACAAGTAGTGATAGAGTGATCAGTCAAAGACACTAAGAGTAATAGAGACGCAGTGAGTGAACAAGAGTGAGGAACTATGAGAAGAGAGGGACTGAGAAAAAGAGTGGAAGGAGTTGAGTAAGTAGGTAATAGAGAAAGGAATGAGGGAAGTAGCAAAGGCAGGAAACTGAGGGTTAAAGAAATGAAGCAGTGGAACTAATAGTAGTTAAATGTGATAGAAATGTAACGAAAACAGTACAAAATATTTACCTTATAATTGTCGTTAAATTACTCACTTTTTGTTTTTATACTTTCAATCTGTGAAAGAGAGAACAAACATTTGAAAAATATTAAAAAATGTATTTAAAAATTAGAAAAGACGAGGGAAAAGATTGAAGGACAAACAGTTTTTCAACAACTTTGACACTTACAGAAGCTTCTGCTTCTCCAGGCCCCCTACACAGTCCTAAAGATATACATTTTAAACTAACAGTATCTTGATGCAGATGAAGTGAGGCCTATCTTAAAACATGGTGCATCTTTTGCATTGCTGTTGTTTCAGAAAAGTGTCGCAAGACACTAACATTTTAAATAATTGCTTCAGGATGCCAATAAGATGTCTACTATCCAGAGGTTTGTTTCAGGTGAGGCCTACTCAGGGTTGCAGATGAGATTTACACTTGTTGAAGAGTACAGAGGAGATAATACATGTGAAGGTCTACCAATGAAGTGAGTCATGTCCACTGCACTCTTCAACAAAGTCCAAATCTCCTATGTTTCCCTGGACAGACCTAAACTTGATCTGCACAATGTGATTCGTAATGATAGGAAACACAGGTGATGTAATTGAAATACGTGCAATTTATTTTGCTCATTTCACAATCACATCACTTGTGTTTCCTTTGCTTAGGTATCTCATTGTGCAGATGTAGTCTAGCATATGAAAGAATACGCAGAAGTGCAGCACTGCATGCAACAACTTTGACACTTACAGAAGCCTCACCTTCTCCATGCCTCCTACACAGTTCTACATATACATCATAAATGCAAACAGTACAGAATTAATTATACATCTTAAATGGTTTATTTTTGCTGTTCTCAGAATGTATCAAATTTCACTAAAAACAGTGACTTGAAGGTATTCATCATGTAACAGCGGGGAAAAAAAAACACAATCAAAATGATTGTGTTTAAAAAACCCATACAACATCAGAAATCAAAATTCAGAACTCCTTAAAGTTAACTTACTTTCCATGACGTCCAAGGATGTCCTATGAACAGCTTACACTCTTTTGTGCTGTTATTACTTTCAGCCCGCCACTTTCTGAAAGAAAATCTCCATCGTTTTTAAAAACACATTACATGCATAAAATGACTTCTTGCTCTCTACCACAATTTTCCACAAGGCCAAATCTGGTCAGAGCCATTTATAACTCTTGGATTTCTTGTAAGCCAATCCCGTCATTTGGCATTTCCGCAACTTTCAAAATTAAAATGTTGAAGATCATTTTCACAATCCTGGAATAGTAATATCTTCCCCTTCTTGCTCAGTCATGTTCTACATTTCCTATGACACTGATACTGCTTACTATGAAGCAGACTTACACTACCTCTATGACTACTACAATTATTTAATTCTCTACATCACTTTTAATCACAAAGCAATGTAAAACAGTAGACAGCATTGCAGACTTACATTCCCTCTACTCCATGTTTTGATTGGCTGCTTCAATTAGCTTATAAAAAGAAACAGTTTTTCTGAACTCATTCAAAGTGCACGTATTTCTCCATGACGTCCAGTCCTATGGTTAGAAGTTATGTCTCTGAACTACACTTATCCTCAAGGCCAAATTGTGTAGGAGCCATTAGAACTTCTTGAAATTCCACAGAGCACATCCCGAGATTATTTCCCTAAAATTTTGGTTTTAAAAACACCAGGTAAGAGTTTTTAAGGTCATACGGCAATTTTTTTTTGAAAATTAAAACAGAATCATTGCAGAATGACCAGCCATTTCTAGACTTTAAATAAGCTGTGTAATGTCCTGATGTTATTGAAGGGCCGTCATGATATATAATTGCTGCAGTTACAAAAGTCCTTCCTGATATTGACAACTGCGAAGCTACAAAATTTTTAATTAAAGTTGTCAATTTTGTTCCATCAGGCCTACATCGTTGGAACATTAAAATGACATACTGGCCATATGTTCGTATAAATAATGTGGACATCATTTCAGATTTACATTGGCTACACTCCATGTTGTGATCAGCTGCTTTTACTAGCTTATTAAAGGAGACTGATTTACTGTATGGCAAAGTTAAATATATAAATCTTTCTGAGTCTACACTAGTAGTACTTGATACCATACAGTTCTCGCAGTCATGCTGCCATTGATAAGAAAGCCCAAACAGCTGATCTACATCTACACCTTCAGCATGTAATACATCAAGCATATACATTAAAAACTCCTGACAATCTTGCTGAATATTTTGAGAGAATTGTGTTTGGCCTGAACATCTGTCTAACAGATTTCGAATTTCAGACACACTTTCTATGTTTCTTCTATCAGTGCTACATTTCTCTAACACAGAATTTAACAAACTGCAAAATCTTTGATCAGAATTGACCACAATCTCTTCTTTTACATTTTCTAGAGAAAACAAAACATTAACCACTACATTAGCATAGCAGTTGACACCAGAACTGTTTTCAAACTGAAAACCAACAACATCTTCAACAGAATCCTTTTTGTTTCTGCTTGTAATTTTAGGTTCATTGACTTTTTGTCTTTTTGCTACAACCTCCCCAGTATTGTTCTCATTTCTTCGTTTCCGGCCTACCACACGTTTCTCAAACAAAGGATAATGAGGCAAATGTGGCGCATACTCTCTTCTTAACCTATTGTATTCCTTAACACAATCTAGATCCGCACAAATGTTTGTGACATCACACTCAATCAAGTACAATCCCGATAAAGTTCTAACTCGTGACAATGCCACATATGCCATACCCTCCTTGAACACAGAACTGCCAATATTCACCAATGCACTGTCTACACTTAAACCTTGCGATTTATGAATTGTCACCGCATATGCCAAGCAAACAGGAAACTGCTTACGGCGAACATATAAGTCTTTTACAAGCAAAAATCTAGCAGAACAACGACCAATTAGCTGTACTTCCTCAATGCCATCAAATTTAATTTTTAAAAATTTAATTCCATCTCTATTTCTGTATTTCACAAAATCAACAACATTACCCATTGATCCATTTACCAGACCTCTTTCAACATGTAAATTCCTTCTTAAAATTATACGGCAGTTCAAGCACACATTCAGAGTCTTTTCAAAACCTGCAGTTTTAGATATACTCTTCTCTAATGAATCCAATTTTGTTTTCAGATTCTCAGACAAAATAATTGTTGATCCCATATGCTCTACTCTATCAATAGCTTCCAGTTTCACAATCTCTTGCTTTTCTAAATGCAACATTTTGTTGTTAAATTTGGCACATTCTGCAAGAGTTGGCATCAAACATATTCCAGATTTCTTCTCAGTAATTTTCTGGAAAATATTCTCAGGCACAACATCTTGTTCTGGATATAAATTTGACAGTAATCGTGCATGTAAAGCTTCTTTCCCATGCTCGGTCACTTTTCCAATTCTAACATCTTGTAGAATAGTCTTGTAAACTTCATCCTTTGCCTGACGCATATTTTCATGCAGTTCAGCATAATTGAAGTTTAACCATATATTGACGTTGCCAATGCTGCCTAGGCACTTCCTGGTATCTTCATGCGTGAGCATTTTGAACACAGGTTGCCCTTTCACTGGTGTCAGCTGCAGAAGATCTCCGAAAACAATGATGTGTTTGCCACCAAATAACACATCATACTCTGTTTTGAGAACTTCTTGCATCCTCAAATGCACAAAGGCAAGCATGACATTGGAAACCATGCTTACTTCGTCAATGATAAGAAGTTTCATTTTCCTCAAGATTCTTGAAACTTCAAAACAAGCATCTCCAGATAGCTTGTGATATTGTAATTTGTTGTCATGCTCCACTGGCAGCATCAGTAAACGATGTAAAGTAATCCCTTTAATATTATGTGCTGCCAGTCCAGTTGGAGCAGTGACAACACAAGACAGCGATGACTCTGTCCTTTCCTGCAAATAGCATGAAATTGCTTTAATGAGGAAACTTTTTCCAGTTCCCGCTTCTCCACTCACGTACAGTCGGACAGGCTTCAACGATGTACATGAGCACTCTTTCTTGTCATGACTTAATCCATGATCAATTTGCATGGTAACTTCGTCATATATTTTCCTCTGCTCAACGTTGAGTTGTCTTTCCAACTCTTCTAAGTTAACCGCATCCTCTTGAGCATGTGCCATGGCTCTTTCCACTTCATTCATAGCAGTGGCAGCTTCATTTTCAATAACAGGTCCTCCTAGTGGATCCTGACTCAATGAAGCAGAACTCTGACTGTCCTGAGAACTGTCTCTGGCAATCTCGGCTGCAATCGTTGCTTCCTGCTCAATTTCCGCATTCAACATTTCTACATATTTGGGAAAAGCAGGACATTCTATGGTCTCCTTGGCGGCATTGAAAGAGTCTTCGTAACAGAGGAAATCTCCAAGCAGTTCCTCTTCTGCACGCCAAGGCTTGAAAAGTTGCAAAAGTGCTAAATAGAAAAACTCCTTTTTTTCAGGAGATTCGC
The DNA here is from genome assembly GCF_964261635.1 of Lissotriton helveticus. NCBI lineage: Eukaryota > Metazoa > Chordata > Amphibia > Caudata > Salamandridae > Lissotriton > Lissotriton helveticus. The sequence goes on along the minus strand of NC_136072.1, from coordinate 230,692,954 downwards.
CACTCAATTTTCGATGGTTTACCAAGTGGCATTTTCTTTGCTTGACCAGACATCCCTCACTTCCTATTACAGCATACACTCCTTTCTCAGTATCTTCTTTGATGTTCCTCTTGAATATGTAATTTTGAAGAACCTCATACAGACAAACATTGTCGAGGTGAATGCTTCGATTTGGATAATATGTATCCAACATGTTGGTCTTCAAAATGTCGGTACTGTTTGGCTCCTTTTCCGCCAAATACTCAATTTCCCGCACAGGTTTGAGAACTCGATTACGCGTTGCAGCAAGACCAAGACTCGCCCAAACGATACTCCTGGACTTGGCATAGAGACTTGCTGAAGACAACCGGTCAGAACATTCGTACGCTCCGATTTCTCGATGCGACAACATCTTCAGACTGAAACTGTACAACTTCTTGCTGAGGCTCTTTTCATGGGAAATGTCCTCCCACATATCCTTCAATTCTGTCTTCTCTTTTTTGGTGATGTAAGACGTCACATACCGAGCCACAGCCATACAGTTATCAGCCACAAACTGTATATCCATGTTAGCATTCCACATGGACAAAATCACCGGGTTGTAGTCGTTGATGTACTTGGACTCTTCGTTCCTCTTCAAATTGTAAGTGTTTTTAGGTGATTTCTTCATGACATTGTGTCGCAGCGAAGACATCAAACTGTTTACTCTTCCTTTAGAAATCACCGGTCGTGGAAAGCCGAAACGACATTTAGTGTAGAACTTGTCCTTGTTTCGGAATTTACGACGGCAGTACTTTCCACATCGATGGCTTTGGAAACGCAGAACTTTTTCTCTTAGGCTTTTCTTCTCCTTTGCGTTTGGAACAGCACACGTAGAATACTGTTGGATGAAACTCATCACTGAGTCTTCTGGATCCGTTCCAAATTTAGGTGCATCCTTGATCCACAGCAACATATGTATATGAGGAGCACCTCTTGCTTGGTACTCCTTTCTCCAGAAGAAATCCAACACCTCTCCAAGAGGTGGATTCTTCTTATTCATGATGAAAGACATCATAGCTTCAAATCTATGATTGAAGTACCTACATACATTGACTGGATCCAAAGAGCACAGTTCTCCGGGTGTCTTGAATTCGATGTTATCTACGTTAGCATTTGCCTCTCGTAGAAATTCAAGTAAGTCTTCCCAGCCATACTCGGTACAGCTCAGAGTGAGGAACCATGTGGGAGTTCCTAAGTTCCTCAGCATACATTTTAAATCACCATGACGACGGTACCAGTACTCATTAGTACCACGCTGACACGCCATGAGATTAATCAGGTGAGAATCCAAAATACTGTCTTGGACATTGACTTTATCCATAAAGTCACTTGCCGAGATGTTTTGCATGTGTATACCACTTTTCAAGATGTGGTTCACTGCATATGACAGTCCAGACAGATCGCTTTCAAACAGGAGATGAAACAAATAAGGAATGCATTGTCGAAACCTAGCATCTCCTGCATACAATCGCAAAGTCCGGTATTCAGAAGCAGGAATTTGATGAGGTCGCTCATCATATCTTCCTCCCTGACCTGTTGGAAAAAGCTGTGGGAAACACCGAGCTTCCAAACTTTCCTCCCAAACACTAATGGGACTCCCTTTGGCTTGTTTCATTTGAAACAACTCAATAGCATTCCCCATGACTTCCTTGGAATGCAAAGGATGAACACTATAATGTTCATATATTTCTTCACTAGTAGAGGGTTCTACTTTCTCAATTTGACCAGCACACAAATCGCTATCCTCTTCCTCACTTACTTCCTCTTCTGCAACATATACATTCTTATAGTATTTATTATTTTTTTTCAAATACAATGTTGCCTTTTTAACTTTCCTAACATCTACTAAATCTTGCCATATTTTCTTATTCTTTGTCGGAACCCCATTAACTAAGATAACCAGAGGTTCCTCTTCCACTTTTTCTACTCCAATTGTGTTAATGTTTTTCTTCAAATCTAGAGGCAAATAAACAACTCTTCCCTTTAATCCTCTCTGTAAATCTGATGGAGGCAATTTCCCTGTCTTTGGCTCCATTCTTACAATAGCCTGAAAGGGATGGATACTTTGAATCAAAATAGATTCATAAGTATTTAAATCCTTCAATTCAGAAGGAATCTCAACCAATTCCAGATTATTATGAACTGCTCTAGCAGGCATCTGGTTTTGATTTAATTTGCAACAACAATAACTACACACACGTTGATCCAATCCCAAATCAAAACAATTTTCTACCATCAAGTATGTTGCGAAATCCTTCCATTCACTATTATTTTCCCTTTCACTTTTTGCATATAAATCCACTAACTTAGTCTGATTCTTATAATAAGTGCGTCGACAACACACACAAGTGAAATTAGGCCTCTCACTTGATTTCACCTCAAACGTCGCAATTTCCCTCTGGAAATTATCTGTACTGGAAACCTGTACACTATCTTCCACATGACCCTCTTCTTCTTGCTCAATTTCAACATTCTCCTCTTTACTTCCAAAGTAACAAAACTCAATTTCTTCACATATATTCTTCACATCTATTTCAGAACCATGCAAAAGAGCAGCGCATAATTGTTTAAGCATAATTGCTGGACTCTTAGCATAATACAACATTCTAACTAATTTCCTCACTTTATTATGATGCACTGCTAGCATCCTGAAATGATGAAAAACACTCTGGCATACTCTCCTGGAAAGACAAGCCAGTGAATGACCATGCAAACCTGTCACTTCTCTTACTCTGCAAGGATCTAATTCTTGCAACAACCTTATTTTCTGCTTCAAACTTTTCTTATTAAATGACCGTACAAAATCACAAAGCAAATTGATGGAATCCTGTCGCACACTGCAAATACTACTACACTTCCAGGTGTACACAGGACCCTTAGCACGTCTTCCTAAAACCTCATTACCTAACACCTCTTCTGCCTCTGTTGTCACAAGTTTTTCTTTTTCAACTGGACAACCATCTTTCACTTCATAAGCACGACCACTGGTGTCAACTGCATGCACCAAATCATTATCCTGGAAATAACTCTCCTCATTAAAAAATGCCTCACAGCTTGAACTATGCATCCATTCTCCAGAAAAAACTTCACAAAAATTACTACGATTAACTATTCTCTTCCATCTACTATTTCTTTTGAAATCATAAATTGCCTTGTTTGTTTAGCTTCCTAATTCTATTGATTATCAAAATAAATAACTTACGTTTAATTTCAAATGCCTGATCAATAACTTTCTCAAGTTTTTTTTTTCTCTTATAAAAAACCAATTTCTGTTGACCTTTCTTAATATTTTTTAACAAATTGCCAATTATCCTGTTGCGGAACATTCGTTTACGAATCTCCCTAAACTGTTGTTTCCTTCTACTATCATGCACAGAGTTATCTCTTGCTCTAGCACTAACATTTTTGATTGGCCTTTCCTTTCCATTTGAATTCCTTCTCGTTTTATGGACTGAAACATTTTCTGTAGTAATATTTTTTTTACTACACATATTTCTTATGAAATATTTTGTGCTCTTACCCGGTGCTTTCTTCGTGACTTGACAAATCTTTTTGTTAGAGGACTGCTGCTTATTTTCTTTCACCTGCTGTCTTTGACGTTTTGCAGCCTTTCTCTGTCTTTCTATTGTTGGCATGGTGAAATCTTGAAATGATCTGCAGTTGAATCTGTGGTAAAATATAATAAAAAATGTTATTAACCATTATTACCAAACAGTAAAACAATAACAGTGATCAAAAACTTAACACACTACTTGACATTTTAAATAGAAGATTTTTTAGTCCTTGCAAATTTACAATACAGAAATAGCAGAAAAGAAATGACATTTATATTTATGTTACCTATGCTATTTTATATGTGAATCTGATCTAATTTTATGAGCATATTTTAATATTTTATTGAAGACACTACACATAACCTGCTTTTGAAGGTGTCTTTATTTTTAAATTAAACGGTTTACCTTTTTACTTTTTATTAATTATAAATTTTAAAAATAAATGTTTATATTTCCATAGGCTCAAGCAGGTCAGCTTCCCATCCTATGTCATATAATTCGGACAAATCTGCATCCTCATCACGCTCTTCTTCATCCTCAGGATTTAAATCATCCAAGGGATCAACATCCACTGATGTTTCAATTACAAGTTCAATGATGAGGTCAAAATCAACTGATTGCAGATTGTCGCTCATGTTGAGGTTGTCTTTATCTTTAAAGAAAGATAACAACAATGAGATGTTGCAGAGTAAGAGACAAATCTCAGAGATTATAATAGTAAAATTGTTTAACAAGAGTAATATTTTGCAGCTATTATTTAGCCATGTCCAGCGATGCTGAGCAGGTGAAGCCTATGTCTAATTTTTCACTGAACAGGACTCATCTCTTCTTAACCTTGGATAAGCCTCACCGACTCTGTGTCCCCTGCACATACTTAAATGTAAAGGGGCAGATTTATGTTAAATGGCACATCCCCAGGCATGCACCAGTTAACGTGCACCACTGCTCTGCCACCCATGGTGTGCCGCATTTACAATCAGATAGGAGAAACCTGCGTCAAAACCCTGCGCCTGCTTGAAGCAGGCATAGGTCTTGATGCAACATTGTGGAGATGGTGCACCCCTGAGCGTTGCTGGAGCTGCATCGCACTTGCGATACAACTCCAGCAATGCGCCACCTTAACGGCACAGATGCGTCACGCATCTGTGCCATTTTTGCCCCATGCTGCGCCGCATTGTAAATGCAGCACACCATGGGTGGCGGAACAGCGGCGCAGGATGACTGGCACATCCCTGGTGATGCGCCAGTCATCATAAATCTATCCCTAAGCTTCTTATCTTGTTAGAGATGAACTGCCATATGTATCATCAAAATATTTTGCATTTCCTAAATAGCGAATTTTAAGGAATAAATAGCGATTCTTTACCATTCCTAATTTGCGATGAGCAAATTGCTAATTGCAAGTTACCCATTCATTTCCATGGGCTAGGAGGCTCATAGGAATGAAGGTTTAATTTGCGATTAGCAATTTGCTCATCACAAATTAGGAATTTTTCCAAGGGTGTAGGGGTGTCTCAAGAACACCCTGCTGCACCCCTGAAAAAGAAATTTGGGGGCATATGGCACACATACATGCCCTAAGGGCATGTGTTGGCGTCATATGGGACCTTTTGTTTTTTTTTAAAAAAGCTTTTTGAAAAGAATTCACAAATTACCACCAATTTACCACAATAGTTTCCAAATCCTTAATGTAATTTTTTACATATTTTTTGTTTGATACATTGCATTTAAGTAGTCACAAAATTTGCAAATCCTTCAGTGCAATTGCAAAATAAGGAATAGCAAATTTTGCTACTCCTTATTTTGCATCAAACTTGTTTGATACATACCATTTGTCTAATTAACATTTGCAAAGGCCGAAATTCGTAGAATTTTGATCTTTGCGAATGCTAATTAGCTTGATACATATGGCCCCAAGTGAGGCCTGTCTTGCGACATGGTGCATCTTTTGCATCACTGCTGCATCGGTTTCATGTGGTACGTTTTTTTTACACCATGACATATCTGCCTAAATGCATCAATTTGTAATGTTGTCGCCTCATAGCAAATCTTTTGCACCGCCGCTGCATCATAAAAGTGACGCACAGTGGCACAAAAAAGGCATACACCTATCATAAATCTGTCCCTAGCATTTTAAAAGATTAATCCAGGATGACGATAAGGTGTGGCCTATCCAGAGGTTTGTTTAAGGTGAGGCCTACTCAGGATTGCAGATTAAAGTTACGCTTGATGAAGAATACAGAGGAGATAATACATGTAAAGGCCTACCAATGAAGTAAGTAATGTGCACTTTATTGCGCCAGTCATCATAAATGTATCCCTAAGCTTCTTATCTTGTTACAGATGAACCACCATATGTACCATCAAACTATTTTGCATTTCCTAAATAGCAAATTTTAAGGAATAAATAGCAATTCTTTACCATTCCTAATTTGCAATGAGCAAATTGCTAATTGCAAATTAGCACCGCCGCTGCATCATAAAAGTGACGCACAGTGGCACAAAAGAGGCATACACCTATCATAAATCTGTCCCTAGCATTTTAAATGATTAATCCAGGATGACAATAAGGTGTGGCCTATCCAAAGGTTTGTTTAAGGTGAGGCCTACTCAGGATTGCAGATTAAAGTTACGCTTGATGAAGAATACAGAGGAGATAATACATGTAAAGGCCTACCAATGAAGTAAGTAATGTCCACTTTATTGCGCCAGTCATCATAAATGTATCCCTAAGCTTCTTATCTTGTTACAGATGAACCACCATATGTACCATCAAACTATTTTGCATTTCCTAAATAGCGAATTTTAAGGAATAAATAGCAATTCTATACCATTCCTAATTTGCAATGAGCAAATTGCTAATTGCAAGTTACCCATTCACTTCCATGGGCTAGGAGGCTCATAGGAATGAAGGTTGCAATTTGCGATTAGCAATTAGCTCATCACAAAATAGGAATTTTTTCAAGCGGGCAGGGGTATCTCAAGAACACCCTGCTACACCCCTGAAAAAGAAATTTGGGGGCATATGGCACACATACATGCCCTAAGGACATGTATAGGCGTCATATGGCACCTTTTGTTTTTTGGAAAAAAATGCTTTTTGAAAAGAATTCGCAAATTACCACAAACTAGAAGTTGGTGGTAGTTTCCAAATCCTTAATATCATTTTTTACATATTTTTTGTTTGATACATTGCATTTAAGGAATCGCAAAATTTGCAAATCCTTCAGTGCAATCGCAAAATAAGGAATAGCAAATTTTGAATTAAGGACATTTTAAGTAATTTCCACATGTGCAGTGTTTTCAAATTATGATTTGAAAATCGTTTTTGGGGAAAAGTAATGGTTTGCAAATTTATGACAAGGACATAATGGTGTATGCTTCTCTATAAGGCATTTCAGTGTCTCTGATGTCATTTTTCCCATATTACATTATAAGACCTTTCCCCATGGAGCACATTCCTTGTAAATATGCTCCCACCTGTGCATGGTGAATTTAGATTTTGACTGTTTGAGTCACATACCCATGTTAAAAGTCACCCCAAAAAATTGCAAACGCTTTAAAAAAACACATTCATGTGTCTTAAGGACATTTTAAGTCATTTCCCCGTGGACAGTGTTTTGTAAGTGGCGCAAAAGAGGCATACACCTATCATAAATCGGTCCCTAGCATTTTAAATGATTAATTCAGGATGACGATAAGGTGTGGCCTATCCAGAGGTTTGTTTAAGGTGAGGCCTACTCAGGATTGCAGATTAAAGTTACGCTTGATGAAGAATACAGAGGACATAATACATGTAAAGCTCTACCAATGAAGTAAGTGATGTCCACTTCATTGCGCCAGTCATCATAAATGTATCCCTAAGCTTCTTATCTTGTTAGACATCAACCGCCATATGTATCATATAACTATTTTGCATTTCCAAAATAGCGAATTTTAAGGAATAAATAACGATTCTTTACCATTCCTAATTTGCGATGAGCAAATTGCTAATTGCAAATTACCCATTCATTTCCATGGAGCAGGAGGCCCATAGGAATGAAGGTGCAATTTGCGATTAGCAATTAGCTCATCGCAAATTAGGAATTTTTCCAAAGGTGCAGGGGTGTCTCAAGAACACCCTGCTGCACCCCTGAAAACGAAATTTGTGGACATATGGCGCACATAAATTTTAACAACATTCCTTTACCTCAAAAACGATTTTCAATTCATAATTTGAAAACACTGCCCACAGGGAAATTACTTAAAATGTCCTTAAGACACATGAAAGTGTTTTTTTATTGCCTTTCCAGCATGGTTGGGTCACTTTTAACATGGCTATGTAACACAAACATTTAAAATCTAAATTTCCCATGCACAGGTCGGAGCATATTTACAAGCAACTTGCGCCACAGAGAAAGGTCTTACATTAAAATGGGAAAAATAACATCAGGGACAGTCAATTGCCGTATAAAGAAGCATACACCATTATGTCCTTGTCATAAATTTAAAAACAATTCCTTTTCCCCAAAAACGATTTTCAAATCATAATTTCAAAACACTGCACATGGGAAAATTACTTAAAATGTCCTTAAGACACATAAAAGCGTTTTTTGATTGCCTTTGCAGCATGTTTGTATCACTTTTAACATGGCTATGTAACACAAACATTCAAAATCTAAATTTTCCATGCACATGTGGGAGCATATTTACAAGCAATTTGCGCCACATAATTCATAATTTTCTCCTAAAAGCACACTATTCTCTATCTAAATTAAAGAAATATTTTCTCACCTTAGCAAATACTTTGAGTTTGAAAACAGTCTCAGAAACACACCAATTTGTCTTCAGCAGAGCAAAAGGTATGCACTCCAGAGTCTGCAGCTATCAAAAGCACAGAAATGCTGTAATTCTTCACACATATCTCTCATGTCACCCAATCAAAACTCTTCCCTCACTTTTTTTCAAATGAAAACCCTTCCCCCCTCTGCCCTTTCTGCCTTTTCTGCATGGCAACCACCTCTTGGAAGACTTCTGGTGTTTGCAAGTTCACACAACTTTGTTGCAATTGAACTCTGAACTCTCAGTGCACCTGCATATCCAGTGCATTCTTTCATTTAATGATTTTTTATTGACCATTCAAAATACATCTTTCAAAGAACACATCCGTGCACCCTAACTTTCTGTTTTCAGCAATCAAAATCCACCAATCACTGTTACTGCTTCATGAACACAGAAACTCCACAGTTTTTTTCATTTTAAACTCTCATTTTTTCAACTGCCATTTCATTGCCACACTTCATCTGACTGCAGGAGAACCTTCTCTCACCATGTTTTCTGTCTGGATTGTTGGACATGGTTATATTCACTGGGCTCAAAGGTACGTTGAAAACAGGAAATTACCTAACCTCAATTTACAAGATGTGGAAATTAAGTGGTTTGGCCACAGAGGATTAAAATGTCACCAATTGATACCATTGGTGAAAACCTTTATGCATTTGCCCAAACCTGACCTGTTAATTGTGCACTGTGGAGGTAATGACTTGGGCACTTTGACTGGTGTAGGTCTGGAAATGCTTTTAAAGGACACCTTTGAGCAATTAATGGCACTTTTTCCTCAGACTGCCTTGGTATATTCAAATATATGCCAAAGACAGAAATGGAGGTGGTCAAACCAATTTTGTCCACAAATTGAGAAGTCGAGGAAGCATGTAAACAAATCTGTTTCAGCTTACATGAGAGACCATGGAATGGGCTCCCTGTACAACAATAACTTGCGTTACTACATGCAAGATATCTACAGAGGAGATGGAGTTCACTTCTCAGATGAGGGCAACAGAGTTTTCACTCTGAATTTAAGAATGTGCATTGGTACCTACTTATAAGTACCTAAATGTACCATAAACCCAAAAGCTCTTCTCAGAGCTACCCTACATCTGATCACTCACAATTATTATTTTACTCTAACATTTTTCACTAATTTCCAACAAAGTACGCTCCCTGGGGCGCTACCCGGTACGCGAACCGGGAGCTAACCTCGCGATTTTTTTTTTTTTTAAATGTTTTTTTTTCGCACATATAAGCCTCCTCAGCCACCCTCAGAAAACCTAGGGGGTCAAGATAACTCTACCGTGCCCCCTTCTACCCATTCTGAACATTATTTGCCCTCCATCTTGTATCTTAATTCGACCGAAACACAAAATGGTGGACTCCCGGAACGCTTAAGGTTCGCGAACCGGGGCGCTCAACGGTTCGCGTACCGGGTCGCTCTCTGGGAAGCGCACCATCAAAAAAGGTGGGAAAGTAGTTCACAGAAAAGCCACTGGAGACAATTTCACCAAATATAGATTAGCTCATACTACATACCAATCCCTACCATTTTCACAAATTTGATTGGAATTCCATTTAGTCATTTAGCCTGTAGACCTCTCTAAATACCCTGAGGTAAATTACTTCACAAAACACATCTGAAGTGTTGGAATTGACAACCAATGAAAATGTTACTTTCATTTTCTACTTTTTTTACCTGACATTTCATTGGTTATATACCTGAATATATATAAAGGAAGAGAAGAAAACACAGCCATTTTGACTACTACTTCTTGCTGTACATTTCAATAGTATTTTCACTAATTCCTTCAACTTCTTTCTAAAGGTAAGTTTTTATTTTTAAAACTGAAGTATATTGTGCACTATAAGTTAATATGGTAAACTTTTTCTGATAGATATATACTATCCCTCTGTAGTAGTTATAGATTTAGAGAGACTTCTCTGTTATAGTTATGGATGGAGTTATATATATCTGTAAGCGCGCTCTGGGCAGCGCTCCGGTCCGCGGACCTTAAGCGTACCGGAACTTCGCGTAGCTAAGCTGATTGGCTCTCCGGTGTCTGTCAACATTCTAAACAGTCCGGAGCGGCCGCCATCTTGTCTCTCGGTAGGATTGAGAGACAAGAGGAGGCCAAAACAAAGGGGGAAATAACCATAAGGGGGCATACTAGATCCTCCCTGACCCCCTAGGTTTAATGTGGAGGTTTTAAAAGGGCCCCGCGGGGCAAAAAAACCAAAAAAATGTTTTTGTTTTTTTTGCGTGGGGAGCGCCCGGTCCGCGAACCGGGAAGCGTTCTGGGCAGCGTACTGCAATGAAAAATGAATGATAGACTTTTCAAATGCTGTATGTTAATTGATTGTTGGTTTTGTTGATTATTTTTTATTTTCTTTATTTTTTAAGCATTTTTTTTATTGTGATTGTGTTTCATAATTTATTAAACTTTCTAACATTTCATTGTCAGAAATTTCATAATTATCATTGAATATACATTGTAGTCTCTGAGGGTGTAAAATGTCCTCATTTTCAAGGAGGTTGTCTACTGCTTGTACACATTGCAGTAGTTCTTTGTCTAAAGTTTCATCGAAAAATTCAATATCATTTTCATCATTGATTTCTTGGCTGCTCTCTTGCAGGACAATTTGAAATTCAACTTTCTGTTCGCCTTCCATTTTGCCTGAAATTTAGATTAAAAAAATATATATTAGTAGAGATAGGGCACTGTTGGGATTAATTTTAGATAGGCAGTTTTTATCAGTGAATTTATCTTTGGGCAGTGTAGAGTATCAGAGTGGAAGTAGGAATATAAAAAAGTGTATGTGATTTAACGTAAGTAAATTCATAATTATACAAGAGAAGCCTAACTCCATCCATAACTATAACAGAGAAGTCTATCTAAATCTATAACTACTACAGAGGGATAGTATATAACTATCAGAAAAAGTTTACCATATTAACTGATAGTGCACAATATAGTTCAGTTTTTAAAATAACAACTTACCTTTAGAAAGAAGTTGAAGTGATTAGTGAAAATCCAATTGAAATGTACACCAGGAAGTAGTAGTCAAAATGGCTGTGTTTCATTCTCTTCTTTTATATATATTCAGGTACATAACCAATCAAATGTCAGGTAAAAAAATTAGAAAATGAAAGTAACATTTTAATTGGTTGTCAATTCCAACACTTCAGATGTGTTTTGAGAAGTAATTTACCTCAGGGTATTTAGAGAGGTCTACAGGCTAAATGGCTAAATGGAATTCCAATCAAATTTGTGAAAATGGTAGGGATTGGTATGTAGTATGAGCTAATCTATATTTGGTGAAATTGTCTCCAGTGGCTTTTCTGTAAACTACTTTCCCACCTTTTTTGATGGTGCGCTTCCCAGGGAGCGACCCGGTACGCGAACCGTTGAGCGCCCCGGTTCGCGAACCTTAAGCGTTACGGGAGTCCACCATTTTGTGTTTCGGTCGAATTAAGATACAAAATGGAGGGCAAATAATGTTCAGAATGGGTAGAAGGGGGCACGGTAGACTTATCTTGACCCCCTAGGTTTTCTGAGGGTGGCTGAGGAGGCTTATATGTGCGAAAAAAAAACATTTTTTTAAAAATTTCGCGAGGTTAGCTCCCGGTTCGCGTACCGGGTAGCGCCCCAGGGAGCGTACTTTGTTGAAAATTAGTGAAAAATGTTAGAGTAAAATAATAATTGTGAGTGATCAGATGTAGGGTAGCTCTGAGAAGAGCTTTTGGGTTTATGGTACATTTAGGTACTTATAAGTAGGTACCAATGCACAGTCTTAAATTCAGAGTGAAAATTCTGTTGCCCTCATCTGAGAAGTGAACTCCATCTCCTCTGTAGATATCTTGCATGTAGTAACGCAAGTTATTGTTGTACATGGAGCCCATTCCATGGTCTCTCATGTAAGCTGAAACAGATTTGTTTACATGCTTCCTCGACTTCTCAATTTGTGTACAAAATTGGTTTGACCACCTCCATTTCTGTCTTTGGCATATATTTGAATATACCAAGGCAGTCTGAGGAAAAAGTGCCATCAATTGCTCAAAGGTGTCCTTTAAAAGCATTTCCAGACCTACACCAGTCAAAGTGCCCAAGTCATTACCTCCACAGTGCACAATTAACAGGTCAGGTTTGGGCAAATGCATAAAGGTTTTCACCAATGGTATCAATTGGTGACATTTTAATCCTCTGTGGCCAAACCACTTAATTTCCACATCTTGTAAATTGAGGTTAGGTAAATTCCTGTTTTCAGCGTACCTTTGAGCCCAGTGAATATAACTATGTCCAACAATCCAGACAGAAAACATGGTGAGAGAAGGTTCTCCTGCAGTCAGATGAAGTGTGGCAATGAAATGGCAGTTGAAAAAATGAGAGTTTAAAATGAAAAAAACTGTGGAGTTTCTGTGTTCATGAAGCAGTAACAGTGATTGGTGGATTTTGATTGCTGAAAACAGAAAGTTAGGGTGCACGGATGAGTTATTTGAAAGATGTATTTTGAGTGGTCAATAAAAAATCATTAAATGAAAGAATGCACTGGATATGCAGGTGCACTGAGAGTTCAGAGTTCAATTGCAACATTGTTGTGTGAACTTGCAAACACCAGAAGTCTTCCAAGAGGTGGTTGCCATGCAGAAAAGGCAGAAAGGGCAGAGGGGGGAAGGGTTTTCATTTGAAAAAAAGTGAGGGAAGAGTTTTGATTGGGTGACATGAGAGATATGTGTGAAGAATTACAGCATTTCTGTGCTTTTGATAGCTGCAGACTCTGGAGTGCATACCATTTGCTCTGCTGAAGACAAATTGGTGTGTTTCTGAGACTGTTTTCAAACTCAAAGTATTTGCTAAGGTGAGAAAATATTTCTTTAATTTAGATAGAGAATAGTGTGCTTTAAGGAGAAAATTATGAATTATGTGGCGCAAATTGCTTGTAAATATGCTCCCACCTGTGCATGGAAAATTTAGATTTTGAATGTTTGTGTTACATAGCCATGTTAAAAGTGATACAAACATGCTGCAAAGGCAATTAAAAAACGCTTTTATGTGTCTTAAGGACATTTTAAGTAATTTTCCCATGTGCAGTGTTTTGAAATTATGATTTGAAAATCGTTTTTGGGGAAAAGGAATTGTTTTTAAATTTATGACAAGGACATAATGGTGTATGCTTCTTTATAAGGCAATTGACTGTCCCTGATGTTATTTTTCCCATTTTAATGTAAGACCTTTCTCTGTGGCGCAAATTGCTTGTAAATATGCTCCCACCTGTGCATGGCAAATTTAGATTTTAAATGTTTGTGTTACATAGCCATGTTAAAAGTGACCCAACCATGCTGGAAAGGCAATAAAAAACACTTTCATGTGTCTTAAGGACATTTTAAGTAATTTCCCTGTGGGCAGTGTTTTCAAATTATGAATTGAAAATCGTTTTTGAGGTAAAGGAATGTTGTTAAAATTTATGTGCGCCATATGCCCCCAAATTTCTTTTTCAAGGGTGCAGCAGGGTGTTATTGAGACACCCCTGCACCTTTGGAAAAATTCCTAATTTGCGATGAGCTAATTGCTAATCGCAAATTGCACCTTCTTTCATATGGGCATCCTGGCGCATGGAAATGAATGGGTAATTTGCAATTAGCAATTTGCTCATCGCAAATTTGGAATGGTAAAGAATCGCTATTTATTCCTTAAAATTCGCTATTTTGGAAATGCAAAATAGTTATATGATACATATGGCGGTTGATGTCTAACAAGATAAGAAGCTTAGGGATACATTTATGATGACTGGCGCAATGAAGTGGACATCACTTACTTCATTGGTAGAGCTTTACATGTATTATGTCCTCTGTATTCTTCATCAAGCGTAACTTTAATCTGCAATCCTGAGTAGGCCTCACCTTAAACAAACCTCTGGATAGGCCACATCTTATCGTCATCCTGAATTAATCATTTAAAATGCTAGGGACAGATTTATGATAGGTGTATGCCTCTTTTGCGCCACTTACAAAACACTGTCCATGGGGAAATGACTTAAAATGTCCTTAAGACACATGAATGTGTTTTTTTAAAGCGTTTGCAATTTTTTTGGGTCACTTTTAACATGGCTATGTGACTCAAACAGTCAAAATCTAAATTCACCATGCACAGGTGGGAGCATATTTACAAGGAATGTGCTCCATGGGGAAAGGTCTTATAATGTAATATGGGAAAAATGACATCAGAGACACTGAAATGCCTTATAGAGAAGCATACACCATTATGTCCTTGTCATAAATTTGCAAACCATTACTTTTCCCCAAAAACGATTTTCAAATCATAATTTGAAAACACTGCACATGTGGAAATGACTTAAAATGTCCTTAATTCAAAATTTGCTATTCCTTATTTTGCGATTGCACTGAAGGATTTGCAAATTTTGCGATTCCTTAAATGCAATGTATCAAACAAAAAATATGTAAAAAATGACATTAAGGATTTGGAAACTACCACCAACTTCTAGTTTGTGGTAATTTGCGAATTCTTTTCAAAAAGCATTTTTTTCCAAAAAACAAAAGGTGCCATATGACGCCAATACATGTCCTTAGGGCATGTATATGTGCCATATGCCCCCAATTTTCTTTTTCAGGGGTGCAGCAGGGTGTTCTTGAGATACCCCTGCACCCTTGAAAAAATTCCTATTTTGTGATGAGGTAATTGCTAATCGCAAATTGCAACCTTCATTCCTATGAGCCTCCTAGCCCATGGAAATGAATGGGTAATTTGCAATTAGCAATTTGCTCATTGCAAATTAGGAATGGTAAAGAATTGCTATTTATTCCTTAAAATTCGCTATTTAGGAAATGCAAAATAGTTTGATGGTACATATGGTGGTTCATCTGTAACAAGATAAGAAGCTTAGGGATACATTTATGATGACTGGCAAAATAAAGTGCAAATCACTTACTTCATTGGTAGGCCTTTACATGTATTATCTCTTCTGTATTCTTCATCAAGCGTAACTTTAATCTGCAATCCTGAGTAGGCCTCACCTTAAACAAACCTCTGGATAGGCCACACCTTATCGTCATCCTGGATTAATCATTTAAAATGCTAGGGACAGATTTATGATAGGTGTATGCCTCTTTTGCGCCACTGTGCGTCACTTTTATGATGCAGCGGCGGTGAAAAAGATTTGCTATGAGGCGACAACATTACAAATTGATGCATTTAGGCAGATATGTCA
This sequence comes from Lissotriton helveticus, assembly GCF_964261635.1. Taxonomy (NCBI): domain Eukaryota; kingdom Metazoa; phylum Chordata; class Amphibia; order Caudata; family Salamandridae; genus Lissotriton; species Lissotriton helveticus. The sequence continues at coordinate 230,677,346 of NC_136072.1, read as the reverse complement.
TGGTGTAAAAAAAACGTACCACATGAAACCAATGCAGCAGTGATGCAAAAGATGCACCATGTTGCAAGACAGGCCTCACTTGGGGCCATATGTATCAAGCTAATTAGCATTCGCAAAGATCAAAATTCTGCGAATTTCGGCCTTTGCGAATGTTAATTAGACAAATGGTATGTATCAAACAAGTTTGATGCAAAATAAGGAGTAGCAAAATTTGCTATTCCTTATTTTGCGATTGCACTGAAGGATTAGCAAATTTTGCGATTACTTAAATGCAATGTATCAAACAAAAAATATGTAAAAAATGACATTAAGGATTTGGAAACTATTGTGGTAAATTGGTGGTAATTTGTGAATTCTTTTCAAAAAGCTTTTTTTCAAAAAAACAAAAGGTCCCATATGACGCCAACACATGCCCTTAGGGCATGTATGTGTGCCATATGCCCCCAAATTTCTTTTTCAGGGGTGCAGCAGGGTGTTCTTGAGACACCCCTGCACCCTTGGAAAAATTCCTAATTTGTGATGAGCAAATTGCTAATCGCAAATTAAACCTTCATTCCTATGAGGCTCCTAGCCCATGGAAATGAATGGGTAACTTGCAATTAGCAATTTGCTCATTGCAAATTAGGAATGGTAAAGAATTGCTATTTATTCCTTAAAATTCGCTATTTAGGAAATGCAAAATAGTTTGATGGTACATATGGCGGTTCATCTGTAACAAGATAAGAAGCTTAGGGATAGATTTATGATGACTGGTGCATCACCAGGGATGTGTCAGTCATCCTGCGCCACTGTTCCGCCACCCATGGTGTGCTGCATTTACAATGCGGGGCATCATGGGGCAAAAATGGCACAGATGCGTGATGTATCTGTGCTGTAAAGGTAGTGATTGCTGGAGTTGTATCGCAAGTGCGATGCAGCTCAAGCAAGGCTCAGGGGTGCCCCATCTCCACAATGTTGCGTCAAGACCTATGCCTGCTTAAAGCAGGCGCAGGGTTTTGACGCAGCTTTCTCCTATCTGATTGTAAATACGGCACACCATGGGTGGCAGAGCAGCGGTGCACGTTAACTGGTGCATGCCTGGGGATGTGCCATTTAACATAAATCTGCCCCTTTACATTTAAGTATGTGCAGGACACACAGAGTCGGTGAGGCTTATCCAAGGTTAAGAAGAGATGAGTCCTGTTCACTGAAAAATTAGACATAGGCTTCACCTGCTCAGCATCGCTGGACATGGCTAAATAAGAGCTGCAAAATATTACTCTTGTTAAACAATTTTACTATTATAATCTCTGAGATTTGTCTCTTACTCTGCATCATCTCATTGTTGTTATCTTTCTTTAAAGATAAAGACAACATCAACATGAGCGACAATCTGCAATCAGTTGATTTTGACCTCATCATTGAACTTGTAATTGAAACATCAGTGGATGTTGATCCCTTGGATGATTTAAATCCTGAGGATGAAGAAGAGCGTGATGAGGATGCAGATTTGTCCGAATTATATGACATAGGGTGGGAAGCTGACCTGCTTGAGCCTATGGAACTATAAACATTTATTTTTAAAATTTATAATAAATAAAAAGTAAAAGTGTAAACCGTTTAATTTAAAAATAAAGACACCTTCAAAAATAGGTTATGTGTAGTGTCTTCAATAAAATATTAAAATATGCTCATAAAATTAGATCAGATTCACATATAAAATAGCACAGGTAACATAAATATAAATGTCATTTCTTTTCTGCTATTTCTGTATTGTAATTTTGCCAAGGACTAAAAAATCTTCTATTTAAAATGTCAAGTAGTGTGTTAAGTTTTTGATCACTGTTATTGATTTACTGTTTGGTAATAATGGTTAATAAATTTTTTTATTATATTTTACCACAGATTCAACTGCAGATCATTTCAAGATTTCACCATGCCAACAATAGAAAGACAGAGAAAGGCTGCAAAACGTCAAAGACAGCAGGTGAAACAAAATAAGCAGCAGTCCTCTAACAAAAAGATTTGTCAAGTCACGAAGAAAGCACCGGGTAAGAGCACAAAATATTTCATAAGAAATATGTGTAGTAAAAAAAATATTACTACAGAAAATGTTTCAGTCCATAAAAAGAGAACCAATTCAAATGGAAAGGAAAGGCCAATCAAAAATGTTACTGCTAGAGCAAGAGATAACTCTGTGCATGATAGTAGAAGGAAACAACAGTTTAGGGACATTCGTAAACGAATGTTCCGCAACAGGATAATTGGCAATTTGTTAAAAAATATTAAGAAAGGTCAACAGAAAGTGCTTTTTTATAAGAGAAAAAAAAAAGTTGAGAAAGTTATTGATCAGGCATTTGAAATTAAACGTAAGTTATTTATTTTGATAATCAATAGAATTAGGAAGCTAAACAAGGTAATTTATGATTTCAAAAGAAATAGTAGATGGAAGAGAATAGTTAATCGTAGTAATTTTTGTGAAGTTTTTTCTGGAGAATGGATGCATAGTTCAAGCTGTGAGGCATTTTTTAATGAGGAGAGTTATTTCCAGGATAATGATTTGGTGCATGCAGTTGACACCAGTGGTCGTGCTTATGAAGTGAAAGATGGTTGTCCAGTTGAAAAAGAAAAACTTGTGACAACAGAGACAGAAGAGGTGTTAGGTAATGAGGTTTTAGGAAGACGTGCTAAGGGTCCTGTGTACACCTGGAAGTGTAGTAGTATTTGCAGTGTGCGACAGGATTCCATCAATTTGCTTTGTGATTTTGTACGGTCATTTAATAAGAAAAGTTTGAAGCAGAAAATAAGGTTGTTGCAAGAATTAGATCCTTGCAGAGTGAGAGAAGTGACAGGTTTGCATGGTCATTCACTGGCTTGTCTTTCCAGGAGAGTATGCCAGAGTGTTTTTCATCATTTCAGGATGCTAGCAGTGCATCATAATAAAGTGAGGAAATTAGTTAGAATGTTGTATTATGCTAAGAGTCCAGCAATTATGCTTAAACAATTATGCGCTGCTCTTTTGCATGGTTCTGAAATAGATGTGAAGAACATATGTGAAGAAATTGAGTTTTGTTACTTTGGAAGTAAAGAGGAGAATGTTGAAATTGACCCAGAAGAAGAGGGTAATGTGGAAGATAGTGTACAGGTTTCCAGTACAGATAATTTCCAGAGGGAAATTGCGACGTTTCAGGTGAAATCAAGTGAGAGGCCTAATTTCACTTGTGTGTGTTGTCGACGCACTTATTATAAGAATCAGACTAAGTTAGTGGATTTATATGCAAAAAGTGAAAGGGAAAATAATAGTGAATGGAAGGATTTTGCAACATACTTGATGGTAGAAAATTGTTTTGATTTGGGATTGGATCAACGTGTGTGTACTTATTGTTGTTGCAAATTAAATCAAAACCAGATGCCTGCTAGAGCAGTTCATAATAATCTGGAATTGGTTGAGATTCCTTCTGAATTGAAGGATTTAAATACTTATGAATCTATTTTGATTCAAAGTATCCATCCCTTTCAGGCTATTGTAAGAATGGAGCCAAAGACAGGGAAATTGCCTCCATCAGATTTACAGAGAGGATTAAAGGGAAGAGTTGTTTATTTGCCTCTAGATTTGAAGAAAAACATTAACACAATTGGAGTAGAAAAAGTGGAAGAGGAACCTCTGGTTATCTTAGTTAATGGGGTTCCGACAAAGAATAAGAAAATATGGCAAGATTTAGTAGATGTTAGGAAAGTTAAAAAGGCAACATTGTATTTGAAAAAAAATAATAAATACTATAAGAATGTATATGTTGCAGAAGAGGAAGTAAGTGAGGAAGAGGATAGCGATTTGTGTGCTGGTCAAATTGAGAAAGTAGAACCCTCTACTAGTGAAGAAATATATGAACATTATAGTGTTCATCCTTTGCATTCCAAGGAAGTCATGGGGAATGCTATTGAGTTGTTTCAAATGAAACAAGCCAAAGGGAGTCCCATTAGTGTTTGGGAGGAAAGTTTGGAAGCTCGGTGTTTCCCACAGCTTTTTCCAACAGGTCAGGGAGGAAGATATGATGAGCGACCTCATCAAATTCCTGCTTCTGAATACCGGACTTTGCGATTGTATGCAGGAGATGCTAGGTTTCGACAATGCATTCCTTATTTGTTTCATCTCCTGTTTGAAAGCGATCTGTCTGGACTGTCATATGCAGTGAACCACATCTTGAAAAGTGGTATACACATGCAAAACATCTCGGCAAGTGACTTTATGGATAAAGTCAATGTCCAAGACAGTATTTTGGATTCTCACCTGATTAATCTCATGGCGTGTCAGCGTGGTACTAATGAGTACTGGTACCGTCGTCATGGTGATTTAAAATGTATGCTGAGGAACTTAGGTACTCCCACATGGTTCCTCACTCTGAGCTGTGCCGAGTATGGCTGGGAAGACTTACTTGAATTTCTACGAGAGGCAAATGCTAACGTAGATAACATCGAATTCAAGACACCCGGGGAACTGTGCTCTTTGGATCCAGTCAATGTATGTAGGTACTTCAATCATAGATTTGAAGCTATGATGTCTTTCATCATGAATAAGAAGAATCCACCTCTTGGAGAGGTGTTGGATTTCTTCTGGAGAAAGGAGTACCAAGCAAGAGGTGCTCCTCATATACATATGTTGCTGTGGATCAAGGATGCACCTAAATTTGGAACGGATCCAGAAGACTCAGTGATGAGTTTCATCCAACAGTATTCTACGTGTGCTGTTCCAAACGCAAAGGAGAAGAAAAGCCTAAGAGAAAAAGTTCTGCATTTCCAAAGCCATCGATGTGGAAAGTACTGCCGTCGTAAATTCCGAAACAAGGACAAGTTCTACACCAAATGTCGTTTCGGCTTTCCACGACCGGTGATTTCTAAAGGAAGAGTAAACAGTTTGATGTCTTCGCTGCGACACAATGTCATGAAGAAATCACCTAAAAACACATACAATTTGAAGAGGAACGAAGAGTCCAAGAACATCAATGACTACAACCCGGTGATTTTGTCCATGTGGAATGCTAACATGGATATACAGTTTGTGGCTGATAACTGTATGGCTGTGGCTCGGTATGTGACGTCTTACATCACCAAAAAAGAGAAGACAGAATTGAAGGATATGTGGGAGGACATTTCCCATGAAAAGAGCCTCAGTAAAAAGTTGTACAGTTTCAGTCTGAAGATGTTGTCGCATCGAGAAATCGGAGCGTACGAATGTTCTGACCGGTTGTCTTCAGCAAGTCTCTATGCCAAGTCCAGGAGTATCGTTTGGGCGAGTCTTGGTCTTGCTGCAACGCGTAATCGAGTTCTCAAACCTGTCCGGGAAATTGAGTATTTGGCGGAAAAGGAGCCAAACAGTACCGACATTTTGAAGACCAACATGTTGGATACATATTATCCAAATCGAAGCATTCACCTCGAGAATGTTTGTCTGTATGAGGTTCTTCAAAATTACATATTCAAGAGGAACATCAAAGAAGATACTGAGAAAGGAGTGTATGCTGTAATAGGAAGTGAGGGATGTCTGGTCAAGCAAAGAAAATGCCACTTGATAAACCATCGAAAATTGAGTGGCGAATCTCCTGAAAAAAAGGAGTTTTTCTATTTAGCACTTTTGCAACTTTTCAAGCCTTGGCGTGCAGAAGAGGAACTGCTTGGAGATTTTCTCTGTTACGAAGACTCTTTCAATGCCGCCAAGGAGACCATAGAATGTCCTGCTTTTCCCAAATATGTAGAAATGTTGAATGCGGAAATTGAGCAGGAAGCAACGATTGCAGCCGAGATTGCCAGAGACAGTTCTCAGGACAGTCAGAGTTCTGCTTCATTGAGTCAGGATCCACTAGGAGGACCTGTTATTGAAAATGAAGCTGCCACTGCTAAGAATGAAGTGGAAAGAGCCATGGCACATGCTCAAGAGGATGCGGTTAACTTAGAAGAGTTGGAAAGACAACTCAACGTTGAGCAGAGGAAAATATATGACGAAGTTACCATGCAAATTGATCATGGATTAAGTCATGATAAGAAAGAGTGCTCATGTACGTCGTTGAAGCCTGTCCGACTGTACGTGAGTGGAGAAGCGGGAACTGGAAAAAGTTTCCTCATTAAAGCAATTTCATGCTATTTGCAGGAAAGGACAGAGTCATCGCTGTCTTGTGTTGTCACTGCTCCAACTGGACTGGCAGCACATAATATTAAAGGGATTACTTTACATCGTTTACTGATGCTGCCAGTGGAGCATGACAACAAATTACAATATCACAAGCTATCTGGAGATGCTTGTTTTGAAGTTTCAAGAATCTTGAGGAAAATGAAACTTCTTATCATTGACGAAGTAAGCATGGTTTCCAATGTCATGCTTGCCTTTGTGCATTTGAGAATGCAAGAAGTTCTCAAAACAGAGTATGATGTGTTATTTGGTGGCAAACACATCATTGTTTTCGGAGATCTTCTGCAGCTGACACCAGTGAAAGGGCAACCTGTGTTCAAAATGCTCGCGCATGAAGATACCAGGAAGTGCCTAGGCAGCATTGGCAACGTCAATATATGGTTAAACTTCAATTATGCTGAACTGCATGAAAATATGCGTCAGGCGAAGGATGAAGTTTACAAGACTATTCTACAAGATGTTAGAATTGGAAAAGTGACCGAGCATGGGAAAGAAGCTTTACATGCACGATTACTGTCAAATTTATATCCAGAACAAGATGTTGTGCCTGAGAATATTTTTCAGAAAATTACTGAGAAGAAATCTGGAATATGTTTGATGCCAACTCTTGCAGAATGTGCCAAATTTAACAACAAAATGTTGCATTTAGAAAAGCAAGAGATTGTGAAACTGGAAGCTATTGACAGAGTAGAGCATATGGGATCAACAATTATTTTGTCTGAGAATCTGAAAACAAAATTGGATTCATTAGAGAAGAGTATATCTAAAACTGCAGGTTTTGAAAAGACTCTGAATGTGTGCTTAAACTGCCGTATAATTTTAAGAAGGAATTTACATGTTGAAAGAGGTCTGGTAAATGGATCAATGGGTAATGTTGTTGATTTTGTGAAATACAGAAATAGAGATGGAATTGAATTTTTAAAAATTAAATTTGATGGCATTGAGGAAGTACAGCTAATTGGTCGTTGCTCTGCTAGATTTTTGCTTGTAAAAGACTTATATGTTCGCCGTAAGCAGTTTCCTGTTTGCTTGGCATATGCGGTGACAATCCATAAATCGCAAGGTTTAAGTGTAGACTGTGCATTGGTGAATATTGGCAGTTCTGTGTTCAAGGAGGGTATGGCATATGTGGCATTGTCACGAGTTAGAACTTTATCGGGATTGTACTTGATTGAGTGTGATGTCACAAACATTTGTGCGGATCTAGATTGTGTTAAGGAATACAATAGGTTAAGAAGAGAGTATGCGCCACATTTGCCTCAGTATCCTTTGTTTGAGAAACGTGTGGTAGGCCGGAAACGAAGAAATGTGACCAATACTGGGGAGGTTGTAGCAAAAAGACGAAAAGTCGATGAACCTAAAATTACAAGCAGAAACAAAAAGGATTCTGTTGAAGATGTTGTTGGTTTTCAATTTAAAAACAGTTCTGGTGTCAACTGCTATGCTAATGTAGTGGTTAATGTTTTGTTTTCTCTAGAAAATGTCAAAGAAGAGATTGTGGTCAATTCTGATCAAAGATTTTGCAGTTTGTTAAATTCTGTGTTAGAGAAATGTAGCACTGATAGAAGAAACATAGAAAGTGTGTCTGAAATTCGAAATCTGTTAGACAGATGTTCAGGCCAAACACAATTCTCTCAAAATATTCAGCAAGATTGTCAGGAGTTTTTAATGTATATGCTTGATGTATTGCATGCTGAAGGTGTAGATGTAGATCAGCTGTTTGGGCTTTCTTATCAATGGCAGCATGACTGCGAGAACTGTATGGTATCAAGTACTACTAGTGTAGACTCAGAAAGATTTATATATTTAACTTTGCCAGACAGTAAATCAGTCTCCTTTAATAAGCTAGTAAAAGCAGCTGATCACAACATGGAGTGTAGCCAATGTAAATCTGAAATGATGTCCACATTATTTATACGAACATATGGCCAGTATGTCATTTTAATGTTCCAACGATGTAGGCCTGATGGAACAAAATTGACAACTTTAATTAAAAATTTTGTAGCTTCGCAGTTGTCAATATCAGGAAGGACTTTTGTAACTGCAGCAATTATATATCATGATGGCCCTTCAATAACATCAGGACATTACACAGCTTATTTAAAGTCTAGAAATGGCTGGTCATTCTGCAACGATTCTGTTTTAATTTTCAAAAAAAAATTGCCGTTTGACCTTAAAAACTCTTACCTGGTGTTTTTAAAACCAAAATTTTAGGGAAATAATCTCGGGATGTGCTCTGTGGAATTTCAAGAAGTTCTAATGGCTCCTACACAATTTGGCCTTGAGGATAAGTGTAGTTCAGAGACATAACTTCTAACCATAAGACTGGACGTCATGGAGAAATAAGTGCACTTTGAATGAGTTCAGAAAAACTATTTCTTTTTATAAGCTAATTGAAGCAGCCAATCAAAACATAGAGTAGAGGGAATGTAAGTCTGCAACGCTGTCTACTGTTTTACATTGCTTTGTGATTGAAAGTGATGTAGAGAATTAAATAATTGTAGTAGTCATAGAGTTAGTGTAAGTCTGCTTCATAGTAAGCAGTATCAGTGTCATAGGAAATGTAGAACATGACTGAGCAAGAAGGGGAAGATATTACTATTCCAGGATTGTGAAAATGATCTTCAACATTTTAATTCTGAAAGTTGCGGAAATGCCAAATGACGGGATTGGCTTACAAGAAATCCAAGAGTTATAAATGGGTCTGACAAGATTTGGCCTTGTGGAAACTTGTGGTAGAGAGCAAGAAGTCATTTATTGCATGTAACATGTTTTTAAAAACGATGGAGATTTTCTTTCAGAAAGTGGCGGGCTGAAAGTAATAACAGCACAAAAGAGTGTAAGCTGTTCATAGGACATCCTTTGACGTCATGGAAAGTAAGTTAACTTTAAGGAGTTTTGAATTCTGATTTCTTATGTTGTATGGGTTTTTGAAACACAATCATTTTGATTGTGGTTTTTTTTTCCCCGCTGTTATATGATGAATACCTTCAAGTCACTGTTTTTAGTGAATTTTGATACATTCTGAGAACAGCAAAAATAAACCATTTAACATGTATAATTAATTCTGTACTGTTTGCATTTATGATGTATATGTAGAACTGTGTAGGAGGCATGGAGAAGGTGAGGCTTCTGTAAGTGTCAAAGTTGTTGCATGCAGTGCTGCACTTCTGCGTATTCTTTCATATGCTAGACTACATCTGCACAATGAGATACCTAAGCAAAGGAAACACAAGTGATGTGATTTTGAAATGAGAAAAAGAAATTGCACGTATTTCAATTACATCACCTGTGTTTCCTATCATTACGAATCACATTGTGCAGATCAAGTTTAGGTCTGTCCAGGGAAACATAGGAGGTTTGGACTTTGTTCAAGAGTGCAGTGGACATGACTCACTTCATTGGTAGACCTTCACATGTATTATGTCCTCTATTCTCTTCAACAACTCGAAATTTCATCTGCAACCCTGAGTAGGCCTCACCTCAAACAAACCTCTGGATAGGACACATCTTATTGGCATCCTGAAGCAATTATTTAAAATTTTAGTGTCTTACGACACTTTTCTGAGACAACAGCAATGCAAAAGATGCACCATGTTTTAAGATAGGCCTCACTTCATCTGCATCAAGATACTGTTAGTTTAAAATGTATATCTTTATGACTGTTTTGGGGGCCTGGAGAAGCAGAAGCTTCTGTAAGTGTCAAAGTTGTTGAAAAACTGTTTGTCCTTCAATCTTTTCCCTTGTCTTTTGTAATTTTTAAATACATGTTTTAATATTTTTGAAATGTTTGTTCTCTCTTTCACAGATTGAAAGTATAAAAACAAAAAGTGAGTAATTTAACGACAATTATAAGGCAAATGCTTTGTACTCTTTTCGTTACATTTCTATCACATTCACCTACTATTAGTTCCACTGCTTCATTTCTTTAACCCTCAGTTTCCTGCCTTTGCTACTTCCATCATTCCTTTCTCTATTACCTACTTACTCAACTCCTTCCATTCTTTTTCTCAGTCCCTCTCTTCTCATAGTTCCTCACTCTTGTTCACTCACTCCGTCTCTATTACTCTTAGTGTCTTTGACTGATCACTCTATCACTACTTGTTCATAATGCTTTCTCTGTGTAGTTGAAGCACACTAAGGGGCATATTATGAACACAGCCAATAAAATTATTGCTCTTTTTATTGGCAGAAAACTGGTGCAAAAGTGGTTTTAGCGGCAGTTTTCTGCCGCAAAAGCAGCTTTAGCGACACATTTCTGCCAATAAAAGCTGCAAAACTTTTATTGCCTATGTTGATGATATGGCTCTATGTTACTTACATTTCTTTGCTGTTTCAATTAATCTTTTTCTGTTATTTTTTGTTTTCTGTTTTCTATTTTTTCTCTCTGTTATTCCTCATGTTTTAATCTTATTTTGAACATTCACTCACATTCTCCAAGAAACTCTTCTTTGTTAATGTTATACTCTCTTTTTTTTTCTTTCACTTCGTTATCTATTTTGTTTTTCACAATTATACCCTCTTCCGTCTTTTCTTCGGTAAATAGATCTATTAAACAGTATGTCTTCTTTACTCCCTATAGCTGTCTTTCTTTTAACATCACTCTCTGTTTACTTTCCTTATACTTACTCTTTTTTTTTTTTAATTTTTTTTGGTTAGCTCCCGGTCCGCGTACCGGGAAGCTAACCGGGGAGCGAACCAAAAGAAATAGAGCTTGCCAGAGTGCTAAACATTCTAGCAATTTTTTTGAAAGGGAAGGTAGTTCTGATAAGAACTTTTTTTTTTATATTTTTGTTGTTTTATATATTTTTTTTTTTTTTGAACATTTTTTGTTTTTTTTGTATTTTTTGAACGATTTTATATTTTTTTTGGTTTTTTTTGGGGGGGGAAACAACAAAAAACAGGCGTTGAAAAGGGCTCAACAGGAGCAAAAAAAAAATTACTGGGGGCGGTTAGGGCAATCATGGTGTTCATACGCCAGGTTTATAGCGTTTATGCTCATGTTGCCACATGCTAACAACGCCCGACAGTGCATACAAGAGTGTATCATGTGGCCAAAATGTTCTTGTATATTTGGCACTGTTTCCCGTGCCTCTTCTGGTGTTAATGAAATTGGTATTCTTGGTCTGGCCACAGGAGTTGGTCTTGGATTGTCCTGCAAATCCCTTATTTCCGCCCGGCTGTAATTGAGCGGATGCTTCCTTGTCATGTGCCTGTGCATTGTGTGATTTCCGTAACTATATTTCTTGTCCGTCCCTCGGGATAATTGTTCTTTGCATATGAGGCAGGTGACATACCTCGCATTGACTTTTTTTTGGCCACGAGGGATCGAATAAAACTGCCAGATGAAACTGGCTTTCTTTCTGGAAACCCGGGGCACCTCTTCTAAGAACTGTGGTTCTTCTCACTCCTCATCCATTTCTTCCTCTTCCTCCTCAGTGTTGGTCATGACCTGGGGAGGTGGTCCTCTCTTCCCATGAGGAGGTGGTGGTGGTGGTGGGGGTCCACCAGCTGAAGCTACAAATGAAGCCATTTCTCATATAGTAGTAAAGGTCTTCCTCTCACAATGATGAAAGTCAGAGTGAGGAAAGAAGGAGGGGTTTTCATCATTTGGGAAAAACAATACTTCTCAACCAATGAAAAGTGTTATTTTTAGGTCACCTGACCTAGCCTTACATCATTATGAAAGCAAAAGTGAAATGAACCAATGAAAAGTTTTATTAACAAGTCACATGACCTCTCACGCTCATGTTACGCGCTGCGGAACGCGCCCCGGTTAGCTTCCGGGTCGCTGAGCTTCGCGCCTCGGTCCGCGCCCCGGGACACTTCCGGGTGCGCTAACGCGGTACGTCACAAGACGCATTACGCGGCAACGCGATACGTCGCGCTTTCGCGACGCGCCGCGGATCGCTTCCGGGGAGCTGCGTTTCGCGCCTCGGTCCGCACCCCGGGGCACTTCCGGGTGCGCTAACGCAGTACGTCATAAGACGCATTACGCGGCAACGCGATACCGTCACTATGTTGATTTCTTACCGGTTCGCGGACCGGGTCGCGGCATTAAATTGAGCTAACGGGAAGCTTCCCGGTTCGCGGACCGGGAGCGAAACAAAAAAAATATTTAAAAAAAAATATTAATAAACATATAAAATATATTTTTGGATTTAAAGAAGAATACGTTTTACAGCTATAGATATTAGCTTTTAAAAAACCAATGAAATTCACTGAAAAAACCATAGGTTATAGACCATATATAGTTAGGAATTAGCATTTACAAAACCTTGAAAATTCACTGAAAAAACCATAGGTTATACACCATATATAGTTAGGAATTAGCATTTAAAAAACCTTATTTTACTCACACAAAACCATTGAAATTCCATATATAGTTAGTTGTACTAACTATATATCGCGCACCCGCAATCCACTGCTGATCATGTCACATATTACATCATTCATGACATGGTCAGTGACATCACTGATGACATCACTGATGACATCTCAAATGACATCACTGATGACATCACTGATGACATCTCAAATGACATCACTGATGACATCACTGATGACATCACTGATGACATCTCAAATGACATCACTGATGACATCTCAAATGACATCACTGATGACATCTCATTTGACATTACTGATCACATCACTGATGACATCATTCATGTGATAATACGATGAACCTCTTCAGACTCTAATATAACCTTATATACACTCAGTGAAAACAGACACTCACAGACTGTCACTCATCCATGGAGTTACTCACACACCTAGTCAGTCATGCAAAGAATCAATCACACCTCCATTTCCTCAACTATACAGTTATACACACCTTACTTATTGAAACATATACTAACACATATTTACTCACTTATACAATCCTGGATACAAGTTCACAATGATCCATACAGCCACTCACACATTCACTGGCTCTTATGCACAGTTATTTATATATGTCAACTCTCACATGTACTGTGTTTTACATATGTACTTACTTTGACATGTAGCACTAAGATATCCATTCACTCACCAATGCACTCATGCACACAGTCAACCGCCCATACAGATGTTTCCACATGCACTTTTGAACCCATACACCTAGTGAATCAACTGCTCACACATCTATGCAGAGAGTCATACACCTCCCAGCCACCCATAAACACTCTCAGTCTCCCATACAATTACTTGGGCAACCAATCAATGACCCATATAGTTAATCATATAGCTACTGATCAATACATGCAGCAGTTTACAGAACAACAGACATAATGATGCACAAATTAAGACAGTTTAGTCACTAACCCATGCACTCAGTGAGACACATTTAATCACTCACTCATACAGTCAGTCATGCACCTACTAAATCCTTTGTTCAGACACTTATACATCCACTCATTCTTCAATATGTAAGACATATTTTAACTTTACAGAAACATACAGTCACTGGATGTTGTCATCAGTGATGTCATCAGTGATGTCATTTGAGATGTCATCAGTGATGTCATCAGTGATGTCATTTGAGATGTCATCAGTGATGTCATCAGTGATGTCACTGACCATGTCATGAATGATGTAATATGTGACATGATCAGCAGTGGATTGCGGGTGCGCGATATATAGTTAGTACAACTAACTATATATGGAATTTCAATGGTTTTGTGTGAGTAAAATAAGGTTTTTTAAATGCTAATTCCTAACTATATATGGTGTATAACCTATGGTTTTTTCAGTGAATATATATATATATATATTCACTGAAAAAACCATGGGTTATAGACCATATATAGTTAGGAATTAGCATTTACAAAACCTTATTTTACTCACACAAAACCATTGAAATTCCATATATAGTTAGTTGCACTAACTATATATCGCGCACCCGCAATCCACTGCTGATCATGTCACATATTACATCATTCATGACACGGTCAGTGACATCACTGATGACATCACTGATGACATCTCAAATGACATCACTGATGACATCACTGATGACATCATCCAGTGACTGTGTGTTTCTGTAAAGTTTAAATATGTTTTACATATTGAAAAATGAGTAGATGTAAAAGTGTCTAAATAAAAGATTTAGTAGGTGCGTGACTGACTGTATGAGTGAGTGATTAAATGTGTCTCACTGAGTGCATGGGTTAGTGACTAAACTGTCTTAATTTGTGCATCATTATGTCTGTTGTTCTGTAAACTGCTGCATGTGTTGATCAGTAGCTATATGAGTAACTATATGGGTTATTGATTGATTGTCCAAGTATTTGTATGGGAGACTGAGTGTGTGTGTGGCTGGCTGGGAGATGTGTGACTCTGTGCAGATCAATGTGTTCTTGTATCAATGATTGTATAAGAGAGTAAGAATGTGTTAGTATATATTTGAAAATGTAAGGTACTCTATGTTTAACTGTATAGATTAGAAAATGGAAGTGTGATTGATTCTTTACAGGACTGACTAGGTGTGTGAGTAACTCCATGGATGAGTGGCAGAGTGTGAGTGTCTGTATAGGTGTATGAGTGCATATGATAGTGTTGTAAAGATGAGTGATTGTATGTATGAATGATTGTATGGGTGAATAAGTGAATGTGTGTGTAGACGTAAGAATCAGTGAGTGCGTATGTAGTAACTAGTATTAGTGTGTCAATGGTTTAAAAAATTATATTCTGTATTTAACACTGGGTGTAACAGAGGTTATATTAAAGTGTGAGGAGATGCATTGTATTGTCACATGAATGATATCATCAGTGATGTGACCATTGATGTCAAATGAGATGTCATCAGTGATGTCATCAGTGATGTCATTTGAGATGTTATCAGTGATGTCATTTGAGATGTCATCAGTGATGTCATTTGAGATGTCATCAGTGATGTCATCAGTGATGTAATTTGAGATGTCATCAGTGATGTCATCAGTGATGTCACTGACCATGTCATGAATGATGTAATATGTGACATGATCAGCAGTGGATTGCGGGTGCGCGATATATAGTTAGTGCAACTAACTATATATGGAATTTCAATGGTTTTGTGTGAGTAAAATAAGGTTTTGTAAATGCTAATTCCTAACTATATATGGTCTATAACCCATGGTTTTTTCAGTGAATTTTCAAGGTTTTGTAAATGCTAATTCCTAACTATATATGGTCTATAACCCATGGTTTTTTCAGTGAATTTTCAAGGTTTTGTAAATGCTAATTCCTAACTATATATGGTCTATAACCTATGGTTTTTTCAATGAATTTCAATGGCTTTTTATTAGCAAATATCAAAAGCTTTAAAATGTCAAGTACGTGGTAGGTAAAAACATTTTCGTGTTTATGCACGCTGATGTGCTTTCAACGCTGCCCCCCCCTCTTTTCTTTTAGGAGTATTCTCTCTTTGCAGATAGTGAAGGGTAGGTAACGCAGGCCTTTGCCCCCGTTGTAATCCGTCGTGCCTGCTTTCCTCTCCATTTGATTGATTGTTATCCAAGCATTTACTGTTTTGGAATTGGTTCTCTTTGGTTCATTCTCTATTTACAGACAAGCACAGAGTCGCAATACTCTGTTTAGTCTTTGCAGATAGTGAAAAATCGTTAGAAAAAACAAAAGGAATCAAGCAAAATCAGTAGGCCACTAATGGGATCTCTTTTTGACCTCGCTAAAATAGAAACATTAGAAACAACCCCTCATGAGAAATATGAAACTAGTGAGAGGAACCGAGCTCGACGCCATGATGGCTGCAAGACAGCTCGGCTCCGCCGCCCACCCCGCCCAAAATAACGACAAACCCTATGCAAATATTAAAAATATATACAACACACCAGCAAAGTAACAGGGTAAAACGTTTTATTAAATAACTATTTACATGGCAGCCTGCTGCAACATCGATCCAAATGCATGCCGCCGTTCCCGGGATTTCTCCCCGACTACTCTGCGGCCTACGAGATGGAGAGGCCGGGGCGTTGACTAGGCGGGGCCTCCGGCCGCAACCACAGCGCCAACGATCACTGCTGACGGAGGGGAGCCTTGCCGGTGAGACCACTGATCTGAAGAACTGCTGCCTGCGGTGCCTCCATGAGCCGCTTGACGGAGGTCCCCGAGGGGCGGTGTGGTGGCGCGGACTCGGAGGGGGCGCTTGGCTCCTACCCCCTCCCCAAGTCTTGTTGCCCTGGTGTGGCCTGAGATTGCCCCCGACATAGGCGGCCGGCTCCCGGGGTCCGGCGGAACTTTTAGCCTTTTGGTGACTCTTCCATTCTGGACCTTGTCCCACAATCCGTTTGACCTGAAGACACGTCCTGCGGTGCCCTGGTCCGACCATCACATATACCTGCGTCAGGAGACGGCGTGGGGTGCACTGGAAGGGAGAGGCGGCACGAACGAGCCTCCCCCACCTCCCCAGGTGGAGGTTTCTCAGCTGCACCCCAGCGCTTCACTCGGCAGCTGAGTTACGCCCATTCTTGTGGCACAGTGCCTCGCTCGGCCAGCTGAGTTGCGCCTGCTCTTGCTATTACAGCGTCTCACCCGCCATCCGGCTGAATTGCACCCACTCTTGTGGTACAGCGACAGGCGGCTGCCACGGAGCTCACGAAATGGCGGTCGGCTCCACAGACTTGGGCCTGGCCTGCAAGGATGGCTCTGGGCAACCCTGGAACTCGGACGCTTGACTGCTAGGGCATGGGCCCCATTCCCAAAAGCGTCCCCTCAGCCTTGAAGATTCTACAAGAGTCACCGGGGCCCTCGACTCCCGCAGACTTCCGGTGGGGAGCGACTGCCATGATTGCTCGCGGAATGGCCACGACGTAGCCACGGGGTGCTCTCATGCTGATGCCAGCTTCAGTCTGAAACATCCAGAAACACTGTAGTATCGCGTTGTCGCGTAATGCGTCATATGAGGCGCCGCGTTAGCGCACCCGATGCGCGAATGAGGCGCGAAGCGCAGCTTCCCGGAAGCGATCCGGGGCGCGGCGCAGCGCGCAGCGCGTAACTTAAGCATTACAGGTCATGTGACTTGTTAATAAAAATTTTCATTGGTTCATTTCACTTTTGGTTTCCTAATGATGTAAGGCTAGGTCATGTGACCTAAAAATGACACTTTTCATTGGTTTAGAACTATTTTTTGTCCCAAATGATGAAAACCCCTCCTTGTTTCCTCACTCTGACTTTCATCTTTGTGAGAGGAAGACCTACAGTGCCTCGCTCGGCCACCTGAGTTACGCCCGCTCTTGCGGCACAGTGCCTCGCTCGGCCAGCTGAGTTACGCCCACTCTTGCGGCACAGTGCCTCGCTCGGCCAGCTGAGTTACGCCCACTCTTGCGGCACAGTGCCTTGCTCGGCCAGCTGAGTTACACCCACTCTTGCGGCACAGTGCCTCGCTCGGCCACCTGAGTTACGCCCACTGTTGCGGCACAGTGCCTCGCTCGGCCAGCTGAGTTACGCCCACTCTTGCGGCACAGTGCCTCGCTCGGCCAGCTGAGTTTCGCCTGCTCTTTCAACGCTGCCCCCCCTCTTTTCTTTTAGGAGTATTCTCTCTTTGCAGATAGTGAAGGGTAGGTAACGCAGGCCTTTGCCCCCGTTGTAATCCGTCGTGCCTGCTTTCCTCTCCATTTGATTGATTGTTATCCAAGCATTTACTGTTTTGGAATTGGTTCTCTTTGGTTCATTCTCTATTTACAGACAAGCACAGAGTCGCAATACTCTGTTTAGTCTTTGCAGATAGTGAAAAATCGTTAGAAAAAACAAAAGGAATCAAGCAAAATCAGTAGGCCACTAATGGGATCTCTTTTTGACCTCGCTAAAATAGAAACATTAGAAACAACCCCTCATGAGAAATATGAAACTAGTGAGAGGAACCGAGCTCGACGCCATGATGGCTGCAAGACAGCTCGGCTCCGCCGCCCACCCCGCCCAAAATAACGACAAACCCTATGCAAATATAAAAAATATATACAACACACCAGCAAAGTAACAGGGTAAAACGTTTTATTAAATAACTATTTACATGGCAGCCTGCTGCAACATCGATCCAAATGCATGCCGCCGTTCCCGGGATTTCTCCCCGACTACTCTGCGGCCTACGAGATGGAGAGGCCGGGGCGTTGACTAGGCGGGGCCTCCGGCCGCAACCACAGCGCCAACGATCACTGCTGACGGAGGGGAGCCTTGCCGGTGAGACCACTGATCTGAAGAACTGCTGCCTGCGGTGCCTCCATGAGCCGCTTGACGGAGGTCCCCGAGGGGCGGTGTGGTGGCGCGGACTCGGAGGGGGCGCTTGGCTCCTACCCCCTCCCCAAGTCTTGTTGCCCTGGTGTGGCCTGAGATTGCCCCCGACATAGGCGGCCGGCTCCCGGGGTCCGGCGGAACTTTTAGCCTTTTGGTGACTCTTCCATTCTGGACCTTGTCCCACAATCCGTTTGACCTGAAGACACGTCCTGCGGTGCCCTGGTCCGACCATCACATATACCTGCGTCAGGAGACGGCGTGGGGTGCACTGGAAGGGAGAGGCGGCACGAACGAGCCTCCCCCACCTCCCCAGGTGGAGGTTTCTCAGCTGCACCCCAGCGCTTCACTCGGCAGCTGAGTTACGCCCATTCTTGTGGCACAGTGCCTCGCTCGGCCAGCTGAAAGCACTACAGCGTCTCACCCGCCATCCGGCTGAATTGCACCCACTCTTGCGGTACAGCGACAGGCGGCTGCCACGGAGCTCAAGAAATGGCGGTCGCCTCCACAGACTTGGGCCTGGCCTGCAAGGATGGCTCTGGGCAACCCTGGAACTCGGACGCTTGACTGCTAGGGCATGGGCCCCATTCCCGAAAGCGTCCCCTCAGCCTTGAAGATTCTACAAGAGTCACCGGGGCCCCCGACTCCCGCAGGCTTCCGGTGGGGAGCGACTGCCATGATTGCTCGCGGAATAGCCACGACGTAGCCACGGAATGGTGGTGCTCTCATGCTGACGCCAGCTTCAGTCTGAAACATCCAGAAACACTGTAGACTACCAATTCAATCAGTTCCGGTGGAGCCCCAACGTGACCCGGTAGGGAAGAACTTGCCCTCCCCTCTTTGACTGATGGTTCTTGTTGCCTGTCCCTTCTGTTGTCATTTAACGGAACTTTTTGGACTACTCAAAGGGGTTCTGGTCCGACCGCTGCTTGGTGGAGACATTTTGACTATATTCTGGACCTGCCCGGCCTCGCCCAAAATGACCAGACATCCCTCACTTCCAATTACAGCATACACTCCTTTATCAATATCTTCTTTGATGTTCCTCTTGAATATGTAATTTTGTAGAACCTCATACAGACAAACATTCTCGAGGTGACTGCTTCTATTTGGATAATATGTATCCCACATGTTGGCAACTCCTTGATGTGTACTGGTTGCTCAGCCTTGATATCACGAGATATGTATGCAGTTTTGGAGCACATGGCGGGCGGGGATGGGTACTGATTGAACATTTGGACATCCATATTGATATTAAGTTCTGATGTATTATTGATTACTGTACTATTAAAATTTCGAATTAACGTTACTCATGGTACTTACCCGGAAATGTATATCTAGATAATTTCATTGTAACTGGTCCTGTCGTACTTTGATTATAAAATTAACGTCCACCGATTCCGCAACTGTTAGACACCTTAATTCCTGCAACCTAATGGCCCGCCCGTTACGTTTTTCTACAGTGTAAATGTCCCCTCATCATATACGATTCCAGTTTGCTCTGTGGCCGGCCCACGTGGTTGTAGGCCCGTATTTGTATACTGACATTTTTGCAATAAACAGTTTTCGAAGGAAGTATGGAATCAGCGTCATAACAATCGTCTAGGTTGGTTGGGTTTTTGAATAATGGCTGTTATTCCCAAACAATAGAAAACAGATAATGCAGACCCTTTGCCTAAATTTTGGATTGATTGAAATTTGTATCCGTCACACCTGCCCTTTTTCCAGAATTGTTAGAAAATGGTCGACCGTAGCTTAAGGTATCTGCCGAATGTAAGGTGTGGTATTTTGTCCCATAAAATACGACTAATTGAGAAACAAATACACGAAGAGGGAACTCGAATTTAGAGACAAACAAAATGAAAAAAATGTTTGCATCATAAGAAGGGGAGGATATGTTACAGAGAAAAATAATGCGAAAGGGATAGCCAAGATCTGTTGTATCACACGTTCCTGCAGCTAGTCTGATACATGATAAGTAGAAGCTTTTTCGTGTTTGCGCGCGCTGACATGCTCGGAATGCTGTATCCCCCCCCTTTCTTTTCTCCTCTGTAGGTTACATCGGAGTTCCGACTGAAGAATGGAGTGGACATGGACCGCACCGTGCTCCATGTAGGGAAAGACATAGACAAGCGCTGTGAGATATTGCATGGAGTGCAGACCATCACTGGGAGCGTGAAAGATTGTATGGTATGAATGTGCGCATGGGCCCTGATTTGTACGGTTTGAATGAGTATGTGTGGCGCACGACTGGGTCAATAAAAGAATGCTTTTTGTATGACTGAGGCGGTGATCGAACGGTTAATGGAATGAGAAAAATAAGCCCGAACATGGTATCCGCATGTGAAGGACGAAAAACAATAGAGCACTTTCCTTACTTAGCAACGACTCTCTCTGCAGCTAGTGAATGGGAGAGTAGCCTACACCATAAACTTGAAGGGTTATTTCAGTACGACGAACCCGACCCCAACCGATATCCCAAATGTACACACAAAATAATGCGCACCAGTAAGTCAATTTATGTGCTGACTAAATAAGAGAAGTTAGCTCGGCTCCGCAGCCCACCCCGCCCAAAATAACGACAAACCCTATGCAAATATTATAAATATATACAACACACCAGCAAAGTAACACGGTAAAACTTTTTATTAAATAACTATTTACATGGCAGCCTGCTGCAACATCGAACCAAATGCATGACGCGGTTCCTGTCGAGGTAGCATAGGTGGCGGCCTAGGGGTGGAGGACCGTTGTGCAAATAGCCCGGGGGCGACACCACGCGCAAAGGCCCGTCCCCGCGGTCAGCTGCAGCAGGGCGAGCCTTAGCGTTTCACTCCCCGGTCAGCTGCACCGTGACTGCCATTGGCGTTCCACTCGGTTGGATGGCCGGGGACCCGCTCCGGTGGCCGGGGTGAAGAGCGGCTGTTGCTGCGGAACGCTCAAAATGGCGGCCGACTCCCCGGATTTGGGCCTGGTCCACTAGAACGACTCTGGTCTACCCTGGAACTCGAAGGGACTGTGGCAGAGCGTCCAAAATCCACAAAAAACACCACTGTCAACTCTTCAATAACTTCCATCACCCAGCACCGCATTTCCAAAGGAACAGCATAGCAAGCTTTCGTGGCCTTTAGAGTTTTCGGAAGCAGTTTCCCAAGACCATCACTGCAGCCATTGCAATCCAACAGAGGAACTTTTCCCAAGATCGGCATATTAACAGGGCTGCTGGTGTAATCGGGGCTCTTGCAGCCATTCAACACAATTGAAGCTTTCACAATGACAAACCGCCCACTGAACTTCGTGCCATGACATTTACTTATAACATTCTGCTGGGTCTTCGCTGAACTGAAGTCTACAAATGCAAAGCATTTCATTCTGCTTGCCTGCTCGGACATGAGCCCCACTCTTGAAGACGTCATCTCAGTTTTAAAGGTTCTACGAGAGTCGTTGGCCCTCGACTCCCGCGGGCTTCCGATGGGGGCAACCGCCACTGTTGCTCGACTATCCCCCATGGATATACCGCTGCCACGGGTGTCCGCCGCCTTATCCACATCTGGTGCCGTGAGGGAGGCTGATTCAGTGCATCGGCGGAGGGATACGCCTGCTGTCCCGCTCTCCGGAAGTGGCCACAACATTGTCACAGGATGGTAGTGCTCTCATGCTGACGCCAGTTTTTGTCCGAATTACTAAGAGACACTGTAGACTGCCAACTTGATCAGCTCCGGTGGGACCTCAGCGTGACCCGGTAGGGAAGATTTTGCCTCCCTCGCCTTTGAGTCATGGTTCATGCTGCCTGTTCTTTCTGTTGGCGCTAACGAACTTTTTGAACTGCCGAAGAGATTCTGGTCCGGCCGCTACTTATCGGAGACATTGAACTATACTCTGGACCTGCCTGGCCTTGACCAAAATGGCGCCAGTATGGGAGCGACTTGCAACTCCTTATGACGTTCTAGTTACTTAGCCTTGACGTTATGGGGGATGTATGCTGTCTTTGTGCACATGGCGTGCGGGGAAGGGTACTGACTGGGCATACGGACAACCCTATTGATGTTGATTTTTAATTATTGATTATTGTATTATTAAAGCTTCGAAGTAATGTTACCCATGATACTCGCCCATGGTGTGCGTATGGACGATTTTATTGTAACTGATCCTGTTATACTTTCAATTATAAAATCAACCTTCACTGATACTGCAACTGTTTGTCACGTTTAGTTTTTTCAATTAAATGACTCGCTTGTTACATACTCCTATACCCCTGGCTTTTGACCCTTTCCTACGCGCGGTCTGTACTACCGCCCTTGAGCGATCTATGTAATGAACAGACTACCATTGCCGAGACACAAGGGAATGCATCTCAGAGAGATAAGTCAAGTACGTGGTAGATAAAAATATTTTCGTGTTTATGCACGCTGATATGCTTTGAACGCTGCCCCCCCCTCCTCATCATTTAGATTACCACCGCCCATTGCACAAAAGCGTACCGGGCGCTCCCCACGCAAAAAAAACTAATTTTTTTTTTTTTTGCCCCGCGGGGCCCTTTTATAGCCTTCACATCAAACCTAGAGGGTGAGGGAGGATCTACTATGCCCCCTTATGGTCATTTCCCCCTTTGTTTTGGCCTCCTCTTGTCTCTCGATCCTACCGAGAGACAAGATGGCGGCCGCTCCGGACTGTTTAGAATGTTGACAGACACCGGAGAGCCAATCAGCTTCGCTTCGCGAAGTTCCGTTACGCGTCAAGTAGGCGAACCGGAGCGCTACCCGGAGCGCTGTTACAGATATATATATTTTTTTGAACGTTAATTTATCAAAATCCACTGGAGCACATATATTGAGACCTAGCAAAGGCACATCGGGCTACCAGTCCCTACAATTTTGCCAAGTTTCGTGCAAATCCATTCAGCCGTTCGGGCTAAAAGTGAGGCCAACCGCCCTATGGAAAAATGAATGGGAAAAACGCGTTTTGGGACCCCCCTTTTTTCTCGGCCCCCCCTTGACGAAACCCCCCCCCAAATTTTCAGGGGCTGCTCACAAACAAAATGTTCAATTTTCCTGAAAATTTCAGCCAATTCCGTCCACAAACGCCAAAGTTATTAGACATAGAATTTTCAAAAATCCCATAGAGAACTAACTATATATAGGTAATATATATATATCTTCTGATCCAAGGATTCCAGACACAAGAAGGAATTCAGGCGAGCCCACAGCAGTTGCAGTAAGTTTAAGTCTTTATTTTTCTTGGCAGATAGGACGATGCGTTTCGACCACGTCTGTGGTCTTGGTCACATGACCTACGTCTCCGAGTGCATACATATATATAAGTGCTCAAGTGCATAGTCACAGTCATAGGCATAGTAAAAAGGCTTTCTTTTGTTTACAGCTTTGTAAAGAACATTTTAGCTTTAAAGATATAGTACTTTTTTGCCAAAGCATAGTTAAGTGTTACATCACACGTTAAACAATTGTCATGACAATTGACTGTTTAAAAGAAAAGATGCTGTTTAGATTTGTTTGTATGTGTAGAAAATTTTTTCAATCAGCATATTTGTTTTATTCACAAACATGAGTAGTTCCATCAGTCGTTTGCGTCAATAGGGGGTGCAATATGGTTCAGGTATAGTACCTTTTAGTGTCGGTGTAGTACCCGGGTGTCTTAATTCGTTGCGGTGACTCAGAGTTTGGACTGATGTCCATGACTCCGGTGCTCTTACGCTTGCCACGAATGGTGAGATTGCGCAGCCCCATGTAAGTGGTATAATCCTGCGGAATTAGAGACAAATCATTAGTGCTTAGGAACATATTGATAAAATACATTTCAGTTCATAATATGCTAGTTTGGAAAACAGTACCTGGGTTTAAAATGGTGTGCAGTGAGGGAGAGGTGAGGGGTGTGTTTGATTAAAAGAAAGGAGTGAAGGAGAAATCGGTAAGTTACATGCGATACATAAAAAGTATATATGTACTAGGAACATAGGTATTCTACAGATGACTGTACATCTCCTCATCCTGATTTAAACCAAAAGGAAATTTAGTGCCTGCCTGTAATATAAAGCGCGATATATATATATATATATATATATATATATATATATATATATATATATATATATATATATATATATGTATATACATTTAGTCCAATTTGTTCACAGACACCTGAAGAAGAAGACCTCCTGTAACCTCCAGTAAACCCCACACAGTAGGATTGCTGAGAGGTGGTCAGAGAACACACCCCTTTCTCCCCCACTCTGCAAACATGCCTCTCGGCGCTCTGCTGGTGGGGGATGACGTCCCCTTGCCTCCTGAGGGCCTCAAGACTAAAGTGTACTTCTTCCCCCAAGCAGCAGTGTGCCTGGAGGCACATTTGCAGAGTGGTGGAGAAAGGGGGCGTGGCCTCTGACCACCTCTCAGCAATCCAGCTGTGTGGGCCTTACTGGTAGTGCATCAGGAGGCACATTTGCAGAGTGGTGGAGAAAGGGGGCGTGGCCTGCAATCAGATCTCAGCAATCCTGCTGTATGGGATTTGCTGGAGGTAATGGGAGGGGTAATTTTATTTATTTATTTAGTTACATATATATTTATATAGCGCACTAATATCAAAAGGCTTCTTGGTGCTGACATCCAGTCTCCAGCCTACCGTGGGGTGATCGGAAGAAAGAGAACTAATCACTGCATGTGTTTAGGGCCGAAAAAGCCAGGTCTTCAGACTCTTCCTGAAAGATATCAGGTCTGATGGATGTTTTAGTGAGCATAGCCACTGATTCCATAATCTGGTGGTAATATATAAAAAGCTTTTCCCACCCCAGTTGGAGAGACGTGCCTTGGGTGCCACCACCAGCCGATGGGAAGCAGACCGCAGCATTCTGGGAGGCGTATACCAACAAAAGTGGTCCATTCGATAGGCAGGACCTGATTGTGCGGTGCCCTAAAGGCGATGTAGAGGGCCTTAAACTTAATCCTCTTTTCCACCGGGAGCCAATGGAGGGAATTAAGGGCTGCCTTTGCAGATGCATATTTAGGTAGTTTAAATAGCAGGCGGGCAGCTGAGTTCTGCAAGATTTGTATCTTGATCAGGAGGGCTTTATTAGTACCAA
This sequence comes from Lissotriton helveticus, assembly GCF_964261635.1. Lineage (NCBI taxonomy): Eukaryota > Metazoa > Chordata > Amphibia > Caudata > Salamandridae > Lissotriton > Lissotriton helveticus. The sequence goes on along the minus strand of NC_136072.1, from coordinate 230,651,886 downwards.
TCAAGAGGCTGTTGCAGTAGTCCAGCCTAGACAGCACTAATGCTGAGACTACTGTTTTCTGTAGGTCAGGTGGTATAAAGCAGAAGATTTTTAGAATGTAACAGATGGCTGATGTAATTGCATTCACATGATGGAGAACGGGAGAGTGGTGTCAAAGATGACTCCCAAGTTCCTAGCCTTTGAGGCTTTGGCCCCCAAGGGCATACTTGGGGGGCAACTTATCTCCCCAGTAACCTCCAGTAAGTCCCACATAGCAAGAATGCTCAGAAGTTGTCAGAGTCCTCGCCCCCTTTCTCCACCACTCTGCCAACGTACCTCCCGGTGCACTACTAGTTGGAGGATGAAGCCCCCCTGCTTTGGGGCCAAGAAGCCCTCCTGGTACATCCTGTAAGTACTACGCAGCGGGATCCCTTTCTTCACCATTCTGCAAATGTGACTGCTAGTTAAAAAACCCTTAGAAATTCACTGAAAAAAACAAAGGTTACAGGGATGTTAGAGTTAACCTCAGATTTCACTCGAACAAAATCAGTGAAATCCAGCTGTTATAGTTAACTGAGCTACCTATAACTCACACCCCCACAAGGCACTGCTTATGACCTCACATATTACATCGCTCATGACATGGTCAGTGACATCACTCATGACATCACTGATTTACAATTAATAAATATTAGGTAATGCATTATTACTTAATTAGCTTCCCATCCTGTTCTAATTAACTTACCATCCTATACCTCTACAAGCCTAGCACCACACTCAAAATTTAAGTAAAATGAATCAGTACTCTGTTTTACATAATTAAAAATCAATTACAAAATTAGTTAACAGTTAATATGAAATTGTTAATAAATTATTATTTAACTTCCCCACTACAACCATACAAACCTGGCAGCCCGCAACTAAAATATAATTATTGTGTAAATAGCAATTAAGAATCAATTAACATTTAATAATGTTTTTTTAATTAAGTATTACTTAATTAATTTCGCACCCTATAATCCTACAAACCTGACAGCCTGCACAAAGCATATAACGAAAATAAATCAGTGGCATAGAAATGACATAATAAACATCAATCATATAATTAAATAAACTGTATTAAATAATTCTTCATTCTTTATTCCCACTTTATCCCTCTGCAAACCCAACAACCCACTATGATACTATAAATTATTAATAAAAAGTAATTAAAAAAACTATAAATCACTTAATTTAACAAGCTATATTTTAATAACAATTCTTCATATTTATATAAACAATAGTAGCACATTAAATTAAAATCAATATTTTTAATCACTATATAAGTGAAAACAATACTAAAAACTTCAATATCATTTACAACGATATTACTTACCTCAAAAAAGATATTCTTGTCAACGATATTTCTGAATGCAAAAACAACAATTGATGGACAGAATGCAGAACAATGTCATACATTCACCCCAATACAGAGATCTGGGCCTAAATCCATCGTTTTTTTGCTCACCGTGCCATTCCAGTTTAGACCCAGCCATATGCAAATCAGTCTTCACCCCGCACCCAATGAAAAACAGTCCAGCCCAAACTGCCAGGCCAGGTCCTCCCTGGACTGGAAACAGGCATCCTAGGACCGGTTTCTGGCTGTCAGCCCTCATCAGCCAGGACAGCTTGACTCCAGTGGCATGGAGAGCACGGGACACACATGTGGGCATACCCGTCCCACTCGGGGTGATAAAATGCAAAAACAACAATTGATGGACAGAATGCAGAACAATGTCATACATTCACCCCAATACAGAGATCTGGGCCTAAATCCATCGTTCTTTTGCTCACCATGCCATTCCAGTTTGGACCCAGCCATATGCAAATCAGTCTTCACCCTGCGCCCAATGGGAACAGTCCAGCCCGAACTACCAGACCAGGTCCTCCCTGGACTGTAAACAAGCATCCTAGAAACGGTTTCGGGCGTTCAGCCCTCATCAGCCAGGATAGCTTGACTCCAGTGGCATGGAGAGCACTCGACCCACATTTTGGCATACCCAACCCACCCGGAGGTGACAAAATGCAAAAACAACAATTGAGGGACAGAACGCAGAACAATGTCATACATTCACCCCAGTACAGAGATCTGGGCCTAAATCCATCATTTTTTTGCTCACCATGCCATTCCAGTTTGGACCCAGCCATATGCAAATCAGTCTTGACCCTGCGCCCAATGGGAACAGTCCAGCCCAAACTCCCAGGCCAGGTCCTCCCTGGACTGGAAACAAGCATCCCAGGACCAGTTTCGGGCCTTCAGCCCTCATCAGCCAGGATAGCTTGACTCCAGTGACATGGAGAGTACGGGACCCACGTCTGGGCATACCGTCCCACTCGGGGGTGACAAAATGCAAAAACAACAATTGATGGACAGAATGCAGAACAATGTCATTCATTCACCTCAGTACCGAGATCTGGGCCTAACTCCATTTGTTTTTTTGCTCACCATGCCATTCCAGTTTGGACCCAGCCATATGCAAATCAGTCTTCACCCCGTGCCCAATGAAAAACAGTCCAGCCCGAACTGCCAGGCCAGGTCCTTCCTGGACTGGAAACAGGCATCCTAGGACCGGTTTCGGGCTGTCAGCCCTCATCAGCCAGGACAGCTTGACTCCAGTGGCATGGATAGTACGGAACACACATCTGGGCATACCCGTCCCACTCAGGGTGACAAAATGCAAAAACAACAATTGATGGACAGAATGTAGAACAATGTCATACATTCACCCCAGTACAGAGAGCTGGGCCTAAATCCATCGTTTTTTCGCTCACAATGCCATTCCAGTTTGGACCCAGCCATATGCAAATCAGTCTTGACCCCGCGCTCAATGGGAACAATCCAGCCCAAAATGCCAGACCAGGTCCTCCCTGGACTGGAAACAAGCATCCCAGGACCAGTTTCGGACGTTCAGCCCTCATCAGCCAGGATAGCTTGACTCCAGCGGCATGGAGAGCACGGGACCCACGTCTGGGCATACCGTCCCACTCGGAGGTGACAAAATGCAAAAACAACAATTGATGGACAGAATGCAGCACAATGTCATACATTCACCCCAGTACCGAGATCTCGGCCTAAATCCATCGTTTTTTTGCTCACCATGCAATTCCAGTTTGGACCCAGCCATATGCAAATCAGTCTTGACCCTGCACCCAATGGGAACAGTCCAGCCCGAACTGCCAGGTCAGGTCCTCCTTGGACTGAAAACAAGCATCCTAGGACCGGTTTTGGGCTTTCAGCCCTCATCAGCAAGGATAGCTTGAATCCAGTGTCATGGAGAGCACAAGACCCACATCTGGGCATACCTGTCCCTCTCCGGGTGACAAAATGCAAAAACAACAGCTGATGGACAGAATGCAGAACAATGTCATACATTCACCCCAGTACAGATGTCGCTCTAAGTGGTAAGGGTATGCCCAGACGTGGGTCCCCTGCTCACTACACCACTGGATTCAAGCTAGCCTGGCTGATAAAGGGTGATGCCCTGAAACCGGTCCAAGGATGCTTGTTTCTGGTCCAGGGAAGACCTAGCTTGGCAGTTCGGGCTGGACTGTTCCAACAAGGAACAGGGTCAAGACTGATTTGCATATGGCTGGGTCTGAACAGGGGTGGTGTGGTGAGCAAAAGAATGATGGATTAAACCCAGATCCTTGTGACTGGGGGTGAATGTTTGCATTGTCCAGCATTCCATCCATCAATTGTTTATTTTGCAACGATATTTCTGAAACATGATATTTGTGTCGCGATATTTTATTTCCGATCTTTCTGTCTCCAGATACTTTTACATCGATATTTTGTCCAAACACCTGGATTGGCATACAAACCAGTGACGTAATACACTCAGTCACCTCTTTAAACTAAATATTCTTGTGTTGTTTAACAGCTTTTACAACTAAGGGTCCAATTCTGATGTCATTCGGAAACTGTTCCGAATTAATCGGTCTCGGAATCGTTTCCAAATGAATCAGGTCCTATGAGTCCGAACGACCGATTACGATGCTTCCCAACAGCGTTCGGTCAGACTCGCATTGACTTCAATGGGAGCCTGTGTCCGAATGAGAACACAGGCTCCTATTGAAAAAAGGGGTGGTCGGGGAAAAGCTTGCACCCTGTGGCAGGCACCCCATGGTGCCTCCCACATTGTGCATAGTTGTGAAGAGGGGTCACTTGGGTACCCCATGGGCCCCAATCAGACAGCTCCAGGTGAAGGGGGACCTCAAAGGGCCCCCAAAGACAGATTCCGACTGCTGTTTCATGTTGGGCAGACCGAATCGGAAGGGCTGTCTGAATCGGTCACCGTAATCACTAATTCGGAAACTGTGTCCCTAGAGCTGTACAATTCGGCTCAGAAAGACTTGTGCTGTCCGAATGCCTTTTGAAACCTATTCAGACTACCCGAACGGTTTTCGGGAATCGTAATCAGTTGTTGGGAAATGTGTATGATTCGTTTGGAAACTAGGGTTCTGAATCAGATTCTGCAATACCTAATCCCATTCGGAGTCTTTCTGAACAACATCGGAAGCGGCCCCTAAGTTATTTAAAAATCGCACCTTCTGTTTTAATTCTTCATACATCACATTATCATGGTTAGATTTGTTAAGCAACCTAGGTTTTGCAATTATTTTGAGCTTCGTGGCCCTAAATTCAAAAGAGAACCATCAATTATTGTTTTTTATCAAGTTTTCCTTTTTCCAGTAAATTATAAACTAGAGTTTCCTAGTCAATGCAGGTTGCTTCTGTAGACTCTAATTTTATAATTTGATTTCCCAAATAGTTATTGGTCCAGTTGGCCTACCATTGTTTGTTAGCACGCCGGTCTTAAAGGTCTGATAGTGATGCAGACTACTGAAAGGCCTGTTATGTTCAACTCTGTAAGATTATCTAACTCTATCACTACTGTCATTTATGCATTTTATGATAAAAGGTAACTTTCTGGTTTCTGAAAAATTTGATAAAATGAAATAGGCAGAAGAACACAAAAGTGTGATCCAATCGGGCCTCCTATTTTATGTAATATCGGGGTGAGACAGGGTACGTTGTGCAGCGGATCATTAAAAGCTCTATGGAATAGAGCATAGTGTTCCATCCAAAATGCTCCATTGACATCTGTCCTGCTTTTGAATTTTAAACAACTTCTGGTATGTGACATTCACCTGAAAAGCTCAGGACTGGAGCATATGTCTCTTGATAGGTTGACCACCTCCATTATGGACATTTTCCAGGCCACAAATTTTCATCTGCATATCATTGCTATCAGGTGTCAGTCTAACTAGATCATAGATGCAAACCAGGACTGCAATAAAAATGTATTAGGTGGTGACACTAATGGACTGTCCATAATGGCAATGAGCGAGGCTCTTACCCTACTTCTTGATGACAAGGAGACATGTATTAACTTGATCTAAAATGACAATTTCTTGGCTGACAAGCTACCCAGAAGCTCCTACAACTACTATCCTGCTAATTTAGGGCTTGATTACAGTACACGATCAACAAGCCTCTGTATTTTAGCTTGCACACTATGAACTCCATATTAGCATGACCATGTATAAAATCATTTAAGGATCTAAGTTGGACATGACATCTACTTTGCTGCAGAACTTGCTCCACTCTCCTACCAGCCCTTCCCACAGCTGGCTATGTACACATTTGGCGGATTCAACCTAGTGTGGGAGTGGATGCTATGACTTTGCAAACAGGGCTGGAGCTTCATCAACCCGGGTCTACTGATGTCATCACTGCCCCCCAGGATCCAAGGACCAGAGAGGATTGAGTAGTGTTAATGTAATGGTTGTTCTGATACACCACTTTTAATCAGTAATTACTACAGGAAGTTAGAAAAGGTGCAGTAGATTAAAAATATATTGAACATGTATGGGTCCTACTCCCTTTACAAGAGTATTAACAACAAAAAACAGTTTACTCCTAGGGGGACGAGTGATCTGTTCCCTGGTGCTTGTGATTTGCCTACCAATGATTGGATCATAATGTCACTTTTGTGATGGACGGTCAGCACTTTTGAGATGGTCAGTTACTCTAAATGTTGTCTGCATTACCTGGTATGTTTGAAAATGACGGTGCAAATTTGCACCAGCCATGTCGGATAATTAATTGTCAACAGCGCGATCGGTATATTTACAAATGGAAATAACTCCCTTTTTTGTTTTGGAGCATTTTCTTCAGAGTTATTTAATTTTACTAAAGGAAGTCTATTGTAAGTGTAAACTTAGTTCTTTTTTATCAGCCTCCAAAAGCTGCCAGTTGCTGAGCTCATTCGATGACAAGGTGTGAAGTATGAGTGTAGCAGGTTCCACAGCGGCACACACAAACCTGCTTCCGCCCCGATGTGATGGATTTCAGATCCATTTCCTGACTTGAAAGATATCTTTTCACAGCTCTTTCTTTCCAGGAAAAACGATTGGCAGGATGCAAAGACCCCTATGAAAGTGAGACCGTGGTATCTCGTGAAGGGATGCTTTTCAGATGCTAATGTGTCTGAAGTGTTGTGACACCTGCTTCTCTCCTGTAGAAGTTATGGTTGCTTATGAAAATGAAGAAATAAAATGCATGCCTGGTTGGTTCTTAACAGTCAAGAGGCTTATATCGGCTTTCTGTGCTTTCTCACCATCCCTCCACACACCCATCCGCATGTAACGGGATGATTACAAAGACATATCCCAGAATTCAACAATGTATATATAATGAGTGCATGTGATATCATTTGCACAGAGGATCTCTGCATAGTCACCAAAAAACATGTTATACTTCGGCTGGTGTCTGCTATAGCCTTGTGGCCCGCTGCCAAGGGCTCCAACGGATGTTAAAGGCCCTGAACCCAAATTATAGGCCAGATCTGCAGGCTGTAGCCTATTCGGAGGGATAGGGCCTTTAACAACCGGTATAGCCCATGGCAAAAGGGCTGTAAAGTCCTTAGAACAGTCCACCTACTAAGGGTAGAATGTTCTAAATTAACAATGGAGAAACATAAAGACAAACATTGGAATGTTGGAGCTGAAAGCTTATACCAGCCATTAACCACATGCGCGCTAAGCGTTTTCCCGCTGTGCGCTGAGTTTTTCAAAAACCCGCGTTACATGACGAGCTGAGCTCGTCATGAGCGTACGAGAGGCGTAACTCATGACGAGCTGAGCTCGTCATGAGCGTCGAAGTGGTTAAAAGCCTGGAGATACTCCATTGTCTTCAATGGAGCTTTGAACATTCAAATTTGTTAATATAGCCTTTCAGCCTGTTGCTGAGGGCCATACCAGTAGTGAAAAGCCCTGAACCCAAGTAATAGGCCCAGGCAGCAAGTAAAGGCCTATAACGAGGGAGAGAACCTTTAACAACCGATATAGCCCAAGTCAAAAGGGCTATAAGGCTATTTGAACATTCCACTCATTGAGGGTAGAGTATTCTAAATTAAAAAGTGAGAGACATGAAGAGAAATATTAAAATGTTGGAATTCCAGGCTTATACCAGCCATTATAAGGCTAGAGCCCTTCCATTGTCTGATTACAACTGTAATTCATGATGTATGGAGTCATACATGTTGAGTGGTATAGAGGAGTTTTAGTCGTCTAGTAGCCAGAGTTCCAACAGAAAGGGGTCTGCAGTGTTTAGGTCTGGGTCGACAGCACAGCTGTCTGTAACATCAATTGCTTTAAGTTAAATACAGGTTGGAATGGTTCATTCTCTCAACTTATATGGATTAGCTTTATTCAACATTGGCTTGAGGCACTGACAATCAGATTTCAGATAAGAGTTTTGCTTTCTCACCACATGCTATAGGCAGTTTGGTGTATCATTCCACCTCCTATCGAAAGCTTGTACTGCAATGCCTGAGGGACTTGTCCCTAAACAAAAATCACACTTAGCCATCACACTTCATGCCTTATTTAAAGTTTGGTGGATTGAATACTTCCCCAAACGTAGCAGATGTCCCATCGTCATATTATAACAGAACTACAGCCTATGGCACTTGCAATATAGCAGGATTTCCTTCATGATTCAGAAGGCAATCTTTGTATACTGTAGTAGGCACTACCAATACCATCATCACAATATCAATACTACCACCACCAGTACCAATTACACCTATACTACTACATTAATATCACCATTACCACAATTCCATCAATCTCATTACCAACAATACAATGCTATTACTCACCAATAGTAACATCACTAATGTCCACCACTTCCACAACCTATGCAATCTCCAGCATTACTATCACTACAAATGCCACCAATATGAATACCAGTACCACATCACCACCATTATCACTGACACCGAAACACCACGGTAAATACCCCTATCGGTAATACCACCACTGCCAAAACCACCACAGTCAATAACACCAATACCATCGTCATCAATAACTCTACCACCAATAACACCCAAACATCACTACCAATACCACTAGCATTTCCATCACCAATACGAATTCACCCCTGTCAGTACCATTCCCACACCAAAAGGCACACAACCAAAATCATCAACATCACCACCAGTAAACCATCATCAACACCCCACTACCAACTCCACTATCACCCCGTCACATCTAAACATTGAGAAAGCCAATAGGTCCAGCTTTAATGTGCTGTCACATGGAAACATCATTTTTTCACACCTGTGTTTTTATGCCTTATCACATTAAACCCAGACTTATTGGATTGATCAATGTTTGTTTTCATTTGTTTTGTGTAAGAAAAGCTCAGCTAGGTTTTCTACAAATTAATTACCCCTAGCCATCCCAGCCACCTTTTCCTGGCTGCTTGTCACAAACCCAGTGCAAGCATCGCATACCTGATGCTGATAGAGCGTGTGTGCTTTCCATCAGGGGTAGGCCTAAGCGGAAAACTACGCTACGCTCGTGTAATTTGGTACTTTGCGCAACTATGCGCTACGCAAATTCCACGTAGCACAGTGCAAAAACGCCTAGCGTAACGGGCATTTTTTGCTTGCTCGCGGTCCTCAATGTCAAGTTGGTGGCTGCGAGCAAGCAAAAGGACATCCCAACGAGACTTTTTCCTCATTCGCGATCAGCAACATCAAGTTGCCGATCACGAGCATGGAAAATAAACCTCCCGGCGAGATTCTCAACGTGGGGGAGGTCAGGTTTCTCATTGCGAGTGGTCCGTATACTCGCGACCGCTCGCGATGAGAAACTACCAGTTCACGTTGAGAAAACTGCAGCTCGAGTACAAATGTACTAGAGCAGCAGAAAACCACCGCTTGCACTGTGCAAGATGCCATTTGCAATGATTGCACAGTGCGGACAAGAATACGGCATTGTGCAATCATTGCGACCAGCATTTCCCTACCGCACTGCGCAGTTCGCGTAGTGCTACGCGTAGCGCTCCTATGTGAACTACGCCCAGGGTTAATCAGGGGGTTGTGCTCTTCTGAGATGGTCAAGGACTGGAGCACTTACGTTGTTAGGCTTTTCTATGTGAAATGCAGAGGCCATGAAGACACGAGGACCAATTGTGTCTGTGCATTTATTGGCACTAATTGTCTATCACCTGCCATAAGGATGGAACATCAACGCCAGTTAGTGATTTGCGCACGCAGTGGAAGTTACCCCCCGTTCAAGGTCACAGAAAGTGTGGGAACTGCTCCGTCTGCAGTACGACAATTGAGGGCCATGAGTTCATACATGACGGTATCAAATGGACACACAATGAGTTCACTAACTGTAAAACTAGGAATACCATTTATGCGATCAAATGCCCATGTTCTCAAATATACATTGGGAAAACGACACAACAAGTGAACCAGCGCATCGTACAACATAGATCGCGCATCAAAAATCATGTACTGACCGCCCCAATGGTGCAACATTTTGTTGACCAACAATATTCAGAAAGAGACTTTCAATGGACTGTACTATCCGGTATTAAATTGCCCCCACGCGGAGGCAATTTAGAAAATATGCTGGCTAAAAAAGAAGCGTATCTAATTCTAAAGTTTCATTGTACAACAAGAGGATTGAATTATCTAAGCGAGTTGAATCAAGCACTAACTTGAACATTGGAACCACAAGTCCCAGAATCCAAAGGGACAAGGAACACGATGATGACACGTATAAAGGCAGAGACAGCACAAGCATCGAGTGATGCATGTTTGGTGAGAGATGCCACTTTCCGAATCAAGGTGGAAGAATACTGAATCTATGCCAGAAGAACACAGCTGCAAAGTAAGTGAAACCCGACGCGAACGTTGTTATGAAATGTGCATGGATCGAAGTAGACGGGTGGTGAAACTGTCATACAGAACAAAAATGTCACAGTGGTATAAGTACTCCATCGCGACAACATGCTATGCAATAACATAATGGGCTGCAGCAGATAGACTAACAATGACGATGAAAGTGCACATTTAAACAAACAGCTTTCCGTTTACACTGGTTTTTTAGGTCGAAGCACGACCTCTGCTTCAATGCGAAGCATTGATAGCAGAGTCTGCTTCGACAACTATTGTGATCCGTTATTGGGAATGTGGACAGGAAAGGGTGCACGAGCGCAGAGTAGCTCAGTTTTCACCTCGTGAGCGCGCACGGCGCCGTGCCCCTCTCCTGTCCACATTCCCTTGCGCAAACACTCTACACTCACGCATGCGCACATACACAGGCACACACACACTGCATACACACACGCAAACACACACGCAAGCCCACGCGCACACACACAGACACACGCACACACACACAGACACACGCACAGACACACTCGAACACACGCGCGACCCCCACCCCCACCCCACCACTTACCGGGCTCTTTCGGCGTGTTCAGTGTGTCATCTACGGCAGCGCTGTTACCAGGGGGCAGGACTTCACTTCCGGGGCTCCCTCCAGCACCTGGGAGCCCCGGGATGCGGAGAGGCCATCAGTCGGCCGGCTCCACTTCTTCCTCGGCGGCGGCGGCTGTGGCGGCGGGCGGGACTTCCTGCCATATTGCAGGCCCCGCCCCCGTCTCAGGCAAAAGTGCCTGACTTCCGTTTTTTTTTTTTCCTTCCGCAAGTCACAGATCCGCGTAAGCCCGGCCCTGGGAGAGCGTGGGCTCTCTGCCACCTCCGAGATCACTGCCACCGGGCTCCCCGCGGGCGCGGCCTCGGTCTCCGGTTCCTGCTGCTGCTCCATGTCCCCTGTTTTACGATGTTGCTGGGAGCGATGCCACTGACTCCTTGCTTTGGGTGAAACCGATTTTGTCTATGGGTTTTGATCAGGCACCTGCACGGTATTTCAGGCACAGAAACTGTATAGTCACCTAGGTGACCCTGTGCCACTGGAACTAGAGTTTTAAAATCTGGTTTCGGACACTTGAGAACAATCATAGAACTTTCCCTTGTGGGACTGGAGGGGGATATATCTGCATAGCTGCGGTTTCCAAGGTCAGACTGATTGAGACAGCACGAGCCAACTTCAGCTTTACAATTAAGCGAGTAGGCTGCAGTTTTCTTAAAAAAGGATCGGTCTACGCATGCTTTATAGGGTTACAGCAGGAAACAGCTCACTTTCTGGTCCTCATCCTGTCGGCACCAAAGGATGAATGCAGAGCAGGCAATGTCGGATTTATACTCGTGTCCCGCAGCTTTCACACACATCTGTGCAGCCGGCTGTCAACCCATCGAGCTGTCTTAGTATGCGCCAGGACACAAGCAAGCTGAACATTACAACCCTGGTCAAGTTCGTTGAACTCCATTGAGGACGATCCGGACGACACAGGCAACTTCAAGTATCCATAACAGACCAATACTTTGACGAAGGTTACTTCAGGGAGGAAGTGAAGATTGCTGTCAAAGGCACTTGGCACGTGAGCTTGGAAGGAGGAAAACATAATTTGCCATCCTCATAGGCAGCAGCAGGCATTAGCTGTGGCAGAGCAGGCTGGAAGAAGGAGCTGTGAGGCAGGAACGGCGCTCGAGCGCAGAGGCGGCAGCAGCAGAGCAACGGCAGCCAGGTCAGCTCCGGGGTTTCAGTTCGCCTGACTTCGGTCTCGCATTTGCAGAGTTTAAGCTAGTAGTATTGTAAATGACAATGTGTTTTATTTATGTTTTTAAAACCCAAACATAAATAAAGGCATTGTCATAAACAATGCCAATAGCTCAAACTCGCGTAAATGCGAGACCTATTGCATTGTAAATGCTTGTTTAAAAAGAAATTCCTCTGTTTGGTTGCGACAGGAAATGATGCTGCCCCAAATTTAGATGAGGATGCAATTCATCTGGTAGAAGAGGAACCTTTCACACAAGTAAGAGAAATGCAGCAGAAAGCTCTTCCTAAGATACAAACAGTGAGCAACTTCGGTCTGTTTAAACAATGGCAATTCATGTGTTTGTAGGGTGAATTCAAAACGTCCTAAGTTGACTGTGTCTGGAAACCCGAACGCAAGTGGGGAGTCATCGAAATAGATGTAGGAAGACTCCAGTAAGTTCTTCCAACTCTAAGTCATAAAAAACAACGTTCGTAGTTAAGATTGTCCCATAACGTCAGACTCTAATTTACATAAAATTTGGTTGTGTTAAGGGACAGAAGATGGACCATTAAAAGAACCCCATCAAAAGCTATAAGGTACCCTTGGTATGTGCTTAGTGGGTTGGTTTATTTAAAAGTTGGATAAGGAGAGGTAAAGAAGGGCGTTACTCATTATATATTATTTTGTTAATTACTAGGATTACACCGTGGTCTAAAGCCCTGATGATAATCCCCCAATGCAGAAGGGGATTGGAAACGCGTCGGCACGTCTTTAATCGTCTGCGAGGGACCAACATTGAATGGGACTCTAGTGAGGGTGTCATAATTGAAATATACCCCGAGAGCGAACTTTTATAAAAAATAATTTTCCTCGCAGTCTGCCTGTCATAGTGCCACATAGAATCTGAATTTTGGCAGGCAATTGTTGAAATTTTGGACTGGTGTAATTAATTGATGCAAATACAACAGTGTTTTGTCTTTGTTTTTGACTTTCTAATATGTTTTTGTAAAATGTTTTTCATATAATTTTGAGTCGCACAATATACTGAATGAAATGTGTATTCATCCTATGCATCAAGAGTGATGAATAGTTGTTTAAAATGAAGTTGAATCAATACAAAAATGAAAGTAAAGTACAATGATTTTTTGCGTTGTATTTCGAATCTGCAGTATTAATTAGCAGTACTGAAATTGGTGGCCAGGTACCTTTTTTGGGAAAAAAATACAAATTAAAAAAAATAAGGATGGAGCAGGCATAATTTCCAGTCTATGTGCATTGCCACCACATTTTGCCCCCCCCCCCATGTGCTGCCTGCATGAAGGCTGCAAAGTCTTTGTTTTGTATAAAAAAGCTTATGAAAAGCTTTCACTATATCAGTGAGTTCAGCACCAGCCCCAGAAACTGGGCATCTTCCTTGGTAATGGCTCTAATGAGATACAAAGCACATGTGAGAGTTTGCTACATTCATCCTGTGTTTAACTTGCCTAGCAAATGATACAATGTCTGTAAAAGAGCTTAGTGGGGTAATGGACATACTGTTTGTATGTGTAGGTGTGCGTGCTTTCAAGAGTTTAATCAAATAAGAAACTAAATGTAAGAAGTTGAGCACATCAGATAGGACATTTTTTAGGTCAGCTGGAGCGCCTCTAACTTAAGATGCAGCAACAAAATCATTATTTTGCCAATGAGGTCATGGTGAAACCGGATTACAAAACTAGAAATTGTTGTGGTGCAAAGGCAGACAAAGCAAGATGGTATAATTTGATTTGATTTGATTTTAAAACTTATGAAGCGCAACGAATGCCCGGGGGCGTCTTGGCGCTGACACTAAGGATCGACGTCAAAGCAAATGCATGTGTATTAAATATCTGTTTGAAAGAACCAGGTTTTTAAAGATTTCCTGAACATGAAGTTCGGACTATTTTTGATCGTAATGGGTAGGCTGTTCCAGAGTTTAGTCACTCTTACCAAGAAACATCTGTCACCCCAACAAACTTGTTTGAATCTGGGTGCTTGCAGCAACTTGTGATTGACCGATCTAAGATTCCTAGAAGGAGCATAGTATTTTATTCTGGAGGTCAGATAGAGTGGACCTCTACCATGAAGTGCATTGAATGTGATGCATAGTGCCTTAAAAGCTATTCTTTTCCGGACAGGTAGCCAATGAAGTGCCACCAGTCACTGGGCCACTGATTCATGCCTAGGAATGTTCAGGATTAATCTGGCCGCCGAATTCTGCAGACGTTGAAGCTTGCTCAGATATTGATTTTGGATCCCTAGAGACAGTGCATTGCCATAGTCCAACTTGGATATTGCGAGGGCAATTACCACTGTTTTCAAGGTCTCTGGGGGAATAAAAGCTCGGCTCTTTCTGATCAGCTTAAGTGTAGCCCAGAACCTCGCTGTAAGGACATTGATCTGACTGTTAAATGTTAGCCGATCATCAAAGATCACCCCAAGATTTCTAACTTTGGAAACCGGTTGGGGATATTCACCCAGCTCAGAGGGCCACCATCTAGGCGACCAACCCAGAGGATTAGTTCCCAGAAGTAAGATCTCTGTCTTGCTACCATTTAATTTCAGACAGTTGGCTTGCATCCAGCTATTCACCTTTGACATACAGGTGTTAAAGCGATCTGCCACCTCCCTTTCACTGTCGGTGATTGACACCACAATTTGTGTGTCGTCTGCATAGCTGATTACTTAAAAACCATGCTGTCTGATTAAGGCCACTAGAGGGGCCACATATACATTGAAGAGCGTAGGGCTCAAGGAAGATCCCTGAGGCACTCCACAATGCAAATTAAAAATTTGTGAGCTGGTACCTCCTACTTCTACCCTGAAAGATCGTTCAGCCAGATAGGATAGAAGTAGCTTTAGTGACAGGGTGTGAACACCCAGCTCAGATAGTCTGGAGATTAGGATATTATGATTGACGGTATCGAAGGCCGCCGATAAGTCTAACAATATCAAGGCGGCCTTCCCGCCTCCATCAAGAGATTGCCTGAGCTCCTTACTAGCAGTAACTAGGGCCGATTCAGTCCCATGCCCTTCTCTGAATCCATTTTGAGAATGGTCCAGCAGATTGTTTGAGGAGATGAAGGTGGAAAGTTGGATATTAAGAATTTTCTCCAGGACCTTTGAACAGAATGGAATTCTAGAGATTGGACGATAGTTGTTGGCATCGTCAGGGTTCAAGTGGGTTTTTTTTAGCAGAGGAAACACCGATGCTCCTTTCCATGCCGTTGGAAACTTTCCAAGCTGTATAATTCCCCTGAACACATCTGTTAGATGAGTACTAATCTCTTTGGCGCAAAGTTGATAGATTTTAGGGGGAAAAGGATCAAAGGGAACTCCTGATTTAATTCCTTTAATGGTTTGAATGATTTGATGCCTGCTGGGTGGGGTGAAAGAGAAATTCTGAATTTCTGTTAGGGGGAAAGCGTTGACGTTAAGCTCAATAGGAGTGTTGCAAAAAGTGTCATAAATTACTTGCACTTTATCAACAAAAGCCTGGCCTAAAATATTACAGAAATCTGCATTATTACTCGGGATCCCTTTCTCGGGGATTTTGGCCAGTTTTTTAACTGTCTTAAAGAGCTCTTTGCTCGAGTTGTTGGCTGCTGGGATCTTGTCCGAGTAATATCTGCTTTTTCCTCCTTAATTAGCTTTTTATACAAGGCCAAAGACTGTGCATATTTCTTTTTTCATTCTATACTATAGTTCGATCTCCATTGTTTTTCTGTCCTTCGACAAAACTGTTTCTGGAGACTTAGAGTCTCAGAGAACCAAGGTTCGGATGGTATTTTCCTTTTTGTCGAAGAGGTGAGAAGAGGTGCAGCTATATTGGCCGCCTGGGAAATCCAGTCACTAAGTTTGTTGACCGCTGGGTCAATATCTAGCCCCGGATTAGGAGCATTCTTTTGGAGGGAGGTGTAGAAAAGATCCCGATCCATTTTATCCCAGTTCCGATAAGAAAAAGATGGAGACGACACAAGTTCAGTATGTGGTTGGGAGAGGCTTTAATTTTAAATACAATTGCTCTATGATCAGACCATACCACCGGAAGAATTTTGACAATACTGATCATGGGATTGGACGTAAAAATACCATCCAAAGTGTGTCCCGCATCGTGGGTACATTCTTTAACCAACTGTTCCAAGCTCAACCCAGCCAGTGCCTCAACGAGGTCACCACTACTACCTCTCAAGATGGTAATTAAAATCCCCCAAAATGGTATAACTAGCATAGTTCATGCTGGATTCTAAAAATGGGGTAAGAATGTCGAGCAACGGGCGCTGAGCTTTAGGAGGGCGATAGATTAGGAGACTATTCAGAGAATCATTATGGTTCAGTAGAACCTGAAACTCAAGCAATTCACAATCCGATGAAGTACCCAGTGAAGAAACTTTCACTGAGATATCATTTTTTGCAATGATTGCTAGTCCCCCAACTCGTTTATGTATCCTATCTACTCCAGTAATGTGAAAGTTTGAGGGAAGAGCTAAAATTAAGTCCGGTTCTGAGGATTCATTGGCCCACGTTTCTGTGACAAAAACTAAGTCTAATTTAAGACTATCAATCAGCTCGGCCATCTCCAAGTTATGTTTAACTAAGGAGCGGGTGTTGAGTAACATGGCCCTGAACTGTTTGCTAGACTCTTGCTGTGTGTGTAAATTCAAAGACAAAGGCTGCGAGAAAGCGAAACCGAGATCACAGTATGGGCACTTACTGGGCTCTATCAAAGGGTCGATCCTAGGACAGGACAGAGGTTTAGGATTGGGTTTCCACCCCCATAGCTCTTCACAAGAGTAAGAAATAGGTCCTGAAGTTAAAAAGGCAGGGGTTCTGGCCCTCGGCCCAGGCCAGGCGCGGACGGGCGCAGACGGGCTTGCCTTTGGCGCGCCCGCTACGCACATCCACTGCATGTACGCATAGGCTTACCCTAAATAGCGTGAAGTGCCAGGACGCTAGAGCGCTAACCACGCTTCTGACTCCAGGGGGGCCCTCCGAGCAAACGGCACAAGCCGCGTCGGACTGGGGCCAAGGAGCAACCGGAAATGATGGTACAGGTAGGAGGCTATAAGGACACACTCTCTACCATTGCACATGATACAACGTACTACACCAGACCCATTATGGCAGAATTTACAGCATGCAGCTAGCACAGCTCAAATATGACGTTAGCTTGAAATTACAACATCCAACAGTACCCACGTCCACTCATTTCTGAACACGCCCAATGGTGAGTCTACAGGCCGAGAAAATGATTATGAATTTTTTGTGTACTCTTTTGGTCTCATATTCACGGGCAACTCACAGAAAAAGGCACATACCTCCTACCACACCCATGTGGGCTGCTAAGAGCACATGTTCACTGTCTTAATCAGATTCCAGGCTGCTATGGAAGGCAGAGAATCCTTTACAAAGTCACCCTGGGCCACTGAGGGGCATATTGTGCACTTTATTAATACTATTAACAAATGATTTACTTATAACTATATGCTTCTAATGACGGCATAATTAAACTAATTAGACCACTCGCTGCATTGTTAATTTTTATGGTATACATCTTTACATGACTCTAATTTACAATCTGAGTACATTGATTGTACTGTTGTTGTTGACTGTGTTAAATGATGGACGCCATTCTAATGTGCTGTAACTTTTATTGGATTACATTCATAAGAGATCGGCTACTCCAACCTTCACTGTTCCGTCCCTGCATCTATCTGTCCGGCTACTCCCCTTCTGGTTCCCTGTCTACTACCCTTTCCATGGGGGAACAGCCATTACAACGCAACTTTCACAACGCACTACCATTACAATGAAACTTTTACAACGCAGGATCCATTACAACGCATGCCATTACAACGCATGCCATTACAACGCAGATGCTATTACAACGCATGCTATTACAACGTAAGTATGGGTAAGTATTTAATTTAATTTTAACCCCTACACTATCCAACACTTACCCTACTATTGCACCCCCTGGAGTTAGAAAAGTAATTTTAACCCCTACACTATCCAACACTTACCCTACTATTACACCCCCCTGGAGTTAGAATAGTAATTGTAACCACTACACTATCCAACATTTACACTACTATTACATTTCCATTAATGAAAATTTAAAAAAAATACTTACCCATACTTACGTTGTAATGGCATGCGTTGTAATAGCATCTGCGTTGTAATGGCATGCGTTGTAATGGCATGCGTTGTAATGGATCCTGTGTTGTAAAAGTTTCGTTGTAATGTATGCATTGTGAATGTATGCGTTGTAACGTCATACATCCCTTTCCATGTATTCCCTTCACATGCAGGGTCCTAGTGCCCTTCAGCTATCTTACCATTACAACATTGCATCTCCGCCCACTTGCAGAACTGATTCTCGAGTTATAAGGCTTTAGATTTCATCAATGAGACGTGCAGGTCTCCGACATGTTCACTGTGACTGGAGTAACAGACTTGGTTCCATCAGCTTCGCTACAGCAAGAGGGAAGTGAGGGTCATGACTGAAGGTTGGTTCTCAATTAGCATTGAGGGCGCTGTTTCCCGAGATGACCGCTGATTCCTTGGATTTTGGATCACACTTTCCGAAGTGAGAGATGTTTCAGGTTATTCTCTTGTCATCAGAGGCGGCTGTTACAATAGTTCCTTGCAGAGTGGTCACTTGCAGTGGATGTTCATAATACTGATTGTTGGTCTTTTTCCTATTTTCTTGCCTGGCAAGTACCCAGTCTTCTTCCTGGACAGTTGATGTCCTTGCTTACAGACTGGTGTCCACATATTCCTTCATTTTAGCCATCTTAGCCAGGTCTAACTCCGCCAGCTCTTGACGGCCTGGAGCTTGATAAACACAGCTGGCTGAATTTTCCCAGGTGGGTATTCTTATGCACACGGTGCGCCTACCATCAGCGTGGCTGGACACTTGTCTGTGGTGATGGCGTGGTCCGGAAGGCTCGAAGCACTTCATTCAGGGCCACCTGAACATCTTGCATTCACAGTTCAGCTTGTTGTATGGTTTTCTTTAACGTGGCGATAAACCTCTCCACCATCCCATTGGCTTGAGGCCACTTGGGAAGGAATTTTGGATGTCTAAAGTTGAGGTGACTGGCAAATTCCGCGAACTCATGTCCATTTAATGGAGTACCATTTTCCGTTGTTCCAATGTTAGGAATGCCCCATGCTGCAAATACTTCATTCAGTGCAGGTATGGTGATGGCTGCTTTGGTAGATTACACTTATTGGGCAATTGGGAATCAGGAATGGTAATCCATTTTGTCAAGGATATTTTACCTGACTGCATAGGACCAAAGAAGTCAACCGCCACATGTTGCCATATGCCTTCTGGCAGTTAGGACATTTGCAGTGGCGAGGGTGGTTCATCTCGACTGATGAACTGACATTGAGGGCAGTCTCGTAGCGTGGCTTCAACCATCAGATCAAGAAAGGGGAACCAGATGTGTTCATGTAATGCCCTTTTCATGGACACAATGTTCCTGTTTCCTTTGTGTGCTAAGTTGACCACCCCTTGATGTAGTTTTTGTTGGTATGAATATCCTTTTGTCCCTGAGAGCAGTCTGTCTTTGGTGATTGTCAGTTCTTCTTTGAAGTGTTGGAAAAAGACCAGTTCTTTGGTATCTATCTTTCAGTTACCTTTGGGCTCTTCCAAGTGTCTCCATGAGTTTGTTCAGATACGACGTGACTCATCCTGAACGGTGACATCTTATGCAGTGGCCTCAGTGATGGCTTCAAGTGGGACTGCACGTGGTCTTGCCTGATTGATGACAAAGTGGATGTATTTCTCAGCTTGTAGATGTTTCATTCTGAAGGATGCCCTGGTATATCTTGACATGTAGTCCACGGGATTTGTTGCTAATTCCTGGATTGTGGATAATCGTGTAGGTGTATTCTTGTAGAAGGATTCCCCATCACTCGATCCAGGGTGGCATCTTCATCTGGGTTTTCTGAATATAGTTATTAGAGCCTGGTGTTCCGTAATGAGTGTGAGGTGTTTCCTATAGACGAAGATGTGAAAAGTATTCACTGGTCCATACTGCTGTCAGGCTTTCCTTCTCTCGCTGTGAGTATGCCCTTTCAGTGTCGGTCAGGCTGCAGATAGCATATGCTATCGCAGCCTGACTGACTATGTGTTGTTGATCACCTTCTTTGACGTATTGAGCTAATATGGCCCCAAGTTCCACAAAACTGGCCTCCACTGGGATTTTGTCTTCCTGCATCCGTTGAAGTAAGCCAGATTGATCGCTGACTCTACTGTGGTTTGATTTTGTTAAACGCTTGATCACACTATTTGAATGATTGGCCTTGCTTTGTTAGTTCACTCAGGCGATAACTAATGGTGGCATAGTCCTTGAGATATCAGCCATAGTTGCTGGCCATTCCAAAGAAAGACCGAACATCGTCTGCTCTCGTGAGCAAGGAGTATCACTCAATACTGTGACCTTTTCAGGCTCTGGCCTCATCCCTTGACCTGAAAGGATGTTTCCATAAAACCTTAGAGCATGTGGCACACACGATACAATGCTTTGTTGTGTTTTTTGACAGTGGCTCCAAACACAAGGATGTCACCACTGTAGTTGAGAGTGTCGGTAATGTGGCGAATGACTCTTCTTGTTGCTTCTTGGAAGATCTCGGCTGAAGCTGAGACATTTATTTATATTGGAATAGGCCATGATACATTGAGAATATTGTAATGTAACATTAACGCTCATGGAGTTCAAGTTGGTGATAGCTCTTGTTAAGGTCCAATTTTGAGATGATTTTCCCCCCATTCAACAGTGTGAATATATCACTGTTGTGGGGTTCAGGGTGGCTCTCTCATTCAATGGTGGTATTTTGGGCTCTCATGTCCAGGAAAGGCAGAGTCTGATTCCGAGGTTGATAGAGAGCCATGTAAAACTCCATTGTGTGAGATTGCCATCAATGGGATTATATCTATTATGCTAGTTGACTCTGCTTCTCCTTTTTCTTTAGTATCTAACACATTTTTCAAGTGGTGGATGGGTAGTAAACTGCAAGACAATGACATCAGAGCATTTGGATATAGCAATTCCACCATAAACATATTGGGCTAAGTTGTAACCACCATTTCATTTGAATCCCAAAATATATTGAGAGGAGTTGGCCTAACGGGTAGGGCGGTCGACCTCGAATCTGGGGAACTGGGTTTGAGTCTCGACAATGACGCTGACCACCCTGTGATTCTGGGCAAATCACTTAATCTTCCAGTGCCTAACAAAATAATGTGTGTCCTCATGTAATGTAACTGGTGCTATGTAAGGCACTCTGATACCTGATTTGGGTCATGTTTGCGCTATATAAAACTCTGCAAAAAAATATATTGGGAAACATTTATGTAGCTGAAAGTGGCCAACACATTCTTGGGTGGAGACACCAAGTGAACTTAGGTCTAAACCAGGATTCGTCCGCAGATTTTCTAGTCTATTGTATGGCAATACATCAAGGTATAGAAAGAATTATTAATCAATTGCAAAATGTTTTTTGTACAAACTTAAGGTGATGAAGGGATTTACACACAGAATTAACCTTAAATCTGATGCTATTCCAGTTTGGCATAAAATAAGAGATCTTCTGTTAAGTGCAGAAAAGAACTTAGTTGTCTGCTCCAACAGCTGCATGATGATGGTGTTATAGAATGGGTTGATGCTTTGGAATGGGTTTCTCCCATTGTTATGGTTAAAACAAAAGGGCACATTGAGACTGTGTGTGGACTTAAGATCTCTCAACAAACAGATTGTAGTGGATTGTCATCATCTTACAAAGATCCAAGACTTGCTTGAGTAAATTAGTGGAGCCAAGTTTTTCACAACTCTTTATCTCAAATCTGCCTACCATCAGATAGAATTGGAAGAACATTGCAGGCATCTTACTATTTTCATTATCCCCAATGGAACATTTAGGTGTATAAGGATGCCATTTGGATTGGCATCAGCTGTATCCGTCTTTAAAAAGCTTATGCTTTCACTGTTTGGAGATATGGAAGTTGTCATTGTTTTTCAGGATGACATATTAATCTTTGCTGATAATGTGGAATCACATAATGCTAGGTTGTTTAGGGTGCTACAAATCTTACACAACAAAGGTATGACACTTCAAATGGAAAAATGTGAATATGTGACTGAAGGAGTCGATTATTTAGGCCATGTAATTTCTAGTAAGGATATCTGTCGAAAAATGCAAACTTCTTGAATCCATTGAATCCCTACCTGATCCTTAAGATAATGATCCATTAAAAGATTGCTTTAGGTCTGTGTGAATTGAATTCATGATTTGTAAACACGTTCTCACAGATTGCTGCACCTCTCAGAAAGGTACTCAAGGAAGGAGAATGGTTTATCTCGGTACAGGAACAACAGGATACAAGATAGATGCAAGTCATCCATTATCAATGCTGCTGCTTTATCTCCTTTCAATTATTAAGAACAGTGTGTGCTGCATGTTGATGCCAGCTTGGGTGATTTGGATGCCGTGTTGAGTCTGAAGAGCAATAATACTGGAAAGACTATTGCATTTGCTTCACGACCACGTTCATTTGCAGAGAGTAAATACCCTACAATTGAACGTGAGGCTTTAGCCTGTGCATGGGCATTAAACATTTTAAAACTTATTTATGGGGGAAATTTTTTGTTGTAAAAACTAATCACAAACCCCTTTTGGCATTGTTGAATGGTGATGGCACAGGGAAAGCTTTGGTTTGTTTAGTTAGGAGACTTACAAAATTTATGAATACAATTTTACTGCCAATTACATTCCTGGTTCATGCAACATAGTAGCTGATTGCTTATCTAGATTGACCACATCTGCCCCTGTGGTTATACCTGGTTTTGTGGAGGAGTGCGTTTTTGTAACTGTGGAGGGTGTGTTGGAGGCGTGGCCTGAACAATTGTTCAAAGAAAAGAGGGA
Organism: Lissotriton helveticus; assembly: GCF_964261635.1. Classification (NCBI taxonomy): domain Eukaryota; kingdom Metazoa; phylum Chordata; class Amphibia; order Caudata; family Salamandridae; genus Lissotriton; species Lissotriton helveticus. The sequence goes on along the minus strand of NC_136072.1, from coordinate 230,628,941 downwards.
AGAAGCTGCACAATAGGATAAAGAATTGTTGCACATAATGGAATTTACCAGATGAGGTTAGCCAGAGGAGAGGCAGTTAACTTCTGAAATGCAAGTTTTTTGGAAGGTTAAGGATGTGCTGTCTATTGGTAGAGATGCTGTTATGAAGGATACTTGTGTTGTGCCTCCCAAAAAACTCACCACAAGGGGTGGTATGCACACCACTGTTATTCACATGTAATCCATATTTTGTCAACTTTACGCTTTGCATGCAGGACTGGGTCGTGCTTCGCCCTGAGTGCACCATCTTCAATATAATGCATGTGGGGAGCGCTTAAGCAACGCTCCACTCCCAGTCGCACAGCTTTATTGGATGCTGGATCCTTTAACCGTTACAACATTTATCCTCTCTATAAATTTACTCCATTTATTTAATCCACAATTTTATCAAAAATGTTCTTCTTATCGTTTAGTCCATTTTTCATGATCCACATATGTCATGTATTGCATTCTTTTATGCTTCATGTAATCACGTGTGCCTATCCGGGCCTCTTCGGGAAAACAGTCACAAGATGCAAAAGAATAGTTCAGAGCACCGACTTCTTTATTAAAACCCAATGCATTTCGGGCATATTTCCAGCCCTTCGTCAGGGGTAACTGTGAATCAACAGTTTAAAGAAATACATAATTACTACACAGTCCATTAGTTTACATAAATACCAACGTTTCACGTATATCTCTATTAAGCTAATAAGGCTTGTTATCTAAAACAATCCATGTGAATTCCTATTTACAAAACAAAACAAAATTCCACGTATTGTGCTCCATCCCTAAAAAAACAAGCAACATAAATTGTCTATATAAAACCACACATTCACTATAGTATCCAACATAATTTAACAAAAATTGAACAATGTCATTACGCGCTATCTGTAAAACCCGCCGCTGCTCGAATCCGATCTCCTATACATTCAAAATCATTCTCTCCTCCGTCCTTTTAGCTTATTTCCATGGGCTCTCGATGCTACTAACTCCCTTCGTACAGTCGTACATTTCCTATCTACCCTGCTGTTACCAAACGTATACTTTTACGCGTTCTCCATGTGTTACCGAACTCGAGTCCCCACATACCTGCTCATTCTTGTATCTCTTTCTGCGCTGCGTGCGCCTGAAACGACTTTTGCTCTCCCATAACAAACTCTCTCATTTAAACACTTCTGCTCCACCCCATACATGTGTGCTAATTAGTCACCTGACATCAAGAATCTCCCAATGAACTACTATTCCCATCATGCACTATATCCCGCCCCGAAGTCATATATATCAAAAATTATTATATCAAGTGCCTAATGGAACAGAGTCCTGTGTAGATGCAATTCTATAAGATCACAGTATGACAAAACTTTTTGATTCATATATTCACTGTCATTAGCTTGTGTTACCAGGAACTTGCTGCTTGTTGTATGTGGAATCTTAGATGTTGAAAAAATCCTTCATTTAAATTCAACTGTTTTGGGTGCAAAACCAACAAGGGCACAAAGTTTTAAACATCACAAGGGGTGGTATGCACACCACTGTTATTCACTGTGTAATCCATATTTTGTCAACTTTACGCTTTGCGTGCAGGACTGGGTCCTGCTTCGCCCTGAGTGCACCATCTTCAATATAATGCATGTGGGGAGCACTTAAGCAACGCTCCACTCCCAGTCGCACAGCATTACTGGATGATGGATCCTTTAACTGTTACAACATTTATCCTCTCTATAAATTTACTCCATTTATTTAATCTACAATTTTATCAAAAATGTTCTTCTTATCGTTTAGTCCATTTTTTATGATCCACATATGTCACGTATTGCATTCTTTTATGCTTCATGTAATCACGTGTGCCTATCCGGGCCTCTTCGGGAAAACAGACACAAGATGCAAAAGAATAGTTCAGAGCAGCGAATTCTTTATTAAAACCCAATGGAATCACATAATGCTAGGTTGTTTAGGGTGCTACAAATCTTACACAACAAAGGTATGACACTTCAAATGGAAAAATGTGAATATGTGACTGAAGGAGTCGATTATTTAGGCCATGTCATTTCTAGTAAGTATATCTGTCAAAGAACGCAATCTTCTTGAATCCATTGAATCCCTACCTGATCCTAAAGATAATGATCCATTAAGATTGCTTTAGGACTGTGTGAATTGAATTCAGGATTTGTAAACAAGTTCTCACAGATTTCTGCACCTCTCAGAAAGGTACTCAAGGAAGGAGAATGTTTTATCTGGGTACAGGAACAACAGGATGCAAGATAGATGCAAGTCATCCATTATCAATGCTGCTGCTTTATCTCCTTTCAATCATAAAGAACAGTGTGTGCTGCATGTTGATGCCAGCTTGGGTGATTTGGATGCTGTGTTGAGTCAGAAGAGCAATAATACTGAAAAGACTATTGCATTTGCTTCAAGACCACGTTCATTTGCAGAGAGTAAATACTCTACAATTGAATGTGAGGCTTTAGCCTGTGCATGGGCATCAAACATTTTAAAACTTATTTATGGGGACATTTTCTATTGTAAAAACTAATCACAAACCCCTTTTGGCATTGGTGAATGGTGATGGCACAGGTAAAGCTTTGGTTTGTTTAGTTAGGAGACTTACAAAATTTATGAATAAAATTTTACAGCCAATTACATTCCTGTAACTGCATTTCGGGCATATTTCCAGCCCTTCGTCAGGGGTAACTGTGAATCAACGATTTAAAGAAATACATAATTACTACACAGTCCATTAGTTTACATAAATACCAACGTTTCACGTATATCTCTATTAAGCTAATATAACTTTTTATCTAAAACAATCCATGTGAATTCCTATTTACAAAACAAAACAAAATTCCACGTATTGTGCTCCATCCCCAAAAAAACAAACAACAAAAATTGTCCATATAAAATCACACATTCGCTATAGTATCCAAGATAATTTAACAAAAATTGAACAATGTCATTACGCGCTTTCTGTAAAACCCGCCGCTGCTCGAATCCGATCTCCTATACATTCAAAATCATTCTCTCCTCCCGTCCTTATAGCTTATTTCCATGGGCTCTCGATGCTACTAACTCCCTTCGTACAGTCGCACATTTCCTATCTACCCTGCTGTTACCAAACGTATACTTTTACGCGTTCTCCATGTGTTACCAAACTCGAGTCCCCACATACCTGCTCATTCTTGTATCTCTTTCTGCGCGGTGTGTGCCTGAAACGACTTTTGCTCTCCCATAACAAACTCTCTCATTTAAACACTTCTGCTCCACCCCCTACGTGTGTGCTAATTAGTCACCTGACATCAAGAATCTCCCAATAAACTACTATTCCCGTCATGCACTATATCCCGCCCGAAGTCATATATATCAAAAATTATTATATCAAGTGCCTAATGGAACTGAGTCCTGTGGAGATGCAATTCTATGAGATCACAGTATGACAAAACTTTTTGATTCATATATTCACTGTCATTAGCTTGTGTTACTAGGAACTTGCTGCTCGTTGTATGTGGAATCTTAGATGTTGAAAAAATCCTTCATTTAAATTCAACTGTTTTGGGTGCAAAAGCAACAAGGGCACAAAGTTTTAAACATCACAAGGGGTGGTATGCACACCACTGTTATTCACCGTGTAATCCATATTTTGTCAACTTTACGCTTTGCGTGCAGGACTGGGTCGTGCTTCGCCCCGAGTGCACCATCTTCAATATAATGCCTGTGGGGAGCACTTAAGCAACGCTCCACTCCCAGTCGCACAGCATTACTGGATGATGGATCCTTTAACTGTTACAACATTTATCCTCTCTATAAATTTACTGCATTTATTTAATCCACAATTTTATCAAAAATGTTCTTCTTATCGTTTAGTCCATTTTTTATGATCCACATATGTCACTTATTGCATTCTTTTATGCTTCATGTAATCATGTGTGCCTATCCGGGCCTCTTCTGGAAAACAGTCACAAGATGCAAAAGAATAGTTCAGAGCAGCGAATTCTTTATTAAAACCCAATGCATTTGGGGCATATTTCCAGCCCTTCGTCAGGGGTAACTGTGAATCAACGGTTTAAAGAAATACATAATTACTACACAGTACATTAGTTTACATAAATACCAACGTTTCACGTATATCTCTATTAAGCTAATATGACTTTTTAACGAAAACAATCAATGTGAATTAATATTTACAAAACAAAACAAAATTCCACGTATTGTGCTCCATCCCCAAAAAACAAACAACATAAATTGTCCATATAAAATCACACATTCGCTATATAGTATGCAACATAATTTAACAAAAATTGAACAATGTCATTACGCGCCTTCTGTAAAACCCGCCGCTGCTCGAATCTGATCTCCTATACATTAAAAATCATTGTCTCCTCCCTTCCTTCTAGCTTATTTCCATGGGCTCTCGTTGCTACTAACTCCCTTCGTACAGTCGTACGTTTCCTATCTACCCTGCTGTTACCAAACGTATACTTTTACGCGTTCTCCATGTGTTACCGAACTCGAGTCCCGACATACCTGCTCATTCTTGTATCTCTTTCTGCGCGGCGTGCACCTGAAACTACTTTTGCTCTCCCATAACAAACTCTCTCATTTAAACACTTCTGCTTCACCCCCTATGTGTGTGCTAATTAGTCACCTGAAACCAAGAATCTCCCAATGAACTACTATTCCCATCATGCACTATATCCCGCCCGAAGTCATATATATCAAAAATTATTTTATCAAGTGCCTAATGGAACTGAGTCCTGTGTAGATTCAATTCTATAAGATCACAGTATGACTAAACTTTTTGATTCATATATTCACTGCCATTAGCTTGTGTTACTAGGAACTTGCTGCTCGTTGTATGTGGAATCTTAGATGTTGAAAAAATCCTTCATTTAAATTCAACTGTTTTGGGTGCAAAACCAACAAGGGCACAAAGTTTTAAACATCACAAGCGGTGGTATGCACACAACTGTTATTTACCGTGAAATCCATATTTTGTCAACTTTGCGCTTTGCATGCAGGACTGGGTCGTGCTTCGCCCTGAGTGCACCATCTTCAATATAATGCATGTGGGGAGCTCTTAAGCAACGCTGCACTCCCAGTTGCACAGCTTTATTGGATGCTGGATCCTTTAACCATTACAACATGTATCCTCTCTATACATTTACTCCATTTATTTAATCCACAATGTTATCAAAAATGTTCTTCTTATCTTTTAGTCCATTTTTTTATGATCCACATATGTCACTCATTGCATTCTTTTATGCTTCATGTAATCACGTGTGCCTATCCGGGCCTCTTCTGGATAACAGACACAAGATGCAAAAGAATAGTTCAGAGCAGCGAATTCTTTATTAAAACCCAATGCATTTCGGGCATATTTCCAGCCCTTCGTCAGGGGGAACTGTGAATCAACGGTTTAAAGAAATACATAATTACTACACAGTCCATTAGTTTACATAAATACCAACGTTTCACGTATATCTCTATTGAGCTAATATAACTTTTTATCTATAGCGAATGTGTGATTTTATATGGACAATTTATGTTGTTTGTTTTTTTGGGGATGGAGTACAATACGTGGAATTTTGTTTTGTTTTGTAAATAGGAATTCACATGGATTGTTTTAGATAAAAAGGCTTGTTGGCTTCCTTCCAAGAAGCGCCTTTCGGGCTCCTAGTAGTTCCAATCTCGAGCACCTCCAGTGACCAGAAACTTTGGCCCCACCGCATCCTTGTGCATCGTGGCCTACATCATTTGGTGACCTGCTTGAGGTCCTCTCGTGATTCCAGTGCCTCCAGTCTGTGAGTCCATTTGAGGGTCACCTTTTTTTTCTTTTGGACTCCCCTGAATGCTCAAGGCCTGCCATGACTCCCTTGCTTGTGGTGAGTCCCCTAGACCTTGCTTGTCCCGACATTGCACCTTCTTTGACTTCTGCGTGGGTTGCATTTGCTAAGGCTTGTTGGTGCTCACGCCGGACATTGACCACTCAGCAGTCGGCATTCAACATGGGACAGCTCGTGCACAGCTCATGGTCTTCCTCAGCATTGCCTGGTCCTCACAGCTGTAGTGTCAAGGTACTCGTCAACTCTCCTGCAACTCCCGACATTGGTGGGTATTTGTCGTCCACATTTCCTGGTCACTCCTGAGTGACATAGACTCTGGCCCCTCTGGCTTGTAGGTACCTCCCAAATAGAATCCACCTTTGGATTCCACTGGACACTTTCTCCTTCATCAGCAACGGCACTTTCCTGAAGTCTTCCATTGGGTTCGACAGGGGTTTCCGACACCACTACACACCTATGCACCAGGCTTCCCTGGTGTAGGTAACATGGGTACTAGGGTATCCACGGGTGAGGTGTCTCTCCAACCTTCTGTCTTCCGTGGGGTTTTTTCAGGGTCCACTGGGAAGGGTCCTTAAAATTTCAACCGCGACTTACAAGTAGAGTTGTATGGAGCATGTAGTTGTGTTCCCACAATGCACACGTTCTCCATGGGGTTCCTAGTCACTCACCTTGGGTGGTTCCTTGGGTCCCCAGCATTTCTACATCCTCTCAAAATTGTCTTGACCATAGTTGTGGTTCTTATACCACTTTCTTAGTATATGGTTTGTTAATCCCCCCAACCCCCCCGGGCCCACTGTGTATTTTGTGCTATTTACTGTATTTCTTTGCTAAGTATTGTGTGCATTGTGATTATCTCAGGGTAGGAGATATCTAAACATGTTACACAGTATTATATGATAAATACATATTTTTATAAATACCTTGTGTGGTTCTTTTTCCTTTTTCACTTACTCTGTACTATAAGATTGCATTCTGGTAAAACAAGCTGCTTTACACTCCTTCTGGACTAAGCCTGAAGGCTGCAATCCACAGCTGCACTCCACAGCTACCACTTAGAGAGCTTTCTAATGTTGTCTAAGACCTCCTAAATCACCATAAGGGTTATCTGGACTGCTGCAAGGTACCCACTTACATTAGTGGACATCACATACCAGGCCAGCTTCTCACAACAGGGTTTTCTCCTTTTTGTTATGAAAGGGAAGAACCCCATGTGTGAGTTTTATATATTATTGGATTAAAGATATGTTACCTGTTATCAACCTTTAGGCCATGTATGCTAAAGCTCGTGTTAATGTTAGTGCTCAGCAAGCTTCTAAATCACATCATCAAGATTCCAAAACTAGAGTAAAGGGTTCCAAGCTAGTTACTCCAAGTCTAATGCCCACCAGGTTTATAAGAATGATGGTTTATCTGTAGATGATTTTGTAGAATTTAAATTGGCATTTCATGCCACAAAAGGAAAATCCAAGTGCTAGGATTCCCACTTCCCTGGAGTCTAATGTAAAACCAGGGTGGGCTAACGTCCTGGACGCGTCTTGACCTAGAAAGGCGCAATTGTTACCCTATAGGTGTGCTTCCTGCAGGAGCCAAAAGTCTGGGTTGTGCCTTTTGACGAATCATCGAACCACTCCCATCTTGTGACCCAGTCCTTTAACATTCCAGGTTACTTAGGAGTGTTAAGTTAAGAGGTTGAGGCCCTTGTAAGTGTGCCTCTGCCCCAACAGTCATGTCTGCCATCCCATTTAAGCCATCCTTGTTGGAGCCTTCCTGTCCATCGATCTCCTTTCAGATGCTATTGTAAACCCTTGTGCCTCCCTAACTCCCCTCTCTACTGCCTCATGCGATGGGTTGTGAACTACCCACCCTCCAAAATCTTGAGGTGTCTGTCGCCCTATCCCCATGAACTTCTATTCAAATAATAGTAGCAAACTAAGATAACCTTTCTCCCGTTTGATATGGTCTGTGTGGTTCTAACAGAGGGCCCCTCCCTCCATGGGCGATGCCCTCCTTTCAGAGTCAATAGTTCGGTAGAGGAGACTTACTCATCTGCCCTTGCGATTGCAGTCTGAAATTCAGCTATGTGCGGTTCCTCCAATGATTGACCTGTGTCCAGTGCTCAGGAGTGGGCTGGTATGGGGGATGGATTTTATGTCCAGGCCTCTCTGCTCAGGGGTAAAACCTTGACCTGGTTCAAGGCCAGCACTCCCTCCCTGCAGCCTCGCCGTTTAGCCGGTCCTCCAGCGTCGTACCAGGGTTCGAGCCAGCAGCCCGTCCCAGCGCCGCTGCTCAAACCCCTGCAGTTTGTCCATTATAGGTGCCTCCCCTGTCACTCCTGTTGCCTCGTTTGCCCTCTTTGTGCTCCTGTTGTTTTTCTTCCTCATTCCTGATTATTTTTCACTGTTTTATTTCACTTCGCATTATGCCTGTGTTGTGCCTTGTTTTTCCCCCTGCTGCTGCCCCTGGGGTCCCGCCCCCTGATCCTGCCTGCTCCCGCCCCCTACCTCTGCTCCCACCCCTCCCCTTTTTATGACGACTGATGCGCGGTCGCACAGCGGAGGTGATCAGCAGGCGTGCCAAAGGCGCACCTAAGGCAAGCCTGTTTGCGCCCGTCGGTGCCTGGACCGCGCCCAGCGCCAGACCCCCTGGCTAACGCGGCCCCCACAAGTCCGGACGCCGCTATGACGCCAACACCCTCCATGCACTCAACGCCGGCCACCTGCTTCCAGGCCACCCCAAAGCTCACCCACGGACCCTTCACCTGCCGAAACTGCAGCTTCACCAGCCAGTGCACACCTGCAAGTCCTACCCATCCCAACACTGCAGGCCACAACTATCTCAGCTGCATACTACTCAACACTCTCTCAGTCCACAAGCACGCCGTCAAACTCTGGGACCAGCTCAACTCCTCCGCCCGACATTGCCTTCCTGACGGACACCTCCTCGGCGCCTGACATATCCATAGCCATCCCAGACGGCTACTTGATCACCCGCAGGGACCGAAACTACAAACCAGGAGGAGGAATCGCTATTGTTCACAGGAACACCATCAGAATCTCAACCAACACTGAGGACTCCCTCAGCATGGCCGAACACCTACAATTCCAGATTCATGTTGATCACAATACCACCCTCAGAAGAACCCTCGTCTACAGACCCCCGGGACACCGACCGCAGTTCAGGTACTCCATTGCGACCTCATCAGCACGCACGCCCTCGCCTCCACAGACTGCATCCTCCTCGTAGACCTGAACTTCCACCTCGAGAACGCCAATGACAGCAACTCCACAGCGCTGATCGCCAACCTCGCCAACCTCGGACTCCAACAACTCCTCACGACACCCACCCACTCCGCCGGACACACGCTCAAACCCATATTCTCCGCCAGCGACCACGTCACCTTCAGCCACACCACTGAACTCCACTGGACCGACCACCACTGCATCCACTTCTCCTTTGAGAAACACACTGCGCACAACCAACCGCAATGTATCTCACACCGCAGCTGGAAAAAAGTCACCGAAGATCAGCTCACCACCACACTCGCCCGAGACCCTCCAACTGAGCCCTCTGAGACCGACGCAGCAGCCCACAACTTCAAACAATGGATCGACAACTGCGCCAACAGCCTTGCCCCGAACTGGAAACCCTCCAACAGACGCACCGACACGAGAGCCATCTGGTTCAACGCCGACCTCCAGAACACCAAGCACTCCTGCTGAAGACACAAGAAGCAATGGCGCAATGACTAGACACCAGACAACCATGCAGCCCTCAAGAAGGCCAGACGCAAACACTACCAACTCATCCGATCCGCCAAAAGAGCCTCCTGCAAGGAACTGTCACGATTCGCTCCCTGTGCTCTCATGCCCACCACCAGGGGGCTGAATTGTGGGGCTTTCCAGTGTTCTAATATGCCTTCAGACACACCCCTGTATGCATATCCTGACTTCCAGGCATTTGGACATCATTTAGGAATTGACATCCATTCCCAATCCATGCCGGGTTTTGTGAAAGCCAGCCTGCTTAGACTTAAAGCCAGCTTACTCATGCCTGAAACTCCATTACCCAGAATTCCCTGCTCACTGCTTTGTCTCCACCCCTGCAGGCCAAGGATGGGTGGAGGAATTCAGCTCATCTGTGGCTGGCTGCTGCTAGCCTGCTCACACCAGCTGCATGTGATTACTGTGAGCTCTTTTAGGCCCCAGCTCCCTTCAGGCAAAGGTTGGTCATTGTAGCTGTTTACCGGTGAGACCGATCCTTGTTTCCAGTGCTCCCTGAGCTTTTGCTATCCTTGTTTCCTGAGCTTTAGTTATGCCTTGTTCCTGATCTGCTGCTGTTTTCCTTGTTCCTGAATTAGTACCTTGACTTCTGAGTCTTAGCATTCCTTGTTCCTGAACTGCAGCAGTTTCCCTTCTCCTGAATTAGCACTGCTTGCAGTGCTACCTTGTTTCCTGAGTTCCTGAGCTATAGCTACTTCTTGTGCCTGAATTAGCACTGCCTGCAGTGCTCTTGTTTCCTGAGTTCCTGAGCTATAGTTATTCTTTGTTCATGGGCTTCAGCTATTTCTTGTTCCTGATTTGCACTGCTTGCAGTGCTCTCTTGACTCCTTGTTTCCTGAGCTGTAGCTATGTCCTGTTTCCTTGAACCAGTATTGCCTGCAGTGCTACCTTGACTCCTGAGCTCTAGTAATTCCCCTGTTCCTGAACTAGCACTGCCTGCAGTGCTACCTTGACTCCTGAAGCTTTGGTAGTTCCCTGTTCCTGAACCAGCACTGTCTGCAGTGCTGCCTTGACTCCTGAGCCTTAGCTCACTTTTTGTTCCTGCCCCAGCACTGCCTTCTATGCAACTTTGTTTTCTTGATTCCTTAACCTGCACTATTCTAGTATACCCTTCTAGCATCCCCTTCTGTATATCCGTTTCCAGTCCCTGCCTTGCTTCCCATTTCCTTGGTTCCAGTTCTAGTTTGCTACCTTTCTATTCTGCTGTCTTATTTCTGTTACCTTGTATATTTGTTACCTGCTTTCTGCCAAGTGTGCCCTGTCATTTCCTTCCTTTCCTGTTAAGCACTCCTCCTTGCTAGCTCCTTGTCTATTGTGCTTGTGTTTAGTTCTACCCCCTTGCAGTTACTGCCTTGCGCGTTCCTGTTTGATCGCCAGGATCCGTGGGCTCAGCTGACTACCTAGGTGGTGCTTCTTGTTCACTGTGAGTTTTGTCTTTGAGTTACATTTATAACATCACTATAGGTATAAGCTCCACAGACCCTGCCTTTGCATGCATATCCTACATGTGGGTATTTGCAGTCAGTATCTGTAACATCAATTGTGGGTAAGAAACTTACTGAGCTTCAGTCTTACCATGTGGAGCTCCTGAGTGCTTTACCCCACACCCCCCTTTATTGTTAATGTTGTTTCATATATATGTCTTGCACATTCGTCCTGGGTGTAGTTATTCTGAATGCTAAATTACCTTGTGGGTGCCCTTCCTTTCTGAGTCTTACCCATCTTGTTCACTTGTACAGGCTTCCCCTTTGGATCCCTTTTTCTCCTCTGACTCCCTGTATGATCCTGGGCAGCGCTGTACTCCTCTTCCTGTGTAAGTTTTCTACGCAGTTCCCAGTCCTTGCCCAAGTCCCTGACTGTGTTCCCCACATAGTCCCAGACAGTCCCTGACAGGAACGCATCAACAACAACGTACACAACAGCAAAGAGCTCTTTAACATTGTGAAGGAGCTCGCCACCCCCAGCTCCAGCTCCAATGACGTCCCGCCATCACAAGAACTCTGCGACTCCCTGGCCAGCTTCTTCCACCGTAAGATCACAGACATCCACAACAGCTTCGACACCCAGATTCCGCCGACAGATGCTGACACCACCAACTCAACACCCACCAAACGCACCGACCTGCTGTTCTCCTGGCACAAGGTCAACGACAAAGACACCATCAAAATCATGAACACCATCCACTCCGACTCACCTTCGGACCCCTGCCCCTACCTTATCGTCAACAAGGCAAACTCCATCATCGCACCCCAACTCCAAAAGATCATCAACAGCTCCTTCGAGACTGCCACCATCCCAGAGAGCTGGAAACACACCAAGATTAACTCCCTACTCAAGAAACCCAAGGCAGACCCAAAGGACCTCTAGAACTTTCGACCCATCTTCCTGCTCCCGTTCCCGGCGATAGTAATTGAGAAGACCGCCAACAGACAACTGACCCACTTCCTGGAGGAGAACAACGTCCTGGACTCCTCCCAATCCGGCTTCCGCAGCAATCACAGCACCGAAACCGCTCTCATTGCCGCCACTGACAACATCAGGACCCTACTGGACAACGGCGAAACGGCGGCCCTCATCCTTCTGGACCTCTCGGCCGCCTTCCACACCGTCTGCCACCACACCCTGCGCACATGCCTCCACGACGCAGGGATCCGAGACAAAACCCTGGACTGGATCACCTCCTTCCTCACCGGCAGAACCCAGAAAGTCTGCCTCCCCCTTTCCAATCCGAAGCCACCGCGATCACCTGCGGCGTACCCCAAGGATCATCCCTCAGCCCAACCTTTTTCAACATCTACATGGCACCTCTCGCAAACATCATCTGAGCACACCACCTCAACATCGTCTCGTTTGCCGACGACACCCAGCTGATCCTCTCTCTCACCAAGGACCGGGCCACCTCCAAATCCAACCTCCATGAGGGAATGAAGCCCATCACAGACTAGATGAAGACTAGTCGGCTGAAACTGAAACTGAACTCGGACAAGACATCCTCGGCTCCACCCGCGCCGCATGGGACGACTCCTGGTGGCTGGCCATGCTGGGAGCTGCCCTGACACCCACCAACCACGCTCGCAATCTGGGGTTCATTCTGGACTCAACACTCTCTATGACCCAGCAAGTCAGCGCTGTTTCCTCCTCCTGCTTCAACACCCTCCGCATGCTCCACAAGATCTACCGATGGATCCCCACTGAAACCAGAAGGACGGTCACCCAAGCACTCGTCAGCAGCAGACTGGTCTATGGCAACGCCCTTTACACAGGAACCACTCCACACTCCAGAAAAGACTCTAACTTATACAAAACGCCTTCGCATGCCTCTTCCTCGGACTCACTCGCCACAGCCACATCACCACCCACCTGAGAGATCTGCATTGGCTCCCGGTCAACAAGAGGATTACCTTCAAGCTCCTCACCCAATCTCACAAAGCTCTCCACAATGCCAGACCAGCATACCTCAACAAATGAATGTCCTTCTACACCTCCAACCGCCAACTTCGCTCTGCCAACCTCAGCCTCGCCACCGTCTCACGCATCTGCCGAACGACCATGGGCAGCAGATCATTCTCCCACATCGCTGCCAAGACATGGAACACCCTCCCCGCCCACCTGTGTCAGACCCAGGACCTGCTGACCTTCAGGAGACTTCACAAGACCTGGCTGTTCAACCAGTAGCTGCTTCCCCCACCCCCTTAGCGCCTTGAGACCCTCACGGGTGAGTAGCGCGCTCTACAAATGATTGATTGATTGATTGATTGATTGATTGTTTGAACACCTGCCTTGGACTACTACTCTCCATCCCTCCAGCCAGTCCCACATCTTACTTGGGGTCGTAAAGAAGAACCAGAATTTTCCTTCCACCAGTACTTTTAAATTTGCCAGAAAAAGCATAATGTATTTTAAGTTCCTTCTCTGAAATTCAGCTTTGGCCCTCTCAAATGTTCTGCATTGAACTTGCACCCTTGATTAAAGTCCGGGATGATCATGACGGGCTGGTTCTGGAATGTGAGTACTCTCTGTAGTCTTGCAGCTTTCAACACCGCATCCTGGTCTCTATGGTCCAGGATTCCCAAAATCAGCAGCAGGGGCCTCGCCACAGTATTCGGTGCTCTGTGGGTCCTCCCGGCACTCTGTGGGGGCTCTCCACCACAAGATGGGCTGGGATGCGTTGGGGCTGGAGGATACATTTCAGCAGCATTTCTAAATATTTTTGCAAGTTTTTACCTTTCACTTTTTCTGGGAGGCCCACCCAGCACCCATTATTTCTTTTGGGTCTTTCTTCAGCATCCTCTGCTCATGCATGCAGGTGGCTAGTAGCCTCCTTGAGTTGGAGAATTTACGTTTGCAGTTGCTTTATCGCCCCACTGTGTTCCTCTAACTACAGCCCCCCCCCAAGATCATCTGAAAGTCCTTGCAGATGAGGGTGAGATCCAGAGCAATAGTGTTTATTTTTATTCCAGTGCTGTTTTCGTGTCTCGCGCTGCCCGTAAGAGGTAATCATGTAAGGCTCAAGGGATCTCTCCACCGATAACTGCAGCAGGTTATCACACCCCTGCTCAACATCTGTGTGCAGAATGCATATTTCTCCAGCTTGTGTGATAGCGGTGCTTTCTGGCTCTTGTCACACCCCATTGTTGGGTCCCACACCCCAGCTGTAGTCTAACAATAAGTGATAACCAGTCCATAGGGGGCACAAGTCTACTGAATCCTGGCACACCCAAACTGAGTCAGGAGCCTCTAACATACCACGGACCATGGTCCATCATTCCAGGTGTGTTCTGCCCTCTGGGTGCTCTGTGGATCCCTGCCTAGTGTTGTTCCTTCTCCTGTCCCTCTATTAGGGGTCTTCTTCACACTTCCTGTGCCACTGAAATCTGCATTAGGGCCAGCCAGGAATCTTAGTTCCCAGCTCTCCTCTATGTTTTATGTCCTGCCTGATACAAGAGGAGTCACTCAAAAGGCATCACAGTGGCCACTCTAGAGCCTCCTATGGGTGGTATGTATGAAAGCTGCTGCATTTGCTCTGTCGGTTCTGTGCCTGGGCGATATGTGAATGCTCACTGTGGAGCTTTTTGGCCGGCAGTGCTAGTCTGTCCCCAGGTCCCCCCTTCACTAACTGGGAGGTGGCACAGCTGCATGGCTCACATGACTGACCTCCAATGTCCGCACCTGCCCGTCAGCTTGGGCACGTTGTTCTCTTTCCCTTATATTTCTACAGTCCACTGCAGTCTCCATCCAGGGTGCTGCTGCCCGTGTTGGCCTCTGCTTTTCACTGCCTGCCAGCTGACTGCCCAGACCAGGGCTTTCCCTCTCTGGAGGTCCTGATCGACATCTGCTGCTTCGCCTGGTCTGAGGCGCAGCCTGTCTCCTCCTCCCTGCCATCTTTTAAGAACCATCTCTCACTCTCTCTCTCTCTCTCTTTTGTTGGACCTGCATTTTAAGTGGTACTCACTGGGATTACATTATTTTTCGATTGCTATGTCCCAGCACTGCAATGAACTCCCAGTACACATCTGAAATAAGAAGAATTTTATCATGTTTAGAAAGCCCTTTTAAATATGTATTTTCCATGAATCACCTTGAATTGTGATAGAGTAGTATAGACTATATGTACTTACCCAGCGTTATCAATTTTTGGATGAAGCTCTGCACAGCAGTGGATGAATACAAAGAAGACCAATGTGCAGAGTATTTGGCTGTCTTCCTTTGCGAGATAAGGACAAAGGGCCATATGTATCAAGGCCAAATGGGTTCGTAAACGCCGAAATTTGCAGAATTTCGTCGTTTGCGAACCCATTTTCGCGAAATGGTATGTATGAAACAATTTGGGTGCAAAATAAGGAATCTCAAAATTTGCCATTCCTTATTTTGCGATTGCATTTAAGGAATCGCAAATTTTGCGATTCCTTAAATGCAATGTATCAAGGGGAAAAAAATCCAAAATGCCCCTAAGGAATCGCGAATTACCACCAACTTTTAGTTGGTGGTAAGTTGCGAATTCTTTTAAAAAAGCATTTTTTTTAATAATCAAAAGGTGCCATGTGACACTCATACATGCCCTTAGGGCATGTATGTGCGCCATATGCGCACACATGTCATTTTCAGGGGTGCAGCAGGGTGTTCTTGAGACACCCCTGCACCCTTGAAATTATTCTCAATTTGCGATTAGCAAATTGCAAATCGCAAACTGAGAATCATTTCTCATTCATTCCGATGGGCCTCTTGGCCCATAGAAATTAATGGGAATTTATTCCTTAATTGCCATTAGCAATTTGCTAATCGCAATTAAGGAATTTTAAAGAATCGCTAAAAAATAGCGAATTTCTTCATACATACCATTTTGTGATTTCTAAATAGCGATTCCTTAAAAATCGCTATTTAGAAATCGCAAAAGGGTATGTTGATACATTTGGCCCTAAATCCTGAGGAGTGAGCAGACGCTCTATGCTGCTGAAGTAGCAGGTATGCTACCTGGAGCCCTAGAACCTACATTTGCAAAGCCAGGACCTGAGACTCATCTGTTCGTTATACTGCTGTGAATTACTCAAGAGTCACAAAGAAAAACCAAGACTAGAGTTTCTGTATTGCTGCCCATCCCGATTCAAAGAAGTTAATTCTCTCGAGCGTTGCTTTGAAGATTGAGTTTCCGTGAAAGTTCGAGACCTGTTTCGGCACCTAGTTGATTCCTGGTCCCATCACCCACTGTGCGTCATTGGACTGCAAGCAGGATGAGGGCCCTTACAAACAATGGCAGGCATGATGCCAGAATTGGTGACCCTTTCACTGCCCCCTTGAGCTCGATGGTCCATCACCTGCTGTGAGCCCCTGCACCTGATCAAAACCTATTGACAAGTGTTAAAAATTGGGTTTCTGGTTGGCAGATGTATGCCCCCTGTTCAAGCCTGAAACAGAATCCTAGACAGGGTAAGTCAGATACACACAATAAGTTAGCCTGTACTCTCCCTCTGGACTATGACCCAGAGCAGGCAGGCTTAACTTAAGAGGCAAGGTGTGAAGTATTTGTGCAACACTTCAAACAGTAACAGAGTGAAAACACCATAAAAAGACCCCTCACCAGTTTAGAAAAATAGATTATGATTTCATAAATAAAGCAAGACCGAAAAGACAAAATTTCAATAAATATAAGTTAAGATATGATTTTTTACAGTTGAAAAGTTAAAATAATGCTTAGAAGCAGTAAGCGCCTGTACGTGCTATCTGGTTGTGCTGGACTGGGGCAAAGTCAAGAGTTCAGGCTGACTGCAATGGAGTGCAGGCCGGTACATGAGCCAGAAAGGCCTGCTGAGCATAGTACCTTGATCATGGTCGTAACTGCAAGCTGCGTGGTGCAGCCGAGCAATGCATTGGTGTTGATACCGCAGTCGAGGTGATGTGTCGATCTTCTCCAGACAACGATGGAGATGCGCCGGTTCTGAGGCGCCGAAGCCAAGATGCGTTGGTTCCGAAAGCTGATGTGCTGAGTTTTCTCCACGCAGTTGAGGGCCTGTGTTGATCATTTCACACTGCAGAAGTGGTGATTCCGATGCATCGGTTCTTGAGGCAAAGCATCGGTCCGAGTGTGATACTCCGGGCCTGTTCCCACAACAGGATTGATGCGTCAATTCTGCTTCCTGCATCACTTGTGATGGGCCAGGCATAGGAGCAGGAGGTGAGACTTTGATATCCCTGAGTCTCAAAAGAGGATGTCAGCCAGAATGCCCTTGGAAATCACACTGTGTTCAAGCAAGAGTGCAGATCCTCCTCAGCAGGAATAGAGAAAGCAGGAACAGAGAAAGCAGAAAAGCAGTTCTTCCAGAGAAGCAGTCCAACAGAGCGGCAGTCCTTGTAGCAGCACAACAGTCATCCTTCTTCCTGATAGAGGTTCTTTACAGGTCTGAAAGTATCTGATTTGGTGGGGTCAGAGACCCAGTACTTATACCAAGTGTTGCTTTTGAAGTGGAGGTAACTTCAAAGAGGGGATTGCTTTGAAGTGCACAGAGGTTCTCCCTTCCCAGCCCTTTTTCCAGGCTCACTGCAGGGGGTAAACAACCATTTGTTTGGGGACAGGACACTGTCCATTTAGGGGTAAGTGTCAGCTCCTCCCTCCCATCCTGCCCAGGATGAGCCATCAGGAGGCAGATGGCTACCCAGAGACACCTATCCTTCCTTTGTGTGTGGCTGTCTAGAGGGAAAGCACAAAGTCCAGCTGTCACCAACTCCAGATGTGTATTAGAGGCAGGCTGCTGGCATGCAGAGCTTTAGAGCAGAGAAATACCATCTTTCTAAATGTGGCATTTCTGAAATAGTTGTGTTAAATTCAACTTTGCCAGCAAAGAGGAATTATCATTAGCCTTCCAGTGACATTAAACAAGTTAGAGTTACTACTTCTTAATCAGAAATTACAGCTTTAAAGTGTAACTAGCAGCCCGTCCCGACGTTGTCCGGGTATGAATTGCTGCCGGCCAGTAGTATATTGTTTTGTGGGACTTCGTTTTGATAGAATTTTTTTTTTTTTTATTTTATTTTTTTAGTACCTTTATTGTTACTTCAAGTAAATACAAGCATGGGCCTACAACCACCCCGGCCAGCCGCTAGTCAAATGGAAGTACAGCAAAACAATGCAGAAAATACAGCAGCCCGAAAATCGGGGTCTAATAAGTGTCCAGGATATAAGTTGTATTCAAGCGGACTGAGCAAGATTCAGGATTCGAGAAGGTTCATTTTATAATAAAGAAAAACTCAGAATCAGTGCCATACGGTCATACATGGTCCCAAAATAGCAAGCATGAAGCAGGAAATCCGCAAACAGTGCAAATACATTTGAAGCATGGGGGGGTAAGGCATACGAGCAGGATAAATTTAAAAACAAACACGTTGCGTAGCAAAGCCGCACCCCACCCCTCAAAGCGAAACATACTGTAGGAAACATGAAAAACGAGGACACCAAAAAGGAAGAAAGACAAAGGGCCATAGAAACAAAGAAAGGACAAATTAACAAACCCCATCCCCCTACCCCCCACCCTGCATCCCTGCAGAAGGCCACGGCCTATCCCCCCAGCAGCGTGCCTGTCGCCCTAATGAGAGACCCGAAATATAGAAAAAGAGAAAAAAGAAGAAAAAGAGGAAAAAAGTGGGGAAGGGCCATCGATATGGCCACCACCGCGCGCAGTAAACATCCCAATAGCAAGATCAGAATAGCCCTGGAAAACAGTAATCACAGATAACACAATCAATAACATCCCCGCCGAGTGTCCCCCAAATCACCGTCAGCCAACAATAAGTTCCACCCTGTCCAGACAGTCTCACCCCTGGCCTTTTCTATCGGCAGTATCAACATACGGCCACATAGCAATCGGCATACAGAGCAGCGCGGAGGGTCCAAGTGGTCCGGGCGGACCGTGCAGAGCTTTTATTCCATGAGACTTCAGCCTCCAAAACCCAGCCGAATATGCATGGCGGAAATCCGTCTGTGTCAGCATCAACCCCGAAAACATCCTCCAGTCCGAACACAGTCTCCCCAGCCAGAGGAGAGTCACACCATCCGATAGGTGCCTAAACGCCGCCGGGGCAGCCCAAACCATAGATCGACGTTGTTTTCCCAGCCATCGATTAGACATGTGCCCCGACGAGTCACTCACATGTACAACAAATCTGTTCAAAGCGATCACATGAACCGGGTCTTCCAGCGTCTCAACGAACATAGACGTAGCAGGAGCACTTCTCACTGACGCAGAGGCGGGCACATCGGCGCTTCCTTGAGATCGAACTATGCCCGTGTGGAACGGTGGGACAACAATGGCGGCCATCCTTCTTCCCAGATCCCGGGCGTCCCGGATCAGGGTAGTATGCAGGGTTGTTAGCGCAGCCAGTATATCTCTGGACTTGGGCTCCATCTCGTGTCGCCAGACCCCAGGACTCTCCCGTACAGCAGCTTCTCAGCTTCTCTGCCTGGATGTGGTCTGCGTAAGAGGGTGCCATCCGCCATCTTAGCTGATCCGGCCTCGTCTTCCTCCACCGCACCTCGGGACCGGGCCCCACACCAGGGCACAACAGGATTCACCACGGGGACCCCGAAAGTCAAGGCAGGCTTCCCAGCGGAGGGTCACCAAAAGGCTAAACAAAATCTCCGCCGCTCCCTGGGAGAAGTCATTAGTCATGCCCGGACAGGACACTGGTAAGGGGGCCAAGTAACGTGCACTCCCCTCGACCCTGCTTTACCGCACATCCCACAAGGCACTCCGCTAGATGGACTGGGTCGGCACTGTCGCCAGCGGCCCAACAGATCTCCGGCGCCCTCCGGCTGACTCCTCACCCCCACCAGAGGCCGCTGTTGTCGCAGTCGCGGCCGGCCACTCTCCTCACTCGACACCCCGGTCCCAGCTCCGTGAAGGCCGCAAAACAGTCGGGGACATTTCCTCGGGTCTGCCACACGGAAAAGCCTCAGGAGCAAACGGTCAGTGAAAGTTGTCCTTCGCCTACTTCAATATGTCGTGACGGTTCAGGATAAGTGCCAGGATGTATGTGCGGGGCGAGAAGGCTCACGGAGCTGAGCGTCTATGCGGCCATCGCGGTCGCCAGCTTGGCTCCTGATAGCATTTCTTATCTGTGACAGGCCTGTGAAACGCTCCGATTCACAGTGCACTGCTGATGCACTTAAGAGTGCACGTTCAGTAGTGTGTGAACTCGAGTTTCCCTACTTTATTTTTCCTTGCAATATTATATAGCGCGAACTCGACAACATGGCATGAGCACAATTTACATTACAGAAGAACACATTCATTTGTGGTAGGCACGGGGAGACAAAGCGATTTGCCTGGAATCACAGGATGTTGCGCTGATGCCGAGATTCAAACGTAGCTCCCCAGCTCTAAAGTTCGCAATTCTAGAACTTGTGGCAGGAGGTGTGTCTAAAAGTGTATGTCGGTGCTGGCCATCAATGAGAGAGACCTGTGCATTTTTCAAATCGGTGGTGAAAAAATATGAGTATGTTGCTGGAGATGTGGGCCGCCGTGCCACCAATGTACTTACCGGGGAGGGTAAACACCCATTATTCCGCAACTTTCTTTCCACATACCATCACTCCGCATACTTTCATTACGAAAGTACCATGACTCCGAAATGCCATTATAACGCATGGCATTACATTTTATATGCTTTTACCACGCATACATTTACAACGAAATTCATTGTAAATGCATGAATGTTAAAAGCATTTTTTTTATGTTTGGATAAGGTAAGTATGGGTATAGGGGTATATGTTTTGGGGTTCTGAGGTATATGTTTTGGGGTGTTTGGCTATTTTAAGGGTTCAGATATAGTTTTGGGTTATGGGGTACAGGGGTAGTTTTAGGGTTTAGGGATAGGTATGGGTTTTGGGGTACAGGGGTATTTTTAGGGTTCAGGGCTAGGTTTGGGTTTTGGGGTATAGGGTTTTTATAGGGTTCAGGGGTAGGTTAGGGTTTTGGGGTAAAGGGGTATTTTTAGGGTTCAGGGGTAGGTTTGGGTTTTGGGGTACAGGGGTATTTTTAGGGTTCAGGGGTAGGTTTGGGTTTTGGGGTACAGGGTATATTTATAGGGTTAAAATGGGTTAGTGTTTAAGAGTGTTGGAGTATTTTAAGAAGTACGGGTGGGTTATGATTATGGGGTGCAGGGGTATTTAAAGGGAGCAGGGTGGACACCCGGAGCTGGAATGTACAGAACCTGGGAAGAAAAAACAATGAAATATTGGGCACAACGCTCGTTTTTTTCCGTAATCCCGCGCCCCGCACACGCCCACGCCCACAGCACACGATATGAGACATGGCATGAAGGGCAGAACGTACCACACGCCCCAGCGTTTGTCACGCCCCAGCACACGCCCACAGCACAATGCAGACACGCCCACAAGGGACTACTTTGCTGGCACGGTTCTTTTACCTTTTAAATGTATATGGTGGGCGTCTGCATAGCATATGTCCTTCTGCTGCAACTGCCCTTTCCAACGCTGTATTGGGTGTTGTGATTGGTGCTGTGGTTCCTGAGATTACCCGCCTCAAAGGTTTGGGCTCTCTCTTTATTATATTAGTATAGATAAGGAATTCCTATTGTTAACCTATGACAGGGGTAGGCCTAATAGTAGTGGAAAGTGAATGTAGGTGTTTTTCACTACCAGGACATACAACAATTAAAAGTACATGTCATACCTTTAGTCACACAGCGCCCTGTCCTATGGGCTACCTCGGGCCTCTCTTCTAGGTGAGTTGTGTGTAATAAAAGGGGAGTTTAAGGCTTGGCAATGGGTTTTAAATGCCACGTTGACAAGGCAGTGCAACCTGATCACACAGGCTCTGCAATGTCAGGCCTGAGACATGTTTAAAGTGCTACTTGTGTCGGTGGCACAATCAGTGTTGCAGGCCCACCAGTAGCATTTAATTTACAGGCCCGTGGCACTGGTTACAAAAAAATTATTGCAAATACATTGAAATTAACACTAGGGACATATTGAACAAATTGTGCTTGCACAACTGGCTTTCTGAAGGAGATGGTTGGATGTATGTAATTTTTTTTAAATATTGCTTGGTGGAAATATTCTTTTGTATATGTCAAACATTAGAAATGACAAAAACACAATGTAAAAGTTTGTTTGACAATCACTAATATTAAATAGAGTGCTCTTTATAACTGTGTGCTTATATTGTTGGTCTGTATCAGCACTTTTAGAAAGTTAGCATTTTCTTATTTTAGCCATTTGGTACCAGCTGCCTGTGCTCTGCTACACATCTGAGGGGGTGACAGGTGGGTTTTGTGTGTTCCCCATAGACAGCCACATACAATGGGAGCTTAGGTGTGACTTGATAGGCCATCCTGGCAGGGTGGGAGGGAGGAGCTTGGCCCAGAGTCACTTACAGCTGAATAGGCTGTGTCCTGTCCCCACACAAAGGGCTACATACTTTCCTGTAGTGAGTCTGGAGTCAGAGCAGCAAAGGAGGACCTCAGTGCACTTCAAAGGCATGTCTTTGAAGTGTCCCACACTTCGAAGACACAACTGGGTATAAGTACTGGACCTCAGAAACCATCACTTCAGTACACTTCTGGATTTATGAAGCTGTCATGGAGAAAAAGTGCTGTGCTGCTGAAGGACTGCCACTCTGCTGGACTGATGATTTACTGGACTACTGCCATGCTGTTCCCTTACCTGGTTGAGAAGAAAAGAACTGCATTACTTGAACCCAGAGTGACTCCAAAGGTCTAGCTGGCTTGACTCCTGATCTGAAGTCTCAAGGTCATAAAAGACTTCCAATGTACCTACGTCTGCACCTGGACTTTGCCATCTGTGAGACTTCCCTGCCAAGTGATCCCACCCCAGTCCCGGACCCTTGGAAGCAAGGCCTAATGTGCTTGCTTCAACAAGACCCATGTTGACTCTCTGGAACTGGCGCATCGGGACCATCGTGTGGATCAGAACCAGTGCATCGACCCCTGTTCATGACGAAAACCAGAGCATCGCCTCTGCTACATGGATTGACCCAAAACATTGCTGTCGGAACCAGTACTGTGCAACGCTCTTGTCTTCACATCTCCATCAATGGCAGCCTTGTGACAATGCCGAGAACGATGCATCGCAGTCCCTGCGCTCATCTGAGCTGACTCATCGATGCTGGTGCGCGTATCACAAAAGTACATCACCGCCATTGCAAGGATCGTCATCAACTGCATCCCGCATGTTCTTCAATGTTGACACAACCAGGATCAGGGTAGTTTTGTTCAGCAGGCATCACTGGGTCCCTGTATTCGACCATCGCTCCATTGCTGTCCGGTGCAATCAGATATCGCAAGTAACCGCTTATTGCTTCTATGCGCTTTTTTACAATTTATTCTTTAAAAATCATATCTCAAACTCTATCTAATAGATTTTTGTTGTTTTGGCCTTATTTTATTTATTAAATTTAGTTCTATTTTGCTAACTTGGTGTGGAATCATTTTATGTGCTGTTTTCACTGTTTGAAGTGTTGCACAAATACTTTACATATTGCCTCTAAGTTAAACCTGACTCTGTGTCAAGCTACCAGATTGTGAGCAGAAGATAATTTAGGGTTTGCCTGCCTGTTACCCCAAGTAGGATTATGGTTGCAGCTAAGCTAGGGCTGATTCTCCAGACAACCACCAACCCAAATTCTAGCATCGCCTTTCTGGAGTTCCCACAGTCCTCATCAGGTATGATGCTGCAACAGTGATCTGTCTAGCATCCATGTTTCTTATCATCAGTGACTACTCCCAAAGCAAAGCCATCATGAATTTCTTCCACCAGCTGTGTGGCTGCCTGACATCCGACGTTCCTCACATCACTGCTGCATAACCATAAGGTGATAAACGAATCCCTACCTCTTCAAGACAGCAGACTAACTAATGTCACAAACATGAACTGTGTCAGACTACGCACAACAACCACAGTCACTCCTGAAGAGAGTGGACTCAAAAGTAAGAGTAATGAGTACCACCACTGGTTCTATAGGAAGAGACACTGTGCTTGGCTATAGTCTCATAGGAAATATACATTGATTTGTTCTTGTTTCAGAGAAACTAGATACATATGCAGAAGTATTGTAATGCCACCAGATTTCTTAAAGTCACTGACTGATTTAACTGATGGTGTTCTCTGTAATTTAAAATAAAACCAGTTGTGACACCTTTCATGTTTATTTATTTACTTATTTATTTACTAGTAGCAGTTTTATAGTTTGGACCTAGACACCAACTAACAGAACAGCCTACATTTAATAAGATATAAGAGCAGAGGTATAATTAAGCTTAGTTTTTATTGTAATAAAGGGCAAGCCTTATAAGCATTTTCTGAAAATGTGACTTTCCTGAAGTAGAGCAAGCATATTTTCTCTAATGAGTGGATTTAACTTGCTGTACTTGTCCATGCTGGTGTGATAAGATGCAACTTAATGGTGTAGATGTATGACACTATAATTAGGTTGATAATACTGATCTACATTAATATCCTATCTAGAGCATTGCCTACCACCACATCATGAAGGTAAGTGTATGATTTTTGATCCTATCAACGTAGATGTAGTGGCTGCAATATTATTGTCATGCTATCTAAAAATATGATACAGTAGGGGCAGGGCACAAGTCCTAAAAAAAGAAGTGGGAGGACTAACCTAGTTAGGCAGTATGCAAGTGACATTGCGGCATGCAACATCGGGGTGCAACATCACGGCGCGTAGCATCAAGGTGCATGACATTACGGCGCCCGACATCACAGCGCATGACAGCACATGACATCACAGGAATTGACATCATAGAAAGTGGCATCACAAGCCACAACTTTACAGGAAGTGGCATCACAAGTAGTCACATCAGATCTAAAGCCCTCAAATATATGTTTAGCAGGTCTATCATGTGCACGTTTGATCGCATTGCAAGGATAATAGGACAGTGAGCTATGGAAAATGATATGTGACTTCTACACCTTGCAATTCCCCAGTTTTATGTAAAACATCCTGTACATTCATTTACAACATATAATTTATTGTACATGTAATATACACATGTTGGTGTAAAGCGCTCTGATACCCTGCACTGGAATGTGTAGGGCTTTACAAGAAAAAAATAGTCAATCAATCAATCAATGACACTTATAGAGCGCGCTACATACCCGTAGGGTCTCAAGGCGCTTAGGGGAGGGGGGGGTGCCGCTACTGCTCGAACAGCCAGGTCTTCAGCTTCTTCCTGAAGGAGAGGTGGTCTTGGGTCAGGCGCAGGTCGGTCGGGAGGGAGTTCCAGGTATTGGCGGCCAGGTAGGAGAAGGACCTTCCTCCTGTAGTTGCTCTTCGGATGCGGGGGACGGCGGCGAGGGCGTGGTTGGCTGAACGGAGGTGGCGTTTGGGAGCGTAGAAGTTGATCCGGCTGTTGAGGTAGCTCGGGCCTTGGTCGTGTAGGGCTTTGTGTGCGTGGGTGAGGAGGCGGAAGGTGATTCTTTTGTTGACGGGGAGCCAGTGAAGGTCTCTCAGATGTCCGGAGATGTGGCTGTGTCGTGGGATGTCGAGGATGAGTCTGGCTGAGGCGTTCTGGATCCGCTGGAGTCTCTTCTGGAGCTTGGCGGTGGTACCGGCGTAGAGGGCGTTGCCGTAGTCCAGTCGGCTAGTGACGAGGGCCTGGGTGACGGTCTTCCTGGTCTCGGTGGGGATCCACCAGAAGATCTTCCGTAGCATGCGTAGGATGTTGAAGCACGCCGAGGAGACGTTGTTGACTTGCCTGGTCATGGAGAGGGAGGAGTCCAGGATGAAGCCCAGGTTGCGTGCATGGTCTGTCGGTTTGGGTGCGGTGCCCAGGGCGGGAGGCCACCAGGAGTCGTCCCAGGCGGAGGGTGAAGAGCCCAGGATGAGGACCTCCGTCTTGTCCGAGTTCAGTTTCAGGCGGCTGGTCGTCATCCACTCGGCTACCTCTTTCATCCCTTCGTGTAGGTTGGCTCTGGCGGTGGCGGGGTCGTTGGTCAGGGAGAGGATCAGCTGGGTGTCATCGGCGTAGGAGATTATGCTGAGGTTGTGTTGGCGTGCGATGGCCGCGAGGGGGCTCATGTAGACGTTGAAGAGGGTGGGGCTCAGAGAGGATCCTTGAGGGACGCCGCAGATGACTTCGGAGGCCTCTGACTTGTACGGTGGTAGGCGGACTCTCTGTGTTCTTCCGTCGAGGAAGGAGATGATCCATTCCAGCGCCTTGTCCTGGATTCCGACGTTGCTGAGGCGCTGTACTAGGGTGCGGTGGCAGACAGTGTCGAATGCCGCGGAGAGGTCTAGGAGGATGAGGGCCGCTGTTTCTCCGTTGTCCATCAGGGCTCGGATGTCATCGGTGGCGGCGATGAGGGCGGTCTCGGTGCTGTGATTGGCTCGGAAGCCGGACTGTGAGGGGTCGAGGGATCCATTCGTCTCGAGGAAGGCGGCCATCTGCTTGTTGACGGTCTTCTCGATGACTTTGGATGGAAACGGGAGGAGCGAGATGGGGCGGTAGTTCTTGAGTTCGGTGGGGTCCGCTGTTGGTTTCTTGAGTAGAGCGCTGAGTTCGGCGTGCTTCCAGCTCTCAGGGAAGGTGGCGGTGTCGAAGGATGTGTTGATGATGTCTCGCAGGTGGGGTGCGATGACAGCGTCGGCCTTGTTGAAGACGTGGTGAGGGCAGGGGTCGGTCGGTGATCCGGAGTGGATGGAGTTCATCGTGCGGATGGTGTCTTCGGTGCTGATCGGGGTCCAGGCGTGGAGAGTGGTGGTGGAGGGTGGTTGTTCGGTCATGGTGAGCGTTGGTTGTTTGTTGAAGCTGTTGTGTATGTCCGCGATCTTGTTGTGGAAGTAAGAAGCGAGGGAGTCGCAGAGGTCTTGCGATGGGGTGATGTCGTTGTTTCCTGCGCTGGGGTTGGATAGCTCTTTCACGATATTGAAGAGTTCCTTGCTGTTGTGTGCGTTGTTGTCCAGCCGGTCCTTGAATGCAGTTTTCTTGGCGGCGCGGATCAGCTGGTGGTGCTTCCGAGTGGCCAGTTTGAGGGTGGTCCTGTTGTCCGGTGTAGGTTCCCTTCTCCAGACTTTCTCGAGGGCTCGGCAGTTCTTCTTGGAGCTCTTGAGTTCGTCGGAGAACCACGGGGCTTTCTTGCTGCTGGGTCTGCTGGGCGGGGTCCTCAGCGGGGCGAGCTCGTCCGCGCAGATGCTGATCCACTTCGTGAGGTTGTCGGCGGCCTGGCTGGGGTTCGCTGAGCTGGCAGGAGGGTGCTGGCTCAGGGAGGTGGCGAGCTGGTCTGCTGTGATCTTGTTCCAGCTTCTGCGGGCGGCCTGTTGCTGGTGGTGGTGGGTCGTCGTTCTCTTGAAGGTGAAGTGGACGCAGCTGTGGTCCGTCCAGTGGAGTTCTGTGGCGTGGCTGAAGGCGACGTCTTTGCTGGATGAGAAGACGGCGTCGAGTGTGTGTCCGGCGAGGTGGGTGGGGGTGGACACCAGCTGCTTGAGTCCAAGATTGGCGAGGTTGTCGAGCAGGGTGCTGGTGTTGCGGTCGTTGTTGTTCTCCAGATGGAAGTTGAGGTCCCCCAGGAGGATGTAGTCAGCGGAGGGGAGGGCATGCGGGCTGACGAAGTCGGCGATGTCCTCGCTGAATTGTGTGCGTGGTCCCGGCGGTCGGTAGATCAGGGTGCCTCTAAGGGTGGTGGTCGGGTTGGTGTGGATCTGGAAATGCAGGTGTTCGGCGTTGGTCAGGGTGTTGTCGGTGCTGGTCGTGAGACGGATGGTGTTCCTGTGGATGATGGCGATGCCTCCTCCCATCTGGTTGGTGTTGCGGTCCCTCCGGACGATCTTGTAGCCCTCTGGGATGGCGATGGCGATGTCGGGGGCTGAAGAGGCGTTCATCCAGGTCTCCGTGAGGAAGGCAACGTCAGGGGCTGTGGCGTCTAGGAGGTTCCAGAGTTCGATGGCGTGTCTGTGGACGGAGCGGGTGTTGAGCAGGATGCACTTGAGGTGGGTGCTGCTGGTGTTCGACTTGGCGGGTGCTGGTGCGAGGCAGGTCCGGATGCAGGTGAACTTGCAGGCGTGGCAGCAGAACGGTCCGTGGGTGCGTCGTGGGGTGGCTTGGTGGCATTCTGGGCGTCGGCCGGTGTTGAGTGCGATGAGGGTGGTGGCGGAGTACGTCAGGCGGGTCGGTCGGGGTCTTCGTGGGCCAGGGGTCCTGGCGCTGGGCGCGGTCCGGTCGCGGACGGGCGTAGACGGGCTTACCTTTGGCGCGCCTTTGGCGCACAATCGGCGCGCCCGCTGCGCGTGAACGCTGCGCGTTCGCACGGTCGCCATATAAGGCGAAGTGCGCGGGTGGGCGGAGCAGCTGGGAGGCGGGAGCGGGGAGGGAACAGAAGGAAAAAAGGGGCGGGGTCAGCGGTGGTGGCGGGAAGCGGGGAGCGGGGAGGGAAGACGGAGGGCGGCGAGATAGGCGGGTCAAACAGGAAGGAAACGCTAACACGGGCAACAAATACCAATAACAATACAAGGCACAAATGAAGGTCAGAACGCTAACACGGGCACAAAAGTAAGAATAAACAGGCACAAATGGAGGTCAAAACAAAACAAAAACAAACAGCAGCAGAGTCAGCCGGCAGCCGGCAGCGAGGCAGGCATCGAGGCAGAGGGCAAGGCAATGGGGCACACGCAGCAGCTGGTGGCCGTGCGGCGCGGGGGTGTCCCACAAGTGGTACTTAAATTATTTCAACTCCTCCTCAGGGGAAGTAAGCTCTATATAAATGCATTCTTTTTTGCTGTAAATAATGGAAAGACCAAAATATCTGATATTCTTACAGTGTATGCATATCTCCGAAACAGGGACTGAACAAACTGAAAAGCTGCCTCTGTAAAGTATGTGTGAAGTGCTAACAAGGTGTGAGGCTTTCTTTCCCTTCCGCTTCATTTGCATCAGGTGTGAGGCTTCTGGCTGATCCCAGCCAAATTCGGCCTTTGTCATGGGCCCAGCAGGAGTCTTAAATAAGAAAGCCCCATCCTGTCCCTGCCTGCATGTTGTTGCTTGTTGCAGAAGGAAAGCAGACAAGGTGCAGGTGCTGCTGAAAGTATCCTGGTGTTTGTAAATTACACCGGGACGAGTTCAGCACATTATCCAGTGGGGCCCAAATTCTTGGCAGGGTGGACGGCGTTCACCCTGTAAAAAAAGTGGATGGACGCCGTCCACCCACGTGTTGCCCCTACTCGTGCCCTGAGTAGGGATATACCTGCTTGTGTCACAGCAGTGCTTGAAAGGAGGTTAGTCTGGACATACAAGATACAGGGCTTCACCTTGTGGTTGGAGGGCAGTGGGCTGCTTACAGGGCTGTCTGGACTGAGGGATCCTCAGGCCATCAAGATTGAAAGCAATTGTGAGGGAGAAGTACATCTATAGATAGGTATGATTGGCTGATGTGGAAAACTCCAGCTACTGCGTACTATGCCAGCCCTTTAAGTACCGACATATGACAATAGTTTATTTTCTGAACTGCCTATGAAACCTATGGCTTTCAAGCAATGCTGTGAAACAAATCGTAACCTCCATTTAAAAAAAATAAAAATGCATAAAAAATCTTTATTGAAGAACCGGCCCAATTCCCAAGCAAAACGAGGCTCCCAGCAAAACATCCGAAATGGCTGTCTATACTTTCCAGCACTCTCTCCAGGGTGCTCTGATTCATTCATACGTCGTCTCGCGGGCCAGCTCCCGCCTTCTCTAGATCGGCTTCCTTTTGAGTGCTCAAAAGGATGCTTAACTGGAAATCTCACTTTCATTGATAAATCCAGCTTTTGTCACTCACTCGGGTTACCCACCAGAAGAGTTCTCTTGTCACCTTTTTACTAATCTGTCTGTCTTGAACGCAAAAATGTGTGGAACGAAGAG
This sequence comes from Lissotriton helveticus, assembly GCF_964261635.1. Taxonomy (NCBI): domain Eukaryota; kingdom Metazoa; phylum Chordata; class Amphibia; order Caudata; family Salamandridae; genus Lissotriton; species Lissotriton helveticus. The sequence goes on along the minus strand of NC_136072.1, from coordinate 230,598,919 downwards.
CACACATATTAAAAAAAAAAATTGTTAACGTGAAGAAAAATTGTAAACAAGCCGAGACTGGAGCACATTCCGTCCTCAGCTGCAGCCGGAGCTGGGTGTGCGCTTCCCCGCTCTGCCGCGGCGGGGCGCTCCTTCCTCTCTTAGGTGTCAAACATAGGCTGGGCTCCTGGCACTGGTGACAGTCGCCGCTTTCACGGGCCACACTGCAGCACCGCGGGGCGAGGAAAGGGTGCAGGCTTCACTCGCAGGAGACTGAGTGACACTCTTGAAGTGAGGGAACACCGAGGCTGTGCCGCGTCACTCGGAGCACGACTGCCGGACACTTTTTATTACTTTGTGGGCTGAACTCTCCTCCCTCCCCGCGACCCGTGTGATGCTTCCCGTGGGGTGCTGCTGCGGGGCAACAGGTGGAAAAGAGAGCCCGTGGGAGTGAAGCGGGGCCAGGCCGGCACTGCATGGATCCTCTCCCGAGCTTAGACCCGCCAGAATGCACGACCGTCCCCGGGAGGTAAGACGGAACCGCGACGCCTGCCACTTTACCGGAGGGTACAGGAAGAGCCTTGTGCCATCCTCCTTGTCTACACTGCCCCCCCCCCCCCCAGTTCTCTCATAACCTGCTCGGCCATCGAGATATGTATGTATTTATTTATTTAATGTGATTTTCTATAGCGCGAACATTACTCTAAGGTGTCAGTGCGCTTTACAAAAGAACCAGTTGCGATACATAAGGATTTAGGATTACATGAGTTACATAAAAGATACAAACAGGGAAAAAATGCAAATGTACAAGTTGTAAAGTCACACAGGGAAGAGATACAAATAGAAAAAAATACAAATGTACAAGTTGTAAAGTCACACAGGGGAGGGATACAAATAGAAAAAATTGCAAATGTACAAGTTGTAAAGTCACACAGGGAAGAGATACAAATAGAAAAAAATACAAATGTACAAGTTGTATAGTCACACAGGGAAGAGATACAAATAGAAAAAATTGCAAATGTACAAGTTGTAAAGTCACTAAAGGAAGAGATACAATACAAAAGGATAAACTCTAAGAATCACATAGGAATGGTAGTGAGTACAAAGGTCTACTACATATACTAATGGTAGACTGTTCCACGAAGTCTGCTGTACCGTAGACCCCCTGCCTCCCCTTGCACCCCACTGCACACCCTCGCGATCCCCTCATACTGCCAACCACCACCCCACACCTGCCGCTCAGTGGGATACCCAAAGCTTGACCTCCGCTAACAATGTGGGGATTTACATTTCACTTGAGAGCAAGTGATGTAAGTCCGGGTAAGACGAATATTACACCTCAGTTGTTGGGAACTGGTGAGAGCCGACTTACAAACTAGTTGGCAGCTCTGCTTATGCGTTCAGAAGCACAACAAACCCCGCTGACATTCCGCCGCTGGCAACAGAAGTGCAATCCATCCCCAGGGGAGACATAACTCACATCCCCCGGCAGGTGGGAATCTCGGCAGCCGCTCCCACGACACTTTCTCTTAGTTTAAGTCCACGTCCTCAAAGTACACGTACGTGTGTGTGTGTGTAAAACAGCAATATATACGTTTTTGTTCTCAATTATTAATGTATTCTTTCTTTCTTTCTTTCTTTCTTTCTTTCTTTCTTTCTTTCTTTCTCTCCATATTTCTTTATAGTCTGCATTTATTTCCGATCCTTTCTCTACTGCCCTGCCTCCTCCTTCATGGTGACCCCACTGCTTGGTTGCAACTTTGATTTCACGCCCAATGTCCTGATTTTCCGAATGATGCTTGTTGTTGCCAGACCCTGAATGAGGCCACTGTTCTTTTGTGGTTGCGATTTAATTTCTACTTCTGTTTAATGTCCATGCTTATTGCAAAGTATTTCTCCGACGTTCGACTATGAAAAGGTTGTGTCACACAATATCGAACATCACAGGATCTCCTGAAGGAATGAATATGAGCTGCTTTACAAATGCATATGTATGTGTGTGTGTATATATGTATATATATATATATATATATATATAGTTAATATTAGTAAATCTGTACTTACCTATATAACTCGACATTGTGGTAAGAGAACCAATTAGTTCACACATCTCAGTGACACTCAGTAGACATTTGTACCACGCCGGTCACTTTGCTGGTGGCACAGTTAAAAGTTAAAAGTAGGTGTTGTCCTGAAACCACTGAGGCATTGGAAAGAGGACGCTGAAGCGTCTTTTAGTGAATGAGATCAATAGCTAGAAGGGCTATTGATGTGTTTGTCAGTTCATTAGACTTTTTGAAATTAACTGAAGAGACCATCATTGTGAAAAAAGTAACTACCCCCCCCCCACAAAAAAAGAAATATCCCACAGTAAAGTTCTTTGCAAAATTAAAAACCGTTGCTTAAGTCAACAATATGTTTACAGTTGGGCCAGTGCAAATCCCAGAGGAATCCTTATATTTGACTTTTAGGGAACACTAATTTTACTGAAAGTTCATAAATGTTAATTAGAAAAGTTGATGGCCCTTTTTAGCACAGCTTGATTCTAACCAGTTAGCTCAGGCTTCACCATCTGAGGTCGAAGAGAGCACACAGGTTGCCTCTAAAGTGATCAAATATGAACATATTTCCAAGGGAGAGAGCTGCAAAGGCATCTTTGGAGACAGACATTTATGTCTCCAGCCTATTCGATTTATTGTATTATTCTCTTACTCAATTTTACGTGACAACATTAACACTGTTTCTTTCATTAGAGTTGAAGAAGTTCCCCAGACTTTTTCCTGGTGTTTCGGTGTGACTGGAGCAACATTATGGATGGCAGATGTGAGGTGGATTTTACCAACAATAATGTGAAACTGGTTCCCATGTGGCGGAGATCGACCACACACAGCCCACTGGAGGAGGAGGTGTACCGCAATCTGGCCTCCAAGCCAAGACCACAATCCTATCAAAGTCCTGAAGGAGTCCTGGTGACAGACTTCCCCCTGGAAGACAAGGGCTGCTTTACAGTGACCCAGCCTGCTGAGAAGATCTTGACCTCCCCAGACAGCAGGCGGCTTCGAAGAGGGCTCTTCCAGTCCAGCTCCAGTCTGGGATCAACGCCAAACGGAAAGAGCCCGCCGTCGTCTCCAGAAGGCAGTGCTGGCAGCCCACATGTTTTCGGTCAGCCTCTCCAGCATCTGAAAGTGGTTTCCAACAATTCTATCAGTTTCACAACTAATGGGACTGCATGTTCTCCAGACCACAGACTTACCCGTTCACAGCGGGTTTCAAACCAGTCGATGGTTACATCAGAGCCGGAACAGATTGTTTTCAGTTCAAGTCCAAGTCACTTGCCAAATGGAACCATTTCATCAACTGAAAACAATAACAACATTCAAGTGCATTCCAAGCAATTTTTTTGTGGCAGACAAACATCTTCTTTCTGCTCGTCACCTGTTTCTCTAAAGACTTACCAAGAGCATAAAACGGAACTCCAGAGATCAAAGTCCAACCCAATTCCAATGAGCGAACAACAGTCAGTAGTCTTAAGTACACATAGTGAAGCGGCTTATCGGGTTGGACTGCAACAGATTATCCCCAAAGGGCTAGCCTCTGCAATTAAGATCACTAATAAAGTACACAGTCATAATAACCTAAATGAGGAACCCGCTAACAGAAATCGCAAGGTCCGCAGTATGGTTGAAACAAGATCCCCTTCTTTGGCAACGGGTCCTGAGGGAGACACAGACCCGGATTCTGATTTTGACAGTCTCTGTATGCTGAGGCGCGGCCTGAGGTCAACGTCCTATCGCAGAGCAGTGGTTAGCGGCATTGACTTCAGTGACACCGCCAATGTGAAAAAAAATAGTCGAATGTCTCAACCAAACCTTAAGGCAGTTGTGGAAGAGAAGGAGAAGTTTTCAAGTTTAGGAAGACTAAAGTTGAGAAAGGTAACAACTATATATCACCATGCTCTCTCACCTGTGTATGCTGGTGTTTGTTCAAAATATACAAGCTTCTGACAAATTGTATATGATGATGAAACTAGCACCAAACCATTTGCAAATCTATTGTGTGGTAAATGTTTACTTGTTTCTATAGCAAACCTTTAATCTCAAACAAGAGCAAAGTTATTGTGGATTACACTTTCTTTTCAAAATGTGGGCATTTTGGTGTCTCCAAATTCATATTTTCACTTTTCAAAGTGTATCAAATGTGTACACTTGGCATATGAATAATTTGTCTCTGGGCAGCACAATATTTATATCAGACATTGCTTTCGCAATACTCTGGCGCAATGCCTTCTAAGCGAACCACAGCCACTCTACTCCTAGTCTCATGCTACTGGTTCGCATCCCGTCCTATATGTCTACCTCGAGGCACACTTAGTCAATCCATGTTGGGTGTGAATTTGAGCAAGAGTACTAGCAATGACGAGAAATTCCCAATGAAGCCCCATTGTGCCTTTAACCAAGTTATTTTATTGGCTTGCTTTGGCTGACTGTGCGAATGTTTTCAAGGCCAGGGGCATATCCACTCTGCTTTTCGATTGTCTTGTCTTGTTTGGTGGTTTTGTTCTGACAGCCTCAAGTACAGTTAGGTACATTGATATATTTAGTATCCTTTAAATGCCAAGTTCATTGCAGTCTTTTTTGGCAGCGTTAAAGCTGGAAGAATATCATTAAACCTTTCCGGGTGGTGGGGATTTTTTTTGTTTTTCTAATCTTTCAAGAAATTTTCAAGCAATATCAAGCACAGAGCCGTTTTAAGTGATAAAACACACTGACTCAGGCTCGTTTCAAAAGGAAAAACAATACACTGCTGCATTGAATAAAGCTTGATAACAACATTATTGGAAGTGTGGACATGTGTAAAACTTTATAAATAAATAAATAAGAACAGTTAGCACAGATCTGACCTGGGTTTTGAACTGTGAAGTTAAGAACAAAATGTAAGTAAATGATACACCTCGACTTCTTGATACTTGCCAGCACTGGAAGCCACAATAAGTAGTATACGTTAATATATTTGGGGATTTCCTCTTCTAGAAAGAGTTTTGGACTTCTATCCCCTTCAGGCACTGATTGTTGTCTGTGTCCAGGTCAGCCCTCCGATTAAGTACGCCATGATAGTCAAGAGCCCTAAGACAGATGTCTCGTATGAGAGTCAATCATATTCCTTGCTACCTAGTTAGTTGTCTCCGATTGACCCTTCTTGTAGTTTGGTCATTGGGCGATTGCCCAGGTGACTGCACTTTGACAGTCTTGTTAGACAAATCGATTCATCTTTATTTTCTGGGATCTGATTGACAGGGACAAGGCCAAGCTTCCAGTGCTTGTTTGTGGCTCATAATAATGAATGTCTGGGCAAATCTGGAAATGTTAACACTGCTCTTTTAATAATACTATCACAAATATTTTATGTTAGCACTACAAAAAAGCAGTTGCTGTTATTACCCAATTTAATAGTACTCAGTTTATTATCTTTCTATTGACGGTAGGCTGAGCGGACCCATGATGTGCACAGCACAGCCTTTTTTTTCCAGCACCAGCCATTAAGCTCATTGAGATACTCATCTGGCTAACAACTGTAATCGTTTGCTCATTTCATGTGATGTATTAAGGTATACTTGCTCACACTCAAGATACTTTACACGTGTTGTAGTTTACAAGTATATCGCTTATCTTATCAAACTGATCATGGACATTAAGTGTCGAATGTGGATCTTTTGCCTCCTCTATGTTTAGATTTTTCACCAACAACCCTATTTGGGTTCCCTTGGCGGACCACCTCCTGACTCCCTTATACTATGTTTTCTCTAACTTTTGTATCCTGAATTAATAAGTGAGCTCTCCTTGCTGGATTTTAGGAAAAGAATGTGTCCAAAGTAGCTTCTCCAGGCACTCAAGAACCGTCCTGCATGCTAGATCTCTTGCGGAGTGCTCCTGCAGATGCCACAGTTGGCTCCTCACTTACCAACAGTTTTGCGGCTCGCTAACCTCGATATATAAATTTAGCAACAATAGTACTCCCAAATCTCTGTGAATTTAATGCTGCATCTGCAGTGTCATTTTCCAACACCCCACACGCCTAGCCCTAAAATCAATATTATTCCTAAGACAATCGAAAACAAATTTCCCCAGCTCCTGCAACGCATGCTCACTGAAATAATGCAGCCTTCACACGGATGCGTTACATTTATTCAACAGACAGCAGTGGTCAACTTTAGAACACTACACTGACCTGGTTCCATGCTTGAACATAGGACATGGAACCAGGTCATATCATCACACTCCTTCCCCCTTACATTTGAAATGATTCATTTGAGATGGTAAAGTTACCAAAGAGTAACAAAATTAACAGTTAGAACACATATTAATCCATTACTTCACATAATCACGCAAATAATTAGGAAGTATGCGAACCCTAACATTCTTGCGAGTGGACCCAGATTTCAAACAAACGCCAGATGAATTCCCACTAGAGACAACGTGGTCCGGGTCAAACATATTATTCCCACCAAAATGTACAACACAACTATGGTTCCAAATGCGACCATCATCTGTTTTTACAGCATTCTTGAAAAGTTTAACAACAGATTTAAGAGATGTGGATTTGGACCAACTCTGGCATCCCACCAGAGCTTTAATTTTGACTTTGTCATCAATCTTGAAGTGTGTAACTTTACCTGACCTACGAACATCAATATAGATTTTACTTTTCTTCTGAAGAGCTAATTCCTTCTCTCTCCAATCCACAATGTCATTGTTTTTCAACCCCTTATCCAAAATCATCCACCCTGGACAGAAACTTGTATTGGCAGACCTTCCCTTGAAAAGTTCAAATGGAGTTTTACCCATTGAGGAATGTGGAGTGAATCTGTAGGCCGAAATACGATTCTGTAACTCCTTGCTCCAATCAAGATAGTTAACTTTTGCCAATTGAATGCACTCCTTCAAAGTTTTGTTGAATCTCTCCATAGTGACATTTGCTTCTGGGTGATACAATGACATTTTTTATGTACAACACCACACTTGAGCAGATAGTCTTCCATTACCCCTGAACAGAACTGAGGGCCATTGTACGAAAGTTACAAATTGGGGAAGCTCTCACGTTTAAATATTGAATCCAAAAATTTGATAACAGATTGAGTTGTTATTTTCCCCACAGAACTGACTTCAACCCAACGAGAATACAGATCCAACAAAACAATTAAATAAGGAGTTTGTTGTGTTCCATGCTGGAACACAGGACATGGAACGAGGTCACATCATCACACTCACTTCTTCCGATTCATCTTTTCAGTACCGCTCATATCACGAACATCTGCCATATTAAACCCACCTTCCTATTTGCCAGTCCTCCACCCAAAAAACAAATATCCATCACCAGGGGAACAAATCCCGAGATGCAGTTCTAGCCATAATGCAGTTATTCTTATTCTCTAAGCACCACCTAAGAATTCCATTACAATCCTAAACATGGTGCTGCATCTTAAATATATTTCTGCTCCACTCTCTGCGGCTGCTAAGACCCATGTTGATGCCTATGAGGGAGGACCTGTAAGCATTCAAATCCAATCTCCCCACTCATTTGATCTCACTCTGTATTGTGGCTCTTTGTTTCTGCAATGAACTTCCCTTGTGCCTGCAAATATTATTATTCACCTCTACTTATCTCCAGCTCAAATTCAAGTGGAATTCCAACCAATTTACTTTTCTCAAGCCATTCTTATCCAGCTTAAGTTCCTAGCAACAATTTTAACATTGTAAATACTTTCTCTATCCCACTGAATAAAAAAGAACATAATCTTGACCTTCCATCTTCTCAGGTGTCAATGGCTCTACCACCCTACACCCACCCTATAAACATTCTTCAGTGACCTACCACACCGCCTCCTTCTTCCTACAAACTGGAAATCATCAAAATAGTGATTTACATTCTCTGATTTGCATCATAAAATCCCATGACTGCATTTTTAGCAATGTGATTAACAATATTACTAGTGTACTTAATATTTAAGGTGCATGTTATGCTTAAAAACAATAAGCATCTACTTTTTCTATAAAAGTGTTTTAATGCCACAGAATTAACACATTAATTTGAATTCACAGACAAGAGTTTTAGTGTTTCCAAATGTATTTACATATGGATACCCCTGTAATATGTCATGTTCTGTTATGTTTCTTTTTTAATATGTAATAAACACATATTCATACCTTTAAATTGTGTAAAACCTTAAATAGATCCTCACACAGGACTGCTTCCTCTGTTACTCTCCATACAATATTTTGCATGACCTGTAGACAGAGTGCAATATTTGGGCATAACTAGGGGAAGCACTCGTTGCTGTGTGCTGTTGTCAGCATCCCCCTGAAGATTGCTTTGCAGTGTCTGTAGTTGAACTGGTCTGACTACTGACTTATTTAAAGTAAAAGTTTCCTTGGGTTTGCCTTTTGCTAATTGTAGTTGTGTATGTTGACCTGGTTATTAATCATGTTTAATTACACAGTGCAGCCTAAAGTGATCAGTGATGTTTAAAAAGAAAAGTCAAATATGCGTCTTGAGGCTAAATGTCATGTGATGTAATTTCCTATGCCCTTATGAATGGCTTTATGTCATAACACCTCAATTCTGCCACCTCTGTGATTTTAATGAAATTATGGCACTATGTGCATGTGCATTTGAATAGTTTTATAATACATAGGATTCTGCAATCCCTGTGTAAACTTTAGTCTCTAATTTATTTATAGTCGATGACTTGTGACGCACACTCACCAATTATAAAGAAAAGACATAAAAACTCGATCATTATAAGTTTTTACAGTGAGTTCTGACATCAAAATGCCTGCTGCCACAGCCAGCAGCTGAGGTGAAAGGCAGACCCGCCACGGAGCATAATGGAAGCAGCTGTTTAAAGCAACGAAAACAGAACATTGCTTTTATTATTTCTGCTCTATTTTAATAGCTTACAATGACAAGCATAAAGAATGTGTTTATTTTTTGCACTCCTTCCATAGAGAAAAGCTAGAATCGTTCTCCATGTTTGTACACATCCCGAGCTACTGTAGCTGTATTCTTTTTGTAAACAAAAACTGACTTGTATTAAACTGTATCCTAATATCTGTTTGCAACTTACATCTAAGAGGTTTTTGATGTGTTTAATTTTCCTGTGAAAGTTTTATATTTATTCTTCATGTTTGCAAACAAGCTCCCTCTTTCATGTGAAAGAGCGATGCACCTAGGTTTTAAATCGTTTGTGGGAAAGGTGGTAGTGTGTCCGTGATTATATGGGTTAAATTACCAACAGGCATACACGATAAGGATATTGCAAATCATTACGGAGTTCCATAGCCTTCCAAAGGAACTCAGCCTTCGGCCTCGTTCCTCTATATGTTTATGGAACTCCTTGGTGACTTTCATTATCCTTATAATGTACATCGAGGGGTACTTTACTCCTTATATAATGCATGGAAGCTACAATCCCATTATCATTATAAAAAAACTCTCTAATTTCCTTTTTACAGTTGAACTGTGACGCCTCTAGTAATAATGAAATGACGTAACTGCTCAGCTGTAAGAAGATACTAGTGGGTAGATTTATCATTATTTTACAGAGCGCAGTTAGCCACCTTGCTGGGCTGTGTGAAAGGGCAGGAATGTACAGTATTTATCATGATAATTTGCATTTCTGCCCATTCCTTGTGCTGACGCACACTATGCTGCCTAGCACCAATGCAAGCACCCCTTGCGCTGCGGTGATAGGATGCCTGTGTTGCAGACAGGATTGTTTTTGTGCAGGAAGGGACACCTTCCTGCACAAAAAACATCCTCTGAGCATTTGCTTCTTTCTATGTGTGCTGCAGAATGCGGCACACATAGTAAGAGGAAATAACAAGGAGAAATAAAGGTATTTCTCCTTGTTACACCTCACCTGGGTATGCACAGCATTTTGACACATTTCCAGGCCTACCAGTAATGGTAAATCTGGTAATGCGCCAAAATCAATGGGTGGAATGCTGGGAACACACATGCTCCACCCATGGAACGCCTCCCTGGGGCAGAGTAACGCAATTTGCACTGCGTTGCGTTACTCTAGATTTATCAAACGACGCAGGGTCACGCCAGGTGGCATTGGACGGCTTAATAAATCTAACTCCGTAATTGCATAAGAGCGACACAACACAATGACAAATCTGCCCCTAAAGTTGAATTGTGACATCATAATAGTCCCCTCAGAGGCAGCAGCTATGATGAAAGGGAGATCACAGCTTCAGTTTTACCAAGGGAAGGGAGTATGGAGTCTTGTTCTACTGGTTTGTATTTCTAAAATAAAGAGAGATCAGCAGAAAAGTGATGTCTATGTCAACATTTTTATGTTTTTCCAAGGTAGATCGTTACAGGAATTCTATAATTTTAGCATGTTTCTACATATTCTGGCCCATAGCATTTTCAAATCTGACTTACATTAAACTGATTCAAAAATCTTCATGCAACACATAATAATATGTTTATTTTGCACTACAGATTCAACTAGTATTTTTCATGTTTACAAACATATACATCATTTATGTTAAAAATCATGGCCCCATAGATTCACATGGTTTGTGGAAAGGGCAATGGTGTGACCTTGTAATATAAGGAATAAAAGACCCTCTAATGTTCGCTCACAGGTTTTTGCAAGTCACCTTGGAGTTTCATGACCTTATAAAGAAACTTGGCTTCATTCATCTATATAATCGTAGAATTCCTTGGATACTTGCAATATCCCTATAATGTATGTCAGAGGGTACTTTAGCCCATATATTACTTCATTGCCTGTATTTGGCTACCTTGATAGCTCTATAAAGACTGAACTGTCTCCAAATGGCTGTGTCTGGTTGCATCTTTTGATAAAGACACTTGTCTTTGTTGGATTTCTTGTGAATGTTTACTTTAAGCCCTTGGATATGTTCCATAAATCTGTTTATACGCAAACACTGGGCGGGTTTCCTGCTGAAACCTTGTGGTAGAGCTCTCCAGGCAGCACATAACCGCTGTGGCTGGAATAATTAGATTCCCATGCGGTTATTGTCAAGTAATCAAAGGGACATTAACGTAAAGAAAAGATCCAGTCTTTCCTGCAAAGGAATCCACCAAAGACTCACACAATAGGGGCAGATATTCATGCTTCACATGCAGCTGAAATTCCCTGGCACTAAAATGTTCTTTTTTCAGACTAATGAGCTGGTTAGCAGCCTTCCAATATAAAATCTGTTCCCCTGTTTACCAAAAAAACTCTGTTCTGTACCCAAAAAAAGTTTTCACTGCTAGCTTTGTAAATAATCTCGAACAGAAAAAATGTGTTCACGGAAGTGCTGATGTGCTCAGCCAATGGGGCCAAGCCAGTGACCTGAGCTGACAGTTCAGTAATCCCTGTCAAGAGTGGCCGCACACAGCCCTTGTGTGACTCTGTTTACAGCACAATGATAGCAACGCAGCTCGCATCCCCAGAACTAGGGGTTATTTTATTTATTTATAAAGTTTTATATAGCGCAAACTTGATCCCGAAGGATATCGGAGCGCTTTACAATTTGAGGCAAAGGTAACAAATCAGAACATTAGTCTAACATGGGGAATCTAAGTGCCTTGTAGAATTCTTCCTTCACTTTCAATCCAGAAGTGGAAACATTGAATTTCTTTTGGATCAAAGTCATTTAAATATACTTGTGTGCTAATGTCTCTAAAGTTTTCACTGACATATTCTTTTCTATTTTCTGCGCACTTTGAACCCATCAAAAGAAGAAATCTCTGAAAGGTCAAGGAACATTTGGCAGAGAAGGTAAGCAGTGAATTGTGGAAATTGTGCCATGTTGTGGCTGACTAATGGAACTGATTGTTCTTGGCAATCCCTTCAAAAAGTTTATTTTCCCTTTGTGTGCACTTTTGGCAAAACAGTCCCTTAAAAATGACAATAAAGCGTTCAACATCTTATAGTTTAGGAAAGGCAGTATGAAACTTTCGGGTGTGAGTAATGTGAAACGAAGATTATTGTAATTGTATGCACAAAAACACTTATGTCATGTTAGGTTTTTTGGCTTCATGTATTGAGCTACGTTTGTGGAAAAGTAGCTATGATTGTTTCATCCGAGGACCTCAGAGGCTGCTAGCGTCAAAACATTGTAACCAAGCAAAGTGTATTGTTACTCAAATGGCTCTGACTGCCAACAGTGGAGCAACACAGGTGTTAAACTCCAGCCATGTAACTTTAAACAACTGCTAGAAAAAAGTAAAACAAGCAATAGAAATGCCAATCATTTTTGTTTCTTTTGTGTATTGAAAGGGTGTTTACCATCTTAAGTAATACACAGGAGAGGTAGCACGTAGGTAGCAGGCGCAAGTGCGTAATTCACGCACAAAGGGAGCCTGGCACTCCTGCTGCGCACTGTGTTCCTGTTCCTTGTGTTGTGAAAGCTTGCTCGGTTCACTGTTGCCCATGCTGTGCTTGTGTTGTAATTTGATGATGGTGAACACTCTTTCACTACAGGAAACCCAAAGTGATTGTACTGTGTGGTGGTAGAGCGTGCAGGAGCTCAGACAAGTGCAAGGTGAAATGTGAAGCTAAAGGCCCAAGGGGTCACACACTGCTGCTCCATGTGGGTTACTCGGGCAATCCCCCATCACAAAGGGCAACGTCGGATTGGTAATGCGGGCATTCGGGCAATGCCCGAGGGGCCGGTGTCTGAGTCCCTGCTGTGGGCTGCTTTTTTGAGCAGTCTGGGGACCGATTTGGGCGCTGTCTCTAATGTTCGAACAGCCAGCGGCCCAGTGGGTGTCTGGGTGGCCTTTCTATAGGCAGATGGGCGCTTGTTACCTCCTGTTTAGCAACAGGCAGAGGTATCACTCCCTTTGTCTCGCTGGCAGGCCCATTAATGTGTGCACATACCGAGCGGGGGCAGGGGGCCTGAGTAGAAGTGGCCTCACTTGTTTCCCAGTGTATTTCAGCAGTGTAAACTAACGTTTAAATTTTTTATAGGCCCCCCCCTCTTTTTTATAATAAGATTACGCAGAAGCAGTCATTTGAGGAAAGGCATTATGCAGATGTGGGGCGATTTTTTTTTGCGTGCCCGGGCGATTTTTAATCCCAATCCAACCCTAACAGAGGGTGGAGACAAGGAGCGGGAGAGGTTTAGCAGTCTGCTTTGGTACCTTCACACTGCCGCCATCCGAGAGGAAGATGACAGCTGGTGTGCAGCAAAGCACTAGACAGACACTCACAACCACAAACACACCTTGTCCCTGTGACGGTGGGGAGCTTAACCTGTTGACTCAAATCACATGTCTGATGTATTTGTCTGAGAGCAGAGGCGAGGACATGCCATACAGCCAAGGTCACCGACCCCCCACCCCGCCCAGGTCCCGGCTTCCTCTCCCAACTGACTGAGCCAGCGAAGGGCACATCCAATGAGGAGAGTAGGCCCTGGGATAGGATCTAGTTCTTTCTATAGCTGATAGCGACCGAACCGGTGTTGAGAGGAACCAGGAACCTCCGAAAAGACAGTTATGAGTGCACACAACCATTACAAACGTGTGTCTTTCCCTTACCCGGCCTTTCCTCAAATCCCTCAATAAAGCTGTTGTCCTGTCCCTTGGCTGTACAGGCCTGGGTGATAGCCTTTCACTGCCTCTCTTCTCAGTAAGCAGAGATGCGAATGTCAGATGGAACTGGGTGGGCTCTTCTCACACATCATGGAGTATTATTTCTGTCATTGGAATGATAGAAGGTCACCTGGTTTGATTTGAGCAGAAACAAGTTATGGGATTACAATGGTAAGGTGGTCTGCCTATTTGAGACCTCAAGAACAGCTTAAGGTTTTGGTCATACAATGTCATTTGGAAAAATACATTATTGTAAGGTTGGAGCAGATATCCTGCATTTTTAAACATTTTAAAGTATAAAATAGTCAATATATAAAGTGTGCATGAGGAACAGTGCTCAGTATGTAGTAGATGTGCTGTTCACATCTGTTCGGAACACTCAGCTTAAAGAGAAAGATAGTGGTGCAAGTGGGGAGGACATGATTGATTGAAGAAACCCAACAGTTCAGGGAGATGTCAGAGATTGCTGTCCATGACCCAACAGCTCATTTTTCACTTGAGAAGTTGGCGAATCGTCCTATTGGCATGTTAACCACAGATCATCGTAAGAACAAATACAGTATGATATCTACACGATTGGTTGTGATGGATCACTTTCTCTTGAAGGTCTTCGAGGTCTTATCTTTCCATTGTTTATATTGTATGGTGTAGAATGTCTCTTGCATTTTGTAAATGCATCTTTATTCATTCACAAGGTCTGAAAAATAATGATTTCAAGGTGGTAGGTGACTGTATTGCATATAATATATTGCATGGTTATAATATTCCATCCAATACATCAACCTGCCACTAAATTGAAATGTAAGTATGTAGATTTTTAACTCCACTTATACATGCCTCCTAAAATAAGTATGGGCGGAGTCAAGAATAGTAAATATATACTTACCTTACAGTGTACTTGTCAGTTGTTGTAGGTGATTTGATATTACAGTACCCCGATGCAATAACATGTAACTGATTTCAGTGGGATTTGTCTGTGGTGGTATGTTACAGATAAAGCATGGACTTAGTCCTGAGTCACCTGTGTACCACAAAAAAATGCATTGTTTTAAAAATAGTGTGCTCTTATTTTCTGCTTGTAGAGCAAAAGACCTGTGTTCAGTAATGATATCTCGTCTGTTGACAGATGATATTAAGATAATTAACAATTGTGTCTGTAAGAATGTGCTTTCAGCTTTGGTTGATTCTTTTACCACAGACAAAACTGGCATCTGGTTTGTCTCTCTCCTCGGATATATTGAGTCTTGTTCTACATCACCTTCTGCGACTCACAACCGCCCCCTCCCCTCCTCCATCCCTGGGACATCTCCTAAAATATATTGGCTTAAAGGTTGATGTTTGTAGGTTTTGATTGGGAATCTGTACTTGTTCTTAGTTGAGAGTACTCTCCTGTAAAGAGCCACAGGAAGATTTTGGAAAGATGACTACTCCTTGTTTGTTGGATCAACCCTAGTTTCCTCTATATTGGCCTTGATTAGACTAAGGGCCTTATGTATGAACACATTTTCCAATAGACACAGAATGGGCAAAACCCTTTGATACATCTGGCCCTAAGAATCTTAAGGCTGTTGCTGCCATCTTCAGTAAATAGAGCCCATTCAGATGTACCTACCACACTAACCTCTCCTTTCTTTTGAAACGTTGTATCCTTCAATTATTTAAGCGCAATTACCGCTTTAAATGTGGAAAAAGTAGTTAAGGGATATATTTAACTTGTTTCTTCACCTCTCTACGTGATAATGTCGATTTCATTTGATGTTTATGTGTTACACATACAAGCAAGATCATTTTGAGTTTTCTGCATGGATAATTGCACTCATTTCCCATAGCACATGTTCATTTGATATATGCCATTGCTGATATTAACCCCATAAGCCACATGTACAAAAGGTAACAACATAAAAATGCCCAGTAGTTCATATAGTTCTCTTTGCAGTGCCTTCTTTGTGTTTTTAGTGCATTGCAGGTAGTTTCTATCTGCGTGCGTTGAGTTTTACATAGTGGATCTCGCGTGCCTCAGACACTGCTTTGTAGGGGCAAAGAAGTAGACATGAATGTGTGGTTTATACATAGAAACATATACATTGTATGCACCTATTTAAATGCATATCTAGTATGCGCAGCAAAGTATGTACCTTATCTTTCTTTAACTGGAAAATATAAATAATCCCTTTAACGTAAAGAATGTCAAATGCATCAAAGGGTTGAGACATGACTTCCTGTGACATCACTTCAGGTATAGAGATGTATCTGTGTATTGGCAATGGTTGTTTCAGGCTTGTTGCATGCTTTTATGGAAACGTTTAGTGCTTTATCCATATTGTACTACCAAAGAACTAGGGAATCAGAAATAATCTCCTCCTGTTTAATGTTCCTAGAGCAAAACATGGAGGGGGCGCTAGACGGCGCCGAGCAAGATGGCCGCACTTATGTGAGGCTCCTGCTGCTTAGGGGACTATCGGTCAAATATTCTGATCTCTGTCTGCCCCACATCGCTGAAAATGACATTGCAGTGAATTGGGGGGCACCCGCTGTCCGCCGATGCTGCCATCCTTCCTGTACAAGGCCTAAATCTCCAGAGGGACGACACAGTGTGTGCGAGGCCTGGGTGGCCTAAAATGGCGAATGACACCGCCGCTTTGTCCGGAGAACACCGGCACTGCGACCTGCGCGGGCCAAACCTAAGCTGCTCTGCCCCACTTCCTGTTGCGGCTGGTCACCCCTCCGGGCTGCCCGTACCTGGGAGATTGCCTGCGCCCACGGCGCCGCCTGTGACATCAGAGCAGCGGCCTCGCATCAGCGAGCGAGATGCTCACCTCCTGGACCCGCTGTTACCACGACTGGTGCGGCCCGCTCCCGTGACCTGAGGCCTGGTGGGGGCCCAACGCGGAGGGGTTGTCTGTGAGGAGGTTCATGCTGCTGTCGCTGCCTGGTGTCTGCCCCTTCCTCGCCCGGACTGCCGGGTCGGCCTGCCTCGTCTCCTCTGCGACTGCCACAGCTCTGGATGCTGTCTGGGGCCCACTGAGGTTGAGGGGTGTCGCCCGAGGCCTTGCCGCCTGTGCTGCATATACCGCAGGCCGGAGAAACCAGCGCGCCTTCAACCGGTGAGTGCACCCTGTGGCCAATCTGTACTCCGCCTGCTGCCACCACCCTGCTTCTTCCCCACCTCAGATGCATAGTGTACCTGCGCTGCCCCCTACGTTAGGACCCTACAGCAGGGACTACTGAACTCCCCGGCTTGGTGCCCACAACGCCGCAACCCCGCAGAGCACTTGAGGCTGCTGTATACACGCAAAGACCTCGTGGGCCCGCGCCTGTCCTGGGCAGACCACGGCTTTCACGCAGCACGCCCGTTTCTGCACGGCCAGACTGGGGGACTGCAACTGCTGAGTAGACCCTACTCTCATCACCGTCACCAGCTTGCCCCTCTTCGCCTGGATCCTACACCTAGCCCGTGCTGGACCCACCATCGGCCCTTCTCAAATAGACCCCAGCCCTCTTCAATACTGAAGCCTTGGACGTTGCGGTTCAGGGTGCCAGTTGAGGCCAGCCTTCGGTGCCTTTCTCCGTCGACCTTCCCCGCCCCACTGCCCTCGACACCTGCTGTGCTGGGAACACCCCGATATTTAGGGGGACAGCTGCCCTGTGGCCTGCGGGTCAACAGCACCCATTCTGCCTCTCCACTCTGGGCGGGATTACTGGTGCGCAGCCATCTCCACCGCCCGGTGCCTATCGTGACCTGCTGTCCTTTGTGCCACTCGACTGCTGGGCCCGCTGCACACTCCTGACGGTGCAAGACTGTATTCGCACTACTGCCTGAACAGGTGGCGGAGCATATTCTTCTTCTCGCCGCGCCAGCGGACAGCCCTAGGGGCGCATTCGCCCGCCCGCCTCCCATCGTGCCGCACCTGCCGCCATGGGACAAACTTATGGCAAACAACCCAAACTGAACTTCAAAGCCCGCAAGTCCACGAGGACACAAGCAGACATGGACGGAGAACAGACCGACGCCTCTGCCCCAGAACATCCCACCACCACAGAAGATCTCAAAGTGATACTACTGGTCATCCAATGTAGCCTGTATTCCATAGAGTGCAAAATAGACGCCATGAACGCTCATATGGATGCTTTCACCCACAAAAGCGAGAGACATGAGGAGCGTATCAAGGAGACGAAACGCCGCATCTCTGACCTGGTGGACACCTCTGCCTTGACCGCAGACAGAACACTTGATATGGAAAAAGTCCTAAAGGTTATAGCCCCAAAGAACGAAGACCTCAAATCTTGCTTGAGGCGAAATAACCTGTGGATCCTGGGAGTGCCGGAATCCACCGCTACAGGCAAAATGGAAGAGTTTGTGGAGCACATGCTGACCACTACCTTTGGGAGAGAGGCCTTTTCAATGGTCTTCATTATCGAGATAGCACATCGATCTCTGGCCCCTCGCCCAGTTCCCGGGGCCATGCCCCACCCCAGCATGGTGAAGCTACTCAACTACAGAGATCGAGATGCTGCACTCCGCTTTAGCCAGGGAGCGAGGAAAGGTTCTTTTTGAGGGCATCAAGGTCTCCCTTTATCCAGACTTTACCATGGCCATCCAGGAGGGGTGTCGCAAGTTTATTCCAGTGAAGAAGAAGCTTCAACAATTGAACATTGCTTACGCCATATTCTACCCTGCATGCTTAAAAGTCACTCAGCAGGGGAAACAACATTTCTTTACCAACCCACAACACGTCCACAACTTTATCAAAACCCTGCCTAAGGAGGCCGCGGGGCGCACCTCCCCCCTCAATTAGTCAAATGGAGATGGTGGCATGTCTGATTTAGGATGAACCTTTATCAAAAGGAGGGAGGGAGATCAATAGATCAACGGACACTAGTTACCACTTAGGGGAGTGGAAGGTCCAGTTACAGCATGTGTCCGTGAGTGGTCTTCACTAACAAAGCGGGGGGCTGAACTGTTCCTGCAAGGAGTGGGAAGAGAAGAGGAAGACTAAGGAGGACTATGCAAAAACTGGCGTGACCAGAGGTGTAAATGTAACACCTGTGGGCATCCCTTTTGTTGGATGTATTTGCCTCACACACCCCGAAGGATGTCATGCTTCATCATCGGTGGTTGCTCCTCGTCGGGGGGGCGGTGCAATCCCCGACGGGCACACCTCAAAGAGGGGCACTTTGGCGGAGATCTTTTGTATCCAACTGCCCTATGGTGAAGTGTGGGTGTGTGGGCGGAGAGGCAACTGAGCCTAAGGTGAAGGTTAAAATGCAGTAAGAGGTACCGGAAACTATTTTATTCTGGTGGTCCCCCTATTGCAGTTAAAATCGTGAAAACGAGCTCACTCAGTGTCACCTCGTTAGGTAGAGTGACCTATGTGGAGCTCTGAAAAACAACAAGTGGTCAACATGTTTCTCGCAAATGGATTACTATCCTGCGATTCATCAGGACCTTAAAACGTGAAAAATAATGAAGAAAATTAACTCAATAACATGCTAGTGTCATGTATATGGTGTGGTATGGGTATACAGTTTACCTCAATGGGAAGTCCTATGCCTAAGGGTTAAGGGCTAAATACCACATGAGTGGTCGGCGGGTCAGTACATCGGGGTAAGCCTTCAGATTTGGCTCACTCTGCCCGTGTCCGCGTGGGATTACCTACCCATCTCCGCCGAGCTCTTCATTATTTTTCACGTTTTAAGGTCCTGATGAATCGCAGGATAGTAATCCATTTGCGAGAAACATGTTGACCACTTGTTGTTTTTCAGAGCTCCACATAGGTCACTCTACCTAACGAGGTGACACTGAGTGAGCTAGTTTTCACGATTTTAACTGCAATAGGGGGACCACCAGAATAAAATAGTTTCCGGTACCTCTTACTGCATTTTAACCTTCACCTTAGGCTCAGTTGCCTCTCCGCCCACACACCCACACTTCACCATAGGGCAGTTGGATACAAAAGATCTCCGCCAAAGTGCCCCTCTTTGAGGTGTGCCCGTCGGGGATTGCACCGCCCCCCCGACGAGGAGCAACCGCCGATGATGAAGCATGACATCCTTCGGGGTGTGTGAGGCAAATACATCCAACAAAAGGGATGCCCACAGGTGTTACATTTACACCTCTGGTCACGCCAGTTTTTGCATAGTCCTCCTTAGTCTTCCTCTTCTCTTCCCACTCCTTGCAGGAACAGTTCAGCCCCCCACTTTGTTAGTGATTTAGGATGAAGCCCTCCCCCCAGCACTGGGACTATCACCCTTGCCATCAGATGTGGATGCTGGGAATGTTGTCCCCTATCGCTCAGCACTGGGACAATCACAGGCCTCAGACTGACATGCTGAATGGAATATGTTGTACTCTCCCCACATATATTCCTGGCCCTCCATTCACTGGCAGACTTGATCTAAACGCCTCTGGGACAGGTGAGACTTGCTTCCCATATCCCCCGAGCATCCTCGCCGCTGCAAGGGGTTTCTGGTTTGCCTTTTGGATGCTACCCACTTGGGAAATCCCTACACTGTTTTGGTTTAGTGTTTACATGACCCTGCCTTCGCCCTCCCCTGTTAGGAGTGTGAGGCACGAGGCACTGGGGATGGGTGGGGGGGGACTATGACACGGCAGGATTGGGTTGCTGATGTGGGTGGGTTTGTTACACACCACTTACTACTGACCTGACCAACTATTGTATGACCTGGTTCGACACTCTACGTGACATGCACCCATCGCCCATGGAGGACCGACCTAGTCCACCCAAATACAACTTTCTGAACTGGAATGTGAGAGGTCTGGGGGACCCCTGCAAGCGCCGCCACATTCTCTCTTACCTAGATCGACATAATATACACTGCGCCATGCTTCAGGAAACGCATCTAAATCCCACTGCCCCAGCAACATTCATATCTCGCTAGGCGAGCTACTGAGGGTTTTCCTCATACTCTACCTATGCACACGGTTAAACGCACACTCCCCTACACTCCCATTGGATCCTATGCTGATCCACAGGGCCACTACAGTATCCTATGGGGCAGAATGGCTGCACATTCCATTGCGTTCGTCTCATGTTATGGGCCGAAAGTGGATGACCCGGAATTCATCCGGATACTTTGGGGCAAAATCCTGGCCATTCACTTGACACATGTAGTATGGGGAGGGGACTTTAACGTTACCTTAGACCCGGCTCTGGACCGTTCACATCCACACCCTCATCACTACTCCAATGTGCATCACACCCTTAACCAAATCATCACTGACCACGGCCTCATTGATGCCTGGCACACACTCCACCCCCATGATAGGGAGGGCTCCTGCTTCTCAACTGCCCACTCCTCCTGGTCACAAATCGATAGGTGGATTCTCTCTCAAGGACTAACTCCGTGGCTATCCTGGGCCTCTCACCTCCCCCGCACATACTCTGATCATTCACTGGTGCTCATCACACTCATGCCTTCTCATGAAGAAGCGCCATACTTGTCCTGGTGTCTACCCCCGCAGACTCTCCTGGACTCCGTATTTAAATCTGAACATGAACAGGAGATTGAAGACTTCTTTCCCTGCAACGAGCACTCAGTCGCGAACTACTCCGTAATATGGGAGGCCTTTAAGGTCGCCGTGTGCGGTATATGCATCGCTAAAGGCGGAGGAGTCCTAAAAGATATTCGTTCCACGCTTCGTAAACTAGAGGCCAAACTCAAACAAATGGAAGCCCAGATGCAGAGCACCCCCACCCCAGAACTACAATCGCGCTTGAGAGACCTGCTCTCTGAATATCAGGAGACGGCAGAATGAAAGTGTAAATTTAGGGGGAAATATCATCAGGCATGCCGCTATGGAGAAGGGGAGAGACCGGGGAAGGCGCTCGCAGCCCTGGTTCGCCCACCTATATTCTCTAACACTGTCCTTGAAATTGCAAATGACGACGAACAAATACATAGGAATACCCCTGAGATTGCAGCAACCTTTAGAATCTTTTACAAAACCTTATATACCTCACATAGGACACACCCTATCGACTTCACGCCCTTTTTCGATGACACCGCGATTGCTTGGCTTGGGGACACGCTGTGGGAATTCCTCCTTGCACACCACGAAGACAACGAGATCATAGCCGCTATAATGCAACTGCAATCGGGGGAAAGCCCCTGGCCCAGATGGCCTTCCGGACGAGTTTTATAAGACCTATCACCACTTACTTATCCCAATACTGCGACACGTTTTTGAGGAAGCTCGTGAGACAGGCATACTGCCCCTGACAATGAGGGTGGCACTCATAATCCCCATCCCGAAGCCTGGGAAACCGGCTACACAATGCGATTCATATAGGCCCCTCTCACTTATAAATGTAGATGCCAAGATATTAGCCATGCTGATCGCGAACGGGAACAGCAGTCTCATGACCGCCCTGGTTCTCCCTGACCAATCTGGGTTAGTGCCGAGTAGAGGCACATTTCATAACCTGCGCACTCTATTCGCTGTCCTGCAGGACATTGACCTTGACACAAACATGTTGGCGGTCTTCCTTGAAGCCACCAAAGCATTTGACACACTAGAGTGGGATTATCTGGCATATGTCCTCCAATGTATGGGCTTTCCCACCCCCTTTCTGGCATGGATAAACCTGCTATATACCGGCCTACAGGCCAGCAGCCTTGTAAACGGCGGTAGATCCTCTCCCTTCGCCATAACCAGAGGCACCAGACAGGGGTGCCCCCTTTCACCCCTCCTTTTTGCCCTGGCTATCGAGCCCCTAGCTGCTAAAGTCCGCCAACACTATTGAGATCATGCCCTTATATACCATAATAGGCAAGTTCTCATTTCCTTATACACCAATGACTTCACCCTATACCTTCGCAATCCAGAAGATAGCCTCAACCCTATCCTATGGCTGTTAATCCTCATCGGTCATCTCTCTGGGGTCAATATTAGTTGGGGATTGTCCCTGCTATTCCCTCTCACAGATGCCACTTCGCGGTGCATCCCAGATGTCCCTCTCACGTGGTGTGAAGACACAGTTAAGTACCTCGGTATATTCATCACTCGTAACCATAATGATTTGATGACAGCTAACTATGGGCGCATACTCGACCTCATCACCGACAAGATCACAAGATGGATCGCCATGTCCATCTCTGTAGCTGGGGTGGCCTCACTGATTAAGATGGTCAGCCTGCCTAAGCTGCTCTACCTATTCACTAACATCCCCTATGCTCCTAGTCGACACTTCTTCAAAGCCCTAAAAACTCAACTCATACGTCCCACATGGGGAGGGAAACACGCTAGACCAGACTACAATGGGACACTCTCACGCGCCCCTTAGAGGCTGGGGGCTTTGAAATCCTGGATTTGGAGAAATATTTAAGCTGTGCCTAGGCCCACTTCGCATCATACTGGATGAACTCCCCTTACATGCCGCACCTCACAGTTGAAGAAGGCCATATGCTCCCGACCCCTTGTTCTGCATTCCTCAGTGCACCTACCATCCCTCGCTGCTTGGCCTCCACTACAGTGGAGTGCACCATCAGCACTTAGCGGAACTTAGCCCGCCGCCTTCACACACCCTTCCTCTACTCCCCTTGCTCCCCTCCAGGGCAGACTGGATCTACCCGTCACACGAGAGGGCGGCTGCTGCCGGCTTCTCCGAAAACTCTCCATTCAAATCTGGGGAAAATTATATGTCAATTGAACATTTTGCACCAGCAAGGAATTCTTTGGCACTACCCTACCCACCTCCTGGAGCGTTCCTTTTATCTTAGGTTGTGGCAAGATGTGAAAGCCCTTACTCCATGCTTCCCGCAGGAGCCCCCCATCATGGCCCCACTACATGCCCTCCTTCAACAAACTACCCCCACGCATGTGGTCTCGTTGTTATAATGCACCACCCAGCAAAACAGCGCACACGCTCTCCCTCTGGCTTGTTCCCATTGGGAGGAAGAACTGGGCTCCCCCATAACTGACGAACAGTGGTGCTTTTGCTGCCGACAGACTGGTAAAATATCTGCCAACAGCAGACTGCGTATCATACACTATAAATACATTCATCGACTCTACTACACGCCTGCACGCTTACAGTGCCTACATCTGTGTGACACTGACCACTATGACTGCTGTGTGAGGGGTGGATTTTAGGCACTTAGCTTGGGACTGCCCTCCCATACGGAGCTACTGGACGGAAGTGCTGACGGCGCTTGACCAAATGACTTTTTATTTATTTATTTTTTATGTATGCGTTTTTATATAGCGCGGACTTTACCCGAAGGTGTCAGAGCGCTTCACAATAGGAACATAACTGATACATGAGAACATTACAATTGAGCAAAATACAAAAGCAAACGTTACATTAAATGAAGCAAAAATGACAATCGTGTGCTAACAAAATACAAGAGGTAGCAAACGGTGCATTACAGGAGGAAAAAGTGACGTGTGCAGGTTACAAAAGCGTACCAAATAAACATAGAGAATAATTCTGCAATATATGGAGGACACTCAAGCACAAGAACAAACGTTACATAGGCACTGGTGGCACTTGTGCAGATATCGAAAACAAACAAATGTAAATGTAAGAGGTAGAAAACAGTGTGTTACAAGAAAAAGTGACGGGTGCATGTTACACACGAGTACCAAGCACATGTAGAAGGATAATACTGCAATAAATGGCAGACTCTCAAAGCACAAGAACACACTGGGAAGACACTTCCATAGTCATGTAAAGTAGATTTTTCTATAATGGAAGGGGTTCCTTCAGATAATAGAGAGGGCATGGATTAAATTTGGAAGTGTCTTTGAAGGAGGAGAACTTTGAGGTCAGTTTTAAAGGCCTGGGAGGAGGTGGTGGTCCGGAGCTGAGGCGGAAGTGAGTTCCAGATTCTCACTGCGCTGCCTGAAAAGGATTGGGCCATTGATCTTTCCTTCTTGAAAGTGGGAGGTTCAAGCAGTGATTTTCCGCATTTCGTGATGGTCTAGAGCCTCCAGAGAGTTTCAGTTTATTCGCCAGGTAGCGCGGAGAGGAGGAGTGCAAGGCTTTGTGGGTGATCAGGCAGTCTTGAAGATAGCTCTAGCCTCGATGGGAAGTCAGCGGAGGGTGGATAACAAGGGAGTGATGTGGTCGCTTCTTTTGGCCCCAAAGATGAAACGAGCTGCTGAATGGAGAACAGACTTAAGGGGGGACAGGTGGGATTTGGGGAGGCCAGTCAGAAGAGAATTGCAGTAGTCCAGTCTGGAGAGGACCAGCGATTGGACCAGGGTTTTAAGGTCATGCTCCGGGAAGAAGCGACGAATCCCCCACAGAAGTCGCAGCTGGTATCGGGCAGACTTTGCAATTGAATTAATGTGGGAGAGTAGATTGAGTTTTGTGTCGAGTATGACACCAAGGGATTTTGCGCTGTCGACAATGATGGGTTTATTGTTCAGCAGATTCATCTGGTCCATCCATGATTGAACCGGGGGAGGAGAAAGTGAGGAGGAGAGGAGGAGGAATTCGGTTTTGGAGGGATTCAGAATCAGTTGATGTGTTGACATCCAGTTTTGAATGGAGTCAAGGGTAGAGCTTAGGACGGAGAGATCGTGAGTGGAGGCAACCGTGAGGTAGATTTGAGTGTCGTCTGCGTAGAGATGATAGTTGACCCCAGATTTACTTAGGAGATTTCCCAGAGGTTCCAAATAGAGATTGAACAATGTGGGTGCAAGAATAGAGCCTTGGGGAACACCTTGACCCACCGCCAAAGGAGATGAAAGACTGTCCGCTATTTTGATCATTTGGGATCTATCAGAAAGGAAAGAAGCAAACCATTTAAGCACAGTGCCCTCCATGCCCATTCTCTGTTGAAGAGTGTTGAGGAGGGTGTTGTGATTGACAGTGTCAAAGGCTGCCGAAAGGTCAAGGAGAATTAGAAGACAAGACCCCCCCGAGTCTAGTATTCGCAGCGCGTCATCGATCACTTGCAGCAGGGGAGTTTCAGTGCTGCAGTTTTGGATGAAGCCGGACTGAAAATTGTCAAGAAGATCATTGTCCTTGATATGACGAGAGAGTTGTTTCGCAACACATCTTTCTGTGATCTTCGCAAGGAAGGGTAGGTTAGTGATAGGTTAGTGAAGTTGTTGAGGTCATTCGCATCCGCAGTGGGTTTTTTAAGCAGGGGGGTGACCTGCCCAGTTTTGAAGGCAACAGGAAGGTAGCCTTGACAGAGGGAGAGGTTGACCAGAGTGGTCCAATATGGAAGAGAATGGGTGTAGAAGTCAATGGCAATGGCACTGGGGATGGGGTCGAGCGAGTGGTTGGAGGGCTTTGTTTCGAGGATGCACTTAAGGAGGACATCTTCAGAGATGGGGTCGAAGTTCTGCCAAATGGCTAGTGATTTGCGCTCCTCTGGAGGGGTAGGATGAGCGACCTGAACCACAAGTGATTTCACTTTTTCGTCAAAGAATACAGCGAAATCAGCAGCTTTCTTTGTAGAATCCTCCAATTTGGAGGTTGGGGGAGAGTAGTTAGTATTCTTGATGAGATCAAATAGTTTTTGGGGTCTATTTTTGGCTGAGTCAAGGAGGGTTCTGAAGTGTGAAGCTTTCCCAAGGAAGATGTGCTTGTGGTACTTGGATCTTGCTGAACGGAGCGTAGCCAAATTATCGGTGGAGGGTGCTTGCCTCCATTGTTTCTCCAGGAGTCTTAGGTGCTTCCTTTCTTCATATAGGGATTTGTTGAACCAGGGTGCTGAGGGAATGGGCCTTTTCTTTTTGCTTTGGAAAGGAGCGACGCTATTGATTTCGACTGCAAGGACTGAGAGGCATTGTGAGGTGAGATCATCAACATCTAGGTTCGGGTCTAGCCTTGGAAGTGACAGCAAAGCTGATTCACAGAGAGAAACAGTGTCAATATTTTTAGCGTCACGGAAAAAGGAGGTAGCCCTCTTAGGTTGGCCAAGAGTTATAGAGTGTGCTAGGTGAAGAGAGAATGGAATGAGGAGGTGGTCAGACCAGTCTACATGAATAGGGGTAGCGATGGAAAGCATGCCTGCTTTAGAAATGACAAGGTCCAGGATTGAGCCCTTAGAGTGTGTTGATTCAGTGCAGTGTTGGATAAGATCGTTTGTGGAGAGGAAGGTGGCCAGCAGGTTCGTGGAAGAGTCTTGCAGGGAGCCCCAGTGGAGATTAAAGTCACCCACGAAGGTCTGATTGTCACTTTGTGAGTATTGGTCGCTGATGAAGTCAGTGAGTTCCTCCATAAACGAAGGGCCGCTGCCAGGTGGGCGGTATATGACATGGAATCTGAGGGGTGAGCGGTGGTGTAGTTGAAGCTCAAGAGATAGACATTCAAAAGTGCGGAAGGCGCTGATGGGAAAAGCCTTGAGTTGAAGGGAGTTTCTAAAGATGACTGCAACGCCTCCCCCAACTTTGATAGGTCTGTCATTCCTGAAAATAGAATAGCCTGTGGGTAGAAGGAGATCAAACATAGAGTGAGAGGTATCGTTGAACCAGGTCTCTGTTAGGAAGAACAGGTCAATATTGTGAACGGTGATGGTATCAGAGATTTCGAGTTTGTGTTTTATTGCAGATCTGCAGTTGTGGAGTAGGCAGCGCAGTTCTGTCGAGACTATTTTGGTGACGGGGCACTTGGGCTAAGAAGGGTGATAGGGATATTATACCTATATGGGGGTGCACGGGCAGGTTTAGGTGGATGCTTGGGTCTGACAGAGGAGATGGTTGGAATAGAGTAGGTAGTTGGGTTACTCGGGGATGCTGGTTGAAGAAGGGCGGCGTTCAAGGGCTTGTGTGAGTGAGCGATGTTTGCAGATGACAGGTTATGCTTGGCTATGATGGGGTGAGGGGGCGGGGTGCATCTCGTGGGAAGATGAGAGTTTTCCAAAGGGGTTGAGGTGAAAGGGAAAGTTGAAATCTTAGAGCTTAAAAGTGAAATGGAAGCTACAAGCTGGGAGATTGAGGTGATAAGAGAGCATAGCTTATTTTCAAGAGAGAGTAGGGCAGAGCACGGAAGGTTGGGTGTCTCGATGGCAAGAGGAGGGGTGAAATAGGTGGTGGGAGGCAGGGAGAGGTGGGAGGACAGGTGGAGAGTTGAGGGGTAGGGTTCATAGGTGGGGAAAGGTGGAAGTTGAGAGCAGGGGTTGGTGTATCAGAGGTGAAGGGAGAGTTGTCTTTGATGGCGTTGCACGAAGGAAATGAATTTAGGACATGTTTATGAGGAGATGGGTGCGGAACAAGAATGTGGGGAAGAAGGAGAGGGGGGGACTGTGAGGTGTCATAGGATTGTAGGAGGTTTGGGAGGAAAAGAGGTGAGGTGGTTGGAGAGGTCCTGTTGGCCAGGAGAGGTGGCTGTGCGGGAACCGGTATCTGGTAGAGTGGGGGGGGGGGTTGGGAGAAGGGAAAGTTGACAAAAGGAAATGGTTCTTCTGGGCCTGATGGGGGGAGATGGAAAGGGTTACCAGGGGGGTAAAGGGGGCAGCACAGCATTGCTGGCGGAGTGGGGGGAAGGAGAGAGATGCAATGGGATTGTGAAGAAATCGGGGAAAGAAGAGAGGGGAGGAGGGGGTAGAGAAGAGGGGGAGAGGGAGGAATGAGGGGAGCATATGGAAAGTTAGCTGGGGTAGGAGGTTGGCGGAGGGGTGGACTAAAAAAGGGAGTAGCAGATAGGAATAGGGGGGACGAGATGAGATTGGGGAACCGGGACGGTGCAGATGACTGGACTACACATTTCCGATGATCCCCTGGTAACAGTTCTGGGCCACACTGCGACACTAGCTGCCTCAGTGCGGCGCTACATCTCCCTGGCACTCCTTCTCCCAAAGAGATGGGTCGCCTGCAGATGGGGCAGGGGACGGGCTCCCAAATTTAAAGAATGGCTGCAGGACCTCCTATATTGTCAGGAACAATTGAACACGTATGCTGACCTTCTGTCGCTCTCCTCCCACCCGTGCGACATTTGGCCCCCCCCTTCAATCATATCTCCTAGAGCACCCCACTGCGGAGGACGCTGGCACTGCACCACGCACTGAAGGGTACGGATATAGCGCATGGGAAACTCCTCTTAGGCCCGCTCAGAGGACCTTTGACACCCTGTTGCACCCCTGTAACTGGCTTGTGCGCCATGTGGCACACAGACATGCCCTTAGGGCATGTCTGTGTGCCACATGGCACAGGTGTACATGCACAGATGTGCATGTACACAGGGATTCGGTATTTACCATGCAATTGTATTACATGGTAAATACCGAATACTGAAAGGCCTGAAGCACTGTTCAAAGTGCTACCTACATCTGAAAATACAGATTCGGTAATTTTACCAATTGGTAAATTTACCGAATCGGTAAAATTTACAGAATCGGTAAATTTACCGATTCTGTACCGAATCTGTATGTTTTTTGAGCCCCTACATCTCCATAGCCCAATATCGGTCGGAAACGGCCAAAAATCGGTATTTTCGGCCGTTTCCGACCGGTATTGGGCTACCTACATCTTGCCCTTAGTTCACAAATGTCCCTGTTGGCTGAAAAGTGTACCTCTAAGTGGTTTTTAAAATGTGTTAACTTTGCCTTCTCTATACACTCCATGGCGCCCCATGCTCACACTTGGAATGAAGAGAAATATGCAGGTCACATGCTGGAAATTATGGGAAAGCCTTCAGTTCCAAGTGATTCTAGCCAGGGCCGGATAGGCAGTTTATTCCACTAGGCATTTCCCCGGTGGGCTGAAGCCCTTTGATGTCAGGTTTAAAAGCCCTGGGCAGCTCATGATGCCTCTGTCACTTTCCCCAGCTCCCTGAGGTTAACTGTAGCAGGCACACAGAGGCTTCAAGAGAGAGATAAATAGAATAGAAAGAAAGGTGGAGGGGAGGGGAGGTAGAGAGAAAACGATCAGAGATGGGGGAGAAAGGAGAGGAGACAGAGAGAATGGATGTATGGAAAGAGAGATACTGAACTAGGAGATGAAGGGAGCGGAGCTGGTTTGAGCATTTTTTCCAGGGCAGCTTTTGGTTCCACAGACTGGCCCTGTTTCTGGCAGGATTTCAATGCCTCACTGTCTCTTACTGTTCACACTCCATACCCATTCTCAAGTTACTTTTTCCGGGTATTTCTTCGGCAGTCAAGTACCTCCTCGTAGCCAGTGTTTACTTTGTAAAAAAAAAAGTGTGTTCCAGGGCCCTAATCAGGAGGCTGCAGCAACCTACACCACTCATTGCCACTGCCAGCGCTGCCAATGACTGTCCCAAACCAGCTACTAACCACCAAACTCCTAAAAGTGTGACAATTCTTAATATTCCAGGCCCCAAAAGCTATAAGATTAGCGAGGAAAGCAGGTATTAGTGATTTTTAACGTATATTGAATTAGTAAACAACTGTTGTTGTGCTCACACTAAATCAGGCAAACAGCCCACCATGTGGCAGACAGTCATAAGTGCCAGTGCTGCCAATTAAGTGTCAGTGCCGAGAACCGGAAACCACCGGCTCAAGTTAAGCATAGCTCATAGCTGACAATTGTCCCCATGTTATGAGTGACCAGGGGTGTAGCTATCAATAGTGCTGCAGGAGCAGTGGCACAGGAGTCCAGGGGCCTGAGGGGCTCCTGAACCTTAATTATATTTTATTTGACTTGCAAAAGAAAAGTCAGGGGTCCTATTTTCCTTTCATGCACTAGGGCCCATGGCACCTTTGGTACGGTACTGTGTATGACACCTGTAGCCTGGCACTAGCCTGTTGCATTCTCGAGCTTAGTTTTGCTTTTAATCTTCTACGTAGGAGTCCAAAAGTGCAGAAGCCAAACCACCTACAAAGTCAAGACTGGGTAAAAATGTAAAACATGGGACAGGGACACTTTGTCAGCTGTGCCTTCTCTCTCATAAAACGCCTTTAATTTGGAACACTTTTGCAATCCCATGCTGCTAGTCTGTTGTGCCAGGGTAGGATCATTTTTGTCAATCTTAAATGCATACCATATAAAGGTTAATATAACCTACATACCATATGCAAACTTTGAAGGTTTTTGAGGGTTTCATCACAAGTGGCCTGGATCTTCCCACTCCCAGAGTTATCGATTCCAGTACCAAGGGTATCCATAATTCCGAAAGTGGGGAAATCTCGGGCTATTACAAGTTGGATGCTAAAGATTGCCTTGGAAATAAGGACTTACATTAAGGTGACCAGGCGTCCCGGATTTGCCCGGATTGTCCCGGTTTTTCACCAGCTGTCCCGGCAGATTTCAGGGAATGTAGCTCCTGTCCCGGTTTTTATAAAGGGTCGACTGAAAACGGCAGGAGGTGCTTTATAATGTTTACAAAGCAGGGAAAGTTATCAGTTGTTTCAAGAAAACAATGTAATTATCAGGTAAACTACTGGGTTTAAAAAATAGGACTTTGTGTATGTTCTAACTGCCTAATCTGTAATTCTCTGCTGAGGAGCGCTGTCATTCTTGAAGTAAAATTGTAGTCCTTCTTCTATTTCATTGAAATGTCCCGGTTTTTGGCTTTAACACCTTGGCCGCGGCTGGAATTCCGCGCCGGTGCTGGACATACCGATCGCGGGCGTTGGTCATGACGGCTCCAAGCCGTCATCAGCACACGCCCACTGTGACTCATGACAGCTCCCAGCCGTCATCAGCACACGCCCACTGTGACTCATGACGGCTGGGAGCTGTCATCAGCACCGAAAGGGTTAAAATTCTGGTCACCCTAATTTACATGGGAATCAGTAATTCCTGGTCTGATGACCCCAGTAACATTTCACATACCCACAATCACGAAAATTCCGTTTTCCTGAAGGGACTCTTCCCACTGCAGAGAGCTACATATATATAAACAAGGTGGAGCCAGTAAATTTTCAGTGGCCCTCAGACCTTTCAGAGATTATCAGCAGACAGCAGAAGCTTGAGTTATGTTATGGGCAGTGCTTGACGTTTGTGAAAGGGCTGTTTCCATTGGCTGTCTGTCACCAATCAGAATGTGCTGCACACGAGGCCTTATTTGAAAGGGTGACCAATCATATTAGTGAAAAAAACAGCAATCTGATTGGCCAATGTTACCCCGTAATTAATGTTTCCCTGTGTTAGGACTATTCTGATTGAGCTAATCTGTGTTTATTTGGGAAGCCCCCCCTCCCGGGCAACGGTTTGCAGTCATGGAAGGAACGAATGGGCCGAGCATAGGACTTTTTCTCTGTGTACGAGTACAAAATCCACCTGCTTTTGTATTTCTCCTCCAGAAGGGATTTTTTGCATTTTAAACCCCAGTTTTACTCGACACACAGAAAAAGTGTGGATTTAACTTTTTCAATTGTTGCATATTTTTTTTCTCCCGCTGCTATTTAACTCTTTAATGGTGACACATAAAACAGTTTCTGTGCACTTTATCCAGTTGTCAAATAGACTTCATTTCCCATTGCAGCTGAATGTGCAAACAATTCTAGTTTTGTGCACGTAAAAATTATCGTTGTAAAGAAGAATATGGGGTATTTGAGAACGTAGGGTGCATGTATAACGTGCTTGTAGCAGGATATAGATGTTTCAGCTGGGCACCGGTTTCACATTTGTTTCTCTGAAAGGATTTTTTTCTCGCTGCTCGGTGTAGTTTTGCACATTTTCCGGCAGTCCACGTTTTACTGGTGTGACCGTCAGGCTTCTTTCGCGTGTTCATGGATGCGTGGAATGTGTGTTTTGTTTGGTTCACATTTGGGAGCATGCCGGCCTTTGTCTTCCTAAGCCCTTTTCTTGCCCCATACAGACAGCTATGAATGAAATAAAGGCCCTGGTTTTCACCCGGCAGCTTTGGGACTCGCGCCAGTATGAATTTGCATTAATTGAGTTCCCGCCATTCTCCTCGCGCAGCTGTTCAGGCATTGCTGTAGGTTCCCAGACTAGAAGCAATGGTGTCCTGGGGGAGGGAATTGTCAACTAGGGGGCCAGATCCTGCCAGCAGGAATGTTCACGCTGCTACTCTATAGGTCCTAGGGCAAGCAAGATACAGATCAAATTAACAACGAATAAATATGTTTAAAAAAATGCCATAAAACCGAGAGCCCTTATTAAACTGTACTATTTTGCAATATGAAAAAACTTCATATTCGGATAATTACACTTTTTTTGTAACTGAAAAAATATCTTTCTCTTGGGAGAAGCAGGTTTCACTGTATGGCAATCAATTTTAGGGCTCTTTGTTTTCTATTCCCAGTTTCGAAAACAATTTACTCTTCAGAGTAAATCAAGAGCACAATAATAATACTTTACACCTAATTCTAGCAAAATATGTGAATCTGAACCCTTGTTTTATAGCACAATCAAAGTGAACTGGGTGCTGGATTCACAAACAGTGGGCTGTGAGTAAGTGTGACTTTCTCTCCTAATATTCCTGCTTACTTCTGGCTTAGTCATGCAATTTAGAAGTATGTTACAGCAAAATCTTTGTGAATCGAGCCTGGGATACCTTAATATCAATCTGGCAGAGCAGGCTGGAAACAGCTGTCCAGATGGGCATATTTTATTTCAGCTGGGAGGACCAACTAGGAGCTTATCTGACAATGATTATGGCACAGAGCCATTTACAGAGCTGCACTTTGACACATCATCTGGAACATGTACAGCTGTGGCAGTTTGCATAGTTCACATGCTGCTTGTTTGCCCAGGGCAGCACAGTGCGTGGCGATGAGTCAGTGCATTTGTTGAAAGGAGACTTCTTACAGGTAGAGTGTAATCTAGATCATGTATTAAGTATCACTGCATCACTACTGTGCTGTATTGAAAATCTTCTAAATAAAAAACTTTTGAAATAAAAAAAAACAAAAAACTGCAGTACATCCGAACAGGAAGCCCACACCCAACACACCTCCTGCTCCGGTCAGTCAGCTGTAACTGAGCTAACCAACTTTGAAAGCGGCACCAGCAGTAGCGGTTGCTATGGGGCTATAGTGGTGGGGCAGAAAGGGGGAGGATTTAATAATTAAAAAAATTCACTTACCTGGCGGCCGCCGCCTCTCCTCTGTCCAACGCACAAAACAGGAAGCACACAGGTTCCTAGACTCCCCTAGCCCATGACGATACTGCTGTCACCAGCATGACAGCAGCATTGTGATTGGTCTGTACGCCGTGGTTCAGCACTCAGACAAGGACTGGGAGCCTGTGCATGTTCTCCACCCAGGCTGTGCAATACAGCCAGATGGAGAACATGCTAAGTGCGCATGACTGTTCGGTCTGTACAAGATGGCCTGCCAAACCGTCATGCACACTTAGAAAGTGCCCACAACTCCTCATTCTGCTCTGTAGGCAGGCTAGCTCCACCCACCAATCCTAAACAGAGGCAGTTTGGAAAAATAAAATGATAACATGGTGTTATTATAATTACATTTTTCCTGTAGGGCGACACTTTCCGCTTAGCGGAGAAGCTGCTCCTGGGCACGGGCCACAGACTATCACATTCAAGTACAACAATTGCACATAAGAGTAATAAGCACAAGCAAGACTTCACTCTGCAAATAAGTAATGATAATAACAGAAGTATAAATAAAAGTAGCATCAGTATAAATCAAAGAGCATCATAACGCCAAGGCTATTATTAATAGAATGTGTGTCCAGGCTACCTGAGTGTCCTAGGTACAACAACTGTTCACGTACGGAATGGTCTCAGTAGTTAGGCCTCAATAATCCTAGAGGTGCCTTGTGTAATTTTAAGTCTAAAATCCGAAAGTTCCTGTTTGACGCAATCTCAGCGAATGGTGCCTCCAATGAAAAAGGACCATTATACTCAAATTCATTGAAATCTGCGTGGCGACCTAGGGGCAGTGATTAAATAAATAAAAATATCATCAGGCACCGTGGCAAAGTAAAGGACAAAGGGCTTTCCATGATTCAGGCCAATTGTTGTTTGTCCAATAACTACTCTAAAATTCCAAACAAATAGCTTTGACTATCTGGGATTATAAATTCGGTATATGTAAAGCTGTGAGCTTGGAAAATAGAATATGAAGTATTAATATTGATATTGTTGTTTTTACTGCAGGGAATATATAGTAATATATTATATGTTTGTCTTATTTGTTATGAACATTCATTAAGAAACCTTCCATGTCTTTGCTGGTGGAGATATTTAATGATATCTAAATACTTTTCTAAATAGATGGAATGAAGGATGCTTTGCCATCCACATTACACTTTAAAGGTTTTTGTCCCTGCCCGTATTGGTTTCCTCCATCACTCGCACTCCAGCCAACCACAGTGGGTGTGTGCAGGAGTTCAGTCTGAGGGTGGTTCCCCTTTTTCGAAATTGTCTCAACCACAAGAAGCAGGAAGGACAGGGTGGTCGTGACAGCTAGAATTTCAACAGACATCAGCAGAAATGACCAGGAGGGTCGTGGAGAGGTGTTTGGCACGAAATGGCAATGCAAAAACAATGGAGTCATGACACAAAATGGATGCCGACAAGAAGGACACTTTACCTCAGCATACAATGAGGAATAGATCATACCAGTGTGGTCCCATGTTGTATACATAGTGGGAACCAATGTGTTTACTCACTTGGTAATTGTGCTTTGCAAGTGCCAGTATTGAAACAGATAGTATAATGGTGACTTCCATAATAGATGTTATATGTTTCTTGATATTTTATTATTGCTACAGGTGTGGGGGCATTGTGGATTCTGGCATGACTTATGATTATTTGCAAGCCAATGACGTATTGGATACTAGGGGCAGTGTGACTGCTGCCACTGCAATATATGACCTTGCGTAGGCAACATGGTAATGTTTACTTTACATAGATGGGACATCAGGACACTGGCCTCATGGCAGCAAGTGTATCTTGGTGAACAACTCTGATGTCAGAGATGTCATGCTGCAGGGTTGCTTTGCTGGGGATGATAAGTAACCTGTACCAGTGCTACATCCGCGAGCAGCCCCTAGTAGAGTTAGCATCCCTCAGGCACACCGAGCAAGCCCTCACCTACTTGAGCCTCAGTGATCACACCTGACATACTGGTAAATTGGGAAATGTGCCCCTTTTCAAAGAATCCCAAATACCTGACATCTTTTTGAGGTCTGGAGGCTTGGTGTTTAACCCCTTCCCTGCGGGGTTTTTCACCTCCTGTGCGGGGGGAGGGGGGCTGCGCGGCGCTGCGGTACTGGTGACGAGCGCAGCTTGTCATGAGGCACAGCAGAGCTGCACTCATGACGAGCTGAGCTCGTCACGACCGCACCCGTTTTTCGAACGTTCAGCACAGCGGGGTAATCAGCCCCGCGTGTGAACGTTCCAACGGCCGTGACGAGCTCAGCTCAACCGTGCCTCATGACGAGCTGAGCTCGTCATTAGCACGCAATGGGTTAAACGCCATCCCACTTAGACCCTTACATAATAATGTACCGTTCTGTTACGCGTGACTGTTTCTTGTGGAAATGTATTTCCAGGCACTACAAAGATTGAGCCCAAAAGAAACTAAAAATGGAACTCCAGGAGACAGGTTTTAGAGGACAGCTGGATGCCTAGAAAAGAACAGGGTATAGTAGAAGACTTGTGTACAAGTAGGTTTGTTTTCAGCTGAATGTAATACTGTATGTCATCCACAAACTAAATTTTCCTCCAGAAACATCTGTATTTTCTGTATCTCCAGGATCCCTTTTGAGTCAATAACTGTGTCCAGAAATAGAGAGGCCACAGAACGTGGTGCATAATTTGCATTTAATCACATAATATGCACAAGATGTGCCTGTCTTGCTGCCTAATTTAGTCCACATGACTCTCTCTGTGCCCGTCCGTTGTCTCATAAACACGATGGCCCTGGTTATGACTTCCCAAAATGAAATTCTGTCGTACATTTGAAAACTGATGCAAATGAAAGCATTTCGATAACATGGGGCTGCTTTGTCGCTGACAGTCTGATTAAACTATCTGTGGTCCGGTGCTCGGAAGGTTTGTTTGAAGTAAAATGAAACTCGCGATAGCATGGTTTCTGGTTTTGTAATTTTCTTCTAGATAATATCAGTACCTTCATGACCTCAAAACTCCACTGAGTACAGTTTCAAGCTACAGAGAACATCTTAGATCTTTAAAAGAATGATTAGCGCGCCATTGGTTAATCATTTATGAATGACCGGCCCTGTGTGCTTATTATTGCAAGCAACAAAGTGAATTTATCCGCTTCCTTTGTCTGCTGCCTTTGCTGTGAGATTAGGAGCAGTTCTTTTATTTCTAGGCTTTGTTTGGGCTGTTCATGTTACTTCCCTTTGTTTCAGTTCAGTTCAAAAACCTTTATTTCGGTCACTGGGACCATAAAAGTATACAAAGATTAAAAAGAACTAGCATTATAAATTTAAAACATACCGAACAGTGCAAATGAGACCTATTCCATCAGAGGTGATTTGCCTACACATAACAACAAAGCATTTCCCCTAATAGAGTTTAGTGCTAAGGTGGCGAGAAGAAGGAAAAAACACAATACATAGACAGAGATACCAGGTAGCAGATCAGTTCATTTAGTGTAAATAATTAAACCCAATGCAATCGACAAAACAGCAGTAATACAATAAATAGTTAAAACTACACGATTCAGTTAAAAACTATATTCGACAAAAAAACTTTAAAAGCTGTTTCCCGTTTATAGGCACAACGAAAGTCTATGCATTGGACACTTGTTTTGACACTGGAGTCTGGCTAACAATTTTTATTTGTTTTTCCTTTTCTAAAAAAGCCCATCTCCTCCGCCACATTACATTTAGAAATCGAGAGACAGAGAAGACAATAGGCTTTGAGGTGTCATACTTCAAAACTCTGTATGCCGCCATACATTGCACAAACCTCAAATTCCGGCACAGTTGTATAAGCCAGCACTGCCTTGCTGCTTGATACCCAGGACAAAAAAATAGAACAAACTGCACTTTGGGCCATAAGCATGAACACATTTTCCCATAGACACAGAATGGGAAAAACCCTTTGATGCATCTGGCACTTTGTTCTTAATCTAGTTTCTTTAGGAGATTGGGCTTTTACGTTAATGCGCCTGGATAAAGTTCTTATAAAAAGTATATTTCTTGCTTCTATCCTGATCTTTTATGTAAGGACAGATAGTCCCTCACACTAGTGGCCTCTTAATTCTGGTCCCATCGTAATTCACAGATCCGTGGGAACACGATAGATCTCTTTACTTTCACCGGAGATTTCAACTCTCAAAAATAGCCCTGTGTGAAGGAACGGGGGGAATGAGGAATTACTGGCAGAATAGGACCTGCAATTTCCACTTCAATACCCTTAATAATTCCTCATTTGTTAGTGGCCTCTCAGTGTCCACCGTGAAATGGGCTAAGTTTTCTCCATCCAGAGTTACTGGTATCTCTGGTATTGGTAACTCTGGTAGTGGGGAAAATCCAGCCCATATACCGGGCACTCATATGGTGGGTCATGGTAGGGAAATTTATTTAACTTCTGTTTTACATGGGGTATTCATTTTATAATGTTTACTGTCTGAGTTGAATTATGCGGCAGGCTATAACCAAATTGTGATGCAGGGTGGATACAATTGTGCCGCAAGTAAGGAAAATTATGTTGCATAATGTAATGCTGCATAATGCACCATATTCAATAGTATTACTTCATTTAGTAATTTTTACAAGTGAATACTGTCTGGAGGACAAAGGTTTAACTCCATTGCTACAGATTAAAAACCCAAATACAGTAATAAGCAACAGATAGGTGACCAGTCAACCTTTGCATAGGCCTTCGAGTGTGCAGCAACACGTTTCGCTGCATTTTAGTAACTTTTGGTCAGTTTCAGCACATTTGCAGATTATGCAGCAGATGATGAATTAAGTGGCAACCGTGATAAATCCACAATTATGAGGAAAGCTCAGCGGACACAAAATTCCATAATTCCAGTGCCCCAGGATATTTCAAGTCTCCAGGATTATAACTTGTTGTTTTGTAGCAGTTAGCACTACAGATCAGTCATTTGTAATCGGTCGGAAAATCATAAATGTGTACGGTTTTCTACCAGAATATCAAAGAAAAAATATCATGGGGCCAACATTTCAAGGCCTAAATGTTAACAAAAAACATATTGTGAAGGTAAAGTTATATAGCTCAGTATAAATTTACTATGTTTAACTTCACATTTGTACCTTGAAAATATGTATATCTTCAAGGAGCATAGACGTCGAGTTAAGATAGTAAATCATTATTTACCTATAGGCGCTTATCTTCACCGTATCTTGGTTCTTGATATTTAGGCCTTGATATTTGACCCACAATCATCAAACCTACGGAAATTATTGATACTCAGTTTATCAACCAGAGAAAAATGAA
Organism: Lissotriton helveticus; assembly: GCF_964261635.1. Lineage (NCBI taxonomy): Eukaryota > Metazoa > Chordata > Amphibia > Caudata > Salamandridae > Lissotriton > Lissotriton helveticus. Next base: position 230,560,061 of record NC_136072.1, on the reverse strand, counting down.
AGGCTGAGTTGACCCGCATAGATTGAAGCTTGTAACGTATAAGTCGCCAACGGATATGAGTGCTAGCGCGCAAATCACTGAATGGTAAAAAGTGCCCACCTGCCTGGATCTTGTATCCTGACTTTAATTTGTCTGTGAAATCATGCTAATGTTGTGTATGCGTACAGGCCTGGGCCTGCCCCTCCCTTTGAGAGATCCTGGAATTTTTCTGTGACCTGAAGAAGTGCACATAGAGAGACCTTATTTGCGAAAGAGAATGCTGTCCCTGTCAGTAGGTTTAGTACATAGAGCTCTGGTGGCAGTATACCATGTTTTAAGGCTCAGTATCATGATCAGTATCTGACTCACACGATTTGAGGTATACTGACCCACATGTGTGAGGTCTGCTTCTGTGTTCTTGCCCAGTACCTTCATTTACATCCCTTGACTGTGTTGACTAATGGTGTGTTTAGCCCTTGTGGTACACAGCCGCGGTCGGTAGTAGGAGTTCCTGCAGGGCGGTGACGTTGGGAGGGGGCGGGGCAGGGTGCGGGGTAGTAATGTATGGATTACTGAGTTTAACAGGTAAGTAAACATATAAATAAATAAAACGAATTTTGTTGCGTGCACTTTATCACCAAATGCGATGCAGTGCACGCAACGAAATTCGTTTTTAATTATTTATATGTTTACTTACCTGTTAAACTCAATAATCCATACATTATTACCCCCCACCCTGCCCCTCCCCCTCCCCACGTCACCGCCCGGCAGGAACTCCTACTACCGACCGCGGCTGGTGGTACATGCTTGGTGTGTGTGTGTCTGTGTGCTTGTAAAACAGAGCGATAGAGGCCGTGGCATCCAGGTTGGATGTCCCAGGTCTGACCTTCTACAAGATGGAGGTTGAGGACTGTGCTCCCAGACAGTGGAAGTGTACTGCTCACGTTTCTGCAGCTGGAGGATGGGACCCAGACTCTGAAGTGAGGGGAAACAGCCTTTACAACGCAACTTTTACAACGCACTACCATTACAACGAAACTTTTACAACGTAACATCCATTACAACGCATGCCATTACAACCCAACCATTACAACGCATGACACTACAACGCACACCACTACAACGCATGTCTTTACAACACAGTCATTACAACGCATACCATTACAACGCATAACATTATCATCCAACACCTACCCCACTGTTGCACCCCCTGGAGTTAGAATAGTAATTTTTACCCCTACACTATCCAACACTTACCCTACTGTTGCACCCCCTGGAGTTAGAATAGTAATTTTTACCCCTACACTATCCAACACTTACCCTACTGTTGCACCCCCTGGAGTTAGAATAGTAGATTTTACCCCTACACTATCCAATACTTACCTAAACATGCAATGTAATGTTATGCGTTGTAGTGGTATATGTTGTAAAGGTATTATGCATTGTAATGGAATGCGTTGTAAATGTAGTTTTTTAAATTTTCGTTGTAATGGTATGCGTTGTAATGGAATGCGTTGTAATGGATGTTGCATTGTAAAAAATGCGTTGTGAAGCTATGCGTTGTAAAAGTGTGCGTTGTAGTGACATACATCCGAAGTGAGGCATGTGGATAAAGGACTTCTTTAGATATTCTATAAGGCCTTTTGGCTATCAATGAGTTGCTGAATACTCTTATCGAACACTGCCATTTGCTTGGTGGGGTTTGTGGCTGCAGACTCTCTTGTGAAACGTGAATTAGCCTTCTCATTCAGCTGGGTTGAAATTACCTAGTTGCAGAAACCTAATGCCTGTTTGTGTCTCTGTTGTGTGTGCTTCCGTATAGAGACAATCCTGCTGTCAGAAGCCTAATTCTGTGTAAAGACTATGCCAGAAGAACAGCCAACGAAGGACACTTGAAAGAAGAAACTATGCAACCCAGTTCTACAGTTTGATATAGATGCTCAATATTTCCTGTCTGCCAGGTGTATATAAAAGTGCGACCCCAGCTACCCCACTTTCTTCCAGTTCTAAGTTCTCTGTGACGAAGGAATGGATTGCTCTGTAGAATACTAAAAGGTCTGCTGTACAGCCAAAGCTGGTGTCTCCCAGACAGCCGAGGTGAGAAGATATCACCCAAAGTCTGGATCTCTGCTTGGATGTACTGTGTGACTGTCTGGGGGGGAGAGCTTTTAGCGTGGCAGCAGCCCGCCTCTGGAACCATCTTCCCCTGGAAATCAGGAGTATTCAGAGTCTGACATTGTTGCGTAAAAGAGTTAAGACCTGGCTCTTCCCTAAAGTTTGAAAATCCTGCCTCTAAGTAACAGGGTTTTCTCTTCTGTAGTTCGCACTTCACATTCTCTAACAGTTCTCTCCTGGCTCTTTGCTATTTTTCCAGCGCCAAGATGCCTGCAGGGTTGCAGTGCGCTCTACAAATGTCAAATAAATAAAGAAAGTACTTTAGAAGCCTGTCTACCAGCTGAGAGAGGGTAGAAGACTGCCTACCCGGAGGAGGAGTGATTTTCCGGAATTCAGTGCGGCCCCGCATGCTTGCGGTGTTTGTGTGGCACCTGGAAGTCATAAACTTATAGAGAACAATCCAGGAAGACCCTGGTGTTCATCTACCTAATAACTGAACAGCCTGTATGGGGCTGCATCTGCTGAATTGCTGAACAGCCCTTGCAGGTCTATGTCTGCTCAAGAGCTGAAGGCACTGCCGGTGCTATCCCTGCTATCCAGTTGGCCCCGCATGTCAGTAGTGAGGACCGCTTCAGCACTGCACTCACTAAAGGACTGGATGTTACCCTGCTATCTCTGGACTGTTGATCGTCAGGCAGCTGCGAATTGAAGCCTCAACAAGCACGCCCCTGAACGCAGCCCTACGGCCAGCGCAGAAGAAGCTCCACTTATGACTGCTGGTGCACTTTTGCTCTTGTAATTGTGCAGGCGTGCCAGTGGTGTTCTTGGCAAAAAACAATAATGGGCCTTGACTCGAACTCAGTCAGGCTGAGTCAAAATACAAAATAGAACAACACGATTGCCAAAACTGTGTATTGTTTGTTCAATTATATTATATGTTTGTATATAGCTTGTATTAATACTATATACAATGAATTTGTTTATGTTTTGCAAAATTTATGAAAACAAAAAAAGTGGAATAAATCATTAGATGGTATAACTAAAAAGCAGACGTTTATGTTTTGTTCATAAAGGTCTATTGTAAGACTTTGTAGGAGGCTGTCTCAGTTTTGGCAATCGTGTTGTTCTATTTAGTGGTGTTCTTGGCAGTGCTGAAAGGATCCAGAGAGGACATTGCAGGGCTCGAGTTGGGGTACCATGCAGGTGGATGGCGTCCCTCCACTTATTTTATCGGGTGGACGCTGTCCCCCCTGCCAAACAGCTGGACTTCACTCTTTGGCCTCTCTGGAACGAGATCGGATCTCGTCCCAGAGAGGCCAAGCGCTTTAAAAGTGATTTCAGAGTAAGCTAACGCAACAGAGAACAGGCAGTGGAATCTGACCCTGTGACCCTGGGGCTGAGAGGCAGTATGAACCACCGATCTTGGAACAATCGCATCAATGGGGTGAGCGAGGGGAGGCAATGAGTCCGCTGGTGCAAGCCACCTTTCGTGACGTCACGAAAGGTGACAGCGTCCCCCCACTTCTTTTGTTAGGACTTGTGCCCTGGGACATAGTGATCCCATGGCGGAGTTCACATATGCATTTGGGGCTGATTGAAACTGCTACCTGAGCTGCTACTACCGTAGAGGTAGCCAAGAACCAGCGGAGAGAGCTTGGAAGGGCAGAGGGTGGAGGGGGGTAGACAGGGTGTGGAATGGTTAATGCCTGCCAACTATAGCACCCAAAACATTGTCTTGTTGAGGATTGTTGTAGTGTGTAGTTCTGGGTGCAATTGTGTCTATCTATCTTTCTATCTTTAGGTTTTGCTTAATATCTCTATGTGAATATATTTAATGAAAGCTACAAGGCTCTGATTCCAAGGGCAATGAAAAATTAGGTTTGCTAATTCTGCTCCCACATTTTGCGATACCATTGGGTGCACTAATTATTAGTCCCATAATTCCAGCACCTTTTTGATACGTGCACCTCAAAATGGGTGCTAACGCACCGGTCGCACGCGGTTCCATGATGTGTAAACGTTGAATGTGTGCTGTTTGGTCACCCAAAAAGTTCCAAGTTTTGATTGGCAAAACATTCGGGAGCAAACAGCACTGTGTTCTGTAATTTATACAACACTGGTAAGCCTGATTTGGGCGCAAGCTTCAAGTTGGACCCAGTTCTTGATTTTTGTGGAGCCTCGTAAATAAACGTCTAACTGTGTACTGATGTTATATTGTTGAGCAGAGAATGGGGGACACCATATGGTTTTGGTGGAACACTGTACTACGGAATGTTTAGATGGACTGCTTACTTTTTGGAATAAAAATTGTTACAAATGGACGAGTGTGATGAATTACAGTAGTTTATATATTTTCATATTTTAGAAACTGCTGTACTCTACCAAAATTACAAAGAGAAGGCCCTTGACATTGACTCTGACGAAGAGGCGGAGAGCAGAGAGCGGAAATCGGATGAGCGGATAGTTATTCAATACAGGCCTCTGCGGTCCTCCTGGAGTCAGCTGTCTGCGGTAAGTGATCTACTAAAAGCTCCCCTTACAGATGACTTATTAGGTCTTTATGTTTTAGACCATATATTTTCATAGCACAGGCTCATTCAGCCTCGCCTCAGTGCACAGAATTCTTTTTTTATGTTGTTTGATAGAAAATGTCAGGGATGTCCACTTTACTGTTCTGTTTATTTACTTTTGGTATCCTATGGAAAGGTAAAACACTATGTGTTGAAAACATATTGGGATTCGAAGGGCTGGCAACCATCAGAGCTCGTATCCAAGGCCTGTCAAAGAAGAGAAGGGTTTTGGCTTTAAATGGAATCCATGTTTGGGTTTTCACTTCAATTTAGAGTAAAACAATTCTAGACCCATTTAGTTAATTCAGTTTCTGCGTCATGCTTGCTATTTCAAATGACTAATAACGTTGAGTGCTAAATATCCCAGAACGTTTGTAAATGTACTGCTGCCTGCCAAAGTCAACAGTCACAGTAGTAAAAAGAAATCCAATTGATGGAAGTGTGTTTCAAAATAGGACCTAGACAACAAATATAGCACAACGGGAAGTGCAGTTCATCTCTGTTGGCTTACCCATAGACTTTCCAAGCTGTGGGATGTTTCAGATATTTTTTTCACAGTCTGTTGTTGTCATATGGATTTTTGCTAGTGATTCTCGTGCATTGTTCTCAAGAAAATTGCCCTTGTTTTAGACCACACCTTACTTATCAGACATTTCTCAGTGCACGGTTATTGGTCATACTTTGGGGCATATTTACTAATAGTTTACCCAATGTAGATCAGTAAGGTAAGTTGCTGTGTTGCATTGCATGGACAGGAGAGCGCTGAACAGCGCCATCTTTACCAAGATATGGCACTGGTCAGCACTCCCTATGTCCTCACGCATTTGTGTCTGCCTAACTCTAACGCAGGCATCCTTGCCTTGCATTATGGGCAGGATAGTTTTTGTACGAGAATGCCCATGATCCACCCATTTAGTGCCTAACTAACCTAAAGTAACGGAAGGCCGCACTATCTGCTCCGTTGCATTTACAAAACCACGCAAAGCCACACAAAGCTCCTTTCCAGGCTTAGTAAATGCCAAATTGGATTTTTCCTTCGAGGCTGCGCCACCAATGTGACCCAGCCCAGATGCAAAATCTTAGTAAATCTGAACCTTTATTTCTATGTCAACATCTCTATAACTTTCCATGAGTCTCCCTGGGGCCCCATTAATTACATATGGGTGTTACAGATCTGTGCTGCTTCACACCCTTAACCCCTCCCATGCTCATGACGGTGGCTGTGTGCTCATGACGAGCTGAGCTCGTCATAACGGTCAGAACGCTCGCACGCGGGGCTAATTTCCCTGCTGTGCTGAACGTTCTGAAGAAACGGGTGTGGCCGTGACGAGCTCGGCTCGTCATGAGCACACGGCCACCGTGGCTCATGACGAGCTGAGCTCGTCATGAGCACCGGGGCGCTGTACGCGCCCCCCCCCAGCACAGCCGGGGAATTATCCCCACAGGCAAGGGGTTAATGCATGCGACTCAGCAGACCGGGTATGTGCACCTGGAGCCAAATGTACGAAGGCTTTTTGCGATGAACAAATTCAGACCATTTGTGACCGCAAAATGACCTTTTTGTATGTACCAAATGCAAATACTGATTCGGTAACATGTTACCAGATCGCAGTTTAGTTTGTGACTACATACCGAATCGGCATTTGGAAGGGATGTGTTTATGACGTCCCTCCCAAATAGCTATTCAGAATGAGATTTATTAATGTTTTGTGACAGAAATCCGGACGCAAATCATTAATATTTTTCTGATTACTGAACTATAGCGGGAAAATATTCGCAAACGAGAGGAGGAACGGCCACTGCCAGTGGGATTTGTTCGATTCTCAGTTTATGGTACAGGCTAACATCACTTCTCTTGAAATATAGTACTTGGAGGTTATAGACTACAGAGTCCTTTATGGTTCATGAAAATAGTTTATTATATGAACACTTGATGCATGATATGCTTCCTGTGATGACATATGCGTGCAAATGGGAGGGAATACTGAACATGTGGACTGTATTATGAGGTTGTGCATTCATGCAGGACAGCGGTGCACCTGTTTTTATGCAATTTCACTTTCAAACACGCATACACTTAAGTCAGAATTACCCTCAGTTAATACATGCGATGCAGACCGCTCAGAAACAGCGAGATTTGATTGCTTCTCTCTCTTCCCGAACTCAGCTGACTTCAGTGCATTCATTAACTCGTAGTTTTCCAAGTTAAATATTGCATAAAAAGAGGTATGTAGCTATGCGCTGCTTGACCTCACACCTTCATCATAAAGCACCTGTTTTCTTTGTATTTGTTGCCATTATTTCGAGTTGTTAAAAGTTCTTAAGTTTTAATTTTTCTGAGCCCCACACACTGTTCTTTAAGGGTCTTTTGTCACAAAGCCTTTTTGATTGCGCTTTAGGGTAATAACAGTAAAAGTTGCAATGCGTCTAGCACCAGTGCACATAAGCTGTTTAATCAAGTTAATCTCTTTGTATAGAGAATATAAAAAATGCCCTGGTCCAGCTTACTGTATGGTACAGTAATCACACACATTAAATCCGTGTTTTCGGAGGTAATGCTTATAACAAGAATAGTTATTTTAGAGCCACATACATAATGTCAAACAATGTAAAGTAATGAGAAACAGAAGAATCTGTATGTCCTAGTACATTTTGGACTGAGATACCACCATGTGGTAAGGCGCTACAGTTCTAATAACATGGGCCTCCATGGACAATCTTATCATAAGGATGGAGGTTTTTCATTTCTTGAATATTTTTGGAAATATCTGGGGCCTCATTTATGAAAAGTGACACATCGCTGCGTGAAAACAGCGATGCGTCACTTTTCACTGCGCTCTCCCTGCGACACTAACGATGCGTCATATTTACAGTATGACGCATCATGTCGCAGGAGTTACAGATACGTCAGTATTTCTGACGTATCTGTAGGCGCAAAAGTGACGCATTGCTGGAGTGTGTCACAAAAGTGACGCAACTCCAGCAATGTGTACTTTCACATGGGCAAGTCCCAATTTGTTAGTGCCTGCGTCAGTCTTACGCCTGCCATGAGGCAGGCGTAAGATTTTGACGCATTAGCATCCAAGAAATGGCGCTGTGAGATCTTATAGATTTCACTGCGTCACTTCTATGACGCTTTCTTGCGTCAAAACGCCCCCCTTGCATACATTATACGTGGGGGAGGTATAATGTGGCGCAGGGGTTTACAAAGTGACGCATCTACCTAGATGAGTCACTTAGTAAATATGGTGCAACAAGGCACATTTTTTACTCTGCTGGTGTGTCACAAAAAGTGACGCACCAGCGGTGTAAAAGTGACGCACCAGCGGCGTAAAAGTGACGCAAGGGCTCATAAATGAGCCCCCTGGATTTCAGTTCTTTTAATAGGGCACTTTGAAGCGTTCTTCAATCAGCATTCAAGTCCTAGAAAGCAATATATGAATTTCAAAATCCCTCTTTACAGTCCTCAGTCAATGTTCGTAATGTGTTGGACACCTTCAGGAAGAGCCTCAAGACCTGGCTCTTCGACTGATCCGGAGCTGCAGCCCCCCCCCCCCCATCCCCAGCGCCTTGAGACCCTCACGGGTGAGTAGCGCGCTTCATAAACCCCTGATTGATTGAGAACGAATCGATATATCACACCTTTTGAATATAGCAGTTGTTTGACCCAGGTTTCTCAGCAGCCTTCTTCACAGGAACAATTCAGTGAGTTTGTGTCCAGGCAGCTGTGAAATTTGTCGAAAATGTCACGCAGCACAGCGTTTTAAATATCTCGCAACTTGGCATCCAAAATCTCAGATCCGAGGTTAGGTCCAAGGTTAGGTAATGTCTGATCACATTTTTAAACCATGATATCAACATAACCATATTGTCTAAAGAGAAGAATCACAGCATTTTAGACTAATCTTGACTGTTTTCAGCATAGGATATACAAATAATATCCTGAGCATCTTATCAGGCTAAAACGTAGCGCTACAGGGCGTCCCATAAAGTTGAATGGCACAGAACACTTAGAAATCGCAAATGTGTGATATTAAGCTCTATATACAATAAGGTATTACATTTAGACTTCAAATTTCTGAGAATTGCTTCTTCTTCTCCTCATGGTCAGGAGTCATCTCACTCCCAATCAGAGCCCATGTTAAAGGATTCTGTGCTTCTTCTCAGCCTCTGAGAATATATATACATTTACAGAGCATTTCGTCTAGTTCAAATTTCCTATGGTGTTGTGCAACAAATTGGCTCCAGAATAAAACTACCTACTGAATTAAGGAAACTGGTATTTATTTAAAACTGAGAGAACTGGCACCATGACAAGGCCAGTCACGCATAGTGCCAGGTTCAAAATTCATGATCTCAGCCAACCTCTCCCATCACACTGCCGGGCATTGCGTCTCATACCACAATAACTACTTGTTGGTGGTCATCACACACAACACGAAAACACATGCCACAAGAGGGGAAATACAAAAACATCACCCTTACAGCCACACACCCTACACAGTGTTTTTTGCTATTCTTATGGGTAAGTGTGTCAGCGGCCCTCATAGGGTTAATAAGCACCATAAAAATAATACAATACAATATAGCACAATTCAACCAAAGTACAGAAAACCATGAGGGTATTTTTCCAAGAGTTCCCAAAGAAAGGAGAGGTTGTTCACCGACAAAACAACGTGGGTTCCCAAAGCCCTTGATGCTAGCTCTGCTTCCTATGAATACCTCTTCCCATGTATACACTTTAGAACATTGGAATCTGAGTTGGATTTAGAGTGGAGCACTACTAGGCAGCCACAGAGGGGGCTGTAAAGAGGAGTAAAACCTGCATGCAACAAATGCAGTCTGTTGTCAAGGAAGGGGCAGCTAAATAACCTATGCTTACAAAGAATGCTTCTCCAGCTCTTAAATGTGCAAGCAGCCTGCAGCATATCAAGAACAAACATGACCTATAAAAGCAAACTAAAAGCACATTCCTCGCCCTGCTCAAAGTATGTACCTGAGTATGCTGTATTAAAAAGGCATCCCCTTGCTGGAGGCAGCATGGAGATACAATTTTAAAACCAAGGTGTTTGTTATATTCTTTGCCTTAGGTAGACCCTTTTAAAATACCAGTCATTGAGGTCACAGTCTCCTGATCCCAGCACATCTGAAAACCATCATGCACAGCCGCACGCATCATAGAGTGAATATTAGGATCCCAGTTATGGGGGACTGCCTGGACTTTACAGCTGAACAGCAAGTCATCTTTCCTCTAGGGGCAGTAGTAAAAAGCCAGTGCTAATGAGGCTGTAATTCACCTTCCACTAACCACGCGTCTCCGCATAGCCTGATGCCAGGAAGAAGTAGCAACCCTTGATGGTAGTTGGGTGCACACTTTGGGTCCTCTTAAAAGTCTAATGTCACATACTAAAGCAAGGCACACCTAGAGGTTACTCAAAGATCATTCAGCTCATTGTGGAAAAATGATTGTGTTAGGGAGTATCGAGGACACTGTATCGAAGGGTCACAATATCATGACCAGAATATCGTGGGACAAAATGTCAAAACGGTAAATGCACAGAGAGGGTTATCGATTTACCATTTATAACTCCACATCTACCTACCTTGAAGATATATATATATATATTTCACCCAGGTCCTATATGTGGAGTTAGGTATAGAAAATCCATACAAAAGTACCTTTTTCTCGAAATCCTGGCCATGATATTGTGATCATTCGATATTGTGTCTTCAATATCACTGACAAATTCCTGGAAAAGCAAAGTGCATCTGTAAAATTCTTTTCCATGCGATTGGAAGGACGTCTGCCCCTAAAAGCCACTCATTCTTAATTTGCTTTAATTGTAAAATTAATTCAATGAGGAAAAGTAGACCTGCTATGAAAATCGGTTACTGCAGCTCTGTCTCTAAGGCAGTACCTCAAGAAATGGTTTGACACAAGTAAGTTTCCGAAAGGTCTACACTGAAACACATTGTTTCAGAATTCATCCTAACAATAATTCATGTACAGCTTTCCACAGTGCTCTATCCAAAACGTTACAATGGCGCGTGTTTGTTCTTGGCCAGAAGTTCACAACAGGGATGTTTCAATGTCACCAGACTAAGTGAAAACTACATTGTATCGAAAGCATCAGAATTTGTAATTGCTTCAAATTCTAGAAGTCCATGCTTCCTTGTTTATGTCTTCATGGACAATGGAGTGCCGCGTTACTTGCCATTCAGAGTGGTCTGTAAAACCTATGAATTGGAATCAAGCTTCTACTGAACATTCTATTATCCTCATTTGGCCCCATTAGTTCTGAAAGGATTATGACTTTTGCTGGCTCATTGTCGTATGGGGGTGATATCTGTACCCCGCTTGCCTTCAGTGCAAACTGTGTAATCTCTACGGCCTCCAACTTTTGGTAGAGAGCAAAATCAAGGCAAGATGCATTGACTAGCCCAGGATCACACAGTTTGTTGATTGGAGAACTATCAATAGTAGACTGCAATTGGCTCCACACCTCTTGTACGAGAGAGAGAGAGAGAGAGATTGAGGAATGTGTGGTAGCTAGTGTTAGCTACTTTATACATAGCATTATATGTATTCTTAGTTCCATGTTCTTTAAACAAATTTCTTTACTTCAGGTATCCCATATCTTATTGTTGTTATCCTTTGTGTTTATTGGCTGAGCTGAATCATACTGATCGCATTCCAGGTTCTAGGCCCAATACGGTTAATATTGTTTTAAATTTTGCTTTTCACAAAGATGTGACTATAAGATACTTGTTCCTTCTTTAATGTAGTCAGTCTAGGTGAAGGCATAAAATATTGGACTGACATATATTTTTCATGTAAATATTTTACCCCTTTTAAAGTCTGATACGTTTGTATTCCTGCATAACTTGAAATGATCACATATTAAAACCCTTACATAATTTTTAGACTCCTTTAAACCAGTCTAGGTCCTGCTCCAATAGGAACAGTACAGACCGAACTGCCACAGTAGGTCCTCTCTGAACTCAATGTGAAATGAATTTGTTAAAGCCAATCAGACTTTAAAGGCTGAGTATTATCACACTGTACTAAAGTCTGGAGACAGGCATTTTGTTGTATGGAATCTAAAAGATTCCAGTAGTAGGCAAAGAGTTTAGGGTCAGCCAACCCCTCAGACAAACCCTAGGTGTAGGAGGTTTTCACTGTGATTATGCTTGTTAATCTCTCTGGGAAAAGTGTGTTTTTCAGCCAACTAAAATTTTGTGTATATTTGTAATTTTGTGATTGCATGCCCGATGATTGCATTGTCGATGATTGCATTGTAGGAAAGCTTCTGCTCCACACAATAGGCTTTTGTTGGTTCTGATGAGAAGCCTTAGGCAGTACGCGCAACAAAATTCGTTTTATTTATTTATTTATATGTTTACTTACCTGTAAAGCTCCGTAATCCATGGATTACTACCCCCCACCCTGCCCCTCCCCACGTCACCGCCCATCAGGTACTCCCACTACCTACCCCGGCTGGCTGCTGGGCTATTGAACCATTATGAAAAGCTATGTCAGATGCCCTGGGTCTGATCTATTTGTTATGACATGTGAGGCAAATGCAGTAGATCTTACATATTTAATTAGAAAAACTAGTTGCTAAAGCCAATGGGCCAATGGCTTTTGACATAAATTTGGTTTTTGTTACCCCCCTTTGATAAACCCTTCAGGTTGTGGATTTCTTAGGTTCTCTTGGGAGGGCTTGTATATTGTTTTGTCACCTGAAATGTTGTAATATTTTTCAATGTATCATTAGATGCTTGATGTTTGCCATCTGGGAAACTTCATGAGAAATACAGTAGGCCCAGGTTGGTTATGGCAACAAGCCAGCAGTAAAATATAGGCCTGATTCATTCATTGGAAAAGTGATGTCACACACCATGGGTCTGACTTTTTTTTTATGAAATGGTAAGCTAGTAACAGGCCTGACTTATTTACATTTGTACATTAAAGTCAATGGCATTACTCTGTGTTAAAGCCTGGGTACAAATATGTTTTCATCTGTAGACAGATATATTGAATATCACAGATTACATTGGAATGCAAACAGTTTAGTGTTTGGTACCCCCTCCACAACATACTGAGAGGAGTATTTGTATATTGTTTTGCCAACTGCAATGTTTGTACATATATATAATAGTATAACTGGATAACTGATGGTTTCCTTATGGGAAAAGCTATGCTTAAAATAGCAGGCCCAGAGCCAGACAGACCTTTTATTCCACATGCCATTTGGTTAGTGGGCTGGAACCCTTGGAAGTTGGTTTTAAAGTGAAGGTTTACTCCTGGTGCCTCTGTCACTTTCCCCAGCTCCCCAAGAAAAGATGCAGCAAGCACAGGAGGCTTCAAGAGAGAGAGAAAGAGGGAGAGGGAAGTTAGAGATAAAGTGACCAGGGAGGGGAAAAGGATGGATGGATTTTATGTGAAGAGATACAGGCAGTGGGACTGGTTTGAGCATTTTTTGACAGGGCTGCTTTTGGTTCCCAGCTTGGCTATCTGTAGACCGGGGCCCGCATTATAGGTAGGGTGCACTTTCCATGTTTGCACCATGGCGCACCTTAAAGCAGATGCGCTGGGTGCTAACAAGTAAAATGCGCGCTACCAGGAAGAATGCACTGCCCTCATGGCAGCCACAAACTCGCGCTGCCCCCAGGGTAGCACACTCAAAAGGAAGGCGGAGCAGCTGTTTAAAAGCTGCGCTGTGTTTCTCTGTGCAGGTGGCAGCTGCCTGCATTTTTAAAAGGAATTTGAGATCCCCTTGCAAGTAGGTGCAGCGTGTGACTGCACCCACCTGCAAGGGTCTGCGGGGTTCCTTTTTATCCCTTTAGAGGGATACATTTAGAAGCCGCCACCTTTTTGTGTTGCACTTTCAGTGCGCCTTTTAAATGCATGTTTTATCTCTGCTCCCACGTCGGTAATATGGCACAGGCGCAGAGACAAAGTGATTCCCTTATTTGCATGGGCCCTCTAATGATAGCGTTGGCACTGTATGTGCGCCAGCATTATCCATATTACAGAAGGGCTGCACAAGCATCTGAGGCCCCTTCTGTAATACCAAAGTGCCACCAGGGTGCATAAAGTGGGCGCAAATGGCCTGTGGAACCCCAGGGCACTTGTGTAATACGGCCCCCGGTAGTTGGTTATGGTGACAAGCCAACGTTAAAGGCTATCGGTCTGATTGGTTCATTGCGAAAAAGTTATGCCAGATGCCATAGGTCTGAACTGTTTTATTATGAAAAGGCAGGACAAAGGAGGAAGGCCTGACTTATTTCTTATGAAATGCATTTGTTAAAGGCAATCGGCTTTAACACTGGATTAGTATTACGCAGTGTTAACGTCTGTAGGCAGGTATTTTGTTACATGGACTTTGAAAGATTGAAAGAATGGTTTTTATGTTGACAAACCACGGGGTAGATGATTTGCAGTCTGATAATCCTTGCTGGGCCCTCTTATGTTTATTTGTATGCCTGGCTCTTGTAACCCCAAACATTCATCAAGCAATACACATACATATATATATATAATTATATACATGACATGAGCTTCTAAACACACACATTTTGGCCATGTCGGAACTTTATTACTGTGATACAATATGCTCCATATCATTGCAAGATTTCCTAAAGTAGTTCTAACCACACTAAAGTATCTCCGCCGCTATACATATTGACTACAAAACATTGCCAAAGCCTTTAGCTCTCAGAGGTTAGAACTTTTGGCTTTGCCAATGCTTGTTATTCTTCTTGTCATCATTAGGGACAGCAATTAGTGGCAGAATTATTCATGTGTACTAAAGTTTGTTCAGCGGCTGTGCTATTGTAGCTAATCGGTTCTTGTTTATACTGCCCATTTGTGGATATTATTTGAAATATTTAATAAAATTACTTTTTTGGACATTGGTTTCAAAGATTTATTTTTACTTTCCATAAATTTGTTTATCTTCAACTTGGAAGGGCTGAGGGGAATGTTTACAATTCAGGTTGTGGTGTAAAATCTAGTGATGACGCCTACGATTTGTACTAAATATGTACGAGGCAAATGAACATAAAATGAGTACTAAATATCACCATCCAGTACTAAGTACCTTTTGTGTCAATGAGTTCATCCTGTATGTCTGTCTTTACAAGTACATGTGTTGTGCTTGTGATGTAAGCCATAATGTCTGTCTTTCTCAGATCTACTTTCAGTACCAGGAGATCTGTAGTTAGAATTGTGCAACTTACTGCTGAGTGATTTGTACTAAAGTTGGAGTCAATAGTTTTTATATTTTGTTTGTGACGCATGATAGATAATCAGAAGGGTAAGGATGCTTCTATAAGAAGTTTGTAGGCCGAAGCTGTAAGCTTTCACATTTCTTGCTCTAGGGATTATTTTGATTACACAGATATGCAATTTAAGTGATTTTAAAAGATGTCACATTAAGTGCCATGTTGATCAGATTAGTCTTATTATGACTCCAAGGGATCCCAAATTGAGAGATTGGGCCAATAGGCAGTCATCAATTTGAACACTGTACACCAGAGAAATGACTGACAAAGTTCTGAATTTAGTTTACTAATCTGGGAGAAAGTGAACCCTACCAACTAAATAAAAACAATCAGATTAGGCAAAACACTTTTCTTAGAAAATCTCTTCTTAGACTCTTAAAGTTATGACACTAGCAACAAGACCATTCCCAGAACTGTGTGTCTTAAGTTCAATCAGAAAGGCAAAAAAGGCCAGCTAATAAAAAGCAAGGAAATAACAAAATGAAAGCCCCACTTCAATTCAGGAAACTAGATAAATATTCATTAAACTAAATTACACAAGTATTATTACATTTGGAATGTGGAACTGGACATATATTTAAAAAAAACTTTTTACGGTAAAAAGCATTTTTAAAAAGTAAAGTGCCACTGGGGAAAAACATTTTGTGGTTGACAGGGATCTAGTCAAGATTTCAGGCTGACCACAGTTGAGTAGAGATTAGATACACGAAGCAAATCATCCCGGTCAACGTTTTTACCTTCCAACATAGTATGGAAATAAAAATCCTTCAATAGATCAAGGTCCAAAATTGAGGCTGGTGAGGGTCCATCAAGCTTGAATATATTACCTATGTACTTCCATTGAAGCCATTGGTTTTGGCAGTAAAAGCTCAGACTGGGAGAAAGATGGATTTTGTAGTTGCCAAAGTTATTTTGTTGATAGGATACATTTGGAGCCTCATCTTAGTCAAAGACATTACCTTGGAACGTGGTCACTTTTCTGGATCTAAAAATCCAACGGGCAAGGTTGGAAGCTGTAACTGGGTAGGACTTCACTAAGTCAGATACCTTTACCGCAAAGTCCCACTGAACCAGTTTTCAGCATTAGAGAAAGCTCTGAGGGGGATGAACTTGGTTTTCTTGCCCACTGGTGGGGCAAGTTCACAGGGCAAACTTCAGCATTTTGTCCCAGTCCTTTGGAGGTGGAAAGAATTACTGAGTTCCACTTTTATCTGTCTGCTGGTCAAGTTCTTTCTGGTCAGTCCTAGTGCCCCCTGGTCCTCAGGGCAGGCCTCTAGGCACTAGATGTCCCCCCAGGCAGGACCCTTAAAGGTTCCGATCCTCTGGCTGCTAGGTCCTCTAGAGTCAGCAGTCCTCTAGAGTCCGCAGGTCTGCTTTTTGTGTCGTGGCAAATAGGAGACCAACCTATTGACTCTCGGAGAGTATTTCAACACTTTATGTACCAGTAGGAGTCCAGAGTCCATAAGTCTTCTTCTTCTTACGGCCATGGTTTGGAATCTTCTTCTTTTTTCAGGTCCTGGAAAGTTCTGACTAGGTTTTGGATATTGTGATGAGGTGCCAGCCCTACCTGGTGCACTAGTATGTAATTGGATAGTTTTTCATACCCAGTCCTCTCTACATCCTTGCACTTAGCACACGTCCTTTTTTAGTACATCTTCTAGCTTTACTGTAAAAATTCTAAGGAGCGATAAATTCAAGATGGCTGAAAGAGTCTAGAAAGAGTCTGGGAAACAATGGGATTTGATCCGGTCAGCCCTATTTAGGATCAGCAAGTCAAATGAAGAATTGTCAAGGCTGTCATTTGTTCTGCCCCTCCCCTGCTAAGGTGCCAGTTGGTGACAACATGTCTGCCTTTCTGTGTACAAAGGACAGGCTAGTGCCCTCAGGCAGGCAGAGTCAACTCCATCCAGGAGTTTGTATGGGCCTCTGGATGTGTGAGGATTGCCCGAACTGGCTTTAAGCCAGTTCTGGCTACAGTTGCCTAGAGTACATTTACACAGTTACCTTACTACTAAAGTTATCCAATATCTGACTTCACCATTAAACCAGAATCAGGGAGAAAACAACTTTGGATGACTTCTCTAGCATTTGTCCAAGTGCAGACATAAAATAAATATGTTATTCACTCCCTGGCTTGGCTTATGGAAAAGTGGCTGAACCGTCAAAGTGGAAATAGCTTTTAGTCCCTCAGTCACTGTTATGCGATGTATTTGAAATAGTTAGTGTTTCAAGTTTTATATATTAGACACCTTATATATCCAATTGAATGAAACCAGTTTTATCAAGATAGGTTTTGGGGCTGAACACAGCACTGTCCCTGAATAACTGTGTCACAGGGCGCAGAGTACTAATACCAACCAACAAAAGGTTTCAGAAAAGGGCAAAAACTTTGCAGTTACCATGCAGAAAAGGCAGATTTCCTACACATCGCTCTACGTAGCCTTGCCATTTTAAATCCAAACTCCTGCCCATGATACAAACAATTTAAAAACCCTCCTTTCTTGGATGGGCTTCCTTGCACGCTCCTTTGGAAGAAAAATAAAAAAAGATAATACATAAGTAAGCAGCCAGAATATCCTGATATACATGCAAAGGAAGTTGTGTTATTCTCTTTGGAATTATAAACATATACAGACATTGGGTTCACCGCGAAACAGAATCCTGGCAGCATTCCTAAGGTACTTAGTTAAAATTGTCAAGTCTGCCCACGTTTTATCTTTTATGTACAAGAACAAATAAACAAGCAAAGGAATTAGCTCCAACAACATATTTCGGTTGCACAAATACATTTACTTCTTAATCTTTTATCACTCGTTCCTCATCCCCCTTCTTCATATTGCGTCATCATGATTCAATAGAAATTTTGAGTGTAAAATTAAATCTCTATAAGAAAATCTGCTTAATTACTGATTCATGAGCCTTGATAAAGCGGAACAAATCCGCAAAATATGTATTGGGTAGACATAAGAAATTAATACTACAATGAAATTAAATCCTCAACATTCCTACTGTGAAATGGTGCTGATGTTCTAACTCAACAGAAAAACTGAAGGGCAAATTGGGGAAAGAACCTGTCACCTGAACTATAATATTCATAATTGTGTGTAAATGAATGATCTTTAGGTTTTATATAGATTTGGGCGGATATCCCGTCTGCCCCATTAAGGGTGAGTTGATGTAAATGGCACTCTAAATAATCAGGATTCCATGCTTTGCCACACTCTAAATAAGGCCCTTTATTCTGTATTTTTAGTATGTATTGCATGTGCACTGGGATCATCAAAACATGTGTTCCTAATTTCTCCTCCTTGCTGAACACAATAAGTTTCAAACCAGTACATTAGGAGTGCTCCTGGAACAAGTGGGTAGGACCAGCAAAGGGGCCTTTTCCTTCTAGAATAAAAGCATAATATATTTCTCAACATTTATTTTTAGCATTTTAAAAACAAATGTCTTTGTGAACATGCTCAATAACACAGACGAATTCATAGGACTTTACAGCTTTTTCTTAAAAAAGACTTTCTGTCCTTTTGAAATAATAAATCCACGATTACAGGTAGTAAGGGAATAATGCATAGGAATTGCTGCACCAGGAAGTTGTTGCACCACAGATATCACTAGTTCTTACAAGGTTGACCCTGAGAACAGGACCGGCTTTAGTGCTGGTGGCACTCAGTGCGACAATTTTGTGTGCGACCCCCCCTGACCATCTTTTTCACAGATTCTCACACTGCCACCCTCCAATAGTGCTCCTCATCTCTATAACCTCTCTCTGACATGCATTTCATTGGTTTCAAAGCGCTGGTTTGGGTTGGATTTACTGATATTGTATTTCTACCCATACAAACCCTTTTCAGCAAGGTTAAGAATAAATAATGAAAAACTGGGGTAAAAAGCATCACAACTTAGCCTATACTGTGCAATCTGCATGCAGTTCTTCATAAGTCACTGTGCTATATTAGGATTGTGACTTATGAACAGGGAGTAACAAAAGGATCCAGGGCCGGACTGGCCGTAGCGGGCACCGGGCAATCCCCCGGTGAGTCGCACGGGTGGGGGCAGGTTTTGGGCACCTGGGGGCCGTTTTTGTTACAGGGCCGTTTTTGCAGCATAGCATGTTATTGTTCCCTGAAATCTGTTGGACACGGGAAACTCTGCATTAGGTGGTTGTAAACCCATGAATTATTTCTAAACACAGCCTCCCCCTCCCCCAAAAGGTAAGCGTCAGGTGCTGCTGCACGAGTCGCACAGCCATAAAGGTTGTCCTACCTCAGAAATAGGATATATTATGCGAGGAAGAAAATGTTCTCACTGATTCCCGCATGGTATTCCCTATTCTGGTGGTGTTTATCTCAAGGACTTTTTACTTGCTTAGAGTTGTTGAAGTATTGTAAGCTGCAGTATTCCAGTGGTAATCCCATATCACTTGTAATCACAGCCGTCAGTAACCCAGTGCTTAATTTGAGCTGGTGATTGCTGGTGTGGGGCACCAGCCCTTATTTTTGGGGATTGGCACTTATTTTTCCGGATCAGATGTTAAGTGCATGCAAGAGAGGGGAAAACACACACATATTAAAGACAGAGAAAGATGGCAAAACCGTCACATAGTGAGAAAGCAGCAAGCTGCAAGCTGCAAGAGTGACCTAAAGGGACAAGGACACTGTGGTAGTGGATTAAAGTCTACCAGACTTCATATTTCATAGCTGCTAAGGTTCAGATTGCTTATGTGTGACATTTTCACAAATTTGGGTAATTATGATCGCCAGCAATCAAGCAATGAAGACGAGGGAAACACATAATTATCAGAAACTATTCCATTTGAGCAATGAGAAACTGTACCTACAGGATGTGAGCAGCGGCGGCTCCTCCGCTAATGCGGAGGAGCATTGCCCCACTGCCTCGAAGCAGAAAAAGAAAGGAAAAAAATCAAATAATAATAACTAATGCTATTATAATTTTATTTTGTTTCCTGCTTCGGCAGCTTGCGTGAGAGGAAGGGGTGGGGCTAAAGAGCAGGGGAGTAGTGGTACATCCCTCCTAAGTGCACAATGACTATTTGGTTGGTCTTCTCGGGCCGCCCAAAACAGTCATGCGCACTTTCCCTGTACTCCATGCATTACAGTCTGCATGGAGAACATGCCCACCCCTACAGCCCTGGCTGAGCACCATGTCACAGCGCTCAGACCAATCACAACCCTGCATTGCAGCGTTGTGATTGGCTGCGGGGAGCCCTGGTGCTTCCTACTTCCTTTTTCTCACAAAAAGCCAGGAAAAGGACACAGGAGAGGCAGCGGCCAGCCCGCCAGCCGGCTGGGAGGTAAGTGATTTTTTTTAAGTGATCTCCCCCGCCCCTTACCCCCACCCGCCCCCCTGCCGCTTCCAGGCAGTAGCAGTGACTGGATATGAGGCCCCAACACAGATCTCTTCTCAGTTACCTCAGCTTATATCATAAATTAATTAGAGTCAACTGTCAGCCGACTCGTGTACACCAGCCGCTGTGGACAGCACTGCATTGGGAAAGCCTCAGGGGAGTGAGGATGAGGCACACATAGGCACATTTAGGCAAGCTGTATTATTTCAAAAAGACATAAGCTCATTAGCTAAGCTGAGCAGCCATCAGCCTGGGCCATGGGTCCGGCACGCCTCACCACCCGCTACCTGTTATTTCAGTTACACCACAGTGGCTCTCAGTCATCAACCTAACTCATAACGAGTTAGGTAGCAGGTCTGAAGTTGATGATCTGATCATAACCACATGCTATACGGCAAATTTTATTAGTATAGCAATTAGGAGATTTTATACTCTGTCACTCAGGCATTTACTTCTTTGTGAGCTGGTGCTACAACAACAGGCATTTTCCGCCGTGCTGCCAACCCGCAACGGCTCATGGACTCCTGTGGGAACACCACGCCACATTATTCTGGCACACACACCGGACTGCTGCTATTGCTCTAGGCTGCAGCTGAGGAACAAATCCTAGCTGGGACTGGTCGCTGGATCAATATCGCCATGGTGCGAGCAGCGAGCTCTGCCATATTGCCAGCAGCAGGTTCAAGATGAGTCAGCCGCAAACGCTGGTGGGGTCCTGTCCCATTGCAGGATCACATTTACCACTCGGTACAATCAGCGAGCTGTTCTGCCATTGCCCACTGCAGCAGACAAAACTTTATTCATGAACTGCTGCCCACTGTAGCTTTCAGTCACAGTATGGTGCATTATAGCAGCACTCCAGTTTGACACCTGAGGAGGCGCTATAATTCGTGATTTTGCATTTCAGTGTGGTGATGTGGACCACCACACTGAAATGCATCACTCTAAACACCTGATGCGTGGTACTTGGCAGGACTGAAATTCGGCATCGCAACGTTTAATTGCACCAGTTGCCTGCTTCTGAGCTGTGCTACTGCACCGGCAGGCCCTCTTTCTTTCTCAGATTAAGGGCTGGGTACCAGTTACTGCCTCGTCTAGATTAGCGGCCCACTCATAACCAAGCCCAGTTCCGGGTGTGCCTGACTGCACATGGTATGCTTATTTTGAAAGCTCATTTCTTTGTCATTAGTATGCTTAATCGTTTTCAGGTGCTTTCAAATCCTTCATCCTCTTTGGGTATAGTGCCCTATATTTTGGAAAGATAAACTGTGGTTTTTACAAGTTTAATTTACATTTCTCATGTTATATGTCCAGCTCAAGATATTTTTAAATAACAATTATGAAAAGTGATGGGAACCTGTTCATTATATATTTATAAAACAACACTGCATGTCAGAAGATCAGTCCTCTCTAAGGATCTTTATAACCTGTAGAGTTGCAATGAATCTGATGAGGTTTATGGCGTATGATAGCAATTACATGAAACTGTTAATTCAGAATTATGCAATCTTGATACATTTATTAAGATTAAAGCTTCTGCCGCTTCATCTTGTGGAACATTGCATAGTTTGGAAAAATGTCTCTGAAGTTTCTTTTTTCATCGTTTTACAAGAGAACATTGAGCCCCTCAAACTTCCAGGAGTACTTATGTGCCAGGACTGGAACAGCCAAACTGGACAGAGCAATAGAAATGTAAGACAGTAAATTCACATGTGGTTACTAGCAGCAAACATCTTGGGGGATAATAATTCATGTGGTAGAACTAACATCCACACAGAATAATTCAATAGAAATGTAAATCATAAAATGATCTAATAGTTTGTAAAATAGTGATACAAATTCTGCAACATGATGTGTTTCCTTCACCCTCTACCAAGAGTTATGACTTTAGTAAATCACTTCAGTCAAAAAAGCAACATGTCCTACCTGAAATACCAAGTGGTAGATTATAGTGGATGGTGAGTTGTTGTCCATTTATCTAGCCTGATTAGAAACAGTGTCATAGAGGATCTCAACAAGTGCTTTTGGTAGTGACTTTTACATAATCCTATGTATTCAGGGATGGACTGGCCCTTCTACCACGCTGGCATCTTCTTGGTAGGCGGTAGGTTATTGGACGGCTTTTATAGCAGGATGGACTGCCATGACCTGGTCAAGCTTCCATCACCACATTCTAGTCACAACACCCTGCAGTGTGGGGCTGGTTTTTACATTTTTGCTGGGGCGGATTTTGGATTCCAGCTCCACCCCATGTGTATTACAGTCCAGCTGTCTCAGATACAGTCTTCCTGGATGGATCATAGAGGTGGAAGTGGTGCAGCATATCTGGGTCTACTTGGACAAGTACTTCCTACTGCTGCTTAACGTGGCCCTTCAATATTATAAGGAAGCGTTTTGTTTACAGCCATAAGTGGCACCCATCCAATATTCATGTTGTCCCAACATTTTTTGGTAGAAGATGTGCGAGCATCATTGACTATATATTCCTGTCTAGATACCTTGTTAGTTTGGGTTTGAACAGCAAAATAGTTAATTTGCTCATTGGCAATCATAATCTGCTGTTTTTTAAGGTCTCTGGATTACAGTGTTATTTGGCCAGAGGCTTCTACTTCAATGACCACTAAAAACTGCATTCAGTGTTTAGCGTGGAAATTGTCTCACCCTTAAATCTTTTTACCTAAGTTAATTAGGAGCAATTCAGAGACCTTTAAATGCCGTCTCACTGAAGAGTCCGACCATGTAGCAGTTGTTGGGTCCTCCACCGAAATAATGCACTCTAGAGGGAACTGTGCATTTCCAACCACTTTTTCGGTCCAATACTCTGAACCCTAAATGATTTGACAGAGCGTGTTTCTAATCCAATTGTAATTTGGGATGCCCTTTGGATACCAGGCCTAGGAACATAGAGGAAGTATGGAGGTGCTGGGTGAATAATATACATATCCTGCAGGTAAGGAATAAGGCAATTTGGGACAGTAACCTTTTGGCTTTAATGGAAGCCAACAATCTTAACATGGCGAAACTCTTCTGGTCAGCCATCAACCGAATTAGGAATTGCTGGTCTTCTGATTTCTCAAGCGTTTATTGCTCTAGTATTTCATTGGTTCCTTTATGAACCAATTTGTTAGAGTTGCTTCTAATGCTAGACTAACATCTGACTTGGAAGAAGTTATTGCAGCTCTCAAGGAAATTTCTGCAACTAAAGCACAAGGGCTTGATGGAGTCCCAATTGATCTATTTAATTTCAATTATGAATTAAGGGCTCCTATGCGCAATCATTTTTATTTTTGCTTGAATGTTGTTTCCTGAAATCCCTCATCGACCAGTCCACCAAAACTCTGGAGAGAGTGATATAAAATTGGGTAAGATCTTGGGATAATGATAATAACATTCTGAGCTCCTGTCAGTATTGGTTTAGAGAAGGCCTGGACATGGTGATGCAGTGTTTGAAGTTCTGTCTCCTTATTGATAAATATGAGGCTGCAAGGCACTGTCCTCTGTATCGAGGCTTCATGGACCTGTCCAGAGCATTCGATCACATAAATAGGTCCAAGCTATGGTCTCTGTTATTCCAAAAGGGGTTGGATGCCGCCTTGATTACATTTTTGCACTTTCTTAATTTACAGTTATCTGCTAGGATAAGATTTGGCTAGAATGGGGAGTGCCCTGAGTTGTTTAGTCTCCATGGAAGGGTTTGACAGAGCTGTATACTAGCGCCAATTGTATGTATTCTTTTGATAAATAATTTGAGTCAACATTTGACATCATGCAGGCAGGGTGTACTGCAGATTGACAAGCAACAGGTCCGTCTGTTACTTTATGCTGACAACGCTGTGCTGTTGGCTCATAAGCCCCAGAGCCTGTTGCACTCTGTGTCATTGTTTTCCTCCTTATGACGACCTAAGACAGGGACATCAATTATTCTAAGTCTCATGTTATGGTGTGTGGTGCAATGAGTCATTCATTGAGCCCAATTCACACTAATTCCAATGCCTTGTTAGCCGTGACCACTTTCTATGGGGGTTCGCTTAGACTCTAAGGGTTCCTGGTCTACTAATTTAGCCACCAGACGTCTTAAATTTTCTCACTCTATTGGTGCATTTCTTAACCTAACTCCCATGGTGGAGTGGGCAAACAGATTGCAGCGTCCCTTGAACTTTATAATAGACAATGTGATCCCCTTGCTATATATGGCACTGGAGTCTTGGGATAAGCTTCAGTAGCTAGCTTATCTCATCCTCACGGATGTCCACATTTTATGTTACATATATATTGAGGATCCTATTAACACCTTGCATGCTCATGACGAGCTCAGCCACGGTGCTCCTGCGCTCATGACGAGCTGAGCTCGTCATGAGCCGTGGAACTCTCACACGCGGGGATAATTCCCCTGCTGTGCTGAACGTTCCACGAAAACGGGTGTGGCCGTGATGAGCTCAGCTCGTCATGAGCACAGGAGCACTGTACCTCATGACGAGCTGAGCTCGTCATGAGCATGGGGGCGCTGCGGGAGAATTACCCCCGCAGCGAAGGGGTTAAAGTTTTTTCACTTCAGCTGTGGCTATTGAAGTAGAATAATCCCACTGCAATTCTCAATCAACAGGTGAATATGGATTGCCTTAAATGTGATTTTGGTATGTGCATTCTATGGCTCTTGTTTGTTAAATAGTGCTTTACCACTCTGGGCTGCCCATCCCTGTTTACTGCCCCTAAAAGTGTGAAAAAGTCTGATAAGATTTGGTGGATACTGGCTTTTTTTTAGGGCAGGAGGTCGAAGAGGGATGTAGTTGAACTTGCGAAGCCTTCTAATAGGCAGATAACTACTGGTGGTAATGAGCCTTATTTGTTGTACTTATCTACTCAATGGGAAAGGGCATTACTGCTGTTCAGATTGGGTAAAATTAGGAAATTGCTCTTTTTTCCACTGGGCTTTATTGGGGGGCTTGTTCCATCTTTTGTCTTGTGATGGTGCGTCTCCTCGAGCACTTTTACATTTGACCTTTTTCTTTAAATTTTATATAAAGTACACTAGGCTCTTTCTCTTACCAATTTTAAAACTCATATTGTCAGATTATGTAGACTTGCTTTACATTTTCTGCAGACGTTATGTAGCCCGACATTATGTGCTGCTTTTGGATATTTCCTTCAAGTATTGTTTCGAAGCTGAAACAGTATGTATTATTAACATTTTAATGCTTGTTTTTTTTTCTTGCTGCAACTCTTTTGATTGTATGCTTTTATGTACTTTTATGATTTGGTTTAATGTATTTTGAATTTGTATTTTGATCCTTCAGTATAACATCAGCTCAATGTTTGACCTAGGTTTCGAGTTACGTCGCAGGTATGACTCCACATTCTGTTAGGTTGTAGGACGATACTTAGGTAATGACCATCTAGCTATATCTAACAATCATTTACCAATGAGTAAGTCACAAAATTACCTTCTTCCATCATTACTTGTAGCTGCTCATATGTTGAACCCCAAGAAGTTGTGACAGTAGGGAGTTCAATGAAAAAGTCAAGCTTTCAGGTTACATTTCAAGGTGGATGCTGTCAGTAAGTCTCCCATGACCTTTTTGTCATTCCTTGTGATCTCCTAGCCCCTAACCACTCTGTCGCATTTATTCTAAAGGATGAAGCCATTAGGTAGTCCCCTACTGCGTATGGAGACAGCTGTGCGAATAACAACATTCTTAAAGCATATAAATACATTCTAAATCCTTATGGAGACCGTGAATGTCTTCCTAAAATCAGTATACCACTTGATTCCATAGCTTCATTTAGTCACATATATTTGTCTCTTTGCTTCAGGTCACCTTCCTTGGTTTTATTCTAATAAGTACATTACTGGGAGAATGTTAGTGATTCTTGCAGCAACTCGAGAGGGCAACAAGATGGATTTTCCACATCTGTATAAGATCAATGCATATGTTCACCATTAACTCTGCTACTAGACTAGGATAAATATCGTCCAGAGCCCTTGTGGGTGGCTTTTGTGGCTCTAATATAACTGTACTTCTTACTCGGAAAACATAGTTTTACATTTAAAATCGTTATTTTGAAAATCACAATTTTGTCAATCATGTTTGAATTTTTGACAAATGTGATTGGCTAATGAAAAGTATTTTTTCCACCATCTTGAATATCACAATTTAAAAAGCAAACAAAAAAACTTTTCATTCAGTGGGAAAAAATATATTTCCACAGCAATGGGAGGAGCAGGATGAAAGGTACCCAACTCTAGGGGAGTTGTAGGGGGCACTTAGAGTCCTGTAAAAAAGGGAGGGGGCAGTAAAAAATAAAAAACAATTTAACTGACCTGAAATCACAATCCCACTGTCACCATTTTAAAATGCAGGTAAATGGAACGTTTTTTGAAGAACAGTTTTTAAAAACCACAAAAAACAAAAAGTACTTCTGCTGCAAACAGCCAAAGAACATGCAAAGTCAGGGTTGGCTGCCCGTGGGGCTTTGGGTGCAGGCTTTCTGGCCAGACCTCTCTGAACAGGACCAAAAACCATGCACAGTTGGGGGTTAGCTGCCCATTATAGGATTACATCAGTTTCATATCAGAATGGGCTTGAACACCTGCCTTTTTTGACAAAGCAGGTGAAGATAGTTCTCTATAATGCAGTGAATAGCCTAATTTACTTCAAATTTCCCGTGAGGGAAAATACGCAGGACTGATTAAGTTGGCTTGATTTTGGGGGGATCCTCCACCCTTGCAATTATCAATCCCGGGGGATTCTGTGATTCCGGGTTAGGTGATTACTGTACATTTTATGATCCCAATGAGACTTGTATCTATCTTTAATGTTTCCATGGTGTTTACCACAAACTTGTAATGAGGCCCCAGAATCATTCCTTAGTATAGTTGTATCCACTCTGCCCCTTCACTCCTTGCAACTTTGCTCTGTTATATATGCTGCAGCTGTTTGAGACTTCACTAGTCCCCATTGGACTGGGCACCACTTTTGCAGAAACAACAAAAATTGAAAATATGATCTTTGGCTATAAAAAAAATATATATTAAAAATACCAAAGTCATAATACTCTCAATAGATTTGACAGTTTCACGACTCTAAATAGCCTCAACCCCAGATTCCCTACCTTTTCATGCCCATTTAGCAGACAGTGGCGGGGTGATTCCTATTTGTTCCTTATGCTGAGTTTGTTAGAAGCACACTGATCAACGTTTACTGAACATATTTTTGCATACTTACTGTATACCGTACTATACAAACGTGCTTTAGATTAGAAACAATGTATATGTTTTGTTTTCTTCATTTATAGGTGAAAAGAAAAGGGTTGTCACAGGCAATTAGCCAAGAAGAAAAAAAGAGGCAAGAGGTATGTTGCTCAATGCTGTGTTTGTAATGTTATTTCATGTCCATAATGTTCCAACAGTAGGTTAGGCGTACATGTTTGCAGGCAGTGGCGGCCTTTGGTTGGACTTCCTGGTAGACACAGACATCTTGGGACATAGACGGGTTTATATTGTCCTCAGCGCGTGCCACAGCTGTCACCTGATATCAGCTGCTGTGGAACAGGTCTGTGGAGTGATCTAATCTCAGGGGACCACGTGGTCGCGTGGGTGGGGCACTTCTCGGCTCAAAGCTCAAAAGCCAACACGCACTGCACGTCATAAGTTCTCAATTGAATGTCACGACAGGGTGTCAGGATAAAATGTCGGCACTAACAAAAATCAGCTCAAAAAATTAACGTTCACGAAATAATTTCCCACGAATGTTCTGGTGCGGTCACTCACAGTAACAAAAGTCTAAAAAATGGGAAACTCCGGTTATCTTTGAATAGGAGGTGCTGTGAGAAGATTGTTTAATTGTCTTTACCAGTGAATTACTTTATGTGGAATCCTTTCACTGATTTGTCTTTCTTAAAAAATTACAGAATTCTCTCGAACAGCATAGTAACAAGCCTTCTTGGGTCAGAAATTGCACGATTTAGAAAAAAAAAAAATCTGTGGCCTGCATGGGTGGGGCAAGGGAGGTGTAACACATTAGTGATGAGAGGAAGTACAAAAATGCAAGTATAAATATTATTGCATTTGTGGCAAGAGCGAAATCTTGAGCTAGTCTAAAAGCACTGCTGATTATACTTCAAAGCCACCTCTTTAACTTTGGACTACTTAAAAAAAATCATACTATAGTTGATTCAATGTGCAATGCACCGTGTGACCTTGATTATGATGCTATCATGGGCTGTTCATGTGACATGAATTCATTTGTATGTGCATATAATGCGCTATTAATTCATAATTCCTGTGCAAGGTAAAATGTCCCTGGACAGGTGGCTAAGTCGGATCTGCGGGTGCAGATGGTGGGCCCCGGCATGCATTTTTGGGGCCCAGCACTTAATATTCATCAACTGTTTTTGACACATTGCGAGAAGAACGCAGCAAAGAGGAAGAGAAAAATTGTAAATAAATAAATAAATAAATAACTAAGTGAAAAAGCCAGCATGGAAAGCACCTGTAAGAGTGAGAGAAAGACAGGAAGTGCAGAGAAGTCAAAGAAACGGGCATGAGGTGGAATTAAGGCGAGGCAACCCAAGAACCTTTTGGGTTTGGTAATATTTTGTTTTTTATTAGTTAAGCACTGTTTCACTGCTTACACGCTCATTGCATCGATTGGAGCAGAATTCCTGTTTGTGTTCGTTTTAAACTCTAACCATTCCTCCCCAGTCTATTGCTTCCAGGATACCTTTAAAAAAAAAACTATGTCGTAATTTGATTCCCATTAATCTTTTAATTATTGTTTTTGTCACTTAATTTCCGTCTTTCCTATAACCAATCTCTACATCACCAAAGGTTGCACTAATACTTTATTATATGGCGCACAAGGCATCAACAAAGAGATTGCCCCACCATGTTTTATGAAGTGCTCTTCAGAGCTTAGTTTTATCGCCTTTAATTTGGTCCATTAGATTTACCTAATTCTGCCACTTTCAGAATCTGGTCTCAGATACATCTGCACTGAGGCCGGAGTAAAAAAAACAATGTTTTGTACAAAACTCCTTCCATTATAGCTTTTCACAGGATTGCCCATTGTGATAAAAAGTGTTAATCTAGCGTCTGTTGGAAGTAACAATGGAGCTCGCAACAAAGCACAGACTAGTGTCACCAGCTGCAAACAGACCATAGTTGTGTGGCGTTGTTTGCCTTCCGCATTCATTTATCAGTGAAAGCGACAGTGACAGTTCCTTCTGTCTTGATCTACGTTTGTTTTATTGCTCGGTTTTTGTTCTGTTTGTCTCTTTTATAATCCTTGTTCGTCCTTTCTTAACCCCTCTGTATGCCTTGCCTTCCTGCATCCCACTCCAACTACCTTATCCTTTTGGAAGCAACCTTAGCTCAGTTAGCAGCAGCCACTGGGGCCGTCACAGGACGCATGGTGGTTTTGGCGTCAAATATGGCCCAAACAATGCAGGTCATGGACAGCGGGGATGTGCTTCTTGTCAGGAGTCTCTGTACCCAAAATGCAGTGGCGGCTCCTCTGCAATGGCGGAGGAGCGTCGCCCCACTGCCCGGTCCAGAGCCAGTAAATGAAATATAAAACAATGTCATCATTTTATTTGCCATTTTTCTGCTCTGAGCCAGCTTGTGAAGGGAGGGGCTAGGCATTGGGAGGAGGAGTGCTATGTGCACTCCTTAAGTGCTCATATGTGTTTAACCGGCCATCCCCGGCCATCCAAAACACACATGCGCACTTAGGTTTTTCCTGCCCGCTCAGACCAATCCCCGTGCTGCTCTCATGTGAGAGCAGCGCGGGGATTGCAGGGAGTCCATGACATGGCCCCAGTGCTTGCTGGGACCTAGAAGGACTATGCCAAGTAAGAGGCGGGAGGCAGCTCCAGGTAAGTTTATCTTTTAAATGTATTTTGTATTATAACCTCCCCCCCCCGACCCCCCACACCTAGCACTGAGCCTCCTGGGCACCTCCACACCCCTCCACACGCCCCCACCTCTTTATTGTGGCGGTCGCGACTGCCAAAATGCCATTGCGGGATGGGCGAAGCATAGGTTGTGAATAGGGAGTGCCTCATGGGAGCAGGAAACACCCTGTCTCTTTCCTTATCACTGCCCTGAGACATTGTGTGTGCCAACTTACCCAGCAATGAATACCTGCAATAAAGGTTTCTGGGTTGAGCTAAACGTTGGTGTTACTTATGTGTTATCTGCAGTTCTTCAGTGTGTGTGTGCAACATCATTAGAACATGTGTTGTCTGCTATTAATGTGGCCTGGAGACAGGGACAGCTGGCTATTAATGTGGATTTACCCACTTGTGAAAGTCACTGGGCTTTGGCATGTATCCCTCAAAGCCATCATAATACCTTCCTTGGTTGATTAATGGTCGCAAGGCTTAGCCAGGTTAGACCCTTTTCATTAAGAGGGAATTGCTTAAAAGGCATGGGAGATGAAAATGTCACAAATATCGGCAGATTTGGCTCATGAGGATAAGATTTGGGGAAATGTACAAAATAGGCTAAGCTAAGGTGGTGATAGGGTTAATTTTTTATGTTTTATATCGATTTATAGCTGTAAAAAAATGTGACCAGGCCTTTTCAAAGCTGATGTTGGCATGTCATTTTTTAATTAACATTTCTAAAGGATGATATGAGCTTCTCCTTTCAGTTTTGAGAGTCAAGGCATGCACTCGTGCATCAACCCTTTGTTCCCCTTGCCAGTGGCGTAGTGAGAGTGCTATAGGCCCTGGTGCAAGCAAGCAAAATGGGCCCCTGCCCACTTGGGCAATAGATTAAAGCAATACGCATGGTTCTGTAGGCCCCTGCCTGATGTCTAGTGCCACGGTAGCACCAAACCTGCAGAAACACTGGAAATTGTGCCTCCATGTTTTTTTCTCTACTCTCGGTGCTTTATAATCCACTAGGAAAGATGCTACATAGATCCACATTTGACTTTATCCCATTTGAATTCTATCAACACAGGCCATCTTTGAAGTGATTTCTTCAGAACATTCATATTTACTCAGTTTGGACATACTGATCAAGATGTTCAAGAACTCTAAAGCATTGAGTGCCACAATGACCAAGACAGAAAGCCACCATCTTTTTTCGAACATTGCTGATGTCTCAGAGGCAAGTAAAAAGTAAGTGTGCCACCATGAGTCAATGATGTTTCTGTAAAATGTGTCTTCTTCTCATGCAAACTCTGCCTTTAAGAATCTATATTCTTTTAAAGAATCCTGTGAGTTTTTGGTTGCTATAGGGCTTTGCTTAGTAGTTGAGAAGAAAGGCTATGAAGTAATTACAGGACAGTCATGGAAGAGTTCTAATATTTAACAATGATTAGACTGAAAAACATGTATAATCCAATGTGACGTCTGCAAGGCTAATGTATTCATACAATTGGTAAATTCTCAAATATCAAGGGAAACAATGCAACAGTAAATTCTGTTAAATGATGGAGATAAACGTGGGCATCTCGTTCACTGAATTTGAAAGAAACTTCCCTTAAAATGATGGTCCTCTTCTTTCAAATGCCTATGTCACTTCTGTAGTTTTGCCACACTCTCAGTTTTCCACATATTCATGCTTCATGTTTTGTGGCTTGTATTTCTGTTTAAAGAACATCACCTTTTACACCCTCATTGTGAGTGTCGTGGGAGTTACAAGCCCTATTCGCCTTTAAATGTCCCATGGGAACACGACGGTTCAGGAGTGTTACAACTAGGTAGTTCACGTGCCAAAATCACTGATTGACATACACACAGTAAATGGGTCACTAACTCAGAAATCAGGGCCAATATTTCAGATTTTCTGGTAGCACCACATTTCCCAGGGAACCTTTAGGTCCAATCGAGAATCCTACACTATTCCTCACCTCAAGAAAGTGCATAGGCTAATCGTATTTGTAGCATGGTATTTTGAGAACGGGGGAAAAATACTGGGTCAATTTGTGTCATGTTGTATGGGGGCCATGCAATGATGATATTATACGCCAGTTGTCTGTTGTTTCTTTTACAAAATGTGTTCAGACACGCTGTCTTTCGATACACATATTCTGTTACTTTCTGGTAGGTCCTGTGGTCGGTCCAACATTCTGTCGTATCACCCTTGCACACATACTCTATATCAGTTAGAGCATCATCTCTGCACTTATCCTCATCTGATGTCAATGTGACCCCCTGAAATGTTGGATGTGCTATTCTGCAGCACAAATATGAATATTTTTATTTCTCACTTATATGGAGCTTGGATATTGTCCACTACACCATCAGACATACGTTCTAATTCCAGTGTCAAATTGATGCTAAGGCCCTGGTTTAGAGTTTGATGGGTGAGTACTGCATCACAAACATGACGGATATCCCATCTGCCTTACAAGTGCTATATATCCTAATCCATGTGTAATAAGGCAGACTGGGTAGTAGTTAATGTCTGTGACAGAGTATCTGTCCGCAAAACATTAAATCAGGCCCTAAATCTAAAGCCTGTGTTTTCGGAAAAATCAAACATTTTCCAATAGAATCCACCCTCTGGCTCGTCGTCACTCTTTGCCGCCATGCCATTTGATATACAAAGTTAGATCTTGGACTCCAACGAATTAAAGCTTAGCATAAATCCTCTGCCCTTTGGTTTCACTGGCCCCTCACACCTTTCTCAAGCTCTTATTCAATTTCTCTCTTGACAGCCAGTCCTGCTCCTTTCACAAACCCGTTGCAGCAGTGCAATGGCTTCTTACACATCCAGCCCTCTACAGCACCGCTTCCATGATCCTTGCCGGTTCTCATAGCGCTACTCCTCAACCTGCTGCCACTCTTCACTCTTCTGGCATCCTTGTCGCCTCCTCAATGCTTCTCTGGGGCGTGCGACAAAGCTACCCTTTATCACAATCACAGATTTACTGCTGACCCCGCACTAACCTAGGTCCCTAGATAGCTTCTTCCAAATACTTACCTAATTTCTAATAAAATTACTGCTCTCTTTCTGTAATCCCTGCCGTGAATAACAGTATGTACCACTTGTCGTCTGTATTCTTTTTCCCAACGGGAACCGTACGCATTTATCCTAATAGTCTATCAGAAGCCTACGTTGTTGTACCAAAGTCACAGCTCACCATGTTGGCTTTATTCTCAGGTCGATACAAAAGGGGATGATGGACGGAGCGTTTGAGCAAATGAAACACTCACCCCCAGTCAACTGATCTGGGTTTAATCCATCACCATTCTTTAGCCCACTCAGCCTCCCCATTTCAGACATGGCTATATGCAAATCAGTCTGACCCTGTGCCTCATGGGAACAGTCCAGCCCGAACTGCCAAGCCATGTCTTCCATGGACCGGAAACAAGCATCCTGGGACCGGTTTCGGATTCATAATCCTCATCAGCCAGGCTATCTTGAATCCAGTGGCCAAGTGAGCAAGGGACTCACGTCTGAGCATACCCTGCCACACTTAGGGCGAACAAAGCGATACAAAAGGGGATGATGGACGGAGCGTTTGAGCAAATCAAACACTCACCCCCAGTCAACTGATCGGGGTTTAATCCATCACCATTCTTTAGCTCACTCAGCCACCCCAGTTCAGACATGGCCGTATGCAAATCAGTCTGACCCTGTGCCTCATGGGCTGAAGACGGCTGTAATGCCAGAAACCGGTCCTCGGAAGCTTGTTTCCGGTCCAGGGAAGGCATGGCTTGGCAGTTCGGGCTGGACTGTTCCCATGAGGCACAGGGTCAGACTGATTTGCATATAGCCATGTCTGAACTGGGGTGGCAGAGTGGGCTTAAGAATGGTGATGGATTAAACCCAGATCAGTTGACTGGGGGTGAGTGTTTGATTTGCTCAAACGCTCCGTCCATCATCCCCTTTTGTTTCGCTTTGTTCGCCCTAAGTTGGCAGGCTATGCTCAGACGTGAGTCCCTTGCTCACTTTGCCACTGGATTCAAGCAAGCCGGGCTGAAGACGGCTGTAATGCCAGAAAACGGTCCTCTGAAGCTTGTTTCCGGTCCAGGGAAGGCATGGCTTGGCAGTTCGGGCTGGACTGTTCCCATGAGGCACAGGGTCAGACTGATTTGCATATAGCCATGTCTGAACTGGGGTGGCTGAGTGGGCTAAAGAATGGTGATGGATTAAACCCAGATCAGTTAACTGGGGGTGAGTGTTTGATTTGCTCAAACGCTCCGTCCATTATCCCCTTTTGTTTCGCTTTGTTCGCCCTAAGTTGGCAGGGTATGCTCAGACGTGAGTCCCTTGCTCACTTGGCCACTGGATTCAAGATATCCTGGCTGATGAGGATTATGAATCCGAAACCGGTCCCAGGATGCTTGTTTCCGGTCATGGGAAGACATGGCTTGGCAGTTCGGGCTGGACTGTTCCCATGAGGCACAGGGTCAGACTGATTTGCATATAGCCATGTCTGAACTGGGGTGGCTGAGTGGGCTAAAGAATGGTGATGGATTAAACCCAGATTAGTGTACTGGGGGTGAGTGTTTGATTTGCTCAAACGCTCCGTCCATCATCCCCTTTTGTTTCGCTTTGTTCGCCCTAAGTTGGCAGGGTATGCTCAGACGTGAGTCCCTTGCTCACTTGGCCACTGGATTCAAGATAGCCTGGCTGATGAGGATTATGAATCCGAAACCGGTCCCAGGATGCTTGTTTCCGTTCCAGGGAAGACATGGCTTGGCAGTTCGGGATGGACTGTTCCCATGAGGCACAGGGTCAGACTGATTTGCATATAGCCATGTCTGAACTGGGGTGGCTGAGTGGGCTAAAGAATGGTGATGGATTAAACCCAGATCAGTTGACTGGGGGTGAGTGTTTGATTTGCTCAAACGCTCCGTCCATCATCCCCTTTTGTTTCGCTTTGTTCGCCCTAAGTTGGCAGGGTATGCTCAGACGTGAGTCCCTTGCTCACTTGGCCACTGGATTCAAGATAGCCTGGCTGATGAGGATTATGAATCTGAAACCGTCCCAGGATGCTTGTTTCCGGTCCAGGGAAGACATGGCTTGGCAGTTCGGGCTGGACTGTTCCCATGAGGCACAGGGTCAGACTGATTTGCATATAGCCATGTCTGAACTGGGGTGGCTGAGTGGGCTAAAGAATGGTGATGGATTAAACCCAGATCAGTTGACTGGGGGTGAGTGTTTGATTTGCTCAAACGCTCCGTCCATCATCCCCTTTTGTTTCGCTTTGTTCTCCCTAAGTTGGCAGGGTATGCTCAGACGTGAGTCCCTTGCTCACTTTGCCACTGGATTCAAGCAAGCCGGGCTGAAGACGGCTGTAATGCCAGAAAACGGTCCTCGGAAGCTTGTTTCCGGTCCAGGGAAGGCATGGCTTGGCAGTTCGGGCTAGACTGTTCCCATGAGGCACAGGGTCAGACTGATTTGCATATAGCCATGTCTGAACTGGGGTGGCTGAGTGGGCTAAAGAATGGTGATGGATTAAACCAAGATCAGTTAACTGGGGGTGAGTGTTTGATTTGCTCAAACGCTCCGTCCATCATCCCCTTTTGTTTCGCTTTGTTCGCCCTAAATTGGCAGGGTAAACTCAGACGTGAGCCCCTTGCTCACTTGGCCACTGGATTCAAGATAGCCTGGCTGATGAGGATTTTGAATCCGAAACCGGTCCCAGGATGCTTGTTTCCGGTCCAGGGAAGACATGGCTTGGCAGTTCGGGCTGGACTGTTCCCATGAGGCACAGGGTCAGACTGATTTGCTAATAGCCATGTCTGAACTGGGGTGGCTGAGTGGGCTAAAGAATGGTGATGGATTAAACCCAGATTAGTGAACTGGGGGTGAGTGTTTGATTTGCTCAAACGCTCCGTCCATCATCCCCTTTTGTTTCGCTTTGTTCGCCCTAAGTTGGCAGGGTATGCTCAGACGTGAGTCCCTTGCTCACTTGGCCACTGGATTCAAGATAGCCTGGCTGATGAGGATTATGAATCCGAAACCGGTCCCAGGATGCTTGTTTCCGTTCCAGGGAAGACATGGCTTGGCAGTTCGGGCTGGACTGTTCCCATGAGGCACAGGGTCAGACTGATTTGCATATAGCCATGTCTGAACTGGGGTGGCTGAGTGGGCTAAAGAATGGTGATGGATTAAACCCAGATCAGTTGACTGGGGGTGAGTGTTTGATTTGCTCAAACGCTCCGTCCATCATCCCCTTTTGTTTCGCTTTGTTCGCCCTAAGTTGGCAGGGTATGCTCAGACGTGAGTCCCTTGCTCACTTGGCCACTGGATTCAAGATAGCCTGGCTGATGAGGATTATGAATCCGAAACCGGTCCCAGGATGCTTGTTTCCGGTCCAGGGAAGACATGGCTTGGCAGTTCGGGCTGGACTGTTCCCATGAGGCACAGGGTCAGACTGATTTGCATATAGCCATGTCTGAACTGGGGTGGCTGAGTGGGCTAAAGAATGGTGATGGATTAAACCCAGATCAGTTGACTGGGGGTGAGTGTTTGATTTGCTCAAATGCTCCGTCCATCATCCCCTTTTGTTTCGCTTTGTTCGCCCTAAGTTGGCAGGGTATGCTCAGACGTGAGTCCCTTGCTCACTTGGCCACTGGATTCAAGATAGCCTGGCTGATGAGGATTATGAATCCGAAACCGGTCCCAGGATGCTTGTTTCCGGTCCAGGGAAGACATGGCTTCGCAGTTCGGGCTGGACTGTTCCCATGAGGCACAGGGTCAGACTGATTTGCATATAGCCATGTCTGAACTGGGGTGGCTGAGTGGGCTAAAGAATGGTGATGGATTAAACCCAGATCAGTTGACTGGGGGTGAGTGTTTGATTTGCTCAAACGCTCCGTCCATCATCCCCTTTTGTTTCGCTTTGTTCGCCCTAAATTGGCAGGGTATGCTCAGACGTGAGTCCCTTGCTCACTTGGCCACTGGAGTCAAGATAGCCTGGCTGATGAGGGTGATGAATCCGAAACCGGTCCCAGGATGCTTGTTTCCGGTCCAGGGAAGACATGGCTTGGCAGTTCGGGCTGGACTGTTCCCATGAGGCACAGGGTCAGACTGATTTGCATATAGCCATGTCTGAACTGGGGTGGCTGAGTGGGCTAAAGAATGGTGATGGATTAAACCCAGATCAGTTGACTGGGGGTGAGTGTTCGATTTGCTCAAACGCTCCGTCCATCATCCCCTTTTGTTTCGCTTTGTTCGCCCTAAGTTGGCAGGGTATGCTCAGACGTGAGTCCCTTGCTCACTTGGCCACTGGATTCAAGATAGCCTGGCTGATGAGGATTATGAATCCGAAACCGGTCCCAGGATGCTTGTTTCCGTTCCAGGGAAGACATGGCTTGGCAGTTCGGGCTGGACTGTTCCCATGAGGCACAGGGTCAGACTGATTTCCATATAGCCATGTCTGAACTGGGGTGGCTGAGTGGGCTAAAGAATGGTGATGGATTAAACCCAGATCAGTTGACTGGGGGTGAGTGTTTGATTTGCTCAAACGCTCCGTCCATCATCCCCTTTTGTTTCGCTTTGTTCGCCCTAAGTTGGCAGGGTATGCTCAGACGTGAGTCCCTTGCTCACTTGGCCACTGGATTCAAGATAGCCTGGCTGATGAGGATTATGAATCCGAAACCGGTCCCAGGATGCTTTTTTCCGGTCCAGGGAAGACATGGCTTG
Source organism: Lissotriton helveticus (assembly GCF_964261635.1). Lineage (NCBI taxonomy): Eukaryota > Metazoa > Chordata > Amphibia > Caudata > Salamandridae > Lissotriton > Lissotriton helveticus. The sequence goes on along the minus strand of NC_136072.1, from coordinate 230,522,122 downwards.
GCAGTTCGGGCTGGACTGTTCCCATGAGGCACAGGGTCAGACTGATTTGCATATAGCCATGTCTGAACTGGGGTGGCTGAGTGGGCTAAAGAATGGTGATGGATTAAACCCAGATCAGTTGACTGGGGGTGAGTGTTTGATTTGCTCAAATGCTCCGTCCATCATCCCCTTTTGTTTCGCTTTGTTCGCCCTAAGTTGGCAGGGTATGCGCAGACGTGAGTCCCTTGCTCACTTGGCCACTGGATTCAAGATAGCCTGGCTGATGAGGATTATGAATCCGAAACCGGTCCCAGGATGCTTGTTTCCGGTCCAGGGAAGACATGGCTTGGCAGTTCGGGCTGGACTGTTCCCAAGAGGCACAGGGTCAGACTGATTTGCATATAGCCATGTCTGAACTGGGGTGGCTGAGTGGGCTAAAGAATGGTGATGGATTAAACCCAGATCAGTTGACTGGGGGTGAGTGTTTGATTTGCTCAAACGCTTCGTCCATCATCCCCTTTTGTTTCGCTTTCTTCTCAGGTCTACAAAACGCTGCCCTAAAACTCCTAAGCGGCCATATGCTGATCTCCTGTGACAGCTGCAATCACTGCTCCTCAAACCAATCCCCACAATGACATGGGTATTGGGCCCCACAAATATGTTAATATTTGGGTCAGGATCTCTCTTGATAGAGGTGAATTTGACTGTACGGTTCCACATGTACTTTGCCATAGTCTGACATGACCTCCAGCCCTTAAGTCAAAAGCAAATTTTAGTCCTAATCCGGTCTCCTTGATCATTACATTTAAATGAGTAGCATGTATACATTGTAGGTTTTGTCAGATCATGCGCTTCCATACGTATGTCAACACAGTGATCATCAGTAGTTTGTATAGGTGTGTGAGAAGTTCTTAGTGGTGACAGGAACAGATCCACCTGAAAAAGATAGGGGGAAGAGGAAGGGGAACGGGAAAGGCAAAGGGAAGAGAAAAGGGGAAGAGCAAGGGAAAGGGAAGCGTAAGCAAAAGGGGAATGTAAAGGGCAAGGAACAAAGGATAAGGGAACAAAGGATAAGGGACCAACGGGAAAGGGAACATAGGGAAAGGGAACACAGGGAAAGGGAACAAAGGTAGCGGGAAAGGGAACAGAAGGGAAAGGGAAAAGGAAAAGAAGGGCAAGGGAAAAGAAGGGAAATGGGGGGATGGGAAAGAAGAGAAACGGGGGGATGGGAAAAGAAGGGAAACAGGAGGGATGTGAGGGGATAGGGGAGCAGAGGAGATGACAAGCATCCATCAAGAAACACTTGTTTCAGTGAGGCTTCTTGTATTACCATTTAGACTAAAAACAATATTCACAATTCTACCTCAAGTCAAGTCAAGTCAAATAACTTTATTCGGTTATTAAAAATAACAACCATAAAAGCATATTACATTAAGCATACATTGACTCGTATTTACAAGAATTTTTTTTTTTTAAAACAACATGAATCGAAATTGTTACACATATACGGACTCATATTTACAGGATTTTTTTTTTTTTTAAAACAACATTGATCAAAAAGGTTACAAGCAGAACATACTCACGGAATATTAAAGAATTTTTATAGAAATATAAAAAAAAATTTTTATTGTTAGCTAAAAATATATCTGACTATCAGTAGCACTATTACCCCTCCATACTTTTCCTGAATTTGAGAGCTAATTTTTTAAAAAAACTACATACAAATAAGGTGCAATCGCAACTTAACAACAATTCTACCTGCTCTGCCTGTTTGGTTTAAACTCAGCAGTTGTTTTACAGTTTCATTTATAAAAGAAATATAATTACATTAAGCTCAAAGGCGTTACATTTGCCTGGGAGTGGGGTGTTTGTTTTTTCTGGATTGTTCTGCAAGTTGTGGGAAATATGAACAAAATAACTTAAATGCAGAGCGTTTTCTGAAATGTATCATTCAAAACCTTTTTTGTAAGTCCTGGCTGCAAGTGTGGCTGAAGCAGAGGCTCGTGAATACTCTTTGATGGAAATGAAAACAGGGCCCACAGAAAGAACAACGAGTTACTTAGGGCAGGCCTTTGCTGTAGTTCCGTCCGACGGTGGAGAGTGGGTGGTGTGCTTGTGATTGTTAGCTGCAGGGAAAGAGATACTCATTGTCTTCTGTTCTTCAGAAAGTGAACAGATCTGGACGCGAAAGACATCACATGTATGAGACATGACATCTGAACGTAAACTATTAAGCAAATGTTCATCTAGACGCTTTCTGTGACTGGGTACTAAACTTGAACGAAGCCAGATGTTGCCAAAGCTGGTATAACGTGTAAAACCTGTTGCAAAGCGCTAAATAACAACAATTTGTAAATTAGCAATTAAAATGTTCTCAACAGTGTTAGATCAACTTAGGCTAATACTTTCGAAAAGTTTAATTAACTAATTATTAATTGGCTTCTTTGGCCCCTGGTGCAAGAAATATGAAATAACATCCTCGTCACAAAATCTGCTTCTGTGGATAGTGCTCTGACAGAGAGTTTGGCAGAGGAATGTAGAACTGGGCTGCTAGAATGTCATACCATCTAGCATCCAGAGCACCCATGCCAGTCGTAACTGGGACAGGAGTGGGGCCTTCTTCTCCCACGCCCTCTCTCTCTAAGGTTAATGTAAGAAGCAAGCACCAGGCCGCACGGCACAGTCACATATACTTGTGTGTGTCTCTGTCCCTCAACCGGTCCATGTTGCAAACGCCAGCCTTCTGGAGCCCCACCATAGCATGGGAGAAAGAATGAGCAGCAGAAATGAACTTGAACTGGTACTGCACATGGTGTGCCTGTCCTTGTGTGAGAGAGAGCTTGCACCGTGGCGGTCTGTGGTGTCATTCTTCTGTGAAGGGAGTTTGCACTGCTGCTGCAACATGCAGTATCTGTTCCTTTTTGTTTTCTGGAAGTGTGCACTTCTGCTACCTCCTTTGCACTTGGGCAGCAGGCCTTTGTGGGTGAACGGCAGGGCAGGCCATTGTGGGCGAACGGCGGGGCAGGCCATTGTGGGCGAACGGCGGGGCAGGCCATTGTGGGCGAACAGCAGGGCAGCCCATTGTGGGCAAACGGCAGGTAGGCCATTGTGGGCGAATGGCAGGGCAGGCCATTGTGGGCGAATGGAAAGGCAGGCCATTGTGGGCGAATGACAGGGCAGCCCATTGTGGGAGAATGGTAGGGCAGGCCATTGTGGGCAAACGGCAGGGCAGGCAATTGTGGGCGAACGACAGGGCAAGCCATTGTGGGCGAACGGCAGGGCAGGCTATTGTGGGCAAGCGGCAAGGCAGGCCATTGTGAGCTAACAACAGGGCAGGCCATTGTGGGCGAATGGCAGGGCAGGCCATTGTGGGCGAATGGCAGGGCAGGCTATTGTGGGCGAACGGCAGGACAGGCCATTGTGGGCGAACGGCAGGGCAGGCTATTGTGGGCAAGCAGCAGGGCAGGCCATTGTGAGCTAACAGGGCAGGCCATTGTGGGCAAACGACAGGGCAGGCCATTGTGGGCGAATTGCAGGGCAGGCCATTGTGGGCAAATGGCAGGGCAGGCCATTGTGGGCGAATGGCAGGGCAGGCTATTGTGGGCAAGCGGCAGGTAGGCCATTGTGAGCTAAGGGCAGGCCATTGTGGGCGAAAGGCAGGGCAGGCCATTGTGGGCAAATGGTAGGGCAGGCCTTTGTGGGCGAGCGGCAGGGCAGGCCATTGTGGGCGAACGGCAGGGCAGGCCCTTGTTGGCGAATGGCAGGGCCCGCCATTGTGGGTGAACACTAATAGCAGGGCAGGCCATTGTGGGCGAACGGCATGGCAGGCCATTGTGGGCGAACGGTGGGGCAGGCCATTGTGAGCTAACGGCAGGGCAGGCTATTGTGGGTGAACAGCAGGGCAGGCCATTGTGGTCGATTGGCAGGATAGGCCACTGTTGGTGAAAGGCAGGGCAGGCCATTATGAGGGAATGGCACGGTAGGCCTTTGTGGGTGAATGGCAGGGCTGTGGCAGAGATCAGCATGGTGGTGCAAGCCCCCTGCACATTCATTCGGTGGAGCCCAAACCTATTGGGAAACCCCATGGTTCCTCATCACTTTACTATACTTAGTACTTAGGGGAATGCATAAAACATAGAGGGTAATATTTCCTTCCATATTAGATCATAAAATGCAACCCAATTCTTGTTTGGAGTGGCCTGGAGGAGGTCGATATACCACTACTTGATTTGCGGTATCCCTCCCTCCACTGTAGCCTTCAGATTGGCAGCTGAGAGTTGTGTGGTGGTGGTTTGCTGGAGGAAAAAATTATTTCCTCCCTCGTTCATGGTCTAAATAGAGGGTCTAGAACCTGGTTCACTTTCTGTACCTGCACCGATGAACCTCAAATCAGGGATAAGAGGACAATTTAAACCATATCAGGGAGCAACCAGAAGTAGCACCTCATACCCTCTTTATCCCTAATTAAAACTCATGTCTTTTCGATCTTCACTTACATTAGATATTTTTAGCTGTAACCTTATTAAGTTCCCATGTGATTTTAAAGGCTCCTTTAGAATAAAGGTAAATTAGCGCTTCAGGACATTAATTCCTAGCCAAAACAGATTTGAAAAGCTGTAAAGTAGGGAAATTTCTGCCATGAAAACAATTAGCGGAAACATCAGATAGAAACATGATGATGCTGGCTTGAGTGGGATATAAACAATGCTTCCGATTTAGGCTGTAATGTTTTTGCTTAACACCTATTTGCTTTATCTAATTAAACTAAATATTCCTGCTGAGGAAGTAGTTTGCCCAGTGTGGTGCAATATTTTTTATAAAGAGCAATGTCATAACTAGAACCCAGGTATTTAGGATTTCAAAATCAGCAACTCAGCCACTCGGCCATATCGACTTCTCCAATGTATGCTGTTAAAGGGACACAGGCTACTTTTTTAGTGTTGATTGTAGAGACACTTGGACATTCCATGTCTTAGTAACAATATGCTCAAAATATATTCTATTCTATTCAATTCTATTATATCATATCATATCATATCATATCATATCATATCAAATATTATATTATATTATATTATATTATATTATATTATATTATATTATAATATATTATATTATATCACTGATATGTGTACCTCTTTGGAGATCATATGATATTAGCATTTCCTATTTTGGCTACAACAAAATTATTTCCACTACATTGTTAAACTTCAAAATGGAGGGGGTCGATTTGGGTGCCATTGGTTTCTCTGGAAAAAGTCAAGCTACCTTAGTCTTGAGCAATTGCATAAAACATAGAAGTTAATATTTACTAGAAGGGGGAACCTCTTTTGACCAGGTTTTCATACCTGCTCTGTTTCAGTTTAATACTTTGTTACCTTGTGTCTTCCGTGAGCCTTTGAACTGACTGTATGTGCTTGGTGTGCACCTGAATGTTGTTAGTTTAGGTCCTTCATGGTATAGACCACTGACAGAACTTATAGAAAAAGCATGGCTTTTTCCAGATTGAGTTTGCCATGCCTGAAAAAACACTTCTTTTTTTGTTATTCTCTGTCCATCCCTACCTTAGGTATATATGTGCAGATTACAAATCTAAAGATAATATGCCAAGATTCACAAACTCGTAAATCACCACCCTAGTCACATGTGAGATTTCTGAGATATGGGCCTTTATATGCATTTCCCAATAGTAAACTTTGAAGCAATATGCAGGTTTCCTTACTGTTGGCAAGGTTGTGTGACATGTTTTATTTCGCCACGTGGAGTTGTATTCACAGTAAAACTCCACATTGCTGAAAGGCAGTGGACTGTGCAAAAGACCATTCTATTTTTTCTATCATGGTAAAACATTTTACCCTTTAGAAAAGCCTCTTCCCCTACACCTCCAAAAAGAGTTGGGGTGTTCTGTTCCTGTTCTTGCTCTGGAAGAGGAGTCACTCCATGTGTTTGCTGGAGCAAATACATCTCTGACCATTTCCAAGGTAGGAAAAGCTCAGACAGGAGTTTGTGAATGCTAACAAATTCATATGTTTGGGAGCGTTCACAAACTCCTCTGGCAACTCACTCTTTGATCTACTCACTGCCACCACACCCTCTCATGGACACTGCAACTGTGACCACAGCTTGCTCGTTGTGACCCACGGTACTGTCTATGCAACCCCTAGCCTCAGAAGTGGCAAAAACAGTGCCAGGAACACAGTGGAACCTCCTCCATACTGAATAATACTATATAATTCACTCTAAGTGTCACACAAAAATGGAGTACCGTTACTTGGAATGGGACTGTAGCATATGAGAGGGGAACAAGCATAAAAAAATTCTGACCCTGACATACTGAGGTAATTTTTGACATAAAGATCACCCATGGTATATGGATGGCATTAATGGGAAAGTTCTAACTCTCGTATCTTGAATGTCATTTTTGGTTAAAAGAGCACCCATGACAAAATGCTGGCCCTGGCACAATGAATATCATTTTTGCATGGGGGCACACATTGCACATTTTGAAAAATCGGGGTCACCTCCTGGGGAGTGTCTGCTTTCATTGGCTGAATATTGAAGTAGTGTCCCTTCCGAGCCTGCGGCTTTAAAACAAGTTTATGTGAACATTGTGCTTCAAACTGCACTAATTGATCACATTTTTAAAAACGAATTTTCTGTGGCAATCCCAACCCCCCCCCCTGCCAAGCCCTCTTAGAACAGGTCTGGCTACTTGCTTCACTTGCTTGCAACAATTCAGTGTTAGTGTTAAGCCCCAGAACCTTTAGAGATCATGTGAGCACACTGATTTAGGGTCTATCTAAAATACACATGTATATGTTATTTTGTTATATGAATAATGCAGTTATTATGGATCTTCAGCAATGTCACTTATTGTTATGCTGTTAGGGTTACGATCATGTGATATGTCCTCCTTGGAAATTCAGAGTCTAAGGTCATATGATGTCACTACCTGTGATATCATGAAGGTCAAAGGTGGCACAATGTCACTTCCACAATACCTGCCATTTTGGTGAATCCACGTCCATGCACCATGGTTAGAGATTACTATTGCTTAATTTGACGCAGGTGTGGCATACAATTAGATGGTATTAAAACCGTTCGTACCCTTCATGTATGCTTTATTTTCCTACTCTACGGGCTTAAGTGGACCCATTTTCAGCATAAACATGGGCCTTTGGCCATGAAGGACTTTGCAAATGTGGCCCAAAGGCTCTTAGCTGCTTTATAATAATTCATTATGTAATAAATGAATAATGCATCAAATTAAATACAAATAAGCACTTGGAGGTAGTTCTAAAGAACCCGAATACCTTAATTCTCTCTGACAGAACCAGCTCTGACTGGAAGTCAGCAAAGCATTTAACTACTAGCTGTACAATATTCCCATCACCTTATTATACTTGCATCCTAAGGGACCAGATTCTGTGCTTAGAATACATAACTCCATAAGCTTACATTAAATTCATATCTAAATAAAGGATCATATTTCTCACTTCCTGTATCCTGTGCAGTGCCTGGATAAAAACCGCAGGACAGGAAATACCAAAGTAAGAGTGTCATTCCATTGAAACTTTATTTTTGGTTGATGGAAATTGTGGCCACAACTGATTAATGAAGTAACAATGATTTTCCATTTCTGTGTTTTTTGTATTACATGTCTGAATGCCAAGATATTTCACTGACATAAATTATGCGACTTGGGTATGATTATTTAAAACTAGGATTTTTTTTACTGAAAAAAGATATATTTTTACATTAGAATAAAATGTTGCGTGAATGGCACCCGAGCAAATCCATATGCGTGCAGTCAATGCAAATGTACATTTTTTACCACATTAGGGAATAAAGGTTTGATTATTTTCCTTCAGTGATGCACAGTGCCGATTTAGTTCATGAAATGCACTGATAGCATTCTTTTAATATTATAAAAGAAGAATTGACAAAGCCAATACTTTTGTCTTTGGCATAGTGTAAGGATTTTAGTGTTGCATACCACAGCCCAGATTTAAGAAGGTGTGTGCAATGGCAGCTGCACTGAAATAAAAGTGGGGTGAGCCGGGCAGCACAGGGTCAGCAAAGCGGGAGAAAAAGAAGAAACAAAATAAAATACGACTTACTTGGCGGCCGCAGCTTCGGTTGTCTTCTGTTCCGCTGGACTTGCGGCACTCTATGCACAGGCTCCCAGACTCCTTACACCAATCCAGAGACTGCTCTCATGCTGTTAATGCGCAGCATGAGAGAAGCGCCCGGGATTGGTCTCTGTGGTCTGGTTTGACGCTCAGTCAGGCCCTGGGAGCCTGTGTCAGTTCTCCACCCGGCTGTACAGCACAACTCGGTTGGAGAGATCAAAGTGTGCATGTCGGTTTGGCCGTCCTAAGTTGCGCACTTGCAGCAGTGCCCACCACTCCTCCTCCCTGGGGCTGTCCATTAGGATGGCCCAGGTCTGCCCCGTTATAGACACGGCTCAGCGAGGAAAATAAAATGATAATATGCTGTTTTATTATCATTTTAATTTCCATGTTTTTACTGCTGAGAGAGTAGTGGGGCGACGATCCTCTGCATTAACGGAGGAGCCGCCGCTGGCTGTGCACTGTCACAAAGTGAGGCAAAGTGATGCATTGGAAGGGTACACTTTCTCAGTGCAAAAGGTTATTTATTCTGCTTTGCATCGCTTTACGTCAAAGGGAGCATTGCTTGTGCAGATCATCATAAACACCCAAAGGTTTTCACACAAAGCACAATGTAGTAAGAGAGCCTGTCCAGTTTTTGTGTCAAAAAAGAAAGCCTCCTTGAAGCAGGAGCTAACCAGTGGAATTTTCTTTTTTCATTTCACAAAAAACCCAATTCACTGCATCTCTTCTGAAGTGCACCGTACATATCCAATGCGAGTAATCCTTCTTAAATGTGCGTAGCCCCTAGGCGATTGTACTGGAAAGGTGCTCTTCCAGTACAAATCTTATGCTACGGAGTGCCTTTTCACCCCTGCACCAAGGTGTGAGGCAGTTTGTCGAGCAAGGCAACATAATTAGAGCACCAACACTGGAGATGACCGGAGCAGCAGGCAAATCTCAGTTGTTATGGTTTTGCAATATGTTTTCTCCTTCTACAACGTAGTGCAGCAAATTTAGTTTCTGCAGCGCATTGCATGAAAAAATTGTAATTTTAGCACATACGACCTTGGATTGCACCAGCAAATTGTCCCTACCAGGGCAGTGTGGGGAACAGCGTTTACAACGCAACTTTTACAACGAAGTACCTTTACGACGCAACCATTACAACGCAACTTTTACAACGACTTGCGCTGGGGGCGCTCTAGGATAAGGAATAGTTTTAATTTACTATCCAACACCTTCCCTACTATCCACGGGGACTGGATTTGGAATAGTAAATTAAACTATTCACTATCCAGCGCCCCCCAACGTAAGTCGTTGTAATGACTTGCGTTGTAAAACTTGCGTCGTAAAGGCATGCGTTGTAAAAGCATGCGTTGTAACAACGTACATCCGGGCAGTGTTGTTGCCTCTAAACCTGCCATGAATGCAATCTTTATATGTTGATGAAAGGATGGTGCAACACAAACTTGCAATCAAAACAAATTGACCTCAGGCTGCTCTAGGGCAGTGTGACCGGTGGCGCCACTCTGAGCGCTGAATTTGGGAGGAGCAGTGTTTTCGAGTATTTTATGATTTTAAAACGCTGCTGCCTTCCTTGCCTCCAGCTATTTTCAAGGCAGCAATACAATTGCCAAAATAACTCTGGTGATTAATGCTCCTGGAGAGAGATCGGAGTTTTGTCTAGTGGCAGTTTTGATTTATTATAAGGTAGTGCAGATAGTTAATATGCCTGCTTCAAAGCAGGTGCACCACGCAGATCACAAAGTGCATATAATGTTGCTAGTTCAGTGGGTTACTGCTTTTTCCAGATGTATCCTTTTGTTACTTGCAGTTAATAGGTTAAAATCCTAATATAGAACAGTTGCTATTAACTGTCCTCAGGGAGTGTCATGCAAACTGTAAGGTATAGGTAAGAGATTTAGGATGTTTCCCCCAGTCTTTCTTTATCCTAATGTTGTTGAAAAGGTTAATTTGGGTGGAAATCAATTCTTGTTAGTAATGACAACCCCCATCCATGGTGTTACGTCTTACATTCTTAGTTTATGCTTCTCCAGACCAAGCACTCTTAAGCTATACTGCCTACCATTATGGATGACATGTGACTCCTAAACCTTGTAGTCCTCTCTCGCACGTAACATTTACTATACACTTATTTACACACGTAAGATTCATTGTCCGTGTGTGTGTGATGTAAAGTGCTCTGACACCCTACACTAGTATGAGTGGCATTATAAAACAAAAGAAATGCATGTGAGAGAGAGTGGTTATGGAGACGTAAAGGGCACTGTTAAAGGGTGGTTATGGGGAATTCCATGGAGAAGATCATTGGGAGGCACCAACAAACATGGTTGCACGGGCCGCTACCAGTGCTAAAGGTGACCCTGAATGGCCTGTGGGAATTTTATTTATCTGAAAGTTTTATGAAGCACAGACTAGGCTCAACAACAGCAGCAAAGTGCTGGCTTCAGTAAATAATGGAACAGTGGGGACAACCTACTCACAGGTAGACAAAAGCAGACAATTGTGTAAGTAAAGTACATCTTGATGAGATGGGCATGTCACAGAAGTAATGGATGGAGAGAGCAGGTTTATAGATATATGATATATGTGTTAAAAAAATATGCTGGGCCCGATTCACAAATCCACTCCACTGCATCCCGTGCTAAATTTACAATAGTGCTCCTTCTGCATCCTCCACGGAAGTGGGTGATGTCCCCCGGGCACGGGATCAGTCCTTACCAAAAGGTTTCCACGTTTAAATGATAAATAAACGTACTTTATTTCAAATGTTCTTTACCCTTGTGTTAATCTTCACACATGTTTTATTCATGGGACTTAAATTCCCAAAATGCTTCATTCCTGGTGCTCAGTTTAACATTCTTTAAGGCTTTTTATTCCCAATGCATTTCGGCCTGTGGCCTTCATCAAGGGGATTATCGTTAGTGTTTCGTATCTCGATTATGGCACATGTGTGCCGCGTCCTTCTACGCGGGACCTGCGCAGAGGGTGATTCTCTGGAGCACGGAACAACAATACAACCCAGTTAAAACTCAGCAGTGCACGCGCTGACACATAGAAATTTACAATAGTGCTCAGAAGGTGGGGAGATCTGTATTACTCTCTGGAAATCAGCTTCTAACTCAGCTTCATTAGGGGTGGTCAGGGTTGTTGGAAAACCCACGCAAGTAAGTGGCACTCGAAGAGCAATCAATTGAAACCTGTGAAACAGCAGCGAATATAACCAGAAAAATTAGGCTGTGTCTTAGGTGTTTTTGCATCACCCTCACGACTGCTAGGTTAGTAGCGACTGTTCCCTCCTTGGGGCAGAATAAGAAGGGGTTGAGCAAATTCATCGTGTGCACCTCAATTATGTATTCCAATGCTCAGGTGTCTTGAGTGTGACATAAATAATCAAGACACCTGAAGGGTGAAAACCATGGTTACCTCCTAGCATTAGGCCTCTTTTCTTCATAGAACATGTGCCTTGAAGCCTTCATGCAAGCTTGTTCAAGCTCAGATAGAGAAGTAGGATGGTGTGAAACAGACTCTCTCCTCAAGTAAGTTCAGGCCTGTTTCTTATTGAAGTACACAGTCTGGCTCCTTAATGAAACATCATTCATCTTTATGCAATAACTTTTACATATCAAGCAATATCATTCTGGGTGTATTTCAGAGGTGGAGCTGGTTGTTCTTTGATTATTTGATACTTGCCTCTTGTTCCTCAGTGCTAGGCTGAAAATCCATGATGAAACTCTTTAACGGGGTATGAGATGCATGACATTTTAAGCTGTAGTATATTGTCTACTAAAAGCACACAAGTTGTCATTTCGTGAAGGAAGATGTTTGTTCATCATATCTTTACAATTGCTTTGTATCGCTTTACCTTCACGTAATTAGTCTCTGGTCATGGTAACAATGCTATACTGCAGATCTCAGACTTTATATCTAATCTTAAAGTATTACAGAGATTTTCCTTGGAGCTATTGAAGTAGGGTTAATCAAAAACCATGTGCATTTTGCTTCAGAGTAAAATGATCAGTGGGATATGCTTCAGGAGGAGAGCGGTTGATAATCTATCATGTGGAGTGTTTGTTGATCCATTGGAAACCTTTTTATTGTTTACTCTATAAAACAATTAATTGTGTTTGGTAAGAAAGGAATGGAATTCATTGGAAAGTGTGTAGTAAGGGGGACATTTAGACTTTCAGCCAAGACATACAAGTCATACAGTCCTGCTTTGGTCAGCGTACATGTCATCACGGTTTACACTGATATCTCAGCACCTGCTATGAACATCCAGATGCATAGTGCTCTGGGGTTCTATCAGGCTTTGTAACTCCCTCATAGATGTGATCAACTGTCCCCACCCACAAGCTTATAGCTAATTTCACACTACAGCTCAATGAAGTGATTCAGCTCCTCCTGTCAATATCAAGTTATTCCTGTCTGCTTGTGACCTCAGTTTAAGGGTGGATGACCATTCCAGCTATTGTGCATGACTGGTGAGGGCATCATGCATATATTTCTTTGACTTCACACCGTGTTCATCACTTCTCCCATGCGCAGGCCATGGTTTCACCTACCACTCAGTCTCATCCATGGATAATACCAGGTTCCATTACTGTGTGGCGGTGAACTCCGGCACCTGTCTGACACAAAATACTAAGCAGTGGACCATCACTGGTTCTGGAACTGTGATAATGCACTCATCAATGCCTTCAGTGTGTGTTCTTCTCCATCATCATTCCCCCAGGACACAGGATGTCCAGCTGGGATTGTGGATGTCCTCAAAAATGGTTTGACACCTTCCTTGACATCATTGAAAGTTCACATTGTGCAGGCCCAAGCCTAGTGAATCTGTTGTCTAAAACAGTTTAAATCTGTCCTTTGCTCATTGAAGCAGAATGAAAGGGGACTCTAACGGGCCGAAGGAAATTAAAGTCTATGCCTATCACATGTGATGTATTTACAACAAAGAATACACTTTGGCCATATAAAAAGGCCAAAGAAATGTACCTGCACATCAAAATTGTCAATGTCAATAAATCATTCAAATAACAATTTTTACATTGAAAAAAATCTTTATAGTACACCCCAGTGCCATGAGACCCTCACGGATGAGTATTGCGCTTTAAAAGCCCCTAAATGATTGATTGATTGATTGATTGACCCTCAGCAGCTGCTTCCCTGGTCCCTCACAGCAACTTTATGCATGTCAGGTGCAGTACTACCAAGCAGAAATTGAATCACCCACTCCAACATTGCATCACCTGCTCTATCCTCCACCCAAACTCCACCCGTTTTCGGGCACTCTCTGAGTTCGCCCTTGTAATGGAATCTAATGACAATAGCACCACAAATTAATATGTTTAAGAAGATCTTGAAGCTCTTGAAGGCCTGTTTGCCTACCTGTGATGTAAGAATGGCCGATAATGCTCTCCTAATGTCGATCCCTTAAGAACCCACCAAAGTGTCCCTCAGTTATAAGGCAGCTTCCGACAAGCTGAAACATACATAGTAACCAGATTCTCAAACAATCTAGCCTTTTACATTGTTAAGTGCTGAAATCCCAGTGCCCTCCTGCCATCTTCATTCTGTTGGAAAACGTACTGACTTGCAGAGAAGAAGTTAACTGAGTGGACTTCTCTCTTCTACAGACCCACTTTGTGAAGTGCACATATGAGAGGGCATTTATCGCTCTGGCTCTACACCAATTAACCTACTGTGGAAAAAGAGCATGTGACAACAATTCATACAAGCCACCTCACCTAATAGAATTCTCCACTGAGCATTGCCACCATCAAGTGGAGCAGGCTTGGACAGTGACTTAGAAATTGAGTAGAAGGCAGAATTGGCTAAACTTGTGAAGTGACTGTTAAGAATAGGTTGTATGTGCTCTCATTTTGATGTGCATTTTTGGTTTGGGGTTTCTGCTATGGGTAAAGATCCCAATGTCAGTACACAAACCACCAGTTGTAGGGAGAAGCCTTTGAGGTGCAGTTCAATGAGCAGGAATTGGGTGTTTAGGTTTCCTGTCCTTGACATTTCTCCAGCTGAACAACCCATGCATATAAAAGAGCCATTGTTAAAGACAAAAATCATTTTTGTATATTTTTTCCTGTGCACGTCCTTTGTTCAGCCCGGGGTATTATCCATGTTTCTCGCTCAGAGGGAAGGAGTGGTTAATATGCTCTCAGTAAAGACCTCTCTGTCAACTGAAGAGCAAACGTTCAAATCAAGGGAGGATTAATTCAACTGTTCATCCTTCAAAAATATAGTGCCATTAAATTAGGTAATAACACAGAACTACAAAATGGCGAAAACCTGCCATAAAAAAACATGCCATTATTTCTTGAGCTGATCATCACCTTTCATGGGTCAATCGTTTCTGTAAATCTAAAGCTTGCAGCGTGCCGAAAGTAAACAAGAATTCATCTACATTTAATTATAGTTTTATAGACTATATATGCAACTGTGTTGAGTGTAACCCTTCCTAAGACTACAGGGTGAGGGTTCTCAGTTGATTAAAAAATTTGAAACAGTGGAGCATATTCATTGGATCTCTTATCCAGAATATTTCACGCTTTTGAAAAAATGTCATTTAACAAGTTCGGGTTTCACCACCCGATGCTCGCATTTGCACCTTATTTTTGGAGGAATTTGTTTTAAGTCAGACGTATGTGGGAGTAGTGGAATGTGGAGCTTGCTAATTTCGCCTTGGAATGAAAGCTATTTGACATATACCTTCTCTTACATCACTGGGCGTGTCAGTGAGTCATAAACACAATTTACTTCCTTATGACTAGTGAATATTAGAACATTGGAATGTTGGGAGTTCGATTGAAGACGGTGGAGCAGCAGTGGCCTATAAAAGCGGCTCGCGACATGACAATGTCCTAATACACAGCCTCTGCCTTTCTTTTTCCCCTGCCTATATAGAGATTAGTGCATGTTCTATCACGAATGCCCGTTGCCTATTCAAATCAATCAATTCTTGTCTTTACTTGGTTTAAAATTATATACATGCCTTTCTACTGATAAAAAGGGATAGTGAAAAATATATTTGGCTTTTTCCAAAATCACATTGTTTCTGCATTTGCAGCACTAGTTTGTACTGCCTAGGTTACACTATCCTTTGTTATCTTTAAAGTAGCATTGTGGTTGAAGATTGTAATTTTATCTTGGGGAAAGCACATGAACCGTCAAGGTCTAAATGCATGAAATCGAAAAATTGCCTATAAAAAATGTACTTTACCCATCCAGTTTCCAGGTGCCACAAAAGACTATACCCAGTATCAAATATGGTATTTAGGGCCAGACTGACTACCGGGCGTTTTGGAATTCTGCCGAGCTGGGGGCAGAGTTCACTTCAGTGGGGGCTGATTTCGTTCATGGAGACCTGCGTGTACTTCGAAATAATTAAAGTAAAACAAATTTCGTTCAGTACACGCAGGTTCCCATCAACGAAATCTGCCCTGAGGTCACCAGCATTCCATAATGCCCGGTAGCCAGTCCGGTCCTGTTGGTAATTCTTTGGATTCAAGATAGCCTGGCTGATGAGGATTATGAATCCGAAACCGGTCCCAGGATGCTTGTTTCCGGTCCAGGGAAGACATGGCTTGGCAGTTCGGGCTGGACTGTTCCCATAAGGCACAGGGTCAGACTGATTTGCATATGGCCATGTCTGAACTGGGGTGGCTGAGTGAACTAAAGAATGGTGATGGATTGAACCCAGATCAGTTGACTGGGGTGAGTGTTTGATTTGTTCAAACGCTCCGTCCATCATTCTCTTTTGTATCGCTTTGTTCGCCCTAAGTGTGGCAGGGTATGCTCAGACGTGAGTCCCTTGTTCACTTGGCCACTGGATTCAAGATAGCCTGGCTGATGAGGATTATGAATCCGAAACCGGTCCCAGGATGCTTGTTTCCGGTCCAGGGAAGACATGGCTTGGCAGTTCGGGCTGGACTGTTCCCATAAGGCACAGGGTCAGACTGATTTGCATATGGCCATGTCTGAACTGGGGTGGCTGAGTGAACTAAAGAATGGTGATGGATTGAACCCAGGTCAGTTGACTGGGGGTGAGTGTTTGATTTGTTCAAACGCTCCGTCCATCATTCTCTTTTGTATCGCTTTGTTCGCCCTAAGTGTGGCAGGGTATGCTCAGACGTGAGTCCCTTGTTCACTTGGCCACTGGATTCAAGATAGCCTGGCTGATGAGGATTATGAATCCGAAACCGGTCCCAGGATGCTTGTTTCCGGTCCAGGGAAGACATGGCTTGGCAGTTCGGGCTGGACTGCTCCCATAAGGCACAGGGTCAGACTGATTTGCATATGGCCATGTCTGAACTGGGGTGGCTGAGTGAACTAAAGAATGGTGATGGATTGAACCCAGATCAGTTGACTGGGGGTGAGTGTTTGATTTGTTCAAACGCTCCGTCCATCATTCTCTTTTGTATCACTTTGTTCGCCCTAAGTGTGGCAGGGTATGCTCAGACGTGAGTCCCTTGTTCACTTGGCCACTGGATTCAAGATAGCCTGGCTGATGAGGATTATGAATCCGAAACCGGTCCCAGGATGCTTGTTTCCGGTCCAGGGAAGACATGGCTTGGCAGTTCGGGCTGGACTGTTCCCATAAGGCACAGGGTCAGACTGATTTGCATATGGCCATGTCTGAACTGGGGTGGCTGAGTGAACTAAAGAATGGTGATGGATTGAACCCAGATCAGTTGACTGGGGGTGAGTGTTTGATTTGTTCAAACGCTCCGTCCATCATTCTCTTTTGTATCGCTTTGTTCGCCCTAAGTGTGGCAGGGTATGCTCAGACGTGAGTCCCTTGTTCACTTGGCCACTGGATTCAAGATAGCCTGGCTGATGAGGATTATGAATCCGAAACCGGTCCCAGGATGCTTGTTTCCGGTCCAGGGAAGACATGGCTTGGCAGTTCGGGCTGGACTGTTCCCATAAGGCGCAGGGTCAGACTGATTTGCATATGGCCATGTCTGAACTGGGGTGGCTGAGTGAACTAAAGAATGGTGATGGATTGAACCCAGATCAGTTGACTGGGGGTGAGTGTTTGGTTTGTTCAAACGCTCGGTCCATCACTCTCTTTTGTATCGGTAATTCTTTGAAAGCAGAATTAAGTCATGTTCAGGAAAAAGACCACTGTAGAGAAGTAATGTCTACTGTACTTCTTACTTTGCAGAAAATACTCAATTCATCTACTTTATCATGCTTTAGACCATAGCATATATGATGAATTCAACTAAACTAGTTTGATACAGATGCTGTTCTGCTGAATTGTAATTCAAAGTTTTTGGCAAAATTTGATCCACAATGCTAACATTTCTGCACATATCACATCCTTTATCTTCAAACTTGGTGGTGAAGTGGCAGGTTTTGCGATTAAAGCCCAGATTACACTCTGAACTGTAATGTACTAAGGGCCTTATTACGAGCACGGTGGTCCATAGGACCACTGTACTCGTGGTGGCGGTCCAATCACTGCCACACTGCGGGTCCACCCGCAGTATTATGAGTCTGGTGATTGTACTGCCACAAAACCGCTGCATCTGCCAGGTATGGTTTCGCAGTGGTCAAGAGCAACAATATCCTGGCAGTGACGCTTCAGCAGTGCCAAGCATATTATGAGTTGGCTTTCATGGCCGTGGGCTGCTCCCGAGCATAGGGGTACATGCATGGGGGCCACCCCCAGTTCCTGCATGGACACTGTGCAGGAACATGCAGTCGGCAGTCTCATGGTGGCGGTCTGCATGTTAGGCTCTCCCATGCCTAACAGTCCACTGCTGCTGCACCGCCCGCCATGGATTACTATCAAAATCCGACGGGCGCACCACAGCCTTGGCGATCCTCCAGCAGACGGCACCGTGACAATGACGCAGCAGGACCATTACAGTGATAATAAAGTCCTGAATGGTTAGCTGCCTGTTAGATTTCAAGGCATCTCCTCCTTTGTAAATTTACAAAAGCTATAGCTGAACACCTCGAATGGGTTGGATCTAGTGTACATGAAAAATTGATTTTGCAGCTTCCCACAGTTTTGTTGCTGTAACAGCTCATTTTGGAGTTGATTTCAGAATGTCTACTGGATATGATCTAAGTTGAATGGGAAACAATCACCTAGATTGTCTTTCCTCCAAGCTTTTTTTTGTCATTCCTTTGATCCATCTTTAATAACATTGTTCATTTAGAAACGCTTGAGTTGTATTACATAACAGTGCAAAGTTTAACTTTTTGACATGATGAAATAGGAATCTTGCACAAGGGGATGCCTGGGTGACAAATTGCAATGCTGTGCTGATTAAGAATAAGCCTCCATCGGTCACCTCTCCACGATAGTCCTTCGATCGTCTAAAGCCTTTGTGTTTCTTGAGTGATCAATGTCTGACATAATTTCAACCAAACTTGCTGGCACCATTCGAATAAAGGCTGCCCCACCAAAACACCAGTCTAAAGTTCAGGAACTAATTCCACCTTCTTCCAGAGGCCAGCATGCTCCAAGCATATCATTCTTTCTAATCTTCTTTGACACCAGATACTAGTAGAAAGTCATCCTTTGCTACTGTAGAACATAAACTGTCAAAAACATGCAAACTTTCAATAGAAAAATAAATACGCTTCAGATCAGCATGTTCCAGACAATATGACTGTTCAGCTAATTCGTATTTCCTGCCCAAAAGTCCATCTTTATAGACCAACACCCTCCACTGTCCTGCATCTCAAAGTAATCATGCCTGCTCTATTTTTCTTTACCCTCACCCCACAAGCTGGGTGTATATATTGACTGTGCAATCATTATTTAAGGTCTCTAAATATTCAACTGGCTATAATATTCTAATGATACTTTTTTTAAATTGTTTACAAAACGAAGAACCAATGACTTATTTAATCTTTAGCTTTGATTATGCTGGTCATTTTAGCAGAGCTTCCCTGAAAAACATCTAAAATGTGTTTGCTTGTATGCTGTAAACTTAAAATATTTCATAAATGTGCATTAGTGTTTTTAAAGGAATCTTATACTTGTGCTTGAATTATTATTTGTTGACCCTCCTACTAACATCAATCACCATTATATGGTACAGTACCAAAATATTGTTACCTAAATAGTTTTTTGACAATAATAGTATAATCTAAATACATTTACAGAAAAATTTCAACTTTTGGAGTGAATATTAGTAGCTCTACAATGGAGTGAAAGTCTTGTAAATTATATTTAAGTCACAATATTTATGTCAGATGTTATTTTTGTTAACAATATGATAACATACAACTTATCTTATTAAGTAGTCTTGTATAGTGTCAGTGTCTGAGAAAAGTACACTAATCTATGTTTTCGGATCAATACACAGGATAGGATCAGAGGACCAATGAATTTAAGAGACAATGTGCTTATGGTAAAACTGGCAGGGTCTGTCTTTCACACGCTTCTGGAGTCTTACCGCATCTCTACTCTCGATTGGTAACGTTGTGTCATAGTCCTTCCAGTTGTCCTGTCTTAAGGGAAGATTTCCTTAATGGGGCGTATGTCGTGCAATGTAAATACCAACTAACATGAAAATCCAAATTTATTATGACCATTAAAAAGTTTTGCAAACACAGTCTTCTAATTGAGCTGATGTAGCTGGCCCTAGTTTCGTTTTTAATTCGTTTCATTTTTATTCTAAAGAAATGTATATGGCCTAGACCATTTCAGAGTATTTAGGAATTTGAAATTGGATGGGACATAGTATTATGAAAGAAGAACTGGGAAAGGAAGAGCAAGGGTCTAAAGTAATTTAAGTACAGTTAATTGAAGACTTGCCCTAAAAGTACTCTTTCCATGCAATGAGATAATGTTGGCACTTATAAAACATCATTCTATGTCAAATATTCAGTAGTGGAAAAAGCAATTGA
Organism: Lissotriton helveticus; assembly: GCF_964261635.1. NCBI lineage: Eukaryota > Metazoa > Chordata > Amphibia > Caudata > Salamandridae > Lissotriton > Lissotriton helveticus. The sequence goes on along the minus strand of NC_136072.1, from coordinate 230,502,116 downwards.
TAACTCTATCCGGTAAGTACATCTTTATGAAAGACTTAGAGCGCCACATTTAGTACAAGGCAGAGAGGCTACCAGATAAGAAACAAACTTAAAATATCACTTAGTCATTTTCGACAAGGGAACAATGTAGGTAGGCAACAGAAAATAATGACGTAAATGCAAGTAAAAGATATTCATTTACACAACTGAAAATAAGTATTGTAGAAACAGTTGGGACAATTCTAATATGGATGTCCTAAGAGTAAAAAACGAAATATGAAGGAATTACTGTTCTTTTAAAAATAGGGAGATACCTTGAATCGTTTGGCTCTTTCTGTAAAGTAAGCTTAACTGAATCTGAAACTTCAGCTGTCCTTTTGGGTGTCATATTACACTTCTTCACAATTATTCCTAAGCTAAACATAGGTAATTATATTTTTACTATGATAATGACCAAAGCAGACACATGTGTGCTGCTACTGTGTGTTTTTTCTAATTATGATGAACAATAGGCAGAATTATGTATCACTTTCTGTGACCTAAAAAAGGCATTATGCATATAACCATTGGAACGGGAAATGATCCGCATCACTTTAGGTTACAGTTTAAGTTAAGACACAAGCCTCATGAGTAGGCTTGGGCGCGAAATTCCAGTCCGCTCATGAGATTTGTAGAGTTTTTCCTCACTTACCAACATGAAGTTGGCGAGCATGAGCAAGGAAACTCATACACCAGACCACCTCCCGGCGAGACTGCTCAGCGCAGGTGGTTGCAGATGGCCGCTACCAATCACGTTGGGAAACCTTCTGTTCAAGTTGAGGAAGCTGCCGCTCGAGTAGAACATCTACTCAAGCGGCAGAAAGAAGCAGCGCCCTCTTGTCCTGTGTATGATGCAGTTTGCACTGATATTCCAGCACGGGACAAAAACCTGGCGCTAAAATAAGCGCAAACAGCGTCATCTAACCCACTCTGCCCTTGCGAACTCCGTGTAGCATGGCTGATTTTTTTCCACATTCTCCGCCCAGGCCTATTTATAAGTGACTCCAAAAAACTCCTTCCCCTTGATATTATACATTCTGGGGACTGCAAATCTTGGCTTGTTTCGTAACTGTGCATGTCAGTAATATTTATTTTTGAGTCATTGTTCATCAATAATATTCAGGTGGGCAATATTAAAAATAATATGTAGACATGCTTTAAAGAGGGCCTGCCCCTTCGCTAGATAAAGGCAATCTAGATGTATTATTCATTTATTTGTTATAGTACTTCACATAGTCACAATATGTTGCCTCTCCATCCCTTGAAACCACTTGTAAGATAAATTGATGGTTTATTTTACTTACACATTCTGCATGTTAGGATCAGAATTTTCTCAGTAATTACTTTGCTGTAGCTATCATTCAGCTTGTGATGGTAGTGCTGATACATTGCAAAGAGGATGCTTGTAAGTGAATTGTCATAAAGTAGGTGAAAAGTTGTAATTGTAGACAGCAGGACTCCTTCCATAAGACATTGCATGTAACTCTTCTGGATAGTAGGATCCTGTCATGTGACACACCGGATTGTAAATTCAATTTTCAGCAGTTTGATTACAGTAGATAGCTCTGTGAGCCTTTCAAGCCTCTGAGTGGTGTGATCAAAACATTAGGCCCTATATTGGTTAGGATCATGTTTTCACCTTTTAAATCTTGGTTGGCAGTTGGCTAGAGCATTGCAGAACCGAAATTTGGTTGGGTCCTAATGTACTACCTTCCTCTGCATGCTTTGTTGTCTTTGCTCCGGAATGCTTTGCACATGGCGCAGTGCATTTTAACCCCTTGTGTGCTGCCGTCGGCCAACGACCGACGCAGCCCCGCCCGCTCTTCAGCACGCCCGCACTGCGGTGGAAAAAACACAGCGGTTAAGGCGTTAAACTGAATTCTGGCTGCCACAAGGCACAGTGTCATCCTTTTAAGGCAATTCATACTTTTTCCATTTTAAGGTCTACACTGCTACTTGATTTACTATCCATTGCAACATATCAGTAAGCGTCTTTGGAAGGCCTGTGTAGCCCACACTCTAGTAGCTTGAAATCTATTGGGGAATGGCAGGAACTTACAGAGTAATGACATCGGAATGCTTGTAAATTGAGGGATGAAAGAGATATCTGAGTCAAAAACAACACGTTGCATTGGGATTGGATTTTGGCTAGGACTTTATGAGAAACCTATTTGCTCTCACACCTACCTATTAAAGCTTAGGTTTCAATGAGGCATCTCTTTTGCACATACAATTATCCATGTGTTATAGGAAGTCTATGATGTTAGATTACTTCCTTTTCCAGGTGGTGGTGGATCTGGTTGATGTCTGTTGATATTTGAAATATGTCAGTTAGGCGCTACAGCGAACATATAGTTATTGTCTAGAGTAGTGCTGATAAACAAGATAGACTTCTTACCTGCCTTAGAACCTCTCTGCTTGTTTACAATACAAACAGTGGGGCATATTAGCAAGGAATCGCTCTTAGCGTGTTTTTTTTTATCGCTGCCTATCGCTGGATATGTTAGCGGAGAAAACATGCCATTAGCAACGTTTTTCTTCATTGTGCTAAAATATCCAGCGATAGCGGCGAAATGCGTGAATATCGCTGGAAATCTAGCGATATTCACGCATTAACGCCAATGGGGGCTTAACCTGAAAATCCACCTCCCATTGAATATACAGGTAAGGCATCCTATTAGCAGGCATTAGATTCTAGCGATAATCACGCTTAGCGCAACTTTTTTTATTGCTAAGCCTGCATTGCTAATAGGCGATAGCTGTGTAAGCGACTGCTTTCAGTCGCTGGCAGTTTGGGTACGCCCACTTTGCATGTCATAAGCGATAAATATCGCTGACATGCAAAGCGGGCCCCAAACCGGTCGCTATCGCCTAACAGCTGTCGCTAACTGCTGTTAGTGACAGCTTGCTGATAGGGTGATAAAAATATTGCTGCTTTAGTGGGAAAAAGTCCCGCTAAAGAGGCGATATTGCCCTTGCTAATATGCCCCAGTGTTCGGTTCAGTTAGTTGGGTTTTGCTGTCAACGAACAACATGACCAAATTCATGCCTGTTTCTTAAGTCCAACTTATTTTAATACTCTAAGTAGGATGCCATGAAGAGGTCTGGTAAAATCAATACTTCTTCATGGTCCTCCTCTAGGGAAATAAGATGGTGTTCTCTTATGTTGAGTACCATATTTTCTATGGCTCTCAAAGAAGGCATGAATCCTGTGGACAGTTTTGCAGCTTGGGCTTGCCCAGGTACTACTGCAATTGTCTTGCGATTTTCTTTTTAGGATTTTGCTAGCCTAAAGGAGATTCAAAATCAGCTAGTTGTCTAGCCCTTTAGGGTTGGTTGCTGGCCTCTCCCAAGAATAGAGTTACTACTACTTCCAGCGTTCCAACATTATCCCATTAATTACTGATGCTTTTAAGAGGTCCATTATATAAGAAGTGAGTTAAAACAAATCCTTACTCTACCTTCCTCTTCACGTAGACAAGCTCCTCATGATTTGACGAGTCATTTCTCTCTGAGAGGGGCTACTTTTTCCGGTGTTCTAGGTATCAAGAGGTAAATATTTTCTTGACAGCCCTCTTGGTCATTTGTTCCTGGTGACGGTCTATGAATAGTGTTGTTGTTTGTTTTGAAATTGGCTCAAATGTACTCCTTCAAGTTGTCTGACCCATATCTGCATAGAAGACTTGTGAGAGGAAAATGTAGCAATATCATGTGACAAATATGGAAGGTTATCATTAATTATTTGACCATAGTTGAAATTGACGTATGAGATTGTTGGTTTTGCTTGTTTTGGTCTTGTGTGTAGGTCTAGGGTATGCCTGATGGTGTGAGGGTGTACCCCCATAGTTTGTTTAAATCCCAAGTTTCATATATTCTTTTCCACATCAGTGCACCATGAATGCATACTCACATGTTGAATTGTAATGCTCATTGTCTGTTCGATTTGTTAGGCTAATGTCTGTAAGTAGTTTAAGGGCCCCATTAAGGAAATATTGTTTATGGCCTGGAACACAGCAGATGGCCACTGAAATAGAGGAGGAACACAGGCGTATTTTCAAGGGTTTGGATTCTCACAGCTCCAGCAAATATGCATTTTCGTTTGTAAGAAGGATCCAGGACCTCCCATTCAGTGTGTGTTAGGTTTTACCATGGTAATGCAGGAAACACTGATGTATGTGCCTCCGGCTAGGTTTGCTCTATAGAAATACCATATAGATATATTCCATATACATTCCCTTTCGCACTCATACGGTAGGGCAATGATCAACACTCATTCAAACCAGATGACTCTGAAGAATTTATGGTTAGATTTACCTTTGTGTTGCATGATCATAAACCCAACAAGCTATCTTATTGGCATTGGAACCAGTGAACTGCAGTTCACTGCAGCATTCACTAAACATCCTTAGCTGGCTCCTGTTGTCTGTGTTTTTTTCCATTTTAGAAGCTGCAAGGAAACATTTGCCCACTACAAATGCATGACGTGAACAAGCTGGGCCACAGAACAGTTTCGTATTTCTGGTTTAAAACACAGATAGCAGAGCAGTTTACAGTAATTAAAAAAATAAATACTATGAATCTTGTAGAGGGATATCAAAGAAGGCATCAGTGTTCTTATATATTTGAACAAGCTATTGTAAAGGGAGACTTCCAGTAGTGTAGCTAGCAATTGTGCAGCAGGTGCTGTGGCACCAGGGCTCAGTCGCATTAGGAGTCCACTGCACCGTAAGTATAACAATATTTTAATTTCCAGTAGGCAGTGAAGGGCCCTATTAGCATTAGGGGCACTGTACCCTTGCTATGCCACAGGAGCCTGGAGACTGCACGAACATAGTTTGATTGTACAGCAAGGGCGGGTTCCTATTTGATGCTAGGAGAATAGTTATTTGTGTTGTTTAGGCAGGGCAAGTCTGATTGCATATCAGATTTACCTTAAGAGTAGGGTGAACATCCCCCCCCCACCCCAGTCATTACAGACACTGCCTAAAGTCCTGAACTTTCACCCACAAATAATTGGTTTCAAGTGTGTTAGTCTAATTAGTTCAATGGAAGCTACTCAGGACTACAGCACCCAGAATGCATTAGGGTAGCAGAAAAATGTACAGGACTGGAAACAGTACCTGTGGTGACCTTTAACAAAGTGGTCAGCCAACATAAAATGGCGAGACAGACAGAGAAAGGGATACCTCATACTGAAAGAACGAATGCTGCTGGTGGGAGAGGTATTGTGATCTCACCCAGCTTTATAGAGTAGTCACCTCTCGTAAACCCCGGCTGGCCATAAAGGTAAAAAAGGTGGAATGGAAGGTATACTGAGCCATTAACTGAGACTGATTGAAATACATTTTTCATCCATAGGAGAAAGTGTTCAAATAATATGTTACATAGAGGCCAATTAATTATCGGTGTAAAACAAAGGTAACACCCTGTTTAGATCCCAAAAAATGCATCCTGGGATTGAATACTTTACCAATGAAGTGTAAAATCAGCAACAAAATGGCAGCACAGTGTGTGTGGTTATCTGGTGCATAGACAAGCAGTAGCTCCAAACTCCTACACATCGAGATTAATGATGAGAAGGGTTAGAAGCCAGCAGACAAAATGTACCTCTGCTTCCAAGAAAGATTACAAATTGTCTGAGGGCACTCAAAACTGAAGACAGTTAGTGCAAACACATACTTTTCCCAGACTCTAGGCCGCCATAAAGCACTGCTACTCAAGGAAGGAGACACTTATTTTATCGAATGTCTTTATTTTTGGAGCGCTCAAAAGCTATGAACTTGCTAAACTACTCTGTAGGATTCAAATATGCAAAAATGTAGTGACTAAATGGCATCTATGCTATAGTTGAGTTGCATCAATCACACCTTGTAACTATCTTCCCCTGCATATGGCTGTGCACAGTTTGTGCCAGTAACGTATGTAAAGGTGATGGAAACAGTGTAACAAAAAGATTTTCGAGATCCAGGTAACTGCATTCTTGAATTTTACTCTTGTTGCATTTTAATAATAATATGTTACATAATAATAGCCGGGATGTCTCGATTTCATTATATGCCAGGTAAGCCCTCCTATGAAGCTATTGTGGCATTAAATAAAACAATATTCTGTATATTTTGTGGCCAATGCCAATAACAGGTTGCAATACAGACCTTTGACCCTATTAAATATTTTGCCCATATCCCCCCTTTACAGTGGATACTGGTTGTCAGTCTTGGGAAAGAAGAACAGATAGTACTGCTAGATTCCTTTCATCTACACACCCGCCTGCCTTCCTTCGGCATGTAGTCTGTACTAATGCAAATTATGCTCTCAAATGTTGGGGCCAGGTTTGGAGATGTTTTTTGTTTAATATTGTTCCAATGTTTTGTTAGATTTCTCTGGTGGGGGGGGGGGGCAATTGAAGATTTGAATCCATTTAAAGTTATAGGGTGAAGCTGGTGCATAATTTCCCCAAGCATTCAATTTCCCCATATGATGGTGCCATGGCCTTGACATCCTCCTGCACCTCTGCACAATGCTACAGAATCTACAGATACCAATAGGACAGGAAGTGGTGCTGAGACAGGAAGAACAATCCCCACAAGGTGGTGGAGGCCAGATGAGAGCCATTGACACAAAGAGGGAAAGGAAGGCACATTGGCAAGAGGGAAGACTGCTGACATAGAAGCAACCCAAGCAGCAGTTTTCAGGGACACTCCAACAGGAAATTGGACCTACAGCAGGCAGGGACATTGCCATACAGTTTCTGGATCCATTTCTTTGTTTGCAATTGGAGATTGCATGGTTGTTTTGTTACTTCATTTATTACATCATGTATAAGTCCCTCTGCATCTCTCTGTCAGAATTTTATTTAATTACTCTTCTCAATTCGAGATGGGTCCATAGTACAGCAACTGTTAGATGAAATTCCATCCTAAGGCACTGCTCCCACCCATCTTCGTTGCTGCCCGCAACTGCCATAAAAAAGCGATATGACGTGGACACCACTGGCGCCATAGTGCTTTTCATTCCCCAACTCAGCCTCCGTGTTGCACCCCGTCCTCCTTCCAGCAATAAAAAAAGTATTATAATGCACCCTGCGATCCTGGCGCTTCATAGCACTCCCCCCATCATCCTCCATGTTGTCTTTACCCACACTCCGTGTTCCCTCCTGCCATGCCTTTCCTCCCACCAGCAATAAACAAGCACTATCATACTGCCAGGGCTGGCTGCGTCATAGTGCTTTAAAAAAAAACAAAAAAAAAACTTTGGGGCATATTACCAACGATTAGCAATATTTATCGCTAACGAGGCTTAGCAACACATTTTTTAACGCTAAGCATCGCCGGAAATTATCGCAGAGATAACTTGCTATTAGCAAGGTTTATCTCAGAAGTGATAAAAATCCTCGCGCTAACAGCCAAATGAGAGATTATCGCTAGAAAACCAACGATAATCTCTCGAAGTTTGGCGTTAGCTTGAAAATAGGGGCTCACAAATTTAGCCATGATATCCACCTTCCATAGGATATCATGGCTAAGTCAGGAAAATACCAGGTGTAAAAAAAGCCACGCTAACCGCGGTTAGCGCTGCTTTTTTTTATATCACTAACAGGGTTAGCGAAATCCTTGATAATAGGAGAAATGTCGCTTAACAACATTTCTCGGGAGGAAGATTAATTTAAAACAGATTTCCTTGTGTTTTCACCATGTGAGGGCCCAGTTCCAGACTCAAAATGTCTTCCTTGTGACGGTCTGATTGCCCTAAGGTTGTGGCTAGATCTTTTCTTACACAAGATAATTTTTTGTCTCTTGATTACAGTAAATTTCCAGGCCTGTCAACTTGACATATATACATTTAGTAAAACTTTTGCGTACGTCAGTGGGAAGGAATGATTTCTAATGTTAACTTTTCACTTCCACAAGCAGTAAATATACTGTCTAAACTGTACAGGGATGTAGGGTTTTACACCAGGGCATGTTGTGTTGTGCCTGTCGTCAACCCACTGAGGTATTGCCATTTTTATATTAACATTTTTAACATTAGCTGGGCACTGCAGCTAACCCACTCGGGTATTATCCCAGCAGGACTACCTGGACCAGAATGCCCAGAACTCACATGAAGGCCCACTAGGGGCGAAACTACAATTGTTTAACCCCTTGGCTGCGGCGGTAATTCCGCCGCAGCGCTAGGGGGGAGGGGGGCCGCGCGGTGCTCCCATGCTCATGACGGAACCGCTCCATCACGAGCCTCGGGCGCGCTGTGCTTGTGACAGAGTGGTTCCGTCACGGCCCCGCCAACTCAATAGAACGCGCTGCGCAGGCGCAAAATCAGTGCCGCGAAGGCGCGGCGGCCGGGCTGTGACGGAACCACTCCGTCACCAGCACAGCGCGTCCGAGGCTGGTGACGGAGTGGTTCCGTCACAAATTTAGCCATGATATCCACCTTCCATAGGATATCGTGGCTAAGTCAGGAAAATACCAGGTGTAAAAAAAGCCACGCTAACCGCGGTTAGCGCTGCTTTTTTTTATATCACTAACAGGGTTAGCGAAATCCTTGATAATAGGAGAAATGTCGCTTAACAACATTTATCCTATTATTTTTCTCTGGAACGCCCCCTTTGCATCTCATTAGAGATGCAAGGGGAAGCGTAGAGAAAAAGGGTGCTAACATGCGAATTTGCGTGTTAGCACCCTGTTGCTGATAGGGAGATCATTTTATCTCTGCTTTCTTGGCTTTTAAAGCCAAAAAAGCGAAGATAAATCCCTTGATAATATGCCCCTTAGAGCCTTACTGCTATACAACATAGCTAAAAAACATTGACAAAGCCAATACCTCGCGTAGACAAGACGTTTTGGTTTTACCAGTGCTTGTTCATATAGCTGTTACCAGCCCTATAGGATTTAAAAGTCATTAAGGATCACTCGGGGATTCCAGCAGATGAAAGCAGCCAACATTTCTGGGTGAAATTCAAGGGAAAAAAACATTCAGCTATCGGCGGAGAAACACTGATTTCCAAATGCAACTGCAAAAAAACATTTAATAAGGAGACTTTTTGCCCCCCACCACCCCCTTCCTGAGTTACCATTCCCTGGTATTTGTAAGGTCGGGAGGGGTTGATGTTGGGCAGAAATCTGCCCAATGACGTTTTCATTGTATCAGTGAATCGTGGTATTGAAGATTTCTCAAACCTCTCACTGCCAGGGCTGGTTTCTTGGGCATCCGCCGGACTGAACGCAGCTGCTACTGGAAGCAAGAAATGCAATTTGTTTTTTTAAAAAACTGAATGTGCCGTCCAGCCTGATTTCACAACAAACATGTGGCTGCCACTCGGTGACCTTTAGAGCGGCGCCTTCTGTTAGGTTTGTTCGGCTCTTTGCACTTGCATTCTCTTGGCACCAGTTCTGCATATTTTCCACTGCAGGTAGTGTAACATCTGAACAATGCTTAGCGATGTCACACCCTGCTTTCACACGGAACCGATTCATTTACCACAAGCGTGCACTTCTCGGGAGGAAGATTAATTTAAAACAGATTTCCTTGTGTTTTCACCATGTGAGGGCCCAGTTCCAGACTCAAAATGTCTTCCTTGTGACGGTCTGATTGCCCTAAGGTTGTGGCTAGATCTTTTCTTACACAAGATAATTTGTTGTCTCTTGATTACAGTAAATTTCCAGGCCTGTCAACTTGACATATATACATTTAGTAAACCATTTACATACGTCAGTGGGCAGGAATGATTTCTAATGTTAACTTTTCACTTCCACAAGCAGTAAGTATACTGTCTAAACTGTACAGGGATGTAGGGTTTTACACCAGGGCATGATGTGTTGTGCCTGTCATCAACCCACTGAGGTATTGACATTTTTAACATTAGCTGGGCACTGCACCTAACCCACTCGGGTATTATCCCAGCAAGACTACCTGGACCAGAATGCCCAGAACTCACATGGAGGCCAACTAGGCGCGAAACTACAATTATTTAACCCCTTGGCTGCGGCGTGAATTCCTCTGCAGCGCTACGGGGGCCGCGCGGCGCTCCCATGCTCGTGACGGAACCGCTCCGCCACGAGCCTCGGGCGCGCTGTGCTTGTGACGGAGTGGTTGATTCACGGCCCACGCCCGCTCAATAGAACGCGCCGTGCAGGCGCGAAATCAGTGCCGCGCAGGCGCGGCGGCCGGGCCGTGACGGAACCACTCCGTCACCAGCACAGCGCGTCCGAGGCTGGTGACGGAGTGGTTCCGTCACCAGCATGGAAGGTGTTAAAAATCAGGTGACTGATATTTCTGCTGCTTGCTCCTACTTGGCCCGTGAACAAGGGATCCCGAAACGCGTAGGGCTGCGTGTAAGTGATTTCAGAGCGCTGGTGATCCCGTTCACAGATCCACATTAAAGAATGTTTTATCTACCTGTGAGTGCGTTTGTACTCGAGAGGGCAAACTTTCATGGTGGTATATATGTATATATGTGAACAAGCTCCCTAGTGGAGTGAAACGTGTCGTCCTTATATTGAATAAAACGTCATCCTGCAACTCACTTGAGGAGTGATTCTTTTCTGATATATTGTTCGCTACATCGAAAGAGACTTTTTGGAGGTCCATACCTGTTTGGTTCCGCCGTTTATTGACGGAACAGGAGTGCTTTTTCATATATATATATATATAACAACAATCTTAACCTCCACTTCACTTCATCAATAAGTGCAACTGCTTTGATCTTTCTCGACGTTGAAGTTTTTATTAAAAATGAAAAGCTATGTACAAAAATCCATAGAAAACCAACGTCCTGTAATAGTTTGTTGCATGCGAACAGTGGACACCCGAAAAAACTTAAGTGGAGCATTCCCGATGGCCAAATGCTTCGAGCCAAAAGGAATTGCTCGGAAGATGTTGATCTGGCAAAGGAAATTGATGGACTGAGTAAAAGATTTCAAGAAAGAGGTTATCCTATAGAAGTAATTATCTCTGCAAAAGAAAGGATGAACCTGAAGGAAAGAAAAGATCTTCTCCTACCTAGAGAGAATAAAAACATCAAAAAGGACTACAATCCAGACGAGATGGAAAATGAAAATATAACAAGAATAATCATTGATTACAACAATCAGAGTCTGGAACTCAAAAAAGCCCAAAAAAGAAACTGGAATATTTTAATGCTTGATGAAACATTAAAGGAAAATCTGACCTCTTATCCCAGTATTTGTTACAGGAAAACGTCATCACTAGGTGACATTCTAACTCAAAGTCACCTACAGCTGAAAATCCCCCAAAAAACAGCATGGCTAACAACACCGGGGTTTTGGAAATGCTTCAAATGTAAGGCCTGTGAACATGGCACGAACTTAACAGAATACAGACTACAGTGTGGACGAATTGAAAAAATAAGGGACCACATAACATGTGAATCGAAATGTGTGGTATATAGACTATCGTGCACTTGCGAAAAACTGTATATAGGAAGCACAATCAAAAAACTCAAGCTTAGAATCTTGCAACATCTGAGAGCGATCAAAAATGTGGACACGAGTTACCCCATGGCAACACATTTTGCTAAATGCCATCAATCCAATCCAAGCTTGCTTAGATACGCTGGAATAAAACTATGCAAACTTTCTGAAAGAGGGGGAGATCAGACATTAATGTTACGCAAACTTGAATCGCGAATGATTCTAGCAATGGGCACAGAGCATCCATTTGGGCGTAACTTGGATGCCGAACTACACGTACACCTGTGAAATGAGTATGATGTTAAAAAAATGCCTATTGAATCTAAGTGCCCGTCTGTATTTGGTTTCTAACTTCTGCGAAATTGTGTGATCACTCAGAAACGAAAGATCGCCGCCAGTCTGTTCAAACTGTATACTAAAAGATTCTCCAAAAAACTTCGTGACAAATAACCAATCTGCACATATATATAAAAAAAAGAGCATAATTTAGTGTAATTCATGATCTAAACCATTCCATATTGTGCTTCAATCTAGTTTGTACTTTACAAATTCAAATCACTAACCAGGAAAAATATCGAACTGTGTAATTGTTTGGGAAAACAGAAGGTAATGCACACATTATGGAATTGGGATTGAAAATGAGAAAGGACTAAATTAACTCTGTAAATAATGTGAAATATGTACAGGTTTAGTATACTTTATAACTTGTATTTTGTTGTGTTTCTCAAACTCCAACATAGGGAAAGGTCATAGTACTTTACTTGCTATCATAGAAGTAATAACAGCAACTTGAGAATGCAGCAAGTATTCATATGGGATTGCTATCACCCCACTGTGGTTTTATTTATTGATAAACTTTGCGGACTGCAGACAGACTAACTTGAGTGTTATTGTGGACAACTTCAAGCACCAGAAGGCCATAGGAAATTCGGGCCTCGCCCACATGGGAGGAGTGTAAAAGTATAAGTTGTTTTGCTGCTAGCTCTGCAGTTCGCTTTCAGCTGCCAATGATTAAGGGTCACGAGAACCCGAAACGCGTCTGGCAAAAAAACATTGATGCTGCCCATTTAAATCCTACATGCAAACATGCAACCTTCGTGAATAAAAGCTGGATATGAAATTGCCTTTGTGCGGTTCCTGCCACATGGGGTAACTCTGCTTTGATTTTGATATATATATATATCTGTTGTGTGGGTGTTTCCACGGTACATGAACTGCGGCATTTGAGGGAGGCAAACAGCCGAAACCGGTCATGCCAGTTGTTCTCCAATAAAGTGATTGCCGAAGCCCCGCTGTTGTCCCTGGTGTTTCTTCGTAATGGAGGAGCAAGTGGTGTGATATTGAGCGCGTTACCTGTGGCGCGCACTGGGGACCCTTTCACAAAGCGGCCTTGGAAACATAGGAACTTTTGTTTTGGTTGCCTACCGAGGAGTCGGAAATATTCCAGGGCCCGCCATGAAAGTCGCTGAGGCAGTGTAAAGCAGTTGATGACATCGGGCAAAGACTGTGCGGAGAGACGCCGTTATCTTATCTTTGCCACAAGACTTGCTGCCCCTATGGCTAATGGCAGAAAGTATGGGATTTCGGCAACAACACTTGTTTTTTCAACTTATAGGTGAAAACCCCACAACGCTGTAACGGACATCCAGCACGCTGCATTTTGAGACTGGTAGTCCCTAACACTGACGAGAGCAAGGACAATCCGTTGCAGGTGAGCCCACTACCACATGGAAGGAAGAACTCTTTTAAATCTGTTGTGTGGGTGTTTCCACGGTACACGAACTGCGGCATTTGAGGAAGGCAAACAGCCGAAACCGGTCATGCCAGTTGTTCTCCAATAAAGTGATTGCCGAAGCCCCGCTGTTGTCCCTGGTGTTTCTTCGTAATGGAGGAGCAAGTGGTGTGATATATATTTATATATATATATTTATATATATATATATACACATATATATATATTCCGCGTACTCATCTCACAGCTCCCCAGTCACCGGAAAAAGACGAGGCGAATCCCATAGAGTTGGTGCTATTCAATGTTTATTTTCTGCCCAGCACCGCCGCCATTACGCGTTTCGGTCCTCGTGGGACCTTGATCACATATGTATATATATATATACATTCTTTTATGGTCTAACGACCGAAATAAAGAACTTTGGATTGGATTGGATATATATATACACAACTTTATCTTATTCTTGATTTTATCGTTGCTCAACACCGGCACTCAGTCATCAACGCAGGCGCTTGAGCACCAGTTAAGGACACATTCATTTTTGTGGGGCACAGGGAGATTAAGTGATTGAGGATGTTGTGCAGACACCGAAACTCGAACCTGGTTTCCCAGCTCTGAAGACGGCAGCTCTGGTCATTGCACCACATCCCCTCCCCGCTTGTAGGGTTCGTTGGTTCTGTGTTAGGCAGCGCTAACAAGAGAGAAGGCGCTGGTCGAAGCTGCCTTACGAAGAGAGCCCCAGAGCTTCTTTTTTTTTTACAAATTGACCACTTGCAGCAGTCCTCGATGTATCTCTGAGTAATGATGCATCAAGACAGCATAGCACGGAATACTGTGTTTTTTTATGTCTAGTGTTAGCCAAGACCTTTTGATTTTACTAAAAATATATGTTTCTACTTGTAGGGGTTTTCAGACATCCGTCTTAAATATATTAGTCTGTTGTTTTTTCACACCCACTATTGCTCACAGCATGGGGCAATTGGTCATCCCACTTAATCCATGTGCTATCCTCACTGTGAGTGACAGCACTTTCTCTTTCGCAAGAAACACATCTGCACACAAAGAAGTTCCTTTAAGTGAAGTAACAACTATGGCAATGGGTGCATTTTTAGACCAAAACATATTTTAACTTTTTACCAATGTTATTTTTAGAGTGGCAAGGGCCCAGCAGCTTCCCCAACAATAAAGGTTTGCAAGAAACATGACAAAACAATACAAGCCAGGGCCGGTCTGGTAGCCCAAAGCAGCCCAGGCAATTTTCTCGGACCAGCTCCTGAGAACGCACTGCCAGGCCCCGGAAGACTGGGAACGTTTGCTCACTGCTTGTTACTGAGGGCATGATATTACAATACTGGAAAACAGGCCCCCAGTCACAAAACCGACCCCCACCGCTGCAAAATCGACTCCCACCCTTCCAGCCTCCCGGGGAAATGCCTTATGCCCAGTACAGCCAGTACGGCCCTGATACAAGCATTGAAAAAGCCAAAATGTTGATGGCCAATGCCTGACCTACTGGCTTTGCCAGTCCTTGTTTTGTACGTTTTTAATGTATTTATTTGCCAGTTGTCGAGCACATTAATGCTCCAAAGAGAACGATATTTGGAAACCTAGAACTGTAAGTGAAGGAGGTGGTATATTAGTAATCTTCACACATTTTCCGTATCAGGAATATGTTTTCCCTCTTAATGAGGGCAGTTGGTGTGTGTACTCATGCCACACAGAAGCTTTCCTTTATTCCTTTCTCCAAGCCCAGTAAAATCTGCTTCCCCACAGGTCCAAGCACCATCCCCAGCACATCAGTAGTCCAAACCGGCATCAACCGCCAGCCATCCATTTTGCTGTCCGCTACTCTTTGTCCCTCTGCATTCTGCAAAATCTCCTGCTGAGAAACATGTCCACCTCATTTCATAAATGGGCACAGCAAGCACTGCATCCATTATTTCTTGCCAAAAGATGCCCTGCCCACAGCATATGGCACAGCAGGAGACCTCTGCTAGCAGCATGACAGGTTCAACTTTGCCTCATGTGACATACATACCAACCCTCCCGATTCAGGCGGAAGACTACCGATTTCAAGGCTAGTCACCCACCTCCCGATTCCTGCAGGCAGAAACCTTATTCCTCAGCGAGCTTCAGATGGCAGAGGCTGGTATCATGTAACTCGGATTATGCACTGCCAGAAACCTGCTCCTGCAGGCCAGTGCACAACATTTTGTCACACTTTCTCTGCCTGCCATAGCGATTTCTCTGTACTCCTGACAGGTTTGGAAAAACGTATATTTGTATTTCTGATATCTGATCCTACAGCAGCACACTTGTAAGTCCCATACATGCCAATAGACCCAATGCTGGCTACTATAGGAGTCAATGGGAGAAATACATTCTCCCTATTATTTTTCAAAAATCTCCCACTTTCCTCTTTCAAAATGTTGACATGTATGATATGAAGTTAGGCAAAATCAAGAAACACTGTCGGGCTTTTAAAAGGCAGGTTTCCCTAACTTTACCCAACTTTTGCGGACCACATTTAGAATGGTGGCAGTCCTTAGAAATATGACCTGGATTCTGAGGCAGTGCTTGTTTTATAACTTACTGTAGCAATAATCATGGGAGTAAAGACTGATTTGGGACAAAGACAAAGGATGGGTTTAAATGCAAAAATGTGGAACATTTTGAAAGACCTGTGGTACTTGGCAAGCCAGACAGCTTGATGTGCACAGGGAAAGTTGAAAGTCGATTTATTAAGTTTATCCAAAGGGGTTGCAAAGTTTAGGATTTTTGAGGCATTTTAATGGAATAAAGGTTAGGCCCCCAAAGCAGGCTTATGTACTTACAATTGGAAAAGTAGTTTGGTTCTTGGTTGCGTGGAAGCTGTGGTGACATCGAGTGGTCATAGAAATTGCAGGGGGATGATGGCAGAGAGAGAGAGAGTGTGTATCTGAAGAAGAGATGTTAGCAAAGTTAACAATATTGCATGACTCCTATGTCTGGTTTAGATGTGAGTCATGCTGTAAAATGCACTAGTTTTCTGTGAAAATGGTAAATACTCTATCAGTGGGATAATCACCTGTAGAACTAATGTGGCAGGTGACACAGAACTGTAAATCTTGTGTGAGTAGGAGCCGTCCACGAGGAAGATGAGCTCAGCATACCTCAACAATCACATCTGCTTTCACAAACCTTCCAGACGCCTCCTTTCCTCCAGGCTCCCACTTGCACCCCTCCCACGTATACGGAAAACCAGATCCGGTGTGCCTTCTCCTGCATCACTTGTAAAATGTGGAACAACCTGCAGCTACACGTAAGAGTCTCCTCCTCACTTCTTGAGTTCTACTAGAAGCGGAAGACCTGTCTTTTCAAATAGTCCCACTAGGCATTAGGTATCACTAGACTCACACATGCTCAGGTCAAGGATACCCTACAGGAGGATGGTGCCAGGAGACCACAGAGTCATGGATGCTGAAGGCTTGTGTACTGTGAAGACTATATCATTACCAACATTCAATATTAAGAAAGCTAAATTGTCCCTTGATAGAAGTAGTCTCTTTACAAATAGAAATCTCTTTCCTTTATTAAACTTTGTGGGTTTTAGAGCGAGTTTGTGGCTTGCATTGTTGTGCGATGTTATTGTAAATCATGGGCAGCATACTGGAAATTTTATGGATTTAGCCGTGGAGGGTAACATTTTTTTTTTTATTAGGTTTTAGGTGAATGTTGCAAATGAAAGGACTTTGCATTACAGTGCCTTTTTGCAAGTGTTCTGGCTAATATTTCAGAGATTCACAACAGAGAACGATGGTACCAGCGTTAATTTCATACTTGCTAACTTTAAAGTCCTTTACTGCTCTATTTATATGTACATTGTGATGTTTGGCATTTCTTCTTGCACTTTTCACACACCTTTCAAGACTTTACAAAATATAACTGTTAGATAAGAATATTAAACGTATCAGAGGATGAGTGCCTGTGTGAAGTTCATTCACACATGAACGTTTTTATATTGTACTGTAGTTTAATTGCATTTATGTGAGGCTTACTACCCCTTACATGGCATTGCAGTGCGTGACAGCGAGTACCAGGATACTCCAGACTGATGATTAGTCAGTTAGCTAATCAGTAAAGAGGTTAGTTGATTAACAAGATTTTTTTAGACGTGTTTTGTTGAAGCATATCAGGGTGCTGTTGCACCTGTTTAGGTTGAGATGCAGGGTTTTCACTACGCTGGTTCTCTAAACACAATGGCCAGATAGATTAAGGCCCTGTAAAAGCACAAAACAATGAAAAGTGTCATATGGTATTTGATTTCAATTCCTTAAGCATTTTGCACCGGAAAGGTGCCCCTTTCTCAGCAGTTTGCATTCTTTGTGTCAAAAAGGTGATATTGGGGTCTTATTTGAGCAGATCACCACAAACAACCTTAGGTTTTTTTGTTTTTTTTAAAAATGTGTTTTATTAATTCAAAACATTAAACCTTAGGTTTTTAAGCAAAGCCCGAGCTAGTAAGGTAGTCAGACTGGGATTTGCCTCAAAACTAAGGCCGCCTTGAACCAGGTGCAAACAGGGAGAATCTTTTAATTTCTTAAAAAGCACAGATTACATCTGCACTGAGATACACAGCACACATCCAATATGTGGGATCTTTCCACGTTTATGTAGAAAAATTGTTTTGTACTGGAAAGGTATGCTCTTAGTACACATTCTATACTGGACAGTACACATTGAACTCTGAGTGGATGTTCAAGATTCAAAGCGGTCTTTTAGAGTGCCAGCGTAGTGGATGAAAGCAGCAGCAAGCCAATCTTAATCAGTAGCAGCTGCTACCGGACAGGGGTTGTGGGTAGAGGGGGAGGAGAGATGGAAAAAAATGAAAAGGACTTACCTGAAATGGACGGATAGCCACCTCTCCTCCATCCTCTCCATCTTCCGGTCCCAGTCCCGGCCATCAGCAACAAGCACCCAGGCAGAAGACTCTCCTGAGCCAATCAAGACACTGCAATGCAGTGTTGTGATTGGTCTGATCTTAATGTAGCTCTGCAATGTGTATTTCCCCTTACACAATGCAGTGCAGTAAAGTTTGTTGCTGCACAGCGTTGCTGAAAAATGACTAGGGCCCATATGTAGGTAATCTCTATTTACCGATTCTTAAATATCGAATTTTACCGATTCGGTATTTAAGAATAGGTAAATAGAATGTAGGTAAAAATTCGGTAAATTTTACCGATTCGGTAATATTCGGTATTACCGATTCGTACCGATTCGGTATTTACTAATTCGGTAATTCCCATTCATTCCCATAGCAATGAATGGGAAGCGATTCACTATTACCGATTCGGTAAATACCAAATCGGTAATAGGGGGAACATATTCAAGGGTGGCAGGGTGTCACATTGACACCCTATTGCATCCCTGAATCGTGCATGTGTGCACATGTGGCACACATACATGCCCTAAGGGCTTGTACTTTTAAAAAAACACAAAATTGCTTTTTTAAAGGTTTTCGATATTTACCACCAACTTGTAGTTGGTGGTAAATAACGAATCCTTAAATCAAAAATGCACTCACTTGAGTGCTCCCTACATAGGATTTAAGGATTCGGTAATTTACTGATTCGGTATTTTAAGGATTCGGTAATTTACTGATTTCTTAAATTACCGAATCAGTAAATTACCGAATCCTTAAATCCAGCCACCTACATTAGAAAAAGCTAAATACTGGTCGGTAACTGCAAATTTACAGATTTTCGACCGGTATTCAGCTACCTACATATGGCCCTAGATCTTCTCTAGTATATGCATAGGTAGTCTCTTGTGAGGAGAAGCCTGGAAGTGTTCTGTTTTATGAACGAATTTGAACATCATGTAGTGAGGGCACCCACTCCTTTTCCCCCTAACTACCTTGAAGATAATGATTTTGATAGAGAAAAAAGTACTATATTTCACAACTATGGCAACTGATAAGGATGGATGGACCCACGTCTGGACATATCCATAGAACTTTATCACACTGAAGTATACAAAAACATGATGGATTGATTGCTTGCATTAATCTCTACCACTGGTAATTACTTTGGGCCACATTTCTGTCCATCATTATTTAGAACACCATGCTGCCTCAGTTTGGACTCAGCCATGTACAAATCAGTCTTGACCCTGATCAAAAGGAACAGCCTAGATTGAACTGCCATGTCCTTTCCAAACCGGAACACAAACCGGCCAAGACTGGTTTTGCTCTGATTGGAGCTCATCAGTTGCGTGCAGCTTGGTTTCAATGGCCCAGTGAACATGGGAGCCACGTCTGGGTATTCCAGTTGCACTTAGGGTGTCGCACTGGAGTATATAAAAACGTGAAGTACTGTGAGCTACTTTGTATCAGTAGAGCTTCTCTTGTGTGATACATGGGCATTCTTATGAAACCACCCATGAATTTTGACACAACTCCTATCTACTAAAAAAGTTAGGTGGGGTTTGCACCAAATAAATAGCTGTCTTCGAGGAACGTGTAACATTTTAGCAAAGTTTTCTTTTTTCAAGACTTTTCTGACTTTGCATTTGTTCTGTACTCTACAGCAACTAGAGAAGTTGTACACTATATCTAAGAATAGTATTTTGTTCTGGAACGGTACACTTCTAGTACAAAACCTGTGCTAGACGTCATGCATGCACACTCAAACAAAGGTGCATGGGTATGTGCATGGCACAAGTTAGTCTAAAGTGCATCATCACAAGGTATGACAGAAGCAGTGCTATATCCTTGTATATATTGGGCTGTCCTGTTGGCTCGCTTTCATGCAGTGCAGCAATCTGTAACGTGAGATTTAAAGCTCTTTTTTATGCCTGAAAGTGAAAATGCCTGGAGCCCAGTGAGATTCTCTGAGACTCACCTTTTGCCTCTTTCTTTTCTCTGTAGCGCTCCAGGCTGTTATCACCTTTCATATTTTTATTGCCCCTTTTACTCTATAGAAAACATTGAAAGATAGCAAATCAAATAGTTAAGCGGTTCGTGGTTTGCGTTCACCCTATTCTAACCGCTCCTCACAAGTAGGCAGCAATATGATTGGTTAAGCAGACAACACCATGTAGAAAGGGGCACCATCTATTAGCCCTTGTTAGGCTTCTGGTCCTCCCCAGGACCGTGCAATTCTGCGGTGGGCCACAGTCATGGACTCCTCTTTTGGAAGCCCCTTGCTACCGCTCTCACTCTCTCCAACCTGGTTTACGTTGCAGTATGCCAGTGCTATAACTTGTGTAACATCAGAAAAAACTATCTGAAGATGCTAAGTGCAGTCCTCAAAGTCTTCCCAGGCACATTGCCCCTATGCCATTGCCACTGTTGACAGTGATTTGGCAGAGAGACTGAACATTGACAGCAAATAGACTGCACACCATTAAGGTGGTGTGAAAGAGTCTCACCTCAGGGTTGAGGGCCGAGTCTCATGGGCTGGTGGGCAATGTGCATGTAGGACCATATGGTATGTTGTTATGTTATGTGTATTTATGAAGTGCACTGTCACCCACAAGGGTATCCTGGCGCTGAGCAATAGTGTGTGTACAGGTCTGACTATGGTAGGTTGGTTAATTGAAAATCCAGGTCTTGAGCTTCTTGCAGAATTCAAGAAAACAGGAGGAGGCTATGAAGTGGAATGGGAGCTCGTTCAACACTTTAGGAGGGATGTAAGCGGACACCTGTCCTGATCTGGTTTTGGGTATGCGTGGGATGTGTGTGAGTAGGAGTCCTGTGGAACGGAAGAGTCTGGGTGGTTGGTAGAAGGAGATGTGACTGTTCAAGTAGGTGGGGCCTTAGTCACGTAATGCCTTGACTCTGTGTGTGAAATAAGCACATTTGTATATCTGAAGCCAGTGGAGCTCCCTGAGTTGTGGTGTGATGTGAGTTATGTGTGGGAGGTTGAGGGTGAGTCGAGCTTTGAGATCTGGATTTATTGTAGTCTTTTAGTGAGTTGCTTTGTGATCGTGGCATAAAGGGTGTTCCCGCAGTCCAACTTGCTGGTGACTAGGCAAGTGAAAGTTTCTCTTTTATGGCTTGGTAGACATTTGATTGTCTTCAGGCTGTGGAAACAGGATGCATTGATGGTGTTGACTTATGCGGTCATGTGTAGTTTGATGTAGATAATGATTCTGAGGTTCTTCACATGGGTGCTTGGTGTGGTGTTGGGTCGTCTGAGTTCGGACAGTCACCAGTTGGAATCCCATAGTGAGGTGTTCTTGCTGAAGATCAGTTCTTTTGTCTTGTCAGTGTTGAATTTGAGACAATTGACTTTCATCCACTTCGGTCATTCAGACAGTGAATTTGTTACTTGTGGTGGTGGTCTTGGCTGAGAGGGAGAGTATGAGTTGGGTGTCGTTGGTGTAGGAGAGGATGTTGATGTGTGCATAGGTGATGCTGCCCAGAGGAATTCTCTGTTGGTTGAAAAGGATGGGGCTGAGCAATGAATCTTGGAGCACTCCACAGATGATTTTGCTGGCTTGCAAGGAGTAAGGTGCCAGGCTGACAGCTTTTGTTCGGTCTGTTAAGAAGGAGCAGATCCAGTGGAGAGTGGCTCCTTGGATGCTGATCTCGTGCAGGCGATTTATGAGAGACTGTGTCAAATGCTCCAGAGTTCCAGAAGAAGGAAGGCTGCAAATGTCTCTTCTGTCAAGAATCATGCTGCTGTAATCTGTAATGGCAGTGAGTACTGTTTCAGTACTGTGGAGGGATCTAAATCCAGACTGCATCATACTCACTCAGGCATTGCTCACAGCCTGCCCAGAACTAAAACTGTGGATAAGGCTGCACCACCACTCCAGGTCAGTAGCAGGCTGGCAGTGTCATAGCCACAGTGAGGAGACAGTGACTGACCCCAGCACCACACTGCCACTGCCAGTTACTTTTGTCACATGCAGCCTTGGCTGGAGAGGAATCAGTTTAACTTTCAAGATTTTTATTTTAGGTAATGACTAAGGCAATGACCCTAAGCCTAGTTGCCAAGCTTTCAGTTCATTTGCATGTGACATTTTCAGTGGGTTTCTAAATGCTGTTTCAATGCCTGATGTGTGACTTTGAGTGACACTGTATCATGACTTGACAAAGTGCTTATTTCCATGTAATTGGGTAAATATCAGAAATTGCCAATGTTGTATCACAAGAACTCATACACAAAGTGCTCTTGCCTTAAATGCTTTGTCATAAGGTGGGCATTCATGACAAGATAGTGTGCATCCCTTGCAAAATTCTGTTTGCCTCATATTGATGATAATTCATAACTTACTGTACTTGCCCATGGCATGACGATGCCCATCCTTGCTATAATGCTGGACCTAGCTTAATAATGGTAATTATTTGGATTTTGCTGACATCCATGGCATGATATTGTGATACATGGGAATTCAACAGGTACTGTTGTGGTGAGGTTTGCGGTGAGGCTGCTGCCACTTTTGACAATATTGGCGAATTTGTGGGTGTGCTAGTTTTAACTTGTGCATGTTTTAACTTTTGTTTTGTTTTACATTTTTTGCTGGTTTTACCTGCTTCCTGCTCTGTTCTACCGCATCTGAGTGCCGTTTGTGTGGAGGGCTTGCTAGTCATTTTCTTGGCCACTCCCGGCCATTTTTCCACTTCCGGGTGATGAAGGGGGCGATTTAGCTTTGCCACTCTCTCCCCTATTTAACCCAATGTGTAAGCGGATGCGCAGCGGACTGTGGTGATGCTGCTGCCGCTTTTTACAATATTGGCGAATTTGGGCGAGTGCGAGTTTTAACTTGTACATGTTTTAACTTTTGTTTCATTTTAAATTTTATGCTGTTCTTACCTGTTTCCTGAGTGCTGAGTGCCATTTGTGTGGAAGGCATGCCAGTAATTTTCTTGGCCACTCCCGGCCATTTTTCCACTTCTGGGTGACGAAGGGGGCGGTTTAGCTTTGCCGCTCTCTCCCCTATTGTAACCTGATGTTTAAGCGGACGCGCACAGCAGGTGCGCCGCTGGCGTGCTCAAGGCGCACCTAAGGCAAGCCTGTCTATGGCCATCCGCGCCATACCGGGACCAGGGGCCAGAAATCCTGGCTCTTTTCAGTCAGCTCCCAGATGTTACTCTTCCCTGATGCTGCGTAATCTCCGACCTTCTTTGACTGGGTCTTGTCAGGTTCTCACTCCTGACCTTTCCCTCCTTCAGTGCTCATGCTGCCATTTTGAGCTCATTCCTAACACTCAGCCAGCAGCTGTTCATGACCTCCAGGCTTCCGAAGTGGGGATCACTATTCTTTTCCTAATATTCTAACTGCTTCTTTGCAGTGTGGCGAATTTTGCTATTTTAGCTTAAATTGGCGCTCCTTACCAAAACATCAGCTCCACCTGTTTAATTTTCTCATTGATATGGATCCTGATGTAGTCTTTTTAACCGAGACTTGGCTTCATGATGGCTCCCTTCCTGATGTCATCTCGGCCCTTCCTAATAATTTTTCGTTGTTGGGAATTAATAGGTCCCTCAAAGTTGGGGGTGGTAAAAAAACAATTATTGGTGCTCGAAGATCTTAACCCCCATCTGGAGAATCCTGAATACAAATCTGCATCCACATTTATAGAGGAAATTAACATTCTTAATCTTCGATTGCTAAACTCACTTCCTACTCACATTGCTGGTCATTTACTAGACCCTACCTTTTCTAATGTTGCTACCTTAATTGTTGCATCACCTATCCAGCTTTGCTGGACTGATCATTTTGCAGTCTCTTTTTCCATCAAGCTTCCCTGTATCTCTTCTACTAGACCAACTTCACTACCTAAAATTCGGAACTGGCCCAAACTTAATTTAACGGCACTCAACAAAGCGCTTAGGGAAAGTATTCCATCTCTTGACTCCTCCCCTGACCTAGCCCAGCCTACTATTCACCAATGGCTCACAGTGGCCACTGATTCTATTTTACCCCTGTCTATAAAGTCACAGTGTAGGACCCATCTCCCTGCCCCATGGTTTACTGATTCTCTTAAACAAGAAAAAAAAAAACTATAAAGCCTTAGAAAGGCACTGGAGGAAACACTATTTGCCTGCTGCTAAGCTGGAGTATTTGGGAGCATTAAAGAGATAACATGCTCTTTGCAGATCAGCTCGTGCAGCCATTTATATTGAAAAGATCTTCAGCTGCCAACACTGTCAGAAAACTTTGTTTAAGGTTATTACTAAACTCTCAGCCGCCAGTACATTCATTACTTCTCCCTCGCTCTACCAACTTCAATGTGATGAGCTAGCGTTCTTCTTCTACAATAAAGTTAAGTCTATTCATGACAAACTTGCTGTGGATGCCCTCCAACAAGGGAATCTAATGTTTAATACTAGCCCCTTAACAGGGTCCCCTGAATTTTCCTCCCAGGCTTCTGCACAGACTAGTTCATGGCCTCCTTTGAATTTCCCTTCCTTGAAGCTGTGACTGAGATCTATCAAATCTAGGTCACCTCTTGATCCTCTAGCCGCATCTAAACACATCCTCCTGGGTGACACGATTCTTTCCCCGATTCTTAACCTCCTTAATACTTCTCTTAGCATAGGTTTGGTTCCTCAGGAGTGGAAACATGCACTCGTCTTGAAACATGCACTCGTCTTTCCTCTTTTAAAAAAGGATCGTCTTGACCCCATCTTTTGGTTGAATTTTCGTCCTATCTCTCTTTTGCCTGTGTTTTCAAAAATTTTGGAGCGACACATTAATACTCTTCTCTACAATTTGTTGCATTCTTCTCAGTCTGGCTTTAGACCTGGCCATAGTACAGAGTCTGCTCTTCTCGGGATCACCTCAGACTACAGCTTGACTTCAGATGTACCTCTGCCCTCATCAGGTTGGATTTGAGCGCAGCTTTTGATACCCTGCCTCATTCCATTCTGTTAGAGCGTTTCGAAGCCTCTGGCATTATGGGTCTGGCTCTGAGGTGGTTGACCTCCTTTTAAAGGGACCGTACCTTCCAGGTCTTTTCGAACAAAGTGAGGACGACACTTTAGCCTTAACCTCAGAGCTCTTTTTTGAGCCTGTTACTTTTCAATATATACGTTCGCCCTTTGGCCGTCATTGCTGAGAAGTCAGGTTTGACTATTTTTTCCTATGCCGACGATACCCAGATTGTTTGCTCCCTTTCTGCTGCCCAGCACCAAGATCCTTCTTTGCTGCAGCTTGGTTTGGGGAATGTTTCTTCGTGACTGTCTAGTAACACTCTGAAGCTAAAAAGCACCAAAACCGAGGTGCTTATTCTGGGTAATAACCCGGAGCTTTGGGGATGTAAACATTGGCCTGATAATCTGGGCCCAGTACCTGCATCTGTCCCTAAAGTCAAAAACCTGGGTTTTATTATTGATAAAAGGGTCTCTCTTAAGCATCAGGTCTCCAGAGTAGCGGCATCTTGCGTTGCTGCTCTTAGGTGGATCAAAAAAATCCTTTGGTTAATTCCACCCCTAGCTCAGAGATCGGTTCTGCAAGCTTTAGTGATATCCAGGCTGGACTACGGCAATGTGCTGTACCTGGGCGCTGACAAAGACTCAATACATCGCTTACAGATCATTCAAAATGTTGCTGCTCGTCTTCTTTTCCATCTGCCCAGATATGCATCTGCGTCTCCTCTGCTCCACCAACTCTACTGACTTGGTGGTAACAAGCATATTGAGTTCAAGGCAGCATGTTATATGTTTCATGGCAAATGTGGCCTTGCCCCTTCTTATATTCAAAGTCTGGTTACACCTTATGTTCCGGCTCGACAGTTGAGATCTTCCAGCCTCTCACTGTTTTCAGTTCCCAGATTTCGACTTGTCCGTATGAGGGGTCGTTCCTTTGCCTGTCCTGGCCCCAGGATTTGGAATTCTCTTCCAATTGCCCTTAGGAACTGTCAGTCCTATCTGTTTGTAAAAGCTTAAATACGTTTCTGTTTAGTGACTCAGCTTGATCTCTGTGCTCCCTTTTGCCTGTTGTTTAATTTGTTCCTGCCTCCACATGCTTCAGCGCCTGGAAACCCTGCTGGGTAGCTGGGCGCTTTGCAAGTGCAATAAATAAATAAATACTGTTTTGATGAAAATTATAAATTGATCCTCGGGTACAAAACAGGATTAGTAAAAAAACGAAAATGTTGTTCACAACAAAATTGTGTTTTTTCATGAGAATGGTAATACTTTGCTTGGGGATCACTCATTTTTTTCCACGATGAAAACACAAACGTTCTTCCTGACTCACAAACACATTCTGAGCTGATTTAGCAAGTCTGCATCTGTTAGGGGTAGTTTGTGGGTTTGTCAAAATCGCCCAAGTGATATCTGCAATTAGCATTTTGTTTGCACTACATTTAACTGCAGGGCAACAAGTGTGGTGTCACTGCTCTGCCTGCCACAGCCTGGTATGCATGGCGTAAGAAATCACCATGGAGACGAGTGCCACGCCTTCGGCCTGCTACCATGAGCAAAGTTCAAGTCATATGTGTGCCAAATCCAGATGTAATGCGTTCACCAGTTTCTTTTATTCAGTTAAATGAATCCCAACGATCAAAAAATGTATTTTCCCTATAAAAGAGCGACATAATGTGTAGCCAATTTTAAGTATAACTTTTAAAGGAAATCCTCGGCCGATTTCAGGCTGCTGTCAACCTTGACAGTGGTATACAGTAACACATTAAAATAGCATTATTGTAAAGATATTTTATTTTTGGGATATTTGTAACGATTTTAATTAATCATACAGTAAACTTGCCTGACTGTGACTGGCATTATTGCTTCATTTCAGTAGAGCACTTTTACCCTAGTAAAGCACCAGGACATTGTGCAATGGTGATCAAACACAAAACAAATGCTAAACGTAGAAGAGCAAAATGGTGGGGGTCCTACAGGAGAAGTGTGATAAATACATCTACTAATCCTCTGGTTTCAGGACGCCCCATCCACAGTAAGCCTGGACGCTAAGGCTGTCATTACAAGTGGCAACTTAATTCCTATAGGGACTGTAACAGCATTATTGGGCATGTCTGACCTGGAACCTGATTTACCCCAGCAATTTCTCATTTCTAAGGGGACCGTCGAGGTCCAACCCGAATTGCCCGGTTATCGGTAAATCCGGAGGTGGGGAAATTCTGGGCAACACTCAGGGCCACTCATATTGAGGTCAACTCACCAATGGACTAACCGGCTGTCCTTATTTCCAGTTTTTGTGCTTAATGTCTGCTGCTGGTTGTAAGTGGAGTGCGGCGGAGCTCATTTTGGTGAGCAGGTTGTTTTTTTGCCATTAGGGTATATCAATACAGAGAAATGCAGAAAGGAAGATACAGATGGGGAAACAATGACATAAGGAGAGAGCATGAGTGAAAGGAACCCAGAATATTAAGATCATGACACAAAAAGTGCTCAGCGGTGGAAGAAAGAGCCATGAGGTGGAATCAAGTCTAGGCAGCCTTTGGATTCAGCAAACACAGAATTCAGCAGCAATGGGCGACTAAAAAAGAATTTTATTCATTGATTTTTTTTTATTTTACAAGTTAACCACTGGCTACTTTCAAGAATGTTTGCTCACCTTACGCGTTATATAGGTGTTAGGGTAGACCCATGACATACATTGCAATTTATCTTCTCTTTAACCTCTCTCTCTCTCTCTCTCTCTCTCTCTCTCTCTCTCTCTCTCTCCCTCTCCCTCTCCCTCTCCCTCTCCCTCTCCCTCTCCCTCTCCCTCTCCCTCTCTCTCTCTCTCTCTCTCTCTCTCTCTCTCAATTCAAAGTGAACTGTGACTCATTTACATTCACAATCAGATGCTACACACCTTCCTCTCTTTAGAAAACAGAAACACTAGAACAAGGCTTGGTTAGCCAAAGGTGGCTAAACAACTACATTTGAGATTGAGGTCAATTAGAGTTGACTAGGCGCACAATAACTACAACTTCTGCGTTTAAGGGACGTTTTCTACTTAATAATCTGAAAATCGCTGTGCCAGGAAAACGCCTTCAGCAGGGGCATCTAGAATGTTGCACTCAGGTCTAAATGACCTCCATGGTGCTTCACATAAATCTGTCTTCTTCTCCATCACATTCCGGCAATAATATTGAATTTCCCTTGCTTTCCCTTTCCTTCCTGCTCAGCACATAGTATCTCTCCCCCACCTGCAGTTTTCTCATTTCCTTCTCAGAAATAGAAATACTATTTCCACTCATTCATCACAACTGGGAATGGAGTTATTCTATTACTGCACAGTTCTATTGAGAAAACTCTATGGTATTTATTTATTTATTTAAAGAGTTTTATATAGCGCTGGCTAGACCCGAAGGTATCAGAGCGCTTTACATGAGAATCAACAATGTAACAGAAAAAGATCAACAATTACACATTACATCAAAAAATAGGCAATACATTAGGAGAGGAGAGAAAGGAGAGAGAAAAGTAGTGGAGGGGGCAAGGGAGGTGAGAAAGGGAGGATAAAGGAAGAGACAGCAAGGAGAGACGAAAGGAAGTCTGTCTAAAGACCGACTGGGTAGGTGACGACCAAGGAGGGAATCCATGGCCCATCTCCCCTATAGCTAAACCAGGTAGCTCCATAGGGCATCAGACAAAATAGTTCAGTCTCAAGTGGCGAGGGAATAAGTTCCCAAAAAAACAAACAGGTTGAGGACAAAGGGCAAAGGCAGGTGAGGGCAAAGGACAGAATTTGGAAAGAGTAGGAGGAAAAGGGGACAAGACGGGGGAAGCAAGAATGAGAGACGGGGGGGAGAGACAGCTCAGAAACCAAGTGGGTAGGCGATGGCACGAGGAGGTAATTGACTGCCAGTCTCCCCTAAAGCTCACCAAGTAGCTCCAACAGTCGTCGGGCTGAGGGATAGACAGAGAGGATAAAAGGAAAATTTCAGAAAAACAAAGAGGAAGGGGGTGTGTGAGACAGGGAGCCGGAGAGAAACTGTGCCCAAGGTCCGGCTGGGTAGGTGAAGATCAGGGGTGAACCAAGGCCAATCTCCTCTTTAGCTGAGCAGAGCAGCTCCACCGGGCGTCCGGCATGGTGCTCTGACTCCGCAGTCGAGATAAAGCTAAAGTGTACTCGGGACTCAGGGGTAGGCAGCTTAGTTTGTGGGGGAGCCATGGTCCAGAGAATTACGGGTGTCATCTTGAGGTCAGGCGTAGTCCTGGTAGGGGTTATGTCAGGAAGAAGATCAGGAGGGGGAAAACAGAGTCATCACTGGTGGCCATGTTAGGGTCAGGCATCTTGGGACCCTTTTAAAACCATGAGCATGCAGCAGTACTTTGCAGGGGGGGCAAGTGCCAGTCTCTCATTAGTTATTAAAAGGCAGCGCAGAAGGAGCCGCCATCCAGCTTCGCGCTGGGGAACCGGGTGGGGAGGGGGGCGCTCACCTCAATCCTGGGCAACAAGTGTCTCAAAGGTCCAGGGAAACTCTCCGGCATGTCCGCTGCGGCCACCGAGTGCCCTCCGCATGCAGCCATCGGACCACACAAGTGGAGGGAAAATCACAACATGCCAGGATCGAACCGGGTGCAGGACTGATGCACAGGACTCCATCTAATACGGTGTAACAGAATAAAATCCGTTGCGGGTGCCCATCAGGGAAGCGGGAAGGCAGGCTCCCAGGATTCAGCTTCAGATGTCGCAGCCCAGCTCGGAAAAGATCCCAGGCGCCATCTTGAGGTGAGATCGCACGGTACTCGTGCCGTAGTGCAGATGGTCCTTGCAGCTCTGGGGTTTCTCGGGTTGCTTTCCCGTCGGCCTCGCAAATCTCTCAGAGCCCCGGCGGTCGCAGCAGCTTGTCTCTGTGCTTTCCGCACCTTGCGTCCTCCGGAGTGTCAGCTGGTGATTTCCTCCAAAAGTGCCAATTTTAGACCACCAGTTCAGGATCGCGGTCGTCTATGCAGGCGGCGCCGCAGGTGTAGGCTAACATGCCTTGGCCCACATGTTTCCAAAGCCATCGAGTGTTTGTAACTGAAAATCCTCTGTGCCCATGCGCCCATAGACGCCATTTACTATGCGATTTTAGAGGTGGGAGAGCTACTGAAAGCTTGAGCTAGACTTGAGCCAGGTGCCTGTCTCTGGCACAGCTCTAGCTCCTTTTGGAACATCTAGAACAAGATGAGCCGAGCTTTCACAGGCGGCGATGACGCCTAGTGGCTCTAGCTGCTGACCATGCAGCACAGGTAACTAGGTTTACATGCTAGCCTTGCGTCCTGTCAATCACTTAATCTGCCTGTGCCAGAAAAGAAGTGTCACTAATATGTGTCTGATGTGAAGCACTCCTATGCGCCTATGTGCTTGGGCAGGTTTCTGCTCTGTAAAACTGACAAAAATAAAATTTGGATTCTAAATGCCACCAACGCTCCAATCCTATCCTAAGAGAAATTTGGGGAGAGGAGTTTGCCTAACGGCTAGGGCGGTCGACCTCAAATCTGGGGAACTGGGTTCGAGTCTCGGCAATGATGCTGAACATCCTGAGATTTTGGGCAAATCACTTAATCTCCCCGTGCCTAACAAAAATGAATGTGTGTCCTCGTGTAACGTAACTGGTGCTATGTAAAGCGTTCTGATACCTGATTCGGGTCAAGTTCGCGCTATATAAAACTCTAAAAAAAAGGGCAAAGCATTAACCTTTCATGTGTCAAAAAAGATACGTACATAGTGGCTGAAATGAACAGTATAAAACTGGGAAATCTGGGATCCGTGCTGGAATTTCTGCTTGACAAAATAGTGTGATCCTAGGCAAATACTTTATCTCACCAAACCTCATTTTTATTCATTATCACATATGAGAGCTCCTTCAAATATCTGAATTCAGGATGTGTGCTGTACATAGACGTCTCTTGTGTTTGTTTTACCAGCCTATAATGTTGTTTCGTCGATGATAAGAATCTATGCCACATGTAGGATACCCATGACAACGAGCTTGCCTCAGAGTTCACTAACAGCATTGTCATCAGGGCGGGAGCAGGAATGTTTCTTAGGTCATCTTTAACTCCTTCCATGCTCCTGACGAAGCCGCTCCGTCATGAGCCTCGGTTGAGCTGTGCTCATGACGGAGCGGTTCCGTCATGGCCCGCTCGGCGCGCCTGCGTGGCGCGAATTCCGCGCCTGCGCTGGACGTTCCATTGAGCGGGCGGGGCCATGACGGAGCCACTCCGTCACGAGCATGCGAGCGCCGCTCGGCCCCCCCTTCCCCCCTAGCGCTGCGGCGGAATTGCCGCCGCAGCGAAGGAGTTAAAAACTCTGGGGCATATTATCAAGAACGGCGATAAAATTATCACCACTTTAGCGGCAGGAAAATGCCGCTAACATGGCGATAATGGGCTTGATAATATGTCCTTGTGAATTCCCATAGCAGCTCAGGTTCTGGTGTTAACCTGGGCTGCTATGGGAATTCTCAAAGGCATATTATCAAGACCATTATCGCCGTTTTAGCGGTAGTTTCCTGCCGCTAAAGCGGCGATAATTTTATCGCAGTTCTTGATAATATGCTCCTTAAAACTTTTAATATATTCTTCTCAATCAGGAGATGTAATCTGATATACTAAAGTGAAATGCTTCCAAGTGTTAAAGAAGTATTCTTTTTAACTTTTTTGCAGATAACTTATTGTATTCTAACGTTATGTTTGTAGAATGGTTTACATGCCAAATATTTACAATTCTCGGCTCGTTCATGGGCTCTAAGAGCCGAAGCCGGCAATTGGCTCAGTTCTGTCTTGGCTTCCCCTGTTAATTTGCAGTCCTTTTGACAATTCTAATACTTTTCATACTTAATCACAATTTTAGGGAGACAGAAATTATGTGGATTTCCCAGAATCAGGACTTGAACAGAACTTCCATTGTGCCAATCGTGGCCGTTTAGCCACCAGTTCCCATCTCTACTGCTAGCCTGTGATTCCCTGATGATGAGTCCATGGTTAAATTCCAATCCCTGCACAAACATAAATGTGTGCAGCGATCGTGATTCAGTAATTATAGTACTGTGTATTTACCTAAGGTTGTGTACATCTACCACATGCTACAAACACTACATCGTTTATAATTTGTACCTCCAAAGTTTGGCAGATTAAAACCTACCAACATTTATTTGAGGTAAATGACTGGAAAAGAGGCAAAACACAAGTACATTACTTCCACATCCTCTTGTTATGCCTCAGTTCCTTGTCCATGTGCTTCAAATGTCTCGCCCATTCCATCTCACTCCTAATTATGCCCTATATAATTTCTTCAAATTCCCATATTTAATTACATATTCTCCTGATCTCATCATGAAGAAGGGTGGTGGAAGTGTGAATTTAGAATGCGTGTGTTCATACATATGGCGGTGGAGCATCGTTCCCCCTGCCAGCTGCCTCAAAAACGTCATGAAAGGAAAAATAAGATGATAATGAACATGTTTTATTATCATTTTATTTTTCCTTTCCTGCTTAGTCTTTGTGGAGGTGTCCATGGGGATGACAGAAAGAGTGGTCGGCACTGCTCTCAGTGCTCATGATGGTTTGGCCAGTCGTCTCCGGCCAGCCAAACCGGAATGTGCATTGAAGCTCTCTTCAACCTGCTGGCTCCCAGGCCAATCCTGAAGCTTCTCTCATGCATAAGTGCAGCTTCAGGATTGGCCGCAGGGCAATCTGGGAGTCTGTGCCGGCGTGGAGAGGAGCAGAAGATCACGATGCGGCCTGCTGCAGGTATGTTTTTTATTTTTACTTTTTTATTTTGCCATCCCGGCACCTGTATGTCCCCCTTGCCCACCCACCCCTCGTCCCTAACACCGGCCGCAACTTTGAAAGAGTATGCATGATAGAGTACTGTCAGTGTGCTGACACAAAAAGTGAATGGTCTGGTACCCTAGCTAACTAAAGGCTAAAGCGGCCTCTCCATATGTCCACTGTTATGCTGTCCTGTGGACTGAACCAACATTTGATTGACACCAATTGAGCGTTTTCTTAAGGAGGCTAACCAAAGCCCCTATGTGTAAGTTTGTATGTCGTTTTATTTCTATATATTATGGGTTTTTTGTACAAGAGACTAGCAGAAAGATAAAGCTGTGTGTAGTCGATAACTGCTTACCATGAACTCCCCTCCCACAAAAACAATTGCCCAATTCAGCGTTGTCCATGTGGGCAAATGGAGAATAGTGCTTGCTTGTGATTGTTGGAAAATGGTAGTTGATTTGAGTGTATTTAGTTGCTGTTAGAATTTGGGGTCTCTAGTTGGCACAGGTAGGTACTTGTGACAAATAGGGACCCTTGCCTCTAGTCAGGGTAAGGGGGTACACTCCTAAAATAACCCCTGCTCACCCCCTTGGTAGCTTGGCACAACCAGACAGGCTTAACTCAGAGGCAGTGTGTAAAGCATTTGTGACCACATACAGTAACTCAGTGACAATACTACAAATGAACACCACACAAGATTTATATTAAAAATAAGTATTCTTTATTTAGATTTAACACAAGACCATTAAACAACAGAAATCCATAATACTATACTTAAAAATTGTAGTTTAAACTTAGTTCAGTTCAGTTCTTAAGATGCGACAGTTCAGTTCAGTTCTTAAGATGCGACACTTTGCGTCAATGTACCTTACGATGCATTGCCCTTCCACAACAAGTAATGTTGCAGAGATGGAAATGCGGCAAAGTTCTGGTGCAAAGAAATAAAGACGTGAAGATCTTCCAGATGCGGCACCCTTCTCCGAGGATGCGGGGAGTCTTGGTTTGATGTGTCAGGTGCAGCGGCGACACCCTTGTTCAGCGATGCGACGGCAACAGCCTTGGCTGCGGCACTCTTCTCCTACGTTGCGAACCTGGCCTTCCCCTCCTCGGGGAACGACCTCCAGAACCCCCACAAATGGATCAAGCACTCTGGGCAGTCAAATGTCCGGTGAACCAGGACCTCACGGGGAGCACGCATGCCCCCCTGAGGTTGACACATAACTAATGTGTCGTGTGACAGTCTGCCTGGCTCTAATCTCACAACCTCCTGTCCACCTGACAGGGCGCAGAGATACGCTTCTTCCTCGTTGAGTCACGCTTCCAGCTCCTTGCGACACGCAGTCCCTCAGAAGGCCCAAAACAGCACCAGGCACTTCTAAAGAACTCTAGGTAGCTGGGGGGTGAAGTTTGTTGTCCCAGAGACTTCAGTAGGAGGCAAGTTCTTTTCCAAGCCCTTGGAGATCCTTCACAAGTTGAAAGTAAAGCACACAACGTTCTTTCTCCTCTCTTTGTCAGTAAGGCAACCACTGCAGGCCAATCCCCTAAGCAGTACTTCAGCATAGGAATAGTCTCTCCTCAGTTTCTTCAGGTTCCTCTCCTCAGCAGAGGTTTCTTCTTGTAGTCCACAAGCGATCTAATTTCTTGGGATCAGGGTCCCAATATTTATACCCCAAAAATCCTTTGTTCTCTGAGGGGAGAGGGGCCTTTGCCCGGTCCAAACCAGTTCGGAAGCACTCTGTTTACAGGACTCCTTCTTTCTTTTCACAGTGCAGGGCAGACACATCAGACGCCCCACAGGAGGTGAAGCCAGCATTGTGGAGGGAGAGCACAGCCCTGGAGCACTTTGTTGACATCATTCCTTCTCTTCTCTCACAGTGCAGGGCAGATACATCAGCCGCACCCCAGGAGGGGGAGCCAGCATTGTGGAAGGCAGGCATAGCCCTATTCAAGGTTCAGGTGCAACTCCTCCCACCCATCTAGATGCAGATCTCTCTATTCACCACTGGGCTGACTCATTCTGTCTCTTGGAATCCCCCAGCCCTGTCACTCAAACTCCAGACAAGGAATATACAACCTAGCAGAGACAGGCTTTGGATAGTTAGACAAGAAAATACCTACTTTCATAAAGTGGTATTTTCAAACACAGAATGATAAAACTAACTTCACTAAAAGATGTGTTTTATCATTCTGAGTTCAGGCATACTAAACTCGAATTTCTACCATGTTCCGTGAGTCAGTTGGGATTATAAGAATGTAATAATCTAACTGGCCATTCTGGCCTTTGGAGAACAGGGAGCCTTGCAATAGTGAAACACAAAAGGGCTGTAATTCACTATTAGGACATGGCACACACACCAGGGCATGTCCTACCTTATGTGTACAGTGCACCCTACCCTTGGGCCTACCATGGGGGTGTCTGATATGAAGAAAAGGGAAGGTTTAGGGACTGGCAAGTGGGTGCACTTGCCCAGTCAACATGGCATACAGGCTCTGCAAAGGCAGACCTTTGACACATTTTACAAGTCTGCTCCTGTGGGTGGCACAACCAGTGCTACAAGCCCACCAGCAGCATTTGGGTTTCCAAGCCCTGGGAACTCCTGGAGCACTGTACTAGGGTCTGACAAGTAAACCAAATAGCCAATCATGGAATCACCAATTAATACATTCATTTACAGTAGGGAGCATTTGCACTGTGGCACTGGACAGCAGTGGCACAGTGCCAAAAGCATCTAACACCAGCAAAAACACACCAATGGTGCCAGGTTTAACAGTTGCATTTTGTTAAATAGCTCGATTTTAAACATCTCCAGCCTTAGATTATTTGTTGTATCACTGACCTCAAGCTGTCAGTCTAAAAAATCTTGTAAGAACTGTGTTTTCCACTACCAATGATAAATCACAGTCTGAAGCCGCCCACTTAACTTCTGACTCATTTGATTGCATGATGTAATGGAAGTAACCAGTCCCTTTCCTGCCTTTCAAAAGCGTGTAAATGGAAGCAGATTTGGGATGGAAATCCCAGTGCACTTTAAACACCATATATCATGGAAATAAAAGCAGAGGGTTTTCAGGCATTCATTTATTGAATTGCTCAGAGAATCCAAGGCTAGTGCCACTCTTTTACATTTATGTATGTTTAAAAGGCAGGAAATAGAAAGGATCCTTTAAATGAAACTATGGAGGGGTTGGAGAATGGACATGGAAATTGGTAGGCTGCAAGCTGTATTTAATCCAGCAATGATTTGCCTGAATGAAAATGGAGTGCGTAAATGAGAGTACAATGATGTTTCTTTTACGTATGCAAGTGAGATCTGAACCCAGCTATATGTGGTTGCAAAAACGTTGAAAAACCAAACTAATGTGACTTGCATTTTGCTAATGTTGAAACAGGGCTGTTGCTACTTAATAATTTCAGACTATGCACCCAACCAAAGTTCTGTCTCCAAGGTTCTGTCCTGCTGAAATGTGTTTTCCTCACTCAGTAAGCAATAAGAAAGAAAGAAATGCACAAATAAAGAAATACAATATTCATTTAAATCATAAAATAGCACCAATAAATAGACAAACAAATAAATACATATTTTCTCTAAAAAAATATTGGCTAAAATTGAGCAGTAAATTGCCATTAAAGGACGAGCACTTCATGGAAGAGGGGGTCGCCAGTATGATGTCACGTTTTCATTTTCAAGTTACTAGAGAAATCTAAGTGTTAGGACTCTCATACGATTGTAGGGATTGAGCTGAAGGTGTAAGCAGTGCAAGTTGCTCCTAGTGTGATTCTCGTTTACAGCATCCGGTTAGGTTGCTATAAAGTTCAGTAGTCTATCATTTTGAAACCATATACATAACAATATAGTATTTTAGAATCGTATGTTAAACAGTATTCCTTATTTCCCTAGATAATGATTGTTGGTTTGTTTATGTAGCACATTGGTGTCTGTCAAATGGGCTGCATCCTTTAGAGCTTTTGATTAAAAAAATATGTATAGGTATAGTATACTTATTTAAAGGCGCTTTCAGTGACCGGTCTTCGACTATTGGTCTGTTGCTGTGTCATTCATGTTTTGCTTCCACCCACTACAGCACACAGCATGGGGCAAGGTGTCCGCCCTCTTCAGCATCTGGATAACTTCACTTTGAGTGACTACGTTTTGCTCTCATTTTGCTCTTTCGCAAGGAGCACATCCGCACACTCCGTATCTCCTTTCTGTACCAGTGTTTGTTTTTTCTTCATAATTAGTTTAGTATTGTCTTTATGTTTAGAGCCTGATGTCATAGCAATAGGTTTCTACCAGTTATTCCATGTTAAACACAGGGCACATTCCAGCGCTATCAATACCTGTCTCCTGTTAATGGTGCTGTAAACTTCTTTTAAAGTGGCCTATTTGGGTTTTTGCCTACAGCGTGCATGTGCTGTCAGCGAAAGCTATTGTAAAAAAATGTAAAAGCTTAAAAACATTCTTTGAGCTTGCACCATACTTACCGTTACTTCCCATTGGTTGGCTCTCAAGTTACTCTCATTTCATTGGTTGTCATAGGTCATGGAATCCTGCTGCTTCCACTTTCAAACAATCAAAAACCTTTATTTTGACAGTACGTCATAAAAGCAATATAATTAATGATAATAATTAACGATAATAATTAAAAACCATGAAGTGCCATGCAAACATATGCATAAGAGGCCGAACACAATATGGGTTAGCAAAGCGAATCCTCAACGTGGTCCCATTTTAACAATACATGTCTTAAAAACAATATAGATAGTTAAAACCATAAAATAACATGCAGACGTATAACGTAAGCTCGAACACAGCATAAGTAAG
The DNA here is from genome assembly GCF_964261635.1 of Lissotriton helveticus. Classification (NCBI taxonomy): domain Eukaryota; kingdom Metazoa; phylum Chordata; class Amphibia; order Caudata; family Salamandridae; genus Lissotriton; species Lissotriton helveticus. The sequence continues at coordinate 230,464,457 of NC_136072.1, read as the reverse complement.
CTAAGCAGATCATCAACCTAGCCCAATAGGCCAACATGGTTCCAACTGAATTGCAATTGAATTAAGTTAACAATACAATAATTAAGATTTGATCTTAGATCTTATGTCCCACATCCATCCCAAGAACTTGGCAACAGAAAATGCACATTGCAGAGAGCTATTTCTAATACCCACATTTTTGCAGGTTGGTTTTAACCATTTCTTTTGTGGACCCGCAAAGGAGGGACAGGACAAACAAGACATGGGGATGCGTTTCTATTTGATCTGCACAATTTGGGCATTTGTTATCATCAGTGGAGTACCACTTATATATAAAAGATTTTAGTGGAAGGGTACCTACACGGAATTGAAAATACAATCTCCTATCGAAAGGGTTTTGACATTGTGTCACAATATAACTCATATCGGGGGAGGGGCTTTAATTCTAGAAATCTCCTAATCAGTTAAATGGTCTCGGTTGTTCTGAGATTATTTATCCTGATCATTTCCCAATACTGTTCTTTAATTTTCATTTTGATGGAAATTGTGTGCCCATTGGATTCTCCCATAACTTACGCATCACCATGGTAGACAGAGTACCTTTGATATTTTGGAGCTAGCTGATGTTGCATGAACGGTTGGCCTCAATCACATCCCTGAGGGCATCAGCATAATTGGTCAAGTCTGGAGTACAGCCTATTCTGTGCCAGAATGAGATAGGGTGAAATCTTGCTTTGTCTGCCAAGGATTTTCGGCCTAGGTCATTCAGCAGAGGTTTGAGAGGGATGCTTTGTGGATAGCTTCTAGCCCTCTATACGAGAAGGCTCAGATTCTCAAAGCCCCAGAGTGCTGACCCATATAGGGTTGAGATCAATACTTTGGTATCATAGATCTGCAGTACAGGGCAGCTTTGTCAGAGAGGTTTTTAATTATTTTCCTAATAACTCTGAAAACTGGCGATGTTTTAGGGCCATGATTTCAACTTGGGGCCTCTAGCTATGTTTTTTGCTAATGTGATTCCTAGATAGCTGAATACATATGTCTGTTCTAAGGGCTCCCCGTCAAGTTTAATGATGCCCCTAAATGGTCGATGCTGGTTAAATACCATATATTTAGTTTTAGCAGTATTAATTTCTAGCTCTCGTTTACTACAAAAGTCCTTAAAGCGTGACAATGCGTGTTGCAGCCCACACAGAGTTTTAGAGATAATAAGCGTGTCGTCTGCAAACATCAAGGTGGGAATTTTAGTTCCTGCTAAGTCTGGGACATCTGATGGATTTGTAGATAAAAAGTGAGACACTGCATTCAAAAAAGAGAAAACAATGTTGGAGCCATAACACACTCTTGGCTTACCCCCCTTTTCACTGAAAATAGTTCAGTGACATTGCCCATGGCGCCCCAACGGGCTTGTGCAAAGTTGTCCTCATGAAGCCGGACAATTAACGACAGCAGATCTGTGGGCATTCTCAGATCCTGTAATACCATCCAGAGCTTTTTACGTGAGCCTAGGTCAAAAGCTGACTTAAGGTCAACAAATGCTGCATACATACTGCCCATTCCAATCACCACTGTCCTCCAATATATTAGCATAAAGCGGAATTCTTGGTTAATAGTTCTAACATGTGTTCGAACACCTGCCTGAAGGGGAGGCAGGATATCCGTATTTATCCAGTCCTGTATCTTTGCCTTGCTTCCACTTTCTCTAAGGGTCTTCTGTCACCCTTGGAGCTTGTTTCAAGTACAGTTTTCAGTTCTAATTAGTCACTCTTTAAGAGTGCAGTTGTTTGCAGGCTCTCTCTACTACATCCCTCCCAACCCCTCTCCCGTCCTTGTTGTTTGGCCTGTCCTCCCATCCCTTGCGCTTTTGTTGTTGCTTTCTTCCATCCAACCCGTGTCCTTGGTTTGCCCCACACCTCATAACAAAAAGCACTATTGCGGCCACTGCTGGCAGTGCCATAGAACTTTGTTTTTATTTGCTTTAAGCCATCATTAACAAACATTAACAAAGTCAAACAGCTCTCGAAGAGTTATTTGGCTGTGTTAATGTTTTTTAGAGATGCTGCACTGCAGGGTGGGCTTCTGTGAAACATGGCTTACAGTAAATAAAAACAAACCGCACTTGGCATAGTCTACACTGGCCATACCATAGGGCTTTGTTTTTATTTACTTTGAGCCATGTTGCACGCAACCTGCCCTGCTGTGCAACATATTTAAAAAAACACTGACAACGCCAATAGGTCTCGCAGAGGGCAAACCATTTGGCTTTGCCAATGCTTTTTTTATCTGACTTCTGCTGTTTCTCACTATACCAAATTGTGTTCTTTTGAAACTGTTCTTCCTGAAGTTGTCATTTTTAATTTGGTATGCACGGAATGAAATTCATTTCTAAATGCTCTCCTGAACATCACGCTGGTATGTATTTTATTCGAGGACTACAGTTATACTTGTTAACCATTTTTGTCAGTAAGTCCTTCGTGTACAGCGTTTTTAGGTTTCGCCTATTATCATTCGCTTGCAAATGTAATAGGCGAAAATTCAAGGGCTCGATCGACTAGTGAAACCACTGCGGTTTCTTCACAGTGCATGTGAGGTCACGTGGCCACAAAAGCGGGTCACGTGACCACACAAGCACGCGCATCTCCCTAATCCGCCTGCTCCCCTCGCTCGCATTCCCGCCCCCTCACCAGGCTCTCCCGCCCTCATCCGGCTTCCCTCCTAATCCGCCTTCCTCCCCTCATTCGCATTCCCGCCCCAGGCTCTCCCGCCCCCATCCGGCTTCCCTCCACGCACATAAAACATCTCGCGCGATGGCTGTAAAATGCTGAAGTCAGCATTACTACAGAGCTGCGGTCACAGGGCATTGTGCGCCTTGTTTGGGTTGGTGCCTTTCCCCGTCCCTCGTTGCTGCTTCCGATAGTCACCCTTTCTGTGCCTCCTTCCTCTGAAAGTCTTCTCGTCCTCTGCCTTTCTCCCTCGTCCTGCAGTCCGTCTGCTTCTCCAGGTCTCGTCTCGCACGTATTATTCTTTCACTTCAGCCGTATTTCTCCTCCGTTCTAGGGACATGCCTCCTTTGCTTTCGGATATTTATTACCCACCCCCCTCTTCGCCCCCTACCTCCAGCATTTCCTCACTCCTGCCTTTCCCCCGGCGGAACCTGAGCTATATATACATTATCACACAATGTGAAACCGAAAGCACGAAAGAGCAGTGGAACCGAGTTGTTTCCTGGAACTCATCCCGTATATCACCCCAACTGAACAAAGAAACAGAACTTCGGGAAATTCCATCTCGTGAGCTAGAAAGGAAATTCCGAGTCTAAAAGCACTTTTTGCATTTTTAAACAATTTCGTTCTTTTTCTTTGCAGCGTAAAACGGTAAAGAGAGTGAACTTTGAGGTCAATTTAGTTTCGGGAGATCTTTCAATGCCCGTCTAGATTATTCATTCATTCACATGGCGACCATACTTAATGCACTCCAGAGGTGTTTTTGGGGGGCATAGGGCAAGTCACCCCAAAAATAATTATATGAAAAAAAAGCTAACGGTCCATTTTAGAGTGTGAGTTTTCAAATATATTGACCTAAAAGTCGTATGTTGTTCATGCCTTGCTGACGGGAATTTGATGAGATACATCATAGCCTGAGGGACTGGCTGAATAATAAGGAACATTCTCCGCAGCAGCAAATCAAGTATAAGAATCTTCAGCGTTGTTAAATCAAGGCTTCCGAGAAGAGTCTTTCAGCCATGACAGCAGTCTCCAGCCTACCCAGTGTCTTCCTGCGCCCTGCATGGCAATGACTTGTGATTTACATTGCAAGTCCCAGGCTGAAATCCTAAAAGCCTCTCAACCTTCTTTTCTCATGAGGCTTGTAAACTGAAATAGGAACAAGCAGTGACCAAGTAAATAGGTAGGCTATTACTGTGATCAGGCAAACAAGTGGAATACAAACAAGCACTGGCGTTGCCAATAGGTTTCGCATTTGGAAAGTTGGAGCTATTGGTTTTGTAAATGACATTTTATATTTATATATTGTAATTGACAATGCCAATAACGATATATAAATATAAAATGTCATTTACAAAACCAATAGCTCCAACTTTCCAAATGCGAAACCTATTGGCAACGCCAGTGCTTGTTATATTTAGTCCTGCTTGAAAACGCACTGCAGTTTAACGACCTGAAATGCAACCATTTTAAACGACTTTTTTACATTTGTCCTCATGTTGGCAGTGTCCAAGTGATTTTTTTGTTTTTCGCCACTCATCATTAAATATGTGTAATTAATACTGTTTCTTTCCCCCTCTTTGAACCCTTCTTTTTGCATGTGCCATGCATGCCAGTGCCAACATTATTGTATCAGGTATTCCATGTAAGTATGATGAATGACAAACAGGACAATAAGGGTTTCATGGACTTAGAATTTCGTAATGGGGTTTAACAGGGCGTTCCCGGCAGTAGGGTTTGGTATAAAGAGTTACAAACTCCACCATCGATAAAAGTTTTAAAAAATGCCACATCACGATAAAGTAAATTTTTTTACTTTTAGCATAATATGTTACCGTATGACAGGCGGAGTATAAATTTGCTGACAAGGCAGAAGGGAGGCATTGAATTCCTGAAACTTTACATTGAGGGGAATCTGATAACGTGAGGGATTTCAAAGAATATTAACCGTGTTATCCCCTGAGATTAACCTCAATTTTAGGTCGAGCCTGGGCAGCACATGGACTGCTTTGTGAGGCATGCTGTATTTGAGTATAGACTTGAAGCCCCGCCCACTCTCCGCCCATATTTGTCACTAGCTTGTGTCATTTTCCTTGGTGAATACTGGCTTCTAATTCATTAATAGGTTTGTTAGTCCCGCTTAGTACTGCCTTGTCCTCATTTGTAACCTCCCATGAGGACTAGCCCTTTTACTTCTGTTGTTACACGATATGCCTTATTTAGTCTGTAAGCACTATGGGGCAGATTTATGAAGGCCTTGCGCCGCCGGTACGTCACTTTTAACATGGGAAAAAGTGACGCACCGGCGGCGCAAGGCCTTCATAAATCTGCCCCTATTTTCTTAAATGAGATTCTCTCACTGCTCGCACGGCATGCTTTACTGCAACATTACGCTTTCACTTTCCAAGCAATCCGGGACAATGGCGGCCGCTAATTTGAAATGAAATAGGTCTCTTATTTCCAAGAGTTTGAGCTATTGACATTTTAAATGACAATGCCTTTTATTTATGCGTTAATTATCAAAACAGATAAATAAAAGGCATTGTCATTTACAATGTCAATAGCTTAAACTCTCGCAAATGCAAGACTTAATACATTGAAAATGCTTGTTTGGGCTGCCTGCTCCGTGGTTCCACCTCAGCTGCAGACAAGATCGAAATCTGAGATAGGAGTACGAAGTGGAATCACATTTTTACCTTCAATTCTCCCCCTTAAATCTGCATTTTTATGAGATATAAATGAGGGCATGATTCTTGTTTGAGACCTGGAGAACATGAATTGTAAATAGTGAGGTGTAATACAGGCCAGAATGTTCAGCTGCTATTGGTTTAAAAGTTTAAGCTTCTAAGTTAAAGATGAAGAGAAAATATTACTGCCTAAATTATGAAACTATAAAACGATAGTCAGATGTAACTCACTTTGTTAAAATGCATTGCATCTCAAGTCTGTTTTTATATATGTGTTTTATTTCAGAATATAATTTGCCTAATTAATGGGAGCCATGCAACTATTGGGTGGCAGGGACATCTTAAGGATTTTGAGGTCCTTGGGCCTAATGTATTTTGGGGGACCCCTGTTTGGGACAGCTTTGAAGTTATGATTCCAATCGCAGCTCTTTCATGCCCTCTTTGGCCAGCTCACTGCCAATGCACAAACTTACTGGTCCAAATTCTAAATGTGTTTACATCTAATATTCAGGTATAGTGATGTGCGTTTTCAATATTGTAACACAGCAGGAGCTACTAATATTACTGCAAAAAATATCTGTGACACCTTCCCATTTCTCACACGAGGTCCTGTATTGATCTAAAATAGACTCTTTGATCTAAAATAGACTTTTTTTGTATGAATGATACATGCAACACAAAAATAAAATTTCTCTGTAAAGTGTCTGTAATAGACTCTCACACATCAGCCACAATCAAAATAAATTAAAGGGTGTGTTGATGTGGTGTTTGTGTTGAAAGCAAGTAAAAGAAAATGTTTTATATAAAAAAAAAATCATAAAGGAAGTGTATGAAGTTGGCCTGGCATATGTTGTCCACTATTCTAGTGGGCACCTTGCACCAGTCCAACCGGTCCTTATTGATGGTAGGTTTAAATACAACCTATATAGAAAGCTATCCTAGTGGTAGCTGTGGAGAGCAGCCTTCAGGCTAAGTCTTTAAGGAATGTAAAGCAGCTTGTTTTACCAGTCTATGGTCTCATGAATGAACAAATGAAAGGAGAATCACACCAGGTATATATATATATATATATATATATATATATATATATATATATATATATATATATATATATATATATTGTATTTATTCTAAACACATCCCTCTAGTCTCTTTATGAGGAAAGAGGCAAAAGTACATAACGTAAACTTATTTAGCACACAGTAAATTGGCACAATATATGATTAGCCCTAGGGGCGTCACAATCCATATACTAAGAAAGTGGTATAAGAACCACGACTGACATAGATGCAAGGCCTAGAGCCTTTAGAAAAGCTGGGGCCACCAGGAACCACCCAAGGTTGTGACACAGGGGACCCACAGGGGACATGTGCAGTGTCTAAACACAGCCGCGAATCACCAATACTTCTATGGGGAAAGTTGCGGTTGGAAAATTACAAAGGAAGGACACTTAGTATATGACTTGGAGCAAACCCCAAGGTAGCACAGGAGTACTCGAGTTACCTCACCCAGGGAAGCCAGGTGCATAGGTGTCTTTTGGTGTCGTGTTTCGTTGTCGTTTTCAATGGCGATCTGCTGCAAAGTGCTGCTGGCGACCAAGTCGAAAGTGTCCTGGTGGATCCAAGGGTGGATCAAAGATCTGAAGAACCTGAAAGCAGAGGGGACAGAGTCTGGGTCATTAGCCAGTGACCAGGAAGGCTATGAGAAGATGCCAACGGATGTCGGGTGATTTCAGGTGAAGAAGGTGAAGCTTGACTCTTCAGCCACGAGGACCCGGAGGCGTCGAGGACAACCAGGAGCTGGATTCGAGCTGCCCAACAAAGGCTGTCGAGTGTTGCGGTGTCGGTTTCCAGATTGGACCCAACAAGCCTTGGCAACAGCAACCAATGCAGAAAGCAAAGATTGGCTTCGGTGCAGACCAGCAAGGTCTGAGGGACTCACCCTTTGGAGAGGAGTCAGGGCACATCTGTGGCAACCAGGAAAGCCCAAGAAACAGAAGAGTTACCTTCGTGGGGACCTACCAGTCGACGGACCAGGGATTGCAAAGGAGCCTCAAGCGGAAATGCTAGAAGCGGGCCCATGGAACACTTGTGGAGTGTAGGCCCACAATCTTCAGTGCAAATGGTGCTTGGGGCTTCAACTATAAGTAGCCCAATGCACAACTTCGAGAAAGCTTGGGTAGTCGATGCACTAGCAAATGTGCACGGTGTCCAGGGGTTCCGGTTCCACGTCACTTGTGAGGGCTGCGGGTCTCAGCTTTGCTGGGATCTAGTGTCGGCCTCAGAGAAGTTTGGAAGTCCAGGTCCTGTGTCACAAATCTGTCAGGATCCGGTGGGAGCCTTGGAAATGCAGACCGGCACGATCCTTCTTTGGTGCCTGTTTGAACAGGGGAGTCAATCCTTGACCCCAAGGGAGATTTTTCCGTCTTCTAGTCGAAATAGAATGTCGAAGTTCCAGCATATATGTTGCAGAGTTTCATCCAGGGTATTCTAAAGTCCTAAAGACTGGGTTCCCATACTTATACTAAGTTTAGGGGTTGGACTTACTCTAGGGTCCCACCTCTGGGAGGGCCCAGGGTGGGTGTGGTTACACCCCTTTCCCTTTGTCCAGTTTTGCACCAGAGCAGGGGCTAAGTGCCCCTGCAACCGGTTTGAACTGGGGTGTGCACAGGGACACCAAGTGTGCCCCCAGCACTGTCTGAAAAGCATTCTCTGAATGCACCCACCCAGTCCCAATACACTAAAGCCTGTCTGGGAGGTGGTTACACCTACTTGTGACAGGAAACCTAGTGTACAGGCCTCCGCTGCCGGAGTTTCATCCAGCAGTAGGAGGTCAGGCTTGTGTCTGTGGCTGTAGCATCCATTTTGTGATGTAAGTACGTAAAGTCCACATTTGTAAAGCGCACAATCACCTGTAAGGGTCTCTAGGCGCTGGGGGCCGTCGGGAAGATTAAGCGAGCTATTGCCCAGAGTCACATGGTGCTGGGCTAACCTGCCGCCGGAGCCGGGGATCGAACCGTGGTCCCCAGATTCCAGCGTCAGTCGCCCTGGCCGCGGCGCCACACCTCTTCCACCACGTCAGGGCTCTTTAAAACTATTACCGGTTAAGTAAGTAAACTATGTACATGTTTCTCCCTCTAGTAGGGTAGAATTCTGCCCCGCCACCAGATATGGCGGGGGGGGGGTAGGATTCCTAAGTGTTTTACACCAAACACGACATGTTTCCATGCATCCATTCCAAAGTTAGCATTGAGGTTATAATCCACTTAAGAGTATATGGTCTGGCAGCTACAGAGAAGTGATTCCGAAAGCTGCAGAGGGGTCCTGCTCATGCATGGTCACCCTCTCACACAAAACCAAGCACTCTGCCTTCAGGATTGTTAAGGCCTGCCATAGGAGTGACTTATAGGTTTATATGTGTCAGTAATATAAGGTAGATATAGGTAACCTATATCTCAGTAAGGGGTGCATGCACCCCCTTACCCAGGCTGCAGTAGCAGAACTGTGGTGTCATTTTGGAAGGCTTCCCAGGGGTGGCATAATACATGCTTCAGCCCCTGGTAGGCCTCTGGGGTACCTATGCCCTTAGTCCCTAAGGTACCATATACAAGGGACTCACAAGAGTAACCCAGTAACCAATCTGGAGTGTACCTATTGTACATGCAATCAATTTAGAGAGGAAGCAGTTAGCAGGGCCCCAGCCAGACTAAAGTCGAAAGACAGTGAAACACCAGCAAAAAGTGGGGGTAACCATAGTAAGCAGATCCTACTCTCCTACAGGAAGCAGCATTTCAAACAAACTTTTTAAATATTATTGAAGGTCATCAGGGCAAGACTCTGCAGAACAGAGCTTGCTCTATCAGTGGGTCCCCTGAAAGGTTGGGGCCCTGGGCCAGAGCGCACTTTGCTCATGCCTTAAAACGTCTCTGTTGGGTGGAGCAGTTTGACTGATTAATTCAAATGATGAAACTTTTCCATTGTAATTAAATGCTTGATCCTTAACGACAATGGTGAAATAAAACACATGTAGAAAAAGAAAGACGGGATTCAGAGCATTCCTGTCAAGCCATTTACATTACGATGGTTGCAAGATTTATCAGGTTGCCTGTTTGCACTCTTGTGCATACAAGAAATCTTAAAGTGAGAGGGAGGCTATATCCAGATTAGATCAGCGCCTATTTGTTGAGAAACAAACATTAATGAAATCAAAAACAAGCACTAAAGTATACCAAGTATGATGGGCCCACTGCTGGTTGATCTGTGCTTTTCCAGTGCAAAAATGGAAATAGCATGAGTGTCAGAGTTTACAATCACAAATTGATCCAGGAAGGATTATTTAGGTCATATACGGATGAGGAAGAAGCACTCAGTAGCTGTATGGTTAAATTGCAAAGAAGGACTTTCAGGGTAAATAATAAGTATGCAGTAACTTGTAGTTAAAATATTAGAAAGGCAGCATGATCAAACTTGTCACAATAGTTTTGCAGCATTGTTACCTAAGAGCTGATTGCATGATTTTTTTTTCAAAGTTTATTTTCCAGGTGATACAGATACACATGGCATTATGTGTATGTGTATGCGGTCTCCAGTAGATAGTTATAGTTAGGAACTATTTTCCGTAGGAAAATAATTTTTTGTTTTCCCAATAACTTGGGTCCGGATGACAAATCTTCGTGAAATTTCCAAAACTCGTGGGGCGCTCCGGTCAGCTCCTGTCTTGAAAGTTTCGGGGTGATTCGGCAAGCGGGGGCCGAGAGAAAATGGGGGTTCCCAAAACGTGTTTTCTCCATGTTATTTTCCATAGGAAACTTTAGACAAGGTGTGAGGCCTCGGGGCATCCCTGACTGGTTGTAGCAGGAAAGACCGGGGCTAACGGCCCCTCAAATAGACTGACAGACACCGGTACTCTGGGCAAGGAAGGTTTTATTGCTTTGAATGTCCGTTTCCGGTGGGTTGTTTTTCTGTAATAGGGCAAGGGGGTCTCTGTGTCCTCCGACAGTCTTTGCTGGCGTTTGTCTATGGTGTTTTGCCTTTCGTCCCGAGGCCTTCTGGGACTGGTAGTTCTCCCCTCCACGTCGATGAGGCGTCTGGCTTGCTGGAACTCTTCTCTCCGTCTGCTTCTCCTTCCGTCGTCCCGGTTCTCCTCCGCCCTGTCTCGCCGCCTCTTGCCTCCTCTTCCTGACTCTGCTCCGCTCCTCCACCGATACCGCTCCTCAGCTCCCGCCTCTCCTCCTCGTCCTCGTCCTGACTCAACTCTCCTCCTCTCTCGTACACCTCCTTCCGTCTCCGCTCACCTCCGGGTGTGTAACACACCTGTTTGGATTCCTGGGCGTCCTTTACCTGGCCAGCGGAGGCGTGTCCGGCGATGTCATCGGATCCCAGCTCCGCCCAGTTAAAGAAACAGGACTCGCCTAAGTCTTCGGCGTCTGTGTCGTCATGCAGTCCGGTGTCTCTCCACTCCCCTGGATACTGAGCAAAAAGAGGTGACACAGGTAAGCCAGGAGGTCCCCCGTCCTCCCCGTTACACAAGGCTACAGCTTGAACTGTTGAATGGAATTACACCAATTGCATGCTTCAGGCTGTAGAGGCGACGCACCACCTTTGAAACAACGAAGGGGCTAATCGGGAAGAATCGTCCCCTCTGGATGTAGCGCTGCAGTGAACTTTCAGTGGGGCAGGCATAGTCCCATTCATGAGCTCAATGTGGGCTGGAAATGGTCCTCATATTCAATGTTATTAAAGTTGGCCCCACTGGAGGGAGTAAAAGGTGCAGGAATTGAACCACAGAGACCAGCAAGCAACAGAAATAATTCGAAATGAGGCACACCTGAGGCCATGTTTTCAAGCTTAAAATGCGCAGGTCAATGTGGAAAGTGCATGAAATTTACCGATTTGAAAGCAAGGCTTCTGAAGAAGAGGAAAGAAATCCTTGAAATGCGTCAAGCCAGAGGACAAATTAACGGAATGAGAAGCTGCCTGCCATTGTGAAAATAAAGAGTGTTTCCTTATCTGCAGTCTGAGTTCGGCCTTAACTTGCTGATGCAATTTGGGATATATATATATATATATATATATATATATATATATATATATATATATATATATATATATATATATATATATATATATATATATATATATATATATATATATATATATATATATATATATACATATACATATATATATATATATATATATATATATACTAATATGATAAAGAGAGAGCCCAGACCTTTGAGGCGGGTAATCTCAGGAACCACAGCACCAACAATCACAACACCCAATACAGCATTGGAAAGGACAGTTGCAGCAGATGGACATAGGCTATACAGCTGGCCACCATATACATTTTTTTTCTTTTCCTTTTTATAAAGCGCATGGTTAAGCCATCTCGGCGTGTCCCCGCGCAAAGTGAGAGAGGGTGGCATTTACCGCAACAGTGGGACAAAGAAAGAACCTTAGGGGAAAAGTAGTCTGTTGTGGGCGTTCTGCTGGAAAGCCAGGGGTGTGTGCATGGGCGTGTGCATAAAGCGATGGGCGCGGCATGCTGGGACTGCCATCCCGAAACGAGGAGGAGTTGCATTTACCATTTGGGCGTGTGTATGTGCATAGAGTAATGGGCGCGGCCTGCCGGGACTACGAGGGGGCGTTGCATTTACCATTGTTGTAGGCGTTGGCCGTTGACGCGTTGTGGGGCGTGTAATTTCCGTCGGATGGAGCTGAGCCGTCCCAATACGAGTGGGCGTGGTCCCAATACAAGTGGGCGTTGCATTGACCATTGTTGTGGGCGTTGCATGTTGACGCGATATGGGGCGTCTAATTGCCGTCGGCTGGAGCGGAGCGTCAGGTGGAGCGCACAAACACATTCGCGTCTGCAGCGGACACAGACGTTCCCATATTGCATTGAGGACACGGCTTCACAGTGGACGCATTTTTCTGCGGGGTCTGAGCCGGGTGATGAGGCGATTCTGAGTCGCGGGGCCTGAGCCGGGTAATGGGGCGATTCTGAGTAAGTTTTAAAAAAACGCAGGGCCTGAGCCGGGTGATGGGGGCGACTCAGAGTAAGTTTTAAAAAAAACGCGGGGACTGAGCCCGGTGATGGGGCGATTCAGAGTAAGTTTTTTAAAAAACGCGGGGCCTGAGCCCGGTGATGGGGCGATTCAGAGTAAGTTTTAAAAATAAATTGCCTTGCAATTTGAAAGCATTGCAGACATTCGATTTCATCCCCGGACAACGTCGGGACGGGCTGCTAGTATATATATAATCTACTGGCGGTCGCCAGTAGATAGTTATAGTTAGGACCTATTTTTCATAAGAAAAGCATTTTTTGTTTTCCCAATAACTTGCCGCTTGGATGACGAATATTTGCAAAATTTTCAAAACTTGTGGGGCACTCCGGTCAGCTCCTGTCTTGAAAGTTTCGGGGTGATTCGGCAAGCGGGGACCGAGAAAAAAGGGGGGGTCCCAAAACGTTTTTTCTACATGTTACTTTCCAAAGGAAACTTTAGACAAGGCTGCAGCTCGAACTGCTGAACGGAATTACACCAAATCTGGCAAAAAGGGAGCCCTTGGTTCAGAAAGAGACCTTTTTGTTAAATGGTGTAAATCCGTTCAGTAGTTCCTGAGAAATTAAAAAAATAGAGCTTGGAAAATCAATTTCCCATAGGAAACTTTAGACACGACTACACCTCGAACTGCTGAACGAAATTACACCAATGGTGTAAATCCGTTCAGTAGTTGCTGAGAAAATAAAAAAATAAAAGTTTCTATATATAGAGGCACGGTGGATCCACAGACACTCCCGACCACAAGCTTTATTCTAATTGGCTGTCAACACTCCAAACCAGGAAGTGTTGGCAGCCATCTTGTGACTAGGTAGAAAAGAGAAAAAGAAACGTGAAAAACAAGAAAAGGGGGCAGGGTAGAAACACCCTGGCCCCGTAGGCCTGCTCAGGGGTCCCAGAAAGACCCCCAGGGCCCAAAAATGCATTATTTTTTTAATCTGTGAGATTCGCGCACCCACTGCAAATTTCGGCCGGGAAATAAAAGGAAGCTTGGGCTCCTGCCCTTCGTTATTATTTAGCCCCCAGGTGGGCCAAGTCCCGGAGCCATGTAATATTGTTATTGCGGGGGCCCAGGGGGTCCCCTCCAGCCCCGGGGACCACCATCCCTGGGGCTTTATTTCAATATCTGTGGGGGCACACGGCCCCCCTCAGCCCCGGGGACCGCCACCACCCGGCGCTTGTTTTTAAAATGGGTGGGGGGCCTCCGAGGCCTCCCAATGCCTGGGGACCGCCACCCCGGGGCTTTTCTTAACTATTTGCGGGGGCACATGGCCCCCCCGCAGCCCTGGGGACCGCCACCTCCCCAGGGTACTAACTATGTTAAATTGAGCCCCGGGGACCACCACCCCCTGGGGCTTTGCCAATGTTGGGAGGGGGGCCGCGCAGCCCCCCTCCAGGAGCCCTTGATGGCCCTGGGGGCCGCCACCCTCCAGGGCCGGCTCCTGCAGTGTCCCGGGGTGCCCACCCCCGGGTCACTGCTGTTTGCAATGAACGGCGCGGCTCCCGCCCTGTCATTGCAAATTGATTTGCTTCATTGAAGCGAGAGTAGGGAAATCTGCTCTCGCTTCAATGAAGCAAAGCAGATTGCAGATTGCTTTTACACAAGGGGAGCTCCATGTTAGCAGCTCCCCATGTGGAAAAGCAATGCCGGCTCCCGCAGGACGCGGGGAGCCGGTGGGACCATGGGGGCATTGGGGCTCCCCCCACGGTCCCCAACGGATAGGGTCTGCCCCGGGGGATGGGGTCCCCTTGGCTAGAAGCGGCCCGGGAGGGGGGTCAAGTGGCACCGCTCCACAAAAATTTTAAAAAGGGGTCAGGCCCTGGGGGATGGGGTCTCCAGGGCCCAAAAAAGGGAAAAGGAGGGGGGCCACAAAAAAAAGACCGTAATTGTCCTGGAGGCCCCTCCCCCTCCCAGCAACACTCTGCAAACGTGCCCTGTAGCACGTTTTAAGTTAGGGAATTAATTCCCCTTCAAACCTGAGGATCCCTGGGGGCCAACTAGCCCACCAGGTACCTCCAGTAAGCGCAACAGGACTGCATTGCAGAGAGGTGGTCCAAGCCAAGGGGCGCGTTTGCACAGTGGTGAAGGGAGGGGGTGGGCCTGAGGTGACGTGTGCAAACACGCCCTGTGGTGCGTTTTAAGTTGGGGAATTAATTCCTCTTCAATCCTGAGGGTCTCTGGAGGCCAACTAGCCCACCAGGTACCTTCAGTAAGCGCCACTGTGGTGCGTTGCAGAGAGCTGGTCCTGGCCATGCCCCTTTTTACACCTCTCTGCAACGCAGCTCTGTGGCGCTTACTGGAGGTACCTGGTGGGCTAGTTGTACCCCAGGGACCCTCAGGATTCAAGGGGACTTAATCCCCCAACTTACAAGACGCCAGGGGGCACGTTTGCAGAGTGGTGGAGAAAGGGGGCATAGCCTTTGTCTACCTCTCACCAATCCCACTGCGTGGGGCTTACTGGAGGTAAAAGGTAGGATAGTTGGCCCCTAAAGGACCCCCAGCAGTGAAGGGGACTTTAATCCCCATCCAAGAGCATGCCAGGGAACGGGTTTGTAGAGTGGTGGGAAAAGTGAGCGTGACATGGTATGAGTACTTACCAGTGCTTCTGTGTGGGACTGACTGGAGGTAATAGTTTGGGAAGTTGGCCCCAAAGATGTCCTTGGGGGCCAACTACCCCTGTTGTTACCTCCAGTAAGTCCCACACAGTGGGATTGCTAAGACGTCTTCGGAGGTCATGGCCTCCTTTTTCTACCACTCTGCAAACGTGCCTCGTGGCAGACTACGGGATGGGGGATGAAGTCCAATTTAGTCCTGAGGGAGGTTGGGGGTCAATAATCCCTCCTGATTGTAAGTCCTACGCAGCGGAATCCCTGAGAGTTGGTTGGACGCCCAGCACCCTTTCTCCACTACTCTGCAAACGCGACTTCTAGTTAAAGTAGCATATTTCTGCACCTCTGTCTTAGAGGTAGTTTAATCCCCCTGCTCTATTATGTACTAGGGCCTTACAGAGGAGGTCATGCTAATCACAGGGGTACCCCAATGCATAGTGTTCCCTAGTGTATGTAGGTGTTTTCACTGTATTCTAAGTGTGTTTTAGCGTAGCACTGACTCTAGTCCTGGTTAGTCAGAGTCAGTTACCACCAGTACCCGTCTGAAAAAGTTGCGGGCACAGGAGGATTTTGCAACAAGGCCTCTATCTGCTCCTCTGTTGGTTCTTTCGGCCACATGACTTGCTTCTTTCTGTACTTTTCTTTGTCTATGTGGACTTCTGTTGCTTCTTTCTGCATTTCATTTGCTTCTTTCTGTGTAGGCATAGTTAGAAACTAGCATTTCAAAAACCTTTGAAATTCACTGAAAAAACCATAGGTTTCAGGCATGTTATAGTTAGAAAATTGGCATTTAAAAAAACGTTAGAAATTCACAGAAAAAACCATAGGTTTTAGGGAAAGTTATAGTTAGTTGGACATTTCACTCGTACAAAACCAGAGAAATTCCCTCGTTATAGTTAGTTCAGCTAACTATAACTCGTGCCCCCGCAATGCACTGCTGATGACATTACATATTACATCAGTCATGACATGGTCAGTGACATCACTGATGACATCTCAAATGACATCACTGATGACATCATCCAGTGACTGTGTGCTTCTGTACAGTTCTTACAGTCCGTTTATTAAAGGATTCCCATCACACAGACAACAGTGAGTTTTATCTATCTCTATCTATCTATCTATCTATCTATCTATCTATCTATCTATCTATCTATCTATCTATCTATCTATCTATGTAACCCTAACTATATCTGTCTAGCTATTTCTATCTTAACAACCCCATCTAAATATGTCTATCCCTCTACCAGTCTTATCTGTCTGTCCAGCTATATACCTACCTGTCTGTTGACCTAACTGTCTGGCTATCGACCTCCCTTTATATCTGCCAGTCTGTTTCTCCAGGTCTATATCTACCTGTCTATCTATCTATCTATCTATCTATCTATCTATCTATCTATCTATCTATCTATCTATCTATCTATCTATCTATCTATCTATCTATATATCTATCTATATATATATATATATATATATATATATCTATACTCCTCCAACCGGTTACTGTGCAACGAAACGTCCAATGCACTTTCACCAGTACGCAGACACAGAATCAAAGTCCAAAGCCAGTCTTCAAGTTATACTTCTTTTTATTTTTTAAGCATAAAGTGCAGGGGTGCAAAAAAGAACGTCGAACATCTATATATATATATTTCTTGAACTCCGCCTAATGAGACCGCCGTCACATCTCTGTCCGTTTCCATCCAGACAGCTCACAAGGAGAGAGCGAACAAGACAGACCCAAATTTTTCTGGTGCAAATTAGTGTTTTATTTTAAATAAAACCCAGCAAGACCGCATGACGCGTTTCGCCTCCGACACGAGGCTTGATCACATGATACAGTTGCAAAAATAAACAAGGGTACTTATACAATTCAAAAAAGGGGTGGGAGGGGCCACGAATCAACCTCACTTTTTAACCCCTGAAAGTTCATTTCTATGTACAATGCATTGAAAATCACTTAAAGCTTCGTTTCTGGCATGGTGCCATATAACTATTATACCAAGATCATGATGTTCTGTACATTACATATGCAGTGCAAAATACGCTATTCTTCAATATATATTTGTCATATAAAATCTGATAATGTACACAAATAAATATGTCCATATATATACACAATGATGTTATCAAAAATAAATATGTATAGCAAAAATAAAGCAGAATTTCTATTCATTTCAATTCATTTTATACTATATACATACTATATACAATGCAAGACAAGTGTCTATGAATATTTTATGAGAACTTAATCCCACTAAAAACATTCTAATTTAAGACTCTAATTTATCCTTTTGAAACATGCATATGTAATAAACTGACCAGATATGACATGTGGTTCTATATGTAAACCCATGCCCAGTCCTATCAGTTACAGAACAAACACTAACCATTATGCCTTCTACTTGACTATTTATCTTTTGCCAATACATAGTTATCTATTAAATTTGAATTGTCATAAATCTAATGCATATAGATCTATTGTCTCTTTTTGTTTACCCTCGTGAAAAACTTTAACCCTTATGAGTGCAAACAAATAATATAGTGCAAATAATGTTAAAATTCCTTTTCTTCCAAAAAAGTTTTAAAAAAAGGAAAATATTTTGTTAGTGAATGTTAAAAGAGTCAGAAGAAGGTCTAGATTGTATTGGACCTACTATTGCCACCTCTTTACCAATGAGTACCAAAGAACCCACGATAGGAGATCTCATCTCAGCCAATTTTACAAATAAATAGCCAGAGAACAGAATATTTCTATAGAATTGCTGCATCATGTGATAGATAATCTTCAGTATATCCATATATTATGTAGATATATAGAACTAGAGGCAAGTATATAGATCTTCACTCGCATTCATTCCATGTGGAGTCTTGCTATCTAATTCTAATATATATCTGGTTTCTAACACCCGAAGCTTGGCATTTCTATCTCCCCCTCTCTTGAGGGGAGGGACACAATCAATGGCATAATATTCTAAGGAGGCAGGATCACTGTTGTGCATGGTCTCAAAATGGCGGGCTACCGGGTATGCCTGATCTTTACCCACGATAGCCCTAATGTGCTGCAATATTAGTTTGTGCACCGGAAGGCGGGTGCTCCCCACATACCGGAGATCACAAGGGCACTGCAGCACATAAACTGCAAAGTCTGTTTTGCAAGACATTCTTTTCCTTATTTTCACTGGTTCTTTTTTAAAGGGTACAACATACTGCGTCTTATTGCAGCCATGCCTGCAAGCCTTACAGACTGCACATTTCTTAAATCCACCTCCCAAGGCACCCCAAGTATCCGAGACTTGTTTCTCAAGGAAATTGGGTACCAACTTATCTGCCATGGAACCAGATTTTCTAAACGTAATATTTGGTTTGTCATGGATGTATTTGCCAATAACAGGATCCCCTGTTACCAAATTCCAATTCTTATAGAAAATCTTGTGAATTTCTCTGTGTTGTCTAATATATTTGATGATGACCCGTGGCCTAATCACTGTCTCTTCTTGTTCCTGAACATTGGGCTTCATTTTAACTGCCAGGGCCTCTTGTCTAGAAAGGGAATTAGCTCGGTCTATAGCTCGTTGGACAACTTTTGCCGAGTAGCCACGCGACAAAAAACGTCTTTTACTCTCATCCTGTGCCTTCTTACAATCTGCATCTATACTGCAAATTCGCCTAATCCGCAGCATCTCCCCAAAGGGAACGCTGCTGATCAGGTGATGTGGATGTTGGCTGGACTCGTGCAGGACCGTATTTCCTGCCGTGGGTTTCCTATGCATTCTTGTGGCTATACCTGTTTCAGTTACAAAGACCTCTGTATCCAAAAATGCCACTGACTTAGCATCTATGTGTGCAGTAAACTTCAAATTGAGGCCATTACTGTTTATTACTTCCACAAAATCAGTTGCCTCACCCAATGTACCCCGCCATATCAAGAATAGGTCGTCTATGTACCTCAGATATAATAAAACATGCTTCTGCATTGTTTCACTAAGAGCCCCTCTCAGGACCTATCTATCTAACTAGCTATCTAGCTATCTATCTTTACAAGTCTGTCAGTCTATCTATCTATGTCTGCCTTTGCAACACTATCTGTCTATCTACCTGTCTGTATTAGTCTATCTTAGTAACCCAATCTATATCTGTCTTGGCAACCCTTTCTATCCATATCTATCTTTGCAACCCTATGAATCTATACTTATCTTTGCAGCACTATATATCTCTTTGCAAATATATCTATATCCATCTTTGCAAGTCTATCTCTCAATCTACCTGTCTTTGTTAACCTCTCTATGTTTCTGTCTTTGCAAGCCTCTCTATCTTTCTGTGTTTGCAAGCCTCTCTATCCTTCTGTCTTTGCAAGCCCCTCTATCTGTCTTTACTAAAGATTTACAAAAACATTACAAACAAAGCATTGGCAAAAGCAAGAGGCTGGTAACCAACACTAGTTTGGTTGGCTTTTTTTAGTTCTGGTGTTAGCCAAGACCTTTTGATTTTATTAAAATAATTTCTATAACATATTTTGTTATAGGGGGTTTCAGCCTGACTTCCTCTATCAGTCTGTTGTGTCATTTACATTTTTCTTCTACCCACTCCAGCATGCATCATGGGAAATTGAGTCAGCCCCCTTCAGCCATTGGCTAACTTCACTATGAGTTATGGCATACTGCCCTTTCACCAGCATCATATTCACACACAAAGTAGGTCCCTTCAGAGCCAGGGAATATTTTGGTGTGCTATTGAGACAACAAATGGTTTTGCCAACTTTTTTTCAGATTGATGAGGGCTCCGTAGCATTACCCAACAATAGTTTTGCAAAAACTACAGGAGAACAAAATAAAAATTTCCAAGAGTCTTGTAGTCATCGCCAGACCAACAGGCTTTGGCAATGTTTATCTCATCACGTAATGTAATATCTGTATAACCAAAGAGGTCAGCTAGATAGCCGAATTTTTACTCTTTCAAATCTTTGTTTCCTTCTACGAATAACATTATTTTCCATGGTTTCCTTGATGAATCTTAGGCTTATGTTTGTGCCGATCCCTTGAATGTGAAGTGATGTGCCTTCTGCATTCCTGCACCTAGAGAAAATAAAGAAACTGTGACACTACTCTATATGTTACATATACTTCACTGTTTATGCTTCAGATCTTCTGCCACCTCTAGCAATAGTCCAAAAATAAACAAAAATTATCCACCATAGAAAGTTAAATGGGATTTTTATTCAGTACACTGTAAGAGTGCTTCACAAGGGAGGTTTCTTCATATACTTGTAGGAAATATTCGTGTTTTCACCATGAAGGTTTTTCAGAGTACTCCTGGGCACCTGAGAGAGTCACTAGTTCCTATGAGAAGCCCTGGAAAATGTTTGAGAACTTCTAATCACGTTTCTGCATGAGTAATTTTACATAGTGAACAGTTGTTCATAAAAAATATCTTGCAAATGACACATTTGACTTTAAAGCTTTTTTTTTACACACTTGGAATGTTCTTTTCTCTGTGAAGAAATAATTATCTTTATACCTACATCTAAGTTTCTGGGAGTTCCATTCTGATTCCTACCGAGAGAAAGGGGTTTGCTGTGCCTGACAGGAGTAAATTGTTAGCTGTTTTCAGCTTGAAAATGGGAAGAAAAATTGTGACTATACACGAACAAGTCCTATTGTAGATGTTACTAACATTCCAGGACATTCATTAATCACCCACTCCATGCCCCTAATAGAAGATGTAATAATTTGAGAAATTAATTGTGAGTAAATCGTTTCAAGAGCGTAAGTTTACATTTTGTGAATAACAAAAGTGGTTTTAAACTGGTTAAATGATATTTGTGAATGGAACTTTAACGTGAATGTGCATTTAGTTTTACGATTGAGTAAATCTTCAAATATCAAACATTTGTCTTTCTGATGGAATTTTTTTACATTGTGTCAAATTAAGGAGTTGTGATAGGTGCTTGCCTGGCACGTGGCTTCCTGAACTTAATGCAGTCTAACAGGAGAGGTCTCACCAACGTTTTCTCACCAACACCATAATTTAATTATTCCGCTGTTTAAATCACAAATGGGCCTGGCTAGATGCCTTAAAGATAACCAAATTTAATGACAAGGCAGAGACAGCCAAGCCGTAATAGATTTCAATCAACATGAGTGACTATTAGACAATAGAGCGGTGGGCCGGGGCGGGGCGGAGTGGGAGTGGGGTGCAGTTGACAGACGACGGAATAGGTAAAATTAAATAAATGAATAAATACCTATTCTGTCATCTATCGATTTCCTTCCCCATCGTGCCACGCTCCGCCGCACTGCGCTTACCTCTGCTAGCCGCCACTGAACTAGAGACCTGATTCATAAAGCGCCTCTACACTAATGGTGGAGGCCCTGCATTTGTGGGGTAGTCTCTGCACTCCGCTCTGATTGCAGAGACTCCCCCACGACACGAGTGCTGAGGTCCTTTGTGAATCAGACCCAAAATTCCTCTATTCCGTGATGGTAACTCTAGTGCTAATTTCCTAAAGTGCTCCCATCATCAGTATGGTGTGAAACAAAGGTAATAAAACTGCCCAGACTAAGTTGTTCAACATACAGCTGACAGGACTTTTGCTGGTGCTGAGTCTGTGGTTCACCATCGGACAGAGTAGGAAGTGCCAAAAACATTTATCAGCTCATTGTTACAAGCTTCACAACAATTTAAGGCCCTATGTTCAAAGAGTATGGTTGTAAATATTGGTTGTAAATTGTGCACCGACTATTTGCAACCTGTATCTTGATTTTCTGATGCTACTTCCGTACTAATAGGTTGTGTCTAAAAGTTTCCAGTTGCAGAGTTTTCTGTAGTTTGGTCATGCAGTGAATTACTGATGTATAGTGCGTATTATGATACGCAGTGCAAAGTGTTCCAGTGCCTGTCAGTGGGTCATAAATGCATTCAGAATACATGCCTAGCCAATCCTTGACCAATGGTGAGGTGCGCCAATTGTAATTGTGACTAAATGCAAAAGTGTGTTTAGGTGGTAGGTAGTTGTCAAGGTTTTGACAGGGTGAGAGTTAAATAAAATGCAATGTGTGTGGTTCAGTGGGTGCATTGTGTGTGTTGGGGGTTGGTGACGTGAAAGAGATGCAAGGAAGTACGTGCAGGACAGAGTGTAAAGAGGGTGCTGAAATGGACAGAGATGAGGTCTGAGATATTCAGATTAAATATTTCAGACAGACATGAAAAGAACAAGCATTTACAATGCAATGGTCTCGGCATCATTAAAGGTAGAGCTATTGGCATTGCTCATGACAATTCTTTTTTTTCCTTTAAATCATAAATAAATGGCATTGTCATTTACATTGCCAATACACAGCACTCTGCACTCAACAGCACACAGCACTCTGCACTCAACAGCACACAGCACTCTGCACTCAACAGCACACAGCACTCTGCACTCAACAGCACACAGCACTCTGCACTCAACAGCACTCACCACTCTGCACTCACCACTCTGCACTCACTACTCTGCACTCCCCACTCTGCACTCACCACTCTGCACTCAATACTCTGCACTCAATACTCTGCACTCAATACTCTGCACTCAATACTCTGCACTCACTACTCACAACTCTGCACTCACTACTCACTACTCTGCACTCACTACTCACTACTCTGCACTCACTACTCACTACTCTGCACTCACTACTCACCATTCACTACTCACTACTCTGCACTCACTACTCTGCACTCACAACTCACTACTCTGCACTCACTACTCTGCACTCACTACTCTGCACTCACTACTCTGCACTCACTACTCACTACTCTGCACTCACTAATCACTACTCTGCACTCACTACTCACTACTCTGCACTCACTACTCTGCACTCACTACTCTGCACTCACTACTCACTACTCTCCACTCACTACTCTGCACTCACTACTCACTACTCTGCACTCACTACTCTGCACTCACTACTCACTACTCTGCACTCACTACTCTGCACTCACTACTTACTACTCTGCACTCACTACTCTGCACTCACTACTCACTACTCTGCACTCACTACTCACTGCTCACTACTCTGCACTCACTACCCACTACTCTGCACTCACTACTCACTACTCTGCACTCACTACTCTGCACTCACTACTCTGCACTCACTACTCTGCACTCACTACTCACTACTCTGCACTCACTACTCTGCACTCACTACTCTGCACTCACTACTCACTACTCTGCACTCACTACTCTGCACTCACTACTCTGCACTCACTACTCTGCACTCACTACTCTGCACTCACTACTCTGCACTCACTACTCACTACTCTGCACTCACTACTCTGCACTCACTACTCTGCACTCACTACTCTGCACTCACTACTCTGCACTCACTACTCTGCACTCACTACTCACTACTCTGCACTCACTACTCTGCACTCACTACTCTGCACTCACTACTCACTACTCTGCACTCACTACTCTGCACTCACTACTCTGCACTCACTACTCACTACTCTGCACTCACTACTCTGCACTCACTACTCTGCACTCACTACTCACTACTCTGCACTCACTACTCACTACTCTGCACTCACTACTCTGCACTCACTACTCACTACTCTGCACTCACTACTCTGCACTCACTACTCTGCACTCACTACTCTGCACTCACTACTCTGCACTCACTACTCTGCACTCACTACTCACTACTCTGCACTCACTACTCTGCACTCACTACTCTGCACTCACTACTCTGCACTCACTACTCTGCACTCACTACTCTGCACTCACTACTCACTACTCTGCACTCACTACTCTGCACTCACTACTCTGCACTCACTACTCACTACTCTGCACTCACTACTCTGCACTCACTACTCTGCACTCACTACTCACTACTCTGCACTCACTACTCTGCACTCACTACTCTGCACTCACTACTCACTACTCTGCACTCACTACTCACTACTCTGCACTCACTACTCACTACTCTGCACTCACTACTCTGCACTCACTACTCTGCCCTCACTACTCTGCCCTCACTACTCTGCACTCACTACTCTGCCCTCACTACTCTGCCCTCACTACTCTGCCCTCACTACTCTGCCCTCACTACTCTGCACTCACTACTCTGCCCTCACTACTCTACCCTCACTACTCTGCACTCACTACTCTGCACTCACTACTCTGCCCTCACTACTCTGCCCTCACTACTCTGCCCTCACTACTCTGCCCTCACTACTCTGCACTCAGCCCTCACTACTCTGCACTCACTACTCTGCCCTCACTACCCTGCCCTCACTACTCTGCACTCACTACTCTGCACTCACTACTCTGCCCTCACTACTCTGCACTCACTACTCTGCACTCACTACTCTGCACTCGCTACTCTGCACTACTCTACACCGGGACTTATTTTTCTACAAATTAAGCACTGCTTACACTGTGGCATGGAGTCATCCTGCTCAGCTCTCGGCCTCGCGCACGCGCCACTCCAGGCATATGTTTTCAATTATCTCCGCCGTGATGGCGAGATAATTGAAGATATATGGCCTTCTGCTCTTAAGACAATGCCTTTCACGTCTGCCCTACACGGAAAGAAAACACAAGAAAAGCACGAACGCGCGCCATTCACTGCAGACTGGTGAACGCGCCCACAACATCTGCATTACATTATCGCGGCACCCTGACAGCTCCTAATTGAAATTAATGCACTGCTGTGCGCGTAACCACACAGAAAATGACAACATGGCGAACGACAAATTACATTAAGCCTATCGCGTCAAGGCTACTAAAAACACAGCACAGCGAAGACGAATCACTATGCAGATGCCATAAAAAACGCGCGCGCACTAAGGAATGTTGCAGCCCGGACCCCTAAAGAAACTTTTTTTTTTTATAACATAAGAGTTCGGAGCTCCGCCTCCCCTGCTCACGCAGGGTTGACGTAGGCTGAGCCCTAAAAAGAGCACAAATGCAACCCCTCAATTAAGAAAAACCTCCTATCTGCCCTTTAGGGAGACAGAGAAACTCTATTGACCTTCTGGGGAGAAGTGTTGCCTAATGCCAGGGGGGCATCCCGTATACCTTTTTCTATTTTTGCACCATTTTGAAACCCCTGGCTGGTATCTAATGGCTGATCACCCACCCTGGGATGGCTAATTGGTCGGAACCCCCCTCTGCCATTGAGGGGGGGGGGGAAGGTCTATATCGCCCTTTTTGGAATGGGATTATGGCCAATGCCAAAGTGGGATGTCCCTACTCCTTTTTCCGCCCCAGTGTAATTTCCCTGGTGTCTACTGAGCCTTCCACCCCCCACCCTCTCAGGTGGGCAGATTAGGCACAACCCCACCAATCTGGACAAATCTTCTATCTCCCCCTAAGGGGGTTGTGCTGCCATTACCAGTTTAAAAAAAAAAAGGAAATGCCTTTGGTCTAGTGGGCTATCTACCTACTTGGGCAAACCCTACAATCTGCCTCTAGAGGAGGCAGCAAAAAAACGTCTTCTTTTCACAGTGGGAAAATGGCACAATGTCCACGTGGCAACTGGACTGATTTCAACTAATGCCGTGCCGGTCTGGAAACCAGGCATGTGTTTACTGGGTGCTAGACTGCAACTGACATCATCTTGTTGGTGACACAATTGCATCAGTTGCAGGACCTTCACATCCCCCTGTAGTGGAGCTGAAAACTCATCCACTCTGATCCATGGAGGGTAAGGGGGTGCATCAGAGCAGCACACAGCAGCTGCTGCACCAATGCCAGGTGCTTAACGTGACCTTCCTGCTCTGCTCTGCTGATGTGGAGGTTATGTCAAAACCGCACAAGAGGTAAAAGGAACCAGGTCTGTTTTTCTGTTTAAAAAAACAATAACTTTCCTGTCTGGGAAGATATCAAGGTGAGCCTACCCCAAGGCCCCCTGACATAATTCCTAAGGTGAAGCTGTCCAATAACGAGAACTTCTTAGTTGGAAATCTGTTACCACCTCATTTGTGGAGTCAATGCCTTTTTAGTAGTTTGCAGCTAAACATTCAAATAATGCTCGAGGATCAATTGAGGATTTTGAGAGCTGTAGCATTTGGAACTGATTTAGTATGACTAAGAAACACAAATTACTTGAATTCTTGATAATACATTTTTTATTTGCAAATCGCCCGCTGAGGTACTTTTCTGTGGGGGTGGCTGTACATTACATAGAGGGTGCACTGGGAGACTCTTCTTCAAAGGTAGTTATTGATTCTGTACTGTGTAGTTTAGCAGACATGCAGTTATGTACACATTCTGATGTATAAACCCCTAAATTAATTTGTGTAACTAGTTCGTCAATTTATAATCAATGCAAACTTCCTTCATGTTTACATAATACTCATGGACATATATTTTTTTTCTCACAAGGGCATGATGATGCAAGACTGTGTTTTGCCACCCAAAATGCATATTAATTGATGAAAGCTGTATTTTACCTACTGAGGATTTTTTACTTTGGTCCGAACATGTTTTTAAACCTGAATTAATTTCATAAAGGTCAATTTAAAAATAAAATATAATATGTTGGTAAATATTCATAGGTCCCCTTATACATTTTGAAAAATGTCATTATGATGTGGGTCACAGTTATGCGAAACATATAGTCAAATATTCGGGACTATGCACTGTGCACTATACAATTTGTCTCAATAGTACTGAAAGAAACCAAACTTTAGCTAATATAGAAAGGGAACAATGAATGGCCATCACCTCTTAATGTTGAATATGAGTCATAAAATTTGACTAGGCATAGAGAGTGTAAGGCCCATATAGATTTCCCTTCCCTGTACCTTTCTGTTACATTCTGTTCTATTACCTGGGCCAGTCGTTCACATCTCAGATTGTTGTTTTGGAGCTCAATAAATAGCTCTGTGGGTTGACCATTGATTTCTGAGATCTGTGTGAGTCGGGGAACATCCTTTACAACGCAAATTTTACAACGAATTGCGCTGGGGGGCGCTCTAGGATAGGGAATAGTTACCGACACCTTCCCTACTATCCACGGGGACTGGAGTTGGAATAGTAAATTAAACTATTCACTATCCAGCGCCCCCCAACGCAAGTCGTTGTAACGACTTGCGTTGTAAAACTTGCATCGTAAAGGCTTGCGTTGTAATAGCATGCGTTGTAACGTCATACATCCGTGTGAGTCACATTTTCGAATCCATGCAGGGAGGCACACCCTTTTTGTCTTTACAAGTTAAATAGATTGAGATAGATAAAAGTAATAAATGTTATTTATTATTCAACTAAAGACTTAAAAGCGTGTTAAAAGAAAATATGCTTGCTTCTACTGTATGCTTGTGCTCAGCAATCTCTTTTCATTACAGATTTTTTAAGGAACTAGAATCCAGGCATCAGAAAAATATTTTAATAGAGGACATAAGTGATATTGTGGAGAAGCATGCTAAGTCAACTTTCGATCCATATGTGAAGTATTGCACTAATGAAGTTTACCAGCAGAGAACACTCCAGAAACTGCTGTAAGTCATACACTAAACTAGACAAGTTATTGTTTGATTTCTTTCTAATATATTACTAACAGTGTCATCAGCAGAGTACCAAGTGTGACAAGGGCCCGAATACAAGCAAGGATAGTGCCCTTTGTTGTGTAGTTAAATACAGCCACAACTGTGAGGCACTGCGCCTCAAATCACTGGACACTCTTACCACTAACAATAACCACACTCCAAACTGTCTTTTTATACATCAGAAATGCCATGTGCTCTCTCAGTTATGCAAACTTCTAAAATGTTTTTACACAATTCAGGTGCATCTTTTCCTTTCAGTTGAGGATACTCTGATGCATCCAAATAAGGGGTTTCGATACCTCATCTGTGCATTTCAATCAAAGTAACCATCTTATGTTTGGTTTTGCGACTGATGGGGTGAACTTTCTAAGTTGACTAAGAAAATAATTAATAAAGACATTTTACTTCCCCATGTTGCAATGTTTGTACATGAGAAACAGGCGGGCAACAGAAGGAAAATTATTTGAGAGCTATTATCTGCACAGATTTTCAATCCATAGCACTCCTATGCCTGATTTCTTCACATTCCCAAACACAGGGCAACTTCAAGCTGGATGATAGTAAAATAAACGATGTCACTATACATGGAATTCATGCATACCCATCACCAATGACATTTGTAAGCCAGATCCAGGGTTTTCCTTGAACCCTTTCACATAGGTCCTAATTTATAGTTTGGGGGATGGGTTACACTGTCACAAACATGGCGAATTTCCTGTCTGACATATTACAAGTGTCATAGAATAATATGCACTTATAATATGGTGGATGGCATATGTGTCATGTTTGTGCCAGAGTAATCCATCTGCCAAACTGTATATCAGGCCCATAGTATCTTACAGACCCAGAACACTAACTATTTTGCACGTTGAAGAGACAAGTTTGAACTCAGCATTGGCGAATACTTTCACTCTTACTGGAAAATATAGGGAACACTTGATTGCATGATCTCAAAGATAGACAGAATGTTTTATGAGTGAAGCTGTAGTACAGCGATGATTCAAATCTTTGTTGCTTGAGTAAGGTGCGAGTGCAATCTCAGTTTGAGGCTTGGTAAGTTACTCTGTAGTACAGTTAATTTGAAAGTGCATCTTGATGTTGGACACCAAACCTCTTAAACAGCATCCTTTATTAGCTATATTGGGGACAATTTGAGAGAATATCTCTTTGAAATCTATTGATATCACAGATAAAGTAAACAAATTGACACCTTTCTACTGTCCAACAGTTTTGATCATTTTAGCCAAGTGGCCGAGAAATATTTTCTGTTGTGTCAGCAGCAAGAAACAGGTTCACTCTCTGTATGACAGAAGATTCTAACTGGATGAGCCTCAAGCTCAAAACCAACAAGACTGAAGTAGTGATCTTTGGCAAGGATACCTCACCATTGAAGTCTATCTGGTGGCTAGCCAAACTCAGACCCACACCAGAACCCACGCCTGGAACCGCTGAATAATTATCAACAGCAATCTGGACGTGACCGCACAAGTCTATGCCATCACTGCATCCTGCTTCTGCACCCTGAAGATGGTGAGGTATATCTTTAAATGGTTTCCAACCAACACTGGAAACACTCACTCATGCCATAGTTACCAGCAAATTGGGCTATGGGAACTCCCTGAATGCAGGGATCACCAATCAACTACCTTGAAGACTACAAACCATCCAGAATTCGGCAGCCAGTCTCATCCTCAACACTTCCACACAGAACTCACATTACACAACACCTCAGTGACTAACTACTCTGGCTTCCGATACACAAATGCACTCAATTGAAACTCCTCACACGCACATTCAAGGAACTACACAACTCAGGCCCCATCTACCTGAACAGTCGCATCTCCTTTGACCTAGCACCCAGACACCTCCAGAGGACTTCTACTCACACCCATCCCACGAATATACAGAACCAGATCAGGAGTATAGGTGTTCTCTTACATGATTCCTAAAGTGTGGAATGACTTCCCACTCCACATCAGATTCTCTTCCTCTCTTCTTGAATTCCGCAAAAAGTTGAAGACCTGGCTTCTCAAATAACCAATCCACCATAGGAAGGTCTAGACTCTCACACCTGCTCAGCACCAGGATACCCTTGTGGGTTATAGAGCACTTTACAAATACAATTAACATAACAAATACACATAACAGAATCAGCCTGAGAACTGCTGGTCCCAAATTGATGAATTTGCTTCCACAATTATTGATCTGGTACAAAGCATAGTGACAACAGTACTAATGACCAAAACTTGCTTTTTTCTAGAAAAGGGAAGCTGTACCAACCTTCCATACAAGCTCATCTTCTTACAATGACAAGTTGAGCTCAAAGTAAAAAAAACTGTTGCGAAGAGTTTCATGCAACATTGCTACACTTATGTGCCTGGCTGGTTGCTTACCCTCTATTTCAAATTCAAGTCCCTGGATACAGTAAATTCGCCTTGAGGGATATATTGGATAAACATATAGTTCTCAACTTTTCAACTGTGTTTAGTGTGATACAATAGGCAATTAGTAAATGGACAATGAGCTGGAAGGGTGTAACAGGAAATAAACAAAGAATTCTATCAAAACAAATATTCTACCTAGAATTGCAGAGGATGGATTAATGCACCCCACAATTCACTGTGCTTCAGGAGTCCTTCCTTTCCCCACTCCTCTTTAAGAGCTATATGTGTAGAGGTGTTAAAAGACCACAATTTGGATTTATAGCTGTAAACCAATGATATACAGCTGGCAGTATGTCTGAATGGTGGAAGTAGGAAACCCACAAACAGGAGACTCGCCACCATTGAGACTGTAAATGAATGTCTTTGTGATTATTAGTTTTAATACAAGCCTCCTGATGAGCCATTAAGTGAGCTCAAACTGAGGTAATTTTAGGCACATTTCCAAACCTGGGAACCCAGTGGACTTCGTTTTCTAGCAACTTCAACCACAGCTGGCTCTATTGGCAACTAATGAGTTTAAATATTTGGCAGTACTTATTGACTGGAAACTAACTGCAGGAACACTGGTTGAGTAAGGAGGGGAAACATGCACTTTCTAAGTAGAACCTCTGAAAAGTTTAACTTTAGTTCTCAAAGCATTGATCATGCATGTTCTTCTCTCTGATCCAGATATCCACAATCTCACCTATTCCCACCTACACATTATAACCATACATCATTACAGCTAAATGGCAAAAAGGGAGTTTCGGTTATCTGTTTTATTTTATTTTAAACCAACATCCCATGTCTCAACCCTCTGAAAGCACTGGATTGATTGTCCAGAGGTGACCTGAGTTCAGGACGATGTGCCTGACTCATAGCGTTGAAGGCAATAATGACACCTGAATGTTTGAACAAGGATAATCAAAATCCTCTGCGCAAGATGTCTTAGATCCACCCGGACACCTAGGTTAGCTCCCTGAGATTCAACATATGGCACACTGTAGGCAGAGCATCCATGCAGATGGAGGTCACTCCTGAAGACGGCATTTTGTGCATGTAGGATCATTTTTTCTAGGCAGATCATGCAATCAGTTTAGCCATTAGGGCGGGTAGGCATGTGAACTGCATTTTTACATTTTATTTAGGAACCTCAGTAATAATATGATATTTATCAGAGCAAGTTTTACGTGATTTTAGCATCTTCTTGCACACTCCACCATTTCTTATAGTACTGCCTACAATCCATAACAAAACATAATAAATGATGGTGTTATCTGTGAAGTGACTACACGTAGTGATAACACTGGATAGAAAGCGCACTACCAACATATTATTTTTAAAGGTGGTTAGCTGTCTTTTTTAAAATAATCAAAATAGTAAAACGAGTATTCAATAAATGAACCAGGGCTCTAGGGGTATAGAATGCCCACTTGTTAATGGTGTAGGATTATTGTGACACAACAAATCGGTACAGTGGCTTGTCATAGAGAAGGCTCTGTGACAAATCTTTTAATAGTATGAAATATTTGCTCAATAATATAGACATTAGACCATATGTTTAATTAATATCAACAAGTTTCTGTTACCTGTAGAATTGTGTAACACAGTGTCTGACCCTTTTGTAGGCCACATGTTTTAGTTTCCATTTCCATTTTGAATTAGCCTACCAATGCTTCATTTTTCACTGTTGCATCTCTTCGATTTTTGTGTAATGGCTGTTGTTATGTTAAATGTTATGTTAAAATTACGTATAAAGCGCACATACACCGTTTGGTTCATTGGGGGCTGAATCTTAGGAGGTCTGTACAGGATCTGATGTCAAGGGGCAGGGTGTTGTGGTAAATAAATAATTAATTACCGGTACTATTTTTCAGGATACTCATACAAATAGATAGCTCAATAAATAAGAGTCAAGATACGAGGTAGCTAGAGTATACAGGCTTTAATTAAGCATAAAGGACTGGAACAGGACAGCCTGTACGGGGATGGGATGGCAGCTGCCTGGGGCAGGGACAAAGGAGCGCTAACTTTTAATAACAGTGCACAAGTATATATAGTTAAAACATTTACATTACAGTCAATACAGTAGGCGTAGCAGTAGGCGGAGTTTGTAGCAGTCGCGAAAGATAAGAGCAGAAATGATGTAACAAGAAGGCGTGTACAGGGCGTATACATAGACATGTGATGTAAACGTAACAGAATATGTCATAAAAGGGGCGGAAACATGGAGGGGGCTACCTGAGCAGCTGGGACCTCTAACCTAGTGGTGCGCGCAAACTGACAATGACGTGTTACTAGGGAGAACTGGGGGCTATGACTTCTGCGCTAGAAGAGGAGACTAAAGTCTGGAGTGTCAGAGCGACATGTACCCGGGCATATCTAGTATCTCGTGTTTAGGGAACATGTTGATAGAATCCAAAAGTTATCAGGGCAAAGGCTAACAGACATTAAGACTGGTGCATGCATAATCCTATATGTAGTGTGTGTGCGAGGAATATTCTATGAATATTAATACAGTATTTCTCTTACATGGAGACATAAAGGCTAGACCATGACGGAAACTATTGATGCGATTCAATAGCTTAGGAATGCAGAGAAGGAGGGCTGGACTGATAACTAGAATCATAACATACTCTTGGCAGACTGAGAGGCAGAGCCAGGCCGAGCCGGGCACTGCGAGGCGTGAAAGTAAGCTAAGGGTCAGGGATACAGGTGGGGCTGTATCGCTCCTCGGAGAGGGTTCAGGAAACAGGAGCTGAATCTGAGTCCGGGCCCTTTTGAGGCCTAGAAACGGGGACTTTTCAATGAATTAACGTGCACACTGTAAAACGTGGCAACGTAGCTTTACATAGGCCTGATATTCGTTGTATTCACGAAAACTGGAAACTGGCGTATTAGAGATGGACACAACTGTAATTGCGTCTTTAATCGATCATAGGGAATACATGCATATTGATCATGCACATAGGACATAACATGGGGAACACGTAGGCACATACAACATGGCAAAATTTACTTTTCCACATTCCCTCCTTGTGCCCTACGTTTCCATCAGGAAACATCTATATTCATGATACCATCTATCATTTCATATAGCATCATTTGCTCGTCTCGAATTGTCTTGGAACGGGACTTAGGACTAGGAATACAAGAGGTAGCACAAATGCCGCAAATCGCAGGGCCACATTGTATACAGAGGCAGCAACTGAATATGATCATTACTGCAATACCTAGGAATGACAACCATCCCCAGGCAGATATGATACTCCAGAGCCAACCGGACCATGTCCAGGTGCCTGGATTCTGGTGTAACTGATGGGCAATTTTATGAAGTCTGGTTATAGCTGAATAAACAGACGGCGCGTTATTAGGAATGAAAATGCAGCAACTAGATCCGATGACTCTACATGCTCCTCCTCTATCGGCCAGTATGACGTCAAGAACGAGACGATTTTGGAGCACGACAAATCTCATAGCAGATTGCTCTTCTGTTAAGTTACCTAGAGCAGAAGTAGTCTCATTCACTACTGCTTCAAGGGTTCTGGTTAACCTACGGATTAACTTACTATTCTGGACAGGTCCTATAAAGAAGAAGAAACCTTTATTAAAATCTTGATATTGTTCTAGAGCAGTTTCAGTTTGATCGACAATTGGGGACTCAATCTCCCTTCTATGTCTGACGTGTACTAGATGTGTGTTTCTGTGATAATCAGATGGAGCTAGAAAAACTGGTGGCAGTAGGAATGCAATATAACATGTTCCATCCCAATCGAGGGGCAGACGAACATATGCGGTCTGACCACACACAAAATAAGAATGACGTGAGGCTTTGAAAATAGATTTCCCACTGTCACTATACTCGACAGTAGTAGTACAATCACTATGTCCTACATGTGCGGAACCATTCTTTCTGACACATAATTCGCCTTTGACTGGTAGTACTGAAATAGCAGGTAAGTCTGGAGTAGTATCAGACTGAACATTCAGGACCATAAAATTCGAAGAATAATTACCTAAATTATAAACTTCATTTTCTAGATCTAACCCTGTTCTATGGGAGAGACCTTGCTTGTCTGGAAAACATGTTCTATTCAGAAGGGACATATCATTAGAAGATGACGTTAACATGGACCATGCTCCACACGAACCATTATGTGAAAACGGATAAGGAAAGAGTGGCAGAACTCCCTTCGGTGTCTGGAAAGGGGGGAGTCGACCACACACCCAACAATTAGTGGCATTGCTGGTCTGGTGTGAATAGTGTAACATTCTGATGAATGTGTTATTTCTCATAGCAAGACGATAGGATAACTCGTGAGGAGGCAGATCACTAAACGTGTGCTCTACTGTAGCATTAGAAAACTTATTTACATGAGAAATTGGAAAACATAAATGCAATGCATAACTTGTGCAGGTAACCATCAAACTTAGAAACAATAGAAAACTTAGAAAAACGATACATCGGATAGAGTTTTGACTAACTCTCTCACTATGGGGGTCTATCTCATACATGTCAGATACCTGTCTAACCGTTTCACCCGAGGGGGACTTAGACAATTAAACTGGCTGACTTATTTTACTAGACCGGAGCTTGGATTTATACTCCTGCTGCGGAGTTTTCTCTAACAGGGAGGGCTTGATTTCAAAGTCAGTAGCGGGACAGTCCTTGAGAATAGGGCAGTCTTTCGAAATGGAACAATCCTTTGAAAAAGTTTTAGTTCGTAATCCATGGAACTTCTTGATGTGGGACAGGTGGACCCACCCCTTACGGCCTTCCAACTTCACGGCCGTACGGGTGGTCAAGAGGACTAGTTGAGGTTGCTTCCAGCGGGGCTCCAGCGGACTTGAACGATCAAAGTTCCGGACCAACACGAGGTCCCCGGGGATGACCTCATGCGGTTTCACTTCAGTGTTATCTGGAAATGCGGCGGCAACCTGTGAACGACAAGAGTGTAGGGCAGACATCAAGGAAGCTAGGTAATCTGTCAGCATATTACTGGAAACATCTGTAATACTGCGGGGTCTAGGTGTACCCCACATATTTGGGGGGCGGCCGAATACGACCTCATAAGGAGACAGACCTGATCTGGAATGTGCGACCATGCGCATGAAGAATAAAGCAACTGGCAGGGCTACTAGACAGTCTACACCTTTCTCTTGACATATCTTGGCAATACGGATTTTCAGGGTTTGATTATGTCTCTCTACGAGACCGGCTGCTTCTGGATGGCGTACACAATGGAACTTCCACTGGTACCCTAACAAAAGGGAAACATGCTTCATTAGCTCAGATGAGAATGGCTGGCCGTTATCAGAATACACGACCCTAGGGAGTCCATAACGGGGGAAGAATTCACGAACCAACTGCCTGGCAGTGGTCGCTGCGGTGTAATCTGGAACTGGATATGCTTCTGTCCACCTGGACAAAGCGCATACAACTACAAGGACATACTTGAAACCTCGACATCGCTCCATTTGAATATAATCCATCTGGAGGACTTCAAAAGGGTGGTCAGGGGGCTGGAATCAACCTTGTTCCACCGGGACACTTTTACCTGGATTAAACTGACAACATATCATACAAGTACGGACTTTCTGCTTAGCTGCAGCTCGTAAGTGCTTGTTGAACCAAAGGTTCTGGATACTGTCTAACATAGCTTTCTCTCCTATATGTGCTGGACTATGTGCGGTATTGATAATGACTTGAACCATAAAGTCGGGGAGAAACCATGTGGCTTTTCCCTTCGTCACCCATCCCTGATCTGTCTGGACCCCTCCTTGTTCGGACCATTTCTTGATTTCTTCGGGAGTAGCATGTAACTGTATGTCTATGACATCTTGTGTAGGGTCCTTAACTGTCATACAAGTAGTCTGTTCTGGAGTGGATGTCTGTGTCGTGTTGACCGGAATGTCTAGTGTCTGAGCTGTAAGCTTGGCTGTTCGATCTGCTAGATCATTACCTTGGGAAATAATGTCAGTAACTTTCGTATGTGCTTTGCACTTCATGATAGCGATAGCTGTCGGTAAATGTATTGCATCTAACAGAGCTTGAATGAGGAGACCATGCTGAATCTTGGTTCCATGAGAAGTCATGAAACCTCTCTCCTGCCAGAGCACTCCGAAGTCGTGTACAACTCCGAATGCGTAACGTGAATCTGTATATATGTTTACTTTCAGGTTCTTGGCACGTATGCAGGCTTGGGTCAGAGCAACTAGCTCTGCTGCTTGAGCAGACAGGGTGTCAATACGGTGTGTTTCAATAACTTCGGTTTCAGTAGTCACTGCATACGCGGCTACTAGTTCTCCTGTACTAGTTCTCATACATGAACCGTCCACATAAAGTGTCAGGTCGGGATTAGGTAATGCAATGTCTGTCAGGTCTTGTCTTGGCTTAGTCATGGTGTTAACAACTTCCACACAGTCATGTGTGGCGGGATTTGAAGTAACTGACGGTAACAGAGTAGCAGGATTTAAAACGTTGCAGCGTCTGATTTCTATGTGTGGCTGGAACAGTGTCAGTTCATAACCTGTTAAACGTGCAATGGTCAAGTGTTGAGTCTGTGTTCGGTTTAAAAGAACTTCCACGGAGTGTGGAACTTGTACTGTCAGGGAATGTCCTAATACTATGGAATCACTTTGTCTAATAGCTAGAGCTGTGGCTGCAACTGACTTGAGGCACGCAGGCAAAGCCTGGGCTACTGGATCTAATGTGCTCGAAAAATAAGCACAAGGCTTGTATTGTCCTGCTTGATCTTGTGTGAGAACAGATAATGCAGTACCATTACGTTCTGTGACAAAAAGTGTAAAAGGCTTACTGTAGTTCGGTGTTGCTAGAACAGGTGCTTGGCATAAGGCTTTCTTTAATTCATTAAAACTAAGTGTATGTTCCTGGGTCCAAGGGAGGACAGTCGATACGGCTGCCTCCTGTGTCGTTAACTGTATCAGTGGCTTAGCTAGAAATGCATACTGAGGAATCCATTGTCTACAATAAGAAGTGAGGCCAATAAAAGCTCGTACCTCCTTCTGTGTCTTGGGCTGTGGAAGACTCGCTATCAACTGGATACGGTCTGGTGTCAACTGCCTACCCCACTTGGACAGTAAGTGGCCTAAGTAGATCACTTGCTGGACACAGAATTGAAGCTTCGAAGGGGACACCTTGTGCCCCATCTCGGCTAGAAAATACAGAACTGTAAGTGACGCTCGCTCGCAGTCACGTTCAGAACGGGCTGTGATCAGTAGATCATCCACATACTGGAGCAGGGCAGTGTCAGTTGGCATGTGAATATTGTCAAGTTGTCTTTTAAGTGCTTGACTATAAATGCTAGGACTTTCTGTGATACCTTGAGGAGCTCGTGTGAATTTATAGCTCCTTCCATTTAAACAAAAACCGAAAAGGTACTGGCTGTCTGGATGAATTGGAACACTGAAAAATGCATTCTTGAGGTCTATTACTGTAAAAAATACAGCTTCAGAATCAATAGCTGTCAACAGGGATGAAATATCTGGGACTACTGGATACTGGGGTATGATACATTTATTAAGTTCTCGAAGGTCAATCACCAATCGATATACTGGAGGTGCATTTGGATCAGTACGTTTCATGACTGGAATGATAGGAGAATTACATACATTGGAGTCAGTTTCTACAACCACTCCTTGAGCAATGAGCTCGTCAATAATTTT
The DNA here is from genome assembly GCF_964261635.1 of Lissotriton helveticus. Taxonomy (NCBI): domain Eukaryota; kingdom Metazoa; phylum Chordata; class Amphibia; order Caudata; family Salamandridae; genus Lissotriton; species Lissotriton helveticus. The sequence goes on along the minus strand of NC_136072.1, from coordinate 230,426,755 downwards.
GGATAAGGCTGCTACAGCCTCAGGTGGCAATCTGTACTGTCTGATTCGTGGCAGGACTATACCTTGCTTGAGAGTCACACGATGGGGTGTGATTTGCATAAAACCTACATCAGTTGGACCTTGCGCCCATAAGTGCTGCGGTACATTTGACAATCTTGGATCAAAATCTCGTAATACATAGTGACCTTTAAAATCCCTTAAAAACAAGCGTATTCCCTCTGGGGAACAGCAAATAACTGCACCTAATTCTTTCAATGTCTTAATACCTAACAAATTTTCTGGACATGATTTCGTAAGTAATAAATCAGTAGTTCGGGACAATGGACCAACTTCTAGAGTAACTGGCTTTGATATCTTGTTTACAATAGGCTTTCCTGAAAATCCAAGGGAAACATTTCTAGAGCCTGAGAGCGGAGCCCCTGGAACCTCGTCATGACTGATAGTAGTCCTACTTGCCCCTGTATCAATCAAAAACTTTCTGTCTTTCCCTAATACTTGGCTGTGTACATAGGGACCCTCTTGATCTACAGGTATCTCGATGAGAGGCAAGCCTACCTCCCTCTCTAGGCTGTTTCATGAATACTGTTGATACTCTGGATACTCTGTCTGGGCATACTGGTACATCTGCTGTGTAACATGCTGTGTTGCAGCTATAGGCTGAGGTGCTGGAACTGTCTGTTGTGCATTCTGTGGTGACTGAGAAGTCTGTGAAACTTGTTCTTGTCTAGGCGGACGTGGTCTTTCTTTAGTTTTACCAGTGGCTATGTTGTGTTTCAGAACTGCACACTCGTTTATAAAATGACCTGGCTGTTTACAATAATTGCATGTCCCTTTAACGGGAGCTGCAGGATGACTGGCTTGATTCGGACCCCTCTTCTGACTGTCTTGTGGAACAGATTGTGCAACTAGTACTTTCATTTTCGTGTCTTTCATACGTCTCCTTTCATGTTCTTGCTCTTCCCTGATTCTATTCTGGTGATACTGGAGCATCTGGAGCATCTGTGACGGGGTACTAGCTTGCCAAGTACTTTCGACTTTCAAAACTCGATTTTTAACTTGTGGACTTGAATTCTCGACTAGTTTAGTAACAAAAAGATGAGGGTATGACTCGCTACCTGTCTTCAAACCACTGTTGATAATAAAACATTTCTCGAATCTAGAATAAAAATCACTAGTATCTTCATCCTGTTTCTGTTTGCATGCTGAGATTGCATCCCAATCTTCCTTTTTCGTGGCTAGTAATCTTGGCAAAACCTGAATCAATAACTCTGGCAATTCTTTACATTTGTCCCCAAGACCGGTACCTGGTACTCGTATTTTATCTTCAGCTTCTAGAGCTGTCCAATCTATCTTTTTCTCTCCCACCTCCCATTCTTTTTCCTTGAGTTTTTCATATACCCCTGCGGGCAACAGGACCTTTAACATTTTAATAATATCTGGATACGTGTATTCTCCCATACGGAGCATGTCTTTTAATTCTCGATGGAACCCTGCTGGATCTTTGTCGTGACAGGGAATTAATTTCTTCATCTCTAAGAGTTCCATCTTTGTGACAGGGGTGTAAACAAATACTCGTTGCATTTCACCATCCGGTGTCCTAACTGGGTGTACTTCTCGTAACGGATGCTGTCTATCTATGTAAAATGGTTTACTTTCTGGGGGTGAGACGTGAACAAAATGCGGGTTCAGAAACGTTCTATATTTGTGGCGCTGTTCTTAAATGACACTAATTAAATCGGTACCTAAACCTTTCCATTTATACTGGAGTAACTCGTTCAGGACATCATGTAACGGACCTGGATCAGAATGTTGACCCTCATACAGTGTAATGAGGTGCTGGATCATATACATACCCACCAGTCGCTGCTCGGCTGGGGGCAGTTTCAGAAACATTTGTGCCACTATTTCGTCTGGAAAAGTGGTAGAATCAGTAATCCATCGGACTGCTGATCGGGCTAGTTCTTGTTCACGCATGGTACTAAGTTCACTATAACCGATTCGTGATTTCAAAATGTGATCGGTAGCTTGAAATACTTGTTCTAGATTCTCTTGTTCTAGTGCTGGAGGATGAAAAACTTTCTTGTGTTCTAGGCGTAAATGTCGGTCTGGAAATCTAAATTTACCTACATACGCTATTCTGGCGGTATTCTCGTCGTCTACCTCTTCAGTAGAAGAGTCGTTTTCCTTCTCGCTTACTTGTGCTGTTTTGCGTTGCACGTGTAACCTTATTATTTCTTTACGAATTTTCTTGTACATACTCTCTATACTACTGAGTGTCTTGTGTCTACCCTCGGCTATATTATCACTCCACCTTGTCAGGACTTTCATTTCGGTCGGATCTTTAGTCGGATGATCTTGTTCCCTTACTAAACAATTGATTAAAAACTTTAATAGCATGAGCTGGGTCTCAGCTTTCCTTAGAGACATGATTTCGCCAATACTTTCTGGATCATCCCCTGTACGGATGAAACGATATATTCTGTCTAGATCTTCTTTCATATTCGGTAGGGTGTCCAAATACTCGGTCACCCGTCTTACACGCAATGAATATATAACCATATTATCATCGCCTGGGACTGGATCATAACGGCATTCGGTAAGAGCTCGCCTGATATCTGCAACGGACTGATACTTGGGCGTACGCTGTAACGCACGTTCATGTAACTCGACTAATGTTACGGCGGCGGGGTACCCGGAGGACCTCCCCCCGCGGCTCCTAAACTGGAATCATCGACTGATACTCTTCGTGCTGGCAGAGTGACTGATGTAGCGGGAACTTGTACTACGGGCTGGACCGGGGGTACCGTAACAGGTGCCCCGGTAGCTGGAAGAACAGGAATTACATTATTTACAGGAGCTGGCGGAACTGGATTCACATATTCTGGGACTGTGTCGTCTAAATAGGACGAGAGAAAAATATCAGCTGCGGTCGGTTTGTGGCGTAGCTTAATCGGAACTAATGGCGGCGGAAAATTACATGGTGCTTCCGGGGTTGCTTTCGGCAGGCCCTCGGCAAGAAGAGGATACATACCCTTAATAAGGGCATTTCTCTGTCTGTCTGACTGTTCGGCTTTAACTCGTTCACCTATTTCGATTAATTCCCTTTCTTGGGCTCTTTCTGAGGATTCTCTACTTAATTCTGACTTTCTGATTTCTTTTTCGGTTCTTTTGTGAGATTCTTTGCGCCATAACTCGATGGCATCTTTCTGGGACTGTCTGGCTTTCTTTTTCCATAATACTTCTTCTACTCGCATGATGCACTCGGCATCCCACGTACCTGATACGGGCCATCTATACTTTTCCTCTAATTCCTTGGTGTATTCCACCCATAAGTCTAGATATAATATGGCACTTATGCCATGCTTATGATACATAAAATGACCTGGACTGTCCCTAGGCGGGACAGGAACTGCTTCTTCGAGCAGACCTTTTCTAGTTCTTAGCTGACGTAATTTTGAGAACAGAGGCATGACTAGACTGGAGTCTGGACACAATACAATACACAATGAACACAATAATAACCGCAATACGAATCATTCATACCACGACGTTGAAAACACATGAAATAACATTTAGAATAACAGTTCGGACAAGATACTACCTGAAATACTGAGAACAGAACACATGAATTTCTCGAGAACAGAACTTACTAAAACAGACTAGATGCACTGCTGAAACAGTACGAAACTTACCGGTCCCATAAAGAGACACGTCAGGACCCGCATCCACCTAAGTGGACACTTCGTGTTGGATCTGTGTACCCAAACCCACGGACCAGGACAAATTAATTGACCCTGTCTAGATACTACCCCAGCAACGGTACTCACCGGGCAGCAAGAACGGAAGGCCTCGGACTGGACTGGACTGCTACGACGACGGACTACGAACTTCGGACTTCAGTTACAGGTGGGCCTCCGGACACCTCGGACCTTGGACTCTCGGCTTGGGCTCTGGTCGGGACTCGCCGCGTTCCTCCACCGCCTCGTCTGGATGCTGGACCGCAACCTCCGTCTCCTCCGTGGACCTGAGGGATACTTGAGGCAGAAATATCTGCCGCTGCGCAGGATGGTTCCGTCACGGCTGCAGAGGATCAGGGGGCCTGCGTGGCTTCTCCGGCGCGTGGGGAAAGGGCAAGTCCCTGTTCGGGCGCCATTATGTGGTAAATAAATAATTAATTACCGGTACTATTTTTCAGGATACTCATACAAATAGATAGCTCAATAAATAAGAGTCAAGATACGAGGTAGCTAGAGTATACAGGCTTTAATTAAGCATAAAGGACTGGAACAGGACAGCCTGTACGGGGATGGGATGGCAGCTGCCTGGGGCAGGGACAAAGGAGCGCTAACTTTTAATAACAGTGCACAAGTATATATAGTTAAAACATTTACATTACAGTCAATACAGTAGGCGTAGCAGTAGGCGGAGTTTGTAGCAGTTGCGAAAGATAAGAGCAGAAATGATGTAACAAGAAGGCGTGTACAGGGCGTATACATAGACATGTGATGTAAACGTAACAGAATATGTCATAAAAGGGGCGGAAACATGGAGGGCTACCTGAGCAGCTGGGACCTCTAACCTAGTGGTGCGCGCAAACTGACAATGACGTGTTACTAGGGAGAACTGGGGGCTATGACTTCTGCGCTAGAAGAGGAGACTAAAGTCTGGAGTGTCAGAGCGACATGTACCCGGGCATATCTAGTATCTCGTGTTTAGGGAACATGTTGATAGAATCCAAAAGTTATCAGGGCAAAGGCTAACAGACATTAAGACTGGTGCATGCATAATCCTATATGTAGTGTGTGTGCGAGGAATATTCTATGAATATTAATACAGTATTTCTCTTACATGGAGACATAAAGGCTAGACCATGACGGAAACTATTGATGCGATTCAATAGCTTAGGAATGCAGAGAAGGAGGGCTGGACTGATAACTAGAATCATAACATACTCTTGGCAGACTGAGAGGCAGAGCCAGGCCGAGCCGGGCACTGCGAGGCGTGAAAGTAAGCTAAGGGTCAGGGATACAGGTGGGGCTGTATCGCTCCTCGGAGAGGGTTCAGGAAACAGGAGCTGTATCTGAGTCCGGGCCCTTTTGAGGCCTAGAAACGGGGACTTTTCAATGAATTAACGTGCACACTGTAAAACGTGGCAACGTAGCTTTACATAGGCCTGATATTCGTTGTATTCACGAAAACTGGAAACTGGCGTATTAGAGATGGACACAACTGTAATTGCGTCTTTAATCGATCATAGGGAATACATGCATATTGATCATGCACATAGGACATAACATGGGGAACACGTAGGCACATACAACATGGCAAAATTTACTTTTCCACATTCCCTCCTTGTGCCCTACGTTTCCATCAGGAAACATCTATATTCATGATACCATCTATCATTTCATATAGCATCATTTGCTCGTCTCGAATTGTCTTGGAACGGGACTTAGGACTAGGAATACAAGAGGTAGCACAAATGCCGCAAATCGCAGGGCCACATTGTATACAGAGGCAGCAACTGAATATGATCATTACTGCAATACCTAGGAATGACAATTCTTTCCATCCCCAGGCAGATATGATACTCCAGAGCCAACCGGACCATGTCCAGGTGCCTGGATTCTGGTGTAACTGATGGGCAATTTTATGAAGTCTGGTTATAGCTGAATAAACAGACGGCGCGTTATTAGGAATGAAAATGCAGCAACTAGATCCGATGACTCTACATGCTCCTCCTCTATCGGCCAGTATGACGTCAAGAACGAGACGATTTTGGAGCACGACAAATCTCATAGCAGATTGCTCTTCTGTTAAGTTACCTAGAGCAGAAGTAGTCTCATTCACTACTGCTTCAAGGGTTCTGGTTAACCTACGGATTAACTTACTATTCTGGACAGGTCCTATAAAGAAGAAGAAACCTTTATTAAAATCTTGATATTGTTCTAGAGCAGTTTCAGTTTGATCGACAATTGGGGACTCAATCTCCCTTCTATGTCTGACGTGTACTAGATGTGTGTTTCTGTGATAATCAGATGGAGCTAGAAAAACTGGTGGCAGTAGGAATGCAATATAACATGTTCCATCCCAATCGAGGGGCAGACGAACATATGCGGTCTGACCACACACAAAATAAGAATGACGTGAGGCTTTGAAAATAGATTTCCCACTGTCACTATACTCGACAGTAGTAGTACAATCACTATGTCCTACATGTGCGGAACCATTCTTTCTGACACATAATTCGCCTTTGACTGGTAGTACTGAAATAGCAGGTAAGTCTGGAGTAGTATCAGACTGAACATTCAGGACCATAAAATTCGAAGAATAATTACCTAAATTATAAACTTCATTTTCTAGATCTAACCCTGTTCTATGGGAGAGACCTTGCTTGTCTGGAAAACATGTTCTATTCAGAAGGGACATATCATTAGAAGATGACGTTAACATGGACCATGCTCCACACGAACCATTATGTGAAAACGGATAAGGAAAGAGTGGCAGAACTCCCTTCGGTGTCTGGAAAGGGGGGAGTCGACCACACACCCAACAATTAGTGGCATTGCTGGTCTGGTGTGAATAGTGTAACATTCTGATGAATGTGTTATTTCTCATAGCAAGACGATAGGATAACTCGTGAGGAGGCAGATCACTAAACGTGTGCTCTACTGTAGCATTAGAAAACTTATTTACATGAGAAATTGGAAAACATAAATGCAATGCATAACTTGTGCAGGTAACCATCAAACTTAGAAACAATAGAAAACTTAGAAAAACGATACATCGGATAGAGTTTTGACTAACTCTCTCACTATGGGGGTCTATCTCATACATGTCAGATACCTGTCTAACCGTTTCACCCGAGGGGGACTTAGACAATTAAACTGGCTGACTTATTTTACTAGACCGGAGCTTGGATTTATACTCCTGCTGCGGAGTTTTCTCTAACAGGGAGGGCTTGATTTCAAAGTCAGTAGCGGGACAGTCCTTGAGAATAGGGCAGTCTTTCGAAATGGAACAATCCTTTGAAAAAGTTTTAGTTCGTAATCCATGGAACTTCTTGATGTGGGACAGGTGGACCCACCCCTTACGGCCTTCCAACTTCACGGCCGTACGGGTGGTCAAGAGGACTAGTTGAGGTTGCTTCCAGCGGGGCTCCAGCGGACTTGAACGATCAAAGTTCCGGACCAACACGAGGTCCCCGGGGATGACCTCATGCGGTTTCACTTCAGTGTTATCTGGAAATGCGGCGGCAACCTGTGAACGACAAGAGTGTAGGGCAGACATCAAGGAAGCTAGGTAATCTGTCAGCATATTACTGGAAACATCTGTAATACTGCGGGGTCTAGGTGTACCCCACATATTTGGGGGGCGGCCGAATACGACCTCATAAGGAGACAGACCTGATCTGGAATGTGCGACCATGCGCATGAAGAATAAAGCAACTGGCAGGGCTACTAGACAGTCTACACCTTTCTCTTGACATATCTTGGCAATACGGATTTTCAGGGTTTGATTATGTCTCTCTACGAGACCGGCTGCTTCTGGATGGCGTACACAATGGAACTTCCACTGGTACCCTAACAAAAGGGAAACATGCTTCATTAGCTCAGATGAGAATGGCTGGCCGTTATCAGAATACACGACCCTAGGGAGTCCATAACGGGGGAAGAATTCACGAACCAACTGCCTGGCAGTGGTCGCTGCGGTGTAATCTGGAACTGGATATGCTTCTGTCCACCTGGACAAAGCGCATACAACTACAAGGACATACTTGAAACCTCGACATCGCTCCATTTGAATATAATCCATCTGGAGGACTTCAAAAGGGTGGTCAGGGGGCTGGAATCAACCTTGTTCCACCGGGACACTTTTACCTGGATTAAACTGACAACATATCATACAAGTACGGACTTTCTGCTTAGCTGCAGCTCGTAAGTGCTTGTTGAACCAAAGGTTCTGGATACTGTCTAACATAGCTTTCTCTCCTATATGTGCTGGACTATGTGCGGTATTGATAATGACTTGAACCATAGAGTCGGGGAGAAACCATGTGGCTTTTCCCTTCGTCACCCATCCCTGATCTGTCTGGACCCCTCCTTGTTCGGACCATTTCTTGATTTCTTCGAGAGTAGCATGTAACTGTATGTCTATGACATCTTGTGTAGGGTCCTTAACTGTCATACAAGTAGTCTGTTCTGGAGTGGATGTCTGTGTCGTGTTGACCGGAATGTCTAGTGTCTGAGCTGTAAGCTTGGCTGTTCGATCTGCTAGATCATTACCTTGGGAAATAATGTCAGTAACTTTCGTATGTGCTTTGCACTTCATGATAGCGATAGCTGTCGGTAAATGTATTGCATCTAACAGAGCTTGAATGAGGAGACCATGCTGAATCTTGGTTCCATGAGAAGTCATGAAACCTCTCTCCTGCCAGAGCACTCCGAAGTCGTGTACAACTCCGAATGCGTAACGTGAATCTGTATATATGTTTACTTTCAGGTTCTTGGCACGTATGCAGGCTTGGGTCAGAGCCACTAGCTCTGCTGCTTGAGCAGACAGGGTGTCAATACGGTGTGTTTCAATAACTTCGGTTTCAGTAGTCACTGCATACGCGGCTACTAGTTCTCCTGTACTAGTTCTCATACATGAACCGTCCACATAAAGTGTCAGGTCGGGATTAGGTAATGCAATGTCTGTCAGGTCTTGTCTTGGCTTAGTCATGGTGTTAACAACTTCCACACAGTCATGTGTGGCGGGATTTGAAGTAACTGATGGTAACAGAGTAGCAGGATTTAAAACGTTGCAGCGTCTGATTTCTATGTGTGGCTGGAACAGTGTCAGTTCATAACCTGTTAAACGTGCAATGGTCAAGTGTTGAGTCTGTGTTCGGTTTAAAAGAACTTCCACGGAGTGTGGAACTTGTACTGTCAGGGAATGTCCTAATACTATGGAATCACTTTGTCTAATAGCTAGAGCTGTGGCTGCAACTGACTTGAGGCACGCAGGCAAAGCCTGGGCTACTGGATCTAATGTGCTCGAAAAATAAGCACAAGGCTTGTATTGTCCTGCTTGATCTTGTGTGAGAACAGATAATGCAGTACCATTACGTTCTGTGACAAAAAGTGTAAAAGGCTTACTGTAGTTCGGTGTTGCTAGAACAGGTGCTTGGCATAAGGCTTTCTTTAATTCATTAAAACTAAGTGTATGTTCCTGGGTCCAAGGGAGGACAGTCGATACGGCTGCCTCCTGTGTCGTTAACTGTATCAGTGGCTTAGCTAGAAATGCATACTGAGGAATCCATTGTCTACAATAAGAAGTGAGGCCAATAAAAGCTCGTACCTCCTTCTGTGTCTTGGGCTGTGGAAGACTCGCTATCAACTGGATACGGTCTGGTGTCAACTGCCTACCCCACTTGGACAGTAAGTGGCCTAAGTAGATCACTTGCTGGACACAGAATTGAAGCTTCGAAGGGGACACCTTGTGCCCCATCTCGGCTAGAAAATACAGAACTGTAAGTGACGCTCGCTCGCAGTCACGTTCAGAACGGGCTGTGATCAGTAGATCATCCACATACTGGAGCAGGGCAGTGTCAGTTGGCATGTGAATATTGTCAAGTTGTCTTTTAAGTGCTTGACTATAAATGCTAGGACTTTCTGTGAAACCTTGAGGAGCTCGTGTGAATTTATAGCTCCTTCCATTTAAACAAAAACCGAAAAGGTACTGGCTGTCTGGATGAATTGGAACACTGAAAAATGCATTCTTGAGGTCTATTACTGTAAAAAATACAGCTTCAGAATCAATAGCTGTCAACAGGGATGAAATATCTGGGACTACTGGATACTGGGGTATGATACATTTATTAAGTTCTCGAAGGTCAATCACCAATCGATATACTGGAGGTGCATTTGGATCAGTACGTTTCATGACTGGAATGATAGGAGAATTACATACATTGGAGTCAGTTTCTACAACCACTCCTTGAGCAATGAGCTCGTCAATAATTTTGGATAAGGCTGCTACAGCCTCAGGTGGCAATCTGTACTGTCTGATTCGTGGCAGGACTATACCTTGCTTGAGAGTCACACGATGGGGTGTGATTTGCATAAAACCTACATCAGTTGGACCTTGCGCCCATAAGTGCTGCGGTACATTTGACAATCTTGGATCAAAATCTCGTAATACATAGTGACCTTTAAAATCCCTTAAAAACAAGCGTATTCCCTCTGGGGAACAGCAAATAACTGCACCTAATTCTTTCAATGTCTTAATACCTAACAAATTTTCTGGACATGATTTCGTAAGTAATAAATCAGTAGTTCGGGACAATGGACCAACTTCTAGAGTAACTGGCTTTGATATCTTGTTTACAATAGGCTTTCCTGAAAATCCAAGGGAAACATTTCTAGAGCCTGAGAGCGGAGCCCCTGGAACCTCGTCATGACTGATAGTAGTCCTACTTGCCCCTGTATCAATCAAAAACTTTCTGTCTTTCCCTAATACTTGGCTGTGTACATAGGGACCCTCTTGATCTACAGGTATCTCGATGAGAGGCAAGCCTACCTCCCTCTCTAGGCTGTTTCATGAATACTGTTGATACTCTGGATACTCTGTCTGGGCATACTGGTACATCTGCTGTGTAACATGCTGTGTTGCAGCTATAGGCTGAGGTGCTGGAACTGTCTGTTGTGCATTCTGTGGTGACTGAGAAGTCTGTGAAACTTGTTCTTGTCTAGGCGGACGTGGTCTTTCTTTAGTTTTACCAGTGGCTATGTTGTGTTTCAGAACTGCACACTCGTTTATAAAATGACCTGGCTGTTTACAATAATTGCATGTCCCTTTAACGGGAGCTGCAGGATGACTGGCTTGATTCGGACCGCTCTTCTGACTGTCTTGTGGAACAGATTGTGCAACTAGTACTTTCATTTTCGTGTCTTTCATACGTCTCCTTTCATGTTCTTGCTCTTCCCTGATTCTATTCTGGTGATACTGGAGCATCTGGAGCATCTGTGACGGGGTACTAGCTTGCCAAGTACTTTCGACTTTCAAAACTCGATTTTTAACTTGTGGACTTGAATTCTCGACTAGTTTAGTAACAAAAAGATGAGGGTATGACTCGCTACCTGTCTTCAAACCACTGTTGATAATAAAACATTTCTCGAATCTAGAATAAAAATCACTAGTATCTTCATCCTGTTTCTGTTTGCATGCTGAGATTGCATCCCAATCTTCCTTTTTCGTGGCTAGTAATCTTGGCAAAACCTGAATCAATAACTCTGGCAATTCTTTACATTTGTACCCAAGACCGGTACCTGGTACTCGTATTTTATCTTCAGCTTCTAGAGCTGTCCAATCTATCTTTTTCTCTCCCACCTCCCATTCTTTTTCCTTGAGTTTTTCATATACCCCTGCGGGCAACAGGACCTTTAACATTTTAATAATATCTGGATACGTGTATTCTCCCATACGGAGCATGTCTTTTAATTCTCGATGGAACCCTGCTGGATCTTTGTCGTGACAGGGAATTAATTTCTTCATCTCTAAGAGTTCCATCTTTGTGACAGGGGTGTAAACAAATACTCGTTGCATTTCACCATCCGGTGTCCTAACTGGGTGTACTTCTCGTAACGGATGCTGTCTATCTATGTAAAATGGTTTACTTTCTGGGGGTGAGACGTGAACAAAATGCGGGTTCAGAAACGTTCTATATTTGTGGCGCTGTTCTTAAATGACACTAATTAAATCGGTACCTAAACCTTTCCATTTATACTGGAGTAACTCGTTCAGGACATCATGTAACGGACCTGGATCAGAATGTTGACCCTCATACAGTGTAATGAGGTGCTGGATCATATACATACCCACCAGTCGCTGCTCGGCTGGGGGCAGTTTCAGAAACATTTGTGCCACTATTTCGTCTGGAAAAGTGGTAGAATCAGTAATCCATCGGACTGCTGATCGGGCTAGTTCTTGTTCACGCATGGTACTAAGTTCACTATAACCGATTCGTGATTTCAAAATGTGATCGGTAGCTTGAAATACTTGTTCTAGATTCTCTTGTTCTAGTGCTGGAGGATGAAAAACTTTCTTGTGTTCTAGGCGTAAATGTCGGTCTGGAAATCTAAATTTACCTACATACGCTATTCTGGCGGTATTCTCGTCGTCTACCTCTTCAGTAGAAGAGTCGTTTTCCTTCTCGCTTACTTGTGCTGTTTTGCGTTGCACGTGTAACCTTATTATTTCTTTACGAATTTTCTTGTACATACTCTCTATACTACTGAGTGTCTTGTGTCTACCCTCGGCTATATTATCACTCCACCTTGTCAGGACTTTCATTTCGGTCGGATCTTTAGTCGGATGATCTTGTTCCCTTACTAAACAATTGATTAAAAACTTTAATAGCATGAGCTGGGTCTCAGCTTTCCTTAGAGACATGATTTCGCCAATACTTTCTGGATCATCCCCTGTACGGATGAAACGATATATTCTGTCTAGATCTTCTTTCATATTCGGTAGGGTGTCCAAATACTCGGTCACCCGTCTTACACGCAATGAATATATAACCATATTATCATCGCCTGGGACTGGATCATAACGGCATTCGGTAAGAGCTCGCCTGATATCTGCAACGGACTGATACTTGGGCGTACGCTGTAACGCACGTTCATGTAACTCGACTAATGTTACGGCGGCGGGGTACCCGGAGGACCTCCCCCCGCGGCTCCTAAACTGGAATCATCGACTGATACTCTTCGTGCTGGCAGAGTGACTGATGTAGCGGGAACTTGTACTACGGGCTGGACCGGGGGTACCGTAACAGGTGCCCCGGTAGCTGGAAGAACAGGAATTACATTATTTACAGGAGCTGGCGGAACTGGATTCACATATTCTGGGACTGTGTCGTCTAAATAGGACGAGAGAAAAATATCAGCTGCGGTCGGTTTGTGGCGTAGCTTAATCGGAACTAATGGCGGTGGAAAATTACATGGTGCTTCCGGGGTTGCTTTCGGCAGGCCCTCGGCAAGAAGAGGATACATACCCTTAATAAGGGCATTTCTCTGTCTGTCTGACTGTTCGGCTTTAACTCGTTCACCTATTTCGATTAATTCCCTTTCTTGGGCTCTTTCTGAGGATTCTCTACTTAATTCTGACTTTCTGATTTCTTTTTCGGTTCTTTTGTGAGATTCTTTGCGCCATAACTCGATGGCATCTTTCTGGGACTGTCTGGCTTTCTTTTTCCATAATACTTCTTCTACTCGCATGATGCACTCGGCATCCCACGTACCTGATACGGGCCATCTATACTTTTCCTCTAATTCCTTGGTGTATTCCACCCATAAGTCTAGATATAATATGGCACTTATGCCATGCTTATGATACATAAAATGACCTGGACTGTCCCTAGGCGGGACAGGAACTGCTTCTTCGAGCAGACCTTTTCTAGTTCTTAGCTGACGTAATTTTGAGAACAGAGGCATGACTAGACTGGAGTCTGGACACAATACAATACACAATGAACACAATAATAACCGCAATACGAATCATTCATACCACGACGTTGAAAACACATGAAATAACATTTAGAATAACAGTTCGGACAAGATACTACCTGAAATACTGAGAACAGAACACATGAATTTCTCGAGAACAGAACTTACTAGAACAGACTAGATGCACTGCTGAAACAGTACGAAACTTACCGGTCCCATAAAGAGACACGTCAGGACCCGCATCCACCTAAGTGGACACTTCGTGTTGGATCTGTGTACCCAAACCCACGGACCAGGACAAATTAATTGACCCTGTCTAGATACTACCCCAGCAACGGTACTCACCGGGCAGCAAGAACGGAAGGCCTCGGACTGGACTGGACTGCTACGACGACGGACTACGAACTTCGGACTTCAGTTACAGGTGGGCCTCCGGACACCTCGGACCTTGGACTCTCGGCTTGGGCTCTGGTCGGGACTCGCCGCGTTCCTCCACCGCCTCGTCTGGATGCTGGACCGCAACCTCCGTCTCCTCCGTGGACCTGAGGGATACTTGAGGCAGAAATATCTGCCGCTGCGCAGGATGGTTCCGTCACGGCTGCAGAGGATCAGGGGGCCTGCGTGGCTTCTCCGGCGCGTGGGGAAAGGGCAAGTCCCTGTTCGGGCGCCATTATGTGGTAAATAAATAATTAATTACCGGTACTATTTTTCAGGATACTCATACAAATAGATAGCTCAATAAATAGGAGTCAAGATACGAGGTAGCTAGAGTATACAGGCTTTAATTAAGCATAAAGGACTGGAACAGGACAGCCTGTACGGGGATGGGATGGCAGCTGCCTGGGGCAGGGACAAAGGAGCGCTAACTTTTAATAACAGTGCACAAGTATATATAGTTAAAACATTTACATTACAGTCAATACAGTAGGCGTAGCAGTAGGCGGAGTTTGTAGCAGTTGCGAAAGATAAGAGCAGAAATGATGTAACAAGAAGGCGTGTACAGGGCGTATACATAGACATGTGATGTAAACGTAACAGAATATGTCATAAAAGGGGCGGAAACATGGAGGGGGCTACCTGAGCAGCTGGGACCTCTAACCTAGTGGTGCGCGCAAACTGACAATGACGTGTTACTAGGGAGAACTGGGGGCTATGACTTCTGCGCTAGAAGAGGAGACTAAAGTCTGGAGTGTCAGAGCGACATGTACCCGGGCATATCTAGTATCTCGTGTTTAGGGAACATGTTGATAGAATCCAAAAGTTATCAGGGCAAAGGCTAACAGACATTAAGACTGGTGCATGCATAATCCTATATGTAGTGTGTGTGCGAGGAATATTCTATGAATATTAATACAGTATTTCTCTTACATGGAGACATAAAGGCTAGACCATGACGGAAACTATTGATGCGATTCAATAGCTTAGGAATGCAGAGAAGGAGGGCTGGACTGATAACTAGAATCATAACATACTCTTGGCAGACTGAGAGGCAGAGCCAGGCCGAGCCGGGCACTGCGAGGCGTGAAAGTAAGCTAAGGGTCAGGGATACAGGTGGGGCTGTATCGCTCCTCGGAGAGGGTTCAGGAAACAGGAGCTGAATCTGAGTCCGGGCCCTTTTGAGGCCTAGAAACGGGGACTTTTCAATGAATTAACGTGCACACTGTAAAACGTGGCAACGTAGCTTTACATAGGCCTGATATTCGTTGTATTCACGAAAACTGGAAACTGGCGTATTAGAGATGGACACAACTGTAATTGCGTCTTTAATCGATCATAGGGAATACATGCATATTGATCATGCACATATGACATAACATGGGGAACACGTAGGCACATACAACATGGCAAAATTTACTTTTCCACATTGTTCCAAAAACGGGAGGCCAGCACCGCAAATCTGCTGCCACCTAACCGCTTTGATTTATAGTATGGGGTAACCAGTAAGTTCATGTGGGCTGATCACACATTGAGAATGGGTATATATCTCTGAATGATATTGGAGATGAATCCTGGGCATGTGCCACGTAAGGATTTGAAAATAAGGCAGCCGTTTTTGAAGGCAAAGCGTTGGGATACGGGGAGCCAGTGTAGCTTCTTCATAAGAGGGGAGGCATGTTGCCATCTAGGCAAATGAAAAATCAGTCTTGCAGCCTGATTCTGCATGAGTTGCAATCTATTTAGTAGATTTATTGGCAGACTGAAGTACAGGGAGTTAGCAGATCTATGTGGGAGATGACCAGGGCTAGAGCTACCTGCACAAGAGCTTTCCTAGTGAGAAATCTGCTGATTTTCCTTATTTTCTGTAACTGAAAGAAGCAGGCAGAAACTACGGTTCAAATCTGGGATTTCATGGATATGTCACAGTTGATTGTGACTCAAAGGCTGTTAGCTGAGGAGAATGGGGCTGGGGGAGAGCCTAGCTCCCCTGACCAGAAGTGTGGGCTCCAAGGATGAACAGTATTGTTGTATTCCTATAGAGACATTCTATTGGGAAAAAAACTTTATTTGAAAGTACTGATCACCAAAAAGCTTTGAAGGCTCTATAACAGTGAAATATTTCAGAAATTAGAACATGTATTGCTAACTGGCTTCCTGTGGAGTGCCAGGAGTAGATACAGGCATCAGAGAGTCTGCAGTTATGGGAGAGAACTGCTTTTCTCACTTACATAGATCCTATTGGTAAACCGTGACCTTCAAATCCAATATATTGTTTCTTACAGAGCACAAACACCCTATTCCCAATATAGCCAGTAAAGCCAAACAATCATTAGTCTTCTTCATATTTTAGAACATATGCAGACTATGTGCTTATGGTTTGGAAGTACTTAGTAACAATAACTTAGCTTTTTTACTGTCTCTCCATCTTTTCTTTTCACTGGTTTGACTGGATAGGTATTTCCAAAGGATACTG
The DNA here is from genome assembly GCF_964261635.1 of Lissotriton helveticus. Taxonomy (NCBI): domain Eukaryota; kingdom Metazoa; phylum Chordata; class Amphibia; order Caudata; family Salamandridae; genus Lissotriton; species Lissotriton helveticus. The sequence goes on along the minus strand of NC_136072.1, from coordinate 230,410,354 downwards.
AAGCTTGAAAACGGTCACTTGTAAATAATGGACCCACCGTTAACTTCCTCATTTAATGCTGGCTGAAACTCAGTGTCAACTGACTCCAGATGTTGCTTTATTGGAACAGAGTGACAGATTGTTTGGATCATGTGTCATTTATGTTGTAAAAGATGATCTGGGTCAGGATGAATAACTTCAAAAATAAAACCAAATTGTCTATGAAATTCTACAAAGTATATATTCGCTGGACCTAAACATATTTGCCGCAAGAGTTGGAGATGGCTAAACCTCTGATAGAAAATCTGAACGAGTCTCCCCAACTGGATTTTTTGTGTGAAATAGAAACTGGGATATTTTCTAATTCCAGAAGCTATTGAATAGTAAATGGTCTATTGCAGCTCCACCTGGTAAACTACAGGTAACAGTGAAGCCATTTGTAGTCTTCCCTCTCCTCTTGCTCAGCAAGCACCCTGGAGTATCCGCAGTCTCAAAATGCCTGGAACAATATGTTTGAAGCAAATGGTGGGTGATCGTAATGGCATTTATCATTTGAAGTACCCCAACAATAAGAGCAACACATTTGTACATTTTCTTCATTTCTTCATTACCCTTCTTTGAAATAGGGTAATCAGCACGACTTCCTAAGACCGCAAAACCAACCGCAAAACTGTAGCCCAATGAAGACTTCTCACCTTGCATGTTTACAGCCATTTTATAACAGGCACATGCAAACTGTACCACTACTGTTATTCAGAGAGTTGATGGATGCCTTCTGTGCATAACACATTCAAGTCTACTGCCAGCAAGATGCACATTGGAGAGATATTGCCCATGCACAGGTAATTTTGTTGTGCATTGCTCAGAAGAAGTTGGTGATGAGAATGAGCTCTGGATGGAACATTGATCTATTGAGCAGAGAAAGATGGAATATTGACCTGTTAAGTATCATCCCTCCTTAAACCACTAAAGCAGGTAACATTGAAGGATAATATGATGGCTTGGCACTGCCACCAGGACTCTCTACTCTGTGCTTGAGGGGGGCACATGGCTGAGACCCCGAGCCCACAATGCTGGATCATGCAGGCAGCCTAATTTTCCTAAGCAGTTAAGAAACAAAACAATATGCCTAAAAGCACCTCACCTTTAGACAGACCTCAAGGATGAATATACTTCCTATGGAAACAAACAGACTCAAGCCCAAGGTGCGTATCTACAGGAGGTTCCTGTAGTCTCTGGGAAAAGGTGGAGGAGTGACAAAAAGTACTTATTGGCACAGGCTTGATTTTTTCCGGGTTTTGGCTACTGTCAATAAGAGCAAAATGAGGGGGAGGAACCAATTCGGAATGTGTGTTATATGACTATTGATGATATATATATGGATGTATTAATTAAATGTTTGAAATGTATATGTTGATCATGATAATTACTTGCTTGACAGTTGGGTTTCTGTACCTGTTTCCTCTCTCATTGTTTAAAGTAGCTTGCAAATATTTTAGTTGCTTAAATCGTGTTAAATTCAGTTGTAAATCAATTTTCCATTTCTGATTTTTTTTTGTTTTGCAGTTCCACAAACGCATCCTTTAAAGAGGTTCTGTCTGGGATAGAGTCCAATGAAGCTTGCAGAAATCTCCCTATGATCTCCTTTCTCATTTTGCCAATGCAGAGGGTCACGCGGCTTCCTCTACTAATGGATGTAAGGGTTGTTTATTTTTTCTTACCCACGATGTTGCTTTTGAAGTTTACTAGTTTCTTCTGCTTGAAATAGATTTGTAAACAACATGATTAGTTTACATGAGAAAATGGGCACACACTTTCCTCACACACTGCTGCAATTGTGTTTTATACCTATGACTCAACCACTATTTGTGTTGGTTGCCATGGTGGAGTCAGCTTGTCCTCAAGTCAGAGCATTTTTTTGTAGCTAACGCGTGATGTTAGAACATAAAGCATTCTCTATTTTTCCATGTTCTACTGATCACATTGTTGGTCATAAAATTATCATATGAGACCTTTATGGCACACTGCTGGTATATCATCAATCCACCACAAAGTAATCCATTGCTCTTTAGTTTGGTTTGACTAATGAAAAAACAACACAGTAATGATCACTGCACATTGGTACTCAAGGTCCAGCGGTGGGAATTTCATTTTGTTGTGTTGACACTTATTCTTGCTTTTTCAAAATTGCCAAGCGTGCAGTGATGACTACATTGCAGTCATAGTGGTCTGTAGAAAATCTGCTGCCTTGAATACTGTATATACTATCTAAAACCATCATTTTAATAATAATCATTTTAATCATCACAGTAATAAATCGGAGGTGTATTCAGTAAATGTATTCTAACATTGGTAAGGATGTACTAACCATATGTACTTATGTCCAGTAATACACAAGCAGGAAAAGAGGAAAAAGGATGTCTGTGCCTTCTACTGATCTAGACTAAAACTCCCAGAAGTCATATTGATCTCACTTCAGCTTTATTATTCCTGTGTACATCGAACAGGAAGTTTCTTTTCACTTCCTGTACACCCTACTGACATACCTAAACTAATCCTCCCACATCTATAGTCCCAGCAAACCTGAGATGTGTCCCACAGAGAAGACATTTTGCCTCTATAGTTATGAGTGAGGCGCATACGCCATAGGATATTCAGTAATTTTTTGCATTGAAAACTACAAACCTCTTTTCTGATCTGCAACCAAATGAGGCAGATGCTTTTGTGATAAGTGCCTGGTTCTTAGTTCCAAATTTGCAAGAGATTGGCCAAGGTGCTCTAAAGTTACACTGTTCTGCTGAGTGCTGTTTAGGATTGTTTGTTTATTTACTTCCTAGGAACAGAGCAATTCCCTATCCTGTTAAAATCATCAAACCTGTGATAGGTGAGATCTGCTCAGAAACTGGAAATCATAATTTACGAAATTCGGATATCTAAGTGAACATCCACATATTTATGTGGAAATATCCGCATACTCGTCTGAACTTTTTTCTAGCATAGTGCATCAAGAAGTAGATAAAATGAAAGAAAATGAGTGAAAAGGGTAGCTAATCATGAAAAAATGTTTTGGGAACGTCCACAAAGTGAGAACTGTATTGGATTTACAAGGTTTTGCAGGCAGGTTTCAACCCTGTAAACACGTTAAATGCAGATCAACATTAGGGATGACTTGAATTTGTTTGGCTTGTAGGAAAGGGTAAGGAAAGTGCCATACATGCATGAGGGTACAAGGGAAAATAATGTACCACACGGAAAATTGTTTTGCCTGTTGAGAAAAACAGTTAGCCCTAGTGCACTGTCCCATCTATTCCAAAGCAACAGATTTTCCTTGGATTGAAATCTCTCTATTATTAGACCATCTCTTCTCTGTGTACTTACTTTTGAGAAATAATGAATGGCATAGATGTGTAGTACCTACTCCAGCAACAAAGAGTTGAGTGAGAAGAAAATTATAAATGTAATCCAAGTTTAGACCTATAGCTACCCCTGTACAATAATTAACACATTGGCTGCTACAGACTCTGACTACTACAGTTATTTCTTTTAGACTATTTGTCAGAAAACCACTAAAGATTCACCGAAGTATGAAACCTGCAAGCAAGCCCTGAAAGAAGTGAGCAAGGTAGGTCATTAGTATCTTAAATCCAAATTCAGGATACATATTGGAGTATCTACACAAAGCCAGCAGGACTTATTTCACATTCAAGATTTCCTATTAAAATGCATTCATTATGTATTCATGTGCTCTCACAATTGCAAACGATGTGTCATTATGCCACAGTCATTAGGCACCTTGGGGGATATTTACAAGGAAATCGCGCTGTGCGGAGATGCACACAATTTAGCAGCGCTGCGTCTTTTAAAAATGTCAGGGTTGTGCCGTATTTATAAGAGTATGGCGCACCCCGGTGTTTTCCCTTGCACTGGTGCAAAAAAAAGTGCCTAGCGCCAACACAGACACCCTTGCGCCATAGTGCAAGGGTGTCTGCGTTGCAGGGAATAATTGTTTATGTGCAGAAAGGGAAACCTTCCTGCACATGAGCAATTTGGAAAGGTGATGCAGCACACATAGAAAGAGCAAAAAAGAGGAGAAATGGCACTATTTCTCCTCATTGTGCCTAAATCCTGCTATTCAGTGACATTGTTATGTTATGTTATATTTGTTTTGTATAGCGCACGGCTACTCAAAGAGTGTCCCGGCGCTTTAATGCACACCTGTATCACAACATAACAGAAAGAAAAAGCAGAAAAGAGGAGGGAAATCCAGACTAACCAAGAAAACTAATATCTAAGAGGTAAAAAGCCAGGTTTTAAGGCCCTTCCTGAACGTCAGTAAATTTGAAATACTGCGCAAAGTCACTGGCAGAGTGTTCCAGAGCTGTGGAGCCAACAGTCTGAAAGATCGGCCTCCTATGCGCGCCCTTTTAATACGAGGGACCGCGGCAAGGAACAAAGACCCGGACCTCAAGGATCTTGTAGGGTGGTAGAAAACTACCCTTTTTTGTAAATATTTTGCTCCTGAAGCACGAAGAGCTTTATGAGCCAAAGTCGGGGCTTTGAAAATTATCCGCTTCCGGATGGGGAGCCAGTGAAGTGACTGCAGGAGACCCGAGGTTCTAGCACGGCCAGATAGTCCAAAAATGGCCCGTGCTGCCGAATTCTGGACCACTTGTAGTCGTTGTAACAGATACTCCGGCAGGCCGAGATACAGAATGTTAGAATAATCCATTCTCAAACCGATTATAGCCTGCACCGTTATCTTCCTGTGATCTTCCGATAGTATGGGAAGAAACTTGCGTAGCATCCGGAGCAAACCGAAACAGGTGCCAGTGAGACCGATTATCTGGGATCGCAGTGTCAAGCCATTATCGATCTTAATCACCAGGTTTTTGGCCACCTGGGACGAACCTACAGGTGGAAACATATTCTCCGGCCACCATCCCTGCCACTCCGGATCCGAACTGCACCCGAAGCAGAGTACCTCCGATTTATCCGAGTTGCACTTGAGGCCGTTAAGTTGGAACCAATTAAAAACGGCCCCAAGGCAACCCCGGATACTCTCTCCATCAAAATCCGCACCTTTCCCGCACGTAAAGAGGAGCTGGGTGTCATCGGCGTAGGAAACGATCTGGGCCCCGAAAAATTCCGCCAGTGCCGCCAGAGGGGTCATAAAGATGTTAAAAAGAGTCGGGCTCAGCACAGAGCCCTGAGGGACTCCGACACCCAATGACGGCATCTCAGCGGAACTGGAGGAGGCCCAGACCGTTTGTCAAGAAAGATCGAAACCAGCTGAACACCGTCCCCCTCAGACCGATCTCATAAAGTCTGGCGAGGAGACCCTCGTGGGGGACGGTGTCAAAGGCCGCCGACAGATCGAGCATCACCAGCATCGCTTTGCCACCTGAGTCCAGCACCTCCTTAATAGCCTCCGAGACTTCCAAAAGCGCTGTTTCGGTGCTTAGGTTGGTGCGGAAGCCGGATTGAGTGGGGTGCAGTAGATCATGTGATTCCAGATAATCGGAGAGCACCTTGTGCACATGCTTCTCGAGGATCTTGGCAAAGGCGGGCAGAAGCGAAATAGGCCTATAATTAGCCAGTACCTCCGAGTCCAGACCGGGCTTTTTGAGCAGAGGTATAATCATCGCCTGCTTCCAGATCTGGGGGACTACACCCTCACTAAGGGAGCAGTTCAAAAGGGGGTTCACAATGGGATTAATGACTTCGGCCATTTTAGCCAAAAATTTGGCCGGGCATGCGTCACGAGGTGAGCCCGATTTAAGGCAGGCCATCAGGTCCAAGGATGAGGAGGCTGAGAGTGGTGGAAAGTCTGCCAGAATCGAGTCTGCACAAGTAGCGGAAACAGGGCCACCCTCCGAAGAGTGAAAAACCTCAGGCCCCTTCAAGGGAAAGGAATCCTGAATCCGCTTGATCTTGGAGGTGAAGAAGTTGGCAAGGGTACTCACCCATGCCTCCGTGGGAGGTGCCTGGGTCGAGGAATCACGAGGGGCCATAAATTCCCTCACAATGTCAAATAGCTTCTTGCATGAGTTGGAGGCAGTCTCAATTTTTCTAGAAAAATAGCCTCTCTTCTCAGAGAGAATGTCGCGATAGTATGCTTTAAAAGAGGCTCTGTAGGCGAGTTTAGCCACCGAGTCGTATTGTGCACGCCACGCTCTTTCTGCCACCTTACACTGCCGTCGTGAAGCCGCCAGTGCTTCGGTAAACCAGGGGGCGGACGCCCGTTTTGCAATATTGCGAGGAGGCCTCACCGGGGCAAGATCATCCAGCCTCTCCGAGAGCCACAATTGCAACTGCTCTGAATCCCTTTCTAAATCCCCTATCAGGATACACGGATGAGCCAGACATGCCTGTGTCAGCAGTTCTGGAGTAACCTGATGGAATGCCCTAGATCCTTGGGAAATCTGCCGAGAGACACTAGATGGTTTTCTTGTCTCCGACACATAATACTTGACCAGCCTGTGATCTGAATAGGTGCTAGAATCTCTATGAAGGTCGTCGAGAAGACCAGATCCAGGATATGGCCCTTTTCATGCGTCGGTCCGCAGTGATAAGGCCGAAGGCCTAGAGGAGCCGTCACGTCCATCATTTTAATCGTGTCTGCATCCCTTTCGTCATCCATATGGATATTAAAGTCGCCGGCCACTATACACTGCTCCGATCTAAGCGCCAGTGTTAAATTATCGACTGAAACTCTTCAAAAAAGGTGCCAGTCGGCCCCGGGGGCCTGTAGACAAGGAGTCCTTTGAAGGATTGGTGCGGCGATAATACAATGGAGAAAGCGAGGGATTCGCAACCCATGATAGTCTCCATAGGAATGGTGGTACAGGTGGCTCGATTATTCACCACAAGAGCCACACCCCCCCCCCCTCGCCCTTTCAGTCTATCTTGCCTAAAGATATTGTAATCAGGGGGAATGGCTGCGGCAATATCGGGGTTAGAGGCCTCCCCAAGCCACGTCTCAGTCAGTATCAGGCACAGAGGTTTTTCTGTTACCAGCAGATCATAAATATCCAAAGCATGGCGACTGAGAGATCTGGTATTTAAAAGCAGACAGAGATGCTTAACACTATCTGCCTCCCTAACTAACACAGGGACCTGATTTTTCTGTGGCAACCAGCCACAGTCAGGGCACCGGCTCTTACCCTTGTGGCGGGCCGGAAATACCTTACGGCAAGAACCCCTCAGCATTTGTAGGGACCGGAGCTCCTGCGCCGAATATTGTAGCATAAGGGCAAGATGAAATATAAAGTCCGCCAGAGACCAGTCCTAGCCAACGCCCTAAACGCCTCCGGGACGCTGACGGGCGCAGACGGGCAGGACTCTGGCGCGACTCAGGCGCAGTGAGGGCGCGACCGCTGCGCGTCACCGCTGCGCGCTAGAGGGAGAGATTAAGAAGGGCGGGCGGAGGAGGTCCGCAAAACTAGAGCGCTCGGTCCGGCGCCTCTAGAGCGGCGCATCCACACCCAAGATGGCGGCCAAAAAAACGAGCAACAGGCTGGGAGCCCACAAACCCGGACCCGCTAAGCAGCGGTGGTAATCACAATTATGGTGCAGGTAGGGGCCAGGAAACCCTCTTACAATCAGGGGTAAAAGAAATTAAATGAACCCAAATAAGAAAAACGGGCGTTTTAAAATGCGCGAAGCGCTACCTATTAAACGTTATAGCGTGCAAGTCAGCGTGCAAGTCGGCAGCATGTAGATATCCAAGATGTTGTTCAGTATTATTTGGCGCTGCCTCAGATTTACAGATCCTTGTAAATCTGGGGCAGCGTCAAAAAGCAATGGGGGTTGCAGCGGAATGTCCACAGTAACAACCATTGCACGCCCCTTTCACGCAGATACCTGCATGAAAGGGGACGATGATTACAAAGATGCGTTGTAAATATGGAGCAGGGCATTGTGTCATCGGAACATCGGGGGAAAAAGTGACGTTCTAGTGGCGCACGCCCTTGTAAATGTGCCCCCAAATGTGAAGGTTAGAAGATAATGCACCTGGACGGAACTAACAAGCATGGAGGCGGAATCACCATCATCTACAGGGACACCATCCGCTGCACAACATCCCCATACCACACAAAACCGGCAATGGAACACCTCAACTTCCAACTCCTCGCAGACAGTAAAAGCACCATCAGAGGTACCCTTGCTTACAGACCACCAGGACCCCACCCTCACTTCTGCAGCACCATCCCAGAAATCATCACCCACCTCGCAATTAACTCAGAGCACTACACCTTCCAAGTGGACCTTAACTTCCACATCGATGACCCCAGTGACGCCAACCCTGCCAACCTCCTGGAAAGGTTGAACAACATCAGACTCAAGCAGCTTGTCACCAACCCACCCACATTCCAAGACACATCCTCGACCCCATCTTCACCTCCAGCAACAGAGTCAGATACACCCACACCACACCACTCACCTGGTCTGTCCCCGACAGCATACACTTCACCGTCGCAGGACCCAACTACCCCGGTTCTGGGCCCCTCAGAGCCACACTTAGAAACCTGGAAAAATATATCATGAAGACCAGAGAAACAACACACTTTCCTCCCACCTCCCAGGTTCCACTTGCAACCTCGAACATTCAGCAAAGAACTTCGCCCAGTGGATCATGCAATGCGCAGATGCCATCACCCCAGCCAAGACAAGCAAGGTTAAAGAACATAGCAAAAGAGCAAGCTGGTTCCCACAGAACTCCACTCCCCCAAATGCAACTGCCATCAACTCGAAAGGAAGTCTCGCACCAGCAAAACATCACAAGACCGCAATGCCTACAGAACCATCCACAACCAGTACCACCGCCTCCTGAAAGAAACCAAGGAGAATGTCCTAGCAAACCGCATCGAAGCCAGTGCAAACCACAGCAAAGACCTCTTCCCCATTATGAAGGAGTTCACCAGTCCCGCAGATGTTGGGAATCACGCCCTCTCTCCCAACAACTGTGTGACAACCTTGTGGACTTCTTCCATGATAAGATCTCAACCATCTGCAAAAACTTTGAACACCATCCCTCCGCCATAGACGGCATCAACCAGCTTGCATCCATGAACACAAACGCCAAACACCTCTTCACCCACTGGGAACTCCTCACCACGCAAGACACCATCTCCATCATGAACTGGGTGCACTCAGGGGCACCAGCAGACCCATGCCTCCACCATGTCTCCCACCTTAGAAGTTAGACAATAGTCGACGAGCTCAGGAAAGTCCTGAACTCCACCATCACTGCTGCCTCCTTCCCTGAGAACTGGAAACACGTCAAAGTGAGGCCTCTTCGGAAAGAAACATCTTCCAACACTGCTGATTTGAAAAACTACCAGTCCATCTCACTGCTCCCCTACCCAGCAAAGGTCCTCGGGAAAGCAATCAACCAGCGCATCACTCAACACCTAGAAGACCACAATCTCCTGGACCCCTCCCAATCCAGATTCCGAGCCAACCACAGTACCAAGACATGCCCTTATCGCAGTCACCGACTGCATCAGAGCCCCCTAGACCATCGTGAAACGACAGCCCTCATACTCCTGCATCCGTCCATCGCATTTGACACTGTCTCCCACCACAACCTGATCAACAGACTCCACCAAATCAGGATTCACGGAAACTCCCTCAAATGGATTGCCTCGTACCTCATCTGGTCTGTCTCCCACCATTCACCTCAGAGCCAAAGATGATCATCTGCGGTTTCCCCCTGGCTCATCCCTCAGACTGACCCTCTTCAATACCTGCATCACCCGACTAGCTGACACCGTCAGATCACACGGACCCAGTATCATCTCCTACGCTGATGACATACTGCTCATCCTCTCTCTATCCGTAGATCCCTCCAGCACAAAACCAACTTCCACAGATGAATGATGAACGTTGCGGACTGGATGAAGAATAACTGTTTCAAATTCAACTCGGACAAGACAGAAGTCCTTATCTTTGGGAACAACACCTCCACTTGGAATGACTCATGGTGGCCCCCGGAGCTAGGCACTCATCAAACCATGCTTACAACCTCTGCATCATCATGGACAACAAGCTATCCATGAATAAACAAGTCAATGCAGTTTCATCTGCCTGTTTTCACACCCTTCACATGCTCCACAAGATCTTCAGGTGGCTCCAGATAAACACCTGAAGGTCCTCATCACCAGCAGACTGGACTACGGAAACAAGCTCTACTTAGAAATCAATGCCCGCCTCCTGAAAAGACTCCAAACAATTCCAAAGTCAGTGGCAAGTCTCATACTGGACCTGCCCAGAAGGACCCACATCACACCCCATCTCAAGAAACTGCACTGGCTCCCAATTCAGAACAGATGCCAGTTCAAGGTTCTGAGCCACGCCTACAAGACCCTGCACAACAAAGGACCAGCATACATCAAAAAGCACCTTCAGATTTCTCCGATCAGCCTCCCTCTCCATCACAGACACACCACGTATCCGTTGAACCAACAGTGGATGATGCTCCTTTTCACACCTGGCAGCCAAGGGCTGGAACAACCACTGCCCCCTGCACCTCAGGAAACACCATGGCTCCAGCATTTAGATGAGATCTAAAGACCTGACTGTTTGAATAGTCAATGTCCACACAGTAGAGAACCGCTTCAGCGCCTCAAGACCCTCACAGCTGATGTGCCATGCTCTATAAATGATCGATTGAATCCAAACTGTGAACAGTACTGCAGCCAAATGACTATGTAACAGATCCCTCTTTACATTTTAAGTTGCAAAAAGTTCTGTATGCAAAATCAAATAAGTTTGGGTTAAAAATTCAAGGCACCCATGGCCTGAGTGAAAACTTCCCAATTTTACATATTGTTTGGCTAGGATGACATTCAGCATTTCACCAGAACTTCGATGCTTCCAAGAAAGAACGAGTATTTGCAGCCGGTTGCCATCCATGGGAAAAAAATATTTTAACTGGGGAAATAAACCATTGAATAATTCTAAATAGCATTGATGAAAATGGTATAATTTGCATATGTAGATGTTACTTTGGCAGCATCAGTATGGACAAGATTATTGTTCTGTTTTACCTGGCTTAAGAAAAGTAACCAAGTTACTAATGAAAAAACAACATGGTGAGTTCTCTCAACGATATTCAATATCTAGAAGGACCGATTTACAGTACCATAGTTTTACAGAACATTTGTTATATATCACTACGATCTTTCTCCACAGCATTTGCCCATGGATATAATCAATTGCTTTAGTACTCCTTCTCTATAAATATGTCTTCTTTCAGAGCATTGGGAAACATCACTGCTTAATGTTTCTTCTCAGTAGACAGCATCCTGACTTTAAGGGACTATATTTATATATATATATTGGAACATCTCAGGGACATTCAGAACAAGGGCCCCACGTATCCGGTGGCGAGACATTTTGAGCTGTTTCACCAAAGTAATAGAGACTTATTAAGTTTCTTCTGTATGGACCAGGTACCCGCAGACATAAGAGGAGAGAACAGGTTACTCAATTTACGGAGACTGGAATCGAGACATATAGTTGAAAATCAAACCAAGAGAGCAGGGAGTTTGAATAGCGGAGAGGAGTTGGTTGTTCATTTATGAATCTTCCTGCATTTTGTGTATAACTATGTACAATGGACATATCTAGGGTTCAATTCATTGCCCATCCAGGGCTGAATTATTATTGTTTGTTTTGAAAATGTAAATATTTTATAAGATGCATATAAATATTTGTGTGTTTGCCCATCCAGGGCATAATGGGATACAGTGAATTTAGAACTGTATTTACCACTTAGAAATGGTGGCATACCTGACTGATGGTATATGTCATTTCTTTATGTCAATGAATGCATGTATTTAAAACCTGCCTAATGGTGGCGCCGGCCTCTATTGTCAAAGGCGGTAGCCGAAACGCGTCTAGAAGTGTGTGTTGAAGCCCAATAAAGATCTGTTGGGCACATTCCTGCAAGTGCTGTGTACTTTGTACAAACTGAGCCAAGGTCCGGGAGACCAGCGTGGTGTCCGTCACCCCGCCTACAAGCACCCGGTCGTGAGTGAAGGAAGCTGACCGAAAGCGAGCCTGCAATATATATATATATATATATATATATATATATATATATATATATATATATATATATATACACACTTTTGTGGGGCCTTCAACGCCCCCAGAGGCTGGGGAGCTGAGCACACCTGGAGGATAGTGGCATTTTCTGAAGTTTCCTGCACTTTCGGTATCTGCAAGTACACCTCTGTCCAGCCTGTACAGATTATTGGTATGATTTGTTGGCACTGGCAATATAGTGAGAACCCTACATGCATGATCACAAAGATGCCCTCAAGAGACACACTACCTGTGTTGTACTTGATGTTTGGCACACAGTTAGTGCGTCCCCTCAGAGCCATTTTTGCATGTACACAGCACAAACACACAGGCAAAGATGTTCTGTACTTTGCATGGAGCTATAGTCCCATGAAAATGAGAGGTGCTCACTTCACATAATGTGGGTGAAAAATGTAATATGGAAGCACCCTGTAAGCACTAAAGCACAAGCAAATAGCCACTACTTCCAGAGGGCCTCAATTTTATTCCTCCCCTAGATTAATCATAAGGTGATATAGGGCCAGATGTAGGTAATCCCCGATTACCGATTCTTAAATACCGAATCATACCGATTCGGTATTTACGAACTGGCAATCGGGATGTAGGTATATTTACCGAATTAATTACCGAATCGGTATGATTCGGTAATTAATGAATCGGTATTTACCGAGTCTGTAACTGCCATTGTTTCCTATGGGCCTTGAGGCCCATAGGAATCAATGTCAATTACCGAATCGGTAAATACCGATTCGGTAATTGGGTAACATATTGAAGGGTGGCAGGGTGTTACTTTGACACCCTGTTGCACCCCTCAATTGTGCATGGGTGCACATGTTGCTGACATACATGCCCTTAGGGCATGTATGTCTGCAACATGGCACTGTTTAAAAAGCAAAAAACATGCTTTTTAAATGGTTTTCTTAATTTACCACCAACTACTAGTTGGTGGTAAATTAAGAATTCTTAAACCCTTGTAGCACTGAAAACAGTGCTACCTACATCTGAAATTACAGAATCGGTAATTTTACCAATTCGGTATTTTACCGAATCGGTATAATTACAGAATCGGTAAAATTACCGATTCTGTAATTTTACATGCCCCTACATACCAATGTCCAAATACCGGTCGGAAACGGCCGAAAATCGGTATTTTCGGCCGTTTCCGACCGGTATTTGGACACCTACATCTGGCCCAATGTGTTTTCATTTAAAGTGAGCTTGGTCATGGGCTGGGATCCAGATGTGGAAGGTGTTAGTAATGCTTAGTGTTAATATGTTACGATTTTCTTTTTTGCAGGTGATAGAGAAAGTAACCATGTTGGCCAATGCAGACTTAACTTTGTGTGACTGTAGTCCTTTTAGACTGTTTACTTCGTTGAACACCCAGAAAGTTTGGAACACCTTTTCTATACAGTGAAGTTGAAATACTTATTTCAGCACGTTATATTCAAAGTCATCACCAGGATGACTCTCCCCACATTTTCTTTATAAAATGGGGGTTTAAAACCAGCCAAAACAGCACCCTCTCTTTTCCAATTATTGCATTACATGATACACTGGCAGCTCGCAGAACAAAATAGTCGCCTCAGGAGGAGTAAGGTTTTGACGTATTCCCAGGTTTACAAGTCCTTGTAGATGTGGGAATGTGTCAAAATCCATGCGTGTTAAATGGGGAAACCCTCCGCAACGCCCATGGAAGGCCTCCCTTTCGCAGAGTAAGGCAATGCAGCAATTTGTGCTGCCTTACCTCACTCCATATCTATGAGGCCATTCAAAGACACACAGAGTAACTTTGCCTTGCCTCATGAATACGATTTGGTGGTTTACCCCAACTGAGCATGACAAAAAGTGACTCTACAGCGGCACAAGAGGCTCATAAGCATGCCCCATAGAAACAAGCCTTCTCAAATCTCTTGCCCAAACTCCAGGATTTTCCCAACTTCCTTCACTAGTCTCACTCCCGCTTTCAGAATTGATTGGAGAGGGAATTAAAAACCATCATGTTTCGGAGAATCATCCCCCAGCATCTAACCGCCGTCCACTATTACCTGTCACTTTCCCTCAAATCAACGGTAATAAGTTACAATCTATACATGGTTTAAAATACAAAAGCACTGGTAGGGCCATTTTTAAAGCTGTTTACAGCCCTTAAAAGTGCATTTATCGCTGAAACTACCTAAATTTATTTCTGCCTAAAATTTACAATAGGATTTCTGACAGGCGTCAATGCATTTATGCTGTGGATTTCTCCACCACAATTGTGGAGAACACTGCTGTAGTAAATCCCATGCAAGACGTAGATTATGGGTGGGACTAGACACTGTTAGTCTTGTTGGATCTCTAGACTGTATAGTGGAAAGGTTTTATTACCAAGGAAGTATGCTTTCCTGAAGAGAGAATAATTGTTTATTGTGTGTGTGTGCACGGGGTCCATTCACCCTGTGAGCCATTCTACTCTATGTAGTATTGTGCACAGCTGACACAGGAGCCACAGGCATACTACTGTGAATGTGTGTGAATCAGCGTCGGATAAAAAATAGGCCAGTGCATCAAAAATAAAGTATCCCCCATTAGCAAACCAAAAACGTGGCCCACATTTGTAAATCAGGCCAGTTTTGAACTTTTGAAGACGTGCTATATGGATATTTTGCAAGGAATGGGAGCCAGCATGCGTTTTCCTTTACTTCAGGCGATGTTAATGATAATGTCAGGGAAAATTACAGTAAAAACAGACCCACCTGGCTATAACAAGCATTGGAAATGCAATAGGTCTCGCATTAGAAAAGTTGTAGTTATTGGTCTTGTAAATGACATATTTTATTTATTTGTTGGTTTTTAAAATTGCTAAATTGATGGCTTTGTCATTTACAATGCCAATAGTTATAACTTTCGCGAATGTGACACCTATAGCATTTGGAATGCAACATGTTTTGTATTTACGTCACTTAGATGGCAGCTCTGGTCGTTAGGCCACATCTCTAGAGAGCAGGAGAGTGCAGCAGGGGAGAGAAGCACAGCAATGCAATAGGTCTCGCATTAGGAACGTTTGAGCTATTGGTATTGTAAAGGACACATTTTTTATTTATGTGCTTGTTTTGAAAATAGCGAAATTAATAGCTTTGTTATTTACAATGGCAATAGTTTTATCTTTCGCAAATGTGACACCTATTGTAACACAATATGTGTTCTGAGGGTGAGTGATGGTGAGGGGTTGAGGGTGAGTGAGGGTGAGGGTGAGTGAGGGTGAGGGGTTGAGGGTGAGGGGTTGAGGGTGAGTGAGGGTGAGGGTGAGTGAGGGTGAGGGTGAGGGGTTGAGGGTGAGTGAGGGTGAGGGGTTGAGGGTGAGTGTGGGCGAGGGGTTGAGGGTGAGGGTGAGTGAGGGTGAGGGGTTGAGGGTGAGTGAGGGTGAGGGTGAGGGTGAGTGAGGGTGAGGGGTTGAGGGTGAGTGAGGGTGAGTGAGAGTGAGGGTGAGTGAGGGGTTGAGGGTGAGTGAGGGGTTGAGGGTGAGTGGGGGTTGAGGGTGAGTGGGGGTTGAGGGTGAGTGAGGGTGAGGGGTTGAGGGTGAGTGAGGGTGAGGGTGAGGGGTTGAGGGTGAGTGAGGGTGAGGGTGAGTGAGGGTGAGTGAGGGTGAGGGTGAGGGGTTGAGGGTGAGAGTGAGGGTGGGTGAGTGAGGGTGAGAGTGAGGGTGGGTGAGGGTGAGTGAGGGTGAGGGTGGGTGAGGGTGAGTGAGGGTGAGTGAGGGTGAGTGAGGGTGAGTGAGGGTGAGGGTGAGTGAGGGTGAGGGTGAGTGAGGGTGAGGGTGAGTGAGGGTGAGGGTGAGTGAGGGTGAGTGAGGGTGAGGGTGAGTGAGGGTGAGTGAGGGTGAGTGAGGGTGAGGGGTTGAGGGTGAGTGAGGGTGAGGGGTTGAGGGTGAGTGAGGGTGAGTGAGGGTGAGTGAGGGTGAGTGAGGGGTTGAGGGTGAGGGGTTGAGGGTGAGTGAGGGTGAGGGTGAGGGGTTGAGGGTGAGTGAGGGTGAGGGGTTGAGGGTGAGTGAGGGTGAGTGAGGGTGAGTGAGGGTGAGGGTGAGGGGTTGAGGGTGAGTGAGGGTGAGGGTGAGTGAGGGTGAGTGAGGGTGAGGGTGAGTGAGGGTGAGTGAGGGTGAGGGTGAGGGGTTGAGGGTGAGGGTGAGGGGTTGAGGGTGAGTGAGGGTGAGTGAGGGTGAGTGAGGGTGAGTGAGGGTGAGTGAGGGTGAGTGTGAGTGAGGGTGAGTGAGGGTGAGTGAGGGTGAGTGAGGGTGAGTGAGGGTGAGGGAGGGTGAGTGAGGGTGAGGGTGAGTGAGGGTGAGGGTGAGTGAGGGTGAGGGTGAGGGAGGGTGAGTGAGGGTGAGGGTGAGTGAGGGTGAGGGGTTGAGGGTGAGTGAGGGTGAGGGTGAGTGAGGGTGAGTGAGGGTGAGTGAGGGTGAGTGAGGGTGAGGGTGAGGGAGGGTGAGTGAGGGTGAGGGTGAGTGAGGGTGAGGGTGAGTGAGGGTGAGGGTGAGGGAGGGTGGGTGAGGGTGAGTGAGGGTGAGGGTGAGTGAGGGTGAGGGTGAGTGAGGGTGAGTGAGGGTGGGTGAGGGTGAGTGAGGGTGAGTGAGGGTGAGGGTGAGTGAGAGTGAGGGGTTGAGGGTGAGGGGTTGAGGGTGAGTGAGGGTGAGGGTGAGTGAGGGTGAGGGGTTGAGGGTGAGGGGTTGAGGGTGAGTGAGGGTGAGGGTGAGTGAGGGTGAGGGGTTGAGGGTGAGTGAGGGTGAGTGAGGGTGAGGGGTTGAGGGTGAGTGAGGGTGAGTGAGGGTGAGGGTGAGTGAGGGTGAGTGAGGGTGAGGGTGAGTGAGGGTGAGGGGTTGAGGGTGAGTGAGGGTGAGGGTGAGTGAGGGTGAGTGAGGGTGAGGGGTTGAGGGTGAGTGAGGGTGAGGGTGAGTGAGGGTGAGGGGTTGAGGGTGAGTGAGGGTGAGGGTGAGTGAGGGTGAGGGTGAGTGAGGGTGAGGGGTTGAGGGTGAGTGAGGGTGAGGGTGAGTGAGGGTGAGGGGTTGAGGGTGAGTGAGGGTGAGTGAGGGTGAGGGTGAGTGAGGGTGAGTGAGGGTGAGTGAGGGTGAGGGTGAGTGAGGGTGAGGGGTTGAGGGTGAGTGAGGGTGAGGGTGAGTGAGGGTGAGTGAGGGTGAGGGGTTGAGGGTGAGTGAGGGTGAGGGTGAGTGAGGGTGAGGGGTTGAGGGTGAGTGAGGGTGAGGGTGAGTGAGGGTGAGTGAGGGTGAGGGGTTGAGGGTGAGTGAGGGTGAGGGTGAGTGAGGGTGAGGGGTTGAGGGTGAGTGAGGGTGAGGGTGAGTGAGGGTGAGGGTGAGTGAGGGTGAGGGGTTGAGGGTGAGTGAGGGTGAGGGGTTGAGGGTGAGGGGTTGAGGGTGAGTGAGGGTGAGGGTGAGTGAGGGTGAGGGGTTGAGGGTGAGGGTGAGTGAGGGTGAGGGGTTGAGGGAGGGTGAGGGTGAGGGTGAGTGAGGGTGAGGGGTTGAGGGTGAGTGAGGGTGAGGGGTTGAGGGTGAGTGAGGGTGAGGGTGAGGGGTTGAGGGCGAGTGAGGGTGAGGGTGAGGGGTTGAGGGTGAGACAGACAGAGCAGACGACGCAAACACACACAGGAGGCTGCACGTACGGCAATCGCAGAAGGCTCACGCACACAGCGTGCATAAGGTATACCTACATAGCAGATGACGAAGTGAATGTACACACAAACTGTGCCTACAACAGTAAATGCATTCCTTTAGAGAACACACACTTAGAGTATACAAAACATGGCGCACGCCTGCGGGCATGGTCACAAATAGGCACCCATACAGTCTGCGAGTACAGCAGACGCATGCACACAGCAGAAGGCAGCCTGCATAGAAAGACACGAGTGGAGCGCACACGCAGGGACATTCACAGCGTCCACATGCACAGAGCGGGGTCACAGCTGACGCGGCGCTCGTGCAGGATACAACACACATGATTGAAGAGAGAGACAACTTGGAGGAATGCTTGTAGGTGTGTGTGTAGACGATGAGGGTGTGAAGCAGCAGGAATTTAATCTCCTATTTTTTTATATGAAATGTTGAGTTGCCCATAAAACCGTGTCTTGTTAAAAGGGTTATAAAAATAGTTATGATTAAAATCCGTGACTCGCTCAGTTTTCTGATTGACATTGTATCAGCTGGGATAGATAGTCAAAGCTGTCTAGTAGAAACTTCCAGTAAATTAGTATCGGGAGAGGCGGCATAACATGATTATTCGCTCTACATAGGAGCTCTTTAGATGATGCAGTCTAATAAAAAAAATAGAGGTTTGCCAATGACATTTTGCTCCAAATTCAAAGATACAGCTAACTGCTGATTTACCTTAATCAGTGACACGGTGAAGCATGAACGCATGCGGTAATGACGGAGATGCAGTTCTTGACCCGAGTTACAGTTTCACGTTTCTTACTGGGGGTTGTTTTGCAACTTTACAGATTGGAATAATAATAATCCACTTTGCTGAACAATATAAAATGTGAATTCACCACGAACCTATTGCAACTCGGTGTAAAAAGATAAAATCCCAAATCAAGACACAAGTATTGTTGCAAAAGGTGGTGTGAAGCAGCATGAAAAGACAGCACCAACCCTAACGAAAACGAGTCAAAAGAAACACGAGAGACGGCGGAGGGCATTGCTGTGGGGAGGGGGGAGGAGAAATGCGACACGGCGGGCAGGGGAGGGGGCGGAGCGGGTAGAGCGGCATGTGGGTGTGAAGCAGCCGGGGCCTTTGAAGTGAAGCTAAGCTTCACTTCAAATGGTGTGGGAGGAATGCGGCTGAGGGAACAGACGGCGATTTGGTGATGTGCACGCGCATTTTAGGTCAATGCGCAAGCGCATTGACCTAAAAGCCACGGGCACAGCACCAAATCGCCGCAGTTAGGTAAACTTTGTTTAAAGCCCTATAGTCTCGCTCTGCTCAATGCGCATGGGCATTGACAGGCGAGACCTAAAAAAGGCCCACAAACAGCAAAAGAAAACAAACGGCCGGCACACTGATCTCAGCCCATCCAGCACTACCTGATTGCCCTATAGGCCAGTCCGACCCAGATGTGAATTTCAAAAAGTTGTATCTTCACCTGCACACAGACGTACTTTTAAGGGAAATGATTTACTACTTTCTTTTGTGAATTATCCCTAAAGTCTGTAATATTAAGTAAAACATTTTGTCTTGCTATTTGAACCTTTTGCAACTTTATGAGGCATTTTTAGATATGTTTGTAGGATTTGTTTTCCATTGTATGAGAATTGTTCCCGCATACCTGTTTGCCTCTCTATGCGCTTTTTTGAGGGTTATATGACAGTAGAAAGTCCGGCGCATTTATTAATGGCCTAGAGTCCGCACTGTATGTCCACGGTGTAAGTTTAAAAAAAAATACATTTTTTTGTCACCTGTAAGACTGTCAGAGCAGTATCTTTAGAACTGTTGAGCATTGCACACTATGCTTTCTAAAGCTGCCCTTTAGACGTACACACTTTTTTATCTAAGGACTGAATCATTTGGCAGTTTGCAAATTGCTTTTAATAGTCTTTTTCCTGCAAAAGTCTGAAAATCGGATAATTGCCTGGGTAAGTCACCTCTCATGTACATCCATCGTCAGCAGCCCTTAACTGTACTCCTCCGCAAATAAATCAACTTAACATTAACAAAAGCGAGCTGCCAACATTCGAGCGGCAAATGGCAGAAAACTGCCCTTGTCATCAGAAAAGACTGTGCGTAAAAATAACTTGATGAAATCTGGAAGAATTAATCCAAAATCAACACACTGTTCGTTTTCACTCTCATTATTGCAGATACTTGGGAAGAATGCGGCATTCAGGTGACTGATGTTACATGTGATGGATTTGACATCTGAATACTGTAGAAATATGGCTCCTTGCATGTTCGAGCTAGACGACGCCCTAGGCGTACAGCATTCCTGTCTATTTCAAATTACTTATACACGGTGCATGTGCACTCTGGAGTTAACCAGTAAGGGGCTGGCATGTCATTCACTTTTGAACCGTGGTTGTTCAAGGGTCTGCTGTTCAGGTTACCACCTTGTCGATGCTGTAGTTATACACTTTCTGCAGTACTGATAAGTGAATCTAAGTTTTTGCAAATTATTATGGTAGCAAAGACTGTTGAATGTGAGCTACGTTTGCACCTCTCATGAAATGTAAACGTGGCTGTTTAGACAGAATATCAGAAACAAAAATATCGTTGGAGTAAATGTTGTGTCATGAATATCGAAGACACTCCAGGAAAACAGCTATACACCACCGCTTCCGCCTCATACAGCTAAAAATACTCCATAGGTCCTAGCTATCAGGAGTACTCCTGGTCAAAATAGGCAGTCGGGGTGACGCATTATGCCTATGGGGCTGTGGCCAAGACGGTACCTTTTATCACATCCTGTGGGATTGTCCCCTTATACGCTCTTTGTGGGATAGTACGACCAAGAAAATGACAGACACATTGGGTAAACACATTCAACTATCACCACGAATGGGGTTTTTAAATACCTGGGAACCTACCGACTTGATAGAAGTGGAGCAGCAATGGGTGGCACTTGGATACTTGTTGGTGAAACGGGCTATAGCGGTGCACTGGGGATCCAACAGACCGCCGCTAATCATCAGGTGGGTGGCGGAGATGGACAGATGCATGATTGCGGAGTAGGAGGTATATAAACGCAGAGGCTGCCCTACAAAGTGGGATAAAACATGGGGAGGTTGGAATGCCTTTAGGGGAGAGATTTGTACGTCTCCCACAGAAGATATGGCGATGAGGAAAACTGGACTTGGTGACCTCTTACATCCCTGAAATTTGTAAAGATACAATTCGGTATATTGTACTGTAACATCTTTGATTCGCACTGTGATGATGTACTGGTGATTCTGTGCTTCATGTTCAATAAAAAGTGTTATAAAAAAAAAATGAATATCGAAGACAAACATATGGTGAAGGTATGTTTCTAGAGGTAAGCAAAGTTTTGCTATATATAATTCCACATATATGTACCTTGATGATACATATATCTTCAAGGTGCGTAGATGTGGAGTTAAGAATAGTAAATCTATACTTACCTATTTGCACTCACTGTCTCGATATTTTGATCCTCATAATGGTTGGTACGATATTCTGTCCACACAATATTTTTGTTTCCAATATTCTGGCAGTAGTCCGAAATGGGTTTTTAGAGAGAATATCGGGAAAAAAAATATTGTGAGACCAAATATTGTGTCAAGAATATTGAGGACAAAAATATTGTGACGATAAGTTTCTATAGGTAAGCAAAGTTTACTATAAATCCACATATACGTACCTTGACGATATATATATTTCATGAAAAGGTATGTATAGGTGCAGCTAATTATAGTAAATCTATACTTACCTATTTGTACTGCTCTTCTCAACATATGGATCCTCGATATTTTTGACACAATATTCTGCCCACAAGATATTTTTGTTCCATAGACATCCAGGAAAGTTGCACAGTGTAATGTGGGTTATTTATGTTGCAGGATTGGATTATCTTTTTTGTTATGTAGTACATGAACACCTTTCTGTTGTAAAAACAAGTACATCATATTCAGATAAGCAGGATTAATTTTACTCACAACTAAACTTCTGTTGTGCACCCCATATTTGTCCCTCATACTTACTCTAACTCAAGTTTACTGTTGCAAGAAAGATTTGATTCCCGGGCATGTGAAAACTGTAAGTGGTTAGAGTAAAGCCATTCTATAAAGTAGCTGGAAATTTGATGGTCATCATGTATTTGGTTAACTTATCAAGTGTTCAACGGTACTCCCTTTTATCTGCGAAGATTTCCAGGTAACTCAGCAGGGAATTAAAGGGGAATGGTGGAGTAAATTCCATTTTCAGTTGAAACAGGACCTCACAAATCAGAATTCAGAATTGTGGGGTAAATACCAAATTACTGCATGGAGTAATAACCTCATGGAGCAGTTACTGCTGAGAGTAATTTCACCTCACCTGCAATTTTCCCTGGATATATTTGCCAAGAAAAATCTGGTAAATTATTCCGGTGAAAAATGTCAGAAACATGCAAATGGTACAGTGATTTGTGCATATAACGCTAATATCCCATGTTATGCCTCATTCGTACCTGCAGAACTTGAAATTGGTTTCTTTCACTACATCTAGTGAGTATGACACACTGGGAAGAAGTTATTTGCCAGCTGCTGTAATTATCCCCCAGTTTTTGCATAACTGGGAATTCTGTCCAAAATGTAAACATTTTATTTACATTTTTTTAAACCGAATTCCAGGTTAAGGCACACAGGAATAACTTACTCCACATAAGCTTCCTTTTCAGTTGTCTTGCTGTGGCTCACCAGAAACTCTAGGCCTGACATTTGTTTACAGTCGTGATCTGTACTAATCCTTTGCCCAGGATTGTAATGTCTCTACTGTGAATTGCCTGCAGTCAGAATTGTTTATGCAGGATTCTGCTCTGCCAGAAACGTGTCAGTTAGAAACTGTTTGAAGTTAGAAGGCCTCAGTTAGGAATTGCCCCTAGCTAGACCTATTTCCTTCATACAACTAGATTCAGCATGCGCATAGTAAATAATGAATCTTGAACCAGTGATTGTACGCTTTCAGCACAAGCGTGGCACATAGCAGGCAAGATGACTTGATTTGGTGAACGCTCATTGCTCTGATCTTCTTTGATCTGCAGGTCACTAGCTCCAAACTCCACACGACCAACTATTTTCTTCCATCTTTCTCAGGTCGATCAATTGAAGTATTATTAAATTAGTTATTCTTGGAACCTGTCATTTACAGCACTTACAAACCATAAAAAATACCATATTGTCACTACAAAAAATGACTGGTTTACAAAGATTTTGCTAAGTAGGTGTCACTCTTGCAGTACCCTTGGCTTCCTCAAATGTAGAACTAAATCAGAAGTACTAGAAGAGTAAGTTGCAGCAAAAACTAGCAAATAGGGATCTAGTATGCTGTATTTAAAACATGTATACCATACAGTACTCCTCCACAAGTTCCTACTAACAAATTGAACACTAAGAAACATGATATCCCTTCTGAACCTTAACATATATGTAAAACTTTTATAGGTCACAACCTCCTCCACAACAAGTACCACCTGGACCCCTCCACAATCACCCAAAACTCTGACTTCACAACGGACTATGAAAGGCCAGATAAACAGTAAAACACAAGGCACCACATTAATAATGCCACGACAAGAGCCCATAATGATGTCGCTTCCTTACAGACCCTTGGCATCCACAACTCTCCACCCTGGCTTCAGTAAATGTATCCAGACAGACACTTTCTTCTATGCAAGAACATACACCTGTGCCTAGGTGAAAGATTAGCTTTTGTACCCACACCCTGTATAATTGTAAAGTAACATAACATGTATTTGTAAAACACACTTTCGCCTGTAGGTATCTTGGCACTGAATAGCAGATTTTATTGTTACCCAACGGTACTCATTTTATTGACCTCAGATGGATGAAAGGCTGAGCAGACCCACTAGGATTTGAACCTGTGACTATGAATTCAAACACAGGCCCCTGCAGTGGAAGCATTAGTCCATTAAGCCACAAGACCCGGATTGAAAATAAGAGCCCATTCCACTTTCAGGCATTAAGGAACATCTAAGGATTGATCTACTCCCACTCTCTCCACCTACCTCTAATTTCTTTCATGTTACCATTCCAGGGCCACCATTTATTCATCTGCGGATATTAAACCGTCTTCCCTCCTCGACAGTATACTCAAATATGGTACTTCTCCTGGGTCACATTAAATTCTCTGGTCGAGTTCTATCCCGTAGAATCCCTAGTTACTGAGGGACTAGAGCTAAGAGATTTACACTGATCACACACAGGCTTAACACTGCCCTCATCCTCATGATTACTTGGGGGTCCTCACTATTTAGTTAGCAGAAAGTGATCTAGTTGCAGCCCTGGCTTCTGTTCACACATATACTCAGAAAAACATGGACCTCCGGAGTTATGTCCTGTCCGATAAGGGCCAGTAGGGTGTGAAGGAACAGCTGCTCCACTGCAGATGTGAAAGCCAGTTTGTTCATCTGTGGGAAAGAAATGCAGCTTCTCATCAAGATACAAGTGTGGCCAGTCCACAACCAAGGCAACACAACCGAGCTGCAAGCTGTAGAGAAAGAAAGTGCCCCAAGAATCAGCGATCATGTAGTTAAAAAACAAAAATGGGGAAACATTAAGACCAACACTAGGCAGAAAAGGGAGTGATGCAGTAATTTTAAACTTAAAGTAAATATATATTTAACTTCACGATGCTCTCAGTAAAAATTAACCTAAGGATGCTAGACGAAGGGCAGAAAATATTTACGTTGGCTGTAGGCAGCAAGAAGCGAGGATTAGTTGTTTGCACTAGAGGTTGCTCTGTCAAGATAGAATCTCTCATTGGCTGTGAGCTTTCTGCTTTCATTGGTTGTCACTTATCTAGAAATCTTGGGAAAAACAGTCAATTTGTGTTAACTTGACTTCTGTGAAATTAATGCAAGATTAGACAGCCCAATAGGAGCCTCCCAGTACTGACCATATTCCATTTTCTTTCGGAGCCATATCTCATTGAAACCTGATGGAATACAGTTAAATATAGCACTTTGTCCTGTATTTTGCTACATCACTTATAGGCATCACCTGTGTCTAGAACTTACAGATTTTATTTAGGAAGTATACAGATTCGTTTGCTCCTTAACATAGTTGTTTTACTTGCATTTTGAATACTTTTGAATATATTGCCAAATTAGTTCAGTAGAGGCAATCAATGTTATTGCCAGGAATAAAACGATTCAGTAGTATGTTGGACTATTAATTTCTTTAAAAACCTCCTAGAAATCAGGTTTGAAGAATTTAAGTGTGATAAGTGATCAAATATGAATACAGCTCGTTGGTTTAAATTATGTCATCATTACATAATGAGTGATAGCTTTTTGTCACTGAGTGCTAAAGCATGTATGCTAATGCCCATGCTAACATGATTATCAGTAATGACTGATGCCGCCACATGCTGGTGAAGCACTCTGCCAGTTTTACGTCCACTGAGGTGGACCTTATTTCCATGGGGCATTTCCATGAAATTGAGATACACCACTTCTACTCCCTTTGATTTGATACAATTTTGTTGTTAAATTACCACCAGTAGAATGGTTAACGCCCACCCACTCAATGAAACCTGATCCTTTCGCGAGCTGTATTAGACTGCTGCAGCTTGGTGAAGAAGGGGGCGGTCCTCTTAATTGTTGAGCGAAAATTGCCCATTGTGGAGTAAAATTATACTTTCAGGAGCAGATTTACAAGCCCCTTGCGCCACTTTTGAGTCACTTTTAACATGGGAAAAGTGACGCAAAACTGGTGCAAGGGGCTTGTAAATCTGCCCCCCAGACTTTTTCACTGTCAGACGACGCACAGCAAGAGTTTGATAAGTAATCACTCTCTGTGTGCGAATTGCTGATAGGTTGCAAACACTTACCACCAACCTCACCGGGGGGCTAAATGTTATGTAATAATGCTTCTGGAGTAAAAATTGTCACAGAATCTCTGCAGTGGCAGTCATTATTCCTTTTTTAAAAAATGGCCAAATATTCTCAAGCTCTCAATCAAATAGAGCATGTAGTAAAAGCAGACAAAAAAACTCCCCTGCTCAAATATAATTTGAACTGGGACGTGGCTGAGTTTTTAAGGCTTATTTACGCTTTTGTGGAGAAAATGAGGGATAACAGGCATAAGATCTTTCCTTAAGTTTTGCAAATTTTTTGGGGGGAGTTTAAAGTTGTGAAACGACATGACAGGATATTCCACATATTTGTGTTTTTAATTCTGGGTTGCTATAGAACGTGTTTAGCTGTTCCCTAGTAAAAAAATAATAATAAGGAGCCGCTTAGGGAAACTGCGGCACTAGTGCTATTCAGCAGCCACCCATCTTATCCACTGCAATGAGTCTCCACCCAACCACAGAGTTTAGAGGTTCTCGAGCAATCAACCCAAACAACTTGTCCAACATTTTTAAAAAGGAATATTCACTTTTCTGAAGTTTTTTACCAGACTGACCTCACCCTCCCTACCATCCTGCCGAAACCTCCCTGAAGCACATGTCACACTTCCCTGGCTGATCCCCATACCTCTTGGTGTCCATGGGAGGGTACTAAATTTTAGGTGTCATTTCCTGCACCAGGAAGTCATGCATGTGGATACCCTGTAGCATGAAATTCTCATAGGAGGAGGCATACATAACTGATGGAAACTGGTAAACTAGGTCTTCTAAACACACCTGGACTATTTCTAATGTTCTCCTTTTCTAAAACGTAGAGCTGAAATCCAAAGAGGAGCAATCAAGATTAGCACTGCACTCCAGTTCAGAACAATGCTGAAAAGGTCTGCTCAAATGTTCTGCTCCGTCCCCTATATGAGGACATTAGTCTCAAATCAATGGCACAAATCAGACTGGCCTTTGGGAGACTGTGCATTGTGTCACAAACAGGGCTAGATATGTCAATAACCCTTAATCACTGTTCATCCAGATATAACTTTAAAACAATGAAGCACTAAGTAAACATTATGGGCAGAAAATACAGATCTGGTAAGGGTGTTGTTAAATATAGCCTAAATGAAAGTAATATGTGGAATTTGCTGGTTGTTGTTTAGCAGAGTCATATTTTAGGCACTGGTTGTAGTCAAAACAGTGCTGGCTGTCTGACCCAAATCCAGTGACACAGAAACATTATGTTTTAAGTTATGTCTAGGTTTGGTTTGCTAGTCGTGTAATTTAGAAAAAGACTTGAAGTGCTCTTGATGAACTTTCACCCAAAGGTATCTTGGTGTTGAATATTTTTACCCAACACAATTGTACTAATTTTATCGACCACAGAAGGATGAAAGGCCTGCCAGGATTCGAACCTATGACCATGACAGGATACATTAGTCCACTGAGCCACCAGACCCAACATCAATGTTAGGGCCAGCCTATACCCTTTTAGGAGTTATTTTACAGTATATTGCTTTCTTGGCATGAATGTGCACATTCAAAACCAATTTCCTTTAAAGCATGTCTTTTCCTGGCATAGGAAGGGTGGTAGGAACCCACCAGCACTGAATTGTATGTACTACCTGTGATAAAATAGCAATGCAAACTGTATTGGCAAAGCCAATTGATCTGGCCTTTTGACAAACGTGTCTATTTTATATATTTATTTATACAGGTATTTATTTTGAAAAGATATGCAATAAGCATTGAAAGTTTAAAACTAATGAAATGTAAAAATGTTACAAAAAAAAGGAAATGAGACCTCAACTCAAAAATAAATTAAAAAGCATGACATTAAAGCGAAATAAAAGCGTTGATTGGCCTACGAGTTCTGGCACTGAAGGGGGCTAGTTTTTAGGCATATGTGCACATGGGCACTTGCACAATGCTGTCACTCACTGTGAAGAGACCGAGTGGTTGAAGTAAGTGACCCACTGCATCCATACTGTATGGTGGACAACATCAAATGTGGATCCCACATGAGCAAACCAGTGGATGAAGAGAGAGAGTGTGTGTGTGTGTGTGTGTTTTATTCACTAGTAATCTCACTGTTGCTTGATAATATTTATTGCCAAAGTGGTGACCATTGCTGCTATTCATTATTCATTAATGTTAATAATAAAATGTACTATTATGCTTTGTTTCCAGTTGGTCCGATTGTGCAATGAAGGAGCTCGAACAATGGAAAGGACAGAAATGATGTACACAATTAACTCGCAGTTGGAATTCAAAATTAAGGTACATTAATATTTGTTTGAAAGGGTGTAAATGGAGCAGGTTGTATTACTTGCAAACTATCATATTTGCAAAGAGGTTTTGGGGGAGAGGTTGAAATGTGGCCTAAAAGGTAGCGCTACCGGCTTTGGAATTGGGGAACCAGGTTTGTGTCCTCACATTGGTTTACGTTTTGTAATTCTGGTCAAATTACTTAATCTCCCTGTGCCTTAAAACTCACCGAAAAATAAATCTGACCTTGTGTAATGTAATGTGGTGCTCTAAGCAAAAGGAAGGAACATGTTGGACTTTTTGAGGGGTTATATTTATGATTCACACTCCAATATAAGCAAATGCAGGGAAGGTATTTGACTTCAGCGTGGTTATATTTACTGTCCCCACTCCAATCTAAGCAACAGTATGGAAAGTGTTGGACTCTGGAGGGATTACATTTACTATTCTCACTCCAGAGTGTGCAAAAGCAGGAAAAGGTGTTGACTTTGAAGGGTGTCGATTTACTATTTCCTCTCCAATCCAAGCAACAATAGGGAAAGTGTTGGACTTTGAAGGTGTTAGCTTTACCATTCCTACTCCAATTTGAGCAAAAACAGGGAAAGTATTTGACTTTGGGGGGGCTTAGATATATTATTTCTAGTCCTAAACATTTTATAAAACATTTAAATACATATTAAAAGAAAAATATGTAACCATATTTAAAATAAAACAAAGTATGTATTACAGATAATTAAAATTAAATGTAATGCAAACAAAGCAAATTTCATAATGGAAAATTAATGTAAAAAATATAAAATAAATTAAAATATTTAAAATAAATACACTTCCCTCCCTACTACACACAAAACCAACAGCAGACAATTTTGTTTTTATAAATAAAGCATTTTTAATATAAAATTAGTTACCAAATAAAATATATATATATATACATATATATATTAATAAATTAGTCACATAATTGAAGAAATAAAATTCAAAACTTAAATGCTATGTTAATTTTCGAAATATTACATTTATTGATAAACAGCCAAACATTAAAATAACAGTTAATAAATATATAATTTACATAATTATCAACTACTATCTTAATTAACATAAAACATTTATTACTAATACAAGACAATAATTTATATTTTAAATAACTTCCCACCCCCACAAACCTGAAAACACACTACTAAATAAAAAATTAAAAATTAAACTACAGAAAACTTAAATTGCACATACAAAATTGCAAATTATACAAAATAATTAAAATAACAATCAAGCAATCAACAACATAATTACTAAATAATTATTGTACTTCACATAAAAATAATAAAAAAACAAGTTAAATTTAAAATAAATTCCCACCCTAATCCCCTGCAAACCAAACAACCGCCGGCAAAATTAAAAATTACTAAATTAAATGCAAAAAAGTTAATTACACATTAAAAATTACAAACTATACTAACAAAACAATTTTTTTTTAAAATCATATTCATATACCTAAAATTAATAACTAATGCACGCCATATTAATAAAAACGATATTAATACAACTGTATTAAAGTAAAATGTATTTATACATTTATTTAAATATATGCCCAAAACATGGATATTCTCACTTCCTATATATTGCCCCACTAGATTTTTTACTTCTTATTTTTGACACAATATTCTTGTTCAACAATATTTTATCGACCATATTTTGGTCATTCAGCTCTCTTAATTAGACTGGAAAGTCTCTCAAACCACAGGAAAAGGAGTGTAGGAAGAAATGCTGAGACAGCATATTTTTTCTGTGTTGTGAAAGAAGGCATGGAACTGTGGTGATATATTTAAAAATACACTTGCAGCTTCAGATGTCTACCCTCCCAGGACCTCTGCAACAAACTTGGCTCCTACTTTCATCTCAAGATCAAGTCCCTCTATGACAACTTCAACAAACAGAAACAAGACACCAACACCACACCTACCTATCTCCAGCAATGCCAGCCAGCCTACCACCTCCGCCTAGACCCCGGTCACTACAGAGAATGCTGCCACGACCATGAAGAGCATACACTCAGACACCCCACGGACCCCTGCCCATCGAACATCTTCCACAGAGCCACCATAGCACCGGAACTACGATGCACATCAGCATCACCTTCGAAACCGGAACTTTCCCAGACGACTGGAAAAGTGCAGAAGTCAAGCCCCTCCTCAAGAACCCCTCCGCAGACCAGACGGACCTCAAAAAGCTACAGACCCATCTTGCTCCTCCCTTTCCCAGCCAAAGTCACTGAGAAGATCATCAACATCCATCTCACGAATTTCATTGAAGCTAACTCCATCCTCGACTCCTCCCAATCCGGATTCCACAGCAACCGCCCTCCTAGCCACCACAGATAACATCCGCACTCTCCTCGACCAGGGCCACGCGGCGGCTCTCATCCTACTAGACCTCTCTGCAGCCTTCTACGCCATTTCCCACTGCACTCTCATTGCCAGACTCCATGACACTGGCATACAGGGAATCGCCTTTGACTGGATCCGCTCATTCCTCACCGGTCAAACGCGAAGAATCAGACATCTGCACTTCCTCTACGAGCCCACAGAGATCATCTGTGGAGCACCCCAAGGATCTCCGCTCAGCCCATCGCTTTTCAACATCTACATGGCCCCCTTCTTCCCCATCGTCAGACAGCATGGACTCACCATAGTATCCTACGCCGACAACACCTAGTTCGTCTTCTCTCTCACTAAGGAACCCAACACCACCAGACTCAGCTTCCAGGAAGGAATAAAAGACGTTGCATTCTGGATGAGCAGCAGCTGCCTGAAGCTCAACTCGGAGAAGACAGAAGTCCTCGTACTCGGATCCACCCCCTCTGCATGGGACAGGACCTGGTGGCCCACCACCCTCGGCAACCCACCACACCCACGGACCACGCCCGCAACCTCGGCATCATACTCGACTCCTCCCTCACCATGACTCGACAGATCAACGCCGTCTTCTCCACATGCTTCAACACCCTCCGCATTGTCCGCAAGGTCTTCAAATGGATCCTCCCCAAATCCAGAAAGACCATCACCTACGCACTCATAACCAGCAGATTGAACTACGAAAACGCCCTTCATGCCGGAATCAACAAATCCCTGCTCCAAAAACTCCCGACCATCCAAAACACCGCTGCCAGACTTATCCTCAGTATCCCACGACAAGACCACATCACCGAGCACCTACAAAACCTCCACTGGCTCCCCATCAAGAAGAGAGTGACAGTCAAGCTACTCAGTCACACCAACAAATCCCTCCACAACTCCGGACCCCAATACCTCAACGAAAGAGTGTTCTTCTACACATCAAAGAAAAGCCTCCGCTCTGCCGACCTCACCCCTGCTGAAATCCCTTGCATCTGCAGATCCAGAACAGGTTGAAGAGCCTACTCCAACATTGCGGCAAAGACCTGGAACAAACTCCCTCTCAGCATCAGACGTTCCCCCACTCTGCAAGCTTTCAGGAAGAGCCTCAAGACGTAGCTGTTTGGGTAAGACAGAGCTACACTGCTCCCCCCAGTGACTTGAGACCCTCACGGGTGAGTAGCATGCGTCACAAATCCCTGATTAATTGATAATAATTGACAAAAACCATCTGAAAACAAAATCGTGTGCTTTTTAACGTCCGAAGATTTGATAATGTGGTTGCTCACTAATGAGTTATTATTCTGGTTTTCTTTTTGATAGTGTGTAATTTAATATTCATTCATAGAGAAAATGTATTCAGTAAGCGCAAAGGTTCATGCAATCAAATTTTGAAGTAGTACATGCATAAACACATTTTGAAACATACCATTTGATGTGGCCTCCCAACTGGTATTCCTGCCTTAGGACAGAAAACATCTTGAAATTTCCCCAAACTGCATTCTTAGAAACTACCTCATTATTGGTTTCAAGGGCGTTATTGCTTTCTGTGAACAAAGGCCATGCACAAGCAGCTACCTTGTGTAATTATTGATAGATTGTAGATTAAATTATAGATAGCCATTGGTGGGATCACAGATTCGTGTCAGCCCTATTGAATATATCTGTAATAAAAGATGTTGGTGATCTTTTAAATTTGCAACCATAAATAGTGTAGTACTTGATCTTGACACAAGAGTGCTTTATATAATGTATTTTCCATTTGTTTCAATTGGTATTGTCATAAATAACATTACACATAACAAATTAAAGCTGACCGGGTTTACCCACAACACATTTTTGTATTTAGTAGCAAAGTCTAATATTTGATAAAATAATTCATTAAATTGCAGTCTTATTTATTATATTTTGTTTTGTATGTTTTTCTTTCTTAGTTACATTTCTCCTTGAAGTGCATTAAAAATATATCGTTTTGGGGGTGGAGACCAGAGATAATATACATCATACAAGAAATAAAAGTGGTGATTTAGTATATTACTTTAAGAAAATGAAAAGACACAAAAAAATTACACAAAAAAAGATAAAACATCTAAACAAACATAAACCCCGAAGCATGTTGCTTAAAGCTATGTTGATACCCTTTTGTGTAGGTACGATAGATCTTCTAAAATGCTTTTCAGAACCACAGCTGTTTGCAGCTGTCAGGCACATACCCTGTCTTCTATATTTTAGCAGCTGGTATGTACTTCGTCAGCTGTCTGAAAGATAATAAACCATCAATCACTGACAAACGAGTTTTACTCTCCACACAGTTTAGCGCTAGACCCAATAGTAGTCTTTATTATTGAAATGAGAAACAACGTTTACAGGAACTTTCTCCTTGCCTTAAAGTCATTAATTTTAGTGTCAATAAACAATGTTAGTGTTGGAGCCTAATCTAAAATAATAGACTAAATTCATACTCCTAGATTGATGCCAAGAGAGAACGATTTTTCATCTTTCCACATGGATTTCCTTTCATTTTTAATAGTTTCACTGTTTGAGGTTATGTGATACTCTTTTTCAGTC
Source organism: Lissotriton helveticus (assembly GCF_964261635.1). Taxonomy (NCBI): domain Eukaryota; kingdom Metazoa; phylum Chordata; class Amphibia; order Caudata; family Salamandridae; genus Lissotriton; species Lissotriton helveticus. The sequence continues at coordinate 230,377,500 of NC_136072.1, read as the reverse complement.
TGAGCGTTCTCAGCTAAATATTTTTATGTGATTTACTATTGCATGCTTCCATAATAAACGGGTTCCTACGTAGAGCTATGTTTATACTGATGTATTGTATTTATTTTATATTTGTTTGTATCTTTATGGAGAAAAATAAATAATAAGAGATAAACTGTGAGGACTCATTATGTTATGAAGCCACGAAATGCCCTTAACTCAAATGATACTGGTTCTACAAAAAGATTGTGGAATTTGGCGACCTGGTAGTCAGCAATTGTATTACACCGTGCCCACCTCACCCAGGAAGCTGATATCCCTAAAGATGGGTATGTCCTCTCATTAAAAGCCCTACATGAAGAATTACCCAATGGCCATAATAAGCTATAATTCCACCATTAATTTAACAAAGAATAAGTAAGCCAGGTATTGCCCAAAAATTGGGAAAGCTCCTTGATGTTAAAGAATATAGCTCCTTGATGTTAAAGAATATAGGACCCAATCATGTGTGCACTCCTTAAAAGCAGGTACTGTGGGATTAAGTACTCCCTGTCATACTTTACCAAGATATTGCAAATCATCACAAGATTGTGACCTTATAGAGGAGGAAGCTGAAGGCTATGTTCCTTTGTAAGGTCATGGAACTCCGAGGTGACTTGGCATATCCTTATAATGTACAGCAGGTTGTACTTTATTCCTTATAACACAAGGTCACAACATCACCCATTCCACAATTGCATAAATCCATTGGACCTCATTTATGAAAAGTGACGCATCGCTGCGTGAAAGCAGCGATGCGTCACTCTCAGTGCGCACTCCTTGCGACATACCTGATGCGTCATATTTACAGTATGACACATCATGTCGCAAGGAGTTACAGATACGTCAGTATTTCTGACGTATCTGTAAGCGCAAAAGTGACGCATTGCTGGAGTGTGTCACAAAAGTGACGCAACTCCAGCAATGCATCCTTTCACATGGGGTAAGCCCCATGTGAAAGGGCTTGCGTCAGTCTTACGCCTGCTGTGAGGCAGGCGCAAGATTTTGACGCAACGGCGTCCTAGAAGTGATGCAGTGAAATCTCATAGATTTCACTGCGTCACTTCTACGAGGCTTTTTGCGGGGGTACGCCCCCCCTGCATACATTATACCTGCCGCAGGTATAATGTGGCGCAGGGGTTTACAAAGTGACGCATCTACTTAGATGCGTCACTTTGTAAATATGGTGCAACAAGGCACATTATTTACGCTGCTGGTGCGTTACAAAAAGTGACGCACCGGCGGCGGTAAAGTGACGCACGGCCTCATAAATGAGGCCCATGGTGTGTTACTCATTCATATGAAAGGGATAAGCTGTTTGCATACACGAAGGATAAAAGTAGAATCTGTCGTGCAAAAGCAAACACACCAAAGGCAGTTAGTATTTTGTTGCATTATTACAATCAGTTTAATGTAAGTCGAATTAGCTAAAATAAAATGCTGTAGTTCATAATGTGCATAAACATGCAGAGACATCCTATCTTTCTGGTAATGATCTATAGAATGCAAAAATATTAACATATTGCCTTTAATATCTCTTTTTTGCTGATCACTGTTCATGGAGAAAAAATAGATCAGAAGGAAAAGCCAGTTTTCATATTCGTTGTTTAAAAAGCATCTGTAATTATGCTCTGTGACCTGCCTTTCCCCTTGGCTGATGGTATTCGCGCTTATAACATCACAACTCAACCATAGTTTGGAAGGTAAAGACGCTGTTTATATAGGGAATGCATGCTTCAATGTATTATAAATTAGAAAGAGTACCCCCTGCTGTATATTATAAGGGTCTGCATGTCATTGAGGAGTTATGTGACCATATAGAGGAATGAGACTGAAACCAAATTCCTTTCTACGGTCATGGTACTCTTAGGTGACTTATAGGGTCCATATAATGTACTGCCGGGAGTCTTTTATTCATAAGTTATAATACATGGCCATACCATCACCCTATCCATAAAACACTTACATCGTTGGTGTGTTGATTTTTCATGTGAAAGAGATAGAATGTTTGTAAACATGATAAATAATATTAGAATCTCTAGTGCAAAATTAAACATACCAAATCAGTTAGATGTTTGTTGCAAACAGATTTTAGAATTAGTGTAATACAAGTCAGATTAAAAAAAAATGCGGTAGCTCAGAATGTGTAGAAAAATCCATTGAGGCTCTTTCATTCCGATAATCACCAAAAGTGGGGAAAAATAAACATGTTGCCACAATTATCTTCTTTCTGCTTATCATTGTTCATCTAGAAAAAAGGGCAGAAGTGGGAAAAGCCTTTTTTTTGTTTTTGAAACTGCAGCTTTAAATATGCTCTGTGACCTGCCTTTCCCTTGGCTGCTGGCTTTGGCAGCAGGCATTGTGACATAAGAACTCAGCTGTAATAAGTTATTACAGTTGCGCAGCTATGCTATTTTGTTTATTACATGCGACTTAAATGTGTCACAAATCCCCTATGGCAAAGGAAAAAGAGTTCAACAGTTCAATAACGGTATTCTTTCCTATTTGTGAGTTATAAGACATCTGTCTTTTCCAGGCATGTTACCAAACAGATGCAGTGAGCCCAGGCCCCCAAATGTCTGTCCCTCTGGGAGTGCTACCGTATAGATATAGTGGACACAGGACCCATACATCCTGTACTTCTAGGCATGAGACCATACATATATAGTGAATACAGGAAAGAGTTCCTTTTGGGTTGTTACTATATGTTGTTATCTTATCACCATTTCTATAACATCTTTAGTCATTGGTATGGCACCAAATTGTCTTCCTAACCTGGCACCCTTTTTGCATTGTTGGTATGCTGGTGCTTAGAGAGCAAGAAGAGAAAGAGTTGCATCAGTCAGTTTGAGGTAGTGTGTGGCTGTTTGTTTATGGGGGTGGAAAGAGGATGTATGTGCGAGTGTCGGTCAGTTTGCCCTACCAGGATATTACAATTAATAAAGGAAGTCTGCTAGAGGGATACTAGGCCCTGGAGAATCCTGGGAAAGTAATTGGGAAAAGCTCACCAAATTTTAAATTATTCCTCACTATTTTATTGTACATTTGGGAGCTGATTGTGGGAGTATCATGTTGTGGAGTCAAGAATTAATTTTCCACTGATCTGTGAAAAGCATGTCTTTTTAGAGAACTTCTATTCCTACCCATTTAGTGCTTAGTTGTGTGCAATTTACCTCTAACTAATGGCCTGGAGTTGATATTTGCATGTTCCATGGACTCAAAGTCTCATTTTGCAGACCATAAAAAAACAAAATATGAACAACAAAGTGCCAAACTCACTGTGGCATTATAAGCACATACACCAAATATTAAGACCAAAGTGAAGCCCACCTAACTTTACTGAGCTCTCACACAGATCAGTCTTCACCCTCCATGAGTTACATGTGCACCTGAACGCAAAGCTGCCAAACAGGACAGCTGCTACAACTTGGATTCCACACATGTACATGCACTTCAGGCTGCGGAAACATTTAGTTCACACAACATACTTATTGTCTCACAGTCAACAAGAAACCATAAAGTATTGCACACTGGAAGAAAGGCCCCCTGGCTCAGGCAGGTAAATGACACATTTCTAAAAGTGTCAACTTCAAAATAATAATATAAAGTCTCTCTTCATCTTTAAGTTGTATCTTAAATTTCTATTAAAATGAGTCCTTGAACAATTTTTCTAGTTACTCCCAAACTGAAGTTATGCATTATAAGATGTTCTCATGTAGCTCGGTGCTTTCCTATAGGAGAGCTATCCGTGATACAGTGAAAAACAACGGGAGATTTTTCACTGTCAGGATATTTAAAACATAAAATATACATTTCCTACTTTTTAAATACAGTGCACCCTGCCCTGTAGGCATATAGGGCCTACTTTAGGGGTGACTTATAAGCGTTAAAAAGGGACACTTAGGCCTGGCAAGGTGTTTATTTTGCCAGGTCCAAATGGCAGTTTTAAAAATTCACGCCTAGGCTAAAGAGTAAGCCTCACGTTATGCTTTGCTTTGTCATTTTAGTAGGGGCACGATATGTGCTGCAGTCCGCTGGTGACATTGAACTTACACTCCCTGGGTACACTTTTGTACCATATACTAGGGACTTATAGATAAGTTAAATATCCCAATCCGGGGTGTAGCCAATTTTGCCATGTTTTAGGGGTCAGAGCTCATGCACTTGAACCTGGTTACCGGTGCCCCTGAGTGCAGACTCAAAAACTCAGCAGCATCAGTCCAGAACAAAATGGGGGTGACCAGAGTACAGTAGTTAGAAGTGACTGTCACATAAGATGTAAATGCTGACAACATCTCTAAAACCAGGACAACTGAATGACTACAGTCATGTGGGGGATGTCAAACTAGGCAGGATGCAGGCAGCATGATGCTCACCTCCACCAAATATAACATTCTAATTATTCCTGTATCATGTAGATCTAAAGCAAAATTACATCCCGAGGACTATATCGTACAACCTTTGTAATTCGGTTTTACTCTCAGCAGAGCATACTAGGATCATGCAGAGCTCAATATCAAATGCTGACACCCATCAGAATCAGAATACAATAGTAAAGGGCCAGGCAATCAAGATGATTAATGGAATGACATTACAAATTCACAAAGATATGATGGATGGAAAGAATGTTATAGCTTCCAAACGCTTGTAAAAGAAAAACTACAGACATTGCAAGAGGTGATATAGGCATACAAAGTAAAAACTGGCAGAATCTCATAACATATCTCATGGTAGGCACTTCGGGGAAGCTAGAGGTAAAAGAAGAGGCTAAGAGTTTCATTTCCACTGTCCACCTGGATCCGGCCATTTCATAAGCGCAGAAGTATGGCAATCATGATCAAAACATTGCAGAAAAGAGAAATACATGTCATGTTAAAGAATGTTAATGCATTTTTGTTGGTGTGGGACAGGTTTCTTCCCATCTTAGTCTATGGTTTTTTAAAGTCCTATGCCAAAGTAAAAATGCAGTGTCCTTGCACTGTGAATGTTGGTGTGTGTTTCTACTATCATACATACTATCATATATATCTTGATTGTACTCTGGTGTGTCCTGATAAGTCCTTACTTATAGGTCTCTTTGCTTCAGCAGGATGTTGTAGCTCTGATATTGCAGGCATTGACACACTCTCATCAGATGCATCCTATAGCAATGTGGAGATGGAAGCGTTCATTTTGTCAGTATGAAGCTGCTGGGAAGGCTGTGGTGACATCTTCCCTAGCTCTCTTACCTGCCACTGACCATGTCATTCCAATATAGCTGCAGGTGCCATAAGAGATTGCAAAGTTGGACTTGATGCTCATATATGTCTAGCATTGTTTTGTGTTCTTCTCTACAATCTAATTGTCAGTGTTACGCAGTTTGAATATGTGCGACCAACAAAATGTATCTCAACTAATTTCCAAGCTGAAGATAGTGCTGGTCATTAGCACTTGCCGTATTTTGCTTTCATTGCGATGTGAAGCCCCTCTTTTGGAGCTCACACCATGGTATCTTAAACCTTGGACTTTTCCTCTTTCATCTCATAACAGGTCCCCACATCTTTAACACCAGCAGTCTATTGTATAATAACCATGTGACAAATGTTACACCAGCCGCATGGACATAGACAATACCTCAAACATCTGAAAGATGGAGTGGGTATCAGCAGGACATATTGACACGGTAAATGGTCAAAATATCGATTCCAAAATATAGACAAACCAAAATATCTAGTCCAAAATATAGAATGGACAAAATATCGAATGGACAGAATATAGACATCAAAAATATCGTTTTGAAGGTAAGTAATGTAATATCGATTTAAAAAATATAGACAGTCAAAATATCGAAGTACATAATATAGTTTATTAAAAATATCGAATTTTTAATAATATCTAATTTTTTTGAGTGGTTTTATGTTAGTATATGTGTAAAAAGTGTATATATTTTTGTAATTTATTTTAAGTAATTAATTTTATGTTATTTAATTATTGTGTAATTTAATTCTGTAGCGGGTTGTGGGTTTATAGGGGAATAGGGTGGGAAGTAATTTAATTATAATTAATTAAATATGTTAATTAATTCATTGGTATTTATTTAGAATAAATAGTTAATTAATTTTTAATTAGTAATTAATTAATTCTTAATTGATAATTATTTTTTATTAATTGATTAATTGATAATTATGTGAATTAAATTCATTTCTTTTCAGTAGCGGGTTGTGGGTTTATAGGGGAATAGGGTGGGAAGTAATTTAATTAACATTAATCAAATATGTTAATTAATTATTTGGTATTTATTTTGATTACATTGTTAATTAATTTTTAATTGGTAATTAATTAATTCTTAAATGATTATTTTTTATTAATTGATTAATTGATAATTATGCGAATATAATTAATTTATTTTCTGGAGCGGGTTGTAGGTTTATAGGGGAATAGGGTGGGAAGGAATTTAATTATAAATAATTAAATGTATTAATTAATTTATTGGTATTTATTTTGAACAAATTGTTAATTAATTTTTAATTGATAATTAATTAATTCTTAATTGATAATTAATTGTTATTAATTGATTAATTGATAACTATGTGAATTATATTAATTTATTTTCACTACAGTGAGAATAGTAAAATTTACCCCTATGCTATCCAACGCTTTCCCTACTGTTGCACTCTCTGGAGTAGGAATAGTAATTTTTACCCCTACGCTATCCAACGCTTTCCCTACTGTTGCACTCTCTGGAGTGGGAATAGCAAATCTTACCCCTATGCTATCCAACGCTTTCCCTACTGTTGCACTCTCTGGAGTGGGAATAGTAATTTTTACCCCTACGCTATCCAACGCTTTCCCTACTGTTGCACTCTCTGGAGTGGGGATAGTAATTTTTACCCCTACGCTATCCAACGCTTTCCCCACTGTTGCACTCTGTGGAGTAGGAATAGTAATTTTTACCCCTATGCTATCCAACGTTTTCCCTACTGTTGCACTCTCTGGAGTGGAAATAGTAATTTTTACCCCTGTGCTATCCAACGCTTACCCTAATGTTTCACTCTCTGGAGTGGGAATAGTAATGTTTACCCCTACGCTATCCAACACTTTCACTACTGTTGCACTCTCTGGAGTGGGAATAGTAATTTTTACCCCTACGCTATGCAACGTTTTCCCTACTGTTGCACTCTCTGGAGTGGGAATAGTAATTTTTACCCCTGCGCTATCCAACGCTTTCCCTACTGTTGCACTCTCTGGAGTGGGAATACTAATTTTTACCCCTACGCTATCAAACGCTTTCCCTACTGTTGCACTCTCTGGAGTGGGAATAGTAATTTTTACTCCTACGCTATCCAACGCTTTCCCTACTGTTGCACTCTCTGGAGTGGGAATAGTAATTTTTACCCCTACGCTATCCAACGCTTTCCCTACTGTTGCACTCTCTGGAGTGGGAATTGTAATTTTTACCCCTACGCTATCCAACGCTTTCCCTACTGTTGCACTCTTTGGGGTGGGAATAGTAATTTTTACCCCTACGCTATCCAACACTTTCCCTGCTGTTGTACTTCCAGGAGTGGGAATAGTAATTTTTACACCTCAGCTATCCTACGGTAATAATATTGTGCATTTGTTATTAATATTATGTTAATATATTTATATATGTTTTAACAGATATGATTGTATTTTTTTATATAAGTTAAATTAGTTATTTAATAATTTTAAGGTAATTTTAGTATTTTTAAGTATATTTTAGCTATTTATTCTTATAATGTATATATATATATAAACGATATTTTGGGGTCGCTGTTTTGGCACTTACCTGTTTGTAGATAGGAATTCGATATTTTGTCTGTCGATATTTTGGAATCTATATTTTGGGTAGTCTATATTTTGTCCCTCGATATTTAGTCAGTGATCCATTGACACTCTGTAGGGTTCACTCAGCCTAGTGAACAAAGTGGCACAACTGATCAAGGCAGGGATAACATGCATACAATGATTTTGAGTTTAATGAAACATGAGATACAAAAGTACAGGATCTACTGATCAATGCCATGGGATAAGATACACAACAGTAGCATGTCAGCTCCCATGGACTCAAAATTAAAAGAAACAAATGGTGAAGCAACAGCTAGGCATGTTGGAATGGGGGAGAGGGGATACACTGTGAGAACGTGCAAGCGTATGTAGAGGTACCACCAATCCATGGGGGGATTGTGGATGGGAGTGAGGGGGTTGGCAGGCAAGCGGTTATCCCCAGAATTCAAGGAGCCAGATGGTCTTGACTAATCACTGCCCCGCCAGGAATCGTCAATCAGGAATCGGACCCAAAACTTGCCGATAAATGTCTAGCTTGTCGGCAAGCATGTTAATGGTCCTCTCATAGGACGCTGTCCAAAACAATGTCATAAGCGCATAAGTGCGTGGGTAGGTATATGTTGTGTGCCCCAGTGTTGAAGGACACACAACTTCACCGAGGTTTGTGCCGTGGCTAAAAACCGGAATTCATAGTGCGTCATCGAGGTGCATGTGTGAATTCATGCAAAAGCTCTCTTTTTCTATATTGCAGGGAGGGGAGAGGAAACGTTCAGCTCACCGTGGCCGCTACCACTGTCCACAGCCCTTGAACGGCGGGGCATGGTACAGTATGTGAGGTGTATCACAGTTCTGTTGATCGCACCACCAACGGTGGGAGAGTTGTAAGCTTGGAGGGTGTTTAGTACCAATCCCTTACTGTCTTGAAGAGGCACAATTTCATCCTGGATTCCTATGTTGGGAATTAGGTAGCTTAGACTCCCCTTAGACTCCCAGTGCATTATATTCTTTCTGTGTATTTCCAGTCCTCTCTCTATGCCCATGCAGATGGTCACGCCCCTCTCCCTGTTCTATCCCTGTGACGTTATTTAATGGAGCCTGGCTGGGCATTCCTTGCTTGGTTTCTAAACGGTTTCTAAACGGTCACGTTGTCCTTTTGTTATTTCCCTTCGTGATCTCAGCGTTGGATTTCCTGCCGTGTGGGTGTTGTGCCAGAATTCGGACGCTTTTGAGTAAGCAAAGCGAGGCTTCATTTTGCGTTGCGCCATGGATGTGTTACTGTGACATTTATCTGGGATTTCGGAAGCTTGGATATTGCGAGCAGAACCTGGAACTGCTTTTGGAATTATTAGAGTCTGTGCGCGGCTGCGTGCAGACTGAAGATACACGTCGGAGACGCTACATCCGGGCGTTGTGTTTCCTATCCGCATCCTTGTGTATTTTTTAGATGCTTTCTCGAACCAGCTGATAGTCGGTGTTTGTTTATCTCTTTTTGTGGCCACAGTTTTGGGTTTTCGGGTATTGGGTGTCTAAAACGTACCACGCTTGGATTATCACGTTTTTTTTTCTAGTCTACAGACTTTTTTCCCCACAGTCCAAAAGAAGGCAATTCACGTGGTATTTCATTTTCGGATGGCTCAAGTCGTTCCAGCTTATGTCAGTTCCCCTTTGTGAAGGTCTCACATCTTAGACTACTGAAACCCTAAGACGGGTAAAAAAGAGAGGAGGGGTTGTTGTTATATGCAGGTATCTCATGCGCAAAGAGAAAAGACATATCGGTAGGCTGTTTTGTTTGTTGATCTGTGTCCTGTTTCTTTTCTCCCCTCTGCAGTGTGGGAAGTCAGTTTGTTGTAGAAGTCGAGACTAAAGGGAGCTGGAGACTACCTGGGTCCATCGAAGTCATTTCTTTCCCCTTGTTTCTTTTTACCCTTCCCTCTCCCCGGGCTCAGACTGTAGTGGGTTGTGTATAATATCTGGCACACTGCAGTCTGTGTGGGGTAGAGGGTTGGGAATATCGTCGCTCCTGCAGCGTGGTTCCTAGTGGGTGACAACTTGACAGAAAACCAAGCCCACGAAAAGTTACGCTGCCCGAGCGAGGATGGATGTTGAGAGGTCAGATAGTGGTCAGGAGGAAAGAGTCCCTACTATGCAGGAACTTATGGGGGCCATTACGGCCTTGCAGACGCAGTTGCAGGATTTAAAACAGGAGAATCAGGGATTGCGCCAGGAATTAAGTACGGCTAGGTCAAGAGATCAGGGAGGATGGGGGATGGGTAAAACTGTGCTTCACCCTGCAACGTTTCAGTATGATAGGGGAACCGGAAGTAGTGGCACCCCTATGACTGTTAATGTCACTACTCCTACTCCTGTTCCCTTGGCGGTTCCAGAGCGCTACACAGGTGACCCCAACAAATACGTGGTCTTTATGAATCAGTGTCATCTTCATTTTATGTGTAGGCCCACTGCCTTTCCTAACGACTCTGCAAAGGTGGCGTTTGTGATCTCTTATTTAGCAGGGACTGCGGCTACGTGGGCTGTACCATTAGTTGATAATGACGACCCTGTACTGTATAACTATAATACATTTAAGGAACAAATGCGTAGTCTATTTGCCAAACATGCATTTATGCAAGCTAGTGATGCTGAGCTGCTGAAGCTTAGACAGGGAAAACAAGATTTGTTAACCTATGTGTCTACCTTCAATAGATTAGTGTCGGAGACACATTGGCCAGCGGACAAGAGAACCTCATTGTTCTATCAGGGGTTGTGTGAGGAATTAAAGGATGTGGTGTCCCAGGTGGTTAACCCTCCTGAAGATTACACAGAGTTTATTGATTTGGTTGTAAAACTAAACCATAGGTTGTTGGAAAGGCGGGGGAAAGGAACAGATTCCCTTTGTCACGACCCATGCCGTTTCGGAGTGAGTTACGAGGCTCTGGGGAACAGAGACAGGTATCGGAGCCGATGGAAATAGGTGGTGTAAGGGGCCCCCTGAGTCATGTAGAGAAGGAGAGGCGTCGTACGAACAACCTGTGCTTATACTGTGGGCTAGCGGGTCATTACGCTAGGGATTGTCCTGATAAACCATCTAATCCACCTCCTCGTAAGGCCGTGGCTTGTGTAAAGACAGAGACACAGGAAGAGGTGGTGACGGAATCTGAGGTTATCACTCGTTATCAGATTTCTGGGACAGTGAAGAGGGCGCCTAGACATTTTACCATCACGGTATGTTTGGTTATTTCCAACAGTCATAGGGCTCCGGTGTCTGCATTACTGGATTCTGGCGCCACAGGGAATTTTATGGACATCAAGTTGGCAGAGAAGATGTGTGTTCCCTGGGTGTATAAAGAACAGCCAGAGCCCGTAAGAGCCATAGATGGTACTGAATTATCCTCTGGGACCATTACGCGGCAGACTGAGCCTCTGTGTATGATTTGCGTTAATGGTCATTCGGAAGAGATCGGGTTCGATTTGATCGATGCTCCTTCTTTTGGTGTTGTTTTGGGTGTTCCATGGCTGCAGACACATAATCCTAAAATAGATTGGATTAGGCGAACAGTGACTCTTGACGCTGTTCACTGTTTGCACAGTTGTTACAAGGTCGCCACGGATTGGATATCACCGTTGACTTGTGCAGTGGGGACATACAGTGGTGGTGGAGAAGAGATCAAGGTCCCTGAACCTTATTCGGAATTTAGTGATGTGTTTGATAAGGGGAAAGCCAGAGATCTCCCCCCTCACCGCTCCTTTGATTGCCGAATAGATCTGGTGCCTGGTGTGTCTTTGCCGTGTTGCCGTATTTACGCTCTGTCCGGCCCCGGAAGAACAGCATCTGAAAGTGTATATCGACGAGATGCTAGCGAAAGGGTTCATTCCTCCCTCCTCTTCTTCTGTTTCTTCGGCTATCTTTTTCATTCCGAAGAAGGAGGGCGGTCTTCGAGCCTGTGTGGACCACAGGGCGCTCAACAAGGGTACAATTAAGAACAAGTACCCTCTTCCCTTAATACCTGTGTTACTAGATCAACTAAGGCATGCGACAGTATTTACTAAACTTGATCTCAGAGGCGCGTACCATCTCATTCGTGTCCGTGATGGCAATGAATGGAAAACTGCCTTCCGGACCAAATTCGGCCTCTATGAGTATTGCGGTATGCCTTTTGGGCTATGCAACGCTCCGGCTGCTTTTCTTTTTGTTTTTTTTTTTTGTTTTTTTTTAAACCTTTATTGTGCAAAACAACAACAAATACGGGCCCACAACCATCAGGCCAGCCACAATACTTTCAGCACCATAGCGAACAATACAAGGTCCCAGCGGCACCAGAATAAATAGAAACAATCAAGGAGGAACTCCAAAAACGATATGTGCCACTCGGGAAACCGGAGCAGTGAAGGTTAATTTTAAATGTTTATAATGTAAACATAAACAGTGAAGAATAGAGATCAAGGAGTACTGAGTCCGTATCATCACTTCACATCAGGAGCAGGTAAACAGCATAGTATGATATTAACCGTAGAAGCCAGCATCTAAAAACATCATGGCGGATCAAGACAAAACAATAGGAGAGTAAACTGAAAAGTACACGCCATGCACAGTGCCACCCACTCCCACTAACCGGCGCACCAGACCCAGGACAGAAAAAGGGAAAGAAAAGCGCAGAAAATAGAAGGCCATAGAAAGAAGATATGAAATGAAAACCCCCTCCCCCCACCCTACAACAATGCGGAGGCCACGGCCTACCCCCCCGCCAGCGTGTCTGTCGCCCAATGAACCCGAAATATAGAGAAGAAAGAAAGAGATGGAAAAAGAATCCCCTAATATTGGAGGAGGGCCACAGTCTAAATCCTAAATCACCCGAACTCCCCGGCCATTAAAACTCCTCCCTACCCACGACAACAAAATCAGAGCATCAAAAGAGAAAAAGGCATAAAAAGGTAGGGAGAGACACAAAAATCGTTTCAGCACGCGTCGTGAAAGCGATCCCTCCCGGGCCCCCACCCATCTCTCAGCACAATTAACACAAAGAAGATCACTCCACCCCCTGGCCTGACCTCAAGCGCATACCCAAACACGAACCCGGATAAGACACCGCCCCAGATAAAACAAAGAAAGAAGGCAAGCATCAATACAGAATCAAGTGATCATACAATGCAGTAGTATAGAAACATCGTGCAATATGTGCCCAGTAAACACGTTAGCCAGGTCCAACCCCATCCCCTTTAGCAGCAAAAGCAGTTAGCAGCGAGAGAGTAGCTTAACCCTGACCCGATCGTGGATGTAGCCTAACGCAGATTACCACAGGAGAGCCCCTCCCCCCGCGCTCATCAGGATAACATGGCTGCCTAAAAGAAGACGAAACAGGATCACAAAATGGCCACCGGCCATCCGCATAAGGTCTTTTGTCCGCAATAGTCAGTTCCGTAATGGCATCCGAAGGGCAGGAATTCCACGGGGAGAGGGATGAAGGCCACCAAATAAAAGTCGACACGTAGGGTAAAAGTCGCTCAGTTGAGTCCCCAAGTAAACTCGGCGGTGCAGGCATCAAGAAGTCAAGCCCGGAGGAAGGGGGAAACAATGTAACAGTCTCAGGATCAGAGGGCCGCCAGTCGTCGGCCCCGGGTGAGGAATCCGCAAGTTTAGTATCAGCACAGGCACAGGACAACAGTGTAGCATCGTGGATTGGCAAAGGTAGACACACACTCAGCTGAAGGCAGGCGCTGCGTTCGCGAGTCCCGGTAAACCTCATGGCGTCCAGGTGAGCACACAGCGCTTGGAAGCCATCAAACATCTCTGAACGGAGATCACGGAGGGCGGCCAGGATAGACCCATGGGACAGTGCAGGTAGCAGTTCCCTCGAGGCAGGCTCCAGCGCCGGTGCTCGCAAGTCGGTGTACCGCACTGGCAGGGCACGGCTGTCCACGGACAGGAATGAGGGAGTCCTCCCCAGCCGCGGCAGAACAAAGGGAGCCATGGCGCCGGCACACGATAGTGAATCTGGGGAGGGCGCAGCATAGGCGAGCATCTCCTAGAGACCTCGAGACCACTAGCGCCGAAAGCAAATCCAGCACACCTCCCACAAGCCGTCACGGACCGGGCCGGGCAACGGAGAAAAAAGTCAAAAGTTTGCGCTGAGCTAGGTCGCCCGGCACCATGTGTCGCTCATCTTCCCCTCGGAGCAAAAACACCGTCCACGGGCTGCTCAACTCGGCCGTCTCAGTACAAGCGGAGTCTGCAATGGACGTCAGCGTCAGTGCGGTGGTGATTGCTGTAGATGAAAAGGCGCCGCCACTGAGTCATCTGCGCTATACAGCTGAGCGGACCATCTCCGAGCCTCCAGGAGCCGACGACGAGCGGCCATGTAAGCGAGGGTCCGGGGCGGGAGCTGCACCTCAAGTTTCCCCAGCACCCGAGCGCGCTAGAAGGTCGAAAATGGGATCGGTGCACTCAGCACATCCTCATTCGCATTCCGCCACCGGATTCAACCAGGAAGGATATCAGGATTTCGGTGCGGAATTCAAGGGCCGGCGGAGCCGGGCGACTACACGTCCGCTCCGGTCGCCATCTTGGCTCCTCCTCTCCGGCTGCTTTTCAGTTCTTCATTAACGAGGTGTTAAGGGAATATCTGGATTTGAGCGTCATTGTTTACATCGACGACATCCTTATTTTTTCCAACTCTGTTAAGGAACATGAAGTACATGTCGTCCAGGTCCTGCAGCGCTTGAAAGAACACCAGTTGTATGTGAGACTAGAGAAATGTTGTTTTCACACATCCAGGGTGGAGTTTCTGGGGTTCATAGTATCCGCGGAGGGGATCATGATGGATCCTAAGAAGATTGAGGCTATAACATCTTGGCCGTCCCCGACTTGCATAAGAGATATCCAAGTATTGCTTGGTTTCGCCAATTTCTATCTGCGTTTTATATCTCACTTCTCAGACATAGTAGCCCCCATGACTGTGTTGTTGAGAAAGGGAGTGCCTTTTGTTTGGTCGGATCTTGCTCAAACCTCCTTGGATTTATTGATCGAAAGGTTTACTTCGGCTCCTGTCTTGATTCATCCCGATCCGACGTTGCCTTTTTTTGTTGAGGCTGATGCCTCTTTGTATGCAGTTGGAGGGGTGTTGTCGCAGAGAGATGTGGAGACGGGGTTTATGCATCCCATTGCCTTTTTCTCGAAGACCTTGTTGCCCGCCGAACGGAATTATACCGTGGCGGAGCGAGAGTTGTTGGCCATTAAGCTATCTTTCGAAGAATGGCGTCATCATTTGTGGGGAGCTCGACATCCTGTAACGATCTTTACTGATCACAAGAACCTGGAGTTCTTTTGGTCTGCACGGGCTTTGACCCCTCGCCAAATGTGCTGGGTTTCTTTTTTTAATGAGTATGATTTTATCATTACTTACAGGCCGGCAGCTCAGCAACTGAAGTCGGACGCCTTATCTCGTATTCATGTGAACCATGCAGACCTTGCTGCTGAGAGGGAGAGAGGGTTTTTCATAGCTCAAGAAAGAATAGTGGGCGGCATTTCTACTGATGACTTTATGACTTCGATACAACAGAAGATGGTTGGTACAGATTTTACGTCTTGGCTGTCCCAACCATTGTATTCCTTGAGAAATGGGCTGTTGTATTACGAGGATAGATTGTTTATCCCCTCTGACCTTCGGGAAATGGTACTGGAGTGGTGTCACTCTTCATCTCTAGTAGGCCATCCAGGTATGAATAAGACCAAGGAATTCTGTCTGCGGTGGTTTTGGTGGGAATCTTTGGCACAAGATGTGCAGTCCTTTGTTGCTGCCTGTCCTGTATGTGCGATCAATAAACCAACTCATACTAGACCTTCTGGTTTATTGCATCCTCTGCCTGTACCCCCTGCGCCTTGGCATACGATAAGTATGGATTTCGTGACTGATTTACCATCTGAATCCGGATTCACTGTAATACTTGTCGTGGTCGATTCCTTTACGAAAATGGCACACTTCGTCCCTTTAGCAAAGCTACCCACAGCGAGGGAATTGGCTCTGATATTTGTGTCCTCTGTGGTGCGGTTGCACGGTTTGCCTTCTGCTATTGTGTCCGATCGTGGAGCCCAGTTCATTTCCCATTTTTGGAATGAGTTGTGTACAGCGTTACGGATGAAATTGTGTTTATCGTCTGCATATCACCCGCAATCGGACGGCCAAACCGAGCGCACCAACCAGACTATGGAACAGTATCTGAGGTGTCTTATAACAGCGCTGACATGTAGTTGGGTTATGGCTCTTCCTTTAGCGGAATTCGCATATAACAACAGTGTGCATTCCGCTGTGGGAATGACCCCTTTTTTTTGTTCTATGGGGTTTCATCCTAGGGCAGTTCCCATTCAACCCTCGGGCCAGGTGCCAGCTGTGACTACCTTGGGGCATTCATTAGTTCAAATATGGAACAGGGTGCGGGACCACCTAGCACAGGCTAAGGAAGACATGAAGAAACAGGCCGACAGACACAGGGTGCCAGCTCCTTGCTATCGGGTTGGGGATAGGGTGTGGCTATCCACGAAAAATCTAAGAATAGGTGGTTCACGTAAATTGCAGCCTAGATATGTGGGCTCTTTTCCTATCATAAAGGTGGTGAACCCTGTGGCCATGAAAGTGGGGTTGCCGGATGAGTACGGAGTCCATCCCGTATTCCATACATCCCTGTTGAAACCATATACAAACACTACCCAGGTATTGCCCCCTCCTCCTCCTGTTGTGGTAGGCGAGGAAGAGGAGTTTGAGGTGAATGCTATCCTGGATTCCAAAAGACGGGGAGGGAGATTGATGTGCCTAATCGATTGCAAGGGATATCCCCCTGAAGAGCGCTCTTGGGAGGCAGCTGGAGGGGTTCATGCTCCTCGGTTGGTGAGATTGTTCCATTTGCGACACCCTTCTAAGCCTCGTCCGGTAGGGAGGCCTTTGCGGGGAGGTACTGTTGGGAATTAGGTAGCTTAGACTCCCCTTAGACTCCCAGTGCATTATATTCTTTCTGTGTCTTTCCAGTCCTCTCTCTATGCGCATGCAGATGGTCACGCCCCTCTCCCTGTTCTATCCCTGTGACGTTATTTAATGGAGCCTGGCTGGGCATTCCTTGCTTGGTTTCTAAACGGTCATGTTGTCCTTTTGTTATTTCCCTTCGTGATCTCAGCGTTGTATTTCCTGCCGTGTGGGTGTTATGCCAGAATTCGGACGCTTTTGAGTAAGCAAAGCGAGGCTTCGTTTTGCGTTGCGCCATGGATGTGTTACTGTGACATTTATCTGGGATTTCGGAAGCTTGGATATTGCGAGCAGAACCTGGACCTGCTTTTGGAATTATTAGAGTCTGTGCGCGGCTGCGTGCAGACTGAAGATACACGTCGGAGACACTACATCCGGGCGTTGTGTTTCCTATCCGCATCCTTGTGTATTTTTGAGATGCTTTCTCGAACCGGCTGATAGTCGGTGTTTGTTTATCTCTTTTTGTGGCCACAGTTTTGGGTTTTCGGGTATTGGGTGTCTAAAACGTACCACGCTTGATTATCACGTTTTTTTTTTGTAGTCTACGGACTTTTTTCCCCACATTCCAAAAGAAGGCAATTCACGTGGTATTTCATTTTCGGATGGCTCAAGTCGTTCCAGCTTATGTCAGTTCCCCTTTGTGAAAGTCTCACATCTCGGACTACTGAATCCCTAAGACGGGTAAGAAAGAGAGGAGGGGTTGTTGTTATATGCAGGTATCTCATGCGCAAAGAGAAAAGACATATCGGTAGGCTGTTTTGTTTGTTGATCTGTGTCCTGTTTCTTTTCTCCCCTCTGCAGTGTGGGAAGTCAGTTTGTTGTAGAAGTCGAGACTAAAGGGAGCTGGAGACTACCTGGGTCCATAGAAGTCATTTCTTTCCCCTTGTTTCATTTTACCCTTCCCTCTCCCCGGGCTCAGACTGTAGTGGGTTGTGTATAATATCTGGCACACTGCCGTCTGTGTGGGGTAGAGGGTTGGGAATATCGTCGCTCCTACAGCGTGGTTCCTAATGGGTGACAACTTGACACCTACACCCCATGGTTCATGTTGTCCAGGAGCCCTGTCCAGTCTTCCTCATCGTGCTCTACATGACATTTTGCCTGCTAGAATATGAGAAGGCGTTGCAATTGGGGTAGAGAATATTTATGCCATATTATTAGGTTGTACAGGCCTGACATAACTCTGCAGAAGCGGCACCACACCCGCAAATAGATTAACATAGATGAGGACGTCATGTCTCATGGCGGTGTCCCTAGACTTTATATAACGAGTGGTTAGTGATATAATATCCTAACCATGCCAAACGCACAGCGTAATTATATGGTTTTTCCTCCTTTTCTTGCTAGTGGAAAGCCATTTAACACAAACTAACCATTTTTACTCTTGTGATTTTCACATTTATTTAAATCATTTTTTCTCGTCATTCAATTTCTGACCATTCTTAAATGTGAACATTTATTGTTAGCATTTCATTCTGAAAACCCTTTTTACTCTAATGCATTGTGTTGCCATTCATACAGACATTGTAAATTATTCGACGATAGTTGAAGTCGTTGGCCCGATGCATTTCGGGATCGATGTCCCTAGACTACCTAGGAGCCAGTGGGACCGCAAATGATGATAAGGGGGAAGGTGGGATTCCTCCTTGAGGGCCACAAAGGACTTGAGGAAGCCATTGTCCAGAATCTGAGAAGGCTTTTAAATACCCAACTCATGCCAGAATGGCCAGTTGGGCATAGCATCCACAATGCAGATGCTAGCAATAGCATTCCAACAGAGGGGAGCTTTATTGCACTGGCAGTGATCCACTGAGAAGAGAACTTGGACCTGTTTTGAGGCAGAAACCATTTCCCAGTGCATAGGGTTGGCAGAACAGTCTTTGAGGATGCCATACATATAGGGCATTTCCACACCATTGGGTAGGTTGCGGATTAAACTCAGCTCAATCAGGATCCAAAGTGGGGTGTTCACCATCACTTGTTGCAAAAAGAAAAGTTACAATATTTGGAACCCCAGGGAATAGTGCTCCACCAAGTAAAAGCTTTGACGCCTGTACTTCCTGTGGGCAATCAGCTTAGGGATTAGCAGTCGTGGCCTGGCAGCACCCCATATCAATCCCTTTATGAGCCTGTCCATGGATCGAAGGAGGGAAATTGGAATCTGGGGTGGCAGCATGCTTAACACATATATGAGGAGGGGGAGGGTGCCCATCTTGACTGCCAGTGCATGCCCCAAAAGCAAAAGGTTGAGGTGCGTCCATTTAGCAAAGTCCACACACGTCCGTTCCAGTAGGGGCTTGATGTCCCTCATCATATGTACCAGTACCCTAATAACAGAAATGCCCAGGTATTTTAGACATGACAGTAACCAGAAAAATGTGTAGTCCTGAACGGTAGCTGCTATTGTGGACCGGGAGAGGGGGTAGCACCTCGCTCTTCCTGCAACTGATCTTGTACCCTGCTATCTATGTAAACCTATTTATGAGGTTCAAAAGAGCCACTAGGGATCTAGGGAGGTTCTTGGTCATCAACAAAATGCAATCCTCATAGAGAAGGATTCCCTGGGGTGGGAATGCACACAATCTCTGGTGACTGGGGGATGGCCGCGGCCAAAGGTTCCAGAGCAAGCAAAAAGTGAACTTGGACTTGATTCGGTGCAGAAACCATTGCCCAGAGCCGGCACACCTGTTGCGTCTGCCGTTGAATCGGGAAGGGACAGACAGTTAGCTCCCACAGTTCACCTATGCCCCGGGGTTGTCATAGATATGGAACCGCATGATAGGAAATCGTCCCCCAGACCAAATTTGAAATGGGATGCTAAGAGGTACCCCCACTCTCTGTGGTCAAACACCATCTCAGCATCCAAAGACAGGGCCAACACTTTGTCCGGCATGTCCTAAGCCTGCCAGAGAACATGGTCCAGGGTACTCAGATGATTGTGAGATCAGGCCTGGGACTAAGCCGACCTGAGTGTGATGTATCAAATAGGGCTAACTTTCTTGAGCCGGGTTGCCAGAACACTGGCCAGGATTGTGATATCACAGTTTAGTCAGTTTGGAGAGCACCGTTATGAGGGCCATTTTGGAAATCAGTCCCAAACCGTCCAGTTCCTCCGCCTCTTTATAAGCTGCCTCAAGAGATTCCACCAGATCGATGGATACCCATTTATAAATTCCGATGTGAAGCCATCTTCCCCCGGAGGTTTTGCTCTATGGAGTGGCAGAAATCGCCTGCACAATTTCCTTCTTGGTTATTGCTCGGTAGAGGAGAGCCCTGCCCTTGTCGTTCAGCTGCAGGACAGGAATAGTACTAAAAAAATTGTGCAATGCGTGCCTCATCGGTAGTGACCTTCGAAGTGTAGAGATGTCCATAATAATCCACAAAGGTGTCTTCTATCCTTTCAGGGTGCATGATGAAGTGGCCGGCTCAGTCCCTAATAGCAGGGATGGCAGCAGCTGCCTCCTACTTCTGAAGCTGAGCTGCTAGTAATCTGCTGGCCTTTTCGCCCTGGCAGAACGCTTTCCCAGAGGCCATGAGCACCAAGAGTCGGGTGGGGCAAGAAGGGGGGCTACATCTCCGTCAGGGTCTCCTCATCGAGCCAGGTGTGCGATTGCGAGACAGAGTGGGGACCACCCCAGGTCAGCCGGGCAAAGAACAGGGGCCACTGAGGCCATAAGGTATGAAGAAGCTGCTGATTCCAGAAGAAGTGGAGGCCTGGTGGAGGCTGCAAGTACAGGCCCTGTGTGGGGGTCATGGGTTGACCAGGCAGGTGTTCACTCTGGCCTTTATCGGAAAGGGGGGCCACCTGGCAGTGGGCGATAGCTGACCATGGCAGACTAGCCTGAGGCCGGTGGCAACAGGTGGGAGGTGCTGAGTCAGTCAGGGCATGCTGCCTTCCCAGCATGGCAAGAGGAGCGCAATGAGAACGCAGAGGATGGTCCATGGTGGAGTGGAGGCTGGCAGCCCGGGAAGGCCGATCAAGTACCTCTCAGTCTGGCGCTGAGAGCACTTTGGCAGTCTGGTGCAGCCCCTCTGAACACCAGTGGATGTGGAGAGAGAGGACCCCCCAAGCAGGGGCTTAACGCCAAGTGTCTGCCGCTGCATCAGCAATCAATCATGGCCTGACCTCCAAGTCCACTAGGAGACCTCCATGCTGCGAGACAGGCTGCATGGCCACTAAACATTCAGGGGCGGCAGGTCAATCATCAGCAAACTCTGTGCCCCGTGTAGATGGCTTCACCCCCCAAGAGCTGAGGAGCCACAGCTGTGAAGGGTGAGCCCCTCTGATCTGTGGGAGTTAGAGTGGGGTTCCGAGAGGCAGTTTTGGAGGCCCAAGTTGGGTTTATATACTCCCCTAATCCAGGAGGGCGGTAGGACGTCAGGCACAGGCAGGCAATGTGGCCACATCAGGGCTGATGGAGAAGGCTGTAGTGGCTCTTCAGCAGGATCCCAGCCCTGGCCAATATCGTAGAGCTGAAGTCTGATCCACAAAAGGCTGCAGGCACTGCAAGACAGGAGGTGGGACCAGGTGGATTCTCAATGTTGGAAAGTCCTCACCCATGTTGGCTCCCCTTGCAGGAGTCCCGCAGCTAGCTGGGCCCGCTGACTTCACGGGCAAGTCAGAGGAGGCTGCTGTGGTCATCAAAAGGCACCTAGGAGGGTGGAAGGCTGGTTCACTGCAAGGTAGGGTTGGACAGAACCTGTAGAATGCCACAAACTCTCCGGGCTAAAGGGGCCGCAAGCCAGTGGGTGAGGCCGGGGTGATCCTCGATGTGGGGAAGGCCTCACCCATGTTGTCTCCCCTCATGGGAGCACTGCAACCGGCAGCGCCCACCAACCCCATGGGTGGCTTAGAGGAGGCTGCTGTGATCGTCAGCAGGATATGAGCAGGTGACCCCCATAGGACACTACAAACTCTGGGGTGTTCTGTGGCAGACATGAGTTCCAGTCCTAGGTGGCCATCTTTTTCAGTGGTCAAGCTCCACCCTGATGCATACAATAATAAAACACAGCATTGGTAAAGGGCAGCATTGTGCAGCTCCCTACAGAGATGGTTTGTGGTGTCACAGTTAGAGTTGGTTCTGAGTGCCATTGCATGTTTGTAATATTCCCTACATGATTGGCATGAGTCAGCAGGGAACTAAAAGCAGCTGCATCGAGCATAATAACAAGAGCACACCATAAGGAGAAATATCAGCCTGCCATACACTACATTGAAGGACATTTTCCAGCTTTTGAAGGACAAAAGGTGAATGATAGGTATAATGGTGTGAGTGTCACATTAATGTTTGATTGTGTTGAAGGATCTACATATTGCTATGTGTCAGAATCATTCCGGCCCCAGACTACAGGGGAAGAAACATATAAGGATTATACTGTGTGTGGGGTCATGTCTCCAGCATACTAACAGTGAGCAGACTAGCACTGGCCAGTTTCTTCCTGGGTCTCCCCTCTCTCCTCTGATGCTGTAGTAGTGAGCTAAAGGCTGGTTGCATTAGCCGAGGTCCTGCTGCACCCCCTCCATTGGCATCTACAGAAATGTTTGCTCCAGTTGTCTTGAACAGTGCTGTGCCCATGGCACTACCTGTACATATCTGTTAAGCATTCTGTGTGTATGAGCATGTCTAGTGAGGTAGCCTTGCAGGCTATGACTAGGGAGAGAGTAAATTCCCATGGTTGTGCTTGTTATGATGGTACTAATAATTCTACACAGTGTTCCAGTTCTCTGCACACAGCCATAACACATAGTAAAACTCTTCATAATGCTTTCCAGTTTAGTTTATGTGTGAGTAACACAGCATCTGAACTAGTGCCATCCTCCACTGTGGTTTTCCACGGATATTGCTCTAAGGGCAGTTGCCTTAATGCAACATGCCCAAATAGTTGTGGCACTGGACTTGTCAAGAATGGCTAATCTTGTGTTGATTACTATGGTGTGATTTAAGAGATAGACCTGCAGCAGTTTCCCTCCCTTCAGAGGGTTAACATGGCTCCAGCAGATTGCCTGATTCAGGCCTATGTATCTCCATTTGAGGACCCTAATGTCTCAATCAGTGGTACATTACGTCCGCAAGAGATTATTGTTCTGTTGTATCTTTTTCATTAGCAATGCTGGCAGATGGTTTAGGCATCATTGCCTGTGGGAGAAGTGATAATTCATGAGTGATTCAAATAGTGGATAGAGATGTTGTGTTATGTGTGTCTGTGTCCAGTCCAGCACACATAGTAAGTAGGACACAGTTCCTGTTTCTGAGTTGGTGTGTTTATTTTGAAACTCTTCTGGCTTCAATGATAGCCACATTATAGCATGAAATGGGGAAGTATTTGGAGTATGTTGTGTAGCTCAAACTGGGTCACATACCAGCTGTAACCTGAAGGCTGGTGTAGACAGAAATTTCTGGGCATTGTTTTTAAACAGATGGCATATCTGGGAAATGGGAAGCCACAGATGTTGCAGAAGTGCGCCTGTGGTTATCAAGTCTGCTGCGGTCTTGATGAGGGTGAGGACTTTCCTCGTGAGGTTTGAATACACCAAAGATTGCTGTTGGTGCCTCCTACACCTCTCTGAAAAGATCAGTGGCTCTCTATTTGAGTACACATAGCTGCTTTATCTCCATAGCGTTTATTCTCAGAGATATTTTGGGACCTGCTGTGTGGGAGATACTGGCTTAATGGGCTAAGCTTCTGTTGTGATGCTGCAGATGTATTCATCTGGTACATGGAAAACCCTTGGTTATTGCTTTCTCTAGTCTACAAGATTAATGTATTCTTCCTGTGGTATAATCAGTTTTCATAGCACATGTTTCTGTGCCTGTTCTCCATTTTTAGGTCTTGCCTACTGAGAGTTTTAGCTGTTGGCAGGAACTCAATTCATCACACAACACACACCACAACATACACAATCATACATAAACCGAGCTGCCCGTCAACACTGGCATCAACCCATGGTTATTCGCATGTGTGAAATCTGAGAAATAGTGCCTCTCCCTTTGTGACACACAAATCTGGGTGCCCATCGCAATTGCATTGCATACGTGATAAAGTATTGCACTCCTCCCAAGAGAGCTAGAGTGCCCTTTGTACCAGCGCCTCCTACGCCCTCCCTCCAAAACAGACCACTTTCATCGTTCCTGGAAAATTCCACTGGGAGAGGGTGCTTTCACCTCCTCTTCACCTTTCTCCGAACCTGACTTCCAGTTCCAGGACCCCAACCTCTCCTCGTTCCCTCCCCATTTCCTGACCCGCCTGTCTCCCTGGACCTATGGTCTGCGGGGCACAGACCTCCTCTGCTTTGTGTTACTGTTTCGAACGGAGTGGCCCTTTACCAACTGGCTGTCCCTGAAGTATCCCAATGCTGAGTTGATGATGTTGTCTCTGGGGCCGATTCACAGAACTAACTTAAGACAAAATCCTAAACTTACTACTTTTGGGATTCACAGAAGGCATTTAGTAGTAGTAAAGTTAGGACTTTGTCTTAAGTTTGACTTAAGACAAACTTAAGACAGACTTAAGACAGACTTAAGACAGACTTAAGACAGACTTGAGACAAAATCCTAACTTAAGTCTGTCTTAAGTCTGTCTTAAGTTTGTCTTAAGTCAAACTTAAGACGAAATCTTAACTTTACTACTACTAAATGCCTTCTGTGAATATCAAAAGTAGTACGTTTAGGATTTTGTCTTAAGTTAGTTCAGTGAATCGGACACTCTGTTTCCACTTTGTGTGTTTACTGTGAAGGGCAGTGTCACCAAATTGAGACCCTGCTTCTGCCAACGTTTGTGCATTAAAAAAAGAAAGGTGTTCTTGGCAGAAAGCAACTGTGTCAAAGGCCTGGGAAATACTTGTTTCTGGGCAAAGCAACACCCAATAAGGCTTTAGGAGGCCTTTCAAAATGTTGTATATTGGGTTGTGAAGTGGCACCGCCAAAAGGAGTAAAGTGTGTTCGGAGGCTGTCAGCAGCCATAGCAGTCCCCCACTAGTGCCCTTGGGGGCTTTTACAATATACAGCACAATGTGTTTCCCAGAGCTGGAGATACATCACCCAAAGAGATGTTTTAATCTTTTAAAACTGTGCCCAAGTTTGTGCTTATTTTATGAAGTCCTGGGGTCCATGGGCCACTGACTTTCTGGGTTCTCTAGGGCTACTATCCAATGTGGGAATGCAAGTTCTTGTAATGCGCTACAACGAGCCTTGGCAACTCAAAACCAAAGCAACGTGTGTCATTGGGTGCATAACATGTTGGCAAAGGTTTGGTGTCCTACAGCACAAGTGAAACCATTTTGCTTTGTAGTGCTTGTTTTCCTCTGAGTCACTTTGTGAGTATGTTTGTTGTTGTGAGCAGATAGTAATTTGTAAAACATGTTTTTCAAACAGCTTACAATATTGAAGTGTAGTTCTTAGAGGCTTATTTCTGATGCTTTTGTAATTTATTTTGGTTGCTTGTTTACAGTGTTTGCAGTTTCTTGATTGGCATGGTAGTGGGAATTACCTTATTTTCACATGACTTGGAAAGTTTTATAGAGCGCGAACAAGATCCTTGCGGATATCAGAGCGCTTTACAGTAATGTAGGCTTTTGCGATGTCTTAATTGCGATTATTAAGGAATTGCAATTAAAAATGGCAAAAGTCTATGCATGTAGGAATCTCTTAAATCTCTTAAAAAATAGTGATTGCCAAACATTCCTTTATTGCGGGGGCGTGGCTACGAGGGCGAAGATGGTGGACGTGGCTTGCTAGAGCTCCCACCAGCCCGCTATAAATCAGTCTACTTATCCTGGCCTCCGGACCCGCATCCCACCTCACACTTGTGGCGGAGGTAGTGGCTGGCGAGGGGTGCCCTCCGGTGTGAGACTCTGGGTTCCCGGATCTTCGGTGGCGGAGATAGCGGCGGCAGCACCCCGGGGCCTACATACAACGTGGACAGCCGGGGCCTCAATTTTAGCGATCCCCGGCCGGGAGCTCCCGGAGTCGGCTGGCTGTGGCAGCGGTGGGGCCCGCGCTCTGGGGTCTCGGCCAGCAGCGGAGCAGTGAGAGAAGGTGCGGCCGTGCCCCACAGTAGAGGTGTGTGTGCAGGCACTACAGGAGCACCGGAGGAGGACTGCGGCCTACACTGAGACTCGATTTTGGCGATCCCCCGTTGCCGACGGTGGAGCGCGAAGGAGGCCTGGGCCGAGCAGCAGCAGGACTGATGGTGGTGCGGCCCCCCGGAGTGAGAGCCTGCTCGCTCTCCGGCCCGGGAGCAGTTGAACTTGCCTGATCTCCTGGCCGGCGGCCCTCCCCCTGTGTTGGATCTCCCAGGAGGTGGTGCCTGCAATCTGGTGTGCAAGCGGATGCTGGCGGCGGTGGCAAGGTGAGCCCACGGTGTGTCTCTGGGGCCCCGAGTGACTGGCTAAGAGGCGGTGGGGCTGGAGCCCGCTGAGAGTGACCCGGCAGACCGCCCTGGGGTGATAGCTAGAGGTGTGGGGGACCCCCTACAGCCTGCGGTGAGTGACTGGCAGTGGACGGTCAGGATTGGAGCCACATGCACCGGGAGGTGTAGCTAGACTGGTACCACGCCGTACTCATCGGTCCACGACCGGAGCTGCGTGCAGGCCTACGGCGTCCCTGAGCTGGAGTGGAAGACTGTGTCGTGGATCCGTACACCCTGGGGCGGTGGAGCCCATAGGGAGCAGCGCCCTGGATCACGCAGGGGCTTGCCCTGAAGAACCCTGCATGTGCCCCCACCCGGTGGCGGACTGAAGCGGTATGCGAGAGGTGTGGGACAGAGGCGGGGAAGGCCATTCTGAACAATCTCTTTGGCGGTTACTGGAGACGCGGGATACCCCGCCGAGAAGACCCGCGACTGTTCCGAGAGCAGAGGCCCCGGAGTGAGCCTGGCCATGACCAGAGGGGGGGGTGCGCCTGCCAAGCAGGGACCCATCGACAAGTTTACGGGACCGAGTGGAGGTCCCGGAGCGTCCGGTGGCCAGGGGTCGGGACCAGACAACGCAGCGCTCATGGCGGCAATTACCCAGTCCAGGGACATGCTGGATGCCAAGATTGGGGCGGTTGGGGCGGTCGTGACCCTATTGCGCCAAGACCTGCGCAACGCGGTAGCACGAATCACAGAGACAGAATCTAGGATCTCGGTTGTGGAGGACGATGTTGGGACCCTGAAGCGGAAAATGGCGGCGATGGAAAACATTCAAAGGGGCCTGGCGCTTCGTGTGGAAGATGCCGAAGGGAGGGCGCGCAGAAACAACCTTCGCTTTGTGGGTTTTCCGGAGGGCTGTGAGAAGGGCAATATGGAACAGTTCTTATCCCAGTGGTTGGAGAGTTGGCTCCCCCCGGATGTCCTGTCCCGCTGTTTCGTGATCGAACGCGCCCATAGGGCCCT
This sequence comes from Lissotriton helveticus, assembly GCF_964261635.1. Classification (NCBI taxonomy): domain Eukaryota; kingdom Metazoa; phylum Chordata; class Amphibia; order Caudata; family Salamandridae; genus Lissotriton; species Lissotriton helveticus. The sequence goes on along the minus strand of NC_136072.1, from coordinate 230,350,312 downwards.
GACACAGAAGCCGCCAGCGGGAGAGAGGCCCAGACCGGTGATTGCTAGACTCCTGAACTTTCACGACAGAGACACTATATTGCGGGAAGCAAGGGTCAAAGACTCCCTTCTCTTTGAAAACCAGAAGATCATGATCTTCCCTGACTACACCAGGCTTGTACAACAACAGCGGCACTCCTTCATAGCCGCCAAGGCGAAACTTCGTGGCCTAAAGATTCAATACTCCTTGCTCTACCCAGCCCGCCTACGGGTGGTCTTTCAATCACGTACTCACTTTTTTGACACACCGGAGGACGTTTTCAAATGGACTGATGAAACGGTGAGTGTCAGGCCACATGCTCAACCTGGTTTGAACCCGGGACACTCGAGGGACCCGTCGCAGGACCGAGGGGACCAGACTGCCCGAATCAAAAGGAATAGAAGGTCTCGATCGCGGAAACGCTCTGCTTCTCGAAGTGGGTCTCCCACTGCTGCGCCTACCGACTCCGATCATTCTGGAAAGGGTCGCTGAGAGACTGTGGGGACATAGGCCCTGCTGCAGATGCCGTGAGCTCCGACTGAGAGGGGCTGTACCGCTGTATTCTACTGTATTGATGATTGACTGCTGCGTATACAGCCACGGCTAGTTTGTTCGTATACCATTGTGTGGGGTTGGGGGGAGGGGTTCGGGGTGCTCCTATATAGGGGCTACTTGCCTCCTACGTTAGTGGGAGTTGTCTAGGGAGGGGGGGTTCCTATTGTTTGCAGGGGTAGTTGGGATCCATTGGTATGGTTGGCCTTGGGCGCTCTGTTTTGGGCCCGAGGTTGCCCATGCCGCGACAGATACTTCAGTGTTCTATGAGGTATAGGGGTGGGGGGCAAGGGGCGAAGGGGGGGTGGGAATGGGGGGGTCTGGTTTGGGACAAGGTGGGTGGGGAGGTTGTTGTTGTTGGGGGGCGCAGGGGTGGATGGGGGGATTGCACATGATTTCTAATGCTTTGCCAATGACTGTGCTGTGTGCTTGGGCGTGGCGCCGGGGGCCCGCTGGGTTCGTTCCATTCGACTATGGCTGACGCGCCGCTTCCAGGGCTCCCCAGAGAGTCCATGCATGTGATATCTTGGAATGTAAGGGGGATGCTCGACAAGATCAAACGAGGGGCGATTTTACGATGGGGGAAGGGGGAGGCTGCGGATGTACTGTTGTTGCAAGAAACACACATGTTATGTTATGTTATGTTATTTTGTGGCTTTTATAGCGCACGGCTACTCAAAAGAGTGTCCCGGCGCTTTATTGACATCCTAAAAGACAAACAAAAGAGAGTAAAAAAAAGGCAGGGTTTAGGGAACATAAGAATCTAAGAAGAGAAAAGCCAAGTTTTCAGGCCCTTTCTAAAGGACAACAGATTTGGGGTGCTACGTAGCGTCATGGGCAAAGAGTTCCAGAGCTGAGGGGCCCGAAGCATGAAAGAGCGGCCTCCCATACGAGCCCTCCTCACCCGAGGGACGATGGCAAGAAACTTCGACTCTGATCTCAGAGATCGGGAAGGACGATAAGGTACAAGCCTCTTCTGCAGGTATTTGACCCCTGTGGAATAGAAGGCCTTATGAGCAAGGGTTAGAGCTTTGAAAGCAATCCGCTGTCGGATAGGCAGCCAATGAAGCGACTGCAACAGACCAGAAACATTGACTCGCCTGTTCAGACCAAAAATGGCGCGTGCCGCCGCATTCTGGACCACCTGCATCCGTTGCAGGAGATATTCGGGCAGGCCCAGATACAAGATGTTAGAGTAGTCCAGTCTTGAACCGATCAGGGCCTGCACCGTAATCCTCCTATGGTCCTCCGAAAGCAGAGGAAAAAACTTCCGAAGCATACGGAGAAGACCAAAGCAGGTGCCAGTGAGGGCAAAGATCTGAGATCTTAAGGTCAGACAGTTATCAATTTTGACCCCCAAATTCCTGGCTAACTGAGACGACTGCTTCGGAGGGGACATATCAGCAGGCCACCATACCTGCCAGTCCGGATTGACAACCGAAGAAGAGTACCTCCGATTTATCTGAGTTGCACTTGAGGCTGTTCAGTTGGAGCCATTTAAAAACAGCCCCAAGGCACTCGCGGATCCTCTCTCCATCAAAATCCTTTCCTTTCCGGCAGGTAAAGAGCAACTGGGTGTCATCCGCGTAGGATACGATCTGGGCCCCGAAAGACTCAGCCAGAGCCGCCAGAGGGGTCATAAAGATGTTAAAAAGAGTCGGGCTCAATACAGAGCCCTGCGGGACTTCGACTCCCTATGGCGGCATCTCAGCAGAGCTAGAGGGGGTGACGGGAACGTGATGGGAACGAAAGTGCTTAGCCTGCAGAGATTTGGCTATCAGCAAGTCTATCATGCCGGATTTTCTAGGGGGTCCAGAGGGGTTGCTGTTTTGGTACATCGCAGATTGGCCTACATCCATGAGAGACAGTGGTCTGACCCACAGGGTCGATACATTTTTATCAAGGGGATGGTGGGTTCTGAACCAGTGGTTTTTGGTAGTATCTATGCCCCTCCTCCATTGCAATGGGCCTTATCTGAGAAGTTGTTTGCGGTGTGGGCGGACATCCCGGAGTCCTTGGCAGTGCTGGGAGGTGATTGGAATGAGGTAATGGATGTGTGTATGGACCGTCGGAGATTGCAGGGGATGCTGACAGCTGCTGCCCCTACCCGGTTGAATGCGATGGTGGAAGGAATGGGCTGGGTGGATGTGTGGCGACATATGCATCCCAAAGTGCGAGAATATACGTATGTTTCGGCGGTGCATGGTTCGTTCTTGCGACTCGACTATATATTTGTGCCCAATGCGTTCCTGAACAGAGTGCGGGAGGCGGGGATCTTACCTAGAGGGTTGTCTGACCGTTCCCCGGTGGCCGTCAGGGTTGGGCTGCATAAGAAACGTCAGCCGTTCCGGTGGAGGATGTCCTCGTGGCACCTTCAGCAGGCCGACTACGTCCAGCACCTGCGGGGTGCGATTGCACATTATTGGCAGGAGAATCTGGTGGAAGATATAGATGCAGTCGTGGTCTGGGAAGCCATGAAGCCCACCATAAGAGGGATAGACATTGCATGGTGTGCGGCGGCCCGTCGACAACGTCGAGAGGCCATCACTGAGGCGGCCGCGCAGGTGGAAACTCTAGAACAGCAGTGCTGGGGAGGGGGGGACGAGGTGGCGGTGAGGTTGCTCCTGCAGGCACAGCAGTCATATGGGTCTGTGTTACTAGACGAGGCTAGACAAGCGTGGCTGGCCACGCGGAGTAGAGTCTATCAGTGGGGGGATAAGTCCAGTACCATGCTCCATAGGTTATGTCAGCATACCCTCCAACCGCTTACGCTACCGGGTCTCACCGATGGGGATGGTGTGGCGATCATGGACCCGGCTGCACTGGCGGCGAGCTTCGCCCACTATTATAGGGAGCAATATGCTCCGCGGGATTACCTATCAGTGGACGCGATTGATAAATTCATTGCGGACTTACCTCCGAAGGCGGTCTCAGATAAAACCAGAACGGCGCTAGATCTTCCCCTGATGGCGGAGGAACTGGGAGACGCGTTGGGACAGCTCAACACAGGGAAGGCGCCTGGGCCAAGCGGCTTCCCGTGTGAATTTTATAAGACATTCCACCTCCAATTGGGGTCCCATTACCGGACCGCACTGGAGGCGGCGCGATCGCAGGGTAAACTGCCAGCTGACTGGCGGCACGCCGAAGTTGTGGTCTTTCAAAAGCCTGGCAGGCCCCCAGACAGGCCGGACTCCTATCGCCCAATCTCCTTACTCAATATCGAGGCTAAGCTGCTGGCTAAGGCCTTGGCGAACCGCCTTCCCCCATACGTGACTGCCCTGGTCCACCCGGACCAGGCTGGTTTCATGCCAAATAGGGCGACGCGGCACAATATCAGGCGGGCGCAGGCGGCGGTTGATGCTGTTGGGGCCACGGGAGAACGGGCGGCCCTACTACTAGCGGATATAGATAGAGCCTTTGATTCGGTCAGTTGGACATACATGTTCGCGCTCCTGCCCCGCCTCAACCTGGGCCCGGTGTTTATCTCCTACATCAAAATGCTCTATACCGATATCACGGCATCTGTACGTGTCTCCGGGGCAGTCTCCGAGAGGTTTCCAATCGGCCGGGGGACCCGACAGGGGTGCCCGCTCTCCCCGTATTTATTTGCACTAGCTATGGAGCCCCTGGCCTCTTGGGTACGCATCGACGCGCAGATGCGGGGCTTTGAGTGGGGTGGAAACCTCACCGACAGAATTGCACTATATGCAGATGATGTCCTCTTCTTCCTTACAGATTTACACAGATTGGGCCCCCGAGTCTTGGAGATAATGCGTATCTTCGGGGAGGTATCAGGCCTTTGTCTAAACCCACGTAAGTCCACCCTGTGGGTGTTGGGTGGCGGGGTAGGGGCGGACCCTTGGGCATCAACGTTGCAGGTGGCGGCCGGGGGATTAAAGTACCTACGAGTGTTCCTCTCCGAGTCCGCGGACGTTGCTTGGGAACGCAACGTGGTACCGGTGTGGGAAAGGGTCCAGACGGATGTTAAAACGTGGTCTCGGATGCCTCTTACTATTTTTGGTAGATCTGTGATCTTCAAAATGGTCGCACTCCCACACATCTTATACCAGTTGCAGAACCACCCCCACCTTATCGCTCCCCAATGGTTTCGGCAGGTTAATTCTGTCTTGAGCCGTTTGCTGTGGGCTGGAGGGGCAGCCAGGGTGGCGCTGCGGACGTGCTTCCTGTCCACGTATTGTGGTGGCCTGGCCACGTCGGACCTATTGTCTTAGTATCAGGCCTCCCACTTGCTGGTATTTAACGAATGGTGGTATGGGGACAGAGGAGACCCGGCATACGCCCTAGAGCGCTCGCTGATGGGTGATAACACGTTACACACGATCCTATACTCGGCCAAGCTACGGCGAAAGCTGCCATGTACCACGCGAGTGGTCTTTGTTATATGGCGACAGGCGCTGCGCCGCATGGGCTGGTGGGGCAGATTAACAGCAGAGACTCCGCTGTGGAAGAACGGGAGGCTCCCCGGGCTGGCCTCGTTGACGGGGTTCGGTGGGTGGGACGCCATCGGGATCTCGTCTCTAGGACATGTAATGACCGGGGTCACCCTCTAATCCTTAAAGGAGCTCAGTACCGAGTTCCAAATGCCCAAGACCCAATTCTTTCGCTATCTACAGTTCCGTCATGCACTAGCGCCTAGCATTGTGGGCTTGGAGTTATTACCGGAATTCAGCCCAGTGGAGGCGAAAGTCTTCATGGGAGACCTCGGCGATAAGAAAGTGTCCCGAATCTATCAGATGCTAGTCACACACTGCTCCTCCTCCCTACTTCCCCTTAAAGATGCCTGGGAGAAAGACGTTGGACCTTTAGATGATGATGATTGGAGGGAGGCACTAGAGTCCCCAAGAGGGACTGCCATAGCGATACGACTCAGGCTCATCCAGTTCAAATACTTACACAGGGCCTATTACACCCGGGAACGGTTGTGGAAGGCGGGCCTGATTCTGTCTCCGGAGTGCCTGCGCTGTGGAGTTGAGAGGGGTACGCTGCTGCACACTGTGTGGTCTTGTGCTGGCCTGACCAGATTCTGGAGTGGTGTATGGAGTTGTTTGTCATAGGTATTGGGGTAGGATCTTCCCCGCACCCCCAGATTAGGGCTCCTCCATGTATTGGAAGGTGTAGGAGGAAATATATACAAGTGCCATCTATTGTTACCGGGTCTGGTCGTTGCAAAAAGGGACCTGGCATGAGCATGGAAGGGAGTGCGAGCCCCCCCACTGTGTACATGGAAGGCTGGCCTGGACTACTTTATGGGGCTGGAGCGCCCGGTGTTTGAGGCCAGAGGATGCCCCCGTAAGCACTATAAAATCTGGAAAAGGTGGGCGGAGTATAGGGGGTTGCCTCAGGACCCTCCGGCAGAACAGGAGGAGGGACTACAGGTGGAGGAGGACCCTCGGGCCTAGGGCGGTGCGCCATACCGGGCACACTACGACCAAGTGCTGAAGGCTTAATGTGATCACGTGCATGGGGTTAGGGAGGGATAAGGGGTGGGTAGACGGCAGTTGGGTGATTGGGATAAGGGGGTGGAGGTGGGGGGGGGGCTCTTATTTTCCTCTTTTCATTGATTGGGCTATGCAATAATACTGAAACGTGTCAAGATATTTGGTGGTGATCTCCTGATTGTGGAGAGCCGCATATATGCTTTTACCTGATCAATCAATAAAATTTGTTGTGAAAAAAAACATTCCTTTATTGCGACTCGTAAATTGTGAGTGGAAATTAAGGAATGGCTTCCCATTCATTCCTGTGGGCCTACAGGTCCATAGGAATGAATGGGAAATTGCATGCGCAATTTGCGAGTACCCAACAGGTACTCGCAAATTGCAATGCAATTTCAAGGGTGCAAGGGTGTCAAAAGGACATCCTGTTGCACCCTGAAATTGATATGTGCAACCATGTTACGCAAACACATGTCCCAAGGGGATGTTTGTGTGTAACAAGGGACTTTGAAAAATGCACTTTAGTGCTTTTTTCAAAGAAATCTCAATTTATCACAATTTTTGCATCCCAAATGCAAAAATACCGTTCGCAAAGGGGCAGATTCTGAGAATCTGCCCGTTTGCGACCGGTTTTTGCCTTGATGCATCTAGCCCTTAGTTTCTCATTCTTATTGTTAAAAAATGTGTGATCAGCATTGTGGGCTTTGTTTGTTTGATTTGATATTTGTTTTCTGTGTGCAATCACAGTGGTTTTTGAAACTATGGCCCTGACTTCTAGTAATGTTATTGTATGTTGATTTGTGCAGCGTGCTAATCACTTGTGAGTGTATCCAGGCACTTGAGCAGGTGTGTGGGCACTTGGATCCGCAGAGTTAGTTGAAGAGCCAGGTCTTTAGCTTCTTCAGTTGAGTCTGATGTGTTGAGTGAGGTCCTTTCAGATTTTGGGTGTGATGTAGGTGTAGGTGCTTTATGAATAAGCAGGCAGTGGCGCTCACTGAGGTGTGGTTGCTATATGGGAGTTTGAGGATATGTCTAGATGCTGCGTTCTGGATGATCTGGAGTTATGTGGGAGTTGTTTGGAGGTCCCATCGTAGAGTGTGTTGCTGTGGTCAAGTCTACTTGTGATGATCTTGTATGATAGTATGTCTGGTGTTCTGGGGCAGCCATATGAAGATTTTCCTTAGGATGCATAGGATGTGGAAGCAGGGACAGCTAACTGTGCTGACTTGTGCTGTCATGTTGAGTTTATTGTTCACAATGACTCCCACATTTCTGGCATGGTCAGTGGGTTTTAGTCGTGGTCCTAGCTCTGTCAGCCCCCAGGTAGAGTCTCAGTGAGAGTTCTTGTTTCCAAAGGCTATCAATTCTGTCTGGCTGGAGTTGTGTTTCAGGCAGTTGGTTCTCATACATTCTGTTACATTGATCATATATTGATGTAGTTGGTTCTGGTGATGGTTCTCTTGTTGGTCAGAGATAGGATTAGTTGGGTGTTGTTGGCTTAGGATATAATGGTTATGCCTTGGGATCTGATGATATTAGCAAGCGGAATCGGGCAGATGTTGGACAAAGTGGAACTGAGAGATGAGCCCTGAGGAACTCCACAGATCATGTTATTGGATTATGATGTATAGGGTGGTAGTCATACTCTCTGTGTTCTTCACAGGAGGAAGGCGCCTATCCAGTTCAGGGTCAATCCTTGGATGCCGATGTTATGGAGATTTCTGATCAGTGTGTCATGAGAGACCATATCGAAGGATGTGGATAGGTCGAACAGGATGAGGGCTGTTGTCTCTCCTCAGTCCAGTATGGTTCGTATGTTGTGTGTGGCTGCGATGAGTGCAGTCTCAGTGCTATAGCTACTTCTGAATCCTGATTGGGTGTGGTCCAGAAGGTGGTGTAATTTGATGTGGTGAGTTGTTTATTGATGGCCTCCTCCTTCCCTTTGGGTGGGTAGGGGAGCAGTGAAGTAGGACAGAAGGTGCTCAGCTCCTTTTGGTTGGCCAATCATTTTGAGGAGGGCATTGACTGCTGCATGTTTCCAGTCTTTCGGAAATGTAGCGGATCTGATGGAGATGTTGATGATGGGGGTGAGGGTGTTGCTGATCGCTGATACTCTCATGTTGTATATGTGGTAGGGGCATGGATCTATTGGGGCCCTGGAATGGACCATCTTCATAATCGCTGCTGTTTCTTCTCTGGTAAGTGTTTTGCATTCTGTCAATAGTCCTTGGTTGGAGGTGGAAAGGTTGGCGATGAGGTCTCTGGGTCTAGCTGCTGTTCGAAGTTACTGTACATATTTTCTATTTTGCTTTGACAATGGAGAAGATATTCTATCAGTTGTTGGAGCCTTTCTCAATGCATTCAGCTAGTGCACTTTTTTTGGTGTTTCTAAGTTTCTGGTGGTAGCATCTGAGTGTGGCCTTGTTTGTGGTTCTGGCGGTGGTCACATGGTTGGTTCTCCATTTCCTTCCTAGCTGTTTGCAGTGATGTTTAGATTCTCGGAGGTCATCTGTGTACCAGCTGGCTTGTTTGTTGGCGCTTCTTTGTCATTTGGTTTTGATGGGCGTAAGGGAGTCTGCACAGTTTTTTATCCATTCGTTGAAGTTGGTGATGTCCTCCTTGAGGTTGTTGGTGATGTTGGGTTGGTCCATGTTGAGGCCGTTGAGCTAGTCTGCTTCTGACTTTTTCCCAGTTGCAGCTTGGTAGACTGATGTTAGTGGGTGCGTCGACTTGTGGTGATTTGGAAGTAAATGATAGAGTGGTCTGTACAGGTGAGCGGTAAGGTGATGTTGTATATGATTCTTTCGTGGGTGACAATGATTGGGTCCAGTGTGTGTCCTGCAATGTGTGTTGGGTCTGTCGTAAGCTGGGTGAGTCCTATGTTGTCAAGGCTTTCTAAGAGGGCAGTGGAGATGAGTAATATGCTGTTCCTGAAGTTGATGGTGAAGGGGACGATGAAGTCAGTAATGAGGATGCTGAAGTTGGCTTGCAGTCCAGGTGGTCAGTAAGCGAGGGCTCCAATTAGGGTGAAACATTCTTTGATTTGCAGTTTGGAGTGCATGTGTTCCATGAAGAGGGTGTTGTTCTATGTGTATGTAGAGCATTTGATGGTGTCCTTGTGGATGATGGCGAGTCCTCCTCATGGCTTGTGAAGGCAGTCCTGTCATGCGATCTTGTGCCCCATTTGGATAAGCAATGTTGGGTGTTGACTTTGGGTTGAGCCAAGTATCCCTGGAGGAAAAGGAGGTCTGGTGTGTTGTTGCTGAGATTCCAGGGGGGTGGTAACATAAAATCCTCTAATTTCTGGAGGTTGTGCTAAATCTGAAGGACAATTCACTAAAGGGATTTCCTCCTCCACACTAATGATGGGGATAATTCAACTGGTAGGCTTGCCTTCAAATCTACCATCTCCCTGAAAAGCAAAAATTATTTCTTCATTAGCCAAACCTAAATCAGGGCTTACGTCTCACCCAGAACCTCTGTAATCTTAATTTTGTTGATTGACTCTTTTCCTGAAAGAGCCCATTATGCCCAGGCCATTGAAAACCATTTAGAAGGTAATGTAATGGAAATATTAAACCATCCAAGTCACATAAAGGGCTTGAAAATAGAACAGTGATTGAATGTGCTGCTGCTGTGGTGGCAAAACACCTCTTCCACCCCTGTGGAGGTGGCGTGCCCCATTTAAACTGTGTTACAGTGACACTGATTGCTTTCCCCAGAAGCAGTCTGTAGTGATTGAGTCAGGTACAAGTGATGAGTTTCAGGTAGCTTTATTCAAGATGGTACAGGAGACACCACCAGGAGTAGCCAGCATGCTGCTCAGCCCAGTCAACTGTGTCTATTTGACCCACAACATTCTATAACATGTCATCACAGTAAGATTCTACAGGCAGGACATGAATAGCATTGAACTCAGGATATAACACAGCCGTTACATGATTTATGAGAGCATCCTCAGAGGGCCTGAGAACAGGTCCACCATGCCTTGCTAGAAGTGTAGAACTGAAGTAAAAGAATATGTTGGTACTGAAAATGTACCCCCACACTGTGTGCATTTCTTGTGTCCAATTTCAAGTGTCACTAATGTGCTAGGAGTTTTTACAACACTCTGTAGACAGGTACATAGAGGTGGCACCACCAAAACTGGTGACTGTCTGGCCAGCCTAAAGCAGGCAGGCCTGATGTCATTTCCAGTGGCGCCACAACCGCCACCAATGTCACAACCGCCTGATAGAGTTTTTTAAGAGTACAGTTTGCGGTGGTTCAGCCATCTCTAAGGCCTCCTACCCTGCCTATTTTATAGCTGCAGGTAACGCAGGTGAAGGCAGATGGGACTTCTATGGTTTTTGACAGAAGTTCTGTCCGTTTTCTCCTTTAATAATACATCCATTACTTGGCCCAGCATCTCAGAAGTGCAGTTCTTTCCCAGTAATTGACGGCAGTCTTTCCTATTGATTGAGCTAAAAATAATATGTTAAAAGCAAAATGCTATTTGCCACTAGTGGGTGCTGATATTTAAAATAGACAGGAATAAAGTGGGAATAACTTCTTCCTTTCTAAACAAAGTACTTGCAAACTGGAAAATTATAATTTGCTACTACTTGTTAATAGGGCTTGGTATTAATTTATTATTCCTTTTAAACTGGTTTAAAGTTAAATTGTTTCTTGAGCAGAACTTTGCTAAGGGCTGTTGATGTATCTTTTCCCCCCAAACACTTTCAGAAGAATTCAGACACATGGCTTTGTTTAAGCTGTGAACGACATAATGGAAAACGAATTAAGTGTACAGGGATTATCAAGGAAAACATATCTAAATCGTTGCCTTCCAAGAAACGCAGCTGCTTAATAATAATAAAAAAAATGTAGTACTTCAGAAAGTAGTAGGATGTACAGAGTTTTATAAAAAAAAAAACATCCTCTCACGGAACATCATTTTTTCTAGGGGAAATTGAGCAATGCCTCAGGCCAGAAAAACATTGATAAATAATGAGTCATGCCATAAAAACTAGGTAAAGTTGAAAGACGAATAAAATTGATTTGAAAAAAGCAACAATGTACATGTGGCTGCATGTTGGACACTTTGAGTCAGATTTATCACGGCTTTGAACCTGTGCAGCATCATAAAAATTGCAGCAAACTGGAGCAAATGCTTGAATTGGGATTTACTTTCCAGCCCAAATCCTGATTTGCATGAAAGTAGCCCTAAAGTAACACCCAGTAGTACTTTGCACTACTTTGCGTCAAGGAGGCATCCTATGGCTGTCCATTGACATTCCATGCAACCACCCATGGTTTTTGACGCAAAGTCTTATCTACTAAAATATTAGACATGGTTTACGCTAGTAATTTATGCCGCCTAGAGGCAAGTGAGATAGTGAAGAAAGTTTTCTTTTCTTCAGACATTTTCAAATTTGCATGTGTACTATAATGTACAGCAAATATGAAAAAGCTTTAAACTATGTCTAAGCATAGTGTTTGCCTGGACAAAAAAACATGTGCTAGCCATCCCACACTTACACAGATATACACACACAAACACACACACACACACACACACACGCACACACACACACACTTGCACTATGGTGGAACAATATTCGCTTGGTGCAGGCTGGCAAAAGTGCTGCAGCGCAGAGGGGGAGAGAAAGAGTCGTATTTTAGTAGATACGGCGTATAGTGCTGTTCTGTGCGCGACTCTTATCACAACACAGCAGCCCTTTAATAAATATGGCCCTATGTTATCCCCCATGTGAGTGCTACAGAATATTCAATAGTGCTCATGCTGTGACAGAACAATCAGTCCGAGGGGGCTTTGCGATGAAGAAGCCTACAATGTAGGTGGAAGGTGTAGCAGGCTGGTTTTGTGTATGTGTCCTATTGCACTGTAGTTTGTCTCTCACCAGTGTTTAACAGGCACTGAACAAGCAGAGGTTAATGGTCAGCTATCAGTCTCAGAGGTAACATGCTGTCTAGAAGCACAACATGAGCTGTGCTGTGAAGAAAATACACCGATGTTTGTAGTGAAAAGAGCAAGCACTCTGTATCTTGGTTACAGTGATTGGGAAGTGTGCTCCCTTGGTTCGAATTTAACCCAAGACAAGAGAGTTGTTAAGAGGAACAGTTGGTGTAAAAAATAAATAGACAACATTCTGAACAAATAAACCCCAAATATAGTGGCCATCTTGTAGTGATGAAGCCAAGCGCAGGTTAGTGGTCAGCTCTCAGTCTGAGAGGTAACATGCTGTCTAGAAGCACAACATGAGCGGCGCTGTGAAGAAAATACACCTATGTTTGTAGTGAAAAGAGCAAGCACTCTGTACCTTGGTTACAGTGATTGAGAAGTGTGCTCCCTTGGTTCGAATTTAACCTAAGACAAGAGAGTTGTTAAGAGGGACAGTTGGTGTAAAAGATAAATTGTCAACATTCTGAACAAATAAACCCCAAATATAGTGGCCATCTTGTAGTGATGAAGCGCCATTGAAATAACAAAAATCTGTCAAGTACAAACAATATTTGGACTCATATCTGCATTTTATAATCTTATTTCCAATGCTGGAATGCCATTTGTCACCTTAGCACAGTTTTAAAATTGTATTGGATTCAATCAGCTGGAGGGTGGTGCAAACAGTTTGCACTCCGTAGAGGTCTAGCTAAAATCGTAGCTTAAATTGTATCACTCTCAAAGTATGTGTCTCTTATGCAGAGATAAGCATTTCACAAGTCACTATAAAGGTGGTGAGTAAGGGGAATAGATAGGAAAAAAGAGGGAGGTGGATACAAAAGGTAGAGAAGAAGGAGAGAAGGATTTGGAGAGGGAGAAACGCACCCCAACTCCCCACAGCCAAAACTACTAGCAATCTCAGACGCTGCTGGAACACAATAATGGAACCAGATTGGAACAAAAAAAAAACCTCTGTACCCACCAATCAAACCTCATCGGGACCTGCACTGTGACATTAAAGCCTTCAACAACTCTATCACAAAATGTGCGGACACCCTAGCCCCCCAAGGTCGTCAGACAATCAAGAACTAACACATGAGCCAGCTGGTGCACCGAAAACCCTAAAATCTCCAAACTCCACTGCAAACAGCTGGGTAGAAGATGAAGAACCAGCCGGGATACCATCGCAAGAAACTTATACAAATCTGCACTCAGAAAATATCATACCCAAATCATCAAGGCTAGACTGGAAACCAGCTCCAATAACTGCAAAGTGCTCTTCAACATCATCAAAAAGAATTCTCCATTCCCCCAGCCTCCACCAGCTCCATCACCCCATTGCAAGACCTCTGTGACATCCTCTCTAAATACTTTCAAAACAAAATCTCAAGATCTACAGCAACTTCGATCCCCAAAGTATTGACACAAGACCTCATCAACCAGCTGGCCACTGCCACTAGACCTGACCACCAGATCACATACTGGAAACTCCTCACCCCAGACGACCCCGCCAAAATCATGAGAGCAATCCTCTCAGGGGCCCCCACTGACCCCGACACCCCCCCGCCCCATATTTACAACCTAGGATGAACTCTGATTAGATCCCACCTCACCACCATCATAAATAACTCCACCAAGAGCTGAACCTTCCTGGACAACTGGAAATCTGAAGAAATCACAGCTGTCTTTAAAATACCTACAACAAACCCAAAAAGGGCTCAACAACTACAGACCCATCTCACTCCTGCCTTTCCCATCCAAAGTCATGGAGAAAGCTATCAACACACAACTCCACAATCATCTTGAACAACACTAACTCCTAGACATCTCACAGTCTGGATTTCACAGCAACCAAAGCTCGGAAACCACCCTCATCACAGCAACTGAAGACATCCAGAGTATCATGGGTAAAGGAAAAACTGCAACGCTCATACTACTCGACCTCTCTGAGGCCTTCGATACTGCTCCCACAGGACCTTCACCACAAGACTCCACAACTCCGGAGTAGACGGGCCTGCCCTGAGATAGCTAGCCTCTTTTCTGTCCGACAGAACCCAGCTATTCCGTTTCCCACCCTACACTTACAAACCCAAGAACCTCATCTGTAGAGTCCCTCCAGGACCATTACGGAGTCCCACCCTCTTCAAAATCTACATGGCACCTCTTGCTCACGTCTAAGATCCGACATAATCAACATTGTCTCCTACGCAGATGGCACTCAGCTCATCCTCTCCTTCACAGACAACAACCACACCACCAGAACCAACTTCTCCACCTGCATGTCAAACGTAGAGAACTGGATGAAACAGAACTCCCTAAAACTCAACACTTATAAAACAAAAGTCCTGATCTTCGGGAACAAGAGCTCTCCGTGGGACTCCTCATGGCGGCCAACCAATCTGGGGCCCACACCCACTCCCACTGACCACGCTAAAAACCTCAGCATCATCTTGGACAAGAGACTCACAATGGTCAAACAGGTGAAGGTCAACTTCCCCTGTTCCTTCACCCTATGTATGCTCCAGTATAGAGTCATAATATCGATGTTTAAATATCGATATGCCATAATATTAATGTTTAAATATCGATGTGACACAATATCGACTTGCAAGAATATTGTCGACTAGAATATCGACATGCTGGTAAGAAATATCGTTTTTGTTATTATCGATTTAGTAATATTGTTAGTCAAAATATTGTTGTTAATAATATCGAAATTAATTTTAGTGTTCTGTATTTTAGTATATGTGTTAAAAGTATAGTTTATTTTTCTAATGTATGTTTGACATTTTTAGAAGTAATTAATTTTATGTTAAGTATTTTTGGGGTATTTTAGTTCCGTAGTGGGTTGTGGGTTTATAGGGGAATAGGGTGGGAAGTGATTTAATTATAAGATATTTATTAATAATTTTTAGATGTTATTAGTTTTATAAAAAAATTAACATTGCGTTTTAGTTCCGTAGCGGGTTGTGGGTTTAGAGGGAATGGGGTGGGAAGTAATTTAATTATAATTAATTAATTAATAATTTGAATTAATGTCTATTTTTGTATTTAATAATTTATGTTGTTAATTGTGTTAATTACTTTGTTATAAATGAGTTAATACTTGGTTAATAATTATTAATTATTAATTGGTAAATATGTTAATGATGTCATTTGTTTAGGAGCAGGTTGTTCGTTTATAGGGGAGTAGGGTGGGAAGTAATTTAATTATATTTAATTAATTAATAATGTTTTTAATTAATATGTATGTAATTAATAATTTATATTGTTAATTATGTTAATTAATTGGGTACCAATTAGTTATTAATTGGTTATTAAGTATTAATTGGTAAATATGTTACCTGTGTAATTTTTTTAGGAGCAGGTTGCGGTTTTATATGGGAGTAGGGTAGCAAGTAATTTGATTATAATTAATGAATTATTAATTTCATTAATGATTATTTAAGTAGTTGATATTTTATATATTTAAGTGTGTTAAAAAAGTTATTATTTAGTTATTAGTTGGATATTAATTAATAATTAATTGGTAAATATGTTAATTGTGTGTGTTTTAGGAGTGGGTTGTGGGTTGATAGGGGAGTAGGGTGGGAAGTGATATAATTTTAATAAAATTGTTATTTTTTTTATATAATATTTATTTAAAGTTATTTTATGGTGTTAATTGTGTGATAACATTTATTTTTGATGGTTTTTAAATTGCTTGTAAATTGTTATTAATTAATTAATTAATTAATTGTTAAATAATGTTGTTAATTGTGTATTATTTTACAATATTGGTGGTGTTGTTTATACGGGAATATGGTGGGAGGTAAATTATTTTTGACTAATTGATTATTTCTTAATTAATGTTAATTATTTTGCAGGAGTGGGGATTCTTAATTATTCCCCTCCGCTATCTAACACTTTTCCTACTGTTGCATTTGCTGGAGTGGGAATAGTAAATTATTCGCCTACGCTATCCAGCACTTTCCCTACTGTTACAATTGGTGGAGTGGGAATAGTACATTTTTCCCACCCGCTATCCAACACTTACTCTACTGTTGCACTCACTGGAGTGGGAATAGGAATTTTTACCCACCCGCTATCCAACACTTTCCCTACTGTTTTATTTGCTGGAGTGGGAATAGTTATTTTTACCCACCCGCTATCCAACGCTTTCCCTACTGTTGCACTCACTTGAGTAGGAATAGTCAATTTTACCCCTCCACTATCCAACACTTTCCCTACTGTTACACTTGTTGGAGTGGGAATATTGATTTACACCTCTCCGTTATCCAACACTTACTCTACTGTTGCACTCACTGGAGTGGGAATAGTAATGTTTACCCACTCGCTATCCAACATTTTCCCTACTGTTGCATTTGCTGGAGTGGGAATAGTAATTTTTACCCACCCGCTATCCAGCACTTTCCCTACTGTTGCACTCACTGGAGTGGGAATAGTAATATTTACCCACCCGCTTTCCAACAATTTTCCTACTGTTGCATTTGCTGGAGTGGGAATAGTCATTTTTACCCACCCACTATCCAACACTTTCCCCACTGGTGGACTCACTGGAGTGGGAATAGTAATTTTTACCCTCCCACTATCCAACACTTTCCCTATTGTTGCAATTACTGGAGAGGGAATAGTAATTTTAACTCCTCGGCCAGCTAGCACTTTCCCTACTGCTACACTCTGTAGAGTGGGAATAGTAAATTATTCCCCTCCGCTATACAGCCCTTTCCCTACTGTTGCAGTTGCAGGAGTGGGAATAGTAATTTTTATCTACGCGCTATCCAACACTTTCCCTACTGTTGCACTCACTGGAGTGGAAGTAGTAATTTTTACCCACCCGCTATCCAACACTTTCCCTACCGTTGCATTTGCTGGAGTGGGAATAGTAATTTTTACCCACCTGTTATCCAACACTTTCCCTGCTGGTGCACTCACTGGAGTGGGAATAGTAATTTTTACCCTCCCCCTATCCAACACTCTCCCTGCTGTTGCAATCACTGGAGTGGGAATAGTAATTTTAAACCCTCTGCTATCCAACACTTTCCCTACTGTTACACACCAGGGAGTGGGAATAGTAAATTATTCCCCTCCGCTATACAACACTTTGCCTACTGTTGCACTTGCTGGAGGGGAAATAGTAAATTATTCCCCTCCGCTATCTAACACTTTCTCTACTGTTGCACTCTCTTTTTCCCTACTGTTATAGTTAACGTAGTGTAAAATATTTTTTTACAATTAAATATGTATTTTAAAATTTTAATTTATTATATATATATATTAAATTTTTATATTTATATTACAGGTTGATGTATATATATGTATTTATAATATGTATTCTTTACTAACATTTTATTATTAAATTAAATAATTATTTATTAATATTAAGTTAATATATATATATTTTTAAATATGTTTGTTTAATTTCTTTTATATTACATTTATTATTTATCATTTTTAACTTATTAAATAATTCTAACTATGTTTTTATCAATTATATTTATAATTTTATTATTTTTAAGACATTTAAAAAAACGATATTTTAAACAACGATTTTTTGGTTTCGGTATTTTTGTACTTACCTTTGTAGAGATAAAATGTCTATATTCTGTCCATTGATATTCTGTACTCGATATTCTTGTAGGTCGATATTCGGTTCGTCGATATTCTGTCAGTGATCCGTATGCTTCACAAATTCAAATGGCTCGCCCCCTGACATCAGACGCACAGTCACCTAGGCCCTCATCAGCAGCAGACTAGACTATGTCAATGCACTGTACACCGGCATCATGAATCAAGTCATACAAAGACTCCAAATTTCCCAGAAAGCCGCTGCCAGACTCATCCTCTACAACCCCTTCAGTCCACACATTACACCCAACATGGGAGAACTATACTGGTTATCAATTCAGAAGCTCTGCCAATTCAAAATGTATGCAAAGCCCATCCACAATGCCAGACCTGCCTATCTCAAGAACCAACTCAACTTCTACCAACCCACAAGGCAACTACGCTCCGTCACACTCAACGCCTCACTCTGCATCTGCAGAAGCAAATCGGGAGGATGCTGTTTCTCCTACATCGCTGCCAGATCATGGAATGACCTTCCACATCACACCAGGACCTCCATATCGAGTTCTGCAAAAAACTAAAGACCTGGCAGTTCAGCTAGGAGCCCAGTCAGCCTACTCATCTACTCCAGCACCTCGATAGCTCTCGGGGGATAAGCACGCTTTACAAATCCACCTAACATAACATAGCAAAAAAAGTGAAATAGTCTTAAAAATGAAGCCCAACAAGTAGCCTGACCCAAAATGGATGCACTCCAAAATTTCAGAAGATTTTGACTTTGTTATTGACTTCGGGGCAGCCTTCTTGAGATAAGGCTATCCCAGTGTACAAAGGGACAACACAATAGAGCAGCTATCTTAAAGGCAGACTTGCGCATGCGTTATAACTAAAACATATGTGAAACACACAAAAAATTATTACCTTATTTATACAGTGCATGTATGAGATAGATAATCGAATGTTTTGATGTGAAATAGTACCAAGTCAATGTAAGCAGTCGTAGAAGGAGAAACACTACATTAAACAACCAGTAGCACAGGGCAAGAGAGTAATGCTCCTCTGGGACACAGCCAAAATCCGCTCCATATATTTATTAATGAATTGTTTACAATACATCTTGCAGATGGCTGCACTGTCAAGCCAGACCTAAAAATGTTTGGGCAAATGTTACATTGCCCAGCTTGCCCACGTCGCTTTTCCCTGCTCCTGCTCATGAGTTATTTACATGTTTTTGTTTAGCTAGCGCAAAATCAAAACTGTATCTGTGCTCATTCAAGGCCCACATCTCAGAAAATGGCTGATAAAGTCATGGATAGGACAAAACAGGGAAAGGAGACAATTATGAGAGACTAAAAGATTTTGACCCCACAGGCACACAGAGACTTAGGGGCCGATTACGATGGCGGTGAATCTGTGACCGCCGGGACGGCGGGCCTCACCACTGGCCCTGCGGTCGCGGATTCACTGCCATCACCCTTAAAAGGTGGAAAGGGAAAAGGTACCGCGGCGGACGGAAAGACCGTCCAACGTGGTCCCGCAAGGCGAGCCTGTTCCGCCTGCCTTGCTGGACTAGGTACAGGGGTTAATGGAGGTGGTACCATGCAGGCACCGCCATGGGTATTTGGATGCCTGTATTTTGCGGCACTGTTTCTGCCGCAAAAAGACCTTCGGGGGCCCGTTACGGGCCCCCAGGAGGGTGGGGGGGTGCTACCACCCTACATTTGCATGTACAAGGTGGCAGGCACCGCACGGTGCCGGACACGTGTACATTCTAATGTAAAACATGTATTTTTACATTGTGGCAGGTGCTGCCACCCGCCACAATGTTAACATACAGGGTGCGCCCGCGAATGTGGCGGGCGCATCCTAATTTGTTTTGCTGGACCACCGCACCTATGGCGGGTGGTCCCTTTTGCTCCGCCCGCCATCGTAATCGCCCCCTTAGCTATTGCTTATGATAGGTGTATTACTGTCTAGACTGAAGACTGAGTGGCTGATTTGGCTAATTTAAGTCATAATATACATTAATTTGTTGGAACTGAGAGCATTAATGCTACAGGCATCTTGAAAACACTTTATACTATCTATGATACTAACCTACTATTGCTTCAAGTTCAGATGTTTTGGTTAGATTGTGATATCTAACATTAAAGACTGGCGAACTAATGCCCTGGATTCAAGTGAATAAATAGTAAAAGATAATTATGTTTCCATTAACTGTAATATCTGAAAACCCTGGCGCAATGTTGATACAGTAGACCACAACTTCTAAACCTGAAGGGACATTTTGAGAACATAGATTAATATTATTCTGTTCGAAATGGAGTTTCTGGTTGGCTAGGGAATTCACCTAAGCCAGACAGAACCCACCACTCTAGTCAGGGCAAGTAAGTTACACACCAAAGATGACCTGTGCACCCCCCGGTAGCTTGGCACATAGCAGGTAGGCTTATCCCCAGAGGCAATGTGTTAAGCAATTGCGCAAGACACATGCACCGGTGAAACAATGAATACACCACAAAAGAGACAACACACAGTATTAGATAAAAATATTCTTTGTATTATGCATAAAAGCACATTAGACCCTGTGTCATGATGTCATCTAGATCATAAAATCACTTTGCACGGGTCATAACATCACATTTGGTCCACTGAGGCAAATACTCGGAACTTGCACATCATAACATCATAATTAGGGCAATAAGAAATACTGGGAACTTGCCCATATGAGGAAAACATCAAGGCATGACATCCTTTCTAATTGTACTGCAGAAAACACTGCAATCCCCATCTTGCACTGATGCATGACATTACCTAAATCTTGTAGCAAGTAAGGTTAGCACAACGCATTTCTAAATATGCTGGCTGTACACATTGGACATCAACTGTCCCACCGTAAAGTCAGGACACCAAAGTATTTTGCACCTCTATTTGGAGGTATACGGTAATTTCACTCCACATGTTGGTGCCAGGGCCTCCTGTCTACCTATGACATTAAATGGGTAGTGTATGGTCCCAAACTGGATCAGGACCTCCACAACTGGTTTACCCCGTCCGGCCAATGTGAATTCCAGTGCCCCCCCCACCAACCCCCAAAGGTATGTGCAGTCACGGTGGGAAAAGGGCAGAACTGACCACCTCCTTGGCGGGGCGACCTCTCTGGGTCCCCACTCCTGGAATCCAAAGCTTTGCCCCCAACAGTGTGGAGCGCATGCACCACCTCTGGGACCGCCCGGGTCCGATACTGAGGGCCTACGGGGAAATATGCGCTCCACTGCACGGAGGCGCTAGGTTGCCTATGGGTGCAAAGATGTCCTTAGGAGCATGTAGGTTACAACCCCCTTCACCAAAGGGGGGCATAAGAGGAAATCCTGCCACTGCCTGCTAGGAGTGGTAATGGAACGTCTGCAATGCGCTCCCTTCCTTCGGGTACAGAGGTCCTCTCAGGACTGTTCACAGCGCCTCAGGGCATAAAGAGCAGGCAACTCCCCAGCTGATTAGCTCGCGGCAAGAAGGCTTCCAGAGCGGGAGTGTTGTTGGCGTCCAGGAGCACTCCCCGCACTCAAGGCCGCAAGTAAAACTCTTCGCCAAAAGCCAGTCCTCTGCGGGGCACTGTCCACACGCTTCTCCTTCTGGAAGCCAATGTAATAGTGAAGCAGTGAGTGGACACCACCCTATCCCTGGAGAACACTGGGGCAGAGAATCGGGCACAGGCAGGCCAGCACACAGGGCCTCTTGGCAGAGTGGCAGTCCCCTCAGCTACCCAGCAGGCAGCAGGTTAGCTCCAAACTGCAGGTCAATCTTGCACACACCAGTCCTCTGATTGCAAGGCCCCCACATTGTCTCTGCCACTCTGGGTACAACCAGCAGCCCCTCTTGGCAGGGCAAATGTCAGCAGGCATCAGGGCAGCACCACAAAGCAGGGCAGCAGTGCCTAGGAGCAGTCTGTCATAGCAAAGGGGCAATCCTTTCAGCGCAGCAGCCTTCACTCCAGCAGAGCTTCTTGCAGGTCCAGTAGTGTACTCCAAAAGAGCTAAACAAATTTGGGGTCAGAGCGCCTGATTACTGGATTCTAGAAGGGGGGAGATGGTTCTGGCAAGATCTGGTCCGTCCCAGGAGTTTCCCTCCACCTTACACTGGCTCCAGACATAAGTAGTGGGTAAAACACAACCTATACAAATATATGGTGTCAACGCCCTCAATTTCCCAGTCCAGGAAAGCCATTCAAAATGCAGATGTAACCCTGTTACACCCAGCCCTAACTGTGTGATGGCTGTCTGGAAAGTATGCACAAGCTGAGCTGCCACTCTGCCCTAGATATGGATTGGAGTTAGGCTGCAAATCACATATGAGTTATGAGCACAGAGAAATGCACACTTTCTAAAAGTGGCATTTCTAAAATAGTAATAAAAAATCCACCAACACCAGTAAGCGTGATTTTTCACCACTATTCCAAACATACCAAACATGGCAGCGCTACTCCTTTCAGATCAGAAATTACCACTAAAAGATATATCAGGGAATTCCCAATACAAAGCTGTGAGAGGAACAGGCCTCACACCAATGATAAATCAAATAGGCTGTTTGTCACTACCAGGATATGCCACACAGCTAAGGCACATGTCCTACCTTTTACCTACACAGCACCCTGCCCATAGGGCTAGCTAGGGCCTACCTTAGGGGTGACTTATATGTAGTAAAAGGAGAGTTGCAGACGGGGTAACCCTTTTAAATGACACGTCACTGCAAAAGTAAACTACACAGGCAGGCCCTCCAGTGGCAGAGGCCTGAGACAGTTTGAAAGGCTACTTCTGTGTGTGGCAAAAGTAGTGCTGCAGGCCCCCTAGTAGCATTTAACTTACAGGCCCTGGATATATGGGATACAACTGTACAAGGGACTTACATATACATTTAATATGCCAAACAGATGTACACCAATCTTACCAAGTTTACAAGAGAGATCATATGCACTTTAGCACTGAAAAAAAAAGTTTGTGGATAACCCTGCAAAATGGGCCGGGTCCAACATGTTCCCTTCCTGATAAGGAGGCATCGTCAGGTTACTCCATTCTGATACCTGCTAAGCCTCCTGTTTACTAGCATTGTGTTGGGGTTATTCTTGACTCATTATATACTGTTGTTTCACCGCAAAACCAAACAAACAAATACATTCAGAAAAATATGAAGCCATTCTGACCTTCTGGGACTGTTGTACAGCCTCTTCACAACACAAGAAACTTCTCCTTCCAATTTGGTGATAAAAAACAGGCATGTACACGAGGCTGAGGAACACTTTTTACAATAAACAAGCAGCAATCCATACCAATTCGTAGACACAGCCATCTAAATGGTGTCCTGGACATCCTGATCAATAGCAGTATAAGATACAAACACAGCTTCCCCTTTCTCTCACTCATGTCTCTACTATAATTGTATTAAATGTTCAGAAACACTATTTGGACAAGGTAGAGAACAATAGACTCAATTGGAGCCTGGCAGATTCTCACCTGGTTGGCAGAGGCTACAACCTCCCCTGCCCTGGCTGAGGACCATGTGCCCATTTCAGAGATTCCTGGATGTCTGGCACAGATCACTAAATTTGTCTGTGTAAAGATCTGTGCAACAGATGCACATAAGTATGAGACTTTTTCTGCGCGGGTATCATGCAGTGCCTGCACGCTTAGCAAGAAATGTTCTGAGTGATAAATCTAGTGACTGTCACAACCACCTTAAATCGATCACCCGTCTCTAAATAGAACTGCCACAATTAACTGGTGGTTCATTAGCATATGGGCTGAGGCTCTGCTATCAGAAACCAGTGTTTAATTTGAGCCGGTGGTTTCTGGTGCTCAGCACCGGCACTTAATCATCAACACTGGCACTTTTCATGAGCACCAGTTAAGGACACATTAATTTACGGGGAAATTAGGTGATTTGCCCTGAATCACTGGATGTTGAGCTGACGCCGATACTCGAACCTTGGTCCCCGGCTCCAAAGTCTGGCTATTACGCCACATCCTTTCCCCACTTTCATGGTTAGGAGTTGGCTCTATGTATTCGGTGCTAACAGGAGAAATGGGCTGGTGACGAAATCCCCGGCACTTATTTTTTTTCTGATTAACCACTGTCGGAAACCCAGGTATTACCTTGTCCAATGTTGTGGGGAAACTGTAAATTTGGTAGTACGGGATCACTGTCAGTTTATGGTGGCGCTTCTGCTTCACCAAATTCTAAATAACCCTGTAAGTGATGGTCAGTGGCTCCCCTTAAATCACAAACTCAGCACAATTTCTCAACATCCTTGACCGCTACCGGGTGGGCAGGGGTCAGCTCTCAAATCATGAGCTCAGCAGAATGACTCCTGAGAATTCTCCAGGATTTGAGGGTCCTAAATCCACGAGTCCTGGATTCATACCATATTATCAAGGAATGTGCGCTAGATACATCTAAATGTAATGATTTTTAATGAAAAGTATTAACATTCTTACTCTTTATAGACCTAAATTGTACGTTTTTCCACTGGGGTTTGGTACTACATATCTTCTGAGACTTGCACTCATGAAGGCCCCTATTCTAAATCTCTTCTAAATCGAAAAGCACATTAGTACATTTCTGAATTTTAGTTCTACACATACTCACTTTGAAATCTCTTACAAATACTCAGTTTGGTGTAATCTGACAGATTACAAGCAACCGGTTCAGGCATGAGCAGATGAAATACATATTCTGTAAATTGGAAACATTGTGAACCGCTGCAGCTTATATGTTCAAAATGTTAATGTCCAGAGATGATCCACAGTGGTATTTTTGTAAGGGTGTTGGCCTGTTTTCTCTAAACCTGGGGTTATCAAAAGATTTATTTTGGTAAAATAAGAATGACTCCTCTCAAGAGCAGTGGCATAATGCAAAATGATGCCCCCTGCAGAATGTGGTGAGGGGTCCCTGATCTCCCCTATCTCACATGTGTTCGTTGGCCTTGGGATGAATGCCCCCCCCCCCAACTGATATATATTTGTGAATTACGAGGATTATGGATTGTAAAGATTGTACCCACATTTTGAGTGTAATCCAAGACACTGTTTCAAAACAGGTTGACGGTGGACTCTTTTAGAAAACAATTACTGAGCTGCACGCAGATTTTTATATCTACGTTCATATAGTTTTACTACTTTTTTGGGAATTTATGTCTTCCGATTGGAGTCAACAAGGAAAGTTGTGCCTTGTGCAGGTTTCCCTGTTGGTGTCTAGTGTCACGATTTAATCGTTTATAATCCATTCACATTGTACATAACTCTTCGCCGCACAGACATCTACACAGAGGGAATAAATCTCTCTTTAGCAATGTCCCCTTTTTTTGTTTCTTTTTCTACTAAGGGAAAAATAGTTTTCCCCATGGAGAAACCTTTTCCCATACACCCACACCAAATTTTAGAATAATCTATTATTCCTTTTCAAGCCTTGGAAAACATTCATACCAGCACTTGTTTGATGTAAACATCCAATTCTTTACAGACTGGAAAGGGGAATCCGAGCAGTTTGTGAATGTCTACAGTACAGTACAGTACTTTTTTCTGTGTGTTCACAAACCCAAGGCTAGCCACTCAGTGCAACGCCCAGAAACGACCTCTACCCCACCCCTTGAGAGGGATTTACAGGTGCAAAGATCACAAACATTCATAGCAGAGATATCCGCACATGTAAAAGGGATTGCCCATGCCAGGAATATCTTTGTGAATTCCTGGCAGGCATAGGTAAGGTAAATTTGGTAATAAAAAGTTAATTTGCAACCAGATTTAGCAGTGTGACAGCCCCTATATGTTTTCCATGTCAGTGTTATCTACGGTTGGTGTACTAGGGTAACCGATGTACCGGCATTAAAACAATATGGATGTCGAGAGGCTCATTGTAGTCTATTGTGCTCCAAAATACTGGTGAACTTCTCTTGAAAATATCTGGGGCCATATTATCATGAAAGGGCGATACATTATCGCCGCTTTTATCGGTTCTGGTGTTAACCTGGGCTCCTATGGTAATTCACAAGGGCATATTATCAAGCCCATTATCGCCACTTTAGCGGCAGTTTCCTGGCGATAAAAGCGGCAATAATGTATCGCCCTTTCTTGATAATATGGCCCCTGATTGGTGAAGGAATCAGTAGTCCCAAGGAGACCACTTCAGCAAGAACTGGGCATCCGAGTAACTTTATTAATTTCCTCCCCTGGTTGTCCACAAAATAATTGATAAATGCCATGGTAGCTGATCACACCCTAACACCCAGTGACCCAGAGCAGGCTTTCCAAATCGGCTTTCTGTACCATGCGTCCATGGCATGGACTTTGTAACAGGTAACCCCATTCCTTTCTCTTTTAGAACTCCAAACTCTGTGTAATTAGGGTGAGTTTATAGGCGTCAAACTCTTCTCTTGTCATTCTGTAAGATCTCAAGAAGCTAATAATATTACTGTGATGACTTGCTACCATCTTGCTGTCCACCAAAGCAAGTTCTCTCAATGTGTGACATTTTTCACCTCTTTGCATCTTAGTTCTGTAAATGACACAGAAATATGAAATATCACGGTGCCTGATTGCTGAACTATGTCGTAGCCTGGTGCTGTATGAAGTAGACTTGAGCAGGGCAGGAAGAACTGAAATTAATTAGAAACTATGCGCTCCAGCTGGGAATTATTAATTTGCACGGGAACGACCTGTCGTATTGGTATTTTCGCAGAGTAAGGAAAGTTAAGCCTCCGTGCAGAAGCCGGGCCTTGGATTTCCTCCTCAGATTGCCACAAATTACCTTGCTTATAAGGTATTTCAGTGATTAAATGCTCACAGTATTCCTGCACCCATTTGAACAATGGCCTGGGCTGGGGGTTTTAAAGTTTTTTTTTTTATCTGAATGTGCAGTTTTGGATATCAAATAATTTGTGAATACTAATAATTTTGCTGATGAATGTAGTCGTAACCAATGATGAATTCATAATGTTGCACTTAAAACGATTTATTTTAGTGAGAGTTTTAGTAGAATGTTTATTAACGTAGATTATTTATGCAATATTTTGATAATGCCACCGTTTTATTAAAATTGATGTTGTTTCTGATGACTGTTCATATTGCTCCTGCTCATTACTCCTCCCAATCAATGTCCCCTGCAAGTCTTCTCTCCCCCTAGTTTTCGCAGTGCACTGGACACTGTGACATAATTGGTTAATTTCATTCAAGACCATGTATTGTGACTGGAGTTTCATTGTGCTCCCAAAGTATTATTTTGAGTGACATTTCCATTAGAAGTTCTGTTTCAGGCTCGCTAGCACAGTAGTGTATGAGCAGGGCTGGACTGGCCGTAGCGGGCACCGGGCAATCCCCCAGTGCGCCGCACGGGTGGGGGGCGGTTTTGGAACTCGGGGGGCCGATTTTGTTACAGGGCCTTTTTGCACCAAGAGGGGGTGGGGGCTGCGGCCGAGCACTTTGCCAGGGTCGGTTTTGGTTCCCAGTCCGGCCCTGTGTATGAGTCTTTGTTTGAGAATGTTTCATATTGTGTTGTAAATCTCCTGACTGCTGTTGCTATGGTTTGCTGGCTGCCACGATAGCAGGATACCTGGTGGAAAATGAATTCGCGGCCGTAGAGTAAAGAAGTTTAAAAATCGCGGTATCAACACTTAAAAGTACTTTCATGAGCTGCGCTTCCCACGAGGCGTAATAGTCTTGCTGGAGTGATTGACATATGACAGCTTGGTGCGAGGCCGGGCACCCAGATTCGTGTAGCTTAAGTCCTTGATTCACCTTGTCCTGAGGAGGCAAAGATTAGAAGGCCGAAACGCGACCGTGTCGACACATTATACAAAGAGGAGTCTGATGAAATTATTGGAATTAATTTGGAAATGTATTTGCTGACACAACATTTAGGTTCACGATTTAATAGAACCGATTGTGCTTGACTAAGTGTACTTCCTGTAACTATTGGGAGGGCACTTCACTTTGCTTCAGCTCTTTGGGTGAAAAAGAATTTCAGATTACGCATCATTTGTATGAATTTTGTTGACCGTTTTTGTCTTGTATATATTGGTGTACATATGTGTGTATATATGTGTATATTGTAAATTTGAAATTTATGTGAAGTTATAGGATGAAATATTCCCCATGATTACTATAAATAAAATATGTAATCACGTCTTCAATGGTATGGGATTGTTGTCTGCCTTTATATAAATGAATTATTGGACATTGTTCCTTAGGAGAATTGACAGTCCCCTATTAGAAAAGATTTCAGATATCTACTCCTCCTTTTCCACCTTTGTTCTTACTTGTGCTGTTGCTATGGAAGCTAAAGGAAGATTTTCTCTACTTTTAAAATTGGTTAGTGCTAAAATAATGTCTGTGGCGATCGACATTCTGATTTGTCTAATATGTGTTATCACTAATCATTTCATGCTGAATTCTCAGTTATTCCTAAAATGTGTATAAAACCCCCTGGTTTTGTGGGCGACCCAGGTGACTTCTTTGTTCCCCTGGGGACTCTGTCTGTTTATTATTATACTTCCTTTATCTCTAGAGATGGTGTCAGTATTCTTTGTAAATCTGACAGTTAGGACTGTATGATGTTTGCTGTTTACTGGAGCTTGGGTAATCATGATTTCTGACTATCTACTCTGGGACATACTTATGAGCCACTAGAGCTCCCGAAGCTTCACTTTTTGTGATGCTCCGGTGGCGCAAACCTTCAAATCATATCTATGTGGCCAAGCAAATCCTCTTTGCATGGCTTTCAATGGCCTCATAGGTATGGAGTAAGGCAAAGGCCGCGCAAATCACTGCGTTGCCTTACTCGGTGCTGGGGAGGCGGTCAATGGGCATTGCAGGGGGTGTTCCCACACCACACCAATGGTTTTTAATCTTTTCCCGGATTTACAAGAGCCATGTAAACCTGTGGAAGTGGCAAAACCTTATGCCTTCCGAGATGATGCGTATCGAGAAGAAATAACTTTATTTCTCCTCGTTTATTCCTCTTTCGATGTGTGCTGCATTCGGCAGCATACATAGAAGGAGGAAAACACCTCTCAGGATTGTTTTTGTGAAGGAAGGTGCCTCTGCACAAAAACAATCCTGCCGACAACACAGGCACCATTTCACCATGGTGCAAGAGTGCCTGTGTTGGCACTAGACTGCCGAAACGGCCCCATCGCTGGGGGAAAGGACAGGAATGCACTGTATTAGATAAATATAGTGCTATCCTGCCCTTTCACTTTGATGTAGGTTAGCACAGCAAGGTGACTTGCTGCGCTACCCTACATCAAAACCCAATAAATGTGGTCCTCTGTATCTGAGCCTTCATGGCATTGCTTTAATATATATTTCCGTATCACTTATTTTGAGATTTTGTGATAAATCCTTTAACTTTCCATTCATCTAGAACTCAGGCCTTAATTTATATGTTGGTGGTATGTTACTCCATCACAATGGTGACAGAGTACACATACTGCCAACATAATGGTCCGCCCACCAGATTTAGATGTGGGGAGGCTATAGGTTTGACAGCGGAAATGACTACTCCGTCACAACCATACCCAAATCTCTCCGGCGGCCTGATGGAGTTAAGGCCATCAGAGAATTGGTAATATGTCCCCCCCACCCAATCAGGAGGGGCATAGATATAGCAATTTTTTACTTAAGGTACCACCAGGCAAACCCTGGCGGTGAGAAAAAATAAGATTCAAATAATGCTCCATTGCGCATGGGAGATAACAGCAAAATGCATTGTCAAGAACTAAAGTCATGGCAGTTCCTGTCCATGCGTTATAAATGACCGCCAGCTTGGTGGTCATTTATAAGTTTGGCGGGGGCCCCTCCGCTAAGAGGACAGAGTATTTTACTCCATCCCCCTGGCGGAACATTGGACCTGCCCACCAAATTATAAATTAGACCCTCAGTTATTGAGTGGACCTAGTCATTATGTACCTACTCTACTATTTTATTGGGCCTGATGTCAAAAGGGGTGGTGACTCTTACAGCAAGATCAAGGGAGCTGAAGCCAAGGTGCTGCTGGTAAAATTTGGGGTGATCACAATTTGTGGGTGCAGTAAATGATTGGGTTCTGGCTCCCACGGGAGTTTATAGCAAGATGTTATCATTTTGCTTTTCCAAGGGACCTAGCACCCACTTCTAGCATCAGATTCTTCCTATCCCTCCATGTGAGAAGAGATGAATTGAAGATGGGGACGTTTACAGTTCACTTGGCTCTAGTAAAGTTCTGGTCCGATATTCATCATTCACTACTCCAAGAGCCCCCGTTTGAGAAACTTTTGGTTATAGGCAATTCAAACATTTCAGTTATCAAGCCTTATCTGAAATTAATGTAATTTGTCTTTTGTCTCTAGCAAGGGAGTAACCAAAAAAGAAAAACACCCTGACTTGAGTCATGCCCCAGTCCCCTAATCAAACCAAACGTGAAATGAGAAAACCCAACCCTCCTTAGAAGAGCTCCTTTCAATCTCTATCCATACATCTAATCTATCTGCACGTGTGTCCGTCCATCCATCCATCCATCCACCCATTCCTCCTTTAACCCATGTATCTGTCCAGCTGTGCATTCCTTTCAACTTGCCATCCATCAGTCCGCTCACTCACCCATCTATCCTCACCCATCCATTAAATACATCCATTAAGCAAGCCATATTTTCACATGTTCACCAACTAATCTTCTCACTGCTTCCTATTAGGTCCATTCATCTGTCCTTCTAGCCATTCACCTTCATTTGTTGATCCTTTCACTCTACCATTCATCTTTTCACCCTTTCATCTATTGTTCTTTTCATATACCATCCTTTTCCCCTACATCATTCCATCCTTTCACTCTTCCACATTGCCATTCTTTCACCTTTCCTGCTTTCACCTTTTATTCCATCTTTCATGTTTCCTCTCATAATTTCACCCTTCCTTCACATGTTCCTTCTTCCCCTTTCTTACTGTCCATCTATTTCCTCTCATCTTTTCTGTCTTACCTTTCGCTCTCATGCTCACTTTTTCTCTTTGTCCCTCTGCTCAGATTTTCCATCATTGCCCCTTTCTGGCCTACTATCTTTCAGCAGTTTGAATGATGCTTATATGATGAGGTTTTCTGTTGTAAAGCAAGGGTTTCTGTTAAGAGCATAGTGGATGCAAAGTTTTGCAGATATCCTGGTTCGTTTCGTCTGTGGACTTTGTGAACAGTACACAAGATTTAGAATGTTATCCTCTTGTCCTCTAGGAGTTGATGAAGCACGTTTAGTGCTTGTCTAAAATGTCTGAATGTTAACAGAAACCGTGGCGAAACTTCCAATTGAACACCTGCCTACGAGCGATATTGACGCTTCAACGAAATGTATTAAGACAAAAAACAAGGCAAACTGGGATATGTTCGAACTGTATGACCAGCACACTATCGCCAAGACGCTTTCAGAAATCAAACCAAACAACCACTACCAAGATCCCCTTCCCGCAAAATGTTTAAAAGAAATCAACCACGTTTTGGTTCCGATATGGACCGAAATTATAAATGCGTCACAATCACAAGGGATCCTCCCTGACTGCCTAAAAACAGGTCAAGTCGTTCCCATAATCAAAAAACCTTCAGCAGATACATCAGATCCAAACAACTTTCGCCCAGTGACCAACATCCCGCTACTGGCCAAGCTAATTGAGAAATGTGTACAAAACCAACTGAGCAAACACATCTCCAAGTTCTCCTTGCTAGATGAATGCCAATCAGGATTCAGAGCAGGACATAGCACGAAAACAGCGATCCTCCATATTGTTGATGATGCGCTACAGGCCCTTGACCAAAATCAAGCATGCTTACTGATCCTCTTGGACCTGTCTTCGGCTTTCGACACGGTAAATCACGAAGCACTACTGACCAGGCTGCGGGACAGGATGGGACTGTCAGGAACTGTGCTGAACTGGTTTGACTCTTTTTTACAGAACAGGACACAGCGATTCCTGGTCAACCAATCAATCTCGCCTCCATGCCCTATTTCAATAGGAGTCCCTCAAGGATCGACGCTATCCCCAGATCTGTTTAACCTATACGTCGAACCGCTTACAGAAATTCTCCAAAAATCACAGATATCTTATCACATGTATGCAGACGACACGCAAATATACATAAGGATCGCATCCCTGAAAGACATTGGACGAATGAACGAGGCATTAAAAATGGCCCTACAATGGTTAACTGCCAATCAGCTGAAGCTAAATGCTCACAAAACAGAGTTCCTACTAATCTCACCAGCAAGGAGCCATACAGAAACAAAGGAATGGCCGAAATTCGTGACCGCCCTAAACTGCACCCCAACACTAATTCATTCAGCTAAATCGCTAGGAATCACCTTAGATGAGAATCTGGACATGAAAGCCCACATTAACTCAATGGCTAAAAATGCCCGCTTCCACCTGAACTACTTAAGAAAATTGAAACCATTCATATCAGAGGCGGATCTCAAATTGGCAATCCAATCCTTGGTTATCTCGAGGATCGAATATGGCTGCACCACCTTAGCTGGCTTACCAAAAACATCCACAGCACCACTGAAAGCATGCCTTAACGCTGCGGCAAGAATTATCACCGGATCTAGGAAATATGATCATATATCCCCACACTTGAAAGCTTTAAACTGGCTACCTTATGAAGCCAGAATCCAAATGAAGTTAGCATGTATCACCCATAAAGCGCTACACCACAACACCCCAAGATACCTAGCGAAGAAAATTCAGCTGTCCGGTGGTAACCGACCAGCTAGGAGTGCTGAGGAGTTTCTGTTACGGCCAGCCTTTTTCCGAAAGAAAAAAACCTATGACAGAGCGTTCTCAGGAGCTGCCCCCAGAATTTGGAACTCACTCCCTCCTAACGTTAGGAAGATCCAGAATTTGGCAACATTCAAACGGGAAGTGAAGAGCCTTCTGATGAATAAATACATTACTTAGAGCCGATTTCTGAGCACGGATCTGATCTACTACTACCCTAATACAAAACAGCTATGACATCAGAAAAGGAGGCACAGTCAGTAATATAATGAACGCTAATTCTAGGATGTTAGATCGACCTAAAGTATATCACCAAACATTATCTTGACCGAACTGATAACTATATCCTACATGAACTTATAACGATCTACCTCATATATGTCTATATGTCTATGCATATATATTTGCCTATGATAGAAGTTTAGCCGCAACTTACTATTAACACTAACTGCACATGTGTTCTGAATATATATCATCTACCTCATGTCTGTTGTTCGTATAACTGTTAATATATTTGTTTAATCCTTTACTTCTTCTATGTTAAGCGCTCTGATACCCACGGGTCTTGTTCGCGCTATACAAAACTTTATAATAAATAAATAAATAATAAATAACAGATTAAGATATACTCGGACCATCTGCAGCTCTGCCAAGATTCCTAGGTCCATACGGGACTAGCTGCTCATTCCCAAATTTCTCTTTGACTTCTGGGACTTGTTGTCTTGTTTACTCCATTACAAACCCTGGACTACATTACCCACAATTCAAATAAAAAGCCTGGACAACAGCAACTCATCACGCATGAACCTGGAAAACTCTGCAGCTATGGACTAGGCCTGGGCATGAAATTCCCCTCCGCTCGTGCAGTTTGCAGAGGTTTTCCCACTTCGCGTAGTGTGCATAGTTTTAATTTCACATTTGTTTTATTGAGTTTAAGTGTGCATAGTTTTGAAAAACTCTGCTCCGTACAGCTGAATTTTTTCCTCGATTGTGCTCACCAATGTTAAGTTGGTATGAGCGAGCGAAGAAAATCTTACTCCAGACCACCTCCCGACGAGATTTCTCACTGCAGGCGGTCACAGATTGCGCTACTGCTTGTGCTGAGAAACCTTCCATTTACATTGAGGAAACTGCTGCTCGAGTAGAGCATCTACTCGAGTGGCCGAAAGAAGCAGTGCCCTCTTGCCTTGTGCATGGTGCTGTTTACGCTGCCGTTCCAGTGCAGGACAAACACCCGGTGCTAAGAATCAGCGTGAATGGGGAGACATAACGCAATCCGCCGCTTGCAGAACTCCGCGTAGCGTGGCAGAGTTTTTTGGCTTTTCACAGAGTTCTGCGTACTCCGCCTAGGCCTTCTATGGACCTGAATTCAGAGTCTTGTGAGTCTGTCAATTAGCTTCCTTGGGTGCCCGGTGTATAGGTGAAAACAAAGTTTAGTTGTCAAGTCATCACCAAGTCTCTAAGTTAACCCTATCCTGTGGTTGGTGTTGTGAAAAGGGATTTCCAGGAGGAGTGAAAGCTGTAGATTGATTCTCTTAATTGCAACCTTGACTAGGGAATGGAAGACACCTCTGAAGCGAATATCACTCCCAGGTTCCATATTTCTCGAGTGGCACAAGAAGTATGGGTCATGGTAGCTTGCCAAGGCCTGAGGGCTATTTGAAGGAATTTCAGTTGGATTCTATAATGCCTAGCCTCAGGACCTCCGTTTTTGGTCCATTTAGACACAGAAAGGCGTACTTGCACCCAGTGGAAAATTTGATCCAAACGAGTTGTGATGTCTGTTTCATTGCTTTTTTTCATATAGAAATTAATTGGCCTAAATAGTTAACTCTAATTATGTGGTTCCTACAATACTACCAGAAAAGTGTGGGAAGCACATAGACATGAAGGCGCAGGATAACAGGGGATGATTTAGGGCCATATGTATGAAGCAAATTCGCATTCGCAAAGGCCGAAATTAGCAGAATTTCGGCCATTGCGAATGCGAATTAGCAAAATGATATGTATGAAGTAAAATCTGGTGCAAAATAAGGAATCGCAAAATTTGCGATTCCTTATTTTGCAATTGCATTTAAGGAATCGCAAATTTTGCGATTCCATAAATGCAATGTATGAAGCCAAAAAAATGTGCAAAATGCCCTTAAGGAATCGCAAATTACCACCAACTTCTAGTTGGTGGTAAGTTGCGATTTCCTTGAAAAATGCACATTTCAGCATTTTTCAAAGTGCCATGTGACGCACATACATGCCCTTAGGACATGTATGTGAGCCACATGTGCACCCATGCATATTTCAGGGGTGCAACAGAGTGTCCTTTGGACACCCCTCCAACCTTGAAATTATTCTCAATTTGCGATTTTCAAATTGCAAATCGCAAAATTAAGAATACCTTCCCATTCATTCCTATGGGCCTCCTGGCCCATAGAAATGAATGGGAAAGTATTCCTTAATTGCGATTCGCAATTTGCTAATCGCAATTAAGGAATACTAAGAATTCGCTAAAAAAAAGCGAATTTGTACATACATACCAATTTGCGATTCTGAAATAGCGATTTCTTAAAAATCGCTATTTCAGAATTGCAAATCGGTACCTTCATACATATGGCCCTTAAACTTGAGCGTAGATATCACTAACTCATATTTTACGCTTGATCTGGTGCAAAATAGGGAAATGGTATCAATGCACACAAAGCGGGCAGTAAATCTCATTTGCATGTGCTATCCCTAATTTTTCTAGTAATTTAAAAAAATGCTAAACCTTGGAGAGCACAGTGCGCAAATGTACATTGCTGTGGTTTGTTTTTGCACGTTATCTACAGCAGACAAATGAGTGCATTGATGTTTTGCTTTCACTTGCAAGGTGATATGGTCAAACCGTACCTCTGGTATTTCACAGGCCTTCTGTTATTCTTCAGAGATTGTCATGTTATTACAGCACATTCTGTCTGCAGCCTTGAGTTTTTAAAACAAACACTGTGGATTATCAAAAGTCTTTTCACTTCACAAAACATGGAAATCGCAGTAGCAAGTGACCCTTTCTGCTCAGGTTTATTGATTTGTTGATGCAATAGACTACTGAGTGACTGAATACTGCTTGAGGCACTTAATGGTTTTGAACAATGCATTATAATGGTTTTCTGCCAAAAACAGCTTTATTACAAGTAGTAGGCTTAGCCCTTTGATTTATGTATCATTTTTCATTCTAAACCACTCTCTAAAATATCTTTACTTGCTCATAGAAAAATATCAAATCATTCATTTCTATGTGTACACCTAGCTCTAATCTAGCAGATTTTCCTCTGCAGGAAACTGTCGACTTAGTGCTAAAGTGCAACGCATATCTCTTTTAAAGGTCTGTTACTGACAGCTTTAGCTATGTAATAAAACTCATGTCAACACACACAAATCCACATATGGTGTGCTTTTGGTCAGCCGCAATGGCCATTGGTTTATAGGGGTCAGCCCCCTGAATTAATGGCTTGTTTTATAGTTTCTTTCACATTTTTAGTCAGCCCACAGGAGTGTTGAGCAGTTACACACTTTACACCAGTGATTGGACAAGAGGTCCATTACCAGCGTCTCAAATTAGGTGCAAATTGAAACTTGATAGCATTGTAATAGTGTGGCATTTAAAGCTGTGTTCCCAAAAAAGAGAATAGAACTGCACATACCTTTTTTCCTCTCCTCTTTGTTGATGTAATCAATTTTTCCTTGTTTCTTTTGTACCTAATTATGATATCATTCTCCTGGTGACGTTACATCACGAGTAATTTTGCACTTAAATGCGTTTCTAGAACTAAATGTGATTTTTTTTATCCTTGGGGGGAGATTTTCGAAAAAGTCTGGAAATGCAGAGCAGCCCCCCGCGAGGCTGCGCTGCTTTGCCCGACAGGGAGGGAGCAAGAAAGCACCATATCTTCAAATATATGGCTCTCTCCTTCCCTTTCACTTGCGCCGGCGCTGATTACAGCTGCTGTGCGCCATGCACCACCTTAGCGCCATAGCATTAGGGTGTGTGTGTGTGTGAGTCTAGCATAGGTTTTGTGCAGGAAGGGTACCCTTCCTGTATAAAATACTATGCTCGACACAAGGGAAAGCTTTGCCCACTTTGTATGTGTGCTGCAGAGTGCAGCACACATGCTAAGTCGGAAAAGGAAGGAGAAATGAAAGCATCTCTCCTTCCATGCACACTTCTGCTGATGTTGCACTAAATGTGATTTTGCATCATAAAGTATATTTGCTTCTACAACTGTTTTCATACTCCTGGTGAATTTGCACCTTAAAGCGCTTTTGCACCTAAATGTTGTTGTGCAGCAAAATGTGATTTCTGTTCCTCGAAATGATCCACTCTCTGTTGATGTTGCACCAAGTATAAGATTGCATCTAAAATTGATTTTCCATCTCATATTGATTTTTCATCCAAATGTGATTTTGCACCAAGGGCAATATTGCACCTACTGTGAACTTTTGCTCTCGTGTTTTTACACCCCATGCAAATGCCTCAACAATTCTGGTGATGTAATGTGGGTGATTTTGCACCTAAATTTGATTCTGTACTTGAAAGTATTTCCACTCTCTGACTACAGTTGAGCAAATGGCTATTTTGCACCAAAGTTTGCTTTTTTTTGCTTCGACAAGTGTTTCTACACTAATTAGATGCTAACTTTTTTTTAGCACAAAATTGTGACTTGTGCTCCTAAGGCAGTTCCACACTTCTGTTGATGTTGCACTGAGGAGAGTTTACACTAAACAGCTTAAATTGATTTTGCTCGTAAATGTGATTTGTGTTCCTGAATCTTTTCCACACTCATGGTGGTTTTGTATCTCAGTGTGGTGTCCGCTAGATGTGAAAATATACTGACTACACCTTTTATACAAGATGCAGGTAACACCACAAAGAACACTTTCACCATTAGCCTATCAAAAGCTGTGCTCAAATACCACAACCACTAGGTCCTGTTAGTAAACTCGAAAAACCTATTTCACTGACAAATATCATATTCTCACACTGGCCTTAGTTAAAACTGACCTACTCTTTTTTTTTTTTACTAACAACATGTCCCCCCATTGGAAGGTGGTTAATTAGTAAGAGTAGATAAGTACTTACAGCTGTAATAACACAACAATCACAAAGAAGGTCCAGTCAAGTCTCAACAAATTTTCTTTGCTCAACCCTTAACTTGGCTCAAGAACAGTCAGGCTTAACTTAGAAGACAGGAAAAGCATTTAATATCACCAAAATAGTAAATATGTAAGACACACCACATAATAAAGATCCAACACCAATTTCTAAAATTAGGAAGTGTTTGTATCTTTAAAATAACATCAATACGACGAAAATCCATTGTAGGGAACCGGAGATATGAATTTTTAAAGAGTAAATCTAAAAATGTACTTCTAGAGCTTAAAGCATAACGTGCCAACCAGGGACATCTGGTCACACTTGACTGGGACCAAGTCAAAGTTTCAGGCCGACTGCATTGGCGCATGGGTCAGATTCAATGGTGTGAATGGGGCAGGTCAAAATTTTACCTTCGTGGTTAGTCACATTTTCTTTTGATGGCGAGCGAGTCGGTGTCGTAGTTTGACAAATACGTCTTGACTCTTGACGATGGGTAGGTTATCTTGTGGAGCTTTTTCACAAAAATCCTCCAAATGATTCCAAACGTCTGGATCTTCTTTCAGAAGGCCCTTTTTGGGGTCCACAACATCAACCAAGTTTCCAAAAGCTCAGAGTTGCTCCTTGAAGAGTTGGGATTACAATTCCCAGAATGCTCCATGTCAAATCCATAAAAGTCTACTGGACGCTGGTCAGCTGCACTCCTCTTGGTTGATTTGATGCAGATGATCATTTCTTTAAGCTCATTTATACATGTTGCTTTTAGGGAGCCTACTTCTTAATCCTTTAAAGCAATGTAAAGTCCTCTTTTGTGAGGAGTGTGCAGCAAGTGCAATCCTTCGGCAGTTCTCTCTTGATACAGACCAGAGGTTCAGTAGAGCAGTCCTTCTTCTCTTGGGGCCACATGCATCAATGTTCCCGTTTGCGAATTCTTAATTGCGAAAATTAAGGAATCGCAATAAAAAATTCGCAAACGGCTATGCATTAAAAAAATCGCAATTTTTTGGGTGATTCCTTAATTTTCCTTAATTGCGATTCACAATTTGCGAATCGCAATTAAGGAATCCCTTTCCATTGATTCCTATGGGCCTAGAGGCCCATAGGAATGAATGTGAAGGCATTCTCATTTTGCGATTCGCAATTAAGGAATCGCAAAATGAGATTGCAATTTCAAGGGTGCAGGGGGGGGGTCTAAAGGACCCCCCCCTGCACCCCTGAAATGTACCTTAAAATACTTTTTTCACACACACATGCCCCAAGGGCATGTGCTTGTTTAAAATGAAACTTTCAAAAATGCACTTTTGTGCATTTTTGAAAGTTTTTGAAAATTACCATGAAGGTTAACTTCATGGTAATTTACCACTTCCTATTTGCGATTTCGCAATTAAAAAAAAATCATGCATTGCATTTAAGAAATCGCTAAATTGCGATCGCAATTTAAGAAATCGCAAATAAATTGCGATTTCTTAAATTGCGAAAAAACCATAAAGCTTAATGCATCCCAAAAAAGGGATTTGCATTCGCAAACGGCCGAATTTTGCGATTCGACCGTTTGCGAATGCAAAAACCCTTGATGCATGTGCCCCTTGATGTTTCCAGGTAGGGATCTGAGTTGCTGGGCAACTCTTCCATATTTATCCAGGTTTCTGGGCTGAGAAGAAGGGGGGTACCCCAGACTAATTGGGTGCAGTAATTCAATTACATGGGTTCCCGTCTGGCTTGGGGGTGCATGAAGTGGGGATGGGCCTGGTTCCTGTTCTCACAGTCTTTCTCCCTTTGAACATCAGTTTCACTGGCATCTGCAGGTAGTAGAACTCCTCCCACCAGATATCTTCTTTGTCTTAGTCGAGGCCACTTAACACCTCATGACTCTTTCGGTGCTCATGACGAGCTCAGCTCATCATGAGGTACAGTGGCGCTGTGCTCATGACGAGCTGAGCTCGTCAAAACCACCGTGGAACACCCACGGGGGGATAATTCCACTGCTGTGCTGGGCGTTCCATTAAGCGGGCGTGGTCATGACGAGCTCAGCTGCAATCGAGCCGAGCTCGTCACAATCACCGCTGCGCAGCGCGCGGCTCCCTCCCCCCGCGACGAAGGTGTTAAAGGAAGCTTGGCTCAGCCTGGCAAAGGCTGGCCAATAAGAAGAGGCTGATACAGGGCTGATTTTAGTTCCTATAGGAAAGCAGTTCTAAAACTACTTTCCTGCAATAGGTATAATGCATCTAACCATGGCAAGTTGTTTAATGTAGTAAAACTATTATGTTACCACTTTGAATTGTTATTTTAGCTCACTTCTGTCAAAAGTTAGGATTTATTAAAAGTTTATAAAGCCTTCCTATGTTAGCCTATGGAGCTAAAGTAATACAATGGGGAAAACCGAAATTGGAATCTTTTCCCTCACCAGGTAATATAAAACATCTTTTATATTGTCCCTGTGTAATTACTACAATGCAACTTACCCTTGGGACACCTAGCATAGACATTAGGGGAACTTATATGTAGAAAGTACGACTTTAGAAGTACTTTTAATTCCAAAATCGAATTTGGACATATTTTTATTTTAAAAGTAGCCTACAAAGCAGGTCTTCCTTTAAAATGACAGCAGGCATGACATCAGTGCACACTTAAGTGCGTTAAATTAACTGGGCTTCTAAATCTACGTGCCCTACCATATATAGGATCTTACAGGTAGAATGTCAGTACCAATTGTAATTACACCTCATTATTGTGTACCATTTACACAGAGCACTAGGCCTGGTTA
This sequence comes from Lissotriton helveticus, assembly GCF_964261635.1. NCBI lineage: Eukaryota > Metazoa > Chordata > Amphibia > Caudata > Salamandridae > Lissotriton > Lissotriton helveticus. The sequence goes on along the minus strand of NC_136072.1, from coordinate 230,310,110 downwards.
GCAGGGCCCAGGGCACAATCTGAGTCAGAAAACCAGCATCTAGTAGTCAAAATGGGGGCAAAGAGTGGGGGCCCAGCTGCTAAAAGTGCTGGTTTCTCACACTCTCCTTGGCCATATTCTATGCTTTTTTAGGTTGAAGCCTAGCTACTAAGACATAATGGGGACATACTGAAATTGTCCCAAGGAATGCATTTCGCCCATTGCTTAACTTTTGGTTTTGTTTTTGTAACTCGTATTTGCTTACTTTCTATTTGCTGGCTTTATTTATTTTACGCTGTCCAGCATGTCTTTGTCACTGCTGGAGAGCATAGCCTGTTTACCTCCTTTCTGGCTGGCTCCTTCTATAATTCCAATAATGCTCACTTTCTGGGAACTCTTTTTTTCTTTTTCGTGAGGCACTCAGTAAGAGTACATGCATTTTCAGTTGCTTCCCTTGAATACTAGTCCAGGAAGCAGTAAAGGTGCTTTATTTTTGTGAAAAGGTTTCCTGCCTCCTAGCTTTCTGCTTGGCTGATTCTACTCATTTCTGCCACTACCAGTTTATCAGTCTTGCATGCCCGTGAGCAACAATGTTGTGTCTACCAGCTTGTTTATTTTGGTCAGTGCTCTTTACTAATAGAGTAACTTAAACTATCCTCTTCCTCAATTTCACGCCCATGCCATAGGCACAGGAAGTATGGGAGTGGAGGTGTTGAAGCACCCCCAAAATAACCATGCTCAAGTTTGGAAGTAAATGAACAATAAACAAGTCTTTACATTTTGTTTTTATCTTGTCTTATTTGCTGTACATTCAAAGACAAATGTTAGGCTCTGTCTTCCAGGGAGGTTGGTGTTTACTTTACTTTTTCTGACAAGTGAGAGGATGTATAGGACAATCTTGCTGGTTACTGCGGGTGTGAAATACCAGTATATGAACTGTACAAATATTTCAAAATATATCAGAATTAGAAAAGCACAAATGAAGCACATATACACCCACAGGAGCTTTCAGTCAGCCCTCGCCATTCTTTGATCTGCTGCAGTGTCATTCACATTTTGCTTCCATGCACCACAGCATACAGCAATACATATACTGACAGGAGCTTTCAGTCAGCCCTCATCGTCCTTTGATCTGCTGCAGTGTCATTCACAATTTGCTTCTTCGCACCCAAGCTGCAGCAAGTACATACTCCCAGGGGCTTTCAGTCAGCCATTTTCATCCTTTGATCTGCTGCAGTCTCATTCACATTTTGCTTCCATGCACCACAGCATGCAGCAAGGGGCACAGGATCAGCCTACTTCATTAATTGGCTTATCTGACTGTGAGTGATGCAATTCTGCTCTTGCACAATCCGTACATCTGCACCATAAGTGGTCCCTTCAGTGCCAGGGTCTACTGGTGTCTACTGGTGCAATGTATACTTTTACATAAAAAATATATACATTCAGAGTGTGCGATCGCACAAAAAGCCTTTGCAAACAAAATAAGCATTTGCAAAGCCAAAAGGTCATCACCCAAAAGCAAAACGACTTGTTCATTTCTGTAAGCAGGTTGCTTTCAATGCAACGTACACACTAAACAGTTGTATTATATATATATATATATATATATATATATATATATATATATATATATATATATTTTCGCTCTCTCGCACCGACTGACGCACTCTCGGTCGGGTGCCTTCTTCGCGGCGGTGCAGCAGCGTCCAAAATCCCCGCTCACTCTCCATATGTCAAGACTGAAGTTAGGAACTCACAAGGGTCATTTTTGGGTAATCCGCTTTTATTGCAGTAAACAGCAAACGCAACGCGTTTCAGCCTCCGCCTTCGTCAGGTGTTTTGCTCTTACGCCTTACAAAGCCGACATTTTATATGTTTATTGTAGCAGCCATCTTTTGCGATCACATGATTAGTTTAGGCATAAAAATCAACGATGGACTACAGTTGTTCCGCCATATTGGAACAGATTATGAATCATTATTTCATATATATACACATTCTTCATTTGCAAACATTATATATACACCATAATATATACATATATACAAATTTACACAATTTAAAGTGCCATTGTTTGCAATAAAAGCGGATTACCCAAAAATGACTCATGTGAGTGCCTAACTTCAGTATTGACATACGGAGAGTGAGCAGGGATATACATACATATATATATATATATATATATATATATATATATATATATATATATATATATATATATATATATATATATATATATATATATATATATATATATATATATATATATATATATATACATACATACATACATACATACATACATACATACATACACCCGGACGATGCGACCAGCCCCCCTTGAGAAAGGTCTGCTGACAGACCGAAATGCATTGGAAAATACAGGCTGAACATTTTGCAACCGGAATAAAAGCTTTCCGTAATCACCCTCAGTGTGCGACTCACCGTCTTTCTCTGTAAAGATAATTCCTGAATATTAAACGGCTGGTTCTGCCGTAGAGCACGCACCGCCACAAGGAGCTTCCCACTTCTGCCCAACTTTGGACCAAAACTTTTGCTACGTGAGTAAACCCCGGGCAGGGGAAGCCGCCAGGGACCGGACCTTGGAACTGGCCCTCATTTCCTCGAGAATAGGCAATCGAGGTGAGAGTGATCTTGCACCATGAAACGGAGTTTCCACGCATCGCTCCCCTACGGGGCAGTAATGAGGAAGGAGGGCGGACTCAAAAGACCAGCATGCCGCATTGTTTCTACCGACTGCGGAGCCCACCAGGGGGCAATTATCCCATCCAGTCAGTACGTGACGTACATCGTGGGATTAAATCAGCACACAATGAGCCAGGCATGCTGCATACCCCTCCACCCGGACGATGCGACCAGCCCCCCTTGAGAAAGGTCTGCTGACAGACCGAAATGCATTGGAAAATACAGGCTGAACATTTTGCAACCGGAATAAAAGCTTTCCGTAATCACCCTCAGTGTGCGACTCACCGTCTTTCTCTGTAAAGATAATTCCTGAATATTAAACGGCTGGTTCTGCCGTAGAGCACGCACCGCCACAAGGAGCTTCCCACTTCTGCCCAACTTTGGACCAAAACTTTTGCTACGTGAGTAAACCCCGGGCAGGGGAAGCCGCCAGGGACCGGACCTTGGAACTGGCCCTCATTTCCTCGAGAATAAGCAATCGAGGTGAGAGTGATCTTGCACCATGAAACGGAGTTTCCACGCATCGCTCCCCTACGGGGCAGTAATGAGGAAGGAGGGCGGACTCAAAAGACCAGCATGCCGCATTGTTTCTACCGACTGCGGAGCCCACCAGGGGGCAATTATCCCATCCAGTCAGTACGTGACGTACATCGTGGGATTAAATCAGCACACAATGAGCCAGGCATGCTGCATACCCCTCCACCCGGACGATGCGACCAGCCCCCCTTGAGAAAGGTCTGCTGACAGACCGAAATGCATTGGAAAATACAGGCTGAACATTTTGCAACCGGAATAAAAGCTTTCCGTAATCACCCTCAGTGTGCGACTCACCGTCTTTCTCTGTAAAGATAATTCCTGAATATTAAACGGCTGGTTCTGCCGTGAAGCACGCACCGCCACAAGGAGCTTCCCACTTCTGCCCAACTTTGGACCAAAACTTTTGCTACGTGAGTAAACCCCGGGCAGGGGAAGCCGCCAGAGACCGGACCTTGGAACTGGCCCTCATTTCCTCGAGAATAGGCAATCGAGGTGAGAGTGATCTTGCACCATGAAACGGAGTTTCCACGCATCGCTCCCCTACGGGGCAGTAATGAGGAAGGAGGGCGGACTCAAAAGACCAGCATGCCGCATTGTTTCTACCGACTGCGGAGCCCACCAGGGGGCAATTATCCCATCCAGTCAGTACGTGACGTACATCGTGGGATTAAATCAGCACACAATGAGCCAGGCATGCTGCATACCCCTCCACCCGGACGATGCGACCAGCCCCCCTTGAGAAAGGTCTGCTGACAGACCGAAATGCATTGGAAAATACAGGCTGAACATTTTGCAACCGGAATAAAAGCTTTCCGTAATCACCCTCAGTGTGCGACTCACCGTCTTTCTCTGTAAAGATAATTCCTGAATATATATATATATATATATATATATATATATATATATATATATATATATATATACACACATATATATACACACACACCAGTGGGTAGGTATAGTTAGAACCTAGTTTCCATAGCAGAAGTGTTTTTGTTTTGCTAATAAATTTGGAGCTGTTTGAATCTTCACGAAATTTCAAAACTAGTTTGCCACTCACTTTAGCTGCTGTTTGGAAAGTTTTGGGGTGATTCGTCAACGGAGGCTGAGGACAAAGAGCAGGTCTCAAAATGCATTTTCCCAATGCGTTTTCCGATAGCGATTGTGAAAATGAACACAGCCCCAACCTCTGAACGCATTGGCATCAAATTTGTCAGAAAGCTATATCTTGGTCCAGAAAGTGTGTTTTTTGTAGTTTGGTGTGTATCAGTAGTTTTGGAGTTATTAAAGAAACTAGATTTATGAATATCTAGGGACGTGAAGGGTCAGTGGTTCCGACAGATCTCATGGTGAGATCTAATTGGCTGCCAGCAATTCAACCAGGAAGTGTTGGCAGCCATCTCGCGACTCGGCCAAAGTCTCAAGAAGAATCTAAAAAAAAAACACATGGGAGCAGGGTAGGAATACACTAACACCAGTCCAGGTAGTAGATTCCCACAGGGACCCTGCCAGCGACCAGAAACATTTTTTTTTTTTGCCACAAATTTGTGGATGATCCGCAGCAATTTAAAAAAAAAAAAAAAACAAGCGTGGTTACCAGCACTTGCTTTTTTTTGCCCCCCAGGTGGGCCAGGTCCCAGGGGGAATTTATAATATAAATATGGGGTAGGGGGCACACATGGGCCCCTCCCCAGGTTGATTTCAGCCACAGGGACCCCATCCGCCATGCCCCGTCCGCTGTTGATATGGGGAGTCCCTGTAAATGTTGTCTTCTTTGTGAATTTCTACGTTTTCTTCAAAATTCGATTTCCTATCTATATCGTCCCTGTAACCTTTGTTTTTTTCAGTGAATATATATTTATTTATATATACACACACACATATATATATTGCTTAAATTAAAAGGTAATAGCTAATGCCAGACCAGAAATGAACCTAAGACAAATGCAAAAAATGGAAATGATGTAGTTCCACTGCACTGTCTGGTGAATACTGTACCTGAGAGATCCAGAAAAACCTACAATCACTCAAACCCTCTAGCTGATAGACAGATTTTATCAAGCTTCCTCTCCCTTTCATCACTTTTATTCAGGAAGTGTACCTCTGCCTGTATTCTGAATTGTGCCAAGTGGCCTTTAGCACTATTACACAATGAGGAGGGCCTTCATTGTGCATCTGTCAGTTTCATGACTAGGTTAGGAACTTTAGGGCCCGCGTGTGTTTGGATTCCCATCAGATTTTCTCATCCATTTCAGTTCAGTTTTTACTGTATGCATCCTGTGGTTAATTTATATATAAAAAATATATAAATATATATATATATATATTCACTGAAAAAACCATAGGTTTTACACCAGTTATAGTTAGCTGGAAGTTTTACTCGCATAAAACCATTGAAATTCCCACGTTATAGTTAGTTGGACTCACTATAACTTGCGCGTGCAATGCACTGCTGATGACGTCACATATTACATCACTCATGACATGGTCAGTGACATCACTCATGACATCACTGATGGCACCATCCAGTGAATGTGTGTCTTTCTGAAAAATAAATATTAGTGAGTAATGTTTAAATATTTAAATATATGTATTAATGTTTCACTTTGTGTATAAGTGGCTGCATGGGTTGGTGAGTAGCTACATGTGTAGGTATATGGGTTATTAGATGTTTTTCTTAGTATCAATATAAGTGTTTGTATGGTTTGGTGGGGGTATTACTTAGCACATAGATGCATGAATGACTGACTCTCTGTTTGTATGTGTTTTGAATACAGCACATGTGCAGGACTGTATGGGTGGATGAGTGTGTATATGTGTATGTTAGTGAGTGAATGACTGTCTCACTAGTGTCTTTATCAGTAACTACATATGTTTTAATGTAGTATATGTGAATATTGATGTATATAAGTGAGTATATGTGAGAGTGAGGGATTGTAAGAGTTCCTGTTTAAATTAGTATGTGTTTCTATAAGTGATTGTTTAAGAGAGTAAGTATCTGTAAGTTTCCTTAAAAGTAAAGTGGTAGTGTGTGTATAACTGTATATGCAAATAAATGGATGTTTAATAGTTTATTTGCATGTGTGAGTATGTGTGACAGTATCTTTTGAATGACTGTCGGTGTGTAACAGGATGTATAGGTGTATCACTACATATGATGAGTGAGTATATGTATGAGTGACTACATAGAACTGTTGGTGAATGAGTGGATGTGTATATAGATGGTGGAATTACTGAATTGGTTGTTGTAACTGGTATGGGTATCTCCATTTTTTTGAAAATTGTAGTTTCTATTTTTGAATATGTGTTTCAAGGGTTACATTACAGTGAAAGGAGGTCTATCACTCTGTCACAAGGATGGTGTCATCAGTGATGTCATGAGTGATGTCACTGACCATGTCATGAGTGATGTAATATGTGACGTCATCAGCAGTGCATTGCACGCGCAAGTTATAGTGAGTCCAACTAACTATAACGTGGGAATTTCAATGGTTTTATGCGAGTAAAACTTCCAGCTAACTATAACTGGTGTAAAACCTATGGTTTTTTCAGTGAATTTAATGGGTTTTTTAAATGCTAATTCCTAACTATAACTGGTGTGAAACCTATGGTTTTTTCAGTGAATTTCAATGGTTTTTTAATAGCAAATCTTTATAGGTATAAAAAATAATAAATTTTAAAACGAATTTTATATTGTATAATTATGTCAATTTTTTTTTTATTTTTAACTTGGGGCGCGCCCTGGGGCGCGTACCGGGGAGCGTCCCGTAAGCGTTATTCTGGCGAACGAAAACAACATCGTGACGTATCGCGTAGACGCGTGATGCGTCATATGACGCACAGTGTAAGCGCACCCGGAAGCACGCGTGCGCATACGATCTCGGTGCGCCCTGGGGCGCGTACCGGGGAGCGTCCCGTTAGCGCTATTCTCGCGAACGAAAACAACATCGTGACGTATCGCGTAGACGCGTGATGCGTCATATCACGCACAGCGTAAGCGCACCTGGAAGCACGCGTGCGCATACGATCGCGGAACGTCTCGACGCGCTTACGCCGCGCGCCCCGGGGTGCGCCCTGGAGCGTGACCACGGGCGCGCCCCGGGGCGCGTAGCGTAAGCGCGTCGGTCATGTGATCAGAAAATAACACTTTCTATTGGTGCAGAACAGTTTTGGTTTCCAAATGAGTAAAGCCTGGGTCTTGTGATCTGAAAATAACACTTCTGATTGGTTCAGGACAGTTGTTTTTCCCAAATGAGTAAAGCCTAGGTCTTGTGACCTGAAAATAATACTTCTGATTGGTTCAGGACAGTTTTTTTTCCCAAATGATGAAAAACCCCACCTTTCTTCCTTATTCTGACTTTGTCCTTTGACTGAGGAAGACCTGTTTCATCTATAGAGACAATTCTTTTGTACTTTGAAATGGCTACTGTAGCAGCAACAGCTGGAGCATCTGCACCACCACCACCACCACCACCATCACCAAGAGGACCACCACAACAATACATTGGTGGTGAAGAAGAGGAGGAGGAGGAAGCGGAGGAGGGGAGAAGATGGCTGCCTGAACAAAATACCCCATACAAGCCAAAAGAACACATTGTATGGGAGTTTTTTTCACTCCCAGAGGGCAAGAAAAAAGTGAATGCGGCCAAGGTAACTTGCCTAATCTGTGGCGAACAACTCTCAAGGGGCAATCTAGACAAAAAATATTCATTTGGTAATAATACCATGATTCGACATCTGACCCGGAAGCATCCTAACAACTATTCTCAAGCAGAGATCAGGGAACTGGCCAGTCACCTCCCCCACTGTTCAAGGACCAGCTCCAAAAGAAAGCAACCGACTCCATCGGGACCAGATACAATGGAGACGATGCCTTGTATTCAGCCACGATTTGCAGATTTTAGAATCACATGTATTGCATGTGGCAAGCTCATCGCCTATGGTGAACAGAGCATGAAGCTCGTCGTCCTTGCTGGTGACAATCACAAATGCCCCAAAAAACAGTAATTTTTTCCGTTTCTTGTTTTTTGCTCCTGTTGAGCCATTTACAATTCCCTGTTTTTTGTTTCTCCCCATAAAAAATACAAAAAAAATATAAAACTGTTTTGAAAAGCCCAAAAAAGTACAAAATGTTCAAAAAAAATTAAAAAAAATATAAACCAACAAAAAGAAGAAAAAAAACAGTTCTTTTTAGAACTACCTTTCCTTTATAAAAATAAACCTATATTTTTAATGAATCACTGTCAATTTTTTTTTCTTAGGGTACGCGTACCGGGGCGCGCCCCCCAAAAAAATAGAAAAAAAAAATTTAATGAAGGAGTTACCATGAGGGAAGAACACAAAGAGAGTAATGTTAAGAGAAAGAGAGCTACAGGATGACCACAGAGGGATTGTTTTCAATTATTTTTTTATATATTATATTATTAAATAATATATTTATAAATATATTAAATTATTATTTTCCCTATTTTTCACCAAAGTACGCTCCCCGGTACGCTCCACTGTGCGCGTACCGGGCGCTCCCCCCGCGAAAATCGGAAAAAAATAAAAAACATTTTTACCCGAGGGACCCTTTTATGGCCCCCACATCAAACCTAGGGGGTGCAGGGGGGTCTACCCTGCCCCCTTTTGATTATTTCCCCCTTTGTTTTTACCACCTCTTGTGTCTCGATCCTACCGAGACACAAGATGGCGGCCGCTCCGGACTGTTTCGAATGTTTACAGACACCCGAGAGCCAATCAGCTTTCCGTGCGCAAGTCGCGTGGCGCGCCCGGAGCGCTGCCCGGTGCGCGTACCGGGGCGCGGCTATAGATATATAAATTTTTTTGAAGCTAAATTACTCAAAATCCTCTGGAGCACATATCTTGAGATATAGCAAAGGCACATCGGGCTACCAGTCCCTACAATTTTGCCAAGTTTGGTGAAAATCCATTCAGCCGTTCGAGCTAAAAGTGCGACCGACCGCCCTATGGAAATTAACATGGGGAAAACACGTTTTGGGACCCCCTTTTATCTCGGCCCCCGCTTGACGAATCCGCCCCAAACTCTCAGGGAAGGACCGGAGCGCCGCGAAGCAAAGTTGCTGAAAATTTTAGGCAGATTCCTCCACCGGCGCCAAAGTTATTCCAAATAGAATGTTACGATTTCTCTATGGAAATCAATCCTAACTATAACTACCTACTGGCGACCGCCAGTAGGTAATATATATATATATATATATATATATATATATATATATATATATATATATATATATATATATATATATATATTATTCACCAAGTTGTCCTTTAAAAAGAAATGCGCTCGTGAACAAGCCCTGACGGGTGAAACGCGTTGGTGAAGGGGATAATGGCACTGAAATAAATCGTTAATCTAAAGATCCGTGGAGTGCGTGTGTTATTTCTGGCGAATTTGGTGAAGCATATATATATATATATATATATATATATAAAAGTTAGCAAATGCGCTCCTGCGCTTTCGACAGGCACACTCAAAGCTCCTAGCCATCCGGCTCTTCTCGCCTCTCGAGTGCTCTGTATCTTCACTTTTCCTCATTGTTTTTCATGTGCCCGACGCGTTTCGAGGCTGAGCACCTCTTCTTCATGGGGTCTTCAATAAGGGAACAGGCATTTCACTCACCCTTTATCATCCAAACTTTATTTCATTTGAAAGGACCGCCCTCAGTGGGAGTGGCTTGTCTTCTTAACTACAAAGACCATCATTCCTGGTGGTTAAGAAGACAAGCCACGCCCACTTAGGGCGGTCCTTTCAAATGAAATAAAGTTTGGATGACAAAGGGTGAGTGAAATGCCTGTTCCCTTATTGAAGACCCCATGAAGAAGAGGTGCTCAGCCTCGAAACGCGTCGGGCACATGAAAAACAATGAGGAAAAGTGAAGATACAGAGCACTCGAGAGGCGAGAAGAGCCGGATGGCTAGGAGCTTTGAGTGTGCCTGTCGAAAGCGCAGGAGCGCATTTGCTAACTTTGAGATATATATATATATATATATATATATATATATATATATATATATATATATATCATTCAAAGTTGCAATAAAAAGGAATGTTTTCCTATCTTCGTGGAGTAGCGTTTCCCTTGCTCTGGAGCAACTTTGAATGATATATATATATATATATATATATATATATATATATATATATATATATATTCACTGAAAAAACCATAGGTTATAGACCATATATAGTTAGGAATTAGCATTTACAAAACCTTGAAAATTCACTGAAAAAACCATAGGTTATAGACCATATATAGTTAGGAATTAGAATTTACAAAACCGTATTTTACTCACACAAAACCATTGAAATTCCATATATAGTTAGTTGCACTAACTATATATCGCGCACCCGCAATCCACTGCTGATGATGTCACATATTACATCATTCATGACATGGTCAGTGACATCACTGATGACATCACTGATGACATCTCAAATGACATCACTGATGACATCACTGATGACAACATCCAGTGACTGTATGTTTCTGTAAAGTAAAAATATGTCTTACATATTGAAGAATGAGTGGATGTATAAGTGTCTGGATGAAGGATTTAGTAGGTGCATGACTGACTGTATAAGTGAGTGATTAAATGTGTCTCACTGAGTGCATGGGTTAGTGACTAAACTGTTTTAAATTGTGCATCATTGTGTCTGTTGTTCTGTAATCTGATGCATGTGTTGATCATTAGCTATATGACTAACTATATGGGTTATTGATTGGTTGCCCAAGTATTTGTAAGGGAGACTGAGTGTGTGTGTGGGTGTCTGGGAGGTGTATGACTCTGTGCATAGATGTGTGAGCAGTTGATTCACTAGATGTATGGGTTCAAAAGTGCATGTGGAAACAGCTGTATGGGCGGTTGACTGTGTGCATGAGTGTATTGGTGAGTGAATGGATATCTCAGTGCTACATGTCAAAGTAAGTACATATGTAAAACACAGTACATGTGAGAGTTGACATATATAAATAACTGTGCATAAGAGCCAGTGAATGTGTGAGTGGCTGTATGGATCATTGTGAACTTGTATCAGGGATTGTATAACAGAGTAAATATGTGTTATTATATGTTTCAATAAGTAAGGTGTGTATAACTATATAGTTGATGAAATGGAGGTGTGATTGATTCTTTGCATGACTGACTAGGTGTGTGAGTAACTCCATGGATGAGTGACAGTCTGTGAGTGTCTGTTTACACTGAGTGTATCTAAGGTTATATTAGAGTCTGAAGAGGTTCATCGTATCATCACATGAATGATGTTATCAGTGATGTGATCAGTAATGTCAAATGAGATGTCATCAGTGATGTCATCAGTGATGTCATTTGAGATGTCATCAGTGATGTCATCAGTGATGTCACTGACCATGTCATGAATGATGTAATATGTGACATCATCAGCAGTGGATTGCGGGTGCGCGATATATAGTTAGTGCAACTAACTATATATGGAATTTCAATGGTTTTGTGTGAGTAAAATAAGGTTTTGTAAATGCTAATTCCTAACTATATATGGTCTATAACCTATGGTTTTTTCAGTGAATTTTCAAGGTTTTGTAAATGCTAATTCCTAACTATATATGGTCTATAACCTATGGTTTTTTCAGTGAATTTCATAGGTTTTTTAATAGCAAATTTTTATAGTTTTTAAAAATAATAAATTTTAAATCGAATTTTATATTGTATAATTATGTAATTTTTTTAATTTCGTTTTTTGGGTGCGCTCCCGGGGCGCGGACCAGTGAACGCACGGGTAAGCGCAATCTTGCGGCGCGCCCCGGGGCGCGTACTGATGAGCGTCCCGATAGCGCTATTGCCGCGAACGAAAACAACATCATGACGTATTGCGTAGCCGCCACGCCTTGCGTCATAAGCGCGTATCGCGTAGCCGCGAGATGCGTCTTAGGACGCACCGCGTAAGCGCACCCGGAAGCGCGTACGATCGCGCAACGTAAACGCCCTGATGCGCTTACGAAACACGCCCCGGGACGCGCCCCGGGGCGCGTAGCGTAAGCGCGTCAAACCATGTGACTTTAAAATAACACTTCTCATTGGTTCATAACTTTTTTTTTTTCAAATTATGTGAAACCCACCCATTTCTCTCACTATTGCTTTGTACTTAGAGAGAGCAAGAGCTGTTCTGTGTACTGTGTTCATCTCCTACTTTTCTGATCTACAGCAATGGCTGCAAGAGAGTCATCCAGCAGTGATTCCGACGGATTTTTAGATGAGGACCCTCCTCAGCAGAAGAAAAAAACCCATTTCATCTGGAAATTCTATGACATCCCTGAAGGACAAAAAAAAGTCAACGCTCCAAAAGTAACCTGCAAAATATGTGGTAGTACTTTATCCAGAGGCAATCCTCTGAAAAAATATAGTTTTGGAAATGCTAATTTAATCAGGCATGTGAAAAGAAGACACCCTAACAACTTTGCCAGGGAGAGTGTCAGAGAGCTGGCACGGAATTTTCCACAGATGGCGGCAGCACCTCCACTGGTGGAGCAACACCTTCGGGACCACCCCGTGGAAGAATGGTCCCTAACATTGAGCCGGTGTTTGCAGGCATCAAATTTCTGTGCACGGAGTGTGACGAACTGCTCTGCTATGGTGAGCAGAGTGTTGAACTCATTGCCATAAAGAAACAGCAACACCACTGCCCTGCCAGTCCCTAAATTTTCACATTTTTTTGCTCCTGTTGAGCAGTTTTGGAATCCCTGTTTTTGTTTTTCCCCTGACAAAAATCCCCAAAAAATATAAAATCGTTTTAAAAAGTCTAAAAAAATATAAAACAACAAAAACAAAAAAAAATTCTTTTCAGAACTACCTCCAATTTATAAAAAAATGCTATATTTTTTTTTTTAAAAGTGTCATTTTTTATCTCCATGGTACGCTCCCCCGTACGCTCCCCGGTGCGCGTACCTGGCGCTCCCCCCGCGAAAATCGAATTTGTTTAAATTTTTTTTTTACCCGCGGGACCCTTTTATGGCCCCCACATCAAAACTAGGGGGTCAGTGGGGTGTACCCTGCCCCCTTTTGCTCATTTCCCCCTTTGATTTTTGCCACCTCTTGTGTCTCAATCCTACCGAGACACAAGATGGCGGACTGTTTCGAATGTTTACAGACACCCGAGAACCAATCAGCTTGCCGTGCGCAAGTCGCGTGGCGCGCCCAGAGCGCTCCCCGGTACAAGCACCGGGGCGCGGCTCTAGATATATATCTTTTTTTAAACCTAATTTACTCAAAATTCACAGGAGCACATATCTTGAGACCTAGCAAAGGCACATCGGGCAAACAATATCTACAATTTTGCCAAGTTTCGTGGAAATCCATTCAGCCGTTCGGGCTAAAAGTGAGGCCAACCGCCCTATGGAAATTAACATGGGAAAAACACGTTTTGGGACCCCCCTTTTTTCTCAGCCCCCCCTTGACAAACCCCCCCCCCAAATTTTCAGTTGCTGCTCAGAAACAAAATGTTCCATTTTCCTGAAAATTTCAGCCAATTCCGTCCACAAACGCCAAAGTTATTAGACATAGAATTTTCAAAAATCCCATAGAGAAAAAATCCTAACTATATATACCTACTGGCGACCGCCAGTAGGTAATATATATATATATATATATATATATATATATATATATATATATATATATATATATATGTCGAAAAAGACGCCATCCAACATATTCCCATGAACAATGGAAACAAAATAACGCCAGAGTGAAGCCACAGCTAAGTGCTCATTTTCTTGGTGCTTTATTTCGTGCTAAATTTTCGCCAGCAAATGTATATATATATATGAAAAGAATACATGTATGAACATAAACTATTTTTAGGAGGCTGTTTTGTCATGATTACACCTTGTGCCCCTTTCTTCTACCACGCTACACTTGCTCTCACTTAGTCTCACTCTTGCAGGTTTTTTTTATCCCAACTTTTTACTTTTGTGACTGGTTTTCTTTCCTCTTCTTTTTTGCCATTTTCTGCCTTCTTTTCTCTTGCTCTGGGTCTAAATTAGATAGTAAAGAGTAAGTCCTGGTCCCAAAAATATGTGTTGGCACCCACCACCTGCAACCACAGACACAAATTAAGTACTGCAGGTAGTTTCCATTTTCTAATACAAGTAAACGGTATGTGTGTACATTAAAAGGGACTTATTAATAATGCTGGAGGATTTTCACTCGCAGGACCTGGTGCTCATCATAATGTCTGAAGTTTGACGGCACAGCTGGTAATCACACATATTATCTCTAATATTTCTAGGCTTGGCTTTGAGTCTGCCCCTTTTAGTCACTGGCAATTTTGACAAGACTCTGTATACTATATAAAAGAAAATTTAAAATATAATCAGATACAGAATATACATTGGTTCTATAAAGGAAGTTCCCTAAGCTAAATAAGCCATCGAAAGTGGTAGGGGAAATTCAAGTGGAAGGTGTCAGCATCAGTTGAACCAAAGGAAGGTTCAAAGGAAATAGGCACAGGTGTTCTCTGGAGCTAATGCAAACAACATAAATGGTCCCCTTCCCCTGGTTGGACAGTTAAGGAGCTCCATAGCTGAGCTGGAGTGAGCCCTGCATGCCCTTGGCCTCTGTGCTATTGCCCCTGCGGCCCCAAGGAGATTTACTTCTCTGTCTCTTGTGCATCTACATCTCTCGCTTATAGTCATGCTGTCTGTTTCACTTATGCCTCTCTCTACTCCTCTGTGCTGCTGTCTCATTTCACATCTGTGTCTCTGTCACACATCCCTAGTTCTCCTTCCCTGTGTTAGTGCTCTGTCTCAGTGAATGTCTTTGTCTGTCATCTGGAACCTTAACCACTCACTCCAACACAGTTCTATTGCTATCTCTGTATGCTTCCACTAAAGAGTGCTTGAATTGTGCATTTTTCCACTTGTAGAAAATCTTATACTCAGTACAGCAGGACTGATTTGTTTATGGTGGCAAGACAATGATTACGGCTATGGGCCTGATCTGTTTATTATGAAATGTTACAATGAAGGCAGTAGGTTTGACATAAAAATGGGGAAAAATATATGTTATCATCAATCCCTTTTAGGATTGATTGTTATTATTCTGTATGAAAGCCTGTAGAGATGGGTTTTATTTAATTGGATCTCACAGATTACTCTTTTTGTAATTTCTGTGGAATCTTATGTAAAGCGCTCTGATGCCTCCGGGTCCAGCCAGCGCTATATAAAACTCTCAAAATAAAAATAAATAAAACTGCAGCATGCAAGATGTTTGGTACGAGTTACTTTAGTGGCATACCATGGATATATAAGATTTGCTTTGTGAGAATCCATGTTAGGTCCTCTTAGGAGAGATTGTATTTTACTTAGCCTGCTTTAATTGCTGCTGTCATTGTGTACACCTTTGTAAGTTTATGACTGCGTGCCTGATGGTCAGCTTGTGGAATAGTTTACACTCAAACCAGTAGGCCTCAGCTGCATATGTTGACAAGCTTTAAGCCTTGTTAGTGCACTGGGAAAAGTTATGTACAATGCCAAATTTCTGATGTACTAGGCCTGGCTTATTTATTTTGAAAGTCATTTGTGAAAACCAGTAGGACTTTAACAGCTGATAGTTACCACAGTGTATTACAGGCTAGAAACAGGTATTATGTTATATTTAATTTCACAGATTACTGAAGTCGGCAAGTGTTTTGGTGTTGGTCATTCACTCTGGGTGTTTTCACTTTAATGATTCTTGTTAGACTCTATAGAGATGGATTGTATATTGATTTACAAATTGTATTTTTCTACATATTTGTTGATTTCTAAATATATTCCGTTGGTTGCCGGTTTATGCGCACTTGATAAAGCCTGTATTGGTTATTGTCTTAAGCCTATGGTAAAAGCTATAAGCCTTATCATTCTATTGGGGAAAATTATGCCATATTCTATAAGTTCGATCTGTTTATTATTAAAAGTTATGACAAAGCCAGCATGTCTGACTTTCTAATTGTGAAAATCAAGTGTTAAATGTAATAGGGTAGAAATGTTGATTTTTATATCACCGTGCTACAGCCTGTAGGCAGGTATTTTGTGACATGGAATCTCACAGACTAACTTAGTAAACAAGGGTTTTGGTGTTGGTGACCCACTCGAACGAACCATAGGGATAGAAGAATATGCACCACTATAATCCTCAATAGGCTTTTTTAGGAGAAGTTTTTTATTATTTCATCAAGTAGAATGTTAGTACATATTTGTAATTTTTAGCGCATTCAATGTAATGGTCGCCTTTTGAGAAAGCTGATGCCCAACAAAGTAGGTTTTAAATGGTTACGGTGACAACCCAATGATAAAGGCTATAGACCTGATTGTTTGTTATGAAAAGTTATGTTAAAAGCAGTATGCCTGAAGTTTTTGTTGTGAGAAGCATATATTAAACTCAATAGGTATTTAAGGGTGGTTTGTTATTACTCTGTATTAAAGCCTACAGATAGTAGTTTGTTACTTGTAATCTCACAGATTACCATATGTAGTAAATCTGCCTTTTCTGCATGGTCACCACTTATTTTTCACCTTTGCTGGACCCTAGATTTTTTCTTGCTTTAGAAATCTGTGTACTTTTGCCCCTGTCAATCAGTAGTAAAGTGTCTGTGTTCCCACTTTAAACATGGTTGAATTGGCATACTTTTAACTGCCATATTTAACTTTGCTAAAAGTATCTAGTATATGGTACAAAGTCTGCCCAGGGCCTGGAAATTAAATGCCACCAGTGGACTTCAGCACCTATTGTTCCATCCACTATAGTGGCAGTGCAAAGTGGTTTCAGGTTTACTATTTTAGCTTGGCTGTACCTGTTTAAAAACTGCAAGTTAACATGTCAAACTTTTGAAGGGTTAACACTTCCCTTTTAAATATTGATAAGCCACCCCTACATAAGACTTGTAGCCCACAAGGCCGGGTGCATGGCATTTAAAAGTTGGACACATAGAAATGTAATGGTAACATCTTAACAATGACTAACACCCAAAAGCAGGCCTAGCTATCCTATATAGAAAACCAGTGTGTATATCAAAATACTAATACTGTATCTTGGGAATGGGACCAGCTACAAAATTAATTAAACAACTAGTTTAATAATTATTAAAAATCCAATTTAATTGTCAAGTCAGATTTTTAAAATATATTAGAGAAAAGTACCTTTTAGAAAGTTGCCTTTTCCCAGCCTGAAGTCCCTGTGGCAAATTTGCATTGGCTCTCCAGCTTCTCCCAGCCAGCAATTAGCCCTGAGTAGGTGTGAAATGCCTTCCAGGAGCAAACAAAAGGCGGACCTGACGGGGCAGAGGTGGCTCTCTAATTACCAAAGAACATGTACTGGGGGGCACTACAGACGCCCCAGCATATTGCTGCATAGATTTGCAAATTATGCAGCACAAAAATGGAAAGTTTGCGGCAATATTGCAGCACTTATTTGACTTGTAATCATTTCTTTTCAGCCTTAAATCAATAGAAACTAATTTAGCAGAGTAGTCCACTTTGACATAGGTATGTGTAAAGTGTCTGAGAGTGTTTGTTTACTATATTCTCCTTTGTGGTAACATTCTGGATCATAGGTTAAGCCAAGCACAATAACACAGGGTTCCTAGTCATCATGTTTTTTGTGGCATTGTGCTGACTTTGGGCTAGCGGTACCATGCCCCAGAGGCATCTGTGGTAGGACACCACGTTTTGATATTCCCACTATGAGCATAAGCCAAACTCAGGGTTTTCCAGCAGCTTCTATGTGATTACCCTAGATTGCCCTTTCACTTCTTCTTCACCTGGCCTCTTGCTTGTTAGATTTCACAAGTACACCCATTCCTTTATTTGACTTGTAGTATGCCATGGGTTTGAGGCTCCGAGGACAGTTATGTGATTTAAATGTTTTTTAAATTTGCATCTTGATTGTATTGTGTATGTTTTATGTTTTTTAAATAAGAAATCTTGTTTAGCCCTCCTTGAGATATTTGGCGGGTCATGCAAAATTAAAATGATCAAATAAAATAAAAACACCAGAAAAGGTGAAATTGAAGCAGGGTATCTAAGGTGCACCCCAGGAGCAGCTCCAGGAACAGGATAACTGGCATGGTACCACCATGTTGTGCGGTATGCAAGAACTTTGAAGAACATAAGACATTCAACACCCAGTTACCATGAACAACAGACATGGACCCAAACACCCAACACATAAAGGGGCATATTCTCAAGGACTTCTCGCCAAGTTATTGGCACTTTAGCCCAGCAAGATTGGCAAAAGAATTATCGCACCATTCACATGCAGTTGCAAACTGCTGATATTGCCAGTTTTCCAGCGATAGCTTCCGCAAAAAACATCGCCACAGATGAGAGCGACAACTAACGCTAATGATATGCAGAGTAGGCATTCCCGTGCAAAAACACACAAAACCACCACTTCACGATAATCTCAACGACCAGCCAGATCTGCGATGCGATCCAAAATATGGCAAAAAGGCGTGTTAGCAGCATTGATTTAACACCTAACTTTTACTGGTGTAAAGCAGGACGACTACCTGCAGTATGAAAGGGAGCCGAGCCCAGAGCCATTTCTGAAGACCAACACATGTCATGGAGCACTGATCATGCAGCTCGGAGACCCAAGTGGGCCACAACACCCACTCCCAGCTACCCCTTGCACCCGGAGGGCAGGCTCACGCAAACGGAGTAATGAAGGAGCGCAAGACCACTCGGGTCCAGGATCATACATGTCAAGTGTTGTGTGTATCTGTATTGCCGCAGCATGATCCAAATGCCAAGCTACATTAGCAGCGCCAGTTCAGCCAGGCATGTACTCTACATCTGTGTCCGCCTTATCCTTCCCATAGGCCTACACTCACGTGGCCTACCACTTTTAATGGCCAACATCACAGTGTTGTTCTCCATGATCCTTCGCATGTGTCCCAACTCCCGGGTGACATCGCTGGAGCCACTCTGACTCAATAGTTGTTCTTGGCACAGAGTCATGACTCCAGCGATGTCAGCCATGGCTTGTTGTAGAGCAAGGAGCGAACAGTGGGTGTGCGTTGGGGACTGTGAGTGGTCCCTCATGGGACTTAGACACCCGCTTATGGCATCTAGTTTGGCTGCCATTAGGTCGAATCCCACACGCAGCTGGTCAGACATCTTCTCCTGGCACCCTAACACACAGCGTTGGAAGGCCATGTGTTGGTCGTGTGTGTCCTGGGAGACAGCCATGGTGGTGGGTGCTTCCTGCTGTGTGGTCTGTGAAGGTGGGGGTGGGGTCTCATGGATGCAGCTGGGCTGCC
Organism: Lissotriton helveticus; assembly: GCF_964261635.1. Lineage (NCBI taxonomy): Eukaryota > Metazoa > Chordata > Amphibia > Caudata > Salamandridae > Lissotriton > Lissotriton helveticus. Next base: position 230,290,588 of record NC_136072.1, on the reverse strand, counting down.
CTGCTCCTTGAGGTGGTGTGCCGGAGCTGTCCCTGAGCTGTTGGAGATGGTCGATATAGATGTTGGGGAGATACTCTTTAATCATCAGTGCTGTATTATTGGATCTGCTCTTCAGGAGGTGTTGATTCTCCCTCTGCAATGTGAATGGGAAATGCAGATTGACATTGTGTTCACATGTATGTTCACGCATTGTACACGTTTACTGTCAGACTGCATGGCAATGTACATTGTGACTGTTTATGAGGAGGCGCCTATTTGAAGCGGGACACTTGGAATTTCTACACCATCAGGAATGTGCGGAAGTACTTGTACATTGTCATCTCATAGTTTCCTGCTATGCCAAATGCAAATTACCATTTTCTACACACAAGCAGCAGAAGTTGTGTCCTCTGTTCTGTTGTGGAATTGTTGCAGTTTGTACATCAATAAATGCAGTTACTTTTGATAATGGAGAGAAGTGCTTAGGCACACAAAGAAAAGTTTGAAATGATACACAGAGTAATGCTGTGGATATTAGTCGAAACTGAATAATGTTGAGCCAGCACAAGTGTAGATGAATACATGACACGATACCCCTGAAGAAAGGAAATATCCCGAAATGCATTGGGTAATTTTTTAAGAAAGTCATGACATGTGGAATCGTGGAATTCTCCTTTGTCTTTATGATAAACATCACAGAAATTAAGGAATCAGTAAAATGAATTGATGAAACTAAGAAGATTAAGGTGAAAAGATTAGGTGAAAAGAAATGAAGTAATACGTGGAAAAAGTGGAAGATAAATGTTATAATTCAATTGATTGGATTCATTCAGGAATGGATTTGGCTGTGCAGCTTGTATGGGGATCAGATGAGGTCCCCTCGTGTAAGTTAAGTGTTGCAGTTTGTACCACATTGTTGTCACTGTTGGAGTGCTCTGCTTCTTATGTGTGTGTGCTGCACTGTGGGTGAGTGCCCCTTCGGCTCTGATTTGGCTGGCCTTATCCCTTTCAGGCGGTGGGCCTTTCACTTTTGTGCTTACATAGTGCTGAGATGTTGCAGACTTGCGTAAATTTGGCTCTTGGTCGGAGTTGGGACTCATGGGCATGGTTTGTCCGCAGATATGCTATACTTACTTGTGCATGTGTGCCATTGTGCGCATCTCCCCATTGTGTCCATCTCCCCCCGTGCCCCGAGACCCTGGTTGTTACTCACCCTGTTGCTGTTGGCTCAGGTCATGCTGTGCAGTGTCCGGTCCCCAAACTCCTGCCACCGTCTCCCCAATGATGGTCTCAGGCTGGTCCTCCATGGGGCTTGTGAGGTTCTGGTTGTCCTCTGTACTTGCTCCGGCTACCTCCATGGTGCTTTGCAGTTGTTTGGGTCTTGTTTGTGTTTTTGGTTGATGCTTTTATAGTGATTTTGTCCGCCTGACTTGTGGGACTTACAGGCTGGCGCTGCTTCTCGCTAGTTTTTTTATCGCAGTTGTGCCCATCGCAAGTTTTTTCACGTTGGGCTTTAGATTTTTACCGCTGTCCAGGGACTTTTATCGCAGACATTTGACGCGTTATCAGGATACTATTGCATGTTACCACTGTGTTGAGAATACCATGTTGACACTGAGTTATTTTCCCGCAATAGGAAAGATTGCGTAAACCGATGTTGGCAATGATTATCGCACATTCTTGAGAATATCCCCCAAAGATGTTACCTAAAGGAACCCCTTTGAAGAGGTGCTTAGCAGACTATAGGGGGCTGTAGACTTTTTTCTCACTAGTGGTACAGGAAAAATGGTTTCTGCTATCAAGTTAAGTTCGACTGAATATCAATATCCATTAGGGTTGGACTGGCCTATAGGGCAATCAGGCAGTGCCAGAGGTTCATTTTTTTGTTTGAATATCTTTTATTGCATTTTGTTTTTTATTCACATTGCATATCATAGAAGTAGATGTAAAAATTCAACATAACATCCTGTAGCTGTACATAAGTATACTTTGTAAACAACAAATTGCCACAGTATATCGACCATGTTCCATGCTATACAAATGAAATATGCACGCGAGGGCACTTCGTTCGAGGAATCATATATCCAATGATTGGTAGGTCTGTATAGGAAAGGAGGATGTAGCGGGAAACAACAAACCACAACAAAGCCCAAGACGTGAGTTAACAGAAGGGGTTCGTAAATCAACGGAAACTTCAGAGAGCATATAGCATCATGATCACAACAACAATTCGCCATAGTCGCTGACAAGTCAATACGAGGGATATGACCGTATCTATGCGTCTCTATTGGCCAGTATCATTAAACAGTCACAGGATGGATTGTCCGGCGCATTAGTATTGACAGATGCAAGTGAGTATAGGGCAGTGTGTGAGCGTTACGATAGTCATATCATTATAACAACCGTTAAAACTGAAACAATAATGAGACACAAAATAATGAAAGCAAGAGGGAAAAAAAGGGGGAAATGATAAACAAATAAAGAAAGCATTGGTGTGCTACCGCGAGTGCGAGACATTAGTCGTGAGGTGTGCCATGTAGTGGGTTTTTTGGAGGTTCATGAGCCTGTTTTATGGTATGGTGGGCAGGTTTCTACTGTTGATTTTACTGATATCACCCCAAACATTGCTTGTAGCAAACAGAAATGCATGTATATGTAAAAAAACACCTATAGTATTTCCAAAAGTTAAAAACTGACGTATTTGCTGATATCAGCCACTTTTTTTTAGCTACCTGATGCACTAATAAGGGCCACTTTTATTTTAGTGCCCTGGCCTATTTTCTGTCCCAGTCTGACCCTGGTCTCAATACAATGTGATTGAAGAGTGAAGTAGTCACCCTCATCTGTGGTTACTGGTTCAGTTTGGACCCACCTCCTTGCAAATAGAGCCTGTTGCTCTGATGGGAAATGTGTGTCAAGGAAAACATAAAGCACACTCAGTGGACATGCTGATGGTCAAAATACTGCTTGCAGAAATATTGTCCCATTGTGTGCAATATTCAATTAACAATTCAAATGAGGAGTTTTTTTGTTTTTTGTAAACAGTATTTAGGGGACACTATTAAGTCAGACGACATTTTGAATGCAATATTCATGAACCTTCTCCATTTCAAAGAGGAGGTTAAATGGGAGAGACCAACATTCATGTCTTGCCAGATATCACTCAATAACATACTGACAGGTGAGCGGTATAGTCAAGATGCAACCCGTCCCCTACCTGCATCAGTGCTACAAAAGGTGCTTAGCTCAGAGGATAATGCTTAGCTTCTTGCACCATAGAAGGGGTTAGAGATGCTTCCCACTCCACAGAATGTGACGAGTGCCCCCAAAGACTCCCACATCTCATGGAAATTCATAAGTCTTAGGCTGAATGGGTGCCCGTTGGTGGGGGCCCGAGGGCTGGACTGGCTGTAGCGGGCAGCGGGCTTTTCCCAGTGGGCCGCTAGGGCGGGGGACGTTTTTGTTACAAGGCCGTTTTTGCAGCATAGTTGCAAAATCGGCCCCTGTAACAAAATCGGCTGAAAACCGGCCCTGGTAAACAGCTCGGCCGCTCACAGGGGGGCCTGCCGAGCTCTTTGCCAGGGCCACTTTTGGTTCCCAGTCGGGCCCTGCGGGCCCCCCATCGCCACGCTGATTTGGCCTGTGATAAGTCAATGAAGAGGGTATGGGTCACTATGCAGCCTCTCCCCTGTGCATAGTATCACGTGTCTCACTAAAATGTGTTTTCATTGATATTCTGAGATACCATTTTAAATTCAAAAAGATAAATGGCTTATATAATGAGAGTATTGTTTCAATATTCTGCTAATGGTGCTTCTAGCTAATGCTTTGATACTGATGTTCGGTATGCACAGGTTTTGTAGAGTGCAAACACTATGACCATTAGTCACCCACATCAGGGCGATTGTGAAATGGATCCAAAAGAGAAAGAAAAACACATTGCTGGAAATGTCGTCCTTTTCGGATATTTTTCCCTTCCAAACTGCAGGCTCGGGATAGAGAAAAAAAGGAAGACATTTTATTGTCCAAATTCCGTCAAAGTAAATAAAACATGACAAGGTGGTCAGATTGATTTTATTCACACTGAAACACATTAGCGCCACTTTACAGAGTTTGCCCGTGAAGTGCTACTTTCATGTTCTTGTCTTTCTTTCGACAGCCTTGCTTTCCCCATCATTCTATGAGGCGCAAGCAGGTCTGGATCCACACACCAGGGAATGCAGAGAATGCTAGCTTTGAACCTGATGTCCTGACGTTTTGCGACTGAAAAGATAAATATTGTGATCATCGTGTTCCTCTGCTAATTTCGCGATAATTTAGCGCATTGCGAAATTCTGGAGGGGCATGCTAGTGGGCATCCTTTTTGATACTACAGTGCCAAACCCTTCTTGTCAGGTCTGGTGGATTCATGTATACAACTTGGGGCACACTTCAACGGGGAGAGAACAGGGACGACTCCTGGTGGCCTCCCGCCCTGGGCACCGCTCCCAAACCAACAGACCACGCTCGCAACCTGGGCTTCATCCTGGACTCCTCCCTCTCGATGACCAGACAAGTCAACGCCGTCTCCTCATCGTGCTTCAACACCCTGCGTATGCTCCGTAAGATCTTCCGATGGATCCCCACCGAGACCAGGAAGACCGTCACCCAAGCACTCGTCACCAGCCGACTGGACTACGGGAACACCCTCTACGCGGGAACCACAGCCAAACTACAGAAAAAACTCCAGCGAATACAGAACGCCTCTGCCCGACTCATCTTGGACATCCCCCGATGCAGCCACATCTCCGGACACCTGAGGGACCTGCACTGGCTCCCCGTCAGCGAAAGGATCACGTTCAGGCTTCTCACCCACGCACACAAGTCTCTCCACGACCTGGGTCCCAAGTACCTCGACGACCACCTGACCTTCTACACACCCACTCGCCAGCTTCGCTCCGCAAGCCTCTCCCTCGCCACCGTACCACACATCCGAAGAGCCACCGCCGGAGGAAGATCCTTCTCCTACCTGGCAGTCAAGACATGGAACTCCCTCCCCATCCACCTCCGGCTGACACAGGACCACCTCGCCTTCAGGAGACAACTCAAGACCTGGCTGTTCGAGCAGTAGCGGACCCCTTCCCCCAAGCGCCTTGAGACCCTTCCGGGTGAGTAGCGCGCTATACAAATGCTGTGATTGATTGATTGATTGATTGATTGCCAAGACAATTCTTGTATATCCACTGCCTAGTTGCTGAAGGGCTCCGCTTTTGTCCTACCAGACTTTTGTTTCTGGGTTTACATTTAACCTTTGGACCACACTTGAAAGGGAAGAGAACAGGATGCTAAGGCAGTTCTTGTGGATCCACTGTCTGGTTGCTTTTGTCTGACCACACTTCGGTCTCTTGGTTTATTGTGGGTACAGTGGCTGCCTTCAACTGTATTTTAGTGTTAGTCATGAGTGGACACTAGGATTACTACAGTACACTCCCCATAGACACCCCCAGCCCTCAAAGGCAACATTTAGTGGCGCTGTGAGCGTTCACCATCTTTAAAATGCCTCAAGTGGGTAGGGTTGGCCCCAGGAACTTTTGCCCCATTTTTTAGGCTGTGCCCAGTTGTCATTACCACCCACCACTAGTTCCGGGCATAAATGTGGCACCTCCAGGCACCAACTTAGGAACATTACCTGACTTGCAGAAGATCACAATTGGACTGGACAAGCTGTCTGTGGCCCGAGAGGAGCCCTGAAGGACTGAACCTGCTCCCTTTTATATCCAGGACAAAAAAGTGGACCCCACTGTTCATAAGACTGACCTCCTGCTCAAGCTACAGGGAAACAACAAGCTGAAAGAGGCCTTTTTCTGGAAGTTACAACTGGACCTGGATTGGATCCTGCTGTTTGCCTCTGCATGACACCATGGGAGTCTCTAAGTACCTCCGCTGGGGCCATGAGCATCTTTAGAAGTATATTCCCTGGGCTATTTGAACTTATAAGACTAAGGAGCAGATTTATAAATGGACATCCTGTTTTTCTGCCAGGGGAATGCCTGGTGTGAGAAACGGGGTAACTGATTGACTGGGGTGTGAGCCCTGGTCAAGCAGCATCTACGGTTAAATCAGAGTACTGCCCAAGCAAACTCCAAATTAACCTGTGCTCACCCCCAGCAGCTTGGCACAGAGCAGTCAGGCTAAACATAGAGGCAATGTGTAAAATATTTGTGCAACACGTCAAACAGTAAAACTGTGAAAACACCACGCAAAAATATCCTAATCTAGAGCTTAACTTAATAAATAAAACAAGACGAAATCAACAAAAATTCAATCAGTGAACAAGAGTTATAAGTTATTAAAGAACAAACTGCAATATAATGCTTGAAAGCATACAGCGACAGCCCCAGCTAACTGGTCACGCAGGACCAGGTCACAGTCAAAAGTTCAGGCTGACCGCGATGTAGTGCGGGTTGAATACAGTCCCAGATTAGTCCTGCTGAAAGTTTACCTTCTCAAGTTTTGTGCGAAGAGTTTGAGCCAAGATTCCGTTCGCATTGGAGAAGGATGCAGGGAGCAAGGAGAGGGTCGCTGGAGGTGGTTGACATGACACAAAGGGCTCAGCGTTGCAGATGGGCAGCCTGGAGCTTCGCATTGGCGGTCCTCCATGGCGATCAATGCTTGCTGTGCAAGGAGATGAGGTGGGCAGCGGCTCATGCTGAATTTTCATGCAAGCACCATGGTTCTGGTGAGAAAGGGCCCATTCGCTGTCACAAAGAGGCCAAAAGCGTACTTTAAGAGCTCAAGAGCCACACCAAGAGTCCAGGACCTGAGAGGTACCTCTTGGGGGGGGCAGGACCTCGCTTACGATGAGTCCGGGAGCCGTTGGGGAGCCTGTTATGTCTCCGAGGCTCACATCAGGAGGCCAGCAGACAAGTCCTTTATGTCACTCAGGGTTTGTGGGTTCAAGATGGGTTCCAGTTCATCGTCTCCAGGGAGGAGGGCAGCAGTCAACAGATCAATACAGCAATACAGCAGTTCCTTCAGAGTAGCAGTCCAGGAGAGTGCAATCCTTTCAGTCTAAGTTCTAGACAGTGGCTTCAAAGTGCATGGAATTTCTGCCTCCTGCTCCCCTGCCCTGGCTCCAAGCTGGCTGAAACGACAGTCCAGAGTTGTTATGCTGTTTATGTGGACGCAACACACAGTTTATTTAAGTGTGAGTGTAGCTCCCCCATGACATCCTGCCAGTTATGGCCCATCCAGCCACACCTAACCTTCCATTGTGTGTGGGCACAAATAGTACCAGTTTCCTAAGGACTTTTAAGGAAATAAAATATCCCAATTGGTTATAAGCCCATTCTACCATGTTTTAAGCATAGAGCACAAGCGCTTTAGCACTGGTGGTTAGCAGTGGTAAAGTGCACTAAGGGCCATATGTATCAAGCTAATTAGCATTCGCAAAGGCCGAAATTCTGCGAATTTCGGCCTTTGCGAATGCTAATTAGATAAATGGTATGTATCAAACATGTTTGATGCAAAATAAGGAATTGCAAAATTTGCTATTCCTTATTTTGCGATTGCACTTAAGGAATCGCAAATTTTGCAATGCAATGTATCAACTTCTAGTTGGTGGTAAGTTGCGAATTCTTTTCAAAAAGCTTTTTTACAAAAAAACAAAGGTGCCATATGACGCCCATACATGCCCTTAGGGCATGTATGTGCGCCATATGCCCCCAAATGTCTTTTTCAGGGGTGCAGCAGGGTGTTCTTGAGACACCCCTGCACCCTGGAAAAAATTCCTAATTTGCGATTAGCAAATTGCTAATCGCAAATTGCACTTTCATTCCTATGGGCCTCCTGGCCCATAGAAATGAATGGGTAATTTGCGATTAGCAATTTGCTAATCGCAAATTAGGAATGCTAAGGAATCGCTATTGAAAAGCGATTTTGTACATACATACCGTTTTGCGAATTCCAAATAGCGATTCCTTAAAATTCGCTATTTGGAATTCGCTAAACGGTAGTATGATACATATGGCCCTAAGAGAACAAAAACAAATTCAGCAAAAAGGTGGAGGGTAAAGGCAAAAAGTTTGGGGGTGACCCTGCAGAGAGGGCAACATCCAACACCAAGCATGCAATCATTTGTAATGCATTGACAGGAACTGCCATTATGGCCATTGCTGCCAATGCATTTTGCTGTTTGGTACTGGACTGCATCATGCTGATGCAGCCTTGCATCACACAGTTTTCTTTTTTAATTTTCAAAAAGAAAATCCCCAAATGTGAACTCCCATGGCAGGGGGGACATTACCATGTTACTTCCCCTCACCACTAGGGATTGCTTGGTGGTGACGGACAGTGGAAAAAAAGGCTATATGTCCACCCATTCTGATTGGACGGGCGAACATGTAGCCATTTCTCCAATGGTCCTTACTCTGTCTGGCCATCCGAAAAGATTGGCTATGGTGGTAATGAAGTGTCAACCCTGTAGCAAACAACATCTGGCTGCATCAAAATCAGGAGAAAGGGCCTTTACCTTGGTGGTATGTATACTCTGTCACTGTTGCAATGTGTTAAACATACTGCTAAAATATAAATCTGCCCCTAAGTCATAGGGTAAAATCTTTGACCAGAACAAACCTGGTTATTGTGTCCGACCTGCACTCCATCGCTGCAGGCCTCAAATTGGTCACGGTCTATTGTGACTGTTGATTATCAAAACTTTAAAATGTCATATGCTATGTAATGTAAAGATGAGCACTCCTTAATTGAGTTATAAGTAGTTTAATAACGCCCAACAGGAAGGCAAGTCGTTCTGTCCATTGGCCATGTTACAACTGACAAACTCTCCCCACAACACATTCCAACCCATGACCTAGTTACATTCTTAACAAGGAATGTACTCAATTAAAGGTAAAGATACAACACTATGTTATGTTTCCTTACCCTCCTTTGTAAAGCGCAAAACAACTAAATCCCAAAGGAGTATCCCAGTGCTATGCAGACAGAAGCAGAGAAAAGTCAACTTAACAGAAGAGGCATCTTTTCAGCATTTTTTTTGAAGTCTTCAAAGTCAGCACAAAAACAATTGTAAAACAAAATAGACTGTTCCAGTAGTGGGGGGCCAGATAGGAAAAGGAGCGAGCCACGTGTCTTGAGGTTCTAATGTCGTGAGGTCTTAGAAAGGCTTTGTCCATAGATCTCAGGTTTCTAGTGGGGTGATACCAGGAGAGTCTGACTCTGGGGTAAGACAGGCCATCTACCACAAGAGATTTATGAATATGACATAGAAATTTGAATAGTGAACATTCCCTGACTTGAAACCTCTGCAAAGCTCTCAGAGTAGGAGCAGAAGGGGTACCAGCAGTACGTCTACAGACTAGACAGCCACAGTGTCTTGAATCCCCTGAGGTTTGGAGAGAAGCATCTCATTGGCAGCTAGCAGAAGAGCATTGCCATAATCCAGGCAACTGGTGTTAAGAGCCTGGACAAATGTTGTCCAACGCTCAAAGGAAGCATAGAGAATACCATTTTCAGTGGTCGTAATGTGTTAAAGCAGGTACCACAGATGCTGGTGACTTGATCTTTCACTGATAAATTATTTTCAACCAGAATGCCCAGGTTTTTTACAACTCTCTAGCCGCTCGGAGCAGACCCTAACTCTGGAAGGCCACCACTCACCTGACCAAAGTGTCTGTGCTTTGCCAAGCAAAAGAATTTGCTCCATTCAATTCAAGACAGTTATGGGTCATCCAGGCAGCCACCTTATGCATGCAGTTTATGAATCTAACTTTAAACGACTGAGGGGCATATGTACAAGCCCCTATCTCCACGGGAATGTCATGTTTTGTGACGATTCTGTGGTGATTGGGGCTTTGCCTTATTTACCAGGCAGCGTTAAGCCACTTAACGTGGCTTAACGCTGCCTGGTAAATAGGTTTCCCCTTTCACGCTATGCTTAGTGTGAAAGGGGTGGGCAGTGGTTATTGCGTTGAGCGTTCCACCGCAACACCCATTGATTTTGGCGTTGCCCCCTATTTAGAAGGACAGTGTAAATAGGAGGCAGTGCCAAAATTAAGAACAGGGAAAACCTGGTTTTAACTTGGCGAAACAAGAAGAAATGCTTCATTTCTCCTAGTTCTGGCTTTTTCCATGTGTACTGCCTTGTGCAGCACACATGGAAAAAGCTAAATTCCTTGGATTGTTTATGTGTAGGAAGGTGACCCTTCCTGCACATAGACAATCCTTAAAAAAATGACAGTTTGTAACTTCCATGTGTGCTACATTAAGCAGCTCCCATAGAAGTGACAAAACGTAATTTAAAGATTGTTAATGTGCAGGAAGGGAGACCTTCCTGACCTTCCTACACATAAAGAATCTTCCCCTGCACACAGACACCCTTGCACTATGGTGCAAGGGTGCCTGTATTGGTGCTACACTGCTAAGTGTGGCGCCAGCACAGGGGGAAATGCAAGGCTGCACCATATCCTTGTAGATACGGTGCAGCCTTGCGTTTCTGAAGTGGCGAAGTGAGGCGTTAAGCCATGACGGCTAACGCCTCACTCGCCACTTCTTTGTAAATATCCCCCTCAGAGTCCTTTCCAAAAGAGATGATCAATTTGGTGTCATCTCTGTGTCCCCTTATAGGCACATCCTAACCAGTTGGGTAAAAAGTCCCAGGGTCAATCCTACCCACTTTGGACAATTTTATATTTTATCATGGCATACCTGATAGATGCCTTATGCCAAAAATAATATTTCTTTAGTGTTGAACTGGTTAGCCAGTCCTTTAGTTTTATACCTCCCCTTCATTTCTTTGCTTCTCCTCTTTCAACTGTTGATATGAGGATACCTCATCTCCCCAGGAAGTGTTAATGGGCCCCTTCTGCATCATCCTGCATTTTCACTTTCTCTGATTTATGTGACCACCATGTAATGTCCATTTTGTATTATTGTTTTACCATTCCAAGATGGCCAACAGGTTGGTTCTAAATGTGGCAGCCATGTTGAAACTTTAAAACAATGATAGACTATTTACAATGACTAGCTGGGCACCCACTAACATGTGTAGTTCTGTTATTGCAAGCAAATGACCACTAATTTATCTTGCATATATTTCATTTACAACTGATTATAACTGATAAAACACAACCAAAAAAACATTTTTTTGTAGAAATCGGAAAACACTGGATATTTTAAACCTCTGGTATCTAATAGTATAAATGCAGTCCCTACATTCCACCATTTTTCAGTGATGGATGCTGCCACTATGATCCATTTGGGGCATGCTAAGCTAGTTAATATGCCCTTGCGGACATCTGCAAGGTACCTTGAGCCTTAGGACCTCATTCACTACCATTTGGGGAGCATGGCTCACATCATGTGGCTTCAGCTCACTGTTCACTAGATGCTGTTATGTAGTGGTCACCGGGCTTGCAGCAGACCTCTAAACAGTGTTTCTATCTAGGGCTAGAACTGCCTTCGTTATTCCACCATCCTTTACTGAGCATATGGCAGAGCTTTTCTCAAAACCCAGGAATCAGGATTTGGGCAACAAAGATTACTGTGCATATGGATGTCTCAGGAATCAATGTCCTCCGATAAAACATTACACCAATAACCCTTAGATTTGCATTGTGCACTTCAAAAAAACATGTGCCGGTAGAAGCTGTATACCGTCATACAGAAGTATAGGGGCCCTATCATGAATGTTTTCAGTACCATGCAAAGAGGTCCATGAGATGGTGTTGGTGACATTGTGCTGCTTTCACTGCATACATTACTTCAGAAAAAGTATGAGTTAGTGCACAAGCTGTAGACAGTCCAACTAGTAGTTTCCTAGCATGTTCTTCAGATAGTACTGTTTCACAAAAACAGGTGTATGAACCCATTCTGAGCCTGCACACTCTCATTGATACAGATCCAGGATCATCATGTTCAACTTAAATTCCTAATGCCTCCATGTCAAAAAGAAGCTTGGAACATATGGTGCTGAAACAATGTTTGAATCTTAGCACTATTACCTATACATAACACTGTGACAACATTTAATGAAAACATATTGAGCTGTATCCTTTTTTATCTCAAGAAGTAAAATGCAGAAGAGCAGTGTACACTGCACAATATACAAAGGGTAAGTGGATTGTGCAACCATCACAAATGCCTGGAAAGGAACACAGTATCAGCTCTGATTTGAAACAACAAAGATCTAGTCACATGCGTGGTAATAATTAATGCATAGAGGTCCTCAGATAAATGCAGACTTCCACAGGCACTGTAAAATAAACTTAATTTCCATTGTAAACTGCAGATGCAAATAACCCGCTTCTTTATATAGATGCACAGTTGGCTCTGCAATACCTTAGCACGGAGCACCATATATATATATATATATATATATTGAACAACCTAAGTAGAAACTCTTCATTTGGCAAATCATTGACATTTGTCAGTAAGGTTTGATAAAGGCCCACCATTATCCTTTTATCTTTAACAATCAAATCCAAATTGGGTCAAAACTTATCTCCATTTCTGCACATCTTTGATGTCCTGGAGAGAATGCTTTGAGAACTGGGAAATTAGATAGGCATTGAGTTGACAAAAATAATAAAAAGTTACTTGAAAGAGCAAATCCAATGAGAGTGTACAAAGAAGGAAGTTAGGAGCAGTAATTAATGTGGGAATAATTGTAAACTGGAATTAATCAGGGAAGGAAATTAAAGCAAATTTCCTTATAAGTACTGGGAAAACTACCCCCAGGCTTATGTATGGAGTAAAAAAAAGAATAAACAGTTATAACCAGCGATTTTTATAATTTTTGAAAACATTGAAAAAAACATCAGAATGCACAACAAATAAAATCTGAAACCAGGAAAGCCTACATATGTTGTTTGTGTGTGTTTTAATGTTGTTCCGTCAGTGGGTCAATGCAAGAATGAGTCAGTGGATGGGTGGATGAATGGATGAATGAGAGCAAAGATAAGTTACAGTGTTCATGAATAATAACTTATTAAGGTCCTAAATCCAGGAAAAACTTTCATTCTTAAGCGAGAACTATTGGCGTTACTGATGCTTGTTGTTCAGTGAGACCAGTGTGGGTGTTGGCAACAGCCATACAACTGTTTTTAAGTCACACATCTCTTTGTTCCTTTATTTATGTTGTTTTGTCTGGAGTGCCACGTACAACGTTGTTGCATTTAAATGAAGGGGACGGTCACAGTTAATGCAGTACAGAGGCACAGTGTAGAGTGGGTTGGTTCGATGAGCACAGCATATGTGTCTCTTTCAGGAGGTACTAGCTTTTTACTTGTAATGCTTAATGCAAAACTGACTGCAGGCACTAAACTTTACAGCGTCCACTTGGCAGCAGTGTGGATTCTCACAGCTGACAGCGAGAAGGAAAATTAATATGCATTGGCAATGCCAATAGGTGGGGCTATATGTGATGCAAACACACACCTGCACAAATGCATACTTGTCCATGCTTGTGCTTTCATGTGTTAGCACATTAAACCTAGACCTGGTGGCTTTGCCAAGTCTTGTTTTTACAAGTACATGTAATGGTATATTGATCCTGTGCAGAGAGTCTCTACAATGGATTTAACGTTATTCAGGAAAAAAAGGTCACAGCAATCATCTTTGTTCTTTTCAGATGTTCTTTTTGTGCTTCCCTCATAAAGTATGAGATATAGCAGAACAGTGAGATGAAAATAAGCTTTTTTTAAGCAACAAGCAATCTTGGATGGATATGAGTTTTTAAGCACACGTTTAAACTGCTAGCTCTGAAAAACACAGAGATCTCGGGGTAATGACACGCTTAAGAGATTAATTAGAATATTGATTATCACGCTTACGGAAACTGTCTTATTAATGTGAGTGGATACCGCAAACAATTCAATACAATGTAATATACATTTCAATATTGAGTGCTACTATTTTAAAAAAAATGTTTACAAAATATATTAATTTGACTCATAAATATTATTCATAAAAAATATAGGGTTGTTCTCTCTCGGTTGTATGTCAAATTGTATGCTGAAATATTGTCTGAAAAAATATTGTGTCCTAATTATCTAATACAAAAATATCGTATCTTTGGGTGTATTCTAATGTTAATTCAAATGGGATAATATTTTTGTAAGCAATATTGATGTCAGATGATATTCTGACAAAAATATTCTGGCAACCTACCTCAAATACAAATATGCCTTTGATTGTCCTCCAAATCACAGGAACACTCAAATAGGAGCTACATATTTATTTACTTCATGTAGTGATTACAGAACATAATCTGCCTAATGATTTCTAGGATGATGTGCATTTGTGAGTATTTATTTGCTTCTCTACCTGTATTATGTGGTTGTCCAGTGTTTCTTTACTTTATATTAGAACATTGGAATGTTGGTAGCTCCATTGAAAATAATGGAGTGCTCCGGGCTTATAATGGCTGATATAAGCCCGGAGCTCCAACATTCCAATGTTTCTTTGTTCACAGCTCTGGCTGTGAACAAAGGCTTCAGGGAGCCTGAGGGGATTTCAATCCCCTCGCGCTCCCTGAAGGCTTGCTTTTATTTGTTAGAACATTCTGTAGTGGCAGAATGTTCTAATAGCCTTATAACCCTTCGTAGCAGGACTATACCGGCTTTAAAAACCCCACTGCCTTGTTAAAGTCCCTTGCCTTCGGCTCGGGCCTTTAACCCTGCAGCGGGCCTTTAATAACCGGTATAGCCGGGCTATAAGGCTATATTAGAGCATTGGAATGTTGGTAGCTCCATTGAAAACAATGGAGTAGCTCCAGGCTTATAATGGCTTGTATACGCCCGGAGCTCCAACATTCCAATGCTTCTTTATTCACAGCTCTGGCTGTGAACAAAGGTTTCAGGGAGCCTGAGGGAATTTTAATCCCCTCGTGCTCCCTAAAGCCTTTGCTTAATTTGTTAGAGCATTCTGCCCTCTAGTGGCAGAATGTTCTCATGGCCTTATAGCCCTTCGTAGATGGACTATACCCGCTATTAAAGTCCTGCTACCTTGTTGAAGTCCCTCTCCTTCTGCTCGGGCCTTTAACCCTGCAGCGGGCCTTTAATAGCCGGTATAGCCGGGCTATAAGGCTATAGTATTGTGTTAGGTCATGCCTCTTTTTCAGTTTGTAGCTTTCCTTGTCTCTTATCTTGTTAGTGGGTTGATTTCTTGTTAGTAGGTTAATATGATGTGAGTATGTTCATGAGATTAAAGTGATAATATGCTTTTTCACAGCCATTCCCATTGGTATCTTCTTCTCGGTGGCTGCTAAAGAGGGGAGAATTGACTGCATATGTAGAAGACACTGGAATTTTCTCGAAACGCACTTCTAGACAGCAGTTCTATTTATTCCTTTTTAATGACGTACTCATTATTACGAAAAAGAAGAGGTACGTTTACTTTTTCTCTCTCCCTAGTGTGATCTTGCAGTTTCTAAAATGCTATACTACAAACTTAATGCATCAATGATGTGTGAGAAAAAAATGAAGACCAGGCTAGCTTAAGAGAATATAAAAAAATGTCAGTCGAACAAATGTTTTTAATATTCTATTGAATATAACGAGGATTGAAATTAGACTAATAGCAAGTGGAGGACAATAACAGAAGTATTTCTATGACTAGTGCAGCCAGAAGAGCCTCCCCTGGTGGAACAATTGCAGATACAGAATCTCCAAGTTGAGGGTTCAACCACCAGTCTTTACTTCCACATGCATGATAGTGATCAATACCAAAAAGCAGCAGTTAAAATATGGAGACTGATCACAAACTGTGCAATCTGATAGAGACATCTAGCCACAGATTCCTTAACTTAGAATAACCCCAGACGTGAGACTGGATCCGGAAATGTTCTGCTGCAGCCCCTCTGCGTACCGGGGGACGGCGCCACGCGACCACGCCCTGACGTCGTCCATGTACATGACGTCACCAAGGTCATATAAGTCCCTCTCAGCGATCTGACAACAGTATCCTTCTTTTCCGCATGCAATGCGGATCCGGAGTGAGCTTCTCTTGCCTCATTTTTGACGCTTGGCGTCAGGAACAGTGTGCGAAGCCTCCAGGCTTTAAATATTGTAATTCCTGTTCGCTGCAAATGTCTGCGACGGAAACGCATCTAATTTGTATGTGGTGTCTGGGCGAACACCATGACTCCACGGACTGTGAAGCCTGCCATCTCTGAAACCGAAGTCTCGGCGGGTACACCGTATGAAGCTTCTCTCGGCACGGCTGTCCCAGTAGGAGCCGGCCTTGTTGTCGACTGCAGGTCCCTCTACTGTTCGGTTCCGCAGTCGATCGCCCTCTGGGGTCCAGGGCCGTCGTTCTCCACTTAGTAAGTCAAGGCACTTATCGCCTAGGTCATCGACCCCACCTTCTTCTGTTGTCAGGGGCAGTGGTTCCTGGAACTTTCCGGATGTGCGCTCCCGACGGTCGCCCCCTCTCTATCTGACCTTCCCGGGTGTGGGGGCAACTCGGGTTCAAATGGAGGCCTATGCTACGGCTTTGCAGTTGTCCCTTGGTACCTCTCCCATTCCTGGGGTGTCCTCAGGTCCTCTGCTTCTTGTGGGGTCTCCGACAGACTCGCCGGCGGGTTCGCCCCCGGTGCCAATTGAGCCCTTGCCTCCCAGAAACGACAGAGATTTGGTGTCGTTAGGGCGCGGCCCGGCTGGGTCCCCCTCTATGCTCCACATGGAGTCATTGGGGCGTGGCCCAGCTGGGTCCCCCTTTTCGAGCCACGGCGCTTCTGCCGCGCCGCATAGCCCGCGCGGCTCTCTGTGGCAACGCAGGTGGTTGCCAGTGCTCATATCCCTGACTTGAGCACACACCAGCCTTCCGGGCAGGCGGCCGCCTGTCTGGAGCCGGGGTTGACGCCGTCCCGGTGCTGGAGGCTCGCCTCCTCGGCTCCGCCTCTGCTCCTTTCTCCGGAATCGGAGTCCGCTCTGGATGAGGCGGAGCCGGCACTGGGGCGGCGCCGGAAGATTGCCTCTCCGACCCCGGCACCCTCTCCTTCTTCAGAGGGGGAGCTTGTCATAGTTTCGCATCGGACGGTGCCGACTCGACACCGGAGACTGCCGAGTCGGAGTCTGACGAGGCACAATCGACGCCAACACAAGTCGTTTCAGCGCCGTGTCGACACCGAATTCTGGACTCTTCTATAGAGGCCTCTAAAGAGAGTACGGCGCCACCCTCCCGCCCGGCGTCACCAGAGTTAGTGTTACCAGTGCCCCCCTTGGAATTTGTGGAGCCTCCTCAGGAGCTCCCAGATCCGGCAAGCTGTTCGCCTCCCCATGAGCCCCGTCAGGATCCTCATTCTTCCATGAGGCTTCCTTCCGTGGGGCATCAGGCACATCCTCAGTGTCTTGTGAGGGCCAGCTTACAACCCTTCCCCACTGATGAGCTGTTTTCCCCTCCGCTGAAGGCTACTGAGGCTGGTGCAGCTTTTTTGAGAGAGCCATGCGCATTTTGAATACGCAACCCCCCTCTACCCACTTGTCTGTGGACCCCTTACTTGAGGCCCTCCACCGTGGGTCCGCAAATGTAGAGCCGCTTTTGCCTTTTGAGACTTCCCTCTATGATGCCCTCTTGGGTACCTGGGTCTGACCTGCTTCAGGTGACCCGGTGGCTCGTTCAGTTTTGCACCGCCACCGTCCAGCTCCACATGTCTTTTTGTGCACCCTCATGCGCAGGGGTTTGTGTTGCAGACTGCCTTTCCTTCTCTGCCCCTCTAATGCTTCCTCCCTCTTGGGAGTCCAGGTAACTTGAATCCTGGGGTAGGAACGTCTTTGCATCCACTAGTGCTGCACTTCGATCCTTAAATACAGTGTGTGTTTTGGCTCGGGCTACCTCTGCCCTGTGGGACTCTGCAGAGTCTTTGCTTACTGCCACCTCTGAAGGTGCTCACGTTGATCTCCTTCACTTCATCCAGGATGGGCGTGACCGTGCCGAATTCACAATCCGTTCAGCC
Organism: Lissotriton helveticus; assembly: GCF_964261635.1. Classification (NCBI taxonomy): domain Eukaryota; kingdom Metazoa; phylum Chordata; class Amphibia; order Caudata; family Salamandridae; genus Lissotriton; species Lissotriton helveticus. Next base: position 230,272,659 of record NC_136072.1, on the reverse strand, counting down.
TTAGATACTGCGGATTCTTTGGGCCGAGCCATGGCGAATTCTGTTGCCTTAAGGCGTCACTCTTGGTTGTGAGATATCATCTTCCCTGAAAATATCCGGTAGTGTGTGGTTGATTTACCCTTTGATGGGGTTTTGCTCTTTGATGCTCATGCCGAGTCGGCGGTTCACCGGCTCCTGGCAGGCTTTCGTCCTCCCCCTTAGGTCCTTTTAGGCCTGTCTTCTGTGGTACTTTTTCATGTTGCATCCTTTAGATTCGCTCTGTGTTTAACATGGGCAGTGAGCCTTACTTCTTCTTTTTTCTGTGGTTAAGGGTGCCTACCTTTTTATTGGCATCCCTTGGATGCGTTTCGCTTTCAGCTGCCTGTTGGCCTTCTGTGGCCATGTTCCACAGGTTGCTGTGTCCTCTGACTGTGGTTTTTCAGCCGGTGGCTCAGCTCGGTAATGTCATTACGGCTCGGAACTCAGTTCACGGGATCGGTTTGTTACTGCATTCTTTTGGCCTTTCTTATTGCCCTAAAAGGTGTCCCCGGTTGTTTGGGTTATACATACTCCATGTGGGGTACTTGTACACTATTATATAGCCTTGCTTATCTCACCTGGGTCTGGAGATCATGTGGGCTCCATGCGCCGCTTGGTGGTCCATTGTACGGTGTTCAATGTTTTTCCTTGGTGCCATCTGCTTTCGCCATGGTTATCCACCTCTTTTGGAGGTTTCATGGTCTTCTCTTCACAAACGGCTCCTACCTGCCCTTAATGTTCTAGGTATGGTCCGGCATATACATTTATGTCTACATGCAGGTTGCCTTGGTATCCTCTCCCTGCGTCGCCACCTCTTGTCAAGGTGGCTAGGTCTGGACCAATATCTCCATGTGTGGGGGAGCTTTTCTGGGTTGTTGCAAGTTGCCCATAGGTTCCTCCTTGCTTCCACTTACTGGAGTGATTGTCCAATTGTCATATGCTCCCTTTTTGGTTTTAGATGCTGTCCGTGTCATCTGGAGTGTTGGTCTTGGATTCTGAGACTCTTCCCACCATTCGTTAACTTGGTGTTTTGGCCTCTCCCTTCAGATTTGCCTACTCTTGTTAAAGCTGCACCTGTGGGACAGTTCTTCTGATGGCAGTGGTCATTCATTACTGTCTGCGAGTCTATATTGTGGTTGTTCCTCCCTTTGGCTTCATGCTGCCAAATCGGGCACTCTTCTGTTCCTGCGTAAGCCACTTTAAGGTCTCTATGGCTGTTTACCGGCGGCATATTCTACCTGCTTCAGCGGATTGGAGGTTGATGCTATTGCCCCTCTTTACCCTTTTGGGGTTGGGTGTGCGCTTGCTGTGCTTCTTGTCCTGCTGGCTATTCCAAATGCATGGCTCAGGTTCTGGCTCTTGCCACCGGCTCTTTCGGCTTCCTTCTATAGGCTAGCCTGTTAGGCACTGATTGCATCTCTTCAATTTCATTTCAAGCTTGGGTCAATTCACTCTTCGTGTGCCATTTAGCGGAGAGTGATCCTTCTTCCTCTCTCTCTCTTTCCTTGCCCTGGTATAGGGATCATGCTGTTCTACTTGTCATTTTTTATACTGGTATGGTGTGGCGCCATTCTGGCATGTTTTTAGGATATCTTCCATCCTGTGAATTCTGCTCTTTGAGCTGCTGAGGATGCTGTCGGACTGTTCTTCCACAGCTTTTCCCCTTTATCCGTTACTCTGTTGCCGGATCACATGCTTGGCGCTTGTTGTTGTCCTATCGCAACCCGCCTCCCTTTTGGGGTATGGCTGTGGTATCTATTCTAAGTTAAGGAATCTGCAGCTAAATGTCTCTATCAGATGTACGAGTTACTTACCTTCGGTAACGATGTATCTGGTAGAGACATTGTCTAGCCACAGATTCCTTAACGCTGACCCAGCCTCCCCATTCTGCGAGGACCTTGTCTAATGGTGTTCTCCACTGGCCTCTTCAGTTGCCATTGGGTTATATCTTAAGGGGGTTCAGATTGTTGCACTCCCCTAGGTGCTTTCATACACACTTAACCTCTTCTGAGGGGCTTCTTTTCTGTTTAATGATGCCTTTGATTCATGGGGAGATTCGTTTTTCTCTCCAGTTCCCTTCCCTTCAGTCTGCTCTACTGCCTCGGGGTCCTGGTCTCATCATGGTCATCCTCTTTGAGGGTCGGTTGTGCTCTGTTTTCTACCTCTGTTTTTAGAGGGGAAAGGCCAGCCTTATCATTTTTTCCTACAGAGGACTGTTGTTCTTCTGTATTTCATTCTTAGTGGATGGCACAGTTCCACATGGCACTATCAGTCAATTTCTATCTGTTGAGATGTTCTTCCCTTGTTGCATTCCGGAAGGGGCCTCCGCTTGGCTTGCAGGGCTCTTCTCACAGCCTCCACTTATATGTGTAGGCGGTGTCTATTCTGTCTTTAGGATGGTGTCTTCCACCATCCTCCTTTATTCACAGATTTTTCATTCCTCGCACACTGTTCCCATACTTTCACAGTTTTTGGTTGGTGGCTCCGCGTTGTGCAGCGGAAAAGTTTCTCTGAAGAAAACTGACGTCAGCGCTCCCGGAAGGACTCATATGACCTCGCTGATGTCACGTACGTGGATGACGTCAGGGCGGGGTCATGTGGCGCCGTCCCCCGGTGCGTAGAGGTGCTGCTGCAAAGCATTTCTGAATCCTGTCTCACGCCTGGGGATATTCTAAGTTAAGGAATCTGCGGCTAGACAACTTCTCTACCAGATACATCGTTACCGAAGGTAAGTAACTCGTACGTCTTTCATAGTTCATTACTCCTTGACTACTCTAGGAGTAACCATGACAATTCAATCATAGGATTGCTAAAACGTGTCAAAGGTACTGTGTGCCATTTCTTTTAGGTTATCTTTTAGCTCATGATTCAATAAAGATACCTCAGTAGGCCAGGACTGCAGCAATCTGCCCAAAACTAAAAACGTCACTCCAAAAAGTGAAAAGCAATATCAAACCACAAAAAGAGGTGCTTCTACTGAGCAAAATGGATAGCGTACATCATCTTTAGCTATTGACTATCCTCTGTTATGGGCAGTATTCTCTGGTGTTTATAAAAGGAGGACGTCATTTAAAGTTCATTGGGCTAATAGGAATCATGTACCAGTCCTTTCAGTGTTTAGTGTACCAGTGTGCCAGATGGCATCAGGGAATTTGTACCTTAAAGCTTGCACTTAAGAGAGTCACATTAACAGGTGATATCAGAAGAAATTGTCCGCAACTGAGGCTCCTTCACCTGGTACCAACCGCGGAGATGACACTGCAGCTGACACTGGACCTCCTATCCCTTTCAGGGCTTAGCCCGTTCAAGGAATGGAAACTCCTTAAACAAAACAGCTGGGTGGAAGGGGAGTTGGGATCAAATAAAACTGGGCTACTGATGGGATACAGGGTGAGCAAGAATACTACCACCCTCAATAATCATAATCTCATCCTGGTACAGCAAGGGTACCTTCGAGGGTGTTTTTCACAGACTTCTTTCTGTATTGGCTAGAGAACAGGGGCAACAGATGGTCACAGGGATACACACCTACTAAATGATTCAGTGAGTAAGTAGATGTGTGCACACAACTTTTTTTTAGCATGACCTAATCTTTAATTCTGCCTGGGTGTTGTGGAAATAATGTATTGATGCCTTCCTGTTAAAGAAATTGAAAGCGGGTCAGTCGAGCATTTGTCCTTAGGGGCACTTTCTAGAAAACAAAGGAAATGTAGAAAGCTGAAGTGTGCGTCCACATTGCACTGCTGAGTTTTGTTATAGAGTGTAGCTCTGCCGAGCTTCTGCAGTTAGGCACAGCGGTATTTAGTGTGTATGCCTCTCTGTCCTCAGCCAACTATTCTAGTGGCCACTTGACCTATGAAAGGCGTCTGACCCACTAAGGGCATTCGAAAGAGCTGAAACATGTCAACAGGAATAACAATCAAGACCCTTGCTGAATCAGCATGGCCTTACTAGAACAATTAGTGGCATTTTATAAGTATGTGGGATGAGGTAGGTGGAGGGGGTGAGCAAGGCCATGCTGTGCATGACTACATCACTTTGGACCCTCCCCTTCCCCGCACAGTTAAGTCACAGTATGTGGGAACATTCACAACATTACAGTTGTAGGGAACATTCACATTACAGTAGATGGGTGGTTTTGCTCTTGATGTCTATTGAGTTACTTGTAACTTCTCTTGGAAAAAAGTATCCTTTTGCTGACAGCTACCCTGCTATACTTCTATATGTTCACCCGTTTGCTTTTCAGCTGGCTATTTTGCAGTACAAAATATTCCCTTGACAATTAAATTGTTATGGAACTCTTGGCCAATCAGGATGCAAAACCTGTGCCCGAGTGCTTGTAACCATTTCAATTGACAATGTTTTATAAACAAAATAAATACTGTCATTTTGAGTATAAAAAAAGTAGGATATGTTTCTACTCAAGTGGGACGTAGCATGACACATTGGAGAACAATGAAATATGCAGTCAGGCCCGGCTCCCTAGAGTCGCTGGGCATCTGATCGAAAGATGAGGATCCCTGAAAACAGTGCTCAAGATATCAAGTTGCAATAGAAAGGTTTCCTTTCAGTAAAAAAGCACTGTGCTTTGACAGAGTTTACTAATTTTCCTACTTTGTATGTATACTGTACAGTGCAGGACACATGCACATATGGAAAAGTGTGGAGGCTTCTAAACCTTTCTCTACTTTTGCACTTGCCTCGAGGTGGTGTCATTTTTTGGCGCAAATCCCTGTCTGCAAATTATAGTTGATAGGGCGGTTATATAGGAACACATGCATCACCCATGTGGTGCACCTAGATGCAAAGTAGTGTGAAATAGAGCATATCATTAATTTAGTCAACTTTCCAACACAAATCATCATTTGCTTTGGAAAGTAACTCACATCACAAACTTTGGGGCAGGTTTATGACGACTGGCGCATCCCTGCTAATCAGCAGGGATGCACCAGGTAAGATGCGTCACGCAAGTTTACCCTTGCACCACCACAGATACGCCGCATTTACTAAGCAGTGCATCGTGGCGCAAGGATAAACAGATGTGTGACGCATCTCCCGTCGGAAAGGTGGCGCATTGCTGGAGTCGTGTCGCAAACGCGACGCAACTCCAGCAAGCCTTGTGGCCTGCCCATACATAACGTGGTGCGTCACACCTTACGCCTGCTTCAAGCAGGCGCAAGTTTTTGACGCAGCGGCATCCGAAAAGTGACTGAGTGAAATCTTGTAGATTTCACTCAGGCACTTTTCCAAGATTTTATAGCGCCGGAACGCCCCCGCGCCAGAACGGCCACATGAAACCTGATGCAGGTTTCATGTGGTGCAGGGCTTTACAACGTGATGCCTCTTCCTTGATGCGTCACATTGTAAATAGTGCGCAACGTGGCACATGGTTTACTCCGAGGCTGCGTCACAAGTGACGCAACAGCAGCGCAAAAGTGGCGCAAGGGGCTCGTAATTCTGCCCCTTTGAGTCCAGTTTTCATCTCGTTTGTGCTAGCAAATTTGAGCAAAATGTGACAGCAAATGGTAAATTTCACCCCACATTTAGAATGCAGCATTCTTCTTGTAAACAGTTGCCTTAACGGAGGCTGGAGCCCAGACATTCTCCTCACCTAGTCAGAGACAAACTCTTCCAGCCGAGCAGAGCTGTTCATAGTTGCGGATCCAGTTTTTGCAATTCAGCCTAACTTGTATTTACGTAACCTTTACCTGTTTTCTTATGTGTGGAATGTCCCTCGGGCGTCTCTGCCTCTGAAAAATTAGTGCAATGGCTTTTAGTTGGGAGGTATTCTTAAATCGTTTGAGCCTCGCTCCTTTTATCAAAGTGAAACGCTTAAAACCGAACAAAAATACCCTCTTGAAACAGAAGCTGTGATTGAGAGGATGCGTGTAAGGCCAGGCTAGACATGAGATATAATACCCAACAGATGTATAACTAGGAGGTGTGACTGAACAACGTTCAGTAGTAGTAACTATCTGCCTAGTAACACTCATAATTCACGGCCAACTTGTGCACATACCAGAAATGCCTTCGTTTGAAAAATAAAACCCGGATTTTCAAAAGAAAAATATGCATAATATTCAAGCGAATTCGATACTGTTAACCATAAAACTGAGGTATGCGGTTAAAGGTTTTAATGCATTCATTTCTTTTAGGTGTTTTATTGTGCTAGCTCACTCAGGTCACTTTAAGAAAACGTAACATATCAATTTTCATATTTCATAATGTCACACTTAAACAAGGTACAGTTTTTATATTCTCCTTGTCAGAATATCTAGAAATATAGTTGGGTAATATGAATGTTTTTAATCACAGCTTCAGTTATCTATGCCACCCAGAGACGTATCACAGTGATTTATCGTTTATTTTATGTTCTATATGCCAGTCTCATTTTAACTCCCACTGCTGGTATCAGCTGTTCAAGAGTAGACAAACCATGGGGAGCCAAACATAACATGGCCTCACCTGCTCCGATCCCTGCTCCATAACAAACCTGGGGGCAGACTTACAAGACCCCTGCGCCACCAGTACGTCACTTTTTATGACGTACTGATCAGGGCCGGACTGGGAACCAAAACTGGCCCTGGCAAAGTGCTCGGCCAGCCCCCGGTGGGAGGTTGGGGGTACGACCGAGGTCTTTGCCGGGCCGGTTTTCGGCCTTTTTTGTTACAGGGCCGATTTTGCTGCAAAATCAGCCTTGTAACAAAAACGGCCCCCAGGGGCCCAAAACCAGCCCCCACCCTTGCGGCGCACCAGGGGATTGCCCGGTGGCCGCAAAGGCCAGTCCGGTCCTGGTACTGATTGTGCATATTACTGCTCCATATTTACAAGGACAGGAAAAGCCACCCTGCGTGGCTTTTCCTGTCCTTGTAAATATGGCCCCTTTATACGCAGCACTTTGCGTGAAAGGCGCGTTCTATGGGTGTTGCTGTGGGTGTTCCCACACAGCACCCATAGAACAAGACACATTTCCAGATTCACGAGGAATCGTAAATCTGGAAATGTGTCTGTATGCTACGCCACCCTTGGAGTGGCGTAGCGAAGCGCAAAGTGGAGAAATGTTTGCATTTCTCCTCGTTTTTACCTCTTTCAATGGTGCTGCATTCTACAGCACGCATTGAAAGAGCAAAATGCCTCTAGTGATTGTTTTTGTGCAGGAAGATAGGGGAACTGTAGATAGGGGTTTGTGCATAAATCCTGCGCCTCCACGAAGCAGGCGTAACAATGGAAAATGCTGCAATTTCTTCACGTTTTTGCCACTTTGCATGTATGTTGTACGTATACAAATCGGCGAATGCCTTAAAGCGTAATTTTGAACTGGAAGGAATCTGTTCCGGCACAAAGCCTATGCTTCTAACAACACAGATACCCTTGCCCTACAGCATGAGAGTGTCTGCATTGGTGCTTGGTAGCCATAAGTGGGCCAGAGCAGAATAGAGTCACATCTTAGTAGATATGGTGCTGTTCTACTCTCTACCATTCATATAACACAGTGCAGAAACTTTACTTAATGCTCTCTGTTAAGTAATTTCTATGTAATTCTGGAACATAATATCTTGTTTTGGCTGCACAGTTTACACAGGACACTCCAGTTCCAACTGAACATGCAAACATTTCACATCCATCCAACCCAGCACGTATTTGACTAAGGCTGACCACCAGTGTTACCCCAACAGCACAATACAATAATAAAATTAAAATGTTACAGAAAACATTACACTGCATACTTTTCCTACACCCACACAACCGAGTTATGCCATGAAAATAGGCTATTATCGGCTCACATATATCCAGCACAGCGCCGATTTGCCATATAGTCGGCTATCATTGTGTTCTCAACTAAAGTTCCAACTATTCTTTGCCACAAAATGGTCATACACAAATATCCAACAGCCAGTCTGTGGCCTTGTCTACTGACCTAAAACATGCATAGCATATGTAGGATCACTGAAATAATATCGACTACCAAAATATCGACTACCCAAAATATCGAGGAAAAAATATCTACAACCAAAATATCGAGTTTGTATGTACAAACAGGTAAGTACAAAAATATCGAGTACAAAATATCGTTTACAAAAATATAGTTGTAAAAAATATCGACTTTAATAAAAACAATGTTTAATTACATTAATATAAAAAATTAATTACTAAAATATAATTAACAATACTTAAAATAACTTTTAATAATTAAATAATTAATGAAAGTAAAAAAATATTTTTTTAATCACATTTCTTAAAACATATATATATATAGTAACAAAATGTAATTAAATAATAGCCAATATTATTAACGTACAAATACAAAAGAGTAAAAATTACTATTCCCACTGCAAAGAGTGCAACAGTGGATATATGACGTTACAACGCAACTTTTACAACGCACTACCATTACAACGTAAGTATTGGTAAGTATATAATAATTTTTTTAATTTAAAATATTTAACATTATTTAAATATAATTTAATTTAATTTAATCTCATTAAATTAAATGAATGTAAATTTAATTTTACTTTATTTTTACACTGTACCCCTATACCCCAAAAACCCAAAACTGACCCTGAACCCTAAAAAAACCCTTTACCCAAAAACCCAAAACTGACCCTGAACCCTAAAAATACCCCTTTACCCAAAAACTAAAAAATACCCCTTTACCCTAAAAATACCCCTTTACCCAAAAACTAAAAACTGACCCTGAACCCTAAAAACACCCCTTTACCCAAAAACCCAAAACTGACCCTGAACCCTAAAAATACCCCTTTACCCAAAAACTAAAAACTGACCCTGAACCCTAAAAATACCCCTTTACTCAAAAACTAAAAACTGACCCTGAACCCTAAAAATACCCCTTTACCCAAAAACTAAAAACTGAACCTGAACCCTAAAAATACCCCTTTACCCAAAAACTAAAAACTGACCCTGAACCCTAAAAATACCCCTTTACCCAAAAACTAAAAACTGACCCTGAACCCTAAAAATACCCCTTTACCCAAAAACTAAAAACTGACCCTGAACCCTAAAAATACCCCTTTAATTTAACATAATTAGCAATTAATCAATTAAATTAAATTAACTACCAATTACATTTTAATTAATTAACAAATATTATTTAATTACAAATTAATTAAATATTACTACCAATTAATACATTTACATATTTAATAAATAATAATTAAATTACTTCCCACCCTATTCCCCTATAAACCCATAACCCACTACAGGTAATACATTATTTTAATTTACATAATTAGCAATTAATAAATTAAATTAAATTAATTACCAATTACATTTTAAATAATTAACATATATTATTTAATTACCAATTAATTAATTATTACTACCAATTAATAAATTTACATATTTAATTAATTATAATTAAATTACTTCCCACCCTATTCCCCTATAAACCCACAACCCGCTACAGAATAAAATTACACAATAATTTAAAAAAAATCATTAATTAAAAATAATTATAACATAAAAAGACACTTTTCACACATATTATAACATAAAAACACTATAAATAATTACATATTATTTAAAAAACGATATTTTTTACTATCTAGATTATATACTTGGATATTTTCACTTTCTATATTATTTACAGTCGATATTACTTCACTTACCTTAAAAACGATATTTTGGCTGTCGATATTCTGTCCTGTCGATATTTTCTCCAAACGATATTTAAAACTCGATATTCTGTCCAAACGATATTTTGGAGTCGATATTATGTCTGTGCACCGCATATGTAAAGGGCCTTTAGATTTAGCTACCAAACATAATTTTATTTGCCAACAGCTCAATCTTTTTGACAAAGTAACCTTTCGAAGAAATAGAGCAGGACAAAATGGGCCCAATTCACAAACATTTACCTATGATAAGGTGTAGTACTTTTGGTTTACTTCTGAATTCCCGGAGTCATCTTGGCTTACTGCTGGCTTACAGTAGCAAAGTAAGAATATGTCTTTGTGAACCGGTCCCAAAGGGGTTAATACAACATTACATGCTGCATCGGTCTTGTCCACGATGGAACATGCTGAAATTACTTTGACAATTGCTACAATGTGTTCTGTCGGATCAAACAATTGCTTAGTGTTAAGGATAATCAATCTTAGTCAACAAAAATGTAGAGAGCTGTATCCGAAATACACACCGGACAAGAAAATATAATTCATATGTTATCTTTTATGTAACCATTAAATGTCTCATGGCATATATGGCTGTTGCACGATTGAATCACAAGACAAACACGTGATTCAAAACAGACTGATATAACATACAGTGTGGCAGTGTTACGTACATATTTACAACAATTAGCCAATACACAAATCAAGACAATATAGAGAATCGTTGAGAATCCGTCCTGTTATCATATATATCGTTTGTTACAAACCCTGTATATCAATGGTTTTTAGGGGTGTAATGACTATGGGCGTGATATATCTAAATGTCGATGTTTCGACCCATGGCATATGTGTCAATTAAGAAACATCACAAGGGTCTTCCCCAGGACTAGTATGTGTGGAGCAACCAGCCAAATCGATTGATTAAACTAACTCCTATTCTTTCTGGTCAAGTATATGGACATGTGTAATTCAGATCTGTCCTAGATCCACTATAGTGTAGATTCGAGGCATAATTAAGCAGCCTGCGTGGGACCCTTCTTCAGTATTCAATATAAGTGCATAAATGCATAGCAAAGATTTGCCGTTTATTCATTGCAGAGCCACTGGAAGGGTCATGCTGGGGCTAACTTAATGAGCCACGACCATTCACGAAGAAAATTCTTTAGATGCTAAGGCCATGGATTGCATCCACAATATGTTCATTTTACAGGCCCTTATATTGTCGGAATATCTAAGAATGGTCCTGTGCAGGCTGCTTAATTAAGCCTCAAATCTGCACTAAGGTGTAGGTACACAAGTATGCACTTTGCATATGTTTAGATTTTTTGCAGCATATGTTAATCAAACTGACTTTCAAGAAAAGCATGCTTTAAATGTAGAATATATGCCTTGATCGTGCTAAACCTCCATTTACAATTCATAGATAAAGCTCAACAGTTGTTTTTTTCCAGTTTATTTAATTTGTCAATCTTTGAGGTTAAGGTTATACTGCATCTTGCATGTAGAGACACCTGGTGTCAAAATATTCTACTTTACTTTATCCGCAATTTACAAAAGTTCTCAACTGTTTTCATCAAGAGACAATGTTTCACAAAGAGAGAGGAAGGAAGAGACAAAAGGTGTGAATTAATTAGAAAGCGCAAACAATTATTTTTAGGAGAATTGCTTTTACGTTGTTATGAGTCAGCAATAATTTACTAGGATCATTTCATTTTGGCACACTTTCTAGTCCTAGTGGAAGTTCTGCCAAAGTGTATAAAATATATCATTACATGTCTTTTAGCACTGTACACTGATATTCTTAGCTGTGGAATGCAGCTCTACTTCATGAATGGCAAAACAGCTTAAAGGTTACACAGTACAATAGAATGCTGTCTGTGTGTGAATTCATCCACAGCCAGGTGCCAAAGATCCAACTGCACATTTGAGAATTCAGATGTGGTAAGTCAGCAATGAACACTGGCACGTTAACAAACACATGCTTCACAGTATGAATAGTACATAGATATATCTGTAAGAAATAGAGTTACTAATTTGCAAGGAAGTGATCCCTACCAACTCAAACACAAACTGAGAAGGCCAAAACAAATTTCTTAGAGAATTTCTGTTTAACTCCTGTAGCTATGGGACAAGCAGCAGGCAATACCCAGAAAGGTTTGTGTTAAGCTTAAGCAGTACCATCAATTAAAAATTCAAGAAACCATCATAGTACAATTCCCAAACCATTGTGGGAAAATAGAGAAAATGTGATGAGCAAAAATACACCAATATCATCAACATTGTGTAAAGGGAACCAGAGGTATACATTTAAGTGCTGAGGCACAATGTGCCTAGAAATAGTACAGAAGAATTGAAAAACAGCAGTTCGCGGTTAACCAGGGTCAGTGCATGATTTCAGACTGACCATTATCAAGTAGAGGTTGGATACACCACGTGGGTCATCCCCTTTTAAACCTCTGACTTAGTATCTGAAATGAAAGATAAAAACCTTCAGTAGGGCAAGGGCCAAGGCTGGGGGCAGCGAGGGTACCACAAAGTTAGGTACATTATATTCGAGCTCTTGCTGATGCTGATGGTTTTGCCTCCAAGCACCTCAAGTGGGAAAACACTGAATTTCTTGTCTATCTTGAATGTGACCTCCATGGGCAAGCCTCAATACCCTGTTATAGTCCTCTGTTGGTGGGAAATATGATTCCCCCTTTCCTCCAGCTGCTGTGAACATTCTTTTTGGTGATTCCTATATTCCCTAGGTCCCCATGGTAGGCTTTTAGGCTACAACAGCTTTATTTAGAGTTTTGTGAAGAAGGACATCACCCAAAAGTTACTGGCTTCCCCATCCTCCGTATTGAAAGTGCCAGTGACATCATGTACTCTCGATACAGTGGACTAGACATCCACCACCTTTTAGAGGTTGCGCCACACATCCACCAAACTCAAAAGGAATCCTGCTTGTTGTGTCCCTAGAGCAAGCTAAAAGAAGGCTAACATGAACCTTGAAGAAATGTTTTAGTACCTGCTTACCATCAGGAATCAGGAGTCCTGGAGTTCCTGAGTCCTCTTCTTCCAGCAGGATTCAGAAGTCTTCTTTCTCCCAAAAGGGTCTCCAGTTTCAGATGCAGTCTTCACAGTAATGTTCTTAGGCAGTAGTTGGGAGATGCCAATTTTATCCTATTCACTATGCAAGGATTGGAGAATGTTCCCTACCCAATCCTACATACTTTGTCACCCTCCTTGTGTTGCACTTCCTCTTTGTCTTATTGTAACATTACACAGCACCATATGTTTTTAGATGACTGAAACCTCCTTTCTCCAGACAGGCCTCTCTTCCGCTCCTTAAACACCCTCATGTTTAGACAAGCTCTCCTGCCACCTGACAGTGTCAGAAATGGCCCTCCTTCCTGCTGAGTGGAGGCAAAGGATCTAGGAGGGCTATGGAAATGAATGTGGGCAGATGCTGTCCACCTCATTTAGGATCAGCAATTAAATAGTTTGTGTTAAGACTGCTATTTGTTCTTTCAGCTGTCTTGCACGCCTGTCAGATGGCAACTCCATGCAAATGTGGCCAGTAGCTAACACCAGTCTGTTCTTTGAGTTCAGAGGCAGGCTTTTGTCTTCTGATCCAGAGTAATATACTCTCCTAGCCGAGAATGAGTGTTTCAACTCTGGAGGTGTGATGAGTGACAGAATTTGGTTTAGCCAGTTCTGGCAGCCCAAAGTACATTCCTATGATTTTATTTTCCCACAAACTTTATCAAAAATATGATGTCATCCTTAAATCCAATGGTTAAAACTAAAGGGAAAATAACTTTGAATGACTTTTCTGGAATTTTACCAAGAGAAGATGCAAAGTAAATATTTTAATGACACCTAGGTCTGTCTTATGGAAAATATAGCTGAACCTACACAGTGGAAATAGTTTTTAGGCCTTCAGCCAGCTTGGAGTCACACTTCTAAATAGATAGTGCTATTTTTTTACTTCTATATATATTAGGCACCCTGCCTTGTGGGCCATTAAGACACACTTTAGAGTGACTTAACGTAACAAATAGTTTTTTTTCCAACATGGATAAAACACTTTTACAAGTGTCACTGCAGTGCCTTTAAATTTAGTAGTGCTCCTTGTGGCCATAGATTTTGTCATATATGTAGGTGGTGTGCATATACATTGCAGCCCAAATATGATATTGAACTTCAATGCTATTGGTGCATTTTCTGAACCATTTGCTTTGGTCTTACAGGAAAGTTAAATGGGCCAATTCGGTGAAACCAATTTTACCTGTACCACTTTAGGATAAGAGCACATGCACTGTGATTGTGACAAAGTGTAGCCTAACAACAGAAAAAATAGAATCCAGAAAACAGGTGAAATTCTGGGGTTTACATGCATAAAAGGCACATTTGCTATACTGGTTATGTATAAAACGTGTTGTGAAAAAAATCGGGAAAACATGCATTAATGTTGTGTGAGTCACTTAAATGCAGCAGCACCGTACTTGCCATTTTCTGATTGGATTAGCTAACGACCAAAAGCAGATCGAATGACAACAAACAATAATCAAAGCATTAGTCACCAACTTTAAGTCATTTTAATTGCTATAGTTCCCTCATTAGCTTTCATGATGATTATGCTCACTTCTTGGCAGTACCACCCATGAGTGATCAACTTATTCAGCCAATCAAATTTATAGTTATCAGGTAGATATTGACTTAACATAAACCGTCTTTAAAAAGTTATCTGAACCCAAAGCAATCATGAGTCTGGTCTCTATTCTCTCCTAACGGCTGACTTTGCGGTTACCGCTTGTTCAAAATGACTCTGGTCTCTATCAAACAGTTACGTGTATGTCATAAACTGAGCTACAGACTCACCTTTCAGGCATCATCTAACCGAGGGACATGTAGTGCCATCTGTCATTACATTTCCTGACCCCTATTCTCAATCATCAGCCCCTTTTGTGTTCTCCAAGTGCTACACATGTGTTCCACTTTAATTTGGGATAGTAAAAGTTGTTGGAATTAAAGCCCACAAATACTTCTCTAGTGCCTGACTTGCATATGAAATCATTACAAAAATAAATGTTTCACTTAAATTAAAAAATCTCAAGTTTTGAAATGGGACTAAGAACAATTGACTAATGTGCAGAAACCTGAAAAGAGTAAAAGGGGGAGAGGATGTAGCCTTACGGATAGATCGGTCGACCTCGACGCTGGGGAACTAGGTTTGAGTCACGGCAACGACGCCCAACATCCCGTGATTCTGGGCAAATCACTTAATCTCCCTGAGCCTAACAAAAATGAATGTGTCCGTCTGTAACAAAACCGTTGCTCATGTAAAGCGCACTGATACCAGATATCTTTGGGTCTAGTTTGCACTATGTAAAACTCAAAAAATAAACGAAAAAGAAAGTAAAAACAATATACAGCTGAACCGATATGAGAAATAGCATTGCAATAAGGGACACAAAAGACCACATAATAATGAGTGGAAGAAAGAATATATATATATATTATCCTAATCATAAAATTCATTAAAGTGGTGCCATATTTCTCCAGATATATATTCAGTATCCAATTGCTTAATATATATTTAACCTATTTTGAAAGTAAAGACATTTCTAATATTTAAACTTTTTAACTGAGAACCACATTTTACCTTTATTTCTTGAAAATGTGCTTCAAACTTAACACTTAGGCTCAAATACCCACAATATCTGATTATGTGTAAACCTACTATTTATTGATAGTTAAATAACTAAGGGCCAGTGATAGTGCTCCAAGAGTGTTTAACTAACTAGAGGACTATTTCAAGTGCAACATCTTGGTGTTTCTCACCTCAGTGATGTGCTCTTTGCATTTGAGAGCAAGGACCGAGCTTGCAGCTGTGCCTAGAAGTTGCTGGAGTTTGGCATCGTCTTGGAAATGACACCTACAATGCACTGCCAAAGTTAGAGCATGAAGTCATCCTTGTCTGCAGCTGCAGTATTTTTTACCTCCTCAAGAGTAATGTGTCAAGATTGTTCCAGCGTGAAGCAGTCCATAAAATTAAATTCTTGTACGCTTACACTCCTTAGCCTTCTAATTTTACCAGGACTTTACCATTAGACAGTCTAAAGCGCTTTCATTTACCAGAGGTAATGATCCTCCGATAAATCTTTCTCCGATGATTGGAGGGGTGGAAAGTAGGGTGACCAACTCCACGTTAGCTGTGTAGGCAGGACCATTAATTGCAGTCAATTTATAGGTTTGAAATCTAATTTAGATGGACCACTCTCAAGACCATGCTATGAAAATAATGAATAGCAACTGAAAGATCCAACCCCTAAAGAAGTTAAGTCAAGTGAGAATTATTCAAACCAAGAGCTCAGTAATTGCAACACAAAACAGGAGAAGTAAAACCTGATGTTTTGATAGTGCTCGCTTATTCTCTCTACAATGGATTTAAACACTAATCACAGTCAAAATGGAAAAATCAACAGCACTCAATAATAGGCAAATTTAGAATAATGTAGTTATTGTATTAAGGAATCAAAATTCATTGGAATGAGCAGATCATTAACGGCTTCGGTCAACAATATCACAGCCTGTATTAAAGAACCTAGCATTTGGCAGATCTTTAGAGGATGGTTATTAAACTCAGAGTGCACGGTTCCACGACCCTAAGCCAGTAGGATGGGTCCAACTTCTAACTGCTCAGGCCCACCGGGACAAAAATGTAAAGTCCATTAGGGGCGATTCCATTAACTTGAAGTTTAAAGGTAAAATAGGTATTTGAAAAAAATAGAAATGGTTCGGTAAAGAAGGTCTCAGTCCATCAGCTACCGATTGTAGCATCGACAAACAGTCCAAAAGTAAAGATCGATCAGCATAGCATCCAGATCCCAAGTAGGAAAAATCAGAATGGCATTTGTTGCCCCACGTTTGGGGGGTTCTTCTTTTATAGAATTTAGCAAAGTTCAGTGACTTAGCATGACACCACCATCAAAAGAATATAATATGTCCCAGTTCACATCATGTCACCTTATATGATTGAAACATCAAGCTGATTTCTCAAGCTAGTCATGAGAAACAAAAGTTTGCGAGTCCTCACAGCCCTAACATTGGTAGAGAAGAAATACAAATATGCGACTTATACCCATAGCTGAAATTCTATTCCCACAGGATTATTTCACTGTGAACGTTGTAAAAGCATTGAAGAATTTCAGGGTGTAGAAATGTACAGGACCAAATATGTAACATTTTACTTGCAAAGAATGGTCCATTGTATTAAATCAGGGGAAAGGTCAGCATTAGTAAAACATATTTAAAGGTCTTTAAGTTAGCATAGCACCTTCAAATGAAATTAGCTTTGACTTTACCTCAAACATAATGACATTAAATCAATTCAAATGAAGATTATATGAATTCCACACAATATTATTACATAAAAATAACTAACATTAGACATACCATACTAGCACAAAATTTTACGATATTCATATAAATGCACATTTTAAAATGGTCATTCTCCTAAAGTTGTTTTTCATGTTTCAAAAACTACATAGTCTCTAGTACCAATTTTCAAAATCTCAAGCCTGTACTTCATTGCTACACATTTTTGCATCGTCTTCTCTAACTGGTGCATTCTCAACAAAAAGCATAAAAATCACTAGGCCACTTCACATAGCATCTATATTCTCATCATTATATTTCTATAAGCAACATATGCTTTACAATTTATTATTTCAACTCATTTATGTGTATTAATGTTATCTTATGAATGTATTTTCTTCATCTCTCGTTTTACTGCACGCTTTTACAGTGCCTCTTACTACACTTGTCTTTGTCTCGTGTGTGTCACTGTGTCTATCATGTGCAACATGTACTTTCAGCCTTTGGTGTCTCCTGTGTATAAATGTGTTGGGTATTATGATTTTTTAAAACCCTGCTGGATCAAGATCTTGATCTTTCTGGATGGTGGGTTAGCCGATCTCTGTAGTCAAGACCAATTTTTCTAGAGTCAAAAAACATGCAGAGTAGTCCCTGACACTGAAAGGAATTACTTTGTGTGTGGGTGTACTCTTTGTGAAACAGCTGATTCTGGTCACTCACAGTGAAGTTAGCCAATGGCTGAAGTGAGCTGATCCATTGCTCGATGCTGAATGACATAATTGGCAGAATATGAATGTTTATGATACAGCATCAGACCAAGTGAATAAAAGGGCTGGTTGAAAGCCCATATCAGTAAAAAAATATACATCTACACACACACACACACACACAGGCACACACTGAAAAAACAAAGGTTAGTAAAACCAAATGGTCTTGGCTAACACACCAGACCTAAATAGTTGTATTTTCATGTGGGAGCATTATCTCCACTTCTTTCTGGCCTGTAACTTCAGCATCCTTCGACTGAAACTGTACAACTGGCTCCTGTGCAAATGATATTACTGTATCCACAATGGCTGCAAGCAAGTTGAGATTTGCTTTTCCTGTCTCAGGAGCAAATACGGTCTCGAGGTTGAGTGGTGGAAAACTAGGTGGTACAGTGTGTGTCTCACACAAATTATGAACAACAGCCGAAGGAGGTCTGAAAGTAAGAGCTTTCTTTGACAGCTTGAATCTAAATTGTAGGACAGTTGAGCACAGTTTCTGCGCAACTCATTTACCAATTGGAGCATGAGGGTAAGTCGAAGCAAGAAGTAGCGTGCTTGAAAAAAAAATAGAATCTAAGGAAGAGATGCACCTACATTGTTCTCCAGCAGGTATAAGAGAGCAAATTATGTGAAGACACCAATCTATGACTAGGGCGAACTCTTGTGCTGGTAGCATTATTGAATGTAAAGCCTGTCAATACTGCTATTTGACGTCCCACATTCCTCTTTTGGGCGGTTGCTCAAGGCCCATAAGTTAGATGTGGAATAATGCCTACCTTTTTTGTAGGGCTGCCAATAACGCTACACTCACATGTCCACTGAAATGCTGAAAAGGGTTGATCAATCGGGTTGGTGGGCATGCTCAACATGCTATTAGTTCAAAACCTTAGATTAGGCCCTCTCAATATAGACAAATAACTGGGGCGGGTGGCCATAGCCATGGTGGCGCATCAATGTGCTAAGAATATTATTGTCTATGGTACCAGTGAAAATTACATTGACCTGATTTAGAGTTTACTGGACGGGATACTCATCTCAAACGTCAAGGATATCCTGCCAGTGTATTACAAGTGCTTTATATCCCACCCCACTTGTAATGCGGCAGGCAGGATTTCCGTCATGTTTGTGACTGAGTAACCTATCCGCCAATATCCACCTCAAGCTCTTTGTAACTTTTCCTCCTTACCCGTCGTTAGTAGGGCGAGTGTCAGTAAAGAACATTATTTACCTGCTCCAATCATTCGACATTGTGGCATGCAATCATCCAATGGACACTCTTTCCCTTAATAAGTGCCTGTTCATAGACACCATGAAGTAGGCATGCAGGGCATTGAGGGAAATGCATCTTTTAATAAGCCCTCTCTCCTTTGTTAATAACAAACATATGAAACCATAGTAAGATTCCTACAAATTGAAACACATCTGCTGTTCACATTAGGCTTGTGTTTTTTTATGTTGACATTTTGTTTTTTCATTACACTTTTGCTGAATATTTGCACGTTCTTGCTGAAGTCCAGCAGATTTTGAAGAGTCCACAGATTGGGAAGGGGTGAGATCATGCACATTGTCTTCATCAAACAATGTGTCAGTGGGGACCGCTTCTTCCGTTACACAGCTGTAGACTTACCGTAAAATGTTTTTTGTCATTTGTATTACTGACACCATGTGTATCCTGAGGAAATGAAGCTACAATGGATGAATGACATACTCATCTCCAGGGTTCCTATGTCAGAATTGGTTTCCTTAGGGATGTTGCATTTTGTCACTCAGGCTGGTAGATGCAGGTGTTCTTTGTTACCAGGAGAACACAGAGGGGGTGCAGATAGATTTTTTGCTGCCTGTACTAGTTTTCAGAGTCCATGGAAGGTTGACTGCCTATAGCATTTTATACTATATTTTTATAGGCTTCAGTAAATAGCATGAGTTCCTGTGTTTTGCTTTCACCTTCTGTGCAACAAATGAACATACAGGTCTGAATTTCTGTACTAAATGTTGAGCTACATTACGATGGTTTTTGTAAAGTTAAACATTTATAGCATAGTTGGCCTTGTGCCACCACTGGGGTCTGGTACCAGGTTGTCATGACCTTGGAGATAGAGAGCCGAGTCTGATTAGGTTTGTGGACTATAACGTCAGTAGTGTATTTGTGATTCTGTTGTTTTTCAGAATAGGCTTATTTTATAATTAGTAGATTGACCAGTTTTGCAGGTTAATGGCGGTGGTGGAGGTCTTGCCAAATGTGTTTAGTTGCAGTATGGGTTCTTTGATTTGTCTACTGCCCGATCTGTTGTTCTGTGAGTGAGTGGAGGTAATAATCGTGTTTGGGAGCCATAATCTCCAAATTCTGGCCTTTCTGGACTGTGGTGATGGGGTTCAAGTTATTTGTAATGTGTTTTGCTGATTAGTTTGTGTATGAACCATGGTATGTGCTGTTGTGAGCGAAGTAGTAACCAACTATATGGCATATATAGGTGCAGTGTTGTGTGTATGTAGTCTGCTTTGCTCAATGCGTTGAATACAATGTTTCAGTGTTTCTTGTTTTAAATTGAAAGTGATTCTGTGAGCACACGAATACCCTGCTAATCTGCTTCTGTACACTGTTTTGCATCTCTGTTCAGTGTTTTGCATGATAAGTCCTGTGGGAAGTTGTCGTGGATATGAGTACTGTTTGGTCTCCATAATGCAGATTAAGGTGGCATATCTGTGCTTTGTTGGAAGTGTGTGAAGTGTTCTGTCCACTGTGTTCTATTACATGCTGATCCGTTTAATGCAAACGTGTAAGGAATGCCGGCCTTTCAATGAAAAGAAAACACAGCAGTTATTGTATTTATTATGAAGTATTAAATAAGTGAAATGGTTCGTTACCAACTATTTCATATGAGGAAAGGTCAAGAAAAATAATTTAGAGGTGATAGAATGCTGTTGCATGCTCAGCGTCAGTTGCACTGATTCTCACTGGAAGCAAATCTACAGCTCTGGACTTACGGAGGTTGTGATGTCGCTGTGAACATTGAGGGGCATATTCACAAGCTCCTACCACCACCACAAAGTCACTTTCAGTGACGTTATGATGGCGATAGGGGCCTCACCTTATTCACAAGGCAGCGTTAAGCCACTTAACGTGGCTTAACGCTGCCTTGTGAATAGGCCCCCTTTCACGTTTTGTGGTGGACGTTCCACTGCAACACCCATTGATATTTACGCTGCCCCCTGTTCACAAGGGCAGCGTAAACAGGAGCTAACACCAAACTTAAGACCAGAAAAATCCTGGTCTTAATTTGGTGATACGAGGAGAAATGCTTTATTTCTCCTCGTTTTTGCATTTTCTATGTGTGCTGCCTTGTGCAGCACACATGGAAAATGCAAAATGCCATGGTTTGTTTATGTACTGTTTTTTGAAATGCCATTTTGTAACTTACATGTGTGCTGCATGAAGCAGCACGCATGTAAGTTATAAACTGCCATTTTAGGTTTGTTTATGTGTAGGAAGGGACACCATCCTGTACATAAACAAACCTCCCTGCTTGCAGACACCCTTGCACTCTGGTGCAAGGGTTCCTGCGTTGGCGCTAAGTTGTGAAACTTAGCGCCATCGCAGGGGGAAAAGCAAGGCTGCACCATGTCCTTGTGAATATGGTGCAGCCTTGCTTTTCTGAAGTGGCGGAGAGAGGCGTTAAGCCATGAAGGCTAACGCCTCTCTCTGCCACTTCCTTGTGAATATCCCCCTGAGTTTCTACCGTCAGCTCCTCTTGAGTTTCCCCGTCAGAGGAAGTGATCATTACGAATTGAAGGGCCTGTGGAGCCTTTGGATTACTCTACTTGGGTGGAGGGATATCTGTGGGGCTTACGGAGACAGGTAAAGTAGCTGGGTAGACTGCTTAGACATCTAATGGATGGCACTGGGTGTTAGTGAGGCTCTGAGGGTAAGGTGGAATGGTAAAATGAAATAATTCCCACTATGCACATAATACAGCACACTGTGTGGCAATTACATTTTCTTCATGATGCAAGTCCTTCTTAGAGACACTGCCCTTGATTGAGTGTTTACATCTGAAGGTAACCCAGGACTAAAATCTGGGCCCAGTAAGCAAAGTACTTCATTACATTAGGTAGCTTCTATTTCATAACTACCTTAAACATAACATGGATGAGCCATGTGACCTATTATGTCCAGGATCAGCAATCCAAACCTGACACAACATCAAAGCTCAAGCCCTGGGTTTGCCCGTCAAGCATCATAGCCTGGCCTGATATTTGTCATGTTGTTTCCATATTGCTCAAGTATAGATAACTTCCCTGTTAGAAATAGGGGTCTCTAGTTGGCTACGGTTTGCACCTTTGTCCAAGTAGGGACCCATCTTCCTAGTCAGGGTAAGGAAGATACCCTTCTAAAATAACCCCTGCTCACCCCCTTGGTAGCTTGGCATGAGCAGACAGGCATATCTCAGAACCAGTGTGTAAAGCATTTGTGCATGTATACAGTAATACAGTGAAAACACCACAAGTGGACACCACACCAGTTTAGAAAAATAAGTAATCTTTATCTAAACCAAACAAGAATAAAACAACAAAAATCCACAATACACTAATAAAAATATGACTCTCAAATGGTAGAAATAGTTCTGTTCAATGTAAACTGCAGATGTGACACTTTTCACACAAAGAAACTTGGATGCGTTGCACGCATAAACAAAAAGGGTCGCAGGGAAGGTGATGTGTTGGTTCCTTATACACAGGCAAGGCGATCGTTAGTTCCTTGCTTCGGGGAAGCTGATGCATCGGTTCCTAACTGCTGCCCAGGGGAGGTGATGCTTCGGTTCCTTACGGAGAGGAGGTGATGCATCGGTTTCTTACTACATGGGAAGGTGATGCGTCGGTTCTTACTGCATCCCCCAACAATGCGCACGACCTGGCGCCTCGATGCAATGCATGACGATCCGGGACGATGCATGGATCCTTGCAGCCACACAGCACGGCTTGCTTTGGAATCGGTGCGGTGATCTCAGACTTCGGAGATCGGTGCACCCAATGCGACGTGCAGAGATTTCTCGAGCAGCAGGCAGGCGCTGCTGTAGTTTCTTCGGCGCTGCGTCAGAAACAGGTACGGATGCGTAGCGCTTCTCCTCATTGCATTACATTTCCAGCTTTCAACACCCAGAACAACTTCTAGAGGCCCAGAACAGCTGCAGGCACCTCTTGCAGGTCAGAACTCTCATCAAGGGAGTTCAGGGGAGCTGCGGGTGAAGTCTTTGTATCCCTGAGACTTCAAAACAGAAGACAAGCTCTACTTCAAGCCCTTGGAGATCTTCCTCAAGCAGGGGACACAGCACACAGCAACATCCTTGCCCTTTCCTTGCCAGAAACAGCCATGGCAGGTCAACCCCAGATAGCACACAGCAAAGGGGCAGTACTTCTCCTCATTTTCTCCAGCTCTTCTCTGTGGCAGAGGTTACTCTCTATTCCCAGAAGAGATCTAAAAGTCAGGGGGCCTCTTTATATAACACAAAATACTTTCTCTGTAGCAGAGAAGCTCTTCGCACAACCAAATTCCAGGATGATCTAATTTCTTTGGGTCTGGGCCACAGTATTTATACCAATATTTTCTTTGTTCTCTGAAGGCAGAGAGGCCTTGGCCTTGTCCAAACCAGTTCTGGTCAGACTTGGAGCACTCTGTTTACATGACTCCTTCTTTCCTTTGAGAGAGAGGGGCAGGGTTGTCAGCCACCCAGCTGGAGGTGGATCCAGCATTGTGGAAGGCAGGCACAGCCCTATTAAGGCCCAAGTTCTATCCCCTCCGACCACTCAAGATGCAGATGAAGTTATTCAGCCTAGGGCTGACTCATTCAGCCTCCTGGAGCCACCCCAGCCCCTGTCACTCACAAACCAGACAGTCAATTCACAAACAGGCCAAGGCACACAGAAAGGTCAGACAAGAAAACAGCCACTTTCTAAAAGTGCTGTTTCAAAACACAGTATTTAAAAACTATTCTTCCTAAAAGATGGGTTATTAAATTCTGAGTTCAGGGATACCAGACTTTAACTTTCTATCTTGCTCGTAAGGGAAGATATGCAGGTAAACATTATACATAGCATTCCCCATTCTAGCCTATGGGCAAGATAGCCTTTCAATAGTGAACAACGAAATTGGCAGTATTTCACTATCAGAGCATGTCACCTACATTAGTACATTCTCTACCTTTCACATACACTGCACCCTGCCCAGTGGATACCTTGGGCCTTCCATAGGGGTGCCCAATGTGTACAGAAAGGGAAGGGTTAGGCCCGGCCAGTTGGGACACTGGCCAGGTCAGCATGGCAGTTAGCAACTACACACAGGCACTGCGGTGGCAGGCCTGAGACACCATTTTAGGGCTACTCACATGGGTGGCACAAGCAGTGCTGCAGGCCCACTAGTAGCATTTGAATCACCAGCCCTGGCACACTCAGTGCACTTTACCATGAACCTACTGGTAAAACAAATATGCCAATCATGGATAACCAATCACAATAACAATTTATACAGAGAGCATATGCACTTGAGCACTGATCAGCAGTGGTAAAGTGCCCAGAGTCCTATTGCCAACAGCGATGGGTCAGGAAAAACAAAGGAGGAGGAAGCAAAGAGTTTGGGGATAACCCTGCAAAAAGGGCTATTTCCAACACACAAGCATCGAGTGTTTTGGACATGAAATCCAGACCTTTATTTTGTGACCTTTTCTTTCCCATCTGGTCTGTAAGTGTCTTCAAGAAATTGGAAAGTTTGAAGAATATCTCTTAAAGGTCAATACTGTCTACGAAATATACAAAAAAGTGATGGACGGAATGTTTTAATTAAACTTAGCCTCTGGTAATTACTTGGGGCTGCATCACAGTGCACTATTATTTTGCACACCATGCTATCTCACTTTGGACCCAGGCATATGCAAATCAGTCTTGCATGTGCTCCAATTGGAATTGTCCTCCCAAATCTGCTGTAGCATCCTCCCCTAGCCTGGGTACTTGTAAATGATTACGCCACACACGGAGCTTGGGATTACACATCTTTATTTATTAGCGTGTAACCATGAACTGAACATTCTATATCATGAATTCTATTGCCCACACCAACGCACTTGCATGTCGTTTCTATGGAGTTTGTTAAGAACCAAAGGGTCCTTTCATCTATAACACACAAGCCACTACAACTGCCAGGCCAGATCATTCCCGAACCAAAACTCAAGCAACCAAAGACCGGATTAGAGATTTTCAGTCGGGTGTAATTTGGTTCCAGCTGGGTTAGGTTATAGACCTATGCGGTTGCCTTTGAGATGATGGAAGTGTGCAGGTGGCGCAGTGTTCCATCAGTGTTGGAGGAGTTTAACTACCATGTTTCTATAGCCCTCTGATATAAAAGACAATGTTATAATTTTGGGATGCAGACTTGTACTAAGCTCCAGTTATTATTGAGCAATTATTACCAAGACCAAAGTGCTATTAAAGCACAATTTATAGAATCAATCGATGTCATATAGAGCAGCTATTGTATCATATAGTCACTGGCTTTCCTGTGGTGGATATGTTCTCCTGCTGTGCGCACTTTGTATCTAATGCACAATTTTCTCACATACAAATCCAAGATTTGGTGCTATGGAAAAATAATATATGACACCATGCAATCCATGTATAAACGTATGTATCTAATTTCCTTATTACAGGTCACTTGTGATGTCTCTACTTGTCTGCAATAAAGAAATAACATAGAGGCTTGACTGTAGTAGCTAATTAAAGCTGAGTTCTGACATCACAATGCCTGCTGCTAGGGGCAAGGCCAATCACAGGGCATAATTAAAACGGCAGTTTAAAAATGAAAAAGAAGCCTCTTTTTTTCTTCTACTTTGATTTTTTACATGAACAGTGATAAGCAGATAAAATATTTTTTATGGCAGCATATTTATTTGTTGCACTCTTTAGGTAATTATGGGAAAGATAGAATTACTATGCATGTTGCCACACATTTTTTTATCTGCTTTTATTAAAATGATTATAACATCCTATTCAACAAATCTAACTGTTGTTTGGTGTGTTCAGTCTTGCACTAAAGATTCTACTTTCATTCTTCATGTTTGCAAACATCCTATCTCTTTCATATAAAACAGCAACAACCAAAGATGTAAGTGGTTTGTGGGAAGGGTTATGGTGGGACCATGCTTTATAAGGAATAAAGTACCCCTAACATACATTATGAGGATGTGGCTAGCCGCCATTGAGCTCCTTGACCTTTTAAACGAACTCAGCCTTTGGCCTTGTTCCTCTGTATTGCCACAGATCTCTTCAGAGACTTCCAATATACTTATAACATATAGCAGGAGGTACTTTATCCCATAACACACATTTGTATAGTGCCAGGTTCCATAACAGTTCCTGAAATTGGTAGGTACTGTCAGGCACTGAGTACCTGCATTCTTTCATTTGAAGGGGAGAGTTCTAAAGAGACAATAAACTCTCAGCACACTTAGAAAGAGGAAAATGCCATTAATAATTGTTTTTGTTTAGGAACGTATCCCTTCCTGCACAAAAACAATCATTCCCGCAGCGCAGGCACCCTGGAAAAATGACACAAGGGTGCCTGCGCTGGCGCATGACAGCTAATTGTGCGCCAACGCAGGGGAGAGCACAGGGATATATCATATTGTTGTTAATACAATACATCCCTGTGCTTTGAAAATTACGCAGCACGGCGCAGCTAAATGGCTTGCAGCGCCGCACTGCATTGTTTTCTTGTAGACGAGGCCCTTAGAGTCCGATGTACCAAATATCCATTGGTACAAAGTAGCTGCAAGTTGAGCACCTTCTTTGTACGAATGAAAAATAATTTTTGATTCATAAAATTCCAAATGACGGTGGGTTGCAATCTGGCCTAATTCATCAATATTCATGAGGTAGGGTGCAATTCACTATGACTGAAAGAAATCACAGGAATAGATGGTGGTGTGTAGGGGTCAACAGATCACCATGTTTGTGATCGCATGTAAAGAAAGTAAATCTTTTTTCTAAATGACAGACCATTCTTAGAGTTAATGGTGCTGCCTTTAAAAAATGAAAGATTATCTTTCTAAGTTTGTTTTATAGCTGGAAGTGGTCCTTTGTCTACTTCCCAACAAACTTTTTGATTTATATTTTTTTACATATGCACCTGTGTTACCACCCCAACTCAGGAGTCAGTAATTCACTGTTTTGCAACTGGATTTCGATCGCAAAACATAGATACATGTCCAAAACAAATTGCTATTTTGAAGGTATGCCCTAAACATGTCTCTTCCGAACAGTGGTTTGTTATGCCGTTCAAAGATAATTTTGCCATGTAGCAAATCAGGAAATTGATTTAGTACGTTCAAGTTAGCCATTTAATGATTGCAAACCTTCTGATTCTGCAAATCACAGGCTTTGTGACCACAAAATGGCTTTGTACACTGGGCTCAAAATCGCTGCACATTTTGCAGCATCTTAACAGTGAGTAATAGAATGTCAAACTAATTACTTGCATGTTTACAGTTGCAGGCTGGGAACTTGTAGCACTATGGGGTAGATGTATCAAGATTCAATTTTTCGATTTCTAAATAGCGATTTTTAAGGAATCGCTATTTAGAAATCGCAAAATGGAATGTATGTAGAAAATCGCTATTTTTTAGTGATTTCTTAGGCTTCCTTAATTGTGAATTCGCAATTTGCGAATTCGCAATTAAGGAATAATTTCCCTTGCATTCCTATGGGCCAGGAGGCCCATTGGAATAATTGTGAAATATTTCTAAATTTGCGAATCGCACTTCCCGAATTCGCAAATTGAGAATAATTTCAAGGGTGCAGGGGTAATTTGCGATTTTTTAACACAAATTCACAATTTCTAAAACCCACATACATCGCATTTAAGGAATCGCAAAATTTGCGATTCCTTTAAATGCTTAAGCAAAATAAGGAATCGCAAATTTTTGCGATTCCTTATTTTGCGAATATGTGATACATTTCAAAAAATGCAAAAAAGCCTTTTGCGACTCGCAAAGGCCGAAATTCGCTGAATTTCAGCCTTTGCGAATCGCAAAATGCTTGATACATCTACCCCTATATTACTTGTCAGTATTCTCTGGTGCGCCAACCGGTTGTGTCACTGATTACACACACAGATACATGAAATTATCGCATTTATAGAGCATTCATTACATAAAATAATGGTTGTCTCACTGATTAATTTAACTTGCATTTATTTTTCACTTGTGGTGAGTTTGTTACATTTATTTACATGAAGGTGACAGGCCAACAAATTAGTTGTAAAATATGTATTTCTTTTTTAACCATATTTCTGAACTGGTCCCCTTGGCACCCGCGATCACTGTTTGCATACTTATTTTAACACTGCAGCCCTTGGATGCCCAGCAAAATACTCTGGGGCAAGCCCCTTACAACAACTTTACATCACTGTTGTGTCACTTCTTGTGAATCAGCGTCGCCTTAAACAATGCCCCACGTTGCGACATATTTACATTGTGACGCATCTAGGGAAATGCGTCACGTTGTAAAGCCCTGCGCAACATTATACCTGCGTCAGGTATAATGTATGCAGGGTGGGCAGTCTGACGTAAGAAAGCCTTGTAAAAGTAATGCAGTGAAATCTACAAGATTTCACTAAGTCACTTTTACGTTGCCACTGCATCAAAACCTTACGCCTGCTTGAGGCAGGCGTAAGGAGTGACGCAGCACAATAGAAATAGGCATTCCGGAGCATTGAGGAGTTGCGTCGTGCTTGCAACACGACTCCAGCAATGCGTTGCCTTTACGCCAATAGATGCGTCACGCATCTATCAAGCCTTGCACCACGGTGCACCACATTGTAAATGCGATGCATCTATGGTGGCTACAGGTTTTTTTTGCGTGACGCAAATCAACTGGAGCATCTCTGCTGATATGCAGAGATGCACCAGGTCTTGCAATTCTGCCCCTCTGTATGAGGCTGCCAGCAAAGCAGCGCTATCTGCTTATTTTAATATTGGGCTCCTGGTAGCAAACAATCTCTCTAATACTGAATTAGACCTCGAATCTCACAGAAACTGAGAGAATTACATCAAATCTGCCTGAAAAAATGCAGGCAACTATATACTCTAAGGGAATTACTACAATTACTCCACAGCTTCATTTAACCGAAAAACACTGATATTTTGCAGATATGCCGAGATTCTAAACTGAACAGCTGTTGTAAATTACTTGAAAACTCCTAACATATCTAACTCTAATTGAAATATAGTTTTCCAATGGTTCACCTACGGTGCCAGCTTGCTTACATTTGATTCTTGCCAGAGGTCGCTGGTGGGCGTTTCCTAACCTGACATTTGATCGGTTTAATCCGAATAATACGTGTTGTCAAGGTCAAAGGTCAAAGGATCTTTATTCGGAATAAAAACATCCATAAAAGTGCATACAAATGTAATTTTAAAACAATACACTACAATGATAATATGACAGCTGGAAAGAAAAAGGCATAAACCAATCAATCTTATTTTACATAAACACACAAATTGTCCCTCCTATTATTAAAAACAACATTTTACACAATTAAAACTGTTTTCTAACAAACAGAGATAAAAAGATGGATGAAAGAAATAGCCGTAACATTTAATTAGCCATCAACAATCATGTGCAAAGAAGCGAATAAAACCCAATGTGCAAAGAGAGCATTTATAAAGTGCATCAAAAAAATACAGTGTGCGGGTGTTATACATCAATATCTAAAGTGGCTCGTGAACGAACGGCAGCTTTAAGAAAGCAGCTCACTCTGAATGTTACTTCATCAGATTCCAATAATAAAAAGGTTCTCAGTGCTTTTCTAAAGCAAGTCAACTTATGTTTTCTACAATAAGACATCAAATAATGTGCAGAAAGAATTTTATAAAAACCGCAGAAAAACAAAAAGTGCAAAAGGCTCTGTTTCATATTTGGGTTACAGGGACAGTACAAGGTTTCTAGATGTTTATTGTAACCCAGAGGAAAATTTAACAGATTTACTATGCTCCCATCACGAAAGCGAAACAGCAAGCTTCTGTTCCATCTGCCAAGGTGTAAACATATATATCTGTGAGGAGGGCCTGGATGTTGAATTTGCGAGTCAGAATAGCCCATGTATTTTATGACAGTACACTTTGACAGATTTTTCCTTTCCCGCTCTTCTCTATACAAATGATACAGTGCCCTATGAATAGTAGTCTTGTGAGAACGATTTATTAAAGTAGGTGAAGTAAACAAATCACCATATCCTACGCTGTCAAGGCAATCTTTTACAGCTTTCAACCAAGGTATATAGTGTGCCCTGTCACATTTTAGGCAGTCCAAAATTATATCACGGGTCAAGGTGGCAGCCGGGTTAATCCATAATTTTAGCCAGAAGAGTGCTGGTCTTGATCTTACAAAGTCTTCTATATATGAGATGTTTAATTCATTATGACATATATATTGAGGGGAACAAATAACCCCACCCAATACCTTCCGACAAAACCTGTTTTCTTCGGTTTGGAGATGGATACAATTTGTGTAACCCCAAACCTCGGCGCCATAAGTACCGGTTGGGATGCATTGGGTTTGATACATTTTTACTAGTGGTGTAATCACATCAGCGTGGGAGGGTTGTCGCAGAGAAGTGACACAATTTATAGCTTTACCCAACTTGTTCCTGGCATATGAAACATGTGGTTGCCACGAACCAGAGCTTGAAAATAGCAACCCCAGATAGGGAAAAGTGCAAGTGCTTTTCAAAACATTTGACCCTGATTTAATCTCAGCAATTTTATGTTTTTTAGGGCCACAGCTCATGATAAACGATTTTTTAAAATTAGTGGTCAAACCTAGGTCTGCCATGAAATGGACAAAGCCTGAAATTAAAATACGGAGTGCCTTTGGTGTGCGGCCCATTAGGACCGCATCATCAGCGTAAAGGAGGGTAGGTATAGGGACTCCATTCACATAGGGTACATCTTTTGTTAAGGTACTCAAAGAGGAGCTCAAATTATTGATGTAAAGAATAAAAAGGAGGGGGGCCAGCACACATCCCTGTCTGACCCCCCTGCCAATGCTGATGTCGTCAGAGACTTCGCCAGATTGATTAATACGCACACGAGCTCTTAAATCACTATGTAAGAAAGCTAAAAAGTTCACCAAATAATCATCCAAACCATAATTAAGGAGGGTGGACCATAAACGAGAACGATTAACAAAGTCAAAAGCAGAACTTAAGTCCATAAAGCCAAAATATAAAGGAGTTCTTTTAGCAATATTATATTTTGCCATAATCAGACTCAAGTTCAAACACTGTTCCACCGTGCCAACATTGCTACGAAAACCAAGCTGGCTGGGATGTAGAATCTTACTCTCCTCCGCCCAGATTTTAATCCTTTTAAAAATAACCCTTCCCAAAACTTTCAAGGTATTATCGATTAACGATATAGGGCGGTAACACCCGGGATCCAGCCTGTCACCTTTTTTAAAAATGGGCACGAAGGTGCTACAAGACCATGTTTCTGGTATTTGTTCATTCGTTAAGTTATTAAAAACATTACATAGCAATGGGGCCCAAAAGTTAAGTTCACACTTTAACTGATCGATTGAGAGCCCATCGGGGCCAGGCTTTTTTTTTTTCTGCACTTTCAGCTATGGCATCCTCGACCTCAGACACGGAGATGTTAAGGGGGCTTAAGAGGGGGGAGGTTAAAGCAGGGTTGTCCGGTGTGGCATACATTTTAGCAAAATGTTCAACCCATGTGGGTCCAGTGATGTTACAGTTAATTGCCGTTAAGTTTGACCCTATGGATCTTAGGTTCTTTACCTCCCTCCAGAACCCGGTAGTGTCTTTCAGTTCGGCCGAGCGTGCCAGGGAATCCCAGTGAGTCTTAACCAATTCATTAGTTCTATTTCGTAAGATGGATTTATACTCTGTTCTGAGTAACCTTATTTGGAGGATATCTCTGGGTTCAGATTTTAAAGCAGCCCTTAACTTTCTATTTGCTTTAGAGCAGGAGGCATCGAACCATCTAGGTGTTTCCTCAGATGTCCTCGAAGCAGGTCTGGAGATCTCACTTTTTATTACAGAGCAGAGTTTGCTAAATGAGTTGATTATGTTACCCCCATGGTCATCGCTGGTGAGGCAGATGTCAATCAGGGCTGGATGTTTTTTGATGGCTTTTGCCAGAATTTCCCTGTTATTCACGCACCTCCAGGCTACCCTCAATTTGTCAGTTGAAACTTCCAAGTTTCTTGCGCCTATTTCAGTTTGTGGGCATTTACCCCTCGGAAGTAGTATGTGACTCTCAATAGGAAGATGGTCACTATATACTTTACACACAACCTCAGCCTTCGATAAAACATTGGCGACAGTGGGTGAGACAAATACATAATCGATCGTGGTGCCACTACCATGACCAATAAAGGTGGGAAACGGGGCAGTGCTGATTTCCATACTGGCATGCTCCATGCAATTTTCAAGTTCTCTACCTGCAAGGAAATTTAATAGTTCTATACCTCTTCTGCAGGGGGGGTTTCTAAAGTGCAAATGTGCATTAAAATCCCCTCCTATACAAATGCCATCGAATTTCCCATATTTCTGTCCATCCATAATTTCATCAATAAACTCAAATAAAAGAATAAAATTACAATTTGGTTGGGACAAGAAGTCATTGTTATAAAAATTGATCAAACATAGCCTTATCCTATTGATGTATGCCAATGCCATAAAACTTGGGCTATTAGTTTGAAGTAAGTCGGTTTTTACTTCTGCAGATATTTTAACCCAAATGGAAAGGCCCCCACTAGGGCGGCCTAAGGGGGGGGCCGAGACAGTCCTGTTATAACAACAGTACCCCTCGAGTAGCAAATCATCGGTGCACCAGGTTTCTTGGAACATTAATACGTCTTGAGAAGAGACCCAATCCATCCAAGATGTAATTTCCATCTTGGCCTTCAGGCCAGCAATGTTCCAACTCAGTATTGACAGGTTATTATCGGGCCTCAAGCAAGGGACCTGGTCGGTTTCTAGAGAAAGTACTGTTGTAATTTGCCCCTGTGGTTCACATGGTGTTTCAAATGGGAAAGTTTCAGATGTTAGTGGGGGTTCCTCAAAAGATGTTTCCACTATGTAATCAGAAGCCGGACACATAGAAACAGGTACTTCAGTAGTGGGAGGCAGTCAATCCAATGTACCCAAATCATAAAGTGGTGA
The DNA here is from genome assembly GCF_964261635.1 of Lissotriton helveticus. Taxonomy (NCBI): domain Eukaryota; kingdom Metazoa; phylum Chordata; class Amphibia; order Caudata; family Salamandridae; genus Lissotriton; species Lissotriton helveticus. The sequence continues at coordinate 230,239,648 of NC_136072.1, read as the reverse complement.
AAACCTGTTATGTAATGGAAAAACAGGTGGAGGCTGCATCATTCTGTGTGGGGGGCGATAAAAATAATTTAACGGTAAGGGGGTCACCAGAGTGGATGGGCCATGATGGACAAAGTTCTTGTTTAACAAAGACTTCACAGTACCAGGATTCCTAAAGTTGACTATAATACAGTCCCCATTAATGTTTTTAAATAGAGGATCAACCCATGTTACTCGGCGAGTAGATATAATTTCTTTGGAAACATCATAGCCAACCCCCTTGTGCTTGGTTAGCCAGTCGATGCATGTATTGTGTAGTTGCACCCACGACTCTCCTTGCCCTTCCCTGAGAGGTGGAATCCCAGCCAGAACTAAAACGTACGGACACGCCTCAGGTGGAAGATGTAAGGCAGGTCCTTGATGTTTAAAAGGCCTGGTGTCTTCATGTAGGGTCTTGTTGTAGCGCTGGCTTTGGTTTGAAGGGGCATTCTGCGTTGTTGTACTTATGACGGAATTACATTTGAGGTTGTTCTTAGGTGCACTAATGACAATGGAGGGCAAGGAAGGTTTACTTGGAGGATCAGCGGGATTATTTTCCCTTATGCTGGTGGTCGCCACAGGTGGCACAGTTGTTGGCGGACCATTCGCAGCTTCTGATACCTTAACCCTATTTTCTATCGGCGGATTGCCATTTGTTGTGTGATTACTGCTAGTGAGTGCACGGGTAGTAGATTCCAGGTCTTTTAACAGACGTTCACCTCTTAGTTTGTCCAGTGACACTGTCCCTTTTCTTTTGGCATCATCATTTTTGATTAGATTTTCCAGTCTGTCAAGTCTCTTAAAAATATTATTAAATTGTTTGATCATTTGACCTTCGAGTTGCTTAAAAATTGTATCCGCGATGGTCTCGATGAGATTTCCCTCAGATTTAGAGTACAAACTATTTACATTGAAAAGATCCGTCTGGGTGGAAATAGTCATTGAATTTAGACCATCATTGTTTATGACGACAACATCATCCAGATGGGGTTGAACCTGCTCGGATACTATATGTTGTTTTTGTTTCTTTCCCCTATTCCACATACTTTGCGGTGTTGGTTGATTAACAGTCCTAGGGGGCTGCTTCCTTTTATTATATGTTGATTTTACTGGGCCTCTTTTACGCTTTGCTCCCATGTTCTCAGTGAGCTCAATGGTTGTTGATAGAGGGGTTGGGTCCGGGGCTACAGCTGAGGCTGCGTAGGTGATAGTGTTTTCATCCTCCAGAACAATTGGCAAATTTACAGCGACAGATTGTTGTTTTTCCACAGTTACTTCGGGAAATATGTGTATGTTGCCACTTAGATTCCCTGTTACGTTAGTGGTTGGCGAGCCCATTGAAAACCTCCTCTCAGTTTCAACAATCTCATTGAATGCAGTGTCTATTAATGCCTCAAAGGACGTAATAAGGGATGCAGAGTTTTCAGTGTCCTGAGTGGCTGTGTTTATAGTTTTGCTAACAACATTACGTTTGGCCATGGTTACAGCCAGCTAGCCAAGATAAGTCTCACCTTTAGGGAGGGGCGTTAGAGATGTAGCCCGCCCGACCACTGTTGACCTCTGAGGGCCTCAGAGGGCCCGCCCTTTGCCCGGGCTTAGCCCGGCGTCGCCCGCGCGCGTCCCGCGATGCGCGGACACCCGCTGCTTAACAGCATTTCCGGGCGCGGGCAGGGCGTCGGCGGCTTCCTGCCGCAAGCACTGCTGGGACCTGTAGTCCCCCTCACTCGGCCGCCGTGCCTGATGTCAGGAGGCAAACGGCGGCGGAGAGGGACCGGTCGCAATGCGGGGAGCCAGGTGAGAGTAGGGGCAGCCCCCGTGGTCAGCGTAGAAGGCAAGGCAGAGTTCCAACAAGCAGCGTTCCCCCGCTGCTTATCTGCTTTATGAGGTGTGTCTGTGTTTGGTCTGATTGGCGAGGTCTTATAAAACATGCATTGCTTTGTTAAGTGTTTTTCTACTCTAAGTGGATAATTTACAAGGATTAGTGTATATTGTCATTACCTTGAGCAAGTAAGATAGTGGGGAAAAAAACATTCGCACAAGGCCATGGAAAGCTCGCTGCAAAGCACGTGACAGCAGCCCTACTGTGGAAACTAGCTGTGACGTAACTCTGGCGAGGAGCCAATTGGTACTGCAAGAGCGGGAAACATACCTACTGAAAATAAACCAACCAGGTCATGTGTAGCTGCAAAATCCTCACGTCACTACTCTCACGTTTTATTCAACTGCATGTTTCATTTTTAGACCCTTTAGTTTGACGCATGTCTCGGGTAAAACGAATCTGCATATGTTCTAATGCACATTATTAGAAATGCAAAACCGTCTGATTGTGCCATTAAAGTCATGGGCCACTTTTTAGCCAGGGGATGTTGCTATTGACAATCAGACAATGTGTGAATTTTAGCATCCTGTTTTAGGATGCATCCCCTTTTCTGCACTCATAACCTCTCAGTTGCGCATATCTAAAGATTCTAAGGCATATAATTCAATTTATAATCTGTTTATGTGATGATTTGATTTCCACAATATGTCAGGTGTGGCAATAGGATCTTTAGTGGTTGCATAGACTGTTTAGGGTCTACCAGGGCACAAGTCCTAAAAAAAGAAGTGGGGGGACGCTGTCTTCGGAAGTGACGTCACGACAGGAATCTCATGGGTATTTATTTGTATGCTTTTAGATGAAAGGTGGTCGGCACCCTGCTTCACGGGGGCTGCCGGTGCCTGCGTTTAATCCCCCGCAGTGAATACAGGTGGACAGACGTTCTGAATGAGCTCCGATCTCACCCCAGAGAGGCCAAAGAGTGAAGTCGAGTCTTTGGGTGGGGGGACGGTGTTCACCCGGTAAAAACCGGGTAAAATAAGGTGGGGATGCCGTCCCCACGCGGGGTACCCCGACTCTAGCCCTGTGGCCTACAGTGTTCTGTAGTTGCCCCTGTCACAGAGGGTGCTTTGAATACAGTTTAGTGCAGTGGTTTAAGTGGGCCGGGTCTTGCGGGTGCTTAACACCGGCAGTTCTAAAAAAGTAGGTGATGAGTCTTTTCCCTATTAGGCTCTCCATTTTTACCCTTACCCTAAGGGGGGGATCTTAACTCTGCAGCGGTACCACCCTGCACTGCCTTTGATGTAACTTCAAAGAGACTCATTATAGTTCTTTCAGAATCTCCTCATTTCAGCACTGAAACATTTTCAATGTAATGTACAATGAAGACGTAGTTGTTGCTTATTTATCATATGCAACTAAGACACATTGACAAAGGCAGTAGTCCTGGCTTTTTGTAGGTGTAATGTTACTTGTTGTATTATATGTCTGGAAGCAATGACAGAAGCAGCAAAATACCAGTCGGGATGCACACTATTCTAAGCACAGATTTTTAGCTTATTTGTGCTTTTTACTCCACAAGCTTAATTACATAGGCCACGCCCCATTGAGAGACCCCCCTCCCCCCGATTTTTCATCCTACTGTAAACCCTGGTTTAGTGCACAGGATAGCCCAGAGGTCCCACCTGCAAGATGGATGCTTCACATTCACTCTGTCACGAGTACTCAACCTTTTATCTACATTTGAAAAAAATTGCTACCATTCATTTGAGTAAATTCACATTGTTTGGCCACGTTATTAGGGTTTTAGACGAGTACAAACTGTGGAATTTTAGTTCGTGTACTAAACATCATCTACGCCATCTTCCCGATTCACGTATGAACATACACGACAGCCATTTTAGGTACCATGGTCTCCCTGTTCACGATCGCCCGTCAGCACACTTCCCTGAACCTTGCAAGCCTTCCCCGCGCACCCTGGCTGCCCCCGCACTCACATGCACAAGTCATGAACCCTCCCCTCCCATGACTCTGTCTCAGGGAATCACACCCCGCGCCTGACCAACACCTCCTTTCCGTCCATGAATACCCCTCCTCTGATGACCCCTTCCTCTGAGCCCGACTGCCTGTACGAACCGCTGGTCATCCCTTAGCCCGAGGATACAGTTTATTGCCCATTACTGTATGCACTCGCCTTTCCTGAAAGGAGCCACTATTGATCACGACCTCCCCACCCCCTGAGATTCGATCAGGCGCACACATTCCAAAGGAATCGGCAGAACACTCAGCTGCGTGATAGCCCCTCCCAATCATATGAGGGGAAAGGGCCTCTACTGTTGTCATGTGTTGGAATGGGCCGGAACTGGGGGGGTGCCAGGGATGTCATTCTCATACTTCACAATGCCCTTGTTGTAATAAAGAACGTTCACATGTCTTAAACCAGTGTATAAAAGACCAGGTCTCAGAGAGGTTGAGAGAGCACCTCGAGACGATACCTTGTTGTCCGATCTGATGTGTTCTACTCCGTCGGAATAAAACTTGTTTCCTGTCTTCCTGTCTCCAGTGCCTGCCTCTTTATTGAATAACTTCGTATGGTATTAGAGGCGTTTTACGCCGGGCAAATTTAACTTAGGAAACATCTACTGAAATCGCCTGACCATTTTGAATTGATCTTTATCAATTGGCGTCCCAAACGCGGGGCCCATCAGCGACACGTGGATCCAGTGGGAGAGGTCCCGACGACAGAGTGAACAACTGCAACGATCGGGAGAGCTCCTGTCCGATAGACCCTCGTCTGACAGCCGATCATCTGAACTTCACTGATTCCGAGCAGACCTCTCCCGAGTGATCTACGGTCCTGACTGGGAACCACCAGGAGTGCCGCGATAGCAACAAGAGAATAGAGGACAATCGGGCGCTGGAAGCGGAAGACGAGAAACTGTCCATGCGGTCCGGGTAAGGTCGTGACATACGACAAATTGCGAAATTGATTGATTGATTGTTTGAAAATACTAGTATTACTTATTGACTGTTTCTGAGAAATTCTCTATTTGCAAACAAGCACAGAATCGCCATACTCTGTTTAGTCTTTGCAGATAGTGAAGGGTAGGCAACGCAAGCCTTTAACACGTCGTGCCTACTTTTCTCCTCATTGATTGATTGATTGAATCGAGCATTGAATTGTTCGAAGTTGGTTCTCTTAAGGATTTTCTCTGCCTGCAAACGGGGAAGAATAGGAATATTCTCTCTCCCTTTGCAGATAGTGAAGGGTAGGCAACGCAAGCCTTTAACACGTCGTGCCTATTTCATTCCTCATTGATTGATTGTTTGTCCAAACATTGACTGTTTGGAATTGGTTCTTTCTGGAGGTATTCTCTGTTTGCAAATAGCGTAGAATAGAATATTCTGTCCAGTCTTCGCAAATAGTGAAAAGATAGGTAGTGCAGGCTTTTGCCCCCCCTTGTAATCCATCATGCCTATCTTCTCCCCATTGGTTAATAGTTGGGTCAACCCGGACCGCTTATTAGAGATGAACCATCCAGCTCCACTGGAAGGCACCCCTAATAAGGACATGTTTACTAAGCAAGGACTAGTCGCTATAGCTTATAGTAAGTTATGGCATAAATATACAAAAAAGGATCCTGAAAGTCAGTGGCCACTGATAGGTTCTTTTGATGAAAATAAAATAAAAACACTAGAAGCAGCTGTAAAAATAAACAAGGCAACGCCCACTATGCTTGATAGTATTGGCATGTGGCGCAAAGAAGCAGAACATCGCAGGAAAAGAGAGGAAGCGAAAATAGTGAAAGAGTTACGAAAAGCCGCCCATCTGGCCGCAAAAGAACTAGATGAAGAAATAAGAAGAAGAGAGGAAGTTAAACAAACGCAAGAAACAGGACTGGCAGGCCAATGCCCTGTCAGGACCACCTCTGCGCTCTACCCGGAGATGCCCTCCAAACAGCGGGCAAATGACGAGTTACTGCTCGGTCCTCCAATTATCTACATGCCTCCTCCTTATGCTCCCAGCCAGCCTCTAGCACAACACTCACCAGTTCAAAGTGCAGGTGTGGGTGACCCTAGCGCTAGTGCCCCGGCTCTTACGGCCTTCGCACCAGCCGCATTGGTAACAACAGCAGATGAACATGAGACTAGCAGGCACCTAACAGCCAGACCAAATAGGTTGAGCAAAGATGAGCGGGATGGAATCGACAAGATAGCAAAAACATTGGTAGAACGGAAGGAGAGCGAAGAATATACGATGAATATGCACAATTCACATGCCGGTAGTCACAGACGGCATTTCATTTTACGGTTCAGCTACCACACCCTGAACGCATATGAGGATAGGTACCAGAATAAGGGTCCTGCAAAACTGACGACTCTATATAGAAGGGTCGATGTTGGAGATGGGACTGAGAGCGATGTGACGGACCTCTTCATGCAAACGCTTGAGGTCTTCCGCCACCTCGCGGAACAGAAACCAGAGGTCAAGATCACAGTCCCTGAGACGATTGAGCCCTCGTTAGAAGCAGCCAACACTATGATGCCTATCAGAGAAGCCGCCCCCTATTGGGTTCCCCCAAGAGGTCAGGGAACAAACGATGATATCAACCACGCAGATGCAAAAGGGAGGGTTGTGTACAACTGGGTTTACCAACCATGGGATCGGCAAGACATTTTAACTTTTAGACAAACCCTGCCCGATTTACGAAAGAACCCTACAGCATTTTATACAGAAATAGGCACAGCCTTGGGCTCAACCATAATGACTCTATCGGACATTGATTTGTTTTTCGGGTTGTGTCTGCCGGCTGATGTGTGGAAGCAAATCCGGAAAGCCGACCACACAGACCTGTTCGGACACACCTGGAAACAACTCGATGACCTAGATAGGCAGCGAGAGCCCGGAAAGAAACCTGTAAAAGACATACTGGAACTCCCCGACAAAATAGTACAGAAGCTAAAGACGTTGATCCCAGAAAAGAAGGTAGACTGGTCGGTAGTCGCGGCTTGTCGTCAGAAACCTCAGGAAGATGTATCAGAATATTTCTCCCGATTTGAAACAGTGTTCTCCGACTACAGTGGTCAAGACATGACCACCGCAACCGGACAACACCTATTCGTGCAAAACTACGTAAAAGGGCTATCGCAAGAGGTCTCCCAAAAGTTACAGACGAGTGAGAGTAGTTGGGGAGCCTCCAAACCTGCAGCTATCCTTCAGATGGCCCAGTATTATGAACACCAAAAGAACGAGAACGAGAGGGCGAATGAGAAAAAGAAAAAGGACTTAAAGGAACGAGTGATGATTGCCCAATTGCATGAAGTGACTACAGGAAGGGAACGATATAGGGGAAACTACCAGTCGAATGCCCCTAGGAATTCGGCCCCTAGAGACCGCAACTCCACACCTGGCGCTCCACGAACCAACCTCGATGAGAACCAGTGTGCATTTTGCAAAGAATTTGGGCATTGGAAGTCTCAATGCCTGGCCCTTCGGGAAATGATTAAAAATAAAGAGACAAGGGACATGACAAATGGCTCCAAAACTGGAGGGCAGGGACGAGGGCAGACCCGCGACACCACCAATGACCGATCTGGCAAACCAAACACATTTGACCGCCCCCGACAGAATCAGTGCCAACAGTCCGACTGCAACAATGCTCACGACTCTGCATAGGACTGCCAGGGGCAAGGGAGGGATCCAGTCGAGCTCTGTGTTGACCAGCAAGGTCCTTACGTCACTGCTAAGGTCCTGGGTACAAAGTCTCCATTTTTGGTAGACACTGGAGCGACACGTAGTGTATTATCAAAACGACTGATTCCAAGGGCACCCTTGTCTGGCTCACACATTACCTCGATAGGTTTCGATGGAACGCCCTCCACTAATCCCCTGTCTGTACCTATCTCCTTTGACCTAGGAAACAATCCCACTGACACAACATTTCTGCTCTCCTCCAACTCCCCTGACGCCATTATGGGTATTGATTTACTGAAACATTTCCGAGCTACTATTAGGTGTTCCCCGGATGGAGTCCGAGTCATCCTGTACGACAACCCGAGCATGTCCAGACCCTACCCCGCACGACATATGTACGCCATAACAGATGCTGACCTATCCTTGCTCGATACCCTACCCCTGTACCTATGGGCCAGAAACGACTCGGATGTAGGACGAATGATGATCGATCCTGTACACATAACTGTTTGACCAGATGCAATACTCCCGAAACTCCCACAGTACCGGATATCGCCCGAAGGCGAGAAGGCATTGGTAGCGATTATTCAGTCCTTGGTGGATGCAGGAGTGGTAGAGGAAGTGGTTAGTAATGTCTGCAATAGCCCTATCCTACCCATTGTTAAGAAGCAAGGTGAGGGAGATGAGAAAGCGTACCGCTTCATCATCGACCTGCGAGAAGTCAACAAAGTGGTGGTGCCACAGTACCCCGTAGTCTCAGACATCGCCACCATCCTGACTCTCATCCCGTCCACTGCCACCACCTTCACCGTTATTGATCTTAAAAATGCATTTTTCTCTATCCCCATCCATCCAGACAGCCGTTATCTCTTCGGCTTCACTTTAAAAAACCGTTCATACCGATTTTGTAGAGCTCCCCAGGGCTACACTGAAAGTCCTAGCATTTACAGCCAGGCCCTCAAAAGACAGCTGGACGCCGTCCAGCTACCAGATGGAGTGGTGTTGATCCAATATGTTGACGATATCCTTTTGGCGGCCGACACCACTCCACTTGCAATCACAGCCACTATCCAACTCTTGCACTTTCTTGCGGAGAATGGCCACAAAGTCTCCAAAAAAAAACTGCAGTTCTGTCAGCCCCAAGTAACATACCTAGGCCACCTCCTGTCCAAAGAAGGGAGGAAACTTACGCCGACCGAATCCAAACCATCCTAGACACCCCCATTCGAAAAACGCAGAAGCAAGTCCGTTCATTAGTGGGCCTTACTTCTTTCTGCCGACAATGGTTACCAAATTTCAGTCTCATTATAAAACCCCTACTTTCCCTGTTGGCCAAAGATGTTCCGTTCCCACTCCCGTGGACTCCCGAATGCCAAGCATCCTTTAAGGAGTTGCGGGATGCCCTTTGCTCGGCACCCGTTCTAGGAACACCAGATTACTCCAAGCCCTTCTCTCTCTTCACTCACGAAAGGGAGGGATGCGCATTGTCTGTTCTAACTCAGCCCATCGGCGCCAAACAACGCCCTTGTGCCTACTTCTCTGCCACTCTTGATCCAGTCGCCAGAGCTCTACCTGCCTGCCTTCGAGCAGTAGCCGCTGCTGCTGTCTCTATCCGCCAGAGTGAGGGAATTGTGCTTTCGAACTCTCTCACGGTATTAGTGCCCCATGCAGTTGACACCCTTTTGAACCAGACCAAGACTCAACACCTGACTAGTGCACGACTGACAGGGTACGAATTGACCCTACTTGCACCCCACATCACCCTGAAGAGATGCACGACATTGAATCCTGCTACGCTGTTACCCTTGCCCGAAAATGACCCCGATGTGCCCCCTATACATGACTGTGTGACCCTCACGGACGAACAGACTAGGAGTAGAATTGACCTCCGAGACATTGCTTTTACAGATCCTGATGGAGAACTATGGGTAGATGGCTCTTGTATCAAACTCCCAGACGGCACCACTTCTGCTGCCTATGCGGTGACGACAGCTCGAACAGTAGTTGAAACAGCTCGCATCACACAACGATCCGCACAGGCAGCAGAACTAATTGCCCTCACACAAGCATGTATCATAGCAGCAGGAACCACGGCAAACATTTACACGGACAGCCAGTACGCCTTCGGGGTGGTTCATCATTTTGGGCTCCTGTGGAGGGAAAGGGGATTCCTGACGTCCCACGGTACGCCCATCCTTCACGGAGATTTAGTCTCCGCCCTGATTGAAGCAGTTCTTCTCCCCAAACGATTAGCAGTGATCAAATGCCAGGCACACAAGAAGGTGACAGATTTAGTTGGACAGGGAAACGCACTAGCCGACATCACTGCCCGAACCTCCGCTGAGAATAGGGCAACGACACGCATGTATGTGACCAGGTCACGAGCAGAAAAATGGACCGACGCTAGGGAAACGATCAGGGACATCCAATCGGCCAGCACACCACACGAATTGACTGAGTGGGCGCGGGTGGGTCTAAGGGACGATGAAGGCTGCTGGCGGACAAAAGACACGAACAAATGGTTGCTGCCTGATGCATACTTGATCCCCATACTGACAATGGCACACTCCCCTGCACACATAGGTTCTGCCCCCATGATTGAACTCATTTCCAAAGTCTGGCACAACAACAAGATCCCCGACTCGGCCAAACGCCTAGTCCAGCAGTGCCTTATCTGCTTACAACACAACCCCGGGAAAGGAACTGTGGTACCCCGGGGAGGGTTTGGGATCCCCGACCACTCCTTTGAGGTCCTCCAGATGGATTACATCCAATTAGAGAGGTGCCAAGGCTTGAAGTACGTATTGGTCATTGTATGTGCCTTCAGCAAATGGGTGGAAGCCTATCCGACCCGTGATAACACTGCCATGACTACTGCCAAAGTACTACTGAAAGAGTTTTTCCCTCGCTACGGCCTTTGTCGAATTTTATGGAGCGATAATGGCCCCCACTTCATAGCTGAAGTTATCCAACTAATCTTGAAGGGGTTGGGGGTAAAACAAAGGTTCCATGCGGTCTTCCACCCCCAATCCGCTGGCCTGGTTGAACGACACAACGCTACACTGAAACTGAAACTGTCAAAAATAGTGGCCACCACAGGACTTAAGTGGCCAGATGCCCTTCCACTGGCATTACTATCGATGCGCTCCACTCCCACTAAGCACCACTTGACCCCCTACGAAGTTGTGTTTGGGCGGCCTATGAACCTCTGGACTGCCCCCAAACCGACCTCCATTCACGACGTCCCCGACGTCCTGCTGTCAGATTATTTATACAAGTTAACTAAAACATTGTCTGTCATTCATCAACAGGTGCAGCAGGCCATCCCCGATGCTTCCAGGGGTCCCGGTCACGATATCCAACCGGGTGACTACGTCCTAGTCCGAACTTTCAACGAGCGAAGAGTCTGGAACCCCGGTGGACGGGCCCCTGGCAAGTACTGATCACCACTCGGATGGCTCTTCGAGTGGAGGGGAAGAAGCACTGGCTGCACGCCCACCACTGCAAAAAGGTTTCCTCGACCCTGGCCACGACAGACAACGTCAGCACCCAAGAAGAGCTCCTGAACAAAGACCGACCATCACTGAACTGCTATCCTGATACCGAGGCACTTGAACTTGCAAAACACTCTGATCCCACTGTGCCATCTCGAGAAGGGTATTTCCTGCGTCGAAAGGAGGGAGCTTCGGCTAAGTAGGCCACTGACTAAGTTAAAAATCTCAGAACGGTGACCCAAAGCAACCAAGGGTTACCCGGAGAGAAGCTAAACAAAGTCTGTGGTTCTGCCCACTACCGAGCACCTTGAAGATGAAGATGATGGAAGCGACAGATAAGAAGATGAAGGAAGCGCCAGATAAGAAGACGTCGGAAGCAACAGGAAATACCCACTACAGGAATCCAAAGACTGACAATTTGCACAAATCAAAGACAATCGCTTTCTTCATTGTCTTCCTCTTTTGCCTCCTCCTCATGACTTCCTTCTGGATCTTGGAGGAAAGCACACCCGCTCACCAGATGTTGCCAACCACTGTCCAGCCAACCACCATGAAAGAGCACCACCTGATCACCCTTTCACCTCAGCTCCGAGAAAGGCGTAGGGAGTTCTGGAACAATTCCTTCGTACAACTGTTGCACCAGCACAACCTTGCTGCAAATGCCACGAACTGCTGGATCTGTGGGTTGCTCCCACATGCTACCGGACACTCCATCCCCTTCATCCCTTCTCCTTTCTCAGTTCACGGCTCCTGCCTCGCCTGGTTGATCCTCATGCAGGAAAGCCACAAGGACAACGCCGCTTCTGGTCAGACAGTGTCACACTTCTACTATGGGTTCTGGCTGAACAAAACAGGAAAGCCCTTTTGTCCTGCAATTTCAGGTTCAACCTTCCTTACGAACATCCCTGCCAAAGAAAGGGTCGAAATGCAAGTGCTCCACAATCCAGCCAGACCCACCTTCTCCCACCTGCGGAACCAAACGGCTGCCACCCTGACCGTGGCCCTGTCTGTCATCAATGTCACAGGACTCGTATGCCTCGAAGGACAAGGAACGCAGCTGGTGGGTCACAGTTCGTGTCGCATCACCAAAACATTGGTCTCAGCTGACCCCCCCTCCTTTGTTGCTTCCCCGAATATGTACTTTGTTTGTGGCACCAAAGCTTACACTTGGCTCCCAAGAGGCTGGAGGGGTACGTGCTACATCGCCTTCATTCTTCCTCCCACGTATGTGGCTCCAGCCAACCACCACCGGCAAAAGCGCGCCGGAGATGTTGAACAAGCCGACTCCACCGGAGCACAGTTCCTGGATGCAGCAAAGGGACTTGTTCCTCTGTGGGGACCAATGGCAAATAGCCGCGCTATCCGACACCTGACTCAGGCATTAGAAACAACCATTAACATCACCGCTGGCATCCTCGCCAACAACACGGCTGAGCTTCAGGCCGTCCGCCTGGTGGCTCTTCAAAACCGTCTTGTTCTAGATGTGGTTCTGGCCGACCGCGGAGGAGCATGCCGCATCATCGGCTCCAGCTGTTGCACCTACGTGCCAGATAACTCACCTTCAGTCTACAAAGCAATCGAACACCTCCACAGACTGTCCTCAGAGGTTCACCAGGAGCAGGAAGGATGGTCGCTTGGAGGCTGGTTCTGGGACACTTTGAAGAACTGGGGATGGAGATTGTTCACGTTTTTATTGATACCAATCATGATACTGTGTGGGTGCTGCCTAGGTATTCAATGTTTACCACCTTTATGTGCACTTATTTCCAACTGTATGTGCCCAAAGACTTTGAACTTTAAACCTGAGCACATGAGTCCCCTATACGAGATAGAGGTGCGTGGTCTCATGGGGATCGATCCGAACTGACAAGCTGGCGAGACATGTTAAAGGGAGGACTGTGGAATTTTAGTTTGTGTACTAAACATCATCTACGCCATCTTGCCGATTCACGTATGAACATACACGACAGCCATTTTAGGTACCATGGTCTCCCTGTTCACGATCGCCCGTCAGCACACTTCCCTGAACCTTGCAAGCCTTCCCCGCGCACCCTGGCTGCCCCCGCACTCACATGCACAAGTCATGAACCCTCCCCTCCCATGACTCTGTCTCAGGGAATCACACCCCGCGCCTGACCAACACCTCCTTTCCGTCCATGAATACCCCTCCTCTGATGACCCCTTCCTCTGAGCCCGACTGCCTGTACGAACCGCTGGTCATCCCTTAGCCCAAGGATACAGTTTATTGCCCATTACTGTATGCACTCGCCTTTCCTGAAAGGAGCCACTATTGATCATGACCTCCCCACCCCCTGAGATTCGATCAGGCGCACACATTCCAAAGGAATCGGCAGAACACTCAGCTGCGTGATAGCCCCTCCCAATCATATGAGGGGAAAGGGCCTCTACTGTTGTCATGTGTTGGAATGGGCCGGAACTGGGGGGGTGCCAGGGATGTCGTTCTCATACTTCACAATGGCCTTGTTGTAATAAAGAACGTTCACATGTCTTAAACCAGTGTATAAAAGACCAGGTCTCAGAGAGGTTGAGAGAGCACCTCGAGACGATACCTTGTTGTCCGATCTGATGTGTTCTACTCCGTCGGAATAAAACTTGTTTCCTGTCTTCCTGTCTCCAGCGCCTGCCTCTTTATTGAATAACTTCATATGGTATTAGAGGCGTTTTACGCCGGGCAAATTTAACTTAGGAAACATCTACTGAAATCGCCTGACCATTTTGAATTGATCGATCTTTATCAAAACCAGAGGCATACTTGGACAAAAATATAAGTTTCCACATATTCCCTAGTACGCATGCACTAGCAAACATTGTGCAAACACTGTATTATTGTGCAAGGGTGTTTATTTGAAACAAACTCCATCTTAAAGGTGATGGAAAGAGAGTTAGTCACAATCTTTTTTGTTCTTTTGAAATATAAGTGTGGAGCAGCAGGAAAAAATGGCATAACACCAATGTTCTTGTGCATTTATAAAAAAAAATTGATGTAATGCCAATACGCGAACCTGCAGGTTCTAATACCTGCACTTGAGCATATCGCGTGTGTTTCTGTGCAAAACAGTGGACTTCCTTGTACTTTGTACCTGAAAATGTAAATATGCATATTGTTAAAACACTATAACTGCACAGGGTGCTGTCTAATCCCTTCCTAATTACCTGCAACACCACCAACTACGACCATCCCTTCCTGTTTTTAAATCGCTCTCAACCTGACCCTGCCCAAACAAATACTGACAAACCCAATAGGCCGTAACTTTGGGACCAGTTGGCTTTGCCAGTGCCTTTTGGTGGTGCTGTGCAGCTTCAACAAGATGCTGTTCAGCATGGACAGAAGTAAATAAAAAAAAATAATAATAAAAGACAGCCAATGGTGCTGCTGGTTGTCCTACATGCGTCAACAAGCATGTACTCCTGAGAATTGACGTAGGTGCCATTTAAAAAAATATATATACTAATCCAAAATGTATTGGTAAATACAAAATATTAAATTAAAGTAGTGCAAAAGCACTTTTTCTAAGGAAGAGAGGCCGGCAGCAATTAAAACACCGGTCGAGGGGGTGTGGCGGGGCAATGGTGAGCGGGTGGGGTTGGAAAGCATGAAATCAAATTCTACAGAATTGTTTGGATTTTGTATAAATACATAGAACAGATACAATTTGCCCAAAGCGCTGGGCTACTCTCACCTTAAAATCCCCAATCTTACTCTGACTTCAAGGTTTCGTATTTCTGTACTCCCACTTACAGTACATAACAATTACAGTTTCCTTTCTCACATCTAGAATAAGCAGAAGCACTGTGGTATGTGGGTTATAGTCCAACGCCCAGGACATATTTTTGGGGTCAAAGACTACAAGTTTTGTTTATTTTGTCCTTGGGACAAGTAGATTCGAACCTCTGCAGCACAAACCCTTTGGCTGCAAGTTCACAGTACCACATTATGGCTTATAGATCAGTGACCGAACATTCTCTGCAGCTAAGGTAACATTTGTAACCATGTGTTGATGTTGTTCGAACTTGTATGTATGGTTCATCAATGCAAAGCTGATATTATCAGGGTGCGCGCTCCAGTCGTGGCCGGCATGACTCGCGGTTGGGGGGCGCGCAGTGTTTTCCGCGGGGGCTATTCATTTAAAAAATAAAAATAAACTTACCTTCCCGGGTCCCGTGCCATCTCAGCTCCTGGCCGAGTCTCACTGAACAGGAAGCAGGCAGCCTCCCTCCCCTCCCCTCCCCTAAGCCAATCACAACTCTGCAATGTCAGAGTTGTGATTGGTTGGGACGCCGATCACAGGCATCTATGGGGAGGCCATTTTCTCCATGTCAGCTACATGGAGAAAAGGGAGAGTGCGCATGACTGGTTTGGTCGGCCCCAGAGGGCAGACCAAACAGTCAGGACTTACATCATTGGGCTAGCCACTTCTCCCCTTGCCCTCGAGCAGAACCCCGCCTGCCCCCAACCAAACCATTCTGCTTTCTCGCAGTGTGAGAAGCAGAAACATAAAATGGTATTCATAATACCATTTTATGTTTCTACTTCTCGCACTGCGAGACAGCAGTGGCGCGATGCTCCTCTGCACACATGGAGGATCCGCCCCTGGCGCGCTCTAAGAAATGCTGTAAAGTCACATTGCACCACTGACAGTGGCTCCAGTATAAAAATGTGTGCACACGTTTGAGTTTAACAATATGAGGCTACCTATAATGCTCCAAAATCCTCTCAGATTAGATGCAAATACTTGCAGAAACTTAAAAGCAAGAATTATGATTCTTTGCTTTCAAAATTAAATGTTCACCCAAAAATTGGCACTGAAAACATTTTGCTAAACTACTGTGAAATTTTAGGGACTTAAAGCACCATTTAGTAAAACGCGTTTGATACATGCTAGTATTTCCCAAACATGTTCATAATGGAAAATCCGTGTAAAATCAGTTTCAACAAGATTATGGGAAACATGAAAATAAACAAGCATGGCAAAGCATATAGGTCTTGCATTGGTGCAATGCCTTTTAGTTTTATCAATGTATGTCTTGTTTTAACGTGTTTTTTTTAAACTGCTATTGCTCTGGCAGCTGCCGCGCCCCTGCATTATAAAAAAAACATTGTCTAAAAGCAAAAATATTTTTTGGTGCCAAAAAGTACACATTGCCACAGTAGTCCCTGGTAGGGAAAAAACTACTTTGTGCGCCAATGTGCTCCTTGTGAAAGAACAGCATGCCGTCATTCAGAGTGGAGCTAGCAGATAGACAGATCAATAGATAGATAGATAGATAGATATGGAAGCATCCATAGCATTCATGTAGAAAAGTAATACACAAGCCATAACATCACTTATCTCATCTGAAAACAAACACATACTAATGGAAAGCCATCGCACTGGCCATTGTGTCTCAGGCTCACTTTTTCCAATTTTCTTCTAAACAAAGATATCCTCATTGACCACCTTACAGATGCTACAGAACGACAGAATAAAAAGGAAGAATATACCATTTCAATCTTAAATTCATTCAAGTCAGAGGGCCCTTTCTTTCTAAAACCTCTACAACATTGTCTAGATGATCAAATCAATATGTATGCTATAAAATGGTTCAATGTTTTTTTTATTATAAGGAGCAATACCCATGCTGCTGTGCCAGCAGACCACAGGAGATGTTCTGCTGCATATTTAAAGGCCACTGTTATTGTGTTGATAATGAGATAATATTATTGAGAGATTTTTGGAGTTGGAGTGAGTTCAGTTTTGTACACCAAGGGGCAGATTTGCACACCCCTTGCACCACTTTTGCGTCATTTTTAACATGGGAAAAGTGATGCAAAAGTGACGCAAGGGGCTTGTAAATCTGCCCCCAAGTATTTTTACATTTGTATCATACATGAACAGTTTTATTAGATATATGAATGAAATGTTTGATTTCTAAAAGTTCAAAATTGTGTTTTCCATGAAAAATGTAGAACAAAAAGGTATTTATTAGGCAACCTATTTAATAGCAAGTCTGACAGTTACACATGATGACCATAAGCAAAATGTGGTTACTTTTTGGATAAATACTTTGCTAGTTCTCTCTTTGGAAATGTATACATTGCAATTATTAAATGACTCCATTCCTTTACATTATTCTTTTTATTGCAGTGAGGAGAGCTACAACGTCACAGACTATTCCTTAAAGGAGCATCTATCAGTTGCTCCGTATGAAAACGAGGAAATAAGTATGTCCCCAGTAAGAACCAGCACACCAATGCTTTACTCGAGACAAACATCAGCTAGTTTTCTCTTCACATTAACCATCCGAAATAACTATGCAGGAGAAGAGGTAGAAATACTTCTTGGCGCGGACACCCTGTAAGTATTGACTTTCTTTAGTTTCTATTTAGCCCATGTGTACATGAAATACAGTTTTCTTGTGTTCTTAAAATATATAATAAATGCAGACATCCTGTACATTAAACGCAAACATGCATAGCATAAAACTATGTCGCTCTAATAGCATCCATAGTTGGTTAACTTCTCACCTTAATGAAATTAATCCACAGTACCAAGGTCTTGTTTTAATCTTGGAATAAGGACGCACTGACCTCCAGCCAAACTCTTCAAACCAAATAATACATAAATATTTGTTCCACAGTTATGAAGCTTTAACATATTGGGTTACCAATTGCTCAGTTTTTCAACATTAAGGGGCCTACTACGATGTCTGTCTACGATGTCTGTCGTAAAGCCTCCGACCTTAGGTCGGAGGCTTTATGACCGACATCATCAGTTTCAATTCCTACCGGCTGATTACAATACAGCTGTTTGGAATTGAATCCGGTCGGTCATTCCGGCTGACCTCGGACGGGCTCAAGGAGTCTGTCAGCCAATCGGAACCAGCCCGTAATCCAAATGGATGGTGCTTTATGTCATCAGGATTACGATGCATTTTCTGACTGGCTTCTCAGTCCGGGCTTTCCAACATGGAATGCCTGTCAGAAAGCGTGTTTGTGGGCCCCTAGCAGGATCAAGGAAATCAAAAGGGGGAGTGAAGAGGTGGTGCCGATGGGCACCGAGGTGGGCACGTCCTCCTCTTAACAGGGATAAGGTCAATCAAACAGGGGCCACCTCACATTGGGTGGGTGTATATCCAGATGTCATTGGAATACACCTTCTTTGTTAAAATACCCCTCACACACCAAAAGGGCCCTTGGTGTCATGCTTCATCATCGGGGTCTTCCCGTCCCGCTGCGGGGCGGGGCAGTGCTGCGACAAGCGGATACGCCGGAGCACCTTTAGATGAAAGTGCTATGTGTATGGAGTGAGTGTCAGTGGGGTCAGGAGTGAAATACAAGTGAAATGTTAAAAAATACCTGGCCTAGTGGAAAAAAGAATTTTATTAAACACTGGCTGGTATTGTTAAAAGAAAAGTGAAGCGGAGAGATGGAGCTAGTTAATGAGCACTCTCTCCTATGTGGGTCAACATGTTTCGAGGCGCAAGGCCTCTTCGTCAGGACCTTAGGGGAGATCCCCCTGTCACAGTATGCTTTTCAATGGAGGAGTCAATGCCTCATGAGCCAGCTTTTAGACAGAAGGGTATAGTGGGGTCCCAATGAGCCCCTAGCACGCTTGGGCTTCCTCCTTCGTCTGCTGCTTCCGTGGTTATAAGAAAAGCATACTACATTATCAGTGTGGTAGCATAAAAGTGTTGTAATTATTAATTGTATTATTAATTGTATTTACACACATAGGGGCTCATTAGGATGGCGGACGGAAGAGCCACCGCGGCCCTGGAGTAGGCGGAAAAAGCCTTTTCCGTGTCCGCCTGCCGCGGATACTCCGTCCGCCATATCAGGATAGGAAAACGTGTCAAATTTCCGTCCGCGACGGAATAGCACGCTCCGCCGCCGAACTACACACGAGACCGTGGCGGACGGAACACATCCGGATGCCCCGCCGTACGTACTGACGTCGAAGACCGTCCCCCAAATCAAGATGGCGGAAAATACACATAAAACCGCAGCGGAAAAACAACCTGTCTGAACACGGCGGAATCCCCACTGCGAAGACAGGTGACATAGCAGAGATACCCACCGCAAGCTGACCAACACCATGGACCCAGCGCTACACGCTTTCCCGATGCTCTTCGCGATCCACCACGTCCTAGTCATGGCCCACCATGGACGACGACGCAGGTAAGGCACAAACCATTGGCCGTCTGCAGGGGAATACCAGTAAGGGACGTGACGTAGGGAGGGGGAGTGTCATGTTACCGAAACCACTGATGAGAAGCAAATACAAATACACATTAGTAGTACGCAAGCAGGAATGACAACGACAGACCACGAGACCTGATAGACTACCTTTATTGTACAAAATAGGGGTTAAATCACAGTGTATGCGTGAGCATGGGCAAAGTGGGCACCACAGCAGCTACATCATTGGCAGTCAACGAGAGGGCAGTATGCAGTATCAGAGCATCAACAGGGCATTGTGCAGTACAGAGCAGGTACATCAGAGCAGGTAACGAGAGGGCAGTATGCAGTATCAGAGCATCAACAGGGCATTGTGCAGTACAGAGCAGGTACATCATAGGCAGGTAACGAGAGGGCAGTATGCAGTATCAGAGCATCAACAGGGCATTGTGCAGTACAGAGCAGGTACATCATAGGCAGGTAACGAGAGGGCAGTATGCAGTATCAGAGCATCAACAGGGCATTGTGCAGTACAGAGCAGGTACATCATAGGCAGGTAACGAGAGGGCAGTATGCAGTATCAGAGCATCAACAGGGCATTGTGCAGTACAGAGCAGGTACATCATAGGCAGGTAACGAGAGGGCAGAATGCAGTATCAGAGCATCAACAGGGCATTGTAGAGTACAGAGCAGGTACATCAGAGGCAGCACGTGAGAGGGGCTAAGTGCATCAACAGTCCATTGCACAGAGCAGGCCCATCAGAGGCAGCACGTGAGAGGGGCTAAGTGCATCAACAGTCCATTGCACAGAACAGGCCCATCAGAGGCAGCACGTGAGAGGGGCTAAGTGCATCAACAGTCCATTGCACAGAGCAGGCCCATCAGAGGCAGCACGTGAGAGGGGCTAAGTGCATCAACAGTCCATTGCACAGAACAGGCCCATCAGAGGCAGCACGTGAGAGGGGCTAAGTGCATCAACAGTCCATTGCACAGAGCAGGCCCATCAGAGGCAGCACGTGAGAGGGGCTAAGTGCATCAACAGTCCATTGCACAGAGCAGGCCCATCAGAGGCAGCACGTGAGAGGGGCTAAGTGCATCAACAGTCCATTGCACAGAACAGGTACATCAGAGGCAGCACGTGAGAGGGGCTAAGTGCATCAACAGTCCATTGCACAGAGCAGGCCCATCAGAGGCAGCACGTGAGAGGGGCAGTATGCAGTATCAGAGCATCAACAGGGCATAGTAGAGTACAGAGCAGGTACATCATAGGCAGGTAACGAGAGGGCAGTATGCAGTATCAGAGCATCAACAGGGCATTGTGCAGTACAGAGCAGGTACATCAGAGGCAGCACAACTACGTGTCCCTACCAAACCGTCACAGGGACCACAAGAGTGCCACACAGTTCTCAATGGACACACCATGTGAACTAACATTTGAGTGAAGTGTACAGCACCTCACATCACAGAATCAGGGGGACTGCGTGAACTACCTGCCTCGGACACACTGGCAGCACCAGCAACAGGAGTGTGAGACACAGCCACAGCCCGAGTGACACACACATGGGCCACGGACCCAGACACACTGGCAGCACCAGCAACAGGAGTGTGAGACACAGCCACAGCCCGAGTGACACACACATGGGCCACGGACCCAGACACACTGGCAGCACCAGCAACAGGAGTGTGAGACACAGCCACAGCCCGAGTGACACACACATGGGCCACGGACCCAGACACACTGGCAGCACCAGCAACAGGAGTGTGAGACACAGCCACAGCCCGAGTGACACACACATGGGCCACGGACCCAGACACACTGGCAGCACCAGCAACAGGAGTGTGAGACACAGCCACAGATGTAGTCACTGACACGTGAGCCACTGACCCAGACAGACTGCCAGCACCAGAAACAGGAGTGTGCAACACAGACACAGATCTCCTAACTGACACGTGAGCCATAGACCCACATACCCTGCCAGGATCTGCAACAGGAGAGGGCACAACTGACACTGTGCCACCATCTGATACATGAGAGTCAACTGCACCAGCGCCACTGGGACTACTGAAATGATGAGCCACAGGGCTGTATGGGCCAGGAGGCAGGGTGGGCCTGGGAGCTGGGGATAGCTCACCTAGAGCCAAATCGGGGTTGGCAGGTGTCAATGGTGTGTGTCTGCGTTTCTTAGGGAGGTGTGAGTGCACCCTGGACAGGACAGGACTGCCAAGTGGTGGGGACTCCAAAGAATCACCACCCAGCATAGGTGGAGCAACTGCTGCCGGGGATCTTGTTTCGGGGGACGTGCTGGAGCCTGCCTGCCGTTTGCTCTGTGCCTGCCGCCTGGACTCGGAATGATGTGTAATGGGGGATGCAACAACAGGGGACACCCTCCTCTGCTTCTGACTGGCCTGGATGGGAGTGGAGGTATGGGGGGACTCCGCCGCGGAGACATCAGTTTGGCGTTTAGTAGAAAACATCAGCCTCAGTGATGTATGCCTGTCCTTGATAGCGCCATTGTCCATGCGAGATGCCTTGTCCGTAGGATGTGCCTTATCCTTAGGTGGAGTGTTGTCTCTGGATGTAGCCTGTGCCCTGCTCGCCGCCCTGTTCCTGCCAGCAGACTTGTCGTCTGTGGTGCACCTGTCTCCAGCAGACACCTGCTCTCTGTGTGTGTCCCTGCCCTTGGGAGTGGTCCTATCCACTGCTGTGGGCCTGCTCTTGGGAGTCTCCCTGCTCTTAGTAGGTGCCTTAGTCTTCTCACTGTCCTTGGGAGTGTCCCTTACCTCTGCTGTGGGCCTGCTCTTGGGAGTCTCCCTGCTCTTAGTAGGTGCCTTAGTCTTCTCACTGTCCTTGGGAGTGTCCCTTACCTCTGCTGTGGGCCTGCTCTTGGGAGTCTCCCTGCTCTTAGTAGGTGCCTTAGTCTTCTCACTGTCCTTGGGAGTGTCCCTTACCTCTGCTGTGGGCCTGCTCTTGGGAGTCTCCCTGCTCTTAGTAGGTGCCTTAGTCTTCTCACTGTCCTTGGGAGTGTCCCTTACCTCTGCTGTGGGCCTGCTCTTGGGAGTCTCCCTGCTCTTAGTAGGTGCCTTAGTCTTCTCACTGTCCTTGGGAGTGTCCCTTACCTCTGCTGTGGGCCTGCTCTTGGGAGTCTCCCTGCTCTTAGTAGGTGCTTTTGTCTTCTGACTGGCCTTGTCCAAGGAACAGTCCATGGACATGTGAGTATCCCTTGCCTTGGGAGTACCTTTCGTGTTGAATGCCTGTGTAGCTCCGGAAGGCATGTCCCCCAACAACACTTGTGGATCCTGTGTGTGTACTCCAGTGCATCTGACGTCGTCTACGTGAACAGAGTTAGCTGATCTAGGGGATGGGGTCTGTGCCCTGCGTGCCCTGACGTGCTGTCTGACGCTGCTTCTAGTGCAATAACCTGTATTTGAGTCCTGCTCAGAATAATCACTACCCCCTGAGACATCCAGCGGTGTAGATGGTGAAACAGAAGTAGCACCCTGTTCGTTCGACTGTACTATTGCAGACGACACACTGCTTGCCAATGACTGCACTGTCCTGTGTAGACCTGCAAGATCGCCATGCATCCCTTCCATGAATGCCACCACCTGCCCCAACTTCCTATCATGGTCCTGGAAAGCATTTGTCATATTGGTCTGCCCCACACACAGCTGTCGCAGCAGATCAACGGCCTCAGCACACAGTGCATTTTGGCTCACCGTGGCAGGGGCAGCGGTGCCTGCACCGAACGCCACTCTGCTCCCCCTACTCCTCCGGCCACGAACAGTACATGGTGCAGTTGGCGGAAGTGTGGGCCCTGTGTGCTGTCTTACGACAGAAGGTGATGAGTGCCCACTCCCAGTCTGTGTCAACAGTGCAGGCTCACCACGAGTGTCCGACGAGGAGGACGATGGTGTCTCCACATGCGAGTCCTCAGGGACGGTCCTGTCCCCCTCTCCGGCGCTGGCCTCCTCCGTGTCAGTCTGCGTGTGTGCGAAGTCTGAGCCGGACTCATTTCCTCGGCTACTCTCCACCGTCTGTGGCTGAGTGTCCTCTGTCAAAGCTGAAATGCACAGAAAAGATGTGTGAGTCATGGGCACACTCACGTACAGAAGGAACAGGATAGCCAAATCACATAGCAGACAAAGGTTTAGGAGCCCTCATCCTGCACATGGCCCACCCCTACCAGTCATCCTCACATTTTCTGCCATGGGGCCATGGACCACTAGGGGATGTGCTTTTACACTCAACTACTAAGCAAGTGGCGTGTCAACATGGCGGACCTGGATGTCAAATGAGTACCACCCAATGGGACCAAAATGGCTTCACAGGCATACATACGCAACACGGAACTCAATAGTGTGTCTGTGCACCAATACATGCATAGCACTCACAAGTTTCCTACACAGACAGTATGCTCACCGCTAGTTTGCTGTTGATCGGCACTCAGACGTTCGGCCAGTTCAGGATGCGTCACTGCAATGATACGGTGCATGAGAGGGGTCATGGAGCGTCGGGACAGACGGGGCGTCCTTGGAATCAGGCCCAGTGTTACTTCCGCTACATTCTTGCTCAGCCTGGAAATGTCGTCCCAGCGTTTGTGGCAGTGTGTATGTCGTCTGTTGCACACCCCCAATGCCCGTACTTCCCGTGCTATGCTCCTCCACAGGTCCTTGCGAAGGTGCAGCTTGACCTACCATGATGGGAGACAAAAGGGTGTAAGTCAGTGGACAGGTGGCCTGTCACACACATAGGGGCAAGACGTTACTGTCAGCAGCCATGCACAATCAGGAACATATGTCTAGCCCACACTACACAGCTAAGATAGAAATAGGCCTGATCATTTGGCCCCCTCATGCACACCAACATGTCCCACACTGCACTTACCACCCGTCCCGGTGCGCCGTAGAGGCGTCCATAGTTGCGGAGTACACCGTCCACGAGGACATCAAGCTCCGCGGCGGTGAAGGGTCGAGACCGGATCTCTTTGCCTCTCGACATGGCAAGATCACGGAGTATGGCACTAGAGCAGCAGTCGGTGGTCAGCTCAGCAGCAGCAGCAGGTCGAGGTGATGGCACTAGAGCAGCAGTCGGTGGTCAGCTCAGCAGCAGCAGCAGGTCGAGGTGATGGCACTAGAGCAGCAGTCGGTGGTCAGCTCAGCAGCAGCAGCAGGTCGAGGTGATGGCACTAGAGCAGCAGTCGGTGGTCAGCTCAGCAGCAGCAGCAGGTCGAGGTGATGGCACTAGAGCAGCAGTCGGTGGTCAGCTCAGCAGCAGCAGCAGGTCGAGGTGATGGTCACAGGCAGCAATGGTCCCCAGGGTAGGAAGTTTCATTTTGGCCAAGACACATATATAGGGCCCTCAGCACGTGTCAGTGGCATACGTCGCCAGCAATTGGTCAGCCCTGGAAGCGTGATCGTGAAATGGGCCAATGACTGGCCCTGTTGTTGCGGTGCACAGCTTCCGCTACTTGCGATTGGCCGTATGCGGCCAGCGTCCCTCTTCCCATTGGCTGCATGTGCAGGGACCGTCACGGGCCCACATCGGCAACCGCACGTGCAAGCCTCAGGCACGGATGCTTCAGTTGCAACAATGTACTATCACTGGCGCCTCCATGGCGGTGCACGTACACAGCGGGGGAGGTGCAGGCCTATACACCCTGTAGATGTACTCAATGGACATGCCAGTTCATGACCCCCCTTACAGTCACCTTGCATCATCCACCGTACACCGGCCGGAGCGGCCGGCCCTTCCACTACCGCCGTGCCAGGCCCTGCCCAGGACCGCCGTGCCGGCCATGCCAACCACCGCCATTGCACGGCCCTTCCACTACCGCCGTGCCAGGCCCTGCCCAGGACCGCCGTGCCGGCCATGCCAACCACCGCCATTGCACGGCCCTTCCACTACCGCCGTGCCAGGCCCTGCCCAGGACCGCCGTGCCGGCCATGCCAACCACCGCCATTGCACGGCCCTTCCACTACCGCCGTGCCAGGCCCTGCCCAGGACCGCCGTGCCGGCCATGCCAACCACCGCCATTGCACGGCCCTTCCACTACCGCCGTGCCAGGCCCTGCCCAGGACCGCCGTGCCGGCCATGCCAACCACCGCCATTGCACGGCCCTTCCACTACCGCCGTGCCAGGCCCTGCCCAGGACCGCCGTGCCGGCCATGCCAACCACCGCCATTGCACGGCCCTTCCACTACCGCCGTGCCAGGCCCTGCCCAGGACCGCCGTGCCGGCCATGCCAACCACCGCCATTGCACGGCCCTTCCACTACCGCCGTGCCAGGCCCTGCCCAGGACCGCCGTGCCGGCCATGCCAACCACCGCCATTGCACGGCCCTTCCACTACCGCCGTGCCAGGCCCTGCCCAGGACCGCCGTGCCGGCCATGCCAACCACCGCCATTGCACGGCCCTTCCACTACCGCCGTGCCAGGCCCTGCCCAGGACCGCCGTGCCGGCCATGGCAACCACCGCCATAGCACGGCCCTTCCACTACCGGCGTTCCCTGGCGGTCCGTGCAATGGCGGTTGTTGCCATGGCCGGCACGGCGGTCCTGGGCAGGGCCTGGCACGGCGGTAGTGGAAGGGCCGGCCGCTCCGGCCGGTGTACGGTGGATGATGCAAGGTGACTGTAAGGGGGGTCATGAACTGGCATGTCCATTGAGTACATCTACAGGGTGTATAGGCCTGCACCTCCCCCGCTGTGTACGTGCACCGCCATGGAGGCGCCAGTGATACAACATTGTTGCAAATCGACCATCCGTCCCGGATCCTTGCACATGCACTTGCCGGTGTGTGGGCGTGACGGTCTGTGCACGTGCAGAAAATGTGAATGTCGAAGGCGGCCCGCGTATGCCCAGACGTAAACAGCGGATGCAGTGCACCGCCATGGCGTGGTCAATGTTTGCATCTTAGCCGATGATGCACCTTGTACCATTGTCTGCAGCTGCCTGCTCACGGTTGTGTGCGTGATTGCGTGGCTACACATGTCATGCTCCATCCCATGTGTGTCCATACCATGGGCATCGGTGAGCCACAAGTGTCCATCACGTGTGCATGTCCACATCGGGTAGTACCCTACACAATTTTGTCGTACCTCACATGTACACAGTAGATCCCGTATGTATGGGCACCTGTGAATCAGTTGTCAGTGAGTGGTATGTGTCAGATGATGACTATGGTGGGGGTTCTGTTGTGTACTGTACATGTGTGTTGCCTATTGTGTCCCCATGCATGTGATGTCTGTATGCCCACCATTCCTGGTGTTGCCATTGGTGCATCATGATATGGGGGGGTGGGGGGGTGTTTAATTTAGTATGTGTGCATGTACTTACATGTGTGCATGTGATGTTGGGCCTACACATGTGGGTCATGTCACATGTCTGGTTGGCAGTGATGTTGAGGTGAGACAGTGTGCATTGCACATGTTGCTAAACATCATGTTGCTAGTGGATGCACATTGTTGCCACGTCGATCCATGTTGTCCTGACAATCAGAGGAGTCACACATATGACAAGCATACACTGGATACTACATGTTGGTAGAGGGCGTTGACATGTGATTGAGGTGCACACACATGCGTTGTATGTGATTTGACTTCCATTCCATCTACTCCCACACAGGAGGGCTCCAAATGTCCATCGCCCATACACTGTGCTGGAGGATATGGTGGACGAGGAGGTGATCCGGAAATTCAGGCTGGATCGCCGTCGATTGTTGGAACTTGTGACCCTATTGTCTCCTCACCTGCAGCCGCGAAGAAACTATCCAGGTTCCATGACACCCACGCAAAAGGTGATGGCGGCACTCCATTTCTTTGCAACAGGCACATTCCAGTACACAGTTGGAGATGCCGGGGGAATGTCACAGGCCATGTTCAGCACGGTACTCCGGGATGTACTGACAGCCATGATGCTGTACAAGCATGACTATATACATTTCCCTCAGGCGGCGGACTTGGCAGCGGTCAAAGCTGACTTCTATGCCCTGGGTCGTATACCACACGTTGTGGGTTCCATTGATGGCACGCATATCGCTCTCATTGCACCACGGGCACGTGAGCAGGTGTATAGGAATCGGAAACACTTCCATTCCCTGAACGTGCAGGTGGTGTGCCAGGCCGACAACATCATCTCACATGTGTGTGCAAGATTCCCTGGCTCTGCACATGACGCCCACATCATGCGGAGCAGCATGGTCCCCCAACTGATGGCTAATCTGCGTCCGGCACAAGCGTGGCTTGTTGGTGAGTATGCTGTGGTGACAGGAGTGATATCTGTGTGGCATGGTGTGACCCACAATGCAGGTTGTGATGTTTCTCTCTCTCTCTCTTCCACCAACACAGGCGACTCGGCGTACCCAAACAGGCCTTGGCTGCTCAGTCCCTTACGCAATCCCACTACAGCTGGAGAAATGAGATACAATGATGCCCATGGTAGGACACGTCGAGTGGTAGAACGGACATTTGGCCTGCTGAAGTCTAGGTTTCGGTGCCTGGATAAGACTGGAGGGGCCCTGCCTTACTCACCAGGCAAAGTATGCAAGATCGTGATAGCGTGCTGCATGCTTCACAACCTGGCTGTGCGCTATAACATTGAACTGCTCTTGGACCCTGATGAACTGCAAGTTCCTCGCCCTCCCGACCCAGCCATGTCAACTGATGAGGATAGTGGTGAGGAGGAAGGTGTGGACCAGAGGCGCCAGATCATTGATCGCTACTTCCCTTGATTGTGAGTGTGCTCCTCTTGTGCTGCTTGGGTATGCCCTGTGAATGTGTGCTGGTGTTGTGGCATAGTGGTGTGCTTCATCTCTGTGTTCTGCTATGTGATGCATGCATGTGTGTGTGTGTGCTAAATTGTGGCCAATGCACGTCTCCATGATGTGTGTCGTCTCATCCATTACTGTTGTGATGCGTGTGGGTTGTTATATGTTGCACTGCAGTGTGTTCTGATGAGTGTGATCATGTTTCCTGACGTGTCTTTGCGGTTTCTATTTTCCCTAGGTCACTCCCGCAGCGCCATGATTCTGTACCAGTTGGATACCTGTACCTAGTAACATCTGTTTCTGATGCATTCATGTGAATAAACATGGAGGCAACACATGATTGAGTGAGTAAGTGGCTTTTATTTACAAATTGTGCATGGGTGTAGGTGCATATTTACAAATGAGTGAAGGGGTGGGGGAGTGAGAGTAGAAGGTTATGGCAGATGAAAATTCCGTGCGGACACCACATAGGGTGGTGTCTGCCTAGTACAGCAGGCCTGTGGCAGGTGGGACCGGATAGTTGCCAGGGTGAATGGCATGCGCAGGTACTGGTACAGTCATTTTCTGTTCCTCTTGGAGCGTGTGGCAGCTGCTTCCACACTGCTGTCGCCCACTTCCTGCCTCGGACGGCCCCTCCGTCTTTGTGCCGGTACGGAGTCAGCTGGTTGCGCTGGGGCATCGGGTACCACATCCGCCGCAGGTGGCGGTGGCGGTGGCGTTGTTTGTGGCCTGATTGTCCTGGTGAAGATGTCCACTAGTTGGCCAAGCCGCCTCTCAATGGCCCCCAACATTGCAGTGTTATCTACAAAGTCCTGGTGGGCCCGGTCTGCCTGTGCCTGACCACGTTGGTAGCTCACCTCCACCCTGCCCAGTGCCTCCAATGACTGTTGCACTGGATTGGGTGTGTTGGTATCCTCCCGTCTTCTTTGGCGTATGCTCCTGCCTGCCGGATCTGGCCTTGCATCTCTGCCTTGCCTCACACTCTCCCTGCGTGGCTGGCATGGCGCTGGCACGGCGTTGGCCGTTGGGTTGGGCAGGGTGGCAGGGGCAGGAGTGGTGGTAGTAGTAGTGGTGGTGGTGGAGGTGGTGCTGGTGGTGGCTGTGCAGGTCACAGTGGCCGGTGTTGTCACAATGGCAGAGGCCGTAGTTGTTGGTGCAGGGGTGACCTGGGAGCCAGATGGCCCTGGCTGGCTGCTTGTGCCGGGATCATCCTCTGCCCCGGAGGTGGCTGGCCAATCGTCCCCTGAGACGTCTGTGATTGGCGAGTCTGGAGGGCGGGTGTTGCTTCCAGCTGTCAGATTAGGATGACCTGCAAAACAAAAATGTGAGGATGAGTAATGTGGACTTGACAGGTTGTTTTCACTTTTTTTGCCGATTCTGTCTGCACTGGTACTCACCCCACCCACCACCACCACCGCCATCCCTATGGACATGGGGGCCTGTTGGGAGTTGTAGTTCCGTCCCCTCACACCCACCACCACCCACCACCACCACCACCACCGCCATCCCTATGGACATGGGGGCCTGTTGGGAGTTGTAGTTCCATCCCCTCACACCCACCACCACCGCCATCCCTATGGACATGGGGGCCTGTTGGGAGTTGTAGTTCCATCCCCTCACACCCACCACCACCGCCATCCCTATGGACATGGGGGCCTGTTGGGAGTTGTAGTTCCGTCCCCTCACACCCACCACCACCCACCACCACCACCACCACCGCCATCCCTATGGACATGGGGGCCTGTTGGGAGTTGTAGTTCCGTCCCCTCACACCCACCACCACCCACCACCACCACCACCACCGCCATCCCTATGGACATGGGGGCCTGTTGGGAGTTGTAGTTCCATCCCCTCACACCCACCACCACCGCCATCCCTATGGACATGGGGGCCTGTTGGGAGTTGTAGTTCCATCCCCTCACACCCACCACCACCGCCATCCCTATGGACATGGGGGCCTGTTGGGAGTTGTAGTTCCGTCCCCTCACACCCACCACCACCCACCACCACCACCACCACCGCCATCCCTATGGACATGGGGGCCTGTTGGGAGTTGTAGTTCCATCCCCTCACACCCACCACCACCGCCATCCCTATGGACATGGGGGCCTGTTGGAGTGATTTCGACGTTGGTGAGTATGTGGACTGCATGCATGGGTTGGGGTCTGGGAGATGTGTCTTCACAGTTGTGTGAGGCACACCATGTAGTAGTGCTCGTGGTGCTTGGTTTGTACTTACCAGCCTCTTCTCCCTCAGGAAGTCCATCAAGGCTCTCAGGGTGGATGATGGTCATCACCTTGTCCTCCCACTCGGTGTAGGGTAAGGGCTCCGGAGGGGTTCCACCGCCGGTGTGATTAGCCCGGAGATGGTTCTTGGCTCGTATGGCTTTGACTCGGGTCTTTAGATCGTGCCACCGCCTCTGGATGTCCTGCTTCGTCCTCGGGACGCTCCCGGAGGCATTCACCCTGGTGACTATCCGGTCCCACATGCTGTTTCTCCTGGCTATGCTGGTCTGCTGCACTAGGGCCCCGAATAAGTGGGGTTCCACACGGATGATCTCATCTACCATAACCTTCAACTCGGTGTCAGTGAATTTGGGGTTTTTTTTTGGTGCCATGGTGTGTGGTGCTCGGGGTGTGGGTTTGCGTGGATGGGGAGGTGCAGGTGTGTGGTGTGTAAGAATGGTGTGGTGGAAGTTTGTGTGGTGGGTGTGTTTGGGTGTGGGTTGTGTGAATGCTATTTCTCTTTGGTCTCAGTTCAGTGGTGTGTCCTGCTAGCAGCTATGCTGTGATGCAGAGGAGTTGTGGAGTGGGTGGGAGTTCTTTTATGGTGTGTGTCTAGACCGTGTCTGAATGGGTATTGGCAGTCAGGTGCTAGGTGGGAGTGTTGCCAGGTGTGGATTGTGTGGTGCTTGGCGGTGGATCATTGTGTGTTGTGATTGGTTTGGATGTTTGCGGTGGGTGGGCGTTTTTTTTCGTGTGTTTGGTGATTAACTTCCGTGCCAATGTATGGCATTGGTTTGACAGTAGGGATGTTGTTTGTGTTGTCGTTCCGCTGTGGTGCACGGATTCTCGGTGCATTTGTACCGCTGCGGACGTGGATGGCGGTGACTACCGGGGTACTTGCGGAGTTATCCTAATAGCGGACACGGACATTGCGCAGGTATCGCGGGGGTGGTGGATGTATTCGCGGTCATGTGCGTACGCGGCGGTCGGTGTTTTTACTGTTCCGTCCGCCTGCCGCGGACTCAGGTGTACTCCGACCGCCGCGGACGGGGATTGGTGTGCTCCGTACGCCGCGGTCGGCGTTTTTTGCATGTTTTATCCTAATTGCTGTTGCGGATTTTCCGCGGACAGGTCCGGAGTATCTAGCCACCTTCCGCGGCGGACGGTACACGTTTCCGTCCGCCATCCTAATCGACCTTATAGTCTTTCCTTTTTTTTCACTTTTTGTAAATACACTTTTTTCTACCCATGTGGAGAAAACATTAGTGAGTGACAGGGGGATCTCCCCTAAGGTCCTGACGAAGAGGCCTTGCGCCTCGAAACATGTTGACCCACATAGGAGAGAGTGCTCATTAACTAGCTCCATCTCTCCGCTTCACTTTTCTTTTAACAATACCAGCCAGTGTTTAATAAAATTCTTTTTTCCACTAGGCCAGGTATTTTTTAACATTTCACTTGTATTTCACTCCTGACCCCACTGACACTCACTCCATACACATAGCACTTTCATCTAAAGGTGCTCCGGCGTATCCGCTTGTCGCAGCACTGCCCCGCCCTGCAGCGGGACGGGAAGACCCCGATGATGAAGCATGACACCAAGGGCCCTTTTGGTGTGTGAGGGGTATTTTAACAAAGAAGGTGTATTCCAATGACATCTGGATATACACCCACCCAATGTGAGGTGGCCCCTGTTTGATTGACCTTACCCCTAGCAGGATCTCCTTTCCCATGCCACCTCCGGTTGGGGGCCGAGGGGGCAGCTATGGTACCCCGTCAGTTAATCCTTGCACCTTGTGTGAGGCTCCTTGAGGTGCCTGCCATGGGGTGTAGGGATTAACACCATATCCCATTACTCTATGGCACCTTGTGTTATGTCCGGTTTATACCCAGGCAGGGTACATCTTCTCCCCTCTCAGTAGTGAGCAAAGCGGCTACAACTTCCATGGGTCGGCATTGCGCTTATGTGTGCGTATGGTATTGTTGGGGATGAGGGAGATTGTGGTTTCCCCCAGAGGTGCAGTGGTGGAGCAGTCCAGGCAGGCACAGCTTCTCCCCTCTCAGAAGTGAGCAAAGCGGATACAACTGCCATGGGGCGTCACCGCTCTTATGTACGCGCATGGCGTCGTGGGGGATGATGGGGATTGTGGTTTCCCCCAGCGGTGCAGTGGCGGAGCAGTCCAGGCAGGCACAGCTTCTCCCCTCTCAGTAGTGAGCAAAGCGGATACAACTGCCATGGGGCGTCACCGCTCTTATGTGCGCGCATGGCGTCGTGGGGGATGATGGGGATTGTGGTTTCCCCCAGCGGTGCAGTGGCGGAGCAGTCCAGGCAGGCACAGCTTCTCCCCTCTCAGTAGTGAGCAAAGCGGATACAACTGCCATGGGGCGTCACCGCTCTTATGTGCGCGCATGGCGTCGTGGGGGATGATGGGGATTGTGGTTTCTCCCAACAGTGCAGCGGTGGAGCAGTACAGGCAAGCACAGCTTCTCCCCTCTCAGTAGTGAGCAAAATATGTCTTTTAGAGATTCATGTGCTACATTGAAAAAACCTGTAGCAAAAATGTACTTTATCATTAGTACGTTTTGGGGGAATATTAGTGCAAGAAAAGGTTGAAAGTCAGGTACCGGAACCTGTATACATGTTTGCTTTTTTTATCCCTTCAGTGTTATTTACAAATCTATTGGAAACTTAATCATACAAGTGAGCACATAAGCAATTAGACTTCGGGTAATTGTCTATAGTTTATTCTTCTAAACTGAAAATGGAGAGCAAAGAAGCCAGGAGGTGTTACCTGTGGTTACTAGAGTGATATGGGCTGATGGAGGAGTGAGGTTGATGTATTGAACTTAAACTGGAAGCAATGTATGGCTCTCGAACTAGCACTCTGTTTTGGACTTGATTAGTGTGGATTGTTTGATAGATGGTGGCAGGGATGTATGACGTTACAACGCATGCTTTTACCACGCATGCTGTTACAACGCAAGTATTACAACGCAAACCTTTACAACGCATTACACTTGGGGGTGCTGGATAGTGAATAGTTTAATTTACTATTCTAACTCCAGTCCCCGTGGACACTAGGGAAGGTGTTGGATAGTAAATTAAAACTATTCCCTATCCTAGAGCGCCCCCCAGTGTAATGCGTTGTAAAGGTTGTCGTTGTAATACTTGCGTTGTAACAGCACTGCGTGGTAAAAGTTTCGTTGTAAAGGATGTTTCCCGGTGGCAGCCTTAATATCTCTGTCATTAGGTATTTTCAAAGCTTTTAGTCGGACCATCCAGTTACATTGTCACTTAACACTACTAGGAATGATTAGAAAATACCTACACGGGTCAAATCTGGATCAACAAAACCTAAACTGCCAAAATTCCAACGTACTGACTGCTTCACTCACTAGCTTCAAAATTGTTGCCCACCATATACAATAGTGTGTGTACGCTCTCCTGGCCTACCCATCAGGCCCGAAAGCTGTAGACGATTTTATGTTTCTGTGAAGTGCCAGGTTCCAAAGGTTTGTTCAGAAGCCGGCAGAAGGCCCTATCAAATGTTGGGGTTGCGAATGAATGAAGGGAAAAATATTTATTGAGCGCGTAGTTACCCGAGGGCATCCCTGCGCTAGTAGCAGCTGTACACAGACGATGACAAAGTTGCTGGGCGAAATTAAGGAAAAAACATGTTTTAAGAAGTTTCCAGAAGGCTGAATGGTTGGGCTCACGACGAATGTGAGGGGGAAGGGTGTTCCACAGCCTGGCAGCTTTATAGGAAAACAGTCAGGATGTATGACGTTACAACGCATGCTTTTACCACGCATGCTGTTACATCGCAAGTATTACAACGCAAACCTTTACAACGCATAGCGCTTTGGGGTGCTGGATAGTGAATAGTTTAATTTGCTATTCCAACAAAAGTCCCCATGGACACTAGGGAAGGTGTTGGATAGTAAATTAAATCTATTTCCTATCCTAGAGCGCCCCCAGCGCAATGCATTGTAATGGTTTTCGTTGTAAAACCTGCGTTGTAAAAGCACTGCGTTGTAAAAGTTTCGTTGTAAAGGATGTTTCCCAACAGTCGGCCACCGCTTCTCGCCTTTTTTATTCTGGGAACTAAGGCCAGACTGAGGTTGTCCGAGCGCAGGCACCTGTTCGGACTGTAGGGGAGATGATGGAGCTGTTAGTAGGTGGTCCCTTCCCTTCTAAGGACTTATGAACAATGCAGGGAGACTTACATTTAATTCTGTCCAGTATGGGAAGCCAATGAAGGGCATTAAGTGCTGGTTTGCCCGTTAGGAATCTGGAAAAGCATACGGGCTGCACAGTTTTGAACTGTCTGTAGCTTATGCAATGGTAGCATGAGGAGCTCCTAGATAAAGGGTGTTCCCGTAGTCCAGGCGGGAAAGAATTAGAACCTGGACCATGAGTCTCCTTGCAAGGAAGGGTAAAAGAGGAAAAAATTTCCGAAGCATCCTAAAGATTCCATAGCAAGTAGCCGCCAATTTCAGAGCTTGATGCTTTAAATTCAGATCGCGGTCAAGCCATATGCTGGGGCTTTTGATCTGATGTTTGGGAGCAGAAGCGGGGCCAAGACAGTCCGGTCACAGCAATCCTACATTACAGATAGGGGAATTACCAAGGACCATCAGCTCCTTCTTATCTCCTCAGTTCAATTTCAGATATGAGAGCTCCATCCACTTGGCCACCTTCTCCAGGCATGGGCCTAGGCCGGGAGAGGAGTAGTTAGAA
Source organism: Lissotriton helveticus (assembly GCF_964261635.1). Lineage (NCBI taxonomy): Eukaryota > Metazoa > Chordata > Amphibia > Caudata > Salamandridae > Lissotriton > Lissotriton helveticus. The sequence goes on along the minus strand of NC_136072.1, from coordinate 230,204,720 downwards.
TGGTTTAATACCAAGGCTGATAGTAATTCCACTCATGCGTCTGCCATCTATCACTAAACACTCTGCCCCTTTATCTCACTGATTCAGGATCTATGTTAACCCTGCTTTTTACCGTTGTCACTGGTTTTTTTTTTCGTCTTCTCCTTCTTTTTCCCTTTGCTGTTTTTCTTTCTCATTCTCTGAGTCAAAATCTGATGGGGAAAAATAAGTTTTGGTTTCCCAAAATGAGTACTGGTGGGCCCCACCTTCAACCACTGGCTCAAATTAAGCACTGCGAGGCTAGGACTATGAGTGAACTACAAAGAGGGGGGTTTCAGTCTGCCATCACCATTAATTTGCCAAAGCTGCATTTTAATCGCATGCCAGTCCGTGCCTCTTGCCTTGCTGGAGTGCCGCTAGGGAGGTCCAATGAACACACTCTTCAAAACAAAAAAATCTAACAGTCCTTGTTAAGAACGCAATTATTCCAAATTCATTTAATGTGTTCCTTTTAATGGTCTGTTCATCCTGCGGGTTGTTAGAGGTCAGCTATTTGGATACTAGCAGGGCACAAGTCCTAAAAAAAAGAAGTAGGGGGACGCTGTCACCGGAAGTGACGTCACAAAAGGTGGCTTGACCCATCGGGCTCATTGCCTCCCTTCACTCACCCCTTAGATGCGATTGCATGTGAGAAGTCAGCACGTGAGCAGCGTGCTGTGAGCTCCGATCTCGTCCCAGAGAGGCCAAAGAGTGAAGTCCAGCTGTTTGGCAGGGGGGACGGTGTCCACCCGGTAAAATAAGAGGGGGGACGCCGTCCACCCACGTGGTACCTGACTCAAGCCCTGGATACTAGAGTGTAAACTTGGGTGTACGGGTGAGGTGTGCGTGAGATGTGACCAGTGGCGTAACAAAGGCCCCCGCAGACCCCGACGTGCCTTGCAGGGGAGGGGGGGGGGCTCAAGTTTCGTTATGCCAGTGGATGTGTCCAGTATGCACGTTCTGCTGCTACAAGCCTGCATCATGCCACAAAGGAGCCGTGACGTAAACCAGGAGTTTCCAGCAAGTCTTTAAATGCTATGTTTCACTGCAGACGTGCAAAAAGAATTTAAACTGCATTTTGCCTTGAGGGAAAATGTCTACACAGCTTTGCTACTGACGTACCGGACAGGTAAAATACAACAAGCTTAAAATATGTGTCTGCCGCATTATTCTTTAGCACGGCATGTTCTGCAGAGACATTTGAGAATGAAGTGTGACCTAAGTGCAATAAAATGTGTACATAATAGGGATTTGGGGGTTGTTTGTGATTGAGGTAGGTAGGGATTGTGTCCCGGAGCTGTTTGTGTTCTCAATATTTAACGAGCATATTTTTTCTCGTATTTCATGTTTTTTTATTTTTGCTGGGCAGTTGTATTTGGGTGAGTCTTGTGCTTGTATGGTAGTATGCGCCTTGAGGCAAATTGTTTTCAGGGGTGTTTTATGGTTGTGCATATTTTTTGTGTTTGTAATATTTTTGATGTGGTGTGCTGGGGAATTTAGGATGCACTGCACTTGAGGGAAGTTTGGAGAGTGTTTCTTGTTTGAGACTTTCCTGCCCCTCAGAGCTATTTTCCACTTAATGTGGCTTTTCGCTTTCAGGGTTTTTTTGGGTTTGTTGCTTGGAATGCGTTTTCTCTGCGCCTTTTTCAGTGCTCAGTTAGCAAGAAGAGTTGCAGTTCGACATGCAAATAACAAATCAAATTCTTCAGTTCGGTTATTTTAGCAAATTACATTCGTAAGAGCCACACTTTTCCAAAAATACCACATTATAATACGTTTTGCTGTCATTATCATTGTATTACAGGCTGACAGTTAGAATTATACACACTACATAATTGTGTGGGAAAGGGTGTTACATACTATCCAGCGCCAATTTTCAAAGAAAAATAGCGCCACCTGATGGAATTTATGTATTACTGCCTCTAAGTTTACTGTACATACAAACATTTTCCTTAATGATCAGCAGCCACAGATGCTGAGCTACTATTGGACATCAGTTAGACTGGCAGGTGGCCCTTCAGCTCCCCAGGTAGGTGGAGAACCTACCTCCACCCTGTGGCAGAGGATCAGCCATCTTATCAAGAGACGCCATGTGACTAGCAGCCATCTCTGTGCTTAAAGTTTGTCTGCCAGTGTGGTGGATGCACTTTGGGCACATCTGAATACCGCCTAGATCCCATATTGATGTGGTCCGCTCAGTATTCACCGTGCACGCGCAGGCAGTTCTATTATTTTCCTACATGGGACTGCTCTGCCTCACATTGTGCTGGTGGACATTGAAATATCAGTGACGTTTGCCTTAGGAGTTTTATCCCAGAGTGTTCTGACTGCTCATTAATCAACTTCTGCTAATTGGATGATACCAAAATGGCATTTTTTTTTCAATTTGCTCTGTTCCAAGGTAGCTTCTGGTCTAGGTTTACCTGCCCCCTGATGTCAGTTTGTTTACTTGACTATCAAGTCAAAGGCCTGACATCAAGAGGGTTATTTCTTCACTTTGCCCGTTCAATGATGAACACTCATTATGGTTATTTTTGTAGTTGGTGCGCCCCTTATGCGCGGTATAAAAATGCCTTTCATTTCACCCCTGTGTTGTGAGGCATGAAAAAGTGTCTCATACACATATCTTGTTTGTCAAACATTGCACAGTTCACTGGAATTGGGTGTCCTTAACTGCAATCAAAAGCAGCATTCTTTGAAGCTGAAGTGCGTGGTGGGTCCACGCGTGGCAGCCGCACTATCCCCTTCCTCCCCACCTACCCAACGTTGGTCCACTGTAATTGAGGATGTTGCACTACTGTGGAACCAGAAGTGCTGCAAGAATGTGGGCTCATTGTTTGCGTGAAATGCTAACACGTTGCCAATATGGACAAACGTACGTGTTGGATGTGCCAACTCACCACTGTCACAGTGGTTTTTAGGTCTGTAGCTAGGACCATTTGATTTTACTAAAATTATATGTATAATATACTTATAGGAGCTTTCAGCCAGCCCTCTTCATCCATTGGTTCTTGATTGTATCATGGACATTTTTCTTCTGCCAACTACAGCATACAGGGGGCAATGGATTAGCCCACCACAGCCATTGGCTATCTTCACGGTGAGTGACAGTATGCTGCACTTTCACAAGGAGCACTTCCCCGCCACACAGTAGATCTAGCAAGTGTCAGAGGCTGATAGAACACTGTGTGTTTTTTTAGGCCAAATATTACTTTTTGCATCTTTTTTACATTGACAAGGGCCCAGGCCTTCTCCAACAATACATTTTTGCAAACACCACGACAAAACAAACATTTAAACACTTGAAAGACTGGCAGCCAATGCCAAACCTACTGGCTTTGCCAATGCTTGTTATATGTTGGTGTGACTTACTAAAAGAAGGGACATTACCAGATCTTCTGGCATAAAAACGAAATGATAGATGCAACACTCAAATTAATCTCAGCTACAGCCAATCGCTTGGGATGCAGCCAAATGCAAATCAGTCTTGACCCTGATCCAGTTGGAACAGCCCAGCCCTAACGGTCAGGCCAAGTCCTCCCAGAACTGGAACACAAGCAACCCAGGGCAAGTTTTGCCCTTAATAGGGCTCATCAGCCAGGTATAGCTGGGTTTCAATGCAACAGTGAGCAGAGGACCTACATCAGGGCATGCCCTACAGGATTGGATTATCAAAAACAGAGTGATTGATGGCTACGTCGCTTGCATTAATCGCATCCACTGGCAATGGTTTAGAGCTGCATCCCAATCCACAGTTTTTTGCCCATCTCAGTTTGGGCTCAGCCATATGCAAATCAGTCTTGACTCTGCTCCAATGGGAACAATCCAGCCTAAAGTGCCTATCCAGGTCCTCCTTGAAATCAACGCAAGCAACCCAGGACCGTTTTCCCCCTTATTAGGGCTAATCCACCAGCTATAGCTTGGGTCAAGAGGCACAGAGAGCCTGAGGTCCAAGTCTGGCCATACCCATCACACTTAGGGCATCAAAAACAAAGTGATGGATGGAATGCTTGGATTAATCTCAGCCACTAGCAAATGCTCAAGGCTGCATCCCAATCCATTATAAAACAATGGTTTGGGATGCAGCTCTAGCAATTGCCAGTGGCTGAGATACATTCAGTCTTTCCATCCATCTTCTTTGTTTCTGATCATCCCAAATTCAGTGCCAAACGCTCTATCCGGCGTCAGTATAATCACTGCAGGGCACTGTCTAGAGGTGGGATACTTATGTTTAGTTACTGTTACTGAGATGAACCCTGTCTGACACACTGACCCTGCATTACTGGTGAAGAAAGCCCCTCAGAATGTTTGGCACATGCCTGCTTACTTTGTTCTGTTTCATTTGTCCCTTTTCTTCTCCTGTTCCTATCTCTGTTGGTCACCAGAAGTGGTGTCTAGCATGCAGGACCCTTGTCTGTAGCAGGGGGCTATAGTCCAACTTGAAAGAAAGTTTGATGCATCCAATGTACTTGAATATTCTGTGCGAGAATCTGAAGTAACTCACCACCTTCATTGACATAATACTGAGGATAAAGGCCCATTCTCTGACACAGACCCCTTCTTTGGATTTTATTTCCATGAATACATTCAGAATCATTGCTCCGGTTATGTTATGTACTTTTATGTCACATCGGCCAAAAGTTGCAGTTTGACAATTTTATTGCTACGATCAAGACCAAAGTCCACATGTTCTCATTTTAGTGATCTTTTCAGACATGCATCATAAAGCCTGAAAAAACTGCTACACGTTAGCTATAGAATGTTGATAAGTCTAGGGGTTTATGCTACTCTGAGTCCAAATATAAAATCTGAATTTCAGAATGCCTCCATGGGACTTCTGTAAGGTCCCAATTACTCTGTTGGCTCACAGTTGATGGCAGAGTTAAATTCAACGTTCTGCACACCTTCAGTGAAGCATACGGGGGCAAAGGCTGTGTGTAGCTGTGTGTAGCTTCACAACGTTGTACCCCATTAAATCCCCAGATGTTAATTTAGAGGTTTGGGTCGGGGACAATCGATATTTGCCCGGCGGTATTGCCTCTGTGACCCTCGAATTATTTAATAAATGAAGAGGCAGGCGCTGGAGACTGGAAAGCAGGAAACAAGGTTTTTATTCTCTCCGGAGGAGAACACAGCAAAACGGACAGCAGGTATCGTTCTGAGGTGCTCTAACTTATGTTTGAGGCCTGGCCCCTTATATACAGTGTTTGCGGTTTTTATTACAGTTTACATACTCATGATAAAGCTTTGATGTACGGAAAGACATTCCCGGAAACCCCCCTCCGGGCCCGTTCCCACACATATTTACAGTAGAGGTCCCCATCCTGGTCACAACAGGTGATGAGTATCGCGCAGCTGGATATTCCGTCAATTCATGGAATGCGGGGTTCGATCGGATCTCATGGGGTGGGGGCTTTGATCAACCAGGGGATCCCTTGATGGGGGAAGCTTTCTATTGTACGGGGAGGGGCAAGGAACAGTATCGGCAGAGCTGGGTGTCGGCCTGGGAACGAGGAAGACAAACGGGCACACGGGGAAAAGGGGGTTTGCATCTAAGGGCCGGGGATCATGAAAGGGAAGAAGGGAGGTGTCGCGCTGGGAACAGGATGAGGGCCTGGGGCAGAGCAGCGCTGAAGAGGGGTTTATGATTCAAGGCAGGTGCAAGCAGGGAGGGTTGGTCAGCGTGCGGGCTTGGTGAGGGTGAAGGGCTATGTCAGGGGCCAGCGGCATGCAAGAGGGTTCATTCTGATCAGGGCATCTTAAAATGGCGGGTGCGCACGACAAAAGTGTGGCATCAGGGGAAAAGGCAAGATGGCGCAGATAATGTTCACCAAACCGTACTAATTTTCAACAGTCCTCCCTTTAACATATTCAAGACATCTTGCTGGTTCATTTTCTACTCGGTTCTATTGTGGTGGGCATGAGAAAGAAAACGGTAGGAACCCTAGATGAAAGAGTTGTAAACAATACATTTTGAGATTTCTAGTTTTCAGGAGGCGGACCTATTGGATAAACTTTGATAAACTTGTTTAGCAGGAAAGTCATAGTAATGCAATGCAGAGCAGTGAGTACATTTCATAAGGCGAACTGATGGATTGTTACATCATCAATACAATGTTGGCTGGGAGAGAAACGAGACGTGGCAGAAATGATCGGGAATGTTCGAGGTTTAGTAAGCTTTCAGCAATTCTTCGTCTTCCGTTGGCACTGTGGAGCACCGGCGGTGGAGCTACGAGTCCAGCTCTATTCTAAGTTCCGTGTTGCAGGGCACGACCCTTTCCTCGCGTTTCTGGTCAGAAAAAGGGTCTTTCTCGCCCGGTGTCCTTTGGGATCAATAGTCAAAAGTTCAGGTGGAAGAAGAGTGTACAAAATAGTCCATAGGGTAGGTCGGAGAAAAAGGGGGATGGAGCAAGGCCAAATCAGGAACAAACTAGGGGAACGAGAGACTTCAGATAGGCGGGCTCATGACCGAGTCTAGAGAGCGGGGACCTTTCGGCACACTTTCGAACATAGAGCGGGGGCATCAGGTTAGCCCTTTCTTCTCACTTTGTTGGAGGTAGTGCCTCGTCCTGTAGCTCTGTTCTGTCGCGGTCTCGCCTTGGCCCATGTCACAGACGTTCCACAGTCCGTAGTCAGGCCACGTGCTCCCACATCCGGTCCTTCTTTCCTCCAACAGCCGTACCCTTGAAGGAGTTTGAAAAGACAGTTTTTAGAGATTTGGTAGAGGAAAGTAACCACATAAGTCTATTTCTCTCCCAGCTCCAGGCAAATGAAGATAGGAACGTTCGCTATACATATAAATGATCGATGGTGGACCTGCTGGGTTTACTATGGCTTTCCTTCACAACTGTTTAATATAGTCACGACAGGTCATCTGATGGGGGCCCACCTCTGTAATGTAAGCCGGGCAATGCTAATAAAAAGTGGTGTGAGCTAACCGCATGGTACTAATAGGCTTCTATCATCAATGCCTCCTGCCCTTTAACTAAACATTTTCACTTTCGACAAGGCTCAGTGTAATGGTTTTCTTTGCTCCGGTCTAATCTTTAACTTTGCAAAACATCATTCTGGTCCCTATGCAGCCTCTCGCGGCCGGATTACTAAATTAGAGAAGACAGGGGTCTCATCGGAAGACACCTAGGTACATAGAAAACGTTGATGGGGGGGGGCAACTGAACGCAATACTGGGAGCGTCCTGAGAAGATGGGGGGTTTCGGTTACCTTTATGGTTTTGGGTATCGCGACAATTTGGGACGGGGAGGGGCGCGTTATCTGAGGCACTTTTATTCCATAGTAGTAGCCGCTGACATGTAGTTCCCTCATTTCGGGTCAGATTTAGGGAACCTCAGTCAGCTTACCTGTCCTTTCCTTTATGGCCAATTCTCGATTTCATCAAAATTTTTCCGGAAAGGAGAGGTGGTGACACAGTATTAGGGTGATTTTATTAAAGACAAGTTTTGAGCAAATACCGGCGGTATTTGAAGCCAATTGGGTGGTGTGCTAGGGGTAGCAGTCTGTCAATTTCGGGGCTAATCGCTCGGAAGAGTGGGAGTGTGAAAGAGAGAGAGAGAGAGTGAGAGAGAGAGAGAGAGAGAGAGAGAGAGAGAGAGAGAGAGAGAGAGAGAGAGAGTGCAACGGCAGGCTAAATAGTACACGTGCGACAGAGAGAATGGCAGTGTATTTAAGGAAGGCTATTTAGTGCATTACACAGTAAAGGACATTCACGGGTCTGCGTTAGAATCTTGAAATCATGCAGTTTGAGCATTAGACAGGGTAGAGGGGACATGCTTCGAGAAAAAGGAAAAAAGAAAAGGGAAGTACCATTGTGTCGCACTTTCTTGCATTCTCGGTCCTTCGACCCGTTGAGTCAATGCTTCAGTCACACATGCACATTCTCTCATAGCTTTGATTCATCCGTGACATAGGTTCATTCGCGCAGCCTGGGTTAAGAGTGATCACTTTTCATCAGCTCATACTAGTTCTAGAGGTTTGTTTGCTACGTGAGTAGTTTGCAGGCGTGCTTAGGTGCCACCTTGCAGCGCTGGTCTGTTTCGTGTATTAGACATGGCAAGGCTTCAGATCTTCGCCATACCTTGGTTGCGGCCCCTGATGTACCCTGTAGAGGGAGGGAAAAAGAGGGGAAGGGAGGGGGACAACATTCGCGCACATCCAATACATGGATTCGAAAGTCCTTTACTTACCTCATACTCGTCTTTCCTCCTCGGGGTAGAATCCCCGGGGGTATCGTTTCTGGAGTCGGGGGGGGGGCAGTGTGTCCTTATAGATCGTGTGCGGGGAAACGTGAAAAGGGAACCAGAGGTGTCTAGTGCGAGGTATCTAGTCGAAAGATGTATCTCACTATCGGGATCCTTAAACCTCCTTCAGCGCTGTGACGTTCTAAGGTTCTTCGGTTCTTGGGTCAGCTCTGTTCCCTAATACCTTTGAACGTCGTACTTTATAACATTTACATCGTTTTATTTTACCCTTCTTTTACATTCCCTCATTTATACCGTTCGTTTTACCCATCCTTGGAAGTCGAGGTCTTCCTCCATGCGAGAGTTCATGAGTCAGTCGCGTACTTTGAAGGCAGAGTGTCGCGTTGTCGATCCGATCCGTCCTCCAGGGCTGGGCAGCCATCTTCTTAATAACCTTAAAGAGAGAGCATAGTAGGGTGCACAGAAAAGAACTCTCCCGCCCATCCCACATTTTAAATAAAGCAAGCAATACCCGTTCATCATTTTGAAAAAAGGACCTTTATTTTTGCGAGATCATAGTATGTGGATTCATAAGGGTGCAGTCGTATTTGGCCGGGCACGGCAATGGCTAAAGTGCGTACAGTGGGGGGTGTTGTTTGGCAGCAATAAAAAACATCTGAAAGTTTTAGCAATTCATTTGTAGCAAACCAGAACGTCTATCAGTTGGCCGGGGGGTTCGGGGGCGTTTATTTCATAATTTAGAAGCATAGTCATACTAGTTGCAATCAGATTTCCTATATGCATACCGTGCGCGTGCATCATAAGCGAGGATATACATCGGCTATAAAAATATAATACATTGTACATTTATAATCATCATTTTTAACGCGATCCTTTTACATGTTCCTCGAGTGAGCTCTCCGTTCTTCTCGTCAAGTGTACAAAGGGTCATATATGTATCAGAACATTAATTTTGTATAGTGAAAAGGGACACCACGAGGTGTTCGTAAGTTCCTATTGATACCGGCGCCATTTTGGGCGGGGCCGGGTTAGTCCGGAAGTAGCATCAGGGAAAAATGTTTCCTACAACCGGCAGTTGGACCAGAGTCCTTTTCGGCAGTTCTAGAATTCATGCTAACAGAAGGAGTGGCAATGTCATGTTTATTTCGTTGGCGATCAAGGCAGTTGCCCCTTACCGGAGGCCTGCAGTGGCCGAGGGCTCCTTCGGGGACCTTTGTAGAATCTTCAAGGCTGTGGAGATGTTGTCGGAGGTGGGGGCTCGTGCTCTGGTGGGCGAGCCACCGAGTTATATTGCTGGTCAAAGTTACTCTAGCGGCCGAGGCCCGCCTTCCAGCGGACCCAGACGCCATTTTGGGGCCCCACAGGGGCCACTCTCGTCGAGTTTGCAAGAGTGGAAGAGATCCTTCGGAGTGAAAGGAAGAGGGCTCTGTTTTGTGAAAGCGGGACGTTCGGCTGGGGTGCAGCTGTGATGCCCCCACCTGGGGGGGGGCGAGGGAGACTCGTTCGCACCGTCTCCTTCTTCCGGTGCACCCAATGCTGCTCTTTTTCATCGGCCCGCACAAAGGTCTCTCCCCATCCGGTGCTCCCCAAGTCGTGTGCTCAGTGCTGTGGGAGTATGGCCACCTGTGGCGCGCATTCGGCGCGGCACGAGTATCGGTGCAGTCATTGCAGGTTCGGTGCTCCGAAAATATGGGCACCATTGCACGTTCGGTGCTGCGCAAGTATTGGGGCACCATCGCCTGGTTGGGGGTGTTCGGCGTTGGGCCGGGGGCTGGGAGACCTCCTATCCGTGGAGGTGGGAGAGGCTCGTCCGCGTCGCCTCTCCCTCCCAGCCCAACTTGGACAAATTGTTGCGGAGGTACGTGCAGGACATCCCGCCGTCCAGAGCTGCTGCGGCTGTTACGGAAGGGAAAAGAAAGAGGTGTCTCGTTCTTCTCGGGACATGTGGCGGGACTACCTGAGACTATCCAGGCCCGTTGCGGCTGGCCGAGGAGACATGTGGCGGGACTACCTGTAACTGCCCAGGCCGCTGGCCCCTTCCTCTCCTCCGGCTCCCCAATACGTTAAGATTTCCTGACCAAGAGTTGGCAGCAAGGCCCGCCTTATATGGGTTGCCGCCGGTTGGGCGTAGCCGTAACCCTACCCTGCTTTGGAAGGTTCCAGAAGGTGGGGGGGGGGACGAATGTTCTGTTGATTTTCAAGTTCTACAGTTTACCGTTCTTGTTTTTCTAGCGTTATTGTGTTTTTCTTTGCCTGTTATGTTAAAATAAAAGTTTGTGTTTATCAGTGGCTTACTGATTTCGTTTCCCATTTCTTTCTTTCCAGGTTGTTTTATGCTAAAATTTCTATTAACATAGTTTATGTAACATGGAAGCACGTGCAGGGGGATGACGCAGATTTACGTACACATAAACTCAGACGGGGGGGTAATAGAAAAGTATGACACACAAGATCCAAAGACAAACATAAAACAGTGATTATTTGGCCAAAATTATCTTTTTCCGTCTGTTAATTTAGAGCTAGGCTGGGTTCCCGTTTTTATATTGTCCGACCTAGGAAAACTCGAACATGTCGCTGAAATCGTTCTGGCGGAACCTGTGCCATCGGGCATAATCAAACGCGGTGGTTCTGTCTGGTCTGTCCGTGCGAGTCGGATTTTTCTTTGTCTCGCGCTTTTTCTCATTCTGCTGGCCTGTCATTCCTGTCGGCCCTTTGCCCTTACTCACGCTCAGTAGAGTCGGGCATTGGGCTTTCCAGTGTCCGACATATCTACAAAAAGCGCATTGGTCTTGCCCTAAGTCTGGCCGTCTTTTGCGTTGTGTCGGGGGATAACTTTTGGGTCGTGGTGTCCCGGGGTTGTCCTGTCGGTATATTTCTCTACCTGGTTTGTCCTCGTCTTTTCTCTGCCGTTGCATAGCCTCTCTGCGCCACATACCGAGACTGTCGAGCATAATAGGCGTTGTCTTATTATTGCGAAGGGCTATTTCCAACGTTTCTATTTTATCAAGGTCAAAGGATCCTGCCAGTGGCCACTGTTTGTCTTGACTTTCTTTGGTATACCTGTGCCACAATTTATTATAGGCTATGGTAACTAATCCATAGTTTATGAACATGTCCTTATTAGGGGTGCCTTCTAGTGGAGCTATATGGTCCACCTCTAATACACGGTCCGGGCTGAACCAATTATCAATCAGTGGGGAGAAGACAGACATGACGGCTCGTAACGAGGGACTAAAAAGTCAGCACTGCCTATCTTATCACTAGGTGCAAAGACTAGACAGAATATTCCTATTCTACGTTGTTTGCAGGCAGTGAATACCTCATGAACAAAAAGTAACAAATAACGAGGAACAATCAAACAATCAATAAATAAATAAGATAGAGTAAGATCAATGGGGAGAGTAAGTAGGGCGCAAAAGTCTGCGTCCTCTACCCTTTCACTATCCGCAAAGAGGAATCTGTTGTTTCCGGTTTGCAGACAGAGAATCTCCAGAAGACAATCTGCGAACAGTAGTTCGGGGTCAAAGAACCCAGTTAATCAGTGAGGGAGAGGGAGTCTCCCAAAAACCGTTAAGAAATAATAGAGTCAGTGGGGGAGAAAAAAATAGGCGCGACGGTTACGTTACCTATCCTTCACTGTTTGCAAAAGAGAAGGAGCCTACTGTTTCTCCGTGTGCAGACAGTGAATCTCCAAATAGGTCAAACAAAGAGTAATACTAGTATATTTTTTTTGTAAACAATCAAGCAATCAATTATTTTCGCAATCCGTCGTGTTTACACGACCTTACCCGGACCGTATGGACAGTTTCTTGTCTTCCGAATCCAGCGCCCGTTCGTCCTCTTTTTCTCGTATTTCTCACGGCACTCCTAATGGTCCCCAGTCAGGACCGTAGATCACTCGAGAGAGGTCTGTTCGGAACTAGTGAAGTTCGGATGATCGGCTGCCAGACGAGGGTCTATTGGGCAAGAGCTCTCCCGATCGTTGCAGTCATTCACTCTGTCGTCGGGACCTCTCCCACTGGATCCACGAGTCGCTGATGGGCCCCACGCTTGGGACGCCAATTGTTAATTTAGAGGTTTGGGTCGGGGACAATCGATATTTGCCCGGCGGTATTGCCTCTGTGACCCTCGAATTATTTAATAAATGAAGAGGCAGGCGCTGGAGACTGGAAAGCAGGAAACAAGGTTTTTATTCTCTCCGGAGGAGAACACAGCAAAACGGACAGCAGGTATCGTTCTGAGGTGCTCTAACTTATGTTTGAGGCCTGGCCCCTTATATACAGTGTTTGCGGTTTTTATTACAGTTTACATACTCATGATAAAGCTTTGATGTACGGAAAGACATTCCCGGAAACCCCCCTCCGGGCCCGTTCCCACACATATTTACAGTAGAGGTCCCCATCCTGGTCACAACAGGTGATGAGTATCGCGCAGCTGGATATTCCGTCAATTCATGGAATGCGGGGGTCGATCGGATCTCATGGGGTGGGGGCTTTGATCAACCAGGGGATCCCTTGATGGGGGAAGCTTTCTATTGTACGGGGAGGGGCAAGGAACAGTATCGGCAGAGCTGGGTGTCGGCCTGGGAACGAGGAAGACAAACGGGCACACGGGGAAAAGGGGGTTTGCATCTAAGGGCCGGGGATCATGAAAGGGAAGAAGGGAGGTGTCGCGCTGGGAACAGGATGAGGGCCTGGGGCAGAGCAGCGCTGAAGAGGGGTTTATGATTCAAGGCAGGTGCAAGCAGGGAGGGTTGGTCAGCGTGCGGGCTTGGTGAGGGTGAAGGGCTATGTCAGGGGCCAGCGGCATGCAAGAGGGTTCGTTCTGATCAGGGCATCTTAAAATGGCGGGTGCGCACGACAAAAGTGTGGCATCAGGGGAAAAGGCAAGATGGCGCAGATAATGTTCACCAAACCGTACTAATTTTCAACACAGACAAGCCATGCTCTCGATCCCTGCCGTCTGATCACCCATCGACCAGTTGGTCGAAACATGGAGGCGGATCACTGGGTGTGAAAGAACGTGGGGGCATATTAGCAAGAACCTCATTAAAATTATCGCCGTTAAAAAAAAATGTTTATTTTTTTTTTTTAATTATCGCCGTTTTAACGGCAGGAAATTGCCGCTAAAACGGTGATAATGGGCTTGCTAATATCCGTTATCGAATTCCAATAGAAGCCCAGGTTAGATGTGCAGGACATCTAACCTGGGCTTCTATCGGAATTCTATAGCACATATTAGCAAGCCCAATATCACCGTTTTAGCCGCTAAAACAGCGATCATTTTAACGAGGTTCTTGCTAATATGCCCCCACAGGCCCTGGAACTCCCTTAATCTGAGCTTCAGATCGGAAAAAAAATGCTGGTCATGAAACTTCTGAAAACTGAACCTGACAATGGCCTTTCATGAAGTAATCAAAGGTCGCCAATGCAACTGACTCTCTCTGACTGACCCCAAGGTGCCATCACTTGAAAAGCTATTATCTTCTACCTGTATTGCGCTCTTAAGTAACCGCAAGATGACACCCTGCTCTTCACAACACTTCTAAATAATTAAATAAATATGTACCACTTGGTCGTACACAGCTTTCTTGGCACATTTTGAGGGCCAACTCGTCCGCCATTGTCTATGAACGAGCCAGCCTCATTATAAGCACAGACGCTTTCAAATAACATTCTGGCCCTAAGGCAGGCTTTTGCATTTTCTCTGGAAAAAGGGTCGCCCTTGATCATTTGGATAGTTTTCAAGAAGTGTCCGACTGCAGACAACACCAACAAGCAGCTTCTTGTTCTGTCTCCATCAGGGAAAGAAAGTGCCAGGCCCCTGGCATTCTGTGAGCATCCCGGCTGCCCTTTGCAGGGATGAATGATGCTATCTGTCTGAGTGGAAACCCAACCTCACAATGTCCCAGACTTGAGCCCAGCCTGAAGATTTACAGCACCGCAGCTGCGTCCAGGAGCTCACAAAAGCCCTGGAAGGAATCCTGGCTCTGGGAAATTAACCCCTTATTTTATCAAGAAAATAACACCATTGGCATGTTGCGATACCTGTTTCATATCAGCGGCAATGGAAGTTCAGAAAATAATACCGGCCAGCCGTTTCACAATTTTTCGCTTTTGTGACTTTGCAAATGCCCAGTTCATGCCATATGGACTTTAAACTAAATATTTCTCTGGACAGGAGGCAGTACATTACAGCTACAGTTTGTAAGGGGCCATATGTAGGAAGCCTAATTGCGCTCGCAAATACTGAAATTCTCAGAATTTCAGCATTTGCGATCGCAATTAGGGCAGTGTGTTATGTAGCACACAAAAACCCACATGCAAAATAAGGAATCGCAAAATTTGCAATTCCTTATTTTGCTATTGCATTTAAGGAATCGCAAATTGCGATTCCTTAAATGCAATGTAGGAAGCACCGAAGTTGTGCAACTTTTGGCTTAAGGAATCGCAAAATACCACCAACGTCAGGTTGGTGGTATTTTGCGTTTTCTTTGAAAAATGCACTTTTTGGCATTTTTCAAAGTACCATGTGGGTCACATACATGCCCTTAGGGCATGTATGTGGGCCACATGTGCACACATGTCAATTTCAGGGGGTGCAAAAGGGTGTCCTATTGACACCCTTACAACCCTGAAATTGCATTCTCGATTTGCGATTCTCTAATTGAGAATCGCAAATTGAGAATGTCTTCCCACTCATTCCTATGGGCCTTCTAGCCCATAGGAATGAATGAGAAGGTATTCCCGATTGGCAAATAAGGAATAAGTGGGATTCGCAATCAAATTTGCTAATCCTACCTACATTTCGTTTTGCGATTCTCTTATTGCGATTCCCTAAATATCGCAATTTGAGAATCGCAAAATGAAAATTACCTACATATGCCCCCAGGTCATTAATGTTGAATAATAAATGGAATTTATCGGTTGATATCTGTGTGAAGTCACTTCACTTAATATATTAGTCATATGTCTAGTTAAAAACAGTCTGTCTGAAGAACAAGGTTCCCATGTATTTCAAACAGGACCTGTCATGTCGCCAGGGAACATATTGCTTGTAGTAAACAGTAACTGGAGAAATTTTTTTTATTAGCGGGAAACTATATTTTGAATTAAAAGCTGGAAATGTTGTCTTACTTATTTCCAAATTTTGTGGAGTTATTTAGATTAAGCTGACAATACCTACTTGCCACTGAACTGCTCAACATTTTTGAATGAGGAAATACATTGCAATGATAGTGGGTGTTTCTCTTTGCGTTGGCAAACTGTTTACAACGACTTTGTGACTTTAATGTCATGTGTTGTCTTAGACACCAGTGACATGCAGAACGTATGTCTGTGGTAATGGCTTTCAATGGTGTGTGTCACTGTATCCAGGTCGACAATATTAACCTATAATGTTATATCCAATTCATCGACATATAAATACATTGTAAAGTAAGGGTCGGATTTACTAACATTTTGCATCATGGTTGCGCCACTTTTGTGGCGCATCCATGATGCAAAATGCTAGTAGCTATTTACAAAGCCATGCAAGGATCGATTTATGCCGCCTTGCGTGGCTCTGTAAAAGAAAGTACCGCAATACAGCGGCTTGCGCTGCATTGCGTTACATTTCATTCTGGGAGGCGTTCCATCGGTGGAAAATGGGTGTTCCCATTCATGGATTTCTCACAATCCCAGATTTACAAAGGTTTGCAAACCTGGGATTGCGTGAAATCGCTACGCCTCCAAGAGGATGACGTAATAAAGAGAAAAAACTTTTTCTACTCCTCATTATTTCCTCTATGTGTGCTGCAATCTGCAGCACACCTAGAAAGAAGAAAATGTATAGAGAGATTGTTTTTGTGCAGGAAGAGAGCCCTTCCTGCACAAAAACTATTCTCCTTGTAACGCGGATACCCTTGCTGCATTTTTGCCCTCTCCCTTTCACGCAACGCAATGACTTTGCTTGCTTCCCAGCGTTTCGCTAAAGTTTAGTAAATGTGCTCCTAAGGGTATGTTTAATAGTCTCAGTTCTGCCCTGCCTTTCTGTGAGAGGTTAACTATAAGTAGAGTTAAGAACAGTAATTATCCAAGCAGCCTACAATGACGTGGTAAATCAATGAAGTCAATGCAATATTATCACCTTGTAATATATATAGCATGCAATATAATTATCCACCAACGCCTTCAAGAGTGCCTAAACTAAATATTTTCCCACCGAGTACTCGCAGATGAGACATTTGATATGTGAGTGCATGAAAGCAAGTATATAACCTGCTAAATAACTGCAGACAGAGTATTTTTGTATGTCACCAAATGTGTCTTTTCAGGTGTAGTAGGAATTGGCTCCTATACATACATTCACACGAGTTGTATTGTTTTTATTTTTACATTTACCATATGTTAAAGCCATTGATAAGTGGATTCGAGGATGGAAGTTGTCTGCACTTTCCCACAAGATGATTCAGTTGTACAGGTGCAGAGCTATGTATAATTTAACAAGGAATATCATCAAACGATGTGACAGGCACAGTTTTCCAAGTGTACCCCTGAATGTTTGTGAATTCTGAAAAACTGTAAAACTATGTTCATATGGGAGGGTATGTAGTTTTACACTTTTTTTGTGGGCGCCGGAATTTAACATGTGGAAAAGGGACCAGTGTTTACCCTGATGTGTGGATTTTGGTTTCAGTAAGCAACAAATCGGCATCACATTGCCAAAAAATTCAGAGTTGGTGATAATTATCGCACTCTGGAGCATATGTACAAGCCCCTATTGCCACCACAACGTCACTTTCACCGACGTTGTGGTGGCGATAGGGAGCCGCTCCTTATGTACATGGCAGCGTTAAGCCACTTAATGTGGCTTAACACTGCCTTGTACATAAGGCCCCCTTTCACGCTATGGTTAGCGTGAAAAGGATGGGCAGTGGGTGTTGCGGTGGGTGATCCACAGCAACACCCATTCATTTTGACGCTGCCCCCTATATACAAGGGTGGTGTACATTGGAGGCAGCGCCAAAATTAAGACCAGGTAAATCCTGGTCTTAAGTTGGCAAAACGTGGAGGAATGCATTATTTCTCCTCGTTTTTGCTTTTTCCATGTGTGCTGCTTTGTGGAGCACACATGGAAAAAGCAAAATGCATGGTTTGCTTATGTACAGGAAGGTGGCCCGTCCTGTACATAAACAGACCTTTAGGAAAAATGTTATGTTGTCACTTCCATGTGTGCTGCATGAAGCAGCACATATTAAAGTGACAGAATGACATTTTAGGATTGTTTATGTGCAGGAAGAAACAGCTTCCTACACATAAACAATCCTCTCCTGCACACAGACACCCTTTCACTATGGTACAAGGGTGCCTGCGTGGGCGCTAAGTTGCTAAATTTAGCATAATCTCAGGGGGAACGCAAGGCTGCACCACATTCTTGTAAATATGGTGCAGTACTGCGTTTCAGAAGTGGCGGAGAGAGGCATTAAGCCAGGAAGGCTAATGCCTCTCTCCGCCACTTCCTTGTACATATCCCCCCAAATCCTTCTGAATACGTCAGTGTTGGATTTTATCGTGTGCAATAATTATCACAGCTGGCAAAGGCCACTAATAATGTAGGCCCTCTGTAAAATCCTACTAGTTCTCTGCCTGTGTAAGATGCCCTTTGGGCAAAGAAGCAACCTGCGGGCAAGAGTATCTTTAGGGTACATCTCACATTTCCATACTTGCTGATGGCTCAGTGATGTCCACAAGCCCCAAATACCACTATGACCCCATGAATTCATCCTTATCTTCAGGTGTAGCCATCTAATTTTACATGCAGCCAACCTTGTAAAACGAGGTTGTGTGTCTAGAGAACCATTTCGATTCAGAAACTCTTTCAATTAGTTCTTCCTAGCATCCATTTCAGGAGGATCGTGGTCCAAGATGAAGGAAGTGTTTTCATACAAATACTCCCAAAGTTTTGGAATCCTTTTCAGAAAAAGTTGGGATCATCCAGTCCAAAATCAATTCACCCTTACATATCACTTATCACCCATGATCCCTTTTTGATAGTCATTCCTGGAAATTGATCTCCTCACACAGTAAATGTCATGCACCAGTCTAAAAACCACTACCTTTGCTGATTAGCACAATTGCAGCAAAAATATTATGAAAGCTATTGTCCAGTGTAGTCTCAATATCGTTAATGCTACATGTCCATAAAAGAGCATCCGATTATGGCTAAAAACAAGTCTGTTTACTCTAGTGCCAAGACCTCCCTCCAATCATTTTTAATTGTGACCAATGACATTCTAATTTCTTGACATAGTAAAGTCTGTTCATTTCAAACTCAGGCACACTTATTAATTTATGCTGATAGCAGGCAAGCTTCAGACCAAGGTAAAGCAGCAAGTCTGTTTCCCAGCAGGGACACAGTGCTGCCTTCCATATTATCATGTAAATTGATGCCTCTACACTGGTGCTTTTTTACTCTCTCACAATTGACCACAGGACACTTGTCACAGATGAGTTTTAGTAGTGCTTGCTCTCTTCATTTCTATGTGGATTTCATAGAAATATGCACAAATGACTCCTTCCTGTTCTTTTCCTGGCACTCACTTTTTGGAGTGCCCCAAGGGTCAGTCATATTGTTCACGCTCTATAATGTTTTTCTTACAGTACACCAAGAACTTGCACTAATCACTACACGCTTGACAACTATAGCTGTGGGTTTCATCTCAGGACATTGACAGACTTATTCCATGCCTTGCCCAGATGAAATAATTGTTTCCTTTTATTGTCCTTAAAGGTACCCTCACTGTTATCAAGAGTATTTTTGTGGACAGAGATGTCATTTTAAGAGTACCTCTTCAGTGTTTGTGTTATCCAGTCACTCTGTCTAATAGATAACATTGTACAGCTGGAAGCCTGTAACTTGCGGCATCTAGTTAGTGTACAATGAAGATTGAGTCAGCAAAACAGGATTTATGTAATACTCTTGCTAACTTTTTTGCATGAGAAAGTTGAGCAAATTTACAACAAATTTGAGCATAATCACAATGATGATCAGGACACTAATACACAGATTACTAAAGAGGCTAATCAAATCACTCTTTTCTCCTTCTCTACACTGACCGAGTTGCAGGTCTTGAAGCTGATTCAAGGCGCTAAGTCAGGCACACCTTCTGATCCATGTCCCCTGGCTATAATCAAGTTAGCCGCTGAAACCATCGCCCCTCATCTAACAGACATTTTTAACACATTGTTTAGAAAAGGTTACTTTCCTAGGCAGTGGAAGAGGGCATCCATGCATCCTTTATTGAGGAAATCCAGTCTAAATCTGACAGATCCCGCTACTTGCCAACCCATTTCCAGGATACCCCTACCTGCAAACTGGTAGAGAGGGAATTGAATAAACAACTCATTCAGAATAATCAGCTACTAGATGATTCTCAATTTGGTTTTAGATCAGGTCATAACAGTGAGACAGCCTTAGTCAAATCGACAGAAGAAATCAGGATTACTATTGATGAGTGAGGAAATGTGGCCCTCGTGCTACTTGACCTATCAGCCACATTTGACATGGTCGACCACATTTTGTTGGAGGACTGTCTCCAGGCTATAGGGATAGAAGGCTCTGCACTCTCCCTATTAACCCCTTCACAACTGGGCAAATTCCCTGCTGTGCTGGGGGGCGGGGGCGCGCACAGCACCCCCGTCCTCATGACGAGGTCAGCTCGTCATGAGCCACGGTGGTCGTGAGCTCATGACGAGCTGAGCTCGTCATGACCACACCTGTTTCTTTAGAACGCTCGCACAGCAGGGGAATTAGCCCAGCATGCGAGCGTTCTAAAGGTAATGACGAACTCAGCTCGTCATGAGCACACGAGCACCGTGGCTCATGACGAGCTGAGCTCGTCATGAGATTCGAAGGTGTTAAAATCCTTTCTATCAGAAAGAACTCAGACAGTGGCCCTAGATCCTTATGCATCAGATACCTTTTCTCTCCCATGTGGGGTCCGGCAAGGCTCTCCCATCAACCCAACCTTGTTTAATATTTATGTCACTTCACTCGCTCCGGTAATAAGATCATTTGGCCTTGCTCTTACATCTATGTGGATGATCCGCAAATTGTATTATCAGTGGCAGCTAAGGATACCAACATGGGAGAAAGATTTTAAAGTTGTATGCTAACAATCAGCAACTGGATGAACAGTAATTGATCGAGATTTAATTCCTGTAAGACGACGTCATCCTGTTTGGGAACCAGCCTACGTTCTGGATCCCATCCTGCTGGCCAGAAGAGCTAGACACCCTCCCGAACCTGGTTAACAAAGCAAAAAATCTGGGAATTTTTGTAGACAGTAGGCTTACCTTTAAAGAACAAGTGAATGCAGAAATTTCATCAGAATTTCACAGATTGAGGACAATTATGAAAGTCCTCCCTTTTTTTCCTGAAGAATCTAAGAAGACAGTAGTCTCTGTCCTTACATTATCGAAAGTGGACTACTGCAAGGGTCTCTAGCTTAACATGCAGAAGCAATATTTGAATAAACAGCAAGTCCTTCAGAACATCGCATCCAGACTGCTCACCAAAATCCCTAAATTTAAGTCAGCCAGACAAGCTTTTTGTAGTCTACAATGGCTCCCCATAAGACAACGCACTAAATTCAAAGCCATGTGCATTGATTATAAGGCTCTACATGGAGACAGAACAGCCTTCCAGAAATACTGCTTTAAAAATTACAAGCCATCTAGATACCTGTGCTCATCTGGTACAAATAAGCTGGTCATCCCTGGGATATAAAGCTAATTGGGAGGCAGAAGCTTCGTATTGAGCACAACCAAATTGTAGAATGAACTGCCCCCAAATATCATAGCCATGCCTAGCTTACTGGCATTCGGAAAGATGGTCAGAACATGGCTCTTTGTCTAATCTTTATGTCGGTCCATGCCTATTCTTGCTAAGCTAGCACCTTGACACCTTTGGAATTTGTGTGCTTATCAAATTTGAATAACATAACAGTGTGCCTCATCCTGAGATGTCTCACAAGCACCATCATTACATAATCAGCAATCTCTCTGCTGCTCCAGTCTGTCTTACAGGCTCACTAACACCATAATTGCTACTTGTAGCATTCATTTTTCTGCTGAGAACTGCTGATCTGCTTTCAACACAAAATGGCCCATTGGGTTCCATTTTGCAGCACCATTTGCTTGATCACTACAGAGAAGCATCCCCAATTTGTGATGCATGCTCCAGAGTGTAAACTCCATTGACCAGACCAATCATATTCTGATTACAAAATCTGTCGTATGCTGTGACATGCAGCAAATATGTGCCAGTCACAGAGGACATCACTCAAGTTACAGTCCGCTGTCAACAGCAACCTGGGTGGTTACATTAACCAGTCTTCGACATTCGCTGCCATTAGTCTCGATACATGAGGCATTCCATTGCTCACTAATGCCTACTTTTCCTTCTAAAGCAGAAGATACTCTAGAATACAGAAGTCCTTGGCCAAGGAGCCAAGTACACAGTCTGTCTGATGCTGCCTGTTGGCCTGTGATTGATGGGGACAGTGTGTTGGGTACCAGAGGATGTCACACGAACATCAGCCTGTCATCAACAAGACCCTGCAGGCTGACATAAGCCTGCCTTTGAAACTGTAACAATCTTATTCTTGGGAATATGATATCTATCACTACATGGTCTATAAGTGGCAATGGGGTCTTAGGCACTGTCTACATGAATGGCAATAGTAGTTTCACAATGAGGGTGTAAGGACTAGAATGCTCCCTGCAAAGTAAATGGACATTTACCTTGACCGGAGTGCCCAGCTGCGTGTGGAACTGGTTTCCTGACTTTTTGTTGGCCCCAAAATCATGCTAATCCAGCATGTTTGTGGAGGCCTAGACCACTCCTTGGTGATATGAGGTCCAGAAACTGTTTTGTGATCTGGAAGGGCAGGGAGAGGATTACAGTCAATTCTCTGGGTAAATCATATAAAGGGATGGTGGCACCCTTCCAAGTTTTTGTGAATATGAGCACGGTCTCCTGATGCCTCTTGAGTAAAGTTCTGGTTTATAAGAACCAACGTTACTGTACTGAATTGCACAAGGAGGAGAGTATGGGAGCACCAGAATTTCTAAGATATAATGCTGCTGCTTTCTTCCCCAACTAATGCTCTTTCAGGCTGCTGAGTGCCATGAGTGCCTGGTATTTAACATAGGTTTTGAACTAGAAGGGTACCCTTCTACTACAATGTACTATGCTTAGGCATATTTTAAAGCTTTTCCATCATTGTATGTGGGCAGTACAGTGCAGCACACATGCAATGTTTGAAAATATAGGATAAACAAAAACATTTCTAAACATAACCACTTCTTCGTGGAGGTGTTATTTTTTAATGAAAAGTCATGTCTACCATTGTTAGCAGACGGCGCTTTGTGTCAAATACTATGAGTGCTAGTGTGGGAACGCCCACTTGCAGCAAAGAAACAAAAGTACTGCAATACGCTATTTGTGTCACTTTTAGGCCTATTTTTCAGTGCAAAAAAAGTTTTACCTGGCGAGTAAATACTTTCTCAAACCTTTGCACTGGTTTGAGGCAGATTTTGTGACTTTGCACTGGCGTAAAGTGTTAACAAATCTGCACCCAGATGTATAGTCTTTGGTTGATTCCCTAACTGAGCTGTTAACTGTTAGTTTGTACCTAATGCTCCGATTCGTGAATTGGCTGATTACTTTTTATTTGTAATCTGGCATGGCCTTATTTCCTAAGGTCTATGATACTCTGCTGCCTGCCCTTCTCTGAGAGGTGCATAATGCATAAGAGTGGATAAAGAGGTCACTTTGATTTGACTTTCTTGGCAATATTCTTTAAGTCCAGTCCTAAAAGTTGCGAATTCCTTGAAAAATGCAAATTTTTGCATTTTTCAAAGTGCCATGTGACGCACATACATGCCCTTAAGGCATGTATGTGCGCCACATGTGCACCCATGCATATTTCTGGGGTGCAACAGGGTGTCCTTTGGACACCCCTGCACCCTTGAAATTATTCTCAATTTGCGATTAGCAAATTGCGAATCGCAAATTGAGAATAACTTCCCATTCATTCCAATGGGCCTCCTGGCCCATAGAAATGAATGGGAAAGTATTCCTTAATTGCGATTCGCAATTTGCGAATCGCAATTAAGGAATTCTAAGGAATCGGAAAAAAAAATGCGATTTTGTACATACATACCCATTTGCGATTCTCAAATAGCGATTTCTTAAAAATCGCTATTTGAGAATCGCAAATGGGTATCTTGATACATATGGCCCTATATTCCTTGGCACCCCTCTTTCATATGCATTTTGCTGTCTGTCCATGCTTGATATTAAGAATCGGATATGAGAGGACAGTAGATGTATCTACTGGTCAGAGCAATTTATAGAATTTATAGGTCTGCCTGTCTACAAAATACTCATTTAGCTTGACTATTTTATGAAGATCTGGATTTGAGCTATGAAGGTCACTGTTCAGTAATATACACGTGCTTGTGGTATACTGCTGGCGCCATTTTAAAAAGTCTGTGGGGTTGTCAACAACAATTGCTATTGCAAAGGAAGAAAACCGTCGCAATGTTATCAGCGCTGCAAGGTCTTAAAAAATTGGCAAATAATATCCAGCTTTTAAGGTGGTTCTTTTTGGCCCCTGACACATATATTTTACAGCAGCATTGAACCCCTAAGTTAAAATCCTTTTCGATTCTGTTATGGGTGAGTGGATCTTTTCATGCTTGTTTTTATGTCTTGCTGACACTTTTATTACATCCTTGGTCTTTTGTGTTCCTT
The DNA here is from genome assembly GCF_964261635.1 of Lissotriton helveticus. Taxonomy (NCBI): domain Eukaryota; kingdom Metazoa; phylum Chordata; class Amphibia; order Caudata; family Salamandridae; genus Lissotriton; species Lissotriton helveticus. The sequence continues at coordinate 230,180,685 of NC_136072.1, read as the reverse complement.
TCCTTCAATGCCTTTTGTCTGTCACAGCAGAAATACTTCCAGTCATGGTGCCACTGTCTCCTGGCATCATTTGTATGTGCTCTTTGTTAACTTAGGAAGCTAAAAAGCGCAAGCCAAAACTTTGGAATCTTTTCTTCCTAAGACCGAGCATCCCTTAAATCTAATTGCTGGTCGAAGCTCTTTAAAGGACCTTTTTACGCCTGCGAGCTATTGTCTCGAATAATCCATGAGTGACTGCTTGCACATCTTTTCACGAAGTCACGACTGACACTCTAAGCAGGGCCGGCTTTAGGGCAATGCGACTGGTGCGGCCGCACTGGGCGCTGACCAGGCCCGGACTGGCCATTGCGGGCACCGGGCAATCCCCCAGTGCGCCGCAAGGGTGGGGGCCGGTTTTGGGCTCCTGGGAGCCATTTTTGTTAGAGGGCCGTTTTTGCAGCAAAACGGCCCTCTAACAAAATCGGCCGAAAACCGGCCCTAGCAAAGAGCGCGGTCGCACCCCCAACCCTCCCCCCCTCCCCCCAGGGGGGGTGGGGGGGTGGAGGGGCCCGCCGAGCACTTTGCCAGGGCCAGTTTTGGTTCCCAGTCCGGCCCTGGAGCTGACCTGGAGGCGGCGCTGACCTCAGGTGGGGGGGTGCTGTGTTTAGCAATAACTTATGATTGGAGAGGTGAGGGGCACTTTGGCCAGGTGGTACAGAGGGGATTTGAGGGATGTAGTGGTGCCAAAAATGATTGTGGCAGTCGGGCGCCACCAGTTCTAAAGCCGGCTCTGAATCCAAGGTTTTTTTTTGTTCCAGAGAGCCTTGTGTTGGACTATTTTTGTGGTTCTCCTCCACATTCTCCCATGTCATGTGTGTTTAACTTCATCTCAGTTCTTAGTTCATGGAGGAAATTCAATACACCGATGTCGGTACTTTTAGTTTGAAGAAATGTTTCTTCTTTATCGATACCATACTTTTTGTATAAATAATTAACAGGCCTATCGTGTTATTTTTGCAGATGTTCTAGGGCTCGATGATTTTAAAGCCATGTAATAAGGGATCCTGATTTCGATGTAAGACATGCAAGAAAAAGTTGTGCCCTTCTTTGCTCTGTAACATTTCTGCATGAATCGGGAGCTAGATGTTGTCTTATCTGCATGCACAGAGGAGTTTGCGCATTCTTTCTCGCTGAATTTCGGAGGTTTAAGAGGGCTTGGAGTTGAGATATATATATATATATATATATATATATATATATATATATATATATATATATATATATATATATATATATATATATATATATATATATATATATATATATATATATCCTGTGCGAAACTAGATCTAATTCCTGGAGCAAAAATTGAGGCGCACTCAAAGGGGTAATTTTCTTAGTTTATTCGATCACAACACAAACGGCCCGACAGACGCGTTTCGGCTACATGCCTTTGTCGATGTCGGGGAGGTTACATTTTCAAACAAATATATGCAAAACATTCAAAAACTCATTGCGTGAGAGGAACCAATCATTTCCTTGCTACAACAATTGTATTCAATTCATAAAAACTGTTGTAGGACATTAATATCGTCACATTTCCTGTGTTAGGTGGGGGCCATTTTGTAATGTGTATCTCTGAAGGGGAAATCCATTTAATTCCTCAAATTCATTCTTTGAGATCCTCCTATTGTCCCTTCCTTATCCTGAATCAAATTCTAAAACACGATGGTTCACTATTGGTTTTGACATATGTTAGCCACAACCTCACATCCTTCAAGCCCTGAATGGGCATTAGTGATCATGGTATGTATTACCATGACCGCAGTGTCCTTACCATTCTCAAGATCTGGGTGCCCCCACTTCTCATATTACTCTCAACATCTTCATGTTACTGTCTGTTACTCAAGGGCATTTGCTTGTATTACTTAATGTGAGACCATAATTCCTCCTCATTGTTGAGTCCAGTAGGACTCTTGGACTGCATTAGCACTATGTACTTGGACTCTAGCTGTCGTAGCTTTTTTACTCTGTCCCCTCCTCTTTCGCTCTTGGGGATACAGTCGACACAAAAATATTTCAAAAGTTTAGAATTGGACTTATGGACATCTGTGAAATGGCGTGCCACAGGATACCCCATATCATGGTTCGTGATCGCCCTCATGTGTTCAAGCACTCGCTTTTTCACGGGATGAATCGTGCTGCCAACATAATTGAGGCCGCATGGACACGTGAGGCAATATATTGCAAATTCTGTGTTGCAATTCATCAATTTATTGATTTTCTGAGGGGTCTTCCTGCCAGGAATATTGAATTCCTTTACTTTTTGGCCATTTCTGCACGCTTTGCAGTTCATGCATGGAAATATCCTGTAACTACTTCTTTCCTTTTGGGATATTTGGTAAAGTGGCTCCTCACCAAGTAAGTGCTAAGTGTAGGCCCTCTTCTATAAGTGATCAGGGGTAATTCTGGAAGATCTTTCCCTATAATGTTGTCTGATTTCAGAACTTTCCAGTTTCTGCGGAAAATTTGAAAAATTTCAGACGATTGTGCCGAGTAGTCAGTAATTATTCTAATACTGTCCTTCTTAGGGTCTCCTTGTTTTTGTGCTTCCCCCATTACCAACATGCTCCTCTCTAATTTCTCGCCTTTTAGTTCCGCTTGCCTGAGAATAGACTCCTTGTATCCCCTATCTCTTAATCTTTGAAAAGATTCTTCTTTTGCCTTCAAGAATTCACTCTGAGTTGTGCAATTTCTCTTCATTCGCACAATTTCACCAAAGGGGATCCCCTTGATGACACTCTGCGGATGAAAGCTGGACGCATGTAGCGTGCTGTTTCCAGCTGTTGGTTTCCGATACAAGGTCGTACTAATCCTGCCATCTTCAATATATACTTTCAAGTCCAAGTATGCTACTTCTTCTTGACTGATGCATTCAGTGAATTTCAAATTGCAATCATTTTGGTTGAGGGCTGCTACATAGTGATCCAATTCCTCCCTCGACCCCTTCCAAATTATGAAGAGGTCGTCTATGTAGCGAGCCCACAGCACAATGTTCTCCAACCACTTTTCTTGCTCCCCAGCCCATGCCACCTGCTTCTCCCACCAGCCAACGAAGAGATTCGGGTAACTGGGGGAGAAGCAGGAACCCATTGAGGTTCCCCGTTCTTGTCTGTACAGTTCGCCTGCGAACAAAAATATATTGTTACGCAGACAAAACTCAATTAGTTCCAATAACATACAGTTGTGCTCGTGAAATTTGGCTTCTCGTTGTTTCAAGAAGAACTGAATCGCATGCAATCCTTTCTTATGTTCAATACTCGTGTATAGACTTGTGACGTCCAGCGTCACTAAATGCATGTCAGATTCCCATTGTATGTTTGAAATGAGTCTCAAAAATTCTTTGGTGTCCTTCACATACGAGCTTAAGGCCCGAAGCCACGGGTTGAGAAAACAGTCAATGTAGATTGAAGCTTTTTCTAATAAACTGTTCAATGAGGAGACTATAGGTCTGCCAGGTGGGTTTCTTAAACATTTGTGCACTTTTGGCAAGTGATAGAACGTGGGAATCTCTGGCGCTTCACACTGGATATATTTATAATCCAGGTCCCTGAGTATGCCTTTTTGATGCCAATTGTCTATGAGCTCATTAAAGTCTATGATGCTCTTTTCATACACAGACCTGGTTACAATTGAATAGCATTCTTGGTCCAAAAGTTGATTCAGGGCTTCTTTTTGATAATGTTTCCTGTCCATAAGGACAACATTTCCTCCCTTGTCAGAGGGCTTGATTATCAAGTTTTCATCATTTTTGAGATTCATAATAGCTTGTCATTCCAATTTGGTGGTGTTCATCTTATTCAGATTCGGACCCTTTGCTTGTAATTTTTTCAAGTCCTCAATAACCAGGTCGTGAAAGGTATCAATCGAATCATGTGCCATTTGTGGGATGGTTTTGGATTTCATTCGTATGCTGCTGGTGGCTCCAACTTGTGTGATGCCAGCTTCTTCCAAAGTCTTTGACATTTCTGCTTGGCTTAGGAGAGTGCTCTCATACTCAAGTTCCCTAAGTAGCATTGCTGTTTCCATGTCCGCCATTGTAAGGCTTTCTCCGGCAGTGGGTTGACTCTCAGCCATAGTGGTATGTTGCAACTTAGGATGCAGTGCATGGATTTTCATTAATTTCAGTTTCCTGATGAATTTGTATGTGTCAATGCGTGTATTCGCATAGTCAAATTGGGATGTTGGACAGAAAGAGAGTCCCAGTTCTAATACTCTCCTTTCAATGTCTGTTAGTACACGATCTGTTAGATTTACAATCGTTTGCTTATAGTCCTTTATTTGTTCCTGGCCCCTCGTTTGCTCCTCGTCATGTACCCCACTGTTGCTGCCTGTGGTTTTCCTGCCTTTCCTACCCCGCCTTGTTCTCCGTCTCCTTTTGTTTTTGCTGGCGGGTGGGTTCTTGCAGGTGGTCGCTGTTGCGCTTGTCTCAGGAGCTGATACTCCTGAAAAAAATTTGTTGACACCTCCTTCTCCAGGCGTGCTCCTTGTTCATCCCCTGAAACTTCAGATTCTGAGGTTTCTCTTGATGAGGCCAGTTGGGTCTTTTGCTGCAGCAGTAGTTTTCTCGGGCCCTCAAATTTTTTAGCAAACGTCAGGATCTTTCCTGACTCGTAATCCTCTTCGTCCCTGATGAATTTAGTTTGTTTCCGGCGTTTAATCACTCCTTCATACTCTGTTAGACGTTTTTTCATTTGTTCATACAATCCTTCCTTGGTCTTTTCGTCTTTATCCAATGCAATTTCAGCTTCTATTTTTTTGATTTCTTCAAGCAGCTCCTGTCTGTCTATCCATGCATATTTAATTAGCAATTTAACCATCCCAAAGGAACCCTCATGTATATATTCAGCCCACTCCTGTAGTAATTGAGGATTGGGGTTTTCATAGGCTGGGGTCGTATAAATTCGTAACCCCCTAGGTACTCGTTTGGCATCCAGATACCTTTGCAGGGATGTTGCCTCCCACCATTTCCGTGTTTCCTTTTCATATGTTTTCTCCAACTTTGCAAACAGAGATTTTAAATTGTTGATTTCCTTGGTGCCCTCGGTGCTAGCTAGTGCATCTCTAGCAGTTTTTTTCTGCCCCTTCGCAAACAGAGTCTCAGCTGCTTCCTCTCTTTCACGGTCTGTAAACATGCTCCGTGTTATACTCCTCCTTATTTCCCAGTAGTGATCAAAGTTTGCTCTGGCTTCCTCCCCCAAAACGTGCCTGTCACCGTAAAACTAAACAGTTCTTTCTTCAACAGACGGTTCCGCTTACCGGGATGGGTTTCCGGCGACTTCCGAATGTTAATGTTAATGTTAATGTTAGTCAGCATTTATTGAGCGCTCGTACGCCCGGGGGCTTCATGGCGCTATAGGAAAGAACCAGGCGCGACAGTCAATTAGTGGAGCTGGAGTAGCTCAGTAGTGTGCTTGAGAAAAAAGCCAGGTTTTCAGAGAATGTCTAAAGCTGAGGATGCTATCATTCAGCTTTAGATGAAGGGGGAAAGAGTTCCAGAGGACAGCTGCAAGATGGTCAAAGCAGCTGCCTCCGAGACGCTTCTTTTTATACGGAGGTACAGTCAAAAGTGATTTGTAGGCAGACCGGAGATGGCGGGAAGGACTGTATCTTTTAAATAAGTCTCTAATGAATAACGGCCAGTGTCATTCAGAGACCTAAACAGAATGCACCCGGCTTTAAAAGCCACACGTTGCTCGACCGGCAACCAATGTAGCTGCTTCAGGCCGAGTCTGATAGATTGCCTCCTGGGTATATTCAGAAGGAGCCTAGCTGCTTGGTTCTGAACCAGCTGGAGACGTTTGAGCTCTCCAATTTGGAGGCCGAGGTAAAGACTATTAGAGAAGTCCAGTCTGGACAGAACCAAGGAGATGACTATCTGTGTAAGGGCGGCTGAAGAAAAGAAGCGGGCAATTTTTTTTATTTTCTTCAGCTGAAAAAAACTGGAGGATACAACTGCTCCAACCTGTCTTTTTAACGAGAGGTCCTCACTGATAAAGATACCTAGGCTCTTAACCGAAGGCGACTTAGATGGAGGAGCGCCCATGCTGAGGGGCCAAAAGCTAGGATTCCAACTAAGTATGCTCTGTCCAGGCAGGACCAGCTCGGTCTTGCCTGGATTTAGTTTCAAATGATTGCAGCTCATCCAACTCAGAATGTGGGACATAGTTCTTTGAAATTCAACCACAGAGTCCTTGGTGTTAAGAGGAAAGATGAGCTGCAAATCATCAGCATAGTTGAAAATGGTTGCCTTTGCGTTCCGAAGGGAGTACAGAAGCGGGCGTAGGTATACATTAAAAAGCAGGGGGGATAACGAGGAACCTTGTGGTACCCCGCAGGTAGTGGGTATACTGGGAGCCGAGAAGGGGCCCAGTCTGACCGATTGTGTTCGACCAGTGATAAATGAGCAGATCCAGCCCAGTGCGGGGCCCCTAAGACCTGCCTGCTCGACACGGTCGACCAAGATGGTGTGGTCGACCGTGTCGAACGCAGCAGAGAGGTCCAATAGCACCAGAGCCTGATGGATTCCTGTGTCCGCGTTCCGCCTCAGAGTGTTCTGCACCGAAAGGATGACTGCCTCTGTAGAGTGGCACGGGCGGAAACCAGCCTGATTGGGTGCCAGATAATCAGATTTTTCCAAAAAGGTGGAGATGCTGTCACAGACATGTGACTCCAACAATTTGGCACAGTATGGCAGCAACGATATAGGTCTATAGTTGAGAGGGTCTAGCGGGTTGGCTCCTGCCTTTTTTATGAGGGGGATGAGAAGGGCTTTTTTAAGATTATTTGGGACTTTGCCCTGTTTAAGTGATCCATTCAATATGGAGAGTAAGCACTCAGGAAGGCTGGTACCCACTTCTTTCAGAATATGGGGGGGACAGATGTCATCAGGGGAACCAGATTTAACTTTAGTAAGGAGTTTAAGTAGATTAACATTTTCAATGAGGGGGTAGGAATCCAGAGTGACTAAGTTGTAAGAAGTGTCTGCAAAAAGAAGAGGGGGCTGAGTAATAGAAATGCTTTGTTTGATAGTGCAAATTTCATCAAAGAAAAAAGAATTAAGTGAGTTGCAAAGTTCTTGGGTGGGGACCATCGGGAGAGAGGTTCTGTCACTGGTGCTAAGGTTTTCCACAATATTAAACAACTCTCTCGACTTATTTTGAGCCTTAAGAATTTTTTCAGAAAAGTAATTAGTTTTATGTTTCAAAATAAGTTTTTGGTAGTCCCTACGAGCCTTGCAGTAACTAGCTCTGTCATGTTCTAAGTAGGCTGTTCGCCACTTTCGCTCCATTTGACGAACCTTAAGTTTAAGGGTTTTCAGATGGGGTGTAAACCACCTGTGAGCGTCATTGGGGCGGGAGCGAGAAAAGTTGGTACAAGGAGCATGGGCATCAGCTGCCTGAAGTAGCCACTCGGAGAAGGCTTCTTCTGATTCTTCTATGTCCTGATCAAGTGAGGGGCGAGAGGAGGTTAGGGATCCAATGAAAGCCGGAATATCAACATTCTTCCACATTCTAGTCTTACCTCCTCGCTGGGACATAAGCTTTCTACTTGTTACGATGGTTATAGTGAAATCGATCAGAAAATGATCCGACCAGATACAGGGTGAGATGGACTTCATAGCCAAAGAGATGTTTTGAGACCAAATTTGGTCTAGGCTATGCCCTTTCTCGTGAGTAGAAAGGTGAATGTGTTGGATGAGATTCAGATCCAGAAAGGTCTCTTTCAGCATAGCTGCCTGAGAGTCAGACTCGACCGAATCCAGCCAAAGATTAAAGTCGCCCAGCAACACAATTTTATTGTGGGAAATTATCAGAGGGGCAAGTTGTTCCGCTAGGGATGCAATGAAGGAAGGCATATTTTGAGGGGGGCGATATATGAGGATCAGAAGTAGTGATCCAGTCTCCACTTCCATTTTAAAAATCAGGTTGTCTGATCCTATTAAATCAAAAGATGGTAGGGAAGAGACTTTGTGGATTTTGCGAATAATCGCTGCAACCCCTCCGCCCCTTTTACCTGCTGGCCTATCAACATGCAGTATATAGTAATCCGAGGGAACTGCAGCCAGAATGTCGGGTAAGGATCCCTCATTAAGCCAGGTCTCAGATAAACATAAAAGATCTGGTTGTTCGGCCTGAAGCAGGAGAAAGATGTCCAAATGGTGTTTTACCATGGACCTGGTATTAAGGTATAGACACTTGAGGGTAGTCTCAGAGTCATACGGAGGTAAGGGAGCGGACCGTGGTATGGATTTAGAAGCCTTATCAAGCGAGAATTCAGGCTTCAAGATGCCATAAGTGGCGGCACGGTTTAAAATGTGAGCGGGTGGGGGGAGTCCTGCGCTGTCAGGGAGTCTTAATGACAGCAACAATGCGGAGGAGTATTTGTAAATTTGACCAGGGGTTCTGGCCCCGAGCCCCGGTCTGCCGCGGACGGGCGCAGACGGGCTTGACTTGTGCGCGACTTCGGCGCGCATTTGTCGCGCCCGCTGCGCTCGTCCGCTGCGCTCCTGAATACACATTGTTTATATGGCCTGCCTCCCGGGATAACTAGACCGCTAGGTCCGGTCCAGCTACACCCAAGATGGCGGCACGCCTCACCCTCCACACAAACGGCACCAGCCGCGATGGAACAGGGCGGGCAACAGAAAAAAACAACAGTGCAATCAGTAAGTGGTGACAACACAATGCTTTAGTGAATTTAAAATGAATATTAAAATTTTTCGTCGCGCTGGCGCCTAACTCGCGCTAGAGCAACAACCGTTTCAGCAAAATGACTGCGCTGCTAAAGAAATGTTCTGCAGGGTTCACGAGGGCCAGGCTGCTGCCACCAGCCAAGCGTTCTATGTATGTAGTAACCTTCGGCGTCCACCTTGCTCCCTCTCGGCTCCGCGGTCCTCAGCTTGCTTCCCTCCACGTCGTCTTCAGCGGAGGGGAAAAGTTATCGCGTAAACGGTGACGGAGCCAGCAGCAACTTCCAATTTTCCGATGCGCTCACCAGCTGCTTCTCCCATGGCACGGGTGCTCCAGCCTCGGCGTCCGGTGCAAGACGCTGTTATGTTCCTGTGCGAAACTCCATCTAATTCCTGGAGCAAAAATTGAGGCGCACTCAAAGGGGTAATTTTCTTAGTTTATTCGATCACAACACAAACGGCCCGACAGACGCGCTTCGGCTACACGCCTTTGTCAATGTCGGGGAGGTTACATTTTCAAACAAATATATGCAAAACATTCAAAAACTCATTGCGTGAGAGGAACCAATCATTTCCTTTCTACAACAATTGTATTCAATTCATAAAAACTGTTGTAGGACATTAATATCGTCTCATTTCCTGTGTTAGGTGGGGGCCATTTTGTAATGTGTATCTCTGAAGGGGAAATTCATTTAATTCCTCAAATTCATTCTTTGAGATCCTCCTATTGTCCCTTCCTTATCCTGAATCAAATTCTAAAACACGATGTTTCACTATTGTTTTTGACATATGTTAGCCACAACCTCACATCCTTCAAAAAAAATAAAATATATATATATATATATTACCTACTGGCGGTCGCCAGTAGGTATATATAGTTAGGATTTTTTTCCTATGAGATTTTTCAAAATTCTTTGTTGAATAACTTTGGCGTTGATGGACGGAATTGGCTGAACATTTCCTGAAAATGGCACATTTACTCTCCGGTCCTTCCCTGAGAGTTTGGGCGGGATTCGTCAAGCGGGGGCCGAGATAAAAGGGGGGTCCCAAAACATGTTTTGCCCATGTTAATTTCCATAGGGCGGTTGGACTCACTTTTAGCCCGAACGGCTGAATGGATTTCCACCAAACTTGGCAAAATTGTAGGGACTGGTACCCCGATGTGCCTTTGCTATGTCTCAAGATATATGCTCCAGTGGTTTTTACGAAAATTAACTTTGAAAAAATATATATTGGGCTACATTGGGCTATCTATATGTTAGAGCCCAAATGTAGCCCAATGTAGCCCAAAGATGGCCACCAGAGACAAAAAAACAAATGTAGCTTAAATATCAGCCAGATGTAGCCCAACTATAGCCCAATGACAGAATGTCCCAGAGTGTTCTAAAGAACAACTAGAGCGCTAACAGTCTTACTTATGACAAAAGTATGGCACACCTGAAGTCATCTTGATTGGAATAAAGTGTTAACACTTAAAACATTTAATTTGCAAAGGAACAAAATGAGGGGGTTCATTTTGCCATAGAAATTATGATTAGTGCTGAAGAAAGAAAAATTAGGGCACATTTTGAGTGACTTCTCAAATCCTCTTATATTTCATTAAAAAAATTCTGATATGCAGTCTCCCAAGATGGCCACCAGAGACAAAAGAGCCCAAATGTAGCCCAAATATCAGCCAGATGTAGCCCAACTATTGCCCAATGACAGAATGTCCCAGAGTGTTCTAAAGAACAACTAGAACGCTAACAGTCTTACTTATGACAAAAGTATGGCACACCTGAAGTCATCTTGATTGGAATAAAGTGGTAACACTTAATACATTTAATTTGAAAAGGAACAAAATGAGGGGTTTCAGTTTGCCATTTGAAATTATATATATATATATATATATATATATATATATATATGTATATATATATATATATATATATATATATATATATATATATATATATTACCTACTGGCGGTCGCCAGTAGGTATATGTAGTTAGGATTTTTTTCCTATGGGATTTTTCAAAAATCTATGTTGAATAACTTTGGCGTTGATGGACGGAATTGGCTGACATTTTCCTGAAAATGGCACATTTACTCTCCGTTCCTTCCTTTAAAGTTTGGGGGGGATTCGTCAAGCAGGGGCTGAGAAAAAAGGGGGCTCCCAAAACGTGTTTTCCCCATGCAATTTTCCATAGGGCGGTTGGACTCACTTTTATCCCGAACGGCTGAATGGATTTCCACCAAACTTGGCAAAATTGTAGGGACTGTTAGCCCGATGTGCCTTTGCTAGGTCTCAAGATATGCGGTCCAGTGGTTTTTGAGAAATTAAGGTTAAAAAATATATATTTATCTATAGCAGCTTACCCGTGAGCTTACCGGTGCGCTCACGGTACTCGCACGTACACGTACGGTAAGCGTACCTCAAGTGCACGAGCTGCATGCTGATTGGCTGCCAATGTCTGTCAACACTCCAAAACAGAAACTGTTGACCGCCATCTTGTGCCTCGGTAGACTGAGGCACAGGAAAGGAGAAAAAACAAACGTGTAGAACTCAAAAAGGGGGCAGGGTAGAAGCACCCTGACCCCCTAGACCTGCTCAGGGGGTCCCACAAGGACCCCGAAGGCAAAAAGATTTTTTTTTTTTTAAAGTCGCGGGGTACGCGTACCGTACGCGCACGGTACGCGTACCCCGATTTTTACAAAAAAAATAAAATAATTTATTTTTTGCCTTTAGGGTCTTTGTGGGACCCCCTGAGCAGGCCTAGGGGGTCAGGGTGATTCTACTCTGGCCCCTTTGCGAGTTTCACACCTTTGTTTCACTGCTTTCTTGTGCCTTGGTTCTAACAAGGCACAAGATGGCTGCCAACACTTCCTGGTTTTGAGTGTTGACAGACAGTGGCAGCCAATCAGCATGCCTTCCCGAGAAAGCTGCATGGTCATTGGCTGTCAACACTTCTAACCAGGAGGTGTTGGCATCTATCTTGTGCTAGTGTTGACAGACAGTGACAGCCAATCAGCATGCCTTCCCGAGAAAGCTGCATGCTCATTGGCTGTCAACACTTCTAACCAGGAAGTGTTGGCATCCATCTTGGGTCTTAGTAGACTGAGGCACAAGAAAGCAGAAAAAAAAACGTGTAGAACACAAAAAGGGGGCAGGGTAGAAACACCCTGACCCCTTAGGGCTGCTCAGGTGGTCCCACTAGGATATTAATATATTTAAACGTTATCCGCTAATGGAATTAGCATTTAACAAACCTTTGAAATTCAAAGAAAAAAACATAGGTTTCAAGCCTTATATAGTTAGGAATTAGCATTTAAAAAACCTTTGAAATTTACTGAAAAAAACATAGGTTTCAGGCCTTATATAGTTAGGAATTAGTATTTAAAAAACCTTGCGAATTCACTAAAAAAACCATAGGTTTCAGGCCTTATATAGTTAGGAATTAGCATTTAAAAAACCTTTGAAATTCACTGAAAAAACCATAGGTTTCAGGCCTTATATAGTTAGGAATTAGCATTAAAAAAAGTTTGAATATATAAAAACGTTATCCGCTAATAGAATTAGCATTTAAAAAACCTTTCAAATTCACTGAAAAAACCATAGGTTTCAGGCCTTATATAGTTAGGAATTAGCATTCAAAAAACCTTTGAAATTCACAGAAAAAAACATAGGTTTGAGACCATATATAGTTAGGTATTTGCATTTACAAAACCTTGAAAATTCAATGAAAAAACCATAGGTTTGAGACCATATATAGTTAGGTGAATATTTTAATCATACAAAACCAATGAAATTCCATATATAGTTAGTTGCACTAACTATATATTTCGCGCACCCGCAATCCACTGCTGATGATGTCACATATTACATCATTCATGACATGGTCAGTGACATCACTGATGACATCTCAAATGACATCACTGATGACATCTCAAATGACATCACTGATGACATCACTGATCACATCTCATTTGACATCATTGATCACATCACTGATGACATCATTCATGTGCTAATACGATGAACCTCTTCAGACTCTAATATAACCTTAGATACACTCAGTGTATACAGACACTCACACACTGTCACTCATCCATGGAGTTACTCACACACCTAGTCAGTCATGCAAAGAATCAATCTCACCTCCATTTCCTCAACTAAACAGTTATACACACCTTACTTATTCAAACATATACTAACACATATTTACTCTCTTTTACAATCCCTGATACAAGTTCACAATGATCCATACAGCCACTCACACATTCACTGGCTCTCATGCACAGTTATTTATATATGGCAACTCTCACATGTACAGTGTTTTACATATGTACTTACTATGACATGTAGCATTGAGATATCCATTCACTCGTCAATACACTCATGCACACAGTCAACCGCCCATGTAGCTGTTTCCACATGCACTCTTGAACTCATACACCTAGTGAATCAACTGCCTACACATCTATGCACAGAGTCACACACCTCCCAGCCACCCCCACACAAACTCAATCTCCCATACAAATACTTGGGCAACCAATCAATAACACATATAGCCTCTGGTATAGCTAATGATCAACACATGCAGCAGTTTACACCACAACAGACATACTGATGCACACATTCAGACAGTTTAGTCACTAACCCATGCATTTAGTACGACACATTTATTCACTCACTCATACAGTCAGTCACGCACCTACTAAATCCTTCATCCAGACACTTATACATCCACTCATTCTTCAATATGTAAAACATATTTAACCTTTACAGAAACACACAGTCACTGGATGATGTCATCAGTGATGTCACTGACCATGTCATGAATGATGTAATATGTGACATCATCAGCAGTGGATTGCGGGTGCGCAAAATATATAGTTAGTGCAACTAACTATATATGGAATTTCATTGGTTTTGTATGATTAAAATATTCACCTAACTATATATGGTCTCAAACCTATGTTTTTTTATTGAATATATATATATATATATATATATATATATATATATTCACTGAAAAAAACATAGGTTATAGACCATATATAGTTAGGAATTAGCATTTACAAAACCTTGAAAATTCACTGAAAAAACCATAGGTTATAGACCATATATAGTTAGGAATTAGCATTTACAAAACCTTATTTTACTCACACAAAACCATTGAAATTTCATATATAGTTAGTTGCACTAACTATATATCGCGCACCCGCAATCCACTGCTGATGATGTCACATATTACATCATTCATGACATGGTCAGTGACATCACTGATGACATCTCAAATGACATCACTGATGACATCACTGATGACAACATCCAGTGACTGTATGTTTCTGTAAAGTTAAAATATGTCTTACATATTGAAGAATGAGTGGATGTATAAGTGTCTGGATGAAGGATTTAGTAGGTGCATGACTGACTGTATAAGTGAGTGATTAAATGTGTCTCACTGAGTGCATGGGTTAGTGACTAAACTGTTTTAAATTGTGCATCATTGTGTCTGTTGTTCTGTAATCTGATGCATGTGTTGATCATTAGCTATATGACTAACTATATGGGTTATTGATTGGTTGCCCAAGTATTTGTATGGGAGACTGAGTGTGTGTGTGTGTGTGTGGGTGTCTGGGAGGTGTATGACTCTGTGCATAGATGTGTGAGCAGTTGATTCACTAGATGTATGGGTTCAAAAGTGCATGTGGAAACAGCTGTATGGGCGGTTGACTGTGTGCATGAGTGTATTGGTGAGTGAATGGATATCTCAGTGCTACATGTCAAAGTAAGTACATATGTAAAACACAGTACATGTGAGAGTTGACATACATAAATAACTGTGCATAAGGGCCAGTGAATGTGTGAGTGGCTGTATGGATCATTGTGAACTTGTATCAGGGATTGTATAACAGAGTAAATATGTGTTAGTATATGTTTCAATAAGTAAGGTGTGTATAACTATATAGTTGAGGAAATGGAGGTGTGATTGATTCTTTGCAAGACTGACTAGGTGTGTGAGTAACTCCATGGATGAGTGACAGTCTGTGAGTGTCTGTTTACACTGAGTGTATCTAAGGTTATATTAGAGTCTGAAGAGGTTCATCGTATCATCACATGAATGATGTCATCAGTGATGTGATCAGTAATGTCAAATGAGATGTCATCAGTGATGTCATCAGTGATGTCATTTGAGATGTCATCAGTGATGTCATCAGTGATGTCACTGACCATGTCATGAATGATGTAATATGTGACATCATCAGCAGTGGATTGCGGGTGCGCGATATATAGTTAGTGCAACTAACTATATATGGAATTTCAATGGTTTTGTGTGAGTAAAATAAGGTTTTGTAAATGCTAATTCCTAACTATATATGGTCTATAACCTATGTTTTTTTCAGTGAATTTTCAAGGTTTTGTAAATTCTAATTCCTAACTATATATGGTCTATAACCTATGGTTTTTTCAGTGAATTTCATAGGTTTTTTAATAGCAAATCTTTATAGTTTTAAAAAATAATAAATTTTAAAGCGAATTTTATATTGTATAATTATGTCATTTTTTTTTTTTAATTCTATTCGGTGCGCTCCCGGGGCGCGGACCGGTGAACGCACGGGTAAGCGCAATCTTGCGGCGCGCCCCGGGGCTCGTACCGATTAGCGTCCCGATAGCGCTATTGCCGCGAACGAAAACAACATCGTGACATATTGTGTAGCCGCCACGCCTTGCGTCATAAGACACGTATCGCGTAGCCGCGAAATGCGTCTTATGACGCACCGCGTAAGCGCACCCGGAAGCGCATACGATCGCGCAACGTAAACGCCCCGATGCGCTTATGAAACACGCCCCGGGACGCGCCCCGGGGCGCGTAGCGTAAGCGCGTCAAACCATGTGACTTTAAAATAACACTTTTCATTGGTTCAGAACTTTTTTTTTTCCAAATTGTGTGAAACCCACCCATTTCTCTCACTATTGCTTTGTACTTGGAGAGAGCAAGAGCTGTTCTGTGTACTGTCTTCATCTCCTACTTTCCTGATCTACAGCAATGGCTGCAAGAGAGTCATCCAGCAGTGATTCCGACGGATTTTTAGATGAGGACCCTCCTCAGCAGAAGAAAAAAGACCATTTCATCTGGAAATTCTATGACATCCCTGAAGGACAAAAAAAAGTCAATGCTCCAAAAGTAACCTGCAAAATATGTGGTAGTACTTTATCCAGAGGCAATCCTCTGAAAAAATATAGTTTTGGAAATGCCAATTTAATCAGGCATGTCAAAAGAAGACACCCAAACAACTTTGCCAGGTAGAGTGTCAGAGAGCTGGCACGGAATTTACCCACAGATGGCGGCAGCACCTCCACTGGTGGAGCAACACCTTCGGGACCACCCCGTGCAAGAATGGTCCCTAACATACAGCCGGTGTTTGCAGGCATCAAATTTCTGTGCACGGAGTGTGACGAACTGCTCTGCTATGGGGAGCAGAGTGTTGAACTCATTGCCATAAAGAAACAGCAACACCGCTCCCCTGCCAGTCCCTAAATGTTCACATTTTTTTGCTCCTGTTGAGCAGTTTTGGAATCCTTGTTTTTGTTTTTCCCCTGACAAAAATCCAAAAAAAATATAAAATCGTTTTAAAAAGTCTAAAAAAATATAAAACAACAAAAACAAAAAAAGTTCTTTTCAGAACTACCTCCAATTTATAAAAAAATGCTATTTTTTTTTTTAAAAAGTCTGTCATTTTTTATCTCCATGGTACGCTCCCCCGTACGCTCCCCGGTGCGCATACCGGGCGCTCCCCACCGCGAAAATCGAATTTTTTAAAAAAATTTTTTTTACCCGCGGGACCCTTTTATGGCCCCCACATCAAAACTAGGGGGTCAGGGGGGTGTACCCTGCCCCCTTTTGCTCATTTCCCCCTTTGATTTTTGCCACCTCTTGTGTCTCAATCCTACCGAGACACAAGATGGCGGCCGCTGCGGACTGTTTCGAATGTTTACAGACACCCGAGAACCAATCAGCTTGCCGTGCGCAAGTCGCGTGGCGCGCCCGGAGCGCTCCCCGGTACGCGTACCGGGGCGCGGCTCTAGATATATATCTTTTTTTAAACCTAATTTACTCAAAATTCACAGGAGCACATATCTTGAGACCTAGCAAAGGCACATCGGGCAAACAATATCTACAATTTTGCCAAGTTTCGTGGAAATCCATTCAGCCGTTCGAGCTAAAAGTGAGTCCAACCGCCCTATGGAAAAATTAATGGGAAAAACGCGTTTTGGGACCCCCCTTTTTTCTCGGCCCCCCCTTGACAAAACCCCCCCAAATTTTCAGGGGCTGCTCAGAAACGAAATGTTCCATTTTCCTGAAAATTTCAGCCAATTCCGTCCACAAACGGCAAAGTTATTAGACATAGAATTTTCAAAAATCCCATAGAGAAAAAATCCTAACTATATATACCTACTGGCGACCGCCAGTAGGTAATGTATGTATATATATATATATATATATATATATATATATATATATATATATATATATATATATGCATTCCAATCCTGGATTCGTTTGTGCGAAATCAGGCGCTGACACCGTGGGATCAGGTAAATCAACGAAAAGTATTTATTCCACACAACGACTTGCGTTGGGGGGGCGCTGGATAGTGGAATAGTTTAATTTTCTATTCCAACTCCAGCCCACGTTGACAGTAGGAAGGTGTTGGATAGAACATTAAACTATTCCCTATCCTACAGCGCCCTCCAGCGCAAGTCGTTGTAACGACTTGCGTTGTAATAGCAGCATTGTAATAGCAGTGCGGGGTAATGCCCGCGTTGCTATGGATGTTTCCCGTTTGTTTGCAAGCTGCTACCAGTAAAAGATCGTGTTATCTACTTGCCTGGAGGCTTCTTTCATTTGGGGCTAAAGTTTGTTGGATTGAAAACGGCCATAGTCCGGTCGCAGAGCGAAGCCCACTGCACCTGTGCGGGCAGAATTGGCGCCATGAAGGTGTCAGCTGACTACGGGAGGCAATTTGTGACGGTGACAGCTACAAAGCAAGGCAGACATTGTGTGGGGACTGAGCATCTAACCCACTTGGGCAAAACTTCGTTTTAATTTCCGCTATGTGTTCAAGACAGACTCACAAGAGATAATTTATTTCAGCACTACAGGATCCAGAAGGCCATGGAATGGCCACGCCCACTGGGGCAGGCTCGTGGAATGAAAAGGTGCAGGAAAAAGCTGTCTCTTCATTTAGCGGTTTCGCCACTGAAGAAAGTATTAACTCCTGAAACGCGTCTGGCTGTGTCATTGCTGGTGTTCACATCCCACTGCTGTTTGTTTGCAAGCTGCTACCAGTAAAAGATCGTATTATTTATCTACTTGCCTGGAGGCTTCTTTCATTTGGGGCTAAAGTTTGTTGGATATATATATATATCCCGGTGGATATATATCAAGAGAGAGAGTCCTCGTCTGCTACAATCTCCTCCGTGGAGAAAAAACGAGCGTAGAACCAACTTTTGTGCAATTTTGTTTATTTTCTCACATCAAATCCGCCATGACGCATTTCGGCTGCTGACAAGCCTTAATCACATGACCAAATATATATGTATTTGTGGTTTTTGTTGTGCAGTGTTAAACCTCATAATTATAGACAAAATTCCGAGGACAAACTTATCAAAAGGTTCGTGCATATATAGATGTACTGTTCTTAATTTCACATCTATGCCCCTTGAAGATATATACATATTGTCAAGGAATGTGGTTGTGGAGTTAGATATAGAAAAGTATATATAATACATGGAATTCTGTAATCCCTATATAGTCGACTGACTTTAATTTCTTTACAATCGGCTGCTTGTGACACACCCAGTCGCCTTTTATAAAGGAACGATGTCAGAACTCGACTGTTATTAAAATTGAGTTCTTTACGAAGGAGTTGCTGTGATGTAGTTACAGGCCCTATCTAACCTTTGATGATAGCATAAGAGATTCCACCAAGCGGAATAAGAAACTTTGGAGGCGTCCTTCCAATTAGATGTAATTACCTGAATTGCAATAGCAATTAATAAATCTACAAATGAGCCCAATCTACGAGCCCCCATCCAGTGAAAGGAATTACTACCCAAAAAGATGGAGTATATATCAAAAGGGAAGTTGGTGGAGTAAATGGAGGCAATTGATTTACGAACTTTTGTCCAAAAAATGGAAATGGGAGGGCAAAGGAAAAAAGAATGTAGGTAAGTGCCAGAAGTATTCTTACATGACCAACAATTGGGGGATGCACTAGAGCTAAATTTGGAAACAGAAACTGGGGTTAAAATCAATATCTGATAAAAAAAATAATAAAGAGTTTGAGTGGTGCTAGCGTTACAGGAGGTATGATGTAAGCGAGCCCAAAGGGAATCCCATATATATGTAGAGAGAGTATGCATTCAGTTTTGCTTTAGGGATGAGGGGGAAGAGAGGAATGGAGATTCTTATATAAGTGGGAAGCCCAAACAGAAATGGATGTAGGTAAAGGCTCTAACAAAGGGTTTGATGAGGAGGGAGCTTCGGAGATAAGAGAAAGCTGTTGGGTTAAAATCAGTTTTAACGCTTCAAACTTGAGGAGGGAATTAACAGGTAATCCAAATTTAGATTGAAATTACTGAAAGGACATACATTGCATAGTTAGCATTAGGTGTTTTACCTGGATAATCCCTTTGATAGCCAAATCCTTCCAAAAGATGGTATGAGTAGAAATTTTAATGGACTTATTGTGCCTTTTAAAAGAGTCCAGGAAAATCTGTAGAGGAGAAAGATTAAAATCAAGTTCTGACATCACGGTTGTTGCCAGAGCCTGCAGCAGTGGTGAAAGGCAGGTCAGGTCACAGGGTATGATTGAAGCAGCTGTTTAGCAAGGAAAAATGAACATTGTTTTTCTTTCTTCTGCTTTATTTTTCTAGCTTACAGTGACACGCTCAGAGAATATGTTACTTTTGGACTCCTTAGTTAGAGAAAGGCTAGAATCTTTCTGCATGTTTCTACATACTTTGAGCTCCTGCAACTTTAAAAAATAAAAATTAAAAAAATAATGTATTGAACTGTTTCTAACATTAGTTTGCAACACATGTCTAACAGGTTTTTGAAGTCTTTAATTTTGCACTAGAGGGTTTATTTTTATTATTCATATTTGGAAACATGTTCTTACTTTTATATGAAAAAGCTATGCACCTAGGTTTTATGTGGTTTGTGGGAAAGGTGATGATGTGACCATGTATTACATGGAATAAAGTACCCCTTGGCTTACATGATAAGGATATTGCAAGTTTCGTCGGTGATCGATAATAAAGAAACTCAACCTTTTGACTCATCCCTCTATATGGTTATGGAACTCCTTGGTGACTTGCAATATTCTTATAATGTATGGCAAGTGGTACTTTATCCCATATATATTTACCTGTTGTCATTTTAGTCCTGAATATTTTGGCTTTGAGAATAAGCTATAATGATATTTTTTACTCGATATTTGGGAACCACAGCGCCAACTAGAGAGGAGCTTTTCCATGGCACTCTCTCCTGACACCAAGACAGCTGATCTCCTACAGATTTATAATAAAATAGTGATTTTCAAACTTTGGAGGAACTAGCCTGCCAAAGAAGGCAATGTGGTGATGATCAGGAAATATATTACAGTGAAGCAAATCATATTGTAAACGGATGCTTTGGTTTGTTACGGGTGTTGATGCAGATGTTTTTACAATTTTGTTTTATTACAGCTTGTGCCAGTATTAGACCATAAAAAAATGTGTGCTATTTCCCAGTTCACTTTGTCTCACAGGTATAAGAAAAGATATGCCAATTCCTGTAGGAAGTCAGGCCATTTGATGTCCCATCCTGAATGTGCCTTTGTTAAAGTGCTCGGGAAGGGTACAGAAAAGACGTGTGGTGTAGGTGATTATGCAGACTTGTTAAGTGATGGATATTTAATTATTCTTTAAACGCCAAGGGAAATTGCTATCTTTATAGGCACGGAAGCAGAAACATTGGGATTTGATGAAGGTGAGGTTCTTACTGTCACAGTATAATGTCAGGTATTCACAGTCAGGCTATTAGGGATAAATGTTTGATTTAAAACTTAAATATCCCTCCGAGTCATCTGTTGTAAAGAAAATGGTGCACTGTTGGGGAAAGGCTAGCCAGTAGATATCTGTATATGAGAGTGGTTTTGTGCCTGAATGA
This sequence comes from Lissotriton helveticus, assembly GCF_964261635.1. Taxonomy (NCBI): domain Eukaryota; kingdom Metazoa; phylum Chordata; class Amphibia; order Caudata; family Salamandridae; genus Lissotriton; species Lissotriton helveticus. The sequence continues at coordinate 230,159,750 of NC_136072.1, read as the reverse complement.
TTAGTAGAATTCATTAAACCTCATTAAAAAAAGAAAATCATAGCAATGCTTTTATTTTTATTTATTTATTTATTTAAAGAGTTTTATATAGCGCTGGCTAGACCCGAAGGTATCAGAGCGCTTTACATGAGAATCAGCAATGTAACAGAAAAAGATCAACAATTACACAATGCATCAAAAATAGGAAATACAATTAGGAGAGGAGAGAGAAAAGTAGTGGAGGGGCAGGGGAGGTGAGAAAGGGAGGATAAGGGAAGAGACAACAAGGAGAGAGGAAAGGAAGTCTGTCTAAAGACCGACTGGGTAGGTGACGACCAAGGAGGAAATCCACGGTCCATCTCCCCTATAGCTCTGGGGGGCTCTTTCAGCTTCAAGGCCCCCCAGCTGTGGAACTCGCTTCCGCTGGCGCTTCGCAGCACCTCCAATCTGCTTCAGTTCAGGAAGAGCCTGAAGACTTGGCTTTTTAATCTCTAGGCTTTTTCTGGTGGGTTTTTTTTCTTTTCTTCTTTGTATCTGTTATTTCTTGTTGTGTTATTCTACATCGAGCTGCCTGTGGAAAGCGCCGGGACACTCTTCTAGAGTAGCCGTGCGCTATATAAACTTAATATAACATAACATAACATAACATATAGCTAAACCAGGTAGCTCCATCGGGCATCAGACAAAATAGTTCAGTCTCAATACATTGAGAGAGGAGAGAAGGAGAGATATAAATAGAGGGAGGATGCAGGAAGAGACGACAGAAGAGACAAAAGGAAGTCTGTCTAAAGACCGACTGGGTAGGTGACGTCCAAGTAGGGAATCCCCGGCCTGTCTCCCCTATAGCTAAACCAGGTAGCTCCATCGGGCATCAGACAAAATAGCTAGATCTCAATTGACAAGGGAAAATTCCCAGATAAACAGAGTGGGGACTAAGGGCCAGGACAGTTGAGGGCAAAGGTCAGTAGCAGGAAAGTGGAGAAGAGTAGAGCAGAGAGGGGTAGGGGGGTAGGGGGGAGGAGGGAGATAAGGTCAGGAAAGAAGGGAAGAGACAACAAGGAGAGACAAAAGGAAGTCTGTCTAAAGACCGACTGGGTAGGTGATGACCAAGGAGGGAATCCACGGTCCATCTCCCCTATAGCTAAACCAGGTAGCTCCATCGGGCATCAGACAAAATAGTTCAGTCATTACATTGAGAGAGAAGGAGAGACATAAATAGAGGGAGGATGCGGGAAGAGACGACAGGAGAGGCAAATCTCAATTGACGAGGGAAAATTCACAGATAAACAGGGTGGGGACTAAGGGGCAGGACAGGTGAGGGCAAAGGTCAGTAGCAGGAAAGTGGAGAAGAGTAGAGCGGAGAGCGGTAGGGGGTAGGGGGAGGAGGGAGATAAGGTCAGGAGAGAAGCAGGAGGGTTTGGTGCGGCCGTCATTTTAGGCAGGTACAGGCAGTATTTCAGGAGCAATCACTGTGTGGGGTAACTACATCGCAGCTTTGTTGTCTCTCGTGTCCCTGTAGGCTCTGAATTTTTTTGGGTGTTTGGTCACTATATTCGTTTTGGCCCCTTTACATGCTTTGTGCCACACTGCCAAGTTCCATGTCATGCCATGCACCCTCTCTGTTGCTGGTTCACAACCCATTGGCTAAGTTTCTCGGCAGGGCGAGGGGGTAGAGGGGGGGCAGCGCTAATCCATCAAAATAAGGTCGCTGTTGTACGGCTGTTGCGCTCACCGCTCCCCTTAACAGCTCACAGTGCCCATCTTGATGTTTTCACTGGGATCACCGGTCCTTCCCCTCTCCGCCGGCCTCCTTAAACTTCACCGATCAGGGACCCCTCTCCTCGGCGGCACCTGCTCTGGAGCGGCTGAGTTCTCCGCCGATCACTGGTCGCTCTTTGGCTCGAGATATGCCGTCCAATGCTTGCCATACAGATGTGCTGCAATATTAAATGTAGACTGCAAGCCCTAGCTAACAAGTACCTTTTTCATTTTATTGGGTTGCCTCTATGTGAGAGGGAGGTTTGGCCCATTTGTAGTAAAATCCCTTAACAACAGAACAGAATGGCTCCTTCACCTCCTCACATCATGTCAACTCAGGCCCCAGCACATCTTCCGGTGATTACCAGTCTGTGAAACCACTCTCTCTGCACCAAAACTCTTCCTACAAGATGGAAAGCTCAGGTTAAACCAACCTTAAAGAAACCTATGGCAGACTCCCTCTAGCTATTTAACTATAGCTGATACCGCAGCCTCCTTTTCATAGTAAAATACTGGGGACACTAATAAACAAACTGCACAAATCTTTTGTGAAAAGCCGCTCCCTGCTGGACCCTCCCAGTCAGGTTTTTGCAGCTGTACTAGACACCATCAGACTCTCTCTGGATGAGGGTCTCCCAGTTATGCTTGTATTACTTGACCTACCTGCCGCATTTGACACTATCTCACAGTCCATCTTGTTCCACAGACTTGTTGAGATTGCTGATGGCGGAAAAGCCCTGAGATGGAACTTTCATAATGACCTGACCCAAATTGTGCACCTAGAGTCCTTCAACCCCCTTACCATGGCCCTTGAAAAGGTGGTTCTGCAGGACTCATGCTTGAGCTCCACTCTCTTTAATATTTACGTGGCCATCCCGGCTCAAGTGGTAAGATCCTGCAGATTTGAAGTCATCTCTTATGCAGATGACATGCAGTTAATCATCTCCATGCGATTTAATGATTGCAAGAAGAAAATTGCTCACTGGATGTCACCCAACTGCCTACAATTGAACAATGGAAAGTCAGAGATTCTGCTTTTCAGTAAGACTCATGCTCACTGGTCAGGGCACTGGTGCCCCCCCCCCCAGGACTGGGGTCAGCCCCCAACCCTACAAAGTAGTGAGAAGTCTGGGCATCCTGATAGATGACAACCTTTCCTTGAAAAAGCAGGTTAGCTCCACCAGAGGTGCCTGGTTTTGGATTATGTGCCTACTTAGAAAGATAGTCTAATGGCTGCCCCTCTAAACCTGAAAACCCAGACTTAAGCACTCATTATAAGCTGCCTAAACTATGGCAACACTCTTATGGTAGCAGCAAACAAAGCTCTTGTAGCTAAACTTCAAGTAGTGCAGAACACAGCTGCCTGCCTTGTCTGTAAACTCCCATCCGCACCCCCTCCGGGCCTACCCTACAAATCTCTGCACTGTTTACCAATAAAAATGCGTTCCCTCTTCAAACTCCTCTGCCTGCTTCACAAGTCTCTATCTGGAAACTGCTCCCTTCACCTACAAACAAGTTGCAGCCCTACCTACCAACGTGTAACCTTAGGTCCAGTGGCCAGTCTCTACTATGCCCTTGCCGCATACGTACGGCCAGATACGGATAAGATCATTCTCACATCTTGCTCCCCACCACTGTAACAGACTACCCTTACACATACAGGTCTGCCCTGACTTGGCCGTCTTCAAAGAAACTTCTTAAACCTGGCTCTTCTGATTCTCTCTTCAAGCCCTCTCTCCTGTTTATGTACCGTAGCGGTGAGAAAACCTTTCGGGGGTGATTTGTTTGCGCTATATAAATATAAATCACATTACATAAGAGAATATATTAATTTCAGAGAGCACACATGGAGTTCCTCAGAAATCTTAGAACTAACCATCTGGTAGTGTTTGTGTACTGTTCTTAATGCAACCTGTTTCCTCTCCCAGTTCTTCCTGTTGGTTCAGGCTTTATTGTGTTGATCCACTCTCTATATTAGTGGTGAAGACGTCACTGGCATGTCAGACAAAAGTGACTGTATATGACGATGATGCCCCTTTGTTGCCATTGGTCCTATTCTTCATATTGAAACTTTTTGCTATGTTTGGGACACAAGAACTTAAAATAGGGTGTTATGGGTAAAGCACTAGTATTACGAAACTATAATTTCTTATGGGTGGTATTGGTTGAATTTTGGAGAGCAGGCAACAAAAATCAAGTTAGAGCTGTGGTATCTGTTACTCAATAGACAGCAGAGAGAGGAGGCACATTAACCCCTTCGGCGCTTATGACGAGCTCAGCTCGTCATGAGGCACAGTTGAGCTGTGCTCATGACGAGCTGAGCTTGTCATAACTGCCGCGGAACGCCCATGCAGGACTAATTCCCCTCCTGTGCGGACGTTCCACGGGAGTGGGCAGAGTCGTGATGAGCTGGGCTTGTCACGAGCTCCGCGGCGCCGCGCGCGCCCCCCCGGGGAATTAGCCCCCCGTGGAAGGGGTTAAAAACCTATAAGATAGGTTATTCCTGGTAAGACAATTTTGGCAGCCTATAATGGGAACCCAAGTAATAACCGGAGAGTTTTGTGAGCCTATCACCGTTTAAATTGGTGTATTGGTCTGGGTGGAAAAAATCACAAAGAAATATTAAAAAAATAAAATGACAATCATTAGCCAGTGAGATTTGTGCAATGTCAGCCATGCAAATATATAAACAGCTTGTTACAAACGTATTCTAATGTAGGGCTGTGAGAAGTTGCTTAGGATTTTTTCATTCAAAATTGACCGATTTCTAGCACATATATGCAAGGATAGCAAAATTCTTTGCGAATTGTAAGTTTGTCTGAAAATCATGAAATCTCCTCCTTTTTAGGTCTCGCCCTGCGATTGCAGGCCAAAGGCCTGCTGTCGCAGAGCGAGACTATTGTTATCATTCCGGCTTTCAAGGACTCAAAGGGAGCCGGAGAGGACAACAGACTGTCACGCGCACGCAGCAGCAGCAGCAGCCTGCCGGGATCAGGTCGCGCGCATCAACAGGCTCTTCACAACACATGCACAACACACATACAGCCCCCCCACGCATACACACACACATACATACATACATACAGAACCCCCCGGCGTTACACACACGCACGCACGCACACACATACACAGAGAACCCCCGGCGCTTACACACACATCCCTTACCTCGTCTCGGCGTCTTCGCGCTCCCTTGCCCCCGCTCCTCTGGTGCGCGCGCACCACTAGTTTCGATTCCCGCGTCGGCTCCTCAGCCAATCAGGAGGCAGTACTCCTTTTAGACATGCTCCCTCTCTGGTCCGCTATCATTTCTAACTGCAGGGTGCGTCGTGGCCCCAGCAATTGGTGACAGCACTTAGAACTCGAAAACTCTCGAGGACCATCTGCAACAACACTCTCATTCAAAAGACCCCTCTAGCTCTCACCTTCGTTCAACAGCGACCGGCTCGATGCCCTTCACAAGCAGCAGCAGAAGAAACAGAGACCGCCTCCCACAACGGAAGTACAGGCGAACTCCCGCCCCTATACACGGCAGGGTTCAGAAAGAGAGCACTGCACCGATTGGTTCAAAACCTGTCAATCAAACAGAAAACAAACACTGTAAAACCCTTCATTTATTCGTTCCCAAAAATATAGTCTTTTCGAGAGCATGTAAAAAATGTGACACGATACTTTGCGCGAGAATAATGGAGGCATGTACAATTTAATTTTGAAAATGAAGGTGGTAAAAAGCCCTACTACGTTTATGTGTTCGCATAAGGAGGTGTTTAACGAATTTCATTTTCTTTAAAACAAGTTTCTTGTCCATTGGCGAAAAGTCACTTTTCTAATTGAAAGAAACCGGCCTATTCCAATGTGGCCGCGCAATTCTTAGCACAGTTCTTACTCTATTGCTTGCGTACTAGTCTTTTGATTCTCACAGGAAATAGTTCCTGTGACCTGCCTACCAAAGTGTTTCCGGGTTGACGTACATGTGGATGTTTGTGGCTGTCCTCCTGATGCTAGAACGGCTATTAGTAGACCCAACTGCTCGCCCGTGAGGAGCAACCAGAGGAAAACCAGACAGTAAGTCTACTTTTGTTGCCCTCTCTACTCGATCAAGTTTCCAATCTTCAAAACTAAAGAAGACACGTGAAATGAGACTTTTTCAAGGTGGTGTTTGGCTTTATGGCAAAAGTTTTCAAACATTTTTGTTCTGAACACCTCTAAACAAAATGTTTTGAATTTGGGTCCCCTAAGAAACATAATGGCAAGGGTTGGTTAAGCGGGAAGAACAGGACTTAGCGCAGTTATGAGTCTTTTCAGATCATTACATTTGACCTGTAGCACAAAATGCACAGTATTTGTTAGACTTATACAAGAGCAAATACATCGAACAAAAAAATATAGTGACCAGAAATCAGAGTCTCCATAATTGGGGCGTTGTAAGCCACACACACTCCTGGGCATGCAATGCCAGCTACTGAACTGATGATACCTGCAGCCGTGATTATCAGCCTTTCTCCTCTGCCTCTTTCATTACTCTTCTTTCACCCCTTGCCCCAAAGACGGACAGTCCTATTTGTGACGTAGTCGTGTAAAGTAGACTCGAAAGGTAATTTAAGGATATATTGGAGGGCAAGCCAGTTACACCCAATGCCTAGTGGTATCACCTCCAACTGTCAGTACCTGCTCTCTTACATTACCACGTTCCAGAACCTGTGGCCTCATGTTACCAGAATACAGGTAACCTATATGCCACAAGTGGGCCCCTTGGACACCTGGGTCCCAGTGGTAATGCACCTGCTGCATTAATGATAGCTACTTCTTGAGAAAGGGGAGTTTCTTCTGACATGTTAAAAAACGTAAGCCCCCATCTTGCCCTACCCATCATCCTAGGCCCAAACTAAGGTGTTCCCTCTGCTTCAATATTCTTCATCCTGGGGCTCTTGCTCCCAGGTGCAAAGCTACGCTGGCTCAGCAACGGTGAGTTGGGCCCTAGTGCAAGCAAGGAAGGATAGTTAAAAAAAAAATTTGCGTTTTGTCAGTCCTTCGTACACCTGGGTCCCAATGCCACTGCGCCTGCACCATCTGTCTCCTCTTCTCACTTCTGTGGGACATCCCTCCTGAATGTAATCCCTTTACTTTAGAAGAATCAGCTAACTCCTTTGCCAGAAACTTTGTTCATAGCACCATCCATTATTTCTTCCACTAAAACACCTAAAAACACACATAGATGTTTTCAGTGCTAAAAGTTTGGATATATTGTTCAAGCACCCACTTCTGAATATGTTATCATCCTACGCCCATTAAGATTTTTTTAAACATAAAACAGTTTTGGAAATGCTATGGCTGCTATCAGAGAGGCACACTGTGTGATCTTGAACATGTCGCTGCAGCACCTCGACTTTTTTCCCTGCAGACAGACTATATGAACACTTCCTTTAGATACAGAATCTGCCTCTCCCCTGTTGACCATTGATTAGACCAGTTAGGCAGCGCGCACCAACTAACTAATAGCCTCTCAGAGCTATGTGTAATGTAAGCCTCGCTTGAAGGATGAAAAGCGGAGCCAGCCCTGCAGGGATTCCTGCCTGAGATTTGAAGGATCTCCAGCGACACTTAACCCCCCAGCGCCAATATTTACACTCAAAAGGCCTGCTTTAGAAATCATCCAGGGGGAGCTAGTCCTGACTTTGACAACACTGGCAAGAGATTGTTTGAGACTTAAGTCCTGTGCATGAAAGGGTGTCTGACTACAGCCTTGTGGGCAGACATATAATTTATTGGCTACACAGCGTGTTCGCAGTGACTTGTTTTATTTTATTTACATGAAATCACAGCTGCTGTGCGTCTCTAGCAACTTAATGGATTTTTTAAAGCTGGTATTTACCTCTATGTTTCTTTATTTTGTATATTGCCATGCAAACTCCTGCACGTATGTAATGTTTCCCAATATTCATTTTCCCATAGTTTATGTTCCCAGGAGACTCACCCTCACACACTCTGCACCCTCACACACTCTGCACCCTCACACACTATGCACCCTAACACACTCTGCACCCTCACACACTCTGCACCCTCACACTCTGCACCCTCACACACTCTGCACCCTCACACACTCTGCACTCTCACACACTCTGCACTCTCACACACTCTGCACTCTCACACACTCTGCACTCTCACACACTCTGCACCCTCACACACTCTGCACCCTCACACACTCTGCACCCTCACACACACACTGCACCCTCACACACACACACTGCACCCTCACACACACACACTGCACCCTCACACACACACACTGCACCCTCACACACACACTGCACCCTTTTTATTTGTAATATCAATACATCTAAGTCACGTAAATACAACACATATTGCATTACAAATGCTATAGGTGTCACATTTGCGAAAGTTAAAACTTTTGGCATTGTAAATGACAAAGCTATTTTCGCTATTTTCAAAACCAACACATAAATAAAAAATGTGTCATTTACAATACCAATAGCTCAAACTTTCCTAATGCGAGACCTATTGCATTGCAAATGCTTGTTTATCTATGACAAGGTTTTTGTTTAAAAATGTGCTTTTTCCTTGCGTCTAGTTAAAAAAAAAAGAGGGCTTCTACTATAACTATTATGCTTATACGAATATATGACGTTACAACACATGCCTTTACCATGCATGCCTTTACAACGCGGTCAGTCCAACGACCACATTGTTACCACGCGTAAATTTACAACGCAAGTCATTACAACGACTTGCTGTAGGGGGCGCTGGAGTTTGAAATAGTATAATTTACTATTCCAACTCCAGTTTGTGCAACAGTAGGGAAGGTGTTGGATTTAAAATCCAACACCTAAAGACCCCTACAGCAAGTCATTGTAATGACTTGCGTTGTAATGGTATGCGTGGTAACAAAGCGGTCATTGTACTGACGGTTTTGTAGTGGCACTGTGTTGTACCGACAGTGTTGTAAACGCTGTTTTCCTGCTTATACTATTGATACATATATAGGAGAATACAACACTATTTCAGGAAAAGGTGAAGTAGGGGCTGATACCTTGAGGTAGGAGGTGTGTTTTAGTATTTTATACATGTTGAAATATTCATAGAAGCATTTAGTTATTCTGCACTTTGAAACTGGACCTGCTGCCTTTCACACCAAAACATTTATGTAGTCACCTAACTGCATGCATAGCCTCCTCTTTTTTTCTTCCTTGACTACAGCTTTTTGGTTATGGGTGGGGGGTTTTATGTGTTGCCAAATAGTACTTCTTTTGTGTGGTTTTGTTAGCTTGGAAAATTACAAGGCCAGTGGGTGGTGTTGGCATTTCATGGATTGCCACTAGAACCGCACTACAGCATTGCTTTGTTGCACTTGTCATTAAATGTGATATTTACTTAAGTACTGTAAGAGTTAAAAGGTTTGCATAATATCAAGCCACACCACAGCATGTTGTAATAAGAATGAGAGCAAAGCACACCTGGTAGAGCCAAAGAGGTTACAACAGGAATGGAAAAGCCGAAAACCTCTCCTGTATGGATAATCCTAAGGGAGCACTCAATCCCCAAGGCCTGACTGGTATTAGCACTACTGCAACAGGAGGTATTTGCTTTTACTCATTTAAAAAAAAACTAATGTTTAAACACAATGACGTATTCAAAATCAAGTTTGGCAGGGCTCCGTTTTAAAGACACCAGGAATTGTGGGCATTGCTGCGCCAAGAACTGCAACTGTGATTTGTAAATGAACACACCGTTGGATGCCTGAATGTGATTTAGTGCTTGTTAACTTTCAGGCTTGTTTATACATGAGGTAAAGAATGGCACGCTTAATGGAAACTCTTGTGGCAAAGAAATTGCCTCAGTCCCACATGTTAACAAAGGGGATGTGTAAAAGACAAAACACCGTTATGCTAGTCATTAGTGCGGGTGCAAATAAAAATGTTGATACAAATAATAATAAAAAATAGCGTGCAGTGAACTATGGTGGTTGTATAAACAAACTTCTTGGCACAGCCTAAGACGGGAATAATGTCCTAGGGAAATGTATTTGAAATAGCAACATGTAAAACATATGAAGGGGGTTATTTCACCGAGAACATCTTTGCTGTTACTTATCCTTTGCTTATACTTCATGCCGGACTTTCAAAATATCCTTCATTTTGTGTTGTACTTTACACTGCATTTTTAACTTTAATGTAAACAATACCAAGTTGAGAGAAAATGGAATTATTGACAAAGTAATACACCTTTTAGGTTATTGTGATTCTATATATGGTTTTAATGTTCAATGGTTAAAGCTTTTTTATCCAAAACATGGGGAGCAGCATTGCCAGGGGATGCTGTGTTCTTCTGGGGTGGCCATTAAATGTGGACTGGCTTTGTAGATTTGCCTTCTCTGAAAATCTTGGCTGACCATAGCCAATGCATAGAGACTTTTCGGAAACTATTGTATATTAGTCTGTGGTCTTCAGCTGCTGACAATTCCTGCAGATAAATGGTAGAGAGGCTGAAATGTCACCGGAGTCATTGGGCCATTAGAAAGGCTTCTCAGTTGAAAAGGCTTCTCAGTTGCAAATCACGACTTCTCAGTCGTGATTTGCCCTGTAGTCATGGAAGGGAGTCAAGGGATTATGCTGATTGGGCAGTGGGCGGTTAGTAGTGGAGTTCAGGCCCAGAAGATCAGCTGCAGGACTAGCCCAGGCTGAGAGAGACTGGAAGAGCCATGTGTCACTGGTGCCAGGTAGCAGTAATAGTAATAGTAATAGTAGTGGCCAGCAAACCAGTCAGTGGGTACCATCAACAGGATACATTGTGGCAGAAACAAGGATTGGCTAACGTGAAAGGCAATTATGGGTGCCACACTGACTCCCACTCATTCGCCCATCAGATCGGTACTACCACGAGCGGTACACCCAGCACCTATACGCAAGGAGCCAGTAATCACTCTTCCCATCAACAACATGTCTAGTTGACTGGTATAACAAACTGATTCCAGGTGGCAAAACAGCTTTTCATTGAATATCCATAAGCAGCAACCTAGCAGCTACTGTAACGTTGCCTCCAGTTATCCATGTAATAGAGATCGACTGAAGTCTGTAGAGCCCACAGTGAAGGTCCCTTTGAGGTTAGGGCCCAGTATAAATACTTCCTTCTGCACAGTATACATAATTTTAGTGTGCCACCTTATTTTGCAAGTGCAGAAATACACAGCCATTTGTGCTGGTAACTTTAATCCCAGTAGTTGAATCAATGTCCTTGAGCTTCAATTACAGCTGTTAATGAGATACTTTCAAAGTCAGAAAATATGGTATTATTTATGTATGGAAATGACATCAAATGTAATGCTACATAAGCCAAGTCTATGTGCACTTATATTGCCAAATAAAAGTCACAAAAAAGAATACCGGGTCCCTTTCCAAAATGTTTTACACAAATCATTGAAAATTTGACAGCATATTTACGAGCCGATTGTGCCATCGTTGTGTCACTTTTTGTGACACCACAACAGCGCAAACCACCACATCATATTTATGAGGCCACGCAACCCACTTTGCGTGGATTTGAATAGCCTTAATGAAATGGTGTAAAGCAAGGCAGAGCAAATCTCTGTGTTGCCTTACTCTGCGCTAGGGAGGCGCGCCAGTGGGTGTTTCCACGCAACACCCATGGATTTATACGTATCCCCAGATTTACAAGACCATGTAAACCTGGGGAGGCACCAAAACCTTATGCCTGCACAAGGGAGGTGCAACAAGGAGAAATATGTTTATTTTCCTCGTTGTTTTCTCTTTCTATGTGGGCTGCATTTTGCAGCACACATGGAAAGAGGGAAGAGCCTTCCAGGATTGTTTTTGTGTAGGAAGGTATCCCTTCCTGCACTAAAACAATCCTGCATGCAGTGCAGGTACCCTTGCCACATGGTACAATGGTGCCTGCGTTGGCGCTAGACTGCCGAAATGGCGGCAACACAGGGGGAAAGGACAGGCATGCACCATATGCCATAGTTACATCAATACCTGCCCTTTCACTTTGACAACGGGCAGCGCAGCAAGGGGACTTGCTGCACTGCCCTGCACAAAATCCCCATAAATATGCCCGTAGGAGCACATAAAGTCTAATTTGCCCTGTTTCACAGGATATGGGAATGTGGATATTTACTGACACAAACAACAGGCAAAACCGATTGCTGTATTTTCCACGGACATAAATTGGTGATGGGGTAGGATTAGGGGTTTCTCAGGAAATTGTAGGTAGCCTTAGGGAATTTCGGGAATACCTTCTAAGACTTCCCTTTCTAGTAGTTACAAACACAATCAATGGCTTTTACCACCATAATTACACACCTAAGTATATATACATATTTTTTTTTTAATGTGTCTGTGCAATTAAGGTGGAAAAGTGATCCTCCGCTTTCAGAGACTATAAGGGAAGGGATTTCTCACTAATAAAAATTGTTTACAAATGGAGGAAAAAAAATTGTAAAAAGGAAGGGTAGTGCATATTTTCCCTCACTCCAAGCCGACTGATTACCCACCTGCTGAAAAATTGCCGGATTAGGGATGGGGAGGCAGACAGTGACCTGAAAATATCAATATTGGATATTTCCAAACGTACTCCTTGGTATTTTGTGAATTCACCGCCACCCAAAAAAAAATGTATGCATTGTGAATTCTGTGATGCTACTCCTGGCCATGAGAGTCTGCACTAATTGACAACAGCACATTAGAGTCTAAATTCCCACAAGTAATGTCACAGTTGCCAATCACTGCAATACTTTTACCATTTGTGGTATATCACCTTGAAAAATATGTCCGTCTCCAAAGGACCCCCAGAGAATTCATGTTAAAAACGAATGAGCCAATGCGTTACCCACTACTTCGGAATGGAATCCTCGCCCAACAACGACCAAGGACCACCACTGGCTTCCTATCCATAACGAGAATTGATACCCACCCCCAGGAACAGAGGAGGCCAGCTCTTACCAATTCTCCCCATGCTTGTTAGGATTATAGTGTAGGGCAATGCAGAAGACCCCTCCCTTTTCCTCCATTTCGCCCATAAACTAAGAACAAGGCATTATCTCCCTGTATTCTACAGCGTCTGAATCCATGGTCACTGATGAGTACGGGAAACTTCCTTTACATCACGGTGATTACATCGCGATGCATTTAGAACGCCGCCATTACAACGCAAGTCGTTACATCAACTTCAGCTGGATGGCACTATAACCTAAGGAATATTAAGATTTACTATTCCAACACCTTCCCTACTGTATGTAGACTGGTGTTGAAATAGTAAATCTTACTATTCCTAAGTCCAGCACCCTCCAGTGCAAGTCGTTGTAACAACTTGCGTTGTAAAAACTTTTATGTTACATACCGCGATAATTTTGATTGCGTTGTAACATCACATATTCATGAGTACTGGAGGTCCGAACCTCACCCTTCCCAGGGGCACATACCTAGCTCTCTTCCTTACACCACCCTCTTAGATATAGGGCTCTCTTCAGGATCACTCATCGATACTGATAAACACCCCCACATACAACACCTAGACCCTTACCCCTGAGGATTGTTCCCCCCCAGCCCGACCCCCCCATACGAGCAAGAACATCACTTTGTATTTCCTCATCTTCTATATTATTGTATGCCCTCATTGACAGTTGATCAATATCGACATTGTTGTATCGATTCTTTATGCTCAACTCCATCTGTCTGCCACAAATGCAGTTTAAGGGGCTATGCGGTGTTTAGTTTCCTTCCCCTGTGGATGAGATGTAATAGGTATGGTGGTGCTTGCTTATTTATTTTTTGTGCCTTGACCATTGGTCACACAGTGACCTGTGAATTAAATATTGTTTATTTTGTCATGAACATATCTACCTATTTTTCAGAAATGAACGAGCGCGTTGGATTACTGCGCTGGGGCAGAGCAGTGACCGGAAGGACACAGATAGAACAAGTAAGGGACACAGAAATGATTGCATGTGTTTCCGGTAGTTAACACACTGCGTGCTAACACGTAAAAAACTGAATTTTAAAGATAGCTTTACTAAACTGCGCCTTAAAACTGATGAGTGTTTTCCGTTAAATGTGTTATTTTTTATATCTGCAGTTCTGTGTGTGCAATTAAGAGGTAGGGTCGTGTGTCGGTGTCTAGTATTTATTAAGCGAATAAAAACAAGAGTAAGAAACTTAATTTTAAGGGTCGTTAACAAGAGCATGAGACTGCAGGATGGCTGGTGTTTTTTACTATTTGTCATTATTTCCATTTATATTTTGTTCGGGTATGCACATAATATAGCCTTATAGCCCCCTTCTGAGGCTATACCGCTTGTAAAATGCCCTGAATCTAAGTTTTAGGTCGAAGCCCCAGAAGAGGGCCTATAACAAGGGAGAGGGCCTTTAACAACCGGGTTTGCCCGAGGCAGAAAGGCTTTAAGGCTATTAGAACATTCCACCCATTAAGGGTAAGAATGTCCTAAATTGAAAAGTGAGACAAATGTCGACAAACATTGGAATGTTGGAGCCCTTTGCTTATACTAGCCATTAAGCCCGGAGCCACTACATTGTTTTCAGTGGAGCTCTCAACATTCCAATGTACTAATTTACAAAATATTTTTAGAACTCAGATAACTATTGTTAAAGACTCACCTTAGATAATTAAATGCTCTTATATAAAATCCCCCCATAAAATCATAATCCTAAGTACGAATGAAGAACATTTCTCAGGAACCTACAATAAAACTCTAGAGCCCCAACTGATTGCCATCCCGGTTGCTGAGACCTCTGCATGTATTTCACTCATCACCTTTATGGTTCCCTCAGTGCGATACTCTAAATGTGATGGGTATGTTCAGATGTCAGTACATGGCTTCAGGGCCGGACTGGGACCCCCGGTAACAAAATCGGCCCCCAGGGGCCAAAAACCAGCCTCCACCCTAGCGGCCTACCGGGGAAACGCCCGGTGCCCGCTATGGCCAGTCCGGCCCTGCATGGCTTGCTGCGCTATGGGACTTAAACTGTGTCTCTATAATGAGGTCAAATTAGCATAAAACTGGTCTGGATTAATTCTGTTTCACTTTGGAGGAGACGTGGCCTGGCAGTTAAGATTTGGGCCATTTCTATTGGAACAGAACTAACTTTGATTTGCATATGGCTGGTCTCTAAAGTGGCATTATGGGTAAAATATAATAGACTGGGATGCGTCTCAGATGAATTGTCAGTGCCTGAGACTTCTACAGTCATTCCACCATCACCTTTTGCTTTTCATTCATACAATCTCTGACTTATAACAGAAAAAATAGTTGAGGTGCAAACTGCAATTCTCCCATTATGGTTGCTCTTCATTGACGATCATAGGCCTGTGACTTCTAAATATGTGCTACATCATCTATAGAGTGCGGGATAAACATGCGTTGTCCGGGCATTGCTCGGACTACATATGGCCCCGTAAATCCTCAGTAGCAAAAAGATCCTTCTACTGTAAAATGCTGTGCACTTCCTTTCATATTATCACAAGGTGCTCGTCTGTAAAATCAAGTAACAATGCTCAAAGTGAAAAACAACTGGGTAATGGAAGCTAATTTGTATTGGCTCAAAATGTGAGGTTTTTTTTTCAGGCATTCATTCAAGGCACTGGACAATTACCTCAAAAAGGCTAGATGTATTTTCTAAAGTATTTGATGGACAAGGCTCTCTAGCTGTGTTAGGTGGGGATGACACCTGACTGGCTAGCAGGGGGTTGTCATGCTGATCAATGTCTTGGTAAGACTCAATTGTTTGGCATGTAGCAGCAAATCCAGGCGGGAGTTGAGGCAACCTCCTGATGGTATAATATCAATGAACTGGTTCTGTGTCCGCATCTGGTCACTTTCAGAGTTCTGAAGTTTTCCAAATTTGGGGCTGGTGCTGAGGATATACACTAAGAATGTGGCATTCTTGAATTGTCACTCAGTTCAATTGTATTAACACTTTAGGGTGTCTTAGCCTTTTTGTGACAGAATAAAAGCAATATAACAATAAACACAATAAGCACATATTCTGTTCATAAGGAGGGAGATGGGGATACAAAAGTTAATAAAAAGGATACTACCCAACAATACTCCCACGCTCTAAACACCCATGTACAGAAGCAAGGGAAAGGGGGAAAGAAGTGGGTAACCAAACTCCAGAATTTGACCCAGTAAAATGTTTTTTGCTTGTTAAACAACCAAAACAATGTACATGGAGAAACAAAACATTTTGAAGGTTGGGGAACAAGCCAATAATAGGGCTTAAACGTGTAGGATACATCATCCATATCCCTAATAATAAGTATTCTTCTCGTGTAAGATATAATAGACAAGCAAAAAAGGGAGCATTGAAGCAGGACATTATCTTCATCATTTTTGGGGCTGATTATGTTAAGACTGGTCTGAAATGGGTCCAGCAATAATTCCCAACATGGAAGATGTGCTGCCCATTTCTCTGGAGTACCAACACACATTTAAATCTAACCACTCTCTCTCAAAAGAAGGGTGGAAATGGAGAAAGCGCATACATTGACTAAAGTCAGCGTGCAGAATCCATGCTACATACATTGGTACCAAGCAAATTCTGGGAAAAATGTATGGAGAAACCTGAGCCAGCCTATGCATATGAAGTTGAAAATGCACGACGTTACACATGTATTGAAAGGATTTGGATGCCATACTTTGTAGAAAAATGACAAAATCAAGAAGTGGAGCTACTTTCGAACATGCAGCAGCTGCCAATGTCACGAGCCAAAGGAATTTCTGTCCAGTACTTTATGCCTACTGGCTCAGAGCTTCTAAGAACGGCCAACAGGGTCCTCACAGACATGGCTGGCTCGGGCTGTCTTCTGCACTTTAAGGTGGCAAAGGAACTGGGATCAAGGAAATGGTGGAATATGGCAAAAGAACTCCACACTTAATCAACTCTTCTGTTTTCATTATGATTTTATGTGATTTCATAGAAAAAGCTAATTCATAGAATACCAATTCTGAGAAACCATCTCCCTTTAACTGTTTTATTGAAATTTTCAAGATGATAGGCATTTACAATTTAAAGAAATCCAATTAATATAAATTTTTTCGAAATTGCCTTTTCCGTTTTTTTTCTCCAAAGGTATAAGTAACATTAGTATTGAAAATCAGTTCTCGGAAAAGGGTTTCTATTATTGTTTGTGTTATAAATTTACATACTACAGCCTATTATTCTTGGCTGGTGTGCATATTGGCAGTGTACTTCCACTTCCTTGATGTATCTATACTTGTTGTAGCTGCTTCTACACAATGTATAGCACTACTTAACTTCTCATTCACCTTAAGCATGTGGAGTGCATTGTTCTTAATTTAACGTTTTTTTGGCTCATACATCCCGCCTATGCTTTCACCATGTTCTCTTAAAGTTTATCATCCAATATCTCATGTCATTCTGTTTTAGCTTTCTGAAATTCACAAAAAAATTCAATGGGATGGGATTGCTATGCTTCTGTTGGATCTCTTGTCATCAAGAGCTTACACGCTTATGACATATAAAAAAACAGTCATTCATTTATAGAAGCACTAATATGAAACAATGTGAAGAAAATAAACACAAACATATCAAATATACAGGGACCTATTACTATGGACAGTGCTTGAGTGTATTTTTGCTAATGAGTAAAATTTAGTGTACCTTCTTTCCAAAGGCTTAACACAAGTGGAGATCATTAGAAGCTACACTGCAAAGCAGTCCGATGAACTGTCCCTCCAAGCTGCTGACGTTGTTCTGGTTTATCAGAAAGTTAACGATGGTAAGAGAATTCTTTTTTTATACGTGTGTGCATTCTTATTAAGGCAAAACAACTTCATAGCCTGCATCTCTAAAACAGGAGCATCCACAGGACTTAGGTGACTCACTGGACCCTCCAGTTCAACTTTTCTAACCAAGGCTCTCTGATTTAGGGTCAGGTTTTATCTCTGTAACCAACAGGGCTACAGGGGTGGTGCTAAAATGGTCTAGGAATCATGGCGATGGCCCCAAACAGGATAATATGATGAGACCTTTGTTGAAGAACAATGTGTCCCTCCTGGCAGGAAATAGTTTGATATATTTATTTTGAAGGTTTTATAGAGCGCGAACAAGATCCTTGCGGATATCAAATCGCTTTACAATGATAAAGCTGATTATACATAAAGAATAACATGACACATTATAAATGCAGTAATTTAGGGGAATGAACAAGTATGGGATAAATATAAGCATACACACGAAAAGTCGTAGAGTACCGAAGCATGGGATCATAGTACAAAAACACAGAAAAGTCGCCAAAGAACAAAACAGGCGCTTCTTGGTTGGAAAAGGTTCAGGGCGGGGTAGAGTGGTATAGTCTCCAATAATGAAAGCAATGGTATGAAATTGAACAGTGATGGTTCATGCTCCTCACACTCACAGCCCTATCCTGGAACTGTTGCTCCTGGTCATAAACCTTACTGCTGAAGACATCCTTGGGTGGGTTCAGGACACCTAGGCTGCAAGATTCTTGTGACTCCTGGACCCCTTAGGGCAGAATCCTGTTACAGGCAAAAAAATCATTTTGTAGTATTATAGAAGAGTTTCTACTTAAGGTCCAGGTGAAATATTTGGGAGTGGCCCAGGGGTGCTGCATTTATCCTACTTTTGGGGCCATCTTTTTTTAAATTGGTGCCTCACTGGAAAAAGGGCAGGAATTAGCCATATTTAGTGCCTGTGTTGAATGCAGGATTGTTTTGTGTAGGAAGGGTACCTTCTTTAAAAAAAACAATCCCAAGAGGCTTATTCCTCTATCTGTGTGTTCTGCAGGATGCACCACACACACAGGAAAATACGAGGAGAAATAAACATATTTCTCCTTGTTGCACCTCCCTTGCGGAGGCGTAAGGTTTTGGTGCATCCCTAGGTTTACATAGTCTTGTAAATTTGGGAATGCGTCAAAGTCCATGGATGTTCTGTGGGAAAACCCATGCAACACCCATGGAAATGCCACCCTGGCGCAGAGTAGGGCAACGCAACCTTAAAAAAACTTTTTCTCAATGCAGTTCTGCAATTTGGACATAAATGACAAAAAAAAAAGACTATGCAAGAATTATACGCTTGACTACAGACTTCTCTGCAAAATCTGGCAAGGATCCTCTAAAATGTTTTTAGTCGAGCCACCTCACATATAAGAAAAGGCCTCTGGACAAGATGACTATAAAGCAGCAATGTCCCTATAGTAGAGTGAATACACAGAACCGCATGGTCATCCCCTGTAAAAGTGTAGTGCACCTCAAAAAGTCTGCAATGACTGGATTGAGATACCGCGTTTTTCCACCCATCCCATTTTCATTTGAACTGAATCCGTTTCTTTAACATGAGGATAGCGGTTGTTCCAGCTTATATTTTTTCTACGTGGGGATTTAATCGATCGGAAGGTGACTACCCCGAAGCTTGATATCCCCACAGTCCTGCACTAAATGGATGATTCTAGAAGTATTAATGAAAAATAAAATACTTCGGTCAAATATTTTAATGTGACATTGAGAAAAAACTGTCCTGATGAAGGTGTTGTAAAGCCAAAAAACGAAACGCTGCGTCGACAACTATTCTCTTTGAAAAATCATTTTCTGGAAACTACTTTACAACGGATGTCTTTTTATGATATTGATTTGTGTAGTGAAATGTGTGACAACTGTTCTTGTTGAACCATCATTTTTCGGAAATCCTTTTTAACATGGATGTGTTTTTATGTTATTGATTTGTGCAGATAATTATGTAATAAATGATGTATTTTTATAATTGATTCTGAACTTCCAGATTTTTTTTGACATTGTGGCACTGTTTTTCACGTTTGAGCTCTGACAACCTTTACATTACGACCAACCGTCCGTAAATTTCACGGACAGTCCGTAAATTGGACCTCACGTCCGTTGTCCGTGAGGATCCCTTTTACGGACGCCTTTTGTCCGTAATTCTGGGCCCTGCAGGGAACAGCACTGTTCCCTGCCAGAGGCCTCAACTCCCTAATGGGGCCGCCACAACCTCCTCCTCAGAGCACAAGAGCAGCCCCACCCGCCCATTGTCATTCTGTCTGCGGGCTGATTGCCACATCCAGAATGACAATGGGCCAGTTTGGGCTGCAAAGCATGTGGTGGCCGGCCTCCTACAACCTCTGTCCACGGCAGGCATTCTGTCAGACAGAAGACTACCTGAGGGGGGTGGGGGTGGAGTTGTTTATTTGTTTCTTGGTTTCTTGGCGTTTGCAGAAGCATTTTGTTTTCACGTAGGAGGCCTCACAGGCTGCCAGCTCGAGGCAAATCGGAGAGTTAGTTTGGATTGTGTTGTAGGCAGGAGCTCTCCACTTCAATGTTATTTTACACAGAAGACAATGTAACTAGATGAGGCTTGCAGTGACATGACTGAATTTAATTGAAAATGGGTTAGTGAAGTATTTAGCAGTTTTGAGTGGGAGGAGTTTGGATTGGGTGTTGCCCAATAGAATGCCCCCTTAATGATCTAAATGCACATGTTGCTGAATAAACGTGTAATCATTATAGGCATCTGTCAGAGTAAAGCTTTGTTTGTCCAGTCTCTAAAAGGGGAGTCGGGGGCTTTCTGGTGCACTGTGTGCATGGTTGCACGTGCCAAAGGATACGTTTATTTAATTCCACTGGGGTCAAAGGCTATTAGGGTGACAGTATTGCCATTTTAGAACGGATGCATTTTCAATATTAAAGGAAGCCATGATTGCTGTTTTTTTATTTGATGAAACTAACAACCATTAACAAAGCCAATAGTTCTGGCTTGTTGCAGGTGTAACGTTACTTGTTGTGTTATTTGGATACAATGACAGAAGACGCAAAATACCAGTCAGGCGGTACACTATACTAAGCACAGATTTTTACCTTAGGTGTTTAAAGCCGCACCCTTAATTACATCAAACATCCACTTTGAAGAAACCCCCCAGTTTTTTCATCCCACTTAAAGCCCTGGAAACAACACTATGTCACAGTCACCTCATGACCTGACGCTGTGTATCATGCATGACTCATGACTCAGATTGCCTATGTGCAAGGGCATAGTGAACCCTTCCCCACCCCACCCCTTGCTTTAGGAACTAGAGCAAGGGTGATGTTCTTGCTGGGCCTCTTCTGTCTGCAATTCTGCAGACAAAGGCTCAGCTCATAATTAAAATGAAAAAGTGGGTGAGTAAGCGAAGAGATGGGTGGATGGCTGGATAGATTAGTGAAAGGGTGAATGGATGAATGTGAGGGTGAATGGATGGATAATGAGAGAAAGGATGGATGGATGGACGAGTGAGTCAGTGGAAGGATGGATAACACAAAATGTAAAAAGATAGATGCTTGGGTGGAAGGGTAGAAGGATGGGTAAAAGGGTGGGTGGATGAGTAAAAGGCTGGAGGTAAGAGTTAAAGGGTGGTTGATAGGCGAGTGAATGGTCGGATGTATGTGTAAAATTATGGATTGATGAATTGATAAGTGAAAGGGTGAATGGATGGACCCATGAGTGAAAGGTTGGATGTAAGGATGGATGAGTGAGTGAAAGGGAGGGTAAATTGACAAAAGGATGGATAGATGAGTGAAGGAGTGAAAGGGTGGATGGATGACTGATAGGATCAATGGATGGATTCATGAGTGGATGAGTAGATGGATGGGTGGAAGGAAGGATGGCTAAGTGCAAGGGTCGATGGAGAGAGAAAGGGAGGATGGATGGATGACAAGGGTGAACGGGTGGAAGTATGAGTGACTGTGGATGGATGAGTAAGTGAACGGATGGCTGGATGGATGAAAGGCTAAAAGGCTGGATGGATGAGTGAATGGATGGATGGGTGGAAGAGTGGATGGATGAGTGTACCGGTGGATAGGGTGAAAGGGTGGATGGATAGATAATGAATGGATGAGTGAAATGATGGATGGATGAGTGAAATTAAATGAAATGAGTTTGCAAATGGTTGAATATGTTTGGCTATGGATGGGTTGAATTATATACTATTGCGTGAACTCCTCTGATGTGTCTGTAAAACGTACCTGTTGTCCCAAAGTTTTGTCCTGAATTTTGACCTCCTGTCCTGAATTTTTGTCCTGAATTTCGACCCTTTGTCCTGAATTTTTACACTCGCTGTCCTGAATTTGGACTCATGCCAGTTGGTCACCCTACCTCCTCATACGGTTCTGTGTATTCACTCTACTGTAGGGATATTGCTGCTTTATTGTACTCTCCCCCTGTCCCGTATTGGATAGTAAGGGGTCCTCCTTTGTTTCTCTGGAAGATGCCCACTGAAGCCTGAGCGCTCCAGGACCCACGTCTTGCCCTCTGTTATAGTCGTACCGCATACCTCTGCTTTCGTGGAGTGCTGATACAGCAGTTGTTTCGTCTTACATACTTCTGAATTGTTAAGCTGTTCCATCCATAGTCCCTTCGCTCTGCCCACTTTGAGTTCAGCTCAGTACCATCAAAACAACCGCCTTCTCCCCTCACCTCCGCCCCTGGAATGGCATGTGTTTTTTGGCTTGAATTTAAGCAAACGCCGAGGAAACGTAACAGCTGTTTCTGTTTTGTCGCGCAGGTTGGTATGAAGGCGAGCGGCTGCGGGACGGGGAAAGAGGCTGGTTTCCTATGGAGTGCGCCAAAGAAATAACCTGCCGAGCCACCATAGAAAAGAACATGGAGCGCATGGGAAGGCTGCTTGGCCTGGAAACAAACGTGTAAACTTTCAAAAGCCTTGCTCCCCGCTGCCATTTTATTCACTGGGAAAATTTGCACTACAGTAGCTGCTCTGTGACTGGTTGGAGGGAGGGGAGACTGGGGCCGCGGATGGAAAAAAAAAAGTCCCACCGCCAGCCACATTCTTCGCGCACGTTCTCTAAAACACCCTAAAAGGAGCTTGTGGGCACCGAGCTGCTGCGGAATTTAATGTCCTTGGATATTGAAAGAACGAGCACCTCCTCGTGTTAATTCTGTGTGTGCTGCCATTTCTTCCAGTCGATTTTTTCATTAATCTTTGCAAGAGAACCTAAAATGCAATAAACACCGGGGCAAGTTAATATTTAAAGCCCGCATGTGCACAAATCGTGAATAGACCGCGCGTGCTTTGCATACAAATGAACTCGATGCAACAATACTGTTGACAAGAAGTTATTAACGAACGGTCTTTCAATGGTTTGATCCAGCTGGCAGTCCAAAAGAAGGAGAAACCATGACGACAGGCAAACAAAAGATCTTCGCTTGATTATGTACAGTCATTTTGTGGTTCAGCATGACAAAGCACTTTTGCTGCTCATATGATAGCAATACATTGTTTTCTTAGTTTCACAATTCTATTTGAAATCCATGTAAGATGGAACACAGACATGAAATTAATAGGTTTTCATGGTATGTCGATAGTGTATCAGTTTACATTAACCTTACAAACAGGGACAGAAGCACTGCAGTTGTATATTAACAGGAAAATGTGTGCTTGTCTGGCATTCTAGGAAGCCTGGCACTTTTTAGTAGGATTTAAATTGACGTCCTTCTCATTCCAGCATGTTTCTACGTGCTTCTATTTTGTACATATGTGTACCATAGATTTCGTTTTATGAAGCAACGTTGTACAGGGAAATAAAGGAACACAGATTTTACAGTGCATCAAAAATAAAAATCTTTTATAAGAAACATTTTTGTTCCAAGGAATGTGCCAGAAATCTAATGCATTGCACTGACGTAACTTTATGCATTTGGATTTTGTAGATTTTAATCTTGTAGCAACTTTTTTTTTTATTTGAACTGTAGGAAACACTTTGCTCTTTTGGTACCTTGTCGTCGATTTGTAAAGGGACTGTTGAAATTCATGTGGTTCATGCTGTTTACATTGTTTTTTTGTGGAAGTTATTTCTGTATTACGTTCTCGGCGTATACGGCTCATGTGTGCGAGCAACGTGTTGTGCTATTTCCTGTAAACATTAGTCTGTGAGTGCAGTTAGTGATGACGTTGAGCAACTAAGTGAATTTGAAATGAATGCTGCATACAAAAACTTTATTGTTTGATTAACTTGCTGCCATCATGCAAGTTTTGTCCAAGTTTTTCACGCTACATGCTTTATAAGTAAGAACTGTGGTTTGAAAATACATTGGAATCAATTCTCATTTATACATTTATCAGCTTTAGGGTCTCCATTTATGCAATGATGGTCGTGTCCCTCAGTGAAGAGGAAGGGATAATATGTTGTACTGTGCCTAGTAGAAGATCTATTGAGAATGTAAATAACACTGAGGTCCAATAGTCACAGAATACTTTCATTGTCATGGTAATCTTTGATGCTCTGGGTCTATCTATCCTATTTTCAAAGCCATCTTATTAACTCATGGAAACAGACTAATTAGGGCTGGATTTACTGACATTTTCATAAAAGAGCACATAACGAAAAAAACTACTGTGTTGCATGAAGAATAGAACACTGCACAGTCCCACTTTCACAAAGAGCCACTTAGGAGTGATGTCATCAGCTGCAGTCATGCCAAAAGGCTGTTGCACATGTAACGCTGTGGTGTAAAGCTGAGCCAGAAATGTTTAGCATAGGATTTGTACTCCAGGTACACACTCCAGTACAAATTCCTACACAAAGGCAACTGCACAAGAATCAACTGCATAAGATGGGTTGTTAAAGCACATCTTATGTGTACATATATTACACAGTATACCGATTGGTCCCTTGCTTGTGTCTCGTTTCGCCTTGTGTAAGGTCTAACACAAAGCCAAAGTAGGCTATTTTTTTTTTTTGATGAACGATTTAGGACCCGATTACGATTGCGGTGAATCCGCATCCTCCGGGCCGGCGGAAGCCACCGCTGGCCTGGAGGATGCGGATTCACCGCTGCGGTGAGAGAAATGACCCCCCGCCAGATTAGGGTGGCGGGGGGTCATCTGCAGACGGCAAGACCGTCCGCCGCTTTTCCGCCGCAAGACCGCGGCGGAAAAGCTCTAATATGGTGGCAATGCCGCCACGAAAAGGCATACGGTCTTTTCTGGGGCCCGTTACGGGCCCCCAGGGTGAAGGGGGGGGGGGGGTGCACATGGGGGGTGCCTGCCGCTTTGTGCATGCAAATGCACTGCTTGCATTTTTAACATTGCGGCGGGTGCTGCTTCAAGCAGCACCCGCCGCAGTGTTAAACATACAGAATGTGACCGCCAGGGTGGCAGTCACATCCTAATTTGCACGGAGGGACCGCCGCTGCCCCTGCGGACGGTCCCTCCACCTCTGGGGTGGCTGACGGACGCAGGTCCGTCCGCCATCCTAATAGGGCCCTAAATTGGATTTTAACAGCCACAATGTTGCAAACGGGAAACAAGGCACGCATTTAGCATATAATATCACATGTACAGGTTGCAACCATGCGAGCCAGGTCATATACATGAGTGAATCAATAGGTCTCCCAGACGCAGCAGTTTGAATACAATAAATCAGTAGTGCAGCCACTTCCCTACACTGCCATCCTTTTGAGGACAGCCCCTCTCCTCAGATACCACCCTCTCCTCTCTGGGCACACAAGTCTTCTCCGCGGAGCCACATTGCAATGGTGGGGGGGCTGAGGGATTCAGCCACTTTGCCGCTATGTCACGCTTTGCAACTAGAAGGGCCGTACCTAGGAAGAGCTTCTCGGTCCTGGTGCCTCCCTTCTGCCCTCTGCTATTCCCAGAAGGATCAAGTTGGGGGGGGGGGGGGAATCGCCCACCCCAGCACCTCCGCCAGGTCTCTTGTTACTGCAGTCCAGTATGCTTGTATTGTCACACAGGACCACACCATGTGGAATAAGTCTTCAGATGTAAGTGCACACCGGGGCAGGTGGAATCGGGCTGTATACCAGCCCTGTGCAGGCGCGAGGGGAGGAGGTATGCTGCGTGGAGGTAATATGTTTGTATTAGTTGTAATTTGGAGGAGATTGTTAGCTAGTGGGGAGCCATCAGGGCATCACGCCAGTCTTCTTCTAGTGAGCGCACTCAACCCTTTCATTGGGTCAGGAGGTGGTGGAGTGAACCTGGGGAGTTTATTATAGGGGTGCAGTAAATTTGTGAGACTCCTCCGCATTCCAGGTTACCCATTACGATTTTGGCCTCTAGTGGGTTAAAATCTGGGAGGGGCTCTGTGTCTTGCATATGGTTATAAAGAGCGTGCCTAACCTGGAGATACCTGCAGAATTGTGTGTGAGGGCAAATGACTTGTGTAGATTTGCAAATGAGCGTATGTGTTTTCCTGACCACATGTCTCCTAATTGGGAGATCCCAATGCTATCCCATGTTTTGAAGCCAGTGAGTGTTGCCACCTCCTTCAGCCAGGTGTTGTGCCATAGAGGGGTTTGTTGTGTGAGTTTACCATCCCATTGCACATGCCGCAGAGCGGCACGCCAAGTTAGAAATACTACTCGTGTGACCATGGGCAACTGAGAGGGGACTGGGGAGCCTTATATCAGTGCCTGAAGAGTAGGGAAACCGAGCCAGGAGAGTTCTAGTTTATAGGCTAAGTCTGACCACCCCCACTTTGCCACCTAAACAGGTCAACTTTTACTTTCTGGAGCAGTGGTTGTAGGCTCAGAACCCAGGTGAGCTCTGGGTGCAGCGCCACCCACATGCCCAAGTATTTGAAGCTCAGTCAGCGGAGAGGGATGGATGATTGCCAGTTAAAGCAGTCTCTCGAGGGGGCCAGGGGAATCAGCATCGATTTGAGGAGTTCATTTTCAGGCCTGAGGCTTGTCCAAAGGGTGCAGGAAGGTGGAGGCCCAGGGGACCACTCCTCGCTGGGTCACCAAATACAGGAGGATGTCATCGGCATATAGGGTGATGCGATCCTCATGGTTGATGGCCCACAACCACACCTTATAAAGCGGGTCCCCACTAATGAGCTGGGTTAGGGGCTCCATTACTAAGGCGAAGAGGAGAGGGGACAAGGGGCAACCCTGTCTCGTGCCTCGCCTAATGGGGAAGGAGTCTGATAGGACTCCGTTCACGCACACCGGGTCGCGGTATAGGAGTACAGAACACCAACCATGCCCCGAAAACATGTACAGAGGCTGGCACAGGAGCCCCTGTTGGAGGTAGTCCCAGTCCACTGTATCAAAGGCCTTCTCATAATCGATGAGGAGTATCGCTAAGTCCTGCGGTAAGGAGTGTTGGTGAGTTAGGGCCACGTGGAGCCGTCAAATGCAGTGTTGTGTGCTTCTTTGAGACATGAAGCTGCACTGGTCTGGGTGGATGAGCATCGGCAGTACCCTTTTAAGTCTGTTGACCAGTACGGTGTTGAACATTTTTATTTCGCAGTTGAGTAATGAAATGGGGCAGTAGTGGGCACAGGAAGCGGATGGGGGTTGCATCTTGGGGATCACTACTATAGTGGCGGAGTCCAAGTCCTCTGGGAAGGAGGCCAAGCAAGATGCCTCTTCAAACAGAGCGAAAAGGTGAGGGAGAAGTAAGTCTCGGTTTTTCATCAGGTAGTCTAGGGGAACCCATCTGGGCCGAGATTTTTCCCAGGGCTGAGTCCTGAGAGAGTGTCCCCAACCTCTTCAACTGTAATAGGGTCATCAGCAGTTGGGAGTCTTCCCCGGAGAGGGATGGGAGATCTATCAAGACCAGGAAGAGACTGCTTACCGTCAGGTACTGGTCCCTTGGTACGGAGTATAATTTCTTATAATAGAGGGCAAAGGCCTGGGCAATGGCTGGCAGGGCACGTTGCATATAGCCTGCTTCATCCATAATCTCTGGGACTATTCTATTGACTTGCTTGTGTGAGGCAAGCCAGTACAGCATTTTCCCCATTTGTGTCTCCCCTGCCTTAAATGTTGGCTGTCGTTGTGCGCCAGAGGAGTTTGGCCTCTTCTAGGTAGTGTAAGGGTATGTCTTCCTGGAAAAGATGCAGTTGGTGGAAAATTGTTTCCTGTGGGTCGGAGAGGAGATGCTGTTCCAGGCGCGAGGCCTGGGTGTCTAGTTGAGTGCTGAGGGAGAGGCGCTCAAGTTCCTGCAACCTGACCAAGTGTTTCGCGAATC
The DNA here is from genome assembly GCF_964261635.1 of Lissotriton helveticus. Lineage (NCBI taxonomy): Eukaryota > Metazoa > Chordata > Amphibia > Caudata > Salamandridae > Lissotriton > Lissotriton helveticus. Next base: position 230,131,985 of record NC_136072.1, on the reverse strand, counting down.
CATGGAGGGTGACTTTGCTGGCGGACCAGAGCATGTTCACTCAGGCCACCGTTCAAGAGTTATTAAGGAAGTAGGATTGGAGCTCATTTCTCAGTGCTTGGACGAAGGTTTTGTCTTTGAGGTACCATGCATTGATGCACCACATGGTTCTCAGTGCTGAAGGAGAGTGCCCTAGGTGGAGGAGTAGGGGAGAGTAGTCTGAGACCCGTTTAGGTAGTATGTCAATGTGGTTCAGCGACTAGCAACTCAGAGCCCGTAGGAGAATCAGGTGTGTGGTGGGAGGCTGAAGTGTGTGTGAATTGGCAGAGCCTCAGATGCCAGGACTGGCAAGCGTCACAGAGGCCCCATGAGGAAGTCCAGTCCATGAGAGGTCTGGCCCCAGGGCCCCTGGAGGCTGTGATGCCAGTGCAATCAAGGGCCGGTGCAAGGACTGCTTTAAAATCACCTCCCAACATGATAAGACCCTGTGGCAGGCGGGCGAGAAGTGGTGAGAGGTCTGCAAGGCAGCCAGACAGGGTGGCAGGGGAATGTAGCTGGACAGCAGTACTATCATTCGTCCCTCCAGGGTGCCTTCAATGCAATAAAACGTTCCTGGTAATCGCAAGAGACTCAGGGGACCACAAGGGGAAAGTAACAGTGCAGAAGGATGGCGGCCACCCCTTGTCCCTGTGAGTACCCTGCGTGAAAGACCCTGTCATAGTCTTTGCAGGACAGGAAAGGACAGCATTCACCCTGAAGGTGGGTTTCCTGCAGGAGCAGAATCTCCAGCAAATGGGGATGGGCAAATGCAAAGACTGCCGAGCGCTTGATCCGGTCTAACAGACCATTAACTTTCCATGATAGTACCTTGAAGGTCAATGGGTGAGATCAAGTGTGCTCATGGGGCGAATTGCACGCCCAGGGAGGGGCCTCAAAGGGGGCAGGTGTGGCAATGAAGCAGTCTTCTGGGAGACTGAAATTAGATAGGGCTGCGGGGTCATGGACCCAAAATAAACTATTGAGTGTACCGGTACCTAGAGAGAAGGTAAGGGCATAAACAATCAACAAATACTTGTAACGAAGACCCAACCCCCTAACTCCTACCCCTCCCCATACTTCTACCCTAGAAGCATCTTTCACCCAAGGAAATCAAAACAGTGAAGTCAACATTGAGTATTACATTATTGAGTCTTCAACAGGGTTTGGGGTGAACCAATTTATAAACAGGATGTATCAACACCAGCTGCCACTGAAAGGCCAATATTAGTTCAGGTTGAGATGGCTGAGCATGGGACCAACTTTGCTCCAATGTGCGCAGGGGAACCACGGTGACATCTTCAGGTGCCAAGTTCCAAGCAAGGTAGGTCATTTTAGTGGCTTTTTTGTCTAAACATTTGTGTGTGTACAGTATCCTGACCACCCCCATGCATACATTACCAGGGGGACAACCCTTTATGGCACAAAGTGGATTTATTGCTGTGTGGGGGTCAGTTATTTGTTTTATTTATTTCATTTCTAAAGCGCGCTATCACCTAAAAGGCATCCTGGCGCTGGCAGACTCATATCAGAGGGGGGCCAAACTGATGACAAGCTAGAGCTTGTGCCAGAAAGTAGAACAAGCAAACACATCATAAACCTGGACATAAGTTCTTCCTTAAAGTACAATAAGCAAAAGCTTTTTGACGTTTATGCCTGTTTGATGCTGCCAAATCCATGCACATTCGGCGTGTTCAGATAAACCACTGACTAGGCAGGGCACAGTAAGGTTCTACTCCGGATAAAAGACAGATTGATAGTTGTCAAGATCACTTCACTGGAGACTAGTACGTGAGGTGTCCATCAGCCCTAGGTCATCCCACTACAATCATACTTAATGATGATGATTAGACATTCTAAAATGAGGGTAGATATTAAACTGGTGCGACTCATCACAAAAAGTAACTGTATTCAACGTTATATCCTTTGTGATGGTGATATGATTGTTTCATCTAATTCATGCTATTTAAAATAAGAGTTCATTGGTGTCTGTAAAGCAAACCTTAACTGTGTTATCTATGTAAACATTTTGATTATGTGCCCCAGTTGGGCACATGGCTATGACATATTTCTGGGACTGGGACGTTGATTCCCTCGGGGAGAGTGTCTTACACAGAGTAAATGGTAGAACACGCCAGTTGTAAGCAGGTGCTTCTAAGCAAAAGCATCAGATGGGTAACTATCAATAGTGTTGCAGACACAATGATAAAGAATTGTGGGAAACCCATTGCAACCCAATTATATTGGTCTTTTACTTTACAAAGTCAAGGAGTTGGTGGCAGGGATTCCTGTTTTCTTGTTTATTACACGAGAGTCAATGGTACCCTTGCTACACCAGTGAAAAACACTAAAGGAAATGATTCTGGTTATGGGAATGATGACAAATATTCAAATCTTTTGCTGGCTAGCAGTTGTATTGTTGCCATACAAATAGGCATTTACTGAAAACATGGGAATTAAATGTTGGGGTTCAATTATAGTCTTTTTGAAATTGGTGAACAATAATCAGAAAGTTTCATTGCAGGACTGTACTAATGGCATTTGGATTGATGAGAGTAATGTAAGATATAGACGTATGCCCTTAAAAGAAGGATAAGGCCTCCAATCTCCCCCTGTGCCACATCAGTTGTCACCCTTAATACTTTGATGAATACTGTTGAGATGACAGTTGAGATCTGGTTTTTTTTCTCACTTGTGAATAAGTTACATCCATTAACCCCATACCCCCGGCAGTGCCTCTAATTCCTCTTGCTGACCCTTCTCAGTCTATTGGCATCCTTTATCTGAGTCACCTCACCACTCAACGAGTAACATCCATTGTCTTTCCATAGTCGTACGGACCCAGCAACCATCAATTCCTTCCTTTGCTAATTGCTGCTTTCACACCCTTAGTTCCTCAGGAGTAGCATGGGACTGAATCAACCATGCCCTCATCTGTCACCCACCTAGCGGGACCTCCTACATACATTCCTTCTCTTTTCCTAAGAGCTGTTTGTCTGGCCGTCTGGTCAGCCAGGGCTTTGCCTTTCCCAACATCATCTGTCACTTTCTTATGGGCCTTACATTTTATAATGGCCACCTTTCTGGGGAGTGTCAGGGAGTCTAACAGTCTGTGAATTAGGGGGCCATGTTGGATCTTGCTCCCATGGGAAGTAAGGAAATTCCTTTCTTTCCACAATCTCCCGAAGTTGTGGGCCACCCCAAAGGCATACTGACTGTCAGTATAGATATTTACTGTTATTCCCTTGCTTATCTCACAGGCTCTGGTGAGGGCCACTAATTCTGCTGCCTGAGCAGAGCACTGCGGAATCTGAGCTGTTTCTACTACTTGCCCCAATGTCGTGAGGGTGTAGGCGGCTGAGGTGTTATCATCTGGCCCTCTGAGACATGATCCGTCCACATACAGTGTACCTTCTGGTTATGCTATCGGGGTATCCTGTAAGTCAACCTGTCCCTTTGTCTCCTCCTCTGTTCTTAATATGCAGTCATGTGGGTCTAAGCGGGCATTCTGAGTATCCAGTGAGAGTAATGTGGAGGGGTTCAGTACAGTGCATCTTTTGATGTTGATGTGGCTGGCAAAGAGTGTCAGTTCATATCCTGTGAGTCGTGCGCTAGTGAGGTACTGTGTCTTGGTGTTATTAAGGAGGGTATCTGCAGAATGGGGGACCATCATAGTCAGGGGGGAGTTCATGACGATTCCCGCACTCTGACGGACCATGAGGGCGGCCGCAGCGGTCGCCCGTAGGCATCCTGGGAGAGCCCTTGCAACAGGATCTAAGGTGGCTGGAAAATAGGCACATGGCCGTTGGTGACCTCCAAACATCTGGGTCAAGACAGCGCATGCACAGCCGTCTGTCTCATGCACAAAAAGAAAAAATTGTTTGCTATAGTCAGGAGTACTGAGGACTGGTGCAGTACAAAGGGCTCTCTTCAAATCTTGGAAGGCCTGCGCATACTCTGTAGTCCATGGAAAGGAACTGTCTGATATTTCCTTAATGGTGAGGGCAAGAAGAGGTTTGACCATGGCTGAAAAAATTGGAAATCCACTGTCTACAGTATGAGGTTAGGCCTATGAAGGCTCGCACCTGCTTTTGTGTTTGTGGGGCCGTCATAGCATTGATAATGGCTACACGATCAGCGGTGAGCTTCCTTCTATTCTTCGAGAGGAGATGACCTAAATAGGTCACCTCTTGACAAAATTGAAGCTTTTTCAAAAAGACTTTGTGATTATGGAGGGCAAGGTGGCGTAACAAACAGAGAGTAGCTTCTTTACATGCTGGGGCAGAATTTTCAGCAATGAGGAGGTCATCTACATATTGTAATAGTGTGGAATTATCAGGGAGATCCAAGGAATCTAGTTGACTTTTTAGGGCTTGACTATAGATACTGGGGCTCTCGGTGAAACCTTGAGGGGCACGGCAGAATCTAAAGCTCCGCCCACCAAGGGAGAAACCAAAAAAATGTCTGCTGTCAGGATGTATAGGAATGCTGAAAAAAGTATTCTTCAGGTCTATGACAGAGAAGTGCGTGGCGTCAGAAGGGACCATCGTTAAGAGGGCTGTAATGTCGGCGACAACAGGATATTGGGAGATTGTTATTTTGTTAAGGGCTCTCAGGTCAATCACAAATCGGTATATTTTAGGGGAGAGAGCATCTCCATTGGTATTTTTAAGAACAGGAATAATGGAACTGTTACAGATATTGCCACGTGTCTCCTCCACTACGTCCTTGTCCATCAATTCAGATATTATTGTCAAAAAGGGCCTTTTCTCCTTCCGTGGGTAGTCGATACTGTCGGCGGCGGGGAAGAAGTGCACCCGGCTGGATGCGTACCACATGAGGGGGAATGTTGAGACACCCTACATCAGTGTCTGATGATGCCCAGAGGGAGGAAGGTAAAGACTGCAACTCTGGTGGGAGGGGACCGGACAGATACATGTAGGAAGCTGCGGTGGGAGAAATTGTTAGGGATTCACCTTGGGGACTACATGATATGGTCGCATACAGAGCTTTCAGTAAATCTATGCCGAACAAGTTTTCACTGCAACCTGTAGTAAGGACCAAGGGAGCGTCAACATGTGCAGGGCCAATATCGAGAGGGAGGGGTTCAGAGACAGGGCTGGTCACAGGTGTTCCTGCAAAACCCACGGAGACATTCATATTGCCAGAAAGGGGTGCCTCCGGGACTGACAGACGTGCAATAGAAGACCTGGTGGCCCCAGTATCCAAAAGAAAATTCTTATCGTTCCCCACAACTGACATTTGAACATACGGGCCCCTTTGATCCACTGGAATTTGCACTCTGGTAGTACCCCTTTCCTGGCTGTCCTATGCTTGGTAGGATCCTGTCTCATCAAATTCGTCATAATCATCATTGTAATAAGTGCGTGTTCCTTCGTACCCGTCAAACCTGTTGGGCGGGCACGGCCGTATGGGAGCGTCATCCCTGGGCCTGCGTTCTTTATCCTGTGGATGGGACGAGCCATGGTCCCTAGTCGGCTTCGCTTCCCTAGGAGCGCGAGGCCCAGTCTTCCCTGTTCGGATGTTTTTAGCTAACACGGGACACTCATCTATCCAATGGCCGTACCCCTTACAATAAGCACACTGATCTGTTTGGAGGGCTCCCGTGCGTTGAGGGCTGGAGGGGGTAGACTGGCGAGCCCTCGGAAGGGGTTGGAGTTGAGGTCTAAAATTCCGGCAGGCATCGGGACCTCGGGGAGGGTAAGCCTGCTGCAGAAGTGCCTTAGTCTTAAGATCCCTAACCTTCCTACTTTCCCTGTCTCTATCTTCATTCTCCCTTTTCTCGTGATATTGTGCCATTGCCAAGATACCAGTCATAGTTTGGGCAGACCATGTACTTTCAACTTTCTTAAGCCTGGCGAAGATCTCAGGAAGCAACTTGCTGACAAACTTATCGACAAATACTGAGCCAGAACTTGGGGTCCGGGGATCCAAACCACTGTGTCCCTTGTATTCTGTTTCAAAACATGTAAAGAAGTCAGCCACATTCTCATCTTTTCGCTGCCTACAGGCGTTTATTTTATCCCAATTAATGACAGTTTCCGGCAAAAGTGTTTTCATAAACGTCATTATTTTACCGGGCAAAGTCAGGATGGCAGCTTCTGGTTTAGTCCCTCCGACCCTTGCTTCTTCCATAGCCTCTAAGTCAGCCCATTTACCTCCCAATGCCACTTCGTGGTCAGTATGTCGAATCTTGTCCCAAATTTCAGTGGGCACAACCGTAACAATAAGTAAATCTATATCCTCAAGAACGAGAGTACCTGCAGATATAATCAGACCTAATTCTCTGTAAAAGGCAGCCGGATTCTTCCGGGGATCTGGTAATTGTCCTTTTAACTGCATTACTTCTGACCTTTTCCAAGGAACATGAACCCAAAGCCTGCGCCAGTGTGCTTCAACAGCCCCTCGGCCATTATTTTGGGCATCGGTAAGTGCGTTAACAAAGACAGGGGCCGCCTCTCTCATTGGCATAGCTGTTTCCAGAGAGGTGTTGAGAAAAGCTGTCATATCACGGTAAGCCATTACAGCAGACATGGTGCCAAACATCCCCTCTCCCTGAACATCGCCTCTTTTTATTTGTGACCTAAGGTCCATTAATCCGGTGGGTTCCTGTTTAAGCTCATTCTCAAATCTTTGCATGACCAAAGTACACATATATTCAGCCCAGGTGGTCGGTTCCATAATCGACCACTGAGAAAAGGTGGACCATATTTCACTAAAGGTATAAATATTCCTGTTATTTATCCAACATTTACACTGCAGGTCATTTTCTCGAATGGACGAAAAGCTGACTGCACAGCGCAGGGAGGCCAGTCGGGGGGAATTCAACAATTTATATAAATCCTGCTTAACTGTAGACCACGGGGAAGTAGGAAAAGGGCGGGTAGGGGTAAGGCCGCAGGGGTGGGCAGATGGAGACTTGTTGTCATTCCCGCAGCGAGGACAGGGTTAACGGGCGTGGTTGGTGTCATAGGAAAAGTCGGGAGGGTCGGTGTGACAGTCAGAACAGTAGGAGGGGAAGTGGGGGCAAGAGTGGGTGGTGGCGGGGGGCATGCGGGGTGTGAGGCGTCAGGGCAGGGTACATTGAGGCATATGCAGGAGGGCTTTCTAGCATGGCATCAAGCAAGGAATCATCTTCTTCTCCCCTTCCATATGGCCCTTTCCTTTCTCCTTACGAGCTGGATACCATTTTTGTACCCGTGCCCCATGCTCCCTATCGGCTATTTCTACTGATTTTGTCATTTGATTTTGTAAATTTTCTCTGGCGTGGTCGGCCATTGACATACGTTCCTGTTTTCTTTCTTAAGCCTTCTGTTTTCTAGCTCACTGCTCTATCTCTTTCCTCCAAAATCGGACAGATTCAAACTTAGATGAGCGCGTTTTTCTTTTCATTAATTATTCCTCTAAGTTGGCGATAACTTGGGAATTAAAGGAGCCATAAAGTGGCCACTGTAATTCTGCGTTACCTTTTTTGTATATTTTACCCAGAATGAGGAAAACATTATGGCAGAAGGGCCATGTTTAACATACATCGTATGGCCAGGGGTCCCTTCTGGAGGAAGCGGACAGGCCGCCTCTAGCTGGGAGTCCTGCGTACACATACAACAACATAATCACTTGAACTTACTACTGACTGGCATGCTTAAAAACAGATAACAGACACCTCGCTTGCTTGGCTTTTGCAAAAGTCAATAACAGCAGAATCATACAGAACAGACACCAGCGGGTTTTTAAAACTTCACCTCGCTTGCTTGTTTTTGGCAAAAGTCAATAACAACTTGGCTTTTGCAAAAGTCAATAACAGAATCATACAGACTTGGTGGATGATCAGTCCACCCTTACCTTACAGGGGTAGTTCTCTTCTGCAGACGTAGGGCTGTGTCCTGCTCCAGGAATTATTTGCTAGGGGACTCCAGCGAGAACGCGGTCATGTGGCCCAGACCGGGTGTGGAGGGACAGCGGGCGAGTCGTTCGGTCTACCGGAATACAAGATTCCCTCGGGTTGGGCCCCTCCGTCTGAGTCTCTCCGTGCACCTCCTCACATCCACCGGGCCTGACCTTCGTGCTCGTGGAGTCCCTGTTCAGGCGCCATTTGAAGAACCAGAATAACCCACTTATTGGGTCTTGGCGGCGGGGGAACCGCCCAAATCTTCCATACCTTCCATACTTAGTAAAAGGAGACACAGGAGCCTTCGTCTGCAGGAGGAACCCAGATTTATTTCAATAGCCCGGGCTATGGAACAGAGTCCCTAGCTAGTCAGAGACAAAACCCAGGAGGCTGCTTCTTCACTCTGTAGCTTACAAGCCTTTTACACATTTTTCATCCCAGTCTTTTGGCTGTCAGACCATTGTTTAATCAGGGCAGTGTTTACAGTTGATAACCATATCCAGATGATGTTTGTAGTTAGTGACCTGGTCAAGGCTTGGTAGAAAGATCATTGTTCACTCGGCTTTGATCAAGGCTCAGTTTTTCAGGTCATTGTTCAATTGCCTTGATCAAAGCCCGGTCCTTCAAGTCATTGTTTAATCACCCTGATCAGGGCCCAACAGTCAGACCATTGTCTAGATAACCTGATCACGGTGTCAAGGATGTTTACCAGGCTGGGAGCAGGAGATGGAAAACAAGCTTGTTTACACAGGGCGTGGGTGTCTCATGGCTTTCTGTTGAACTGCAAAGAACAGGGGGTTGGGTGTGCAACAGTTCCTGGGCAGAAATGCAGGCTGCAAGATGGTTTTTGTCGTGTCAGTTTAGATTTTCCTCAGGCATCAGCAGAAATGACCAGGTGGGTCGTGTGGAAGTGTTTGACACGAGATGGCAATGAAAAAACAATGGCGTCCCGGTACAGATGATGCTGATCAGAAAAACCCCTTTCCTCACATGGAAACCACAACTGTTTGTCTGGTGAGCCATCACACATGAAGAAAAGTGTACAAGCGCCTCTTCTGCTTTTTAGGTGCATCCAAAGATCTTCCATGCCTATACAAGAACAAGCATTGGCATAGCCAATAGGTTTCGCCTTTGGGACCTTATAAGTGGTTAGTCATGCAGCACATTATCCTGGGTGCTGTGCAGGCATGGATTAAAGGATTGTCAGGCTTATCTGCACCACTTTGGCATCTTGTGCAATAGCAGAATAAAAAGTACTATCTAACTGTCAGCTGTAAACATTATTACATACACCCAAACCTGTAACTCAAGTCTCAAATACAGGATCTACTGCTCATGTTTACATTGGAAACTATCACTCTGAATGGTAGAAAACTATTGCATTTGTGTGCTTTTACTGCGGTGGTAAATCACACACACACTGCACTCACAAACTTAAAACACACTAGAACGGGCAGTAAGTGTGAGAATACTCCTGTAATGACATCTGACTTTCAGGAAGAACGAAACATAGAACATTGTTTCCTTAACATTGTTTCCTTAGCAGAATTCCCACAGCAGCCGTATCCAAGCATCTGCGCACTATAAGCAATTCAGAAGACATTCACTTCAGGGTTAAGGCTATGGCAGAGAAGACTGTAAAATATACTTTTTATTGGTGCAGGGATTGGAGGGAGGAGGTGGATTGGAAATCTCTTCAGGATGATGTAGTTTGCATATGCATGTGTAGGTTTCCAAATTTGCTAAACTCTTACCAGTACAGAATAACACTATCTTCAACGGATAGGACTCTATGAGAAAAGCAATGGTAAATGAAGCTTAGCTGCCACAACATTTTAATGCTACTTTACATCTGCCACTTTCCCACTGACGCGACAGGTCCGGCAGGGTCAGCCTCACAACACCTGGCAGCATGATGCCGTTCAACCGTGGAGTCACAAGCTCTTCCTTTACAATTGTAAAGCAAAACCGTAAGCCTGCAGCTGCAGCCTCTCTGGAAATTATATCTTGGACACATTTTTCGCAGCTGCGACTACCACCCCCTCAAACCCTCCAGGGAGAAGCTGAAAGTGAGCTTGAATATATAATAACCACAGATGGCAAAGTTGTCACTTTGGGTCACGTTTAATGGTAACCTGGCGTAAAGGCATTTTGCAAACAGATTACTGCTCTGGCTATTCCTGAAAATATTATTAACTAACTGCTGCGGCAGGGAAGCGGCATGCATTGCGCATATTCGGCAAGAGCCCCTTGAAAACTGTAAACAAATGCCGATCCATACAGCCAATGGTTTTGAACGAAACCAAAGTAAACAGAGCAAGTGCAGACTGGGTGACACTCTGCAGTAAACGTGTTTACAAAATAAACGGGAAATAGTAGACGACTCACTAAAATGAACAGGCAGTGATAGGCAGGTGAGAGAGGGGACCGGTGCATGGAATATTAGGTGACGGCAACAGCGCAGAAGCATTCAAAATAACAGGCAGAGACTGGCGGGAGGGGGTGGGCGACACAGGGGGAAAATTCCTTAAAAGAAAGATTTGTTTTCACCCACGCTGATACACAAGTGAGGGAAAGAATAAAAGAAGGCACGCACACGATCACGTTTGAAGAGCTGTTCAAGCACGAGCAAAAAAAAGATGAAGAGGGCAGAGCGAGTGAGTGGCCGGGACGTGTGGGCGAGGAGAGAGGCGCGCACGCGCTTGGGAGAGCAGTCTACTTATTTTAAAGCACTGCACTCGTGCTTGTGGCGTGCCCCTTCTCGCTCCCGCAAGGTGGATGCCGCCACAAGCATGAGTGTGTGCTTGAATATGAGCAGAGCAACTGCTATATGCCCTCCTAAGCAGCGCATGCTCGCTGCATAGGCGAGACCTAAAAAAGTAGTGGATATTGGGGTCTGTGATTTGACAATTTCATAGTTCGTTCAGTCTACCAGCAACACAGTGATTAGTAAATTCTGAGCAACTAAATAAGGAGTGTTTTGTTGTCCTCACACTACCCCACAGAATAAAAGCTGGGATCTCAGCTCCTCCACATATACCTGGGAAAACTTACAGATGGAACAGCTATGTTTGTCCGCGTCTTTTCATGCTACCGCATTGCCAAAGCAGGAAGGGAGAGCCATAGGCTCAAATGTTATAGAGCGGAAGCCTGGTTTCTTTCCTTCTGGTTGACCATTGAAGCGTAAATGAAATTGTTAGACCTGTCCTTTGCTATAACGATATTGTTGACTTAAGTTTTGAAGAAAAGTAGTGCAGAGTGGACTGCAAAATCCTTGCTAGTATTTAGTAGTACACCATTCCTTGGAGGCTTCTATAGTTTTTGTATATTTACAACCTACTGCGCTAGGCAAATTTACTACTTGCTAAAAAAACAGGTTGCTTATCTTTGGTAACATTATTTCTGATAGGCAGGAACACGCCTGCAGATTACTCACTTGAATCCTTTCCAAAGCACTTGACTGGAACCTGATATTTGTTCCCATAGTACCAAAACTGCATCACTGGATCCTGCATGGCATCGAAAACAGCCTTTTGTTAATACTATTTAAAGTGACTTGACTGCCTGCACTTGTGGTTCCTACTAAGGCAAAGCTAGTTCCTTCTATTTCCCTTGGCCTCACCAGAATACTAATGTAAAAAGACAGAGTACAAAAAAGATACAATATCAAAAACCTCATGTAGGGAACACACGAGGGTGTAACCAATGCTATCAAACAAAAAGAACTTAACTGAAGTTAAGAAATTTCTGTTAGATATTAACTCTCGCAGAATAGACATGTTAACATGCCCAAAATCATGCTTACGGGGAAAAGGTAGGATGAGGATGACAGAAGTAGACCAGGAATGTTACAGGAACTCTGCACATAATCAGAACTATGTGCAGGAATATGGTACCTCAGTGTATAGGGGCTAAGCCTTCCCACCACCTTAGTGCCCACAAACCCAGGACCGACTAGCTATAGTGTCTATCTCGCTCTCCTACACACTCATGAAGAAGCAAATGATTAGACACCCCAGAACACAACACTCCAGGATCTCTCAGGAATCGTGGTAACAAGACACACCTTTTCGTATACTTTCGCGTACATGTCCACAATAAGAACTGACAGAGACACAAATATAGTTCAAAATGTTTATTTTAACTATTGTGCTCTAAAACTCAGTATATAAGCCACAACAAGCAGCAAAATCCACAAACCTAACACAGCATTGCAGCAAGGCCATTTATCATAAAGAGAGATGTCATCATATAAAGACAGTGGATAAAGGACTATAAGGCCTAACCACCCTCCCCTCGGTAAGAAGAAGCTTTATTATGTAATAGAAGATCTCTGGGCTTTATCAGCAGACCCCATACCTTAGTGCCTAGATGGTATATCTACATTATAGGAACCGCATGGCTCTTCACACTGGAAAGCTCCCTCTTCAAGTGTGTGTTAAAATGCATCCCCATAATATCAAAGCACGAGTTTCCAGCAGCAGCTGTTTTAGCATGTTTTGTCTAGGTGCTAGGGACTGACCAGAACAGAATAACAAGGGGCATTGTTTATCAACCTTGCTCACAGTGTTCAGACTAAACTCTAGGAACAGACAGAGAACGAACCCAGCAGACAGTTCTCATGTGAAAGGCATAAACAGAGTCTTGCAAAAATAAAGCCATGTAGTAACTCACGCAAAAGCAGCATCATGGTTGCTGGGCTCATGCTAACTTAGTGATGTCTGCAATGTCCCTATCAGCCACAGGAAGGACTGGAAAAGTGCCCTACTAAGTTGTGATGGGCATGAATCCCCACTTGCAGACAATAGTCCGTTGAGAAAGAGTAAAGAGAAGTCCAGGTAGCAGTATTGCAAATAGACTGCACCGGAAACCTCCGGAAACAGAGCCAAATTCGCAGCCACACCCCTGAAGAAATAAACCTGACGAAACGTTCCAGAGGCAATTTCCCAGCCAGCTCATAATTGTACTTCACATTCAACGAGATCCAACAAAAGGTTGTCTGCATTGTTGCAGCCGTACCCATTTTGTGACAGAGGAATGACTCACATAGATGATCATCCTCTGAAAGCTGAAGTCCTCTGAATATTATGCCTTAAAATCCTGCTAGGTTCGTACTTGTGTGGTCTCTCTTCATTGTTGGAGGTTGGAGAGGAGGAAAGAAAGCAGGCCAAGAAACAGAAACTTGTGAAACTCAGACACAGCTTAAATCAAACAAGCTTTGGCAATTCCAATAGTTCAGGCTAAATATGCTGAGTCTTGCACTCACACAGGCACACTGCTTTCACACAGCTCACCCTGCATAAACAGTCACACTGCACACTCACCACAGGTATAACTCATTTTACATTCATGCAGCCGCATCACTGTGGTCACACAGGCATTGCTGTGGTCAGACAGGCATGCCACTCTCCATGCATGCACACAGAGGCATCCCTACGCCCACAATGCTAACGCTGCACACACACACACACAGTTACACCACTCACCCAGAAGGCACAATGGCACAACACTCAAGCTGAATGCACACAACACATCCAGGGGTGCAACTAGACCAACGTTTTGGGGGAGGGCTACACTTAGAAAAGTGGGGGCGGAAGTGGAGCTGTTAGTTCTGGGGGTCTCTAATTGGCAGAGGTAGGTACCAATGTCCAAATAGGGACCCTTGCTTCTAGTCAGGGTAAGGGGGATACACTCTTTGGATAACCCTTGCTCACCCACTTGGTAGCTTGGCACGAGCAGACAGGCTTATCAAAGGCAATGTGTATTTGTACACTCACAGTAACACAGTGAAAACACCACGAATGGACTCCACACCAGTTTAGAAAAATAAAGTATCTTCATCTAAACTACACAAGACCAAAACGACAAAAATCCAACATACACTGTTCCAAAATAAGTCTTTAAAAAGAGTTCAAAGGTTTGCACCAAAATAATCCACAGTTGCGTCACTTTTACTCCAAAGTACCTGTAGATGCGATAAAAGTTCCAAGCGGCAGCTACAGCGTCAGAAAACAAGCAATGCGTCACTCCTGAGACCCTGGGGAGTGCGTCAACCCCACTGCACGCACGGGATGAGATACCTTGTGTGGATTCCGGTTTGCAGGTTCTCCGGTAGGAAGCGTCTCGCACAGGCACGATGCGACGATCTTCGGGACGGCGACGATCTTCGGTGCGGCGGCGATGCGCGGCGCAGCATTGATCTTCTGTCACGCCCCCTCGATGCGTTGACTCTGCGACGATGTTCACTGCGACGGGATGCGGTCAGCAAGTAAGCGGTGCAACGGTTCTCACAGCGACGGCAGGCTCTGCGACGATATTCGCAGCAACAGGAATCTTCCCGCACGGAGGCAATGTGCTCCGCTAGCGAGCGATGCGTCAGGTCTTGCAGCGGCAACAGGCATTGCGACGATCTTCGCGGCAACGGGAATTTTCTCACACTGTCGACGATGCGCTTCGCAAGCGAGCGCTGCATGCAACATTGTAGATCTTCTTCTCTTCTTCTTTTCCAGCTCCCCAAACAGCAGGAAACAACCTCCAGAGGCCCCACAAATGGATCAAGCACTCTAGGCAGGTCAGAACTCACACAGCAGAGTTCAGGGGGGAAGCTGGGGGTGAAGTCCTTTTGTTCCTGGGACTTCTTAACAGGAGGCCAGCCCTCCTCAGGCCCTTGGAAATCTCTTCAAGCAGGAGACACAGCAACAACAAAGTCCTTCCCCTCTCCTTGGCAGAATAGCAACTGCATGTCAGCCTACAAACACACAGCAAGGAAGTCCTTCCTCTTCAGTCTTACAGCTTTTCTCCTTGGCAGAGGTTCCTTCTTGATTCCAGGATGATCTAAAGTTCAGGGATCTGGGTATCCCTTTTTATACCAATATTCTCTTTGTTCTCCGAAGGCAGAGAGGCCTTTGCCTAGTCCAAACCAGTTCTGGTCAGTCCTGGAGCACTCTGTTTACATGACTCATTCTTTCCTTTGAGAGAGAGGGGCAGGGTCGTCAGCCACCCAGCAGGAGGTGGAGCCAGCATTGTGGAAGGCAGACACAGCCCTAAGTGCTATCCCCTCCCACCACTCAAGATGCAGATGAAGCTATTCAGCCTAGTGCTGACTCACCCAGCCTCTTGGAGCCACCCCAGCCCCTGTCACTCACAAACCAGACAGCCAATTCACAAACAGGCAAAGGCACACAGAAAGGTCAGACAAGAAAACAGCCACTTTCTAAAAGTGCTGTTTTCAAACACAGGATTTGAAAGCCATCCTTCCTAAAAGATGGGTTATTAAATTCTGAGTTCAGGGATACTAGACTTCAACTTTCGATCTTGCTCCTATGGAAAGATATGCAGGTAAACATTATACACAGCATTCCCCATTCTAGCCTATGGGCAAGATTGCCTTTCAATTGTGGAAAATGAACTTGGCAGTATTTCACTATCAGAGCATGTCACCCACACTAGTACATGCTCTACCTTTCACATACACTGCACCCTGCCAGGGGGGTAACTTGGGCCCTCCATAGGGGTGTCCAATGTGTACAGAAAGGGAAGGGTTAGGCCTGGCCAGTGGGGACACTGGTCAGGTCAGTATGGCAGTTAGGAACTGCACACAGGCCCTGCGGTGGCAGGCCTGAGACACCATTTTAGGGCTACTCATGTGGGTGGCACAATCAGTGCTGCAGGTCCACTAGTAGCATTTGAATCGCCAGCCCTGGCACACTTAGTGCACTTTACTAGGGACCTACTGATTAAACAAATCTGCCAATCATGGATGGCCAATCATAATAGCAATTTAAATACAGAGAGCATATGCACTTAAGAACTGATCAGCAGTGGTAAAGTGCCCCGAGGCCTATTGCCAACAACCACAGGTCTGGAAAAACAAGGGAGGAAGAATCAAATGTTTTGGGGATAACCCTGCAAAAAGGGCCATTTCCAACAGGAGCCAACTTCAGAGGTGCATTAAAATTACGTCTTAGGGTCACTTCACTCTTCTGGTACAATACCATGATGTTTGGGGTTATCATTCTCAAAGATATACATTCAATAAGCATTTTTAAGTTCACTTGCAAGTATTGTTGGTCTAAGCATAAGAAGACTTAATAAGTACAGTAGATTCAGGGTACTCCCTCATTGAATTTTATCAGGATTCATATTGTTGTGTGGCACATTCAGCCATTATCACTGGTAAGTTATGGAATTTTGAGTCCACTCCACTGAGCCATTGGAGAAGTATTCCATGAACGGGGCTCTGCCGGCAGAATACTTAAGGTGCGTCCATCTCTAAATAAAGCAGGCGGACCAATGGTTTGACGGGAAGGGTACTACATCATGTTTGCGGCAGACTACCCTGCTGCCAAACTCTAATTCAGGCTCTTAGTACATGGATCAACTTTCTTACAGTCAAGGGGAAAACACCTCTTGTCTAGGGTTTGTAACAAACAGAATGTTGAATTTCCATTATTCTAAATAGTATCCCTGAGTTTTAGCTTCCACCAAATATTATTTTTCTTAGATATGTTTAGGCACTTCAAAGCCCATTTTTGGAAAGATGTGGACTGTACAGGCACTCAGGAAACAAAGAAACTGAGCATGACGTGTGATTATCTGAGGTGCAACCATAACACAGAACCAATGTCAAATCATGTACTATACCCAAAAATCTTAGTATCTGTAAATTATTAAATAGTAATACACATTATAAAAACTATTTGGCAACATGCTTGTACTGAGCTCCAATTTATGTCACTGGAAATTTTACAGATGGCATAATAAGAGTACTTCAGTGGAATTCTTGAGTGAAGTTAGGTTGACTCATGCATTCCCTGCAGGGATCGGGATTTCTGTTTGCCCCTATGATAAAAAGTTCTGATTCCAAGAGGCCCGACCAGCCTTTAACGCCTGAACCGCGGCAGACATTCTGCTGTGGTGCGGGGCATTCCATTGAGTGGGCGGGGCCGCATCGGCCAACGGACGTGCGCAGCACTATGGAGGTAGTGCTCGTGATGGCCTTTGGCCGACGGGCTCAGCAAAGGGGTTAATTCTTCTGAGTTCAGTAAAATGAACACCAGTGAGGTGGGTAGCAACAAATATCTGTTATTCAAATTTTTTTATGAGGTGTTGGAGTCATAGCATAAGACTCAGAAAATTATGAGTATTAGCCAAACAGAAGGAAGAATGACAAATGCATGAAGTTGGTTACTAGCAAGAGTGATGGGGTTAAGTCGAATCAGAAATAGAATTTGAAAAGGTTCTGGATAACCAGGAGTATTTAAAGTGTAAGGAAAAGAGTGAGTTGCAGATGTACTAGTTTGTCTTGCAACAACAGGTAAGTGAGAGGAACAGATAAAGACGGCAATCCGAATGCCAAATTTATTTGAATTTCAGAGGTAGAGAACTGGCTCGCATGGGCATAACACAAGTACAGCAAGATAACAAATACTTGCTCCTGGCATTATCCAGTCAAGAATTATCATTCGTGTTGGTTGAACCCATGGTCATCTCCAACCATGATCATCTTTTTTATTATCATCCTTTCCTGTAACTAGTTATCTTTTCTTCCCTATTCTGACCTCCTCTTCTCTCATTCCCCCCTCTCTGCTCATTCCCGCTTCTGGTCTTTTCCACTGCTTATCCCTTTATCTATGTACATTCTCTTTCCATCTCTTCTTTTTATATTCTTCTTTTTTTATATATGTTTCGCCTCTCTATCTGGCTATGCCCCTATCTCTTTTTCCTTTCTCTTTCTGTCCTCGTCTATATCTTATCTGTACATTTCCACCCTTTCTTTGACTATTCAGAGGGTTTCATGCACTCTCAAAATCTACCTGAATTCTGTGGCATGCAGCATGCCTTTGCAGATACAGTGCATTTAAATGATGGTGCAGACCAAATGTTGCCAAGTACAGGAAGCTTAAAACCCAGCACATCTGGTCTTCCACGTATGGTTGGAGACAGTTGTAGTTGTGGTAATATTCAGAGTTTGATGACTCAAGTTGGAGGACCCTCACTTATGTAAAAGTTCACATAGAAGACATCTTTGTATTTTTGCTTTAAACATCACTCATTTGAGCTGCTCTGAAAAATCCAGCATTGTCCCAGCACAGTTGGATTTCAGTTCTACATTGGCTGGGTTTGGTATGTAAAGTTATTCAAGGTTTCCTGTACAATTCTGTTTGTCATGCTACTACTTCACCTTTTCAGGAACAATCAGTATCTTCATCATCTTAAGTGTTCAAAAAGCACACCAGCACCCGGCTGACCTCCGTTTCTCTACCATAATTGCCATTGTTTTGCATCCAAGCATGGAGTTTGGTTAACTGAAATCTGTCATGTTCATAGTGCATTAAACAAAAATAAACTTTTAAAAATCTGTTCTGGAAATCTTACCATGACACCCTTTGGGTATAGGATCCTGCACAAAAGATCATTCTCTGCAGGTGTTACTTTGCTGGTTCATTTGGCCATGGACGAGACAAGTTGACAAGGCCCACCCACATACTAGGGTAATATGCTCAAGGAAGTCTTCACTGAGGGTAATCATTGGGCTCCTTTGCACCCTCCCATAAGCAAAAAATGTGAGTGCATTAGTGTGAATGCCACATTTGCAGATCTATGTATTTGAAGAAATGAGTCGCGGTTGGATTTTCACAGTGGTGGAGGATGCCCAGTTGTACTGGGGCATGGAGTCAGATAGGCGCATTCCTCATTGAAAGCAGAGCCGGAGGCAGGGACTTAAAGATGAAATAAATATATCAGTGCAACCATGCAACCTATTTAGAACAGTTACAGACTCAGCCTGTCCTCAATTAGTTACCCGTCAGATTTTCCCATGCCAGGAGATAGAACTGAGGGTGTGTCAAAACTCCGGGAGACAAATAGGGACAGGTTTTTCTGCAGTGCTAATCCTTCCTTTGGGCCATGAGTGATGCAGACAAATTTAGATGTTTTTCCTGCACAGCACCTTAGTGACGTGTCCTGCAGCGGTACGTATTTCACAACTACTACATCTTCCACATGCTCTCATGCAGCTAGGCTGTTTTCAGGCATGCTGTTCTCTGTAAGATATTATATAATAACCCCCTCCAGAAAGATACCGGGTTAGTCTTGAAAGTTTTCCAACAGGATTCTTGTTCCATACTCAAGTCACAGTCTGACAGAAGGGCAGTAGTTAGGTAGTCTCACTAGTGTACATATTCTTTCAGACATATCCAAATCGGGTGTAAATAAATGTTTAAAGGACTTGGGCTAAAATGTTGATATGGGGCTGACCCTCTCACCCACCACTGAGGAAGACTGGCAAAAAAGACTGTGCCTTTAGTAGGAATCATGCAGTCACTACCACAAATTCTGGACAGTGAGTACTTTCTCGACATTAGAGCAATCTTTTGGGTTCTAAATCTATGCATCATGGAGGTGCATCACTGATCTCGATGGACTGTTGGGCTCACTGAAGGAAAATACTACAACAGGAAAGACCACAAAGGTAGGACAGCACACTCTTCAAAGCAATGCAAGGGACGTTTTGCCCCAACATGGACTTTCTGTCTTTAGCGACTTTGACAAAACAAGAATATTTATCAATAATAATCTCACCAAAAGACCGGGATGTAGTATCTTCTGTTCCAGAGTTGACTCCAGAGACTCATGTACAAGCAGTGTCAACCAGTTTCCTATGGCTACCACATTTTACTTCTATATAGACCTCATGTACGTATGTAAAAGTGGAGTCTCTTGATTGTCTAGAGACAGCATCTTCTGATTTCTTAGAGTTCCTGCACCTTCACTCTGCTGTGTACCACTGGGGCTCATATAAAAGTGTCTCTTGATTTTCTTATTTTACACAATTTCCAACCCTGGGCAGATCCCACATATGAATGGGATAGCTTGATCATCTTAAGTAAGAGCATCTCTGCTTGAGTGCACCATGTAAGAACAGTGCCTGTTGATTTGCATTTGGTCATGCCGTTTCTTAGTCTAGGCTACCAGCCTACACCTTCTCAGAAAGCACGAGGACAGCTCACCCCTTCAGTCCCCATAACTAATAATGATAATAAGAATAGTAGGGGAAATGTAGGCAAATATGGTTTTGTTTCCCACATCTTTCTGCATCACGCCATGGCTAAGCACAGTCACACATTTACTACTGCTTGTATGGAGCCAGCCTCTAAACCTCACACACAGCTCCAAATAACTTCCAACAGAGACCCCAATATGAAACACACACTCTACCAGCTATGCGTCATAACCTAAGTAGATGCTTACTTGAACACCCCAAACGAACTTTGAGGCATCATTAGGGGTAGAAAAGTGGTACATAAATGCTACAAAATAACATAGTACTCTACAAAGTCATTACTAAAGCTAATTCTGTGGCTATGGTTATCAAGTGACCACAATATGGCATTGCATAAAGAAACTGGTAGGAAGTGTACTTTGTTAACTATCTTGCACTTGGGGCATGGCCGCGACTGCAACCAAGATGGCCGCACTTCCATGAGGCTTCGGCTACGGCGGCCCGTACCGGACTTCTAAAGCAGCAGAAACCGCTCAAAATACGCCATGGGTGAGATGCCTTGATGGTGGAGGCTCCGGCATGTCCGGGATCCTGGGGTGGAGGTCAGCTGGGGGCCTGGGTAGCTCGGGAGTGGCAGCGAGACAAGGTGCAGATGACATGGCTTCAGAGGCCCCATGGCCACAGGGGCCATGGCTGAGCCGGAGGCCGGGACCCCCCGCCCCTTTGGTGGGCTTTGCGGCACCCCGCGTTCCCAACCCCATGGGGTCAGGCCATGGTCCCATCGGGACAGGGGACGAGGCCGAGCATCGCCAGGGAGTGAACCTCCTCCCTCCCCGGAGGGTGACAGCAATTGGCTGGGGGGCCTGCTGGGGAGACTGGAGCCTGCTGATTCTGGGTGGGCCCGAATCAGTGGGATAGAGAAACCTGCTATGCAGAAGAGTTGTGGTTCTCCCCCCTGCGGCAACACATCAGACATGGAGCAGGTCCCCAGAGGTGAGTGAGCTGCCCCTGACTTGCCCTGCCCCTACCTCATGCACAACTGCTAACCTGCGGTGGGTTCCCATACACTCATGAGCAGAGGGTGAACCCACACCAGCGTATACCTGTCTTGGTGAGGCCTGAGCGCCCGGGGCGGCAGGCGACAGCCGTGTCCCCGCTAGAACCAATAGACCCCCGGGGACCACATTCCCAGATGGCATACTCTAACCACTGCATATTAGAGGTGACTCTGAAACCCTGGATTGTGGAGGCGCCCAAGCTTTTGGATGGCCCCTACCGCTCCCAGTTCATCGCGTGCACGTACTTGCCTACGGGGCATCAGCGAGGCACTGAAAGTGCACGGAGATGGCCTCAGCATGGGTGTACAGATCCTATACAAATTCACATTTGACTGCACTAGGCTCACCGGGGGACCAAACTTCCACTCCGATACAGATGAGCCTACGGACAGAGGCCTGGATACCACTCAGCCAGTAATATGGCAACCATCATGGCTGAGCTCAGGGCGGGTTTTGGTACCATGGAAGCGCGCTTTGATACACTAGCTGGATGCATGGACAAACCGGGGAAGCGGCTTGACAGGCAGGGGGCCTTTCTCAAAGGCAAGTGGCTATCAAAAATGAAGACCTTGAAGCTAGGTCGAAGTGTAATAAAATACGCATTTTGGAAATAGCAAAGACCACAAACATAGACAGGCCGGAGGACTTAGTCGAACATCTGCTGGTAGAACTGTTTGACTGTGCCAACTTCTCAGCCTCATTTGCGGTAGAGCGCACCCACATATCATTGATACCGCGGCGCCCTGAGAGTGCACCTCCATGTAGCACGCCTACCATGTTGCGCGCCTACTCAACTACAGAGAAAGGGATACCACCCTAAGGCTGGCATGGGAAAAAGGCCCCCTCAGATATATGGGGTCCAACATCTCTCTGTTTTCTGATTTCACGCCAATGGTGCAAGAAGCTCAACAAAAATTTTACGAAGCCAAAAGCACGCTCAGAAAACTTGGTGTCAAGTATGCCGTGTTATACCCAGCACGCCTGCAAGTGGAATACAGAGAACGCACTAGGATCATGGACTCCACCTCAGAGGCAGTCGCACTCTGCACGGAAATCAGAGCGGAGTACTCGGCGTCCCGGGGCTCCCCGACTATGCCCCTGGAGGCAGACCGTGCCAGCCAGCCAGCCTCAAGCAACCCCGGACATTACGACCTGAGACCCACAGCCTTGGGAGTGTATGGTGCCTACAAAGTGGTCCTGCTAGCGGACCCATCACCAGATGGCAACATCTCCACCTTATAGCATGACCCACATAACTGTCTTCCATTCAGTGGTTGTTTATTTACTGTATTATCAGTTCTTCGTATGGACCGCTGAGGAGCGAGTTGCTGAAATGCCCCCCTGGTGAACGCCAAAGATTCTATACTGGGTTTTTCTTTCTTTTGATTGACTCATTCTGTTGAGTTAAATGAGATTTGCTGTATGACTTTCATTCTGGTGTGGGATGGGGGGTGTCCTGGGAATTGTTACCGTTGATTGGGAAACTGTTAGACCTGGCACCATTGGCGTGGGTCTCCCTTCCATTTTTGCTGTTGCCTCATGTATTTTTGCTGGTGTTAGATGCTTTGGGCATTGTGACACTGCTGTCCAGTGCCACAGTGCAAGTGCTCCCTATTGTAAATTGATGTAATAATCAGTGGTTCCATGTTTGGCTATTTGGTTTACTTGTCAGACCCTAGTACAGTGCACTGAGTGTGCCCAGGGCGTGTAAATCCAAATGCTACTGGTGGGCTTGCAGCACTGGTTGTGCCACCCATAGAAGCAGCCTTGTAAAATGTGTCCAAGGTCTGCCATTGCAGAGCCTGCATGCAGTCTGGTACGGTAATGCTGACTGGGCAAGTGCACCCACTTGCCAGCCCCTAAACCTTCCCTTTTCTTTATATCAGTCACCCCTATAATAGGCCCAATGGCAGGGTGCATTGTAAGTATAAGGTAGGACATGCCCTGGTGTGTGTGGCATGTCCTAATAGTAAATTACAGCCATTTTAGTTTTTCACTATTGCAAGGCTACCTGTTCTCCATAGGCCAGAATGGGCTGTTAGAATTATTACATTTTATAATCCTAACTGACTCAGAGAACATGGTAGAAATTTGAGTTTAGTATGCCTGAACTCAGAATGATAAAATACATCTTTGAGTGAAGTTGGTTTCAACTTTCTGTGTTTGAAAATACCACTTTTAGAAAGTAGGTATTTTCTTGCCTAACCTTTCAAGCGTGCCTCTGCTAGGCTGTGCATTCCTTATCTGGAGTTTGTGAGTGACAGGGCTGGGGCATTCCGAGAGACAGGATGAGTCAGCCAAGAGGTGAATAGAGAGATGTGCATCTAGATGGGAGGGAGGAGTTGCACCTGAACCTTGAATAGGGTTGTGCCTGCCTGCCACAATGCTGGCTCCACCTCCTGGTGTCTCTACCCTGTACACTGAAAGAAGAGAGGGAGTCCTGCCTACAAAGTGCTCCAGGACTGTACTTGCCTTCCACAATGCTGGCTCCACCTCTTGTGGAGCATCTGCTGTTTCAGCCCTGCACTGTGAAAGAAAGGAGAAGTCTGGTGAACAGAGTGCTTCAGAACTGTTTTGGACTGGGCAAAGGCCCTCTCCCCTCAGAGGACAAAGGATTTTGGGGTATAAATGTTGGGACCCTGATCCCAAGAAATTAGATCACTTTTGGACAAACAAGAAGAAACCTCTGCTGAGGAGAGGAACCTGAAGAAACTGAGGAGAGACTATTCCTAATCTCAAGTGCTGCTTAGGGGATTTATTTATTTATTTATTTATTTATATCATTTATAGAGCGCACTGCAACCCTATGGGCATCCTGGCCTGCAGTGGTTGCCTTACTGCCAAAGAGAGGAGAAAGGAACTTAGGGGCATATTATCAAGCCTGGGCGATAAAATTATCGCCGCTTTATCGGCCGAAAACGGCCGATAAAGCGGCGATAATGGGCTTGATAATATGCTCTATGGAATTCCAATCGAAGCCCATGTTAGATGTGAAGACATCTAACATGGGCTTCGATTGGAATTCCATAGAGCATATTATCAAGCCCATTATCGCCGCTTTATCGGCCGTTTTCGGCCGATAAAGCGGCGATAATTTTATCGCCCAGGCTTGATAATATGCCCCTTAGTGTACTTTGCTTTCAACTTGTGAAGGATCTCCAAAGGCTTGGAAAAGAGCTTGCCTCCTGCTGAAGTCTCAGGGACAACAGACTTCAACCCCCAGCTCCCTAGAGTTCTTGTGGAAGTGCCTGCTACTGTTTTGGGCCTTCTGAGGAACTGCGTGTTGCAAGGAGCTGGAAGCGCGACGCAACGAAGAGGAAGTGTGTCGCCGTCGCTGCTGCTGCCGTCGCACTTCTTAACAAGGGTGTCGCCACTGGAGTTGTCGCACTGCACCGCATCGAGAGAAGCGTCTCGCAACGAAGAGGAAGAGTGTCACCGTCACTGCTGCCTACCGTCGCACTTCTCAACAAGGGTATCGCCGCTGGAGTTGTCGCACTGCACCGCATTGTGAGAAGAGTCTTGCAACGAGGTAGAAGCGTGTCACTGTTGCTGCCGTCGCACTTCTGAACAAGGGTGTCGCCGCTGGAACTGTTGCATTGCACCACATCGAGGAAAGCGCCTCGCATCCACAAGAAGCGCGCTGCCGTCGCATTTCTGAACAGGGATGTCGCCGCTGTAGTTGTCGCATTGTGCGGAAGCTTCACGCATCCTGGGAAAAGAGTGTCACAGCTGAAGCTGTTGCTGTCGCACTTCTGAACAAGGGTGTCGCTGCTGCAGTCCATGCATCCAACCGAGAACTTGTCACATCCCCGGAGAAGTGTGCCGCATCTGGAAGATCTTCACGTCTTTATTTCTTTGCACCTGAACTTTGCCGCATTTCCCTCGCTGCGACATTGCTTGTCGTGGAAGCGCACGTATCGTAAGGTACATTGACGCAAAGTGTTGCATCTTAAGAACTGAACTTAACTAAGCTAAATCTACCATCTTAAAGTAACGGTATTGTGTATTTTTGTTGTTTATGGTCTTGTGGTAAATCTATATAAAGTATACTTATTTTTGATATAAAACCTTGTGTGGTGTCCATCTGTAGTGTTGTAACTGGGTTACTGTATGTGGTCACAAAGCTTTACACACTGCCTCTGAGATAAGCCTGTCTGCTCGTGCCAAGCTACCAAGGGGGTGAGCAGGGGTTATTTTAGAAGTGTAATCCCCTTATCCTGACTAGAGGCAAAAGTCCCTATTTGTCACAAGTACCTACCTGTGCCAACTAGAGACCCTCAAATCTAACAGAAACCAATTGTTTATGATTGTTTTTTTCTACTCATGACTCCAGTTGGACACAGCCGTCACACCCACAGCTCACATACCATTAACACTCTCAGACACGAGCCCCCTGAACAATGACCAGAAGAGTAAAGATCTCCATCATGTCATGGAATGTCCATGTAATTAACAACCCCCGTAAGGGAAAGCAAATACTTTCCTACTTAAACAGCCATGATATTAAGCCTTTCGACAAGAAACTCACCTCTCAAGGATCCAGTATTTGCTAAACAGTGGGGCTCCCACAGGTACTTCTCTTGCTATAGCTCCCATAAAGGGGTACCTGCATACTGGTGCATTAAAGTGTCTCTTTCCTACTACGTACCCATTATTCTGACCAGAATGACAGGTATCAACACCTACTAGGAATGCTGGCAGACAAAAATATATTGTTGGTAAACATTTATGCGCCTAACATAGATGGCCCTGACTTTTTCCATGATTTAATCTTGCAACTAGATAGCTCCGAGGCCAGTTACTCATGGGAGGTGACCTTAACATGCCGCACTACCTCCAGGTGGACACAGCCAGCCTACAACCCACTGACAAATTCAAGGCCAGAGCAGTCTTCCATCAAATTACTGATACATACTCTTTGCTAGTTGCCTGGCGCACCTGTCACCCGCATGACCCAGGGTTCACATTTTATTGTTCCACACACTCAGTTTGGACCAGACTGGACTATTGATTCCTAGCGGTCAACGTCCATCAATGGATCTCTCAAATGTCCATTTTGCCACGGATGTTATCTGATCACAGCACAGTCTTGCTTCAGTGAGCTATACCGCACCTGTGCCCCACAGCATTCAGCTGGACGTTTCGTGGGAAGCCTTACAGGACCCCATATTCTGTTGCGAGATATCAACCTCCATCTCTGAATACTTTGCGCTAAAGACTGGCACAGTGGCCACCCAGGCCACCTTATGGAAGGCGTTCAAGGTGCATATTCACAGCATATGCATTTCTAAGCATGCGGGTATTTTCCGAGATATCCGCTCCCAACTGCAATGAATCGAAGACACCCTGGGGGATCTGGAGCAGGGAGCTGTGGAGGGGGGGCCAGATCAGCAACAGCAACAGCAATGCTCAACATTGTTGGCTGAATTCCGAGAACTACCAGAAAGGAAGTGGCATACCTGGGAAAACATGCCATGGCGCGTCGCTGCGGTGAGGGGGAAAATCCAGGCCGTACCCAGACATGCATGCTGTGCCAAAACAACCAGCAAACCTATATTGCTAACCTGTGTTCCGGCTCAGGAGACACCGCCACAGGTTGAGAAAATATTCTGAAGGAATTCCAGAGATACTACTGGAATTTATACACCTCCAATGGAGAGGTGACCTCTACTGAGGTTGATAAATACCTTGAGGAAATAGCAATGATATGGAAGCAGGCCATGGTAAGGGCTCTGGTCAAAAAACCTCACCTTGACACCAAGAACCTCAACAACTTCCGCCCGATCTCCTTGTTGCCTTGGGCAGCCAAAATCTTGGAGAAATACATAAACAGTATACTAACAACCTTTCTCGAGCAACACCATCTGCTCGATTCCTCCCAGACTGGCTTTCGCCCCAAGCATGGGACCGAGACGGCACTGTTGGCAGTCACAGAGGAGTCCAGGAGAATCTTAGATCGGGAAGGATCGGTGGCAATCATCCTCCTCGATCTGAGCGCAGCGTTTGATACCGTCAACCACGGTATCCTCCTTCACCGTCTCCTGGACACCGGAATATCTGACAGAGCTCTGGAGTGGTTCAGGTCCTACCTGAGTGATAGATCTTTCCAGGTGTATGAAGGCATTGTTACCTCCTCTAGCAAGCCTCTGGGGTGTGGAGTCCCGCAGGGGTCTTCATTAAGCCCGACGTTATTTAACGTCTACATGAGGCCACTGGCTGAGATCGTCCGCCCGTATGGTATTAAGATCGTTACCTACGCGGACGATACCCAGCTGGTGGTCTCCCTGGCACAGGCAGGCGGACCCTCAGCTAATGTAGATCTCGCTGGCTGCCTGGAGACGGTCAAAAGATGGATGACCAATTCTTGTCTCAAACTTAATGGAGACAAGACCGAGCTTATGCTCCTGGGTCATACCGTACCATCTACCATAGACACTCTCTGGCCTTCCAGTTTAGGTCCTGCCCCTGTTCCCAAAGACGCCATCAAGAGCTTGGGTGTCTGGCTCGATAGGTCCTTGTCTTTCGATCAACAAGCAACGAAACTTTCTGCCACTTGCTTCGGCATTCTGAGAGTCATCAGGAAGATCTTGCCTCTCCTCCCCTTTGAAGCAAGAAAAACCGTGGTTCTGGGCCTGATTCAATCGCGGCTGGACTATGGAAATGCTTTGTATCTCGGGGCTCCTGACTTTACCTTGCGCAAACTGCACCTAATACAGAACTGCGCAGCCAGAACACTCTTACAAATTCCCCGCAGATCATCAGCAAAACCCGGACTGAGGTTACTGCACTGGCTCCCTATAAAGGAAAGAATAAACTTTAAATCACTCTGTATTGCTCACCAGACCTTCTGGTCTCTAGGCCCGGCAATCAATCTCCCTCTTATCACACCCTATCTCCCCACAAGACAGTTGCGCTCCACCTCTGCAAATCTAGCCATGGTGCCGCCAATAAAGAAATCAAGGTCTGGAGGCCGCTCCTTCTCCTATAATGTAGCCAAGAGGTGGAACGCTCTGCCTCAGCATCTAAGATCTAACCCTGATATTCTCTCTTTTCGCAAACAGCTGAAAACGCTCCTGTTCACTACATAACTGTGGAGCTGAATCTGCCTCTTCCTAATCCTAACCTCAGTTGGTATGCTTAGCGCTTGGACGCCTCAGGGCAGCTACGTGCGCTCTACAAATCTGAGTTCATTCATTCATTCATGGTTATCAGACGGGCAGCAAGAATTCCTTAGCAAGCTGCTAACACTGGAGGAAATGACACAGGCAATCGCCTCATTAGATGGCACTAAGGCACCGGGCCTCAATAGCCTAACAGGAGACTTCTACAAAGCATATAAGCAAAAGTTGGCCCCACAACTCTTAACCCCCAACAATGAATCCCTAATTACAGGTGAGTTGCCGATCACACTTAGGGAGGCAGTTCTGACCATATTGCTAAAACCAGGCAAAGACCCCAGCCACTGTGCATCCTACCGGCCTTTGTCCCTGATACATTTAGATAATAAAATATTAGCCAAGGTGCTTGCCACTAGACTGACCCTGATGATGGAGCAGGCCATCTCACCCACCCAGTCGGGCTTTGTTCCACACCGCTCGACCTTTCTCAACTTGTGTACAATATTTGCGGTACTTAATAAAGCTGCCCTAGACCCACCGGCGGCTATGGCATTGTTGGATGCCAAGAAGGCATTAGACTCCCTCAAATGGATATTTCTCAGAGCAGTCCTGATAATACTGGGAATACCCCAGCCGTTCCGTGCACTGATTATGCTTTTATATACCAATCCAATAGCTCACCTCTGAATGAACAGCATGCTCACCGACAAATTCCCTGTGATGCGAGGCACCCTGCAAGGGTGCCCGCTATCCTCCATCCTGTTTATAATCGTGATGGATCCACTGCTCAGTGTGCTACAAAATACCCAGGCCCACGTGAGCTACAGCTTACGCATGGCCCGCTACTGTTATCTTTGTATGCGGACGATATCCTTCTATTCATTAGACACCCACAAGACAACTTACCTTCCCTTATGCAGGAGATAGCTGGGTACGGTAACCTGTCTGGAGGCACAGGTGAACAGGTGGATAAAGTTACCCCTTTCTATGGCAGGGCGATTGGCCATCATCAAGATGGTGGTACTCCAACGTTTCCTCTACCTGTTTACTAATATTCCTATTCCATTTCCTCAGACTTTTTCCGTAGCATATGTGGTGTTCTCCTGCGCCTGATATGGGCCTGGGGGGTGCCCTTGTGTGCCCTGGGATACCTTAATACTTCCTTACGAGCGGGGAGGTCTGGGGGTCTCAGACGTTTGCCTCTATTATCTTACCGCACAATGTCACTATACTTATAACTGATACCATCCCGATGCCCGCATCCCCTATATCCGCTCAGAGCTAGCCTAAATCGATGGTCTATTACACTCACAGATATTGCCGAAGGGCATTCAATTGGAAACTGACGATATTCAAACGGTCTTCACGACCAGCCGGGTGTGGCGGAGGTTAAGACGCATGCTAGGTGGCGGGCCCCTTTTCTCTGCTGCTGTCCCTCTGCTTGACAACCCATGGCCCCCCACTTACGCAAGAGGCGCTGGTCAAACGCACACTCAACAGATATTCATTACACACCATAGGTGATTTATTTCCAGATGGTCATATACTACATTCAGCGGACAACGCACAAGCACAAGGCGCCTCCTATATGGACCTCTTCAACTTTAAGAGACTCCAGAATACCCTACGGTCACTCATGCCTTCCTACCCGCTCCCCCCTGATGATTTCCCACCCCTGGCACTTGTCATCACAGCTGCAGATGGTGGACACATGACATCTAGACTTGATCAGTCTTGCATAGCCTTGAATGCAGGCTCCACCATGGGGGTGCGGGGGGTCTGGGAGACAGAGCTGGGACTCCGATAATGTATCTGATGTGGAAGTACTGCTGCGAGCAGACTAAAAATATTTTGATTAAGCAAAGACATAAACTGTTCTATTTTAAATATTATCTTTCCCCATCCAACATCGCCAAATTTGACCACACCAGATCTGACGAATGTTGTAAATGCCATGCCCCTAAGGCAACCTTTACACACCTATCCTGGACATGCCAGGTGGTGGCCAGATACTGGGAAAGTATATATGCACACATCTCTGCCATGACCGACATCGTGATGACCCCAGACCCTGAGTCTGCCCTACAGGGGTATATGCAAGGTATACCCAGTGCATTCCACCGCCTGGTCTCCATGGCGCTGTTACTGGGAAAGAAGAAGATAGCCCTGGGATGGGGAAGTGCCAGATCACCCACCTCCAAAGAATGGCTAGAAAGAACGAGTAGGTGTAAGGGCATTGGAAAGGACTTCGCCAAACTAGCTAGTGCTCCTCAAACGGCAGTACAGGTCAGCCTACGCACACCTGATTAAGACTGTCTCCCTGCTTTTTAAGACTGTCTCCCTGCTTTTTCAAAACATCACCACTGTTTTATTGGTTTTTAAAATTGTTTTCTGTGTTACTCAGCGATTGAGGCATGCTTCCCTGGTCCAGCGCGGCAAGTGCCATTTGAGCGGGAGTAGCCAGCATCGCCATTCTATCAGCGCAAACACCGGAGGTCACTCTCGCCACAGCGGTCCCGCTCACTTCCTGCCTCACTTAAGGAAGTGCGCCGAGCGGACGTGCGGAGCTAGTGCTCCTCTAACGGCAGTACAGGTCAGCCTACGCACACCTGCTAAAGATTGTCTCCCTGCTTTTTTAGACTGTTTCCCTGCTTTTTAAAAATTCGTAACATCACCACTGTTTCACTGGTTTTTAAAATTGTTTTCTGTGTTACTCACCGGTTGAGGCATGCTTCCCTGGTCCGCCTCGGCAAGTGCCGTTTGAGCGGAGGGAGTCAGCATCGTCATTCTATCAGCGCAAAAACCGGAGGTCACTCTCGCCGCAGCGGCCCCCCCACTTCCTGCCTCACTTAAGGAAGTGCGCCAAGCGGATGCGCGCAGCGACGCGCCAAAGGCAAGCCCGTCTGCGCCCATCCGCGCCAGACCGCCGCCAGCCATGCTGCCCGTTTTTGTGGAGTTTCTTTTCCCCATGGCTATCATACAATACTCCAGTCTGGAGTTACATTCTTTAAACACAGCACCTGACCAAAGCAAGATAGCCCTTCTCCCTGTGTCTGCTAATGATGGCTCCCCCTGTTATAGCAAACTCTCACCAACTAGAGATGCAACCAAACTTAGCCATACTAACCAGGCAGCATCCAATAATAAATATCTGACAGGGCTCTATTGTAATGCCCGTTCTCTCCCAAAGTATGCCATAGAAATCTGGCCCTTATTGGACATTGAGAAGCCTGACTTCTTTCTCATTCCAGAGACCTGGCTACATGAAACCTCAAAAACCGATATAGCCATTGCCATCCCTCAGGAGTATCAACTATCCAGGCTGGATAGAAAAGATAAAAGAGGGGGTGGGATCACCATTGCTTTCAGGGCCAACATTAAAATCCACATCATTGAGACATCTCAGGCAGAATGGGGTGAGATTTGCATTTTCTCCATAGAGAGTACCAATCACAAATCTTGGAGGGGTGCTCTAATCTATCGTCCCCCTGGCAACCAAGCTCATTTTTCCCGCAATCTCATAGAGGTTATTGCCCCCCATGTCTTGGCTGCAGACAATTTCCTCTTAGTAGTTCCATGCCAAGCTTCTATCCGACCCTCACACAAGTGACCTTATAAACAGTCTTAACATTTTAGGACTCTCTCAACGTGTCGTGGGCCCTACTCACTCGGCAGGTCATACCCTGGATCTACTCCTAACCAACTCCCCCCTACTAGAAACCGACCTACCTTTCCCTATTCTATGGTTGGACCATTATGTGATAAGGTTCCACCTGAAGGATTCATTAAGTATACGCCTACCCTTGAATAAAATCAAATTAAGTCGACCTTGGAACAAGATCAATTCAGATTCCTTTACTGCCAACTTCTCCCCCATCCCTTTGTCTGAGCTTGCCAATCCCAATCATGGCGCCAGAGGTCTCGACCTTGCCATCACCACTACTCTTGATCTCATTGCCCCCAAGAAGCAAACCAAATGCCCCCTTAAACTCTCCCCCTGGTTCTCCCGTAAATTTATGATTGACAAACTTGCCGTCAGGAAGGCAGAACGTAAGTGGAGGCGCTCTATGGATAGTAGTGACAAACAGCACTATAAAACTACTCATCGGCTATATATGATTCACATAGCCGAGGCCAAAAAAGAATACTTAGGCAACAGAATCACCCTTGCAGCTAATTCACAGACGGAACTTTACACTATCATCAAGGAATTCACCAACCCTCCCTCCTGTTGACAACCGATAATGGCTTCCCAGGAGTGGGTGAACTCCCTTTCCACATTCTTTGTCGAAAAAAATCAATGATATTCACAATCTATTTCCCTAATCATCAGACATCATACCCAGTGGAAGTAATCCCGACCCTATATCTTTCAATACTGTCCCCCTCACCGACTTCCGTACAATTTCAGAGGACGAAGTACTATCAACTCTTAACCGTATCAAATCAGGTTCCCCTACCGATCCCGCTTCTCCACAAGTTCTATCCAAAATTGGTCCTGTCTTCCTTCCCCCACCTTACTGCACTATTTACAGTCACAGTCCATAGTCCCCACCCTCTGGAAAGAGGCCATTATTAGACCCATTAAAAAAAAAAAAACGTCTGCTGATCCCAAGCAACTATCCAACTACCGACAAATATCCCTCCTACCATTCTTTGGCAAAATTCTGGAGTCTTTGGTTAACAGCCAACTTACCCATCACTTGGAAAACAATAAACTACTGGACCCCTCCCAATCAGGATTTAGGGCATTCCACAGCACCGAAACGGCCCTACTTGAAATGCTCGACAATATCAGACTTTCCCTAGATGCCAGGGAATCAACTATACTGTTCCTACTTGACTTGCCAGCTGCCTTCGACACCATTTCGCATGGCATCCTTCTTGATCGCCTACGCGTATCCGGTGTCGAAGGCGCAGCCCTGAATTGGCTCAGGAGCTATCTGACGGACCGCTCCTCTAAAGTACAAATAGGAGACTTCTCCTCGGATAGCCAAATTATCAACGAAGGTGTTCCCCAGGGCTCCATTCTGAGCCCCACATTATTAAACCTTTACGTGTCCCCCTTAACCAAACTTATCAAATCCTTGGGTTTCAAACAGTGTCTTACACAGATGACACTCAGCTGCTAATTACTATGGGATCAGATGTCACAAAGACCAAAAAGCATTTCAAACTCTGTATGATAGCCATGAATAACTGGATGACGAACAATCACCTTCTCCTTAATGCCAACAAAACAGAGATTCTGCTTTTTGGGGACACAGCCAAACTATGGAACAGCGACTGGTGGCCCCCTATTCTAGGACCTTGTCCTCCTCCCAAGACAGCTGCACGCAACCTTGGTGTAATTCTAGACCTCCAAACTTTCCATGTCCGACCACATTAACAGTCTATATGGGGAGATTCTAATTACAGCACTCCAAATTAGTACATGTCAACGATGAGCTCTAGTATATAGCCCTCAACACTCAAAATTTTATACACAAGAGTGTAAAACAAAACAAATACAGATACAATTCAAAAAAACAATTATTTTTATATGTAGTAGGGGATCAACAATTGTCACGCCAATATAATTCGAGGTCCAAGTCTGTGTTCTTCAATATTTCTTTATTCAAAATTTCATAAAAACTTTTCCAGCGTATTGTTCGCGAACAATACGCTGGAAAAGTTTTTATGAAATTTTGAATTTCGAATTATATTGGCGTGACAATTGTTGATCCCCTACTACATATAAAAATAATTGTTTTTTTTAATTGTATCTGTATTTGTTTTGTTTTACACTCTTGTGTATAAAATTTTGAGTGTTGAGGGCTATATACTAGAGCTCATCGTTGACATGTACTAATTTGGAGTGCTGTAATTAGAATCTCCCCATATAGACTGACTTTGGCTAACATTTCTGTGATTAGCCTACAGCACCTTTGGATAGTAGGTGCATAGATTTTCTTTAGCACCCAAGACATCATTACTGTTTCCATTGTTCTTTTTTTATGTTTCGTGTACCACTTTAAGATACATATTTGTGGCCTATAGAATAGTGCGGACATTTCCCTCGGGAACACTACTATCCTTTCATTTTTATCCGACCACATTAACAATCTGGTCCGCATTTGCTATGGACTTATACGCAGTCTCAGATGAATATTCAAGTGGATCCCACTCTCCTCCCGCATGCCCCTGGTACAGGGACTAATTATTAGTCGCCTGGACTACGGTAATTCTCTCCTTGCCTCTACTAATGTAGAACTCCTGGCCAAGCTCCAGGTCATGCAGAATTCAGCGGCCAGACTGGTCCTTAATCTGTCCCCGCGTTTGCCCTCCGTGCCCAGTCTAAGGATCCTTACAAAAGGGGGGGTTTGAACCCATGCAGTCGCGGGGACCTGGGCGCTAATTGGTATGTGTAAGAAAGGGGTCCCCGCAAGGGAAACGTGTTATGTACAACACACACTGACACTAGTATTGGACTAGACACACAACAATCAAAAGGACTTCAAAACAGGTATTGTCCTTTATTTTACAATACCAGATGTCAACCATTGTCAGTTTACAATCACATTTATTAAATAGCCCCAGTTGGGGAAGGGAGGAAAGGGAGGGAAGGGTTGGTGCTCAGGGCGGTGTAAAGTCAAAGAAAGATAGACACAGTCAAAAAAGAGGGCAATTATAACAGTCTTTAAATTCAGATCGAGACCAATCAAACAAAAAAAGCCTAAACAATTAAGGCATCCATTGAAAAACTGTTATACTAGAGACATTCAACGGTCACATACATGAATCAAAACAATTGGGAGCATGTGCTGGAGGTCCAAATCAAAAGAACAAGAGCCGTCGACTTTTCGACCCCTGGCCGTAGGCTAAGTTAGGTCCTTTAACGGGGTCTTCATCAGGACAAGTGCAGGAAAGAAGGGAAGGGGAAGGGCAAGGGTTGGGTGGGGCGGTTCTATCTGTGGAATTAAAACAAAGGGTCAGACCAATATATGTAAGACCTGGTTAACGTCATCCTATTTGACATGACTACAGTACATTAACTGCAATTTACCATGGGGTCCGGGCCGACCGGGCCTCTGAACATCGGAATAGAGTGAGACCAAACAGTTAGTTATGGTCAAACTCGGCGATATTTAATTCGCAAAAACAGAGGAGAGCTAAACAGTGTGAAATTAGAACATCCTTGAAAGGTTGTTCTGAGAAATATTCTATCATGCAATGTTACCAGATTGAAAACCAAGACTCAACTTACATCAGTCAGCCGAATGATGGAGGATTCTTGATTTTATTCCCAGTAGTCGTTACCCAAGAGAGACAAAGTGCAATAGATGTACACCAGCTATGAATTAAAACAGGAGGTAAAAAGGGGCTGTAATAAATCGGACGCTATTAATAATCTAAGCCCACATGGTGGCAAGCAGAACAAATCGTCACTTACATTTAGACAAGCTGAACTGAAACCCACTGGTAGTCTTTACACATGGAACGTTGTTCCCGGACTGACTTCACAAGGCTGTGGATCGCTATAAGGATACAAAACGGAGGGAGACTGCGTTGGAAGCAGTCTGCGCGTTAATACCAGATTTGTCTAAGGACATACCTCCAAGAGTGACATACCTCCAAAGTAAAATTTGGTCGCGGGGCCGATCTTCTTTTATTTCGATACCGGTGTATCTCGTGTAACACCAGCACAAAGATAGAACGGGGCAAGGTTGGACTGCCGTTCCGTCAGTCTCTGTGATGATTAAACCTTACATGGAAAAACGGAGAACCCACCAGTTAAACATCCGAAACGAATCTCTCTTTAGAGTTGAACAAAAATAGAGAGTTACTCGACGATAAACTTACAGATATACAGAAGGACTGCTAACGTCAGAGCTCGTCGGCGCGGACTCCACAAGGTAGCTTGGTGGGGTTATGGGGCAGGAGTCGTCTTTGGCAATCTCCGTGGTGATTAAATCCTATGCGGGAGAGATTCGGACTAAGGGTAAATGGGATTTCTCATTTGATAATGTCGCAGAGTATAGGTTGCTCAAGCAAGGAAAGGCACTGCTACTTACAAGCACACAGAGGGGCCGCTGCAGTGAACGCTTCGTCAGTACAAACTCCGCAAGGCTGCTACGCGGAGTTGGGGGCGGGGTCAATATTTGACTGACTTGTAAGAAATGGAAGAGTTACTCGATAATATACCGGCACCGAGCGGGTGCAACTATTATCAGAAAGCATAATTTGCAGAAGATAAAAATTGGAAGGGGTTGCCTGTTAAATATAATATACCGACACCGAGCAGGTACAGCTGTTATTTAGAAAGCACAATATGCATCACAATTAAAAAATCATCAATACCAGTAATATGTCGGTTAGATTTAAACTATTACTAGACTCGAGCAACTCACTCACAGGAGGTTGTAGGCGAGTCACATTCTGGTGTTTGACGTGACATCTAAGATGTTACAGTGTTGAAAAGATAATAATAGCAATCGAGTCCCATGGAATAGCTCGTGCACTTCTACCAACATGAGAGTGTAGACAAGCGACATTGGCTACAAACACTGTGAGAATTACATTTGGTCCACTCGTGCACTTCTCCAACATGAGAGTGTAGACGAGTATTTGCAGATACGTTGAATATTATGTAAAGCACTACCTGACCTTTACTTGGAAATGGTCACATTAAAGTGTACTATATTCATAATATTCATAAATGGCCACCAACTCATCGGCAATACTCATAACATTCAACCAAGTGCTGCTAATTGTGCCAAACTACTGTCCTGTTCATTGAGACCATTTTTTATCGAGTCCAGAAGGGACATCCATTTAGATTCTCGTGTGTTGAGAGCTGTTAGTAGGTTACCCCCTCTTCTCCCTAGGGATACTTTCTCAATGACCAGCCATCTTAAATCAGACACCATATGTCCTGCCTTTTGCCAGTGTTCTACCAGGGGTGCGCCCAACACTTTACATCGCAGTCTACTACAATGGGAAGAGATGTGGGAATTTATTTTTTGTTGGGTTTGCCCAACATATACATAATTACATGGACATTGTACAATGTAGATCACACTAGTCGAGTTGCAATTTGTGTAATGTTTTAGGGTATAAACCCGTGCACCATGAGCAAATGTCTTAGTCTGAATGGTGGTATCACAAGCAGTACAAGTGCCACATCTGTAATGCCCAACCAGGGGAGGCAAGTTCCATAAAGTTGTAAGAGTGGGTTGACTCCCTAGTTCCAGGTAGGAATGGACCACCATATCTCATATATTTTTAGCCCTTTTGAAGGAGTGAAGGGGGAGATGTGGTTGTTTAATCTCGTCTGCCACCAGAGACCAATTCTTGTTGATTATTTGTTTGATCTCATTGCTCCGTGTCGAAAAGGTAGTAACACAGACAATGCGGTCTAGCTCTGTTTGCTTAGAGATTTCTGGGTTCAGCAAACTGTCGCGTGGATTGTACCACGCCCTTTTCCTGGCACGTCTGACCATTCGAACTGGGTATCCACGTGAGATGAGGCGCTCATTTAAGATCTCAGATTCCTTAATGTAATTCGCTCGAGTAGAGCAATTTCTCCTAATTCTGAGAAACTGCCCCACAGGCAAGTTATCCCTAAGACCTCTGGGATGATGGCTCCCATATTGCAACAGGGAGTTCCGCTCCGTGGGTTTCCTAAAAAGTGTAGTCTGCAGATGGTCCTTATCCACATAAATGGAGATATCCAGAAACGGTATAGACTCATTGCTAGATTCCATAGTGAATTGAATATGGGGGTTTCTCAAATTGAGCCAGTCATGAAATTAATTCAATTGTTGTTTATTACCCTCCCAGATGCACAGGACGTCGTCAATATATCTGACCCAGTGGGTCAGCCTGGTCTGAAAAGGGTTGTTGGATGAGAAGACATGTTGTTGTTCAAAGTGGTCCATAAAATAATGGCCAGATTTGGGGCAAAAGTAGCCCCCATGGCCACCCCCTTGGTCTGTACATAAAATTCCTCATCAAAGATAAAAAAGTTCTGCTTCATCGCGATACTAAGCAACTCAATTATGAAATCCGTGGGGACTTGTACTGGAGCCGGTCTTTTGTCTAAAACCTCTTGAATCACATCCAAAGCATCTTGTTGAGGGATGCTGGTACAAAGCGATACAATGTCGCACGTCACCAAGAGTGCCCTGGCTGGGTCGAAAGGTCTCTCATCTACCAAATTAATGGTTTGTGTGGTGTCACGGAGATAAGCCCTGGTGTTGAGGGCGATAGGCTTTAAGAAGAAATCAATATATTTACACAAAGGCTCTAGCATAGATCCACAGCCTGACACAATTGGACGCCCAGGAGGGCTGTCTAGGTTCTTATGTACCTTTGGTAAGGTATAAATTGTAGCCAATCTTGGAAATTTTTGATTTAGGAATTTAAATTCTTGCTCACTTAAAAACCCATCATCCAAACCTACACAGATGACACTCAGCTGCTAATTACTATGGCTCAGATGTCACAAAGACCAAAAAGCATTTCAAACTCTGTATGATAGCCATGAATAACTGGATGACGAACAATCACCTTCTCCTTAATGCCAACAAAACAGAAATTCTGCTTTTTGGGGACACAGCCAAACTATGGAACAGCGACTGGTGGCCCCCTATTCTAGGACCTTGTCCTCCTCCCAAGACAGCTGCACGCAACCTTGGTGTAATTCTAGACCTCCAAACTTTCCATGTCCGACCACATTAACAATCTGGTCCGCATTTGCTATGGACTTATACGCAGTCTCAGAAGAATATTCAAGTGGATCCCACTCTCCTCCCGCATGCCCCTGGTACAGGGACTAATTATTAGTCGCCTGGACTACGGTAATTCTCTTCTTGCCTCTACTAATGTAGAACTCCTGGCCAAGCTCCAGGTCATGCAGAATTCAGCCGCCAGACTGGTCCTTAATCTGTCCCCGCGTTTGCCCTCCGCGCCCAGTCCATTGGATCCTGCACTGGCTTCCAATTAAAAAGAGGATCCACTTCAAACTGTGCTGTCTGGTGCATAAGACACTCAATAACAATGGACCTCACTACCTAGCTAAAAAACTCACTATACACCAACAGGCAAGAACTCTTAGGTCCAATAGCAAATACCTTCTGACAGTGCTGAAGGTCCGCACCGTCAGAAATGGTGGTAGATCTTTCTCCCGGGTAGCACCCGAAACTTGGAATACACTGCCTTTATCCCTCCGCCAGGAAACAGACCACAAGAAGTTCCGTAGACTCCTCAAAACTTGGCTATTCTAGACCAGTCTTCTCCATCTGGTTGCCGCGCTTTCCTGTCTGTCCTGATTACTAACAAGCGCTATGAGACCTTTGTGGTGATATATGCACTCTATAAATACCAACAACAAAAAAGCAACAAAAAAAACCCTACAGCCATTAGCATCTCACCCTAAATATATTTGTTTGCCTCACATGTCCCCAATGACATAGACTTCACATTGGTAATGTATTGGCATAATGTGAATATTTGGTATGTATTTAAAGCTGTGTTAGAGTACCTTTATCAACATGTGGATGGCATTATCATCTAATATTGTGCAATGGTGTATGTATTCCTAATTGTTTTATATTCAAATTCAATAAATACAAATAAAAAAAAAAACTATCTGGCACTTAGAAACTGCTACCGCAACTATTGTGACACCGGAACGCCACTTTTTTGACGTTCCTGTGGCTCAATGTGCCACTGGCATATTTATAAGGCCACGTAAAGCCACATTATGTGGCTGTTCATTGCCTTTTAAATATGTGCCCCTTTCATGCAGAAAACTGTGTGACAGGCGCATTTCATGGGTGTTGCTGGTGGCATTCCCAGCAACATCCATGGCTTTTTGACACTGCCCCAGATTTACGAGAAATAGGAAGTCTGAAGCAGCGCCAAAAACTCACGGCCAAGCACAACGAGGAGATACATCTTTATTTCTTCTTGTTTTTTCCTCTTTCTATGTGTGCTGCATTTTGCAGCACACATAGAAAGAGGAAAATGCCTCTTGTGTTTGCTGTTGTACAGTAAGGTTTCCCTTCCGGCACAAAAATAATCATCCCTGCAATGCAGGCCCCCTTGCACCATGGTGCAAAAGTGCCTGTGTTGGCACACTTCAGCCCATTGTGCACCTGTGCAGGGGAAAAGGACAGGAATGTGCCGTATCTAATAGATACGGTGCTTGCCTGCCCTTTCTTTTGCCGCAGGGCAGCACAGCAGCAAGGCCTGCTGCACTGCCCTACGGCAAAAAAAAAAACGAGGCCCTGAGTCTAAACAAATGTACATTTATTCTAATGAGTATACAATCGGGCAAACTAAGGTGGATTTATTCTGACCAGAGAACACATTTTGAGACTGAAAATTTTCGTACTATGTTCTTTTCAACTTTACTAATTCATCGATGTCATTCAATTATTATAAAGTTTCAATTAAGAAAAAGGCGTAGTTCAAGGATTTTTGGAGCAACAGGCAAACATGTTTTGTGTTTGTTGGCTCCTCAAGGTTGGTATATTTGCAGCTTACTGCTGCAATAAGGGACTATTTGACCTCTATTCCTGGTAGTGCAGTAAGACAGTAGTACACCACTTAAGGTGCATTTTAATAAACATTATAGTTGAATGCTTAAAACAAATAACGTTGCATTATTTAGGCAAAGTTATGATTTGTACAGCTCTAAGTCGTTAAACTAAAAAAGCACTTTACGTTTTTTTTTAGTGCTTTTTAAACTTTTGCATCTCAAAATTGTATTCTGACACACTAGCTTTCATGAACACCTTTTTTGATGTAACAAATGTATTGCAATTGCATTCATAATGCGCTTACTACCCCTGATGAGGCGTTTAGCTGAATTACTACTGGAAACCAATGTTGGTGGTTAGTGGAGTTCTTTATTAACATTAGGATTAGCCTTGTTCTTTCAAGAAAAGATTTTGATGCATTTTCTTGTTTCCTCGAGATAAATTAAAAGGAATTAGAAGACAGCAAGGGCTTTATGAAATCATGCGGGTTAATGAAGAGATGAACAGAGGCGCTAGAAAGAACTAGGTATTATTAGATTTTAGAATGAAGAGGTTTTCATTTATTTTTTTGTTGCCGTTTTTATAAAGAACGACCTCTACCCTAAGGCCAGTTACATTACACAAGGACACATTTGTGTTTTTTAGGCACAGGGAATTTGAGAGTCGACAAACATGTTCCTCAATTCGAAAGTCAGCAGCTCTGGCTGTTGAAAGGGGGGTACGTAAAACCATACTATGTTTTTCTGTAATGCAGATTTCACGATTAGGCAGAAAAACCAGGAGCAGCTTGATATGCTGTAATCTAGCAGGCCAGAGCAGCGCCATGGAACTTGGCATCTCATTTTCCAGGCTCAGCCCATAGTGCCCACACCGTCATCCGCTCCCCCTTGCATTTTATACACTTGCCCATATAATGATTACCAGGACACATTGTTATGGGTAAAGAACTGCTGCAGGTTTATTTTCATACAACAAAAAAGTATGACGTTTTAGTGGGTTACCTTACGGGCGATCCAGGGCCGGCAGCCCCTCGCTGCCCCACCCGCCTTATGAGCCAGCCGGCACGGTGAGTCGACGCCCGGACAGTGCAGCCTTTGCTGATCCCCTTACGGATCACGTGATCATGGCTTATACTCCCGCTCCTTTCAGGGCGGAGTGTGCTATGGCACAACCCCGGTTGGTCAGGCCCCCCAACCGCCCGAAGGACTAACAGGGCGCCGTCGTGGTTTTCCTGGAACCTCCCTGCGGCTCCAGGTCTTTGGCTCAGGCACCCTTATTGTGCCATGCAGAGGTACCCTTACTGTACCCGTCTGCCACAGAGGTACCCTTACTGTACCAGTCTGCCTCCAGATCGGCCTGTAACTCCGCCTGCAACACAAAAAGAAAACATTAGGACATCCAAATCAGCATGCCACCTGCCCAGCTGCTGGGTACGAGGATAGGGTGGGTGCAGCGAGGCAGGCGCAGGGCGACCGGTACGGGGGCCGGACAGGAAGCCGCCGGGAGGGCAGACGACCGACAAAGAGGTCGCATAGAGGGCGGCGGGGGCCTAAATACCCAGCCCGCCCACAATGTGCCCTCCCCCGGATGCACGACACTGGTGCACCTGGCCAGGGGAGGGGCTGGCGGACTGCCCGAGCCTCCCCCTCTACGAGGACTGAAGGAGGGGGGGCTCCGACTAATGGGCACTAAGGGGGCTGCCCTGCTGATGTCCCCCTGTGGGGCACGCGGGCAGCGGCAGTCCACGGAGGCTGACCGGTGGAGCTAAACAGGGCACAAGTCCTAAAAAAAGAAGAAGTGGGGGGACGCTGACGTCTCGACAGGAAGTAACATCACGAAAGGTGGCTTGCACGCACCATCAGACTCATTGCCTCCCCTCGCTCACCCCTTAGATGTGATTGCAGCAGAGAAGCCAGCGCGCGAGCAGCGTTCCGAATGAGCTCCGATCTCGCCCCAGAGAGGCCAAAGAGTGAATGTGTGGCTCCATTTGCTCCAGTTATCCAGCTCCCGGTAAAATAAGTGGGGTGTGCCGTCCACCCGTGTGGTACCCAGACTCGAGCCCTGGAGCTAAATCCCTCTCAGCCCAATGGGACTTGCGCACCTGCAGACATCCCACTCACCGAGGCACACCACTAACCTGCACTTATCTATGCACACCACTCCTCCTGCTGTCACATGATACATCCACCCTGCATTCACACAGACATGTTGCTTACTTTCCATGCATACCACTCATCCAAGGATATTGCTCCCTATACTGTTGAACAGGCATCACTCTATTTTGACAAAGACGGGTACCTCACTAGCACTGCCGACACTTCACTGTACCCCTGCTCATTGAACAGCCCAGAGACCTCACTACGCACTGCACTCTTTTATCATTTTGCGCAATGCACAGTGCACTGCTTGCTGTTTACATCACACCCATCAGGGCGCACTGTGCACACTCACCAGTAGTGCAGCAGGCTGTCCACCATTCACTTTGCACTGCCAGCGCATGCAGCTCAGTGTTTGTGCCTGGCATATCGCTCACCCTGTACTCATAAAGGCATATCTCTCATACTGTGATCACCCAGGCACTACCCACTCACTGATCACCCCACTTCCCTGTAGATCTCTGCGATACCAGGAAACCGCTCTTCTTCATGGACCCAAGGCTGCTTCCGGCGCAGCACCTCCTATTCACTGCAGGTGCTGATGGCGGCATCTTCCTCATCTCAGGGTGAGTGAGCCATGGCATCATGACTCAAGGAGGAAGCAGAGCTCTAAGATGCATCAGAGGGTTGCGGGGCAGAGCTGGAGAGTAGCTGAGGGAGAGTATAGCCCCCTCCACACACACTTTAACTATACCCCAAAAAATAGGACTCAGCAAGCGATGTGAGTGGGCCTGATACTGTTTCGACATTCAGGGACGGGGGTGTAGACGTCTTTCATTTTTCTTTCCATCTTTTGGTTCATATTTCGGTAATTTTCCATCTATTGATCCTTCTATCCATTTAGCCTTGCTTCTCTCTATTTTGTGGTCTTTTTCAGCCATCTTTTGAGGAATCTAGAAACACGTGTCTGGGGATACACTCGAAAAGAATACTGGTACTGGCACTGGCCAACAAACTGTGAGAACTGTGTGTGAAGCGAGCAACATTGAACCACATCGACCATGATGCATGAGGTAATTCAGCTGTGATGTGTCAGCAGGGTGCTCCAAATCCCTTTGATCTTTTGTTCAATCCCTCAGTTTTCTGACTTTTTCCTTCCTTCCATTCAACCACCCTCCCTCCTTCCTTTCCTCCATCCTTCCA
Organism: Lissotriton helveticus; assembly: GCF_964261635.1. Lineage (NCBI taxonomy): Eukaryota > Metazoa > Chordata > Amphibia > Caudata > Salamandridae > Lissotriton > Lissotriton helveticus. The sequence continues at coordinate 230,088,055 of NC_136072.1, read as the reverse complement.
TCTTATTGTCCGCCAAAGCTGTCCTTATCTTCGTCATCCATCAATCTCTCTAATATCTCCATCCATTCACCTCTATTGATTCATCCATTTCTCCATCTTTCTCTCTAACCATCCACCCACTTATCTATTATCCTCCTTGCCATCCCACTCTACGTGCCTTCATTTGTCCCTGCCCTAACCCCACATCTCAATAATGTTATTCTCTTGTAGTGGCATTTATCAGGTTATATTTGGAGACCCACATCTCCAGTTAAAATCAAAGGAACTATAAACATCAATGTAATACATTTACACAGAACTGCAAGTGGGAGCCACACTCCCCCCTCCCCAACCCCACCCCCACCTCAAGCTGCTAAAGTGGGTGTTCATGATGCACCAGTTGGTGATCAAGACTGCCTTATGGGAGGTAATGCTAGGCAATTACCACATCATCTTCACCTTTATAAAACAATGTAAAATATAAGTGAGAGCAATAGACTATGAATAGATCATACTTTGATCAAAATTTAGAACAACCAGATTTTGTGCAGCTGTTAGTAACAAATGAAGCTACACAAGGATAGCCACTATCAAACATCATGACATGTTTTAATTACTTGTTGGCCAATCACACTCGACTTCATAGTGCGGCAAACATCGGCATCTACTCTGCTAAGGCAGAGGAGCATCACCCCACTGCTCTGCGAGCAGTTTAAAAAGGAAAAATAAATGATATTAACTAATGTTATTATGACTTTAGTTTTCCTTCCAGCTTAGGGGTTGGGTGGGTGATGCTGGGCTGGCCAGAGCAGGAGCCTTGGGGAGGAGTGTTCAGCATACTCTAAAGTGCTCAGTCCTGTGCATTTTGTGTATTCCCATCAAGCTACATTATGTAGCCTGCTGGGGAACATGCACAGCCTCTCTGTCCCCGTCTGAGTGCCAAACCACGGAGCTCAGACCAATCACAATGCTGCTGTAACCCAGGCAAGTCCTTTTTTAGGACTCGCAGAGCGAAACGAAGCGAAAAGCCCTTTTACTGGCGTTTTAAAAATGGACCTGTAAATTCCACAAATTCCACACGCTTGTGCGTGTGTTTTTTTCTTTCCGGTCTGCTATTGGCCTTCACGTGTGTTTTTGTTTTAAAGCGAGCATACCATAGGTCAGAGGCGGGCGCATAGCTCCGCCCCTGGCCTATTGGTGTCTGTTACGCGCATTTCCTGACATATTGCTTTCAATTATCGGGCCAGACTCGTGCGCGATAATTCAAAGCGTATGGCAGGAAAGGCGCGCACACCACTAGCGGCTTTGTTTTCCCGATTGCAAGGCAATATTTTGAAATTGGAAGAGACCTAACAGATTTTTAAATGGTGTTCATTGCATAATTTATATGCCGGACATTTTCATGCCTCGGCTCATACACGGGCTGTAGATACTGGCGTGATTAGATGTGGCGGGATGGCCAGAGCTGCCGACCTTGGAGCTTTGGAACCAGGTTCGAGACGTCCAACTTTGTCCATTTCTCGCTCTAATCCGAGCCAATTGCCCCTACACCAGCACTTCCCTCCGATACATCTACAGCTCCACTTTTCACTCGCTTACATTTCCTGCAGCTCCACATATGTGCAGCACAGATGTTTTCATTTATGGTACAAAGGGGTATTTATTCACTAGGCAACCAGCGTATTGAAAATAAATTAACTCCAGAGGACACCCAGGGATTTCTTTCTAGGTTCCAAGCATGCGAAGATCGAATAAAGATTTTGACATGGATTTGTTTGGGTAGCTCGCCCCGAGTGGGCCTCACTTCTTGGATATTGTAGCGATGCACCCCCCATGGATGGTACACTGCTCTGGGAGCTCAGAGCCCAGAGGCTCAGAAGAGGGGGGGCACGCGCCCTGGGCAGGGTGGGGGGACACACACCCCACCCATCACCAGTGGGATTATAGCAGACTTCAAAACCCCGCTCTTTTGTCATCGTCGCCCACCACAAACCTGGTTGTTCCATTGCTGCTGTGGGGGTCTAGCGCCAAGACGCCACATTGGTGGTAGGAGAGAGCTTGAGCAATGATAACAGAACTGTCTCAAAATAGCGTAAATCAGTCAACAGTGATTCTGCAGGTTACAAAGGACAAGACACACGTAAAAGAATCAAATGCAGTCGAGATACCATGCAGCACAGGGTGTGTCAGCAGGAGCGCTGGGAGCTGAGAAACTGCGCTCTGGCGGGAAGAATTCTGTGTGGGAAATGAAGGGAAACTCCAGACTTGTTACTTTACTTTGTGAGGAGAGGCCAACAGGAGCTCAGAGGCTTCACCGTTTGTTTAAGCTGCCGGAAACTTTTCAAAGCTCGATCCAAGGGCCTCCAATCGACCATACCAGAGGGTCCCCAGAAGGGAAGGGCTGCCACAGCAGGCAGGAGATTCACCCAAGAGCACAAGGCTGTCAGCAATGCACAGGGAGCTATGTTCATGTAATATGAAGATGATGCACCCCCCTCACCCTCACACACCCCCTCACCCTAAAACACCCTCTCACCCTCACTCACCCTCTCAGACACCCCCTCACACACCTTCTCACCCTCAACCACCCTCACACCCCCTCACCCTCGCACCCCCCCTCACCCTCGCACACACCCTCACCCTCACACACCCCCACCCTCACACACACCCTCACTCTCACACCCCCCTCACCCTCACACACCCCCACCCTCACACACCCCCTCACTCTCACACCCCCTCACCCTCAAACCCCCTCACTCTCACACCCCCTCACCTTCACACCCCCTTACCCTCACGCACCCTTACCCTCACGCACCCTTACCCTCACACACCCTTATCCTCTCACCCCCTCTCACCCTCACACACCCTCTAACCCTCACACACCCTCTAACCCTCACACACCCTCACCCTCACACCCTCACACACCCTCACCATCACCCTCACCCCCCCTCACCCTCACACACCCTCACACACCCTCACCCTGTCACCCTCAGCCTCACACCTCTCACCCTCACAACCCCACACCCCTTCACCCTCACACACACCCTCACCCTCACATCCCCTCCCCCTCACACCCCCCCACCCCTTCACCCTCACACCCCCTCACCCCCACACCCCCTCACCTTCACACCCCCTCACCCTTACACTCCCTCACCCTCACACCCCCTCACCCCTCACCCTCACACCCCCTAACACACCACTCACCCTCACACCCTAACACCCCTCTCACCCTCACTCCCCCTCTCACCCCCTCACCCTCACACACCCCTTCACCCTCACATTCACACACCCTCACTCCCCCTCACCCTCACACCCCCTCACACCCCCTCACCCTCACACCCCCTTACCCTCACACCCCCTCACCCTCACACCCCCTAACACCCTCACCCCCCCACACCCACACCCTCACACCCCCTCACCCTCACACCCCCTCACTCTCACACACCCTCACACCCCATCATCCTCACACACCCTCACTCTCACACCCCCTCACTCTCACACACCCCCTCACCCTCACCCTCACTCACCCTCACTCACCCTCACACACCCTCACTCACCCTCACACACCAGCACTCACCCTCACACACCCTCAGACCACCTCACTCAATCACACCCCCTCGCCCCCTCACTCAATCACACCCCCTCACACCCCCTCGCCCCCTCACCCTCACACCCCCACCACACACCCTCATCCTCACACCCCCTCACTCACTCACACCCCCTCACCCTCACACCCCCTCATCCTCACATCCCTCGCCCCCTCAACTTCACACCCCCACCATACCCCCTCACCCTCACACCCCCTCACCCCCGCTCACACCCCCTCACCCTCACACCCTCACACCCCCTCACCCTCACACCCCCCACAACCCCACACACCCTCACACACCCCTCACTCTCACACCCCCTCATCCTCACACCCCCTCGCCCCCTCACCCTCACCCTCACCCTCACACCCCCACACCTCCTCACTCACTCACACACCCTCACCCTCACACCCCCTCATCCTCACATCCCTCGCCCCTCACCTTCACACCCCCACCAAACCCCCTCACCCTCACACCCCCTCATACCCCCTCACTCACTCACACACCCTCCTCCTCACATCCCTTGCCCCCTCACCTTCACACCCCCACCACACCCCTCACCCTCACACCCCCTCACACTCACACCCCCTCACCCCCCCAACAACCCCACACACCCTCACACACCCCTCACTCTCACACACCCTCACCCTCACACCCCCTCACCCTCACACCCCCTCATCCTCACACCCCCTCGCCCTCATCCTCACATCCCTCACCCCCTCACCTTCACACCCCCACCACACACCCTCACCCTCCTTCACACACCCTCACCCTCACCCCCCCACAACCCCACACACCCCTCACCCTCACACCCCCCACAACCCCACACACCCTCACACACCCACACACCCTCACACACCCCTCACTCTCACACACCCTCACCCTCACACCTCCTCACACAACCTCACCCTCACACCTCCTCACCCTCACTCAGCCTCACACACCCTTACCCTCTCACCCTCACACACCCTCTAACCCTCACAAACCCCCTCCCCTTCACACCCCCTCACCCTCACACACCCTCACCCTCACACACACCCTCACCCTCACACACCCCCTCACCCTCACACACCCTCACGCTCACCCCCCCACACCCCTCACCCTCTCACCCTCACTCACCCTCACCCCGTTACCCTCACCCTCACACCCCCTCACCCTCACACACCCTCATCCTCACACACACCCTCACCCTCACGCTCACACCCCCTGACCCCCCCTCACCCTCACACCCCCTCACCCGTACAACCCTCTCACCCTCACACACCCTCACCCTCACACCTCCTCACCCTCACACACCCTCACCCACCTCACCCTCACACACCCTCACACTCACACACCCTCACCCTCACACCCCCTCACTCACCCTCACACCCCCTCACCCTCATAGCATAACAAAACATAGCATAGCATAACAAAACACAGCACAGCATAACAAAACAGCATATGATAGCAATACATAGCATAACAAAATAAAGCATAGGATAGCAAAACATAGCACTCACTCACACACCCTCACCCTCACACCCCCTCACCCTCACACCCCCTTACACACCCTCACCCTCACAAACCCTCACACCCCCTCACCCTTACCCTCACACCCCACACCCCCACACACACCCTCACCCTCACACCCCCTCACCCTCACACACCCCTTACCCTCACCATCACACACACACCCTCACCCACCCTCACCCTCACTCCGTTACCCTCACCCTCACACCCCTCACCCTCACCCCCCTCACCCTCACACACCCTCACTCACCCTCACAACCCTCTCACCCACCCTCACACCCCCTCACCAGCATAGCATAACAAAACATAGCATAGCATAACAAAACACAGCATAGCATAACAAAACACAGCATAGCATAACAAAAAAGCATATTATAGCAATACATATCATAGCATAACAAAACAAAGTATAGGATAGCAAAACATAGCATAGCATAACAAAACATAGGATAGGATAGAAAAACAAAACAAAACATAGCATAGCATACAGCATCACTCAGCACCACCACAGTATCACTCAGGGGCACCACAGCATCACATTGCGCTACCACAGCATCACTGAACACCACCACATCACTCAGCGCCACCACAGCATCAGTCTGTGCAACCATTCAACAACTGGTTCAAATCAATCGGTTCTCTCAATGGTTCAAGCTTTATTACAAATGTAACAAAAAGATGTTAATATTTCACTTGTGTTCTTGTTTATTTTATATCCCCCTCCTCCGCTCCCCCTCAACCTCCCATTCAGTGCAGCCGCTACTGGAGGCAAAATATCCCCAAGAATGACGTGTGCTTGCTTCTGTGAGATATGAATCACAGCCCTTCTATTCGGCCCCTTTCTATCAAACCAGCACATTTAGAAACTCCTGCTATCTTGAGGGTCGTGGTATGTTTAGAATACCCTTTTGAAGTGCAAATTTGCATCCTGATAACGGATTTATTTTTTGAAAGTTTACCTATTTAGACTTCCTCTTCTTTGTTTGCTTACACACTACCTTCTCTCTCAACCAAAATGAACAAGTTTGCTCATCCATTCAAGACTTACTTTCGCTTTAGATACTCTACCTCTAAGCAAAGTGAATTGAATGGAGAGATTCCAGTAACTGCATATGGAGTTGTGACATAAATCCACACCTTGGTTTGCGGTAAAAATTAACATCCATTTTATTTGACAGCACTGTCTGAATTCCTTCTGTAAGGAATCTGTTCGCCCTCTCAACTAAGCCATTTGAAGATGGGCTCTACGAAGCAACTTTAAGATGTCTGATATCTGCATGCAAAAATGTCAGCATACCTTTGGAAGTAAAGTGGGTGCTTTAGAACAGATTCTTTATTTGCAGCTCTAACAACTGAATTAAATATCTACATACAATGGTAATGTAAAGCCACTATCAAATATTGCTTGTCCAAATCCAACATAATGAAAGGTCCAGTAAAATAAAAACAATTGTTTTATAAGGACCAGTGAGTCAGATGTACATTTTTGAGTAGCCATGCGGTGCTTGTCAGACAACAAACATTGCCTGCGTTGATCAATAAACCTTCTAACCTGGGCATCCAAACCAGGCCACTAACACCATTGGCTCAATCTTCTCAGTTGATGAAATACCCAGATGTCCTTCAGATGCTTTAATTGGTTTATCCCATAGATTACACAGTGGCTCAGACAAACCCTGGTGCAATAAAATATCTTGTACAACAAATAGAACACAGTCCGAGCCACCTTCAAGTCGGCCCTCAACCACTACCACCGCCAGCATAAACCCATTAAAAAGGAGGCCCTGACACACTGAGTCGAGACCAGCACCAATAAAACCAAGCAACTCTTCACGATTGTCCAAGAGTTAACCTGACCGTCAGCCACTGAAAACTCTATCCCTTCTTCCCAGAAACTCTGCAATGCCCTCATACAACACTTCCACAACAAGATAGCAACCCTCTACAGAAACTCCGATCACCAACCAATCGACCCCCTCAAATTCCATCAACCAGCGCCGCCGACCACCTGCTCACTACGTGGGAAAAACTCAGCACATCGAAAACAAACACTCTAATGAACTTCATCCACTCAGGAGCACCCACTGACCCATGCCTCCACCGTCTTTTCAACCTCGAAAGGGGCAAGATCAGCCACTAGCTCACCTACATCCTTAACACCTCCATCACCACAGCAACCTTTCCCAATGCCTGAAAACATGAAGGAGAAAAATTGCTCTCAAGAAACCCTCAGCAGACCCTAACGAGCTCCAGAACTACTGTCCCATCTCACTGCTCCCATTTTCCGCCACAGTCCTAGAGAAGTCTGAAATACAAAATTACCTACTGCACAATTTCTTTTATATCTCCAAATTTGAGCGAAACAAACTAATCTCAGTTCAGTTTGTAAGGTATAATTTATTCATAGCTTTTTATTTCATTATTTTTTAGATCATTTTCATTTTCATCAATATCTAAGAAAAAACACTATAACAAACAAATACATTACAATTCCACATATATACATACAATTATACAATACATCTATATACAAAGAAAGACAATTCAAAATCAATTTTCCTCAGCAAACATCCATTGTGTAAGGTGTTATTTAATAACACTAGTGACAATACCACGCAACATTCAAAGTCAATACTTTTCATATGCATATGGCATATGAACAGGATTGACTTTGAATGTCCAGTAGACCAATGAATTTATTTGTGGTCTTCAGAAATTTTTTCTGTTTCTGAATTTTGGTTACATGAGTTTGTAATTAGTGGACTATTCAGGGAAATGTTGCGTGGTATTGTCACTAGTGTTATTAAATAACACCTTACACAATGGATGTTTGCTGAGGAAAATTGATTTTGAATTGTCTTTCTTTGTATATAGATGTATTGTAGAATTGTATGTATATATGTGGAATTGTAATGTATTTGTTTGTTATAGTGTTTTTTCTTAGATATTGATGAAAATGATCTAAAAATAATGAAATAAAAAGGTATGAATAAATTATACCTTACAAACTGAACTGAGATTAGTTTGTTTCGCTCAAATATGGAGATATAAATGAAATTGTGCAGTAGGTAATTTTGTATTTCAGATTATTATTGAAGGCCCAACCCACTGCATGTCCCAGGACCTAACTCCACAGTTTAAACAGTCCTAGAGAAGGCCATAAACCCTCAACTCACAGAACACCTGGGGTGAAACAACCTGCTGCACACTTCCCAAACCGATTCAGAGCTAATCACAGCACTGAGACAGCCCTAATCGCCGCTACAGAGAACATCCACACCCTACTCGATAAGAGGCGAATCAGCTGCCCTCATTCTACTTGACCTCTCCACAGCTTTCAATGCCATCTCGCACCACACACTCATCAAGTGACTACAACAGATCGGAATCACAAAGGACGTACTCAAATGGATGGCCTTGTTCCTCATGGGAGGGGCACCCAGACAATTTGTCTCCCTACTGCCACTTCAACTACATTTCAACCCAAGAGCACCATCCAACCCAAGGCTCATCCCAACTCTCTTTAATGTCTATATGATACCACAGGCAGACATCGTCAGAGCTACAACATGAACATTGTCTCCTACGCCGACGACACCCAACTCGTCTTCTCACTCTCAGTGGACCCCACCACAACAAAGATCAACTTCCGCAAATGTATGAGGAATGTCTCAGCCTGGATGAAGAACTGCCTTAAGCTAAACATGGACAAAACCGAAGCTCTGATCTTCGGCAGCCACACCTCCCTCTGGAACGACTCCTGGTGGCCATCAAAACTTGTCCCCACCCCCACTCCAAAAGCCCACATCCCAAACCTCGGCATCATCCTGGACAGCAAACTCTTAATGAAACAACAGATCAATGTTGTCTGCTCATCCTGCTTCCTCACTCTGCATGCTCCGCAAAAGTTTTCACATAGCTCCCCATCAACATCAGTAAAACTGTGATGAAGGCCCTTATTACAAGCCGACTGGACTTAGGCAACGCATTCTATGCAGGCACCACCACCAAACACATGAGAAGACTCCGGACGATCCAGAATGCAGCAGTCAGACTGGTCGTCAACCTGTGAAACAGGACCCACATCACCCAGCATCAGAAAGACCTCCACTGGCTCCCCATTCAGAAAAAAAGGCCTTTTCAAGCTCCTGACCCACTCCTACAAAGCCCTTCATGACAAAGGACCCACCTTCATAAACCACCACCTGAATTTCCACCTATTGCCAAGGAACCTCACCTCACCCTCAAGCAGGTATGCCGCTTCCGCACTGGAGGACGCTCCTTCTCCCTCCTTGCCACCAAGGACTAGAACACCCTTCCCCTCCACCTCTGTACCTCTCCCGCACTGACCCACTTTAGGAAGGGACTCAAGACCTGGCTCTTTGACTGATTCTGCAGCACAGCGCCTGGATACCCTTGTGGGTGAAAAGCAGTGTATTACAAATACTGATGATTGATTGAGATACGTGCAACTTGAGCAGAACTGTGCCATTCTGCATCCAAACACCAATCATGCAGCCAGCCACTTTTGACAAACTTCTTTTCTGAGGGTAGATTGGAATCATCCTTGCATCAAGTAATTGCTACTCAGACACTGCCATTTCTGAATCCTCCCACTGCATTCACTACACAGTCCTATTCAGCATATTTATCCACACTCTGAGTATCGTCATATATAGACATTCTTGACAACCAATCTACTGTATAGTTTCTTTTCTCCATGCAGATATTTCATATCAAATTTGTACTTCACCAACAAGATAACATTTCCACCAGATGTGAAGACGCTGTGTTAGTGAAATTGCTATCCAAAAGATAGATTTCAAATATTTCCTCTTGCCAAGAACCGACCAAAGCTCTACGTTCTATGTAGCTGTAATTGCACTCAGAATCCTTCAATGTTCTTGAAGCAAAGGCAACTGTTTGTACGTGGTCATTAGCCCACTGACTGAGTACAGCACCGAGACCAATGATACTGGCATCTACTGTTACAGTACAAGTTTTCCCAAGAACAAAAGGCTCAAGTGCTGCGGCATCAATTATAAATCCTAGACTCTTCTGATAGCCACATGTTACTCCTACACTAACGTAAATGTAACACCCTTTTTAGTAAACACCAAAGTAGTAGCACTACACTACGCATACACTTGCATAACACGTGGATAAAACTCACTTCGCCCTAAAAATGTGCATAAGCATCTGTATCAACAGGTGTAGTAGCATCTCTGAATCCTCTTCTAAACTAAGTCTTGTTTAAGCTGTCAGAGGAGATTGAGTGACCCAAATTATCTGCACTCTGAACATGGAATTAATACTTCTCTTTGCTTAGTCATTCCTCGTTCTTTCCAAAATTAAGAGAACCAACTAAAGTCCCTCGTTCCGTTGTCTAGAATCCTCTGCAAAAATGAGTGTATTGTCCTGGAATCCTGGACACCCATGACCCAATCAAACATTAGATCCACCATTCTTTGATTGGCACATTCAGTGCATGCCAACCTAAATGGTAACCCAAAAAAATAAAAATGCATGCATGCTCCAAAAGTGGTCACAAAAGCGATAAGTAGTCTGGATTCCTTTGCTAAAGGTGTTTGATGATAAGTGGACCTTAAGTCAATATTAGCAAATATTTATGCTGAGCCTAAATTTGTGAACATATCCTGAATCGTCAGCAGTGGATGGCAATCAACCATGATATTTCTGTTCAACATGTGAAGGTCGGCACACAAAACAATCGTTCCTGGGTTTTTTTCTATACAAGAACTATTGACAACACCCACTCTGGAGATTCCTCTGGCTGAATAATATCCTGTGGACATATGTTGTCCAGTAAATCTTTAAGTTCAAAATGACACTCAGTGGAACTGGATGAACTTCCTGCACAACAGGTTTTGCATGTTGTTTGGCTTTATATGATGTTCAAAACCAATGACTGTACCAACTCGCTCTTCAAACACCTCTGGAAATGTTCTCACTATATTCTCAACAGACACACCAAATAAAATATGTTAGCCCTTTGGGTTTCATGCAGTACAAGAGGGTTGTTTGTACCTAGGCTCAACAGAATGCTGAGATATCCTGGATCCTGTCAGCCTAAAATGTCTCAATCAAGACTTGCATACATTTTTGGCTTAATCACTCTCTCCATACACTTTGATGATTCATTGAAATACACCAATTTTTCTGTATTAAATTACTTAAAGGCCTTGGGATGAGTATCAAAATTTGTTAACACAACTATTCTATCTGTTGTTACACTCATAGATAAATGTTATCTGTGAACCTGAGCTTTCCATAATGTAAGCTGTAATAGATTGAAAATATATAAAGCACACAGGACCCGTAATTCTCTTTATATTGTTCTAACACATTCCATTCCTAGCAGTCAGTACTATTGCCTTAATTCTCTCAGGTACAGACACTTCTTGCACTTGAACCCAACTAACTTTCAAAGAATGTTCTCCAGGTTCCTAAACTGATTAGAAATGACCAACCTTTAAACAAATTGCGACTTTTATCCAAGCAGGACATAAACCACTATACCCAGATGTCCTTTAAATTCACACCTAAAACAACTTGCACTGCTAGATGTTTTACTAATGTTATGTTTGTATGTTTTGTTACGATTGTTAACAGCAGACAGTCACTCCATCCTGCAGGCTGTATAGGGAGCAAAGGTTTATCCTTTCCTCCGAATTTTTTTTGCTAGTAATCAACAACCAGTCTATCCCTTTGGCAGTGTCTAAAACCTTATCCCACAATAGGTTTCGACAGCTAAGCAGTCTCTTCTGCAGCTTCTTAAAACGACAATTGGAAACAAACTGGTCACATAGTTATATGTCAGACTCACAAATGCAAGGATACTCGCAAAGCTGCTATGTATTCTTCAATTGTCTTCTAACTACTTTGCTTCCTTCTGAAATAAATTTGTAAAAATGAGCTTTTCTAACAGAACCAAAGGCTCACCGGACAATTGTCTAGAAAACATTACTGCTTCTTGATGATAATCCCAAGTTCTGGAGGCACTGCATTAAGATCTATTAGTTGGCAAATGGTCAAAAACGTCGTGATCGAGATGATTAAAAATTAAAGCCTTTTTTCTGGTGGCACCAAACTTGTTTGCATCAAAGCCACTGTATGTAATACACAAAGATCCGCATTCACTTTATGCATTTAATTGTAGGTTTGACTGGTACTTGTAAGAATGTTAGTGGCTGTACCATGTTCTGAGCAAGTGCCTTTACAATAAATACATAAAATAAAAAAGGACCAATTGTCACAAAAAAATTAGAAAATGAAATACCAATTCCTGGTGGTAATCAGCAGTAAGTATGTACCAGCTGGGTAGTAAGTATTCCTAGCTGTCTTTCTTCCTAAACACCATTTCAAGTTCAATAATAGTTTTGACACAAAATTTTGAAATGTTACCTGCAACACTTATATGTAAGTTCTATGTGTCTTTTTAAATTATCCAATTTGAAATTGGACTGCAATTTATTTTAAAAAATTGCTTTCAATCAATTTCATCTCAAACAATATGGCTCTCAAGCAAACCATACATTACCGCTGTAACACGTAGAGTTGGACTGCAGCGTGGATTGTAAGAAACCGCATGCAGTCATTAATGAGCGGGCCTAGGCCGCCTTACAACCCATTACACCGAGTCCCAACTAAAGATTCAGGGACAACAAGAACACAATATAATGTGTGTTCCCTCCTGATGTTTTTTCTGAAAAGTTTGTTGCAGAGGCCAGTTTCCAGTACAGCGGCCAAAACACACCAGTGTCTGTGGGTAACTGTGCTACAGAACCCCTCCTTACCAAACGTTGGAATAAGATCAAACCCTCCATGGGACATCTGAGATAAGTGCACTTAACGAATGGCCAGGAACCCCGTGCAAATAGTAGAAGGGTGCCATTGTTCTCTCCAAGGGCAGGAGCAAAGGTGGAGAGCCCCTTGTTGGCGTAACAACAAAGGAGGGTGGCCTCTTTGGGTGGCACCCGGGACGGCAGCATACAAGGCTGCACGATATGAAAGGTCGGCCTCTTTTCTCTCCACCCACACTGGTATCCATCATACAGCATTCTCACATCTGGGTTAAGGGAGGCAAAATACACCTCACCCTCAAGCAGGTATGCCGCTTCCGCACTGGAGGACGCTCCTTCTCCCTCCTTGCCACCAAGGACTAGAACACCCTTCCCCTCCACCTCTGTACCTCTCCCGCACTGACCCACTTTAGGAAGGGACTCAAGACCTGGCTCTTTGACTGATTCTGCAGCACAGCGCCTGGATACCCTTGTGGGTGAAAAGCAGTGTATTACAAATACTGATGATTGATTGAGATACGTGCAACTTGAGCAGAACTGTGCCATTCTGCATCCAAACACCAATCATGCAGCCAGCCACTTTTGACAAACTTCTTTTCTGAGGGTAGATTGGAATCATCCTTGCATCAAGTAATTGCTACTCAGACACTGCCATTTCTGAATCCTCCCACTGCATTCACTACACAGTCCTATTCAGCATATTTATCCACACTCTGAGTATCGTCATATATAGACATTCTTGACAACCAATCTACTGTATAGTTTCTTTTCTCCATGCAGATATTTCATATCAAATTTGTACTTCACCAACAAGATAACATTTCCACCAGATGTGAAGACGCTGTGTTAGTGAAATTGCTATCCAAAAGATAGATTTCAAATATTTCCTCTTGCCAAGAACCGACCAAAGCTCTACGTTCTATGTAGCTGTAATTGCACTCAGAATCCTTCAATGTTCTTGAAGCAAAGGCAACTGTTTGTACGTGGTCATTAGCCCACTGACTGAGTACAGCACCGAGACCAATGATACTGGCATCTACTGTTACAGTACAAGTTTTCCCAAGAACAAAAGGCTCAAGTGCTGCGGCATCAATTATAAATCCTAGACTCTTCTGATAGCCACATGTTACTCCTACACTAACGTAAATGTAACACCCTTTTTAGTAAACACCAAAGTAGTAGCACTACACTACGCATACACTTGCATAACACGTGGATAAAACTCACTTCGCCCTAAAAATGTGCATAAGCATCTGTATCAACAGGTGTAGTAGCATCTCTGAATCCTCTTCTAAACTAAGTCTTGTTTAAGCTGTCAGAGGAGATTGAGTGACCCAAATTATCTGCACTCTGAACATGGAATTAATACTTCTCTTTGCTTAGTCATTCCTCGTTCTTTCCAAAATTAAGAGAACCAACTAAAGTCCCTCGTTCCGTTGTCTAGAATCCTCTGCAAAAATGAGTGTATTGTCCTGGAATCCTGGACACCCATGACCCAATCAAACATTAGATCCACCATTCTTTGATTGGCACATTCAGTGCATGCCAACCTAAATGGTAACCCAAAAAAATAAAAATGCATGCATGCTCCAAAAGTGGTCACAAAAGCGATAAGTAGTCTGGATTCCTTTGCTAAAGGTGTTTGATGATAAGTGGACCTTAAGTCAATATTAGCAAATATTTATGCTGAGCCTAAATTTGTGAACATATCCTGAATCGTCAGCAGTGGATGGCAATCAACCATGATATTTCTGTTCAACATGTGAAGGTCGGCACACAAAACAATCGTTCCTGGGTTTTTTTCTATACAAGAACTATTGACAACACCCACTCTGGAGATTCCTCTGGCTGAATAATATCCTGTGGACATATGTTGTCCAGTAAATCTTTAAGTTCAAAATGACACTCAGTGGAACTGGATGAACTTCCTGCACAACAGGTTTTGCATGTTGTTTGGCTTTATATGATGTTCAAAACCAATGACTGTACCAACTCGCTCTTCAAACACCTCTGGAAATGTTCTCACTATATTCTCAACAGACACACCAAATAAAATATGTTAGCCCTTTGGGTTTCATGCAGTACAAGAGGGTTGTTTGTACCTAGGCTCAACAGAATGCTGAGATATCCTGGATCCTGTCATCCTAAAATGTCTCAATCAAGACTTGCATACATTTTTGGCTTAATCACTCTCTCCATACACTTTGATGATTCATTGAAATACACCAATTTTTCTGTATTAAATTACTTAAAGGCCTTGGGATGAGTATCAAAATTTGTTAACACAACTATTCTATCTGTTGTTACACTCATAGATAAATGTTATCTGTGAACCTGAGCTTTCCATAATGTAAGCTGTAATAGATTGAAAATATATAAAGCACACAGGACCCGTAATTCTCTTTATATTGTTCTAACACATTCCATTCCTAGCAGTCAGTACTATTGCCTTAATTCTCTCAGGTACAGACACTTCTTGCACTTGAACCCAACTAACTTTCAAAGAATGTTCTCCAGGTTCCTAAACTGATTAGAAATGACCAACCTTTAAACAAATTGCGACTTTTATCCAAGCAGGACATAAACCACTATACCCAGATGTCCTTTAAATTCACACCTAAAACAACTTGCACTGCTAGATGTTTTACTAATGTTATGTTTGTATGTTTTGTTACGATTGTTAACAGCAGACAGTCACTCCATCCTGCAGGCTGTATAGGGAGCAAAGGTTTATCCTTTCCTCCGAATTTTTTTTGCTAGTAATCAACAACCAGTCTATCCCTTTGGCAGTGTCTAAAACCTTATCCCACAATAGGTTTCGACAGCTAAGCAGTCTCTTCTGCAGCTTCTTAAAACGACAATTGGAAACAAACTGGTCACATAGTTATATGTCAGACTCACAAATGCAAGGATACTCGCAAAGCTGCTATGTATTCTTCAATTGTCTTCTAACTACTTTGCTTCCTTCTGAAATAAATTTGTAAAAATGAGCTTTTCTAACAGAACCAAAGGCTCACCGGACAATTGTCTAGAAAACATTACTGCTTCTTGATGATAATCCCAAGTTCTGGAGGCACTGCATTAAGATCTATTAGTTGGCAAATGGTCAAAAACGTCGTGATCGAGATGATTAAAAATTAAAGCCTTTTTTCTGGTGGCACCAAACTTGTTTGCATCAAAGCCACTGTATGTAATACACAAAGATCCGCATTCACTTTATGCATTTAATTGTAGGTTTGACTGGTACTTGTAAGAATGTTAGTGGCTGTACCATGTTCTGAGCAAGTGCCTTTACAATAAATACATAAAATAAAAAAGGACCAATTGTCACAAAAAAATTAGAAAATGAAATACCAATTCCTGGTGGTAATCAGCAGTAAGTATGTACCAGCTGGGTAGTAAGTATTCCTAGCTGTCTTTCTTCCTAAACACCATTTCAAGTTCAATAATAGTTTTGACACAAAATTTTGAAATGTTACCTGCAACACTTATATGTAAGTTCTATGTGTCTTTTTAAATTATCCAATTTGAAATTGGACTGCAATTTATTTTAAAAAATTGCTTTCAATCAATTTCATCTCAAACAATATGGCTCTCAAGCAAACCATACATTACCGCTGTAACACGTAGAGTTGGACTGCAGCGTGGATTGTAAGAAACCGCATGCAGTCATTAATGAGCGGGCCTAGGCCGCCTTACAACCCATTACACCGAGTCCCAACTAAAGATTCAGGGACAACAAGAACACAATATAATGTGTGTTCCCTCCTGATGTTTTTTCTGAAAAGTTTGTTGCAGAGGCCAGTTTCCAGTACAGCGGCCAAAACACACCAGTGTCTGTGGGTAACTGTGCTACAGAACCCCTCCTTACCAAACGTTGGAATAAGATCAAACCCTCCATGGGACATCTGAGATAAGTGCACTTAACGAATGGCCAGGAACCCCGTGCAAATAGTAGAAGGGTGCCATTGTTCTCTCCAAGGGCAGGAGCAAAGGTGGAGAGCCCCTTGTTGGCGTAACAACAAAGGAGGGTGGCCTCTTTGGGTGGCACCCGGGACGGCAGCATACAAGGCTGCACGATATGAAAGGTCGGCCTCTTTTCTCTCCACCCACACTGGTATCCATCATACAGCATTCTCACATCTGGGTTAAGGGAGGCAAAATACATCTGCTAGTGGCAGGGTCCGTCTGTGGGATACAAAGTCCTGGGTAAGCTTTGAAGATAGTAAAGAGAACAAGAATTCCCCTTGGAAATCTATAACACACACTCTCATATGCAAACACAAGCTCATTTAAATTAATTATAACCTGTGCACCACTTCAACAAGAGATCAAGCAAAACCAACCCTCCAGGCTTGTCTGCCACCAATTGTGAGATTCAACAATCAAGAGAATTTTCTTTATATAAAAAAGTTGTTTTAATGGAAAAGATATTCTAGTTTATATCAGACTATCCTTTATTACTGTATATGATCACAATATATAAACATTTCCATAAAATTCATATTCAACATGCAATATACAATTTTAAAAACAATATGTGCATTATGTTAAAAAACACTTTTTTTTAAGTATCTAAAAAGCCAATACATTAACAGGGAACCCTTTTGTACAGTTCAAAAAAGAAGCTGTTGCATTAGCTGATCCAACAGTTCACAACAAGTTATATGCCCTGGTGAATTTCAGAGTCCATTCATTCCAGTAGTTCCTTGTGGTCGGATCCATCAGTGTTCAGCGTTGAAGCGTTTCGATAGGTGCAACTATTAGTACCACCTTTTTCAGGACAATAAGACATTATGGGATTTTTCTCCCGCTTCAAGAAACTAACCATATACAATCTATAGGGAGTGAAAACATATAGAAATGTATATTCATAACCTATGAAGATGGCATAAGCCCTGAACAATGGTAGTCTGATGAGAGCATATGTAGGTTAGCCTCATACTTGGGAGGAAGCGGAGCTTGGTGAGAATAGTTACAGTACCAGAATGGAGACACCCACGCAGCTAGGGTGGTCTGTTACCAGACAGTAAGGTTGGTGTAGCCTACAGTTTTTAAGGTGCTGGTGTTGTCAGAAAGCGAATAAGTACCCATTGAGAAAGCCTGGTCAGAGGCATATCTGGAAGCACCCAAATAGTGGAGGTCCTAGGGGTGGAGAACGATCTCATAGGGAGGGAGCATGTTTGTCATACAGGGGGCTAGAAGCTCTGCAATCGGCAGATGCACGATCATAGGGGTCATTAAGTAGGCCCTTCGGCGGTGGTTGAGGTGGGGGAGCGAGTCCGCCAGTGACCTCTTTGCCCTGTGGCAGAGTTACTCGCAGCAGAAAAGGTGGATACCCCAAATGTGCACTGATTTACTGAACTTTCAACTTGAAGGGAAGTTGATTGGTGTGGGCCCTGGGCAGGCAAGAGGAGAGACTGACCTGCTGGTTGTCCTGGACCTTTCTGCCCTACCCCAGTCTACCTGGAGTTGAATATTTTGGGCGGGAGAATATGCCTGGTGACAGATACCCTGGCGGGGATGAAGCACTATGCGGTGCCCTTGTGTATGTCTTGGTATGGAAATGTTGGTATTGCCCATCCCTCGGAGTGATGTAGGGGACGCTCCTAATAAGGGATGCCCTTGGTTGAACGCGTGGGCGATGGATACGTAAAGGGGCCTTCTGGCACTTTGCATTCTGAAATGTTCCTCTGTAATGGAAGGCGGAGACAACTGTTGTATTGCTAGCACAATTTTCTAGCTGTTTTGCTGCTTTACGTCCTGTATTCTCATAACAATAATCTCTGCTTAACTATGATTATCGTTTCCCAATGAGACTGTAGGACTTGGCCTTTTTGGCTAAAGTTCCCTTAAACTTTTTGCTTTCCCCCTAGACCGTTTTCCTGACATAGAGTTGCCAATTTAGATGCTGTTTGTACTTTGCCACTGCTGATCAATGTCAAAGTACAAGTGTTCCCTGTGTAATGGTATTTGGTTGGCCATGATTGGTATGTTTGCCTTACTAGTAAAGTCCCTAGTGATGTGCACTGTGTGCCAGGGCTAATAATGCAAAGGTACGTGGAGAAGGGAACTCAGGCCTGCAGTGTAGGGCCCCAGGAGGTGAAGAGGCCTCGGTTGCTGCTATAAAACAATTGACCGGTCTCCTGCTGAATGATTAAGGATCCAGACTCCCAGTATCAAAGGAAGAAAGGTGACACTGGGAGGGAGACACCCAGAACTGATTTAGGCAGGGGTCAGGGACCCCTGAGCATAACGAACTTCAAAGACATTTAGGGGTATAACTATGAGAGCTGAGACCCCTGAACATTGGAAATGAAATGTAAATGGATTGAGACTGAAAAGGCTTGGACCCATTTTGTGGTCAAGAGGAACCTCTGCTAAGGAAGGAACAACGGAAGAGACTGCTGGGAAGGACAAACCCTACTCTCGGGATCTTGGGTTGGTCTGCAGTTTGCTGTTGTAACCAAAGAAGAGGCTGTTGGGACTGTGCTTCGTGCGCTGGGTCCCCCTGCTTGAAGACTGTGCTTTGTGCTGTGTCTTGTAACCCCAAGTGCCCGAGGTGAGCTGGCTCCCTGTTTGGAAACACAGGAACAAAAAAGTTTACGGAGAAGTTTCAAGCAACGCGGCGGGTGCGTGTTGTGGCATCTTGAGACCCTCAGAAAGTGTGCCCCGTGATCTTCGACACACAGAGGAGAAGTGAGAATCAGAAACGCTGGGTGCGTGTTGTGGTGCACCGCAGGCATTGGTGAAGAGCACCTGGTGAGCGTGTGCATCGGAGGTGAAGTGAGACTCGGACCCGCCGAGTGCTTGTTGTGGTGCACCGCAGGCACTGGTGAAGAGCGCCTGGTCGGCGTGTGCATCGGAGGTGAAGGGAGTCTCGGATGCACAGGGTGCGTGTCGTGGTGCACAGTAGGCGTTGGTGAGGAGCGCTTGGTCAACGTGTGCATTAGAAGTGGAGTGAGTCTCGGACGCGCATGGTGCGTGTCTGTGTGCACTGAAAGCGCTGGTGAAGAGCGCCTGGTCATCAAGTGCACCATAGGAGAAGTGAGACTCGGACACGGTGAGCGTGTTGTGGTGCGGCCGAAGGAGTTGGTGAAGAGCGCCTGGATATCAGGGCACTGGAGTAAGTCTCAGTAAAGTAGTCTGTGTTCTTGTGCAATCTGGGACTGTGGAGGTGATCAGCTGATCATCGTGTGCACCAGAAGAAAGTGAGTCTCTGCAGTGCTGTGTGCGTGTCTTGGTGCCAACTGAGACCGCAGGAAGGAGTGCCTGGTGAACGTGCACCCGGAGTGGACGTGAAGTCCAATCAGCGTTGTGTGTGTGGCTTCGTGCCAGAGGAGACCCAGAGAAAATGAAACGTATTCTGTCTCGAAAAATATTTTTTTCAATGAACAGAGGAACAAAGACTGATCCTGGAGGCAGGCAGGTCTAGAGTGCTGTAACTGTCACGAAGCCAATGATCACAGCACTCCTGAATGCCAAGGGACAGGACAGCAGCACCTGCAATACAAAGTCAAAGAACACTGACATGTATCAGATAAACAGTGCAGGAAAGTTACATTACAGCAATTATCCACAACCACATACTTGGTAGATAGCCAGTGATTAGACTTTGGCACAGAGCCCACATGCAGCTTCTCCCTTTGCCCAGCCCTCCCTCCTTTCAAGCAGGTTTCTGAAGTGCATCACAGCCAGGAGTGCCAGGAGCCGTGGCTCCCTCATTCACAGCCAGCCAATATCCCTACATAACAACGTTTGAACTACAAACAAGGAGCCGGTGACCACAGCACTAGCACATGTCGTAGTTCCGGGTTCACAATGTTGTTCCTGTTAACTACGGCTTGACACTTCTGGCCCTAAGCATCACTGAGTGAAATGTGAAACTAACAAAGACCAGCACTCATTGTATAAGTACCAAAAGATGGCTGGAAAACAGCAGATTCTGACATCTGGACTTCAAAGCTCTAATCATCATTGGAGAGTGCACTAAAAGTTTAAAACACACGTATTTACTGCAAATCCTGACATGCGCTTCTCAGCTCGTCCATGCTATGCTTATACCACTGTGTCTTTATGTTATGATATGGCATCCATCCTACTGGTGGAAGGGTCGGACCCATTAGTTATAGACCTTTTCTAATGACACATGCCGATGGTTCTTTTTCAGAGCATAGAAGTGTACAGGGGAGAAAAGTTGTTAATAAACAGTTAATTAGCCAATACTTCTCTTTGATACCTAGTAACCCACTATCAACCACATAAGGTTAGTTTATTGCAAAGCCAAAAATAACTTGACATAGTGAGACACCTCAAAACGAGGGTATAGAAAAACAAAGGAATTAGCATGTAGCCAAATCTACGCATCCATTTTTGACGGTGCAGCATGAACAAAACTATTAATTCAAGAAGAAGGATACAGAGAATCAGAAAGCAGGAGTCCAAATTTCCCTGCATCGAGTGTTGGTGGGTGAAAAGCATTAAATCAATCCCTACTCTAGCGCTAAGATGACATCCCTACATAAGCATTTTCAATAGAACAGAAAGGTGTCAGTACCTGGAGTCTTCCTAAGAAGCCTCTCCACCATCAATGGGTCAAGTAGCATACAGCCAGTATCACAAAAGAGAGAGCTTGCTCTAGGATGCTCTTTCACTAATTCCAACAAACAGTTATCCACAGGTAGAATTCCCATAGTTCACCTCACACACGCCATCCACTCTGGGTACAGTCCTGAGCATTCTGTTCCATGGTGTTTTCCATGTGCAACCTTCGCGACATTTCGTCCTTGGCTCCTAGTCCTTCTACTGTGTGAAACCCAATGTGTTTCCTTTATCGGCCCAAGTCACACGTGGTTTAGCAGCTAGGCAAGGATAGAAGAAGTTACAAAGACATTATTCTGTCTAAAATAACTCTTCTTCACCTACACTACAACACATGAGAAAGAACAGATTCCACAGTGCACATGAAATTCAAACTATTAATTCTAACACGAGAGTAGTCAGGAAGTAGCATTTCAGTCCTATGATTTTAGCTAACATAAGAATGCATCATGCAAGCATTACGAATTCACATAATTATTATATTTGCAACTAATATATTTACCTACTTATGGAATGTCACCATTAGTAAACTATCTTAGTGAATGACTATTGTCAGTTTTCACAACACAAGTTCTTCATGTTAGCGTCTTCTGCTAGTTACATTCATTTCCTACTTTAATTCTCCATGCTACTTGTCAATGATCTAAAACATGTCAGTTACTTTAATACATTTCACAATTCTAACACTTCATTTCAACATATTAGCAAGTTTATATGTGGGTACGCGCTAGACACGATTATGATGCACCCCTACAAATGAAAAGAGATTTCCGCTCCATCACTGGGAAAGCCACTCGTTTTCACCTGCAGCACACACTTCTGCCCAATCAAATTCTTGCAATCAACACATGAGCAAAACCAAAACCTCCCTCTTTGAAGTGCTTATTAAAGCTCTTTTTATAGGTTCACTACATGAGGGCTGTCGACAGCTGCGTTGTAAAGCCAGACCTAAAACGAGGTCTTGACCTGGAGCAACACTCTATGTTTCTATAAAACGGTAAAAGGCAAACAAGGAGACAGAACTTGCAAATCGCTAGACACCCTTGCAGAGTTTACTGCCTCCAAAAATGACACTTTCCAAAAAACGTAAGATTACAGGAGTGCGATTGTTCAAAAGGGAAGGGCCCAATTCACAGCCAAAGCCAAAACAAGAAACGGCTTAAGGGAGAAACTAATAGTGCAAAGCCTGGGCACACCTAACAACTATAGTAGGTTGGAGCAAAGAACGCTGTTCGACTGAACACAAACAACCTGAAATAGGGGCTTAGTAACCCTCAGCTATAGTTAGTGTCATATTTCAGCTACTTGCCTAGGTGTGTATTTGAAATTCCACAACGCACTGACTGTTTCAGGCCACTGCCTCTCTAGTAGATTGGTCTATTTTCAGGATGGCTGCATTATTGACAGATATCTCTCCCATTATCGTTTCTGATCTGTGTATTCATATAGACCCATCAACAGGTTTTCATTTGAGCCTGAAAATATCAACTGTGTCATTTCCATATTTTAATTAAGGGAACATTTTTGTTTTCTACATAATTTTTTCTCATTCAGCTATCAGCCTATGATTTACCTGGATTTTCCTTGCTCTCTCAAGTGGGCCACACCTCGACACAGCCTCTTCACACTTCAGGGATAGCTTTCGTTCCTTACCCTGTACAAGCACTGACTTCATGTGCTTTAAATTACTAATGTTTATATACGGTACCATTACTATTTTCATTGCTTCTTTTTATTTCTCCATTCTGGTTTCCACTTTGGATCGTTATAACCAGTGGTTTCATTACAAAGAACCAAGGGCTTCAAAAAACGTAAATTGTGTGACTTTCAGGTAACCTCGAGGGCAACGTTCAACCGCTATTCCCAGACAAACATGGTGCACTTGCCTGTACTAGAACGACACTGGGTATGTCTGAGAAAACTTTTAAAAAGCGCTGGCTGTCTACCTTGGGAAAAGAAGGACTTACTAACCTTTGGTGACACCATTTACCCCTGGATACTGTATCTTTCGACTTGACTACTCACTTTAGGAATTTTTCCAGGCACCGAACTGTATCCTAAAACCTTTTCACTTCTCAATATTTCACAGGTGCACAAGGTGGCACCAAAAGCCAAGCCAACTTTGCCAACCTGAGATGTGATGATCACTGAGTACATAAGGCACATACCGATGCTCTGGGACCAGTTCCTGATGCTTTCCTCCATTTCCCACCAAGGCATACATAAAACAAGCATTTGCAATGCAATAGGGCTCGCATTAGTAAAGTTAGAGGTATTAGTATTGTAAATGACACATTTTTTATTTATGTTTTTGTTTTGAAAATAGCTAAATGAATAACTTTGTCATTTACTATGCCAATAGTGTTAACTTTTGCAAATGTGACACCTATAGCATTTGTTATGCAATATGTGTTGTATTTACATGACTTAGATGTATTAATAACAATGGGTTGTATTTTTTTCAATATTTAATACTTAAATAAAAGTTATTGTAATTTATAATGGCAATAGCTTAAACTTTTGCAAATAACTTTTTGGAAGATTATGTTTAGTGTATTTTATTGTGAAATGCAAATGCAACCATGAGGCTCTGTACTTCAAGCCCGGTGAGACAGAAGTTTACCTGATAGATAGGGTACAGCCGCCGTATATGACTTTGCTCTAATTTAAAAGGCAGTCCTGTTAAGACTGCAAGTTTGTCACAAGGCGTGTGGATGGCTTGATAATAGCCGTAGGGCTTGCTGGTAATAACAAAGTTCTGCAACAGCAAAGAAAACGGAACACGGAGAGACTGCGAGGCAGGCGGCTGGGATGGAAAGCCCAATGAAAAGCAGGGCGTTGTAAAATGATTACCTGCGAGGTAGTAAGTGCCTCCTAGTAATCTTTCATCGCGCCGCTGGTGTGGGGCCGTAAACTTTAAGTGGCTGATAATACCGTAGTTCTGTGAGGGTGAGAAGCACAGAGCACAGTTAACTGCACGCAGGTGGCTGGAGTGAGAAGCTGGCATGGAAGCGCTACGCTGCGAGGTCGTTACCTGGGGCAGTAGGTGCCTCCTGGTGATCTCGTGCTTCATGCTGATGTTGCGCAGCTGACGTATAATCGATGAGAAAACGAGAGACCAGGGGGTCTGGCCAATTTATATCTACTGCCACCTAATTGGTCAAGATGATTCAGAAAAGGGGGTGGTGATGAACAGAGTGTCTGAATTAAGCAGACCACTCTTACCCAGTCCAAAGATCAGGGCTTGATCCATCACTGTTTTTTAGCTCACTGCACCATCCCAGCTCAGAACCTGGCTACATGCAAATTAGTCTGTTCCTGTCCCAGTGCATGATGGGAACAGGGCAAACCAAACTACCAAGCCAATTCTTATACTGGGAAGGAAACAAGCTTCCGGGGACCGGTTTCTGGCATTTCAGCCGTCGTCGGCCCAGCTTGCTTGAATCCTGATGGTGCAATGAGCAAGGGACTCACATCTGAGTATACCCTTCCACGCTTATGGTGGACAAAATGATTCAGAAAAGGGGGTGGTGATGAACCTAATTGGTCAAGGGCATGAGACTGGCTGTTCTTAAAGGTGCAGCTGGAGGCTGCTGATGCGCTGCAACGATGGATCTGGGTATGTCGATATATTTAAAGACACAAAAAGGAGATTGCTAACATTGTATGTCACGCGTAAATAGTATATGACAAAACTGAAGGTAACTGACGCGCTGCATGGATGGAACAGGGATTGTCGATATATATACAGACACAGTGGGGAGGTTGCCAACATTCTGTGTCACGCGTAAATAGTAAATAGTATGGAGCTAATGAAATTGCGAATAGGGCAGTTCTCTCTAGAGTCACTGCAAATAAAGAATAAGATGACGATGAAATGAAATAAAAAAGCTCTTATAAATTGGACTAATATGGAAACATGGGGTACCTGGCTACCTGAAGATGGGAAAAGGGCAGACATGGAAACACACCCATATAGTAACAATTCAGAGAATGACGTTTTTTACCATGGGAGCTAACTGTTACATAATCGTAGCTGAAAAACAATGTTTGGGCATATTTGAATACTGCTGTCATGCTAGTAAAGACAAGCCCTCGACATTGCTGTGGTGGGAAGGGGAGGGCGGGGAGAGGCAAGAAGGGAAGAATAGGTGAGAATAAGGGTGACGAGACGCACGGGGAGCAGCAGCCTTTGATGTGCCGGCCGGCCGTGGTCAGTGAATAATTAGGGGAGGAGAAATGCCAGAGCACACGCTGGGGAAAGCTTGTGGGAGGGAGGCTGGTGGCTTTGATGCTGTGCACGCGCTTTTTCACGGGCACAGCATCAAATCGTCCCTTTGGTTAAGCTCTGGATAAGCTCCAATATGTCTCGACATCTGCAATGCTTGCGCATTGGCAGAGGTCGAGCCCTAAAAAGAGGGAGCACAAACCATACCAACTTTGGATCTTCTTAATCACTAACTCGCAGTGCAGAAAGGAGGGCCACGAGGAATCTGTGGAAAGATATAGTGTCCACATGAAATAATGCCACTGAAGGTTAAGCAACTTTCTTCTGATGGATACTTCTTCCTGAAGGTTCCTAACCTTTAAAAGTCTCAAAGTAATAGCCTCCGGGAGTTGGGACTGAGTAGTACATATTAACAAAGAAAGTAATGCAGCATATCCATGGCAGTGTATCTGTCACTGAGTGCTTGAGATGAGAGGCAATAAAGTTCAGCAAAGGTGGGTCTACTTGACCATGTCCCCACCTAGCAGATGACAAGTGGCAGAACAACTCTGGTGAGAGCAGTAGAAGCAGCCATGGCTTGGTGGAGTGAATATGAATGCCAGCTAGAGGGACCTCATTGGCCAAGGAATAGCAGAACTTAATGCAAAGGGTAACCCACTCAAAAGGGTGCACTTGGTCATAGAAAGCCCTTTCTTGGCTCAGTGACGCCCCCTCAAGAGCTGAACCCCACCTCCCCCCCTTACCTGTCTTCACATGTCCAGGGTCCAATTTATGAAGCCACTCTTCCTTGTTGGAGTGATGAAGAGGGAAGGATGGGAGATGGATGGAAAGGCCCATGTAAAAGGCAGCTACTACTTTAGGTAGGAAAGAGCAGCGCAAATAATCCGTTTACTAAGAGAGAATACAGTCACTGTTAGTCAGACCTAGAGGACAAGAAGCTCACCAACACTAAGGGCAAAAGTCTTTGCCACTAAAAACAGTTCTAGAGGTATGAGTTGAACTGTGGGTGCACTTGCCAGGTTGACATGGCAGTTTACAAACTGCGCACAGGCATTGTGGTGGCAGGCCTGAGTTACCTTTTCAGAGCTACTCATGTGGGTGGCACAATCAGTGCTGCAGGCCCACTAGTAGCTTTCAATCTACAGGCCCTGGCACACTCAGTGCACTTT
The DNA here is from genome assembly GCF_964261635.1 of Lissotriton helveticus. NCBI lineage: Eukaryota > Metazoa > Chordata > Amphibia > Caudata > Salamandridae > Lissotriton > Lissotriton helveticus. The sequence continues at coordinate 230,061,156 of NC_136072.1, read as the reverse complement.
ACTAGGGGCGTATCAGTAAATCAAATATGCCAATCATGGATAACCAATCATAATAACAATTTATACAGAGAGCATATGCACTTTAGCACTGATTAGCAGTGGTATAGTGCCCAGAGTCCTAAAGCCAACAACAACAGGTCAGGAAAAAAATAGGAGGAAGAAGCAAAAAGTTTGGAGATGACCCTGCAAAAAGGGCCATTTCCAACTGAGATGATGAATAACCACGCTGGGAGTAAGAGGTATATCTTGCCTCCTAAGGGTGGAAGTGCAGAGCTAATGGCAAAAAGCAGCCTGGCGTGGGTGAAGGGGAATGGGACAATTGGTGCACTAGTTAGCCTTCATGTTGCTTGCCAGATCCACATCCTCAGGCTCGAAAAGACTAGGGTGACCTTGCCTATTAGCTAGACCCATACAATAGTCTTGGACTTTCCTAAACTGGTGAATGAACTGTTTGTCGGGGATAAAAAGCCCCAGTGGCTCTACTTTCCAAGAAAAGTTCCAAGGAAGGCAGAGTTGGATTTCCCACATAACAGGTGTAAACTATCGAAAGGCATATTCATGAGAGAGGCCTGTACATTTCCAGGAAATCCTGGGGAGCACATCCATGCATTATAGTGGAGCACCACCCTGGTGCCAGGCGTTTTTCTAAAAATATCAGTAAAATCAATGCCAGAGTCAGTATGGGGGCATGAATGGGGTCCAGATGGCCTTCAGGACAGATCAACTGGCAGTAACCCAGCTAGAGGTGGCTGTGTATCCTTGGGGCATGAAGTCACATGAGAGGGAGCTGGAAGAATGCTAGATATGTGCAGGGTAGCCTTCATATAGTCAATCATTTGCTGCAGCATACTCAATGGCCTAGGAGATTTGGGGCGTACCTCGAACAATTGCTTAAATGGTTCTGCAACTGAAGATCTAGAGGGAGAACGACCAACATAGTGATGTGGCCAACATTTCTCTTTGGGTAGAGTGGTGGGATGGGTCGAGTTTCATTTGCCTTGCTTGTGCTTGGACTTTGAATTACTGGAGAACTTCAACCATGAAGCTAAAATTCTTGCAGAATTGGGCTCGGGAGTGAGTTTGCGCCCTCGACTTGGAGTGGGAGTGAAACCTACTAAAAGCCTGTAATTTATTTTTGCATTCAGCAATGTACAGCTTTGCTTCTTGGTCCTGGATCACCTTCATGTGCATGACAGCACACTTGTTGTACGTCCTGAAGTCATGCACCAAACTAAAGCACCAGTGACACACCTGGTGGGGTTACACGAGCAACAAGTTTTCTGCAGTTGCAGCATGGTTTAAAACCTGTAGTCTTAGAAGGGGACATTGTTCCCTATTGCAGTGGATTTAGCTCGATTTTCAAGACTTGTCAGACAGCCGAACAAATTGGTGGCGGAGCTCCCGATCCTTATCAGAGGCACAGAAAGAAAGCCACTGACATAAGAACACAGTGGAGGTGCTTCTATGCAGTTCCATTCTGACATTTCTGAATTAACAGTGCTGCTTGCCCCACCTAGTGGCTTCTGCTGATCAGAAGCCTTGCTCATGAAGAATAGTCAAACATATTTCGCAGTGCTGAAACAGATAATTTCTGGGCTCAGCTTGACAGCGCTAAAAACCGGCCCAAAATTGTTTGAAATCATCAAACAACAAGCAAGACACTCTACTAATCTTATCTTGGCACTCACTACCTACTGCCCCAGTGAGGACTTCTCAGCTAACTTCTCAGAAAAGTCAAGAAAAATTTCACTTGAACTGCAACATGCTGCACCTAACTTGCGGTCTTTGAGCTCCATTGCATCTGCGGTACCTACAACAGTGAGTGCACCTTCCTACCCGACAGTTTGCACTACTAAAAACAACGCCTCTTGGAATTCTTTCCTGCTCCCAGATGATGCGGAGCTGCTACATTCTTTGGCATCTTTAAAATCCCCCAATCACTTTAGTGATCCTCTACCTGCTAAGCTTCTCAAAGATCTCAATTTGTCCATTGTCCCACTTTGGGCCCGGATCATTCAAGAATCTTTCTTGAAGGGGAGGACTCCCGATTGCCTTAAGAAGGGGCAAGTCACTGCCATCCCTAAGAAGCCTAATGTCGACTTAGCTGATCCCAACAATTTTCGTCCGATCAACAGCATCATGACTTTAGCTAAATTGCTTGAGAAATGCGTTCACACACAGCTCTGCAACCACATTGAAAAAAGTCAGCTCCTTGATCTCTACCAGTCAGATTTCAGAGCGGGGCACAGTACAGAAACAGCTCTATCTCCCATTGTTGATGACACCTTGAGATCTCTTGACCAAAATGTTCCTCGTCTTCTGATCCATCTTGACTGGTCCTCAGCATTTGACACCATCAAACATGATAACTTGATTGCTCTTCTTCAATATAGGATGGGGGAATTGAGCCCAGAGTTAAATTGGTTCGCCTCTTTCTTCCATAACCGTACCAAAGAATCAAAGTTAACCAACCACTTGCTGCTAGTACCCCAGTCACTATTGGAGTACCTCACGCTCTTCAACCTTTTCATGGAACCTCTCTCCGATATTCTGAAGTGCTCTAGCATTTAATACCTAATGTATGCTGATTTCCTCCCGAATGCTCCCCGCAACCATTCGACACCTATTCAAGACTGGATCAAAAAACTTTCTACACTCCTCATGTTTTTGACTCTGCTAGATCTTTAGGTATTATCCTGGACAAATACCTAAATATGCAAGATCACATCAGTGCCACTATTAGGGGAGCCAATCATCAGTTCAACACGCCAAGAAAAATAAAGCCATTCTTACCTCCTGAGGACATCCGTCAGCAGTCCAATCCCTAGTTATCTAACGATTAGAATATGGTTTGGTGACTCTGGCTGGCCTACCTAAATCTAGATTGGCTCCACTTAGAGCCACTCTGAATGTTTCTGCCAGACTCATCACAGGATCCAGAACACATGACCACATCACACCTTACTTAATTCAACTTAACTGGTTATCCATTGAAGCAAGGATCTGTTTCAAGATAGCATGCCCGACGCACAAAGCTATTCATTACAACACCCTGCCTACCTGGCAAAAAAACTTGAGCTATCTGGCTTGAGTCGGAATTTATGAAGCTTTAATACTTTACTATTGAAACCTCCTAAATTCAATAAGAAAAGAACATAAAACCGTGCCTTCTCTGGACTTGCTCCAAGAATTTGGAACGCTCTTCCTCCCGAGATCAGATCCAACTCATCGACTACTTCATTCAAAAACCTTGTCAAATGGCTACTCCTGAATGACCATCAACAGCAGTAGCCCCAATGCCATTTTCAATCTACTTTCATCTCCTGTTTGACAGTCTATATACATTTTGTTCAAAATGTGTTATGTTTCACATCACATGTCCTTTTGATGTACTGCTTTGCTGGAACTTTAAAGCTCCCACTAGTTGGGCTGATACCTTGGATCACCTTTTTTCATTTCATCTTCCCGTGCTCCCCCATGACCTTGTTATTTTTCAGGTACTTCTTATGTTCCATTTTGTACTGTACTGATGCTTGTACCTCATGTCAGCGTATGTTCCTTTGTACAGTGCTCCGATATCCGTATGGGTCATGTTTGCACTTTATAAAACTTTTCAAATAAAATAAATATTAATGGTATGCTAAAGATATCTTGTGACTAGAGCTGGAGACCCTGTCTTCACCAGACAGTTCTTCATGTATAGGAATACATGGACTACTGACTTGAGCAGCTAAGCCAATACCACAGTCATTACCGCAGTGCAAACGCACAAGTTACTTACCTTCGGTAACAATATATCTGTAAGAAACAGTAGTTAGTGTTAGATTCCTTACCTTAGAATATCCCCAGGCATCAGACTGGATTCAGAAAGTTTTCGTCAGCATTACCCCTGCGCGTCGCTAGGCGTTGTCTGTGGCTCAGCGTCTGTCGTCAGCGTCGTGATCGCTGGGATGACGTCGGAGTACTTAGACGCCTCCTTCGCGCGCTGACGTCAGTTCGGTACATAGCTTTCTGTGCCAGGAACGCAGAGCCATTATAGAAACAGACAATGGTGCCATGAAACTAGGACCCTGAAAAGGATGTCCTTAACCCTAGATATCAGTTCGCAGAACGGGGAGGATGGGTGGGGCGGTAAGGAATCTAACACTAACTACTGTTTCTTACAGATATATTGTTACCGAAGGTAAGTAACTTGTGCATCTGAAAGAAACAGGTTAGTGTTAGATTCCTTACCTTAGAATAGATACCCCAGCAATACCAAGCCCGATGGTGGGTCTGCGAACCAAGATCACACAAGAAAGTCCTGGAGAACGGAACGGCCGAAAAAGCCATCTCTCTGTACTTGGCTGTCCAGGCAGGAGTGTCTAGCAAACGTGTGCAGCGAGGCCCATGTAGGTGCCTGACAGATGTCCTGCAAGGGGACTCCCCGACCCAGGCCAGTAGTAGCTGCCGTGGCCCGAGTGGAATGGGCACGCAGCCCAACTGGACGCTCCTTCTTAGCCAAGGAGTAGCAAACCTTGATGCACAAGACGATCCACCGAGAGATGGTCCGTTTGTTCACCGCACGTCCCTTCTTAGCACCCACGTAACCAACAAAGAACTGGTCGTCCACCCGGAACTGGTGAGTGAAATCTAGATAGAAGGAGAGCGCACGTTTTGGGTCCAGACGGTGAAGCCTCTCTTCCTCTTTCGAGGGATGCGGAGGCGGAAAGAAGTTGGGCAAGATGATGGACTGCCCGATGTGAAAGGCCATGACTACCTTGGGCAGGAAAGAAGGACGAGTCCTCAGAACAACTTTGTCCGGATAGACAGAGAGGAAAGGAGGCTTTGTAGATAGAGCATGGAGCTCACTCACTCTCCTGGCAGAGGTGAATGCAACCAGGAATGCAGTTTTAAGAGTCAGAAGACGAGCGGGACAGTTATGAAGTGGCTCAAAGGGAGCGCACATCAGATATGTTAGAACAAGATTCAAGTCCCAATGAGGCAGCACGAAGGGAACAGGTGGAAACGTGTGTGATGCCTTTCAATAATCTATTTACTACAGGGGACTTGAAAAGAGAAGGCTGATCAGGAAGTCTTAAGAAGGCTGAAATGGCCGAGAGGTAGCCCTTGATAGTGCACAGAGCAGAGCCCTGCTGGGCAAGAGAAAGAAGGAAAAGGAGAACCTCTGAAAGGGGGCAGAGAGTGGATCCACAACCTTTGCTGTGCACCATGCCACAAATTTGTTCCCCCTGCAGGCGTATACCGTTTTTGTGGAGGGACGCCTGGCTGCCAGAACCACATCGCAAACTTCAGGAGGCAAGTCAAATTGCCTCAACTGCCGCCGCTCAATCTCCACGCATGTAGGTGGAGACTGGACAGGTTCGGGTGGAGTACCGCCCCTGCTGCTGCGACAGAAGGTCCTCCTGAAGAGGCAAACGAATCGGGGGATCGACTGACTTGCTGAGTAGCTCGGGATACCAGTATCTTCGTGTCCAGTCTGGAGCCACAAGGATGACTTGGGCCCGGTCTCGCCTGATCTTCTTTAGCACTCTGGGCAGAAGTGGTATAGGCGGAAAGGCGTGTAACAGACCGCAGTTCCACTCGCGATGAAAAAAGCGTCGCCGAGTGAGTGCCGCCTTGGAAATTCCAACGCACAGAACTGATGACATTGCGCGTTCTCTTCGGTGGCGAATAGATCTAATCAAGGCTATCCCCACTACTGAAAGAGACCTTGCACCACGTCCGAGTTCAGACGCCATTCGTGATCCATCATGCACTGGCGGCTGAGTTCGCCCGCCCTGGCGTTCAGGGAACCTGCCAGGTGTTGAACCACCAGGGTGATGCCCTGGTGTTCCAGCCATTGCCAGAGGTGCAGAGCCTCCTGGAAAAGGGTCCACGACCCCACCCCGCCCGGTTTGTTGCAGTACCACATGGCGGTGGTGTTGTCCATGAACACCTGCACTACACTTCCCCGGATAGAGGGAAAGAATGCCTTCAGTGCAAGACGGTTGATATGGAGCCGGGACTCCGCCGGAGACCAGAGGCCTCTGATCTCCCTCTCTCCCATGTGGCCCCCCCTTCCCAGGAGTGACGCATCCATCACCACTACGTGCTCCGGTTGGGGTAGGGAGAGAGATCTGCCGCTGACCCAATTGGAGTTCGTGAGCCACCTCTGCAACTGAATCGCAGTGCCCTCCGAGATCAGGAAGTGGTCGGAAAGGTTGCCCTGATGCTGCGCCCACTGAAACTTCAGGTCCCACTGCAGAGCCCACATCAGCCACCAGGCGTGATGAACCAGAAGGATGCAGGAGGCCATCAGCCCCAGGAGCCGCAGCGTCAACCTGACAGAAACTCGGGATAAAGGCTGAAAGATCGGAATCAGAGCCTGAATATCCCAAACCCGCTGTTCGGGGGGAAAAACCCAAAACTGGGCCAAGTTCAGAACCCCTCCGATGAAGAGGAGCTTCTGAGAGGGGCACAGGCGTGACTTCGGCACGTTGATGGAGAACCACAGCGAGTGCAAGAGGTCGGCCCGTAGTCTGGAGGTGGGATACGACTGTTTGGGGTGAGCCCGCCTTCAACAATCAATCGTCGAGATAGGGGAAGACTGAAACCCCTGATCTGCGCAGATGAGCTGCGACCACCGCCATCACTTTCGTGAACAGCCGTGGAGCGCTTGTAAGGCCGAAGGGGAGCACGGTAAACTGAAAGTGCTCGTGGCCTACTGTGAACCGCAGGTAACGCCGGTGGGCCGGCAGAACGGGGATGTGAAAATACGCGTCCTGTAAGTCCAGTGCTACCATCCAGTTTTCTAGGTCTAGGGCAGCTAGGACCTGAGCCAAAGTCAGCATCTTGAACTTCTCCTTCCGGAGGAAGTCGTTGACGCTCGTAGGTCCAAGATAGGGGGTAGGTCTCCTTTGCCCTTCTTGGGTACCAGAAAGTAGTGGGAATAGCAACCACGTCCTACTTCTGGCCCAGGAACGCACTCGATGGCCCCTTTGGCCAAGAGGGTCGTAACTTCCTCCTGCAGAAGTTGCAAGTGATCCTCAGACATGCGGTGATACTTGAGTGGCATGGCTGGAGGGGTCGCCTCGAATGGGAGGGAGTAGCCCCTTCGGACGATTTGCAGCACTCACCTGTCCGACGTGATGGTACGCCAGTGGGGGAGGTGATGGTGGACCCTGCCCCCCACTGGCGACGAATGGGACTGAAATGCCGGACTAGGAAGGCTTAGAGGAAGATGCTGCAGGGGCGGGTGTGGACTGACCCTAGCTGTGTCCCCCGGTACCGCCACGGCGGTAACCACGTCCGCGACCGCGTTGAGTCTGGGTCTGCGGCCTGTGGCTGGCTGGACGTGTGGGGGCGCCCCTTCCTTGCCCACGAAAGGAGCGAAAAGCAGAAGTTTGCTGGCATTGGCCTATGCCCAAGGACTTGGCCGTAGCCCCGGAGTCGTTGAAACGCTCCAGCGCACTGTCCGCCTTGTCGCCAAAGGGACGACGGCCATCAAAGGCCATGTCCATGAGGGTGGCCTGGACATCCCCCGAAAAGTTGGCGGACCTCAGCCAGGCGTGGCGGCAAACCGCCACTGTCGTTGCAATCGCCCTACCCAGCGAGTCCGTGGTGTTGAGTCCACACCGTATTGAGTAGCATGCTGCATCCAGCCCTTCCGCCAGGGCTTAGATAAGCTTTGCCCGGGCCTCCTCCGGGCACTCTGGCAGCACCTCCGCAACCATATCCCACAAAGAGTCGGTGTAACGGCCCAAAAGGCAGGCGGTGTTGACAGACCGCAGCCCCAAACTCAAGGAGGAGAACAGTTTCTTCCCAAACTGATCTACCTTTTGGATTCCCGATCCGGAGGAGTGGTCGGGAATGCGGTTTGGGACGTAGAAGCCTGGATCACCAGGCTCTCTGGGGTGGGGTGAACGGACAGGAAGCTGGGGTCGCCCGGAGCCGGGTGGTGGTGTCGGGCCACGTTCTGATCCACAGGAAGGCCTGTGGAGGGCTTGGAGCAGGTGCCCAGCAGAACGTCAGTGAGGGCCTCGTTAAACAGCAGTAGAGGCTCCGAGGAGCTTGCCTGCTGTTTGAGCACCTCAGTGAGGAGGTTAGTCCTCAGGGCCGCGACAGAGAGCTCAAGAGCCAAGGCCTTGGCCGCCCTAGTCAACACCACGCTGTAAGCAGCCCCCTCCTCCGTAGCCACGGAGGGAGGAGAAACAAATCCAGTGATGGGCGAAGTGTCCAGACCACTGGCCTCCCCTATCTTGTCTGCCCAGGCTTGGCTCAACTGGCACTGTAGTGCCAGAGGGTCCTCAGACCCCTCCCAGTCGCCCTCGTCACCCATCTCCTGATAGTCAGGAAAAAATGATGGAGCCGGGTCGTAGATGAATTGCCCACCCATCGATGCCGGAGACGGCGCCGAGTGGCGCCGGTCCGACGCCAGACGCGGACTGTGACTGAGACTGGGGACGATGACGTCGTCCGGAGACGTCGCCGGGAGCGACACCCTCGGGGTCGGCGCCAGCAGAGGAGTTGTGAGGTCAACTGGCGACGACCCAGATCCTATGGGGCCCTGCGGCGTCGGGACTGGAGTTGACCACGGCACCAGGGCCAAAGCACCTGACGGCGCCAGGGGCCGAAGCACCAGACGGTGCCGGGGCCGGAGCCGCCGGCCCGCTAGGGATCCCAGACGGACCCGCGAGGCCTGAAGGCACCTTGACGGGGTCCGACGGAGAGAAGTGAGTCCTCATGGCCATGAGGAAGTCACGTATCTCCTCCGGCGTCGGGTGCAGCCCATAGACCGTCAGGTGTGGAGCTGGACGCGGCGCCTGTGGCTCCAGCAGAGCCGCGTGGGCGGTGTCACCCGAACCCCCGGCCGCGTCGTGCGAGCGTCGGGGGGAGTCAGAAGAGCGATGACGCCTCTTCGACTTCTTTTTCGAATGCTTCAACTTCCCTGAGAACTTGGAGCCCGACGAGTGGTGTTGACTCGTCGAGCGGCGATGACCGCAGCTCCGCGACCAGTCCCTCGACTGGGACCTTGAATAGCGCGGAGCTGACTGCCGGAGCTCGAGCAGCTTACGAGACCCCTCCCGTCTAGCCTTCGAGGTCAAGGCCCGGCAGTCGGGCACGACTTGTCATCATGGTCGGCCCCGAGACAGTAAAGGCACCGACGGTGGGGGTCGGTCACCGACATCAAGCGGTGACAGTTCTCGCAAGGTTTGAAACCAGGCATCCCTATCGGCACCGCGAGTTGAGGGTCGACTCGAAAAGCGATCAAAATAGATCAAAAAAGTTAGTAAAAAAAATGACTAAGAGTACTGCTCTTCCCGGATCTGCGCTTGCTGGCGCGGAAAAAAGAAGAACTGACCTCAGTGCGTGAGGGCGGCATGTAAGTACTCCGACGACGTCATCCTGGCGATCACGACGCCGACGGATGAGGAGCCGCAGGCGACGCCTAGCGACGTGCAGGGGTACTGCTGACGAAAACTTTCCTGATCAAGTCTGACGCCTGGGGATATTCTAAGGTAAGCAATCTAGCACTAACCTGTTTCTTTCAGATCGAAGGTTCAGTCGTCAGCTCAAATGGCAGAACTGTGAATTGATAGTGCAGCTATCCCATAGTACACATCAGATGACACCAGTGAGCAGACAGGATAGACAGATGGAGACCAGGCACACCAGCCAATCCATCTAAGATACAGAATCTTGAACTTGTCCTGCCGAATAAATGGTGCAAGAGGGGAGGCACCGGCTAGTTCTTAGACCTCCATTCTCCTTAGAGACCATGAAGTAAATGGAGTAGTTTTCTATGCAACTTTATGCACTTAGCACCATATTTAAAGCCCCTCTGCTCAGCAGGGCAAACATTTATGTCTCCCAAATTGAGGTGGGAGCCAGAGAGTACATCCTGGTGTAAGGAAAGTGTGGTCTGGGGGAAACAACAGAAAGGGTAGGGTCTGACCCTTGCAGATGAACAGTTGATTTGTCATGATTGATCCACAACTGGTAGAGAAGGAGTACTTTCTGTCCTGTAACTCCAGTTCTGTAGTAGGGGTATCTCTGTTATAGTCATAATCTAGTGAATAGTCCCGCCCATGTGCGTGGACCCCGGCAATCAAAAATAATCTCTTAAGTTGCCAAAAAATGCAGAACTGCAAAGACACTTAAGAGAGAATTTAAAGACAAATAATGCAGCCTATATCTACAGGCTACACTGTCCAGTACTTCAACTAGAAATTCCACCAAAAACAACCACACAAACAGCACAGTCTGCCCAGTTTCTTCTACAGAAAAACTTGCCTCTACCAGTAAAAGCCTCTGGAATGATAGAGAGGAAGGCATGGACAGACAAGCCCCATAGGCTGCCATTATGTGGCTTAAATAGGATACTGTGCCTTTAAGAGAACTTTCCAGAACTTCTCCCAGTATCCCAGAATGCACAGCAGGTCCCATTTACTTTCAGTTCTTTTTGAAGGCGTAACACGCCAGACCTGTAGCATTCCTGACATGAAAATCTTTCTCCACCGGGGAGGAGGTCGGGCGCTTATGACTATAACAGAGATACCCCTACTACAGAACTGGAGTTACAGGACAGAAACTACTCCTTCTGTAGTAGGGGATCTCTGTGTATAGTCATAATCTAGTGAATAGAATGGCAAGCCCATCCCCACACCAAAGCGGCGGTGGAGAAAAGAGAAATAACACCACTATTGTGCGAACAGATTTCGCAGCGAAGCCTGCCCAACCTGAGCGTCTGCCCTGGCATCAGTGTCCAGGCAGTAATGCTTAGCAAAGTTATGGACCGACTTCCAGGTGGCCGCCTTGCAGATTTCTGCAATCGGAACATTACGGAGCAAAGCAGTCGTGGCAGCTTTGCCCCTGGTGGAATGAGCCTTAGGTTTGCCCCCTAAGGTCTTATTAGCTTTTTGGTAACACAGCTGTATGCAGGACACAATCCACCTAGGGATGGACTGCTTCGAGGTCGCAAGACCCGTCCTGACCGATCCATACTTGATAAACAATTGGTCTGACCTACGAATATCTTTGGTTTTATCCAGATAAAATTTCAACACCCTCCTAACATCCGGGGAATGTAAAGACCTTTCTGCTGGAGATGAAGGATTCTGAAAAAACGTAGGCAAAGTTATCGTCTGGTTGACATGAAAATCAGAAATAACCTTGGGAAGAAATTTAGGTTGAGTACGCATAACAACCTTAGCAGCATGAAATACAGTATAAGGTTCTTGGCAACACAACGCCTGAATTTCACTCACCCTGCGGGCCGATGTAATGGCCACGAGGAACGCCGCCTTCCAGGACAGGTGCTGCAACGAAGCCTTATGAATAGGTTCAAAAGACTCCTTCATCAATCTGGACAGCACCACATTCAATTCCCATGAAGGCGAAGGAAGCCTGACAGGAGGGAATACTTTCTTCAAGCCTTCTGGAAAATCTTTGATCACAGGGATCTGGAAGAAGGAAGTCTGTGAAGGGCGTTTCCTGTAGGCAGTCAATGCAGCGAGATGAACCTTAATGGAATGAACATTAAGGCCAGACTGCGCCAAATGTAGAAGGTAAGGGAGAATGACATCCTCCTTGCAGGTCTTTGGGTCATAATTCTTGGACTTGCACCAGATACAGAACCTCTTCCACTTGTAAGCATAGGAAGTCCGAGTGGAAGGTCGTTTAGACTCCTTCAGTATGCCCATGCAATCTTTGGGCAGATTCAAATGGCCATATTGCACTATCTCAGGAGCCATGGAGCCAAACTCAAAGACGAGAGGTTGGGGTGCAGCATCTGCCCCCGAACTTCGTGAGAAGGTCTGGCCTGCACGGCAGCCGCATGTGAGGAAGGAGAGACTGGTGAAGCAGGTCCGTGAACCACCACTGCCTGGGCCATTCCGGAGCAATAAGTATCATCCGCGCCCTGGACCGGGCCAACTAGATGAGTACCGCCGGAATCAGGGGAATGGGTGGAAGAGCGTACAGAAAGCTGTTCGACCAGTCGATCCATAGCGCATTCCCCAGCGTCCCCCGCTGGTAGTACCTGGAGGCGAAGTCTCGACATTTGCTGTTTTCGGCGGTGGCGAACAGATCTACGTCTGGAGTCCCCCACCTTGCGAAGACTTCTCCTAGTACCTCATCGTTTATGACCCATTTGTGGTTTTCCTGGAGCAGTTTGCTCAGTGCGTCTGCCTGAACATTCTGCACACCTGGCAGATGGGTAGCCGTTATCGTCAGTCCTCTGGCCAGAAGCCAATGCCAGATCGCCTGCGCCTCCTGCGACAGGGTGCGCGATCTCGATCCCCCCTGCTTGTTGAGGTAATACATCGTGGTCGTATTGTCCGTCTGTACAAGCAGCGAGTTGGTCTGAAAGGACGGATTAAAGGCCTTCAGTGCCAAGTGAACAGCTCTGAGTTCCAGGAAATTGATGTGATACGTGGCCTCCATCGGGGACCACGTTCCCTGAATCTGTAAGTCTCCGGAGTGCGCCCCCCAGCCTAGGAGAGAAGCATCGGTCACGACAGTCTGAGTGGGATATGTCCTTGTGGAAAGGGACCCCTCTGAGTAGATTCTCCGCTGAACACCACCACTTCAGAGACTGAAGAGCATGCAGAGACAGTCTTATCTTGTCGTCCCAAGATCCTTTCCTCTGATCCCACTGGTCCTCCAAGCACTCTTGCAACGGTCTCATGTGCAGCCGTGCGTGCGGCGTTAGGAAGATACAAGAGGCCATCGATCCCAGTAGAGAAGACACCGTCCTCACTGTTGTAGATGGAGTGGTCATAAGAGCCTGAGCCTTCCGAAGGAGTGATAATCGTCTCTCCTCCGAAGAGACACGCTTGCTGACAGCGTATTGATGGAGGCTCCCAAGTACTGTATGCACTGGACCGGAGTCGGGACAGACTTGGACATGTTGATGTACAACCCCAGCTTGTTCAAGAGAACGCACATCTTCTGGAAGTGGGCTTGTGCTTCCGAGAAGGAGGAGGCCTTGATCAACCAATCGTCCAGGTATGGGTAGACGAACACCTTTTTCTTTCTCAGGTGCGCTGCTACCACCGCCATGCACTTCGAGAATGTTCTCGGCGCAGACTTCAGTCCGAATGGCAGTACTGTGTATTGATAATGATTGGTGCCGACTTGGAATCGCAGGAACTTCCTGTGTTTGTGTGCAATGGGCACATGGAAGTACGCATCTTGTAGGTCTATAGCACATAGCCAGTCCCCCTGTTGCAACTGAGGATAAATCTGATGGAACAACAGCATGCAAAACCTTTCTCTGCGAATCCACTTGTTTGCCTGTCGCAAGTCCAGAATGGGCCTGAACTCGTTCTTGTCCTTCTTGCGAACCAGGAAGAACCGGGAGTACAGGCCACTTCCTCTTTGAGACCGAGGTACGTCGTCTATCGCCCTTTTCCTTAACAGGACATAGGCCTCCGCCTGGAGCTCGCGCAGCTGAAACTGCGAGCTGACCGGTGGAATTGCTGGAGGCGGGCTGGTGAACCGAACACTGTATCCATTGCAAACAATATTCAGCACCCACTTGTCCTGAGTAATTTTTCTCCACTCTGCCAGAAAAAATTGACCGCTTCCCCCCACCCGAGTGGGTAACGGATGTAGGGGAAGTAAGCGCTCAGGGCCTAAACCCGGCCGGGCCTTTAGTCGCTGTTGCAGACTGTTGGCCGCCTCTTCCTCTCTGTCGCTTCTGGAACGACCTTCGGAACTGCGGCTGTTGTTGCTGCTGTTGCTGTCCCGAAGCCTGGCCACGCCCTCTGCCCTGTCCACTGAACCGTCTCTGGAACGGGCGGTACGATTTCTTGGTATCCTTGGGCTTTTCCAGGCCCACCGCCGTGAGCGTTTTGGCCTCCACATTCATGCGGGCCATTTCGTCATCGACGTGTTTTCCAAACAGGGTTTCACCGGAGAATGGTAGATTGGCAACCCTTTGTTATGCATCAGGTTTCAGTGACGTGAGGCGGCCCAAGCGTGTCTTCGCTGGTTAATCCCATGGCAGAAGCCATGCACCGCCAGTAAGGAAGAATCGGCTGCAGCACTGATGACCTAATTCGCCACCAGCATCCCCTCATTCAACACCTCCTGGAAATCTTCTCTCTTGTCAAGAGGCAGGTGTTCCACAAACTGCTGGAGGGATTCCCAGAGGGCTCGGTCATACCGCCCCAACAAGGCCGTGGCACTCGCAGCCTTCATGGAAGTCGCCGATGTCCCACAAACCTTCCTCCCAGCAGAATCCAGCCATCTAGATTCCTTATCTGGTGGGACTGTGATGACGGAGTGGTGGCATGCTGTTTCCGAGCCGCCGTCACTATCACAGAGTCTGGAGGGGGTTCCACCCTTAGAAAAGCCGGATCCGAGTCGGGAGCCCGGTATTTTTTCTGCAGTCTCGAGGGGGCCGCCTAAGTCACCGCCGGGGTGAGGAAAAGGTCCATGGCCGGCTCCACCAGGCCCGGTACCAGTGGTAGTAATGGCCGAGACAGATGTTTCTGGTGAAGCGTCTCGAAGATCACCGATGTCTTGGGCGTGGGCACCGTCAACGAAATGCCCAACTTCGCTGCACCTCGTAAAAGGACATCATGAAAGGACACCAGATCGTCAACCGGTGACACCCTTTGCCCGGTGACCCCGACAAAGTCGGAGAATAGTCCCTGGTCCCCGAGGACCTTGTCTGGGAACGAGACCTGCGCCTCCAGTGGCGTCGCCTCGACCATGTGGATGACCTGCTGCACGATCGTTCCCTCCTCCTGGAGCGAGAGCGCGATCTCCCAGTACGTGGACGCTCCGCAGGCCTCTGTGGAGGTGTCTTCCTTGGCCTATCCTGGGGTAGTGGTTTTGGAGTCCCCTTAGGCGGTGTAGGTAGCGGAGGCAGTGACACCGACCTCGGAGGAGGAAAAGGCATCTCCGACCGAGGAGCAGGCCCACGTGGTGGAAGCGGTGGTGGTGGTTGCCCTGCTGGAGGAAGTGGTGGAAGAGGAGGATTGATGGGAGGATCCTCTCTAGGTAAAGGAGGTGGGGGGGTCTTAGGCCAAGGTGGTGTATAAACCACCGAGTATACCAAGCCCGGTGACTTCTTCGGGGGAGGGGACTGCGACTCAGCCCCTCCAGTAGGTGATCGCCGTCTCCGGCGTCCTCCACCGGACCCAGCGTGACTTCTGGCACCAGAAATCCTTCTGCGCCGCGTAGGAGAGCTGGAAAGCCTCGAAGACGCCGACCTCTTTCTTCTCGACGTCGAGCGCCGCTTCTCTGGCGTCGAACGTCACCTCCGCGACTCCAGCGTCGAACGCCGCCTCCGCGATGTCGAGTGCTTCTTCCTCGACGCCGAACGCTGCTTCCGCGACGTCGAACGTGCAGTCCTCGACGATGAGCGCCGACCGCTCACTCGACGGCGGTGTCGCTTCGATGGCAAGCGCCGGTGCCTGTCAGTCCTTCTTCAACGTCTATGTCTCGACGCTGACGTCGACGACGAAGCACCGTCGACTGTGATTTCGACGGCGGCCTACCCAGGCCTTTCAACGTCGACTTCTCACGCTGTCTCGACCCGGAGCCACGGGGAGATGGGGAACACACCGTCGTCATCCCTCTCGACGTCGTCGTCGATGCAATCGAC
The DNA here is from genome assembly GCF_964261635.1 of Lissotriton helveticus. Classification (NCBI taxonomy): domain Eukaryota; kingdom Metazoa; phylum Chordata; class Amphibia; order Caudata; family Salamandridae; genus Lissotriton; species Lissotriton helveticus. The sequence continues at coordinate 230,045,555 of NC_136072.1, read as the reverse complement.
GTCGACGGAGACCCGGCCCGTTTTCTGGGTTTCCTGCCTCTGGGCAGCCCACCAGAGGCCTCAGCAGAGGGAGCCTTCCCAGCCTGCCCAGACCCACCTGCAGCCGTCTCTCCTCTAGGCCTTGAAGCCTAATCTTCAGCCTGTCCCTCAGGGTCCTTGATGCAAAGGTCTGGCAGATGTCACAATCTTCAGGGACATGTGCTTCAGCGAGACCGAGGATACAGACATCGTGTGGATCAGTCTTGGCCTTCTTCCTTCCACATGCTGGGCACTTGTCGAATAGAGCAGACCTTTTAGAGCCCTCAAAAGCCTGAACAAACACACAGGAGTGAAGGGAAACACCAAGTACACAAACTGAAAACACTTTTAACCCAAAAGTGCACAAAAATTCCAATAAACCCTTGAAAAAGGGTGAGCTCAATGCACCAGGGTCCTGTTGGCAGGAGCCGGAAAAAAGAACTGAAAGTAAATGGGACCTGCTGTGCATTTTGGGATACTGGGAGAAGTTCTGGAAAGTTCTCTTAAAGGCACAGTATCCTCTTTATGTTTAAAGTATTTTTATTAGAGAGGTACAGTGGTAGAGGTAGACACCATACAAAGGGTCAGTGCTCGTGCCAGAGGCATCTCTGGAATGCAGTTCAAATGTCCCGGCCTCTGGGGCCGTCCAGCACCCGACCCAACATTATGCAACATGCAGGAAACAAAGGCCTAAAAGCCATACCCAAACCAATCCACCCCCCCATTAACCAACAAACCCACCCCCCACAGTCCCTCCCCCCACTCCGTCCGGCGTCATGTAAAACCAAAGCCTTGGTGTAGACTCTAGCACTCACCCACTCCTCAGCACCACCCGCTAGCACTACCCTTCAACCCACGCCAACAGTTCTTCACAACGGTGGTGTAAGCCTCATGAGCCTCAGGTATCTAGGGCATGTTATTTCCTTGAATTCCGTGGACAGTAGTGCATGAAAAGGCTGCCACAACTCCTCAAAGCCATCCACCTCCCCAGCTAACGTGAGAGAGAGCTTTTCCATCCCCAGAACATGCCACAGCCTATGTAGCCACCCTGTCAAGGAAGGAACAATGGGTGTGCGCCAGTGTATTAAAATGTTCTGAACTGCTGAACCCAACATTATCGCTATCTGCCTCCCCCGTCGGGATTTTAAAGGATACATTAATCTGTTAGGGAGGCCTAGCAGGGTATAAGCAGGAAATCTGGGCAGTTCAATCCCAAAGCACACATCAATCTCATCAAGGATCTCTGACCAGTATGCCTGTATAATTGGACAGTCCCACAGGATATGAGTTAGAGTGCCTTTCTGCCCACAGTCGCGCCAGCACCTATCATCAATCAGCCGGTTCATCTCGTGTAACCTCTCCGGAGTGCGGTACCAATAAGTAGAGACCTTGGTAAACGTTTCCGTGAGGCCCACATGGTAAGCTGAGTGCCGCGCTCGGTATGATATGTGTTCCCATTCCTTATGACTAAGAGTCCTCCCCAATTCCCTGTGCCACCTTTCCCTCCCGGGGAAATGGAAATGTGAAGGCGGACGCTGCAGCATCTTATATAGATCGGAGATCAGTTTCGTGTCTGAGGTGCGTGTCACTAACCATTTTTCATACGGCAACAGTTCCCTGTCCGCCGATCCCCTAACCTGCGGGTGAAGGGCCCAGTGCCGAACCTGCCAGTATCTCATGCGGTCCGTTTCGTCCAACTGGAATTCGTCTTTCAAGCTTTGGAAGGGGACAATCCCGTCAGTCGTGTACATGTGGTATAGTGCCTTACAACCCTTCTCCCTCCAGCGCGAAAAGCCCCCAGGTTCTGTCCCCGGCGTGAAGTCGGGATTGTTCACTATAGGTGTGAAAGGGGAGGGGAAAGTGGTGAAGTCAAAGAGACGATTGGTGGCGTCCCACACCCTTAACGGGACCCGTGTGATGAAAGAGGCATAGAGATTCGGGGGACGGTGCGATCGGCGGAGAAATGGTACGTCTTGCAGCGGGCGCCCGGCTACAGCCTGATCCTGAAAAAGCCAATGCTTGTCGGATTCCAACCTGCTCCACTCCACCAGGTATCTCAATTGAGACGCCTGGAAGTATTTGCGCAAGTCCGGGACCCCCAATCCGCCCGATTCCGGAGCCAGAGTAGTAAGTGCGCGGCGCATTCGGGGGGCGCGGCCCTGCCACACAAATCGGGACACTTCTGTCTGCATCCGTTGAAGCCACCCCTTGGGGGGCTGTAGGGGCAGAGCGCGAAACAGGTATAAAATTTGTGGTAAGACCGTCATCTTGACAGCTGCCACTCGCCCCAGCCAAGAAATGGTCCCCTTGTTCCACCTCCCCATTTCTTCCTTGACTTTCGTATACATCGCCTCGTAGTTGATGGTGATCGTCGCTTGCAACGTGGGGGCCAGCGCGATCCCCAAGTATTGCACCTGGTCCCGCGACCAACGGAGGGGGAAAAGCCCCTGCAGCTCGCGCTTAGTCGCGGGTCGAAGGGAGACATCTAATGCAGTGGATTTCGCTACATTCATCTTAAAGCCCGCCACTCTCTCAAAAGCTTCGAGTTCGGTCATGCTAGCTGGTAATGACCGCCCTGGGTTCTCTAGCGCGAAAATCACATCGTCGGCATAAAGGCTGATCGCGTGGGAGTAACCCCCCATCCTAATGCCCGTCACATCCGGATTCTGTCGCACTCTCTGAGCGAAGGGCTCCATATAGAGCGCGAAGAGGAGAGGGGATAGAGGGCACCCCTGTCTCGTACCTCGCGCAATGTCGAAGCGCCCCGAACTGCAGCCATTCACCCGCACCACCGCGGACGGAAACTTATAACAATTAAACACCATGTTACGAAACTTCTCCCCCATCCCTAACCGTGCCATCACAGCCTCAAGGTAGGGCCAGTGTACACGGTCAAATGCTTTCTCGGCATCGACCGAAAGCAACATCCTCTCCCCCGGAATACGCGTAGCTTTTTCCAAAACGTGCACCAGTCTCTTCGTGTTGTCAACTGTCTGCCTGCCTGGCACGAAGCCAGCCTGGTCCGGTTCAATCAAGCCAGGGAGGTATCGCGCAAGCCGCGCTGCTAAGATCCCCGTATAAAGTTTCAAATCTATATTCAAAAGAGAGATCGGCCTATACGAGCCGCATTGGGTCCTATCCTTCCCTGGCTTGGGTATCACCGACACTGTTGCCTGCAAGAGATCTGGCGGAATAGCCCCTGGGTCCGAGAAGGAGTTATACAGCTTAGTTAAAATAGGGGCGAGCAGCGAGCAAAACGTTTTATAGAAAAGGGCCGTGTACCCATCCGGGCCCGGGGCCTTTCCATGTTTAAGCTTGGAAATTGCCGCAATCACTTCTTCAATCCGTATCTCCCTTTCCAAATAGACAGCTTGGTCCGGGGTCAAGGACGGAAGGGGCACCGAATCTAAGTAAGCCTCTGGCTCCGCAATCCGAGTGTCATCTGCAGCGTATAGGTCAGCGTAAAACCGACGGAAGACGTCTGCCACGGCAGCGTCATCTGCGAGCAGCTCCCCGGTCGTATCCCGTAGCTCCTTCACCCTACGGCATTGGTGTACCGCTCTAAGTTTAGCCGCCAGTAAACGGCCACACCGGTCCCCCCCGTGTAATAGGCGTGTTTCGTTCTCAACGCAGCGTACTCCGCTCTATCTAAATCCAAAGAGGACAAGAGTTTCCTGGCGGCTTTGAGCTGCCTCCAAATTCTCGGAGCCCCAGTCCGGCGGTGAACCTGTTCCAGTTCCCGTACCTTCTGGGTGAGCTCGTCCCGTTTTAGCGCTCTATCCTTATTGTCCGCAGCCGAAACTGCAATGAATTCTCCCCGCAGCACCGCCTTAAGGGCTCCCCACTGAGTTGAGAGTGAGGTATCCGAGTTAGAGTTATGCAGCTGAAAGTCTTGAACTGAGCCTGCGATCCGCTGCACCACCGTTTTCCTGTGAAGGAGTGTGTCCCGCAACCGCCAAACCCCGCGCTTCGCAGTATCCAACCGGAGCTGGAAAGTCCCCGAGACCGGCGCGTGGTCGGAGAGACTGATAACCCCTATTTCCGAGGCCGTGGCCATGGCGCGGACAGGCCCCGTAACTAGCAAGTGGTCCAATCTGGCGTATGTCTTGTGTGCATGCGAGTAGTAAGAAAAATCTCTGTCCGCCGGGTGTAGGCTCCGCCAGAGATCGTGCATGTCCAAATCTACCAGCTGGGCCTTAAGCGCCGGAGACAACTCACCAGCCTGGGGACGCCGCTGCGCAGATCTGTCCGCGGAGGAATCAAAGACCATGTTAATGTCCCCTCCCAGAATGACATTCCTGTCTGGAGAAGCGGTAATGTCATCAAGGGCGGTGCGCATGAACCTGTCTTGCTGTTCATTCGGGCCGTAAATTGTCCCCACCGTGAACAAGTGGGACCCCAATTTGAGGCGATAGGCCAGAAGCCGACCCTTCTGTTCCACGAGTTTATGCAACACCTCCCCCCGGAAGGACTTGGAGAACAGGATAGCTACCCCGGCCGTTTTAGTCGTGTTGGAAGAAAAGAATTGCGTGGGGAAGTGTCGGGACCTTAATCTGTGACAGTCCGCAGCCAGTAAGTGGGTCTCCTGAAGCAGACAGATGTCCGCTTGAGAGCCTTCAAGCAGCGATAGGATCGCTCTTCGCTTCGTAGGATTATTCAACCCCTTAACATTAAGGGTTACCACCTTCAGCGTCGCCATGAGATGTCTGAGCCCTCCCCTTTGCGCAATGTATCGACTGCTTGGAACCGAGAGAGTGTAAGTGATGGCGCACATGAGTCAGAACAGGTATGTGTGTATGCCCCTAGAGCGCCGGACAGAGTGGCCCCAAGCCCCCAACACCCCAACTCACCCCCACCCAACACCCAAACTTCTTCAACTCCCCGCCATCCCAATGACCCCAGTCTCCCTCCCCCACCCTTCAATTCACACCCCAACTGTCCCATAACTACCTGAAAGTGTCCCAGACAGGCCCAGACGGACCAGTCCGTGGAATGTTACCTTAGTGGACGTCCAGCCACACGTGTTCAATCCGTCGCCCCCACCCCTCACCCCGAGCCAGCAATTGAAGCGTTGCCATGGTGAACTCCCCCCGGAGCACATTCAAGCGGTCAGTGCCGCCACCACTGTGCCTCCAAGTTCTTCAGAGGCTGTCTGGATAGCATCTTCTCTCGCCGCTCTGATAGTCGGAGAACCCGGCCTTCGTGACACCCCCGTCGTCCTCCTGCGTGACACTCGTTGCCATCCATCGTCAGCTGTGCGGCGCCTCCTCGGCGTTTGGGACCTTTCCTCCTCCGCAGTGATGCCCAGGATTTCGCAAGTATCTTGTAGGGATCGCAATTGGTGAGTCTCTCCACGCCATGTGAAAATTATACGGAAGGGGTGACCCCAGGAGTAAGGCGTATCGTGCTGTCTGAGGAAGTCCGTTACAATCTTAAACGCCTTACGTCTCTGAAGCGTGAGCGTGGACAGATCTTGAAACAGCGCCACAGGGTGATCGCGAAAGGTGAGTGACCGTGTTTTCCGTGCCTCCACCATTATCTTCTCTTTCAGTGGGAAGTCCGGGAGGAACGCTAGAATGTCCGGCGGAGGGCCATTAGCCCGTCTAACTGGCCCCACCCTGTGCGCTCTGTCGATTCTGATGGGGAAATCATCCCCTTCACCAAGGACTGACCGAAAGAGTTCCTGCAGGTATGTGACTATATTCGGGTTCTCCTCCGAGGACGGCACACCCCGGACCCGTATGTTGTTTCTTCTTGACCTATTCTCCAAATCCTCGTTATGCAGTTGGAGGTCCAAGTGTTGTTCTCGGAGGGTCAGCACTTCCTGCTGTAGTAAGGTAATCTCCTCATCCTGCCTGTGGGTGGAACCCTCTACTGTAGCCACCCTCTCGCCCAGTCCGTCCACCTCCCTGCGGAGCTCTCTCACCTCGCCCGCCACTTCCTGTTTCAATGCTTGGAAGTCCTCCCGCAGCGTGCCAAATAGGGATTCCAAAAAGGATCTAGTGACCGGGGGTTCCGCCGCCATATCCGTCCGTGAGGTCCCAGCAGCTCCAGGGGGAGAGGCGGCCTTATCTCCTTTGGTCTGGGGTCTGCCGAGCATCTCTGGCAACGTGCGATCGTTCCGCTTACCACCCCTCTGAGTGGTCATGGTGCAGGTCCCCCACCGGTTAGCTTGCCCGTCACCCCTCCGCTCCTCACCGTTCCACACCGCTCCAGGGGTCCGCTTCCAGCCCGGGCCCGGCGTCGAGTCCCTCGAAGACCGTAGTCCACCGTGGTCCAGTAACGCTCCTCAGTTCAAAACGGGATGTTAACTACTCCAAAGGCTCTTACGGCGCCGTGTCGCCGGGGCGGGCCGCGGCACTCGGGCCCCAGAGCTGCGTTAAGGGCCTCGGGATCCGTGGTCAAGGGCCGCTCCCCAACAGCCCGACTCCCGTCAGCGCACTATTTCAGCTCCTCGAGGCGGCTCCCGCTCCTCCACAAGCTAAGCCCCAGTCCTCGCTCCTGCAGGCAGGGGCCGCCACCTGGATCGCTGCCGTTTCTCAAGGTGGCAGGGGCGGGGAGAGCCTCTGCACCCACATCTGCAATGTGGCCCGGGCAGGTACGGGCCTCCCTGGCAGGGTCTCACTGAAGCAGACCGGGGCTGGGGGGTCGTGGGGCTGCCTGCCCGCAAAGATGAAGCAACCTTCCCGCCACCACCAGCGTTCACATGGGGCGGAGCTCCAAAGACCGCTACCTCCGGCTCACCGCGCTGCCCGGAGAAGGCCGCAAAGCCGGGCAGTCGCGTAGCTCCCACCCCGGCTGAGCCAACGTCCCGGGGCAGGGAGTGCACCAGCCGCCAGCCAAGGGGTCCTCGCTGCTGTCAATCCGCCCGGGTCTCCTCCGAATGCACCAACCGGACGGCGGAATCAGCAGTCCCCGCTCCGCTCACGCCGCCTGGGTGCTGGTCCTCTCGCAGGTTCGGGGAGAGAAGTCCCGGCCTCAGCCCGTCGCCATCTTGGGCCGCCGGGGAAGGGCGGAAGCTCCACCTCACAGTGCCGGGCAGGTATGATCGGGACCCCGACCACGGTCCGCCTGCACAGAGCAGCCTCGCCTCACCCCGTCCAGGCAAGTCTCCGTTACTCGGCGTCTCGCAGTCCACAGCACCGCTGGGACGATGGCGCCTCTCCGGCTCAGGTCCGCTCCGGTCTGCCGCGCAACACTCCAAACCCAGCGAGTGCGCGCTGTACCGGGCCAGGCTGCGATGGTCAAGCAGCCACCGACTCTCCCGCTCACTCAACCGCACAGCGCCGCTCCGGGGGGGAGAATTCAGCTGCAGGTAGGGCTCAGGGCCTTAGTCGGGGTCGGGAGCTCTGGCAAACACGTCCGTCTACCCCGCCATCTTGGCCACGCCCCCCACAGTATCCTCTTTAAGCCACATAATGGCAGCCTATGGGGCTTGTCTGTCCATGCCTTCCTCTCTATCATTCCAGAGGCTTTTACTGGTAGAGGCAAGTTTTTCTGTAGAAGAAACTGGGCAGGCTGTGCTGTTTGTGTGGTTGTTTTTGGTTGAATTTCTAGTTGAAGTACTGGACAGTGTAGCCTGTGGATATAGGCTGCATTATTTGTCTTTAAATTCTCTCTTAAGTGTCTTTGCAGTTCTGCATTTTTTGACAATTTAAGAGATTATTTTTGATTGCCGGGGTCCACGCACATTGGCGGGACTATTCACTAGATTATGACTATACACAGAGATCCCCTACTAAAGAAATGGGAGATCACCCCCGGCCACTCTAAGTTAGTTGCATAGTGGGAGAAGTCAGAGGGATTTTGGAGTAGCAAAGCAAGAAGAAGATAGCAGGAGCTAAGGCTGATGTTGAAAGTGCTTTTCAATCCTTTCCTGCCCCAAAAGGAGCAATACATTTGTTGGGTCTTGGAATGAGATAGAAAAGTTGTCATTGTCAGGACGGTTGTTCTGTCAAGCAGCCCTTAAAATGGTTGTTTCACTGGGGAGGCTCAAATCCATCAAGTGTACTGTGGCAGTGCCATTTTTGTAATTGCTCCAGGGAGGGGACACATTGTCTCCCAACACAAGCTCATAATTTAAGGGAATATTCATGAGGTATGACCTTAGTATTTTATTAATCATCTGAGAGTGGCAACATAGTGACAGCTTTCTCCATGCATCAAGGTAAGTTGTCTACAGATTACAGGCTGCACAACCATCAAAGAGCAGATCAGAAAAAAACGTTTTTTCATCTGATCAGGTATACTGACATCAGTAAATTTCCACAGGGTGTTGACAAATTCCCAGTTGGTATTTTCCAACAACAAACTACAACCTCTTAGACTGTTGGTCCTGATAGGCCATACAAAAGTCAATTGGGGTCACATTAAAGTTGGTGGCTAGAGTTAATTAGACTCTTTAATGAGGGATGTGCACAGAGGAATGTAGTCTGGTGATCTGCCTACGGATTGCCAAGCCCTAAGAGGGATTCTCCCAGGCTGCAGCCATAGGCGCAAGAGTATCTCATTAATAAGTAATAGGAGCCCAGATATGAATGAATGAATGAATGAAATATAATTTCTCTAGCGCGTAACTACCCTGAGGCCTCGTAGCGGGTATGAGCAGACAGGCGGAAGCACAGCAGGTTTGTTAGGTAGCACTAAGGAGGTAAGTTTTAAGCAGCTTACGGAAGATTTGTAAATTGGTTTCCCTACGGAGAGTGAGTGGAAGAGAGTTCCAGATGATGGAAGCATTCAGCGAGAAGGAGCGACCGCCCCATCTGGATCTGCGTACTTTCCTTGTAGTAGCAAGGAAGGCATTACTAGAGCGAAGACTCCTAGAGGGTAAGTAGGGAGCCACCAGTGAATGGATAAGGGCGGGACCAGTTTTCCGAATAGTTCCATGGCCAGGCACATGGCCTTGAAATGTATTCTGGACTGGACGGGTAGCCGGTGAAGTGTTTTCAGAGCAGGACTCGCAGACTGCCTCCGAGGGATCTGGAGGAGTAGGCGGGCTGCGCAGTTCTGGATTACTTGACGTTTTTTGATAGTAGCATAAGGGGCGTCCAATTATAGGGCGTTCTCGTAATCCAGTCAGGACAGGATAAGGGATTGCACCATAATCTTGCGCACTTGAAAAGGAAGTAAAGGTAAGATTTTCCGTAGCATCCTCATCAGGCCAAAAGTAGCTGAGAGCTTGGCAGCTTGATGGTTGAAGCAGAGGGAACTGTCAAGCCAAATGCTGCTTTGGGACAGGCAAGTTGCCAAGAAAGGACGGCCAGGATAGTGTCATAGGGGGTGAGGATGATTGCCCAGGAACATTACCTCTGTCTTGTCCCCGTTTAGCTTAAGATGAGGTAGTTCCATCCATTCGGTTACCGCCTCTAGGCAGTTGCCCATAGCGCAAAATGAACCCTCCGGGTGGTTTAATGCCACCACCAGTTGGGTATCATCTGCGTAGGTGATGATTTGAATGCTGAATGGAAGTACTATCCCTGCCAATGGGGCCATATAGGTGTTAAAAAGTGTGGGGCTCAGGGAAGAACCCTGAGGGACCCCACAGCTAAGAGGCCATTGATTAGATGTAGCCATATCCTCAGTGGCCTGGAAGAATCGGTCCTCTAAAAAGGACTTGAGCCAGGCCAGAGCCATGTGCCTCACTCCAAGATTCTTTAGGCGCTCAAGCAGGATGGTATGATCAACAGTGTCGAAAGCAGCACTGAGATCCAGCAAAATAATTGCTGCTGAGCCGCCCTGGTCTACCAGCCTCCTGGCTTCTTCCGTTACTGCCAGTAAGGCGGTCTCTGCCCCATACTTTGGAAGAAACCCTGTCTGGGACTCGTGGAGAAGATTGTTTGATTCCAGGTATTGGACTAGAGTGGAGTTGATGTGTTTCTCAACCAACTTACTCAACCAGGGAAGAAGAGAAATGGGTCTGAAATTGGCCAGGTTAGAAGGATCTAAGTCTGGTTTTTTTTAAAGGGCTCTGACCTGGGCACATTTCCAGGCTAAGGGTACCCTTCCCATGATGATAGATGCATTCAGGGTCTTCAGAATTGCTGGACAGATGACTTCCGTGACTAAAGTGAGACGTTGTGGAGGGGCTGGATCCATAGGTGAACCAGAAGTAACCCTAGAAATAAGTGTGGTCAGCGTCGCCTCATCTAGCAATGGAAACTCGACTGGTGAACACTGTAGATTGGGGAGGGAACTCTTGTTGCTGGAGAACGTGGACCCATTCTGGTGGGGAGGCAAGGATTGGGATATCAAGTGAATTTTTTGATGAAAATATTTAGCCAGATTATCACAACGAACTTGTGCATCTTCTGAATTGGGGACTTTATGTGGTATGATAGTGAGGGATTTAACAATACGAAAGATTTTTTTGGGTGAATTCGCAGCTGCACTAATCTTCTCCTCATAAAAGGAGGATTGAGCGATTTTAATTTCAGACTTGTAATTTCCTATTGCCTCTCTGTACTCTTTTTTCCTTTCAGCTGCTAAGTTCTGTCTCCATCTCCTTTCAAGTTTCCTGCACATTTGTTTAAGTTCTCTTAATTTAAGGGAGTAGCAGAGGAATGCTGAAAGGGTTCTATCAAAATGTTATACTTGAACTCAGTGGTGATCAAAGTTATAGCTAAAGCTTCTGCTGGTTTTTGCATCACCACAGTGAACGAAGAGACTTCCACTGAAGGAAACTTATAGATATAAGAGATTTTCTCTTTTGGAGATGTTTTCAGACACTTGCATTTTATCAGCCTAGGAAAATGGCACTATCTGTGCTGTAAGAAAGGAAGAGGTTACCAGCCTCTGAGTGTTCATTCTATGATTGATCATAATCTTTATCGGCATGACAGGAGGGACAGTTTGATCTGAAAAGTTCTTCCATACAGGCATATCTATGGGTCTTAGACAGGGGTTGTGCCAAAGGCTCATCAAAATAGGCCAGAAGAAGTTGCTTACATTTGCACTGCTCTTCCTGATGCCTACGCTATCTAACCACAGAGACATCACAGAATATCCCCAGGTACCAGACTAGATTTAGATTTTAAAAGCACTGCTTCTACCTGCTGATCAATGGCATTGTTCGGCTCTGTGCAGACTTAGCTTCTACCCGGATATTACGAATGGAGCCACAAATAAGCACCCCCCCCTTTGCACTGATGTCAGTATCTTTCTTTATTCTGAATAATCAGTCAATACTATTGTGCAGAATCCTAGATTGGGGCATTTTTAGATAGGAAAAGAGATCAGCTCACAGACAAGGAAGGCGAGAGGGCAGTAAAGGAATTTGCAGTTAGAGTATAGATGAGAAAAAGAATTATGAAAGGTAACAACCCTGTTATTCTGATGGGTACTTCTAATTGCCGATTCCTTACCTTTAGAACAGATACTTAAGCAGCACCTCCCCCAAGGTGGTGGGGCTGTGGATTGGCTCAAATAAAAAATTCCTGCAGGACCGAAAAAGTGAAAAGCCCTTCCTGACGGACCTGGCTGTCAAGGTAGTAATGTGCCGTGAACAAGTATACGGACACCCATGTTGCAGCCGGACAGAAATCAAGTACATGCATTCTGCATGTCAGTGCAGTGGGAACAGCCTTGGCCAAGGTGGAATGGGCCCTTATCCTCTGAGGGGGCTGCTTTTTGGCCAGGTTGTAGCACATATTGATGCACAGCACTATCCTACTTGACAGAATCCTTTTCTGCACTGACTTGCCTTTCTTTGCTCCAGAGAACCTTTTACATAGCAGATCGTCCACCCGATGGTCTTTGGTGCAACTGATGTACCAACTCAGAGCACTTTTAGGAACAAGCCAATGGAATCTCTCTTCCCCTTTTGAGGGGTGAGGTGGGGCAAAGAATGTTGGAAGAGAGATGGCTTGTCCTATGTTTGAAAAACCATCACTTCAGGCAAAACGGCCGCCTTGGTTTACAGTATCACTTTTTCCAGAAAAAAGATGGTTTAAGGTGGCTACAATGAGAGAGCTTGGAGTTCACTCCCACGACTAGTTCAGGTCACTGTAACCAGAATAACAAGTTATTTACCTTCAATAACGCCCTTTTTGGTAAAGTCCCTTTCTAGCTGCAGATTCTTTACCTTTTGAATATTCCCCAGGCATCAGATTCGATCAGGAACATTTTCTGCAGTACCTCTGCGGCTCTGTACGGAAGCTGTTCTGCTCCAGAAATGAAGTGTGGAACATATATAGGAGCCACTCCTGCAGGTCTGACATCAGTTGCTTTTTAGTCTGCCTATTCCCCTCAAACGCAAAGCCCCAATGACAAATCAATGTGACCGGTAGTCAGATTCCTAGACATGGGATCTTATTAATGGCTAGAATCTAATCCCAGAATAGGGACAATGGGAGGGTCGGTGAGGAATCAGCAGCTAGATGAAGTCTGTAACAGAAAAAGCATTACTGAAGGAAAGTAACTGATCTCCTGATAGACACTTGTAGCTGCAGACACTTCACCTTTTGAATAGATACCAAAGCAGCCCCTATATGGAGGTGGGCCTGTCGATGGACTCAAACCAGAAAGTCCTGTAGGACTAAGAGGCCAAAATACCATCTCAACGAACCAGACGGTCTTCTCTAGACAATAATTCTTTGTGAACGTATAGTGGGACCTACAGGTACCACCTGTCAAATGTAAAGAACCGGGACTCCAAGTGCCAAAGCAGTGGAAGTAGCTTTGGCCCCGGAAGAATGAGCACACAGTCCTTCACGAGGCTGCCTCTCAGATCGTAATGCAGAGCACGATCCAAGGGTAAAGGTTGCTCTTCTGCACAGCTTTGCCTTTTTTTGCTCCAGTGAACCCTATAAAGAGTTGGCCATTCACCAGGTGTTCTTTGGTAGATTGATAAAAATCTTAGAACTTTCTTGGGGTCCAAAAATGGAGTCTCTCCACCTCTTTAGGGGGGTGCAGCCGAGCATAGAAAGCCAACAAGGTGATGTTTTGACAGTTTTAAAGCTCCCCAAAGGTAGTGTAGATCAGAAATGTGAGGACTAAGTTAAGGCACCACTGTTGCATGGCAAAGGATGCAGAGGAGGAAACAAATGTAAACCTTTCAACACCGCATGACTCAAACATTGAGGGCTGATCCAGCAACCGCTGCAAGACCCAAAACATACCCATTAACTTTGCCCAGAGCAAATCCTTGCCAGGCTAGGGACAAAACAACAAAAGTTCAGATAACTGGACTGGAGGAGGTCTATCTGCTGAGAAATGCACCAAGCCACAAATTTATCTCAACAACAGTCGTATACAGTTTTAGTCGTGGGATGTCAAGATGATATTAACCACCTACAGAGGAAGGTCACAGGTGGTCAGCTGTAGCAACTCGATCTCCATGCAGTAAAGTGGGGATTCCGAAGAAGTACAGAACCCTGCCCTGCCGCTGAGACAGCAGATCCTCTCAGGTTCCAGAGGAAAGATGCTCAAGCCCAGGAGTTCTGGATACTATACTCTCCCAGTACCTAATCCAGGGAAGCCTCCACTTAACTGATGGCAGGAAGGCTTTCAATTCCAAGCGGATCGCCTGCAGCTCCAGAAGGTTAATACGGACACAGGGCTCCGCTGGAGACCGTATACCTCTGAGCTCCACCTCTCCAAGATGGTCACCCCAACCCAGATGAGATGCATCAACCAAATGTTACCTGTGGGTGGGGAAGGAAGAAGGATCTGCTGCTGACGCAATCATGGTCCATTAACCACCTCTAAAGATCATGTGTAGTCTCCTCCCAAATCTGAACATGTTTCGAGAGGTCCCCTTGATGCTTGGCCCGCTGAAACTTCAGGTCCTGCTGCAGAGCCTGCATATGCCATCTGGTATGATTGACTAGCAGGATGCAGGAGATCATCAGTCTCAGCAGACTCGGAGTCGACCTCCCTTGAAATTCAGGACCACAGGTGAACAATCAGGATCATAGCCTGAATGCACTGCCACCACAACCATCACTTTTGTGAACATTCGAGGGGCACTGGTGAGACCAAAGGGATGCATAGCAAACCGAAAATTCTCATGTCCAACCTTGGTAGCGCCAATAGGCCTGCACGATGGGTATATGGAAACAGATGCCCTGCAGGTCCAACTCCACCATTCGGTCTCAAGGGTCAAATGGCAGTCAAGAACTGGGCCAGTGTGAGCATTTTGAATTTCTCCTTCAGTAGGAAGGCGTTGAGAGGGCGCAGGTCTAAAACAGGACAACGTCCTCCGTCCTTCTTGGGGACCAGAAAGTATTGGGAATAACAACTATGTCCTGCTTTTGGTGCGGAAATCCTCTTGATAGCGCCTATGGCGAAAAGGGTTTACACTTCGTGCTACAAAATGGACAAATACTAGTCCGTCAGTAGCTGGTGCGGGGAGACTGTGTGAGCTGTGGCATGAAAAAATGAAAGAACATATCCCGGCCAAACAATTTGCAGGACCCACCTGTCCCATGTTATAGCCTGCCAACCTGGCAAGAATCGTCAGAACCTGCCTCCCACTGTGAGGCTGTGCTCCACTAAGGGCAAGCGAAAGGGGTTTTGCAGGTGTGGTTGCGGGCGCGGGGGTAGTGGACTGGCAGGCCATTGACCTGGATTCCAAGGGCAGTGGGCACTATGGCCTGATCTGTGAAACTGCTGAGTGTCTTGAGGAAGTTAGATTGACTGGTGGTATGGGGCACCCTTTCCGAAACCCTGAAAGGAGAGGTAGGGCAGATGCAAGTGGGGGAGATGAGCCCAGTGAGCGTGCTGTGGCCCTGCTCAAGAGTGGAGTCTGCATTGCCCTGAAAGAGGAGAGTTCTGTTCAATGTCAATGTTCATGTGGGATGACTGGATATCGCCTGACAAACCAGTGGGCCGCAGTGTGGTAGCGAATGGCGACAATGGTACCAATGTCCAATGGATTCGGAGGTGTTCAAGCCACAACAAATTGTAAACTTGTCAGTTAGTCTTGCTCGCAGTCCCTGCACTACCAAGCTTTCAGGGGAGAGGTATTGAGATAATAAGTGCAGGGTCGTCTGGGGCAGGGCGGTGGTGTTGCATCATGTAATCAGGCGGTTGACTGGGGGGGCTAGAGCAGGGTTTGGCCCATGCTCCCAACAAGATATCTTTAAGATCCTTGTTAAAAGGTAGGAGGGACTCAGCAGAAGTTTATCCCAGCTAAAGTCTTAAGCACATTGGTCTTGGCCTACAAGGTGGGGAGCTGGAGGTCAAGGACTTTGGCTGCCCAGTGCATTATCATAGCGATTCATTTCAGGGGCAGGACTGGGGGCGAGAAGAGTCCCAACTCAGAGCAGGTATCAAGGCCACTAGCTTCTTGTAACTTGTACCAATTCTCTTCATGGAATGGCTGGCCGATCTCATCACTGGTGATGTAATAGTTGTCAAAATCTGCCAAACAAGGAATGCAAAGTATGTGTTCTCGCTTGTGAAGGCTCAGATGGAGGAAGCGAGACCTCAGCGTCAGTCGGGCGTGGCCTCGGACGAGGTCGTACTGCCCCTGACTCTGGGTCAGAGAGTATAATAGGTTCCACGTCTTGCGGTGTCGATGGAGTGAGCACCGGTGTTGAGGTTCCAGGAACTAGTGTGAACCGTGGTGCCAGAGGTGAAGTCAGAAGTGAAACCAGAGGTCACCCCATGGTGGGTTTGGAGGGTCCAACCATCGCAGAACTTTTTTGCAGTATTGCAGATCAAAGCCCTCTCTGCACCATGGGCCAAAAGGCATGCCAGAGGGAGCAAACAAGATGGCCTTGCAGAACTCCAAGTCTAGTTTGGAATGGCAGAGGCCCCGAAAACCCTGGTTGTGCAGGGACAATGAGGGATGTTCTTCTGATGCACACGAACTTTGGTAGCAAGATAGAGAAGTTTGGTGCCACTCATTCCGTCTTGGGAGAGAGCAGGTAGGGGACAGAGACATTTTAATGCCTTTTCTTCGAATCACCTGCCAACTTTGATTGCGACAAAGACTTGTGTGACTTCTGAGCTTAAAAATAGGACTGGGTTCGAACTTTTAACTTGGAACAATCCTGTTGTGGAATCTAACAGTGCTTGGCAATATAGATGTTCCACTCGCGGTCTAGTATGGCCTTAAAGTTCATTAATGTGCAATCACTGCAGGCTTTAATGATTTGACCCCTAGCACCACAGGTAAACTGGATGAGGGTCGGAGGTGATATTTCTCTTTCATATTGTTATTCAATTTTTCTAAGTTAAGGGGGGGGGTCTCAGAGAGAAGTGCAGTAGCTCCGGATTCACATCTGGTAGCGCGGAAAGAAAGTAACTGATGTCAGCTGGTGGGAATGGTGCTGATACAGGTTCCTCATGTAATTTCCTGAGTGGAACAGTGTCAATGCAGAGCCACAAGGCACCGCCACTGGCGAGCACATGTACTAATGAAAAGTTTCTGGATCCAGTCTGGGGAATATTCAAACACAGTCTTCAAAGTTAGGGGATTTAATGGTCAGCTGTGCATGGGTACGAAGTAGTACACAAGTAAAGTGAGAAGTAAATTATGATCCCATTGTGGCTTCACAAAGGGTTTTGGAAGAAATAAATTAGTCAAACTTTTCAAAAATCTGAACAGAGATTTTTGGTCCAGCAAATATAAAAGAGCTGACTGATAATCTTTAACAGCATCCAATGCAAATTCTTGCTAGGCCAGAGATAGAATGAACAATAGAACATCTAACAGTTTGGCCTGCAAAGGGTCTGTATTATGGATGCCAGACAAGGTTACAAGCATATCCCAGTGCCCGGCATAGATAGACTTCGCTGAAGAACATCTGGCAGCCACAGTGACTTCTACAACTGTGGGAGGAACATCAAATGCCATTAACTGCCAATGCTCACCCTCCATACATGGAGACGCAAATTGTATAATTTTGGCTGCAGGATCCAGCTCTGCTGCTGTGACAGGAGGTCCTTGCAAAGAAGCAACTTGATCGCAGTACCGATGCCAATGCACAGAATTCTGGTAACATTCCTTCCTTGTCCATTACGGAGCCACAAGGTTAACTTGGGGCCAATCATTCCTAAACTTCTTCAGAACTTGGCGCAGGAGAGGTAGTGGTTGGATGACATACAGGAGTATCCTGCTCCATGCTATCCGGAATGCATCTCCAAGAGACAGTCTTCTTGGAAATGCCAGTGTGCAAAATGTTTAACTTGTGCGTACTCTGCAAAAAGATGTAAGCAGATTTTTGTCCCCATTGCTGGAAGATGCCCTGTGCCACCTGAGAGTGTAACTGCCATTTGTGATCCGCTAGGCACTACTAGCTGAGCTTGTCCACCCTGGTGTTCCAAGAGCATGCCAGGTGATTTAACCAGGGAAATGCCCTGTCGCCCAGTCAATCCAGTACCACATAGTGGTGGTGTTGTCCATGAGAATCTGAACCAGCCTCCCTTTGAGGGATGGTAGGAAGGCCTCGGCCATCAGCACCAGTGGCTGGCTTGTAACTCCAACAGGTGGATGTGGAGACGGGTCTTCACTGGAGATCAAAGTTCTCTGATCTCCACCTCTCCCGGATTACCTCTTTATCCCTGCAGTGATGCATCTGTTAGCTCTGGGTTGGGAAGAGATAGGTGAGTGCTGCTGGTCTAACTACACTTGTACCACCACTACTACTCGTTCGCAGTCTTTTCCAAAACCTGAATGGAATCGGATAGGTTCCCCTGATTCGGGGTACACTGAGACCTCCTTCAGGTTTTACTGCAGAGCCCTCATATGCCACCTAACAGTTTACTAGCAGGATGTAGAATGCCAAAGGGCCAGAAGACTCAGAGATATTCTCTCAGAAACTCAGGACTGATATTTAAAAATCAGGGTCATAGTCTGAATGTCCTGGACTCTTTGTGGTGAAGGGAAGAGCCAAAACCGATCCAGGATGGCTCCAATGAAAGGAAGCTTCTGCGAAGGAGACAGGTGTGGCTCAGCATGTTGACAGCGAATCTCAAAAAGATGTTAGTAGACTTACAGTCTTTTGGATGTGATCTGCGACTCATTGTGATGAGCCTGCCTTCAACAGCCAGTAGTCAAGGTAGAGGAAAATGTATCCAGACCTGTAAAGGTGTGCTGCAATTAACTCCATCCCTTTTGTGAACACCCAAGGGGCACTGGAGAGACCAAAGTGTAGCACGGCAAATTGGAAATGCTCCTGATCCACTTTGAACCACAAGTAGCATCTGTGGGAATGCAGAAGGGGTACAAGAAAGTAAGAATCCTGCAGGTCCTAAGCTACCATCCAGTCTCCAGGACCCAGGGCAGAGAGAATCTGGGCCAGCATGAGTATTATGAATTTGTCCTTCCGCAAGTAGTCATTCAAAGGGTGGAAATCTAAAATGGGACGAAGGGTTCTTTCCTTCTTCGGCACATGGAAATAAAAGGAGTAACAGCCAGCTCCTATTTCCTGTACTGGGTCCTCCCTATGGCTGTATTGACCAAAAGAGCTGAATAAGTTAGTTCAGGTCTTAAACCCTCTTTCAGAACATTAGTTTGGACATCCATAGTGTGACACTGCAAGTCCAAATCCTCTGCAGTGCGTCTCATCACCATGGGGAAGGAGGCACACTCTTCTGTTGGTGGTCCAGGCGGAGAACATAAGCCAGTGTCTGGGGATGGGTCCCACGGACTGCCATCTTGTAAGTCCAGATATAAACTGCCATTCTCATAATGTTCAGGAAAACACAACCCTTCATCGCCATTGACATCCCCAAATGCATAGAAAGCAGTTTGCTGTTTGAGTTGTTTGCAAAACGTGGTTTGTAAGTGGAGGATTACGCTTGAGGTTGTGACTGTTTTCTGGGATCTGTTGCCAGGACATGGGTGGTGCAGTTATCTAGGAAATAGCCATGTTTTCAACTGTGTTTTTACTCCTGGGTGCTTTTATTGCAGGCGGATAGTGAGTTCCAGAGTTTGGTGGCTTGTACTGAGAAATCAGTGTCTCCTAAGGATTTCTTATGGTAATGTGGTATGATAAGTGGTGCAAGCTTGGAACACAGTGTTCTGTTTAGTTTATATTGCTTGATTTTAACTTGTGGGTTCTGTGCTCTTTTTCCTTGGGAAAGTATGAGGACAATGCAGTCTGCCATGAACATCGCCCTTCTAGCTATTGGTAGCCAGTTGAGTGATTGCAGGATTGGAATCATGAGTTCTCTTGGGTAAAGGTGTAGAAGAAGCCTTGCAATAGCATTTTGGATTAGTTGCATTTTTCATATAATGAATGCCCATACACTAAGGTATAAGCTGTTGTTATTGTCAAGTTTGAAGATCGTGAAAATGAAGATGGCTTGCAGTTTAAGTTGGTATGCAAAATATAGGAAGATAGGACATAAGGTTTTTATTGTGTAGAAGGCACTCTTAGTGACACTGTAAGCATGTGATATCACAGATAGGTCTGAATCCATGGTTACTCCTAGGTTTCTAACTTCTCTTGATATTGTCGGAGGGGCTTCAAGTTTCTTAGGCCAGGCAGTAGGCTGGTGGTTTTGTCATACTCTGCAGGTTATAATCTCTGTCTTTGCAATATTGAGCTTTAGACAGCTGTTCATCATCCATGTGTTAACGTCACAAAGGCAGCTATCGAGGCTTGAATTGTAGCGGTCTTTGGTGCCAACCATTTAAAAAATAGTGTGGGTGTCATCTGTATTTTTTTTTTTAAACCGTTTTTATTTGCATTTTCTCCAAACCTGAACAGTGCAGTTATCTCCGTAGTAAAGTGCACATTCTTCCCCCCCACTCCCGTCATCCCCCCAGTCATTACCCAATTTGAAGCGTACAGTTCACACATAAAAAGACCACAAGGTAGACTCTCCATAGTAACATCAACAGTACAAATATCGGTAAATCTCTCTGTCCTCCAATATGCACCTCTCGTAGCGACTCATTACAGACCAGCTTCCAGTCCGTGATAGCTTCTCCATTTCCCCCATACTTTGCGGAACTTCCTAGGACACCCCCTTGCTTTGTATGTGACTCTCTCAGCCGCCATATACATATCTAGGCCTCTCCTCCATTCTTCCAGAAGTGGTATCTCCGGCGCCCCCCAGTATTTCGCTATGTTTCTCTTGGCCACTACTAAGGCCAGTACCAGGAAGGTCAGCAGAGGGCGTGGAAGATCTACATCAAGTGTCATGCCCAATAGTGCCAGCTTGGGGTCCGCCTGTAATTGAGTCTCCAAGACTGCTGACAGCTCCGTAAATACATCTGACCAGTATCCCTGTATTTTAGAGCAGGACCACAAGACATGAAAGAAGTCCCCTCTGGGGTCCTGGCATCGTAAGCACTTAGCATCATCTGTCTTCCCCATCTTCTGGAGCCTCACCCTATCGAAGTAGGTTCTATGTAATACGTTAAATTGGATAAGGCGGAGTCGAGATTTAACTGCCACCTCTCTGGGATGTGTTAAGACCAGTTCCCAATCAATGTCCTCCATGCCACCCACGTCTGCCTCCCATTGTTGTCGAAGCTTGGCCAGGTCACCTAACATATTATTCGTAAGGGTCTTATAAGTCAGAGAAACCGCCTGCTGCTGGATGTGTTCCTGCAGGAGCCTGCCTTCGAGGGGGGCGAATTCTGCCAGGTCTGCGGTGTCAATATTCTGAGCCCCCCATGCATGTTTCAATCTAGTATATTTGTATCCCTGTGTGGGGTGTAGGCCAAATTCGGCGGTCAAAACCGCAAACTATTTCAGTTGCCCTTTGGCAATTACATCTCCTAGTGTAGAGATCCCTATGTCGTCCCACCTCCTATAACCCGTTAGTTTGTGAAGCTCCGTCAGCCACGTGCAATGCCAGATTGGTGTTTGTCTCGATGGCTTCCTGTCCCACCCCATACGTTTCGTGGATGCCTTCCAGGCAAGAAGGGTAATTTCAGTTGCCGGTAAAAGACGTCTCCGGCCATACCCCCCATATAAATAGGAAAGAATATGTCTTGATGCTAATTTGTTGCGCTCTAGTGCATATGAGGGATGGTCTGCCTGGGCGTGTATCCATTCGTTGATCGGGACCAAGTGTTCCGCCCAGTAATATGCCTCCAGATTCGGGAGTGAAATCCCTCCGCTATATTGGTGCCTCTGTAGGGTGGACAGTGCCACTCTAGGTTGCTTGCCCAGCCACATAAAGGCCCGTAGGTCCGCATGTATCTTGGAAAAGACGTTTGGGGGGAGGGGGTAATACTCATTTTGAAGGGCGTACTTGGGGAGAATAATCATCTTGTACATAGCCGCCCGGCCTAGGAGAGTGAGTGGGAGGAGTCTCCAGCGGTCCATATCCGCAATAGAGTTCACCATAGTGCGCTCAATGTTACGGGCGTACGAAACATGTCTGTCCAAGGTGAGATACACCCCTAAATATTGGAAGCCCTCCGTGGTGGTGAGCAGCCTTCCTGGAAGGTCCGACTATGCGTCCCTCTCTGAGGGGGTCGTATAAGACCGACTTATGCCAATTTATACGGTATCCGGCATGTTCACCGTATATCTCCAGTTCATGGAATAACTGCGGGATCGATGTCTCCGGTGAAGTTACATACAGAAGTACGTCATCTGCATAGAGCGAGATTTTTTCCTCGCTCACATCTCCTTCGGTCCGTTGAAATCCCCTGATGTCTGAGTTTTGGCGGATCCTAGAAGCTAGGACCTCTATCGTTAAGGAGAACAATAGTGGAGAGAGGGGGGACCCCTGTCTGGTCCCTCTCCGTACTTGGAATTCTCGTGATAGGATCCCGTTGACTCTCACCCTGGCCCTCGGCTCGGTGTATAGCAGATGTACTTCCGGAACTTCGGTCCGAAGCAGAATTTCTGTAGGACGCCCTCCAAGAACGGCCAATGCACTGCGTCAAAGGCCTTTTCCGCATCGAGGGACAGGAACCAGTGTGGGTCTTCTCTGTCCCGGACCTCTTGCAGCCAGTTGTGAGTGCGCCTGAGGTTCAGTCTGGTGGCCCTGTCTGGTATAAATGCAGTCTGATCAAGGTGTATCAGCTGCGATATCACCAAGCGCAATCTCATTGCCAGGATAGAGGCCAGTAGCTTTGTTTCCGTGTTTAATAATGATATGGGACGATAGGACTCGCAATACTCTTTTGGTTTGCCTTCCTTGTGGATAGGGACAATGGTAGCCAGGGTCAGGTCAGGGGGAGCCTCCCTTCCTGTAGGGCATCCTCATAAAGGCCCTTCAAGTGTTTCGCTACGAGGTCAGCCGTACATTTAAAGAATTCGGCTGGGAAGCCATTGGGACCTGGTGTTTTCCCTGTCCGCAGTTTGGCCAGGGCCTCAGAGATGTCGTCAAGGGTAATATCAGAGTCTATCGTTGTTGCGTCCTCAATGGACAGAGTCGGGAGGTCGGTTTGCTCCATATATTGCATTGCCTCCTCACGTGTCCCCAAATTTCTAGCCTCATAGAAGTGTTCATAATGGTCTGCAAACGCCTCAGCTATATGTTTGTCCGATTGGTGTATCGTCCCCTGAGGATCTTTAATCCGTTCTACCCATCTCTCCGCACGGTCTTTTTTGCTAAGCCATGCCAGGAGCTTACCGGACTTGTCCCCTACATCATATAGGCGATGTAGGGTAGCTAGTGCTTGTGTTTTCGCCTCTCCTGTCACAAGTTCTCTGTATTGTGACTGCCGATCTGTGAGCCTCCTAAGTGCCACTGAGTCTCTCGAGTTCTGACATTCCCTTTCCAAAGTTAGTATGTCCTGTTCTATGATTTCGGCTTCAGAGTGGAGCTTTCTCTGTTCCTCCGCTAACCTATTTTTCGCCCTATCTCTCATGACTGTCTTTAAAGCCTCCCATAAGATCACTTTCGAGGTCACCGAGCCCTCATTTTCAGCAAAATATACTTTGATGTCCGCCCTAAGTCCCCGTACGACATCCGGGTTCTGCAGATCCCATGCCGTCAAGTGCAATTGTCGCACATCCCCCTGGCGTTTCGCCCCCTGTCTCATCAGCAGTGGTGAGTGATCTGACACTCCTCTAGTTTTATATTCCGCTACGTCTTGGATTGTCAAGTGCTGTCGGGCCATAAAGATATAATCCAGTCTCGAGAAGGCCCGGTGGGCGCCCGAGAAATACGAGTAAACCCTCGCCTCAGGGTGTAGGCACTCCAGGCGTCCGTGAGACCTAGATTGGTCGACCATTGGGACAAGGGGGTCAGAGTCCCCACTCTCCGTGTCGTGCCTGTTCTATCCTGTGTGACATCAAAGACGTCATTAAAATCCCCCCCTACAATCTGGATGGTATCGGCCGTTTCCAGCAGTATATCTGCCACCTTCTTCAGTGTGGGTGCTTGGAGTTTTGGCGGGGCATAGACTGAAACTATAGTGTAGGCACACCTATTCCACATCCCCTTGACAGCCACGTATGTACCCTGGGGGTCTTCCCATGTCTGAGTTATGAGAAATGGAGTGGTCTTTTTCAGAATAATGGCAACCCCTCTAGAGTCCGATGTATATCCTGCATGCGCTAGTAGCTTAAAACGACCTCTGGTTAGGAAGCCGCACTTAGTACCCTTGAGATGGGTTTCTTGTAGTAGCGTGATGTCCGGGCCCAGACGCTTCAGATACGAGTTGACCAGGCCCCTCTTAATCTTACTGCCCAAGCCATTTACATTCCAGGACAAGATGCTAATCCCTCTCCGGCCCTCCCCGTGGGCGTCAAGGTCACCTAACATGGTTTGGGCTTTGTGTAGCCAGGCGGGCCGCCTCCATGGGGTAGGCGGCCCAGGAGTTCGTGTATCGTGTTGTGACGTGTTCATGGGCAATGCTAGTGATGTGGGAATGGCGTTCAGTGCGGAGGCACGGCATAGGGCACCAAAATACTTGACTGCAATTAACCAACTTTTCCCCCCTCTTCCCCCCCAACCAAGATCCCCCCAACAGAACTGTGTCAACTGTCCCCCCCCTTCCTCCCCCCTCCCCGCCTTCCCCCCCGTCCAGCCCATCTATGTAACCATTAACCAATAGGGCTTTCAGGCGGGAAAGGTCTGTCACCCACCCGCAGGATCCCAAGTCAAACTATTCCCAGGTTTCAAACGTGAGTACCACCAGGGCTATTGTCTTTGTGGGTGACCTGTGTATCGTGTCTCGTCCTGCCGAAGGTGAACAAGACCACAAGGCCATCTGCATTACACCGCAAACAGCAAACTAAATCAATAGAAAAGAAAAAGAGATAACAGTGCTTATAACTTGCGCGGCACTAGCATCGGCGTGCTGCTGTTACAGATGTAGGGTCCAAACTTCCTCACGATAGCGAATCTTGCGTTTCAATGTCCTGTTCATCTGTTCCGCCAGTAGCTTCCTGCTCCATCTCGCGGATTACCTCAACCAGCGGGTGTGTTGAGCGGTCCGTCAAATCCTCCACATCCTACAAAAGTTCATTGTCCAGGCCTCCCGTTTCGGCATCATGTAGACGAGCCAGACCTCCGAATCTAGTTCCCCGATCCCCAGGGTCAGCGGGAGGCACATCGCGGCCTCCTCTCCCTCGGCCTGCCGCATGAGAGTCCGGATAAGGCGACGGGTGTGAGCCCCGCCGCATTCTCGGAATTTGGGACCTTTGAGTCTTCGGCGCGTTCCTCCGGAAGTTTGCCGCCGCCAGTTCTGTTCGGATTCTGCGGCCCTCCTCCTCAGCTTCTCGAAGTAGGGGTCTCTCTTCCAGCCATTGCCAGGCCTCCTCCGGGCGGTTAAAGAAATGAGACTTGCCTTTGAACATTACTTTCAGCTTCGCCGGGAAGAGCAGCATATACGAGATATGAAGATGTCGAAGTTTCGCCTTGACCGAGTCGTAGGACCGCCTCTGTTTCTGGACATCCTGGCTGTAGTCAGGGAAAATCATGATGTTCGTGTTCTCGATTTTGAGTTCTCCTTTCCTTCTGGCTTCTCGGAGGATAAGGTCTCTATCGGCATAGTTCAAAAAGTGCGCAATTATCGGCCGCGGTCTTGCCCCCTCCGGCAGTTTCGCTAGTAGCGCCCTATGCGCTCTTTCGATAATGAAACAGGCAGAAAACTGGGCCTGCGGGAATGTGGTTCGTAGCCAGTCCTGCAGGAAGGCCGCTACATCCGTCTTCTCGATGCCTTTCCTAAAGCCTACGAAGCGGAGGTTGTTTCGCCTCGCCCTGTTTTCGGCGTCGTCCACTCTCCACAGCAGTTGCCTGTGGGACGCCTGCAACTCCGCCATTTCTTTACGGAGAGTTGAGATAGAGTCCTCTGTTTCACTAATCCTGGATTCCGCCGTCGTCACCCTCTCGGTGAGATTCCGGAAGTCTTGGCGTAACAGCAGAACCTCGGAGCCCACCTCGCCAATTTTGGTCTCAAGTGCTGCTCTAGAGACCTTGATATCTGTCCTGGAGGCCTGGATCGCCTCCAGAAGCATGGCCGTGTCCATGTGTGTTTCCGGGAGGCTCTGGGGCATCTCCTTTTGCGCCCTTGCCATAGTGTAGCTGTCTATGGTCTCCTGCCTAGCTGTCCTTGCGGGCGGATCTCTCTTACCCATGTCGTTCCTCTTGTATGGCTAGGTGTTCTTGGGGATACGTAAAGCACCCGAGTGGTATCAGACCGTGTGTCCCCCGTAGGGTGTATCGTGTATCCCCACTAATCAATGGCGACGGGGCACCACCGGAAGACTCCTCAGGGTGGGTTCAGGGGTCAAGCCCCGTGCCGCCGCGAAGGGTCCCACTCACTCACTCTCAGGCCGTATGTCGATTCCCGGAGGCAGGGGGCAGCCACGCAATCAGGTCGGTCTCCCAGCCTCGTGATGGATATTCTTCTGCGTCTCCCCAAGCCGATTCACTGTTGTCAACCACGGGGGCGGGGAGTGTCTCGCCCCACGTCTCTGCGACACCTCCCGCTGGTTCCGCCCAATCGGCTCGAGGTCCCCTCCCTGGGTAAGGGCCTCCGGGGTCCCCTCCAGCTGACTCGGTCACCGGTCCCCACCACACTCCAGCCGAGCACTCACCGGAAGCAGGGATTCGGTGTGGGCGCCCAAGTCCTCCTGAGCCGGTTTCGCCTTCCCTCGAGCTCCGATGTCTGGGGAGCCCCCCGGGAAGCGTCTCCGACGCCCGGGCGGAGTCAGGGCCAGGCCGTTGGTTTTCGCCCGGTCGCCATCTTGCTGCGGCAGCACCGCTCCGTTGTTCTCCTCTCCCCGGCCGATTGCCGGTCGCAGTCCGGCAAAATACTCGGGCTTGCTGTAGGAAAGGTATCAGGGCCAGCCTAGGCAACAGTTTTTGGCTGTTTTAGGAAGTTTTGGAAAGAAGTAAACGTCGGATCAACGCAGCATGCCGGGAGCCGAGCTGATGCACGTCTCACTCCTCCATGCCGCTGACCACGCCCCCCGTCATCTGTATTTGTAACCGGTGAGGTTGTATGATTTATCAGATTTGGTAAGGGTGTTAGGTAGATATTGAGGGTGTTAGGTAGATATTGAAAAATAGAGGGGATATAATGGATACCCGAGGAATGCCAGTCTTGTACGTGAGGAAGTGATGTGAAAGGGAATAGGTAGGCTACACTTTGTCCATCTGTAAGATAAGAAACAATCCATTTTAAAGCATCTCACAAATTTCGATTTTGTGAAGTCTGCAGTAGCCTCTGGTCAATAACAGTGTCAAATACAGCTGATTATCCAGAAGCAATAAGGAAGCTACTCCGTTTTCATCCACTGTGAGTTTTAGATAATCCAGATAGATACGATGGCTGACTCCGTGCCTCTGCCTGGTCTGAAAACAGACTGTTGGTCTGACAATAAGCATAATGTTTATTAAAGTTAGAGAGTTGAGTAAACACTGCTTTATCAAAATATTTTCCTAAGAATGGAACATTTCATAGGGATCTGTAGTTTGCGGAGTCAAATATGTTGGGGGTTCACTTTCTGAGGAGAGGACTGATGTAGAAGGTTTTGAGATCAGGTTGGAACAAACCTAGTTCCAGGAATTTATTGATTAGGCATCTTGCTACCTCTCTTGAAGAGTTCGAGCAAAGGGTATCATTAAAGATTTGTTTGTGGTGCTGGGCCCGGTTGTGATCCTGATGGTCTGTCTGCAATATTAGTATAGACAAAATACTTTTGTGACAAGATATTTAAGGTTAGCATTATCAGATGGGTATTGGTGTCTTTCAGTGATGGTTAGGTAATGTGTTGTGGTGTTGTCCGCGTTCTCCTGTAAGTGATTTTCAATATCTGTAATTTTTTAGATCAATTCATTGGGGATTTTGCCGCAGAAAACTTGTAACCTTGGTGTTTCTATGTTTAGGCACTCTGGACTGCAGGAATCTGTCACAATTTTATGGAGTTCTTTGGAAGGTCAGTCTGGGAAAAAAAATACAAAAAGATCAGCCACTGTGTGGCGAGACTGAGGTCCCAAGGACAGCATTTGCTTTGGCTTCAATGGCTGATTTTCTCTGCCTAAATCTTTAACTCGCTTAGGAGCAGGATTGTCGGCTTGAGATCTTTCATATCTTGGGAAAGTGAAGAAGACACTGATTTCTTGCCTTTTCAGGCCTCCAGTGGTTGATGGGTATAGAGAGAGTTGATTCCATAACTACTTTTCAACCTCTGTTACCTGGAGGAAAAACTTGAAAAGCCTGAAAATGAAAGGAGAACTGACAGATGTCTGCTTCTTTGTTGCAGTAGACTTTGATTTGCTAACCTCAATACAGACTATTTGAACGCTGAAGTGGCTGTACCTGGCGACTCCCACTTTATATTTCTAAAGCGAGTTCGGATACTGCCCACCTGGAAAATGATTCAAGACAAGATTGGTGATATAATTCTGGTGGTATTACATGTGGAAGCCCAATGTGATGAGATCATTCAATGGGCCACTAAGTAAAAAAGTGCTGCACCATAATCAGAGGGTATTATCCCCCACACCTAGGCATGTCCGCAACAATAGTTAATAGGAGAATAGTTTTGCAGAAAAGCAGGTGTGGCTCAGCTGTTGGCAAGGCGGCATGTATGCTGGGGGACAAGCTAGCATGCTATACCTTGTGGGGGGTGGGGAGAAAATGCCAATATTTAGAGACATTAAAAGTGCTGCTGCATGTCTATCACAAATTAAATCAGTGGAGCCTTCAACAGTGACTTCGCTGAACAAAAACTAGTAGACCAGTACCTGTGTATTCCGCTTGTTTTGGGATCAATAACTCAGCATATTGCTCTTGGGGGACTTTGTCTCTGAAAATACACAAAGTCTAATGTCATAGTGGGCTTGAGTTAGTATTCTGACAAAACGACAGCCCCCTTTTACTGTTTCTAAATTTGGAGGTTATATTTACACTTTACAATTTAAGATTTTATGATATATGAAAACTATATAGGGCTAAAATTCTGCTGCTATATTGTTAGCACTCACGATATTCATTTAATTATCAACAGCATTGTTTCTAACTTGCTTCTGCTTTCCAAAATAGCAATATATACCAACCAAATTTCTCCACTTAAGTGCAAAGGTTTATACTTGAATGGAAGTGCAACAACCCTGCAAAGCCCTGGGTTCCACATTTTAAATATGTTGAATGCTCGGCGATCCATGTAAAAGTGTTTCAGAACCTTTCTCTTTTTTATACAATTTAATGTTGTACTTTATACCACAGGGATGTTGTACTTTATACGACAGTGACACTCTTTAATATTCTGTCCAGCCTCCAATAATTTAAAGTGACATAGGCCTTGAACTCTACTCCTGTGCTTGACTAAAGTATAGATTACTAAGGCGGCTTGTAGGGTCAAGGGTACAGTCTAATTCCTGTTCAAACATGGGTTTGTGCAGGCATTTGAATCTTGAGTTAACTACTAATGACTCCACCTCCCATAGTGTTACCCTTCCAGATTTTGACGGGTAAAACCTGGTGAAAATTATCAAGGTAAAATATCTGTTAAAAAGGAAAAATGTGGATTTCAGAGCAATAAATACCAAATCTATGTTATCCTTCATTCTGGAGGTATTTACTACATCCTGAAAAGATCCCAACATTGAGGTATCAAAATTAACCCTTGAAAGTAAATACCCCTGTGAAGAGGGCGCTATGTCATTGGCCGGTGACCTACCGTGTCGGTCCCGTGGTCTGCCAGCCCCCAGTGCCTGCGACCTGACCGAGGGGAAATAAAAGGGTTAACAATAACCAACACCTCCCCCTAACAGGAAGAGGACCTTACCCCCGGCAGGATGACGAATGGGTGGAGACGACGATGGCGGAAGAGGAGGAGCCTTCAAGACGTAAGGAGAGAGAAGCCCAGGGGGCCGGCGGTGAAAACCCGGAAGACGCTGAGTGTTTGGGAAGCCCAGCAGTGAAAGAGAGCAAGAAAGTCAAGTCGGCGGAAGAGGAGAGCCCAGCTGACGCCGAGAGAAAAGACAGAGACAACAGCGAGGACAGAACCGTCGACGACTGGTGCGAGGAGTGGTGGACGCCCCGGGGATCTCCGTCAAGCCGCCACAACTCCGGAAAGTTGAGGAGGAGAGGGTTCACAGAGGGGCATAACCCTGATACTGGGAAATCATTTCCTCATGCCAGAATAGTACGTAAAAAAGGTGGCTGATACACGCGTGGGGCAAGGGGGGTTTAGTTACTTACTCGAGCCGCATATATTGGCTGGCTCTTTCTTTTGGCATGGCACATAACCTATTCTCGGGGACAAGGGGATAGGCAGAGAGGGAGGAAGGAGATAAGCGGCCCAGTAGCCAAGTTACTACTTGTGTAATGATATATTTGTAGGAGACATTAGTTAGTGATAGATTCCTTACCTTAGAATATCCCCAGGTGTCAGACGGGATCTGGAAAGTTTTCCATCAGCAGTACCCCTGCGCATCGGAAGGTGGCATTGTGCGGCTCTGCGTCCGTCACAGGTGCCCGGATGACGTCACGGAGACTACTTAGGCGACACCCAGGCCCAGATCTCTGTACTGGGGTGAATGTATGACATTGTTCTGCATTCTGTCCATCAATTGTTGTTTTTGCATCTGACGTCAGTTCTGCACACGACTTTCCGCGCCGGGAACCTAGAGCAATGCAAGAAACTGACCACTGGTGCCATGAAACTAGGGCTCTGAAAGGGATGACCTTAACCCTAGAAATACATTCGCAGAACGGGGAGGATGGGTGAGATGGTAAGGAATGTATCACTAACTAATGTCTCCTACAGATATAGTGTTAGACAAGTAGTAACTTGTGCATCTGAAAGAGACACGTTAGTGATAGATTCCTTACCTTAGAATAGATACCCCAGCAATACCAACCCCGGTGGTGGGTCTGCGAACAAGATTACACCAGAAAGTCACGGAGAACAGAATGGTCTCTCCGGACTTGACCGTCAATGCAATAATGCTTAGTAAACGTGTGCAGCGAGGCCCACGTAGCTGCCTTACAAATGTCCTGAAAGGGATAGCCGCGTCCCGAGGCAGTAGTGGCTGCCGTTGCCCTGGTAGAATGGGCACGTGGCCCCACATGAGGCACCTTCTTAGCCAACGAGTAACATGCTTTGATGCACAGAACGACCCAACAAGAGATGGTTCATTTGTGCATGGCCCGACCTTTTTTGGCGCCCACGTAGCAAACGAAATGTTGGTCATCTACCTGGAACTTTTGTGTGCGCTTCAGATAGAATGAAAGCGCACATTTTGGGTCCAGACTGTGGAGCCTCTCTTCCTCTTCTGAAGGATGCAGAGGCAGAAAGAAGGTGGGCAAAGTGATGGTCTGCCCAATGTGAAAGGGCATGACAACCTTTGGCAAGAAAGAAGGAAGGACGAGTCCTTCAAACCACTTTGTCCAGATGAACAGAAAGAAAAGGAGGTTTAGAAGAAAGAGCCTGGAGTTCACTCACTCTTCTGGCAGAGGCGATTGCTACCAGGAAAGCCGCTTTGAGAGTGAGAAGATGTAAGGGACAGTTATGAAGGGGCTCAAGGGGAGCGCACATCAGGTAGGTCAAGACAAGATTTAAGTCCCATTGAAGCATTATGAAAGGCACAGGAGGAAACGTGTGTGTAATGCCTTGGAGGAAGCGATTAACAACCGGGGACTTAAAAAGAGAGGGCTGATCTGGAAGCCGTAGAAAGGCAAAGATGGCCAAAAGATAACCTTTGATAGTGCCCAGAGCAGAGCCCTGCTGGGCCAAAAAGAGAAGGAACAGAAGGACCTCGGAAAGGTGATCCACGGCCTTTGCTGTGCACCATGCCACAAATTTGTTCCACCTGCAGGCGCGTATACCGTTTTAGTGGAGCGATGCCTGGCTGCCATAATGACATCCCAAACTTCGGGAGGGAGGTCAAAAACGGTCTACTGTCGCCGCTCAATCTCCAAGCATGGAGGTGGAGGCTGGACAGGTTCGGTGGAGGACCGTCTCCTGCTGCTGTGACAGAAGATCCTCCCGAAGAGGCAGTCGGATTTGGGGATCAATCGCCATGCTGAGTAGCTCGGGATACGAGTATCTTCATGCCCAATCAAGAGCCACAAAGATGACTTGGGCCCAGTTGTGTCTAATCTTCTTCAGCATGTAGGCAGAAGTGGTATAGGCGGAAAGGCGTACAACAGACCGCTGCTCCACTCGCGACAAAAAACGTTGCTGAGCGAGTGCCACCTTGGAAATTCCAACACGCAGAACTGATGTATTTGCGCGTTCTCTTCTGTGGCGAATAGATCTAACCAAGGTTCTCCCCACTGCAGAAGGAGACCTTGCACCACGTGCGAGTTCAGACACCATTCGTGATCCATCATGCACCTCCGGCTGAGTTAGTCTGCCCTGGCGTTCAGAGAACCTGCCCGGTGTTGAACCACCAAGGTAATGCCTTGATGTTCCAGCTATGTCCAGAGGCGCAGAGCCTCCTGACATAGGGTCTACGACCATACCCCGCCCGGTTTGTTACAGTACCACATGACGGTGGTGTTGTCCATAAACACCTGCACTACACTCCCCCCGTCAGAGGGAAGGAATACTTTCAGTGCAAATCGGATCGCCCGAAGCTCCAAAAGGTTGATATGGAGCCGGGACTTCGCCGGAGACCAGAGGCCTCTGATCAACCCCTCTCCCAAGTGGCTGCACCATCCCAGGAGGAACGCATCCGTCACCACTGTGTGCTCCGGTTGTGGAAGGGTGAGGGATCTGCCATTGACCCAATCGCGGTTCGTAAGCCACCATTGCAATCGTGCAGTGCCCTCCGAGATCTGGACGTGATCGGACAAGTTTCCATGATGCTGTGCCCACTGGAACTTCAGGTCCCTCTGCAGAGACCGCATATGCCATCTGGCATGTTGCACTAGCAGGATGCAGGAGGCCATGAGACCCGGGAGCTGGAGGGCCATCCTGACTGAAACCAGGGATAGAGGCTGAAAAATCGGAATCATAGCCTGAATAGCCCGGACTCGCTGCTCTGGAGGACAAACCAGAAACTGTGTCAAGTCCAGAACCGCTCCGATGAAGAGGACCTTCAGAGAGTGACTCAGGTGCAACTTTGGAGGTGGGAGACAACTGCCTGGGGCGAGCCCGCCTTCGTCGAGATAGGGGAAGGCTGAGACCCCTGATCTGCGCAGATAAGCTGCAACCACCGCCATCACTTTCGTGTACACCCGAGGGGATGCTGGTAAGGAGCACGGCAAACTGAAAATGCTCTTGTCCTAATGTGAACAGCAGGTAACGCCGGTGGGCCGGCAGGACGGGGATATGAAAATGTGCATCCTGCAAGTCCAACGCTACCATCCAGTCACCAGGGTCGAGGGCAGCCAAGACCGGAGCCAGAGTCAACATCTTGAACTTCTCCTTCCGGAGGCAGCGGTTGACATTCCTCGGGGTCCAAGATGGGGCGCAGGACCCCATTCTCCTTCTTGGGGACCAGAAAGTAGTGGGAACAACAACCACGTCCTACTTCTGGCCCAGGAACGTGCTTGATGGCCCCCTTGGCCAAGAGGGCTGTGACTTCCTGCTGGAGAAGCGCAAAATGGTCCCCCGACATGCGGTGGAACTAAGGTGGCATGGATGAAGGGGCAGTCTCGAAGGGGAGGGAGTAGCCCCGTCGGAGGATTTGCAGCACCCACCTGCCGAGGTAACAAAATGCCAGTGAGGGAGGTGATGGCAAACCCTGCCGCCCATCGGCGTGGAGTGTGCCCCAAAGCTTGGACTAGGAAGGCTTTGAGGCGGATGCTGCGGGAGCGGAGGTGGACTGTACCGCATGCTGGCCCCCTGTCCTGCCGCGGTGGGAACCACGTCCGCGCTGAGGTTGGTTCTGCGCAGGCTTCTGACTGAACGAACGTGTCGGGGCGCCCCTTCCGTGGCCAATACAGGAACGAACAGCTGACGTGGCCGGGCACGTGGTGGAGGGACCCAAGGACTTGGCCGTAGCCCGGGAGTCCTTAAAACGCTCCAGGCGAGCGACATCAAAGGGCATGTCCATAAGAGAACTTTGTTAGAGCAAACAAATTATGGACGGAATGCAGACAATGCAAGCTTTCTCCCCCAGTCAATTGATCTGGGTTAAATCCATCGTTCTTTTGCCCACTACGCCACCCCAGTTTGGACCCAGCCATATACAAATCAGTCTTGACCCTGTGCCCCATGGGAACAGTACAGAACGAACTGCCAGGCCAGGTCCTCCTTTGTCCGGAAACCAGCATCCTGGGACCGGTTTCAGGGTATGTCACCCTACTTCAGCCAGGCTAGCTTGAATCCAGTGGCACAATGAGCAAGAGACCCACGTCTGGACATATCCATCCTACTTAGGGCGAAAAGTGTTACAGCAAACAAATGATGGACGGAATGCTGACAATGACAATGACAACATTCTCTCCTAGTCAAACGATCTGGGTAAATCCATCGTTCTTTTGCCCACCACGCTACCCCAGTTTGGACCCAGCCAGATACAAATCAGTCTTGACCCTGGGCCCCATGGTAACAGTCCAGCCCGAACTGCCAAGCCAGGTCCTCCCTGGACCAGAAGAACAATACTTACTTACCTGTAATCTGTGGTTCTCCAGTATTGGTGTCTTCCAGGGAGTCCCACTGTACATAAAAAAGCAATAATTTACATATAAGAAACCAAAACCCTTGGTAATAACCAACCAGGAAGTAAAGTAGCCCTAAGCTACAGTGAAAAAACTTCCACAGTCATGGCTATCCTAGTCATTTTGTATAGACCAAACTACAGTCAATCAGGCGTCAGCAACCAACAGAATGTTCTCCTCAGAGGCTCAGGCTCTCAGATTTTCTCGCACAGGAATGAAACCAACATTATCGCCTAAGAAGCCTCTGAGGGGAGGTGGGCAGGTGCATGTGAATCTATGAAAGACACCAATACTGGAGAACCACAGATTACAGGTAAGTAACTATCGTTCTTCTCCAGTATTGGGGTGTCTTTCATAGATTAACATGCCTGAATCAGAGTAGATGGCAGTACCCACCATCCTGCTCATAGACGCTTCTTGTATCATAGTGCATACACATGCTTTGCAAACAATACTGACATGTACAATAAGCATCTAAAAGAGCATAGAGGAGAACAGAGGCTCACCTTATTTAAAAAGATTGCGAAGCACTGCTCGTCCCACTGAAGTATCTGCATCGCTGGTAGCATCTAAGCAGTAGTGCCTGGTGAAGGTATGCTTGTTGGACCAGGTTGCTGCTCTGCAGATGTGATCGAGAGGCCAGCAAAAAGGGCTGTCGAGGA
This sequence comes from Lissotriton helveticus, assembly GCF_964261635.1. Classification (NCBI taxonomy): domain Eukaryota; kingdom Metazoa; phylum Chordata; class Amphibia; order Caudata; family Salamandridae; genus Lissotriton; species Lissotriton helveticus. The sequence continues at coordinate 230,010,938 of NC_136072.1, read as the reverse complement.
GGAGACCACTCTTGTAGAATGCGCCCTTGGCAATGATTGCAGTGGCCTTCCTGCTTGCTGATGACATAGACTGATAGCTGAGGACCCCCAGCGGGCTATTGTTTGTTTAGATACAGCGTATCCTTGACGTATCCTTCCGAATGCTACAACTAACTGGTCAGTCTTACGCAATGTAGCAGTTCGTTGAAGATAAAATTGAAGACATCTTCTGATGTCAAGGGAAGGCAAGGCTTTCTCCGCTACCGTTTGCGGATTAGGAAAGAATGTTTTTAGAATTACTGGTTCGTTAAGATGGAAGTTGGATGGAACTTTAGGCATGTAGCTAGGATTGGTACAAAGCACCACAGAGTTTGAAGTGAATTGCAAAAACGGAGACTTGATGGTAAATGCATGAATGTCACTGACTCTACGTGCTTTTGTCAGTGCTAGGAGAAGAGAAACCTTCCAGGTAAGGAATTTGAGATCCACCTTATGGATATGCTCAAAGGGGTGGCGCATGAGCTGAGTGACTACTACATTCAAAAGCCAGGATGGAGGCGGACGCCGAATAGGAGAAAACATTCGAAAGAGTCCTTTAAAAAATTGCTGAATCACTCTAGTTGAATAGAGAGAGTTAGAGCCATCTTGACGGAACCTCGATATGGCTGCCAAGAATACTTTCAGCGTAGAATGTGATAACCCCAATCTAGCCAGATGAAGAAAGAACGGTAAGATTTGCTCTGGCTTGGCCTGAATTGGATGTAAGTTAGCAGATTGACACCAAGCACAGTCAGTCAAAAAAAATACTTTATTCGATTATTTAACATCATAAAAGCAAATGTGTAACAATTCATTTGTTCCTGTAGATACATCACATGTGTAAATTTAAAAAAACTGTTAACAGGTTCACCAGTTAAAAAACAGACAAATATAAAAACAGTTTGTAAATAGTTTAAAAAGGCAAATTCATTCATGCGGATTACAAATAACTGATCTCATAACCTTCTTCCGTACTGCTGCTACCAGAAAATTTGCAACACCAAACATTACTCGGCTGCTACTTAATAGTTGCAAATAAGTCAATGCGGGACTAACTTGTATAAACCCAGCCTCCCTCAGTAGCGGCTTTAAAAAGGTTTTACACGGTTCAGCATAATGTTCACAGAACATAATGAAATGCAACGTATTTTGGGAGGAAGTTATCACAGCTGCATGGTGGGGAGGAATCCGGTTTACCCCACACTGGAAATTGTCCTAAAGAATAGTGAATCAAATTAAACCTGAACCTAATTAGGAGATGCCGGTGGAACGGAATTGTAACAGTTTTTAAATATGGTTCTAAAGACATAGTTGTCAACAGAGCATAATTTTCTCTGACACAGGGTTTTAACAGTTCTCGTTCCTCTCGTTCTAAGACTAGCATACCCAAGGCATTCTTCTTCGTCCATGCTATGTCTTCCTTCTTGATGAGCTTCGGGGACCAATAAAGTTCAGGGCGCCCAAGTTTCCTAAACATTGCCTTTATATAAACTAACCAAGGTACCCTGTCTATCTTCTCTAGAGCCATACATTCTCTCAAAATTAGGTGGTTCAATGTAATCTCCTGGTTCAGCCAGGTCTTAACCCAGGTATTCAACGGGGCCACCTTCAATTGATCACTCACATAGTCCAACCCCACCTCAGAATGAATGGAAAAAGTGGGGGTTGAATTGGGGACTGCCAGGAGGGATCTTAAAAATGTATTCTCAGCCACCTGTATCTTTTCATGGTGTATATAGCCCCATAATGAGGCACCATATGAGGCTATGGCCAGGCATTTTGACTTGTATATATTTAAAAGTGCCTCCATAGGCCTTGCCCCCACCCATTTTGCAAAGGCCATAAGTGCACATGTTGACCTGGTCACCACTTTAGCCTTATGCTTCTGTTGAGGGCCCCATGTGCCTCTATCATCAAATAAAACCCCAAGGTATGTAAAAACAGATAACCCAGAAATTTCCATACCATTACAGAAAAAACTTTTAGGTTTAAGGCCCCTCCGGTTTTTACCCACAATCATAACATGTGACTTTGAATTATTGACCCTGAGATCCAGGGAACCCATAAATGTGCCAAACGAGTCTAATAGCCTCTGGAGCCCAAGGCCCGTCCTGGCCAACAGTACTGCATCGTCCGCGTACAGGAGGACCGGTATGGCTGATCCCCCTATACGCGGAACATCCAGTGAGGCGCCCTCCAGATTTTTGTCTAAGGCATTAATATATAAAGTAAAAAGGAGGGGTGCCAGGATGCAGCCCTGCCTGACGCCACGCCTTGAACTAAAGTGACTAGTGCGACCCCCCTCCCTGGTAACCCTAACTGATGCTAAAAGCCCTTGGTGAAGAGCAGCTAAAAAGTTTACTGACGCTGGGTCAATCCCTATATTTAATAAAATAGTCCAGAGTTTTGACCTGTTCACCAGGTCAAAGGCCGAAGAAAGGTCCATAAAGCCTAAGTAAAGCAATCCTTCCTTAGCCTGTGTATATTTGCTTATCAACAGGTAGAGGTTTAAACACTGATCTAAAGTGCTTCTGTGCTCCCTGAACCTGTATTGTAGGTCGGATAAGACCCCTCCTTCCTCCAGCCAATCCCTAAGTTGGTACAGAATGACTCTGCCTAAAATTTTTACGGCAGAGTCAATCAACGAGATCGGTCTGTAGCAGGAGGGATCATCCCTTCGGCCCTTTTTAAAAACTGGAACTATTACAGAGGTTGACCAGGATGCCGGGAACCCATTAACAGTTGACGCATTAAAAACATTAGTTAAAATTTTTGCCCAAAATTTGGGTAAAGTGCTATACAGCAAGCACAAAATCTCTTCCATTTGAGTTTGTATGTTTTAATCGTTGCAGGTGCTCTAGCATTGGCTAAGACCTCCTGGCAATCCAAGGAATATCGAAGTGTTCAAACTCAAGGTGTTGAGGAGCCAAGCTGCTAATTTCAAGGAGGCTGGGTCCGGGTGACAAACTTGACCCCCTTGAATGGTTAAGAGGTTCGGTATTGGTGGAAACTGAATGGGTTCGCACTCCAAAAGGAGGAGAAGCTTGGTGAAACAGTGAACCAGTATTGGCGAGGCCATCTGGGAGCAATGAGGATGATGCAACACGGTTGTTTCTTCATTTTGCGGATGACTCTGGGAACCAACGGAATCGGAGGAAAGGCGTATGCATATATTTGAGACCAATTCATCGAAAGCGCATCCCCGCATGATTGTTTGTGGGGAATAAGCATGGGCGTAAAATCCGCTCCGCTCGCGGATTTTTCGGATTTTCGGCAAATTCGCAATCCGCGAACTCTCGCGAATTTGTCGAAAATCCGTGAATCCGCTCGCGGCGGATTTTTTGCTTGGTTGTGGCGCGCGGCGTGGTGCACGGCGTTCACTTTCCGTCATTAAGCGTTTGCCGAGTTGTTTTTCTCGATCATATTTAGCGAGTGCCGCGCCATTTTGGATCTTGCTGCGTGATCCCGCGGGAGTTTGGCGCCCGCGAATACGTAATCGCGGCTTGCCACCTTGCACAGCATACCTCGCGAGTGTTCGCAATTGCGAACACGTAGTTGCGGCGGAAAGGAACAATCTCGCACTCGCGAAATAGAGATTTTGCTATTCTGCACAAGAAAATCACCAGCAAACAGGATAAACCTTCAGAAAATTATGATTTTTATCAGAATCACTCCTCAGGTTGACATTTGCATGGCCTATTTTTTTGCAAGGAGTCCATTTTTGGGGGGGGGAGGAAGGAAGTGCCCCACAGTCTCCAACTTCCTGTTCCTGTCCAGCAGGCTCCTCCCAGTGCTTTGTCCATCTCCTGGTCACTTTCATTTGGATCTGGAGCTGGAAGGATTACTTTTTGTGGGTGCTGCTGGATATTTGGATTTGAGGCCTTTTTTTACTGTCTTTGGATCACTTTTGGATTAGAAATCAACTTTCACAAGTAAGTTTGTTTGGGGCATTACAGTTGCTGCAAGTACAATTTTGGAACTTTTTCAGAACATTAAAAAAAATTATATTGTTGGTAGCCACAGTATCCAGTAGGACCAGGGTTGGTTAGGGGTGCATGATACAACTGTTTTGTTGAATTTAAACACCATTGAGGCCATGGATGGGCTGGGATTGTGCTGATTTTATTGTTTTTTGTCGTTTTTTTGGGGCTGCTGGTGGGGCCTTTTGCCAAGGGGTAGTGGTGCATGGACTGAGTGTGCCTGTAGTGTGGTCTCACTCTCTTTAATGTAAACATCATGGATGGCATTGGATTGTGGTGATTTCTGGCTGGTTTTCTGTTTTTTGGGGGTGTACTGTTGATGTGGACTGTGGCCATGTGGGTGGTGGTGGTGGTGGCCATCTTGAGTCCTGGCTGGTACAGGCAACATGTGCTTGGGGTGTAAGGGGCCATTTTTAAGAGAGGCAGTGTCTGAGGCCTGCACTTATTTTGCCAACTTTTCATCCATTATGCCCAGGGGTAGTGAGTGTTGCATGGGCCTAGTGTTTCTGAGGGGTGTCTTCTTGAATTTAAACACCATTGAGGCCATGGATGGGCTGGGATTGTGCTGATTTTATTGTTTTTGTCGTTTTTTGGGGCTGCTGGTGGGGCCTTTTGCCAAGGGGTAGTGGTGCATGGACTGAGTGTGCCTGTAGTGTGGTCTCACTCTCTTTAATGTAAACATCATGGATGGCATTGGATTGTGATTTCTGGCTGGTTTTCTGTTTTTTGGGGGTGTACTGTTGATGTGGACTGTGGCCATGTGGGTGGTGGTGGTGGCCATCTTGAGTCCTGGCTGGTACAGGCAACATGTGCTTGGGGTGTAAGGGGCCATTTTTAAGAGAGGCAGTGTCTGAGGCCTGCACTTATTTTGCCTACTTTTCATCCATTATGCCCAGGGGTAGTGAGTGTTGCATGGGCCTAGTGTTTCTGAGGGGTGTCTTCTTGAATTTAAACACCATTGAGGCCATGGATGGGCTGGGATTGTGCTGATTTTATTGTTTTTTGTCGTTTTTTTGGGGCTGCTGGTGGGGCCTTTTGCCAAGGGGTAGTGGTGCATGGACTGAGTGTGCCTGTAGTGTGGTCTCACTCTCTTTAATGTAAACATCATGGATGGCATTGGATTGTGGTGATTTCTGGCTGGTTTTCTGTTTTTTGGGGGTGTACTGTTGATGTGGACTGTGGCCATGTGGGTGGTGGTGGTGGCCATCTTGAGTCCTGGCTGGTACAGGCAACATGTGCTTGGGGTGTAAGGGGCCATTTTTAAGAGAGGCAGTGTCTGAGGCCTGCACTTATTTTGCCAACTTTTCATCCATTATGCCCAGGGGTAGTGAGTGTTGCATGGGCCTAGTGTTTCTGAGGGGTGTCTTCTTGAATTTAAACACCATTGAGGCCATGGATGGGCTGGGAATGTGCTGATTTTATTGTTTTTTGTCGTTTTTTTGGGGCTGCTGGTGGGGCCTTTTGCCAAGGGGTAGTGGTGCATGGACTGAGTGTGCCTGTAGTGTGGTCTCACTCTCTTTAATGTAAACATCATGGATGGCATTGGATTGTGATTTCTGGCTGGTTTTCTGTTTTTTGGGGGTGTACTGTTGATGTGGAGTGTGGCCATGTGGGTGGTGGTGGTGGCCATCTTGAGTCCTGGCTGGTACAGGCAACATGTGCTTGGGGTGTAAGGGGCCATTTTTAAGAGAGGCAGTGTCTGAGGCCTGCACTTATTTTGCCTACTTTTCATCCATTATGCCCAGGGGTAGTGAGTGTTGCATGGGCCTAGTGTTTCTGAGGGGTGTCTTCTTGAATTTAAACACCATTGAGGCCATGGATGGGCTGGGATTGTGCTGATTTTATTGTTTTTTGTTGTTTTTTTGGGGCTGCTGGTGGGGCCTTTTGCCAAGGGGTAGTGGTGCATGGACTGAGTGTGCCTGTAGTGTGGTCTCACTCTCTTTAATGTAAACATCATGGATGGCATTGGATTGTGGTGATTTCTGGCTGGTTTTCTGTTTTTTGGGGGTGTACTGTTGATGTGGACTGTGGCCATGTGGGTGGTGGTGGTGGCCATCTTGAGTCCTGGCTGGTACAGGCAACATGTGCTTGGGGTGTAAGGGGCCATTTTTAAGAGAGGCAGTGTCTGAGGCCTGCACTTATTTTGCCTACTTTTCATCCATTATGCCCAGGGGTAGTGAGTGTTGCATGGGCCTAGTGTTTCTGAGGGGTGTCTTCTTGAATTTAAACACCATTGAGGCCATGGATGGGCTGGGATTGTGCTGATTTTATTGTTTTTTGTCGTTTTTTGGGGCTGCTGGTGGGGCCTTTTGCCAAGGGGTAGTGGTGCATGGACTGAGTGTGCCTGTAGTGTGGTCTCACTCTCTTTAATGTAAACATCATGGATGGCATTGGATTGTGGTGATTTCTGGCTGGTTTTCTGTTTTTTGGGGGTGTACTGTTGATGTGGACTGTGGCCATGTGGGTGGTGGTGGTGGCCATCTTGAGTCCTGGCTGGTACAGGCAACATGTGCTTGGGGTGTAAGGGGCCATTTTTAAGAGAGGCAGTGTCTGAGGCCTGCACTTATTTTGCCTACTTTTCATCCATTATGCCCAGGGGTAGTGAGTGTTGCATGGGCCTAGTGTTTCTGAGGGGTGTCTTCTTGAATTTAAACACCATTGAGGCCATGGATGGGCTGGGATTGTGCTGATTTTATTGTTTTTTGTCGTTTTTTTGGGGCTGCTGGTGGGGCCTTTTGCCAAGGGGTAGTGGTGCATGGACTGAGTGTGCCTGTAGTGTGGTCTCACTCTCTTTAATGTAAACATCATGGATGGCATTGGATTGTGGTGATTTCTGGCTGGTTTTCTGTTTTTTGGGGGTGTACTGTTGATGTGGACTGTGGCCATGTGGGTGGTGGTGGTGGCCATCTTGAGTCCTGGCTGGTACAGGCAACATGTGCTTGGGGTGTAAGGGGCCATTTTTAAGAGAGGCAGTGTCTGAGGCCTGCACTTATTTTGCCTACTTTTCATCCATTATGCCCAGGGGTAGTGAGTGTTGCATACTTGCATGGCCCTAGTCTTTCTGTGGGGTGTCTTCAATATAAACATCATGGATGGCATGGGATTGTGCTAATTTTTCTGTGTTTTGTCGATTTTTTGGGGTGTATAACTGAACTGATGTTCCTCTGTCTTCCATTGCTTTTAGGTGCACAAGACTCAAGAGAACCACCAGTGCCAGGAAGAAGTCCTGCAGCGGTGTGTGTGTGCAGCATAACGTCACGCGACGTCACGTCTGGACACAGACAACTCTGCAACTCGTGCAACTGCTGCCTGCTGTTCTGACCTGCTCTGAAGAAGATGGCCCCAAAAAAAGTAACCCGTAGCTCCTCTAGCAAGAAAGGTGCCAGTAAGGAGCAGAAGAAGCAAGTTACCAAGGAGACTGGTGTGCCACCCGCCCCTTTTTTTGGGAGTAAAAAAAAAAGTATGCCTGCAGCAGCAGCGTGATCTGCTGGGGACCAAGCTGGCAGCAGCACCCCCGCTCCATTGGGCTCAGTGCCACCACCACCACCACACCAACTTAAGTCCAAGCCCTTGAGTGCTGCAGAGGCAGCCAGTATAGTTCTTCAATCACCATCGACCAGTGATGTTGGCTCATCGCAAGAAAGCAGCAGCAATGTCCCTCAATCAACACAGGTTGTTGTAGCTCATCTGACGAGTGTTGAACAACCACAGCCGCAACAACAATCACATGTGCAAGTACAAGCCCAAGTACATGTGGAAGGAGAGGCAGCGCAAGGAGATGCGCAAGCAGAGGTGCATGGAGGGTCACAAGTGCCCACAATAGTTGTTCCTCCCGAAGTAGGGGCACATCAGGAAATCGACAATCAAGGCGAGGTATCATTTGAGGAAGCCACTCCTCCTGATGATCCTTCATTGTCTTCCACACCCCTAGCAAGGAAGAGATCAAGGGTGGTGTCTACATCTTCTTCAAGCACACCTCCTTCTGATGATACGGATCAAACTTGGGAACCAGCACCACTGCCGTCTGAGAGTGAGGCACACCATGATCCGACAAAGGTAGTTAAGCGTAAAAGGAAGCTCGTCCAAAGTCTCAGAGTTATGGAGTGTGATGAGGCTCAACAAGAAGTGGCGGATACTGCTGCTGATGAAGACTCTGCCAACGACGACCCAGTCATCATAAAGGTCACTGCAGCCCCAGCGGGCATGCAGCAAACAGACATTTTGACCCTAGCCCGAAGAGCTGCTGAGCGTGATGACGATGATGTTGTCGATGAGGAGGCAGTGGAAACACCACAATCATTGGAGTTAAGTAGTACACCAACTCGTCCCGCTTCCATATTTCTTTCTGGCAAGAAGAGACCTCCATCCACCTCGACCTTAATTAGTGGCGGTGAAAGTGCACAACGTACAAAAGTTGGGCAATCCAGATCCTCCACTTCATCTGGCATTAGCTTCATGACCACCACCACCAGTATCGCCGCCTCCTCCAGGTCCCACAGACACTTCAAGTCCCCAGTTTGGGACTTCTTTACTGTTTGTCAAAAAAATCCAAAGTTTGCCATTTGTACCCTTTGTAAGGTTGCAGTTAGTCGTGGTAAGCCAGGTACCAACTATGGTACCGGAGGCCAGAGAGGTCATCTTAGGAGACAGCACACTGTCCAATGGTTTGCGCACCTAGATGCGATCAAGAAAGGCCGAATTCAAGGAAACGTTGATGTTGCATCTGATGATGACGAGGAGGAAGAAGACGTGTCAAACACTTCCCTTACACCCAGTACCCCTGTCAGCAGCACACCCAATGTGAGGCACACTAAGAGTGTTGGAGCGAGTGAGACACCAACGCACAAAAGTTCACCAGCGAGCAAAATTGGGTCAACGAAGTCATTATCAGCCCGTAAATGCTTGGTCCAGGGCAACATTAGAACAATGCTTACTTCAGACGTGCCATATGAACGCAACCACCCACTGACGCGTCTGTATAACACTAAGCTGGCTAAAATGCTAGCTGTGGACCTTCTCCCTTTTTCTTTTGTAGAAGCGATAGGTTTTCTAGAATTAGTGGCAACGCTCTGCCCTAAATGGAAGGTTCCTAGCCGGTTCTATTTTGCCAGAGTTGCGGTTCCAGCACTACATGAAGATGTGCTGGAGGCGATTGGGGCAGCTTTGCAGAAGAGTGCTGTTCACACAATACATCTGACAACAGACATGTGGACCAGTGGCGCAGGCGCTGATTACATGTGCATCACTGCACACTGGGTCTCTTTTTCAGGTGTTAAAGCAAAGCTAAACGCAGGTGTTGACCCGGACAAAGTTTTCAAAGCTGCTCGGAAACATGCAACACTAGCCATGTTTGGCTTGGAGAAAAGTCACACATCCCAAAACATTTTGGACGAGTTTGACAAAAAGGTCTTGAAAATGCTATCCCCAAAAAAACGCCAGATTGGTTATGTTTCCACGGATAATGGCGCCAATGTAGTTAAGGCCATGGCGCTGGGTCGCTATTTTAGAGTGCTGTGTTTGGCGCACTGTATCAACCTGGTAGTTCAAAAATTCTTGAGTGATAGAGACAGTGCAGCGTTCGCGGTAATGGCCACCTGCCGCAAAATGTGCAACCATTTCAGCCATTCTTTTAAGGCCCGGAAGCATCTGAGGAGGCTGCTACTTCAAAGTCGAATACCAGTGAAAGCACTCATCCAGGAGGTGGCAACACGTTGGAACTCAACCTTCTACATGCTTGAGCGTCTGTATGAGCAGTATACGGTACTCGATCACTATTTCTTCACAGAGGGTACATCTCAGAAGGAGGACATGCGGATGGGTGCGGCGCAATGGGACATAGTTAAAAGCCTGACAGACATGCTTCGTCCTTTTGAGTTCTTCACGCGTGCAGTCAGCCAGGAGGACTGTAATTTGGGAAAAGCTATCCCATTGTTGTGCATGCTGGAGCACCAACTGATGGCGGTGTCTTCTGAGTTTGAAAAAGATGGAAAAAAAAAAGACCATTTTATTTTGTCTGAGAAATTATTAGAGCGCCTACGTGGTGATGAACGTCTTCAAAAGATCAAGTCAGAACAGCATTACATTTGTGCTACTATTCTGGATCCACGCTACAAAAAGGCGCTGGCAGGCGAAGCATTCTTTCCTTTTGCTGATGCAGACGTTCAAAAGTACAAACATTGGTTAGCCTGGTCAGCCAAGAGGTTTGAAAAAGAACGGCAGGTTATTGAAGGAGAAGACAGTACATCAGCATCAGCATCAGCAGGCCATCCCCAGTCACAAGAATCCACTTCTGCACCTGTGGCTGGGGCACAAGTGACCTCTCAGCCGTTAAAGACACCGGCAAGTGGATCATCTGCACCACACACAATGACAACACTAACAGTGGCTGCGGAGGAGGATTGGCTAAGTTTGATGGGGTATGGTTCTCGAAAAAATGTCACAGGCACAGCAAAAAGTAAGCAAAGTGGAGGAACAGTTGATGACCTTGAGTCGATGGTGCAGGACTATCTGAATGACTCAACAGAGGTCTTTCTTAATGATGAGCCATTGCAGTATTGGCATGGGAAAAAACAATTGTGGCCTGAGCTCTCCAACCTGGCTATAAACTATTTGTCTTGCCCACTCGCAAGTGTGTCTTCTGAACGTGTTTTCAGTGCTGCTGGTGGCATTGTAACTCCCAAACGGAGCCGCCTCTCGCCCCAAAATGTGGAGCGGCTGACAATGATCAAGATGAATCAGCACCTCATACCACCAGATTACAAAGTACGAGAAAGCACGCCGCATGAAGACGAGGAGGACGGCAACGTAGATGAGGGGATTTGTTCTCTGTTCGGTGGCACTGACCTCATCCTGCCTGAATTCGCAGAGTATGATGACGAAATCTTCTTCTTATTCCCTGACACCGAGCCCTGAAAATGAGACAATGAATCAATAACTTTCTTTTTCGTCCTTATTCACTTTTATTCCTGTGTGTCTCTCTTTCTTTGTTTTGCACAGTTAATTTAATTCAAACTTTAATCACCTAATCCTAAAAACAAGACCATCAGCAGAACTGTCTTCACTTGTTTGCTTATTGATTTGAAGGTGCCGCAGTCTACATTCCTCAAGTTCACAAGTTCTGAAGAACATGCTCCTCTATCCTCCTCCTCCAGACTGCGATTTCCCTCAAAGCAGAGTGCTGGATTACGCCCAATGAAGAAAGACTCAGCACTTGTGGGGGTGTTCTACTTCTTTGCGGGTGAGTTGACGGATTTGGGCCCATTGCTGTGAAGCTCTAATAATGGATAAAAGTGTTTTGGACCAAATATGAGGTGGAAATTTCTTGCCGTTTTTGCTGACTTGCTTGCCTTTGAGGTGCTCTTTGGCGGGGTTCCGGGTGTTTGTGGGTGAGTTTTGGGGTCTGGGAGCACTGCTGCGACAGTCTAATCTTGATTGCATTTGCTTTTCAGGAAATCCGTGGTGGAAAACAGGAGTTATGATGATTGATGATGACCTAGCTGCACAGCGCGTTTGGACCAGAAGGCCGAGAGATATTGTAAGTATGAGATTTAGCTTTTTCGCTGTTTGGGGGTGTTGTCGCGTGGTTTTTTGCGGGTGGGTTGGCGGGTCTTGCCTGGGGCATTCCTGGGAAGGTCTAATACCGGATAGAAGTGTTTTGGACAAAATCCATAAGGAAACACCAGTTTTGGCACTTTCTGTAAGTTAGGGTTCGTTAGGGTTAGCCCTAGCAGCAGGATTGCATGTGTTTCGGGGTGTTCTATTGCAACGCAGTTCTGGGGTTTTAGAGCACTTTTGGAGCGATGCTGGCTATGGATACTTTTGCTTGCTTGCAAGTGGTTTGAATACAATCCACGGTCTGTATTTGGGCCTACTGTTACTTTCAAAGTACGTTTTGTCTCCATTTTTCTGCTAGGCATCGTTTTTGGAGATCTGATTGGGGGTCTTCTACATTTTTGCGACTGGCTTTAGTAAGGGTCTTGGTGGGAGCATTGCTGGGAAGGTCAAATTTTGTTCTAAAACAAAGTTTACAGTACACCTACCTTGAGGGGAAAGATCCGCTATAATATTTTGGCCATACTTATTTATCCTTAAAAATGTGACTCAGACAGAGCACGCAATTTTTAAAAATATTCTACTGTCTATTAGGGAAATCAAAGTGTGACTTGTTGCACCACACAGCGTGCATACCTTTTATTTATTTATCAGTGGTATTGTAATAGCAATTCCTGTTTTCCGTTCAATAATTACAGGCTGGGTTTCAGTCAACATCCGCCAGGCAGGCAGTGGACAGGGTGTCTTCTGTCAGTGGTCACCAACATTGATGGACGAAGCGTCAGCTGGAATGGAGGAGTGCCGCTAATAAGAGGAATGGTTTGCTGCATGCAACTTACTTACCAAATTCAACAGGACAACTCCAACAACATACAGAATACAGATACAGTATCCATTGTTTTCTTCTATGAGTGTGACTGCATGTGCTTAGCTTTAGTTTGTACCCAAAGATTTCTTTATCTTCAATTATTGTTTGTCCAGGCTGTGCTTTTTTTTCTTCTCTCAACAAAACCTACCCAAAAAGAAACCCCCATTCCCATCCATTTTCCAAACCCTAACCCTCTTCCCCCGGGCTGTGTTGTTTTGCTTGATGTCTGACTAAAATGACATCAATAATTCCACACACTTGCTGGGGAGGATAAGGTCATAGCAACAGGCTGGTGAAGGAATACGAGGATATCTTCTAGACTTACTCAGCTTCAGTACTATATCTTCTAGTAGTAGGAGCCAATGTCAAATAAATTCAACGCAAGTACTAGTTATACTTGCAAGCAAATACTTTACCATTTGTTAGGCTACATTATGGCACTGTTCTAGTGTACTGTCACCTGCTATATTCTCGATCGTACCGTAACCGTTGTAATGCTACAGTAAGGACAAACCAGGTTTCGTTTTCTTTTTTTCCATAGGCATGCAACTGCCACTGTGTCACACCACTAGTACCACCGCAATGAGGAAATTTCACCCGCCCAGGATTGCCAACGTTAATCCCCATTTCACGTGGAGCCAGCCCTGGGCCTAGCCCTAATTTCTAACACAAATTACAGGTAAGATAAGCGTTTGGTGGGAGGTAGTATAATGGAGTATTATTTAGGACTAGACGAGAGATTGACGGTAGTACTACTAAAGTCCTACGACTGTTCAGGAAAACAAACTTACTGTTACACCCCCGTCCCCCACCCACCAGACTGAAAAGCAGTAAAAAACAGGTATGGTCAGATAAAGTTGAAAAATTTATATTTATGTAGCCCTAACAAAATAATCTCCCTCAAGACCCACCCTAACCCCAACGATTGTCTTTGAAAAGTCCCAAAAAGAACCCAACTCCCAAATCCCACCCCCCAAAAGTCTAAAAAAAAAGGGCAAGGGACACTCCACTACTGGAGGGTGCTGGTGCATTTTGCGGCATGGGCATCATACTCCTTGCGGAGGGTGGCAAGCTCGAAGCGGAGGCCCTCTACCAAGTTCTTATAGTTCTGGACCTCCTGCTCCAGGTAGGACATTCGGACTCCTAGGCGGCGTTGGCGTGCCTTGCAGCTCCTGTGGGGGGCAGCTGGTCTTTCTGTTGCTTGGCGGTGGCGGTTGGCTTTGTTAGCCCGGCTCGGTCCCGCTGGAGCACTGCGCATGCTGGCGTCCCGTGGGGTCACGGAGGAGGATGCAGCTGTCCCAGTCGAGGATGTTGTTGTTGCACCGGTCGACTGTGTGTCCTCCTCCTCCTCCATGGCCACCAGCCGCCGATATTCGGCGACAGTGGCATCCAGCCTCCGTTGCCGGGCCATTCGAGCCTGCTCCCTCCGTGATGTTGATTTGGAAGGAGCAACTATATGAAGAAAGAAAGACATAGTCTGTAACCAATGCTCCTTAGCATTAATAACACAAAGTGATTGAGCCAAAAGTTGGGTCACAGTACAAGTAGCAAATTGAAAGCACAGTACATAACTATTGAGGACAGTATCTATGTAACCTCCCACTTCTGCATCCTTGCTCTAACATTAGTGGTAGTTTAATGAACAAATTCTACGACCACTATGGACTTCCATTACAGTCGACTATGACAGTACACCAGTCTTATTCTTCTTCTTCTCTCTTGTTTAGGAAAATTGGTACGTTATCTTATGCAAGCCGGCAGAATGGCAGCACAGTGAACTTGCACCCGAGAAAAACAGTTGCACACCATGATGAGTGAGACAGACTTGCGTTACTGTACCGGTCCAGTACATGCAGGTGGTGAAGCTATTACGTTTCTATTACGGGTGGCACTGAGAATACTCTGTTACAAGGGCTACTGCTTAATTAATTTACCTTTCACCCTACAATGCAAATGAGTACTAGAAAAGGAAAATGAACAAGCTAAATAATTTGATTATCTATCACTTCACATGGGACGTATTTGATGACATATGGGATGACTTTAGGTGCTTTGCTTAATATTGAGTGAACAGTGATACACCCACACATGAATGACGTACTACAACTAAACTAAAGTTATTAAGAGAGGTACGGAGTGTCCACCGTAATAACCAGATATATGCTGTGCTTGCAGTTGCAATACAAAGTACTGCTACTATTCATGGTAGTATTGGACACATTTACAATTTCTTTTCCTTGCCTTCCCTACACTGGAACGGACGTGCGGGTGCGGTGGTACATGCTCTTCAAGGTAACACTTAGTTCATCCAGCGACCATCTACTCTCTCTAGATACACATGTGCTATCTAAGAGTCAGAGAATACCATGCTCCAGGAATCCATTCATTCAAAGTATACGCACACATACAGTTTCTGTTTCACCCACCCAGGCTGCTGTCCTTCCACCCATCCTTGCTTCATCATTGACCCAGCCATGCACCATACCATATTCTTTCCTTCCCAGACACCTTGGGGGCCGAGCAAACACATATCGTTCTTCTTTGCCAGCCATCATACAATTTCGCGTCCCACTTACTTACACCCTTCTTTCGCTTTTCGTTCATCCCATCCATCACGTTCATCTAAGAACTTATTGGGATTCTTCTCACCAAAAACTTCACAGCTAAGTCGAAGTACATTTCGAGGAGGCTACTACCTGGTTGATTTGTAATACACCCGTGCAGAAAGCACACTATGCAGTCTTCAATCTCAATAAGTAAGGAATATATAGCTTACCTGTTCCCGCCACCACCGTGCCAACCCCCACAGGACCGTCCGCCGGCTCTTGCACCGCCTCCTCCCCAGAGTCCTCCGAGTCCTCGCCCAACACCGCCACCTCCGCGCTGGCCCCGTCACCAGATGTTCCACCTACAAAGTACATTTAAGAATGTTAGAATACACCACTCACTACTATATAATATTTGGTCTAGGAGTAATAAAGAAATGTTAAAAAAACAGAATACAATGTAATAATTTGTGACTGTCTACTCTAAAGTAAAAATGTCCCTTTTTCCAGGGAAGGCTGTTGTCTTGCTGCACTTTTATGCACAACTGATGAATGCTTGCTTTTTATTTTTAACACGCACCACTTTTTCTCCTAACAGACAGAAGCTTGACTCCTAAGAACACGACCAGGATCAAGTTCAAACAAGGTGAGAGCTCGGCTCGACCACAAGAAATGTGTCCAATTAATTGTCAGCACTAAGCACTTTTCCGTTTTCAGTTAAATAGTTTTATGACAAAGTAGATTTTAATAAATGTGTTTACTTTTAATAAAGCTTTTAAACTTAAATAGACTCTGTGGTTTTTGGTCCTCCAGACTAGAGTGGATGAGCTAAAGGTTTTGGAATTTTTGCAAGCATGAGTGCCTCTGACACTTCTTGACTGTGACTCCGTACTCTTGTCCTGCGTACGATAATCTAGAGATCATTGGGGATCAATCATCGGTGACTTCGGGAGCTAAATGACTCTGCCACACTATCTAGTCAGTAAGGAGACAGTGCATAGAGCTATTGCTGAATAGAATGGGAGTACAATGGAATTGCCAAATGTCCAATCTTAGTAAGCTACACAGACAGACTAATAAGAATAATCTAGTAATACCACATGGAGTCATATTCGAGGCAGGATAAGAATTTATATCCAGTCTACAAGAAGATCAAAGACGATTTAGAAAAAATCGAATGAGGAACGCTAGGAAAAAATAGGTACTCTTTATTAAAATTTAAACTTACTGGGGTCAGCAAAGGAGCCCTCGCCTGCCCGATCCTGGCCTGCATCCTCCTGAACAGCACCCTCCTCCTGTGTCCTCTTGCCCTTGGGGGGAGCTGATGTACAACATGAAAGAAAGAAAGACCAGAAAACATGGATGAGATTTGTCAACCAAATCAAACATTTCAAAAGAACAATAACAAAATATTTTGGAGAAATAGCAAATAGATAGACAACTATTCCACGGGATCTATCTCATGTGGTATACTACGTTATTCGTATTGCCTGATTTGCGGACCGTTGACTTAGAAAGTTCCTATGTAACTCAATAAACAGACTACTAAAGAGGTTTGCCTAGGCCTGGCAGGCAGCAGTCCGCAGCACGCGAAGTGACAGACAAAGTCCATCCTGCTTGCAGATCAGTGAATACTCAAACTATCAATCCACCGACCACCGCCACTATTTCTTCTTATAGCCATGTGTCTAAAGGAAGGACTGGACTTCAGTCTGTTGGGGCTGATTTAGAAGTCCCTTGCGGCTCATTTTCCTCCATTGTTGCATGACTTTTGTGACGCAGCGGCAGAACAAAAGACTCGCCATGGTGTTGGTGCGGCGTATATATGCATCACGTTGTAAAGCCCTGCGCCATCAGGGGGCGTTCCGGCGCAAGGGAGGGCGTACCTGCGCAGGAACGAATCCTAAAAGTGGCTGAGGGAAATCTACAAGATGTCAATCAGTCACTTTTAGGACAATGATGCATGACTCAAACCCTGCGCGCTTGAAGCCGACGTACGGCTTGATGCAGCATTGGGGAGATAGGGTACCCCAGAGCATTGCTGGAGCTCCGCCATCGTTGGCACGCAACTCCAGCAATGCGCCGCCTTTACGGCACAGATGCGTAAGGCTTCTGTGACATTTTGGGCCAATGGGTGGTGGTGGTGGCATGGCACACAATTACTGCCGCACCCCTGCTACTTTGCAGGGATGCGCCGGTAATTGAAATATGACCCTTAGTGTCTAGCAGTACGCAGTTCTTATCTTTACACTACACTCATACATAATTTCTCAGGCCAATGAAATGAACACAAAATACAAAACAAATAAGCATAGTAGCAAGCAAGGCTACTGAGAAGGAGAGCAGTGCACCTGAAATGCATAGAAGATTTTGAAATATAATTTACCTACAATGTAATCGGCAGCATTATTGCTCTTGGTAAAGAACAAAGATTTGCAAATAACAGAGCCGGATAAAACAGAGTAGTGATGAATAGCTAGTACTACTCACCAAGCCCGGGGACCTCTACGCTGAGCGCGTCCAGCAAGTCCCGCTCCCGGTCCATGACATCTGTCCAGCGGTGGGTGGCCTGGTTATATGTGCGCCGGACCCCAGAGAGCTGAAACATGGCCCGGCACACCTTCTCCCACCGCTTCCGGCGCTCCCGGATGCCATAGCCGGTTGCGATCTTGCCGCCTCCCAGGATCGTCTTGGGGAGGCGGCGCTGGACGTGGAAGATGAGTGCGGCCACCTCCTCCGCGCTAAAGATCTCCCGTGGCACCACTTGCTCCCCCCTCAAACGCCCGCACAGGAGCCGGTCACGGGGTGCGGGACCCTTCCCCTTCTCAGGGTGCTTCCCGGCTCCCTTTACCATGGTCTGGGCAGAAATAAAGTTAAATGATAAAGAAGAAATAGAATAGTGAAGAAGAAAAGAAAAGAGTTTAAAAAAGTAGTTTAAAAGTAACTAAAAGCAGCAGAAAACACAAAAATATAGAGCTAGAAAAATAGAGGGATAGATTAATAAGTAAAATAGATCAAATAAACTTCAAACAAGCAAAGGATGGCAGAGATTCAGAGAGGATACAGAAAGCATGCCCAGAACCATAGCAATGAATGAGAAACAAGATGGCCGCGCCCGTGTACGACCGCTAGGGTAACTTGGCAAATGTATAGCTACAAGCGCCTCGCGAACACGCACAAAATCACGCGAACATACACGTCGCAAAAAAAATTTGTGTATTCGCAAGCATTCGCGGCTTCCGAAATCGATCTCGCACGGATTCGCGCCCCAAAAAACGCGCGAAATTGCAGAAAAAACGATTTTTGCTAAACTGAAAGCAATGAGCAGGTGCAAAAGTTCAAACTTAACATTTGTAACATTCACTGTAGTGCTTCCTGAGGGGCCCCTCCAGAGTTTGCAACTATTCTATGACCCTGCTATGACCCAAACAGCAGGCTCATAGAATAGCTACAAGTAGACCATAAAGGTCCTGTGAAAAAAAAATTCACTGCAACAGAAAGCAAATTACAGATAAGGAAGGAAGCAGGTGCCAGCCAGACTGGAACTTTCTAAATAACTGACACATTAATCAACCCCAAATTAATTCATGGCAGTTGAAGTAGGGGAGGTGTGCTTGCTTTTTTCACCCCCCATAAACTACAGTGATAAACAAACCTAATGGGTGGCAGTGAGGATGTACCAGAGGGTGGCATGGGTCTCCCAGAGGGTGCAGTGGTGAAACAGAGGGTGCTGTGAACCTGTGATGATAAACCAGACGTAGAAACAACATAGTCGCGGCCGTTGCGAGCCGAAAAGTAAGTTCGCAATTGTCCCAAAATCGGCGCGAACGCGCGCCAACACAAAAAACGGGAGAATCCGCAAATCCGCGAGAGTTCGCGTATCTTCGCGGATTGCGAATCCGTAAATCCGCAAATTCGCGTACGCGAGATCCGCTAGATCCGCCCATGCTTAGTGGGGAAGCCAGCTTGCAAAGTGTGGGCATTTGCGGTTCTGAACTGTCGCAAACCGGTCCAGATCGGAGTGTCCCCAATCCCGAAAGACTCGGTCCAGCGTCGGGTGGTGGATCTCCCATTCGTGATTGGATATTGTCGCCCTGCTGAGAGAATCCGCTAGTACATTGGAAATCCCGTGAACATGGACCGCTGAAAGAGTGATCTTGTGACCCAGAGCCCAATCCCAAGTCTCTTGGGCTTGTTGGGAGAGAAGGGCTGACTTGGTCCCGCCTTGTTTGTTTAAGTAATGCATACTTGTTGTATTGTCTGTCCAAATTAGTACTGAGGACTCCTGTATGACTGTTCAAAAAGATTTCAAGGCCAAGAATATGGCCCGAAGCTCCAGGAGGTTGATATGCCATTTCCTTTGTTTTACATTCCACTTTCCGTTGACAGTCATCCCCTGAAGGTGCGCTCCACATCCCTTGAGGGAAGCATCCGTTGTGATGGTAAACTTTGGTACCTCTGCCAGAAATGCGCATCCCTCCTGTAAATTTTTCATCTGAGTCCACCAGCGAAAAACTTCCTTCATACGGTGGGTTATGTGAATAATGTTGTCGAACGACCCTGAAACCTGCTGCCATTGGAGGTTGAGCTCTTCTTGTAGAGGTCTCATTCTGAGATGACAGTTGGGTACTAGAGGGATGCAGGATGAGATCATCCCCAGGAAAGAATTGAACTTTCGAACTGAAACAAAATCTTTTCCTTGTAGTTGGCGAGCCATCCTGCAGATCTTGTGCTGCCTCTTGAGACAAAAGCCTTAGCGAGATGGGTCTCCAGTGTGGCTCCCAAGAAAGACTTTCTTTGAGATGGAATGAGACGAGATTTTTCTAAGTTGATGGTGAGACCCAGAGACTGGAAAAGAAACAGGCATCTCTGAACATGTGTTCTTGCCCTTGCAAAAGAACTGGCCTTGATAAGGCAATAGTCCACGTTAGGGAAGATTTGAATGCCCTCTAGGCGGAGATGTGCTGCTACCGGGGCTATCATTTTTGTGAAAACACGGGGCGCTGAGCGAAGTCCAAAGGGGAGAACTTTGAACTGAAAATCCCTGCCAGCCACTCTGAATCGTAGACATTTTCTGTGCTTGGGGAGGATTAGCACATGAAAGTAAGCGTCTTGAAGGTCGAGGGTGGCCATGTGATACCCCATTGAAAGAAGCTGGAGTATTTCTTGAAGTGTTAACATTCGAAAGGTCAACTTCTTTAAGTATTTGTTGAGGGCACGTAGGTCGAGGATAGGATGCCATTCCCCCGATTTTTTCCTTCTGAGGAAGAATCTGGAGTAAAAACCCGTTCCCTTTTGCAAGTAAGGAACTCTTTTGCTCGCTCCCTTCCGAATCATTGAGTGCATTTGGGTGAACAACTCCTGTATATGAGCTGGAGGTGGGCACTTGGGAGGAGAATTTGGGGGAATTTTCATGAATTCTAAACAGTGTCCTCTGGCCACTATATTCAAGACCCACTTGTCTGTAGTAATTGCGGACCAATTTGAGTAGTATTGGGATATTTTTCCTCCAACTTTTGACTGGGGGGAGGGCAGAGATGGTGGCAGGCAGCGTGTCTCACTGTTTTTTATTCTAATCTCTTCCACGGTAGGAGGACTTTCTTCTGGACTGTGTGTAAGAGTAACCTCTTTGTCCATAAGACTGCTGTTTGTAGGGTTGATACCATTGTTTGGATTGAGAGGTTTGATATGACCTCTGCTGACTTTAATTTCGTCTGTTTGAAAAAGATCCACGCCCTTTAGCTCCTAGAAAAGGACGACTTGAGAAACTGCAGGCTACCCAAAGATCGCGCTGTTTCAGTGTCTTTCTTTATGGCTTGTAGAGCCTCGTCGACATGCTGGCCAAAGAGAAATTCGCTATCAAAAGGCATGTCAAATATTTTGGTCTGGACTTCTAGGCGAAAAGATGTGGACTTCAGCCATCCTTGTCTTCTTAACACCGCAGCACCTGCTAGCTGTCTGAAGCCTGTAGACGCCACGTCTACTGCTGCATCGATTATCGCTGCTGAAGCAAGCTCGCCCTCTCGCAATAACTGCTTTGCCTCAGTTCTTGCAGGTTCTGGTAACATCTCCACATAGGTGGAGATGTCGGACCACATCTGCCTGTCTTATCTCCCGAATATTGCTAGGGAGTTTGCAACTCTTACAGTGGTTGCAGCCATCGTGGAGAGCTTCTTTCCGATGGAATCTAAGCGCCTGCCATTTCTATCCGGTGGAGCTGAAATAGGTGAAGAGGGGTTCTTGGCACGTCTTTGCGCCAGACGACAGAATCAGTGTTAGGTTGACCTATTAGGCATGCAGGTGATTTGTCCGGTGCCTTGTACTTCTTGTCTAATCGGGGTAATACAGCTGGAAGGGAATTGGGTGTTGCCATCATTTTTAAACCTTCCTTCCATATTAAGTCAATGATGGGAATCGTTCTGACTTGTCTTCGCGGCTGGTCTTTAAAATCATAAAGAAAGCACTCGTCTTTCTTTGTTTCCATTGCGATCGAGAATCTCTTAGCAGTCCTCTCCATCAGCACATGAAAACCTCCGATGTCTACTGGAGGCGAATCAGCTGCAGCGTCTGAATCTGATAATCATCCCACTCCGACAGACTAGATTTATCATCCACTTCTCTTTCTTCCTTATCGTCATCAGTGGTGTTCGCTCCTTGAGAGTGATGAGAAGGTGCTGGAGACTGTGGTCTTGGAGATCTCAAAGTGGATACAGAGGCCTGAGGCATGGGAGTGGATGGAAGGGATGCCACCGACTCCGAAAGAGGAAAACGACGATAGTAATCCTGTAACATATACTGTAAATTATCAAGAAGCACCAGATGCATCTGTGCTGAGGGTACCATGGCTGGGGCTTGATCTTCAGACACAGAATTGTTCGTCATCTCGATCCTCCTCTTGATATTTAATGAGCAATTCCGATGGACTAGTAGTGCGGAACCTGTCCTCAATGTCAGATTTCTCCTCATCGTCATCTGAATCCAGCAATTGGTCAGGCAGTTTAAGTGGCGATAGAGCTTGTAATGAGGAGCCACGTCTCTGAAGCAAAGTAGGTTACGTAATTGGTTGGCCAAAGGAGGTCTTAGAAGGTGTAGAAGACCATACTTGTAACTCAGTACATTTTGATAAAAGTGTCGTCGACGGTCTCTTCGTAGACGGTGCCGTCGTCGAAGGCGTCGACAAGACAGTCACTTTAAGCGATGGTGTAATCTTCGTCGACAATATTTTCGACGAGGAATCTTTCGTCAACGGGACATTTTTCGTCGACGAAGCTGTCGACGACGAGGTAGTGTTCGTCGAAGGTGGGATCTTCGTCATCGAGGTAGCCTTCGTCGACAGTGGGGTCGTCGACGTCCAGCCAATCTTCGTCAATGGAGCACTCGTCGACGAGGTAGTCTTCGTCGACGGTGGGATCGTCGACATCAAGCTGATGTCGACGATGGAAGGCATTATCTTCGTCGACGAAATAGGCCTTACCGTGACCGATACCAGCGTCGACGGTGAAGAGGCCGACATAATCATCTTGGGCTAAGGAGATGAGAAGGTTAACGTCGACGTTGAGGTGGTGTCGACGATGTAAATTGACGACGATGGAACCAACTACGACTCCGTCGACGGAGTAGACTTTTTCTTCTGAGGTAGAACCTTCTAAGGACGCCGCTTAGATGTTAAAGACTTTCCAGTCTTTTTAGGGGGAGAAACAGATCCAGAAGGTGGAGAAGCCTTTTTTCTAGAAGACAGGCCAGAGCCCTTGGAGGGCTGAGCTTTCCTCAACACCTTAGCCCCAGTGGAAGATGAATCTTCCTCAGCCTTCCTCTTCCTTGAAGTTATAGATGACCCTGAAGCCACACTTCCCACCTCAGAAAGAGCGTTGTCTTTGTCTTTTATCTTCTGCAGTCACAGAAGAAGGCGTCCTTCCCTGTCCCTGAGGGTCTTTTGAGGGAAGGTCCTGCAGATTTTACAGTCTCTCACCTCATGATCAGGATAAAGGCAGTAAATGCACTTTTTGTGGGGATCTTCTTTAAAAAGCCGGAGCTTCCCACAAGAATCACAAGGCCTGAAGAGAGATTTCTTAGTAGATGGCATTCTGGATGAAGAAATTAAGTCAGAAAAGTGAAGTACTGAGCAGAGCTCAGGGAGACTCCCTTCACACAACGTGCGGTAGAAAATCTGAGAGCCTGAGCCTCTGAGGAGAAAATTCTGGTGGGTGCTGACGCCTGATTGGCTGTAGTTTGGTCTATACAAAATTACTAGGATAGTCATGTGTGTGGAAGTTTTTTCACTATAACTTAGGGCTACTTTACTTCCTGGTTAGTTCTTACCAAGGGTTTTGGTTTCTTATATGCAAATTATTGCTTTTTTATGTACCGTGGGACTCCCACTCCGACGATGGGGAATGATTCAGGCATGTGAATCTATGAAAGACACCCCAATACTGGAGAAACAAGCATCCTGGGATCCAACCAAAACGATGGACTTAGGCCAAGATCATATACTGCGGTGAATGCTTGACATTGTTCAACATTCTGTCCATCAGTTGTTCTCGTGGAAAGTTCAGCATAAAGTACATTGCTTATACTGTGCTTTCTTTGTTAGCAAGACAAACATATGGAGGCCTAGTCGCAAACTGCATTTTGTAGTACTACAAAAAGGTATTCACAAACCTACATGCAGAGTTTATGCCTCTGCCTCTCCTATTTTTTTCCTGTGCGAAGGCCTCAAACGAGTAAGTATACATGTTAGTAGTAAATGTAAGAGGGACAGATAGGAGTGGCTGGAAAATGGGGAAGATATCCTACCAGAGGAGATAGGAACAGGAAGGAGTAAGGAGGAGTTTAGGGAGAAACACAAGAGTTTGAGGGACGTTTACCCATCCACAAAGGTGTAAGCCTATTCCTCTCACAATCTGCGCTTCTAAAGTTACTAGAGCCAGAGCGGTAGTAATTTACAACAGCTCAGAGCTGGAATACGCCCAGCACCACACATGGCCAACCACTACTACTGCAACACCCTTCCACAGACATCAAATATTATGTATGCTTTTATGTATGGTGCATTGTCAAAATAAAGCATTTAATGTGAGAAATCAATAGAATGTGGGACCTATGGCAAAATCCCATACGACAATGTTAAATTAAATTAGACTAATTTAAACAAATGCATATATTTTAATGTAAAAAAAAAACCAAAAATAGCACATCTTTTTAGTTTAATTAGAATATATTTTGTTAACATTTGTGTGTTCAAAATGCATGCATCAATGAATGTTATAAAATGTAAATAAATTATAAATAATTCTATGCATCACTTTTCATGAGTAATAATGCATAATACAAATGCAATTTTCACCTTATGTTGACAGTTCTTTTTTCATTTAAACTGGAGACGCAATTTTAATGTAATTTAATATATTTATGTAATTTAACTCTTCATTAAATATTTTATTAAACATGTATTAATGAACAAGTTACTTACCTTCGGTAACGATATATCTGTAAGAAACAGTAGTTAGTATTAGATTCCTTACCTTAGAATATCCCCAGGCGTCAGTCTGGATCCGGAAACTTTTGCGTAGCAGTACCCCTGCGCGTCGGTAGGCGTCGTCTGCAGGCGTCCCCTGCGGCTCCGCGTCGTCGGCGTCGTGCGCCGTGATGACGTCGCTGGAGTATATAGACGCCGCCTCCGCGCGCTGACGTCAGTTCTTTGCACACAGCTTTTCCGCGCCAGAACACGCAGAGCCATGTGAGAACTAACACTGGTGCCATTTGAAACTAGGGCCCTGAAAGGGATGTCCTTAACCCTAGGTATCAGTTCGCAGAACGGGGAGGATGGGTGGGGCGGTAAGGAATCTAATACTAACTACTGTTTCTTACAGATATATCGTTACCGAAGGTAAGTAACTTCTTCATCTGAAAGAAACAGGTTAGTATTAGATTCCTTACCTTAGAATAGATACCCCAGCAATACCAACCCCGGTGGTGGGTCTGCGAACCAATACAACCTACACCAGAAAGTCCTGGAGGACCGAACGGCCAAAGAAGCCATCCCTCCGGACTTGACTGTCCAGGCAGTAGTGCCTCGCAAAGGTGTGCAGCGAGGCCCACGTAGCCGCCTGGCAAATGTCCTGCAAAGGGACTCCCCGGCCCAGGGCAGTAGTAGCCGCCGTAGCCCGAGTGGAATGGGCCCTCAGCCCAACAGGAGGCTCCTTCCGAGCCAAAGAGTAGCATGCTTTGATGCACAGGACGACCCACCGAGAGATGGTTCGTTTCTGTACCGCCCTTCCCTTCTTCTCATCCACGTAGCCAACAAACAGTTGGTCATCCACCCGGAACTGGCGTGTGCGATCCATGTAAAATGAAAGCGCACGTTTTGGGTCCAGACGATGGAGCCGCTCTTCATCCTTTGAAGGATGCGGAGGCGGGAAGAAGGAGGGCAAGGTGATGGACTGCCCAATGTGAAAAGCAGAGACTACCTTGGGCAGGAAAGAAGGTCTAGTCCTAAGAACCACCTTGTCAGGATGAACAGACAAGAAAGGAGGTTTAACAGAAAGGGCCTGGAGCTCACTCACTCTCCTGGCAGAGGTGATGGCAACCAGGAAGGCCGTCTTTAAAGTGAGAAGACGGAGAGGACAGGAATGAAGAGGCTCAAAGGGAGCACACATCAGGAAAGTCAGAACCAGGTTCAAGTCCCACTGAGGCATCACGAACGGAGCAGGTGGATACATGTGCGTGATGCCTTTTAAGAATCGTAATACAATAGGGGACTTGAATAAAGATGGCTGATCAGGTAGCCTTAAGAAGGCGGAAAGGGCAGAAAGATAGCCCTTGATAGTGCCCAGAGCAGAGCCCTGCTGGGCAAGGGAAAGAAGGAAGAGGAGAACCTCAGACAGAGGGGCAGAAAGGGGGTCCACAGCCTTTGCTGTGCACCATGCCACAAATCTGTTCCACCGGCAGGCGTATACCGACTTTGTGGAGGGACGCCTGGCTGCCAGAATAACATCACAGACTTCAGGAGGCAAGTCAAATGGCCTCAACTGTCGCCGCTCAATCTCCAAGCATGGAGGTGGAGACTGGACAGGTTCGGGTGGAGGACCGTCCCCTGCTGCTGCGACAGAAGGTCCTCCTGAAGGGGCAGGCGGATCGAGGGACCGACTGTCATGCTGAGTAGCTCGGGATACCAGTACCTTCGAGCCCAGTCCGGAGCCACAAGGATAACTTGGGCCCGGTCGCGCCTGATCTTCTTCAGCACTCTGGGCAGAAGTGGTATAGGCGGAAAGGCGTACAACAGACCGCAACTCCACTCGCGCCGAAAGGCGTCGCCGAGCGAGTGCCGTCTTGGAAACTCCAACGCGCAGAACTGATGACATTGCGCGTTCTCTTCTGTGGCGAATAGATCTAACCAAGGCTCTCCCCATTGCTGAAAGAGGCCTCTCGCCACGTCCGAGTTCAGACGCCATTCGTGATCCACCGAGCACCGACGGCTGAGTTCGTCCGCCCTGGCGTTCAGAGAACCTGCCAGGTGTTGAACCGTCAGAGTCACGCCCTGACGTTCCAGCCATTGCCAGAGACGCAGAGCCTCCTGGCAAAGGGTCCACGACCCCACACCGCCCTGTTTGTTGCAGTACCACATGGCGGTGGTGTTGTCCGTGAACACCTGCACTACACTCCCGTTGACAAAGGGGAGGAATGCCTTCAGTGCTAGGCGAATCGCCCGCAGCTCCAACATGTTGATATGGAGCCGGGACTCCGCCGGAGACCAGATGCCTCTGATCTCCGCCTCTCCCAAGTGGCCACCCCAGCCCTGGAGGGACGCGTCCGTCACAACCACGTGCTCCGGTTGGGGAAGGGAGAGGGATCTGCCTCTGACCCAATCGCGGTCCGTAAGCCACCACTGCAACTGTCTCGCAGTGCCCTCCGAGATCAGGACATGGTCGGATAGGTTGCCCTGATGCTGGGCCCACTGAAACTTCAGGTCCCACTGCAGAGCCCGCATCCGCCACCTGGCGTGATGCACCAGTAGGATGCAGGAGGCCATCAGCCCCAGAAGCCGCAGCGTCAACCTGACCGAAACCCGGGATAACGGCTGAAAGATGGGAATCAGAGCCTGAATATCCCGGACCCGCCGTTCCGGGGGATAAACCCGAAACTGCGCCGAGTCGAGAACCGCTCCGATGAAAAGGAGCTTTTGAGAGGGACACAGGTGTGATTTCGGCACATTGATGGAAAACCCCAGCTCGTGCAGGAGGTCTGCCGTCGTCTGAAGGTGGTGGACGACTGTCTGGGGCGAGCCCGCCTTCAACAACCAGTCGTCGAGGTAGGGGAAGACTGAAACCCCTAACCGGCGCAGATGAGCTGCGACCACCGCCATCACTTTCGTGAACACCCGTGGGGCGCTGGTAAGGCCGAATGGGAGCACGATAAACTGAAAGTGCTCGTGGCCTACCGTGAACCGCAGGTAACGCCGGTGGGCCGGCAGGACGGGGATGTGAAAATACGCATCCTGCAAGTCCAACGCTACCATCCAGTCTTGTGGGTCCAGAGCAGCCAAGACCTGAGCCAAAGTCAACATCTTAAACTTCTCCTTCCGGAGGAAGCCGTTGACGTTCCGCAGGTCCAAGATAGGACGCAGGCCTCCCTTGTCCTTCTTGGGTACCAGAAAGTAGTGGGAGTAGCAACCACACCCTACTTCTGGCCCAGGAACGCGCTCGATGGCCCCCTTGGCCAAGAGGGCCGTAACTTCCTCCTGCAGAAGTGTCAAGTGGTCCCCCGACACACGGTGGTTCTGCGGTGGCATGGCTGGAGGAGTGGACTCGAAGGGGAGGGCATAGCCCCTTCGAACGAGCTGCAGCACCCACCTGTCCGATGTTATCGCGCGCCAGCGGGAGTGGTGATGGCGAACCCTGCCACCCACTGGCGTCACGTGAGCCCGAAAGCTCGGACTAGGAAGGCTTGGATGCAGCAGCGGAGGGAGGCGTGGACTGACCACGCCGCTGGCCTCTACCGCCACCACGGCGGAAACCACGGCCGCCACCGCGCTGGGGAGCGTTCTGCGGCGCGTGGCTGGCAGCACGTGTGGGACCGCCCCTCCCTTGGCCACGAAAGGGGCGAAACGAACCCGTCTGCTGGCGCTGGGTCGAAAGACCCAAGGACTTGGCCGTAACCCTGGAGTCCTTGAAGCGCTCCAGCGCGTGGTCCGCTTTGTCACCAAACAGGCGACTGCCATCAAATGGCATGTCCATGAGTGTATTTTGGACGTCTGGCGAAAAGTTGGCAGACCTCAGCCAAGCATGGCGACGAATCGCCACCGTCGTGGACATGGCCCGTCCCAGGGAGTCGGTCGTGTCCAGACCACAACGGATCGAGTACCGCGCCGCATCCCGGCCTTCAACCAAGGCCCGGGTGAGCTTGTCCCGCACTTCCTGGGGGCATTGCGGCAAACACTCTTCGACCGTATCCCACAGGGAGTGGGTGTAGCGGCCCAAGAGGCACGCGGTATTACAAGACCGCAGTCCAGCGCTCAAAGAGGAAAAGACCTTTTTACCAAACTGATCATACCGCTTTGATTCCCGATCGGGCGGAGCCGACGGAAATGCGGACTGCGAAGTGGAGGCCTGGATCACCAGACTCTCCGGGGAGGGATGGGTGGATAAAAAGGCAGGGTCGTCCGAGCATGGACGGTGACGCCTTGCCACATTCCGGTCAACCGGTGCACCGGAAGCGGGCCTGGACCAGGTGCCCAAAAGGACATCCGTCAGGGCCTCATTAAACGGCAGCAGAGGCTCCTGGGGGCATGACTGCGGTTTAAATACTTCGGTCAGAATGTTCGGTTTGACCTTCGCGACGGGGAGCTCAAGGTGTAAGGCCTTGGCAGCCCTCATCAGGACCACTGAATAGGCAGCACCTGCCTCAGACGCCACAGGGGACGGGGAGACAAACCCAGGGTTGGGCGACTCGTCCAGGCCACTGGCATCACCCAGATCACCTACCCAGTCCACATCATACTGGCAGGCACGGGATAAAGGGTCCTCAGACCCCTCCCAACCCTCTCCATACTCATCCTCATCATACCCATATTCTGGGTCGACGATATAGACATCGGGGTCAACGGGCCCCATCGGCGTCGAATCCGGCGTCGGCCGACGCCGGTCCGACTCCGTGTCCGGAGTCGGGGAGGGAATGGGGGTGGCGCCGCGCGGCGTCGGTGCCGGGGACCCGACGCCGGCCGGAGCCGACGGCGGAGTCGCTGCACCACGCGGAGGCGGTACCACGGGTTGGCCCAAAGGAACCGACGCCGGAGAGGCCGGGAGACCAGCCGGCGACGAACCTGAGGGACCCAGCGGCGCCGGGACCGGAGCCACCGGCGGCGTCGGGGCAGAAGCACCCGAACCGCTCGGGCCCCCAGACGGGACCGGCGGCCCCGCAGGCGCCGTAGGCCCCGGCGGCCCCGCAGGCGCCGTAGGCCCCGCCGGAGGAGACCTCGCCCTCATAGCAATGAGGAAGGCCTCGATCTCCTCACGCGACGCGCCTTCCCCAGGGACCGACGGGTATGGGGTAGACGGCGTCGGTGACCCACGCGGGCCCGCGGGGGTGGGGCCACCCGAGCCCCCGGCCGCATCACGCGGGCGTCGGGGGGAGTCGGGGGTGCGATGGCGACGCCCCGACTTCTTGTGCTTACCTGACGAACCGGAGGAATGGTGGCGACTCCCGGAGCGCCCATGGCGGCTCCGCGATCGTTCCCTCGACCGCTCCCTCGACCTCCGACCGGACCGGGACCGCTCTCGACGCGGGGCCGACACTCGGAGCTCGAGAAGCTTGCGGGACCGCTCCCGCCTAGCTTTTCCAGTCAAGGCCCGACAGTCGACGCAGGACTCCACGTCGTGGTCCGCGCCCAGACACCGGAGGCAGAGTCGATGGTGGTCGGTGACCGACATCATGCGGTCGCACTCGTCGCAGCTCTTAAACCCAGGCATCCTACCGGCACCGTAGAAAGATTACGTTTTACAAACACTTGGTCAAAAGACCGGAGTACTGCTCTTCGGATCTGCGCTAACTGGCGCGGAAAAAAGAAGAACTGACGTCAGCGCGCGGAGGCGGCGTCTATATACTCCAGCGACGTCATCACGGCGCACGACGCCGACGACGCGGAGCCGCAGGGGACGCCTGCAGACGACGCCTACCGACGCGCAGGGGTACTGCTACGCAAAAGTTTCCGGATCCAGACTGACGCCTGGGGATATTCTAAGGTAAGGAATCTAATACTAACCTGTTTCTTTCAGATAGTGCTGTAGCACTTGTTTCTTTAATTCCACATTTAAAAGAAATATAAAATCAATTTACATTAACATAAAAAACTTTTTTTACTCTTCACTACATTTTACCATTTGAAGACTCTGCAGTTGGGCCAGAGTTCTCCACATGGTAAAGTACAATTAAAAGTTCTGTATACTTTGCCGTACTCGAGCCCAGTGGCAAAACTTCACATGGTATAACATAGGGAGCAGCAAAACGAACAAAAAAGTTACTAAACTTGGAAAAAGATTGTAAAAATATTTTTGTTAAATATTAATGTAATGTAATATATTTATTTTAAATGTATAACTTAAGAAAAATGCTACAGCGCTAGTAACTCAATTTTGCATTACAAATTATTTGAAAGATATTAAATTACTTTAAAATACATTTTGTAGGTTACATTAAAAAAAATCCTAACTAAAGATTGTTTTTTATTATATATGAATAATTATTAGAAGTGATGTATAGAATACAATTAATTTAAATATACTTAGTAAATTGCAGTGTTACATTAATTTTAAAATACAAAAGTTTATTCAAATAATTAAATCAAAAGCACTATTTTTATGTTTTCTTTTAACATTAATATATATATATATATATATATATATATATTTATTTTAACCATATTTCCTACTGGTTTTTCTTTTGAGTACCTGCATCTATTTTTAGGTTGAGCAATCGAGACCTCTTGTATATACCTTAGTATATACTTATATGTGTATGTACTTTGTGGGCTCTGGAGATAAGCCCCAGGACTTGCCTACTTCCGCTTAGGGACTATTTGTTCTGTTCAAATGCCTCTATTTAACTGTCTTGATAGAAAACGACCAGAACTGCTGCAATAGTGCCTTGACAATCACAATATGGCAAATTCCAATAGGAGCACTGGAAGACACTGCCCCAATGCCCTGGGTGTTCTCGCTTTACACTGCAGGATCCATTACTCCATGCTTCTCCACTCAGGAACAGATACTCCATGCTGCTTTGCTACACCAACTCTACATGAAGGTTCGATGCCTCGGTCACCAGACCCATCTTGGAAGCTGCTTAGGACTCTGCAGGGTCAGCTCAACTACTCTAAGACAGGCAATTTGTCTGTGGCTTCCTCAATGCTCTAGAATGGTGTGTCTCACTTTCTATACTGCACAGTTAGCAATGCCATGGCCCTATTTAACGGACAGCTGGAACTCTGGCAGGAAAGGTGTCGGTAGATACCTACATGATACAGGAGTCAGGAAGCAGATGCGACTCTCGCACACCACTTTATGCAACCACAATCTCTCGGGCAGCAGCCGGTAGAGGAAGCTTGTGCAGCAGGTAGCAGCAGCAGTGTGGCCCATCCAGGGTCAAATGGATTGCAGACTGATGGGCTCGATGATCCCTGGCTCGAAACAAAGCTGGCTTCCATCATTGGCAGTGCTCACAACACACAAGAGTATGTGTAGCCTTTCCAACTCCAGAATGATGATTAGTACTCAGTGAGAAGAATCACCCTCTGAAAATTGTTGTTTGAGAAGAGGGAGAATTGAGAAAATGCCTCATGCTGGGACATCACTTGCAACCTTCTATGATCCAACATCTTGCTTGTGTTACCACATTAAAGGCAGATCTACTAGCTTGAATATTACTGCGTGAAGGTAATTAATGTAAATTTATATCAAACATCTACAGTGATGCACCAGGTAGTATGGATGAAGACAACAATACCTCGTCTCTCAACCAACTCCCAGCCTCACACAACAAGCGATTCTATGACTAGTTCTGGCACATTATTATCTTCAAGGTAATGAAATCTCCTTTTATGAGGAATGCGGATGGCTAGACAGCTAGTCTTCACTATAAGACGTCAACAACTTTCTATGCTTCTTGTGCTCTAATCAAGCCGAAGCATTCAAATTGGAATCCAAACCCCTGAGAAGAGAAAACAGATCTTCTCCTACTGGTCTTATATGCACTTTGGGGCAGGCTTGTTCTTTGAGTTATTAACTCTTGCATTCCAAAGTGTCGTATCTACAGGTGATCACAAGACTTGCATCACATTTCTGGCAGTCACGACAGACACCAAAGAACCGCAAACAGAGTGGGCTAGTGACATGAGTGTTTGTTTTAGACATTGTTTTCTTGCAACTCTCAAACCCTGAAGACTACTCCTGATGAGTAAGCTTTAACATAAATGCAAGAAAACTAGACAAAAGCCGATTAAATTTGACCCTTTACTGACAAATGGACACAGATCAAAGTGTTAAAGTTCAGAGTGGACGAGAGAACTGAAAGGCTGCCATTTATATGATCAGTGTTGCGTGACACGTGACAGCTAGAACACCTCTTGACAGCTAAAGGATCTGCAAATGGAATAAGAGCCATTAGAAAGAAAATATACAAAATCATCGTAAAGGGATGAATTAAAGAAGCAGCATGTATATGTATTGAAAAAGAATTGGACTGAAATTAAACTACATTTAAAATGAGAACACATTTCAAACAGATGACTGAAAAAAATGCTCTTAATCTACATTTACAATAAAAATTCAATGGACCCGAAACCAAGTAACCATAAATAAGCAGATCAATTTAAAACACAAAAGTCACGATTAAGATGTAAAGCATTACACAAAATGACACCAAATACTCAAAGCCTGATTCACAGTGATTAGTGCAGGGAAATCAGAGGCACATGTGTGTAGATGGACACAAGAAATTTAAGAAAATTAGCTTCGTATAGACGTAAAGAGTGAAACGTATCACATTCAGTGGCGGCTGGCATGTAAGGTGGGTGGTAAGGCCCAAAAAAAAGTAAAACGTAAGTAAAAAAAAAAAACACAATAATTCCACTTACCTTCCTGGCGCGATGTTCTCTCCACTCTGGCCTTCTCCAGGCAGGCAGGCTTCAGCGGGACCTAAGAAAAGGCAGTAAACAATACGGGCGCTGCTCTCATGTAGTATGAAAGAAGCACCAGGATTGGAGGGAGCGGCCTCCTTCGGTGCTCCTGAGGACACTGGAGCCCTATGCGGTCTATAACTCAGCTGTCTAAAACAGCCGAGTTAGAGAGGTTTAAAATACGCATGTCTGGCTGGCCATAGCAAGACAGCCAGCCAAAAAGACATGCAACACTTTAAAGTGCCCTATCTATGACTGCTTTCTGCTGCTGCCTGACTGGAATCAGCAGAAATCAGAAAGCCCCACACCTCGTCCTGACTCTCGGCTCTGGACAGGTTTCAAAAAATAAAATGGTAATAAATTAACTTTATTACCATTTTATTTTTCCGTCGCTGGGGACAATTTTGTAGTGGGGCCACGCTCCTCTGCCTTACCGGAAGAGCCACCCCTGATCACACTGCTAGAGTTATTTATTCTACAGTTGCTAGATATTACGAATATCATAAAAGATGAGCACCTGCATTACCAGCAGGGCAAGATTCCACAGAAAATGACTGCTAAAAATCATTTTAGTAGTACATTAATTTACAATCTGCTGAAGTGATGCACTTACAGATTTGTTGCCGTATTTTGCAAGAGACTGCGGGCAGTAACACATTTTCAATCAACTGACATTTTAAGACATATTTTATTACATTTCAAGTTATCACTAGACAGACCGACAGAGCAGTAAATGAACGATTTTAGAAACAAAACCTTGGATCCAAACCATCAGAAATGCAACCAAATATACGATTCTGCATGTGATGCATTTATGAAATGCAGTAAGGTTTGTTCAGGGCAGACCATACATAAACCATTATCTTTATACGGCATAGTCAAAAAATGAAACTATATTAAGTAGACCACTAACAAAATGGCAGGCTACCAACAAGCTATTAAAAATGGCAGATATTTGTTTGTAAAAGTATGTCATTGAAGAAAATCGATGAAAAGGACCATATTCAAATCACCGTGGCATTTGTACTGCCATTTCTACAAGGCTTCAGTAGGACTGTTCTGTAAAGTGTGTTCACAATAGGTTTCTATAAATAAAATATACAATACAATTCCTTTTGAATCTCCTGCCCAATAAAAGTTTACAATATGAGATTAGAATCGGTTTGTTCAGTGACATGAAATCCTTCCGAAATACGTTATTTGTATATGTGGCGCTAAAATAAGTTCTTACAGAACAAGAAAATAACCCCCAAAAAGTTCTTTTATTTTTCAAGCTGTAATGTGGATATGTGGAAAGATCTGACGAGCGGTTGTGACTTCAGGACTGGGAAGGTAAATTTAAAGAAAAGGTGAGGGTAAAGAAAAAAAAATATTGAAAGATCGACAGATGCCACGTTTATTAAAATAGGCGTAGCAAACATCTTTTTGTTTACGGCGTCAGACTACAGAACTCTCTTCTGAAATAACTGAGCCACTCATTTTCAAGTGAGCTCTCAAAAAAGTCTTCCAATTACAGCACTCAATTGATTAATGCTGCCATATCGCTTGTATTCGTTACACTAGTTTGACTTTTACAAGGGCAGGAGATTCTCGTGAAACATAGGTACAGTATTAAGTGGTGGATAAAAGGAACATTTGGAAAAAAAATCCACAGAACATTAAAAAATATTCTTAAAAAAATTATATAAGCATAGGTTTATTTTGTCTGCTCAAATTTCTTGAAGACTTTCAGCAGATAAAAAAACAATGTACTGTCATCTCTGCGGTAGCAAGACAGAGAAACAAAGAAACAAATACAGGAACCTCGTATAGACACATGGTAGGAAAATTCGAAATGCATGTTAAGATTCTCCTCCCAGGCTAAGTGAGCTGATGAAGGTACAATTCCAGAAAAAGACGCTCAGGCAAAATGTGCTTTGCGCATCAGGCAACTGTTTATGGTTCTTTTAATACGTATTATTAAATACATTGCAGAAATAACATTGATAAACTAGTCAGAATGTGCTTTACCAAAGCAAAATTGGCTTATTGTAGTATTTCACAAATGTCCAGGCAATTAGAATGAAAACTACAACAGTAGGGGTTCGATAATAAAAAACGTTTTCCTCTCCAAATCGAAGCTGTAACATCAATTGTAATAGCCCCCTTGGAATCGAGGGGTCATGTTTTTAGGGGCAACGTTTTCCTGTGTTGTAATGAGATCTATAATTGCCGAAAGAACGGCACAGTCTCTTGATTTAGTATGGTCCCAGTCAACAGGTTGTGGTTTTTCAATCTTTTCTTGAAGAAGCACATCAAGTTCTTTTCTTAAATCCTGAAATAAAACATGAAAGAAATGTATTTTAGGGTGGATGAAACCATATGAAAAACAGCAAGTTTGGTGATAAGAAAGTAACCTGGAGACCGATACATAAACTAAAACAAAAAGAATCAGAAACTAAAAAAACAGAATTATCATAAAACGGATCTAACTTTCATTTCCAGGCATATACAATGTATTGCTCAAACACGTTACCATCAGTAAAGTTCTTTCTGGCAGAGATGTATCTAACTACAGAATACTTACCTTCTGAATATTACCAGGAGTCAGACTGGATCTGGAAACTTTTCAGCAGTAGTTATGCTTGCAACCGGATGGCACTATGCGGCTCCACACTGATGCCATTCCACTCCAGAACGGACTTGTGGAGCCAATAAAGGAGCCACTCACATCTGCACAAGTCGATTGCTTCTGAGGCTGTTCACAGCCCAACAGCAAATTGAATTGACCAATGAGCAGATTCCTCGACTTGGCATCTTATTAATGGATAGAGCCCAATTCACAGAAGTATCGGTGGGAAATCTGCAGTTACATAGAGTCTCTTCCAAAAAGAGTGTTACTGAAAATGGCACTGAAGGTAAGCAACTTGTTCTTCTGATATAGACTTCGAACTCTAGATTCCTCACCTTTTGAATAGATACCAACGCAGTATCTATTTGGAGTAGCGTCTGCAAATGGACTAAAAAAAAAAAGCCTGTAGGACTCAAAGGCCAAAATGCCCATCTTAGACGACCTGGCTGTCCAGACATCAGTACTTTGTGAACGTATGGAGTGACGTCCATTTAGCTGCCTAGCAGATGTCCAGGACAGGAACTTCGATGCTAATGCAGGGGTAGAAGGGTTATCCCTGTTGGAATGAACTTGCAGTCCTCCTGGAGGAGGCTCTTTGGCCAATGCGTAGCAGATCTTAATGCAGAGAACAAAGTAGAGGGAGATGGTACTTTTCTACAAGGCCTTGCCTTTTTTCGCTCTAGTGAAACCCATAAAGAGTGGATTGTTCACCTGTTGCTCTCTAAGACGTTCAATGTAAAAGCTCAGTTCTCTTCTGGGGTCCAAGCGATGGAATCTCTCCTCCTCCTCAGAGGGGTGAGACGGAGCTCAGAGTGCCAGTGTAAGGTGATATTTTGACCAAGGACGAACAGCATTACAACTTTCAGCAAGAAGGATGCTTGCATCCGCAGAACTGGTTTGTCTGGGAAAAAGTGGTGTGTGGTGGGCTGACGCCGAGGTTAAAGCTCACTCACTCTTTGCACCGATGTTATAGCAACGAGAAACCCAGTCTTGAGAGGGAGCAGCCACAAAGGACAGCTGTGAAGCAACCCAAATGCGAGTGCGCATCAAACAAGTTAGGGTCTCACTGTGGCCCGGCAAAGGGCGAGGGAGAAAACAAATGTTTTAGGACTTTCACAAACACATCACAACAGGCGACTTAAAAAACAAGAGCTGGTTTGGTAATTGTAAAAAGGCCGCAAGAGCTGACAGGTACCCTTTAACTGTGCCCAGGGCAAAGCCATGCCTGGCAAGGGCTAAAATAAACAAAAAGCCAGATATTCTAGCTTTAAGGGTGGCATGTTGCACCAAACCACAAACATGTCCCAACGACCGGTGTATACTCTTTGTTGAGGGACGCCTGGCTGACAAGATGACATCAACCACCTCTGGAGGAAGGTCGAAAGTGTTCAGCTGGTGCAGCTCAATCTCCAAGCATGAAGGTTGGGAATGTGAACCGACATATGCAGAACCCTGCTCCGTTGCTGCGACAGAAGATCCTCCCAGACGGACAGCCTGATCGGAGGACAGATACGCATGCCCAGGAGTTTTGAACACCATACTCTTGGTGCCCAATTGGGCCACGATAATGGCTTGGGTCCAGTCGGTCGTGATGTTCTTCAGAACTCAGGGCAGAAGAGGTATCGGAGGGAAGGCATACAGGAGTCTTCAATTGCACTCTTGGTGGAATGAGACTTCTAGCGTGAGACGCCATGGAAACTCGAACATGCAGACATGCTTATGTTGTGAGTTCTCAACAGTGGTAAATATTAAGAGCTAAGGTTCTCCCCATTTGTGGAAGCAACCTTGTACCACTTCTGGGTGCAAATTCCATTCATGATTCACAAAAAGTCGACGGCTGAGCTTGTCCACGCTGTCATTCAAAGATCTTGTCAGGTGATTTACCACCAAGAAAATTCCCTGATGGTCCAACCATTTTCAAAGGTGCAGGGCCTCCTGGCACAGGGTCCATGATCCCCCCTGACCCCCCCCCCCCCACCTTGCGCTGCTTGTTGCAATACCATGTGGCGGTGGCGTTGTCCATTGATGGATGGATGGTGTTCAACGCCAAACGTATGGCCCTCAGCTCCAGGAGGTTGACATGGTACTTGAACTTCAGCAGAAATGAAATATCTATGATCTTCACCACTCCTAGGTGGCTGCCCCATCCAAGTTGTGACGCATCGGTCAACCCTTTCAGCTCTGGGTGGAGTAGGGAACAGGGGTCTGCCGCTGACCCAATAGCAGTCCTGCGGTCACCACTGCAGACCTTTTGTGGTCTCCTCTGAAATCTGGACCAGATAAGAAAGATCCCACTGGTGGTGTGCCTACAG
Source organism: Lissotriton helveticus (assembly GCF_964261635.1). NCBI lineage: Eukaryota > Metazoa > Chordata > Amphibia > Caudata > Salamandridae > Lissotriton > Lissotriton helveticus. Next base: position 229,972,883 of record NC_136072.1, on the reverse strand, counting down.
GGACTTCAGATCCCACTGAAGGGCCCACATATGCCATATGATGTGTTTGACCAGCAGAATGCTGGAGGCCATCAGTCCGAGCAGCCTCAGAGTTACCTCACTGAGATCCAGGACAGTGGCTCAAACATCTGAATCATAGCCTGAATGTCCTGGACTCTCCGCTCTGAAGGACAGCCACAAAACTTCATTGTATCCAGAATGGCTGCAATGAAATGGAGCGCCAGCAAAGGAGTCAGGTGTGACTTTTGCACATGTTAATAGTGAACCCCAACATTGTTATGAAGTTCACTGTAGCATGGAGGTGAGTGACAACTGCATGGGGCAAGACTGCCTTCAACAGCCAGTCAAGGAGGTAGGGAGGGACTGGAACATCTGAAGATGTGCTGCAACCACCATCATTACTTTCGTGAACACCCAAGGGGCACTGGTAAGGCCAAAAGGGAGCAGAGAAAACTAAAAATGCAAGTGGTCTAGTGTGAATCACAGGCAACGCCTGTAGATCAGCAGTAAGGGAATGTGGAAATAAGCTACCAGCATGTCTGGGTCTACCAACCAGTCTCCAGGGTGCGATGGCTGTCAAGACCTGGGCATCTTGAATTTATCCTTATGGGATGGGGACTCCGTCTTTTTTCAGCACCAGGAAGTAGCAGGAATAACAGCGATGATATACTTTTGGTGCTAGGACCCTCTGCAGCTCCTTTGGCCAAAAGAGTCAACTGTAAGAGAGAGATGGTACTCTGTCAGCGGTTCTGAGGATGGTGGAAGGTGCTTCATGGGTTCGAGGATAATGTAAAGGCATTACACAGCTGAACAATTTCCAGCACCCTCTTGTTCTAGCTATCGCCTGCCAACCTGGCAGAAAATGTCTGATCCTGCCTCTGACAAGGTGGCTGTGTGCCATCAAGGTCATGTTAAATATCATTCAGAGAGGTGGCAGAAGACTAGGCAGCATGCTGGTCCTGTTGCACTCTCATTTGTGGGTACAAGAGCTAAAAAAGGCTGGGGCGATTGTTGCACTTGCTGGGGCTGTTTTTGGAAGCCTCTACAGTAGCCACACACTGGACAAAACTGGTGATGTGGCTGGCACTGAGGAGCAGAAAGGCCCAGGAAGCGTGCTGAGGCCCTGCTAACTTAGAAGCGCTCCAGGGCAGAGTCCGCTTTATCCTCCCAAAACTTGAGAAGCATCGAACTGCATGTTCATATAACTGGACTGGATGTATCCTGAAAAGCAAGTGAACCACATACCAGGGAGCCAGCGGTATCACATCTGCAGCAAGTGGTAAACTTGGCTGCATCACGACCATCTTGCATGGCCTGAGAAAGTATGCCCCAGCCTTTTTCCAGGACCATGAGCAATATTCTGGCCATGGAGTCCCACAAGACATCAGAGCAGCGGCCTAAGAGGCAGGTGGCAATCAAGGAACAAAGGACCAAATTAGTCTAGGAAAACACGTGCTTCCAAAAATCCTCCCTTCTTTTCGATTCCCCATAAGGAGGAGTAGTGGGAAATGAGTTTGGGTTTACTCTGCTAGCCAAAGCCTGCACTACAAGGCTCCCCGGTGAGCGGTTATTGGGAAGAAAAGCTCCATTGGCTGGAGCAGGGCGATGGTGTCTGCAGATACATAGGTGGGCCTGAGCAGGGTTTGGCCCGGTGCCTAGGAGTGTATCAGTGACAGCCTAACTGAATCAGAGAAGTGACTCGGAACTAAACTGATCAGGTTGAAACTTCAGTCAGAACAGTGGTTTTAACCTCCTGAGTGGGGAATAGGCGGTCAAGAACATTCATTGACCTTTGCAGGACCCGGGAGTAGAAACTAATGCAGTGGCTGGGGAGGTATCCAGATCGCTGGCATTTTGGATGACTTCGCACCAGTTGTCCTGCTGGTAAGTTTGGGTAATCTCATCTCCAGCATCACAGACCCATTAATGGAGTATGTGACAAATAACTCATCAATGACATGAGCCCTTCTGGAAGGCAGAGGCACTTTCTCGGAATCAGATCGATGGTTAAGAGGTGTTTGGCTCGGTGTCCCACAGCACTATGGGTAGGCCATTGTTCTCAGTCATCCCTAGTGCTAGCATTGGTGGATCACATTCTGGCGAGGGTTGTGGTGCAGAGAAGTGAACTGGCACTGAAGTTGGTCCAGAGCCTTGCGCGGATCCAGAGGGCTCAAATGGTGCACAGGGTGGACCCGCCAGTGATAGCTCAGCTGGGAGGTCTCTGGGCTCCTTGGGGTATGTAGGACCACCAGAGGGAGCCAATAACGTAGCAAAAAGCCACAGCATGGTCACAACGAATTCCTCGATTTGCTGCAGCATCGCAGAGGGTCCCAGAAACTCTAGCTGCAGCGGGTCAAAGGTAGAAATTGACTCCTAAAAATAGTGACGTCAGGAGCCCGACCTGGAGGCATGATGGCCTCCTCGTGCCCTCTTAAATCAAGAGTGGTGGGACAGGTCCAGCTCCCGCTTGGACACCTTGCTGTTCTTTTTGGATTTGCTCAAGAACTTAGATTGTGAAGTTTACCTGTTGCAGGAGTGACTTCAGGAGCAGGATCTACCTTTAGACCTCAACCAGTCACATCATGGAATCTTGCTATGCCACAAAGAAACTTTGTTTCCCAATTTAGGATGGCCTTGGGGTGCATCAAGGCACGATCTCTATGTCGCCTTGGAATAGTGGTTCGGCCCCAAGCACCACTGGCAAACCACATGTGGGTCAGTCACAGACATTTGTTTGAGACATTCCTGAGAGGGTTTTAGCACTGTAGATTTGGAATGTGAATGTTTTCACTGGCACACTAGAATTTTAAAAACTTTTTTTACAATCGCCTGTTTACGAGGAAAGAAAGGAACTAAGCGTGTATGGGTGACACCTATATATGCCCTCATTCGTCACATTTGGTGTGGAACGACTGTCGCAGAGCAAACAGTGCCGGTAAGCAGGGGTACTGTTAAATATTTGGCCATTCAGTCTGATGATGTGGGGAAGGGGAGGTATTCAAAAGGTGAGGAATCTGCAGTTAGAAGTCTCTATCAGAAATTCTTCATGTGGATCAGGTACAGCACGGCTCCTATGAAGGTTAGCTCTTTGTGCGAGTGAGGCGGGATTTCGGATGCCATTTAAAAATCCTGAGTTGTGGAGAAGAGTCATCGTCTATGATAGTGTTCTTCAACCAGTGCCTTGGACTCCACTTTCAACAGCCAGTCATCCAAGTATGGGAATGCATGGTCTCCTGACCCTTGTTGTAAATCAGCCACTAGTGCATCCACTTTCTATAGATGTATTGTTTGGCTATCAGTTCAAATGGCAAAACCGTGAACCAATAAATCTGAGTCTTCACTGTGAAATGCTGGTAAAGCCTGTGGGTGGAGAGAAGCAGTAGAGGGAAACGGGCATTTTGGAGGTTCAGGTACACCAACCAATCCCCCACTTTGAGAATAGCAGAACTTCACCAGGAACCACATCTTGAACTTGTCCTGCCAAATGTACAGGTATACAACAGTCGAAGGTCGAAAACAAAGAAAATACATCTGCGGGTGTGCTTGAAGTGTCTGAGCAAGTTTCCACTGCCTTGAGGGTTGTGTCCTGAAGTAGAATCGAAATGTCACTTATTGTTAGTGGCACTGCCCTACTGAAGAGGCAAGGTGAAGCACGCAAGCTGATTCTGCTTTTGATGTTTTCTAGAGAGGAGTTGGCTTCTTGAATAGCTGCAATCAGTTAAGAACTTGGGATGTTCTATGAGACTGTACGGTAACTCTGGGATCTCCAGTCAATAAGAAAAAGTTACCTACCTCCAGTAACAATTTTTCTGGTGGCTACTCCATCTACCTGTAGCTTTCTCACCCTTCTGGTAAAATTCAAAGCTCAATGTCATTTTCCGTCCATTTATTCTAAGCCTTCCAGGCAAGCAGATGGAGAAACATCAATAAAATTAAGTGCAGTGCCAAACTTAAATTGGAACCTTACTAAGCGTTCATATATCAATAATATGGGGAGGTGGGTGGGATTGTGAGGAATCTGCAGGTAGAGTATTCAGAAGAAGGAAAATGCTACTTACCAGTATGCATCTGTTCTTGGCATGAAGAGCTGCAGAGTTACACACTGTGCATAGATGGCCACCTAGTGTTGCGCCAGCTATAAAAGCTTTCATGGAAGGACTCAAAAGGATAATTCCTCCCAGAACGCCACCTGCATCAGTGTGGAACTTATTGTTCTCACAAGATTAATGGGACCTCCCTTTGAACCATTAAATAAATGTGAATTGCAATTCCTAACCTGGAAAGTAGCTTTCCTAGTAGCTATTACTTCTCTCAGAAGGGTTAGTGAACTACAAGCATTTACCATTCAAGAACCCTTTCTGCAAATGCATCATAACAAAGTGGTTCTTCGTACTAATCCTAAATCCCTTCCTAAAGTCATTTCGCCATTCCATCTAAATCAATCAGTTGAGCTGCCCGTATTCTTCTCGCAGCCTCAAACAGACACAGAAAGAGCTCTACGCACCTTAGATGTCAAAAAAGCATTACTGTACTATATCGAAAGGACACAAACTTTTGTAAAACAAAACTTTTTGTGTCTTTTTCACCGCCACATAAAGGCAACCCCATATCAAAATCAGGGATCGCAAGATGGATTGTTATATGCATGCAAATATGCTACCACAAAGCCAAACGTACATTAACAATTCCTCCAAAAGCCCATTCTACAAGGAAAATAGGGGCTTCAATGGCATTCTTAGGAAACATTCCCCTAGAGGATATATGCAAGGCAGCTACATGGCTTACACCGCACACATTCACAAAGCATTACTGTGTAGATGTGCAAACTAAACAACAAGCCACTGTGGGCCAGGCTGTACTAAAAACACTGTTTCAAAGAACTGCAACAGATACTGGTGGTCGCCGCTAGGTGTGGGTACTGCTATACAATCTATGCACAGTGGGTAATCTGCAGCTCATATGCCTCGAACGGAAAATGCTACTTAACAGTATGCATCTGTCCTTGGCATGTAGAGCTGCGGAGTTACACACGCCCACCCGCTTCCCCGGCTACCTTTATCTGTTCCAGTATTATCTTAATTAGATACAAATCACATGGACATCACTACCTCTTGTACAGCTCCATCACTTCCCTAATGACGAAAAACAATCTGGGGATGGAGCCGATGCCCATGCGCAGTATCATCCAAAGGAGGAGTCACCTATCCCGTGAATTCCAAAGACTTTACTACAACAAAACAAACTGCAAACATCCGGGCCCAAAACTCGGTGGCCATCTATGCACAGTGGGTAATCTGCAGCTCATATGCCTTGAACAGATAGTTACCGAAGTTCAGTTAGTTACTTTTATCTCATGATGGATACCTCTACCTGCAGATTCTTCACCAGTTGAATGGATTCCAATGAAGTACATGCCCCGGAAGAGGGTTAATAAATGGTTAAATAAGGAAATCTTGTAGCACAGATTAGGGAAAGGGCTTGTCCCCATGCACCTTTGAGTCCAAGCAGTACTGCTTTACGAAAATGTTTAGGGGTGCCCATGTCGCTGCTTTGCAGATGTCTGCAACACAAACACCGATGCCCATGCGCAGTATCATCCAAAGGAGGAGTCACCTATCCCGTGACTTCCAAAGACTTTTCTGTAACAAAATAAACTGCAAACATCCGGGCCCAACACTAGGTGGCCATCTATGCACAGTGTGTAATCTGCAGCTCATATGACTCGAACAGATAGTTACCGAAGATCAGTGAGTTACTTTTATCTCATGATGGATACCTCTACCTGCAGATTCTTCACCAGTTGAATGGATTCCAATGAAGTACATGCCCCGGAAGAGGGTTAATAAATGGTTAAATAAGGAAATCTTGTAGCACAGATTAGGCAAAGGGTTTGTCCATATGCACCTTTGAGTCCAAGCAGTACTACTTTACGAAAATGTTTAGGGGTACCCATGTTGCTGCCTTGTAAATGCCTGCAACACAAACACCTCTTGTGAGTGCAGAAGACGACGATTTGGCAGTGGTGGAGTGAGCTTGGATTCCTCCAGGTGGTTCCTTTTTGGCAAGTGCATAGCAATTTTGATACAAAGGATAACCCAACAGTATAATCCAGTCGAATAATGTCAGCTTCGGTACAGCCTCCCGTTTCCTACTGCCACAGAAACAACTAAGAGCTGGTCATCCAAGCTCATACATCTCTTACTACTGAGGTAAAAACCTAGAGAACAGGCGAGGTAGCTGTTTCTCTTTCAGGAATGGACTGGAAGGGAGTAACAACTTTTAGAAGGAAAGCAGCCCTGGTTCGCAACACCAACTTGCCTGGGAAAAGGTTTAAACTGGGAGGGGGGTATCAGGGGCACGTATAGCCTGACTTACCTCACCTCAGTGATGGCCAACAAAAAGACAGTCTTTATGGTTAACAACTGAAACTGGCAAATATGAAGGGGCTCCAACAGAGAGCCCATACATTGTTTTAAAACATAGGGGGGTCAACACTTTAAGGAACTTCATCACAGCAGGGGACTTGAACAGGGAATTCTGGCCTGGAAGACATGTATGCCGACAAAGTGGCCAAATACTCATGAAAACTAGAGGACCTCGAAAGACGGGCTGGCAAAGGGTCCACATTGTTGTCTGCACATCATGAAACAGAACGGTTCAATCTCCAGTAGACAGAATTGTTTCCGGTGGAGTGGCTTGCTGAAAAGATGTCTCTATGTCTGCATCCAGGCACAAAGAGGGAGGCTTTTGAGATTGGGGTGCAGCACCATCCACTCCAACTGGGAGAGAAGGTCTGCGTTGGATGGCAACCAGAGTAGAGGACAAAGGGAGAAGAGCTAAAGGTCTGCATAACACACCTTTCTAAGCAAATCTAGGGCCGGTTTTGGTGAGTCTTGCTCAGAACTTGAGCGATCAAGGGTGTGGTCGGAAATGCATAATGGAGCTGAAAGTTCCAAACTGCGTCCCCAGAGGCACTCCTCAAGGGATCCTGGAGGGTGCACAACTGTTGGTACTGACATTTTCTCAGGAGGCAAACAAGTCCACCAGAAAAATGCCCTACTTGACGAAGATGTCCAGGACTACACAAGAGATTATGCCAGTTATGAAAGGCAAGGTAACGCAGGTTCAAGCTGTCCGCTCTGAAATCCCCACACCCAACCAGATGATTAGCCAAATCCTGTGACGGTGTGTCTAACACATCCTCAACACCTCCAGACACAGGAGTTGAGACACTGCTCCCCCTCATTTGTTCATATACCACATCGCAGTCATACTGACCATCATAATCTAGACAGACTGACCTTGGATGGATGGGAGGAAGGCTTTGAGTTTCAGCTGAATCGCCCACAGCTCTTCAGGTTGATATGAAGCACTTGCTCCTCTGGAGACCAGCGAACACTGAATCTCCAGATCCTCCGGATGAGCCCCCACCCTAGAGGGAAGGCATCAATCCCTACCCTTGCCATGGTTGGAGGGGGATTGAAGGGCATCTCTCTGTTAAGGTCCACCTTGTTCACCCACCACACCACACCTGCTGCAGTGTCCTGGGAGAACACAATGATGTCTGACAGATCTTTCCGTGTTGAAACCATTGCCTGCAGAGGTACCTCTGCTTAGCACTCATATGTCAATACTCATGCAGGACCATGAGGATACAGTAAGTCAGTAGATCTAATAGGCCCCAAACCTTCAGGAGCGATACTCTCATGCCTGCCATAAAGGATAAAGCCATATTCAGGATAAAATGGATCTTCTGGGGAGGAGGAAAGGCACAGAGAAGAGTAGCATCCAGAACTGACTCTAGGAACAGGAGACATTTGTAGTGTGAGATTTGGGTCGGTTTATTGAAAAACACAGGTCAAACAGCAGAATTGCAGTAGACTCAGATGGATCAACACCAACTTCAGCGACTCAGCCTTGAACAGCCAATCATCCAGGTAAGGGAAGATTGGTATACCCGACTAGCTGAGATAAGTCACAACCACCACTATCAGCTTGATAAAGACTTGAGAAGCCGATGTTAAACCAAACGGAAGTACCTCTAAATCGGTAATGGGTGGAATCCACTACAATAACCAGGTACTTCGAGTATGACTGCAGAAATGGGATGTGAAAGTATTCCTTCTGCTAGTTAACTGGCAGCATTCAGTCCTCTGCTTCCAATGACAACAGGGCCTAAACTAGTGTCAGAGTCTCGGAATTTTATTTTCAGATGAACATGATATTTACCTTTCAAAACATACACAAACCAAAAACAGCAGTAGTAGGCAGTCTTCGACTCCACGAGTGTTGATGCTATGGCTTCACCCTTCAGTGCTAAACCGCCCAATAAAGTAAAGAGAAAAAATGGAATAGGGAGCGCCACAAAAATAAATATAGGGGCACTGAGATAATATCAGTATTTGGAACAGAGTAAAATTAAAACATAACAAAAGTCCATCCAGCTGGATGAAGGAAATCTTTCTTTAGTTCATAAATACATGCAAAGATAGAGATGAGTCTTCAACGAAGATTATTCTTCACACATAGAACATCTAGCCGGGCCAATATGTTTCCTCTTTTAAGAATGACTTAATCAAGGCTGTGAAACAAATATATACAAATTGAAATTTAAAAACACAAAATATACATAAAAACCAACAACCACGTTTTCGGCTCCTTCTTTCTTATTGTACATATATTATTACGATGCATTTAGACACTCTACCCATCTTTACTAGACGCTGATCCATTACGTAAATCCAATTTGAAAACCAAAACATTACAAAAAGTATTAACTTAAACCTAAGGCCCAACATCCTCCATTGAAGAACACAAAGGTATCAAGTGACATCCTATTCATCCATTCATATTTCCTATTAACATTGTATTCCTCATAATAACAACACAGTACTTACAAAAACAATATGGATTAGTTACTTACCTGTAATCCTAGTTCTCTTCCAGGGGTATCCTCATCAAAGTCATAAGCATTAGAATATTCCCGCCCATGCGCGGGACCCCGGAAACAATATATTATATGTGCCCCACATATATATAGACATATATATATAAATATATATATATATAAAAATAAGCAATTGCAGCCAAATAAAACAATAGAGCTGGAATATGCAGTGAAGAATTTCCACAATACAGTGTATTTTGCATTAGAAACATGAGAAACAACACCAATGCTTGTTTAGAAACTGTTTTAATGCTTAGAAAACAGTAGAAATTCTCATAACACACTGTAAGCATATACAGCTCCCAGGCTGCATTGCAAAATCCCAGTCTAAAAAGACTGAAAAGCTAACCTGTAGCTGAATGTACTAAAACTGACGCTGTGCCTTTAAGGCACCTCAGCCCCTAGCTTCCCATCATGCCTCAGGGGTTACAGTTAGGTCAGTTGTTCTTTTCGGAGACTGAAAACCAAACCATGGTAATAACCGGTTAAAAACCATCTCCTATGTAATAAACAAAGTCCTTTGCCCGGGGAGGCGGGAGGGTTGCTTATGACTTTGATGAGGATACCCCTGGAAGAGAACTAGGATTACAGGTAAGTAACTAATCCTTCTCTTCCAGGGGATCCTCATCAATAGTCATAAGCATTAGAATAGAGTAGCGAGCCTCACCTCATCCCTGTGGGCAAAGGAATCAACAGATAACATTCATATCCGTAGGCCCAAAAATAGGCCTTATTCTACCCAAATAGGTTTCTCAAGGAGGCTTGCCCTACTTGAGAATCCGCTCTGGAATCAGACTCTAGGCAATAATGCCTTGTAAAGGTATGGACTGATTTCCATGTCGCAGCCTTGCATATTTCTGACATAGGAATGTCATGCAAAAAAGCTATTGTGGCTGCTTTCCCTCTAGTGGAATGAGCTTTGGGTGATTGTAACAAAGGTTTGCCAGCCAGCTGGTATGCTAGTTTGATACAAGAGACAATCCATCTGGAGATGGATCTTTTGGCTGCTGCAAACCCGGTCCTCATAGCACCATAATTGACAAAGAGTTGGTCTGTCTTTCTGGTGTCCTTAGTTTTTTCTAGGTAAAACTTTAGCACCCGTTTAAGATCTAACGAGTGCAACGACCTCTCAGCTGGGGTCGATGGGTTAGGAAAGAACGAAGGAAGGGTAATCGTTTGATTTATATGAAAATCCGATACCACCTTTGGAAGAAAAGATGGGTGAGCCCTCATTACTACTCTGTTGTGGTGAAACACAGTGTAAGGTTCCTTGGTGCAGAGTGCTTGTATCTCGCTAACCCTGCGCGCAGAGGTTATTGCCACCAAGAAGGCCGCCTTCCAAGTGAGATGCTGCAAGGAGGCCTTGTGTATAGGCTCAAACGGTGTAGACATCAGCCTGGAGAGAACCAGGTTCAACTCCCAGGGAGGAGAAGGATTTCTCACAGGGGGATAGACCTTCTTTAATCCCTGAAGGAAATCTTTCACCTCTGGGACCTGAAAAAACGATGTTTGTGCAGGTGATTTTCTGTACGCTACTATGGCGGATAGATGAACCCTAATAGAAGCGTATTTCAACCCTGATGTCGCTAAGTATAGGAGGTATGGAAGAACTACCTCTTCTTGTCCTTTGGTGGGATCAAAGCCATGGTCCTTACACCAAATGAAAAAACGTTTCCACTTGAACGCATAAGACGCCCTTGTGGAAGGTCTCTTTGCCTCTCTTAAAATATTCATACATTCCGGAGGCAGATTTAAGTGTCCATATTGCAAGACCTCAGGAGCCATGCAGTCAGGTTCAGCGACGGGAGGTTGGGATGCAGGATCCTCCCGTTCATCTTGCTCAGCAGGTCTGGCCTGCACGGAAGACGTCTGTGTGGACACAGCGACAGATGTAACAGGTCTGGATACCACCATTGTCGCGGCCAATCCGGAGCAATTAGGATCATGTCCATGCTCGATCTGATGAGCTTGGCCACCACCTTCGGAATCAGTGCCAGAGGGGGAAAAGCATAAGCGAACATTCCTGTCCACTCCAGCAGGAGAGCGTTCCCTTGCGTCCCTGGCCGGTGGAACCTGGACGCGAAGGCGTGGCATTTGGCGTTTTCGTCGTCCGCAAATAAGTCTATGTCTGGACGACCCCAGCAACGGAAAAGTTCTTCGACTACTTCGTCGTGTAGCACCCAGTCTGGCTGATCTTCGAAGTGCCTGCTGAGTGCGTCCGCTTTTGTGTTTAGCTCGCCTGGAAGGTGCACTGCCACCACCGACAGTCCCCGAGCCAGAAGCCAGTGCCAGATTGTCTGGGCCTCCAGAGACAGAGGGCGAGATCGAGTTCCTCCCTGCTTGTTCAGATAGAACATAGTTGTAGTGTTGTCCGTCTGAACTAGGATTTTGTCCGTTGATATTGCTGGAAAGAACGCTTTGAGCGCCAGATGAACTGCTCGAAGTTCCAGCATGTTGATGTGGTATGTCTGAAGGTTGGTCGACCAGCGACCCTGAATCTGAAGATGACCCATGTGAGCACCCCAGCCTTCTAGAGATGCGTCCGTTACCACAGACAGCGAAGGAAGAGGTTGCTGAAAAGGGACTCCCTGCAGGACATTCCGAGGGCGAGTCCACCACTTTATTGAGGTCAGTGCTGATAGAGACAGGATGATTCGGTCCTCCCAATCTCCAGTCGCTTGGTCCCACTGATCCTTCACAGACTCTTGTAGAGGCCGCATCCTCAACCTGGCGTTCGGTATTAGGAAGATGCAGGACGCCATGGAGCCCAAAAGAGACGCTACTTCTCGCACCTTTGGACGAGGAGACTGAAGTAACTTTTTGCATTTTTGCCCCATGGAAGACAGTCTCTCCTGCGAAGGAAACGCTCTTCCTAACTTTGTGTCCAGAACTGCACCCAGATAGTGGATAGTTTGCGTGGGCTGCAGGGCTGATTTTTCTGTGTTCACGTGGAGGCCGAGCCTGTGTAGTTGTTGGAGACACAGGTGACAGTCTTTGGTGGCTTGACGAGGGGACGGACTCTTCAGGAGCCAGTCGTCTAGATATGGGTACACAAAGAGACCTTTTTTGTGTAGACACGCCGCTACCACTGCCATGCACTTGGTGAAGACCCTTGGTGCGGATTTGAGCCCGAAAGGAAGCACTTTGAACTGGTAATGCTTGGTCCCTACCAGGAACCTCAAGTACTTTCGATGACCTGGTGTAATAGGAATGTGGAAGTACGCGTCTTGTAAATCCACCGAACACATCCAATCTCCGATTTGTAGATGAGGACATATTTGGTGGAGTGCCAACATGCGAAACTTCTCTTTGACCACCACTTTGTTGAGGAGTCGAAGATCCAAAATCGGTCTGAATTTTCCTTCTTGGTCTTTTTTGGGGACAAGGAAATATCTTGAGTACACTCCTTTCCCCCTTTGGGATAGGGGTACCTCTTCGATTGCGTTTTTCTGTAAGAGGACGCTCACTTCCTTTTTGAGGAGCTCTAGTTGGTACGAGCGAGACTTTTTTGGAGGAGTCGGTTGTGGTTTCTTCCTGAAACGTAGCGCATATCCATTGCGCAGTATATTCAGCACCCACCGATCTTTCGTGATGCTGACCCACTCTGCCAGATGTTGTGCAGCACTTCCTCCCACTGGAGTGGGTAACGGTGTCAGAGGAAGCCACTGCTCAGGCCTTGCCTCCTCTAGGTGTGGTAGAGGTCTGATGATGTCCGCCTCTACCTCTGCTCGACCTTCCACCTCTGTATTGTGGCTTTCCTTGTGGCTTGTTTTGAGACCATTGAGGGGTTTGAACCCTCTGTTGGCCTCCCCGTTTTTGTTGGTCTTGAAGCGTCGTTTGAACGGTGCTTTCTGTTTTTCCAGACCTACTGCCTTTACTGTGTCTAACTCAGTCTTCATACGGGCCATTTCCTGATCGGCATGCTCCCCGAAGAGTGAAGATCCGGAAAAAGGCAGATTGAGAATGCGCTGCTGTGCATCTGGTTTGAGCCCAGTTAAACGCAGCCAAGAGGATCTCCTCGCACATATCCCATGTGAATAGTTATGTCCAGCTAGAAGGGCGTTATCTGCTGATGAACTAATCATTTGGTTTGCCACCAAACAGCCCTCCGTCACGGTCTCCTCAAAGTCCTTCTGGTCCTCCTTGGGCAATTTCCCTTTGAATCGTTCCATGGAGTCCCATAGGGCTCTATCGTACCTTCCCAGAAGGGCTGATGCACTAGAGACTTTCAGGGATGAAGCTGCTGTGCTGCATACCTTGCGTCCCCAAGAATCTTGCGTCTTGCTGTCTTTGTCAGGAGGAACTGATGAAGAAGGAGCGACTGTGTGATTCTTCCTAGCTGAGGCTACAATAACTGAGTCCGCCGCAGGCTCACCTTTAACAAAGATAGGATCTGAGTCAGCCGGCCTATATTTTTTCTGGATACGTGCCGGTACTGCCCTGATCGTTCTTTGATTGGGTCCATTATTCCTGGAACTAATGGGAGCAACGGCCGTGTATATGATTTGTGATGAAGAGTCTCAAAAATCACAGTAGTGGACACTCATTTCTATATTCAGCTTGTGAGCACCCCTTTGCAAAACGTCCAGATACGTGCTGACGTCGTCAAGAGGGGAAGCTCTGGAGCGAGGGCTGTCTGCCAGCGTCGGAGAGTAGTCCCCTTTAGAAGATCTAGGCGAAGATGGAGGAGAGGATGATGGAGTTCTTCTTCTCCTGTGGTGAAAATGCTCCTTCCTCACCGGTGATCTCCTAGGTCGTTCCTCCCTTCGAGGAGAACGTGATACCCTCTGATGTACTGGAGATCTCGATCTCTCAGTCCGTACCTCCTTTCTCGGTGTTCGAGATTTGAGTTGCTCCCTCCTTGGCGATCGGGAGACCCTAGGGGCATGCGACCTGTCCGCTCTTCTCTCTCGTGAGCGTGATCGGTGAATGGAAGGACTCTGTCCATCTGCCTCTTCTGCTTGCTGAAGAGGAGACCCGTGGACTGGACTCAAGTACCTTTGAAGTCTCTCTGGTGCCTTAGAATCCTTCCAATTACTCAAAGGAGCATACCATCTTGGCGAGAGTCTTATATGTGAAGTGTAACTCCGCTGGGGATTCTTCTGAACCGGACTCCTACTCCTAGTAGATGACCCCGTTGAACCCGAGGCACTTGAGGAGGAATGGAGTGAAGCAGATTGTGTCACTAGGACTGTCGAAGGCACCGAAGGAGATCTCCGTCTCACCGGTGTTGGAGGACGTCTCAAAAGCCTTTCCCTCGACGTCGAACGCCTCTGCGGCGTCGACGGGGTGATAACCTTCGGCGTTGAATGCTTTGACGATGATCTGCAGTCCCTCGACGTCGATCGGCGATGATGCACCGACGACGGAGTCTTCTCCCTCGACGCCGAACGGCGTTGTCCTGCCGTCGACGGAGGTCTCGACGTCGAACGGCATAGCCCTGCCGTCGACGGAGCTCTCGACGTCGGCCGACGTTGATCTGTCGGCGACGGAGATGTCCTCGACCTGGCATGTGGCGACGGCGGAGGATCGGACATCCTCGACGACGAGCGCCGACGTGCCTTCGATGATCCCTTCCTCGACGACGATCGTCCGAGGGGGCTCTTGCTCCTCGACGCCGAGGGCCTCCGTGGAGACGTCGGCGGAGGTGTCACACTCTTCGAAGCCTGTCGACGTCGAGACGACGGCGAGTGTGATCTGTCTCTCGACGCCGACCGTCGCCTGGTTGACGGCGGCGGAGTTGACTTATGTCTTGACGTCGAACCTCTCGTCGACGGCGATCTCGTGGCTTCTCTCGACGCCGATCGTCGCCTAGTTGACGACGGCGGAGCTTTCTTCGACGACGGCGAACCTTTTTTCGACGACGATTTCCTCATCGACGCCGATCTCGACGTCGACGGAGCTTTTTCTCTCGAACTGTCCATCAGATGTCGTTTTTTCGGCGCCGAACCCGGTGCTGAGGTTGATGGACGCTCTGACTTGCCTTTGGAGGGAGTTCTGGGTCTCTTTGAACTCTTCCTCTCTGCAGATCTTCCTCTCATGGATCTCTGGGCCAGACCATAGAGCCTGTTCCTCTCTCTGTCTTTAAGAGTTCTGTCAGACAGATTTTTACAATGAGAACAGTCTTTAGGATCATGATCCTCTGGCAAGCATAAAATACAGACCTCATGAGAGTCCGTTTTTGCCTTCTTGTGGCCACAAGAAGGGCAATCATCAAATAATGAGGGCATCCTGAAAGGAAAACCTCACAAAAAATTGACTGCTAAGCAGTTATTTACTTGACTCTGATGTGAAAAGTCAAAGTAAATCAAAAAATTGTTCTTTTGAAGATTTTCTGACTGAAAAAGGCAGAAAAGTGTGGAGCTGTGTATCCAGGGTCCTTCCTGAAGGAGCCGGAAAGAACAACTGACCTAACTGTAACCCCTGAGGCATGATGGGAAGCTAGGGGCTGAGGTGCCTTAGAGGCACAGCGTCAGTTTTAGTACATTCAGCTACAGGTTAGCTTTTCAGTCTTTTTAGACTGGGATTTTGCAATGCAGCCTGGGAGCTGTATATGCTTACAGTGTGTTATGAGAATTTCTACTGTTTTCTAAGCATTAAAACAGTTTCTAAACAAGCATTGGTGTTGTTTCTCATGTTTCTAATGCAAAATACACTGTATTGTGGAAATTCTTCACTGCATATTCCAGCTCTATTGTTTTATTTGGCTGCAATTGCTTATTTTTATATATATATATATTTATATATATATATGTCTATATATATGTGGGGCACATATAATATATTGTTTCCGGGGTCCCGCGCATGGGCGGGAATATTCTAATGCTTATGACTATTGATGAGGATCCCCTGGAAGAGAACTTACTATTATTGTCACCATATGTGGTTTTTTGCAGGTTAGCTGCTATACAATTAGAATATTACAGACCAGTGTCGAGTAAATTATTCAGAGGCATCCTGTAAGGAGGAGAGGGCGAGAAAGGAAGCTATACGCTTCAATAACTTCTCTAATCCATCCATATTGCAAATTACACATAACCTAGGAATGGTGCTTCTTCAGTCTTCTCCATCTATGGGAGCTTTTACTGAATTTTACATCCCTCTATACGTGGGCTTTTCCCCAATGGTGGAAGGTGTGCCCTCCAACTCTTCAAACAAAATCCAAGTCCTAGCTCATTTAAACTCCTTATGATCTGTGATCTCATAGGCTACTTAGTTATTCAGTACCATTCTCAATGCCTCAAACATCCCTAGAAAACCAACCATATATCTTAAAGTCAGCCATCCTGTTGTCTACCAGTTGCCATCTTACTGCCACTTAAATTTTACGTCGATTGGAGTGTGCTATCCAGAAAGATGGTCCCCTCTCACCCCTCGCTATGTTATTTGACCCCAAAACACCTCAAAATCTTGCCTTCTTCTCAACCCTCAAAATATGTAATTCCTGACTCGTCTCTCCCTATTTTCCTGATAAGGAAACACCATAATTCTTTCCCTTTAAATACCTCCATGTGGCCAATCCGAACCATCAAATTCAAACATTTTCAAACCACAGAGGCTATTTAAAAAAAGCAACTGTTCAACATAAAATGATGCCATACCCCTTACAGTTCACTCACTGGTCCACTTTAATTATCCTTCTTGTTCGATCTTTAAAAAATGTGCTTTACATATTTAGTCTTTCCAATGTTACTCCTCATCAATACGATGTTTGGATAACACCTGGTCTTGCATGACGGTTCCCAAACAGGTTCATCTTCACTAACTCAATCATATTGCGAAATCAACTATCTTTGTGCATTCACTGTTCCTTCTATGGTCCACTTCGGCATCCTTGGTCAAATAATCTAGAGTTTAGTTATTGGTCCTACCTCAAATCCATACGTCTATCAATCCATTTATCACAATGCAACCAAGTCACTCATTCTTATCACATTGTACTACTTCCTAGCACTTTGTAACCTCGTCTTCCGTAATAATACTTTAAGTGGTTCATCCTTACTATCATATTACAGTAGTGAAGTCAATTCCTGAAATCTCTGTTCTCTCTATATTTTACTCCATTATTCCCTATTGATAAGTTATCGAGTTTCCTTTTTGGTCCTTCTTGCAGCCAGTCGGCTAACTCAAATCACTTTGTCCACCAATCTGTTTAACCCAATACATCAGGCCTGAAAACTTCATTACTTATCAGTTTGTACTTTTTCCAGACACTGTGGTGCCTACTTCTGGGTTTTTGGTCTTAGCCAACCACCAAACTATTATTCTTCTGTCAACTTTTCAAAACAAAACTAAATTCACAAAATCTTCTTCTATTGCATTTCATTATCACTATTGATGTATTAGAGTTTCCTTACTGTTCCTTCCTTACAACCAATTAACTGCTTCGAATCAGTATATATACCAATCCTTTTAAGACAATACATCTGGCCTAAAAATTCTATTCTTTTAAGTTTGTACTTGTTCAAAACACTTAGGAGCCTCCTCATTGGTTTTTATTCATAGCCAACACCAATCTACAATCATTATGGCAAGCTATCAAGATATCAGTTGGCAACCTATCAAGATATCAGTGGATGCTAAGAACCTATCTCAACCGCTTCCATTCCCATAAAATTATTGACGCTCTCGTTTTTTCAGTTCATCAAACACATCGACAGAGCAAACATTTGTGGAAACTGCACACTGTAGGTCTTTTGCAGTCTCCGTTGACACCTGGCTGTTATCTCTTGGTGCTAAGCCCACTCAGCTTCGATTTCACTGCAGACCTCTCATGTGCCACCTAGCATGGTCCACAAGGACGACACAGGAGGCCAGTAGGCCAAGACGCCTCAGGGCCACTCTCACTGAGACTCAGGTCAAAAGTGAACACTTCTGGATCATAGCTCAAATATCCTGAACTTTTTAAGGCAAAGGGAAGTTTCAGGAAAGCACTGAATGCAGGCCGGTCTGCTTCATTGAAGGGGAGCGGTTGTGAAGATTAAGATGCGTCTTTGGTACGCTGATGGAAAAGCCCAACTATGTCAACAAATCACCTGGAGGTAGTTTACGAATGTTTTAGGCAAACCCGCTTTCAGCAACCAATTGTTGAGGTTTTGTAAGACTGGTATTCCCAACCTCAGCAGATGGGCTGCGACCACTACTATTGCATTTGCGAAGACCCTAAGTGCATTGGTAAGGCCAGAGGGAAGCACCATGAACTGAAAGTGCTCTTGGTCGATCTGAAACTATAGCTAATGCCTGTGGGGCTACATGACAGGCATGTAGAAATAGGCATTCTGCAAATCCAATGCCACCATAGTCTCCTAGACCCAGGACAGACAGAATCTGGGTCAGGGTGAACTAGAAATTATTAAGAGGAGTGCCTTTGTTTGGTTTGGTTATTTTTCAGAAATAAGTATTACCAGACATCTTTGTGGTCTTTGAAGGGATAAATTATAGAGCTATTCGGATTGTTAATTTGAGTGCATGCCTCAATCCCAGGTTTGAGGACTTTCTGGGGCACTGGTGCACCTGGCTGCCTGTACGACGTGGAAGTTGGATGTAGTATATCATCATAATAATAAAAACTGCAGAAAAGATAGTTATATTTGGTAATGTATGTTCAAAAAACTTCTCAAAGTAATCAAAAAACGGGTTAAAGTACAGTCACAATTACAAATTAAAATTAAAATCCCAGTGAAGTTCACCATACCTCGTACACCAAATGTAATGTTTATAATCACACAAAAGTACACTAAAAATTTACCCAGAAAAGAACAAATTCAATAAACACCACATGGTCAAAACAATAAATAAATCATATTTACCGTCGTCTTATTAGGAGTGTTAATGCAAAAGTGGTACATAATCTCACTTATAACATTGCTTATGTGATTTATATATTTCCTCAATAAGAATGAAAGGTAGTATTATTAGTAAGGAGTCCATTGTCATGCAACACACTTTGCTGATATATCCTTTAACATACTTTATGAGATGCATACCTTAACAAGATGTGCTGTTTTGGCAGGAGATTGAAAGACAATCCAGTCATCTACCGCAATGGTATCCTGGTCTTGATCCTTCTGTATGGAAATATCGCCTCCGAAAAACAAAAGGGAATATGGCGAAACTTCTGTGCAATCATACAGGTAGATCTGTAATTGAGAGAACTCAATCAATAGTCATTACAGTGAACTGAATGAGCACAGTTGTGCTTTCCTCATTTAAATGCAGTAATTTGACAAAGGAATTGCTACAGATGGGACCAGAACAAGATTGTACATATAGTTTACAAGTTTATAAAAGGAGCTTTAAATGTACTATTGTAGAGTCACAATGCTATAAAAAAGTTGAGTGCAATTCAACAGTGCCAAACAGAGGATTTACACCTGGCAATTTTAATTCGTTGTCCAACAGTACACTTTAGTCAGAAGTTTTGAGATAGGCATCCTGATGTGGACCCGCTACTGAAAAAAAAATCATAGTTTTTCAGATGCATTCCACTGTGCTCAACTTGCACTGTACACAACCAAACACAATGCATGGCAAACTAAGTCCACATGATGCATGAACACAATGGCTTTCCCAAGGTGAAATGATATGTGATAATATAGGAGAGCACGTAACACAACATAAATAAATAACACATGCAAAGGACCAACTGCAGACCGACAAAACAATTTAAAACACACAAGAAAAAGAAGGCTCTAGCACTTTCTGTGACTAAGATATGAACCCAAAAGTGATTACAAGACCTCAGTGTGCTCCCACACCAGTGGGTTGAAAGTAAGTACCTCTCCTTAGGTTACAACCCTTTACTGCATAGTACTTCGTTTTGCTATAAAATTAAAGTACTTTATTTTACATAAAAGAAAATAATTAGGACAGACAATACAATACTGTGTACCCCACACTACCTCCCTGAGAAGACTTAAATTGCTCATCCTCTCTATACTGGGAGTCAAGTGCAGAAAGGGACCTACAGAGCCATGGTGGGAGGGACCCAGGGCACCAGTGGTAAACGACCTAGACTGCTGCAGTTGGGGACCTTTAGCCACTGTCTTCCCTGTGTCCTCCTCTTCACCTTCAAACCGGGTCAAACATTTCCTCTTTTGCAGCCTTATGTTCATAAGGAAGTCATTCAATTGATCGCCCTTTTAAGAAGTGACTAGTGCAACTCTGCTGTTTAGCCAACTTGATCAAACATCTCTAAGCGATGCAGAACGTAGCTCTGTGATATCTGTTAAGACTAAATAAAAACTGAAGTTTGTATTCACCTAGCATCTCTTTACTGGTGTTAAGTTGTATAATCAATTACCTCGATGTATTAGAAGGCAGTTGAGTCGCCACTTCCCTAGCTGTTTCAGTTCTCTCAGATCTTCTGTGAACAATTTCTTTATAATTCCAAAGGTAGGCACCGATGCATTATCAATTCTGCCAGCAAGAAGTCCAAAAAGTTTTTATGATTCTCCAACTTCTTAACAACAATCTAAGTTTAGGAAGAATCTTAAAGCCAAACACTCTTCAAATCTTCCTTCATCTTCCTTACCCGAGATGTTTTTGTCACATTAGAACCAGCATACAGGGTTCTTAGGTTACAGTGCATTCTATGAAGTAAATAATACCAGACATGGCTCAATAATAATTCTAATTGCTTGACGGACGTGTGAGGAGGTGGTTTGTGAATGTTTGCATTTTCCAGAGCACAATTATTGGTATTATCAGAAGAAAAGATTTTTGGAAGACTCAGTATAAAGAAAGCAGACCAGGCAGCAGGACATTACAAAAGAAGAGCTCTGATGGTGCCCTGTTATATTCAAGGGCAGAGCACTCAAAAACCTCCTCCGCAAACTCCAGACCGTCCAGAAGCCCATAACCAGACTCATCCAGGACATCCCATGACATAACCACATCACCCAACATCTTCGCAACTTCCACTGGCTCCCCGCCAAAAGAAGAATAACCTTCAAACTGCTCAAAGACGCCTACAAAGCCCACCACAACACCAGACCCCAAAACCTCAACGACAGACTCTCCTTCTACAACCCCAAAGAAACCTCATCTCAGCCGACCTCCCCTTAGCCACCGTCCTTCGTTTCTACAGGACTAGAGCAGGTGGAAGGTCCTTCTCCTACCTCACAGCCAAGACCTGGAACGAACTCCTCCTTGACCTCTGATAAAGCCCGACCCTGCACTAATTCAGAAAGGACCTCAAGTCCTGGCTCTTTTGTTGACCCCAACAGAGCTGTTCACACCCCCTTCATACAGCGCCTTGGGACCCTCATGGGTGAGTAGTGCACTCTACAGAATCCTGATTGATTGACCCATTGACTGTGTATATTATCAAAATTAAAGCTCTGAGACTTGGTCAGGAACCAAGCTTTTTGTGGCTCAAACTTACTATGAGAGACCTTCGGTATATTTAAGAATCCATTTTAAAGTGAACGATTCCCATGAACAGAAGAACACTTTACCAGTGACAAATTTTGAAAGGTTATTTGTTTTAATTGGCTTCTCTCTAGTAGAATGAGTTCTGGGCCCTTCTGTAAGCTCGTAGCTGACTCCATCCAAAGTACAACCCATCTTAATATTCCTCACTTCAATGCAATTTTAATTTTCTTAGCTCCAACAAAAATAATAAAATGTTGATCATTCAATATCATGCACTTTCCTCATTCAAGGGCCAAGTCATTATGATCCTTGGAATGAAAAGTAAGGTTGATACAAATTTGTAAAAGAAAGCTGGTCCAGTTCTTAGAATAATTTTTGAGGCAAATACAAATTACATACTGGGGTAAAAGGGGAGAAGCTTTATTTCGTTTCAGTTTCTAACTTTAGCTTTTTTTTTTAACAACTACCAAGGTAGACTTCAAATAAGTAGTT
The DNA here is from genome assembly GCF_964261635.1 of Lissotriton helveticus. Taxonomy (NCBI): domain Eukaryota; kingdom Metazoa; phylum Chordata; class Amphibia; order Caudata; family Salamandridae; genus Lissotriton; species Lissotriton helveticus. The sequence goes on along the minus strand of NC_136072.1, from coordinate 229,951,069 downwards.
GTAGTGTACACAAATACATGGGTTTTGAATACAGCTTCCAACAAAAAGGCCACTATTAAATCAGGCCCCACTTTGGCATAATGAAGGGTGCAAGTAGATCTAGATTTGCCAGACAGAACATGATTTTTCAATCCAAAGTACGATTTATAAGCAAAATGAATGCTAAGATTACTGCTTAATAGCTTTTGACAGTGACGATGTTCATCTCTTCCTAAGCAGGAGAAAGTGTACATGGAGAACAGTGTGGGCTCTACTGAATACATTTAATTACTGGCATAAAAATCGTAAAACATGTTTCAGCACCTTAAATACTGCTTTCTACCTGCAAGGATGACATTAGACCCTTTATCTAGCAGTAGAGGTAGCGATATCCTTGTTTGAATACCCAGGCTGGCACCTGTCACATCATCCATTCCTGCTGCCACAATCGATAATACATTATCAAAAGCTTTCATCAAGATCATTAACAGAGTTACAGCAGGTTAGTAGTCCCACATTAGTTTTGCCCAGGCGCAAACACAATTCCTTCAACATTTCATAGCATCCCTTGCATTGCAGGCACTGGCACCAATGCCTAGTGGTGCTGAACATTCAGTTTCATGGTAAAGACATCCCCACATCAATCTACATATGGGATACTTTAGTGAAGGGGAAAAAAAGGCTGTCTTTTTCCTTCTGATTGTTACCGAATTCTGGTATGTTCATGTATTCAATATTTTTAGAATCATCTATTCATTGAGCAGCATTTCATGGTTTGCAGATGAAAATCTTCAGAGCTTGCCCACACTGTATAGAGAATTTTCGCCAAATGTACTGTTTAAATGTGGACCATTTTATCCAGAGGCCATGCCCACAGCTGCATAGATGTCATACAGAGAGTACTCGATTCTAAATCTTTCTTATTGATCATGTAATATACAGTGATGGTTTTACTTAATAGTATTTGAAATTATCAATTTTGTAGGAATGTAAAAAATGGATTATGATTGTGGTATGTAGTGCCATAGATTCACATGCTCTGCATAACCCTGCTATCTAGTGTTGGGTTCAGAGTTGTGCAAGTTGTTGTTCTTAAAAGAAGTCTTTTGAGTCAAAAGACAGTGTGTCTCCTCCTCTCGGTGATATTGTGCATGGGCATCAATTCCTTTGTTAGATTGTTTTCCCGCTGGCAGTGAGAGAGGAGTGTAAGAAGAGTGCAAGAACGAGGATGTCCATGCTAAATGTAAATGTATCACCTGAGTATGAGATGTAACTACAACGGCCTTAGATTGTCGGGGGGGTTGGGGGGGGTGAGGGGCACATGTGATTCTACAGCACTACATGCCATGAACAGATGCTTGCAGGGCAACTTAATTTGTTTGATGGTATGTGTGGCTGCAGATGCTCTGCATAGACTGTAAAGCCGTCTCTCCTAAGAAGTGGTGGTTAGCCTGTGGGAGTTGCAGCGGTTTGAAAAGGTATGTAGCACTGCCTGATCTACACTGGCCTGTTGGCATGCTAAAGCATCCACACAGTAGTGTGTGTGGGGCGGACCATGTAGCTGCCTTACAAATGTCAGTTGCGGGAATATTTCCTAAAAAGTGACATGTGCTCTGGGAGTAACAGGTAAAGGTCTGTAGGCTTTAATGTAGCAAGTTTGAATACATTTGACTATCCATCTGGCTATGCCTGATTTGTATAAAGGGTTGCCTTCATGAGGTGGAGAAATGGCTACAAAAAGTTTGTTTTTCTAAAGTTTTAGTTCTATCTATCTAGAACATGAGTGTTCTTTTAAAATCTAGGGTATGAAGAGCTCTTTCCGCTAAAGAAGGATAATGTTACTTACCCAGTAAGCATGCTTTGCATACTCCTGCCATCTAGTATTGGGTCCGGATGTTTGCAAGTTGTTTTTGATCGAAGAAGTCTTTCCAGTCACGAGGTAGGTGACTCCTCCTTTCCTTGATAGTGCATATGGGCATTAACTCCATTGTTAGATTGTTTTCCCGCAGAGGTTGAGAATGGAGTTAGTATGTGTAGGATAGAGATGGCCATGTGTATGAATGTGAATTAAGAACTACAGCAACTACAGGAGAACGGGGAGGTGGCTGGGCGACTGTGAATCTGCAGCTCTACATGCCAAGAACAGATGCTTACTGGGAAAGTAACATCATCCGTTCGAAGCATGTGTGTTGTAGATCACATGCTTTGCATAGACTACATGTGTAACAAAAACCAATGGTTCTTGTGGAAAAATTACTTGACTACGTAGATGCTATAATTCACAATCGCAATAAATATGGGTCATGAGGATGTCTGAAGGAAAGGAGGCATGGTACACTTGGATTAAATATTGACAGTTTATATTATTTGTAAAGAATATAAATATATACAACAAAAATAGTGCATAGTGTCCCCAGTGTAACATGGAACCAAAATAGACGGAATAGTGACTTTGTGGCATTTACAATTTGGTTTCTGTTATTCAAAAAACGACCATTTACAATTTTCACAATATTATCAGCCACTGTATTCAATCATCAGAGCTGACACAATGGATCTTTGTATACACTTGTCGATGGCGTTTCGACCCTTTCGCTGAATACAGGGTCGCTTCAGGACCTAACAATATAGGGACATCTGAAAATGGAATGCGCAGCCACGTGCTGGGAGTGAGAAACACCGGTAAAGTGAGAAAGAAAGTGAAAAAATACTCACACTGGATCCAGCCGGGTACCCAGTGTGAAGGAAGGGGATGGCTGGCGCTGACAGATGAAGAGCAGGGCAATTGCCACTGTCTAGTGTGCAAGGATTCTTTAAAGGACGTTAGGTTGTGTACGTGTCAGTATAAACCTTTTTCTTACTGAATGGTAAAGGCAATGGAGACGTCTACGGCAGTCCTTGCCGGTTAGGTCACCGAACTGGCAAGGACTGCCTTAGACGTCTCGAGCGTAGCGGACGCACGCTTTCTTTTCTCTGATTCATTCAGAAGACATCAAATCGACTGGACCCTCCAGTACCCGCACCATTGACTTTACCATTCAGTAAGAAAAAGCGTTATACTGACACAGACACAACCGAACGTCCTTTGGAGGCTTGCGTAAGAGGCCATCATCCCTTTTAACTGCATGAACACTCGAGCTGGTAGCGAGCGTGGCGGTTGAAATTTTGTTATGAGAGCTTGCATACTGGCTATCCTGGTTGGATTGGGGTATGCTAGGGCTTTGGAAGTATCTATTGTTGCACCTAGATACTGTTTGGTGTGGGACAGATGGAGATGTGACTTGGTGAGGTTTATTGTGACTCCTAAGTTGTGCAGCAGCTGGATTGTGTTGTGCGTTTGTTGTACACAACTGCTGCGTGACTTGGCTTTTATGAGCCAGTCGTCTAGGTAAGGAAACACATGAATGTGTTGTCTTCTTAAATGGGCTGCTACCACTCTGGATGCTGTTGTGACCCCGAACAAAAGGAGTTTGAATTAGTAATGTTGTCCGTCTACCATGAACCGTAGGTATCTCTTGTGAGCAGGGTGAATAGGAATGTGGAAGTAGGCGCCCTTGAGATCTAGAGTGGCAAGGAAATCGCCTTGTTGGAGCAGTGGGAGGACCTGTTGTAGCATGACCATGTGGAACTGGCCGGATTGTATGTACACGTTTACGGTCCGAGGTCTAATATTGGCCTGAGAGAGCCGCCCTTTTTGGGAATGAGGAAATCAATCAATCAACCATAGCATTTGTAAAGCGCACTACTTACCCACGTGGGTCTCAAGGCGCTGGGATGGAGGGGGGGGGGGGGAATGCTGCTACTGCTTGAGGAGTCTTCTGAAGGTCAGCAGGTCTTGGGTCTGCCGTAGGTGGATGGGGAGGGTGTTCCAGGTCTTGGCGGCGAGGTGGGAGAACGATCTGCCGCCGGAGGTCGCTCTTCGGATGCGGGGCACTGTGGCGAGGGCGGCGGAGCGGAGCTGGCGGGTGGGGGTGTAAAAGCTGAGTAGTCTGTTGAGGTACGCTGGTCAGGTGTTGTGGAGAGCCTTGTGTGCGGTGTGCGTGGGTGAGGAGCTTGAAGGTTATCCTCTTGTTGACTGGGAGTCAGTGCAGGTCTCTCAGGTGGGGTATGTTGTGGCGAGGGATGTCGAGGATCAGGCGTTCTGGATGCGTTGAAGCCGTTTCAGGAGTTTGGCCGAGGCTCCAGCGTAGAGGGCGTTTCTATAGTCCAACCTGCTGCTGACGTGGGCCTGGGTGACCGTTCTTCTTGTTTGGGTGGGGATCCACTTGTAGATCTTGCGGAGCATGTTGAAGCAGGCAGAATAGACAGCGTTGACATGCTTTGTCATCGAGAGGGTGGAGTTGCGTGCGTGGTCGGTGGGTGTTGGAGCTGTTTCCAGTGCGGTCGGCCACCAGGAGTCGTCCCAGAACGAGGGGGTGACTCCGAGGATGAGGACCTCCGTCTTGTCTGAGTTCAACTTCAGTCGGCTGTTCCTCATCCATACGGCGACAGCCTTTATTCCTTTGTGGAGGTTGGCTTTGGAGGTGTGGGGGTCCTTGGTGAGGGAGAGGATCAGCTGGGTGTCATCGGAGTAGGAGATGATGTTGAGGTTGTGCAGTCGGGCGACGTGGGTGAAAGGTACCATGTAGATGTTGAACAGCGTTGGGCTGAGGGATGAGCCCTGGGGTCGCCGCAGATTATCTTGGTCGTTTTGGAGCGGAAGGGGGGAGGCGGACGCTCTGTGTTCTGCCGGAGAGGAAGGAGGTGGTCCAGTCCAGGGCCTTCTCTCGGATCGTGGCGTCATGGAGGCGTGTGTGTAGTGTGCGGCGGGAGACCGTGTCAAAGGCGGCTGACAAGTCCAGGAGGATGAGGGCCGCGGTCTCTCCGTTGTCTAGTAGGGTACTGATGTCATCAGTGGCGGCGATGAGGGCAGTTTCGGTGCTGTGGTTGCTGCAGAACCCGGACTGGGACGGGTCCAGGATGCTGCTCTCCTCGAGGTATCGAGTCAGTTGTTTGTTGATGGTCTTCTCGATGACCTTCGCCGGGAACAGGAGCAGGGAGATGGGCCGGAAGTTCTTGAGGTTTTTGGGGTCCGCATTGGTTTTTTTGAGTAAGGCGTTGATGTCAGCGTGCTTCCAGCTCTCCGGGAAGGTTGTTGCCTCAAAGGAAATGTTGATGGCTTTCTGGAGATGAGGTGTGATGGCGGTGCTGGCTTTGTTGAAGATGTGGTATGGGCATGGGTCTGACGGAGATCCGGAGTGGATGGTGTTCATGATCTTGATGGTGTCATCGTCGTTTATGTTGGTCCAGGAGAGCAGGCGGTCGTGAAGGCAGAGGTCACAGTGGTTGTCGGGGCGATCGTGGCGTTGAAGCTGTCGTGGATGTCTGCGATCTAGCGATGGAAGAAGGCAGCCAGCGAGTCGCACAGGTCTAGCAAAGGTGGGATGTCGGAGCTGGGGTTGGAGAGTTCCTTCACGATGTTGAAGAGCTCTTTGCTGTTGTGTGCGTTGTTGTCTAGGTGGTGTTTGAGGGAGGTCCTTTTGGCGGATCAGATGAGGTGATGATGTATGCAAGTGGCGTTCTTGTGGGTGCATAGCTGTCTGGTGTTCGTTCACGGTGCCAGTTCCTCTCTAGCTTTTGGCAGATTTGTTTGGAGGCCTGGAGGTCTTCAGTGAACCAGCTGGCTTTTTTGCTGGTGTGGTTGTTGGAGGGTTTCTTGAGCGGGACGAGGGTGTTGGTGCAGTCGTCGATCCACTGTCTGAGGTTGCGGGCTGCAGTGTCGGGGTCGTGGGTGGGCTCCGGGCGAGGGTGGTAGTTAGCTGGTCTTTGGTGACTTTGCTCCAGCAGCGGCGAGGCAACTGTCGGGTGTGGTGGCGAGTGGTGGTTTTCCGGAAGATGAAGTGGATGCAGCGATTGTCGGTCCAGTGGAGTTCCATGGTGTGGCTGAAGGTGACGTGGGGGCTTGAGGAGAAGATGGGGTCAAGCGTGTGATCGGAAGAGTGGGTGGGTGTTGTGACGAGTTGTCAGAGTCCACGGTTGGCAATCAGGGTGGTGGAGTTGGTGTCATTGTTGTTCTTGAGGTGGAAGTTCAGGTCCCCGAGAAGGATGTAGTCCGTGGAGGCGAGGGCGTGTGTGCTGACGAAGTCAGCGATGGAGTCGCTGAACTGTGGTCGGGGTCCGGGGGGTCTGTAGACGAGTGATCCTTTGAGGGTGGTGTTGGGATCAGTGTGGATCTGGAAGTGCAGGTGTTCAGCGGTGCTGAGGGTGTCATCTGTGTTGGTGGAGACTCAGAGTTTTCCTGTGGACGATGGTGATTCCTCCTCCTACTCCGTTGGTGCGGTCCCTGCGGGTGATCTTGTAGCCTTCTGGGATGGCTATGGTGATGTCGGGTGCCGAGGAGGGGTTCAGCCAGGTCTCCGTCAGGAAGGCGATGTCTGGGGAGGTTGAGTCGAGTAGGTCTCAGAGTTCAACAGCGTGCTTGCGGGCGGAGCGGGTGTTGAGAAGGATGCATCTGAGGTAGTTGGGTTCTATCCTAGTCGGTGGGTTGGCGGGTCGGATTCTGGTGAAGCTGCAGTTCCGGCAGGAGAAGGGTCATTGGGTGCGTTTCAGGGCGGCCAGGCAGCAGGTGCGTGTTCATCCGGTGTTGAGTGTGAGGAGGGTGCTGGCATCGTAGCGGTGTTGTGGCGGTCGCGGGGAGCAGGGGTTCGGGCGCTGGGCACGGTCCAGGCGCAGGCGGGCTTGCCTTAGGCGCAAGCCTAAGCCAGGGAGTAAACCCCTGTACCCTGCACCCTGCTGGTGTGGGGGAATCGGTTCTATTGCATGTTTTTGCAAGAGAGAGAGAGAACCTCTTGCTTGAGAAGAGTTAGATGTTCTGTGGACATTGGACGTCGTTTGGGAGGTATGTGGGGTGGGGTAGAAGTAAGTTCCAGGCAGTAACCATACTGGATAATTTGCCTTACCCACTTGTCTGTGGAGATGGAATTCCAAACAGTTAGGAACTGTGATAGTCTTACCCCGACCGGAGTGGAGTGGTCTGGGGGAGAGGAGGGAATTCACTGTTTTGTGGTGAGGGAGTTGCGGGTTTTAGAACCACGTCCTCTGCCCCTGTTATTGCCTCAGTAAGTCACTCTGAAATATACTCTGTTTGGGGACGTTTGAGTGGGGTTTTTATAAGTGGAAGAAGTGTCTGTACCAGTGGTCTTGGAGGCGTCCCTATAAGAGGAGCGACAAAAGGAACCTCTACTAGTTGTTGCTTGTAGAGCTCCCATGGATTTATCGGGGTCCTTTTTCATCTTTTCTAAAAATGTGTCCACAGTGGGTCCAAACAAGTGTTCCTGATCTAAGGGTGATTGAGGATGGTAGACTGCACTTCTTGCTTAAAGCCCGATATGCACAGCCACATATGTCTACGTAAGAACACGCTTGTATTAATTTCGCGGGATGCTGTATCTGCAGCATCCAGAGCACATTTTATTGAGGTGTTCATGATTAACTTTCCCTCTTGTTTGAGATCATTTGCTTTGGTCTAGTAATCATCTGGAAGATGTTTCATGAGGTTTTCAAGTTCATCATTGTGAGCCCTATCGTACCTTGCAAGTAAAGCTTGTGAGTTAGCACTGTGCCAGAAGTTTGCTGCCTGGAACGCTTTTACCTGGTGCGTCTAGGAGCTTTGATTCTTTGTCTGGCAGAGGGGCATCACCTGTGGTTTGGGAATTTGCCCGTTTGCGGGTATTTGCCACTACCAATGAGTCCAGAGGGAGTTGACCTTTGATGTTAGCGGGATCGCTAGGAGCTGGCTTGTATTTTTTCTCAATCCTAGGATTAGGCACCCTAGCCCTGACAGGATCTTTAAAAACTTAACAGGCATGTTTAATCTTCCCCTTGAGCATAGGGAGAGTATTTGTAGTTTTTTGTGGCTGGGAGAATGTCTCTATAAAAAAGTCCTGATCTAGAGGGTCTGAATGGTGTTGAACCCCATGGTATTGTGCAGCTCTATTTATCAGTTGCGCAAATCCTACATTATCATGGGGGGGTGGTCTAGAGGGATATAAATCCGGCTCAGGCACATCTGGGACATTGTAGTCGTCCCAAGAGTCATGAGGTGGGGTACTCTGTGTGTCATCATCAGTATCTGTGTGATCTGAGTCTATTCCCTCATCCTCACCCCCTATATCTTCATCATCCTCTTGTGGTCCAGGTGAAAGAGGAGGCACTGGAGAGTGTGCTGGAGAGGGTATAAGGTTTGCTGGTTGTGGAGGTGGAGAGAAAAGCCTCATAGGTGAGGTTGATGAGTCTTTTCTTGGAGGGATTCTCAGGAGTTTCTGAGGTGTCCAATCTTCTCCTTTTAGGTGGTATGGAGGTGACTTGGTCAATATGGAGTATTCATTGCTTAGGATCCGGTGAATCTGGATGGAACAGTTCTTTGGATCTGCTGTCTTTTTTCTGGAGTCGAGGACTTCGGCTCAGAGTGGTGTTTTGGCCTGTCTTACTTAGCTTTAGGAGGGGTTTTTATTTCCTTGTGCTTAGGTGGAGTTTTCGACTCCGAGGATTTAGTTGGTTTTTTCGGCTCCGAGGACTTGGGTTGAATTTGCTTTGGTGCCGAAGAGTCTGTTACTTTTGGTTTCGGTGCCGAAGATTCTGGGGTCGACTGGACCTTGTTTTTATGTTTCGGTGGCGAAGATGGTTTTTCGGCACGTGGTGTGGCTGGCTCGATCCCGAGCTGCCTGAAGGCTTTGTGGGCTTCAGAGCCGGACCCGGAGGCGGGGCTTCTGAAGACTTGTCTCGGTGTCGACCCAGACCCGAAGGTGAAGGTGTTACTGGAGCCTTTTGTGTTTTCGGGGTCGGGTGTCGACCTCAGTACTCACGCTCCTTTGACCTGGGGTAATCGTCTAGTCTTCTGTGTCCGAATCGACGGCTTTGGAGGCGCTAGCCTGTTCATCTCCTGTCTCTGGTTCCGGATCTTGGGTGCCTGCCTCGAAGATGTCTTCCGGCGCCGAAACTGTTGATTTGGACATTTCGTGAAGTCGAGTCCGGCGATCAAGTATGGTCTTCTTAGACCTGAAAGAGTCACAGGCCTGGCAGTGTCAACTCTCGTGTTCTGGCGAGAGACAAAGGTTGCAGACCTCGTGGAGATCTGTGTGTGGGAATTAAGCCCCACACTTGCATTTTCTAAATGGAGTCCTTTCCATATGCTGGTTGATGGCGTTGATCGGCCCTCGTCGCCGACCGGACTCGAAAAATTATTTGGAACTTGATACACGTCGAGAGAGATCGCGATTAAAACAATACTGTCGATCGGTGAGAGTTTTGCGCGTCGGAGGGGAATCGAAACAACGTATGCTAGGAGCCCAGCAAATTACTTCCGAACCCGATCTCGGAAAAACAATCTAAGGATGGAGTCGATGCCCATGCGCACTACTAACCAGAGGAGGAGTCACCTATCTTGTGACTACAAATACTTCTACAATAACAAAGTGCAAACATCCGAGCCCAACACCAGATGGCGATCTATGCAAAAGTATGCGATCTACAGCTCATATGCCTTGAACGCAGAAACTACTTTGGGGAGAAATTTAGGACTGGTGCGAAGAACCACTCTGACTTTGTGAATCTGAAAGAAAGGCTCTTGTATAGTTAATGCCTGAAGTTCACCAACTCTCCTTAGTGAGGTTATCAGGAAAGCAACTTTCCATGACAGAAATTGTAACTGACATTTGTGCATTGGTTCGAAAGATGGACATTTTTGCCTTGTAAGGACTATTTTAAGTTACACTCTGGAGCAGGGGGAATTCTTGGCAGGATCACCTTTTTTAAACCTTCAATGAAGGCTTTAATCACTGTGTGTTGGGAAGTCACTGTTTGTTTGAGGAAGGGGAAGTGCGAGGTGTGTTGTTTCTACCTCTGCCCCTGGGACTATTTCCCCAATAACCTCCTCTGAAATATCATCTTGTAAAAGAGGATTGGGAATTGCCATTGTAGGAGGTAGTGTTCTGGTCAGTGCCTGTGGACTTGGACCCTCCCCTATAAAAAGAGCGCTGAAAGGAATCTCTATTGGAGGGATATTGAAGCGCTCCCATCGATTTTGCTACATCTTTGTCCTTTTTCATTTTTTCGAGCGCTAGATCAACTTCAGGGCCAAAAAGATGGTTTTTATCAAAACCTATAGCCAGGATGGATTGTTGGACTTCAGGTTTGAACCCTGATATTTGCAACAATGCATGTCGTCGTAGTAAGATGCTAGTATTTATTTCTCTAGCTGCGGTGTCAGCTGCATCTAGAGCGCATCTGATAGAGGCATTCGAAATTAGTTTGCCTTCCTGGACTAAAACTTGAGCCTCTGCCCTATGCTCCGCTGAGAGAAACTGAAGTAATTGCTCCATTTCATCCCAGTGGGCTCTATCTTATCCTGCTAGTAAGCCTTACGTATTAGCGATACGCCATTGGTTAGCTGCTTGCGCAGCCACCTGTTTACCCAAAGCATCGATAAGCTTTGATTCTTTACCTGGGGGAGGGGCATCCCCAGATGCTTGAGAGTTAGCCCTCTTTCTAGCATTAGATACTACTAAACAATCAAGTGGTAACTGACCTTTAATAAAAAATAGGATCTGTGGTGGAACATTTATATTTTTTATCTACTCTAGGAGTAAGGTTTCTGGCACAAAGGATCTTTAAAAATATCATCGGTGTGCCTTAACATACCCTTGAGCATAGACATTGTCTGACTGGACTAATGGGATCTTAGCGTGTCAAAGAGAAAATCTTCCTCTAAATACTCTTTATGTAGCTCCACCCCATGGTATTCTACTGATCTAGCAATAATCTGTTGGTAAGACAGATTGTCATCAGATGGACATGGCCTGGCAGGATAAAGATCTGGGTCTGTGTCCTGTGGAGGATCAGTTTTGTAGTCCGTCCCAGACTGGAAGGAGCGCCGGGGTAGGATACACTCGATCCTGAGTTGGTGAAACCGACACTACTCATTAAGTGTCTGCCTCCTCCAGTACTGTTGCCATGTGCTCTCAACTCCAGTTGGGTTGAGCTAGATCTACTAGTGCCACTTTTTAGGGTGCTGTATAGGTGGTTACACATTAACCTCAATGAGGCCATGACCACCACCAAAAAGTGTAGGTAGATCATTTTTTATTTATTGGTCCTGAATAATTGCCATCACATGATTTAAGGCAAGAAACATGTCGATCTATTTCAACAGCACACGTCCCCACACACCTTAAAGTGGGAGGGTGCGTCTTTCAATTTTTAACCAGGGCAGTGGCCACATCTCATTAAAACAGTTCTGAGTGGACCACTGTTCCCTGTTTTAGCCCACACAACACTTAATCATCACCTACACCCACTCTTACACTAAGGGCCCTCACACGCACTGCACCCAACGGCTTGAAAAAAGATCTCCGCCAAGTAGGCCCCTTCAAGGGCGCCTGATCGAGCATTGCACCGTCGAGTAGGAGCAGGCCAGATGATGAAGCAAGACACCCGCTTGTTGGGTGTGTGAGGGCCTTTTTCTGCATAGGAGGAATTCCTTCCTCCTGATGTGAGATTTCTTCTTACATTAGGGTTCATTACCCTCCCCCGACTGATCTGGCCTCCACCTGCTCTTTCCCTCAGGAACTTCATACTGTATTGGTTACACTATTCAGTCCAAGGACCTGGTAATTGTGCATCGTCATCGTCCATGTCACCTGTGCGAAAATGAGGTAGAGGAAACTGACTTGATGTAATCTGAAATGGATCAAGCGGAGGTGGAGGCGGAAGCGGAGGAGATAGAAGTGTAAGGAGAGGACTAGTGCCTACAACTTTTTTTAATGAGAGTAATTTTGCTTGGGCTATCATCTGCCAAAAGCTTGTGCTTGGATGGTGTTTTAGCATGGATTTTTATTTATTTTATTTATTTATTTTTCACATTTTTAAAGTGCACTGTAACCAGCCGGTGTCCTGGCGCTAACTGACCACTCCTTGAGCTTAACCTGAAAGTTAATGTTTAAAAAGCCATGTTTTCAGGGCCCTCCTAAAGGACATCAGATCCGAAGACTGTCTGAGGACCACTGGCAGGGCGTTCCAGGATTTTGCTGCTCCCAGGGAAAAACTCCTCCCCCCCCCCCAGCGTGCCTTCTTAACTCTTGGAACCACAATCAGCCCCTGATTGGCTGACCTAAGTGACTTTGCTGGTTTGTACCACTGGAAGAGCTGTGTCATGCAATGAGGGCCTATTCCTTTGAGCGCCTTAAAAACTACACAAAGAGCTTTAAATGCAATTCTCTTGCGCACCGGTAACCAGTGTAGTTTCACCAGATCCTGGGCAACCGGGGCAAATTTAGGTGTACCCGTGACCAGGCGGGCCGCTGCATTCTGCAGAATTTGCAGTTTATTGAGCAGCCCTTGTTGCGCATTAAGCAACAGGCCGTTGCAGTAGTCCAACCGGGACATTACTAGTCCCGTCACCACTGTCTTCCTGTGCTCGTCTGGGAGAAAGGGCAAGACTTTGCGTACTGTTTTTAAGACATAATGGATTGCTGAGGATAGCGCGTTTGCTTGAGGCCCGAAGGACAGTGTGTCGTCCATCAGTATCCCCAGGTTTTTTACCTTAGCAACTGGGGAGGGAGGGGTGCCCATTTCCTCCGGCCACCATCTTGGGGACCAGAAGTTGTCTTTAGCCCCAAACAGGAGGACCTCAGTCTTAGATGAGTTCAGCATGTGACAATTCCCTGCCATCCAGTTGCTGACTGCACGCATGCAGTCTTTAAACCTGTCTGCCGTGCCTTCAGCTCCCCCCGGTAGCAGTGACACCACAATCTGCGTGTCGTCTGCATATGATATTAAGTTAAAGCCGAAGGATCTGATAACTGGGGCTAGCGTGGAAACATATACGTTAAAAAGAGTCGGACTCAGGGATGAACCCTGAGGGACTCCACAGGGGAGCACAAACAGGTCCGATTCAAAATCTCCTAGGGCCACCACCTGGTTCCTGTTGGAAAGGAAAGCTTGCAAGATCTTAAGCGCTTTCCCCTGAATCCCACAGGCCTCCAAGCGGTCCACCAATAACCTGTGGTGGACCGTATCAAAGGCCGCGGACAAATCAAGCAGGATCAAGGCGGCTCTGCCTCCTGCATCCATCACTGATCTTATATCTTCTGCTGACTTGATCAGGGCCGATTCTGTGCTGTGTCCCGCCCGGAATCCATGCTGTGATGGATCCAGATGTTGTCCCGCCTCCAGAAAAACACTCAGCTGAGTGTTCATTATACCCTCTATGATCTTAGCCGGCAGTGGAAGCCTGGCAATGGGCCGATAGTTGTTCAAATCGGCCGAATCTAAATTGTTTTTTTTTATAGGGGCAGGATGGATGCCTGTTTCCAACGGAGGGGGAACTCCCCACTTTCCAGCATGTTATTAAATAGTGGGGTGAGCCCAGACGCTATCGTAGACGAGGCCGCTTTTGCTATAATAGCTGGGCAAGGGTCACGAGGGGAGCCTGATTTTAGCCTCTGTAGCCGTTTCCTAACCTCCTCCTCGTTGATCGGGGAGAAGTTTATTAGCCTATTTACTTGCCCATTGGTCTCTAAATTGCCTGGGTTGTTCTCTGGGGAGTTAATCTTTACTTGGTCATCCAGGGAGTTGAAGATCATCTCCACCTTGTTTTTGAAAAATTTGGCCAAATTCTCACATAAAACCTCCACTGGTTTGGGGGCTGCCAGCGATGACACAGTTAGGAAAAGTTCTTTTGGGGAATAGCTTGCCTCATTAATGCGCTTCGTGAAAAAAACGCGTTTAGCCTTTACAATCATTTCTTTATACACTGCCAGCTCTAGTTTGAGTATCTTTTTATCAGCCTCACAGTAATTTGTTGGCCACTTTCTTTCCAGTTTTTTGCAAATCACTTTATGATCCCTAATCTCTTCTGAAAACCACGGGGCCGAAGGGCTTGAACGAGTGGAATGGTAGGTTTTTGGTGGTACTAAACGCAGACATGCATTGTCCACCCAGGTATAGGCTGTTGCCGCCTCCTCCACGTTAACTGGGAGGGGCAACATCGAGGATCTAAGTAGGTCATCGAGGGCCTCACCTTTGCCCTGTGTCAGGGTGAATGTACAGCTTTTTCTGTTTTGGATCCAGTTTAGGAGGTACAGTGTCTATGTTTGGATCCGGTTGTGTTGTAGGCAAGTCTTGGCTTTTCGCACCAAAGCTTTTGGAGTCGAGCCGGAATGTCCTTTCGGTGCTGAGGGTTTCGACTCTGAGGGAGGTTTCTTAATTTTCGGTGTTGAAGGCTTCAGGTTCTGAAGGTTTTGGTTGAGAACCCGTCTTGGATTTTGAGCTGGAAGATTTTGGCTCGGAAGTGGGCTTTGGCCGACTCTGTCCTGAGCCGGAAGGCTTTTTAGAGTTTCGGTGCCGAGCCATGAGGCGAAGCGTTGGAAACCTCTTCTCAGTGCCGACCCTGGCCTTGAGGCGGACGTGGTGCTAAAGCCTTATATTTCTTAGGGCCGGTAAGGGGGGGGGGGGGGGGGGGGGTGTTACTTTGATGAGTGTACCCCTGGATGAGAACTAGAATTAAAGGTAAGTAACTAATCCTTCTCATCCAGGGGATACTCATCAATGGTCATAATCTATGAATAGATTAGCAAGCTCATAACCAAAGTCTCGCGGACAAGCAAATAAGTATACAGTAAGACATGAATCAACATCACAATTAAAATGCAGTTATGCAAATAAATTCCTCAACGAGGCCTGTCCCACTTGGGCATCGGCCTGTGTATCTGAATCTAGGCAATAATGGCAGGTAAAGGTATGTACTGAACGCCATGTAGCCGCTTTGCTAATCTCAGAGATTGGAATATTACGAAGGAGAGCCGTAGTAGAAGCTTTCCCTCTAGTAGAGTGTGCATGAGGTCTACCCTGTAAAGCCTTGTTAGCTAACCGATAAGACAGAGCTATACAGGAGACAATCCAGTGAGAAATGGATCTTTTTGAGGCTGACAGACCCATAGTTGACCCATAATTCACAAAGAGCCGGTCAGACTTCCTAAGCGGAAGTGTTTTTGCCAGGTAAAACTTCAGAACCCTCCGGAGATCTAGAGAGTGTAAAGACCTCTCCCGGGGGAGTGGTAGGTTGAGGAAAAAAGGTAGGCAGGGTGATAGACTGACTGATTGATATGAAAGTCTGAGACTACATTGGGCAGGAAGACTGGATGTGTCCTCAGTACCACCCTGTTGGCATGAAACACTGTATAAGGTTCTTTACAACACAGGGCCTGGATTTCGCTAATCCTACGGCGCAGAGGTGATAGCCACTAAAAAGGCAGCTTTCCAGGTCAAGTGCTGCAAAGAAGCCTTGTGTATAGGCTCGAAAGGAGCACCCATCAATTTAGTGAGCACGATGTTAAGCTCCCAAGGAGGGGAGGGGGACTTCACTGGTGGAAACACTTTCTTAAGCCCCTCCAAGAAATCTTTGACCACAGGCATAAGGAAGAATGAGGTCTGAGAAGGTGACTTCTTAAAGGCTGTGATTGCTGCTAAGTGAACCCTGATGGAGGGATACTTCAGGCCTGACTTTTCCAAATGCAATAGGTAGGGTAGAATCACCTGCTCCTGACCGTGGATAGGGTCAAGAGAGTTGTCAAGACACCACATGAAAAATCTCTTCCACTTGAAAGCATATGACTTCCTAGTGGAGGGTCTCATGGCTTCCTTAAGAATGTTCATGCAGTCTGCTGAAAGGTCTAGGTGGCCATATCGGATGACCTCAGGAGCCATGCCGTCAAGCGAAGGGAAGGAAGGTTGGGGTGAAACACCTTCCCCTGGTCCTTGGTCAACAAGTCTGGACGGCAAGGAAGTCGCCGGTGAGGGACTTCCGACAGCTGGAGGAGATCCGGGTACCACCACTGGCGTGGCCACTCCGGTGCTATCAGGATCATCCTGGTGTTGGTCCTGTAGAATTTCTGAATCCCTGCCAGGATCAGAGGCAGGGGAGGAAAGGCTTACAGAAATGTCTGCGACCAGCTGATCAAAAGCGCGTTCCCCCGTGAGCCCTGTTAGGGGAACCTGGATGCGAAGACGGGGCATTTTGCGTTTGCCGCGTCTGCGAACAGGTCTACATCTGGTACGCCCCATTGTTGGAACACCTCCTGTGCGACCTCTTCGTTGAGCACCCAATCGTGAGCTTCTACGAAGTCTCTGCTTAGGTAGTCCGCCTGGATATTCTGGATCCCTGGTAGGTGAACTGCCACGATGGATAGGCCTCTTGCCAGGAGCCAGTGCCAAACGGCTTGAGCTTCCAGGGATAGAACTCGCGACCTGGTGCCTCCCTGCTTGTTCAGATAGAACATGGTTGTCGTGTTGTCCGTCTGAACTTTAATGTAGTTGGTGCGCAGAGAAGGACAGAGGGATTTGAGCGCCAGATAGACGGCTCGAAGTTCCAGGAAGTTGATGTGGTAGCCTCGCTCTACTTCGGACCAGAGACCTTGGACCTGAAGCTGGTCCATATGAGCACCCCAGCCTTGCAGAGAGGCATCCGTGACCACTGACTGAGATGGAGGAGGTCGATGAAATGGAACTCCCTGCAGAAGGTGGGAACGTTTCATCCACCATCTGATTGAGTCTCTGGCACCTTGTTGAAGAGAAACACGATCTTCCTAGTGACCCGATCTCTGAGATCATTGATCCTCGAGAGCTTGCTGCAGAGGCCTCATTTGAAGGCGTGCATTGGGCACGATGTAGATGCACGAGGCCATCGATCCCAGGAGAGACGACACTTGCCTGACTGTGGGACTGTGAGTGTCCAGCAGGAGACGACACTTCAGGAGCATGGATGACAACCTCTCCTCCGAAGGACACACGCTTGCCTGCATGGAGTCCAGGGAAGCGCCCAGGTAGTGAATCCGTTGGGAATGATTGAGTACTGACTTCATGAAGTTGACCTGCAACCCCAATGAATTCATCATGTTGATACAGAATGATAGATGGTTTTGAAGCAGCGCCGGAGTGGAGCTTTTTAGAAGCCAATCATCTACATAGGGATAGACAAAGATCTTCCGCTTGCGGAGAAAAGCAGCCACCACCGCCATGCACTTGGAGAATGTCCGTGGGGCGGATTTGAGGCCAAACGGAAGCACTCGATACTGGTAGTGATGACGTCCGATCTGAAACCGGAGAAACTTTCGATGCTTCACTGAGAAAGGTATGTGAAAGTAAGCGTCCTGTAGGTCGATGGCACACATCCAATCTCCCTGATAAAGATGCGGAAAAATGTGGTGCAGGGCTAGCATACGGAATTTTTCTTTTTTGATAAAGCTGTTCAGTAGACGTAGGTTGAGAATAGGCCTGTATTCTTTGGCTACTCCTTGTTTTTGGATAAGAAAGTAGCGGGAGTATACGCCTTGATTTCTCCGCATGGGAGGGACCTCCTCTATGGCCTTCTTTCTGAGAAGGACAGAAACTTTGTCCTGCAGCAGTTGACTGTGGAATCGGGAAAGGTGCTTTAGTTGAGGAAAAACTTGCGGAGGAGGAGACTTGAACCTCAGCAAGTAACCATGCTGGACAATACTCAGCACCCATCTGTCCTTTGTTATGGATCTCCACTCTTTCAGATGATGAGATACACTCCCTCCCACCGGAGTGGCGAACAGTTGAGGAGCAAGCAACATTTCAGGGCTTGGGAGGCTGCTTGGAGGCGGAATGCTGTTTGTTGTTGTTTCCTCTGCCTCTGCCAGGGCGTCTCTGCTGGAACTTGGATTTTTACTGTGTTTGGGATGACCACTGAGGGGTTTGAACCCTCTGCTGGTAAGAACGTTTGTCCCCCCGACGAAAGCACTTCTTAAATTCTTTACGCTTCTCCAAACCCACAACTTTAACAGTGTCCATTTCCAATTTAATCTTAGTCATCTCATCGTCAGTGTGAGACCCAAATAGACATGTACCATTAAAAGGAAGGTTCAATATCTTCTTTTGAGCATCCGGCTTGAGGCCTGTGAGGTGGAGCCAAGCCGAACGTCATGAGCAGATTCCATGGGAGTAGCCATCGGCCGCGAGGTCGGAAGCATCCACCGCGGCAGTGATGACTTGGTTGGCTACGAGCCCTCCCTCATGTAGGATCTCGGCGAAGTCCTGCCGGTCTTCCTTAGGAAGCTTCTCCGTGATGCGAGTGAGGGAGTGCCAGAGCGACCTGTCGTACCTTCTGAGTAGAGCAGAGGCACTGGCCACCTTCATATATGAAGCTGAAGTGTTGCATACTTTTCTCCCAAACGAATCCATGAGTTTACTATCCTTTTCCGGGGGTACCGAGGATGAGGTGGAAGCAGAATGGGATTTCATGGCAGCCGCCACGATGAGTGAGTCAGCTGGTGAGTCCGACCTGAGGAACAAGGGGTCCTCTGCAGGAGACATACATCTTGGCGATTGTGGATGGTACAGAACCCACCGTCGCAGGCGTGAGGAAGGCAGACATCACCGGTTCTTTGAGGCCAGGCACCAGAGGCAGCAGAGGTCTTGGAGCTGTGCGGTGATGTAGGGTATCACAGATTATTGATGTGGGCACCACAGGGGTATGTAGAGAGATGTTAAGTTTCTTTGCCCCCCTACCCAGCACGTCCGTAAAGGTTGCGATATCATCTATAGGTGAGACTCGTGAAGGAGGCGTAGAGGAGAAGGCCGGAGAATAGTCCCGGACCGTAGATTTCGTAGAAGAGGACCAAGTCTGAGATCTTGTGCGTCCTCTTTTAAGGGGCCTGTCGTGATGACGGCTGTGCCAACCCCTGGATCTAGACCGATGTCTAGAAGGAGATCTTGGCTTGGGGGGAGATCTTGGCCTGGTAGGTGTTCTTGACCTTGCAGTAGATCGTGATCTGGCAGGAGATCTTGGCCTGGTTGAGGATCGTGGCCTCCGAGGCGGAGACTTAGATGGTCTGAACAAAGGGCTTGTCCTTGGACCGGATGGTGAGAATGTGTGGGAGTAATCCGAGCCCAGACTACTGTGACCGCCCGATACAGCCCCCTGAGGACGGCGAGATGACACACTGTGTGATTTGTCCGCAGATCTGGGGGAAACTTCTGGAGGGATCTCCACAATGTTTAACACAGGAGATGAAGATCTGTCTCCTGATGATGCTCTGGACCCAGGTGACTCCACGATAACGCGACCTCTTCTCTCGACGTCGAGAGCTTCGACGTCGATGACGTTTGTGTGACCATTGGCATCGAGCGAGACCTCGATGCTCTCCACGTAGAAGGTCCACGCCGTGATGATCTTGACTGCGATCTTCGGCGTCGAGTTTGTGACCTCGACGTCGATCTTCCTCGACGGCGAACCTTCATGCCGTCGTGTCGACGACGACCTTCTTCGACGTCGTGTCAACGGCGACCCTTACTGGCGTCGCCTCGACATCTACCTCCTCAACGCCGAATGGTAGGATCTCGACGACCCTCTTGACGGCGGTATGCCAGCCGGCGGCGATCTGAAAGCCATCATAACTCTCGACGCTGACCCCCTCGAGGGTGGCGGAGAGTGTCTCGACGTCAACAGAGACTTGGACATGCCAGCAGCCACAGACTTCGAGCCTGAAGTGTGGCGTCTCGACGCTGACTTACTTGGATGCGGCGGAGACTCTCGACATCACAATGGTGTTCCAGAAGAGTGTCTGGGCCTCTTCGACGGCGACGGAGATTCTCGCCCTCCCTTCTTCTTCCTGGGGGCAGGAGAAACGGAACATCGCTGTTTTTGGCCATGCTTGCTTGAAGACGACGTCCTGGGGCCTCCATGGCCACCCACCTGATGACTTCTGTCTTTCTCCAACATGGCATGGAGTCTGATACGTTCTCTGTCACGAAGGGTCCGTCTGGAGAACTTCTGACAAAGGTGCGCCTGACATGTCCATACTTCTTGTGTGCAGATGGAAGGCACACAATACACACAGAGTGTGGGTCAGCCAGTGCCATTTTCTTGTCACAAGGACACTTTCGGAATAAAGCAGGTATTCTGACAGAAAATCTTAGTGGAATACCACAAAAAAACAGAAGCAGAAGCCTTAATAAACCAGAAGATGTCGAATTTTCAGAAAAAATTCACTTAAACCAAACAATTTCAGTCAAAAACTGAAGAGCTCAAGCTCCAGGATCCTCTCAGAAGGAGCCGGAAAAAACAACAACTCCCAACTGCCGCCAGTGGTGCATCATGGGAGCAGGGGGTCACCTTCAGGTCTTAAAGGCACGGTACCCCTACTCTAATGCCTTAAAGGCAAGGTGTCAGTCTTTCTTTGTTTCTTTATACTCTACTGCAGCCTACTGGCAAATGCCTGCAATTACAGGTTTTTCTATGGCAATAAAGCATTGTTGTATGCAAATGTTTACTGCTCTCTTTCTTCCTTAGGAGGGTTGGGAGAGTACAACTGTGTGTATGCTAATTCACGGAATTTTCAGCAGCTTTGCCAGTTTGGAAATGTTCTAGGCTGCAAATATATGTTTTCCCATATGTATACATATATATATATATATATATATATATACACATACATACATACATATACATATATACATACACATACATACATACATATATACATACATATATATATATATATATATATATATATATATATATATATATATATATATATATATATATGTATTTTCTATATGCTCCGAGTCCCGCACATGGGCGGGGATTATTCATAGATTATGACTATTGATGAGTATCCCCTGGATGAGAACCATATGGTCTGAGACAAGTGTGAGAGTTGAGAAGACCGTGTGTCCCCGTTTTTGTAAATAATACATGACTGTCATATTGTCCGTCCAGACTAGGACCACCTTGTGAGATAAGTGAGGAAGGAAAGATTACAGGCCTATGAAGATCGCCTGAAGCTCCAAGTAGTTCATGTGCAGAGACTGATGTTTGGCATCCCAAAGACCTTGTACAGTGAGGTCTTGTAGATGGGCACCCTAACCTGTCTCTGATGCATCTGTGGTGATAGTGAGGTGAGGAACAGGGTTCAGAAAAGGTCGCCTCTGTTGAGTAGGTTGTTGTTGTTCCACCATTGCAGAGAACACTGAGTGTAGCGGTCTATCAACACTAGTTCTCTGAGGTGACCCTGTGAGTCCGACCACTGGTGAGCTAGACATTGCTTAACCCCTGCTGTTGAAGTGGGACGGGCTCTATAGCCCTTTTGAGAAGAAAAGCTTTGAGTTCTTTTTTGAGAAGTACTAGAAGATCCTGTGAAAACCTTTGAGTGCGAGATGGGATGTGCGGTGGTGTGGTAATGAGCTTGAGACAATAGTCATGTTGGGGAATGCCTAGTACTCATTGGTCAGTAGTGCTGGAATCCCAGATGGGGTAGAAAGATTGTAGTCTGCCCTGACAGGTGTTGGGTTGTCGGGGAATGGAATGGGTAGTCACTGCTTTGCAGAGGGTGTTGCTCAAGGAGCAGAGGCACCCATGCGTATTTCTTTATTTTTTTTCGCCCCTGAAGGAACCTTTAAAAACATTTTACTGTAGGTGGACAAACCTTGTTTTTGTTGGGAGTTGGAGGTGTCTGTGGTGATAGATTTATAGCCACCTCTGTGAACTGTGCAATTAATGTACCCTATAGGAGCTGTCGTCTGCAACGCTCCCATAGCCTTAGCTGTATCTTTTTCATTTTATCAAGGGTGGTGTCTGCTTGTGGGCCAAAGTGGTATTCTTTGGCAAAAGGCATATTTAGGACTGCCTGCTGGACCTCTGGCTTAAATCAGAACACCTAAGCCATGCGTGGCGTCTAAGTAATACGCTGGTGTTGACACCCCTAGCAGCTGTATCTGCCGCATCTAGTACAAATCGGATGGAGTTTTTGGTGATGGCTTGTCCCTCTATTACAATCTGTTGTCCATTTTTGCAGTGCACCTCAGGGCGGTATTGCAATAGTTCCTCTATTTCCTCCTAACTAGGCTTGGTCGTAGTGTGCCAGAAGAGCTTGGGAATTGGCAATACGCCAATGATTAGCTGCCTGTGCAGCAACTCTTTTCTAGAGGTGGGCGAAAAACTATGCTCTGCTGGCGGATTTTTCACTATTCCGTGCTCAGCTTTGAGCGTGATGTTCGGCAAAAAGATTCCTAATCCACAGCGTAGCGGAGATTACTGGCACCTGCCCCTAATTATGACAGGTATTTTCTCTCAGAAAAGAAGTATGGACATGTCAGGCGCACAGCACCTTGCAACTTGGTAATGTGAACTTCCATGGAGCCCGGTAATGCCCTCTGACCGGCCCAGCCCGCACTGGAGCCAGAATGACATGCCCCTCTCTCATGGGCTTGCTTGCCGCTCTACTCCTAGAAAAACTAAACTAAAGGCCGCGGGCTGGTAGTGGTAGGAGGAACCGGGGAGGGGCGACAGCAGACTGGGCTTTGGACTTTCCTTTCCTCCGCCTTAACTAACGACCAGGAAACTCGCTCCGCAGCCTAATGTGCAGAGCACCTCCGTACAAGTAAAGTGACCGTCGCTGTCAGACTACTCTGTGCCAAGGCGTCCAGCTGTGCTGACCAGCGTCCAGCCATGCACCAAGGTGGAGAGGACGTGTTGCAGGTAGGGATACTGGAAAGTCGAGTAGGGATATGCAGCAGCGGTCAACTCGCACACAGAAACAGCAAGTGGGCAACAGCTGCCAGGAATATCTGTGGAAAGTGTTACATACCTTTTACCTTGGGGGTTGGGGTTCCTTACATTTACAATGCATCTATTCACACATGCCCGCTTTGTGTGTTTTTTGTATTTTTAGTCTCAGCGCTCCCTGAGAAGACTGGATCCGCTGAGACTCTCACCCAGAGACTAAGTAAGGAGTGAAGTAGAAGGGGGCAGAAGGGTGTATAATAGCAGGGAGGGGGAAAATGAGGAGGCCCTCTCTGTGCTACCGCGAGCCAGTGTGTGCTGCTGGAGCTGTACTGTAATTTATTTTTTTGAGGGGGGAGGATGACCTACGTATTTGGAACCGCGTGCGCAGTCACCCTGCAGATAAAATACAGAAGCGTGTCAAATTCCTTTAAGGCATGAGCGCTACTGACTCCAATTCTATAAATTGATAGTCTTATCTTGTTTATTTTTCATGGTAAACAAGGTAGGCCCTTGAGAAGTAGCAGGTGTTGCAACCCTTCTCACCAAAACCATGTTCTCAAATGGCGGAATCACAATATGCTGGGAACTCCACTTACTCGCGGAACTCCACTGAGTTTTTCGGCAACTCCGTGGAAGTCCGCGGAGTGGAATTAAGCGAGTTCTGCCCACCCCTCCTCTTTTCCCGCTGCATCTATTCTCTTACTTTCTTTCTCAGGAGGTGGGCTATCCCCAGTAGCCTACCTGTTTTTTTATTTTAACAGATCTTTTTATTGCGCGTGAAAGAAACTAAGCACCAATGTCAGCAAGAAGTGCACATTACAGCATCTGACTATAAACAAAGGTGATCAGATTCCCGTAAAACCTCAAAGTCTTCGTGTCCTAACCGGCACCCACCCACAAGTCACAGGGCATTAAGAAAACCAGTGTTTTTATGTTGCGGATTCTCAAATCTGAGTCTGTACAGAGGGATACCTGATCGGTATTGCCCTTCCCCCATATTTTTGTTCATTTATTCGGGCACCACTTGCTCTCATAGACAACCTCTTCCGACAACATGCACCGATCTATGTACTGTCTCCAGTCATTCAATTGTGGTGCAAATTCATCTCTCCACATCTGAGAAATATTTTGCTTAGCCACCAACAATCCCAATGCCACCAATATTTGGTCCATACGGGTGAGCTCAGCAGTGTCCCAAATGTTCAGCAAACACCACTTTACCGTAGTGTCCATGCAGCTTCCACTTAGGTTATGTAAGCATGTTATACCAGCTTCTCAATATTGCTGAACAACTGAGCTGCCCCATATCATGTGGAAAAATATCCCTTCCTGGCCACAGTGTCTAGTACAAAGCGAGGACATTGCCCTACCCATCCCCATAAGTGTAGTCCATGCATAGTAAGAATTGTGTAAGATCTTTAGTTGCGCCAGTCAGAACCTAGACCTAATGGCAACTTCCCTAGGGGACAGTAGAGCTTCTGCCATTTATCTTCTGTAAGGCCATCAAGGTCACACTTCCAATTTCCCAGCACGAGAGTCAGGTGAATTATTTATCAATTTATTATAGGTGAGGGAGACAACCCTTTTGGCCATGTAATCATCTAGTAGTCGGTCTTGTAGTGGGGAAGGGTCAAGGAGCTCCCCGCCTTTCGGCAATGCGGTCATTAATGCATGTTGCATTTGCAAGTATCCATAAGTCTCCAGTGCTGCCAGTTAAAATGTACTTTATAGGTCTGCAAATGAGATCACTACTCCTTGCCTCTACAGATCTACCAACTTAGTTAAACCATATTAGGTCCAACTTGTCAAAGCCTTTCTGTGTAGCCAGTGTGCCCAACTGTGCCGTGTCCCACAAAGGAGTGTGTTGGTTATCCTATCTTGCCACGTTCAGTGTTGTGTGCCAAAGAGTGAGTGTCATTGCAATGGGCTTCGGCAAAGAGGCATTGCGTGCCCGTAAAGGCCCCTTAGGTACCCGCCTAATTGCAGAACTAGTCTAGAGTAGTGCATGCTCATCTACAGGGAGGTGAACCAATAGAGTAATAATGACTAACTGAGCCACCCAGTAATATTTTTGGATGTCCGGAAGGGCAATTCCACCGTACCAGCCCCTCGACAGTTTTTCAAGGGCCTCCATCCTAGAGTAATGTGCTAATTTCACTCTCAATGGCCTGAAAATAGGATTTAGAAAGTGGGCAGGGCGCATTTTGGACCGCACCATCATTTTGAACACTGTGGCTTTCCCCACCTGTGACAGTGGTAGGGACTTCCAGTACTGGACATCTCTCCACAGGCAAACTAGTGGCGGTTCTAAGTTTTGAGCATTAAAGGCTCTCGGATCTCTGGTAATGTAGATCCCAAGGTAGCGGAATGCTTCCGTGGCAATACAAGCCTCACAATCTGGGCAGTTTCGGTGTGGGCCATACAGGAAATAAATTAACGATTTATGCTAATTAATGGTGTAGCCAGAACAGCAATGGAACTGTTTGAGTATGTGCATTATCCTAGCCAGTGTGAAGATCGGGTCCCAGATATACAGTAATATGTCAAGTGAGATGCTATCCTCCCAGTCAGCCATCCATCTAAGTCCCCTGATCAGGGGGTCCGTTCAGTAGCCTGGCTGTTTGCTCTTTTACAAGGTGCAGTAGCAACTATAGAGTCAGGTGGAATTTGATTGATAAAAAACCCCCTTGATAAAAAATTGGGTGGGTCAGAAGGGGCACCTTACATTTTTTGTCCACCTGTGGGGTGATAACTCAGGCACGGAAAGGCTGTATAAAAGTATCCTCTGCTGCATGCCTCACCGTGCCGGGAAGCATGGGTAGATACTGGTTGTCTTTATGTGTGGAAGACACAAAGTAACAGTTTCTGATTTCATGGGCTGATTTCAATTCGTTTTTTCATTCTATTTGTCTGTTTTCTACACTTCAATTTGCAATATTCATTCTGTGAAAGTGAACAACTAGTTATAAAACTGTAAATATAACACAACACTCATTCAGGAGTCTGATCATGGTACACATTAATGACTTTTCTTTCTCACACCAAGTTTGTGAGCTCTGAGCTGTGACAGAGCACAAAGTCATCACAATTTACCAATAGCAGAATAAGTGTTGTTTATGTTTTATTTATTTAAAATGCCTAAGATCATGTACACCGGCAGGACTATTAAAGTTTTGATAACCAGAATATCAGTGATAATCATACCTTGTGAAACAGTGTTTGTAATGGCTTTTATTAGGATATGAATACAATTCTGAGTGGTTGTTTCAAAAGCACACTGAGGCCGTCCATGTATTACTCACAGCACAACTATGAATGATTCCACACTTAAAAGAGCAGAGATATGTAAATGGCTAAGTGTCAAGTCTAAAGTCATTCTATTATGGTAGGGGACAAGAAAAACTATGGACTTAAGACAAAAACACCAGCGCACATCACTACAAGTCACTTTTATCCTTGTGCATTCAGCACTTTTCTTGACTTTGTGTCCTTGTACAGACAATTCTTCTTAATCCAAAGGAGTCGCGTTGTGTAGACAAAGTTGATCTTTATTTCTGTTCACACAAAATGCTTCACAGCCGACACGCGTTTCGCCCTTTGCGGGCTTCCTCAAGGCAAATTTCCAATGTCATCAGCAATGTATTTGTCAAAACTTGTCACTTTAAATCACTCTTTACACAAGCTTCACCTAAAATATGTTCCAATCTATTCGAACACCAGAAATGAAAGCAGTAATCCTCATTTATTATTAGACCTCCATATTCTGTTTTCGAGAACTCGATCACGAAAAAAAGAATATGGAGGTCTAATTGAAGTTACGGCGTGTTGTGATGGAACTTATCATGGCTCCTGAGAAATAATAAATGAGGATACTGCTTTCATTGCTGGTGTTCAAATAGATTGGAACATATTTTGGGTGAAGCTTGTATTAAGAGTGACTTAAAGTGACAAGTTTTGACAAATACAGTGCTGATGACATTGGAAATTTGCTTTGAGGAAGCCTGCAAAGGGCGAAACGCGCGTCGGCTGTGAAGCATTTTGTGTGAAAAGAAATAAAAATCAAATTGGTCTACACAACGAGACTCCTTTGGATTAAGAAGAATTGTCTGTACAAGGACACAAAGTCAAGAAAAGTGCTGAATGCACAAGGATAAAAGTGACTTGTAGTGATGTGCGCTGGTGTTTTTGTCTTCTGTTGATTTGACACTCTGCAACACTGTCGGTGGGTAGATTGTCTATCGTTAGTGCTTGAGGTGGATTAAGCATTATACACTAAAGTTGCACTCAATAATTGGACTTCATACCCAGATGAACGATGTTTTCTATACAAGAAGGAGACATGTTTTGATGTGCAGAACTGATATAGCAAATCCACCACCTTTTGTGATGTTTAAAAAACTATGGACTTGCTGCAGAAGCTTTCAGACAGGCCAT
Source organism: Lissotriton helveticus (assembly GCF_964261635.1). Lineage (NCBI taxonomy): Eukaryota > Metazoa > Chordata > Amphibia > Caudata > Salamandridae > Lissotriton > Lissotriton helveticus. The sequence goes on along the minus strand of NC_136072.1, from coordinate 229,924,095 downwards.
TTTAAGCAAGCCCACATAACTTCAACAAACTGACTTTACATAAAACTAGAATGTTTAAAAAACATTTCTCAAACATATTCAGTGAATATGAAAGTTTCCAATATTAAACCAAAAGCTTTCCAGGAAACAAAGAAGTACTCTTCCACGGGTCAGTGTTCTGAAGTACATTATTATAGCGCAAATTGCTACTACCGCCCCCAATTTCTAATAGGGGTTAGTGTTTCTGATGGCAGTATTTTTCTTGCCACTGAATTCCCTATGTCTTGTGAGGGACTCCCAATACGTCCCACCATCTCTCTGAAAGGATTCAGCTCATTTGCTCATTTAGTAATGTAACAGTCTTTCGAGACCACTGATTTTAAACCAGTAATGACTATACCAGAACTTCCCATTACGAAAAGTGTTTGAATACCAATGGGAAAAGCCATCACCGACCGCTGCCACCAGGGACTCGCCAGAGGAGCTGAGATTGCATAGGACATGGTACTTGCTTGTGGGTGTTGAGAAGGTGGGACAATGAATTGCTTTTATGATGGTCTGAATTGGAAGGCGGGAATAATTTACTTTTTTTAGAGGTAAGTGCGTACCCTACATTCATTAATATATTATGCATTTAATGTAATAGTTATGTTGGTGCTAATTCTATAACATAAGTGACAGGATGGCACACATCTATAGACTTACGCTTGTAGTTCTCATCTTCAGGTGGTAAACAAGCCAAGTATAGTGGAATTCACTTTCTTCGCTATTGACAGATTTTGGATGAATACTAACTTTTCCGTCTGATTTGGTGTATACCTTCACGCTGAAGAATAAACAGAATGCCAAATGACCATGTGAAAAAAGGGACACAAAATAATGTTCAAGTAACATCTAGAAAACATCAATAGATAATCTTCTGTAAATAGCCAAGTGTTTTCAGTTCTACAGATATAACAAAAAGCTACAACTCTCCAAATATGATCATAGTTACGATGTACTTTAAAAAAAAAACATGTTTTATTTGTTTTAGAATCACCAACACTTTTGCTGGGATTCGATTCCAATGAAATCCCAGTATGGATGGACTGCAACTGAGATTTCGCGAACAAGGAATGACAGCCCATTTATGTATGGGATATACACAGTCATAGACTAGTGAAAGAATAGCCATAGTAGAAACTTTAATTCAAACGAGATTGACTATTACTAAACAAAACTAGATTGCCAGAAAATTGGCTAGTCTCAACTTCGACCACTGAGATGTCCAAAAAGCTAGTTAGGTAAATATGGACAATTTTGTGGTACAGGAGCTCGCTAACACCAAAGACCACAGGATTTAATACTGCACCAGGTTACATCTCTTAACAATTATCCGCCTGGAAGAAGCAACCATATGGGGACAGGGTTGCTATACTAATATCCTCTAAATTAAGCAATTTTTTGAAGCAATTTTTTAGCATTAATTGGTAGAGACAAACAGATTATCTAAAGTCATATTTTATATGGTGAAGAATCCTTGAAAGCAATTCCTCTGAGACCTCCCTCCTATTATTTTGGATATGATGCACAGAGCAGAGAATCATTTTATTTGAGATGGATTTTGAAATCAAACATCATTTATAGGATCCATGCATCAGTAGGGTCAACTTGTGCAGAAAAAGACGACTGATCCCCAATGCAGAAAAATAGTCTTGCAACTCCTTCTATGCCCTATTATTATGTTGGATCTGGATAAAGGGCTGAGGAAATGATCCACTTTAAAGATAGAGTGGCATTAGCTCTCATCTATTTTTAATATTTTCATTTATAATCTGGTTCTTGAATCTTTATGTCCTACATAAATTACACTTTATGATTTAGAATTTTACCACAGGCCTCAAAGTTAATACTTCATAGAGAAGTACATCAAATATATGGCTATTCTTTCGGCAAATGCTTTGTCAAGTACAGTTCTACACCTTGCTAGAGAAGGGGTACAACCAAACAGTCCCTATATCCCCTAGTCAACAGTGGCTCCCAGGGTATGAAGAGGCTGGTGACAGCTGGTTGCAAAGGTGCAGCCCTCTGTAATACTGTGTGAGGAACCTACTGCCCCTCATATAAAATTGTATTCTGTGATCGTCGGTAGAGTGAGGAAAATGTGCCCAGCGGTAGGAACCTGGGACAAACGATGGTCAGAGATGTGTTGCCACACTACACATCCCATATGGCATGATGCTATCCTTCCCTTTTTACCAATATTTGAATGTATTCAACAGCCACCTGAAATTCAAACATACCAGCTCAACCAAATGAACACTAAATTTCCCTCCAGAGCTCACTGCAGTGGATATATACTGAAACACCTGAGCCTTCATTTGCAGCTGGAATGAGTTGCAAATTTCATGACCCAGGGTAGGTGTGCCCCTCCAGGGCAGGGCCAAAGCCAAAACAGTAGTGCTATCCCACATACCGTACAATACGAGAAAGTGGGGAAGGTGGACTGCAGACTATATGACCCATCTGAGCATGTAAGATCCAAGGAGGAGGATCTGGCCAGTGTGACATAGAAACAAAAAAAATGAATTAGGAATAGAGGTTTAGGGAAAAACCTACAGTGGAAAATGTCTGCTTAATTGGCCAACTTCCCTCCTTGCAAATCGTGTACTCCTGCATTCTGGCATAAGGAAAACTAAGTTTAGTCTCCTTAATGAGTAAGGATGAATTAGAGGAATCAGGATTCACTTCTGATTCCTCACCACATCATTTCTGGTGGATGTGTATTGCTCGGGCAAGGGTTGCAGAGCCCAAAGAAAGTCTATCTGTCCCAGAGAACAAAATCTGATAAACTTGGTTTTAAGGTAAACCACCTGGACATTGCCCCATTTTGTAATAAAGGCCCATGAAACAGATTGTTTCAACTGCTGACTTAATCACTTTTGTCCTGAACATTCCTGAACATTTATTTAGTGAATACTTAGGGTGACAAGTGTTTTTTTCATTGAATGTATCAACCCCCAAAAACAGTAACATCTAGATTGAAAAAGTTACATGAAAGGTGAAAAACATATCATGTAAGATAGAGTTATTTTTATTGGAAACACAAATTGAATTTGTTTCACTTCAGTGACAGTACAAGCAGTATTAAATACAATTCTTCATATATTGACCATCTCATGCTTAGCTCATTTTTGTAAAGAGATAGAAATATCCAAAACACTCATTTTGTGAAGATTTTTTTTTTAAATTAAGTCCCATCTTAAAAGTATTGATACAAAAAAAATCTGATCTAAGTATCAGCTAATTTTAAGCTACATTCATCAAAATGCAAATAAGCAAGCCATAAATGAAGTTTAAGAAATTGTTTTTTTTTCTCTAAAAAAAACAAACTTTTTAATAATAATGAAATACATTGCACAAAGATGATATCATGTTTTTCCTAAAATAACAATGCAGCACATTACCGCTACTGAAAGGCAGAGTCACTATGAGCAAAACAACCCTAATTTTGTGCTTATTTTGACACACAATTCATTCAAGCAAAATACCAAAAATCATGTGGATATATTCTTAACCTTTTTAGTATTTTGTTCGGGAATATTTGAGCTTGTGAGGTTTCCAATTTGCTCTTACCAAAGATCGGTCTATAAGCATAGAGGTAAAAAAATTTTTTTTTACATGTTGATGACGTTGAGAAGAGGATCAGTTAGCCCCAAAATTGCTATTTTATGTGAGATTGAATAGTCATATCGACTGCCTTACTAATCTCAGAGTAAACGTATTTGCTAAAACTTTATAAGCTTTCAACAAGACCAAAACAAATGTAACCAATCCGCAGGGTATGGCATTTATGGCATGTATCATTAATGGTCGGAGATATTTTGTTAATTACACACAGGGTGTAACAAAGAATCCAGACTCTAAAAAACAGCACAATGTGATACCTGGACCCTCCTCAATGCTATGTAGCCTAGTCTGAAACAGTCTTTCCAATTATTAGCATTAATGGCTACCCCAGTTCTATGCATTTACTTTGGTCAAATTTCGTTACTTGACTGAATAGGGCCAGATAACAGTTCTCTGTAACACCACACAATTTTTTATTGGGATTCTGGTTTAGAGAATGATCTGTTCACTAAATCCACAGAATTCAATATACGTTCTTTAGGGAACTTAGAGAAAATAGATTTTAAATATGAATATGACAAATTATACCAGTGAGAATTACGTACTTTTGATGGACACTGTCACAAAGTGTTTCAAAGCATTATCAGTAAAAAAAGTCTCCTAGGTTAAGTATATCCAATTGCCTCCACTTTTGCACCAGCCTTTTTGTAATACTTAGTGATAAGTGTGTACAATTTTGAAGAGCCTCAACAGGATAATGTGGAAACTTTTTTTTTGTTGAAAATATATTTTTATTGCAGATTAGTACAGAAAACAATTATTCCGGTCAACATCACTACATCCCAATATGTGCTATATAAATGGCACATGAGGTCACATAACACGGCCATTTAGCCCACAACCCGGAGGGCGGGCAGCGGTGATTAGGAAAAAGGCTTCCGCGTGCACGTCATATCAATATAACCATGACCGGTCAACAAAGAATCCTTGCATCTGCTTTTCTTTTCCTTCCACTCCCCCAACATATAAAATGAAACAAATCACTGTAACTAATATTGAATTATCTGCACCACCACTTCTCAGCATCACTGTCCCCACTCCCCCACTTCCATATCTCACTCCACGGAAAGCGTATCACAGTGAACCAATGCAATCATCCTATAATCAATGGTAATCGTCAAAGTAGCAAATCCCTAACGTCAGTGATTGTATCATATCAATACCCAGGCCCCCCCCCCTCAACCTCCTCCCCCCCTTACAATAACGGCGGTGTGGGCAGTTGCAGACTCTCACAACCCACAGTGTTTCTGAAGGGCTAGTAAAGCTATGTACTGTATGTATTGACCGCATGGATGTGGGGCACTCAATGCTCCCCCTCTGTCGATTGATGCTCCTTCAAAGTCTGAACTAGGACCTCCCATGACCTAGCTACCTCCAGCGCTTTATCGTTACCTAAGCGGGTAGCCTGTTTTAGTCGCACAACGCTTTCACAGCTCGCCCATTTGCAAAATTCCCTTCTCCAGCGCCCACTTGAAGGTCGCTCCATCGCTTTCCAATGCCAGGTGATTTCGCGCTTAGCCAGCATGAGCCCTAGATCGATACATTTGCTGGTTACCTTGGTCTTGGCTGTGTGTGGGAACCAGTGCAGCAGGCAGGTGGCCATATCATATTCTAATTATCTGTCTGTGACCGCATTCAAAATTTCCCCCACTCCTTCCCAATAACCTTCCATTCGTGGGCAGGACCATAGCATATGTTCTAGTTCTAGTTCAACATCCTCCTCTCGGCATCTGGGGCATGCCGCGTTCTGGACCCGGAAATACTTCTGGATCTTTCCTGGTGTTAAATAGGCCCTATGTAGTATAAAATACTGAATTTGTTGGAGCCGAGCGTTCCTAGTACCCTTCCACGCCAGTTTGAGAATTTGCTCCCAAGTGGCATCCGGTATCGGACGGCCTACACTCTCCTCCCATTTTGCCTTAAGAACATCCAAGGGACGCATACCCTCCCGCAGCAACCGGGACTGGAGGCATGTCACCGCCTTAACAGTTCCCACCGCCATCACCGTATACTGGCATGCAAGGGTTAATACCGGTTCCATTTTCCCTGTTCTCCAATGCTTTTGAATCGCGGTCGTGACCGCAGCATGAATCAAAAAGTCCCCTTCCGGGAGCCCATACATTTCTTGCAGTACTGGGAAGGGCATTAGCTCCTCGTTCAAGTACAGGTCCCCCACCATCTGGATACCCAGCTGTTCCCAATTCTCCAGTGGGGACTAGTCCCCGCCGTGCGGCAACGCCGTTAGCATACCAAACGGGATCTTCGGAGCATACGGGTGAAGGGTCCCTGCTTTACGTTGCATTCCATTCCAGCAAAGTCGCAGGGTCCGCTCCTCCCCAGTGAGGTCCTGCAGAGCGAGTTTTTGCTGCAGAACTATGTAGGCCAGTACATGGCGTGGTATTCCCTGTCCCCGTCTACCTTCCGGGCCCCGATACTCCCGTGCTATATTCTGTGTTAGAACCTGCAATTGGGCCGCCAGGTAGTAAAGCTCAAAATCAGGCACAGCCAGTCCGCCCTCTTGTCTGGGTCTCATCAACGTCGTCAGTGCTACTCGTTTCCTACCGTTGCCCCAGATGAAACCCACTATCAGCGATCTTAGCTCTTTAAATATTCTCAGCGGGAGCCAGACCGGCAAGGTACGGAAATAATATAGTAGCCTGGGGAGTGCTACCATTTTAAGCAATGCCACTCTGCCTCTTCAAAGCAACAACACAACGGCCTATATTACCCCCCAATAGATCCCCGTCATTATGATAAATCCGGACCCCCAAATAGGTAAGGCATGCCGGTTCCCACGTTATTTCCCCTAAGGATGCCGGAGGAGGCAGGCCCTGTCGAGCCGGGAAGAGGCACGTCTTATTCCAATTCACCTTGAGTCCGGAGACCGTCCCAAAGCGGGTCAACATGGCCATAGCACCATGTAGGTGGGCCTCAGCATCCTGGAGAAAGAGAAGCAGATCATCTGCTTATAGGGAAATAAAGTGTTGGTCACCCCGGTGCATCAGCCCCCTATACAACCGCCCTGACCTCGCCTGGACCGCAAGAGGCTCTATTGCCAAAGCGAACAGCAGCTGCCGTGTTCCTCTCATGATTGGGTATGGGTCAGAGATCACCTCGCCTAGTTTCACCCTGGCTATGGCCAAAGAGTACAACACCGTCGTCCATTTCACAAACTGGTCACCCAGTTCGAAACGACTCAGGACTCTCCGGAGGAAGGCCCATTCCAGACTATCGAACGCCTTCTCTTATGTCCACAGAGAGGACTGCTGCAGAGCCCTGATCGTCCTGGTAATCTGCCTTGACTCAAAGGAAGCGACGAACACTCAAAGCCGTACACCTCGTGGGAATAAAACCTGTCTGGTCCATATGAACCAGCGATGTCATGTGCGGCAATAATCGGGTCGCCAATATCCGACTCAGGATTTTGTAGTCTACCGACAGCATGGATAAAGGCCGATATGAGGCCACATCCAGGTCCGAGCGTCCCGGTTTCAGAATGAGAACTATCAGAGCTTCACGCATCGAGCATGGCAGGTGACCCTCCTTCCCCGCCTCCCGATACACCTCCACCAAGGAAGGCGCCAGTTTGTCACTATACTGAGTGTAAAATTCGACAGGCAGCCCATCAGGTCACGGCGTCTTGTTCCGGGCCATGTGCTTAATTGCACCACGCACTTCGGCCAATGTGATGTCCTGCCCCAACACATCAGCTTGGTCCTTATCAAGCTGTGGCAAAGGGGTTCCTTCTAGGTAATCCTCTATGTCCGTCTACGTTTCCTCCCTTCTACTGCTATATAGTGCTTCGTAAAAAGTAGAGAATCGGGACAGCACTAGATCCTGCGAGTAAGCCAGCATCCAGCGCTATCTGCTTGATGGGTCCACTCCGCGGCACTGGGTCAGCCAGTTTGGCCAGCAGCGTACCAACCTTATCCCCTTCCGCATGAACTTTCGCCAGATACCCTCTGTGATCAAAGCATTGCAGCCTCTCAATCTCGGCCGCTAACTTCTCCCTGGCCTCCACCAATTGCTCTTGCAGGGACGGGTGTTCCGGCCTCCGCTGCTCCAGGTCCCTCAGACCCCTTTCCGCTTTGGCTACAGCTTCCAGCACTGCCTTCCTAGCTCCTGAATATTTAGTAATACAGATCCCCCTAATGACCACCTTAAAAGCATCCCACTCAAGTGCTCTCGTAGTCGCCGTACCCCAGTTCTCCCGGAAATAGTGAGCAATACCTTCCCCCACCTCCGTTCGAAACACCTGGTCTTCCAGAGTCTCAGGGCGCAAACGCCATGTCGGAATTGCTGTTCTCGCCCTCTTCCAGTTAAGGGACATCAGTAGCGGATTGTGATCAGAAATAGTTCTGGTAAGGTACTCAGTATACGCCGCCACACGAGCTATCAAGGGGGAACACAAGATAGAGTCAATTCGAACATGAAGTTCATGTACAGAGGAAAAGAATGAGTAATCCCTATCTTGAGGATGTTGGGCGCGCCACACATCAATCAGTCCCCAACTGTCTTGCCATTCGGATCTAGTCTTAGCCAGTTTCCTAACCGGGGTAGCTGCCAGCGGAGGATGTGACCTATCCAAGTCCACATCTGTAATAGCATTAAAATCTCCCCCTACAATGGCCGGGCCCGCCAAGTAGGGTGCCAGTGCACCCGACAAGATAGCCAAGAAGCGAGCCTGCTCAGTATTTGGGGCATAAACACTGCACAGTACAACATCCCTGCAATATAGCCTACCTTCCACTGCTACATACCTGCCCTCTTGATCTAACACCTGTCTGGTGACCTGAAATGGGACGCCTGCCCTTATCCAAATGAGCACCCCTCTAGCAAACGCTAAATAAGCCGTACTAAAGACCTGACCTCTCCAGCTGCGCTGCAGCGCCTGGCCTTCTGCCCTAGTAAGATGTGTCTCCTGCAATAGAGCTATGTGTATTCCTCTCCGCAATAAATAAGCATCCACTTTGTGGCACCTAGTCATAGTATGTAAGCCTCTCACATTCCATGTGATACATTTCAGATCACGTAACGTTCCCACCAATGTAGCTTCGCCCTCTTGCCCTCTTCACAGCAGCTTCGCCCACACCATTGCCAAACCCCCAAAACTCAACACCCGATGAACCCCCCTCAGCCCACCCCCCCAGAACAGGACCCAATAGTAATCTATCAGCTCCCATCCAAATTACTCAACAACACACACAACACTATTCTGTGATAGTCACCACAGGTAGCCTTAAAGGCAACGGAGGTGCATCTCAGTCCAACAGGGAGCTGTGCTCGCCCAAGCCCCCCGCTACATACCCCAAAGAATACCAGTTTGAGAGTAGGAATGTCCAGGTGTCTTCAGGCACTGCTACAAAATTACACGGGTTATAGGGACCCTTTCCGCCTCAGGAGGCCACGTCTCATGTCATTCGCCTATTATGCCGTCTGCTGTCTGTGGTGTGACTTCAGGTCACTTAGTGCTGTCCGATTCTGAGTGCTCTGCCTCTGATCTCCTTCTATCCTCATCTGATTCCGATCCTACCACCGATTCCGTGGTCTGCGATCCCGTGATTTCCGCAGTCGCAACCAGTGCTCCCAATCGGTCCTTCGCCATTTGGATCAGCTGCTGATTCTGTTGGGCCTTTGAGCGTTTCCGTAGTCGTTGAGATTTGCGCACCTGATACGGCTTCGGCGGAGCGGCATGACCATGGGCGCGACGATCTGTGCCCACTTTATATGTTTCAAACCAAGTACACGCCTCCTCAGGTGTTTGGTAGAAGTGCTTCGTGCCATCCATGATCACTCTTAGCTTCGCCGGGAATATCAGGGAGTACTGGATGCCCTCTGCTCGCAGTTCTTTTTTGATCGCCAGATAGGAGGCCCTGCGTCTCTGGACATCCTGGGTGTAGTCCGGGAATATCGTAACAGTGGCGTTGTCAACTTGAAAGGGTCCCGCTGCGCGTGCTCTATTGATCAGGACGTCCCTATCTTTATAATGTAGCAGCCTAGCCACCCACCGGTCGAGCCGGGCGGCCCGGCAACGGCAGCCGGGCTGGCACCCTGTGTGCCCTCTCGAGCGTAAAGAAGGGAGATAACCCTTCCGGTGCAACCTCTGTTCGAAGCCAGTTCTCAAGATATGTAATCATATCAGCGCCCTCTGTTTTTTCCGGCAGGCCCAACACGCGTATATTATTGCGCCGGTTCCTACTTTCTGAGTCCTCAGCCCTCTTCTCGAGTACTGCAAGACGGTCAAGAGCATCCTCCAGTCTGGCCGTCGTCGTAGTCTGCGCTTGTTTCAGTTCTTGGATAATAAGTTCATTTTCCCGTACTCTGTCGCAAGCTTCGCGTGATCCGCACGCAGGAGCCCAAGCCCAGTCGCCACCTGCGCAATATCCTGGTGAAGAGATTCTTTAGTCGCAGCTATTGCCTCCAATATCTTGTCCAGGTGTTTGCGCAGCCCTATACTCGTTAGTTCTTCCTCAGGTTCGCTTCCCGCACCCTGGGCGTCCTCCTGTCCCCCCCTCCTTGCCCTTCGGCTTCATGATGTAAGGGAGGGGGGTACTCAAACTATTATAGACTGCGCCGTCAGGTAAGCCTCCACGAAATCCCTCAAGTACACAGTGGTCGGGGCTGAGTAGTCGGATTAGCAGTGGCCTGTTCACTGCTACTTTCTGGCTCGGCTAGTGCTGTGATGGCGTACCAATTCTCTTGGCACGCAAAAGACGAGGCCTGGACGCCCTCACCGGTCAGGGGGAGCTGGGATCTTCCTTGCAGAGTTAACCCCCTCAGGACATTGAGCTGTTCACCTTGCTCATCGCTGTGCCCCTTGCTCCAACGAGGTATCAGCTATACTGGAGTGCCGTTCAGGTTTCCTCTCCGTGCCCCCTCGCCTGTAGTCGCAGGTCCCCAGGCACACTCCCAGCTGCCTCAGATATAGCCCAGAACGGTCCCCGGTTATTAGGGCCCTTTGTAGATCTCCGATCTTCAGGCCGTTATGTCACTCCTGCCCTGCTGGTTGCGCGCCCTAATCCCTGGCTCATGCGAGGCCCAGACCTGCTCCCGCCCCACCTCCGCAGTACCGGTTGCAGGCCCGGTCCAGCGCACTCACCGGTGATCGTGGATGGGCTCCTCTCGCTGCTGCGGGCTCCTTTCGGCGAGCGCCAGTAGCTTGTGCGTCGGGAATTCCTCCGGTATCGCGTGGGGTCTCCAAGTGACCCGGGTAATGTCGCGCAGATCGGGAGCGCTGCCCCGTCAATCCGCCAGCCGCAGCTCCCCGCCTTCACCGCCACGGCCAGACCTCCAGTGGTGCGGGACTCAGCGGGCCGTCTCGACTCGTGGGCTCTGCTTCCGCCGTACCTCGGTTATGTGCAGGCAGGTCGCCGAGTTATGGCCGCCATCTTGGGCCCAGCACCGATGTCGTGATTCACGGGAGCGTAGCATCCAGCCCTCCCCATCGCTTCACTCCCTCGACCGATCGGATCATTCTGCTCGTTGACACTCCTAGCACCGCAGCTCTTTCGCACCACTTTCAGTCAGCACGATTGCTATGCGGTCAGAGCGGATCCGCCTCCGCTACGGGTCTCGGCCGCCATCTTGTCCCCCTCTTCCGACGGCCGATGAGAGAGAAACCCACGTTCTTGTTGTTGCGGGGCTGCAGGGTCCTCAATGAAGGTCGGATTCCCTCAGTCAAACCTTCCGACACCCTTCCTGCCAATTTACGGTATATTCAGGAGAGTTAAACAGGAGAATCTCGGGGTCGAGTACAGAGCTGCCTGCTCACGCCGCCTCACCCATCGGCACCCAAGCCACGCCCCCCTATAATGTGGAAACTTGAGCTGACAAAATAATCTGTCCATTGTACCATATAGAATATTGAAGCTTTACTTTTTGGAGATTTGGGTATTTTTTTTTATACATCTAGGCAATTTTTGTTATGTTTAAGCTCTGAAACATTGTATTAATAATAGTGGTGAAATATGAATGTGCTATACATTCAAGTATAAACTGTAAAAAATAATGCAGCCATATAAAAAAGGTGAAGATCTAACAGCCCTCCTCTTCCCCTAGGAGTTTTTTTTATCCAGGGTGTTTTACATATTATTTTATAAAGCTAGAAAATAGAATGTTAAGGATTGGAAAAAATAAATAGAAGTGAGACTGCATGTAGTAGTCCAAACATAAAAATGAAAAAAAGTGATGGCCAGCATCCTGATACGAGCTATTTTTCCTGCTCATAGAGGTACAGTCTACCAACGAGAAAGAAGCCTCTTGACCTTATTTAAAAGATGATGATAATTATTTAATTTAAGGTCATTTGTTTGTTCTGAAATATTCCAAGTCATCTCTGTGGGTTATATATGTAGTTAGGACTTTAGATGAGGGCAAAGAACTTTGAAAGTAGCATTAAATAATCGTAATTGTTTTTGAATTATGATTTCCTACCATGGAAAATTTTACGTTGCTTGAAAAGCATACAGTATGTCCGTATTCTAAGGTTTTAAAAATAGAGCCGTATTATCTGCATACAGTTTGATATAAATCTTAGTGGATGCTTCTTTGTTGGATTGGAGTAAATACGTTGCCCCAAGGGTTTAATGAAAAGGGCAAAAAAGAAGTGGGACAAACTGGACTACTTCCTCTTTTCGGAAAAAATTGACTGGCTACTTTATTATTGGGGGTCTATGCAGATGTAATTTGATACAGTGAGGGTATAACACCTGAGTTATTTTGTTTTAGGGAATATTTTTATTTAACAATTACTCAGTGTACATACTTGATTGATCCAGAGCATGGGGGTATCACAGAGAAAAAGGCACCATACATTCATAACAACTATTAGCATCAGGCAGATGTTTACAGCATACATTTGTACAATGATCACAGTAGAATAAAAGCCAACATATGCTTTTATTCCTAATTCTTAGAAGAACACTCACATCTCTGTGGTAACCACTCACTTTCCTTTGTATGCGCACCATTGACCCCAGACTTTCTCCCATTTCTTTGGGCAGCCCAAACTCTGGTATACCACCTGCTCCGTCTGCTGGCACCAGTCCAAATCGGTTTCCCAATCCATCACACTTGAAGGTCGACTTGATCCCTAGGGCCTTGCTATATTTCTTTTAGCGACCCTGGCAGCTAACGCTAGCCATATCTTCTGATAGTGAGGCTTGTGACCCGGACCATAACTTGTACCATCCCCATCCAGTATTGTTGGATTTTTGGACAGTCCCACAATATATGGAAAAAATAAGCCCACGACATCCCCTGATGCACCAGGCAATGACACATTTCCCCATGCGGTGTAGGAGTGATCTAGAGTAATATAATCTGTGCAGTATCCTCAGTTCTATTAAGCGGAAGCGGGCACGTATAGAAACTTCCCTGGGGCTCTGGACCGCCTCCACCCAATCATTATCCTCAATGACTCCAATATCTCCCTCCCAAGCTTCCCTTAGAGTCATCAGGAGAATAGGTCATTAACTTCCTACATGTCAGGGAGGTCGCTTTGTCCGTCATGGGATCTATCAGTAGTCCGTCCTCTAATGATGCTGACTCAGGCAATTTTTCTCCCTCCACTATGTATTGCCTCAGTGCATGCCCCAATTGCAAACATCTAAACCACCCTAAGTCAGCCACCTCATATTCCATCCTTAATTCATCAAATGTTATCAGAACTTGCCCTCTCCATACGTCTCTTAAAGAACCAATGCCCAGAAACCCCTGTTTATGAAACCCCTTCAGGGTCCCAACTACCCGCAGTAGCGCAGTATCCCATACTGGGGTCCTGGCCATTACATTGCCTTCCCATCCCAGGAATCTGTTGGCCTCTCACCATGCCCTCACCACCGCTTGAGTATAGGTCAGCGATTCAGAAAAGGGGGTGGTGATGAACAGAGTGTCTGAATTAAGCAGACCACTCTTACCCAGTCCAAAGATCAGGGCTTGATTCATCACCGTTATTTAGCTCACTGCCCCATCCCAGCTCAGAACCTGGCTATATGCAAATTAGTCTGTCCCTGGCCCAGTGCATCATGGGAACAGGGCAGACCAAACTACCAAGCCAATTCTTCACCAGAAAGGATACAAGCTACCGGGGACCGGTTTCTGGCATTTCAGCCTCGTCGGCCCGGCTTGCTTGAATCCTGATGGAGCAGTGAGCAAGGGACTCATGTCTGAGTATACCCTGCCACACCTATAGTGGCCAAAAACGATTCAGAAAAGGGGGTGGTGATGAACAGAGTGCCTGAATTAAGCAGACCACTCTTACCCAGTCCAAAGATCAGGGCACTGTTCATCACCACCCCCTTTTCTGAATCATGAGTATAGGTCAGCAGCATTCCTTCTCGTCCCTTTCTATACAATATTGATGGATAGCCAAGCCATGGCTACCCATGGCCACTCGATCTACTTGGTATTCTGGCGCATCTCTTTCAGCGTACACCCAGTCATTGTTATTAACTGCTAATATATTTGTAAAAGGGTTTTTAGATTAAGGGAAATTGCTGGGCACTCTGCTAACTGTCGACATAAAAGGTATCAGAGGATAAAGGGTTACGATGTCGTGCAACTGGGTGAGGGGATGAGCTCTGTAACCCCCCAGAATGTGAGATGGGAAACCAACACACTGTAAAAATTGCAACAAAGTACCCAATGCACACAACAGAAAAAGTAGAGCAAACGTGTATCACTGTGGACACGTGTGAACTTCAAAACAAAGCTGGCAGAAATAACAACAATGTCTTTTTGTTTGGTGGAAAAGTCTAGGTCTTCTTTAAATTTCTTCGACAAGCCAGCCGACAAGTGTTTCGTCGCAGTGGAAAAATGATTTCCGCGACTCCTCAGGGCTGTGTAGAAAGAGAAACTAAAGTGTAAGTCGCTCCGCCGGTGATAATTCCGACCCGGCAGGGCTCGAGACTTGAATGGTGCTGTGTCTGGTATATGTAGACAAGGATCAGATTCAGGAAAACCTCGGGTGTGGGTCCCTGTACATCTTTCATCAAGCGTCAGATTCAAAGTTGCGGTGGAGCCCCACTGGCTCAATATTAATCAGACGCAGAGCGAGAGATTTCTTTTCATGTAATCCCGCAGGCAGGTTGAGAACAATCACGGGGAGCGAGAAAATCCCTTGTGTTTCGAAACGTCTTGTATTCAACAGCAAATGCCGCTAGCAATCCTACGGGTTGCCGTGTTACAGGTATTGGACCCACGGCGACTCGTGTCTACAGTGACACACGTTTTCTCTACTTTTCTGTTGTGTGCATTGGGTACTTCGCTGCAATTGTTATTAACTGCACTGCCCAGTAGTACTTGCATATGTCAGACTGCAAGCCCCCCTCTTTGGAGCTTACAGAGTACAATTCTCGAACTCTCCCCATCCCATAGGAGTTTAAGCAGTTCACTATTGACCTTTTTAAAGAAATCAGGTGGTATTTTGTAAGAGATGTTTTGAAGGACATAGAGCATGCGTGGGAGTGCCATCATCTTAAAGAGGACAGCTCTACCCATCAAGGACACCAGAAGCTTTGGCCAGTAGGCAACATCTTTGTGAAGGCATTCCAGCGGAGGGGGTAGATTTCTCTTCAATAATTCAACTTATTTTTATTGGTATTTGGTTCA
The DNA here is from genome assembly GCF_964261635.1 of Lissotriton helveticus. NCBI lineage: Eukaryota > Metazoa > Chordata > Amphibia > Caudata > Salamandridae > Lissotriton > Lissotriton helveticus. Next base: position 229,908,837 of record NC_136072.1, on the reverse strand, counting down.
TTATTCATCAGGGATATTAACACATCAGTGCACTTCATATTTCAATATTACAGCATACCAACAACATGGACATATTTGTACATGCTACTGCTCGTTTCCTTATACCAATCCCAGTTCCAAATTGTGAAACTGTGAGGATACATTCAGGGACCTAGGTAAATGTTGGTTCATACGGTATTATGGCTCACTCTTGCTTTTTTCATTATAGTACTGAGGAGGTGCTATCCATGGTCTGCACGTATCTATGAAAAGGGGACCTAAAAATAAATTTCTCTCAGTTTATATATAAAAGTGTAACATGTACAACTTATTAACTATCTAACTGTGCAGGGGGAGTCTAGGCTATGTAGTCATGTCATTGATTTGATATAGAGGTCTGGGGTATGCAGGATATAGGGTAAGCGGGGGCGGACAGAAATTAAGCCACCTCTCCTTTGGCGTAAGGCCTCTACCCGTTCAAATTGTATGTTATAAGTCGTGGGAGTAAGTGAGTAATGTATAGAGGCAGTACCTATACTTTGCTATTTAATTTTACCGGTGCTGGAGTGTCCTACTTAACCCCATTGGGAACTTTCTGATACTGCCACCTGTACTTTACCCTTCCTAACCATGTTCATCGCCCAACTGTGTACCGTCATAGCTCCCCTCTCCTTCCCTCCAGTCTCGGTCTTTCCATGCCTCTAGGATCTCCCTCCAGTGCCCTGCGATAGGGCGTTGTCTCAGCCCGCTCATTTCTTCTCTAGCCAGGTTTCTGCCCTTAGCCCCAGCCCAGTAAGTCAAATCTTGAATCCAAGTGGCAAATGCTGTCCCAGTCACGGATTTCAAAGTCATTGTTATTCTTCTCCTAGCCAAGACTGATGCAAGATCCAAGAATCTATTTCCCACCTTTCGCCTAGGTGGGCAGGGGAAGAGCCCTCGCAAGTACACTCCAACCGCAGGTTCCAATGCACATATCACAGCTGCCCCTGAGAGCTTCAAGACTTCCTCCCAAAACTAAAGGAGTCCCAAGTTATGTGTATGAAATCTGAATTATGATCACATCTCTGGCATTTGCGTACCTCACCTCCGTAGACGGTCTTAAGTTCATGGGGGGGGGGGGGTTATGTAGGAGTAGTTAAATTGTGTATACTTCAATTTGGTGTTGCGTGACACTTTTTTAGGGTATGCTATAATTCGGACCCATTCCGGGTCTGAGAAGTCTTTATCCAAAATGGTCTCCCAGCGATTACTCCGTTTTGTAAAGGGTTCACAGACCATTTCCAGTTGTGAAGTGTATAACCATTTTACCTGGTGGCGTGCTATGCCCAGCGTGGGAACGCAGTGTAACACCGCGTGCATCTTGGGCTTTTCTTAGCCTACTCCCCACAACTCCCTAAAGGTACGCAGCACAATTTCATAAATCAGGAACAGGCCTGGTTTTAGGCCATAACCCTCAAGCAAGTCCCCAAAGGGGGCCAGGGTCGATTGCTGGTAGCAATCCCCCACCAAATACAGTCCGGCTTCTGTCCAGGCCTTCATTAGTACTGTGGTTAATGTTGTTCTTGGGTTGTAATGCGGCCAGACCGAGGTGTATAAAGGGGTCCCTCTCACCTTAAACACACAACGTTTCCAGCAGCGCAGGGCTGTGGTTTGTAACAAGGATAAATGAGGAATGGTCACTACAGTGTTAAGGATTTTTGCCAATAATACATTAGTACGGGTTCCTAAGTCTGTTAGATCTGTCTCCTCTGGGCCTGTACCTGCCAGCCACTGTGCTAGCCACTGCAGCTGGGAGGCCAAGAAATAAAGTTCTAAAGTTCGGTACACCACACCTCCCTCTATGGATGGGCACGGTAGAGTTACTAAGGATACCCTCCGTCTCCCCTTCTCCCATATTAGGTCTCACAGTAGTGAGTCCTGCTGTCTAAATCATGAGGCGGGGATTGAGGTTGGGAGATTAGTGAAGAAACACAGAGGGAGCCCAGTTAAGGTCTTCCATGAGGTTTGGGGTGGGGCATGTTAGCAGACACAGGGAAGAGGTAGGACTTGGTTCAATTAACTTTAAGTCTGGGCAGTAGTTTGAACTGCAGCATTAAATCTAGCACTGTCCTGGTTACCACAGCTGCATCATTGAGATAGATCAACTGGTCGTCAGCGTACAAGGAGATAGTATACATACACTCTCCTAGGATCAGACCTAGCCCTTCGCTGCCTTGTCTAAATAACGCTGCTGGGGGCTCCATCGCCAGTGCGAACAGGAGGGGCGACAGCGGGCAACCATGCCGATTGCCACAGAAAATGTCGTACTGTGTAGACACTGTCTTACCCATTTACACGTGGCCATGGGGTATTCGTGGAGCAGCATCACCCATCTCGCCCAACTCTCGTCCAGACCCATGTGTTTCATGGTTACTATCAAATAATCCCATTGCACTGTATCGAAGGCCTTTTCAAGGTCTAGTGACAAAAAGGCCCTTGAGGTAGTTGCTATACGCCTGGGTGATACAGCACTGAGTACCGTCTGCACAGTTTTGAACAAAGTACTCCGGGCTGGGATAAATCTATTCTCATCTATGTGAAATAGATCAGACATGTGAGGTAGTAAGCGGAGAGGTAAGACCTTGCGAAGAATTTTTAAATCCATGTTAAGCATGTAGAGCGGTTGAAAATCCGCAACCTGTGCTTCAGCCGTGGGTTTCTCAGGAAGCGGAACCACTAATGCATTCGCGTGGTCGCAGGGAGGTGTCCCAGTCTCAGAGATTCGATATATAATATCCCAAAATACAGTGCTGGTTTTGAGGCATAGGTCGAGTGAAATTCGTCCGGAAGGCCGTCAGGACCTGGGTTCTTCCATGTGGCCATGCTTTTAATCGCCACTAGGATCTCTTGTACTGCAACTGGACCTCCCAGCATATCTACCATCTATCAAGCGCAGAGGGGCGTAGCACTCTCAGGAAATCCCCTGAATATGGGGTTACGCCGGGGAAGGATCCCTATAATGGGCTTTATAATAATCACAAAATAATCATTGATAGCCTCGGGATCATAGGTTGGTGTGAGAAGTTGGCCTGGTATATGCTGTCCACTAGTTATAGTGGGCACCTTGTACTAGTCCAAGCGACCCTTACTGATGACTAGGTTTAAGACAACCTTTATTGAAAGCTATCCTAGTGGTAGTTATGGAGAGCAGCCTTCAGGCTAAGTCTTGAAGGAATGTAAAGCAGCTTGGTTTACCAGATTATAACCTCCTGAATGACCAAATGAAAGGAGAACCACACAAGATATATATAAAATATATGTATTTATTACTAAACACTCTCTACTAACCTCTTTATGAGATTAGAGAACCAGGCACGCAAAATTACAGTATTAGAACAACAGTAAATAGCACAATACACAGCGGGCTCCAGGGGCAGACAGATCCATATACTTAGAAACTGGTATAACAACTACGACTTGACTAGACACAGTGCCTAGAGCACGTAGAATCGCTGGTACCCCAAGGAACCACCCAAGGTAGTGACACAGGAGACCCACGGGGAGATGTGTGCAGTGTGAGAACACAGTTGCAAGCTCCGTAAAATCCTCTGGGAAAGTCGCAGTGGAATTATAAAGTTTAAGGACCCTTAGGAGAGGACCTTGAGCAAACCCTTTTAGACTTAGAAGGTTTTAAGGACAGCACCCATGTGACCACTGGAGTACTCGTGTTACCTAACCCAGGGAAGCTGGGTGCATAGGTGTCAAATGGAGTCAGGAAGCTTCGTCGTTTTCAATGGTGAGATGCTCCAAAGTGCTGCAGAACCTGAGAAGAACCTGAAAGCAGAGGGGACGCAATGGAGAGTCAGGGCACGTCTAGAGCAACCAGGTAAGCCCACTGAAAGTTAAAGTTGCCTTCACAGGGATCCACAGTCCAACAGACCAGGGATCACAAAAGGAACTAGAGAGGAATCATGAAATACCAGCCCACAGAACACTTGTGGAGTGTAGGCGGTTATCTTCGGTGGAATCACTGCTCAGGGTCTGGACTCCAAGTAGCCCAAAGCACAGCTTCAGGGAATCACCGGAAAGCAGATCCTTCTGCAAATGGACACGGTGCCCAGGGGTTCGGGTTGCACGGTCCCCACGAGGGATACGGGTCTCAGGTTTGCAGAGCACACTAGTAGACCTCGGGGACGCTTGGAAACCCACCTCCTGTGTTGCAAAAGTCTTCGGAGTCCTCAGGAACTTCAGAGTTGCAAACCTGTCAGATGCGTCTTTGGTTGTGCTTTATCATTCCTAGGCAATCTACAAATAAAGAGCTATACAATCTATGTCGAAGTCAACCTAACTATGAAATCAATTGTCATGGAAAAGCCGTTATAACAAAAAAATGTACAATTCTAATAATAACAACAAATTGTAAAGAAGAGGGAAACAAAAAAAAAAATAGCAGTGTCTTTATATATACATCATCATCACAATGAAAAATGTAAAAAGTGGCACGAATACTAATTAAATAGTATTCGTGCCACTTTTTAAATTTTTCATTGCGATGATGTATATATAATTATTATTATTATTATTATTATGCGTTCTTATATAGCGCTCGATTACCCGTAGGCATCTCGGCGCTTGCCTTGGGAACCCGTCCTGGTTTTTCCCTGTGAGATACCCATACTGGGCATCCCCAAGGTGAAAGCCAGGCATCCCGCCGCGGGGGGGCCGTAGTGGAGATTAAGCAAGCTAATGCCCAGAGCTGCAGAGTGTGAACCTGTGACTCGAGTAGGTACCGAAACGAGAATTATCAAGTCCATGGATATTTGGGCTCAAGACCCTGCCGCGTCGGGAATTGAACCCTGGTCCCGGGTCTGACCTCTGCTTCAGGATCTGCCGCCTCTAACCAGTGAGCCACACTTCTCCACTGACATAAGACACTGCTATTTTTTTTGTTTTGTTATTGTGTGTATAAATGTTTTTTATTGATGAATATATTATGTATATCATTGTTTAAAGATTTTTAACCACCTATAAAAATTAAAAAGTGTAAACTTTCCCTCTTCTTTACAATTTGTTGTTATTAATAGAATTGCACTTTTTTTTGTTATAACGGCTTTTCCATGACACAATTGATTTCATAGTTAGGTTGACTTCGACATAGATTGGTATAGCTCTTTATTTGTAGATTGCCTAGGAATGATAAAGCACAATTGATTTTTCCCTGTTCTAGGAATCATTTGATACATGGTTCAGGGGGTCCTTGTTATTTACACAGATGCGTCTTTGGTGCCTGCTTAGCAGGGGAGTAACTCCTTTACTCCAAGGGAGATTCTTCAGTCATCTAGCGCAGTGTAGATCGTTGAATTACTTGGTTTCTGTAGTTGAGTTTCATCCAGGTAAATCTAAATTCCTCTAGTCAGGGGTTCCTACTTTATACCCAAGGAAGGGGCAGGACAAACTCTGGGGACCCACCTATGGGAGGGTCAGGACAAAGGGGTGGTCACACTCATATCCTTTGTCCAGCTTCGCGTCAGAGCAGGGGTTGATAGCCCTTGCAACTGGTTTGAGCTGGACTATGAACAGGGACCACCAAATGTGCCCCTGTGCAGTCATCATAGCACTCTTCGAGTGCACCCACCCAGCCCCAATACCCTAAAGCCTGTCTGGGGGGAGGTTACACCTCCCTGTGTCAGGAAACCTATTGTCCAGCCTTCCCCTGCCGGAGGTTCGTCCAGCAGCAGGAGGGCAGACACGTGTCTGTGGCTGGCAGTATCCATCTTGTGATGCCAGGGTCGAGAAAGCTGGTACCGGGTGTACTGGCCTCGCCTAATCCCACCTCTCCCCCCTTAAATCTGTTTTCCATTCAGCAGCTTGTTTCATTTATGGGGCCAAAAGAAGCGACCCTGGTAATGTGTCACCATGAGTACATGGTGTCATCCCTGAGTAGTGGGCACTCCTTGGGCGACCACATCACACCAATGTTATCCACCCTCCGCTGGCTTCCAATCGAGGCTAGAGCCATCTACAAGACTGCTTGCATCACCCACAAAGCCTTGCACTCCTCCTCTCCTCGCTACCTGGAGAATAAACTGAAACTCTGGAGGCTCTAGACATCACGTAATGCGGAAAATCTTCTGCTTGAACCACCCACTTTCAAGAAGGAAAGAACGATGGCACAATCCTTTTCAGGCAACGCGGTGAGAATCTGGAACTCCCTTCCGCCGCAGCTCCGGACCACCACCTCCTCCCAGGCCTTCAAAACTAACCTCAAAGTTCTCATCCTTCAAAGACACTTCCAAATGTAATCCATGCCCTCTCTATTATCTGAAGGAAGCCCTTCCATTATAGAAAAATCTACTTTACATGACTATGGAAGTGTCTTCCCAGTGTGTTCTTGTGGTTTGAGAGTCTGCCATTTATTGCAGTATTATCTTTCTTCCTGTGTTTGGTACTCGTGTGTAACATGCACCCGTCACTTTCTCGTGTAACACACTGTTTTCTACCTCTTACATTTGTTTATTTTCAATACCTGCACAAGTGCCACCATGGCCTACGTAACGTTTTGTTCTTGTGCTTGAGTGCCCTCCATATATTGCAGTATTATACCTCTATGTTTACTTTGTACGCTTTTGTAACCTGCACACGTCACTTTTTCCTCCTGTAATGCACCGTTTGCTACCTCTTGTATTTTGTTGGCTCACGATTGTCTTTTTTGCTTCATTTAATGTAACGTTTGCTTTTGTATTTTGTTCACTTGTAATGTTCTCATGTATCAGTTCTGTTCCTATTGTGAAGCGCTCTGACACCTTCGGGTAAAGTCCGCGCTATATAAAACGCACAAATAAATAAATAAATAAATACTGGTGTTGTCATATTTCTCCCTCTAGGAGGGTGGAATCATACCGTATGATTCCAAGGTGTTTGACACCAAACACGACAATTTTCTGTGCAGCTGTTTTAAAGTTAGCATTTACCACGAGGTTATAATGCACTGAAGAGTATATGGAATGGCTGCATCACAGAACAAACCCCGGAGAATAGATTCCGAAGGCTGTAGAGGGGCCCTGCTCATGCATGGGCAACCCAGCACCCTGCCTTCAGGATTGATAAGGCCTGCCATAGGGGTGACTAATAGGTTTATATGTGCAGTGATAAGGTAGATATTGTGAACCTATATCTAAGTAAGGGGTGCATGCACCACCTTACACAGGTTGCAGTAGAAGACCTGTGGTGTCAATTTGAGTGGCCTCTCAGGGGTGGCATAAAACATGCTGCAGCCCCTGGAAGGCCTCTGGGGTACCTATGCCCTGGGTATATAGTATACCATATACTAGGGACTTATAAGGCTACTCCAGAATCCAATCTGGAGTGAACCTAAAGTACATGCAATCAGTTTATAAGAGAAAGCAGCTAGCCTGGGGTCCTGAATAGCTGGATCCCAGCTAGTCTAAGTCGAAAACAGTGAAACATCACCAAGAAAGTGGGGGTAACTATAAGAAGCAGATCCTATTCACTGAACTTGCATGATCAGAGACCCACGGGTCTCCGGCCTGACTAGCCTTGCCAATAATCTACCAGGCCTCCCTTCTTCTGCCTGCACCTTGGTAAGGTAACCTCTGTAGTCATGGCATCTCAGCCATTAAAGGGCTTGGGGGTACAGTGCATGCATTTCTCTTAAGATGTCTAGTGCATCTGGTCTAGTTCCCTGTTCATTATCCAGCTTGTGTAATTTACCCTCCCATATTTCCAATTCCCGATGTAGTTATTTCTGTGCCCCTATCGATTGTCCTGAACAGTGCCCCCTCATCACCACTTTAATCGCTTCCCCTTCTACCAGTGCTTGTGTATTGTTATCAAAATAAGTGTCTATGGCTGTGCCTATGGTTTCTTTGAAGCAAGTATCTTCTAGAACCAACAGGTTTAGCCACCAGAGTGGAATCGGTGGGTGTTACCCCAAGGGTTGGATGGTCAGCATGAGGAGGTTATGATCTGAGAGTGTACGCCCCAGATATTCTGTGTGGGTAACAGGGCAACCCAAGCCAGATGTGCTGAAAAATAATTCCAGCCTGATGTGTAATTGGTGTAAGGGGGAGTAATATGAGTAGTCTTGATCCCCTACATGTTCCATCTCCCTCCCAACAGTATGTCCGATGTTAACACCTCGGCCATAGGGGCTGGAAGGTTCTGGAGGAATATCACTTGATCTTGATTAGGAAATATATACTACCTAACATGACGTCCCGCCCAAGGAGCTTACCCTTCAACAGCACTTATCTACCTTCTCAGTCTTCTAGTGTATGCAGGGGTTTAAAGGGTACACCAGCCCATACTCAGATAATTGCACCTCTAGCATATGCAGAGTAGGAGGTCACAAATATTTGCCCTCTCCATCTTCTGCACAGTTTCTCCACAGTTTCTCCACTTCGCCACAAATGAGGTGCATTTCCTGAAGGAGTGCAAACTGCACTCCTCGCCTGCGCAAGTATCTATGCACGTTGTGTCGCTTAACGGCAGAGCCCATCCCGCTAGTATTCCATGCCAATATTTTCAAGGTATGCTGTTTGGAGGCCATTTTCAAGAACCATCACACTCATTCCTGCCACCTCTCCCCCGAGCTTCCCCCCCCCGTTCCCAGAAATAAGGATCTAAGACCCCACCTGCAAAAAGAACAAACACCTGCAAAGCAGTACAATTGTGCTCAGTTCAACTATCGCTGCCCATTCAGCAAATGCCTCCAGCCTGTCCAGTTACAGTCGTAGCAGGGCGTTCCGCACAGTCCCAGTATATAACTCCCCTCATGAAAAGCCCAGTTCGGTCAAAGGTCATCAGCCATTCTTGGGGTGACAATCGACAGTGTAACACTTTCCACTTGAGAACTAGCTTAGTCCATGTCTCCAGTTCCCTTAGTCGATTTAGAGCCTGGTTCTGAGACCGGATCAGGGGTCCTCGCGATTTCAGCCACAGCCTGTAGGGCAGCAGCTGTCTCCTCTGTCTCGGATGGGCTAGGTCTTTTAGACTATTTCAGTTTTAGCCTGGTCCGAGTCCTCTTACCATATCCTCTTGCTCCACGCAACTCTGCATGGCATCGTCTGCGCCAGAAGTGACGAGCACAGTGCCTATATAGACACCACCTCAGTCCGCTGGCATCAGTTAGTTTTCGTGACTTTCCACGCCGGAATATGAATAAGCTTGAAACTGCACCGTGTCCAGATCTGCTCAGATGAAATGGAGTGCCTGAGAGGAAGTCAGGTTTGACTTCGGTACATTGATAGTGAACCCCAGCAAATGCAGGAGGCCCGCCATAGGGTGGAGGTGGGTGGGGTGAGCCCACCTTCAACAGCCAGCCATTCAGCTAGGGGAAGACTTGCACCCCTGATCTCCACTAATGAGCTGCAACCACCACCACCACCTTGGTGAAGACCCGAAAGATGCTAGTGAGGCCAAAAAGAACCTGAGAAAGAGTGAGCATCTTAAACTTCTTGAGGAAGAACTTTAGAATAGGACAAAGGCCTTCGTCCTTCTTGGGCAGCCAAAAAGCATGTAACTTAGCTTATAAAGGCCTTTCTCACTAGATATGCTTCAAGAGTGCCCAGAAAGAATCCCCTGCATTATGGAGGCAACACTGACCATCTGCTAATCAGGGATGCCAGTTTGAACAAAAATCAATTTCTTCTTTGGGTTAAATTCATATATCTGAATACAACATTGAGAGCTGGAGTGACAGAAAACGGTCTTTGTTGGTAGTGAACTTAAAGGACATGCATGCAACTTTACTCTTAGAAACGACTTGTCAGTGATATTGTCTTATAATTGGGTGTTCAGTAGCAGATGAAACATATCAAGCATATTACAGATGGGTTTCCTGTTAAATTGTGATTCTCTATTCCAAAGCTCTTAAAAAAACCTATCACTGTTTCATTTGAAAACCTTTTAAGAACAGGGTCACAGTTGGGATAAACCTGGTTGTAAATAGTCTTTAAGGGTTAACCTGAGCTCTTGTTAGATCTCACTATATATGGAGCACTGGCAAGTCCATGGAGTCTATGTGACATAACATCTGATTATGATTCAAATTAGATCTACTGAAAATCCTCACAACCGCTTAAAAGAATTTTCAACTCTGCAAAATCAATTACCAGTAATACCGATGTAAAGAGAATGATCAAAGTGTAAATAGGAACATGTATTTTATTCTTTAGTTTCCTCACATATTTGAACATGCTAAAAAAGAAACCTTGGTCTGAGCATGATGACATGTAGGAGAAGCAAGAAGTTTAGTTTTTCTAATCACCTCCAAACAGTTGAAGCAAATATGTTAGAGTCATACAATCTGGTTTCGTATTACATTTACGGATTAGACAAACTTATCATATCTGGAATTGCAGGAACAAAAAGAGACATCTCAAAACTTCATCTTACATTTGCCTTTTTTTGCTGAAGCTTGGTCGGATCTTTGCAACTTTAGGGTACAAACCAGCACAAATTACTGCTTTAATTAATTTTTCATTATCTAAAAAAATAAAAAATAAAAATTAGACATCAGAAAAGTAAAATGGAAATAATTATGCCCAGAATAAAATATTTCCCTTTAATTTACCTGAGTTGACATTGTTTTTAGGATCTTTGGGGTTTTTACTGCTTACAAAACCTGCAGCAAGAAGATGCTCTGCAAACTGGCCTTTCATGTTGTGAAGCATCTAAATGCAAATGTAAAATGTGGAGTATTAAATATTTATTTATATAACCCAGACATTTATTCACTTAAACGTTTCCACAACATTTACTGGGGTTACCTGAAGAGTGTTTGGAGACAAAAAATACTCCCAGCAGTAGTCTTTCTCTGCTCGGCCACTATGCTCTTTGGCATCCTCCCACCCCTGAAAAATAAGGAAACAATGATTTGTGCTATACCTAGACAGAGGCTCCCTCAGTAAAAAAGCAGTGCATATTTTACAGCAGATTTAAATTATGGACTTAGAGGCCAAGTACATATTAACACATAAAAAATGTACACTGAAGTTATTAGTATAGTCAGGGGATATCCTGAAAAGCTGGCTTGAATAAGGCCCACCTAGACATACTTTGGATGCTCTTGTGTTATGGAATCAATTACACCCTTAAATGACAAGAGAGTCTCATCGTAGAGTAACATGGCAACTCGAGTGAAGCACAGAAGAACAAGTTATGTACCTTGGGTAATGCCTTATCTGGCAGAGATTATCTAGCCACAAATTCCTTACCTTAGAATAAACCCAGGCATCTGACTAGATCCAGAAGATTTTTCAGTAGTAACCCTGGGCGTGTCATTTGGCTTGCGTCTGCGTCGTCCGGGCCGGAAATGACGTGTACGGAAAATATATAGGCGGCACCTCAGCGCATTGACTTTCGATACTTTTGCGACTTTCCATGCCAGGAGTGTGTGGAAAAGACTAAGGCCCTGAAAAAGGTGCCCCTTACACCTTAACCGGTATAGAGTGGGGAGGATCGGTAAGGAATTTGCAGCTAGATAGTCTCTCCACCACATAAGGCTTTACCGAACGTACATAACTTGTTTATCTCATAGAGACTTCTAGACGCACATTTGTTAACTTAGAATAGATACCCGAGCAATATCTCCCTGGAGGTGGGTGTGCGAACCAGATTCAATCAAAAAGTCCTGCAGCACTGAACAGATAAAGTGCCTGACATGACGGCCCTGACTGTCTAGGCAGTAATTTTTTGTCAACATGTGCAGTGATGCCCACGTCACCACCAGACAGATGTCCAAGAGTAGAACGCTGCATGTTAACAGTGGTCGCAGATTTGGATCTTATAGAGTGAGCCCTCAGGGGGATGTTTCTTGGCCAATGCTTAGCTAATTTTAATGCACAGGACAATCTATCTCGAGATGGTCTGCTTCTGCACAGCCTGCCCTTTTGTGGCTCCAACATAGCCCACTAAGAGTTGATCCCCCACCTGGAACTCTTTTATGTGATCAAGGTAGAACAACAACTCTTTCTGAGTCCAGACGGCGGGATCTCTCCTCCTCTTAGGAAGGATGAGGCAGAGCAAAGAAGGTGGACAGAGTAATGCTCTGGCCTATCTGGGAGGGAGTGACAATCTTTGGAAGAAAGGAGGCATGTGTCCGGTGGACCAGACAATGCTTGGACAAGGTGGTAAGGGCTGGGTGCACAGAAAGGGCATGCAATTCACTGACCCTCCTGGCTGATGCAATTGCCTCTAAAAAGGCAGTTCTAATGGTGAGCAGCTAAAGAGGACAATTGTGCAACAGTACGAATGATGCGCACATCAGGAAAGGGAGAACAGGGTTGAGGTCCCTCTGAAGCATGATAAATGGCATGAGGGGACACGTGCAATCATACATGAAAACAGTCTCTAGGCAACTAGTTGGTCTCAGTGGAATATAAGACCATAGATCTAGGGTGATAGCAATAGACCTAATGTACCACAATAGACTAAAGAAAAATCATTTTATTGATGCAAATAATATTTCTTTTGGATAAAATATGTAAATAGACGAGTGAAAAAACAATATCAGCACAAGAGACTAGACAAATACATTTCAGTCCTGGTGTGTATGTTTACAATATCACACACAACAGGCACAACTATATGTACCTTGAAATTACTTAACATTGAGTCTGGATAATCATGTGAAAAATGAATAACGTGACAGAATATACAAACAATACACAATGACAGTGAAATATGTACAAGGTGAGACAATGCAATTGAGTGGCTTATAAAATAAATCGATGCTAGAGACCTTTACTGAACCAGGGGACAACATGGGATTTAAAAAGAGAAGGTTAGTCCGGCAACGGCAGAAATGCAAAGACTGCGGAAATATACCCTTTGACCGTGCCAATAGTAGAGCCCTGCTGGGCCAACGATAGGGCAACCAAAAGAACATTGGATAAAGGTGCAGAAGGGGGTTCAACATTGTGGAAGCACACCATGATACAAACTTATCCCAACGGCAGGCATATACAGATTTGGTGGAGGGACGCCTGGCTGCCAGGATAACAACACAGACTTTGGGTGGAAGGTCAAAAGCTAGCAATTGTTGCTGCTCAATGTCCACAGATGCAGGGAGAGGGTGCACAGATTCAGGTGCAGAACCCTGCCCTGTTGCTGAGACAGAAGATCCTCCTGAAGACGAAACCTGACTGGAGAACTGATGGTCATGCTCAACAGCTCAGGATACTAGATGGTCTATGGGCAGTCCAGAGATACAAGAATGTCTTGGGCCTAGTTGTTTCTGATCTCCTTGAGAACTCTGGACAGGAGTGGTATTGGCAAAAAAGGTGTACAGGAAGCCAGTGCCCCGCTCAAGACAAAAAGCGTCTCCGAGCGAAAGTCCCCTTCGAAACTCCAGCGCACAAAATTGCTGACATTGCGCGTACTCTGTAGGGGTGAACAGATCTCCCCACTCTTGAAAGAGTCCTTACAACACGTTTGAATGGGGATGCAATTCGTAATCCGCTAGGCATCTGCGGCTGAGTTTGTCTTCTCTGGGGTTCAGAGAGCCTGCCAGGTGTTGAACTACCCGGGAAATGCCCTGACATTCCAGCCATGTCCAGAGATGCAGGGCCCCTTAACAAAGGGTCAACAACCACACCCTGCCCTGCTTGCTGTAACAGCACTTGGTTGTTGTGTTGTCCTTGAACACCTGCATCAGTCCTCCCTTGATCGATGGAAGAAAGGCTTTCAGATCCAAGTGAATTGCGCAGAGCTTCTTGGGCTCGGCTGGTGGTATTTTACTAGGTACTGGCGCCACAAGGGAATGTCCACCTTAACTAATTCTAACTGAATATTTGCGCAGAGCTCCAAGAGACTAAATTGGAACTCGGACTACAGAGGGTACTGACTGCCCGTGGGGGAGGTGATGGCTTATCCTGTCTACCACTGGATGCTCATGATGTGCTGAGGGCGACTAAAGAGACTTGGAAGGCACCTGTCCTATGTGGTCTCTGGAACCCATGCCCTCGACCACGTAAAGGCTGGAAAGCCTGCTCGCCATGGTGACGGGGAGGGTATGGGTGAGGCTGGAGATTCCTCCACAGCCACGAAAGGGGCAGAAGGTGGATTGGGTTTGATTAGGAGCCATAGACAAGCCCAAGAACCAGGCCATAGCCCTGCTGTCCTTATAGTGCTCGATGGCTGATTCTGCCTTGTCTCTAAAAAGGCAAGAGCCATCAAAGGGCATGCCCATGAGGGAAGTCTAGACATCCCTTGAAAAGTCGATGTTCTCAGCCAGGCCTAGTATTGCAAGGCAACCGACGATTAAATCACTCTGCTCTGCAAGTCAGTTGTGTCAAGTCCTCATCAGATGGCAAACTTAGCCGCATCCCTCCCTGCTGAAGAAATCAAACATTCACCAACAGTCATAGATCTGTATAAAATCCATTGTTTTTATCTACGCTACACCATTCCAATATAAACCAAGCTATATGTAAATCAGTATTGACCCTGCCCTTCCCCCCCCCACCCCCGGGCATCTATCCAATAAGGCACTGGCTCAGCACAGGGAAGAATGTCCTGGGTCGGTGCCAGAGGCGGCGTCAGACGGCACCCATTTGGCTCCATGTCCCAGTCGGGAATGATGATGATGGGGATGCCACCACCTAGGGGCGTCAGCACTGGAGCGGACAAAGAGGAAAGTCTGGTCTCGATGGCAGCTCCGCTCAGAATCCAGCAAGGGATCCCTGGTGCCCGACTGCGTCGCGTGCGAACCCTCAGGTGTTGTTCCAAAAGGGACCCCTCCGACGTCCGTGGGGCCGAAGTTGCCTCAAGGAGGAGGGTCATCCAAAAAATGAGGTGCATGACCTCATAACATTCTCTTAGTTAGACGGGGTAGCGCTGGCTAAATTGGGAAAGCGTGGATCAGACCCAGGTTAAGCGTGGAACGGACCCGGGTCCTGAATTGCCAACGCTCTCATCTCTTTGGATGTCTTTGACAGTCGCGGTTAAATCAAAGAGCGCATGGACTTCAACTTCTTGCGTTTATGGGACTTCCCACAACTTCCACAATGACTTCCAATGTGACGATGAATGTGAGGCGGGGCTCTGTTATCGGTCCCGGGACCTCCCACGCTAACAGGACCTCAAGTGTCGCGAAGTAGACTGACGTCGGGTGATGAGAAGGGATCACTCCCTGAGCGCCTTGGGATGCAAGGTGCAACAGTCCTTGCACTAACTGAAGTTGTGTCACTGCTCCAGGCACCACAAATGTATCAAGTGAGGGTCTACCACTGACATTTACCAATGACGCACCTCACATAGTCTGAAGCCAGCAGGTGTGTTTGACGACATCCTCACATCAGCATATATAAAAAATAATTACAAAAAAGAGTTGACAAAGAGTTGAAAAAGACTACCCAAAAAACAACTGAGAGGTAGCTCGGACCGGATCAGTGCTATATGGTGTGGAAAGGAAGAAGTGACGTCAGCATGCCGAGGTGGCACCTGTACAGATACCACGCACATCATTTCCGGCGCAGACAATGTGGAGCCAAATAATGCCAGCTCTCGGTGCGCAGTGGTACTATTCGAAAAACAACCGGACCCCGTCTGGGGCTTAAAAACAGAACCCCCAAAGAGACAGGAGCAGCCATTATAGCTATATACCACATTCTGAGCAAAGTGTCAATATGACCATGGAACATCAATATGGGACATGGATTCATACTTTTTTGTATAGAAAAGTATTAACTGAATATGTAAAATGTACTTACTGTCAACCCACGTGAAGCGCAAAGTGTTTACAGGATGGGACATTACACTTTACAAGTCCACTAACTTAGCCATGGTTTATAAAAGCAGAAAGGTTTAAAGATAGTTGTTAGCAAGCCCTCTGCCTAAAGCGTGCAGAGAGAATAAGCAAGTAAAAGCTCTCTTTTACTCTCATGTGCCCTTGCCTCTAAAACAAAGAGAGGAACTTAATAATTCTTCAACTAATTCTCAGTGCTCTGAGAACGCATTGTCTGGATCTCATAAATTCAGATTTCTTTCAAGAGAGAGAGAGACAGTTATCCATTTGAGTTATTTATTTATTTTTATAAATATTTGTATTATGTTTTGACAAAACATCAAACAACTCAGCAGGTACATCTCAAACAGTGTCCAATGATTACAAACAATAAGATTTACAGTTAGTGAGGATACAGAGTTTACTGCATTGTAGTTTCCCTTCATGACCCCTACGTGCCTCCCTCCCCTTGTGTTAGATACCCCTGGAGTCCCTCAGCTAAGTGTTGGGCTAGAGTAACGAACCCTGCACCTACGCGCCATGTTTCTTCCAATTCATCTATCTCCTCCTCTTCCATCTCTATATTGTAGTAGCTCAGCCATGGCTGCCAGACTTTCCTAAACTTTCTCAGGCATCCCCTTGCTTTATATACTGTCTTTTCGGCACCCTTGTACATGTCCATGCCAGTCCGCCACTCTTTCAAGGTGGGAAGTTCTGGTCTCCACCAGTATTTGGCTGTATCCCGTTTTGCCACTACGAGGCCTAGGTTACTAAGCAGAAGTTGGTATCTAGGAATGTCGACGTCCGTGTGGATGCCTAACAGAATGTACTTCGGGTCCATCGGGATTTGTGCATTCAGTATGTTATTTAGTTCCTGCACTATCCCTGTCAAGTAGCTATGTATTCAACGGCATTCCCATAAAGTGAGGATGAAGGATCCACGTTCTGTTCTACAATGCAGACACTCCGGCGTTTCCGCCCGACCCATCGTATGTAATTTAGCCCTATCATAATATACCCTTTGTATGATTTTAAACTAAACAAGTCGTAGCCGAAGCTTAATCGCCACCTCTCTAGGGTGCATTAGGGCAGTCTCCCAATCTATGTCCTCCAATGTGCCTACGAGGTCCTCCCACTCGCCTCGGAGTGTTAATAAGTTGTCGAGCATATTGTTTATTAGGGTTTTGTATGTCCAGGGAACTGCTTTCTCCGGTATCACTTCCTGGAGTAACCAACCTTCTAATGGGGCATATTCCGGGAGATCCACAATGTCAAGTTTTTGCGTTTGCCAAGCGTGTCGGAGTTGAATCTATTTATAATACTGCTTGTACGTCAGGCTATATTCAGTTTGTAGCTCCGCAAATGTTAACAGGGCGCCCTGTCGTGTTATGTCCCCCAGAGTAGTCATTTCAATAGAGTCTCATCCTTTAAACCTCTCTAATTTTGCCATTTCAGACAGCCATTGACCTTTCCACAGAGGTGTGAACCAAGTTAGTCTTTTTCCCCCAGTTCATCACAAGTTCGGCTTTCCTCCATGCCTTAATGTCCCTACGTGTTGCTGGCAGCAGACTTCTCACCCCTTGGCCCCCGTATATGTAGTGGAGGTGAGAGCGTTTGTAAAATTGGAGTCTCTCCAGGGCGTATGAGGGGTGTTCCAGGGGGTCATGCCCCCATTCATTAAGGACTACGAGGTGTGCAGCTCTATAGTATGCCCGGACATCTGGTAGCGCGATTCCCTCATTATACTGGCTGCGTTGCAGAGTAACTTGGGGGTGGCCCCCGTCCCATAGCAAAGTTAGTAATTCATTATTTATCGCCCTAAAGAGTACCTCTGGTATTCTACAATACATGTTTTGGAAAATGTATAATAGCTTGGGTAGTGTGATCATTTTGAACATAGCAGACCTTCCCAGTAATGTCAGAGGGAGACACCCCCATCTAACCAAGTCGTCTCTGAAGTCCGCTAAAACACGCTGGATGTTATGGGTGAGGCAGTTCATCACATTTTCGGAAATGCAGAGTCCTGAATATTTGAAGCCCTTTTCAGCGAAGGGAAGGCACAGCGTTACAGAGCGCATGTCAATGCAGCCCCTATGGGTATATGGTGGACTTCCCCCAGTTGATCTTGTACCCCGCCTGTTTACCATAATTTTCAACTGCATGAAAAATGATCGGGAGTGTCTTATCAGGATTAGTTATATACAATAGGATGTCGTCTGCGTAAAGCAAGCTTTGTTCATCCAACAGCTGCGCCTTGGAGTCCTGGAACTCTGTTAAATCAGGGTGTGTTCTATTCAGACATGCTAGAGGTTCCAGACCAAGCACAAAGAGCAAGGTGGACAGTGGACAGCCCTGTCTGGTCCCCCGCAGGATGGGAAACTCGGCTGATTTAACGCCATTTACTAGTACTCTAGCCCTGGGATTCGTGTTTAAATATCGACCAACGTCTGGAAGTTATGCACAAAGCCCAATTTTACGAGGACCCGTCTCATAAAAGGCCAATGTACAGTATCGAATGCCTTTTCGGCATCGAGTGAGAAGCAGATGGGGAATCTCACTCCCTTTGGCCATGTCTAGCCAATTTGCCAGCCTATGGAGGTTTAGGCATGTGGCACGTTTGGGCATAAAGCCCGACTAATCTTTGTGCATCAAGGATGTAATAACCGTCAATAATCGTGTGTAGAGTATGGAGGCCAAGATCTTGGTTTCAACACTAAGGAGTAAAATTGGGCGATATGAGCCACAATTTTCTGGGGGCTTGCCCGCTTTTGGTATGACCACTACTGTGGCCTGACAGAGGTCCGGGGGAGTGCTACATCCTCTTTTGCCACTAAGAACGTGTTTAATAGACGTGGAGCTAATATATTATTGTTTAGTTTGAAGAATTCCCCTGGCAGTCCATTTGGCCCTGGAGTTTTCCTCGACTCCTGTTTGTCAATGGCTGCATAGACTTCTTCTAAAGTGAGCTCAGCTTCTAAAGCTGCTGTGTCCTCAGTTTGCAAGATGGGCATATCTATTGCTTTGAGATAATCATCTATGCTATTCTCGTCAGTCGTCAATCGGACAGTGTAAAAATTAGAGTAATGATCTTCTATTTGATTTACCCAATTTGCTTCTCTTTCTTTCCTGCTTAACCAGGCTAGTAACTTCCCCGCTCTATCCCCGACTCGTACGGTCTGTGTTGATTGATCTGAATTTGGATGCGAGCTACTCCTTCTACTAAGGCCCGGAGTTCCCACTGTGTGACCTCTAATTCCAGAAGCACCCAATTCTCAGTGTCCTTGGACAGTTTTGTTTTCTAGTTCTAGCAAGTTACCTTCTAAGTCTTGTATTCGCAACGTTTCCTCTCTACGTTTTCGTGCAATTACGTCTTGCAGCCTTCCCCTATGGACTGCCTTATATGCCTCCCAAAGGATGGCCTCCGAAGTTACGGAGCCTTTGTTATCTTGAAAAAATAATTTGGTCTCAATGGGGACAGTATCCGTTACCATTTTGTCATGTAACTTCCTGGCATTCAGCCACCAGTCCGATTTGGGCTTACGTTCCCCGCCCCCTACCTTTAACTTCAGTGGTGAGTGATCTGAGATACCCCTGGCCAGATATTCTATATCCTCAATAACTTGAATATCCCCTGCCGGGGCAAAGAGGTACTTGATTCGGGAAAAGTTCTTATGTGCCCCTGAGAAAAAAAGAGTAGCTATGGTCAAGTGGGTGGTGCCGGCGTCGAAGGTCCGTCAGTCCTAATGATCTCACAAATTCCATCAGTGTGGTGGGTGCTTGAGTGCCTGTCGCCGCATGACATCTATCTACGTGTGGGTTCATAACATCATTGAAGTCGTCCCCTATTATGTGGGTTGAGGAGTCCGACTCCAACAATATCTTTGCCACTGCCTGTAGTGTCTGGGGCTGCAGTCGTGCAGGACATAAACTCTGGCCAGGGTAAACTCCCTCCTTCCTCACGCACCCCTGACCGCTGAGTGTGTGCCCCAGGGTCAACCCAGGTCTTGAGTACCTGAAAGGGTTGAGTTTTTTTTAATAAGGACAACCACTCCGCGGGCTCCAGGGAAAAATCCAGCGTGAGCCAGAGAAACATTAGCCCCTTTCCCAATAAATGCACATCTGGTACCTCGGAGATGGGTCTATTGTAGGAGGACCACGTCAGGCTTGGTCCATTTAATATATCTGTTCATTAGGCCCCTCTTAATCTTATTCTTACTATCCAATCTGTTGACATTCCACGTCAACACAGTGTACAGTGTGTCGAGCATTACGTTTGCGGTTCGTGCGAGGAGTGTTCCCTAACCAGCCAACCCCTATTCTGTGATGTTCAACTCTGTAATTTAGGACATCCTGCTTTAACTAAGAATGAAAACCTTTTAGATCGAAAAACTCTCAACTCCGTCCCCGAACCCCCCACCCCACATCCTCTCACACCCTACGTCTAACCCTTCAGCTGTCAATATGACAACAGGCGTATGTGTCCACTGAGGAGTCTGTCGAACCCTCCCTTTCCCACACCCTTATCCCCAAAGAATAACCAACACAACAAAGGATAATATCCCAATTCAGTCCCTGGTGCAAAAAAGGCTAGGAGGGGGGCCTCTTTGCAGTCGCTGTTTTGCCGGCATGCTCTTCACTCATGTCCTTGGTTCACATTCCTTCGCCACTTTTGTTTAATTGCAGTTGATGTTCGGGTGCCATTTCCGGGGCTGTCGCCCCAGAGCCTTCTACATTGTGAGTGGCCTTGAGCAGGGGGTGGTCGCCGTCCGTTTCCTCCAGGGATTTTTGAGTGATCAGCATGAGTACTGTCCCCTTAAGTCCAGTCTCTGATGGTGGCCCGGGCCCCCCTCGCCCCCTCCTCTGCGGGTTCCCCTCTCCACCGATATGGAGTCCCAGGCTACGTGGTCCCCGGGCGCTTCGGAATTCTTGCAATAAGACGCCTCCTCGGTCTTGTTCTCTGCGGTCTAAGCTCCCATCGTGATTGCGAGCCCCCATGCCGCATCACGTTACCTATCTCTGGTCTGGGCCTCAGGCGTTCCTCAATCCACACCCAGGTGTCTTCAGGTGTTTGAAAGAACTGGGTCGAGTCTTGGAAAAGGACCTTGAGTTTGGCCGGAAAGGGAAGCATATATTGGATGCATAGGGCCCGGAGTTTAACCTTTACGGAGTCGTAGTACCTCCGCATCTTCTGCACCTCCCCAGAGTAATTGGGGAAGATCAGTATTCTGGCGTTGGCCAATTCGAGTTCCCCCATTTTCCACGATTCTCTTAGATTTACGTTTCGATCTTCATAGTTCAGAAATCGCGCGATCACGGGGCGTGGATGGGCCCCAGGCGGTGGTCTCATAGCCGGCATCCTGTGCGCTCGACAATGAGTAAACAGGTGGAAAACTTAGCGCCTGCAAGGCTTCTCAAAACCCTTTAATCAGGAAGGCGATTGGATCAGTGTTCTCCTGTCCTTCTGGTACCCCAATATAGCGGAGATTGTTTCTCAGAGCTCTGTTTTCCGCATCATCTACCTTCCACATCTACACTCAACTGCTGGATTGGAGCTTCTTGACGTCTTCTTTTGATTAATGTGTTGTGTCCTCTACCTATGATATGGGAGCCTCCGTTTGTGTGACGCGGTCCGCGATGTTACGTACGTCTTGCCGAAGAAGACACCTCCGTTCGTATCTCAGCCATTTTGCCTTCAATGGCCACTCTCGAGGCATGGATTGCCTGAAGGATGGCAGCATTATCTGGTGCACTGGCATTCTCTCCCCCTTATTCTGTGGGCGCGGGAAGCACCTTAGTTTACTTGTCCATTTTCCCCTGCTTTTCTGTCTTGGGTTCTTTATCTTTGGCCATTGTCAGATGTGGCAGTTGATTACTGTTGTACGCATATCCAGAGGCCGATGGTACCAGTGGGAGGATTACAAGCTCATTACAGGGAGGCTATTATGTTGAGCAGTATATGGGAGGTAGGCTTGTCGCACCACCCCCTGTGCGTGGTATTAACTGAAGAGCTGCTAGCATATGTCCTCTTCCTATACTATGGCGCAGAGACGCCTCTCCAATAGCTAGATCAGCATACAGTGGCACCTCCTGGTGCGCGTTACTCTTCCGTCCGCAGGGACACCTCTCTAGTGCGTACCAGTTACACAATCCCCAGTGGTGCTTCCCCGGGGCCCCTTTTATGTTCCCCTTCAGATATTCCGGCCTGTGTGATTTCGCAGGGTCAGCCAGTACCAGAAGCCAAGTTTCGTGCGCGCACCAGCAATATCTCAGACCTTGTTGTCGTCTGGCGCTGCGATGCCCCAGAATAGTCCTCTATTTGAAGAGAAAGAGACCAGTCTTATATGCATATGGATTACCCGTTCCCCGTAGGGAGTCTATAGGCGGGTGGTCTGGGAACAACCACGCAGCCGACCCAGCAAGGCATTGCATGGCTTCTCCATTGATTCATTGCCACAGGGGTTTCTGCCTCCCATATGCGCCACTGGGTGTGTCCCTTCAGTCGGCCGACCCCATGGCTCGTCGTTGTGTCTAGGGACTGGAGTGTTCAAGTAATGTTGGTTGCCACAAAGCCGTCTTTGGCACCTGGCGCCACTCACCCTCTGGCTCTCGGGCACCTGCTGCCGCTTCGCGGTCTCTAAGCCTGTCCAACTAGTGGCTGCACTCTGCCCCCAGGCGTGTCAGCAGCCCGTCCTCTAAGAGAGCCCGGCTGTGCAGCTGAACAAAGGGAGGACCGCTGCATTAAGACGGGTTCGTCCACAGCGCACAGCTTCTTAGGATCTCGGCGGGATGCCCCCTTCACAGCGGGCCGGGGGGGAAGGGAAGCTCCAGACTCACTGCGCTGGAAGCCAGCAGCCCCATATCTTCTCTACATTAGGGGACAGCCACATCAGGCTCAACGTTGTTCCCCCACCGGCCTCACTTACTGGCAACCGCTCACCGCCTCCGGGTGCGCCCGCAGCTCGCTCTCAGCCCTCACCACTCACCACGTCCCGGTTAAAGGCCTGGCTTCACATGGAAGCGCTTCGCCGAGACGAACCCATCCACAGCTTGCGCCGAGATAGGATCACGGTGCGGCACCTCACGCCACGGCGAGTCGAGGGGGAAGGGGGCACTCACCGCGCAGCAAGTGGTATCCCCACGTCCCCAAGTGGGGAGACGTCTGTCTCAGCGCCGCTGGGTCAGCAGGACTCTGTCTCGGCGCTACACGCCTCTCTGTCAGCCAACAGAATCGGGACTTAACCGGTGGGCAGGCACTGCTGCAGTCTCAGTACGGCATACGGGTATTCCTCCTGTTGTTGCCGTCAGAAGCCCCTGGTCATTGCTGTGAAATGATCTGGTCCAGTCGGCCATCTTAGCGGCGAGTCCTGTCTTCGAATGGATCGCGTTGCTGCCCCAGTTTACGCAGCAGCAGCTAGGAAGACAGCTTCCTCTGTAGGGCTGAGGTATGACACACACTCGGCTTGGAGGTGAGTAAAGTATTCATGGCTAGAAGACAGGATTTAAGGCAGGATTTTTGTCGGGCGATCGGAGCCACTGCAAATGCGGCTACTCAGCCATGCTGCTGGCCAAGCCCCCTCCCCTTTAAGAGTTATTTAAACACAGCATACATTAGAAGAAAGTGGGAAAAAGTATTGTTAGTCATATTATTTACAATAAGGATTCCAAAACAAGTTAGCAGATAATATAAAAGATGTCTCTCTGGATGCACAAGTAGGAATTAAATACTTGAAACATGACTAACAAGCTAGTACCTTTATGAAAGGATTCATGTTTCAATGGCTGAGATTGCTGAAACATTAGACAGATCATCCCATCCAACCTACTTACACTACACCTTTACACCTTTCAGTCTTTGAAATTAGCTTTGAAAAATAAGGTTGCCTGCATAAAGAGGACTAAATCACATGCTGCATTTCTTTAGCTGGCACTATCAAACTGTTACGAGTCATGGGGAATGTCAACAGCACAACAGATATTTTGGTGTAAGAGAATAAAGTGCTACACAATTTACTGCAAAATAGGTTACACGTAATTTTATACACATGGCACTTTATTCTCATTCGAATGAAATGGAAAGTTAAAGAAGCATTGCAATAACAGAGAGAATAACATTTCCAGATTACATTGCTAATGTAGGTACCAAACACAAGACGGCGATGAATTAAATATGCAGTAAACTATAGGTGTCTACATCATTAAGGTTAAACCTTTTGCCTATCTTTTTCAGTAGTGCCACATAAATCCTAGCATTTTATACAATATTGAATATTGACCAATACACAAATGAGGTTTCCTTAAAATGGCAAAAACGGGGAAAGGCAAATACAATCCTAAAGTTAAATCTCAGTGACTTAGATGCCTCTTCTGTTTCCCTGCATATTTAAAACACAGATGCCTTGAGTTTTTTGTTCTTAACTGATGGCTTTCTTTTCTGCCAAATAGCAGAGATACATTCCTACCTCAAATGCATTCATAACAGTCAAGTGGTCACTCTTAGTATTCTTCGATAACTCCTTCCTTTTTGAATCTGCCACTTTTTCTTTGCCCTTGTGATTAAAGAAAACATATTAAAGAACACTGCTCTGGAACAGCAGCCAGTAAATTTAAAGAAACCACTATAAAAACTTCCGTTTAATTTTCTGTCATGCAAAATAACTGGCTATCGTAAACTGACTGAGCAGGTAAACTCTAGACTGACTTGGTGCACAAATTAATTCAACACAGAACAGAAGGTATACAGATCATCTACTTACCAGTTACAGTTTTGATTGTTTCTGTAACTTAGGGTATTTTACATTATGTCTTTTACCTACAGAAGTTTGAATGTGGGCGAGTGTAAGGCTGGAGTGTGAAGAAGAAAGTTGCCCATCTTGCTTAGCATTTTAATGTTTCAGCGTGTGGTGCTGTCACTATGGTAAAATGTTCTGTAGTGGTATGAAGTAAGACATGGCAAATGCAGGCCCTGGACTCTCCACATTTTGTCTCTACACGCCAATAACGTATTCAGTATGATACCATGCTAGCTATGGGTGCAAATGTAGCACACTAATACTCTTGAATGCATAATGTTGTAGCAAGTTGTGGCTGTTTTTCATCTCTAAGTTAAATAGTCTCCTTGAAATTGTGCCTTTCAATAAATACTTCAAAATCAGCTAATTACATAAACGCAAGTTGGAACATTCGTGCATAAAAAGCATCAGAAAGTGTAGGCTTTCGGTATTTGCAAAAACTACAGCAATTCATGTAAAACAGAATGTAGTTTACCATAAAAATAAAAACAACAACTTACTAACAGTCTATTATGGAATATGCTTATTAATAACTCACATAAAACTGGTTTCATGATATGTCGATGAAAATAAAAATAAGGTCTCTGGTTCTGTAGTTAAAACGAGTAGGACCAAAGCTTGATGCATCCGTGTGTTCACTAGGAAATAAGGAAGCAGAACATTCTATTGTGGTGGGACAGTGTGCTGATGTCGGAATGGAGAAAGTGCACCTCAGTTTTACATTGGCAGCAAGCTCTGGCCACAGAAATACTGCTCTGTAATGGGAACTCAGAGATGATAAATGTCTCTAACTTGCATCTGTTCTGCTCAGTGAGCCAGCACCAGATTTGAAAGAGCTGGAAGATAGTTGTAAAACAAATGCACAAGTTACTTACCTTCTGTAACGATATATCTGTAAGAAACATTAGTAAGTGTTAGATTCCTTACCTTAGAATATCCCCAGGAAAGTTTTCGTCAGCAGTACCTCTGCGCGTCGGTAGGCGTCGTCTGCGTTTCCGTGTCCGTCGTCGGCGTCATGATCGCTGGGATGACGTCGGAGTACTTAGGCGCCGCCCTCGTGCGCGAACGTCAGTTCTGTACATAGCTTTCCGCGCCAGTAACGCAGAGCCATGATAGAAACCAACACAAGTGCCATAAAACTAGGGCCCTGAAAGGGATTACCTTAACCCTAAATATTGGTTCGCAGAACGGGGAGGATGGGTGGGGCGGTAAGGAATCTAACACTAACTAATGTTTCTTACAGATATATCGTTACCGAAGGTAAGTAACTTGTGCATCTGAAAGAAACACGTTAGTGTTAGATTCCTTACCTTAAAATAGATACCCCAGCAATACCAACCCCGGTGGTGGGTCTGAGAACCAAGATCACACCAGAAAGTCCTGGAGAACAGAACGGCCGAAAAAGGGATCTCTCCAGACTTGGCTGTCCAGGCAGTAGTGCCTAGCAAACGTGTGCAGCGAGGTCCATGTAGCAGCTTGACATATGTCCTGCAAGGAGACTCCTTAACCCAGGGCAGTAGTAGCCGCCGTGGCCCGAGTAGAATGGGCGCGCAGCCCAACAGGAGGCTTCTTTTTCGCCAATGAGTAGCAAACCTTGATGCACAAGACGACCCACCAAGAGATGGTCGGCTTGTGCACCGCCCGTCCCTTCTTAGCGCCTACGTAACCAACAAAGATCTGGTCATCCACCTGGAACTGGAATGTGCGATCTAGATAGAAGGAGACAGTGGAGCCTCTCTTCCTCTTTCGAGGGATGTAGAGGCGGAAAGAAAGTGGGCAAGGTGATGGACTGCCCGATGTGAAAGGCTGAGACTACCTTGGGCAGGAAAGGAGTCCTCAAAACAACCTTGTCCGGTTGGACAGAGAGGAAATGAGGTTTAGAAGATAGAGCCTGGAGTTCACTCACTTTCCTGGCAGAGGTGATGGCAACCAGGAATACAGTTTTAAGAGTCAGAAGACGAAGAGGACAGTTATGAAGTGGCTCAAAGGGAGCGCACATCAGGTACTTCAGAACAAGATTCAAGTCCCACTGAGGCATCACGAAAGGAACAGGAGGCAAAATGTGAATGATGCCTTTCAAGAATCTATTTACAACAGGGGACTTGAAAAGAGAAGGCTGATCAAAAAGCCTTAATAAGGCTGATATGGCCGAGAGGTAGCCATTGATAGTGCCCAGAGCAGAGCCCTGCTGGGCAAGAGAAAGGAGGAAGAGGAGAACCTCAGAAAGGGTGGCAGAGAGTGGATCCACAGCCTTTGCTGTGCACCATGCCACAAATTTGTTCCACCTGCAGGCGTATACCATTTTTGTGGAGGGACGCCTGGCTGCCAGAATCACATCACAGACTTCAGGAGGCAAGTCTAATGGCCTCAACTGCTGCCGCTCAATCTCCACGCATGTAGGTGGACACTGGGCAGGTTCGGGTGGAGGACCGTCCCCTGCTGCTGTGACAGAAGGTCCTCCTGAAGAGGAAAGCGAATCGGGGGATCGACTGACATGCTGAGTAGCTCGGGATACCAGTATCTTCGTGCCCAGTCCGGAGCCACAAGGATGACTTGGGCCCGGTCTCGCCTGATCTTCTTCAGCACTCTGGGCAGAAGTGGTATAGGCGGACCGGCGTACAACATACTGCAGCTCCACTCGCGACAAAAAGCGTAGCTGAGCGAGTGGCGCCTTGGAAATGTCAACGCGCAGAACTGATGACATTGCGCGTTCTCTTCGGTGGCGAATATATTTAATCAAGGCTCTCCCCACTGCTGAAAGAGACCTTGCGCCATGTCCGATTTCAGACGCCATTCGTGATCCATCATGCACCGGCGGCTGAGTTCGTCCGCCCTGGCGTTCAGGGAACCTGCCTGGTGTCGAACCACCAGGGTGACGCCCTGGTGTTCCAGCCATTGCCAGAGGCGCAGAGCCTCCTGACAAAGGGTCTACGATCCCACCCGCCCTGTTTGTTGCAGTACCACATGGCGGTGGTGTTGTCCGTGAACACCTGCACTACACTTCCCCGGACAGAGGGAAAAAATGCTTTCAGTGCAAGTCGGATCGCCCGCAGCTCCAGAAGGTTGATATGGAGCCGGGCCTCCGCTGGAGACCAGAGGCCTCTGATCTCCCTCTCTCCCAGGTGGCCCCCCTATCCCAGGAGGGACGCATCTGTCACCACTACGTGCTTCGGTTGGGGTAGGGAGAGAAATCTGCGACTGACCCAATTGTGGTTCGTGAGCCACCACTGCAACGGACTTGCAGTGCCCTCAGAGATCAGGACGTGGTCGGACAGGTTGCCCTGATGCTGTGCCCACTGAAACTTCAGGTCCCACTGCAGAGCCCGAATCCGACACCTGGCGTGATGCACCAGAAGGATGCAGGAGGCCATCAGCCCTAGGAGCCACAGCGTCAACCTGACCGAGACTCGGGATAAAGGCTGAAAGATCACAATCAGAGCCCGAGTATCCCGAACTCGCTGTTCGGGGATATGAACCCGAAACTCTGCCGAGCCAAGAACCGCTCCAATGAATAGGAGGGGCACAGGTTGTGACTTCAGCACGTTGATGGAGAACACCCGCGAATGCAGGAGGTTGGCTGTAGTCTGGAGGTGGGAGACGACTGTTTGGGGCGAGCCCGCCTTCAACAACCAATCGTCGAGATAGGGGGCAGACTGAAACCTCTGATCTGCGCAGATGAGCTGCGACCACCGCCATGAACACCTGAGGGGCACTGGTAAGGCCGAAGGGGAACACGGTAAACTGAAAGTGCTTGTGGCCTACCGTGAACTGCAGGTAGCGCCGGTGGGCCGGCAGGACAGGGATGTGGAAATACACGCCCTGCAAGTCCAACGCTACCATCCAGTCTCCTGGGTCCAGGGCAGCTAGGACCTGAGCCAAAGTCAGCATCTTGAACTGCTCCTTCCGGAGGAAGCCATTGACGCTCCCGTAGGTTCAAGATAGGGCATAGGCCTCCTTTGCCCTTCTTGGGTACCAGAAAGTAGTGGGAATAGCAACCACGTCCTACTTCTGGCCCAGGAACACGCTTGATGGCCCCCTTGGCCAAGAGGGCCGTAACTTCCTCCTGCAGAAGTTGCAAGTGATCCTGCGACATGCGGTTGTACTACGGGCGGCATGGCTGGAGGGGTCACCTCGAAGGGGAGGGAGTAGCCCCTTCGGACGATTTGCAGCACCCACCTTTCCGACGTGATGGTACGCCAGTGGGGGAGGTGATGGTGGACCCTGCCCCTCACTGGAGTCGAATGGGACTGAAATGCCGGATTAGGAAGGCTTAGAGGCAGATGCTGCGGGGCGGGTGTGGACTGACCCTGCCGGTGTCCCCCGGAGCCGCCACAGCGGTACCCACGTCAGCGACTGTGTTGAGACTGGTTCTGCAGCCTGTGGCTGGCTGGACGTGTGGGGGCGCCCCTTCCTTGGCCACGAAATGGGCGAAAAGCTGAAGTTTGCTGGCGTTGGCCTAGGCCCAAGGACTTGGCTGTAGCCCTGGAGCCCTTAAAATGCTCCAGCACACTATCCGCTTTGTCGCCAAAGAGGCGACGGCAATCGAAGGGCATGTCCATGAGCGCGGCCTGGACACCCCCCGAAAAGTACGTTCCTCAGCCAGGCGTGGCGGCGAACCGCCACCGTCGTTGCAATCGCTCTACCCAGTGAGTCAGTGGTGTCAAGTCCACACAGGATCGAGTATCATACTGCATCCCGCCCTTCCACCAGGGCGAGTCGTGTCCGGGCCTCCTCCGGGCACTGTGGCAGCACCACCACAACCGTAACCCACAGAGAATGGGTGTAACGGCCCTAAAAGCAAGCAGTGTTGACAGACCGCAACCCCAAACTCAGGGAGGAAAACAGTTTCTTCCCAAACTGATCATACCTTTTGGATTCCCGATGCGGAGGAGCGGTCGGGAATGCGGGCTGGGACGTAGAGGCCTGGATCACCAGGCTCTCTGGGGTGGTGTGAATGGACAGAGAGCAGGGGTCGCCCGGAGCTGGGCAGTGGCGTCAGGCCACGTTCCGATCCACAGGGAGGCCAGTGGAGGGCTTGGACCAGGTGACCAACAGAACGTCGGTGAGGGCTTCGTTAAACGGCTGTAGAGGCTCCGAGGAGCTTGCCTGCGGTTTGAGCACCTCAGTGAGGAGGTTAGTCCTCACAGCCGCGACAAGGAGCTCAAGTGGCAAGGCCTTGGCCACCCTGTTCAACACCACGCTGTAAGCAGCCCTCTCCTCCGAAGCCACGGAGGGAGGAGAGACGAATGCAGTGTCGGGCGAAGTGTCCAGACCACTGGCCTCCCCCAGCTCTTCTGCCCAGTACCAGCTCAACTGGCGCTTCTGTGCCAGAGGGTCCTCAGACCCCTCCCAGTCCTCCCGTGGGGCCCGAAGGCGCCTCAACAGGTTCCGACGGAGGGAAGTGCGACCTCATGGCCGTGATGAAAGCACTTATCCCCTCCGGCGTTGCGTGCAGCCCAGGGACCGGCGGGTATGGAGCTGGACGCGGCGCCTGCGGCTCCAGCGGTGTCGCCCGAACTCCTGGCCGTGGGGGGGGGGGCTAGGGGTCAGAAAAGCGATGAAGCCTCTTCGACATCTTTTTCGAATGCCTCGACTTACCGGAGGACTTGGAGCCCGACGAGTGGTGGTGATTCGACGAGCGGCGATGACTGCGGCTCCGCGACCGGTCCTTCGACTTCCTCCTCGACCGGGAGCTCGAGCGGCGCCGAGCCGGCTGCCAGATCTCGAGCAGCTTATGGGACCGCTCCCGTCTAGCTTTCGAGGTCAAGGCTCGGCAGTCGGGGCACAACTTGTCATCATGGTCGGCCCAGAGGCAGTAAAGGCACCGACGGTGGGGGTTGGTCCCCGACATCAGGCGGTGACAGGCCTCGCTAGGTTTAAAACCAGGCATCCCTACGGCACCGCGAGTCAAAGGTCGACTCGAAAAGCAATCAAAAGAGATCAAAAAAGTTAGTCAAAAAATGACTAGAGTCCTGCTCTTCCCGGATCTGCGCTTGCTGGCACGGAAGTAAAAAGAACTGACGTCAGCGCGCGAGGGCGGCGTCTAAGGACTCCGACATCGCCATCCCGGCGATCACGACGCCAACGACGGACGCAGAGCCGCAGATGACGCCTACCGACGCGCAGGGGTACTGCTGACGAAATCTTTCCGGATCCAGTCTGACGCTTTGGGATATTCTAAGGTAAGGAATCTAACACTAACATGTTTCTTTCAGATGAGTACAATTAGCCCTGGTGACCATGCTTTCCCACATCTGGTTTCAGGCACCCACCCTGTTGTAGGATGACAGGTAACCGATGCAGTAATGTTGATCAGTGTGAGTTTCTAGCTGCAGCCTCCCATATCAGATCCAAAGCGCAAGGTCAGCTGCTTTTGGCTCCAGAGAGGTATGGCTGACGATAGATAACACAATGGGTCAGAAAATACAGCCAGGCAGCTGCTTGTGTGCAAGAGGACGTCTGTGGTCTATGAGAATCTACATAGCACAAATCAGCTCTGGGCATCCTGGAGCATCGGTGCAGCACTCATCCAACTCCCATGGATGAGGTGGAAGCACACCTCAAATAACATGCAAATGGCCATAGATGCCTTGCTTAACAAGGCTCTGCCAAAGCGCAACATTGAACCAATGTTGGGTCAAGAAACAAAGGAGTCAGAATGCACCTTGATAAATTATTTGCAGGTCATGTGGTAGAGTGCTCGACTGACATAGTTGCATATCAGCTGACCATGGTAGACTAGTCAGACTCCAGAGACAGTTATTGTCACCTTTTACAGCCTTCTGGAAATTACCACAACAGAGCACTTCAACAGCTTTGGTTCATTTGGTCTAAGTTTACAACATATTTCAGTCTTCATAAGTCACTAGTCTCTCGTGCCTTCTGGGGCTATTGATGCATATTATTGCCTGAGGCCATTTATGGATATTGCTCCCTGGGGTCATTGGTGCATATTTCAGTCTATGGTAATTGATGCCAAATGCAGCCTGGAACCAACAATGAAGTGTACTGCCTGGAGCTATTGAGCCACGCCACATAGATGTCTGTTGTCCACTGATGCATACTACCTGCGGCCTGTGTTGCAAATAGCTTCCTGGGGCTATTGATGCATATTTTGAAAAGCAACTGCAGGAGTCGATGCTTGTGTATTCAGAAACATGTACAACTATAAGCTGAAGAAATGGGAGTCCAGAATAAACGTGATCTGAAGAATTGCTTGCTTATGAATTAGCATGTATAAAATTTAAGCTTTCAATAACTTGATACAGAACAGTTTCAAATGGACACAGTTTGTTTGTAAAATACCAGCAGTCAAACAGTAAACAAATGACACTCCAGAAGGATTTTACAACCTCATCAGCAGGAGAGAGGAATTGATAACGTGTGGAATATGGTCTGTGCTAACATATGTTAAAAGTTCCTGCGGACACATCAGACTAAAACACAAAGGCAACATCAAACTAATAAATAAAATAAAAACTGGTGCATTGCAACTAGGGCCCTGAAAGGGATGACTTTAACCCTATTAATCAGTTCGCAGAACGGGGAGGATGGGAGGGGCAGTAAGGAATCTATCACTAACTAATGTCTCCTACAGATATATCGTAACACAAGTAGTAACTTGTGCATCTGAAAGAGACACGTTAGTGATAGATTCCTTACCTTAGAATAGATACCCCAGCAATACCAACACCGGTGGTGGGTCTGCGAACAGGACTACACCAAAACGTCACGGAGAACAGAACGGCCAAAGAAGCAGTCTCTCCGGACTTGAATGTCAAGGCAGTAATGCTTGGTAAACGTGTGCAGCGAGATCCACGTAGCTGCCTGACAAATGTCCTGCAAGGGAACGCCGCGTCCCAAAGCAGTAGTGGCTGGTGGAATGGGCACGCAGCCTCACAGGAGGCTCCTTCATAGCCGACGATTAACATGCTTTGATGCAGAGAACGACCCACCGAAAGATCGTCCGTTTGTGCACAGCCCGACATTTTTTGGCACACAGTAGCCAACAAAGAGCTAGTCATACACCCGGAACTATTGTGTGCGCTTCAGATAGAACGAGAGCGCGTGTTTTGGGTCCAGACCGTGGAGACTTTCCTCCTCTTTCGAGGGATGCGGAGGCGGAAAGAAGGTGGGCAAAGTGATGTTCTGCCCGATGTGAAAGGGCGTAACAACTTTTGGCAAGAAAGAAGGACGGGTCCTTAAAACCACCTTGTCCGGATGAACAGAAAGGAAAGGAGGTTTAGAGGAAAGAGCCTGGAGCTCACTCACTCTTCTGGCAAAGGTGATAGCTACCAGGAAAGCAGTCTTTAGAGAAAGCCGACGCAAGGGACAGTTATGAAGGGGCTCAAAGGGAGCGCACACCAGATATGTCAAGACAAGGTTTAAGTCCCATTGAGGCATTATGAACGGCACCGGAGGAAACGTGTGCGTAATGCCTTTCAGGAAACGGTTAACAACCGGGAACTTAAAAAGAGAAGGCTGATCAGGCAGCCGCAGAAAGGCAGAGATGGCAGAAAGATAACCTTTGATAGTGCCCAGAAAGAAGGAACGGAAGAACCTCGGAAAGAGGGGCAGATAGGGGATTTAGAGACTTATCTGTGCACCATGCCATAAACTTGTTCCACCTGCAGGCGTATACAGTTTTCATGGAGGGACGCCTGGCTGCCAGAATGACATCACAGACTTCGGAAGGAAGATCGAAAGTTGTCCACTGCCGCCGCTAAATCTCCACGCATGGAGGTGGAGGTTGGACAGGTTCGGGTGAAGGACCGTCCCCTGCTGCTGCGACAGAAGATCCTCCTGAAGAGGCAGTCGGATCGGGGGATCTATCGCCATATTGAGTAGCTCGGGATGCCAGTACCGTCGTTCCCAATCTGGAGCCACAAGAATGACCAGGGCCCAGTCACACCTGATCTTCTTCAGCAGTCTGGGCAGAAGTGGTACAGGCGGAAAGTCGTACAACAGACCGCAACTCCACTCGCGACGAAAAGCGATGCCGAGTGAGTGTCGCCTTAGAAATTCCAAAGCGCAGAACTGATGACATTGCACGTTCTCTTAGGTGGCGAATAGGTCTAACCAAGGTTCTCCCCACTGAATAAAGAGACCTTGCACCATGTCCGAGTTCAGACGCCATTCGTGATCCATCATGCACCAGCGGCTGAGTTTGTCCGCCCTGGCATTCAGAGAACCTGCCAGGTGTTGAACCACCAAGGTAATGCCTTGATGTTCCAGCCATGTCGAGAGGCGCAGAGCCTCCTGACATAGGGTCCACGACCCCACCCCGCCCTGTTTGTTGCAGTACCACATGGCGGTGGTGTTGTCCGTGAACACCTGCACTACACTCCCCGGACAGAGGGAAGGAATGCTTTCAGTGCAAGACGGATCGCCCGAAGCTCCAAAAGATTGATATGGAGTCGGGACTCCAGCGGAGACCAGAGGCCTCTGATCTCCGCCTCTCCCAAGTGGCCTCCCCATCCCAGGAGAGACGCATCCGTCACCACTGTGTGCTCCGGTTGGGGAAGGAAGAGGGATCTGCCATTGACCCAATCGCGATTCGTGAGCCACCACAGCAAGTGTTGTGCAGTGCCCTCCGAGATATGGATGTTATCGGACAGGTTGCCCTGATGCTGTGCCCACTGGAACTTCAGGCCCCACTGCAAAGCCTGCATATGCCATCTGTACCAGCAGGATGCAGGAGGCAATCAGGCCCAGGAGCCGGAGGGTCATTCTGACTGAAACCCGGGATAGAGGCTGAAAGAACGGAATCATAGCCTGAATATCCCGGACTCGCTGCTCGGGAGGATAGACCTGAAACAGCGTTGAATCCAGAACCGCTCCGATGAAGGGAAGATTCTGAGAGGGACTCAGGTGCGACTTCGGCACATTGATGGAAAAAAACCAGCAAGTAAAGGAGGTTGGCCGTAGTCTGAAGGTGGGTGACGACCGCCTGGGTCGAGCCCGCCTTCAACAACCAGTTGTAGAGGTAGGGGAAGACTGACACCCCTGACTTGCGCAGATGAGTGGCCACCGCCATCACTTTCGTGTACACCCGAGGGGCACTGGTAAGGCAGAAGGGGAGCACAGCAAACTGACAATGCTCCTGGCCTAACATGTACCGCAGGTAATGCCGATGGACCAACCTGGCGAGCTTACTAGTTCAGAACAGGTCTAGCTAATTTCTGTGTCCGCACTGCAATAAGGCGGTATTAGCGCCCTCGTCTTTACTAGCTTCTATTCTCTATTGAGTGTCTAGTTAGAGAAATAATGTCGGCACATACTTTTCCCGCACCTCCTGGACTACAAAAAACTCATTTGTGACGTCATTTTGTAGTTATCTTGAAGACACAAGGTGAGAGACAATACTTAGTTATAGACAGGTAAACCGTGTGTTTGAGGTAACTGTTCTAACTAGTTTAGAGGCATACGCAAACTGGTTGTGCATTTTTGATTATGCGCCCCCGCGATTGACCGAACTACGGATGACTAGGGCATGACGTCATTCTGTAGTTCGAGGAGTATCGCGAGAGGACGCATTTTGTGGAGTGTCCGAGATACCGGCATTGTTGCTGTTTTCCGCATCAATTAAGAGTTTTCCTTTCGTGTGGGCATATTATATGTGGCATCAGGTAGGGTTCGCTCATTTTACAACACTTCTTTAAAAACTAGGGTCTCCCTATGTAACCTTCGCTGATTGGCCGAGTCAGTATCGTTCCTGACCATTCTAAAAGGGTGTACCTGTCCTGTTCGTTGCCTCCCCCTGACTCGGTATCGGCCAGAGGCAACGACGGACAGGAAAGAATCCCACAAGTTTCCCAAGGGGTTTTTTAGGCTGGCTAATTATGGTTTACAGCAGGTATACATTATTAAGGGTTGTTTTAGTGTGCTCTTTCACAACTTTTAGCAAAAAGAGCTATTTAATTAAGATTTATTGACTGTGTGTAACAGGCAGTCATCAGCTGCTACATCTGAAGGGATGTGGGTTGAGTCTTGGTGGCCAGGTCTATTGCGATAGGACTATGACAGATAGTTGGCTCTGGTAGTAAGCTTCGTGATAGCCTGGGCTAGGTATATACATGACAGAGCAGGACAGGCTTGTTCTCTCTGCTGTATTTAAAGCCAGGTTGTCTTACTTCCACAGAGCGGGGTCTCACAGTTCCTGAGCCTTGTCAAGGAGAGGTGAGGTCTGGTCCCCGGGCATACTGGGTGAGTAGATACTGTCCTCAATATTGAAGTTCTATGGACAGGTTATCTTAGACAATTGGTTCTAACAGTGGGTTCATCGTGTGGTTTTTTCATTATAGATGTAGTAAACACACCAGGTGTCATCGAGGAGAATTAACAGACAACGGAAAATATATCCTTTGCTGTTACTGGTTTATATTCACTTTTGTATTATTATACTTTCTGTTGGCACTTTTGCACTATATGCAGTAGCGTTATCAATGAAAACAGAGGCCCTGAAGAAAGCCTAGGGTCCTTTTCCCACAAGGCTGAAACATGTTGGCCCCCATGCAGGTATTTGGTTAAACTGCTAGGTATATATAATTTTGCGCTGTTCTTGGTTTTAATAGGAAAAGGCCTTTTCTAATAAAAAGTTCCTATTTTGGTTCTCTATCCTATTTTAATTCACCACTTTTATTTTTTGCACTGCACTTGATCCCATCAGATCAACACCATATGGTCCAACAGTGATTGTGGGTCGGAACCCTAATCCACCAAAGGGTACGATCAATGTCTCAATGATCCAGAGACACACGACACTAAGGATGACCAAATGATAGTATTGATCACTACAAGACTTTGATGGGAATCCTACAAGAGTTTGATCTACAATCACAGGTGGCCCACTGTTAAACATTTCTTGTCCTTTGTCAGAACTATTTAGTCTTGACGGTATTTTGATGTACTGTACTAGACATCAAGATATTTAATAAGGAATCTCTAAGATATTTCCTGCAGAGACCCCTAGGTTTCCTTGTTGTTTTATTATGCCTATGGACCGGCAGGACGGGAATGTGAAAATATGCGTCCTGCAAGTCCAACGCTACCATCCAGTCTTCAGGGTCGAGGGTAGCCAAGACTGAGCCAGAGTCAACATCTTGAACTTCTATTTCCGGAGGAAGCGATTGACGTCCCTGAGGTCCAAGATGAGGCGCAAGCCCCCTTTGACCTTCTTGGGGACCAGAAAGTAGTGGGAATAACAACCATGTCCTACTTCCGGCCCAGGAACGCGCTTGAAGGCCCCCTTGGCCAAGAGGGCCGCGACTTCCTGTTGAAGAAGCGCAAAGTGATCCCCCGGCATGCAGTGGAACTGAGGAGGCATGGCCGGAGGGGTAGACTCGAAGGGGAGGGAGTAGCCCCTCTGGACGAGCTGCAACACCCACTTGTCTGAAGTGACATAACACCAATGGGGAAGGTGATGGCGATTCCTGCCACCCACTGGCATGAGATGCGACCTGAAGCTGAGACTAGGAGGCTTCGAGGTAGACGTCGCGGGGGCGGAGGTGGACTGAACCTCACGGCGGCCCCCGGAGCCACCGCGGCGGCTGCCGCGCCCCCGGGCCCGCTGAGTCTGGTTCTGCGGAGGCTTCTGGCTGAGCGAATGGCAAGGGTGCCTGTGCCATGGCCAAGATGCACTGGGCCAGGGACATACTAATTTGCATACAGCCAGGTTCTGAAACTGGGATGGTGCAATGAGCTAAAAAACGGTGTTGGATCTAACCCTGATCTCTTGACTGGGTGAGAGTACTCTGCTTAATTCAGAGACTCTGTCCATCACCACCCCTTGTTGTAAATAATTTTGTCCACCCTAAGCGTGGAAGGGTATACTCAGATGTGAGTCCCTTGCTCATTGCACCATCAGGATTCAAGCAAGCCGTGCCGAAGACGGCTGAAATGCCAGAAACCGGTCCCCGGAAGCTTGTTTCCTTCCCAGTGTAAGAACTGGCTTTTGTAGTCTGGTCTGCCCTGTTCCCATGATGCACTGGGCCAGGGACATACTAATTTGCATACAGCCAGGTTCTGAAACTGGGATGGTGCAATGAGCTAAAAAACGGTGTTGGATCTAACCCTGATCTCTTGACTGGGTGAGAGTACTCTGCTTAATTCAGAGACTCTGTCCATCACCACCCCTTGTTGTAAATAATTTTGTCCACCCTAAGCGTGGAAGGGTATACTTAGATGTGAGTCCCTTGCTCATTGCACCATCAGGATTCAAGCAAGCCGTGCCGAAGATGGCTGAAATGCCAGAAACCGGTCCCCGGAAGCTTGTTTCCTTCCCAGTGTAAGAATTGGCTTTTGTAGTCTGGTCTGCCCTGTTCCCATGATGCACTGGGCCAGGGACATACTAATTTGCATACAGCCAGGTTCTGAAACTGGGATGGTGCAATGAGCTAAAAAACGGTGTTGAATCTAACCCTGATCTCTTGACTGGGTGAGAGTACTCTGCTTAATTCAGAGACTCTGTCCATCACCACCCCTTGTTGTAAATAATTTTGTCCACCCTAAGCGTGGAAGGGTATACTCAGATGTGAGTCCCTTGCTCATTGCACCATCAGGATTCAAGCAAGCCGTGCCGAAGACGGCTGAAATGCCAGAAACCGGTCCCCGGAAGCTTGTTTCCTTCCCAGTGTAAGAATTGGCTTTTGTAGTCTGGTCTGCCCTGTTCCCATGATGCACTGGGCCAGGGACATACTAATTTGCATACAGCCAGGTTCTGAAACTGGGATGGTGCAATGAGCTAAAAAACGGTGTTGGATCTAACCCTGATCTCTTGACTGGGTGAGAGTACTCTGCTTAATTCAGAGACTCTGTCCATCACCACCCCTTGTTGTAAATAATTTTGTCCACCCTAAGCGTGGAAGGGTATACTCAGATGTGAGTCCCTTGCTCATTGCACCATCAGGATTCAAGCAAGCCGTGCCGAAGACGGCTGAAATGCCAGAAACCGGTCCCCGGAAGCTTGTTTCCTTCCCAGTGTAAGAATTGGCTTTTGTAGTCTGGTCTGCCCTGTTCCCATGATGCACTGGGCCAGGGACATACTAATTTGCATACAGCCAGGTTCTGAAACTGGGATGGTGCAATGAGCTAAAAAACGGTGTTGGATCTAACCCTGATCTCTTGACTGGGTGAGAGTACTCTGCTTAATTCAGAGACTCTGTCCATCACCACCCCTTGTTGTAAATAATTTTGTCCACCCTAAGCGTGGAAGGGTATACTTAGATGTGAGTCCCTTGCTCATTGCACCATCAGGATTCAAGCAAGCCGTGCCGAAGATGGCTGAAATGCCAGAAACCGGTCCCCGGAAGCTTGTTTCCTTCCCAGTGTAAGAATTGGCTTTTGTAGTCTGGTCTGCCCTGTTCCCATGATGCACTGGGCCAGGGACATACTAATTTGCATACAGCCAGGTTCTGAAACTGGGATGGTGCAATGAGCTAAAAAACGGTGTTGGATCTAACCCTGATCTCTTGACTGGGTGAGAGTACTCTGCTTAATTCAGAGACTCTGTCCATCACCACCCCTTGTTGTAAATAATTTTGTCCACCCTAAGCGTGGAAGGGTATACTCAGATGTGAGTCCCTTGCTCATTGCACCATCAGGATTCAAGCAAGCCGTGCCGAAGACGGCTGAAATGCCAGAAACCGGTCCCCGGAAGCTTGTTTCCTTCCCTCCCGTCTGCTGTCTTGTTTTCGTCTGTCAGATTCCTTCTGACAGTGGTGAGTTTTTGGATACCGAGGCAGTAGCCTCATTACTCCACAATCGTTTTGAA
Source organism: Lissotriton helveticus (assembly GCF_964261635.1). NCBI lineage: Eukaryota > Metazoa > Chordata > Amphibia > Caudata > Salamandridae > Lissotriton > Lissotriton helveticus. The sequence goes on along the minus strand of NC_136072.1, from coordinate 229,869,572 downwards.
TTTTTTAGTCGCTGTTTAGATTGTCTTATTGATGTGTGACGCTTTGTCACAGTTGAGGTTGCATCACATGGTCATCTCAGTGATGGGTGTTTCCTTCCCAGTGTAAGAATTGGCTTTTGTAGTCTGGTCTGCCCTGTTCCCATGATGCACTGGGCCAGGGACATACTAATTTGCATACAGCCAGGTTCTGAAACTGGGATGGTGCAATGAGCTAAAAAACGGTGTTGGATCTAACCCTGATCTCTTGACTGGGTGAGAGTACTCTGCTTAATTCAGAGACTCTGTCCATCACCACCCCTTGTTGTAAATAATTTTGTCCACCCTAAGCGTGGAAGGGTATACTCAGATGTGAGTCCCTTGCTCATTGCACCATCAGGATTCAAGCAAGCCGTGCCGAAGACGGCTGAAATGCCAGAAATCGGTCCCCGGAAGCTTGTTTCCTTCCCAGTGTAAGAATTGGCTTTTGTAGTCTGGTCTGCCCTGTTCCCATGATGCACTGGGCCAGGGACATACTAATTTGCATACAGCCAGGTTCTGAAACTGGGATGGTGCAATGAGCTAAAAAACGGTGTTGGATCTAACCCTGATCTCTTGACTGGGTGAGAGTACTCTGCTTAATTCAGAGACTCTGTCCATCACCACCCCTTGTTGTAAATAATTTTGTCCACCCTAAGCGTGGAAGGGTATACTCAGATGTGAGTCCCTTGCTCATTGCACCATCAGGATTCAAGCAAGCCGTGCCGAAGACGGCTGAAATGCCAGAAACCGGTCCCCGGAAGCTTGTTTCCTTCCTAGTGTAAGAACTGGCTTTTGTAGTCTGGTCTGCCCTGTTCCCATGATGCACTGGGCCAGGGACATACTAATTTGCATACAGCCAGGTTCTGAAACTGGGATGGTGCAATGAGCTAAAAAACGGTGTTGGATCTAACCCTGATCTCTTGACTGGGTGAGAGTACTCTGCTTAATTCAGAGACTCTGTCCATCACCACCCCTTGTTGTAAATAATTTTGTCCACCCCAAGCGTGGAAGGGTATACTCAGATGTGAGTCCCTTGCTCATTGCACCATCAGGATTCAAGCAAGCCGTCCCGAAGACGGCTGAAATGCCAGAAACCGGTCCCCGGAAGCTTGTTTCCTTCCCAGTGTAAGAATTGGCTTTTGTAGTCTGGTCTGCCCTGTTCCCATGATGCACTGGGCCAGGGACATACTAATTTGCATACAGCCAGGTTCTGAAACTGGGATGGTGCAATGAGCTAAAAAACGGTGTTGGATCTAACCCTGATCTCTTGACTGGGTGAGAGTACTCTGCTTAATTCAGAGACTCTGTCCATCACCACCCCTTGTTGTAAATAATTTTGTCCACCCTAAGCGTGGAAGGGTATACTTAGATGTGAGTCCCTTGCTCATTGCACCATCAGGATTCAAGCAAGCCGTGCCGAAGATGGCTGAAATGCCAGAAACCGGTCCCCGGAAGCTTGTTTCCTTCCCAGTGTAAGAATTGGCTTTTGTAGTCTGGTCTGCCCTGTTCCCATGATGCACTGGGCCAGGGACATACTAATTTGCATACAGCCAGGTTCTGAAACTGGGATGGTGCAATGAGCTAAAAAACGGTGTTGGATCTAACCCTGATCTCTTGACTGGGTGAGAGTACTCTGCTTAATTCAGAGACTCTGTCCATCACCACCCCTTGTTGTAAATAATTTTGTCCACCCTAAGCGTGGAAGGGTATACTCAGATGTGAGTCCCTTGCTCATTGCACCATCAGGATTCAAGCAAGCCGTGCCGAAGACGGCTGAAATGCCAGAAACCGGTCCCCGGAAGCTTGTTTCCTTCCCAGTGTAAGAATTGGCTTTTGTAGTCTGGTCTGCCCTGTTCCCATGATGCACTGGGCCAGGGACATACTAATTTGCATACAGCCAGGTTCTGAAACTGGGATGGTGCAATGAGCTAAAAAACGGTGTTGGATCTAACCCTGATCTCTTGACTGGTGAGAGTACTCTGCTTAATTCAGAGACTCTGTCCATCACCACCCCTTGTTGTAAATAATTTTGTCCACCCCAAGCGTGGAAGGGTATACTCAGATGTGAGTCCCTTGCTCATTGCACCATCAGGATTCAAGCAAGCCGTGCCGAAGACGGCTGAAATGCCAGAAACCGGTCCCCGGAAGCTTGTTTCCTTCCCAGTGTAAGAATTGGCTTTTGTAGTCTGGTCTGCCCTGTTCCCATGATGCACTGGGCCAGGGACATACTAATTTGCATACAGCCAGGTTCTGAAACTGGGATGGTGCAATGAGCTAAAAAACGGTGTTGGATCTAACCCTGATCTCTTGACTGGGTGAGAGTACTCTGCTTAATTCAGAGACTCTGTCCATCACCACCCCTTGTTGTAAATAATTTTGTCCACCCTAAGCGTGGAAGGGTATACTTAGATGTGAGTCCCTTGCTCATTGCACCATCAGGATTCAAGCAAGCCGTGCCGAAGATGGCTGAAATGCCAGAAACCGGTCCCCGGAAGCTTGTTTCCTTCCCAGTGTAAGAATTGGCTTTTGTAGTCTGGTCTGCCCTGTTCCCATGATGCACTGGGCCAGGGACATACTAATTTGCATACAGCCAGGTTCTGAAACTGGGATGGTGCAATGAGCTAAAAAACGGTGTTGGATCTAACCCTGATCTCTTGACTGGGTGAGAGTACTCTGCTTAATTCAGAGACTCTGTCCATCACCACCCCTTGTTGTAAATAATTTTGTCCACCCTAAGCGTGGAAGGGTATACTCAGATGTGAGTCCCTTGCTCATTGCACCATCAGGATTCAAGCAAGCCGTGCCGAAGACGGCTGAAATGCCAGAAACCGGTCCCCGGAAGCTTGTTTCCTTCCCAGTGTAAGAATTGGCTTTTGTAGTCTGGTCTGCCCTGTTCCCATGATGCACTGGGCCAGGGACAAACTAATTTGCATACAGCCAGGTTCTGAAACTGGGATGGTGCAATGAGCTAAAAAACGGTGTTGGATCTAACCCTGATCTCTTGACTGGGTGAGAGTACTCTGCTTAATTCAGAGACTCTGTCCATCACCACCCCTTGTTGTAAATAATTTTGTCCACCCTAAGCGTGGAAGGGTATACTCAGATGTGAGTCCCTTGCTCATTGCACCATCAGGATTCAAGCAAGCCGTGCCGAAGACGGCTGAAATGCCAGAAACCGGTCCCCGGAAGCTTGTTTCCTTCCCAGTGTAAGAATTGGCTTTTGTAGTCTGGTCTGCCCTGTTCCCATGATGCACTGGGCCAGGGACATACTAATTTGCATACAGCCAGGTTCTGAAACTGGGATGGTGCAATGAGCTAAAAAACGGTGTTGGATCTAACCCTGATCTCTTGACTGGGTGAGAGTACTCTGCTTAATTCAGAGACTCTGTCCATCACCACCCCTTGTTGTAAATAATTTTGTCCACCCTAAGCGTGGAAGGGTATACTCAGATGTGAGTCCCTTGCTCATTGCACCATCAGGATTCAAGCAAGCCGTGCCGAAGACGGCTGAAATGCCAGAAACCGGTCCCCGGAAGCTTGTTTCCTTCCCAGTGTAAGAACTGGCTTTTGTAGTCTGGTCTGCCCTGTTCCCATGATGCACTGGGCCAGGGACATACTAATTTGCATACAGCCAGGTTCTGAAACTGGGATGGTGCAATGAGCTAAAAAACGGTGTTGGATCTAACCCTGATCTCTTGACTGGGTGAGAGTACTCTGCTTAATTCAGAGACTCTGTCCATCACCACCCCTTGTTGTAAATAATTTTGTCCACCCCAAGCGTGGAAGGGTATACTCAGATGTGAGTCCCTTGCTCATTGCACCATCAGGATTCAAGCAAGCCGTGCCGAAGACGGCTGAAATGCCAGAAACCGGTCCCCGGAAGCTTGTTTCCTTCCCAGTGTAAGAATTGGCTTTTGTAGTCTGGTCTGCCCTGTTCCCATGATGCACTGGGCCAGGGACATACTAATTTGCATACAGCCAGGTTCTGAAACTGGGATGGTGCAATGAGCTAAAAAACGGTGTTGGATCTAACCCTGATCTCTTGACTGGGTGAGAGTACTCTGCTTAATTCAGAGACTCTGTCCATCACCACCCCTTGTTGTAAATAATTTTGTCCACCCTAAGCGTGGAAGGGTATACTTAGATGTGAGTCCCTTGCTCATTGCACCATCAGGATTCAAGCAAGCCGTGCCGGAGAGGGCTGAAATGCCAGAAACCGGTCCCCGGAAGCTTGTTTCCTTCCCAGTGTAAGAATTGGCTTTTGTAGTCCGGTCTGCCCTGTTCCCATGATGCACTGGGCCAGGGACATACTAATTTGCATACAGCCAGGTTCTGAAACTGGGATGGTGCAATGAGCTAAAAAACGGTGTTGGATCTAACCCTGATCTCTTGACTGGGTGAGAGTACTCTGCTTAATTCAGAGACTCTGTCCATCACCACCCCTTGTTGTAAATAATTTTGTCCACCCTAAGCGTGGAAGGGTATACTCAGATGTGAGTCCCTTGCTCATTGCACCATCAGGATTCAAGCAAGCCGTGCCGAAGACGGCTGAAATGCCAGAAACCGGTCCCCGGAAGCTTGTTTCCTTCCCAGTGTAAGAATTGGCTTTTGTAGTCTGGTCTGCCCTGTTCCCATGATGCACTGGGCCAGGGACATACTAATTTGCATACAGCCAGGTTCTGAAACTGGGATGGTGCAATGAGCTAAAAAACGGTGTTGGATCTAACCCTGATCTCTTGACTGGGTGAGAGTACTCTGCTTAATTCAGAGACTCTGTCCATCACCACCCCTTGTTGTAAATAATTTTGTCCACCCTAAGCGTGGAAGGGTATACTCAGATGTGAGTCCCTTGCTCATTGCACCATCAGGATTCAAGCAAGCCGTGCCGAAGACGGCTGAAATGCCAGAAACCGGTCCCCGGAAGCTTGTTTCCTTCCCAGTGTAAGAATTGGCTTTTGTAGTCTGGTCTGCCCTGTTCCCATGATGCACTGGGCCAGGGACATACTAATTTGCATACAGCCAGGTTCTGAAACTGGGATGGTGCAATGAGCTAAAAAACGGTGTTGGATCTAACCCTGATCTCTTGACTGGGTGAGAGTACTCTGCTTAATTCAGAGACTCTGTCCATCACCACCCCTTGTTGTAAATAATTTTGTCCACCCTAAGCGTGGAAGGGTATACTCAGATGTGAGTCCCTTGCTCATTGGACCATCAGGATTCAAGCAAGCCGTGCCGAAGACGGCTGAAATGCCAGATACCGGTCCCCGGAAGCTTGTTTCCTTCCCAGTGTAAGAATTGGCTTTTGTAGTCTGGTCTGCCCTGTTCCCATGATGCACTGGGCCAGGGACATACTAATTTGCATACAGCCAGGTTCTGAAACTGGGATGGTGCAATGAGCTAAAAAACGGTGTTGGATCTAACCCTGATCTCTTGACTGGGTGAGAGTACTCTGCTTAATTCAGAGACTCTGTCTATCACCACCCCTTGTTGTAAATAATTTTGTCCACCCTAAGCGTGGAAGGGTATACTCAGATGTGAGTCCCTTGCTCATTGCACCATCAGGATTCAAGCAAGCCGTGCCGAAGACGGCTGAAATGCCAGAAACCGGTCCCCGGAAGCTTGTTTCCTTCCCAGTGTAAGAATTGGCTTTTGTAGTCTGGTCTGCCCTGTTCCCATGATGCACTGGGCCAGGGACATACTAATTTGCATACAGCCAGGTTCTGAAACTGGGATGGTGCAATGAGCTAAAAAACGGTGTTGGATCTAACCCTGATCTCTTGACTGGGTGAGAGTACTCTGCTTAATTCAGAGACTCTGTCCATCACCACCCCTTGTTGTAAATAATTTTGTCCACCCTAAGCGTGGAAGGGTATACTCAGATGTGAGTCCCTTGCTCATTGCACCATCAGGATTCAAGCAAGCCGTGCCGAAGACGGCTGAAATGCCAGAAACCGGTCCCCGGAAGCTTGTTTCCTTCCCAGTGTAAGAATTGGCTTTTGTAGTGTGGTCTGCCCTGTTCCCATGATGCACTGGGCCAGGGACATACTAATTTGCATACAGTCAGGTTCTGAAACTGGGATGGTGCAATGAGCTAAAAAACGGTGTTGGATCTAACCCTGATCTCTTGACTGGGTGAGAGTACTCTGCTTAATTCAGAGACTCTGTCCATCACCACCCCTTGTTGTAAATAATTTTGTCCACCCTAAGCGTTGAAGGGTATACTCAGATGTGAGTCCCTTGCTCATTGCACCATCAGGATTCAAGCAAGCCGTGCCGAAGACGGCTGAAATGCCAGAAACCGGTCCCCGGAAGCTTGTTTCCTTCCCAGTGTAAGAATTGGCTTTTGTAGTCTGGTCTGCACTGTTCCCATGATGCACTGGGCCAGGGACATACTAATTTGCATACAGCCAGGTTCTGAAACTGGGATGGTGCAATGAGCTAAAAAACGGTGTTGGATCTAACCCTGATCTCTTGACTGGGTGAGAGTACTCTGCTTAATTCAGAGACTCTGTCCATCACCACCCTTTGTTGTAAATAATTTTGTCCACCCTAAGCGTGGAAGGGTATACTCAGATGTGAGTCCCTTGCTCATTGCACCATCAGGATTCAAGCAAGCCGTGCCGAAGACGGCTGAAATGCCAGAAACCGGTCCCCGGAAGCTTGTTTCCTTCCCAGTGTAAGAATTGGCTTTTGTAGTCTGGTCTGCCCTGTTCCCATGATGCACTGGGCCAGGGACATACTAATTTGCATACAGCCAGGTTCTGAAACTGGGATGGTGCAATGAGCTAAAAAACGGTGTTGGATCTAACCCTGATCTCTTGACTGGGTGAGAGTACTCTGCTTAATTCAGAGACTCTGTCCATCACCACCCCTTGTTGTAAACAAGAAAGGAATGAAACGTGGACATGGCCAGTCGCGTGGTGGAAAGGCCCAAGGACTTGCCCGTATCTCGAGAGTCCTTAAAACGCTCCAGCGCCGTGTCGGCCTTATCACCAAACAGGCGAGTGCCGTCAAAAGACATGTCCATGAGCGAGCTCTGAACGTTCAAGGAGAACCAAGTGGATCTCAGCCAGGCGTGGTTCTGAAGTGCCACGGTCGTGGAAATTTCCCTACCGAGGGAGTCCGCGGTGTCAAAGCCACAACAAATGGCGAATCTAGCCACGTCCTTACCCTCAGCCACAGCCCGAGACAGCACAGTCTGGACCTCCTCTGGCCACTGAGGCAACACTGCGTGGGAATAGCGTGCGAGAAGGTATGCGGTGTTCACTGACCGTAGTCCTAAGCTGGCCGAAGAGAACAACTGCTTGCCAAACTGCTCCAATCTCTTAGAGTCCTTATCCGGAGGAGGAATGGGAAAGGCACTCTGGGACGTAGAAGCCTGAATGACTAGACTTTCGGGTGTAGGATGAGTGGTCAGAAAGGCAGGGTCACCCGGCACCGGGCAATGACGCCTGGCGACGTTCTTATCCACAGGGGCCCCCGTGGTGGGCCGTGACGAAGTGCCCAATAAGACTTTGGTGAGGGGATCATTAAAGGGCAGCAGTGGCTTCGAAGAAGTGGACGCCGGCTGGAGCACCTCAGCGAGGAGGTTTGTCTTCAGGTTCACCGTGGGGAGATCGAGGTTAAGGACCTTAGCAGCCCGATGGAGAACCACCATATACGAGGCAACTTCCTCCATAGAGGGCGGGGGAGAGGCAAGCCCCAGATCAGGGGAGACAACGGGGCCCCCAGCCTACTCCAAGTCATCCACCCAATCCTGCTCAGAATCACACTGACGATCAAGCGGGTCCTCAAATCCTTCCCAGTCATCCTCCTCTGTCAGCCCCGAAGGCACAGGCCTCGGCGGCGGGGCAAGAACCGCTGAAGGAATAAATGGCACCGGGAACGGCCGAGCCGGCGCCAGTCCTAATTCGAATCCCAGGCGGGGACAAATCCCTCCGGGAACCGGGGCAGAGGTGGAACCAGCGGTATGCACTGTGGCGCCGCCTGAGGCATGGGAACTCTTGGCACCAGGGCCGGAGCCGGCAGCATGTTCAAGTTCAAGTTAAGGGATTTGTATAGCGCACTACTCACCCAGAGGGTGTCAGGGCGCTTGGGGAGGGGGTTCATTCTATGTCGAATAGCCAGGTCTTGAGTTCTTTTCTGAAGGAGATGTGGTTTTGAGTAAGGCGGAGGTGAGTGGGGAGTGAGTTCCAGGGTTTGGCCGCCAGGAAGGAGAAGGATCTGCCACCCATGGTGGATTTTCGGATGCACGGGACTGCGGCGAGGGCTTGATTGGACGATCTTAGTTGGCGGGTGGGTGTGTAGAAGGACAGTCGAGTGTTGAGGCATTCGGGTCCTAGTTTGTAGAGGGCCTTGTGTGCGTGGGTGAGAAGACGGAACGTAATTCTCTTGTTGACGGGAAGCCAGTGGAGGTCTTTTAGGTGTCCGGTGATGTGATCTTGGCGGGGGATGTCCAATATGAGTCTCGCTGATGCGTTTTGGATGCGTTGCAGTTTTTTCTGTAATTTTGCTGTGATTCCGGCGTATAGTGTGTTACCATAATCCAGTCGACTCGTGACCAGTGCGTGGGTGACAGTCTTTCTTGTCTCGAGGGGGATCCAGTGGAAGATCTTCTTGAGAATACGAAGTACGTTGAAGCAGGAGGATGAGACTGCGTTGACTTGTCTGGACATCGAGAGAGAGGAGTCAAGGATGAAGCCAAGGTTACGTGCGTGGTCTGTGGGTATGGGTGCTGTGCCTAGAGCGGAAGGCCACCAAGAGTCGTCCCAGGCAGAGGGGGAAGATCCTAGGATGAGCACCTCCGTTTTGTCTGAGTTGAGTTTTAGGCGGCTATGTTTCATCCATTCGGCTACTTCTTTCATGCCTTCGTGAAGATTGGTTTTGGCGGTGTTAGGGTCTTTGGTGAGGGAAAGGATTAACTGGGTGTCGTCGGCGTAAGAGATAATGTTAAGGTTGTGTTGGCGCGCGATGGATGCGAGTGGGCTCATGTAAACGTTGAAGAGGGTGGGGCTGAGTGACGATCCTTGTGGTACGCCACAGATGACTTCAGTTGCCTCTGATATGAATGGGGGAAGTTCGGACTCTTTGAGTTCTCCCGGCAAGGAATGAGATGATCCATCCCAAGGCTTTTCCTTGTATGCCGATGTTGCTGAGGCGTTGTATAAGGGTGCTGTGGCAGACTGTGTCGAAAGCGGCGGAGAGGTCGAGTAGAATGAGGGCCGCTGTTTCTCCGTTGTCCAGTAGTGTTCGGATGTCGTCTGTCGCTGCAATGAGGGCGGTTTCGGTGCTGTGTTTGGCTCGAAATCCGGACTGAGAGGGATCGAGGGAGTTGTTGGATTCAAGGAAGGCGGCGAGCTGGCTGTTGACGGCTTTCTCAATGACTTTGGCGGGGAAAGGGAGGAGGGATATGGGTCGGTCATTTTTAAGTTCAGAGGGGTCTGCTGTGGGTTTCTTCAAGAGGGCGCTCAGTTCGGCGTGTTTCCAGCTTTCTGGGAAGGTGGCAGAGTTGAACGACCATTTGATGATATCGCGGAGATGGGGTGCGATGATGGAGTCAGCTTTGTTGAAGATGTGGTGGGGGCAGGGGTTGGTTGGCGAGCCAGAGTGGATTGAGTTCATTAGGCGGATGGTGTCTTCAGTGGTGATTGGGTTCCAGGCGCTGAGGTTGTTAGTTGGCGGTGTAGGATCAGAGGGGGGTGGGGAGGGTTGTTCGCAGGGAGTGTTCTCGAAGCTGTTGTGAATGTCGGCAATTTTGTTGTAGAAGAAGGAGGATAACGCATCGCAGAGGTCTTGGGAGGGAGTGATGTCGTTAGATGCTGCGGTGGGGTTGGTGAATTCTTTGACGATGTTGAAAAGTTCCTTGCTGTTGTGGGCGTTGTTGTCGAGACGAGCCTTGAATGCTGATTTCTTGGTGGATCGAATTAGTTGGTGGTGTTTGCGGGTGGCTGCCTTGAGGGTGGCCATGTTGTCGGTGGTTGGGTTTTTTCTCCATGTTTTCTCTAGGGTGCGGCATAGCTTCTTGGATTTTTTAAGGTCATCATTGAACCAGGGAGCCTTTTTGCTGCCTGATTTGATCTGGTGCTTTTTCAGGGGTGCTAATTCGTCAGCGCTGTGGGTGATCCATTGCTTGAGTTTGGTGGCCGCTTGGTTTGGGTCCAATGAGAGGGTGGGAAGGTTTTGGTTGAGTGATGTGAGGAGTTGGTCGGGGTGACTCTGTTCCAGTTTCTCCGAGGAATAGGTTGTGGGGGGTTGTGGGTCAAGGTGGTTTTGTAGCTGAAGTGAACACAGCTGTGGTCCGTCCAATGGAGAGCTGTGGTGCGATCGTAGGAAATGTGCTTGCTGGAGGTGAAGATAGGGTCGAGCGTGTGTCCGGCTGCATGGGTGGGGGTGTCAACAAGTTGTTTGAGTCCGAGATTGGCCAGGTTGTCCAGAAGGGAGGTGGTGTTGCAGTCGTGTTTGTTTTCAAGGTGGAAGTTGAGGTCTCCTAATAGAATGTAGTTCTCGGAGGCGAGGGCATGTGGGCTGATGAAGTCAGTGACGTTTTCGCTGAATTGAGTACGGGTTCCTGGAGGCCTGTAGATGAGGTTGCCTCTAAGTGTGGTCCTAGGGTCGGTGTGGATCTGGAAGTGGAGATGTTAGGCGGTAGTAAGATTGTCGTCGGAGCTGGTCGTGATTTTGATGGTGTTCCTATGGATAATGGCGATGCCTCCTCCTGTTTGATTGATGCGGTCTTTTCGGATGATCTTGTAAGTGTCCGGTATGGCTATGGCGATGTCGGGTGCTGATGATGTGTTCATCCATGTTTCTGTGAGGAAGGCGATGTCCGGTGATGCAGTGTCGAGTAAGTCCCAGAGTTCAGTTGCGTGTCTGTGGACCGAGCGGGTGTTCAGTAGGATGCACTTCAGGTGGTTATAGTCGGAGCTGTGTTTGGAGGAAGTGGATTTGGTGTGGGTCCTGAAGCAGGTGAACTTGCATGTGTGGCAGGCGAATGGACCGTGGGTACGTCCTGGGGTGGCTTCAGGTGGATTTAGGCCCAGATCCTTGTACTGGGGTGAATGTATGACATTGTTCTACATTCTGTCCATCAACTGTGTTTTTTGCAATTTTCACCCCGAGTGGGCTGGGTATGCTCAGACGTGAGTCCCAGGCTCTCCACACCACTGGAGTCAAGCTATCCAGGCTGAATGAAGGCTGATAGCCAGAAACCGGTCCTTGGATGCTTGATTCCGGTCTGGGAAAGACATGGCTTGGTAGTTCGGACTGGACTGTTCCCATGAGGCACAGGGTCAGAGCTGATTTGCATATAGCCAGTGTCTAACCCAGGGTGGTGTGGAGTGCAAAAAAACGATGGATTTAGGCCCAGATCCTTGTACTGGGGTGAATGTATGACATTGTTCTACATTCTGTCCATCAACTGTGTTTTTTGCAATTTACACCCCGAGTGGGCTGGGTATGCTCAGACGTGAGTCCCAGGCTCTCCACACCACTGGAGTCAAGCTATCCATGCTGAATGAAGGCTGATAGCCAGAAACCGGTCCTTGGATGCTTGATTCCGGTCTGGGAAAGACATGGCTTGGTAGTTCGGACTGGACTGTTCCCATGAGGCACAGGGTCAGAGCTGATTTGCATATAGCCAGTGTCTAACCCAGGGTGGTGTGGAGTGCAAAAAAACGATGGATTTAGGCCCAGATCCTTGTACTGGGGTGAATGTATGACATTGTTCTACATTCTGTCCATCAACTGTGTTTTTTGCAATGTTCACCCCGAGTGGGCTGGGTATGCTCAGACGTGAGCCCAGGCTCTCCACACCACTGGAGTCAAGCTATCCAGGCTGAATGAAGGCTGATAGCCAGAAACCGGTCCTTGGATGCTTGATTCCGGTCTGGGAAAGACATGGCTTTGTAGTTCGGACTGGACTGTTCCCATGAGGCACAGGGTCAGAGCTGATTTGCATATAGCCAGTGTCTAACCCAGGGTGGTGTGGAGTGTAAAAAAACGATGGATTTCGGCCCAGATCCTTGTACTGGGGTGAATTTATGACATTGTTCTACATTCTGTCCATCAACTGTGTTTTTTGCAACTGGGGTGGCTTCGCAGCATTGTGGTGTGCGTCCGGGGTTGAGGGCGAGGAGAGTTGCGGCATCATATGTGACTCTAGTGGGCTGGGTACGGCGGGGGCCAGGGGGTCTGGCGCTGGGCGCGGTCCAGGCGCAGACGGGCTTACCTTTGGCGCACCTTCGGCGCGCATGGGGCGCGTCCGCTGCGCGCAGAGGCATCTGTCATATGTGGATAGTGGGAGGGGAGGGGCAAGGGAGAGTCAGCTGGGAGGCGGGGCGGGTTGTGGAGGACGGGCTCTGTGGCACAACAACAGGAAAAATGGCCGCGAGAAACGAAAGTGGAGATAGGCTTTGGCACACAGTAAGTAATGGCTGGGACAGTCTGTCTTGCGAGTGCGATTATGATAGTTAGTAAATACAGGCAATGCACATTAGATAACGCAACACAAATGGCGCTACAGCTGCAAATGCGCGAGTTCGATCACAGTGTTACACCTCTAAAAGCGCTAAAAGTAATTATAAAGTTCTACAATGGTTGACGCGCTGTAGCGTTAGGCAATATAGGAGCCAGCAAATGAAAATCGGCAAGGCAATTCCGAGCGTAACTACGATACCAGGTGATGGCTGTGGGCGAAGGGAGCGACCGCTTCTGAACTCGTCAGGACCTCTTGGCGCCGAGGCCGGAGCCAGGGGCGCAGGATCCTGCGGCGCCGGGGTCAGAACCGCTGGCGGCGCCAAAGCTGGATCCGCCAAAGGAGTCGACGGACCAGCAGGATCCGGACACGGGACAACGGGCCCGAAGGTGCACCGGCGGGTGCCCGAGGCCTAAACAGGCGGTCCATAGCAACAAGAAATTCCTGCATTTGTGCGGGAGTCGCTGACGGACCCGGGTAAGGCGTGTAGGCTGCGGGACTTCCAGGCTCCAAAGGAGCCGCACCCCTCGTCCTCATCGGGGGACCGGCGGGGGGACGTCAGAGAGCGAAAACGCCTCTTCGACTTCTTACCCGAAGAGGAGAGGTGGTGACAAGGCCGCAAGCGGTCCCGGGAATGACCCCTGGATCTGGAACGGCACGGGGAGGAGTGCCAAACTTCAAACAACTTCCGGCGCCGCTCCCGCAGGGCCTTCGGGCCATAGCCCTACAGTCCAGACAGGACCGGGAGTCATGGTCGCGCTCCAGGCAGTAGAGACAGACGTCATGAGGGTCTACCACCGACATATTTCGAAGGCAGGTCCCGCAAGACTTAAAACCAGGCATCCCTACCAGCACCAGAGAAACCAACATGAGACAAAAGTCTCAAAAAGATAGTAAAAAAATGACTAGGGTACTTGCTTTAACCGGATCTGCGCTTACTGGCACGGAAAAAGAAAGAACTGACGCTAGCGCACATGGGTGGCGCCTAAATAGTCTCCATGAAGTTATCTCAGCGCATACGACGCCAGCGACGGCCGCAGGACGCCACCTACTGACGCGCAGGGTTACTGCTAAGCAAAAATTTCCGGATCCGGTCTGACGCCTGGGAATATTCTAAGGTAAGGAATCTATTACTATTGTGTCTCTTTCAGCTAGATTAATTAACTCACACATAGGCCTAAAGTGCTTTCACACTGGAATGTATATTGTCTTGTAACAGTTAACAGTTCATTAGCAATATTTCTCTAACCAGGTGCTCCGTGCGTAGTAACATCAGACTAAGTGCTTGTGCAACATGAAAGTAAGAGTGAGAGAACACAACAAAAATGTGTCAATCACATTTTTGTGGAGCCTGGCTACATACACTATACTTGTGGGGTACAGGTAAAGAATTGTAGACAGTCAACAGTTCGATCAGTATACCTATGTGTTGGATTTATATATGTAACCGGCCCTTTCTCAGCGACAGGGTGATAAAACCAAAAAATTAACAGCCCTTTAAAGTATATGAGAAACAAAAGAATGGAATAAAATATTTGTATATAATATGCTTATGAGTCACAATCTCTGAGGATCAAAAGAAAATATATCATGGAATCCGAATGGTCATTTTGTACCGTTCAAAAGGCTCCAAATGGTTGCATCTAGGACACATAGGAATGATTCCAATAGGGTGAATGTCTTTAATAAATGAATATACCCACAAAAGGTGAGAGTTGTATATTATATAATGGACACTCACCCACATGTGTAAAAGATGCGCAAACAACTTTGAAAAATTAACCTTTGTAGCATCATTGTCCAGGTACTAGCATACAAAATGAGTGGTGGTGGTGTCACTCCAAATACACACTTTCAGCGTGGTAATCTGCAAAAACAAAGACCAGCAGAGCGTCTAAGCTTAGCCTGTGCTTCCCATGCACCAAGCTCCAGCCCTTCTCTGAAGATCGCCAGGAATGGCACACTGATAATGAAAAATGCTGTGCATCGCACGGTGTGCATATGTTAAGATACAATGTATCTTCTCATTTAGAGATGGTGGCCGCTGATGTGCATGCTGGTGCTGACGAATGAATCAAAATAATTGTAAGTCAATCAGATAAAATGTATCTTCTTGGTAGAAGGAGGTTCTTGTCATGTAGTATGTAAAGTGTTTTGAGAATCTATGCATATTACTAGCATGTTTCGTGTCGTTATAGAGACAGCTTTTATAGTATATATTCAGTCAATTATAGACATACCAAATGCATTTGAGTATAATCAATTTAATTCTCATTGAACATCTGCCTCTGCCTTCTTACTCTACCGATACAGAAATGAGAACTGGAGAGGCCATGGTTTTGAGAGGGTACTATATGTGTGTAAAGAAGACATGCTTCCAAACTAAGGTGCATCTCTGGATTGATCCACAAAAATCATTACCTACCTTCAAATTCAAAGGTGAACCTCATGAACCCCCAAAGTAAGACAACTAAAGAAAATTATTTTCATCCGGAGAACATTTTTCAAAGGGATAAAGGGGTCAAGCCCCAGCCTCTATATCCTGCTGAACACTCTTTTAGCTAGTGCTGCATACAAATATATGAGAGACTAGGAGAAATTCTTAGTTGAGCTTTAGGAATACTGACTAATCCTGTATCATGTATGGGCTTGCTCAATAAATGTTTATGAAATCATACACAGGACAGGAACATTTTTTAAATTGTATGTGATGAAATACAACATCTCATGTGAGCAAGATATTCAGAAAATGTACCAAAAACTCAGAGTTGAGAAACACTCTTTCAATATCAATAAAGAATAATAATAAAAGTGTAAACAATGAATTGCTCTGTTTTCACTCTTACCAGTGGAATGACAAATGGATCTTTGAAGCTGAGACTTGCTGCAATTGTGAGCACTGGATCTAAACAGCACAACAATGCTGCAAAGAGAATCATTTTCCCAATATGTGGTTCAACAGGCAACCTAGCCAAGTGGAAACCCAAGGGGGTTAATTCTTCTTCTTTATCCAGAGCATTCTGTAAAAGAAACAGTATCTCTCATATCTGAAACAGCAGATAACATTTTTTTAAAGGGGGTAAGGCAGAGTACAGTAATTAAATAATGCGAATAAAATCAGACATGAATACTTGGAATGGAGAAGCCCCTCTGTGTAACTTTCAATATTTAAGATAGTGTTGCTTGCTGAATGGTAAGGCTTACTAGTGGGAATGTCTGACATTACAGAAAATATTTATCTTCTTTCACAAAGTATTAACAGTCCAAAAACCATCAACATCTCCTAGCACTCACTGACTTTATTCTGGTCTTTGGCCCTGCACAACAGTCTATCTTTTGGCTAGGTTTGCGCTATAGAAATACCACATACATGCATTCCAAACACATGCCCACTACATCAGATGTGTATCACTAGGACCGCATACACATTTCAGGGCAAATCCCCTAAACAGCATTAAAAAAAAAAAGTTGTATGCAGTTAGTAAGCATGTGATTCATATTACACTGCTCCCCATGCTCCCTTTTGTAGATTTGTGAGCACTGCATAAATTCACAAAGTTGTAATACTGACTAAATTTATAAGGCAATATGGTACGCTTTAGGAAATTCTATCTACATATATATATGTTCTCACTGAAAAAGAAGGGGTTGAACTAAATTATGGTTAGAACTGGTTATAACACATTGACTTATGTTAAAAACACTTTAAAACTTGCATTTATGGTTACAAATAAAAACAAAACACTTAAATTCACACAAGTTATGGTTAGCTCTGCAATCCATAACTCACATAGAAGGAAATAAGTTACTTACCCATAACTCCGGTTCTCCAGCATTCTATCATAGATTCATATGCTTGAATAGATCCAATCCAATCCAAAAATTATTTCGGCCTATAGATCCCCTTCGTCAGACTGAACCCCTAGTGTTTTACAACATTAGTACATACTTTAACATCACTCCATCTTTTACTAAAAGGTATCTTCACCAACCCATCCTCACCCTTATATGATCTAAACTTCAGCGAATTAGAATTCCCTACCTCAAGCCGTCCTCCCACTGTAGTCTCACATTTGAGGGGAGGAGGGAGTACTGGGAGGACTTCATGTGAATCTATGAAAGATTCCAATGCTGGAGAACCGGAGTAACAGGTAAGTAGCTTATTTCCTCATCCAGCATTGGATCTTTCATGGATTCCCATGCTTGAATATCAAATTAACATAACAGTCTATAACTTAATTTTTCATCAATGTCTGTTCTGTGCCAAGACGCATCCCAAATCACCTTGCAATTTTCTGTTTGTATACTGCCTTTTCTTTACTTACCAAACTAAATGCAACAAACAACTGATGTGTCCGTCTTATATCTTTGGCAACCTGCAAATAAATCTTCAGGCACCTTTTAATGCCCAAAGAATGTAATGCCTTCTCTGCTGCGGGTACAGGCTTTACAAAGAATGTTGGCAACGTTATCTTGTGTGTCAAATGAAAAACAGTTGGCACTTTTGATATAAACTTTGGGTTGTCATAAGTGTTACATTGTCTTTCATAACTTTAAATATGGCTCGCTGAAACTTGAAACCTGTATTTCCGCTATTCTCCTTGCAGATGTTATCACCAATAAAAAAGCAGTCTTCCATGTTAGATGCTTTAATGATTCTCTTGGTATTGGTTCAAACTGAGCATTTAGTAATCCTGCTAAAAAATGTATTAAACTCCCATTCCGGTGCCACTCTCTATTAGTGGAAATTCTGTAAACAAACTGTTCATAAATTCTTAAATTATTCTTTGAGAATATAATTAAATTGTATTTGGCCTTCTAAGAAATCGTGAAATTGCTGCCAGAGGAACAGTCACTGACCCTTATGATAATCCAGACTTTCTAAATGTAACAAGTCAGGCAAAAATTCATGCGCTTCCATGTGCATCAGATCTAACTCTTGCTCACATGCCCAAAGCACAAATAGTTTCCATTTCATGTTACAGGTTCGGACTGTTGAACGAGCCCTCCCTTTCTTTTATATTTCTCTGCAATCTTCTGGCAATCTCAAACGTCCAAACTAACTACAAGTCTTGATGAGCCATGCCTTCAAGTCTAACGACTCTGGATTGGGATGGAGCACCGGACCCTTGTCCTTGGAAAGCAGCTTCACATTCACTCTGAAAAGTACTGGCCTGTTGAAACACATCTCCAACAGGCCTGCATACCAATATTGACATGGCCATGCTGGTGCTATAAGAATTGGCATATAACTCGCTCGCTTCACTTTGCACAATACCCTCGCTATCAAAGGTATTAGTGGAAATGCATAAAAGAATTTCCCTTTCCAACTTATTGTGAATACATTGCGTGGTGTTCCTGGGCCATACCAGCTGTTCGCAAATTTCTTGCCTTGCTGTTCAGAATAGTAGGAAAAATAACCCATTTGGGTTTTCCCCATTTCAGAAATATTTTGCTCAGTTGTTGAAACTTTATTTCCAACTCATGAGTATCAAAAAGCTGCCTGCTCAAATGACCTGCCAAGTTGTTGTCTATTCTAGGAATATGCTCTGCCAGTAACAACACTTTGTTGGCAATGGCCAGTTCCCAAAGCTTTGTGCTTCTTTCAATAGGATCAATGACCTTGTTCCTCCATGTTTCTGTATGTAACACACTGTTGTCATATTGTCTGTTCTCACCATAACATTACATAACTAACCGCTGAAAGGCTAAGAATGCCAATATCTCAGCCCTCAGCTCCAACATGTTTTTGTGTAATCCCTTCACGAACTCTGACCAAATATCATGAACTACTCTGTTCGCTACATGTGCTCCTCATCCTATTATTGAAGCATCCATCGTCAGGTATCTTTGTTGCCTTTTCATTTGCCAACTTTGATCTCTGAACACATTGTTGCTTTTCATCCAGCATCAAAATGCTTCTTTCATATTCAGAGTTATGTTTACTATATCGTTCTCATCTCAATTGTTTTGGTGCCATTGTCTGACTGCCTCTTCTTGAATCGCCCTCATTCATAGTCTGCATTGGGGTATCCACGGAAGAAATTAAGACATTGCCCCTAACACTGCCTTCATTCATCTCAGTGTTTCCCTTATTCTTTCCACCTCGCCACTTGAATCATCAGCTTTTTTCTTCTTTCCTGTGATTGGAATACCATGCACTTTACTGCCTTCATTATTATTCTTTAAACACCAAATTCTGACTCAATTCCATCCTCGACTTCTTTGTATTTATAGCAAGCCGTAAAAACAGAAGAACTTTTTTGAGTGAACTCGGTTACCTACTTGTTTCGATTCCATGTGGTAGCCTTTATCAACCAATCATCCAGGTAAGAATAAACCATACCCTTTCATTTCTTATAAGAGCTGCCACTATAGACATGCCTTTTGTGAAGATTCATGGGGCTGAGCTCAGACCAAAGGGTAGGGCTTTTAACAGACAATGTTGTCCTGCCAGAATGAAACGGAGATAATTCCTGTGATTCTTGTGAACTGGTATTTTGAAATAAGCACCTTCCAGGTTTATAGAGCGGAGCTAATCTCCTTTCCTTATGAAGGGTAGAATCTCATGCAATATGAACTTGTGAAAACTTTGTTGCTTTATATAATTGTTTAATTCCCTTAAATCCAATATTGGACGTCACCCTCCTGATTTTTTTCAATACGAGAAAGAACCTCAAATAAAATCCTTGATGAGTCTTCTCCATTGGCACCTTCGCTATTGCTCTTTTCCTTTATAATTCTGATATTTCCTTTCATAATTCTCATGAATGTTTGTGCTTTACAATTATTTTTTAGAGTAGTTGGTGGCTCCTCTACAGATTTCATAACATGTCCCTGCCGTGCAATATCCAACACACATTTGTCGGTTGCTACTTGCTGCCAATTTTTGTAATAAAAAAGCATCCTTCCCCCTGGCAGCTGAACATCCGGGACTGATACTTCGAGAAAATCATTATCTTGCGCTTTTGCCCTCATATCTTGAAGTCGGACTTCCCCTTCTTACTCTGCTTTGGTTTTGACTGTAGCCTTGTCCTTTCTTCCTCTACTCTTTATTTTGTTGTCCGTACGAATTGTACAGTCAGTCCTGTCTGTATGATGCATTGTCTGTAGGTACAAAAAGAGGATCCCTGCTATACTTGTGAAAAGAACTGTCTCTTATAACCTCTATAAGGTTGTCTTCCTTGCAACATACCAAGCAAACATGCTGTCTCAGTGTCCGCCTTTATTGCTTGAAGTGCTTCATCCACCTTACTGCCAAATACATTTTTACCATGAAATGGCAGCATTCCCATCACCCGTGCCTGAACTTATGGTCTGAAATCGTACTTTTCAACAAGCCATATCTTCACATAACTGTAGCATTTCCTACTTGCCTAAATGCAAATGCTGATGTATCCATGGCCGCATGTATAAATGATGCGGACAATAGCTCTCCATCCTTTAATATCACCTCCGATTTTTCCTTATCTTCCCCTGGTAACGTCGCTAGGAGTGGGGCCATGTCACTCCATAATTATCTGTCATAGCGAACCACAATTGCCGTAGAATGTGCAATTTTATTTGCATCAGCCGCCAGCACATTCACTCTCATCCCCATTGAGTCCCATTTCCTGCCGTTCTGGTCTGTTGGAGCTGTGCATGGCGATGACTCGTTTCATGATCGTTATGAATCTGCCGCATTGACTGACTAAGTGTGCACCTGATTCAGAATAAACGTTTTTGCATCCTAAGAGGCCTTGTAGTTTTTTCTATTTTAGAGAGATTTACCAACATAGTTGTTGGATTCTGCATCAATATCAAAGGTTCTTGCTGTAAGTGCTTCAATACAGGAATAGATCTTGTGCCTCTGTGCATCTTCTCCTTATAATCAAACGAAAAGCACAATTCTCTATAACAGAGATCGGTAGACTACAATGTTCTGAGGCCTACTCTATCAGGGAATGAAATCTCCCTATGTAATCTGGGGAACCATAATGATGCACAAGCTCTAGACTGGCATCCTCCAGAGCGATGAATTGATTCCACTCTGAATCACTATCCGGCGTTCCAGGCCGGCTTTCCAGGCCGGCTTTGTGTATCTTCATCTTTATCTCCTTTACTGTCATCACCCCCTGCACTACTAGAGGGTGAACCTAGTTGATCATCATCAGGTAGTCTCTCATCTGGATTCTTGTTCTTAGATTGTTGCTGTCTTTGACTTTCCTTATCTTTTTCTTGGCATTTTTACTGCTGCACGTTTGTTGGCTGAAGGGTCATGGTGTCTACTTGCCCCCTCTGTTCTGTCTCGGGTGGAAGCCTCTTCTAAATGTCTGCAACCATATTTTGCAGTGATGTAAGCATATGTAAAAGCACATGTATTAGTTTGCCAGATGCATTACTTTCTCCAATGAGAATTCTCATATTCCTCATCATCAATATATTGTATGTTCAGATCACCTGGGTGAGCTACCTCTTCCTACTCATCACTGTCATCAGTATGTCATCTAAATCAGGTAATTTATTTCTCTGACAATGTACTGGCTGTCTGTGTTGCTGTGGGGAAGGGAATGCTGATAAACGGTCATGAAATAATTTAAGTGGTGGTTTTGGTGGCACTCATGACACTAATATCTCTTCCTACATCTCACTTAATCTTTTTTTGCAACTTATTTGGTGTTGCCAATGCTGGTTTGTATAAAGCATCTGTTGTTGCCTGTGCTTGTTTTTGGCTATCCAGCTGCCATTCATACGTCGCTGGCAACAGCTGATTTTTGCTGGTCGACGCCATTATTTTCCTCATTGCTGTGTTTTTAAGAGAATGCCTCCTCGCCGACAGCCTCCCTTTCCTCTGTCACTGTCCTCATTTTCGACAGCAACATTGGTGCCACACTCGTCGACGGTGTTTCCTTTGACAACTGCTCTATCACAGACGTTGCTCTAGTCTATACCTCCCCAGTCGGCGACGAACCTCTCCCATCCTTCACCTTGCTCGTCAACGGCAATTCCTTCATTTTACCGTTCGTTGGAGATAACTCTCTCCTCGTCGTTGGGGGATTGTTTCCTTTATTTTTTGCCTCCGACTCTACAATATTATGCTTATTAGCCTCACTTTTTTCAGAGATACTTTAGCATTGTGTTTATGTTTCTTTCTAGGCATTTCAGCTCATTGCCCTCACCTCAGACATTTTTATGCTTTACTTTGTGATCTGTGTGATTTGGACACGATGTCTGACTCTTATTCACAGAGTCAAAGGGCCCTTTATCTCGCTTTTCGGCTGCATTCTCTATATACATATACTTTCCATAGAGATTTAAAGCCAGTCGTTTTTCTCTGCCCTTCAAAGTCATGACTGAGAAAGTCTGACATATCTTGCATGCAAACTGGCTTGTGCTCTGGATTTAAACAGTAGAGACACTTTTCATGTGGGTCCTCTACATAAATCTTTTTTCACACATAACAAGCATGTTTTAAATAAAGATTTCTTCAATGCTGCGTCAGCCGTACATTAAAATTCATTCTATCTTAAGAGCAGTCAGATAGATTTTCTACCACACGTTCATTTGTAGGTACCCTAACAGTTTGAAGCTTCAGTGTGAGGACAACTGGAGCCAGGGCATTCCGATTCACTCAATTAACAATGAGGATGGGTTGGAAAAGTTGCCAGTTAGTTAATGATGGAGTGATGTTTAAGTATGTACTGTTGTTGGAAAATACAGAGGGTTCCCAGTCTGGCAACAAGGAATTATTTAAGTTTGTGAATCTATGAAAGATCCAATGTTGGAGAAGTAACAGATGGAATAACTAATCTTACAGATGAAATTACAAGCGTTATTACACTTAACAATATGGAAGAGAACACTATGAACGTAGATATTATAAGTTTGACAATGGGTCCACTTAGTCAGCTAAGTTTCGACATGCCAGGATTCATTAAGATCAGTAGATGGGAAGAACGTTAAGGGTCGGAAAAAAAGTTTATAATTTCAAATTCTAACTCCCATAGGATATATGACGAATGTAAAACAACAAATAGATGAACAGATTTACACACCAAAATTGGCATGGAAGTAAAACTTTACTCAGAAACCATGTTTCTTTTGATTTGATGTAATGTGGTTCAGTAGATTCTGAGATATCAGTATTTGAAAAAGGTGCTGTGTGGGATTGAAAGGATTAACACTTTTGTATATCTTATCTGTGGGAAAAACATTAGTTAATTTGCTAATAACTAGCAAGATTTGCCAATATTAAGCACTGTAAATACATACCCATTACCATTGACATTTTTGAATTTGTACAAGGGGTGGTGGGAGTGGACATATGATATTACGTTTGGCACTTTGTGATTAATATGCTCAAAATCTGACTGGAGCTAGTATGAAATAGTTTTCAACTTGCATATCAACCTTTGTGCCAGTCCATGAAGGCAGAGCATAGTTTATAGGGGAGCAGAGTTTAAAGGGGGAGGGTCAATAACATGTTAATTTGCTTATACCTTTGGCACCGTTTGCTCAATCTGTGTGAAGAGTGTCAAGTATTTAGCAATTGATACCCACTGCATGTTTTTAGGTTTCATGAAAATCCAGTAGGGAGGTGGGTAAAGTTAAAATTGAAGTGATACTCCAAAGTATTTTTGATTTACTAATAACTCTGGCACCATTTCATGGATCTGTAGAAATCTGTAGAAAATGGGCAGAAACTTAGCATGTTTGATCTTCTTTTCATATTTGTAAGTTCATGCAGCTTCATCACAGGGTTTGGGGGGCAGAAAAGTGGTCATTAGCTAACAACATCAGGAGAGCCAACATTTGCTAAAAGCCTGAAAGATTTTGTTTTTTGATTGGTATGTCAAGTGTTGTACCAATCCATTCAGGGTGGGCAGTTAAAAGAGGGCAATACAATGTTCCATTGCGTATTGCTTTAGCACCATTTGATAAATCTAAATCAAATGTGGCAGGCAGTTAGTTCTAACACCCAGCGCAGGTATTTCAGGTTTTGTGCAGACCGAAAGGTGGGCTGGAGGAAGATCAACTTTTT
Organism: Lissotriton helveticus; assembly: GCF_964261635.1. Taxonomy (NCBI): domain Eukaryota; kingdom Metazoa; phylum Chordata; class Amphibia; order Caudata; family Salamandridae; genus Lissotriton; species Lissotriton helveticus. Next base: position 229,846,062 of record NC_136072.1, on the reverse strand, counting down.
TTTTATATATTATAACTTTGACACTATCTGATGGACCTGCAAAACATGTGTCAGAAACACAACATGTTTAGCCTACTCTTGGCTTTCTCAATCACTGACAGTCCCTATCAAGGAGGGAGGAGCTTTCAGGGCAGCGGGTACAAGAAGCATCCATCTGCTACTACGTTTGGCACAGTCTGATGAATCCATACAAAATATTTTAAAACGTTTGTCAAGTTTATGTTGATTATGTCAAGTTTCAAGTAGATCAGTTGGGTGGGCTGCATAGGTAAATGGGAAAGCAATTCGATTTTTAACACTGATAACTTAGATGCAGTTCAATTAATCTATAGGAAATTTGGAAGCTAGCATATTAAGGCCAGGCAAGCCCAGCAACCAACATCCGCTGCACATAAAGCTGAAAGCTGATGGGCAGAGGGCTAGTGCAGAATGGGCATACAGCAGGCTGTGCGATGTGGAAGTTGGACGTCTACAGCAAATTGGGAGAAGAGTCTGGGAGCATGCTCCGCTGTGCATATTCAGAGGATGCAAGCCTAAATTCTTCTAAAATTTGTGATGCCAGTCCACGACAGTCAAACTATCACCCTGCTTGATCCTATGCTCCACCTTGCCCCTCTAAGGAGGAGAAGCTCAATTGCAGGATCACAAGAAAGCGCACAGCTTTTACATTGATTGTACCAAGGGTGGACGATCAGCTCTTTGTGGGGGTCCTCTGTAGCAGAAAAAGGCACGCCAGTGCAGAAGAGAACCATCTCCCGCTATACTGGCTCTCCATTAAGATCTGCTAGGCATGGTCCAAAAAGCAGCCTCAGAAAGGACTGCATGCTCATTCTACCAGGGTCAAATCTGCTTCCACTATATTAGCACTTGGAGTCCCTATCTTAGACATATTCCAGGCAGGTCCGTGGGCGTCCTTCCATACGTTTACAAAGCATTACTGTCTGGAGAGGCAGGTTTATCAAGAGTAGCATTATGTCCACTCGGTCCTGCAGGACTTTCTGGTTGGAGTCCATTTGCAAACGCATCTACAGAGAGATACAGCTTGGTATCTATTCAAAAGGTGAGGACTCTGTGACTGTAAATCTCTATTAGAAGAACCAGTTACTTCATGTAAATGTAAATGTAGTTGAGCTTATATAGCGCACAGCTACCCGCAGTGGGTGTCCCGGCGCTTGCTTAGGGAACCCGTCCTGGTATTCCCCTGTGAGATAGCAGGGTATCCACAAGGTGAAAGTCAGGCATCCCGCCGCGAGGGGCCGTTGTGGAGATTAAGCAAGCTATTGCCCAGAGTCGCAGAGTGTGAACCCGTGAGTCGAGGAGGCACCGGGGCGAGAATTATCGAGTCCGTGGAATTTTTAGCCCAAGACCCCGCCGAGGCGGGGAATTGAACCCTGGTCCAGGACCGATCTCAGCTTCTGGGTCTGCTGCCTCTAACCCCTGAGCCACACTTCTCCACATCAGTAACGTGCATTCTAGTAGAAACTATTTAGCCGCAGATTCTTCACTGATCCTCCCCTTTCTTAAATTGGACTCTATCCATTATAAGATCCCAAGTCTAGATATCTGCACACTGGTCACAAACAATTAGATATTGGGGCTCTGCGTCTGGGCGCCAAGGAGAGGCTCGAAATTAACTCTGTTAAAATTTTGTTGAGAGACACTAAGGTAGGTCTGAATCTGCATCTGGTGCCATGGCAAGAAAGAAGCAGACATCCGTACGCAGGGGTTGAGCCTCTATCAGCTCGGCACAACAATTACAGAGTGGAACATGCCAGTGTGGCATCACCTGACAGCGCCCTGGAGTACTGCTGAAAAGTTCCCAGATTCATCTGATGCCTGGGGAATATTCATAAGCTGAGGAATCTGCTGCTAGAAGTCGCTATCAGAAGAACTACATCTTATTAAATATTTCAGTTGTCAGGTCCAACACTAGGGCTCACCCGAACAACCAATAGTGTACCAGGGTCAATGGATCCATAATCTTAGTAGGTTTGGAAACCACTTCCACCAAAAGAGTTATCATTTGTATAACAAGATCGCTGTCCCCAGAAGTTGAATTGCTTCTTACATAAACATACTTGTGGAACTTAACCAACCTATGTAAAAACAATCTTTAGTGTATGTAAAGTGTCATGTTTGATATTAACAATAAAGGAAAATAATTTTCAAAACATGTAGTTGTACTGCATAACTACCTGTGGTAAATAGAAGTATGGTTGGATAAAATACCAGATATGATTGTAGGTGTTTGTCAGAGCTGAGAAATATTCTTAGTCTAAAAACAGTATTAAAGGTCCTACAGGTTGTAACCACAATCCAGCTATGAGGGAACAGGCTTATGATATTGGTGGACGGAATTACTATAACAGAAAAAAACCTTTGAAATTAATTAAAAAAATATAAATAAAAAAAACACACACACACAAGTTTTAACTTTGAACAATACAATTAAATTTACCAGATCCAGAAGATGCTTTATAGCTAGGTCAATGGCTTCTGTGGTTGGTGGATCCAACAATCGACATAAAAATGAGGCAATTCTACCAAGTTTTAAAATCTGAAAAAGAAGGTCCACTTTAATTCAGAAAAAACATGGATATAATAAATAATTGCAATACGTATTTTGGGTAAAATATATATTAAATGATTGCTTTACCCTTAGACTTAACGATTCCTACAAAAAATATTTTAATACTGTTTTCGAGATGGTTGAAAAACAAATGACATTGTCCAATGAAAAAAAAGAAACCATCAAAAAAGAAATCAAATGCTGCACAACTTCCAGAAAGGCAACTAGTTGGCTCTTTCAGCACAACCAGCTTGTACAAGGTAGTACATAGGGAAACAAAAAAGATGGAATAGATAAAGAAAAAACTACTGGAATTAGTAAAGGAAGAGGAAAATGGTAGGCAAAGTACTGAGAAGTAAACATTTAAAAAGATTTAAAAACAATTAGGACAATTCTTTAGAGCTATGTAATTCATGTGAATGAGTCACCTGTTGATAGCTTTTAAACACTGTTTAATAGGTTGTGCAGAAAATACCAGGCATGTCAATTCAGTGGTGCAACACGACTAAGAAATAATTTACCCTCTAACAACAGTTCTCGCAGGCATCATCATTAAACTCAAACACTACAGTATTTCTCTGCACGTGTGGCATCCAAAAGCATGAACAGAGAAAAAATGTATTTCCAACATATTTTCTATCTTTTAATAAAAATAAACCTCTAACAGAGATTTGCCTAGAAAATAATCTAAAGCCTAACCCTCCTAAAATTCGATCGCTCCAGTTAGCTAATCCAAACAACAATGCCCACACCACTAATCATAAGCTCATAAGGAAAATGCTACTTACCTAGTATGCATCTGTTCTTGGCATGTAGAGCTGTAGAGTCACATGCGGTGCAGAGCCTGCCATCCAGTTATGGGTCCGGATGTTTGCTCTTTGTTTTTGTTCAAGAAGTCTTTTCCAGTAACGAGGTAGGTGCCTCCTCCTTTCAGTGATAGTGCGCAGGGGCATCAACTCCATTGTAAGACTGTTTGCCGCAGAGGGTGATAATGGAGTTAGTATTATTATTATTGGATATTTATGTATCCAAGTAAGATGTAACTGCAACAGGTATCGGTACCTGGGGAGGCGGGTAGGTGCATGCGACTCTATAGCTCTAAATCCCAAGAACAGATGCATACTGGGTAAGTAGAATTTTCCGTTTGAGGCATGTGAGCTGTAGATTACATGCTGTGCATAGACTAAAAAGCAGTTATCTCCCAAAGCGGCAGCTAACCTGTAGCTGTTACAGTGGTTTGAAATAGTGTACATAAAACTGCTTGGCCCACAATCGCTTGCTGTCTTGCTAAAACATCTACATAATAGTGTTTTGTGAATGTGTGAGGTGTAGACCATGTTGCAGCTTTGCAGATGTCATCTATTGGTATGTTTCCTAAAAATGCCATAGAAGCCCTTTGTTAGCGGGTGGAGTGCGCGCTATGAGGAATAGTTAAAAGTTCTTTTTGCTTTTGCTTAGCTTTTTTGAATGCACTTGATTATCCGCCTTGCAATGCCTGATTTTGATATTGGACTGCCTTTATGAGGTGGAGCAAAAGCGACAAATAGCTGTTTTGTTTTGCAGAAAGGTTTTGTCTATTCTATATAGTAAAGAATTGCTCTTTTCACATCTAAAGTGCGTAAAGCACGTTCTGCCACAGAATCTGGTTGAGGAAAGAACACAGGCAACTCAACAGATTGGTTGATATGAAAAGCCAAAATGACCTTTGGTTGGAATTTAGGGTTGGTCTGAAGAACCAGTTTGTTTTGTTGTATTTGTAAGAATGGTTCTTTTATGGTTAGTGCCTGAAGCTCACCTACCCTCCTCAGAGATGTGATGGCTATGAGGAAAGCTACCTTCCAAGTAAGAAAGTGTATTCCACATCTATGCATTGGTTCAAAGGCTGGACCCATTAGCCTGGTGAGGACAATGTTGAGATTCCACACTGGAGCAGGTGGAAGCCTTGGAGGAATGATTCTCGTAAGTCCCTTCATAAATGCTTTGATGACAGGTACTCTAAAAAGACAGATATTGTCTGTTCTGTAGGTATGCAGCTATTGCAGCAAGATGTAAGCATATGGAAGAGTACGCTAAATTGAAAAGCAGCAGATGTAGTAAATAGCAAATTATGTTTTAAACTGAAGCGTCCATTGGATCTATTTGATTGGTATTACAGTATATTACAAATCGCTTCCACTTTGCTGCATAGCATGCTCTTGTGATAGGACGCCAAGCCTCTTTGATAATGTTCATGCAGTCGGGCGGAAGATGATGGTAGCCAAACTTAAAGATTTTAGGTGCCAGATCGCAAGGCTGAGGTGGCTGGGATCTGAATGTGTTATCTCGCCATGGCTCTGCGTGAGCAGATTGGGAGTGAGGTGTATTTTAGGTGACAAACCACTGACAGCTCCAACAGGGTTGTGAACCAGGGTTGTCGGGCCCATGTGGGAGCAACTAGGATTAATGTCTGGGACGCTGGTCTGAGCTTCCAAACCACTAATGGAATGTGTGGGAGAGGCGCAAAAGCATATGCAAATATCCCTGACCAATTCATTCATAGTGCATTGCCCTTGCACAAGGGGTGTGGAGGTCTGGATGCAAAATTTGGGCATTTTGTATTTAGATTTGTGGTGAACAGATCTATGGGCCAGATTTAGCAAGGCAAATTGCGAATTTCAGCGTTTGCGATTGCAATCTAGCTTTGTGCTATGTAGGTAGGTTTAAACCTAATTGCAAAAAAAATTGTGATTCCTTATTTTGCGCAAGCATTTAGAGAATCGCAATTTGCGATTCTTTAAATGCTATGCAAGAAGGCATCACAAATTGCGATATTGCCTAAAGGAATCGCAAATTACCATCAACTTCAAGTTGTGGTAATTTGCAATTTCCTTTAAAAAGGCACTTTTTTGCTTTTTTTAAAGTGCCATGTGGCACACATACATGCCCTTAGGGCATGAACATGCGCCACATGTGCACACATGCACAATTCAGGGGTGCAACAGGGTGTCCTTCTGGAACCCCTGCACCCTTGAGATAGCGCGAGCAATTTGCAAGTACCTACTGGGTACTCGCAAATTGCGCATTTAATTCCCATTAATTCCTGTGGGCCTCTTGGCCCATAGGAATGAATGGGAAGCCATTCCTGATTTGCGACTCACAATTTGCAAGTCGCAAATAAGGAATGTGTAGGAATCGCAAAAAGTATTGAGATTCCTACATACATAGCATTTTGCGAGTCCTTAATAGAGATTCCCTAAATATCACTGTTAAGGACTCGCTAAATGGCTTTTACCTACATATGGCCCTATGTCTGGAAATCCTCACATTTGGAAGAAGGGGAGGAAAACTTGAGGGTGGAGTTCCCATTCGCGAATCTGTTGTCTCCGACGACTGAGCAGATCTGCAATCGGATTGTTTACTCCAGGAAGATGTTCTACAAGGAGAAACATTCTGTGATGTTTGGCCCATCTCCAGATGGTCTGTGCTAGCTGTGATACCTGGGGAGAGTGTGTCCCCCCTGTTTTTGTATTTAGTACATTGCTGTCATTTTGTCTGTACGGATCAGGACAGCTTTGCCCACTAGATGAACTTGAAACGCTTTAAGCGCTAGAAAAATTGCTAGCAGTTCTAGATGATTTATGTGAAGCTGCTTTTGCTGTAGGATCCACATGCCCTTAATTGTATTCATCTGGAGATGAGCTCCCCAACCAGTGAGCGATGCGTCTGCTGTTATCACTATCTGTGGAGATGGGTCAACGAAGGGCCTCCCTTTTGAAAGGTTTTGTGTATTCCACCACTGCACACAATGATGGGTGCGGCCGTCCACCAACACTAGATCTGATAATAAACCCTAAGCCTGGTTCCACTGACATGCTAAGCACTCCTGAACTGGGCACATGTGAAGTCTTGCGTAAGGAACTATTAGTATGCAAAACCCGTCATCCCTAGTAACTGCATGAACATTTGAGCTGGCAATAAGTGTTGAGGCTGGAAGTTGCAGATTAGAGTCTGCATGTTGCGGATTCTGGCCGGATTGGGATAGGCCAAAGCCTTTTGTGTATCTATTGTGGCTTTTATGAGCCAGTCGTCCAGATATGCAAAGACATGAATGTGTTCTCTTTGAAGATGAGCTGCGACTACCGCTAAACACTTGGTGAAAACTCAGGGTGCGGTAGTTACTCCGAATGGAAGGGCCTTGAACTGATAATGCTGTCCTGCTACTAAGAACCTTAGGTACTTGCGATGAGCAGTATGTATTGGGATATGGAAATAGGCGTCCTTTAAGTCCAGAGTTGGCAGAAAGTCGTCCTGTTGAAGGAGCGGAAGCACTTGTTGGGGTGTGACCATGGGAAAGTGGCACGACTGAATGTATAGATTTAGTTGTCTGAGGTCTAGTACAAGTCTGAGAGAACCGCCCTTCATGGGAAAGTGGTCCGATTGACTGTATGGATTTAGTTGTTTGAGGTCTAGTACAGAACTGAGAGAGCAGCCCTTCTTGGGAATTAAGAAGTACAGGGAGTATACCCCGGTCCCTTGATGTTTGTAATTGGACTGGTTCTATTGATCCTTTTTGTAACAGGGAGCGAACCTCTTTTTTTTAAAGGGTAAGATGTTCCTGTGACATTGCATGTGATCTTGGAAGAACGTTTGGGGGAGTGTCTGTAAGTCCAAGAGAGTAACCATATTGTGTAATTTGTAAAACCCATTTGTCTGAGGTGATGTTGTTCCAGACAGGGAGAAATTGAGAGAGACGTCCACCAACAGGAGTGGAGTGATCGGGGGGGTAGTGGAAGGAAGTCACTGTTTGTTATTAGCAGGGGAAGTGCGTGTGGAGTTGCCTCTGCCTCTTCCCTTACCATTGCTTCCACTAAAACCTCCTCTTGACGAGAGCGATTGGTTGTTGCCTTTGTAAGAGGAGGAGGGATTTTCTGTGGTAACATTTTTAGAACCATCCCTGTAAAAGAAGCGGTGAAAGGAACCTCTATTAGTAGGTAAATGTAAAGCCCCCATGGACTTTGCGACCTCAATATCTTTTTTCATTTTTTCCAGCGGGGTGTCAACTGCTGGACCAATGAGGTGTTCTTTATCAAAGGGCTGATTGAGAATGGAGGCCTGTACCACAGATTTGAAACCAGACATCCCTAACCATGCGTGTCTGCGTAGCAACACACTGGTGTTTACTGCACGTGCTGCTGTGTCTGCTGAATCCAACGTGCACTTGATGGAGGAATTGGTGATCAGTTTTCCCTTTCGTATTAGATTATTTGCCTCAGATTTGTGCTCATCAGGCAGAAATTGGATACGTTTTCCCAGCTCATTATAATGAGCTCTATTGTATCTGGCTAGCAAAGCCTGAACATAGGCAATGCGCCAGTGATTAGCTGCCCGTAAGGCTACCCTTTTGCAAGAGGCATCAATTAACTCGGACTCCTTATCAGGAGGCAGGGCCTCACCAGTGGTCTGCGAGTTCACTCCCCTATGAGCCGGGGTGACCTCCTCGTGGTGTTTGCCCACTCAAGCTCGGGCCGTGGACGACGGTAGCAGAGTGGTGCAGATTCGCTGTTTCCGGCCAAGGCCAGAGGTTGGAGATGAACAAATCCGGTGTTCACGGAAGACAAAGTCTTTGGAGTTGTAAGCAGGCAGGTCCTCTGGGGTTTTCGAGGTTGCTGGCTGCAGGACACACCGGAATTTCCCAGGAGAGTTTCAAGGGAGAGACAGGCCGGTAGGGCTGGGGCCATGTCAGTGGGCGTCTTCCTCTTGTTAGCTGCTGCACAGTTGTTCGGTCCTTCTACTTGTAGTTTCTTCTTGTCTGAGGAAGCAAGGTTCCGGGGTGCCCCTAAATACAAGATTTAGGGGTGTTACAGGTAGGTAAAAGGCAGGGGCCATTGGGACCCTTCCCTGGGGTGGGTACACCCCTATTATGCCAGCCTCCGGTGGGAGGGGGCATGTGCCTGTCCCTGGTTGGCTGAGTCCCCCCATCTTCAAGATGGCGTGGACTGAGAGTCGTGCTTCACCTCACCTCCCCCACCTGAGGGGTGGAGTTGGCAGAGGTGGGCACACCTCTCTTCCTCACTTGTTTTTCCAGCTGGTTCTCCCGCTCAAAGTGGGGGTCAGAACGATTGGAGACTGTAAGAACTGGGGTCACCAGTTCCCCGGGGGTAGCCTGGCACGAGCAGGTAGGCACCCGAAAGCTTAGGTGTTAAGTGACTACACAGCACACACTTCCACTGAGAAAATAAATGCACGCAAAGACTGACACCACACCAGTAAGTTTGATTCAAATCAATAAGCTTTTATATAGGATTAGAATCAGGGTAATCAATGTTCAAGGTATCAAGAACTCATTAGTACATTTCATTAGAGTAGAGCACAGGGAGCAATTCAACAATGCAGCACATTTCAATAACCATTTCAATAACAATCAGGCAACATCTCCTTATAAAAGAACAAGCATCTCATTAGGTAAGGCCAACATTTCCTTGAATAGGAATGACCATCTCGTTATGTAAGCAACCTCTTCATTATAGAACTGGAGGCATTTCAATCCCCAGGTCAGTAGGTCAGAATCAACATTTCAGTACCTACACTAAGCAGGCACAAACATTTCAGCACCCAAGAGTAACCCTGTTGGTAGGTAGAAGTTAGAACACTGGGGCAGGAAGAACAGTTCGTTCAGCATAGGAAAACCATCCCATAAGCATGGGGAAACCATTTTATTAACTGGGCTATATTAGTCAGGCATCTCATAACAGCCCCTAATCAGGGGTTAACTTTTATGAATTGAGGCCCCCATGGTGTCTTTTGGGGCCCTGGCCCAGTTCCAGTGCTTACAGGGGGCCAAATAGGGCCAACAGGGCCCAGCAACAGTTTTCCCCAGGGGAGAAGCGAACTCATGGCCTTCTCGGGGACTTCTGCCCTCCTCCCCGGGGGTTTACCTGGAATCTTCGGCCCTTCCCGGGCCCTTGCGGAGGTTCGGGGAGGGCTCGTGCTCTTTCTAGAGCTCTCCGGTGGGGCTGGCGCTGTGGTGGCAGTCGTGGGTGGCAGCCGGGCTACCCGGGCCCCAGCGCCGATGGTACAGCCAGCCTCAGGGGTGCAACACGTCGGAGGGGGCTCTCGGTTCTCCGGGCCCCCTCCGTGAGGATTCTCGGCCTGTCCAGGCTTCACTCGACGTCAGGCCACTCAGCGGCCTCGCCTGAGGGGGTGCGTCCCAGCGAGCCAATCGGGCAGCAGTAGGGGTGGGGGCGCGGCTAATGACGTGGCGCCCCCGTCACGTGAGGGGAGATTGCAGCCTCAGGCTTCGTCGGCCTAGTGCGGCCTGCTGGTATTTCGTGGCGGCCTCCCCAAAGCTCCGGGGGCCGCCGCAGGGACTCTTCACGCTTAGGCCGGGCCGCGGTGGTGAGCAGCGTCAGCAGGCCCGGCGTGGCCTACTCTGGCTTAGCGGCAGCCCTCTCCTGGCTCCGAGGGCCGCCGGGGGGACACAGACAGCTCCGGGCCGTGGCGGTGAGTTGCTCCGGCAGCGCTCTTGCGGGGGACACGGCGCTTTGGGACAAGGTGCTTCTAAGCGCCTCACAGCAGTCCGGGCACCAGCGTTTCGGGGGCTCTCCAGTTCTCTGGACGCGGCGCGGCCCAGTGCCCAGCAGGGGGGCACACACAGCTTCTCAGGCTCCAGAACAGGAGCAGAGGCGGGCTCAGCCAGAGCGCTTCGTGGGCCTAGCGCCTCAGGGCAACCATGGTCTCTAGAGCCACAGGGCTTCTCAGGGCCTTGTAGGGGAGTGCTTTGGCGACAGTTCAGGCAGGATAGGCCACACGACAGTGGCAGATCAGCAAAGGGGACCCAGGTGGAGTCAGGGAGCGCCAATACCTGGTTGATCCCCAGAAGTCCTGTGGGTAGTAAGTTTTCTTTCTTGGCGCTTGGTGGTTCTGGCGCCCTTTTGTGGAAGCAGGTTCTTGGTTTCTTGAGAAGGGGGGAATGAGTTGAAGGCTGCTGACAGGATTCCTCAGCAGGTCACTGCAGGTGGTCCCTGGGTTTCCCTCCCGCCGGGCCAGATCAGTGGGCTAGTTCAGTGTTCCTTACACAGCTTGGTGGGCAGCGCCTAAACCCTGTCACCCCCAGTGGTATAGGTTTCTGACTAGGCCCTACCGCCTAAGTCTCCTGCGTAGGGTCCCCCAGGTCAGTGAAGCCCCAACTGACAAAAAACTTTCCCTCCTTTCTTTATATATGCCCAGGTCAGGTGACCACCCTCTAAGGCGGGAAAAACAGGCTCCGCCCCTATTCTAGAAGGTTCCAGGAGCTTCCCTACACTAACTGTGGGCAGGCAAGGCAGGCTGGAATGGTTACAATGTTTAGGGGTTCCAGCCAGCTCCTGGTAACTAGAGTGCGCCTAAAAAGACCACGCTGCAGTAGCAGGGGCCAGTGGCAGCCATGTTGGGGGAAGAGAACACCTGCACCTTAGCATTGATTAGCAATGAAAGATGCTCGGAGACCTAAGGCCAACAAAGAAAAGTGGGAAAAATGAGGCAACGGCGAAAAAATAGTGAAAGACCACCCTAGGGCTGACAGGTCTAACAGGGACCAGTTGCTGAAAGCAGCAATTGGCCTGGAGAAGCTCACAAAGGCGGCAAGCCTTTGAAGCTTCCCCTTTGTGAACCCTGCCCATCCTAGGGAGGAGGCTTGGCACCTCGTCCCAGGATGTGCATTGTTTCAGGCCCCAGAGAGCAGTAGGCTCTCGACCCAGGGGTCCAAAAACATGTCTGGTGGTGGCAGCTGATAGAAGCCACTCAGTCTGGACACTAGTGGTGGGTTAGTTTTCAGGGGGCATCTCCAAGATGCCCTCTGTGTGCATTTTCCATTAAATACCACATTGGCATCAGTGTGGGTTTAATGTGCTGAGAAGTTTGATACCAAACTTCTTAGTTTTCAGTGTAGCCATTATGGTCCTGTGGAGTTCGTAATGACAAACTCCCAGCACCATATACTCTTAATGGCAGCACTGCACTTATGTCTAAGAATGGACTTAGACACTGTAGTAGTACAGGGCTCATGCACCTGTACCCTCACCACTGGTATAGTGCACCCAGCTAGAGAGGTGACTGACCTATGCCAGGGCAGTGGGTTGTAGGCTTGGCACACAGGGCTGTGTGCCATGTCAAGACTTCACTTTGTTGTGCACCAAAACACGCAGCCTGCAAAGGCAGTGGGTGAGTGTGATGGTACAGGACCTCTAAGGGTGGCAAAACAGGTGCTGCAGCACTTAGAGACCTTCTCTGGTCACAGTGCCCTAGGTACCTGTGGTACCATTTACCAGGGGCTGACCGGTGGCCAGAGATGCCAATTGGGTTCATTTTGGGGAAAGAACACAGGCTCTAGGAACCTGATTGGCAGGAACCCAGGGCACATCAAGTCAAAATGCATCAGTAGTCTGGCAAAAAGGGGGGGGGGGGGGGGGTTACTGCAACAGAAACCCACTTTCCTACATCCATGGCTTCTCAGGGAGAAAAAGTGATGGGTGGAATGCTTGAATTAATCTCAGTCACTGATAATGAGTTGGAGCTGCTTTACAGTCCACTCATATTTTTTGTTTCCAGTGGAAGCCATTGTATCCACATCAGAAGTGGCACAGTTACAAAAGAAACCGATCACCCCAAACCGTCAGGTCTTCAGGACAGATATATCTGTAGCTTCTGCGGTTAGTTAGGTGGCACCCTTTGTGCAGACAGGAAGCCGTTGTTTATACAATGACAGAAATTAGCTTCACTGCACTAAACTGCTCTTTTTTAAACATGCAACCGGATTTCCCATTGGCCACAATATCTTACAGGCTTAAAAGCAGCAACTTTGTCTCAAACACAGACCTTTCTTACAGCCACATCCTGCTAAAGAAGGGATGTTTTAAATACCTGAAAGAGAGGACTCCTGCTCCCAGGTCAGGCGTTACATATAGGGACTTGTGCAGGTAGGGAAGCCTCCAGGATGACAAGGCTCCTCGAACATCAGGGTACTGGAACAGGGACAATCATAATACATAAGGGGCAGGAGGATAAGGGTGAGATTACTTTAACCTATATAAGGAACTCTTACCCCAGTCGTGGCAACTCACTAGACTCCTGTAAATCCCAGAATTCAAGCAGACAGAAGCACATTTGATATCAGAAACAAATAAGTTACACTGAGTCTTCAGGACTTTGCGTAGGAAAGACAGTCACAAATGTGAATACCCTGATCTTAAGACCCTCATGAATAAAGTAAACTCTGAAGAGAACATCACATTTTATACTCACACGGAGGAATAGAATGAAGGTATAATGAACTACGGGTAATGACTGAAGGCAAAATCTAAGCTTAACAAATACACACTTTTGCGTGGATTATTGTTGGAACATATTTATAAGCTATCATATAGATGGTTAAAATCTATGCCATATGATAGGTAGCCCTGGAATTGAATGCTAATGAATGGATATAAAAGATATAATCTGTCCTGTATGATACTACACGTAGAAGTGTTGGCTGAAAATGTTATATCTGGGGATGAAAGATATTTGAATTCAATGCAAATCTTGCATTCCGAGACAAAAGTATTTCTGATTGAAATGACAGGCATTTGTTTCAGGGGAAACTTTACTAATTTATTCAAAATTTACTTTTGAGTTTTGTGGTGTACTGCCTTTATGTTTAAGAAACTGTCAAATAGGTGTTTTGACAAAACCAATCCATTTTAACAATATATTTATAAGGGTATTTAAGTAATAATTCATGCTGAGTTAGGGAGACTAAATGCATATTTTGCTTCGATGGTACCTTACGTCCCTTCCTGCCATGGTTATATTACAATTTGTGTGTAGGTATGGAGCTAGATGGGAAAATATAAATGAAGAAAGATGCAATATACGTTTTGAAAATTGATAGGCCACATGCTCTTGCCTTACCAGATTTTCTTTTCTGGCTGTAATATACGTAGATCTTTAACAATTTTTAGGGGGAGGCATTACATGAAGGAAAAAAAATGTTTTGCCACCATTGTTTGAAAATTTCTTTGGGAGCACGAGGCTCATCACCCCTTGTGAAGTTAAGCCTTGCTTGGCATTCCAGAAAAGTGCCCCTTCAGAGACTCTGGGTTTCCACCCTATTTATGTGACAATTATGCTGTCAAATGCACCATACTGTCCTATTTATATATACATTTGTCAGTGGAGAAGTCGTTTCACCCAACTTACCACAAGAGGTTCAGCTATTCAATTCACTAACTTGCTCTGATTCAAGGAAGGGATTACACCCCAGCACTTCCAAATTTCAAAAGCCAACACTGGTTTGGACTAAGAGGACTGGCTGCTAATAAGATTTCTTGTCAGCCTGGGGAAGGACTGCCGCCCCACCTGAATTTCTGACTTTGAAAAGATACTCTCAGGGCATGGAAATATGTCCTTTCATGGGCCCAGAAGACATGGATGGTATAAGAAGGGTATTTGGGCATAATATCAGAAACACAAATTTTGTGGGACAGAATATCGTGTCGAAAAAATCATGGACAAGAATATCGTGTAGGTCACTTTCTGTGAGTAAGTAGTTTTAATACAACTCCACAAATATGTACCTTGACGATATAAATATCTTCAAGGTACAAAGATCTGGAGTTAAGTATAGTACATTTATACTAAGGAGATCATGGAAGAAGAACCAGCAATATTAACTGGTTCCAGCAGCTTTTCTTCTCACTAGGATAAGTGGCATGGAGTGGTTCCTGGAGATTTGAGGATATCGGAAGCATCAAAAATGAATTTAATATGTTTGGCTGCAAGGTCTGAAAGTTTGGAATTGGATGTCTGCCATCTCTGGGGGACTAAGGGCAGGTGCTCTGGCTTCCCAATGAAAATGTAATCTTAGAAGAAACGTAGTTATTGGTCATGTTCAGAACATTTTTGCTGGAGGAATTAAGACTTCAGCTGGATCTCGAGAACATTGTATACAACCACTTGAAGCCCTTCTCAGGTGCAATTTCTAGCCTTGCCCACTGATAGATTTCAGTCATCAGAATGTGAAGAAGGTGCACCCAGTGATGATACTGGTGGATATGATTTCCTGATTTGTTTAGCTATGACCTTTTGCAGAAGAGCTCAGAACACCAGAAAGCCCAAAATAATCCAAGTACCTGACACTGTGGAGGCTATTTCATCCAAGACTTTGCTTTTACCCTCTGAAGTACTATGACAAGAATGACAGTTCAAAAGTACAACCCAACCACAGTGACCTGCTAGGTCTTGCCTGACCACGATCCATCATAAGTATGTCAAATAGGGTACACAGTACATGTTCAACCACACTAAAAGTATATCAGTGACTGATCCTTGTATCAAATTATATCTTATTAATCATTTCACTGTATTCTTTTTAATCACTTTGTTTGGTTTGTAAGTGAAACTTCTTTTGGTATTGCTATATATGTTATCACATGCACTTTACTTTAATGACGCCTTGAAGCTTGTGTAAAGCTACTGAGCGTATGCTCTAGGCTCCAGGCAGAAACTTAGTTTTACTTTCAGAAGTTGCATTGCTTTGTCTGTATGGGAACTCAGCTTATGCCCAGAACAAGACTCCCTTCTCCTGCGGTCTAGCACTCTAACTTCCTATACAGCAACTGATAACAGCCACAAGGAAAGTGTAGGTGTTAGACAAAGGACCCAATGCAAAAGACAGGGACTGCAATGGAAACCACTCAAGGAGGAACTTGCTTCAACTCCTTGGTTCAAACTTAAGTGGTCACTATAGCAGAAGGACTCTCAGTTGCTGGGTCCACACTTAGGAAAAGAGAAGGATTCTTGTTAAAGTCAAACTCC
Organism: Lissotriton helveticus; assembly: GCF_964261635.1. NCBI lineage: Eukaryota > Metazoa > Chordata > Amphibia > Caudata > Salamandridae > Lissotriton > Lissotriton helveticus. Next base: position 229,830,683 of record NC_136072.1, on the reverse strand, counting down.
TGCTCTTTGCAGCTTTACAACTTTTACTTTTACTGGGACAAAAAGGTTCTCTGGAACAAGTCTACAAGTACAGGGGATGAGTGGCTTTTCAACCGTGTACTTTAATCCTTGCCGGTGTTAATCACTCTTATTGCTTAGTACCGTGATGAATCGGTACAGCCTAAGCAGTTTAGCTTACTTTGTATAGGTGTGCCCTGAGGCAGAAATCACTGACTCTTTACCCAGTCATTGACACTAAGAGTCCTTTTATGCACTGGTGTAACCTTACTCTGCAAGCATGGCAGATGGTTCTGGAAAGTCCATGTATTCATGGCAGCACAGAGCTCCAGAGAAGCAAAGAAGGACTTTTCCACATGCAAAAGAGGCAGACATTATGTGGATCAGTAGCTGCAAACTGACAAAAGCAAAACCTAGCAAGCCTTGAAACTGGTATAGTGTAATCTATCACATCTGAAGGTAGAAGGGTACAGAGGAAAAGAACAGCAAAAAAAAAATAGTTGAAAAAGACTCAAGTTGTCTGGAAAAGGAATCTCAGAGGGAATTTGCTGAGTGAGAGGATGCTACAATATATACTGTTGGCAATATATACTGTTTGGCAGAAAAAGGAATGTGGCAAGGGTGTGCATATCTGCATGGATATGGGAACGCCACACATGAGTAACTCAAGGGTATGGAGTACCAGTGTTGATTACGACCCTGCCTCTAAGTGACAGATGCATAGATCAAAAAATACAATGACATATCTGTATAAGCACCAGAATTGTTGATAGCGTACCTTGACTTGTAAGCACAGTTCTTCCAAAGGAGTTCTCAAAATTTCAGGTAACTGATAGTCTTCCAAAAGGCTGTCTCTTAGGCTGTTGTAAAGATGGTAACAGTAACCTGGCTGAACTCTGGAGAATTCAAAGGTACACATTTATCTCACTCAGTTTTAAGTTCTTCAGTTCCAAGTACACTTAATTTAGAAAAGGCAAACATGTAGAAATTGTAATTTCTTAATAAAGCTTGTTTTTTATTTACCACTGTTTGCTTACCTCCCTGCTCGACCTTTCCTCTGCTTGGCATTTGCATGACTGACCCACTCAGGAGCCATTGTGCTGATACTGTTCTGTGTATCATAGTTGGTTTCCTTTATTTTTCCAGCGTCTATTACATGAACAATATCATCTATGGTAATGCTAAAAAACACATATCAGACAAAGTGAGAGACTGTAAAAGGCAAGCTGCCGAGGATAATTGTAATTTTTACTGGATTATACATGGATCTAAAATCAATGAACAGCCACAATGTACTGATCAGTGCTTGTAAATTATTGGTACTTTACAATCAGGAAGCAAAACCGAAACTTAAATTCTCCAATTACAAAACATAATTAAAATCTGCATTGATGGGTGGACGTTACATCAGTAAATGGAAAGAGAATTTTTGATAAATCTACGAGTCCACTTATTAGATAAAACAGGCATAACCGAGAGGAGCTAAAAAAGTGTACATTTTCTCAGTGCAGGCAGCATTTCCTCAATGCAAATGTTAGGCGAGTCACTTAATATTCAGAGAAATAAACACTGAATAAAGAACAAAAGGTTGTGGGTAAACAGCACTGCAACATTTTGATAGAGCAAGATTTCGCATATTACGTGACTTGCTTGAATCAAGAACCTCGAATAACTTATAATCCTGTAATTCAACCTGTATGTCTTACTAATTTCCTTTTATTTTGGATGTGCGTGTATATTAGTGACGCTTGCATATGTGTTTTACTAATACAATTAACCCTTGTTCCTAAAATGGCCGCCGCTTGGGCATTTGCTTCTGCGCATGCGTTAGTCACATTCACGTGACGTGACGTAGTTGCAGTTCTGGTGGGACAATGTGCGCATACGTACTAGCCTCAAAATGGCTGTTTGTGTCTTAACGTGGTGAAGCTTGCGAAGATGCTCTCGTGTTATTATTTTGTTGCACCTATTCATAATGGCATAGTATATTTTTATAGTAAGAAATATAAAGCAGCTATTCATGATATACAATGAATTCATTTATTTCTATGTTTTAATTTGTTTTCGCTTACTTTTCATGTACCGCTGTATTGGGGGTCTGAGTGAGACGTGAACCATCTTGAAAGTCCCTACTGCGCATGTCACGCAGCCAGGGAGAAGGCAGCCTTGAGCAATGGAACACAGCCAGCTGGCAGCCACAGTCAAGATGCTCCTGTGACCACAACCTCTGACCCAGATGGATGGAGCTAAACTGTTCCTAGTTCGATACCAATGTTATTTTCTATTGTATTCTGTCGAGCTTTTCGCGAGAACCCCAAAATCACTAGGCGGTCCCATAAAATGTAAATTTAGGCTTGAAGAAGTTTGTTCTGATTGGTGTGTTAACCTATCCTACTTGGGGACCAATCGAAATTGGGGATTCTGACACTTGCAACATTTGGGGGGTGGTACACTGACCCGAAAACAGTATATCTAGCCTAGGTTTAGCCATAGAAATTGTCCGACTTGTCTGAATAGCTGACCTGTCACTGACCCAACGCACTCAATAGGTGACTGAATACAGAGCGCTGCGGAGCACTCTGTCCGAATTTGACCATAGACTCAAAGGTTTTACTAAACCTTAAGTGCTGGCAGAGCACTTTGCTGGGGAGTTCGCTAACCCAATCGGGGTTCTGACTGATAGCTGCAGAGAGGGTGGAGCGCAGGCGTTGCTTCCGAACTGCGGGTGCTGGTCGTGCCTTGGTGGTCCTGTCCTGATCCTAATCTGGTTTTCCTGTCCTGTCCTGGGGTGTCCATTCTGCATCTGCTGTCCCATTGATGACTGTCCTTCCTTGGGGTTTATCCTGTCCTTAACTGACCCGTGGCCAGTGTTGGTCTTCACACCAGTCTAGGTAATTATAAGTGCGAAAACTCTATACTGCACCTTTCTATTTTTCTGCCTTTGCTTCAATTAAGACATACCTTTGCATATGTTAAATTTTCCATGTTTTCCGCAAACTACTATATGAAGAGTCAATGCATATATTTCCATAGCATGCCCCTATGTTTCCCTACCTTTTAGTATACATTTTTCCATACTGTTTATGAATTATAGATGTGGTTTATACTTTTCTCCTGCAATCTGATTTAAAGAAATGATGCTAGAACTATAGTGTGTTCCACTTCTTCACCCTTCCTATAGATGGATAGGATTCCTAAATTCTCACTCATGAAGTACGTCCCAATAGTGTAATTCTAGTACGTGCATAAGCTTGCCCATTCGTAGGTGTGCATTCTTGAGTTCCATTTCTAAAAAGCTGTTTAGCATTTTTCCCTGTTTTCTCCTCATCATAGATTCATAAATGGTTGCCCTTATATTTTTCCTGTATGGTTATGTGATTTTCGTTATTCTGATTGTAGATTGCCTTCTTGCGGTAAATTGTATACTATCGAATTCTGAATTCTAAGATAAACTTTTAAAACTTCCCAGTAGTCTGTGTTCAATTAATGAATATTAAGACATATAAAGTCGGTATTTGTATTTGCCTGCTTTTCTTTTACAGCTAGCTCCCTGATCCATTGTGGTCATAGGTACCCGTAACGGTGGATTGGTAAGTCGGGTACACTAGAATTGCATAGGAAGGAACCCAGGGTTACTGGTGGTAGAGAGTGTAAGGTCACCCGATTAATATATATGATTTTAATTGGAGAAAAGTACATGGGCCTGGTACGTGTATGGTGAAAGTATTGGCCGGGTGACCCGCGATCTCTATCAGTAATTTTCTGGTAGCAGAGCTATGGTTAGGGACTAGTTAAAGTTTGGTAGGACTAGTTAAGCTAGATAAGTTGGATGCTGCTAAGAAATTTTATTGCTGCTACAAGGGTAAACAATTTTTGTGACTTGATCAATCACGTGAAATGTTTGCTTTGAAGAATTATGAAATGTTTTTAATTGTTTTTCTTATTATTGTACTGATATATGTATTAACACACTCGTTAGTAAAGCGTTTTTATGTTTGTTGGGAATCCCCGGGGAATTAAATAGCGAGTGGTGAAGAGAATCCACTTCGTTTTGAGGTCACTGACTTAAGGAAAGTTGGTGCAGGTTAGGTAGAACTGGAAGCACTAACTAGGGTTTTCTGAATGTATGTTTGAATAAATGATAGCAACGAGTTCGCTGGCAAAACTTCTATCGTGATATAACCTAGTAGGGGTCACACCGGAAGGAGTAGCAGGTTCGTCGGAGCTTGGGTGATAGCAAAGGGGTTCACTGGTGAAACTTTAGGCTCTGTATATATCCCAAAAAGGAGTGGATGAGTCAAAGAAGTAGCAGGTTCCCTAATGCTAGAGTGAAGGGTAGGCAGAAAAGATCTATCCGTAGTGTGTGAAAAGTAAATGGAAGTAGTTTACTTGCAGTGAAACAAATCTTTGCTGTCTATAGACACTTGGGTACAGTGGCGAATGTGTATTCGTTGTTAAATAACAAAGTACTTGCACTTTTAGAGAGAAATTAAGTTTCCGTTACCTTGTGAAGGAGGGAGTCAGTTGCGGAGCTGCTCTGACGTCACTCTGTGCCGCGCTGGGATTGGTAGACGCAGCGGGTGTGTAGCGGAGCTGGAATTGTAAAGGAGGGGTGAGTGCCGAAGCGTGAGAACCTGTCTCGCGAAAAGGCCGTGCACCCATTGCTCGAGATTATTTGAATTTGTGCATTTCATTGGTCGCACGAAAAATAAGAGACGCACTTGGATTGGAAGTGATTTTGTAAACAGAGTCACGCGCAGAAATCGTATGTGGTACTCGTATAGACCGCATACTAGACCTGATCCTCGATACTTAGGATTTGAGAACGATCAGTGGAAAGGTCATAACACTAGCATTATGTACGGAAATAAGAGAAAGTTGTCACTTGTAAACAAGGTGAAAAATTATTTCAAAAAAGACAAACCGATTAGAACCAGAGAAGGTGTTGTCATTCCGCCACCTAATACTCTTGCATCTTTCATGATGTTTGATAAAGGGTATCACTCTTGTGTGTGGTTGGAAAACTGGGCGGAATACACCAAGGATGACGGAATATTGGCTTTTCCGTTAGAAGGTACATTTAATGGCGGGATTCTATTTAATTTGAGAACCCGAATGAATGATTTACATCCCAGACCTAGATTAACGCAGTACGAAGCACTAGAGGAATGGGAAATCGAGGCTTTTGAAAGGGATAAGCCCCGAATGGATAAAGGGTTAACAAAATTTTATCCGAAATTGAAACAAGAGACCTGAGAAAAAAAGATGAAACAGTGGAGACAGAATATGATTGTAGAAGGACTGTTTCCAATGATGCCAATGGGTGGTCCTCCTGGAGGGGAAAAGAGAACAGAAAAGTGTAAACATTGGGTGCCCATTGGGGAGTCGGATGATGAATTATTAGATGACATGTTTACAAGAAGTCCACCACCTTATAATGAAGGACACAGACCTTCTAGTGAAGGGGATAATTCTCGAAGACCTCCTCCCCAGGACGAGGCCAGATCTGCAAGTGTAGGAGGGGGTTGTCAAATACCTCCCTATAACGAGGGTTTGGGATCCATAGGTACGAGAGATATTTATCCAAGAATACCAGTTAGTGGGGAGGCAAGATACTCACGAGAAAGAGACTTTTGCTCTAGACCTCCCTACGGAGGTGAGAAAAGACCATCAAGTTCAGGAATTCCGTTTTTAAAACCTCCGTATGAGGAAGGACCGAGAGATTTAAACCCAGGAAGTTATTTCCCAAAACCTAATTATGGTGAAGGACCAAGTGAGACGCATCCCACTGCCCCGAATTATGCTCCAATTCTGACCCCACAGGTATTACATGAAAAATCCTTAGACAGGTTATTGGAGAAAAAGGAATGAGAGGCTCTAGCTAAACAGAGAGCTGAAATAATTCAGAAAATCTCCCAGTTAAATACCAGTCCTGAAGCATTGACAATCCCAGTAACTATTGGACCAGTGGTTCCGTTGTATGGGGACCAACAAGGGAGTCCAAAAACTCCAGTTATTACCCCAGTTATAGCACAGCCAAGACCAGAGCCCTTAATCGTGGATGACCAGACAAGTGAGTGCGAATCTGAGGTCTCGCTAATGGATTTGCCCAATAGGGATACGGGAAAAAGGATGCAGAAAAGACATAATCCTTTCAACACGAGGGAGATTCAAATGGAATCAACTTCGGGTACTAAGAGTGTCACGTTAGTGACTCCTGAAGAAATTGAGAGATGGAGTCGAGAATTAGAAAAACAAGTTCCTCAGTCGAAACCTTTAGATCTCTACAAACAGAGTCGAAATAGAAGAACTGATGGCAGGAAATGTAGGATTAGACAGATTAAATACCTACTCTGAGGAAGAGCTGCTGTTTATCTGCAAGAGTCTTACCTGAAATGCCAGAGTACTCCATGAAAAACTAACCGACACTGCAGCTAGTATGGGAATAGATATTTCGAAATCAAAACCATTGCAAAAACCGTACAGGGCAGATTTCTCAGACAAAGATTTGGAAAACCTGAATGTGTCAGGGAAAAAGGCACAGGTCAAAGAATTATTGACAGTATTACAAAAATGGGGAGATGTAGAAAGATGGAAAGCCAGATGGGCCAAGAAGAAAGAGGAGGCTAGATCCAAACAGGCGACTCCTGAGTTCGTTCTAAAAGAAGCTGACAAGCCAGAGCAGTTATACCCTATGCGTGAAGTGCCAGGTGGAAAATATGTGCACGTTCCATGGTCCAGACAGGATATTGTGTCCTTTACCAATGACTTTCCAAAATTGCGAGAGAAACCTGTGGACTGGTACAGGCAGGTGGAAAGATTTGTAAAGGTGCAAAAATGCCTATGGAAAGACCTGGATGGGTTTTTCGATATAGTGGTTCCTGTGGATTTATGGACCGAATGTAAGATTGCCATTGGGTGGCCTAGTGAGGAATACCCGAGGGACGCTAACACAGGAGCACCATCTGGCGAAGTGATGACAAAATATGATCAGGTAATTCTGCACCTGAAACAAAAGGTGCCTGCAAAGGAAACTGATTGGACTAAGTTAGATAGAACCACGCAGGAAAGGGATGAGACTGTGCACTCCTTTTATGAAAGACTGTTACAGGTGTTTAAAACATACAGTGGTATAGACAACATCGAGATGAAGGATATGACCCACTTCATTTACAGGTTTGTAAACGGTTTAAGACCTGAAATTTGCCAGTGGATCAAAGATAATAAAATGTGTTGGCAGTCTAAGAAAATGGATGAGGTCTTACGGTACGCCAAGTACTGTGAGGACGAGATGGCAGATAAGCGAAAGGCTCTGAAGGAAAAAGTTATGTGGGCACAAGTGAAGCTAGCAGAACAACAGGAAAAGCAATTGAATAAAATGAATAAGAATTCTCAAAATCAAGGCTCTGGGGGTGGTGGGAAACCCAAAGTAAAAATGAGCAGAGAAGAAGCTAAAAAGAAATTTCCCTGTCACCAGTGCGGGAGAAATTGGGCACTGGAGAGACGAGTGTCCATATTTACAGCATGATAATACCCAAACCCCTGATTTAACTCCACAGACGCAGAATGAAAAACCAAGAAAGACCCAGCATCAGGTAAAGGCAAGTCAATTGCCCCGAGCGCCAAAACCAAATTATAAGGGAAAATCACCACAGGGTGATGACATAGAGATCTAGGGAAGCAATGAGAATAGAAATGCAGCAACTTCGCAGTTTCTGTTAAAGGATACTTTTCTCTGTGACGATCAATACTGACGGGGCCTTAGAGGGGAGGACGAGGAATGTGTACTTGGCGCCTCCTTGCCGGTAGACCAGTCAGGGCCATACATTGAAGGAAAGGTTGATGGAAATTATGTCACCTTTCTATTGGACACTGGTGCTACCCATTCTACTGTGAGAACAGCGGACATTCCAAACCTACCCCTCTCGGGAAAAGCAATCCAAGTAGTGGGTGTGTCTAATCAATTGATTAGTACCCCAGTTACTGAGTTCATGGAGATCACAATAGGGAATTTCAAAGAAATGCATAGATTTGTAGTCTGTGACACCAGTCCAGTGAACTTACTGGGACGTGACTTGTTGTGCAAAATGAACTGCACTATCTTTTGCACACCAAAAGGCGTCGAAATTCAGACCCCAGACGAAGATGGCATATACAAATTAATGTTAGTCAGACCGGACTCAGAAATTAAACAAATGACTATACAAGACTTACCCGAAGAACTCCAAAAGACAGTGAAACCAGATGTATGGGATTTTACTGGAAAGGATGTAGGATTAATGGCAAATGTAGACCCAATCAAAATAGCCATGAAAGAAAATGCAGTTTACCCCAATATCAAGCCATACAAGATGAGTGTCGAAGTGAGAGCAGGAGTTGCCATTGAAATAAAAAGATTGCTAGAAGCAAACATCATACAAGAAGTGATGAGTAGCCCATGTAACTCACCCATAATTGGAATCAAGAAACCTAGTGGCAAATACAGGGTAGTGCAGGACCTGAGAAAGGTAAACAAGATTGTTGTTCCTTGTTGTCCTATTGTTCCAAACCCAGCAGTGATCCTGTATCAGATTCCCTGGGATGCTGAATGGTTCACCGTGATAGACCTATGTCACGCATTCTTTTCGATCCCATTGCATCCAGACAGCAAATTTCTTTTCTCATTTGCTTTCGACAATCACGTGTTCGTTTGGAATCGCGTCCCTCAAGGGTACACAGAAAGCCCCTCGATCTTTAATCAGATTCTGAAAAAATGCCTTGAATCTTTAGTGTTACCTGGAAAATCTGTTTTGGTGCAATATATAGACGACCTTTTGGTGGCATCTAAAAGTCATAGAGATTGTGTTATTGACAGTGGAGAAGTGTGGCTCACTGGTTAGAGGAGGCAGACCTGGAAGCAGAGGTCAGCCCGGGACCAGGGTTCAATTCCCGGCTCGGTCTTGAGTCCTAAAATGTCCATGGACTCGACAATTCTCGCTCCGGTGCCTACTCGATTCACAGGTTCACACTCTGCGACTCTGAGCAATAGCTTGCTTAATCTCCACAACGGCCCCTCGCGGCGGGAAGCCTGGCTTTCACCTTGCGGATACCCTGCCGGGGTTATCTCACAGGGGAATACCAGGACGGGTTCCCTAAGCAAGCGCTTAGAAACCGCTTGGTGATTTGCGCTATATAAATTCCTGTACCATTGTTTTACTGAATCACCTAGGTGAAAAAGGACAAAGTGTCCCCTGACAAATTGCAGTTCTGTACAAAATCAGTGAAATATCTGGGGCACCAGATAGAAAAAGGCATCAGAAAAGTTACCTCAGAGAGAGTCAAAATAATTTCGAAACATGCAGTTACCCCGTACTCAGAAAGAAGTCAGAATGTTCCTTGGGGTGGTAGGTTACTGCAGGCAATGGATTGTAGGATTTGCAGTCCTGGCAAAGCCTTTGATAAAAATGACAAAGAAAGGAGCAAAGGACCCAGTGGAATGGGATGTTGAAAGCTTAACAGCATTTACTAAATTACGAGAATGTCTATGTACAGCCCCTGCTTTAGGGATGCCTGACTATTCTAAGGACTTTGCACTATTCTGTGACACACGAGACAATTGTGCACTGTCGGTCCTAACTCAGGAGCATGGTTTGACTAGACGTCCAGTGGCATATTTTTCTGCCACTTTGGATCCAGTGGCTGCTGGATTACCTGGATGTCTGAAAGCAGTAGCTGCAACTTGCACGAGTTTAGAACAGAGCGAATCCATTGTTATGGGACATCCTGTAACTGTGTATGTTCCACATGCAGTTGTAATTTTACTAACCCGAACTAAGACCCAGTATCTCACCCCTAGTCGGCTGACTAAATACGAGAAGATTCTCGTGGGTGCTGCAAATGTAGTCATTACTCGGTGTAATATCCTGAATCCAGCCACCCTACTCCCTGACTCAATGATTGTAGAAGCCAAGGGAGAGGACGAGCATGACTGCATTGACCTGACAGAATTCAGTACTAAACCACGCCCAGACATTAAGGAAATGCCTTTGCCTGTGGAAGATGAGGAGCTGTTCGTGGATGGCTCATGTATGAGACACGAACTTGTAGGCCTAAGTGCTGCTTATGCTGTAGTCTCTGTAGAACAGAGTGCTCACAGCGCCCCTTGTCCAACACTTTATTGATCAAAATCATGGGGAAAATGAGTTCAAGTGGACTGTGCTGTTCAACTTGAATCAAACTAATTTGAGTGGAAACAGCGATGAAATGCTTCTGAGAAAAGAAGCGTATTTGATACTAAAATTCAATAGTACCCAAACGGGGCTCAACTCTTTATCTGAGATTTCCCGCCTACAAAACTTGAAGTATCTGTTTAACTACAAAGTCCACAATGCTCAGCGGCGGATTAGCTATGAAGTAGTTGCCTCACATGGTGGTTTTCCACCAATGAGTTCGCATTTCCTGGTACGTGGTTGGAAAGAGAGGTGAGTGTTGGCGCGTCTCCTGTAGATGGTAGACAAGTAGCTTCTTCGCGCTTTACAATTTCAATATAACTATTTCAGATCGAAGCGAGATTGAAGCACGCAGTGTTATACCGCGGAGGCATCCCTGCCCATCAGCGAGAGTCCGGCATAACAGCAAAATCACTCACTGCCCCTCAGAAAGAAACCCAGGTACGCCAACAGTTAGGCAAACCGCTGTTTTAGATCGAGCTAGCAAAGTGAACGGTCATTTAGTAAGTACAGCACATGTCTGTTGCCTTTCAGGCGGCAGCGTTAATGAGTACACAGCGGAAGAACCATGTTTGGAGAAAATAACTAGTGGTGCCCCCGTTTTAAACAATTTAAGGTACGGAATGTGTGCTTTGAAATTGTGGGACCATCTACCTGCACGTCTCTGAGAGGCTTGGTATTAAATCCCTTTCTCATAATCTTTTTAACAGAACCTCTGCATAATAAAAGGCCCCTCTCTATTTGAATGATTGGACCGCGGGATCGCGTTATCCATATGAAAAGGTAAAAAACCTGCGACTTCTGTCCCTGTGTTCTAGGGGGAGGTCCTCAATCTTTGTAAATAGTGGCTAAATCAAGCTTCCTTTATCTTTATAGAATACCACACTGACAGAGCCCTGAAGAGAATCTGTGATTTCATCCAGATTTGAAACGCGTCGGCATAACGGCGAATAGGCACTTTTGATTGAGCAAAGTTAACAGTCATTTGTCAACTGTAACTGATTGTTGAGTACAAAGTGATTTTTCTGTTGCCTCTTCCTGTTGTTTTGACCCTGGTTGGGCTTTCTAATAAGTTGTATTTTTCACAAAGATTGATTATTTGTGCGAACAGAATTGTTGTTTTTCTTATTGTAAAAGAAGCTTGTTTATAACTGTGGATTCATTTGTACATAGTTATTGTTTTGTGTTTAGAATTGTTTGTATGATAGCTGTAAATAGTGTAAATGTTTGTAAGTAGTGTTTTTCTCAACCGTAAAAATGCCTTTCAAAATGATTTAATAAAAAATTTCTAAAAGGGTTTGAATAAAATAACCCATACAAACAATAGTTTTTTTTCCCTTGTTTGTAGTCTCAAAGTTGTGAGAGAAAATTATCCTGGGGGACAACATTGTTTTTGTTTTATTATATTACGGTCCAGTTGACCCCCTGTCCCAGGACCAAACTCCGTTTTTTTGCAAAAAAAAAAAAAAAAAAAAAAAGTAGTCTCTGTAGACAGCATTAAAGAAGCATCCTGTTTATTTGGAGTGAAGTCTGCACAAGTAGCCGAATTGATTGCATTGATAAGAGCCTGTAAAATTGGGAAAAACAAAAGAATAACAGTATATACAGACAGTCAGTACTGTTATGGGGTTGTGCATGACTTCGGCCAATTGTGGCTACAAAGGGAGTTTCTGACTTCTTCAGGTACTCCCATTCAAAATGGGAAGGTTGTACAAGATTTACTGGAGGCAATCCAATTACCAAAATAATTGGCAGTGGTCAAATGTGCTGCTCACAAATCTGGCCTTGACCCTATAACTTTGGGAAACCGATTTGCTGATGAAGTGGCCAAACATTGTGCCAGAAATCGCATGTCTGTAAATGTTAAACTGGGGGGACCTGGAAACAGCTGCCAACTTATGGTGTTTGAAGAGGTGCCTACCTGGGAAGAGTTGAGAGATTGGCAGCATGCTGTGCCATCGAAAGAGAAGGAAAAGTGGAGGAAACTTGGTTGTCGACAGAGAAGTGAGGATGGTGTCATTGTGGGCCCAAATGGTATGCCTGTGTTGCCTAGACATCTGCTTGCTTCTATGGCCAGACTGATACATGGAGATTCACACACTGGTAGGGACGCCATGGTTCTAGTTTTCCAACAAACATGGTACAATCCGAAGTTCAGGAAGGTAGCAGAGTCGCTCTGCCAGAGGTGCTTGACATGTCAGCAATTCAACGCTGGGAAAAGAACAGTAGTTGAATTAGGAAAAATTGGGAAATCAGGGGGTCCCTTTGTAAGAGTACAAATTGACTTCATCACCCTGCCTCGCTGTGAGGGAATGAGATATGTTCTTGTCATTGTCTGCCTGTTTTCAAAATGGGTAGAAGCCTACCCTGCCAAAAAGAATGACGCCATAACTGTAGCCAAATTGTTACTGCGAGAATTAATACCTAGGTTCGGGGTCCCAGTCACTATTGAATCAGATAGAGGCAAACATTTTCAGAATGAGGTAATCGATCAGCTCTGTAAAGCGTTCAAGATCACACAAAAGCGGCACTGTGCATATCGTCCAGAGGCTTCTGGAGTGGTGGAACAGATAAATGGCACTATAAAATCGAGATTAGGAAAGATGTGTGAATCTACTGGCATGAACTGGATAAATGCTTTACCTCTTGTTCTGATGGGACTCAGAAGTATTCCAGACCGAAAAACAGGCCTGAGCCCTCATGAAATTCTGATGGGAAGAGTGATGAGACAAGCATGGGTACCAGGACATAAACTGCTAAACATTTCTGATGATTTAGTACTTGAGTACTGCAAGCAACTGGGTGACCAAGTGCGTTCTATCGCTCGCCAGATTGGGGAAGACGCCGTCGCCAATCCCACAACTCCAGTCCACAAATTAGTTCCTGGCGACTGGGTTGTACTCAAGAAACATACTCGTTCAAGTTGCCTGGCACCGAGGTGGGGAAAACAACGCCAAGTGATACTGGTGACCACGACAGCGGTGAAGTGTGCCGGTGTTCCAAAGTGGATCCATGCCAGCCATACGCAGAAGGTGATTCCAGACGAGAAAACTGACGCTGAAGGTTGTCCAGCTGAGGGGTCTGCAGACGTTGGTCCTGAAGTAGCTGATGACGAACAACCGAGCACCAGTCAAGATGATTGGATACCCATAATTGACCTGACTAATGACCCAATCAGAACAAGAAGTCAAACCTACGAAGATAGAGAGTGGAATAGAGAGGAAGAGATAGGCACAGGCGAAGACCCTCAGATTATTGAGATTCACGTCAAGTCTGAGGAAGGAGAAGGTCAGACAGGGACAGAGCAAGTAATTGACACACCTCCACAAACTCCTGAAATCGAAAAGGGACAGACTAGAACTAGTGCAAAAGTTCGAGCAGAAGAAAATCAAGAGATTGAAGTGCTTGAACAGGGTCAGATAGAACTAGAAAAACGTGTTCAGGATACAGAAACAGAGACACTCGAAAGCCAAATTCAGAATACACCTGAACAAGGCCAGCTTAGCAACCAGGCAGAAGAAATAGATACAAGACCTGGGAGTAGTCAGACAGGAAGGGAAGAAGCGGAAGCAGAAGTGCCACAACAAACGAAAATAAAAGAGCATTAGAAGAAAGCCAAATCACAGTGCCAGCTAAAAGACTCAAGAAAAAGAAAAATATAGAACCCAGATATATTAAGAGACTAAAACTGAGACTAAGAACAGTAGAAGATAAACTTGAGCAAAGAAGGAAAAGTTCCCGTATTACAGAACAAGCTGGAGAAAGCTCCAAAAGGAGTGATCGAATAAAAAGACTGAATGAGAAATACCAGGATCCTGAATGGACTTATCTAATTTTGGAGGAGTTTGAGGATCTTGATATAACTGACGAAAGTGACGAAGAATAGATTGCTGCTCAGTCTGCCGAAGAAAACGAACCAACCTGAAGTTGCGCAGAGTAAGCTATTTGTGCAAAGTTACAAAGTGGGGTTGAGAAACTTCTTCTGAATGAAAATGTCTGATTCAAAAGTGAATGGAAGGCCTAAACGCAATTGTTGCAAAACATGCTGCAAAGTATGTATATGTAGTATAGCTATAGTGATAATAATATGGATAGGACTAACAGTTTTTATTCCTTATATGGTGAGCAAAAATACTAATATTGACCCTACACAGACTATGAACACTGACACTGAAGAACTGACAACACGAAGTGTAGAAAGACGTGAAAAAGCACTTAGACAAACGAAATCAGACTTAGAAGCATCAGATGAGGAAGGACTACATTATCACGGAGTTAAGAACCAGACTAATTTAAATGTTTTCGCAAACCTGTTAGTGCATAATGTAGAAACTATGGAAATAGAAGACTGCTATGTCTGCATGAAGCTACCTACTTCTGTAGCTGAAGGCGTGACTTATCATCACCTACCCTTGACTTATGGAATTTCCTGTAGTATTTTAGCGAGCTTATTTTACAAAAGAGGACCGTTACAGTACTACTATTCTAACTCTGACGTGATATTTTCTGAACTTCCTATACGTGGAAATCTGAATCCTGTACATACCAAAAGTGACGTTACACGTTATATGGGAGAATACTTTCTGACTATAGGTACCATAGACTTAAACGAAGCACACAGAGATAACTTGACCTGTTCATTACATGAGCAAGAAAAAATGTTTTTAAACATGGCAGAGAAAAGAAGGGAGAGTTTCCAAAGAAAGGCAAATGACAAAAGACAGAAAACTCCTAAATGGGCTGAAAACATGGAAAGCACCTCAAATAGTGGGGCGGGTCCTGCTTTGTTGCTGGATTTCGAGAGGAAAGGGAAACTCTGTCTTCACCGCGAAAAGACTAGTTATTATAATAACATTTTCATTGGTTCCAGTCAATGTGAACACAATTACATGGTAATTGGAGGTTAGGGTTTCAAAAATGGGTCAGAACCTGCGTTTCCCGGAATTTATTATATATGTGGAAACAAGGCTTATTTCAAATTGCCGGATCACTGGTATGGAAGCTGCTACTTTGGCATTGTTTTCCCGAAAATATACCATGTGAATGAAATTGCTGGAAGCAATGAAAACACTAATGGCTTAGTGCATAGTAAAAGAGAAAGCGTAGGTGAAATAATGGGTAGTATTTTTAGTGCACTGATACCTGGAGTGGGAGTGGTTCTGAACACACACAGAATTTGCAAATTATCCACAATAGTGGATGTGCTGTCTACTGACACTGCTCATGGATTTCTGTTGGTAAATACCGAAATGGTTGCGATCAGATCAATGGTTTTGCAGAACAGACTTGCTCTTGATACCTTATTAGCAAAAGAGGGCGGAGTCTGCCGGATGCTGAAAGCGCAACATTGTTGCACTTACATACCGGACAAAAGTGTACAGATCAAAAAGTATGTGAAAAACATTACTAATTTGGAAAAAGAACTCAAACCACTGGAGGTTGATAGTGCCTGGAAGAGACTTACTGATGGTCTCTCCGCTGTAGGTCATTAATAATCCACATTTGTAAAGCGCACAATCACCCGTAAGGGTCTCTAGGTTTCGCCATATCCCGTTTGGAGACCATCGGGATCACTGGCCAAGCTCTGGAATGGTTTTGTGCCTTTTTGTCGGATAGATCCTTCCAGGTGTCGGCGCCACCTTTTTTATCTCAAGTTCATTCCATCCGTCAAGGTGTTCCGCAGGGCTCTGCGTTGAGCCCGACGTTGTTCAACCTTTATGTGCAACCTCTCGCAGCTGTAGCAAGAGAGTGGGGCCTAACACTGGTATCGTACGCTGACGATACTCAGCTGGTTGTCACCTTGACCGAAGGCCCCTCCGCTGCTGCCACGAGGTTTAGAGATGGAATGACTGCAGTCACCCGTTGGCTGGCTGACAACTGTTTACAATTGAACGCTACAAAAACAGAAGTGATGTTGGTAGGGAAGAACATCTCCCTCTGGAATGAACAATGGTGGCCGGCTTCTTTAGGCACCATACCTATACCCAAGCCAGAGGTTAAGAACCTGGGAGTTTGGCTGGATGCGGACCTCAAATTTCAGTACCACACGAAGAAAGTGGCAGCGACTTGTGTGGGCCTGTTGAGGGGCCTCCGTCCCATTCTGAGGTTCTTTAGTGCGCCTATCCGTCAGCTCATTATCCAAGCTACTATTCTATCGTTCCTGGACTATGCCAGTGTTCTACTTCTTGGCGCTAATAAAGCCGAGATCTTACGCCTGCAGGGAGTCCAGAACGCGGCAGCGCGTGCTATTGTAGGACTCCCACGCAGATGCTCTGCCAGAGCTACTATCAGTGCCATTCACTGGCTACCGATTCAATCAAGAATTCAGTTCAAGGCGCTTTGTGTGGAATTTAAGATTCTGAAAGGTACTAGCCCTGAGCTTCTCTGTCCTCTCCTAACTCCCTACATCCCCCAACGCAACCTTCATTCTTTGGGTCAACACCTGGTGACTATACCTAAATTCAGACTCCTTTCGACTACTAGCGGCTAAATTGTGGAACTCTCTGCCTACATCTATTCGCTGCATAGACGAACCATTATTATTCAGAAGAGCCATCAAGACCTTCCTCTTCCCTTCAAACTAAGATTCCTTGCTCCGCCTATCAGTCTCCTGTACAATGAATGGTTAGCGCCGGGACGCCCCTTGACTGGGACAGCTGTGCGCTTCAACAAAACTATAACATAACGTAACATTTGTCTGTTGCAAATGTCGCAAACACACAAAGAAATACACTGTGAATAGAAGAGGTGTGAAACGGAGGGTGGATGAGCTTGAATTGGAAGACTTAAATAATAAGATTTACAAAAAGATTAAAAATTCTCACCCCGATAAAGATGTGAAAGAGAAATTGAATCGAATGTTGGAAGAGATGGAAATGCACAAAGTTTGAAAAGTTGGCATCTGGTTCCATTAGTTTGTGATGATAGTAAATATCATCAAAGAGGGATTGATAGAGCAAGATTTCGCATATTACGCAACTTGCTTGAATCAAGAACCTCGAATAACTTATAATCCTGTAATTCAACCTGTATGTCTTACTAATTTCCTTTTATTTTGGATGTGCGTGTATATTAGTGACGCTTGCCTATGTGTTTTACTAATACAATTAACCCTTGTTCCTAAAATGGCCGCCGCTTGGGCATTTGCTTCTGCGCATGCGTTAGTCACACTCACGTGACGTGACGTAGTTGCAGTTCTGGTGGGAAAATGTGCGCATGCGTACTAGCCTCAAAATGGCTGTTTGTGTCTTAACGTGGTGAAGCTTGCGAAGATGCTCTCGTGTTATTAATTTGTTGCACTAATTCATAATGGCATAGTATATTTTTATAGTAAGAAATATAAAGTAGCTATTCATGATATACAATGAATTCATTTATTTCTATGTTTTAATTTGTTTTCGCTTACTTTTCATGTACCGCGGTATTGGGGGTCTGAGTGAGACGTGAACCATCTTGAAAGTCCCTACTGCGCATGTCACGCAGCCAGGGAGAAGGCAGCCTTGAGCAATGGAACAAAGCCAGCTGGCAGCCACAGTCAAGATGCTCCTGTGAACACAACCTCTGACCCAGAGGGATGGAGCTAAACTGTTCCTAGTTCGATACAAATGTTATTTTCTATTGTATTCTGTCGAGCTTTTCGTGAGAACCCCAAAATCACTAGGCGGTCCCATAAAATGTAAATTTAGGCTTGAAGAAGTTTGTTCTGATTGGTGTGTTAACCTATCCTACTTGGGGACCAATCGAAATTGGGGATTCTGACACTTGCAACATTTGGGGGGTGGTACACTGACCCGAAAACAGTATATCCAGCCTAGGTTTAGCTAGAGAAATTGTCCGACTTGTCTGAATAGCTGACCTGTCACTGACCCAACGCACCCAATAGGTGACTGAATACAGAGTGCTGCGGAGCACTCTGTCCGAATTTGACCATAGACTCAAAGGTTTTACTAAACCTTAAGTGCTGGCGGAGCACTTTGCTGGGGAGTTCGCTAACCCAATCGGGGTTCTGACTGATAGCTGCAGAGAGGGTGGAGCGCAGGCGTTGCTTCCGAACTGCGGGTGCTGGTCGTGCCTTGGTGGTCCTGTCCTGATCCTAATCTGGTTTTCCTGTCCTGTCCTGGGGTGTCCATTCTGCATCTGCTGTCCCATTGATGACTGTCCTTCCTTGGGGTTTATCCTGTCCTTAACTGACCCGTGGCCAGGGTTGGTCTTCACACCAGTCTAGGTAATTATAAGTGCGAAAACTCTATACTGCACCTTTCTATTTTTCTGTCTTAGCTTCAATAAAGACATACCTTTGCATATGTTAAATTTTCCATGTTTTCCGCAAACTACTATATGAAGAGTCAATGCATATATTTCCATAGCATGCCCCTATGTTTCCCTACCTTTTAGTATACATTTTTCCATACTGTTTATGAATTATAGATGTGGTTTATACTTTTCTCCTGCAATCTGATTTAAAGAAATGATGCTAGAACTATAGTGTGTTCCACTTCTTCACCCTTCCTATAGATGGATAGGATTCCTAAATTCTCACTCATGAAGTACGTCCCAATAGTGTAATTCTAGTACGTGCATAAGCTTGCCCATTCGTAGGTGTGCATTCTTGAGTTCCATTTCTAAAAAGCTGTTTAGCATTTTTCCCTGTTTTCTGCTCATCATAGACTCATAAATGGTTGCCCTTATATTTTTCCTGTATGGTTATGTGATTTTCGTTATTCTGATTGTAGATTGCCTTCTTGCGGTAAATTGTATACTATCGAATTCTGAATTCTAAGATAAACTTTTAAAACTTCCCAGTAGTCTGTGTTCATTTAATGAATATTAAGACATATAAAGTCGGTATTTGTATTTGCCTGCTTTTCTTTTACATCTAGCTCCCTGATCCATTGTGGTCATAGGTACCTGTAACGGTGGATTGGTAAGTCGGGTACACTAGAATTGCATAGGAAGGAACCCAGGGTTACTGGTGGTAGAGAGTGTAAGGTCACCCGATTAATATATATGATTTTAATTGGAGAAAAGTACATGGGCCTGGTACGTGTATGGTGAAAGTATTGGCCGGGTGACCCGCGATCTCTATCAATTTTATCAAGCAAAATAGCTGCCAGTGCTGCATCAATAAAAGAAACAGTATAGTAAAATATTCCTGAAAAATCATGTGTTAATATATCAGAACAAATTCACAGCTACATTTCTAATTCTCTATTAGAAGACTCTTTATTTAGATGACACAGGATGAAAAATATTGCATAAAATGTAGCAAAACGACAACTGGTGAGTTCAAAGATGCATGCAATTCCAACCATCTATCTATGCTCTCTCAAGTAACTCTTCACAGTTGCTTGATTGTTTACAAATATGACAAGAGCAAGGCCTTCTCTTCTTAGAATGTCTGAGTCTGGAAAAAGTGGATAGAGAAATAATGAGCTGATTCAAGAGAAAGTCTGTTGTATCTTTTGGTGTGGATGTCTGGATGGTTCTCAGAATTACTTTATCCTTTTAGAATAGTGAGTATGCCCTCTTGATTACATCTAGGAGTCTTCTCCACAACAATCCAGTTATTAAAGTGATTCACAGGAGACACCTATCAGCTCGAAAAGGTTGTCATTAAGAGTCACTAAAACAGTATTTAGCTCCAAAATGTGTTGCTGTCTAGCAATCCCTTGGAGGTTCAATAAGTCATAAATAAATCTTCCCTTCCAGAAAATAAATGGTTCTTAATTCATTAAATTCAAAACTTGGAGATTGCTGCCTGGTGAATCTTGATCAAGCTCCGACACAATCCCTAGTGTGTAACATAAATCAATGTAGGCAATATTTTGTGTAGCTGGGGTAAAGTAGAGGGCAAACTTTCATTGTTACACTCAATATAAAACTATACATTTTCTTACAGAATGAGTAATAGGTGGCTCTTGTCCTCTGCTTTAATCACTCAACACATCTCTAGAAAGCCTTGATGTGCCATCTTCATTTACACTTGTGTCAGGCTTTCAAGCTGTTAAAACAATTTGTGGTGAGGAACTATTTATTAGTGCCCCATTATAAGGCATAGATGGCTCTTGCGTTTGAGGGGAAGCTGATCTGATTGTTACTACATGTCTGTGGGCCACACTTTTCTCACCCAGACTGGTGTGTTATAGGTTGTTGTGAATGGCTCTAGTAACGTTTTCTGTATGCTTTTGAGTCGGTGTGGTACTAATATGCACACCTATTTACACAGATGACCATGGAATTGAAAACACAGACTGCTTGAAAGAATACTCCAGATCCAAAGAAGACCATCTGATATAGGTCTTACACTAATCAAAGGGATGCTGTGGTTTAACATAATTTAGTTCTCAATGTCAGGTCTGTTACCTCCTCTTTAAGCCGTACAATAGTTTGTCGACTGCACACAGTAACAACTATGGCACTGATTAACTATATGAGCAATGCATGGACGTTAGAACTCAAGAGCCTCCGTGGAATGCTGCAGTGATTGTGTACCTTCCTGCTTCTCTATACAGCAAAAACAGAGCTACTCTTAGCCATTAGTAATTATTCTGAATTTCATTTCTGTCCACTTTTTCCCCTCACTGTGCTAATGCAGAAACCGATCAATCCTTTCCAAATTCTTTTGGGCTACATTAAAACCCATAATTGTTTGTCCACAGTACCATTACAGACAGCTACTGTAAATGAAACACTACAGTTATGTTACCAGTCATGATCTTTAAGGATACAACATGGATGGCTACAAAAACATACGATACATCAGCCTGAGCACTGGTAGATCTAAAATACTTCTGTACATAGCCTTAATTTTTAACCACTATAAAAGTAATCTATACTACATGAGTGCAGACTCCGCAGTATCCTCCAGAGTGGTGATTGTGATCTTGTTCCTCTCTGCTTCTGCATATAAAACAGTCATGATCTTTACAACAGGCCTGGATGTTTAACAAAAGCATAGAACCTGCCAAACTGACCATTTTTGGTTCACAGCTAATTGCATGGACTCATATGCATTCGGAGTGGGAGGTGGCTTGGGAGGAAGCAAATCTTCAAGAATCTAAGAAGCACAGTAATTAGTATCCAAAGTATTGTGAATATTGTTAGCTGGGTGGTTTGAAGGAAGAAGTACACTTTGTCCTGCTCTCACTTCAAAGTTTTTCTAGAATTAGATTTGGAAAGTTTTGAAAAGTTCAAATGAGTTTCAGAAGCTATAGTGTGTGAATTATCTTATATTATTGTTGACGATGCATTGGTAAATAGAGAAGCACTTCCAGGGAGACACAAGTCAACTAGGATGAGCCCGATTTACCTATTGATGACTACTTACACTGCCTGCTTTGCTATCTTGTGGCTTTATCCTGGAGAAAGGAGTGGAGGATAGCTACAGGAGCCTCTGTCATCAGATCACAGAATCCCTAAATAGAATGACCGCATTAAGGAAAGTAAAGGATAGACCCAAGCACGCTGCCCCCTGGTATTCTAATGAACTCTTTCAGCTGAAACTGTGTTGCAGGCAAGCTGAAAGAACTTGGAGAAAGCACTATCTTGAGTCTGATAAAATTATTTTTAAACATGTCCTCCTGGGCGATAAAATGTGCTAAAGCCACGTACCTTGAGGTTACGCTGGCACACGCGACTAACAAATCACAAACCCTTTTTAAAATTGTCAATGATCTCTCCAATCCTGCCTGTGCCACTAATAGCATCCCTGCCTCGCAGGCACTGTGCGATTCTCTGGCCTCCACTTTTGAGGACAAGATTACCGCCATCCTGAGTGGTCTTTCTGCTTCTAGTACTTTTAATACCTAGTCTATCACTGAGCTGGAGTCTATACTGACCCCAGCTGACACTAGGGAAGCCATGGCACACTCGACACTGTCTAGCTTCACCCTTCCATCTTATGAGGATTTCTGTATTCTGGCCAACAGTGTCTCATCAGGCTCTCCGCTGGTAAGTTTTGGAAGCTGTTCCAGTGGAGCTTTTTCCTCTTCGACACTCTATCTGTTGCCAGTCTCTCAGTACTGCTACGGTTTCTGATAGTTGGAAATTGGCGGTGGTATCTCCACTATTGAAAAAAGCCACTCTCGATCCTCTTTGTCCTGTGAATTACAGGCCTATTTCTTTACTGCATTTTCCAATTAAAATCTTGGAAAAATATGTCACTAAATCTGTCTAGTTTTTTAGAGACTAATGCCTGTCTAGATGCAGCCCAGTTCAGCTTCCGGCGTGCACTAGTGGTTGTCCTGGACGACCTTCGTTCGCCTGTCGACAGTGGTCGAGCAGCATTTTTGGTGCTGCTCGACATGTCGGCCGCGTTCGACACGGTAAACCACTCTACTCTAATTAAGAGATTGGAAGAGAATGGGGTGGTCGGTTTGGCCCGGGACTGGCTGGTCTCTTACCTTCATAATAGGCATCAAGTGGTGGCCTTGCCCCCAGTTAGGTCTGACATCAGAATGGTGGGGCAAGGTGTGCCTCAGGGGTCGGCGATCAGCCCCATTTTGTTCAATCTTTATCTCTGCCCCCTGTTCAGGCTGATTAAATCCTTTGGCATCACTGTAATAAACTATGCTGACGACACGCAGCTTATCTTCTCCTTTGCAGGTAAGGACGCTGTCTCTATGGAGACCTTCCATCGCTGCATGCTAGCCACTGCGGACTGGCTAAGACAAAATTCCCTTCAGTTCAATGGATCAAAGACAGCGGTGCTGCACTGTTCACTGGACAAAATATCTCGTCCTCTGCCTGCCGACTTCTGGCCCCCCACCATCTCGGTCACGGTTGAAGCAGCGGATGCTGCACGCAACCTGTGTGTCATCTTTGATCCACACCTACAGTTGGATGCCTTTGTAAACAAGACCATTGGTACCTGTATGATGCTGTTACGAATGTTGCGTAAGATCCTCCCCATGCTACCTGCATCGGCCAGACCCGAAGTAGTGCGTAGCATCATACTCAGCAGACTGGATTACTGCAATGCATTGCTCCTAGGTGGCCCTAGCTCCCGGATTAGACAACTGCAGCGGATCCAGAATATGGCAGCCAAGCTGGCCCTTTCACAGGCGCGCTCAACCTCATCATCATCTTTGGCACTTAGAGACCTTCATTGGCTGCCTGTTCATCAGCGGATCTGCTTTAAGGCTTCTTGCATTGTCTTCAGGGCACTACACGGACAAGGGCCCATTGCACTTCAGGAATTCTTTTTATGGTATTCGGCAGCCAGACCTTTACGTTCCTCTTCTGCCTATTTGGTGGCAGTTCCTAGAATCCAGAGGATACGGATGGGTGGCCGCTCCTTTGGCTTCACGGCTGCTAAACTCTGGAATTCCCTTCCACTCCTCTTGAGGAGTTCGAATGAACTTTATTTTTTCAAAAAGGGGCTGAAGTCCCATCCCTTTCCTAGGGCTGTGTGATCTCGTTCTGTTTGTGATGTATCTAGAGTCAAAGCGCCAGGATACCCTTTGCGTGACAGTTTGGGCTATAAAAATATGTCTTACATTACATTACATTACATTACTTAGGAAGCCTCCGATGACTAATTAAGCCCTTTGTAAAAAAATTGCTGCCAGTTTGACGGACATCTGTTTGATGGGGTCTAGGTTGAGAATGGCATGATAACTTGCAGCTCTTGCTCTTTGATTTAGTTTTAATGATGGGGAAAAGGTATCTGGCTGTAGATTTTTACATTTGTTTTGTCTGGTGATGTCTTTTCTAACAAACACAAGTAATAATCATGCTAAATTTAAAATAATATTTTCTGAGTAGAATAAACTGAAGTTTACCTGGTCTCTGCAATGTTAGTTGCAATCACTATTTTTCGTACTCCTGGCGGAGTCTTTTTAAAAACCTGCAGGCATAAAAAACAAAAAACAATAATAAACATGTGGCAACATTCCACATTGAAATATGATTTCATAATAAACTCTGCACTTTTCATGCATGTTAATATAGTTGCAATGTAAACAATAGCAGATTCATGTGTAATATCCAGTATAATCCTGATTACTTAAACAAGTTTTTTTAGCACCACTGCATCCAATATATGAGCATCTTATATGAGCATACCTGTAATATGGCATGAATATAACCCTTTGGGATCTGCGCTGGACACTAGTGACCGAGAAATAGAAACCTCTGCTAAGACACCTTCTGAAAAGTCAATATCAACTTCTCAAAACAA
The DNA here is from genome assembly GCF_964261635.1 of Lissotriton helveticus. Classification (NCBI taxonomy): domain Eukaryota; kingdom Metazoa; phylum Chordata; class Amphibia; order Caudata; family Salamandridae; genus Lissotriton; species Lissotriton helveticus. The sequence goes on along the minus strand of NC_136072.1, from coordinate 229,806,299 downwards.
GGTGTGGTAAGAGACACTACAATAAGGAAGCAAGGGTTATCACTTTCCACCAGATTACTTGTTTTAGATGATAGAAGATGAGATGGGGGTACCTTTAGTCCTTCTCTCTGGTAGGGTTTATATTGAATTGAAGACAATTTTGGAAACATAGATTGTAATCCCATTCAGCATGCTAGGTAAGGAAACAGGCACCAGCCACAAAATAAATATTTTGTTCATCAGGTGTTATTCAGTTGACTGTGTAGTGCTGTGCTATTGTTGTCCCTAGATTGGTATTGCTAGTGTAGTCATGATGGTTACGGAAAAAGTAAATACCATGTTCTTTAATATTCAGTGCAACACTAAGAGTAATGATTTATCCTATTTGCCACCTTGCTGAAATCTAACCATGTACTGCAGTACCATAGATGTAGGTGTGAGAGGTTATTTCTTAACTGTTTACTAAAAATTGTTAAACACTGAGAATCCATTTGTAGGGAGAAGACCCAGAAAGGGAAAGATATATTTTAAGACTATGTCTGCAGTTAAATATCTGTTGATTGGACCATAAGACATTCTGGAAAAAAGACTGGCATGATGTTCATCATCCAGACATTATATAAACAACTACTACTATAGTACCCCACGCTATTTCACCATCTTCCGTTATTTTCCTTGGGTTACAAGGCTCTCACGTGAACATGTGACAGATTTTAGGTTCCAACCTAATTGTAAGAGTTAGGCACTGCACTCCTTTCTGATTATATTCCCTAGATGAAGCATTCGTGTTAAAGCCTTAAAAAGGGTTTTGGCATCCATAACTTCTACCTGGAGCATCATTGTCAACATCACTAAATCCTATGCTATATGTGTTTTTCCTGCAACGAAACAGGAGATCCAAGGCTTTTCTGACTAGCCAGCCTGATGCAAACTAAAAAGAGTACTGTTTGGGAAAAAGGGGACAAGTTACAGGATTTTACTGATTCCTTATTAAGTCCTTGACCGCGGCGCAAATTCCGCCGCCGTGTTGGGCAAATAATGAGTGGGTGGGGTTTGGACGGCCCCGGCCATTCTCGGCACACGCCCACCATGCAAGGGGTTAAAGTTATTAACTTAATTAATTGAAAATATGAAAGTTATTTTTGGGCATCATGGTTCCGGTCAGTATGGGGTTTTGTAGGAAAGTGGGTTTTTGTTGCAGTAACCCCCCCCCACACACACACACACTTTTTGCCAGACTACAGATGCACTTTTACTTGGTGTGCCATGGGTCCCTGCCAATCAGATTCCCAGGGCCTGTGTTCTTTCCCCAAAACTAGCCCAATTGGCATCTCTGGCCACAGGCCAGTCCCTGGTAAATGGTACCACAGGTACCTAGGGCACTGTGGCCAGAGAAGGCCTCTAAGGGCTGCAGCACATATTGTGCTACCCTTAGAGGTCCTGTACCAATACACTCACACTGCCTTTGCAGGCTGCGTGTTTTGGTGCAAAACAAAGTGAAGAGTCGACATGGCACACATCGTTGTGTGACTTGCCTACAACCCACGTCCCTGACATAGGTCAGTCAACCCTCTAGCTGGGTGCACTATACCAGTGGTGCGGGTACAGGTGCATGAGCCTATACCCCTACAGTGTCTGAGTCTATTCTTAGACATTGTAATTGCAGTGCTGCCATTAAGAGAATACAGTGGTGGGATTTAATGAAAAATGCACACAGAGGGCAACTTAGAGATGCCCCCTGAAAGGTAACCCACCACTAGTGTCCAGGCTGAGTGGCTGCTCTCAGCTTCCACCACCAGACATGTTTCTGGACCCCTGGGCCGAGAGCCTGTTGCTCTCTGGGGCCCGAAACAATGCACATCCTGGGACGAGGTGTCAAGCCTCCTTCCCCATGATGGGCAGGGTTCACAAAGGGGAAGCTTTAAAGGCTTGCCGCCTCTGTGAGCTTCCCCAGGCCATTGCTGCTTTCAGCAACTGGTCCCCACCGGTTCTGACCCCACCTTGGGTGGGAGAACCGGCGGGAAAAACAAATGAGGAAGAGAGGTGAGCCCACATCTGCCAACTCCACCCCTCAGGTGGAGGAGGCGAGGTGAAGCACAACTCTCAGTCCACGTCATCTTGAAGATGGGAGGACTCAGCCATCCAGGGACAGGGTCATGCCCCCCTCCCACAGGAGGGTGGCATATTAGGGGGGATACCCACCCAATAGAGGGGACACATTGGTCCTTGCCCTTTACCTCCCAGTAATGCCCCAAAATCTAGTATTTAGGGTCACCCCTGAACCTTGCTTCCTCAGATCCAGACAAGAAACAAGAAGAAAAGAAAAAGGACCGAACAGCTGTGCAGCAGCTACCAAGAGGAAGACGCCCACTGACATGGCCCCAGCACTATCGGCCTGTCTCCCCCTTGAACCTACTCCTGTGAAATCCCGGTGTGTCCTGCTGCCAGCAACCTCAAAAACCCCAGAGGACCTGCCTGCCTTCACTTCCAAAGACTGCTTCTCCCGTGAAAACTGGATTTGTTCAACTGCAACCTCTGGCAGCAGCCGAAAACCGCAAATCAGCCCCACTCTGGACCCGCCGTCCACGGCTCGAGCTCGAGTGGGAAAACATCACAAGGAGGTCACCCCGGCAACCCTGAACTGAGATCCGGATACCCCGGACCTGGCCCAAGCCTCCAGCCGACGCATGCCGTCTAAATCCAGAAGGCCCCCCTAACCGCGACCAGGAGCTGGTAAGAAGATCTGACCCCAAAAGGCCTCAACACTATGCAGCCGGCCGGCTAATGCCGCTGCGGGTGTAACAAGAGTGCATCACTGACCCTGGGGGACCGCTGAGTCTACCCCTAGACCCTTAACTCCCACTACCAAATAGTTACCTAAAAACCGATAACCATATTTTCCTCCATAGGATAACATTGACTGTTTTTCCTGAAAAAGTTTCAAAGTGTGGAGTTTTGAAACCTAAAGAAATTATTTGACATTGTACAATTTAACAAAAACGCTTTTACTCACCTGTTTACAGGAAATGTCCCAGTGCTCCATTCAGGCATACAGCACTGAGTAAGAAAAGTGATCCCAAAGTAACTTACCTGCTATTTTACTGAAAATCCCATTGATGTCTTTGTACTGTATTTACAAGTGAATGCATTTCTCTGAAACAATACTGTAAGTCAAACCAATGTACATTTACAATTGCAATACAACTGTATTACATTCAGCTTTTATTACTGTAAAGTATTTATTGCTTCCCTGTGCCAGACTTCGTTGGTTCTAGAAATAAAATACCTAAAAGAATATTTTTATACAAGTACAAAGTTCAGTCTTTGAGCGTGTGAATTCATTTGCTGACTGAGTGTGTACAACAAATGCTTAACACTGTTCTCTGATACTGCCTTACTGCTCGACCACAGTACCACACATAGAGAGTAAGGTTCTATCTCATTTTACCTCTGCCTACCATTGGGGTTCCACTGGACTCTGTGCACACTATACCTCACTTTGGTATAGTATAGACAGAGCCAGCTTTCTACAGGGTTTTCCAGCAAAAAGATGCAGTCCTCCTTTTTTAGGAACTACATATAACATTTCTGAGCTCTCAGAGATTTCCTTGGGCTGAGTTCATCAGGAAACTTAGAATTTACATCACCTACACTTAGAGATCATACTCATATGATTATAAAAGCTTACAGTGCTTTTTGATCTCCATTCTTCCACCATAAGGCGTCCAGTGCTTTATGTTTGAACCTAATAAAGGTCTAAAAATGTAGTATCATATATGGCAAAATGACAATTAATGAAAAGTAAACGTGTTTCATTCACTGCAAACCTATTGAGGTACGCTACCACCTTCTCCATCAACGGTAAACTACATTGCCTGAAAGTAAAACATTATTTCTTGTAATTCGCAAAAAATAATGTCTTTTTATTCATGATATGACTGAGAATCAGGGGATGTGAGACAGCAGTTTTTTCTAATGAGAACTCAGTTGCGTCAATCCATCCACAATCAGATCAACAAGATACTCAAACGTTACAGAAATCATAATGACCAGAGTAAACAAAATCTTAAAATGACACAGTCTCAAAGTGACTAGTGAGCATCTAGTTAAAATCATTGATGGAGTCTGGTAAATAGAGACCCTTTACGTGAAGTCCACTAGCGTTTTTTAATCTGTTGGATGAATTTATCATCAACCCTAGATGACAGTTTAAAGTGAGGCACAACAATCTATAGTTTGCGGTTTTTATTAGGCAGTCATTTAGATTTGATTAAGTGTGGATCTGTAACACATATGCAAGGTACTGACTGGAGTTCAAAGGGGGAAGAACTTAGGACTGCTTCATTTACCAGCTAATGTACGTTGGTGGTTGCAAGCACCAGTACAACACTGGTAATGGTTATTACTCTTTTTTTATTTCTGCTTTTAGGTGGTGTGCCTAAGAGAGCTACATTGTACCATGGCTCTATGTCATACTATCTAAAGATGATTTGAAAATTAGCAAGTGTTGCAGATTTGCATTTTCTGTATGGTTACCACAGACCTTCTGCCTTTTTCCGGTCCCTATTTTTTCTGCTATTAGGATTCTGTGCACTGTGACACTCATCTTCGGCCCTCAACTGGTATTGGTGAAATTGGTTTTACCAATCCAGTTAAATTTTAAATAAAGTAATTCTAGAAGGCACAGAAAATGCATCAAAGGTATGGTAAAAGACACAAGGGCTGCTGAGTGTATTCACACCACTCACATATATAAACAAATATATAGTTGCCAGGAGCACCAATGTGCTCTGGTTGGGCTGTGTTTTAAAAGCACTGCATTAACACCTGACAATGAAAACTAATTTGGCCATGTAGGAAATTGTAGTTTTATATATTGATAAATCCCTGTATTGTCTGGCTGGTAAGCCCAAAGGCTGGGTGCCTCATATTTAGAAGAAGAAAAAAAAGCCACATCATACAGGATTTGGTTAAAAAGTGGGCGGTCACAGTAATTGAAACCAGAAAACCTTTTTCACTGAGTAGGACTAGCTACATTTTCAATACAAAAGGACTGGGTGTGATGTACGGTATTAGTACCAGAACTGGCTTAACACCAAATCTTCGTCTCACCACACCTCCAGAGGTGGAAAACGCACATCTTCAGCTGTTAAAATTAATGACATTGAACACAGGACATGCCACTGAGATCAGGAATACCTAGAAGGTATTAACTGTTGATATCTTTGGAAACATTAGCAATCTGGGAATGCATAGGAAAAATGGCAGAAAAATAACAGCTTTTGTACTACCTATCAACTTGGAAATGCAAAGGAAGGCTTCTCCTTTTCATTCCCAGGACCATACTAGAAAATTGGGATCAAGTCACAATGGGTTAGAGAACCAGTTTAGACCCTGTCAGTTCGAAGGACAGCTCATCTAAAACAAACATGTGCAATGCAATAGGTCTCGCATTTGCTAGAGTTTGAGCTATTGGCATTGTAAATGCAAATGCCTTTTATATATGTGTTCTTTTTAAAACAGCGAGATAAAAGGCATTGTCAATGCCAATAGCTTAAAATCTCGCAAATGTGAGACCCTTTGCATTGCAAATGCGTGCTTTTCAAATGCAAAAACACGGATCGATTTCTGAACAATGTGTAAAAAGCTTTAGGGTGATCCATGGTGTTCTTGCTCATATTTCACAGGCTTTACTTAATCTTGCATTCCCTAGGAGTGTTTGCTTTTTTCCAGGGTGTTACATTTTTTTTCTTCCCTCAGTCAGCATATTACTATTGTACAGTACATAATTTAAATTGGGTCACATCCAGCCGTTTATAAAGGGGCACAATTGAGTTGGGGTGGAAGGCAGTGGAGTTTCTCAGTAGCTATTAGGAGCATAAAGGTGATTAGAATACGTGAGCATCCAATCATTAGCCTCTCAGCAAAGCAACAGAGCATGGCCAATTTATGCCAGTTGAAATGTGTGGGTACGGTGCCACTCTACGCGATTTATAGTGTATATGTTTAAACCATGCCCTTAATTGTATAGGCCTCACCCCTATTAGGGACCCAGCAATTAAAGGCCTGTGCATATCTATTAATTCAAAGAAGCTTTGTTCGACTTCACTAGTCATAAAAGCATTACAGATAAAAAAATAAAAAAATATTTTACAAAAGTTAAAAAAGGTTAAGACATTAATACAAAAGTGCAATCAAAGCCATCGTTCTGTTACACAGAGTAACCAAAGTTAAAAAAGACCATATTAAAAAACAACAATCAAGAGGCAATCTAAAACGCCTTGACGAGCGTGGTATACTCCCCCAAGAGCTGCTTTGCGCAGTCACACACCTGCACAGTGAAGGGTGATTACATCTTAAACATTATCAAGCCCTGATTTGTTTGGAACGTATGTGCCACATCCACCTCAGTAATTTGGCCACCGAAAGTGCATACCTAGGAGATGGGTCAGTGCAGAGGATTCGCAGGGCTATGTTTTAGGACCTTATACCCATGTTCTTAAAAAGCTGGGCCAGCCAAGCTTTACGTGGGCTGGCATAGGGAGGACAAGCAAAAAGCACATGCGCGTATGACTCTACATGTTTGGAACAAGCAAGACCTCGGTTGTCTCCAGTGGGAGACCATTTGGATGTAAAACGTTACAGGGGCAGACTGCCTGATCTAAATTGAAAGTAAAGTTTTCGATCCAAAGGTTTCTTAATAGTGTCCCAGTATGGCTCAAGCATCGGGCATGGCTTAATCTGAAGCAAAAGCACAGAGAGACCTATGTCAAGAAGCAGAGAGGCTGCTGTGTAAAGAGCAGGGTTAATTCTCTGCCTTTCGTCTTACAGCCTCTCGCTGTGAGGGTAACTTGTGCACCGAGGCCTGTTTTCATGTTTTCTTAGGGTTTTTCTAAACTCTGCGCGCCATACATAAATACTCATTCCATCAGCAGATAGATTTCAAGAAGCATTACTCGACGTTCAAATAGAAACACAATTAGGAAAACTCTTGTCTGAGTATCAATGTTTTAATGCTCCTGAAACCGTCAGTTCTCCTTTTTTTACTTTTTTTAATGTACCTAGTAGTAAAACAGAGAACAAAGGACCCACACTTAACTCACACACAACTTACATATAGAAAGTTCTTAAGACTAGTCAACATTAAATAGTAATTGTTTATGCACAAATGTAGAAATATGCTACTATAGGTTTACATGTAGAATTTCTCTTGAGGGTTGTTAGGCAACATTGCGATATGAAGGAAGATACGTCTGCATCTCGTTGATTTGCTTTGAACCCATGGATAGTTCTAAGTTGTTTGTGAATGTAATGACATATAGTTATTTCTTATGTGTGGTTGTACATGAGGGAACATTTGATCCTTTGATCTCGAACTATGGAGCATAGTTTATATCGGTGTTTTATCTTAAATGTTTGTGCAGGTCATATGAGTCATGCTTTATGTAGTTTTGTGAAGTGTCCATCTCAATGTATCTGACCAAGTTATTTGGTATGTCGTGAAGTATTTGGCTTTTTCAATGTCCAACAATGTTTAATGCTGTATTTTATATGTATTTTTATATGTACTGTTATATGTGGTTTTTATATGTAGTTTTATATATGTTTATATGTGTTTTATATATGTTTTAAACTTTACAGCTCTGAAGAAGTTCTGATTTACAGATCAAAACGCGTTGGCTGTGGCTTAAAAAATGTAAAGAAAAATAAAAGCAATTGAGGAAGAACGATAACCATCTCAGCAATATGGACTCAGTATGATATGACCGTATTGTATAAGGTTGAAAAGTGTTGCAGCACCAATTTAAGAGACATTTACGATTAACTCCATTGGCAAGAGTGGTGTCCTTGGACAGACGGTACCTTTAGAGCTGGCACACGTCATTACTTTTTTGATACTTAGATAAGACATTTGGTTACTTTCAGGCGTTAGTGCTGATTCTATTGGTCCACTGTCCAGTGCATGTGTATGCAGGAAGAAGCAAGATAAATGCAGAAAGAACCAACCGTGGTGCCCCCAACTTTTTAGTGACGGGTACTGGTGGAAACTGACTCTGACTAACCAGGACCGGAACCAGTGCTATGCTAAAAGACACTTCGAATACAGTAAAAACACCTACATACACCAGGTAACACTATGTGTTTGGGTACCCCTGTAATTAGCATGATCTCCTCTGTATTTACCTTGAGTTAGTGCCTGGGTCAGTGCATGAGTACATGGGTAGTGACTGAATGATTAGAGTGCTGCAAGGACAGTGCATGGTGATTTTATAACTGCGTGGGTTTGGGCGGAGTGATTGGATAAGTACATGATGCTGGATGGCTGCTTTGAGGAGTGCATGGGTAGTGACAGTGGGATTTCTGTAGTGCATGGGTACAACCTGGATAATTGGAGGAGTGAATCACTACTGTGTAGGTGGTTAGAGGTCTGCATAGGTAGTGCACAGGGGATTGTAGCAGAGCATGTGTTAGTGCCTGGATCATTCCATGAGTACATGGCTACTGACAAAGATTAGCGTACTGCAAGGAGAATGCATGGCGAATTTATAAGTGCTTGGGTTTTGGTGGAGTGATTGGATAAGTACATGGTGCTGGCTGGGTGGTTGAAAGAGTGCATGGGTACGGACAGGGTCGATGGCTGGACTGCATGGGTAGTGCTCAGAGGATCGTAGCAGTGCATGCGTTACTGCATGAGTCATTGCATGAGCGCATGGGAAGTGGCTGGATGATTAGAGTGCTGCAAGGAGGGTGCATGGTGAATAAGTGTTTGGGTTTTAGCGGAGTGATTGCATAACTACACACGTCATATCAGGCCCCGCCCCCTCCCTTCACCACTGTGCAAACGCGCCCCCTGGCGGGTTTTAATTTGGGGGATTAATTCTCCTTGAATGAGGGTCCCTGGGAGCCAATTAGCCCACCAGGTGCCTCAAGTGAGCGCCACAAAGCTGCGTTGCAGAGAGGTGGTCCAAGGCCACAACCCTGTAGTGTGTTTTATCTAGGTACCTGAATCGATATCCTATTCTTTGCCCTTGTCCGGTTATAAATCAATAATATCCCTGCAACGGCATAGAAGCCCTTTTCATAATTCGGTCATAGCGCATGCTGTCACATTAAGCAAGCCTGCTCCTCCAGCCCCCTAGAAAGCACACCGAGTTCTTAAACAAATCCAAGCCTCCAGCAACCTGGGAAATCCCCGCTGCCATGGTTTTGATATCTTTTTAATATATGTTTTAGATATCAACAAATTTGGGTGGCTCCTGAAGAAGGCGTCCTTACGCCGAAACGCGCGTCGAGTTGCAATCGCCACAGTGTGAATTTTATTAATTAAACGGGTTTTATTTTTAGATGTATAATGAGTAATGAAGTATATGGTCTTTTTTATTATTATGTCTATTGTGTATGCTTATGAAGATGCAATGTATCTGTATGATTTTTAAACTGTCTACATTAAAGTCTTGATTTATTTTAATTCTCTTCGTTCACCTTTAGTCCTCACTGTCAATTTACATTACGTGTTTTGCCATTGTTATTGATTGCCTAGGGTGTTTATTCACATACTATAAATCAATAATATCCCTGCAACGGCATAGAAGCCCTTTTCATAATTCGGTCATAGCGCATGCTGTCACATTAAGCAAGCCTGCTCCTCCAGCCCCCTAGAAAGCACACCGAGTTCTTAAACAAATCCAAGCCTCCAGCAACCTAGGAAATCCCCGCTGCTGTTGTTTTGATTTCGTCCGAGAACTCCTCTAAAGCACTCTAAGAACGACCAGTTCTTAGTGACATCTTTATTGACGTCTTATGTCCAGCCTTACGTCAACCCCAGCACCTTTCAGGTATAAATATACCAACGTTGCCTTAAGCAAACACACGGTGGTGATGAATCTGGAGCAGCTACTACTTGCCCGAGAGCCCAGCTGATGCGAGAGCCCACGGACGCTGCCCCTCCCTTTTGACGCGCTGAGAAAGACGCTGTCTTTTCTCCTGCCGAGAAATCCAGCCTCCGGCGTTTCTAGCTTACGCTTGCGGGTGACTGGGATACCGAGTCCTGAGAGAGAGATACCAGCCCTCCTGCCTTCTAATACCCAGGTACTGAACTGACTTAACCCTTACAGAGAATTCTTGAGTCAGATTCTGGGCAAAACAAACTTAACTTAAACTGCTACTTACTTACTCCCTCCCACGTATTAGGCTTAGGTCAGGTACACCGGGGTAGGCATAGTTAGAAGCACCAGTTGAGTACGATTAGTCAATGTATATATGTATGTATCTATTTTATCCATTTTAAAGTATCATATGGCTAAGAAACCATATCTATGCTTTTACAGTATTATTTCATAATCCTGCTTTTACTGTATGCACTTTACTTAACTATAAGTATTGCAATTGTAGCAATTCATTTCTCTTGTATGAGGAAAGAGACTGCTCAATAAATAACACCTTTTATTGAAAACGCCCGTCTCTCTTTTTCTCTGCAATCTGGTGAAACTAAGTACGCACTTATTGACTGAGTGAAATAGCTGTCTTTTGTTTTCACACGACTCTAGAGATATACTCTTATTCAGGGAGAGCAAAGTTTTCATGTTTTATGGTTGTCAGAAACTAAATCCCTTCTTGTCTATCCAGGGAGGTTAAACTCCTCCTCGCCTATTCGAGAAAGTTTCTAGTGAACTCTGAGCTAGCTGGCACACAAAAACTTAAGTCTAATATAGTCAGTAGAGACCTAGATAATCTCAGTCCTATGTCTAAACTACTGAAGATATTATTCCAATGCGCAGAGCCTATTGGGACTATAGGAACTACACTACATGGCGCCCAACGTTTGGTAAGGCGATAAATCTAACCCAAGACGTTAGAGTAACTCAGTCGTGCTTTTTCACACAGACCCTTTCTCCCGTAAATACTCCAAAGACGTCTGGAGTGGGTCAAAGGTTAAAATCCGCCGGAACTTAGTAGGAAGAGATTTCTATTTATAGTTTTTGGTTTATTCAACGTTGAAGGATACAGTGTTCCAAAATATTGTGCACCTAATCTTTGTTTCCTTGAAACTTGATCTGCAACAAAAACCTTCCTGTCAGTAAAATGTCAGATGGTGAAGCAGAGAGGGAGACAGCTAGAATAGCAGCTCGTCTCCTAGAGGACGACAATAGTCTCCTGCAAACCGACCCGGATGCAATACTCATTCCGGTCAACATAAGAAAAACTATAACTATTAAACTTATAGAAAATGGACTAACATCGAGAGGTGGTACAGTCATATTCGTAATTGAGGCACATGAATATCGGCAGACAGAGGTATTCTATTCATGGATAAACTTTCCAGCAGCAAACGCTGTCACACATGAATTCCACTATTACAAAATAGAGGAACCACCGGATGAATACACCCCTTTCGAGGAGGTGGAAATCCCATTAAAATACCAAGAGCACCTGCTCTGGTTTAAAGGCGCCCTAAAACATAATAATCACATCACCAGGCTCGGTCCACTAGGTAGATCAGGAGCAACGTGGCCGGTTCCAGCCAGCTACACACCACAACCTGACACTGATACAATGTCTAGCGAAGAACTCTTAGTTAAAATGAAAGAATTAACAAAGGCATATAGAGAGTTGGTTCAACTGGCAACGGAGGATATAACTTTCCTCCAGAAATTGAAAGAAACAGATATAGCAGAACAGCCATTTGAACTTGCCAGAATCATAGAAAAATCCTATGAAGAACTAGGAAGAGATAGTTTGGGTGGGAAACCAGTAAAACCCCAACTAACTGAAAATCCTGAAAAAATATTTATTAAAAATAATCTAAACACTCCAAAAAAGAGCTGGGATGGAAATAAACAATCCACTCCCAAAGAAAAAAAGATTCCAGTCCAGAGGAAAGTCTCCTCGGCGGAGAGAAAGATCTCCGGACCAAGGACACATGTCTCCCCAGAGGGAGCCCTCTGAGAAAAGATACAACCTTAGAAATAGGGATAATTTGAAGAAACCTGATAGATATCAAGATATTGATACACGTCCCTCTCGATCTTTTCAGACTTCCTCGCAGAAATCGGAAAGAAGAGGACGGTCAGAACACAGGGAAGAGCACGTCAAGTCCAAAGACAAGGAACCTGCTCATCAAAGTAAAAAATTACAATTCCAAAAAAGAAGGTAGCCAGCATAAAAGTAATCAAACATGCCGAAGATCCTGAGGACACAGTTGAAAAACGGAGAGTGGGCTCAGACAATGCTAGACAGCGCAGCAGAAGTGAGCATAGCTCGCAAGATCCTGATGAATCATCTGGAGACAGTGGACACGAATGAATACATTCAGGTGGAAACTGCAGATACCAGAGTTAGTAAACCTCATAAAATATACGAAATAACATTACGTATAGAGGGAGATAAGACTAAGAAAATAAGGGGTCTATTTTGGGATAACCTCTCAAAAGGCTATGACATCCTTTTAGCTGAAAAAGACTGGCCACCGGAGTTTGTCAGGGAGTGCCCTCATGGCGAAGAAATGATTATGCCCGCCTTCTCAAATCACATTCCAATTTATAAAAAATATACACTTGCAAGAAAGTGGGCAGTAGCACAAGCCCCTGCATTGTATAAAAACCATGTTGGATGGGATGAGGACTCTCCTCACAAAATCCAGTTAAAATGTCAACCAACTGCACAGAGGCAGTACCCAATCAAGCAAGAAGCTAAGAAACAGGTCAGGGAGATCTTAGATCAACTTGAATACCGAGGGGTGATTGAAACATGCACCTAACAAATGAACAATCCTTTGTTTCCTGTCTCCAAGCCAGACGATTCATATCGTCTAGTTTTGGATTACAGACATCTAAACTCATGTTGCAAAACTTTTGCAGTACAAAACTCACACAGTGCAGCACTAATGAATAACATCGTGCGCAAAAAATACAAAACATTAGACATCTCTAATGGATTCTTTTGTCAAAACATTGCACCTGAAAGCAGGTTTTTGACCGCTTTCTCAATAATGGGCTCTCAGAAATTCTGTCGACTCCCACAGGGGTTCAAGAACAGCCCAGGATTATTCTCAGCAAGAGTAACAGAGTTACTACAAATGTATGATGATGAGGCATTATCTTATGTCGATGACATCTATCTAACAGATGATGACTTGGATACTCACTTGAAAAGAGTGAACACCATAATACTTGGGTTCGCAGCAGAGGGTTACAAATTCAACTTTAAAAAGTCACGAATTGTCCATCTAACTGTCCTGTTTTTAGGATATGAATTATCAAGTGAAGGCAAAAGCCTGGCAGACAATTTCTTAGAGAAATGTGCTGTAATCCAAGCACCAAGAATGCTGAAAAACTTACAATCAATTCTAGGTTTCCTGAATTTCGGAAGAACTTACATTCTAAATTATGCAGAGAGGGTTAAACCTCTCTACGAACTAATAAAACCAGATTTTAAAACAATCAATTGGACTCAAAAACACACAGAAATTTTGAGATCATTGCAAACAGACATGTTAGCTAAAACAAAATTGCAAACACGCGATAACACACGCAACCTTGTGATCCGAGTCATCCCAGGAAGATGCGGATTCACATACCTAACCTCTAATGAGGGAGAAACGGTACCAATAGCATACAAATCACATTTGTACACAGAAGCTGAAAAAACATTCAGTATTAAGGAAAACATTGTACATGCGGTTCAAACAGCTGTAGCAAAAGAAAGAGACCAGGCCGAAGGCAGACGGATTACTGTTAGAACAGCAGAATCAGCCTTTGAGGCATTAACCAGCCCATGTAATTTACCTACTGTGGCATTAAATCCAAAATGGATACAATGGGAAAATTCTCTTGCTACAGACAAAGTGAAATACTATTTTGACCCGGAAATGAAAAAATTAAAAAATCTAGAATATGAAAGAGAATATACTCTGCCAATCGAAATTCTGCCCATACAACAGTACGCCTGAGTAATATACACAGACGGATATGCACAACCCTTGGTTTGGGGGAAACAAGCCTACAACGCCACATGCGAGATTGTTAAATACCTGTGGCGCGGAGGTAAATTAACACCTCTGGTAACAATATCACACTCTGTGGAGAACAATTCAGAACAACAAACTGAAGTAATAGCATTAGAAATGGCGCTAGACAATGCCGATCGCGAATTCCTGACACTAATAGTGTGCGTTTCATATTACTGCATAAAATCATACAACAAAGACTTGCAGAAATGGGTTGAAAACGGTTACAAAGATGAAACAGGTGCCACAATAAAGGAAAAATCGCTTTGGGAACAAGTAGTTCTTTTACAAAAAGAACTACCAAAGACTCACGTGATACATACACTGAGTCATGAACGTGATGGCGTTCACGTTTCAGGGAATTCATTAGCTGAGACAGCCACAGCGGAAGCAACTAAGCCGGCTTTCGTAGCTACAAAAAAGCGTTCAGAAAAATACGTAGACGGGGAAACTATGCTGGCGGTAAAAACTTCACCAAAAGGCGACTGTGCAGCGCTACCCATCAACTATCCACTCAATTATACATACGTAATCGATGCAAACTCCGTTCCTTTTGCTCAAATCCCTGGAGTGGGGGATAGAGTAATTCCAAACATGAACAGGAGAGTATTGTTAATAGCAGACGCACATATGGGTGAGGGTCTAAGACACCTTAGAATTAAGGAATCTCTGAAAGAATTACAATCAATATAATGGTGGCCAGGAATGAGCCTGCAACATCACAAATTCGCAATAAACTGCCCATACTGCAACAGAGATCGCAGTGGCGAACCGGCCGGTGTATTGCCATGGCCCTTCGCTTAGATAGGACAATGCTAGCCATATGCAAGAAAACAGTAGGATAAATGCGTCAAATGAACATAAAGAGACTAGTTTCACTTAAAATGTAGACCCCAGCTCTCGGCTGACGTCTGAACTGTTATAAAAGATTTGCGAGTCAATAGCGGCATAGACGCAATTGGCATGCTGCATTCTGACCAGGGTCCTGCTTTTAAGCTCTCGAACTTATGAGGAGGACATGACCAACATGGGCATTGCATTGCGGGAATCTGATCACTTCCTTCCTGAGGGAAATGGGATGTTGGAAAGAAAAAACCGAGACATAAAGCAATCTATAATGGCAAAGGTATTAGGTTCGGGGGTTGGGTGGGTCAAACATTTAATAAGTGTCCAATGTAGTCTTAACAATCTGCCAAGAAATTCTCTAAAAGGTTTCAGTCCGTACGAACTATTGTTGGGGACTAGAATGCATATCCAGGACCTCGATAGTCAAACTTCAGTGGTGGAAAGAAAATGCTTTGATATCAAAGATCGTTTGGCTATTTTACAGGACTTAAATGAAACAAGAAAAGACCTGAGCAACATAAAGTTGAAACTACAGCCAACAGCCACTGAAGAGAAACCACCTGTCCCAGCAAG
Source organism: Lissotriton helveticus (assembly GCF_964261635.1). Lineage (NCBI taxonomy): Eukaryota > Metazoa > Chordata > Amphibia > Caudata > Salamandridae > Lissotriton > Lissotriton helveticus. The sequence goes on along the minus strand of NC_136072.1, from coordinate 229,790,896 downwards.
GCCTGTCAGGATTCCAAAGATTGGGGATCTGGTCAGAGAGAAAATCGCGGTGAAGAAGGAATTTGGGCCTTCTTACAGAAAACAGTACCTGTCTTAGCTGTCAACGGAACAAGATCAGTTGTACTACCGCCCCTTGCTGGTAAAAAGGAGAAACGAGTTGTATCCATCGACCTGGTTAAACCACAATCATGTGGCCAATAATAAGTAGTAGGCCAAGTGGACTCCCAAGAAATAGCAGAACACCAAAGTTTGCTACAAATCAAGAGGTTCAAACTGAGAGACTAATCACACTTGATAAACCTACAGTGAATCAACAAGGACTATGCAACACAGCCATGGAACTTATGCCTCTTGAAACCCAAATCACAACAATTTGTCAAGAAACACCTGTCTACAACGATGTAGCCACATACTATGCTAATAAAACAAAGAAAAATCCACAAGCAATTCCAACAATTGATAGAACTGCATAAGGCTACTTCATTGATTTCGACTTCTCTGAGGATCTAAGCGAACCTGAGGAACAGCCAACAGCAATAAAAACTTTTAAAGACCAAACTAAAAAACTCTTTCAACAACTGCAAGAAACCTATCTGATTTCCCCATGGATTGAATTTTGGGTGGTGCTAGGTGTACTTTTCCTCCTGCTTTGGCTCATCATGGTGCTATGGTTGGGACACTTCATTGAGGGAAAATATGTTACAATGGACACAGCAAGCCAGAATATCAACCTGGTCTTAAAGCCACACAAGTCTTCACACATCGAGAAAAGAGAACTTTCTTCAGTAAACTTCCCAGCCAATCCGATACCTGGTGGGGTAGCATGGGACAAAACAGATTACGATATATATGGCCTGGTCGAGCTCTTGAAGTATCCTCATCAATTTAAGGTTTCATTAAGTGACTTTGTAAAACCGAGTACATTCTCTGATGATTGGGATTTTGAAAGTATTAATGATATGATGTCAGACTTAGTTATGTCAGCAAAATTTACAGAACATGATTATTTACAAGGTTCATCAAATTATGATCAAATGTACTGCTACAACCACTATGGTAACCATTATTTGCATAAATCTGCTCAACCTAGAAATGTTTTAAATTATAATCAATGGGAATATTGTCCAACTCCACCGAAGGGTAGTTCGAAAACATTTTATGAGAAATGTCCATACTTCTCAGGGTTTAACACAAGTGAAGCAGAAACGTTTTATTTCAAACTGTTGAATAAGACAGGAATGAAAACCATGCTGACAAATACAAAATTAATCTATTCAGAAACATTTTTTGAAAAAAATGAATACATTTGAAGTGCAAGGTATAGAATCATTGTTCAGAGCCTGCATGATCCCAGAACAAATTATATTTTTGAATGACACAATTCAACAAACAACCTGTCTTGGCCTAGCCAAAATTAAAGACTTAAACAAACCGTCTATTCCAAAGCCAACACCTGACAGTAATAGCACTACAGATGTTGAGATAGACGTATCCCGTATTTATAACCAAAACAGAACACATCCTGATTGGAAAAAATGGTTGATCTGGCCCACAGACACAAATAACTGTCCAGATAGATTTCTGAACAAAATACAGGGGTTCAAATTGACCAGGCCAGACCCTAGATACTCCCAGTGACAACATCCAGGGATAGTAACAACATACAGTGTAGGTAAACTCTGCCTTGAATGGCTACATACATCCACACTGGCAGAAATTAAGCAACACTTAACTTTACTTAAAGAAGGTGCTGACTTGCGTGATTTCATTATGGGACCACGCAAACAGCGTTAAAAGCGTTTCATAGCGGCCTCTATACATGCAGCTTATAACGAAGTTTGGAAAACAACTCAAATTGAAGCAGCAGAGAAAATACGAGAAATTGACCGTATTAATTTGGAAAAATCACTTTCTGTTGTGGACAATGGGTTAATGACTGTCTTCCAGAATATATTCACTGGACAGTATTGTATCATCTGCAATCGATATAATAGAGCAAGACTTACTAATGTTACAACATGGTCAGTCGCAATTGCGTTCTATTGTACAGCTTGGCTGGACGTTACAAAATCTGCGTTCAGGCTACGTGCCTTGGCGTTTAATCAACACAACGTCACTGTTCTCCATCTTTAACCTTACTGATATACAAATCAGCTTGGCACAGAAAGGAGCAGAGTATACAATTCTGAGCATTGAAAAACTTGAGAGATTACCATTGACAATGTCAGAACGACCTGTCATTGAATGGATAATACACAGGATAATAACTATTCCGATAACAACTTTCCAATTTCGATACTGCCAAAAGTATATACAGGCAGGCCAGTATGAAAGGTTGGGTAAAGGATACATTAAGTCGTCATGGGAATTACCTTACACACACATGTGTTATAGTGAAAAAGGACAGAATGTATTTCTTAGTGGTAATAATTGTGAAAAATCACTAAGTGGTATACTTCTGTGTCAGGGTATAAATCTACATGGGGCCTGTGAGGGGACTTCAAATAACCTTTCATATCACCAGCTAGGCACACCTGCAACTCGAATAGAGCCATTCTTTAGGCGGCTTTCAAGCGGGAGCTACATTCTAATAGTGGACCACAGATGTTGTGGCTTGGTGCCAGGAAAAGCTTATCTGGTAAGCGTTTCGTCCAGGGTCACTTGCTGTTTGCAAGTATTGTATCCAAACGACACTCCAGACAGGGAGGGAAATATTTGGCCCAGTTTGAAAATCTCTTCTATTCGAATTGATACTTTAAGCAGAATGAAGTCTATTCTTCTACAGACACCAGTGCCCTTGACGTCATCAAAAGAAATGTATGATCTCCAAGTTGCAAGGACAACGGCAGAGATACATGACCTTTTATCAACAAATTGCCCCTTACACTTCGCAGAAATGCTAAACGAAATCTTAAACATTTCTGATATGAGTGGTATCGCGAGTGTATTTAAGACAATTTTTTCGGGACTGTTGACACCTTTCAAAGCAGTCCTGGGCATCTTTCCTAATTTTGTCCATTCAATCTTTGGCGGCCTTCCACTCCTGTTGGGACTCGTAGCAGGCATTTTATTTTTGATACTCCTGCTTCGTTATGGCAAGCCACGTCACAGACAAGACTCCAGCAACATTGGAAGAAACGATCCTAGCTATACGCTATCGGGACCGCATAACTAAAGTCCTTGGATTAGCCCGGCTAAGAGATCTGAATACGACCTGGTTTCTTTCATTCAGACCCATCTGGCAGAACTGTATCTTACGTGTGTTAAGATGTATGCTGTGCGGAGAAGAATGCGTATTAGACGTCTGTCTCATACTACAATCAGAAGTACCATTGGATACAGATACTTTGCTAAGTCCAGTAAAGGCTCATGCATCGTGTTGTCCCCAGCGGTTACCGATCCTGATGACGGCATTCGTTGAGGCTTCACCACTGCGATTAAAGGGTAGTGAAGTGCAAGATGAGAGCAGCATCAACCAGGTACGACCTTCTGTGAGCACTGCTGATCCTGTCATCGATGATAGCAATCATTCTCACGACTGCACAGTTGCGGCATTTTCCAACTTGGTCGAACTTTCACCTGAAGCGGTAAACTGCTTTTTTGAAAGCCTGTCTGATATGATGTTCTCCCCTGAACCAAAAGAATAAACTTTTAAGCAAACGTACAATCAGCGTTCCCTGAACTCTGAATTTGGCCTTCCGCTTTGAAAAACAAAAGCTACTGGAAATATTTGGAACAGTTTGACTTCTTTCCTTGAAAAACGAAATTATTTTTTTCCCCGATTCCAAAATATTTACTTTTTTTTGGGCATTCATCCTCTGCTTAAAGTAGAACTATTCTTAGAGAACAGAGCTTCTATTTTTAGGAACTCTAGAGACAATATATTACCTCAGCCTCTAGCATATTTACAATTAACTGTATTTATATGTGATGGAATGGTCTCGCACTTTTTCTTTTCTGTATTAAGAGCCATTTCATGTGTAATTTTCGCAAATCATTCATGCTGATATATACATGCATCCCTATTTTATGAATGGTTCCACTGCTTGAAAGCATACAGTACCTACATTCATTTTTCGTGTATTTCGCATATGCCATTTGAGATGCAAAATAATGTATTTTGGGGTGGACCGGTATACACATGCATCGTTAGAAATGTTTACTATTGCTTAGTTTAGTAATTATGGACATGAATTCGTGGAGTGGGTGTAGTGCGTTTTATCTAGGTACCTGAATCTATATCCTATTCTTTGCCCTTGTCCGGTTATAAATCAATAATATCCCTGCAACGGCATAGAAGCCCTTTTCATAATTCGGTCATAGCGCATGCTGTCACATTAAGCAAGCCTGCTCCTCGAGCCCCCTAGAAAGCACACCGAGTTCTTAAACAAATCCAAGCCTCCAGCAACCTGGGAAATCCCCGCTGCCGTTGTTTTGACTTCGTCCGAGAACTCCTGTAAAGCACTGTAAGAACGACCAGTTCTTAGTGACATCTTTATTGACGTCTTATGTCCAGCCTTACGTCAACCCCGGCACCTTTCAGGTATAAATATACCAACGTTGCCTTAAGCAAACACACGGTTGTGATGAATCGGGAGCAGCTACTACTTGCCCGAGAGCCCAGCTGATGTGAGAGCCCACGGACGCTGCCCCTCCCTTTCGACGCGCTGAGAAAGACGCTGTCTTTTCTCCTGCCGAGAAATCCAGCCTCCGGCATTTCCAGCTTACCCTTGCGGGTGACTGGGATACCGAGTCCTGAGAGAGAGATACCAGCCCTCCTCCCTTCTAATACCCAGGTACTGAACTGACTAAACCCTTACAGAGAATTCTTGAGTCAGATTCTTGGCAAAACAAACTTAACTTAAACTGATACTTACTTACTCCCTCCCACGTATTAGGCTAAGGTCAGGCACACAGGGGTAGGCGTAGTTAGAAGCACCAGTTGAGTACGATTAGTCAATGTATATATGTATGTATCTATTTTATCCATTTTAAAGTATCATATGGCTAAGAAACCATATCTATGCTTTTACAGTATTATTTCATAATCCTGCTTTTACTGTATGCACTTTACTTAACTATAAGTATTGCAATTGTAGCAATTCATTTCTCTTGTATGAGGAAAGAGACTGCTCAATAAATAACACCTTTTATTGAAAACGCCCGTCTCTCTTTTTCTCTGCAATCTGGTGAAACTAAGTACGCACTTATTGACGGAGTGAAATAGCTGTCTTTTGTTTTCACACGACTCTAGAGATATACTCTTATTCAGGGAGAGCAACATTGTCATGTTTTATGGTTGTCAGAAACTAAATCCCTTCTTGTCTATCCAGGGAGGTTAAACTCCTCCTCGCCTATTCGAGAAAGTTTCTAGTGAACTCTGAGCTAGCTGGCACACAAAAACTTAAGTCTAATATAGTCAGTAGAGACCTAGATAAACTCAGTCCTACGTCTAAACTACTGAAGATAATATTCCAATGCGCAGAGCCTATTGGGACTATAGAAACTACACTACAACCCTTTTTACACCTCTCTGCAACGCTACTCTGTGGCGCTTACTGGACGTAGCTGGTGGGCTAGTTGGCCCCCAGGGACCATCAGGATTCAAGGGGACTTAATCTCCCAACTTAAAACGCGCCACAGGGCGCATTTGCACACTTGTCACATCAGGCCACGCCCCCTCCCTGCACCACTGTGCAAACTCGCCCCCTGGAGCATTGCAAATTGGGGAATTAAATCCTCTGAGTCCTGAGGGTCCATGGGGTCAACTAGCCCACCAGCTACCTCCAGTAAGCGCCACAGAGATGCGTTGCAGAGAGATATAAAGAGGGGTGTGGCCTCTCAACACCTACTGCAGCAGCTGCCTGGCGCATACTGGAGGTACCTAGGGGGCTAGTTCGCCCCAGGCACCCTAAGGATTGAAGCTGACTTAATCCCCCAATTTACAATGTGCCAGGGGGTGGGTCTGCACACTTGCTATGTCAGGCCCTTCCCCCTTCCCTTCACCACAGTACAAACACACTCCCTGGTGCGTTTTAAGTTGGGGGATTCATTCCCCTTGAGTCCTGATGGTCCCTGGGGGCCAACTAGCCCATCAGGTACCTCCAGTAAGCACCACAGAGCGGCGTTGCCAAGAGGTGTAAAAAGGGGCGTGGCCTCTGAACACCTCTCTGCACAGCAGCTCTCTGGCGCATACTGGAGGTACCTGGTGGGCTAGTTGCCCCCAGGGACCCTCAGGATTTAAGGGGACTTAATACCTCAACTTAAAACGCGCCACGGAGCGCATTTGCACACATGTCACATCAGGTCACGCTCCCTCCCTGCACCACTGTACAAATGCGCCCCCTGGAGCGTTGTAAATTAGGGGATTACATCCCCTTGAGTCCTGAGGATCCCTAGGGGCCAACAAGCCCACCAGCACCCTCCAGTAAGTGCCACAGAGCTGCGTTGCAGAGAGGTGTAAAAAGGGGCGTGGCCTTTCAACACCTCTCTGCAACGCAGCTCTCTGGCGCATACTGGAGGTACCTGGTGGGCTAGTTCGCCCCCAGGCACCCTCAGGATTGAAGGGGCTTATTCCCCCAATTGACAATGTGCCATGGGGTGCATTTGCACACCTGCCATGTCAGGCCCAGCCCCCTACCTGCACCACTGTGCTAACGTGCACAAATAATTTTTTATTTTTTTTTTAAAACGTTTTGGGGCCCTGGGGGTCCTTCTGGGACCCCCTGAGCAGGCCTAGGGGGCTAGGGTGTTTCTATCCTGCCCACTTCTCTTGTGTTATACCTTTGTTTCTCTGGTTTCCGGGGACTCGCTTCTACCAAGCCACAAGATGGCCGCCAACACTTTCTGGTTTGGAGTGTTGACAGTCAATCACATTGAAGCTTGTGCATGGGACTAAGGCTGCGCCCAGATATCAAAATTTATATTTGTCTAATTTCTCTGCAACTACTGAACTGATTTACACCATTTAAAAAAAGATCGCTTTCTGAACGAAGCTCTACCTTTCTGCCATATTTGGAGTAATTCCTTTCAGCAGTTCGGGTTGTAGCTCGTCGCAAAATTTCCTATGAAAATTAACATGGGGAAAACGCGTGTTGGGATCCCCCTTTTTTCTCAGCCCCGCTTGGCGAGTCACCCCCAAACTTTCAGGATAGGAGCTGACCTGGATAGACTTTTGTTTTTGAGAATTTCGCGAAGATTCTTCAAACGACACAAACGTTATTAGCAAATCAAAAAATTATTTTCCTATAGAAAGTAGGTTCTAACTATAACTACCTACTGGGGAAGGAAGGAAAGAAGGAAGGCAGGAAGGCAGGAAGGATGGCAGGAAGGCAGGAAGGAAGGAAGGAAGGATATACATATTTATATTTCCCAAGTTCCCTGATTTGAAGATGCACACGACAGGAAACGATTCTTCAGAATCATTTATTTAAAAAACCAACACATTGCATTCCAATCTTTTAAAAGGCTTGACCGGTTTTGGTGACCCATGCTCCTTAATCATAAATATGTTCTCATGCTGGGAATAGTAGTTTGTGTGCCAATATTTCTCCCTCCAGTGAGTTCTATGTTTTTTTCAGATAATTCTTTTCTACATTTAAAACCCTCCAGTGGGCCTCAGAAAACAAGTCAGTTTTTTATTTACAGATCTCCTGTAAGGCTGAGCATAGTTTGCAGCCCCTGCGGCCCCATTGTGTTCCATGTAGTGGTGGTGCAGTCTTCCACGGCCGGACTGCTGTGTATTAATTGTTCCCAAGTTGCGCTTATTTTTAGATGCACTCGACAGGAAATTATTCTTCAGAATCCTTTATTTAAAAATCAGCACTTTGCATTCCAATCTTTTAAAGGGCTTGACCGGTTTCTGAGCCCCATGTTCCTTAATCATAAGCATTTTCAGAAAGTCACACATGTACCAACACAGACACTCTCCCATCTGCATGCTGAAAAGTAATTACCGTCCACAAGCAGCACAGGAAATCTGTAAATGAAAACCGGACTTGTTTTCTCCCACAGATGGGAGAGTGCGTGTGTTGGTGCATCTGTGACTTTCAGAAAATGCTTATGAATAAGGAGCATGGGGCTCCTAAACCGGCCAAGCAATTCAAAATATTGGAATGCAGTGTGTGGGTTTTAAAAATAGGATTCTGAAGAATCATTTCCTGTCAAGTGCATCTTCAAATTACGGCAAATGGATGGCTGGATGGATGGGTAGGTAGGTAGGTGGGTAGGTAGGTAGGTAGGTAGGTAGGCAGATAGATAATTTTCCAAAGAAAGAAGCGGGTTGCACTCACTTAAGGTTTTTCAAAGTTCTTATTTCATTTCAAATTTCAGGTTATCGGACCGATAGTAGTACCGAAGCGTTTTGGTCCCCACCAAGACCTTGTTCACAATACCATATGGTGAAAAAGGTCTCGGTGGAGACCGAAATCTTCAGTGAGTGCGACTCGCTTCTTTCTTTGGAGAATTGTTGATTTGTACAGGCTGGGCTCCGCAGAGGGAAGTCAGCAAAAGTTGAGCCATTCGTCGGAATATATATATATATGTAACGCTGTGACGGACCAACTGCGAGATACCCTGTGTGGAGTAGCAGATTCGACTCCGAGGTACATTATCTGGTAGGAGTATCGACTGCTTTGTGCGTTTTGACATTTGCCCACTGTTACGCACCATGTCAGCAGACACGTTAAGGGGGCGTGTGGAGGCGTCCAGGGGCATGTTTACGGACTCCCCGGCTGGGGCGTCCGTTCCCAACACCATTCCAATCACTGTGCCGGAAAACAAAAACGGTGCTAAGGACCTGTTTAAGCGCCTCGAAAAATGCAGCAAGCGAGAACAGTCTAAATGGTGGGAATTCACTTCACTAACGGGCTACTTAGATGTGGGGTGGGTGCCGCGCGGATTGCGCATCATGTTAGCCCCCTCCTATGAACAACCTGACCCACTAATGTTATCTGCCTGGGCGCTTTGTAACTTAGATAATTCAAAACGTTTAATGGCCATACTTGTCCAGTTTGCTGAGAGCGATAGAATTAAGCTTTTGGATGAAATCACTGCAATTGAAGCTGAAATAGATAAACTGCCTCCTTCACCTGAACTTGTTAAATACAGAGCAGAAATGAACACACGCCTAAAGCGAGAGGAGTAAATTATCAAAAGGAGAAAGGCGTATAAGTTTCAACGCGACAGACTGGATTATGAAAATGGCCAGATTTTCACGTTTGCGAAGAGGTATGACAGCATTAAACAGGGTAAGACTATCAATATTACTGCCACCGTCAACACTACAGGCACTACAGCAATCCCAGAGCAGACTGAGTTGTCCTCATTCTCAGGGGACAGCTCGCAACCTGAAAGTGAGTTTGACACAGAAGCCAGGCGACAACAACGGTCGGGGTTTCAAAAATTTACTCCAGCGCAGGAGTTGGAGTTGGTCCAGCAGGATCACAAACTAACCCTGCGCTCAGGAACTCAGTCAGCCGCCGGCAGCAAGCCAACAGGAAACGTGCAGAGAGGTGGAAAAGTAACAAACGCCGTAAACACAAGAGGAACGCAAAGGAAACAACGTACCAGATGGCAGTGGAACAAAGCGCAACCAGCGCCTCCATAGGAGTAAATGTCACCAACTATGCCATTGACAATGCTCATGCAGTCATCAATCTAACCGACATTGTTCTGACACCAAAGGAAACATCTATTTTGGCGTTAGGGTTAACTTACAGTCCCCGTGGCGATTTTGATTATGCCACCACCAAGATTGATGTGTTCAAATTTGTGCACAAATTGAAACTGCGAAAATATCATGATTCACGCACAACAATGAACTTGCATATATCCAGTGGTACTCAGCCTGTTGTCTCTGCCCAGAATGAAATCAGTGTAACCAACGAAGTGGCCACTATGGGAGCAGCTTTGACACAAGAGTTTTTTGAGCTCCAGGAGGTGGAGTTCCCCTCCCAATCTAACAACCAAGCAGTGCTCGGAGGAGAACCTTTTACTGCTTTATGCCCGACACCTTTCAAACCTAAATCAAAATTCTGCCCACTCATGATTAAGGACAATGTGGATTTATTTCATGATAGAGTAACCACACAATTGAAGGAATTACAGATCAAAAATGCCAACAAAACCAAACGCTACAACTATAGGGACAGTGAGTATCACAAGCTAATCAAGAAACTTAGTGCAAACAAACACTTGGTGGTAAGACAATCCGACAAAGGTGGCAACGTGGTCTTATGGCCACGTAAGAAGTATTTGGAAGAAGCCCTAAAACAGCTCAATGATAGGGACTGTTACAAGCGTATCACCATGCAAGATGCCCACATGGCTAGAAACGAAATATATTCCAAACTTTCAGCCTGGAGGAGCAAAGGCCTGCTCACTATGGATGAGTTTAAATTTTTGAAAAAAGACTACCCAGTCACTCCGGTTATCTATTTCATCCCTAAAGTGCACAAGAACTATCAACAGCCACCGGGTAGGCCTATCATTTCTGCTTGTAACAGCTTGTTGGAAAATATGAGTAAATATATCGACTTTTTCCTGCAAGAGTTTGTGAAAGGACTGCCATCCTTTATCTTAGATACCAGTGATTTACTCAGAAGACTTATTGATTTTAGATGGAATTCAAACTATATCTTGGTGTCCATGGACGTCACCTCATTGTACACCAGCATATTCCATCAAGATGGACTCAAAGCTGTGCAACATTTCCTTGGAAAGAGACTGAATTGTTTCCAGGAGCATTCGAAAATGTTGTTAGATATGATCTCAATCTGCTTAGAGAACAATGTCTTCTTGTTTGCTAAACAATTATTCCTACAGACCAGGGGTGTGGCAATGGGGGCCTGCTTCTCTCCAAGTTACGCCTGTTTACACATGGGGTACTGGGAAAAGCAGGTCCTCATGTCAGACCATGCTGCCACAATGAATACTAAAGTGAAACTCTGGTCTAGGTACATTGATGATTTGTTTTTTATATGGGATGGCACTGAGATGGAAGTGAGGGATTTTATCAACAAACTGAATGTTAATAATCTTAATATCCAGTTCACCAGCAATATCAGTGCTCAATCCATTGTGTTCCTGGATGTGGAAATTTATGTCCGGGACGGTAGCCTCCACAGTAAGTTGTACCGCAAGCCTACAGCGGGTAATACACTGTTGCATGCTGGAAGCCATCATCCAGCACACCTGATACGGAGGATCCCCTACGGGGAGATGCTTCGTGTCAGGAGAATTTGCAGCAGTGAGGAAGAATGCCGGCTGGCACAATCCTAATGTAGGGCTCGATTCCTCCAAAGGGGTTACAAATCTGAAACTATAGATAGTGCTATTCAGAAAGCCAATAGAATGGACAGAACAGCACTCCTGGGCTCAGGAGCTAAACAGGTGAAGTCTCCCGCTAATAGATCTCGAGAGTAGACCAGGTTGATCATTGGATATAGTAATCAGCACAACAGTATCCATAAAATAATCAAGGACAATTGGTCACTTATATCCAGTGATCCTGTTTTCGGCCTTGACATGCCCAAATGCCCCAGTGTAACCTATCGCAAAGCCAGGTCAATGCAAGATAGCCTGGTCTCTAGCAGCCCTGAGGTGGTTACGGGATCTTGGTTAGATGAAAGCAAGGGCTTCCTGAAATGTTTTGCATGCAAAGCTTGCAAAAATGGCATCAGTAAGTCTGAAGTGAAGACGCCACTTTCTCCGTTTCCGATCAAAATTAAGCAAAAACTGAACTGCAAATCTGAATTTGCAGTTTATGTTTTAGAATGCCCTTGTGGGCTCAGATATGTGGGTAGTACTAGGCCACAAGTCCTCAAGCGTATCCTACAGCATCTGCGAGCGATCGTTAACGCTGATCCCGCATACCCTGTTGCCAGGCATTTTGAGAAGTTTCATGGAAAAGATGCTTCCTTGCTCAAGTACTTTGTGATAGACTGTGTTCCCCCCAGAGGAGGGGAGGTGATAGAGAGTCCCTGCTGCGCAAACTAGAGACACGCTACATTATTTTACTAGATACCAAGACACCGCAGGGGCTTAACACTGGGGAGGACTGCCACACCTATCTATAGTAGTTGCTCATCCTGAGAAATGCACATTGCACTTTGATACTATACAGTGATTGCTGTGTTATTGTAAGTGTAGGCCAGTGATATGAAATCCCAACTTGCATCCTGGACCCCTCCTGACCTTTAATGTAATCTTTTTTTCTTTACTTTATTGATTTAACAATTTTGCACTTTTTAATGGTAGCACTTTTTTGCCATCTTGACATGTTTTGCACTAATTACGCGTATTTGCACAAGAATCAATTGTACTGTTTACCTCAGCGCCAATGCACAGCCCATTTGGGCAACTTTCTCATAATCAGATATGAACAAGTGACTGTTAATTTATTGTTCTCCTTGTGCACTGTTTTATCAGTGCCTCACTCTACAGATGTGGGGTGCTTTATTCTGATGAAACTTTCTTTAAATGGCAATATTCATATGTTAATATTTATAGCTTTTAACTTTTTTACTCAATTTTAAAGGTTTTTTATTGAATATTGATACGTTATTGCCATTTTTTGTACAGTGTGATTGTTGGATAATGTGGTTTATTAGTCTTTGGTTTGGAATATGTATTTTACAGACAATGTTAAAAAACTATTGATCTATATTCAATGTGCAATTTACAGCATTTATGCAGTAATTAACTTTGTGGAAAAGAACAGAAATAGTATTTTTTCTCTTTTCATGACATGTGATGGCACTGTTGCACTTTAAATGGGTGGTCAGCCCCCGTGACGTCATGTGATCAAGGCTATCTCTAGCCGAAACGCGTCATGGCGGACTGGTGCTGGGCTTAAAAACCAAATAAATTAAATATTGCACCACTCTGGGTCTTGCTGGTTCCTGTCTGTTCGTGTGGTTGTATTGCTGTGCCTACGGACCTTTTGGAGCTTGACATACTTATATATATATATATATGTTTTTATACACACATATATACACACATTCATATATGTATATTATTATTAATTTTTGTAACTGAAAAATGCAGCCTTAACCACAAGACTAGACAATGCTGATACAAACTGCATTTGTTTTAATAAACATAAATGCTTTTAATTACCTTAGTATCACTTATTGGAGAAAAAAAACACAAGCAGGAAATTCAATAGAGTGGCATACTCTCTCTATTGAATTTCCTAAATAGCAATGGAACAGTAAAGGCATTGTGAGCCCATAGGCTGCATTGAAAGCAACCAGCAGAAGAGAAAACACTGGCACTGTGCCTTTAAGGCAGCCAGGACACCCTGCCTCCCATCATGCCTCAGGGGTGACAGGTAGGTCAGTTGTTCCTTACGGTGATCCGAAGATACAGATAAAGGTGACCAACGCTAGGGGAGACACTGCTGTATAACCGATGCTCAGTGTGAGATCTGCAGCTCATATGCCTCGAACGGAAAATGCTACTTACCAGTATGCATATGTTGTTGGCATGTAGAGCTGCAGAGTCTCACACACCTACCCACCTCCCTGGGATCTGTATCTGTTCCAGTTCTATCTTACTTAGATATACTTGCATGGACATCCTTTTTTCTTTCTACTAACTCCATCATTTCCCATCATAGCGAAAAACAATCTAAGGATGGAGCCGATGCCCATGCGCACTATCGTCCAAGGGAGGAGTCACCTATCTCGTGACTACAAAGACTTCTTCCAAGACGAGAACAACATGCAATCATCCGAGCCCAACACCAGGTGGCGATCTAATGCTCAGTGTGAGATCTGCAGCTCATATGCCCCAAACCTAGGATTACAGGTAAGTAACTCATTCCTCTCTTCCAGGGGATCCTTATCAATAGTCATAAGCACTGAATTGAACAGCAAGCCCATAACATACCTCTGTGGATAAATGACCAAGAACCAAGGGCCATTGCCCTCAGCATTGAAATAGATTCCTCAAAGAGGTTTGGCCTACTTGAGTGCCTTCCCTCGTATCCGAATCAAGACAGTAGTGTCGTGTGAAAGCAAGTACCGACCTCGAAGTGGTTGCTTTGCAGATCTCAGAGATGGGAACATTTTGAAGAGGGGCCACATTCGCTGCTTTCCCCCTTGTGGAGTGTGCCTTAGACATAGCCGCTTGGAGTTTGTTGGATAACGGGGCGGCCAGCTTGATACACAAAACTATCCATATGGAGATGCATTGTTTGGATGCCAGAAAACCTGTTCTAATGGAACCATAGTTAACAAAAAAATGATCAGATATACTAAGGGTCTTAGTTTTGTCTAGGTAGAACATCCTTTTCAGGTCTAGAGAGTGGAGAGACCTCTCAGCTGGTTGAGTTGGGAAAGCAAGTAGGAAGTGAAAGTGTCTGGCTAACATGAAAGCCAGCCACTACCTTAGGCAAAAAGGAAGGGTGGGTTCTCAGCACTACCTTGTTGCTGTGAAAGACTGTGTACAGCTCCTTAGAGCAGAGGGCTTGGATTTCGCTTAGTCTGCGAGTCGAGGTGATGGCTACTAAAAAAACGTTTTCCACATTAGATGTTGAATGGTTGCTGTGTGAAAAGGTTCAAATGGGGGACTGTAGGAAAGTGCCCCTTTTTTTGCGTGGTTGTCCCCCACTGTTTGCCTGATGTTGATGCTCTTTTGACTGATGTTGATGCTCTTTTCACTAAGTGTGCCCTGGGTTCCTGCCAACCTGGTACCCAGGACCTATGTTCTTTCCCTAAAACTGTACTGTTGCACAACCAATTTGAAACTCTCTGGCCCCATGCAAGTCCCTTGTAAAAGGTGCCATGGGCACTGTGATCAGAGAAGGCCTTTAAGGGCTGCAGCACATATTGTGCAACACTTAGAGGCCCAGTGCCCTGAGAGACAGACAGACAGACAGACAGACACACACACACAGCCATTGTAGGTTGCATATTTTGGTGCAGAGCAAAGTGAAGAGTCAACATAGTACACATCCCTGAGTGCCATGACTACTACCCATTGCCTATGGCGTAGATTAGCCACCCCTCTAGCTGGTTGCACTATGTCACTGGTGAGGGTACAGGTGCATGACCCCTGTACCTCTACAGTATCTAAGTCCATTCTTCGACATTGTAAGTACAGTAAATCCATGAAGAGTATATGTTCTGGGAGTTTGTCTTTACAAACTCAATAGCACCATAATGGCTTTACTTAAAACTGGAAAGTTTGATATCAAACTTCTCAGCACATCGAGCCCACACTGATGCCAGTGTGGGATTTAATGCAAAATGCACTCCGAGATCATCTTAAAGCTGCCCCTAAAAAATGACCTAACGCACAAGTTACTTACCATTGGTAACGATATATCTGTAAGAAACATTAGTGTTAGATTCCTTACCTTAGAATATCCCAAGGCGTCAGACTGGATCCGGAAAGTTTACGTCAGCAGTACCCCTGCGCGTCAGAAGGCACCGTCTGCGGCTCCACATCCGGCGTCAGCGTGATCGCGGGGATGACGTCGGAGTACTTAGACGCCGTCCTCGCGCGTGGACGTCAGTTCTGTACATAGCTTTCTGCGCCAGTAATGCAGAGCCATGATAGAAACCGATTATAACAATTAGATTATGGGTTTGCTTATATTGAACCGCACTTCTCCACAGTAATGCCAGTTGTACTGGAATAGTAAAATGGTGTTTATGGCAACCCAGGCCAGGGTGCTTGAGGGTATAAGACACCTACCCACCAAGGTGTCCGTTAGTCCTTGGATTCAGCCGAATCCAGGTCACATGAAAGAAAACAAGATACCCAAGCTACACCAACAACAGTTTTTTCACGTGGAGGGGCGCATATATATTCTTACATACAAATCACTTACTCTTTCAACGCCCTGTCTCCACAAAGTCCATAAGAAATTTCAAATAGAACCAAAAAGATAGTCCAATCAAAAAGCTTCCGTCTTGAAGTCTGTTTTTTAATTTCCACAAGTTTGCAATAATCCAAAAGATAGCCGACGCGCGTTTCGCCCTCAGGGCTTTCTCAGGGCTTAGTTTTGTCTGGTACGATCTGGAAATAGTGGAAATAATTCTGTTCGCTATAGTGTCCCTTAATGTATAATGTTTCAATTCGCGTAAAATTAGGGCACACTCGTGAGTCAATGATCAATGTTCAGGCTTCAAAATATATGCTGTACTATTCAGAGAACGAATATCATATTGTCAAATGCTGCAATCCATTGGAGTTTGCCAATCCAAGTATATAGGGTGGCCACAATCAAGAAGGATTATGATAGATCCAAAATGCTTAAGTTTAATCGTTGAAAACCATGGTAGGTTTCCGGTCGGTTTGTGTTCCGACTTTCATCGGATAGAAACCGACACTGGTGCCATGAAACTAGGGCCCTGAAAGGGATGTCCTTACCCTAGATATCGGTTTGCAGAACGGGGAGGATGGGTGGGGCGGTAAGGAATCTAACACTAACTAATGTTTCTTACAGATATATCGTTACCGAAGGTAAGTAACTTGTGCATCTGGAAGATTCCTTACCTTAGAATAGATACCCCAGCAATGCCAACCCCGGTGGTGGGTCTGCGAACCAAGATCACACCAGAAAGTCCTGGAGAACGGAACGGCCGAAAAAGCCATCTCTCCGGACTTGGCTGTCCAGGCAGTAGTGCCTAGCAAACATGTGCAGCGAGGCCCACGTAGCAGCTTGACAGATGTTCTGCAAGGGGACTCCCAGACGCAGTGGCCAGAGTAGAATGGGTGCGCAGCCCGACAGGTGGCTCCTTTTTTGCCAAGGAGTAGCAAACCTTGATGCACAAGACGACCCACCGAGAGATGGTCGGTTTGTGCACCGCCCGTCCCTTCTTAGCGCCCACGTAACCAACAAAGAGCTGGTCGTCCACCCGGAACTGGCGTATGAGATCTAGATAGAAGGAGAGTGCACATTTTGGGTCCAGACGGTGGAGTCTCTCTTCCTCTTTCGAGGGATGCGGAGGCGGAAAGAAGGTGGGCATGGTGATGGACTGCCCGTTGTGAAAGGCTGTGACTACCTTGGGCAGGAAAGAATGACGAGTCCTCAGAACAACCTTGTCCGGGTGGACAGAGAGGAAAGGAGGTTTAGAAGATAGAGCCTGGAGCTCACTCACTCTCCTGGCTGAGGTGATGGCAAGCAGGAATGCAGTTTTAAGAGTCAGAAGACGAAGAGGACAATTACGAAGTGGCTCAAAGGGAGCACACATCAGGAAAGTTAGAACAAGATTCAAGTCCCACTGAGGCATCACGAAGGGAACAGGAGGAAATGTGAGTGATGCCTTTCAAGAATCTATTTACAACAGGGGACTTGAAAAGAGAAGGCTGATCAGGAAGCCTTAAGAAGGCTGAAATGGCCGAGAGGTAGCCCTTGATAGTGCCCAGAGCAGAACCCTGGTGGGCAAGAGAAATGAGGAAGAGGCGAACCTCTGAAAGGGGGGCAGAGAGTGGATCCACAGCCTTTGCTGTGCACCACGCCACAAATTTGTTCGACCTGCAGGCGTATAATGTTTTTGTGGAGGGACGCCTGGCTGCCAGAATCACATCACAGACTTCAGGAGGCAAGTCAAATGGCCTCAACTGTCGCCGCTCAATCTCCACGCATGTAGGTGGAGACTGGACAGGTTCAGGTGGAGGACCGTCCCCTACTGCTTCGACAGAAGGTCCTCCTGAAGATGCAGACAAATCGGGGGATCGACTGACATGCTGAGTAGCTCAGGATACCAGTATCGTCGTGCCCAGTCTAGAGCCACAAGGATGACTTTGGCCCGGTCTCACCTGATCTTCTTCAGCACTCTGGGCAGAAGTGGTATAGGCGGAAAGGCATACAACAGACCGCAGCTTCACACGCGACGAAAAGCGTCGCCGAACAAATGCCGCCTTGGAAATTCCAACGCGCAGAACTGATTACATGAAACGCAATAGATGACAATCGTAAGGAAGTCCTAGATGGCCATATTGTAGGACCTCCGGTGCGATGCCGTCAAGTTCAGTGAGGGATGGTTAAGGTGAGGGTTGCTCCCGTTCAACTTGGATAGGAGTTCCGGGATGCACGGAAGCCTCCTGTGTGGTCGCCCTGAGAGGTGTAGCCGGACCGGATACTACCACTGTTGTCGCCAGTCCAGGGCAATCGAATCATCCTCGCTCTGAAGTGGTACAGCTTGGTTATAACTTTTGGAATAAGAGGAAGAAGTCGAAAAGCATACAAAAAGGCCCCATACCAATCGATCAAAAGGGCATTCCTCTTTGTCCCCAGCAGGTAATATCTTGACGCACAGACTTGGCATTTTTTGTTGGCGTCGTATGCGAAGAGACCTATTACATGGCTGGTCCCATTCCCTGAAAAGGTCTGCCACCACCTCGTCGTACAGCACCAAATCTTGGTGCTCTGCGAAATGGAAGCTCAGGGCGTCTGCTAGAGTGTTTTACTCCCCTGGCAGGTGGACCGCTGTAATGGTGAGTCCCCTGGATAGGAGCCAATGCCAATTCACCTGAGCCTCTAGGGATAGAAGGTGAGAATGGGTACCTTCCTGCCTGTTCAGGTAGTACATTGTGGTCGTATTGTCCACCTGGATCAACAAGGAGCTGGTGTGAATGGAGGGGTAGAATGTCTTGAGGGCTAGATGTACCACCCTTAGCTCCAGAATATTGATGTGAAATGCCTGTTCCTTGGTCGACCACAGACCCTGCGTTTGAAGAGATCCCATGTGGCCTCCCACCCCATGGAGAGACTCATTCCTGATCACGGTCTGTGCTGGCGGTGTTTGATAAAACGGGACTCCCCTTAGGAGATTCTTGTACAGAGTTGATCATGGAATGGAAGCTTGTGTGGACTGCGAGAAACTGATCTTGTCGTACCATTGAGCTGTACGTTGGCCCAATTGTCTTCCAGGTACTGCTACAAAGGACGCATCCTCAATCTGACATCGGGGGCCAGGAAGATACACAATGCCATCAACCCCAAGAGAAAGGCAGCTTGCGTGACTGATGCTTGAAGAGTGAGGAGAAGACAGCTGCACTTTAGAGTGATAGATGATAGTCTATCCTCCGAAGGATATACTCTTCCCGACTTGGAGTCCAGTGTGGCGCCTAGATAGGGAATTCTTTGGGACAGCTGGGAGACAGAATTGGCGAAATTGACTTGGAAACCCAGTAGTTGAAACAAGGCTAGACATGTCTGATAATGGTTTGTCCATCACCTGTTGTTTTTGCTTTTGTCACCCCGAGTGGGACGGGTATGCTCAGACGTGAGTCCCGTGCCTTCCATGCCACTGGAATCAAGCTATCCAGGCTGATGAGGGCAGAAAGCCCGAAACCAGTCCTCGGATGCTTGTTTCCAGTCCAGGGAGGACCTGGCTTGGCAGTTCGGGCTGGACTGTTCCCATGGGGCACAGGGTCAAGACTGATTTACATATGGCAGGGTTCAAACTGGAAAGGCATGGTGAGCAAAAAAACGATGGATTTAGGTCCAGATTTCTGTACCGGGGTGAATGTATAACATTGTTCTGCATTCTGTCCATCACCTGTTGTTTTTGCTTTTGTCACCCCGAGTGGGACGGGTATGCTCAGACGTGAGTCCCGTGCTCTCCATGCCACTGGAATCAAGCTATCCAGGCTGATGAGGGCTGAAAGCCCGAACCGGTCCTTGGATGCTTGTTACCAGTCCAGGGAGGACCTGGATTGGCAGTTCGGGCTGGACTGTTCCCATTGGGCACAGGGTCAAGACTGATTTGCATATGGCTGGGTTCAAACTGGAAAGGCATGGTGAGCAAAAAAACGATGGATTTAGGCGCAGATCTCTGTACTGGGGTGAATGTATGACATTGTTCTGCATTCTGTCCATCACTTGTTGTTTTTGCTTTTGTTACCCCGAGTGGAACGGGTATGCTCAGACGTGAGTCCCGTGCTCTCCATGCCACTGGAATCAAGCTATCCAGGCTGATGAGGGCTGAAAGCCTGAAACCGGTCCTTGGATGCTTGTTTCCAGTCCAGAGAGGACCTGGCTTGCCAGTTCGGGCTGGACTGTTCCCATGGGGCACAGGGTCAAGACTGATTTGCATATGGCTGGGTTCAAACTGGAAAGGCATGGTGAGCAAACAAAAAAACCGATGGATTTAGGCCCAGATCTCTGTACTGGGGTGAATGTATGACATTGTTCCGCATTCTGTCCATCACCTGTTGTTTTTGCTTTTGTCACCCCGAGTGGGACGGGTATGCCCAGACGTGAGTCCCGTGCTCTCCATGCCACTGGAATCAAGCTATCCAGGCTGATGAGGGCTGAAAGCCCGAAACCGGTCCTTGGATGCTTGTTTCCAGTCCAGGGAGGACCTGGCTTGCCAGTTCGGGCTGGACTGTTCCCATGGGGCACAGGGTCAAGACTCATTTGCATATGGCTGGGTTCAAACTGGAAAGGCATGGTGAGCAAAAAAACGATGGATTTAGGCCCAGATCTCTGTACTGGGGTGAATGTATGACATTGTGCTGCATTCTGTCCATCACCTGTTTTTGCTTTTGTCACCCCGAGTGGGACGGGTATGCTCAGACGTGAGTCCCGTGCTCTCCATGCCGCTGGAATCAAGCTATCCAGGGTGATGAGGGCTGAAAGCCCGAAACCGGTCCTTGGATGCTTGTTTCCAGTCCAGGGAGGACCTGGCTTGGCAGTTCGGGCTGGACTGTTCCCATGGGACACAGGGTCAAGACAGATTTGCATATGGCTGGGTTCAAACTGGAAAGGCATGGTGAGCAAAAAAACGATGGATTTAGGCCCAGATCTCTGTACTGGGGTGAATGTATGACATTGTTCTGCATTCTGTCCATCACCTGTTGTTTTTGCTTTTGTCACCCCAAGTGGAATGGGTATGCTCAGACGTGAGTCCCATGCTCTCCATGCCACTGGAATCAAGCTATCCAGGCTGATGAGGGCTGAAAGCCCGAAACCGGTCCTTGGATGCTTGTTTCCAGTCCAGGGAGGACCTGGCTTGGCAGTTCGGGCTGGACTGTTCCCATGGGGCACAGGGTCAAGACTGATTTGCACATGGCTGGGTTCAAACTGGAAAGGCATGGTGAGCAAAAAAACGATGGATTTAGGCCCAGATCTCTGTACTGGGGTGAATGTATGACATTGTTCTGCATTCTGTCCATCACCTGTTGTTTTTGCGATAATGGTTTAGAGCGCGCTGAGGAGATGCCCTCTTTAGTAGCCAGTCGTCCAGATAAGGATAGATGAACAGCCCTTGGCATCGTAAGGCCGTGGCTACCAGAGCCACGAACTTAGTGAAGGCTTGAGGGGCCGACTTTCGTCCAAAGGGTAACACATTGTATTGGTAATGCCTAGCCCCTACCACGAAGCGCAGGAGCTTGCAATGTTTTGTGTTGATTGGCACGTGGAAATACGCATCCTGAAAGTCTATTGAGCACATCTAGTTTCCCTGGTGAAGGTGAGGATAGATTTGACGGAGAGCCAACATGTAAAATTTGTCTTTGCGGATGCACTACTTCAGGAAGCGTAGGTCCAAAATTGGCTAGAACTCTGGTTTGGGGCCATTCTTTTGTAACAGAAAATACAGGGAGTACACCTCCTTTCATCTTTGGGAAGGAGGAACTTCCACTATTGCGGACGTTTGTAGTAGAGTGGACACTTCTCATTGCAGCAGTTGTAACTGGTCACAGACAGATTTTGCTGGGGGAATTGCCGAGGGTGGATGATGAAACCGCAGAGAGTACCCACTCTGCAGCGTATTCAATACCCATTGTTCTCTTGTAATGTTGTGCCACTCTTGTAGATGATTGGCAATACTTACCCCCCACTGGAGTGGAGACTATCGACGGAGGAAGCGACTGTTCATTGTTTTGCTGGGGTTTTTGTAGATGTGGAGGACTGGTGTGGCACTCCCCGGTTAGATGCAGAGCAGTGCCACTGGTACTGCGTTCTGGGTTCATTATGTTGCTGACGATGAGACAATTGAGGGGCTTGAACCCTCTGATAAGGCCTATGATAGTATGTCCTGTACCTGCAACGGAAATCTTTTTTTCTTTTCCAGACCTACCGCCTTCAGGGTGTCGAGTTCCGTCTTCATCTTGCCCATTTCATCATCTGTATGGGAACCAAAAAGAGAGTGACCGTTAAAGGGAAGATTCAGGATGCGTTGTTGAGCATCCAGCTTGAGTGCCGTAGGTCGGAGCCAAGAGGAGCATCTAGCACATATGCCATGTGCATAAGCATGCGCTGCCAAGGTTGCACTATCCACTGCTGCACGTATCCGAATCGCCACAAGGCCTCATTCCTGGAGAAAGTCCTCAAAGTTCTGATGATCTCCTTTGGGGAGCTTGTCCTTGAATCTTTCTAAGAGGGCCGATGCGCTGGCCACCTTAAGAAAGGAAAAGAAAACGAGTTACTTACCTGTAACTACGGTTATCCAGTATTGGTATCTTTCATAGATTCACATGCCTGAATCATTCCCCGTCGTCGAGGCGGGAGTCCCACGGTAAATAAAATATATAATAGCAGTGCCTAAAATTTCTTGTAGTAGGCTGGAAAAGCCTAAAGGCCTAACTAGGCCTCAAAACTTAGCAGCCTATCTACATCATTATGTAAAAAGACCTGAAATAGTAGCCTCAGCCAATCAGCTGTCCTCACCCTCTAGAACCTTCCCAGCTCAGGCAGTTCTCCTCAGATTTTCCCAGCACAAGTGAGAATTAGTATCCATAGCTAGAACTGCCCTCCCGGGGAGGAGGGTGGGTGCATGTGAATCTATGAAAGATACCAATACTGGATAACCGTAGTTACAGGTAAGTAACTCGTTTTCTTATCCAGTATTAGGGTATCTTTCATAGATTCACATGCCTGAATCAGAATAGCAAGCAGTAACATCATGTCTGTCGATAGAGGAAGGTGGGAGACAAAGAAAACATAAATCAATCCCCACACAACCAGGAAGGTAATAGAGTACAAAACATGTTAACATAACATATGCATCAAAACCTTCAAATATAACAGATAGGACAGCATTAGAAATATGTAAAGTTTAAAATATATAATCTTTCCAACCTTAGTGAAGAAGATGCTGCAGCACTGCATCACCAACAGCTGTGTCATCTTGAACTGCCGACTGCAGACAGTAATGTTCGGTAAAAGTGTGCACACTTTTCCAAGTAGCAGCTCGGCAAATGTTCTCTAGAGTCACTCCAGCGAAAAGGGCCGTAGATGTCGACACTGTTCTCGTGGAATGAGCTCTGACCTTCCTTGATAAAGGTCTATTGGCCTTGTCATGACAGAAGGTAATTGTGGAAGACAACCACCTGGCAATAGTTGCTTTTGTGACAGCTTGACCGAAGGTGGGTCTTCCATAGGCAACAAACAGTTGTGTAGATTTACGTATGTCTTTCGTTTTTTGCAGATAGAATTTCAGACACCTTTTGACATCAAGAGAATGTAAAACCCTCTCTGCAGGAGTTTTTGGATCCGGGAAAAAGGTTCTGAGTTTGACCGGTTGATTAATGTGGAATTGAGTTGGCACTTTAGGAATGAATTTAGGGTTGGTCCTAAGTGTAACAAAGTCTTTAGAGAATTGCAGAAAAGGGGGAGTAATAGTGAACGCCTGTATTTCACTAACTCTGCGAGCAGAAGTAAGAGCCAACAGGATTGCAACTTTCCAAGTCAGACACTTCAGTTCCGCTTTATGGATTGGTTCAAAGGGCCTTTTAAGAAGTTGGGAAAGGACTACATTAAGATCCCATTCCGGAGGAGGAGGACGAACTGGAGGAAAAGCTCTGAATAGTCCTTTAAGGAATTGTTTGATCAAGGAGGAAGAACATAAGGATGGTTTGTTGGAGTTCTTCCTGAACCTGGATATTGCTGCCAGATGTACTTTAATAGAAGAAAAGGCTAGACCTGATTTAGCTAGAGAAAGCAGGTATGGAAGGATGGCTTCAGGAGGAGCCTGCAGCGGATGAACGTCATTATCTCCACACCATGAACAAAACCTCTTCCACTTGAAACGATATGTTTTGATGGTACTTTGCGCACGTGCTTGCGACAATATCTTCCTGCATTCCGAGGGAATGTTTAGGTCTTTGAACTCTAGGAAATCAGGAGCCAAGCGTGCAAGTGCAGCGATTGAGGATCTGGATGTTGGATCTGACCGCCCTCTCTTGTCAGCATCGACATTGTCGGTTTGAGCCGAAACGGAGGCTGTTGAGACAGCAGGAGAAGCTCTTGAAACCAATATTGTCTTGGCCAACGTGGAGCAATGAGGATGAGAGTGCAGTGTTCCCTCTTCATCTTTTGCAGGACTTTCGGAATGAGCGGAATCGGAGGATAAGCGTATGCAAACATTCCGGTCCATCTCATGAGGAGGGCGTTTCCTCTTGACCCCCGTCCTGGGAACCTGCTGGCATAAAACAGGCACTTGCTGTTTTGCTGCGTGGCAAACAAATCCAGCGTTGGTCTCCCCCAAAGGCGAAAAATTGTGTCTACTTGATGTTGTTCGAGTTCCCATTCGTGACAGTCCACAAAAGTTCTGCTGAGACTGTCTGCTAGAGAGTTTTGAACCCCTTGAACATGCTCTGCTTTGAGGGATATGCGGTGACTTAAGGCCCATTCCCACATCTCCTGAGCTTGCAGTGACAGGGTAAGAGATTTCGTTCCTCCCTGTTTGTTTATGTAGAACATGCTGGTGGTATTGTCCGTGCGCACCAGGACGGACGAATTCACGATCCTTGGTAGAAAAGCTTGCAGGGAAAGAAAAATGGCCCTGAGTTCCAATATGTTGATGTGCATCTGTTGGTACTGATGAGACCATCTTCCCTGGATCTGAAGGTCCTGAAGGTGACCTCCCCAACCTTCCATGGACGCATCCGTAGTCAGAGTGAAGTCCGGAATCTCTTGGAGGAAGGTGAGGCCCGGCGACAAGTTGTGCGTCTTCGACCACCAGAGAAGAGCCTGTTTCATTTTGACAGTGACTTTGATGCGGTCGTCGAATGATCCCTCGACCTGCTTCCACTGACGAAGCAACTCTTCCTGCAACGGTCTCATTCTGAGTCTTGCCATAGGAATGAGATTGATCGCAGATGAACACATCCCCAGAAGGGAAGCATATATCCGAACTGAAAGCGACTTTTTTGCGGATATTTGTTTTGCCAGTTTGACGAGCTTGTTTTGGCGCTCCTGTGTCAAGTATGCCTTGCACTGGCATGTGTCCAAGACTGCACCCAGAAAAGTCAATTGTTGACGAGGTTGGAGCTGAGATTTTTGAGAATTGAGGGTCAGTCCCAGATTCGAGAACAGTGAAAGTGTTCTGTTGACTGCCTCCATGGTCGAGTGACTGGTTGGACCCTTTAACAGCCAGTCGTCGAGGTATGGGAACACCTGGAGTCCCAGGGACCTCAACATTGCAGCCACTGGAGCCAGGCATTTCGTGAAGATTCTGGGGGCCGATTTGAGGCCGAACGGGAGGACTTTGAATTGGAAATGGACGCCGGCCACTTGAAACCTTAGGAATTTGCGGTGGTTCGGGTGAATAGGGATGTGAAAATATGCGTCTTGCATATCCAGAGAAGCCAGAAAGTCTCCTTCGTTGAGACAATTCAGAATGTCCTTCAACGTCACCATGCGGAAACTCTGTTTCTTTAGATATTTGTTGAGTTTGCGCAGATCCAATATTGGACGCCACTCTTCTGAATTTTTCTCCACAAGGAAGAAGCGTGAATAAAAGCCCAGCCCTTTCTGAGAAGGATGGACTAGTTCTATTGCGTTCTTGCGTAGCATCTTTAAGGCTTCTTTGAAGAGTAAGCGCAGGCGAGGGGGACCCCTGGGCGGCGTTGTGGGAGGCTTTTGTAAAAACTCCAAAGTGTGTCCCTTGCTGACCAAATCCAGGACCCACTGATCTGAAGTTATCTTCCGCCATTGATGGTAAAAGGCGGAAATCTTGGCGCCCACGGGAAGGGAAGGAGGGGTGGCCGACATCCGGCAAAGCTCATTGGCGCTTGTTAGAATCTCTCCCTTGATTGCCTGAGCGCCGTTTCCCTCCTTGCCGAGAGAAAGAACCAGAAGCAGACTGCCGGTTAGAAGATTGGTAGTAGGGCTTGTTGTAGGAAGATTGATACTGTCGATTTTGTTGGTTTGAATAATTTCCTCTGGAAGAGTAACCACGACCTCTTGCACCTCTAAAGGACCCTCTCTTGTATTGCACGGTTCCCAGAGATTTCGCTGCATCGGTATCGGTTTTAATAGCCAATAAAGCGTCATCAATGTGCTTTCCAAACAATGACTCACCATCGAAAGACATGTCAAAGATTTTGGTTTGGACCTCAGGTCTAAAAGTGGTAGCCTTGAGCCAACCTTGACGTCTAAGCACAATTGCTCCAGCCAATTGTCTAAAGTTGGTATTAGAAATGTCTAGGGCGCAATCAATAATTTCTGAGGCCGCCCTTTCGCCTTCCTGCACAATTCTGCGTACATCCATCTGTTGATCCTCCGGGATCAGCTCAAGATATTCCGTGAGCTCAGACCACATTTGTCTATCATAACGAGCCAGGATAGCTAAAGAATTAGCCGCTTTAATGGATGCTGCTGCGTTTGCTGAAAATTTCTTCCCAATGGCGTCAAGCCTTCTTCCCTCCTTGTCAGGTGGCGTTGAGATGGGAGCAGAAGGATTTTTGGACTTTTGCTGCGCAGCTTGAGAAATGACCGAATCCGGTCGAGGATGGCCGATTAAACAAGCAGGAGTATCGGATGGTGCTCTATACTTTTTGTCTATCCTCTGCAAAACGGCTGGAATGGAAGCTGGTGTTTTCATTATATTGAGGCCTTCCTTCCATATATAGTCAATAATAGGTATGGCTCTGATCACTCTCCGATACCCCTCCTTAAAGTCATGTAAAAAGCAGTCCGACTGCTCAACTGTGACAACCAATTCAAATCTATTAGCAGCTCTCTGCATAATATTGTGAAAACCCCCAATATCTTCAGGCGGAGACTCTGAAGGACGGGGAGGAGGCGGAGAAGGTGTAGGGATGACATAATCCTCCCAAGGGTCCACTGGAGTGTTATCCGGTAATTCTCCCTCCTCTCTACTTTCGTCACCATCAGAGGACGAACTGTCCACAACCTGAGGAATTGGTGAAGTACGTGGTTGTGGTGACAAAGGAGCTCTTGGCGACGGAGGTCGTGGCCCGGGAATCGGAGCAGATGACCCAGCGGGCGCACCCTCATTGGGTGGAAATCTCTGGCGATAATCTGCCAACATAGCTTGCAAATCCTGTATTAAGGAAGTTGGCAAATGTGCTGTGTCCTCAGACCGAGGAAGTCTAGAATGAGGTGACTGATATGGTGTGGAATAGACGTCATGCGTATATTGTTCCTGAACCTCCTCTTCATCATCCTCTTGAAGTTTAATATGCAATTGAGAAGGGTGACAGGCAATCCCAAAGGGGTCATCATCCTCTTCCCCTTCATCTGACTCTCCTTGCATGTATGTCTCCAAAATGTGCGATGGCAAAAGTGGAGAAATATGTGAATAATCCTGTCTTTTATAAGTTTTCATTTGAAAATGAGTGAATTGTATCTTTGCTGGCGGGGAACCGTGCAGCCGATGAGCAGAAGTCCCAGTAAACGGATTCTCCGTCGACGGCGCTGCCAATGCTAAAGATCTTGCCGTCGACGAGGTCGTCAAAGGTATTGTCGTTGACGAGTCCTTCGACGTTGAGAGCGTCGATAATGCCGTCGTCGACGAGGCCGTCCTCGGCGGGTCCCTCGTCGTCGAGACCGTCGACGGCGTCTTCGTCGACGAGTCCCTCGTCGACGGGACCGTCGATGGTGTCTTCGTCGACGAGTCCTTCGTCGACGGGACCGTCGATGGTGTCCTCGTCGACGAGTCCTTCGTCGACGGGACCGTCGATGGTGTCTTCGTCGACGAGCCCTTCGTCGTCGGGGTCGTCGATGGTACTTTCGTCGACGACGCCTTCGTCGACGTGTCCGATGTTTGTGTCTTCGTCGACGAAATCTTCGTCGACGAGGTCGTCGATGATGTCTTCGTTGACGATGAGGTCGTCGATGACGGCTTCGACGACGAGTCCTTGGGAGACAATGTCTTCGTCGACGACGGCCTTGCGGTCGTCGACGGAGCAGACGGTTTAGTCGATGGAGCCTTCGTAGAGAAGGATTTCAAAGACTGTGACTTGGTTTTTGATATCAAAGGTGGTACAGACATCAAAGGTGACGTGATAGCTGAAGTGGTAACCACAGAAGTAGAAGAGGAGGTAGAAGTCCAAGTAGTAGTAGGTACAGACACCAGAGATATAGTTTTGGCCTGGGTAGTACTCACATGTGAAGAAGCCGATGCACTCTTAGAGGGTTCTGAAGCTTTCTGAGAGGTTTTCAACATTTTCTTTCTCTCAGGAGAAGCATTGTCTGTGGATCTAGCTCTCTTGCTAGAAGTTGAGGCTTTGTCCTCCTCATCAGCGGATGAAGACTTTAGCCACAAAAGAACCCTTGCCTCCCTATCCCTGATGGTTTTCTGAGGGAAGGTACGGCAAATTCTACAGTCCTTCACCACATGTGAAGGGTGCAGGCAATAAATACAATCCGAGTGCTTGTCATCCACATGGACTCTCTTCTTGAAGCAGGTTCCACAAGGTTTGAAAAGAGCTTTCCTTTCAGACATTATAAGCTTGAAAATCCAAAAAACTGAGTAGGCACTCAGGGAGACTCCCTTACACACGAAGTGCGGTGAAAATCTGAGGAGAACTGCCTGAGCTGGGAAGGTTCTAGAGGGTGAGGACAGCTGATTGGCTGAGGCTACTATTTCAGGTCTTTTTACATAATGATGTAGATAGGCTGCTAAGTTTTGAGGCCTAGTTAGGCCTTTAGGCTTTTCCAGCCTACTACAAGAAATTTTAGGCACTGCTATTATATATTTTATTTACCGTGGGACTCCCGCTTCGACGACGGGGAATGATTCAGGCATGTGAATCTATGAAAGATACCCTAATACTGGATAAGCTGAGGTACCACAAACTTTCCTACCCCAGAAAATCTTGGGCTCTGCTCTCCTTATCAGGAGAACAGTCGATTAAGACATCACTGCATAAGTCTTTTGAATCCGGTGAAGGATCTGCCTTCAAAAACAGTGTACCTTGTTCTCGTGCTTTGTATGTTTTCTAAATCCTTGCAGGAGCGGACTTAAGGGATGCCGGCGTGACAAAGGTGTCCACAATGGTCTGTACACTAATCTGTGGTGTAGAGTTTAAAAAATAACCAGAGGTTTTGTCAGAGTCGTAGGCATTTCTATTTTCAATTTATGTACCTCTCTAGCCAATACCTCGTGGAAGGTGTTAATATTATCCACTGGTGAGACACTTGAAGGCGGGTTTCCGTCAGAGTAGGAGAGTAGTCTCTTTGACTAGTGCGTGGAAGAGGACCACGTGGGAGACCGATGCCTAGGCGGTGTACGATGTCTACCAATCAGTGTGGCTGTTCGTGGTCTTCTGTCCGAAGCTGAAACCTTGAACCAAGATGAGGCAACATTCTCACCGACAAAGCACCCTCAGCAGCCATAAAATCCAGCTGTGCCCTAATTTGAGCTTTCTGCACCAGAACCAATGGATTCAGCAGGAGCTCGACATGACTCGTCTTACTTTGAAGGACCCTCACTGGCCAAAGCCTTGGACCTTGCCTGAGGATAATGACTTCCACTGAGTAGACTAAATCCAATGGTAAAAACTTTGACTGGGAAGAATAATTGGTGTATCAAGCTCTCTGTTTCATCACAGTCTGCTTTAAACCGTCGCTTTGTGCCTTCAACCCTTAAAATTGTAGATCTCTACATACAATTACCCAATCTAATAATCTTGGTGCTTTTTTCTCATTAATGATTTCTCAATTTTTCTAAATTAGCTTAGGATTTTCTTTACTTTATAAATTGTTACTGGTTGAATTTAACGCACATAATCTGGAGATTACCGGAATCTTGGCCATTGCTACAAGGAGGGTGGGGGTATGGGTGGTTGGGTGAGGGAGAGAGTCACTCAGAACTGTGTAATGACCCAACCAGTTTGTGATTATTAAGTTGGTAGGAATCACCCCCTCTCAAATGAATAACTCAATTTCTAATGGCCAGATTGAAGTGTTTACAAAGACATTTACCATTTTGCCCACTGTGCCTATTTTTCTGCCTTCACTGTACAGACGGTGGCTGCAATGCTGGCCCTATGGGGAGCTGTTGCTACAATAATTGGATCAGTCTTTATTTGATTTAACCGGCATTCAGACGTATATTAATAGTTTTCAGGTGTGCAATTTTAGGTGGAGAGATGGAAGAGTGCTTCATACAAAAAACCATTCTCCCAGAGTTGTTCCAATATTGAATGGCTCTAAATGACTTGCAGATTTATCTTTGAAGTTAAACTGAAACATGCATTTTCAGTAGTGGATACTGGAAAATTTTGTTGAGATTTGCTCCTCAAGCTACGGAATTTTCAAACATCTTAAGGGTGGGAGTCAATAGCAACTGCATCCGCAGGGCTTTCAGGCTGTGCCACGTAGTTGTAACATAGGTTCTACTGTGGCTGGCTTTGGGTGTTCTTTGTTTTAAATGCCACCCATCATTACCAAAGGAATACCACTTCACATTGCAATTACCGGGGGCTGTAGGTTTGTGAGGGCCTAGAGATAAGTATTGAAGCAGTGTCGAAGTCCTACATACAATTCTTGAATCACACTCGGAGATCTTAAATATCAACTGCAACATCCATCTTTGAGGGTGAAGCCTCTTGTGGGCGATGGATGTTCTAAATGAGGCCATCTAGTTGACAAGCCACTGTTTTTACACTGAAAATTAGGAAGACAGTGCTTCTGATATCTAGATCAGGCTCTCAAAGGCGACCTACGGAAGACGTTTATAGCTGCAGCATTTGGCCTTTTCTCTTCAGAAAGCAAACAGTCAGCTTGTCAAATGCGCATGTACCAGATTTCAGCAGGGTGAAAAAGAAGCTCTCTGGTTAGTACTCCTATGGAAGGTCCGGCTCCAAGACTGAAAACCAGTCCTTTTTTTTTTTTAAGGTAACTGTGGAGAAAAATCTTACATAGGTCACAACCTTATCGGACATAAACAGAGTGCAGACAGTAAATGCATTTCAATTGACTCTTTAGAGAACATTGTCTTTGCTCCACCTTTATAGAGTTCTTTGTTTAAGCAGGAGTCTCTAAATTTCACAGTGAAAGAAGGACCCAGAAGATGATCAGCACCTGGCATGAGTACAGATCTCTCAGCAACAGGGAAGGAAACATTCCCAACAGTTGCAGCTTGGAAAGGAAAATGACTTGTACTGTGAGCATTGTGCATGGAGAGGTCTGAAAAAAGTACTCTTATTTTCTTTCTGGACATTCAATAGAGCTGTGCAAGATCACTTGTTTTATTTCCTCAGGACAAATCTAAGTCGAATAAACCAACAGAATTAATTTTAGCACTATTTTAATGAGTAGATTTATAGGGTCACAAAATAGGCCAGCTTTAAAAAAGAATGAAGGACCTAAGGACCCGATGTATAAAGCCATTTTGCACTCACAGACCATGG
Organism: Lissotriton helveticus; assembly: GCF_964261635.1. Lineage (NCBI taxonomy): Eukaryota > Metazoa > Chordata > Amphibia > Caudata > Salamandridae > Lissotriton > Lissotriton helveticus. The sequence continues at coordinate 229,759,324 of NC_136072.1, read as the reverse complement.
AATTCACCAATGACCTTAAAAGGGCTATTAACGTACGAAAGGGTTTTTATGAGACAGGAAATTCTTTTTGACTAGTAAAAGGACGTTTGTGATCCTTTCTGAATTGCAAATAGTAAGTTGATGTAAATGCTAACAACTTCCTATTTGCAATTTTGATAGGAGCGTCTCAATGGTTAGTAATAATAACTGCAGTTGCAAACCACTAATGCATTACCGACCCTCAAGTTGGGGTGCTAACTAATTTGTAAAGTGGGACACATCCCCTTGGGAAACCTTCTCCTCTGTGAATCTTGTCGGCGACCTGTGGTAGGGAAAGAGGAGTAGGCAGTGGTCAAGAGGACAACTGCCTGCTTACCCTGATGTCTTATCAAATGTTTTTTTTAAAGAAAGAAGCAGCTGTACCATTAAATGAACACAAGTTGTCTAAAAACTGTTTCCTATTTTGTAAAGCAAATGCAGTAACTAAGGTCCATTCTCCATTGCAGGTCTCCAATCTTGTATTGGCAACCATTCACATGGGGTTGCTAATTGCAAACGCCCTAATTAATATTCATTATGCTGGTCGTTTTGAAGGTTTCTGTGAATAGACAATTTGAGATGCAACCTATTCGTTCAGAGTTACAAACAGCACATTAGCATATTCTTGGCTTGCAAATGGGAACATTACATAGGGCCCTAACTCAATTACGGTAATTTGTTTAAGTTTGTAAAATGTATGGATTTTCCTGCAGTTGCAGAAATCCAAACAATTGATGAATATTTTCCTATTTTGTGAGAAACTGGGGAATCTAAAGTCGCAAAAAAGAAATTTGGTGATGTTACATTACACAATTATTTGATGAGAATGGAAAACTCAATAGTTAAAACACAATGGCATTTAAAATTAACATTACATTTTGGCATGCAAAATTTGGCACAGTAACATGAATGATCAAGAGAAAAACAAAGAATACTGTACAGTAGATTATTTTGGAGGAGATTTCATGGTTTAAAGTCTAAAACTGTATGGCAGATCAAAATTTCAGATGCTTCTTTTTAGATCCCAAATGCTCCTCCAAAAGCTTGAATGTTGCTCAAAAGCTTCTGATGAAAATGTAATTTCTTTACTAAATTCTAAATGGTGAACTTTCCTTCATTTATAAGCTACATTTGTTGAAAGTAAAATTGAAGTGTGGCAACAAAAAAATAACGAACTATATGAAAAAAAGGCACCATCTTGTATCAAACAGATATTAAGTAACAAGACCGCAAGCCCACATAACATTGAGACATTATCATACTGCAGAATTCCAAATGTCACATTGTTAGAAGTGTTAAACAAGTCACACTTTTAAGTAACTAGAAGGCATGTGACAATGTAAAGTCACGTGCTTCAATGAACAAAGTTAGTTTCACTGATTAATGTCCGGTTCAGTATTTAATAATTCAATGCAAAGAACGGTTGGGTAACGTTTCATACCTGTGTTTGGTTGATAGTCGGCATTAATGAATGCAAAGGAATAATTATGAATTTATCTGGAAAGAAAAAAAAAGGTGACTTTTTTTTTTAACCTTTTTACCATTATTTAAAAAGCATAAATCTTACCACAATAGAAACAGCTTTTGTGTAAAAAATAAAATAAAATTCTGGCTTAAAAAAACTTTGCAGTTAATTTAAAGCTAGTAGTGCTGAAATTACATATGGTCATCTTTATTATTTTCTCATCAGTGTACCAAACTAATGAGGCGAGCCCCACATTAGACATCAAACACGTGCTCACCTTGCCCACCTAGTTGGTATATAATCATTCTCAGAATAATTAAGCTCCAACTTGGCTAAATCAAGGGACTTCCACCTGGAGGGTAGGCAGCGTCTACAGACCAAATAGGTTGAGTAGGACAAGTAATAATGAAGTTTTAAGAAAGCTAAAAGTGTCAAGTACCACATAGTGCGCTCATTACTGGAGATCCCTGCAGCACAAACAATCCAATCAATGTGGAACCTGCCACCAACACTGGGGCATTTCAAATGTGGACAATGCAAGGCATGCCGAACCACGATCCAAATTAAAGAGTTTACATATAAACATCATGTAATCACTTTATAGTCCTTCACGAATTGTAATTTGTTAAATGTAATTTACTGCAGTCTATGTCCTTGTGACCTTGCCTATGTAGGTCAAACACAACAGAAAGTGAAGGCCTGGATCCTGCAGCACTGCAGTCGAATCAGATGTGGGGTCCAGGGGGCACCCTTGGTGGAACACTTTCGCACTGCTGAACACAGCCCAGACCAACTGAGTTGGCTGATTCTTGAGAAAGCCTCCCTTAGCCCTCGGGGAGGTGATATTGGGGCAATACTGGATGTAAGGGAATGCAAATGGATGTCCCTTCCGGACACCATACATAATGGTTTGAATGAATCGGAGGTCAGCCATGCACAACTAGCATGCATTACACGAGAGTAGCTATACTGGCCACTGTTTACCTGAGATCAAAAACAAGATGGCCTAACGTAACCATGTCCTGTACAACATGAGATAATGTCCTCCCAGCGTGTCTTTGGAGGCAAATAGATACATGTTTTTTTTTTTAATATTCTAAATATTTTGATCACTGTAACTATGTCATGCATTAAAATGTGTAATTATCAAGTGTCAGAACACCGACCTGGCATTTAATGAGACTGTGCTATTTGTTGTATATATGTTTCTGCTCATATAGAGGAAGAGGTTTCTAATATGAATTGTAATAAGTCTTTGGTAAAACCCATATATGGCTACCATTTATCAATAGGTATACTCCCTTTCCTTTAAGGAGGCTTAGCATGCATGTTAAAAACAGTCAATCAATGTTATATGGTGTGCCTCTGAATCATAGAAAATGCTTTTTTTTCCTTACATACAGGCATAACGTGCATCTCAATATTCAACAATTGTAATACGATGTTCTATCATATGTTAACTGAATCAGATGCAGGCTCCAAAGTAACCCCATCACGCTAAGTTCACAGCCAGCCTTTGTTATACGTGGTCCCCAAGCCAAATTGTAAAAGATCATGAGCCCGGAACCTGGCTCTATATTATCTCTATACTATCCCTTGAATAGCAGCCGATTTCACCATCTGTGCTGCCCTGTTAATGTAAACTTTATTATGCATACGAGCCCGGTGTAGGCATTCATTTCCAAACATCAGTCCGTCAAGGGTCAGCTCGGTTATTACTGACACCGAGTCTGTCTTCCCCGGCTTTATGCGCTCTAAATCAGTACCTGTGTTTTGACACGTACGAGCATGTCACTAATTGATTCACACGCCGCTATATAGAGACGGAGTCAGTTCATGTGTCCCACTTCCAAGGAGGGAGACGGATTTGCGGACAGGCGGTAAGCCTTAGCACACGAGCAGCACATCCTCCAGCATGCCAGACATTGTGTGCCCCTTTAGGTGGCTCTTCTCGCTTAAGTTCTTAACCCCTGATAAGCGCGTATTTTTGTTAAATGTTTAAACCCAGCCTTTAACCAAGAGTCAGCGCGTGGCGCGCTGATCATCAACTTGTGCCCTTTTTATACAGCTGTTATAAGCCCCTTTGCTTCCATGTAACGCCACACGACGTGTCGATTCATTACTTCAAGCGGCACAACCTCTAGCAGGCCTGTTCATCTGTGTAACCTTTATGTGGTTCTTCCTGCATGCATTCTTAACCCTTATTCCGCCGACTGTGCAACCCAGCCTTTAACCAACAGTCAGTGGTGGCACGCAGATGCGCAACTCGTGCGCTTTTTAAACAGTCGTTTTAAGTCCTTCTGCTTCCATATAACGCCAACACGGCGTGTATATGCATTGTCTCAACCCAGTAAAACCCATTGGATATTGCCTAGCACCCCTGAGTTCGAGGAGGCGCCAGCACACACGCTGCGGCCTAGGCCACGCGCACCTCAACTTTAATAAATCCCAATACAACGCTAGCGTGTTCGTTATTTCAGGCGCATGAATATTCAATGCTGTTTGAACTCAGACCTGTACCGAGAGTAAGCATTTTTTAGCATTTCATTTTATTTATTTATTTTGATACCCCCTAAGCGCCAGCAGGTACGCTGAGACCCAGGCCACACTCGGTTTAACCTTAATAACCAGAGTTTGGAGTCGGTTTATGTTACTGGAATTTCACTACTCTTACTCTCCCCCTCCAGAGACTTCTACACGGAGCTGTTTTGCCCGGATTTTTAGTAATATATTGGATTAACTCTTCGACCCAGCTGATTCATTAAGCTTGACCACACTCCAATCATCCAGTGGATTGACACCCTCTATTGTAAGTTGACCAACAGGCCCAATCTTCCTATAGTTGATATAGTGGACCAATGAGCCACTACTGAACCTGCCTATTATTGTTGCAGGTTGTTTGCTCTCGCTCGTCCAACAGGATCCTACGCGTCCACCCTCCCCTCCAGGCCCACCGAGGACCGTTTCATGGTAAATCACTGGGCCTAGGCCCTGGATGTGCTGCCTATACCCACATTGAAATTCACAACATTGAATAGTTCGCTATGTTCGTTTCCCAGGTATCTACCCCTCCCTCTCCCCATTTCTGTCCTGAGGAAGACCCAACCTTCACTTTGGTGAAAATAAGAGAGGTACTGGTGAGGCCAAAAGGGAGCACAACAAACTGAAAGTGCTTGTGACTCAACTTGAACTGTCGGTAACATCTGTGGGGCTGAAAAGCAGGGATGTGAGAATAAGCGTCCAGCAGGTCTAACCTTATCATGCAGTTGTAGGAATCGAGGGCAGAAAGAACCTGGGCCAAAGAAAACATTTTGAACTTTTCTCTGTGCATGAAGGCATTGGGGGTGGGGGAGGACGTTGAAGGTCTCGGATAGGAGGGAGGCTTCTGTCCTTCTTCAGCACAAGAAATAACAAGAGTAACAGCCAGTTTCCCACTCCTTTGGCCAGAAAGAGTCTGCACCTCATGGGATATGATCAACAGAGTTTTTGCTATCAGGCATTCCATTGAAAGTGGCAGGTGTGGTAGGTTCCAAAAAGCTGGCAGGGTGTAGCCTCATTGGACAAACTGCAGGACCCATTTGTCGGATTGTATGTTTTGCCATCCCCTGCAAAAAGTGGTTGATGCTACCACCGTCTGGATGGCTGTGTACCGCTACGGGTGCACTAAAGAGGTTTTGAGGTACTTACTGGAGGCATGTGGCGGTAGACTGGGCAGAGCGTTGCTTCTGATGGCCAAGTTGCTCCCTTCCTGATCCACGGCCTTGATCTTGGAAGGGCTGGGAAACCTTCTATGCTGATGATAGGGACTGGCGCTGTCTATTTGCTGGAGGTACTGTCGGGCTGGAGCAGAAAGACCCAGAGAGCATGCCATTGCCGAACAGGCAGGGGAATCCGCTCCCTGGCATTCCACAATGCTTCGCTAACAAGTTACATAGCTGTAGGCACCTTATGGTAGTGCAGGAAATTTCCCATCTGTAGAGAACAAGGCTGGAGGGAATTGTGCATTAAAAGAAATTGATGCAGCGTGATACTGTGTACCCCCCTTGCATGATTCAAAGCTGTACATAATAGCAGCTTCAAGATTGATGCTGCACATCCTATGCTGGATGTCAGATCAAGCAGCATGAAAATTGTGAAATAGCGGATGTTCTTAGACCTTACAAACTGAAGTTATTTCTCCCAACACTGTTTTCAAAGCCTAACTGGACAACTCTGTTGAGTATCAAATGCCTATATCATCACGAAAATCACCACAAGAGTCAAATCCCAAGTACCAGATGGGGGAGGGGGAGTTTCTGCGCTACTTACAGTTGAGACATGCATTACACTATAATTTGAAAGCCACGGATAAGCTGCCAGAATATGCCCCGCTGAGGATAGGCTGCTGCTTGATCGAATGCTTAATAAGGCTATCTCACTCATGTACAAAAAACTGATAAATAACACGCCTGACCCTTTGGGACCCCTGCGGGAGGCCTGGGAGACAGATCATGGACTCCTGGAGGACGACGATTGGGCGGAGGCTTTACAAAGCTCCAGGGAAATAGTGATAAGGGCGAGATTCCGCTTAATACAGCTCCGAAATTCCGCATAGGTCATATGTCCCTGGGACAGTACATAACCGTATAGGCTTTTGTACGTCTGAGAAATGTGTACAGGGATGTGTGGAGACCGGAACATTCTTCCACATCCTTTGGGCATGCAGAAGATCCAAAGCTACTGGGTGGAACTAACCCAGGTCAAGTCTGAGGTAGTAGGCGCCACGGTGCCGGTGGATGTCAGGTGGCATGTCCTGGGTGTAATAGGAGACGTAGTATGGCCCAAATGGACCACAGTCTGGCACGCACTGGCGGGGGTAGTGGCAAAAAGAAATATTACTAGACTGTGGGGAGTGGCCGAGATCCCAACGGTTGAGGGCTGGGAAAACGATCTGGACTGGGATCAAAGGGCAGAACAAACTGTGTACCAAAGTAGAGGATGCCCACGAAAATGGGAAACGATCTGGGGAGCTTGGATGGCCTACAGGGGAGATTTTTCAAGTGCTTGAGTGATGCCTTTCAGTAGGATGCTAGTGGTCTCAGATTATCCATGGTCACTTTGGTAATAGTTAAGATTTGGTGAACTGTGCATTGTAAATGATGTAATTTGTATGTGCTGCTCCAGTGCTGTGTATATTGTACAATTATTATGGAAGCATGTTGCTTATGGTTAATAAAAAGAACTTAAAAAAAATAAAAGAGTCAAATCCCACGAAGGTACCATGAACAGAGTAGAAAGAAACCGGTAAAGTAAACATTTCACAAAATGTGCCACTAATGGCGATCTTAACAATGATGACTGTTCAGGGAGGTACATGAAAGCTGGCACGTCAGTCAGGAAAACCTGTACTGAAGACAATGATAACCCTTAGTGCACATGACAATGAAAAGAGCACAACGTAAGAAAAGTGTGATTTAATGGGTCCAAGCCTCCAAACTAGCACTTCTGCAAAAATATAAACACCGACCCATATAAATACATTTTGTCGTACGCTTTGTGGCAGCAAACAAGCTGTTTGTAACTTCATTTCAGAGGTCAAAGAACTCCCCTGGGACTGCGCAATTTCTGTGTGCAACCGTAGCATCCTGCTGCAAGAGCAGGTCCAATTTGTGCGCCGGATGTAGAGTGGCAACTGATCTGCATAAAATCGTCTCCTTGCGAAAGCCACAGCAAGCAGTCTCAGCTGTGCCTGATCCTCCCATACCCTTTTGAAGGACTTCTGGAAGAAGCAGAACCTCTGGAAATGGGTGCAGGAGGTCCACAAACCAGTTGAACCTGGAGCCATCCCGCAGAAAACCATTGAGTACAAAACACAGGACACTTCCTGTACTGGACCGTGGCAATGAGCTCAACAGGACACCACAATTCTGGCCAGAGAGAGTCAAAAGAGTACCTACCCTCATGTTGAGGTAATCTGGTAGATGGGCTGCTACTGGGAAAATTCCCCAATCACTGTAAACACTACAAGAGGTGAAGAGCCTCCCAGTGTAGAGTCCATCACTCCATACCACTTTGTAATGTACAGTGGCTTTGTTGTCCGACAGTGTCTGAATGGCGCTCCCCAAGATGAAAGAGAGAAACGTCTTCATGGCAAAGTGAACCGCATACAGCTCCAGCACACTTAAGAGTAAATGCAATTCTGATGCAGATCAAAGGCCAGAGTGTTGATTTGTCACCTGACAAGACGGGTGCCCCCCGATCACTGGAGAGGGGCCTGTGACTATCGTAGAAGGTGCTTACAGAGAGCTATACTCAAGACTTACCTCGAGACAGCAGAGGTTGATCCACTAGTTCAGGTCTGTGTGGACCAACTGGAAGATCTGAATGTTTTTCTCCTGAGACTATTATGGATGTTTGTAAGCTAACGTCTTCCTGTTGGTTTTGATCAGCACCACATCTATTAAGATCAACCTTTGAATAAGGCAGAAATGTGATATTTGGATATCAAATGTTAAACCCAAATCGTGAAGAGAAGGTGACAGTCAGATGGTCTTTGACCTGCGCCAGAGATTCCGCCTTAATCAGCAAGCACGACATGGACACCCAGCAGTCCGCATGAAGCTGCCACAAGTGCCAACACTTTAGTCAAAACAAGAGGTGCGGTCACAAGCCCACACAGAAACATTATTAACGGATATTGCTGGGAACCGATGGTGTAAGGTAAGTAACGGCTCTGAGCGGGGATATTGGATGGTGTAAGTAGGAGTCCTAAAGATGATGCAACACTAGCCAATCTCCCACATAAAAGTCCAGCACGACTGAATATTCTGGGACAGCATCCTAAGCTTGTCCTACTGAATGAGCGAGTTCAGAAGATTGAGATCCAGGATGGGCCTCAGATCACTGCCATTCGAGGGGGGGGGGGGGGGGGGCAAGAATTGAAGGGACAAGAATACTCTGCCTCGTTCTTACAAGGGCACCAAGTCTGGCACCATTGTCCAGCAGGGCAAGAGCATCTACCTCCAGGATAGAAGTATATGGTGGAGAGCATGTCCTAGAAGGAGGAGAATGCTGTCCGGATGAAGGACAGAAAGAGTGGTATGTAGTCTTTGCAGATCAGCTGACCACTGGTCTGTCATAATTATCTTCGAGTTGGATGAAAAGGGGCAACCTGCGAGCCTCATCAGACGTTGGTGCTGTAAAAATGGGGTGCCAATGGGGATTTGAAGTAGCAGAGCTAGCAGAGGACAAAAGAGACTGGATCTGCTGGTGATGGTGACCGCTAGATACACAGGAGCAACGCACTTGTTGAGGTGTCTAGACAGCAGGTGAGCTGAAGCTCAGCTGTTCTTGAAGTGCTGCAGGGAGGGGTAGGCCTTCTCTCTGAAAGCTACTCGCTACTGAAGGGCAGGTCCATCAGAGTGGCTTTGACATCTCCCAAAAAAACAATTCAATGAGTCCAGGCTTGATGGTGCATTGTGACTGCAGTGCCAATGGAAGAGGCAAAAGTATTCACAGATTTGAAAGCACATTTCATAATCTGGGTGAGACACTGTTCCAGTAGCCACAGGACAGACAGTTGCTACTGGACCCAAACCATGGTGGTAACAGTTGTTGGTCACTGGTGTGCTGGGGCCCATCCTACTATGGCTCTGCAAACTGGGCCAAGTGCATCCTATTCCACACTTGAATCTCAGGGTAGTGACAGGTAAGCTGTCACAGGCTTCCCAGGGAGGTAGTATGGAGGGAACAAGTTAAACGCTCAACAATCAACCAACTAAACACATTAGAACTTCAACGGCCAGCTCAGTGCTTGTCATTTTAAACAAGAAAGTACTTTTTAACACCGCAGCCGTATTCACTACAAGACAATTAAGTTCAGTATATAGAGGACAGATTTTAGTCATGGCTCTCTTGTGGTGCTTCACTCCGTACCTCCTTCTGAGCTATCTCAGACCCTGGTGACCCTAGCTGAAATTGTCTCCTAACATTTTAAGGTAGATAGATGGATAAGATTCATGTGCAGATTTCAGTGTCTCACACTCACATATTCCTCAAGTTCTTACCCTGGGTTCTACAGCAGGTTAGAATTCAGTCTCACATTCCTTCACACTCGACTAACATGAACCAGGATTGTTGATCGCATGGTAGATGGAAAACCACAGTGATCAGGTGCTGTCCCTCAGAACCACAAAGGAGGTGAGGCATGGCCCACGATCGTTCACAAACACTTGAATTAGCCCTGTGCCATTCGTAGTCTTGGCACCACCATACAAGAGCTCGATCAGCAGCTGAAGCTTCATTGTAGCCAGTGAAGTAATCAGGGCAGATGCAGCCCATAAAAGGATGAAGTGCACACCACAGCAGTTACAGCCCCAACAAGGCAGATGAAAAACCCGAGTCAGTTTCATACCACAAGGCCGATGCGAACACCAATTTAATTGTAGCTCCGACTGGCACGATGCAAGCACCAAGATAGTTGAACCCCTATTGGGATGATGAGTGGAAGTAGCTAGATTTTTTTCAGTTCTCACCATCAACAGCAGAGAGAGTAAGAGCCTATTCAGCACAAGGTGCTCCTGGGTTTCGCTTTCAGGCAGTCTGCTTTCACTGGGTGTTTGAATTTCAAATGCCATCTTCATCAGCTGAGATTAAGTATCTGGTGTGATTTTGCTGATTTACCAAGCATCCGGGTTTCAGTAAGAGACTTCAAAAAAATTCCAAAATGGCTTTCCAGAACATTTGCACATCTTTCTGCTTGCATGCACACCACATTTAAGATGGCAGAAATCAAACTCTCAGACATTTGATGGATGAGGGCATGGAAAAACCGTAATGGCTAAAACTACCGCTTCAAATTGAAATGTGCATGAATAAACTAAAATTTTGCCATATGTGTGTAGAATGCGTCTCAAGCACAGAATGATGCTGCAAGACTCAGACATATACATTTCTCCTTTTTTATGATACATTGTTTCGAACCTTGCTGTATTCTTATCAATATTCCCTATCATTTCAGATTATACTTTAAGGGTTTGCTACGGGACAGACTAGTGGTCATCAATATAGTCTAACAAAAAGCTACGCTTGCATTACCTGATTTAAACATGACTTGAGCCATCAACAGATCATTTAAAGTGCTAATGTCAGCCCATCCTGGGAGAAACACCAATATGGCACCGTCCTGAAAATAATAACATATTGCATAAGGACTTCGAACACATATTTAAAAAGGTCGACAGTTTTAAAGCTCGATTGTCCAACATTCTTAAAATTAGATTTTAAGTGTTTTTGAAAGTTCTCACATCCACAAAATGTAGTTACACTGAAGTATCAAATACTACCCTATAGCTAATCACATCCATCCATGCTTCAAATGCATCGCATTGTTGTTAAAATGAAGACTAACCAGCCATCAGAAAATATGCCACTTTGATTTTATGCATTTAAAAGGATGAACACAACTAATTTTTAACAAGAAATGACTAAATCACTGCTTATACCAAAACAGATTAGTCATTTAAACATGACTTGACAATTAATTTGGAAGCAGTTGCTCACCTCGCCTTTTAAGACAATATGTCTGATAAGTGCAACAATGAGGTCATGGTCAATCTTATCATCATCCACTGATTCCAAAGCTTCAATGGTACTGTCTGAATATCTACAATCAGAAGTGAATAAGTCATGAAATGTACTAATGCAAGTTCTATCAGTCTACATAATCGTATAATTCTTTAGATAACAATTGTGTTAGGAAATAGGAAATGCAGGCAGGATTAGAACCAACCTACAAATCTGCTTGGCAAACTTCACAGGGTTATGCAACTCACAGGACTATGCTACTCACAGAACCATCGGTTATGCAACTTCACAGGGTTACGCTACTCACAGAACCATCGGTTTTTATACCCTCCAGAGTTACACCCGCTTTTCTGAATACCTGCAGTGGTGACTAAATGCACTTCCCAAGCATAAAAACTAAAGTTTGAGGGCAAAGCAAAAGAAGAAAGGAGAACACTGGAAAGCTGCGGGATCAATAGGCTGCATGATTCTATGTTACATGGTAGCACTCTTTCACACAAGGCTTTGAATCAGGGAGAGCGAATATTTAACTAATGTATTAATACACTAATGTCTACTACACAGATAGTCTATCAGATGAGGAAGGTAATCTCAAAGTCATATGTTCAGAATAGGTCTAGCTATACTTGCAATAAAATAAAGGATCAGATTAAATTTTGCAATTGGTAAAGAGAGAATGATTACCTTGAGCAATACGATCAAAGCATTTCGGCTCCAATCATTAATTAACTATCCTTACAGCAATCATTTTTTTTAGATACCACTGCCTTTTGTTTTTATGCTCCTCTGAAGAACTCTTCTAAATGCTCCCACTACTGTTGGGCATATCTACATGGAAATCATATCAGCCATCTGCCATTTTCTATCCTTCGAAAAAAACTGAAAGAAAATGAAGACCCTAATGCCCAAACCCCGAGCAGTGGAGAAGCACAGCTGGACAAAAACCATTTAAAATATTGCTGAAATTAAAGGTGGTAAACCACTTTACAGACTGCACAGAAAACCTAACCTACCTTGACTGCAAGCTTCTGAGGTAGTCCGGCCACTGCGTTTTGTATAGCGCTTCTTTTTGTTCTTTCTCAGGTCTTGTAACCCGACCTTGCATGAATCCCTTTTTCCAGGCAGCTCTGCGATCTCGGTTTTCAGGTGAATACCTTGAAAAATAATTGAATTAAACTGTTATTTGAAGAATTCAAAATAATTCCTCGATATGAAATACGCCATAGTTGCAAAATTAAGGAATGGTAGAGCTTCAGCTGAGCGCGAATTGACGTACAGATCTGCCAAAAATAGAGTGAGAAGTCAATGTTAAAAGGGTGTCTTCAATGTCGACAGGTGGAATCGTACATATGCCTAATGCACCAACTTACCAGTCAAACCATCACTAACTAACTTCTCAGTGGCCCCTTTTCCAACAGCTTTGTTATAAAGGAAAAATAGAGGCTAAGTTAGCTCTTGCACGCACAGGTATGGAAATCAGAGGGTTAAAGGTGGTACACAATAACTTGGTCATCCTTCAAGGTTTCATCAATTAAGGTGCATCTCAAATAGGTGGAGAAGTGTGGCTCAGGGGTTAGAGGCAGCAGACCCGGAAGCTGAGATCGGTCCTGGACCAGGGTTCATTTCCCCGCCTCGGCGTGTCTTGGGCTAAAAATTCCACGGACTCGATAATTCTCGCCCCGGTGCCTACTCGACTCACGGGTTCACACTCTGCGACTCTGGGCAATAGCTTGCTTAATCTCCACTGCGGCCCCTCGCGGCGGGATGCCTGGCTTTCACCTTGTGGATACCCTGCCGGGGTTATCTCACAGGGGAATACCAGGACGGGTTCCCTAAGCAAGCGCCGTGAGACCCCTTTGCGGGGGTGATAGGTGCGCTATATAAGTAACCACGTTTACGTTTTTATTTTGCCTTTTAATAGTACTTCTTGAAGTAAGCAACTGGGCAGCTTATTTCTGCTTGGCAGAAACTGCTATTTTACAACATTTGGAGGCTGGTGCAAAATGCCTATCGCCTAAAGATACTGCAGATGTACTTAATTTGACTATTTGTAAATTAAAAAAAATGCTGTAGTTTTAATAGAATGGATTCTCAAGTCAAAGGGGCCTTTGCACCACTATAAAGAAAAGGAAAAGTAAACTCTGGCATCCAAATTGTAGCAAACTGCTTCTAACAAAATTACTTGAAGGAGTCTATCAGAAAACAGCCCCATTACATCATAGTAGAACATTTACAAGAATACAGTAATACAAACATACTTAAACATTAAAGCATTTATAAAAAAATAAAAAAAGATACAAAAGTAAGAATTGACCGATCAATACAGTAAAGGATTTGCATCATGCCCAGAGGCACATCCGGACTAGCGCATGGGCATGATTCTCACCCTAAAGTGACTCAAGAAATTCCTCAAAACATTTTGTGTCCTAAAGAACGTAGTCGTCGGCGAAGACAACACTTTACATACAAAATATGCAAATGAACAAAGACAACTGACAACTCCACTGTTCTGTGTTACAAAAATGAACTGCATTTCTTATCTATGTTGAAAGTTAACATTTTTGGCTGCCCAATTCAAGAAATGCCTCTTGTACATTACAGAATCAAGGGATATTTTTTGCACTATCTCGTTCCATATGTAATTATCCCCCCAACTTGGGCATTTGCAGTGTCATCCAAGTCGGTATTGTGTTACAGCACAATTGGCTGGGAAAACTGTTAATGCCTTTAGTTGCATTCTGAGCGTGTGCGATTGAAATATGTAGGTGGTCCAGCCGTGTGCAATACCTATGCCAAGGAGTAGGAGTTCAAGGTTTTTTTTTTCAGTTTGTTATTACTGAGGTAAAATTTACAGTCAGCTGGATGTTTCTGTTCCCCCACTCGACATGACCATCATTCTGGACTTGTATTAGTTTATAATCAGTAGGTTTTCTGCACAGTATATCTCAACTGCTTTTAGTAGTGAGTTTACGGTCTTGAGTGTTTTGACCAGTAGCACAGAGATGATCATATGCATATGGCATCCCTACCCATTCTTGATCCACCTTGTGTTGCGTTGCAAATGGCCTAGTAAATATCATGGATGTATAGAATATTCAAAAGGCGCCCATGCTTTACAGCATTTTTGCATTTCACATCTTTGGATAGTTCACCATTCTGTATGAATTTGACCTGCGCTGGATTGTTTTTTCACAGCTTCATTATTATTGACCTCAACACTGGATCCATTCCCTGTTTTTCCTATCTTTGCACTGAATGTTAAGGTTGATGGTTTCAAACATCAGCTATAGTCAAATAAGAACTATAGAGGCACACTTTTTGTGCTGTTTTCTACCAGTGTAGACAGCAGATGGGCCTTTACTGAATCCACACAGTACAGGGACGATATGTGTTCTTAATCCATGCACTTATCACCAGCAGACTGGACTACGGAAAAGCTCTCTATGCCAGAATCAACAAAAAACTCCATAAAGTCCAGACCATCCAGAACACTGCAGCCACTCTAACCTAGACATCCCATGACATGACCATATCACCCAACACCTTTGGACCTCCACTGGCTCCCTGTCGATATCGAAAGAAGAATAACTTTCAAACTGCTTACACACGCCTACAAAGCCCTCCATAACACTGGACCCCAACACCTCAATGAACAAATCTCCTTCCACGCTCCCAAGACAAACTTTCGCACTGCCGACCTCGCCCCAACCACGATACCCCACATCAACAGGGCCAGAGCAGGTGGCAGATCCTTCTCCTATCTCTTGGCCAAGACCTGCAACGAACTCCCCCACCGCATCCAACAAAGCCAGAAACTGCACCAATTCAGAAAGGACCTCACAGGTGAGTAATGCACTTTAAAACCCCTGGTTGACTGATGCACGACTGTACATTGAAAAAGATGTGTTTGGCATGTATGTTATGATCAATACCAAGAAGAATGTTTGAGAGAAAAACTTGCATTGTATGTCTCCCCTTTAGTGCCACATACGTGGTAATACTTCAGGTATGGTAAATGTTTCCAGTTTGGAAACTCCCATTCTCCTAACTCATGAAAATATACAGGTGGATTGATCTTGGGGCCCTGGAGTCACGTTATTGGCCAATATATTAATCACTATTCTGAAGTTAAAAAAAGGTCAACTAGTCCTCTGCACGTTGCTCTAACCATGAAATAATAAAATTACCACCTTTCCTGTGATTCTTCTGCCAGCAAGGAGCTGTTTTTGTGGGTGAAAGATGTCTTTATCATATTTGACCCATCGACCTGCTGGTATGTTTGCATCTATTTTATATTGATAGTTTGCTTTGTCTTTTGCGATCATGAGCCAAAATCTTATAATGTCTTTGTTCCTGGCTGTTTCTATGAACTATCGTCACTTTGTGTCTTTTCATTTTGAAGCAATTCTTATAATTAGCCTTTCATTCCACTAGTTCTCGTCTTGTGGAGCAAGTCTGACCTGCCCTTGAGTTCTGGTTTAAAGAGGTTGCATTCTATATTGCGCTACCAGTGCATATGCTCTTTCACAGCCCTTGCCCAGGATTTTTGGATGCCATGGTCTTGACCCTTTAAGGCCTACAACTATAACTGTAGCTATGTCAGGTCTGGATCCGTTGTCCTCTCTTGTATGCAATCTCAGATTTATTGTAGCCATCTCAGTTACCACCTTCCTCTCATACCCAGGGGTCTAAACTCAAACCTCCAGCCCAGTTCTACACTTCCTTGTAATGCAGCAGACCTCTTCTTATATGAGACAGTAATCACATCATTATCGCTTTCTAAGCAAATAGCCACTATCAATTTGTCCAGGTTTCAAAATATAATCAATCAGACTCTGCCTTGTGCCCATGATATTTTCGAAGGGAGCTTCGTCAATAGAAAATGGGCTGCATTTCAAACCAGATTTGCCTAATGCCTCATCTTTAATAATTCTTGACGGAAACGGAGTCAGAAAACAGAGAAAGACCAAGCCCTCCTTTTCTGTTATTATGGTTCATCCTCTACTGCTCCGGCAGGCCCCATTCTTACCGATTAAGTCTTTGCAGATAATAACTTTTGGTGAGCAGGTCTTAGGTTTAGTACAGCCTGAGATTCTTCTAGATGTATTTTGAATGTGGAAGATGTCTACGGTAGGAAGTAAGGTTCTAAAATACTAAATCTTTTGACTTAATGAGGTCCTGAACACCACAAAAAAGAGGTTATTTAAGGTAGTCTTCCCAAACTCAATTTTAGGTGGAGTGCAGTATACATTTAAGGGCTTTTAGGTCACCCTCGTCATCCCTTAGTCTGTTACTGTGGCATTTACATTTTTTTCCACTAAAAGAGCATACGTCACGTTTTTTAAAGTCCACCAGAAGAATTTTCTGGTTTGTTGCAGGTCACTTGTAGGAGTTGCGGTCAGAAATATTCGATTTTGTTTTGGCCAATAGCTTTCGTTTTGAGAGGTTTTTAGGTCAGCAGCTCCAATGTATGCCTTTGTTCCCACTATATTGCAGGAGAGTACAGCTATGTCACTGAGTCAAATCTATTTAAGTCTAGTCAGGCGTGATTTGTTTTCCAATATCTTTTATCTTGCCATGATTTGAAATGGTTTGGTCCTCCATGCTCTTTTATAAGGACAGAAGTTCAGCAGCCCTTTGATCTTGGGTTTTTGGATTATTCACTAAATTGATTTGCTCTATTCTGAATTGGTTATTTACTAGCATTGGCTGGCCAGTTTTTTGCATGTCTGGCCTGCCATGCATTATTATCTTGTGTTTTTAGGAACATATTTGCAGTGGGCTTTTTGGCTTTCCACACTGCTCAGTTTTTCTCTCTTTTGTGTAACATAGGACTGGCCATCTAGTGTTCTTGCCAATGAATTGCCTCAGTCACTACGATATTCTATTATGTTAATCTTCTTGTCACTACTTGTATATACTTATGTATGTGATGAGGACAGTTTGCCACATCCCATAATTAGGTACTTATTGGTGTTAGTAGCCTTTTTTGTGATTTTTTTTTTGTTTCAACTACTTGTTCAATGATGTTGCTTTCTTTTAACTACTCCTTCACCTGGGTTTTTAGTAAACCAGTTCAAAGACTTTTTCTTAAGTGCTTCAGATTTCTTCTGGAAATATATTCTAAATATTTACCAACATCATATTTCTTGTAACTTACAATATGTTCCAGCCAGTTGCTGAGAAAGGGATGTACATATTGCTTTATTGCCCAATTGAGACATCCAAAGGGGAGCTTTGCTTTTTTGTCAGTCTACTGCTGGAGAAAATGTCCTCATTTTGTAAAATAAAAAATTGAAAAGCATTAAACTGAAAAGTTCAAAAACCTATACAAAAGAATACACATATAATGCATGCAATTTTTGTAGTAGGTAGTCCGATTTAGGGATTGCAAGCATACAAGTAAAATAAAATATAACTGATTCACGTTAGCCTAACTACTGATGCCATACTAACAGAAATTTATACATTAGCATTGAAAGGCCTGTTTTTCATGTTGAACTGTTGTTTTGCACAAGATGTTTTTCTCTCCCGCTGCAGAAGCTATAACTTTCCAGAAGCCTTCTCTTAGTGAATAGGCATTTGTTATGTATTAGACAACTGATAGTGAGGTTCTCACTCGTCGGCGGGGAAATGGCAGGAAATATGAGTCAAGGGAAGAACTGTCTGAACCGCAAAATGTGGACGAAGTAGCTTTTCAAGGACTTCAATCTGTTGTCTATTGTGAAGACATGAGAAACTAGAGAGTTTACCAGCTCCCAGATTTTCTGAAATCCGATTGGACACAGAGAATAGGAATGTATCAGATGTTGCAACTTGGGATAGGGTAGCTTTATACTCTCAGCACTCTGGCTTCTAGCACACAAGAGCATTTCAGAATAATGTATTGGGATCCGTAGGGTTACTTCTCTTGAGGAGAGATTTCCCTTATAGTTCTTTTCCTTTTCAAAAGTAGTCTGTTGATTTATTGCTGAGAATACCTTCCAGCTTGAAATTTCTTTTGCGTAAATGTGAAAGCTTCAAGCTTATGCTCCTTATTCTCTCATCAGAACCCTTTTTTAGGTTTCTGAACCAACACCTTTACTCCAGCTTAAATTGCCATTCTAATCTTTCATTTAGATTAGGGAAATTCCTTGATGAAACACACTCATTGTAGTATGTCTATATTATTTGTAATATTTACAAATTTGGCATTTTATCATGTTTTGAAATATCGATTAATTAATTATTTGAACTTATAATAATGATGATTAAAGACTAAAAACTTTTGGGGGCAATTGGCGACTCTACCTGCTGGTTCTTTCCTGGCTCCCCTGCCCAGACGCTGGTTGTCCTGCCAGCTTTCTCGTCCTCCCACCGCCGCGCACAGAACTACCGCGGACGCAGAGAGGAGGACTACGCTCCCCAGGGTGCTTTGCGGCAGAAGCCACCCACGTCATTTCCCGCGCCCGGAGGCGCTTTAAATTGCGCTTACTCCCCGCGTCACGGGAGCACCGCGGGGGAAGCCCGGGACAAGGACGGGGCCGTCTGTGGCTGTCAGGGGCCAAAAGAGCCGGGCTGGGCCCCCCTCCTCTTACATCTGCGGCTGAACATTACCAGAGACATCTATAAGTGAGGTGGGAGACATTCTTGATCTGGTCATTTTTCTCGATTGTTGGCTTTAATTCTGTCCGGGAACTGTCTAACTTTATTAAGGATTATTAGATTATTATGGCTAAATCCGACCTTAAAGTGTGCTCTGGGGCTGGGGGGGGGGGGGGGGGGGGGGGGGGGGGGACGACGACTTTGGATGCATTTCTTAAACGGGCAGAATCTGTTGTGGCTAAGGAAATCGAACTTGTAGAAAGGAGGTTATTCCTGGATCCATCTTGCGAAGCCGTTCTTCCGTTACCAACTACAGAGACGTCTGTTAGCACCGTCGCTCTTCCCGATCCTAGGGGTCCCTTTCAGGTTCCGAATGAGTCTGTTTTAGATGTTAGCTTATCAATCTCCTCTGGCTCTTCCCCTGTACCAAGTTTACCTCCCTCACCCCCAGTTACACGTACTAGGCAGCTACGGGCTACGACGGCTATTAGTAGTAAAGCTCTATCGGGGAAAAGAAAGGCTAGCAACGCCCCTAAAGGTAGCCGGCAGCAAGCAAAACAGCCTAGGAATATAAATTCCGCATCTGGGTTGGGTAGACAGGAAGCAAATGACACAAACCAGGTTACTGTGGGCAGGGCTCAAGGAGGAAATCAGCATAATGAGCAAGATGTAGTAAACAATATGGGGGTAAGATGTCTGAGTTTAGGAGGCTTATGGATGAACGGTTGAGGGCACTTATATCTTCAGTAATGGATAAACTTGAGCAAATAGATGGTAGACTTAATGTTATTGAAAGATACATTTCACATCAGAAAGTTACAACGCTCTGGACTAATTTACCCGTAGTTCATTCTTTAAGTACACTCACAACTACAGTTACTGATCTGGTGGACTCTATGATGACCCCAGTACCCAAGTTGCGGCACCTACTATTCTACCTACAGCCATAGGAGCTAAACAAGGTGCAAAGTTTGGTCCCAGGGGCCGAGTGGGGAGATTAAGTCCTCTTGCACAGGCCCCTGTAAGGGAGTCTTTCTCGCTGCATCTCCCTCCGGAGGCTTGCCCGTATTCTATAATCTTGGCAAATGTCCCGAAAATTAAGGATGGTAGAGAGGAACACTGGACTACACTAAAAAATAAAGCCCTCCACTTCTTAACTAACAAAACAGTGTTAGGTGAACACTTGTTTAATAATTTTAAAATGGTGAGAAGGGTACCATGGGTGGGCAAGACTAAGAAGATCATGAAGGGTGACTGCGTTGTTGTGAGCTTTGGCTGCCCCAAATTGGTTGACAATATTCTGAGGCAGGCAGGATCAGCTAGGATTCACCATGACTATGTTAATGTACTCCCATTGTTTTTTTTTTATCCACCACATAACACTGGAGCTAATAGAAAGGGAGAGCACTGCACCCAGATAGTTCCCTCTACTAGTTATGTTGCATTGAGCAACAGATACAAGGCTCTAGGTTCACTGGATGCTAATGACGGACTGTGGCGGAAGATCTTTGGACCAGGAAATGGCCGGTCCTGTTGATGATCACAGTGTGTATTCGCCCTCTGAATTTGGGTCACAGGGTTCTATTTTTTCCGCAGTGATAGACAGCGTTGCATCCACTGGCCCTGGAGATACTAATACTCCCCCCAGAGAAGTAGGCCTGATGAAAATAACAATGTATGTGTACATAAGCGGCGTTCATTTGTGTTCACTGTACCCCTTGTTGTAAGCAGAACGAATAATTGCGAAACACTGACTGTGTTATCCCGCCAGCATAGACCCATGCACACACGTACACGGCAGCCATTTTTAGGCACCATGGCCTCTCTGACCGGTTGCTAAACCCCCGACACCCCTCCCCGCGCGCACTGCTCATGCATAGGCCACAAGACCCTCTCCCTCTGCGTGACCCTGCTCTAGAAGTAGCACTCCTGCTTGACCCACACACCCCCATTTCCTCCCAAGAACACCCTTCCCCTCAGCGGACAACCCCCCCCCCCGGCTGCACTTGGCCTCTCGACCCGGTCCCAAGTCCTAAGACCAAGCCTCGTGGATGTACATCCCCCTTTTCCCTGCCCAGCATAACAAAACCGTGATACACCAACCGAAGTGTCCGACCTTATCACCTGACCAACCTTTGATCTGATCATCCCCTCCTGCCCTCGTGTCCTGTAGGAATGTCCAGCTGAGAGATCACAATCTCTTGTTACATTCAGGAGGGGAGGATGACATCTGAGCGACTGGTATGGGAATAGGCCTGAAGCTGGGATTCCAAGCATGCCTTTTCCCTACTTCAAAGCGTCTTTATTGTAATAAGGAATGTTTGTGCATCATAAACATGTGTATAAAAGACGAAGCCTCAGAGAACTTGTTAGAGCACCTCCTGAAGACACTATGCGAGTGTCCCAAATGACAGGCTCTCCTCATGAGAAATAAAACTCTATTATTGTCTTCCTGCTTCCAGCGCCCGTCTCTTTATTTGGTAACTGTTCAAGATGGGAACTAAGAGGCGTCCTGCGCCAGCAGCCTGGGCATCAGGTGTGTTATGGGCTGACTTTTCCTCAATTGGCGCCCCAACGCGGGGTCCATCAGCGACATAAGGTCCGGTAAGAGAGGTCCAGACGATGGGGTGAACATCTAAACGATTGGAGTATACCTGCCTTGAGAGGGCCCTCGTCCGGCTGCCGATTGAATGAACTTCACCGATTCTGAACGGACCTCTCTCAAGTGACCTACTGTCCTGACTGGAATCCCACAGGAATGCTGCGGTAAAAACATGGAGAAAGAGAACGATGGGGCGCTGGAAAAAGGAAGGCGAAGAATTGCCCACATGGTCCGGTCCGGGTAAGGTTAAGTAGGACGTCTTTACGTCCGATTGGTAGGATGGCTTTATCCATCTGACTGATTGATTGATTGATTGATTGTTTTGGAATCAGTATTTAAAATACTGTTATTGTTCATTGATTGGTTCATTTAGCCTCGGTTGCTACTTGAAGTATTGGTTCTCTTTGAGACATTCTCTGTTTGCAAACAGCGACGAATAGGAACGTTCCTCTCTCTTTGCAAATAGTGAAGGATAGGTAATGCGGACTTTTGTCCCCCGTTGTAATCCGTCATGCCTATTTTTCTCCCCACTGATTGATTGGTTGCTCTGTTGCTCTTTGAGACATTCGCTGTCTGCAAACGGGGAAGAATAGGAATATTCTGTCTCCCTTTGCAGATAGTGAAGGGTAGGTAATGCAGACTTTTGTCCCCGTTGTAATCCGTCATGCCTATCTTTCTCCCCATTGATTGTTTGTTATCGATTTTTATAGATTATTGCTCTTTGAGATATTCCCTGTCTACAAACGAGGAAGAATAGAAATTTTCTGTCTCCCTTTGCAGATAGTGAAGGATAGGTAATGCAGACTTTTGTCCCCGTTGTAATCCGTCATGCCTGTTTTTCTCCCCACTGATTGATTGATTGTCTGGACATTTATTGTTCAAGGAATAGTTCTTTTGAGGCATTCTCTGTTTGCAAATAACGTGGAATAGAAATGTTCTGTCTAGTCTTTGCAAGTAATGAAGGGTAGGTAATGCGGACCTTTGTCCCCCGTTGTAATCTGTCATGCCTATCTACTCCCCACTGATTGGTAAACCAGTTCCACCCGGACCATTTATTAGAGGTAGGTCATCTGGCTCGGCCAGGAGGGCACCCCTAATACAAAAGGACAAATATAAAGAAAAAAAAATGCGGAT
The DNA here is from genome assembly GCF_964261635.1 of Lissotriton helveticus. NCBI lineage: Eukaryota > Metazoa > Chordata > Amphibia > Caudata > Salamandridae > Lissotriton > Lissotriton helveticus. The sequence continues at coordinate 229,736,957 of NC_136072.1, read as the reverse complement.
TAGCCGCTGTATCGTGCTAGCAAATAAAAAAAAGAATAAATATATATATAAAAATCGTAAGGGAAAAGAAAGGGAATCGAGTGAAATCAGTAGGCCGCTGATGAGATCTCTTTTCAACCTCGCTGAAATGGAAACATAGGGAACAACCCCTCAGGAAATATGAAACTGGTGAGGAAAGCCGAACTTAACGCTATGACTTCGAGACAGCTTGGCTCCACCACCCACCCCGCCCAATTAACGACAAACCTTAGGCGAATAATAGAAAATATACAACACTATAGCGAAGTAACAGGTGAACACGTTTTATTTTTTAACAAACAAAAAAAAACATTTAAGCAACTATTTACATGACAAACGGCTGCAACAACAAACGAAACCCACAATGCATTTCGCCGTCTGCCTGACGCCGTTCCATCCCTTCCTTCCCCAAAGTAGCAATGTTGGGCTACTTTGGGCTACTTTCCAGTAGTTTTTGGGCGTTTTAAAGTCTACAAAAATCGTCAGGGGCGGTGGGGTGGAAGGACCACTACGCGAATAGCCCGAAGGCGGCACCACGCGCCAAGGCCTGTCCCCCGGATGAACCAAGGGACCCGTTCCTGGGGCCGGGGCGAAGAAGCGTCCGGCCGCCATCGGCTGTAGGCCCGGCCCGAAACGTGCCAGGCGTCCCCACTTCTTCAAAATTGGCTGAGACAACACTGGGGGGGGGATGTCTTGCTCGTGCCACCGACCCCCCCCCCCTCGCATCTGCTGGTCCAGCCACGGCTTGATAGAAGCTCCCCGGTCGGCCCTGGAGCGGCGCCTTGCAGGCCACCGGGGGGGGGGGGGATGTCTTGCACATGCCTCCGACCCCCCCCCCCCCTCGTCCTCATCGCCTGGTCCGGCCATAACAAATGTCAAGCAAAACGCCGTGGGGTGCACCGGGAGGGAGAGGCGGCGCGAACGAGCCTCTCCCACCTCCCCAGGTGAAGGCTCACCAGCTGCACACCCAACGCTCCTCGCACCCGGCAAAGGGTTCGTCCACTCTTGCGGTGCAGCAACGCTCCACTCACCCAGCAGGGTCTCGTCCACTGTGGCGGTGCTGCAACGCCTCGCCCGACAGGTTGGAACCCGTCTGCTCATTCGATCCCGCGATTGCCGGTAGCTGCCGAACTCTCAAAATGGCGGTCGACCTTGCAAGAACGGGCCCAGCATGAAGGAATGGCCCGGTTGCTTGTTGATTAAGAAACGAGTCCCACCATCATAAAAATTCTCCTTGACCTTGAAGATTCTATAGGAGCCGCGGGGGCCTCCGACCCCCGCAGACACCCCCCGATGGGGAATGACTGCCATGATTGCCCGCGGAACGATGAAAATGTAGCCGCGGGACGTCGGCGCTCCCATGCTGACGCCAGCCTCAATTTGAATGACTAAAATCCTGCAGACTACAGTTCGGATCAGTTCCGGTGAAAACGCAGTATGACCCGGTAGAAAAAATGTTGACTCCCTCCCCCCTTTGACTGATGGTTCATACTGCCGATCCCTTTCTGTTGCCCTTTAACGGAACTTTTTGGACTGCCGAAAGAGGCTCTGGGCCAACCACGAGTTGGTAGAGGTTTTGACTATGCCTGGATCTGCCTGGCCGCACCCAAAATGGCGCTGGTACAAATGAAACTTTCAACTCCTTGTTGTACCCCGATTGCTCAACCTTGGTGTCATGAAATATGCATACAGTTTTTAAAACAATGAATTGATATGGGATGGGTACTGATTATGTGTTCGGACAATGAATTGAAGTGAGATGGGTGCTGATTGAACATTCGGACAATGAATTGTTGTTAAGTTTGGCGCATCATGATTATTGAAAGTTCAAATTTCAACACTTATGATACTTGCTCACACTGAAGTTTCGATATGATTTTATTGCACTTGTCGCACTTTTAGTATGAAATCAACGACCACCGACTCCATTAGGTTTTCCACTAATAAGTATCCCCACATGTACAGTTCTGGCCGGCCCACGGGGTTGTAGGCCCGTATTTATGCACCGACATTTTTATTAAAGATTTTTGGAGAAAAACGTACGTAGTTGTCACGTGTGAATTGGTAAGTTTCGAATAAATGACCACTGTTTCCGATATAACTGTATTACAGGTGAAATGGCTCAGCTCGATTAGTTAAGGGTTAAAAAGTATAGTACGCAGAAATATTGCAAATATGAATGGTCTAGGTTTTTGTTGTATGTACTTTGCACATTTTTGTACAGCCTAAAGCAACCGCTAAAAGACCCTGGAATTCAGCCTATACTTTATATGCTACATGTATCAGGAAAATTGTGCAAAAAATACCCCTAAGTCGCCCCGAAGGAGTGCCACCTGGCCTCCCTACATACGATCCGTAATACCACACTTGGGTGACCTATGCTATCCACCGGCTTCCGATAATAATCTCTCCCACACTAAAAGGTCCATCTGGGCTTAAATGCCGAGTTGGCAAGGACTGCATTCCGTGGAGATAGGCCGAGTATGTAGTAAGTAAAAGCCTTTTTGGGTTTATGCTCGCTGATGTGTTTTTTTAAATGCTACCCCCGCCCCCTTCTTTTTCCCTCTTTCTGCAGGTCACATTGGAACGTCGATTAAAAATACGAAAAAGAAAATGGTGATCTAGCGGACGAAGAGATGGGAAAAAGGGGTTCGATTATGGTGCCTACGCACGATGAGCGAACAATGCCCTGAACTTAGCGCTTGAGAGGACAGCCTGAAGCGAAAAATACAAAATGTGACTTCGCTTGGCACCCCGAATAATACAACCAAAAAATGACGTGCACTTATGATTAAGCATTCTACACTTAACTAAATAGGGAAAGTTTAAAGAATATTCTGAGGTGAGGTTTACTCTAGTACCCTCCGTTTGGAGGACTAGGAATGTTGTCAGTGTTTAGAAATTACTACATCCTTTCCACACCCTCATGGACCGGAAACTCAAAGCTGCCCTATTGTTCTCCCAACTGACACCCACTGTTGCCTCAGCCTGGAAACACATTAGCCCGACCAGGTTAGTTCTTGACCGGTTGCCAAAGGCGTAAGTGTGTACAACCACAAAGACCAGTAAAGGCAGCCGACGATAAAAGAAAAGAAAAAGGGTAAAAAGAGCTTAGGATACTAAGGATGCGCAGCATACAGGAAAAGATCATTATGGCCAATAACGGTTATATGTCTTGTCTTGGATTATTGTATATAATACATGTACTGTCTCCCTCACCTGAGTATGTGTGTACGTAGTGTATGGATCTACGTCATCCCTCTGCCTGTGTTTCCGTATTACTTAACCCCTGTTGTAAGCTGTGTTGTGTGCGCACTGAATGGCCCATTATTGTACACGTCTCTCTCTCTCTCTCTCTCTCTCTCTCTCCATGTCATACGTGTACCGAGTGCGGTCTCTCTCTCTCTCTCTTTCTCTCTCTCTCTCTCTCTCTCTCTCTCTCTCTCTCCCTCTCTCTCCCTCTCTCTTCCTCTCTCTTCCTCTCTCTCTCTCTCTCTCTCCCTCTCTCTCTCTCTCTCTCTCTCTCTCTATCTCTCTGAGGGTCCCCCTGTTCCCTCTTTCCTTGTATGGTGACGTTGTGCCCCCCCGGCACAAAACCTAATTGGGTCTCCTCGAACACAAAGGTGTTCAGCAAAATTGACAGGAACTAAAACGATTGTAACTTGCCATATTACTACCTCTCCTTTCTGCAAAACGATAGAACCCGAGTTGGTAATGAAGGAAAGGACAGGTAAGACGACTGATGTCCCCTAATCTGGCTTTTTATAGGGGGACTATAACGTCAATGGTCTTCGGTTTTTCAGTTCGCTAGAAATGCAATTCCCAATGCACAGATTACCTCACCCCTCTGCACTTAAGTGCGGATGTCCAAAGCGTCCCCGCTTCTCCCGATTGACCCCAGCTCCCTGTCCAAAGCGTCCCCGCTTCCCCCGATTAACCCCAGCTTCATGTCAGCTACCCTCGAAGCGTAATTGATGACCTTGATTAACGGTCATTCCCCAAGAAAAGCATGTTTTACATCTGCCCCCCCTCCCCCTTCTTCATGATGATAACGCCCCTGCTTGCAAGAGTTAGCCGACCCCGAAGGGAAATGTAAGATTGTCAGTACTTGGGTTAAAGAGAAGGGCGAGTCTCTACATAAGGACTTGATTTTGAGTTTGATATAATACGTCACGAATGAACGCCAAACAGGTTTTATAAATTCAATGATAATGCCCTCCTACATACTCAATAAGTGATGACTTCTGACTGTGACCGATGAACTTATCCCCCACCTACATAGGATTGGGGACGGAATTGAGATGTATAAATGTCTTCTCCTGCCAGTTTTACTAAAACTTATTTTGTACCCATTCAAAGATACAATCACCGGAGGAGAGGAGCTGGACGTGACGCACAGCCTGGCCACAGATCATGAAGCACGTGTGACCGCGACCAAAGGTGAAGTCACAGAGCAACGAGACGCGGGACGAGGCACCACTCTCAAACTCGGCAGATTAAGGAATGAAGGGCTACCTTGAAGCCCTCGGTTTGCTGACCCACTCGTGCCTGAAGTCCCCGTCCCTTTTTTGAGCCCGACTGATGGGCCTGCCTGCTCGTCACCCTTTGCTCCTTGTGGTCCCTTGGTGTGCTCAAAGAACTGATCCCCACTCCTCCCTCTCTTCCCTTGATTATTCAACAACATCACCCTTTTCGCATAAACTTTTGACTATGGAATGAGGTTTTGCCACGGAAAAAGAAAGACACGCAGGTGCCCAGCATGAGGCACCCCTAAGAAAATCAGTTAAGAAACAGGACTGTGATCTAACAGCAGAGGACTGATCGCACCCTGCAACGTGTAAGGATGAATCCGAGCTGGACCTATAGCTCCACCGCCGGTGCTCAACAGCGCCAACAAAAGAAGACGGACTCCGTTAAAAAGACATTGTGATGAAAACTCCCTTCCTGAACTTTCTACTCACCCCCTTGACTAAATTGCTTGTATCGAATTGAATTCCTCCCTCAGCCATTTTTTATTGCTTTCTAAGCTGTTTCATCGATCACTCATGTATTTAGTTTTCCAAAAGTCTCTTATAGCACTCACAAGACCCGAAGGTATCAGAGCTCTTTCTACTGTATTTTGATGTCACCGGAGAGAAAGTCAGAACATGATTCTATAATGTGTCTGAACGTTTTTCTTGATTAACCCCGACTAAGTATTATATCGATCTCTAGACTTGTATGAAGAACCCAACAAATGTAAATTCACATGTATTGCATTCTGCCTATCGTATCGACTATATAGAACTGAACTAACTTATGTAAAAAAAGCGGCGACTGTTGAAAATAACAATGTATGTGTACATAAGCGGCGTTCATTTGTGTTCACTGTACCCACTGTACCCCTTGTTGTAAGCAGAACGAATAATTGCGAAACACTGACTGTGTTATCCCGCCAGCATAGACCCATGCACACACGTACACGACAGCCATTTTTAGGCACCATGGCCTCTCTGACCGTTTGCTAAACCCCCGACACCCCTCCCCGCGCGCACTGCTCATGCATCGGCCACAAGACCCTCTCCCTCTGCGTGACCCTGCTCTAGAAGTAGCACTCCTGCTTGACCCACACCCCCCCATTTCCTCCCAAGAACACCCTTCCCCTCAGCGGACAACCCCCCCCCCCCCGGCTGCACTTGGCCTCTCGACCCGGTCCCAAGTCCTAAGACCAAGCCTCGTGGATGTACATCCCCCTTTTCCCTGCCCAGCATAACAAAACCGTAATACACCAACCGAAGTGTCCGACCTTATCACCTGACCAACCTTTGATCTGATCATCCCCTCCTGCCCTCATGTCCTGTAGGAATGTCCAGCTGAGAGATCACAATCTCTTGTTACATTCAGGAGGGGAGGATGACATCTGAGCGACTGGTATGGGAATAGGCCTGAAGCTGGGATTCCAAGCATGCCTTTTCCCTACTTCAAAGCGTCTTTATTGTAATAAGGAATGTTTGTGCATCATAAACATGTGTATAAAAGACGAAGCCTCAGAGAACTTGTTAGAGCACCTCCTGAAGACACTATGTGAGTGTCCCAAATGACAGGCTCTCCTCATGAGAAATAAAACTCTATTCTTGTCTTCCTGCTTCCAGCGCCCGTCTCTTTATTTGGTAACTGTTCAAGATGGGAACTAAGAGGCGTCCTGCTGGGACTCTGTGGTAGGGGGCTCCCCTGAATTCCCTGAGAGAGCCACTGACCATACCCTAACGTCACTGGTCTCATGGAGTGTGGCAGGCTTCAAGAGTAAGGCGTCATCTACAGATTGGCTGACATTTCTCGATGGGAGGGATTTAGTGCTCCTCCAGGAAACCTGGTTGAATGCTCCAGAGTATAGACCTGGATTCCTTAGTTTTAGTGTTCTTGCAATCCCAAGCCATCATGGAAGATCAAAAGGGGGACTTTTAACGTGGGTCAGACAAGCCAGTAGATATAATGTGACCCAATTAGACTCCAAAAGTTATTATATATTGTTAATTCAAATTTGTTGCCCTGATTGCAGCGATCTCTTTGTTTTTCATGTTTACTCAAGGGGAATGCAGGGTGGGAAACCGTCAACTGTTGAAGAATTAGAAACCCTCCTTCAGCTTTATTCCATTAAAGGTAATACTATAGTTGCGGGAGATTTTAATTGCTGTTTCGAACCGCTGGATAGCAATTATGTGGACCTCACCTCGGAAGAAGATAGTATATGGAACATCCCTCAGTTGACACTTCCGCCAATCAAAAAATGGACAGAGGCTGCTTTACAGCTTAAGGTCCTGTGTGTTGGACTAGGGCTGAGAGCAATAAATGGTAGATCAGCTTCCGACAAATACGGGGCTTTTACCTTTAACAATGGTTTACGTAAGAACCGCATTGATTATATATTCACCAATAAAGAGAATTGGTCCAATCTAAAGGACATGGTGGTATTAGAAAGGGCTGAAAGCGATCATGATCCGCTCTGCCTTACATTTATTTTATGGAAACCCGCAAAGGAGGAAACTCCTCCTGATAGGGTTGACATCGTCTTAACAAACGATGCCAGGCCTATTAGATGGGCGAACTGTTCAACGAGTGAGGCCAAGTTAACAGCAATGAGGGAACTGACTATCCAGGCGACAAATGTTCTCCAAAAATGTATAAATCAGGATCGGGTTGTGGCAGATCTAAATTCGATCCACACAATTTTTTTTAATAAGCTTAGGGCTTTTTTTATAAAAAAATTGCCCCTTTAAGTCTAATAGGCCTGTTAAGAAGGAAGATCAGTGGTACGGGAAGTCGTGCAGGTCCGCGTACAAAGGTCTGGCTGTGGCAATAAAAACTAAAAATAGAGCTAGAGTTAAAAGTGTGCGTGCACTTTATAAAAAAGCACAACATGATGCTAAACGTGCTTGGGATGAGGAGTATTGGAGGGAGCTGTATTCCGCAAGCAGGGAACGCTCAATGTGTACCTTTTGGGATATGGTTAAGTGGGGTAGGGGGAGTCAGAGGGGCGAACCAATTAACTATGTCTCACCTGATCTCTGGGTCTCCCATTATGCCGCTCAGTTTGCATCTCAAGAAATGACCACGGATGTAACTGAGGGTCCTGTGTTTTCTAACTTGGGCATAGTTCCCTTACACTTCGAGAGAATAGAGGTGAGAAAGGTACTGAATTCCATCCCTAAGGGCAGAGCACCTGGTCTGGTCTGGTTTATGCACAATAAAGAGCTCTGGGAACCATATATCCAAAACCTAGCAAATGGTATCGTCAATGGCTCGCCCATACCACTTACCTGGAAAGGTGCGGTGATCATACCGATCCACAAAAAGGGGGAGCGCTCTGATCCTGGAAATTACAGGTCTATTAGCTTGATAGATTGTATTCAGAAGGTTGTTGCAAGGCTTATTCTGCAGAGAATCCTAGCTTGGATTGAGGAGGAAGAAGTACGGTCACCTCTCCAGGCAGGATTCCGCAGTCACACAAGTACTATAGACCAAGTTTTTAGATTCCTTTTAATTTACTGGCAGGTGGTAGTCCTTGGGGGAGTATGCTATTCGCGGCGTTCGTCGACCTCAAATCGGCGTTTGACCTGGTGCTTCGAGAAAAAATGTGGGCAGTTTTTGCAGACCAGGGCATACCACCTAGCATCTTGTCTTTTCTTAAGAAATTACATGACGACAACTTTGCTCAAATCAGATGAACCAACAGGGTAATGTCACAGATAAATTTCCTATAGAGAGGGGAGTACGTCAAGGGTGCGTACTAGCCCCAACCCTTTTTTCTTTATACATCAACAGGGTGATCAGCTACTTTATGCACCGACCGACCGATGCCCCAAAGTTGGATGGTAAGCTGATCCCCCTGTTGATGTTTGCAGATGACACTCTTTTAATTTCCAAAACGCAGCAGGGCCTTCAACGAGCCATCGATGTGTTTGAGGTCTTTTGCAAGGATCACGAACTTGTAGTAAACGTTAGCAAGACCAAGTTTATGGTACTTCACAAGTCCAAACATGTTAGAGGCAATGTGGCATTGAATGGGGTCAGACTAGAACAGACTCAGGTTTTTTCGTACCTGGGCATTACCCTCGCATCCTAATTAGATTGGAAACCACACGTTACACAGTTGGTTACTAAGCATGCTCAGCTAACAGGAGCTCTAATTAAGGAATTATTCCTTTCCCACACAAGGCCAATAACGCCCGCATTGAAAATTTATGACGCTAAAATAGCCACAGCAGTTTTATATGGGACGGAATTGTGGGGATTCAGCAATTTAGCTCACTTGACTAGGTCCCAAAACAAGTTCTCACGTGGGGTCACGGGCCTTCCAGTATCGACCCCACTGACTCCCTCTTTTATGATTTAGGCACCCAGCGCCTGGAGGATAAGGCCCATTACAGACCGGTGGCGTACTGGAGGAGATTGTGGGTTACCCCAGAACTCTCCCAGTACGCGAGGGCCTTCCTAGATGTTAGAAATGCCAATAAGGCTCACAAAATCCAATGGCTGTGCGAGGTAAAGTCTATCTATTCTGCCATGGGCTTGGCTAGCTTATGGGAGGACCCTAAAGCAAATATCTTCCCCCCCAGGAAAACCTTAAGAGATCTTTATTGGAGCCTGGTCACATTGAAGAGATTTGGTTCTACCATCGGTCCGTCATTGACGGCAGATTTTTTGGAACTTGAACACTCACCTGCGCATGAGGGTTATTGGGACTACATTACTGTCCCGGAGGCCAGAAAGAGATACCATCAATTTAGGGTGGGAACCTTACCAACAAATTCCTTCGCTTCCAAATGGAGAGAAGGACTTGTTCCCACCTGTCCTTTCTGCCCCACTCAAAAGGAGATCACTGGGCACATTTTATTCATTTGCCCTGAGTATACAGTTCCTAGACGGATATGGTTGAAACCTATCTGTTTACAGCTTAGTCTCCAAACTGGCTGTGAGGCACTAAGAATTCTTAAAACTGATACTACCCAGTCTGTGGTTATCGCAGTGGCTAAGTTTTTACATTGGACATGGAGAATCCGTTTAAGCAAAACATGTCCAAGATGATTATTTTAGCCTCCTACTGTATATATATTCTATCTGTAGTTCTTTTTTAAAATAAAAATGATCTTAACTTTAGTCTAATGTGTATAATGGAAGCTTGAATGTATAATACCTTATACCCAATTGAACTTAAATTATATTTTTAACTTGTGGGACGGATAGTTGTTTTGCTACAAAGCCCTGGGATGTTTTTACCTAAATTGGAGTTTGTAATTAATCACTATATATCCTTGATTATATTGATTTTATTTTTAACTTGCTGAAATTTTGTATTACTATTGTTGTCTTTAATGATTCATCATCGAAATAAAGACTTTTGATTGATTGACTAATATTTGCATACTAAAAGAAATTAAATCTATTAGAATGGTTAACGAAACTCTCTTATTTGATTATTGTAGTGCCCAAAATGGATGGTGCTTGATGTTTAAGATTGCTCCTTTTAACTTCTCCTTGTCAACGAACAGAAATCTATACTGCAGGAAGCTGGGTCTGTATATACTATTCCAAAGTAAGGTATAGTGTGCGCAGAATCCAGTGGATCCCAGAGGTATAGCAGAGGCTAAATTAGGTAAAAACGATTAGCTCTCTTTGTGGTAGTATGGGCGAGCAGTTAGGCTTATCCAGAGGGTTTTTATGCATTTATTGTATTCACTCACTCAAGACAGATGGCACACACTCAGAAACGGAATCCAGGCCAATTAGGTAAGTATAAAAAAAAAGGTATAACTATGTTTTATTTTTTAGAACTAGGCAGATCCGGATACAGGTAGGTAAAGGAAAATGCTACTTACTAGCATGCATCTGTTCTTGGCATGTAGATTTGTATACTTGTGCATGGATCGCCATCTGGTGTTGGGCTCAGATGTTGGCACTTTGTTTTTGTCTTGGAAGAAGTCTTTGTAGTCACAAGGTAGGTGACTCCTCGTTAGGACAACAGTGCACATGGGCATCGACTCCATCTCTGTTTTACCATGGAGGGTTATGATGGAGTTAGTAAGAAATAGAATAGGATGTCCATGTGTGATGTATCTAAGTAATATAGTACTGGAACAGACAGAGGTATCCGGGGAGGCAGGTGGGCGTATACAAATCTACAGCTCTACATGCCAAGAAAAGATGCATACTGGTAAATAGCATTTTCCATTCGAGGCATATGAGCTGTAGATCGTATACTTGTGCATAGACTATACAGCAGTTACCTCCTTAGCGGTGGCTACCTGTATCTGTTGCAGTGGTTTGAAAAAGTGTTCCCAATACAGCCTGGCCGACAATAGCTTGTTGTTTTGGAGAAGTGTGGCTCAATGGTTAGAGCGGCAGACCCTGATGCAGAGGTCTGGCCCGGGACCAGGGTTCAATTCCCGCCTCGGCGGGTCTTGGGCTCAATTTCCTCAGACCGGATAATTGTCACCTCGGTGTCTATTCTACTCTGCAACTCTGGGCAATAGCTTGCTTAATCTCCACAGCAGCCCCAACAGCGCTGGGATGCCTGGCTTCACCTTGGGGATGCCCAGGAGTGGACATTTCACAGGGATAAAGCCAGGAAGGGTTCCTAAGCGGTATACGGACAGCGCCGGGACACCTCGGGTGAGGTAGCTGTGCACTTTACAAATGCCCTCATTTCATTTTGTTTGCACGTCTACACAATAGTGTTAGGTGAACGTGCGGGTGTAGACCAAGTTGCTGCTTTGCAGATGTCATCTAGGGGAATGTTGCCTAAGAATGCCATAAATGCCCCTAGTTTACGTATGGAGTGAGCTGTAGGGGGAATGGTTAAGGGGAGATTGGCTTTAGCATAGCATATTTGGATGCATTTAATAATCCACCTTTCAATCCCTGTTTTTGAGATGGGATTGCCTTGAGGTGGGGAGAAAGCCACAAAACGTTGTTTAATCTTTCTAACGGATTTTGTTCTTTCAATGTAGTAAAGTATCGCTGTTTTTACGTGTAGCGTGTGAAGAGCTCGTTCTGCTACTGGGTCTGGTAGAGGGAAAAACACTAGGAGTTCTACAAACTGGTTAAGGTGGAAAGCAGATACGACTTTAGGTAGAATTTGTGGGTTAGTCCTAAGAACCACTTTGTTATGATGGATTTGCAGAAATGGTTCTTGTATGGTTAATGCCTGGAGTTCACTGATCCTTCTGAGAGAGGTGATTGCAACCAGGCAAGCTACTTTCCAGGTGAGAAATTATAAATCACATTTATGCAGAGGTTCAAATGGGGGACTCATGAGTCTGGTAAGGACCACATTTAAGTTCCATACTGGAGAGGGTGGAACTATAGGTGAAATTATCGTTTTAAGTCCTTAAATAAATGCTTTGTTAGCTGGTACCCTAAACAAAGACAAGTGTTGTCTGTTTTGGAGATGGGCTGCTATTGCAGCGAGATGTAGTTAATGGATGTATTGGATGTATACGCTAGGTTACATTGTTGTAGATGCAAAAGGTAACAGATGATGTCTAGAATGGAAGCATCTAGTGGATTGATTTTGTTATTGGTACAGTAAATTACAAATCTTTTCCACTTTGCGGCACAGCAAGCTCTAGTGGTAGGACATCTAGCCTCTTTAATGATGTTCATGCAGTCTGCTGGGAGATTGAGGTAGCAAAACTCTAAAGTTTCAGGTGCCAGATTGCAAGTTTGAGTTGACGGGATCTGGATGCCTTCTCTGTCTATGGTTCTGAGTGAGAAGCTTCGGTGAGAGGTGTAGCTTTTGATGAAGAACTAGAGGGTTGTGAACCATGGCTGTCGGGCCCATGTTGGAGCAATCAAGATCATTGTGAGGGAATACTGTTTGAGCTTCTGAACCATTAAAGGAATGAGCAGGAGAAGTTGAAAAGGGTAAGCAAATCTGCCTGATCAGTTCATCCATAGCGCATTGCCTTTGGGCAAAGGGTGTGGGTACTTTGATGCGAAGCTTGGGCATTTTGCGTTTTGGTGTGTGGCGAACAGGTCTATTTCTGGGTGGCCCCACATTTGAAAGAATGAAAGAAGAACTTGAGGATGATCTTCCCATTCGTGGATCTGCTGTATTTGACGACTGAGCAGATCTGCAATCTGATTGTGTACTCCTACGAGGTGTTCTGCAAGGACATATATGTTTTGCGGAATGGCCCATCTCCATATGCTTTGAGCTAGGTGTGAAAGCTGCAGAGACTGTGTCCCCCCTTTTTTTTATATGTAATACATTGCTGTCATGTTGTCTGTACGGACCAGGACAGCTTTGCCTACGAGGTGGAGTTTAAAAGATTTTACCGCTAGGAAGATCGCCAACAATTCCAGGTAATTTTTGTGAATTGTTTTTGCTGAGGGGTCCACATGCCCTGAATGGTATGGGCTTGAAGATGAGCTCCCCAGCCGGTGAGCGATGCATCTGCTGTTAGCACTATCTGTGGAACCGGGTCGAGGAATGGCCGCCCTTTGGAAAGGTTTTGTGTGTTCCACCACCGCAGAGAGCGATGGGTATGGCCGTCCACCGACACCAGATCTGTTAACTGACCTTGAGCCTGGTTCCACAGACGTGCCAAACACTCCTGTAAGGGATCCATTTGGAGTCTTGCATAATGGACGATGAGAATGCAAGAGGCCATCATCGCAATTAGCTGCATGAACACTCGAGCTGGTAGTGAGTGTTGAGGCTGAAATTTTGCTATACGAGCTTGTATGGTACTTACCCTGACTGGGGTGGGGTATGCTAGAGATTTTGAAGTGTCTATGGTAGCCCCTAGATATTGATATATGCTGGACGGTTGGAGGTGGGATTTGGTGAGGTTTACCGTGTATCCCAAATCGTGAAGCAGTTGGATTGTTGTGTGTGTGTGTTGCACACAGACCTGGCTTTTATGAGCCATTCGTCCAGATAAGGGAAGACATGAATGTGCTGTCTTCGTAAGTGGGCCGAAACTATTGCGAGACAATTGGTGAAGACTCTGGGTATTGTAGTCCCCCCGAATAAGAGGACTTTGAATTGGTAGTGTTGACCATCTACCACGAACCTGAGATATTTCCTGTGAGCAGGGTGAATGGGAATATGAAAGTAGGCATCCTTTAGATCCAGAGTGGAGAGAAAGTCGCCTTATTGAAGTAGTGGGAGCATCTGTTGGAGAGTGACCATGTGGAAGTGATCCGACTGAATGTAGAGGTTTAGCGGTCTGAAGTCCAATATGGGCCTGAGAAAGCAATCCTTTTTCGAATTAGAAAGTAAACCCCTGTGATTTGATGAGGCAATGGGGCTGGTTCTATTGCATGTTTTTGTAATAGAGAGAGACCTCCTGTTTGAGCAGTGTCAGATGTTCTGAGAACATTAGGCGTTGTCTGGGAGGAAAATTTGGGGGAGTAGAGGTGAGTTCCAGGCAATAACCATACTGGATAATTTGTCTTATTCACTTGTCTGTTGTGATTGAATTCCAGACAGGTAGGAACTGTGAAAGACGTCCTCCGACAGAAGTGGAATGATCGGGAGGAAGTGCAGGGAAATCACTGTTTGGTGATAGGGGAGTTGCGGTTATTGTTGCCACAACCTCTCCCCTTACCATTGTTGCCTCTGTAGCCTCCACGAAAGCATCCTCTTGAGGACGTTTGAGTGGGGCTCTTATAGGAAGAAGAGGGATGTTCTGAGCTAATGGTTTTGGAGCCAGACCTGTAGAAGGAGGAGTAAAAAGAACCTCTGGGGAAGGCAATTGTAAGGCCCCTATGGACTTAGCAGTGTCCGTATCTTTTTACATCTTTTCTAAAGATGTGTCAACTGAGGGCCTGAAAAGATGCTCTTGATCAAAGGGCTGATTAAGAATAGCAGATGGCACCTCCTGCTGGAATCCGGAGACTCAGGGCCAAGCATGCATGCGCAACAAAACGCTAGGGTTAATGGCATGAGATGCGGTATCAGCTGCGTCAAGTACACATTTAATTGAGGTGTTTGGGATCAATTTCCCCTCTTGTATAGGGTTGTTGGCTTTTTGTTTGTACTTGTCAGGAAGGTGTAGCATGAGCTTTTCAAGTTCATCATAGTAAGCCACGTCTTACCTGGTCAATAAAGCTTGGGCATTGGCAATCAGCCAATGACTTGCAGCTTGTGACGCAATACGTTTACCGGATGTGTCTATTAACGGACTCCTTATCAGGAGGTGGGGTGTTGCCTGTACTCTGTGAGTTTGCCCTCTTGTGTGCATTAGACACCACAAGAGAATCCAAAGGGATCTGACCATTAATGTAAACTGGGTCTTTGGGAGATGCCTTGTAATTTTTGTCTACCCTGGTGTTGAGAATCCTGGCTCTGACAGGGTCCTTAAAAACTTCTGGGGCATATTTGAGCATGCCTTTTAACATTGGCAGGGTGTGCGTGGACTTTTGCCAGGGTGCAAAGGTTTCAAGTAAAAAATCTTCCTCCAAGGGATCAAAATGTAACTGTACACCATGGTATTGGGCAGCCCTATTGATTAGTTGCACAAAACCAATATTGTCGTCTGGTGGTGATGGCCTAGATGGATAGAGTCCGGGTCATTATGTGGGTTGGGATCTGTGTTGCAGTCATCCCAAGGGTCTACATCGTGTGGGATGGTATGTGCATCATCATCCCTATCTAGATCTATACTCCCCCGCCCCCACCCGCCGCCCCCCTCCACCCCATCGGTATGATCATCCTCATCATCTAGTGTGTGAGATGAAAAAGTATGTTGTGGGGAGTGTGGTGGAAAAATTAAAAGATTTGGATCAGCTGGAGAAGGAGCTGGAGAGGTGTTAGTACTCATCTTGTTTAGTTTCAAGTGTATTTCAGATTCCTCTGAAGTGTCCAGTATTCTCTTTTTTTGGAGGCTTGGTGACTACTTTGCCAGTGTCTGGGTCAATAAAAAGAGTTTTTTGTTTTGGATCTGAAAAATCAGGTACAGACTGTGTAGGTAAAATATCTTTTTTCGGTGCTGAAGATTTTGGATCAGAATTTTCTTTGGACTGAGTCTCTGAGGCTTTCTCTGGGGTTGTGGACTCCTTAGGTTTTGTTATAGGAGTTTGTGACTCAGACTTTTTTCGTCTCCGACAATTTTTTCGGCTCAAAGCCTTTTTGGGCTCCGAAGATTTTTCGGTTCCGAATGTTTATCTTTGGTATATTTTGACGCATAGGGCACCAGCGCCGAGGTTGTCTTCGGTACCGACAAAGAAGGGCGTGGCACATCTTTGGTCTTAGGCTTCGGTGCCGAAGGTGACTTTTCGGCACCAGAATGGGGCTGGCTCGTGCCCGAGCCGGAAGGTTTGTCTTTAGGTTTTATAGATGGGTCCGAGGGCAGGGAGTCCGAGACATGTTGGCGGTGTCCAGAGGGCGAGGGTGCTAACGGAGCCTTGGGTTTGGTTTTTGGGAGAGGGGTTTCAGTACTCACGGACCACTGAGCAGGGGTGACTGACTCCTCTGCGACGTCGGAGTCGTCAGCCTCGGAGGTGGAGATAGCTTCTTCATAACCTTGTTGCTCCAGCTGGACACTGGGATCCACTCCGAAGGTGTCCAGAATCGAGCTTCTTCCGCGAGATATTTCGGGACATAAAATTGGTTGATCACGGATGGTTTTCTTCGACCTGAACGATGCACAGGCCTTGCAATTCTTGTCTTCGTGCTCCTGGGTGGGAGAGGCAGAGATTACAAACCTCATGCAAATCCGTGAGGGGTAACTTAGCACCACACTCAGGGCATTTTTTAAAAGGAGTCCTTTCCATTGACTGCTAGCATGGTCGGCGCGGATAGGCCCAACGGCCCGCGTCAACGATCTCGGAGCCACACGTGAGGACGCTGAATGGGTGGTATGACTCCGAATTGCTTGACCATTTCAGGGCGCAATGTGCTTTTATGAGCAGTTTGCCGGTAGGGCGAATGATGTGCCTTACACTCACACCTGGGTTGGCGTTTATATTTCAGTTGGGAGGACCAGAAGTCTCTGGTGAATGTTAAGGGAAAGGCTGTTGGTTTTAAGTGTGGGCCTAGATTGCTCCTTGATCTATGTTAACCACGGGGGGCGGTGGGTCCGGGGTGGATTTTGTGTTGTATTCATAATTATTTTAGGGATTGGAGTTGCTCACGTTCCTTGAAGTTGTTTAAGGGTGGGCAACAGGCACTCTGCATGTTGGGGGTGGCGGGCAGTTCTAGTCCCGATGTGCAAGGAGGCGGGGAGTTCAACTGAGGTCGGGGGCGTGGGGGTGGAATTGTTTTTTTTTTTGGCATCAGGAATCGATAATCTTTGGTTAGCCAATATCTCGCATGGCATTGCTACCGTCGACAATAATATTGTGTTTCGCGCAACTTTCAGGAACTTTGATAGTTTTGGCTTGGCTCTGATCAACAACTTTAGGGTGACATGTGCGGACGAACGATTCACCTCATTGGTTGTACAATTACTGTGTTCTGATGGCGCCTGGACAGGGACTTCGACTGTCCACCTGGAATGTAAATGGCCTGGGGGACAAAATTAAAAGGGGTATTGTCCTGCAATATATTCACCGACATACACTTGACATAGTGATGTTACAGGAGACTCACTTCATAGGGAATTCATGCATGGAACTGAATAGGAAGGGTTACCGCATGATTGTACACTCTGGATTTACCTCGGGCTCCAGAGGGGTTGGGGAGCTCCTGCGCAAGGGCTGTCCTTATGTGGTAAAAAATACCTGGACAGACGTGCAGGGCAGATATGCAGCAACCACGGATATGTGGGAAGGTAGAGTAGTTAATGTGGATTTAGTGTACGCCCCACCTGGATTGCAACGCCTAACATTGCAAGACGTGGGGGCGTTGATGTCGGCCCTACCAGTAGGATCCCTAATACTGGGAGGTGACTTTAATTTGGTTATGGACGGCCTCCGTGACCGACTTCCACATAGACCTGACTCAGCGCACAGCTCAAAACTCCAGGGATTCACTGACGCTCTGGGGGTGGTGGATGTATGGAGGTGGTCACACCCTCACCACACACATTACTCACATCAGTCGGATGTCCATGGAAGTCAATCGCAGATCGATTATCTATTCACACATGCCCACGATATACAAGATTTTACTGAATCCACGAATCTGGCGCGAGGTATATAAGACCACTCCCCTGTTGTGGCGGTGTTGGGCGTCCCGGCCCAATTAGGATACAGCTGTGGGCATTAAAGATACCCCACGTTAGGGAATGTATCCGGCAAGATAGAGATTATTATTTCGACGAAAACATGGGATCCGTCATGTCGGCGGTTACACTTTGGGGGCATATGGAGCGGTGATCAAGGGCAGGTCATTGTCCCTGATGGTGGGCCACAGAACTGAGCGTACCACGAGGGTGGTCGAACTAGAAAGATACATTTTGCAGCTAGAAGGGGCCTTCCTTCAGGATGCCAATCCCAACACACAACACAGGATCAAAATGAAGAGGCAGGACTATAGACAACTTTTGCTGGAGGAAGCTACTATGCGCTCCCTAAACATGCGTCATCGGATTTATGAACAGGGCAAGCGTGCAGGTAAACTCCTGGCATGGCTGGAACGTAAGGAACAGGCAGCGAGAGGGGTGCGAGCAATAACTGACGCTGACGGCACAATGATAACGGACCCCCAGGGGATCGCAGAAACTTTTGCGTCTTACTTTGAGGAGGTGTATCGGGTCCCGCAGACTTCACAAGCCTCCATGGCGGCTGACCTCCTCGCCACTATAGATGTAGTGTGCCTCTCGCAGCAGGATAGAGAGGTACTGGAAGCGGATTTTTTGGTGGAAGAGGTCCAAAAAGCAATAGTGGATGTTCGGTCGGGTAAAGCGGTAGGTCCTAACGGAATACCCATCGAGCTTCTTAAACCAATGGCTACGAACCTAGCGCCCCACTTGTTAAACTTATATAATGAATGCTATGACTCAGGGCTGCTACCAGATATCCGTAACGCTGCCATTTAAGTTATTCGTTAGTCTGGTAAGCCAGCGGAGGAGTGCAATTCGTACTGCCCTATCTCGTTGCTTACATTGGAAGCGAAAGTTCTGGCCAAACCCCTAGCCAATCGTTTAGTCACGTATCTTAATGATTTAATCCACCCAGATCAGTCAGGATTTATGCCCGGAAGGAATACAGCTAGAAATCTTCGGCGTGTACATGAGGTAATGGGGCGGCTAGGCACTCTAGAGGAGGAAGCGATATTGCTATCACTTGATGCCACTATGGCATTCAATACTATCGAGAGGTGTTTTTAACTGTTCCAGTATAAATCAATTTAAAATGAGTCATAATTCTAGTCTTGATAAAGATGGTGTTATAAGATATCCATCGAAAAGTGTTGACGCCCTTTTGAGAACAACACAGTTAGTGAAGAGTCTGGGGCCAATGAGTACCTAGTAAATAGAAAAGTATCGGGTTTCAGCCTGAGAAATTGTGCAATCATGGATGTGTGCTACTTAAATGGCATTGTTTTTGTCTATTATATGTACTCTCTTTTTAACTTGCTTGGTGTTTTTATATATATGTACAGAAAGTATCTATGATATCCGAACTTACCATAGATGTTAGGGGAATCACAGTGCCATGGATTATGACTACATTTTTAAGATTGTTTACCTTATGAGCCTTATTTTTAATCAATGAATAGATTTGTACTTTTTTACAAATAACGTTGTCTACATTGTCTATCTGGGATATATGGTTATACTTCCCGTGTATGCATGAAATTTAGTTGAATGAGTGAGATCTGGATTGAATTTAACCTATAGAGCCTATAGTTTTCATATTTTACAAAACTGTCCAAAGGAAACCCTTTCAGTAGCACATGGCAAGTAGCCATTCATGAGCTACACCAAGGCTGGTCGTTGTTCAGGGGGGTTCTCTAAGATGCCCTCTGGGTACATTGTACTTTAAATCCCACACTGGCATCAGTGTGGTTTTAATGTGCTGAGACGTTTGCTACCAACCTACCCAGGTTTTAGTAAAGCCATTATGGAGCTTTGGAGTTCGTAATGACCAACTCTCAGACTATATACTCCTTATGGCTTTACTACACTTACAATGTCTAAGAATGGACTTAGACCCTGTAGGGGTACAAGGCTTATGCCACTTTATCCTCAACTGAGGGCTTGTGCACCGTGCTAGAGGGGTGACTTACCTAGGCTACAGGCAGTGGGTTGCCAGAATCAAAACACGAAGCCTACAATGGCAGGGTGTGGGTGTTAATGTACAGGATCTCTAAGGGTGGCACAATAGGAGCTACAGCCCTTAGAGGCCTTTCCTGTTCACAGTGCCCCTGGTAGCCATGATACCTTTTACAAGGCGCTTACCTATTGCCAGAGATGTGCCAACTCTGGGTACAAAGTTACAGGTTTGGCACAGAACACAGGCCCTGGGAACCAAATTGGCAGGGACCCAGAGCACATCAAGTCAGGATGCATCAGATGTTAGGGAAAAAGTGGGGGATAACCATGCAAAAAGTGGCACTTTCCTACATATACTACCAGAAGTTATTTAATGACTACAACCGAAGACAGAGATACAAAGATCCCCGCGCCATCAAGTGGTAGCAGGAGGACCATTTATGTCACAGGAGACAGAGGTGAAATAAATTGTCCAAGTTTAGAATTGCTGATGTCACTTAAATCTAAAGCCCAAACGTGAAGATTGAAGGAGGTCGCAATTCTGAAAGTGGATGCAGTAGTGGAGGTGTGAATATCAACAGGTCTGTGCGTCACATTTGTCTGTGTTAAGCTTACGATATTGAGTTGAAGTTATGCATTTTGTGTTCTGGTAAAGTCTGTGGTTTAGTTGTTCTTATGCAATTGATGTTGAACAGTTGAAGCTGATATCGGACTTGGAGTAGTCCAAGAACCTGGGATACGAGAAGTTTAGATAGCTAAATAAAGAAATATTGTGATATTACTTGCTGCGGTTTTGTGGTGTCAGTTCAGGAGGTACCATCGACCTCATAATTAAGAAAGGGACTATAAAAAATTGTTGCGATCATACTAATAGTGACTGGTGTTAGTGGAACCCTTTTGCACAAAGGGGAAACTGTATTAGTCAGGGTGATTTCCCCCTAGCCAAGAATTCATATGTGGGCATATGGGAGGAAGTCGCTAGACATTATTCTTGATTGTTTCTTGTGTCAATGTACTACTTTGCACTCTTTAGAGGAGCAGACAAGAGTTGTTTGTTTATTGTGCTTGCGTGAAGTTGTAGAATTTGTGTACGAGAAAATTGTGAAGGAGAGTGATGTGCTGCGAGGAGTTAGATTTACGTCAGAAGTGTGCCACGCTGGGATAGGTAATTTAGTGCAAAGTACCACACTGGAATTGGGTGGTGAATCATCAGGGGCTGTACTGTCATAGGCTCACAAAAAAAAGACTGTGTTGCAATAGGAAGAGAGTATTCATTTTTATGCAACTGTAAATTGAACAAAAACACTGAGATTAACAATCTATATTTGCTCACATATTGTTGAATTACTGTAACCATGAAATTCTTTAATGCTTAATGAGAGGTGATCTGCAAGTCTCTATTCATGAGGGCAAAGAGGGTCCACCAGAAGGTACACCAGGTGACAAATGTGAGGTTTCATACGTGTTTGTGGCTTCATCAATGGCACAAGATCGCAGAAAAAGAAGGAGCATTAAATGATTTCCACAACAGAGTACTTTCGATTGAAAGATTATTGAACTTTTAAGGGAAACACTATATTAAATGTAGCTCTCTCCTAGACCTACACAGTATGAAGCATTAAATGCTTGGGAGAGAGTAGCTTATACGAAAGAGAAATAAAGATGCTAGAATAGAGCAAAGGGACAATGTCTATTCACACCAATGATAAATGAGATTAAGAACAACAGAGATGGAGCAACTGTGTAGTTGGGGGAGCTAGAATATTCCCAGTAATAATGACAGAAAAGCCTAACAAGAATCAAAATCAGGGAAATTAAAATGAGGAGTCTGCAAGGAAAACTGATACTGATAGTGATTCAGGGGATGACAGATGATTTGTTCACGTACACCACCATATGTGGCCCCATCATCTGTTTCATAAAGTGCTACACCCACAAGTGATACAATGGCTCCACCTTCTGTTGACCTGAATGTAATTCAGATTGGGGGCCCACCTCAAAAACACTTGATCACAGCTGCACTTGCTGAAGTAGCCACTACTGCAATTGTTCCAGGTGTTACAGCTTCTATTGTGACTGTTCCTCCTCCAGTGTCACAAGTCGTATCAGCTCAGACATTAGCAATTCCTGTTGCAACTGCATCAATCAATACTGCTCTGAATCATGATGTTCCAGGAGCAGCAGGAAAATGAGCTGCAACAGGGTTTATTCAGACGTCGTCGCAATACTCTCAGATTGTTGCCTGGATCCCACCTCAGAAAGTTCAATCATTAAGAGAAGGGAGAAGGATTGCTGTTACAAACCCAATTGTACAGGGGCTATTCTGCAATGGAATCTTTCCCTCATTTGTTGAGAAAACTCCTGAAAATAAATACAGAGAACATCCACTATTCAAAAAAGTGCGGGACATCTAGTTGTACCAAACTTGAAGGCGGAATTGGAAGAGAGTATTAGGGGAAGTTTAGATATTTCACATATGAATCAATATCAGGAAAATACGCTGAAAAAACAGTCCAGAAATCACAAGATGTGCAGCTGCCACACACGATAAATTAACAAAATTAGCAGATAAATATGAGGTAAATCTCTTTAGGAGTATACCTTTACAGAAATGTTTTAGAGCACAGATAGAGGGTGAAACAATTGTGACCATGCAATCTTCAGGATTGAGATTGCACATTGCTGAACTGGTGAAATGCATTTGGAAATTGAGTGATTTTGACATATTAGAGAGCAAGAGGGCAAAGAAGCAAGAGAAGAAAAAAGAAAAAATCAACTATTAGAGACGTTAATGGTAAGCTACCACAAATACCTCCAAATGAAAATGAGGCTCTAACTTTCCATATGAGAGAGATACCAGGTGGAGGGTATGTTCATGTACCATGGAGCAGAGGTGATCTTGCAACATTCACAAACAACTTTGAAACAGTATCTGGCCCATTGGCATACACAGGTTGACAGTTTGTGAAAATGTCAAAGATTTTGTGGGCAGATTCGAACACTTTCTTTGATATTGTGGTACCGAGTAATTTATGGGCTGAATGTAAGCTAGCAGTGCAGTAGCCCCGTACAGAGCTCCCAAAAGATGTACGTACCCGTGAACCTTCACTTATCGTAAAGACAAAGTATGATGAGGTCATTTCCTCAAGGGACATTGATTGGTTAAAGATCAAAAGAACTACTCCGGGAGCTAAAGCGTCAGTGCAGTCATATTATAAACAATTGTTACAGGTGTTCAAGCAGCACATGGCAAGAGAATCCCGAAAAGGGAGCTATTGGGATTTTTGCGTCGCAGTTCCTTCTTGGGTTGAGACCAGAAATAAGTATGCACATACAACAGAATGTGATTTGTTGGCAGACAATGGCCCAAATGAGATCCTGGAGGTAAGCAACATACTGTAGTGATGAACAAGAGATGAAGCAGAAAAGGTTTAAAGGGAAATTTATGTTGACGCACACAAAGTCATCTCAGAAAGGTTTTTAAAATCAGTTGCATGTAATAAATGTTGATGGATTGCAGGGTGTTGGTTTTCAGAATGGAGGACAGTTGGCAATGTGCTAAGAAGAGGTGTTCAGACTGCTCCAAATTCAGGGATAGATCTTGCAAAGTTGAAAAAGTAGACTACCTGTCTTTATTGTAAGAAAATCAGGCACTGAAAGAGGGAGTGTAGACAAAATCTTCATTGAGTAAGTGTTGATGGGCAAACGCAAGTTGTCAATCAAATGCAGATTTAAAATGTTCCAGTTCAGTGAATGCAGACACCATCTCTGTCGCAAATTACTATGTTGGGTACACCTCAAGGTTCAATGACCCCACATAACTTGGGTAACCCAAGGTTTAATACGAATCAAGTACCAATAGTAAATTCAAATCTGTTCCAAAAACAGAACCCATTTCAACAGTACCCCATGTTTGAGAATGAGAGCTTTGAATCCGACAATTAACAATGACGTTCCCTGAGAGGGGAGAAAGACTGCGTGATTGGTGCAGTCTTGGAGGTAGACCAGAGTAGACCATTTGTATAAAACGAGGTAAATGGCCACCAAGTGCTTTCTCATCGACACAGGCGCTACCCATTCCACTGTTATAACAGTGGAAGTCCCAGACCTACCCCTCTCAGGAAAGTAGATCCACGTTGTAGGTGAAACAAATAACCAACCGTGTTTTGAAGAGAGTTCCTGCAAAAATAGGTTCATTTGAGGAAGATCACCAATTTTTGTGTTTAAGATTGCTCCTTTTAATTTCTCCTTGTTGACAAACAAAGGTTCATACAACCTATTTAGGACCATATGTGCAAAACTTCCAGTTTGAATTTCCTAAATAACGAATCCCAAGAAATCACAATTTAAGAAATGCAAAATATAATGCACAAAAATTGCGATTTACTAATAGCGACTCCTACTGTCGCAATTGCTATTAGGAAATCGCTAGTTAGGAAAATGCAATTTTGGAAATGCAAAACCAAGGGTCCCTAGCAGCCTAAGGCCCTCCTTGAATCCCCACAAAAAAGTGGTGCCCATGTAAAGTGCTCAAATGCCCTAGGAGCGAGTGAGCGTTCTATGGCACTACCAAAGCAGCAGTTTTGTGTGCCTTTTCCTATTTTGCACATGGTTACCATTGACTTGGAATCAATGATAATAGCATTTCCTAAATGCACATTTAGCATTTAGGAAATGCTTTGTGCATGTACTTAGGAAACCGCAATTAGGAAATCCCTATTTGCAATATCTTATTTTGGGAATTGTAAAATGAAATTTCTACGGAGTAGAAATTGCATTTTGTGACTGCATTTTCACCTTTGTACATGCCAAAAGGCTATTTAGCATTCCTTAACAGCCTGAAATAGCGATTCGGTTAGTTAGGAAATGCTAAATAGCTACGTACATATGGCCCTTAATGATTACACCCGAAGACTCAGATACAAAAGATCCCACCACGCCGTCAGTACTATAATGAATGTTGTGGATGATATACGGTTGGCCACCACAGCTGTTCACCTCTTCTTTCCAGTCGTTGTACTTCCTCACATTTTCACGGTCTGATTTAGCATTGATGAATAACCTGTGGAACTCTTTTGGAATTCCATTTGGTATTTGACTTCTTTCTCTAGCTGCATGTGGTGCTCCCTTACCCCACTTTTTGGTGAAACTCAAATCAATACCAATTTTATTGTGCTCCCTCTTTCCAGATATATGGGCCAAGATGGATTTCACTATATTTTATTTTTTACTTGATTTTATACCCTGGTTCCATTTAATTTTCAATTCTCTAATGTCATGTATCAGAAGAAGCAGTGGTTCCTTATTGCTGTCCATCCTAAGGTATTTTGTTTTTTTAATCCATGGACCGCTTTTGCTACTTCATGTAAGTGGCATCAAGGGTTTTCGACTGCCCTCCTGTTTTTGTTTGGTTTGTGAGTGTGTCAGGGTCTGCAAAGGGAATCCTGAAGTTGAAAATATACCTGATAGTTAGTTATATAACCTACTGTTACGATTTTTAACAAAGGGACCTTTAGCATCGGAGCACATTTATATAAATCTATTAGAACTTCATAATGTTCTAGACTTTTATAGAGCTAGCTTTACCTTTAACTGCACTAATGTGAAAGGTAAGCCCAGACCTTGAGAGAATAAGGGCTGCTTTGGGATGTCTAACACACATGGTAAATTACTATAAAGCAAAAAAGTGAGCGCTATTTAGCAGCTTAAATAGTGTTAAGTAGGACAGACTCTAAATGAAAATCCTCTGTATTGTTTGTGAATACCCTCCAGAATTTGGCTGCACACTTGGTGTCGCAAGCCAGCTCAAGATCTTCTGAGGCTTTCTTCAGTGAATTCCGCTTCCTGGCCATTAACTACAATGTAGTATATTGAAAAGCAATTTCAATACACTACATTATAGTCGAAGGCTATTCTAATCCACTAGTCTGGATGTGCAGAAATGCTACTTCCTCTTCCCTCCTTTCTCTGTAGTAAGAATTTGTAAAGGCCTATTAAATAAATTAGCTGAGCTCAATAGTTAAGCTAATAGCAGAGGTGGCATCTCTAGCACCAAATTGTGAATCTAGCCACTGTGTCTAAAGCCAAGCAAGCATTAAAAGACCAGAGGTTGTGTGAAAATAAATAAACAAATACAATAGATACAGGGTTTATTAGCTTATGATTGTGGAAGTCAATCTATGCTTAATTTGAGGCACAGATGTAGGTGTAGTCCACTGGCACGTATCATCAGACTCTGACCCAGAGCAAGTGAGAGAAAAAAAAATACAAAAGGGGGAGGGGAGAATAAAGAGAAAGATGGAAAACAATGACAAGAAAGCAGGAATAAACAACAACTTGTAAGAGTGAGAACATGCAGGCAGTGTCTGCTTGTGGAATAAAGAGACATGAAGGGGAATCTGAACTATGCTGTCTTAGTATTCAACACCTCGGACATTCTATAGTGCTGAAGGCATCTCAGCAAAAGTTTGGGCCCTGGCACTTATTCTTTTACAAATTAAGAACTGCAGTCAATTGTCCACTTGGAATGCCCCATAACACTGTAATTTGGATATAAACATTAATTTACAGGAGTAGCCCTGCTCAATTTTGGCATTAAAATAATGACAGTGAGAATCTTGTGTTTAATTTTAGAAGACAAATTAGTGCCTGCATTACTTGAAATGTCCCACAAAAATATTTACTTTAGAAATTACAGTGTAATATGCTATCAGTCAATGAAAATGTAGTTGAAAGTGCCTGAATGTACTACAAGCTCTCAAAATGTCTCTGTTCACTTCCCTTGTTGTAACCCAGATCCAAGTTCTGGATTTAAGAACATGCCAAATTTAGCACTTTTTATATATTATTAAATGGGTCCTGTTCTAGCACAGATAACCTCTCGATTGCTCACCATGTCCCCTTTTAGGGGTACTAATTTGACCCGGTCAGGAGTTTTTAAAGTTCTCTCCACAAGATATCTGTACCAAGTGGATGTTTTTTTTTTTTTTTTAAATATATTTTTATTGCAGAATCAGGAATAAACATATCCAGCAAGCCAACCTAGACACCAACGGCACCCAGCATACAGTACGATAGTAATACAATACACAGCCGATTGGCCCACATCCCGGAGGCTGGCCGGCGCTTCAATGAGTCAGTTCACTGTAGGTACCTCGGTGCGTGCCCCCTCCGGGGCACAGGTCAAGTGTAGCACCTCGTTTCTGCTTTTATCCCAAAACAACCAACCCACCCTCTCCATCAAGTCCTTGGCCACTCCAATGTCATGTCACTCAAACATCACGATTACCTTCCTGGGCCATCCGGTTCCGGGAGGTTGCCGCTAGCCAGCAGACCCCCCCCTCCTACGACTCCCCCCCAGTGCCCTCCCCCTCAACTGCTGCTAATGCGGGTTCCACCATCCCCTTCCTGCTCTAGGGTGACAACCATCAGGAAGTTTCGACAAGCAAGTAGTCACACGGAATCCCTTCCTATAACTGATCAGTGTCTTCGCCTTCAGTTAGGTAGTCCCTTAACGTTGCACCACCAGCTCCCAAGACCGTGCCAGTTCCAAACTCTTCTCGTTACCAGTTCTAGTCGCCTGGCGCATTCGTAACACACTCTCACAGCCAGACCACTTCACCAGTTCATTCCTCCACCTCCGTACAGACGGCCCCTCTTTGGACTTCCAATGCCAAGTGATTTCACGCTGTGCCAATATCAATCCCAACCCAATGAATTTGCTCGTTACCTTGGTCTTTTTGGTGTGCGGGAACCAAAGAAGCAGGCAAGCGGCCATGTCAAAGTCTACCTCCCGATCCGTGACAGCATTCAAAAGGTCCCCCACCTCAGACCAGTAGTCCCCCAATTTCGAACAACCCCACAGCATGTGGTCAAGATCCACCGCAGGTTCTAGACATCGTGGGCACATGGCATCAAGCACCTGGAAGTGTCGGCGCAACCTCTCCGGGGTCAAATATGCCCTATGTAGCACGAAAAAATGCACCTGTTGGAATCTCGCATTCCTCGTCCCTTTCCAGGTCCTGTGTAGCACCTGGCCCCATACGGAGTCCGGGATTTGTTTACCGACGCTGGTCTCCCAACGCGACTTCAACTCAACTAACGGGGCCAGACCTTCATTTACCATCCTATTGTGGAGGCAGGTCACCGCCTTGACGGTGCCCGCTGCCATCACCACATATTGGCACACCATTGTCACCTCCGGTTCAGCCAATCCACCCCCCCAATGCTTCTGCATAGCCGCGACAACCGCCGCATGCAACAGGAAGGTACCACTCGGCAGGCCGAATTGCTCTTGTAAGGTCTGGAACGGGGCCAGCGTCCCGTCCACATAGAGGTCTCCCACCATCTGCAACCCCAGGTCCTCCCACGCTAACAATTGGGACCAATCACCTCCGTGCGGTAAGGCAGTGAGCATTCCCAGCGGAATCTCCGGTGCGTATGGCCGGCGCTTCCCAGCCCTCCTCAGGTTCCTGTTCCAACACAATCTAAGTGTCCTTTCCTCCATCGTGAGGTCCCTACTAGCCAGTCTCTGTTGCATCACGATAGACGACAAGACATGCCTCTGAATGCCGACCCCCCGGCGATCTTCAGGCCCCCTGAATTCTCTGGCCACGTTCTGCGTCAGGACCTGCGCTGCCAGATAGTATAACTCATAGTCGGGGACAGCCATCCCTCCCTCACACTTGGGTCGCATCAAGGTGGTCAATGCCACCCGTCGGCGACCGTGGCCCCAGAGAAAGCCAGTCACCAACGTCTTCAGCTCTCGAAAGATACCCTGCGGGATCCACACAGGCAACGTTCTAAAATAATAAAGGAGCCTCGGGAGCGCCACCATTTTCAACAGGGCCACACGGCCCAGTACAGACAGCGGGAGAGAGGCCCAGAAGTCCATACTGCCTCTCAGTGCTCGAATACAGCGCCCCACATTCCCCTCAAGGAGGTCCGCCGCGTCATGGTAGATGCGCACTCCTAGGTAAACAAAACAAGAGGGTTCCCACACTACCGGCCTCGTGAGCTGCGGGCAGAGCGTGGTCTTCCGTAACGGAAACACACAAGTCTTAGTCCAGTTCACTCTGAGGCCTGAAAGCCTCCCGAACCTGCCCAACATGTCCACCGCGCCTTCTAGAGCCCTTCCAGAGTCCGCCAAGTACAGTAACAAGTCGTCGGCATACAACGAAATATAATGCGAGTCAACTCCCTGCGCGATCCCGTCGAAAACAACTCCTGTTCTCGCCTGCGCCGCTAGTGGTTCCATCGCGAGGGCAAAGAGCAGAGGGGATAGCGAGCAGCCTTGCCTCGTGCCCCTGCAGACCGGATAAACCGAGGAGACCAAGGTCCCCAGCCGCACCCGCGCCTTAGCCGAAGAATAGAGCACTCTCGTCCAGCTCCGGAACCCCTCCCCAACCCCGAACTTCAACAGCACGCCATCCAGAAAATCCCATTCTAAACTATCAAACGCCTTTTCAATATCAACCGTCAGCACTACTGGGCCTGGTTCCGCCGTGGCAGCACTGTCAATGACCCCAATCAGCCGACGGATATTCATCGAAGTGCTCCTAGAGGGGATGAATCCCGCTAGATCCCTATGCACTAAAGAGGTCATCAGTGGCAGGAGCCTGGTGGCTAGGATTCGGCTCAAAATCTTGTAATCTACAGTTAGCATAGACAACGGACGAAAAGAAGAGACATCTAAAGCATCTCTGCCCGGCTTCAGCAGGGGCACAACCAGCGCCTCCGTCATAGAGTCAGGCAACCGCCCCAATTGTTTCGCCTCCGCATACACAACCTGCAGTCTGGGCGCCAACACTTCCATAAATTTGGCGTAGAACTCGATCGGCAATCCATCCACCCCAGGGGTTTTGTTCCGCGCCATATGACCAATCGCCCCTCTTATTTCCACTAGGGTAATGGGGCCCCCCAGATCCCGGGCTTCCTCCTCATCCAAGACCGGTAAAAGGATCTGATCTAAGTAATTACCAATGTCCGTGGCCTCCACTTCGAGGTGGCTGGCGTACAGACCCGTGTAGTAGGACTGAAAGCGCCCCAGGACCGCTGACTGCGAGTACACCACCTCCCCATCCTCCAGTCTCACACTCA
This sequence comes from Lissotriton helveticus, assembly GCF_964261635.1. NCBI lineage: Eukaryota > Metazoa > Chordata > Amphibia > Caudata > Salamandridae > Lissotriton > Lissotriton helveticus. The sequence goes on along the minus strand of NC_136072.1, from coordinate 229,707,195 downwards.
TGACCGGACATCCTCTAGGGTTCGGATCAGCCAACTTCGCCAGGAGCGTGCCCACTTTATCTCGCTCCTCATGCACTTTCACTGCATACAACTTATAATCATAGCACCGCAATCTCTCCGTCTCAGTTGCTACCGCCTCCTTAGCACGTAACAAGCTATCTTGCAGCTCCGGCCTCTCGGGTCGCTGCCGTTCCACCCTTCTCAGCACTTCCTCTGCCTTCGCGAGGTCATTCAGCACCGTTCCTCTCACAGTCAGAAACCGTCCCATACATACCCCCCTCACCACCACTTTCATCGCGTCCCACTCATTCGCTCTAGTCGCCGTCGACCCAGCATTGACCGTGAAGTAGTCGTCTATGCCCTGTCGGACCGTGTCACAGAACGCCGGGTCATCCAGCGTCTCCGGACGAAGTCTCCACGTAGGGACTGCCGATCTCGCCCTCTGCCATTGCATAGAAATCAGCAGTGGGTTATGGTCCGAAATGGTCCTAGACAAATACTCAGAGTGAATCACCACATTCGCCAGAGACTCGCAACACAGCACCGAATCCAGTCTAACATGCAGATCATGCAGTGCCGAGAAGTAGGAGTAATCTCGAGTTCCGGGGTGCTGCGCCCTCCATACATCCACCAAGCCCCACCTCTCTTGCCAGTCCCGCCTATGGGCCGCAAGTCTGCGCACTGGGGAGTCCACCAAAGGTGGGTGCGACCTATCCAACAGCACATCTGAGATGGAGTTAAAATCCCCCGCCAACAATATAGGGCCCGCCAAATAATACGCCAGTGAGCGCGACAAACCCTCAAAGAAATGCGCTTGATCAGCGTTGGGGGCATAAATGTTACACAGCACCACTTCTCGACCACACAGCCGTCCTTCCACCACCACATAACGACCCTCCGGATCTATCCTCCGACTCGTGACCTGGAATGGCGTGCCCGCTCTGATCCATATTAACACCCCTCTGGCAAATGCTGAGTAAGTCGTGCCAAACACCTGACCCCGCCACCTCCTCTGTAACGCCCCACATTCCTGCTGTGTCAAGTGAGTCTCCTGAAGCATTGCTATCTGAGCACCCCGCCTCACCAAGTATGCATGTACCTTGTGGCGCTTAACCATAGTTCGAATACCCCGGACATTCCATGTGACACATTTCAAGTTAGGTAACGTCCCCATAGAGCATCAATCCCAACAGTGGCGCACGCCAATAACTGTGACCCGCATCACAGCAATTGTACAACCCCTTCAAACAATCAATGTTACCCGCATCGCAGCAACTGAACAATCCCCAAAAAACAAGACCCTTAACACTCATCAACCCCCTCCCCAGGACAGGGCCTAATAACCCAGCTTCAGCCCCGTTCCAAAAACACCCAACACATCACGCTAACCTGTGGTCGACACCACAGAAGACCTTAAGGGTCTGAAGAAGGCTATGGAGCCCCAAACCAGGACAGCAGAGCTATCACCCCGCACCCGTAGCCCCATACTGCTAGTGCAGCCCCATACCTGGCAGTCCAATAGAAGTCAGGAGTGTCCGCCCCTATAGGCATCCCAAGATTGTTCATCGGCCCGAGCTTCACTCATTAAACATGTTATCAGCAGTCTGTGGGGTGACCTCCGGACCCGGCACCCCCCCCATCTCCGAGTCATCGTCTCCGGTCTTCTCTCCTTCTCCTTCCGAAGCCGAGCCTTTAGAAGCGTCATCCCGCTGCGATCCCGTGATGCTCGCCGTGGCCTCCAGCGCACTCAGCCTGTCGGCCAGCATTCGCGCCTCCTGTTCAGCCCGTTGGCGCCTATTCCGGGAGCGGATACGTTGCGATTTCCTTATCTTGGCTGTTTTTTGCCGATCCCTGGCGGGCCTGTGTGCACGATCCGTCCCCGCCCGGTACAGTTCCAGCCAGGACCATGCCTCATCAGGTGTTTGGAAAAAGTGAGTTCTGTCGTCAAGGATGACCCGCAGCTTGGCCGGGAAAAGCAAGGAGTATTGGATCCCTTCTTCTCTCAGCTCTTTCTTCACCGACAGAAAAGAAGCCCTGCACCGCTGCACCTCCTGCGTATAATCCGGAAATATCGTCACCTTGCCGTTGTCCACCTGGAAGGGCCCATGGTCTCTCGCCCTTTGGATCAGCAGATCTCGATCTTTATAGTGCAGCAGTCTAACCACCATCGGTCGGGGCGGTCGGCCCTCCAGGGGAGGCTTTGCGGGCACCCTGTGCGCTCTTTCCAGGGAGAAGAAGGGGGATAGGCCCTCCGGCGCTACCACTGTCCGGAACCAGTCCTCCAAGTAGGTCACCGCATCACCCTTCTCAATTTTCTCTGGAAGCCCAACCACCCTCACGTTGTTCCGCCGGTTGCGTCCTTCCGCGTCTTCTGCTCGACGCTCCAGAATCGCCAGTCGATGGAGAACGTCGTCAAGTTTATGCTCCGCTGTGACCACCGCCGGTTTCAGCTCCTGGAGCAGCTGTTCATTGGACTTCACTCGGTCAGAGAGCTTGGCGTGGTCTGCTCTCAGCAGGCCAAGCCCCGTCGCCACCTGCGCAATATCCTGGTGCAGCTCATCCTTGGTGGTAGTGATCGCGGCCAGTATTGCATCAAGACGGAGGTTCAGCCTCAACTCCTGCGGCGAGGGCTCCGTTGGGAAATCGCCATCCGCGGCCTCGGACTTCTCGTCCCCCCGCTCAGGAGGCGCGGCGAGGCCAGCCCCCATCGCGGCCATCTTGACAGTGGGGAACGCGCTGCCCGAGCAGCCCCCTCCAACGACGGTCGGCGGCGGCAGTCCTCCTGCCCTGTCCATCCCTCGGGCCACCCGGTATCGCCCAATGGCAGGCCCCAAGGTGCACAGCTCCTCGATCCTTAGATGGCGCGGGCCGTCCCCCCCCAGCACTCTGTCGCCATCCACCAGAACACACTCCGTGCAGTCCCAACGACACACGCAGTGCCCCACCAAAGTCTGCAAAGGCTCGGGGCGCAAGCCCTCCTCAAAAGCTAGACAGTCAAGGGTCCGCCGCACTGGGTAGATTGAGCTCGCCGCCCCCGGTGACACGTCTTCCGCAAGTCTCAGCGCACGGCGGGGTCCATACGCCTCTCCACTGGCCTGGCGCCCTCTTGCCTCCAACTGGGCGTCCAATCGCCCCGGGTGGCCGCCCCCTCAGCACTTGGCCAATTAGCCTCACTCAGCTGTGTCCCAGTGGCTCCGCCGCAATGTTCCCAAGCGTGGGTCGGCCTCACATGCCAGCCGCGCCGCCACCGGTGCAGCGCGAGTGAAGGGCTCGCTCTCCTGCCGTTCGGGGAAGCAGGTGGGGGAGGGGCGCCGCTCGCACCAGACCTTTACCGCCGTCCACCTCTTCCGCTACTCCGGTCCCGCTCTCCTGGGCCTCTCCCCTGCGCACCGCTGCGCGACGGCCCCTCAGGCTCCTCAGCCGGTCCAGCGCCCTGCACCGCTCCGTCCTCAGAGCTCCCGTCCTTGTGGCTCCGCCATCTTGCCTTTGTCCTGCGGCCACGCCGATCGGGACGCCGGGTCCGTCCGCATTCAGCGCCCAGGGTCCCGATGAGGACCAGATGCTCCCCGCTGGGTCAGCGACCCTATAGAAGCTCGGGTTCAGCCGCCAGGCAGTGCGGGGCCAATTATTGCAGGATAAAGACGGGACTCGGTGCGGAGCAACTCGCTCACGCAGCCATCCCAGTCAGCGCCGAAACCACGCCCCTGTACCAAGTGGAAGTTATTTTGAATTAAGAGTCCTTCTACAATAATGGTAACATCTCTCTTATAGATATACTTCTAGATTGCTTCCATAGGCCACCCAAGTTGCACACACCACCTTCAAATCAGGAGAACTTACAATAAATATGCTTAAGAGAGGTTCTGGATAATGTGTGCCCTGGGGAATGTCTAATTTAACAAATTCATAGTCTTTATCAATAGCCCTTTGCCCATTACACTAACATATGATGTGTTGACCATTATGTAGGACAATGACTAAATATACAGCTAGGTTGAATATCCCTGACATCATCAACATCTGACAGCTTTCAGAGTGCAAAGCCAGTGAGAACATAAAGAACAAGAAAATAAACCTGGGACAGCTAGTCCCTATTACAATAAATTATATGGTAAGGATAGGAATCCTGTCCTTTACCACTCCAGGGCGATAGAGAAAACTACGTCAACCTAACTGGTTGAATTTTAATAACGTGTTTCAGTGCTATAATCCTGAAGACAAGGTAAGTATCCCCTACTATCTAGATGTCTTGCAGATGAGTTGAGCAGTCTGGTTATCTGAATATTATTACATTTATGGTACAAACATTTAAGTCTAGTAACAATGTAGCCTACCTCAACATTTCAATGACGTCTTCCAAAAGATATTCCTTTACAGGGAATGTAAATCCAGGTATATGCATCATAGGACAGTTATCTGTTGAGGAGAATAAAAATGTAACACATAGCACGGTCAGGCATTAGAAATATAAAAGTCTTAAAGTTCACAATATTAAAACCTGATTAAAGGATAAAAAAAAAAACTACAAACAGGAATCTACAATCTAGCGGACCAATTTCAGAAACTACAGCTTGTGGAGTTCAGAGACTCAAACAATGTTGCAAGTACTTTACAAGCTACAGATTTAAAGGAGTACTCCAACTTACCAAAATGTATTCACAGATGTATCCTTAGTTGAAACATTAATTTGACTGAATCATTATGATATATGTTGTTACACATTCAACGTCATTTAACCCTTCGCCCCCCAACAAGGGAAAAACCCTTGTGTTAGAAATGGGATTCCTGGAATGCACCCAGGCCAGGCATGAACCACCATGCTAGGCAGGGCAAGAAACAAGTTACTTACCTGTACATTGTGGTTCTCCGGTATTGATATCTTTCTATAGATTCACATGCTTGCAGTTCCCTGTCGTCGAGGTGGAAGTCCCACAGTAATTATAACTAGTAGTGTAAAATTCTTTAATCTAAGTCTATTATAATCCATTTTCCTATATGTTTGAGTAGGAATCCACATCGTTTTGTACATGACCAAAGTCTGACCAATCAGAACAGAGCTTTCACCCTTCCCTCTTGTGCAGTGGCTTCAACCTCAGATTTTTATGCATGAGAGGTAAAGTTACCAATGCTACAAGGTAGAAATGCCAATGAAGTGAGCGACTGAAGGGGAGGCGCGTGGGTTTCATGTGAATCTATGAAAGATATACATTCTGCAGAACCACAGTGTACAGGTAAGTAACTTGTTTTTTCTCCAGTATTTAATCTTTCATAGATTCACATGCTTGCATCTAAATAGGGAGCACTATATAATTAAAATAAGGACATTAAGGCTTCAATATAGCTGTATGCTGAGGCGGGTAATATACATAAGTGCTTATGCATACATAGTGTTGAGAATAATAAATATTAGCTATAAATACCAATGAGCTTACCTTTTTGAAAAAGGGTTTGAATCAATGCATCCTTGTAATTAACACCATCCAGACAATAATGTTTTCTAAACATATCCATGTTATGCCATGTAGCCACTCTGCATATGCCAGACAGTGGTACTCCTGCGAACGTACAAACTTCAGGTAGAGTGGGCGTGCACTTTGGATGCCAGCGGCCTTCCTGCTTGTTCGTGACTAAGTGATAGCTGCGGATACAAATTGCGCTATAGTTGCTTTCGAAACTGATTGGCCTTTTGTTGGGGGCGCAAAAGCAACCAAAAGTTGGTCTGATTTTCTGAGGGTCTTGGAGTGTTTCAAGTAAAATGTAAGGCAACTTATGATATCGAGGGTGTGGGGTGATTTTTCCGCTGCACTTGATGGGCTCTGAAAAAATGCCTTCAGGACAATTAGTTCATTTAGGTGAAATTCAAAAGATACTTTTGGTATGACCCTGGGGTTGGTAAGCAGGATGAATCTGCCTTTTTAGAAGTGTACATAAGTTTCCTACACAGTGAATGATTGTATTTCACTACATTAACACGTCTGGCTGTCATTAATGCTTGCAAAAGTGTCATTTTCAATGTGAGGTGTTTGATGTCGGCCTTATGGATTGGCTCAAAAGGCATCTTATAGGCTGCGTCAGGACTGTGTTCAATTGCCATGTTATCCATGAGATGGACTCGAATTGAACTGTGGCAGAGACCTGATTGAGCTAATGAGAGAAGGTACAGCAAGAACTGCACAGGCTTTGAAGTGAAAGGATGACAGTTGTTGGCTGCGCACCAGTAACAAAATAGTAGCCATTTTGCATTGGAGGGTTTGTTTGTAGATTCTGCTCTAGCTATTGCTAAAAGGTTTGTACATTGCTGAGGGATATCGAACTAATGGAATTCATAGTATTCAGGATCAAAGCTGCTAAATTTAGAGATTCCGGGTTCGGATGCATTACCTGCCCATCGTCCCAGTATAGTAACCCTGGGACTTTTGAGTTGAGCATGTTGCTGTCCTGCCATTAGGAGAAGTTCAGTATACCAGAACTGTCTCGGTCATGCAGGGGTTATTAGGAAGATCCTGCATGGCTCTCGTTTAATCTTGTGTAGTATTTTTGGGATGAGAGGTATAGGAGGTAAAGCATAAGAAAAAGTGCCTTCCCAAGACATTTGAAGTGTGTTCCCCCATGATCCATTGTGTGTGAACCTGCTTGCATATTGAAGGCATTTTTTGTTGTTAGAGTTGCAAAGAAGTCTAGGGGAGAAGTTTCCCTATCTGCTGAAGATCTTGTTGAGTTGGTTGGTTGACAACGTCCACTCCTGGCATTCTCTTACGGACCTGCTTAATTCGTCCACCCATTGCTTTTCTGTGCCCTGAACATGTTACACATTCAGGGAAATCTTGTTTTGTAGGCAAAAGGTCCCTATTTGTTGTTCTTACTTGAAAAGTGTGTGTGATCTCGTACTGTCCTACTTGTTTAGGTAAAACATTGTGGTCGTATTTTTGATATTAAGACTTCTGACCTCTGTAACCTTGGTAGGAAAGCTTTGAGACTCAACACCACTGATTTCAGTTCCAGAAGGCTGATATGACTATTTCTTTTGGTGACCTTTTTCTACTGACATTTAGATCTTGGAGATGTGCTCCCCATCCCTCCATGGAGGGATCCCCTGGGATGATGGAACTCTGGGTCCTGAGAATTAATGTGGACCCTATTGCGAGGTTTCAATTTTTCGTCCACCCTCACATTCGTGACATCATTTTTATCGGGTCATTGTTGTCAATCAAGCCCTAGCCCTGCGGCTATTGCCTGTATAGTTCCTGCAGCGGTCTTATGTACAACCTGCAGTTCTGTATAAGAGGGATGCATGACAACATCATTCCCAGGTATGATTTGCAGGTTCTTACTGCAATGGAGCTTCTTTGTGACAAAGCGAATTACAGTGTGATCGTCTTCATAATTGATTTCATCAATAATTTGGTCATCGATTTGCCCGATTTTACTTAGGCAGTTTCTCTGAAATCTGCGGAGGCTACAGTATTTTCAAAATGTGTCAATGGTTCGGAAGTGGACACCTTTTGACCCTTTCCCTCCTGAGGTGTTAGAGAAAGAATCTTTTCTGTGACTGGCTACTAGGTTTCCAACTTTTTTAGGATCTTTTTTGGTTGCTCAGCAGCATTTTTTCTGATTTATCTCATTTCTGAGATAAATAAGCCTTCCGGCAGGGTTTGCCATCTTCAGAGTCCAGAGTTTTTAAAGCATTTTTCTTTTGGAGATATAATAAAAGCCTTGCCTCCCGATCTTTTATAGACTTAGCCAAACATGTTTTACAATAGTTGCAGTCTCTGGGCTTGTAGTGGGGGTTCAGGCAGTATAAGCACTCTTTATGAGGGTTCACAGAGAAGAGCCTCATCTTCCCGCAAGTCTTACATGATCAAAATTACCCCTTCTTTGACCACTCTGACATGGTGGCAGAATGTGTCGTGTTAGAGGATGAAAGGTTAAATAAAATGAAAAGCGGTCACCTGAAGGTCACTCTCCAAAGATAGTATATGCGAGGAAAAAACTGAGCAAGAGCTCAGGGAGACTTCCGTTCCACATTATGTGGTAAGAAATCTGAGGGGTGAAGCCACTGCACAGGACGGAAGGGTGCAAGCTCTACTCGGACGGGTCAGACTTTGGTCATGTACAAAACGATGTGGATTGCTACTAAACCTATGAGTAAAGGCAGCTATTATAGGCCTAGATGAAAGACTTTTACACTGCTAGTCATAATTACCGTGGGGCTCCCAACTCGACGACGGGGAAGATACAAGCATTTAATCTATGAAAGATCCAATATTGGAGAAGGTAAGTACACACTAAAAGATAACCTGTGCTCATCCTCTGGTAGCTGGCACAGAGCAGTCATGCTTATCTACAGAGGCAATGTGTAAAGTATTTGTGTAACACGCATACACAGTAACAAAATTAATACACCACAAAAGACTCCACACAGGTTTTACAAAAATAGATTATATTATAAACAAAACAGGACCAAAAAAGACAAAATTCCAATGTATAGAAGTTGAGATATGGAATTTTAAAGGAATACATGTAGAAAAGCACATAGATGCAAGTCACGCTAAAAAAGTTTCCTTTAGGTTGCGATGGACCGGGGCAACGTCAAAGTTCGTACCGACTGCGATGGTGCGCCCACCCACTACAGGTTCCGTTCACGCCCCGGTGAACAAAGAACCCGTCCTGGTTGCAGACAACAAGATGCCTGGATGTAGAGTCCTGCAGGAGACGGATACACTGATATTCTTCATGCAGTGAAGGTGATTAGTCAGTTCCGAAGATGGGTGCCGGAGTCGAGAGGCGTCAACCGATGCGGCAGATTCTGCCACGCGATCAAGGGGATGAGTCGATCTCACCACGCGGCAAAGATACACTGTACAATGTGTCGATCTATGGAGGCAAAGCGCTGGTTCAGAGGTGATACGCTGATTTAACTTCCGCAACAGGGTCGATGCGCTGATTCTGCTACACGCAGGCAGGAGATGCGTCAAAATCAGTATTGCAAGTATCTGAGCCACTTCCAGTGAGCCAGGTACAGGAGCAGGGGTAAAGACTTTGATATCCCTGAGGCTCAAGAAACAGACAAGCCACCATGTCCTTGGAGATCACTTAGAAGAATGCAGAGTCCAGCTCTCCTTCAGCAGAGTCAGAGAGCAGCAGGCGGCAGGGCAACAAATAAAAAAGCAGGCATTCCAGATCAGAAGTCCAGCTACGTCTTTCAAGCAGCACAGCAGTTCTTCTGGAACAGCTTAGTTACAAGTCCAATAGTACCTGATTTGTGTGGGTCGGAGACTCAGCACTTATACGCTTAAATGCCATTGATTTGGGTGTGACTTTAAGACTGCTCTCTGAAGTACACAATGATCCCTTTCAACCCAGTCCTGTCTGCCAGACTATTGGTGGCGGGTAATCAGACCTTTGTGAGGGGACAGGACACAGCCTATTCAAGTGAAGTGTTAGCCCCTTCCCTTCCATCCTGCCCAGGCAAGGCCATTAAAATGCAGATTTATGTAGATTAGTACTGAGACACCTGTCCTTCCTGTGTTGTGGCTGTCTAGAGAGAATGTAGATAGTGTAGTTGTTCCCTATCCCAGATGTGTATTTTAAAAAAGGCTGTCCAGCACACAGAGCAGTAAGTGCAAGGAAATGTCCACTTGCTAAAAGTGGAATTTCTAAAACAATTATGTTAAATCATACGTCACCAGTAGGGAGGATTTATCCTTACCATTCCAAAGATATGAAACATGAAAATGCTACTCCTCTCTGATCAGGAATTATAGATTAAAAGTGTATTAAGGAATTCCCAATGCTAGCCAATGAGAGGGGTAGGACTCACGGTAGTGGAAAAACTAATTTGGGTGTTTGTCACGACCAGGACATGTAAAGAATAAACACACATGCGCTACCTTTTACTTACATGGTACCTTACCCTTAGGTTTACCGTCGGAGCCTACCGTCGGGTCGACTAATATGTAATAAAAGGGGAGTTTAAGGCTTGGCAAGTAGTTTTAAATGCCAAGTCGAAGTGGCAGGAAACTGCACACACAGGCCTTGCAATGTTAGGCCTGAGATAGGTTTGAAAGGCTACTTTTTGGGGGGGTACAATTAGTGCTGCAGACCCACTATTAACATTTGAAGTACAGGCCCTGGGTATATGGTATACCACTTTACAAGGGACTTACCAGTACATCAAATATGCCAATCAGATATACACCAATGTCATCATCTTTAGGAGAGTAGCAGTGGTAAAGTGCTCAGAGTCTTATGGCGAACAAAACGTATTTGCAAAAACAGCAGGTAGAGGCAGAAAGTCTGGGGAAAGACCACCCTAAGGTTTATAGGTCTAACACTTTGGCAAAACCCCTTCTACATTACCACATTATGAGGTAATCTAGCATTACCTTTTAAACCTGTGAAGGGTTATTACTTTAACAAAAGTAGCTTTCCATGTTGCAAAACTACATTTAGAATGATTTGTGCATAATGTTCAAGTTACACATTTCTGAATGTTCTGTGCATTTTTAATGGCTGCCCCCTTTCAATATTACATTTCACACACCAACTTATACCACAATGTAAATGCAGATTTTGCAAAAAAAATTCCACCAGCCTGCATTCTGAAAGCAGTATGTGGAAATTTGAAGCACAAATCCCACTCCCAGCTACCCTCCCTCTTACACTAACTGTGCACTTGGGTATTTATAAGCATTAGCTTATCAACCAAAATGCCACCATCTTCCCCCAAATGTTTTCCACACAAGCTAATTCTCATATGTGGCACAACTGAGCCTCGCACAAATTAACAGACTGCTTACAATGAGCAACACTGCTCATTATTTCATTATGCAACATACTGCTAATAATTACATTAAAGTAACCACTTTTATTTTTAAAAATCAACTTTTATTTTCATTCTTGAGGAGAGAATCATCAGAATTTTTTTGTAGACAATTTAGTGAACTGTGGGCAGTGGAGATCTGTACCATGAGAAAAAAAGTGAAGTTTGGATTAACAGGAAAGAATGCCATCTAATCAATATTGCACTATTATGTCAAATGTTATGGATGGCAGTCCTAATTTTAACTTTGTTACCTATAAACGTTTCAGTTATTCTTGCACACAGGACACTACAACAGTCAGAGTTAAGTGATCTAAATGTCAATTCAATTACAGGCCCTTTGTTAGGACAGGCACCTAAACAATCCTAGATTATTTTAAACAGTTAGAAATGGATCAAAGGTATGCTATTATTAGTCTCATAATGTATTCACCCAAGAGCTTCGATGTTTGAGAATTGGTATTGGACATCATTTCAACATGCAAGGCACATGATATGTGTAGGTACGGAGTTCCAGATTTTGGGGGCGTTGCTGGAGAAGAAACGTACCAGGGTTTGAGGTTTGTGCGGTTTAGGTGGGATTAGGAATAGGGTTTTTGAGCTTCTTAGGTTTTTCAACTGACCTGCCTTTTTGAGTTTTGAGGCGAGGTACGCTGGTTTCCCAGTGTGAAGGGCTTTGTGAGAAAGCCTAGTAGTTCTGAAGGTGCAAAGATCTTCATTGGGGAGCCAGTTCAGTTCTTTCAAGGCAGAGGAGATGTGGTCATATTTTGTGATTCCTGTGACCATTCTTGCTGTTGCAATGAGAGTGGATTGAAGAGGTGCAAGGTGTCTTTCAGGACATGCTTTTTTTCTGCGTTTCCTCCTGAGCCGGTCCAGGTGGGCTGTGGATGGGTTTGTTCGTCATCGCTTTCTGCTGCTCTGAGCTGGCTTCTTTCTATGTTGAGGCCTTTATTGAACCAGGATCTCGAGGGTGTGCTTCTCACCCTTTTCAGTCTGCGGCGGAACTTGATCCAGAATGGAGGACATCATTGAGGTGTAGTGGGTGGTAAGTTCGGTTGTTGAGAGATTCTCTGATGAGGGGGGTAATAGTAAAAGCATTCTTTCTTCAAGGTGCACTCGGGGAATGTGCCTTATGTTTCTCGCCCATGTATCCCCTTCCCTGCTCATGACAGAACTACGCCGTCATGAGCCACGGGTGGCGTGTGCTCATGACGGTGTGGTTCCATCATGCTCCGGCCGCTCCGCCCACGCGGCACTGATTCCCCGCCAGTGCGGGCAAATTAGTGAGTGGGCGGGGTCATGACGGAACCACGCCGTCATGAGCACAGCTCACCTGTGACTAATGATGGCGTGGTTCTGTCACAAGCATGGCGGCGCCGCGCTCACCCCCCACCACCCCCAGCGCCGTGGCAGAATTAGCGCCGCGGCCAAGGGGTTAAATGCTTTTCGTGTATGCTTTGGGTGGAGAAGCACTTTGTGGATGTGAAACCGAATAATGTGGTTGTCCGACCAGTTAACAGGCAGGACGTTGTCCACACCAAGTGTTTCTTCATGAGCTATGATAGTGTCCAGGGTTGAGCATTTGGTGTGAGTTTGATAATTGCAGTGCTGGGAGAGGTTCTTACTGCTTAATAAGTTATATAAGGATTGTGTTGGAAAGTGGGTTATTGGTAGGGGCAAATGTAGGTCTGCCACTGGCAACAAGGCCACTAACAAATGGTAGGACCCAGCATAGGTCTTAGAAAATGATTCTTATGCTCAACCCTTGGTAACGTGGCTGCGAGCATACAGGTATGTAAAGCATTTAAAAACACCATTTTAGTAAATAATCTAGACACAACACAAAATAAAAATCAATCACCAATTTATAACAAGCATTGGCATAGCCAATAGGTCTCGCCTTTCGGACCATATAAGTATTTAGTAATGCAGCACAATCTCCTTGGTGCAACAAAATCAACTGTTGCATGGCTAAACACTTATAAGATTCCAAAGGCGAGACCTATTGCCTATGCCAATGCTCGTTTTATATCGGGAACATTCAGTTAAAACAGCTGTTTAGCTAGGATGTAAGGTACTACTACTCACTAAGGAGACTGAATCGTGATATTCATGCGCTGAATGGAGCCATGGGCCTTCTGAATCAATGTAAATAAACGCATTGTACTGTACTTACATGCATCATTGTCAATTGCATTCGCAAACGGTGCGAATCGCAATTTTCGTCTGTTTGCGAATGCAATTGACAAAATTGGGATGCATCATGTTTTTCGCAATTTTAGAAATCGCAATCATGTTGCGATTTCTAAAATTGCGATTGCATTTAAGAAATCGCAATTTGAGATTTCTTAAATGCAATGCATGAACATTTTAAATTTGCGAATTCGCAAATAGGGAGAGGTAAATTACCATGAAGTTCACCTTCATGGTAATTTGCGAAAACTTTCAAAAATGCACAAAAGTGTATTTTTGAAAGTTTCATTTTACACACACACATGCCCTTGGGGCATGTGTGTGTGAAAAATGCACTTAAAGTTATATTTCAGGGGTGCAGGGGGGGTCCTGTGGACCCCCGCCTGCACCTTTGAAATTGCATTCTCAATTTGCGATTCGCAAATTGCTAATCCCAAATTGAGAATGACTTCCCACTCATTCCTATGGGCCTCTAGGCCCATAGGAATCAATGGGAAGGGATTCCTTAATTGTGATTCGCAGATTGTGAATCGCACTTAAGGAATTTTAAGAAATCGCAAAAAAAATTGTGATTTCTTGATGCATAGCCTTTTGCGATTTCTTAATTGCGATTCCTTAATTTTCGCAATTAAGAAATCGCAAACGGCAACAATGATGCATGTGGCCGTTAGTGTTCTATATACCATTTGCCTTCAACTAGTAATTACCATTGGATAATTGTGTTCTGTCTCACTCTAATGCCTCTTTAAAACAACAAGCATTTGCAATGCAATAAGTCTTACATCACTAAAAGTTTGAGCTATTGGTGTTCCATTATTAGTGTCACGCCAATAGCTCAAACTCTCAGTATTGCGATACCGAATGCATTGCAAATGCTTTATTTTGAGGTGTGTCGGGGCAAGATGGCCGCTGGCAGTCTGTAGGGAGAGGACGCGCTCTCCCTTTGCTCCCTGAAGCGGATTACGGATGAAAAAGTGATACGGCCTTAGGGGATTGCTGACGGCGGTTTCTGTGCTTTATGCGGCGGATATGAGATAATAGGAGACGATAAAGGAAATGACAACGAGTGTGACGGATTTCTTCGTGACGGATTTCTTCGTAACTCTACCTGCAACAGAGGTCAGGCTGTTTGCAAAGGCAGTAACCTCTCTGACTCTGGGACCGGCGCTGGCGTGGACACTGGTTCACACACATCAGCTGATGCTGAAAGTGCACGGTTGGAGGCGGGGTCGGAGGCAGCAGCAGTGGCAGCGTCATCGACAGCAGAGATCTGCAGCGGCTCCGTTAAGGCTTTGGAGCTCAATGGCCCCGAAAATTGCTAGAGCCCTGAGGGAGGAGAAAGGTGTTTGGAGCGAGACAGATGCTCCGGCTGCCAATCTGCGAGCGAAAAGGGTGATGCGGACTTAGGAGGAGCGCGAGGAGCAGCGCACCGCTGATCAGGGGAAGAAGGCAGCAACAAGAAGTAAGGAGACTGGGAATGCAGGGGAAAAAAGTAAGAAAAAGGAAACGAGCAAGGCACCTTCTACAAATAAAGGAAAATTGTTGGAGCAGGGAAATTTAAGGCAGCCCTCAGTCTCCGAGGCATTTTTTCCTGTTTCTGTCCCTGTTTCTGTCCCTGCTGTTCCTGTTGTTTCTGCTGCTAATCCTTGTGGGATGTCAGCTATCGCGGCGTCCCCCGCAGACCTCACAGACCTAGTTCATAACCCTGAGGTGTGTTCAGTAAATGTTGGCTTTCCCGCTGTTCAGGTCGTGGCGGAGAATCTCGAGTTAAATACGTCAGTACCTGTCAGCAAGAATGTCCATATGGGTACTGAGCCACTGGAAGGAGGAATGGCACAGGAGCAGGGGGAAGACTCTAGAGAGGCTGCTGCCCAGGTAAAACAGCCCAACAACGCGATAGACATTGATGTTGACACTGTTGAAAAGCTGGGTCAACAGGGACATGTAAATGAGAAGGAAATGATAAGCGACATTGGCAATGTTGACAATAGCAGCCTGCTGGCTGAGGAAAGGACCCCATCCGAGGAATCGGCCCCAGATAAGACTTTGGCGTTAACCGAGACATTAACACAGGCGTTAAGAAAAGAACAAAATACAGGCAATATGTATGAAGTCTCCCTTCCTAATCTGATCCCTACTACGGGGGAGGATATTATCGGTCCTATTGCGAACACTCTGGCTGAACTGGGTGTTAATGGAGGCATTAATGATAATTTAACTGGCCCACTGGCTTTACCTGGTTCTCCGACGGATAATTGTTTCTTTTCTGTAAATGAGGGGGAGGAGGAGGGCGAAGATGTGGGGGCGGAAGGAGGAAGGGGGAGAGAATTAGAGTCGGAGGACTCCTCTAATGTGGAGGAGGTGGAGGAGGTGGCGAGTGATCAAACGATGTCAGGTTTGGTAACAGAAACAGTAGCTACATCAGGCTCTGGAGAGGGGTCAGAGCAAGAGCTGTCTGCAAAACATAAATCTAAAGTTTTGACAAAAAAAAGGAAAAAACCAAAGGGCACTACGAGCCCTGCAATCACTAATGTTGCGAAGAGACTTGACTGGGATTACTCAGCCACGTCACAGATGTATCAAGAGGGGACTGGGGGACTAGGTGGAAATTTGGGTACTTCAGGGGTTTTTGAACAAAGACCTAGACAAAATCAATGCGAAAATCAGAATCAGAGTCAGAGTCAGGGCTGCTCACAGGGGGAAGCTTCACCAATGGGGTTTGGAATAATGTTCTCAATGTTGAAGCAAATTCAAACTGAGGCAAGGGTGGAAAGTCGTAGAGCCAGACAGGAAAGTAAAAAGATACAAGGTTCCCTTCGAAAAGTGAACAAAATTTATGCAGATTTGGCAGGGAGAGTTACGGAGGTGGAAGAAAGAACTGGGGTTCTGGAGGATGAAATGAAGGACTGGAAGGAATTTAAACAGGAGCAAGAGAAGACCAATAGCGAGGTGTTATGGAAGCTGGAAGATTTTGAGAACAGGCAGCGGAGAAACAATATTAGGCTTTTGGGTATTGCGGAAGGAAGAGAAGGGCAGGATGTTAGAGCCTATGTTATAGAGCTTCTCAAGGGTGCATTTCCTGATTCGAAAGGCTGGGATTGGGAATCAGAGATCCAACGCGCTCATAGATTTCCATTTACACAGAGGAAGGGCGATGTCTCAAATAAGCCTAGAGCAATACTAATATATGTGGGTAATTATCTACTGAGGGAGGAAATAATGGCGAAGGCAAAGCCGCAGGCTAAGTGTAGGTATAAGGATGTTGAATTCTTTGCTAGGCCAGACTTCTGCCATACTACGGTAGAACGCAGGTGGAGATTGCGGGAGCTAATATCACCATTTCAAAAAATTGGCTGTGAGGCATATCTAATGTTCCCAAGCAGACTGAAGGTGGTAAAGGATGGGCAGTTCAAAATTTTCTACTCTGAGATTAAAGCGGCTGAGTTCCTGTCATGGTTAAGAGAAAGGAATCCGCAGAAACAAACAGAATCCCAGACACAGGCCGATAGGGATCAAGTGGTAGCCTTGGTAGCCAAAAGAAAATAAAAGAAAATAAAAGAAAATATGCATATGTCTGTATGAAATAGAGAAGAAGCACAAAGATTATGGAACTGTATTGTATGTACTGTATGGAAAATCTGAAAATGTGTATATAGGCATGATGTAAGGCCTTCACCTTGTTTGTTTAAAGTAGATTAAAGGCCAGGGGGGGGGGCGTGGTGGTGCCATGCAGATACAGCTGTCACACATAGGTCCTACGGACCTATTTGCCTGTAGGGGGGGTGGGACAGTCGGGTGTGGGGGTTCAGGGGGGGGAAACGGGGGGGGGGTGAGGAACATCAAATAAGCTGTAGTCATAGTAGAGGGGGAGTAATCTGTAATACATGGATCAATAAAATAGGAAAAATATATGAGTTATATATGGCTGTGAGTCCAATATGTATTGCTAGGTATCAGTTTGGTATTTGCAAAGTGAACGGTAAATTACCTAAAAAACCAGGATGAATACTCGAATAATGACGTGGAATGTGTGTGGCCTCAATGACAGAACAAAAAGGCAGAAAGTGGCTGTTTTGATTAAAAGTCTAAGATTAGATTTCCTTATACTCCAGGAGACTCATATACAGGCATCCGAAATTAAGCTGCTTGACCAGTTAGGCCTTACTGTCATAGCATACTCTAGGCAGGGGGCTAGGAATAGGGGGGTTGCTGTAATGGCAAGACAAAGAAACATTACTACTAGGAAAAAATGGGAGGATGTTTGGGGTAGGTGGGCCTTAATAGAATGTTTGATAGGGGGACGATGGGTAACCCTTGGTTCTATTTATGGGTCTACAGGGGATGACTCGGAAATCTTTGAGGAGATTGATATTGAATTGGCGACCTGGGCTCCATATGTGGTAATAGGAGGGGATTTTAATATCAATGGAGCAGGGGGGCTGGGTTTGGGGTTAGGACCTCCAGTTAAATATAAAAGAAGGAAGAGAAAAGTGTTTCAAGCAGTTTGTTCCTTAGCAAGGAATAATGGGCTATTGGACGTTTGGGATACTCTTAAGCCAGGTCAAGATGGCTATACTTACTACTCAGCACCACATAGAGTAAGCGCAAGATTAGATTACTTCTTAATCAGTAGCCAAGGCATTGATGCTGCAGATATTGAGAGACTGCCAAGAATATTAGCGGATCATAATCCCCTAATTGTCACCTTAAAGGGATTGGTTGGGGCAAGGAAGGTCTCAGAGTGGACATTTGAAAAGGCACTGTTAGAGGATGAGGCATATACTCAACACATGAAGAGCTGGATAATAGAATTTATGTCAATAAATAGGCATACAGCGCCTGTAGGGATAGTATGGGATTGCTTTAAGGCAGGAGTGAGGGGAGAGACTATCAGTTTTGGGGCTAGGAGAAGGAAACAGGAGAAAGAAAGAAATGATGCCTTGAGAAGGGAATTATTGCTAGCAGAGGAAGAATTAAGCAACAGATCAGACCAGACTATAGATCGAGGTGTAAATGATCCTGTATATATGAAGCTTGCGAAATTGAGAATGGAAGCAGAAGAATTTATAGCGGTGAAGGCGGCTAAACAATATGCGGTGAATAGGGAGAACTGCTATGAGATGAGCGAAAGGGTTGGTAAAATGCTAGCAATAAGAACAAGGCAAAAGATATCACTTGGAGAGATAAAGGCAATAAAAGATAGCTCAGGAGGGATTGTAACAAATGTCCAACAAATTAGAGAAGTCTTCAGGAGTTTTTATACAAATTTATACCATGAAAATGATATAAAAGATCCCGAAGATATTAAGGAGTATTTGAATCATTATGATGGGGGACAGTTGGATGAAACAGAGAAACATAGGATTGATAACCCATTAGATAAAGAGGAAATAAAAGGAGCTTTGAACAGTTTACCTCCTGGAAAGGCGGCCGGACCTGATAAGATTCCGCTAGAATTTTATAAAGTGTTCTGGGAGGAGATAGGGGAAGATATGGTACATATCATGATACAGACACAGAAGGGAATGTCAACACCAAGTACCTGGGCAGGGGCAGAAATAGTAGTTATCTTAAAGAAAGGGAAGATACCAACAGATCCGGGGTCGTATAGACCAATTACCCTTATGAACACTGACACAAAGGTCTATTCAAAGGCACTGGCAATAAGACTCGCCAGTGTAATAACACCTCTAGTCACTGTTAGTCAACATGGTTTTATACCTGGACGTGGGACCACGCATCATATACGGAAACTAATAACCCTTATGGATAAAACGGAGGTTAGTGGGGAGCCGTTCGCGGCATTATTTCTGGATGCTGAAAAAGCATTTGACCGCGTATCATGGATATATTTGTGGAGTGTTCTGGAAAAAATGGGGTTTGGAAAGGGCTTTCTTACAGCAATAAAGGCTCTGTATAGCGCTCCAGTTGCTACAATCAGAATTAATTCAGGAACAACAGAAAAAGTAGTAATCAATAGGGGGACTAGGCAGGGATGCCCGTGCTCCCCGCTACTTTTTGCAATATATTTAGATCCGCTAATTCGGAGGCTAGAAGTAAACGGGAGCATACCCCCAGTTGCCACACCTAGGGGGGACTGTAAGATACTGGCTTATGCCGATGACGTGGCTGTCGTAACACCAGTACCCACAGAGGCTATAAGATATGTGGAACAGGAGGCTAAAGAATTTGGAAAAGTGTCAGGATATTCCTTGAATACTGGAAAAACACAAATTATAAAGAATAGTAATACTAATTGCCAGGATCCACGGGTGGTACAGAAAGGAACGTATTTGGGCATAACTATAACCTCAGAACTGGGAAAGCTAGTAGAGCTAAATATAGACCCCATCATACGAAAAGTGGGGATAGAGTTAGATAGACTGAACAATCTACATTTTACACTGGTAGGCAGAGTAAACATCATAAAAATGCTAATACTGCCGAAGTTCTTATATCTATTTAGGACAATCCCACTATGGTTTGATAACTTTTGGTTTAAAAAGATCGAACGAGTGATTAACAGCTTTATTTGGTCCAAAGGTAAAACCAGGAGAGCGGCAAGATTTATGGCACTTCCGCGAGAAAGAGGAGGATGGGCATTACCGGACTTAAAATCATACTATTGGGCTGCAGCCTTGCAATATATGGTAGGACTAATAGGTGGAGCAGAAGCGGAAGGAGAAGATCATTTGGGTTTATTAGCAATATATGGCATATTGATGGGAGAAGAAGTTAAAAATATTTTTTTGAAAAATTTTTATACAGCTTATTTTAAAAGAACACGTTTCAAGACTATTTTGGGTGCACATAACATTTGGAAGGTCTTCATTAAGAAATTTGGATTGGGGAAATTTAATAGATATACGAGGATGAAGGAGAATACGTTATTCCCTGAAGATATATTTTCTGACTCAGTGTATACAGAATGGCATCAAAAAGGGATAATAAAAGTTGGGGATTTGATGGCCCCACAGGGGATGAATCAATTTGCAAATCTACAGACGAAGTATGATTTGTCAACAAGACACTTCTTCAAATATTTACAAGTAAGAAGTTTCCTACAAAATAAAAGGGGGGGATCGAGAGGATTTGAGAAAAACAATATACTAGAGATAATACATAATGGAGTAGACTGCACAATTAAAAGGTTTTACGCTGAGCTAATTGACTCTAAAATAGATGATATGGCTAAGTGGGGGGAAAGTTGGTCGGAGAAGTTGGGCATAGAGCAGGAATGCTTTAACATATCACTAGAGTTAGGAAAGAATATTCTATGCTCTGCGTCTTTACAGGCTCAGCATTATAAAACCATCTATCGGTTATACTATACTCCAGCGAAACTTGCACAATGGGGGGCGACTACTGGTATAAATTGCCCTAGGTGTAAAAGTTTAGAGGCAGATGTTATTCATATGTTTGCAACATGCCCATGTCTATTGACAACGTTGAATGAGATAGAAATGTTTTTACAAAGGGCATTGAAATTATCTACTAGTTTAACACCTGTTACCATTTTGCTGGGGGTAGACTTGGGCAATGAACATGACGAGGGTAATTATTTTATCTTTGTCGCCATGGCAGTCTATAGATTATGTATTGCTTCAGCATGGTTAGAACAATCGGCACCAGTATTTCAGCAATGGTTAGCCAAGCTATTAAGTATATATAATCTAGAAAAAGCGATTTACTCAAGAAGAGGAAAGCGTGCAAGGAAACTAGGATTGGAAATCTGGGAGCCAATTGTGAAATGGAAGGAAGAAGTGTAAACTGTATATATAATGTATATAATCTGTATATAATGTAAATAGTGTAGAAAATGGTACAAGAATCATCGGGATGTAAGGGGGCGGAAAGAGTCTTAATAAGAACTAAAACGATGTATAATATGTTTAATTACAATAAGTAAGATTAACGAACTGACGTTCTTGTGTTAAGTTTGGTTGTTGTAAATAATTAATATGAGGAAGGACTTTTTTTCTTTTTTATATTTTGATGGTTTAAGCATTATGGATGTATTTTAGTTAATTGTTCCTCGCCCCCTCTGGGTTCCAGTAGGGGGAATAAGTGTTAAAAATTGGCAAATGCTTTATTTTGTTCTGGGCGATTAGAATTCAAACTTGTGACTAACAAACTGCGCACAGGTTTTCGCAGCAGCGCCGCAGTGTCCCGCTGCGCTACCCTTCCCCCTTCCTTCGGGTTTACTCTCACCGTGAAGTCAGGGCTCCGGTCCTCCTCCGTGGGCTCCCTCCAGACCTGGGAGCCCCGGCCTGGGGGCTGCGGGCCCTGGTAGTGGGGGGCTGGCAGAGCCCCCCACCCGACAGAGCCCCCGATGCAGAACTTGTCCTTGTGCTTCTCCAGCAGGGGGAGGGAGTGGAAGGCCATCTTACACTTCTGGCAGCTGTAGACCCCCTGCTTGTCCATGCTGCCCACGGACCGGGTCTGGGGAGGGACGGGGGACAGTCATGGCGGGGGGATAACTGTGCTCTGGGAGCTTCCTGGGGGCTGGGGTCGTAGTGGTCGGTTGTTCTCGATAGGGGGAAAGGGGGCCTGTCTCTTCTCAGGGCCTCATTTCTCTCTTGATGCACTGCTGCCTCTTCTTGTGCTTTTGGGGCTGTCTCCTCCTTCGGTTCTTTTGATTCCTCTCAGGGGCTCTGTCTCTTCTGTCTGTGCTCTCTCCTCCCAGGGGCTCTGTCTCTGTCTGTGCTCTCTCCTCCCAGAGGCTCTGTTTGTGCTCTCTTCTCCCAGGGGGTACAAAAGGGGGTGGTGATGGACGGAGCATCTGAACCAATCAAACACTCACACCCAGTCAAAAGATCTGGTTTTGATCCATTACCGTTCTTTAGCCCACTCTGCCACCCCAGTTCAGACATGGCTATATGCAAATCAGTCTGACCCTGTGCCTCATGGGAACAGTCCAGCCCGAACTGCCAAGCCATGCCTTCCCTGGACCCGAAACAAGCTTCCGAGGACCGGTTTCTGGCATTACAGCCGTCTTCAGCCCGGCTTGCTTGAATCCAGTGGCAAAGTGAGCAAGGGACTCACGTCTGAGCATACCCTGCCACACTATGGCGGCCTAAGCGGTACAAAAGGGGGTGGTGATGGACGGAGCATCTGAGCCAATCAAACACTCACACCCAGTCAAAAGATCTGGGTTTGATCCATCACCTTTCTTTCCCATGAGGCACAGGGTCAGACTGATTTGCATATAGCCATGTCTGAACTGGGGTGGCAGAGTGGGCTAAAGAACGGTGATGGATTAAACCCAGATCTTTTGACTGGGTGTGAGTGTTTGATTGGTTCAGATGCTCCGTCCATCACCAACCCCTTTTGTACCGCTCTTCTCCCAGGGGCTCTGTCCCTGTCTGGCCTCCTCCTCTCAGGGGCCCTGTCTCTTCTGTCTGTGCTCTCTCCTCCCAGAGGCTCAGTCTCTGTTCTCTCTCTCTCCTCCCAGAGGCTCTGTCTCCGTCTGCGCTCTCTCCTCCCATGGTCTCTGTCTCTGTCTCTCCTCCTCCTCTCAGGGGTTCGCTCTGTCTCTGGGGGGTGCGCACTGCGCGGCCCCTCTCTGTCAACTCTTGGTACGCTGCTGCCTCGTCTTGTGTTCTTGGGTCTGTCTCCTCTTTCAGTTGTCTGCTTCCTATCAGGGGCTGTCTTTTCTATTTGTGCTCCTCTGCCCCTCTCTGTACTCTCAGGAGCTCTGTCCCCTCTGTCTGTGCTCCCTCTCCTCTGAGGGATCTGTCATCTCTTCCGGAACCTTCTCTCCTCAGGGGCTCTGTCTCTGTCTCTGCTCTCTCTTCTTCCCGAAGCTCTGTCTCTTCTCTCTCTCTCCTCCGGGAGGCACTGTTTCTGTCTGTGCTCGCTCTCTACGCCTAGAGTCTCTGTCTCTGATCTCTCTTATCTCATGGGCTCTGTCTCTGCTCCACTTCCACTGGCAGGCTTTGTCTCGTCTGGGAGTGCGTACTGTGCGGCCCCCTCTCTGTCCTTTCAGGAGCTCTGTCTCTGTGTTCTTTCTCCCTCAGGAGGCTCTGTCTCTCTGCCCTCTCTCCTCTCAGGAGCTCTGCCTGTGCCCTCTCCTCCGAGAGACTCGGTCTCTGCTCTCTCTCCTCCCAGGGGCTCTGTCTCTGTGTTCTTTCTCCCTTGGAGGATCGGTCTCTCTGCCATCTCTCCTCTCAGGGGCTCGGTCTCTGTTCACACTCTTCTCAGGGTATCTGCGCTCTCTCCCCCGGGAGGCTCTCTCTTCTGGGAGGGCGCCCTGCACTCTCTCGTGTGCTCCTCGTCCGGACCCCGCGTTCTCTGCCCGGGATCTGAGGCGGGAGGCCGGTGTCTCGGGGCAGCAATTCTCATTGCTGTGGGAACGCACCCAGTCCTTGCTGAGACAGGCCTCTCAGCCGGGAGCCCGAGGGCCTGGGACACATAGGACAATCCGGGGAGCACTCAGTGTGAGATTTCCAGACAGGGCCCGTGCGTTTGGTGAAATCAAGCGTTGGCAAAGCAAATGTGTCTCTATTAAACATTAATGTGCCACGATTGAAAAAACGGAAGCAGCAAAACACGTGCAAAAGCAGTGAAAAATCACAAAAATCATACTGCAGAAATATATCTATAGGGAGAATATTCCATCACAGCGCTCCTAGAACAAAATAGCTTTGTGTGTAAACCTCCTCAAAACCAATGCTGTATACAATGTTTAATCCCTGAGCCACAGCAGAGAAACTAGAGGCTCAGACAAGCTTCCTACGTGAACATTAGAAACTGAAAACGCCAGCAGGCAATGAGTGCTCAACCACCCTTAGAAACAAGAGAGAAAACAAGGAAAATCAGTAAATAAACGGAGCACGGTGTGTAGTAAACAAGGCACATATAGGTTTGACTGCCTGCAGTAAACAACAAGGAAAATCAGAAAATAAACGTAGTGCGGTGTGCAGTAAACAAGGCACATATCGGTTAGACTGCCCGCAGTAAGCAACCAGTAAAATCAGTAAATAAACGGAGCGAGGTGTGCAGTAAACAAGGCACATGTGGTTTGACTGCCCTTCAACAACAAGCTGTCGGCGTTGTGTGTAAAACATAGTGCCTCCTTGCTAATTCAGGCGAGTGTGTGATGCCGCAAGTGAGAGATCCAATCCTGGTGAGCGGGGCTAAAAGGCGACAAGGCGGCAACAAGGAGGGACTAAGACGCCTCCCTTTCAATGGTGAGCCTGCGTTTTGCATGCAGGATGACGTCAGCGAATGAGAAAGATGGGCGGGGCTTCAACTCCGCATCCGAGAGCTTCAGAATCTGAATTGATTTCAAGAAGCTCTCGATGCCGAGACAGCCCAGACCTAAAAATAGGTAATATTTTTATCTTTTAAATTACACCAAAATGGAAAAAATCTACTGTAGGGTACCAGAGATATACATTTTTTAAGATTAGTCACTTTCTAGTGCTTAGAAACCAACAGTGCCCCTTTTAGTCATTTCGTTTTCTCTGACAGGGACACCTTTAAGAAATTGTTCTGTAGAATCTCACCAAATAGGTTGTGCCTTCTCCAGCAGGCGGGGTCCAGTTAGAACTCCTTCCTGAAGTTTTGCTTGTGGATCCCAAAGTATCCAACACACAATCCAAGGTTCTGGAATCTCCAAGAGGGTCCTTAAAAGTGTGAAACTTAAATTCCGCAATCCACTTGAACAAAACCCTGACAAATCCACTGGTACTCCAGGCTTCTTTGTGGGGATGTCCAAGTGAGCTCTGTTAACCTGTAACATGCAGGGAGTACACTCTTTAGTCCTTTTGCAGGAAGGTAATCCACAGGGCTGCAGTTTCAGTTGGTGCAGTCTTCAGAGGTCAGGCCTTAGAAATCTTTGCAAGCAACAGGTCACTTCTGACCAATGAGAGCAGGGTAACGCCTCATAGTTATGACCACATCCTGTAGAGTGTGGCATTATTTTGTCCCAGAGTGCATCAAATGTTCCAAATCCATAATGGCTAATTTTCCAGCAAGGAGGTAAGAGCTGGCAACACACCCCCTGGCATGGCTTATTTCCATGGACTCTCCCCCTACCATCTGCACATACCTTCCCTAAGCCTAGCCCTGACTCTGGGTCAAGAGTGTAAAAGTGAAACTGAAACCCAGGCCTACCTTCTGCCTTTGAAGAGCATGGTTTACGACTCCACCCCATTGGCCTGGCATTCCTATAGATGGGCACACTGTCTTCCCAGCAGAGTTGTTAACCCCAGGGGGTCTTTATCACCTCTTCAAAGCAGCCTGGCTAATCCACTTAACTCTGACCAATCAGGGCAGACCAATGGAAGGCTGAATTTGGACTTACAAACAAGAAAGTCTTATAACTTCTTGTATGTACACTTTAGGAGAAATTCAACAATATGATATTGTTGGATTTACTATTACCATACTGGGAAGTCGTTGAATAGTCCGGCTAGTCCTCTTCTATCAACAGTTATTAATTAATAACTTTCTACAATGCTAACCTATGGGCCATGGGATTTGCACTGGGGAAAATTACTTGGGTCAGTTTTCTAGCACCAGGGCTTATAAAAACATATTTTATAAGTATTTGCCCAATTTCTACAGGACCCACACCCCCTGTCCAACTAGGGGAGACTTTGGGGGTTCTGAACCTGCAAGAATATTGCAGATCCTCCTTACCCAGTGCTCCTAGCATCAAAGTCGAATTTGAGCAGCACTTTAACACAATGTGGGGAGTGAAATGTGAAATTTCACTTGACCCAGGCATATAAAAACTCATTTTATAAGGGTGCACCTTATAGATAACTGACCCCCACCCCTGGAATACCTGGTGGTCCCTAATATGCCAAAACATTGTAGGCTTTCCATGTGCAAGTGCCCCTACCACCAAAGTCGAGTTTGGACACAATGTACAGTTTAAAAGCAGTCCTGGCACCCAGTGCTGCTTTTAAACTGACCCAGGCTTCAGCAGTGCACACATGCTTAGTGCAGAAAAAGCTGCTGGCCTCCAAACTGCCATGCCTCAGGGTACTGAGAACTTCTAGGTAGTTTCAATCCCCTGCCCTATTGTATACTAGGGGCCTATGGGGTAGGTCATGCCATTTACAGGGGTACCCCACCATACCATAGTGTACCCTAGTGTATGTTGGGTGTTTTAACTGTATTCAAAGGTGTTCCTTTCCGTTCAGCACTGGCCTTAGGGCCTGGTTAGGCAGAGCCCAGGGTCAGTCAAAATCAGTAACCACCAGCATCAGTCAGCAAAAAGTTGGGGGGTGCCCAGGGCCCAGGATGACCTTGCAACATATTGGATAAAAGTGTTTATCCTTCCAGTGGAAGTCGTGGTCATCTAGGCTGTTTTTGGCATGAAAGAGTGAGCTGCGTGTTATCAGATCTGCTAGATGTTCACCAAAGGAGAGTAGGTTACCTGGTGGATGGGAGAGGAGGTGCCAGTTCATTGTTATGGTGACTTTCATCCTTATGGTGGTGCTGACAAATTGAAATGTGTTGTAGCTGAAGGAGTCCGTTTCACCCACGTTGATGCTTTTCTTGTGGATAATGGAGATACCTCCACCGTAATGGTCCTTCCTGTCTTTTTTGATGATTGAGAACCCTGGTGGGACTAGCGAGTCCATTATCGGGTATGAGGATTAATTTAGCCATGTTTCCGTTATGAATGAAATGAACAAGTTACTTACCTTCGGTAATGACATCAGTTCCGCCCTTTTTTCAGTGCCTTCGAGGCACACGGACGGACCGACAACAGTAGATATATACACAGTATACACAGTACACAAATGTCAAGATAACACACATAGTGTGAAACCAATGCAGAAAAGCAATTGAAATTAAACTTTTCCTTCACCAATAAAAATATTAACATTACAGTGACTCCGGTATAGAAGAGTGAACAATGGGGAGGCGGGTGGGTCAGTGAGGAATCCACAGGCAGATACTGTATCCACCAGAAATAGCGTTACCGAAAGTAAGTAACTTGTTCTTCTGATGGCCAGTGGATTCCTCACCTTGTGAATAGAGTCCCACAGCAGTCCCCACTCCCGGAGGAGGGTGTCCACTCTCCTATACCAGAATATCTTAGACAGAGCGCGCAAAGTGGCCGTCCCTCCTCACCTCGGAATCCAAGCAGTAATGCTTCCCGAAAGTGTCTAAAGTCGCCGCTCTACAAATGTCCTCTACAGGTACACCCCTGGACAAAGCAGATGTAGAAGACTTTGCCCTAGTAGAGTGAGTTCTTATACCCTCTGGAGGTTCCTTATCCGCCAGGGCGTAGCAGATCTTAATGCACAGGATAATCCATTTCGATAGCGTGCGCTTGTGCACCACCTTCCCCTTCTTGCAGCCAGCAAAACCAACAAAGAGCTGGTCATCCACACGATAGTCTTTAGTCCTATCGAGGTAGAAGCTCACCGCCCTCTTCGGGTCCAAGCGGTGAAGTCTCTCCTCCTCCTCTGAAGGGTGAGGGGGAGGATAGAAGGTAGGGAGGTTAACGGACTGCCCTAGATGGAAAGGAGTTACCACCTTCAGCAGAAAAGCAGCCCTGGTCCTGAGTACCATTTGTTCAGCATGAATGGACAAGAATGGGGGCTTTGAACTAAGAGCTTGAAGCTCACTTACCCTCCTTGCCGAGGTAATTGCAACAGCCTCAAGGGACACTTGTGCAATGGTTCAAAAGGCGAATCCATTAAAAAAGTGAGCACAAGATTCAAATTCCATTGAGGAATAATAAAGGGAGTAGGAGGGAATTTATTCAAAAGGCCTATTAAAAACCTCAAAACAATAGGAGATTTAAACAAAGACGGCTGATCCGGCAAACAGAGAGATGTTGATAATGCCGATAAATAACCCTTGACAGTAGCAACCGCAAACCCTTGCTGAGCCAAGGAAAGCGCAAACTGAAGTATATCAGATAAACGAGCCCTCAAAGAATCGATGGACTTCTCCCCACACCAAGCAACAAATTTAGACCATCTAAAAGAGGAAATGGACTTGGTGGAGTCACGCCTGGCCGATAAAATGACATCCACCACATCGTGCGGGAGAGAAAATGAATTCAGGTTGCCCCGTTCAATCTCCAGGTATGAAGGTGTAAGGTCTGGCGGTGGGGTGTAGAACCTGCCCCTCCATCTGAGAGAGGAGGTCTGCCCTGAGAGGGAGACGGAGCAGCGGGCACGAGGAGAGGTGGAGAAGATCTGTATACCACACCCTTCTTGGCCAATCCAGGGCATTCAATATGACTTGGGCACGGTCTTGGCGAATCTTCCTCAGAACCCGAGGAATCAAGGGTATGGGAGGAAACGCGTAAAGGAGTTGTGAGCCCCAACTCAACTGAAACGCATCTCCCAGTACTCCCTGCATTGTAAACTGGAGACTGCAGAATGACGGGCAGTGCGTGTTCTCGTGAGTGGCGAACAGGTGCACCTGAGGAGTTCCCCATGTCCGAAAGACGTGACTAACCATCTCCGGATGGAGCCTCCACTCGTGATCGGCTGAAAATTGCCGACTGAGACTGTCCGCACGCATGTTCAG
Organism: Lissotriton helveticus; assembly: GCF_964261635.1. Taxonomy (NCBI): domain Eukaryota; kingdom Metazoa; phylum Chordata; class Amphibia; order Caudata; family Salamandridae; genus Lissotriton; species Lissotriton helveticus. Next base: position 229,678,667 of record NC_136072.1, on the reverse strand, counting down.
AACTCCGGCCAGATGATTTGCCATCAGACAAATCTGATGGTCTTGAACCCAGGACCAGAGACGCAGAGCCTCTCTGCAGAGAGTCTGCGACCCCACTCCTCCCTGCTTGTTGACATACCTCATCGCGGTCGTGTTGTCCGTCAGGACCTGAACCGACCGACCGCGAAGGGAAGGGAGGAAGGCGTTGAGCGCCAGACGAATCACCCGCAATTCCAGAAGGTTGATATGAAGCAACCTTTCCTCTGGAGACCAAAGACCCTTGATCTCCAGATCCCCCAGATGACCACCCCACCCTAGAATGGATGCATCCGTTATTAGCGTGGCCACCGATGGAGGCAGTTGGAAAGGCTTTCCTTGAGACAGATTGCCCTCCACGCTCCACCATGACAGATCCGCCGCAGTTTCTCTGGAGATCCTGATAAACTCCGAGATCTCTTTTGTGTTGAAACCACTGCCTGCGGAGGCACCACTGGAGTGCCCTCATGTGCCAGCGTGCATGGTTGACCAGCAGAATGCAGGAAGCCATCAGACCGAGCAGATGGAGGACCTTCAGGACTGGAACGACCGCTCCATTGCGAAATAAAGGAATCATCTCCTGCATGTCGCGAATCCGTTGTGTAGGAGGGAATGCCCGACATACAGTTGTATCAAGTACCGCACCAATGAACAGGTTGCGCTGTGAGGGCACCAGGTGAGATTTGGGTACAGTTATCGAAAAACCCAACCTGTACAACAACTGAGTTGTGACTTGCAAATGATGGAGCACCTTCTCTGGAGATTCCGCCTTGATTAACCAATCGTCCAGATAAGGGAATACTGGAATCCCTGACCTTCTGAGATGTGCAGCCACCACTGCCATCACCTTGGTGAAGACTAGAGGCGCAGTAGTAAGACCAAACGGAAGGACCGCAAACTGGTAGTGTTGTGATCCCACCGTAAAACGGAGATACTTCCTGTGCGACTTCAGGATCGGGATATGAAAATACGCATCCTGCAAGTCGATCGACACCATCCAGTCTTCTTCCAGCAGCGTCTGAAGAACCTGTGCAGGGGTGAGTATCTTGAACTTTTCCTGCTTCAGGTAAAGGTTCAAAACCCTGAGATTCAGGATTGGACGAAGTATGCCATCCTTCTTGGGAATCAGGAAATACCGGGAGTAGCATCCCCGACCCCTTTCCTGCTCCAGAACCACCTCTATTGAACCTTTTCTAACAACGCCAGGACTTCCTCCTGCAGGAGCAGCAGATGGTCCTCCGAGCAAAAACCTTGGGAAGGAGGGTAGTTGGGAGGGAATTCCCGAAAGGGAAGAGCATACCCATTCTAGACGAGATTGAGAACCCAAATGTCCGAAGTGACCGATTCCCAATTTTGTAGAAAGTAGGTAAGCCGACCCCCCACTGGACCCGCATGATCTGGAATTGCGGATCTAGGGCTGCTTTGCTGTGTTGGGAGGGGGGTGGGTAGAGGAAGAGGAGGAGGAAGCTTGACTACCTCTATGACAATCTCTTTGCCTGCCCCTGTATGACTTGTACAGCGAATTTTGCTGCTGCTGCGGCTGTTGTTGCGATTGTTTGTAGGTCCGAAAGGAAGACCTGCCAAATCCTCAATCTTTTTCCCACAGTACCCCTGGACTGTAGGCCCAAAGATCTTGCCGTCGCTCTGCTGTCCTTAAACCTCTCTAAAGCAGCGTCAGCCTTTTTCCCAAATAAACCGGACCCATCAAAGGGCAAATCCATCAAGGCAGCCTGAACATCCGCTGAGAATTCGGAGGACTTCAGCCATGCAGCACTCCTGGTGGCCACTGAAGATCCCATCACTCTCGCCACCGAGTCAGCAGTGTCCAGCCCAATCTGAATGACCTGCCTAGCAGCAGCCTGAGTGTCAGCAATCACCTCTTGAAAATCCTTCCTATCCTCCTCAGGAAGCTTTGGAACCAGCTGTTTGACTGAATTCATCAATGCATGGATATAGCGTCCCATAAGACAAGTAGCATTTGTTGATTTGAGCGCCATACTTGCCGAGTAAAAGACTTTTATTCGCAGCCTGGTCCTGCTTCTTAGATTCCTTATCCCCAGGAACCTGTGGAAAAGCGCCCGCAGATTTTTTCGAGCAGGCAGCCTGCACAGCCAAGCTCTACGGTAAGGGGTGCGTGGATAAAAAGTCCAGGTCACCAGGCGCCACCCTGTACCTTCTCGCAACAGCCCTCGAAACAGCAGGGGCTGTAAGCGGTCTTTTCAAACCTCAGATATAGGCTCCGCCAACGCATCATTGAAAGGGAGCATAGGCTCGAAAACAGAGGTAGGTGAATGAAGGACCTCTGTTAGTATATTGGACGTATACTCTGCAGTAGGTAGTGTTATATTCAACAACTCTGCAGCCTTCCTTATAACTACGTGATAAGGTGTCACATCCTTAGAAGGGGCGTCAGAAACAGAGGCCAATTCCCAATCAGGAGACAGCTCAAGGCCACTAGCCTCTCTTAGATCGTCGAAAAGATCTTCCGAATCCTGCAGCTCACCCTCTTCTATGTCTGCATCACGGAACCTCTGCTCTTCCAAAAGCCTCTGGGCCTCACGCATCGACCTCTCCTTCAGGAATGACGTCGATGGATCCGGAATCGACTCCGCCAGAGCCGGAGCCGGCGTCGAACTCGAAGCCGGAGGGCCAGACCGCTGAACACGAGGTCGGACCGGGTTCGGCGTCGAAGGCTTCGGCGGCGCCGAGAAATGCCAAGGCGGCGTCGGAGCCGGCATGAATGGCATGAAAGGCGCAGGAGCGTAAGTCTGGGGAATACCCAGATTGTATGCCAATGGACCCGTGGGACCAACCGGTGCACCAGAGGGGTACATAGCTCTGGAATACACTCCATACATAGCATTCAGGAACTGAGTAGGGTCCTGACATGGAGCTGGAAAAGCTGGATAAGAGCCCACAGGTTGCTCTCAAGGGAGCAGAGTCTTCTCTACTTCGACCTCTACCTCAGGCTGGTGCACCGGGGTCGACGAACCCGCAGGTAACGGAGCCTCCTCTTCTCCTCCTCCTCCCTCACCCTCATGGACAGGTGAATGAGATGGAGCCGGAGAAGGATTCGACAACGGCTTCGGTGAATGAACGGGTGAAGCCTCGGAGACTTGAACCTCTGGAGTCGGAGTTACCACATTCTTGCGAAGCAACTTCACCTGCGACTTCGGTCTCCAGCCCTTCCCAGAGTGATGTCGAGACTCATGACTTCTCTTCTTGTGCTTCTTCTTTGATGACCTTGAAGCATGCACCGAAGACTATCTCGAGTGCGACCTCGCACGAGACCTCGACCGTCGAGTCCCTGACCTCGATCTCTTCTTGTCCTTCTTGTTCTTCAACTTGGCAACAAGGAGCTTTGCCTCCCTCTCACGAAGTGCCTTGGGATTCATCTTCCTACAAGAAGAACATTCTTCGACGTCATGGTCCGAACTCAAACACCAAACTCGGCACTCATGCGGATCCGTAATCGACATCATCTTGCCGCATTCTCCGCACGGCTTGAATCCGGTCAAGAGCATCGCCATGTATGTGTACATTAACCTCAGCCATGTGTTCGCTGAATGCAAGGACCCCATATTTATTCCAATTGACTCGGAGACCTGATAGTCTTTCAAACTGAAAGTGTCAGCTATTGATCCGGGGATGGCATTTAGGTCTCGTATATATAACAACAAATCATCTGCGTACAGCGAGATAGCATGTGTTCCAACACCCAGTGGTATGCCCCACGCCTCTCCCCCCCCTCGAAGCATCACCACCAGAGACTCCATGGCAAGGGAGAACAGCAATAGGGACAAGGGGCACCCCTGCCTCGTTCCCCGTCTCACTCGGATAGCGTTTGAGACAAGCCTGACCGTTCAGACTTTAACTGTGGGGCGTTGGTATTGTAACTGGATCATATTTAGATATTGATCGCCGAAATCTAATTTGCATAGCACATCCGCTAAATATGGCCACTCCAGGGAATCAAAGGCTTTTTCCAAGTTGAATACCAGGCAGCCAGATCGTAGCCACCTGTCTAGTGCATATTGTTGGACCCTAAAGAACCTGCGGATATTGAGACATGTATTTCTGGTGGGGACAAATCCATTTTGGTCAGGGTGGACCAGAGTCCTTACTAGAGGGGCCAGGCGTTTAGCCAAATGCATAGCACAATCATGCCTACAAACAGACTCTCTCAGTAGCTGTTCCTTCAATGATCACTTGTGAACTACCCAGTGTCCCTCTTGTTAGGGAGAAAGCAGTACCATAATAGGTGTGGATTCGGGGGAAAGCTGTGTGCAAGTGTGATGAAGGTTTCCACATGCCTGCATTCTCCTCGGGGGCAAAGACCTCAAAAAACAAACTAATGCAAAACAAAATGTCAGTATCTTTAATGCTCAGTAATTTTGATATGTTAAACTCACCAAAGTACGCAGAGAACTTCTCAGCATTCAATGTCGCGCTCATCAGTATCACCTTAAGGTCGGGTCTCTTCTTGAGAAGATCTTTCACAATTGACATTAATACATCAGACTGTAGATTTCTTTCATGGATTTCATCCAGAACAATGTGGCTCACACTAGTCAAGTGACTGGAACCAAATAAAAATAGTTTATTGAAAATGTCACAATCCCTCTACCACTATTCCCAACAAATGCTCTCTTGTAACTAGCCCTTCTGACACCCACTTGCTCACACTAATAGACATTCCTAGTCTAGCTAAAGAGGGACACTTCACAGATTACTATTTCTCTATAACCTTTCCAGGCACATTGTTAGGAGCCACCAGATTCACTGCAAAGCTCTATTAAAAAACATCTCATTTATTTATATACAGACCTGTTAAATACTGACCTGTAAGCTCCAGGCAGAAGATCGGACTAGAAAAACACTGGAAATGTTACACACATTATGGTCACCCAGTTATTCAGAGCCCATTTCGAACCAGAGTGCACTTAAATGTGCAAGTCAAATACTAAGAAAGAGGAAAGAGTAATCATACACGGCTACTGCACACAAACTCCTGTGTGACATGCTAGTTAAAAATATGCCAGAATTCCTGAGGTTTTCCATTGGTTGCCATATGATTGGCAAATGTATGCTCAGATTTTATATGACAGTTCAAAACCCATGGCAGCTGCACCACTACACAACTGCCACTTACTTTTATTCCTCTTTTGAAAAACTTGTTGAACATTCAGCTCTTTCAAAATTCAGAGTGTCAATGCATGTATAAGACCACTCACCCAGGGGCTAGTCAGCCATTCCAGAAGTGTTCTTCTCGGTGCAGCAGAAACATCGTTCTCAACTTTTAGAGATTTTCAAGGCATAGTACCTATGATTTGTTTTCATTAAAATGGTGGAATGCATCTCCATATGTATAGGTTCATCTTATTATAAAACTAAGATTAGCTTCCACATGATAACTGTGGTCCCAAGAACATGATGACTATAAAGAAAAAATATCTACGCTGCAGCATACACGACCAGAGCTTAAATAATGTATGGTAAGAAGTTGGGCACCATTTACAATTGAAAGCAAGAAATATTAAATTTATCCTTTGAAAGCAGAGCGATCCAAGAGGCAAAATGCTATTTTGACTGAGGTAATAGAAACTATAGAACTGTGGCAGATGAAGTAAGCAATTTTTTTCAGATGGTGATAAACCCCAGAGGCCAAATTTACATAATTTTCATTCGAAACTGCACCTAGTTTTTTTACAAACAATGGTACAGCATAGCCATAAGGTTCTCCCATTCCTAAACACTATTAAAGGTATGTCTGGAAATGTTTTCAACAACTTTACGATACTTAGAAAGCAATGCAAAGTTAAATCAATTTCCCCTTGAGAGGTCAAAAAACATGCTATGGAGAAGTTGCTTACACAGTATTCTATGGTCATAACTTTAAGCTCCTATTTGTTGTAGTGACTGCAAAACAGATGTGTTGGTTGTTTGCTTACGCTAAAGGTTGAATAATATTTTACCCACTCCTGATTGAAAGGATGAACTCAATGATTATCAACATTAACTGAGTTATTATTTGATTTTCATTATCAAAATTACCAGAAAGAACATTTTTACCTGAGGATTTTAGCCAATATCCAATGTATTATAATTGAATAATATGGTTAACTTTCTAGAGTATGCATTCATTTTGTAGGCTGAAATAAAAATGCTATCTTTAGAACCTAAAGAAAAATTAAATGGCAATATACAAGAAGCAAAAAACAGTTGATGGACAGAATGCAGAACAATGTCATACATTCACCCCATTACAGAGATCTGGGCCTAAATACATTGTTTTTTTGCTCACCATGCCATTCTAGTTTGGACTTAGCCATATGCAAATCAGTCGTTACCCTGTGCCCCATGGGAACAGTCCAGCCCAAACTGCCAAGCCAGGTCCTCTCTGGACTGGAAATAAGCATCCTAGGACCGGTTTTGGGCTTTCAGCCCTCATCAGCCAGGATAGCTTGATTCCAGTGGCATGGAGAGCAAGGGACTCACGTCTGAGCAGACCTGTCCCACTCGGGGTGACAAATGCAATAATGACGGCTGATTAGCCAGAAACCGGTCCCAGGATGCTTGTTTCCGGCCCAGGGAAGACATGGCTTGGCAGTTCAGGCTGGACTGTTCCCATGACGCACAGGGTCTAACTGGTTTGCCTATGGCCATGTCTGAACTGGGGTGGCGGAGTGAGCTAAAGAATGATGACGGATTAAACCCAGATCATTTGACTGGGGGTGAGTGCTTGCATTGTTCAACACTCCGTCCATCAATCCCTTTTTGTTCAACTTTGTTCGCCCAAAGTTGGCAGGGTATGGCCAGACGTGGGTCCCTTGCTCACTTTGCCACTGGATTCAAGCTAGCCTGGCTGATGACGGCTGATTAGCCAGAAAACGGTCCCAGGGTGCTTGTTTCCGGTCCAGGGAAGACATGGCTTGGCAGTTCGGGCTGGACTGTTCCCATGAGGCACAGGGTCAGACTAATTTGCATATGGCCATGTCTGAACGGGGTTGGAGGAATGAGCTAAAGAATGATGATGGATTAAACCCAGATCATTTGACTGGGGGTGAGTGCTTGCATTGTTCAACACTCCGTCCATCATCTCCTTTGGTTTTGCAATATACTAGGAGCTTAAGGATTTTCCAATGATAGAGGACCCACTTCATGATGTGTCAGAGTCTACTTCCGTTTCCCTTTGTATATACGCTTTTAGAACCCAATCTGTTGTCAGGCAAGATTTAAAGTTTAACTGGTTGACAACTTGGGGATTTGCACTGAAAAACACCTAAAATGAATCGAAAGAAAATGTTGCAATTCAAAGTAAGGAGAAAATGGAATTAAAATATATATATATATTTTTTGACATTTTTATTGTTATTGCAAGAGGATAATAAAACAAATACATTGTTAGCAACATTTTCCTATACAGGTTATTAATACAGAGGAATTCATTATGAAAGAAGAAAAAAACAGAGTGAAATAACGAAATAAAAACAGAAAAATAAATGCATATTAGAGTGGTCTCAGCAGCCTTTTGGAGTTAAATTATATTCAACTAATCAGATAAACATTCCCCAAATTTTTTCTCTTTTTCTCAATGATCTAGGCCCTCTTAGCCTTGCTAATGCTACCTCCATTGTATGTATTTCATTCACTAAGGCCCACCACTCCATAACATGCGGAGGTTGTGAAGAAATCCACGACCAAGCTATTATTAATCTTGCACAAGCGAATAAAATAGAATTCAGATCTTTATGTGGACTATTTATTTCCTGCAAATCTAATAGAATCAAATGAGCTGAAAAAGGCGGGAATATAATTTGTTTCTTAATTAAAGCACATTCTATTCCCTTCCAAAACTCAGATAGCGCAGGACAGGAAAAGAGCATATGCCCTATACCGGCAGCCTCCAGATCGCATTTAGGACATCTTGTACGTTCATTCGATCGATTATCTAGTGCCCAACTGGAAATTCTTTGAGGGGTGTAGTATAATTGACAAATGGTTCTGTATAATTGTAGTCTTATATTAGAGGACTGGACCACCTGATTGATTTGGGCAAGAGATGCGGATATCTGATTAGGGGTTATGTTTAATCCCAATCTATTCGACCATTTAGATGCTATTTTGCTGCAGTCATCCGCCTTGCCCTGAATTAAATAACCGTAGCTTTTGCTAATAAGTGATTTAGTCAGATCAGAATACAGACATTTTAGAGTATCCGAATAGCGAATTTCTTTAATTTTCATTTTCCGGACTAAAAAATCCTGAATTTGCATATACTTAAATTGCATACCATCATTCAATTTATACAAAGATGTAAGTAATGCAAATCCTAATAATCAGTCAGAACCATAAAGGTCCCCCAAAGTATTAATACCGCAGCTAGACCATAAAATTCCTGCACCATCTGAGAAAATTCCGGGAAGTCCTGGATTCCCCCATAGTTGTAATTCTGCATTAAAAAAAGAAGTTTTGTCAAAAATCATGATCTGATTCCAAATTTGTGTTATATGTCTAGCAGTCTTAAATGTAACTCATTTAAAGTAGTTTGAATCGTTAACTCGTGCCAAAAATTGTTTGCAATCAGGTCCTAACATAAACTGATGAAAAAATAATGAATTTTCATTTTTAAGGAGACTGCGGATCCGACCAAAAAAAGTTGCAAAAAAATATAATCTGAAATCGGGGAAAGTTAAAACCCCCTTTTTCAATTGGGAGTTTCAGTAGCTGGATTGATCTGCGAGCTTTTTTGTACCCCCAAATATAGCTACTACAGATGCCATCGAGTTTAAAAAAAAAAAAAAAAGATTGTTAAGGCGCAGTGGAATTGATCTAAATAAATAAAGAAATTTAGGTACAATTTTCATCTTAATTAAATTAATGCGTCCTACCAGACTAAGTGGTATTTTATGCCATTTTTTAAATAATAAAGTTACTTCCTTCAATAGTGAGTCATAATTAAGTGCTGATATTTCGTCAATCTTTGCCGAAATTTTTACTCCAGATACACCGCATTTGAACACAAACCTTGTACCGGAACCGATGGGTTATAATTGACGATGAACTGAGTTTTATTTATGTTTAATTTATACCCAGAAATATCCCAAATCTTTTCGCTTCCTTTATTATCCCCGGAATAGCCTTAACTATAACTAATCTTAGCCATCTGCTGATCATACAATGACCGTATCCAGCCAAGATATTGACCCTGAATGCCAAAAGCCTTAAGGACGGCTCATAAATAATCCCACCCCACTCGGTCAAATGCTTTTTCAGCATCTAGCATGACCATTCCGAGTGGGGTGGGTTCAATTGATGCTACATTAAAAGCTGTAATAGCCATTTTAATATGGGCAGTAGTATCTCTCCCCATGACGAATCCATGCTGTTGAATATTGACCAGCTCAGACATAAGGGGAGCTAGTCGATTCGCCAAGATTTTAGCAAAGGTCTTAGCATCAGCGTTGATCAATGAAATTGGTCTATATGACCCACATTCGTCCGCAGGTTTTTGTTTTTTAAGAAAAAATACAATTTTAGCAATTTTCCAGGAAGAAGGGGCCTTCCCGGTTTCGCCAATTGAATCTACTACTAACCTAAAAAGAGGACATAATTCCTGAATAAAAGTCTTATAGAGTTCAATAGGGAGTAGATCTTCGCCGGCTGCCTTGCCCGAGGGTAGAGATGAGATTGCAGATTATATCTCAGCAGAAGTAATCTTAGAACTTAATTGTCTAACCCCTTCTGTATCTCGTCGGTCACTAAAATAAGTATTGAGATATGAGAATATGTTATCGTTGGTGGGAGAATTTTCTGGAGTGTATAGCTTGCGGTAGTATTTGGCAAATTGATCCAGTATCTGATCTGGCTGGTTATAAGTGACCATATCGATACCTTTAATTGCTTTAATAGTGATTCTGGCTTTCTTATCGGCAACTTTATAGGCTAACACTTTCCCAATTCTGTCGCCACTTTTGTACTGTGACAGATGGTACTTATGAAGTACTTCTCCCTCAGAATCTTTTTAGTATTTGACTGTAATTTCACTAGTTCGAGTCTTAGCTCCCCATTATTAGATTTTCCTTGCTCGAGGGCCACCGCTAACTGTTGTTCCAAAGACAGAATATTGGAAGTCATAAGTTTTGTCTCATTCCGATCCTCGGAGTTCTTTTTAAAAACATATTGTTGGGCGAAGCCCCTTATGCTTGATTTACAAGCATCCCATACAGATATTACTGCCGCAGAATTCAGATTGATCTCTATGAATTCAGTAATATGCCCTTTAAGTTGTGAAATAAATATTGAATCTGAAAAAAGATATCTAGGGAACGTAAATTGCAGAGCCCCTTGTTTCCTGATATAAATATTAAATTCCACAAGTATAGGATTATGATCGGATGTTACTCTTGGACATAGCTCTATACTACAGCTTTCCAAAATCCGGTCTGTGGCCCATACCATATCAATCCGAGAGCATAATTTGTGAGGTGTTGAATAATAAGTAAACCCTGCTAGTTTAGAATGTATAGTGCGCCACACATCCTTCAAGTTATGCAGCCGGCTTAGTTCCAATATAGCAGCCCTGACTTTACACATCTGTTGTGAAGCGCCTTGTCTTGTAGAATCTATCGCATAGTTCATGACACAATTGAAATTGCCCATAATCAATAGTTCTCCCTCCCAATCTAACAATTCAATATTTAGCCGATCATACATAGTTGGTTCATCAATATTAGGCCCGTAAACCACACAGAATACATATTTACAATGTTCAAATTGCGCTTGAGCTATCACCCATCTTCCCCTCGGATCAGCAGCTGTTCTAATAATTTCAATCATGAAATGTTTCTGTTTCAATATTGCCACCCCCCTGATAGAAGCACCCAGAGTAGAACAAAACAAGCTCGTACCCCAATTGACCCAAAAGTTTTCTATCTTGAAACCCAAAATGAGTTTCTGAAATCAGCCAAATGCGGTTTGTACATGTTAAGTTCTTCCTGACCAGTCTCCTCTTATGCTTGCTGTTGAGACCAGCTACATTCCATACTAAACATCTAAGCATAGACATATTTTAACATTAAATGATTAGCCTTCCTCTGCATTATTAAACCCCTAAAAAAGAGTACTTTACTTTGTTACCCCCCCACCCTTCACCCCAGATTCACCCCCCCCATCCTCTAGTCCCTGCAGGGAGAACACCCCTCTATAGCCTGCTGCCGTTGGCATGGCAGCACTGCGAAGTAGCAGTCGGGAGGCATCGACCGACAACCCCTACCAAAAAGAAAAAGAAGAGACTCATAACTACATATAAAAGAGAGAGCAAAGATTGTATCTAAATCCAATAATAAGTACTCCTTTACTTCTTATGTAAGCATTTCAAAATATATATAAAGCTACCGAATACCCAGCACCTAATTCAGATACTGAGTTTAGCTAGTGCTTGCTCTACTTCTTTTACATCAGTAAAAAAATACACCTGGTCATTCTTAAATCACCTTAAGACGAGCTGGTTCTTGCAAGTATACAGCGCAACCAATGGTCTTGAAAGAATCAATTATCTGACGAAGCTTCCATCGCCTATCCATTGTACTTTTGCTCAAATCTGAGCTCACAAAAAAGGTGATGCTATCTACAGTGACAGGAGTATTGGGCCTAGCTTTTAGTGACACAGCTTGCCTCAGAAGAAAATTACCAAAACTTATCAAAACAGGGCGTGGAAACTTGCTTTCTTTATTCCAAGAGGTGTCTATGTACACGTTGTAATTGCGAGTCCCAGTCTCAATCTGAAAGATCTAAGAAGGCTTTCTGAAACAGCTTAACCACATAGGCCCTGGGGTCTGCGCCTTCCGACCCCTCAGGAATCCCAAAGAGTCGGAGGGTTTGCCTTCTCGCGCGATTCTCCATGTCCTCCAGTTTAGTTTCCAGGCTAGTTATACGTTCTGCATGTAGATGGGTTAAGGATTCAGTTCGTGTAGCTCCTTCTTCCACCTCGACTACTCTCTGCTTTAATTCCTCTATTTCCTGCGTCACCCCGCCTAGTTTGCTGGATAGCTCTAACAATGAGTTCTGCAATTTAGTGTTATCCTCTCTCAGCTGCAGAAAATGATGTTGCCCTTCTTGCCGTTGGTCCATGAGAGTCTTCAAAATTATATCTACAGAAGAGGCCGGATGGTCAACCCCCAATGCTTCTTCAGAAGCAGGTGACTCACTGATGCACATAGGGGCTAGAATTGGAGCAGTGACAGTGGCAGTGGCAGTAGTTGTAGTAGTAATAGTAGCTGTGGACATGGCAGTAGCTGTAACTAAGGGCCTGATTAGGATCGCGGTGAATCTGCATCCTCCGGGCCAGTGGAAGCCACCGCCGGCCCGGAGGATGCGGATTCACCGCGGAGGACACAGAAAAGACCCCCGCCAGATTAGGATGGCTGGGAGGTCATTTTTCCGTCCGCCGCTTTTCCGCCGCAATCTAGCATGTGTAGTTTGAGTCTGGGGGCCCGTTGCGGGCCCCCCAGGGGTGTTGGGGGTGCACATGGGGGGGGTACCTATGGTACAACCCTGCCTTTGCATGCACGAAGCGGCAGGCACCACGTGGTGCCTGCCGCTTCGTGCATGCAAAGGAAAACATGCACATTTAACCTTGCGGCAGGTGCTGCTTGAAGCAGCATCCGCCGCAATGTTAAATATAGGGGTTGTGACCGCCAGGGTGGCGGTCACATCCTAATTCCGAGGGAGGGAACGCCGCAGCCCCTGCGGACGGTCCCTCCACCTCGGGGGTGGCGGACGGACGCTGGTCCGTCCGCCATCCTAATCGGGCCCTAAGTTTTGCACAGTGGCTGCGTTACTGCAAGCTGATTCCCCCATTTGATCCCCCTCAAGAAGAAAAAGACTTGGGGAACTCAGATTCTCCAAACTCAAAGAAGAATTCGCACCATCTCTTAAATTAATATCATCCACCGGGCTAACACCTGATCACCTCAGAGCCATATTCTTAACACCGCCCCTCGCTTGGATCCATTTTCGTAAAGGGCTTTCATCTCTATTCAGAATTAAAATATTTCTATTATAATAAAGCTAAAACTTGCAACTATCAGAGTAAAGCAGACTTGTACTAGAACATCACGGAAAAACCACATAACGAAGAAAAAACATACAAAAATGATTGCTATTTGTGACTTTACTACATACGGTTATAATACATTTACAAACATCACAATTTCTACTTATGCTTTAAGAAAATACATACTGGTCAGACTGGAGCCACTGAAGGATGATGCCTGTGGTACAATACAAAATGGATCCTTGTTTCCTTGGCAACCGACTGCAAGGCAAAATATTGCAAAGAGTTGGAATTTCATATTTAGGTTCTAGTGCAAAAGCTTGATTGTGTGTCGTACATCACAAACATTTTACAAATGCAGTCCGGTAAAGAGGAAATGAGCATTGTAAAGGGAAGTAGGGTGTTTCTTTTCAACGTATCGGTGCATCCTATTCAGGCTACCAATGCTAGTACCCCCAGCCACCATGAGTGCCTCTGTCTTGATTATATTACACTGCCTCATAAGATCTATAATCATGATAGGGTAAAAGTAATAATTACAGATTGGAAAGTGCATAAACTTCATATTAAGATATGGATCACCCAATGCATTGTCCCAGTGAGCAAAACAGCCACTAACCAGACCACAGTGAACAATAACCAACTGCAAGCCAAAGCTCCAGTAAGTGTCAGTGACACCACAGTGTGAATAAATTACCATAATAGCAGGTAAAACTATTAGAGTATTAACAGTTACCAACTTGCTACTGCGCACATAGTATTAATATTTAACACCATCGTTGCTGGTCTCATTCCTCTCCTGTGCTGGGCCATAATAAAAATGGGTGTGGTCATGACGAGCACAGCTCGTCATGAGCACAGGAGCACTGTACTGCATGACGAGCTGAGCTCGTCATGAGCACTGAAGGGGTTAACACCTTGTGCAATTTACATTAACTAAGTAAGTAGTGTTAAGCCAGCAAGTCTACTGACTGCAGGTGCTTGTGTCGCACAGGTTTATGACTGTATAGGAGTTCCACGTCACGTCACATAAAAGGAACTCCTTTTCTTGATACAAATATTAAATTATTAAACAATGCAGAATCAGCTAAAAGGGTCATGTCAGGTTTAAAATGAAATATTACCCCCCTGATAACGTGTTGTAGAACTGGCAAGGACCTTTCTTCTGAGGAATTTTGTATCCTTTTTTGATACAAATATTAAATTATTAAACAATGCAGAATCAGCTAAAAGGGTCATGTCAGGTTTAAAATGAAATATTACCCCCCTGATAACGTGTTGTAGAACTGGCAAGGACCTTTCTTCTGAGGAATTTTGTATCCTTTTGTAAAACGGCAGTTACTTAAGAGATTATAAAGCAGTCAAAGAAATACCTATTTAACTGTTTATTACCCTGAGTGCAATGTTTGAAGTTTTAAATTAATTGAAGTACAGGCAGAGGTCTTACTTACCCTTTTCTTATTGCCTATCAGTAAAAAGAAACGAAAATGAAAAATCATAAATTACACACTCAGAACCAAAATGGCAAAGATACCATGTTAACTCAGTTCACAGCGAGGAATTTTTGGGTGATAGCACCATCTACTGAATAAAGGTTGCAGCATTAAAATATGTACATCATTTCACTTTTGAACCCCACACCCCTCCAAAAAAGCTTGCTGAGGATGGTGCCATTGTCCCGGAGTGTTTTTACATCCCTTAATGGACGTCGGCAGATCAAAGCCTCGCAAAAGAGCTGGAAAGCCAATATTTACTGTGGTTTTCAGGTGGTTCTCACCGCCAAGTGCGATATTGGCTCCTCACCAGGATATGGTGTGATCGCCGCCAATATCGCGAGTCACACTGTGGCACCGTGAGAGTTGGCTGGTATTGAAGACTACTATCCTCACAATCGGAGGCGCAATTAGAGCCACAATTGGGGGGGGGGGGGGAGCGGGGGGCCTAATTCTTCCAGCAATAGGCAAAGTGGAGATGCAGGGGCTCTAAGAAGGGGTGAAAAAACAACACAGCCTCATTAACAAGCAAATAGTGAAGTCGGGTGCGGCTGTGTGTGGTGTGTCCGGGAAGCTGTCTCAGCCCAGAGAGCCCCAATGGGGGTTGCGCGCCTGCCCACAATCTAATATTTTTCATACTCTTAATACCAACGAATTTTTGTCACACGGTTTTGCCTACATGTGCTTCAGAGAAGTGGTGGGGTAACCCAAATCTCTGTTTTCAATAACTCTGGCACAATCAGCAATATGCTCTTTCAAGCTGCTAATGTTGCAAATGAGCATTCTATGAAATATAGACCAAGGAAGTTGTGACACAGTTAATGCAGGGCACGACAAATCTAAAAAATCTTACTTGACCTGCAGGTCGAGGGAGTAGACTTTTCTACTCGACCTAACAGCAATGCACTCGACCCACAAATTGATTCCATATGAATTTTTTTCAAAACATTTGCAGCGCCAACAACCCAAGAAAACGTTGGCTAACCAAATTAACAGCAAATTTTATTAATTTATCACCCATTTACCTCCCTATGTGTGTATCAAAGTGCCGTGGTGAACATTTCTGCGAACATACATGGCAATAAAATACCTTATAAACTTTAACATGTCACTGAAATAACATCCATGACAACATATCAGGCTGGCACTTACTTGTTAGTGAAGATGCTGATGCTCTGAGCTAAGGGTTGCGTTCTTCAGATCGCTGCCTTCTGTCCTTGCTTTTGCTATTCTGTCTTGAAATAACTTTGTGCAACAGGACCAATGTACTTTTATCAATCGAGGTTGAAACAGACTGAGCCATCGGTATTTGTGGCCAGAGATCAAGTGCTTGTTCTTTCAAAATAGGGTCAGTTTTTCATATTCATGGACCGGGAAGGCTGTGTCAAGATTGTCATTCTCCTGTGTTTCCTCTCAGCGAAAGCACTACTGTTGGGTTTGGAAGTGTCAACTTTCAAGCTGTCCACTTGTATTTGCATTTAGCACTACGTCAGCTTTGAGGCAGAATGTAGCTCATTTTGTAATCAGTTTGTGCTGCCAGGTCCTCAAAGTTTCGTTTATATTGCTGTAGCTGTGGCAGTGCTTAATTTGTATTTAAAAAAAGTGCCAGAGCCCGTGTCAGGAGTCCATTGGCTTGGCAGTCCGGGCAGGACTGTTCCCATGAGGCACAGGGGTCAAGACTGATTTCCATATAGCCAGTCCTGAACTGGGGTGGCGAACAGTGAGCTAAAGAACGATGATGGATTCAACCCAGGTCTGTGACTGGGGGTGAGTGTCTCCAAAGTAGACAAACAGCTGCTCTAACATGGTAAATTGTCAGAAGTATTGGTCAAGACTGATTTGCATAGCCAGTCCTGAACTGGGATGGAGAACAGGGAGCTAAAGAACAATGATGGATTCAACCCAGGTCTGTGACTGGGGGTGAGTGTCTCCAAAGAAGACAAACAGCTGCTCCACCATGGCAAATTGTCGGAAGTATTGGTCAAGACTGACTTGCATAGCCAGTCCTGAACTGGGGTGGTGAACAGTGAGCTAAAGAATGATGATGGATTCAACCCAGGTTTGTGACTGGTGAGTGTCTCCAAAGTAGACAAACAGCTGCTCCACCATGGCAAATCGTCAGAAGTATTGAAAGACACCAAACAGTGAATGGTAAAACACAATGCACTCTTGTTAAGGAAAATGGTGCTGATTTGAACAAGAGAGTAGCAATAAACTCAGACGCTATCTTCTGACTCAGTAACAGTGTTGTTTTGACAAGGATGTTTGTAGCCCATAATATGTCTTGTTCCTGGATTTGCTGAAAGCCAATGCAAAACGGCTGGGTTTGGATCAAAAGTGTCTAACTCCGGCCCATCCACTTGGATTCGCATTAAAGCAGACATGGTGTCACTTTTAAGGGATGTACGGAGCTCATTTTTTATTCGGTTCATGCTGCTAAACCCCCGTTCACATATTGCTGTTGTTGGGCTGATGGAAAGCATGATTTCTAAAATTGGAAGGACATGTTTAAATTCTTCTGGGCGTTTTTTCAATAGCTGAGTGAAGAGGGATACGGGCTTATGCGACGTCATCCGATGAAAGACGTACAGTTTAAAAGCTAGCCACTCTCCAGGGGCAGACTGAATTTCTTCATCAGTAAGTACCTTTTTGTAGTACGTAACAAGGTCCTCAAATTCTTGATCCCCAAAACCTCTAATCTTTTCAACAGAGTCTGGCCACAAAGTAAAATCAAAAATGTTAAACAAAGAATGCGGCTTGCCTGAGATGTGCTTCAGAAAGCGGGCACTTATAAAAGAAAGAGCATTCTCTATTAACTCAGTAGTGTCTTCCTTGACACTAGTTTCATTAGAGCTGCCTTTTCTAGCAGGCTTTGCCTGTGTTAGTAACGGGCCCCTGCAAAATTTCCATCTTTAAAAGGCAATTGAAATTGTGTTAGTGCTAGTCCTGGCTTTGAACAAATTACTTGTATCCAGCAGATTAAATTCATCCACTGTTGAATTTTTGGGTGGAGCGCAGAATACATTAGTACATTTTGCCAAAATATATATATTTTTTTTTAAGTTGCAAGGGAATTCACTTTCTTTCAGCTGTTTTAGAAGTCTCAAAATAACTACTGCACAGCAGGTCCCTCAAATTAGACTATTTCCTTCGGGTAACGGATGGATGTTACCTTGTGCTCACTATTTTATCCCATGTTATGAGATTTAAATATTTATTGATCATTTTACTAATCTCTGTAGAGGCCAGAATATATTCTAGATATAAAGGTGTTCTCTTTTTTCATTAGTTTATGATTGTTTAGTATTGCAGTTAAGGTGTGTTTCAATGTATGATGTAACTACTAAACATATAATACCTACTATCAGGTTTTTAAAATGCCTATTGACAAATCCCATTGCACCCGTCTCTTAAATTTTTACAATAACATCCCTGCCATGCAAACGAGGGAAGTCTTAACCACTTCCGTGCTGATGACGGAACCGCTCCGTCATCAGCCACGGTAGCGCTGTGCTGATGACGGAGCGGTTCCGTCATGGCCCGCCCGACGCGCCTGCGCGGCGCTGATTTCGCATCTGCGCGGCGCGTTCTATTGAGCGGGCGGGGCCATGACGGAACCGCTCCGTCATGAGCACAGCTCAACCGAGGTTGGTGACGGAGCGGTTCCGTCACCAGCATAGGCGCGCCGCGTGGCCCCCGTGCCCCCTTAGCGCTGCGGCGGAATAGCCGCCGCAGCGAAGGTGTTAAGGCACCTACAGGAGGATTTGGACACTATTTATGGGAACACAAACAAAGACCTTTGCATAATCTGGGGAGGGGACTTCAACATGAGCCTTTGTAGTCATGCGGCAGGAGGATTTTGCGGTTCATTACCTGATGATATCTCTCACTTTTCACATTCCCCCTCTCAGGTAAATGTTAAACCTGATTCAATATACCATTGACCTGGGCTTCGCTAACGATCTATGCTCACTACCCATATCGTTTAGTGGTACATTTAACAGTCGTGGGTCGTGTTCAACTATAGATTTTCTTTTAATATCTAATAGATACACTGATACAACATATAATTTTAAAACCCATTCCGTCGCCTTCAGCGATCAGTTCCCAATTAGCGTTACCGTAGATCTGCCGACCAAACCATTATCCATTAGACACATGGCCATTGAGCCTTCACAGGATATTGTTATTAATAGATCTAACGGATACACGATTAGATTGGCGTGAGTAGATACCTTACAATTAACTAAGTCACTTTTAATCAACTGTTAAACAAACTTCTCAATTTACCTTGACGAGATGGCCACAAATATAAACATTTTTAACTCCTTCTGCAAAATCTCACAGGCCATTCAAAAAAATTTAATAACAGAATCCAAAAGATCCTCTAATAGCATGCCAGGCTGGTCTGATTCTCAGTGTAGCAAATCGCATGCAAGGAAGCAATAAAAAGGGCCAGGGTGGCGTAGAAACAGTCCCTCAAAGAAAGAAAAGAGGCCATTCGATCTGAACTGTGGTAGGTTCTTAAGCAAGCATCTGTTTTAAAGGACATGAAAGGTTTTTGGAAGGCTGTGAATGCCCCGTTCTTCGCCCCTAAAAACTCACCAGGCTTTAAAAACACGGTCGGGGAGGATCAATGGGTGACCCACTTTTCCAGCTTATACTGTAACAACGTAAATCCTAACACTAGCGAGGATCTTAGATCAGGCCCCGTAAGCTACCTCCCGATTTTACCTAATCATTGATTTTAATGTGGACGAGGTGATCTCAGCCATCAATGCAAACATAGGGGAAAAAGGCCGGTACCAGACAGCATCCCAGTAGATCTTTATAAATCCTGCCCTTTGCTCTGGGGCCCACTCATAACTTTGGTCTTAAGGGCCTGCTGCACACAAGGGTTCATTCCGACTTGGACGGAGTCCATTCTTGTACCTATTTTTAAGAAAGGCGACCGCAACGACCCGGCCGGTTATAGACCCATATCATTGCTGGACTCCCTTATGAAAGTGGCGGTTTTAAATAGACTGCAGTCGTGGGCGGATGACACAGGTGTCATCTCAGAACTTCAGTACAGATTCCGTCAAGGTCTAGGTACTGTGGAACAGAGTTTGAACCTGAGCCTCATACTGGGAAAATATACTCAGGCAAAAAAAGGGAGCCTTTTTATATGTTTCGCTGACCTGAGCACGGCGTTCGCCTGTGTCAATCACGGGAGGCTGTGGCGCATCTTAGAGGACATGGGGGTGGAAACGCACCTAGTTAATTTCTTAAAACAATCTTACCTAGACGCTCGGGCCAGGGTCCGCTATGGTAGAACAGGTGAACTTAGTCACAGCTTCCCTGTCAGGAAGGGGGTAAGGCACGGGTGTGTACTGTTATACGCTGACGATGCGGTATTGTTAGCCCGCACTCCGATCGGCTTGCAGAAAATTGTGTTGCGCTTTACATCTTATATGTCAAGCCTAGACCTTAATGTTAATATTAACAAAACTTTCGTCATGAAATGTAGCAAGCCCTGCGTTAAGTGCCGTGACATTTTTATAAATAACAGAAAACTTGAATTTGTTAATCACTTCTTATACTTGGGAATGGTCTTTGATTGAAGGGGCTCATGGGCAAAAGCCATAAATTGTAGAAAATTGCTTTTCGCCAACACCATACGAGCTTTGGTCAACTTTGCCAGGAAAGCGCCCTATTAATGATCGGTTTACAATATACAAAGCTAAATGCACTTCAGTCGCTCTGTACGGAGCTGGTATTTGGGGTTATGCAAACATAGAGTCCCTTCAGCAAGTCGAGAATAGGTTTCTAAGATATCTTCTAGTTGTCCCGAATAACACGGCCACGTATACTTGTCACGCCGAATTGGGACTGTCATACCTGTCCGACCTAATTAAAATTCAGCCGATTCTATTATGGCACAAGGTCTGGACAGGCGTTACCATTGGCCTTAACTGGGATGTGATAAAAGACTCTTTGAACTTGCAACGGGTACAATGTATGCCTTGGCTCGCTTATGTTAAAATTTTTATGCAGGACTTAGATTGTTCTGAATACTATGCTAAACCCGATAGCCTGTCTCTTGTCACGAGGAAGGATTTAAAGATTTTATGTATCAACCACTTTGAGACAATAAGATTGTCCTCTAATATTATGAAAACATGTCAGAGCCGATCAACTGCTCTTGACTCAAACAGGGATACAACCCCATACACTATCCACCCCAAGAAATTATGACCGGATGTTAT
Organism: Lissotriton helveticus; assembly: GCF_964261635.1. Lineage (NCBI taxonomy): Eukaryota > Metazoa > Chordata > Amphibia > Caudata > Salamandridae > Lissotriton > Lissotriton helveticus. The sequence continues at coordinate 229,657,854 of NC_136072.1, read as the reverse complement.
TGACACGCCTAGGCAATTTCCATACCTGGTTACATTCCCTCAGTTAAATGACTGGTCACACTCTCTATGCCCATGCCCCTGCGATGAAACATCAGCACAGTCAACAATCCACACTATATTATTCTGCAAGTTTTATACCGTAATCGGGTAAAGATGAATCCTTTTTTACTTGAAAATGCAAGGACTGAGACAATGCCGACCTGCATTCATTAAGCTACAATTCCTAGATGATGAAATATTTACTGACCATATTGTAAAATACTTGAATGGGGTGGTCAGAACAAGGAAAACTATGCAAGGTCCCTCCTTTGATTAATCGATCATGGTTTTTATCCATGTCATGGCTGTGCACTGATACTAGCTTACAGTCCATTTTGTAATTTTTAATAGATTCCATTTTTAATATATACTTGTAATTTTTAACAGACGTTTTTTATATTTGTCAAATTTTAACTACATGAATTGATATATTCTCGCTTATTGCAATGTATTGTGCTTGTATGATTTGACAATTGAAATCAAATAAAGCGTATCTTGACTTGACTACTAAACATATTAATGTGTGATTACAATATTAATGGTTTAACAGCAGTAGAAGAGAAAGTAATTCAGAAGTTGATTTATTATGTCTTCGAGCCTCTGAGCATCCCTTGCAGCATTCATCTGAACTCGAAGACTTTGGTTGCCATCTAAGGTCGTCGGAGTCGTGGAAATCCTGCAAAGTTTACCAATGTTTTCAAAGAAGAGCAGATTTGGAACAAGAGACCTCTGTGGCTTATAGCTGTACACCTTCAATTTTCAATGATTGCGTAAGTCTGTGTTTATATCTCTTAGTAGTACTATCAATTTAAGCCAGTGGTACTAACATATAACTAGATTTGAGTCCTACATGGACAATAAATATATAACGAATCAGTATTGCCTTATGTCGCCAAGTGCAGTTCTGCTGTATCCAAGGTTCGAGGCATAATAACCTCCATTTTGTGAGCTGCAGCTTCCCTGTGCCCAACATTGCAGTGAACCAAGGACCAATAGGTGGTAAGGAGAGAGACTTTGAGCCGTCTCCTTTCCTGACATTTTAAAAGCGATTTTCCTCTACCTGTGACTGCCTCATTTTTCCTATTTTGTTTGTAGGCTTGATAGTTTAAAAGGATTATGTTACTTACCCAGTAAGCATCTGTTCTTGGCATGTAGAGCTGTAGATCCACATGCTTTGCATACTCCTGCCATCTAGTGTTGGGTCTGGATGTTTGCAAGTTGTTTTTCTTCAAAGACGTCTTTTCCAGTCACGAGGTAAGATGGCTCCTCCTTTCGGTGGTAGTGCGCATGGGGATCCACTCCATTGTTAGATTGTTTTCCCGCAAGAGGGTGAGAATGGATTATGTGAGTGTAGTACAGAGATGCCCATGCGTATGTAACTTAAATAATGCGAACTTCGTCATCTACAGGTGCCTGGGAGGTGGGAGGGTGCATGTGAATCTACAGCTCTACATGCCAAGAACAGATGCTTACTGGGTAAGTAAAAATCAGTTTGAGGCATGTGTGCTGTAGATACACATGCTTTGCAGACTATATAGCAGCATTCTCCCAAAGTGGTGGCTAACCAGTAGTTGTTGCAGTTGTTTGAAAAAGGGTCTTTATCACTACTTGCCCTACATTGGCTTATTGACATGATAACATATCCACACAATAGTGTTTGGTAAATGTGTGTGGTGTGGACCATATCTCTGCTTTACAAATGTCAGCTATAGGAATGCTACCTAAAATGGCCATAGATGCCATTACGATGTACGATGTACGGAATGTGCTCTAGGAGGTATAGATAAAGTTCTTTTAGCCTTAGCATAGCAAGTTTGAATGCATTTAACAATACATCTTGAAATACCAGATTTAGAGATAGAATAACCTTTGTGAGGCGTAGCAAATGCAACAAACAGTTGCTTTGTTTTACAAAAATCTTTTTTCCTTTCAATATAGTACAGTAACGCTCTTCTGACATCAAGTGTGTGAAGAGCTCTTTCTGCTACTGGGTCAGGTTGAAGGAAGAACACTGGTAGCTCAACTGATTGATTGATACGCAAAGCAGAAACCACTTTTGGAAGTAATTTTGGGTTGATGCGAAGAACTACTCTATCTTAATGAAGCTGATAGAAGTGTTCTTCTAAGGTGAATGCTTGTATCTCACCAACTCTCATTAATGAAGTGATAGCAATGAGGAAGGCAACTTTACATGAAAGAAACTGTAATACACAATTGTGTAATGGCTCAAAAGGTGGACCCCATGAGTCTTGTAAGCACAAAGTTCAGATTCCAAACAGGTGCAGGAGGTACTCTGGGTGGTATTACTCTTTAAAGGCAAACCATAAAGGCTTTAATTACTGGATCCTTGACCAAAGACAAATGTTGTCTGTTTTGCAAATATGCAGCTACTGCCGCAAGGTGCCATCGAATAGATGTGTAAGCTCGATCAGCTTTCTGTAGCTGCAACCGGTAACAAATATTTTGGATAGAGGCATTTAACGGATCAATATTGTTGTTGTTACGATATACAACAAATATTTTCCATTTTGCTGCATAACATGCTCTGGTGGTAGGTTTTCTTGCTTCTTTAAGAATAGTCATACAGTCTGGTGGTAAATGTAAGTATCCAAACTCTAGGACGTCAGGAGCCAAACCGCTAGATTGAGCCGCCTGGGTGTCTGATTTCATCATGGTTCTGAGTGAGAAGGCTGGAATTGAGATGCAGCTTTTGATATGGAACTACTGATAGTTCCAAGAGTGTGGTGAACCTCGGTTGATGGGCCCCATGCATGGACCACTAAAATCAGTGTGAGTGATGTTTGCCTGAGCTTCCGAACCAGAAATGGAAGGAAAGGGAGAGGCAGAAAAGGATAGGCACATATCCCTGTCCAATTCATCCATAGCACATTGCCCTTGGATAGAGGGTGTGAAAACCTGGCGGCAACGTTTGGGCATTTTTAATTGTCTACTGTGGCGAACAGATCTATTCGTGTGAATCCCCATTCTTGAAAGTATGAAAGGGGAACTTGGGGATGAAGTTCCCACTCGTATATTTGTTGCTGCATCCTGCTGAGGAGGTTGGCAATTTGTTTTTCACTCCTGGGAGTTGCTCTGCCAGAAGATTAATTCTGGGATGTATTGCCAAACACCAAATGGTCTGAGGGAGGCTTGACAGTTGCAGGGAGTGTGTGCGTCCCCCTGTTTTTGTACATAGCAGTCATATTGTTTGTGCGGACTAAAACAACTTTTCCTATGAGGTGAGACCGAAAAGCTTTCAGAGCTAGATACACAGCTAGAAGCTCTAGATAGTTGCTGTGAAGACTTTTGTGCTTGTTGTCCCATAGACCATAAATTGTGGAGATAGGCACCACAACTTGTGAGAGATGCGTCTGCTGTTAACACGATCCGTGGAACAGGGTCGATGAAAGGCCGATGCTTTGATACGTTTTGTGTGTTCCACCACTGCAGAGAGCGATGGGTGTGGCTGTCTACCAACACAAGCTCTGTTAATTGACCCGGAGACTGAGTACAATGATGTGCTAAGCATTCTTGTACGGGTTGCATGTGTAATCTTACATGAGGCACTATTGCAATGCATGATGCCATCATTCCTAACAGTTGCATGAAAGTAGTGACTGGTAAGTATTGGTTGGCCTGAAACTGTAGTAGCAGAGTTTGAATATTTCGAATTCTGACTGCATTGGGAGAGGCTAGTGTAGTAAGGCTTATAGGTCCATTGTCGACAATTGCTAAATTAGCATGAGCTCCGCTACCACGAACCTGCTTTTGCGCACGACACTGCAAGCATCTATTTCGCAATACTTATTTGTGCCCCTTTTACACATGAGAACTGTCTGCTTCACAGGTTCTTCGCTGTGCTCTGAGGTTTAGTCTGCACATGATGTTCAAGTTTAAACAACAATGCCCCTTGTTATTCGGTTCTGATCTGTTCCTCGCACCTAGACAGAATAGACTTCACCGCGTTGCACCTCTGGAAATCGCGTACTTTAATATTGCAAACATGAGCTCTTTTCACACACGGAGAGACACCTTTCCAGAGAGAAGACCTATGTCGCCTGCGATGTGAACATTGCATCTAGGCCGTGAGGTATGGGGGTCTGCTGACAAAGCCCAGAGGTCTTCTGTTTTTATAATAAACTATCTCAGGTCACGCGGACGGTGGTTGGGTCATTCCGTCCTTTTCCATTGTTTTCTATAACATGACATCCCTGTTTGTATTCTATGGAATTGTAACAATGCTATATTGTGTTTATGCATTCTGCTGCTAATATTGGCTCGTGTACTGCACCATGTAGCTCGTTAGTTGAAATAAACATTTTAAACTATACTACGTCTCGGATTACTCGCATTGTGGACAAGTATGAGTGGCTAAGCGAAAGAGTGTCTAGCTCCCATGATTCCCAAAATAGAGTTACGTGTTCTGGGTTGTATAATCATTGGGAACTTCGCTGTAGACGGAGAACGAATGAGACACTATAGCTAGTCGGTAAGGGATTTTGGGTACAGATGTGGAGCTTGTTTTGTGTAACTGGTTGGTGCTGGAGCCATCAGCTGCCACTGTGTATTTCTGATGGTAGCTTGCGGAGCGTGTTAATGGGATGGATATTGGTAAGGTAGATATCCTCCCCTGAGTGTACTCTGCAAGCAGTTTCTCATCTCCGAAAGGGCTGGAGGATGCAAAGTGAACTTTCTGTATCAGTTGCGGTCTTAATTGATTAGACAGCATGATCTACATGCTTGCCAAAGAGGGATGGTCATAGAGAATGCCCAATAACGTACTCTGTAAATCTGGACTGAAAGATGTTATTATCAGTCAGCTCTGCCTCCTGAGAATTGTCACAACTGCCAGCCATCTTAATTCAATAGACGATATATCCATCATTTTAGATACCGCTCGTTTACCCACCTGGAGAATGTTATTGGCCTCAGCTCATTTGTCTTCCAGTAGAAGGTCAATGTATGCATATATATCTAACCACATTTGTCCACCATAAAGACTGGGATCGCTAAGGAATTGGCAGCTCTCATTGCAGTTACTACCCTGGCAGAGAATCTCTTACTAGTGCTGCCAAAACACCTTTCTTCCCTGTCTGATGGAGTAGAACATGGTATGGTTAGATTCCATGATCATCTTTGGGGAGGCTTACGTTACGAGACGGTACAAGGAGGACTTATTAGACAGGCAGATTAATTATCCAGAGCCCTATAATTTTCACCCAGACAAGGGTCAAATGCAGACACTGTTGCCAGATTTTTCATCACTTTTATGGCTTTGTTTCAAATCAAGCCCACTATTGGAAGAATTTTACAGACTTGTAAAAGGGAGGTTTCAAATAATATAAAAAGCAGTCAGAGTATTTGACTGGTATTGGTAAATCAGCAAGACAGCCTCCAATGTTCTTAGGTGGCGAGTCTGCTGATTGCAGTGCAACTGGTGATGAAACATCCCACTCTGTATCTACATATCTTGATCATCTGGTACGTCGCCTTCTTCTCGATCATCATCTGAATCGGTGCCACTGTCATAACTGGCTGAGGGCAAAATAGCCCCTGATGGAGGGTTCTGTGAGGGTTGTTGTGACCTTGGACTTGGAGATATGGGACAGTATGTGGTGTACGAAGGGGGGGTGATCTCTCCTATGCAACTGGCAAATGAGATGGCAAAATGATTGACTGGATGTTTCTGTTTTTGAAGGCGCTGAGAATTTTTTATAGTAATCTGCCCACATAAGTCATAAATCTGTGACAAAAGCTCTTGGTACTTGAAATATTTCCTCCTGGTATCTTTAGTCCTGCTTAATCAGAATCCCCAACATCACGTAGATGACTTGGCAGCAGAGGCGATACATTGATTGGCGAGGAAGGTTCAGGCATAAAATGGCACAGAAGGAAAATGCTACTTACCAGTATGCATCTGTTCTTGGCATGTAGAGCTGTAGATTCATATACTTGTGCATAGATCGCCATCTGGTGTTGGGCTTGGATATTTGCACTTTGATTTTATCTTGGAAGAAGTCTTTGTGGTCACGAGATAGGCGACTCCTCTTTAGGGTGACAGTGTGCATGAGCATCAACTCTATCTTCAGATTGTTTCTTTGCCATAAAGGGTGATGATGGAGTTAGTAATAAATAGAAAACAGATGTCCATGTGTGATGTATCTAAGTAAGATAGTACTGCAACAGATAGAGGTATCCAGGTAGGCATATATGAATCTACAGCTCTACATGCTGATGGAGCAAGGATTCGCACGTAAAGCGACTTGCTTGGATCAAGAACCTCAAATAACATTAATGAAATGTAATTAACCTGTTTATGTTACTAAAATTGCACATTTTACATTACACGGGGTGTCCCAGTGATGCTTGCTTATGTGTTAACTTATCCTAATATGTTGCCTTTAAAATGGCCGCTGCTTAGCAGGAATTTCATCTGCACATGCGTTGGTCACACTCACGTGACGTGACGTACTCGCAGTTCTGGTGGGAAATCTTTGCGCTTGCGCACTAGCTTTAAAATGGCCGCTTTGTGTTCTCACATGCCGAAGCTTGCACTGCAGCTTTTTGCACTGCTGTTCGTTTTGCACTAATCTCAATGCTATAGTTAGTATAAAGTAAGGGGAGTCATATAGGGATTCCTGGTATACAGTGTAATCATTTATTTCTGTGTTCTAAATTGTTTTCCTTTACTTTTCATGTATCCTAAACCTTGGGCATGAGGGATGGGAATACTCCATATTGAACAGCCTTTCTGCGCATGACAGTCTTCCGCCAGAGGATGAACTCTGTGACATTGAACGTGCGCCAACCCAGAGGTCCCCGCCAAGATATGCCTGGGAAGATGCACCTTCGCCTAGTAGAAGAAGCTGAACTGTACTGCATTTGAAACAATTGTATATAAACGTTGTATTCTTCATTGTATTGTGTAAAATATGTCATGGGAACCCCAAATTCAATAGGCGATCCCAAAAGATGCAAATTGGGGCTTGTAAAAGTCAAATCCTGGTTGGTGTGTTGACCTGTCCTATTTGAGGACCAATCGAAATTAGGGATTCCTACACTTGCAACATTTGGGGGGTGGTACACTGACCCGAAAACAGTATAACTAGCCTAGGTTTAGCTAGAGAATTTGTCCGACTTGTCCGAATAGCTGACCTGTCACTGACCCAACGCACTCAATAGGTGACTGATACAGAGAGCTGCTGAGCACTCTGTCCGTAATTTCCATAGACCCATGCAGGGTTTTGGGAAACCTTAAGTGCTGGCGGAGCACTTTGCTGGGGAATTCGTTAACCCAATCGGGGTTTTGACTGATAGCTGCAGAGAGGGTGGAGCGCAGGCCTTGCTACCGACTGCGGGTGCTGGTCTTACCTTGGTGATCCTGTCCTGATCCTAATCTGGTTTTCCTGTCCTGTCCTGGGGTGTCCGTTCTGCACCTGCTGGCCTACTGGCGACTGTCCTTCCTTGGGGTTTCTCCCGTCCTTAACTGACCCGTGGCCAGGGTTGGTCTCCACACCGTTCTAGGTAAATATAAATCTGAGGGAACCCAATTTTGCATTCTCTATTTCTCTGCTTTTAATAAAATCGTACTTGCACATTATTTTTCCTACTCTCCTTTTTGCACTGATAAATGGTAAAATCATACATTGTAGTTGTTATACTAGCATGTTCCAATTTTTCCCCATCCTATAAGTACTGTTCTACATACTGTTCATAAAATATAGATGTTCCTTTTCTTTACCCATCCTTTAGTCGATTCAAGTAATTACACCGTCTTGTTACTATGGTCCATTCTTACCTTATCTATAGCTACAGGGTATCTCGAAATTTCCGTAGTACAAATTAAAGTTCTATTTTCCTACCCTCTTCAAGGGATAATACTTCACCGTGACATTCTAGTATGTTCCTTATTTTCCCCCAGTCCTTTAGTCACTCCTTATAAAGTCTGAGTTCTGAAAATTCTTATTAGTATGTTCCCTGTTCTTACCTTCCCTTTAGACTCAAAAATGGTTGGTCTTATCTACTTTCTATATGGATATGTGCTCTTTATAATCTTAGTTATTGACAGTTTACTTGCTGTGAACCTTATGCTTTCTGAACTTGATGAAAACTAGATAAAGGTTTTAAAACTGCCTGAGTCTGTGGTTATTACATGAGTGCAAATTATGGTATATGATCCTTGCATTTTGTGTCTGCCTTTCTTTTACAGCTAGCTCCCTGATCCGTTGTGATCATAGGTACCCGTAACAGTGGATTGGTAAGTCGGGTACGTTGGAAATAAATAGGAAGGAACAGGGTTACTGATAGCAGAGTGTAAGGTTACCCGATTAATGAATATGGTAAATTGAAATATATGGGCCCAATGCGTATATGGTAAAATTATAGTAGGGTGACCTGCGCGCTCTATGCAAGAACAGATGCATACTGGTAAGTAGCATTTTCCGTTTGAGGCATATGAGCTGTAGATCATATAATGAATAAGATACTTGTGCATAGACTATACAGCAGTTCTCTCCTCAGCGGTGGCTACCTGTATCTGTTGCAGTGGTTTCAAAAAGTGTTCTTAATACAGCCTGGCCCACTCTAGCTTGTTTTTCTTGCACATCTACACAATAGTGTTTTGTGAAAGTGTGCGGTGTAGACCAAGTTGCTGCTTTGCAGATGTTATCTAAGGGAATGTTCCCTAAGAATGCCATAGAAGCCCCTAGTTGGAGTGTGGAATGAGCTCTAGGGGGAACAGTTAATGTGTGTTTGGTTTTAAGATAGCATATTTGGATACATTTAACAATCCACCTTGCAATCCCTGCTTTTAAAATGGGATTGCCCTTATGAGGTGGGGAGAAAGCCACAAAGAGTTGTTTAGTCTTTCTAAAAGATTTTGTTCTTTCAATACAGTAGAGTATTGCTCTTTTAAAGTCTAGCGTGTGAAGAGCCTGTTCTGCCACCGAGTCTGGCAGAGGGAAAAAAACTGGGAGTTTAACAGACTGGTTAAGGTGGAAGGCAGAAATGACTTTGGGTAGGAATTTTGGGTTAGCTCTAAGAACCACTTTGTTATGATGTATTTGCAAAAATCGTTCTTGTAAGGTTAATGCCTGGAGTTCACTTACTCTTCTAAGAAATGTGAAAGCGACTAGGAAGGCTACTTTCCAAGTAAGGAACTGTAATTCACATTTGTGTGGAGGTTCAAATGGGGAACCAATGAGTCTGGTAACATTTAGATTCCATACTAGAGAAGGTGGAACTCTGGGTGGAATTATTCTCTTAAGTCCTACATAAATGCTTTCATAGCGTGCACCTGAAACAAAGACAAGTGTTGTCTGTTTAGGAGGTAAGCTGCTATTGCAGTGAGATGTAGTCTTACAGATGTATATGCTAGGTTACATTGTTATAGATGCAAGAGATAACAGATAATGTTCTGAATGGAAGCATCTAGTGGATTCATTTTGTTATTTGTGCAGTAAATCACAAATCGTTTCCACTATACTGCGCAGCATGCTCTGGTGGTAGGGCGTCTAGCTTCTTTAATGATATTCATGCAGTCTGGTGGGAGATTGAGGTAGCCAAACTCTAAGACTTCAGGTGCCAGAACGAAAGGTTGAGTTGACTGGGATCTGGATGCCTTATCTCTCCTTGGTTCTAAGTAAGGAGTTTGGGTGAGAGGCATAGCTTTTGATGCGGAACTACTGATAGTTCTAAGTGGGTTGTGAACCATGGTTGTCGGGCCCATGTTGGAGCAACCAGGATCATTGTGAGGGAATGCTGTTTTGAGTTTCCGAACCACTAACGGAATGAGCGGGAGAGGCGGAAAAGCGTAAGCAAATTTGCCTGACCAGTTCATCCATAGCGCATTACCTTTGGACAATGGGTGTGAATATCTAGACGCGAAGCTTGGGCATTTTGGTGTGCGGCAAACAGATCTATTTCTGGGTGGCCCCACATGTGAAAGAATGAAGAAGAACTTGAGGATGAAGTTCCCATTCGTGGATCTGCTGTCTTTGATGACTGAGCAGATCTGCAATTTGATTGTGTACTCCTGGGAGGTGTTCCGCAAGGAGATATTTGTTTTGCAGCATGGCCCATCTCCATATGCTTTGAGTTAGGTGTGAAAGCTGCAGCGAGTGTGTCCCTCCCCCCGTTTCTGTATGTAGTACTATGCTGTCATGTTGTGCCTACCAGATAGAGTTGAAAGGATTTTAACACAAGAAAAATTGCCAACAATTCCAGGTAATTTATGTGGAATTGTTTTTGCTGAGGGGTCCACATGCCCTGAATGGTATGGTTCTGAAGATGAGGCCCCCCCCCAGCCGGACAGCGATGCGCCAGTTGTTAGCACGATCTGTGGAACTGGGTCGAGGAACGGCCGCCCTTTGGAAAGGTTTTGTGTGTTTCACCACTGTAGAGAGCGATGTGTGCAGCCGTCCACCAACACCAGATCTGTTAGCTGACCCTGTGCCTGGTTCCACTGACGTGCCAAACACTCCTGTAAGGGACGCATTTGGAGTCTTGCATAAAGGACGATGACAATGCAAGACGCCATCATCCCGATTTAGCTGCATAAACACTCAAGCTGGTAATGAGTGTTGAAGCTGAAATTTTGATATTAGAGCTTGCATAGTGCTTATCCTGAGAGGGTTAGGGTATGCTAAAGCTTTTGAAGTGTTTATCGTAGCTCCTGCTCGTGTGCTGGACGGTTGGAGGTGGGATTTGGTGCGGTCACTGTGAATCCCAAGTCGTGAAGCAGCTGGATTGTTGTGTGTGTGTGTGTGTGTCTTGCACACAGCTTCTGTGTGACTTGGCTTTTATGAGCCAGTCGTCCAGATAAGGGAACACGTGAATGTGTTGTCTTCGTAAGTGAGCCGCCACTACTGCGAGGCACTTGGCGAAGACTCTGGGTGCTGTAGTCACCCCGAACGGGAGGACTTTGAATTGGTAGTGTTCAACGTCCACCAGGAACCAGAGACATTTCCTGTGAGCGGGGTGAATGGGAATATGAAAGTAGGCGTCCTTTAGATCTAAAGTGGAGAGAAAGTCGCCTTGTTGAAGCAGTGGGAGCACCTGTTGGAGAGTGACCACGTGGAAGTGGTTGACTGAATGTAGAAGTTCAACGGTCAGAGGTCCAGTATTGGCCTGAGAGCGCCATCCTTTTTTGGGATTAGAAAGTAGTGGGAGTAAACTGTGCCTTGATGAGGTAAGGGGACTGGTTCTATTGCGAGTTTTTGTAATAGAGAGAGAACCTCTAGTTTGAGAAGAGTTAAATGTTCCGAGGACATTGGACATTGTCTGGGAGGGATATTTGATGGAGTGGAGGTGAGTTCTAGGCAATAACCATACTGAATAATTTGTCTTACCCACTTGTCTGTTGTGATAGAATTACAGGTAGGTAGGAACTGTTAGAGACGTCCCCCGACAGGAGTGGAAAGGGAAGACACTGCTTGGTGGTAGGGGAGTTGCAGGTATTATTACCGCGACCTCTTCCTTTACCGTTGTTGCCTCTGTACCCTCCACAAAAGTATCCTCTGAAGGAACTAGTTTGATTGGGGCTTTTATAGGAAGAAGAGTGATGCTCTGAGCCAATAGTTTTGGAGCCAGTCCTGTAAAAGGAGCAACAAAATGAACCTCTAGGGGAAGGTAATTGCAAGGCCCCCATGAACTTGGCAGTGTCTGTATCCTTTTTCATCTTTTCTAAAGATGTATCAACTGTGGGCCCAAAAAGGTGCTCTTGGTCAAAAGGCTGATTAAGAATAGTAGATTGCACCTCCTGTTTGAATCCGAAGATTCGGAGTCAAGCGTGCCTGCATAGCAAAATGCTGGTATTAATAGCAGGATATGCCTTATCAGCCGCATCGAGCGCACATTTGATAGATGTATTTGTTATTAATTGTCCCTCCTGTATAAGGTCATGGCAGTTCGGGCTGGACTGTTCCCATGAGGCACAGGGTCAAGACTGATTTGCATATGGCCATGTCTGAACTGGTGTGGCTTGGTGAGCAAAATAACGATGGATTAAACCCAGATCTGTGACTGTGGGTGAATGTTTTGCCATTGTGCAACATTCCGTCCATCATCTTGTTTGTTTTGCTGTTCACCCTATGTGGGAAGGGTATGCTCAGACGTGGGTCCCGTGCTCACTACGCCACTGGAGTCAAGCTATCCTGGCTGAAGACGGCTGATAGCCAGAAACCTGTCCTAGGATGCTTGATTCCTGTCCAGGGAAGATATGGCTTGGCAGTTCGGGCTGGACTGTTCCCATGAGGCACAGGGTCAAGACTGATTTGCATATGGCCATGTCTGAATTGGGGTGGCTTGGTGAGCAAAATAACAATGGATTAAACCCAGATCTGTGACTGGGGGTGAATGTTTTGTCATTGTGCAACATTCCGTCCATCATCTTGTTTGTTTTAAGGTCATTATCATTGTCTTTATATTGGTCAAGAAGATGTTGCATACGTTTTTCAAGCTCATCATAGTGAGTCTGTCATATCTGGCCAACAAACCTTGGGCATTGGCAATCCGCCAATGATTTGCAGCCTGTGACTAGATACGTTTTCCGAATGAGTCTATGAGTTTGGATTCCTTATCAGGAGGAGGGGTGTCGCCTGTGCTTTCCTGAATTTGCTCTCTTGCGTGCATTAGGCACCACAAGAGAATCTAAAGGGACCTGACCTTTAATGTACACTGGGTCATTTGGAGCCGCCTTATATTTTTTGTCCACCCTGGTCTTAAGAATCCTGGTTCTGACGGGATACTTAAAAACTTCTGGTGCATGTGTTAGCATTCATTTTAACATTGGCAGGGTGTGCATGGACCTTTGTGTGGGTGTAAATGTTCTCCAAAAAAAAAGTCTTCCTCTAGGGGATCAGAGTGTAATTGTACCCCGTGGTATTGAGCAGCTCTATTAATTAGTTGGGCAAACCCAATAATGTCATCTGGTGGTGATAGCCTAGAGGGATAGAGATCCGGGTCATTGTGTGGGTCGGGATCTCTGTTGTAATCATCCCAAGGATCTGTATTGTTTGGGATGGTATGTGCGTCATCATCCCTATCTGGATCTTCGTCCCCACCCTCATCAGTATAATCATCTTCATCATCCTGTGGTTGAGGTGAAAATGTATGCTGAGGTTTTAATGCCGGGCCCGTGGGTGGGGCGTCTGAAATATGTTGCCGGTGTCGACCTGAGCCCGAAGGTGAAGGTGAAGGTGTTACCGGAGCTTTAGGTTTGGTTTTGGTTGGGAGAGGGGTCTCAGTACTCATGGACCGCTAAGCCGGGGTAACTGTCTCGTCTCCGATGTCGTCGGTCTCGTAGACAGAGATGTCTCATTCGGTTGTATGATTAAATAACTACTTCCTAAACCACGACTGCCTGAACCACGACCTCATAAACCACTAAAGTTTAAACAACGATCTTTTCTTTACAACAACTTTTTTTTCAACGACTTCCTGTACAATGAAATTCCTTTAATTATTCTTTATTTGTGGGGGGAAAAACCCCCACACCCCCAATAATCCCTTATTAGCGTGTTTATATGTTAAAGTGTTTTTACTTCAAATTAAATACAAATGTTAAACATCTCTTTTTATAAATAATACTCTTATAATTAATTATAAGTATTTTTAAAATCATTTATTCAAACAAATGACCTACCTTTTAATGTTAGAGAATTCCATGCTTGCTTTTTAGGTTTCGCTGGAGGGCGGAGCTCTTAGCTCCGCCTCCAGAGAAATCTCTTGATTTCCAGTAAGGAGAATGGAATACGCCCCCCTGTCCCATTGGCTAGCTCCATAAATGGAGGCTAGCCATTGGAACAGAGATCTGTCCGTCAAGGCCGGACCAGATTCGGGGGCGTTCCCGAGATTTTTTCCCAGGGCGGAGTTACGTTTTTTCCCGTTCCCTCCCCTTTCACTGATGCGCTGTCCCCTCGCTGTCCTGTGCACGTTTCCCGCCGTCCGTGTCCTCTCCCGCCCCCTCCCGCCGTCCGTGTCCTCTCCCGCCCCCTCCCGCCGTCCGTGTCCACTCCCGCCCCCTCCCGCCGTCCGTGTCCACTCCCGCCCCCTCCCGCCGTCCGTGTCCACTCCCGCCCCGATTGATGGTGATCTAGAGCCGGTGCCCACCCGGCATTTGCCCGTAAAAATCAGCCCCCGCCTGCCTACCTAAGGAGAAGGGCCGCTGCGCTGCCCGCAGCGACCCGGAAGTGGTTGGCCGGCCGGCCAATCCCAGCACGGCCGGCCGGAAGTGCCCGCCCCCGCAGCCCGGGGGGAAGAAAGTCACACCTCAGACGTGAGGGACGGAGCTCTTGACCTGGGAGAGGCTGGTGAGTGTTCGCATTAGTTTATCTGAATGACTCCTCTCTACCCCTTTTAAGCGGGATTGTTGTGTGTTGTGCACATGTGTTTGGTATATCGGGTAGTTTGGCGTAATTTCAGTTCCATCAAGCTGAGACAGCAGCGACGGCGGCTCCTCTAAGGGCTCCAGGCGGAAGTGATGAACGTTGCAAGGGTCTGTGGGGGTCCTGATGAGATGCTGTACACCGCTGGCAGACGCAGGAAGCGACCGCGGGACACCACTCCCCACCGGGGACCGTCGCAGGTCGCCGTGACGTGGCTGTAGGACTAGGCCCCCTCCGGACCCCTGGCGGGGCAGGATGTAAATATCGGCAGTCCCCCAGCGGACAAGATGAGGTGACAGAGGCGCCGGGGCAGAATGGGGTATATATGTTGGCACCTTCTGCCACCCAGACCCTCAACAGGGCAGTGTGGAGTAGGCATAGGTCCCGCCACCAACTCTGATCCTCGGCAGGGCAGACTGTGGTAGAGAAGGCTTATTCTGCCACCCAATTCTCGACAGGGTAGAGCGGAGTAACTGTAACTACTTTCTGCCACCCTCATGGCAGAGGGGATTAGATATGGGCACTTCCTGCTCCCACGGCCCTCAAGCAGGGCCGAATGATGTATGTATTAGTATATACATATAGGCACTGCTTCCCACTCCAGGCCCTCTGCAGGGCAAACTGGCAGATAAAGACACTCTCTTCCACCCCAGATCCTTTGCAGGGTAGAGTGGGGCAGACGCAGGCACCACCTCTCATCCCAGGCCCTCCGCAGGGCAGAGTGGGACAGACGAAGGCACCACCTCTCATCCCAGGCTCTCTGCAGGGCAGAGTGGGGCAGACGAAGGCACCACCTCTCATCCCAGGCTCTCTGCAGGGCAGAGTGGGACAGACGAAGGCACCACCTCTCATCTCAGGCTCTCTGCAGGGCAGAGTGGGGTAGACGCAGGCACCACCTCTCATCCTAGGCTCTCTGCAGGGCAGAGTGGGGTAGATACAGACATGCCTCCCACCCAGACCATCGGCAGCACAGACTGGAGTAACTACTGCACTACAGACATCCCTTCCCTGCCAGTGTCGGAATGGGAGAGAAAGTAGGCCCAGGCATCAAAATACAAGTGGCTCCATTAGCGATTTAGATATATGAAAAGCGGCCCATGTTTACACATTGGTCAGTTTTGAGCATTTAAAGACACTTGTAAACGTGTTTTGCAAGGTATGAGCGTGAGCTTGCTGCAGGGAATGCTTGTTTTCATATTAGATCAATGAACAGTGAGCTGACCCAGCAGAGCATTAACAGGTCTACAAACTGCCAGAATACAGGCCCACACTCGGATCTGTCAGGTCAGCTCACCCGGCGTTGCCTGGTTGCCCTATGGGCCAGCCCGAGCCTGCCCCTCCCTCCGCTCCCCTCCAGGGCAGAGTGGAGCAGCTCCATAGACTGCGGGGCTGAATGTGGTTGCTTCTGGGTGTGTGTGGGAGGGGTCTGAAAGGTCCCAGCAGAGTAGCAGGGTAAGAGGGGCTCAGAGAGAGTTTTTAGATTTCCTTCCCTACAAGACCAGTCGGTGAAGCTGCAGCAGCTCAGAACCCAGGAAGAAAGGGTGAGCTCCCAAGCCGTGCTCGCGAGAGACGTCTCTCCCGAAGGGTGGACTCCGCCTGCTCATAAATCCGCGCTTCACCCTGCGAGGCAGGCAGCGTTATCACCCTGCGGTCAGTATCCGGGTATTCACCCCGGGATAGGCGCACTGCGCCCTTCAGTGAGAGGTACTGGGGCACCCCGAACCCAGCTACCCAGGTCTGCGTGGATGTGGGTCACTGGAGGGGGGCTGGGGCGCGATAGGTGCCCCATGCAATGTGTGAGGTGAGATACAGAGTGTGAGGTACTCGGAATACACCCAGATGGGCATCTTCAACCGGAGAAACCAAACTTCTGCACTGTGGAATCCTCGGCTGTGGGCACGGTGGGCACCCCTGCAACCCACAGGCGCGTACACCCAGTCACTACACACAAGCACCCACTCCACTGATATCACCCACGCAGTCCTATAAACACACAGGCATACATATTTCACCGGCAGTGACATCCACCTACACACACACACACACACATCCAAACACGTTGGCACAGGCGCGCGCACACGTCACAGACAGTGGCATTTACCTACAAACAGACACGTAAACACACGTACATCCAAACACGTTGGCACAGGCTCGCACACACGTCACAGACACTGACCCCACCTGCACAGACACACACACACACAGATACAGGCAATCCTAAACGTTGGCAAATATATTCACCCAAATACACAGACACACTCAGACACTGACAACACCCACGAATACATGCACACATGGCCACTCGCGCGAAACTCTAGCACAGCTCTCTTTTTGAGAGCCACGTTCTTGTGTCAGAGCCACAACACACGAGCCCTCCGTGCACACCCACTTGTGTAAGCGAGCGTGCTTCACTTAGGCAATTTGCACCAATCTGCTCCCTCTCACATTTTTTCGCTGCCAAAAACAGAGTAGCGTGACTTTTCACAAAGGGTCGCTTATCGGTTAGAAAATGTGGGCATGCCTTTCGCCCCATCCCCTTTTATTATGAACACCACTTTGCTCGTATTTAACCGAGAAGCCAGCTCCGAGAGCGGGCATCCGGCGGGGTGGGGCGAAGAGAGCAACCGAACACAGGGCGGTCGATGCTGACACTCGAGCGCTGGGCTGCGCGGAGAATGAAATATCATTACAAATAAAACACCACTCATGCACTGACCTGCTAGAATCCCAGTCGTGGCCGCGCACGACCCTCGACCTGTTACAGGCGCGCGAAGCACCCTCTCCACTAGCCTAGACTGTATCCTCATGTGCACGCTGTGGCAGAGGTACCTCGGGCTGCAGCCAGAGACCGATCCAAGGGACGCCGGAGACCGCCACCCCCGAGCGGGGTGTTACAGTAACCGAACACTCGGAGCAAAAGCAGTTTGCACCAATTTCTACTGCTTGTATAGATCGGAATTGGGCAACCGCTATTTGCGCCGCAGTCATTATTACAGAAGGATTTTTGCACCAGGCCTATATTAAGTTGTGGAGCCAGTGCTGAATATACAACACCCATTTTTGCTAAAAAATCATTTGCTCGAGTCAGAGAGATTTTAATAAACCCTTGTCCACAATGCCCCCTTAAAAAGAGAGAGGACAGATTATATATTTCAATACTAAATTAAAAAGATAAAACACAATAACTTTGAGCGCAATCCCATCTTTCACAAATTAAACTGCAGAAAATAGCTTGAATTTAATATTATTATTATCCCAGTTTCCCTGAGGTAAATACAATTTCTTTAATTCCGCGAGTTACACTGAATTGGGTGCTAGTACCAACAATTAATAACAAGCATTTACAATGCAACGGTTTCGCCTTTGGAAAAGTTTGAGTTATTGGCATTGTAAATGACAACATTTGTATTTATGTGTTGGTTTTGAAAACAGATAAATAATTGCCATTGTCATTTACATTGCAAATAGCTTTAACATTTCCAAAGGCGAAACCGTTGCATTGTAAATGCTTGTTCCTTGATGCCATTTCAAATGTGTCAGCCATAGAGTTTTTACTCGCGTCGAGAAGAGAAAGGCTTTACCACAGTGAAATGCTAACCAACAGTGCCATCTACTGGCTTTAAAAGGTAAATTCATTCTGAACATTTTTAATGTTTTAAGTCATTGTTCTACAAAGTCGTGGTTCTGGACTTCGTGGTATGTGATTCTTCGTTGTTCAGACTTCGTTGTTCAGGTAAAGCGATTTTTGATCTTCGTTGTTTAGGATGTTTCCCATCTCATTCATCAGCTTGTTGCTCCGGCTGCAGATTGGGATCTGCTCCGAAGATGTCGAGAATCGAGGTGCTTCCGCAAGACAATTCGGGACGTCGAGCCTGACTATCATGGATGGTTTTCTTCGACCTGAAAGATTCGCAGTTCTGGTCTTCGTGCTCCGGGGAGAGGCAGAGATTACAAACCTAGTGCAAGTCCATGTGTGGGCACCAGACCCAGGGCATTTTTTGAAAGGAGTCCTTTCCATTGACTGCTGGCGGGGTCGGCGCGGATAGGCCCAACGGCCTGCGTCGAAGATCTAGGTCAAGGAGTTTATTTTTGAAGATGAGCGTTGAAAGGGGAACACGATTGAGACAATACTGTTGAGTGGAAAGGCATTGCGCATCAAAGGGGGTTCGAAAACGACCCGACCCCGACCCGGAGCGCAGCAAATCGCATCCGAACCAGATGGCGGAAAAAAACAATCTGAAGATGGAGTGGATGCCCATGCACACTGTCACCCTAAGGAGGAATCACCTATCTCGTGACCACAAAGACTTCTTCCAAGACAAAAACAGAGTGCAAACATCCGAGCCCAACACCAGATGGCGATCTATGCACAAGTATATGATCTCCAGCTCATATGCCTCGAACATGCACTTTTCTGTGATTAATGTAACATTCTGATGTTTCTTGCTTGTTTCTTCATCATCATGGCCTCTGTCAATGGTAATATGGAAGGACTTGTTAATGGAGAATGCCGATGGTAAGGTGGCTGTAATTGCTGCTGTGTTCACCGCCGACGAGGCCATCATGGCAATTGAGGTCATTGTACTTGACAAACTTAACCCCTGTCCTGTTGACAGTTTCTCCATCTATAATGGCACGGTCGACATTTCTGATCTGTTTAAAAAATTTGCGAGATACCTTTTTTAATAGAGTCAGGGGCTGAGATCTTGGCCAGTGTTCTGAAGGCACATTAACTATTCTGCTTGGTTGGTAAGGAAGCTCAGATAAGAAACTTAGTTCTCTGGAAGGGTTGTCATATTTCCTTGATACCTTCTTGGCATATTCCTTTTCTACATGATGTTTTAATGTATGGCCCACTGAATGCTTATTTATGACCTATCTTGCCAGATCCTAAGGTACACTCACTCTTGTCCCCAGAACCTGGGGTTTGTTTGGCTACGATTTCTTTTTAAGCCAGATTAACAACGCTCCGTCTATTAAAGTTTTTGAGCAGAAGGTTTGACAGATTTTACAGAACTTATGGGAGGGGTGTAGGCATGAAAGGTAATCCTTGAGGAGGAACTTCTGAATGCAGTTTTATCTTCCCAGAGGTACCACAAGGCTTAAAGAGACCTATTTTGGATGTCTCCGACAAGATTTTGAGTCTGATTTTTGATATAATGGTGGAAGAACTTTCAGGAAGTTCGATTCCATTGAGTAGTGAAGTAGTGGAATATTTATCCAGGTTTGCCTGAGGTAAACTGAGCAGAGCACAGAGAGACTCCCTTCACATGACATGCAGTAGAAATTCTGAAGTACGGTAGACTAAGGTAAGAAGTGATCAGTTTGAAGTTTGGTTTGTTTAAAAAATAGCTGAATGTGATACTGAAGTGATCTTTCTTATCTATTACAGGCTATGTTTAATACAGTACTGCGGTCTAATTTTACAGTGGGACTCCTACCTAGACAGGGAATGATTCCAGAATAAAAATCTATTAAAGAGCCAATACTGGAGAACATTTTAATTTAGCCTTCTGATCTTTGATATTTACATTTGTGAAAAAAAAAAGTTTTCCTCCTATATGAAGTATTCAGACCCCGCTCACAAGCAGAAGTATTGTAACGTTCCTGAATGTCAAAGATCCTGTGGTCCAAAAACAAAATTATTTAAACCAAACAAATGTAATGGCCTATCAAACGGTCATCAAAGGTTTTGCACAACAAGGTAAGCTTAAAAAGAAAAAACAATATTTGCAGTAAATAAACTTCATTTTACCACCTTCAACTGATTCACCTTGAAATTCAATTAACTTTTACAAGCATAAATATAAATTCCAACAATTTTAGATTTACCTCTGGAGACGAATTTGGTAGCCTGTACTGTTGCCGTTACCACATGCTTCTGCTCTTTCTGATGCTACTCGCTCTGCTACCTGAAGCAAATTTAAAAAGTTACTATTATAACCACATCATTTGAACATAAACACGGATGTTCAATTTTTTAAACATATGAATAGATATGTCCACATTTAAGACCTCTATACTCTTTTCTAAGGTGCATAAAGCATCCTCCATTTAGGAGGGCGGTACTAGGAATTTTATGTTTTTAAACTAGGATGCATTTCGCTGTAAAAGAGCATTTAGGTTCACATTTAAAAAATACTGACAACTGCATTGTTGTTCATTTTTGTGCTATTTGAAACCACCACCGGCAAGTGAATTAATTAACATTGTATTAAAAATAAGTATCAAATACAAATTATAGTACAGTGAATTCATAATGTCAAGAAAGAAATGTTGCTTTGCTACATTATCAGTTATCAATGCGTGGTATCCATGACACATTAAAAACCCGAGACAAACATCATCCACAATAGACAGGATACACAAGCAGCTTTCCAAAGTATTTATCTTGTTTTAAAAAAATAATAGACTCCAAACAGACCTTTACATTTTTTGGTCACGAAGAGACAATCCAAAGTCTTTTGAACCGGAGACGCCATGCTAAAAGTGCTGTTTATATAGCACAGTACACAATTTAATACTCGTTAAAAATTACTAAATTATACATCAAAACATAAAAGAGTGCACATTTGTAAAAAGATAGTGAAGTCATACCAAATAAAAAGAAACAACTGAGAGAAGACAGATGTCAAAAATCACACAGAAAAAGGAAAATAACTCTTCTCAAGCAGAAAATACGTGGTTAAGTTTGACAACAATGTTCTACTGTAAGCAGCATATGAGAGTAAAATTGCACTGCACCATATCCAAACCCAGGTTTTGTAAAGTAGCCAAAGCTTCTTCAGCTTCTATGGAAGGGACTTTTGAAAGAAATCATGAACTCAGATAATTCCTTAAATATTCTTAGTCTCAGTACAAGGGCATTTTGGTCAACTGTGTTAGCTCAATATAGTGCTCTAAAGGTAACCAAACCCAGCATCGCTACTCTATATTTGCTACACAGATGTGTGCCACTCAGGTTACCAAATGATAATATATGGAGTAGCATCGAATATGAAGTGGAAGATTGTATTTGTATATTTGTTTAAAGTACCTTTCAAAATAAAGTTAAAGTACTCCCAATCAATGCATAAAAACCATATCATTCAGATTTTCTTTTTTGTTTGCAGAAAAAGCGCACAATCCAGACAGTAATGAGACTAGGTTTCCCGACTGTGGTAAAAAAACAGTGCAGACCAAAAAAAAATCTACTCTTCTAATTAAAGTTGATCAAGATACATACTATTTGATCCTTCAAAACATTTAGTCACTAGGATAAGGAAAAGTGAAAAAACATCATTTTCAATAAAACTTACTGAGATGGCACTGATTCGCCTTGGTTGTGTACATACTACACGGCAGGCTGATCCATTTCCCCTCTCAATATAATCATCCAGAATAAACTGCGTTACTTGTGTAGTCTTGCCACAGCCTGTTTCTCCACTTAATACAGTTACTTGGTTATTGTTGATCACAGTGGTAATTTCCTGTAAGTAAAGAAAGCAGAAGTTTACTCAAACAACTACTTGCCAATACTATAGCAGTGGGTGCTTTCAACGGTGAACATTGGTAAAGAAGAAAGCAGTTAGAAGTCAAAAACGGTCACTGGAAAAAACAGCAAAATGATGTTCCTAATCAACTAAAAAACACAAAGATTCACAGAGGGCAGTAAGAGTTTAGAGAAAGCCACAAACTGAGCAATATGTTCAAGTTCTAAAATAAACATGGATATAGCCCATGGCTCTGGTGATTTATTTCTGAGGGCTCTTGTTGAAAGTGTTGTAGAATTTTGCCATGACTCAAACATGCCCTTCTTGTGTCAATGGCTGAAGAGAAATTATTTGTATCTGTTTGGGAATGTTACATCACAGTGCAGAACGATCTTTTGGTGTATTTATATTAATTTGACATCATGAACCTCTCCAAAAAAGGTGCAGCAACACAGTTCCATGTGTGACACATGGAACTTTGATTAGGGAGACTAAATACAACTTTCAAATCATATCAGTAGTATACACATATTGATTATTTACATTCACCGTAGTGAAGGCAGAGTTGGCACATGGCCTGGCTATATCTATGTATGAGTAAATGGCCAGGATGTCGAGCATAAGCAGATAGGTGCTAAGGTTGTGTATTGAGTTCTGCACTCTGTTAATTACCAACCAGGTTTGCACTATACAGGTACCGAGATGAACATTTACTGATAGTCATTGTTCATGGCACTAGCTGATGCAGTAGAACATCTATGCAACATATGCAATTTGCACGTGCCAATTATAACTGTGTCCTTAGATAAATTGGAAGACTAACGAGCTAACAGCAGGACGTATACAATACAGGATCACGACCACTGGATAAAATAATTAAATGGCATGTTATACTATTATGAGAAATGAGAATCTGTTATTCAAACAGCTTGGAGGAAGGATAAAAAAGGGAAAATAGATCATCCATTGTGCTGGAGCAGAGATAAAAAAAAAAGGTAAGATGAAGTGGACAGAAATGAACTCTTGCACAATTAATCTGTGCAGTTAGTGAATACTGGACTTTCTATTTAAAACATGGAAGCACTACTGTCCTGCATGACAACATTGAAAGCACCACTATTGTAGAGGGTGGTACAAAGGCCAAGAAAGACCTTGCAAGACATCATGAACCCATGCGGCCGCCATTGCCGTACATCAACGAATTCACAAAAGTGTATAGATCATAGATTTTCATAAGGTATCAGGACAGATAAGAGAGAAGAGTTGTTGGTACAGAAGGCTGTTTCCTAGTGTAGCCTTAGTTCTATCTTCACTCTCTGGTCTATTACTTTTCCTGACCTCTAAAGATGACCGGCACTTCCTTTTAATCCCTGCACTTTCTGGGTGCACCATTCACGTACGGCCATGTTAGGCACAAATACGACTCTTGAGGAAATTAGGCATTTTAGATCTTTGTTTCTAAAAGAAAGCATTCTGTCCAAGGCTATGCATAATATCTCCATTCTTCTTTGCTGCATCAAAGAGGAAGTGAACCTACCAGGTTTTTTTTTTTTTTAACGGCTCTATTTTGTGTCAGTAAAAACAATCTATTGGCAGGTAGCTTCATTTGTGAGCAGGTGACAAGCCGAAAGTGCAGAGAAAAATTATTGCAATAAACAAATCGCAGAGGATCAAAGTGTAGGAGAGTAGGGTCTGCTATCCTATGGTCACCCCATTTTTTGCTTTTTGCTTCACTGGTTTTCGACTTAATGTGGCTGTGGGCGTGCTAATCAGACCCACAGCCCTGCTGTTCCCTCTCTAAATTTCACACCATGTACTTTAGGTACATCACCAATTGGGATTTGGGTCACTCTTATGAGTTCCTGTACAGTGTATTATAGGTTCCCAGGGCATAGGTGCACCCAATGCCTACCAGGGGCTGCAGCATATCTTTTGCCACCCCTGGCTGGCCATCCAAACGGACACAACTGGATGATCACTCAGCTGGGGCAAGGTCGTGTAATCACTCCTACCCCTTGCTTAGATATAGTATTCCTATGTCTAACCTTATAGCTGGACACATATGCACATATAAGTCACTCCTATGGCAGGCCTTAACAATCCTGAAGGCAGAGTGCTTGGTTTTATGTGAGATGGTGCTCTAGCATGAGCTGAGCCTTTCTGCAGCTTTTGGAACCATGTCCTTATAGCTGTTCTAGGATATTGCCATACCATACACTCTTAAGTGCATTATAATCCTTGCGGTTATTGCTAACTTTGGTTTGGCTTTATCAAAACATGTCGTGTAAGGTGTCATACGCTTTGGAATACTACCCTCTCGCCAGTTCTGTCGACGAGGGTAGCATTCCACCCTTCTAGAGGGAAAAGACATGTTACTTCCACTAATCCCGGTTAAAGTTAACCAGAGCCTCAGCATCACAAAATGGATGCTGCTGCCACAGACACAAGTCTTACCCTCCTGCTGCTGGGAGTCCTTCCAGCGAGGGAGGCTTGGACAATAGGTTTCCTGTCACAGGGAGGTGCTAGCACCACCCCAGACAGGAGATAGTGGATTGGGGCAGGGAGGGCTGAATGAAACGAGACACTGCCTGGGGCACACAAGGTGTCCCATGCATAGGCCAGTTCAAACCGGTGCTGGGGCACTCCAGCCCCAGCTCTGGCGCGAAACTGGACAAAGGGAAAGGGGTGTAACCACCCCCTTCATGGGTCCCACCCATAGGAGGGACCTAGCAGGTAGTCCAGCCTCTAGATTTGGTATATAGGTAGGAGCTGTGTCCTTAGACTTTAGATAATCCTGACTGAAACTCTGATACGAAACTCTGGACCCTTCGACATCCTACTCGACGTAGAAGACTGAAGAATCTCCCTTGTGGTCAAGGAATGACCACCCT
The DNA here is from genome assembly GCF_964261635.1 of Lissotriton helveticus. Classification (NCBI taxonomy): domain Eukaryota; kingdom Metazoa; phylum Chordata; class Amphibia; order Caudata; family Salamandridae; genus Lissotriton; species Lissotriton helveticus. Next base: position 229,633,068 of record NC_136072.1, on the reverse strand, counting down.
GTGCAAGCAGGCACCATCAAGCGTTCAACGGTTTGCTTTGTCGTTGCTCCCGCCGGAGCTTGAACACAGAGCCTGACCAGACCCGGACTTCCAGACATCCCAAAAGCCCGATCCACAGCCACAGCAAAGCTGAGACCCGTGGAGGCGACGAGAGACGTGGGACCGGCCATCTTGGAAAGCCAGCGAATTGCTTTCCGTGCAACTTCTGAGGCACCCTCGAAGTTGTGCATTGGGGATTGAGAAGCCCCAGCCCCGAGCACCAACTGCACCGAAGATCACCTCTCCCCACTCACCGAGTGCTGCGTGGGGCCCTTTTGAATTTTCCTGCTCGACGCGTCTGTCCGGTCACTTGCCCGTTGGCTAGTGGCCTCTGTGACGACGAAATCTGAAATCTACACCACTGGTCTGGTTGCTCCAGACTGGCCCTTGCTTCCCTGCGAAGAAGAAGCCCCTCAGTCCTTGCTGGCCTGAGTAAGAAGCCATCTTCGATTCCTGCGTGGGTTGCATTTGCCAAGGCCTGTTGACTCAGAATCGAGATCCCAAACCGCCAACAGCGAGAGCCTTCGTGGGACAGTCCGTATCCAGCTCCTGGTCGTCGTCAACACCTCCTGGTCCACGTGGCTGCAGAGACAAGCTTCACGACATCACCTGATCGCATCCCAACATCGCCTGGTTCCTTCCTGGTCACTGGCTAGTGACCCAGACTCTGTCCCCTCTGCTTTCAGGTACTCTTCATCCTCGATCCAACCTTGGATCCAACCGGACTCTTCTCTCCTGGTCGCCTGCAGCATCTTTTCTCCAATGCTCTATAGAACTCCACAATGAAACCCGACACACTTTGACACCTAGGCACCCGCTTCCTGTGGGTGGGGTAACGCGAGTACTGCGGTGCTCCTGTAGAGGTTTACACTCCTAGTGTCCTAGTTTCAAGTGGTTAGCTTCTAGTCCAGTCGGAAGACTCCTAATTCTTTAACTTTCTGACTTTACGCACCCATTGACTTCTATGTGTGCACGTGTGTGCATTTAGACACTGCACCCGCATCCCGTGGGCCTCCTGCTCCCTAACTATTGTTAGTACAGTGTAGCCCCAGCGATTCCCAAGGCCCTAGGCCGTACCATTGTTCGTGACGTGGTTCTTATACCACTATTTTAGTATATGGTTTAGCGGGCCAACAGGGCCTGTCCATATTTGTGCAACTTTTGTATGTTATATTAAGTTATTTGTTATGCGCTTGTGCTCCTGTTCTCATAAAGAGTCCAGTGGGTTGTTTTAGAAATAAATACATATATATTTTGAATATATAACCTGTGTGGTGTCCTTTCATTTGGTATTAAAAGGATTGCATATGGAAAAACAGCTTGCTTCACATGCCCTCTTGAGTTTAGCCTAAGACTGCTTTTGTCCATGCTACCCCTAGGATAGATGGTCTATAAGGTTGACTTTACAACCATCACCATAAGGGTTGTTTGGACTGGTGCAAGGTGCTCACTAGAATAGTGAACATCATATACCAGGCCAACTTCTCACATTGGTGTGCAGCGGTTGGGATTTGAGCTTGCTGTTGTTTTACCAATTGTAATCTTTGATATCATTTGAAAGATCACATTAGGTACCATAGGTACATATAACAAAGCTTAAAATACATATGTTCTACTGAACTTAGTTGTTGTAGAGAAAAGGGCTTAGCACACCCTGACGACAACTCTTAGAGAGGTACTAGTTGGTAAACACATGTGTAGGTAGGTGCACACACCACACCTCACTAGACATGTCTGGCACAGGTGAACCCTCCAGTTCTCTACCTGTGGTAAGTGACCTTCCCAAGGCACCCTCCAGATATGATATTCTCAACTTCCGAGAGAGGAGGTCATTGTGTACCTCAAGGAGGTTGAAACAGGGTTCCAACCCTATCATCCAGCACCTGATAGAAGTCCTAGAGGCAGCTGATCTTGAGAAGGCCTCTAAACCAGGCCCCCTATATAATACAGGTGAAGGAGTACCCTCTACAGAAGATGACTCCCTGACCCCAGAAGTAGATGAGGAAGAAGTAGGGGAAGATTCAGATGATGGAGATGATAGCCAGGTCCAGGTCAGAAGGCTTAGCCAGGCTAACCTAAGCTTACTTGGGAATGGAGAAGGGTTGCACCTTCCCAGGCCTAACAGTAGACTTAATCCAGGCAATAGAAGGCAAAGATCTCCTTCCAGGGAGTCTCTCCTCTCTAATGCCTCAAGGGGTTCTCAAAGGGGAATGACTTCCCCTCAGAGAAGAGAATATGAGGCTAGGATGAGAGCTGCCCAACTTCAGATAGAAAAGGAGGAAACAGCCCTGGCCCAAGCTAAACTTGCTTTAGCAAGGGAGCAAAAGTTAAATGGATTAGATTCCACTGGTGGCAGCAATATCCCCAAGGATAAAGACAGGTCCTATGATCATAAAAAACCTGAGTAAGATTGTGCCCCCCTACAAAGATGGGGATGACATCCACAAGTGGATAACTGCTTTGGAGAGGGCCTGCATGGTACAGCAGGTTACCCAAGGTCAGTGGGCAGCAATCTTGTGGCTCTCCTTTTCAGAAAAAGGAAGAGACAAACTCCTCACAGTTAGCCATGAGGATGCTAAAAACTACACTGTCCTGAAGAGTGCTCTAATTGATGGGTTTGGCTTAACCACTGAACAGTACAGGTTGATGTTCAGAGATACCCAGAAGACACAGACTCAGGACTGGATTGACTTTGTTGATTGTGCCACTAAGGCTCTGGAAAGTTGGTTACTGGGAAGTAAATTTAACGACTATACAGGATTGTATAATTTGATCATGAGAGAGCAAATCCTTAATAATTGTCAGAACCAGTTGTTGCACCAACACCCGATTGACTCAGATCTGACCTCTCCCCAAGAATTGGGAAAGAAGGCAGACAAATGGGTCAGAACCAGGGTTAAGCAGAGACCCCAGAACCAAGGTGGTGACCAGAAAAAGGCAGACCAAAAGGGTGGAGATCAGAAACAAAAAGACCAGAAGTCTTCTTCAGGCCCCCAAAATAATTCTAATGAGGGGGGGGGGGGGGTTGGGGGGGGGGGGGGGGGTCGGTCCAAAATTTCAAGAAAAAGAAGAAAGAAGGTCCAAAGAAACCTTGGTGTAATTATTGTAAAACTGCCTCTCACTGGTTTAGTGAGTGCACCAAGAAAGGTACAGCCCCTACCACTGCAGCCCCTAAGGCATCTGCACCCCCTAGTACAGTCAGCAGTGGTAGTTCCCAACCCACGGCTATAGTGGGGTTAACCATGGGTACTGAGGTGGATCCTGGCCTAGTCAGTGTTCCTACTCAGGCTGTCCTGATCTGTAATGTGGACATGGCTATGTCCACTACCGTGAGTCCCAATACTTTGGGCAAGTACAGACAGACACCTTTGATCAATGATAAAGTGGCTCAGGCCTACAGGGACACATGTGCCAGTTTGTGGACCCTGGACAGATTGTACTGGGTGATAATTACCTGGTGACCAATGCTAGCAATGTCACTACTACACATAGTGTGGCAGATAGGCCCCCAGTTGAATGTCTTTTTGGCAATGATCTAGAAAACTCAGTATGGTCAGAAGTGGAGTATAGGACTCATGCAGAGATGCTAGGTATTTCGGCACATGTCCTTGCTGTGACCAGGTCACAGGCCAAAAAGTGCTTACCTGAACCAGTGCAGGATCTTGAAACTATAGACCAGACACAACCCAAGAGAAAGAGCAAGAGGGTTAAGGCAGTGCCTTTCCACCTGCCTCAGGTTGAGGATCAGCCCTCCCAGGAGGATGATTCTGTGATCCAAGAGGGAACTGTCCTAGAAGAGCTTGAGCCTGATCAGGTTGAGTTTCTTGGGACAGGGGGACCCTCAAGGGCAGATCTGAGGCAGGCTCAATTAGATTGTTCCTCTCTTGAACCCCTCAGACAGCAGGCTGCTGCTGAGGCTGCTGGGAGCGCTCAAGGTACCTATAGAGTGTATTGGGATGATGGGCTCCTTTATTCAGAGGCTAGAGACCCCAAGCCTAGTGCTTCCAGGAGGTTGGTCATACCTCTGCAATTTAGGGGCTTCCTTCTTACCTTGGCCCATTATATTCCCTTAGCAGGACATCTAGCCCAGAACAAGACTTGGGACAGGCTTGTCCCTCACTTTCACTGGCCCCATATGTCAAAAGATACCAAGGAGTTTTATCGCTCCTGTTACCTGCCAAGCCAGTGGCAAATCAGGTGGCACAACAAAGGCCCCCCTCATACCACTACCTCTGGTGGGGGTACCCTTTGAGAGAGTGGGGATAGACATTGTTGGACCAATGGACCCCCAAACAGCATCTGGGCACAGATTTATACTGATGATAGTGGATCATGCCACCAGGTATCCAGAAGCTATTCCCCTGAGGACCACAACAGCACCTGTTGCGGCAAGGGGCCTACTTGGAGTTTTCTCCAGAGTGGTGTTTCCAAAGGAGGTTGTCTCTGACAGAGGTGCAAACTTCATGTCAGGATATTTGACTGCTATGTGGAAGGAGTGTGGTGTTAATTACAAATTCACTACACCCTACTATCCACAGTGCAATGAGCTTGTTGAAAGGTTCAACAAGACCCTCAAAGGGATGATAAAAGGGTTACCTGAAAAGCTTAGGCGAAGATGGGACATCCTTTTACCCTGCCTTCTGTTTGCTTACAGAGAGGTCCCACAATAGGGGGTTGGCTACAGCCCTTTTGAGCTTTTATTTGGGCATCCTGAAAGGGGGCTCCTGTGTCTTGTGAAGGAAGGATGGGAGTTACCTCTCAAAAAGCCTAAGCAAGACATAGTGGACTATGTACTTGGTCTCCACTCCAGGATAGCTGAGTATATGGAGAAGGCTTCTAAAAACCTTGAGGCTAGCCAAGAACTTCAAAAAGCTTGGCATGACCAAAAGGCTGTGCTGACTGAGTACCAGCCAGGACAGAAGGTGTGGGTGTTGGAGCCAGTGGCCCCAGCAGCAATCCAGGACAAATGGTCTGGACCCTACACCATTGTTGAGAAAAAGGGAGAGGTCACCTACTTGGTGGACCTTGGCACCCATAGGAGCCCCCACAGGGTGCTCCATGTCAACAGACTCAAAGCATATGTTGACAGGGCAGACATGGGCTTGCTCATGGCTACAGATGGGGAACAGGAGGAAGAGAGTGACCCTCTCCCAGACCTGTTGACTCAGAACCCTGATGATGGTTCAGTTGATGGAGTGGTCTTGGCAGGCAGCCTCACTGACCAGCAGCAACAGGACTGCAGACACGTTCTGCAGGCCTTTAGATGTATGTTTTTATTAACACCTAGTCAGACTAACTGGTGCACCCATGAGGTTGACACTGGTGACAGTCTGAAGAGTAAGATCTACAGGCAACCCTACTATGTAAGGGACTGTATAAAGACTGAGGTGCAAAAAATGCTTGAGTTGGGAGTAATTGAGCCATCGGAGAGCCCCTGGGCCAGCCCAGTAGTCCTTGTACCAAAACCTCACACCCAAGATGGTAAGAGAGAGATGAGGTTCTGTGTGGACTATAGAGGTCTCAATGCTGTCACTAGGACCGATGCTCACCCAATTCCAAGAGCAGATGAGCTCATTGATAGATTGGCTTCTGCCAAGTTTCTGAGCACATTTGATTTGACAGCTGGCTATTGGCAAATCAGGTTAGCTGAGGATGCCAAGTACAAAACTGCTTTCTCAACCCCAGGAGGTCATTATCAATTTGTGGCAATGCCCTTTGGTTTGAAGAATGCACCTGCCACTTTCCAAAGGTTGGTGAACCAAGTCCTTACTGGGTTGGATGACTTTTGTGCAGCTTATCTTGATGATATTGCTGTCTTCAGCTCCACCTGGGAGGATCACCTGATCCACCTGAAGAAGGTTTTAGAGGCCCTGCAAAAGGCAGGCCTAACTGTCAAGACCACAAAGGGCCAGATAGGGCAGAGTAAGGTTGTGTACCTGGGCCACCTTGTAGGTGGGGGTCAGGTTCAACCACTGGAGAGTAAGATCCAGACCATACAGGACTGGGCTCCTCCAACTACCCAGACACAGGTCAGAGTTTTCTTGGGCCTGTCTGGGTACTACAGAAAATCTGTCAAGAATTATGGGTCCATTGTGACACCACTCAATGACTTGAAAGGTTCAGTGGACAGTTAGCTGTCAAAAGGCATTTGATGACCTGAAGAAGGCCATGTGCTCTGCACCTATCTTAAAGAGTCCTGACTACTCCAAAGAGTTTATTGTCCAAACAGATGCTTCTGAGTTGGGGTGGGAGCTGTGCTTTCACAACTTAATGTAGATGGTCAAGACCAACCCATTGCTTTTATTAGCAGAAGGCTGACCCATGAGAGAAACGTTGGTCAGCTATTGAGAGGGAGGCCTTTGCTGTGGTTTGGGCCCTGAAGAAGTTGAGACCATACTTGTTTGGCACTCACTTCAAGATTCAGACAGACCATAAGCCCCTCTTGTGTCTAAATCAGATGAAGGGTGAAAATCCCAAACTACTCAGGTGGTCCATTTCCCTACAGGGGATATACTTTACAGTGGAGCACAGACCAGGGACTGACCATGGCAATGCAGATGGTCTCTCCAGGTACTTCCACTAGAACATGAAGACACAACTGGTCAAGGTTAGTCTAATGTCCCTGCGTTTGGGGGGGGGGGGAGGGTTATGTAGGAGAGTAGTGTCTGCTATCCTATGGTCACCCCATTTTTTGCTTTTTGCTTCACTGGTTTTCGACTTAATGTGGCTGTGGGCCTGCTAATCAGACCCACAGCCCTGCTGTTCTCTCTCTAAATTTCACACCATGTACTTTAGTTACATCACCAATTGGGATTTGGGTCACTCTTATGAGTCCCTGTACAGTGTTCTATAGGTACCCAGGGCATAGGTGCACCCAAGGCCTACCAGGAGCTGCAGCATATCTTTTGCCAACCCTGGCTGGCCATCCAAACTGACACAACTGGATGATCACTCAACTGGGGCAAGGTTGTGTAATCACCCCTTGCTTAGATATAGTATTCCTATGTCTAACCTTATAGCTGGACACATATGCACCTATAAGTCACTCCTATGGCAGGCCTTAACAATCCTGAAGGCAGAGTGCTTGGTTTTATGCGAGATGGTGCTCTAGCATGAGCTGAGCCTGTCTGCAGCTTTCAGAACCATGTCCTTATAGCTGTTCTAGGATATTGCCATACCATATACTCTTAAGTGCATTATAATCCTCGCGGTTATTGCTAACTTTGGTTTGGCTTTATCAAAACATGTCGTGTAAGGTGTCATACGCTTTGGAATACTACCCCCTCGCCAGTTCTGGTGACTGGGGTAGCATTCCACCCTTCTAGAGGGAAAAGACATGTTACTTCCATTAGTCCCGGTTAAAGTTAACCAGAGCCTCAGAATCACAAAATGGATGCTGCTGCCACAGACACAAGTCTGACCTCCTGCTGCTGGGAGTCCTTCCAGCGAGGGAGGCTTGGACAATAGGTTTCCTGTCACAGGGAGGTGCTAGCACCACCCCAGACAGGAGATAGTGGATTGGGGCAGGGAGGGCTGAATGAAACGAGACACTGCCTGGGGCACACAAGGTGTCCCATGCATAGGCCAGTTCAAACCGGTGCTGGGGCACTCCAGCCCCAGCTCTGGCGCGAAACTGGACAAAGGGAAAGGGGTGTAACCACCCCCTTCATGGGTCCCACCCATAGGAGGGACCTAGCAGGTAGTCCAGTCTCTAGATTTGGTATATAGGTAGGAGCTGTGTCCTTAGACTTTAGATAATCCTGACTGAAACTCTGATACGAAACTCTGGACCCTTCGACATCCTACTCGACGTAGAGGACTGAAGAATCTCCCTTGTGGTCAAGGAGTGACCACCCTGTGCAAGAAGGCACCATCAAGCGCTCAACTGTTTGCTTTGTCGTTGCTCCCGCCGGAGCTTGAACACAGAGCCTGACAAGACCCGGACTTCCAGACATCAACAGCCCGATCCACAGCCACAGCAAAGCTGAGACCCGTGGAGGCGACGAGAGACGTGGGACCGGCCAACTTGGAAAGCCAGCGAATTGCTTTCCGTGCAACTTCTGAGGCACCCTCGAAGTTGTGCATTGGGGATTGAGAAGCCCCAGTCCCGAGCACCAACTGCACCGAAGATCACCTCTCCACACTCACAGAGTGCTGCCTGGGGCCCTTTTGCATTTTCCTGCTCGACGCGTCTGTCCGGTCACTTGCCCGTTGGCTAGTGGCCTCTGTGGCGACGAAATCTGAAATCTACACCGCTGGTCTGGTTGCTCCAGACTGGCCCTTGCTTCCCTGCGAAGGAGAAGCCCCTCAGTCCTTGCTGGCCTGAGTAAGAAGCCATCTTCGATTCCTGCGCGGGTTGCATTTGCCAAGGTCTGTTGACTCCGAATCGAGATCAGACACCGCCAACAGCGAGAGCCTTCATGGGACAGTCCGTATCCAGCTCCTGGTCGTCGTCGACACCTCCTGGTCCACGTGGCTGCAGCGACAAGCTTCACAACATCACCTGATCGAATCCCATCATCGCCTGGTTCCTTCCTGGTCACTGGCTAGTGACCCAGACTCTGTCCCCTCTGCTTTCAGGTACTCTTCATCCTGATCCCCCCTTGGATCCAACCGGACTCTTCTCTCCTGGTCGCCTGCAGCATCTTTTCTCCAAGGCTCCATAGAACTCCACGACGAAACCCGACACACTTTGACACCTATGCACCCGCTTCCTGTGGGTGAGGTAACGCGAGTACTGCGGTGCTCCTGTAGAGGTTTACACTCCTAGTGTCCTAGTTTCAAGTGGTTAGCTTCTGGTCCAGTCGGAAGACTCCTAATTCTTTAACTTTCTAACTTTACGCACCCATTGACTTCTATGTGTGCACGCGTGTGCATTTAGACACTGAACCCGCATCCCGTGGGCCTCCTGCTCCCTAACTATTGTTAGTACAGGGAGGCGCTAGGGGGCGCACAACGGAATAGCTGTGTAATCCGCAGCTCCGCCGGACGACCGAACACGTCATGGTCTGAACCTGCCTCAATGTCCGCTAATGCGCCAGCTGACCACATCCCAGGGTGTGTGAACACACCGAGAATGTGCGGGTAGAAGATGGAGTGAAACAACATCAGCAAAAGTGGTGAAAACAGCGTGGATATGTGAGCGGGGCTGCCCAGCGGCTAAGATGGCGGAGGACGCGGCTGCCGATTCGAGTACTACCACAGCAACACAGTGAGTAGAGCGGAGAACAAGAACACTGTGGACGCTGGAGGGGCGGAAAAAGTCGCAACTGCTGGGAGACGTTCAGTAATTCCGAAACTGCATATCGGTTCACGAGTGCCGGACTGCAATGTCCCCTAAGCACCCGAGTATACGTTGGGACAAATGGCGGCGCCCAAGTAGCCGGAGATCGGCAAATGTAAATATCCTATATTGGCAGCCACCAACTACCGGGAACATCGATTAATGCCGCGCATACTTCGTCAGGTCCTAAGCTATGCATTGAGGGTACCGGTTTTGCTCATGCAAGGGAGACATCGTAACCCAGCCGGTGTTGCTGATTCTGATGATGAGATGACAAAATGGCGCGAACCTGTGTGCCGAGTCTGTTGATACAACCACGACTCATAAGTGATGGGACTAGCAGGGCGCCATGATTGAGAAGAGGGAAACGTGCACCAACTGCTGAGAGTCGGAGGCGGGATGTCACTACGGGCATAGGACCAGGCGCTGCTCCACCCTACGGAGGCTCCTCATTAACTGCTGGGGCTGAATAAAGATCGCTATTAAACATACATTGGGAGACTAGAGGGGCCAGGTGTTGCGCGCGGGACCCCTGAACTTAGTTGGAAGGTGGTTCGGCGTGCGGCGCACACCTGCTCGCGGAGCGCCGTGACTGGTCCACAGCAGAGGAGACGCCTGACCCACTGCTATAAACGTGGCCTCCAGACACATATTCCAACTCAAGAGTCAAAACGGCGGCATCAGCCAGGATCACCAGATCTGCAGTCCAAACTGCGAAACCACCAACACCACTGCCAGTAACGATGGTGAAACCTGACAAACAGCAACAGAAGATATCCTTCGAAAGTAAAAAAGCACCCAAAACCTCGGAGCAAATGGCGGAAAGCGATGGACCAGCAGACCCAGTGCCCAGCAGCAACATGGAAAAGATATTACTGTTTATCCAGACGAACCTGCAGGACATTAACGGCAAGTTGGATAACTTGACATGCAGGATGGACGGCATGGCTGCAAAGCAGGAAAAACATGGCGAGAGGCTAGACACGGCCGAAACTCACATTTCAGCTGTAGAGGATGAATCGCGCATAACAACCACCAAATGCGCCGGCATGGAACGCATCCTGGAGGTGATAAAAGCGAAGGAGGAGGAGATGGAAGTGCATTCAAGGCGCAATAATGAGCACATCACAGGCCTTCCAGAGACGACAAACACCGGGCGAATGGAAGTATACGTAGAGAAACTATGCAAGGACCTCTTCGGAGAAGAAGCATTCTCGCAAATCTTTATTGTGGAACGTGCGCACAGGTCTCTTGCGCCTAGTCTACCACCTGGAGCTGCGCCTAGGCCAATAGTAGCGAGAATACTGAACTATCGCGACAGAGATACCATCTTGAGACTTGCACGCGAGAAAGGAACGGTCACCTACCAGGGAAATACTCTAGAATTTTACCCGGACCACACGTAGCAGTACAGCAGGCAAGGAAGGAATTTGCATCCGTGAAGGCCAAACTTAGGGATCTTAACATCAATTATTCCATGCTATACCCGGCCAGATTGCGTGTAACATGGGAAAGCAAGGCAGTGCTGTTGTCGTCTCCTAAAGCGGCACAGGAATTCGTAAAAAAAGTGTTGAAACAAAACAAAGCTAATGCTCGTGAGGAACGACATCAGGACTCAGAATAACGGTACCGGTGAGGACCCCTAGAGAAATGCGGTAAGATATCACACGCTTGCTGTAAGGTTGGGTGGTGTCATTGCGAGGTACATTACCAGATGAAACGTGATGCCTCCCAAATCAGTATGGAAGACCATGTACTGCAACGAACATTGTATAGTTACTATGCCTACCAACTAAGCCTCCTATTACTTTGATTACAGAGAACTGATATAGCTTTAAGTAATTGTACATGATGCTGACCCACAACATGACCTGAATTCTCATTTACATTCACAGTCACGACCAGAGGGTCATTGGCTCACTAATCCCAGACCTTCCAGAGAACACTTATTGTGATGTGCTGCACTCTGGGGGTGGGTCGGCACACCCTATCCGTCCTGGATATTGACGCACGCAGACAGAGCCTTGTTTGTGGATGGTTGGGGACGCTGATCTGCGCAGGTTATGGCATCCGTACGGTCACGAACACCCTTAAAATTGCGCTACTGCAGGTGTAAATGTCACATGAAACTGTACGTCTTACAATTCGTTGCCAGTTTGAAATAGGAGACAAGGCGCTTGTTGAAAACCGCCAAGGTGAGGACATCCCTGAACTGCTGGCATCTTTCCGGTGTGAATGCCATGATTTGCGTAGGCACTGATGTTGCTGCTCACAGACTTTATTTGAGTTCTTGTTGGCGGTGGGTGGGGTAAGGGCAGCCAGACACACCAAACGTGAATGAATAGTTCGGTAAGTGAGTCGTCCGCATCCATTAAATTGGGTGCTGGGTTGTGCCCCAAGCGGACCTCCACAAGGGTATCCCCCAAATAAGTTTTGTTCTGATGGGAAATGTCCTGAAGTTCTCTAGTTTGAAGGGTATGTCTCAAAAGGGAATATGGCTTCGGCAGGTTTGGGTTGCTGGAGTGGGTGGGGGGGGGGAGGGGTAGGGATATTGTTCATGTTGAGAGACCAAGAAATTTGAAAAATGTCAAGATCTTGTATATTGTTTGGCAAAGGGCTAATCGGCCACGCGTAACCACACACACTGTAGTGAGTTTGGATTCTGATCCTGTTTGTTATTTGCTCCTGACATGTACTGTATGGCCTTCTCAATGACGCAGGAAAGTAGAAATACAGGCAGAGCACATTTAAATTTCCTAACGTGGAATATCAGAGGCTTTACACAACCAAAGAAAATAAGACAGGTGTTTGCCTATCTAAACAGATGGGGTATAGATGTGGCTGTACTGCAGGAGACACACATTGCGCCTAACACACATCAGCATATAGGCAAACGCTGGGCGGAGTCGTCTTACACTGCTACGTACTCCTCTTATTCGAGAGGAGTGATCACGCTGATCCGGAAGGGCGTGAACTTCACGGTACATAGGGTGATACAGGACCCTAACGGGAGATATGTTATAGTGTCCTGTACATTACGTGGGCAACAAATAACGCTCCTTAACGTGTACGGTCCGAATGTAGATGCGCCCGAATTTTTTCAAGAAGTGTGGGGGCATTTACAGACATTCACAAACACACACATCATATGTGGGGGAGACTGGAACGTGACTAGGGTGGATGGGGTGGATCGTTCCCTACACTCCTCAGAGCAGCACAAGCAGGCAAGGGCGAAATTAGATCATATGCTGACGGACCTGTCGTTAACAGATATATGGAGACACAGACACACTCACACGCCGGGGGCCACTCACATTTCAGCGATCCACAATACTTGGTCGCGTCTGGACTACTGGCTAGGCACGGAGAGCATTACATTATGGACACGAGATCTGTGCGTCCTACCGAGAACACTGTCAGATCATAACCCTGTATTGCTAAAACTCACGACACCGAACTACACACCGCCCCCGTTTCACTGGAGGTTCAATTCCCGTGCTCTAACTGACACTGTTTACGCTGACACCATCAATACAGCGATTAAGGAATACTTTCAGATAAATGCACCAGTGGTTGAGGACCCAGGCCTATTGTGGGAGGCCTTTAAGGCCACGATAAGAGGCGTGTGCATAAGCACTACAATAGGCATATTGAAGGACATTAGACAGCAAATAAAGCGCTGCGAAACACTCATGAAAGAGCTGGAGGTGGCCTTTGAGTCCACTCAGGATGTCACACTACTGGGGGAACTGCGTCAAATGCACACAGAACATCAAACATTTGTCGACGATGAAATAAAATACCTAGATCGGAAACACACGGCCGGATCTTTCGGTGAGGGAGGTAGACCTGGCGGCGTACTTGCGAACAAAATTTGCGAGGGCAAGGAACACACGGCTATACTGCGCATCAAGTCAGGGAATGGTACACTACAGACACAGGCTACAGACATTTTGAATAGTTTTGTTGACAAGTATGGGACACTATACAAATCGCAGCCAATAGAGTCGGAGGAGGGGATCCTCAGATATCTGAATGATATGGCAATAGGCTGGCTGTCGGATGGCCAGAGAGAATGTTTGGCAATGCCTATTACGGTAGAGGAGGTGACTGAAGTGATCAAATCACTTCCAAACGGGAAGGCACCTGGCCCCGACGGGTACACAAATTAATTGTATAAACAATATGCGGTTGTCCTTGCACCTTACATGGTAGAAATGTACGGTGCGTCTTTCGAACAGGCAGAGTTACCCCCCCACACTCCGAGAGGCTGTGATAATCGCCCTTTTAAAACTCTCTAAAGACCCGGAAGTGTGCGACTCTTACAGACCGTTATCGCTTATCAACGCGGATTCCAAAATACTCGCGAAATTGCTGGCGGTTCGGCTGACTCCACTGATGACGAAACTGGTCCTCCCAGACCAGGCAGGATTTATCCCTAAAAGGGCAACATCCCACAACACTAGGTCACCGTTTGCCCTTTCGCACTATCTCCAGCCTTCCATGAAAGCAGCGGCAGTCATGCTTGATGCCGCCAAGGCTTTCAACTCCATTGAATGGAGCTATCTGATTACCATTTTGAACAGAATGGGTTTCCCCAAACGCTTCGTACAATGGGTGTCGTTGATATACACCAAACCGTGCGCCCGAGTTCGTGTGAATGGTTACGTATCCAACATCTTTAATTAGAGCGAGGTACAAGGCAGGGATGCCCTCTATCGCCCTTGCTTTTCGCGCTGGCACTCGAGCCATTGGCCTGCCTGATAAGGTAAAACTACATCGGCTCTGCGGTTCTATTCCAGACCGCTTCATATATCGCTCTACGCAGACAAAATGTTGCTATACGTTCGCGATCCTGACACGCACCTAAATAGTCTGCTCAGAGAGTACATCAAATTTGGAGGTCACTCAGGATTGGCCATAAACTGGTCCAAAAATTCCATTATCCCTCTAACGGATGCGACGACTCCCGTTGACATTGAGTATCCACTAGAATGGCAGCAAGATCCCATACGATATCTGGGTGTGATGTACGATAGAGACCCTGCGGTGGTGCTCAGGTCGAACTATGGATCAGCAATCTCCAAATTGGAAGACAAGGTGCAACGTTGGATACAACTGCCATTGTCTTTGGCAGATCGCATAGCGATCGTAAAAATGAATGAGTTACCTAAACTGTTGTACCTTTTTAATAACATCCCTATCACACCCCCTGGAGAGGTTTTCCGCCGCATAAAATCGCTTGTACTGAAGCTCATATGGGCAGGCAAACAGGCTCGTGTAGATCTTCAAACACGGACTTTTCCATATATCCGTGGAGGCTTCGGGGTGCAGGACTTTCTATTATATTATTTATGTGCTCAGGCGCAATACGCTGTTTATTGGTACCATGAGATACCATACCTCACTCATACTGCCATCGAGGAGGGAGATGCTAACCCAATCCCATTGACCGCAATCCTGTCTCATGTCAGGCAGCCCCTTCATGCCCAAGACATCAACACTATAGACACCACAGTCAAAGCCTGGCGGAAACTGAGGCAACTTGCACATAAAACCCCGTTATACGCACCTGCAATGCCATTACATCACCATCAAGCGTTGTCAGTAACAGGTGAAAAAGTGGGCATGTCACTATTGCAACGAGCAGGCATAGTTAGAATGGGGGACCTGTTCCATGAGGGTACATTCTTAGACATTGAGAACCTAACATATATCCAAAATAAGTCGCCCATGTTCCGCTTCACGTATTACAGATTGAAACGCGCACTGAAAGAACTCTATCCTACATTCCCCGACGAACCAGAAAGTCTGACCACGCTACAGCTGATCATTACAACCCAAGATCTATCGTACCTAGTGTCAAGGCTATACTCCACAGCACAGGCTGAAATATCACACACCACTGACCAGGCTAAAGCGAGATGGGACATGGTATTAGTAGATCCATTGACAGATCAAGAATGGCAGCAAACGAGCGCATTAACACAAATACTCACTCCTAATGGTAACCTTAGAATTATACATTATAAGTTTATGCATCAGGCATACTACACGCCTGCGCGTATGCTTAAATTTGGCCTACAAGACGAAGACAGGTGTAAGAGATGTGGTAGAGAGGGCACAGATTTCATACACTTGGCTTGGTCCTGCCTTAAGGTACAGGAATATTGGGCGGAAATCACCAATACGCTCTCTACTATGATAGAGGTAGAGGTAGAATGCACAATATGATCATGCCTGCTGGGAATCGTACCGCAACTCAAAGCCACCAAGCGCAAATTTTGTGTGATATCCCTACTACTGGCCAAACGGCAGATTGCGCAATGCTGGCACAGTAGGAAAGTGCCAAAGGTATCTAGATAGCTGAAGGACATGTCCAGCTGTAGAGATAAGTTATTAACATATGAGGAAGAGCTACCAGCGAAATCTAGACCCAAGGACATTTGGGGTTACTTCACGGACTACATGAGTACACTAGAGATGGACACGGGTGAATGATCTAACTATGCTTGCTGCAATATAAAGGCTGATGTTGGGAGGGCAGAGTACCGTACTGCCCAGTCAGAAAATGCAAGACAGGAATCGAAAGGATTGCAATGTTAGAACAACTTAATTGTAATGGTCTCTATCTCAGGTCTCTAAGTTATGGTTATCTGTTTATTGTTGGTCATCTACAAAAGTATCGTAAACTGTAAGACTTAATATAATGCATTACGCCGCCGGATCTAGCGTTGTCGGCTGAAGGGCTGTGTAAATCCTACATCGGTCAATTCTATACCTCGCAGCCGACCCCAGGGTTGTAGGCTCCTGGCCGTGTATGGTTATCAAAGGACAATAAAGGTCTTACAAAAAAAAAAAAAAACTATTGTTAGTACAGTGTAGACCCAGCGATTCCCAAGGCCCTAGGCCTTACCATTGTTCGTGACGTGGTTCTTATACCACTATTTTAGTATATGGTTTAGCGGGCCACCAGGGCCTATCCATATTTGTGCAACTTTTGTATGTTATATTAAGTTATTTGTTATGCGCTTGTGCTCCTGTTCTCATAAAGAGTCCAGTGGGTTGTTTTAGAAATAAATACATATATATTTTGAATATATAACCTGTGTGGTGTCCTTTCATTTGGTATTAAAAGGATTGCATATGGAAAAACAGCTTGCTTCACATGCCCTCTTGAGTTTAGCCTAAGACTGCTTTTGTCCATGCTACCCCTAGGATAGCTGGTCTATAAGGTTGACTTTACAACCATCACCATAAGGGTTGTTTGGACTGGTGCAAGGTGCTCACTAGAATAGTGATCATCATATACCAGGCCAACTTCTCGCACAAAGAACAAGAAAGCATTACACTTCCACTTCTATTTGTGAAGAGCTGCAACAACTCCTTTGGAACTATGATGAAAAGAGGCTTCCCTTAATTTAGAGTGTTAACCACATAGTAGTATTCTCAGTTTCCAGTAGTATAAAACACGTCAGAACAATTGTTCTGAGTCTCTTTTTAACAGGGATTAAATTCATATTAAAAAAAGTGTATTTATAATCTTAAGAAAATGCACAGATGTATGCAATACCATACACTAGCAATATGCTTGCCTTGAGTAATGCAGGGCCATATTTGAACTTCTGCAGTAAGATGGTAGGCTATAAAATTATCTGTTGCAAGTGTCCTCATCACACAGTAAAGGTTTACATGAAGAAGTCTACTATAACATACATTAATGGAAGGCGGGTTAAGTTTACAAGATGTAGAAAAGTGCCCCTTTTTGACATGGCCACCCCCACTTTTTGCCTAGAATTTGATTCCATTTTGACTGAAGTGCAATAGGTTCCTGCTAAACAGGTCCCCAGTGCCAGTGCTACTTTCCTAAAACAGGGTAACTGCTCAACTGTTCCTTAATTGGCAAGACCTTTAGCCCCTCTGTAAGTGGTTAATGTTACACCTGGTACCTAGGGCATGGGTCCCCAAGGGATGCAGCATGTACTGTGCCACCCTAAGGGACCCACCACCAAATTCATGTAGACTGCCATTGCAGGTTACGTGAAATGGTGCAGCCAAGTGTGAAAACACAACACAGCACACACCCTGTGTGCCATGCCCACTGGCAATGCGTGCAATATACGCAAGTCACTCCTACAACAGGCCTTCTAGAACTAAGGCGAGATGCTTCATATTACATGTGAGGACAGATCTATATGAGCAGATATGCCCTGTGCGGTCTAGTTCAATTGCTAGATACTACAAGTAAACAGGGAAGCCATCTCAAGTATATATACTGGGCACTGATCATTACGAGTTCCCCAACTGAGAGGTGGCTTCACTGAAACCTATGGGGTTTGGTATCAAACACCTTGTCTTAATAAATACATACTTATGCCAGTAGTGGCATTATTAAGACATGCACCCAGAGGACAACTTAAAGGCGACCCTTGAAAACCTACCAGCCTCTTAGTGTGCTGGCGGACTGGTATTGTTCAGCCTGCCACCACAGACAAGTTTCTGACTCCCTCAAGGTGAGAACCCACACTCCCAAAGGTCAGAAAGAAGGCCTGCTCTGGCAGGAGGTGTTAACACCTCCTCTAGTCGGATGGCTAGTGAATTTGCATACCAAGGCCAGAGGCTTTAAAGCCTTTGCCACCTTGGATATGTGATCCCGGCTTCTCCTAGACCTCGGAAATTCCATCCCCTGCCCAGAGTCAAATTTGGCCCCAGGACAGGTTGGAAATTAGCTATGCAAGGAGGCTTGGTGCACCACCAGGAAAGTCACACCCCTAAGGGGGGGGGGGGGGGGGGTTGGGTTGGGGGGTGGCTTCCTGATGTGCTCCACGAAAGTAGGATTCCACCATCTTGTTTTTGGTGGAATTAGGAACTCTGGGATAGGGTTAGGCCTACTCTTCGCAAGACGTGGTCATATACGGGGTATAGTGTCCTCAAGTGTAGGAAGCTGGGTCTCTATAGAGTATCAAAATGAGGTACACTGAGCAGAGTCCAGGCAACTCTTATTGTTTTTAGAAGCACACGTCATAAGCCCAAATGGTCTCTTCTGTGCTAGTGCAGGTGAGCAGTTTAGGATTATTAGAGTGTAGGGATAAGCATTTGTTGCACTCTCTGAGGCAATAAATGACACACAAGAATAAATCTGATCGACAAACGTAGAAAAATAACACATTTTTATATAAATTTGAACACCAAGAACTTCGGGATTAACTAAAAACTTTTTGAGATTTCGATATTTACAGGCAAGTAAAATGTGCACTTAAATGCCTCTTTACGCAGTAATGCTTTCCAAAGGGAAAAAAGCATATACTTCATAAAGTTACTTGCAATAGGTTTCCGGGAGACCCCTTAAGGATATAAGGTGGTAGAGGGTCAAGGTCCAACGAACCACAAGCAGTTAGTCTGAGAGGCTGGATGCCTTGGGAGCTATGCGCACCACACGAAAGGAGAAAGGGGAGGACCACCTAGAAACAGGATGCAGAGGAGGACTTGGGACAAGTCCAGGAGCTCCCAACGGGAAGCTCTATTTAGGAAATTCCTGGGAGCAAGGAAACACAGTCTAGTTTCTTCTTGAGTGTGTGTGTCCCATTTATTGACTCTGTGTGTTAAACAAATGCTTAACACTATCATCTGATAAGTTTAAACTACTCGTGCACACTATTTAAGCCCTGTAAGCCAATAAGGGTAGTCTGGACTGTCTACATAGTACACCTCATTTTGGTACACTACATAAAAAGCTAGCTTCCAACACCAGCTTATTGTGGAGCAGCTCTGCATGTCCCAACTGCTCAGCATTCAATAATGGTATTTCTTTGCTCAACATCAGATTTTACATTCACAGAAAAAGCAAATAAGTGAAGTGGAATGAATCAACTTGGAAATCAATTCCTCACCTCCAGATACCATCCCGTAGGTTAGTCCCTGCGCATACAATTGAGGTTTAGAAGGTAAATGGAGATCCAGGAGAAAATGGATGAACTTCTTTGTAAGGAAAAGCCAGTTCACAGCAGGGGTTTTCCTTCCAATATACAATGCTAATGGGTTTACATCCTCAAGGTACTATTCACTTTCTAAGTACCTCATTAGTAGCCACATTGTGTTTTAAGTAAAGCAAAAATATTCATTTATGAATCGCTGTAGATCAGAAAAGTTCCACGTGGTCATTTTTACACAATACACACCCTGTGTACGTTTTTGTTGGCCCTCAAGATGGTTATGTATTTTTTAACATTGACTAAAAAAAACATGCCTATGCGCCAATTCAACAGTTCTAGAAAGGCATTGGTTGACATTTTGGTTATGCCAATATTTGCTCCTAATGGACAGCATCTGCAATAAGATTATTTTTAATTGCCTGTTGCAGATGAACAACATAGACAAGGAAACAAATCCAAATCAAATCCCGGCCATAGTAATGAGTTTCTGTATATGGCATTTTGGCAGGGTAGTAATGATGTATGCAAGTACATGCATCGACATGCATTCCTGGGCATATGCGGCGAATATTTTGGCACCACTGATGAACAGGGAGGGGCAGTTGAACAAGGGAGGAGGTGGGTGTAGTATACAAACAAGTCAGATGCTGATGACAGGGGAAGCAATGGAGGAGCTCGGAGAGTATAACAACACTATAAATAGTGCAGATGAAAAGGCATGTAAAATAGTTAAGCAGTAAACGGGGAGAGAAAATCACGCATCCCATACACTCTCATGAAGTACTGAAACCTAAAAAAAAAAAGTTGTTCCCTGAATGTAAACAGTCGGATAGGTGAAAATTATTAAGCCAGAAGGATCATAAAGAAGCTATACTCCAGTGGGTAGACAAAAAAAATTACAGTAGGGAAAGCCACTGAATATTGCCAAAAAGTTAACAGATGATAAGCCAAAGCCTGAACCAAGGTCCTCAGTAAGTAGTGGTATTGCACAAAGTAGGTCTTTCAGAAGAGATGTAATGAGGATATAGTGCAAGTATTGATGGCCTTTCTAAAAGTGACGAGGGAGGGTACTATAGAGAAAGAAAGCACTCTACTGAGCTTACAGGACATGAATGAGAAGTATAAAGCATCTGCAGGCTAACGACGGTAGATCACAAGTTGCAGGAGGCATCTGTAGCACAGAAGTGCCCGATACAGCTCTAAAATGGCCAGACCCAATAGCAGGATAACCTCAGCATGTAAATAAGTTCAAATTCCATTAAATTCACTTACATTTATCTTTTGTGAAAATCTGACCATGATTTGGCAGTCTTCGACCTATATGGGACAGCCCTATCCAGCCGATTGGCGAGACAGTATTTTAATCTTCATTCAAGCTTTAACAGGGGCCAGTAAGGTATCTATAGCACCAGTGAGTGGTTCTTTTTTGATGACGTTACTAAATTTTGACTGAAAGTGCTTGCATTCCTTCAATGAAGCTGTACTTGATAGACTCTCCAGAAATAATCGCGAAATCAGCTGACTAGCGCAATAAACGCAAAATGTACGTTTCTGGCCACAAAAAAAGGTCTCCAGCTGACAGCCTAAAAAATGTGACATTTTGTTGGCTGTACACACACACACATCATTACACTGCGTTGTACAGCCGGTTGCCTGCTTCCACTATATTAACTTGATGGTGTGCCGCGGTCTGTATAGGTTTGCTTTTATGTTTTATCTAAAAAACACAACGTGAATAACCAACCTTTTGAAAGGGAATCTGTGCCTGAAGGATGCTTAGTAGTAGATTAATGATGGCAGAGCCTGAGAAATAAGTGATTACCAGAAGTCGGCAGAGAGGCAAATGCAGGCTGTAATCATTGCAGTAGCTGGGCAAGAGGGAAATTAGAAAAGCTTTAATTGCCCATGCATAGCATACAATAAAGTTATCTCTCAATTCTATTTACTCAATGGCTCGCGCTCAATCCCAGGGGGCAGTCACCTTCTTGCATAGACTTGACAATGAATTAAGGCTGAAAAATTATTAAAATAAAGTGCTGCAATAATGGCAAAACGGTTTTTATTTTTGTGCCACTAAATTTCAATTTTTTGCCATGCAATTTGCAAATCTATGCCACAATATCCTGGCAGGTCTGACATGACAGGGAGAACTGAGTAAATTGTGTTGGCATAATGCATATTTCAGCTGATCAAGCAGGCCTTGAAAAAATCTACTCGCAAGTCAGATTTGATCATATAGAGCTATATCTAGAACCTACTCACCCATTCTGGCATGTTGGCAAAGAACAGGTGTTCTGCTCAGTCAGTCAGAAAGTGAAGTAGTAATAAAGATGCCTTTAAATCTTGTTTTTATCTTGTAACATTTGCTCTGTGTTCAAAGACAGAGGTCAGAAGTCAGTTTACAATTACTTTTCGTTCTCCAACTGCAGAGTACCAGGATTTTGTAAAGTGTGAAATGAAAGGCTGTAGGGTATCCGTTTATTTACTAAAAAGGATTTAACTAGCTAATAAGTCAACTGTACAAACATTTTAAAATATATTTCAGTAGTTGTTAAAGCCATTATTTACACTCCTGTGTGATGAAAAACAATTCAAAAGCCATTACTACGTGATGTGTAAATGATAAATATGTTTTCTGAAACCCAATTTTCATGAACTATTTTTAATAAACTATAACATTTTATCAGTAAAGCTGCAGGGTACTGGAAATGTTTTGGTCATTTCTTGAAAAGTTACTGCCTGTAAATGACAGTGCACTACCACATCATGCTTTAGTAATATATTTATTAAAAGTGAGTGTTTAAACATGAACTGAGAAACGCTCCTGCCCATGCCCTGATGGCAATGTTATTAGTAAACGGAGAGGGAAGTCAGGGATCATGTCTACCCTATATGTGGGCTTGATTCTGATTACACATGGAGCAAGCATTTAGTCTATTTAAACAAAAGAGGTTTGTTTTGCTCAGCAGAAATAATGAACTCACGTTTGAAGGTGCACTCATATGCGAGAATAAAGAAAAAGGTGACACTGTAATATAAACAATTTGCCAAGGATCACACAATTTGAGACCTGTTTACTGGTCAAGTAAGTACATTACAGTTAAGTCGAGTAGATTATTCAAGTTACTCGAACTGCAAGTCTAGCAACATTTTTAGCATTTTTTGAGGCCTGCCAAAGGTCAGATTAATATGTGTGGACATTAGGTTGAATGAATCTGAGAATGTGCTAGAGCTGACAAAGAAAGGTTTTGTTACTGCCATAATTTCGAAATTTCATACTCAAATATTCATCAAAGAAGACCACTAGTGTTTTGCAGTCCTCACTTCCTAACATAGGTATTGAGCTATCTAAAGAAGGTGGGGGAAGTGGGTGGAAGAAATACAAAACAAGAATTTAATCACAATTGTAGTGGATGATTCTCCCATCACAAATTTTAATAATAAGCTTTGAAACAAAAACAATGGGATTCAGTCTACACATACCAAATGTATGCATATTCTGCTAGTGGTGTTCGTGGTGTGAAATCCAAGGACATAAGGCATGCGGTGCAAGGTATGCAAAGTTCCCAGAGTGCATAGCTGGTATTACTTTTTTAATCCTGGCTTTAAAAAGATCTGTTGGCATTTGAGAATGTTAATGTCTAACACTTAGTTTTTAGTTGGGTTGACTCCATAACTATAAGAAATTAGGACTTATAGGCCAATAGCGTTAAGACTTTAGGCGATGTGTAGATCTATTGTATGAGTGAGTAAAAATGTGTAAAGTTGTCTATCCATAACGTGAGCAGTTTTCATGAACATAAGATTGTTCCTTGAAAATATCAAGCAAGGTATGCCTTTGTGAACAAAAGTTGTGTGTGAATTTGGGGGTTTGGCCCTTACCTACAACCACCCTGGGCCTTAGACAATTGTATACCCAAAACAAAATCAGGTGGTTGTGAGATTTAAACACATCTTTACTTATGCATGAGGTACATTTTACACAATAATCATGACCTCAAATTTGTTTTAGTGATGATTGAACACAAACGGTTTTGAAACGTTCGCATTTGGTGCAATAAAAGAAAGGACAATTCAAATTCAACTCGACGGATATACAGTAAAACATATTTGAAAAACGTGTGAAATATGGAAAGATAAATCAAATATACATTGTGATAATGCAAAGTGTATACATGAACTAGGCTAAAATTGCACCTTCACCAAAGATTTTACAAGACCATAGCATTACATTCACAGAAAGTGCTCTTACTACTGGAACGTATAAAGTGTCCAGAGGTATCTAATATGAGCTTCCAAAAGTTTCTGGGGACAAATTAATTTATACTTCCATATTGATACTGGTTGAACTAGAATCCCCCATTGATCCCGGTCTACGAGTTTCAAACCCACACTTTCTTTGGGGATTCTCTTCAGGACAAGGTATTTGGTGAATTCTTAGGGGGCATGCCAAAAGGTGTTGATGCCGACTTATCGGTTGTTGAGGTTATTTGGGATTTGTACTTGCGCACCAAATCAAAGGAGCAGGACAGGCATTTCTGGTTTGCTCATGTTTTTCTGTGAGTCTCTGTAATTTGTATTTGTTCAGATGGAATTCTGGAGCTATTCAAAATACTGAGCAGCCCTCTGAATGAAAATGGTTGTCTAGGTATGCCCTCAGTTACTAAAGTCATCCAAGATGCCTGCTCAATGTATTGCTAGTCATCGGTGTGATATTTTTTACTCAAGCCAGTTTCAAACATGCACAATTTACACAAAATAGGGGACACCAATAAGTTGGAATATGAGCAATTCACTTAAAAAACACATTGGCTTAGGCTAGAGTCCCCTGCCTCACACTGCTAGTGTGGGACAATAAACATTGGTGTTTGAAAAGGGTAAACTCAGAGATATAAAATGAAAGAGAAGCAATTAGAAAAATATTCCATTCTACATTTTCCACTTTCCAGGAAAGAATATGCAAATCAACAAGGCATGGCTGACCCATACTGAGAGGTTGCTACAGAATTCGAATTAAATGTTAAAACACATGAAATGGATATAGTGTATAATAAATCTATCATATTTAACTAGACTGCCTCAATCACGGAGGAGATTCACTAGCACCTTATTGCTGAATTACACTCCGAATTTAACAATTCCAAACAACCACCAGTCTGACTGAATACTTTGCTTAAACATTCTGGCAATATTTTTTAAAGCAGTTTACCTCTCTCATCGCAAATGAAGGAAGCTTCTGGCGAAATCGCTGAAAGACAAAAATTAAACATTAACATTTCTACATGAAGGAGCGTTTTATACACACAACCAAGTGTTCAGGCTGTAAGTACTTAAAAACGAATATGTGAAACTATTTAAAAGCTCTTAAGTCATACTTTGAAAGACCTACAAACGGTTTTCCTTGTATAAAAAAAAAACATTTGCACGTAGCATCAAAATATCCTTTCTGTAAATAACTTCCAGTCATGTGTAAAAAAATAAAAATAAGTAAACCTTGCAGCAAAATAGACTCAAAATGGATACCAAGCTAATCAAATACATTTGCCCTTCTCAAGGCAAATTCTCGCCAATGTACAATACTGGTTACATTCTTTGGTTGGATGTAGGTCCCTCACTTTTGTTTTAGAAATAACCATTGTCATGCCAGTTAATATTGCAATAGCTCTTAAAGAGTTGGAGACCCATTGGGGATTTGATATCAAACTTGCACAGTTAATGAATAGCAAAATTGAACAGTCTTTAGAGAATTTCCAAAGTTTTAGTAAAATTAATCAAAAAACCTAGACACAAGGTAGAAGAAAGTTCTCAAACCTTTTGGATTCTTTACACCACCAAAAATGTGTCTGTATTTCCCTTAACTACCACATCTTACTAGCTGCACCTCTTATGGCAGTGCTAAATCTTTCAGCAGCCAGCATTCTTACAGATAGAAATAAGCCACCGCCCCACATTTTACAGACTGAAAAACATTTCACCACAGTTGCATCATTGTTTACTTACAGAACTGAATAATGAATCCACTGTGAAATATGTATAGATTCATTAGGAGATTTGCGTAATTGCATTGCCTAAAACTCTAGCGAAAGAAAGCTGGAAAATGAATGGCTTTTACAAAGGTATCAACAGAGGGGCACAAAAAGCACTTGTTAGAACTGGTATCTTTTAGTGTGATTTCTCCTGTATTTTTGCTTCTGACCTCCTGTTTTTGCCTGTGTGCTACATTTCGTTTTTGCTGGTTTTAGAACTCTGGGCACTTTACCACTGCTGACCAGTGCTAACGTGTAAGTGATAGAGCAAGATTCCGCATCGGGACTTGCTCGATTCATGAACCTCGATTTGTCATAACCTCATAAACGTATGTTATTATTAATATCTTTATTTTGGATATGCGTGAAAGGTAGCGAAGCTTGCCTATGTGTTTTACTAATACAAATAACCCTTGTCCGTAAAATGGCCGCTGCTTGCATTTCTGTTTCTGCGCATGCGTGAGACATAGTCACGAGGTATGACGCAGTTAGAGTTTGAGAGGGAAAGGGTGCGCATGCGTAATAGCAATAAGATGGCTGTGCATCTGATAAAATGCTGAAGCTTTGTGCTGCTGCTCCTGTGAACTTGTTCGTTGCCCTCATTCACTAATGCATAGTATATTTTTATAATGATGAAACTAAAGTACGAAATCATGACATGTAATACATTCGTTCATTTTCTATGTGCTAATTTGTTTTCGCTTACTTTTCATGTATCACGGGAAATGGGGGTCCAAATGGGTTGCGAGCCATCTTGAAGGTCCCTTCCACGCATGCTCAGGATGCGAGGCCAGAAACAACCTTGGGCAATGGAACTCAGCCAGCTGGCAGAAACTGACTAGATGCTCCTGAGAAAGTGACCTGCGACCCAGCAGGACGGAGTTGTCTGTACCCATATTGCAACATTTGTTAATAATCCATTGTATTTCACTGGCTTGTCTCATGGGAACCCCAATCTTGTTAGGCGGCACCTTAGGATGCTAAATAGGTCTTACAATACTCTGTTCTGATTGGTGTGTTAACCAAATCCTACCTTAGGACCAATCGAAATTGGGGATTCTGACACTTTGCAACATTTGGGGGGTGGTACCCTGTCCCAAAACAGTATATCTACCCTGGGTTCACCTAGGGAAATTGTCCGACTTGTCCGAATAGCTGACCTGTCACTGACCCAACGCACTCAATAGGTGATTTGAAGATACAGAGTACTGCGGAGCACTCTGTCCGAAATTGACCATAGACTAAGGTTTTACTAAACCTTAAAGTGCTGGCGGAGCACTTTGCTGGGAGTTCGCTGACCCAATCAGGGTTCTGATTGATAGCTGCAGAGAGGGTGGAGCGCAGGCGTTGCTTCCGAACTGCGGGTGCTGGTCGTGTCCTGGTGGTCCTGTCCTGATCCTAATCTGAGGGTTTGGTTTCCTGTCCTGTCCTGGGTGTCCATTCTGCACCTGCTGTCCATTGAGGGGTATCCTTCCTTGAGGGTTTCCTGTCCTTAACTGACCCGTGGCCAGGGTTGGTTTTCACACCAGTCTAGGTAAATATCGCTCTGAATCTCTTGAAACTGCACCTTTCCTATTTTTCTGTCTTTGCTTCAATAAAGACATATCTTTGCATATGATAATTTTCCATGCTTTCCGCAACCATTGCATTTCATAAAAGTCATTTGCATTAAATTTTCATAGCGTGTTCCTATGTTACCCTATCTTTTAGAAATCATTTTCGCCATTGCCGTTTGCAACTTTAGCCCAGTAGCTCTCTTAGTTTGTTTCCTGTCACATTAGCCTTTTAAACATAAATGATTGCCCTTATAGTTCTTCTATGCAGCTATGTACTCTTTGCAACTTTGATTTTAGATGGTCTCCTTGTAGTGGAGTGTATGTTCTAAAGAATTTAACTTGAGATAAAATCTTTAAAACTTTCAGTTGTCCGTGGTCATTTCATGAAATAAATCCCAGGTTCACATGTTGGGTTTGTATTTTGCTGCCTTTCCTTTTACAGCTAGCTCCCTGATCCATTGTGGTCATAGGTACCCGTAACAGTGGATGGTAAGTCGGGTACACAAAAAAAAATAGAAAAGGAACTCACAATTATTGGTAGAAGATTGCGACGTCATCCGATCAATGTATATGGTGATTTGAAATATATGGGCCCGAAGCCGGAAGTGGCGAAATTATTGGTCGGGTGACCCGCGATCTCTAGCATAAGTGCTCCTTGTGTAAAATGTATTGGTGATTCGTTTATCCATGATTGGCATAACTCAAATGTTACTAGTGGGCCTGTAGCACTGTTTGTGCCACCCACATGAGTAGCCTCGCAAATATGTCTCAGATCTGCCACTGGAGGGATTGGTGTGCAGTTTTAAACTACCATTTCGACCTAGCTAATGCACCAACTTGCCAGGCCAAAACCTTCCCTTTTACTTCATAATAATGTCATCCCTAAGGTAGGCCCAATGAAAGCCCATAGGGCAGGTTGTGCAGTGTATTTAAAAGATAAGACTTGTGCTGTTGTGTTTTACATGTCCTAATAGGGAAATACTGCTAATTTAGTTTTTCACTATTGCAAAGACTCTCTCGCCCTTAGGGTAAAATGGGGATTGCCATGAAATATCTTTTAAGTGTCATTTCCCATTAGAAGCAGATAGAGATGTGGGGTCTCTAAACTCACAATCTATTAACACATCTTTTGAAGAAACTCGTTTTTACATGTTTGAAAGTGGCCACTTATAGAAAGTGGTACAAAAGGGGGTGGTGATGGACGGAGCATCTGAACCAATCAAACACTCACCCCCAGTCAACTGATCTGGGTTTAATCCATCACCGTTCTTTAGCCCACTCTGCCACCCCAGTTCAGACATGGCCATATGCAAATCAGTCTGACCCTGTGCCTCATGGGAACAGTCCAGCCCGAACTGCCAAGCCATGCCTTCCCTGGACCGGAAACAAGATTCGGAGTCAAGCGTGCCTGCATAGCAAAATGCTGGTATTAATAGCACGAGATGCCTTATCAGCCGCATCGAGCGCACATTTGATAGATGTATTGGTTATTAATTTTCCCTCCTGTATAAGGTCATGGCAGTTCGGGCTGGACTGTTCCCATGAGGCACAGGGTCAAGACTGATTTGCATATGGCCATGTCTGAACTTGTGTGGCTTGGTGAGCAAAATAACGATGGATTAAACCCAGATCTGTGACTGGGGGTGAATGTTTTGCCATTGTGCAACATTCTGTCCATCATCTGGTTTGTTTTGCTGTTCACCCTATGTGGGAAGGGTATGCTCAGACGTGGGTCCCGTGTTCACTACACCACTGGAGTCAAGCTATCCTGGCTGAAGACGGCTGATAGCCAGAAACCGGTCCTAGGATGCTTGATTCCGTTCCAGGGAAGACATGGCTTGGGAGTTCGGGCTGGACTGTTCCCAAGAGGCACTGGGTCAAGGCTGATTTGCATATGGCCATGTCTGAACTGGGGTGGTGTGGAGTGCAAATAAACGATGGATTTAGGCCCAGACCTCTGTACTGGGGTGAATGTATGACATTGTTCTGTTTTCTGTCCATCAATTGTTGTTTTTGCACTTTTAGAAGGTGGGCATTTTATTGCTTAACCTTTCTGTGTCTCTACCTGTCTGTACGATGTGGCCTTGCGGCTACAGCAGTCAACCTCGAAGCTGGAGAACCAAGTTCGAGTTTCGGCAATGGCGCTCAACAACCTGTGATTCTGGGCAAATCACTTAATCTCCCCCTGCTTAACAAAAAAAATGAATGAGTCTGCCTTTAACGAAACGGGTGCTCATGTAAAGCACTCTGATACCGGATACTTACAAGTCTTAAAAAAAAAATCTGGATTGGCTGACAGTTGGGCTCTTGTGCATTCACTCTGGACAGTTAAACAAATGGATCTGAGGTGTGCCTTTCATATCCCGAGGGCCCATCTCCAGGCTGATGGGTCTTCCTCAGCTATAGGGGTGGGAGGAGTGGTCACTGACACCTCGAAAGGGCTGTCCCTATCTTCACACAAAGTGGTCTGCACCCCCTTTAGTGTGTCTGGAGCCAGGTCAGTGACAGGCAGGGTTTTGTGCACTACAAAGACCTTCCTTTGAGGTTTGCCTACTTCAAAGGCAAAAAGGGTAAAAGTATTGGAATTCCAACACCCCAAAATCAGAACACTTCTTGATTGAGGACATTCTGCCAGGAAGAAAAGCTGGATGCTGTAGGAGGAACTGGCACTCTGCCTTTTGCTTTGTTGTGCAGGCCTGCTGCTTGCGGTGTACTGGGAGTGAAAGGACTGGACTTTGCTTTCTATATCATGCTTCCAAGGCACTCCAAGGGCGTGTATGTGCTTGCCTACTGTTAAGCTGTTTCAGGGCCATCAAAGGCTTCACCTGCCAGTGGCTGGGCTCTTCTGCTGACAGTCCTGACTTGCCAAGTAGTGCCAAATCCAGTTCCTGGGCCCTTGCAAGGGTAACCTGGTGATAGTAAGCAGAAAATCCATTTATCAACACCCAGGGCCCACTTTCAAAACGCACCGTGGCAAAAGATCAACACATCGCCTTGCCTGCACCGAAGCGTGGTCCCCACTCGACGCACCAACCACAGCTTTTACCGAGGGCCCCAGCATGCCAAGACACAGCACATCAGAAAGATTGCTGCAACGCAAGTCCCGAGCACTGTGTCACAGACGTTGGTGACACCGGTGCTGACTCCGATGCAGCTCCTGCTTTGCGGCTGTGGAATCGACGCAGCACCTGCTTCGCCGCTATCACATTGACGCAGTGCATCTTGATTTTCGACGCATCTTCCCAGTGTGCAGATTCTTCATCAACACAGCACCGTAGTACGGAACCAAGGCCCTGTGTCTAGAAACTGACGCATCACCTTGCCTACCAGTAAGGAACCAAAGGCACCACCTCCCCTGCCAATAAGGCACCTACGCCTCACCTCCCCTGTGTAGTAAGGAACCAACGCATCTCTTGGTTTTTTCGGTGCCTCACCTCCCCTGAACCTTGCACAGTCTTTGATTTTTTTGACACTTCTAAGGTTCTTTGTGCTAAAATGAAAGTATCCATTGATTTATATGGACTAAACTTGCCTAATCTTTTAAAATTGATATTTTGAGGTGTGTGTGTGGTGTCTGTGTTGTGTGGGTGTGTAGTGTGTGTGTGAATACTTTACACATTGCCTCTGGAATAAGCCTGACTGCTCTGTGCCAAGTTACCATGGGGATTGGCCAGAGGTTATAGCTGTGTGACTCCTTAACCATGACTAAAGTGAGGGTCCCTACTTGGATAGGCTACAAACCACAGCCAACTATAGACCCCATTTTTAACAGCACTGCCTTTCAGAGGAGAAACAAAGAGTACATTCCAGAGGACTTCAAACCTACTTATACCGCAATTGTGATAAAGCAGGGGCAAAATCTGGTCATATTTCATGAAAGCGAAATATATCCATTCACTGCATGCAAAACCATTAATAAAGCTATGGATACAGATATAGCTGAAACCACTGGATGCATGATAAGACACTTTAATCTGAAGTAGATTTAAAATTGAAACATACCATTAGTAACATTCTGCATAAATAGTGCAATCTCTATTCCTTTACCTGCATTTCAAGGTATCTTGAGGTGGTTCTCTTTTTGTGCAGATCTGTTTTAAGTTGTTCATTTAAATCCATATTGGGATCATTTTTTTGCAATAAATACTCCAAATCTTGGGTCAAAATTGTTGAAGTCTCGTTTGGTCTAATCACATTATATCTGAAATACATAATTCAACCAAATAAATGTACTAACTTTTTTCAGCAATGTACAGGCAGAAAATAGGAGATGGAGCTGCACACTGTAATTGCCACTGAGAACTTTAAAATAAAATACAGTGTCTATGAGCACTTGCTGTGTATATGCAAGACCAACGTGTGCCATCATAAGCATTTCTGTTCCCATCACGACTGCCCAAACACTACTCCAATTCAGGAAGGCGTTGAAGTCTCATCTCTCAAAAGAATGTTATATTATTATGCATTAACCGCCCTCAACCATCTAACTCTCAAATCAATCATTGACTTTATGCTTGTCTTTGACCCTGTACAGCACTCCACTGCATTTTGGTCAGGTTTGCACTATAGAAATACTATACCATACATCCCTGCGTACATGGAAACTGAGAAAACATGTAGAGAGCGATTACCAGAATTTGAGAGATTTGAGGCTTTTAAGATGAATTACAACCTTAAAGATGTACAGCTGAGAAATGTTGTATGTTATGTTATTATGACTTGTATAGCGCACGTATACCCTTAGGTGTCTTGGCGTTTCCGGTTCTCCATACTGTGTTTCAGACCACTGTTCCTAAAAGAGCCATGACTTTAGTTGCTTTCTGAACTCAAGAAGAGAGGGAATTTTCCTAAGATGTAGTGGGAGAGAGTTTCATTCCTTTGAAGTATTGTAACTAAAACTTCTCTCACCCCATTTCATTTTTTAAATTCTAACCACAGGCATCAGATTGGTATTTGCCGATCGTAGAGGCTTGTTGGGGGAGTATCATTCTGAAAAGGTCCCATAATAATGTTGTAGATTTCTCATCATCTGGATTTCCTAGAGCTAACATCAGCTTAGAATGGCCCTCAAGTTAGACATATATAAAGCAAACATCCCTTCATCTGAAATTGGTTCCGAATATACATGCATGGTAGTAATGCTGTTTTGTGAGATCAGGTGCTCAAACAATTGAATATTACTGACCTTACTAGGAAAAGAAAAAAAGAAAGATCATAGATGCCTTCCCAATTGACATTCTCTTTTTAAAAAACATTTTCTGATAGGAGAGGTGTCGCACAACCTACACGGATCACCCGTCGACTTGTAGGACCTTCATTTTCTGCTGCACAGGCCATAAAGCTGGACAGTATAAAATATTGATGGGAAGCAGTAAATGAATGAACACGGAAGGAGCTGGAGAGAACAACAAGAATTGCTGTGGAAGTAAGTACAAGAAGCATGAGTAAAAGGACATAGGGAGTGTCATCTGGACAGAGACAGAAAACTGAAAGAGAAAAGGAACTGCAATGGGGCTGTAAAAAAGAGGGAAACTTAGAAACATCTTGGCAAGGATAGAGGAATAGAAGGATGACTCAATGAGAAATAAACTGATGTGTAGCAGAGGGTAAAAGACCAAAAGCAAAACGCAGGGAGCCCAAGGAGGAGAGCAGACAAGTACCATGCTCAAGGACAGACATAGAGCAAGTTTAATACAGCAGGAGATTAACAAAAACATTATTTTCATGTTGCATCTCACAAAGTTACAAGGGAAAAAAATATTGTAACTGAAAAGCTGCCATGAGGAAACATTGGTCATTCAGTCCCAAACTTCAGTGAATGACATGCTTACATTGCAAACATAGAGGTTACTGTCAATGATAAATATGGCATCTCTCTTCAACCACTGCTGTTCACTGCGGCCTAGGATTCTTTGACTTGAATTGAGTCATGGACTACGTTTGTTTATGTTTAAAGGATTTATAGAGCGTGTAGCTGCCCAGGACTCCCCAGCGATGGGAGACAGATAAGATACAGAAGTTAAAGGGGGTTTAGTGGTACTGATGGAAAAGCCAGGTTTTAATCTTTTTTCGGAAAATTGATTCAGTTTCCAGAAATATAAATTCACGTGCAAGAGAATCCTAGGTCAGGACTGGAGGCTTCGAATTATGCTTTACTTTCTTTTCTTTATTCTGATAACAGACATTTTAAAACTGATAACCAAACCACATTTCCCAAACAACCTCGGAAAATTGGTTAACAAAAAGAAACAAAGAAGGGACAACATATCCCCGAGTCCATGGACCGATCACTACACTTGGTCCACTGCATAGTTCCTCTTCGTCACATTGCACCTCCTTTTTTTTTGCTGCTCGCAGCCAGGAGAGGAGTATTTTTCTAGTTCCCTTCACGTTTTGCCTCAATTGATATGTCGTTTTCAATGCAGTCGCGGGCCGTGTTTTACCCCCCGCGACTGCGTGACACGTTCTCTACAATGTTGGTTTAATGATTATTTGCCGGCATTGTTATTTATGTGTCATTAATTCAATGTTTTTGCTAATTTGATTTGTGCGCAGAGTGGTTCCGCGTTGCGGGCCTACGTGCCTTTGTTTTCCTCACCTGATTTGCAGTGCGGCGTGTGCGCGCTGACAGGCACTTTCCTTTCAGGTAACGGCTCGCAGGTCCGCTGTCGGGCCTACGCGATACCGTGGTGCCAAGCCCCTGTGGCGGAGCATGTAGGGTGACCAACTGGCATTGGTGCAAATTCAGGACGGTGAGTGTAAAAATTCAGGACAAAGGGTCAAAATTCAGGACACAAATTCAGGACAGGAGGTCAAAATTCAGGACAAAACTTCAGGACAATAGGTAAGTTTTACAGACACATCAGAGGTCGCGCAATAGTATATAAGTAAGCCCAGCCATTTCCAAACATATTCAACCATTTGCAAACCTATCCATCATGTATCCTTCCATCTATCATTTCACTCATCCATCCCTTCATCCATCCTTTCACTCATCCATCATCCATCCATCCACCCTTTCACGCTATCCATCTGTACACTTATCCATCCACTCTTCAGCCCATCCATCCATTCACTCATCCATCCAGCCATTTACCCTTTCACCAATCCAGCCATCCTTTCACTTACTAATCCTTCCACCCATCCACTCTTTTAGTCATCCATCCATCCTCCCTTTCTCTCTCCATCGACCGTTTCACTTAGCCAACCTTCCTGCCATTCATCCACCCACCCATCCATCCATCTACTCATCCACTCATGAATCCATCCATTGACCCTATCACTCATCCATCTATCATTTCACTCCTTCACACATCTATTCATCCTTTTTGTCCATCTACCCTCCCTTTCACTCACTCATCCATCCTTACATCCACCCTTTCACTCATACGTCCATTCATTCACCCTTGCAACTTATCAATCCAACAATCCATCCATCATTTCACTCATCCACCCATCATCCACCCAACCATCCACCCACCCACCATCCACCCACCCACCCATCCTTTCACCCACCTATCCACTCATCCATCCTTTCACCCACCCACTCTCCATCCATCCATCCTTTCACACATTCACCCACTCATCATCCATCCATCCACCCATCCTTCCACTCATCATCATCCATCCATCCATCCATCCACCTACCCACTCCTCATCCATCCATTCTTTCACCCACCCACTCCTCATCCATCCATTCTTTCACCCACCCACTCTCCATCCATCCATCCTTTCACCCACCCACTCACTCATCATCCATCCTTCCCCTCATCATCCATCCATCCTTCAACCCACCCACTCATCATCCATCCTTCCCCTCATCATCCATCCATCCTCCCCCTAATTATCCATCCATCCTTCCCCTCATCATCCATCCATCCTTTCACCCATCCTTCCCCTCCATCCATCCCCTCATCATCCTTCCCCTCAACCATCCATCCTTCCCCTCATCCATCCATCCTTCCCCTCATCCATCCTTCCTTTCATCCATCATCCATCCTTCCCCTTATCCATCCATCCTTCCCATCCATTTATCCTTCCCATCCATCCATCCATCCTTCCCCCATCCATCCATCCTTCCCCCATCCATCCATCCTTCCCCCATCCATCCATCCTTCCCCCATCCATCCATCCTTCCCCTCATCCATCTTCCCCTCATGCACCTTTCCCCTCATCCGTCATCCTGCTACCCTTCCACCCATACATCCAGGTATTTACATTTTCTCTCATCCATCCTTCCCCTCACTCATCAATCCATCCATCCATCCTCTCTCATTATCCATTTATTCACTCTTTCATTCATCCATTTACCCTTTCACTAATTCATCCAGCCATCCACTCATCCCTTCACGTACTTACTCGCCCACCTTTCCATATTAATTTTGAGCTGAGCCCTTTTGAGAAGAGGCCCATCAAGAACTTCACCCTCGCTGCAGGGGGTTCCAGGGCTGGGACAGAAGCCACCCAGGGCGGAGACAGGATCCACCACAGGGGGGAACAAGAGCCATCACAGGCGAGGTGGACTGGAGCCACAACATGGGGGGACAGGAGCCATCACAGGCGGGGGGTGGACTGGAGCCACAACATGGGGGGACAGGAGCCATCACGGAGGGGAGGGCAGGAGCCATCACAGGAGAGGGAACAGGATCCACCAGGGTGGGCACAGGGGTGGGCATGCAGTATTCTAGTATCATCTTGGTCTCCTCACCCCCTCCTGCACAAGACAACGAAGACAGTCTCTCTGTCCAAAATGTCATCCCCCACTGTGATGTACAGTACTTACAGGAGATACTCTAAGAGAACTGATTGTCCTCCATACTATGTTAATCAGTGTAGATGCGATTGTGCCTTTTCTTTATTTTATTACATTATAGACTGCATGTTTGAAGAATCGAGGTTTGCTTACAATTTAGTGACAGTACTTAAGCTCTGTGAAGAGAACTATGTGCTGCCTCGTGTAATCTGTGTAATCTGGCGGAGTCTAGGATGTTTGGGGCCCTGGGTAGAAATGGAATGTCTGAGCCCCCTCTAAACTGCAGAGACGTGACCATTCAGGGCTGTTTGCATCTGAATAGATGCCCCTGCTCCTGAACCTGCAGCCCCTCCTCTCAAGTCACCTTTGAGCACCTCTTAACAGGTCATCAAGAGCTGGAGGTGTCAGGGCTGCCATCCCGCTGTGCCTCTCCAGTGCTGTTGGATATCTGAGCTCTGGAACAGCATTGGAGGGAGCCAAGAAGGGAGGTGGGGGGCAAGCTGTGCCGGCGTTAGGGTGAGGCGACAGGTGCCCGGCTAAAATGACGGACAAATGGCGTCCGTTAAAGAATCCTTCACGGACAACGGACAGACGGCCGAAATTACGGACTGTCCGTGAAATTTACGGACGGTTGGTCACCCTAGGAGCATGGCCTTAACCTCCAGCCGCTAGGGAGCACTGGGGGGTGCGCAAAGCGTGTCAACGTCTCGGTGGCAACGACGCACTGAATTTGGAATCTGCGTCCGTCTGCCGTTGCCTGTTGCCTCCGCCACCCCTGGAGAGAGACGTCCTCATTAGAGGGTCTGTACAAAAGAGCAATTGACGCTCAGAGACTAATCTCCGAGTAGATGTGTGTGTGGCAATTTTTTTCCTTGATGCCCGGTGAGTGTATTTTGAAGACTTGTTGAACAAACTACATTGTAGAGCAGGCTGAAGTCAGGCCTGCGGAGACCCGCTCCCAGGGGGATAATTAGGCCTGTAAAATAACTTTTCATGCAGGGAAGTGTCCGAGAGATACGGATCTTGTATATTTTTACTTAATTGGGGCTATGCCCTGGTGTTATTAGCTGGTCCCCAGCCTTTTGAGAGCAGTCTGTCAGGCTGTGGAGGTAACCACTGGCAAATAAAAAAAAGTGCTCCAGGAGGCAGAGTCTACAGACCGACAGGCCGACATGCAGTGGGAGGAGGGTCCCCTAGCCCAACTGCCGTGGGACGACGAATTTTACGACACAGTCGATGCGTCAATTTACAGGGCAGTTGAGGAAGTGATGGCTCCCATGGAGGAGCGTTTGGCGCCCTAAGGATTGAGCGGTAGTGCGCTAGGTGGGCCCCTCCGGCTTCCAATCCACCTAGCATGGCGCCAGGTGCGCAGGGGGGATCCAATGCCAGCCAAACGTCCCAAGGTGGACTGAGTGGACCAGGACGCTTCTGAGTGTTTAAGGGAGGTCTTCTTAGCTCAGAACCCACCCCAGGTGCCCCATTTGACCTCACTCCTTCCCCTGCTCCCACTAACCCAGTTAGTCCGTCCCAAGGGTTTGGGGATGACACCCAAGGTGACACGGATGAGGACCCTGGGCCGTCTAGACCATGGCCTGGCAGCGAGCGCAGGGACTTCTGAGCCTCAAGGAGAAGGGGGCAGCTCAGATATGTTGGACCCTGAATTGCTTATGCACCCCACTCATCTGAATGGACACCTTCCACAAAGGTAGCGGGCTACATGGTGAGTAGGATTCGTACCCCCATGGGAAAAGAAGCACGTAGTCGCCTTCGGTCGGAGTGTCCGCGCCCCTCCCTAGACAGGAAAGTTGCGCTGACCCCAGAGGGTATAGATCGATACTGGAGGGCGTGCCAGGACAAGCTTCTGGATGCCCTGGGTCCGCTCACCATGATCCTTGACATGGCAGAGGATGACAAAAGCTCAGGTGCCCTCATATCCCCAGACGCCCTATCAGGTTGGGCACAACGGGTGGTAGTCTTCTTGTGGAACGCCAACTGCGCACTCTCAACAGAGCGGAGGAGGTCCTTCCTCATTAAGGTTGATCCGGAACTAGGGGATCTGGCCGATTCAGAAGCACAGACGGTAACCCAGGGAGGTTTGTTTTGGCAAACCATTTATTAAAAAACGTAAGGGTGCGTTCATACTTTCATGTCGCTTGATAAAGCGCAATCTTCCATCAAGAAGGTTTTTTCCTCCCGGGTTTTCCGTGGTACCGGTCAAGGCAGGGGCCGCTTGACAGGCCAGGCCCCCCAGAACTCCAGGGGGCAAGGCTCCAGGCAAGGGCAGTATAAGAACAAGAACCGGTACAATAACTTCTAACCTTCAAGTGGATGCAGATCCAGAGGTCGGTAGTTCAGAGGAGGGGACAACTCCTCTACTGCCGGTAAGTGTCTCTACAGAGTCCCTGGTGCAAGTAGGTGGCTGACTGGCCGACTTTGTGAGTGTGTGGGAGACGGTCACATCCGATGCTTGGGTGTTGCAAACGGTGCAGGGTTTTCAGATAGAGTTTTGCGGCAACCTCGAGCAGACCATATGCCACAGATCTATCAAATTTTTGCACCAAGAGGCAGAACTGATCGACAAAGAGGTTTCCGTGCTGTTGGAGAAAGGGGCAATCTGCCGCACCGTCTTGTATCCACAGGGTTTTCTCAGCAACATGTTCTTAGTGGACAAAATGGATGGAGGGCAGCGTCTGGTCCTAAATCTCGGCGACTTCAACCAATGGCTTGTATACCACCATTTCAAAATGGAGGGCATTCACCTCTTTAGAGACATTCTGTGTCCGGTAGACTGAATGGTCCGTTTGGATTTAAGAGATGCCTACTTGGCCGTTCCTATTTTTCCACCTCACAGGCGATTCTTTCAGTTTTTCAGGCAACAACACGTATACCAATTCACCACTCTTCCTTTCGGGCTTTCCTCCGCTCCTTGGTGCTTCACGAAGGTGCTCAGACCAGTCATGGAGTACCTCCAGGCGCTGGGAACTCGTCTCATTGTGTACTTAGACGATATACTTCGGTTGGTCCAAGATTCACATGTATTTCGGGAGCAGTTGCAGCAGGCAGTCCGTCTCCTAAAAAATCTGGGGTTTGTGATAAACACCAAAAAATCACTTAGTACCAGCTCAGAGGGTGACCTTCTTGGGTTTCGTCATAGGCAACTCTCAGCCTTCTATCACGCAAACTGACAAAGATTCGCCACAAGTTATGTCGCACCTTACCGAAGGGAAGGGTGCCGCTTCGACAGCTTGCCCGCGTGGTGGGGCTTCTGGTGGCCTCTATCCAAGCGATATTTCTGGGACCGCTGCATTATCGGGCCTTGCAATGCCTAAAAGCAAAACATTTGTGGAAAGGACTGCCTTATTCCCATCCAGTTTCCTTGTCAGAGGAGGCAAGGGAAGAGATTTGTTGGTGGCTCTCTCACATGGAAGCCTTGAATGGGAGAGTGATTTTCGGCTCGGCCCCAGAGGTCAGCAGGTCAGGTTGGGGCACCAGGTGTGGAAAATTTTCCACAGGAGGATCATGGTCTCCACAGTAACAGACCCTGCATATCAACTGTCTGGAACCGCTGACAGGGTCTTTAGCTGTGAGGTGCTGGACCAAAGATCGGGTTCAATCCTGTGTACTGTTGAAAATGGACAATGTATCAGCGGTCAGGTATATCAACCACCTGGGGGGCGCCAGATAGAAGGTGCTGCCGGATCTCGCGTCAAATCTATGGCAATCTTGCCTAGCACATCACATTTCGCTCATGGCAGAGTATCTTCCCGGATGGGAGAATCAGCTGGCATATTGGCAATCGCACAACTTCAGAGATTCAAGTCTGTGGAAGTTGCATCTGGACGTTTTTTCGATGGTGCAGGACCTCTGGGGTCCTTTTTCTGTGGATCTTTTCGCCTCCAGGCTGGACCACCAGGTTCCTCGGTTTTTCAGCTGGAGGGCAGATCCGTTAGCGGTAGCCACGGATGCGGTCCTGCAAGAGTGGTTGCAGGAACAAGCTTATGCATTCCTGCCATTTGCGATGATCATCCGGGTGTCGGCCCAGATCAGACGGCAGCAATCGCAAGTAGTTCTCATTACACTGATTTGGAGGTCGCAAGTCTGGTTCCAAGATCTTCTGGAACTTTCTTGGGATTTTCCAATCCGACTCCCCCACTTTCCAGAGTTGCTTCTCGTTCCGGATCAGGTTCTTCATCCAATGGTACTCAGCGGATCCCTACGTCATGGCGTGAAGGATTACAGGAGTAGATGGTCTCTAGCCCAGGCCTTTTGGAGTTAGCTGAGGGCCTCTTATCAAAAGCCTGGGCAGATAGCACCATCAAGGATATCGAACAGCCTGGCGACGATGGTGTTATTGGTGTGTGCGACGGGGTTGTGATCTCGTGGGCGTGGAGGTAGTCCAGATTTTGAATTTCCTGGCGAGTTTAGGCCAACACGGTTTAGCTTATCATTCAGTGAACACTTTTCGATCTGCCAGTTCGGCAGGGCACGTTCCAGTGCAAGGGGCACCAGTTGGGGAACACCCTTTTGTTTGCCGGGATCCGGTTGTCACTTCCCCCTGAACCACGCTACTCTGAGTTTTGGGATGTTAATAGGGTGCTCAACTTGTTTTTGTCTTGGCCATCTAATGAATTCTTGTCCAGAAAGGAACTGTTGGCTAAGCTGGCAATGCTCCTTTGTCTAATCTCCTGCAGGAGAGTCTCAGATGTCAGGGCCCTGGAGATCACCGTCATTTACCATTCGATGTCGAACCAAGTGTCACACTAGAGTAATCGAGTATCTGGAGTTCCCAGACTCCCCCAAACTGTGTGTGGTTCGCTGCTTGAAAGCCTATGAGGACATATCTTTTTTGCTCAGACCCCCTGGGGAGAGACAACTATTGATTGCCCTCCGGACACCTCACAGGGCAGTTTCATCCCTGATGATCGCACGATGGGTCATGCAGGAAGTGGGCATTAGTCTGCACCAGTTCAGAGCTCATTCAGCTCGGGGAGCGATGGCTTCAAAGGAGTTCGCGTTTGGGCAAGATTGGAGGACATCATGAATGCAGCAGATTGTTCCTCAGATTCAACCTTCAAAAGGTTTTATTTCCAGCCTACTATTGACATTGCTCAATTGTTGGTAAGTAAGCTTTAAAGTAGCATAATCCGAAGCCTCCGGTCCTGACATAGAATGAAAAATTTCCTAGCTATCGTAACGGAACGTTTCAAATCTATTAAGGACTCAAAAGCGAGGATTATCCCACCCTTTGACATCTTTCAAGTACACCTGCCTGTTGGCAGTAAGAACATTTTCCTTTGTCCTACATTGATGAATGTAATTGCATCTCTTGCAGTGGTTGGACTATAACATGGATCAATGAGTCATGCCTCATCTTGCGGCACACTGTTTTGAATTATGGTCTTTTAGTGTCTTGTTAACTGGTATGCTAAGAAGTTTTGGACGCGGTTGTTTTTTTTTCCTAGTCCCTGAGCAATGGGACGAAGAGGGACTATACAGTGGACCCAGCGCTGTGATTGGTCCTCAGACTCATCGATATGTTGTCCTTTGTTTCTTTTTCTTAAAAAATTTCCAGAGGTTGTTTGGGAAATGTGGTTTGGGTTATCTGTTTTAAAATGGCTGCTATCAGAATAAAGCAAAGAAAGTAAAGCATAATCCTCACCTCCGAGTCCTTAATAGAATTGAAACTTTCCGTTAGGATAGCTAGGAAATGTTTTATTCCATAGCTTGGGTGCCAGATGCATCAAGGATCTACCACCGCATTTGGTTCTCTTGATTCTGGCTGTTTTTAATAACCATTCAGAGCAGAATCTAGGGCTTCTGTTTGGGACATAAAGGCTCACCAGCTGGTTCTTGTAATGGGACCCTACACAGCAGTCTTA
This sequence comes from Lissotriton helveticus, assembly GCF_964261635.1. Taxonomy (NCBI): domain Eukaryota; kingdom Metazoa; phylum Chordata; class Amphibia; order Caudata; family Salamandridae; genus Lissotriton; species Lissotriton helveticus. Next base: position 229,591,601 of record NC_136072.1, on the reverse strand, counting down.
CTGCAGCATTCTGGATGGCCTGAAGTGGTCTGATGACTTATTTTGGTGCCCCCAGATAGAGGGAGTTGCCATAGTCAAGACGTGATGTATCCAGGTAATGGATTACTGTCTTTCTGAGCTGTGCGGGGATAAGCTCCAGGATTATGCGGAACATTCTGAATAAACCAAAACAAGTGCCTGTGGGTTTCTTAGCTTGGGTCTCCATTGTTAGTTCCCTGTCGAGTCAAAAGCCAAGATTTCTGATAGTCCCGTTCGGAAATGGACCTAGACAGTTAGGCCAGCTGATCAGAGGCCTTGGGACCGCATTGTTTCCGAGCATTATCAGCTCCCTTTTGTCCTTGTTCAGCTTCAGACAGCTGCTTGTCATCCACTCCAAAACTCTTTCCAGGCAAGGTGCTAAACTATCAGATTCGCTATTAGTTCTGAAATCCACAGAGACCATCAGCCGAGTGTCATCCGCATATGATATCATAGAGATACCGAACTCTTGGACTATTTGTGCTAGTGGTCGCATGTAGATGTTAAACAATGTGAGGTTAAGCAAAGAGCCCTGTAGCACCCCACAAGTCAGTGGCATGATATTAGAGAAAAGATTAGCTTCCATAACTTAAAACTTCTGCCTTTTCAAAAAAGATGTAAGAAACTACAAGCCTTTGTCTTGGATACCGATATCCAGCAATCTGTTTTGTAGAATAGAATGGTCCACGGTGTTGACTGCCGCACTAAGGTCAGGAAGTAGTATAGGGGCTGAGCTGCCTTGGTCGAAGGTCATTTTTAATTCTTCTGCCACTGCTAAGAGTGCTGATTCCGTGCTGTGCACGAAAGCCCATCTGTGTGGGATCGAGGCGCTGGTTAGTTTCCAGAAACTCTGGTAGAGCTCCATTTACATGTTTCTCTATGCATTTACCAATAAGCGGTAAAAGTGATATAAGACAATAGTTCCCTAATTGAACAGGGTCTAAATTGGATTTTTCTTAACAACAGTCTAATTATTGCACGTTTCCAAGCTCTTGGAACCTCGCCTGCCTCTAATGAGAGATTAGTAATTTTGACTATTGTCGGGAGCAGGACCTTAATCACCTTGCTAAGAGAATGGGGTGGGGCAGGATCTAATGGTGAACCTGATTTAACCTTATCCATCAGAGATCTCACGTCAGTTATGTTAGTGAGTGGGAAGCGAGTGAGGACAGGCGTGGAGGAGATCTGCACCTTATCTCATTCCGGGCTTGTAGAGGTCTCACTCCCAGTCTACAAGGAGCTATAAATATCCATGACTTTAAGGAAGTAAGTGGCTAGATCTTTACATCATTCCTCCATGGCCTGAGCGATGTGGTTGTTGCGAGTTAGGGAGGTTAAGGATTTGACCACTTTAAAGAGTTTCTTAGATGAATTCTGTGCCTGTCGAATCTTTTGCTCAAAAAATGTTGCTTGAGCATCTTTAATATTATTATGGTAAAGTCTGATGGCTGCCTCATACCCAACTTTAAGTTGTAGATCATAATTCTTCCTCCATTACCTTTCCATTTTTTGAAGTTTTTCCCTAGGGACTAGAGGCTTCTGGAGATGAATTGTTGTATGTAGAATCATTCAACAACTGCTAGCTACTGCTTCTAGTCGAAAAAGGAATTGCACTTTGCTAATTCCCAATGAATGAGCAGCAGCCACTCTGATGTTACTATTGGTCAGAATATTGGAACTGTGCGTAAAATAAAGGACTGAGAAGCGTGCTCCCAGACAAACTAAGAACCACAAAATAAAACGGAAGATTATGATAGGCTCCATAATCACTTCTCAAAATACACCAAAGCTTTCATGGCAAAGTATTCAACCTAAAACAGTAGTGAACACAAGGAGCCTAAAGACACATAGCCCGGAAATAAGGATACTTTACTTTTTATTCTCAGTAGCACGCCAGGACCATGGTTTAAGTTCTTCCTTTTCTTCTTTGACTTCAGGTTTTGTTTGGACTGAATTTAGAAGTTGTGTAATATGCTGCTCTCTGGATTCATCCATACGAACAACTGCTCTCTGTTAAAACAACCAAAAAAAGATTACTTGCACAGTAAAAGTATATTTTGAACTGCAAAACTAAATTAGAGTTGAACAGCTTTCTAGATTTCCTTCTACAAGCAAGCCTTCATGGTTGAAAAATGAATAATAAATCAAAAAATGTTTTTACAGTGAAAACGTATTTCAACACATTGAATCAGCTCCTCTCTTCATAAGACCCAATCTCCTCCTCCAGGCAGTGGTCAGGATTCTCGGTACGAGGTCTCAATATTTGCACCATGCCACCCATATTTTAAAATGTCTTAAGGGGCAACCCCAGACCGTGTATATGGGGGTTTCCCTGCTCATACAACGGTCCATTGCCTGTTTCCACTGTTCCAATGGTGGAGTGTTGTAGTCCTTCCAGGCCCTGGTGATGTCTCTTTTCGCTAACACCAGCCACAGCAAGGTTGTGAGATATCTAACTGCCTTAATCTCTTCTGTTGTGTAGAGGAGAACCAAATTAGAGTGGCGGTAGTCAAAGGAATACTCCGGTAAGGTGAGTACAATTGTCACAATATAGGCCCAGAATACGGCCCAAGTAATCTTTTTTCATTCGCTACTCACTATTGGGAGAGTTTGCGGAGGGCAAAATTCTACTAATCGGGAAATTGAATCTCACGTGTGACCCAGAAATTTATAGCACTCACACATACAGAGCAGACAACGGCAGTTTCACTTAGGCCATCAGGTAGCTGAACAATCTATAGGACTGTTCGTTGCATGATGAAAGATACATGCGTCCACCCGAGATTATACTTTTTTCTCCAACTCCCATCAATCTTACTCTCGTATTGATTACATCTTTGGGAATTAACTTTCACCCTATCCCTCGACAGATCATGCCACGCAAGAGCTTACATTGGATTGGACTACTAATCCACCTAAGCTTTGTCACTGGTTTATTCCAAATTCCGTAACCAGGGATTGTTTACTAAGAAGACTTATCGAAAGCGATTAGAGAATTTTTCCAATTAAACTATCCAAAAGGTACTAATCGATCAATTACGTGGGATGCCTTTAAAGCAACAATTCTAGGTACATGTGCGTCATGGTCATTTGCATTGAATAAACAGAAAACAAAAGACAGAATCACTCTTGAGAAGGAGCTTCAATTAGAAGAGAAAGAACACATTACAAAGGAAAGTTACAGCCCTTAGAGGAAAATTGAATGCAATATACACAAACAGAGGGGAATATAACATTGTTACACCTTAAAACACAAGACATATGATGCAGAGAACGAAGTTGCCACCTAGCTGGCAAGACAACTTAGAATACAACGACAGAAAGACTATATACCCCATATTACTACAGAAACATGAATGACAGCCCGTTCTGAAATAGATAAAGCCAAGGCAGTTAGAGACTTTTACACTACTTTAAATACACCTCTAACTCACCAAGGGAAGGGGTACAGTTAAATATTTACAAAAGGTGGAACTACCCAAGTAACTGCAGAATAGAATGAAACACGGAGTAGCCCCATTGATGAAGATGAGGTACATACAGCAATTAATGCACTCAAATTACAAATATCGACAGGGCCTGAAGGGTTTCCAGCTCAGTTTTATAAAACGTTTGGTTCCGACCTAATCTCTCCTCTCACACAACTATTTCATTACATGGCTTCTTCTCACATGGTAACATCACCAATGAACAAGGCATGTATTTCAGTCATCCCCAAACCAGGGAAGGACCCTCACTATTGCCGATCATATAGACCCATTGCCCCGACCTTAAACGCTACTAGATTGGAAAAAATACTAAAAAAATTGATTCGTCCAGATCAGGATTCACTCCGGGGAGGCAAACACAATCTAAGGAGTGTGATCAACCTGGTTGAGAAGGTCACCAAGAAACAAATCCCAGCTGTTTTGGTTGCATTAGATGCTGAGAAAGTCTTCAACCTTGTAGAGTGGTCCTTCCTCTTTTATACACTTTGCAAGTTTGGGTTCAGTAACTGCTTCATTGCTATGATACAGGTAAATTATGTACATCTGCTCTCGCGGGTAGGGGTTAATGGGGTGTCGTCTAGCTTTTTCCAACTAGGACGTGGAATGCCCATTATCTTTACTTTTATTCTCTCTCAGTATTGAACCGTTAGCTGCTAAAATCAGGGCTACCCCAGCCATTGGCGGCATTCCCTTTAGTTCAGTAGATCAAAAAGTGTCACGCTTTGCAGATTATATTGTTGGTCCCATTCTCATCTCCAGCTACATCCTTTGCGGCCCTACAACATGAATTACATGGCTACGAGGCAGTGGAAGGCTATTGCATAAATCTTCATAAATCCTTTATAATGAATCTAAACCTACCCACTCAAGAGATGGAATCTCTGGTCAATTCAATACTCTTCATATGGGCTCAAAAATACATTGCAAACACAAGGATATGATGGACGGAGCGCTGAAAATTTTCAGACACTCACCCCCAGTCACAGATCTGGGTTGAATCCATCATCATTCTTTAGCTCCCCTTGCCACCCCAGTTCAGACACAGCTATATGGATATCAGTCTTGACCCTGTGCCTCATGGGAACAGTCCAGACCGTTTATTAGCTAGTTCTGTTGCAGCGGACATCATCAGAGCGGGCACATTTCTAAACAGCGTTAATAAACATCATGTGAATGCGCCAAATAACATCTAGATATTAGTTGACATGCGCCACTATGATAATATAGTGTCCTCATATCGTACATGCGCAATTGACCTTCTGGGCTTGGCACGTACCACATGAGTGCAAAACGGTGCTCTTATTGGTGGCTCGTCAATTGAGGAGTGTATTAATAGGAGCCGTTTTCCATGTCCAGGTACCTCCGGCCACAGGCTCTATTCCACGCCTGCGTACCGACTGACAGGTAAGCCCTCAGACACTCTCATGACTAATTTGTTCACTTATCGGTGTTTTGGCCTGTTAAAGTCGTCTATTGTTCATTACTAACATTGCTGTCCATTTTGGAGACTTCTTTTTACTTCTTTTACCCTTTTGGGAAATCGTCCCAGTACTTTGTTGTACATCGTAGTTCAGATGTACTCGATTTACACGTGACCTTAAGGCCATCATTTTTAGCTTGTTATACATCGTAGTTCAGATTAACTTAATTTACATGTGACTTTTAGGCTTTAATTTCTGGCCTGTTATAAGTTGTGTCTCCTGTTTATTACTAATATTACTGTCTCGTCTGGAGACTTTTTTTTGCCCTTTTGGGAAATCGTCCTAGTACCTTGTTGTACATCGTAGTTTAGATGCACTTGTTTTACATGTACCTTTAAGCTATCATTCTTCTCTAGATTGCACAAGTCGATTTTGAATCGGTCATCATTCATGCTGAGCTAACTACTAGTAATGAAGTGACTGGTTGTTATAGAAGTACTGACTCATCACAATATCACAAGTGTTGGCATCCTGATCAAGCATTGCATGATTTCAGTCTACATCATATCACTCAGCTAGCATTGCGGCTTAACCAGTCCTCTGCTCTAGTCCCTGTTTTAGTCTCCCTCTTTTTCTGATTTGGCTCCTTATACACGTGTTTATCGAGGTATTGACACGTGTGGCATAGTCTTTTCTGATTTTGATAAGACATGTTTTTGTTTAAAACTGTTTAAACACCTTTTTTCAGAGCGGTGCCCCTTTCCTGAGCAGTCGCCAGGTAGAGGTGTGCTGACTTACCCAGTAGTTACACAGGTGAGTGTGCCCGTTGTTTTTTTCTTGTGAAACACAACTAGTTTCTTGATATACCCACGATCATTAAATTGATGTTGTTTCTCTGTTTTGATTGTAGGTAATGTTCTTGAAAACAGGCACATTGAGAAAATTCTTGTTCCTGTACCCTTTTTTTGTTATTTCACGTACACACTTTCTCGCAGCAGCATCATAGGTCCTGATGAAAGCCCAGCCCACTCATAGGCTATAAGGCAGAAACCTGTTGACCGATTAGTCTTACCTCACCATCACGGTTTGTAATTTAGACCGCTGGTGCACTGTAATTTTAAATCATGGCAAAGAACGTCTCACAATAAAGATTTTGACGTTCTTGAGCTAGTTTTAACGTCACTCTCCTCACAGTTTTTGATTTCTTTTGAGCTGCCCCCTCACTCATACGGTTAGCTCTTCATTTGTGGATTTAGAATATCCGTTTCATCATAAGAAACATCCCTGAGCTCCTCCCTCTCAGAGAGGTGGTTGTAGCCCCCAGAGGAACTAGGTTTTTCCTCTGGGAGGAGAATCCCAAATGATGAAGCATGTCACCTATGGTGAGTGAGGGATTTCGTCCTGAAAAGGGAACTGCCCAAAGTTAGTTCTGTCGGGTGTAGTCACTGGTTCTTTTTCACATTATATTTTTTATTTTTTGACAAAACCAGCTAGTAGTGGTCTTTCCACACTTTTCAAATATTGTAGACCTCAGGATTTCGTACTGTTGATCGAACTGTTAAGCCATGTCTTCCCTGGAACGGAAACAGGCATCCTGGGACCGGTTTGGGGTAACACCCCTCATCAGACAGCCTAGCTTGATTTCAGTGGCAAAGTGAGCAAGGGATCACGTCTGGGCATACCCTGCCAACTTAGGGCAAACAAAGCAAACAGTAGGAGATGATGGACAGAGCGCTGAAACTTTTCAGACACTCACCCCAGAGAGAGAGTGAGATAAACACTGGCTCCATATGGACAGAGTGGTGGTTGGACAATGTATATGTAACTTACTGTTGAAACCTAAATCAGATAGTCCCCCCCCAACGCATAAGTCGGTACACCTACTCGAATGACCTTTCGAGTGTGGTACCTCGATGACAAGGATGGGCAACATTTCCTTCCCAATATACTCTTACACACTTTAATCCTACCTTCACGCCGGGGCTTCACCATGGCCAATTTGATTCATGGAGGGAAGGCAGGTGCTTAATAATTTTGTTTTCTTCCACAGGTGGGAAGTTCTTACATTTGTGAAGTGCCAAAGAGACTTTGGATTGGCACATTCCAAGAGATACCACTGTACTCAACAAAGGCATAGGGTCTAGCACCCTGATGTACGCCTAGCGGCAACCAGAGGACTCAACCACATTGAGAAATATGTACGTTATGCAGAGGGGATGAAAGGCTCCCATTTCTTTTATGTCTACCTGCTTAGCCCCCCTCCCCAAGGGTAAGTGCCATCACAGGCACTTTAGGGCCGAACTATTAGATGACACAATTTCCGACACACAGTGGGAAACATTATTGGAGCGCACATTATTGGTGGGTAGGTGACCCTCCCCACATTACGTTTGGATATTTGAAGGCACGGACAGACGCCGTGCGACAAATGAGCGCCATAAATCTAAACAAATTTAATGAACTGATGAATTAAAGAGAATTAACGAGTGCACGGGGATAATACTAATCGCTCAGTTGAAACATTATGGAAGGACATCCCCAAATGTAATCAATCCTTCTATAAAGTAGAGGGAAGCGCACTATGAAGTGGTGTTTGATACCCCAAACTTAAAAATATCATCCTACACAAAGTACTTCTGTTGGAGGGGATGCAGATTATTGGGTAATTTAAGACACTTATGGTGGGATTATCGGACCATGAAACCGTTTTGAGCTGAAATTTTACAGCAAATCAAATCCATATTGGGATACCCTCTCCCAACTACTCTAGGATTCGTACTGCTGGGTATATGGGTAGGGACACTAAAAACTGCATACTTTTGGAGATCTTGCTATTTTGTGGCAGTGTCTTGGAGCTGCTAAAATGGCTGTAGCAGGAGCATGGAAAAAAAACACAGCGCACTCCATACAGTGCCATGTGACACTCTGGCAAGCTCCAACGATTGAACGAATTGCAGATAATTAGAAGAATTTTTAATATCAATGGTGCCCACTATTATCCTTTCTTTGGGAAGGCCTCCTACTCACAGCCTGTCCTACCCGCACAAGGACATTGCACCTCTTCTAATATTAAGCCACTTGATAGTCCAGAGGATCTATTCTTGAAAATGGTTATTTGCACATTTGAATCTCCTGACGTACCGACTCTGAAACACCCCTTCCACGAGCTAAAGATCTATCACACTCACTCATATTTTAGTTTTTTCTTTTTTTTCTTGAGGGGGTGGGGGTTTCAACCACGTGCAAGAATTTGTTATTGTAATTTTTACGCTGTGAGCAAAAAGACAATTGACTTGGATGCAGGTACTGGAAATGTTAGATCTTCACTTGAGCAACTGAAACTTTCACAAGCACTGATCCAGTGCCATTGTGAGATTGCTTTGTTTTGCTCTATGTTCGTTGATAACTGCACTCTGTAAAACGAGGAGTTTTGAACGACATGTTACTAGAATGTGCCACCTCAGAAGTTAGTTTAGAAAAAGGACAGTGATGTTGTCAAAGTAAAGTTCAGAAAGAGGCATTGTCTGTATTAGCATTTTTTTTTTAACATCATTTACATTTCATTACTGCAGAATCAGGAGTTCATGTGCTATGTAACTGGGTGTGTCAGAAGAGTTTGATCAAAGTTTTTTGTGTTAGTGTATATACCCCAGGGTTCATGTCTCAGAAAAGTGCAGGTCATTATGAGGTCACATCTCTCACCACCTTCAAAGCTTCTACAATGTTAATCGATGCAAGCAAGCCATCAGGATCACCATGAGACCCAATTAAACCTGAATGCATCTTCAAAGCTATGCGTTGCAAAGCCTGTGCAGGAGACCTAAAAAGAAGCTCACTCAACAAGTGTTTGTAACTAGGATCCCAAAAACCTCTTACAATACACCACTGCTCAATATGGGAAGTCTATAGCCATCCAATACAGCAGACTACAGTCTAAACTCCAACAACCCACTCCGAGGTAAAGTATTTGAACATTTGAGAAAATACTTTGATGTCCATCCAACAATCCAGATTCAGACAGACTCGCAGAGTAAGCCCTCATATTCATATGGGACGACCTAAAACACAGTGGACAAGAACGGAGTGGCTGCCTTAGTGCTTCTGGATCAGCAGAATTTGACACAGGTACACACCAGGCACTACTACACAGACACCATCATTTTGAAATATGCAACAACACGCTTAACGGGATTGCTTAATCTCACACAGACAGACAAAGTTTGGTTTTCATACCACCTTTAATGCCTAACCCTCACATCTAACATTACCGTGCCCTTCAGGAGTCAAACACCTCTCCTCTGCAAAATTTCTAATCCCTTTAGCAGACATGATGAGACAATTCATCTACACATGTTACAACTATGCAAAGGATACTCAAATTATTCTAAAAATTAAAGGCCCAGAAGAGGTCCACAAATCAAGACTTGCCGACTGCTTCCATGCTTTAGATGCATGGATGATGGTTAACACCTTAAAGCTCAACATTGCAAAAGCAGAGATCGTGACCAGCGGAACATGGCACAAACACCAGCCCTTAGCCCAGAAAACTTTATGCCTGCCAGTTATGTCAAAAGAATTAAGAAACCTAGGAGAAACCATTTAGTCAGATATGTCTGTTACCAAATGTCAAGGAGGTTACAAGCAGCACCTTCTATATGATGAAAAGGCTTCAACACATCTTCCTATACCTTGGATCCCAAAACAAACTCCAAGCTACCCTGACTTTTGTGATCTCTTCAAGCTGGACTATGTCACTGGCCTATACCTCTGCACTCCTGTTTCCTAATATGAAAAAATCAACAAATCCAAAGTTCTGCCGTAAGACTACTCCACCTTTATTTTTTAAACTCAGTAAGCAAACAATTCACTGGCTATCTGTAGCCTGGTGGTCAATGTTCAAAGTAATGTACATCACCCACAGAGCCTAACAAGGAAAAGCATCACTATACCTATACATTAAATGTGAACAATACAAATAGAAATTGGACACTCAGAGGTGTGGAATTCCTATGGCCCAATGCCCAGGACATATTGTTTTGGATCAAGTACAAAAGGTGTTCATGTTTATTTTGTCCTTGGGACAAGTAGGCCCAACCTCCTGCAGCACAAACCGTGTGGTTGCCAGATTACACTACCACATTATGGATCAGTGAAGAGCATTGTCTGCAGTTCAGGTAATATGTGTCTATATGTTGATGCTGTTTGAATTTGTATTTATGGTTCATTAATACAAAGCCTTTATTATTATAGTGAGGGCTCTAAGAAAATGTAAGTTCAGACTGCACTGCTGATAGTGGTTCCAGTATAAAAATGTGTGTACACGTTTGCAAAGTTTAACAATATAAGGCTATTTATAACGCTTCCAGGGTGCTCTCTGACTAGATGCAAATATATGCAAAAGCTTGAAAGCGAAATTCAGATTTTCCACAGCTAGGGTGGGTAGAAAATCATGATTTTATTAAAGATACGGCGGCTGATATTATGCATATCTCTTTAATTGGCAACTCACAGCAGCAACTACAAAACAATGAAAAAGAACTTAGAATAGTAAACTTAAACATGCTAATGTCTTTATAATCCAGTGTGCGACAGCCATCTTCCTTCTTTATGCTGCGAACATGCTTCAAAAGTTCGAACCATGAAATTAAAATCTGTTACCAAAAGGTACAACTGAAAGTCCCAAAAATCATTTTCTTTCTCCAAAATTACTTCTTGTACTCTCCTCCTGAAAAGAATCATAAACATACATTATGGGTGGGAAACCAAAAGGGAGGGATATTATCAGCCTTTATGTCTTTCATAAAATCATGATTTTCTACCCACCCTAGCTGTGGAAAATCTTAATTTCATGTCAAGGCTCGGAGGCCAATATTATGCATGTTTAAAGCCTTGCCATAATATTCCCCACTGGAAAATCCACAGGCTTAAAATAAAAAAAATTGAAAACAGAATCAGATGACCAATCAGTCGCAGCTAAGATTGCTGTTAAACCCCCACCCAAAAAGAGAGCTTTAGAAGCCATAGCCCCCCCCCTTGCAGAGGGAGCCCCGAATTTAGTCAAATCTATAATGACCTCCTTAACCCAGCGGGCCAAGGTAGCTGCGGAGGCTGCCTTGTGTGGGGTTCTGTAAGAAACTATCAACTGAGAATCTGCATCGCCTCTCAAACATGCAGTCCTTCTCTCTCATACTTGCGTGAACATCTCACCACGCACAGTTTCCTACATTCCTCAGAGCTAGGGTAAAAAATTGTTTTTTAAATGGTTTTAGTTCTTTTAGAGATACTGAAACAAACACCTTCTGGCACAAACCAATGCCCTGTAATCTCTAATGCTCTCTCGTCCGAAAACCTTCTGAAAGAAACCAGATATAACACCATAACCAACTTCAAAGAAAGAACCCAGAGATCCAGAAACTCGTTCTCGCTCCATCTCATTAATTTCTTTAAAACAATACCCACATCCCAAAGGGACAAATACCTAGCTCCCGGAGGTGCTTTAACTCTTACACTTTGCAAGAGACTCCTAATCACATCATGTTGACCAATTGGTAAGCTATCTACCAAATCATGTCCTGCCGAAATAGCAGGTCTACCAATGTTAACAGTACTAAAAGAAAACCTCAGTCAAGTAGTTAACTACTTTCATGGGGCGGAGCTAGCCAAGACACAAGATGGCCGCGACCTGACTGCGCTCCACAAGCCTTCAATCTAATACGACAGGTATCCTGTCAATTTAGCGGACAAAACAGCACTTCGAAGACAAGTACCTTACTGCTCAGAATTGAGGCTTACGATCGATACCTTGGAGGTCCTGCGGGATGCGACGGGAGCGCAAAGAGACACAGCGGCCAGGCACTGATCTTGAGGCCTAGAGGGTGTGACCAAGGACGAGTTGCGTGGTGCGGTGGAGACAGCGTCTTAAGACATCCCAGCGGTGCGGTGCTGCCGGTTTGAGCGGAAGCTGATTGTGACCGCAGATTTCTGGAGATTGCCAGCGCAGCTCCTGCACGATCCCAGCGACGTGGCCGACCTGAGGCAGTGTCGAAACTGTGCGACACTACTGCCGAGACCCAGGAGTGCGTATCGGCCAATACAACATGAAAACTGTGCACATCTTTGAAAGATGAGCCCCGCATCGACCCGGCAGTACAGCACGCACTGATCTATGAATGCGCGACGTTCAGTGAGAGATCGGTGACACAAACCAAGGTGAGACTGGGCATCTAGAGTGACTGGGGACAACGCACTCACCCCTGCTGAAATATGATCAGGACTAAGGCACAATCGCTGCTTAGACGGAGTGTGTAACTACACTCATGAGAAAGCAGCAGGGGCTGAGCCGAGGTCTGATCTGCCCCTTACTCGCTCACTGCAGAGAACGCAATCATCAAGCGTCTCGCTCCATAAACCTGCACCAAAGCGGTCACCCTAGCGCTGTGGGAGGCGTAAGGTTTTGCTTGTGCTTACTCACCCAAGGCAGGGACAGACGTACAGCATAGTGTGCCCAGGAATATAAGCATCTATATGCAGAGTGAGGCAGGAGACTGCACCAGAATGGAGAGTTACGTGGTCCTCATCACCCTGGCAAGCCACAGAACATAGAACACATGCCGGCAGATAGCACCCCGTGGACTGCCAACCGACCGAGTATAGCGCCAAGTAGAAGAACTAGACTGACATCCTAGACCTACCACACACCGCGCCTTGACTAAAACGCACTTGGCGAAGAGGCATTGAGTGACCAGGCACACACCCACATCAAAATGGGCAAGGTGGACAGATCACAGCCCAAGCAACAGTTCAAGCAGCGAAAGGCAAAGAGCAAGGAGGCCTGCTGTACCCATGTTCCTGAAGATCTAGGCGAAATGGAAGAAGAACCGGTGGGGAACTGCGCCAAATACTCGCAGTCATGCAAAAGAGCCTGTCCACCAGAGACGGGAAGATTGACTCACTGTCCTAAAGCATGGACCACATGTCAGAAAGACTTGATAAGTATGCCAAACGGCACAATTTGGCTGAGAGGCGTGTTACTAAAATTGAGGAAACGCAAACGGAGGTAGACTCGGTCCAAAAGCAGATTGGAAAGCTCCTCACTGTCATACAGGACAAGACTGAAGACTTAGAAGCCAGGACAAGAAGAAGTAATATTAGAATCACTGGCCTTCCAGAATCAACGCCCACAGGTATAATGGAGGGGTTTGTTGAGAAGATGCTGGATGTCCTGCTTGGCCGAGACACCTTCTCCACTATGTTTGTCGTCTAATGTGCACACAGCTCTCTTGGACCTAGGCCTCCCCCGCCCCATCATTGCTAAACTCCTAAATTATAGAGACAAGACTCAGTGCTACGACAGGCAAGAGAAAAAGGGGATTTACAATATGAAGGGCAGCGATTTCGTTATGCCCAGACTTCACTATGAAAGTACAGGAGGCTAGGCGTCAATTTGATCCCATGAAGAAGAAGCTGAGAGACCATAACTTGGAATACACTATGTTTTACCCTGCCAGACTTAAAGTCACCATGCACAGACAATCTAAGATATTCCTAGACCCCAAATCCCTGCAGAAAGCCTTCAAAGACTACTTGAAACCAGTAGCAAGAAACAGAGGCCCACACATTCTGAGGAAATTTGAGGCCCACTTGATGAGCAAGACTAGCAAGAAGACAGTTTGCAAACCCACTATGAAATGATCCAGACAGGTGGTAATGGTGTTCGCACAGAGATGTCTGCTGATTTAGGGACCCAGCTCTAGACCTCACGGAAGGGAGCGGTGACACCACAGTATGTACTCTAATGCCTGCATTGGGTTAATATGGTTATAACTAATACAAACTAGACCTAGCTGTGTGATACTGCTGCCAGAAGCCAGACCAGTTGACAGATTGTGTGGGAGGGGATGGTACTCGTTGCACACATGGAGGGTACACGTCATTTTGTCATACGCTAAATATCCACTATTTGATTAGATGGCTAGAACAGATCCACACTGCAGTGGAGTACTAGGCGGCGAAGAGGAAACATCAGCCTCTGCGTGTTACCCTCTAAACACACGGGTCGCCAGAAATTTTACGAGTTGGGGGAGAAGGGAACTTCGCACATGTCACGTTGGGGAAGACATGGCGTGGGGGGGGGTTGTTGAATCAAGGTAATGATCTTAGTGTAACTAAAAGCTTTAGATGCACCTCTTGGATGAGGGTGCTGCAAGTTAAAAGAAGGGATAGCAAGACTGTCAACATTTGCTCAGAAATAGCAAGTTTGACCTACCATAATGCCAGACCACAACAGAACGATTAGATTCCTCACATGGAATGTGAGGGGCCTTAACGACTTCAGAAAGCTACATAAAGTACTAACCTATCTCGCTAGACATTGTTCTCCTGCAGGAGACTCACCTACCCAAAGACAGCAAACTACTTAATCGCCGGCGGTTACACAGTCATTTACATGCGGCCAGTTTCACCTCGCACGCAAGGGGGGTACTCACATGGGTCAACCCTAAGTCTGACATCTCCATAGAGGCCATAGAGTCAGATAATGAGGACAGGTATGTCATTTCTAGGTGCAAGTGGCGGGTTTGGACTTGTTAGTTGCTAATACATATAGCCCAAATTACGACAGCCCGCAATTTTTCCAAGACATGCTGGATAGTTTACAGCGAAACACCTCCCTTCCACTACTATGGGGTGGGGATTTCAATTGCACCCTAGACCCATCACTGGATCACTCGGGGGTCCTGCAGGGCGTCCGTCAGCTGCAGCCAAAGCCATTATGGATGCTATCACCCAACTGGGCATGGTAGACGCATGGCGCGTGCGCGCTCGCCGGGGATGGGAGGCTTCACACACTATTCTGCGCCTCACAATCTGTACACAAGAATAGATTGTTGGTTTATTTCCAGAACACTACTCAGCTATGTTCGGGACTGTACGATACACCCTCGTTTATACTCTGACCACTCACCTATACAAATCGATATTGAGTGCCTGCAGAAGAAGCCAGCCCCATTCATATGGCATTTTCCCCATACTCATTGCTGCACAATGTTTTTAAAAGTGAAATGTCCGAAGCTACTGAAACTTTCTTTGCAACCAATATAGGCTCGGTTAGCAGTTTTGCCACGGTATGGGAAATCTTTCAAGTTTATATTCGGGGATAGCTATTGCAAAGCATTCAGGAGTCCTTCGTGCACTACGAGGACGACTAGAAATACTTGAAAAGCACTTAGCTGAGATTTAGCGCAAGGAGTTAGTAGGTGGCGATTGTCTGAACAGTGATGAATACAAAAATACGTTAGAGGAGTACCACGAAGTAGCAGATAGTGAAATCAAACATATGGGAGTGTGGCAGAAGGGAGGCTGTAGGAGTCTCAGAACTACGCTCAGCAGGGGGGCGAGGCAATTAGTGATCCAGCAGGCATAGCAGATAGATTTAGCCAATACTATTCTGAGCTATATTGCGCCAAAGGGTCTACTGATATTGCAGCAATATTAGAGTACCTAGAACATATTAAGCCGCTGTGGCTCGCTGATGCTTCCAGGGAATACCTTATGAGACCTCTGGAATCGTGGGAAACTCTAACGGCTTTGATGACTATGCGCTCTGGCAGTGCGCCAGGTCTAGACCGCCTTCCTGTAGCCTTTTACAAGGAATTTAAGGACATCCTGCTGCCGCACTAGACTGCCCTGTTCGGAGAGATGGGCGAGAACGGGGAGATGCCCCCCTCTATGCGGGAGGCATTGATAGCTACCCTCCTGAAACCGAACAAACCTGCTAACAAATGCTCCTCATACCGACCCCTCTTGCTTCGCAATGTCGATACTAAACTGTTCGCCAAAGTGCTGGCTAATCGCTTAGCCATGTTGGTCTCAACTCGTTGCACCTGAGCAGGCTGGATTTGTGCCGGAGCGTATTCTGACATATAACTTACGCTCGGTGTTTGGAGTGATACAACACACAAAACCAGCGATTAAGGCGGTAGCGGTCTTCCTGGATGCAGAGAAGGCCTTCATGTCAGAAGTATTGAGGAGGATGGGCGTAGGGGATGTCTTTTTACAATTAGTGGCGGTATTATACCATGCCCCTACTGCCAGAATCAGAGTTGGAGACCTGGTGACAGCCCCGATTAAAATTTCCAGAGGCACTCGACAGGGTTGCCCATTATCCCCACTTCTTTGCGCCTTAGTTGCTGAACCACTGGCCTGTGTTCTTAGAGAATATCATGGGGAGAGGGAACTTAGGTTCCCAGGATATAACTTGATTATCTTCGCATAAGCATACATCACACTCCTGTACATTGGAGATCCTGAAATAAATCTAATCCCCAGTTCTGAGGGAGGTAGTGCGCTATGGGAAATTTTCTGGTCTTAAAATAAACTGGACAAAGTCTACCATTTTCCCACTGACGCCGGTCATGGAGCCAATTGAATTGGAATTCCCTCTCACTTGGACTACTGACTCTGTATGTTACCTTGGGATGCAGGTGCATACGTCTTCAGAAACGTTTTTCACAGAAAACTATGGGAAAGCCATTGCAAAATTGGAAGATGAGGTGGAGCGCTGGATTTGCTCGCCCATGCGCCGCATCTCCAAGATGAAAACGGTGGTACTACCCAGATTTTTATTGTTGTTCCTTAATATACCTATGGTCCTCCCCTCACATTTCTTTAAGACCGTTAAATCATTTCTGGTTAGGTCGGTATAGGCTGGTAAACAGCCTTGCCACCAATGGAGTGTTCTCACTCTCCCTTATTCCATGGGGCGGCTTAACGGCTCCAGATTTAGAGCTTTATTACAGGGTGGCACAGTGCTCGCATGCATACCACTGGGTGCATCAAGATGATATCCTACCATACCTATACAAAGAAAGGGTGGCCGCTAGGCGTGCCCCCCTCCCGACATTATTGTTTAATGCCCCTTCTAGGAGAGCGAGTATATTGGACTCTTTTAATGCCACAATACATTCTTGGTACAATTTACTGAAGGGACAAGCGAGTACAGTTTTGTACTCTCCGCTGGAGTGGTGTCATTAGTCACCAATCTGCAGGGAAAAGGAGGTTGCAGTTGCGCTAGGAAAACTCCAGATAACTAAAATAGGTGACTTGTTTCAGGATGGCATGGTTCGTAAATGATCTGGGATTGAAGCATAAGGCCACAATGCTACACCACTAGCGCAATTTCACTACTATAGGGTTACACACGCCCTCCATGACTACTTGGAGATGACATGCTGGAACCACGAGAGTTTGCGCCCTTATCTTTAATTCTGCAAGCTAAGTTTCCCAATAAATTAGTGACTATAATCTATGTAATAATGCAGATGAACGTAAAAATGTATATACCAAGATGAAGTTGGAGTGGCAAAATGACCTAGACATGGCCCTTAACGACAAAACATGGCGATACTGTTAAGAATCTACACAGCGCATCTCCCTGAATGGTAGACATCGACTTATACAGTTTAAATTTCTAAACAGAATATATTACACTACGGAAAGACTCCATAGATATGGCCTTCGGGAGTCTGCCGAGTGCAAGAGGTGTAGAACCAATCCGGCGGGGTTCATGCATCTCGCCTGTACATGCCCAAACATAACTAATTTCTGGAGGTTAATATTTTAAAAACTGAGTGACATTATAGAATTCCCACTCACACCAGACCCGCTGTTGGCACTCCTGGGACACTCTAGGCACCTGCGGAATGATACACGGCACCTGGTAGACATGGGCCCACTGGTAGCGAAACACAGAATAGCGATGATGGGCGAGGGGCCCGGCACCTACTATAGCAGAATGGAAACACACAACTTGGACAGTGGAACAACAAAGAGCACTTACGGCACCAATCACAAAAAGAATTCTTGACAATGAAATCAGAATCTCAAACTATCTTGTGTGCAAGCTTCTAAAAGTGGCCCCTGTCCAAAGCCACCCCCCTTTTTCACCCCAGGGGAAATTGTACAAAAGAACTAGATCAGAGCTGCACCACTTCAGAATACATAAGTCCATGCAAATAGTTCTAACTTAATCATGAAACAATTTCTTCTTTAATATTTCTTTCTTTATAATGCAAAACAGCCAAAGTCTTTCGTCCTGTAGCACAGAACTTTTTCAGGGCCTTCCTCAATATAAGTCAACCAGATGAAACGATCCAAATGGCATTAGGTTTATAAGCCAATCTTGTATCCAACAGAAACAGCAATCTCAATTTGCAATACAAGGAGTAAATCTGAATTAGGGGTCAAAGTGTATTTCAATAGATCTCCAAATACCGATGATCTTGACAGATTTAGTAGATTAACGTGATATGGTAACCACAGATATATAATTGAAACACTGGTGCATTAGAACCAGCATATCTTTTCCCGGACGGCTCCTAATATATGGAACTGTATTGAATGCGGCGATTACGCCCGGCTTCATGTTCAGCATAGTCCTCCCGCCCGTACTTCCGGCACGGTTCATGCATCTCGCCTGGACATGCCCAGCCATAGCTAATTTCTGGAGGTTAATATTTTTAAAACTGAGTGACAATATAGGATTTTGTAGTTCGGACTGGACTGTTCCCATGGGGCACAGGGTCAGCGCTGATTTGCATATCGCCATTGTCTAACCCAGGGTGGTGTGGAGTGGAAAAACGATGGATCTGGGCCCAGATCTTTGGACTGGGGTGAATGTGTGACATTGATCCACATTCTGTCCATCACTGTTGTGTTTGCAATATAGGATTCCCCATCACACCAGACCCACTGCTGGCACTCTTGGGACACTCTAGGCGCTTGTGGAAAGATAAAAGGCACCTGGTAGACATGAGCCTACTGGTGGCGAAACGCAGAATAGCGATGAGATGGACCAAGGGCAGGCCCCTAGTATAGCAGAATGGACTAGGGATATGATCTTTTGCAACACACAAGAGTTATTTTGCTGGTAGAGAGTCAGATACACCAGTATGAAGGGATCCAGTACTATCATACACAAATAATTAGGAAGAGCAGTTGCTTGTATCTTATTGGAAACCCCAGCATGTTTACCCCAGCATAAACCTGCTGCTGGGCAGCCTACTGTAACCTGCTGATGCTGAGATTTGTATTGAAGTCAGTGGTCAGTATTACAATTCCTGTATTGTTAAATAGGCTATATTTGCTATACACATCACCTTAAGTTTGATGGTATGTAATGTATAACATGATTTGATTGACAGTGATGCACACTGTGAAGGTAACCTTTATATGTATCTGATTGGGGATGATCCCCATCTTAATATGTTTCCACCAGAGGAGCTGATACTGGATCCAGACTTCTCAAAGTACACCAACGAACCCATCTTCTCCAGGCCAGCCTGTAGGCCTTCGATGTCCCTGAGGCCCATGACTCCTTAATGATCTTTGAAGCTTCCGATGATGAGCCTGACATTTGCCAGGCTCTCCCGACCCCAAATAAGCCATTAGCCTTAAATGACCCTGAAGAACCAACTCGTGAAATTCTCCTGAAGCGTTGGTCAACAACTCCGAGACATTTTGCAGAAGTACCGGGTCGACAATCAACATTTCCATAACATCCAGATACCAAACTTGGGAGGTTCAAAACGGGGCTATTAACACAATCTCTGCCCTTTCCTTTTTTATTTTCAACAAAACTCTCTGAATCAGAGCAAAAGGAGGGAATGCGTAACAGCAAGACCTGTTCCAAACCTGCAGAAAAGCATCCACCTCCTCTGCAGCTGTGTTCGGCTTCCAACTGTAAAATCTGCGAGTCTGAGCACTTAGTCTGTTTGCAAAAAGTCCACCACCAGTGGGCCCCACTTCTTATCTAATAATAAAAACATTTCCCTGTTTAGTCTCTAGTTCCCGATATCATTCAGCTGCCTTGAGTTCTAATCCACTATGGTATTGCTCACGTATTGAGCTCAAGCATGGAGCTAGAATCTTAATGTTTCTGCTCATACAGAAATGCCAAAAATCCCTTGCCAAATCCGCTAAAGCTTTGGAACATGGACCACCCAATGTGTTCACATATCTCACTGAGGATATGTTGTCCATCCTTAAGAGAACACAACATTTGGCCTGATTCCTGACGAAACTCCTTACCGCAAAATAACCCGCCAACAACTCTAGGTAGTTGATATGCATCTTTCTCTCCTGAACGGTCCATTTCCCTCCTGTTGTCAATGAGCCACATCTGGCTCCCCAACCCTGAAGGCTGGCATCCGAATCTATAACAATGTCTGGGGTTGGTCCGAAGGTTTCCCTTCCACCCCACGCCTTGAGTTTCGCCAATCACCACACTAGTTCCTCCTGCTTCCGAATCTATCTGAACTCTCTGCGAGTAGCTCACCCCTTTGAGTAGATACAAGATTTTTATTCTCTGAAGTGCTCAATAATGTAAGAGAGCTGGAAAAACTGCTTGAATGGAGGCCCAAAAAACCCCTTTAACTCTCGCTACTGCCTCGAAGTCACCCATTCGCTCACTAACATTTTTCGCACATCCCTGCGAATTCTTCTCAATTTCTCCATCGGTAATCTCAACACACAATCCAATGTCCAAATCTGAAAGCCCAGGAAAACAGTCTCCTGGCTGGGTACCAAACATGACTTCTTCCTGTTTACTACAAATACCAAATCCTTTACCACACGAACTGCCAAATTTGTGTGTTCCTGAGCCAGTTCCCTGCTCTCCGACATTATAAGAATATCGTCTAAGTAAATTATCAACCTTACCCCCCTTGAGTGTAACCATGCGGCTATCGGCCGTATCACCTTAGTAAAGCACCAAGGGGCAGATGGCAAACTGAAGGGAAGGCTCTTGAATCTCCACATGGTCCCTTGCCATTGAAATTTTGAAAGGTTTCTCTGTTCGACACATACTGGAATAGTCAAATAAGCATCCTTTAAGTCTAGACGAGACGACCAATCTCCTTTCCTTAAAATGTCTGAACATGTGAATACCCTCCATCTTGCAATGGTTGTATTTCACCCATTTGTTTAGATCCTTCAGATTTATTACTGGTCTCATGGTCTTCTTCTTTTCCACGAGAAAAAGATTGCTTGCATACCCATCGTAAGAACTGTCTGCTTTCTATATGGCACCTTTCTTTTCCTCCAGCTCTTGAAACTCCCGACTTACCATTTCCTCTTGCTCTTTGCCAAATCTTATGAGCTGGCCATCTTACCTGTACTGGATTCGCTACAAAGTTTATTCTGTAAACACTGACAGCCTAACACCCAGGGGTTGGAGGTTATTTCTTTCCACCTGTCTAAAAAATGGGCAAGCCTGCCACCCAATTTTTTCCTGAATAGACAAAGGGTCTTTTGTCAAACATACCTTTAAATCTTGTTCTTCTCTCTCCTCTAAAACAACCTCTTCTACTGTGCCTCCGAGGATAGAATCCGGGAGAGTAGCTTCCAGTTTGAAGTCCACCTGAACTGAAACAACGGGAGAAGGAGCCTCACTAAATTCCAACACCACGGCCAGGGAATTGACCCAGCATTCTCCCAACCATTCCAAAAACCTTCCTTATGTCCTTTTGGACCTTTTGGATTGAATTAAAGACTCCTGCATTCCTAGCCAGCTCTTCTACGAACTCCTCACCAAAGAGAAAACCGTTTGCCTCGTGAACAGACTCTTTACATGCTAGCTCTGCTAACTTTGGGTCAATGTTCATGAGCAAGTTCTTCCTTCTCTCAATAACAGTGAAGCGTTGGCATTGCCTAATAAGCATGCAGCTCTTTGTATCCACTGTCGCAGCTCCTCAGTATTTAATGTACCTTCCTGCAAATAACCTTCCTCATATAAATCAAATATTTTAGTCAACGGACCAAAAACATGATTTAGG
The DNA here is from genome assembly GCF_964261635.1 of Lissotriton helveticus. Lineage (NCBI taxonomy): Eukaryota > Metazoa > Chordata > Amphibia > Caudata > Salamandridae > Lissotriton > Lissotriton helveticus. The sequence continues at coordinate 229,569,845 of NC_136072.1, read as the reverse complement.
CGGTCTTGGCACCCCGTCAAACCTTTATCGAGTCCCCTTCTTGGGTCTCTCCCCAATTTATTTTAAAAAATTCAACATTTTGGCATCTACTTCAGGTGTGTAAGCAACCTTATTTGCCAAAGAGGATCTAGGACACTCTGACCTTAGTCTAGTCCTAACCTCTTTAGGCCTTTCCTTTCTAATCAAGTATTCAACATAATGCGCAACATGTTTGGCAGGGATCCATTGTGGGGAGAGTGGATGCTGAATAGTGTTAGGGTCAAACATGAGTTCCCCTAACGGATCCATGACCTGATCCAAAATACTTACGTCTTTCTCATTTTTAACTCCTCATCCGAGGAGTCAAAATCTGATGAGCATGAGATAATGATGTACCCACTACTTGAGAACTCATCGCAGACGATAACACTGCGATCCCCTTTAGAAGCCTTTATAGCCTGATCTTTAAACTCCTTACAAGTTGTCTTCCCAGCGCCTTTCAAAGTAAAGGCCCTTTTTCCTTTCCTCTCCTTATCCTTCCCCAGATGGTTTCTCTTCTGGGTAACAACCTTTACCCCACTTCCACTAGCTGTGGTCCCATCCAAAACCTCTTCAACAGACCAGAATTGCTCATCATTATTTTTGCTACTGCCCTCTAGCTTATCTATACAATCGTCCAATTGTTTACCTAGTTCTGAAGCCAGGACAGACACAGCCTTATCAACGCACTCCCTTACTTTCACATCAACAGCATCACCATTCTTATTAATCTGCTCTATTTTAATTATATACTAATAATGCTCTTCAAATAAATTATATAACAATTCGAAATCCACTCAAAGATCCAATAAATTACTTCTAAAACCACCTTCTTCTAACAAACTCCAGATCAACTCCAATCAACTGTTGAACTCCTGACCTCCACAGTCTGACTAGAAACAAAAAATTATCGAACCTTCAGCCTCTTTTGCTTGTCCAAAAGATGGCCGCCAAACATACATAGAAAAAAAGCTCTTTATTACCAATCTAAAATGGCTGCCATGTCATGTGACGCACCTATGGTGTCCCATTAATATTTACTTTCCTTCGTGACACTACAATCATCAGGTGATTAACTTTCCCTAATGACAAATTTAATGAGATAATTATTACTGTCACAAAATTTCTTAAAAACGTATTGCCTTGATTTACTATGAGTCACGCAAATGCTTCCCTCGTGCACCCGAGCAGTTTAAAGCAGCAGGATAGGCTTAGAGACGAACGCTCTTCAGCGCTGAAAAACCGAAAATAGCCTCTCTCTCTGAAGAGAGCAGGGAGCCCTCCACTCAACCTGTCAATCGGAGAGAGGGTGCCTGTAAACACACAACGGGCTTAGCTTCAACGGAATGAGCGCGGTAAGCAACGGTCGCGCTAGTTTAACATTTGTAAGGCCCGAAAATAGTCACACATTTTACTGCCGATAAATAATTGCAGTGAAAAACATGGAGAAAATCTTGTTCAAAACGATACTTGTGGCATATAAGTCTTAAATATTCAATCGTTAATTATATAAAAAATTTGCGGTAAATATAGATCTAATATTTAGATTACTCTAAAGAATAAACCAAGACAAATTAGCATGACTCATCGTTGGCACAAAGTTAAAAAAACAGCACCAGTCATACATATTAAGTAATTACGAACTTATCTCAGCTGTGAGCAGCAACAAAGAAGAAAGATGACTGCCGCACAATGGATTATAAAGACATTAGAATGTTTAAGTTTACTATTCTAAGTTCTTTTTCATTGTTTTGTAGTTGCTGCTGTGAGTTGGCAATTACAGAGATATGCATATTATTGGCCTCCGTGCCTTGCCATAAATTGGAGTATTCTTATATTTCAAAATAAAATGTTCATAAAAAATACAACTACAAAATAACTTTTTGATAAACTACTGTGACATTTTTGGTACCATTTCTTTGAACCATCGTTAAGCAAAATGTGTTGACGCATGTTAGTATTTTCAAAAAATAATCATAATGGAAAATCACTGTAGCCAGTTGCAACAAAATTATGGAAACATGAAAATAAACAAGCATTGGCAAAGTCAATAGGTATGACATTGGTGGTCAGCCTTTTGGTTTTATCAATATATGTCTTATTTTGACTTGGATGTTGTAAAACTATAAGGTTGTGGGAGCTGCAGTGGCTCTTATCATTAAAACAATCATTGGCAAAAGCAAATTTTTTGTTTCAAAAACGACAGATTACCTCAGTAGATCCTGGCACAGAACAAAACTACTCTGCATGCCAATTTGCTCCTTGTGAAAGAGTAGAATTTGGTCACTCAGAGTGAAGCCAGCTGATAGATAGAGAAATAGAACTCTAATAAAAACAAAACGCCATACCTAAATAGGGTCCCAATTCTCAAAGAAAGTCACAAAAGTGCACCCATGGTATATGTTCTTGCAATAGTGCAGATTTATGGTTTTCATGAATTCACAAGACTTTACAGAAGTAGGTCAGGAAATCGAACTTCTAGAAAACATTTGTGAACTGCATTTTAGCACTGGAAAATAATCATGTGTAGATTTCCTCATGCGAAAATATGCTACACTGTAACAGGTTCACTTTCCCACCAACTTTTTTCTCCAAACCCTAGATGAAGTTTTACTTTTGTTTCTTGTCAGGAGTAAATTTCCAATTTTCCCGATATGGGCAGCTTTGCACAGACTTGATAGGGCACTCTAACCATATTGCTTACAACTAACTCCAGTCCAGTATATAGATCTGTGGAAATATGGCAAAATAAGGGAATTGCTAGCATTCAAACCCAACTAAGGTAAGGGGTCTGGCACAATCAGAGAGGCTATTATCAGAGCTCTTATATAATGAGACTGCCGTCATACTTTGTTGCCGCACTATATGGCGCCAAAAGGGACAAGTGGATTTTGTTACAAGACAAGTAATTTTAAAAAGCAACCTGTCCCATGGATAAGTAGATATTTTACTACATTCTGCACCTCTGACACTGCACTCGGCAGATTATCATACCACCGTACAATAAGAAATCCAATGAAGCCTCAGCTTTCTTTGTACAAGACACCAATTTCTGGAACTCTTTGCCCTCTAAAACACCCAGGAGCATTTAAAGTTCAGAAAGAGAGGTGAAAACATGGTTATTCCAACACATTTACATTAACCATTAACACTGGCACACAACAAAAACGGTAATCCTACCAACATAAGTGTGGTTGAGAGCTATGGAACAGTATGGGCCAGAACGACATAACAAAGGGCAGGCACAGGCAAATTGGGGAGCTCCACCAAACAAAACCTTAGTTTGACCTCAAAGTATGGATGAACTATATAACAACTCCCCTTCAATCAACACTAGAAGTACCCATTGCCACTCTACACCTGAAGACCAGCAACCTCCCCAATGATATTCAAGACTCCAAAGGCCTAATTAGGAGTGGCTCATTAAATAATGTCCAGTGTATAACGCCCTGTTTAAACATCGAACAAAATTATGAGTTTGGTTCTATTTAGAGCATCTGATAAGTATCAGATGGGTTAAATAGCCCAACATTTATTCAAATTCAGACGGTAACACCTGCCAAAATTTAGCAGGGGAAAACATACGGCATTTACCGTATCATGAAGATTTTGGTGCGTTAAATATTAAAATCTGCATGTTATTTCCCATATACTCATAATAGGTGTTATTTATTGCACCAGATAAATATTGTACCCTGTGGTATCGTTATTTATCAGAGGAAATAAATATAAGCTCAACTGGTAATCAAGCCTAAGTCTCGCTCTACTGCTGAGACTTCACAGACACAGTAAACTATGTCTGCTATACCTTCAACTTCATTCCACATGATGAAAGACAGTTATTCTAGTCTTAATGACGGTCATCCAATTATCAATTGGATGAAATCCAGGTCATTGTATTAAATCCCAATTCATCACCTGAGCACTCATCAATGGAACGGACATATAATGTATGAAGGCATGTGTGGAACCTTGCAGGCATCTGGATGGCACAGATACATGCTATATAGCACGTTCAATAAGCACTCAAAATGCACTAGACAGGCCTGCTAAGACCAAGAAGATCTGCTTCAAATTGCTGGTCAAAGAAGGACTCATATAGTCCTTCATGCAGGTATCACACCGTTACGTACACAGAGCATTGGCACCCTATAATGACAAAAAGGAAGACAATGATGAAGTCAATCTCAGACATATTCAATTAACATCGCTTTATGGCAATCATGTAAAGGAGTACTGTAATCCAGTCTATCCAGGCAGATTTTTGATCCACACCCCACACGTAGATAACAACTTCGGCGCCACACACAGGGGTGGTAAGCGCTATAGATAAACTATAACACAATGCAGTAGTGTGCATGCTGTTCATTTGGGTTAAAGCTTTATTACACCAATGACTCGGATTTTCAGTTCAGCTCAAAAGCAATGTTCAATCATTGAGCTTGAGGGCTCAATTGCCAACATGTAGATCATTTAGAGATAAACAACCTAGTAAAGCAAACAAGATATAAGTTATACGCCATGAAAATAACACTGCAATACACTATGCCTTCCCTAACAATAACAAAAAACAAACCAGCAACTCAAAGTCTTTCGGTTTTAGAGGTGTATTGTTCAGAACGAGTGGTTGTGGTTTCTCGCTCCTCGTCTGCACGATGAGGAAGTGTCGTGGTCATTTATCTTCAGAGGTGTATGTCATGGGCTTTGGTGTCAGTGTCATACATTAACAATGGACACTGTTGCCAGTTAAGGAATATTTGGGAGTGGGAGTGGAGGGGGCGGAGGTAAATAGGGCCCACAATGCTCTCCTATCTGTGTTACACGCCCCCAGACCCCTTTCTTTACCTTTCCTTATGCTTGCTGCGCTGTCCCTGCTTCCTGGCATAGCACAATCCTATCTCTCTGCCTTTCAAGTAAGGGGGCGGTCGGGGCCGCTGGGCTCCACTGTCTTCGTCACGGGATCCGTACCCTCCATGCTGCTGGGTCGAGCTCTGTCCGAAGCCGCCCCATCCTCCCCTGGAGCCGCCTCTGCGCTAAGCGTTCCCTCTCCGGTGGTCGTAGCTAATAGCGAGAGCGATTGATGTTGCAGTGGGAAGCAGAACTGAGCAGCTGGTGCTGTGATACCGGCCGCCTGCCCCGGAAGTTAAAGCAGCCTTCGGATTTTCCTTCTGTCTACCAGGCGCTACCTCACAGAGGAGCGCAGAGCATTCTAAAGGAGGACTAGACTGCTAACCGAACAAAGAGGTTATGCTAGCGTTAGATGGGAAAGAACAGCCTACAATCCTACATTTTTGCTATGCCTTTGAACGTATTTGTGGATGAAAATGTTGCTGCCCGATTAGTGATGTATGTGTAGGGAAGGATTTAAGTCATTTTGATCAACATTTCATGTGTTCGTCTGGAAATGCTTTTCCTGTCACTTGCTGGTGCACGTGGCTCTTGAACATGTAAACAGGAAGCTGGAGGTGTATACCACAGGTTTGTGGTAGATAGCTTTGATGGAGCAAGGATTCGCACGAAAAGCGACTTGCTTGTATTCAAGAACCTCGAATAACGTTAACGAATTAACCAATATGTTTGTCTTATTAATTTGTCCCTCTTTTTTTTCATTATTGGGTATCAGAGTGAAGCTTGCTTATGTGTTTTCTAATCTTAATATGCTTGCAAATAAAATGGCTGCGGCTACGCGGGAATTTCTACTGCGCATGCATCTGTCATACCCACGTGACATGACGTACTCGCAGCTTTGGAGGGAATCTGTTGCTTCTGCGCACTAAGAGCTAATATGGCTGCTCTGTGTTCTCACATGCGAGAGGCTTCCACTGCCTCTTTTGCTAAGCTGTTCGTTCTGCCTAATCCTAAAGCTATAGTTATTATAAAGTAATTGGTATAGTGTAGAAATTCATGGTATACAGTGTATTCATTTATTTTGTGTTCTAAAACGGTTTCTTTTCCATTTCATGCTGCACTTCGAAAATTGGCCTATCACATTACGCTGTACTCCATCTTGGTTGAAACTGCGACTGCGCGAGATTCGCAAGTCTCCAGAGCAGTGACCTTTGGACTTTAGCCAAGGAGCTGGCTGACTGAGAAGATGCTCCTGGGAAACTGCCCCAATGAACTCTAGAGAAATACAATGTATTTGTAAATAGAACATCCATTGTTAGGAGAAATGAAGACGTCGTGTGAACCTGAATTGGATGGGCGTGAACAAAAATTTGAATAAGGAGACGGCAAAGGTCTAAAATTTAGGTGGTGTGATGACCTGTCCTCTTCCTTTGTCCAATCGAAATTGGGGATCCTTACACTTGCAACATTTGGGGGTGGTACACTGACCTGGATAATAGTATAACTAGCCTAGGTTTAGCTAGAGAAATTGTCCGACTTGTCCGAATAGCTGACCTGTCACTGACCCAACGCACTCAATAGGTGATTTAGAGCAGAGGGCTGCGGAGCACTCTGTCAGACAGACTCGCTGACCCAATCGGGGTTCTGGGAAGGTGAAGTGCTGGAGAAGCACTTTGCTGGTACATGCTGTAACCCAGTCGGGGTTTTGGCTGATTCCTTGCAGAGAGGGCGTAGCGCAGGCATTGCAACTGAACTGCGGGTGCTAGTCTTAACCTTTGGTGATCAGGTCCTTTCCAGGACCCCGGTAAATTTGCCCCTTGAGCTATGGCATTTGCTAAAATGGTAATATACGGTACCCAGTTCAGCTGGTCATGTTTAAATAAATCGGCTGGGATAGAATCCCTGCCTGGAGCTTTGCCAGCTTGAACCTGTCCCAATGCCATCTCAGCATCTTTATTGGTATACACTAGAGAATTACTATGTGGAGGTAGTAACCGGGGGAGGACAACTGACATACCACCGGCTGCCAAGTCTGGTGCTCTAAATTGGGAAGCGAAATATACAACCCAATCCTCCGCTGAAACAAAATTCGCCGGGACTTGGGAGTCCATACACCCCCAACCCCCCCCCCCCCCCACCCCCCCCCCCCACCCAAGTACTTGCCAAATCTTGGCCTGGTTGTTAGACCTAACCGCCTCATATAAGTCCTGCCAGCAACTGTCTTCCCAATTCCTCTGGGCCACGCGTTGTACCTTCTTATATGCATGCCTGGCCAGCTTGATTTCTGGTCTCTCTCTTGACTTAATAGCTTTAACCAGAGTACTATGAGATTTATTATACCATTTACTTGCAGGTTTAGGCATGGAGAGTTTCCCCGGAATCAAGGCCTGGGTAAAAAAAACTTTCATGTTTTCAAAAAGCTGATCATGCAAAGGGCCTATATGTATGGCAATGTCTGATGCACTACCCAGAGCCTTAATAGCACTCAGTGTTGATGAGACTTTGGCTGTGACCCATTGTAAAATAACCGGGTCATCTATAACCCTGCCCCACCGAACCCTTCTTGTGTCATTTGTTAGGAGGGCCTCAGCTGTAATGCACTCCCTAGCTCTAGGGCATCCTATCTTACTGCCCAACTTTAAGCTTAAAGCCAGAGGGTTATGGTCGCTCTCTGGGCGATCCAAGACCTGCATATCGTCCATGAGCGACTAGTACTCAATTCTAATAAGGAAATAGTCAATACAACTTGTACTGGTGCCATTATCAAAGGTTACTCGCCCTACCTTGTCTGAACGAGAGCGTCCATTCGCAGCTCTCAAGCCCCACTCGAGGCAGAACCCTGTCCACTGTAGTGCCGCATCAGTTCCCTTTTTAATTATATCAAGGTCTAAGTGAGGCACTTCCCAAATAACATATTCCTCCGCATAAATGTCTTCACCGTCCCGTAGTAACGGTTCGAAGGTGCAATTAAGATCACCACCTATGACTACGAACGTATCTCTCCCAATGTTATTTAGGAGGAAGTCCAAATCGTCAATGATTCTTGGGCTCCGCCCACCAGGAAGGCCACGGGCATAGATGTTAACAATAAAGACCTCCTGGTTGTTTTCACTGGTAAGCTTTAAGCCAAGTATATCCGGGTTTTGAACAACCACTTCTTTATGACTAAAGGTAAGTGATTGCCTTACCCATATGGTAAGGCCACCCGATGGTCTACCTCTAGCCCCCCGAATGGCAGGTTTCATATAGTTAAGGTAACCGAGCCGGAATATAGGGTCTGGAGCCCAGCTTTCTTGAAATGGAATGATATCGTAGGCATCTACGAAACCATTCCATTCGTCAGATGCTAATTTGCTTCTCAGGCCTGCGATGTTCCAAGAAATTATTTTAAGTGGGTTATCTTGTAGACTCGGAAGGCTTAGGTCTCTCACCACTAAAGCCTTAGGGTCATTAATGGGTGGGACTTCAACAGGGTCCCCAACCACTTTTCTAACTACCTCAACAGACTCCTCCTGCTCTACCCTTAAAGATACACCATTTCCACCTATATTCAGGTCTAAGGACGGTGGCCCAGAACTGCAAAGTGTATTATTTGTGAGTCAATCAACTCCATCTAGGCCCAACAGAGGTTCAAAGCGATTATACAGAGGAGGCATACTTTCTACCCAATCAAGATATCTATTAACTGTTGGTCTCCTCCTTAACGGAATTCGCTGATAGTAAGCAGGGTCATTCTTCCACTGGGGGTAAAAATAGTTCAGACTTAAAGATTGAATTTCACCCACCCTGCCAAACTTGGGGTCTCTACAAACAAAATCCACCACCCAGGGGTCCCTAAAATTAATTAAGACACAGTCCCCCTCCAGGTCCTTCTCACCATTTCCCACCCAGCTGGTTCTCCTAACAATAAGGATCTCTGTACGAGAGCCCCGAGGTAGGGTTCTATTCTTATCGAGCCAATAGATTACCTTATTCTTCAGTTCCCTTTCTGGTTAAATTTTTCCATCCATGATAAAGGTAACTCCCACAAGAATGATCAAGGTAGGGTGCTGTCTCAGGTGGTAGGCTAATTTGAGGGAAACGTTTGTACTTAGCCACCTTCTCCGCTAAGCTCCGCTAAGCGCTTTCCACCCAACTGACTGCCTACAACTTTAGCACGAGCAGCATGCTGCACCTGAGACCCTAGGCCCTCCCCCGAAGCACTACCCTTACTAGGGATCAGAGAATTTTTAACGGTTGGGACTTTCGCTACCCCAGGGTGGCCTGGCCTAGAATTACTTCTAGCTGGAATAACTGGTGCAACGGATTTAGCCACCCCGGCACTACCACTAGCCCCTGTAACTGGTGCTTCTGAAGGTACGGCACTTAGAAACCCAGGCGTTTCCCCCATTTTATCTAATTTACAAGAATTCTCCATGACTAACTTTTCTAATTGGTCCACCTAGTTCGCTCTAAAAGAGGTAACAATAGTGATTTAAAGAGTATTTCGATTCTGCCCAATAATCCTTCTTCTACAGTACAGTTTGGGAGCTGCTCATTAGGAGGAGTGGGAGCCACCAAAGGACTATGTAACAGGATATCCGTGGATGATGTTGTTTTTGTCTTCTTATTGTTTTTATTGACCAAACTCCCCCCCCCGCTTCTCACCCACCCTTTTCCTTTTACCAATTTTTTTATTTCTGGCTATGACTGGAGTCTTAGGTTTCGGGGAAGGAGTAATGAGAACAGGGGAATTATCACTCAACACGGTATTGTCCAAAATAACAGCACATGGAGAACTTGAAATGTCGAGATCAAGCCCAGCCAGGTTTGTATTAGAGCTATGGCCTGAACATAGCATTGGGATTTGGTCCACGTCCACGCTTTGTACTGGAGAAGCTACTCGCCCACTTGAGCAAAGAGATGAACGTCTACCTGTAATCAAATCCAAGGATAAACGTTTCTCCGTGAAAGCAATTTCCTTCTCCAGGATAGTGGAGGCCCGTATAAAGAATTGGTCCAGAGTACCCATAACCACCCCTCTAGAGGTTGCTACTTGGACTACTCTTTCCTTCCCAGTGTGAAGAGCCATATTGCTGGGGCGCTAACCTAACTCAATACCAAACGTGTACAATGAGGGGACAGCAATAACGAATAACATTTGTAGACAATACCATACATAAAATGTCAGAAAGGTGGCCCGGCCCGGCCTCAGTCGACCTCGGACGGCCGCAGACGGCCGCAGACGGCCGCAGACGGCCGCAGACGGCCGCAGACGGCCGCAGAAGGCCGCAGACGGCCGCAGAAGGCCGCAGACGGCCCCGCCCTTGTCCCGGGCTTCTCTCGGTGCGTTCCCGCGACGCGGGGAGTCAGCAGGATATTTACCGACTCCGAGAGCGGGAAATGGCGTGGGCGGTTCCAGCTGCTAGTCCCCCTGGGACAGGTAGTCCTCCACTCGGCGGCCGCGAAGGGTCAAATGCGCGGCAGCGGGAGGAGAAAGGGCAGCGTCCCGGTTATGGCGCTCCAGCAAAAAGTTTATGCCCCAAAAGCCAAGAGAAACTGACACCCACTCCTTAACTGAATCTGGTCTACCCTGTCCTGATTTCCATACTGCACCTGCTGGCCTACTGGCGACTGCATTCTTTGGGGTTCGTCTGTCCTTTTTAACTGACCCGTGGCCAGGGTTGGTCTTCACACCATTCTAGGTAAATATAAATCTGTGTGGGTAATTGTCATTATAACTTGCGTCCCTTTCTTTACCCTCCCTAATTTGCAAAGCTTTGATTATAGATGTTCCCTTTCTCACCCTTCCCTTGGTAAATAAAAATTTGCGTTTTACTGATCTATTAGCGTGTTCCATTTTCTTACCCTCCCTTTAGTTAAATGTCAAAAGTCTAATGATTGCATAAATTGTGTCCTTTTTTCCTAATCTCCCTTGAAAGTGATTAAGCTCGATTATTCGATGTATTAGTGTGTTCCATTTGTCTTACCTTCCCTTTAGTCATATGCTAAAATTATTTTGTGGTTGCATATTATGTTCCCTTTTTCCCTACCTTTTGATAACTGCTTAAACTGTATCCTCTAGTATGTTCCTTTTCTTTACCCTCCTTTAGTTGAGTGGTTAAGTTTGTTATCAAAATAGTATGTTCCTTGTTTTCCTTCCCTTTGTTTCAAACTTGCTAAATGGTTGGAATATTATATATTTTGCATAGTTATACTCTTTTTTTAATATTGGTTATTGACAGTCTAATTACTTTCAATCTATGGCTTATGACTTTTGATGATGATTAGATAAAGATTTTAAACCTTTCTCGAGTCTGTGGTTATTACATGAGTGCAAAGTTATTTTATATTTGACTGCCTTCTTTACAACTAACTCCCTGATCCATTGTGGTCATAGGTACCAGTGACAAGGATTGAGAAGTCAAATGGTATAGGAATTAGTGAAACAAAATAGACTGGTAGTAGAGTGTAGGTTACCTGATTGAGTAAATATGGAGGATTGAATTATGGGCCCAGGTGAGTATTGGTAAAACTATAGTCGGGTGACCTGCGCGCTCTATCAGTATATTTCTTTGGTAGCAGTAGTACGGTTAGGGATTAGTTAAGATCGGTAGTTAAGTTAGTTAGTTAGTTATAGTTATATTGCTTGATCAATCAAACAAAATAAATTTTGAAATGTTCTAAAATGTTATTGATGTCATTGCTGCTATATTGATTTTATGTATTAACCAAAATCGTTCGTACCTGTTATAGGTTTGTCTGGAATCCCCGGGGGCATAATAGCGGGTGGTAAATAGAAGCCACATCACGGTGAGGTCGCTTACCCGCAGGAAATTAGTGCATGGTTCGGCAGAACCGGAAGCACTATTTAGGGTTCTCTGTATGAATGTGTGAATAAATGATAGCAAAGAGTTCGCTGGCAAAACTTTTGTTGTGATATCACCTAGTAAGGTTTGTCTGAGCTGGATTGATAGCAGAGGGGTTCGCTGGTGAAACTTTGATCTTAGTATATATCCCAGAGTGGATAAAGTCTGAAGGAGTAGCAAGTTCTCTAATGCTTGTATCAAGGGTAGGTGGAGGGGATCTACTCGTAGTGTATGAAAAGTAAGCGGAAGGGATTTACTTGCAGTGAGATATTTCTTTCCTATCTAGTCACTTGGGTACAGTGGCGAATGTTTTCACGTTGTTGATTAAAAAAGAAACACACTTTAAATTTAAAAGAAATTGAGTTTTTCATTACCTTGTGAAGGAGGGAGTCCGTTGCGGAGTTGCGCTGATGTCACTCAGAGCTGGGCTGGTATTGGTCGAGACAGCGGGCGTCTAGCTGAGATAGCATTGTAAAGGAGGGGTGAGCGCAGGAGCGTGGGAACTCAGCTCACGGGAAAAGCCGCGCAATTATTGGTTGAGGATATTTGAAACCGCATACTTGATTGGAGGAAGAAAATAACAGCCGCACTAGTATTGGAAGTAATTTGTAAGTTGAGTGATAAAATATATGTGGCAACTAAATAGTCCAGACACTCGACCTGACCCAAGATATTTAGGGTTTGCTAGAGAACAGATGATAAGAGGAAGACCTTGAAAAATGTATGGAAACAAAAGAAAATGGTCATTCGTAGACAGAGTTAAGAATTACTTTAAAAAAGATAAGCAAATTAAAACTAGAGAAGGAGTCATTATTCCACCACCGAATACTCCCGCATCATTCATGATGTTTGATAGGGGTTACCACACATGTGTATGGCTAGAGAACTGGGTGGACTACACAAAAGATGATGACATTTTAGCATTTCCCTTAGAAGGCATATTTAATGGAAGAATGTTATTCAATTTAAGGACTCGAATGAATGATCTACATCCTAGACCTGGACTAACGCAATATGAGGCACTAGAAGAATGGGAAATTGAGACTTTTGAGCGAGACAGACCTAGAACTGACAAAGGGTTCAGTAAATTCTACCCTAAAGTTAAAGGAGTATCCAGAGATAAACAAATGAAAAATTGGAGACAGAACATGTTAGTAGAAGGGTTATATCCTGTAATAACCTTAGGAGAGCCCATGGGAGGTTAAAGGACTGAGAAAACAAAACATTTAATGACTAGTGGTGATTCAGACGACGATTATATGGAGGATTTGTTAATGAAGAATCCACCACCTTATAATGAGGGACCAAGTACAGGAAATCCAAGTGCCCCGTTTTTAAAACCACCTTTGATTCCACAAGTGATACATGAGACCTCCATTGAAAAGGTAATACAGGACAGAGAAAGAGAGGCTTTGAATAAACAGAAAAGTGAATTAATTCAGAAAATCTGTCAATTAAACACAAGTTCTGAAGCTCTGACAATCCCAGTAACTATTGGCCCAGTTGTTCCTTTGTACGGAGATAAGCAAGCTAGTCCAAAAGCTCCAGTTATAACTACATCAGTAGTACAGCCAGGAAAAGAATCATTGATAATAGATGATCAGGCCAGTGAGTGCGAGTCCGTAATCTCCTTAATGGATTTACCAATAAGAGAACCAGAAGGTAGTTCAATGAGAAAGACCACTCCTTTAAATTCAAGAGAAGTTCAGATAGAGACATCCTCAGGTACGAGAAGTGCCACGGTAGTGACTCCTGAAGAAATAGACAGATGGACACGAGAAATAGAAAAACTGAAAATCCAGCCAAAGCCATTGGCTATATATACATTAAGAATTGAACTGGAGGAATTGATGGCTGGGAATGTGGGATTGGACAGGCTAAATACCCTTAGTGAAGATGAATTATTATTTATTTGTAAAAGTATTACTCGAAATACAAGGGTGTACCATGAAAAATTAATGGACACCGCAGCTAGCATGGGGATTGACATTGGTAAGTCTAAAGTATTACAAAAACCTTATTGAGCAGAATTCTCTGACAAGGATTTAGAAAACATGAACCTGTCAGGAAGAAAAGTGCAAATCAGAGAACTACTAGCCTTATTACAGAAGTGGTGAGAATTAGACAAATGGAGAGCCAGATGGGCAAAGAAAAAGGAAGAGGTTCGATCAAAACAAATGACTTCAGAATATGTTTTAAAAGAAGCAGAGAAGGTAGAAAAATGATGTCCTATGCAAGAAGTACCAGGTGGAGGCTATGTGCATGTCCTATGGTCCCGACAGGATATTTTGTCATTTACAAATGATTTTCCAAAACTTCGTGAAAAACCTGTAGAATGGTATAGACAAGTCAAGAGATTTGTAAAGGTTTCAAAGTGTCTTTTGAAAGACTTAAACGGATTATTTGACATTGTAGTTCCCGTTGATCTGTGGACAGAATGCAAAATTGCTGTTGATTGGCCTAGTGATGAGTACCCAAGAGACCCAAAGACAGGGGCACCTTCCGAAGACATAATGAAAAAATATAATCAGGTAATACTTTACCTTAAAGGAAAGGTGCCTGCAAAGGAGACAGACTGGATGAAAGGAGATAGAACCACTCAGAATAAGGACGAATCAGTGCATTCATATTATGAACGTTTATTACAGACATTCAAACAGTACAGCGGACTAGACAATATCGATATGAAGGATATGACACATTTTATTTATCGATTTGTGTTTGGATTAAGGCCAGAAATTTCACAATGGATTAAAGACAATAAAATTTGTTGGCAGGCTAAGCCCATAGATGAGGTCCTTAAATATGCAAAGTATTGTGAAGATGAGCTGGAAAATAAGCGGAAAGTGTTAAAAGAAAAAGTCATGTGGGCACAAGTAAAATTAGCAGAGCAGCAAGAACAACAGTTAAACCAGATGACTAGCAATCAGAATAAGGGTGATGGAAGTGGAGGAAGGCCAAGGGGAAAATTCAATAGGGAAGATGCCAAGAAGAAATTTCCCTGTCATGGATGTGGCAAGTTGGGGCATATCAATATATGTCTTATTTTGACATGGATTTTGTAAAACTATAAGGTTGTGGGAGCTGCAGTGGCTCTTATCATTAAACCAAACATTAGAAAAAGCACATGTTTTGTTTCAAAAACGACATATTGCCACAGTAGTTCCTGGCACAGAACAAAACTACTCTGCATGCCAATTTGCTCCTTGTGAAAGAGTAGAATTTGGTCACTCAGAGTGAAGCCAGCTGATAGATAGAGAAATAGAACTCTAATAATAACAAAAACGCCATACCTAAATAGGGTCCCAATTCTCAAAGAAAGTCACAAAAGTGCACCCATGGTATATGTTCTTGCAATAGTGCAGATTTATGGTGTTCATGAATTCACAAGACTTCACAGAAGTAGGTCAGGAAATCGAACTTCTAGCAAACATTTGTGAACTGCATTTTAGCACTGGAAAATAATCATGTGTAGATTTCCTCATGCGAAAATATGCTACACTGTAACAGGTTCACTTTCCCACCAACTTTTTTCTCCAAACCCTAGATGAACTTTTACTTTTGTTTCTCATCAGGAGTAAATTTCCAATTTTCTCGATATGGGAAAATATTGGAGACAAGCTGATGAAAACCAATAAAACATGCAAGTTAGTAGCTTTGCACAGACTTGATAGGGCACTCTAACCATATTGCTTACCACTACCTCCAATCCCAGTATATAGATCTGTGGAAATATGGCAAAATAAGGGAATTGCTAGTATTCAAACCCAACTAAGGTAAGGGGTCTGGCACAATCAGAGAGGCTATTATCAGAGCTCTTATATAATGAGACTGCCGTCATACTTTGTTGCCGCACTACATGGCGCCAAAAGGGACAAGTGGATTTTGTTACAAGACAAGTCATTTTAAAAAGCAACCTGTTCCATGGATAAGTAGATATTTTACTACATTCTACACCTCTGACACTGCACTCGGCAGATTATCATACCACCGTAGAATAGGAAATCCAATGAAGCCTCAGCTTTCTTGGTACAAGCCACCAATTTTTGGAACTCTTAGCCCTCTAAAACACCCAGGAGCATTTAAAGTTCAGAAAGTGGGGTGAAAACATGGTTATTCCAACACATGTACATTAACCATTAACACTGGCACACAACAAAAACGATAATCCTACCAACATAAGTGTGGTTGAGAGCTATGGAACAGTATGGGCCAGAACAACATAACAAAGGACAGGCACAGGCAAATTGGGGAGCTCCACCAAACAAAACCTTAGAATGTCCTCAAAGTATGGATGAACTATATAATAACTCCCCTTCAATCAACACTAGAAGTACCCATTGCCACTCTACACCTGAAGACCAGCAACCTCCCTAATGATATTCAAGATTCCAAAGGCCTGATTATGAGTGGCTCATTAAATACTGTCCAGTGTATAACGCCCTGTTTAAAAACCGAACAAAATTATGAGTTTGGTTCTATTTAGAGCATCCGATAAGTATCAGATGGGTTAAATAGCCCAACATGTATTCAATTTCAGCAGGTAACACTGCCAAAATTTAGCAGGGGAAAACATACAGCATTTACCGTATCATGAAGATTTTGGTGCGTTAAATACTAAAATCTGCATGTTATTTCCCATATACTCATAATAGGTGTTATTTATTGCACCAGATAAATATTGTACCCTGTGGTATCGTTATTTATCAGAGGAAATACATATAAGCTCAACTGGTAATCTAGCCTAAGTCTCGCTCTACTGCTGAGACTTCACAGACACAGTAAACTATGTCTACTATACCTTCAACTTCATTCCACATGATGGAAGACAGTTATTCTAGTCTTAATGACGGTCATCCAATTATCAATTGGATGAAATCCACGCCATTGTATTACATCCCAATTCATCACCTGAGCACTCATCAATGGAACGGACATATAATGTATGAAGGGATGTGTGAAACCTTGCTGGCATCTGGATGGCACAGATACATGCTATACAGCACGTTAAATAAGCACTCAAAATGAACTAGACAGGCCTGTTGAGACCAACAAGATCTGCTTCAAATTGCTGGTCAAAGAAGGACTCATATAGTCCTTCATGCAGGTATCACACAGTTACCTACACGGAGCATTGGCACCCTATAATGACAAAAAGGAAGACAATGATGCAGTCAATCTCAGACATATTCAATTAACATCGCTTTATGGCAATCGTGTAAAGCAGTACTGTAACCCAGTCTATCCAGGCAGATTTCTGATCCACCCCCACACGTAGACAACCACTTCGGCACCACACACAGGGGTGGTAAGCGCTATAGATAAACTATAACACAATGCAGTAGTGTGCATGCTGTTCATTTGGGTTAAAGCTTTATTACACCAATGACTCGGATTTTCAGTTCAGCTCAAAGGCAATGTTCAATCGTTGAGCTAGAGGGTTCAATTGCCAACATGTAGATCGTTTAGAGATAAACAACCTAGTAAAGCAAACAAGATATAAGTTATGCGCCATGAAAATAACACTGCAACACACTATGCCTTCCCTAACAATAACAAAAAACAAACCAGCAACTCAAAGTATTTAAGTTTTAGAGATGTATTGTTCAGAATGAGTAGTTGTGGTTTCTCGCTCCTCGTCTGCACGATGAGTAAGTGTCGTGGTCATTTATCTTCAGAGGTGTATGTCATGGGCTTTGGTGTCAGTGTCATACATTAACAATGGACACTGTTCCCAGTTAAGAAATATTTGGGAGTGGGAGAGGAGGGGGGCGGAGGTAAATAGGGCCCACAATGCTCCACTATCTGTGTTACATGCCCCCAGACCCCTTTCTTTACCTCCAGCCTTTCCCTATCCTTGTTGCGCTGTCTCCGCTTCCTGGCGTACCACGATGCTTTCTCTCGGCCCTTCAAGTAAGGGGGCGGTCGGGGCCGCTGGGCTCCACTGTCTTCGTCGCGGGATCCGTACCCTCCATGCTGCTGGGACGAGCTCTGGCCGAAGCCACCCCATCCTCCCCTGGAGCCGCCTCTGCGGTAAGCGTTCCCTCTCCGGTGTTCGTAGCTCATAGCGAGAGCGACTGATGTTGCAGTGGGAAGCAGAACTGAGCAGCTGGTGCTGTGATACCGGCCGCCTGCCCCGGAATTTAAAGCAGCCTTCGGATTTTCCTTCTGTCTACCAGGCGCTACCTCACAGAGGAGTGCAGAGCATTCTAAAGGAGGACTAGACTGCTAACCGAACAAAGAGGTTATGCTAGCTTTACACGGAAAAAACAGCCTACAATCCTACATTTTTGCTATGCCTTTGAACGTATTTGTGGATGAAAATGTTGCTGTCCGATTAGTGATGTAGGTGTAGGAAAGGATTGAAGTCATTTTGATCAACATTTCATGTGTTCGTCTGGAAATGCTTTTCCTGTCACTTGCTGGCGCACATGGCTCTTGAACGTGTAAACAGGAAGCTGGAGGTGTATACCACAGGTTTGTGGTAGATAGCTTTGATGGAGCAAGGATTCGCACGAAAAGCGACTTGCTTGTATTCAAGAACCTCGAATAACGTTAACGAATTAACCAATATGTTTGTCTTACTAATTTGTCCCTTTTTTTTCATTATTGGGTATCTGAGTGAAGCTTGCTTATGTGTTTTCTAATCCTAATACGCTTGCAAATAAAATGGCTGTTGCTACGCGGGAATTTCTCCTGCGCATGCGTCTGTCATACCCACGTGACATGACGTACTCGCAACTTTGGAGGGAATCTGTTGCTTCTGCGCACTAAGAGCTAATATGGCTGCTCTGCGTTCTCACATGCGAGAGGCTTGCACTGCTGCTTTTGCTAAGCTGTTCGTTCTGCCTAATCCTAATGCTATAGTTATTATAAAGTAATGGGTATAGTGTAGAAATTCATGGTATACAGTGTATTCATTTATTCTGTGTTCTAAAACTGTTCCTTTTCCATTTCATGCTGCACTTCAAAAATTGGCCTATCACATAACGCTGTACGCCACCTTGGTAGAAACTGCGACTGCGCGAGATTCGCAAGTCTCCAGAGCAGTGACCTTTGGACTTTAGCCAAGGAGCTGACTGACTGAGAAGATGCTCCTGGGAAACTGCCGCAATGAACTCTTGAGAAATACAATGTATTTGTAAATAGAACATCCATTTTTAGGAGAAATGAAGACGTTGTGTAAACCTGAATTGGATGGGCGTGAACAAAAATTTGAATAAGGAGACGGCAAAGGTCTAAAATTAAGGTGGTGTGATGACCTGTCCTCTTCGTTTGTCCAATCGAAATTGGGGATCCTTACACTTGCAACATTTGGGGGTGGTACACTGACCTGGAAAATAGTATAACTAGCCTAGGTTTAGCTAGAGAAATTGTCTGACTTGTCCGAATAGCTGACCTGTCACTGACCCAACGCACTCAATAGGTGATTTAGAGCAGAGAGCTGCGGAGCACTCTGTCAGACAGACTCGCTGACCAAATCGGGGTTAAGAGAAGGCGAAGTGCTGGTGAAGCACTTTGCTGGTACATGCTGTAACCCAGTCGGGGTTTTGGCTGATTCCTTGGAGAGAGGGAGTAGCGCAGGCGTTGCAACTGAACTGCGGGTGCTGGTTTTAACCTTTGGTGGTCCGGTCCTGATCCAAATCTGGTCTACCCTGTCCTGATTTCCATACTGCACCTGCTGCTCTACTGGCAACTGCATTCTTGGGGTTCTTCTGTCATTTTTAACTGACCCGTGGCCAGGGTTGGTCTTCACAACATTTTAGTTAAATATAAATCTGTGTGAGTAATTATCATTATAACTTGCGTCCCTTTCTTTACCCTCCCTAATTTGCAAAACTTTGATTATAGTTGTTCCCATTCTCACCCTTCCCTTGGTAAATGA
Source organism: Lissotriton helveticus (assembly GCF_964261635.1). NCBI lineage: Eukaryota > Metazoa > Chordata > Amphibia > Caudata > Salamandridae > Lissotriton > Lissotriton helveticus. The sequence goes on along the minus strand of NC_136072.1, from coordinate 229,550,246 downwards.
AATTTCTCGTTTTACTGATCTATTAGCGTGTTCCATTTTCTTACCTTCCCTTTAGTTAAATGTCAAACGTCTAATGATTGCATAAATTGCGTCCTTTTTTCCTACTCTCTCTTGAAAGTGATTAAGCTCGATTTTTCGCTTTATTAGTGTGTTCCATTTTTCTTACCTTCCCTTTAGTCATATGCTAAAATTATTTTGTGGTAGCATATTATGTTCCCTTTTCCCTACCTTTTGATAACTGCTTAAACTGTATCCTCTAGTATGTTCCTTTTCTTTACCCTCCTTTAGCTGAGTGGTTAAGTTTGTTCTCAAAATAGTATGTTCCTTGTTTTCCTTCCCTTTATTTCAAACTTGCTATATGGTTGGAATATTATATCTTTTGCATAGTTATACTCTGTTTCTAATATTGGTTATTGACAGTCTAATTACTTTCAATCTATGGCTTTTGACTTTTGATGATGATTAGATAAAGATTTTAAACCTCTCTCGAGTCTGTGGTTATTACACGAGTGCAAAGTTATTTTATATTTGACTGCCTTCTTTAAAACGAACTCCCTGATCCATTGTGGTCATAGGTACCAGTGACAAGGATTGATAAGTCAAATGGTATAGGAATTAGTGGAACAAAATAGACTGGTAGTAGAGTGTAGGTTACCCGATTGAGTAAATATGGAGAACTGAATTATGGGCCCAGGTGAATATTGGTAAAACTATAGTCGGGTGACCTGCGCGCTCTATCAGTATATTTCTTTGGTAGCAGTAGTATGGTTAGGGATTAGTTAAGATTGGTAGTTAAGTTAGTTAGTTATAGTTATATTGCTTGATCAATCAAATGTAATAAATTTTGAAATGTTCTAAAATTTTATTGATGTCATTGCTGCTATATTGATTTTATGTATTAACCAAAATCGTTCTTACCGGTTATATATTTGTCTGGAATCCCCAGGGGCAGAATAGCGGGTGGTAAATAGAAGCCACATCGCGGTGAGGTTGCTTACCCGCAGGAAGTTAGTGCATGGTTCGGCAGAACCAGAAGCACTATTTAGGGTTCTCTGTATGAATGTGTGAATAAATGATAGCAAAGAGTTCGCTGGCAAAACTTTTGTTGTGATATCACCTAGTAAGGGTCACACGGAAGGAGTAGTAGGTTTGTCTGAGCTTGATTGATAGCAAAGGGGTTCGCTGGTGAAACTTTAGTCTTAGTATATATCCCGGAGTGGATAAAGACTGAAAGAGTAGCAGGTTCTCTAATGCTTGTATGAAGGGTAGGCGGAAGGGATCTACTCGTAGTGTATGAAAAGTAAGCGGAAGGGATTTACTTGCAGTGAGATATTTCTTTCCTATCTAGACACTCGGGTACAGTGGCGAATGTTTTCACGTTGTTGATTAAAAAAGAAACGCACTTTAAATTTAAAAGAAATTTAGTTTTTCATTACCTTGTGAAGGAGGGAGTCAGTTGTGGAGCTGCGCTGACGTCACTCAGAGCCGCGCTGGTATTGGTCGAGACAGCAGGCGTTTAGCTGAGATAGCATTGTAAAGGAGGGGTGAGCGCAGGAGCGTGGGAACTCATCTCACGGGAAAAGCCACGCAATTATTGGTTGAGGAGATTTGAAACCTCATACTTAATTGGAGGAAGAAAATAATAGACGCACTAGTATTGGAAGTAATTTGTAAACAAAGTTGAGTGATATAATATATGTGGCAACTAAATAGTCCAGAAACTCGACCTGACCCAAGATATTTAGGGTTTGGTAGAGAACAGATGATAAGAGGCAGACCTTGCAAAATGTATGGAAGCAAAAGAAAATTGTCGTTCGTAGACAGAGTTAAGAATTACATTAAAAAAAGATAAGCAAATTAAAACTAGAGAAGGAGTCATTATTCCACCACTGAATACTCCTGCATCATTCAGGATGTTTGATAGGGGTTACCACAAGTGTGTCGGGCTAGAGAACTGGGTGGAATACACAAAAGATGATGGAATTTTAGCATTTCCCTTAGAAGGCACATTTAATGGAAGAATTTTATTCAATTTAAGGACTCGAATGAATGATCTACATCCTAGACCTAGACGCAATATGAGGCACTAGAAGAATGGGAAATTGAGGCTTTTGAGCGAGACAGACCTAGAACTGACAAAGGGTTGAGTAAATTCTACCCTAAAGTTTAACGAGTATCCAGAGATAAACAAATGAAAAATTGAGGACAGAATATGTTAGTAGAAGGGTTATATCCTGTAATACATCACACAACAGAACAGAACAGGTCAGGAAGTGGTGTATGGCTATACCAGACTGTGAAACAGTAGGCTAAGTGTATGAGAAGAGTCGTTGGAAGAGAAAAATGCGATTCAGAACACCATGTTGGTGAGAAACACACGCTAGAATGATTCCCATCAGATCACCTTTATGGTGGAAGTTACATCATTTGGGAAATACTGATCAAACCAGGCCGCATCCGACCAAACAGTGCCGGTGCGGACATGGACGTCAGTTATCTAGCTTAGGTATTCATCCTAGGCTAGTGTAGATAATGTGCAGTGCTTAAGGAACAGTGAGAGTTAAAATAGACTACCTAGATTCTGAAATTATTGAGGCAGAAATCCATGTGTCAGGGTTAAAAACACGCTGAGTAGTAAGACTACCCTGTAGCGCTATGTAGCACGGTCGACATGTTTCAGCCATAGGGGCATTTCCCCGGCTTTCTTCAGGACCTTTGGACTTGGAATAGCTACTGCAAATACACATGATATATTAAGTGAAAAATTAATAATAAATTGTGTGCAAAAATAATAATCAATAGATGTACTAGACAAAGTCACATATCTACCAGGAAACTTGACCGTTTGGTTAAAGTCCACTGGAGGGAGAGAAACACATCTTCTTCCTATTATGAAGAAAAAAGATCTTATTGTTTCCACAACACTTAAACACATACACAAAGCCACCTAAATACACAAGTACTCGTATAGTATGTACACCTGCATGAATAATTTACATTCTGCATATTAGCAAGCATATTAGCTAAATCACATGGAGGCCTTTTCCTCCCAGTGATACTCACCCAGCTTTGTGTGGGTGAAGACCTCACCTCACCCGGCAACCGCTCGGGAGTATGAGGCCCCGCTCTGTAGTGTAGAGAGAAAAGGGCACATTCAGCACACAACTGTAAGGTGCCCAGCCTGATTACTCTGCACATAAACCCAACAGACGTATGCCAGAACCCCACTCGTCCAACTACCAAGCCAATCTACACAGGGACTGTCATAGGCTGTCTAAGGAATCCCTCACACTGTGACATTCCTCATGTCCTAAGAAATGTAATATAGACATATGAGTGTGCCCATGCAGATATGCTCATTTTGTTATTACCAGGAAATATATTAGAAAACACGGAGGGCGCCCAAAGATAGTACAATTGAACACCCCACCATGCATTGCTTGAGTATAGAGGACTTGTAACTTAAAAGTCCCAATACAGAGATGTTATGGGCTGAAAAATCCTATCAAGGCTCTTGTTAGTCAAAGGAGGGAAAAAGACTGCCCTTCAGCAGGACCTGAATAATGTCAGAGGTCCCATTCTGGAGATAACGTGCTTGTGGCTGAAAAGGCCCCCCCCACATTTTTGTTTTTGAGTATATCCTGTAATAACCTTAGGAGAGCCCACGGGAGGTAAAAGGACTGAGAAAAACAGAACATTTAATGACTAGTGGTGATTCAGACGATGATTTGTTAATGAAGAATCCACCACCTTATAATGAGGGACCAAGTACAGTAAATCCAAGTGAGCTCTTTTTAAAACCACCTTTGATTCCGCAAGTGATACACGAGACCTCCATTGAAAAGGTACTACAGGACAAAGAAAGAGAGGCTTTGAATAAACAGAGAAGTTAATTAATTCAGAAAATCTCTCAATTAAACACAAGTCCTGAAGCTCTGAAAATCCCAGTAACTATTGGCCCAGTTGTTCCTTTGTACGGAGATAAGCAAGCTAGTCCAAAAGCTCCAGTTATAACTACAGCCAAGAAAAGAATCATTGATAATAGATGATCAGGCCAGTGAGTGTGAGTCCGTAATCTCCTTAATGGATTTACCAATTAGAGAACGAGAAGGTAGTTCAATGAGAAAGACCACTCCTTTAAATTCAAGACAAGTTCAGTTAGAGACATCCTCAGGTACGAGATGAGCCATGGTAGGGACTCCTGAAGAAATAGATAGATGGACACGAGAAATAGAAAAACCGAAAACCGAGCCAAAGCCATTGGATATATATAAATTAAGAATTAAACTGGAGGAATTGATGGCTGGGTATGTGGGATTGGACAGGGTAAATACCCTTAGTGAAGATGAATTATCATTTATTTGTAAAAGTATTACTCGAAATACAAGGGTGTACCATGAAAAATTAATGGACACCGCAGCTAGCATGGGGATTGACATTGGTAAGTCTAAAGTATTACAAAAACCTTATTGAGCAGAATTATCCGACAAGGATTTAGAAAACATGAACGGGTCAGGAAGAAAAGTGCAAATCAGAGTCTTTTGAAAGACTTAGATTATGTGACATTGTAGTTCCCGTAGATCTGTGGACAGAATGCAAAATTGCTGTTGATTGGCCTAGTGATGAGTACCCAAGAGACCCAAAGACAGGGGCACCTTCCGAAGACGTAATGAAAAAATATAATCAGGTAATACTTTACCTTAAAGGAAAGGTGCCTGCAAAGGAGAGAGACTGGATGAAAATAGATAGAACCACTCAGAATAAGGACGAATCAGTGCATTCATATTATGAACATTTATTACAGACATTCAAACAGTACAGCGGACTAGACAATATCGATATGAAGGATATGACACATTTTATTTATCGATTTGTGTTTGGATTAAGGCCAGAAATTTCACAATGGATTAAAGACAATAAAATTTGTTGGCAGGCTAAGCCCATAGATGAGGTCCTTAAATATGCAAAGTATTGTGAAGATGAGCTGGAAAATAAGCGGAAAGTGTTAAAAGAAAAAGTCATGTGGGCACAAGTAAAATTAGCAGAGCAGCAAGAACAACAGTTAAACCAGATGACTAGCAATCAGAATAAGGGTGATGGAAGTGGAGGAAGGCCAAGGGGAAAATTCAATAGGGAAGATGCCAAGAAGAAATTTCCGTGTCATGGATGTGGCAAGTTGGGGCATATCACTATATGTCTTATTTTGACATGGATTTTGTAAAACTATAAGGTTGTGGGAGCTGCAGTGGCTCTTATCATTAAACCAAACATTGGCAAAAGCAATTTTTTTGTTTCAAAAACGACATATTGCCACAGGAGTTCCTGGCACAGAACAAAACTACTCTGCATGCCAATTTGCTCCTTGTGAAAGAGTAGAATTTGGTCACTCAGAGTGAAGCCAGCTGATAGATAGAGAAATAGAACTCTAATAAAAACAAAAACGCCATACCTAAATAGGGTCCCAATTCTCAAAGAAAGTCACAAAAGTGCACCCATGGTATATGTTCTTGCAATAGTGCAGATTTATGGTTTTCATGAATTCACAAGACTTCACAGAAGTAGGTCAGGAAATCGAACTTCTAGCAAACATTTGTGAACTGCATTTTAGCACTGGAACATAATCATGTGTAGATTTCCTCATGCGAAAATATGCTACACTGTAACAGGTTCACTTTCCCACCAACTTTTTTCTCCAAACCCTAGATGAAGTTTTACTTTTGTTTCTTGTCAGGAGTAAATTTCCAATTTTCTCGATATGGGAAAATATTGGAGACAAGCTGATGAAAACCAATAAAACATGCAAGTTAGTAGCTTTGCACAGACTTGATAGGGCACTCTAACCATATTGCTTACCACTACCTCCAGTCCCAGTATATAGATCTGTGGAAATATGGCAAAATAAGGGAATTGCTAGTATTCAAACCAAACTAAGGTAAGGGGTCTGGCACAATCAGAGAGGCTATTATCAGAGCTCTTATATAATGAGACTGCCGTCATACTTTGTTGCCGCACTACATGGCGCCAAAAGGGACAAGTGGATTTTGTTACAAGACAAGTCATTTTAAAAAGCAACCTGTCCCATGGATAAGTAGATATTTTACTACATTCTACACCTCCGACACTGCACTCGGCAGATTATCATACCACCGTAGAATAAGAAATCCAATGAAGCCTCAGCTTTCTTGGTACAAGCCACCAATTTCTGGAACTCTTAGCCCTCTAAAACACCCAGGAGCATTTAAAGTTCAGAAAGGGAGGTGAAAACATGGTTATTCCAACACATGTACATTAACCATTAACACTGGCACACAACAAAAACGATAATCCTACCAACATAAGTGTGGTTGAGAGCTATGGAACAGTATGGGCCAGAACGACATAACAAAGGGCAGGCACAGGCAAATTGGGGAGCTCCACCAAACAAAACCTTAGAATGTCCTCAAAGTATGGATGAACTATATAATAACTCCCCTTCAATCAACACTAGAAGTACCCATTGCCACTCTACACCTGAAGACCAGCAACCTCCCTAATGATATTCAAGATTCCAAAGGCCTAATTACGAGTGGCTCATTAAATACTGTCCACTGTATAAACGCCCTGTTTAAACACCGAACAAAATTATGAGTTTGGTTCTATTTAGAGCATCCGATAATTATCAGATGGGTTAAATAGCCCAACATTTATTCAATTTCAGCAGGTAACACCTGCCAAAATTTAGCAGGGGAAAGCATACGGCATTTACCGTATCATGAAGATTTTGGTGCGTTAAATACTAAAATCTCCATGTTATTTCCCAAATACTCATAATAGGTGTTATTTATTGCACCAGATAAATATTGTACCCTGTGGTATCGTTATTTATCAGATTAAATAAATATAAGCTCAACTGGTAATCAAGCCTGTCTCGCTCTACTACCGAGACTTCACAGACACAGTAAACTATGTCTGCTATACCTTCAACTTCATTCCACATGATGGAAGACAGTTATTCTAGTCTTAATGACGGTCATCCAATTATCAATTGGATGAAATCCATGTCATTGTGTTACATCCCAATTCATCACCTGAGCACTCATCAATGGAACGGACATATAATGTATGAAGGGATGTGTGGAACCTTGCTGGCATCTGGATGGCACAGATACATGCTATACAGCACGTTAAATAAGCACTCAAAATGAACTAGACGGGCCTGCTGAGACCAACAAGATCTGCTTTAAATTGCAGGTCAAAGAACGACTCTAATATAGTCCTTCATGCAGGTATCACACAGTTACGTACACGGAGCATTGGCACCCTATAATGACAAAAAGGAAGACAATGATGCAGTCAATCTCAGACATATTCAATTAACATCGCTTTATGGCAATCGTGTAAAGCAGTACTGTAATCCAGTCTATCCAGGCAGATTTCTGATCCACCCCCACACGTAGACAACCACTTCAGTGCCACACATAGGGGTGGTAAGCGCTATAGATAAACTATAACAATGCAGTAGTGTGCATGCTGTTCATTTGGGTTAAAGCTTTATTACACCAATGACTCGGATTTTCAGTTCAGCTCAAAAGCAATGTTCAATCTTTGAGCTAGAGGGCTCAATTGCCAACATGTAGATCGTTTAGAGATAAACAACCTAGTAAAGCAAACAAGATATAAGTTATACGCCATGAAAATAACACTGCAACACACTATGCCTTCCCTAACAATAACAAAAAACAAACCAGCAACTCAAAGTCTTTCGGTTTTAGAGGTGTATTGTTCAGAACGATTAGTTGTGGTTTCTCGCTCCTCGTCTGCACGATGAGTAAGTGTCGTGGTCATTTATCTTCAGAGGTGTATGTCTTGGGCTTTGGTGTCAGTGTAATACATTAACAATAGACACTGTTGCCAGTTAAGGAATATTTGGGAGTGGGAGAGGAGGGGGGCAGAGGTAAATAGGGCCCACAATGCTCCACTATCTGTGTTACATGCCCCCGCCCCCTTTCTTTACCTCCAGCCTTTCCTTATCCTTGATGCGCTGTCTCCGCTTCCTGGCGTACCACAATCCTTTCTCTCGGCCCTTCAAGTAAGGGGGCGGTCGGGTCCGCTGGGCTCCACTGTCTTCGTCGCGGGATCCGTACCCTCCATGCTGCTGGAACGAGCTCTGGCCGAAGCCGCCCCATCCTCCCCTGGAGCCGCCTCTGCGGTAAGCGTTCCCTCTCCGGTGTTCGTAGCTCATAGCGAGAGCGACTGATGTTGCAGTGGGAAGCAGAACTGAGCAGCTGGTGCTGTGATACCGGCCGCCTGCCTCGGAATTTAAAGCAGCCTTCGGATTTTCCTTCTGTCTACCAGGCGCTACCTCACAGAGGAGCGCAGAGCATTCTAAAGGAGGACTAGACTGCTAACCGAACAAAGAGGTTATGCTAGCTTTACACTGGAAAGAACAGCCTACAATCCTACATTTTTGCTATGCCTTTGAACGTATTTGTGGATGAAAATGTTGCTGTCCGATTAGCGATGTATGTGTAGGGAAGGATTGAAGTCATTTTGATCAACATTTCATGTGTTCGTCTGGAAATGCTTTTCCTGTCACTTGCTGGCGCACATGGCTCTTGAACGTGTAAACAGGAAGCTGGAGGTGTATACCACAGGTTTGTGGTAGATAGCTTTGATGGAGCAAGGATTCGCACGAAAAGCGACTTGCTTGTATTCAAGAACCTCGAATAACGTTAACGAATTAACCAATATGTTTGTCTTACTAATTTGTCCCTCTTTTTTTTCATTATTGGGTATCCGAGTGAAGCTTGCTTATGTGTTTTCTAATCCTAATACGCTTGCAAATAAAATGGCTGTTGCTACGCGGGAATTTCTCCTGCGCATGCGTCTGTCATACCCACGTGACATGACGTACTCGCAACTTTGGAGGGAATCTGTTGCTTCTGCGCACTAAGAGCTAATATGGCTGCTCTGCGTTCTCACATGCGAGAGGCTTGCACTGCTGCTTTTGCTAAGCTGTTCGTTCTGCCTAATCCTAATGCTATAGTTATTATAAAGTAATGGGTATAGTGTAGAAATTCATGGTATACAGTGTATTCATTTATTCTGTGTTCTAAAACTGTTCCTTTTCCATTTCATGCTGCTCTTCGAAAATTGGCCTATCACATAACGCTGTACTCCATCTTGGATGAAACTGCGACTGAGCGAGATTCGCAATTCTCCAGAGCAGTGACCTTTGGACTTTAGCCAAGGAGCTGACTGACTGAGAAGATGCTCCTGGAAAACTGCCGCAATGAACTCTTGAGAAATACAATGTATTTGTAAATAGAACATTCATTTTTAGGAGAAATGAAGACGTCGTGTGAACCTGAATTGGATGGGCGTGAACAAAAATTTGAATAAGGAGACGGCAAAGGTCTAAAATTAAGGTGGTGTGATGACCTGTCCTCTTTGTTTGTCCAATCGAAATTGGGGATCCTTACACTTGCAACATTTGGGGGTGGTACACAGACCTGGAAAATAGTATAAATAGCCTAGGTTTAGCTAGAGAAATTGTCTGACTTGTCCGAATAGCTGACCTGTCACTGACCCAACGCACTCAATAGGTGATTTAGAGCAGAGAGCCGCGGAGCACTCTGTCAGACAGACTCGCTGACCAAATCGGGGTTCTGGGAAGGTGAAGTGCTGGCGAAGCACTTTGCTGGTACATGCTGTAACCCAGTCGGGGTTTTGGCAGATTACTTGCAGAGAGGGAGTAGCGCAGGCGTTGCAACTGAACTGCGGGTGCTGGTCTTAACCTTTGGTGGTCCGGTCCTGATCCAAATCTGGTCTACCCTGTCCTGATTTCCATACTGCACCTGCTGCCCTACTGGCAACTGCATTCTTGGGGTTCTTCTGTCCTTTTTAACTGACCCGTGGCCAGGGTTGGTCTTCACAACATTTTAGGTAAATATAAATCTGTCTGGGTAATTATCATTATAACTTGCGTCCCTTTCTTTACCCTCCCTAATTTGCAAAACTTTGATTACAGTTGTTCCCTTTCTCACCCTTCCCTTGGTAAATGAAAATTCGCGTTTTACTGATCTATTAGCGTGTTCCATTTTCTTACCCTCCCTTTAGTTAAATGTCAAACGTCTAATGATTGCATAAATTGCGTCCTTTTTTCCTACTCTCTCTTGAAAGTGATTAAGCTCGATTATTCGCTTTATTAGTGTGTTCCATTTTTCTTACCTTCCCTTTAGTCATATGCTAAAATTATTTTGTGGTTGCATATTATGTTCCCTTTTTCCCTACCTTTTGATAACTGCTTAAACTGTATCCTCTAGTATGTTCCTTTTCTTTACCCTCCTTTAGTTGAGTTATAAGTTTGTTCTCAAAATAGTATGTTCCTTGTTTTCCTTCCCTTTATTTCAAACTTGCCATATGGTTGGAATATTATATCTTTTGCATAGTTATACTCTGTTTCTAATATTGGTTATTGACAGTCTAATTACTTTCAATCTATGGCTTATGACTTTTGATGATGATTAGATAAAGATTTTAAACCTCTCTCGAGTCTGTGGTTTTTACATGAGTGCAAAATTATTTTATATTTGACTGCCTTCTTTACAACTAACTCCCTGATCCATTGTGGTCATAGGTACCAGTGAAAAGGATTGATAAGTCAAATGGTATAGGAATTAGTGGAACTAAATAGACTGGTAGTAGAGTGTAGGTTACCCGATTGAGTAAATATGGAGAATTGAATTATGGGCCCAGGTGAATATTGGTAAAACTATAGTCGGGTGACCTGCGCGCTCTATCAGTATATTTCTTTGGTAGCAGTAGTATGGTTAGGGATTAGTTAAGATTGGTAGTTAAGTTAGTTAGTTATAGTTATATTGCTTGATCAAACAAATGTAATAAATTTTGAAATGTTCTAAAATTTTATTGATGTCATTGCTGCTATATTGATTTTATGTATTAACCAAAATCGTTCTTACCTGTTATATGTTTCTCTGGAATCCCCAGGGGCAGAATAGCGGGTGGTAAATAGAAGCCACATCACGGTGAGGTCGCTTACCCGCAGGAAGTTAGTGCATGGTTGGGCAGAACCGGAAGCACTATTTAGGGTTCTCTGTATGAATGTGTGAATAATGATAGCAAAGAGTTCGCTGGCAACACTTTTGTTGTGATATCACCTAGTAAGGGTCACACGGAAGGAGTAGCATGTTTGTCTGAGCTTGATTGATAGCAAAGGGGTTCGCTGGTGAAACTTTGGTCTTAGTATATATCCCGGAGTGGATAAAGTCTGAAGGAGTAGCAGGTTCTCTAATGCTTGTATGAAGGGTAGGCGGAAGGGATCTACTCGTAGTGTATGAAAAGTAAGCGAAATGGATTTACTTAGAGTGAGATATTTCTTTCCTATCTAGTCACTCGGGTACAGTGGCAAATGTTTTCACGTTGTTGATTAAAAAAGAAACGCACTTTAAATTTAAAAGAAATTTCGTTTTTCATTACCTTGTGAAGGAGGGAGTCAGTTGCGGAGCTGCGCTGACGTCACTCAGAGCCGCGCTGGTATTGGTCGAGACAGCGGGCGTTTAGCCGAGATAGCATTGTAAAGGAGGGGTGAGCGCAGGAGCGTGGGAACTCATCTCACGGGAAAAGCCGCGCAATTATTGGTTGAGGATATTTGAAACCGCATACTTGATTGGAGGAAGAAAATAATAGACGCACTAGTATTGGAAGTAATTTGTAAACAAAGTTGAGTGATAAAATATATGTGGCAATTAAATAGTCCAGAAACTCGACCTGACCCAAGATATTTAGGGTTTGCTAGAGAACAGATGATAAGAGGCAGACCTTGCAAAATGTATGGAAGCAAAAGAAAATTGTCGTTCGTAGACAGAGTTAAGAATTACTTTAAAAAAGATAAGCAAATTAAAACTAGAGAAGGAGTCAATATTCCACCACTGAATACTCCTGCATCATTCATGATGTTTGATAGGGGTTACCACACGTGTGTCTGGCTAGAGAACTGGGTTGAATACACAAAAGATGATGGAATTTTAGCATTTCCCTTAGAAGGCACATTTAATGAAAGAATTGTATTCAATTTAAGGACTCGAATGAATGATCTACATCCTAGACCTAGACTAACGCAATATGAGGCACTAGAAGAATGGGAAATTGAGGCTTTTGAGCGAGACAGACCTAGAACTTACAAAGGGTTGAGTAAATTCTACCCTAAAGTTAAAGGAGTATCCAGAGATAAACAAATGAAAAATTGGAGACAGAACATGTTAGTAGAAGGGTTATATCCTGTAATAACCTTAGGAGAGACCACAGGAGGTAAAAGGACTGAGAAAACAAAACATTTAATGACTAGTGGTGATTCAGGCGATGATTATATGGAGGATTTGGTAATGAAGAATCCACCACCTTATAATGAGGGACCAAGTACAGTAAATCCAAGTGCCCAGTTTTTAAAACCACCTTTGATTCCGCAAGTGATACACGAGACCTCTATTGAAAAGGTACTACAGGACAGAGAAGGAGAGGCTTTGAATAAACAGAGAAGTGAATTAATTCAGAAAATCTCTCAATTAAACACAAGTCCGGAAGCTCTGACAATCCCAGTAACTATTGGCCCAGTTGTTCCTTTGTGCTGAGATAAGCAAGCTAGTCCAAAAGCTCCAGTTATAACTACATCAGTAGTACAGCCAAGAAAAGAATCATTGACAATAGATGATCAGGCCAGTGAGTGCGAGTCAGTAATCTCCTTAATGGATTTACCAATAAGAGAACCAGAAGGTAGTTCAATGAGAAAGACCACTCCTTTAAATTCAAGAGAAGTTCAGATAGAGACATCCTCAGGTACGAGAAGTACCACGATAGGTAGTGACTCCTGAAGAAATAGATAGATGGACACGAGAAATAGAAAAACCGAAAACCCAGCCAAAGCCATTGGATATATATAAATTAAGAATTGAACTGGAGGAATTGATGGCTGGGAATGTGGGATTGGACAGGCTAAATACACTTAGTGAAGATGAATTATTATTTATTTGTAAAAGTATTACTCGAAATACTAGGGTGTACCATGAAAAATTAATGCACACCGCAGCTAGCATGGGGATTGACATTGGTAAGTCTAAAGTATTACAAAAACCTTATCGAGCAGAATTCTCTGAGAGGGATTTAAAAAACATGAACGTGTCAGGAAGAAAAGCGCAAATCAGAAAACTACTAGCCTTATTACAGAAGTGGGGAGAGTTAGACAAATGGAGAGTCAGATGGGCAAAGAAAAAGGAAGAGGTTCGATCAAAACAAATGACTTCAGAATATGTTTTAAAAGAAGCAGAGAAGGTGGAAAAATTATGTCCTATGCGAGAGGTACAAGGTGGAGGCTATGTGCATGTCCCATGGTCCCGACAGGATATTTTGTCATTTACGAATGATTTTCCAAAACTTCGTGAAAAACCTGTAGAATGGTATAGACAAGTTGAGAGATTTGTTAAGGTTTCAAAGTGTCTTTTGAAAGACTTAGATTATTTGACATTGTAGTTCCCGTAGATCTGTGGACAGAATGCAAAATTGCTGTTGATTGGCCTAGTGATGAGTACCCAAGAGACCCAAAGACAGGAGCACCTTCCGAAGACGTAATGAAAAAATGTAATCAGGTAATACTTTACCTTAAAGGAAAGGTGCCTGCAAAGGTGACAGACTGGATGAAAATAGATAGAACCACTAAGAATAAGGACGAATCAGTGCATTCATATTATGAACGTTTATTACAGACATTCAAACAGTACAGCGGACTAAACAATATCGATATGAAGGATATGACACATTTTATTTATCGATTTGTGTTTGGATTAAGGCCAGAAATTTCACAATGGATTAAAGACAATAAAATTTGTTGGCAGGCTAAGCCCATAGATGACGTCCTTAAATATGCAAAGTATTGTGAAGATGAGCTGGAAAATAAGCCGAAAGTGTTAAAAGAAAAAGTCATGTGGGCACAAGTAAAATTAGCAGAGCAACAAGAACAAACCAGATGACTAGCAATCAGAATAAATAAGTAGAAGGGAGGTCTCCTCTCAAATCCGATCGGGGACGAGGAGAAAAACAACAGTAAAGAACAAAAGAGTAGTCCCTGGCTGGCCTAGGGATTAGGCAGAGAAGGAGTGTTTCCTTGGTTTAAGGAATAACAAGGTGGGGAGTGGTGGGGGGAAAGTAGACAGGCGATTAGCCTATAGGTGCCATAACCACATGAAAAATAAATCACAATTATTGAGGGAAAATTTCAAAACAGAATTCGTAACACAAGATTTAGAAAATTGTACAATTTTTAATTCACAGTATACAAAAATTAACATATAGTGCCAGTTAAAAACAATATAAAAATGTACTTAGAAATGTACATAGGTACAAAGAAATAAATTAAAAACACATGAACACAAGTTGTCGACGCAGCGTTTCGGTATCTAAGATGTAACCTTCATCAGGACAGGGTTCTTGAAACGGAGAAGTATGGATCCTCTCAATTTAATTCTACGTTACTGTTGTAACGTCACACCAGGTGGTGGCACATTCCTTTGGATGATAGGATGATTCTTAAAAATGGTGCTCTTGGTGTGTAATTAAATTATTTACACCGCTGAGATGGTTCAGTTAAATCTTTAAGGAGCTCATCGCAAAGTCAAATTGATGCGGCGTACTCTTTTGTCTCCACACTGGGTAAGTTACATCACCAGGCTTGCAAGTTCACGAACAGAGAGAGGCGAGGTAGCAGGGAGGCCGCAGCACACTTGCAAGCACACTTGCAAGCCTGGTGATGTGGAGACAAAAGAGTACGTCGCATCAATTTGACTTTGCGATGAGCCAGTATAGAATGGACTAACATATCAAGAAATATATCCTAGCCCATACGTCTCGATATTATCAGTAAGCAATGAATCAACGGTGGCTACCCGCACTCTTCTTCTCTGCTTCTTAAATAATGAGGACGCACTAGCACCAACCTAGAGAATTACCAATTGATGAAGGTAACTCCTTAAAGATTTAACTGAACCATCTCAGCGGTGTAAATAATTTAATTACACACCAAGAGCACCATTTTTAAGAATCATCCTATCATCCAAAGGAATGTGCCACCACCTGGTGTGACGTTACAACAGTAACGTAGAATTAAATTGAGAGGATCCATACTTCTCCGTTTCAAGAACCCTGTCCTGATGAAGGTTACATCTTAGATACCGAAACGCTGCGTCGACAACTTGTGTTCATGTGTTTTTAATTTATTTCTTTGTACCCATGTACATTTCTAACTACATTTTTATATTGTTTTTAACTGGCACTATATGTTAATTTTTGTATACTGTGAATTAAAAATTTTACAATTTTCTAAATCTTGTGTTACGAATTCTGTTTTGAAATTTTCCCTCAATAATTGTGATTTATTTTTCATGTGGTTATGGCACCTATAGGCTAATCGCCTGTCTACTTTCCCCCCACCACTCCCCACCTTGTTATTCCTTAAACCAAGGAAACACTCCTTCTCTGCCTAATCCCTAGGCCCGCCAGGGACTACTCTTTTGTTCTTTACTGTAGCAATCAGAATAAGCGTGATGGCAGTGGAGGAAGGCCAAGGGGAAAATTCAATAGGGAAGATGCCAAGAAGAAATTTCCCTGTCACGGATGTGGCAAGTTGGGGCATATCAATATATGTCTTATTTTGACATGGATTTTGTAAAACTATAAGGTTGTGGGAGCTGCAGTGGCTCTTATCATTAAAACAAACATTGGCAAAAGCTATTTTTTTGTTTCAAAAACGACATATTGCCACAGTAGTTCCTGGCACAGAACAAAACTACTCTGCATGCCAATTTGCTCCTTGTGAAAGAGTAGAATATGGTCACTCAGAGTGAAGCCAGCTGATAGAGAAATAGAACTCTAATAAAAACAAAAACGCCATACCTTAATAGGGTCCCAATTCTCAAAGAAAGTCACAAAAGTGCACCCATGGTATATGTTCTTGCAATAGTGCAGATTTATGGTTTTCATGAATTCACAAGACTTCACAGAAGTAGGTCAGGAAATCGAACTTCTAGAAAACATTTGTGAACTGCATTTAAGCACTGGAAAATAATCATGTGTAGATTTCCTGATGCGAAAATATGCTACACTGTAACAGGTTCACTTTCCCACCAACTTTTTTCTCCAAACCCTAGATGAAGTTTTACTTTTGTTTCTTGTCAGGAGTAAATTTCCAATTTTCTCGATATGGAAAAATATTAGAGACAACCTGATGAAAACCAATAAAACATGCAAGTTAGTAGCTTTGCACAGACTTGATAGGGCACTCTAACCATATTGCTTACCACTACCTCCAGTCCCAGTATATAGATCTGTGGAAATATGGCAAAATAAGGGAATTGCTAGTATTCAAACCCAACTAAGGTAAGGGGGTCTGGCACAATCAGAGAGGCTATTATCAGAGCTCCTATATAATGAGACTGCCGTCATACTTTGTTGCCGCACTACATGGCGCCAAAAGGGACAAGTGAATTTTGTTACAAGACAAGTAATTTTTAAAAGCAACCTGTCCCATGGATAAGTAGATATTTTATTACATTCTACACCTCTGACACTGCACTCAGCAGATTATCATACCACCGTAGAATAAGAAATTCAATAAAGCCTCAGCTTTCTTGGTACAACCCACCAATTTCTGGAACTCTTTGCCCTCTAAAACACCCAGGAGCATTTAAAGTTCAGAAAGAGAGGTGAAAACATGGTTATTCCAACACATTTACATTAACCATTAACACTGGCACACAACAAAAACGATAATCCTACCAACATAAGTGTGGTTGAGAGCTATGGAACAGTATGGGCCAGAACGACATAACAAAGGGCAGGCACAGGCAAATTGGGGAGCTCCACCAAACAAAACCTTAGAATGTCCTCAAAGTATGGATGAACTATATAATAACTCCCCTTCAATCAACACTAGAAGTACCCATTGCCACTCTACACCTGAAGACCAGCAACCTCCCTAATGATATTCAAGATTCCAAAGGCCTAATTATGAGTGCCTCATTAAATACTGTCCACTGTATAAACACGCTGTTTAAACACCGAACAAAATTATGAGTTTGGTTCTATTTAGAGCATCTGAAAATTATCAGATGGGTTAAATAGCCCAACATTTATTCAATTTCAGCAGGTAACACCTGCCAAAACTTAGCAGGGGAAAGCATACGGCATTTACCGTATCATGAAGATTTTAGTGCGTTAAATACTAAAATCTGCATGTTATTTCCCAAATACTCATAATAGGTTTTATTTATTGCACCAGATAAATATTGTACCCTGCGGTATCGTTATTTATCAGAGGAAATAAATATAAGCTCAACTGGTAATCAAGCCTAAGTCTCGCTCTACTACCGAGACTTCACAGACACAGTAAACTATGTCTACTATACCTTCAACTTCATTCCACATGATGGAAGACAGTTACTCTAGTCTTAATGACGGTCATCCAATTATCAATTGGATGAAATCCAGGTCATTGTATTAAATCCCAATTCATCACCTGAGCACTCATCAATGGAACGGACATATAATGTATGAAGGGATGTGTGGAACTTTGCTGGCATCTGGATGGCACAGATACATCCTATACAGCTCGTTAAATAAGCACTCAAAATGAACTAGACGGGCCTGCTGAGACCAACAAGATCTGCTTTAAATTGCAGGTCAAAGAACGACTCTAATATAGTCCTTCATGCAGATATCACACAGTTACGTACACGGAGCATTGGCACCCTATATTGACAAAAAGGAAGACAATGATGCAGTCAATCTCAGACATATTCAATTAACATCGCTTTATGGCAATCATGTAAAGGAGTACTGTAATCCGGTCTATCCAGGCAGATTTCTGATCCATCTCCCACAGGTAAACAACCACTTCGGCGCCACACACTGGGGTGGTAAGCGCTATAGATAAACTGTAACACAATGCTGTAGTGTGCATGCTGTTTATTTGGGTTAAAGCTTTATGACACCAATGAACCGGATTTTCAGTTCAGCTCAAAGGCAAGGTTCAATCGTTGAGCTAGAGGGTTCAAGTGGCAACATGTAGATCGTTTAGAGATAAACAACCTAGTAAAGCAAACAGGATACAAGTTATACGCCATGAAAATAACACTGCAACACACTATACCTTCCCTAACAATCGCAAAAAACAAACCAGCAACTCAAACTCTTTCGGTTTTAGAGGTGTATTGTTGAGAACGAGTAGTTGTGGTTTCCCGCTCCTCTCATTATGGGACGTGTTAAGAGGACATGGCACACGTCTGCACGATGAGTAAGTGTCGTGATCATTTATGTTCAGAGGTGTATGTCATGGGCTTTGGTGTCAGTGTCATACATTAACAATGGACACTGTTGCCAGTTAGGGAATATTTGGGAGTGGAGGGGGGCGGAGGTAAATAGGGCCCACAATGCTCCACTATCTGTGTTACACGCCCCCAGACCCCTTTCTTTACCTCCAGCCTTTCCTTATCCTTGCTGCGCTGTCCCTGCTTCCTGGCGTACCACAATCCTATCTCTCGGCCCTTCAAGTGAGGGGGCGGTCGGGGCCGCTGGGCTCCACTGTCTTCGTCGCGGGATCCGTACCCTCCATGCTGCTGGGACGAGCTCTGTCCGAAGCCGCCCCATCCTCCCCTGGAGCCGCCTCTGCGGTAAGCGTTCCCTCTCCGGTGTTCGTCGTAGCTCATAGCGAGAGCAGCTGATGTTGCAGTGGGAAGCAGAACTGAGCAGCTGGTGCTGTGATACCGGCCGCCTGCCCCGGAAGTTAAAGCAGCCTTCGGATTTTCCTTCTGTCTACCAGGCGCTACCTCACAGAGGAGCGCAGAGCATTGTAATGGAGGACTAGACTGCTAACCGAACAAAGAGCTTATGCTAGCGTTAGACGGGAAAGAACAGCCTACAATCCTACATTTTTGCTATGCCTCTGAACATATTGGATGGAAATGTTTCTGCCCGATTAGTGATGTATGTGTAGGGAAGGATTTAAGTCATTTTAATTATAAAATTCATGTGTTCGTCTCGAAATGCTTTTCCTGTCACTTGCCGGTGCACGTGGCTCTTGAACTTGTAAACAGGAAGCTGGAGGTGTATACCACAGGTTTGTGGGGGATAGCTTCACCCAGCAAATCCAAAATTCCCTAGTTAACAGGAAGGAACGTTTCATATCTATTAAGGATGTGGAGGCGAGGATTATGTATTACTTTCTTCACTTTTTATTAACAGCATGTTCAAATCTAAAGTTTAAAAAAAAACACTGTAACAGTACTACAGCTCATTTGAACAACAGGGCGTAACCATGGCCACCAATAGTCCAATCAAGTAACAGTCAGTGCGTCTATATAATCCAGATCATGCTGTAGTCCTTACTCCTCCCTCTTCTTCATTGAAGGAAGTTAAGCACGTTGGACATCATTCCGTCTTTGAATCCGAACCTAAGAGGATATGGAAAGAACATTACTATTTTCCCACATAACGTATTGTTTACCATTAATGGCATAAAAGGTCAAAAGTCAGCAATTATTATGAGGAGAAAATATGATATGACAATTAATACCACTATGGTACATTAGGTGCTCCAATACCACTATTAGATAATAACTTACACAACATGATCTGCCTGTCGAATACATAACAATATACTGTTAATGAGTATACCCAAAGTACGTCCCTGTTAGTCACAGAATCCAGTTCAATAACTTCCAGAATAAATGTAGAGGTAACCTCATAAGTCCCTCATGGAGGGCGGCATAGAAATAGCATGCCAGGGGGGATAATCCTCGCCTCTGTGTCCTTAATAGAATTGTAGAATTGAAACTTTCCTTCATGTTAACTAGGACATTTTTCATTCTGTCAGGACTGGAGACGAGGATTATGTAGTTTTTAAAGCTTACTTACCATCAGTGCGGCTGCCTCATAGATTGGCTTAAAATAGACCCTTTTGAAAGTGTATTCAGATGACCAAATTGCCACATTCATGATATCTTCAAGTCTACCACCTACCTGGACAGCCTTGGAAGCCATAGCTCCCATTGTCGAATGAGCCCTAAACTCACTGGTATCGATGCCGGCCTCTGCCATGATTCATCTCACCCACCTGGCAATGTCGGAGAGGGCACACCCTTTAATTTAAGCGCAATCAACAGCTGCTGCTCCCCTGGAGATCGAACCTCCATTGTCATGTTTTCGTCGGCCTTTAGGCACCTGATCACCCACAATTTAGGAGCGTCAGGGAAAAGTGGATAGGATACCGACTTGGTACTCGTCCTCGTTCTCCTTGAAATGTTGAATGTAACCCCCTCCAGGGTAAAAATTCTAGTACACAAGTCTAATGCCCGCACATCAGAAGCTCTCTTGCAAGAGATGAGGCAGAGCAACATTGCCAGTTTCACGAATATTTCCTTCCTAGAAAGGTATTGGTTGTCCTGCCAGGATAACAGCAAGTGCAGGAACAAGTTGACGTCCCAAAGACTCCCATAGCGGGCTTCGGGGGGACTGGAAATCCTGATACCCTTGAGGAGTTTACTTACCCAGGGGTGTTCCCCTACTGGAACATTATTCAGCGGTGTATGTCCCGCTGAAATAGTCAACCTGAAGGAGTTGATGGTACAATATGTGAGTCCCTCCTGGAAAAGTTGAGCCAAAAAGTTTACTATGTCGGTAACATTGGTGCCCACTGGGGTCCAGGTGTCTCACACACACCAACAAACCCATATCCTCCAAGCCGATCTATACCTCTTGGCGGTCCCTGGAGCCAACACCTGCTGGATAAGGAAGTAAGCTCCCTGCGAATGTCTGATGTCTCTCCAGCATTGCCTGAAATCCTCCATGCCATGAGATGAAGATGGCTTTGGAGAACCAGGGGGTGTGTATAGCCTAGTGGATCCGTCAGGATCTTGGCGAACTATGGTAGACGTACCGGGGTGGCACTGGCTAGCTACAGGAGAGAAGGGAAACACGTTTTTGTTCACCATATCGGAGTGACCAGAATCAGCTGAGCTTTCTGGCGCCTGACTTGCACTGCCACTCAATGGATGAAGAGAAAGGGAGGGAAGGCATAGGCCTGTTCCATCAACCATTCCTGGAGGAAGGCATCTGCCGCCTCTGCCCCCGGATCCGGTCTCCAGCTGACATATCAGAGAAGCTGTGTATTCCATCTGGAGGCGAACAGATCCACCTGGCACAGACCCCACAGTGCCATCAGCATTCGAAATACCTTTGGGTCAAGTCTCAAGTCGCTGGCATTCCTGAGGTTCCTGGAATTCCAGTCCTCCACAGAGTTCCGCGCCTCCAGAAGATATTCCGCTGCCGTTACTGAAATCTGCCTCTGGAGGCATTAGTGCCAGAAGTACTTGGCTAGTTCCACCAGGCGCCTGAGAGCGGGTACCACCCAGTCGGTTGATGTATTGCTCCGCTGTCATATTGTCTATCCTCAGGAGTACACAGCATGATACTTTCTCCCTCGTAAGTGATTGAATAGCAAATGTTCCCGCCAGAAGTTCGAGAAAATTGACGTCCATCTACCTCTCATGGAGGTCGATCCGCATCTGGCTCCCCAACCCAGATGACTGGCATCCGATTCTATCACCGGATCCGGGCAGGAGCCGAAAATCACCCGACCGTTCCACAATTCCATGTGGTCGATCCACCACTGGATCTCCGTCCTGACCCCTAATGTCAGTGTCACCATCTCGGAATACATGAGTCCCCTCCGAAGGTGAGCAGCCTTCAGTCTCTTCAGGGCTCTGTAGTGGAGGGTCCCGGGAATATGGTCTGTATTGAGGATGATAACAAGCCAACAATCCTGGCTTTTTGACCCAAATATATTCTGTCCCGTTTGAGAATCTTCCTCAGTTCTTTTTTGATCTTGGATATCTTATGGTCTGGCAGGTTTAGGGTCACTGCTCTGGAGTCAATGCTGAAACCTAAAAATATCATGCTCTTCTGTGGGGTCAGGTACGGCTTCTGTTGGTTGATAATGAACCCTAAGTTCTGAAGTAAAGATATGGTGGTGTTCAGGTGAGTCACCACAAGATCTTGATATTGGTCCATCAGTTGGATGTTGGCCAGTTAAATCTTTAACCTGATGCCCAGTGTCCGGAGATGTTCCACCAATGGTTTGAGAAGTTTTGTAAAGCACCAGGGTGCTGATGACAGACCAAATGGGAGAATCCGAAATTCGAAGATTTGCCTCTTCCATTCGAATTGGAGAAATCGGGAATGAGGGGGAAAGATGGGGACCGTCAGGTAGGCATCTTTGAGATCAAGAAGCGCTAACCAGTCGTCCCTGAAGAAGTAGGTCCCTGAGGAGGTGGATCCCCTCCATCTTGAAGTCACGATAGACCAGCCACTCATTGAAGGACCTGATATTGATGATGGGGCGGAAGCCTGTGTCTTTTTTCTCTACCAAAAACAGGTTGCTTTGGAAGCCCCTGGGGTGCAGTTGTGAAATGCTTATCCCTCCCTTGGCCAGAAGGTCCTGAACTTCTAGATCTATAAGGGACGCATGTTGAGTGGTAAAGAACAGTGGGTGGAGCTTTACTGCCTGCACTGGCATCCAGTAGAACTCTATAAGGGACCCGTGCACAGACTCTAGCATTCAAGGGTCTGCCGTGATCTCTGCCCACTTGTGAGTAAACAGTCGCAGACTCCCCCCCCAAACAAAGACCTGATAACAGAACGGGGCTTGCCATTGTATCCGTTGTTGGTATGAGCCCCTCCCCGGGCTCATTTGTTCTTTCCTCCTCCGCCACCACGGGAGGGGTAGAAGGTTCCCTGATGGCCATTTTGACAGCTGTTGCTCCTTCTGGCCTGGTCTCTGTTAGGGTCTTGGTAGTACTGACGGTGGGAGGAGCGACACCTGCCTCTTTCTTCCACTCCAAAAACCTTTGCAGGGAAAATATTTTCATGGACGCCTGGGCCTTGTCAAGGGCTGAAACATTGAGATAAACTTCCCCAACTCCTTGACAAAAGGCTCGCCGAAAAGTGTGCCCTGTGCTATAGGTCCTGACTCAGAAGATGAAAGCTCCCCTATTTGGGATATATCTTTAATAGGAGAGAATGACGACATTCCGCAGGGAGGGCGCAGTTGGTATTGCTGAGGAGGCAGACCACCCCCTGCACCCAGCCCACTACGTCGTCCATGAGAAGAGGCTTCCCTGACTGTTTATCTTAGTTATGGGTCCTACCATGTCCAAACGTTTGTCCTGGCATGCCCTCCATGATCGGTCGATCCTCTTTGTCGGGACCCTTAAATACTAGGCAAAAAAGCTAAACAGCTTAGGGTCAATCTCGGGGGTCGCTGTGACCTTATCCCCTAGTAATGGTCTGGGACAGTCCGTTCAGAGGCAAGTCCTCACCTCCTTGCTTTGAGGCTGGCGGATCTTACTCGCCACATACTCTGCCATATTCCTCTCAGGGACCTACTCCGCGAAGCGCTATCAATAAATGCCCTTGGGTTGAACATATCAGTAGAGGCAGGGTCTCCCTCGTATGAGTCTGAGTTGGCTGAGTAAAGGTTCCAAAATCTGCCCGAGTGCTGGGCCTCATCAGATGATACATCTTAATTCTCCATGTCACCCTCCCCCAAGTCGGGGGACCCCTCCTCGGGGTCAAGGTCAGTTGCGACGTCGTCGCTCATTGCCCTGGGCATTGGTGAGGAGCTTGTCCACCTCTGCAGGAAGGCGCCGTTGTGGGGGGTTGTTCCTCCTCAGAGGCAAGTGAGGGAGCGCAGTCATGGTCCTGTTGGGAATGCATTAATAAGAAGGTGAGAGCACTACCACGTCCTGTGAGAATTAGTAAGGGCAGCCTCCTCGCCGGTGCTCTGAGACAAAGTAAAAAACACTGCAACAGTGTTTGTAGATAATAAAAACCAAAGCAGTAATCAAATTGGCTAAGCCCTTCAAATCTTACTGCATACACGGTGTCAGGCGAGGGTTGGAAGGGGAGCAGGCACTGAGCGGAGGAGGCGCTCGATTCCCCTCAGCGTAAAGCGACTGCAGGAGTGCTGAAAAGCTGCTCTGCGGCTTGAAGGAATGCGCTCGAATGAGCACCACCCAGCGCACCTGCGCTGTATCAAGAGACACGCGCGGGTAGCGAGGTACTGGGTTTTTAAGAACCGGCACAGAACCGGCAACCCAGCGGTGTCAGGGTACACCCAGAGACCTCGAGTTCTTCCTGATTTAGACCACAGAAACTCAGAGTCTTCTAGGTGAAGTCAAGGATCGAATTTATTGGCTGCAACAAAGGTAACAAGTGTCCTAGAATACAACACACGGGGAAGTATATTCTCAGGAGACTGCTCGAATTTACAAAGTCAGGCTTCTCTCTTTATACAGAATATTCAGCTTCAGGCAAACATTCTTTGAATTCGTAGTATGTCATTTATAGTTACTGGTTACAAAAGAAAAGCAGAGTCATGATGACATGTACATATTTCACGTCGTGCTGCCCATAACAAATCACCCGGCAAGGCCCAACATTTCATCAGATATCGGTGGACCCCCAATAAAACAGGCACCTCCCCATCATAAAGTAAGTGAAGCAAAAGAGTGGAGACAGATGTGAGCAAGATACGGCAGGTGTGCGCGCTGAAATGGTTTTATGGTTTGTTGAGCCTTGATGCTACCTTGCTCGGACACTGGGAGGGGAACTGACCTAACGAATACGGCCTGGGGCAATGGTTCCAACTTGCAGGTCATGGAAAAGTCGATTAAGGAGTATGTGTCCTTGTGGAATTGAATTCAGCTGGATTAAGGCCTATGTAAAGGGCAACACATAAATGGGAGCCAAGGGTTTAGAACGAAAATGACGATTTCAAGGTGAAATCGTCACTCGAATATGCTGAAAATATATGTACATGATGTGCTCGTCATTCTCGGTCTTTTGATACCAAATTCGTCATGTTTCGACGAAGTTTTTATTCTCGAGTCCAGACGATTACACGAATCCAGATTTTCAGAACCACAGTAGTATGCGAGTCAGTGGGGTGCCACTGCCTGAAAGAGTGCTTGCACAACACAGTCCCAGAAGTACACACTAAAACCACATGCCAGAAAAAGCCCAATAAATCTTTTAACCCAACTAGTCAGGAAAAGGAATGAAAGCGACTTAACTGACGAGGAGCAGTGAAGAAAGACTTACAGACTGTTACTTGATTGGACTATTGGTGGCCATGGTTACTCCCTGTGGTTCATGGGATTTGTTGTTCTGTTGCAGTGTTTTTTTAACTTTATCTTTGAACGTGCTGTTAATAAAAAGTGAAGCAAATGATGCATAATCCTCAACTCCGGTCTTGACATAGAATTCAAAATTAGCTAGCATTCTCACCAATAATTTTCAATCCTATTAAGGACACGAAGGCAAGGATAATGCTTCTCTTACTTTACAGCAAAAATACTGCAGCCAATGATTTTTTTTTTTTACGTACATAAACACTACATTTCCCAGGATACTTTGCTCTTAACCAACCACCAATCATGGCCAAATAGTCCTTATAAGTACAATTAACACCATCTTTGTTTGTATAGAGCAGTCCATCCTAACTCGAACATCAACAACAATCAACAGCATCTGCATGGAAACTCCATTGGGCATCGTCAACTTGCGAGCAGCAGCTCTACCAGCAACAGGAGTGCAAAATGCCAACTCAAGAGACAAGACCCTAACGTGTTCAATCCGCTTTCTTATCGGAACCTACAAAAGAAATAATATCCATATACCAAAGGAACGACTTCCACATTCACTTCGGAACCGTCTCCTCCCTTGCCGATTTCAAGAGCAACATCATGACCTTGATGGTTGAATAGCTCTCTTCCTCATACCGCCTGGATACCCCTGATGCAGCGTGAAGCTAGGTCAATAACTATTCCATATACCTAGATCATTTCATAATTTCACGGACTGTTTCCTCTCTGGGGCTATATCAAACCACTTAACAACCTTAGATCCTACAATGGATCATTTATGTAAGCTAACAGGGACTTGGATATTAAGAGAACATGTGGCTAATTCTTACGAGGACTTGGAATAAGAAGATGCTAAATTTATGCTGACAACAAACAACCTTTCTATAGACATTAAATAATAATTCTTACAAGAAATGTTACACCAAGAATGACTCAAATACGATAACATTTCTCATGTATATCGTTTATCTAGGCCTCAATTTGAATGTTAATAAACACAAATCCCATGTAAGCTTTTGTTCAATAGAATTCATTTTGTACCATTAGTCACACAATGTCATACAGAATTTAGAAATTTGACATATGATGATCACCTAGGGGATAAAGAGAGAGAGAGACATATGGAAAAGTCAAGTTCAGCATTGAGGTTATACAAACCAAATATGCAGAGTTGAAGCTTAAGGAGTCACAGGAATGAGTCCATAAACTCTCCAGCCGAAGAGTTATGCCTGCTCACTTTACCAGCAGGCAAAGTATACATTGAGTCGGTTCAGAAATTTCAGTTCAAAATGGGTATGGCATAGGGGGAAAAAAATCAAAGTTCAGTCCAACAGCATGCCAGGCAAGAACATTGAAAATGATAACAATTCCTGACTCCTCCTCCAAGGGGACAAATATACTTCCAAAAGTTCTCCGTTCTCGCCCACAAAGTATCAGTTCCATCGTACGTTATGGTTTCCACTGGTTGTCTACAGTGGGCTACTCGTAGTTTGATCAATACCTCACTAAGAAATCAGGAACCATTAAGTAATCCTTTTTGCTAAATCATCAATTTTAACAGCATTATAATTTCCATCCTTTCCTCAGAAGTAAGAAAATTAATTTGTTCGCTGTCTGTCCATTCCCAGATGCTCTCTCTGGGTTTGTACTTGTATTGATACATTTCTTTCAAAAGTGTTGCTGAATCAGAAAAGGACCTATTATTAATGAGCATAAAAATAACCTCTGAAAAGTTCTCACTGCATCTGAAATGACTACTTCAGCTAGATTCTGTTTTTCTAAACTGGGAAAAAGAAGCATTTGAAGCTTACACGAAAACTTGTTAACTCATTACCACGTTATGATTAATATAAAACACGTTAATATGAATAATTCAGTTTTCTGAGTATAATTTGCCCATTATTCTTTTCTCAAGATGTTAACTGTCAATATCAGGTACTACTGAAAAGAACATTTCACACATTTTTATTTTTCAAGCAGATTACTATGCATCACTTAAGTGTTTCATCCTGTAAGCATTCTTTTCATTTGTCATGTTAGGTAATCAGCAGCAATTTTTCTGAGTTAACCATATTTGATTTCTCAAATGTGTGTTTACATTGCAAAAGCAAATAACAGTTTTTCTCGCTCTTTATTTATGTTTTTTACATTTTCAGGTTTTCAGAACACTTCTGCATGCTTTTACGATGGAGTAAGAGATCTCATGTTTTTCGTCATCATCTATTTTGCACATTTCATTAATATTAGTATTGCGAATTCTCATTTAATAGTGAGAACTGATAGAGGCAATAATTTTTAAACTTTTATGCTCCATCACCCCTATGGTAAATAGTGCACTTTGCAAGTACTGATTGATTAATTGACTGAAGACTAAAGACGGGTAGGGTAAACATTTAAAAAAGAACAGTCAAAATCATGACATTCCAAAAAAATGACTGATATTCCTGGGTGGGATATTCCTCATCCCTGTGTCCTTAATAGAATGAAAATTCTTAGTGCGAATGCTAGCAAATCTTTAAATCTATTTCAGGACCGGGGGCTCTGATTATGCTAGTTTAAAGTTTACTGAACACCACAGAGGCAGTATGTCAGGAAGAACACGGATGGGGATTGTATACCCCCCGATCAGGGGCTCGACCCTCGCCGGTTGAAGGGAAAGACGCCGGCATCTGCAGGG
Source organism: Lissotriton helveticus (assembly GCF_964261635.1). NCBI lineage: Eukaryota > Metazoa > Chordata > Amphibia > Caudata > Salamandridae > Lissotriton > Lissotriton helveticus. The sequence continues at coordinate 229,522,325 of NC_136072.1, read as the reverse complement.
TTAACACATTCCTCCCGCCCTCTCCACTGCAGGATGACGCGGAAAGCGTCGAGGCCGTTGACCAATCAGGAGCAAGGGAGGCAATGAAAAAGGACTCCTCACGGGAAGACGGCGGGAACCCGGAAGCCACGCCGAAGAAGAAAAGCAGGAAGAACCCAGGACGCCAGAAAAACCTGCGGTGCGGAGCCAGGAAACCCCAAGGACCGACCACATCTCCAACCCTGCCGAGGAACCGGAGACGTGGAGTGAGGACCGGTGGACGCCCCCGGGAGATGCGAACTTGCCGCCGTTACTCTGGAGAATTACGGCTGTGGCGGTGAGTGTAGCAGTAACCGGGGACAGCTAAGGGGAAGAAGGGAAGGGGTGGAAGGAGGGAGAACGGAGGGCTTAAAGAGAGGCAAAGTGAGGTGGGGTGTCGTACCCTAGATATTAAACGGCCCCTGCCTATGCCTTTGATTTCGTTTACTCTGCTTTTGGCCTCATGAACTTTAATGTGCCGTGTGTTTATTTATATCTTGTTTTGTTGCCTCTCCACACTATCCCTGAGTGTATATATTAATGTATCACAGACCCTCGTGCCCAAACCCACCACCAGCCACCAAAGTAAAGAAAAGAGCTAAGGTTCACTCAGCGTCCTATTTCATCAACCACCTCTATCCCTGCACTACCCTTCCTCACGTGTCCCACCGTCCTCCCTATTGTACAGCACGCTGAGCACTCAGAACGGTGAAGGGTGATACAAGGAGCTCTACAGGGCAGCCAACATACCGCCTCTTGTTTCCTGTTCTTTTCTTTGAGTATCACGGGGCCCACCAGTGAACATAGAGGCATCCCCTAACTGAAACAAAGGCTCTACATCTACGACGAATCACCCACAACCGTATCTGGAAGGACTGCACCACGATCCCACAACTCTAACAGATAATCAAACATTTCTTCTTTGTATACCTCTCCCATCATAACATCTGTACTGTGAATAGCAATACAAACCTTATCACAATTGCACACCTAATACGGCCTCCTAGGTTTCATTTCCGACCCTCCCTCCGACACAGTATCACTCACTGGATGGTAATAAAATTGCTTAAAAGTAGTATCAAATGACCAGTCAGCCGCTTTAATGTCTTGAATAGTGGAGCATAACGTAAAGGATTTGGAGGCCATAGACCCTGAAAAGAATGAGCTCCAAACACCTGAGTATCTGTACCAGCTTCTGCCATCACCGATTTTACCACTGGGCTAAAGTAGCAGAAGACACTGGCTTGAAAGGTGTTTGTAAAGCAAGCAACAATTGACCAGATGTGTCATTTCTCAGTGCACAAGTATATTCTTCATAAGCTTTAAAGCATTTCACAACACATAGTTTATCATTATTAGGAAATGCATGATATTCAGTACACCTTGAAAAAGTTGTAATACTGCCAGTGATCATAAAGGAAACTCCTTCAGGAGTAAATACTCTACTTGCAATGTCCCAAACTCTCACATCCAAATTTCTTCAACATGCGGAGAGACATAAAAGCATAGCCAATGTTACTGACAATTGTCTCCCAGACAATTGACCATTATCCTGCCATCTTATAAAAAGGTTTATTACTAAAGGCATGCCCCATAAAAAAAGAATACTTAGGCGTGAGAGGATTAGTAACCCTTATACCTTTAAGAAGTTTACAGATGACATGGTGCATTCTCACAGGCTCATCATTAACCTTTATTTGTCCTGCTAAAATAGCAGAACGAAAATTGTTCACTGTCCTGTATGATAAACCCTCTGTTGCCTTCTGAGACAGGAAATTCATTTTGAGGGAAAATTCTGCCGCAAGGGATCCAAATGCCTTCCAGGCAGCAGCTCATCCAGCATCTCCATGCTGAAGAATACCTTATCCTGGTGGAGGGGGTCAGGCTAATTTGATAAACTCTGAAGCAGCATCCAAAATACCTGGCAAAATCCATGTCATCAGGGACAAGTGCTCTAAAATTACCATTGGATGCAGTTCCCCCCGAGGACCCAGGAGCATCGTCAGAGAACAGGGAAGAAGCAGATGGATATCGCATGTCAGCTCCAGGAGGATCGGGATTAAGGGCTGCACTTTCCACACAGAGGTGACAAGCACCACCTCTGCTGCGTATCGCTGGATCTAAGTTGCTATTCTTTGGACCATTGCAAACGGGGGAAAGGCATAATTCAGGGACTTTGACCAATCCTGACACAAAGCGTCCGTCGCCTTGGCAAACAGATCCAGGTTCCAGATAAAAAACTCCTCTAAATGGAGGTTCAGTCTGCAGGCAAAGAGGTCCACTTTACAGGGACCCCAAACAGTCTGTATCACTCTGAATAGATGAGGATGAAGATGCCAATCGCTGTAATCTATCAGGTAACCAGAGTTCCAATTCGCGACTATGTTGAATTAACCCTGAATGTTTTCTGCTATCACAGATGTCTTGTGACTCAGGCAGTAGTGCTAAAAGCCCTTGGCTATTTACACCAACAGGGACAATCTCCTGCCCCCTAACTTGTTGATATACCGCTCCACAGATATGTTGTGCATCCTAAGGTGGATGCAACAAGACATCTTCTGGAGGGAAAGAGTCTTAATGGCAAAGGACCCTGCCAGAATCTCTAGGCAATTGATATGAAGTTGTAAATCTTAGAGGGACCACCTGCTGCCTGTTGAGATATCTCCACAAAGTGCTCCTCAACCCCAAAGGCTAGCATCTGACTCTATCACCACTTCCGGCTGAGATCCAAAGATGGCTTTGCCGTTCCACACATCTACGTGTCTCAGCCGCCATTGGAGCTCCTTTTCTCACACCTTCCGTTAGAGGTACATGATCTTATTAAGCCAAGTCCTTCCGTAAGTGTTGGATTTTTAATCTCTGGAGGGCCCTGTGTGAAGGGGCCCGGGAAGATTGCCTGGTTGGAAGAAGCTAGTAGACTGACCAGGCGAGCAATCATCTGCAGGGAGACTGCCTGACGGGAAAGGAGTTCCTTCAAGTTTGTGTCCATGTGCATCAGAAGAGACTGCCATCTCTTCGAGGACATAGCACACTTGGCGTTAACCATTAGTTATATAACCCACTGGGCTCACCCTGCCAGAAATTCAGGGTCAGTAGGATAGCAAGTATCCGTGGCCATCAGGGCCATATACAGAATTTTTGCAAGTGGCCGTGTGAGGTCTAGTATCATATTCTGGCACCCGCGCCAGCGGTCGATGCCCTTCTTTGGATCCTTAGCAAATTTTTTAGAAAGGTAAACATGCAAGGGTTGATCTCAGGAGTGTCTGCAACCTTGTTGGGAAGGTCTTGTCTCGGACATTCCACCCTGAGATGGTTGCAAACTTCCTTGTAAAACCCTTTACATAATTTATTGTGCAGGTATTGTAACGCAGCCGGAGTGGAGGCCCAATCAGACGACCTTGGGTGGACTATATCCTCTGGGCTAAAGTTGAAGGGGTTGGAAGGGGATCAGGAAGGGACTGGAGGTCTGGCAGAGGCAGACTTTTTGGCCTTCTTGCATTTTGGGTTGGTATTGTGGTCTGAATAGGTGGAGTCCGTATGTGTAGAATCTGCATATGTATCATCCTTACACTTGAACTGCGACCGTTAGGAGGTAGAAGGGCCGAACAATATTTGGGATCCCCAAGAGAACCCTGGGAAAGGTTGGACAAGACCTCAGTATGATGCCACTCAGATGACTTGGCTTTTGTTTTGCGAGGCTGATCGGCATTACCAAAAGCAGTAGAGTAATTCCTACCACCTAAGAAGAAGGGAGAATAAGTAGAGAGCGAGAAAACATTAAGTAGTGCAGTTATAGAGTGGTAAAAGGAGAACCCTCAGGCAGCAAGTAAAAGTCGGATGCCAGTTGTCTTCATTGGGTTCTTAAAGAAAAGTGATATGGTAACCACAAGTGCTAGAAAAAGTGAGACTAAAAGGAGTGTGGCATACTCCCAAGATCATAAGATTATTTTAATAGAGGGGTAGTTCTAACTCCGTTAAAAACATTAGTGGAAGCGGACATACATTTGGTCATGTTAATTCAAACCAAGAAGTCCTATACATAGAAAAACAACAATGGTCGACATGACATGTTTCCTGCTATAAAGAGCTGTTAATAAGCTCAGCGTTCATCAGGACCAAACAAGAAGAAAACAAGCATTTACAATGCAATGGTCTCTGTATTATTAAAGGTAGAGCTATTGGCATTGCTCATGACTTTTTTTTGGGGTGTTATTTTTTTTAAAATCATAAATAAATGGCATTGTCATTTACATTGCCAATAGTGTAATCGCTAAATAAATGGCATTGTCATTTACAATACCAACAGCTTAATCGCTCGCAAATGCATGACCTATTGCATTTACACCCACACAGAGCTTAGGTTAAAGAGAATTACCCATGCCTGAATTAGTCAGTGTTAAAAATGTTAACTCCGGAAGGTGTGATCATGGATACAATAACATTTGTTTGGCCACAAGATCTGGTAAGGATGTTTACTCTATCACAGAAAGTAAAAACATGGAAGTCACATTTAACTTAGATTTTTCCATCAGCCCCCCCAAATCAACACCATTCTACAAGTACAGCGTAATGATGATGAAAATGTAGAAGATCATCTAAATGCACTTTCTAGGAATGTATTCAGGCTCTAGAGTTTTAGACTTGCATCATGTGTAATGTCACCACTAAAATGCCAAAAGGGAGAATGAGTAGCATAAGAGGGGAAACGTAGAGGTTGAAAAGAATGGGGCTCAGTGGAGCTCCCACGAGGGATGCCACAGCTAAATAAAATTGAAGGTGGTTAGGAAAAGTGCAAGTTGAACAACTTGGGAAACTTTAAGGGTGAACATCAAAAGACATTTACTCCAGCATTTACAGACTCTCCTTTTCGGTATTTGCATTCTTTACCATATATCACTATCATGAACTTATAGTTTCCTTTGAGCGCATCCTAAAGCTTTCGTTTTTTCCCTATGTATGCATCCAGCCATTACTTTATAATCAGACCCATCAGCTGATTAGCTGTCCATGTTGAAAGGGTGGTCTAGCAGTAGACAGAATGTTTACCTATTTTAGTGACTATCAGAATACCTAGTATACCCCACAAGCAAATAACGTTTCTTTCTGCAGTTTTGCATAGTCCGCTTAAGTGCTATTTCAATAGGACTCCTGTATTCCCCAAAACCTGCATGAAAAACTACCTTTTTTCCTTTATTTTAAATGGCACTCTCCTTTCTTCCAATACTCTCCATGCCTTCTCTCTGAGCACAACCTCCTTTAAGTAACATGCATCTCTACTTTAATATTTAATACTTAATGTCTGCGAATTACCCTCAATTCATTCCAAATTTCAGCTATTCTTCTTTTAAAGTCATACCTGCAATCTAACAATACCTGATCTCTACCATGTCATCTATTAATCCCAACAACCATCTGCAATAACTATAGTTATTGAGGCAGCGCTCGGTCTGTGTGGACCCTGTGCTCTCGGGCCCCAGTCGGGCCGAAGGAAGAGGGCGGCAGGGCTCCCGCGGCCGGGGAGGAGGGTGATGTGACCGGACAGTGGCGCAGCCTGCCGCAGGGTCCTTGAAGCACAGATGGCAGACGAGGCTCCGGCGTGGCTGGCTGAGTGCAGCGCAAGGCCTTCTGTCTGTGCGGTGAAATGTTGCCCTGATGAGGCCCGCGCCTCCCTCTCTGCCACTCCTAGCCTGGCATATCAGCATGCAAGAGAGGAGTCGGGCTAGAAGCTGAAGTGAATCAGAAGTGACTGGGCAGATGTAGGCTGGCGGTGACAGGGGGGGAAAAAAGACGGCGGGCTAGAAGCTGAAGTGAATCAGAAGTGACTGGGCAGATGTAGGCTGGCGGTGAGAGGGGGGAAAAAAGACGGCGGGCTAGAAGCTGAAGTGAATCAGAAGTGTCTGGGCAGATGTAGGCTGGCGGTGAGAGGGGGGGGAAAAAGACGGCGGGCTAGAAGCTGAAGTGAATCAGAAGTGACTGGGCAGAAAAAAGACGGCAGGAACGAGGAAAGCGAGAGCAGCCTACCTCAACCTTACCAGCAGCAAAATGGCGGCCTCAAGCTTCCGAAATTTTTCGGATTCGGGGGCGTATTTTGCTGTCCTGAGTGACGGACGACGTCACGAGCTAAAGAACAGCAAAACTTACGCCCCCGAATCCGAAAGAAAGAGACGGGGCTAAATTGGAGTGACGGCTCTCTCCTCCAATGGCTGGCCTCCGTTTAGAAAGCCAGCCAATGGAGGAGAGACGAAAAGAGAGGCGGGATAAAGCAGCCACTCTAAGAAACAATAATTCTCCGGACTCCCTCGACCTAAAAAGGGGGCTCGCTTGGTGGCTGGTGCACTCTAAGGCACCATAGCCAACTACAGCGAGACAACACACATACAAACGGGCCGTGGCTTTGGACGCTTTAGGTTCCTTAGAGGGGAGTCGCCAGGGAGAAAATGACCCGGGCGTGAAGAATTGCCCCCTACCACGCGCCCATGAGGCTCTACTTCTGAGTAAAATGAAAACTACATCTCTCACGATTTGGGGAGGACGCACGAGGAAGTTCCTGTGCCGTGACTACATACAAGTTTGTATGTGTGTTGTCTCGCTGTAGTTCGCTATGGTGCCTTAGAGTGCACCAGCCACCAAGCGAGCCCCCTTTTTTTCTTCTTGTTTGGTCCTGATGAACGCTGAGCTTATTAACTGCTCTTTATAGCAGAAACATGTCATGTCGACCATTGTTGTTTTTCTATGTATAGGACTTCTTGGTTTGAATTAACATGACCAAATGTATGTCCGCTTCCACTAATGTTTTTAACAGAGTTAGAACTACCCCTCTATTAAAATAATCTTATGATCTTGGGAGTAGGCCACACTCCTTTTAGTCTCACTTTTTCTAGCACTTGTGGTTACCATATAACTTTTCTTTAAGAACCCAATGAAGACAACTGGCATCCGACTTTTAGTTGCTGCCTGAGGGTTCTCCTTTTACCACTCTATAACTGCACTACTTAATGTTTTCTCGCTCTCTACTTATTCTCCCTTCTTCTTAGGTGGTAGGAATTACTCTACTGCTTTTTGTTTTGTATTTAAGTATTTGTCACTCTTTTGTTTGTTTTCATTGATTATCTAAAGGGGTATAAGAGTGGCTTGCTGACCCTTTCTCTCCTGTTGATTAATTGATCAGCATTACCTTCAACAGATTTTGGCGAAACCTGCTGGTCATACTCATGTAATTTGGCAAATCTCTCCAGTTGGGCTATAATGGGCTTCAAGGCAGCTACCAAATCTTTATCTGACAGTAAGAGGTACAGCAGTCTCAATTGCGCTGTTGACGGACTACTGCACTGAAGCATCTAGTCCGTCACTTAAATTGTCCTCCAAATGGTGCCCTTGATCCTCATCATAGTAGGATTCATACTCCTCCTCCTCAAAAAGGCACCCACTCAGTCGTGATGTAAAATATATATATATATATATATATATATATATATATATATATACACACACACACACACACACACACACACACACACACATATATATATATATATATATATATATATATATATATATATATATATATATATATATATATATATATATATATATATATATATGCTTCAAAGTTTGCGGTTCTCTCTGCCACAATAGGCGTCGGGCTTGAGTGCGGGCGCGAAACTGCTGAAATATAAACAAATTCCTCTCCTCTTGGGGGCAAAGAAAATACTCAAGCCCAAATCCGTATCACGCTGATATTTTCTTCGCCGGAGAGGAGAGGACTTTGTATATGTGTATATATATATATATATATAAAATTAAATGAAAAAACAATAATCAATCTTTCATCTGCAATGCTAACAACAGCAGAAAAACAGTTGCTCAGTCTTGGCCTTAACTACTGTCCACTTACAGACTTTAGCTACACAGCTACAAGAATAGATGTGTTCCGCTATATCCGGAAACTAAAGCTGTCTAAATTCTTTAAAATCAAACAAAGTCCTAACACCACGGAACCAAACTTAGTAGTACCTTCTACTTCTACTCTCCAAGCTTGCGACGTCAGAGGCTTACTCACTTTATGTCAGCTGGGTGAAGGAGTTAATGACACGAATGACGATTTGTCAACGCAAGAGGAGCTAAGGAATGCTGAAATCCAGCAAATTGGAGCAGGATCAAGTCCTTTTAAACCATCTTCTAGTTTCATGCCCATTATGCCAAAAGATGCAATAGACTCATTCCATGATGTAGTGATTTCAGATCTCAAGAAATTATATCACCAGGTGAAACATCGAGGCAGAATTAAGCAAGACCAAGAAAAACGATATCGGGCTTTGGTATAAAAATTGAAAAACGATCATCGCAATGTGGTGTGCAGTTCTGACAAGGGTGGCAACATCGTGATTTGGCCTCAAGAACAATATATTGCGGAGGCCACTAAACAATTATCAGATACTGCATGTTACACTAAAACTTGTGTTAAGCAAATGACCTAGCCAGGGAGAAATTAAGGAAACTCCTCCTTCAATACAAGAGAGAGGGTTTGATTTCCATCCAAGAATTTAAATTTCTGCATGTGGAATTACCGGTCATGGCACGTTTTTATCTTATACCTAAAGTCCATAAAGAAATAATTCCTGTACCAGGACGGCCCATCATATCGGCCTTTAACAGTATGGGTGAACATCATGCTCAATACATTGATTACTTTCTGCAACCCCTGGTCATTAACCTGCCCACCTATATCAAGGATACAGGTAATTTCTTGGACAAAATCAAAAATACCGCCTGGACAGAAGACTCTCTTTTGATAACGCTCGACATCGAGGCTCTATATACGAGCATAGAACATCAGATTGGACTCAGGGCTCTTGAACATTTCCTGAGCACTAGACCTGCAGACTGTTACAACCACAGTAAAATACTGGTTGCTTTAGTGTCATGGAGCCTTAATCATAATTTTTTCATGTTTGGCAAAGACATTTATTTACAAAAGAGGGGAGTGGCAATGGGGGCTTGCTTTTCCCCTAGCTATGCGTGTTTGCACGTAGGCTATTGGGAGAAGCAGGTCCTCATGGGCACGCATCACGACATCTTTGCAGAAAATGTACAAATGTGGGTAAGATTTATTGACGATGTGTTTTTAATTTGGAGGGGTGATGAATTGAGTGCATTTGCTTTTATTGACAAACTTAACGCTAATGAGTATAACTTAAAGTTTACCCATCATATCAGCAGTAAATCAGTTGATTTCTTAGACGTTAAGGTATATCATAAATCAGGCAATTTGGCAACCACCCTCCATAGAAAGGCTACTGCGGGCAATTCTACTTTGCACGCCAGCAGTGCCCATCCGCATCATACAATTGAAAATATCCCCTATGGGGAACTGCTCCGCCTCAAAAGGATTTGCAGCAGTGAAGAGGAATTGGAGAAGTGTACAATGGAAGCCCTCAGTAGGTTTAAAACAAGAGGGTACCATATTGATACTCTTAAAAGAGCAGTCAACAAAATGAATCAAAAGTCTAGAGACTGCCTCCTTCAACAGAAAGGAATCATATCAACAAACAATGAAGACCCTGAAAATTCAGTTTTGAGATTTATCACACCATACAGTTGCCAAAATAGGAAAATAAGATCAATCCTTACGAAGAGTTGGCCAATTCTTCAAACAGATAGTGTTATCTCAGCTGAACTCCCTGATAATCCTAAAATCACTTTCAGGAGAGGACCTTCTTTACGCAACCATGTCACCAATCCATTCCCTGAATTACTCAAACAAAAATCCTGGTTCCCGCAACGTCGAGGTTTTTTTAAATGCTTGAGTTGCCGAGCTTGCAAGTTTGGTGTTAACACCAGCACCTACATGACTCCATTCAGTCCAATGCCGCTACAGATTAAGGGTAATTACAGTTGTAGGACAGAGTATGCTGTTTATGTCCTGGCGTGTACTTGCGGCCTGAGGTACGTTGGCAGTACTCGGCTTGCGGTGCACGCCAGGATATTGCAGCATCTCCGAGCAATTGTCAATAATGACAACTCTTATCCAGTGGCAAGACACTTCAAGAGTGTGCATAACAACAGTTTGGAGTGTCTTAGCTACTTCGTTTTGACATCGGTACCCCAACCCCGTCGGGGAGGGGACAGAGATAAAATGCTTCGTCAACTCGAATCTAAAATGATACTAGAACTTGATATAAGGTTCCAAATGGTCTCAACACCACAGAAGACCTGTATCATTTCCTATAAGATTGTCTCATCCAATATGTTCATTCCTTCTCTGTAACCCCTTAAGACCCAAGATTTTGTGTTCATAGTTTGGAGTATAAGTCCGCTTATGTGATATCATATTGACTTTCCTCGCAACCCAAAAAGAAGATTTTTGTTCCCTTTTTGTTTTTATCCACTGTTTATTTATTTCTTTTGTCATTCACCCTGGATATATATTTTTTCATTTTCTGAACTGAAGAGTGAATATAAATAACTAGTCTTTATTGGACTATATCAAAAAAATAGATTTATATAGAAAACCCCTTTTTCTTCTTTTTTCATTTCACTTATTAGATGTTGGGCACACATTTAGAAATTTGGAGACTAAATACCAGACATAGGAAATATGTTTGAGAATGGAGGGGTTGCCATCATGTTTAGATGTCCCCTCAACATCATCACCGATTTGGGGTTGCCATCAATATTAGATGGCCCCACAAGATTGTAAATATGGTATATGGTTTTTAATACATGTATAGTATTTATTGGCAATTTTTGCACATGATTTATCATTTATATTGTATAGGTGTTTAGAGTTTATTAGAACATTTGTTCAAAACAATACTCCTTTGTGATATTTTAAGTGTACTCCGCAACAACATTCTGTTTACATATGTTTTTTCCGTATTGAATTTTATGGAAGTTAGTATGTATTCACTTTACAAGCTGCTAGTTGTCCAAATCTTAAAAATATACAGATTTGTATTTTACCATTTTATAAGCATTAATGCAGAAACAATCTTGTCACTACACATTAATGAATTTATTCATTTATTAATTGGTTTTTGGGAGACTTACATTGTGTATTCTGCTTGTAATCCATCCTTTCTCACAGCTATGCCAGTGATACGTAGTGGTATTTTCTCCATCTCTATTGTTATCACATGGTGTGTACTAGCACTTTAAAAAGTTCAGGCATTATGGGTTAACATTTGACTGTGATCAAGGGCACCCGCCCGAAACGCGTCAGTTTTTTGCTTCTGCTTAGCTTTGCTCATTAAAATTCCAACTGCCTCACATCGGAGTCGTTGAGTCGTCTGTTCTGCCCTGAGGACCTGGGGCTACAGTTTGGCTTTTGTTTTGAGCATATATATATATATCTAGTCAGCACCTTCTTTGATCCTAAAGTTTTGGACTGGTTTGCACAGGGTGCAGCGGGGCACTCCTTGCGGCTCAGGCGGTGCGGCATTTATCTCCAACACAAGGTTGCCTGCAAGAGGAGGCCCAACACAGGTAAGTGCAAATCGTGCCATATTTATTTGTTCGTGGAAAACAAAATCCAGCCGACCTGCAGTTTTCAGCAAAGGAATAAAGCCCAACGCCTTTCGTGATGTAGAATCATTTCATCAGGGGCTACGGGCCAAGTGCACAACAAGTATCACGGCAATTGATTAAAAGTGTTGCTCCCGCCCCAGTGGGCGTGGCCAAGACATTGGCCTGCTGATATTTGAAGTCGCAGTGATAATAGTCACATAGTTAGCCTTCTAATACCTGTTGTTTGCATTATAAATCCCAAGTGGGTTTGAAGTTCACTGTGGCAGTCTGTCATGTCGATTAAATCCCCACCCGGCAACGAACCTGTTCCTCAGCTACAGCGCAGGTTGGCGCTGCAGCTGAACTGCACAGGGTGCAGCGGGGCACTCCTCGCGGCTCAGGCGGGGCCGCATTTATCTCAACACAAGGTTGCCTGCCAGAGGAGGACCAACACAGGTAAGTGCATATCGTGCCATATTTATTGGTTCATGGAAAACAAAATCCAGGCGATCTGCAGTGTTCTGCAAAGGAATAAAGCCCAACGCGTTTCGTGATGTAGAATCACTTCCTCAGGGGCTGTGGGCCAAGTGCACAACAAGTATCACAGCAATTGATTAAAAGTGTTGCTCCCACCCCAGTGGGTGTGGCCAAGACATTGGCCTGCTGGTATTTGAAGTCCCAGTGATAATAGTCACATAGTTAGCCGTATAATACCTGTTGTTTGCATTATAAATTCCAAGTGGGTTTGAAGCGCACTGTGGCAGTCTGTCAGGTCGATTAAATCCCAAACCGGCGACGAACCTGTTCATCAGCTACAGCGTAGGTTGGTGCTGCAGCGGAACTGCACAGCGTGCCTCCTCTTGCAGGCAACCTTGTGTTGGAGATATATATACATATATATATATATATATATATATATATATATATATATATATATAATATTTATATATATATATATATATGCAGGTTCACAGCGTGTAGCCACAACAGCTACGCAATGCACTCTCCTTGACAGCGACAAAAGATACTTAATCCCAGTCTTGTGCGTGCATTTCAAAAAGTATTTATTCCTTTAGTTGCAGCATCGTGAAGATAAACAAGGAAAAACCCAACGCGTTTCAGCGACAACTTCGCCTTGGTCACGGGTAATTATAATGTCAACTTTCCAAACAATAAATAAAGTTTCACGTGAAAAAGTGCTCAAAATAAACAAGGGACTCAAGGCCCTAATATCACGGCCATCTTGGAGTGTAGTATTAACATCATTGTGCCCCACGCATCCACTTAAACCTTCCAAAACCTTAATGAATAGAGACACTCCTGTCATCTAAATCAAGTATTAGGAACAATTTTTTAACATATTATGAAGGAAAATCATTTGTAATTTAGTTAGACGTAACTTGTGGCTTATAACCTGTTACATAAACTGTCACCACAAACAAAACAGGTTAATGTCCACAGAATGAGTAAACTCAAGTGAGCCAGTATATACAAATACATGGTCATTTAGTTAATCTGTAAACAGTGACCTTTCCATTATAAAATTAAGGTCTAAATCCATACTTCTGAGGTCATTTGTACAGTTCATAATTTGAAAAAATCTCAAGTGAGAGATTATAGTCACACGTCCACACGATCTTCATTGCACAACACCCCAGTGAGGTTTCCCTTCATTTCATCATGCTTCCATACCTGAAATATAAAGCAATGGGCCAATCAGAACTCCTCTGTTATAAATATCATCATCTAAGTCATATCACGGCTATGAGTCTTCAGAGTCAGTGAAAATAAAAGTGAAACAATTAACAATAGTTGAGATTAAAAACATTAGCAAAGCACTTAGTCGACTTCAGGTACCATCAAATGCATACGATAATCCAATGGTAATTTCAATGTTCTTGTTACATTACATTACACAGGCAAGTTCTATATCACAACCACATCCCCGAACTTGTTACTCCCCCAAATGCCATTTCATCTCTTCTTCAGAGTTCAATCCTCTCGGCATCAGAGTGTCTAATTCGAGGATGTACCTATTCTCCATCTGTCTGAGTTTGCGGATTTTATCCCCCCCTCTTTTCATAACAGGCAGTTTGTCAATCACAAAAAATCTCAACAGGTTTCTGTTGCTTTTATGCAACTCCTCGAAGTGACGAGCAACTGGGGAGGTTTGGTCTTTGTTTTCAATTGATCTCATATGCTCCAGGACACGTTTCTTTGCTGGGAACATTGTACTACCCACATACTTCCTAGAGCATGGACACATGAGTACGTACACACAATACTCTGACAGACAGGTGAGATGTTTACTGATAGTTTTCTCTACAGCTTCTACTGGGAAAAAGACTTTCTTGATGTTCTTGCTATACCTGCACGCCTTGCATTTCATACAGGTAAAAAAGCCCTGAATATCCGTGCTTTTTACTGGAGTGGTGTTCACGTCATTCCTGCTCAATTTGTCTTTCAGCGAATGAGCCTTCCTATACGTCATGTTCGGATTGTCACTCAAAACATCAGTTAGAGTAGGCTCAGTTTTCAGGACATTCCAGTGACGTTTAAGACTCCTTTGTATCTGCCAAGATCTTGTGTGGTAAGTAGAAATAAATCTAATCACCTCATTTTTCACAGTTGGTTTCGGAATTTCTTTGGCAGTCAACAAAGAAGAGTGACTAATACTACTAACTTTTTTCAGTGCTGTCTCTATGATTGAGGATTGATATCCTCTTTCAAAGAAACGTTCCTTCATACAGTCACTTTCAATCTTAAAGTCGTCATCCGTGCTACAGTTCCTCCGAGCCCGGAGGAACTCACCAAACTGAATACTTTTTATTAGGGCTTTAGGGTGTGCACTCTCCGCGTGCAGAAGAGTATTGCCGGCAGTTTCTTTGCGGTATAAACTGGTTGATAGGCCACCCTCCTGTACCTTCACCAGTAAATCCAGATATACCATGGTTTCTGCATGGATCCGACCATCCAGAACGATATTTAAATCGTTTCTGTTCAGATCCTCAATGAAACTTTCAGCCTGCCTCTGCGATCCTTTCCAGATAATGAACAGATCGTCGATATATCGTAGCCATAATTTCACATGGCCACGATACATCGGATGTGTCCTTTCTACTTGCTGCTCCCAACCCGCCATGAACAGATTGGCAAAGCTGGGAGCAAAGCAAGTTCCCATCGCCGTACCTTGCCTTTGTCGGTAATGTTTCTCATTAAAAACAAAGAAATTGTTTTCCAAACAAAATTTTATCATCTGCATATATATATTATATGTAAAATATATATATATATATATATATATATATCAGCACACTTTTCCTCCAAACCTCCACAACGGCGAAAGGAAGAAGCGGACCCATATATATATATATATATATATATATATATATATATATATATATATATATATATATATATATATATATATATATATATATATATATATATATATCCAAAAGCAAACGTCCCTTGTTGGAGAAGGAGCGGCCAACCAGCTGGTGCAGGTGACGAGTCAAGGACAAGGCTCGTAAATTATTTTCAAACAATTCAAAGAATACACCGCACTCTTCTCGGACGATTAAAGCAATTTAATCCAGTTCAGTAAAACTTCCTTCACCTACGCGTTTCGAACAAAAAATGTTCCTGATCAGGAATTTTTTTTGTTTGAAACGCGTAGGTGAAGGAAGTTTTACTGAACTGGATTTAATTGCTTTAATCGTCCGAGAAGAGTGCGGTGTATTCTTTGAATTGTTTGAAAATATATATATATATATATACATATTTTTTTTTAAATGTCTACATTTCACTTTAAAAATGATGAATAATGTTTACCCTACCGACATTGACGAAGCCGTGTAGCCGAAATGTGTCTGTCGGGTTTTTTTTGTTTTGTGGCTGAAATAAATCAACGGATTATAAGTCTCTCATTGTGTGCCTCATTCACGGCTCAGGGAGAAAGGCCATCGTATGGGAAATATATATATATATATATATATTCATCACAGTCCAGGACCCCAAATTAGACTTGCCACACGGAAGCTGTTTTTCAAACACCCTTTTATTGCGACATGCTAGTGGAATTCAGGACGGAAAATACTTTCAGTGTTTAAATGCCAGCCAGACGCGTTTCGAGAGCATAACAGACTCTCTTCCTCAGTGGCTTCATGTCTGCAAGGTGAAGTGGCAGTGAGTTGAGTAATTTATAACCAGCACCTGCCCTCCTCGGGCGTGGCCACACACGGCCTTCTGGATGCTGTAGTTTAAAACTGTATTTTCCCAGTGGATGCACACTCCATCGAAAATAAACAAAAGTACATTCCCAGTGGATGAAAGTTACTAATCCTGCCTTCGTTCCATTCTGCTTTCCTGTAGCAATAAAGTGCGGGCTCGCACTCATACCTGGATAGCTTGCGTCGCCCCTTCCGCCTCTGCGCTGTACCCAGTCTTGGTGTCAGCAAGGTCAAAGTTTTAGTTTGAAGGGCCAAGTCCGCGACCTGGGAGGCCGCCAAAATTCATCACAGTCCAGGACCCCAAATTAGACTTGCCACACGGAAGCTGTTTTTCAAACACCCTTTTATTGCGACATGCTAGTGGAATTCAGGACGGAAAATACTTTCAGTGTTTAAATGCCAGCCAGACGCGTTTCGAGAGCATAACAGACTCTCTTCCTCAGTGGCTTCAGCTGTCCGAGATTTCGCAGTGGGGAGTGTGCCGAGCGTGAAGCGCTAAGAACTCTCTTAAAACGCGCTTATCCGCTTGTATTTTCTGGTGTTAAATACCAGTACACCACAACGAGCCAAATATGTCCGCCGACGTATTGAAACGCAGGGGGGAGGTTGCAGGCCACATGTTTGTGGAAAACCCTGAGGAAATAACAATGCCCACGACTACAGCTGGGGATGCTACGGGAGGTGCTGACAATCCCAATATTAAAGAGACTTTTCGTAAATTGGAACGACTGATGAAGAAAGAGCAGTCGAAGTGGTGGGAGCACACTTCCCTCACAAAGTACCTGGATGTCAAGCGCATTCCACGGGGTTTGAGAAGCACTCTAGCCCCGAGCTATGAGGACCCGGACCCGGAGATGCTTGCCGAGTGGGCAGATACAAACTTAGAATATTCCGCTCGTCTGATGGCAATTTTGGCTAAATACGCTGACAGGGACAGAGAAAGACTACAAGTGAAAATTGAATTAATAGAGGCTGACCTGACAACAATGGGGATAACTGAACAAAGTAAGAAATTACGCGAAGAAATGATGACAAGGCTGGCTAAAGAAGAGGAAATAATTATAAAACGGAAAACATTCAAATTTGAGAGGGATAGATTAGACTATTTACATGGCCAAATCTTTACCTTTGCACGCCGTTTTGACAATATAAAAGCACAAGCTAGTAACCCCAAGGCAAGACAAGAGGCAACAGCATCAGCCTCATCCACGGATTTGAGCTCAGCGGCGGAGAGCGAATCTGAAAACGAGCAAAGGAGGGGAAAAAACTTGCGAGAGGGGTTTACAAAATTAACACTGGCAGAAGAGGTAAATTGCCTCTGCGAGAGCCGCCGAGACACTCTCAGGTCGAGATCGAAAGTAAACCCCCAACAAAACGCCAAAGGGCAAACTTCAAACGCTCCCAACGCCGGAAATGTAACGAGAGGAAATTCGGCGGGAGGAAAGAGGGGCAACCGTGGGAAAAGAGGAAATTGGAACAGGTTTCAAACTCAACCCTCAACACCGGCACCACAATCATAAATCTGACAGACATCACCTTAAGCGACAAAGAGAAACAAATCTTATGCTTAGGCCTGTCATACTGCCCCCCTAGTAACATAAACTATGCGAATACCAGAATGGACACGTACCGCTTCATTAGGAAGCTCAAATTGAGCAAATACCATCGTACACATCCGTACAAACAGCATAACATTTCTGTGGCAGCCAGCCCTACACTTCTCCCAATGGAAGCGGATACAACACTCAATGAGATATGGAATTTGCAGCAAGAGGGAATGGCAAACACACAGTGCCAACAAACTGAAAGGCAAGACATTGAAAAATCTACACCTTTCAGAAAGAAATCAACGTTCTTCCCCATTATGACCCACGATAATATTGACCTCTACCAAGACCTTGTCATCAAAGACTTGAAACAACTATACACGGCTACAAATAAGAAACATGTAATTCTCAGCCGACAGAATCAATGCTACAACAGCCTGGTAAGGAAACTAAAGGCGGACAAAAACATCATTGTAAAACAGGCGGACAAGGGGGGCAATGTCGTCCTGTGGCATCGTGACGACTATATCAAAGAAGCAGAAATACAGCTAAGCGATCTGGACTGTTACAGAAAAAGCAACCCCATTGTCATTAAAGCTGCCTGGTCTGATTTGAACGCTAAACTGGTAGCCTGGAAGAGCGCAGGACTAATTTCTAATGACGAATTTAAATTCCTCAAAAAAGATTGTCCAGTTATACCCACTTTGTATCTGTTGCCGAAAGTGCACAAGAATCTAGATGTACCACCTGGCAGACCTATCCTTTCGGCAATTAACAGTGCAACTGAGAACATTTCCAAGTACATAGACTTCTTCTTAAAGGAATGGGTCTTAACATTACCTTCATATGTCAGAGACACCACCGACTTCATTTGTAAGCTGAATAACCTGGTTTGGGAAGATGATTACATTCTAATGACTTTGGATGTCACTGCCCTATATACGTCCATTAAACATCGGGATGGAATTAAGGCAGTTGAGTACTATTTGTCCAAACGGCCAGAGAGTTGTTCCAACCACAATAGAATGCTTTTGGACATGTTGAAACTTTGCCTAGAACAAAACTTTTTTCTTTTTAACGGGCAGGTATACCAACAAATGAGAGGGGTCGCAATGGGGGCTTGCTTCTCCCCGAGTTTTGCATGCCTCCATATGGGGCTTTGGGAGGAGCATGTTCTGATGGGTACATTCCGTAACATTATGACATCACATGTACCATTGTATCTTCGCTACATTGACGACCTCTTTGTGGTTTGGAAGGGCGATAAATCTGATGCCGAGCGGTTTGTGGAACAACTTAATATCAATTCATACAATCTGCATTTTACGCATCATGTTGATAAAATAACTGTGAATTTTCTTGATGTTGAAGTGTATGTAGAAGATCATAGAATACAGACCAGGTTACACAGGAAGGACACAGCTGGTAACACAGTGCTCCACGCCTCGAGTCAGCATCCCCGTCATTTAATCAACAGCATCCCCTACGGGGAGATGCTAAGAATGAAAAGAATTTGCAGCACGGAATCTGACTTCCAGGTAGCACAACAGGAATGTAGGAAACGCTTTCTTGAAAGGGGCTACAGCGACAGGGTTCTCGAGACGGCCATAAGGAAAACTAACTCCGTCACGAGAGAGCAAGCACTAACACCCAGAAGTAAAGTCCCCACTGTTAATCCAGCCGACACCCATGTAAATTCTAGGGTCATAGTTCCATACTGCCAACAGCATTCTGCCATTAAAAAGATCTTTTCAAAAAATTGGAACCTGATAAGAAGGGACCCTGTAATTGGAAGTGATGTATCGCCTAGACCTGAGATCACCTTCCGAAAATCCCCCTCTATGGCAAATGCTCTAACTAGCAGCCTATTGGAGCCTGTCACCTCGGGAACATGGGAAGCTTTAAATACGGGCTTTAAAAAATGTGCCTTCTGTAAAGCCTGTAAAATCGGAATTAATAAAACCCATTACATCAGCCCGTTCAGGGACAATCCAATTCCCATTACGAAAAGACTCACATGTAAAATGGAGTTCGTCGTCTATGTGCTACAATGCCCGTGTGGCTTGAGTTATGTGGGCAGTACTCGCCCAGCAGCACATAAGCGTATCCTGCAACACATTAGGGCCATAGGGAGTAAGGATCAGGCTTATCCGGTGGCACGCCATTTTGAGACTGTGCATAACAGTGACCCGAGTGATCTACAATATTATCTGGTAGACACAGTGATGCCGCTAAAACGGGGGGGCGACAGGGAGGGCAGATTACGCTTACTTGAGACAAGGTATATTCTCGAAATGAATACAAAGAGCCCGAATGGACTTAATGATCGGGAAGACCTTTACACCTGTCTCAAGGCTCCGTGATTACAATTTAGTAAACCTTCCAAAAACCTGATGCACCCGCTGACCTGAATCCCCCCTCTCTATGTGCAAATATATATATATATTATGTCTGATGGCGGCCTCCCCTGCCACTCCCAGTTGTAGCAGGCTCTATAACATACTGTTTTAATATGATTGTTCAGATTGGTACTGTAGTACACACGATTAACATGCACTATTATGTGAATGAATTTTTTCCCCGGGGTACCCTGCATATATCCCGACTCTTTACTGTGAAATACTTTTGATTTATTTTATTTTTATTGCTTACGCAAACACGAGCACTTTATTTATAGTTTCCTCATATACTTTTGGAGTTCACAGCTGCACGCAAGGGTCATACACATTATTCAAAAGGGTGGTGCTTTGAAAAGGTTTCTGATTGATATTTGTTTAGTTGCAACGTCATTTACTTGGGAATTAGCAATCATAATCCAATAATAGTGGCAATATTCTAAATAATATCACATCTCAAACATGAATATGCATGCTTTTATGGATCCTATATGTAATGGGAAATCTGTTTAATGTATAGATATGTAAATATCCATGAATGTAGATATATGAATTATAGAATATGGCGACGTATATATATTTTGAGATATGTTTTTCTAAGGAGCATTATTGTGGAGACATATTGTATATAATTGGTGTAAAATAGTTGCTTGTATATAGGAATGTATATATATTTTTGGAGAAACCCATTACTTTTATTGCTTCAATCAACTAGGGTTTGGGATGAAATGCCTCTTTATATATATACATTATGCTGTAAATGACTGAAATATGACAATATGGGGCACTAGCCCTCAATCCGTGTGTAAAATGGAACTTTGTAAGTTTAATTATGCACTTACCACTTTAAGCGCGAAGCCGCTCCCATGTATGTTTGTATTTAAGACCCTTGTTTGTTTCAATTTACGTCATGTGATCAAGCCTCGTTGGAGGTGAAACGCGTTATGGCGGATGGCTGGTGGAAATTTTGAATAAATCACCGAAAATATTAGCACTAAATCTGGGCTCACTCTCGTTATTCTCTTCGACTGTGGAAAAGAATGGCGTTTGTTTCATATATATATATATATATATATATATATATATATATATATCCAAAAGCAAACGTCCCTTGTTGGAGAAGGAGCGGCCAACCAGCTGGTGCAGGTGACGAGTCAAGGACAAGGCTCGTAAATTATTTTCAAACAATTCAAAGAATACACCGCACTCTTCTCGGACGATTAAAGCAATTTAATCCAGTTCAGTAAAACTTCCTTCACCTACGCGTTTCGAACAAAAAATGTTCCTGATCAGGAAATTTTTTTGTTTGAAACGCGTAGGTGAAGGAAGTTTTACTGAACTGGATTTAATTGCTTTAATCGTCCGAGAAGAGTGCGGTGTATTCTTTGAATTGTTTGAAAATATATATATATATATATATATATATATATATATATATATATATATATATATATATATATATATATATACATATTTTTTTTTAAATGTCTACATTTCACTTTAAAAATGATGAATAATGTTTACCCTACCGACATTGACGAAGCCGTGTAGCCGAAATGTGTCTGTCGGGTTTTTTTTGTTTTGTGGCTGAAATAAATCAACGGATTATAAGTCTCTCATTGTGTGCCTCATTCACGGCTCAGGGAGAAAGGCCATCGTATGGGAAATATATATATATATATATATATATATTCATCACAGTCCAGGACCCCAAATTAGACTTGCCACACGGAAGCTGTTTTTCAAACACCCTTTTATTGCGACATGCTAGTGGAATTCAGGACGGAAAATACTTTCAGTGTTTAAATGCCAGCCAGACGCGTTTCGAGAGCATAACAGACTCTCTTCCTCAGTGGCTTCATGTCTGCAAGGTGAAGTGGCAGTGAGTTGAGTAATTTATAACCAGCACCTGCCCTCCTCGGGCGTGGCCACACACGGCCTTCTGGATGCTGTAGTTTAAAACTGTATTTTCCCAGTGGATGCACACTCCATCGAAAATAAACAAAAGTACATTCCCAGTGGATGAAAGTTACTAATCCTGCCTTCGTTCCATTCTGCTTTCCTGTAGCAATAAAGTGCGGGCTCGCACTCATACCTGGATAGCTTGCGTCGCCCCTTCCGCCTCTGCGCTGTACCCAGTCTTGGTGTCAGCAAGGTCAAAGTTTTAGTTTGAAGGGCCAAGTCCGCGACCTGGGAGGCCGCCAAAATTCATCACAGTCCAGGACCCCAAATTAGACTTGCCACACGGAAGCTGTTTTTCAAACACCCTTTTATTGCGACATGCTAGTGGAATTCAGGACGGAAAATACTTTCAGTGTTTAAATGCCATCCAGACGCGTTTCGAGAGCATAACAGACTCTCTTCCTCAGTGGCTTCATGTCAGCAAGGTGAAGTGGCAGTGAGTTGAGTAATTTATAACCAGCACCTGCCCTCCTCGGGCGTGGCCACACACGGCCTTCTGGATGCTGTAGTTTCCCAGGTCGCGGACTTGGCCCTTCAAACTAAAACTTTGACATTGCTGACACCAAGACTGGGTACAACGCAGAGGCGGAAGGGGCGACGCAAGCTATCCAGGTATGAGTGCGAGCCCGCACTTTATTGCTACAGGAAAGCAGAGTGGAACGAAGGCAGGATTAGTAACTTTCCTCCACTGGGAATGTACTTTTGTTTAATTTCGATGGAGTGTGCATCCACTGGGAAAATACAGTTTTAAACTACAGCATCCAGAAGGCCGTGTGTGGCCACGCCCGAGGAGGGCAGGTGCTGGTTATAAATTACTCAACTCACTGCCACTTCACCTTGCAGACATGAAGCCACTGAGGAAGAGAGTCTGCTATGCTCTCGAAACGCGTCTGGCTGGCATTTAAACACTGAAAGTATTTTCCATCCTGAATTCCACTAGCATGTCGCAATAAAAGGGTGTTTGAAAAACAGCTTCCGTGTGGCAAGTCTAATTTGGGGTTCTGGACTGTGATGAATATATATATATATATATATATATATATATATATATATATATATATATATATATATATATATATATATATATATATGTGTGTGTGTATATATATATATATATATATTCACTGAAAAAAACATAGGTTTCAGGCCTGATATAGTTAGGAATTAGCATTTAAAAACCCTTAGAAATTCACTGAAAAAACTGTATATTTTAGGGATGCTATAGTTAGCGGGACATTTCACTCATACAAAACCATTGAAATTCCTCCGATATAGTTAGTTGTACTAACTATATCTCGCGCGCCCGCAATCCACTGCTGATGACGTCACATATTACATCATTCATGACATGGTCAGTGACATCACTGATGACATCTCAAATGACATCACTGATGACATCATCCACGTGACGATACACCTCATCATACACTATATATATATATCCAAATGAAAATTGCTCGCACAATTAGAGACACCTCACCCGACGTATGGATTCATCCTTTTATTCAGTAAGCAGCAGCACACAAGGTAATGCCTTTGCAATGAGTCTCGTGCCATCTGTTGCCAAACATGTTTCGGAAGAGTTTCTTTCTCACTGGCATGGCGTATGTGGGGAGCAACAACAGCGGTAGTGTTCCTCACGTTTTGAAGCCTTGAAAGTCCCGCCCACATGGGCGTGGATTACTCGAGCACTGTGGTAGTCGTAGTGCAGGTAAGTATTCATTGCCTAATGGTGCCGCTGTGATTGTTTCACCACCTCTTTATATACCATCGGGCCACTGTGTCTAGCATATCAAGTCTGCTGCATTTCTCTCGCTCAGCTGAACAGGCACAATGTTCCATCTTGTGCCTCTTACTCAAGGCACGGACCGCATCATTGCAGGGGGGTCGTCTCCGTGGCCAGATCAGGCCACCATATATCCAAATGAAAATTGTTTGCACAATTAGAGACACCTCACTGGGGTGACTTCAGAATCAAAGTGGGGGGGGGCTCAAGCCCCCCCACTGCCCCGGGGACCCCCTTAGTAGCTTGACACGAGCAGCCAGGCTTATCTCCAAGGCACGAGTGTTCAGTATGTGCGACCATGCCCACAGCAATCACAATGATGTCACTACAAATGGACTCCACACAAGCTTGTATAAAACGAGTATACTTTATATAGAAAGATATAGGAAATGGCCACACGATACAACTTCCACACATTTACAATGGGTAATATTGTTTCCGGTGGGTTGGGCGGTTCTAATCCCCAAACACTGCTTCTAACCAACAGTTACGCTGACTTTTAACCGTTCTCAACAGGTTAGGTACGCCGTATCATCAGAATCACACATGTTGTAAAATACAAGAGATACTGCACTACTTAACGATGGGTTCCTGTACAGTGCCCCAGTGAAACAGTCAATGCATAGTGTCACAATCATGTACTGAGTCAACACAAGATAATGCAACTCGGTTCGCTAACTGCATGCCCTGTTCAAGGAAGAAATACAGCAATGCGTCATGCTGCAATTACATACAGTGTGATAGGAAGACAATGCAATGCATTTAGCCACCAGCATGCCCTGGGCAAGGAAGGAATGAGGTAATGCGTCACAGTGCAATTCAGTACAGTGCAGTAAACAACCAATGCAGTGCGCTACGCTAGGATCCTGTATCCTGCAAGAGAAACATAACTTAGTGCATAGCACACTAACTCCTGAGTTCGTTAAGCACCACTAGTGTCAGACGTTGTCCAATAGTTCGATAGTTTGTTAGCAGCAAATATGGAAAGTGTTATACAACTGTTTTTAGAAGTTATGCGACCGATTGCCCCAAACACGGATCAACGATGACACACAAGTTCCACTCTGGGCCCTGTACTGCCCCGTCAGGGACCAGCACTGGCCGAGATCAGGGCCGAAGCAACAGGCGCACAAAGCTGCCAGCAGTGAGAGGCCGAGAGAGTGCCCCTCCGGGCCCCCACCCCACCCCAGGCGATGATCCACTTTACCTGGGGGGCACGACCCCACTCTCCTCTCCTGCAGCAGCGGATTGGCCTCACTCCAGAACCTTGTCACTAGAGGCAAGGCACGCTCGGGCCGGTAGTTCAGCTCCTGCGGGGCTGCCGGTCCAGGCCACCAACCTTCAGCACAAACTCCTTCCACAAAGTCTTCCACACAATGCTGGTGCTACCCCACATTGCCTTAGAGGACCCGATCACTTAGCCCTCCTCTCCAGCGCTGTTAGAACTTCTTCACTCCCCGGTGCTCACCGCTCACCGGTATTCCTCACCAGCACTTCCGGTGGTACCTTCGACACTCAGCCCCGGCGCATCTGAGACTCACTCCTCCTCTGGTCTCCGATGACCAGGCGCACCTCACTACGCCTCGGCTGGCACCTTGACACGCAACCTGCGCATCCGAGTCTCGCTCTGTCTCCAGGTGCACACGGTCTTCAGGCAATCTCCTCTAGTGCCGTAACTGCACCCCCACACGCACCCTACGTGCTGGAGACCCACCTTGGTGCACACGATGACCCAGGCTCTCTCCAGTAACGCCCTGGTTGCACCACTGCGCATCTGAGTCTCCCCTCTCCTCCTGGTGCACACGAGGTACCAGGCGCTCCCCACTAACACCCTGGCTGCACCACCACATGCCAACCCAAGTGTCAGAGACTCATTCCTTCTTAGTGCCCACGATGTCCCGGCACTCTTCACTAGTGCCTGGACTGCACTGCGACAAGCACCACCTGCGCGTCCCGAATCTCAGCTCTCTTCCACAATGCCCACAATCCACAGGCGCCCCAACACCTGTAGCCACACCAAGACACGCAACCTGCGCGTCAGAGTCTTGATTCGCTCCGGGTGCCCACAATCACCTTTCGGAGGTCTCGGGCTGCCACGACACAGTCCCACCACCGCGCCACTTGAGACTTCCTGGAAACTTTTATGTTCCTGTGTTTCCGAACAGGGAGCCAGCTCACCTCGGGCCCTTGGGGTACAGGACGCAGCACACAGCAAAGTCCTGCTCAAGAAGAATGGGGGGCATGACCCACTGCAGTGCCCCTTCAGTGTCTCCCCGGTCAAGAGCTACAAACTGCCCACAAGTCCCAGATCACGAAGCAAGGGTCAAGTGTCTCCCGCAGCGTATTCAGCAACTCTTCCTGAGGCAGAGGCTTTCTCCCCAATCGCGGACTGGTCAAAGCCGCCAGAGACTCGACCAGTCCACGGCGTCTTCAAAGCGCTCCCAGCACTTCTCTTAACGATACCAAGACCTTTCTCGACGACATCATCAACATAACCAAAGTCTTCGGATTACAGTTCTTTCAGTTATACCCTTCATTGTCTTTAAAGTTTCCTTGTGCTCAGGGGTCCCCGATCCCTCCCTAAATCAGTCTTGTGTATCTACCCCCCAGTGTCACCGTCCTCTCTTTGATACTGGGGGTCTGGAACTTTAATCACTCAGAGGGAGATGGGTCGATTGTTTTATGGCTTTGACCCAGGCCTCCTCACCTCGCAAAGCCTCTCCTGCTCCCTGCTCCAGGTGCAGGGCAGCCTGGCGCCATCTCCACCCCTCACCTGGGGCACGACCTCCCTCATCCTTTCTCACCTCTCCCAGATCCAGGCAGGCAATTCTCATTCTGCTGAGACACACAAAAAGGTCTAAAGCACAAACTCGGCCATTTTCTCAAACAGCTGTTTCTGGACACATAGCGACAGAACCATCTACCCAAAAAGATGCGTTATGACGCTGTGAGTTTAGACATACCAAACTTCACTGTACCATTTCCAATTCTTGGGAAACTAGGCTAACAATACTACACTCAGCCTCCCCATTCTGTCCTATGGGCAGGATGGCCTTTCACCAAGGAGTATTTTCCACTGTCAGGGCCTAGCACCCAAACTGGCACCGGTCCTGCCTTTTACCTACACTGCACCCTGCCTAGGGGTTACCCAGGACGTCCTACATGGGTGCCCCATATGAATGCAAAAGGGAAAGTCAGGCCTGACAAGAGGTAGCACTTGTCAGGACAACATGCTAATTTAGCATAATGCGCGCAAGCCCTATCAATCAATCAATCATATCATTTGTAAAGTGCACTACTCACCCGTGAGGGTCTCAAGGCGCTGGGGTGGGGAATGCTGCTACTGCTCGAAAAGCCAGGTCTTGAGGAGTTTTCTGAATGTCAGCAGGTCTTGGGTCTGCCGTAGGTGGATGGGGAGGGTGTTCCAGGTCTTGGCGGCGAGGTGGGAGAACGATCTGCCGCCTGAGGTCGCTCTTCGGAAGCGGGGGACTGTAGCAAGGGCAAGGTCGGCGGAGCGGAGCTGGCGGGTGGGGGTGCAGAAGCTGAGTCGTCTGTTGAGGTACGTTGGTCCGGTGTTGTGGAGTGCCTTGTGTGCGTGGGTGAGGATCTTGAAGGTTATCCTCTTGTTGACCGGGAGCCAGTGCAGGTCTCTCAGGTGGGGTGTGATGTGGCTGCAGCGAGGGATGTCGAGGATCAGGCGTGCAGAGGCGTTCTGGGTGCGTTGGAGCCGTCTCAGGAGTTTGGCCGAGGCTCCTGCGTAGAGTCAAGTCAAGTCAAGTCAAGTCAAAAAATGTATATAGCGCACTACATACCCAGAGGGTCTCAAGGCGCTTGAGGAAGGGGGGCGGGTTACTTATCGAATATCCAGGTTTTAAGCTGTTTTCTGAAGGCTAGGTGGTTTTGAGTAAGTCGGAGGTGGATGGGGAGGGAGTTCCAGGTTTTGGCCGCTAAGTAGGAGAAGGATCTTCCCCCCATGGTGGCTTTGTGGATGCGAGGAACAGCGGCGAGGGCTTGGTTGGACGAGCGCAGCTGGCGGGTGGGGGTGTAAAAGGAAAGGCGCATGTTGAGACAATCAGGTCCAGTTTCGTATAGGGCTTTGTGTGCGTGGGTGAGGAGACGGAACGTTATTCTCTTGTTGACGGGGAGCCAGTGAAGAACTTTCAGGTGGGCGGAAATGTGGTCTGTGCGGGGGATGTCTAGTATGAGTCTGGCTGAGGCATTTTGGATGCGTTGGAGTTTTTTCTGCAGTTTTGCGGTGGTACCAGCGTACAGGGTGTTTCCGTAGTCCAGGCGGCTTGTAACCAGTGCGTGGGTGACCGTTTGCCTTGTTTCGGTTGGGATCCAGCTGAATGTTTTTTTGAGCATGCGCAGGATGTTGAAGCATGATGATGAGACGGCGTTGACTTGTCTGGTCATCGAGAGTGAGGAGTCCAGGATGATGCCCAGGTTCCGTGCGTGGTCCGTCGGTATGGGGGCTTTACCTAAGGCCGTTGGCCACCAAGAGTCGTCCCAGGCGGAAGGGGATGAACCTAGGATGAGGACTTCCGTTTTGTCCGAGTTCAATTTCAGACGGCTGTGCTTCATCCACTCAGCTACTTCTTTCATCCCTTCATGTAGGTTGGTTTTGGCGGTGGTTGGGTCTTTTGTGAGTGATAGGATCAGCTGAGTGTCATCCGCGTAGGAGATGATGTTGAGGTTGTGTTGATTTGCGATGGTTGCGAGGGGGCTCATGTAGACGTTGAAGAGGGTGGGGCTGAGTGATGATCCTTGCGGGACGCCGCAGATGACTTCGGTGGCCTCTGACTTAAAAGGGGGGAGGCGGACTCTCTGAGTTCTTCAGCGAGGAACGAGATGATCCAGTCCAATGCTTTTCCTTGAATTCCGATGTTTCTGAGGCGTTGTATCAGGGTGCTATGGCAGACTGTGTCGAAGGCTGCGGAGAGGTCAAGGAGGATGAGGGCCACTGTGTCTCCGTTATCCAGTAGTGTTCGAATGTCGTCTGTTGCTGCGATGAGGGCGGTCTCGGTGCTGTGTTTGGCTCGGAAGCCAGACTGTGAGGAGTCGAGTGATTTGTTGGTTTCGAGGAAGGCGGCGAGCTGGCTGTTAACGGCTTTCTCGATGACTTTGGCAGGGAATGGGAGGAGCGAGATGGGGCGGTAGTTTTTGAGTTCGGAGGGGTCAGCTGAGGGTTTCTTCAGAAGGGCGCTGAGTTCGGCGTGTTTCCAGCTTTCTGGGAATGTGGCGGAGTTGAGGGAGCAGTTGATGACGTCTCGGAGATGGGGTGCGATGATGGAGTCTGCTTTGTTGAAGATGTGATGGGGGCATGGGTCTGTAGGGGATCCTGAGTGGATGGAGTTCATCAGGCGAATGGTGTCTTCTGTGGTGATTGGGTTCCAGTCGAAAAGGTTATTCGGAGGAGGTACAGGTTCGGGGGTGAGTGGGGTGGGCTGGTTTGCGGGTTGGTTGTCAAAGCTGTTATGAATGTCGGCGATTTTGTCATGGAAGAATGAGGCGAGGGAGTCGCAGAGGACTTGAGAGGGGGTGATGTCGTTGGAGCTGGCGATGGGGTTGGTGAATTCTTTGATTATGTTGAAAAGTTCCTTGCTGTTGTGGGCGTTGTTGTCTAGTCGGTCTTTGAGTGATGATTTCTTGGCTGTCCGGATTAGTTGGTAGTGTTTGCGGGTGGCGTTTTTGAAGGCGGCTTGGGTGATAGTGTTTGGGTCTTTTTTCCAGGTTTTCTCAAGGGAACGACAGAGCTTCTTTGATTTCTTAAGGTCGTCGTTGAACCAGGGGGCGTTCTTGCTTCCTTGTTTGATTTGAAGTTTTTTCAGGGGTGCTAGTTTGTCGGCGGTTTGGGTTAGCCATTGTGTGAGGTTGATGGCGGCTTGGTTAGGGTTCGTTGAGTAGGCGGGGGGTTTTTGAAGAAGCGATGTGGAGATCTGGTCGATGGTGATTTTGTTCCAATTTCTTCGCAGAGTTGGTTGAGGGTGGTTGTGGATCGTGGACTTGTTGTAAATGAAGTGGATGCAACTGTGGTCCGTCCAGTGGAGGGGTGTGGTGTGAGTGAAGGAGATATGCTTGCTGGAAGTAAAGATAGGGTCAAGTGTGTGTCCTGCGTAGTGAGTGGGGGTGTTGACAAGTTGTTTAAGTCCGAGATTGGCGAGATTGTCCAGAAGGGTGGTAGTGTTACTGTCGTTGCTCTTTTCCAGATGGAAATTGAGGTCTCCCAGTAGAATGTATTCTTCCGAGGGGAGGGCGTGTGGGGTGATGAAGTCAGTAATGTCTTCGCTGAATTTTGTACGGGGTCCTGGTGGTCTGTAGAGGAGGGTGCCTCTGAGTGTCGTCTTGGGGTCGGTGTGGATCTGGAAGTGAAGGTGTTCGGCGATAGCGAGGTTGTCTTCTGAGCTGGTTGAGACGCGGATGGTGTTCTTGTGGATGATGGCGATGCCTCCTCCTGTTTGGATGGGGCGGTCCTTACGGATGATCTTGTAGCCGTCTGGGATGGCTATGGTGATGTCTAGAGCTGAAGAGGCATTCATCCAGGTTTCTGTTAGGAAGGCGATGTCCGGGGAAGTGGTGTCGAGTAGGTTCCAAAGGTCGATGGCGTGTTTGTGAACTGAGCGGGTGTTGAGAAGGCTGCATTTAAGGTGGGTGGTGTTGGATCTCTGTTTGGTGTTTGTAGGTGTGGTGTGGGTCTTGATGCAGGAGAATTTGCAGGAGTGGCAGGTGAAGGGTCCATGGATGTGTCCTGGTGCTGCTTGGGCGCAGTTAGGGAGTCGGCCGGGGTTCAGTGATAGGAGGGTGGAGGCGTCGTATGTAATGTGGGAGGGGTGGGTGAAGCGTGGACCAGGGGGTCTGGTGCTGGGCGCGGTCCAGGCGCGGACGGGCGTAGACGGGCTTACCTTTGGCGCACCTTCGGCGCGGCCGCAGCGTGTGGACGCTGCGCGTTGGGTCATTGGTCATAAATGGAGAGAGGAGGGGGGGCGGAGCGTGGGAGGGGCAGCTGGGAGGCGGGAGCTGGGAGGAGACACGGGCTCACAGAAGAAAACAAGCACTCCACCAAATGGCAGCCCGAGGGCGTTCCCATAGTCCAACCTGCTGCTGACAAGGGCCTGGGTGACTATTCTTCTCGTTTCAGTGAGGATCCACTTGTAGATCCTACGGAGCATGCGGAGGGTGTTGAAACAGGAGGAGGAGATGGCGTTGACCTGTTTAGTCATGGAGAGGGTGGAGTCGAGGATGACCCCTAGGTTGCGTGCATGGTCGGTGGGTGTTGGAGCGGTTCCCAGTGCGGTCGGCCACCAGGAGTCATCCCAGGCCGAAGGGTTGGATCCAAGGATGAGGACCTCCGTCTTGTCCGAGTTCAGCTTCAGTCGGCTGTTCCTCATCCATTCAGCAACGGCCTTCATTCCTTCGTGAAGGTTGGTTTTGGTGGTGTGGGGGTCCTTGGTGAGGGAAAGTATCAGCTGGGTGTCATCGGCGTAGGAGAGGATGTTGAGGTCGTGCCGACGGGCGACGTGGGCTAGCAGTGCCATGTAGATGTTAAACAGGGTTGGGCTGAGGGATGAGCCTGTGAAAACTCAGGTCAATGGACAATCGATATTTGCCCGGCGGTATCGCCTCTATAACCCACGAAATATTAATCAATGAAGAGGCAGGCGCTGGAGACGGGAAGGCAGGAAACAAGGTTTATTCTCTCCGGAGGAGAACACATCAGTTCAGACAGCAGGTATCGTCACGAGGTGCTCTAACCGCATCTCTGAGGCCTGGCCTCTTATACACAGTTAAATGAATTTTATTGCAGGTAACACAGTCTTGTAATGCTTTGAAGTATGAAAGGATATCCTCCGAATCTCCCCTTCAAGCCCGTTCCCACACATATTTACAGTTGAAGTCCCCACCCCGGTTACAACAGGTGATGACTATCGCGCAGCTGGACATTCCGCTGATTCATGGAATGTGGGGGTGTGATCGGATCTCGTGGGATGGGGGCTTTGATCAACTCGGGGGTCCTTTGATGAGGGAAGCTTTCTACTGTACGGGGAGGGGCAATAAACAGTATCGGCAGAGCTAGGTGTCGGCCTGGGAACGAGGAATCAAAAGGGTCTGGGACCATGAAAGGAATGAAGGGAGGTGTCGCGCTGGGGACAGGATGGGGCTCTGAGGCAGAGCTGCGCTGAAGGGGGGTTTATGACCCAACGCATGCGAGAGTGGGGGGGTTGTCTGCGTGCGGGCTTTGCGAGGGCGAAGGGCTATGCTGGGGGCCGGTGGCGTGCGGAGGGTGGTTCTGATCGGGGCACCTAAAATGGCGGGTGCGTACGACAAAAAGTGTGGCATCAGGGAAAAAAGGGCAAGATGGCGCAGATAATGTTTACCAAACCGTATTAATTTTCCACAGTCCTCCCTTTAACATTTCCAAGACATCTTGCTGGCCTAGTTCCTACCCATGTCTACTGTGGTGAAAGAAGCAGAGAAGCAGGAACCTAGGTGAAGGAGCTATAAACATTTCATTTAAAATCTTTCGTCTTAGGAGGCGGGTCTATTGATAAACTCGTTTGCAGGAAAGTCATAGTAATGCAATATCGGACAAAAACGATTCTGTAGTGTGAGCATTGAGTACATTTCATAGATACTTATAGTCGTTCGGAATGTAAACTGATAGGTCATTACATATGCAAGTTCTGTTCATATTTGGCTGGAGCATAATAAATACAATGGCGGCTGGGAGAGAAATGAGACAGAGTAAAAACAATAATCAAGGGTGTCGTTGTTCGAAGTTAGTGAGTTCTCAGCATTCGTTGTCGTCGTTTGTTGGCACTGTGGAGCACCGGCGGTGGAGCTATGGATCCAGCTCTATTCTAAGTCTCACGTTGCAGGGCATGACCCTTTCCTCGCTTTTTTGGTCAAAGAGGTCCTTTTCGCCCTGTGTCCTTTTGAGTCGATTGTCAAAAAGTTCAGGTGGAAGGAATGTGTGTGTGAGCAGTCCTTAGGGTAGGTCGGAGGAAAAGGGGGATGGAGCAGGGCCAGATCGAGAACAGACCAAGGGGACGGAAAATTTCGGGTAGGGGGGCTCACGACCGAGTTCAGAGAGCGGGGATTTTTCGGCACACGTTGAACTTCGAGCAGGGGCATCAGGTCAGCCCTTTCCTCGGAAACAGTGCCTCGTCCTGCAGCTCCTTACTGTCGCGGTCTCGCCTTGGCCAATGTTGCAGATGTTCCATAATCTGTAGTCAGGCCTCGTGCTCCCACATCCGGTCCTTCTTTCCTCCGACAGTTGTACCCTTAAAATGAGTTCGAAAAGACAGTCTTTAGAGAATTGGCAGAGGAAGGTAATCACATAAGTCTATTTCTCTCCCAGCTCCAAGCAAAATGAGAAACGTCCCTTACATTGGGGTTCACAACCGACATATAAAATAATTGATGATGGGCCTGTTGGATTTCCTGTCCTAACTATTTCTTGGGTGTTTGTTGGTAGATACATTCATTGTCGTGGTACGAGATCTGGTACCTTTTATTGCATTACAGTTGTGCCAGTTCTTCTGACAGAGACCCACCTTCCTAGTACGAGCCTTACAAAGTTATACCGTTCTCCAGGGCTTTATATTTTGCGAAGAAGTGCAACGTGCCATCACCATGGTCTGATAGGTATCTTTCTGAGGAATGAACATAGGCTAAACATTTTTCCATTCTAGCAATGCACCCTACCTTTCAGCTAAACATTTTACTTTCAACAGGGTTTATTGCAACAATTTCTTCGTTTCGGTCTATTCTTTAACTTTGCAAACATCATTCTAGTTCCTACATAGCTCCTTACAACCCGACTACTTCATTAAAAACCGGGGTCTTATGGAAAACAACTAGGGTCATAGAAAACTGTGGTAAGGGACTATCGTCTTGCTTTGTGTCATAAAGGCATTATTTAGCAGAAGGCCACAGTTCAGTTGGTAATTCTGTAGCTTGCTTATCAACAAATCATTTCTAGGAACAATGGCTGGCCTGTTTTAGTCGTAAGTCGACCCATCTCTTACAATCGGGGGTGAGGGACAGTTAAAAAATCTCGTCTGGGGCAGCTGATACAAAACTGGGGGCGTTCTGGGA
The DNA here is from genome assembly GCF_964261635.1 of Lissotriton helveticus. Lineage (NCBI taxonomy): Eukaryota > Metazoa > Chordata > Amphibia > Caudata > Salamandridae > Lissotriton > Lissotriton helveticus. The sequence continues at coordinate 229,488,781 of NC_136072.1, read as the reverse complement.
AGATGGGGATGTTTCGATCACCTTTACTGTTTGGCTATTGCGACAATTCGGGACGGGGAAGGTCGCGTTATCTGAGGCATTTTTTTTTATCATAGAAGCCGCTGACATGTAGTTCCCTTATTACGGGTCAGATCAGGGAACCGCAGTCGTCTTACCTGTCCTTTCCCTTATGGCCAATTCTCGGTTTCATCAATTCTTAGCAGGAAGGAGAGGTAGTGACACGGCATCAGGGTGGTTTTATTTAGGACAAATTTTGTGCAAATACTTGCGGTATTTGGAGCCAATTGGGTGGTGCACTAGGGGTGGCGGTTTGCCAATTTAGGCGCTAGTCGTTCGGAAGAGAGAGAGAGAGAGAGAGAGAGAGAGAGAGAGAGAGAGAGAGAGAGAGAGATGTGCAACAATAGGCTAAATAGTACACGTGCGATATTGGGGGTAGCAGTGTATTAAGGTAGGCTATTCAGCGCATTACACAACATGAGACAGTACGGGTCTGTGTTAGAATTTCGAAAGCATGCAGTTTGGGACGGACGAGCATTTAGGCAGGGTAGAGGGGGCATGCACTGAGTAAAGACACCATTGTATCGCACTTCTCGCACTCTCGGTCCGCCGACCAGTCAAGTCAGCGCCTCAGTCGCATTCAACTTATTGGTTCTTTCGTTGCAAGAACAGTTTGCGGGTGTGCTTAGGTGCCATCTGGCAACGTTAGTCCGCTTCGTGTATCAGACAGGGCGGAGCTTCAGATCTTCACCATACCTCGGTCGTGATCTCCAGTGTACCCTGTAGGGGGAGGAAAAGAGGAGAAGGGAGGGGGACAACATTCGAGCATATCAAATGCATGGGTACGAAAGTCCTTTACTTACCTCATACTCGTCTTATCTCCTCGGGATAGAATCCCTGGGGTCTTGATTTCTGGTACCAGGGGGGGGGGGCAGTGTGTCCTTATAAGCCGTGTGCAGGGAAATGTTACAAAAAATCGGAGGTACTTAGTGCGAGGTTTCTAGTTGGTAGGTGTATCTAGCTATCGGGGTCCTTAAATCTCTTTCAACGCTGCGATGTTCTAGGGTTTATCGGTTCTTCGGTCAACTCTGTTCCCTAGTACCTTTTGAGTGCCGTACCTTTATAACATTCTATTATTTACACCGCTCCACTTTACCCATCCTCGGAGGTCGAGGTCCTCCTCCATGCGTTAGTTCCTGAGCCAGTCGCATATTTGGAGGCAGAGTAGTGTGTCTTAGATTCGATCCTTCCTCCGGGGCTGGGCAACCATCTTCTAATAACCTTAAAGAGAGAACAAAGCAGGGTGCACAATAAACTCTCCCGCTGACCCCACATTTTTCAAAAAAAAACATGCAATACCCATTTCATAGTTCGGAAAACCTTTATTTGCACAATCGTTCAGCATGCAGATATGACAGTGCAATCGTATTTGGTCGGGCACGGCAATGGCTAAAGTGCGTACAGTAGGGGGGTTATTTTGCAGTATTGGGAGTATTAAGAATATTAAAAAGGCTTATTCCTTCATTTGCAGGGAACTAAAATGTCTATCGATAGTTGAGGGGTCAAGGGGCATTCATTTCATAGTTGGCAGTACAGTTGGACTAGTCGCGATCAAATTTCCTATATGTGTACCGTGTGCGTGTGTCGTAAGCGAGGTTATGTATCGGCTACAATAAACATCATAATAAATTGTACATTTGAAAAGAACATTTTTCACGGGACCCTTTTACATGTTCGTCGAGTGAACCCTCCCTCTTTTTCGTAAGCTGTACAAAGGATCATATACATTTTTAAAAACATCGAGTCTTTTTAGCAAAAACACCACGAGGCGTTCGCAAGTCTCATTGATTCCGGCGCCATTTTGGGCGGGGCCGGGTTAGTCCGGAAGTAGCATCAGAGACAAAATGTTTCCCATAACCGGCGGTTGGACCAGAGTCCTCTTCGGCAGTTCAAACACTCGTGCTAAAAGAAGGGGTGGCTATGTCGTGGTTATTTTCGTTAGCGACCAAGGCAGTCGTTCCTCACCGGGAGCCGGCAGGGGCCGAGGGCTCCTGGGACTTTTGTAGAATCTTCAAGGCTGTGGGGATGCTGTCGGAGGTGGGGGCTCGTGCCCCGGTGGGCAAGCGTCCGAGTTACATTGCTGGTCAAAGTTACTCTAGCGGCCTAGACCCGCCTTCCAGGGGGCCCAGACGCCATTTTGAGGCCTGCAGCAGCCGCCCTTCGTCGAGTCTGCAAGAGTGGAGGAGACCTTTTGGAGTGAAAGAAAAGGAACTCTGCGTCGTTGGAGCAGGACATTCGGCCTCAAGTCTCATGTCCAGTGCTGCGGAAGTATGGCTACCTGCGGCGCATGTTCGGTGCTGCGCAAGTATCGGCGCCGTTGCATGTTCGGTGCTGCGCAAGTATCGGCACCGTTGCATGTTCGGTGCTGCGCAAGTATCGGCACCGTCCGGCTGGAGGATTTCGGTGCCGGGCCGAGGGCTGGGAAGCCTCCTATCCGTGGAGGTGGGAGAGGCTCGTCCGCGTCGCCTCTCCCTCCCAGCCCGACCTGGACTAACTTTCGCGGAGGTATGTACATGACATCCTCCCCAGAGTTGTCGCAGCCATTATTCAAGAAAGAAGTGGCGCCTGGCGTGTTGCTGCGGCCATTACGGAGGAGAAAAGAAAGAAGTGTCCTGTCCGTCTCTGGGCCGGGCTTCCGGTGGACGTCGGCCGGACGCCCCTTGCTCTGGCCCCATGAACGGGTTCCTTGGCTCATCGGCTGCAGCCGGATCCAGTTGGCCCCAGTCCCCGGCCATTGGTGGCCGGACCGGGAGAGCATGTGGCGGGACTACCTGAAACTGTCACGTGCCACCGCGGCCAGACTGGGAGAGGGAGTCGAGGACATAGACATCCCTCCCCTAGAACTCTCCAGTGTGGTCAAGGCGATCCCCTGGCTGGGTCCCGCTGGCCCCTGTCTCTCCTCCGGCTCCGCCCTATGTTACGATTTCCTGGCCGATTGTTGGCGGCAGGACCCGCCTTATATGGGTTGCTGCCGGCTGGGCGTAGCCGCAACCCTGCCCCACCTTGGAAGTTTCTAGAGTGGGGGGGTGTTCTGCTGACTTTTATTTTCTACAGTTTACCGTTCTTGTTTCTAACGTTTCCTGTTGTTAGGGCATTAATAGGTGTTGTTATTACGTATTGTTATTGTTTCTCGCTCGTTATGTTAAAAATAAAAGTTCATGTTCATCAGTGGCCTACTGATTTCGTTTTCCCATTCCTTTCTTTCCAGGTTGTTTCATGCTAAAGCTTCTGTTAACACAAGTTAAGTAACACGGAAACACAGGCAGAGGGATGACGTAGATTCATGCATCACGTACACACAAACTCAGACGGGGAGACAGTACAAGTATTATATACAAAGACCCAAGACAAACATACAACAGTTATTGGCCATAATTATCTTTTTCTGTATGCTGCGCATACTTATTGTTCTGAGTTAACCCTTACCTCGAAATACCCTAAACTTTTCCCTATTCGGCTAAACGTTAGAATGCTTGATCACGTGTGTACATTATTCTTTTTGCTTTATTCGGGGTTTGTCGTGGTTGATTTAGAGCTAGACTGGGTTTCCCGTCTTAGCGCTGTTTGGTCTATGAGGACTCGAACATGTCGCTGAAATCGGCCTGGCAAAATCTGTGCCATCGGGCATAATCGAACGCGGTGGTTCTATCTGGCCTGTCCATGTCGGTCTGATTCATCTTTGTCTCGCGCCTTTTCCCTTTCTGCCGGCCTGTTATTCCTGTCGGCCCTCCGCTCCTACTCTTGTTTAGTAGAGTCGGACATTGGGCTTTCCAGTGCCCGGCATATTTACAAAAAGCACATTGGTTTTGCCCTAAGTCTGGTCGCCCTGTGCGCAGTGTCGGGGGATTACTTTCGGGTCGTTGTGTCCTGGGGTTGTCCTGTCGATATATTCCTTTACCTACTCTGTCCTCGTCTTTTTTCTTTTGTTGCATTGCTTCTTTGCGCCACATACCGAGACTGTCGAGCATAATAGGCGTTGTCTTATTATCACGAAGGGCTATTTCTAACGTTTCTATTTTATCAAGATCGAAGGATCCTATCAGTGGCCACTGTTTCTCTTGATTTTCTTTGGTATACCTGTGCCACAGTTTACTATAGGCTATGGTAACTAATCCATAGTTTATGAACATGTCTTTATTAGGGGTGCCTTCCAGCGGAGCTAGATGATCCACCTCTAATAAACGGTCCGGGCTGAACCAACTATCGACCAGTGGGGAGAAGACAGACATGACGGCTCGCGAAGAGGACAAAAAGTCAGCACTGCCTATCTTATCACTGCGTGCAAAGACTAGACAGAATATTTCTATTCTACGTTGTTTGCAGGCAGTGAATACCTCATGAACCAATAACAAATAAACAATAAACGACCAGTGGGGAGAATAAGTAGGCCCGCAAAAGGTCTGCGTCCTCTACCCTTTCACTATCTGCAAAGGGGAACCTGTTCTTTCCTGTTTGCAGATAGAGAACCTCCAGAAAACAATCCGCGAACAGTAGTTCGGGATAAAAAAACAATTAATCAGTGCCGAAAAACATTTAATCAGTGGGGGAGAAAGATAGGCACGCTGGCTGCGTTACTTATCCTTCACTGTTTGCAAAGAGAAAGAGCCTACTGTTTCTCCGTTTGCAGACAGTGAATCTCCAAATAGGTCAACAAAGAGTAATACTAGTATTTTCTGAACAATTAAACAACTATTTCGCAGTTCGTCGTGTCTACACGACCTTACCCGGACCGTATGGACAGTTTCTTGTCTTCCGAATCCAGCGCCCGATCGTCCTCTTTTCCTCGTATTCCTCGTGGCACTCCTGATGGTTCCCAGTCAGGACCATAGATCACTCGAGAGAGGTCTGTTCGGAACCAGTGAAGTTCGGATGATCGGCTGCCAGACGAGGGTCTATTGGGCAAGAGCTCTCCCGATCGTTGCAGTCGTTCACTCTGTCGTCAGGACCTCTCCCACTGGATCCACGAGTCACTGATGGGCCCCACGCTTGGGACGCCAATTGTGAAAACTCAGGTCAATGGACAATCGATATTTGCCCGGCGGTATCGCCTCTATAACCCACGAAATATTAATCAATGAAGAGGCAGGCGCTGGAGACGGGAAGGCAGGAAACAAGGTTTATTCTCTCCGGAGGAGAACACATCAGTTCAGACAGCAGGTATCGTCACGAGGTGCTCTAACCGCATCTCTGAGGCCTGGCCTCTTATACACAGTTAAATGAATTTTATTGCAGGTAACACAGTCTTGTAATGCTTTGAAGTATGAAAGGATATCCTCCGAATCTCCCCTTCAAGCCCGTTCCCACACATATTTACAGTTGAAGTCCCCACCCCGGTTACAACAGGTGATGACTATCGCGCAGCTGGACATTCTGCTGATTCATGGAATGTGGGGGTGTGATCGGATCTCGTGGGATGGGGGCTTTGATCAACTCGGGGGTCCTTTGATGAGGGAAGCTTTCTACTGTACGGGGAGGGGCAATAAACAGTATCGGCAGAGCTAGGTGTCGGCCTGGGAACGAGGAATCAAAAGGGTCTGGGACCATGAAAGGAATGAAGGGAGGTGTCGCGCTGGGGACAGGATGGGGCTCTGAGGCAGAGCTGCGCTGAAGGGGGGTTTATGACCCAACGCATGCGAGAGTGGGGGGGTTGTCTGTGTGCGGGCTTTGCGAGGGCGAAGGGCTATGCTGGGGGCCGGTGGCGTGCGGAGGGTGGTTCTGATCGGGGCACCTAAAATGGCGGGTGCGTACGACAAAAAGTGTGGCATCAGGGAAAAAAGGGCAAGATGGCGCAGATAATGTTTACCAAACCGTATTAATTTTCCACAAGCCCTGGGGTACGCCACAGATGATCTCGGTGGCTTCGGAGCGGAAGGGGGGAAGGCGGACGCTCTGTGTTCTGCCTGAGAGGAAGGAGGTGGTCCAGTCTAGGGCCTTCTCTTGGATCCCAGCGTTGTGGAGGCGTGTTCGTAGTGTGTGGTGACAGACCGTGTTGAAGGCGGCTGACAGGTCCAGGAGGACGAGGGCCGCTGTTTCTCCGTTGTCCAGCAGGGACTTGATGTCATCGGTAGCGGCGATGAGGGCAGTCTCGGTGCTGTGGTTGCTGCGGTTGCTGCGGAACCCGGACTGGGAAGGGTCCAGGATGTTGTTCTCCTCGAGGTAGCGGGTCAGTTGTTTGTTGACGGTCTTCTCGATGACCTTTGCCGGGAACGGTAGCAGGAACATGGGTCGGAAGTTCTTGAGGTCCTTGGGGTCCGCCTTAGGTTTCTTGAGTAAGGCGTTGATCTCGGCGTGCTTCCAGCTCTCAGGGAAGGCTGCTGTCTCGAAGGAGGTGTTGATGACTTTCCGGAGATGGGGTGCGATGGATGTGCTGGCTTTGTTGAAGATGTGGTGTGGGCATGGATCTGACGGAGATCCGGAGTGGATGGTGTTCATGATCTTGATGGTGTCATCGTCGTTGATGTTGGTCCAGTAGAGCAGGCGGTCGGTGCGGATGGTGGTCGTGGGGGCGGAGGTCTCAGTGGTTGTCGGCCCGGTCGTGGCATTGAAACTGCCGTGGATGTCTGTGATCTTGCGGTGGAAGAAGGTGGCCAGCAAGTCGCACAGGTCTTGCGAGGGTGGGACGTCGTTGGCGTTGGAGCTGGGGTGGGAGAGTTCCTTCACGATGTTGAAGAGCTCTTTGCTGTTGAGCGCGTTGTTGTCTAGGCGGTCTTTGAAGGAGGCCCTTTTTCGGCGGATCTGATGAGGTGATGGTGTCTGCGGGTGGCATTCTTGTGGGCGGCATGGCTGTCCGTTGTTCGTTCACGGAGCCAGATCTTCTCCAGCTTTCGGCAGGTTTGCTTGGAGGCCCGGAGGTCTTTAGTGAACCAGCTGGCTTTCTTGTTAGTATGATTGTTGGAGGGTTTCTTGATCGGGGCAAGGGTGTTGGCGCAGTCGTTGATCCACTGTCTGAGGTTGCGGGCGGCGGTGTTGGGGTTGGTATGGTCGGCGGGTGGGCTCTGGGTGAGGGTGGTGGTTAGCTGGTCTTCGTTGACTTTGCTCCAGCAGCGGTGAGGCATCTGTTGGGTGCGGTGGTGCGTGGTGGGTTTCTTGAAGGTGAAGTGGATGCAGCGTTGGTCGGTCCAGTGGAGTCCGGTGGTATGGTTGAAGGAGATGTGGGGGCTTGCGGAGAAGATGGGGTCAAGCGTGTGACCGGCGGAGTGGGTGGGTGTTGTGACGAGTTGTCTGAGTCCGAGGTTGGCTAGGTTGTCGATCAGGGTGGTGTAGTTGGTGTCGTCATTGTTCTCGAGGTGGAAGTTCAGGTCCCCGAGGAGGAGGATGTAGTCCATGGAGGCGAGGGCTTGTGTGCTGACGAAGTCGGCGATGGAGTCGCTGAACTGTGGTCGGGGTCCGGGCGGTCTGTAGATGAGGGTTCCTCTGAGGGTGGTGTTGGGGTCGGTGTGGATCTGGAAGTGCAGGTGTTCGGCGGTGCTGAGGGTGTGGTCGGTGTTGGTCGAGACTGCCCTACACTGAAGACCTATGTTCCCTCTCTGCGCATTTCTTTAGTACTAGCCCAGGCACACCCAGTACACATCACTTAGGGATCTTGCTAGTAAGGCAAACATACCACCCAGAGACAACAAATCACCACTACAATTTATACAGGTAACATCTGTACTTGCACACTGATTAGCAGTAGCAAGTACCTACTGCATCCAACTTCACAACCTCTGTCAGGAAAACAGTGCAGGGGGAAAGCAAAAGGTTTAAGTGAACTTTAGCCAACAAGGCCAAGTCCAACACCACCCCCGGGACATTGCTATTTGCTATGGCAGGGCGGGAGCACAGCTCCCGCCCTGCTATAGCAAACTCTGCTTTGCTTCGTTGAAGCGAGAGCAGGAAACCTGCTCTCCCTGCAGCTGGAGCAAAGTCACCAAAGACCAGCTAGTCACCACCCTCACCCAAAACCCACCAACGGACACTACCGACACAGACTCTGCCGCCCTCAACCTCAGGCAACGGATCAACGACTGCACCAACACTCTTGCCCCAATCAAGAAACCCTCGAACAGACGCACCGACAGAAAAGCCATATGGTTCACCACCGACCTCCAAGCATCCAAGCAGGCCTGCCGCAGACTCAAGAAGAAGTGGCACCACGAACAGACACCGGACAGCAATAGAGCCTACAAGAGCGCCATCCGCAGACACTACCAACTCATCCGAACCGCCAAAAGTACCTCCTTCAAAGAACACATCAACGCACACAACAGCAAAGAGCTCTTCAATATCATGAAGGAACTCTCTGACCCCAGCTCCAACTCCAACGACATCCCGCCATCACAAGACCTCTGTGACTCTCTTGCCACCTTCTTTCACCGCAAGATCACAGACATCCATGACAGCTTCAGCAACCAGGCCCCCCGACAGACACAGAGACCTCAGACACCTCAGACTCACGGCCCCCAGCCACATCGACCCCCTGCTCTCCTGCACCCACGTCAACGACGAAGACAGCATCATAATCATGAAGACCATCCACTCCGGTTCTCCATCTGACCCCAGCCCACACCACATCTTCAACAAAGCAAGCTCCACCATCGCACCCCATCTCCCCAAGTTCATCATCAGCTCCTTCGAGACTGCAACCTTCCCAGAGAGCTGGAAGCACGCCAAGATCAACGCCCTATCCAAGAAACCCAAAGCTGACCCCAAGGACCTCAAGAACTTTCGGCCCATCTCCCTCCTCCCGTTCCCGGCCAAAGTCATCGAGAAGATTGTCAATAGGCAACTGACCTCCTTCCTCGAAACAAATGACATCCTGGACCCATCCCAATCCAGATTTTGCAACCACCACAGCACCGAAACAGCGCTCATCGCCACCACTGGCGACATCAGGGCCGTGATGGACAACGGAGAAATCGCAGCCCTCATCCTCCTGGACCTCTCAGCCGCCTTCGACACTGTCTGGCACCACACCCTATGCACACGCCTCCACAACGCAGCTATCCGTGACAAAGCACTAGACTGGACCACCTCCTTCATCACCGGCAGAACCCACAGTGTCCGCCTCCCCCTTTCCGCTCTGAAGAAACCAAGATCATCTGCGGCGTACCCCAAGGATCGTCCCTCAGCCCGACACTCTTCAACATCTACATGGCACCACTCGTCAACATCGCCAGATCACACAACCTCAACATCGTCTCATACACAGGCAACACCCAGCTGATCCTCTCCCTCATCAAGGCCCCCACCACCGCCTAATCCAACCTCCACGAAGGAATGAAGGCCATCGCCGAATAGATGCCAAACAGCCGCCTGAAACTGAACTCGGAGAAGAAAGAGGTCCTCATCATCGGATCCACCCCCTCCGCCTGGGACGACTCATGGTGGCCGCCCGCACTGGGAGGTGCACCGACGATACCCACTAACCACGCACGCAACCTGGGGTTCATCCTGGACTTCACGTTGTCAATGACCCTGCAAGTGAATGCCGTCTCCCCCTCCTGCTTCAACACCCTCTGCATGCTCCACAAGATCTACAGATTGATCTCCATCGGTACCAGAAAGACAGTCACCCAGGCCCTCGTCAGCAGCAGACTGGACTAGGGCAATGCCCTCTATGCAGGAACCTCAGCCAAACTCCAGAAATGACTACAACGCATACAGAACGCCTCTGCACGCCTCATCCTCAACATCCCCCGCCACAGCCACATCTCAACCCACCTGAAAGACCTGCACTGGCTCCCCATCAAAAAGAGGATCACCTTCAAGCTCCTCACCCACGCTCACAAAGCTCTTCACAACACCGGACCAGCGAGCCTCAAGGAATCACTCACCTTCTACACCCCGAACCACCAGCTTCGCTCCACTGATATCGCCCTCACCACCGTCCCCCGCATCCGCCGAGTGACTGCTGGTGGCAGATAACTCTCCCACCTCGCCGCTAAAACCTGGAACACCCTACCCATCCGCCTGCAACAGATCCAGTACCTGCTGGCTTTCAGGAGACTCCTCAAGACCTGGCTGTTCGAGCAGAAGCAGTACACCCGACACCTCCCCCCCAGCGCCTTGAGACCCTCACGGGTAAATAGTGCGCTCTTCAAATCTATTGATTGATTGATTGAAGTCCTAGAGGTATGACCTATGTGTGTCTGGTGGCACGGGCCACCAAAACCTGGAGAAACCTGTTGCCTAAGGCAAGTTTGAGGTCCCGGTGCCCAACAATGTTGATTCCCACACTTTTAAAGGGGATTTCAATGACAGGTAAGAGAACCAGGGGAGCTCTGCAATTTTTCTCTAATTTCCCACTAGCCTGGCAGGTAGGACTTGGTCTATGGAATGCATCTGAGGCGATCTTCATCCGTGGCTAATAGAAGTAGGTCACACCTGGCAAAGGTCTTGTCCTGACACAGAAGTCTTGCCAGGGGTATGTCATGAGCCAGCCCTTAGTAGGAACGCTCTGTAGCACTGGGGGGCACCTAAACATGGCCCAGGAACCTTAGGCTCACTATATATGAGGGCCTTCTCCCAATAGATCAGGTTATTTACAGAGGTGCCCCCAGCTGCCGGGGCCTCAGCTTGCAGCTTCAAGCCCAGCACTCTTTCTGTGCTGTAAATAACTTTTCCCTGGTGGGCCCACCCTCAACTTGCCATCCAGCAAGCTCAGGGAGGTCTTCCTGGGCAGGAATGTCCTCCTCGTAGGCTCCAGGGCGGCCTCCTTCAGTGTTCCTTCAGCCAGGACCGTGGGAGATTTAGGGGCTGATTTCTCATGCACCCTGCTTATCCATTTTTTGGCAGTAGCCTGGGCCATTTTTTCAGGCTTCCTTGACTCCCCTCCTGGGCAGGCATGGACCGTGTGATCATGCACACCCAGTCAGGCAACCCTAACTTCTCCAGTTGAGATCTAAGCTTCACTTCCTTTCAGAGAGTGCACTACAGATAATTTCTTAACAGACAATCTACAGGCAGGGCTCACAGCTACTTTGAGAGAACCTGAAACCCCCTCCCCACTCAAAGGGAACCAGAGCCACTGGGTAGTGATCTCCCAGTTGTCTGCCACTACATCCTAGGTATGACCTGCTCCTGTGTCAATCAGAGCCTCCATCCTCTGCTAATTGATATACTTGTAGTTATTGGAAGGTATGTTTGCACCATCTCCTTGTCTCCCAGGGACATTAGGGTAACCTCTAATCTTTCCCCCAAACTAACTGGGCAATCTCTTTCCCAAGTGCCACACTAGCCAACCCTTGGTTCTGCTCACCAGTGGGGGGGCTGGTCCCTCTTGGTACACTCATCCCCTTTCGCGTGCCCATACTTGTAGTACTCCTGGCCCTTGGGGACAAATGTGCCTGTCCTCTTATTAAAGAAGCAATTTCTCTTTTGGTCAGATCTGGGCTGGATCTCCTTCCCCTGAGAACTGATTTGGGAGCCTTGAGAGAACTAATTGTTTGGTTTTTTTCTCTCCCCCTACTCTGGTGGTAACCCTGAACACCTTTTTTGGATAAATCCAGATGGCTTTTTGGACACACTGGTGCTGACCCAAGGTTCTTGCTCCTTGCTAGCTCCCTAGGATCAGGGAGTTTTTTTAATCAATCAGGTGTTCTAAAGACATGTGATACAAATACTGAGAATGTGCTCTTGCAAAATCAGATTGTACAGCAATCGCTGCCCCTCACCTAACCACTCAGGGCCTTGCTGGGATAGTCCAAGAAATCTACTCCAGACTGGTGTTTGTTTCTGTCTATCTCTGAACCTGATGCAGTACTTCTCTGGGATAAGGCCAAACTTGGCAAGTAAAATGGCTTTCTTAGGAGAATACTTAATCTGACACCCAACCTCAAGTGTTAGAAGGGGGTCCCTCCTCACTGTGGGCATATATTTACACAAACTTGCTTGGGTGGTGGAAAGTGATGGGAAATACTTCCTTTGAAAGAGAGACTAGGACAGACTGTTTTTTTGGCAGGTACGTGAGGCAGAGATTGCAGGGGACGTGGACACTGCTGCTACCTGCTGGGGACTCCAAACCCCATAATCCGCAACTCTCCAGGGGAGGAGCTGAATAGCCAGCTTCGCGCTCAAAAGCGCGCAACATCACCCGCGACGCGGGACGTGGACACTGCCTTTACCTGCTGGGGACTCCAAACCCCATAATCCACCACTCGCCAGGGGAGGAGTTGAATAGCCAGCTTCGCGCTCAAAAGCGTGCAACATCACCCGCGACGCGGAACGTGGACACTGCTGCTACCTGCTGGGGACTCCAAACCCCATAATCCACCACTCACCAGGGGAGGAGCTGAATAGCCTACAGATCCTACAGGGGATGGATTGTACAGTGGAAATAAACCTGGGAGTAGCCATACCAATGCAGATGGACTCTCCAGATATTTCCACTTAGAAAATGAAGACTCAACTGGACAAGGTTAGTCTCATCTCCTTACGCTTGGGGGGGGGAGAGGTGTGTGTAGGAACGTAGGATCTGATTCTTATGGTTACCCCTACGTTTTGCTTGATGTGATGCTGTTTTTGACTAGTCTGACTGGGATCCTGTTAATCAGAACCCCTATCTATCTGCTTTCTCCCTAAACCGTTATGTTATGTACTTAGGTACACCCCAGATTAGGTACGTGGCATCCTTGTCAGTCCCTAGTATATGGTACCCCTGTACCCAGGGCATTGGTACCTCAGAGGTCTCCCATGGACTGCAACATGTATTATGTCACCCTTGAGAGACCATTCAAAATGGAACTACAGGCCTGCCATTGCAGCCTGTGTAAGTTGGTGCATGCACCACTTACTAAAGATATAGGTTTTTTCTAGCTCTAAGGGTCCCTGCACTTAAAACCTATAAGCCATCCCTATAGCAGGCCTTTGCAATCCTGAGGCAGGGTGCTTGGTTCTAAGTAAGAGGGTGCCCCTGCATGAGCAGGACACCCCTGCAGCCTATGGAGTCTATTCTCCTGGGTTGTCAGTGAAGCAGCCATATACTTTATATAGAGGGGCATTGCGTAATCGTGCGATGTCCATCTCGAAGATGGCTTCAAACGTGTTGGAATCATACCCCCACACCGTAAACGGTGTGGGAGTAGTAATTCCAAGCACCGGGAGAGCCCTCCGTTAGGCTCTCAGGGTTCCTAGTACCAGCCTTCTAGACCCGGACAGCACAAAATGGTTGCTGCAGACAAGAGACCCATTTCTGCACTCTTGCTGCTGAGCCAAGCTCAAGCAGGGAAAGGCAGAACAATGTGCATCCTGTCACAGGGAGGTGTGACCACATCCCAGACAGGATTTAGTGTATTAGGGCTGGGTGGGTGCGCTTGCCAGTGCCTGAAAGTCTGCATGAGGGGCACATTTGATGTCCCTGTGCATAGTCCAGTTCAAACTCGTCCTGGGAGCCATTGGCTCCCGCTATGGTGTGAAACTGGACAAAGGACATGGGGTAACCTCCCTCCTGTCCAGACTCTCCACTGGGAGGGTCCCCTAAATCTTCCCAAACCTTTCATAGGGTACTTAAGGGCTTACCTGGGTGTAGGTCCCTAGATTCATTGTGGGATAAGATTCAGAACTGAAACCACTGCACTACCATCGTCTAGGCACTCTGGACTTTGCTGGACTCCGTTTGGGCCTGACTTCGTCTCCCTTCCAGTCTGCTGCATCGTCTGTGACTATGCATCATACAGGAACCTACCTAGGCCTGTGAAGCATTAAGGACATACAAAGTAATCTCCCTTAGAGTAAAGGAGTCACTCCCCTGCATTCAAAAGGCACTGCAACGAAGACAACCGTTCTGCAGATCCCGCGCTCCCCCGGACTCTGTGGGCTCTGCAACACAGGTGGTGATTTTCCTCAGCTCCCAAGGCCTGCTCTACCCTCTCGCCAAGTTTAAGGACAGTAGTCCTTGTGGGGGTTGCAATAATCGAACCCTGGGTAACACGTTCTTTTTCAGTTGCAAAGGCTTGTTGAAATCTTTGCAAGAAGATCTTTGGGCTCCAAGTATCCACAACCTCGAGCACCTCCAGTGACCAGAATCTTCGGCCACACAGCATCGTGTGTATCATGGCCTGCATCTTTTGGTGAGTTGCTTGAGGTCCTCTCAGGACTCCTGTGCCTTCGACCTGTAGGTCCATTTGAGGGTCACCTTTGTTTTCCTTGGGCTCCCATGATTTCTCAAGGACTGGCCTGACTCCATTGCTTGTGGTAGTCTCCTGGACCTTGCTCCCAACGTGTACCTTCTTGACTTCCTGTGTGGGTTGCATTTGCCAAGGCTTGTTGGTGCTCCCACCAGACACTGACCGCTCAGCACTTGACATCCTTCTTGGGACAGCTCGTATATGGGTTCTGGTTGTCCTCAGCATCGCCTGGTACTCGCAGCTGCAGAGTCAAGGTCACTGTCATCCTTCCTGAAGCACCAGACAGCGGAGGGCATCCGTGTTCCAAGTTTCCTGGTCACTTTCGAGTGATATAGACTCTGTCCCCTCTGCTTACATGTACTCTTCTTCAAGATTACACATTTGGATTCTTCCGGACACTTTCTCCGCTTCCAGCAGCGGCACTTTCCTGAAGTCCTTCATTGGGTTTGACGGCAGCTTCCGACACCACTTCACACCTATGCACCTGGCTTCCCTGGGATAGGTAACTCGAGTACCAAGGTATCCCCGGTGGGGTGGCTCTCCAACCTTATGTCTTCCTCTCGGTTTCCTCAGGATCCACTGGGAAGGGTCTCTAACCTTTAAAATTCCAACTGCGACTTGCACATAGACTTGTACGGAGGATGCGGTCGTGCGCACACACTGCACATACTCTCCGTGGGGTCCCTATCTACTTACCCTGGATGGTTCTGTGGGCTCTAGCAATTCTATGCCCTCTCGGCATTTTCATGACTTGAGTGTGGTTCGTATACCACTTTCTTAGTATATGATTGTGTTCCCCCCCGGGGCCCCCTGTGTATTAGTGCTATTTACTGTGATTTCTTTGCTAAAGTATTGTGTGCTTGGTGTCTATCTCCTTGTAGGAGATATTGTAACATACTAGAGAGTATTATATAATAAATACATATTTGTATAAATACTTTGTGTGGTTTCTTTTTATTTAATGTATACTATAAGATTACATTCTGGTAAACAAGCAGCTTTACACTCCTTCAAGACTAAGACTGGCGGCTGCTCTCCACAGCTACCACTTGGATAGCTTTCTAAGATTGTCTGAGACCTCTTAAATCACCCACTTACATTATTGGACATCATATACCAGGCCAGCTTCTCACAACCCATATGCCATCACAGAGGTTGAGTAGCCATGCCACGCTCGGCCTGGGTGGAGTGCCAGGTGCTAGGGGTCTGCCCAGAACTCTGTGTGTTCTCTTGATCGTGAACATCTTCAACGCTTTGCACCTCAGCACTTTCATGAAGAGCCAGCCCTCCTAGAACAAGTCCATGCTAGGTCCTGATGTTTCTGACACCCCACCAATCTGCGATTGTTCTGTCGGGAGGGAGTGCCTCTTGGCATCCACCACCCTCTCCCTGAGTTGTGCAACAGTCTGCTGGAGGGATTAGATCAACTTGTTGCCCACATAGGCCCTGAGCCCAGGCCAGCCACGACACTCTCTATCTCACGTACTACCTCCACCAGTTTCCTGTGGTCTGTCCATAGGAGCCAGAGGTCCAGGGCCACTGCATCTATTTTATTCTCCAGGGCGGTTTTTGTATCCCTAAGAGCCGCTAATGTGGTGGCTGTGTGGTTCTCGAGTCCATTGGCATCCTATGGTGGACCCACCAACAAACCTCAGAATCCAGTCTTGGGTAGATCTGCTGTAGCACCTATCTTCTGCACCTTGGGGCAAACCATCCCCTTGTTGGCAACAAGGGCCCCGTCCTGGCCTTCTAGGGTCCAGCAGAGACAGTAGCACACTACCTGGTATTCAGAAGATTTTGTGGGAAGGCCGCCATATGCAGGGGGTGCACAGGCTTCTTTGCCTTGGTCGCAACCACTCTCCGTTGACCCCACGAAGGCCTACCACCTGCTGACCCAGGTCACAGTGTGGGCCCCAATTGACTGCGGCTCACTCTGCCCTACAGGAATGAGCACCCTCTGCAGAGGGTCGTGATCTGCTGCAACTGCAGCTCCTCCGCTACTATGGCACCTCTGCTACCCAGCTTCGTTTGACCCACTCTCTGTTCGTGGGTTCTGACAGCGCACCAGTTCGTAGGGTCCTCTTCCACCTCAAGGGTTTCAGGGACCCTTCCCCCACTTTCTTTGGATTGCCAGGCCCTCAAATCCTGCGGAGGGCCTATCTCCTTGCTGGGCTCAGGAGCTCTTTTCTGCCTTGGAGCGAGACCAAGGGGGCTGTGTCTGTCATCACCTAGCTCCTGTATAAGTTGGTGTGGCTGCTCCACCCGAAGGCACCAAGGAGGGGCAGGGACCCGACCACCATATTGCAGTCACACCCACTAGTTCCCTCCTGGGCCTCATCCTTGTTGGTTCATCTGGGGCTCAAGCATCATTCTCAGAGTTTGCGGGTCATTTCTACCCATGCCAGGCTTCCCATCTGTGACTCCAAATCTTTTTCGCCCAGGCTGATGACCACTCGGGACCAGCTTCTCTGCCTCTGGTGAGTCCGCCCATGCCCGCTTCCTCTCAGGGCCTCACATGCACCTCCACCCCACAGAGCCAGGCCGCCTGCAAGCCTCGGCCTCAGAGGACCTCTCGGCAAGAACCACACAGCATTGGCGCTGGGCCGCCTCCTATGGTGCTCCTCCCCCACGTCTCTGCATGCAGCTCTGGTCCTCGTCCACCCGAGGTAACCAGGGCCTCGCATTTATCACCACTCATACAAGTGGGGGCCCTCCGTGTCCCTTATCGCCTGGCTTCACCTGGTGCGGCCTGCTGCCACGTCCCACCGGCTGCATTCACAACTGCAGGGCCTGTCTTGAGCGTGGCCAGGCAGACCTGCTCCTCGCCGACTGCAAGTCCTGCCTGGGTCTGATCTGACACGGCCCCAGCAACAGACAACGGCCCCTGAGTCCTGTCAGTTCTAGCCCCATTTCCAGGCAAGCATTTGCTGTGTGCAGACCAGATGGTCCTGGATATTGGACCATATCACAGACGGAGCTCCTCAGAACGTGTTCATCAGGCCGCCATCTTGGCCATGCCCCAGGATGAAGCCATGATTGAGTTCACAGATGCTGTAAATATTTTGAACTGCAGCTGTACTGGGGTGAATGTATGACATTGTTCTGCATTCTGTTCATCAACTGTGGTATATGCATTTGTCACCCCGAGTGGGATGGGTATGCTCAGACGTGAGTCCCATGCTCTCCACACCACTGGAGTCAAGCTATCCTGGCTGAAGACGGCTGTCTGAACTGGGGTGGTGTGGTGTGCAAAAAAATGATGGATTTAGGCCCAGATCTCTGTACTGGGGTGAATGTATGACATTGTTCTGCATTCTGTCCATCAACTGTGGTATTTTCATTTGTCACCCCGATTGGAATGGGTATGCTCAGACGTGAGTCCCATGCTCTCCACACCACTGGAGTCAAGTTATCCTGGCTGAAGACGGCTGCTAGCCAGAAACCGGTCCTAGGATGCTTGATTCAGGTCCAGGAAAGACATGGCTTGGCAGTTCGGGCTGGACTGTTCTCATGAGGCACAGGGTCAAGGCTGATTTGCATATGGCCATGACTGAACTGGGGTGGTGTGGTGTGCAAACAAATGATGGACTTAGGCCCAGATCTCTATACTGGGGTGAATGTATGACATTGTTCTGCATTCTGTCCATCAACTGTGGTATTTGCACGCGTAAATATTTTGAAAGCATCCTTGCATGTAGATCTTCACTGGGCCCCCTCAAAAGATGTTAAAAGACCGCTTCCATTCAAGAAAATGGGGCCATATGTACAGATTTTAGGGATTGTGATTTCCCAATTCGATTCATTGCTAATCTCAATAAAGAAATCACAACTCCTAATGTAAAAAAAACTAGAAGTTGTAAATGGTGATTCCTAATTGGGTTGCAATAGGCCTACCTCATGAACATTAATTAGTTAGGTCGCAGTTTGCGACCCAGTAGGAAATGAAGCCATCACAGTGATGGTGGCCTGTTGGTGTCTACAGACAATCATGTCTGTGATTGCTTTTAATAAAGCAATCTTTTAAAAAAAAAATACAGCCTGTTTTTCATAGAGGAAAAAGGATGCGTTTAAAAAGAAAAAAATGAAACGTTTAAGTTTTATTTTTTAAGAGTAGGCAGGTGTCCATGGGGCCTGCTCATAAAATGTATCAACATTAACAAAGGGGAAGGGGATCCCTTTCTATTTGTGAAAGGTTACCACCAACCTTATGGTGTCGGTAAAAAATGAATGTATTGCGAGCGTAATTTGGTCGCAAAACATTCATACATACCACTGAGATTCAGTATTAGGAAGGGGTGCCAGCCCATTCCAAATACCGATTTGCAAACCCAAACTGCAATTTGGTAACAGGTGACCAAATCACAATTTGGCTTTTGTACATTTTAAAAACCTTTTTTGCAGTCACAAATGACCTGATCCTACATATCAGTTTGTACGCGACCTAATCCTACATATCAGTTTGTACGCGACCTCCAAAAAGGTTTTGCACATATGGCCTGTTATTTGTTATTAGGGACTTGGGGCCAGATGTACTTACCGTTGAAATAACAATTCCCAAATCGTGTTTTTTTTCCGAATCGCTGTTTGGTAATCAGTATTCTAAATATATATTGCAGTTCCTAGTGGGTCGCAAATTGACCTAGCTCATGAACATTAATGAGGTAGTTTGCAATTTGCAACCCATAATGAATCGCATCCATAACAGGGATGGTGACATCCTGAGGTCAGCAAATCACCATTTCTGTGATTGATTTTTAATAAAGCAATCTTTAAAAAAAAAATTAAATGCAGTCAATTTTCCTTAAAGAAAAAGGGATACGTTTTAAATGAAAAAAATTGAACTTGGAAAGTTTAATTTTTTTAAGAGTAGGCAGTGGTCCGTTGGTCCACTATTTGCTCTTAAAAAATATTTTTTCAACATTCTCAAAGGTGAAGGGGTCCCAAGAGGGCTGGTTCCTGTTTGCAAATGGGTTACCACCACTTTTACCATGGTGGTAAAGTAACACTGTTTGCGAATGGAATTCTGTAGCAAAACAGTAGTACAGACCATGCTGATTTGGTATTTGGAAGGGACGCCCAAAATACGCCCCTTCCAAATACCGAATCGCAAATGCAAATTGGGATTCAGTAGCAAGTTACTGAATTAAATTTTTTATTTTGTACATTTGAAAAGGCATTATTCCGGTCGCAAAAGGGCAGATTCTGCATATTGGGTCGTTTGCTTCCAGAAAAATGCTTTATGTATCTGAGGCCAGATGTACGACCCATACATTTTGTGACTCACAAATTGCGTGTGCACAGACATTTGTTAGCGATACCCAATGGGGTTGCAAATTGCATGCCTCATCAATATTCCTGATTTGCGTCCCCTTTGGGAATGGCTAGCACTCCCAGGGATGGTGGCCATGTCTGGGACTGCTTTTTAAATGAAGCAGTTTTTTTTAAATGCAGCCCGTTTTCCTTAAAGGACCCCTTCTTGTTCACAAGTGGTTTACCACCTACTTAAAGTAGGTGGTAAACTACTATTGTTTTGCAGCTGCAAATGCGGTCGCAAAACAATAGTTCATGGCAGTGAGTCTCATTATTAGGAAGGGACGCCCCATCCTAATAACGAGAGTCGCAAATGCTATTTTAGTGACTCGCAAAATAGCGTTTGTACATGCCATGACCCTTTTTTGCAGTCGCAGACGGGCTGATCTCCAGTTTGCGATCGCATAAAAGGTTGGTACATCTGGCCCCTGGTCTTTGGTTTATAGAGGAACCACAGCTGAAAGTCAACCCACTAAAAGAGTCAAAAGAATTGAAATAACGAATTCCTTTTAAAAGAAAGCCTTGAGCGAGTGACATTTACAACTGGTGAGCCCATTTGCCTGTTGTCTAAACCCCATCTTCTTAGAAAGAAAAATTAGAGAGAAGATGGTCAGTGCAGACATCGATCCAAAGATTAACATCTCCTGTATTTGAGATGGAAGAGTGCCTAATAACCAGATAATCAATACATTCTAAGAGAGACTGCAAACGACCCATGCTCTATTGTGTGGGACAAAAGCAGAGGATGAAAGCAGTTGAATATTTAGGCAGAATCTACGTTTTGATTAACATTATTCACAGTGGATCACTGTGCCTGAGAGTTGGGTATTTTACAAAGAAAAGGGATCTGCAATATTTAATTGATAATTCCACCTCTCAACCTTGGACTCTCCTGGGGGAGTGTTCTACCATTTTTACCAGAAATCTGTCTTCTACAATAACTCTGCAACTTATTTATCCATATTAACAGGCTGACTGTCCCATACTTGCCAAGAAATAATCTTCATTATAACACTTATGAAATCCACTGGATAGTGGAGAAGGATGGGAGCGGGTCCTTTGCTACGCTTGCTCACCTGGTTCAATTTGGGGCTGAACACAAACATTTTCAGTAGGCGATATTGGTTCCTAGTCCCTGTTTGTGGGTTGGCACAAAGATGTGGCTACATTGCAGCAAGGTGCTGGTGCCCGGGGGCTTAGCTGCTATTAGTGCCTGGGCCCTGAGGTACCCACTGAACTCTGAAATTCCTGCATTTTACTACCTCAACAGTAGCCAAAGGGGGGAAATTTCTTTGATTTCACAAGGGCACATTGCACCCTTGCTACACTACTGCTGGTGCCCGCATCTGTTAGTATTAAGGTTGCACTAGGCCCCCCTCATTTTCTGGACACAGTAGTACTGCAGGTGCCAGTGCCAATCCATGAGACAATGGCACAGGTAATACATAGAAAAAATAGTAGCAGTAGGGAAACTAATTCATATCCATGGAAAAGAGGATGCAGTTGCTGTAATGTCAAGCTCATATTTTGGACAAGGGTACTTAGGGGATTAAGGTTTGGTCATGTGCCTTACTTCATTGCTTGCTCAGCCCCTTTGGATTATAGGCCAAGTACTAAAACTGGTTGCTTTGTGCATGCATTGGTGAATTATTTCTTCCTTGAGTGCTTCCTGCCCTTAGCTGAGTGTCTCAGCAGGACCATGCAGGAAGTAGGAAGCCTAAAGAGGTGCCTGGGAGAAGTGGAGGTCTGAAATGACCATCTACAATTGGCTAATGTATGTATACATGTGGCAGCACCTCACATGCCTAGAGTTAACTCTTTCAGTGAGCTGGTGATACACAAGCTTTAAGAATATTAAACAAAGAGAGAGGTACAGTAATATATGCACAGAGTTCACCATAGTCCACATCCCAACTGCACTGTCTACAGCTGTATGCACAAATAGGGTGCGAAGAGCATGGCATAGTGTCCTTGTGACTTATTGCTCCTCATGTTCTCATTCTGACCTGCCCAGTGTGTTTCTTGTGTAGGTGAGTCATTTTACATGCTCTCTGATTTTATCTCCTATTACCACAAAACAAATGCTAGACTCTGTTGAGTGACGGTGACCTATTCTCATTGGTGATCCGTTTAACATGGATGACTACTATCCCCTTAACATGACCATAACACGACTAACAGATGGTGGCAGCTGAATAACAGTCATAGAGTCTAGGCCTTTTTTTCCTGTACACAGTAGAGAAACTGACTAGCAGATTTCCCTGTGTAAATATGTCTAGTGTGTCATGTATGTGACTTCAGATTCTGATGATTGTATGTGGTGGGCGTAAGTAGGTCTTTGGTAAATGAGAGATGGGATACCCATGTTGGTGCAACGCAGACCCTATAAGGTTGGAGGATGCTCCATATGGTATAGTAGTAGTAGTGCAGCTTATTTTCCTTCTCTATCTGTGTAACTGTTCTACACTTCCCTTCTTCCCTACCAAAACCACTATAAGCCCAATCACAGCAGTCTGGTTTTGTAACCACATCTACTAAATGGAGAAAAGATATCCCTTCATTTTCGCCTCTTCTGTAACCATCAGGCCCGTCTTTGCCTGAGAGAAGCAACACTTAAACTAAGACTTTTTTGAAGGACTTGATCAAAACTGAACTCCTTAAACAAAGAGATGGTTTACCTGGATAAGGTGCCAGGCTGACAGTTTGTGTTCTATCCATTAAGAAGAAGCAGGTCCAGTGGAGAGCAGGTTCTTCAATGTCATTTTTGTGTGTGCAGGCACCTGAGGATGGTGGGGTGGTAGACTGTGTCAAATGCTGCAGAGAAGTGCAGGAGAATGAGCGCTGCCTTCTCTCCTCTGGCAAGGATTATGCGGATGTTGTCTGTGGCAGCAATGAGCGATATTTCTGTGCTGCAGTTAGGCCTGAATCCAAACTGCATGGCATTGAGGAGCTGGTGGTTGCTGAGGTGGTTAGTGAGGCGTCGTTGATTCGTTTCTCTAAGACCTTTGCTGGGTACGGTAGAGAGGAGATAGATATGTAATTGGAAAGGGTGGCTAGGTTATTGAGCAGGGGCATGACAATTGCATGTTTTCAGGTATCCAGGTTTGTGGCAGAGTCACTGAGGGCATTCAGGATGGTTTAGTGCTTCGCTGACTAATAGTAGTCCTTTGGTGAAGGCGTGGTGGAGGAAATGGTCAGATGGAGCCCCTTAGTGGCTTGTCTTCATGGTAGCAGTGATTTTGACTGTTGTGGTTGCAGGCCACGTGGTCAGTATTCTTTCATCGGCCATTATGGGAAGCTGAGTTGCAATGGTGATGGGGTCCGGTTGAGGGTTGAAATGCGGTATTTGGAGGTGATTTTGTTACAGAATTCCGAGAGCTTGTTGAAAAGGTCTTGTGAGGAGTTGATGTTGTTGGAAGCGGCTGGAGCCATGGTGAAATCTTTGATGATGGAAAAGATACTCTTGCTGCTGTTAGTGTAGGTGTTGATGAGATCTATAAAGCTGTGCACTTGATGTTCATTACCTGCTGGTGGTAGAGTTTTTTGGCAGATTTGAATATGTTTTTATCTGCAGTCTCTTGACTTTTTCTCCATTTGTGCGCCAGTTCCTTGCAGTGGTGGTTCATCAGCCTGAGTTCCTGTGTGTACCAGCTGATCTATATTCAGGTTGTTACCAATAGAATGTGATTGATGGGAGCCAGGGTATCGGTGCCTGCAGTGATCCAGGCATTGAGATTTTTTATGGCTTTCCGCAAGTCACTGATGTGCCCAGGCCGGTCCTCACAGTTGGCAGAGGCCCATTCTTCTTCTGAGATGCTTTTCCAGCTGCTGCGGGAGGATCAGGTAGAGGTAGGTTTGTTATGGTGCAAAATGGGCATTCTGAAACTGACGTAGGCATGGTTTGTCCAGTTCATAGTTGCAGTCAACACTGTGATGTTGATGATTGAGGAGAAGATCGGGTCCAACAGGTGTCCTGCAATGTGGATGAATTTGGTAATGTGCTGGTTGAGGCCAAGATTTCCGAATTTTTCTGGAAAGGCCTTAGAGTTTGAGTGAGTGTGGTCTTCTAGGTGAAAGTTAAGGTCTCAGAGGAGGATGAAGGTGCTGCAATTGATAATGAGGGTTGCATCGAAATCCATAGAAACCCTGATGAATTTGGTGTGGGGTCCTGGTGGTCGGTATACGAGGATTCTGCCCAGAAATCAATCAATCAATCAATCAGGGAATTGTAGGTGCGCTAATAACCCGTGAGGGTCTCAAGGCGCTCGGGGGGGCGGGGGGGTTGTGCAGGTCCGTTCAGCTGAAGAGCCAGGTTTGAGGGTCTTCCTGAAGGTGTTCATGGAGGGGGTGCGTCTGATGTCTGCCGGTATCTCATTCCAGATCTTGGCTGCAATGTGGGAGAACAATCTTCCGCCTGCTCTGGTTCTGTGGATGCCTGGGGTTTATGCGAGTGCGAGGTTGGCAGATCGGCTGTTTATTTTGGGTACATGGAAATTTATCTTGTTGTTGAGGTACTTGGGTCTGCTGCTGTGTAGCCATTTTTAGGCGTGAGTGAGGATTTTGAAGGTGACTCACTTCTCCACGGAGAGCCAGTGGAGTCTCCGCAGGTGTTGGCTGATGTGTTCGTGCCAGGGGATTCTGAGGACGAGTCTGGCTGTGGTGTTCTGTATTATCTAGAGTTTGCAGAGTAGGGACTTTTTGATGACGGCATAGAGAGCATTTCCTGCTGGTGATGAGTGCGTGGGTGATTGTCTTCCTTGACTCAGGGGAATCCATTTGAAGGTCTTACGAAGGATGTGGAGGGTGTTAAAGCAGCTGGATGTGACGGCGTTGACCTGTCGGGTCATGGCGAGTAATGAATCGAGTACGATACCAAGGTTTTTGCCATGGTCTGAGGGGGTGTGCGGGCTTCCGAGGAAGCTGGTCCACCAGGTGTTGTCCCAAGCTGAGGGGATGGTTCCAAGGATGAGGACTTCTGTCTTCTCGGCATTGAGTTTAAGGCAGCTGTTCGTCGTCCAGTCTGCGAAGTCTTGCATTCCACTCTGGAAGTTGAGTTTTGGCGTGGTTGGGTGTCTGGTGAGGGAGAGGATGAGCTGGGTGTCATCGGCGTAGCATACGATGTTGCGGCTGTATTGTCAGACGATGGCTGAGAGGGGGGCCATGTAGATGTTGAAGAGGGTCAGGCTCAGGGATGACCCCTGCGGGATTCCGCAGGTGATTTCCATGGGGGCAAAGAGGAAGGGCGGTAGTCTGATCCTTTGGCTTCTTCTGGTGAGGAACGATCGGATCCAGTCCAGGGCAGTTCCATATATGCCGGCGTCATGCAGTCTGGCGACTAGTGTGCGGTGAGAGACGGTGTCGAAGGCTGCAGATAGGTCGAGGAGGATGAGGGCTGCGGAGTGGCCTTGGTTCAGGAGGGTGCGGATGTCATCTGTGGCAGTGAGTAAGGCAGTTTCGGTGCTGTGGTTGCTTCGGAATCCGTATTGGGACGTGTCGAGGATGGTGTTCTCTTCGATGAATCATGTAATTTCCCTGTTGACTGCCTTCTCTGCCACTTTGGCTGCGAAGGAGAGGAGCGAGATGGGCTGGTAGGTCTTGAGGTCGATGGGGTCGGCCGTAGGGCTTCTTGAGCAGGTGCCTGACTTCTGCGCGCTTCCAGTCATCTCGGACGGTGCCTGTTGTGAAGGTGGTGTTGATGGTGCATTGCAGTTCGGGTGCGATGGAGTCCGTGGCTCTGTGGTAGATTTGTGGGGGGCAGGGGTCGGTGGGGGCTACCGAGTGGATGCCTTTCATGGTCGTGGTGGTGTCTTCGGTTATGATTGGTGTCCAGTTGGAGATGGTGGGCTGGCAGGCGTCTCTGGGGGGCGGGGGCCGGCTGTGTTATCTTTTGGGGGGTTGACTAAGTTGTTGTAGAGTGTTCTTATCTTGAGGTGGAAGTAGGTTCCAAGCTTGTCGCAGAGGTCTTGGGACGGGGTGACGTCTGTGGCTTCGCTGCGTGGGTTGGTGAATTCCTGAATGACACTGAAGGAAGAAGTTGGCTGTGATGCGTATCTCGAATGTGAGGTGTTCCATGTACCTCATTGGGATGTCCGGTTAGGTGGTGCTTCGAATATGATCTTGTAGCTGGTGGGGATGGCTCTAGCAATGTCCAGTACCAACATTGTGTTTACCCATCTTTTTGCGAGAAAGAGCAGGTCTGGAGTATGGTTGTGCATTAGGTCCCATATCTTTGGCGTGTTTGGTGAGCAAGCGAGTGTTAAGGAGAATGCATATGAGTGTGGACTGTTGTTTGGGTGGAGTTTAGTCTCTGTGAGCCTGTGCTGGTTTGTGTGCGTGTGAGCAAATTGGTTGCTGGGTGCTGTTGGTGTGGGACAGGTGGGGTTAGGGTGAGGGAGTGTGCTTAAGAGCTTGCAGGAGATGCATGTGAATACTCCTTGCATTGTTGAATGGTGCAGTGTGGAACAGCAACCATCCCTGGCGATTGCTGCCCAACCGGCCTTGCGAGCGGGGGTGCAAGCGAAACGCATCTCTCCCGCTTATATTACAGGGGGCTCTGTAACCAAACCGGCTCCCGCAGACACAAACCTGGTCCCCACCCCTCCGGCCCACTGGGGGAATGCCCGGTGCCCGTTATGGCCAGTCCGGCCCTGTATGGCAACAGTACGATGAGCGAAGGCTGGGATTAGGAGCATTGAGGAACGCAGCAGGCTGGGGGGAGAGCCAGTGTTCCTGGAGCTGGGCTTGGTCCAGACATGGACAGGCGAGGGTGGTCCTACCTACGGCAGGACAGCGGCACGTCCACTACATGTGCACTCTGCAGCTGCCATATGGCCCTGGTAGGAGGAAGGAGCAAAGGGTAACATGAGTGGGAACATGGGTAGGAAACAAGTGATGTCACTTGCAGTGCATAGGAATGTAGGTAAATACAGCGATGCTACTTCCTGTGTAAATGGATGATAGGAAATCTAGTGTTGTCACGTCCTGTTCAGATGGATGATGGGAAATCCAGTGACATCACTTGCTGTGCAGATGGATAATTGTAAGCATTCTCTTTTTACTAGAAAGAAACGTTGCAAATCTTTGTGGTAGATGCCTGGAACCATAAACAGGTACTTTGGCTGCCTCTTCTGGAGAGGTACACATACAAAAAAAATCTTGAAGATAAAGATTGCCAACATCAGTCATATCACACAGATCAATTGTCAATGAACTTTATGCAGTTCATGCATCAAACATTTTTATATTTCACAAAACCATATGGCAGAATACATTGATAGAACGTTACTATAGTGCCTAAGTTATAAACTAAATGTAACTAGACATGTGCCCCCATCCAACCGTTAGAATGTGTGCATGCACGAAAGTAAATAAACGTTGACACATCCTTACAAATCAAAACGTGGATAGAAAATATTTCTAATAACTCGATACACAAACAAACTCATGCTTTTCAGAAATTCTTTCTAGTCAATCACTAGTTCATGATTCTGAATACATGTGGGAAACAGACGTTTTACTTGATTAAATGTCCTGCTTTAACTGATATATTGTAATGATATTGACCAAAACTAACGCTGGGGCTTCCTTAGTAGCGAATATTGACCATGCGGAGGTTCTCTTGAAAAGAGTTTAGTATCCAATTTCTTTGATCTCTTGAAAGTCGATGTGTTTTGACCTCTGGTCTTTAGAGGTTCCTCAAGACTCAGGCTGGTGAAAATGTCTCATCTTGTTTGAGGACCAAAATGTGGCTGGCCAAGTACAACACTATGGGCCAATTTAGCAAGTCCTTAATAGCCATTTTTACCGAAACGCTATTAAGGACTCGATAAATTGAATGTAGGTAGGAATCGCTAAAATATTAGTGATTCCTTATTATTCCTTAATAATGAACCGGTAATTGAGATTCGTTATTCAGGAATACCTAGCCATTCATTCCTATGGGCTAGGAGGCCCATAAGAATGAATGGGAAGATATTCACTATTTGCGATTCGGTATGACAGAATCGCAAATAGCGGGAGCTATTTCAATGTTGCACCACTGAAATGTCCATGCGTGCACATGTGGCGCACATCCATGCCCTATGCAAAAAAAGCAAAAAAGTGCTTTTTTAAAGGAAATCGCTACTAATTAGCGATTCCTTAAGGCTGTAGTGCACTTTTTTTAGTGCTACTTACATTGCATTTAAGGAATCAGTATTTCCGATTCCATAAATGCAAGAGCAAAATAAGGAATTGCAATTTTGCGATTCTTTATTTTGCAAGTAGGTTTAAACTCACCTACATTGCTCTCAGCCAAATACCGGTCGGTAACGCAGAAATTCAGCGAATTTCTGCATTATAGCTCGTTATTTGGCCACCTACATCTGGCCCTATGGGTATTAATCACTTGGATACTCTTGAATTCACACCTTCTCAGCCTTAGTAATGATTTTGAAGCCTGCCTTCACTTACCAATGGCAAGTGTGTTTAATCTGGCTAGCTTCTGTTTGTGCTGGGATGACTTACTGCTTTCCTCAGCACAATAGGAATGAATTTGACCAAAGCCGGTGATTCCCCGCTGATGTGTCAGAAGAATCTTGGGAGGTAGGCAGCAAATCACAGTGAGTTAGAAGAATACTATGTTGCTACAACCCGAGGGAGACAAGGACATAAACTATCAGATGTGTATAGACTCCCAACCAATACATTGCTGTGAAAAGGTTCAGAAGGACCAAGACTGCTGAGACCAGAGGCTTGCAACTGTTGTCTAACATGGCTTGTGATCACCTCGATACGTCTGCAAAGGACTGCAGCCCTAGCATGTAACCCCTTGTGCCTTTACACGCATGATTACACCTGTGATCACTCTTGAGAAGACTGCTGGATTTCCCTCAAGTCGTACAAGCCCTGTTGAACTGACTTGGTAGACCTAAGACAGTAGAAGTCTCAGGTGGGCATGACTGAAGGGTCTGTCACTATTAAAATCTGAAAATCATTACTAGGTTCAGGCAGGGAGTTGCTCCTTACCGGTTACATTTTCAGCAAGAAAAGCTGGAACAGGTCCACGCTTCAGTCACTTCAGGATTGAAGGATTCTGACTAGGGGAGTGATGCTCTGGTTAGTCACTGTGAGGGATTAACAGATCTGTATATTGGTAGTGAAGTAAACTGTGATCGTGGGGTGTAGGCGGACCGGAATACCAGGCGTGGAGGCCGTATGTAGTGGGCTATCTCTTAGCCGATCTTTAATATTGTTATACACAGTTCGAGGGTGAGGGAAAGGGAGAACAGAGTCTTGAAGCGATGCTGGGTTCGGCGTCGAGGTGATGGCTCTTCGCTGAGGGAAGGTACTTGGCTGGAAGACGGGTTGAGGGTTCCCAGAGGGGGGTTGGTCGGTTGAGCAGCAGGACGGTGGCTCCACGGAGGTATGGGAAGGAGAGAAAAGAGGGCTGTTAGTTCTTTCACTCAGAACTGCACAAAGCCGTCTACCTTCACCGGGGTTGTGTGGGAAGTCAAGCGAACGTGAGGTAGGGAGGGGAGGAGGAAGAGCTGGAAAGAGGAAGTAGGGGCAGGCAGAAGGGTGACTGGGTGACGGGCAAGTGAGGGGGTAGTATATACAATCGTGCCAGTGACAACAAACGGGCTATATATACAATATCCTACAGTGCTGGGTGCAAGGTGGGGGAGGGCCTACTGTACACTACGATATTTACACTCAAGGGGAGTCGGTACTCACTTGGCCCGCCGCAACTCTTCCCGCGAGTTGTGGCCGCTCTCCAGCTTCCTCCACCGGACTCCACCAGTCCTCCGTCCAGACTTCGTCTTCTTCTTGCGCTTCACCGCTCGGCTCCCGGGGTTCTCCGCACGCTGTCTCCTGCCACGAGTCTTCCTGCTTGTACGCCCTGTTGTCTTCGGTTCCGGCTTTTCTGTGCTCCGCCTCTGGACTGCGGGAGGGACTTCCGGGGTCACGGGAGAGTCCTTCCGGTATCCCACTCGTCGTGATTGGTTCCTGTAACGAAGGAGGGGGGGGAGTCCGGGTTGCTATGGACGCCCTAGGATCGGAGGGTGGCCGCCGGGATCGTGAGGGAAGGTGCGGCTTCGCCGAGGTAGGGGTCATGGCCCCTTCACATCCCCTTCCCCTAGCTGTCCTTCTTGATCAGGTTGGAGGGAGAGGGTATCGGGAAAGATAATCGGCGTTCCCTTGATCCGCGCCTTTCCGATGTAAGGTCCTGAACCTGAAGGGCTGTAGGGATAAGAACCAATGAAGAACGCGGTCGTTGTGTCCCTTGTTACGCGCCATCCACTCCAACGGGGCATGGTCGGTGTAGAGGAGAAAGTCTCGTCCGTCCAGGTAGTAGCAGAGGCTCTCTACTGCCCATTTGATGGCCAGAGCCTCTTTTTCTACTACGGCGTAGTTACTCTCTCTGGGAAACAGTTTTCTGCTCAAAAAGAGGATGGGTCGCTCGTCTCCATTGTGGTCTTTTTGAGAGAGAACAGCCCCTAGACCCTGTTCTGAGGCATCTGTCTGGAGAATAAAGGGTTGGGAATAGTCCGGGCTGATGAGTACAGGACCAGACATCAGGGTCTGCTTAAGGGTGTTAAATGCGTGTAGCAAAGAGGGGCCAGGCTGCCTTAGTGCCTCTTCCGTCTTTGTAGACTTCTTCAAGAGATCGGTTAGGGGGCTGCGGCCTGAGAAAAGTTAGGGATGAATCTCCTATAGTACCCTAAAAGGCCTAAAAATGCGCGGAGTTCTTTCCGTGTTTGGGGAAAGGGGATGGACTGTATGGCGGTGATCTTATTATTTTGGGGTCGGATCAGTCCCTCGCCCAACAGATAACCCAGGTACTTGACTGTTTGGGCCGCTAAGGTGGTTTTTGAGGGGTTAATGGTGAACCCATAGGAACCTAGGGAGGAGATGACGTCTTGTAGGTGGCGTAAGTGTTGGTCTCAATCATCACTGTAGATGATTATGTCATCCAAATAGGCCCCAGCGTAGTGGGAATGAGGCCGTAACACCTTGTTCATGGCTCTCTGAAACGTTGCGGGGGCACCGTGAAGGCCGAAGGGCAACACGGTGAACTGGTACAGTCCTTCGGGTGTGGAGAATGCCGTTTTCTTTTTGTCTTCGGCTCTCAAGGGGATCTGCCAATAGCCTTTGCAGAGGTCGAGCGTGCTGATATACTTGGCTTTTCCTATGCGTTCAATCATCTCATCAACACGAGGCAAAGGGTAGGTATCAAAGGATGAGATCTTATTGACCTCGCGGAAATCGATGCAAAACCTGATCGACCTGTCGGGTTTTGGCACCAACACAATCGGCGAGTTCCAACTGCTAATAGAGGGTTCTATGAACCCTATACGTAGCATCTGGGCTATCTCCTCCTTGATAACGGGTCTACGGGCCTCAGGGATCTGATAGGGTCGCTGGCGTACTGTTTTACCGGGTTCTGTTAGGATGGCATGCTCGATGACAGACGTGTGGCCAGGGTAGGAGGAGAACACCTGTTGTAATGGCTTCAAGGTGGTACAGAGTTCCTGTTTCTGTCTGTCCTTTAGATCTGCATCCATGCAGACCTCATAGGGGAGGACAGTACCTGGTACTATGCTAGAGAGAACAGGACGAGGGCCTACCCATTCTTTCAATGGGTTCACGTGGTATATCTGGGTGACTCGTCGGGTAGGGTCTGTTTCTATTTCGTACGTAACCGGCGTCACCTGTCTCAGGACCGGAAAGGGGCCTTGCCATTGACCCAGCAGCTTGTGGTCTGAGGAGGGTATCAGGAGGAGTACCAGGTCACCGGGAAGAAAGGACCGTGGTTTTGTGCCCTTATCATATTGCTGTTTCTGGTTTGCTTGTGCTGTCACCATGTTCTGCCGCACTATGTCTCGTATTTGACCAAGATGGGTTCTGAGGTTCTCTACATACTCCGGGAGGGGTCTGGTTCGGTCGGGTTCGGCCTCCCAGGCCTCTCTGGCCATGTCTAACAGGGTTCGCGGGGGTCTCCCATACAGAAGCTCATAGGGCGAAAAGCCTATGCTGCTCTGGACTTTGCAGCGGATCGCCAACAGCGCTAGGGGTAGCATCTCTTCCCACCTTTTGCTCTCCAAGGCCAATAACTTTTTTAAGGTGGGTTTTAGGGTGGCGTTGTAACGCTCAACCAGCCCATCTGTTTGGGGATGGTAAGCGGAAGTTCTTATCTGTTTAACGCCTAATTGGGAACATACCTGTTTCATAAGGGCTGATACAAAGGGGGTCCCCTGGTGCGTCAGGATTTCCCTAGGAAAGCCTACCCTGGAAAAGATCGAGATTAAAGCCTTAGCTATGTTCTGGGTGGTGGGTTGTCGTAGGAGGATAGCTTCCGGGAAACGGGTGGCGTAGTCAACTAGGACCAAAGCATACCGACACCCGCTTCTGAATGGTAACATGGGGCCTATTATGTCCATCCCCACCCTACTGAAGGGGATGTCGAGAAGGGGCAACTGTTGAAGAGGCACTCTGGGGGGCCGATATCTACAATTTTTTTGGCAGATCGGGCAGGCGCGGCAGTACTGTTTTACTTGCTGGTAGACGCCTGGCCAATAGAATTTTTCCAGGATCGCCTGCCCGGTCTTCTCATCGCTAAAGTGGCCCCCCAAGAGGTGACTGTGGGCGAGAAATAACACCTTATCGCGGAAGGGCCCCGCGATTATCAACTGGAGTGGCTGTTGGGCTCCCCCCTTTCTATACAAAAGGCCGTTCTTTTTATAGAAGTATGGACCTACTTGTAGGGGGTCTTCATTGTCCAGGGCACGTCCCCATGCATCCTGCAGGACGGGGTCCTCCTGTTGGGCAGCACGAAACTCCCTGTCTGTTTCCCAGGGGTGTTCCTCCACACGAATGGGAAAAGCCGTAGAATAGTTCCTCTTCTCCTTTTTCTTTTGGGTTTTTGTTTTGTATGGTCTGGCGGCTGTTGTGTCTGTAGGTGGAGGGTCGTGGGGAAACGGGGCTTCCAACCACCACTTTTCCAAAGAGGTGGTGGTGTCGTGGAGAAGGCGGGGAAGACCAGGGTAGTCGCTGCCCAGTATTACTTGCTCTGGAAGAGACCCACAGTTAGCGTGCTTCCGTGATCCATGGGGTGTTGAACTCTGATCCGGGCGGTAGGGTACAGTTTCGTATCACCGTGTACACACTGGATGGCTACTGTACCGGTCACTGGCCCCACCGGGTGAGGAAGCTCCTGGGGTCGGAGCACACTCTGTCTGCAACCCGTGTCGGCAAGGGCTAGTACCGGGTGTCCATCGATTCGCACGGGGCAGTGGTAGGCGGGAGGGGTTGTTTCCGCAGGGAGGCAGACATAGTTCCGGGCGAGACCCACCTCCATCGGTTCTTCTTTCTGGGGGCATACTCGGGCAATGTGTCCATATCCCCCGCAGTGGTAACATTGCGGACTGGGTGGAGGTGGTCGGGGCATAACAGGGTAAGGAAAAAGAGGAGGGGGTTCCGGTTTCCTGGGTAAGAAAGGTCTCGGGGCCCGGTTGTGGCCATGGGGTTGGGGTCGGTGTGGATGTTCCTCTTTTGGCTTCTGATAGTCCTGTGCCCGACTGTAAGCGCTGGCGATCTCTATCGCGTTTTCCAGTGTGAGGCGGGCATGCTGACGAACCCATTTTTGGGTGGTAGGATGGAGAGAGGCTAAAAACTGTTCCAGATAAATCTTGGAAAGTATTTCTTCTTTTGTGGCCGTGGAGGATCGCAGCCAACGATCGGCCAGGTCCTTGATACGAAAAGACAGGGCCCGAGGGGTTTCTTGTGGCCCTTCTTTGGCTTGGCATAGCCTCACCCGATAGGTCTCGTCGTCAATACCTAGGTGTTCTAGAATACAGGTCTTGATGTCACCATATGGGGTCTGTCCCTGGATATTGGCCTGTTGGTAGGCCGCTTGTAACTCGCCGGTCAGCAGGGGACCCAGGT
Source organism: Lissotriton helveticus (assembly GCF_964261635.1). Taxonomy (NCBI): domain Eukaryota; kingdom Metazoa; phylum Chordata; class Amphibia; order Caudata; family Salamandridae; genus Lissotriton; species Lissotriton helveticus. Next base: position 229,455,383 of record NC_136072.1, on the reverse strand, counting down.
AGTGACCCCAACGGTCAGGGGGCCAGGCAGCGGCCTGCGCCAGTCGTTCGAAATTAGTGAAGAAAAAGTCCGGGTCTTCTCCCGGCACATACTTTTGGAGAACCACCGAGGGGAGAGTGGTGGCAGGTCTTTGTTGTCCTAGGACGTCGGTGAGTTTGCCCAACGCTTGGTCCTGGGCTGTGCCCTGGCCTTTCAGGACGTCGTCTAACTGTCCTCTGTCGTCCTCGGCCGTCTTGAGGAACTGCTCCATCATCTTCCCCAGTTGCTCCTGGGTCTCCGCCAGCTTTTTCACGGCGGCCTCCATGCTTCCGGGCGATCCCACTTCTGACACCACCTGTGATCGTGGGGTGTAGGCGGACCAGAATAACAGGCGTGGAGGCCGTATGTAGTGGGCTATCTCTTAGCCGATCTTTAATATTGTTATACACAGTTCGAGGGTGAGGGAAAGGGAGAACAGAGTCTTGAAGCGATGCTGGGTTCGGCGTCGAGGTGATGGCTCTTCGCTGAGGGAAGGTACTTGGCTGGAAGACGGGTTGAGGCTTTCCAGAGGGGGGTTGGTCGGTTGAGCAGCAGGACGGTGGCTCCTCGGAGGTATGGGAAGGAGAGAAAAGAGGGCCGTTAGTTCTTTCACTCAGAACTGCACAAAGCCGCCTACCTTCACCGGGGTGGTGTGGGAAGTCAAGCGAACGTGAGGTAGGGAGGGGAGGAGGAAGAGCTGGAAAGAGGAAGTAGGGGCAATTAGAAGGGTGACTGGGTGACGGGCAAGTGAGGGGGTAGTATATACAATCGTGCCAGTGACAACAAACGGGCTATATATACAATATCCTACAGTGCTGGGTGCAAGGTGGGGGAGGGCCTACTGTACACTACGATATTTACACTCAAGGGGAGTCGGTACTCACTTGGCCCGCCGCAACTCTTCCCGCGAGTTGTGGCCGCTCTCCAGCTTCCTCCACCGGACTCCACCAGTCCTCCGTCCAGACTTCGTCTTCTTCTTGCGCTTCACCGCTCGGCTCCCGGGGTTCTCCGCACGCTGTCTCCTGCCACGAGTCTTCCTGCTTGAACGCCCTGTTGTCTTCGGTTCCGGCTTTTCTGTGCTCCGCCTCTGGACTGCGGGAGGGACTTCCGGGGTCACGGGAGAGTCCTTCCGGTATCCCGCTAGTCGTGATTGGTTCCTGTAACGAAGGAGAGAGGGGGGGAGTCCGGGTTGCTATGGACGCCCTAGGATCGGAGGGTGGCCGCCGGGATCGTGAGGGAAGGCGCGGCTTCACCGAGGTAGGGGTCGTGGCCCCTTCACATCAACAAATTACCAAACCACGCAGGTAAAGTCAATATGTAGCTTACCATCTTTTCTGAGGACTTCTCTGTCATTATCACTTAAAAATACCATGTTACCGCAAAGAACCGAAATGGAACTGTCATCGATAAAACCTGCTATCTTCTAAAAATGACAGTTCACACCCTCACCAAGAGAAGATATTTTAATCTACTAACAATTTTCACTACAAAGGGTGAAATAAATACCTGAAAAAATGGTAAAGAGAAATCCTTTTACAAGATTTTTTCAGACCAAAGCCCTGAAATACGTATCAAAAATCAAGCCATACTTTTTTACATTTCAATTCATTTACAATAAAAATCAATAATTAAAAAACAGTAAAGAGCAAGAAACTATGCACACATATACAATTATAAATGTCTCCAAAATTGGTAACACAACTCAAACTAAAAACAGGTATGCTAAAATGCTGCTTGGAATAAAAAATATATTTAATCACCGAAAAGATGCTTGGTAATTATATAATTTGGGTTGACTCAAAATGGTACTGACACTTCAAAATAAGTAATGGCTGAAGGGGGGCTGACCTTTTCTCTCACTCTGCTGATGCAGCCAGTGGGCTGATGCAGAATGTAAACTAGATTTCATCAAAGAAATTGCTGAACGTGGGCTGACCTTTTTCCCCACTGTAAGTATGCTGCCTGTAGGCTGATTCAGAATATAAATGAGACTTCAACAAAGCAAAGGCAAAATGAGGCTTCATTGCCTAATTTTACAAACCTGACTAGGGCATATTCCTTCTTTCATTTTATATTAGGAGTGTCTGTTTCTTGAGTGTCGCAATATTATATTTTTAAACATTAACATTTACTTTTTGTGACATTTCTTCTCTATTTTTCGTAATACTGCAATTGGGAGCTCTACTGAAGTTTTTCCAGTTCATCGAACATCATCCAACATGGAGCAAAGTGAAAAGAAAACCCCATGGTGTATTTAGAAGCCAGTAATGCTAACATGTCAGTTTCAAGAGGAAACGCCATTATATTGTACTGTCTAGAAACTGAAGGCCAGGCTATTTTCAGAATCTTAACAAACTGTGGCACCTCATGGAGGCAGAATTTTGTTTGGTTCATGTGTGCAGGAGGTTTACGACATAGAAATAAATAAATTAAATATCTACATAGTGAGGTGGGACAAGTACATTTAAAATAGGGCGCATAGAGTATTACATCGGTGTATATATAGATTCTCTGGGAGGTGCAGGCCTAGATTAGCGACCTCATATGCCATTCTCGGTATGAAGTCTGTAATACGGTGAAATTCGGAAGTTGCGCTTTGTTCAATGTTTTATCATCACTTCATTCAGTCAGTCCATGTGTACATAAAGTTAGTATATGGTCCTGTCCTGGTTGCAAAACCGAGGGGCATATTATCAAGAAAGGGCGTTCCATTATCGCCGCTTTTATCGGCAGGAAACTGCCGATAAAGCGGCGATAATGGGCTTGCTATTATGCTCTATGAATTCCAATCAAAGCCCATGTTAGATGTGAAGACATCTAACATGGGCTTCGATTGGAATTCATAGAGCATAATAGCAAGCCCATTATCGCCGCTTTATCGGCAGTTTCCTGCCGATAAAAGCGGCGATAATGGAACGCCCTTTCTTGATAATATGCCCCCTATATTCTTGATGCCAGACTTCCTGCACTCATATCAGGCCAGGCCTAGAATTGTGATGTTTTTCCTTCAGCCTTGATCTGCCATTCATTGCGGCGTCTGAGTCACCTTTGGCTACTCCGCTCATCAGGCACGCAACACCCATTGGGCTCACCGGGCTTCAGCCCCCCCCCCCCCGTCGCCTCCTCTGCCCGGGCTAAGATGACATGCACTGAAATGATGCAAGAAGGCTGGGCATGTGATCCCAGAATGTGATTTCTATTATGCTTTCTGAGAGGCCCAGCGGCCCGAGCCAGCCAGCCAGCCTCTGAACAGTTTCAGTGAGGGAACCCCCCTGCCCCCACCTCTTGTTTTCCTTTAGAGTGGCGCTGCCGAAGTGAAATCCTTGCCTGAAGGCAGGGATTTCACCTAAGCACTTGATGGGTTGTGAGCATGGGGTGTGAAGATGTGCACCACAGGGGGAAGGCATGGCCAGTTAAGGTGATGCTTTTCCTTTGTAAAGGAATTTCTGCTGGCATCATAGCCCAGGGTGTGCTTTCTGTGCACTTGTATAGATGTGTATTCCATACAAGTGCACAGACAGCAAACCCTGGGCTATGACGCCAGCAGAAATTAATTTACAAAGGAAAAGCGTCACCTGCACTGGCCATCCCTTTCAACCTGCTGTCTGTGCACTTGGATGGAATTCACATCCAAGGCGCTGCTCACCAGATAAATGGTGAACAGGGCCATGGATCTTTCTATTTTCGCATCCAAGGGCACCAGGGAAGAAGCAGAGGAGCCCCAGGCAAGGAGAATCCAGGTGAAATTTGACCCACACCTATCTACTCTGAGACCTACCAGGGGCTGGATGCCAGGACACAGTGCTGCTGATCAGCCAGACTCCAGAGTATAGTATCAGAGGAGCAGGCAGCAGTTTTTTTATGTAAATTCAGCACAGCATTACCTACTGCCTGCATATCTAGGTTACTGTGAATGTTGTTCTTGACTTATATACAAAGAAACGTCAAAGAGGACAGTCCCCTCCAAATATGCAAATGTAGTGTAAGTTTGTAGTGTTCATTTTTTTTGGGGTGCTAGTGGGTAATTTTAGAGTTCAGGGTGGGTGTGGGTTTTAGGGTGCCAGTGAGTAATTTTATCGTTCAGGGTGGGTTACGGATTGGGGTGCCAGGGGGTAATTTTAGGGTTCTGAGCGGGTATGGGTTTTGGGGTTCCAGGGGGCAATTTTAGGGTCAGGGTAGGTATGGGTTTTGGGGTGCCAGGGGACATTTTAGGGTTCAGCGTGGGTATGTGTTTTGGTGTGCCTGGGGCAATTTTAGGGTTCAGGGCAGGTGTGGGTTTTGGGGTGTCAGGGGGCAATTTTAGGGTTCAGGGTGGGTATGGGTTATGGGGTGCCGGGGGGAATTTATGGTTCAGCATGGGGTTTGGGGTGCCAGGGGTAATTTTAAGGTTCAGGGTGGGTGTGGGTTTTGGGGTGCCATGGGATTAATTTTAGGGTTCAGCGTGGGTATGTGTTTTATAGTGCCAGGGGTAATTTTAGGGTTTAGGGCAGGTGTGGGTTTTGGGATGTCAGGGGGCTATTTTAGGGTTCAGGGTGGGTATGGGGTGCCAGGGGACATTTTTTGGGTTCAGCGTGGGTATGTGTTTTGGTGTGCCAGGGGTAATTTTAGGGTTCAGGGCAGGTGTGGGTTTTGGGGTGTCAGGGGGCAATTTTAGGGTTCAGGGTGGGTATGGGTAATGGGGTGCCAGGGGGGAATTTATGGTTCAGGGTGGGTATGGGTTATGGGGTGCCGGGGGGGAATTTATGCTTCAGCATGGGTATGGGGTTTGGGGTGCCAGGGGTAATTTTAAGGTACAGGGTGGGTGTGGGTTTTGGGGTGCCATAGGATTAATTTTAGGGTTCAGCGTGGGTATGTGTTTTATAGTGCCAGGGGTAATTTTAGGGTTTAGGGCAGGTGTGGGTTTTGGGATGTCAGGGGGCTATTTTAGGGTTCAGGGTGGGTATGGGTTATGGGGTGCCAGAGGGGAATTTATGGTTCTGCATGGGTATGGGTTTTGGGGTGCCTGGGGTAATTTTAAGGTTCAGGGTGGGTTTGGGTTTTGGGGGGCAAGGGGGGAATTTATGGTTCAGCATGGGTATGGTTTCTGGGGTGCCAGGGGTAATTTAAGGTTCAGGGCGGATAAGGGTTTTGGGGCTCCAGGGGGGTTATTGTAGGGTTCAGGGTGGTAATGGGTTTTGGGGGGCCAGGGGGTAATTTTAGGGTGTGGGGTGGGTATGGGTTTTGGGGTGCCGGGGGGGGATAATTTTAGGGATCAGGATGGGTATGGGTTTTGGGGTGCCAGGGGTAATTATAGATTTCAGGGCGGGTATGGGTTTTAGGGTGTGAGGGGGTTAATTTTAGAGTTCAGCATGGGTATGTGTTTTGGTGTGCCAGGGGTAATTTTAAGATTCAGGGTGAGTATGGGTTTTGGGGGGCAATGCATCAAGCTAACAAAAATGTGTACTTTAATTGTTGTCCAGTTTCAAATGCAGAATTCACCAAATTTTTTTATCAGCTTGACCTGAGCATTAACCGATCCTGATTATCTGACATTTTAGCTCCGCCCCATTGATTAACATTAGCCACGCCCCTTCATCTGCCATGTTAGCCCCCCCCCCCCCGAAATTAAGACCTAGTTGCGCCCCTTCCGCTCATCCTTATTAAAAGCCCATTCTAGGGCACACACTCCATGGATTCAACATGTCTCTCACACCATACATGATTTGCATATGTAATTTTTCTCCAGTCTTCTCAGACGTGACAGCAGCTTCTGTCTATTTGCTCGTCTGGGCAGTAATCACACCATCCCGCAGCATTGGCACCTGTGACTTGAGGGTCAAAGGGCCATATGTATCAAAAAATGTTGGTGATTCGCAATTAGGGAATCGCAAAATGGCATGCATGAAAGTGTGTAGTACACTTTTTGCGATTCCTAAGGGGTGACAATAGACCTACCTCATGAATTTAATAAGGTAGGTCGCAATCTGCGAACCCCTAGGAATCGCAAAAATCAGAGGGTGGTGGCCTGCTGAGATCATCACACCACCAGGTCTGTGATTGCTTTTAAATAAGCAATCTCTTCTTTTTTTGTAAAGCAGCCTGTTTTCTTTAAAGAAAAACAAAATGCTTTAAAAAAAGAAAAATGAAAAGTTTTCTTTTCATATGTTAAGAGCAGGCAGAGGTCCGTGGGACCACTGCCTGCTCTTAAAAATGTTTTTACAAACATTTACAAATAATTTGCATTTACAAATTTACTAAGAAGGGGTCTCTTGGGGACCCCTTCCCATTTGTGAATGGGTTACCTCCTACTTGGTGTAGGTGGTAAAATGCGTATGTTTTGCGACCGCATGCACGGTCACAAAACATTCATGCATACTGTTAGGATTCGAAATTTGGAAGGGATGCCCAAATCACGCCCCTTCCAAATAGCGAATCACAAACCCATTTTGTGATTTGTTAACAGGTTACCAAATCGCATAATTGTGTTTGATACATCGCAAAAGTATTTTTCTGCGAATCGGCCCGTTTGCGAGGAGAAAAAGTCTTGATGCATCTGGCCCATAATGTTTAGGGGTATGGTGACAAATTGCCATAGCAAAACCTCTTCCACCTGCCTTCTCTTGAAGGTATTATCATAACATGCCAATAATCTGCCTTGCATTCAGTCTCATGGCTTAGCTGAGGTAGACATTAGACAACCATTGTTTGAGATGCTGAATTCCAGGACTTTGTGTAGATTGCTCTCTGTCTTTTGCCTGTGGCAATGACCTAATGCCGATCCCAGCTGGAATGGCATGTGTAGATGTGCCCTAAGACTCTTTGTTGTCATTCTCCTAAGTTCTACTGTAAGCCATCGTACAGCAAAAGTGTCATTTTTCTCAGTCTCGGATTCATAAGTTCCTCGTCTGCCTTTTCAGCACAGCGATTCACTGCAACAGCAATGGATGTGTTTAGTGATGTTTCCTATACCAAGCGTTGGTACAGTACTGAGCCAGATAAGTCAAGAGAGATAATATAGGCTTCCTTTACCTTTGTCTTTCAAGAGTGGCTAGAGGACCACTGCTCCTGCTTCTCAACTTCATTCTGATTCTCAGCTTTGCATCCCTCATAGTGAGATCCCTCATCAATTTGGGAATCTGTGGGGCCTTGACTCATGTATCAGTCATGCTGCAGTTGACATTTCGGTTGGCTTTTCTGTCTCCTCCATGCCTCCCTGAGTGGCATAGCAACTGACCTAAACAGTCTGCTTATCTTACTCAGTGTCATCTTAAGAACTGGTGGCCCCAAGCAAAAAGTATTTTGGTGTCCCTTTTTTTGGAACAACTTTGAATTTCATTAACCTATTTGCTGCTAACTTAAGCACTGTGTTTCAATGAAAATTTAATTATCCTTAAAGGTTGAAAGGCTGAAATACAGAGAAGTGAGCTAGAGAGAACATTTACTTTCTCACATGGAAGGTGGAAGGTGGGAGTCTTCGGCAATTGCCCACTTTGTCCATGCCTTAAAACGTCTTAATATCTTGTTCCTGGCTTTCTTGGAGCTAGTATGGTACTCATACAATCATCAGTGTTATCTAATTAATTATTATTGTCTCATTCTGTTCTCACTCTTGGTGCTTTAAGCATAAGGTTATAGTATGAAATCTCTGTAGAGTTAAAAAAAATGGGATTGTAATTGTAATTGCATTTATATAGTGCTTACTACTCCTGACGGGTCGGGTCGTTGAAGCGACTTTCTGACTAGTAGCACACTGGTCTGGAACCCATAGGTTAATTATTGGTGACTTAGTAGCAGGAAATATAAATTGTTATTGGGAGTGGTGGGAGCGGTAGACTATGTGAGTCTGCTACTTGAATTCATAGGATAAAGGATGGATAGAAGAGGGAGGAGTTTAGAAAGGATTATTTGGGAGCTCATAGCAGTCAAAGAGTGGAGGTAGGTGATATTGTGGAAGAGGAATATGATGAGTCAGAGAGTGGTGGTTTGATGAGGTTTGGGAGATTAGTTAACTTTTATTTTTCATGCAGTGGGAAAAATATATAAATATACAGATACATAATCACACATGCGATTTTAACATGACACACATACGGAAAATAATCAGGAGATATACAATTGTACTAGATAAAGTCCCATATGTACCTGTATGGACACATATTTAACCCCTCCCGTGCTCATGACGAGCTGAGCTTGTCATGAGTTGCGCCGCTCGCATGCTCATGACGAGCTCAGCTCGTCATGTAACGCAGCTTTTTTTAAAAAGCCGCACAGGGCAAAAATAGCGGCCGCACGCATGCGGTTAAAAACTCAGGGTTTTCAGTTTTTTCTGTATATTAAGTTTTTTTTCATTTTAAAATATTGTTTTTTTAGTTGTCTCCCAATATTTCAGTAGTGTAGCACTTACAGATACAATTGTTATAACCATATTTACACTTTGTGACAGATGTGTGGTATAATAGGAAGAAAATAAACCCATAAGAATACACTCATCATCTTATATTTTATTAATGTATTGATTGACTTCTATGTGTATATAATGATACAGGTATAAATATATGTATGTACATGATATTTTTTTATTTATTTTGGATTTGTAAATATATTTATTTGCTTATTTTTCTCTTCTTTAGTAAGTATAAAAATATTTATAGAGAGATTTGTACCCATATTATTGTTGTTTCTTTTCTATTGCTTAAACACTAGTATTTGTTTTTAATATTTGATTATTTTGATTTATGAGGTAATGATTTTTTAAGTAATAGATGCTCTGTTAACCATAAACATAAGAAAGTATTAAGTAACATGTTCATTTGTACAAAGAGTTTGGCATCTCTGAATGTATGCATTTAATCAAAGTAGACATGTTTACAAACAAGCGTATATATGCACCATTGGTGTCATGTGCATACAAGTGCTGTATATCAGAATTCTGAATATGGTGTCCATGTAGGGTCAGTTCTTCAGTAGTCTTCTGAAGATAAGATAGTTATCCGTGAATCTTATGTTTGGGGGTAATGAAATCCATAGTTTAGTTGCTTGAACAGAGAAATGTTTCACTCATGGTTTTTTTCTTGTATGTTGGGATTTTGAGGCTGGTGCCAATCTGGAGAAGAGGTTTCTTTGTTGTATATATTTTGTGATTTTCGTTCTGATGAAAGTGATCCTATTCCATATATTGCTTTGTGGGTGATATAAAGCAACTTGAAGGTGGGGGTTTTGGCAACCGGTTACCAATGTAGGTTCCTTATTGCAGGGGAGATGTGGACTTGTGGCTGTATATTGTGGAGTAGTCTGGCAGTAGAGTTTTGAATTTGTTGTAGTCTTTTCATAGTTGATAGAGGTGATCCATTGCAGAGGCCATTGGCGTAATCAAACTTAGACAGTAGAAGAGCGATAGCAGATTGGACCTTGGGTGGAAATTCTAGGTGGGGGAATATATGTTGGAGAGTTTTCAAAGCAATGAAGCTTGACATTGCTAACGTATACACTTGGGCATTCATTTATAGTGGTGCTTCGGAGGTTTCTTATTTCCTTAGATACTTTAGGAGGTTGTCTCAGATCATCAGGACAGTTAGAGATTGGTTGATATTTTTCCAGTCGCCACAGGTGAACATTTCAGTTTTGGACACATTCAATTTGAGATTGGCTCCATGTCATGCACTGAACAACGGCTCAGAGACCACAAAAGATTTTTGAGTTACCAATGTCTTTGGGGCTTCCAGTTCTAAGAAGTATTTGTGTGACATCTGCGTAGTTATAGCTGAGGCCTCTGTTTTCATGATGTACGGTTTGAATAAGAAAGGAGGAGTATGGAAGGCATTTGTTCTGTTTTGAAGGTATGATGTGATACATTCGAGATCACTCCTGTCTATGCCGGTTTCGCAGAGTCTTTGGATTAGAGTGTCAAGATCAACTGTGTCACAGGCAGCTGTTAGGTGCAAGAGAATTTGTGCAGTGACCCGTTGTAGTCTACTGTTAAGGTCATCCCAGAGAGCGATTCTGTGCACATTCTGTACCTGTCCTGGCCCGAACCCTATTTGGAAGCCAGAAAGTATGAAGTTACCTTCAATAAATTGAAACATCTGGGTGAATGCTGCTCTTTCTTTTAGTTCACTGAGTAATGGTGCATTTGTAATAGGTCTGTAATTGTTTGAGTCTTGAGGGTCCAAGTTTACTTTAATGATGGGCTTATGTATGTCTTTTTTAAGTCTTTGAGAATAACTCCTGTTGTCAAGGAAATATTGATGATTGCTCTGACTGCGGTGGCAGTAGAGGTTGTTAAAAGGATGTTCTTCAAGATTTGTGATGGACAAGCATCAGAGGGGCAAGATCCATAAAATCAGTTTTTTTTTTTTTATTTCAGAAATTTTTTATTGAATATTTCAGTACAGCAGCTTGAATACTTTGCATGTGCGGATGAGAGTACATCTGAACAGGGGTAGGGTCAGAAGGACAATTATGGCAGACACACCTTAGAAGGATTGTTCACGGTAGTTTCTGTTACATTCAGATGTGACCATGGATCTTGCAGATAACACAGCATATTCAAGAAGCTTTATTGAGTTGGAGATCAAAGAGGAAGAGAGGAGAGAAAGAATAGAGTTGTAGAAGATGATGAGAGGGAAGGAACAAGAGAAAGAGAAGAAGAAGAGCGCCACAATGGAGCACCACGGTTCTGGTCATTTCAGTATATCTAGAGGTGTGTGTGTTCTGTGCTATTGCTATGGACTCCGTGGCGATCTGGAAGTCAGGAGTGGTGGCAGATCATGGGGGTTTATGGGTTTCAAAGTAGCTATCTAGTACGTCCCACATTTTTCTTCGTGCGGGTCGCCATGGTGTGGTTTGGAGAGTGATGTTGTCTGCTCCTCTGAGGTTAATCACCCAGTTTAACCAGCAAGAATAACTTGCCTTTTTGTTGTCCTTCCAATTATTTAGGACAACCTTAACAGCCGCCATGAGTAGGAGATCTAGTAGGGCTCTGTCTGGTTCATGGAGTTGGGGTTCCTTAACGAAGCCAAAAACAAGGTAGGGGAGTTCTTTGAGGGGCTTGATGTTGAACAGGTTGTGGATGAAGTTAAATATTCTGTCCCAATAGAATGAGACGCAATCACATTGAAGGACAAGATGGTCTAGATCTCCTTCAGCCCGTTTGCAATTCCAGCAGAATGCGTCGGGGCTGATTTTGTGGGCATAGAGGCGAGCGGGCGTCCAGAAGACCCTGTGCATGAGCCAGAACTTGGTTTGTGACAACGTAGGGCTTATTTTATGGCTCATACAGGATTTCCACGTCGCTGACCACTCCGACTCAGAGATGGGGAAAGAGGCGAGAGAGGACCAAAATTGTGTAGATTTTTCATTTAATCTGGAGGATTGGGGGTTTAACAATTTGTATAGTCTGGAGACCTGGTGGCCTAGCTTATTTAGATTGGATAAGAACGGTGGAAGGGCTGGAGGCGTGGGGGATAATCCCGCTTTCGTGATGGCTGTTTTAATGTTTAGGAATGTATAAAATTCGGCAGCATCAATACCAAATTTTGCTTGGAGTGCTGTAAAGGGTAACGGGTAGGTGCCCTCGTAGAATTGGTGGGGGAAGAAGATGCCATATTTAATCCAGCTGTATGCCTTTATATGTGATGTTAGGGTTTTTCCAGATCGATTCCCATCTAGATCTTCTTATCGATGTGTCTAGTAATTTGTCAATTTTAAGTAGGGCTAGTTTAGTGTTAATGAGTATGGATTTTGAGCAAGGGATTTGATTTGTTCTCATTGACATGATCGAGATGGGGTGGATGTCCCCCAGTAGGGCAGTTTCTATGTCTAACCACACAGGTGAATAATCTGCGGGAGGGGACAGCCAGTAGGTACCTTGTTTAGCCAAGAAAGCAATTTGGTATCTCTTAAAGTCAGGAAGATTGACTCCACCTATGGACTTATCCAGTCTAAGTTTCTGAAGGCTGATGCGAGCTTTTTTTCCTTTCCAGAGAAAGTTGGTAAGGGTCTTGTCTAATTTGTTGAGGAATTCTTGAGACAGTATCAGAGGGAGCATGGTGACTAGGTAATTTACCAGTGGTGTAATCATCATTTTGATGGTCTCAATCCTGCCCCACCAAGTGATGAAACGGGGAGACCATCCTTCTAGTTGTTTTTTTATTTTTTCAAGTGTCCGGTTCTCATTGTGTTGGAGGGTCTCTATAGTGGAGCTGCCAAACTCTATACCCAAATATTTGATGTAATTATTTTGCCAAACTAATCCTGAGTCGCCTAACACCTCTTTGTTGGTGAAGATGTTAAGAGGTTTGACCTCCGATTTATCGCGATTTAATTTATAGCCCGAATGTGCTGAGTAGGATATGATTGATTCCATTAGGGCCGCTATTGATACTTCTGGCTGCTCAGTAACCACCAGGATGTCGTCAGCATAGGCAGCAAGCTTAACTCTCCTGTCCCCAAACGTAATCCCGCTAATTCTGTTGTTTTGCTGTATGTCGCGAAGGAGTGGTTCTAACGCTAGGAGAAAAAGGGCAGGTGACAAGGGGCACCCCTCTCTGGTCCCTTGCTCTAGTTGGAAAGGTTCTGAGAGTGAGCTATTTATGGCAATTCTAGCGGAAGGGCAGGCATATAGTGCCATGACCATGTCAATGTACGTGTCTCCCAGGTTAAATGTATGCATACATTGGCGCAGGAATGGCCACGACACCCTGTCGAACGCCTTCTCCGCATCAAGAGTAATTGCAACTACGGGGGCATCTGAGATTTTTGATTTCTCTAGCACGTGGCAAAGAAGCCTTGTGTTGTCATTGGATAGTCGGTGTTTTAGAAACCCCACTTGGGATCTATTAATTATAGTTGGTAGGATGGAATTTAACCTGTTGGCCAATATTTTCGCGTAAATCTTACAATCTAAGTTTATGAGGGAGATCGGTCTGTAGTTCTTTGGAAGTAGTGGGTCCTTTCCGTCCTTTGGTATCACTATGATTGTGGCCTCGTTCATCGAGGGGGTGATTCTATTGTTTTGTGAGAAGGATTGAAACAGGCTGAGCAGTGAGGGATTGAGTAGGTCTTCAAAGGTCTTATAGAACATAGCTGTAAAGCCGTCAGGCCCTGGAGCTTTGTTGTTCTTTAATGATCTGACCGCGTCCGAGATTTCTTTAATTGTGAGTGGGGCCCCTAATTTAGCTTTATTAGTCTCAGAAATACGGGGTAGGTGCATTGATTTTAAATAAGTACAACAATCATCTAAGTTGAATTTATTCTTGTTTTTGTATAGGTCCTCATAAAAAGATTGGAAGGTGCGTAGGATATCTTTCTGTTTGGTGAAGGTGGTGTTGGTCTGATCTTTAATACAGGTGACATGGAATTGTTTCCTTTTGTGTTTGAGATAGGATGCCAGGAGTTTCCCTGCTTTGTTACTCTCGCAGAGTTTTTGCGCCTTGAATTTGTTAATCCATACTCCTGCCCTTTTGCTCAGGATTGCATTATATTTATACTTCAGATTCGTCAAGCGGTCAATAGTTGCCTTATCATTTAAGTTTAAGGTATGATAAGCCTCCTGTTGTCTGATTTCTTTTTCTAGGGAGTCTAATTCAGAGTTGGTGATCTTGTTCATTCGAGCCCTAATTCCTATCAACGTGCCTCTTATTGTGGCTTTAAAGGCGTCCCATATCATTGCGGTATCCGAGTCTGAGTTAGAGTTTATATCAAAGTATTCTTGTATGGCGTGTTCTATAGTCCTCCTGTTTTCAGGGTCCAGCAAAATCTCTTCGTTTAGGCGCCACCGCTTCGGAGGGATAAGTGTGTGTGACCCTGCTAGTTTCATTTGTATGCAGGAATGATCTGACACCAAAATAGGGCCTATATCTGTTTCAACAATTAGGTGTGTGAATGGGTTGGAGATCAACAAATAATCTATTCTCGAGTAGGAGTTGTGTGGTGAGGAGTAGAAGGTGTAATCACGACCGTCTGGGTGCTGTAGCCGCCATGAGTCATGTAGGTGGAATTTAGAGCATAATCTTAACAATACCTCATGAGATCGTGTGGGGTGATAAGAACTTTTAGATTGCCTGTCTAGTAGTGGATCAATTGGTAGGTTGAGGTCCCCTCCCACCACTAGGAGTTCTTCTTGGGGGATGTTCTCTAGTTTTTTCGAAACATGTTCCCAGAATTCAGGGAGGTCTGCATTTGGTCCATATATGTTCATCACGTGTATATGGTCCTCATCTCTTTGTAGATGAGCGATACTTAGTCTGCCTTCAGCATCGGTAGTGTGAGAGATCAAAGCTAGGTTTGATTTTTTAGCGATAAGGGTGATCACCCCTCTTTTTTTATGCGTAGCCGGAGAGCATAACGTATGGGAAGTCCAGTGTTGTTTAAAGAATTCCGCATCTTCCAGGGATAGTTTGGTCTCCTGTAAGAGAATTACATCGCCTTTGGTTTTAGCTAGATAGTCTAGTATTTTTTTACGTTTGACTGGGTGATTAAGCCCCTTAACGTTTAGGGAGACTACATTCAGAGAAGCCGCTAAGTTTTTATTTGGAGTCATGACAGTGATTAAAAAGATATATGTGTAGGGGCAAACATATGTGTAGGGGCAGGCATGTCATAGGGTTGGGAACGGTTGATTGTTTTTTCAGGCTAGGTGGATCAGTCCGAGACCTCTGAGTTACGCAATATATTTCTGTCCCCGGTGGTAGGACGTGTGTAATAGGAGCTACGTCAGGTAACGACATACGTCTGGAACGAGTCGTGTGTGGAGAGTGTCCATGGTGGCAGTAGAGAAAGGATAGTAAGGAAGAAAAGAAGAAAAGAGTAAGGAAAGAAGCGAATAGAGCACAGCAAAAGCAATACTGAAACATCCGAGTTTAAACCCCCCCTATCCCCCACCCCCCCGAACCCACACCCTTTCCCCCATCCCATCCCTCAACTCCCATCCCATCTGCCCTCCCTCCCCCTCTGAAACTCGAACTTGAGAGCTGCGACAGCAGTATTGTCTGCGCTCACACAGGAGTATGCATAGATAACTGAAACAGTGAGGTTGTACCTAGACACTGACTTATATGTTTCGATATGCAACAAACCGTTATCAACAATTAAACTTTAAGATCATTAACCTTTCTCTTTTAAGGGCACTAATATTCCCCCTGATATTTTATGTAGGTGGTTCAGTCTAGCGACTCCATACAGTTGTTCAACAATTGTCAACCATGTAATCTACCAGAGTGATCATACTAGGGCCACTACAATGACTTGGAAAAGAAGGTGGGAAAAAGCTTCCAGCTCCTTTTGGATTTCGAGCCTGTGATATAGAGCTACTAGCTACGTGTTAGCTCCACTAAACAAGCGGTTACTTGTGTAGTTCGAACAGTCAAGTTATAGATTCTACTCATAGGAGAATGTAATTAGTGGGACAGTTGGTGGGTTGTTATTTAGATTGCTAATGTTCTGAACCAACCAGTTAGTAGGAATAAGGCGGTATAAGTGCTACAATCTTTTCCAACGGACTGTGCAAGGCGGACATCATTAGTGATGTGACACATAGGTATATTAGACACATTAGACACATTAGATTATTTGGCAAATTAGACAAAAGGCACATAAGGCATCTATGTATGTATTGAAGTCAGAGCTCAAAATGAGCCTATAATGTGGACCATGAGTTTCTTCGTTAACACGACAGCCAAGGAACAAGGCAGATTGGAAGTCTATGTCTTGGTATGATATTCATGGTGTTAGTGCGTAGAACGTAGGTAATCAAACATAGCTTCAGTCTTGACTACCTTTATCGTGCATGTTTGTTTTCCTTTTATTGGATGGACCTCCTGGTAAGTCCATTTCCTGTTGAGGTGAGCTCTCTAGATAGCTTGACAAGTCGCGTGGGTTGGAGAAGAAACGTGGTCTCCCTTGGTCGATAATCTTGAATTTTGCCGGGCCAGCAAATGAAAATTGGATGTCTCTAGCACGTAGCTTCTCTCGTAAAGATAGGAAGGCTTTTCGTATTTCCACTGTTTCTTTGGAGTAGTCCTGAGTGAATATAATAGGGTTTCCCTCCCAGGAGATATGCTGATTCTTCCTGGCGTATTGTAGAATAGCTTCCGTGTGCTGGTATCGGAGAGGCTTGCAAATAAGCGGTCGGGGGCCCTTCGTTGTACGTTGTGGAAAAGTTGGAACTCTGTGGGCTCTATCTAGCTCTAGACCATGATGGAATTTGATCCCAGTGATTGTTGGGATCCATGCCTCTAAGAATGCCACACATGAGTCTGCATCTTTTTCTGCGTTTTCAGGTACCCCAAAGATGCGCACGTTGCCCCTCCTGTTGCGATCCTCCAATTCCGCAGTTTGGCGTCTGAGGTCACTGGTAGTAGCTTGGAGATGTTGGATGTTTTTGGCACTGTTTGAGGTCTTATCTTCGACATCGCTGATCCTTTGTTCGGTCTCGTCTAGGCGAAGATTCATGGCGTTCATATCAGCTCTAATTGCTGTGAGTTCAAGCTGCATCGAGTCTGTGTTGGCTTTTGTAGATTTTTCAGAGGTCATGCACGTCCGCCAGTTTTTTAAGATCGTGTCTAGGGTGCCGGATATATCTCCTTTATATTTGATGGGTGAGTCTGAGATGGAGGACTCTGGGCGAACTTTCTTGTTCTTGGAATCCCTGTCCGCCATTGTTGATCCTTTGGTGGGTCGCTGGCCGAAATGGATATCTCCGCACTAGTAGCGGTTGGTCACGTGGTATTTGTTTAGTGAGGAGAGCTTAAACAGTTGTGGTGTTAGATATGGTGAGTGGTTCGAGCTCATAAGCTAGAGAGTGGTGATCATGACATACTGTGACTCAGTGAACTGGGACTTCTTCTTACTGATCTGCTTGATGTAATGGAGCCTGGTGGTGGTTGGCAGATCAGTACAGATTCAACCTTTTGAACCGTGACACGGGGCCCGTGAATAGCGTTATGTTTGGCAGACTTTAGTGTTTTGGGATATTTACTGGTAGCTGGCTGGTGCTGATTGATGCTGGCTGTGGCTACATATCGTTAATTATCAGGCTGCTCCACTAAGCTTAATTAGGCATGAAATTGTTAACGTGGGTATCCATTGAACACTGCGCTGGTACTTTGGTATGGTTTTTAGGTTTCATATCCTGAGCTATGTAGTAGTGGAGTAGATGTCAGATATAGATCTGGCCTCGAGTGAGGGTGTCCCATTTATCTCTATCTTGGGGTCAGGCTGCGAGGAAAGCTCAAGGATTCTCCCCAGAATGTCAATTTAGCTGTTCACACTCCCATATGCATTGTTGACAGCAGGAAAGGAGCACACTGCGATATTTGGGCTGTTGGTAGGGCTCGGGCCGAGTTCGTGCTTTTATCGCGCTATTGCGCTATATTCAGAGCGCCATTTTAGGGTTAGGCAGGCAGTAACATTGCAGGGGGTTTATGTTTATTATTATATTTATGTAGCTTGTGACTCCCGTATTATGCACTGGGGATGTATCGCGTCTTTTTCGCGCTCAGCAGCCCTCACCTCTTGGAGTCCGTTGTGTTTACCCTGGTAGGATCGTCAGTTTTCCGGCATCTCCGTCTTCAAATGGCGGTTGCTCTTCACGTCCCTCGGTCCACATCAAGGTCGTCGGCCCGACCCGTTTTCAGTAATTGGACATCTAATTTGTCAATATTACCATGTGGACGGAGCAAAGCGGTCACCAAATCCACCTTTGGTGTAACTGTTATCGAACTGCTTCTCACTGTTTTTTCGCCGTGATGTCGTTCCCTGTGCGCGCGAAGATAGGCTAAGCGGCCATTCCTCTTGCCATCCAAGCCACGCCCCCCATAAAATCAGTTTTTGATAGTTGCTTGAAGGAATTCAGAGGCTGAGTTAACCTACCCTTGGGTGGGGGTGTTGGAAAAGGGCTGGTGCTGGTGGTTTTCCTTTGGTTTAAATAGGAATCCAACATGTCTGCTTTGGTTGTGCAATAGTTTGTCATACTATACAAAACAATGATGTGGAGGAATAGATGCATTCATACTAGCAATAGGACACATTAAATTAACCCTATTTAATGGTACATAGTCCGATTATATTTGTTTGTATTTTAATAAAGCACATACCAACATTTATTCCCGATTGGAACAATTATTACATTCTTTTAATTGTTCTAAAATGAATGCCAACTTCTTTGAACACATACGTAGGCAACTGATGTTTATTTGGATCATTATTCTTTAGGTTGTTCCTTATACCTTTGTCTTGATGAGGCCTGGATAAAAGGGCCGAAACGCATCGACTGTTGGAACATGGAGGAAATCATTGAATAAAAAACACTGTGTTAAAATTTGACATACACACTGTAAAATGGTTTCAGAGGTGTAGTTTGAACTTCATGTGTGTATAGGATTTCCTCGCAGTGGATTGCCGTTAGTTGGAGAGCAAACACAATACTGAAAACTGGGGGGTAGGAAACAATATATGATAAGTGATTGTATGTAACTGTCTGTGTAACTTTTATGTATTATTTTGGATTGGCATTAATTTGAGAACAATTAAAAGAATTTAGTCATTGTTCTAATCAGGAATAAATGTTGGTATGTGCTTTACTAAAATACAAACAAATATAATGGGACTATGTACCATTGAATAGGGTTAATTTAATGTGTCCTATTGCTAGTATGAATGTATCTATTCCTCCACATCATTGTTTTGTATAATTGAATGCTTCTTTGGTCAGATGGTGGAGGGGTATTAGGGCAAACCCCAGTTCTTCATTACTGTTGTGCAATTGCTTGTCAGTAAATTCTTGGGAAACAGGATGGTTTTGTTCTGTTCAATTTGGTTTGCGAAAGTTGGTGAGAATTTTATAAAATTCTTTTTTTTGCATACCTTGCATTCTGATTCTGTTTGAATGGTAGATTTTGTTTCACTTTTTTGATAGAAGACTTCTACATTCTGTTGCGTTTGTGTAGGAGACGTTTGTCCTGAGTTTTGTTTGTTTTGAGCCAGATATTTTGCAGCTTTGCAGATAGTTGTTTCAATTTTTTTAGTCCTCATCTAAGGTTCTTGTTTTCTCTTTTCATGTTTTGTTGTTTTTCATTGAATTAGGATACCAAAAGCTTCCATGAGCCACTCATAGTGTTTTTTAAGTGAATTTATTGTGTCCAGATCTGTTTTGGTTTTAGTTGTGTTTGTAGGTCCTCAAAATTCATTTAAAATTTTTTTTTTTTGCAGAGTTTTATATAGCGCGAACTTGACCCGAACTGAATCAGGAATCAGAGCGCTTTACATAGCACCAGTTACGTTACATGAGGACACACATTCATTTTTGTTAGGCACAGGGAGATTAAGTGATTTGCCCAGAATCACACGCAGTTTGGCGTCGTTACCAAGACTCGAACCCAGATCCCCAGGTCCGAGGTCGAACGCCTTAGCCGTATATATACGTGCTGGTAAGGTGGCCTTAGGTATGGAGAGTTGTGGTGGCTTGTGTTGGAAAGCTACCAGTTGGTGGCTTGACCACGTGACTGGAGTAATCCTTTGGAAAGTGACTAGTTCTTGATTGGCAAGAATTACACCTAGGATGTGTCCAGCAATGTTTGTGGGCTTGGGGACCATCAGATGTAGGTTCAGTGTGTTTCAGTTAGTGATGATAGATCTGGGAAGGAGCATATTTTAGGTTTTTCAAACCATAAGTTTAGGTCACCAAAGATGACTAGGTTAGTGTGTAGTGTCAGACGTTTTGAAACTGTGTCTAGAAATGTGTCAGGGAATATGCCATTGCTAGGTGGTGTTCTGCAAAGAAGGAGAATGTTACAGGTGAAAGTTGGTGCAAGGTTGCCTCTGGTGTTGAGGGCCTCACAACCTTTTTATGGAAAATTTGCCAGCTTTCGTAAAGAAATATTGTTTCCTTGAATATAACAGCTAGTCCGCCTCCTTTTTTCCCTATACAATTATCTGTGAGAGTTTGCTAGGCTGGAGGGGCATCTTGGTAGAATACGTGAGCCATGTCATCCCCAAACATGATTCGGATATGCACAGGGCCACTGAAATTACACGATTGAGTGGCTGTGAAATCTTTCGCTTAATAATATATCTGCAACATAATCTATAATCTGCTGCATAATCTGCAAATGTTAACAACAGAATTTGTTTCTAGGTTATACGGTTCTAAAATTACTAACAGTGTGGCGCCACGTGTTGCCGCGCAGTAGAAAGCCCATTGCAAAGGATAGTTGCTCACCTTTTTGTTGCTTATTGCTGTATTTGGGTGTTAAAATGATACTAATGAGGTGCAACCAATACTCAGATAGTGTAAAAATTACAAAATAATGAAGTAATACTATTACAAATGTGCTGCATTACGCCATATAATTTGCCTTTTCTTGGTGCTCGATTTACTCAAACCTGCTGCATTATTAGGCCCTCCCCTGCCGCATAATTCCAGTGGCCCTGGTTATGAAGAGCAAGTCAGGTTGTGTGTCTGTGATTAGGTCGTAAATGTGGTGCTTGTTTTTAGAAATAGATTGTGCATTTATTAGTAGGCTGTTTGCAGATTGTGGTTTGGTGGTTGCATGAGTTTGTTTTCTGGAAGTATCCTGAATAGTATCGTTTGGGTTTGTAGTAGGTGGACTATTGGTAATGTAATGTTGTGCATTGAATCAGAATAGCAATACCATTTGTCTATGTTATTATTCTCTTCCAACAGGCTTAGAAGGCATTTTGTTGCTTCTGTGTGTGCAGGTGGTAGGGATACTGGTTGAGAGTGAGATTATGGGATGTGCAGTTGTTTTTGTGGTGTACTCTTGTTGTGTAATAGAAAAAGAAGATGCAAAGTAGTGAATGTGGTGTGTTGTTTTTGTTGTTTGCATATGTTGAGGGTGAAAAGTGTCTGTGTGAGGGGTGGTGGCAGAGCATGTGGGTCATGTTTTAAGGGTCTAAACTGCAATAGATGAAAGTCGAGTAGATGAATATTGTGTATTGGAGGAGCATGTGTTCGTAAATGTATGAAAATGTGAATGCAAAGTTGGTTTGGGATGTGTATTATGTGTGTGGGCATCAGGGTGGAAGTGGGTGTTTGTATTTTGTGATTGAATTTAGTAAGAAATTGTGTGTTTGTGAAGTTTGGTTTCAGTGGAGTAGTCAGGTTTTGGGTAGGATTTGTTTCTAAAGTACTGGTGAACGGTGTATGTTGAAGGGGGAAAGGGGTGGAGATAAGTGCTGGAGGATGAAATGAAATGAAATGAAATAAAGTATTTATAGTGCGCACGGTGGCCAAACGGCTTCCTGGCGCTGAGAGCTCTACTGAACAGAACAGACAGGGCTGAGGAATTTAACAGGGGTAGGCCTGGGCAAACAAGAATGTTTTGAGCGCTTTACGAAAGTGTGAGAAAATAGGGATAGAGCGCATGGAAAGAGGGAGAGAGTTCCAAAACCGGGGGGCAAGGACAGAAAATCTGGTTCCACCAGTGCGGGATTTACGAAAGCGGGGAATAGTGAGGAGGGCAGAGGTAGACGAACGGAGGGTACGGGCAGGGGTATGAGTGGAAACCAAGGAATTGATGAACGCTGGAGCAGAGCGATCAACAACCCGAAAGACTAGGCATCCTAGTTTGAACAGGGATCTCTGTAAGACACGGAGCCAGTGAAGAGATTTGAGAACAGGAGTGATATGATGAGTTTTGGGAAAATGAAAAATAAGTCGGGCAGCCTGATTTTGGATTGCTTGAAGACGACGGGTTTCGTAAGCAGGAATACCCACGAACAAGCTGTTTCCATAATCAAGGCGGGAGGTAATAAGGGCCGAAATAATAATTTTGAGGGAATCAAGGGAAAAGAAGCGGGAGATCTTACGAATCAGACGAAGGGAAAGAAAGCAGGAGGACACTACAGAACTGACCTGGCCGTGCATTGAAAGGTCACAACTGACCTTGATGCCCAGTGTTTTAACAGACGAAACAGGTATAGGAGGGGGACCAAAAATAGGGGGCCAAAAAGCGGGGGACCAAGGGCTGGATGAGCCACCAGTCAAGACAAGCTCAGTCTTATCTGGGTTGAGCTTGAGATGATTGGCGCTCATCCACCCGAAAATAAAAACCAAAGTGGAGCGAAAGAAAGATAGAGAATGGGGGGAAGAAAGATCAAAGACGAGCTGGAGGTCATCTGCGTAGTTATACACAGAGACCCCCAGATCGAGGAGAGAAACAATAAGGGGACGGATGTAAAGGTTGAAAAGAAGAGGGGAGAGAGAGGAACCTTGGGGAACCCCACATGACACCGGGAGGGGAGAGGCAGAGAAACCGGATATATGTGGTGTGTGAGAGGAGATGAACAGGAGTTATGAATGTTTCAGCAAATATGAAGAAATCTGCATTTTCTGCCTTCATGGCTTCGATGTAAACTTTACAGAACTCTAGGGCAGCTTCCAGGTTATTCTGGAGCTTAATTCTTCACAGCTGGCGCAATATTCTCAATTGTTAAATTGTGTGGTGAAGTTAGTAGCCATTCCCACATACGTTTTCTGCAGCGCTTCAAAGAGGTGAGTAACATTTACAGATGGGGAGGGCACTTAGATATGCATTGTTGGCTGGTGATGACTGGAGCCTGCCATGTGCTGAACTTAACTGTCAAACTCCGCCTTAGAGCACATCTGCCATGCAGTGGCAACTTTTGGGAAAACAATCAGGGAATGCACAGCTCTGAAAATGCAATGAAAATGTGCCCTTGTACCACTGTCACAGGCAAGAAGGCTGCACGTTAGGACCCACAAACAATAACAGAGTGTGCAACTCCTACTTCTCGACACACACCCAGCATTGCTTCCAACTCCACACCTGCTCTCCATCAGTTCTGCCTTTAGATTATTGGGTGATTATAGATTCCATAAGGCTCCTCATCATGCGGCTCCTTCAGCCAGCCTTAGCTTTTGAACCAGCGGCATGTTGCATGCTGGGACTTGTAGTTTCTAATTTGCCATTTAGAAGGATGGCTTTTCAAGCCCTCAATAAGCTAGGAATCGATTAAATATTCCTGTTTGTGTGCTTTTCCAACGCAGTGCTTTACAACGACCGCATTGTTACCACACGTGTCATTACAATGCAAGTTGTTTCAACGACTTGCTCTAGGGAGCGTGCAACACCAGGGAATGTGTTGGATTTTAAATCCAACACCTTCCCTGCTGTTGCGCAAACTGGAGTAATTAATAGTATTCCTAAGTCCAGCGCGCCCCCTAGAGCAAGTCATTGAAACGACTTGCACTGTAATGACACGTGTGGTAACAACGAGGTCGTTGTAAAGCACTGCGTTGGAAAAGCACACAATGTAATGTGCTATATTCACACACACTCTCTCTGTTTTGAAAGTCTTATAAAATGTTGGTTATTTTTACAAAATCTTAGGTTTCCTCTAACTTATTTCCAATGCCCCTTAAGCCCCTCCTTGTTGTATAATGTATTTTAACATTACATGCTAGCTTGATTGTTGGAAAATCTGAAGCTCACATCTCCCAAAATCTCATTGACCAAGCTGCGGCCCTAAGGACATCTTAAGGATTTTGGGGGCCCTGGGCCAAACATATTTTGGGGGGTCCTGTTCACAGCAGTTTTGAATTTATGATCCAATTTCAGCTCTTTCATGCCCTCTTTGTCCAGGTCACTGACAACTCACTGGCACACTTGTCCAAGTTCTTAGTGTGTTTACATCTAATACTCAGTAATAGTGACAGTGCATTAAATGGGCCGGTACTGTCCGGTACTGAGGACCGGTACAAAAGGGGGGGGACAAAAGGGGGTGGTGATGGACGGACCATCTGAATCAATCAAACACTCACACCCAGTCAAAAGATCTGGGTTTAATCCATCACCGTTCTTTAGCCCACTCTGCCACCCCAGTTCAGACATGGCCATATGCAAATCAGTCTGACCCTGTGCCTCATGGGAACAGTCCAGCCCGAACTGCCAAGCCATGTCTTCCCTGGACCGGAAACAAGCTTCCGAGGACCGGTTTCTGGCATTCCAGCCGTCTTCAGCCCGGCTTGCTTGAATCCAGTGGCAAAATGAGCAAGGGACTCACGTCTGAGCATACCCTGCCACACTTATGGCGGCCAAAAGCGGTACAAAAGGGGGTGGTGATGGACGGACCATCTGAATCAATCAAACACTCACACCCAGTCAAAAGATCTGGGTTTAATCCATCGCCGTTCTTTAGCCCACTCTGCCACCCCAGTTCAGACATGGCCATATGCAAATCAGTCTGACCCTGTGCCTCATGGGAACAGTCCAGCCCGAACTGCCAAGCCATGTCTTCCCTGGACCGGAAACAAGCTTCCGAGGACCAGTTTCTGGCATTCCAGCCGTCTTCAGCCCGGCTTGCTTGAATCCAGTGGCAAAGTGAGCAAGGGACTCACGCCTGAGCATACCCTGCCACACTTATGGCGGCCAAATGCGGTACAAAAGGGGGTGGTGATGGACGGACCTTCTGAATCAATCAAACACTCACACCCAGTCAAAAGATCTGGGTTTAATCCATCACCGTTCTTTAGCCCACTCTGCCACCCCAGTTCAGACATGGCCATATGCAAATCAGTCTGACCCTGTGCCTCATGGGAACAGTCCAGCCCGAACTGCCAAGCCATGTCTTCCCTGGACCGGAAACAAGCTTCCGAGGACCGGTTTCTGGCATTCCAGGTGTCTTCAGCCCGGCTTGCTTGAATCCAGTGGCAAAGTGAGCAGGGGACTCACGTCTGAGCATACCCTGCCACACTTATGGTGGCCAAAAGCGGTACAAAAGGGGGTGGTGATGGACGGACCATCTGAATCAATCAAACACTCACACTCAGTCAAAAGATCTGGGTTTAATCCATCACCGTTCTTTAGCCCACTCTGCCACCCCAGTTCAGACATGGCAATATGCAAATCAGTCTGACCCTGTGCCTCATGGGAACAGTCCAGCCCGAACTACCAAGCCATGTCTTCCCTGGACCGAAAACAAGCTTCCGAGGACCGGTTTCTGGCATTCCAGCCGTCTTCAGCCCGGCTTGCTTGAATCACCACCCCCTTTTGTACCGCTCGGTACTGAGTACAGGCACTTTTTTATTATGAGGGGGAGAGTACCTGCACTTCTCAAGAGAAATGTAATACTTTTAATTAGAGAGTACCGGCACTTCTCAGAACTAAGCAGGTACTCTGATACAGAGTACCTGCACTTCCATTTTTCCATTTCAAGCACTGGATAGTGATGTGTGTTTTCTATATTGTGACATAGTGACAGCTCACTCATATTACTGCAAAAAAGCTCTGTAATACCCTCCCATTTCTTATATGTGAGGTTCGGTTTTGACCTAAAGGAAAAAAAAATTATGGATGCTGCATGAAACATAAACACATTTTTCTGCCAATTGTCTGTCATATATTCTCACACATCACCCACTTTAACAATAAATCATAGGAAAAAGATATTTAAATCAAGTTTAAGAATGCTTTAAGGTCATCAGGACAAGACTGCAGAACGGAGCTGGCTCTATCAGAGGACCCCCTGAAGGGCTGGGGCACTGGGCCAGAGCCCACTTTGCCCATGCCTTTAAAACGTCTCTACAGCCCTACATATCTGATGTGTGGACTTGCATCTGAATCTGTACTATCTTAAACGCAAATTCACCCAAATGCCAGGGTTAGAGTCAGTGACATCACACACTGTTTGTTTGACCTTCAATTTTACTCACACACATGCTTACTCATACACATGCGTTCACACTTACACTCTATGACGTAAACAAACACTCACCTACAAGCATGCACACAACATATATTTAAAAGCATTTTTTAACTGACCTCTGTTGCCAATGAAGGTCATATTCCAGCTAAGTGTACTCATTTTTTTATTCCACTAATAGCGAATAATGGAAAGTTATTCATTATTAGTGTAATGGAGCACTAACCTGATCTGGGAGATCAGTTCTAAGGCCTGAGGTTGTGAGATGTCTATATACGTTTTTATTTTCCTATGGGGTCCCATTATAATTTCAAAATTGTTTCCGATAGGAAAGAACCAACCTTCGCTCCCGCAAAAAAAAAAAAACGTTTTGTGGCGAGGAAGGAGATAGATACATCTGTCAGTTGACCATGAGGTGTTCGAATGTTTCGGAGTTCCTCTTCTCAATTGCATTTACATTTCTGGTTAGCCGGCCAATTTCTTGCTAAATTGTGCGACAAAATATATTACTATTTGTAGCCATTATATTCGATTTTCTATTTTGGTGGGCTTCAAACCCACGTCTCCTCCGTCGGCACGAACCCCACTAGGGGCATGGAGGCGTCTAGCTTGCGCAACATAGCTCAGTCAGGGATTAGACACAGATAGTTCAAGGATTAGCTCAATAGCGTCACCATACTCTACTAGTTGTTTGCAAGAACACCCGTGATAAAAGTTTAACTCATCATAAAAGCTAATTTATATGAGTGGTTGTAATGCACACATTCGATCACCAGGGGGAGCATTTTCATCTGCTTTAAGTTATTTTAAACCAACAGTAAGCCTGTGTAGCTTCACTGGAACTTTCTACAAAGGCTGTAAACTAGTAAGAATCGTCAGTGTCATAACAGCTATAAAGTTACTTTTTCCAACGATCTTCGAGTTATGAGCTCAGAAAATCTCGTAATGACTCATTAACCCCCCCCCCCTGACTTTTTCACCATTGCTCACTTTATAATCAGCAAATATCCTGCACAATAACACACGCTGAGTCTTAGCGAGAAAAGCATGGTAACCTTTAAAATTGGATGTGGGAGATATTGAAAAATAAGGGGGAATGTATTTTCCCTGATGACATATGTAGAAGCAGAGGCAAGAGGAGGATGGCAAAAATAAAGCCAAAAATTGGGAGCCTTTCTTCTGAAGACGGGTCTTTTAGCAAAAACAGTGCTTGTACTATCGATTTCAGGTAATGGCTACTCGAAATTGTAAAGTGGAAATGAAACAACTGCCTGTAAGGTTTGTATAAAAATGCATGTCAAGTTTAAGTACATTTTGGTTCAATTTCCGGTGCACCTTTCTCTTACATGACAATGAGAGAGCGCAAACTGACTTAAATGTATGAGTACATCACACTTATCTGTAGTAAGCACAAATCATGAGGAGAAATGCCATGAGTGCTAATAGTATCTGCAATTATATTCTGAATGTATAGTTAATATAGAGATTTAAGTAGAAGTGGAACTAATACAGAAATGTGTGACATTATATGACTTTATTAGACGTGATTATTTTTTGAATCCATGTCGTGAAGCTGCTAAAACATAAGATGGTATGTGGTTAAAAGCAGAACGTGGTAGGCCTCAGGGCCAGAGCTGGAGGGAAAGGGAAGGTGGTTCTTTTCACGACACAGATTGTATTAAGGTTTTTGGTCATTGCATTAAATAGGCCATGATTTATAGAAATGTTTACTTAATAATAGAATAAGAGTATTAACATGCTTTAATTAAATGAAGAAGATGAATGCTATAATCATAATGAGAAATATTGTAGGCCTGAAATGTTTTAGCATTGATTTACACGTACATGTCTGGGCTGAGAAATGTTGCAAGCCTTTTTCTTTTTTAGAAGTATATGAGAGTTGGGTTCTTGGCTACAGATATCTGTCTGCAAAGGATAAGGGGGGATCCAATTATAAATGAATGAATAGAGGTCTGTTCAGTAGACGGCCCAGACATGGAGGAGGGTTTTG
Organism: Lissotriton helveticus; assembly: GCF_964261635.1. Taxonomy (NCBI): domain Eukaryota; kingdom Metazoa; phylum Chordata; class Amphibia; order Caudata; family Salamandridae; genus Lissotriton; species Lissotriton helveticus. Next base: position 229,427,695 of record NC_136072.1, on the reverse strand, counting down.
GAATGTTTAAGGGGTATCAGCGGGCCGGAGAAGAGTCTGAGAAGCAAGGTCAACTCTAACGCATGAGGCCCAAGACAAAGCATCATGGAAAAAGCCAGAAGTTGCACCACGTGAGGGGCGTTCCGCAAGGGGCGTCTCGAATGTTGTTGACTGTTTTGTATTAGGGACAGCACCCCTGGGTGGAGTTAGAGCAGAGACCTGAGGACCCTTTAGAGAGCGGATGGGTAGGCAGAGAGGGGTCATGACTGGAGAACTATAGGTTTTCACCAAGAGACTTAGAGTGAGTGACTTCCCTTGGGGGTCATTCACTGCTGACACCTTTGTTAGGTTGGGATTTGGTTAAGTAGGGATACCATCTAGAGCAGGGTAGGGATAGCCTAACCTTTGCGTTTTCCTCCAACCTAAATGAAGGAGAGATATGCGTCTATGCTGATAGCTTTATTATTCTTAGAACTTGTGTTAGTGATTTCTGTTGCTCGTCTGAGGGCTTTTCGAGAGCACATGTATGTAATTGGACCTGTGTATCTCGTGAATCTCATTCTGAGATGCTTGTATTTGCAGCTTATCATTTCTTTACAATAAACTTTTGAAAGCTAGAAGTTGTTTGTGATCTTTGGGAGTAGAGTCCTTTCTTGGGTGAACTAGCTTGGAAATAGGTGCACTTTCTTTCCTTACAGACAGGCAACAAAGGTTCAGTCGACCAGATCGAGGTTTGGATCAATAGATATAAGGTATCGATCAAAATCTCGCCCTTTCAGTTGGTAGCTATAGAGGATGGTTGCCTTCTTGAGGACGGTGACCTAGGCCAGGTTAGCTTACCCCAAGGCCCCTAGAGATCGATGATCGGAAGAACAGCCCGCTGGAGAAGATCCGGATGACGTGAGACAGAAAAAGCAGCAGTATCGGTTGAGAGTGAGTATAAAGGGTTATGCGTGTTAGATTGCGGTGTTTTGTATTGTATCTATGTTGTAATGTCTGGCGGAGTTGAATGTCTGTAGAGTGACTGTGGAACAGGTTGTGAGCGCGCGCAACCGGTGGAAATCTTAAGTTCAAGGAGAGCTTAAGTGGTTCGGGTGTATCGGACACCCAGAGTAATTGTCAAAGTGTGAAGGGGGTCATGAGGTACCATTGATCACCCGAGAGACCGAGATAGGGGGAACGTAAGAGTGAGTGCGTGAGTAACGGACGCTGGTCGGAAGTTACTGTGTGTGTAAGCAACCTATCAGAGAGACGATAGACATCTCGTCAGTTGTGTTGACAATTACAGATAGACTGTGGACGTACAGTCGAGAGAAGTGACCGCTTGGTCGGAAGTAGTCATTTTTCGGTGTATGAATGGGACGCATGCATAACCGGGAGACGAGTTGAGAAAGGAGGGGTGCTGCTGCGAAGCGGAGAAAAGTGACGTCAGGTGGTGTCGCGCAGTGATTGGCCGACCGGAGAAAGACCGCGCTGTGATAGGCCAGCTAGCGAAGACGTCAGAACAGGGTCGCGACGTGATTGGCCGACAGGAGAAAGACCGCGCTGTGATAGGCCAAGCTAGCAAAGCCGCGACAGGATTGGTGGATTGTCATCAGGAAGTAAACAGAGTAGCGAGGCTGGATTTTGTGCGCATAATTATGAAGTGTTTTAAATGGTTGAAAGCGGTGTTTAAAAAAGAGAAGCGAGGATCGTATGAAGGGGAAGAAGCCCCGCCGGAGGGTACGCCAGCTCGTTACATGGCAGTAAATGTTGGGTTGCATACGATCCTTTGGATATCAGAGTGGAGTAAGATTACTGAAGGAAATGAGGAACTGACGTTCCCAAAGTACGGGACGTTCAGATTAGAGGTGTTACATCGATTAAAATCAGTCATGACCTCAATGAGACCCTTGCCTAGACCGACCCAGTTTGAAGCTCTTGAAGCATGGATTAGGGCAGCGCATGAAAAGAATATGAACAGACGACAAGAAAGGGTGAAACGATCGGTAAGGGCAGTACAGGATGCCAGGTGGGATGCGGATGCTAAAAGATGGAGAGTGCATAATTTGGAAATAAATAAACTGTACCCAGTGTTAGAGGCGCCAGTAAATAAAAGCCCCATAGAAGAAGATGATGAGAGCGAAACAGAGGACAGCCTGATAAACAGATTATTGACAGACAGGCCACCCCCGTATAATAGAGCAGGGGGAGAGGTCGAGAATACTGAAGGAGAAAAGGGGGGCAATGCAGGAGAGCATAGACCGCTTCCCAGTTCAGAGTGGGATCCTGAGCCAAAGAAAGAGCTGTCCCAGCCTAATCAGGTGCAACAGGTAGTCGGGAGGTTTGTGGTACAAAGAGCGCCGGAAACGGAAAGCGCCACATCCTACCCATTACCAGATGCACTACAGGTACCTGTTACCATAGGTCCTATAATATCGATATATGACCAAGAGAGAGCAAGAGGGGAAGAACGGGTACGGAAAGACAGAGAAAGAGCAGAGAAGGCAAGGAGGAACGATACCACTAATTCCCCAAGTCAGATGCCGATACCCAGAGAGTGGAGTACACCGATGCACACAGCAGGGGACCCAGGAGGAGATCCTGGGGGCCCTAGATGGCCAATGGATCTGAGGGGATCTGGACGAAAATCCTTTCAAGAGCTAAATGAGTACATGAAGCAGTGGGATGAGGCAGTGAAGGCTCAAAAGAGCATCAATGCTGCGGAAGCTGAAAGGGAAAGTCAGGACAGCAGAGCACGGACTCACTGCGGGGCTGGAGAGAGTAGCCCGGAGTGGGACTGTAGAGGGAGTAGGGGAGTCACCCATTGGGCCCGGAGTGGAGGTAGAACAGACCTGGAAAACGGGGGCCCCGGGAGTGAAGGGGTGGCGCGCCCAATACTCAGTGAAGGGGAGAGGAGAGCACAAGAGTACAGAAACAGCTTTAAATGTCCACACTGTGTGCCCGGCACCAGAGAACTGAATGGGAGTTGTGAGAGGTCGCACCATAGTCCCTGTGATGACGGAAATGAGCGCAGCCCAGGGAATATGGGGAACCAGGAAGGATCGTATCGGAGCAATACGAGGCAAAGAGAGAGTAGCGAACAGAGAGAAAATAACAGAGAGGTGTGCGGTGAGAGGAGAGAAGAAGAAGAGAGTGGGCAGAGAGAGAGTGGGGGTAACAGGCCCGTGTTCCATCACCTTCCAAGATCAGATGGCCGAGCATGGGACCTGGAGAGATGGGAGCAAGGGAGGCCACCCATTAACTCTCCCGAGCCCAAACGCAGAGCTCGAAGTTGGGATGGGAGGGAGACCAGTGAGCCCCCTTCGAAAGACATATTGCGAGCTGAGATAAAAGCCAAGAGACTCGATGTCTCCAGTTTAAGGTCAGACCTGGATGACATGGTAGATGGTACCCTGCCTTTAGAAAGAATGGAAATGTATGAACAGGATGAAATACTGTATATGGCAAAGGACATTACTCGAAAAGCGAGAGCAGTCCATGAGAAGTTAGTCGAACTAGCAGGCAAATATATGGTGGACTTGTCAAGAACCAAAGCATTACAGGGTAACCACAGGCTACATTACTCAGATCGAGACCTGGATGAGAGGAGAACGATTGGGCTGAAAACACACATAAGGGAACTGATTACTGGAATAAGGACATGGAGGGCACTAGATAAGTGGGAAGAGAGGTGGTCCAAGAAAGGGACCGGCAGGAGAAGCATGATTGGTATGACACCAGGACAGCAGGGAATAGAAGCTTACCCTTTGCGTGAAGTCGCAAATGGGAACTATGTACATGTCCCTTGGAGTAGGGGAGATTTAGCTGCTTTTACCACCTCTTTCCCCAAATTACGTGAAAGCCCAGTGGAGTGGTACAAGCAAGTGGAGAGATTTGTGAAAATCTCAAAGGTCCTTTGGATAGATCTGAACACGCTGTTTGACATTGTAGTACCAGGCGATCTGTGGACAGCATGCAAGGTTAGCGCTGAGTGGCCCATAACAGAGCCAGAGAGAGATGCCAAGACTAATGGGCCGTCCGAGATTGTGATGGCAAAATACGAGAGAGTGATGACTTGGCTGAAAGAGAAAGTGCCAATGCAAGACATAGATTGGGTCAGAATAGACCGAACAAGACAGGAACCCAAAGAGACAGTTCATGAATATTACGAGAGATTGCTGAAGGCGTTTAAACAGTATAGCGGCTTGGATGTAATGGATCCAAAAGACATAGGGCAATTTGTGTCCAAGTTCGTCCTGGGACTGAGACCGGATATTAGTTTAATGATTCAGCAACACTCGATTTGTTGGCAAACTAAACCCCTAGACGAAATACTGAGATATGCCAGGTACTGCTGTGATGAGATAGACTCTAAGGCTAAGAAACTAAAAGAAAAGTTGATGGTGGTACAGATGCAGGCAGCAGGGAAGGGGGGACAACAGCAACAGCAGCAAGGAACAGGTACAGGAGGAAAGAAGCAGTACAGTCAGAACAAGGGCAATGAGGAGAGTTCCACCTTTAGACCCAGAATAGATATAGCTGCCTTGAAGAAAACGACTAGGTGCCACCAGTGCAACGAGGTGGGGCATTGGAAACGCGAGTGCCCTTACAATGTAGAGATAGGAGAGCAAGAGATAGAGGAGGAAGAGGTCCAGAGCGCGCCTACAAGAGGGGTAACGCCATACCAAGGAAAGGTGCTCAAAGGGGGGGGGGCTCCTCCCCGAGCCCAGTTCCCGCAACCTCCTCGAGTAGGGAGTATGGGTAAGACCTATAGACAAATGCCCCTGTTTGTGGAAGGGGAAGAGTGCTATTATGTGGACCCATTAACCGGACAGAGAGTGGAAAGAGAAGACTGCACCCTCGGGGCAGCCTTGGAGGTAGATCAGAGGGGACCCTATGTGGAAGCAGAAGTAGCAGGGTGCCCTACGACATTTCTGGTGGACACAGGAGCCACTAGATCCACGATCAGATCAGCTGCAGTTCCAGACCTGCCCATGTCTGGAGAGACCATACAGGTGGTAGGGGTCGCAAACAGGAGAATAACCAGCCAATTGACAGAACCGGTGCAGGTGAAAATAGGGAAGTACAGTGATGAGCACCAGTTTGTGGTTTGCGATTCTAGTCCTGTGTGTCTGCTAGGAAGAGACCTGTTGTGTAAATTGAATTGTACTATATACTGTACACCTCAGGGAGTGGAGGTATTGACCAATGATGATGATGCAGATTTCAAAGTTGCAAACTCTAGAATATGCGTGGAACTGTACCCTACTTTAACAGTAGAGGAGCTCCCCTGGGACTTGAGAGAGACAGTGGCACCAGAAGTATGGGATTTCACTGGGGAAGAGATTGGATTGGTCAAAGGGGTGGACCCAGTGAAAATTGTAGTGAAACCGCATGCTGAGTTCCCAAGAACACCCCAATATAAATTGACTCCAGAAACGATTGCAGGCATAAAACCCGTGATCGAATCCATGATTAAACAGGGAATACTGAAAGAAATCGTGGGAAGTCCATGCAACTCCCCGATTATGGGTCTGCAGAAACCAAATGGGAAATTTCGGATAGTACAGGACCTTCGAAAGATTAATAACATAGTCGTTTCATGTTGTCCAGTGGTACCGAATCCATCAGTGATACTGTTTCAGATTCCATTCCAAGCTGAGTGGTTCACTGTGATCGATCTTTGCCAGGCTTTCTTTTCGATCCCTCTGGACGAAGAAAGCCATTTTCTTTTCGCATTTAAGCTGGAAAATCGCGTCCTAACATGGTGTCGTATCCCTCAGGGGTATACAGAGAGCCCATCGATCTTTAACCAGCTTTTGAAGAAAAATCTTGAAAGTCTAGTGCTGCCCCAGAAGTCAGTTCTGGTCCAGTACATAGACGACCTCCTTGTGGCGTCAGAAACAGAAGAAGCTTGCAGGGAAGACTCCATTGCTTTGTTAAATCACCTAGCTGCCAATGGGCACAAGGTGTCCCCGGGAAAATTGCAGTACTGCCTGACAGAAGTGCAGTACTTGGGACACAGAATTGAGAAAGGCAAACGAAAAGTGTCACCAGACAGGATAGAGGCGATCATGAAAATGAATGCGCCTAAGACACAGAGAGAGGTCAGGATGTTCCTAGGGATGGTGGGTTATTGCCGACAGTGGATCGTGAACTTTTCACTGAAAGCAAAGCCCTTGCAAAAACTGACGCACAAGGAGGTGAGTGATCCGGTACCATGGGACAAAGACTGTTTGATGGCATTCCTACAGCTGAGAGAGGACCTGTGTCGTGCTCCGGCATTGGGAATGCCTGATTACAATAAACAATTTTTTCTTTACTGTTGTGAGAGAGAAGGTTGTGCGTTGTCTGTGTTGGTCCAAATCCATGGGAATGCCCGTAGACCAGTTGCTTATTTCTCGGCTACTTTAGACCCAGTAGCCGCAGCGTTGCCCGGATGTCTCAAATCCGTTGCTGCAACGGGTGTCAGCATTGAGAGATGTGAAAATATTGTCATGGGGCACCCGTTAGAGGTGTGCGTGCCACATTCTGTTGAACTGTTAATGACCAGGACCAAAACACAGCATCTGACCAATAGCAGGCTCACACGCTATGAGCAAGTTATTCTTGCTGCAGAGAATGTGACCCTCAAGAGATGCTCTGTTTTGAACCCTGCTACCTTGATGCCACTTCCAAATGATATTGAGGATGATGATGAATATACAGACCATGACTGTCTTGATGTGACTGAACTATGCACCAAACCCAGACCTGACATCGTAGATGAGCCACTGACTGACCCAGATGAAATTTTCTTTGTCGATGGCTCATGTGTAAGAGACGAAGTTGGGCAGTTGAGAGCAGCTTATGCTGTATGTACAATTACTGGAGTTGTGGAAGCTGGGTGCCTGGAAGGAGTACACTCCGCTCAGGTAGCCGAGATTATTGCCCTGACACGTGCTTGCTTGGCAAGCAATCAAATTCGAGTCACCATCTATACCGACAGCCAGTATGGGTATGGGGTAGTTCATGATTACGGGCAGTTATGGTCTCAAAGAGGGTTCATGACTTCTTCAGGCTCTCCCATTCGCAATGGAGAGTTTGTGCGCCTGTTGTTAGAGGCATTGCAATGTCCAGCAAGTATCGCAGTTGTAAAGTGCACCGCACATACCAGAAATGAGGACTTTGTTTCGAAAGGCAATAGATATGCTGATGAAGTTGCGCGGTATTGCGCGGAACAAGGTTACTCTTTCACAGAGGTGGAAGTGGGTGGCATAAATGTAAGAACTGAATTAGCCATGATACTGGAAACTGTTGATACTTGGGATGAACTGTCAACCATGCAAGAAAATGCTCCTGATTCTGAAAAAGAAACATGGGAAAAGGCAGGATGTGTAATGGGTGAGACCCATTTTTGGGTCTCAGCAGACGGCAGAGCAGTGTTGCCCAATGAGATGGTGAGTCCAATGGCTAGACTCATACATGGTCCCGTACACTTAGGGAGAGATGCTATGCTGAGAGTGTTTAGACAGACTTGGTACAATCCTAAGTTTAGAATAGCAGCAGAAGCAGTGTGCCAGCGTTGTGTGACCTGCCAGCAGCTGAACGTAGGGAAAAGAACACCAGTTGCACTAAGTCACATAGGAAGGTCTGGAGGTCCATTCAATCGAATGCAGATAGATTTCATTGAAATGCCAAGGTGCAACCGCCTCCGCTATGTCTTGGTGATAGTTTGTGTGTTCTCCAGATGGGTTGAGGCATACCCTACACGTAGGTGCGACACCCTCACAGTGGCCAAGTTACTGCTCAGAGAAATCATTCCTCGCTTCGGGGTGCCGGCCTTTTTGGAATCAGATAGGGGAACACATTTTAACAGCGAGCTTGTGAAGATGGTCTGTGTAGCGTTAAATATCGACCAAAAGTTACATTGCAGTTACCGACCAGAAGCCTCAGGAATTGTGGAGCAGATCAATGGCACGATCAAGTCCAGAATAGCTAAAGTGTGCTCCTCAACGACCCTGAGTTGGCCTGATGCCCTGCCATTGGTCCTCATGAGCCTTCGTAGTACCCCAGACAGAAGGACAGGGTTGTCACCACATGAGGTGTTAATGGGGAGAGCAATGAGGCTGCCATCTGTTCCAGCTACTGCACTGTTAAATATCACAGATGATATGATCCTGGACTATTGTAAGGGGCTGTCTGACGCCATGCGTTCTGTGTCCCTTCAGGTGCAGGCTGCCGAGGTTCCAGCGTGCCAGGGCCCTTGCCATGACCTGTATCCTGGGGACTGGGTCCTGGTGAAGAAACATGTGAGAAGAAGCTGCTTGGATATTCGTTGGCGTGGACCCTTCCAGGTCATCCTGATCACGAACACTGCTGTGAAGGTGGGAGGCCTGCCCAATTGGATCCACGCGTCACATACGCGAAGGGTTCCAGCACCACTGGAAGAAACAGCTCCTCTCTCGGATAGACGTCCAGCAGAGGACCGAGAAGCCATAGAGGGGGCTAGCCAAGCTGTAGAGGTGCCAGCGGAAGCAGGGAACGAGTCTGACCAGGCTGAGGACGGTCAGTACAACAGCGAAACAGAAGACGCTACAGAAGGAGAAAGCAGCTGGGAGTACGAGTCTGACCCTGACAGGTCTGAAAGAGAGCGAGAACAGACCAGAAGGAGAAGGAGTAGAAGGGCACGTGGAGAAGCTAATTGGCCGCAAAGAAGGAGCTCTAGCCTGAGGTCAACTCCAGAAGCAACCCTTCCTCCGATATCAGAAGACTCAGACCCAGAAGAAGGTGCTCAGGGCGCTGAAGCACCGGACCGAAGAAGGTCAAGAAGAGTGCGTGTGCCTAACAGAAGATACTCCACACCTGAGTGGACATATCTGGCGACAAATGTCTGTGAAACCGGAGACAGGGAGGATCCGAGCGGTGGTGGTGTCCAGTTCTGAGCCCATTATCACCGTGGAAATAAGACTGTTGGTACCCGGTGTCGAACAAGAAGGGTCACTAACATTCATGCTCCCTAGACCTCCCCGCCTCAGCAAGTTAAAACATATGTTCCTTTCAGAATTGCAATTCCCCGACTTTGGTACAACGATAACAGCACATGAAGAGCACAATCTTCGCTTGGAAATACTGAACTATGCTATTGAAGCTGCAACCACAAATCTGATAGTAGACTGTTAAAGAACTTTGTAAATAAAGCAAGCAGAAAAAAAGAAGATTACCTAGCGCCCAGGAAGCAGAGAATTTTAGGGAACTTCCCTTGAGTTGATGGAGAAGGGCTAGGGTTGTCTTTTTGAACTGTTAAAGGACTTTTGCGTAGAAGGTTGTCAGCCTCCAGTTGTGTGGATTCTAAAGACAAAAGGATTGAAAAGAGACTGTAAAGGAACGAGAAGAAAAGAACTTTTTGCTAAGATAAGAGAGAGCCAGATTGTCTGACGAAATGGAGGCCGGCACCCCGAACCGCAGAGCTAAATGTATAATAGGTACACTAATAGTAGGAGTGATAATATTAATAGCTTTAGTGGTAACAATTTCTTATGTAAAGGGACATGAAGAAGAGGAAAAGGTAACTGATGCGAATTCTGAAGTAACGCTTACACCTACTGTTGCTGGTGAGAAAAGGGAAAACACTCAAGAGAAAGCGTTATTAGCTGCAGAAGCCCGCAGGTTACATGTAGACGAGTCCCAAGGAGACTTTAGGTCAAATGCTTATGCTAAACTTTTATATGAATACGTGGATGCCATGGAGGTTAAGGATTGCTACGTCTGCATGCAGTTGCCGGCATCTGTAGACGAGGGTATTAGATACCATCACCTCCCTCTGACATATGGCATTACATGTAGCTTATTGCTTAGTATATTTTATGAGAGAGATAGTTTTGAATACTATTTCTCTAATTATGATTCAGTGTTGCCAGAAGTCCCAAATTATAAGCAGATGAACAAATGGGACTACTGGAAGAGTGAAGACAGATTGGCCAAATTCTTCATTCCTTGGATTACCTTAGATACTTCACATGCCCGTAGAAATAACCTGACATGTAAGGTGTCAGAAGTCGAGAAGAAGTTCATAGGGCAGGTGGATGATCGTTACAGGAGACAAAAGATTTTGAAAAAATCAGGACAATGGAAAACAGATTGGACCGAGGAAGAGAAGTCACACAAGAGAAAGGGTAGTAGTGGTCCAATAGCTTTAGATAAAGCGAAGAGAGGAAAGCTATGTCTTCACCGAGCCAAAACGTATTATGAAAATGTATACGTGGGTGAAGTAGACTGTGAACATGCTTTTAATTTAGAGTACTACACTAAGGATTTCCTGAAGGGAATGCAAGTGATTCCAAATGTGTATTTTGTATGTGGAAGAAATGCTTACGTGAGACTACCTGACAACTGGTATGGATCATGTTACTTGGCAATTGTCTTCCCCAAAATATATCATGCACAAGACTTAGTGATCATTGAGGGCAAGACATCATCGAGAGGAAGGAGAGATGTAGGAGATGCAGAAATGGTTGGAGATGTCTTTGGAGCTATGTTCCCTCTTTTGGGAGTAATCCTTAATGATGTTAAAATTAGACGACTGGCAACAGTTGTCGACAGGTTGTCTGCCAGCACTGCTCAGTCCTTAATGCTGGTAGAAGGAGAGATGCAATCGATAAGGGCTATGGTTCTTCAAAACCGTCTTGCATTAGATGTCCTATTAGCAAAAGAGGGCGGAGTCTGTAAGGCTTTGAAGGTCCAGGAATGCTGCACTTACATTCCAGACAATTCGAAGCCCCTTGAGAAAGTTATTAGGAACATAACTAGTATTCACAAAGAGATCGAAGACTTGAGTAGAGAAAATGTCTGGGAAAAGGTGGGCCACGGAATGAGTACAGTTGGAGGGTGGTTTTCCACCTTAGGCAAAAGCTTTGTATGGTATATCCTAAAGCCTATCATCATAATATTGATCTGTGGGATAATATTGTGGGGATTGGTGAGGGTATTCAAATGGTACAGAGCAAGAAGGTCAGAAAGGGCCCAAAGAGAGCAGCTGCAGAGATTGGCTGCCATACAAGATAATCAGTACAGGAGTCTGAGGGCTCTGGAAGCGCAGAGAATGCCAGCAATAACTGCAGTTTAAATGTTAGTGATGACCCCGAGAGGTCATCAAAGGGGGGAACTGAGAGAGCGCAAACTGACTTAAATGTATGAGTACATCACACTTATCTGTAGTAAGCACAAATCATGAGGAGAAATGCCATGAGTGCTAATAGTATCTGCAATTATATTCTGAATGTATAGTTAATATAGAGATTTAAGTAGAAGTGGAACTAATACAGAAATGTGTGACATTATATGACTTTATTAGACGTGATTATTTTTTGAATCCATGTCGTGAAGCTGCTAAAACATAAGATGGTATGTGGTTAAAAGCAGAACGTGGTAGGCCTCAGGGCCAGAGCTGGAGGGAAAGGGAAGGTGGTTCTTTTCACGACACAGATTGTATTAAGGTTTTTGGTCATTGCATTAAATAGGCCATGATTTATAGAAATGTTTACTTAATAATAGAATAAGAGTATTAACATGCTTTAATTAAATGAAGAAGATGAATGCTATAATCATAATGAGAAATATTGTAGGCCTGAAATGTTTTAGCATTGATTTACACGTACATGTCTGGGCTGAGAAATGTTGCAAGCCTTTTTCTTTTTTAGAAGTATATGAGAGTTGGGTTCTTGGCTACAGATATCTGTCTGCAAAGGATAAGGGGGGATCCAATTATAAATGAATGAATAGAGGTCTGTTCAGTAGACGGCCCAGACATGGAGGAGGGTTTTGGAATGTTTAAGGGGTATCAGCGGGCCGGAGAAGAGTCTGAGAAGCAAGGTCAACTCTAACGCATGAGGCCCAAGACAAAGCATCATGGAAAAAGCCAGAAGTTGCACCACGTGAGGGGCGTTCCGCAAGGGGCGTCTCGAATGTTGTTGACTGTTTTGTATTAGGGACAGCACCCCTGGGTGGAGTTAGAGCAGAGACCTGAGGACCCTTTAGAGAGCGGATGGGTAGGCAGAGAGGGGTCATGACTGGAGAACTATAGGTTTTCACCAAGAGACTTAGAGTGAGTGACTTCCCTTGGGGGTCATTCACTGCTGACACCTTTGTTAGGTTGGGATTTGGTTAAGTAGGGATACCATCTAGAGCAGGGTAGGGATAGCCTAACCTTTGCGTTTTCCTCCAACCTAAATGAAGGAGAGATATGCGTCTATGCTGATAGCTTTATTATTCTTAGAACTTGTGTTAGTGATTTCTGTTGCTCGTCTGAGGGCTTTTCGAGAGCACATGTATGTAATTGGACCTGTGTATCTCGTGAATCTCATTCTGAGATGCTTGTATTTGCAGCTTATCATTTCTTTACAATAAACTTTTGAAAGCTAGAAGTTGTTTGTGATCTTTGGGAGTAGAGTCCTTTCTTGGGTGAACTAGCTTGGAAATAGGTGCACTTTCTTTCCTTACAGACAGGCAACAAAGGTTCAGTCGACCAGATCGAGGTTTGGATCAATAGATATAAGGTATCGATCAAAATCTCGCCCTTTCAACAACATTTAAGATGGGGAAAAGGGGAGATTTAAAAAAAAAAGAAACGTGAGAATGTATTTCCTCCTTGACTTCTATGGAAGCAGAGGTAATTTCAGGCAGGAGACGGCCAAAATAAAGCACTTTCTGGCTTCAAAACTCTTGAGTCTCCCACCTGAATTGAATGTATTGGCATGTAAGAAGCAAATACTGCTAATAGTAAAAGCTCTTCCCGATTCTTTTGTCGATGGCTAATGCGACATAGGGTGACCAACTGGCATGGGTGAAAATTCAGGACAGTGAGTCTAAAAGTTCACAAAGGGTCAAAATTCAGGACAACATTTCAGGACAGAAGGTCAGAATTCATGACAAAAATTTGGGACAAAAGGTACATTTTACCGACACATCAGAGGAGGTCGCGCAATATTACATAAGTAAACAGAGAACCAAAATAAGGTTATATTAGATTGAGAGAACCTTGCACTACATCTGTTGTGTGCCGGAGTGAAACTTAAATACCTGGGTTTGCATATTGGATGCACCTGAGTAACATTATCCAAAATGAAACCTCCACCCCCCAGAGCTTGGCCCCTGGTGAGGTGACAGGAGCCCATAAACAAAAACACTTGGCCATGCCCTGGGCTCCGCAGGAGCAGTTGCCGCTGGTTACATTTGAAAGTGGTGGGCGTAAAAATCTGTGATGAGTTCCCGGTGGCGAGAGCAGCGAGTCAGCCTGAACGTCATTAGGAGAGGTGGTGGTGGTGGGGTGGGGGGGTCTGCCCTGAGAAAAGTTTGCAAAAAGAATGGGCAAATGGTGCCTTTCCAAGAATATTTAAGGAAAGAAGAAGGTTAATAAAGCAATTGCGAAAGTGTAGGTATTACATCAATAAGGAGATTTGACGTAGGGAACCACTTATTTAGTATAACCACATAGCTGTTAGCTTGTCTGACATGGCTGCCTATCTCTCTCTGCCCTGACTCCTCTCGAGCCCCAGCCGCTGTCTTCCCTCCTGCCAGGCCCTACCGTTTTTGTGCTCTCCCTTATCTCCACCTAGTTCCTAGACAGTCAACCCCTTGTGCTGCCTGTATTCCCTCGGTTCCAGTACAGTGTTTGTGTGCTAGAAGTCTCCTGTGCTATCGTTTGACACCATTACATTGCTCGTATGCTCCCTTTCCACCTGATGCTCTTTTTGGGCCATCAGCCTCCTGTGCCTACACACAGGCATGCATCCACCTATCCCGGCCATGGGCCCACCATTCACCGTCTCTCCAGGTCATATCCACCACCAACATCCATGTATTCACCTGGCCACCCACACCAAGTCTGCATGTATCAGTCCAACAATACACCTGCTTCAGTCTCCCCACAACACTGTAGACACCCACAGCTTTGAACTGCCTACTCACCCTTCTTTACACAGCTATCAATCCACACATCCATCCAGCTGTCATATAAATATGACTGTATGGGCACTTATAGGTGTTTTTGACTGAATGCATATCTAAATACATTTTCTGTGTGTTTCTGAGTGTATATGTGCATCTTGGTATTGTCTAGTGCATATGGGGAGCTTAGATGGGTTTTTTCTGTTCATGCAGTATGCAACCATGGTACTGAAGAACATTCAACACATAAACCTAAACAAGCCGTACCTATTGGCTTTGCCAGTGTTTATTGGTAGTGTGCCATAACAGTAACCCCCCCCTCTTGTGATGTGTGGTGTTTGTAACAAAGCAACCAAACAACAATTCTGTTAAAAATAAAAAGAATTAAAGGAATACATTCATTTTAATAAAATGGGGAAGGAATGGTAAGTGACAACAATCACAGGGCTAATGCTAAAATATACCTACCTACACAACAAGCAAACATGTTGCAGGTTACCAGTATGTTTTCCAGTAGATTCATGAGAAGAGTTGGATATTGCTCCCTGCTGTTGGTACGGGAATTATTCCAAGTAGCACACACACTGGTTTAAGATGTCTCTTGTTCTGGCAGAGTGCCAACCTTACATCTGGGGAAATCTCCCTGAAGTCATTGTAAGCAAATTCCAATGTGGCCCAAGCCCTCTTCCAAGTACAAAGGAATTACAGTGCCATCTAGAACTGATCCCAACAGGGCATACCACAGACAAATAGCATGTGCAATGCAATAGTTTTCGCATTTACGCAAATTTGAACTATTCACATTGTAAATAACATTGCCTTTTCTTTTGGTTTTCATTTTTAAACATAAATGTAAGGCATTGTCATTTACAATGGTACAAAAGGGGATGGTGATGGACGGAGCATCTGAATCAATCAAACACTCACACCCAGTCAAAAGAACTGGGTTTAATCCATCACCGTTCTTTAGCCCACTATGCCACCCCAGTTCAGACATGGCTATATGCAAATCAGTCTGACCCTGTGCCTCATGGGAACAGTCCAGCCCGAACTGCCAAGCCATGTCTTCCCTGGACCGGAAACAAGCTTCCGAGGACCGGTTTCTGGCATTCCAGCCGTCTTCAGCCCGGCTTGCTTGAATCCAGTGGCAAAGTGAGCAAGGGACTCACGTCTGAGCATACCCTGCCACGCTTATGGCGGCCAATAGCTTAAACTCGCGTAAATGCAAGACCTATTGCATTGCACATGCTTGTTAGTCATACCTCTGCTCTTCCAGTCGTCCACTGAGTAGTAGTTCCACTACACCCTAACAATGCTGAGCGAGTAGGAGGCACAGCATAAACTGGAGTATATAAAGCTTCACTGGCCCCTGATTAACTGAAGCCATTAATGGAACCCCTTAGCCTTAAAGATGAAAGTGGCATTGCAGTGGCAGCTGGTAACACTCACTGAGCAATGATGCTGCACACACGATCGATCTGTGAGAAGAGCAGTGAGTTTAAGAGGAGGCTCAGCAAATGCTGTCACTGGCCCATTATCACTCTGTATGTGATAATTAGGCCAACATACAGAATGATAATGGGCCTGATAGCAATCTGTGCCAGGTCGGGGAGGGGCTGTTACAGGCCACTGATCACAGCAGGAGCGCATGCTGGCCCCTGCTGTGACATTTACAGGACTCTCAGACTGCTTGCAGGGGGCAGCTGTAATTACGGACAAAAGGCGTCAGTGAAAGAATCCTTCACGGACAACGGACAAGAGGCCCAAATTACAGGCAGTCAGTGAAATTTACGGACGGTTGGTCACCCTAATGCGACACTTGTACAATAAAGAAAAGGAAAGCTGCCAAAGAGTCGTGCGGTGTCGGCAAAACGGCGGTACACAACACGCTGGCCTCCTGGTTTCAGTTCGCGGTGGCTCTTGAAAACTTTCTGTTCACCCTTTATTCAATTCATTCCCTTGGGTCACTTGACCAGTGGTGAAAACCCTTACCTTGTGGACGCTAGGGATGGGAGGGCGAACTGCCCTTCGGCCGTGCCAACTTTACAGTCAGTACTTTAAATGTGCATGGTTAGGCATTGAGTAACTTTACTTCTTTAATTTGTAATGGAAGTACCTCTATATTTCAGAAGGTGTACAATAGTTCCAATAAGAAAGTATAGCAGACCATCCAGCCTTAATATAATGTTCACTGTTTGATTGTACTAATGAGGGGAGCTGTCTTCGAAAGGGTGTGTGGACATTGAGCAGAGGTGGCTCCGTAATGGCGGAGGAGTGTTGCCCCACTGCCCAGGGCCAGCACAATGTTATATCATTTTATTTTTTGCTTTCTGAGCCAAGATGGAGACGGAATCCAAGCAATTAGTATAAGGTGGAGCAGTGAGGACTTGGCAGGGAGGAAGAGTAGTGTGCACTTATCAGTTTGGACAGCAATCTTAGGCATGCACAGACATGCACACTTATGTTTTTCCAACCCAGCTGTGTTGCACAGCTGTTTTGGACAAAAGCCACAGGTTCCCAGGCACTGTCTGAGCACAAATCGAGGTCGCTCAGACCAATCCTGCTGCTTCTCTTATAGCATGAGAGGAGCATCTGGATAGGGTGGGGAGCCTGTGCTTTGGGGCCCATCTACTTCTGGGCCGAATGACAGGTGCAACAAGGCTGCCGACAGCGGGTATCGCTTTGTTCGCCCTAAGTTGGCAGGGTGTGCCCAGACGTGGGTCCCGTGCTCACTCTACCACTGGATTCAAGATAGCCTGGCTGGTGAGGATTATGAATCCGAAACCGGTCCCAGGATGCTTGTTTCCAGTCCAGGGAAGACATGGCTTGGCAGTTCGGGCTGGACTGTTCCCATGAGGCCTAGGGTCAGACTGATTTGCATATGGCTATGTCTGAACTGGGGTGGTGGAGTGAGCTAAAGAATGGTGATGGATTAAACCCAGATCAGTTGACTAGGGGTGAGCGTTTGATTTGCTCAAATGCTGCGTCCTTCATCCCCTTTGGTATCGACAGTGGGAGCGGAGCAGCAGGTATATATTTTTATTTCTATATTATTCCCCAACCCCGGCCACCCTATCACCTTAGATAGGCGGCAGCCGCCACTGACATTGAGAGAGGGGATTGGAAGTCATTTACCTGTACAGTCCCCCACTCCACCCTTCCAGACCCTTTCCTGGACCCCAGCACTAATTAATTAATCTGGAACCACTTCCAATGTCTTTGGGAGGTTTTCAGAAGGGGTACTGGAATTATGTGGCAGGGTGTTATGAGCCCCAATGTACCCCAATATAGGCCTAGATAGCTGCACAACGTTTTACCTACATTTGTCCTACCTTGCTTTACATAGCAGCTCTAACTGTGACCTTTTGCCTAGTTATGTTCCGAATAAATGTTGTGTGGTTTCTTCGAAAACTAGCCTAATTTATTATGCATGAGGATTCCTAGTATCACAGCAGGATTACCAACTTCTGTATGATAACTCTGTACCAAAGTCACCGCTAACCTGGCTGATGAGGATTATGAATCCGAAACCGGTCCCAGGATGCTTGTTTCCAGTCCAGGGAAGACATGGCTTGGCAGTTCGGGCTGGACTGTTCCCATGAGGCCTAGGGTCAGACTGATTTGCATATGGCTATGTCTGAACTGGGGTGGTGGAGTGAGCTAAAGAATGGTGATGGATTAAACCCAGATCAGTTGACTGGGGGTGAGTGTTTGATTTGCTCAAACGCTCCGTCCATCATCCCCTTTGGTATCACTTTGTTCGTCCTAAGTTGGCAGGGTGTGCCCAGACGTTGGTCCCTTGCTCACTCTACCACTGGATTCAAGATAGTCTGTCTGATGAGGATTATGAATCCGAAACCGGTTCCAGGATGCTTGTTACCGGTCGAGGGAAGACATGGCTTGTCAGTACCTGCTGGACTGTTCCCATGAGGCACAGGGTCAGACTGATTTGCATATGGCTATGTCTGAACTGGGGTGGTGGAGTGAGCTAAAGAATGGTGATGGATTAAACCCAGATCAGTTGACTGGGGGTGAGCGTTTGATTTGCTCAAATGCTCCGTCCTTCATCCCCTTTGGTATCGACAGCGGGAGCGGAGCAGCAGGTATATTTTTTTATTTCTATATTATTCCCCAACCCCGGCCACCCTATCACCTTAGATAGGCGGCAGCCGCCACTGACATTGAGAGGGGGGATTGGAAGTCATTTACCTGTACAGTCCCCCACTCCACCCTTCCAGACCCTTTCCTGGACCCCAGCACTAATTAATTAATCTGGGACCACTTCCAATGTCCTTGGGAGGTTTTCAGAAGGGGTACTGGAATTATGTGGCAGGGTGTTATGAGCCCCAATGTACCCCAATATAGGCCTAGATAGCTGCACAACGTTTTACCTACATTTGTCCTACCTTGCTTTACATAGCAGCTCTAACGGTGACCTTTTGCCTAGTTATGTTCCGAATAAATGTTGCGTGGTTTCTTCGAAAACTAGCCTAATTTATTATGCATGAGGATTCTTAGTATCACAGCAGGATTACCAACTTCTGTATGATAACTCTGTACCAAAGTCACCGCTATCGTCATCCTTGTATGCCAGGCCCACAGTATCATCACACATCTAGGTAGAATCTCTGAGGGTAGCTTTTGGATATATAAGCACTACATCTTCGCTGGGCAGACCACAGGTGAAGCTTCCATTCTGACACAAGACGCTGGAGACCCTACACACAGAAACTCCAGCACGCAGTGGGCTGACATCCCTTGCAGGGTGTCCAACTCGAGACCAAGACGGGGTCCTTTGTTCTCTCCCATCAGGTAATGGGGTTGGCTCTTTCCTAGGGGGATACTTGCCTTCACACCTCATACATGCTAGGTACACTTAGGTACACTTAGCTAGGGTTCGCACCTTAGGAGTACCCTTGATTATTGCTATGTATCTATATGCCTGCATATATTCACTGTTTTAGCACCATGGTAGAATTCTACCTTTTATTTACTCTGTCAGTGCTTGCAAGCATATATATCTGTTTCTGTCTAATGGTTGTCACAGCACACGCATTTTATACTAGAATGACACTGGTTCATTAAATGCTTATTGGAAACGTCCCCATAGTTTATCCGCTCGCAGCCTTGGACTGAGGAAGCTGTTGCTGGGTTCCTGTTTCTTTTCCCTTCCCTGGTTTGCCGTGCCTGACGACGGAGGACCACCCACACATCGGGAATTGACCGCTGCTGACGGGGACGGGACTGCGAGACCCTGGGTGCACAGCGCTCCGCCATCATAGCGCACCTGGTGTCTCTTCCCGCCCCCAGCTCCCAATCAGTTTGACCAGCTGATAAGGCTCACGGCCCCCGCTCCGCGGGGGCCGCTCGCAGCCTTGGACTGAGGAAGCTGTTGCTGGGTTCCTGTTTCTTTTCCCTTCCCTGGTTTGCCGTGCCTGACGACGGAGGACCACCCACACATCGGGAATTGACCGCTGCTGACGGGGACGGGACTGCGAGACCCAGGGTGCACAGCGCTCCGCCATCATAGCGCACCTGGTGTCTCTTCCCGCCCCCCAGCTCCCAATCAGTTTGACCAGCTGATAAGGCTCGCGGCCCCCGCTCCGCGGGAGCCGCTCGCAGCCTTGGACTGAGGAAGCTGTTGCTGGGTTCCTGGTTCTTTGCCCTTCCCTGGTTTGCCGTGCCTGACGACGGAGGACCACCCACACATCGGGAATTGACCGATGCTGACGGGGACGGGACTGCAAGACTCAGGGTGCACAGCGCTCCGCCATCATAGTGCACCTGGTGTCTCTTCCCGCCCCCAACTCCCTCTTATAAGGCACTAGTATCCCCGCGCACGCGGGACGCGCGCGGGACTGAGCCCGGGGCTAAGCCCGGGCAAAGGGCGGGCCGTTTGAGGCCGTTAGAGGTCGGTAGAGACCGGACCGGGCCACCTCCCTTTCAACCTTTCCTGGATTTTATTGCATCTTATCGTGCCCAAGGATGACTACGATGGAAACAAGGAGTAAAAGTACGCAGGCGGCTACCGGAGCCAATAAAGGTACTTTGGACAATTATTTTGTCAAAGGGGGGTCACTATTGATTGACGAAATTACAATACTTGAGAGGCACATTTCCCAAGAAATTGACTGGGTAAGAAGGTCATCTTTGGGCCCCCTTGCACAAGCCAAGACTCCAACTAACATACCCACTTGCACTAAGCAAACTGGCATTACCAACGGGTCAACTGGGAGTGGTGAGCATAATAGGGATCTAGACTTGTCCATTTCTAGTTCCCACACCAGTTCTAAGGAAGCAAGTGATTTTGATGACCTGAGTCTGTTAAACCTCCCAATAGTCCAACTCCAGCCAGCCCAAACTTCCAATCTCGAACACGACCTAGTCGAGGTAAATACAAATGATAGAGCTACACTGCAGGGGTTAAGGGAGGGAGCAGTACCCAAAGTGAAAAATAGGGCCCAGAAAAGTGGTGGGAGGAAGACACAAACATCAAAGAAAAATCCCACCCCGAAGATAAATAGTCCTGGACCGAGCATAATGGGGATTACACCTACTAAGGGAGCTGAGGCAATCCTATCAGAGACTCAGATCGCTGTGTCTCTAGATCATACCACTATTAATCCCCATGACACCTCGGGCGAAGATGTTACTCTGGCCGACATAGGATCACTTTTGAGAACCTTACTGTGCCCTTTAGAAGCACGGCTTATTAAAATGGAAGCCAGGCTAGTGAACATTGAGAAATTTACGGCCCTAATAGCCGATCATCCCAAAAAAGACAGTAAAATAGAGGATAAGGGTGGCAGAGCAGGGGCAGCGATTAAGACTAATACTAAGAGCGGTGCCCCAGCCAAAAGTAAGACGGGGAAAAGCACAGGTCCTTTAGTACACCAGGGTAAATCAACTGCCCCCTCAAATAAGATCATGCAACCTAGTATTAGCATACCAACTCCCAACCACCCACAGGTTCCCCCCCCCAAAAACCCCTTCTAATCAGCCTAAGGCTAACATTCCTGCCTCTAGCCTAACCCAAAAAGCAGCTACACTGACAGACGAGGCTCTAGTGAAAAACAAAAAGCCAAGAGTAGTGCACTTGCCGCCAGAGGCCAGCCAGTACACAGTAATTCTAGTGGGGGTTCCAGAGTTAAAAACAACGCCGATAGAATCCACCGCCTCTCTCAAGAACAAGGCGCTGGACTGGCTATCCAAGTACAGACCTCTACCGCAGGGTATAACTAGTGATGTCCTTATGGTAAGAAGGGTACCATGGGTGGGCACTACTAGAAAAACTATCAAAGGAGATTGTGTCCTGGTTAGCTTCAGAGACCCCATGACCGTTTCTCATATTTGTGGCTGGCATTATGAGGATCAGGGAACCAATATCCAGTCCCTACCCCTATCCTTTTTCTATCCCCGGCTGCCGCACACCTATGAGGAAGAGGGATGGGGGAGTCCCCCTGAGGCAGGCGGAAGAGGAGACTTTTACTATCCTAGTCGCCATCAACAGGTGTATTACCCTCCAAACACCGAAGAAGAGGGATGGGAAATTTGTCAAAGAGGGGGAGGCGGTTGGAAGAGAAGAGAGAGAATTGATTTTCGCCACCCCAGATTACAACATCACACATATCCCCCCCTGTCTAATAGGTACAGCTACTTGGACATGATAGATTGACAGCCCAGGCAGATTGCCACCGGGGATAGCTCGTATCTCAGGGATGGTGCGGAGGCAGATCTTATTCTCCCTGGACACACATCTGTCACAATGTTAGATTTGGGCCAGTCTGTCGAGAAAAGTCGAACTAATGCAGACACCCCCCCTATAAACTCAGAGATAAGGGTTCCTAGGGATTCTCGGTCCCCTAGTGGTGATCGGACTCCCGCGGTAACACTTGTGGCTAACTCAAGTAACAACGTTATGTCCCCAAAACTGGTCCGACTTCTAAACCACCACTCTTGAAGTTAATTTCATGGAATGTGGCTGGCCTAGGTAACAAGCTAGATCTACAGGAATGGACCGCTTTTGTGGATACCGGGGATGTATGTATGTTCCAGGAGACCTGGGCGAGGGAAGAACATTCCCGACGGGGTTACCTGGCATTTTCCATTCCCGCAAAATGGGCGGGAAGGGGCCGTCCCTCTGGCGGACTTACAACTTGGGTGGCGACCCATTTGGGCTGTCAGGCAATACGTCTCCCACTGGCATCTGAGGACATACTAGTGGTTTTGTTGGTATGGCCTAACTCAGCAAGACTTGCCGTAATAAATGTTTACTCAAGGCCAGTCAACATTACACGTGAATCACCTACCATTGAGGAATTATCGGCTTACCTCAGTGAAATTCTGAGGGGCACCCCATTTTTGGTTGGAGGGGACTTGAATTCACATTTTGAGCCCCTAGCAGGACTCTTGGAGGGTTTTTCCATGGAAGAGGATGGTAGATGGGCAGTTCCCCCAGTAGTGGCACCTCCTCCCAGAGCTTGGACACCTCTAGCCATACAGATTACTGCTCTGACCCTTAACCACGGAGTTAGAGCCTGCAATGGGCGTATCAAATCTGATATACCGAGCAGATACACCTACAACAGAGTGGGAAGGGAGTCCCGTTTGGACTATGTTCTTGTACAACTTTCCGAATGGTCGCATATCATTTATTTATTTATTATAAAGTTTTGTATAGCGCGAACAAGACCCGTGGGTATCAGAGCGCTTAACATGAAATAAGAAAAAGGAAACAAAGGTTAACATATGTATAAGCAGTTAACAAGCAACCGCATTGAGGTAGATGACATATATATTCGTAACACATGTGACGTTAGCGTAATTAAATATGCTATGATTAAATTATAACAAAACATGTATATATAACAAATATGAGGTAGCACGGTATAGGTTCATGTATAAGGTAGCACGGTATAGGTCATGAAAGATGCTGTTCTCCTGTTCAGTCAAATCTCCATTCCTATTGGCCTTTGGGTTGTTCTCATATCATAGGATACGTGTTCCATTATAGTATTGCCTGTGCCTCACATTTTAGTGGCGTACATGATCTGTACTAAGGCAGAATTAAAGCAGATCCATGATCAGTGATCTTCGCTAAGTAATGTATCTATTCATCAGCAGGCTCTTCACTTCCCGTTTGAATGTTACCAGATTCTGGATCTTCCTGATGTTTGGAGGGAGTGAGTTCCATATTCTGGGGGCCGCTCCCGAGAACGCTCTGTCATATGTTTTCTTCTTTCGGAAGAAGGCTGGTCGTAGTAGCAGCTCCCCAGCACTCCTAGATGGTCGGTTGCCACCGGACAACTGAATTTTCTTTGCTAGATATCTTGGGGTGTTGTCGTGTAATGCTTTATGTGTGATACAAGCTATCTTCATTTGGATTCTTGCTTCATATGGTAGCCAGTTTAATGCTTTCAGGTGCGGGGATATATGGTCATATTTCCTAGTTCCGGTGATAAGTCTTGCTGCAGCGTTAAGACAGGCTTTCAATGGTGCTGTGGACATTTTTGGTAATCCAGCCAAGGTGGTGCACCCATATTCAATCCTCGAGATAACTAAGGATTGAATTGCCAATTTGAGGTCTGACTCTGTGATGAATGCTTTCAATTTTCTTAGGTAGTTCAAGTGAAAGCGGGCACTTTTCGCCATTGAGTTAATGTGGGCTTTCATGTCTAGATTCTCATCTAGGATGATTCCTAGAGATTTGGCTGAGTTGACAAGAGTTGGGGTGCAGTTTAGCGCAGTCACGACTTTCATCCATTCCTTTATTTCTGTATTCCTCTTTGGTGGAGAGATTAGTAGGAACTCTGTTTTATGTGCATTCAGCTTCAGTTGGTTTGCCGTTAACCATTGTAGTGCCATTTTTAGTGTCTCATTCATTAATTCCAATTCTTTTATGGATCCAATCTTTACGTAAATTTGCGTGTCGTCAGCATACATGTGATAGGATATTTGAGATTTTTGGAGAATTTCTGTGAGTGGCTCGACGTATAGGTTAAACAGATCTGGGGATAGTGTCGATCCTTGAGGTACTCCAATTGTGTTAGGGCAAGGAAGTGAGAATGATTGGTTAACCAGGAAGCGCTGTGTTCTGTTCTGTAAAAAGGACTCGAACCATTTCAGCACTATTCCCGATAATCCCATCCTGTCCCGTAGCCTGGTCAGTAATGCTTCATGATTTACCGTATCAAATGCCGATGACAAGTCTAGGAGAATCAGTAAGCATGCTTGATTTTGGTCAAGAGCTTGTAATGCGTCATCAGTAATGTGGAGAATCGCTGTTTCAGTGCTGTGCCCTGCTCTGAATCCTGATTGGCATTCATCTAGCAAGGAGAATTTATTGATGTGTTGGCTCAGTTGGTTCTGCACACATTTCTCAGTCAACTTGGCCAGTAAAGGGATGTTGGTCACTGGGCGAAAGTTATTTGGATCTGATGTATCTGCTGTGGGTTTTTTGAGTATGGGAATGACTTGACCTGTTTTTAGGCAGTCGGGAAGGATCCCTTGTGACAGTGACGCATTTATTATTTCCGTCCATATTGGAATCAGGATGTGATTGATTTCTTTTACGCATTTTGCGGGCAGAGGATCTTGGTAGTGGTTGTTAGGTTTGATTCCTGAGAGCGTCTTGGCAATCGTGTGTTGGTCGTACAGTTCGAATGTTTCCCAGCTCGCCTTGTTTTTTGCCATAGTGCAATCCGTTGTAGAGTTGACATCGTTAGTAGACCGAGGTTCGTTGGGAAGGTTCAACGCTGAGTTTTTAAGCTCTATTTCGAGAGCTTTGGCCTTTTCCGTGAAAAATGTGGAGAAATCATCACAGTTTAGAGGTGTTTTTGAGTTTTCTTGCACTGTTTTGGCTAATTTGTTTGATTGCTCCTTTAGGATTTCAAATAGTTTTCGTGGTCTGTTTTTGGCATTATCCAGTTCTGTTCTTATAAATTCCTTTTTTGAGTTGATGATCTTTTTATTATATTGTTTCCTTGTTTTTCTGAGGGCTTCCAGTTCAGGAGATGATGGGTGTTGCCTCCATTTTCTTTCGGCCATTCTCAATTTGCGTCTATCTTCATTTAGTGCTTCGTTGAACCACGGGTTTTTAGTCTTTTCTGAGATTCGTTTCAATTTTAATGGCATGGTGTTATTAACGATATTTTCGATAGTTGCTATGTAGTGTTCCGTCAGCTCGTTAACTTTTTCCAGGTTGTTGGGTGGCTTTAAGTCTCTTTCACAGCTTTCGACCAGTAGTTCCATATTTGCTTCTTTTGTGTCTCGAGTCCATTTTTTGGTCTTGAAAGGTTGCCTGGTCCTACCTTTTCTCGTTGTGGGTATCATGAATGTTATGGCGTGATGATCAGACCAGTCACATGGTGTTATGGAGTGGATTGTTGCCACTTTGTTTCTTGAGATTATCCAGTCTAACGTCCCTCCTTTAGAATGTGTAGGCAGTGTGCACGCTTGAGTGAGGTTTAGTTCAGTGAGGAAACCTTTAAGCATGTTGACCAGTTTGTCATTGCAGTTCTCCCAGTGCAGGTTGAAGTCGCCTAGGAATATGTTATTGGCAGCGTCGTTAGAGTTGGCTGTTATGATCTCCATTAACTCTGCTATAAACTTTGTGTTATCTCCTGGTGGGTGGTAGAAAGTATGCAGGTTGCACCGTTGAGTGTTAGTTGATCTTATGTTAAGACCAAGATACTCACAGGATTCAAGTGGGTCGGCCTGAATTTGTTTAACCTCTATGTCAGATCGATGAATACAGGCTATCCCTCCCCCTAGCTTTCCGTGTCTATCCAGTCTCAAGACGTTGAATTGCGGTGGTATCAACAGATCCATGGTTGACTTTAGGGTAGCAGAAAGAGCTGACAGCGATCACAATGCTCTAGTACTAGATTGTGTCCACCATGGTATGGAGGTCAGTGATCAAAGCATGGCGGTGACCAAACCTGAGCTCCTCCTTGAAAACAACAGAAGGAGAATTAGGTGGGAAAAACTAGTTGCTAGCCGTGAGAAGCTCCCAAAGCTCTATGCTGGAATAATTCCAATCTTGGAAAAAGTGGGCGTCCTAACTGACGAAATTTGTAATGAGGACACGCACAAACTAATATATTTGCCTCATGAGGATCTTATTAGGACCATGGCGGATGATCTCTTTACCAAAGCCCAATGTAAAAGGGGGGGACCAAATTGCAAGTCCTCATGGTACAATGCTGCATGCCGCAAGGCAAAGGGAGAACTCCTCTTGTGTATTAAGGAGGGCAAAGGCAGAGGGGAGACTCAGGCTTGCAGACGGGCGTACAAGAAACTGGTCGCCCAGGCAAAGATTGAATGGGAGGAGGGCCAGTGGGAGGAACTCTCTAGTTCCCTAGCTACCAGGGACTATCGCAAGTTTTGGCGAATTGTCAATGGGGGCTCTGGGAACTTACTTTCAGCAATTGAACCAAATATTGCAGCAGGGGTGTGGCAGGCGAATTTTCAGTCGCTCTACACTTTGGATGTTGGGGACACTTGCAATCCACCCCCAAGTACGCCCACCCACTGTAGGGGCGACTTGTTTACACTAAAGGAGGTGCGAGCAGCCATTGTGGGACTGGCATCTGGTAAGGCCCCCGGATTGGATGGTCTCCCAGGTGACCTGTTTAAACAGGAGCCTGATGTCTGGGCCCCCTATCTTGTCACAATATTCAATGCTGTCCTGTTGGGCATGGAGATTCCTAGTACTTGGCTGGGGGCAGAGGTGGTTCCCATATTCAAGAAGGGCTCGCCTCTGCTCCCAGCCAACTACAGTCCCATTAGCTTAATAGACGTGTCCAAGAAGCTTTTTGGTAGGATTGTGCTGGATCGCCTTCAGGCCTGGTTGGATGAAACTGACACTCTTAGTCCCTACCAGGCAGGATTTAGAAAGGGGGTGTCCACAGTAGATCAGATCTTCCGCCTAAACCTCATCTATTGGAGGACGGCGCTACTCGGGGGGGGCAGCTTGTACACGGTTTTCGTGGACTTGCGAGCCGCCTTCGATTTGGTGCCCAGAATGAAACTGTGAAGTGTACTTGCTGAGATGGGGGTTCCACCTGATATCCTTGAAATTTTACAGAGATTCCATCGGAACAACTTTGCACGTGTCAGGTGTGGAAGAAATGGCGAATTAACAGACAGATTCCCCGTTGACAGAGGGGTGAGACAGGGCTGTGTGCTTGCACTGACCCTGTTCTACCTCTTTGTCAATGGGGTAATCGCCCACCTGAATGGGATTGAACACACCGATGCCCCCAAATTGGATGGCAGCAGGGTGCCCGCAATCATGTTTGCGGACGACACCCTGCTGCTGTCCAAAACCCCAATGGGGATTCAGCGAATTCTTGACTCTTTCTTGGTATTCTGTACGGAGAGGGGCTTAGAGATCAATGCGCTAAAAACCAAATTCATGATCCTAAATCCCACCCCGAGGACACGTCCAAATCCATTGCTTGGCCCATCACGATTAGAGAGGGTTTCCACATTTGAATATCTAGGTGTAACCCTAAATGAGAACATGACATGGGGGGCACATCAGACCAAGGCCAACTTGAAATTGGTGCAGATCGCGGGAGGCATATCAAGGATGATGACCAAATCAACACATCGCCCACTGGGCCCAGTCATCCAGATCTACAAAGCCCAGGCCCGGGGTGCTGTAACCTATGGGGCTGAACTCTGGGGTCACACTTCAGCCCGGAATCTGATGACAACCGAAACAAATTCATCAGACAATTGGTTGCACTTCCATCAAGCACGCCGCTGCTACATTTGAGGCTAGACCTAGGACTTAGACCAATTATAGACGAACTGGGTCTTAAACCTTTAACATTTTGGCGAAAGATATGGAGTAGCGAGGAACTTATCAAGTACAGGTCTGAGCTTAAGGAGTTTCTAACCCAACCAAAAGCTATGCAGATTCCTTGGCTAAAATACATAAAATCATCGTGTGAGAGTCTAGGGCTCCCAGAACTATGGACTGACCCAGCCAACGCATCTGCCAGGATACCACGCAAAGTTCTGTCGAAGGCTTATTATGACCTAAAACTTACTATTGCTTTAGACAGTAACCGCGAAGGCTCACTGACGTCTCTATTCATCCAGAGCAAAGACTCCTACGGCCTGGAGAAGGTTCTGGATGGGATGACCCCTGTGTTGACCAGGAAGCTATTTCTCCAGTGGAGATATGGCACATTTCCCCTTAGGTCTTTCACCAGCTCCTGGACACCGCCACCAACTACAAAGCAATGCCCGGCATGTGCTCTCGCCGTGGAAAGTGACTTACATGCGGTTCTATTTTGCAAGGCCTATCGAGCTATCAGAAAACACTGGCTTGTCCCCCTCATCAGAAATTTTGGTTGCAGACAGTTCTCCCCCATGTACAGAATTTTAAAAACTGATGTCTCACCTCCAACTGTCTTTGCACTGGCGAAATACCTCACAGCCATGTGGTTTATCCGCACCCGCATCTTGAAAGCGGAGCTGGGCCCATAACAACTTCATTACATTTTATTTTATTTCATTTATCTTTCCCAAATATTGCTGATGGACCTTTTTATATTGTCAGGCCTAATTTTTAACCAATGTTTTACATGATTGTGTTTATTTGTATATCTTTGATGGTCTATTTGACTGAAATAAAGATTGAAACTTTAACTTATTCTATATATATATATCTCTGAGAAGTAATATGAGTGAGTGAAAAAAAGTACTGTACTGTTTCCCCGATCCCTGAAGGATCAAGGGTTGTCATGTTCGATAGTTGCCAGAAACTATTCGCAACTTGGTAAGGTTACGGAGTTTACGGTGGCACTGTGAGCTAGCTGGTCTAAAGGCAAACATACACTGTTGTGAGCCACTCATCTGAACTCCAGGCTATTCCGATGTGGTGACTTTAGTCCCAGAATCCCAGTGGGACCTAACATGGTAGCAGTGATTAGGCACACTGCACCTCGTGAGTTCCCAAGGGGTAGGGGGTTGGGATAAGAGAGAAAGAGAAATACCAGCTCTTCCAATCGTGCAGATTCTATATGTCAGGGCTGCTGGGCTCAGGATAATATGGAGTCTTGACTTCTAGATGCTAGGCCACCAAAATCTGGATTACTTGTATTGAGGGACACTTGTCCTGTAATGAAAAGTACTTAATTAACCCTGCTTTTGTGATGCCAAAATAACATAATTGTATACATAATTATGTGACATACACTTGATACTCAGCATAGTAAACATAACGCTTCTTTTCTCAAGGAGAGGTTTCAAAGTTCAAGGTACAATAAATACTTAGCCTCTTAATCTTGCAGTGTGAGTCTCAATGTCTCTTCCAAGAACAACAAACATACAGTCTCTTAAAGCCCACAGATTGGCTACAGTTCCTGAGCTCAAAGTCTCAATGTCCATTATTTCACAGGTGTGACTATTAGAGGAAATAGGTCTTTCCTGATTCGTGTGCACCCTTAAGTTTTACTGTCACTGATGCTTGACAGTTCCTTGAACATGTGTTAAACACTTCAAGTGCTTCTTAAACAATGAAGGAGGGCACTTTCAGTCTCTGCATGCT
This sequence comes from Lissotriton helveticus, assembly GCF_964261635.1. Lineage (NCBI taxonomy): Eukaryota > Metazoa > Chordata > Amphibia > Caudata > Salamandridae > Lissotriton > Lissotriton helveticus. Next base: position 229,398,246 of record NC_136072.1, on the reverse strand, counting down.
ATCAATAAAATGTGTTTTACCTTGTTTTTGACCTTTTGATGAGCATTTGCCTTAACGCAAGGAGCGAGGTCAAAACTCACCTTTACTTGTGCTTCTTCTCTTCTATGAAATGCAGTAATTGCAGACGGTGCAGCAGAAGCCTAGAGAGGAGTTCCGGAACACGAGCGGACCCCTGGAAAGTCGTCGCTGATGAGGGGTGGAAGCTGTAGAATCGTACGCCATCGTGGGACTTAGCAGGAGCCAGGTAAGTGGCTGCCAGGTATCAAACGAAGCGATACAAAAGGGGATGATGGACGGAGCATTTGAGCAAATCAAACACTCACCCCCAGTCAACTGATCTGGGTTTAATCCATCACCATTCTTTAGCTCACTCAGCCACCCCAGTTCAGACATGGCCATATGCAAATCAGTCTGACCCTGTGCCTCATGGGAACAGTCCAGCCCGAACTGCCAAGCCATGTCTTCCCTGGACCGGAAACAAGCATCCTGGGACCGGTTTTGGATTCATAATCCTCATCAGCCAGGCTATTTTGAATCCAGTGGCCAAGTGAGCAAGGGACTCACGTCTGAGCATACCCTGCCAACTTAGGGTGAACAAAGCGATACAAAAGGGGATGATGGACGGAGCGTTTGAGCAAATCAAACACTCACCCCCAGTCAACTGATCTGGGTTTAATACATCACCATTCTTTAGCTCACTCAGCCACCCCAGTTCAGACATGGCGATATGTCCCATGCTCTCCACACCACTGGAGTCAAGCTATCCAGGCTGATGACAGCTGATAGCCAGAAACCGGTCCTTGGATGCTTGATTCCGGTCCAGGAAAGACATGGCTTGGCAGTTCGGGCTGAACTGTTCCCATGAGGCACAGGGTCAAGGCTGATTTGCATATGGCCATGTCTGACCTGGGGTGGTGTGGAGTACAAAAAAATGATGGCTTTAGGCCCAGATCTCTGTACTGGGGTGAATGTATGACAATGTTCTGCATTCTGTCCATCACCTGTTGTTTTTGCCTTTGTCGCCCCGAGTGGGATGGGTATGCTCAGACGTGAGTCCCATGCTCTCCACACCACTGGAGTCAAGCTATCCAGGCTGATGACGGCTGATAGCCAGAAACCGGTCCTTGGATGCTTGATTCCGGTCCAGGAAAGACATGGCTTGGCAGTTCGGGCTGAACTGTTCCCATGAGGCACAGGGTCAAGGCTGATTTGCATATGGCCATGTCTGACCTGGGGTGGTGTGGAGTGCAAAAAAACGATGGATTTAGGCCCAGATCTATGTACTGGGGTGAATGTATGACAATGTACTGCATTCTGTCCATCACCTGTTGTTTTTGCCTTTGTCTGGCCCCGAGTGGGATGGGTATGCTCAGACGTGAGTCCCATGCTCTCCACACCACTGGAGTCAAGCTATCAAGGCTGATGACGGTTGATAGCCAGAAACCGTTCCTTGGATGCTTGATTCCGATCCAAGAAAGACATGGCTTGGCAGTTCGGGATGAACTGTTCCCATGAGGCACAGGGTCAAGGCTGATTTGCATATGGCCATGTCTGACCTGGGGTGGTGTGGAGTGCAAAAAAACGATGGATTTAGGCCCAGATCTCTGTACTGGGGTGAATGTATGACAATGTTCTGCATTCTGTACACCACCTGTTGTTTTTGCCTTTGTCGCCCCGAGTGGGATGGGTATGCTCAGACGTGAGTCCCATGCTCTCCACACCACTGGAGTCAAGCTATCCAGGCTGATAGCCAGAAACCGGTCCTTGGATGCTTGATTCCGGTCCAGGAAAGACATGGCTTGGCATTTCGGGCTGAACTATTCCCATGAGGCACAGGGTCAAGGCTGATTTGCATATGGCCATGTCTGACCTGGGATGGTGTGGAGTGCAAAAAAACGATGGATTTAGGCCCAGATCTCTGTACTGGGGTGAATGTATGACAATGTTCTGCATTCTGTCCATCACCTGTTATTTTTGCGGGTATCAAACGAAGCCATGCATTGGGCCTCTGTGCAACTTGGCTTAAATAGCTGTGGGGGGCAACTAATAACACATGGATGAGTTAGGCAGTTTGCACATTGGTGTAATGATCTAATTATTCCAGCAACTTGTTCATTTGTTTCATGGTTTGCACAAGGGCACGTGGGAAGAGTGTTCGACTCGTGGACGACATGTGACACACATTCTGTGCTCAAGAGTATTTGTGCCTAAACACCAGATGAAACAGAGTTGATGTCTATCAATAGTGCCTGCCACCAGGATATGACAATTCTACAATGTATAGAAATGCTGATTTTTGTCAGAAGAATAAACAACTCATAGTGACTACCACTGCCACCCGGGTTACAATAATTGCGCAATACGGAAACAAGTAATTGTATTTGCACTTATTTGGCGTTCACTACCTCTGGTGAGGCATCAAAGTGCTTTTTGGGAAGTAGCACGCTACTCCGGAATCCAAAAAGGATTGGTGGTTAATTAGTATAGGGAAATATGAAATTAATTTAAGAAGTGGACATGTTGTCTGTTAGTTGGATTGAAAAGCATAGTGGAGGAATATGCGAGGGAAGGTTCTGGAAAGTGTTTATCTGGAGATCATAGCAGCAGGAGGTTTGGGATGGGTAAAGGAGAGATGGAGGGGGGAGCCTCAAGAAGAGGATTACGGAGAAAGAGGAGGTATTGATTGAGTCTAGGAGGGATACATTGAGGGAGGGGTTTAGAAAGCCTTGTTTTGGAGATCTGAACATTAAAAGAAAGAGGTTTGAGATGATGCAAGGAGGGATAGAGGAGGGAAAAGTCTTACATAAAGTTATTTTGGAGAGCATTGTAGTAGGACGGGGTATGGAATGAGTTAGAGATTAAAGATAGAGGATATATTGAGAGAGGTATAGGGTGAGAAATAGAGAAGTGCATTTAAGAGAGTGGTAGAATGCGGTTTGGGATGAGCCAGAGAGTGGAGGTAGAGGATATACTGAGAGGTATTGGTTGAGATATAGGGTAGTGTATTGGAAATTCTGAATTAGGAGTACAGTAATAAATATAAAGATATATGTGTACATGGAAGGCATATATGCATAAAGAAGCTAATATATCTAGATGTGAGTTGTATTTAATAAGCTTAGACTTTCAAGTGTTGCTGTACTTTAAGGTATTTTTTTAATAATATTTATTTTTCTTTTAACAATTCAATAGCGAAGCAATTGTAGATAAATAATTATGGTAAACATTTATGCAGTGACCTAAATACATGTTAAACATAGAAAAATATAACCATATTAATATGTACATTTGCTAAGCATACCTAACGATTATCTATATATTCATAAACATAATTATTATTCACATTTATACAAGGAAATACACATTTTGATACATACATATAATCCAAATAATTGCTTGTATACACAGGGATGTGTTTGAGTATGGTTGTCATGTGAGGAAGAGCCAACTCTTGAGTAGTCTTCTGAGAATAAGATAGTTATCTGTGGACCTTATGTTTGAGGGGGAAAGGGGTTCCATAGTTTGACCTCTTGAACAGAGAAGGATGTGCGACCTAGGTTTTTTTCTTGTATAGTGGGATTGTGGGCCAAAGTGCCAATCTAGGTCGGAGGTTCCTTTTGTTGAATATATTTGGTGATTCTATTCCTGTTGAAGAGTGGCCCTGTTCCATATACCACTTTGCAGGTGGTACAAAGCAGCTTGAATATGGATCTTCTGGCAACCAGTAACCAATGTAGGGCCTTCAAGGCAGGAGAGACGTGGACTTGTGGCTTTACATGTAGGAGTAATCTGGCAGCAGAGTTCTGACCCCGGTGCAGTCTTTTATAGTTGTTAAAGATGATCTGTGGTAGAAGCTATTGGCATAACTGAGTTTAGACAATACAAGAGAGATAGTAGCCTGGACCTTCTGTGGAAATTCCAGGTGGGGGGGAAGATGCTTTGTAGAGTTTTTATAGTAATGAAGCTTGATCTTGTTAGTTTGTCCAAATGGGCTTGGAGTCCATGGTTATTCCAAGGTTTCTTACTTCCTTAGATACTTTAGGCAGTGTTCCTAGATAGTTGTTGAAAAGTATGGGTGCAATGATAGGGCTTTGAGTGACCCCTGCTTTTATGAAGTACGGTTTGGATGAGAAAGGGGGCGTTAGGATGACATTTGCTCTGTTTTGAAGGTGGTAACTTCCTGACGCAAGTATTGTCAGGCTTTCCAGAACATGCTGCCTGCAGCAGCGTGGTTTTCTGCGCCCGAGTAATAGGCGCGAGCCCTGCCCACTGTTTTCTGTCAGCGGGCAAGGGCGGCGCCTATGACACATTTAAGAGCGGGGTCCGCTTTGGCAACGCGCTTCGCATTCCAGCTCGGATCCCGCCAGGCCGCCCTCCGTTTCTTTCTTACGCCGCTACCTGAAATCATTGCTCGCCGTCTCCGTTGGTGATAGCTGGCTGCCCTCCATTTTTTCCCTCACTTTCCTACCTGTAATCTTTGAGCACTGTCTCTGTTTAGTTGTTACTTGCTGGGTCTCTTCAGTGTTTTTACCCTTTTGGCGTTGTCTGGGGCTCTTCCGGAGCACTTGGTCACGCTGCTCCTTTTCCGACCGGCAAACATTGTATCAAGGAATTACTTTCTCTTAACCCTTAGCGTTCTGGCAGCTTGTTTCTGGCAACTGTTTTCTGAAAGACAAGAATATAGCAAAGGGTTGTAAAGAAGCATAGTGTTCTTGTTGTCTAAGGTTTTTAGAGTTTATTCTGAAATTAGAATTTAGTGCACTTATCTGATGGCCCTCTGACCAGATGGCTGTTTCTAGTGGTCCTCTTGTTTTTGTTGATGAACCTTTTCTTGCTGGAAGGAAAAAGAGCAATTGCATCAGCAGAGTCAGATAACCCACTTGTTTTTGTGTTTAAAATGACCCTGAATTTTTTTTCCTATCTTACAGGTTGGGGCTTAGTAGGATTTTGGGCATGAAAACACCATATGAGACGGAGGCATGGATTTACAATGTAGGTTTCCACGAACGTATGGATGGGTCATGTCCTATCCAAACAATTAAAGAATACAGTCTGCCTCAGATACGTTTCACATCTAAGATACACTACACCTCATATTCCTGGTGGCCATCGACTAGGATAGGAGGAGGCAGGGAATTTGGTCTGGTTTTAGGATGGTAGGGCTTCATCAGAGAGATATGGAATACTGGGTGTATGGTATAGTCTGGGGGTAACTGAAGACGAACAGTAACAGGCCCTAATAGTTGCGTAATCTCAAATGATCCTATGAAACACGGTTGAAATGTTCTTGGCCCTGCTAAGTTAATGTGGCAAGTAGAGAGCCATACACGATCTCCAACTTGATATATGGGTTCAAGACTTCCATGTTTGTCTGCTTGGAGTTGAATTTGGGTTTTGTGTTTAACTAGGTATTTCTTAGCTTTTAGCTGAACTTCTTCTCAGGCATCTAGTTGTTCTGTGATGGAGTGGACATTTGAGGGTGGGAATTTATTTTCTATTGGTAGAGTGTGATGATAAAGTCCTGTAAGATAATATAATGGTGAGCACCGTCATGTGGCATGAGTGGTATTATTGTAAGGAAATTATGCCACAAGAAGAGACTGATCCCAGGAACTGGTGAGCATGGACAGGAGGCACCTAAAGGTTTGTTCTTGTGCCTGGTTTACCCTTTCTGTCTGGCCGTCTGTTTAGTGTAGATAGGCAGTGGAGAATGCAATCTCTATCCCTAATGTGGAACAGAAGGCCTTCCAAAATGTGGATTCACATTGACTCCCATAGTCTGAAATATTCCTATTCCTATTCAATAAGCTTTATTCGGTTGAAACAAAGCAACCATAAAAGCACAATACAGAAGTTAAAAATACATTCATTACGATACATAATAAAAAAGAATACTGTATCCAGGAACAATAAAGTTCAAAAAGAAACAGCCCTCAATGTCTCTTGCTGAGAATGATCTATTCATAATGGGTTTTCCACACTTAATGCTGTTACCTCTGCAGTTCTCCTAGTGTGGGCAAAAAGTTAATCACAGTATTACAAATGGGCTTCAGAATATGCGGGATTAAGAGCTTATTCAAGTGAAGGCTAACCCCAGGCTATAAGTCATTATTAACAGGCCAATCAGAAAAAAAGATTGCGGGTGGGTATGTTAGAGTAGGTGGAAATGTGGCCTCTATAGCCTCTACCATAGTTCATTTCAGAGGGCAGGTATGTGATTCTAGGATAAAAGTCTCTCAGTGCTCTAACAGTGATGGGGCCGCCTCCTAGTTGTGGCTGCCAAACCTTGCAAATATTGGACAACGCGGGGGTCCCTGAAGTTTACAATAATCAGGTCACCCACTATGTCTTTAGATAGAGGTCCCAACCACCTCACCCTTCTAACGTTTGCAATTTTCCCTTCGATGTTTGGTGGAAGGGGCCTGTTCTTGGTTAGCCAGAAGGATACCTTGTTTGCCAGTTCCACTTGGCCTTCGATCTTTCCATTGGTTAATTCGGGCACGCCTGAGAGAATGCACACATAAGGGGCAGCCTCCGGCGGTAGGTCAATGTGAGTAGACTTTCTTTGCATATAGCCATGTTTGTGAAAAGTCCCTTCTAAGGGCGTGGGAGCATTTGTCAGCCCTACTCTGCTAACTGTTCTCTGCGGCACTACCAAGTTTTGAAACGGGTACCGGGTATTTGATGTTATTGGCGTTTTTTGGGCAACTAAGTTGGCTGAAGCAGTAACGCTTTGTGCCAGAAACTTGGGAACTTCAGTAGTGACTAGAGGTTCCCCCTGCTTTGATCCTGCTAATCTTTTTACGAGTTTCAGGTTCTCCTTCGTTGCCTCTTCTATACTGTTGATCTTATCCCCTAATACCATGATTCTTTTTACCAGTGGGGATAATAGGGAATTGACAAGAAGTTCGATCTGGGCCAGAAGAACAGATGATGTGGTAGGTAAGGGGGAATTTTGAATTGCGCTCTGCCCCTTAGTTTGGCATCTCTATGCTTTCTTTTAGTTGAGGGAGTCTTAGGGTTTGTTTGCTGAATGAGTGCTGGCTTCTGCAGGAGAAAAAAGGGGGGTTCCCGGGTGACTTGCTTTAGGTATGGATGGGGCACCCGTTTGTTTGTTTTCCTCGTCAACATTGACATATACAGTTTTACAGAGCTGATTAAGTTCATCCAGTAGGGTGAGATTTTGATTTTGGGAACAGTCTGCTACCGCCAGAGAGGATTGGGAAATATCGAAGGCTTCTATTAAAGGACTTTGTTCAACTCTCTCTAGTTCGCATTCAATGTCCGATGTAACCCTAATTAGAAAGTTGTCCAGAGTCCCCTTCCGAGAGCCCCCCTGGGAGATAACATTCTTTATACCTTCTTTACCAGTCATGATATGGCTTGTTTATGTAGTATAAAAAGACTCCGCACTGGACCAACGTCTTAGATAGCTACCCTAATAACCCTTAAGTGTCGACCAAAGTACTCAGGGCAGTTTCTGTTAGGGATCTATAATGGCAAAAAACAGTACCTTCTTTATCCCGTCGTGAGCAGGCAAGAGACAGGTGGGGTGGCCCTGCCCTGTCTCTTCTGGCCTCTGAGGACCACAGAGGGCCCGCCCTTTGCCCGGGCTTAGCCCGGCGCAGTCCGCACGCGTCCCGCGACGCGGGGGCTCTCGCTGGTACAAGAGCACCTCCGGGGGCGGGACTGGGCGTGCACGACTTCCGCTGGCAAGGTCCGCTGGGGGATGTCAGGCGGCAGAAACGGCAGATGCCAGGCGGGCTGGGAAGCTGCGGCGCTCCTCGGCATTCCCTCGGTCTCCCTCGCAATGCCCAGGTGAGTGGCTGTGTGGTAACCCATGCAATCTAACTATATGGTGAAGGAAAATGGTGCTAAGTTCTGAGGCTGTGGATATTTCCTTGAGTAGTATGATGTGGGCCATTTTAGACAACGTTTCAATGACCACTAAAATGGTTGTGTATTTATTGGATTCAGGCAGGTCAGTAATGAAATCTACACTGTGTGGTAGTGGTAGAATTGGCAAAGGTTTCAGCAACCCAAGCAGGACAATATGTGATGCTTTGTTACAGGCACAGGTGGGGCAGGTAGTGACTTACTGGTACACATTCTGACAAATGGATTCCCACCAGAAACTATTTAAAAGGTTCTCTAGGGTTTTTTGTGTTCCTGGGTGCCCAGCAAGAGCTGTGTCATGGCTCAAAGCCAATATTTGGTGCTGCAAGTCTTGGTCTGGTATGTGCAGTTTGTCTACATGAAAATAGTACCCATCTTTTATGGTGTTATGTGGTTTCCTGCTCCATGTTTATGGGGTGTATATTTTGATTTGATCCATCACTCTGTCCATAAAGGTATCTACGTCTGTTGTTACAGCAACTATCTTGCCTGGAGCAATTTACTGGGTGGAATGTGAGCTTAATGTCTCCTGGGTGTCCTAACCTGGATAGGATGTTCAATTGCAACTGTTTGGATCCAGGGCGGTATGTGAAAAGGAAATCAAAATCACTGAAAAAGGGATGCCAGAACATTTACAGTGGGGTAAAAGCATTCACAGAACTAAAAAATTGTAAATTCTTGAGTTCAGTAAAGATTGTGATAGTGTGTTTGGCTCAGAGTAAATGGTGTGACCATTCCGCAAAGACTGATTTGATCGCTAATAACCCCCTTTACGCTATGGTCTAATTTTGTTCATCCCTGAGCAATTTTTGTGAGTAATATGCCAGTGAGTGGAGATGACCCATTTGTGGCTCTTTCTGATACAGTACACCCACCAGAGCATATTGTGTGGCATCCACCTCAACATAAAATGGATGATCTAGGTCTGGATGATGTAGTATTTGTGCGGACGTGAAACTTTGTTTTAGGCTGTTGAAGGCCTGATCAGCTGCTTTTGACCAAACAAATGGTTGATCCTTCTCCAACAAGGTAGCTATGGGAACCACTATTTCAGAGAAGTGCAGTATAAACCGCCCGTAAAAATTGGCAAAACCAAGGATCTTTTGAAGGGCTTTGACTGAAGTTGGGGTTTGCCCAAGAAAGTATTGTGTCCACCTTTTTAGGATCCCTAGGGATTCCCGTTGGTGACGAGTGATACCCAAGGAATTCTAATGATGTTGCATGGAAGGTGCATCTTTCCAGTTTAGAGTCCAGCAAGTGTTCGCGTAAGAGTTGCAATTTGGCCCACCCATGTTTGATGCGTTCTTTTTTGTTATTTGAGAATATCAGGATGCCATCCATGTAGACGACAGCGCAGATCCCAAGGAAGTCATGCAGTACTTCATTAATTAAGTATTGAAAGGCTACTGGGGTGTTACAGAACCCAAGGGGCATTATAGTATATTGTAAAAGGGCGAATTTTGTTCTAATGGCGGTCTTACATTCTTACCCTTCTTTTCCGCGTATCAGGTGATAGGCACCACATAAATCCAATTTTGTGTATATGGTGGAACCACAAACCTGGTCTAGGAGGACTGGTATAAGAGGCAATGGGTACCAATTTTTGATAGGGACCTTGATGACCATTCTATAGTTGATGCAGGCCCGTAATTCTCCATTCTTTTTTTAGACAAAAAAGGGCAAGGAAAAAGGCAAGGTGGAATGTCTTATGAACCTCAGCTCGAGCAATTTGTTTAGGTATTTACGTGGGTGCTGATTCTTGGCTCGGTTAAGGCATAAATCCTTCTACATGGGAGGACTGCCTCTGGGACCAGATCTATGCGGCAGTCATAAACCTTGTGTGAAAGTAACTTTGTTGCCTAAACGGGTCAAAAACATCCTGAAAATCTTGGTATTCCCTCAGGCTATCAAGCTTTATTTGAATAGTACACTGCGGTTCTGAGAGAAGCATAACACTTTCAGTGCATTATGGGAATTGGATGCTTTTTCAAATATAAAGCCATGCAACACACTGGTGTTATTAGAGTGCACGATCACCATTGTGATGGAAATAGACTCAACTGTGATCAAGGCTTTTCCGAGGTGAAACACGCCTAGAAGGAAAGCAAAAAGATGGAGTGCTGCTTTTATTATTAAGGAATAAAATGCTTGGTTTATCACAGAAACTGAGCTTCAGCACTTTCTTTTGTTGTGTTTGATTACGGGCTGCTTTGTGCCCTTATTGCTGAAGTTGCCATGCAGGGGATTGGAGCCTCCTTAAACTTCTGAGGTTGTGGATTTAATCTAAGAGCATGACTTACTTGCCCCCACACAAGTGAAGGACTATTCTCAGATTTCGTAACGTGGAGATGAGCAAGGGAATATGAGAGGGGGAATGCACCTCCCCTCAACTTTCTCCAATTCTTTGAATCTCATAAGAAATTACATTTTCACCGTACTGCCCAAATGGATGGAACAATCATATGAGTGATTAGATTATATCGGATGATAAATTACATTTTAATCTGGAGGCACTATGGAACTTTTAACCTGACTGTCTTTTAGATTGAAGCAATCATGTATAATTCCACTGTATGAAAAACTATACTATGCGCTGCAGTGTTTGGGATGCTATTAAGATGTATTGAATAGTACACTGTGGTTCTGAGAGAAGGATAACACTTTCAGTGCATTATGGGACTTGGATGCGTTTGTCAATTATAAAGTAATGTGACAGCCTTGTGTTCTAATACACTGTCACCATCTGATGGAAATAGATTAACCTGTGATCAAGGCTCCTCCGAGCTAAAATGCATCAGGCGGGAAAAGAATGATGGCATGCTGTTTTGATTATTGAGGAATAAAATGCTTCAGCATTTTCTTTTGTTTTATATATATATATATATATATATATATATATATATATATATATATATATATATATATATATATATGTATATATATATATATATAAATATATACATATATACAACATTTTATAAATGCGTTTTAGCTCGGAGGAGCCTTGATCACAGGTGAATCAATTTCCATCATATGGTGACCATGTACTTATAACACCAGGCTGTCACATGACTATATATATATATATATATATATATATATATATATATATATATATATATATATATATATATATATATGTTCAGCAGTCTGAGCTAACCGTAACATACACACCGCAATGCACTGCTTATGACCTCAACTATTACATCACTCATGACATGGTCAGTGAAACACTGATGACATCTCAATTTACATCACTGATGGCATCATCTAGTGAATGTGTTTCAAAAACGTGTCCAACAGTCCCTTTAAGGCACCCTCCACGTTTGTCCCTATAATGCCACGTGACGCTCTGGACCTTTTCCACGACCGCATTATAGAGGAATTAAAAATCTTGCATCGTAAGACGATCAGTAACAAACATTCATCCAAAAGCACCACATCACAACAGTATTCCAACTGATGGACAAACTCAAAAATAACAACTCGTTGGTGATAAATAACTCTGATAAAGGGGGAAATTTAGTTCTATGAGACAAAACAGCCTATAAAGAAGAAGCATACAGACACTTGAATAACACTGCATGTTATGAACTGACCAATAGGGCAGCAGTGAAAAAAGTGAGTAAGGATTACAAAGAACAACTTACGAGATGGAAGAGGGAAGGCCTAATTACGAAAGATGAATTCTGCTTTCTACATAAAGGGTTTCCCATCCTACCGACTTTCTATTTGATCCCGAAAGTTCATAAGCAGGTAACGCCAGTCCCAGGATGCCACATAATCTCGGCAAGAGATAGTGTCTTTGAAAATAAATCACGATATGTCGACCACTATTTGCAAGAACTTGTGGTTGTCTTGCCAACTTATCTCAGAGACACGAAGGACTTCCTTAGGAAGCTCAGTTCCATTCAGTGGTCCAGTGAATATATGCTCATGACCCTAGACATTACCTCCCTTTACACGAGTATTAGACATGATTGAACATTTCCTCTCAGACAGGTGTAATTCTTTGTACAAGCACAATACAATGCTACTGAGTATGATGCGGTGGTGTTTGTTCAATAACTTGTTTTTGTTTGAGGGTAAAATATTCAAGCAACGACAGGGTGTAGCCATGGGCGCATGCTTCTCCCCCAGCTACGCGTGCTTGCACGTAGGCTGGTGGGAAAAGCATGTCCTAATGGAGGAACACAAAACACTTGTAGATAGGCATTTGGTACACATTTGGAGGTATATCGACAACATATTTGTCGTTTGGAAAGGCACAGAACATCAAGCCTTAGAATTCGTCAATATCATCAACAACAATCAGCTTAATCTGCAGTTTACAGCCCACATTGATCATTGTACACTTAATTTTCTTGACATCACTGTGTATATTGAGGACATCGAAGTTGAAACACGGTTGTTTCGCAAGCCCACAGCGGGAAACACACTGCTGCATGCCACTAGCTTTCATCCCCAGCATACGATTGCAAGTTTACCGTATGGTGAATTTTTGAGGATACGCAGAGCATGCAGTACACCAGAAGCATTAGTGACAGCCCAACAAGCAGCAAGAAGTACGTTTTTACAAAGAGGCTACAGAGCCAAACTTCTTGATTCTGCTCTTTGTCAAAGCCAATGCACGCGACAGATTGGACCTACTACGCACACAACCCACACGGAAAGTGACGGTAACTGACTCGCACTTGATTTTGAATCAGAGCGATACTCCTACGTCTAGTTCTCCAGTTCCATGTAGGTTTATTCCGACGTATAGCAGGCAGGCCAATACAATCAAGAGCAATATTAATGCTCAGTGGCCGATTGTACTAACTGACACAGTGTTGACACAAGTCTTACCTGCTAAACCCAACTTTACATATGAAAAGCTCGCTCCATGCGAAACGATTTAGTCAGAACCAGTCCAGAATTGGACCTGAAATCAGAGTGGTTAACGGCAAGCAAAGGCTTTCACAAGTGCAGTACATGCCGAGCATGTAAATTCGGCATGAATGTAAAGACCTACACAACTGCTTTCTCAGATGCACCCATTAGTTTGAAGGGACACTATACTTGTCGCACAGACCATGTGGTGTATATCCTGCAATGTATCTGCGGATTACGCTATGTCGGCAGCACAAAGTTACCTGCTTATCAGAGAATCCTGCAACATGTTCGTGCAACCGGAAACTCTGATCCCACTTATCCAGTGGCCAGGCACGTTAATATGGAACATGCCAACAATCTTAATGTGCTCAAGTACTTTGTCATTGATAGTGTTCCCCCGAATAAGCGAGGTGGTAACTGCGAGAAAAAGCTCAGACAATTAGAGACAAAGTATATCATGGAGCTTGACACTAAGTCCCCGAAAGGGTTGAATATGAGCGAAGGTATACATCATTATCTTTAGACCATCTTTGCATGTCAAATCAGGGTTCCTGTAGATATACACAGAGAGGCAAGTTTCTTTCAGATTTCTTCATTGGTTTTTTCAGTATCCATTGCCTTCATTGTCTTATTGAGAATCTTCTGCTATACCAGCTAAGAGTCCCTTTTACACATACTGGTAAATCAGGGACTAGAGCATATGGACAGTAACCTCGTAATCAAGTCCCTTCTATGTTGATTATTATTACGTGTTAAAGGGTTTCTACATATATGAATTTTTTCGATATCAGTACATGGCCGTACTTCCTTCTTCTCCTGAATAAGAATATATAAATGTGAATTCCACACATTTTTTAATCCATACACATGTCACTTATCTAGCAATTTATTTGTTTATACACTAGTCTGAACAGGTTCATTACATAGCTACTACATAATACAAGGTCCTTAGAAGTATCTCCTTTTTTTCTTGCATGATAAAATCTTTTTGCTTGTTGTCAACTGTCAATGATATTAGATGGCTGGAGTATGCGCTGACAGGGTTATAGGATCATAGGGTGACAACGCGGCAAATTGTGGTTACATTGATTATTTCGTTACCATTAACAATTTCAATTTTCTAGTTAGAAGTCATCATTTGGATGATTAGGCTTACACCAACATTAAAACAACGTATATGTGTTTAGAGTTAGTTTCAACTATATATGAGACTTTTTGTATTTGAGCAGATATAAAATTCGAAACCCACCTTTTTGACACATCATGCAGGATATGCCGCTAGTAATAGAAAATCAAGAGGGCGTAAATTATATTACTAATTTTTGTGAAAACTGTTGTCACTGTTATTGTTGCCAATTACATATTTTGTTATATTAATGCCCATGTCCAAGTCAGTTGGAACAGATTACAATAGATATGTATTTGTACGCATATTAAACTCATTTTGAGCCATTCAAATTGTATTTTCAAGCCTGGATGTTGATAACTATTGCTTTTAATTCAATATTGAGCAGTACATTTGCTGTTAATCTGCAACTCAATCATGCATATTTAAAATCATTTAGTTGTTTCATTTTGGACAATGTATTTCGGCTATTTCAATCTTGCCATTTGAAACCAAGATCAGTAGTTTTTACCTGTCAGTATTTTTTCCTCTATCGATTGCAATGGTAGTTTTCACTGTCACGTGATCTTGACACTTGTGTATTTAAATGCATTTTCAAAGCAACGCGGTTATGTGAGCAAGGCCACCTCGCTGGCCGAAATGCGTCATCTTGTCCATTGTTTTTGCACTTATGGCTAAATAAAAGTCACTTTTGCCAGCAGTGAATTAAAAGGCATTCGAAAGTGCCCGTTTTTCTCTATGTGGTGGGTTCAAGCACCAGAGCGGTAATTGGATATATATATATATATATATATATATATATATATATATATATATATATATATATATATATATATATATATTCACGAGCAATTGTCCCAGACGGGGGGAGCTACTAATAGCTGGTGCTGGCGGCAAGGTTAGGACAGCCTTGTAATTTATTTCCGAAGCAAATACCCTTCAAAAAGAAAGATCGCCGCACACCACTCCAAAGGTTATTTTACGTTTTATTTCATTAGGGTTTTCCCCACCCTACGCGTTTCAGACAAACAGTGTCCCTGTTCACGGTTAACAAACATTTGCCCCTTGTTTGTTTCATTTATTTATACCATAATCACCACGTGGCAGAGTTACGTTGCATTGTGGGTTAGGTAGTTCAAACATATTTTACCAATCTCTGGAATCATCCAAAACCTATGTCAGACCTGTGTTTCACATTTTCGAATCAAGTATGGACATGGTTATGTTACATGTGACACAGTTGTTACAAAGGTGTATAATATTGTTGGGCTGAGTGCCCTATAATATTAATTTGAGAATTAGGGTTTGATCAATCAATTACAGAGCGTGTCATTAATAATTCATGGCTGAGTGCCAGAATTAGTATACATTGTCCACTTGATACGGCTATGTTATTCCACTGGTCCGCACCGGTCACGGATGATTGGTATTTTAATGATGTGATTTTTTAGTTTCATTTAGCAAGTTTGTAGATCTTAAATTACATCATATAAAGGTACTTAATTCAATCTGAGTCCAAATTTGTAATTGTAATAGAAAGCCATATATGGATTATTGTCAAAGATATAGTTCAAATATTCAGATTCGTGATGATTATTTACAGTCTCAAAGATGTACATATAGTTCTTCATCCGCGTTCATTCCCCACGGGCTACGAGTTTTAAATTTAATTATTAGCTTGGATTCAAGTCGTCTTAGTTTTTTGTTCTTGTCCCCACCACGTTCATTCTCATTTATTATTGCAATCCCTGCATACTTTATGTCTTTCCATGATTTGCCAGGATGGCTTTTTAGATGTTTGGCGATTGCATAGCTGTTGTCATTGTTTTCGATTGCTCGAATATGTTCAAGTATTCTTTTTTTCAAAGGGCATATGGTTGAGCCAATGTATTTTAGGCCACAGCAGCATTGGAGTTGGTAGACTACAAATTGCGAGTCACATGTTATTTTGTCTTTTATTACAAAAGTTCTTCCTTTGCGATCTTTTAGACTTTTTAAATTTTGTCCAATCTTGCAGGCTTTACATGTTAGGCATTTAGTGAAACCCAGTTGTCTTTTTTCCAACCATGTTGCAGGTTTCTCTATTCTGAAGTGACTGTTCACCAAACTGTCTTGAATTAAAGGGGCTTTGCGAAATGTGATCAAAGGTCTATCTCCTATTAGTGATCCAATTTCTGTATCCTTTTTTAAAACACTCCAATATTTTGTCAGAATTTGTCTTATTTTAAAGCTCTCCTTTGAGTAAGTCAGAACTAGACGTGGTTTGTCTTCATTTACTGGTTGATTCTTGTCTTTTGGTATGAGTGTTTCAGTTCTTGTTTTTGCCCTTGCTCTTTGCTCACCTCGTAGTATGTCTTGCTGTTTATATCCACGATCGGTGAATCGTTCTTTTGTTTCCTTGAATTTTTTCTCCATTTCCAATTGTTCTGAGCAATTGCGTTTCATGCGTAAAAATTCGCCATATGGAATGCTTTGTTTGAGTGATGTTGGGTGGAAGCTAGTGCCATATAGGACACTGTTTGTAGATGTTTTCTTTCTAAAGACTGTTGTCTCCAATTTATTGTCTTTGACATAGACCTTGGTGTCTAAAAAGTCAATTTCTGCTTTCTGGATGTTTGAGGTGAATTTTAATCCCACCTCATTCTGATTGAGTATTGTTAAATAGTCAATCAATTTTGCTTTTGGACCCTTCCAAATGAGGAACAGGTCGTCTATGAACCTTAGCCATAGCACCACGTCCGTGGTGTATTTTTCGTTTTCTTCTCTCCAAGCTATGTTTTTCTCCCACCATCCCATGGTGAGATTCGCATAGCTTGGAGAGAAAGAAACGCCCATGGCACACCCGCAAGTTTGTTGATAAAACTTCTTGTTAAAGAGAAAGATATTGTTGGATAAACAAAAAGTTATCATAGTTAGCAACATGTTAGTATGTCTCAGATCACATATAGGTCTTTGTTGTAAAAAGTATTTGATCGCTGTTATGCCTATATCGTGTTGTATGGAAGTATACAATGAGACTGCATCGATAGTAACGAGCCAGTAATCAGAATGCCATTCAGTCTCCATTATGATCCTAAGAAAGTCTCCGGTATCTTTGATGAAAGAGTTCAGGGTGGGAACTATTGGTGCCAAAAAGTGATCAACATACAATGCTATAGTTTCACAAAGTGAGCCACAACTAGATATTATAGGTCTGGCTGGTGGATTAATTAATGTCTTGTGAATCTTTGGCAGAAAATATATGGTGGGAGTAATTGGATGTTTAACAGTAAGATAATCTACTTCTTCCTATATATATATATATATATATTCAGCAGCCTGAAATTCAGCAGCCTTAGCTAACCGCAACTTACACCCCACAATGCACTGCTTTTGACCTCAACTATTACATCACTCATGACATGGTCAGTGAAACACTTATGACATCTCAATTTACATCACTGATGGCATCATCTAGTGAATGGAATGTGTTTCAAAAACGTGTCTTAGACTTAAGCATATATACTAAGCTACTGCATAAGTGAAATTGATTTTCTTTCTGTACTAGTAATGACTGGTATCATTTCTAACATATGTCATCTGAGTGGCTGTGTGAGTGTCTTAATCTGTATGTGTGTGGATGTGTGAGTGGCTTTATAGATGGGTGTGTGTGGGTCTTAGTGCCTGTATGGGTGAATAAGTGGGCGTGTGAGTGGCTGGATGGGGGTGAGTTGTTGTCTAAATTGCTATATATGTGAGTGTGTGTGTGTCTGAGTGGCTGCATGGGTGGCTGAGTGGCTGTGTGAATGGCTGTATGGGTGGCTCAGTGGCTGTGTGAGTAGCTCCATGTGTGGGTGAGTGGGTGTTTGAGTCACTAAATCAGTGACCGTATCGCTGTGAGTGTCTCTGTCAGTGGGTAAGTTGCTGTGTGAGTAGCTATATGAGTGGGAGAGTGGGTGTATGAGTGGGTGCATGTATGAGTGTTTAGCTGTTTGAGTGGGTGTTTGGTTAAGTGAGTCAGTGTGTGAGTGACTGTATTGAAGAGTGATGTCTGTGTGTGTGTGTCTGTATGGGTGAGTGAGCGGGTATGTAATTGGTTGTATACATTTGCGAATGGGTATTTAAGTGGTTGTGTTGGTGTGTGAATAGGTATGTGAGTAGTTGTATGGGCGAGTGTATGACTGTGTTCAAAGGAGATTGTATGGGTGAGGAAATGGATGTGTGATTGGTTGTATGATTGAATAAGTGGGTGTGTGAGTAGCTGTACAGGTGAGTGTGTGGCTGTGTTAGTTGTATTGTGAGTGAGTGGTTGTATAGGTAAGTGACTGGTTGTATAAGTGACTGTATAGTTGAGTGAGTGGGTGTGTGAGTGGCTCTATGGTTGAGAGAGTTTGCAAGTGAGAGGTTGTATTGGTCTGTTAATGGGTATGTGAGTTGTTGAGTGTGTGTGAGTAGGTGCATGAGAGGTTGCATGGTGGTGTGAGTGGGTATGTGAGTGGTTCTGTGGATGACTTAAATTTGAGATGCCATGAGTAATGTCATCAGTGATGTCGTAGACCATGTCATGAGTGATGTAAATGTAATATGTCAGGTCATAAGCAGAGCATTGAGGGGTGTAAGTTATAGTTAGCTCAGGTGAGTGAGTATATCTGCTGAATTCCAATGGTTTTGTAAGAGTAAAGTCTGAGCCTAACTATAAAGTCCCTGTAACCTTTGGTTTTTCAGTGAATTTCTAAGTTTTTTAATTCTATTTCCTAACTGAAACGTCCCTGTAACCTTTGGTTTTTGCAGTGAATTTTTAAGTTTTTTAATGATATTTCCTGACTATTTGATTTGGCTCCCCGGTGTGGCATACTGATATATATGGCGGGAAGCGAATGGTATATATTGTGATTTGATGAGGTAATTGCCAATATGGAAGCATACATTACGTATCATAGCATTTTTGAGGGTGAATATTTATTTATTTATTTAAGGAGTTTTATATAGCGCTGGCCGGACCCGGGGGTATCGGAGTGCTTTGCAGCAGTTTTTTGCAAGAGTCATATAATAGAGCCTGTTATCTTGTTATACATATTGGTTCGAAAGTCCAAATGTGCTGTGCAGTATTGAGGTAGTAAGTGAGTCCTAAGCTAGCCTCGATTAGTGCTCGTAGTCTTGGGTTGAACCACAGCAGTTTTTCACAAGAGTCATATAGAAGAGCAGTGTCATACATATAGGTACGGAGGTCCAAGAGTGCTGTGCAGTATTGAGGAAGTTCGTGAGTCCGGAGATAACCTCGATTGGTGCATTTTGTCTTGGGATGAACCTTTAAGGGGGTGGGAGAGGAACAGGAGGAGGTTAGAAAGCAGTGTTATACATATAGGATAGGGAAGTCCAAGTTGGCTGTGCAGTATTGAGGTAGTACGTGTGGACTGAGATAGCCTCAATTAGTGCACTTTGTCTTGGGATGGACTCTTAGGGAGGGGAGGATCAGGAGGTGGTTATGGAGCAGGTAGGAGGTAGGTCTTTGTGATATAATGTCAGGGAGAAACGATGAGTAGAGATTTGCGTTGATACGGCGACTATCCCTTTGGGGGGAGCGGTTGAGGAAAAGGACATGCAACAAGCTTCCAGAGACCTTCCTACAACTGCCCAACTAACTAGCACCAACTGAACCTGCCTGAACTTGTCCGAGCCCTCCTCCTAGACTCTTCTTGAGTGCGTCCTGATCCCTAAGAGGTGCCCCCCAGTTCCTGGACTATTTGCTGGCATCAGTGAGAACTTCTGCTCATGAAAAAAATCATGAAGTTTTTACTTCTCGCAACCGCAAAGCAACCCCTTCACACTGAGAACCAACTGCTGTTGGTGCCCTCCACTGTGAAGCTCCGGCAGGACTTGCTCTTTGCGCCGGCAGTGACTGTCTATGATGTTCGGCAATGCGAGACCTGCACTTCGCACCTACAGTGACCATCCACAATTACTTACCAGCGTGAAGCTCCAGCAATAACTGTCTCTTCATGCTACAGGAATGACAGTCTCTGATACTTAACCTCCTCTTCAAGACTAAATCCTCCTCGCTCCCCCCCTCCAAAACAAACGGAAAACTTTGTGCCCCGTTTTAGAAGGTAACTCTTTAGCTGAGCTAACCTAGCCCCTGAATCCGACCCGCACTTCCCTGTGGTCAGCCTAAACTTGTGACTTTACCCCCTGTTTTGCTCAACCAGATAACCAAGAGTGGCCATTTTTACATAAAAGTTTGAAAATTAGCATCTTCAGTTCTACTGACTAGATTTGTTGATTTTGGGGTCATTTTATTTATTAAACTTAAATCTATTCGTCTGAGTTGGTTTGATACTTTTTTGTGTTGTGCTTCCACTTTATTACTGTTTGTGTGCTGCATAAATACTTTACACATTGCCTGAAAGTTAAGCCTGACTGCTTCGTGCCAAGCTAACAGAGGGTTAAGCACAGGTTAATTTACTGACTTTTGTGGCTCACCCCTACACAGATTGTGGCTGTTGCTTGAGTTGGACTTCCACCCCTCTCAACCAATAACCCAATTCCTTATACTACACATTAATTTACAAATATGTACTTTTAGGTAGATGGAAATACATATGGTAAACAGTTCACATCCAGCAAGCCCTGAACCATATAACCGTAATACCCCCACTGATACTAAAAGCAATATAAAGAGGATCTCATTGTTAAAAAGGCAGGCCTATTGGCTTCGTCATTGCAATAATTAAAGCAAAAGACATGTTATAATTAATATACCACACCACTGACACAAACATAGATTGCTGATATTGTAAATCTTATATTACTCTTCAGTAAAACATATACCAAGCATTATCAATATCAACATTGTCAATAAAGAATTTTCCATTCAATATGGGTGTTGGACTTGGCCTTTTCCCCCCAAAATTTTTCGCTTTTGACCCCCTTATCTGGATTGTCTCCCTCATGGGATTAAACCTGTATAGGCCATGAGTGGTGAGAGACACCTTGTGAAAATGTAATTACCTGACATAATGTGAGCACTTGTAAAATCCCCCATTTTAAAACTGAACCCCCATTTTGGAAATGT
The DNA here is from genome assembly GCF_964261635.1 of Lissotriton helveticus. Lineage (NCBI taxonomy): Eukaryota > Metazoa > Chordata > Amphibia > Caudata > Salamandridae > Lissotriton > Lissotriton helveticus. Next base: position 229,377,298 of record NC_136072.1, on the reverse strand, counting down.
ACCTGACTGAAATGTATTGTTTTTAAAATGGATGCCATGGCCATGGGTTTTGCCACTGGACTGACATAGGTCAGCGGTCTAGATAATATTACCCAGCTACCCCTAGTTTTGGAGGGAAAGCCTGGCACCCAGGGTGCTCACCCCTCCCCTAGAACCAGTTTAGGCTAGATGTGCCAACATTCTAGAAGGTCCTGGCACTGCCTGGGAGGAGGGTATAAATAGGGTGAAGTGTCACCAGAGAGTCAGTCAGCGCTGGGACAAGGAAGGGAGGGGGACCTGCTGTGAGGTGCTACCGCCACATGGACCTGTGAGCTGGGCCCTGCACCCCTAAAACCCCCCCCGCTGCTGTCCCCATGGGCCCCTGACAAGGGAGGACTCTTCATAGGTCCCTGACGCTGTGGGACCTTGGACTACGCCAGCGCTGAGGGAAAAAGGTACCCAGAAGAGGAGGAATGCTGTGGGCTTGAACCCCCCAGGAGGTGAGGAGTGTGCCCCTGGGGCTGGCTGTGGAACTGTTCGCCCCCCCCTCCGTGAGGAGCCTACTTGGAAGCCCTGGTTTGCCTACCTAAGCGCTGTAAACTCCAAGACTGTTGCTGCCCTGACCTGAACTGTCCTGCCGGGGAAGCGCTATAATTTGGAAGCGCTAGAGAAGGACTGTGAGGAGCTGCGTGTCCCTAGAAGCCCTGAACTGCCTCTATTCTGTTGGGCTAAGAGGGAGGAGCAGTGCGCTGTAAATAGCGACATCTGCTGAGGAGAATCGCGCTGTGGCCTGAGGGCGCTGTGAGGAGGATCGAGTGTGAGGAGCCTACCCTCGTTTTGGCGCTGTCCGCCATATAAATAATTAAATAAAGGGAGCCTACCCCTTATCACCGTCGCGGCCCGGGGAGTGTTGGCGCTGCCTCGCGCTGCCTGGTAGCTGCCAGGGAGTCCCCCCCCGCGGTGGTGTGCATCGTCGCGGCGGCCCCCGGTGCCAGGAGAGGGCCGCCGATGTGAAGTGGGCCGCGCTAGGCCCTGAGGCTGCGGACTCGCGTCACGTGACGGGGGCGCCCGGCCGCGTCATCGGCCCGCCCCCGCCAACGCTGCGCACGGATTGGCTGCGCGGCCAAGCCCCCGAGAAGGCCGCGCAGGGATTGGTGGAAGGCCGGGAAGGCCAGAAGAAGCGGAATCGGAGCCCCGGGTCCCCGTGAGGTAGGAGGGGGACCCGGGTGAAGCTTTGTTGCGGGGCCCCCGTGCCAAGGTGGGAGCCCCGAGAGAAGCGACCGGAGCGGGAGGCCACCCCGCCGGTCTGAGCCCCACGCGAGGGGCCGGTGAAGAAGGCGGGGCCGGGGCACTCTGTCGGTGCCAGCCCCGCCTCCCGACCAGAGAAGGGAGCCGTGCGAGGTGGGAGGAAAGCCAGGCAGGCTTCCCCCCACGTGTGCTGAGACACTGCGTGTGTCCCCTGACGCCTCCCTGAGGGTGGATCAAAACCCCGGGCCCCTGTAAGGAAAGGAGGCCCGGGTGAGGCGAATATAGCGGCCCCCCAGGCCCTCGAGAGGAGGAGGGGCACGAGGGTTGCCACAGAGAGGAGGGGCCTCGAGGCACATTGCCGGTGCCTGCCCCCTCCTCTAGAAAGGAATCCTGCAACTCGAGGCACATTGTCGGTGCCTGGTTTTCCCCCCCTGCAGAGGAGGCCCCGCAGGACCTACTGAATCCCGCAGGAGCCAACGAGGAGAGCCCGGTGAGTGGGGTTTTGATTATCCCGTGTGGAAGTCGGGGCACAGGGTCGGTGCTCACCCCAGGACTAGGGCTCGCCCCTGGAAACTGCTCTGAGCCTCGCTGGCCCTTTTGGTCCCCTTTGAGACTTCTAGACTGGGCCGGGACATTACTGAGGCCCCCCAGGATTGGTACAGGGACAAGGTAACCCCTAGCTAGGTGTTGGGCCCTGCAGAGTGAAGGGCTGGGTAACTTAGCCTGATTGTTAGTGGCTTGTTTATCCCTGGGTCCTGCAATGGTTAATTGCCATGTTTAATCCTAATTAGGATACTGGTGGCCCTAAGGTAACGCAGCAGTTCCATGTGATCTACTAAAGTGTGGTGCGCTTCCGTGCCTAGTTTGAATTGTAGGCTGTTTATCTTGCTAATATTATGCCTACACTAAAGTGATGCCCAGGTGCAGTGGGATTCAAGCCTGGTTTAGATGTTGTGATACCAATGCACTGCTTAATGTTTGTGTTGCAGGTTGCAAGGGGGGCTGAGGATTCATGTTTCTGACTGGTATTATATGATGTTTTTCCCTTACAGGGGTTGGGTTGGCGTTGCCACGCATGAGGTGTAGTTATGCTAATATGCAACTTACAATTTCAGCCAACCTCCCAAGGATGAAGGCCTGAGTAGGCCCCGCCTGATGAGTTATTCCAGGTCCCTGTTTATGCCCTTGTTAATGAGCCTGCCGTACTGATTTCTTACAGGTGCTCCTGACTAGTATGTGCTGTAATGCTCTGTTTTTTCCCTTACAGGGGTGGGTTGGCGTGATTGTGCATGATATATATACCTATGCTAATGTGGTATTCTGCATTTACAACCCCCTAAGGATGAGAGCCTGAGTTGGCCCCGCCAGATTGGCCCCAGGACTACTGTTATTTAATCACAATTGTTCTTTATTTCAGCATGGACTACTTCCTATGTAAATAATTCCCCCCCCTTTATTCACTTGGCTCTGGCGCCATTTGGCGTCCTGTGTGACACTAGTGTTTTGCAATCTTTTGCCTTGCAGGTTGGAAACCCTACTAAATGACGTATCTTTTTCCAACTCAAACTGGTGTCCTGCCTCTTTTGTGGTGTGCCTGGTGTGTTGACTGAGGGTACTGCGTGAGTGCTTCACATGTCCTCCAAGTTTGGCCTGCCCGCTTGATGCCATGCTACCCCCTTTGAGACTTGGGCAACCCCCATTTCCAACATTTGGTGGCAGAGCGGTGGGATAGGACTTGTGTTTGCGCAGTACCACAGCGGCCACAGGTTACACCACAAGTAGAGCCTTGTGGTGGGGATTATTGCTGTTTGGCTGAATATTTTTTTTTTATTGCTTCCTCCTGAAGAGTATTCTGAATTGTCCCCTTGTTCCACTGGGAGGGTGTGTCCCGGGTGTACCTCGCCACGATGGGGTTGATTTACCAGGAAGTGGAACTGATGGAGTACACCGAACAGAAGGTGATAGACTTCCTCCTGGAGAGAGGGATACCCCCAGTAGGGAACATTAGGAGGAATTTGTTTCTCTATGAGGCCCTCAAGAGGGGAGAGCCCTTAGAGGTTAATGGGGACTTGTCTGACTACCCCCCCGAAGTGTTGAAGGGTCAGTGGGTTAGAGACCAGAGTGAGGGCTCCCCATCCAGAACCCTGGGAGGTAAATGCTCCGATGAGGAGGAGGAAGAGTCTAGCAGGGCAGAGACGCCAGTAGCTGTGGAGGACACCGAAGATAGGGAGTCTCGCACTGGGTCCAGTCCCGGGGGCACTGCCCCATCCCTTTCCCTGTCCCCAGAAGAGTGGGTAGATAGGAGGGAGGAGAGGGAGTATCAGCTGGCGCTGGCAAAGCTCAGGCATGCCGAGGGCTTAGCGCAGCTGAGGGTAGAAGAGCAGCGACTAGAGACTGAAAAAGTCCTAGCGCTGGAGAGGATGGCGGAGGCGGAGAGGGCCTTCGCCAGAGAGAGATCAGCTCAGGTGGGTAGGTTGTCCCCTGAGAGTGGTTTTAGGAGTCTGGATTCACCGAAGAGGGTGGGATCCAGTGGTGGCAGCGAGTGTAGGTCCAGTGCAAGGAGTCCCACTCCCGAAGCCCAAGAGACTGTGCCTGATTCCCCGGAAGAGGAGGACGGGTTAGTGTTTAGGGGCAGGGGTAAGCTGTTCCATCAGTCCTGGGGAGAGTTCGAGGAGGAGTGTTGGACTGTACTGGAGGATTGGGTGGTGAGGAGAGCAGTGGAGGATTGGGAAGGGCTGTGCCATGCCGTTATCCGGGAGCACATGCTGAGGAGTTGTTTCCCAAGACTGCGTCACCATCTGTTGCAGTGCGGGTTCTCAGACCCCAGGGAACTTGCACGGGAGGCAGACCTCTGGGTAAGTGCCAGAGCGTCTGGGAAGACATTGGGGAGTGATCCAGAAAGGAGAGGTGCAGGGATCTTCCGACCCAGCGTGGCGGGAGAGGTGAGAAGCCCAGCTAGGTCCCAGGATAGTGGGCGGGTTGTAGGGCCTCACATCCCATCTAAAGGAGGGAGTGAGACGGGGAGGTGTCCCGAGATGCCCCAACTGCAGTCACAGGGACTGGAGAGTTCTTTTAGGGAACCCCAGGTTGGGAGTCTAGGCTGTCCCGGTGTGCCTTCTCGTGGAAAGGATCCCCTCATGTCAGGAGGACCCGGAGCATCATTAATTGGAGCTCCAGTGGTTCGGGGGTTTGACCAGTCACAGGGTTTAGATCCTGGACTGGGGTTCCAGGTTAAGGGGTTGCCTGACCTGGAGGGTGGGGTACCTGTAATTCAGGTCCCTACCAATTTGACTCCTAGGGGTACTACTCCCAGTGGGAGGGTGCGGAACTCTGGGAGGGGGTGCAGAGGGAGGAAGGTCTCTTCTCTGTCACCGGCTCAGCCACAGGGCGCAGATCCTGGGTTGGGTGGCCAGGGACAGGGTTTGCCTGCCCTGGTGGGAGGGACCTCTGTAATCAGGGTCCCCCCAAAGTTGACTCTCAGGGGTACTACTCCAGTTAGGAGGGTGCGGAACTCTGGGAGGGGGTGCAGGGAGAGGGAGGACTCGCCCCTGTCACCGGTTCAGCCTGTGGGTTTCGGCTCCAGGTTGGGGAGAGAGTTGTGTGAGGGTGTCCCCCAGCGTAGGAGATGGAGGAACCCTAGGAGGAGAAGTAGGGGGAGGAGAGCCTCGCCCCTAAGGGCTGGTCAGTCTGAGGGTGTAGACCCCAGGTGGGTGGACCAGTGGCAGTTTGGAGAGAAGAGAGTGGTCCAAGGGAATTACAAGCCTGAGGCTAGAGCCTCCCACTCTAGGAAGGAGAGACATCCCACTAGGGAACACCAGTGGGGTGGTGATGTTGGTGAAAGGAGGGATGCGAAAAAGAACCATTGGGTTCCAGAGTGGAGGAGAGACTGCAGGTGCTCCTGTAGTTGCAGGCCTGCGTCCACCTTTTTCCGCCCCAAGCAGGGAAGCCCATCAAGGCATTGATATGTCTACCCTGGCTTTTGGCTGGGGGGGAGTCGTGTTGGACTTGGCCTTTTCCCCCCAAAATTTTTCGCTTTTGACCCCCTTATCTGGATTGTCTCCCTCATGGGATTAAACCTGTATAGGCCATGAGTGGTGAGAGACACCTTGTGAAAATGTAATTACCTGACATAATGTGAGCACTTGTAAAATCCCCCATTTTAAAACTGAACCCCCATTTTGGAAATGTACCTGACTGAAATGTATTGTTTTTAAAATGGATGCCATGGCCATGGGTTTTGCCACTGGACTGACATAGGTCAGCGGTCTAGATAATATTACCCAGCTACCCCTAGTTTTGGAGGGAAAGCCTGGCACCCAGGGTGCTCACCCCCTCCCCTAGAACCAGTTTAGGCTAGATGTGCCAACATTCTAGAAGGTCCTGGCACTGCCTGGGAGGAGGGTATAAATAGGGTGAAGTGTCACCAGAGAGTCAGTCAGCGCTGGGACAAGGAAGGGAGGGGGACCTGCTGTGAGGTGCTACCGCCACATGGACCTGTGAGCTGGGCCCTGCACCCCTAAAACCCCCCCCGCTGCTGTCCCCATGGGCCCCTGACAAGGGAGGACTCTTCATAGGTCCCTGACGCTGTGGGACCTTGGACTACGCCAGCGCTGAGGGAAAAAGGTACCCAGAAGAGGAGGAATGCTGTGGGCTTGAACCCCCCAGGAGGTGAGGAGTGTGCCCCTGGGGCTGGCTGTGGAACTGTTCGCCCCCCCCTCCGTGAGGAGCCTACTTGGAAGCCCTGGTTTGCCTACCTAAGCGCTGTAAACTCCAAGACTGTTGCTGCCCTGACCTGAACTGTCCTGCCGGGGAAGCGCTATAATTTGGAAGCGCTAGAGAAGGACTGTGAGGAGCTGCGTGTCCCTAGAAGCCCTGAACTGCCTCTATTCTGTTGGGCTAAGAGGGAGGAGCAGTGCGCTGTAAATAGCGACATCTGCTGAGGAGAATCGCGCTGTGGCCTGAGGGCGCTGTGAGGAGGATCGAGTGTGAGGAGCCTACCCTCGTTTTGGCGCTGTCCGCCATATAAATAATTAAATAAAGGGAGCCTACCCCTTATCACCGTCGCGGCCCGGGGAGTGTTGGCGCTGCCTCGCGCTGCCTGGTAGCTGCCAGGGAGTCCCCCCCCGCGGTGGTGTGCATCGTCGCGGCGGCCCCCGGTGCCAGGAGAGGGCCGCCGATGTGAAGTGGGCCGCGCTAGGCCCTGAGGCTGCGGACTCGCGTCACGTGACGGGGGCGCCCGGCCGCGTCATCGGCCCGCCCCCGCCAACGCTGCGCACGGATTGGCTGCGCGGCCAAGCCCCCGAGAAGGCCGCGCAGGGATTGGTGGAAGGCCGGGAAGGCCAGAAGAAGCGGAATCGGAGCCCCGGGTCCCCGTGAGGTAGGAGGGGGACCCGGGTGAAGCTTTGTTGCGGGGCCCCCGTGCCAAGGTGGGAGCCCCGAGAGAAGCGACCGGAGCGGGAGGCCACCCCGCCGGTCTGAGCCCCACGCGAGGGGCCGGTGAAGAAGGCGGGGCCGGGGCACTCTGTCGGTGCCAGCCCCGCCTCCCGACCAGAGAAGGGAGCCGTGCGAGGTGGGAGGAAAGCCAGGCAGGCTTCCCCCCACGTGTGCTGAGACACTGCGTGTGTCCCCTGACGCCTCCCTGAGGGTGGATCAAAACCCCGGGCCCCTGTAAGGAAAGGAGGCCCGGGTGAGGCGAATATAGCGGCCCCCCAGGCCCTCGAGAGGAGGAGGGGCACGAGGGTTGCCACAGAGAGGAGGGGCCTCGAGGCACATTGCCGGTGCCTGCCCCCTCCTCTAGAAAGGAATCCTGCAACTCGAGGCACATTGTCGGTGCCTGGTTTTCCCCCCCTGCAGAGGAGGCCCCGCAGGACCTACTGAATCCCGCAGGAGCCAACGAGGAGAGCCCGGTGAGTGGGGTTTTGATTATCCCGTGTGGAAGTCGGGGCACAGGGTCGGTGCTCACCCCAGGACTAGGGCTCGCCCCTGGAAACTGCTCTGAGCCTCGCTGGCCCTTTTGGTCCCCTTTGAGACTTCTAGACTGGGCCGGGACATTACTGAGGCCCCCCAGGATTGGTACAGGGACAAGGTAACCCCTAGCTAGGTGTTGGGCCCTGCAGAGTGAAGGGCTGGGTAACTTAGCCTGATTGTTAGTGGCTTGTTTATCCCTGGGTCCTGCAATGGTTAATTGCCATGTTTAATCCTAATTAGGATACTGGTGGCCCTAAGGTAACGCAGCAGTTCCATGTGATCTACTAAAGTGTGGTGCGCTTCCGTGCCTAGTTTGAATTGTAGGCTGTTTATCTTGCTAATATTATGCCTACACTAAAGTGATGCCCAGGTGCAGTGGGATTCAAGCCTGGTTTAGATGTTGTGATACCAATGCACTGCTTAATGTTTGTGTTGCAGGTTGCAAGGGGGGCTGAGGATTCATGTTTCTGACTGGTATTATATGATGTTTTTCCCTTACAGGGGTTGGGTTGGCGTTGCCACGCATGAGGTGTAGTTATGCTAATATGCAACTTACAATTTCAGCCAACCTCCCAAGGATGAAGGCCTGAGTAGGCCCCGCCTGATGAGTTATTCCAGGTCCCTGTTTATGCCCTTGTTAATGAGCCTGCCGTACTGATTTCTTACAGGTGCTCCTGACTAGTATGTGCTGTAATGCTCTGTTTTTTCCCTTACAGGGGTGGGTTGGCGTGATTGTGCATGATATATATACCTATGCTAATGTGGTATTCTGCATTTACAACCCCCTAAGGATGAGAGCCTGAGTTGGCCCCGCCAGATTGGCCCCAGGACTACTGTTATTTAATCACAATTGTTCTTTATTTCAGCATGGACTACTTCCTATGTAAATAATTCCCCCCCCTTTATTCACTTGGCTCTGGCGCCATTTGGCGTCCTGTGTGACACTACTGTTTTGCAATCTTTTGCCTTGCAGGTTGGAAACCCTACTAAATGACGTATCTTTTTCCAACTCAAACTGGTGTCCTGCCTCTTTTGTGGTGTGCCTGGTGTGTTGACTGAGGGTACTGCGTGAGTGCTTCACATGTCCTCCAAGTTTGGCCTGCCCGCTTGATGCCATGCTACCCCCTTTGAGACTTGGGCAACCCCCATTTCCAACAATGGGTAAGGGGCTTTTTTTTACCTTTATCATGCTGCATGTACAGTCATAGTACCCACCAACAAGGGCCCCACGCACAGTCCAGAACCTATGTACATAAGCACTGGCTCCAGAAGTTCTTTAAATCATGTCAAATTCCTCCTGGTGGCTTAGATTTATTTCCCTGGGAGAACTGAGACCTCCTTTGGGGAAACCTTTGTGGGTGCCACTGAATGTTTACTTTCCTGATTCTGCATGGGGAGCCTGGGCCTTCCAGTTGGATCCCACCTGCCCAACACTACACTGTGCCAGCATGAAAGCAAACAGCTTGTTTCTCCTGCCTGCATCCTCAAGTTGGTGTGATGTGCGCCAGTTCTCCTAACATAGGCATGTGCAGCAGGACTACACACCACCAGTGAAGGAGCACAATGGTGCTCATCTCTTTCCCAGGAAGATGAGGTCAATGAGGAAACATAGAATTGTATCACACCATGGGGAATGGGGTTCCATGGGCTAAAGAGGATCATGGGGAGGTGACCCCATGCATGCCCCCTCATTAAAGTATTGAAGATTGTGCCAGCCCCCAGGAGCTTGGCCCTCCCTGGTGTGGTTTGTAGAACAGGCACGGGAGTGCTAAGCCCTCAGTTACCCACTGTCCCCATGGGGGACCAAGCTTGTAACAGTAATTTCACTGGCATTGTAGGGTCAATTTGCATAACTTTGTTCTCATTTTGCTACTGTGAACCAGCTCTAACCTCAAGAAGCGTTCTTTTCAGGCCTCCTGTTCTCTAAAGGTATCTGTTAGACCTGGCATCCTTGGCATGGTTTCCCCTGACTTTTTGCCTTCTGGCAAAATGCTTTGCTGACTTTATGTTATCTGGGTTTAGGACTCTAGGCACTTTACCACTGCTAACCAGTGATAAAGTGCATGTGCTCTTTCCCTAAAACATGGTAACATTGGCTTAACCATAATTGGAATATTTAATGTAATGTACTTATAAGTTCCTAGTAAAGCGCATATGTGCCCAGGGTCTGTAAATTAAATGCTACTAGTGGGCCTGCAGCACGGATGGTGCCACCCACTTCAGTAGTCCTCAAACATGCCTCAGGCCATGGCAGAGCCTGTGAGTGCAGTTTTGAACTGTCATGTCGGCATGGCAACTTAAACCTCTTGGTAAGCCCAAACCTTCCTTTTTAATACATAAAAATCACCCGTAAGGTAGGCCCTAGGCAGCCCTAAGGGCAGGGTGCAATACATTTAAAAAGTAGGACTGGTAGTTTTAAGTTTTACATGTCCTGGTAGTCAAAAACTATTTAATTAGTTCTTCACTCCTACAAGGCCTATCTCTCCAATAGATTAACATTGGGATAACCTATTATATTTATAAGTGTAATTTACAGTTGGGAAAAGATAGACATTTCACATTTGGTGCCTCAGAATTCAATTTAATAACACAAGTTTTGGTAAAGTTGGATTTTAAGTTGCAGGTCTGAAAATGACACTTTTTGAAAGCTGGCATTTTCTTACTTTAATGATTCTGTGCCTTCTGTCTGTCTATGAATGCACATCTGGGGTGGGTGACAGCTGGGTGTTATGCATTCCCTCCAGACATCCACACACACAAGGAGCTTAGGTGTGACTGATGGGCCATGAACATCTTGATGGGTCATCCTCGGCTGGATGTGCCGGAGGAGCTGACACTTACACTTGAATAGTGCATGGCTGTCTCCACAAAAAGAGCTGCACACCCCCCTGTAGTGATTCTGGAGCCAGATTCAGAGGCCTCTCTTTGAAGCTTCCCCACTTCAAAGGCACAACTGGGTATAAGTACTGGACGCTTGACACCACCAACTCTGTACACCTCTGGACCTGGACCAGGATTGCTGTGCTGCTGAAGGGACTGTCACTCTGCTGGACTTTGCAAGACTTCTCTTTGCTGTGCCTGCACTGCTGCCCTCCTTGCCTGGGAGTGAGAAGGACTGGACCAGCATCTCTACATTCCCAGAATCAAAGTGACTCCAAGGGCTGTTGTCCTGCTTCCTGTTCTGAAGTCTCAGGGACATCAAAGACTTCTCTTTTCAATCTGCAACCAGCACATGGACTTCGTCTGCTGTGAGTCCTGCTCTGACAAGTGATGCCAAATCAGTCCTCGGCCCTTAGAAGTGAGTATCAAGTGCTGCTGCCAGAAAATCCATGTGTCGGCTACGTACGGCTGATAAAAACTGGGGCATTTCCCTCAACCCTGATGCATCGTCGCTGCTGCTCGAACCACTGACACCGCATTGCAGATGGTGTGACACATTGTCTCCTGTTTTTTACGCATCCTCTGACTTTCCATGGCTCGGTGCCAATGCATTGCTTTGTGCTGCTTGCATCACCTACTGCCCAGCGGTTCGACGACACTGCATCACTCTGATGTCCATTACATCTTGACTTTGAACATATCTTCGACTTTGTGCCGCTTGCAACCGATGCATCACCTACATCTGTTACACATATCCTCCTTGATATCAACCCATCCAAGAAACTGTTCAGTGGGTCAAGGCGCTCCCTCGTAGTCAGCCTGAAATTTTGGATTTGTCCTGTCAAGGTCGACCATATAGCCCCAGTTAGCGCTGTTTGCTTCTAAACTCTTCAAATCAGTGTATTCTTTAAAAATATTATTTTTACTTCTGCCTATTGGATTTGTGTCGTTTTCATCTTGTTTTACTCATAAAAATATAATCTGTTTTTCTAACTTGGTGTGGAGACTTTTTGGTGTATTTTCACTGTGTTACTGTTTTAAGTGAAGCCTGGCTGATCTGTGCCAAGCTACATAAGGATGAGCACATGTTATTTTAGGGTGTTTATCTGACTTGGACAAGGAGCATACCTCTATCAACAAGAAACCCAATTCCTGACATTGGTGGCAGGGGTGAGATAGGACTTGTGTTTCTGCAATGTCCTACAGTAATGTGGTGTACACTGCAATCCATTCATAGGAGATTTCAAATTAATTCTTCCTTTGTGGCATTTTGTTTCCTACCCTTCCTGATTGTCATTTGTAATTTTTCTAAACTTCCTGATTGGCCTTTTTTGATTTTCCTAAATCATGTCTCTGACTCGAGGTTCTACATCTGCACCTGCAAGAATGCATTTTGAGCTGGCCAAACTTGTGAGTTACACTGAGGCCCAGCTCACGGATTTCTGCAAGGGTTTTGAGCTTTCTCCAAAAGGCTACACCAGGAAGATTGAGCTGCAAAAAGCTCTGAGGGCCTGGATAGAAGCTTGTGATGCAGCAGCTGTAACCCCAGAGGAGGAGGATGAGATACTGAATGAAGATGAGAAGATGGACCAGGATTCACTAGAGAAGCTGGGATTACCTGTAGGACAGGGGGTCACTGTCCTGCCTGGAGTAGTGGCTCCCACCAGAGCAGGAAGCAGTGTATCATTCAGAGGCCTGTCTCCAAAGGAGCTGGAGCACAGGGAGAGGAGATAAAGGTGAAATTAGAGCTGGCCAAGTTTGAATTACAGAAGGGGAAAGCCTTAGAGGAGAAAAGGTTGGCCATGGAGGCAGAGGAAAAAACACAGCGATTTTTAGGAAAAGAAACTGGCCACGGAGGAGAGGAAACATATGTTGGCTCATGAATTGAGTCTAAAGGAGCTAGACATTAAAATGCCACCTGCCAGGTGAGTGGCCAGACAGAGGGGAGTGCAAGGCCCCCCATACAACCTTGTCCTGTCATTGGCACCTCCTTTGAACGGGGGTGATGTAGTCCAGCTACGATGAACCCACCTTGGGTTTGCTTAAGTTCACTTTCAGAGGGGACCCTGGCTTGCAGTTCTCCCAGTGGAGCATGACCAAATCTCAGTTCCATAGGGTGGTTCTTATCTGAAGAGGAATAATGGAAAGAAAACAATGGTCTGGAATCAGGCATGAGTAGTTGCCAGTGTCTGAGGGTTTAACAAGCCTTCCACCCATCACCTATGTGCGTTTGTGGTATCCTGTAATATCTGAGACAAAACATTTTTTTTCTGTTGCTGTCAGCCAGTCACCTTAACCGAATCTTTGACTCTTGATAGGATCCTCAAAGCTATGGTGCAATTCTGTTCAGTGTTTTTTGCTGTGGTGGATAGCAGGAATTCTTATGGGAGTTTCAATGGGAAACATTCATGTCACCTCCTTCAGTCTTAACTCTAACCATCAAATTGCTGAGAAACAGCTTGTAATTTATATATTCTTTAATACATTTTGATACATAGACCCTTTTATATTCACCTGTTCATACAGAGTTGCATCTGATTAGATTGTTTCCTGTAAGCTATTTAAATGTTACTGAAAATGCAAAGACCAATGATTTTCCCCTTTTCCCACCACTCCCACAGGTCTGTCCTACATTTGCTATCAAAATTAATTCTACCTGTGTGTGGAAGGATCTCTTACACATTGGTAAAGATCTCTGCGCAAAAAACAAAGCAGAGGCAAAAGTGTCCAGCTATACGTTAGTGAAATGCATTATGCAATATTTGGGTATTACTACTGTAGTACTCTGCATACTAAAAAATTTATTTTATGAATCAGACCCTATATTTTTCGAGGTTAATAACAAATGTCAAGGGCAGTGAATCATCGTTTTTTCATCGTCAAGGGATTTACAAGTTAAAAAAAATAGAAAATACATGACATACATAATAATACACAATAAACTAATTGTTTAATAGAAATGGAGTGTAGAGAAACCTCTGAATACAGAGTGTGCTCTCAAGTGTTTTATTTTACATTTTTTTTTAAAATAGCAGCATTACACTTTGGGTGTTTCCATTTAACAACATTTTGAGCTTTTATTCCATTTTGAGAAGAATGTTTCTCTGTGGCAGCTGCTACCCACTGTGCTGCTCTGCAAACTGAAAAGAAAGGCACTTGATCTCTAAGTAAATTTTTTCAAACTGAGCAGAAGCAGCTGAAGTGGAACTTTGTGTTCCGACACAGGTAACATAACTCTCTACATCAACATCTTTGTAAAACACATTTTCAAGTTTAAGATATTGCAAAGCTTTCTGAACTGTGTCAATACTTAAAAGATCCTGACAATTTTTTTTCAAAATCTTTAGTAGGCACACTTTTTATTTGACCAACTAGTGGATCTTTTTCTCAAGCTACACGTATAGTTGCACTGTTCTCCTTCTTATTTAAAGGCAAATACACACATTTATCTTTTAGACCTTTTAATTACTCAGAAGGAGTTAGTTTCTTATTTTTTGTCTCCATTCTAACAATTTCTTGGAAGGGATGTACTGTCTGTATGAGAATACTCTCATAGAGTTTGACGTTTTGAAACTGAAGAAGAATTGGAAAAACTGCCTATTTATTATGAACACCTCTGCTGAGACCCCTCTCTTGGGTGATGGGTGTGGGGAGGGGCTGGCCTCTGTACTGAGACAACTCTCTTGGACGGCAGAAGTGCATATTATGGTTTGGGGAGGGACTTGAATGACAGGTGTGCTGAGATCTTTTCTGTGATGGTGGATGTGCATTGTAGGGTATGTAAAGGGATTGGCCTCTCTGCTGAGAGCAGTTCCTTTGCGTAGAATACAAACTGAACATTTATCCAAGGAGGTAGCACTTATTAATAAACCAGTAGAAAGATATTTTGAGCAGAACCGTGGAGTCTTGTTGGATTAAGGCACAGGTGTGGTTCATTTGTGGCCTAGTCACTCACACAGCTACTGACACACCCACACAGATACTTAGACACCTACTTGCTTACTCGAGCACTTACACACCCACTGACAAACCCACTCAGACACTCATGTACCCACGTACAGATATACTCAGACATTCCCACACCCACTCAGGCACTCATGCACCCGCTCACAGAACAGCTCCGACACTCTCACAGCAACTCAGAGACCCATTCAGACACTCATGTACCTACTCACATACCCACTGAAAGACACACACCCACTCACAAGCCCACTCAGACACTCATGCACTCAGTCACAGACTGCCTCTCACTCTCATGGAAGCACTCACAAGCCCACTCAGACACCCACTCAGATATTCACACACCCACTTACAGACCAACTCATGCACATACTCAAGCACCCAGTGAGACACTTATGCAGGCACTGCAAGATCCAATCACTCACACACCCACTGACAGTCCTACTCGGACACTCCCACACCCACTCACAGTCCCACTGAGACACTCATGCACTCACTCACACACTTACTCTCAAAGGTTACAGTTAGGAAATAAAATGTCAAAAACATTTAGAAATTCACTTAAAAAGCCAAAGGTTACAGGGACATTATAGTTAGGAAATAATATTTTAAAAAATCTTAGAAATTCACTGAAAAAAATAAAGGCTACAGGGACGTTATAGTTAGGCTCACATTTCACTTGTACAAAACCGTTTACCAGTTATAGTTACCTGAGCTAACTATAACTAACGCCCCGCAATGCACTGCTTGTGACCTCACATATTATGTAATTCATGAGATGTTCAGTGACATCACTGATGACATCTCAAATTACATCACTGATGGCATGATCCACAGAACCACTGGTGGAGAAGTGTGGCTCAATGCTTAGAGCGGCAGAACCTGATGCAGAGGTCTAGCCCGGGACCAGGGTTCCATTCCCGCCTCGGCGGGTCTTGGGCCCAATTTCCTTGGACCTGATAATTCTCGCCTCGGTGCCTATTCTAATCATGGGTCCCACTCTGCAACTCTGGGCAATAGCTTGCTTAATCTCCACAACGGCCCCCACAACGCTAGGATGCCTGGCTTCACCTTGGGGCTGCCCAGGAGTTGGCACTTCACAGGGAAAAGCCAGGAAGGGTTCCACAGCGGTATTCATACAAGCGCCAAGATACCTCAGCTGGGGTCGATTCGTGCGCTATACAAGTACACTACATTTACATTTACTCACACCTATATAGCCTTTCATACACCCACACAGCCAATCACAAATCCAATCACAGACCCATACAACTACTCACACACCCACTCACTCATCCGTAGAGCCAATCACACACACTCACTCACTCGAACATCCACAAACACTCACTCACCCATACAGCTAATCACACAACCACTCACTTACCCATACAGCACTTACACAGCCACACACTTACCCATACAGCTACTCAAACAGACGTATTCACTCACACACCCACTCACTCACCCATATAGCCTCTCAGCACAGCCACTCACTCACTGATACAACCAATCGCACCCACACAATCACTTTCACACCCATTCACATATCCATGCAGCCACTCACACAGACATTCATTCTTCAATATGGCCATTCACACATCATATAACTTAACCAAATACCCACTTAACCAGCCACTCATACAACCACTCACACACCCATACAACCACTCACATACCCACCCAGACACCCCTACAACCACTGATACAGCCATAAACCCACTCACTCGGTCATACAATACATCCACACAGCCACTCACACACCCACGCACACACCCAGAAAACCACTCACAACCCCAATCACAGACCCATATAGCCACTCACATACCCACTGACAGACCTATACAATCACTAACATACCCACTGACAGATCCATGCATCCACTCACATACCCACTTACACACTGATACAGTCACACAGCCACTCAGATTACATATGTTAGACATGGGAAACATCCTTTACAATGCAACTTTTACCACGCAGTGCCTTTACGACGCAACTTTTACAACCCAAACCATTACAACGCATTGCGCTGGGGGGCGCTCTAGGATAGGGAATAGATTTAATTTACTATCCAACACCTTCCCTACTATCCACAGGGACTGGAGTTGGAATAGTAAATTAAACTATTCACTATCCAGCACCCCAAAGCGCTATGCGTTGTAAAGGCATGCGTTGTAAATACCGCGTTGTAAAGGCATGCGTGGTAAAAGCATGCGTTGTAATGTCATACATCCGTTAGACATATTATCACGTATTAATAGTACCGAAAGAATAGAAATGTAACTGAAGCAGTAGCTGAGTATATATCTTTAAGACTCAGAAACCTTTACAAAGCACACCAACTGGATGATGTATTTTGATATGTCATCTGTGATGTGGCTTACCTTGTCATGAGTGATGTAATATGTAAAGTCATAAGTTGTGCATTGTAGGTGCGTAAGTTATAGTTAGCTCAGGTAACTATAACTGCTGAATTTCTATGATTTTGTACAAGTGAAATGTGAGACTAACTATAACGTCCCTGTAACCTTTAGTTTTTCAGTGAATTTCTCAGGTATTTTCTCTTAAATTTTCTAACTATAAAGTCCTTGTAACCTTTGTTTTTTTCATATATAGTCTGTATGTAGTCTTCTTCATCAGACCGAAAGGTAAAGACTCTAATTGTAATCAGAGCCAGCTGCACTCCAATGATTGGGAGGAGCCAAGGAGGTACTTAAAAGTGTGGGACTTTCGATTCCGACATCACTAGGCATCTGATGAAGACAGTTTTGTCGAAATGCATCATGCCGAAATCTTTTTTCATTAAAAGCGGTCTTTTTCCTTCACCCCCGATGTGTCCTTTCTGGGTTTCTTCGCAGAAGTTTCCTTTTGCTGTGATTTAAATGCACGCAGGCCAGAGGTGTGCGGAAAGGACCTGCTGGCAAGAGTCCTGGGATTCTCTGGCGAGAGTTGTGTGGTATCCAAGGGATTGGTTTCTTCCCGGGACCGCCTCGAAAACCGATCCAGCAAGTGGTTTTTGCTAAGCAGCAACCCGGATCTGACGGGGGAACAGGGGCACTGATCTCTGTTACGTGACCCGGCTGGCGGAGGTATCAGAGGCTAAGCGTGTGGGACTGGAGGAGGACCGAGAAAAACATCTATATCGGATTCAGAAAGGTTTTAACACTTACCTCTACAGGCATGAGCAGAACCGATTGCTGGTTTAATCTGGGCTCCATGGAAGTCAAGTATCATCCTGCAGACTTCTGGGAACTGTAGTCTTCTTCATCAGACCGAAAGGTAAAGACTCTAATTGTAGTCAGACGATGTGTCCTTTCTGGGTTTCTTCGCAGAAGTTTCCTTTTGCTGTGATATATATATATATATAAATAAAAAGTAGGCCTTCACTTATCTTATAAATACTTACCTTTTCATTGTAATGCATGTGCAGTAAAGGTGGTAAAGGTATTTTCAATTTAAAGGCATTGCATGGTAAAGATATTGCGTGGTAAAGGATATATGGTAAGAGCATGTATGGTATATGCATGCACTGTAATGTTGTGCAACCCAGCAATGGGTATTCTGGGGTGATAATGGCCCATACTTAACCACATGACATAAATGACTGATATAGTATCACAGGAAGTGGCGTGCGTTGTGACCGTAATGGCAACATCAATCTCATTGGCTGAGTAAAGTTTTATTGTTATATTGTATGGATATCAGTTGCCTGTGTGGGGGAACTGAACCTCAAGTCCTGTCTCTTTGGATTACCTCAATGGAGCTGCTCATACCACTCTCCTTTCAGTGCCTTGAGACTCTCACGGTCGAGTTGTGCACTCTACAAAACCCTGATTGATTGATTAATTGAGAACATAAAGATGACTGTGGTAGCTTGAGACACAGACAAGTGTGACTCAGTTTGTTAGGGCTAGAAGACATGCTCTGTGTACAGGATCCTTTTCAAGGTGATGATACCTATTAGTTGTACGTCTTTGATCTATGGAAGGTGAAAGGGACTATGAGACTATGGGCTGTACACTGTCTTGGGAACCTTCTTCTTATGCAAGTGTTATATTGAGACTTGCGTAATGTAGGGCTGAGTTGATTGGATAGAGTTTTGGAGTTGTTGATACATTGAGTAATCTGATAGTTGTAGGTTTTGAGAAGTGATTTTGGATGGGGTGTTGCTAAGTCATGTGTTGTAGGATCATAGATCATTTTTTCTATTTATTTGATCATTATTCGATATTTGTATTTACAGGATTTTTCAACTAACAAATGCCTTTCTTTTTCTCTTAGTTTCAGCATTATTGTTCACAGTGTACGTTCTCCACATCTATCACCCCTGATCGCATGTCTTCAATGGAGTTTCAAATTTCTGTGACACTGATGCATGTCTTGATGCCAGTTGTACTTTTGCACTCCATGTGCTCGGTGCCAAACCTGATAGATTACCTGTACAGATCTCCTCCTTGTATGTCACCCATTAACAGAGGCAGTGTTATGAAGGGTGCCACATGTCAAAGCGTTTTGGCAGAAAATGATGGATTGTGCTGCATGGCATCCCTTGACATGTTTACGCAGAAGTTTCTTTTTTGACTTTAGGATGCTAAAGGCCAAGAGGATAGTATTAGAGATCCTGTTGCTGGTAACTTAGCAACATTTCTCGACTTTGGATGCAATAAAGGTGTTTTCTCGTAGGCTTTAACAAGCACTGCTACACAAAGCAGTAAAGACAAAAACCTGTGATCTTTCTGAATTTGTTGGGTATTTGTATATGTGAATGTAGCTTTACTAGAATATAGTACTAATGAGGGCCATCTGATAGCAATAAACCATGTGATCTGCATTTGTGTGAAATGGATGTTGGTGTGAGATGTGTGCTAGGTTCTGTGGTTTGCAGTCACTCACTATCCATGAGTTGCTTTAAATTCCTGCTTCCAGCTGCTGATAGAAATCACTGTTGTCCCAAAGGATTTAACTGTAATGTTTGGAGCTACATGTTGATGATAGCACACATTATGTTCAGGATGGAATCTCACATTATTTGTCCCTTTATAGTGTGACACACATATAATGCAGTGGGGCTGTGGCAGATGCTTCATTGGATATATATTTACATGTGACAGCAACAATATTGTTATTCATGCCGGGCTGACATAAATCTCTTCAATCAATCAATCAATACACTTGTAAAGCGTACTACATACCCGTGAGGGTCTCTAGGAACTGGGGGGGCTGCTACTGATCGAAGAGCCGTAGATTTGTGGGGAGGGTGTTCCAGGTCTTGGCGGTGAGGTGGGAGAAGCATCTGCCACCGGCGGTCGTTCTTCAGATGCGGTGGACTGTGACGAGGGCAAGGTTGGTTTAGCGGAGCTGGCAGGTGGGGGTGTAGAAGGTGAGTCGTCTGTTGAGGTATGCTGGGCCGGTGTTGTGGAGGGTCTTGTGAGAGTGGATGAGGAGCTTGAAGGTTATCCTCTTGTGGATGGGGAGCCAGTGTCGGTCTCATAGGTGGGGCGAGATGTGGCTGCGGCAGGGGAGGTCGAGGATTAGACGTGCCGATGCGTTCTGGATGCGTTGCAGTCGTCTCAGGAGTTTGGCCGAAGTTCCTGCGTAGAGGGTGTTTCCATAGTCCAACCTGCTGGTGACGAGGGCCTGGGTGACTGTTCTTCTTGTTTCGGTCGTGATCCACTTGAAGATCCTGCGGAGCATACAGAGGGTGTTGAAGCTGGATGAGGAGACGGCGTTGACCTGCTTAGTCATTCCAACATGTACGGAATATCTTTTGGTATTTGTGTTCATTTCATTTTTAAAGAGTGCATCACAAATTCAGTGTTTATCAGCAATGTAATAACAAAGGATGCTAGCATCCAAAAGTTAACATAAAATAAGATAAAAAGATAACCAAGATAAAACATTGCAATTATAAAGTACAATCTGTAAAAATAAAATTAAAACAAATTAAAAAATTAGCTTAAACACCCACATTTTAAATAGTTTTTACAATTTCAATAAGGAGCTTGAAATCTCTGATACAATGAGTGATGCAAAGGAAAGTAATGAAAATCTTATGCCTCCTCATTTCACAAAACAGAAAGGGGTACAGTCAATGGACCGCCTCAATAGATTTTAAATCTCTCTAAGGAAGGACTTTTTTTTATTTTTATTTGTTTAGCAGAGCTTCAGGGAAGACAATTTATAGAAACATATTACAATAGACTTGGATAATTAATCTTTTTAAATGCGATTAAAAACGAATCATCCTTTCATATATCAAATTATTCAGCTTGATTAGCATAATACAAGAAGTTTCTAAACCGAAATTCTATTATTTAACCGGTCAACTTTACTTATGTCATACATTAACAATAAACTTAAGTTTTGCAAACTGCAAAATATTTCCAAGTTGCAGATTTTTTTTAAATTCCCCCACACGCTTAGCATAAGCTTCTTCAAACGTTTTAGTACGCCTCATCTTATTTAACCATTTCTCATACAGAGGTGCTTCTACCAATCTCCAATTTTGTAGATTTAAGGAGTGAGACACCAACGTTGATATAGCTAAAAAAAGACCCCTCTGATTTGGTCAACTTAACCCCCCGACTCGTTATACCAAAAAGAGCGGCCTCCGCTATCGGAGCATACCGTTCCTGAATTGCCCGGCTTATGTCCCCAAAACTTTTTTCCCAAAACAATCACAATTTTGGACAGGTGAAATATTTATGCCTCCATCCCTCTTCAGTTGGGGTTAAACAACAAAAACACCTATTTTCCACTTCAGGATAAATTCTGTTTAAGGCCTTTGGAGTGTAATAAGCCAGCCAATGAGACAGAAACACAATTCTTTTAAAGTTGGCAGCTCTTAAGGCCCTATTTCCTGTTATAGATAAAGTTTGCCATTCTTGACTGGAAAAAGAACATTGGGTTTCTAAGGTTACTTTTTTAACGAAGAGTGGAAAGTCTCAGGGGTTTTTTAACTCCTGTTTTTTCATCCCAGGGAGAACCTCTGGCTTTTTTTCCTGCTCCTTTTCCTTCTCCTCCATTACTGATCCCTCAATTGTAATTGACTCATTGGGGTCTTCCAGTCCTTGCTGAAATTCAGACACATCCCCTCTGAGCTCTCAGGACTAGAGCTCATCTCCAACCGAACAGTTTTATTCCCCGCTCTGTTCGACAACTGATTTAGTCTAGCTTGGACTAGGCGTTTTTTGCCTTCGCCGTGGTGTCAGCATCCATTTTAGCAGCAGCTGATGCGAGTTTTAAATGTTTCCTCATCTCCATGCTGAGGCTGAAATTTGTTTTTTACAATCAGCAGCTAACGGGACTAAAGGCACAACCGTTTTGCCCCACCACTCCCCTTGCTCAGCCTACTTACTTCAGTCGCAACGCCTCCTCCTCTCCTCGTCATGAAAGCAGTAACCTTCTTGCATTGCTCCATATGAACCTATAATCAGCGTCCGGTGTCCAGGATCCTAACTTTCACTTCTCCGACCTCAGCCTTTTGTTTTTAGCTGCGCGGGGCAAGCCCGGCTGCACCGCACATCCGCACTCCTCAAAAACCACGCTCACTGCTCGTTGAGTGCACTTTACGACCTGCACCGCCACACTCCCCTGTAGTTTTCGCTCACTTGCTCACAAGCAAACTACTCATCGTGTAGAATCTCGGCGTTAGTGCCCAGCATGTCCGGCGTGCTCGATTACCAAGGGGAGGAGCAACAGTCACCTGAGGCTAGGTGGAGGCGGGAATCTCCACAGCAATCCCCGTTGTGGCTGCGTCAATAAGGAAGTACTCTCTTAATGTTATTCTCAAGATTATTTGGTGCCAATCAATGTAAACATTTGAAAGCATGTAACTGATATTAAAATTCAGTTTGGACAGGAGTGGCAAGAAGTGACTAGAACTTGAAAAGAGTGAAATAAGTACAAATCTCCTTTCCATAAAGGCCCTTTCTGCAGACACTTAATTTGATGTGCAGTGCAGTTTGCATACCAGGCATGCACATGCTCCTAACTGAAGTTGACTGCAGCTTTAATCATTAATGGACGGGATTCTTTAGGTAAAAACACATACATCTGTGCAAGCATTTTAAGTTGAAAGAATGTAGATTACACCATTATTTCTAAAATGGAGTTCCTGATTTATCATATTCTTGACTTAAATGGCGCAACAAACATGGGGCATGGAGATTGTTTCCTTGATCGGTCATCAGGTAGGAACCTCTTCCAATCTACTTGATAGTGTACTTGTTTTTTAGCAATACGTGCATCTAAAATATTGTGCACTACATAGGTTTTTCAACATTAACCCAAATTGGAGTAGGATTTGGAACAAAAAATGTATTTTTGCAGACCAAGGATTCAATAAGGATATGTGGAGTACACAATACATTTCCATAGAATTGGTCAATTAATTTTTGTTACAACTTAGAAAATGTTTTCAAATGTAGTTTTTCTGTGAGTATCCTGTTGCATCACCCATCGTGTATTTAGGTGTAGCAGTTTGTTTTGATAAGCATAAAACATATCAAGCTTTTGCTTTTTATAATGCTTCCAACATGGACTTTTTAATTCTCTTTAGCTCAGTTAAATGATCTTGTACTGAAAGAGCTGTTGTGGACAAGGAAAAATCCAATGATAATATTTTCGGATGATGTCCATACTTACATGAAAAGTTACATCCAAGTAGCTAAATGTTCTGTATTGGTATATGGTAATTCTGCTACTGCTCTTTTTTGTTGCAAAGCTTTACTCCTCAATATTGTTCCACACATTGGTTTAATCTGTGTCTGCACATCTGTCTGAAGATGGTAAGTAATAGGCCAACAAACTTCCACATTTTATTCTTTACATGAAGCAGACCAAAGTCTTGAGGTGAATTGAGACTCCTTGTCAGTTATTAATACTTATGGTATGTTATGCAGTCAAATGAGTTGTCGTAACAATTTTAAAGTGAGCAATCCTGGTAATAAAATGAAATGACCAGTTATTGATAAATGACCCTCAACAATCTCATTTCTAGCACAATTTTGACTCGTGGGCAATTGTACTATAACATATTTGGTTACTCTCTACCAGGTTGTGGGTGGAACAGGCAAAGCTTTCAAGAGGTTTAGAATGGGAATTCTTCAACTGTGCCCAAATTCAACACAGTTGAAGAAATTATTTTGCATCAGCAAATGAAGTTGGCCACTAAAACAAACGTCTGGCTACTGCAAATGTGATAAATGTTCCCAGATGCCAGCAGTGTCAGATTAATGAAGCTAACTCTTAACCTGTTCTATAAGGCACACTAAATAGCCTTTCCTTGATACAGAAATTCATCCTTATTTCTTCTGTTTTCCATTTCCCTGATTAAAACGTGCTTTTGTCAAGAATTAGTCCATGTTAATTAACGCTATATAAACTGCTTGAAGTCTTGAATGACACAATGCTAAATCACTAATCAGTTTATTTTCATTATCATGTTCATTGTGCCACGATAAAGTGTCTGCTTTGCCATTATTTGGATGCGGTGTATAAATAATTACACAACAATAATCAGAAAAGGATGTCAACAAGGACAAACCGAGCTTTCTGAAAGTCAATGCTCTAACCGACTTCAAAATCTGTACTTTCTTGTGATAACATTTTTCTACAGTGCGTTTAGCTCCTAATAAATGATGCAGTCACTCCTCGAAGGACCTCTTCATCATTCAATGTCGTTAGCAGAAATAGACAGCCCTTATGTTATTGGATTTGTAACTC
Source organism: Lissotriton helveticus (assembly GCF_964261635.1). NCBI lineage: Eukaryota > Metazoa > Chordata > Amphibia > Caudata > Salamandridae > Lissotriton > Lissotriton helveticus. The sequence goes on along the minus strand of NC_136072.1, from coordinate 229,353,538 downwards.
CCTTACCATGCTGTTGTGAAAGTTACTTTCCGTAATGTAATTGGCAAAAAAAGGTAATATTTTGCTTCACATTGTTGCAGGGATCCTGCTGAGTCACAGAACTATGCTTGGGATTATGGAACCTTAGTAGGCAGGGACTGAGTCATCCTACCACCTGAGTGCCCATGAGCCCAGGACCAACTAGCTATAGTGTCTCGCTTGCCCTCCTACTTAATCACAGAGGAACAAGTGATAAGACTCACCAGAACACAACACTCCCGATCTGCCCAGGAATTGCGATTGCAGGACACACCCTTTCGCTCTCACATCTTACTCCAGTATGCAGTATACATGCCACAACATGTAGGGAAATGCTTAACACAAATACGGTTAGCAAAGCAAGTAGTCCGTAAATCATAAATGGTGCTGTCATTATATACCTCATTGTAGCCTAACCTCCCTCCCCATCTACAGAAGCAAAATGATTATATATCAGAAGATCTCTAGGTGTTAGCAGCACCTTAGTATACACAGATGAAAGTTCTACATCTCAGGTGCTGTCACATTATTTTCCCTGGAAAGATTCCTCTCCAATTGAGTGTTACCTATCTGTGCATACCTTTATGACAAAGTATGTGCTCCCAAACAACAGCTCATTTGCATGTTTTGTCTAGGTGTGAGGGACTTACCTGAACAGAATAAGAAGGGGCATTAGTGTTCAACCTTGTCTACCTGTCCAGACTAAATCCCAGGAAAGAAGAGAACACAAAAACAACAGCATGCTCTGTGTGAAAGTACTGCGTGGCACAAAGCAAAATGTGTCTGTAGAGTAACGTGCGCAAAGCAGAGGACAGTCTGCAGTGTACTCATGCTAGCATAGGAAATACGACAATGGGCCTTCAAGGGACATATGATAACATAGAAATCATAAGTGTAAGATAGATTTAGACTCAGGTGCGGCAATACCTTATAGTAAGTATATGCACTCACAATTAGAAACAAAATATTTTAGGCAGCCTATAGATACAAAATTGTCCAGTTGGTTTCAAACGTTTGCATTCACCCACCAGTTTTACTGAAGTAATCATAGAGCAGAAAAAGTCATATTTTAACCTGCAATTAATAACTAGAATGCCTTTGACAAGATGATAGAATGTCAGTCACATGCACAAAACGTATGTCACTGTCAAAAGGTTGGTATTGGCTATGATCTGAGAACGGGTCCAGAGATTGGCTTGTGTAAGTACAACGTGAGTGGAAGCGAGGCATATAACATCAGTTGAACAGATAAGGGCTGAGGGAGGGAGGGTGGGAAAAGTGCTGTCTTCAAAGGTTCTCATAGTTTGAGAAGGGGTTGATTGAAGAGATGAGTCTTTAGCGCCTTTTGGAAACAGCGAATGAAGCTAAGCAGCATAAATTGGGTCCGAATGGAAGTCATTGGCACCTATCAGGGGAAGGACTGACGTCCTGTCTTCTCCATCCTGCAGTTTCTGTTGTTATGTTTCACCATGCTGTGTGAGTTGCAAAAACACTGGAGACCTTACCCTTCGTTGCCGAGTAAGCTTGAAAGAATCCCTTTGACTACCTTGTAGACAAGGCAGCAGGTCTTAGATGTAATGTGAGAGGGTAGAAAGAGCCAGCACACTTCTTTGAGGGTTGGTTTTACTGTCCTACATTTGCAGCCCTGTGGTCAGAAGGACTGAAAAAAACCCACACAGGCTATTCAAGTTTAAATTACTTGATTTTCTTTTTTTCTGAATTACAATCCATACTTTTGCCTGTCTTTCCAACATGTCTCACCGATTTACAAGTGCAATTTGGGCTTTTTCAAAACAAGTTTGTTACTTTCAAATCAAAAGGTACCTGTATAGCTGATAGTAAAATCTGTATGTGGTGTGAGATATACGTTCAATGCCGTTTTTTTACTCTATGTCCTTGAGCGAAAGTGCTGCCACACTGTGCCCTGAAACAACTACTGAGTTTTCACGAGAATCCATCAACATGTATTACAGGGAGCCAGAGTTAGGGTTCATCCGGTGTTGCTTTCTTTTCTCTATTAAGCTTCAAGAACACATGTCCAACATTCTCCAACTCAGATACCCAGCCCTTTATTAAAGCACACTACGATCAAAGTAAGGATATCTAATTTATCATCTGTGCAGAATACAAACCAAGAGGAATTAATTCAAAGTCCCTGTTCATGCCTTAGCAAGGGAATAATGGCCATGGCTTGGAAAGCCTCGTGCCCCTGTAATCCTATGACTGAAGGGGTAAGGTTGAATGCAACACATGGAACACCACCTTACTGCCCTTAGAAAACAAACCTGATGAAAAGCCTCCATGACAACAAACTATTGGGCGATGCAGAAGGAGAAAACTGCACAAACGAATACACCAGTTGAAATGATTACTGTTACGGGGTACACAGAGGTCACGCGCTACAATACTAACTGCTTTGGCTCATCCAGAAATGTTTTTCTAGATGTTATCAGAAAATGCACTGATCAACCATTTAGCAACCTATAGAGAGTGAGCTTCTTGTCCTGATATAGGTGTGTGTTTTGTTAAAGGATTGCTTTCTTTTAACTTTGAAGACACCTCTATGGAAAGATTCTGCATCTAAGAAAGCAGTAATGCAAATCTAATTGAGCTGCACTCTTATGTTGTCAAAAAAAGTAAACGAAAAAAAGCGTTATTTAAAAGAAAAACCCAGAGTCCCTGCCTAATAAAGTTCCAGCCACCAACACATAATGGGCATTGGTTTTAATGGTTTCTCCCTTTTTCTATAAAATACTTAAGGCGAAACTAGATACTGACGGCATTTTGGGGCAATGGCTGTCTGAAACATAGAAAACATATAATTAGACAAATTGCTTGTGCCATCTATATAAATGTGTAAATGTAATTTTTAAGAATGCTATGGAGGCCTGGAGAAAGAGTTAGGCATGACTATCAATCAATATGGCACTATAGAGATGACACAACATTTTTTTTAAGCTCAACCTTGCTTCCTACACCTTCAAAGCCCAAATAAATAAACCAGCAATAAACAACCAACATTCAACTTTGGTTATCACCGGAAGTACCCAAAATCTTATTAGAAAAGAGGTTATTTTACTGGATTCAAAAAGATTAAAACCCCAATCAGCTATTTTCTATTTTCTGTGTCTGCTTCTTAGTCACTCCCTGATGAACTGAGATGCTAGGAAAACATTGTCCCATTCTGACAAAATGAAAACTCTCACTCATGTAATGTTTATTTTTTCTTCATCATTACCAATAAATGGAGGACAAATTGTCCTTGTTATCTTAAACACAAAGTTTCCCTTCCTGTTTGGAGCAAATGATATAATCCTGTCTGTTTTCTTACCAAACAGCTTAGGCTTTGAAATTTGGAATCTCTCTTTGACCTAAATGTATCAAGCTATTTTGCGTTCGCAAACAGGCCGATTCACAGAATCGGCCCGTTTGCGAACATAAAAATGGATTGTTACCTGTATCAAAACCCATTTTGCGATTCGGTAACCTGTTACCGAATTGCAAAATAGCTTTGCAATTCGCTATTAGGAAGGGGCATGTTTAGGGCGTCCCTTGCTCATACCAAATCGCATATGAATGTAGGAATGTTTTGTGACCGAAATGCAGTCGCCAAACAGTCGCAATTTACCACCTACTTCAAGTAGGTCGTAACCCATTCGCAAATGGGAAGGGGTCCCCAAGGGACCCCTTCCCCTTTGTGAATGTTTGTTTCAGCATTTTTTAAGAACATGCAGTGGTCCCACGGAACACTGCCTACTCTTAAAAAAGGAAAAGAAAACATTTCATTTTTGTTTTTGAAACGCATCTACTTAAAAGCAATCACGGACATGGTGGTCTGCTGATCCCAGCAGGCCACCATCTCTGTGATTTTAGCGATACCTGGGTGTTTCGAAACGCGATCTACCTCATTAATATTAATGAGGTAGAGCGATGTGCGACCCCCTAGGAATCGCTATATGAAACTCTTTGATTTTCATACTTTGTAAATTGCGATTACCTGATTGCGATTCTCAGAAATTTGCAATTAGGTATTCGCAATATACAATTTATACATGTAGCTCAAAGGGTTTTCTGTGATTTACTGTATTCTGCAGACCCAGGTCTCTTGGGCTTTGTAAAAGGTAAAGTGCTCTCACACCCTCAGTACTACATAACAATCATAAATAATGAATAAGTAAAAGTGTGCCATACACTGATTGGGCAGTTCCAGTTTAATGTGCAGGTGTGATCTTTAGGGATCCTGATTGCGAGGATGTGTGGGGTTAGGAGGGGAAAAAGAAAGCTCTATGGGTAGATTCCGACCCACCCCCACAAGGCAGCTACTTTATATAGTCCGGAATGTCACACACACAAAAGATGCTATACATCAATGAGAAAAAGAAACATATGCCCAGGATTTTCTTGATGCTATGTGCACATCTATCTTTATCTTGAATGCTACATTTAGCAAGATCAACTAAAGGCTTGCACGTGTGCCTGTGTAACTCAACCTAAGCTCACCTAAAGGTTTGCAGTACTGCTTGTGAGACTCACCATAGTGCAAACAGAGGCATCTATCAACTTTCAAGCCTAAATGTTTTAGTGCCTAACTTGACTGCACCAAAACTTATTTGCGCTGTGCTTTATGCTGTGAAGGGGCAACTCCCAGCGAACACATGCAATGGGCGGGCCCTTGCAAGCACCCCTTCATTTTCACACAAAGCCAGATCAGCTAAAAAGCCGATAATGGTTTTGATTCAAAACCTAGGGGCATATTACCAAGGCCGGCGAAATTAAATTATTGCCGCTTTTGCAGCCGCTTCCAGCCTCAAAGCGGCGATAATTTCATTGCCCTATTAGCAAGCTGTCGCTGACATCAGTTAGCAACAGCTTTTAGGTGATAGCGAGTGGTTTGGGGCCAGCTTTGCATGTCAGCGATATTTATCGCTAATGACATGCAAAGTGGGCGCACCCAACCTGTTAACGACTGAAAGTAGTCGCTAACATTGCTATCGCCTATTATCAACGCAGGCGTAGCGATTAAAATATTTGCGCTAAGTGCGAATATCGCCAAATCCTAACGCCTGCTCAGACCACTTCTTAGCCTGTATATCCAATGGGAGGTGGATATTCAGGTTAAATTCCTATTAGCGATAATGCCTGAATTTCGCTGAATTACCAGCGATATTCACGCATTTCGCCGCTATCACCGGATATTTTATCGCTTTGGAGATAAACATTGCTAATAGCGCGTTATCTCTGCAATAAAATCCGGCGATGCGCGGAGATAAAAACAAATTTCGCTAAGCTTATTTACCGATAAATATCGCTAGTTGTTGATAATATGCCCCCAAACTCAAAGTGAAACCAGGTACAATCCATGGTCCAAGTGGTTCATTGCGTATGGAATCTGTGTGGTGAGTGATTCATGCGAAAAGAACACCCTTTATGGCGCTTGCCCTACTGTGGTTGTTTTCTCATAGGAATCTGTACTAGAAGTTGTACATCAAAAATAACCCAACTCTAACCACCACTGGATTGTCCTTGGGCCATGCTGCAAGACTGTCTGCTATGCTAAACAGTCTATTTAATCAACCCTTGGACAAGCCAGAAAAGTAGGTAGAAGGGGCCTTTGTTCTACTCTTGTCAGGGCACACCTGAAATTCTGACTCCTAGTTGTGCTACATTCTTAAACCATCAATGACGTGGGAGAGAGTTGGCTTAGTACTTCTGGGAAACATAGGGGCATATTATCAAGTACGGCGTTAAAATTATCACCGGTTTAGCGGCAGAAAACTGCCGCTAAAACGGTGATAATGGGCTTGATAATATGCCGTAGAGAATTCCAATAGAAGCCCAAGTTAACACCAGAACATGGGCTTCTATTGGAATTCTCAAGGGCATAATATCAAGCCCATTATCAACACTTTAGCTGCAGTTTTCTGCCGCTAAATCGGCAATAATTTTAACGCGGTTCCTTGATAATATGCCCCATAGTGCCTAATTTAGGGTTTGGCGGATGGGGTTTTCCTTCTCAAACATGGCGAGACCTGCCAACATTTAACAAAGGGTGCGTCTTTATCGCACCTGGTAATTATTGGGTGAGATAAACATAGCCAATCTAATCATGTACCCAAATAAACAAAAAAGAAGAAGAAAGAGAAGAGTTTATCAATTAAAACGAGTTCCCATCAGTCCACCATCGAGGCCGCCCTTCATCATCTGGGATCTCTTGTACATATCACAGTAAAGGGAAACCACACCTGACTCGGCAGATGATATAACCAAGCCAGTGGGTATCCTGAAGACAGTACCACAGATGTGAATATGGTGTGCCTAGTGGGGAACTGAGTAGCAGTGCTTGAGAAATGTGTGAAGTGAAAAAAGAAAAGAGAAAAAGCTCTAAAATTAGGTCGTGATGGGGAAAAAAATCTTTAATATGCACCCTCACACTCCTAAATCAATAAAAACAGTGCAATTAGTAGTGTAACAAATGACCACTAAAAAAGATGTAAGGTCGACATGTTTCTGCAGTCACTGGAGCCTATAGGTCTCCTGCTGCTTCCTCAGGACCATTAGTGCTACTGCTAAGTTAAAAATAAACCATATCACCTGAAAAGTGTATGTGTAATCGTCTTCCCGTCCCACTTGCTGGGAAGGAAAAATCCCATCTCACCTGGCACGAGCTCAGGTAGTGGGTGCACCGCACTCTCCGTCGGTACTAATAAAGTAGCACTAATGGTCCTGAGGAAGCAGCAGGAGACCTATAGGCTCCAGTGACTGCAGAAACATGTCGACCTTACATCTTTTTTAGTGGTCATTTGTTACACTACTAATTGCACTGTTTTTATTGATTTAGGAGTGTGAGGGTGCATATTAAAGATTTTTTTCCCCGATCACGACCTAATTTTAGAGCTTTTTCTCTTTTCTTTTTTCACTTCACACATTTCTCAAGCACTGCTACTCAGTTCCCCACTAGGCACACCATATTCACATCTGTGGTACTGTCTTCGGGATACCCACTGGCTTGGTTATATCATCTGCCGAGTCAGGTGTGGTTTCCCTTTACTGTGATATGTACAAGAGATCCCAGATGATGAAGGGCGGTCTCGATGGTGGACTGATGGGAACTCGTTTTAATTGATAAACTTTTCCCTTTCTTCTTCTTTTTTGTTTATTTGGGTACATGATTAGATTGGCTATATACTTGTGGACTCACTGCTAATTGAGGTTGGTGTCATTTCTAATCAGGGGGTTTAGCAGTTAGGGTCTTGAAAACATACCCCTGGGACCTTCTCTTTGTGTTTAGTTAGAGATAAACATAGCACCATTAGTAATAGGGATCCTAGTAATAAGGATCCCTTCGCAAACTGATCGCAATTTAATAGAACATTGGTAATCAGGACCATAGAAATCTCTTCACGTGAACTCAAAACATCCGCATCTAAAATAAACCGCAGCAAAGATTTTGTATGCCAATTTATGTGTCCACACAGAGCTAGGAAAAACCTTGCGGTCACCTTGCCAATTGACAGAGCTTACACGCACAGTGGGAAATCCATCAGTAAACATCGAAATTGATGGAGAAGTGAAATGTGAAAAGAGTGCGTATAAATATTTTATGAGTAGAAATTAATGTGGCACTATCCTTTTTGGAAACCTACAGTTTTGCCTCCATTAAACTCGACTCAGTTCATTTTTTTCGTTTATGGATCATAATGATTTGATTCAAATACTTAATTTTTTTCTTTTTATTATATATTTTTTGATTGGAAGTAAGGAGCGTCCACAAATAAGTTGCTGCTCTTAAACATCAGAAAGCATATTTTAAATTGAATTTGTCACGTCAAGATACAAAAATAGTAAAATTGCAAAAAGTGTTAAAAGCTATTTATCTTACAAGGGTTACTGGTTTACATAATATTATCGTACTCGAGTAATTTCTAAAAATCTACCCTGTTCCTAAAGTATTTCTGCATTAGCTCTAAGCACAAAGCCCTGCTCTGAATGTTGAACGTGACACATCTTCGACCTGGGGGATCAAGGACCTAAGTTCATCATAGCAAATCAGCGTCCAGTTGTCTGATATATCTTGCATTACTTGACTTGTTGGGAATACAGAAAGCTCTTTACGGAGAGCACATACTGTCCTTGGTGCTAAATTCAGACACAGCCTCTGCCACTTTTTGTTGGTTCATTCTGCAGGATCATTAAAAAAAAAAGAATTGTGCTATTTCCTGTCCTTGGTCATAAGCTAGGGTGCCTATTGGTTCAAACACCTTTTATCACTGTATTACAAAAGCAGGTATCCGGAGCTGAAATGTGTAACAAGAATACTTTTATGTATTTGTTGTGTGGCTTTTAGTTGTGCATTGAAGTGTTGCTTTGTTGCTTGAGCTGCTGCTATAGTTTTTTGCAGTGTGTAAATACATTGATTCCTACAGATATATTTCAACACAACTACACTGGATTCAAAGTGAGTGGAACACCATCATCTCTATAAATGTCATGGTAAGTATACAATACAACAAGTCCAAATGTGTCATATAAACAAACATTTATAGCTGATTTTAGTGGGAATGCTGTCATGCAGATGTAAAAAAGCATAATCCACAATCCAAGAGGCGCTCAGCCGGTGTATTGCACAGTGAAGGTACAGCGCCTGTTACTTGTGTACATGTGAAAGGCATATATAAAACAGATCAAATACAAACATATACAAAAGCTGGCTGCCCAAAATTCTAAATTATTTGGAAGATTTTCATAGAGGATTTCCTAGTAAGGATTAAATTGCGCCTGGTAGTCGAGGTATAGCCAACACGTCAATGTTTAAATCCCTCAATATATGATGAGGATGTGGGCTTCTTCAGGGTGGCATCTAAGTACAGGGGTCAGCATGACAGGTGGGGGCAAGATTACATTGGTTATGTTGTGCTAAGGACTTTTTATTCATTAAGCAATCCGAAAAGAAAGGAAGAAATTGTCCATTTCATTCAGCCTGAAGTGTAAGATATGTAATGTTTAAACTATTTTTACACTTTGGATTTAATGTGCCTAAAATACAACTTTCGATTGCATCAATGAAGAAATCCATGGGTGGGTGTTTCCCTAAAAATTCTTGAGTACAAAAACATATTCAGCAGCAGTTTTGTCCTTTAAGAGTATCTGTTTCTTGAGATTGGACTTTTTCCCAGTACCAGTGTTAAAGGATACACGATTTGAGCTACTCTGCTGGGGTGGGCTAATCATTCTGCTAGCCAGATGGCAGTTCAAAGTTCTCCCTCTGACAAGCACTGGAAGGGTCTTCATCAAGTGGTCACAGAGCGACCAGTCACCAAAATAGGCTATCTTCGAAGTCTTGCAAGGAAGTCTTTTTTATTGATTTTATAAAACATGTAACATTTCATGCAGGGTTGACAAAATGGTCTATCGATTTCAGAACGCATACAATGCAGTGCAAAGTTTCAATAGCTGGTCTATTAGTTATAGGTCTAGTTAAGACAGTGATGTTGCTGTCGTAAATTTTATCCACGGTTAAAAACACTTTTATTAATAATGTGCACAAGCTTATGTTTAAATAAAACATATGCTAAATGCAAAATTTGCAGTAGGTAACCATACTTAAATGTTGTAGGCCTGCCCATGAATGAGGTACTGAATTAAGTTAGCCTAACTGTTGATGCCATGGTAATTGAAAAAAAATGCATTAACACTGAAAGGTCTGTTTACACATTGAATAGTTGTTTGTGGAAAATCTTTTTTCTTCTTGTTGCTGCAGAATTTACAACTTCAGAAGCCTACTATTTGCTAGTGAATAGACACTTGTTTTATATTAGACAACTGATAGTAAGGTTCTCTCTGGGAGGAGCCGAAGGGTCAGGAAGACGAAGCATTTGGACAGCAAGATAACGACTTGTACCTTTTTAAGAACACATGTCTGAAAGTTCATTATGCTCTGATGAGAAAATGGGGAGATTGCTTATTCCCAGGTATTTACTGATATTCTATTGAAGGTTGAAAATGACAAAAGAAAATAATGTTGCAACATAGATTTTGTGTGTTCATATTAGTGAATGTTCCTAGAGTAGTACGCTTAGACCTCAGAACCCCAGAAATCCAGATTCCAGATTATTTTCCTAACTCTCTAACTAGACACTCACTTTCAGTTGCCTATGTCTTCTCTTTAGGAGTGGCGGCCTTACTTAGATTTCACTGAGCTGTCTGCTGATATCTTGTAATGCAAAAGCTTCACGCTTGTGCATAGATTTCTCTCTCTCATCAAAACTCTTCATTGGGTTGCTGGCCTGGTACCTTTTTCTCTCTCAGGGCCATATGTATCAAGTAAATTCGCATTCGCAAATGCCTAAATTTGCAGAATTTCGGCGTTTGCGAATGCGGATTTGCCAAATGGTATGTATTAAGGAAAATCTGGTGCAAAACAAGGAATCGCAAAATTTGCGATTCCTTATTTTTCAATTGCATTTAAGGAATCGCAAATTTAGCGATTCCTTAAATGCAATGTATGAAGCAAGAAAAAATGCAAATTGTCCTTAAGGAATCGCAAATTATCACCAACTTCAAGTTGGTGGTAATTTGCGAATTCCTTGAAAAATGCACATTTTTGCGTTTTTCTAAGTGCCATGTGACGCACATACATGCCCCTAGGGCATGTATGTGCGCCACATGTGCACCCATGCTTATTTCAGGGGTGCAACAGGCAGTCCTTTGGACACCCCTGCACCCTTGAAATTATTCTCAATTTGCGATTCTCAAATTGAGAATAACTTCCCATTCATTCCTATGGGCCTCCTGGTAGTAGTAGTTCAAGTTGTTTTAGGAGTGCTGATGGAATGCTCCATTTTTCCATCTTACGCCATAGTGTTGCTCAATCGATGTGATCAAAGGCTGAGCTGTAGTTGGTAAAACACAGGAATAGCAGTTTCCTGGCTTGTTTCGCAGCATCAATCAAATGGGTTAAGGTCCTGGTGTTGGTGATTGTTCCCATGTTTCTGCAAAAACCGGTCCGACTTAATGGAATGATGGATAAGGAGGAAGCCCAAAATTTCAGTTCTTCCAGGATTAGGCCTGCATAATACTTGCCATCATTACAAAGCTGTGCTCTCGCAACTACATTAAGGTGTCACAGAAAAAAAAAGTACAATGACCAATGTGATTCAATGAACAGAAGCAGATTCTTTCGTGTGTTTCTTGTCACAGCAAGATGATGGTTTATTTGTATCCAGACTTGAGGAATATCACAGTTAGCCGACACGTGTTTCGTCGTGTATAGTTGAGTCAACACGACTCTTCAGGGCTTAAGACTCAACTCCAAACGTATGGGTTGAGACTAGTCTGGACCTCGTGGTTGTGTTCTGTGTAGGTAGATAAGAGAGAGACACTATGTCATTAAGAATCAAAATTGTGACTGAGTAGGAATGGTGTATCCAGTGGAGTCACGTGCAAGATACACTTTTTGCTGCTAAATTCCGCCCTATTGGGTAGGTCAGCGTCTTCGAATATTAGCGCTCTGAATGCGGGTGCGTATCAGGCAGTAACCGGGAGGGGATCCCTCCTCTGTTGGTTCCCGGTCGTCGTCTCTCGTGGTCCGTACACGAGAGACGACGACCGGGAACCAACAGAGGAGGGATACCGCACCACGGCTCACCGCCAAAGAGAAAACGAACCCGTTTTCTGCAGCACTTATACAGATGGATCCCCTCCCGGTTACTGCCTGATACGCACCCGCATTCAGAGCGCTAATATTCGAAGACGCGGACCTACCCAATAGGGCGGAATTTAGCAGCAAAAAGTGGAGTTGAGTCTTAAGCCCTGAAGAGTCGTGTTGACTCAACTATACACGACGTATTGTACTTTTTTTTCTGTGACACCTTAATGTAGTTGCGAGAGCACAGCTTTGTAATGTTGTTGAGTCTTTGACTTTTTCAGACGGTTAAGGGTGTTTTCTGCCTGCTCTTCACGCACTACACAACAATCATCCATACCACACACCGTAACGTAGAAATTGAGGTAGTGCGCCCCTGATATCTGAATCTTCTAAAAACCCCAGATCAGTTCACTTATACTTGCCATCATTGTTGATCAGGGCAACAAGATGATAGTTTTTTGCGTCGTCCTTGTCACCCTGCTTATAAATTGGTGAATTTATTGAGCCTTTCCATGATTCTGGGACTGTTATGCTAGCAATACTCTGAGTAAATACTGTTTCCCAAATCTTGCACCAGTACTGAGGGTTTTGCTTATAAGAAATTGGAGGAATCCCGTTTGGTCCGGGGGCTCCTTCCGGACTTCCTTTTCCAATTTGCGTCCTTATCTGTGTTGTTACTATAGACAGTTCCTCAAGTAAGTTATGTTGTTCTTTATTCTCAGGTGCAGCATTTTCTGCCACTATGATGTTTTTGCAGTTTCTTTGTTCTGGTACTGCTTTGTAGCCCGACTTGGGCGAGGTTCTAACCCATGCTTGTTTCTCTCCTTGTTGGCATAATTGAAATGATCATAGAGGTCGGCAGCCCAGTCTTCCTCTCGGATTTTGTAATCTATTGTTGGGTGAGATTGGCATTGCAAGGTGTTTATTGTTTGCCAGAATATTTTGCTGTTCCTGCTTTTTTGGGTCGTGGAGTAGTTTTGCCCACATTGTTTTATTTTCTTGCCTCCTGACAGCCCTTTCTAACTTTTTTAGACTGGCCTTTAGGTTCCTCAAGTCTCCCGGAAGGGAGATCTCCTGTGGGTTCTGGCGGAGCTTCCTTGTGGTTTGGTTGATGACAGTTTTTAATTTTTTTGTTTGAGGTGTTCTGAAGTTGGATATTTGTTTTTTTGTTGGGATTTCACTTCTGGCTCCTACTTTGGTTGCAAATTTCTCCATGAGGATGGTGGTAACATTTTCCTAGACTGCTAACGGGTTCTTTAATAGGTTAAAGTCTTCAGAGAGGTTGGATTTAGCTGCTTCTAGGATGTTCCCTGCTGAGAAAATACTGCACCGAATCCGTTTGTTGATGTTGGTAAATTCTGTGGCTATTGTTTTGTTTGTTGTATATTTTGGGGGGGCGACACCTTTAAAAATCACTTCTTGGGGTAGGTGATCCCTCGGGGTAATTTTTCCTAATTGATAAGAAACAGTGAAAGTGTTGTGAATGTGTAATCTACATGGGAGGTGGCAGCTGGTGAGTACAATGTGGGGGCTGAAGGGTTTTCTTCTTGGAAGCGTCCTTTCAGTGGTCTTAGATTAAGGTGCCCGAGTTCCCTCAGCAGATGAGTGCCTAGTCCAGTCTGTTTAGATATCGCGCATTTTCCCTGTAGTGGTAATTTCCAAGCCATGTTTAATTCTTGTAGCAGATCTTCTTCTGTCAACATTGCCATGAGATACAGATTGAAGTCACCTGTGACTATAACTTTGTTAGTCTCTCCTTAATGATTGTTGATAGCTCAGTGATCAGCTGTTTGACCCCTTTAGTTTTGGGCCTAGGATGCTGATAGATGTTTACTAATATACTCAGCATTCCTCTTTGTTGATCCTAATTGTTGTTTTTTAGTGCTAGTACTTAATTGGGAGTAGCTATAGAGGTCTTCACTTCAGTTGTTTAACAGGCCCCCGTGTAATAATTGATGTGTAGGTTGCCAAACCTCCTTTTCGGTGTCCTTGTCTAGCTTCTTTCCGTGCGAGGACGTGAAGTGTGGCCCTGAAGTTGTATGGGTTGCTCTGCCCAAGTTTCTTGGAGTAGTACTAAGTCCAAAGATTGGAGGTAGAGCATTGTTTGTGGGTCTCTTTCTTTGTTAGGAAGCCCGCTGATGTTCCACATACAGATGGTAATTATCTCTGGGTCCACCCATTTGTTATAGTTGTAACGTAATGGCTGTTATTGGGCGTTAGTCTTGTTAATTATTTGAGTTATCTGGCTCCAGTTACTCCTGTTTTGGTTCGACCAATGTTTCTTTTCTTTTTCTTCTCCAGGTTTCATTCCTCTCTTTTGCGTAATTGGGATGAGACATGGCCGGAGATTAGCTTCTTGCACCTTTTAATACAGAATGTATAATCTGTTCATCCTTTAATCCAGTTGTATTTTGCTTTCATAGTACCAGTTGAGTTGGGTAGCCCGATTGATTATATGGGTATATCCTTATCCCCCAGTGTTGGAAATATATTTGTTTCATCCATTATTTTTTTTGTTATTTCCTTAGATGTCCACGCTGTTTTGGCTGACTCTAGGCCTTGAGGGTTGTCAATGTAAATAGATTCTATGGATAATAAATCCACTGAGTTTACGTCCTTTAGGCTCTTAATTGCATGGATCAGATGCATAATGTTGCCTCTGTTTAAGATGTCTTCTCTCCCTCAAGACCTGTATTCAGGCTGGAATATTATAGAGTTTGTTAGCAACTGTTATCTCTAGACGTCGTTAATGTAATATGTTCCTGTCCCTTCAGGTTGGTTTTGAGGGATGTTGTTTAGTTGAGGATTAGTGCTAAACTGCCCATTATCTTTGAGATCTTATTGCTCTGTGGTCGGGGTTATTAAATTATAAGCTGTCTTTTTTCCTTCCATCTTTTTTTGCCAAGATTAGACCTTCAGTCAATTCTTCCTTTTTAGCCAGAGGTGTTGAATTGTGTTTGCCTTTATCCTCAGCCTTTATTGTGTGATTTTCTGTGTGTGGTAAGGACCAGCTCCAGCTTTGTGTCTAATGGGTCTTTTTGTTCTAAAGCTGTTGAACGCTGTAGTAGTGATGAATTTTTTCATGTTGTTTTGTTTCTATTCCTGCCATTGTGATATTTGCTGATGCTCTTGCTATTGTCTAAGTTGGTTTGTTGTGGCTGTTTACTGGGCGTTGACATACCCTGTTGTTCTTTCATATGGTTTGGACCCTTTTTATTTTCTGGTGTGGATACTGGAGTTGTCCTCTCTTCAGTTATGTTTATTTTTGCTGTTTGATGGAACTGTGTCCATTGTTGGATGGCCGCGTATAGGTCAACTGTATTCGATATGTCGATGGCCACTTGTAGATGATAGAGTGGCACTTTTTCTTATCCTTTCCTTTTTTGTTTGCGACAAGTTTATGTTTTATTTGAACTTACATTTCTAGTACACCCAAAGACTGACATATAGAAAACCCTGCTCCCTCAAGCTATGAATTAGAGACATGAAAGTAATTCCAACATTGCCAAATATCCTATTGTATTAGCACGGACAACCCATGGTGCAGTAAAATTTTTGTATGAGAATGGAATATCTGTCCTTGTCTACATCGAGAAGGCCTCCTTGGATTGTAATTGCTTTTCAATATCCCTTTGTATAATAGTATCCCCAATTGATCAACTTTTTCTCTCTTTCCTGGAGCTGCCTGTGACTTCTTGAATCCCTAAGATGGAAAGTTAGGTGGGGTATCTACGGGACATCTGACTACCCTAGATAACATCTGAAATATAGCTCGCTAAAAATTCTTTTTCACTCAGCAGCCACATACCATATGGAAAAAGTCTCATACTGGGAGTGGCATATAGTGCAGCCAGTTCAAGGGACCCTGCCCATTTTACACAATCTGTCTGGAGTACAGTAAACTCTATGTTAATAGTTCAACTGGATCAGGCACAACTCCGCTGATATTATGAGATCCCAGGGCACCATCCGGGCATTTCTCTAGTTCCCTTCTTCCACTAGACCCAGGTCACCCTCCAAGTATAAGTAATAAATGTGAAATCAAACTCACGTGTAAGCCGTAAAATTCACGAACTTCGAATGCTACACGAAAAATATATGTGTTTTTATTCATATCTATCGTCATCAACCGTTCTTCGAGCTTTGACGCACAAGTCTGTCTTCTCGGCCTCAGCCGCGCAGGTAGTATGCCTTCAGTTTCTATTCTGGTGTCCACGTGACACGGAAGTAATGTTCATGGTTGCCGGCAACTTCGCGTTTTAAATGCAAGGAGACGGGAAGGACCGTCCCAAGGAGAGTCGAAATTACACTTTTTGGAAGATACTTTGTGGCAGATACGGTTAGTATTAAAGCCAGATATTACAATTTATGGTAAACCACATGCCAGAACGATTTGTTTACACATATATTTTTCGTGCAGCATTCGAAGTTCGTGAATTTTACAGCTTACACGTGAGTTTGGTTTCACGTTTATTATTTATACTGCGCCACACACTGATAGCGATCACGGGCATAACACTTCACATTAGCGATTGTGTTTATTACCCCCACTCATGAGCACGGGCACATCACCAAAAATCCCCGCATGGTCTGAACCCCCAAAATTGATGACATTGCATATTATATAATGTATATAAATATTGTGGTTTGTGATTATGGTTATATTTGTATTCTCAACAGTCTTTGCACCCTGAGGAAGGGCACTGATTGCCCGAAATCCATTGGAGCTCACAAAGAAAACATGTGCAAAAAGATTATGTTTAATTGATATAAAAATGAATACATGAAGGAAAACAGCAATGAAGTAATTGCAAAGAAGTAAAAACCAAAAAAATTAAATGGCTAAAACCAGCGAATGAATGGAATTGGAGTCCTTATTGAAGAGGACCCACTATAAGAGTGCCTGAAGGGGATGTAACCAATGACTCATTGGAAACACATTTACATACTGATATAGGACGCTACGGACGGAAAGCGTCACCCATCAGCAGCACTTTGAATTGAATTAACTGTTAACAGAACACGTCTGAGAATTTTAAGCTGTGCATCAATCCCACATCCAAAGTATCTGTGCAGTGATGTGCCTTACTACAGTGGCATCTCTTGTCACAATTTACTTCATCACCAGATACAGCAGATGGTGGGCTGGTTGTGGAAAGGACCCACAAGATGGCCCCACAACATTTTGGAAGTTGTGCCCCCATAGGTCTCCCAGGGTCTTGAATTAGTGCTCTTGGGAGATTTTACAGCTGGAAATGGAGGAGACTGAGAGCCTTTTATGATTCTTTGTGATTCTTTCTGAATTACAAATATGAGGATTGTGAAATTGGTGCTACTCACCTATTTCTGATTTTGTGACAAAGGTATCAGTGGTTTGGGAAAACTTCATCTCTATGAAATGTGTTGACACAACTAGCTGTTCCTCCTCTGTTTTTGGTTTATGAATGCAGGTAAAGGAATGGTTGCCTGGTCTTCCTCGCAGGTCACCATCATGTGTTTGTAGTCAGTCTGAAGGTGTTGCAAATAACAACCTGCATAATTAACATTCATTAGGTAGGTCTCTCTGTGCATGATTGTGACTGGAGATTTTGTGATGCTGCTTATAAAAAAATAGGTCTCATCACAAATTTAAAGACAAAAAGCTGAAGCACAATTGACAGCCATTATTTGCAACATGTCTCTTTGGGCATCAGGCCATAAGTGTCTTTGCTGCCTTGAAGTGCAGTGTGTTCATAAGGTTTTCTGTAGTAGCTAAGCAGTTCTGGTTTAATGGCAGAGTTAAGACTTTCACTGAATTGTGCACTGCTTTGTATTGTTTGTCAAAGGCTATTGGTGTGGGTTTTTGTGAAAAAACAAAATATGTACATATCAGTGGCAACATCCTTAAATGCTTGAACGTTTTTGCTTCTGTTTTAGCGTTTGAATGTTTTGCCCTATTAGGGCTCTCTATTGTCAGCTCTTCATTGGCTTTTCTTGTTTCTCTAAGGTGGTGAGATAGGGCATGGCAGGTTAGTGTTGTTGTTGCAAAGCCAGGAAAGGGCCTCAGGTCTTTGGGATCTAGCCCAGGGTTAGGGAGTTATTTCAGTAGTGTGAGCTTCCTTCGAAGTCCCCTTCATGTACTTTGCGAGACCCTTCGGAGGCTGTTTCCATTGGTTCTTGCACCTGCCATCTTGCATATATTTGTGTGTAGTGTTTAGCTTTACATCTATTAAAGTACTTTTCACGAAACTTTCCCCAAAAATCTCTCATCTATCTTACTAGTTCCTGAAGAGTATTTTTTTGGGGGGGGTCTTAAAACTTAGCCACAGCTGCAGCCAAAACACCTGAAAGGAATTACACCAAAGTTGGTAGAAAACTGCTCGATCTTAGTCTGTGCTTTTTGGGATTTGCTGTAGGTCCATTTAGTAGGTTTTGAGAAAATTCAGGCTCAAAAACTTTGTATATTTCAGCCAAGGAGGTTCTGGGTGGTGGTCATATCTCAAGATGGGATCTGATTGGCTGTCACCACATCAACAAAATGTGGGGGCAGCCATTTTAGGACTCGGGGACTGAGTCCCCTATCCTCAAAAAATGTTCTACAAAACATATTGTGGGGAGGGCAGGGTAGGGATACCCTGCTACCCTCGGCTAGCTAAGGAGGTTGAGGGGTGCCGGCTTGCACTACATTTTGTTTTTTAGAAATTTTAAAGAAAATTAGCGGTGGATGCACAAATCCACTGTAAAATGTTTAAAAACACAGCTTGGGGTCCCATTCTTTAAATTAATAAACATTCCGGGTAGGCCAGGGCCTGGGGGAGTGTTCCATTAATTAGAGGAGGGGCATCCCCAAAACTCCCTGAAGCCCCGGGAACTCTATTTTCCAGGTCAGACAGTAATTTAAAGGGAAGAGGGCTTGCATTACCCCTCCCTGAGCCTCTGAAGACCCCAAGGAGTCCACCCCCTGGGGTCAAAATGACTTAAAATGGAGGGGAGGTGGGGCCCCCTTCCCGAGCCTCAAAAGTCCCCAGGGACCCCATCTGTGGGGGCCACAATTTTCAAATGGGAGGGGCATGTGGACCCCCTCTCTCCTTAACTCGACAGTGCCCTGGACCCCATTCCCCAGGGCCAGCTTATTTGTTGTGTCCCAGAAAGCTGATCCCCAGTACACTGTTTCCCTTGTCACCAGAGCACGGGCAGGGAAATAAATGTGCCCTCCCACGCAGTGGATGCTCCAGAAGTGCTCCTGCCCGGTGGGAGCACATGTTTTGTCACTGCCCATGCTCGTCAGGGCAAGAAAATAGAGATCACTCATGTGGGTGAGAGCAAAGCCGGCTACTGCTGCACGCAAGATGGGTACATGCAGGGGAGCCAACAGGACAACTGCGGCCCTGGGTCTCACCCCCTGGCTCTACACAATTGTTGAGTTGTGGGTGCCCTGGGTGGGTACCGAGACACCCACCTTAGGCACCATGGGATGGGTTCCCCGGAGCCAGTACTAGCTTGGGGAGGGGGCTGCATAACTCCTCCCCTTTAAATAAATTTCGGCCTCAGTGGATGGGCTACCTGATTCCAGAATAAACTTGGGGAGGGGGGTCCGATCCCCCTCCCTTTAAGTGAATTTCGGCCAAGGAAAATGGGGTCCCTGGGTCCATTATTGGCTCAGGGAGGAAGGCCCCACACTCCACTCCCTAATATTAACAAAAAAGAAAACAATTGCTAGCACTTTTACTAACCATTGCAATGTTTTACTTTATGAAATATACATTTGATTATAGTTATTGGTGACTTTTTGACAAGGCCAGGATGTTTGTCCTATTTAAAATGATACCCTCTAATTGATACACATTGTCAGTTGTGTCCATCAGCAGAGGGCTGGATGCGGTGCCTGGCCAAAGGCTAGGCCCTGCACCTCAGTGGTGCAGCAAGGGGGTGGGGCGGTTCGCCACGGGTGGCATGAGTTTTGGGGGTGGTGGTTCACCCCCGCTCTTCCATGCATTTGCGGTGGGGCGGCAATCACGGGAATACCGCCAGCAGCAACGCCCCTCTCTCCCCGCCCGCTCTTAAGGCCGCCGCGGGCAGCAAAAGCGGGGTCCGCCACAGGCGGCAAAGTGGATAGCTGCGCCACTGCTGCACATAATCAATCAATCATTCAGGATTAATAAAGCGTAGCTAATCACCTGATAGGGTATTCAGGTGCTTGCAGGTCCTGGAGGCCTATTCCAACAGCCAGGTCTTGAGGACCATTTGGAATTCGAGAAGTGAGGTGATGGTCCAGAGGTGCATAGGATGGCTGTTCCAGGTTTTTGCTGCAATGTGGTAGAAGGAGTGTCCTTCACTTCTGCTTCGGTAGATGCGGGGAGTATTGGCAAGTTGAGGAAGGCGGAGCGAAGCCTTCTCGACGGTTGGTGGAAGTTCAGGCGGTGTTTAATGTTGGCGGGCCCTTGGTTGTATGGAGCCTTGCGTGAGTGAGTCAGCAGTTTGAATTGGCATCTCTTCTGTATGAGGAGCCACTGGAGCCTACTGAGTTGGGGTGTGATGTGGGTTTTTCGGGGAAGGCCGAGGATGAGTCTGGCTGCAGTGTTCTGTATGGTCTGATGTCCCTGTTGGAGGTGTGTGGCACATCCCAAATAGAGGGCGTTGCCATAGTCCAGTTGGCTGGTGATGAGGGCTTGTGTCACTGTGTCTCTCATGTGTAGGGGCAGGAGACAGTGTTTATCTGTTATTCCATGGTGAGCTTGTTATCAATGATGATTCCGAGGTTTCTGGCGTGGTTAGAGGGAGTGGGAGTGAGTTGTAGGTCTGATGGCCACCAGTGGCGGAAGAGCCACCACTGGAACAGTAATTCCCTGTCATTAAACAGGGCCCTTATATAGCACATTTCCTGGTCAAAGATCTGGTCCTGGACCTGGCCTTTACTTTGGGCAGGTCTAGAACTTAGAGCACACACTAAATTACCGCGCTAGCTAGAAAAATAGAAAAATATAAAGTGAGCATTGTAGTTTTGTGTGCAGTTGGGTCACTCAGGGCCTGTGCACATGCCTGTCTGCCATGCATGCAACATAACCACGCCAACAGTAATGTTCTGACGAAGGAGACATCATGCTTTCATTAGTTTGGCTGCGACGTGAACATGGCACAAACATCAGCTGTAGCCGCAACTCAACAACCATTAAACATTCAACTGAAATCCCTGTTGCCCTTCTTTGGGGGAATCAGAAATGTCGTTCTCCAAAAATATGTATTCAAACTACATTGTCAAGGTAAGTAGAAATAGTGAGGTATAGCTTTATGACTATTCCACATCTAACTACCTTAATGTTATATAAAGATGGAGCAGGTACAATGAGTCAAAATGTGCCAGCCTGAGGCACAATTCCGCATTTAAAAAACATCTTCTGGATCAGTTTCTTGAATTCAGGCCTCACCCAACAAGTTCAGTGGATTCAACCTACTGGGCAGTCTAGCTTCCCATTTACGTAGGCAGCACTAGCCAATAACAACTGAAATAACCACTAAAGTTGCCTTCCAGAGAAGCTTAGCACCTGTCGTAAAGCGCTTCAACGCCTTGTCAAGGGTAGTAAATGCTATATAAATTGAATTAAAACACAATATGTCCATCACTATTTGAGGCAATAAGAGCCTGCTTATAAAACAGACATATCAACAAGGAGAGTGTTCCGTTCGACATTTGCTGTGAGCAATGAATTTGCAGTGTTACATTATCCGCATTTGTATTACGCACATTAGCAACTCATTAAATCCTTCCCGCCCGATGAATCGTGTTCTTATTTGGTAGTTGTACAAATCCTTTTAGAAAACAGCGTTAGCCTTGCAATAGAATGGAAATGCGAAGGGAATAACTAGTGACCCTCATACTGTTCCCGGCAGCAGTTTTTCTTTTCATACGTTGCTAACAGATTTATATTAGTCAACAGCAACAACCCAGGCTTGAATAATCTTCCACAGCATTAAATCCAGCTCATTTAAGAAGTAATAACATTACTTCAGAGATTTTTATAAAAAAATATTTTTCTGCTTTTCTGAATCCCCCAAATGCCTGCTAAATGACAGTTCTAGATCAACAAAGGACAAAATGGACTTCCTGTGGAAATACTTTTTTATTATAATTTTATATCAGATCAACACAAGTTCCATATTGTAGGATAATACATGTGAAGTCGCTGACTTGTAAATAAAAGCACTAGGCTTGATTTTGGGAGCAAAGAACTTTATTAACAATATAGAACGCAGAGGAGCGCCGGCCGGCGCTTCCGATCACTAATGGCCCTTCGCGCGCTCTCCTTAGCTGCGCGCGCAGCTTCTCTCTTCGCCCCCCGTCGCACGTCACGTCTACGTGACGTGCAACAACTAGAATGCGGATGCTACATATCTCCCCCTTTTTTATTAAACAAGAAAGAGTCACTCACAGTTCATTGTCCAATTCAAAATCTCGGTACCGGGAAGGTCTTACCACCTGCCTTCCACTCCTTGTGACCCTGACGGGGTTCTCCATTGACTCTTGACTCTGAGTCTCAGGGTTTACTGTCCCTTCGTCCTCAACTCTTCCTTCTTGCGTGCTTCTCTCCTGCCTGTCCCATTCCACTCCTTGACTTTCATTTTCTCCTTCTGCTCCACTTTCCGTCCCAGCTCTCTCTCCAACTTGCTGTTCCGCGGCTGCTTGATTATTCTCCACTTCGGGGCCTTCCTTGCCTTCCCAATCGACGCTCTGTTGTTCCCAGCCCAAGACTTTATTGCACCTGGCCATGCGGTCTTGGGACCACACATTTCCGTCACTTAATAGAGCTGCCCGATCATACACTTCTACCACTTGCAACGGCTTGCTGTACTTGCTGTCTCCCTTCTTCTGCAGGGTGGCCAATCTTACTCTTACCCACTCTCCTTGTTCCAGATCTGTGCCTTTGACATTCCTACGTTTGTTGTAGTGGTTGCTGTAAATTGTCTGTGCCTTTTCCAGGTTGGCCCGCACCACTGCAGGGGACCATTCACTGGTGATGAGCTTTTCCTTCCAAATTCTGTTGTCGTGAGTAAAAGGTTCACGTCCCCTTAGTATTTGAAATGGACTATACCCCGTGCCAGTGGGGGTTATTCTGTAGGCCCATACCATGTTCTCTAGCGCCTTCTCCCAATTCTGTCCACTTGAGATGGCCGCTTGTATGGCTCCCATCACTACTCTGTTAAATCTTTCCACTAAACCGTTTCCGGCCGGATGGTAAATTGCAGTGTGTTTGACGGTGACGCCATTTCTTTGCATGAACTTAGTCCATTTTTCTGACGTGAACTGGGGTCCATTGTCACTCAAGATTGATTTCGGTATTCCTTCTCTCGTGAAAGTCTCTGACAGGAACTTCAGGATGTTCTCCGTGTCCATGGATTCCTCTACTCTCAACTCTGGCCACTTCGAGTAGCGATCCATGAGCACACACACATACTTCTGTGTGCCTTGATCATCTAGGACCGGTCCCAAAATGTCTATGGATAGTTCTTCCCACGGATTTGAAGGGGGATCAAACTTTCCTATCGCTGGCCTTAATGGTTTTAATGTTTTGTCCGCCTGTTGACATTGGGGACACTCTCGAACATGCCTTTCCGCCCTTATGTCCATGCCGGGCCACCAGTAATTCTGTTTGGCACGTGCCTTGAGTTTCCCGATGCCCAGGTGACCCTCGTGTAGCAAGTCCATCAGTTTTGACGTGAGGTTCCTTGGGGGAATCACCTTATCTCCTCTGTACATGAAGATCCCTCGGTCTCCTATCGACAGTTCTTCCCGCACTTCGAAGTGCGGCTTGAGGCTCGCTCTCACGTTCCTTTTATCCGGCCATCCATGTACGATGTACCCCTTCACTTCCTTTAGGTCCATATCTTCTTCGTATGACTCTGTCCATTCTTGTAGACTGATCAGTTTCTCTTGATCCTCTATTAGAGCTACCAACTCCCCACTGCCGGCAGGGTCTTCCTCTCCTGGCTCCATGGCAGCTGCCCTGCTCAAATAGTCCGCTACTCGGTTCCGGCTCCCGGGAATGTACTCAACATCATACCTGAACTCGAGCAACTTTAGGGACATCTTGGATATCCGAGGTGTAGCACTGGCATGTCCGCTCGACGTCAGCACCTTCACCAACGGTTTGTGGTCAGTTCTGAGTTGGAAGCGTGTTCCCCACAGAAATTGCCGGAATCTCATCATGGCCCATACGACCGCCAGCATTTCTTTCTCGATCATGCTGTATTTGCTCTCTGTATCTGTCAGTGCTCTGGATGCAAAGCTGATGGTCTCCATCTCCCCTCTGCCTCTGTCTTGCATGAGTACAGCACCCAAACCTTTGTCACTGGCATCTGTCGTCAGTATAGTGGTGCCTTGTGGGTCATACCCCTTGAGGGGAACGGCTCCGGTAACATCCTTTTTGATCAATTCGAACTCTGCTTGGGCTTCCGGTGTCCATTGGAACACTGTGCTGTCTCTGGTCAACAACCTCAAATTGTGGGTCTTGGAAGCGAAGTGTACCACAAATTTGCTGTAGTACTCCGCCATCCCCAGGAACGACCTGACCTCTTCCTTATTCCTGGGCGGCGGTGCTTCAGCGATGGCTTTGACGTTTTCTGATTTGGGGGTAACGCCCTGTCGTCCGATCTCGTGACCTAGGTACGTCACCGACTGCAGTCCCAACCTACACTTCGACCACTCCGCTGTGAGGCCTTTGTTCTCAAGTGTTTTCAGCACCTTTCCCAGCTTCTGGTCATGATCTTGCTGATCTCGTCCCATCACCAAGATGTCATCCTGGAAATACTGGACGTCCTTGCAGTCTCTGAACAGTTGGTGCATCATTTTCTGGAACACAGCGGCTGCTGAGGCCAGCCCGAAAGGCATCCGACAGAACTGGTAACACCCAAACGGGGTGATGAAGGAGGTGAGCCGTTTACTGTCCGGGTGCAGTGCAATTTGGTGATAGGCCGAGGTCAAGTCGATAGTGGAGTACCACTGCACCCCCCTGGTCTTGGTCAACATTTCCTCGATTCTGGGGAGGGGAAATTTTTCCACCACGATATTCTTATTCAGTTCTCTCAGGTCCACGCAGAGCCGGACCTTCCCATTTGGCTTCATTACAACCACCAGGGGCGCCAACCATTCAGCACATGTTATCGGCTCAATTATTCCTTTCCTTTCTAACTCTTGGAGTTCAGTTTGGACTGCTTCTCTCACCGCAATCGGCACATTTCTCACCTTGTGGGCTACCGGAATGGCCCCTTCCTTGAGCACAATCCTGTGTTGGAAGTTTTCCATCCGTCCCACTGTGCCACCAAATACCTTCGGATAGTTCTCTTTCCATTTGTTCATGTTCGGCCATTCCTCTTGCTCAGTCAGTAAAATCTGCTCTTTCCCTCCGGGATCCAGTTTAATTCCTAAGTCCCCTTGGTCTAGCCATCCCAGGACTGAGGGTCCCTTTTCAGCAATGTACAATTTGCACCATGCTGACCGGCCCCTGAATTCGAACAGTAGGCGGCGGAACCCCAACATGGGAATGCGATCCCCATTGTAAGTGACCGGTCTGATGTCTAGCTTTTCCAACTCCGGTCCCAACCTGGGTCTGAATGTTTCTTCCCATACTGCCTGTTGGATGATGGTGAAGGGGGATCCTGTGTCCGCCACCACAGTGATGGCGACTCCTCCCATTGACATGTCCAGGATGGGTTTTGTGGATTTCCTCCCTTCTATGCTCATCACTTGGTCGTATATGCACAAGACCGTGATCACCTCTTCTTCAGCCACGTCTTCTAGATCTTCTTCACCTTGCTCCACACATTTTACTGTTTCCTTCGAATGTTTCTTCCTACATACTTTTTCATAGTGGCCTAAGATACCGCAGTGTAGGCACTTGGCTCTGAACGCAGGACATCTTCTGTCACGGGCATCATGGGACCAACTGCCGCATCTGTAGCACGATTTCTTGCTGTCGCTCCCTGGTTGTTTCCCTTGCCACCTGCTAGTACCTTTGGCTGCTGAGTCTTTTCCTCTTTGGTCCTTACGGGGATCCCCTTCTTGTATTCTGTTCACCATCGTCGGGGCGCCCACGTCTTTCTTGGTTGCTGCCGCACACCTCCTAGCGAGCTCGGCCCTCTTTACTATGACCATAACTTCTTTGAGCTTGGTGTCGCCGCTCGCCCACAGCTTGTCCTGGACTTGTGTACTCGTAGTGTGCATCACGATCTGGTCTTTTATAAATTCATCCTCCCACAGTGCATATTTACACTGGGCCGCTAGTTTCCTCAACGCTCCTACATACTCCTCTATGGTTTCTCCGGCCCGTTGTTTCCTTTGCTGGAAGTTGAACCTATCCACAGACACACATATGGTGGGGCGGTACCTCTCATCCAGGTCTTCTACTGCATGGGCATAGACATCCGTATCCGTGTCCTCTCTCTTCTTGGGCACTAGACTCTTGTAAATCCTGAGACCCTCCGGTCCCAGGTTCAACAGCAAGATGCGTTTCTTCCTTTGGGGGGTGAACTTCTCTTCATTTTCGTCCTCCAAGACCCCTATGAAATTATCAATATATTCCTTCCAATCCTCCCACTTCATCAGGGGTTCACCAGGTATTGGTAGGAATTGCACCGGTGCAATTGCATAGCCTGCCGGCGTGCTCATCTTCACCTCCTTGCTCTCTGTCGCTTCGACGGCCTTGCTGGTGGGGCTCCCTGGGGTGCTGTCTTTTACTTCTCTATCAGCGACCTCCTGGGGACTCCTAGTGCCAGTCCCCCCTCCTTCTTCCTTGGCAGCCAGCGCTGTTCTTACCTTCCACGGTGTTCTTTGAAGGTATTTGCGGTGATCGGTGTACTGTGGTTTGCAGCGCAGCCACTCTGGCCACTGCGCCGCCCCTCTGGTTGCTGTGGCACTGCCACGCTCCTCTGCCTGTATACCTTGGTGGGTTCTGCTTTGCCCCCTTGTGCTCTCCACTCACTGGCCCAGTGGCGCCGTTCTGTGCTGTGTCCCCCCTTGGCCTGGGGTCGCCTGCTTGGCTGCAGTCCACGTGGAGGTGGAGGTGCAATATTTTTTCCTTTCGTTTTTTTTTTTCTGTTGGGTGCCAGTGGGTGCCTCCCGCCCTCGTCGCCACTGTGAAGTCGCTGACTTGTAAATAAAAGCACTAGGCTTGATTTTGGGAGCAAAGAACTTTATTAACAATATAGAACGCAGAGGAGCGCCGGCCGGCGCTTCCGATCACTAATGGCCCTTCGCGCGCTCTCCTTAGCTGCGCGCGCAGCTTCTCTCTTCGCCCCCCGTCGCACGTCACGTCTACGTGACGTGCAACAACTAGAATGCGGATGCTACAATACAGTTTATGGACTAAGCTATTTTTAAATGTATATCACTTGCCATCCACACATTTAACTACAGCGAAGCACCCAGACGAAAAATGCACCTGCTCTGAAAAAGGCCGAGCCCTAACATTTGGCTTCACAGCAGCCCTTTTTTTCCCCATAGTTTATTGTTGCCTGTATCGTACCCTGTGAAGAATTCACGGCGCTAAATAATCAATTCGCCTCCCCGTGATTTCTTTGCAGAATTAAACACAGTCCAGGCTCCCGTGATTCCTCCCTGTTCAATAATTTACACACTTCAGCATATAAAATGTCATACTATGTGGCTTATTCTCATCGAGTGCACTTTGCTTTATTTCGCCAGAAATGCGAATTATGGTAAATTTTAATATTTTGATAATGAAGGAAGGCTCGAACTCCATTCCGGGCAGCATAGAGGCATGCCTGCTTGCGTCCATTAAATGTCTCCCTTTTAGATTCAAACATTAACTCCATTATCTTGCAATCCATCATGGCTTCCCGCGCTTTCCTCACAGCTGCTATCCGCATTCATTTCCGTCGGATAATTACTCGTAATAGGCGCATAAAGTGCTCTTAACTTCAGCTATCAATAATGTTTATTCTTCCTAGATTTGCCATGGTTTGTAATAGGCCTTTGGGTCCAATCCCAGCTGTGCGCTTACACTTGACAAGTGCACCGAGGGAGGTGCTGCTGACTTCGAAAGGAGCGGATTTATGTTGCGTGGAGTAAAGTCGGTAAACCAAAGCAGTGAGTTGTGTGATGTGCCCTCAAGTGCAGGAGGGAAAACTCCGCATGGGAGGATTCCGCCTGAGGAGGAAGCACACTGCGCTGGTGTGCGGAAGCCGAGAGTGTTCGCAGCTTCCTGGCAGCTCTGGTGAAGTCATAAGAACAAACTCACATGAAATGCAGTCCGTTTTCAAAACATCATGGAATAAATGTGAAAGATAGCTTTGATGGTGGATGCAAATATTTAAGAAAAACATTTTGTTACGTTTTAGATGAGAATGTTAACTGTTTCTTTATCAATGTATGGCGTTTGCAATATGCCACCGAGTTGGCTTCAATTATACTGTATTTGATTTTTTAAAGTTCGCAAGGAATCGATTTTTCGCCTTTTTATCTGATTATTTCAGTGACCACTTTATGTTTTGTACTTATTTTGTAATGTAATCACATGTTGCCACAGGTCACCTTTTTAGGTCTGGCATTAGCCAAAACCTTCGACTTTACTAACATTCTTTGTAATATATATGTACTTGTAGGGGCTTTCGGAGAGCCTTGTTGAATTATTGGTCTTTTGATATGTTATTCAATGTGTGGTGTCCGCACTATTTCAAAGAGGTGGGTATATTTGCATAGAGTTTGGTTTAAAAAGGTTTTTATGAAACTATTGATTGGCATTTTATCTCTTGATTTTAGAGGCCACTTTATATTTTCTCCTTATTTTGTAAGTGTTTACGTTGCCAGAGGCCACTTAATTAGGTCTGGCGATAGCCAAGACCTTTTTGATTGTCCTAAAATTATCTAAAAAATATATTTACTTATAGCAGCTCTCAGACACCTTTGTTGAGTCACTGGTCCTTTGTTTTGTTATTCACAATTTTCTTCCGCCGACTATAGCAAAGTTAATGGGGCAATTGGTCAGCCCACTTCAGTCTCTGACTTACTTCATTGTGAGAGACAACATTCTTCCCTTTCACAAGGATCCCGCCCACAGTCAATTTAATGCTAGCAGCTAGTATGAAAATGTGTGCTTTTTGAAACCAAAAACATATTTTTGCCTTTAGACAATTTTTTGTGCTTCAAGGACCTGCAGCTCCCCCAAAATAAAAGGAAACAAACCCAGGACTGGCAAGACCAAAAGGCTGGAAGTTAACATAAGACCTATTGTCATTACCAATGCTTATTTTAGCAATATAACAATAATAACAATATGTTATAATGGTTATGTCTCTGTGCTGTGTCAGTAAGTCGGTGCATGTTGCATGTCCGGCATTTTGGAGAAACAATGTCAGTTGCCAGCACATGGACGTTTTGTTGGTCTCCTGTGTGGTAACTAGACACAATATCGAAAAAACTATATAGAATGGACAGAATATTGAATCCAAAATTTAGAATGGACATAATATCGAATGGACATAATATGTGTGTTAATAGTATCGAAATGTAGGTAAGTAATATCGACTGTCAAAATATCGAATTTTTAATAATATCGAATTTTTATAAGTGTTTTGTATGTTAGTATATGTGTTAAAATCGTATGTTATTTTTGTAATGTATGTTTAATTTTTTTAAAGTTAAGAATTTTATGTTATTTAATTTTTGCCTAATTTAATTCCGTAGTGGATTGTGGGTTTATAGGGGAATAGGGTGGGAAGTAATTTAATTATAGTAAATTAAATATGAATTTTTAGGAATTCTTAATTATTTTTAATTTATTTTTGCGTTTTAGTACTGTAGCGGGTTGTGGGTTTATAGGGGAATAGGGTGGGAAGTAATTTAATTGTAATTAAGTAAATATTTATTTTTATTTGTATTGGTGTTTATAATTAATTGATTGTTAATTAATTATTAATTGGTAATTAATTTGTATTAATTGGTAATTTTCTTATTAATTGATTAATTGTTAATTGTATTATTTTATTATTCGTAGTGGGTTGTGGGTTTATTGGGGAATGGGGTGGGAAGTAATTTAATTGTAACTAATTAATTACAATATTTTTGTGTATTGATAATTAATTTACTGTTAAGTAATTATTAATTGGTATATTTTTTATTATTACTTTTTGGTAATGAAAACTAATTAGTTGTTAATTATGAATAGGTAATTAATTTGTAATAATGACTATTTATTTGTATTTATAATTGATTAATTATTAAATATTATGTAATTTGTAATTTATTTTAATTAATTTTTTTCTTGGTATTGATAATAATTTAGGTTTATTAAAATATTAAAACATTACTTTCTCTACGGTTGCACTCACTGGAGTGGGAATAGTACTTTTGACCCTCCGCTATCCAACGCTTTCCCTACTGTTGCACTCTCTGGAGTGGAAATAGTAATTTTTACCCCTACGCTATTCTACGCATTCCCTACTGTTGCACTCACTGGAGTGGGAATAGTAATTTTTACCCTCCCGCTATCCAATGCTTTCCCTACTGTTGCACTCTCTGGAGTGGGAATAGTAATTTTTACACCTACGCTATCCAACTGTTTCCCTACTGTTGCACTCACTGGAGTGGGAATAGAAATTTTTATCCCCACTCTATCCAACGCTTTCCCTACTGTTGCACTCAATGGAGTGGGAATAGTCATATTTACCCCTACACTACCAATGCTTTCCCTACTGTTGCACTCAATGGAGTGGGAATAGTAATTTTTACCCCTGCGCTATCAAACGCTTTCCCTACTGTTGCACTCACTGGAGTGGGAATAGTAATTTTTACCCCTACGCTATCCAACGCTTTCCCTACTGTTGCACTAACTGGGGTGGGAATAGTAATTTCATTACAAGACTGGAGGCTACATTATGCAATAACTTTTATTGCTGCTCAAGATATGCAGCCCTTTAAAGTGTAACCATTACATCATAAATAAAAACATTCCGCAGAACATAGACGAGTGTCATAGCAACCAGATAACTTCCTCTTTTATTCGCTGCTCACAGAAAGATAAGTACTGCTTCTTCCTTTCTCCCCCTCTGGGGTATTTTATATGAGAATGTACATTGTTTTTTAATTGATTTCTCTTACAGAATTACCTTATTAGGTAGGTAATAGTCTTACTCATTCTAGTATATGTAATAATAGTCTTACTCATTCTAGTATATGTGATTAACGTTTTATATGTCCCTTTTCCTTGCCTACCCTTCCAATTTATGGTTGGGTTACTTGTTTTTTCGTTATTTCTTTGCCTTATTATTAGTAGCCTAATAATTGTCTCTGCCTTTCTTCGCTCGTTTTTGCTGCCGGACACTGATCGTTAAATACGCATCTTTTGATGCAAGCAGTTAAGCGTTCACTTCATGAGTCCGATCTGACATCTCGATCGGGGCCCAATTTGAATGTTTCCTTCGAGCCTGAGAATGCTCCCCGGTACTCTCGCCGTCCTTAGGAAGCGTTAACGGAACATTTATGGAAATAAACAGCTTACTTAGGAAGTCAGAAACCATTCTTCGGAGCTCGTTCTGACGCGAGCAACTCCGACGCTTCTTCCGCCTTCTTCTCGTGACCCGCTCGCGGAAATGAGCGGCTCACGGACCGGCAATGCAAAAATTTCAGCCTATTGAAGGCTCAAGCTCTAGGGCGTCGTCGGCTCGCGCTGTGCGTTTCTATGTCAACGCACAGCGCAGGGCAACACATCGCATTACAACGGTCGTTGTTTGTAAAACCAGTACTCGTTTTCTTCTTCGTTAACCCTGGGGACCAGAATTTTGTCGGTGAACCTTGGATATAGGCTTATCTATTGATTGAGTCACCCTTTTAAGGTACACATTGTTTTACCTGCCATTTAAAACGCTGTAGAATGGCTGAAAGGTCTAATGAAGCCTGTGAAGCCCCTCTTACAGAGAATTCTCTTATGAATCTCTTTCAAACACAACTGAAATCCTCCCTAAAGGAGGCAGTTGAGGTGGCATTATCTAAAAGGAAGAGAGATATTCCTCGGGAGAATTGATTTCTTCAGATGAGGAAGACCCTCTCCCCACCAAGGGTGGAAAGGTTCTAAAAAAGTCTAAGCATCTTGAAATTAACGGTAACCCACGCGGTACCAATGAGCAAGTTGTCCCAAGCGGCACAAATAGATCTGGCGTCCTTAATGGCGCAAAAGCTACAGGTGTCCTTCACGGCACAACTAGACATGGTGTCCCTTGCGGCACAAGAGACGTCATCCTCTGTGATGATGATGACGAATATATGTCCCCTAACGATGATTTTGATGCTGATGAGTACATTTTTGATCCGTCAGAAAAACTTGACGACTTATTGGGTGATGATTTGACCCATCCCTCCACCTCATGTTCTATTAAAGACCCCTCTGGGGCGGAGATGTTCAACCCTTCAAATATTACTCACCCTAGAGGTTCTGACTGGTGGCCTCTTGACCACGTAGCTAAATTTATTAAACTTTGGATCAGGAAGCCCCTTGAGAGGGACTCACGGAACCTAATGAAATCGGAATATCCTAGACCATTCCTTGACAACAAAGCTAGTTTGACCCCTATACTGGACCCTGAGTTACTGACCTTTCTTTTTAAAACCGGAAGAGACCCTCGTAAGGGTATCGAACGCTGTCTTAAACAGTGTCAGGATAAACTGCTGGACACCTTAGGCCCTCTGGCGAGAATCCTAGACCTTGCGGAGGAATCCTCTATTAATGGTACTCCAGTTGATACCGAACTCTTGAGAGGTTGGAGTCAACGTGCCTTATGCCTCCTTGGAAATGCCAATGCTAGCCTCACAGCCGAAAGGCGTAGAGGAATCCTGATTAGGATGAATCCCAAATTGGGGGACCTAGCCAATAAAGATGTTGAGGGAGACCCTAATGGACTCCTCTTCGGAGACTCCTTTGTCAAAGTTCTTGGTAAATACGTATCTACCTTCTCTGCTTTTAGCAGAGCTCAAAGTAACATGAGAAGGATGTTTGGAGGCAGACAAATTTTTGGAAGGGCTGACAGAGGAGGGCCAGCTGTCAGCCGAGGTTACAACAGGTCCTTCTACTATCAGAACCAACGTGGAAGATACTTCAGAGGGAACAATTCCTTCTTCCCTCAGAGGACGCAACTACCGCAATCGTGGAGGTGGAAACAACCGGGCAAAGTTCCAAAGTTAAGGAAATCAAGGTAAGAACCCCTCCTTCTGGTTCTTCCCTTCCAAAGGTAGGGGGGCGACTGGCTACTTTCAGCCAGAATTGGCTATCAATAACAAACGATGCATGGGTTCTAGAAACAGTGAAAGGTTTCAAAATAGATTTTGTTTCCATCCCTCTCCAGACCTCACCCCCCAGAGAATTAATTCTAGACCAGGATCAGTCAACCCTAGTAGACGAAGAGATTCGTCAGATGTTGGAAAAAGGGGCAATTTTCATTGTATCCAAGGCCGGCCCCGGTTTTGTAAGCACAATTTTCCTTGTGAATAAAAAAGACAAAGGTTGGCGCCCCGTAATAAATCTCAGACTCTTGAATTCCTTCCTCGTATACAGACACTTCAAGATGGAAGGTATCCATCTTTTGAGAGATATTCTTCAAGAGAGAGATTGGCTCATAAAGCTAGACCTGAAAGACGCTTACTTTACTGTCCCTATGGATACCGATTCTCAAAAATATCTGAGGTTTGTATGGAAAGGTATAACCTACCA
Organism: Lissotriton helveticus; assembly: GCF_964261635.1. NCBI lineage: Eukaryota > Metazoa > Chordata > Amphibia > Caudata > Salamandridae > Lissotriton > Lissotriton helveticus. Next base: position 229,320,187 of record NC_136072.1, on the reverse strand, counting down.
GTTTCGATGTCTTCCTTTCGGCCTTTCTTCAGCTCCTTGGTGTTTCACCAAGATTCTGAGACCGGTCGTTGCATCTCTAAGGAGAAGAGGAGTTCGTTTGATTATATATCTAGACGATATTCTATTGATGTCCCAGAGTCAAGAAGAACTTCTTCTCCACATGAGGTGGACTGTAGACCTTCTGGAGTCTTTAGGCTTCATTATCAATGTAGAAAAATCAGTCATGACTCCTGCTCAAAATCTAGAATTTTTAGGTTTTCAAGTGAACACGTCCTTAGCCCAACTCCAACTTCCCTCGAAGAAATTGACAAAAATAAAGAAGGAGGTCTCTTATGTTTTATCAAAAGATTTGGTCAGTTTAAGGGAACTAGCAAGAGTAGTGGGTCTCTTATCATCATCCATCCAAGCGATCTCTCCAGGACCACTTCACTACAGAGCCCTTCAGAGGTTGAAATCCGCGGGCCTGAAGAAAGGTCTTTGGTATTCAGACCACATTCCCTTATCTCCAGAAGCTCGAGCCGACCTTCTTTGGTGGCGGAACAACCTAGACAGTTGGAACCGGAAAGCCATATTTGGGAATACGCCGGACCATATTTTGGAATCCGATGCGAGCAATTTCGGCTGGGGTGCCAGATTGGGAGATTTGGAAACTGGTGGGAAATGGTCCCAAGAGGAACTATCTCTACACATAAATCGTTTAGAGATGATGGCGAGCCTGAATGCTCTTATGAGTTTCAAATCAATTTTGAAGAACAGTGTAGTCTTGATCAAATTAGACAACTTTACAGCCGTCTCCTACATCAACCGTTTAGGAGGAGCGAAGTCTATTCTATTGGCAAATCTGGCCAAGAAAATTTGGTATTTCTGCTGGGACCAGAAAATTACGTTAAGAGTGGAATTCCTTCCGGGCCACCTAAATGCCAGGGCGGATTGGAATTCAAGGTTCCTCAGAGACGCAAGCGATTGGAAGTTGAATCCTTTGATTTTCAGGAAAATTCAGGGCTTATGGGGTCCATTCGAAGTAGACCTCTTTGCCAGCAGACTCTCCTTCCAAATAGATCGCTACTTCAGCTGGAGACCAGACCCATTTGCCTTGGCAGTGGATGCTCTTCTCCAACCATGGAACACTCTCAGTTGTTATGCCTTCCCTCCTTTCACTCTAATCCAGAGAGTCCTTCTGAAAGTTCGTTCAGAACAATGCCGAATCGTACTAGTTACTCCTTTTTGGAATTCCCAAATTTGGTTCCCCGGTGTGATGGAATTGGCCATGGAAATTCCCCGTTTCATTCCAGGGAAATTGGATCTCCTTCTGGGTCTAGAAGGAGACTTTCATCCTCTTCTCTTAGAAGGAAACATGAACCTTCTTGCTTAGAAGATTTCAGGAGTTCTACAAGATACTCAGGCCTTTCAGGGCAGGCTAAGAACCTTTTGGATGAATCATGGGCTCCCGGAACAAGGAGAAGATATACCAGTGCTTGGAAAAAATGGTGTGGTTGGTGCATGGAACGGAATTTGGATGCCGTGGAGGCACCTGTAGTGGATGTTGCTAATTTTTTAGCAGACCTTTTTAATTCAAACCTTTGTTATAGAACAGTTAATTGCTATAGATCGGCAATTTCTGCAGGTCATTCCTTATTGAACTACTTTTCTATTGGTACCGATCCTTTGATTCGTAGGGTAATGAAAGGTATAAGACTTAAACGTCCTCCTAAACCCAAATATAGTTCCTTGTGGAACGTTAATGTTATTTTTGACCTTTTTTCATCCTGGCCGGACAATTCTCTCCTTACAAGAAAACAATTGTCCATTAAACTAGCTACTTTACTTTGTTTAATCTCTTTCAGGAGAGTATCTGATGTTAAAGCTTTAGAAATATGTAACAGATTTTATTCTCCTGATGGAGTATTATTCGAGATATGGAAAAGAACCAAGACCATGTCTGAGAACATATTTTACCCTTAATTTTTAGACTCTCCAAAACTGTGTGTTGTAAGTTGCATGAAAGCATATGATCAGAAAATGAGTATTTTTAGACCTTGTAATGAAAATCAATTGTTGATTTCTTTTATCAAACCCTATAAGGCGGTCTCTTCTGCGACAATTGCCAGGTGGGTAAGAACTGTTATGTTTGAAGCTGGAGTAGATTTATCTAAGTTCGGCGCACACTCCTCTCGTGGCGCTATGGCGAGCAAAGTATTTTGGGGTGGGGGATCCCTTTCTGATATCCTGAAAGCAGCAGATTGGTCTAATGCATCAACTTTTGTTAAATTTTACCTTAAACCTGTCGAACATGTGAGCAATGTTGCTTTGAGAAGCTTTGAACTTGCATAATGTAGCCTCCGGTCTTGTAATGAAATGTCGATTCTCCAATTAGCATGCAGAGAGAATCTTGATTTCATTAAAGACAACGGAGGCTGACATTATCCCTCCCACCACTCCCTGGTGGATGTTTTATTAACTGTATCCTTGGACTTTGATTAATATGTCTTTTACATTTAATCTTTTCTACCTTCCGGAACAAGTATTACTCCTTTTGTCCTTTTCCTTTTCAGATTCAGCTTCTTTATAAACCTCTTAATTTGATGATGGAAGATTTTGAAACTTCAGTCCTTCCCTTCGCAGCTCTAAGAGGAAGTTATCTGGTTGCTATGACACTCGTCTATGTTCTGTGGAATGTTTTTATTTATGATGTAATGGTTACACTTTAAAGGGCTGCATATCTTGAGCAGCAATAAAAGTTATTGCATAATGTCAGCCTCCGTTGTCTTTAATGAAATCAAGATTCTCTCTGCATGCTAATTGGAGAATCGACATTTTTACCCCTAGGCTATCCAACACTTTCCTACTGTTGCACTCACGGGAGTGGGAGTAGTAATTTTTACCCTCCCGCTAACCAACGCTTTCCCTACTGTTGCACTCTCTGGAGTGGGAATGGCAATTTTTACCCCTACCCTAGCAATCCAGCGCTTTCCCTACTGTTGCACTCTTTGGAGTGGGAATAGTAAGTTTTTACCCTCCCGCTATCCAACGCTTTCTCTACTGTTGCACTCACTGGATTGGTAATAGTAAATTTTACCTTCCCACTATCCTACGCTAACAATATTGAATATTTTTTATTCATATTACGTTAATATATATGTATTAAAAAATAAAAATGTATTTTTTTTACTTACAATAATTATGTATTAAATTTAAGGTTATTCAAGTATTTTTAAGTATGTTTTAGTTAGTTATATTTATTAATTCATTATTTTAAACTACTTTTAAGACATTTTTAAAAATTCAATATTTTAACTATGTTTTTTACAACAATATTTTAGATTCGATATTTTTGTACATACCTGTTTTCTTCAGAGTCGTGCACTCTGATGCCAGCCAAGGGTCAAGCACTAGGGAGGCACCTAGGACTCACTCTAGCAGATCCCAGCAGGGCTCAGGCAGGCCCAGTTGCTGGTCCAGTGCAGCAGGTCAGCTGGACAATTGCAGGGACGCTTCTAGAGTTTGTTGTATAGCTGTAGATCAGAACAATCACTCAATCAATCAATGAACTTGTAAAGCGCACTACTTACCCGTGAGGGTCTCAAGGCGCTGAGGGGAGGGGGTGCTGCTACTGCTCGAAGAGCCAGGTCTTGAGGAGCTTTCTGAAGGTGAGCAGGTCTTGGGTCTGCCGCAGATGGGTGGGGAGGGTGTTCCAGGTCTTGGCGGCGAGGAAGGAGAAGGATCTGCCGCCGGAGATTGTTCGTTGGATGCGCAGGACGGCGGCGAGGGCGAGGCTGGCGGAGCGGAGCTGACGGGTGGGGGTGTAGAAGTTGAGTCTGTTTTTCAGGTAGGCTGGTCCAGTGTTGTGGAGTGCTTTGTGTGCGTGGGTGAGGAGTTTGAAGGTGATCCTCTTGTTGACAGGGAGCCAGTGCAGGTCTCTTAGGTGGGAGGTGATGTAGCTGCGGCGGGGGACATTGAGGATCAGTCGGTCGGAGGCGTTTTGGATGCGTTGTAGTCGTCACAGGTGTTTGGCTGGGATTCTGCGTAGAGTGCATTGCCGTAGTCCAGCCTGCTGCTGACGAGGGCTTGGGTCACCGTTCTTCTGGTTTCGGTTGGGATCCACTTGTAGATCCTGCGAAGCATGCGGAGGGTGTTGTAGCAGGAGGAGGAGATGGCGTTGACCTGCTTTGACATGGCGAGGGAGGAGTCGAGGATGAATCCTAGGTTGCGTGCGTGGGTGTTGGAGCTGTTCCCCATGTGGTCGGCCACCAGGAGTCAACCCAGGCGGAGGGGGTGGGGCCGAGGATGAGGACTTCCGTTTGTCCGAGTTCAGCTTCAGGCGGCTGCTCCTCATCCACTCGGCGACGGCCTTCATTCCCTCATGGAGGTTGGTTTTGGCAGTGTGTGGGTCCTTGGTGAGGGAGAGGATGAGCTGGGTGTCGTCGGCATAGGAGATGATGTTCAAGTTGTGCTGGCGGGCCACTTGTGTGAGGGGGGCCATATAGACATTGAACAGGGTCGGGCTGAGGGATGAGCCCTGGGGTACGCCGCAGATGATGTCAGTGGCTTTGGATCGGAAGGGTGGGAGGCGGACTCTCTGGGTTCTCCCGGAGAGAAAGGATGTGGTCCAGTCCAGGGCCTTCTTCGGGATTCCGGCTTCTTGGAGGCGTATTCTTAGTGTGCGGTGGCAGACCGTGTCGAAGGCGGCTGACAGGTCCAGGAGGATGAGGGCTGAAGTTTCGCCATTATCTAGTTGGCGCCTGATGTCGTCTGTGGCTGCGATGAGGGCTGTCTCGGTTCTGTGGTTTCGTCTGAATCTGGACTGGGATGGGTCTAGGATGTTGTTGTCCTCGAGGTGGCGGGTCAGCTGCATGTTGGCGATTTTCCCGATGACCATCGCCGGGAAGGGAAGCAGGGAGATGGGTCGGAATTTCTTGAGGTCTTTGGGGTCCGCCTTGGGCTTCTTGAGGAGGGCATTGATTTTGGCTTGCTTCCAGCTTTCTGGGAAAGTTGCTGTGTTGAAGAAGACGTTGATGACCTTCTGTAGTTGGGGTGCGATGGTTGCGTCAGCTTTGTTGAAGATGTGGTGTGGGCAGGGGTCTGTCGGGGATCCTGAGTGGATGGAGTTCATGACCTTGCGGGTTTCGACGTCGTTGACGTAGGACCAGGAGGCCAGCTGGTTGGTGCATGTGGCGTTCGTGGTAGGGTCTGTTGCGGTCGGGTGAACGAGGTGTTGAAGCTGTCATGGATGTCAGTGATCTTGCGATGGAAAAAGGTGGCCAGCGAGGGCGGGATGTAGTTGGTGTTGGAGCTGGGGTTGGAGAGTTCCTTCACAATGTTGAAAAGCTCTTTGCTGTCGTGTGCATTGTTGTCCAGGTGGGCTTTGAAAGAAGATCTCTTGGCAGTTCTGATGAGGTGGTGATGTCTGCGGATGGCGTCCTTATGGGCTGTGTGGCGGTCTGGTGTGTGGTCATAGAGCCATTTCTTCTCCAGCTTCCGGAATGTACGTTTGGAGGTCTGGAGTTCTTCGGTGAACCCGGTGGCTTTCTTGCTGGGGTGGTTAATGGAGGGTTTCTTGAGCGGGGCCAGAGTGTTGGCGCAGTCATCTATCCACTGTCTGAAGTTACGGGCGGCGGCGTCTGTGTCGGTGGGTCGGTTCTGGGCAAGGGTGGAGGTCAGCTGGTCTTCGGTGACTTTGCTCCAGCAGCGGTGAGGCAGCAGTTGGGTGCGGTGGTTGGTTTCTTGAAGGTAAAGTGGATGCAGCGGTGGTCGGTCCAGAGGAGTTCAGTGGTGTGGTTGAAGGCGATGTGGGTGCTTGTGGAGATTACGGGGTCGAGTGTGTGGCCGGAGGCGTGGGTGGGTTCGTTGACGAGTTGTCGGAGGCTGAGGTTGGCGAGGTTGGCGATCAGGGTGGCGGAGTTGGCGTTGTTGTTGTTCTTGAGATGGAAGTTTAGGTCCCCGAGGAGGATGTAGTTCATGGAGGCGAGTGCGTGGGTGCTGGCGAGGTCGGTGATGGAGTCGCTGAATAGGGCCCGGGGTCCGGTAGGTCTGTAGATGAGTGTTCCTTTGAGGGTGGTGTTGGGGTCGGTTTGGATCCGGAAGTGAAGGTGTTTGGCGGACTTGAGGGAGTCGTCTGCGAGGGTGTGGACATGGAGGGTGCTGAAGGAGTATGCAGCAGAGGTGGTTGGGACTGGTTCTTGGAGGTTTGGTGGTTGTGTCGCAGGTGAAGTTGCAGGTGTGGTAGGAAATGGGTCGGTGGGTGCGTTTCGGGGCGGCCCGGAAGCAGCGGTGGTCTTGGCCGGTGTCGAGAGCATAGAGGGTGTTGGCATCGTATCGTAGTCTGGCCTCGTGGCGGGTGCGGGGTCCAGGGGTTCTGACGCTGGGCATGGTCCAGGCGCAGACGGGTGCAGACAGGCACGCCCGGCGTGCCGGCTGGGCGTGTCCGCTGCGCGGCTGCTTCTCAGCCTGCATATGAGGAGGCCTGGGAGGGAGGAGCAGCTGGGAGGTGGGAACGGGGATTCCAATGGGTGTGCTGGGGGACGGGGCTGCAGGGAGGCAGCGGTGGAAAGGCTGTTACGGGGGCAGTGGGGGGGAAAAGAAACTGGCGCACAGGGCGAGGGAAGCCCAGGGACCAGGAGGCGGCAGCAGAGGCACAGGATCAGCCGGTAACGAGTGGCGGTGTGGGGGCGGCTTGCCTGCAGGAGGTCAGACACTTGATAATTGGAGTCACTCTGCCTGAGATTAAGGGAGCAGGTCAAGGCTTCTTTCTGATAAAGCAGAGCAGGCTTCAAGCAGTAGTTCAGTGCACTGGCAGCAGGGCAATCCTTCTTCTGTAGTATCCACAGGTCCAGGAGTGTACTGAAGAGTGATTGTGAGGGTCCCATATTTATACAGTCAGTCAGTCAAAATACTTTATTCGGTTCATAACAAAAACCACAAAAGTATACATGGGTCCCAAAGAAAAAGGGGGAGGAACATTCAAATGCAATATGGTTAACTAAAAACAACAGCACAATGACTAAGGAAAAAGATATGACACAAACAATTCAATTTTAAACAACAATTTCATAGAAGAGTTTAAAAAACCTACACTTTTGATCTTAATTAAAATTTACAAAGATATACACTATAAAACGGATATTATCTAAGACTAACTAATTTTTTCCTCAGTCTCATGGCTATATTTAAAAAAATTGCAACATTAAAAATTTCCCATGTATTGGTCAACAATTGGAGATATAATAAGGCAGGTTTCACTTGTTTGAACCCTTTATCCTTCAAAATTGGTATAATGAATTTTTTCCGGATATCCTTAAAAAACCCACAAAAGAACATGAAGTGGGCAGTATCCATTATAGAGAAACCATCGCAAGTGCATAGTTTCAGATCTGTGGCCTTAGTCCAACAGGGGCGCCCTGAAATTAGTAGATGAATTTTATTTAATCTAAACTTAGTTAATAAAAATCTATGGTTAGCATTATTAACAATCTTCAAATATAATTCTAGGTCATTGTCTGATGTTACAATTAACTGATGGGCTCTCACAGTAGGCTTACTCAATTCAAGGCCCTCTCGGTCCATCTCTCTGTGCCGTTTAAAGGCTGACTTGACCCAGTTTATATCTCCTTTAACCAGTTTGGATGGTTCCTCAAAAATCTCTGGCCGCCCTAGTGAGACTGCAATCTTTCTAACATAACTTAACCATGGTATAGACTGCCAATGTTCTAATTTAAGACAACCCACCAGGATCTCATGGTTCACATCCACTTCTGAGTTCAACCAAACCATGATCCACTTTAAAAGAGGCGTTAAAGCGATCCGATCTTCTAAGTATCCCACCCCGCATTCTTGGTGAACTATAAAACCTGGGGTCGATTGTGGTACGGATAAGATAGACTTTAAAAATTTGTCCTCTGCAACCTGCAACAACTTAGCGTTCTTAAAACCCCATAAATCTGCGCCATACATAGCTATGGACACACAATTTGCGCCATAAACTTTTAACACCGCTTGTAATGGCTTTACCCCCAATTTGCGGGAAAAACCCAAAACAGCAGAGGTGGACCGTGCAAACGCATTTCTTTTCTCGGACAATTGAGGAAGCCAGGTGGAACTTTCGTCAAAAACAACCCCAAGGTATGGGAATTTAGCTACCCTCGTTAACTTATTCCCATTACAGTGGAGTGACATGAGCTTCCTATGCCCACCCTTTGTGCCCACAGCCATGACGTGGGATTTGGTGTAATTAACGCTGAGATCCAAGGAGGACATAAACTCATAAAAAGCATTTAACAAATTTTGTAACCCTACAGGTGTACGCGCTATAATTGGTGCATTTATTCATCAGTTCATTTTGAGTACTTGTTTGAATGAATGAATTTGAGTTTGGTTGATTGTGATATGACTGAGGATTTATGAATGATGGTATGCGTGATGTTTTAGTTCCTTCCTGTGTCTTCATTTTCATTATTGTCATAAAAATTGATATGACTTGTATTCCAAATTTCTAAATTTTTGTGAAATATTTTTGAATAAACGGCTATTAAATAGCACACAGATGTATTGAACTGTTGTCTATACATTGTCACCATTTTTGCTTCAAATATCGTATTAGTATTGGCATCTTCCTCTGTTGTGTATGATTCTAGGCTCAGTCTTACTGATTAGAGCCAGCCCTCCTTTTGTTAATAGTAACAATCCACAAGGGCATCCCTCTCCCTCAATCCCTATAATCATGAGAGCGTAGCCGTTCCAGTGCAGCATTATAAAGCACACTTACATACTGAAGGCTTTCCGGGTCCGCTGCCTTTGTGCCTTGTGCAGTGTCAAAGCTATGAAACCGGCCTTCAAGCTCACCAAGTTCCCGATGTATTCTGCGCTGTTTACCTATTGATTACCTCAGACAATGCCCACGCACCACACCCTTAACCATCTCCTGCTCCAGGAGCCTGGTGGATGCTGACTGAGTGTAAGCAGCAAAGTAATTATTTTGGGCGACTCACAGAGTTTCGTGGAAACAAGTATCTTCCAGGTTCTACCCCGACGCCGTTTAGATGTGTCCCACTGAGCTGCTGGCATCTTTTAACGCAGTGAGTGCATAAGCCCCCTCCCCACCAGTCCCCCTCGTCCTGTCTCTCAATTACTTGAGCAGCATCTGGGGCTGGGCCGCCCGACCGCTGTCCGCCTGGGGAGGGGGGTTGGGGCAGCTCCCAGGGTTGGACTCGGTGGTGGCCTAAGAGCTTTTACCCCATCTGTGGTATGGGGGCACGGGCGGGCCCCTATCCATCGCGGCTATGGAGGCTTCCGGGGCTGCGGTGTAGGTGCCTGTCTCCCGGTGGCCGTCTCCAGCCTCCGACCTGGTAGGAGGGAGACTAATCTAGGCTCGCCTGTTTGTGCATCGGCGGGGGTTGGGTCTTTGCAGGGTCACTGACTCCGCCTCTGCGGCTTATGGGGGATAGGGCCTCTTGACCGCTGCCCGTCTCGCCGTTTGGTCGTGTCCACCCCGGAGCTGCTTACCTTGCGGTGAGTGTGTACCTCCCCCCTCGAAGCAAGGGGGCCAGGCCTCGGCTCCTGCCTTGGTAGCAGTTCACCTCCAGGGGGGGGGGGGAGGTTAGCTCCTATGGGGCAAGGGCAGCGGCACCCCTTCCATGCTGCCAGTCTCACAGGAGGGTTGTTCGTCTGCGCCAAGGCTGTTCTTAGACCATGAGGTTGGTCTAGCCCTCCCTCCTCACCTCTGGTTCCAGGGGCATAGGCATTACTTCTTCGGTTACACTACCCCCCGGATTTGCCCCCCGCCCCAAGAGGGGTTCACCGTGGTAGGCCCTGGGGTAACTACGGGGGGCAAGGAGTAGGTTGGGGCCTGTGTGGGACGGGTGTTGTTGGTCCCAGGAGACTATGATCGCGCGGCATGCACGCCTGATGCAGGTGGAGCGAGACCCCCCCACGGGTTTGCCTCGATCCCGCAGCATGCACGACGTGGCAGGTCGGAGGAGACCGTCCCTGCTCCGCAATGGGGGGCAGTCGAGCGCATTGGTCGGGGTCCCCATGTTAGAGCAGACGCGGGCCGGGGCCACTGGGGACTCATCCTTAGGCTTACCCGATCCCGGCAGCCGCTTAGGACGGTGTCCGCAGCTTGAAGCCTCTTGAAGTTCTTCCGCTGTGCGGTTGGGTGCCCTGCTTCCCACACGGGGGCCCGGGCTCACTCGGTGGGGCACCTGGAGACTTGCCTGGCGGCCCGTTGGGGGCTGCCTCCGAGCCTCATCGCGGCTCTTTGGGAGGCGCTGGACAGGAGGCGGATGCTCCAGGGTGATGCCGGGCGGGCAGTTGTTATGCCGATGCCCTCACGGGGTCCCGGTGGGCTATACAGGGTGCACAGTTTCCCCTGTGTAGTACCTCCTTCGCATTCGGAGGAAGAGGCCGGCTCCGGTCGCGTCCTAATCCTGGGATATGGGGCAAATCATGGAATCTCAAGGTGCGTGATTGTGTTAGCGGGGGCAGCAGTGAGGGGCCCTCGGTAAAAGGTCTGACTCTCACTGTATAGGTCCTGATGTTTCAATGGTTGTAATTCTAAAGTGGGTATAAGCAACAGTACTTTATCTTATAAGTGTGGGGTAGTTGTTCTCTGCCTGATCGTGTATCATTACGGTGCTCATGCTGTGCGCTCCATACCTTCGGGTCAAGCATGTTTTCGGGGACCGCTGTAGCGGGTATCTCCGTGGCTGTGCTCACAGCCTAGTGTGCACGGGCCTAGTTGCTGCTTGTTTGTATTAGGCAGTTTACAACCATTGACTGTGTCAATGGTCCCGACTTGTGGGTTGGGGCTAGTGGTGTTTGGCCACCGGGGGCACTGCCACGTTCTGTGGCTTTCTGCACATGAAGCACATGAAGGTCGTTGACGATTGTATTATGTTGAGTATTTTGTCCCGTGCCGAGTGTGCAGTGTGGAGCTGCGCGCATACTGGCGCGCCAATACCATTCAGTGCTTTAAGTGGAAGCTTTTCATTTATTACAAGCCATATTTGCTGCGTATTTATCTTTTCAACGTACAACCATTTACAAGCCAATAGTGCTGACTTGTTGTAGGAATGACGTGTATCATATATCTGGATGCAATGACAGAAACAGCATTATACAAGTTGGCCTCCTCACTATGCTAGGCACAGTCTCGAGCTTTCGACCAAATTGGGTATTGAGGTGCTACCGTTATCGGCATGGCCCCCCGCCTCCAATCCCTTAACGAGCTCCTAGAACGCGGGTGAGCACGAAAAATATATATATATATATCATGGCTCGTAACACCTCAAAGCTGAATCCTGACTGGAACACGCCCCATCATATAATATGTGAGAAACAGGACAATGCCTTTTGTTAGGGTATTCAAATTAACTCACAGGATGTACTGTGGACACAGGCCGTCTTGGTAAATGCATTTAGATAAGTTAAACATTATTCACCTCTCCGGCACTTTCGTGTTAAACGTCTGCAAGCTCGCCCTTGGATATGTTTAACCCCAGGAAAACTGTATTTGCCTCTGTCGTGTTCTTCATGTGCGCAGGGAGGTACACCAAACACGGGACGCAGGTTAGTCTCACATTCCTTTATTTGCATCGCTCATAACTGCTAGTTAGCATCTAGTCAGCTGCTGGTCAGCACATCCGTCCCCGTCCATGTCCTGGTCATTGTCTGTCCCCTTTCCTGTCTCGTCACCGGATCTGGTGTCCGGTGACTTGGTCACTCTGCCTGAGGACCCACAGGGTCCTAACGCCCTACTGTCCGTCGCCCACACTGTCGGGTCACGACATCTCCCCCCTTGTTGCAAACAAATGTTTGTGACACATTTACCATAGTCCTCATTCACAGTTATATTGATGGGGGTGAACGAACGAGAGAGAGAGAGAGAGAGAGAGAGAGAGAGGGAGAGAGAGAGAGAGGGAGAGAGTACTTGTCATTCTACATTTCTTCAATGAGTCTCTGTTGTTTACTGCATATCCTTCGTGAATCTAGTGTCTCCATCGCTTCCTTGTCCTCTATCTTCCACCGTCCATGTGGCTGCAGTTGTCGCTGCCATTTCTTCTTTCTCCGCCTTCTTTGTCCTTGAAATGCTATCTGTTTCTTGTTATTCGTTGTTGGTCGTAGGCAGCTGTTATCATCGATCCTTTCACTTTCGTCACCGCCAGTGACTCTTTGGAGAACTTGTTGTCTTATTATCTATATTGTTTCTGTCTCAACACCTTTGGTCCTGGCCATGCGGTGCCTCTTGCCTTTATTTCCTTGGTGGCGCCTGTCCGCTCTGCTTATTGTATGTCTTTGTCCATTCTTTTTGCTGCTGTTTCTCCTGCGCCAAAGTCCTCTCGTGTTACATTTCTTTTTACCCATTTTGTTTCCTTTGTCTTTGTGTCTTTCCTTTTGTTTTCTTTTCTTTTATGTTCTCCTTTTCTCTTTCCTGTTTCTTTGTAGGTCTTTGTCCTTCTTTTCTTGGTTATTTCTTTTTTTCTGTCCTTTTCCTCTTTCCTTTTTCTTGGTGGGTCTTGGTCCCTCTTTTCTTTGTTATTTCTCTTTTCTGTCCTTTATTTAGCCTTATCTCTGGCTTTTCCTTTCTTTTTGCTTCTTTCTTATTTGTCCTTCCTTCTTTTCTTTGTTTTTACAAAATTCTTAATTGGCCTCTTCTGGGCTTTCCTAGTCTTTTTCTTCTTTATTTCCTTGTTTTCTCATGTTTGCATCTTTCCTGCGACTTATTTCTTATATTTATGTCTTTCCTTTTGTTTTCTTTTCTTTCGTGTTCTCCTTTCCTCTTTCTGTTTGTTTGGTGTCCCTTCTTTCCTCGTTATTTTACTCTTCTTTCTTCTTTCTTCTTTTCCTTATTGCTTTGTAACTTCTCCTTTGCTCTTTCTTTGTCCTTGTGCGATCTTTGTCCTTTTATTTCTCTTTGTTGTTCTGCTTTGTTTCCTTTATTTTCCTTTCTTTTCTTTGATCTTTCTCTTTTCTGTCTTTTATTTAGCCTTCTCTGGCTTCTTCCACTCTCTTGTTCTTCTTTCTTATATATATATATTTTGTTTTCTTCTTTCTCTTTCTCAATTTGTCCTTTTGTTATTCTTTGGTTTTCTCTTTTCTTATTGCACCATCATCTTCCTTTGCCTTATTGCTCTTTTTCCACTTGTGCGCTCTTTTGCGCTTTACTGATCCTTTATTCTTCAATCAAAACATTTATTTTGCTTTGTTTCTCTTTTCAGACGTTTTCCGTGCTTATCTTCCTTTTCTGCTTTGTCTTCCTTTTCTTCCCGTCTTTTCTTCTTTATTCCTTTTTGTTGCTCGCGTTCTCCTTAATTCACCTTGTTATATGTTATTCTTCTTCTTTGCCCTTTGCTTGGCTTTGAAATGGCTGCTCTTCTTTTTTCTATGACCTTTCCTTGAATGTCCCCTTCAAAATGTCCGCCGTCATTCTCACAATACTTTAGTCGTCTTTGTTCTTCCTTTTCTTATTATGCCTCTTTATTCTCCTTATTTCTGCCTTTATTTTTGTTTATTTCTATCTTCTAGTTGTCTTTTCTTTCTCATTTCCTTCTTTTTCGACGTTAGTTGGCCTTAAAATGGCCGCTCCATTATTGTCTATCTTTGTTTCCTGATCTAAGATGGCCGCCGCTGTTTTCACGCAATTTTGCTGTCCTAATCGCATTGCCTGTTCTTAAGATGGCCGCCGCTGCTATTCTCAGTGCCCATTGGCTCGGCTCGCCTTATTCTAATATGGCCGCTGAGACTCTCGAAATTCCCGCGATGACTCGCGCCAGCCGTTTCAACTTGTGCATTTGTTTCTCAGCGCTTACCGCATCCGCGCTTGTCCTCATCGGTGGCAGTCGGGGTGAGCTCCCGCGTTGCTGCTCAATGGGCAGTCTCTCCTGTGTCCCCGACACTTCCAGGGTGGGCTCCTGGTGTGTCTCCAGTCATCGATCGTTGCTCGACTATCCACGCGTCGTTCGTCACTTTCCCTCGTCGCCAGTTGTCGTGTTCTTCATGTGCGCAGGGAGGTACACCAAACACGGGACCCAGGTTAGTCTCACATTCCTTTATTGGCATCGCTCATAACTGCTAGTTAGCATCTAGTCAGCTGCTGGTCAGCACAGCCGTCCCTGTCCATGTCCTGGTCATTGTCTGTCCCCTTTCCTGTCTCGTCACCGGATCTGGTGTCCGGTGACTTGGTCACTCTGCCTGAGGACCCACAGGGTCCTAACGCCCTACTGTCCGTCGCCCACACTGTTGGGTCACGACATCCTCAAGTACATATCTTTACATGAGATGGACCCTCGCATGTAATTGGACATTTGTTAAAATTATTAACCTAGCAGAGCGAGTACAGTTAATTCTGATAATAGAGATGCATCCCTACCACAAAGGTTATAGCAGCACACAGCAGTCACGGTGCGGGGTGGGGATGCTCTCTAACTCATATACCGCTCCATAGTAGCTGGCTACGAGCAGCTAAGTTTTCCCCAGGAATGGTTTGAGAGCATTGCACTTTCCAGGAACTTTCAAGAAACATCAAGTTGACCTGTGGAAATTTGACTGGGTGGTTTCTGGTGCGCGGCACCCTCACTTTATTGTATGTGCACGGCCTACTAATGCTCTCCCCAACATCAAGTTTACCTGGTTACCGGCACCATCACGTAATCTCAACACCGGCGCCCTCACAGCCTGCCAGAACGGAGCTGTCTATTTTAAAGATGTTCTCACCAACAGGCATCATTCAATTCATTATGAATTTCAATTCTATTGCCTACTGCCCAAGGCATTCTTATGGCATGGCGGGCCTGGCATAGTCTGAATTTCACACTTGCACAAGCTCATGGTTAAGAGTTCTGATGCTACCATGATTGGCAGCACGGCAGGTGCAAGGTGTTGGGCAAACTGAGGTGGCCGCCTGAGGTGAGTGCTGGCATATGGTTGCGCAATGGGCAGCCAGGTACAACGATTGAGGCAGGTGGGTCTACAGGGGGTTGGGAAGTTCCCAGGAGGGTCTCTGTCATTGAAGGCCAAGGAGGTGACAGGACAGAATAGTTTCAATATTTGGGGCTAAAATTCCAGCACACAATTTGTAATATCTCTGGTTTAATGCCACACCGTGAGAAAGTACCCATGGACTTTAAGTATTGCATTGGCTCCAAAGCTATAGTACAGCAAGGGGCCCTCAGGCTAATGCGATTCTATATAAGATTCCTTTGCCCAAATCAAGATGGGCCCAGCCCATGCCAGATATTAAACCTAATTTCCCTCCCTGATGGGCTAAGGCTTATGTGTTGGCTGTCGTCTGTGTGGGTTAGCATATTGGCGCTGAACTGCATGGGGCGAATACCTCACCCCTCCATTGTTATCAGGTGCTGTAGTTCCTTCGCAGTTTTTGTTTCGCAGGAGCATGCAGTGAGCGTTGCCAGGGGCTTGAGGTCCACTCTGCGCAAGGGACAAGGCCCAGAAGGTTAATCCCAGGTTCTCTGCACAAACTGGCCAATAGAACCTGGAATGCGCAGACGTGCTGTAGCGCCAGTTGTTGCTGGGCCACTGCTGTCTGAGGTAGGGGTCACTGTGAACTTGTGTTTTACACTGCCTTCAGTTTGCATGGTGGTGCGTCCGCTTTGGCTGGATCCGGACAGGGTGCCATGGGTGGGGCAAAACAGTGTATCAGCGGTGTGCAAAACTAATTTGTATAAAAAAAACATATATATACACCCACCTGCCTGCTGTCTCTGGCAGGAGGGTGTATCCAAATACCAGGTAATACGTCTGAAAGTAGTTGGTAGATTAGACGCGGCACGGGCACTTATACTGCTTGCTCATGGGAAACACTTGTGTATTCATAATCTCTAGGGAAAGTGTGTCACCCAATTTCCGAACACGCACAATTTTGTCAATTAAGAATACTGTGTTCCATAGAATCCCTCGAACCTGACACAATTGAAGGTTGTTGGAAAGTATTGGTCGATCCGTTCTCTGCGGGTCGCTGAGATACCCTGTGCTTCCCATGGGTCGGTACTGTGTACAGGTAATTTCCACCTATGCCTTATGCCAGCAGCAAGTCTACTGGTGCTATATTTCGACCAGGTGGTTTCTGGTGCCCTGCCCCATCACTCAATTGTCAACTCTGGTCCTTGTGACGGCCCACCACAAGTCAACGTTGTCTGTCTATTTGAGTGTTGACAACAACAGGCATTGATTAATTCCTGAGGTAAGGAGGCTGGTCGGGAGAGTGGATTGACCGGGCCTGGTGGCATTGGACTATCACCTACACTGCAGAGATCAGTGGTTTACCTCTGGGTCGCAGGCTCTACTCCCGGAGGGTACACTCAGCCTTTCAGCATGCAATATATGATAACACCACAGAAAGGGAATAGAGCTTGTTGGGTGTTTTGACATACCGGCCAAGTAACTTGACTGCAGGAAGTGATTTTCCTAACAATAGAAGCCTTGAAGGCACTGATGATTGTGCAATGGAAGTCTGTAGAATGTTCATCGGTTACCTGCCTGCTAGCGGCATATTGATCTACCCACAGGGGGTGATTTAACCACCAGGTGGCACTGTCTTGATGTTTACATTCGGTTGATAGTGTGTTTGGCAGGTGGGAGCCTGTAGTGAGGAAGGTGACACAAAGGTTGGAATTTAGTTGTTGTTTAGCATAGAGGCAAGCATACTGCTGGTGGTCATGCAGTGAGGATATCCTTACCTGGCGCGGAATCACAGCAAATGTAAAAATACCTGGGGAAGCAAAGGCTTCCTAGAGTTTGCCCAGGCCTACCAGTGCTGATTACGGCTGTTCACTGTGGGTAATGCAGTGATGTAGTTGAAAGTCCACGGCCTACTAATGCTCAACCCAGCATCCAGTTTACTGACTAAAAACTCATATAAATTGCAGGAAAAAACGTTGATTGCTTGATTTTCTTTTCCCTTACATGTCTGCGAGAGGCGCACGTGGCAACATGGGCTCAAGACAGGTGGATGACTGGTACCAGCAGGCATGGTGGCGGTGTTCTGTGACAGTATGACAAGGTAACTAGGTGAGAGGTGTATGCAGTCATCTCTGTGGTGTGCCTAGTTTGCTACTGTACAATATTCGAATTAGGTCAAATTAATAGGCAGACGGAAACAGGTACGATTGAAATGAGCTACTGAACCCATTTTAAGATGGCCGCCACAGCGTGCAACTGAATTTCCATAACAGTATCGTGAAATTCAAATGGTATCCGATCGCAAAAATAAAACGCTCTGTGTTTATATTATGTTAAACACAGCAATATAAAGCTTATGCGGTATTGCGTAAGTAACTAAAGAAAATAATAACTTGATGATAATTTTGGATTTGGCCCGTTATTTCCGGGTCGTCGCATCTGACGTGAGGTTAAATAAGGCACTGTTCCGGAAGTAGTTCTCTTTGAGTCACTTCCGGAACCGAACGCTTGGAGCAGGGAGGCCGCATCGAAACAAACAGGTACGACTCCAAGAAGGGGCAGAATTTTTTTGTTTTTATAATTGGGTTGCCATTTCGTTAGAATGCGAATGGGCAAACAGATAGTACTTGAAGGAAGGTCATTGTGTTGGTAGTGATGGAGCAGATTTCATCTGCAGTCAGGCATTGTTTTATTTTTGTGCTACAGACAGACTGCATTTAAATTGCCACGCACATTTTGGTGCAAGTTAAAAACATGGCACATGAAAAACATGAAAGTGAGGCCTAGTCAGTCTGAAATGCTTGTGCTGAATTAACATGTGTTTTTGCAGTGTAAAGAAAAGTGGCCTTTTTTAGCTTTGAAGATTAATAGAATGTGTTTCTCTCTTCCCAGCTCATCCCTTGTAATCTAAATTCACAATTTCTGTCTTAAAAGACTTTGACTTGTTGCATATTTTGATAAATATTTTCAGTTAATAACACCTCTTTTTATAATGTGTGTGAATTAATAATGCACCAAACACTACACAGGGGGCTAAATGCTTTTTGCATGAAAAGCTATCTAAAACACTAAAGGATGTTGCTGTGTGCGCTGTATTAACTGTGTGTGCTTTTACATTTTACACTAAAGCATAAAAATGCTATGTTGCACATTGCACATTTATTTTGCATGTTGTCATAAATAATAGAAAAGTTGCTTGAAACTAATAGCTTGGCTAGGTAAACATTTATAAGGGGTATTAGTATGGAGTTGGGAAACATAATGGGCTGATTTACATGAAATTAATATTCTCTTTGTGTCTGTTTTATTTTGGGGCCTACAATTAAATGGATGCCTGTGAATCCAGCAAGGCTATGGCTTGCATTAAAAGAGAAGAGCAGACACCAGCTTGACTCAAACTGCGGAAGAAGTCAAGGCCATTTTGAACTGTAAATGTTTGTGATTGTGTCAATGTACCAGTTAGTTAAAATATCCGTCCTACTGCGCTGTGAAAGGAAGGAAGAGAATTAGAATGAAACATTTTTCCTAGTAAATGTTGCAAACGTTTATGAATGTATTTATTCATGTATGCTTCTTTTGTTAAAACTGGTATAGTCAGGATTTTAGAATGAGTCAGGAAAGTGAGACTTCATGCCATCATGGCTGACCAATCACGTACAGGTTTTCCTGAAGATGCAACATTTTTATGTAGACTTTCAAGAATTAGAGTATAAATAATGACCTCTCTGGAGGGGGGTTGGCTTTTTTGCTCACTGGCTGGCTTTCAGCTCACTTCTGCTTTTTGCTTCATTCACATGGGTTAGGTACGAGATCGTCACGGGTGCAGCCTTAGGCGTCCGAGGAGAGTCAGGTGGGGGGTTCCCTGGTGATTTTTTCTTCCAAAGTCCTGGCACGTCATATTTTGGCACTGCAGGCCACATTCCTTTGAGGCCTTGTGAAGGGCAGGCTGTTTTCCTCTTTAGACACAGACAGACAGAGAGTGCAGCTGATTAAGATAGAATTAGATGCTAAACTTTAAGTTTATGCTTTGACTAATTAATTAGGTCTGAAAAGATTTATTTGTCTTATGCATTTATTTCTCTTTATGGGAGATTTTTGCCAACTATTTAATTATTGATTAGCCTTGCAAGACTATTTTTCTTACAAACTCTTTAAGAATTTTGACTGATATTTCTCGCCACATTTTCTTTCCTACATGTAATGCTTATATGCAGACTGTAATGTGTTCTGTATTAATGCTATTTTTCCTGTTTTCTAAATTCTGTAACCTGATTGATATTTTACTAATGAATAAAGGGTCAGAGAAAAATTAACTTTTGACTAGAAAATAAAACCCTTTAAAATATTCAACAACTCTCTTTATTGGCTTAAAATAATAATTGCATTTTTGACTGTACATGATTATTTGAAGTCTCCTGAAATTAATACATGGTGTGAAGGGCTCAACATCTTTTTTCAGCGGTAAATTAGAGGTAGCATGAGGGTTTGCATTGAGAAATTACCAGAAGAAATTACCGCTCCATCAGTATTTGGTAATCAGAGGATGGTTATTATTGATTAGTTTGGTGATTAATGATTATTGATTTTACCATCAACTATTCAACTAATGGATCATTGACCTTAGGAGGGAAGTAAAATAATTACCCAAGTTAGATAAATGTCCAAGTCCTGATTCCTGACTCCAATGCTCAGAACCTGAAGACTGGCAAAGCAGTACTGAAAGGCGATGCAAGAAGTGGTGTGAGTATCAATAGGGCTGTGAAATATTGTTAATGTGTTAGGATGTATTTTTAAAGTGTTGAAAATATTAAGTTTTTTTTTACTGATGGTGACATTTTGCTCATTTTGAATTGATGGTGTTATTGATTATATTGGTAATTTCATAGGACATAATTGTTTTGGTTATTGATTACATGTTTTAACTCTTCATGTTAAGTAAGTGTCTTGTTCTATGTTGTCTGGAAACACATGTATGCACACCTGCAGGAGAATCCCGGGAAGGAATAGCGGGTGGTAAATGAAAGCCACACTGCACTGTGGTTACTCGTCTGTTGGAATAACACTGAGAAGCTAGGTAGGGCTGGCAGTGTTAAATCAGGGACTATATTCTGTGTGAGTGATTGAAAGCAAAAAGTTTGCTGTTAGAATTTGGTGTGATATCACCTAGAAAGGGTCACACTGAAGGAGTAGCAGGTTCTTCTGAGCTTGAGTGACAGCAAAGAGTTCGCTGGTGAAACTTTGGTCTGATATCACCTAGAAGGGGTCACACCGAAGGAGTAGCAGGTTCTTCTGAGCTTGATTGATAGCAAAAGGGTTCGCTGGTGAAACTTTGGCCTAAGATATATCCGGAAGGATAAGTCCAAAGGAGTAGCAGGTTCTTCTGAGCTTGAGTGAAAGGTAAGCGGAAGGAATTTACCTATATTGTTTGAAGAGTAAACGGAAGGTCTTACTTTGTGAAGGGTAAGCGGAATGTGTTACTCGCAGTGAATATAAATCTATCCTTTATTTAGCACAACAGACAGAGTAGCGGATGTATTTATGTTGTTACTAACAGAGTTATTGATTAAGAGAAATATTGCAGTAAGATTTTGTGGAGGGTCAGTGGTAGGAGTAAAACTGTCTAAAATTGAGACTTACAGCTTTGGAGAAAAGAAATTGCATTGAACTATTGCAAAAATGAAAATGTTTGAAGGTTTAAAGAAGCTGTTAGGAGGTAAAGTGAAAAAATAGTTTTTAATTGGTGATGCTCCTGAAGGAACACCTATGCATTTTATGTCTACCAATTTGGGACAAAATACATGTATGTGGGTTCACCAATGGTGCAAGATTACTAAAAAAGAAGGTGCTTTGAGGTTTCCAAAAGATGGTACTTTTGAATTGCAAATTATTGACAAATTAAGGGAAGTCTTATGTGAAATAAAGACACCATCTAAAGCTGCACAATGTGAGGCCTTAAGCATGTGGGAAAAAGCATCAAGAGAGAAAGCAAATGAGGATAAAAAGGTAAAGCACCAAATGCAGGGGAAGGGAATTAATGATGATAAAGAGCTTCAAATAAATAATAATTCAGGGGATGAAAAATACTGAAAATAGTGCACCAGTAAATACTACAGGGGCTACTGCTTCTGTTGAACTGAGAGAAATACAGACTGAGAGAACTATGCAGACATTTTATATTGACCCATTACCTGTTGATTCAGTACTGACAGTGATACCTCCAGGTGTTACTGCTTCAAATGTGACTGATTCAGTCCAAGAATTGCAAACTGCAGATGCACAGATAATGCCTAGAAAAATTATGACTGTCCCAATTAATATGGTCCCTACTGAAAAGGCTCAAAGAGCTGCAGGAGTGATTTTGCCAGGGTTTATTTCAGAACATCAGAATACATAGATTATTGAACAGAAATTACCCCAAGCACTAAAAGGTGAGGAAAAAATGGCCTTACAACATCTACAGCTCAGGATAAAATAAATATATTTGAAAATGGGATTTCTCAAACCTGCTTTGAGGAAGCAGCAGTGATTAAAAAGATAGAAAACATGGGAGAACATATTAACAAAGGGCCTGAAAAAGAGAGACAGCTTAGTGTTTTAAATTCAACATGTGAACATGTAGAAATTAACAGTCCCTGCTGTTTACATACTGAAAATGTGAACCAGTGTCAAGAAAAAGAATTAACTTCCCTGAGTAAGGAAACAGTTGCATGTGCATTAACTACACATAATGGACTGACAGATTTGGCTCAAAAATATGAAACTGATGTTTCAGGAAGTTTTCCACCTCAGAAAAGTTTCAGGGTATACATGGAGGATGAGGCAAATGAGAAAATGTGTTCTTCAGGATTGCAATTGCACATTGCAGAAATAAAATATATTTTTAAATGCAATGGGTTTGAGAAATTAGGAGACAAGTGGGCAAGAAAACATGAGAAGAAAAATAAACCACCAGACCTTGCAAGGAAACTGGCTAAGGAAAAAAAGCCACCAGATCTAGTTTATAAAAATAATAAGCAGATTGAGGGAGAAGCTTTTGCTTACTCATTGAGAGAAAAGGTGGGAGAAGTGCATGTTCCTATGATACATAAAAGTGAACTTGAAGCATTTCTGAACACATTCCCACACTTGAGAGACAAATTTATGCTGTGGTACCCACAAGTAGATGGATTTGATGAAATATTAAAAGAGTTGTGCATTAATTTGGAAATGTTCTTTTACATTGCCCTGCAAACAGAATTGTGGTTTGAATCTAAAGTTGTGCAGAGGCCAGGTGAAGAGACAATGAAAAGGGTTTGCATGAATGCACCATCATTTCTGTTGTTATGGAGAAAAACATAGCAGTGATTACTTTCCTGAAGGGCAGAGCGCCAGCAGAGGATGTTGATTGGGTACAGATTAAAAGAACACAGGATGGAAGTAAAGGTGTTTTAGTTTGTGCAAATTCAGGTATGGATGTTGTACTGCTGGAAAATGTGTCCTTTTGCCATCTTTATAACAGATTTGAGCAGTGGAAGAAGAAAAATACATTTAAGCATGATGCACAAAAACATGGAGAAATGCAGATGCAAAATATGCCAGTTAAGCAAATGCAAATGTCAGTTCAGAAACAGGTACCTATGGCAGGAATTGTTCAAGCACAGATGGTCCCACAAAATATGGAAAATGCTAAAGTTAATTTAAATATGGTGTCCAGAGCAAATGTGAATTATTTCCAGAGACAAAAACAGAACCCAGTTCAACAGGTTGCTGTGTTTGCAAATGAGAGTTTTAACCCTCACAAATCTGAATTTGCCAAGTCCATTGTGAAGGCAGTGGAAAGTCCAGATTTAGCTTCAGGAGTTTTAAACAAAGAAATTACAAACCCAGTTTTAGAAACATTTGCACCAAAATTAGGCCCATTCGAGGAAAACTGCAAAACTGTTGTCTGTGACTCAGGCCTAGCAGGAAAACAATTATTTTGCAAATTAAGCAACTCATATTACTGTACACCAGATAATGTTATTTTTCAGATTCCTGATGAGGATGTACATTTTAAAATGGCCCATCAAGAGACAGCTGTAGCATTATTTTCAGAAAAGACAGTTGAAAAATTACCTTCTGCTTTGGAAAAAATAATAAACACAGAAATAAAAGAGTTCACAGAGAAGGATGACGGGTTAATAAACTGTGCAAAACATGTCTTATTAAAATTAGAACCAGATGACATGTATTCAGGAACACCATCAGTTGCAGGAATTTTACCAATAAAAGGATTTTTGATGGAATTGATTGGAAGTTTATGCATCTTTCTGATCACAGGTTCATTGAAAATAAATGAAAAGAACAGAATAGTGTAGGAGATTAAAAGCATATTTTTTTCATGTTGTCCTGTGGTACCGAATCCAGCCAAAATATTTTTTCACATTCCATGTGCTGAAGAATGGCTTACTTTTATTGATTTTTGCCAAGTTCATGTCACAGTGCCATTGCATGAGAATAGTCAGGAGTACTGTCAAAAAGAAGATGAATGTCTGGGACACAAAATTGGAAAGGGAGATAGAAAGGTGTCACCAGACAGGGTGGAAATGATTTCCAAGAAAAATCCACCTCAAATTCAGAAAGAAGTCAGGAACTTTTTGGGAATGGTTAGCTGCTGTACAGAGTGGTTACTGAACCTTTCCCTAGTGGCTAAGCCTTCACTCAGGCTGACTGTGATCGTGGGCGGTCAGCGGACTGGTAAAGCAGGCGAGGAGGCCGGATATAGTGGGCGATAGCGGTTTATTGGGGTTTGTTTGTACAAGGTTTTTCGGGGACAGTAGGAGAGTCCGGTCCAAATCCCGGGAAGAGGTGTCCGTCTTCTTCTTTCTTGTCTGGGCGGGATGAGGGTCCAAGGAAAGGCTGGGTCTTTGGTGTAGCTGCCTCGTTGTGGTCGGAGAACACCTCGGAGGGCAAACAAGAGAAAAGAGGGAGCCGTTAGCTGTGCTTGGACTCGAGATCCGGTACCTTCACCGTTAACCCGGGAGTGTGTGGATACGAAGGGGAAGTGAGGGCGGTACGGGTATGGATCAAGGAAAGGAAAGGAATGGAAGTGCTCAGGGATGTGGGGAGAGGGGTGCTCTTTATACAGTGTGAAGTGCGTATTTACAACTTGCTTAGTGCTTACTTGTGACGTGCCTAGGATAGCGGGAACAATTTACACTGGGAGGGGTTTCTAACTATATACACGGGCACCTAGCGTGCTCAAGGGAGTAACTGGTACTCACGCGCTCCGCCGTAACTCTCCTCCGAGTTACGGCCGCTCTCCAGCCACCTCCGTGGGACTCCACCACTCTTCGGACCACTCCTCGCGTTCTCCGTTCCCGTCTTCTCCGTCCGTCACCGGTCCAGCCGAAATCTCCTGCCACAATCCTTCGACCCCGCTCGTGTCTTCTCTTCCGGCTTTTCTGTATCCGACAGTCGGTGGAGAGGCGGGACTTCCGGGGTCACGGTGTATCCCTTCCGGTCCTTCGGCACCTCTGATTGGTTCCTGCACAGGAGAGAGGGGCGGGATGCCTGTCGTCAGGGACGCTGTTGTTGGGGGCTCTACGCGTCTGCCTGGACGGGCTATGGTGCGAGGCGGTAATAGAGGGGTTAGATAGTCTCGGATATGGGGATCTCGGGATCCGAGATCACACTGACACACAAGGGTGTGTCTGATCCGCTTCCATTGGACAACAATTGCATAAAAGCATTCCTAGAGTTGAAAGAGAAAAAATGTCGCGCCCCAGCACTAGGAATGAAAGTTTATTTGAAAGAAAAAACACCAATTTGCAGTGAGAGGGAGGGCTGCACACTCTCATTGCCTATTGAAAAAGATGAATGTGTTCAAAGGTCTGTGATGTATTGCCCAATGACCTTTGACCCTAACTTCACAGAAATGTCAGCAAATGAAATAGATTGTGATGAAACTGAATATGAGTGTCTAAATATCATGAAAATATGCATAAAGCCAAATTCAGACTTTAAGGATGAACATCTGAGTCAGCCCAACAATGTCCATTTGGAGATGGCCCATGTTTGAAAGGTGACACATTAGAAGCAGCACATGCTGTGCTCCCTATGCATTATGTTGTCAAAGCTTCATGGCTTTCAGTAGTTACCCCAGTCCAAAATTCGAAATTGATTGCCCTTACCATAACATGCAGTATATCTGTTCAATGGGGAATCACTGTTGTCATGGGAGAGAGAAATGCTAATTCAGTTGCACAAATGTGTGTTCTGTTAGCATATACATTCAATGGAATCTTCACAGTTGAATTAAAAGAGGCTCAAGAAAATGTTTTTGAAGCAGCACAACAGGGTTGTATCAGAACTGTTTTTGAGAAAAATGACAACTGCAAAGTGGCAAATGTGGTATTGAAAAGACTGATGCCCAGGTATAGATTGCCATTTCCTCTGAAATCAGATCATTACGGGGTCTCAAAGATAATGAGTACAGAAGAACAGATTGGACAAAGAGTGGATTGTAGCTATCTGCCTGAAGTGTCAAGCAAAATAAAGCAACACAATGGCAGCACAGAGTTACCTTTGGCAAAAGACTGTTGTTCAGCATCACCAAAGTGGCTTGAAAATGCATATGCAAATGCACTTGTGGAAAACACTGATGTGAACACTAGCCATTGCTGTGTAGGTCTGGTTGATGTACAGTGTGCAGTTTCTCACCAGATTGCAGCTGCTACACAAGATCTGCATAATGGATGGTGCAACAGCTTTGATCTGAGAGATGTTGTGGTGAAAGATCTGAATCTGATCAAAGTGAAAATAAGAGTGAAAGGCCTAGGTTGAAAAAAAAAGTGCAACGGATTGATGGTGCTATGCCAGAGTTTCTCAGCACCTAAGTAGTCTAATTTGCATGGAAAAGGTAGAGAATGCCACACTGTATGAGCTATTCTGATGGCAAGCTGATGACAAAGAGAAAAGAAATGCTGAAACTGTCCTGTTTAATTTTCCTTTTTTATTATTTTAGTTACTTATTTTAAAGAAGACTAACTGTTCCAAGAAGCTACTTACAGAACTCTGCACTAAAACATTTGAGCTTGGCTATATATGATCTGATTACAGAAGACTTGTGTTTGCCTTAGAAATAGAAGTAACATTGTTGTATGCTCAGCTTTTGCAAAAAGAAATGTCACTAGTGAAATGAAATATGTGTGATGAATTATAAATCAGTCAGTCAGTCAGTCAAAAAATACTTTATTCCGTTTATAACAAAAACCATAAAAGTATACTAAGCATATTATGTCAAGACCACATTTGAATACAATACAAAGTGCAAATTGGCAATTTATACAGTACAAATTATCAATACTAAAAAAAAACAATTATCAATATATATAGCGCAAATTGTCATAGCTAATATAAAAGTCCATTAGAACCATTAAAAACATATAAAAAAGAGAAAGTGCTCAGTCACAATTCATTTGTTCACATATCGCTATGATAATTAATTCCATTTATTTTCCTTTTTAATCTAACAGTTATGGTCAGAAAGTTGGCTATGTTAAAAATCTCCCAAACATCCAAAAGCAGCTGCAAGTAAAGAAGGGCTGGTTTAACTTGCGTGAAGCCCTTATCTTTTAAAAGTGGAATGATATAACGTTTGCGAATGGGGCGAAAATGCTCACAAAAAAAGTAAAGTGCACAGTGTCTTTTATAGAGAAACCGTCACACGAACAGATCCCCAAATCTTTCTCCCTAGTCCACCCTGGGGATTCAGTAAAAAAAAGATGAACTTTATTCAACCTGAATGTCGTCAGTAAGAATCGGTGATTCGCATTGTTTACGATTCTCAGATATGGCTCAATTGATCCTGTAGTTTTTAATAATTGATGAGCCCTTACTGTTGGTTTGCCCAGCTCCTTGTCCTCTCTGGCCGAACACACCATGAGCTTATGAGTATCTTTAACCCATTTCACATCCCCCTTCACTAATTTGTTAGGTGAGTTAAACAGTTCTGAACGCCCTAATTTAACAATTAATTTTTTAACATAACTCAACCAGGGGATATGCTGGTAACAATCAAGGGCTAGGCAGTCTCTGAGTATTTCATGATTCAACTCCAACTCAGGGTTCAACCAGGTTGAGATCCATTTCAACAATGGGGCTATGGCTATACGGTCTTCCAAGTACCCCACCCCACACTCCTGGTGAACAATATAACCAGAGGTGGATTGGGGGACAGATAAGATAGATTTCAAAAACTTATCCTCAGCCACCTGAATGGCCTTAACGTTCTTAAACCCCCAAAGGTCCACTCCATACATAGCTAGGGAAATACATTTGGCGTTATATATCTTTAACACAGCTTGCAGTGGTTTAACCCCCAATTTTCGAGCAAAGCCCAAAACAGCCAAAATAGATCTTGCGAAAACGTTACGTTTCGCTGCTACTTGGGGCATCCATGTGAACTTATCATCAAAAATGACGCCTAAGTATGGAAAAGTAGAGATCCTAGACAGGACATTCCCTTCACAATGTAAGCTTTTTACCCTTTTCGGTTTGGTGCCCACGATCATTACATGCGATTTTGAGAAATTGACACTGAGATCTAACCCTTTCATGTAATCAGCGAATGAATTTAAAAGACATTGCAACCCTACTGCTGTGCGTGCTAGGAGAGCGGCATCATCCGCATATAATAATGCCGGGATGGATCGCTTGCCTACCCTTGGTATGTCCTTACACTCCTTCGTTAGCACAGTGCCCAAACCGTTAATGTACAAGTTGAAGAGTAGGGGGGCCAAAATGCAGCCCTGCCTAACACTATTGACGATACAGATCTTTCCTGTGCAGTTACCCTTACGGTCGTATCTAACTGTGGCCGATAGGTCCCTTTGGAGGTCAGCAAGGAAGTACACAATGTTTTTATCCACGCCCAGTTGGAGGAGCATCACCCATAATTTGGACCTATTCACGCGGTCGAAGGCAGAGGAAAGGTCCATGAAGGCTAGGTGTAGGGTGCCCCTTTTGGCGATTGTGTATTTCCCAATTAAAAGTTGGAGGTTGAGGCTTTGATCAATTGTGCCTCGCCCTTTCCTAAACCCAAATTGCAAACCCGAAAGGGTATTTGCATCAGCCAACCATCCTGTGAATTTACCTAGAAGTACCCGACCGAGGACTTTAACAGCAGAGTCAATAAGGGAGATGGGGCGATAACAACTGGGTTCCCCTCTATTTCCCTTTTTAAAAATGGGTACTATGACCGATTCAGACCATGTACCTGGTATGCCTGATTTGCATACCCTGTTAAAAACATTTGATAAAACCTTTGACCAGGTCTTGACATCCGATTTAAAAAGGTCGGCTGGAACGCCATCTGGGCCGTGGGGCTTATTGCTTGTCATCTTACAGATGGCCTCTGCCACCTCTGTCTCTGTCACCGATAAAGTATAGGGATCCTCAATAGGTAGGGATGTTGCCACACACCCCGAGTCAATCCCTTCGTAGTCTAATTTAAAATAGGAACAGCATACCTGTTCCTGTATTCCACAATCTATTTGGCCGTTACAGGGATCGTGGAAAAAAGGTTTATTCACCGCTGCCCAGAATTTGGAACTATTTTTGAGAACATCAGTGGAGGTTAGTTCATCCCAGGACTCGTCTCTGATTTCTTGTCTTCTGGTTTCCAGGGCGTCTTTGTAGACTTTCCTTAAAGACGCCACAGCAGGCTTGTCCACTGGTTTATGTTTCAGGGCCGCCATCAAATTTCGGTGAGCTATCGAACAGTTGTGGTTGAACCAACCCTCCCCAGCAGGCTCTTTCACCTTGCCCGGACGTTTGAGGTCATCCGAGATTTGGGAACAAATTCTAATGTATGCCTCTAACACCTCCTTATCCCCCGCTTGCACATTCATACAGGTGTGCATCTCTGTTCCGACCTTAATTAATAGATTGGTTTGAAAATCTCCTGGTACTACTTCACACCATCTAATTCTACGGGCCTGGTCCGTCAGACGGATATCTGACGTATCCCTCCTCCTATAACATAACTCCAGTTTGTCGATCAGATCCGTCATGATAAGAGCCACCGGGTTATGGTCGCTAAAGGTAGACCAAATAGCTGAGTAACCATGAATCTTTTCACCTAGTGTAGAGCTAATAAAAATGTAGTCAATAATAGAGGCTGTTCCGTTCCCTTTAAAAGTGGGTACATCCTCTTTCCACATACAGGGGAGTATTAGGCCGTTATCTGCCAATAGGGTTTCGAGGAATTATCCTTGAGCAGAATGCTCGAAATGGATATCTCCTTGATCTGTGGGGCCTAAGCAATCCATCACCTAGCATTTATCCGGGCAACAATGGATATTGAAGTCTCCTAGAACAATAATAACATAAGAATTTTTGTTGGCTTCTCTATAATTTTCGAGAAAGTTATTAAGCTCAACAAGATGTTCAGTCGTGGTAGCTCTGTCAAAGGAGTTATAGAAGTTAATAATCAAAATAGTGCCCGCAGTGTTACATTCAATTTGCACTGCCTGGCAGTATGGTGACCCGGTGTCCAGTTGGGTGTGGGTACCTGGGATGCTGGCCGAGACCAATGTTACCAACCCACCCTTTGCCCTCCCAATACTAGAGGGAACAGCAGGAATATAGTGGATTGTATATCCGTCTAGGCTAAGCAAGTTATCAGTATCCCATGTTTCCTGAAACCCAATAATATCAGCCCCACATAAGGATTTTCTCCAGATAGGATCATCTAGTTTGTTTTTAAGGCCCGTGATGTTCCAAGTTAGGAACTTAATGCCTACCTTAAAATCAATCGGGCCCACTCTCTCTGTAGGGGAAATGCTTAACGCTGATAGTACCTTCCTTTGGGCCTCAAATGAGTGGGCAACAGTGGGTATTGCTTCTGGGGTTACTAGTCACTCAATATCCTCCAGATTTGAGAAAACATCAAATCTGTTTTGAACGGGTACGGAAAAATCATAGAGACCTTTCCCCGTAGGTGGGTATCTGTGCGCTGACATGGCATCAGACACAGCTGCAAAATTTCTATTAAAAAACCCTAGGGGAACCAAACCAATGCCTTCCTCTAAGCCATGCCTTGTGCCCGCCCTCTCCAGAATCAGTTTCACAATCTGTGATGAGGCAAAATTCAGTATAACACAATCTCCTCTAAAGATTTTACCAGACATTCCTACCCAAGGTATCCTGCGTGACATTTTAAATTCTTTAAACAGACAACCCCCCAAACCAGTCAAGTTGTTTACATGATGTAGCGCCTTGTTACGCAGTGACATCCAATGTTCTTCCACACCGCTCTGTAGAGGGGGGACGTTTGTCAAGATAGCAGTGTATGGGGTTGCCTCATGGGGGAGGTTTATCCTATCTGGGGTAAACTGATGTGCATGGGTCCCCTGGCCCATAAGCTTAGTTTTAATGACCCTTAAATCTTCCCATGTGGTTACATTAGGTGGCAGACTCAAATTACCGGTTAGATTTGACACCGCAGCCTCAGAGAATTATAAGTCATTGGATTATGATTTGATATCATCAGAAGGGTGGCTTGATGGAGCAGATTTCATCTGCAGTCAGGCATTGTTGTATTTTTGTGCTACAGACAGACTGCATTTAAATTGCCACGCACATTTTGGTGCAAGTTAAAAACATGGCACATGAAAAACATGAAAGTGAGGCCTAGTCAGTCTGAAATGCTTGTGCTTAATTAACATGTGCTTTTGCAGTGTAAAGAAAAGTGGCCTTATTTAGCTTTGAAGATTAATAGAATGAGTTTCTCTCTTCCCAGCTCCTCCCTTGTAATCTAAATTCACTATTTCTGTCTTAAAAGACTTTGACTTGTTGCATATTTTGATAAATATTTTCAGTTAATAACACCTCTTTTTATAATGTGTGTGAATTAATAATGCACCAAACACTAAGCAGGGGGCTAAATGCTTTTTGCATGAAAAGCTATCTAAAACACTAAAGCATGTTGCTGTGTGCGCTGTATTAACTGTGTGTGCTTTTAAATTTTACACTAAAGCATAAAAATGCTATGTTGCACATTGCACATTTATTTTGCATGTTGTCATAAATAATAGAAAAGTTGCTTGAAACTAATAGCTTGGCTAGGTAAACATTTATAAGGGGTATTAGTATGGAGTTGGGAAACATAATGGGCTGATTTACATGAAATTAATATTCTCTTTGTGTCTGTTTTATTTTGGGGCCTACAATTAAATGGATGCCTGTGAATCCAGCAAGGCTATGGCTTGCATTAAAAGAGAAGAGAGCATGCGCAGAATCCAGCTTGACTCAAACTGCGGAAGAAGTCAAGGCCATTTTGAACGAACTGTACATTCTTGTGATTGTGCCAATGTACCAGTTAGTTAAAATATCTGTCCTACTGCGCTGTGAAAGGAAGGAAGAGAATTAGAATGAAACATTTTTCCTAGTAAATGTTGCAAACGTTTATAAATGTATTTATTCATGTATGCTTCTTTTGTTAAAATTGGTATAGTCAGGATTTTAGAATGAGTCAGGAAAGTGAGACTTCATGCCATCATGGCTGACCAATCATGTACAGGTTTTACTGAAGATGCAACATTTCTGTGTAGACTTCCAAGAATTAGAGTATAAATAATGACCTCTCTGGAGGGGGGTTGGCTTTTTTGCTCACTGGCTGGCTTTCAGCTCACTTCTGCTTTTTGCTTCATTCACATGGGTTAGGTACGAGATCGTCACAGGTGCAGCCTTGGGCGTCCGAGGAGAGTCAGGTGGGGGGTTCCCTGGTGATTTTTTCTTCCAAAGTCCTGACACCTCATATTTTGGCACTGCAGGCCACATTCCTTTGAGGCCTTGTGAAGGGTGGGCTGTTTTCCTCTTTAGACACAGACAGACAGAGAGTGCAGCTGATTAAGATAGAATTAGATGCTAAACTTTAAGTTTATGCTTTGACTAATTAATTAGGTCTGAAAAGATTTATTTGTCTTATGCATTTATTTCTTTTTATGGGAGATTTTTGCCAACTATTTTATTATTGATTAGCCTTGCAAGACTATTTTTCTTACAAACTCTTTAAGAATTTTGACTGATATTTTGCGCCGAATTTTCTTTCCTACATATAATGCTTATATGCAGACTGTAATGTGTTCTGTATTAATGCTATTTTTCTTGTTTTCCAAATTCTGTAACCTGATTGATATTTTACTAATGAATAAAGGGTCAGAGAAAAATTAACTTTTGACTAGAAAATAAAACCATTTAAAATATTCAACAACTCTCTTTATTGGCTTAAAATAATAATTGCATTTTTGACTGTACATGATTATTTAAAGTCTCCTGAAATAAATACATGGTGTGAAGGGCCCAACACCTTTTTTCAGCGGTAAATTAGAGGTAGCATGAGGGTTTGCATTGAGAAATTACCAGAAGAAATTACCGCTCCATCAGTAGTAAGAACTCAAATATTAATGAATAATATCTAATTTCATGTATAAAATGCAATGGTGAGCAAGAATAAAGTAACTTGGCGTTTTAAACCGGACCGCTTGCATTATGCATTGTCGAGCGGCATCAAAGTACATCGAGCAGATCGAAATGATTTAAACGCGAACAGTCAATAATGTTTGTGACATGTTGTGGCGAGAGTAGATAAGCCCGCTTTTATATTTATAACTCGCTAGGAAGCCAGACAACCGACTGCATGTAACACGCAGGGTCAAACGGCAAACAGTACATCTAAAACGAAGCGAGTTGACTGAAATAGCATAGACAAGCACGTTGTAGAAATGATATTAATAATCATCTATGCTGGGCAGTGCGTAATGAGTTTAAAACCATATCTGCCCGCAATAGATGTAAAATTGGAACTAAGAATGGTTTCATGATGTAACTTTCAAGAATATTTGAAAGATAAAATAACATTGGCATTCTTCCACATTTTGAATTCTAGAGCCAGCAAATATACCTCAAATGAAGGAGATTGCCAAATAACAATACAAATAAGAAGCATATATAGTGCACGGGCAATACGAGGATCTAGGGGTAAGTTGTATAGACATGTAATCCATCTGCTGCGAGATTAATTTTAAGAATGGAACCGCTAATAAGAATGGTTTATACTTTTCTTAGCAGACCAATCTTAAACAGAGAGCCCGCCCCCATTTGAAACCAATACACGAAAGAGTGTGGCTACAAACGTATAGTGGTAATTAAATTTACCCTAAAGAGAACTAAATATTATGGTAAATATACTTTGACCAAGAGGTATAATTGTATGCGCTTAGACCTATGTCTAGCTAAATATATAGCGAATAATATTATCTATATTTATTCATTTTCAAGGCTCTATCAAAATAGCTAGAAGATACAAAGAGTATTTTTGGAATTATGAAATTGAAGAATCATATTCCGTAACGATTTTATCAGGTAAAAAATTTTTTTATAGTCAGATATATAACTGTCAATGGCACATGAGTAAAAACAATCCTATCCCTGTGATAGATTAACAGAGGATCACATGGGGTCAACCATGTATTAGATAAATCGTAATGAGTTTGGTAAATAAAAGTCCATGATTAACGTGGGTGCCATCTATGAATTTATAAATAGGAAAGTAATATCTATCAATATTTTAATGTTGTACAGATTAAAACTAGGGTCCACAGATTGTACTAGGTATCTAAAATGCTGTTTTATTTATATTTGTGGTCTGGATTTAAAAAAGTTTTCGTCCTGATGAAGGTGGAATAAGACAAACTGTACGCCGCGTCGACTGTTTTTTAAAACAAATTAAATTTTTTTAAATGACTATAGACATGAAATCATTTTAGATTGTAACCCATTGGGAGGTTTCTTGGTTTAAATAAAAATGTTTTATACTTTAATCTAGATGTGATGTGTAGTACACTGTGAGACTGGCAACATTGTTAAGGATATTGATTGAGAGATTTAGGATTGGCAGCATGCCAAAGGGAATAGGTGCATTATAGGTCACCTTATAACAGGGTCTTTAGTTCTTTGACTTCTCTGTCAGAGCCAGCAGACCCTTTAGGGTGACAGAGCGCTAAAATACACGTCATGTTGGAAGTAGGTCCAGGATGAAAGGTTGTGCTGGGTATCTTTCCAAGGGGCACATCTGGTTGGGCAGTACATAATTTTAAAGTACAGCCAGGGATCCCCTCATTTATGTCAGATCCTGCTTATTTGTTGTTTCCGCAAAGTTGGGACAGGTTAACTGACCGCATCTTGTTGCGGTGGGTTTCATGTTTGGTCGGGTCAATTGATCGAGTACAGCCATTTTTACTTGGTATATCTGGGCATGAAGGAATGCCAGGCAAGAATCTATCAAAGGCATTTAGTGGTACTTAGGGGGTAGGTGATGTATTATCTCACTGGCAGGTCGCCATGTAAGGGGACCATGTACCTAGGTCACACACATCAGGCAGAGGTACCCAGTGGAAGCATGGGGGGGACTGCACAGAACAGGGCCCTGCACAGATTAGATGCCGGCGAATTGTGGCTGCACTACTGCACATGGCAAAGTAAACCTGGACTGTTTCACATGTGGGGTATGGGGTTGGTGGCCCCTACCTCTTTTCTCAGGATCACTCCCTGTTGGGCTTATCTAACGATCATCTTAAGTGGCTTTAAATTTACAGCCTCTCTGGTCCCTGCCATACTGTGAGTAGGTTAGCAATGGACTTTAATAAGTGCTACTATTGCCTGGGATTGGAGTTAGCAATGTCATCAGTCTTTGCAGCCAGAAACTGATTAGGCAAAGACACACCTGGGATGGTGCAACGGGCATGCAGTGGTAGAACCAGCTAAGTTTCAACGTAATTCTGGTATCCCGTCAGTGATAAACGTAAGTCGTGGGCTACACACCACTAGGCACTTTCTGTCAGCTGGGGTGTGAGGGTGCCATTCCCAAGAGTGTGGGTTGCTTTGTTAGTGCTGACATGGAGCTGCACACTAAGGCCACAGGGTGTTTTGATGAAGATGGGGTACACCTGTCCAGAGCGGGTAGAGTAAGAACTGGACCAGTTCTTACTTGCTCTGGGGGAGGCCTTGGTGACAGCAAGGGGTAAGCAATGGAGGCTATTTTGGTGGGGTGCTCTGAGGTGACG
The DNA here is from genome assembly GCF_964261635.1 of Lissotriton helveticus. NCBI lineage: Eukaryota > Metazoa > Chordata > Amphibia > Caudata > Salamandridae > Lissotriton > Lissotriton helveticus. Next base: position 229,285,193 of record NC_136072.1, on the reverse strand, counting down.
GTGGCCACACCCAGAGCTGTGGTGGAGTTACAGGATGATCCAGAGGCTGTAAGGTACATATGGGTACCATCTGCAGAAGCACAACAAGGGTGCTAAGGCCAAATATCCACAGGGAGGTCCTCGTGTGGGACCCTGGAGGAGCGATGGCGCCCCATTACTCCTAAGGGCTGTTGTGGACCTGAGCAACCGGGGGTTGCCTGGCAGGCTCCGCCCCCTTATGGAGAATGAGCAAAGGGATGGGCTGGTGGCCCACCGGTGGGAGGGGTCTTCCCCTCCCCCAAAATATGGCACACACCGTTGAGGAAGGCGACTGTGTAATTTGGCTCATCAGGTGGCAGGCGGCAAGGGGCTGCTTGCCTTGGGATCGCCCGTAAGATAACCCACCAATGTTGGCATATTTGTAATGGTAATAAACCTGCACCAATTTTCTCCACAAAAAAGGTGTCTGGTTATTGCTCTAGGAGAATGCTGTATGGGGGAGGGGGAGTGTTTGCCGATATTGGCACTATGCAGGCTGCCCAGGGTCCACGAAGGAGAACCACTAGAAGGGCTGCCTATTTAGTGCCACAAGAGGCACAGGAGGCAGCCTCCCAGTGTTTTGGGACCTTCAGGGGTCCAGGCATGCTGCGTCACTTCCGGGGAGAGTGGGGGCGGGGGAAGAGGTACATATACCTCTCCCTGCCCTCTTTGCCCACTACCCCGATGCCGTTTCCCTCCCTACCGCATACCCGGCGTTCAAGCAGGGTGTGGGGGGGTTTGTCTAATGTATTCTTTTGTGTTGCAGGCAGAGTTACAGGGCGATCAGAGGCTGTAAGGTACATACGGGTACCATCTGCAGAAGCACAACAAGGGTGCAAAGGCCAAATATCCACAGGGAGGTGCTCACATGGGACCCTGGAGGAGCGACGGCGCCCCATTAGTTCTACGGGCGGTTGTGGACCTGAGCAACCGGGGTTGCCTGGCATGCTCCGACCCCTTATGGGGCGTGAGCAAAGGGATGGGCTGGTGGTCCACCAGTGGGAGGGATCTTCCCGTCCCCCAAAATATGGCAGACACCGTTGGGGAAGGCCACAGTGTAATTTGTCTCATCAGGTGGCAGGCGGCGAGGGGATGCCTGCCTTGGGATCGCCTCTAAGATGACTTACCAATGTTGCCATATTTGTAATGCTAATAAACCTGCAGCACTTTTCTCCACAAAAAAGGTGTCTTGTCTGGTTATTGCTCTAGGAGAATGCTGTGTGGGGGAGGGTGAGTGTTTGCCGATATTGGCACTATGTGCATTGTCAAAGCTATGAACCCGGCCTTCAAGCTCACCAAGTTCCCGATGTATTCTGCACTGTTTACCTATTGATTACCTCAGACAATGCCCCCGCACCACACCCTTAACCATCTCCTAATCCAGGAGCCTGGTGGACGCTACCGAGTGTAAACAGCAAAGTAATTATTTTTGGAGACTCACAGTGTTTCGTGGAAACAAGTATCTTCCAGGGTCAATGGGTTGAGTCTCCACAGGGGATCAATGGGGGCTCCCCCATAAGTTTAAAATTCAGCAGCAAAGGGCTGTGATCCGGAAAAGTGCACCCTAGGTATTTGGTGTTTGTTATAGAGTGAGTGATCCTAGGGGAACACAAAAAAGCATTCAAATGTGTGTGTAATTGGTATTTGGGGGAGTTAAAGGAGTAGTCCCTAATATCGGTGTGGTGTATTCACCAAATATCAGTTGGGGCCCAGTGTGCCATTCAGTCACAGAAACCTGCAGCAATGCGGTGGGTTGGAGCTCCAGGCAAAGGGGGGGAAGGAACGATCTAGGGCAACGTACGCCACACAATTGAATTCCCCCTCCAATGAGAAAGTCGTCAGTTGCCATTGAGGCGGACACTTCCTGTACAAATCATTTCTGGTCTTGATTTGGGGCATAAACACTGCTGTCACGACCCAGTAGACTCCAGGGCAATAGCACCTATCAGCCCTCCCTATTTATGGATGTGGGTAAGGGCTCAAAGGCAACGCCCGCTCTAATCCATATAAACGCACCTCGTGCGTAGGCCAAGAAGGAGGTAGCAAACAACTGCCCTCTCCATTAAGTATGGGCGAAATTTGCGAATTCGCGGTACGTTAATTCGCACGAAAGTGAATATGCGGTCCGCAAAATCAGCAAATTTGTGCTAATTTGCGGATTTTTTTATTTTTGCGTGTTCGCGGGGCGGTTTGCGTGTTCGCGGGGTTTTTTCCAGCGCGGCGACCACAAAGTTACCCATGCGGTCGTACATGGGCACGGCCACCTTGTTTTCAGTGTTCGCGTTGCGTATTTCCGTTTCCGGGCGCCAGTTGCATGCTTGCGTTGTGCATTTCCTACGTGCAGGCTGCAATTGCGTGTTCGCGTCCGTTTTTGCGTGCTCGCGGGGAAAATATTGCGCGAACTTACCCACGTGGTCACAATGGGCGCGGCCATCTTATTTTTCATTCATTGCTATGGTTCTGGGCATGCTTTTTCTATCCTGCTTTCATCTTTGCAATCCTTTGTTTGTTTGAACTTTTTTTTAATCTTTTTTACTCATTATCTATCCCTCTATTTTTCTACATCTATATTTTGTGTTTTTTTCAACTTTTTGTTACTTTAATAACTACTTTTTTTGTTTAGCTCTCTCTTTTCTTCTATTTACTATTTTCCCTATTCTTTTCTTCTTTTTTCACCCAGGACCATGGCAAAGGGAGCCGGCATGTCTAAGGGGAGGGGACCCACACCCCGTAGCCGGCTCCCTTGCGGGCGCTTAAGGGGGGAGGAAGTAACTACCCGGTAGATCTTTAGCACGGTGGAGGTGGCCGCACTGGTTTTCTTCGTCCAGCGCCACCTCCCCAAGACCGTCGCAGCAGACGGCAGGCCTGGTACCGGGTACGGGCTCCGGGAGCGTCACCAGCTATGGGGGAAGGTGTGCCGGGCCATGTACCGGGAGTCTGGGGTCCGGCGCACCTACAACCAGGCGACGCACCGGTGGTCCGACTTCCTGGACTGGGAACACGGCCTGCTTGACCTGCTTGGCGTGGAGATCCCTGGGCTTGGTGAGTACTAGTAGCTATTTAATCACTACTTTGTTGTCTTCTGCTCTGTGTTATGATATTGCAAATATTTCTTTTTTACGAAGAGCAAGAATGCTGCCGATTACATTGCAGGTAAATTATGTTTCAAAAGCTTCTGTGATTGGAGGTACTCGCCTGCTCACTGGCGGTGCTACTATGCTTACTTGTTTTCAATTTTGTGCTCATTTGGCCTGAGTGATTATGTATGAGTGTACTTTACAGAACTGCGTAATGCTAGACACTAGAGACTCAAGTCCAGTCCTTCCTTTGTACTCCTGCCACTAAGAAGAGATAGTGGTGGTGGATTGATAGTTTGAGCATATTATGACTGGTTATTTAGTAGGAAACTTTTTAGTTGGCTGCAACCATGACGGGGTGTGTCTGTCACTTCACGTGCTGCGGAGTGCTGTCTGCCAGTCTTAGTGGAACCTTTTTGTAGTTGGTTTAGTGAGTTACATAACTTTCCAAGTATGCGGTCCGCGAATCCAGCAATACTAGTAATATCCTAGTAGACCACATCAGATAGGTCAATAAATTTAGTGCAATTGTTGTCTATTGCCCCGAAATAATTTGTTATTGTTTTTTTGAAATGTTATGAGAAAAATGGGGCGTGTTAAAAAGCAAGCATTCATCAGTTGTGCCAAAAAGTATAGCATCACATGTTATGGCTAAGCATAAATAAAAAACACCCTTCCCTGAAGAAAGGGACATTTTTAGTTTAGACTAGAGAGTCACAAGTTATTAAATTTGTTTATGTAGTACTAGTAACATTTTTTTATTCCTAGACAAAATAGGTAGTGGTGTATATGGCATCTAAAAATATTAAATATATTTTTCTAGGCGTAACACCATCGGCACAGCCATCCACTAGTGCCGGGGCCTGCGTGGAGGTGGGCACTCCAGGGTCGGATACGGTGCTACAGCCAGCAGGAACTGCTGTGGGGGATGCCACGATAGTGGCGGGCAGTGGTAAGCTATTATATTCCTTACTGATTGAGATTGCAGAGTGGTCTTTCTACAGGGGTGTATATGTTGTACAGTTCAAGTACACTTTACTGTTAAGAAGACTTACAAATTTAGAACTAAGTTTTTGTCAACCAGGTAGAAGACAGTCTCCCTTGACTTCAGATTAGCAATAGCATTAGCGGCGGGATTTGACTAGTAATGGCCTCCTCTAAATTTGACTTCAACTCAGCTGTGAAAGTTTTATCGAGAAGCCAAGTCAGATCAGAGATGAACTTGATGGATGGGATGAACGAAAAGGGAAAGAAGGGTGTAAGGAAGGACGAGCACGTTAAAATTAATAACTGGCAAAGAATGATACGTGTTTTTGAATGCTGCCCGAGGTGGCTAAGAAATGGGAATCTGATGCATGGCCGGTAAAAGGCTGAAGCAAGGATGGGTGGAAGGAGAAAGAAAAGAGGACTGCCTGGGTGGGTAAAACAGAAACTGTATGTGTGCGCAATATATCCTTTGGGTCAAATTCAAATGCAAGTCAAGCACAGATGCATGGCTGGCGGTTTACAAAATAAAATAAAACGGTTGTTTTTCGGTGAGAAAAAGGAAGGTTTGTCCAGTTGAGACATTATGAAGAGTGATTGACATTTACTTTGAATGGATGGATGCCGGGATGGTATCTTCCTCATAGATAGCATAGGTGTATGTAGACAGAGTAGACGGTCACTAGATTGAGAGTGTTACTTTGAAGAGCATGTAACTCCGCACCTCCGTGCCAGAGTAGCAAAGCCAAGGAAAGAAGTTGTAATTTTTCAGAATACTACCATGACTAGTAACAGTAGTTTGTACAAAAGGGGGGGTGTAGTTTGCAAGCACAGCACATATCCGGCGATTACGGGGAGTCGGGGACCACTCACTACCTCTGTTAATAATTTTTTTACAACTCTGTCATTGACATTGATGTGTGGCCTATCGGTGTTCAGTCAATCAAAAACAAAGCACCTAAAGTCATCCCATATGTAAGCAAATATCCTGTGAAGGGATAGATGATCATATTATCCTCACTGCGTGGGGGATTTTGCTGACTGTGACTCCTGGTGGTCGAGAGCAGGGGACGACGTGGGATTCCCAGGAAAATATTGGCGCAGGCTGCCTCGTGTGTTTTTTGAAAGGGGGAGAGCACTTTGAATACTTTTGACACCGAGGGACTGCGAGGTCCAGCAGGCTCTCTGTCACACAGCTGCTGCCTCTTCCCTCGGTGTTCCCGCCCCCCGCCCGGACCCTTGAAATACTTTTCGCGGCCCCCGCTCCGTGGGTGCCGCTCACTGCGTGGGGCATTTTGCTGACTGTGACTCCTGCTGGTCGAGAGCAGGGGACGACGTGGGACGACGTGGGACGACGTGGGATTCCCAGGAAAATATTGGCGCAGGCTGCCTCGTGTGTTTTTTGAAAGGGGGAGAGCACTTTGAATACTTTTGACACCGAGGGACTGCGAGGTCCAGCAGGCTCTCTGTCACAAAGCTGCTGCCTCTTCCCTCGGTGTTCCCGCCCCCCGCCTGTTGCCATTTAATCTCGCTCCTAATCCCACGACGCGGAACGTGCGCGGGAACTAGCCCGCGGTAAGCCTGGGCAAAGGGCGGGCCCTCTGTGGCCCTCGGAGGACCGAGGAGGACGGGACAGGGCCACCCCCTTTGGCCCTTGGGTATGAGGAGGTAAAGAAAGACTTTTGCTTCCTCCAGCTCAAATTTATCCATTGCTAGAGAAGTCGATAAAGGTGTATCTCGCCAGCCCACACAAACAGTAGTCGCAGAGCACGCTCTTGCATGGTTAGATGATTTAAACACCCTGTGCAAAACCAAACATGCTTTAGTGGAATCAACGCTTCCTACTGACAGCCCCTGTGCATCAAATGATATTGTTAGCCCCCTGCAACCCTTCCCATTAACCAAAACACCCAACATTGAAATCACTCAAAGGATATTTTCCCCCCAATTTTCACCTGTTAAGAGGAAACGTAGTGGGATTAATCATATTGGGAATCAATCAAAATCCCCAAAATCGTGCTCAAGCCCCACAGTTCAAGTTAGTAATTCTTCCATGACTCCTAAGGCTGCCGAGACATTATTCAATCCAGTTTCTCCTCCACAGCGGGATTTATTATCCCTTATTGAACAACTGGTCAGCTCTATTATATCACCACTAATAGAAAAAATAAACATACTAGGGGACAGGCTGACTGAAATGGAGGAAACCATTAAATCGAACCTTCTAGCCAATAAATGCAAAAAATGCTTTATAACACCTAACTGTTCCAACTTACCTATTACTCCCAATAACCCCAAGGCAGTTACGCAAGACAAAAGGGCTCCAATTCAATCAAAAGTCCCTACGCACCAGCCCCAATAGCCCGTAAAACCTTGTTAAAACCTCTTTTGCCACAGATTACTGCTTCTAGAGCACAGTATAAAAAAGCTTCTCCTATCCAACTCCGTCCGGAGGCAGCTCCTTTTGTATCTGTCCTCGCGGGAGTACCACTACTTACACCTGGGAAAACCGAGAGACAATATGATTTGCTGAATAAGGTCAAATTTTGGTTGGCAAAAAATAGACCTTTGCCACCTAACCTTGAGGGTACAATAGTGAGTGTCAGAAGGGTGTGTTGGTTGGGTTCCCTCCCAAAAGACATTGATGGTGACTTAGTACTGGTTAGATTTAGACAGAGAAACATCGTCCCATACCTGCGTACCTGTGCATCCCAAGTGGGTAATGGCCCAATCTCCGTCTGGGATCTGCATGATTTTTACCCTAGAATGTCATGCATCCCCACATCTAGCCTAAAGGTAGGCTGCAACATGATAATGCGCAGATGACTCCATGTACCGAGTGGCCGTAGCTTTCCGTCCTATACCAGACAGGAATCGCCGTTTTATAGTCCCAAGTATTTGAAACCCTATTAATTACTGTTTGATCTAAGCTCAACCTGTGAAAAGATCGCTATAATTAAGTTATTTATCCCCACGGGTTGGGGAAAAGTTTATTTTTTATTTTTTTTAACTTCAAATATTATGTGTCATTGTATGTATGTTTTTATCTGTAACTGATATTATCTGTACGCTTTTATGATTTCAAACCAAAATCGAATAAAGCTATACTGACTGACTGATCATATTATCTTCTTCATTTTCCTTTTGTAGTAGTCAGGGGCTGGTCAGGGTGAAAGGTAAATTAATTGAGCAGTAGCCCTTGTAACAGAGTATGGCCAGTGCCACCCATAATACAAAAGTAGCTTCACCACCTGCATGTACTGGACTGGTCACAGTAACGCAAGTCTGTGTCATCATGGCTTGCCTCTGTTTTTCTCGGGTACAGGTTGACTGCGCTGGCATTATGCCGGCTTCCACAAGTTTACGTACCAATTTCGCTAAACAAGAGAGAAGAAGAAGACTGGTGTACTTTCTGAGTGTAATGTAGTGAGTCCATATAGTGCTAGTAGAATTCCTGAAACTCCCACTAATGTTAGAGCAGAGGCAGACGAAGTGGGACGTTAGATAGATACATGCCACAAATGTTATGTACTGTGCTTGCAAGTTGCTAGTGCTACTGTGACACCATTTTCTGCTGAATTATTTTGTGTTAATCTTAAAGAGCATTGGTTACAGTATGTTTTTCTTTCTTCATATAGATGCTCCTTCGAAACTAACAAGGAAAGTGTTGGCTAGACGGGCCCAGCAACGGAAGCTGCAGGCAATTGTCGCCGAATATCGGCGGATGGTGGCCCAGGAGGAAGAGGACACGCAGTCTCGGTTGACAACATCCAGGACAGCTGCATCCTCCTCCGCTGCCCCTGGGTCATATGGTCAGCGCAAGCCTTCAGCGGTACGGAGCCGTGGTCCTACAGCCACCTGCCGCCGCCAAGCAGCAAAAGAATCAGCTGCCCCCCCACAGTACCTGGAGGTGCACGGCTCGTGTGCACTGCTTGACCCTCAGAGTGTCCTACCTTGAGCAAGAGGTGGCGAGGCAGAAAGCCCTGCTCAAGGACCTCCGGAGAGAACTGCGTGACCACCTGGCCACAGGACACCGCCGGCGGAAGTAGAGGAGAGACTGTCCCTTGCCCCTTTTTTAAAGACATTTGGGGGGTGGGAATTGGGCGTTAGGGTTTTTAGACTTTGGGGACTTTGATTTCATGGACATTCGTTGGGGTTAGGGGTGGGTCGGGTCTTCTTGTGGGATAGTTTATTTTTGTTAGGGCTTCAATAATTATTTATTTCTACTTAAACATAGCATACGTGTTTTTTTTTACTGTTTTGTGGGGGAGGCGGGGGGGGGAGGATGTTGTTGATGACCAATCCACTTGATGGTGCACATGAAATTCTGATTTGATTTGCAAATAGTTACTCCTGGGTGTGTGTCAAGCAGAATAAGAATATATCTTCGGATTCCTTCACCAGCCTTGAAATTGATTTTCTGTTGCTTTGATCTTATCCTCCCCAGCAAGTGTGTGGAATAATTGTTGTCATTTAAGTCACACCTCAAAGAAAACCACACAGCTCGGGGGAAGAGGGTTAGGGTTTGAAAATTGGATGGGAATAGGGTTTTTTTGGGAAAGTTTTGTGGAGAGAGGAAAAAAACACAGCATGGACAAACAACAAATGAAGAAAAACAAATCTTTGGATACGAAGATATCCATAAATCTTTTAAGGGACATAAAGGAAGTGCACTACTGCATGCATGAAGTTGTTTGCTAAATGGATGGTTAGGTTACTGAAAAGTAGTACTTACTACAACCTATTAACTATGAAGAAACAATTTGACAGTCCAGGGCTGCAGTAATTACGCAATTTCACTTGCCTATCTGCCCTCAGAGAGAATAAACACTTATTAGTACATTAAATTAGTTTTAAAAATAGCAAAGAAACTTATCAAACAGCTGGAGGGATGAATTTGAAGCAGAGAGCAAACAAACGCACAGCGTCACACTCATAGAAGTTCACAACAATAACATTATTTAAAAGATAAGTAGAAGTGAAGAGGAGACTGTAACTGTATGTTGTAGTTGTCCTGTTCAATTTGGGAAGTTGCATGCATCCAGCCATTCCTCTTATTCACGGTACTCCTCCATTCCATCTGACGCTCCATCGATCAATCTTGGTGCCCAGACAGACACTCTGTCCACTGCCTGCCTGGCGGATGCTGAATTGCGGATCGCCAAGGGTAAGCCTGAGTTAATCGTTTTTCCCATCGCACAGGGTAAAAGCTGGCCTGTAATTGTTGATGGAAAAACAGGAAGTGATATTATTAAAACACCACTGAGAAAAAAATATAAGGTACGGTGTGTAGTGCAAAAATAACGCTTTCAGTTTCAGAGGCGACAGTATTACATACAAGCATCATTTCTAAAGTGCGTAATCTGAGTCTCCTTTTCAAGGATAGTAATTAGCACACAGCAGGCCAGGGCCATGCAGACGGTCAAGGCAGGCACCACTGAGTGAAGCAACCTGATGTAGCATACCTCTTTGACACAGACAGACCAAGCATATCTAATTGTATACAGCAAGCCACATAGCAGCAATTTACATGAACTGCTGTCTGGACTCTGGCATAACAACACTACACTGGCCTGACCACTCCATACCACGACTAGACAGACATGTAGTTCTGCTGTAGTTGTTGTTGACTTGTTTACCTGTTTGCCACTCACGAAATGGCCATAGTTCTTCCGTAAACCGACGATGATGATCCATCCCAGTGAGTGACTGTAAAGAAAAAAGATATTATGTAACTTTGATCATCAAGACTCATCATCATCATGGTGTATTGGCAAACTCAATGTTGTTCATGCAGTCGCAGTCTACACACACAGTGAGTCCAAGGACATTTTGCATATTAAAAAATGCAACGTAGTGGCCCCTGCAGTAGAAGTACAATTTGAATTAAACAAGGCAGGAAAACAGAGTAGACTTGAGTTACATTTAGTGTGTAAACGTTTAAATAATAGCAGAAGACATACGATTCATTTCATGCACAACAAACAAACAGCAATTGCTTTCATCAGAGCCAGACAGCCAGTGCTGTCCACTTATTGCCATCTCATTATTCATTACCTGTTCCACTTTTTGTCTGCATCTTGTTCTTAAAGTGAAGGCCCACAGGGCAGCCTCTCGTGTCAATTTCAGAAGTAACTGTCAGCAATCAGCATATAGTCAGTAATTCCAGTCCCACTTCTTTTGAGGGGACTCGTCTACGAAGCAACAGTGTCTTCATTCTGCGTAATCCAGCCATCTGCCTTGAGGGAAATGGATAGGGGGAGTCTGGAGGAGGAGGATAGAGAAGCATGACTGAGTTGTGAACTTGTGAACTTCAGGATTGCAGACAGCGGCACCTTCAATAAGGAAATAAGACAAAGACAGTGCTGCTGATGAATTTGTTGTGATTAGAGTTTTGTTGTGGTAAAAGTTGCAAAACAAAGAAAGACACACAGGAGTAAAAGTGAATAAGGAGTCAGGACGAAAAAAAAAGGAAGTCAGTTTCAGGCCTAGGTGTCATGGAATTAGAGCTTGTCCTCAAACTCTGTGAATTGAGACGGGAGTAGGTCAGCTAACAGAGAAGAACTTCCGTCACCTAAATCGGTGTCCTCTTCTTCCTGCGTGGATTTACGTATTTTGTAATCTGGTGGTATGAAGTGCTGATTCATCTTGATTATTGTTGACCTCTCCACATTTTTGGGCGAGAGGCGGGTCCTTTTTGAAGTTACAATGGCACCAGCAGCACTGAAAACACGTTCAGAAGACACGCTTGTGAGTGGGCAAGACAAATAATTTAGAGCCAGCTTGGTGATCAGTGGCCATTGACCCCTTTTCCCATACCAATACAGCAATGGGTTGTGATCAATGTAGACATCTGTTGGGTCATCCAGATAGTCCTTCACCATCAACTCAAGGTCATCCCGGGGTGCTGAACTTTGCGTACAATCTGAGGCCTTTGCATCAACACTGGAACGAGCAAACCCTTGATGAGTTATCCAATCCGCTTCCGACAATATTATGGCTGGGCCTGGTGCAGGTGAGGATGATGATATGGTTGCTGGTGTCGGTAACGGCTGTGAGGGAAAGTGACTGCCTTGGGCCACAGAAGTGGAGGACCTTGACGCCGGATGGCCTGCTGATTCAGTAGTACTTCTGCCGGTTCCTTCAATTTCCTGCCGCTCTTTTTGTAACCGAGTGGCTGACAGAGCTAGCCAATGTTTGTACTTTGAAACATCTGCTTCATTAAAAGGAATGAAGGCTTTGCTGGCCAGTGCCTTTTTGTACCATTGATCCAGAATAATAGCACAAATGGAATGTTATTCTGTATGTATTTTTTAAACCTTTCATTGTCAACTAGGCGGGTTAACAAGCTCTCCGCCAACTGATATGCGTCTTGCTTGTCAGTATCACCTTTGAATGTTGAAGACAGCGCCTTCAGTTGGTGCTCTAGCATGCGCAACAATGGGATAGCTTTGCCATAGTACAGTCCTCCTTGCTGACTTCACGCGTGAAAACCTCATAAGGTCAAAGCATGTCTGTCAGTCTTTTAACTAGGTCCCATTCCTCCAACTCTAGCCTCATGTCTGTCATAGTAGAACCCTGTGCAAAGACATACTCCTTGATTACCAAGCACTGCTCAGACAGACGCTCAAGCATGTAGAAGGTTGAGTTCCAACGTGTTACCACCTCCTGGATGAGTCCTCTGACTGGCACTCTATGGTCACGTTGAATGTTCCTCAGCTGCTTCCGGGCCTTAAAAGAATGGCTGAAATGTGTGCAGATTCTTCGGCAGGTGGTCAGTAACTTGCTGACTTTGTTTTCTTTTTTCAAGAAATCTTGAACAACAATGTTAATACTGTGCGCCAAACACGGCACTCTGAAATAGCCACCTTCATTCATGGCCCTAACTATATTACTGCCATTATCCGTGGAAACATAACCAATCATGCACTTTCTTGGATACAGCCATTCAAAGACCTTACTGTTAAACTCCTCCAAAACGTTTACTGCAGTATGAGATTTCTCCATGGCAAACATGGCTACTGTTGCATGTTTCCAACTAGCTTTAAAAACTGTGTCACTGTCAACACCTGCATATAACTTGTCTCTAACCCCTGCAAAAGAGACCCAGTGTGCAGTGATGCACATGTAATCAAGGGCTTGGCAACTGGTCCACATGTCTGTTGTCAGGTGGATAGTGTGAACAGCACTCTTCTGCAAAGCTGCCCTAATCACCTCCAGCACATCTTGATGTAGTGCTGGAACCGCAACTCTGGCAAAATGGGACCGGCAAGGAACCTTCCATGTAGGGCAGACTGTTGCCACAAATTCTAGAAAACCCACCTCTTCCACGAAAGAAAAAAGGAGAAGGTCCAGCGCTAACATTTTAGCCAGCATTGCATTATAAAGACGGGCCGTTGGGAGGTTGCGTTCAAATGGCGCCTCCGACCAAAACATGCTTTTAATGGTGGTCTGGACCGTTTTCATATGTGATGAGGAGGATCCAAACCTCTTCAACCCAGTTAAGCTCATTGATGTACTTTTTCGCATAGGTGTCTCTACCAGAATACTGTGCCTCCTTGATGTTGTTGGGGTAGAGTAGGGTGTGGGCGCTACCACTGCAGTGCTGCTGCCAGGGGTACTGTGTGTATGCCTCTCGGTTGTTCACCTCCCCCCTGCACGATCAGCTCCTCTTGGTCATCAGATGCAATATCAATGTCTACATTTGGATTTGTACTTTTGGCTTTCCGGATGTTACTTAGGTGCTCCTGCCACTGGATAATGTGGTGTTTTTTTAGATGACCTCTCTGGCCTCCGGTACCATAGTTGGTACCAAGCTTACCCCGACTAACTACTTGTTTACAAATTGAACAAATGACTAGGTTTTCCTGTGTTGGTGGTGGTACCAGTGCCACGCCGCCCACATCCCACTCAGCAGCAATTCGGGATAGGGTCAAAATGTCTGTCTGCTGCATGCCCGCTGGGGCTGGAGTGACGACTGTGATGACTGGGTCGTCATCGTCAGACTGTTCATCAGCAGCAGAATACACCACTTCTACTTCTTGTTCGTCGTCATCACCCATAAGTGAAAGCCTTGTGGGAACCTTCCTTTTAGGCTTATCTACCTTTGTCGGCTCATGGCGTGCCTCCCTCTCAGACTGCATTGGTGGGTTCCAATCAACATCTAGATCATCAGAAGGAAAGGGGCTTGAAGAAGAACTTGTACTAGCCCTCCTTGACCTTTTTCTTGCTGGGGATCTGGAAGACAATGAATCATCAGGCGGAGTGGCTTGCTCGGATGATACCTCCGCTTGAATCTCGATTTCCTGATGTGCCCCTACTTCTGGAGGAACAAGCATTGTGGGCAGTTGTGCCTCTCCATGCGCCTCTATTTGCGCCTCTACTTGCACCTCTCTACTTGCACCACTCCTTGCGCCACTCCTTGCGCCACTCCTTGCGCCACTCCTTGCGCCTCTCCTTGCGCCGCTCCTTGTTGCACCTGTGGTTGTGGTTGAGGCTGTGGTTGAACACTTGTCAGATGAGTTACACCCTGCGTTGATTGGATGCTACTTTCTTGCGATGAGTCAACGCCAACATCTCTGGTCGATGGTGATTGAGCAATTAAAGTGGCTGCCTCTGCGGCACTCATGGCCTTGGGCCTAACTTGGCGTGGTGGCACTGAGACCAATGAAGCTGAGGTGCTGCTCCCAGCTTGGTCCCCGACGGACACTGCTGCTGCAGGCGTAGTTTTTTCCCCCCAAAAAAAGTGTCTGTGGGCACACCAGTCTCCTTGGTAAGTGCCGGCGCCACTTGCTTCTTCTGCTCCTTCTAACTGGCAGTGGCACTGGCAACTTTCTTGGTAGAGGAGCTACGGCCACCTTTCTTTGGGCTCATCTTCTTCAGATGTCAGAACAGCAGGCCGCAGTTGCACGAGTTGCAGAGTTGTCCGTGGCCACACGTGACGTCACTTGACGTTGTGCTGCACACACCGCAGCAGGACTTCTTCCTGGCACTGATGATGAACGATGAGGATGATTTGTGGTTCTCTTCACCTAAAAGCAAAGGAAGCCAGAGGAACATCAGTTAAATAAATGTTGCATATGTCGTGCTTCAATTAATATTTGCAACTAGGCATTTATTATTATTACAACACACCCAAAAATGGTAAGACCAAAAATAAAAATTGCAATTATTTCTAATCGAAAATGGATGTTTACATTAATAGAAGAGAGACCGCACAGAAAGCCTTGGTCCACTCCATGCACCACTGAGTATCCCTGGGCATAATGGATGAAAGCAGGGCAGACTGGATGCAGGTCTATGGCACAAAGCACACTGCCTGGCTTCAAAATGGCCCCTTGACCCCCACCCACATGGCTAAGCCCTGCCTGGACCAGGCCTCAAAATGGCCCCCACCCACATAGCCAGGCCCCACACCACCCCAAAAAATCGATAAACACACACAAATCACCACAATCCAATGCCATCCATGCCCTAAATGATGTTTAAATTCAAGATACCCCACATAAAGCCTTGGTCCATGCACCACTGAGTACCCCTGGGCATAATGGATGAAAGCAGGGCAGACTGGGTGCAGGCCTATGGCACAAAGCACACTGCCTGGCTTCAAAATGGCCCCTTGACCCCCACCCACATGGCCAGGCCCTGCCTGGACCTGGCCTCAAAATGGCCCCCACCCACATGGCCAGGCCCCAACACCACCCCAAAAATCGAAAAACACACAAAAATCACCACAATCCAATGCCATCCATGCCCTAAATGATGTTTAAATTCAAGAGACCCCACAGAAAGACTTGGTCCATGCACCACTGACTACCCCTGCGCATAATGGATGAAAGCAGGGCAGACTGGGTGCAGGCCTATGGCACAAAGCACACTGCCTGGCTTCAAAATGGCCCCTTCACACCCACCCACATGGCCAGGCCCTGCCTGGACCCGGCCTCAAAATGACCCCCACCCACATGCCCAGGCCCCAACACCACCCCAAAAAATTGATAAACACACAAAAATCCCCACAATCCAATGCCACCCATGCCCTAAATGATGTTTACGTTCAAGACACCCCAAAGAAAGCCTTGGTCCATGCACCACTGAGTACCCCTGGGCATAATGGATGAAAGCAGGGCAGACTGGGTGCAGGCCTATAGCACAAAGCACACTGCCTGGCTTCAAAATGGCCCCTTGACCCCCACCCACATGGCCACGCCCTGCCTGGACCAGGCCTCAAAATGGCCCCCGCCCACATGGCCAGGCCCCAACACCACCCCAAAAAATCGAAAAACACACAAAAATCACCACAATCCAATGCCATCCATGCCCTAAATGATATTTAAATTCAAGACACCCCACAGAAAGACTTGGTCCATGCACCACTGACTACCCCTGGGCCTACTGGCTAGTGTGGCTTTACATGCACCCCACAATTAAACAACAATTCCACATATAACAGTGAGCTATTCAATTCCATGACATAAATGATATTTAAGTTCAACAAAACTCACAGAAACAGTTGTATCATGCACCCATGACTAACCCTGGGCCTACTGGATACTGTGGCTACCCACAATATATATTTTTTTAAGTTGTGAAAAAGTTTAAAAAAATTGTAGTTGCAGAAACTGCAATGCCCCAAACAAACAACACCAACTTACTTGTAAAATCTCAAATCCAAAAGTAATCCAAAAGTGATCCAAACAAAAAGTCCTCAAATACAAATATCCAGCAGCAGCCACAAAAAGTAATCCTTCCAGCTCCAGATCCAAATGAAAAGTGACCAGGACATGGACAAAGCACTGGGAGGAGCCTGCTGGACAGGAATAGGAAGTTGGAGACTCTGGGGCACTTCCTTCCTCCCACCCCCCCAAAAATGGACTCCTTGCACAAAAAAGTGCAGCCAAATGTCAATCTGAGGAGTTATTCTGATCCAAATCATCATTTTCAGAAGGTTTATGCTGCCTGCGGTAGATTTCTTGTACAGAATTGCAACTTTTTCAAGTTAGGGAAAGCGAGCTGTTCAAATCTCCCGCCGGAAGTCAGCTGCGCGTCGCATCTATGTGTTTGCAATTGTTTACTCCCACGATGCGTGATCGCGGGCCCTTATGATGTAGTCGCGTTCTCAAACTCTCACAGTACAAGATGGCAGGCCGCTATGACGTACTCACAGTCGAAAAGTCTTGCGCGATCACGCAGCCATATCCAAAATGGCGCAGCGCACGCAAACCGGGAGGAAAAACAACTCGGAGAACTCAGAATCACGGTAAGTCATAGCGCACGCGCGAAATTATATTTTTGAAGCGTGACCAAGCAAAAAAATTCGCCAGCTTGCTTATTGCGAATTTTTTGACAATTTTGCGCGATTCGCGGACCGCAAGCACAACAGATTTTCAGCCCACACTTACTCTCCATCTACGGAGCAGATTCTCTACTTCACCTTTGGAAGATGCGTCTCCTGCAACATGGCTCCCTGAACTCCCCGTCTCCACAAATATCTGTGTTTGTTATGACATTTTGTAGCCGATCCCATCCCCCTGATATTCCAGGACATGATATTTAACATGTAGGGTACAGCCGCCATAGGGAATCAAACCTCACAGAGCTCCCCCCACCTACCCACCCCCTCCAGTCTAAGATCCCATAGCCTAGAATTTCAAATCCATCCCTCCATACAGAATGAAACATAACAGCAAAAAACTCCCATAAACGTAAACACCCCATCCCAAGAGCAGCCTGGCAATGACCAGCTGCCCAAACTGCAAGCACACCATCACTTTCATATGAGAGTCTCTGTCAGTCCGTGGTGAGACTATCCGGGAGGGGGTAGGCTACGGCCTACTGACAGCAACTCTCCACCTTGTCCTGCCAGCCCAAGATATCAATAGCGCCCGATGTTCTGCACAGCTTAATGCCAGGATATTATCAATCACAGTTAATGCCATCACTACCAGAAGGGTTCGCTTTAGAGGAAGTCATCTCTTCCCTCAGGGTTATATTCAGCATGCGTAAGCTGCATGCCTGTGGGGAGACTGATTCAGATGCACCTGTCCCTTTTGCAGAGGGGGGACCAGCCTCTGAGGTGGTCCCCGTAATTTATACAATCTCGCCCACCGCTTGAAGGGCAGCTGCACTTTCCTGCTCAGTTTGAGAGAGGTTCATCTTCTTTGACGTTCCCCCTCTGGCCTTATCCGGGCCCTCTTCCTCACTTTCCACTCCTGTAACTGGGTGGCAGGCTCTACCCTCAGAGGTGTTCATCCAGACCTGTATGCTTCAAGCCATTCCCAAGCAGCTTTGGGATTATTACAAAAGTATGTAGCTCCCTCCATTACTATCCGCAGTTGAGCAGGGAATATTAAGGAGTACTTCAAGCCGTCCTCTTGAAGAGCCCTATTAACCTCAAGGAAAGAGGCTCCTCTCTTCTGTACCTCGATAATGTAATCCATGAACAAGGAAACCTTACTGTTGTCCACAACAAATGAGCCTTCAGTGCGTACCATCTGGAGTAGTATATCTCTATCTTCGTAGTGGAGAAATCTTGTCACCAGTGAGCGCTGGGGTGTCCTGGTGCAGTGTGCCTGTTCCAGGGTGAGGAAGGCGGACAGTCCTTCAAGGGTCGACCACTGTCTTGAGCCTGGGAGGAAGGTATGCAATCATGTCCTTGCCTTGCACCCCATCGGGCATCCTAACCACTCTAATGGTATTGCTTCTGTTGTGCCCTTCAGCGTCTTCTGCCCTATGTTCAAGCATGTGGCTCTGTCAGAAAGTTCTGTAACTTGGTGTGACAACCTTTGTTGTGCAGGTTGTGAGTCAGCAATCGAAGATTCTTCCACTTTGGCTCTCTCTGTAGCTTGTGGTCTTCCGCTCTTAGCAACCCCAGACCCACCAACACAGTGCTAATACCTTGGTGTAGTGTAGCCTTAGCACCAGCAATGGCTTTGAGTTTCTTAGATAATTGCAGCTCAATGGGGTCCTCTAGGGGCCCAGGCCCTGGACCCTCTTGAACCTGCTCATGGTTAGCATCCTCTAAGCCAGGAGGTACGCCAGCTGTCCTTGTCTGCAAAGTTTTAGAGTCCTTTATATAAAGAGTATGCAGCACTCACAGCCTCCACTTACTTCCAGCTATTTAGTCTCAAATGATATGTGGCAAGATACCCTCCAGGTGCGAACCTCCCGCGTGGAGTAGTTTAACAGTAATATCTAGGTTATGTCCTCCTCTGTGACCTAACTCTATTCCTGCCTCCCCTGTCTTATTTCCATCTTAGCGCTCCTGCCCAGGTCTCCACTCCACAGTGTCCAGGCTTCCCTGGGATCCCGATCTGATGTTGCAGTCGCGGTGCACAGTCTCAGGCACGCTGAGCCAGACGCGCAGCAGAGGCTGGCCGCTACTCCAGCAAGCTGGGTAGGTCCACTTCGTGTCTGCCTCGCTTTGTTCAGGCACACTACTCCTCAGTCATGTCTGTGAGAACTGCCACCGTGCTCGACTGTCGCAGGCCGGTCCAGCCGTCCTCTTTGGTGTTCGCAGTGGCGGAGCAGGCAGAGTCACTCTGCCCATGTCTTCCCGGCCCTCTGGTTCACCCTGCCATCAGATATACATGGCCTCATCCTGCAACTTCGAACCGGCCCACGCCCGGCTTCATGGTCTCAGGGCGCCTCAGTGGTCTGCACCATTTTGGGGTCCGGAGCCGAAGCTGCAATGTGGTCTTGCTTCAGTTTCCAATCGCTGGGCAGAGTTCCAACCGCAGTATCATACCACAGGACGCTCCAGTACCTAGGGCATGTCCTGCAGGCTGCGCAGTCCACTCTGGGCTTGGATGGTTAAGGATATTGGATGGCCCGGCGTGGAATAACAGGCTCATGTGTCGGCCATCCTAGATCTCCAAGCCACGGCCCCTCTGCATTTGACAAATTAATACATAAATGAATTCCTGTTGATTTTTTTAAGCAAGTTTTTCACACATAAATGCACTTACTTAGATTACCAGATTTCTTTCTCACACACATTATGCCTGCACTAATCAAACTCAAATTACTCTGCCTCTGAGTCAGATACAATTTCAAATCAGCATGTTTCCTATTTAAAGGTTGCAACTTAACACACCCTGCTACCTAAAAAATAACTAATAACCTCAGGCAGACAAATACATCATCGCAGCACAAACAAGCTCCTCCCGGAAGCTCAGTACTATAGCAAAGCTTTTACATGTGCCTGCTCATTCTCAGGATTAATTCCCAAATATAGAATATACCTAGTGAGATAAGACAGGACCCATCTTTTGGATCTTCCAAAACCTGCCTGGAAATCAGTCTTCTACTGAAACATGTTTAACTCATCACAGAGTTAAACTATCAACATTCTGCCACTATACAAACCCATACCATGAAAACCATAAATGACCCCCTAAAATGGACCATATATGAACTCTCAATACTTATACAAGTAAACATCTTAACAATGCAGCATCTGTGATGGTAATAGGAAGGTGATATGTAGTGTCAGCAGTGATGTCTTGGATGTTATTTGTTATGGTGCAATTCACATGATGTCTGATAACATGAGCAGATCATTTTGAGGGTCAGTTATGCGTTTTAAGGCAGGGGCGGGAATCATGGTTTGTGTAGAGGACTGTAAATGGCAAATTTCAGATGTTTTTAGATTTTGCCCTGAAACTATAATGTGGCTTTCAATTTCTTTGCTTTATTAAGATGTGAAGGTATAAGTATTTCCTCTGTACACTAACCATAGCTTACATTTAACAGAGTTGCTTCAATCCCAGCTTACATCCCAACAATGTACATTTGTGTATATGGGGTCAGTAGGTGTGAAGTTGACCACTTGCATGTTAAACCACCCTCTCTAGAAATTAATATATTTCAACGTATTTGCCACAAAAGGTAGGAGATTGACCAACATTGCTAATCCTATTTTCAACAATAGTTCATTGATGGAGGGAATTGAGCAGTAGGGCCAGTGGGAAAAAGATCACTGTCTACAAAGGTAAATTCATCTGATTTAGAAGAATCCAAGCACCGCTAAGGTGGCAATGAACTGTGCAAAATCCAACCCAACAATATAGTAACATAAATGAAAAGCTTTAAAGTCCAAGCCAGACACAGTAAAGTATCTACATTTAACATGTAGATTGACATAATATATATATAGAGATGGAAATATGGAGAAAACAAAAACTATTCCAAAGGAACAATTAAAAGTCACTCAATGTAAGTCACTGGGTTGAAAGTGACCAAGACAAAGACGCATGTACCTTCGGAATCCCGTCCAGCAGGCCGCAATAGGTACGAGAAGCGGGCAGATGGCTTTGACAAAAGTGTGACTATAGGTCCTGCCCTCCCTGAGGGATTCATGGTGCCTCTGATGGAACACTCATCGTTTTAGCAAAATAGTGTGACACATCCCAAGGTCCTTTGTAATCTCAATCGGCCATCCACCTTACGACCTTTCACTACTCACACATAGTTCCTGACGAAAGCCAGTATACAGCGAAACCTGGCTGAAACATGTAGACCTGCCCAAAAGACACTAACTACCTCTACATATATCCAACATTTTTTAAACACTGCCATAGGGACCACCAGTTATTACATTTCTCTTAACTTTAGGTGACCCTGTGGACAGCCTTTTAATACACTTCAGTTAACTTCACAGCACCAACACTACACCAAAAAACCAGCTCCGCTGTAAACAGGCATTGTAGCACACACGGGGTGCACTCGGCACCTCGGGTAGGACCGGATGATGAAGCATGCCACCAACTAGGTTGGTGGGTGAGGGTTTTCGTTAATAACAAATGTTTTTTCCCAAACACATGAACATCTAACTTCCTTGTGGGAACTAGTTCTTCTTGATTCTTACTATATCTACCATGGGATGTGAATTAGCCCCCACAGATTTGCAGTCCTCCCTCTCTCCCTGATATATACATGTTGGGGCCAACCAGCAAATGTGCTGTTGGTAGGAAACATCCGTTATCACACAGTCATTATCACAATCTGACTTTACAACACAGTCACTACCCCTACTGCAACATTGCCATTCATTCCTTTACCATGTAAGTCACTACAACGACTTGGTTTAGGGGGGAGCGTTGTTGGACTGGAGTTGATTTTTAAGTCCAACACCTTCCCTACTGTTGGATAGACTGGAGTTGGAATAGTACGTTATACTATTCCAAAGTCCAACGCACCCCAAGGCAAGTTGTTGTAACGACTTGCCTGGCAAAGTAACGCGTGGTTACGTCGCAGTCGGGGTAGAGACTGCGTTGTAAAGGCATGCATGGTAAATGCATGCATGGTTCCATCATACACCCGCTGTTGGTTTGTGCTGCATGAAATGACCCAATTAAGTATGTTACATTTAGATTTCTGACTAGTTGGTGCAGAATAATAGTGCGATTTGGGGAGAACTGGCATGCTTTCCCTACCGCTTGCCTTTTCTGAGGGTTGACACACTAACGTATACTAATAAGTGATGGATGGAATACTTGAATTATTCTCAGCCACTGGTAATTACTAGAGCCGCATCTCAATCCAGTTGTATGGTGCACAGCATGTCACCTCAGTTTGGACCCAACTATATGCAAATAAGACTTGACTCTGCTCCAATCTGAAATGCCCAGCCCAAACTGCCAAGCCAGGTTTTCCCTTCCTTGGCAGTTTGGGCTGGGCCAAACAGCCAGAAAACCAGGACCAGTTTTGTCCTAGTTATGGGATCATTAGCCAGGCACAGCTTGGTTTCAGTGTCACAGTGTGCACGAGATCGATATCTGGGCATACCCATCCCACTTAGGCTGACACACTAAAGTATACAAAAAAAGTAATGGATAGAATGCTTGAATTATTCTGAGCCACTTATAATTACTTGGGGCCGCATCCTAATCCATCATTATTTTGCACACAATGTCTCCTCTGTCTGGGCCCAGGTATATGCAAATCAGTCTTGACCCTGCTCCAATCAGAAGAGTCCAGCCCACACTGCCAAGCCAGGTCCTCCCTGAAGTGGAACACCACTGACCCATGACTGGTTTTGCCCTAGTTACACGTACATGTGTACACGTTCGTTCCAGTGGCACAGTGTGTACGGGACCCAAGTCTAGGCATAACCATTTGACTTAGGGTGACACACTAAAGTATATAAAAAAAGTAATGGTTGAAGTGCTTAAATTAATCTCAGCTACTAGTAATTACTCGGGCTGCATACCAATCCATGGTTATTTTGCATATCATGTCATCTCAGTTTGAACCCAGCTATATACAAGTCAATCTTGACCTTCCTCCAATCCAACCAGTCCAGCTCAAACTGCCAAGCCAGGTCCTCCCTGAACCTGAACAGAAGCAATCCAGGATGGTTTAGCCCTAGTTATGGGCTGATCAGTTGGATAAATGTTGGTTCCAGTGGCACAGTGTATACAGGACCTATGACTAGGCATGCCCATCCAACTTAGAGGGACACACTAAAGTATAAAAAAAAGTGATGGATGAAATGCTTGAAATAATCTTAGCCACTGATAATTAAACAGGCCGCATACTAATGTAGCATTTTTTTGTACACCATGTTATCTCAGTTTGGATCTGGCTATATGCAAATCCGTTTTGTCCCTGCTCCAGTTGAAACAGTCCTGCCCAAACATCCAAGGCAAGTCCTTCCTGAACCAAAAAACAAGGAACCCAGGAACAGTTTTAACCTAGTTGTGAGCTCATCAGCATGGTACAACTTGGCTCCAGTGGTACAGAATGCCCGGGGCCCAAGTTTGGGAATACTGTCCCACTTAGAGCGGCACATTAAAGTATACAAAAAAGTGATGGATAAAATGTGTTGGACCTCGCCCTTTTTGCAGGGTCACCCCCAAACCTTTTGTCTTCCTCCTCCTTCTTTTTGCTGAATACATTTTTTGTTGGCTTTAGGACTCTGCGCACTTTACCACTGCTAACCTGTGCTAAAGTGCTTGTGCGCTCTCCTTAAAACATGTTAGATTGGCTTATATCCAATTGGTATATTTAATTTACTTGTAAGTCCCTAGTAAAGTGACACTACATGTGCCCAGGGCCTGGATATTAAATGCTACTAGTTGGCTTGCAGCACTGGTTGTGTCACCCTCTTAAGTAGCACTTTACACGTCTCAGGCCTGCCTTTGCAGACCCTGCATGTGCAGTTTTAAACTGCCTTTTCGACCAGGAGAAATAAACCTTTTGCAGTCCCAAATCTCCCTTTTTAATACATTTAAGTCACCCATACGGTAGGCCTTTGTCAGCTCTCCGACAGGATCTGGTGTACTTATTAAAGTGGGACATGCCCTTTTAAGTTTTACATGTCCTGGAAGTGAAAAACTCTTAAATTAGTTTTCCACTACTGCAAGGCTATCTCTTCCATAGGATAACATTGGAGTTGCTTTATTATATTTTATTAGTGTAATTTCCAAATGGGAAGAGATGACAAGTTCATGTTTGGTGTCTTTGGTATTTGAGTGAAAAGCCCTATTTAGTGATGAAGTCAGGTTTCTGATCACAATTTTAAAAAGTGCCACTTTTAGAAAGTTGATGCCTCAGCACTTTTAGAAAGTTTGCAGCCTATAGTCTGTCCTGGGTCACATGACTGGGTGTAACTGACAGTTAGTCTTTGTGAATTCGTCCCAGACAGTCACACAATAGAGGGATTAGGGGTGCTTGAGTGACTGCATCGGGGTGGGGCTGTGCACAGCCCCACTTATGCCTGAATAGCCTGTGCTCTGCCTTCTCACAAAGGCCCTACCGACTCTGCATTGTCAATTCAGCCAGCTTGAAGTCAGGATGGGGTGGCGGGAGGAAATGTCATGCACTTCACAGCCACTGTCCAATTCATCATTGTTTTGCACACCATAACACATCAGTTTATACCCAGTGATATGCAAATCAGTCTTGACCCTCCTCCAATCAGACCAGTCCAGCCCAATCCGTCAAGCCAGGTTCTCTCTGAATCATAATGCAAGCAATCCAGGACGGGTTTCATCCTAGATATGGGATCATCAGCCAGGTACAGCTTGGTTCCAGTTGCATAGTGTGCACGGCACTAACGTCAGGTATACCTGTCCTACTTAGGCCGACACACTAAAGTATACAAAAAAGGGATGGATGGAATGTTTGAATTAATCTCAGCCATTGATAATTACATGGGCCGCATCCAGATCCATCAATATTTTTCACACCCTGTCACCTCAGTTTGGCCCCAGCTATGTGCAGATCAGTGTTGATCCTGCTTCAATTGGAACACTGTAGCCCAAGCTGCCAAGTCAGGTCCTCCCTAAATCGGAACACAAGCAAGTCACAACCAGATTTGCCCTTGTTCTGGGCTCACCAGCCAGGTACATCTTGGTTCCACTGGCACAGTGTGCACTGAACCCACGTCTGGGCAGTCCTGTCCCACTCAGGGTGACTCACTAAAGTATACAAAAAATGATGAATGGGATGCGACTCCAGTAATTACCAAAGTCTGAGATTAATTCAAGCATTCCATCCATCACTTGCTGTTCATTCATGTGTTTAATGGCACATGTCAGGTACTAAATGGGCAATGAAAGAAAGGAGATTAAAACTTTTGAGAACTGCAGAAGTTTTAAAACATTCGGTATGTTGCCTAGATTGTTAATATCTTCTAAAGGCCATGGAGCCAACCCGAGTCTTATGTGAAAAGAGGCAAGCAATAACAATAATAATAATAAGCTCCATTATAAATTGTGAAAAGCAATGTATTGTTCCCGACACATAACTAGCCTAAAGATACTAAACCTATTGCTTTCTAGCTTGGGGAAAATAGTTATGCTTCAAATTGAAGGGTAATATTTTTTCCAATTATTTTCTATGAGTTCCATATTTTTGCTTCTGACAGAAAATAAATGAAGGACTTTTGCTGAAGTAAAAGAAAATAAGGAGACATGTTTTTTCAGAATTTGCGACATTTTATGTAAAATAATTTAATATGAGCGGGTGACTGAGTCTTGAACGTTTGCTTTGTCATGTCCTTCAAACTCTGGAAATTCTTCATCTTTATTTGTCATTTTAACGTTGTCATCATCAGTAGACACTGAAATGTCGTACATAATAGCAACATTGTGCAACATAGTACAAAACAATACAATACATAACTATTATTGACAAACATTTGGAGGCAATTAAAGCAGGCCTCAGCTAGAAACACGTGGTCAGCTGTATTTGCTTTTTAACAGCCTCAAAGTATCTTGGGCATAGATGCATCAAGGTAAAATCCGCTCGCAATGGGGCAGATTCTCAGAATCTGCCCCTTTGCGACCGGTATTTTTGCATTTGGGATGCATCATCCCAAATGCAAAAATCGCAATTTAAGAAATCGCAAAATTGCGATTACTTGCATTTAAGGAATCTCAAATTGAGATTTCTTAAATGCAATGCATTAAAGTTAAAAAAAATAGCAATTTCGCTAATAGGGGTCGCAAATTACCATGAAGTTGAACTTCATGGTAATTTTCAAAAAATTTGAAAAATGCACTAAAGTGCATTTTTCAAAGTTCCATTTTACACACAAACATGCCCTTAGGGCATGTGTGTGTGCAAGATGTACCCATATGCAGATTTCAGGGGTGCAACAGGGTGTCCTTCTGACACCCTGGCACCTTTGAAATTGCAATCTCAATTTGCGATTCTCTAATTGAGAATCGCAAATTGAGATTGTCTTCCCATTCATTCCTATGGGCCTTTAGGCCCATAGGAATGAATGGGGAGGTATTCCTTAATTGCGACTCGCAATTTGCGAGTCGCAATTAAGGAACTTTAAGAAATCCCTTTTTTTTGTGATTTCTTCATGCATAGCATTTTGCTATTCCTCATTAGCGAATCGTTATTTTTCGCTAATAAGGAATAGAAAAATGGGTTCTTTATGCATCTGGGGGTTTGACTTTGTGTCTTGCTTTTATGTGAGCTAATTTCTGTTATTTGTCAGCTGCACCTTATGGGCAGAATATGGTGTCAACTATCAACACTATGGTCGGTAAGCAGTCTTACTTACAGGAAAAGAAACACCGTACAAGGTAAGTCAACTAAAACTTTATTTATTTATTTGTGTTGTAATTCTATATTAACATTTTGCGAGAGATTACATCTTGAAAGCAATAGCATTGGCAACACACTACAGTGGCCGGATAAACAGTTTAATGAGAAACTTGTGTGACGTGTGCCTCTTAGGGGCTGAAAGAAGTATTAATTCATTGGTGTGAGTAGGGGGGGTGGGAGGGGGCGGGATAAGGAGTCCCGTACCCTGATAAGCGTGCCGGTGGTAGTGAATCCAGTGTTGGCCGGACGGGTGGAGCCCTAGGGGCGACGGTTTCTTTAATTTGGTTGGGGTCCATGTATGTGCCTGGTGCCATCTATGAATCAGGTGTATCCCCTTGTTACTCTGAGGGGGGCTCTTCCTACTCTTGGGTGCTGCTACTGTGCCTGGTGGGGGGGCAGGGCTCGGAAGGGGGGGGGTACAATTCATCTCCTACTGTAGAACTAATACTTTATGACTAATGCTAATACTAATCATTTTCACCGGAAAAGGTAATTGAATTACAAAGAAGTTTTATATTGACAGAATGATACTTTTTGTTAGGTACCTCAAGCTAAGTTATAGGATCACTCTATTTGCTATATCCAAAAAAGGGATAGGGGGCTGATACCGCCTCTCTCCACCAATGACCCTGGGTACATACTAGAATGGGACTAGATGCTAATTTCTCTAACATCCCACCTTGTCAAGGTACTGGCTGCATGCCACTTCCTGGTCACACCACCTTCTGATCATGCAATCACTGTAAGCTGGTTCTGGTGCTTGCCTCATGTATTGACATACATTATCAGTAGAGTGCAGCAGTACATCAGTGTAGGAAAATTTGCCCTTTCATTCACTATATCTGTATTTGCTGCTTTAATTGGACTGTATTTCCAGGCCTAGTTTTGACTCCTAATAGTAGGACACTGCTAAACAAACCCCAGTGCATGTGCTCTGACAGCTAAACTTATTAAACTATGGTATTTTCCAATCGACATATTTGACAATATGGGAAGGCCACAGTAGTGTCATAGAAAGTGCACCAGTGGCATGGACATTAGGTGTTACATGTGGGCTTCTGTGTGACCAAAGACCATCTATGACTTGAGGGCTACATTGCAGTCCTGAAAGGCTGAGCCAAAACTACACTCAGTACATGTCAATAGAGGCAATATTTGGCATGTGGCACAGCTTACTTTTTACGTTAGCTGTAAGTAGTGCATAGAAACCAACTAGGCTTAGGTGCATTGTTAGTAAAAGGCTGGGCATGTCCAAAGTTGATATTGACATGTCCCAGTATTGAGAGAATTAAAACTACTACTTCATTCCTTAGTCTATAGTAGCATTTCCCTTTAGTAAAAGCCTATCTGTGAATAAAAGTCAAATCGTTCACAAGCTGATTTAGGAAATAGCAGCTGAATACATCCAGGCACAGTTGTAATATTTATTAAAATTCTCATTACATAGTGAGCATATATTTTTAATAATAGAATACGAAATATTTTCATTTATCCTTTTTTTCTCTACCTGAAAGCTTTGACATGAATTATTAGGATCTGACATTCTTTCTCTTCTCCAGTGGTAATAATTAACTTTTTGATAATGTATGAAATCACTTAGATTCTGGAACACCCTTCCACTTGACATCAGATCCTGCACTGACCTTTCGAAATTCAGAAAACTTCTCAAGACATGGTTATTCACCTAAGCATACGACTAAATCAACAGGGTTCCGGCAACTCTAGCAACAGCGTCAAGAAACCAATCGTTGTACGTGCGCTCTATAAGACAATTTAACATAACACACTATTGTGGGGTAAACAATTGCCTTGGTCCAGTCAGCAGTCTTTTAACAGAAAGGCAGAGAGGATTTATTTAGAGTCCATCCACTCCTAGTTGTGACAGAATGTGGGACAGTCAAGTGCACCAGAACAGCAGCTGCATCAGAAAACAGGCTAGAGCCCCGATAGTTAAACCAAAGGGGATGATGGACGGAGTGTTGAACATTGCAAGCACTCACATCCAGTCAACTGATCTGGGTTTAATCCATCATCATTCTTTAGCTCACTCCACCACCCCAGTTGAGACATGGCCATATGTAAATCAGTCTGACCCTGTGCCTCATGGGAATAGTCTAGCCCGAACTGCTGAGCCATGTCTTCCCATGACCAGAAACAAGCATCCTGGGACCGGTTTCTGGCTAATCAGCTGTCATCAGTCAGGCTAGCTTGAATCCAGTGGCAAAGTGAGCAAGGGACCCACGTCTGGGCATACCCTGCCAACTTAGGGCGAACAAAGCAAAATGAAAGGGGATGATGGACGGAGTGTTAAACATTGCAAGCACTCACCCCAGTCAACTGATCTGGGTTTAATCCATCATCATTCTTTAGCTCACTCCGCCACCCCAGTTCAGACATGGCCATATGCAAATCAGTCTGACCCTGTGCCTCATGGGAACAGTCCAGCCCGAACTGCCAAGCCATGTCTTCCCTGGACCAAAAACAAGCATCCTGGGACCGGTTTCTGGCTAATCAGCCATCATCAGCCAGGCTACCCTGAATCCAGTGGCAACGGGACCGGTTTCTGGCTAATCAGCCGTCATCAGCCAGGCTAGCTTGAATCCAGTGGCAAAAGAGCCCCGATAGTTGGCATAGTTATAGTAGAGAGAACTCTGATGTGAGCATGGTCTTTGATGATCGTCTGTTCCCAGCCAAACTCTCACAACAGCAGTGGCCCCGGCCACAGAACCAGTCAGGGTTGCGTTTCTTGGGGTATTTTAACGGGCTAGGTCCACAGTGGATATTCAGAGCTCGTCACACTGGGATAAAGGTCCTTCATTTTTTAAAGACACACATAGAAGATTTTTTCAGAGAATGACTGAAGTAGACAGTGGTTACTGCAAAACAAAAAAGAGCAGGGTTGAATGTGGGAATTGTTTTTCAGATGGAGTAAGGTTTTAACAACAATCACTGCATAGTGCCCACTATGAGAAATGTTCCTACCTTCAGCACTTAAGATAATAACTGGGCCTGGGAAAGAACAGAAGAGGGAGAACCTGCTATGTCGACTTACTAGAAGAAAGCCAATGCCTGGACCTGGCCCAACTTGGAGAGAGTGTTTGCAAAAGGTTGAGCAAGTGGTTGAGCCTGCCTTCCACTGCTCTCTGTGACCTGGTACCACGGACGCTTCCCCCAGCAGTCTGAAAACTCGAGGCCTGAATAGACGAAAGATGTCCAGTGTCTGAATACATTTCAACTTTTGGCTGTAGCCCCAAGTAAGCACAATGGAAACAATTATGTCTCTCCATTAGAGAAAGTGGGCATTGTTGAAGGAGGACTTAGCAGGTTGAAAGACCTGGGCTTTGCTTCTGGCCCTAATAAAGCAGGGGTATTCATGTCTCCTCATTGGATCTGTGTCTAAAACCTTCCTAGAAAAGCACTGAAATAGCAGATGTAGTTGAGTTCAATGTAACTGACTCTGCCCTACCCTCCTGCCCACTGTGAGGCGCCACATGCTTGTTACTGCTGCTACCTTTTGCAGCAAGAATGGCCTCCAGCTCCCACCCCTGTCACAGGCATTGACTTTCATAATACCCATTGAGTACTTTTGCATTTTACCTTTAAAAATTAAATGCCCTGGTTATCCCATTGAATTTTTGTTATTATGTGCTTGCTTTGATCGTTAAATTATTCTTTCTTTTAGTAAATATTTTTGGGAGTTTTGCTGAATGATTTGTTGACTTCAAGGTTATTTAGATGTTATTTAAATATTACGTAAATACTTTACATGTATTTCTCCGATGAAAAGGCTACTTTTGGATATCATATGTACCAGGATGTGGCAGGGACCTACGTTTTATCAATTACATCAAACTGAAACTATACATGCTCTGTAATGATTCATGCTATAGATGCCCAGTAAAGTGGTACACCCCTTTTGTACCGCTTTAGATGCCCAGTAAGGCACTGGTATATTACCTTCATACTCTGTTCGTTGCCTATGTGCTAGATGTCATCGACTGCACACATCTGGCATTACAGCCATCCCAGCCTAGTGTACATTATTATCACAATCTACACTATTAGCATTTTCCAATGCACAACTATAATTTGTCAGCCATCAATAGCAATTCACTTGTTTGCTAGAAATTGTGGAGGCTCATGGCTGCTGGGTGAGTTCAGAAAATGCCCTGTTCATTTTGGTTTGCCTTTCTACAGCGTGGACTGCGCCGTTGGACCCCCGCCCTGAGACCTTGCTGCTGTCTCCAATCCCACTCCTCGCAGGACCCGCTGCGCGGGTCCCGCATCGTAGGCGAGGTCAGCTGGGCTTGCTGCTAAGGTGAAACGGGGAAGAGCTGCAGGGCTACGAGCGACTGCAGGGACTCCAACTACCAGGAGTCCCTGCCCGGCCAACAGTCTACACCTGGCCCGCTCTCCCTGCAAGACCCGCCCCCAGCGAACGGACTCATAAAACCTTGCCTGTTCTGTGTGCCGGTGGGACGCCCTGTTCATTTTGGTTTGCCTTTCTTCAGCGTGGACTGCGCCGTTGGACCCCCGCCCTGAGACCTTGCTGCTGTCTCCAATCCCACTCCTCGCAGGACCCGCTGCGCAGGTCCCGCATCGTAGGCGAGGTCAGCTGCGCTTGCTGCTAAGGTGAAACGGGGAAGAGCTGCAGGGCTGCGAGCGACTGCAGGGACTCCAACTACTAGGAGTCCCTGCCCGGCCAACAGTCTACACCTGGCCCGCTCTCCCTGCAAGCCCCGCCCCCAGCGAACGGACTCATAAAACCTTGCCTGTTCTGTGTGCCGGTGGGACGCCCTGTTCATTTTGGTTTGCCTTTCTTCAGCGTGGACTGCACCGTTGGACCCCCGCCCTGAGACCTTGCTGCTGTCTCCAATCCCACTCCTCGCAGGACCCGCTGCGCGGGTCCCGCATCGTAGGCGAGGACAGCTGGGCTTGCTGCTAAGGTGAAACGGGGAAGAGCTGCAGGGCTGCGAGCGACTGCAGGGACTCCAACTACCAGGAGTCCCTGCCCGGCCAACAGTCTACACCTGGCCCGCTCTCCCTGCAAGCCCCGCCCCCAGTGAGTCACTTCCTCTACAAACTCAACACCGTTAACGCTGCGCGGGAGCGCCCAGGGCGAAGCCCGGGCAAAGGGCGGGCCCTCTGTGGCCCTCAGAGGCCTGAGGAGCCTGGCCTGGGCCGCCACCTCTGCCCGATTTCCCCCAGCCCAAGTGACTATTGGACATAGAAACTGTACGTCTTATAAACATCACATCACAGTATATTGGGTTGTTAGTTGCCATCTATTGTCAAGCATTAAATGCATGGGCCTGTCATCTAATTGTTTTTAATATAAGAGGTCATCTGAAATTTGTACTGGAGAGTATCATGAATTGTCGGGAGACCAGAAGCATGGCTGTTGCAGGAGCGAAAAAGTTAACTGGGACTCTGGATGACTTCATTGTTCGTACCAACGCATTGATTGACGAGGGGATAGTATTAATGGACAGGAGGGTGTCACAAGATCTAGCTACGGCCAAGAGATCTTCTCTAGGCCTCATTGCACAGGCACGTACGCCTAACCCTGAGTCCCGACTCAATACCCTCGCAATGGTACATAATATTGGGGACACTGGTGATTTTGAAGTCTTAAGCTCACAACAGGACCTAGAAGCCACTCCCAACCTTAATTTCTTGACAGAGAGTGGCTTAGATAGAACTGAGTTAGATAACCCACTCCGGGCAAGTGACAGATATCAAAGGGGCTTGAAAGAAGGGGCAATCTCTAAACAAAAGGCAAATAAACCCACTACCCTTAAAGGGAAGAAAGCACAAACTGCCCACAATTGAAATAATACCATCTTAGACCCGCCAATTGTGAATAATAACTTGGCAGTCTGTGCAAACGACACGGGGGGGGGGTGCACTCGACAAACATTGGTTTGCCTTTAAGCCTTCCAGACGATACTATCATTGACAAAAGTCTGGAGGAAATTCTTGAACTTAGTGGAGAAGTCACTAATTTAGCCAAACATAATCAGGATGGGAGTGGGTTAAGTATGGTTAACAATAACAACATTTTGAACATATTAAAATCCCTACTTGAACCCATAGAGGTCAGATTACGCTGCTTAGAAAACATCTTGAAGAACATCCATAGGGATATAAGTGCCCCAAGCCTTACTTTGAATGCCAAGACATCCCATATCGCCAACACAGCCAATAAGTCATCTTTGGCTGGTAAAAGTGTTGCCGCGGCTAATAATAATGTTCTTAAGAACACTAGTAATACTTTAAATCTGGAAGGCACTAAAGTTAAGGCCACCGAGTTAAAACAACTCGAGAATTCAATTAAACCGAAGCCAATTCCCCAAGTCAAATCAAATGATCCTACCCTGCCGACCCCAAACCCTGACCCGACCCCTAGAGTTAAGGCAACGGCCCGCAGAAATATCCATCTTCCCCCAGATGCCTGCCCCTACGTAGTGATTCTTACTGGTGTCACTGAAATTTCATCTTCTGATATAGAATCCCATCAGGCCCTAAAAAATAAAGTGTGCCACTGGCTCTCCAAAAACCATCCCTTACCGCCAAATATGCCAAGTATAATTCTAATGGTGGAGAGAACCCCATGGGTGGGAGGGAATAGAAAAAACTTACAAGGGGATTGCGTGGTGGTCACTTTTGAGAACACACAGGTGGTAGAATATATATGTAGAGGATCCTCTGGATATCATGCAAGCACTGTTATTGCTAGGCCCCTCTCCTATTTCTACCTACCCGGGAACCAATCAGATAATAGATGGAGTTGGTTAAGGGGCCCACATGAGCAAAAAGCAACTCAGAGGATTAACCCCCCATGGGAGGTGCACCCTCCGGGCCGGGACGAGGGTGGCGATGAGGGATGGAACCCGGTTAGGAGAAGAAGACCGTTTCAAGGGGGGTTTGCCGCAGGGCCTTATAACAGTCACCCATTTCATTACCATCAGCCTGCTAACGGATATGATAACCATTTCAACTTCCCAATTGCTAATCGTTATGATTGTCTATCAACCCTGGATTGGGTTGATTGACAAACACAGGTTTTATCAGTTAGACAGAGGTCCAACAACAACTCCCCCACCCTTCTGCAAAAGGAAAATAGCATCCTGGATGGGCAGATGTTAAACCCAATTCCCATTCATGGCAACGGCGCGGAAGGTGGGGCTCCATTGCAAACAAAAACAGATGAGGCTTGGGGTGGCCAGGACATTACTATGGCAACATGGAACATCGCGGGTCTCAAAAACAAAGTGGATGATCCGATCTGGCGGGACCTCATAGGTTCTATGGACTTAATAGCTATGCAGGAGACCTGGGACACCCAAAATTTATTGACTGTGGATGGGTTTACTACTTTCTCTATACCGGCTGTTGGGTCAACGAGGGGGCGAGCTAGGGGGGGTCTGGTAACCCTGATTTCTGCTAAAATTCCTGGGACATACACACAATTAGCCACTGGCTGCCCTTATTGTCTTGCTGTTTTAATCACTTATAGGAGTTACCATAATGTTTTGGTCATAAACTTTTATAATTCATTTGACAGGGACAGCCCAGTTAGTAACTTGATGATGTTAAGTGCTTTTTTGGTTGATTTGAAAGAGTCTGCAGAGCATGATTGTGCCATCTTGTTGATGGGAGACTTCAATATTCACGGTTGTCAGGATAAATGCCCCCCCAACGTGTTGTTTGGTATCCCGGATGAAGAAAATACCCACTTTGAACATTCAGAGCAGGGTATTTTTTTGAAAATAATGTTGGCCGAAAATGGGTTTGTTTTGCCAAATGGGTGCGAGGGGGATATCCCCACGTTTATAGGTCATGGCAGTGGCTCCGTGATTGATTACATATTCCTCAGTAGTACTTGTGGAGTCCAAATCAGTAGCTACTCAGTTCTAGGGTCCCACTTTAGCGATCATAATCCTGTTGTATTAAAAGCAAAGAACATATTTGTCATCAAGGATAGTTGCCCAAACCTGGTAGAGAAATATGATATGCGGTTGACAGACCAAGCACGCAGGATCAAATGGTGCAAGCTAATTCCAGAAGAATTTTTTCGCAACCTATGTCTTAGTAGCAGGGACGACCTAATGCTGTGTATGGATGATCAGGCTGGGGACAGTGAAGTAATGGAGGCGTATAAAAAGGTTTGCCTCGACATTTTCTCCAACCTGACTCGTCAGGGTAAAGGTAGAACACAAGGGAAGGAAGGCTGGTTTGACAAAAACTGCTCAGCGGCCAACCATAAACTTAAGGTTGCACTTAAGTCCAACCCAGTAGACAAACGGCTCGTGGCCACCCTGAGGAAAGAATATAAGACCTCAATCGAAAGAAGGCGGCGTGAAATCAGAGAGGACGCCTGGGCTGATCTGACCTCAATAGATGTCTTAAAAAGCAGCGCCAAGTTCTGGGCGGTGGTCAACCAACCTTATTTCTCGGATTCCAGTAATAATGAACTGGACTGTGGAATCCAAGAAGATCGATGGCACTTGCACTTTAGGTCTGTTTATGAAAAAGAGACTATGGCGGCAGAAGGTATGACTGCCTTCCCTCAATCGCCTTATACCTTAATTGTGAATGAGGAGGAGGTGGCAGTGGCCATCGGTATGATGACCAGCAATAAAGCTCCTGGACCAGATGGCGTTCCCTCTGATCTTTTTAAAGTCGATATTTTATTTTGGTCCAAAGTTTTAGCCAATGTTTTTAATAGAGTTTCTAAGACAGGCATTCCTGAGTCATGGACACAGTCGGTCATTGTACCCATTTACAAAGAAGGGGACCGGGGGGATCCTGGCAATTACCGACCCATATCCCTCATTGATTCTGCAGTCAAGGTTTTAGGGAGAGTGGTTCTAGGTAAATTGACTAACTGGTTAGAGGAGACTAATACACTTTCCCCTCTACAGTATGGTTTTCGAAAGGGGCGCAGTACTATTGACCAAAGCCTAAACTTACAATTGCTTATCGGGAAGTACACCTTAGCTAAGCAAGGGTCATTGTTTATTGCTTTTATGGATCTGTCCTCGGCATTCGACCGTGTAAACAGATCCAAATTGTGGGGCCAGCTCCTTAACATCGGTATAGACCCTAACATAGTGTATTTCCTAGCAGACCTCCATAGGGACCTTACAGCAATGGTCCGTTATGATAGAAAGGGGAACTGCACGGAAAAAATTAGCATTATTAATGGCGTGAGGCAGGGTTGCATTCTTGCTCCCCTGCTCTTTACACTATATATTAATGACCTAGGTAAAGTTTTGGGCGCTGCTTGCAAGGATATCCCGAAGGCAGGGAAATATTTACTGCCGGCCCTACTGTACGCGGATGACGCTGCCCTCCTAGCTAGAACTGCAGTAGGACTCCAATGCCTGTTGAACTCTTTTTATGTTTTTATGAATAATCTTGATTTAAGTGTTAATTTTGGCAAATCTCATGTTATGGTAGTGGGCCACAAAGCGAAGACTAAAAAAAATGTGATGTCATTATTTTGTAATAGACACAAGCTATCACGAGTCCCCAGATTTCCCTACTTGGGGGTTGTCTTTGATGAAGGCTCCACGTGGTTTCCTCAAATGGTAGAGAAAAAAACAGCTTTGGCACGCTCGATCTCGGCGGTGCTGAGCTTCTCCCGTAAACTAGGGGTGAAGCCCATTGAGGCAGTACTAAAAGTATATGCTGCCAAATGTACCGCCATCGCCATGTATGGGGCCAATTTGTGGGGCTTTAGGCCAGTTACATCGCTTCAGGTCACAGAGGACAATTTTTTAAAAACACTTCTTTCCCTCCCAAGATCCACAGCAAGCTTCATAGTTCATCAGGAATGCGGCGTGAGTTACTTGGAGGATAAAATTGCCATGGCCCCCCTACTAAAATGGTTGGCAGTCTGGTTAAACCCAGAGCTTGAAGTGAACCATGACATTTTAAAAGATTGTTTATTGCTAGATCACTGGGAAAAGATTCCCTGGTTGAAATATGTGCAACAAATGTGCGAAAAGCTGGGCCGGCCCGAATTGTTCGATAAACCCTCTAGTTTGGTGAAAGGAGACTTGAAATGGGCAAAAAACACTTTTTTGCTGAATAGAGGAATGGACAGAGAGGGCAGGGAGCTGTTAAAGCCCTCTGTCAGGACCCATCAGCTGATCGTTTCCTCTGGCTCTGAACCGGAACTGTACCTTAAAGTTGTAAATGATGCCAATCATAGGTACTTGCTAACGAGGTTCCGATTGAATAAAATTCACCTTCTAATTTCTGGCCGCCCTGTCTGGACCAGGAGCACGGACTTAGATTTATGCAAATGCGACGGCTGTTCAATTATGGACACTGCTCACTTTTTGTTTTTCTGGGATCACTTCAAGGGCACAGCGCGGGGATACGCCGGGATGGCGTCACCAGGCGCTTTATAAACCCCTTTATTATTTTATTATTATTAGATCAAAATTTATTATACCATTGTTAAAAGGAAAAGGCTTTAGGCAAGTGAAGCCAGCTTTGTTGTACCTTCAACTTTTGACAGAAATATGGGAAAACTTTAACGTGGCAACATTTTTAACCATAGCAGTGAGACTTGGCAAAAAGATCGCTTGGTCCTAGTTGATTTTCCATAAATGTTAACCACTGTATGAATTCTTCAATTAGGTGATCAATGTTTATGTTGTTTTTAAACTCTTGCCACCATGTACTGCATATCTTATTGGGCATTCCCTGTTTTTTATATATGTTTTATTTTATCATATATTATGCAGCCTGGTGACCTGTGGACCTTTTTAATGCTTGTACACTTTTATGGTTTTTGTGATTTAAACCGAATAAAGTATCTTTTGACTTGCACTGTATGTTCACTTGGGCTGTAACATAATGGTGCGTGGCACACTGCAGAACAATTTTCCCTACCTCACCTCCCTCGGTCACCCAACAATCGTGCCTCAACAGAGGTATAGCAAATCACACACTGACCTGAGGCATCATAGAGCTACTTCTGGCACCCAAAAGGCATGTTTCAGATGTCTTAATTGCATCAGGCAGGGTTACTACTGTACTCTCCTGCCATAATGTGCAAGACCATCCTTATCTATTGCATTTTTCACAATATCACAATATAGGTAAACAGAGCACTACAGCACCCTCACGGGCCACTTGCTGGCCCAGGGTCCAGAGATCAAGTTCTGATTTGGGCAACTAACCATCATCATCATTAATCAACTTTATTCGGTATATAAACCATAAAAGTTGAACAATCAATAAGTTAAAACCAATAAATAGTATACATAAAACGCCAGATATAAAACGATTTTAAAATGCAGAGATCGACAATATATAAAAAACATATCCTTGCTGTCCAGGCTAAAACCATATCTTATATTATCTAGTTCATTATGCATGAAATACCATTTAGCATTTGTACATCTCCAGATATCCCAGTCTTCCCCCAGTCCATCTTTAATTTAATCCAGAGCTCAAGTTCTGCTTTGGGCAACTAACATGTAGTTTCACATTTCGCGTGAGGTATATGTCTGGTTGTTGCATCATAGCTATATGATAGTGTTGATTCAATAATGACAGGTGGATCTTATCTCAATCCACCCATAACATCCTCAGACTCTGTTGTCCATTGTATCCTAATTAAAGAGCTATACATTTCCCAATGAAAACATAGCCCTAATGTGAACAAATTACATTCATACTATCACTTATGTGTCATGTTTTTTAACTAGATATGCTTGATTCTGTAACAAAACCTTCCTCCCATGCACTTAGTGCCAATTGACTCACTTACTGTATACATACATACACATATTTAGTTTAAAAATCCAAACAAGGTAAACATGTGAAATGTGCAGTAGTTGTTGGAAGATTATTTTTATGGCATCCATAATCACCCTTTATGGATAATGGGATATTCTCCCCTTCTACCTCTATTCTGTTTCTGCCCTTTTGCAGGTGCTACTCTGCATCTGTATATGCAGCATTTGTTGAATAATCTGCCAACAGCTTCACCCAGAAATGAACATAGCAGATGTGCATAATTGTCAGTTCATGATCCACCCTGTGGGGATGACCTGACCCCAGGTCACCCCCATGCCGCACGGCTCCTCGTGACCAAGTCTCTGACCTCTGCTCCGCTGCTGCCGAGGGCTTGCCCCTGGTATCCGTGGTTTTGTGGTTCCCGTGTTTTTGTGGTTCCTGTGTTTTTGTGGTTCCTTACTACCCTTGTATTGCTTTGTATTGTATTTTTAGGTGCTCCCTGCAGCCCTCTGTGCCCCCCCCCGCTCCCCTCTTCCCGCCGCTGGTCCCCCGTGGCCCCGCCCCCTTTTCCTTCAGGTTCCCCAGCCCTCGCCTATTGGCCGCCCCGCTCCCGCCCCCCAGCTTCTCCTGCCTCACACTTCACCTCATATGGAGGACGTGCAGCGGGCGCGCCGAAGGCACGCCAAAATCAAGCCCATCTGCGCCCATCCGCGCCTGGACCGCACCCAGTGCTAGAACCTCTGGACCCCGCGCCCCCGCCACGCCAGACTGCACTGCGACTCCAGCACCCTCCGCGCACAAAACACCGGACGAGCCCACCCCTGCTACAGGGCCACCCCGAAGCGCACCCAAGGACCCTTCGCCTGCCGGAACTGCAGATACACCAGCATCCAGCCCACCAAACCACCAGCCAAAGAACCCAACCACCTCCGCTGCATCCTCCTCAAAACCCGCTCCGCTCGCAAGCACGCCATCGAACTCTGGGACCTTCTAGACTCCACCGCCCCCGACGTCGCCTTCCTGACGGAGACATGGCTGACCGCCACCTCAGCACCAGACATCGCCCATGCCATCCCACAGGGCTACAAGATCTCCCGCAGAGACCACACCAACGGAGTGGGAGGTGGAATCGCCATCATCCACAAAGACTCCATCAGAATCTCAACGACACCCTCACCACCGCCGAGCACATGCACTTCCAGATCCACACCGACCCCAACACGACCCTCAGAGGAACACTCATCTACAGGCCTCCCGGACCCCGACCTCAGTTCAGCAACACCATCGCCGACCTCATCAGCACCCACACCCTCGCCTCCACGGATTACATCCTCCTCAGGGATCTGAATTTCCACCTGGAGAACAACAACGACGCCAACTCCACTGCCCTGATCGACAACCTCGCCAACCTCGGACTCAAACAGCTCATGATGACACCCACCCATGCCGCTGGACACACACTTGACCCCATCTTCTCCGCAAGCCCCCACGTCTCCTTCAACCACACCACCGAACCGCACTGGACCGATCACAGATGCGTCCACTTCACCTTCAGGAAACCCACCACACACCTCCGCACCCAACAGCTGCTG
Organism: Lissotriton helveticus; assembly: GCF_964261635.1. Lineage (NCBI taxonomy): Eukaryota > Metazoa > Chordata > Amphibia > Caudata > Salamandridae > Lissotriton > Lissotriton helveticus. The sequence continues at coordinate 229,245,694 of NC_136072.1, read as the reverse complement.
CGCCGCTGCTGGGGCAAGGTCACCGAGGACCAACTGACTACCACCCTCGCCCTGAGACCACCCACTGACCCCACCAACCCAGACACCGCAGCAACCAACCTCACACAATGGATCAACGACTGCGCCAACACCCTCGCCCCTCTCAAGACCTCCACAACCAACCACACCAACAAGAAAGCAGCCTGGTTCACCGAAGACCTCCGGATCTCCAAGCACACCTGTCGGAAGCTGGAGAAGAAATGGCTCCACGACGGCACACCAGACAGCCACACAGCCCTCAAGATCCCCACCCGCAGACACCACCAACCCATCAGGACCGCCAAGAGGACCGCCTACAAGGACCGCCTAGACAATAACGCACACAACTCCAAAGAGCTCTTCAGCATCGTGAAAGAACTCTCCAACCCCAGCTCCAACACCAACGACATCCCACCATCACAAGACCTGTGCGACTCCCTGGCTACATTCTTTCACCGCAAGATCACCGACATCCTCGACAGCTTCAACTCCAACCCCCCCCCGCACCCACCACCGAGTCCACCACCCCTGCAACTACCACCCGCACCAGTCGCCTGACCACCTGGTCCAGCGTCAGCGACGAAGACACCATCAAAACCATGAACTCCATCCACTCCAGATCCCCATCGGACCCCTGCCCTCACCACGTCTTCAACAAAGCCAGCACAACCATCGCCCCCCACCTCCGGAAAGCTATCAACTGCTCCTTCGAGACAGCCACCTTCCCGGAAAGCTGGAAGCACGCCGAGATCAACGCCCTTCTGAAGAAGCCCAAGGTGGACCCCAAGGACCTCAAGAACTTCCGACCCATCTCCCTGCTCCCATTCCCGGCAAAAGTAACTGAGAAGATTGTCAACAAACAGCTAACCCGCTACCGCGAAGACAACAATATCCTGGACCCTTCCCAATCCAGCTTTCGCAGCAACCACAGCACCGAGACCGCCCTCATCGCCGCCACTGACGACATCAGGACCGTGATTGACAGAGGGGGAACAGCCGCCCTCATCCTCTTGGACCTATCAGCAGCCTTTGACACAGTCTGCCACCGCACCCTATCAGCACGCCTCCATGATGCCGGTATTCAAGAGAAGGCCCTGGCCTGGACCTCCTCCTTCCTCTCCAGCAGAACCCAGAGTGTCCGCCCCCCACCCTTTCGCTCAAAAACCACCGAGATCATCTGCGGCGTCCCACAGGGATCGTCTCTCAGCCCGACGCTGTTCAATATCTACATGGCACCTCTCGCCCAAGTCGCACAACAACATAACCTCAACATCATCTCCTACGCCGACGACACCCAGCTGATCATATCCCTCACCGAAGAACCCCACACCACCAAAGCCAACCTCCACAGAGGAATGAGGGCCGTAGCCGACTGGATGAAGGACAGCAGACTGAAGCTGAACTCAGACAAGACGGAAGTCCTCATTCTCGGACCTGCCCCATCAGCCTGGGATGACTACTGGTGGCCCACATCGCTAGGCACAGCCCCGGAACCCACAGACCACGCACGCAACTTAGGGGTCATCCTCGACTCCATCCTCTCCATGACCAGGCAAGTCAACGTCATCTCCGCATCCTGCTTCAACACCCTCCGTCTGCTCCGCAGAATCTTCAAATGGATCCCTACCGACACTAGAAAAACCGTCACCCAGGCCCTCATCACCAGCAGACTCGACTACAGGAACGCCCTCTACTCAGGAACAACAAACAAGCTCCTGAGACGACTACAACGAATCCAGAACGCCTCGGTCCATCTGATCCTCGATGTCCCCCGCCGCAGCCACATCACACCCCACCTGAGAGGCCTGCACTGGCTCCCCGTCAACAGGAGGATCACCTTCAAATACCTCCTCCATTAACACAAAGCACTACACAACACCGGACCTACCTACTTCAACAACCGACTTCCACACCCCCACACGAAGCCTCCGCTCAGCCAACCTCGCCCTCACCACAGTCCCTCGTATCCGGAAACCACAGCCGGTGGAAGATCCTTGTCCTACCTCGCCGCCAAGACCAGGAACACTCTCCCAAACAGCCTACGACAGACCCAGGACCTGCTGGTCTTCAGAAGACTCCTCAAGACCTGGCTCTTCGATCAGTAGCGCCCCCTCTCCCCCAGCGCATTGAGACCCTCACGGGTATGTAGCGCGCTTTAGAAATGCAATGATTGATTGATTGATTGATTGATTGATTGTGTCCATGTTCATCCAGTTATCTTTGATATAGTTTTCGGGTGGTTGGGTTTAGCATCCACACCCATGAGGGAGTGGTCCATGTCTCATAATAAGCAGGACAGATCCTGAATTGGCATGAAGTTATGTTCTTCAATTGAATTGAATTGAAAAATAATTTGTATTGCGCAGAACAATAACCCGAAGGTATCAAGGCGCCTAGCAAAAGGTCAGGAAGGACCAAGAGGGGAAACATAGATCTTAAACATAAGCTTGCTTGAAGAGAAAGGTCTTTAAGGCACTGCGAAAAATCTGTAGGGATGGAAGGGATCTCAGATCCACAGGAAGTTCATTCCACCACTTAGGAGCCAAAGTGGAAAAGGCTCTACCGCCCCACCTGGCTTTCCGTACACGGGGAGCTGCAAGAAGCAGCTTCCCGGAGGAACGCAGGTTTCTAGGGGGAACATAGTGGGAGATAATGGATCCAATTCCAGTGTCGCTCTTTTTGGCAATGGCTCTGTAGGTCATACACAGGACCTTAAACCGAATACGCAGTTCCACCGGCAGCCAGTGCAGAGTTTTCCTGGCTGCCGTGGCTGAAGAGCGTCTGGGGATATCCAGAACAAATCTGGCTACGGCATTTTGGACCACCTGCAAGCGCTGCAGCTGTCCTTTATTGAGTCCTGCATACAGCGCATTGCAATAGTCCAAACGCGAGCCGATGAGAGCGACAGCTATTTGTTTTCTTGCCTGGAGGGAAAGAAATTTCCTGACCCTACGGAGAGTATGAATCAAGCCCCAGCAAGTGGAGACAGTTCTGCTCACCTGGTTGCCTAGATCAAGGGCAGGATCTATTATCACCCCGAGATTTTTAGCAGAGGAGGTGGGGGAGGGACAAGTACCAAGGGAGTCAGGCCACCAGTTGGCTGACCAGATGTTTTCTTTTCCCCCAAACACCATCACCTCAGTTTTCTCCCCATTCAGTTTCAGAGAGTTCAGAACCATCCACCTACCGACCGCCTCCATACAAGATCTAAATTTGGAGGCGATTGGTTCATCTGAATGGGGTAGAGAAACGAGGATTTGAGTGTCGTCTGCATACGAGACTACCTCCATCCCGAACGATCTTATAAGTTTGGCCAGTGGGGTAACATAGATATTAAAAAGGGTCGGGCTGAGGGCCGACCCTTGAGGAACCCCACATAGCACCGGACGGGATGGAGATAGAAACTCCCCAAGTTTGACTCTTTGTTCCCTCCCTGTAAGAAAGGAGGTCAAGAGATCAAGAGCTGCGTTCTTCACCCCCACCTCCCTCAGCCGGGATGTAAGTACCGAGGGGGAGAGGGTGTCGAAAGCCGCCGTTAGATCTAGCAGGACCAGGAGAGATGTCTGGCCCTCATCTACTGATGTACGGATCTTGTCAAGTACAATGGTGAGGGCTGACTCAGTACTAAATTCCTTCCTGAATCCATGTTGAGAGGAGTCTAAGCATCCAGAGCTTTCGACAAAGGCGGCGAGATGTTTGTTGAGATGAGTCTCAAGCATCTTGGCAGGAGCGGGGAGCAGGGAGATAGGCCGGAAGTTTTTTAGAACCCCCGGATCCAGGGAAGCCTTTTTCAGCAGGGGTTTCACTACCGCCTTCTTCCACTCTGCAGGGAAGATACCATCTCTAATGGCAAGATTCATTATCTCCACCAAAGGAGGTAGGAGGGTCTCCCTACATTGTTTAATGACCTTCAGCGGACAGGAATCCAAAGGAGATCCGGACTTAGTCTTGGCTAACAGGAGCTCAAGATCTTGTACGGTCAGCGAGGGGAAGGTGTCCAGAGTGCAAGGAGTGGAGATTTCGGTGATGGTTAGACTCATCTCCACACCAGGTGTAGGTGCACTGAGGGCAGCTCTTTGTTCCTCAAGGGCTAAATAAATGTCCTGGATCTTAGAGTGAAAAAAGGAGGCGATCTTCTCACAGAGGTCCTGTGAGGGGATGACGGGGTCAGGGACTTGCAGTCTAACCAGGGAGTCAACAGTTTTAAAAAGTTCCTTCGGGGAAGAAAGCGAGGAGGTCACTGTCACGAAGTATTGTTGTTTAGCCTGCAAGATTTCCGCCTTGTATTTTTTAACCAGAAGTCGGTGCGCATCCTTGTTTTTAAAATCCCAACTGGCATGCCATAGTCTCTCCATTCTCCTCACTTCTTGCCTAAGAAGCCTAAGGGAGTTAGAAAACCAGGGGGCAGAGGGTCTCTTTCTAGCGCGGCGTCGGGATTGTTTTGGGGCCAGTTGATTCAAGGCCTCAGTCGTGACCTGGTCAAAATGGGCGACTGCAGTCTGAACGCTGCACGGGCCAGAGATGGCAAGGTTTGCAGCCCAGGGCACGAAGGAATTGCTGTTGATATTCCTAAAATTCCTCGTCGTCTCTATAGTGTGGTTTGCTGGTATAGGGGACTTTACCCTATGATGATTCAAGAGAAAAGGGACCGCCAGATGGTCAGACCAGGAAAGATGGATCGGATCCTTGGTGGTCAGACGAGGATCATTGGAGAAGATACCATCTAGGGTGTGTCCTGCACGATGAGTAGCTCCCATGACACGTTGCATAAGCCCGCAAGATTGTAAGGCCTCAGTGAGACAGGAGGTGTCAGAAAGGTCGTGTCGTTCTAGGTGGTAGTTAAAGTCACCCATGATGGAAAAATTATCTAGACCAAAGTAGGGTTCAAGAGATTGGAGAAGGTGGTGCGTGAAATGAGTTCTCGAGCCGGGGGGACGGTAGATGAGAATGCCGTTAAAGAAGGGGCGTTGTTCTTCCTTTATTGAGAAGTGAAAAGCTTGAAAACTATCAGGGAAATCAGTCAGGGGTACAGTGTGGCATTGAAGGTGATCCTTATAAAGGATCGCTATCCCCCCTCCCACTCGTCTCTGCCTATCGAGTCTGGCCAGGCAGTAACCTTCCGGGACGGCCTCTATTAGATCGGGGTCAGAGGAGTCCTTGGCCCAAGTTTCTGTCACAAACACTACAGTAGATTATACAATTGTAGACAGTACAATTGGAGGAGGGGCAGAGGAAGAGTAGAGTTTTGGTGGTCCTGCAGCCATTTGTGGTGGATCAGCTATACCGTGCATGAGACCTTTAGACGTGGATGATGACCTATCAGCCTGTGCCAGAATGAACTGCAGCGCCTCATTATGTCACCTGATGTGCTCCATCCTTACAGATTCTTCCATTGAAACACCAATGTGTGCTGCTCTAAATAGCAGGTTCTGGTTCTCCATCTGATGGCTGTTGTCTGGAGGTGATCATTTAGAGTGCAAAGTAGGAGATCTTGGAGAACATGTACCCCTCCATGTTGGTGATATCAGATCACATGGAATTTAATAGGCAAAGGAATTCTCCTCTTAAAGGGCTGCCATCCCTTAAGCCAAAATGCCATGCATTTGTGACCTTCTCATTTGGGCTCCTTTCTTTGATAGGAGGTGGGGGGGGGACTGTGATTTGGCGTATGCTGATGAAGCCCATTGCACAACTGTAGATCCCTGTCCATGCAATTCCCGAGACAACATAGAGTTGCATCTGGGCTGCTGTGTGAGATGTGGGATTTATACACGTCACTGAAGGTGGGTATAGGTCAGTCCTGTATAGCTCAGTAATCTCCCAATGTCTTGGGCTTTGTGCCTGGGTACCTACAATTCGGACAATTTCGTGAAGAGGGAGTCTGGTGACTGGGATTCATTTGTTGGTATGTGGTAAATCCTGCAAAGGGACAACAATCACCTTCTCCTGCAAGAATGCCAAGTTGCAGGAGCCTGGAATTCTCTTGTTTATTTGCTTAACTGCGTATTGGTCTCCGATTATGGGCAGAACATTGTCGCTGTCCCTAGTTCCCAGATGCTGAGAATGAGTGAGACACTTGATTGCCTGTGGACCTGTGGTAGGGTGAGGATGTGAAAAAGTCATATTGAGAAATATCACATTGTGACTTCAGTAGCGCAAATGAGAAAGTGTCATAGAAAATGTCTAATTAAACAGTTCACTGTACTTACAATGGGACTGTAAATAGTCTGTAAATAATGTCTTACCTTCCAGTACTCTGTGGATAGATTGTATGCTGTATGATGCTCTCTGATGATATGGGTAGAAGATAGACGAAATTTGGATGTGAAAGGAGCAGTTTCTTTGAAAACAATGTCAAGCTTATGAGCAGCGTTTGACATTGACTCATCTGTGACATGGCCCACATCCTGTCATTTTCCTTCCACACAGATGTATTAGTTGTTTGCAGTTGAGATTGCAGGGAATACTATCATGCAGTATTCAGGAGTCCAAAGGGGACAGACATTTATGACTCATGGATGTTAGAATACTGCTGTCCGACCTGGGGCGGGTCCCTGGTACAACATGGTGGGTGCATGAACGTTGATTCACCAAAATGCCAGGGGTAGCAGAAATGATATTACATGCACTTTGTACTTAATGACATTACATCATATCTCTATAACCCTGAATTTTCCCACAAGGGCATATCACACACACCTAACCCTGTTGACATCATAGTAAGTGACATCACTGAAGTTCCCTAATAATTGCATGACATATAATTACTACACAGACACACATCTGTTTTTAAAATTATTCTAATATTAGTATGCTGACATGATCTTTGGAAGCTCTGAGGCATGATAGTAGTCGTGAGTTGTAGTTAACGAGTGAAGCAATTAAGCCAAACTAAGGGGTCAAATAGTGCATGTGGAAACTCAACTTTAACCCCTTCGCTGCGGCGGCTATTCCGCCACAGCGCTAAGGGGGAGGCGGGGCCGTGCGGCAGTCCCGTGCTCATGACGGAACCGCTCTGTCACGGCCCTCGGGTGAGCTGTGCTTGTGATGGAACGGTTCCGTCACGGACCCGCCCGCTCATTAGAACATCAGCGCAGGCACGTAATTCGCGCCACGCAGGCGCGTAATTCGCGCCTCGCAGGCGCGGAACTCAAGCCGCGCAGGAGCAGTGAGCGGGCCGTGACGGAACCGTTCCGTCACCAGCACAGCCCACCCGAGGCTCGTGACGGAACGGTTCCGTCACGAGCATGGGAGGGGTTAACAAAAATGTGTTAAAAGCTACAGTCTCTGATTGGACACTCGTTAAATATGCAACCCATTTGATGGTGTGCCAAGCCAATAAACCTGACACTCCCCCAGGAGTTTACCCCACTTTTTCAAAATGTGCAACATTTCTTCCATTGTGCCAGGGCCAGCATTTTGTCATCGGTTCCCTCTGAGGCCACAAAATGCATGCAATATACAATATATCAGAGTCAGAAGTTTGGAATTAATGCCATCCATATACCATGGGGGATCCTTCTGGTACACTCATTCTCACTCTCACTCATTCATTATCACTCACTATTCTGCACACACTTTAACTCTCACTTTGTTTCACACATTCTCACTTATTTACTCATTTACTCTATTAAATTTACACTTACCCTGACTCAATAATGCTTTCTCACTCACATTCACTTGGTCACTCTCACTGCCTTTTTTCTCACTCACTGCCAATCTCACTCACACAAATTATCACACTTTCTAACCCTTCCTCCCTCACATGTATTTATTCTTACTTACAGTCCCTCTTACTCACACTGAGCCAATCAATCTCACACATCATCACTCACTATCACTGACTATCAGTCACTTTTACTCACACCCATATGCTTACACATGAACACTAATTCACACATACACATGCTCTCTCTCACATAAGCACACTCTCAACTGCAAGCACACAAAAAACATACATTTTTTTTTTAAATGGTTCCTCAGCTGCTAGGTGAGGTCCCATTTCAGCTAACTGTAAACTATTTTTTTATTACACTAATAGTAAATAATATAATATTAGTCACTAGTAGGGTACTAAAAAATTGGCAGAAAACAAGGACAATAGAGCCATTAGAGGTGCTCATAGGAGCGAGCTACCCCTGTGATCCTCGCATGGATTTCGCCATGTCTGTGGCCAGCGGTTGAAACAGCAGTGCCAGGAGTGACAGGGAGCAAGCCAGGGGCCGCAGTTGCGAACCCTGGAACTCCTAAATGATGCCCTTGGGTAGGGGAAGCACGGGGTTTTGACTGTTGGACATTCAGTGACTTTCACTCTGAAGCAATACATATTAAGTTATTAATACAGCAAATATCTGTAGGATGCAATAGAATCGTACATGGACCAAGGCCATGTATTTTTACCATGTGGTATTCTGCCTTAGTGATACTGTAACAACAAGGCAATTATGTTGTTTTGGAAGTGTCACTTAGCAGTGGTATCTTAGGTGACATTACAGTATAAGGTTCAACAACAAAAGCCACAACAGGTAGGCAACTGTATATTTCATATATTTAGGGTCTTCTTACCAGTTTGGCGGTCCCATGGTCTGCCGTATCAGTGGTGGCGGTCCGAGTGTGGTGAGCTTGGCCGGTCCGTCTGCCGTACTACAAGTTGAGTGGGTCGGCTTTGCAAAGACTGCCAATGTACCGCCGAGTCCGCTGGTTCGTGGTTGGGGAAAGGCAGCCGCCATAGGGTGGTACAGGGTAGCTGCACCACCATGCGTTTTACGAATTACTTGTTCCATGAGCGGACCATAGCGGTCCAACCACTAGCTTCAAGATGATGGTGATGAAGGATTTGAAGTGTCTACTCACCCCTTTCTTCTTCTTCCAGGCACATTCTAACATGGATCCCTTTCTCCAGGTCCCACCTTCACAGTAGGATCTTCAACCCAATGATCTTGATACTGTGTGCGGCTTTTTGTACCATATACCCATTGCCAGGACTGCCCATATATGGCCCAAACCCTGGTAATGGGTAAATGGTATTCTCCCACATATATTGTGCATTTGTGTGGATCTTACACATATGCAGTCAAAATGCACACACAGGCATCAATATATTTGATAATAGTACTCCTCACCACTGCAAGATCCCCGCCTCCAAAATGCCGGCCCGTTGGTCAACTTATAATATACCGATCATTGAACCACCAGTGCCGTGGGCTGCTGGAGGGGGCAGACACAGTTCTAACTGTGGGAGAGACTAAGGGAGTGCCTGGAAAATGGGGATTACTTAGTACTAAAGGAGAGGGGATTAAGGAGGTGTAATGAATGGTTAAGGCAGGGTAAGGGAAGGGTTTAAAGAGGAGTGAGTACACACCCACAGAAGAGTTAGGCCATTTCTATGTACAAACTGCCCTTCTAAAGTAACTGCAGACAAAAGGGACTCAAAACAGGTGTACATTAAAGTAACTCCATCACCACACATTGCCAACTAATGGTACTGCAATACCCTCCCACTGAAATCAATGGAGATAGAGACTTAAAATAAAACCCCTTAGGAAATAATGACAAATAAAATAAAATATTTAAAATTGTTACCAATATAAATAAATATGATTCAGGGTAAAAAAACAGTGGGACTAAACTTCTCCCTTCTGTTTTTCGAGCCCATTTGGGGAGATTTTAGTGAATTTATTCTGCTCCTGGAGGTCTAAGCACCAGGAGAGTCCATTTTCAGCCTCTTGGCCTCTAACCTCTTCTTCCCCCTCTAGGAGCTATTTTTCTTCTTTGCTTCCTCTCGGCTATAAGAGAGCTCCGGCCCTGCTCTTCTGCCCGTTAGCTTCAGGCCAAGAACCTCTCCTCTGACCAGGTCTGGTGTTCACCCCCAGTAACACTCCGCAGCCCTCAAAGTAAAGTACCCTCCTAGCCTGCACTTGTCCGGTCCCACCGCCTCCTTGTTCACATGCAGAGTACCCATTTGGTGACAGAGGGAGTCTTCCTTCTGATGAGGGTTAACCATCTGTAGGCCCAGTCCTCAGAAGTTCTAAAGGAACCCTTCTCTTCCAGCATCCCCCAGCAGGTCGCTCCCTCTGTCCTGAGGGGGTGAAAGAGTCTATTAGTCAAATCAAAGAGTCCCATTCAGTCTAAATCTGTAGCACCCCAGAGAGCGTTTAGTTTTCTTCTCTCCCTCTCCCCTGTGCCATGGTTTTCAAGGGGAGAAAGTTCCAGAATGTATACACATTTACCCTGTCCTGGGATTGCACATCACTACATCAGTCCTGTCACAACTCTCCTGAGCAGCATTTTGAGACATTCCAATAGGGCGACTTGAATTGGTCTGTTACAGGACCTTATCTGATAGCCTTAGCCCCAACTTTAACTGCCACAGATGCTTGTTCCCCCTCATCCAAATGTTCATGGTCTTCTCATATTTGCTCTCCTTGGGAAGAGATGTCATTGGGCCTCGTGCAGTGTAAAAAGTAATTAGCACATGCAGATTCTAAGGTATATTTAAAACCCCCAATCGCCACCGGAGCGTCACTTTTTTTGACGCTCTGGTGTCGTAGCTTCATTTCCCTTATTTACAAGGTGGCACTAAGGCACTTAGCGTGGCTTAATGCCACCTTGTAAATATGCCCTTTTCCGCCGCAGTCCTCTGCTGCAAAGGGGCGTGCAATGGGTGTTGCTGTGGGCATTCCACTGCAACACCCATTGATTTTTTAACCTGCTCCAGATTTACAATGCTGAGGCAGCACCAAAAACTAATACCATGGAATACCAGACATTAGAATGGTGATAGGAGGAGAAATTATTAATGTCTCTTTGCTTTTTGCTCTTTCCATGTGTTCTGCATTCTGAAGCACACATATAAATAGCAAATCGCCAATATTGATAGTTTCTGTGCAGGAAGATGTCCCCTCATGCACATAAGCAATCATCCCTGCAGTGCTGGCACCCTTGCAGCATGGCAGCAAGGTGACTGAGCTAGAACTAGGCAGCTATTTGTACCCCAGCACTAGGGGATACACGGGGGTGCACTGTATTCTTGTTAATACTGTGTATACCTCCGCTTTAAAAATGTTGGAGCGTGGCGCTGCCAAATTTGGCGTAGCTCTGGCATTTATTTGTAAATATGCCCCTCTGTCTCCAGCCTTTCCTCTACCAAGAACAGACATTAGCATTATCAAATGGCTCTACTATCAGTGAAACCTCTGATACCCCCGCCTGGCCTGGATAGTAATGAACTTGGCCCAGCAGGGTGAACAAAAGCCAAAAATCTAACTTGGAGCTGTGTCAGAGAAATATGATACATCTTGAAGTGCCAGTAGGGGGGTCAGATATTGCAAAAGTAAAATTACATCTGAATTCATGTTTACCATATTATTGATGTGTCACCCTAGTCTCTAGGCCGAACTATGGCAAAACTCTACTTAGCCCATACTGTACAATTCAGTGAAGAACACACCCTTTTCAGCTAAGCATTTCAGACTTACACTACAAGTGCCCACTCATATTATAATGCCTGCACAGGTCAGTGACACAAAGAGTCTCTTCTGCGACATGCTAGCTGTGCTCGATGGCAGCCCCACTCTTGCTCGATGGTAGTCCCACTCCTGAAGCCCACAATCATGTGCACATGCTTGTGTGCACATGTTCATGTTTAGCCAAACCAGAGCCTCTTACCCCTGCTGTGTAGCAGCAGACACTGGTGACCAGCACTCCCAATCCATTTTAACAGAGCTAACAGTGAGTGAGACTCAGTCAGTGAACCTCACTCCAAGCAAAAATAAAAGTGGATAGCTCAAAAAGCAAAGATTCAGGGGGTCAAATGGATCAGAACACCTGTTCCTACATCGACATACCATTGCACAGTTGAAATTTCAGATCATAGAACAGGTTCAAAAACAACCTGGAGCTAATAACTCAAACAGACTTCTCCAACGAGAAGTGTTCTGGATAAAACAATTGAGAACCATATATCCGGCAGGTTTAAATGACAAATTAGAGATGTCATGTTTTCTCTAGGTATGGCTTTTCTTAAAAATTAACTTACTCTGACCAGAAACACACAATTTCATATCAAATACATTATTTTAAAGGTATGCATATGTACAAAAAAATAGCATATACACTATTTCGTGTTGAATTCAATTATTGTAAAATAGGAAGTACATTATGTTTAATAAATTTAGTGTATATTTTGAATAAGTGTTATTATTTCTTAAATGTGGTTTATGTTATATATTGTGATTGATGCGCATTTTTCAATCTGAATTTCTGATGAACAATATGGTAATATGAGCAGAATAGAGAGCGGACTTGGTAGCCGAAGGAGTTGCTGTTAGGAGATCGTGGAAACAGAGAGTTTGTAATTTAGTTCCTTGTCTATTTTTTGTGGAGATCTATCGTCGTGCAATACGAACTCGGTTTGGTTGAGTTTTGAGTGAATATTAAGTTTGTTCGTTTATGACTGGTGTTCAAATAACCTAAATAATTCTGTTGAGATCTAATTAGTTTTATCAGCACGGACGAGAATACTAGTTGGCCGCGATGAGTCTTTAGATTATGTTTATCGTGACGCGATCACGTGATCTGCTGCAGAGAAGTCTTGTTGGTAATTTAAAACGCGGTGTTGTCATGGCGCAAGAAACATAGGATTGTGGTTGATGCGGATTACATTTCGAATCGGAAAGATTTAGATTTGGTAAGCGTCTGGGGACATGAAGGGGTATAAACATATATCTTAGGTGTGGTACGGTCACAAAGAGTCTAAGAACTTTTTTTCATGGTCTTATAGATTGAACGTCGAGCACGGCCGTTTTTTCGTATCAGCCACAGACTGAGCATATAACCCGAGAGAGCATCTGTTGTATGATTGCATAGAGAGCTACAAAGGTGAGATTTGAGTTTTTCATGATAAGCTGTTAGTGAACTTCAATGAATGGGATTGCTCAAAATGAATTATTTATATTTCAGCGTGAGACTTGTTGCACGGACGTCATTCATTGAGATAGCTGTATTCCTATTGAGATAGAGGCAACTTTGACTTTTCAAAGGTACAAATCAGAAAGGAATAATGTTTGGAAAGATTCTTTGGTATTTTTGTTTTTATTCGACTGATGATTCAATGTTTTGGTTACAGTTGTTTGATCCATGTGCCATCGTGGATTTCGAGTAAGTTGATTTGATTGTGTGTTTCACACATTGGTGTTGGTGATTGGGTCACATTAGTGTAGGTTGGAGAAAAGGTTTTTTAAAACTAACATGGAGTTTCGCATCAAATGAAATGGTTACATTCTGATCTTTTTCTTACAGATATACCCCTGAATAAGAGACAAAAAGTCTCGAAATGCATTGGGTTGGAATCTAGAATTGTACAAATCATGTGTTATTAATTTTGTAACAGATTGCTTCAAAATTCATTGTATATGAGTATGATTACATGAGTTTTTTGTGGATGTAAAGATCACATAAATAATGTGACAAACACACGATTAAGTTACAATAAAACGTTTGAATATCATTTTAGGAGTTGCATTTACGTTGTTGCAAGTTGGAGTCCTAGTCGCCTCTTCAGGGGCTAGGCCACATTATTTCATAGTTTACATATGCTCAGAAGGCATAATTCCAACATTGCACACAGATCAAAATATTAGGATTATAGGTGTAATTTAGAGTGCGCTGTGTACCAACGTTCATTTCGAGTCTCAAAAGAGACACATCTGGATTGGCATACAGGACAAAATAAATGCCATAGGTGTGACCCAGCGTACCATTGAGGACATCAAGAAGAGGTGGTACGACCTCAGGAAGACAGCGAAAGCAAAGATGGCAGAGAGGCAGAGGCAGGCTGGCAAAACAGGTGGAGGAAAGAACAGAGCACCAGCACTAACACCACTGGAACTGATGGTGGAGTCCACCCTCCAGCCGGAGAGTGTGAGTGGCGTGGGAAACGCAGACAGCTCTGCCAGAGCAGCAAGGAAACAAGGTAAGATGCATGCCCAGCATGCTGTGCTACCCCCTCCCCAACCCCAATCCCCATAGTGGCATAGGGGCTCCCACTCCACTCCATGTCTTACTCATTACCTGCAATGCATTTCGGAGATGTAGTTAGAGGGAACTGATGTATAGGACAGTCAGGCTAGCAAACACAATAGCATGTAAAAGTAATTGGCAATCTCAGGACAATCACTGTGATCTGTAGGCATGATGTTTAATGTAATTCAAATGCAGACAGAGCAGTGAGTATATCTACATTTGTGTCATTACAGGCGAGACATCTCGCAGTGCTGCAGAGGGGAGCAGAGGTAAGGCAGCCAGGCCAGAGGGGAGGCAAGCATGCCTGCAGGGACCACAAGCTCCGAGCAACCACAACCACCAAATCCTCCATCACAGGCATCACCACAGTGCCAGGGAACGCCGCCATCCCCTCATACCCAGTCCCCACTGCGACGATCACCAACACCACCACCACCACCACAGTCAGGTAGGAGGCATGCCGTGGCCACCCTCCAGCAGATGGAGGAGTTGTCGGAGGAGGGCACAGGGGGCCAACAGTCTCCAATCCATGAGGGAGGCAACAGGGAGAGGGCTCTTACTCCATCTTCAGGGCGCCCACAGTTCATCCAGATGCCGCAGGGCAAGGCCGGACAGTCCTGAAGCATCCGAACAGGGTGAAAGTGTGTTTGCTGGACTGGAAGGCAACATGCTCAAGATCCAGCACCTGCAATGGAGGGAGATGAGATCACTGCACAGGGAGGTGGCACACATTAACAAGCACATGCACAGGATGGAAAAGGGCATCAGTGCAATGGGAGACAACATGTGTGAGGGAATGCAGAGAGTAGCAACCTCTGTGGACAACCTCTGCAGCCATCTGGAGCAGGACCGCCTTGGCAGGCGCAGGGAGAGGCAGAGGCTCCAGGCCTATACCAAGGCCGTGAACCGGCTGGCCACTGCAACCTCACTGATGGGACGCAGGTCCATCGCCATGCAGGAGGAGATAGCGCATTGCAGCAGGGATGTGGCCAGGGGCATGGTTTCTATGACCTCTGCATTAGAGCTCCTGCAGAATGCGAAGGCGGCCACAATGGAAGGGGGGGGGGGCAGTGAGGAGGCTACCAGCTGTGGTAGCATTACGCCCTCTCCCACCGAGGGCAGGAGGCGCAGCGAACGCCACGGCGCTGCGCAGGAACAGTCTGACACTACAGACAGTGTTGCCAGGGAACGTGCACATGCAGCGCGTGGACGCAGAAAGTAGGGACCACTGCCTATTGCCAAACATTAGATGGGTGATGTAACCCATGTTCAAATGGACACTGCTTACAATACTGGTGGTGTGCTTATTAAACATCATAACATAAAACTGTTACTGGCTCTGTCTCGTTACTCACTCAGAAATAGTTTGACGTTATCTCTGCCCGTCTCTGTCTCCCATCATCTTCAAGTGCAACATCAGCTGCGCAGGGCTCTGGCCGAGGGTTGTCCTCGTCCTCGTCCTCAGAGTCAGTTAGTTCCACTAGTGTTCCTTTTTCTGTGGCCAGATTGTGTAGCGTTGCACATGTAGCAATAATCTTGCAACATTTGATGGGGCTGTACAGACGTGCACCTCCACTTTTGTGGAGGCAACGGAATCTGCTTTTAAGCAGTCCAAAGGTGCGCTCCACCACGTTGCGTGAGCTCTTATGTGCCACATTGTATCTCCTCTCCCTTGGGGTGGTTGGGTTGAGATATGGTGTGAGTAGATAAGGCCGGAGGGCATATGCGCTGTCACCTATATACAGAAGAAAGTGCCATTAATTTGTGTGACCAATAGCTTGAGCCAAGGTGTACATCAGGGTGTGTCACATTGACTTACCTAGTAGGTATCCTTCTCCAAATTCACCAGAAGCCAGACGTGTATGGATACCACTGTTCCGGAATATGTACAAGTCGTGGGTACTCCCGGGAGAATTTGGCCACGATGTCAGTTATGATGAACTTGGCATCACATATTACCTGCACAATGATGGAGTGGGTGGATTTACGGTTTCTGTAAATGTATTCAGTTGCTGCAGGTGGGCGGATTGGTATATGGGTCCCATCGACGCAGCCAATGACGTGTGGGAACTGCGCAAGTTGGTAGTACTCCTGCTTGGTCCTCTGCAGCTCCGCCTGTGTACTGGGGAAGGTAATGTAATGTTCCATTCTGTCCATCATGGCATCCAGGAAGGTGTTGAAAAAACGGGATAGACAGCTCTGTGACACACCACCCATTGCGGCTATCACACCCTGGAAACTTCCTGATGCTAGGAGGTGCAGGCAACAGAGTACCTGGACATGGGTGAGGATTGCGTGCGCCCTTGGTTTCTGATGCTCAAGATAGGGTTTTAGGTCCCGTATTAGGTCAAGGATGGTGTGTGGATGCAGTCTGTACCTTTCATGGATTTCAGGCTCAGTCAATTGAAACAATGTGATGCGCAGTCTGTAAACCCGCTCTTCCCGTCTCCAGATCCTCACTCCTGCTGATCTCAAGCGTAGCCGCCATCTTATGAGGTAGAGGCCCGCCATTGTGTTCACACAGTTGCATTTTGGGGCTGTTTTTATGCACTGCACCTGATTATCACCTGCTCAGGATAAGTGGTAAATACCGAATTGTTATTACCGATTTTGGTCAAATTCGGTAATACCGATTTTTGCTACATCGCATTTTGGGGTTTTAACCGATTCGTTATTTCCGATTCGGTATTCATTGTTTCGGTGTTCTCCGATCGGTAAATAAGGAATCAGTAATTATTTACCGATTCGTTATTACCGATGCCATTTGGTAATACGTACATCTCACATGGCTAAATACCGGTCGGTAAAGCCGAAATCTACAGATTTTCGGCTTTACCGACCGGTATTTGGCCACCTACATATGGCCCTTTATGTACATATATCTGTTCTTTATCTTCTCCTCTCTGAATCTGTCTATAGCTCACAATATGTGGGGTTGGTGGGCCAACCACAAAGCCAAGGGCTCGATTATGATGGCGGTCAAGTGAGCGTCTGACCGCCATCGTTTAGGGCAAGTGTCCTTCTAACAATGTGTAGGCTGTTCCACCTGCCAGATTGCGATAGCACCGCCATGCAGGCGGTCCTAAAATGCCTTTTTTAACAGCTTCTTGTGCTGTGGCCCAGAAAAAGGGCACATTGACCTAAGAATGATGAAGGATTGAGTTTCAGTTGTTCGTATCACTGAATTTGTCAACAGCGAGCTCTTGATTTTAGGAAACCACACTTGGGATCATTCACATATACTTTTTTAAGGAAAACTTATTTTTGGAGACAGTAGTTGTCTTCCTTTGCTGCATCATAAAGTAAACAAAATTAGAAATGTTTGCATCTAGCTGTGGGTGGGAGGTAAGTCAAATAAATAATATTTTTTTCACATGAAAAATATTTTTCACTATTTAGAGATCAGTGCCTATAGACTTATTTCAAATGTGCTTGGTTTGGGAACAGACAATTTGCAGACATTAGCCAGAATGTTTATGAAATTTAAAAATAAGTGCCCAGGTTGATTATGAACCCCAATGTTTGCAAATGCATGGACAATTTTAGTTAGTGAGGATCCACCACCAGGACCGGACTGGCTGTTTATTCCCTGGTAGGCTGCAGCCTTTGGAGGCCTCTTTTGAAAGCCAGGGTTTTTTCTGGTGCCCTTGTCAATTTCCATAGCTCCCAGAGATTAACTGCAATAGTAAGTGATGTGTGTGAGTTATTATAAAAATTAAAACTGATAAACCATATTGGAGGAAATCAAATCATAGAAAACCAATTTAAAAATACAAAAAAAAACTAAAACTAAATGAAACATTTTAAAGGAAAGATTATTTTATGGAAAAATGCTAAATCACATTAAAATTGGACTGAGATTTGGGTTAGTGAGATTTTTGGGCCCAGGGTTGGGTGATGTTTAGAGTTGATGAGGGTTTTTAGGGGTCAAGGGTGGGCAAGTTCTGGTACAGAAGGATTTTTAAGGTTCAGCGAGGGGTGGAGTTTAGGGGTGGTGGGGGATTTAGAAATCAGGAATGGATGGAGTTTGAGTGTGGTGAAAAGTTTTTAGGGTTCACGGATGAGTAGAATTTAGGGATTGAGAGGGGCTTTAGGGTTCAGAGATGATTGGAGTGTAGGAGTGTTAAGAGGTTTGTAGGGCTCACGGATGTGCAGAGTTTAAGTCTGTGAGGGTTTTTTTAAGGTTGAGGGTTTTTGGGATTGAAGAATGGGTGAGGTTAAGATGGTGTGGGTTTTTAAGGGTTCAGAGACGGGTGGAGTTTAGATGTAAAAAAGGGTCTTTTTAGGAATCAAGAATGGGTGGAGTTTATGGTTGATAAAGGGTTTTTAGGAGTCTGGGATGGATGGTGTTTAAGGGTGATGAGGGTTTTTAGGGGGTCAGGGAAGGGTTGTGTGTAGGGATGGTGTGCAGGGCCAGACTGGGAACAGAAACCGGCCCTGGCAAACTGCTCAGCTGGCCCCTTCTGGGGTGAGGGGGAGTGCAGCTGAGCAGTTTGCGACAGCCGGTTTCGGCTGATTTTGTTACAGGGGACAGATATTGCCGACCCCCTGTAACAAAAACGGCTCCCCAGGGGCCCAAAACCGGCCCCCACCCTAGCAGCCTACCGGGGAAACGCCTGGTGCCTGTTAAGGCCAGTCCGGTCCTGATGGTGTGGACCTTTTATGGTTCAGGTTAGAAGGTGCTTTTAGGTCTTCAGTAATAAGTAGCATTTTGGGGTAATGAGCACATTTTAGGATTCAGGAATGGGTGGAGTTTTATGGGTTAAGGATGGGTGGAATTTCGGCATGTTGAAGAATGTTTAAGGGTTATGGGGTGGGTTAATGTTAGGGGTAAAAAGGGCTTATAGTGTCAAGAAAGGGTGAGGTTTAGGGGTCAGGGATGCATATAGTTTTAGCGTGATGAGAGGTTTTTAGAGGGAATGGATGCAGGTATCCTGAAGTTGTGATGGGGCCATTGATCAATGGAGTTTCTGGGCAGTGAGGGGCGCCAGAAGTTGGCAGGGTATGCTCAGACGTGAGTCCCTTGCTCACTTTGCCACTGGATTCAAGCAAGCCTGGCTGAAGACGGCTGAAATGCCAGAAACCGGTCCTAGGAAGCTTGTTTCCGGTCCAGGGAAGGCATGGCATGGCAGTTAGGGCTGGACTGTTCCCATGAGGCACAGGGTCAGACTGATTTGCATATGGCCATGTCTGAACTGGGGTGGCAGAGTGGGCTAAAGAACGGTGCGGGATTAAACCCAGATCTGTTGACTGGGTGTGAGTGTTTGATTGGTTCAGATGCTCCGTCCATCACCACCCCCTTTTGTACCGCTTTTTTCGCCATAAGTTGGCAGGGTATGCTCAGACATGAGTCCCTTGCTCACTTTGCCACTGGATTCAAGCAAGCCTGGCTGAAGACGGCTGAAATGCCAGAAACCGGTCCTAGGAAGCTTGTTTCCGGTCCAGGGAAGGCATGTCTTGGCAGTTCGGGCTGGACTGTTCCCATGAGGCACAGGGTCAGACTGATTTGCATATGGCCATGTCTGAACTGGGGTGGCAGAGTGGGCTAAAGAACGGTGAGGGATTAAACCCAGATCTGTTGACTGGGTATGAGTGTTTGATTGGTTCAGATGCTCCGTCCATCACCACCCCCTTTTGTACCGCTTTGTTTGCCATAAGTTGGCAGGGTATGCTCAGACGTGAGTCCCTTGCTCACTTTGCCTCTGGATTCAAGCAAGCCTGGCTGAAGATGGCTGAAATGTCAGAAACCAGTCCTAGGAAGCTTGTTTCCAGTCCAGGGAAGGCATGGCTTGGCAGTTCGGGCTGGACTGTTCCCATGAGGCACAGGGTCAGACTGATTTGCATATGGCCATGTCTGAACTGGGGTGGCAGAGTGGGCTAAAGAACGGTGAGGGATTAAACCCAGATCTGTTGACTGGGTGTGAGTGTTTGATTGGTTCAGATGCTCCGTCCATCACCACCCCCTTTTGTAGGGGCAGTGAGGAGTCCACAAATTAAAAGCATTCAAAGTAATTGTTTCAAAATTTAAAGAACACAATTCTGAAGAAATGTTCCCTGGAGTAAAGCACTAAAATAAATACCTCCAAGAATAATGTAAGACCTTCAATCATTTTCTTCACAGTTTAAACAAATACGCATGCAAACAGCAATTGAAAAAAAGACATTCTATGGATTGGTTTCTTTGAAATGGTAAAATCTATTCATCCTGCAAATTCCAATTTAACAGTCTAGGTTAAATGGTTTCTCAATAACAGTATTCCACGAAACCATTTGCCTATGAAATTACACAGAACCATTGGAGCAAGGACAGGAAGGGAGTGGGCCTCGTTTGATATTGTTGCCAGGGCTGTTTTTTGTCCCCAGTCCTGCCCTGATCACCACATTTCCAATAAGCAAAAGACTGCCCCTCCCTTGGGGCATCGACATGTCCGGCACTTACAATGTACTTATCACAGTGGAAAATAAATAAACCACAGCTGCAGATTAACCACAGTTGTATGTGGGTATTCCCCAAACCTTGATTAGCCAATTCTGAATTTGAGAGCCTCAATCCCACTTAAGTGGAACATATGACTGCAAAAACTATTATTAATCAGACCCTTGTATTCTAAAAATCCATAAGGCACAATTAGAACCATTAGAAACCATTCATAATTGCTTAACTGAGATTTTTCACTAGGGAGGTAGGGTTTCCACACACACTTACAAATAGTGGCAGCATCAATATATGTTCTAGTAAGTTGGTATTACAGCAGATAGGCAGAGATAATAGAGATACAAAATCTATCATTTGAAAAGCACTTGTTTTTCCTTTCTACTGCAGTTCATTGTCACATTTATTTATGATGTTGTATTATCTGAGAAGACGTAAGACATTCTCATCACAGAAGATAAGCATTTTCTAAAAATGCTAGGAGCAAGGAACACATTATGTTCAGCAATTTAAAGTGACAATTTAAATTTATCAAGAAGGCAATTTAACGAAGAGATTCTCAGCAAAAGTGCAGCCTGGTTAATCATAAGGCCACTCTTTACACAAGGTTTAGGAGAGAAATGTCATCTTTAATGCTAGCTAAATGTGAAGCACCAAATAACATATGTAGAATCTAAATGCAGCGGCACATCATTATTCAAGCGGAACATCTCTTTCTGTAGTCACTTAAAAGAAAGATTGCTTCATATTTTTATCCAGGCAATCACATGCCTGTCAAATTTTCAAAACTGGTTTGTTAAATAGGTACCCAATGTTCAACTATAGTTTACAATTTTTACAAGTAGTTGCCAGTAGTGTTAATGCATGGTCCTAGAGTGAAATGATGCTATTAGGTATAATAATTCTATAGATGACTCTGCTTAGATTTTACGGTCAGTCGTATGGGTTTTCAAGCATTGGATATGTATCTTGTAGGACTTGGCCTTTTTGGCTAAAGTTCCGTAAACTTTTTGCTTTCCCCCTAGACCGTTTTCCTGACATAGAGTTGCCAATTAGATACTTTGGGTACTTTGCCACTGTTGATCAGTGTCAAAGTACAAGTGTTCCCTGTGTAAAGTGTAATGGTAATTGTTTGGCCATGATTGGTATGTTTGCCTTACTAGTAAAGTCCCTAGAGATGTTCACTGTGTGTGCAAGGGCTGCTAATGCAAAGACGCGCGGAGAAGGCAACTCAGGCCTACAGTGTAGGGCCTGCGCGCAGGTGGCTAAGATAGCATGTTGTCCTGACGTGTGAAACCACTTGCCAGGTCTTACTTTTGCATATACATTGGGCACCCCTGTGGTAGGTCCCGGGTAACCCCGGGGGAGGGTGCAGTGTAGGTAACAGGCAGGACATATACTGAGGTGTGTGCTATGCCCTGACAGTGAAAATCACTCCATTTCGTTTTCACTGGTGAAAGGCCATCCTGCCCATGGGACAGAACAGGGAAGGCTGGGTATTGTGTTTTGGTAGCCTTGTTTCCTATAAATTTATAATGGAGTGGTGAAGTTTAGTGTGTATAAAATCACAGTGTCATAACACATCTTCCTATGAAAGTGGTTTTGTCACTGTGTGTTTTTAGAAACCACTCTTTGAGAAAGTGGCTTGGTTATGTGCTTTAAGCATTTCTGTGGGTCTCTGCTGAATGTGGATTGACTGTCTGGATCAGAGAGGTGAGAGGAGCTGGGAGAGGTCTTGACCCAAGGGAAGGGTTGAGATGGAACCAGGCTGACCTGCATCTGGAGAGTATGTGAAGAGAAGCCCCGGGAGTTAAGAGGCCTGGCCTGCTGCTATAAAACAATTGACCCATCGGGGAACAACCTTTACAACGAAGGTTTCACAACGCGTTACTGTTACCACACAACTTTTACAACGCAAGTCGTTACGACGACTTGCGCTGGGGGGCGCTCCAGGATAGTAAATAGTTTAATTCACTATCCAACTCCTTCCCTACTATCCACGGGGACTGGAGTTGGAATAGTAAATTAAAATATTTACTATCCAGCGCCCCCCAACGCAAGTCGTCGTAATGACTTGCGTTGTAAAAGTTGCGTAGTAACGACACGCGTTGTGAAAGTACGCGTTGTAACGTCGTACATCCGACCCATCTCCTGTTGAGTGACTAAGTATCCAGACCCCCAGTATCAAAGGGAGTAAGGTGACACTTGGAGGGAGACACCCAGGACTGATTTAGGGAGGGGGGGGGGGGTCAGGGACACCTGAGCACAACGAACTTCAAAGACATTAAGGGGTATAACTATGAGAACTGAAACCCTTGAACGTTGGAATGGAACAGAAATGTATTGAGACTGAAAAGGCTTGGACCCATTTTGTGGTCAAGAGGAACCTCTGCTAAGGAAAGAACAACTGAAGAGACTGCTGGGGAAGGAACAATCCTTGCTTCGTCATCTGGGGCTGGTCTGCAGTTTGCTGTTCTAACCAAGGAAGAGGCTGGTGGGGCTGTGCTTAGTGCACTGGGTCCCCCTGCTTGATGTAGAGTGTGCTTTGCGCTGTGTCTTGTAACCCCAAGGGCCCGAGGTGAGCTGGCTCCCTGTTTGGAAACACAGGAACATAAAAGTTTCCAGAGAAGCTTCAAGCGACACGGTGGACGCGTGTTGTGGCAGCTTGAGACCCTCGGAAGGTGTGCCCTGTGATCTTGGACACACGGAGGACAAATGAGACTCAGACACACTTGGTGCATGTCGTGGTGCACAGGAGGCGTTAGTGAAGAGCGACTGGTCAGCCTGTGCACAGAAGCTGAAGTGAGTCTCGGACGCGCCGGTGGGTGTTGTGGTGCACCGCAGGCGTTAGGGAAGAGCGCCTGGTCAGCAGGTGCACTGAAGCTGAAGTGAGACTCGGACATGCAGGGTGTGTGACGTGGTGCACCGCATGCGCTGGTGAAGAGCACCTGGTCGGCATGTGCATCGGAGGTGGAGTGAGTGTTGAACGCGCAAGGTGCATGTCGTGGTGCACAGGAGGCGTTGGTGAGGAGCGTCTGATCAATGTGTGCATCGGAAGTGGAGTGAGCCTCAGATGCACAGGGTGCATGTCGGGGTGCACCGGAAGGCGTTGGTGAAGAGCGTCTGTTTATCGAGTGCACCAGAGGAGAAGTGAGGCTCAGACACAGTGAGCGTGCCGGGGTGCGGCCGAAGGCGTTGGTGAAAAGTGCCTGGATGTTGGGGCACCGGATTTGGAGTAATTCTCAGTGAAGCAGTGTGCGTGTTTTAGTGCAACCTGGGACTGTGAAGGTGATCGGCTGATCATCGTGTGCAATGTAGGTTACAGGCAGGATATATACTGAGGTGTGTGCTATGCCCTGACAGTGAAAATCACTCCATTTCGTTTTCACTGGTGAAAGGCCATCTTGCCCATAGGACAGAATGGGGAAGGCTGGGTATTGTGTTTTGGTAGCCTTGCTTCCTATAAATTTATAATGGAGTGGTGAAGTTTAGTGTGTATGAAATCACAGTGTCATAACACATCTTCATATGAAAGTGGTTTTGTCACTGTGTGTTTTAGAAACCACTTTTTGAGAAAGTGGCTTGGTTTTGTGCTTTAAGCATTTCTGTGGGTCTATGCTGAATGTGGAATGACTGTCTGGATCTGAGAGGTGAGAGGAGCTGGGAGAGGTCTTGACCCAAGGGAAGGGTTGAGATGGAACCAGGCTGACCTGCATCTGGAGAGTATGTGAAGAGAAGCCCCGGGAGTGAAGAGGCCTGGGCTGCTGCTATAAAACAATTGACCCATCTCCTGCTGAGTGACTAAGTATCCAGACCCCCAGTATCAAAGGGAGGAAGGTGACACTGGGAGGGAGACACCCAGAACTGATTTAGGGGGGGGGGGTCAGGGACACCTGAGCACAACGAACTTCAAAGACATTAAGGGGTATAACTATGAGAACTGAAACCCTTGAACGTTGGAATGGAACAGAAATGTATTGAGACTGAAAAGGCTTGGACCCATTTTGTGGTCAAGAGGAACCTCTGCTAAGGAAAGAACAACTGAAGAGACTGCTGGGGAAGGAACAATCCTTGCTTCGTGATCTGGGGCTGGTCTGCAGTTTTCTGTTCTAACCAAGGAAGAGGCTGATGGGGCTGTGCTTGGTGCACTGGGTCCCCCTGCTTGATGGAGACTGTGCTTTGCACTGTGTCTTGTAACCGCAAGGGCCCGAGGTGAGCTGGCTCCCTGTTTGGAAACACAGGAACATAAAAGTTTCCAGAGAAGCTTCAAGTGACACGGTGGGAGCGTGTTGTGGCAGCTTGAGACCCTCGGAAGGTGTGCCCTGTGATCTTGGACACACGGAGGACAAGTGAGACTCAGACACACTTGGTGCATGTCGTGGTGCACATGAGGCGTTAGTGAAGAGCTCCTGGTCAGCCTGTGCACAGAAGCTGAAGTGAGTCTCGGACGCGCTAGTGGGTGTTGTGGTGCACCGCAGGCGTTAGGGAAGAGTGCCTGCTCAGCATGTGCACTGAAGCTGAAGTGAGACTCGGACATGCAGGGTGTGTGACGTGGTGCACCGCAGGCGCTGGTGAAGAACACCTGGTCGGCATGTGCATCAGAGGTGGAGTGAGTGTTCAACGCGCAAGGTGCATGTCGTGGTGCACAGGAGGCGTTGGTGAGGAGCGCCTGATCAATGTGTGCATCGGAAGTGGAGTGAGCCTCAGATGCACAGGGTGCATGTCGGGGTGCACCAGAAGGCGTTGGTGAAGAGCGTCTGTTCATCGAGTGCACCGGAGGAGAAGTGAAGCTCAGACACAGTGAGCGTGTCGGAGTGCGGCCGAAGGCGTTGGTGAAGAGTGCCTGGATATTGGGGCACCGGATTTGGAGTAATTCTCAGTGAAGCAGTGTGCGTGTTTTAGTGCAACCTGGGACTGTGAAGGTGATCGGCGATTCATCGTGTGCACCGGGAGAAAGTGAGTCTCTGCTCCGCGTGTGCATGTCTTGGTGCGAACTGTGACCGGAGGAAAAAGTGCCTGGTAAGCGTGCACTCGGAGTCGACGTGAAGTCCCATCAGCGTTGTTTGTGTGCCTTCGTGCCAGAGGAGACCCAGAGGGTGTGGTGGTGAATGTGCACCCGGAGTAAAGTAATCTCAGGGGCGTGGGGTACGTGTGCCCTGCGGCCGCCTGAGACCTTCCTAACAGTCGCAGACCGGACCGGCAGCCCCAGAGGAGCTGAGCTGCCAGGCCGAGGCACTGAGGCCCCTTGAGGTAGTTCTGCACGGAAGGCCCAGTTCGCAGAAGGAGGAGAGGAGATTTGGGTTGCGCCCCAGGTAACATGGATTACTATCTGGGTGGGGTACTGGCTCGGAGGGACACTCTCTCTGCCTTTCAGTAATTCTGACGATGTGGGCCTTTGGTTTGGCTCAGAGTGGGGTCATACTAACGAAAGAAGTGGCAGTACAGGGGCCAGAGTAAGAAGCTGTACTTTATGTCATCGTTGAACCGTGTGGGGGACAACTGTTATCGAAGAGGCTGATTGTCGTAATACAGATTGCCAGTATTGCTGCTAACGAACCGCTGGACTGTCTTAAGATGTCTGACATTATTACTGCATAATGAAGTACACGATTGTAGCGCTATGTATTGCATTATTTCTCCCCTGCAAAGTACAGGATTATAGCAGCCCGCATTGCATTATTTCTTCATTGCAAAGTACATGAATGTAGTTAAGCATTGGCTTATTACTTAATTGCAAAGTACATGATTGTAGCGTCCCGCATTGCATTATTTCTTCATTTCAAGGTACGTGATTGGGGTGTGACACATTGCATTATTACTTCATTGCGCAGTACATGAATATAGTGGTACGCATTGCATTAGTTCTCTATTGCAAGGTACAATCCTTACGCATTGTATTATTTATCCTTTACCCTGCACAGGGTCGAATCGTTACACAGTGCATTATTGTTTGTCCATTGCAACCTGTGTGATTCTAGCATTGCGACCAGCATAGCCATTTGAAAGCAGTGGTTGGGATTTGAACCTCACAGCCAGCTGGAATGAATATTACCCTTTATTATATATTGGCTTTTGTATCATGTGGTCTGATCGTATGTCTTTCTATATAAAGTTTATATTTTTTTTTAATCAAACTTGTGTGGAGACCATTTGTAGTGTGGTTACACATACTGTACACTCGTGCCTTGGAGATAGGCCTGGCTGCTCGGGCCAATCTACTAAGGGGGTGAGCAGGGCTATCTCAAACTGTGTCCTTACTTGGCCTAACGTTGAGTGAGGAGTCCCGGGTCTCGCATTTAGTGACAGTGGTGCGGGACGGGTCCGCCGGCCTCTAACATATATGTATTAATATGTTATGTTACATCAGGTTAGCTAGATTTGTAAAGTGCGGCTTATCATCAGGTGGGTCATACAGGCGCTGGAGCAGGTGTATAGGTGTGGGTCTGCTGGAGTGGTCAGTGAGACGGCCAGGTCTTCAGCTTCTAGTGGAATTCAACAAATTAGAAGGAGGCCCTAAAGTGTATCGGAAACTCATTCCACATTTTGGGTGTGATGTGTGAGAAAGCTAGACCTCCTGTTTGGCTCTTTGCAATATGAGGGTGAGTGAGAATGATGAAACTGAGTGCAGGAGTCTGGTGGGTAGGTGGAAGTGAAGGTGGCTATTAAGGTATGTTGGTCCTATGTTGTGCAGTGCCCTGTATGCGTGCTTAAGGAGTTAGGATTGGCACGGTTGTGTATAGGCAGCCAGTGGAGCTCTCTGAGGTGTACAGTAATCTGAGTGTGACATGGGAGGTCAAGTATGAGTCTTTCTGCAGCATTCTGGATGGTTTAAAGACTGTGCAGGAGGAGATTAGAGATTCTGGTATATAGTGAGTTTGCCATAGTCTAGTTTGCTTGTGATGGTGGCTTGAGTGATGGTCTGTCTGGAGAACCTGGGAATTCATCTGAAGATATCCCGAAGCATTCAGACTATTGGTTAGCAGGAGGAGATGACTGCGATTACCTGAGCTGTCATGTTGAGTTTGTCCACTAAGATGATTTCCAGGTTTCTTGCATGGTTGTTTGCTGTGGGTGTGGGACCAAGCTCTGAAGGGCACCATGTGGAGTCCCAGGGGGAGTTCCTGTTTCCAAAGATCAACACATCTGTCTTGTCAGAGTGAAGTTTAAGCAAGTTGCCTTTTATACACTCTACCACATTGATCATGCATTTAGTGAAGTAGGTTCAGGTGGTGGTGGACTTGTCAGACATTGTTAAGATGAGTTGTGTTTCATGCGGTAGGAAAATAGAGAGATGCCCTGAGTTCTGTTGACGTTGGCGTATAAATGTTGAACAGGGTTGGACTGAGTGATGAACCCTGGGGGACTCCGCAGATCAAGGTCTTGGGTTCTGATGTGTCAGGTGGGAGTCTGAATCTCTGTGCTCTTCCTGTGAAAAGGTAGCATATCCAATTGAGGGTCGAACCATGGAGGCCTTTGTAATGCAGTCTCTTTGAATGAAGCTGGAGTGTGATATGGTATGGAACGCAGCTGAGAGGTTAAGTGCCAGCATTCTCATACCATGCACTTTCTGAGATACATTTTACCCTGAGAAGTTGAACCTTAAATGTTGTATGTTATTCATTTTTCTTTTTCTACTTTTTTTGGGCCAGTGTACAGACATCCTTTGCTCTCTGTCAGAGCTCATGTAATCAACACTACCTAAGTAAATGTAGAGGGAATTGGGATCAGCCGCCCTTCAATCAAACAATCAATCAATCAGGGGTTTATAAATCGCACTACTCACCCGTGAGGGTCTCAAGGCACTTGGGGGGTGGGCAGCTCCGGATCAGTCGAAGAGCCAGGTCTTGAGGTCCTTCCTGAACGTGTGCAGGGTTGGGGAGTGTCTGATGTTCACCGGGAGCTTGTTCCAGGTCTTGGCTGTGATGTAGGAGAAGGTTCTCCAGCCTGTTCTGTCTGTGCAGATGCGGGGGACCTCTGCCAGGGCTAGGTCGGTGGAGCGGAGGTTCCTCTTGCGTACTTGAAAGGATACTCTATCGTTGAGGTTTTTGGGTCCGATGTTGTTGTGGGATTTGTAGGCATGGGTGAGGAGTTTGAAGGTGTCCCTCTTCTTGACGGGGAGCCAGTGGAGGTCTCGTAGGTGCTGGGTCAATTGTTCGTGACGAGGTGTTCCGAGGACAAGTCTAGTTCTGGATAGTCTGGAGTTTGTGTAGTAGGACTCTGTTGATTCCGGCGTGTAGGGCGCTCCCGTAGTCAAGTCTGCTGGTTATGAGCGTGTGGGGGACATTCTTTCTGCAGTCAGGGGGGATCCATTTGAAGGTTTTGCAGAGGATGCACAAGCAGTTGAAGCTGGTGGAAGCGACAGTGTTGATCTGGTGGTTCATGGAGAGAGAGGAGTCGAGGATGATGCTGAGGTTTCGTGCGTGGTCTGTAGGAGTGGGTGGATTCCCGAGGGCAGAGGGCCACCAGGTGTTTTCCCAGGCGGAGGTGCAGGGTCTGAGGATGAGGACCTCGGTCTCTCTGAGTTGAGCTTCAAACAGCTGTCTTTCATCCAGGCTGCCACGTTCTTCATTCCTTCCTGGAAGCAGAGTCTGGTGTCTACTGAGTGAAAGGATGAGCTGGGTGTCGTCGGTGTATGAGACAATGCTGAGCCCATGCTGTCTCATGATGGCAGCGAGTGGGGCTGAGCGATGATCCTTGGGGTACTCCGCAGTTGATATTGGTGGGTTCAGAGAGGAATGGTGGGAGTCTTATACTCTGGGTTCTACCGGAAAGGAACCAATCCAGTCGAGGGCAGCTCCTTGTATCCCCACGTCGTGGAGTCTGGCTGCGAGAGTGCGATGAGAAACGTGTCGAAGGCTGCGGAGAAATCTAGAGGGATGAGGGCCTCGGTGTGTCCCTGGTCGAGTAGTGGGGAGGAGGCCCGTCTCAGTGCTGTGGTTGCTGCGAAATCCAGAATGAGAGGCGTCTAGGATGGAGTTCTCTTTGATGAAGGTGGTCAGCTGGGCGTTCAAGAGTCTCTCAGTGATTTGGCTGTGAAAGGGAAGAGGGAGATGGCCCGGTAGTTTTCAGGTCAGGTGGGTAGGCTGTTGGGTTTCTTGAGGAGGGGTTTAACCTCGGCCCGCTTCCAGTCATCTGGGAATGGCAGACATGAAGGAGGCGTTGATGGTCAATCAAAGTTCGGGTGCGATGGCGGCGGCGGTGGCGTCCCTGTGGAATATGTGCGGTCGGCAGAGGGTCCATTGGGGCTCCTGAGTGGGTTTTCTTCATGGCAGTGGCGATGTGTTCGACGGTGGCAGGATTACAGGTCATGATGGTTGGTTTATCGGCGGCATTGGTGGAGGGTGGTGTCGGGCGTCTGTTTGCTGAAATTGTCATAGAGAGTCTTGATCTTCAGATGGAAGTATGAGCTGAGCTTGTCACAGAGTTCCTGGGAAGGTGTGACGTCCGTGGCTTCGCTGGGGGTTTTATGAACTGCTGTATGAGGTTGAACAGTTCCTTGGCGTTGGTTCCGTTGGTCTGGACTTTGTTTCTTATGAAGGTCCGTTTGTGTCTCTCATGCACTGGTGGTATTCCTTCAGGGTGCTCCTGTGGTTGTTCCGTGCTTCCGTGGTTTTCTGGTTTCGCCAGGTTTTCTCTAAGCCTCGGCCATTACCCACCTTAGGTCAGCCCTCTGCTGACTTTGCTTTATTGAAGTATCTTTCACATTTGCATTAGCTGATCGGGGATTGTACACATTTTACAAAAAGAGGTATTTTTTAAGCATTACAGCTAATGAGCCACTTGTCGAGTAATGAAACGGGCAGCAGACGCAAACAGAGTACTTAAACTAGGCCTGAGTTCCCCATTGATTCTCTCTTGCTTTGCAGCAAAATCCCCTTGTATAGCATGGCTGCCACATCAATGGGATGAGGTGCCTGCTGTCTTCAACATGAGATTTCTCCTCATAATTCAAGGTCTCCAGTCCCAAGTTGATAGTAGCCGACTCTTAAGGCAGTACCATCATCCAATATGGCTGTCACATAAACTTGATGATGTGTGACATCTTAAGTAAGGGGATTCCCTTCATAATACACTAATGGAATCGGAGAGACAAGTTAGCATATACAAATGCAGTAGTAGTCACTTGTTTGGCATGAGCGACATAGGGGTTCGGTGGAAGCAGATCCCATAACTGTGGGCACAACTAAGAGACGATGTCTCTACTTATATCATTGGTGCTCCGCTTTCTGACTGACATGAGCACTCCTGCTGTGGGCCACCTCTTAATGAGTAACCCAGCTTGCTTCTATCTATCCTATTCTGCCCCACCTTAGCTTGAATCTGGTCACTTGTTTGAAGTGTTCTGACGGACCCTTTACACACACTGATGCAGAGGAAATCATTAATTTATGCATACATGGAGGTACAAGTGAGTTTTTTGGTCCAGGTAGCACACATGGTCCCAATTTCAGGGGCAGGTTGTTTTTTATCCACCATTATATCCACCACAGTTATTGCGTCAGTCGTCAGCGTTGGGGCCTAGAATCCCAAATTAACTGATTTATGTTTTGGGTCCTAATAGACTGAGGATCTTGCGTTAGGTTAGCCGCAAATATCTACCGACTTAACAGTCAGAGGTGAGAATCATGTTATTGATTGCAAGGCAATTGTTTCTTTCATAGGAGCTGACATATTTGTGAAAGGTAGGCCGGGAGTGACCATTTTCTGCAATGGAGGGCTGCATCACACTGCCCAGGGAGTGTATTCATACACTGCTTGGATAAATATTTTTGTATCTTGTTTTTTGGTGGTCACTATGTTTGTGAGGGGCACGTTGATAGCAAAGATTGTTGAATTTATCTTTTATTTAATAATGTTTATTTTCTTGTTGCAGCTGATGTCAGGAAACTGTTATGTTATGTTATCATTAGCTGGCCACCATATTTATGCTGGGCAGTCCCCTGGGGTATTATGTTTACTTAATTTGTTTGTATTAGAATATTTGTTCTTTAACACTCGTTTTTATTGTTTAACTGCTGATGGCTTGTGATTGGGTAGGTGGTGAAAATCTTCCAAACAAAGCAGTATTTCGTTTCAATCTTGTTCTGGAAAAGCAAAATGATGCAATATGTTTGCTATTTATGGTTGCATAGTTAAGTCCCTCAAAAGGAAGAAAATTAGATATCCAAAATTACAAGGGGGAATATCATTTTAATTGGTATGATAAATCATGATGAGAACTATTGCTTTATTTTAGAAAGCATATCAATGCTTACTTTGCATAAGACAAAAAGAAAGTGTGCATATATTAGGAGGGGTATGAAAAAGCCAGCAAGATATATTACATTATCTTCAAATTCGAGCCGTCGACATAAAATGTGCATTGAGAGAATATAAAGCCCTTTTAGGATAAAAGAAGAGAGAGGGCATTGTCAAAGCCTCTCTAATTTTGGATTCTTTCATCAAGGAAAAAGATAATGAGGGGTTTTGTAAGCTAGTAGCTGGAGGCTATTTTTCCGAGTGAATTAGATACTTGGGAAGTATTGACCGGAATATTTATTTCGGCTGATCAATTCCAAGGGCGAGGATCTATAATTTGTGCGAAGACGTTTTCTCAAATTTAACATAAATAGTATTTGCGAAATAACAGCCACAAATAGCAGGAGAAAGGCACCAGGGCTGGATGGTGTCCCTAATTTTATTGTTTTAACTCAACCGAATATCATGGGGTGGGATTTTGCATTCACGTTTTATTACTGAATTAAGAATAGATGAAATGCCTTCAGCTTGAAGGGAAACTATTACTGAACCCCAATTTAAGAGAAAGGCAAATATACAGGCCATTAGGTCCAGTTGCTTTATTAGGCTCATCTTTTAAAATATTTGGGATGCTGGTGTAAGAAGCCCTCGAGAAAAAGGTTCAAAATAAAAAATTGATCCATCTTCAAGAAACTCAATTTTGGCTGGTAAAACTGTGTCCCTCTTGAAGAAACTCGATTTTGTCTGGTCAAAATTGATTCCTCTAGAAGAAACTCGATTTTGGTTGTTCCTTGGTACAAATCAACAGTTATTTGCTTTGAAATATCTGGAACGGAAGCTCACTATCCATAGTAACCTTTTTGTTTTTTTTGTGGACTTCCGAACATCAATCCATGGTGTTGAACCCACTGCACAGTTAGCTGTAGTGATCTGCTGGCCACTGTTCTAGTCTTTCAGTTTTACAGCCACTCCCCAGGGCTGGCTTACACCCCACACCCATTCAACACAGACGTCACAGGACATGTGACCCTGGTAATAAAAGGGGCCTGGCACACAGGCACTGGGCCAGTTCTACCCACTACTTACCCATGTCTGTGTACTGGTTAGTTATGCATGGGAGCCTAGGGGCCCCACAGTTTTACATTTGCCATTGTGCAGAACCTACATTCTGAAACACAGGCCAGAGTTAAGTTAGGCTTGAAAGAAGATCTAACAGAAATATGGCCTGGTTTCAAACAAGGTTGTGTTTTAACTCCTTTTTTTAATAAATTGTTTATAGCAGACCTCTCAGCAATTTTCTCTAAAGGAATAGAAATCCATGCAACGATTGACAGCCATGTTCTCAGTGTTTTCTTATGTGCTGATGGTTTGGTTTATAGGACCTTACAGGTATGGTAGTTTAACATCAACTTTGTGTCTTAGCTGTTTAATGTATAACAAGTAAATTAACACACTGTTTGGTGTTCTTGGCTCCGAGTGGACTATGTGCACCAGAATCCTTCTATTGCCTAATGCACATCAGAAGGAAAGTTCACAGCGCTATAAAGAGCACACCTGATTCGCGCAGCGAGGGATGCACTGTTTTGTGTTTTTTGGTGATCTTGGCTCCGGAGGAACTACGCAGACCAGAACCCTTCTATTGCCTACTGTGCATCAGAAGGAGGAGCCACCATGCTCTAAAGCAAGGGTACTCATAGTACGGCCCGCGGGCCGGCAGCAGCCCGGCAAGCCTTCCTTGGCGGCCCGCAAGCCCCATTCACATGCAAATGGTCTTTTTAAAGACCTGTGAAGTGCTCGGGTGGGGCTGTGTGTCTGTGCGTGCTGGGGAAGCAGGCTGGGGAAGCTGTCTCAGCCCGGTGACACACAGGCAGGGTGAGATGACAGAGGGTGACAGAGGGAGGTAGAGGGACCCAGACAGAGGGGCGGAGGGAAAGAGAGGGAAGACAGAGACTGAGGGAGGGGGAGGGAAAGGGAGACCGAGAAATGGAGACAGAGAAAGGGAGACAGACAGAGGGAGGAGGGCGACAGAGGGAGGAGGCCGACAGAGGGAGACAGAGTGAGGGAGACGGAGTGAGGGAAGGGAGTGAGGGAAGGGAGTGAGGGAGGGAGTGAGGAAAGGGGTGAGGGAGGAAGTGAGGGAAGGGGAGTGAGGGAAGGGGAGTGAGGGGAGGGAGTGAGGGGAGGGAGTGAGGGAGGGAGTGAGTGAAGGGGAGTGGGGAGTGGGGGAAGGGGGTGAGGGAGGGAGTGGGGGAAGGGGAGTGAGGGAGTGAGGGAAGGGGGAGTGAGGGAAGGGGAATGAGGGAGGGAGTGAGGGAAGGGAGTGAGGGAAGGGGAGGGAGTGAGGGAGGGGGTGAGGAAGGGGGTGAGTCAGTCAGTCAGTCAAAATACTTTATTGCGATAACTTAATATCATATAAAGACAATAGCAGAGTACAGATTATTTAAAATACATATACAATAAATACATGGTTTAAAAACAGTTGAAATACATACAAAAAAGATAAAAATCATACAAAAAGTCATACATATAGTGCAACATGCGAGGTACTAAGAGCCCCAGAATAAGACATATCTAAAACCAGATATGTCCCTGTTACAATTCCTATTATAGTCACAAAGTGCCTTTTATAATACTCAGTTCATGCTATTGAAGGGGGATTATTATATTTTTTTAGCCTAATGTTCCTGCTCCTAATGGCACTCACTAGGAAGCTAGCCACATAGAACATAATCCTAGGAGTCTGCAGAAGCTGTAAATAAATAAGAGCAGGTTTAACTCGAATAAATCCAGCCTCCTTTAGCAAGGGCACAAGAAACTTCCTCCTCGCCTCTACGTAATGCCCACAGAACATCACTAAGTGCATAGTATTTTGTTCGGAGAAATGGTCACAGGAACATGGTAACGCCTTTTCTGGGGAACTCCATACAGGATAAAAACCAAGATTAAAATGTATCAAATTAAAACGAAACCGAGTTAAAATAAACCTGTGGTAAGGATGGGTCACCATGTTCAGGTAGCTTTCTGGGCCGTCAGGTATAGATAATATTAGACTGACCCTAACGCTTGGTTTTTTCAACTCACTCTCTTCTCTTTCCAGGGATAAAAGCTCTCTCATTGCACACTTTGTTAATGCAATATCTTTGGGTGTTATGGACTCTGTTGCTGAGTATAACTCTGGCCTCCCCAACTTGGTGAAATTTTCCTTAATGTAAGTCAACCACTTAATGTTATTAACTTTATCCAAACACAGACAATCTTTCATGATGATATGATTTAGGGGAATTTCTTTGTTAAGCCACATCCTCAGCCAAGCTACAAGAGGTGCTGTTTTTATCAAGTCTGTGATGTAGCCTTCCCCAAGTTCCAAATGTACAGTGTAGGACGGAGTCGACTGTGGGACACCAAGAACAGATCTGAAACATTTATTTTCCATGATCTGTAGGGAGTCTAGACCCCTGTAACCCCAAATTGAGCTGCCATAAGATGCAACTGAAATACATTTAGCCTTATAAATTTTCATTATGGCTGCGATTGGCCTGGCCCCCAGTTTCTTAGAGAACCCCTGGAGAGCTGAAGATGTTCTTGCTAACGAGATTACTCTATTCTTTAGCTGGGGTCCCCAGTTACCCTTTTCATCAAATGTGAACCCTAGGTAAGGGAAGGAAGCTACTCGAGCCAGCTTCTCCCGTCCACAAAAAAAGGTTTTATGACAGTTTTTCCTTGCTGCGCTGCCCATAAGCATAATTTGGGATTTCTTCGCATTTATTTTTAGGTCAAGTGAGCCCATAAAAGTTTCAAAGGCATTCAAAAGACGTTGGAGCCCCACCCCGGTACGTGCAAGAAGTACCGCGTCATCCGCGTAAAGGAGAACGGGGATCCCCTGCTCCCCTACACGCGGAATGTCGAGGGTCACGTCCCTCAGGGCGGGTTCTAGAGCATTCACATATAATGTGAACAATAGGGGTGCAAGAATGCACCCCTGTCTGACCCCCTTTTCTGAAGCAAAGTCCTCCGTACACCGTCCACCCGTGGTGACTCTAATTTTAGCTGTAAGGCCCAAGTGCAAGTCTGCCAATAAGTTAACTATTGTCCTGTCCAAACCCATTTCTAGCAATATAGACCAAAGCTTTGATCTGTTGACCAGATCAAAAGCAGAGGAGAGGTCCATGAAACCAAGGTACATGGACACCGCCTTGGCCTTGGTGTATTTCTCTACCAGCATATGCAAATTGAGACATTGGTCCTGAGTGCTTCTTTTGGGTCTAAATCCATATTGAACATTGGTCAGAATACTTTTCTCAGTTGCCCACTCATTTAGTTTTGCTAATATGACTCTTCCTAAAATTTTAACTGATGAGTCAATCAATGAGATCAGTCTATAACATGCAGGATCCTGCCTTTTTCCCTTTTTAAACACAGGGATGATTATTGATGTTTTCCATGACTCTGGTGTATTATCATGGCTTAAGGCATTAAAGACCCTACAGAGTAATCTAGACCAAAAGTTAGGGAAACATTTAAAAGCGTCAGCAGGAACACCATCAGGTCCTGGCGCCTTTTTTTTCAAAGTACAATCTATTGCTTGTAAGACTTCTGCGACCTCAAAGTGCACTTGATTTCCATTGGCTATACGGCCAACCGGACCCCCGGGACCTCCGCTACTGTGGTCAGAATAAATGTCGCTAAAATGTTTTATCCAACCTTCATCAGGTATGTTAGTTTCTAGAGGAGAATTCTCCTCTCCTGTAAATAGAGGTTGGTTAACAATTTTCCAAAAATCTCCACTATTTTTCAATATCGCTGGGTCTGATAGCTGGGACCAAGCTTCATCTTTGATCTCTTTTTTCCTATCAGCTATGGCTTTTTTATACCGGGCTCTACAGATTGTGATAAGGGCGGGAACTTTTGGAACAGCCTTCAAGGCACTTAACAGCGCACAATGTGCTTTTGAGCATCTGTTATCAAACCATCTTTTGATGGGCAGTGTCTGCATTTTTGGACCAGCAAGCAGTCTTTGATTAATCTTGCTGCAGATGCTACCAAAGGCAAGTACCACTTCCCTATTATGAGCCTCACTAGATGAACACACACCAACCTCATCCTCAGCGTCGGAGAGTACCTCTTGTACAAAGGATTCTGGAATTATGCTATCCCATTTCAATCTGCGACCCTGGTCTTTAACTTTAAGTGCTAACCTGTTGTCGCGAGGACCATCTTTTCGCAGTATTAGGTCGGTATTTGCTAGATCCATGGTGACAGGATTATGATCACTAAAAACAGAAACCACAGTTTTATACATTAAAACTTTACCTAGTAAACATAATGGTATAAATATATAATCCATAATAGAGCCATTGTCTGTTCCCTTAAAGGTAGGGGCCCTAACCCCCCCCTCCCCACACCCAGACTCATATAAATTCCATCTTGCTAAAAAAAATTCTAGACATTCCCCCTGTTTATTATGTTCAAGATGGATTGGCGAGCAATTAGGGGGGGATTCTTCTTCACTGCAAACACACATTAATGTACAAGGGGATGAGGGAAGGGGAGTGAGAGAGCGAGGGAGTGAGGGAGTGAGGGAAGGGGAGGGAGTGAGGGAGGGAGGGAAGGGGAGGGAGGGAGTGAGGGAGGGGGTGGGAAGAGGGGATGAGGGAAGGGGAGTGAGGGAGGGAGTGAGGGAAGGGGAGTGAGGGAAGGGGTGAAGGAAGGGGAGTGAGGGAAGGGGAGTGAGGGAAGGGGAGGGAGGGATGGGGAGTGAGGGAGGGAGGGAGAGATTGGAGGGAGTGAAGGAAGGGAAGTGATGGAGAGAGGGAACGGGAATGAGGGAGGGAGAGAGGGAGAGAGGGAATAGGGGGAAGGGAAGGGGAGTGAGGGTGAGGGAGGGAAGGAGAGGAAAGGAGGGGGAAGGGAGAGGGAGTGAGACAGTCAGAATGAGGGAGAGATAGGGAGAGAGAGGGAGTGAGAGGGAGTGAGACAGTCAGAGTGAGTGAGACAGAGGGAGACCGGGGAGGGAGAGAGGGAGAGAAAGGGATGGAGGGAGGGAGGCAGAGAGAGAGAGATAGATGGAGGGAGACAGAGAGAGGGAGAGAGAGAGAGAGAGAGAGAGAGAGAGGTGTGTATGCCGGGTCTGGTAGCTCAGTGGACGAAGGCGTCTGCTGCAGGGACCAGTGTTCAACCTCATGGTCACAGTTTTTTTGTTGCTCTAGCCCCGCCCCCTCCCCCACTGGCCCGCCCCCACCGGTGTGGCCCTCGGACACAGAGCACACTGTAAATTTGGCCCCCGAGAGAAAGTTTGTGAGTACCCATGCTCTAAAGCATACACCTGATTCCCCCAGTGTAGGATGCATGCAGGCCGCCCCTCGTTATGACTATGCGAAGACCTAGGCTGCTCCTGTCCACGACCAATTGCGACTGGACCATGCCACCCCTCTTTGGTTATTACGTGATATCTTGGATGATATACAAACATAAATTAACCACCTTAAATGTGCCCTCTACATCCAAATCGAAAGAGTCACTAGAGCATCACCGTAGGAAGAGTACCATATTGACGTATTACTCATCAGTGGTGGGAGCGCTCACAGAAGAGATTATAAATGTGGAGGAGGAGCTGAGTCTACACTCTTTGCTTGTCTTTAATTTATTTATGCGTTTTTATATAGCGCGTACATTACCTGAATGTGTCAGAGCTCTTTACAACAGAACCAGCTATGTTGCATAAGGACAACAGAGTAAATGAATTACATATAAAATACGAAACAGATACATGCATCTAAATGAATATATGATGTTACAATGCAAACAATTAAAAAATTACAATGCATGCTTTTACATCGCAATTTTTACGACACAACTATCATTACATAGCATGATTTTACATTACAATGCATACCATTACAATGCTTACCATTACAACGCATAATACTTTTAGTGCAATAGAAGGGTAGGTGTTGGATAGCGTAGGGGTAAAAATTACTATTCCCCCTCCAGTGAGTGCAACAGTAGGGAAAGTGTTGGATAGCGTAGGGGTAAAAATGACTATTCCCACTCCAGTGAGTGCAACAGTAGGAAAAGTTTTGGATAGCGTAGGGGTAAAAATTACTATTCCCAACTACCCAAAAACCTATACCCACCCTAAAACCTAAAAATCTCCATTACTAACCTTATAATGCATTGTGATGGCATGCGCTGTAATGGCATGCGTTGTAATGCCATGCGTTGTAATGACATATGTTGTAATGACATATGTTGTTGTGGCATACGATGTAAAGGCACTTGCGTTGTAAAAGTTGCGTTGTAAAGGCATTGCAATGTAATGCCTACGTTGAACTGGATGTTTCCCATCTAAACACAGAAAGAAAACGTTACAATGGTGTGTACAAGATATGTGGAATTTAAACTAACAGCATAGATATAATCTGACAATATTGGCGGGAAGTGAGTACAAAGTATAGGCAGGAAGTAAATGCAAAGAGTATAGAAATAGAATAATATTTTGTAGCTAAGCACTATGATCGACAGGTTGGTCAGTTTACTCGGTCAGTTTACACTTCCAAAAAGCATTCAAGGGCCTCAGACGGTAGCCCTGTCCCTGCCATCAGGATGGGGTAACGCCACATAGGGGGGTCAAAAGAACATAGGCCTGATATAAAATAATAGCCTAACAGTGCTGACATAACGGCACAAGCTACTCGCAGGATTGAAGTATGCCCAAAAAGTAACAAGTTCTATATCAAGGGTTCCAGAGGTAGAGGGGAGTTGTTTAATGTAGAACACACTCAGCATGGGGACAATGTCATCATCTCCTTTGGCACAGAGGGCATCTCCAGGCAGGAGCAGAGATCCCTAGTTGCCCGTAGGGTGTCAATGGGAGTGCAGGAGATCCTCTTTGTGTTGTTTGACACAGCACACGAACTGGGGGTTGAGATGGGGGGCCGCAGATTGGGACAATCTGGGGGGATGTCAAAGTCAAAGGGGACCACGGGCTCACCTTTGGTGCAGAGTTGTTGTTTCCATGTTGGTTGCTGCAGTCTCTCGACTACCAGTCAGCTGGGCACAGCAGGGCACCTGCAGCGGACCCTGGACCAACACAGCGGATAAGATGGGGGCAGGCCGCAGAGTGCACATTGCCCTCTCACCATAGTGCATTGTATCGCCAAGATGATGTTCTCCAGCATCAACTGGTAATTCCTGTCAATTCTGCCGCCCACCTGGGCAGCCCACAACAGATGATGCATGGCAGTCTCCCAACCACCAGTCACTGTGCTTTGCGGAATGCATAAGCGGACCAGAGGATGCATGTCAGGCGAGCCGAGGCCGGGCCACAATGTATACGACCCTCTTGCTGGAATGGACATCACTGCCAAAATGGTGGTCTCCCACGTTTTTCTTTGCTGATATGCGGTCCTCCACCAAGCTCCTCGTTGTGCTGCCTTGTTCCTTGATTTTGAGCTGTGTTGTCCGCTATGGGAGATCAAAAGCTCATGTCTCTCTTTTTCCTGATATGCAGTGGCTTGATGGAGGGGCTTTGCTGGGATTTACGCCGAAACGGCGTTGTGGAGCCCGGGAGCTCCCTGTCTATAGGTCATTAAACTGTGATTTATAAATGTACCGGTTCACTGAAAAAATACTGAAAGCCTAAATAATTACCTTATAGTATAAATTATCATGTAAAAAATATCGAGCAAAAAAACATTGTTTTCCTATACCTATAATGTTAATTACAAACATATTGAGAAAAAAATATAGTTTTACACTAATAGAGGAAAATGCATACTAAAATATTGTTTTCTAAG
The DNA here is from genome assembly GCF_964261635.1 of Lissotriton helveticus. NCBI lineage: Eukaryota > Metazoa > Chordata > Amphibia > Caudata > Salamandridae > Lissotriton > Lissotriton helveticus. The sequence continues at coordinate 229,205,188 of NC_136072.1, read as the reverse complement.
ATTTAGGGGCGGGAAGTCTGCCACCGCTAGGCCGGCAGAAATGTGTGGGTTTGGTAGGTTTCCCTAGGTGGCCGCCGAGCACGGGGCCAAAAACCCAGGTGACCCCCCTTGCAAAACCAGGTCCTTTTGTGATAGGCAATTTTGATGTTGCCTCAATATGTTTTAGGCCCTTGCCTGCCGCGGGTACTTGGGCCTCCCACACTAGTGAGTCACCATTTTTATCGGGAGACCTGGGGAAATGCTGTGTGGTAGGAAATTTGTGTCAGCCACAACTTTTCCACACAAAATGTGGAAAAAGTGCTTTTTTCAGCTAAATTTGAGGTTTGCAAGGGATTCTGGGTAAGAAAAAGTTGGGGGATCCACGCAAGCCATACCTCCCAGCAATTCCCCAGGTGCCTAGTTTTCAGAAATGTGTGGGTTTGGTAGGTTTTCCTAGCTGGCCGCCGAGTACGGGGTCAAAAACCCAGGTGACCCCCCTTGCAAAACCAGGTCGTTTTGTGATAGGCAATTTTGATGTTGCCTCAATACATTTTGGGACCTTGCCTATCATGGGTATTTGGGCCTCCCACATGAGTGATGCAAAAAAGGGGAGGGGTTTGGTCCAAAGAGGGAAGGAGGGGAGTAGGACCACAAAATCAGTAAATAGAGAAAATTCACCCACACCTCCATTCATTTAAGATCGGAGTTCCGATCACAACAACAAACAGACCAAATTAATTATGCCTATCTTGGCAATGATTTTTGCCTCTTTTATTTTGATTTATTTTCATAGAAAAAAGTTATCAATATTTGTTTAGGCCAAACTAGGAACATATCATCAACTACACAAAGTATCACATTAATATGAACCAAGTAAACACAAAACTCAATTATTTCATATTATACATAAATCTCCACCAAAATTAACAATACATTTAGACACATACAAGAATTCAATACATCAATACAAATACATTCAAAATTATAAGCATGTCAAAAAAGCTTTTTTCTGTGCAAACTATTTATATGCATATATATTCAAATTCATTACATTACGATTCAAATCAAGCAACTCGAGAACAAATTCCTAACACCCAAAGAGCAACTAATCCTGATATTTTAGGTGTTCAACAATCTAGTCAAGACTTAAATCTCACATAGCCGACGCGTTTCGAGTTCGGGCTTTGCAAATTACCAAACTCTCATCAGGGCAGGGTAAATCTTGTCTTTGACAACTGTTTTTGACAAAAAGAAAAACAATTCGAATTGTTTAGAAATAGCTTCTCAGATGCCCCAAGCAACTGACTTCCTCATTGATTCGATATGTAGCCACATACCTGTGTAATGCCAGAATAGACTTCTGGCTTTTGATTATTCTCCTACGCAGTGGTTTAGCAGTCTGCAACAAAGTATCAAACCCGTATTAGATCTCTACACTGCCAGACTAATAGTTATTAAAAAACATTTACGTAAAGGAAAGAAATTACCTTACGCAAACGGCATTCGAATCACTCCAAATGCAAATCAGTCATGGTCCTCGCAGTTCTTAATTTCTGAAAGGATTAAAACGTTTTACTCTACTAGTGAACTGCTAAATGTGCAGAATGTTTTATGAATGGACGCAACGGTTACTCACTCAATCGTCGGTGCACACTTGCAAGCTGCACCCGGTCTGTATTATTTCAAGACGGTCGTGATGGAAAGCTGTAACAAAACACGGGCTAAGATGAGTCCCGCATTCTCAAAGCTAACGTCGGGGAATGTCAATACTGAAATTATTTCTAATCACTCACCGAATTCAGCATACGGCGCATGGCATTAAATGGAGCTCATTTCTCGCTCAGTTGTTTGAAAACAAGCCGCCTCCTGGAATTCAATTGTATAATCCCAGGTAAACGGGTCACGTGGTGGCTCTATCCGCCAATCATGAAGAGGGAAAGAGCAACATCAAACGTAGTGCATTCTGGGCGATGTATTTTTGAGGAGGCAGGTGAAATTCGAAGTTGGTTATTCTGAGTTTAGATTCTATTTAACTCGCTCATGCAGTTAAGCCCCTTATTAATACCGTCAAATTTCATGATCAAGTAAGCCTCTTTGCGCAATAACGCGCTTTCGATATTAAGGGACCGATGTTTAGGGTCTATACCAGCAAGCACTGTCCATTCAAAATCATTTTCAGAATGGTTGACGGACATGAAGTGCTCAACCATTGGAGCAGTTAATACCTTGTGCCTTATGCGAGATCTGTGTTGTGTGATTCTCATATTGATTTGTTGGCATGTTTTGCCAATGTATACCTTGTTGCATCTGCACACCACTGCGTAAATTACATTTTTGGTTTTACAGTTTGTGAAACTGTCGTGTCTCCATTTAATATTATTGTGTTCAAACACATTTCCCTCCAATGTGGATGGGCAAGCAACGCAGCACCCACATTTGTGGTGCCCACATATTGGTTTCAGATTCCACTGTGTGATTAAGTCACTCTTCGGTTTTGGAACATAGCTGTCAGCTCTCACTAGCTGTTGTCCTAAGCTGGGATTCTTCTTCATTGCGAAGATAGGTTTGGACATTGGATACTCCAGATTCTCCAGTAGGTGCCAATTTTTCAAGATAATTTGCCTAAACTTGTTGGTGTGAGAACCATAGGTTGTCACACATACAAGTTTATCCAACTCTGTCTTATCTTTTTTCTGCAGTAAGCTTTCCCTAGGAGTGAATCTCGCTCTTTTCTTAGAATGCCTAAGCAGTTTTTTCGGATAGCCCCTCTTTGTCATTTCCTCACAGAATGATGTGGCGTGGGTCTCGAATTCAGCCAGCTCAGTGCAGTTCCTTCTTATCCTTAACAGTTGGCCATACGGAAGATTTTCCTTCAGGCACTGGGGGTGTGAACTCCTATAATGGAGGATGGTGTTCCTGTCCGTCTCCTTTTTGTATAGTGTTGTGTTGAGTGTTTGTGCCACCGGACTTATTGACACGTCCAAAAACGTCATCTTCGATTTACTGGACTGCATTGAGAACTTAATATCAATGTGTCTTGTTTTAATCCAATCGACGAAGCAATCCAACTCTGTCTGGCTCCCCTGCCACAGGAGCCAGACATCGTCGATATACCTCAACCATTGGAGCATGTTATTGGAAAAGGGATTGTTACTATGGATGAACCTTTCCTCATATTGGGCCATAAACAACACGGCCATCTCCGGCGCATAAGGGCACCCCATTGCGGTGCCCTTAACTTGTACAAAAAATTTGTTCTCAAACTTGAAATAATTGCTTTTCAGCGAGATTTCAGCTAGTTCAATAATGAACGATGTAGGAACCTGGTGTTATGTTATGTTATGTTACGGGTTTGTTGAGCGCGACAGCTGCCCCAGCGACGGGGCGTCCCGGCGCTAAGAACCATGGCATAACCTACTAGGAGGGGGTGGGGAGGGCAGAAGCTTACAGTAGTGGGAACAGATGGGTTTTTATTGCTTTGAGAAAAGCGGACAAGTTGTCAAGGCGGCTGATGTTCAGGGGAAGGGAGTTCCAGAGTTTTGCTCCCAATAGTCTGAAGGAGCGACCCCCGATACGGCAGAGTTTCGTACGGGGGACCACTACTAAATGTTGACCCATGGAGCGGAGATTGCGTTGGGGGGTGTAGGGTGTTAGAAGCGGACGGAGGAATTCGGGGCCATCAGTTTTGAGGATTTTGAAAGCAGTGGTGAGGGCCTTAAAATGAATGCGGGCTTCCACAGGAAGCCAGTGGAGTCTATGTATGGTGGCTCTAGCAGAGCATCTTCTGGGAAGGCCGACTATTGCCCTAGCCGCTGAATTCTGAATTCGCTGAAGCCTGGTTGTCTCGGCTTTGTTAGCGCCTAGCAGTAGGACGCTAGCATAGTCCAACCGGGAAAGGATGGTGGATTGGACTATGAGCTGCCGTGTTTTGGGGTCAAAGAACCCTAGAATGGAGTTGAGGCTTCTCAGCAGCCCAATGTATGTAGCTGCTACTCTTTTGGTGTGAGTTTGGTAGTTCAGCGAGGAGTCCAGCCATACTCCTAGGTTTTTAACCAGAGATTTAGAAGGAGGGATGGGGCCCAGCAGGGGGGGGCACCAATGGCCATTCCAACAACTGGGGTTCTTACCCAGGAGCAGCACCTCAGTTTTTCCTGCGTTCAGTTGTAAGCAGTTAGCCGTCATCCAATGGGCGACTGCAGCCAGTCCATCTCTAAATCTTGTGGCAGAGGTTGAGGGCGCCTCAGTGAGGGTGATTACCAGCTGTGTGTCGTCGGCGTACGACACCAGCGTGAGGTCCCATTCTTTGGCCACTGCCGCAAGGGGCTGCATATACAGGTTAAAAACGGATGGACTGAGGGCAGAGCCCTGCGGAACTCCTTGGCCGATGGAGTGAGATTGGGAGGTGAACGGGGGTGCTGAGACACGGAAGGATCTGTTCATCAGGAACGAGCGGAACCATTCAAGGGCCAGATCACTGATCCCAATGTTTTCCAGGCGACTCAGTAAGATATTATGGGAGACCGTGTCAAAGGCCGCGCTGAGATCGAGTAGTATCAGCGCAGTGCTTTGACCGGTATCCAGTATCTTCCGGAGGTGTTCGGTGGTGGATAGAAGGGCGGACTCTGTACTATGCCCAGGCCTGAACCCGTGTTGGGAGGGGTCCAAGATGTTATTTTGGGCCATGTGGTCTGATAGTACGGTGTTCGCATGGGCTTCAGCTAGTTTGGACACCCAGGGGAGCAGTGAGATGGGCCTGTAGTTCTCCGGCTTTGTGGGGTCCAGGGTGGGCTTTTTGATAATGGGAGTGACCCATGCCTGTTTCCAACATGTAGGTACCGTAGCCGATGAGAAGGAGAGGTTAAGAAGCGTGGCCAGAGAGGGAAGAAAGAAGTCCAGAGCCTCTAGAAAGTGAGCTGGTCTCATGGGATCTGAAGGGGCACCGGATTTCACCTTTCTACAGAATTTAGCTAGATCCTCATGAGAGATAGCAGGCAGACAGGTGAGTCTGGAAGCTTTAGAGGAAAAGTTGGGAGAACTAGTGCAGTCAGAAGGATTCTGTGAGAAAGTGTTATAAATCTTCCTCACCTTTTCAATAAAGAAGATGGCGAGGTCTTCACACTGCTGGGTGGAAGAGATACACGAGGCAGGATTGCCGCGGTTTTGTAGCTTTTGGACCAGTTTAAAAATCGTTTTCGTAGGGTTGGGGCTGGAGTCGATTTCCTTGGCATAGAAGGATGCGCGAGCAGCACGCATAGCTTTATGATACGGTTTGAGTTTGGTCAGGTAGAAAGCTTTGTCCTTGTCCCTATAGTCTTTTCTCCAGTAGCGTTCCGCTCTTTTGCATTCCTTTCTAAGAAGTTTCAAGTTCTCATCGTACCATGGATTAGAGGGGGTGCTACGTCCTCTGGTCCATTTGGCCGGTATAAGTGTGTCTAGTCCTTTAGTGATCCAGTCCTGAAAAGCGGCATACGACATATTGATGTCGTTAGTGGTTGTGAAGTTAGGTTCTCCTAAGATAACGGGAAAATCTTTATTTTGGAGTTTGTGCCAGGGCTGTTTAAGACAGGAGGAAGGCAAAACCCTGTTGGGTTGGGTATCGGCCGAAATCACAAATGTGACGAGGAAGTGGTCAGTCCAGCCCATGGGTTTAGGAGGATCAGCTCTGGCTTCCGGGATATTAGTGAATACCGGGTCAAGTAGATGACCGGCAGAGTGAGTGGTGGATTGTATAAGGGGGATCAGCTGAAAGGCTGTTAGGTCCGCTAGGAGATTACTGATGGTAGGATCTGAGGTGTAGTCAAAGTGGAGGTTTAGGTCTCCCAAAATCGTGAAGCTGGCGGAGCTCCTAACCAGAGCGTGGGCTACCTCTAAACGTTCCTCCGTAAATTTAGAGGTAGGCCCCGGAGGTCAATAGATAAAAAGGCCAGAGAGGGAGAAATGAGGGCTTGTGGTGATTTTAAAACGGGCACACTCACATCCCGTGATGTCTTCCTTCAGAAATGAACAAGTATATGACGTTCTGTGGATAACGGCAATGCCGCCTCCCCTAGAGTCTCTATTAATGGATGTCATAGAGAATCCATCCGGTAACGTAAGGTTAGGGATGCTGGTTAGTTCATCCTGTGGTCTTTCCCTCAGGTCCAAGTAAAATTCCATTACCTGGAGAGCCTCATCTTGAGGAATTTGGGTGTATAAAGATGTTACATCCATTGTGACCATTATTTGGTTCTCTTCATTGAAATATTTACCCTCCACTTTTGTGATGAAATCCACCGTATCTCTGAGATAGGACTTCACACCACTTATGAAGGGTTTAAGAAAAAAATCAATGTACTTTGAGACTGGCTCCAATACCGAGTCACAGCCCGAAACAATCGGGCGTCCGGGGGGTGTTTGACTATTCTTATGAATTTTTGGCAAAAAATACAAGATAGGGGTTCTAGGTGTTTTTGTATTCAAAAATTCAAACTCTTTGGGACCCAGAAAGCCTTGATCTAAGGCAATTTTTGTTAGTTTCCCAATTTTATGTTGGATTTCTTGTAGGGGATCTTCTCTAACCGGTCTATACCATTCACGGTTTTCAACATGAGTTTTACCCTCCGTTAAATACATTGGGCGGGGCCAGATCACCACTGCCCCGCCTTTGTCGGCCTGCTTTATTACAATCGAACTATCAGTTTTCAGATCATGAATAGCTTGAATGTGATCCTTATTTAGGTTGTTGCGTACAAAGCATTTTGTTTTTTCCAACTTACTAATGGATGATAAAACAGCCTGCTCAAAAGCATGAATTTGCTTTGGTATATTTTGGGTCGGGGTAAATTTGGACTTGACTCTAAGGCCAGTAATTTCTTGAGTAGGGGTGGGATCACTTCCTGCAAAATGGGATTTTAACCTAATCTTTCGACAAAAGTCTAAGGCCTCTAGCTTTAACTTAGTGAAATCAGTCCGTCTACTAGGGACGAACTTGAGCCCCAAACTGAGAATCATTTTTTCATTCACGGTAAGCTGTTTATCAGAAAGATTAACAATAGCAGAATGATCTCATTGTTGTAGTACCTGCTGCGTGTCCTCATTTCCCATGGTTGCTTGAAGCGAACCCTTGATTGACCTCCCTTGGCTAAAAAAGACTGATTCGAGTTACCTTGTTTCTTTGAAGTACCAGGTCTAGCGTCCGGAGACGAGTCCGATGATGAAGTATCAGAAAAACCTATGAATCTGTTCTTAGATCGTCCTTGATAGTTAATTAAGGCTTTCCTAGAGTCCGCCTGTGTATAGTAATCTTCTTTTAAGAATGTATAAACCTGTTCTATTTTGAAGGATTTAATAACTATTAGTCTGGCAGTGTAGAGATCTAATATGGGTTTTATACTTTGTTGCAGACTGCTAAACCACTGCGTAGGAGAATAATCAAAAGCCAGAAGTCTATTCTGGCATTACACAGGTATGTGGCTACATATCGAATCAATGAGGAAGTCAGTTGCTTGGGGCATCTGAGAAGCTATTTCTAAACAATTCGAATTGTTTTTCTTTTTGTCAAAAACAGTTGTCAAAGACAAGATTTACCCTGCCCTGATGAGAGTTTGGTAATTCGCAAAGCCCGAACTCGAAACGCGTCGGCTATGTGAGATTTAAGTCTTGACTAGATTGTTGAACACCTAAAATATCAGGATTAGTTGCTCTTTGGGTGTTAGGAATTTTTTCTTGAGTTGCTTGATTTGAATCGTAATGTAATGAATTTGAATATATATGCATATAAATAGTTTGCACAGAAAACAGCTTTTTTTGACATGCTTATAATTTTGAATGTATTTGTATTGATGTATTGAATTCTTGTATGTGTCTAAATGTATTGTTAATTTTGGTGGAGATTTATGTATAATATGAAATAATTGAGTTTTGTGTTTACTTGGTTCATATTAATGTGATACTTTGTGTAGTTGATGATGTGTTCCTAGTTTGGCCTAAACAAATATTGATAACTTTTTTCTATGAAAATAAATCAAAATAAAAGAGGCAAAAGTCATTGCCAAAATAGACATAATTAATTTGGTCTGTTTGTTGTTGTGATCGGAACTCCGATCTTAAATGAATGGAGGTGTGGGTGAATTTTTCCCACATGAGTGAGGCACCATTTTTATCGAGAGACCTGGGGGAATGCTTGGTGGTACTAAATTTGTGTCATCCCGGTGATACCACAACTTTCCCACACAAAAATGTGTGGAAAAAGTGATTTATTTCAACTAAATTTGAGGTTTGCAGGGGATTCAGGGTAGGAAACCATTGGGGAATCCATGCAAGTTATACCTCCCTGGCACTCCCTGGGTATCTAGTTTTTAAAAATCCATAGGTTTGCTAGGTTTCCCTAGTTACCGGCAGAGCCAGGGTTCAAAATCTACAGCTAGCCACTTTGGAAAAAAAACGGTCAAATCAAATCAAAACCAACTTTATTCGGTTTTTCATCATTGTAGAAATACCATAAAAGTTCATAAAACACATTTTATACACTTTCTAAGTTAAAAATCAATAAAAATGTGATATTAAAATATTACTATACAATAAAATAAAAATTTGCGTATGAATCACAGTTCATAAAAATATTACCATAACGTGACTTACAGTTTTTACAAAGATTATATCATTTCTCGAATGTGTAAACAAGATGACTCATCTTTATCAAAGATTCAAGCGATGACGAATACAAAATTTAGGAAAACATGCCATTGCTTTTGCTATTATTTCATCTTCGAGGTACTGAAGTGCCAGGTATGCTGGGCGGCATTGGCGCAAGCCCCAGTTTCTCAATATGGGTAATATCCAGCGCCTTCGTGGTATAGTGTAAAATTTGCAAAAAAGTATTACGTGTATGGTCGATTGTGTCGAGACAGAATCACAAGGGCATGGGAACGATTTTGATGACCAGTCATTTTGAGAGGGAAAGGAAACCATTTGATGAAACATATTAAGTCTGAAACGTGTTAGCAATAGTTTTTCAAACTGACTTAGTCTGTACAACAAGTAAGGTTCAATAGAAAACACAGTCTGAGCTAATAAACCCTGTTGGGCAGAAGGTTTCCCTATCTCTTTTAATAGGCGGACCTGCCCCAGATGTATCAGGCATGCTTTTTTCAAATCTGCTTTTGAGATCTATGCTATTGTTAATGGCTCAGAACCTATTTCTTTCTGTTAACCAACTCAATCAGTGAATATTCAAACATTCATAAATTCATGGGCGTTCCTTGTATTCGCACCAAAGCATAAATAAACTCAGTTATTTAAGCTAAACAAAACAAATATATCACTACAGCACCAATATTTCAACAGAAGAGAGGAAAAACATCATTTTATTTCCTTATCTCTAACCATGAGATTGTTCTTATTTACAAGTCACACAATGTATTGCAATAAAAGGTTGCCCAGTAGGAGCGTGCACAAAAAGAGGTGATTGAAGAAAAGTGCAGTGAATCAAAGGAAAAAAAGAAATTCAAAGAAATACACAGAATATTTACACTAATTTCAATAATTATGGTATTTTACAATTTCCATAACATTGTCACCTGGCCCATACACAGATAAACAACAACTAATCTCTAAGTTATGTCAACACAGCAGTCATGTCAATTGTGTGCACTTTTTGACTAAATGCTGGGTCCAAGGTGAATCTAATATCGTCGACGTTTCGACTCGACTTAAAGGCGTCCGGTGAGTTAAACCTGGACCATGCGAGTCTTCATCAGGACGTTCAAGAAAACGGGCAACCAAGGGTTAAGGATGACCCTAAAAGGAGTAAGATAAAAGGGGGATAGAAGTTACCCCGCTGTAGTGATATATTACAAAAGGAATTAAAAGCACCAGGGAATGATTGCTTACCCAAGGATGTACAAGCTAGAATGCATATGTCTCGTGCTCAGTCAAGACTGCATCCTGCAAAACAGTAAATGTGCAGAATGTGGGCTACTGTTACTAGTGCACCCTAAGAGTTAATTCAAAAAAGTGAGGGTGTCCCTTGGGTATATCCCAAGACATTACCTTATAATGAGGGTGATTCAAACATCCCTCAAGGTGTGACGATCAATATAGGCGTTCTTTATTGTTCAACTCCTTTTTAAATCGTTTTGGCAATTCTAAAGGAAAAGGAGGGTAAATAGTATCAACCCACGGGGTTATGTAATTGTAACATGTCCGATACCCCCTTGTTAACAAGAATTACCTTGCGTACTAGGTCTCAGTGCCTCAGCGCTCCTGTCCTCCGTGGATCAGGTAGCAGAATCTGGGAGAAAGTAAAAAAAGTTTTAATACCTGAGTTGCTGATCCAAATGGATGTTTGAATCACCCTCATTATAAGGTAATGTCTTGGGATATACCCAAGGGACACCCTCACTTTTTAGGTCTCGCCTGTCAATGCGCATGCGCATTGAGCAGAGCGAGACTATTGCGATTTAAACAAAGTTTACCTAACTGCGGCGATTTGGTGCTGTGCCCGTGGCTTTTAGGTCAATGCGCTTGCGCATTGACCTAAAATGCGCGTGCACATCACCAAATCGCCGTCTGTTCCCTCAGCCGCATTCCTCCGACACCTTTTGAAGTGAAGCTTAGCTTCACTTCAAAAGGCCCCGGCTTCTTCACACCCACATGCCGCTCTCCCCGCTCCGCCCCCTCCCCTGCCCGCCGTGTGCATTTCTCCTCCACCCCCTCCCCACAGCAATGCCCTCCGTCTTGTTTCCTTTCATTTCCAGTCTAGTTGGTCCCGGTCTCTTGCCTGACCTGGAAAGACGTATTTGCTAAACAGTCTGGTCTATTTCTTATAACTGCCAAGCTCTGCCTACCTGATTTCCCTTCTTATATAATGGGATGCGCATTTTATAAAGCAAGGCTTCTCGCAAAACCCGAAAAGGGTGACCGCTCAAGAAAGAACTGAAGAGTTAGGCAGACCCTTCCTTCAGTAAGACACTAACACCGAGGGGCTTATTTCCAAGACCTAGCGCCACTTTTGCGTCTTTTTTAAAGGGAAAAGTGACGTACGGGGCTTGTAAATAAGACCCCGAATTTGTACTGCATATATTTATTTGTTTAGACCCTCATCGGTCATCATTGCTTTAGCCATACTTTTATCTGCCTCTTCTCCCATCCCTGCCTGGCATCTCCCTCTGTCACTCGTGAAATCATACCCTCCTCTTATTCAGACCCAGGCCAATTTGGCTCTGATGGCAGCTGGTGTATATTACCGGTAATTCTTAAGATTCGGGTATCGGCGATAATGCTTACGACCTCAGTCTTTAGTGCCCTGTTCCTGTGCCCTGCGTGCAGCCCGCCCGTGTCCCCTTGGTTTATATGTCCTATTTGTTTTAGATACCCTGTATCGTTTGATCGCTTAAACCAACTACCTCTAGGCTCTTGTCGAATAATATGATCAGTGTTTGGTGTCTTTATGTAAACCTCTTAATACCCCAATCCTCCGCCCTCTATCACACCGTTTCTCGTACTCAGCCCTTCCTTACCTTCCATTATCCGCCAAGGGCCACAAGGCTAGCACATTCCTCACATCAAAAATTGCCTGCTTGACACAGGACTTCCGGAACATGTCCGTGATGTTTTCGTTCCCCCGGTCACCCGCACCAAGAGCACGAAGGTTCCGGTGTGAAACCAGAAAAAATACTACCAGTGCTGAAAACGGCGGCCATGCTGGCAGGGAGGAGATTGGCGTGCCCTGCTTACAAACCCAAGGAACCCCTCACCCTCTCACCCTCAACCCCTCACCCTCACCCTCAACCCCTCACCCTTACCCCCTCACCCCCAACCCCTCACCCTCACCCCCTCACCCTCAACCCCTCACCCCCTCACCCTCACCCCCTCACCCTCAACCCCTCACCCTCAACCCCTCACCCTCAACCCCTCACCCTCACCCCCTCACCCTCACCCCCTCACCCCCTCACCCTCAGCCCCTCACCCTCAACCCCTCACCCTCAACCCCTCACCCTCAACCCCTCAACCCCTCACCCTCACCCCCTCAACCCATCACCCCCTCAACCCCTCACCCTCACTCACCCTCAACCCCTCACCCTCAACCCCTCACTCACCCTCACCCCCTCACCCCAACCCCTCACCCTCAACCCCTCACCCCCTCACCCCCTCACCCTCAACCCCTCACCCTCACCCCCTCACCCTCAACCCCTCAACCCCTCACCCTCAACCCCTCAACCCATCACCCCCTCAACCCCTCACCCTCACTCACCCTCAACCCCTCACCCTCAACCCCTCACTCACCCTCACCCCCTCACCCCCAACCCCTCACCCTCACCCCCTCAACCCTCACCCTCAACCCTCACCCTCACCCTCAACCCCTCACCCCCACCCCCTCACCCTCAACCCCTCACCCTCAACCCCTCACCCTCAACCCCTCACCCTCAACCCCTCACCCTCAACCCCTCAACCCCTCACCCTCACCCCCTCAACCCCTCACCCCCACTCACCCTCAACCCCTCACCCTCAACCCCTCACCCTCAACCCCTCACTCACCCTCACCCCTCACCCTCACCCTCACCCCCTCACCCCCTCACCCTCAACCCCTCACCCTCAACCCCTCACCCCCTCACCCTCACCCCCTCACCCTCAACCCCTCACCCCCTCAACCCCTCACCCTCACTCACCCTCAACCCCTCACTCACCCTCAACCCCTCACTCACCCTCACCCCCTCACCCTCACCCCCTCACCCTCACCCCCTTACCCTCACCCCCTCACCCTCACCCCCTCACCCTCAACCCCTCACCCTCACCCCCAACCCCTCACCCTCAACCCCTCACCCCCTCACCCTCAACCCCTCACCCTCACCCTCAACCCCTCACCCTCAACCCCTCACCCTCAACCCCGCACCCTCAACCCCTCACCCCCTCAACCCCTCACCCTCACTCACCCTCAACCCCTCACCCTCAACCCCTCACTCACCCTCACCCCTCACCCTCACCCCTCACCCTCACCCCCTCACCCTCACCCCCAACCCCTCACCCCCAACCCCTCACCCCCAACCCCTCACCCCCTCACCCTCACCCCCAACCCCTCACCCTCAACCCCTCACCCTCAACCCCTCACCCTCAACCCCTCACCCCCTCACCCTCAACCCCTCACCCTCAACCCCGCACCCTCAACCCCTCACCCTCACCCCCTCACCCTCACCCCCTCACCCTCACCCCCTCACCCTCAACCCCTCACCCTCAACCCCTCACCCTCACCCCCTCACCCTGAACCCCTCACCCTGAACCCCTCACCCTCAACCCCTCACCCTCAACCCCTCACCCTCACCCCCTCACCCTCACCCCCTCAACCCCTCAACCCCTCACCCTCACTCACCCTCAACCCCTCACTCACCCTCACCCCCTCACCCTCACCCCCTCACCCTCACCCCCTCACCCCAACCCCTCACCCTCAACCCCTCACCCTCAACCCCTCACCCTCAACCCCTCACCCTCAACCCCTCACCCTCCACCCCTCACCCCCTCACCCTCAACCCCTCACCCTCACCCCCTCAACCCATCACCCCCTCAACCCCTCACCCTCACTCACCCTCAACCCCTCACCCTCAACCCCTCACTCACCCTCACCCCCTCACCCTCACCCCCTCACCCCCAACCCCTCACCCTCAACCCCTCACCCTCACCCCCTCACCCTCAACCCTCACCCTCAACCCCTCACCCTCACCCCCTCACCCCCTCACCCTCAACCCCTCACCCTCACCCCCTCACCCTCACCCCCTCACCCCTCACCCCCTCACCCTCAACCCCTCACCCTCAACCCCTCACCCTCAACCCCTCACCCTCGACCCCTCAACCCCTCACCCTCACCCCCTCAACCCCTCACCCCCTCACCCTCACCCCCTCACCCTCAACCCCTCACCCTCAACCCCTCACCCTCAACCCCTCAACCCCTCACCCTCACCCCCTCAACCCATCACCCCCTCAACCCCTCACCCTCACTCACCCTCAACCCCTCACCCTCAACCCCTCACTCACCCTCACCCCCTCACCCCAACCCCTCACCCTCAACCCCTCACCCCCTCACCCCCTCACCCTCAACCCCTCACCCTCACCCCCTCACCCTCAACCCCTCAACCCCTCACCCTCACCCCCTCAACCCATCACCCCCTCAACCCCTCACCCTCACTCACCCTCAACCCCTCACCCTCAACCCCTCACTCACCCTCACCCCCTCACCCCCAACCCCTCACCCTCACCCCCTCAACCCTCACCCTCAACCCTCACCCTCACCCTCAACCCCTCACCCCCACCCCCCTCACCCTCAACCCCTCACCCTCAACCCCTCACCCTCAACCCCTCACCCTCACCCCCTCACCCCCTCACCCTCACCCCCTCACCCTCACCCCCTCACCCTCAACCCCTCACCCTCAACCCCTCACCCTCACCCCCAACCCCTCACCCTCAACCCCTCACCCCCTCACCCTCAACCCCTCACCCTCAACCCCTCACCCTCAACCCCTCACCCTCAACCCCTCACCCTCAACCCCGCACCCTCAACCCCTCACCCCCTCAACCCCTCACCCTCACCCTCACTCACCCTCAACCCCTCACCCTCAACCCTCAACCCCTCACCCTCACCCCCAACCCCTCACCCTCAACCCCTCACCCCCTCACCCTCAACCCCTCACCCTCAACCCCGCACCCTCAACCCCTCACCCCCTCACCCTCACCCTCAACCCCTCACCCTCAACCCCTCACCCTCACCCCCTCAACCCCTCACCCTCAACCCCTCAGCCTCAACCCCTCACCCTCAACCCCTCACCCTCACCCCCTCACCCTCACCCTCAACCCCTCACCCTCAACCCCTCACCCTCACTCACCCTCACCCTCCCTCACCCTCACCCTCACTCACCCTCAACCCCTCACCCCCTCAGCCCCTCACTCACCCTCAACCCCTCACCCTCAACCCCTCACCCTCAACCCCTCACTCACCCTCACCCCCTCACCCTCAACCCCTCACCCTCAACCCCTCACCCCCTCACCCTCACCCCCTCACCCTCAACCCCTCACCCCCTCAACCCCTCACTCTCACCCTCACTCACCCTCAACCCCTCACCCTCAACCCCTCACCCTCAACCCCTCACTCACCCTCACCCCCTCACCCCCAACCCTTCACCCTCAACCCCTCACCCCCTCACCCTCACCCCCTCACCCTCAACCCATCACCCCCTCAACCCCTCACCGCCTCACCCTCAACCCCTCACCCTCAACCCCTCACTCACCCTCAACCCCTCACCCCCTCAACCCCTCACTCTCACCCTCACTCACCCTCAACCCCTCACCCTCAACCCCTCACCCTCAACCCCTCACTCACCCTCACCCCTCCACCCCAACCCTTCACCCTCAACCCCTCACCCCCTCACCCTCACCCCCTCACCCTCAACCCATCACCCCCTCAACCCCTCACCCTCACCCTCACTCACCCTCAACCCCTCACCCTCAACCCCTCACTCCCCCTCAACCCCTCACCCTCACCCCCTCACCCTCACCCCCTCACCCTCCACCCCCTCACCCTCACCCCCAACCCCTCACCCTCAACCCCTCACCCCCTCACCCTCAACCCCACACCCTCAACCCCTCACCCTCAACCCCTCACTCTCACCCTCACCCTCACTCACCCCCTCACCCTCAACCCCTCACTCACCCTCACCCCCTCACCCTCAACCCCTCACCCTCAACCCCTCACCCTCACCCCCAACCCCTCACCCCAACCCCTCACCCTCACCCCCTCACCCTCACCCCCTCACCCTCAACCCCTCACCCTCAACCCCTCACCCTCACCCCCTCAACCCCTCACTCTCACCCTCACTCACCCTCAACCCCTCACCCTCAACCCCTCACCCTCAACCCCTCACTCACCCTCACCCCCTCACCCCCAACCCTTCACCCTCAACCCCTCACCCCCTCACCCTCACCCCCTCACCCTCAACCCATCACCCCCTCAACCCCTCACCCTCACCCTCACTCACCCTCAACCCCTCACCCTCAACCCCTCACTCACCCTCAACCCCTCACCCTCACCCCCTCACCCTCACCCCCTCACCCTCACCCCCAACCCCTCACCCTCAACCCCTCACCCCCTCACCCCCTTACCCTCAACCCCGCACCCTCAACCCCTCACCCTCAACCCCTCACTCTCACCCTCACCCTCACTCACCCCCTCACCCTCAACCCCTCACTCACCCTCACCCCCTCACCCTCAACCCCTCACCCTCAACCCCTCACCCTCACCCCCAACCCCTCACCCCCAACCCCTCACCCTCACCCCCTCACCCTCACCCCCAACCCCTCACCCTCACCCCCTCACCCTCACCCCCTCACCCTCAACCCCTCACCCTCAACCCCTCACCCTCAACCCCTCAACCCCTCACCCTCAACCCCTCACCCTCAACCCCTCACCCTCAACCCCTCACTCACCCTCAACCCCTCACCCTCAACCCCTCACCCTCAACCCCTCACTCACCCTCACCCCCTCACCCCCACCCCCTCACCCTCACCCTCAACCCCTCACCCCCACCCCCTCACCCTCACCCTCAACCCCTCACCCTCACCCCCAACCCCTCACCCTCAACCCCTCACCCCCTCACCCTCAACCCCTCACCCTCACCCCGCACCCTCAACACCTCACCCCCTCACCCTCACCCTCAACCCCTCACCCTCAACCCCTCACCCTCACCCCCTCAACCCCTCACCCTCAACCCTCACCCTCAACCCCTCACCCTCAACCCCTCACCCTCAACCCCTCACCCCCTCACCCTCACCCCCTCACCCTCACCCCTCACCCTCAACCCCTCACCCTCACTCACCCTCACCCTCACTCACTCTCACCCTCACTCACCCTCAACCCCTCACCCCCTCAGCCCCTCACTCACCCTCACCCTCAACCCCTCACCCCCACCCCCTCACCCTCACCCTCAACCCCTCACCCTCACCCCCAACCCCTCACCCTCAACCCCTCACCCCCTCACCCTCAACCCCTCACCCTCAACCCCGCACCCTCAACACCTCACCCCCTCACCCTCACCCTCAACCCCTCACCCTCAACCCCTCACCCTCACCCCCTCAACCCCTCACCCTCAACCCCTCACCCTCAACCCCTCACCCTCAACCCCTCACCCTCAACCCCTCACCCCCTCACCCTCACCCCCTCACCCTCAACCCCTCACCCTCAACCCCTCACCCTCACTCACCCTCACCCTCACTCACTCTCACCCTCACTCACCCTCAACCCCTCACCCCCTCAGCCCCTCACTCACCCTCAACCCCTCACCCTCAACCCCTCACCCTCAACCCCTCACTCACCCTCACCCCCTCACCCTCAACCCCTCACCCTCAACCCCTCACCCCCTCACCCTCACCCCCTCACCCTCAACCCCTCACCCCCTCAACCCCTCACTCTCACCCTCACTCACCCTCAACCCCTCACCCTCAACCCCTCACCCTCAACCCCTCACTCACCCTCACCCCCTCACCCCCAACCCTTCACCCTCAACCCCTCACCCCCTCACCCTCACCCCCTCACCCTCAACCCATCACCCCCTCAACCCCTCACCCTCACCCTCACTCACCCTCAACCCCTCACCCTCAACCCCTCACTCACCCTCAACCCCTCACCCTCACCCTCACCCCCTCACCCTCACCCCCAACCCCTCACCCTCAACCCCTCACCCCCTCACCCCCTCACCCTCAACCCCTCACCCTCAACCCCGCACCCTCAACCCCTCACCCTCAACCCCTCACCCTCAACCCCTCACCCTCACCCTCACTCACCCCCTCACCCTCAACCCCTCACTCACCCTCACCCCCTCACCCTCAACCCCTCACCCTCAACCCCTCACCCTCACCCCCAACCCCTCACCCCCAACCCCTCACCCTCACCCCCTCACCCTCACCCCCTCACCCTCAACCCCTCACCCTCAACCCCTCACCCTCACCCCCAACCCCTCACCCTCAACCCCTCACCCTCAACCCCTCACCCTCAACCCCTCACCCTCAACCCCTCACCCTCAACCCCGCACCCTCAACCCCTCACCCTCACCCTCAACCCCTCACCCTCAACCCCTCACCCTCAACCCCTCACCCTCAACCCCTCACCCTCACCCCCTCACCCTCACCCCCTCACCCTCAACCCCTCACCCTCAACCCCTCACCCTCACCCTCACTCACCCTCAACCCCTCACCCTCAACACCTCACCCTCAACCCCTCACCCTCACTCACCCTCACAACACATATTGTGTTACAATAGGTGTCACATTTGCGGAAGATAAAACTATCTAGAGATGTAGCATAACGACCAGAGCTGCCATATAAGTCACGTAAATACAAAACATGTTGCATTCCAAATGCTATAGGTGTCACATTTGCAAACGTTATAACTATTGGCATTGTAAATGACAAAGCCATCAATTTAGCAATTTTAACAACGCAAAAATAAATAAATTGTCATTTACAAGACCAATAACTACAACTTTTCTAATGCGAGACCTATTGCATTCCAACCCCACTCATCCACGCAACGCCACTCACACACGCAACGCCACTCACACACGCAACGCCACTCACACATGCAACGCCACTCACACACGCAACGCCACTCACACACGCAACGCCACTCACACACGCAACGCCACTCACACACGCAACGCCACTCACACACGCCACTCATCCACGCAACGCCACTCATCCACGCAACGCCACTCATCCACGCAACACCACTCATCCATTTGCAAAACGAAAAATGTCAAACTCTTCTATTGCGAGACCTATTGCATTTTCAATGCTTGTTTGAATTAACTCTTAGGGTGCACTAGTAACAGTAGCCCACATTCTGCACATTTACTGTTTTGCAGGATGCAGTCTTGACTGAGCACGAGACATATGCAGTCTAGCTTGTACATCCTTGGGTAAGCAATCATTCCCTGGTGCTTTTAATTCCTTTTGTAATATATCACTACAGCGGGGTAACTTCTATCCCCCTTTTATCTTACTCCTTTTAGGGTCATCCTTAACCCTTGGTTGCCCGTTTTCTTGAACGTCCTGATGAAGACTCGCATGGTCCAGGTTTACCTCACCGGACGCCTTTAAGTCGAGTCGAAACGTCGACGATATTAGATTCACCTTGGACCCAGCATTTAGTCAAAAAGTGCACACAATTGACATGACTGCTGTGTTGACATAACTTAGAGATTAGTTGTTGTTTATCTGTGTATGGGCCAGGTGACAATGTTATGGAAATTGTAAAATACCATAATTATTGAAATTAGTGTAAATATTCTGTGTATTTCTTTGAATTTCTTTTTTTCCTTTGATTCACTGCACTTTTCTTCAATCACCTCTTTTTGTGCACGCTCCTACTGGGCAACCTTTTATTGCAATACATTGTGTAACTTGTAAATAAGAACAATCTCATGGTTAGAGATAAGGAAATAAAATGATGTTTTTCCTCTCTTCTGTTGAAATATTGGTGCTGTAGTGATATATTTGTTTTGTTTAGCTTAAATAACTGAGTTTATTTATGCTTTGGTGCGAATACAAGGAACGCCCATGAATTTATGAATGTTTGAATATTCACTGATTGAGTTGGTTAACAGAAAGAAATAGGTTCTGGACCATTGTTTTTCTTACCGCAGTATACCCAGGTCCGTATCTTTTTGGGTTACCCCATTTTCATTAATGGCTACCATTGTTAATGGCTCAGCAAAGAATTTTTCATAGCCTAGGTCTGTTAGTAGAGCCTTGACATATGCCAGCCATTTTATCCTGCCACAGTGGTCGAGTGTCTTTATATCTTGTACGATTGATCTTGTAAAGTGGCATTGTTCAGTTACCCAAATTCGGCGCCACAGCATTACTGGTTGGGTTTTTATAATGTCAGATATATAGTCTATGCCCAGCTCTAGGTGACAGCCATATGTGGGAGAGCTCTTCGGTACTGCAAGTAGGTATCTAGCAAAGGAATTTTCAATTTTTTGCAATTCGTCCACATTTGCAAGACCCCATATCCCAGCCCCGTAAGTGGCAGTGCTAACACATTTTGCGTTATATATTTTCAAAAGTTCTGATGGAGGTCTCTTGCCCAATTTTTGTGCGAACGATTTCAGTGCTGTGGTTGTTCTTAGAAAGGCCAGCTTCCTTGCATTGATCGCTGCCTTCCACTTTAATTTTTCGTCGATTACAATTCCCAGGTATGGATATGTTGCAGTTCTGTCCAGCCCCTCCCCGTTCACATATATACTTTTGATCTTTGCAGATTTTTTCCCCACATGCATTGTAAACAATTTACATTCAGGGTCAGGTTTAAACTTGTCATAATGGCACAGTATCTATCTAGTGCTCGTTGCAACTCGACAGGAGTTCTTGCTAGGATAACCGCGTCGTCGGCATATAACAAAGCTGTTATCTGGCGATGACTAATTGAAGGGAGATCTTTACTTCCCTCAAGCATAGCTATCTCTAGCCCATTTGTGTATAGGGTGAATAAAAAGGGGGCCATCACACATCCCTGTCTGACCCCCTTTTCCACCCTGAAACTTTCCGTCAGTTGCCCCTTGGTCCCAAATCTTACTCTTCCCGTTGTTCCTGTGTATAATTCCTGTAGGAAATCCACTACCGAGGGGTCCACGCCCATAGTTAAAATGATTTTCCACAGCCTCGAGTGTACTACACAATTGAAGGCTGCGGATAAATCAACATACACCATATGCAGTGCGCTGCCCTTGGCCTCCATATATTTCCCTGCCAGTAGAGACAGATTTAATGCTTGCTCTATTGTACCTAGCCCCTCTCGGAACCCATATTGTATTGCAGAGATGATGTTCTGACTAGTTGTCCACTCCTGGAGTCGGTTGAGAAGGATCCGACCCGCTATCTTCCCGAGCGAATCCAGGAGCGAAATAGGTCGGTAGCAAGATGGGCTGTTTCGGTCCCCTTTTTTGAAAATAGGGACCAATATCGAGGTTGTCCAAGATTCTATTAAACCCTCGTCTACAGTGGCATTTAGGACGTTTGTCAGTAGCGGGGACCAGAGATCTGCTTCATGTTGAAAAATATCCACTGGGACTCCGTCTCGGCCTGGAGCTTTGCCTGACTTTGAGGATTTTATTGCTTTTTTGTACCTCGTCATGTGTAAATCGCAGTGCTTTTGGATAGGTAACCTGGTTCAGGGGATCTATATAATCCGTGCCCCGTGTGTTCCCATTACTAAAAACTTTGGAGAAATAATTCACCCATTCTCTTTCGCTAATCGCAACATCAATGGATGGTACGTCCTCCCTATCTGTTAAAAAAGGAGATCTAACTATTTGCCAGAACGCTGCACTATCTTTTAGTTCTGAGCTTCTACTTAGTTGGTCCCATAGGTCAGCTTTTAGCTCTTTCTTCCTAGTTTTTAAGGCTAGCGCATATTCCTTTCTTAGTCTAACGACCTCCCCTCTGTTTCTCTTTCCCCTAGTTAGGGCTTCCTTTAGTCGCGAATACGCTTTAGTACAAGCCGGGCTTAACCAGCCTTTTTTTGCCTGGCTTTTTCGTTTCTTTATTCTAGTAAGTTCTTGTTTTAGATTTTGAGAAATGGTATTGAAACTAGCCAGGACCTCTTTAGATTTTGTCTTAGGATCAAGACAGTTTATTATGTCTGACTGACTTTTCTTGACTATTTTTGCAGTAGTTGCTCCTTGGTCAATTTTTCCCCATTTTAATGTGTAGCCATTTAATGATCCTAGTACCAGCTCATGCTGGTCTAAAATGTTCATTATTTCGGGATCTTTATGAGGTTTTGACTCGTGTAAGGCAATGATGTTTGGGAAATGGTCGCTCAATGGGTTTTTAATTACTTCAAAGACTTCAATGTTTTGTCCTTTACATGATGATATCAGGACGTAGTCTATCAAGCTTACTAGTCCCCTGCCGTTAAATATTGGCGCAAAGGCTACTGGGGGGGTCTTTATCTCGTTAGCAAAACCCAGTTCCAGTTCCATCATAGTCTCATTCATTTTTTCTCCTTCAATCGAATGTAAGAAGTGTGTTATACTGTTACCATTATCCTCTTTGATTCCACACTTATCGACGTTATTATTTCTACATAGATGAAGATTGAAATCACCGCCCCATAATAATGTGCATGACTTCTTAATATACTTCACTCGAAGATCTTGCAGAACTAGGGAAATCTCTGACAGAAGATTGATTAGATCACTAACATTCAAATTGTTATAAAAATTTAGTATTACATAGATCTCATGTTTGGTTCTCTTCAGCACTATTAGCTGATAATTCTCTTCCAACTTTAGGGGGAGAATATCCTCACTATGTAGGGTATTTTCAATGTACGTGATTAGACCTCCCCTGCTTCTTCCAGAAGCTGATTTTTTGGCTGCAGAAAAATAAGTTTTATACCCCGTTATGTGTATGGGGTCAGTAGCCCAGGTTTCCTGAAGGCAGATGATGTTACTCTGCTTTACCTGGTTCAAGAAGTTAGCATTTGTCTGTTTGGCAGATAGACCAGCTATATTCCAATATATGAAATGTAGTTGGGAGGAAGGTGGATTAGGACTAGGAGGGGATGAGGCAACCATTAGGTTGTCTGTTGACCTAGGATTGGGAGGGGCTATTGGTAGTTTGTCCAAGTCGCCCGGCCGATTTTGCAAGGAAGGAGTGGAAATATGTTTTCCAGGAGTAAGTATTATATTTTTATCCTTTGTAACTGGGATTTTTCCTATTGGGAGTTCTCCTATATTGGATGTGTATTCGTTTTCCCCTGTGGGCTGGTCGTGATTCAGTCAATCATTATAGTCCAGTCCGGACAATGCACTGAATCTATTATGAGTGGGGATGCTATAAGAATTACCTGGTGCTGCTGCGACGTGGCGCCATCGGGCATCTCTGTGTTCATAATGAGGCGTTGTAGACAGGTAAGGGTGAGTTATCAGATGTGGATGAATTTGGTCCTGATGCCACTGTACAGGACCATTCGGGTAAGTAAATTGTGAATGCTGGTGAAGAAAAGGAGAATTACTTTTAGTTGGCAGATATTGATCATAAAAGGGAGTGATCAGGTTGTTTGCCATGATGGGATATGTGGTGATCAAATGTCTATAAAAATAACCCAAAGGACGAAGGGTGGTATTAAATTCCCAGGTGGAGGGGGGGGGGGGGCCCTGGCCAGAGTTTTTTCAGCCCATTGCGGATTTTTTAAGTTAACGGTTACACAATCCCCCTCAAACTTTTTCTTCAAAGGGCCTATCCAACCTACTCTCTGGGTGTGTATAATCTGTTCAGAGCTCTCCATTGGGAAATTGCAGTTAGCTGTTAGCCAATGGAGAGTCTTATTCTTTAGAGATGAAGAGGTTTCGTCTTGATTGTACCTAAGTTTGGGGACATTAACCAAAACTAACACGTAGGCCCCGCACTCAGGCAGCAGGCTAATGCGTGGAGGTATCTGCTTTGAGTTATAGGCTACATCGTGAGTCGTGCGAGCCCTTTGAAAATGTGGCGCGATGTCGCTGGTTTGGTTTGATGTCTTTCCTTCACTTTGAGAAGTTATGCGTGTTTTCCCTGGCTGAGTGTTTGAGATGTGAGCGTTCGTATCAGTATTATGAATTGAGCTGCTAGTAGCTGCTGGTTTATTTGTAACGGTTTCTTTGTGTAAGGAGATAGTGGGTTTTGGTTTTGTAACAGGGTCTAAAACTGGGATGATCTTGGTTTTAGAAGTTGTAGAATTACTGATACTTGTCTTAGAGCCTGCGTTTATTTGTGGGCCAACACTCAAAACTTTTTTGTTATAGGCTGTTAGTTTGTCTACCTGCTTTTCAATACGGACAAGCCTGGATTCGATTGGCGACATAAAGATGCTTAAAAGGTCGCCAAATCATACGATTAATTGATCGTTTGCTATGTTTACATCGGGCTTGTCCACATGCGCATGGGAGGTCCCCTGAGAGTCTTCTCTTACAATCTCTGGGGATGTGATCATGCCGCTTGCGTTTAAGTGTGCAATTGTGCCTTTCCTTGGTTGTCCTTTTTTTACTGTGCGTTTTCTAACAGCAGGGGTGATAGGTTGGGCCGTTTGTTTTGTTTGCTTTTGGATTGCACCCTCTTGCCTGCCTCTCGGGTGTCTCTCAATATTTTCCACTATCTTTTCTAGTGTAAAGTCAATGTTTAGTTCTGGGGTCCTTTCTAATTCTCTGCTTAAATCTGGATCGGAGTCAATTAGGGGATTTGAAGCTGATAGGTTGACTTCATTAGGTATAGTATGAAGGTCAACTCGGGTTTCGCGGAGACAGTCTGTGTGTGGATTTTTGGAGCTAACTGGGGTTCTTGCTGAAGCAATGCTCCCAAGGGAAGATCGTTTTGCAATTTCTAGATCTTGCGAGACCCTATGCTCAAGGAGCGAAATGCTAAGATCAATTGCTTCGTTAGTCCTTGTTATAAAGTTGTCTATTGGTCCAATCACAGAAATCCCTCCAGCGGCTGTCTTACTTCTACTACCTCTAGTAGACATAATGAAGTAAATGTAAATTTTCTCAGTTAAGACAAATGTTACAGGAACCCAATAACAACAGGGCGTTTTCATACACGGGCAGCAGCTTTCTGGTATCCCAGCAAGATAAAAGCAGTCACAAACCCTGACAGATGGGGATGTACAGTCGTTATGGGGGTGCACCCGACCCGACCTCTTCGTCCTCTGAGGGCCTCAGAGGGCAAGCCCATTGCCCGGGCTTCGCCCGGCGCTCCCGCGCAGCGTGTAGCTGGTGTGGTTATGTTGTGTTTCAAAGGCGACCTAGGGGCGGGGCTAGCAGGGGGCGCAGACCAGCTGACAGGGGTCAGGCAGGGACTCCTGGGAGAGCGAGTCCCTGCAGCGCAACACCCCTGTTACGATCAGTCCTCTCACCCCAGGCACACTCGAGGTCACAGGCAGTGGTCCCGCGGCGATTCACGAGCCGCGCAGCGGCACCCGCGAAGCGGGTGCGGCAAGTCGTTGCTCCACAGGCTACACAGGGGTTGAAGAAAAACAGCGTCCCAGGTAGGGTCCTCGGTGATTTTTAGTTTCCCACTTTGACCAGGGAGAATAGTTTGCTTTATAGTTTATGCCGTCCAGGGGGCGGGGCTAGCAGGGGGCGCAGACCAGCTGACAGGGGTCAGGCAGGGACTCCTGGGAGAGCGAGTCCCTGTAGCGCAACACCCCTGTTATGATCAGTCCTCTCACCCCAGGCACACTCGAGGTCACAGGCAGTGGTCCCGCGGCGATTCACGAAGAAAAACAGCGTCCCAGGTAGGGTCCTCGGTGATTTTTAGTTTCACTGTGGAAATGTGGTGTGTCCGCGTTGCGTTTTGGGCCATTTGCTGTTGTGGGCACCAGGCCTACCCACACAAGTGAGGTACCATTTTTCTCAAAAGACTTTTGGGAACGTGGGGTAGTTGGAAGTTTGTGGATCCCTGCAGATTCCAGAACTTTCCACCACAGAAATGTGAGGAAAATGTTTTTTTTAAATAAATGTTGAGGTTTGCAAGGGGTTTTAGGTAACAGAAACTGGTGAGAGCCAGCCAAGTCACCCCATCCTGGATTCCCTGGGTGTTTAGTTTTTAAAAATGTATAGGTTTGCTAGGTTTCCCAAGTTGCCGGCAGAGCTAGGGTTAAAAATCTACAGCACTAGGCCTACCCACACAAGTGAGGTACTGTTTTTCTCAAAAGCATTTGGGAAAAGCGGGGTGGGTGTGATTTCGTGGATCCATGCAGATTCCACAACTTTCCACTACAGAAATGTGGGGAAAATCTATTTTTTGGACACATTTTGAGCTTTGTAAGGGATTCTGGGTAACAGAACCTGGTTAGAGTCACACAAGGCACCCCATCCTGGATTCCCCCGGATGTCCACTTAAAAAAAATGTATAGGTTTGCTAGGTTTCCCTAGGTGCCGGTAGAGCTATGGTTCAAATTCTACAACTAGGCACTTTGCAAAAAAAGGGACAGTTTTCACTGTAAAAATAGTGTGTCCACGTTGAATTTTGAACCGTTTCCTGTCAGAGGAACTAGGCCTACCCACACAAGTGAGGTACCATTTTTATCGGGAGACTTAGGGTAACACAGAATTGTAGCGCAACAGTTATTACCTATTGACTATTGGTGCATTTTGTTAGGATTCAAGTGTAGTCCTCTTTTTGTGACCATGTCCGTGTGCTCATGTGACCTGCTGGGGGGAGTTAAAAGCTGCCTTCTCCCTTTCCACCTTGCTTGATATCTTTTCGTGTGGTTTCTGGTCTTGGGCTTGGGACAGTTTTGGATTCAGTATGCTGTAGCGGATGTTCACGGGCTCGTGAGCATTTCAAGCACCTTTCCTGGCTCTTTGGATATCCTTGCCCCTTCCTATCCTGTCCCTGTTTTTCTCCCTGCTGTTTTGGGTTCCTGTAGTTGTTTAGTTCCCATCCTTGTTGTTGTCCCTTGAGACTTTTTAGCCCGGTTGGGTTATGAGGGTTGCTGGGGCTCCAGCGCTCTCTTGAACAAGCGATAGTAGTCGGATTACACTAGTGTAAAACAAAGAACAGAGGGAATTACGATAGACGCACTTCCGCGTCTTTTCTACCCCATCGACATTGTTGTGTTGGGTGGAGTGAAGTTCGGGCGCTTCCGGATCGAGCAGGAGCAGCGTTGGAAGCCGGCGGTGTACAGCGTCTTTGCCCGTTCATTTCCCCGTTCTTTGTGAGGGTATTTTATGAATCCCAAGGAGGTTTTTTCAGTCGTCAAAACGACTTTTTTCTTCCTTTATTGACTGGCTCTGCGTGTTACGGAGCGTTTCTCTGGTATAATTAACCCCTCTAATTCTGTGCTCTGCAATCGATACCCCTTCAACTTTGGACATCCCCACAAGACTTCTGGCACAGCTACTGCGGGTAAGGAGGTTTCTGGGTGTTACTGGGAATGGTCACAGTGAGAGGTACTATGTTGGTAGTGACATAAGTGTTGGATTGTAAATCATTACCTGTTTTGTAGGTGCAGTCACGTGGAGACAAGAACACTCTGGTCATTGCAGAAGTCCATAGAAGAATTCCCGGGGTCCCTTATTTGTCTATACCCCTTTCCCGCCCCCTGTCCATTGCTCCTCTGCTGACTCATTGTTTCACCTTCAGTGGGTCGCTTATGGGCAAGGGTAGTGGATCGGGCCATTAATCGCTCCTGCAGTGTATGGGCATAGTCGGAAGAAACCAACAGAATATCAAGCCCACGTAAATACTACATTGCCTGAGCGATAATGGACGATTCAACAGGGCCTACGGGTGGGACTGCTTTTGTTCCCACCTTACAGGATGTGATGGGCGCTTTAGCAGCCCTACAGGATCAAATACATGATTTAAGGCAGGAAAAAGTAGCGTTGAAACAGGAAGTTGGGGCTATGATCAGTAGAGAGAAAGGACAACACAGGGCTCCGGGTCCTGTTTTGCAGCCAGCAACCTTCCAGTATGGAGGAGGGATGGGTTCGAGCTCTGGTAGTGGGGTTCCTTTAGCGGTTACCGTGAATACACCTGTTCCTGTGCCCTTAGCTCCTCCAGAGAGATTTACATGGGATAGCGAAAAGTTTGGTACTTTCATGAACCAGTGCCAATTACATTTCATGTGTAAGCCTACTGCTTTCCCCAATGATCCGGCCAAAGTAGCTTTTACGATATCGTATTTGGCTGGTACTGCTGCCCAATGGTCCATACCCTTGGTTGAGAGTGATGATCAGGTCTTGACCAACTATCCGGCACCTTGTAAGGAATTAATGCATGGATTGTTTGCAAAACATGCGTTTATGCAGGCTAGTGATGCGGAATTATTAAAGTTACGGCAGGGCAGACAGGATTTGCTGGCGTATATTTCTACATTTAACCGTCTGGTATCTGAAACCCATTGGCCTGAGGATAAGCGGACCTCTTTGTTCTATCAGGGTCTTTCTGAGGATCTTAAGGATGTGGTGTCGCAGGTGGTGGATCCCCCGGTTGATTGTGCTGCATTCATAGACCTTGTGGTTAAATTAAATCATAGACTATCTGAGAGACGTGGGGAAAAAAGCCGTTTCCAGGTGTCCCGGGGGGGGGGGGGTATGTG
The DNA here is from genome assembly GCF_964261635.1 of Lissotriton helveticus. Classification (NCBI taxonomy): domain Eukaryota; kingdom Metazoa; phylum Chordata; class Amphibia; order Caudata; family Salamandridae; genus Lissotriton; species Lissotriton helveticus. The sequence continues at coordinate 229,177,103 of NC_136072.1, read as the reverse complement.
AAATCGGAGGGTAAGACTACTGTAGACACTAAGACTGTGCCTGAACCCATGGAAATTGGAGGGGTCAGAGGTCCGTTGTCCTTTGATGAAAAGAAGCGACGTAGAGACCTGAACTTGTGTTTGTATTGTGGCCAGGGTGGTCACTTTGCCAGGGATTGTCCAGTAAAGTCCTCTGGTGCCTCTTACAGTAAGAAGATAGCATGTATGTATCATGAGGGAGGTCTTGTGTGTAATGAGGGAATGCAGGGAACGTATGAGGTACTAGACAGGGCGCCGAGGCACTTTATCATTACCGCCCATTTATTGCTTATTGGTGACAATAGAGTGTCAGTGTCGGTGTTATTGGATTCCGGGGCGACTGGGAATTTCCTTGACATCACGCTTGCAGAGAAATTGATGATTCCCTGTTGTGTGAAGGATCAGCCAGAGCCTGTGAGGGCAATAGACGGTACGGAATTAACGTCAGGGTCCATCACTAGGCGGACTGTGCCATTGTGTCTGGTGTGTGAAAATGGACACTCTGAGATGGTGTGTTTTGATCTAATAGATGCCCCATCCTTTGGGTTGGTGTTAGGTGTACCATGGCTGCAGGAGCACAATCCCAAGATTGATTGGGTGCAACGATTAGTGACTCTGGATTCACCCCATTGCCTGAGGCATTGTTATCAGGAGGCAGGTGAGCGGGCGTTTCCGTTGTCTTGTGCTGCAACCGAGGCGTGTTTGGTACCAGTACAGTACATAGCATTTAAGGATGTTTTTGATATGGACCAGGCGCAAGCTCTTCCCCCTCACAGGTCTTTTGACTGTAAGATTGATTTGATACCAGGTGCTCCTCTCCCATGTAGTCGGGTGTATGCTCTTTCGGAACCCGAGGAGTTGCATCTCAAGGAATACCTTGATGAGATGTTGAGGTTAGGGTTCATTCGTCCCTCCTGTTCGCCAGTATCATCGGCGATCTTTTTCATTCCAAAAAAGGAGGGTACATTGCGAGCATGTGTGGACTATAGACCATTAAACAAAGCCACCGTGAAGAGCAAATACCCGCTTCCGCTCATCCCCGTGTTGTTAGACCAACTCCGCAAGGCGACAGTGTTCACCAAGTTGGACTTGCGGGGTGCTTACCATCTTGTGCGTGTCCGCCCCGGGGATGAGTGGAAGACGGCGTTTAAGACCAAACAAGGCCTGTTCGAATATTGTGTAATGCCGTTTGGTTTATGCAATGCGCCGGCGGCCTTCCAGTTCTTTATCAATGAGGTACTCCGGGAGCATCTGGATAGGAGTGTCATCGTATATCTAGATGACATTTTAATCTTCTCGGAGACTGGGGCTGAACATCAAGAACATGTGACACAAGTGCTATAGAAATTGCGAGATCATCATCTGTTTGCAAAACTAACAAAGTGTCAGTTCAGCACCCCTAAGGTGGAGTTCTTGGGGTTTATCATCTCGGCTGGAGGAGTTCGGATGGATCCCAGAAAGATCGAGGCCATTGTCACCTGGCCTATTCCAACATCGGTCAAACACATACAGGTTCTTTTGGGATTCGCCAATTTCTATCGGCGTTTTATTTCCCATTTCTCTGATATTGTGGCCGCACTGACCCGGTTATTGAGGAAGGGGATTCCTTTTGTTTGGTCCTCTGAGTCACAGGGTGCTTTTCGGCGGTTGTTGGAGAAATTTACTTCGGCGCCTGTATTGGTACATCCTGATCCTGCCCTGCCGTTCTTTGTAGAAACAGATGCCTCATTGTGTGCTGTGGGTGGGGTGTTGTCCCAAAGGGACGTAGAGACCGGTTGTATGCATCCCATTGCCTATTTTTCTAAGACCTTGCTGCCGGCGGAGCGAAATTACACCGTGGCCGAAAGAGAGTTGTTGGCAGTTAAGTTATCTTTCGAGGAATGGAGGCATTCTTTGTGGGGAGCACGACACACCATCACGATTTACACGGACCACAAAAACTTAGAGTTTTTTCGTTCAGCACGGGCTTTGACACCTCGCCAGATGCGTTGGGTTCTTTTTTTTAATGAATTTGATTTTGTCATCACTTATAGGCCCGCAGCACAGCAGATCAAATCCGATGCACTCTCCCGTATCCATGTTGATCCTAGAGAGATGGGACAAGGAAAGGAAGATAGACCCATGTTTGCGGGTGATAGGATCATAGGGGTGGTAACTATGGAGGATTTTCCTTCCTTGGTGAGAGATCGGCTACGGCAGATGGATTTAGCCCCATGGTTGTCATTACCCCATGTTTTGGTCCAGGATGGGTTATTGTATCGTGAGGGTAGGTTGTTTGTTCCCCCTTCCTTGAGAGGAATGGTTTTGGAGTGGTGTCATTCGTCAGCTTTGGCTGCACATCCTGGGATGCACAAGACGAAGGAGATGTGTTTACGGTGGTTTTGGTGGGAAACTATGACACAGGACATTCAGGGTTATGTGGCAGCTTGCCCGGTTTGTGCACCAGCAAGCCCACTCACTGTAAGCCGTCAGGTCTGTTGCAGCCATTAGAGGTCCCTCCTGCTCCTTGGCATACCATCAGTATGGATTTTGTGACCGAGCTTCCATCTGTTTCCGGTTTCACTGCCATTTTCGTGGTAGTTGATTTGTTTACAAAAATGGCGCATTTCATCCCGCTATCCAAGATTCCTACTGCCAGAGAAATGTCGTTGGTGTTTATGTCCTCCATTGTGCGGATTCATGGGCTGCCATCTGTGGTGGTGTCGGACCGGGGGGTGCAGTTTGTGTCCCATTTTTGGACGGAGTTGTGCTCTGTGCTTAAGGTGGAGATTAGATTGTCTTCTGCCTATCATCCGCAATCTGATGGACAGACAGAGCGCACTAACCAGACCATGGAGCAATACCTCAGGTGTTTAGTGTCTTCCCTGGCGTGTGACTGGGTAACGGCTCTGCCCATAGTGGAGTTTGCGTACAATAATAGCTTGCATTCCGCTTTGGGCATGACTCCCTTCTTTTGCTCGCTGGGTTATCATCCTAGGGCATTGGCTATCCAACCTACGGGGCGAGTGCCAGCCATAGACGATGTGTGTAAGCGGCTGAGTGATATTTGGGGCGTTGCCCGGGTGCAGTTGCTAGCGGCTAAGGCTAGTATGAAGGAACAGGCTGATAAACACAGGGTACCTGCTCTTTCTCATCATGTGGGTGAGCAGGTATGGTTGGCCACTAGGAACCTCAGACTAGGTGGGTCCCGTAAATTACAGCCTAGATATGTGGGTCCTTTTCCGATCATACAGGTTATCAATCCTGTGGCTATGAAGCTTGACCTGCCCAATGAGTATCGGGTTCACCCCGTGTTTCACACATCCTTGTTGAAGCCCTATGTGCCCTCTACTCAGGTGTTGCCCCCTCCTCCCCCTTTGGTTGTGGATGGTCAGGAGGAATTTGAGGTTCGGGCTATCTTGGATTCCAGACGGAGGAGGGGCCGCCTCTTTTATCTGGTTGACTGGAAGGGTTATGCCCTGGAAGATAGAACATGGGAGCCTGCTGGGGGGGTTCATGCTCCCCGGTTGGTTCGTTTGTTTCATCGCCAACATCCATCTAAGCCTCGCCCGGTGGGGAGGGTTGTTGGGGGGGGTACTGTTAGGATTCAAGTGTAGTCCTCTTTTTGTGGCCATGTCCGTGTGCTCATGTGACCTGCTGGGGGGAGTTAAAAGCTGCCTTCTCCCTTTCCACCTTGCTTGATATCTTTTCGTGTGGTTTCTGGTCTTGGGCTTGGGACAGTTTTGGATTCAGTATGCTGTAGCGGATGTTCACGGGCTCGTGAGCATTTCAAGCACCTTTCCTGGCTCTTTGGATATCCTTGCCCCTTCCTATCCTGTCCCCGTTTTTCTCCCTGCTGTTTTGGGTTCCTGTAGTTGTTTAGTCCCCATCCTTGTTGTTGTCCCTTGAGACTTTTTAGCCCGGTTGGGTTATGAGGGTTGCTGGGGCTCCAGCGCTCTCTTGAACAAGCGATAGTAGTCCGGCCGGATTACACTAGTGTAAAACAAAGAACAGAGGGAATTACGATAGACGCACTGCCGCGTCTTTTTTACCCCATCGACATCGTTGTGTTGGGTGGAGTGAAGTTCGGGCGCTTCCGGATCGAGCAGGAGCAGCGTTGTAAGCCGGCGGTGTACAGCGTCCTTGCCCGTTCATTTCGCCGTTCTTTGTGAGGGTATTTTATGAATCCCAAGGAGTTTTTTTCAGTCGTCAAAACGACTTTTTTCCTCCTTTATTGACTGGCTCTGCGTGTTACAGAGCGTTTCTCTGGTATAATTAACCCCTCTAATTCTGTGCTCTGCAATCGATACCCCTTCAACTTTGCCCATCTCCACCAGACTTCTGGCACAGCTACTGCGGGTAAGGAGGTTTCTGGGTGTTACTGGGCATGGTCACAGTGAGAGGTACTATGTTAGTAGTGACATAAGTGTTGGATTGTAAATCATTACCTGTTTTGTAGGTGCAGTCACGTGGAGACAAGAACACTCTGGTCATTGCAGAAGTCCATAGAAGAATTCCCGGGGTCCCTTATTTGTCTATACCCCTTTCCCGCCCCCTGTCCATTGCTCCTCTGCTGACTCATTGTTTCACCTTCAGTGGGTCGCTTATGGGCAAGGGTAGTGGATCGGGCCATTCATCGCTCCTGCAGTGTATGGGCATAGTCGGAAGAAACCAACAGATTTCTGCCTTCCAAATAAAAGACAATGTGTAAAAATGAAGTCATTTTGAAAAATGACCTATAAGTCTCATGCTTGTATGAGTACTCACAATTTCGGAAATGTGCAAATATCTACTGTTTCTAAACTCTATATTTTGCTACAATTTCAGAAATACATAGGTGTCTTTCATACCGAGTTGTCCATGTCTATATTTTCCCAAATTATTTGCTATATACCCGGAACATAATGAAAAACCATTGCAAAACGCTGCTCAGTTATTGGCTCTGGGTTCGTCTGGTTCTTGGTGAACCTACAAGTCCTATATAGCCCCACAACCAGAAAGGTCTAGCGGATGTAACGGTATATTGTTTTCAAACAGCTGTCACAATTAGAAGAAATTACAGGTGAAAACATTGGCACAAATGGCTGTTTTTCTCAACTGATTTTCAATTTTTCCTATATTTAATTGTTAGTTTCTATAAAGAAACCTTGAAGGATCTACACAAATGACCCCTTGCTGAATTGAGAATGTGTCTACATTTTAAAGATGTATAGATCTATTATTGCTTTCATAACCATTTCTACCATTAACTGGAAGGAGGTTGAAAGCACAAAAAATAGCAAAAATAGGCTATGTCCCAGAAAAATGCCAAACCTGAGTAAAAATACTTGGTTTTCTGACAAAAGTCTGCTTGTCCCTGAAAGCTGGGAAAATTATGATTTCAGCTAGCTCCACAACTCTTTTGTTGATACCATTTGCAGGGGAAAAACAGACGCTTTCATCTGTAGCCTTTTTTCCCCATTTTTCCCCAAAAATAAAACATTTAGCTGTATGTTGGCTAATTTCTGGGTGGGTCCCCTCCAGGGGAATCCACAAACCCTGGGTACCTTTAGAATTCCCATGATGTTGGAAAAAAAGGACACAAATTTGGCATAGATACCTTATGTGGTCAAAACGTTACAGGGGCCTAAGAGCAAACTACCCCAAATAGCCAAAAAAAGGCTTAGCAGGGGGGGGGGGCGGACAAGCAGCGAAGGGGTTAACATGTAACAGCAATATGATGTAATTTAAATGATATAAAAAATCAAACTAGCACACATACATATATATTTATGTGTGTATGTTTATTTACTCATATCCAATGTAAAACTATTATTAGAATTGTAATTTAAATGATAATTTGCTAATTTAAAACAAATCTAATGTTATAACAAGTGTGCATTTTAATTAATGAATATATATATACACACACACACACACACACACATACACACAAACATACACATACACATACACACAATAAATTAAAAACCTTAAAAAATAAACTGGAAATAAATTAAAAAATATATCAATGTAATTGCACATAATAAAGTAAGCATTACACAAAGAATACATCTAACAAAATATATATTATATATGACAAGCATTACTAATTACAATATATAATTTTAAATGCATAGAAACATAATAATATTATAATTTTAAATAATACAACTTCTAGAAATAATGCATACACTATTCCCACTCAAGTCTGTGCAACAGTAGAGAAAGCAGTGAACTCAGGAGGGATAACATTTAGGGGCCGATTCCGATTCAGTAAACCAATCGTACGACCAAATCGAATCCGTAGCCCTTTCCGTACGACTTGTACAATTCCGTCCGAATCGCGTAGTACGATTCGTTTGAAAAATATACGACCGAATCGTTGCGAACCGTACGAAAAGCAAGGGAAAATCCGTACGACACGGACCCTCACAGTGAATCGTACGAATCGTAAACATGCTGTACGACCCGAGACGTACGATCCAGACCGGGGAATGAGAATGCGATTCATACGGAAAACGTCGCGTATGAGCGACTCGTACAGAGAGCCACATAATCACATACGCACCGTACCCCTGCAATCATGGGGTGTACGTACCATACACCTACGCATCGTACCACTGCAATCATGGGGTGAACACACCGTACCCCTATGCACCGTACCCCTGCAAACATGGGGTGTACGCACCGTACCCCTGCAATCATGGGGTGTACGCACCGTACCCCTATGCACCGTACCCCTGCAATCATGGGGTGCACGCACTGTACCCCTGCAATCATGGGGTGTACGCGCCATACCCCTACGCACCGTACCCCTGCAATCATGGGGTGTACGCACCGTACCGGGGGGGGGGGGCAGTTTCGTACGCGTTCCGAGTCGAAATCTTCTTTTTCGCACGTTTTGAGCTCACGTAGAAAAAGAGTCGTACGGAGTGTTGACGAGACGAATCGTACTTGCTGGGTCGAAAAATGCTGCTTCAATCCGTATGGACCCCGCGTACTGCGTGTTCTGAATGCGATTCGTACGGATTTTTAAGTCGTATGGTCTTTCGTACGATTCGTATGTATGGGGACGTTTAAGGGTACGATTTGTATGGGAAATATGCTCCGTATTGCTATTTGTAAGGGATTTTACCGAATCGGCCCCTTAATATTCCTATTCCAGTCTGTGCAACAGTAGGGAAAGGTTTGGACTCAGGAGGGATAACATTTACTATTACCACTCTAGTTGGTGCAACAGTAGGGAAAGTACTTCACTTAAAATACATAGCCTATTTTAATACAAGTATTATTTTAACACAATTTTAAAATTATTAAGTTAACCTTAAATATATACATTAAAAAATACAATGAAGCAATTAAAATGATTATACATATTTAAAATTATTAATATAAGAAAAAAATGTTATGTAATAATTATTTAATTACATTCCCACACTATACTCCCACATATCTAGCAATACACATTTAACGTATATCTAAATAAAACATTTAAATACTTGCAAAGTTTACATAATTAATTAACAATTAACTCATTAATAATAAATAAACAATGTATAATTAATCAATTATTATAATGTAATTAACTTCTCTATACCCCTACAAACCCACCAAACTGCACATAAAATGTAAATTAAAAAAATTATATTAATTGCACAATGTACATAATTATTTAACAAGTAATTAAATAATCATTTGGAATGATTTATATTTAATCTATTATTATTCAATTAGCTTACCACCCTGTACCCCTAAAAACCCAACAACCCGCTTGTAAGATTTTAATTATAAAATAATTTTAACAATTACACGATGTACATAATAAATTAATAGTTATTTATTTATTAATTTATCAGCAAATAATAATTAATTGATTATTATTTAATTAACTTCCCACCATATACCCCTACAAACCCAACAACCTCCATATAAAATATAACTTACAAATATTATTTACACAATATACATACATAATAATCAAATAAATAATTAATATTATTTAAACAAATTATAAATTAATTTTACTTAATTCACTTACCACCCTGTACCCCTACAAACCTTATAACCTGCTATGACACTATAAATGAATAATTTACAATTAACTCAAAAATATAAATAACTTAATATGGCATACTTCATTTAAAAACATTAACAACAATTACACAAACAATATAAAAAACATACAATTAAAATATTATTTAAACACAAAGAAACTTTAAAATGAAATTTCTCACCTTAAAAAATCTATATTTTTTTCAACAATATTTTTGCACAAAATATTTCTGTGTTACGATATAAAAAACTCGATATTTCTGCAATTCGATTTTTTTAACTCAATAGTTTGTCCTAATACCAGCTCTACCTGGACCATCACCTCCTCAGAGGCCGTGCCTGCACCACTGACTGTGGATGGCCCTCTTAAAGGTAACAATATTGTAACTGTGCATGTTGATGTTCACTAAGGGGGTTCTGATTTGGGTCCATTAAATGAGTAGACGCTCTCTCACTCCTTTGGAGATAATTCCTGAGATAGCTGCTAATTAAGCGAACCCAGGTGTAATGCACCAGCAGAAGCCCCCATACATTCTCCTCATTGCGGTCATGGTATGGGTAGATTTTTTTTTGGACCTAAGCGCTCCCAAGTTGCTAGGCCAGAAGTCACCATAAACTTACCACATAGGCTACTCCTTATGTTGCTGCTATAGGAAATGTCTGCCAGCAGCAGGCAGGTATGAGTGAACATTTTTCACAATTGAAAACAAAGTTACCCACTGGGTGGGGAGGTACACTGCTGTGGGGACCAGTTTATCTCAACTGGATTTGGAAGGGTGAAAAATATTGTGAAGGCGACTGCATCAGCCCGGCTGGACTGAGAACCTAAAGCAGCCTTGGAAAAGTTCTCGGACAAACCCCCCTGCCTGGCCATTGGAGGCTGAAAACACTTCCTTGCTGCTTATGGGACTGGGGGTTGATATTGCAGCACCACTGCCAAACCGGCACCCAGTTACAAAACTGGCCTGCACCGCTGTAAAATCATCACCCAACCTTCTAGCCTCCCAGGAAAATGCCTGATGCATGGTAGGGACAGTACGGCCCTGCTTCTGATGAACTTTAACAAGCCAAGGTTGGTGCTCATCTGCAGGCTTTGACATCATCATATAATACTAATACAGTGTCTACCATCTTATTGTTACCCATAGGTTTTTCTGTAGGCCTGATGTAGCCCTTGTTAGTAATCGTATGCCAGTGCCCTACGTCGGCCCACAGGTCAGACAGGCCAGTTCCGAATTTTTCTTTAAAGATATCCAATAGGTTTGAATCTTTGAACCTCTTGGAAACCTGTTAATGACTTACCTTCGGGTTAATTTATTTGATTTATTTAGAACAAGGGCAGACCACATGCACTCTGAACACATGCATCATCTCAGCCCCCACTGGCCTTGAAATTATAACCTGGAATATAGCAAGATTAGGTAGTAAACTCACAGGAAGGATATGGTTATGTTTTACAAAAAGCTTTAATTTAATTTGCTTGCAGGAAACATGGGACACATTAAACAGTTTCTATCTAGAAGGATGTAAGTCCTTTTTTTGTTCCTGCAACTGCTTCCAGCTCTCAGAGAGCTAAAGGTAGGCTGGTTATTTTGGTCTTGTTGTTTCTTAAGGGCAAGTTAGAAGAGTTACATACAGGTGCAGCAGTGGCTGGTGCAGGTAAGCGTGGTGCGGCAGTTGTGCGGGGCGCTGGAAGGGATGTCGACTGTTATGTTGTGTGGACCCCTTATGTTTTTGAGTTTCGAAGGGGTGTCCACCAAATGAGCCTGCACTTAGAGTGCTGATGGTACCGCCCCAGCGGAAATGTAGAAAGTAATAAAAGAAGGTTGTGACCGGACATCAGGGTCAGATCTTTGCAACAACCCTGCCTGACTGTGTGTGATTATTAGCCGCTTCGGCCCGTATCGTGTGCTCGTGCAGCGTAGCAGACTTTCCCCTGTTCACGACCAAACAAATGGCGACGAGGAGTGGGCCCTGGTGTAGAGACCCGCAACTGCTGGGCCTGAGTGCGCGTGCCCGCACACTCTGGAGTGTCTTCGTTCCTGTCTGCAGCAGCGCGATGGAAGAATCCATGTGCCTGCCACGCGGTGAGCCGCCTCACCTATATTTCGTTTAGCAGCCCGTTCGCCTCTCCCGTGGGTGGCGACTTTTTTTTTCTTCGCCGCGCAGCGGCCATCAGCTGTTCCCGTGCCACCCTGGCCCAGAGCGTCCTGATTTACCGGGTGCCCGCGGGTTCCCTAGTGCGCACACTCCCTTTGACGTGCAGAGGCCCAGCGTGGTGCCAGGACCTTGGTGCCCGCGGCTGGCCTCCCTGGTTGAACGTCTGAAATTGACAGGGAGTGAAAAAAAAATCGAAGAAGAAAACTAAAAAGGAACAGTAAAAAAAATAAAACAGGGCTGCATAAGCTGAAGCACAATCAAGTGTGCAGAGAGGGAAAAGTAAAAAAGACACAACAGAAAGAAAAAAAGGTAAATAACAGGAACATACAGGAGTCACAGAACAATCACCACAGCAGGAGTCATCCTGACGAAAGTTGGGCAACAGTTTGTGGACAACGGCCAGCTTCAGGAACCCTATTTCAAGGCCTGCACAGCCAGGGATATACAGCGTCGCCAGGTTAGCGGCATTTGTCTGTTTTCCTTTCTTCACTTGTGAGTTTTCCTGCCGGACATAAGTGCGTCCCTCTAGTTGAACCCTTTGTAGTCGACGGCCCGCCATCTGCACAGGTTGCCAAGTGGAAAGACTGGCTGGAGCGCCTTGAGACCAACTTCGCGGCGGTGGGCCTGAAGCCGGACAACAACGCACTATGCTGCTGCACCTGGCCAGTCCTGCGATTCACAAGCTAGGGAAGTCAGTGGTGGAGACTGGCCCACCCACACGTATGCCACCCTCAAAGCTGCCCTTACCACGCATTTCAAACTTCTAGCCAACCCAGACTACGAATGTTTTCTACTACACCAGGCACGGCAGCTCCCTGAGGAGTCGGTGGGTATATTCTATGCCCGTTTAAAGGAGCTGGCAAGCATGTGCACCTTGCCAGATGCTAATGATGAAAGAAAGGCACAGTTCATTCAGGGGTGTGCATCCGCGAGCTACAAGAGCACATACTCCAAATCCCAGGAATTCCCATGGCGGACATATTGACAATGGGACGGTCAAAATAACTATTAAAGGTGCACGCTGCGCACATGGACGCTGCACTACAAAAACAGGTGAAGACAGAACCTGTGAATGCAGTGACCACCGAGTCTCCCACAAAGCACTCCACGAAGAGATCAGAGCGCAGCAAGCCACCAATGACCAGGACTTGCTACTTGTGTGGAGGAGTTTACCCTCACCAGGGCTAGTGCCCTGCTCACGGGAAGAGATGTTCAGTGTGCAACAAACTAAATCATCTGGCAAAAGTGTGCTACTCTGCTGCGCGAAGACGACAGCGAAACCGGCATGTCAATGCCATGGACACCCAGCAGAAGGGGGGAAGAAGAGGAGGACAGGGATGACGATGTTGTGGAGGGGGCGGTCCATGTCATTCATGCCGTGCAACCGAACGGATGCCCCAAATGGCAGGTCCCGAAATGCAGCATACTGGCTGCTGGAAACCCGATACACGGGGGCTTCCATAAATATCATGGCGCATTCGATGCTATGGACTCTCCCAACACCGCCGGCCCTGCGACAGACACCCACACAACTGTTCGCATATGGCTCCGCGACACCTCTTCAGTTGGCAGGAGTGTTCACCACCAGCATCTCTCACGAGTCACGGTCCACCCGAGCCAACATCTACGTCACCCAGGAAGGGTCTGGGATGTTGCTGAGTTGCCGCACCTTCAACTCGTAGCTTTCGTATTTGCTGGGCACCAGGAAAATGTGGAATCCTTAGTGTCGGAGCTCAAGTCACTCTTCGAAGGTGTAGGATGCCTCAAGGATTACGTGGTTCGGCTCCACGGGGATCGGTCTATCCAGCCGGTTGCTCTCAAACATCAATGAGTGGCTGTTCATCTGCGACCAAAAGTCGAGGAGGAGTTGAGGAAGCTTGAGGCAGCTGACATCATTGAGCGCGTAGAAGGTCCGACTCCCTGCGTGTCTCTCATCGTGATAGCCCGAAAGCCTAAGCAGCCCGGCGAAGTTAGAATCATTGTGGACATGCGACTGCCGAATCATGCAATAAAGAGGGAATGCCATCTGACCTCTACGGTGGATGACATCGTTGCAAAAGTGAGTGGTTCGCAGTGGTTCTCCGAAATGGACCTACGAGCTGGTTATCACCAACTACTGCTGGACCCAGAGTCGAGAGCCATAATGACATTCTCCACAAACGTGGTATTACACAGATACAAGCGTCTCAGTTTCGGAGTCTCCAGCGCAGCAGAGGTTTTCCAAAACACCAATTGACGGGTACTCGCTGGCCTACGAGGGGTCATAAATGTCAGTGATGACATTTTGTACATGCTCCCACCTTGGAGGAACACATGGACTGCCTCTCTAATATATTCCAGAGATTACAAGACAGTGTACTCACTCTACATTGGAGGAATGCGCATTCCTCCTAAAGGAAATAGCATTTTTTGGATACCATTTCCCCCAACATGGAGTGTCACCTGATCCAGCCACGGTCCGTGACATCCAGACTGCGCCAGCCCCCACCACAGTGACCGGTGTAAGAAGTTAGTTTTCTGGGTATGGTCACCTACTGTCGCTGTTTCATACGCAACCTGACTGACCTCACTGCGCCGCTGAGAGAACTCATGAAGAACAACACCAATTGGGAGTGGGGCCCTGTGCAGGAGAAAGCTTTTTTGGACACCAAACGTGCACTCTCGGCTGAGACCACTTTGGTCTACTTCAACCCGTCCCATGAATCAGAGCTTCCAGTGGATGCAAGCCCCATTGGACTTGGTGCGGTGCTATCACAAAAACAGCAAGACAGGGAGTGTGCCCCGGTGGCCTATGCTAGCTGTGCCAGACATAGAATAGCACATTGAGATAGAGGCTATAGTGGTCCACTGGGGGTGCCGCCATTTCCATCTATACCTGTACGGCAAACCATTCACAGTCCAAACAGATCACAAACCGCTGATCCCGCTCTTCATGGGAGTCTCGTCAAAACCCCCACCAAGGATTGAAAAATTGATCCTGCAGTTACAGGAGTATCAATTCAACGTGGTCTATCAACCAGGGACACACAATCCAGCCGATTTTCTGTCCAGGGACGCAAGACCGGTGACCAGAGAGGAGGAAGACGAAGCAGACAAGGTCGAAGAGTATGTCAAGCTGGTGGTAGAGCAATCTCGCCCCCTTCGCATCTCGCTGGAGGACATCGTGGGAGCAACTAAAGAGGATGAGTGTTGGCAAATAGCAATCTCTGCAGTGGTGTCACCTGCTACTGGACAAGTTAACATGCAGAACTGAAGAAGCGTGAATGGCACTAAAGGCCCTGCATAGTGTCCGCACTGAGCTGGCTGTTTCACCGGAAGGATGTCTGATGAGAGGGGCCCGCCTGGTAATCCCCAAAGCCCTGCAGCAACGGGTGGTGGATTTGGCTCACCTCGCCCATCAAGGAATCGTCAAGACCAAGTCACGGCTGCGCAAAGTGTGGTTTCCGGACCAGGATAACGTTGTGGAGCAGACAGTTTGGTCCTGCTCACTGTGTCAAGCGGTTGGCCCACCTGAACCACCAGCACCGATTGTGACGGAAGACATATCACCTCACCCCTGGCACAGAGCAAGTGTTGACTTCAGGAGTCCATCCGATGGAAGACACGCACTCGTAGTCATAGATGATTTTTCAAAGTATTCAGAGCTCATGGTTCGAGACTTTTATCATGGCAAGCAACACGATACCCCGGATCGAGAAGATAATGGCCACCCATATTCTTATACGAGAGCAACACACTGATAATGTCCTGTCTTTCTCCAGTCATGAATTTGCCGACTACCTACCCTCCAGGGGTGTTCGAAACCAAAAGATCACACCCTGCTGGCCTCAAGCGAACGGGGAAGCAGAGAGTTTTATGCACACCCTTTACAAGGTACTGCGGATAGTGGTGGCCCGGGGACAAAATATGGAATGCGCCCTGTACACTTTTCTGAAGGAATGCAGACTGACACCCTGAGGTTCTTCGGTTTTCAACTTCGTCCCGTATTCAGCCGCCATTTTGTGTCCCGTCGCTATTTTGTGTTGCCCTCACTCAGGCAGCACGGTGAACGGAGTGTTTTTGCCTTTTCCAGCTGCTACGTGTCACTTCTGTCAAAAAGTAACCCCCCCTGCCCTGATGTCAGGGTCTGGCCGAGTCCACTAATCCATGTCTAGGCTGATTGATCCCTGTCTCGACTGACTGTTTGGCTCTCCCTATTCCTTCCTTACTTTATCTTATCCGACTGGCCTTCGCTATTCTCTCCGTGTATTCTCTTGTTACACAACTATCCTTTGAGGCACACAAATACGTCCTGCCACCTACAAATTGGATTGTAGGCACTAGCACTGATTAACTTGTGGGGAGGGGAGACATACATGGTCTGAAAGAAGGGCGTATTTGGGACACTTGATAGCTTGTTTTCCAACTTTTCATATTGGCTAGCGTTGTATGTATTGGGAGTATACATCATAAATATGTGTGCTATAAAAGATTGTGTGCCACGAATTAAAGTGGCAGTCTCCTAAGAACCTACTTTGTACTTCTGGGACAACTGTGCTTAGCTGCAGCTAATAAACCTTGTTTTCTACGCCTAACAGAGTGTCTCGTATCTCTGTCTAACAAGGCAGGTGAACTCTGAGATTTAAGGCGTGCCCTGCGCCGCCAGGCCCATAAGGCCCGGTTCTTCAACTGGCACCCAACGTGGGGCGGCTTCAGTGGTAGCGGTTCAGCCCGAGGGTCATGAGGAGCCTCGCAAGAAAATTCCGGAGGATTCGCGAACCACGTCAAGCGACCCCTGTATGTCGAAGTGGACCAAAGGTCTTTTGCAGCGCGGCTACTCCTTTCCGACGGCTGCTGACGACTGCTGCCCTGACTGCCGCCCTGCCTTGGCCCCTTTGGTGACGACTGGTATTGCGAGACGTTAGACGGACCTCTGTTGGCGTGAGAGAACACTTAGTTAAGCATTCGTGGGTAGCGCCCACTTCTTTGTTTTGTCTTTTTTTGGGGGTTTTGTTATTCAACCATTGCAATAGCCGAAGCCAAGGGGTGAGTACGTTTGTGCAGTATTATTTGCTCTAACCCCTTGAAGTTTGTAAGTAGACCAGTGAATTAAAGATGCCTAGTCTTAGCAAATTTAGGAAGTTTTGTTGTCTTGATTGCAATAGGGATTCCCGGCTGGAGGACTCTTGTCCAATTCCTCCGGTTGGAACTCCCACTTATGAGCTCTATTCGATGCATGGTGTTGGCCCCATTGCCTTTAATGAGGCATGGATCCGATACACAAAGAAAGATGGTGTTCTGCAGTGGCCACAAAATGGTAGCTTTGAGCCTGATGTATTAGACAATTTAG
Source organism: Lissotriton helveticus (assembly GCF_964261635.1). Classification (NCBI taxonomy): domain Eukaryota; kingdom Metazoa; phylum Chordata; class Amphibia; order Caudata; family Salamandridae; genus Lissotriton; species Lissotriton helveticus. The sequence goes on along the minus strand of NC_136072.1, from coordinate 229,161,583 downwards.
AAGCAATTTTGTTCAAAAGAAAAGCCCGGCCGGCAATGTTTGACTCTTTCCGCCTCTGGCGTAAGGAAGCCAAACAGAGAGAAATTAAGCAGGCAAAAAGAGATAAGAAAGAGAAAGGTATGACGATTATACAGGCTGGCCAGCAGTTTAAAGATAATGAGATTGATCAGGCGGTTGAAGTCTCAGAAAGACAGCATCGTATGGCAATAGATAGATGTTACCCTGTGTTGCCTACTTCTCCACAGAGTAAGGATCTTGACGAAGATCCCTTACTGTCCCATTTGTTGAGATTGCCTTCGCCCTATGTACAAGGTGCTAATGCACCTCCATTGTTACCACTTGTCCAGCCACCTGTCGTTCCGCCATTGGTCCCGGTTTTTCCACAATTGCCCCTTCCAGTATTGCCACCCCCGCCGACTTTGCCACCAACTCCTGTCCCTCGGACTCCTGTACCTCAGTCTCCTTTACTCCCGGTTCCCCCTGAAACTGTCAGCCCCTCTCCTGTTTTGCTTAATCCCTTGTCTCCCGTTCTACTGTCAGATTCTCCCACAGCTCGTAAACGATTGGTTGATACTGTTTCTGGCCTTTTCTCCCCCCTCTTAGGGTCTTTTAACCTGACTCCTGCTCTTTGTCGAAGGCAATCCCATAGTCAACTCCCAGGTCCCGATGAGCGAATTGTGTTGGACCATCATGCTCACAAATGGATCATGGGTGGTCCACAGTATAGTGTGCATGATATCATGAGCACCTTTCACCAGTGGGATGTGCCCAGACAGAGATATAATTTTAATGTTATGTGTGACACTCTTGCCAAAGGATGGGAGGATATGGATTTGGGTTTAGCTCCCCAGGGTCTGTTAGACGTACAGGCTAGATTTGATAAAGGACTCATTGTGGGTTCTGAGGTTGAGGACGCCGTAAGGACACTTGTCACTTTCAGGTCTTTATTTTCTTCTCAGGCTTTTCTTGAACCTGATCCTGCAGTCAGACAGACAGTGAAACATTATCCTATGAGAGAAGTTCCTCCAATATGGAGAGATGCGGTTCCACAGGCAGGCAATATTCCGCCTGTCCCTGCTCATTTCCAACATATATGGGTACATCTTCCCTGGAAACGATCCAAAGTTTTGGCGCTTAAGCAGTCTTTACCGGACCCTCGTAAAAATCCTGCTGGGTATTATAAAGAGCTGTCCCAGACTGTTGATGCATGTATCATGAATTTGGCCGATATTGATATGCTGATGGGAAATGTAGTCCCACAAGCGTTATGGGCTCGGATTCGTAGGGAGGACCACGACCAAGCTTTAGGTGGTAATTGGGCTGCTATAACTGTCGCGGATGCAGCACAAGTAGGAGGTGCTAAACCTGATGCTTTAATTGCAGAATTGCCTGGTAGGATCATCACTTTAATGAAAACGATGATGCCTGCCTTACGTGTTAACTGGGATAAGTTAGCTGCATGTAAACATAAGAAAGATGAGAGTGTCTCCGATTTCTTTGCTCGTTTCGAGGAGACGTTCATCGACCACAGTGGTCAAGATATGAGTACTGAGGGTGGACAGCGATTATTCGTGGATACATTTGTATTAAATTTACTTCCTGAATTATCGCATAAATTGAAAGACTCAGAAAGTTCGTGGGCTGTTTCTTCGTCTGCCCAGATATTAGCCACTGCTCAGTATTACGAGAATAGGGATAAGGAGGAAAAGGATAAACTCGAGAAAAAGACTAAAGAATTAAAAACAAAGGTTCTTTTGCAACAGGCTTATCCTCCTCGTTCTGCTCAGCGTCAATTTCAACAGCCTTCCCAGGTTCAGAGGTTGTTACAGAAACCTGAACCCTTTGTTCCGCGACCTTTGTTAGGTCCTAATCAATGTGCCTGTTGTAAAGAGGAAGGTCATTTTAAGAATAGCTGTCCGGTTTTATTGCAGCGTAATGGTGGATTTCCAGGGCCACGAGGCCGTGGTGGTTTTCAGTCAGCACCCAGGGGTAGAGGGCGAGGTGCTTTGTCTCAGACACAGCGTTCCCTTCCCCCTCAGAATTCTAAGAATTATTTTGACCAGTACAATACTCAGTCTGCCCAATACTACAATGACCACTATTGTGTTGAAAGTGAGAATCAGGAGTTTCACACTAGCTAGGACAGCCATGGACAAAGCAAGGGAGTTGTATCAGTTCCAGTGGATCAGAATGGGCCTTATGTTGAAGTTGTTGCATTGGGTGTTTCAGAGCCATTTCTTTTGGATACTGGTGCAATGAGAAGTTCTATCATTCACTCCAAACTCCCTGGGGCACCTTTGTCTGGCTTAACAAACGTTTCTGTAGGATTCTCTGGCGCCCCAGTTCGTAACCCGGTGTCTTGCCCTTTGCCTATCTCAATTGGTCCTTATGATTTGGAGGCCCGCTCACTTTAACGACTGGTTGCGGTGAGAATTTGCTGGGTTTGGACTTATTGAAACGTCTTCATGCGACATTGTATTGTTCCCCCTCTGATGTACATTTTACTTTAGGTAAGAAATTGGTTTCTCCTATGTATTTGTCTAAGGATCAACTTCCACCCGAATTGCATTCCCTTCCTGCTACGCTTTGGGCTACAGGTCCGAATGATGTTGGTCTGCTCCAACTTCCACCTTACGTGGTTACTGTCAAGCCTAATGTCTAATTTCCACGCATTCCTCAGTATAACATTTTCAGCGATGGGAAAAGAGCTCTGTTGGCTATCATCTATGATTTAGTTCAGAAAGGTGTGGTTGAGGAAACAAGAGGAAATGTTTGCAATAGTCCTGTTCTACCTGTTCTTAAACGTACCGATTCTTCTCAGCCTCCTGTATATCGATTTGTGATCGATCTTCGGGAGGTTAACAAGATTGTTGTACCCCAGTTTCCTGTCGTCCCAGATATCACTGCCTTGCTCACAATGATACCTGCTTTGGCTGCCTGGTTTTCGGTTATCGCTCTCAAAAACGCTTTCTTCAGCATTCCTATTGCTGAGGAGAGTAGGGATCTTTTTGGCTTCTCTCTTGGAGGCCGAAGTTTCCGATTCAAACGTGCACCCCAAGGTTATTGTGAGAGTCCCTCCATTTATAGTCAGGCTTTGAAATCTCAGCTTGATGCTTTCACTTTGCCCCAGGTGCCACTCTTATTCAGTATGTGGATGATTTGTTGGTTGCTGCTGACTCAGAGGATGTTTATAAGAATGTGACTGTTTCGCTGTTGCGTTATTTGTCTGACTTGCATCACAAGGTGTAACCCTCTAAACTACAATATTGTCGCCAAGAGGTTACCTATTTAGGTCATCTCTTGTCGAAGGAGGGAAGGCGATTGACCCCAGAACGTATTCAAGCAATCGCACAAATGTCTGTACCATCCACACAAAGGGAGGTGCGTGTCTTTTTGGGCATTACCTCTTATTGTAGACAGTGGATACCAAATTTTTCTTTGTTGGCTAAACCTCTGTTGGCACTTATTCTGAAAAACACACCCCAACCTCTTCCTTGGACTGACGAATGTCAGAAGAGTTTTTCTAACTTACGTACTGCCTTGTGTTCTGCCACTGTGTTAGGTACTCTGGATTACAGTAAGCCTTTCACACTTTATGTTCATGAAAGAGAAGGTTGTGCGTTGTCAGTTTTAACACAACAATTTGGAGACAAACAGCGGCCATGTGCCTATTTTTCGGCTACATTGGATCCAGTAGCCAAGGCATTGCCTAGTTGTCTCAAAGCTACAGCAGCAGCAGCGATCTCCATTCGTCAATCTGCTGGATTGGTACTGGATAATACTCTCGTTGTTATGGTACCCCATGCAGTGGATACTCTTTTGAACAGAACGAAAACACAACATCTCACGAGTGCCCGCTTGTCTGGGTACGAGCTGACGCTCTTGGCTAGTCATATACACATCAAGCGATGTAATACTTTGAATCCAGCAACATTGTTACCCATTCCAGAAGGGAAAGACACCCAAGAACAACATGATTGTTTTCTCTGTACAGAGGAGGAAACGAAAGGAAGAATAGATTTAAAAGATACACCCCTCGTGGACCCGGATGGGATCCTATGGGTGGATGGGTCTTGTTTCAAACATCCCAATGGCGAGACAACTTCAGCCTATGCTGTTACCACCTTGTATACAGTAGTGGAAACAGCACACATTAGACAGAATTCAGCCCAAGCAACTGAGTTGATTGCCCTGACGAGAGCGTGTGTGTTGGCTAAGGGAAAGAGAGTGAATGTTTACACCGATAGCCAGTACGCCTTTGGCGTGGCCCACAGTTTTGGCCATCTGTGGAAAGAAAGAGGATTTTTTGCTTCCCATGGAACTAAGATACAGCATGGTCAGTTGGTAACTGACCTTCTCGAATCACTTGCTTTGCCTACCCAGATAGCAATTGTGAAGTGTAGTGCACATAAAAAGATCACTGATGATGTGGGTCGCGGGAATGCTTTCGCAGACGAGGTAGCGAAAGAAACAGCGAGAGATGCTACAAGTCGCATGTATGTTGCAGGCCCTGCAAGATGGGTCAGAGAAGGAGGAATGTGTGAAGACACAATAGAAAGTGTGAGAATGATTCAAGAAGAGGCTACAGAGAAGGAATTGAGTAGGTGGAGAGAAAGTACGGGAATGTTGGACGCGACAGGGTGTTGGACGGAATTGTCAGAACACCAGCGTTGGCTGTTACCAGACGCCTATGTATTGCCTGTAGTTACTATGGCGCATGGTCCAGCCCACATCAGTGCGAAAGGGATATGCAAACTTCTGGCTCCAGTATGGCAGAATGAAGGAATCCCTAAATGTGCGGAAAATGTGGTGAAACATTGTATCGTTTGTTTGATGCATAATCCAGGAAAGGGAACCCCAACTCCGGCAGGTCATTTTACTCCCCCTACGCATCCTTTTGAGGTATTACAAATCGATTTCATTCATATGGAACGTTGCGACAACCTTAAGTATGTTTTGGTGGTGGTGTGTGCCTTTTCCAGATGGATAGAGCCCTACCCCCTGAAGGATAATACTGCTTTGTCCACTGCCAAAGCCCTCTTGAAGGAATTCTTCCCGAGGTTTGGTTTGCCGCGAATTGTCTGGAGTGACAATGGAAGTGAATTTGTAGGACAAATTATGCAGAAGGTGTGTGCGGGTCTTGGTATTAGGCGAAAATTCCATGCGGCAAACCACCCTCAGTCAGCAGGCTTGGTAGAGTGCTATAATGGCACTCTCAAGCTCAAATTGGCAAAGATTCAGGCCAGCACGGGTCTTGCTTGGCCCGATGCTTTACCTTTGGCACTCCTATCTACGAGAACAGCTGTACACTCTCGCTTGGGACTCAGCCCATATGAGGTTGTTTTTGGGCGCCCAGCTAACGTCTGGGGAGTCCCTCGACCTAAAAAGTACTCCGATATTCCATATCCTATGTTGATTGACTACTTGCATGACCTCACCACTAAATTGCGTGTTCTTCACCAGCAGGTTCAAAACGCTTTGCCAGAGGCCTCTGCAGATCCAGGTCACTCCATCCAACCCGGAGACTGGGTCTGTCTGAAGAATTTTCAGCGAAAGAAGAATCTGGAACCTCGTTGGGGGCCGCCTCGGCAAGTTCTTCTGGTGACACGTACAGCAGTAAAGGTCGCCGGAAAGAAGAACTGGTACCTTTGCCTTTGCCTTTTGATCAGTGGGTCCGCAAGGGTGTAGGTAATAGTGAGGGCGAAATGGTCCCTCGGTTGGTACCTTTCAGTATTGCACGTCTGGATTGGACGAGGTCTGAAAAAGAAGATGACGATGTGTTGCAAGAAGCTGTACCATCACATCACCGATTGAACACAAGAAACCCAGAGACTTTGTTTCGAGAGCAAACGGTACCTGACAAGACCCGGTACAACCTGAGACCTAGACTGATTAAGAACAATTAAACCTTTTTCTTTTCCTTTTTCTGGTTACACTTTTAAGAGAAACTTTTTACCATCCGTTAAGTTGCAGGGTCACGGTAGGAGTCTTAGGCTGTGACCTGAGTAGTGGCAGTAGGTCTGCAGGACTTGCAGTGTCATAGGACGGCTAATAATCACAACTAATTGATCTAGGAAGATTACCGTGAGCAACGCTTTAGAGGATGGATATTGAATTTGAAAAGAACGATAAAAAGCAAGAAATGAAAAGTAAATAAAAGAAATTGTTGTTTAGGCCATGTGGCGTAACCTTGTGCATTTTAATATGTTCATGTATTTTATTGGCTTCTGTGGGTTGGGTTGTTCACACTATGCAGCAAGCACCTGTTCCTACTTCTGTTTCTTTGCCTTTTTCCACTACTGCCTCCCCGCATCAGTTTTATACACTCCCAGAACACGAACAAATTAGGAGAACAGAATACTTTAACAATTCATTCATCCAGCTGTTGTATCAGCATCAACTGGAAGTCAATACTACTGACTGCTGGGTGTGTGGACTCATGCCCCATAACACAGGGAAAGGGATGCCATATTTAGTCCTTCTGTTTTCTTACGAAGGTTCTGCTTGGGCCTATTTGGCCATGTTTTCTAATGCATACCAGAATCAACTTCGAAATCCTCTCGTTGGTCCATATGGTGGTGGAGCAGATTTCAGTCATAGTTCTTTGATAAAGGGAATAGTGGCTATGGCTAGAGTTGCCGAAAGTGGTAAGATTCCCGTTGATGAGAAACGAGCGTATGATAGTTGGAATGTGACTCGTTACATTACTAGCCTCACAGATAAGGCTAGACGAGGAAGATCCCCACCAATTTGGACCATACCTCATCGAGGCAATTTGTGTTTACAGATAAATGGTCAAAATACTAAAAATCAACAGGAAAAGAGTGTTTGTTCCCGTACATACATCTATTCATCCCAGATTTCTTCACCATTAGTACCATCTCAGGGCACATACTTTGTCTGCCACGACAGAGCCTACACATGGTTCCCCACCAATTTTTCAGGAACGTGTTATGTGGCTTTTCTTCTCCCTCCGACATACACAGCTCCTTCAGGTCATCATAGAAATAGATATGGCAGAGGGGTTATCGATTCCAAAGACACAGCAGGACAAGAAGGAGGGTACTATTTCAAAGGGTTCCTTCCTTTCTGGGGCCCAATGGCCAATAGCAGAAACATTAGACAGTTAGTTTGTGTTGTTGAGGCTACCATAAATGTGACTTCTGGAGCCTTGAGTAATCTAACAGCCGAACTTCAGGCGGACCGCCTTATGACTTTGCAGAACCGGATGGTTCTAGATATTGTTCTTGCAGATCGCGGAGGAGTCTGTAAATTGATCGGGTCTAGTTGCTGCATTTATATTCCTGATAATGCCCCTACAGTATACCAAGCCATCTCTAAATTACACGTAATTTCCGAGTCGATTCACCAGGACACAGGAGATTGGTCTGTAATGGGATGGTTTTGGGGACTACTGTCCACATGGGGATGGAAGGTAATAACCTTCCTTGGAATGGTTTTGGCCATCATTTTATCTTGTTGTCTTTGTTTACAGTGTGGCCCTGCCATCTGTGGTCTTTGTGCCACCATGTGTGTCCCAAGGCCTGTGTCATAGAAAACAGAGCACATTAAAATGATGTTGCAGCAACGGCTCGACGACCTCATGGCCCTTGACATCGACTCAGACTAACTTGAGTCCTTTGTGTTTTGCCTGAGTAATGGCAAAAAGAGGGTCTGATGTTCTTCGGTTTTCGACTTCGTCCCGTATTCGGCCGCCGTTTTGAGTCCCGTCGCCATTTTGTGTTGCCCTCACTCATGCAGCACGGCAAACGGAGTGTGTTTGCCTTTTCCAGCTGCTATGTGTCTCTTCTGTCAAAAAGTAACCCCCTGCCCTTGTTCAGGAAACCGATGTCAGGGTCTGGCCGAGTCCACTAATCCATGTCTAGGCTGATTGATCCCTGTCTCGACTGACTGTTTGGCTCTCCCTATTCTTTCCTTATTTTATCTTATCCGACTGGCCCTCGCTATTCTCTCCGTGTATTCTCTTGTTACACAACTATCCTTTGAGGCATACAAATACGTCCTGCCACCTGCAAATTGGATTGTAGGCACTAGCACTGATTAACTCGTGGGGAGGGGTGACACACAGGGTCTTAAAGAAGGGCGTATTTGGGACACTTGATAGCTTGTTTTCCAACTTTTCCTATTGGCTAGCTTATTATGTATTGGGAGTATACGTCGTAAATATGTGTGCTATAAAACATTGTGCGCCACGAATTAAATTGGCAGTCTCCTAAGAACCTACTTTGTACTTCTGGGACAACTGTGCTTAGCTGCAGCTAATAAACCTGGTTTTCTACGCCTAACAGAGTGTCTCGTGTCTCTGTCTAACAAGGCAGGTGAACTCGGAGATTTAAGGCGTGCCCTGCGCCGCCAGGCCCATAAGGCCCGGTTCTTCACCCCTCCACGACTCAGGTCAGCCCCGAATCACTGTGCATCAACCAGATGGTGGAGGACGTCATCCCCCAGGTAACTCAGTCATCGAGTTTGCGCAATCAGGTTGCCGAAGGGCTCCAGCAGCGACTTGCCAAGAATTACCACATGTCCAAGTGACGGCATGCAAAGGACTGGTCATTGGCAGCAGGCGATTTAGTGTTTTTTTCTTTTTAAATCTTTTTATTATTATAACACAAGAGGAGAAATATACATATCGGGTGTCATAAACGAATACAACACAGCTGTGGACGGGCAAGTGAAGTGAAGAAATACCGTACAGTCAGAATCAGCAAAGAAATCAATACCAGCGTAAAGCAGAAGCAAAACAATTAGATAGCAATGACCGCAGGCACCCCCCCACAGCACCCGCCCACCAGGAGTACAGGATATACGAGGCAGACATATGACACCGAGATACGTTTAGGCAAAAAGCAGGAGAATACGCCACATCTCTTGTGAAGAAGGGAAAAGGGAAATAGAATGGTCATAGAAAATAACAAAGGAAAAAAAAAAAACCCACAACCCCCCACCCTACACCCCTGCAGATGGCTACGACCTAACCCCACTAGCAGCGTGCCTGTTGCCCCCTAAACTACGCCCCAAGGAAGGGAAAAAGTTGGAGGAGGAGAATGTTGCAAAACGATGCGAGCTCCCGGACTCCCATCCCCCCGCCAAAAGCAGACACCCCCTACCGTAGTGTTAAGCAAATTTTAGCAAATCAAGAGACAGTCCATAGGGGAGCCGCAAATAGAAAAAGGACCATCCCGCCCGACCCCCGGCCCCGCAGAGGCAGCAAATCCCATCCCGAGCATATCGGACTAATAATCAGACAATCAGATTCACATCTGGCCCTCGCTCCCACAGATACCACCCAGCAAAGACAAAAGAAACAGTGCATCAAAATCCAATCAAGTTCAGCCCAAACTCTCACGATCCATCACGATGACCCCGTCCAGTACAAATAGGTTGCTGCGTTTCTCCACGCAGACTCTGCCCATCCGAACCGCCATCACAACAAGATTAATAGAAAATAGTAGAGTGTCAAGATCAAGTCGATAGGAGGGAAAACAGGATAGATGGCCACAGAGTCCAAAAGTCAAAGCAAATCCACTGCCCACCAGCGAAAATTCGGCAGAGCGGTTTTGATCACTCACAAAAAGAGGCAAAGGTGTAGTCCGACAGACGTTGGAGAAGTCACAATGGCTTCCGAAGATAGTCACATCCATCTCGGGTGGGGTCGACATAGGGCTCAATAAACGTCCAGTTCTTTCGGGCTCGATCGCCGCTATCTTAGGGTCGCAGTAGATTTCCGTGTCGGTATTCTGCACAGGGTCCTCGGTAACAATCAAGGCATTCTCCGCGGAAGAGGTATCTCGGCTCTCCAGGAACAAAGGGCCGGAATCCGGTCCCAAGCCTATATGATCAACAGTTATGATCATCTCCTGGAAGGTGGCGGTGAATCGTGTGTGGAGCTCCAAAATGGCGGCCATTGCAGTGCGTAGCGACGGTGTAGTTTCAGCCCGCTCCATCGCCCCTCAATGAGCGACCGGGCGGGTGTCCGAACCTCGGAGGTCGACTTCTCCGGGGCACAGGGCAGAAGCAATGTAGAAACCACTGTTAACACGTCCAAAGCACGATAGCAGTACCGTCGCCGCCCACGAGGAACAGAGCCCAGAAAACCCCGGGAGCTCAACGGGGCCTCCGGGCAGCGGAACCCCGAACAAATAGTCGGTACAATAGGCCACTGTAGTTGCTAGGTAGAGCTGTCACCAAATCACCATCCATAACGGGAGATGAAAAACGCCACTTCGGGAGACCGGAACCGCCCACGGTCCACGGCCGATGTTCAACTCCAACCCGGACGGGTTAAAACTCGAGGCCCCGGCTTCAAATCTGGGGTAGGCCAAGAAGGGCACACGACCTATCTTTGTCGTCCGAGCAGCTAGAAATTCCAGGATTGCACCTTTCGAGGCAGGCGCAGTTCACCTGCACGGGAGTCCGGCGGGAAATCAGGATGGGAGTCAGGATTCATGAGCCTCTGGCGGAGGTCGGCGGAGCCGGGAGCTTATGCGGCCATCTTGGTTACGAGCGTAGCTCCTCTCCGGCGATCTAGTGTTGGTGAGGAATCGAAATCCATGAGGGAAGTTCTCACTCCCTTTTGAGCTGGACCCCTGGGTCATCCAGGCAATGGTCACTGCCAGGAAAGGTGATGGAACAGTCACGAGGAACATTTCACACTTCAAGAAATACCAATATCCTGTGTCTCCCAGCATAGGATTGCCTGAGCCGGATGAGGTGGAATCGTCTGTCGAGCCCGCTGTGGATGACACCTGGCTGCCCAACTGACAAGACACACACCTACCAAATATCTCCAGTGACAACTCCTCTAGAGTGATTCCAGACGAGGACCAACGAGAGGTGAGGGAACGTCGAGGAGAACAGAGGTACCACCTCATGGCCAATCTTGGAATGTCATCTCGACTGAGAGGTTTCGTTGTGACCTAAGTTTTGGCATAGACATTTGTCTTGTCTCTCTCTCTCTCTCTCTCTATCTCTTTCTCTCTCTCTATCCTTTTTGTGATTTATCTGTTGTCAGTCGATTCACAATAAAGGAGGAATGTTATGTTGTGTGGACCACCCCATATTGTTGAGTTACGAGGGATGCCAACCAAATGAGACTGCACTCAGAGTGCTGATGGTACTGCACCAGTGGAAATGTAGAAACTAAAAGAAGGTTGTGACTGGACATCCGGGTCAGATCTTTACGACTACCCTGCCTGACTGTGTGTGATTATTAGCTGCTGCGGCCCGTACCGGGTGCTCGTGCAGCGTAGCAGACATTCCCCTGTTCACGACAAAACATTGACAGACGACAGAATTGGAGTTATTTATTTATTTAATTTGCCCTATTACATCCTCTGTCCACATACCCCTCACCCCTCCTCACTGCGCTTACCTGCACCGGCCGCTGCTGTACCGGTGCACCCAACCTTCAAGCATTCATTATAACACTCCTGGGTGCTTCTAAACTATTATTGCTCAGCTTTTATAACGGCAATTCATCTATAACCAAGGTGGGAAATTTATAATCATTTGAAAGGTCCTGACATGTGGAACCCGTCCTTTATCAGTGTTGTTAACTAGTGATTTTAATATCCATTTGTGTGAAGGTTCTCTACCAAATCCTAGTCACAGATGCACCATTAGTCCGGGTTACATATGAAACACACTCGGCAAGGGGTTGTACTATGTGCTTTTGTAATTGTTTTTATTGTGTTGGTATCATTTATAGTTAACATGTTTTCAACTGAAAAAAGTAAATATAATGATTTTGATGATAATTCTTAATAACAACAAAACTAGGGTTACTGACTTTGGAGGATATTTGGTAACAAATGATTCATTAAAATTAAAAGTGATACATATTGGCTCTCAATGTAATGCTTTCCGAAATAGAACGGTAATCATGATGTCATTTCTAGAAATGCATATGTGGCAGCTAATTACCTATGTATATTTAGTTGTTTACATGTAGGACTAACTCTCCAGGCTGTATTAAAAGTACCTTTCTCCAAAAAGAATCCCAACTGCATTACACTAAAGAGCTGCTGTATTTGTAGAGGACAATACTCCATTACAGAGACATTGAAGGTAAAATAAGCTACTATTGTTGCTAACTAAAGTTTCTGTAGGAAGCTGTCTCTGTATTTGGTATTGCCAGTAGGTTGTTATACCGTGCAAAGAGTCCCGGGGTTACCCAAAAGTGTACAGGTCTGAATGGCAAAGCCAAAGTGCTCTATTAGTGGTAGTGTGGGTGAGCAGCCTTAGGCCTCACACAGAGGATTGTAAGACACTATTGACCAATATTGGACACACGAATCAAGAAGGAGATCCAGACCAATTTTAGAACAATATACTTTACTTCTATTTTATTTTGAGATCTACGCAATAAGATAAGTATATTTTTTAAATAAAATACTTTTCACTTTGAAAAATCTACACTTAGAAACGTTTCAGAACAGTTCAATGTTATCCTATGGGGAAAACAATATCGCTTTTAAACAGGTAAGTAACACACTTACAATTCGAGCCTTCAGGACCAAAGGTCAGCAAGGGTCAGGTGAATACCAAAACTGCACCACCAGGGGCACAGGGACGGCCGGGTGCAGAGGTCAAAGTCGGAGTTCGGGCCACTGCTTTTGAATGAAGAGTGGGGCTGCCTGGAGTCACACTGCTTGCAGGTAGGTACATCGGTTGCAGGGGCCGAGCTTTGGGGGTTAGGGACAGCACAGGTGGGCACAATGTATCACCACAAACGTACTCGATCTGCGGCACTGGGGTAGGCTGGTGCAGGGTGCAATTTCTGTGCCGGGCATCCAATGCTTTTCAATGGAGACTCTTCTTTTGGCAAACAGACAGCAGGTGTGGCACTGGAGGTTGCAGATGGGTGACTTACAACAGCAGAGGTAAGTAGAGGTGTAAGGGGTTGTAGGGGCACTATCAGTTCAGCTCACAAAGGACCTGGGGCTTTGGGTGCAGGGGTGCCTTTCGAAGTCAGAATCTTCTTACCAGAACCTGTCACGGTCAGGAGTATCCTCTGGATTCACACTGCAGACGCTGCCGTAGCGATCAGGAGAGGTCAGCAATTTCTGCACTCAGGACTGGGGAGACTTCACTGCACAGGTGAACCACTAAGACTCAGTCCGTGGGTGTTGGGTGTAGAGTGGGTAGAAGATGCGGATCAGCCTTGATCTGGGGTCCTTGGAGTAAATTTCTTCTGTCCACAGGAGATTGGAGTCTTTTTCAAATGCAGCAGTCCTACCAGGGGTGCTGGCTACAAGACAGGTAGCAGGTTTGCAGAAGCTGGAAATAGGCCAGTAGGGCTGGGGCCAAGGCAGTCATTTTCTTGAGTCTTCTCTACATGGATGTCTTCTTAGGTCATTGCAGATCAAGTTTCCAGGTCTTGGGGAGCCACCTCAATACTACATTTAGGGATGTTGTAGGAGAGTAGCAGGTAGGACAAATGTACATCTTACCTGTGGTGACTACACCCTCAATTATGCTATGCTCCCGTGGAAGGGGGCATACTCCAAGCCTTAATTGAAGGGGTCTCCCCATCTTCAAGCCAATCAGGTACCCAGGGCCTGTGTTCCTTCCCTAAAAACTATGCTGGAACAAAATACCCAATTGGAATCTCTGGCACCCTGTCAGCCCCTAGTTTATGGTACCCTAGGTACCCAGGGCATGGTGACCAGAGAAGACCCCTGAGGGCTGCAGCACTGATTGTGCCACCCTCAGGGGCCCTGTACCCTGGTACCCACACACTGCCTTCTCAGGCTGAGTGCCTAAGTACAGAACTAAAACAAGAGTCGACATGGCACACATTCCTGTGTGCCATAGTGCCATACCCACAGAACCCACTGCCCTGGCATACCTCAGTCACCCCTCTAGCTGTGTGCCCTATGCCAGAGGTGAGGGCACTGGTGCATGAGCCCTGTGCCCCTACCGTACCCACGACCATTCCTGGGCACTGTAAGTGCAGTGATGCCATTTAAGAGTATATGGTGCTGGGAGGTTGTCATTACGAACTCCACAGCACCATAATGGCTACACTGAAGACTGATAAGTTTGGTATCAAACTTCTCAGCACATTAAACTCCCACTGATGCCAGTATGTGATTTAATGTAACATGCACGAGAGGGCATCTCAGAGATGCCCTCCAAAACCCGAACCTACAATCCATGTCTGGGCTGAGTGGCTGCAGAGGCTGCCACACCACAGACATGTTGCTGGACCCCTGGGTGGAGAGCCCCTGCTCTCCTGAGTCTGCAACAAAGCACATCCTGGGTGAGGTGCTATGTCTCCTCCCCCAGGATGGACAGGGGGAAGCTTCAAAGGCATACCACCTCTGAGAGCTTCTCCAGACCATGTGCTGTTCCCAGCAATCAGCCCCCCACCAGTCCTACCCCCAATCTGGCGGGAAGACTGGCGGGAAAAACTACGTCAGGAAGGGGGGTGTGCCAACCTGTACCAACTCCACCCCTCAGGTGGAGGAGGCGAGGTAAAGTACGACCCCGGGCTCCGGCCATCTTGTAGATGGGGAGTCCTGCCCAATCCCAGCTAGGCTCCTGCCCCCCTCCCACAGGAGAGGAGCAGGCTAGGGGTTGTACTCACCCCAGGACAGGGACCCATTGGTCCCTGCCCTTGCCCTACCTGTAACGCCCCTAAATTTTGTATTTAGGGGCTCCCTGAACCTCCCTTCCTCAGATCCCGATACCAAAAAGAAGAAAGAAGATCAAGAAGAAGAAGACTCTCTGTGCAGCTGCTAACAACAGGACAACAACAACTGACTTAGCCCCAGCCCTACCGGCCTGTTGATCCTAGAACCTGCTCCTGCCTAAATCCGGCGACGTCCGCGGACTGCAACCTTGGGACACCCAGAGGACCTGCCTGCCTTGACCCTCTCGACGATTGGGACTCCCATCAGCAGAGGCTCTGCTGCAACAACCCACCTGGTGCGCACCAGGAAGCTCCGCACCAGCCCACTCTGCACCAGCCGAGCCCAGGCCGGGCCAACCCGAACCAAGACCACGAGGACGTCCCCCTGGCAACTGGGGCCCGAAGTCCAGTGCCCAAAGACCCTCCTCGACGAACCAGCCGACGCCTGCAGACTCAGAACCAGGGGCCGACACCCAAAGACACCCCTGCACCCGGCGCCCTACAGCTCCCTGTGCCTCCATTTGGGGTACCTACCTGTGCTCCAACATCCCAACTTACCTCTCAAAGTGCTGGTCACCCCTGGAGAGTCACCGTCCCCGAGCCTGCAGCCTTTGTTCCTTTTTCAAAATCCTCATTGGATAACATTGAGCGGGCGACGGCTCAAAAGCACCCTGCACCCAGCCGCCCGAGTGCCGCTGGCTGTGACCTCTTTGCCCTATCCTACTTCCCCCCTTGCCCAGAGCAAGTGACCAGGAGCCCAGCTCCCAGAGCCGCGTGGCCTGCTAGCCAGCAGCCACCAACCAAAGGCCCCCTTTCCCTCATTGGATAACATTGGGCCTACCTACCTCTGCATCCGGCCACCCCTGCGCCACTGGGACTGAACCGACTGTACTCACCTGACCCTGGGGGACCCCTGAGTCTATGCCCAGAACTTCACCAACCAAGTACTCCCCTGGAAACCGGTAATTCACTTACCTGCCATTGGATAACATTGACCCATTTTTGGCTCATAAAATTTCCAAGTGTGAAGTTTTGAAAACGGACAATATTCCTATAAAATCAGCCAAAGTCTGAATTCAAAAATACTCACCTGTGATCAGGAGAGAAGCCAGTACTGTACCTTTCAGCCCAGTACTGAACCACAAAAGTAATCCCTAGCGGGTTTACTAGTAACCTGTATTTTCTCCATAGGAACCCATTGTCTGCTTTTCTATGAAATTTCTTCTAAGTGTCTACTTTTGAAAACTGCAAATATTCTTAAAAAATCGTACGAAATACTGAAACGCAATTACCTACCTGTTTTGAGTTAAGCCCCCAGTGCTGGCCCTAGGAGACTAGTGCTGGGTTACAAAAGTAACGCAATCGTACTTTACCTGTAACCTAAATTTCCTCCCATTGAATAACATTGTGATAATCACCTCGAAAAGTTTGTAAGTGTGAACTTTTAAAACAGCTTTATATTCAGGAAAAATCATCACTGTAACTAAAATGTTTTGCTAATCTGGTTTCAGCTTAGACCCCAGGACTGAATCCAAGATCTAGTCCTGGGACTACCGAAGTAGTCCATAAAGTAATCAACTGTACTATACTATGAAAACCCATTGAGCTCAATGCTAGCGTGTGTTTCAGAACTGTATTGCTTATTAGCTAACCTGTGATTAATGTGTGTACAAACGTATTGCTCCTCTGCAAAGTATTTACATGAGAGTACTCGTAATGTGAAAAGTATATTTTTATAACGGTTGGTTCTAAAAATAAAACAACCATATCTCTGGATATACAAACAATTGGCCTGGAGTTCAGTCCTTGAGTGTGTGAAACCTTTTGTTGACTGAGTGTGTGCATCAAATGCTTTACACTGTCCTCTGGTACTGCCTTACTGCTCGACCAAGCTACCACTTTGGAGAGTAAGGTCAGTTCTGACTTTAACCTCTATTATACCTCTGGGGTTGGTGGACTCTATACACACTGTACTTCTTTCTAGTCCAGTATATATAGAGCCACTATTGTAAAAAAAGTTCAATCGGGTCGGGGACAATCGATATTTGCCCGGCGGTATTGCCTCTGTGACCCTCTAGTTATTTAAATAAATGAAGAGGCAGGCGCTGGAGACTGAAAAGCAGGAAACAAGGTTTTTTTTATTCTCTCCGGAGGAGAACACAACGAAACGGACAGAAGGTATCGTTCTGAGGTGCTCTAACTGTATTTCGGAGGCCTGGCCTCTTATATCCACATTTATGACTTTATTGCAGATTACACTTACATGTTTAAAGCTTTGATGTACGGAAAAGACATTCTCGGAACTCCCCTTTGGGCCCGTTCCCACACACATTTACAGTTAAAGTCCCCACCCTAGTCACAACAGGTGATGAGCATCGCGCAGCTGGATAATCCGCCGATTCACGGAATGTGGGGAGTCTGATCGGATCTCATGGGGTGGGGGGCTTTGATCAACCCGGGGATTCTTTGATGGGGGAAGCTTTCTATTGTACGGGGAGGGGCAAGGATGGTATCGGCAGAGCTGGGTGTCGGCTTGGGAACGGGGAGGAAAAACGGGCACACGGGGAAAAAGGGGGTTTGCATCTAAGGGCCGGAGATCATGAAAGGAAAGCAGGGAGGTGTCGCGCTGGGAACAGGATGAGGGCCTGGGGCAGAGCAGCGCCGAAGAGGGGTTTATGACTCAAGGCAGGTGCAAGCAGGGGGTGGTCAGCGTGCAGGCTTAGCGAAGGCAAAGGGCTATGTCAGGGGCCAGCGGCATGCAAAAGGGTTTGTTCTGATCGGGGCATCTTAAAATGGCGGGCGCGCACGACAAAAGTGTGGCATCAGGGGAAGAGGCAAGATGGCGCAGATAATGTTCACCAAAACGCACTAATTTTCCACAGTCCTCCCTTTAACATATTCAAGACATCTTGCTGGTTCATTTTCTATTCGGTTCTACTGTGGTGAGCATGAGAAAGAAAACGGTAGGAACCCTAGATGGAAAAGAGTTGTAAACAATACATTTTGAGGTTTCTAGTTTTTTTTTTTTAGGAGGTGCACCTATTTGATAAAGCAGGAAAGTCATAGGAATGAAATACAAAAACGGCGAGCAGCAAGTACATATCATAACGTGAACTGGCAGGTTAATACATGTTTCAGATTCGGATTGGAGCAGATTCAATACAATGGCGGCTGGGAGAGAAATGAGGCGTAGCAAAACGGTGGTTGAAGATGTCGAATGTTCGAAGTTTTATGAGTTCTCATTGTTCTTTGTGGTCTTTCGTTGGCGCTGTTGAGCACCGGCGGTGGAGCTACAAGTCCAGCTCTGTTCTAAGTTCTGCGTTGCAGGGCACGACCCTTTCCTCGCGTTTCTGGTCGGAAAGGTCCTTCTCGCCCTGTGTCCTTTGAGGTGATTGTCAGAAAGTTCCGATGGAAGAAGAGCGTTCAAAACAGTCCATAGGGTAGGTCAGAGGAAAAAGGGGGATGGAGCAAGGCCAAATTGGGAACAAACTAGGGGAACGAGAGACTTCAAATGGGCGGGCGTGCGACGGAATTCAGAGAGCGGGGACTTGTCGACAGGCACTGGACGTCGAGCAGGGGCATCAGGTCGACCCTTTCTTTTCATGCTGTCGAAAACAGTGCCTCGTCCTGCAGCTCCTTTCAGTCGTGGTCTCGCCTTGGCTAATGTCGCAGGTGTCCCTTAGTCTGCAGTCGGGCCTCGTGCTCCCACATCCGGTCCTTCTCTCCTCCAACAGCAGTACCCTTAAACAAGTTTGAAAAGACAGTCTTTAGAAAATTTGCAGATGAAGATAATCAAAAGTCTATTTCTCTCCCAGCTCCAGGCAAAGAATGAAAATGTCCGTTATATTTAACGTTCGCAACTGGCATATGAATGACCGGTGGCGGACCTGTTGGATTTACTACGACTTTCCTTCATAATCATTTATTACAGGCATGACAGTTCATCTGATGGTAACCCACCTTCGGGAGACAAATCTGGCAAAGATATGCCGTTCTCTAGAGTTTCACATTTACAAAAGGGTACAGTGAGTCGTCAACATGGTACTACACAGGTATTTTGCTGAGAGACGAACAGGGCTAAACATTTCCTTTCTATCGGTGCATCCTGTTTTTCAACTACTGCGGGGTTCATTTTGATGATTTCTTTACCTTGGTCTAGTCTGTTAACCTTGTAAAACATTATTCTGGGTCCTACGTAACCTTTTACAGCCCGGTTACTTAACTAGGAAGGACAGGGGTTTTATGGGAAACAACCAGGGACATAGACAGGGGAGGTAACGGGGGTGATCGTTTTTTAGGGCTCGCCTGCTGATGCGCTTCAGCGCATAGCTGGCGAAGCTCTATAGGGGCTTATCCAGTGTTTATCCACCACTGGCGATTCCACTGGCGATTCCTTCAAGTGCATGTGCTTTTTAGGTTATTGCGCTTGCGCAAGCCCTAAAAAGCGCGTGCACAATGCCACCAGCCGCCTGCCTGCCTGCCTCGCATTACCACATCAAAGGCAGCCCTCCGAGCGCATTTCTCACCCCCTAATTATTCACGGCCGGCCGGCAGGCACATCAAAGGCTGCTGCTGCCGTGACTCGCATTTCTCCTCCCTCCTCCCCTATCACTGCCCAGGCCGGCCGTACTTTCTCTTTACAAGGGCGCCCATTCCTGAATCACTTGAAATCTCTCCACATTATTTGCATTTTGTTAATTAAAAAAATTAACTACAACACAGCGTTGCACATTTTTCTCGACTTCGGAAGGATGAGTCCCAATCTCATTTGTACAAAGTGTTGTAATGGGATTATTGGAGAGTTAGAGAAACGTGCTCACAAGTTACATTTTTATGCAAATCATCTGAGTAAATAAACAATAGCATGGTGCCGTTTGCGTCCTTGACTTGATCTGGTTTTTATTTTTATTTTGCTATTATTCTCACAAAGGCTAAGAAGGTCTGCCTACTTTAGTATTAAGTGCTATACGTCGCATAAGCAACAGCTAACCATTCACTCACCCACGCAACGCCACTCACCCACGCAACGCCACTCACCCACGCAACGCCACTCACCCACGCAACGCCACTCACCCACGCAACGCCACTCACCCACGCAACGCCACTCACCCACGCAACGCCACTCACACACGCAACGCCACTCACACACGCAACGCCACTCACACACGCAACGCCACACACACACGCAACGCCACACACACACGCAACGCCACACACACACGCAACGCCACACACACACGCAACGCCACACACACACGCAACGCCACACACACACGCAACGCCACTCACACATGCAACGCCACTCACACATGCAACGCCACTCACACATGCAACGCCACTCAACCACGCAACGCCACTCACACACGCAACGCCACTCAACCACGCAACGCCACTCACCCACGCAACGCCACTCACCCACGCAACGCCACTCAGCCACGCAACGCCACTCAGCCACGCAACGCCACTCACACACGCAACGCCACTCAGCCACGCAACGCCACTCAGCCACGCAACGCCACTCACACACGCAACGCCACTCACACACGCAACGCCACACACACACGCAACGCCACACACGCAACGCCACACACGCAACGCCACACACGCAACGCCACACACGCAACGCCACACACACGCAACGCCACACACACGCAACGCCACTCACACATGCAACGCCACTCACACACGCAACGCCACTCACACACGCAACGCCACTCACCCACGCAACGCCACTCACCCACGCAACGCCACTCACCCACGCAACGCCACTCACCCACGCAACGCCACTCACCCACGCAACGCCACTCAGCCACGCAACGCCACTCAGCCACGCAACGCCACTCAGCCACGCAACGCCACTCAGCCACGCAACGCCACTCAGCCACGCAACGCCACTCAGCCACGCAACGCCACTCAGCCACGCAACGCCACTCAGCCACGCAACGCCACTCAGCCACGCAACGCCACTCAGCCACGCAACGCCACTCAGCCACGCAACGCCACTCAGCCACGCAACGCCACTCAGCCACGCAACGCCACTCAGCCACGCAACGCCACTCAGCCACGCAACGCCACTCAGCCACGCAACGCCACTCAGCCACGCAACGCCACTCACACACGCAACGCCACTCAGCCACGCAACGCCACTCACACACGCAACGCCACTCACACACGCAACGCCACACACACACGCAACGCCACACACACACGCAACGCCACACACACACGCAACGCCACACACACACGCAACGCCACACACACACGCAACGCCACACACACACGCAACGCCACACACACACGCAACGCCACTCACACACGCAATGCCACTCACACACGCAACGCCACTCACACACGCAACGCCACTCACACACGCAACGCCACTCAACCACGCAACGCCACTCACCCACGCAACGCCACTCAACCACGCAACGCCACTCACCCACGCAACGCCACTCACCCACGCAACGCCACTCACCCACGCAACGCCACTCACCCACGCAACGCCACTCACCCACGCAACGCCACTCACACACGCAACGCCACTCACACACGCAACGCCACTCACACATGCAACGCCACACACACACGCAACGCCACTCACGCAACGCCACACACACGCAATGCCACACACACATGCAACGCCACTCACACATGCAACGCCACTCACACATGCAACGCCACTCACACACGCAACGCCACTCACACATGCAACGCCACTCACACATGCAACGCCACTCACACATGCAACGCCACTCACACACGCAACGCCACTCACACACGCAACGCCACACACACGCAACACCACACACACATGCAACGCCACTCACACATGCAACGCCACTCACACATGCAACGCCACTCACACACGCAACGCCACTCACACACGCAACGCCACTCACACACGCAACGCCACTCAACCACGCAACGCCACTCACCCACGCAACGCCACTCACCCACGCAACGCCACTCACCCACGCAACGCCACTCACCCACGCAACGCCACTCACCCACGCAACGCCACTCACCCACGCAACGCCACTCACCCACGCAACGCCACTCAGCCACGCAACGCCACTCAGCCACGCAACGCCACTCAGCCACGCAACGCCACTCAGCCACGCAACGCCACTCAGCCACGCAACGCCACTCAGCCACGCAACGCCACTCAGCCACGCAACGCCACTCAGCCACGCAACGCCACTCAGCCACGCAACGCCACTCAGCCACGCAACGCCACTCAGCCACGCAACGCCACTCAGCCACGCAATGCCACTCAGCCACGCAACGCCACTCAGCCACGCAACGCCACTCAGCCACGCAACGCCACACACACGCAACGCCACACACACGCAACGCCACACACACACGCAACGCCACACACACGCAACGCCACACACACACGCAACGCCACACACACACGCAACGCCACACACACACGCAACGCCACACACACACGCAACGCCACACACACGCAACGCCACACACACGCAACGCCACTCACACACGCAACGCCACTCACACACGCAACGCCACTCACCCACGCAACGCCACTCACCCACGCAACGCCACTCACCCACGCAACGCCACTCACCCACGCAACGCCACTCACCCACGCAACGCCACTCACCCACGCAACGCCACTCACCCACGCAACGCCACTCACCCACGCAACGCCACTCACCCACGCAACGCCACTCACCCACGCAACGCCACTCACCCACGCAACGCCACTCACCCACGCAACGCCACTCACACATGCAACGCCACTCACCCACGCAACGCCACTCACCCACGCAACGCCACTCACCCACGCAACGCCACTCACCCACGCAACGCCACACACACACGCAACGCCACACACACACGCAACGCCACTCACACACGCAACGCCACTCACCCACGCAACGCCACTCACCCACGCAACGCCACTCACCCACGCAACGCCACTCATCCACGCAACGCCACTCATCCACGCAACGCCACTCATCCATTTGCAAAACGAAAAATGTGAAACTCTTCTATTGCGAGACCTATTGCATTTTCAATGCTTGTCTGGTTTGGGTATTGCGACGATTCGGGGAGGGGAGGGTCGCGTATTCTGAGGTCCTTGTTTTATACTATAGGAGCCGTTGACATGTAGTTCCCTTATTTCGGGCCAGATTAGGGAACCTCTGTCGTCTTACCTGTCCTTTCCCTTACGGCCCAACCTGGGTTCATTGACTTCTAGCGGAAAAGGAGAGGTAATGACGCGGCCTCAGGGTGATTGTATTAAAGACAAGCGTTTGTGCAAATACTGACGGTATTTGAAGCCAATTAGGTGGTGTGCTAGGGGTGGCAATCTGCCAATTTCGGGGCTAACCACTCGGAAGAGTGGTAGTGCAAAAATAGAGAGAGAGAGAGTGAGAGAGAGAGTGAGAGAGAGAGAGAGAGAGAGAGAGAGAGAGAGAGGGAGAGAGAGAGAGAGAGAGAGAGAGAGAGAGAGGGAGAGAGAGAGAGAGAGTGCAACGGCAGGCTAAATAGTACACGTGCAACAGAGAGGGCGGCAGTGCATTCAAGGAAGGCTATTTAGTGCATTACACAGTAAAGGGTATTCACGAGTCCGCGTTAGAATCTTGTAATCATGCAGTTTGAGCATTAGACAGGGTAGAGGGGACGTGCTTTGAGAAAAGGAAAGAAGAAAAAAAGGAGGTACCACTTTGTCGCACTTTCTCGCATTCTCGGTCCTTTGACCAGTTGGGTCAACGCCTCAGTCACACACACACACATTCCCTCACAGTTTCGCATCATACGTGACATGGGTTCATTCGTCCGGTCTGGTTTAAGGGTGATCACTTTTTATCAGGTTGTGCTAATTTTTTCGGGTTTGTTCGATACGTGAGTAGTTTGCAGGCGTGCTTAGACACCACCCTGCGGCGCTAGTCCGTTTCGTGTATTTAGACATGGCAAGGTCTCAGATCTTCGCCACACCTTGGCTGTAATCTCTGATGTAACCTGCAGAGGAAGGAAAAAAGAGGGGGGGTGGGGGAGACAGCATTCGCGCGCATTCAAATACATGGATTCATAAGTCCTTTACTTACCTCTTACTCGTCTTTCCTCCTTGGGGCAGGGTCCCCGGGGATATAGTTTTCGGAGTCGAGGGGGGGGTAGTGTGTTCATGTAGGGCGTGTGCGGGGAAACATAAAAAGGAAACCAGAGGTGCCTAGTGCGAGGTATCTAGTCAAAGGATATATCTCACTATCGGGATCCTTAAACCTCTTTCAACGCCGTGGCGTTCTAAAGTTCTTCGGTTCTTGGGTCCCTGCTACTTTGGAACGTTGTACTTTACAATATTTACATTATTTCATTTCACCCTCCTTTTACATTCCCTCATTTACACCATTCGTTTTACCCATCCTTGGAAGTCACGGTCTTCCTCTACGCGAGAGTTCATGAGTCAGTCGCGTACTTTTAAGACGGAGTGTCGTGTTGTCGATCCGATCCGTCCTCCAGGGCTGGGCAACCATCTTCCTTTAACCTTAAAGAGAGAGCAGAGTAGGGTGCACAGAAAAAGAACTTTCCTACCCATCCCATATTGTTTTAAAATAAAGCATGCAATACCCGTCCATAGTTTCAAAGACTTTATTTTGCAAATTCATTTCAGCATATGGATTAGGAGGGTGTGGTCGTATTTGGTCGGTCGTGGCAATGGCTAAAGTGCGTACAGTGGGGGGTGTTGTTTGCAACAATAAAAACATCGGAAAGTTTTACTCATTCATTTGTAAGAGACTAAAACGTCTATTAATTGGCTGGGGGTTCGGGGGCATATATTTTCATAATTTAGAAACATAATCATAACAGTTGTAATCAGATTTCCTATATGCATACCGTACGTGTGCATCGTAAATGAGGTTTACATCAGTTATAAAAATATAATACATTGTACATTCGTAATCAACATTTGTAACGGGGATCTTTTCACACTATTCGTCGAGTGAGTTCTCTTCGTCTTTTCTAGCCAAGTGTACAAAGGATCATATAAAATCTCAGAACATCAAGTTTATATTAGTGCGAAGGAACACCATGAGGTGTTCGTAAGTTCCGATCGATACCAGCGCCATTTTGGGCGGGGCCGGCACAGTCCGGAAGCAGCATCAGGGGGAAATGTTTCCATTACTGGCAGTTTGGACCAGAGTCCTTTTCGGCAGTTCTAGAATTCACGCTAACAGAAGGAGTGGCAATGTCATGTTAGTTTCGTTGGCGATCGAGGCAGCCGTCCCTTACCGGAAACCTGCAAAGGCCGAAGGCTCCGCCGGGGACCTTTGTATGATCTTCAAGGCTGCGGAGATGCTGTCGGAGATGGGGGCTCGTGCTCCATGGGACAAATGTTCGAGTTATACGGCTGGCCAAAGTTACTCTAGTGGCCGGGGCCCGCCTTCCAGCGGATCCAGACGCCATTTTGAGGCCCTACAGGGGCCACTCTCGTCGAGTTTGCAAGAATGGAAGAGACCCTTCGGAGTGAAAGGAAGAGGTCCCTGTTTTGTGAGAGCGGGACGTCCAGCTGGGGTGCAGCTGTGATGCCCCCGCCTGGGGGGGCGAGGGAGACTCGTTCACATCGTCTCCTTCTCCCGGTGCACTCCATGCCGCTCCTTTTCATCGCCCCGCATGAAGGCCTCTCCACATCCGGTGTTCCCCAAGTGCCACCATTGTACGTTCGGTGCTGCGCAAATACTGGGGTGCCACCATTGTACGTTCGGTGCTGCGCAAGTACTGGGGTGCCACCATGGTGTGTCCGGTGCTGTGGAAGTATGGGCACCATCGCCT
Organism: Lissotriton helveticus; assembly: GCF_964261635.1. Classification (NCBI taxonomy): domain Eukaryota; kingdom Metazoa; phylum Chordata; class Amphibia; order Caudata; family Salamandridae; genus Lissotriton; species Lissotriton helveticus. Next base: position 229,136,127 of record NC_136072.1, on the reverse strand, counting down.
GACTGGGGGTGTTCGGCGTCGGGCTGGGGGCTGGGAAACCTCCTACCGGTGGAGGTGGGAGAGGCTCGTCCGCGTCGCCTCTCCCTCCCAGCCCAACTTGGACAAATTGTTGTGGAGGTACGTGCAGGACATCCCGCCGTCCAGGACTGCTGCGGCTGTGACGGAAGAGAAAAGGAAGAGGTGCCTCGTTCTCCTCTTGACATGTGGCGGGACTACCTTAGTCTTTCCAGGCCCGTTGCGGCCGGCCAAGGAGACATGTGGCGGGACTACCTGCAAATGCCCAGGCTGCGGGCTCCTGCCTCTCCTCCGGCTCCCCCATACGTTAAGATTTCCTGACCAAGAGTTGGCGGCGGGGCTCGCCTTATATGGGTTGCCGTTGGTTGGGCGTAGCCGTAACCCTGCCCTACTTTGGAAGGTTCCAGAATGGGGGGGGGGCGAATGTTCTGTTTGACTTTCATTTTCTACAGTTTATCGTTATTATTCCTTGTTTGTTGTGTTAAATTAAAAGTTCAAGTTTATTAATGGTCTACGGGTTTTGTTTTATCATTTCTTTCTTTCCAGGTTGCTTTTATGCTAAGTTTCTGCTAACAGGGGTCGAGTAACACGGAAACACGTGTAGAGGGATGACGCAGATTTGTACATTACATACACACAAACTCAGACGGGGGACAGTACAAGTACGACATACAAAGACCCAAGACAAATATAAAAACAGTTATTGGTCATAATTATCTCTTTCCGTCTGTGAATTTTAAACGAGGCTGGGTTCCCGTCTTGACATTGCCCGACCTAGGAGAACTTGATCATGCCGCTGAGATTTTCCTGGCGAAATCTGTGCCATCGGGCATAATCAAACGTGGTGGTTCTGTCTGGTCTGTCTATGTAAGTCGGGTTCTTCTCTGTCTCGCGCCTTTTCTCGTACTGTCGGTCTGTCGTTCTTGTCGGCCCTTTGCCTTTACTCACGCTCAGTAGAGTCGGGCATTGGGCTTTCCAGTGTCCGACATACCTACAAAAAGCGCATTGGTCTGACCCTAAGTCTGGTCGTCCTTTGCATAGTGTCGGGGGATAAGTTGTGGGTAGCGGTGTCCTGGGGTTGTCCTGTCGGTATATTTCCCTACTTGGTTTATCCTCGTCTTTTCTCTGTCGTTTCGTAGCCTCTCTGCGCCACATACCGAGACTGTCGAGCATAATTGGCGTCGTCTTATTATTTCGAAGGGCTATTTCTAACGTTTCTATTTTATCAAGGTCAAAGGATCCTGCCAGTGGCCACTGTTTGTCTTGGCTATCTTCGGTATACCTGTGCCATAATTTATTATAAGCTATGGTGACTAACCCATAGTTTATGAACATGTCCTTATTAGGGGTGCCTTCTAGTGGAGCTATATGGTCCACCTCTAACACCCGGTCCGGGCTAAACAGGCTATTTATCAATGGGGAGAAGACAGACATGACGGCTCGTAACGAGGGACTAAAAAGTCAGCACTGCCTATCTTATCACTAGGTGCAAAGACTAGACAGAATATTTCTATTCTACGTTGTTTGCAGGTAGTGAATACCTCATGGATCCAAAAAAAACCAAAAGACCAACAAAATAACAATGGGGAGAATGAGTAGGACCGCAAAGATCTGCGTTACCTACCCTTTTAACTATCTCCAAAAAGGATGGTCTCTTCCCTGCTTGCAGACAGGGAATCTCCAGGAAACAATAGTTTTGTGAACAACAGTTCAGTTTCAAGCAATTATTGAGTGGGGGAGAAAAAGAACAAGCACGGCTGCTACCCTACCTATCCTCCACTGCTTGCAAAGGGAGAGGGAGCCTGTTGTTTCTCCGTTTGCAGACAGTGAATCTCTAAATAAAAAAAAACAGAGCAATACTAGTATATGAACAATCAAGCAATCAAAACAAATTTCGCAACTTGTCGTGGCAACACGACCTTACCCGGACCATGTGGACAGTTTCTTGTCTTCCGAATCCAGCGCCCGATCGTCCTCTTTTTCTCGTATTTCTCACGGCACTCCTGATGGTTCCCAGTCAGGACCGTAGATCACTCGAGAGAGGTCTGTTCGGAACTAGTGAAGTTCGGATGATCGGCTGCCAGACGAGGGTCTATTGGGCAAGAGCTCTCCCGATCGTTGCAGTCGTTCACTCTGTCGTCGGGACCTCTCCCACTGGATCCACGAGTCGCTGATGGGCCCCACGCTTGGGACGCCAATTGTAAAAAAAGTTCAATCGGGTCGGGGACAATCGATATTTGCCCGGCGGTATTGCCTCTGTGACCCTCTAGTTATTTAAATAAATGAAGAGGCAGGCGCTGGAGACTGAAAAGCAGGAAACAAGGTTTTTTTTATTCTCTCCGGAGGAGAACACAACGAAACGGACAGAAGGTATCGTTCTGAGGTGCTCTAACTGTATTTCGGAGGCCTGGCCTCTTATATCCACATTTATGACTTTATTGCAGATTACACTTACATGTTTAAAGCTTTGATGTACGGAAAAGACATTCTCGGAACTCCCCTTTGGGCCCGTTCCCACACACATTTACAGTTAAAGTCCCCACCCTAGTCACAACAGGTGATGAGCATCGCGCAGCTGGATAATCCGCCGATTCACGGAATGTGGGGAGTCTGATCGGATCTCATGGGGTGGGGGGCTTTGATCAACCCGGGGATTCTTTGATGGGGGAAGCTTTCTATTGTACGGGGAGGGGCAAGGATGGTATCGGCAGAGCTGGGTGTCGGCTTGGGAACGGGGAGGAAAAACGGGCACACGGGGAAAAAGGGGGTTTGCATCTAAGGGCCGGAGATCATGAAAGGAAAGCAGGGAGGTGTCGCGCTGGGAACAGGATGAGGGCCTGGGGCAGAGCAGCGCCGAAGAGGGGTTTATGACTCAAGGCAGGTGCAAGCAGGGGGTGGTCAGCGTGCAGGCTTAGCGAAGGCAAAGGGCTATGTCAGGGGCCAGCGGCATGCAAAAGGGTTTGTTCTGATCGGGGCATCTTAAAATGGCGGGCGCGCACGACAAAAGTGTGGCATCAGGGGAAGAGGCAAGATGGCGCAGATAATGTTCACCAAAACGCACTAATTTTCCACACTTTCTCACATTGGTGGATCAGCGGTGGGATACAAACTTGCATTTGCTGGACTACTTGGTTACCATCTGATCACACGACAGAACTCAAATTACCTTTAGAATTCTGAAAATTGGTCTTTTCCAAGCAATACCAATAACAAGGACAGGGAGCAATCTTATGATCCTAAAATCCCCAAAGGGATTGTCCCTAAATTTGAGGAAGGTGATGACATCACCAAATGGTTCACAGCCTTTGAGAGGGCTTGTGATATCAAACAGCTAAAGAAACCTCTCTGGGGGACACTCCTGTGGGAACTGTTCTCTGGTAACTGCAGAGACAGGCTTCTGACCCTCTCTGGGCCAGATGCAGGGTCCTATGACCTCATGAAGAAGACTCTGATTGAGGGATTTGGACTCACTACTGAGGAGTAAAGAATTAGGTTCAGGGGGCCTACAAAACCCTGACTTTAACCTCTGTTATACCTCTGGGGTTGGTGGACTCTATACACACTGTACTTCCTTCTAGTCCAGTATATACAGAGCCACTTTCTCACATTGGTGGATCAGCGGTGGGATACAAACTTGCATTTGTTGGACTACTTGGTTACCATCTGATCACACGACAGAACTCAAATTACCTTTAGAATTCTGAAAATTGGTCTTTTCCAAAAATACTAAACCTCTGGTAGGGCCTTGCTTAAGTCCCATTAGAAGTTCTGAAAAGTAAAAGTCACTACAAGCTAGGGTAGAGGGTTAGAACTATCAGGTTATAATGACTCAAAGGACCCCAGCTGTTAGTGAAGATAAAACAGACCTGGTGAAGGAGCTCGACCTCACACCTTACTTGCACTTGGACTTCAAGGAATTGAGGGCCCTATGCAGAGTTAAACAAATAAGTGTAGGTCTGCATCCAACCAAACAAGGGCTCCAGGAGCTCCTGGCTGAGTATGCAAAAGACCACCCCTCTGAGCAGGGTGACACCCACACAGAGGAAGAAGTGAGGGAAGAGGGGGAGGATAATGCCCCCCCCCATCCTTCGGGAAGAAGGGGTCCCTGTACCCTTGCTTCCAATAGTCAACCTTTGGGAGCCTAGGAACCACACAGGTGGACTGGGCCCCACAGAACCCATTGGGGGAAACCCCAGTGCAGAGGACGACTTTCTAGCAAAGTTGGACAAGAGATTAGACCTAGAGACCAGGCTCCTGGCTCTAGAAAAAGACAGAAAAGAGATGGGCCTAACCCCTATCTCTGGTGGCAGCAATACCAATAACAAGGACAGAGAGCAATCTTATGATCCTAAAATCCCCAAAGGGATTGTCCCTAAATTTGAGGAAGGTGATGACATCACCAAATGGTTCACAGCCTTTGAGAGGGCTTGTGATATCAGACAGCTAAAGAAACCTCTCTAGGGGACACTCCTGTGGGAACTGTTCTCTGGTAACTGAAGAGACAGGCTTCTGACCCTCTCTGGGCCAGATGCAGGGTCCTAAGACCTCATGAAGAAGACTCTGATTGAGGGATTTGGACTCACTACTGAGGAGTACAGAATTAGGTTCAGGGGGCCTACAAAACCCAGACCCAATCCTGGATAGATTTTGTAGACTACTCAGTAAAGACACTGGATGGTTGGTTAACTGGATACAATGTGCATGACTTTACTGGATTGTATAATTTGTTTATGAAGGAACACATTTTGAGTAATTGCACAAATGAAGTTACATCAGCATTTGGTAGACCTAGGTCTAATTTCTCCCCAAGAATTGGGAAAGAAGGCAGACCACTGGGTCAAGACCAGGGTGACAAGGACAGCCACTGGGGGGTGACCAAAAGAAAGTGGTCACAACCCCCTCCCCCCCCTGGTGAGAATCCCCCAGATAAAAAAGTCTGAGTCTTTCAAAGGGCCCCAAAAACCTGTTCAGGGGGTTGTGTCCCAATCTATTCTCTATGTGCCTCAGCCCTATAGGGGAAGAAACGTTGATCCTAACAAGGCCTATTGTAACAACTGTAAAAAGTTAGGACATTTAACTGTAGACAAGAACTGCCTCTACAACAAAGGACAGTTAATCTACAGATGGGATCAGAGGAGTGCCCAGAGCAAATCTGGGAATACACTCAAGCTAGTCTAGTCTGCTTGGGGAATATGGAGGTTGCCAGTGTGGCTGGGTGGCCAACCAACTGTAACAAATATATGCAATACCCCTCCATCAATGGAACAAGAGTAGAAGCCCTGAGGGATACAGGTGCCAGCATCACTATGGTAAGGGAAAATCTGGTTTCTCCAGAGCAATACCTGATTGGGAAAACTTACCCAGTCACCAATGCTGACAGCATTACCAGCCGACGCCCCCTAGCTATGGTAACATTAGGATGGGGGGAGGTTACTGGCCTGAAACTGGTAGTGGTCTCACCACAATTGCCAGCTGACTGTCTGCTTGGAAAGGACCTGGAGACCTCAGCCTGGGCTGAAGTTGAGCAAGTAACCCATGCAGCCATGCTGGGTATCCCTAGACTGGTGTGTGTCCAAACCAGAGCACAGAGCAAAAAGAAGGGTGAACAAGTGGGTTTGGAGCCTGAAAGTATGGCCCAACCAACCAGCAGAAAAAGCAAGGAGACTGGGGAACCAGCTTCTACACAGCCAGCCTCTCAGGACCCCTCTCCTCAAGGAGAGGACTTGGAAACCTTAGAGGGAACTGAGCCTATGGGGCTTGAGCCTTACCAGACTGGCCTCCTGGGCCCAGGGGGACCCACTAGGGAAGAGCTGTGCCAGGGCCAGCGAGACTGCCCCACTCTTGAAAGCCTGAGGCAGCAAGCAGCTGCTGAAGCAAAGGGAGATGTCAGTGGTACCCACAGAGCTTATTGGGAAGAGGGATTACTGTATGCTGAGGCAAGAAACCCTAATCCTGGAGCTACCAGGAGAGTGGTAGTGCCACAGAAGTACAAGGAGTTCCTCCTAACTTTGGCTCATGACATCCCCCTAGCTGGACACCTGGGGCAAACCAAAACTTGGGAAAAAAGGTTGGTTAGCCACTTTTACTGGCGCCAGATGAACCAAAAAGTGAAGGAGTTTGTGAGCTCCTGTGCTACCTGTCAGGCCAGTTGCAAGAAGGGTGGCAAGCCAAAGGCCCCCCTGATACCACTGCCAGTGGTGGGGGTGCCCTTTGAAAGGGTAGGTGTGGACATTGTGGGTCTACTAGAACCTCCCACAGCCTCAGGGAATAAATTCATTCTAGTAGTAGTGGATCATGCTACTAGGTACCCTGAGGCAATTTTCCTTAGGGTGACTACAGCTCCTGCAGTAGCCAAGGCCCTCCTAGGTGTCTTCACCAGGGTAGAGTTTCCTAAGGAGGTGGTTTCAGACAGAGGTACAAACTTCATGTCTGCTTACCTGAAACACATGTGGAAGGAGTGTGGGGTGCAGTAGAAGAAGAAGAAGATTTTATTGTATAGTTAATTAAAACCATTACAAAAGTGAAGGTACATTAGTTTAAAATTCATTAAAAAAACAAACAAAAAAAAACATTAAAAAGTGTTTAGATTCATAGAATGTCAGATTGAAACTCACTACATCGACCAGCTTCATATTAAATCTATACAAGAATTGACTTTTTTCAGAAATTGAGTGTCAGTGTGAATCGATCCATGAGCTGTTACAGGACAGTTTGTACAGCTCTTCCTTCTCAAGTTTTGGTCGATCTACTGCGAGTTGTGTAATACCAATTAAATGGTGAAAGATAGCTGGCGAAATTTCTAGCCTAAGAGTCGAACAAGAGTTCTTATTGCCTCTTTACATTACATCTTGGTCTAATTTTTAACGACCCTTTACAATAACACCTCTTTTGATCTCAAAGTTCATTACAAACTTGACTGATCTACAAATGAATTGTGGATCCGCAGTACACAGAACTTGTATGATGGCGGATCGACAGGTACGTGTTCCATAGTCGTTGAATTTTGCCTTTAACCAACGTCGTCGTTCCTGGTCCAGAGTGGGACAGATGCAAAATAGGTGGATAAAGTCTTGTTTTATGGCACCACATAAGTCACACTCCTTGGTGTCCGGTTTCCTCCAATCTGGTTGATCTGCATTTGTTGGCAGGTTTCCCATCCTTAAGCTAAGGTATTTCAGTTTGACAAATGATGAAAAGGATAACCCAAAATAGCCCGCGGGTTCTGGCATAATATATGATTGAATTATCATTCAGGCATGTGCGCGATGACTGAAGATTGACTTGTCATATATTAGCGAATGCCTGTTTGCTGCCCTGTTGACTACGTGCTTGAATGATGATACCGGTAGCTTAGTTTGCCACAATGATGCAAGTTCGGTGGTATCAAGGGACAGGTTTAGGAACATGGGGCCAGATGTAGGAGCCCTAATACCGGTCGGAAACGGCCGATTTCGGCAGTTTCCGACCGTTATTAGGGTTTTCAGATGTAGGGGCATGTTATTTTAAGAATCGGTAATTTTACCGATTCGGTAAATATACCGATTCAGTAAAATACCGAATCGGTATATTTACCGAATCGGTAAATCCCTATGTAGCTGACACTCCTAAGAGTGCCACAGGCCCTTAAGAGTCGGTATTTTACCACACAATCCTATTGTGGGGTAAAATACCGAATTCAGGTGTGCATGCACACCTGTGCCATGTGACACATAGACATGCCCTTAGGGCATGTATGTGTGCCACATGTCACACAAGCCTGTACTTGGGGTGCTAGAGGGTGTCAAAGTGACACCCCCTGCACCCTTGCAGGATTCGGTATTTACCGATTCAGTAAATACCGAATCAGTATTGCCCATTGATTCCTATGGGCTTCAAGGCCCATAGGAATCAATGGGCAATACCGATTCGGTATTTACCGAATCGGTAAATACAGAATCTTACAGATTCGGTATTCCTGAATTCGGAGTTCCTACATCTGCCCCCTTCCCATTTACACACTCTTAAATACCGAATCGGTAACATTCGGTATTTAAGAGTCTGTAAATGGGAATTACCTACATCTAGGCCTTAGTGTATTGGGAGTTCGGACTATTTTGCATTGCCTCCCATGTGGCAGAATTGATCTCTGTTTCTCTGTTCATTCAGATGTCATACCAAAACTTAATGGTCTCATACTTTTTTTGCAGTTCTTGTGATTGTAGTACAAACTCGAGTCGGACCTGAGCCGGAGAGGCGTTGTACGGTAAACAGAATATACGCTTATAGACTCTGGTTTGAATTTTGTCTAGAAGCTGCGCACTTCTCCCATGGTGTAACACACTGCCGTAGGCTATTGTAGGGAGTAGCTTGGCCTTAATGACTGTCAGAAGTGGGTTAAACAGAGGGCCTTTTAGCTGTTTGGAAATACTGTTGAATGCATGTAACAGAGCTGTACCCTTTTTTTCGATGACCTTGAAATGCAAGGAAAAGTTGAAGCGTCTGTCCAGATGTATTCCCAAGTATTTATAGCTATCCACTACCTCCAGTTTTTTATTGTCTATGACGAAAAGTGGCAAGGTTTTGCGTTGGCGAGTTATTATCATAATCTTTGTTTTCTGGCTGTTTATTTCGAGAAGATTCAGTTTAGTGTATTCAGCCAGTTCATGCAAGAGACGTTGCAGACCTATTTTGGTCTGACTAAGGAGTACCACATCATCGGCATAGGAGAGATGTGTCAACCGTAGTGTTCCCAGCCGTGGCGGGTGGGCGTTGATCCCATCTAGCTTTGTAGTTAGGTCTGCCATGAATACATTAAAAAGATGGGGCGCCAGAACGCAGCCTTGTTTCAATCCATCATATGTCCTGATCTTCCGTGTTAACTGGTGCCCGTTTGCGATCTTTACCTGCATCAAGGTATCTGTGTATAAGTCCATTATGGGATTTAGAATTGTATCAGGCAGGCCCTGCTGTTTTAACTTGGACCATAGTAGCTGATGGTTGACACGGTCGAAAGCCGCCTTGAAATCAACAAAGCAGGTGTACAATGCTTGACGGCTTTGTATGCTCTTTTCGGCGATTAAACTTATCGCCATGGCATTAGCCATGGTGCCTGTACCCCTGCGAAACCCAGTCTGATTTCCCGGAATTTTCTTATTTTCTTCAGACCCTTTAGTAAGGTCAAGTAGCACCAGGGATGCATGATATTTTGCTTCGGCATCAATAAGTGCTATCAGACGGTAAATAACTGGGTTTTTTCGATCTCCTCCTTTGTAGATCGGGTTTATAATCGCCCCTCTCCAGCTTTCTGGGAGCCGCCTTGAGCTATTTATTGACCTAAATAAGATGTTTAATTTGCGTGCCCAATATTGGGGGTCCTCCTTGTAGATAGCCTGAGGGACACTATTCGGTCCTGGTGCGCTATCTTGCCTGCTTCTCTTAGTTATTTTTTCTAAAATGTCTAATTCTGCGTGAGAACTAGATGTCTGATCTCCACCTTGCTGATTGGTATACAGATTTTTAATTGCACTAGGACTTTCAATGTATTGTTAGCTGTTGCTACGGGCGGCGTAGATGGATTCCTTGAAAATGTGTCAAGTAGATGTTGTACCCATGTGTTTTCTGTAACACAGGTCATATTTATTGTTTGTACTGATCTGTTTATAGTATTTACCTGCGACCAGAATGCTCTGGAATCAGATTTCTTTATGTTGTGCAATAGTTTAGTCCAAAAATCTGTTTCTCTGGTTTTTTTTTCAATCCATATTTGTCTTTTATATTGTTTCCTTACTAGTCGGATTGTTTGCCAAATATGCAGATCTGAAGTGCGACCCTTTGCTCGCCTCATGAACTTCCGCAGACGCCTTCTTAAGGACAGTAAGGTCTTACTGAACTGACCGTTGTTCTTTTGGTGGGACTTCATCCTCGAGTTGGTTCCGATCTTTGGTAGTTTGTTCAAAAAGGCGGTCCATGTTTCTGCGTAAATTGCATTTCCGTTGGTTATATTTTGCAATAAGTGCTTTGCTTCCTGTGCTATTTGCGCTAGTGAATTATTCGTCCATCTTAGTCGCTTCAGATTGATTGTCGATATTTCCCCATTTGATGATTGGGCTTTTAAATGTTTCAATGGTGCCAGGTTGATTTCAATATGCTGCATTGAATGGTCACTGTCAGCCGAACATAGGATTTGGAACTTTTTGATTAACCCCAGCAGCGGGAGCGAGGCAATGGTATAATCCAGGATTGTACTTGCGCTGGGGCCTATAAAGGTGTTAGAGGGGGGTTTGTCCTGTTTGATTCTTCCGTTAAGTACTCGCAACCCATGGTTTTCAAGGGCCCACATCAGTTGTTTTCCCACTCGGTCGGTCTTCTTGGTGTGCGGGATCTTCTGTGTTTCAACCGCCCAGAATTCGTTGGCAGCGATGATATTATCTTCCTCTTCTGGGGGCTGTATTAGATTGGTTTTGAAATCGCCCGTGATGATTATTTCCCATGCTGGTTGATCAAGACGGAACCCGGATATTACATTGTTAATACGTTTGAATAGTTCTTTTTTACCTTCATTTTTGGGTGAGGGTATACGTTGATTAGTATAATGGGTCCGATTCCAGACTGGGATAACCTCTCAAATTTGATTATTTGAATGTCTGCCGTAGTGGCAGCTAGTTGGGAGGCTTTGATATTTAATGCAGTACTTATGTAAACCGACAGACCCCCTTTTGCTCGACCATGGCGCTGGGTGCGGGTTGCACTGACATGAAAACTAATTCTACCTGGGACGTTAATTAGCTCTATTAGCCAAGTTTCCTGCAGGGCAACAATGTCATAAGTGTCCCAAGTGTCCATTTTCCAGTAGTTGTTTAAAATTTCATTGGCTCCAGCAATGTTCCAAGAAAGGACTTTTACTATACTTTGTCTGGTGCCCGGCCTACGGTTTAATAATTGATTTCTATTTTTTCTCGCCCGCTTTTTCTGTCTTTTGGTTAGGGGTTGGGTGGTGTTCGGATTTTTTTCACTGTCATGCGCGTGCTCTTCCTTTTCTGATGACTCATGACAGTTGTTATTCCGATAGGTTATATATCCTGTTGCCATGCCTGCTTTTCGCTTATAGGGAAGTGCCACAGAAGGGAGCGGGGTTTTCACCCTTTGAACTTCTGTTTGGTCATCCTGTAAGGGGACCACTTTGTCTTGTGAAGGAGGGTTGGGAGAGGCCTCTCCAAGAACCCAAACAGGACATTGTGGACTATGTGCTTGGCCTAAGGCCCAGAATGGCTGAGTACATAGATAAGGCATCCAAAAATCTTGAGGCCAGCCAGGAGCTGCAGAAGCCCTGGTATGACCAAAAAGCTGCCATGGTTGAATTTCAACTTGGGCAACAGTTGTGGGTTTTGGAGCCAGTGGCATCAAGGGCTCTCCACGACAGATGGAGTGGCCCTTACCCTATCCTGGAGAAAAAGAGCGAGGTCACTTACTTAGTGGACCTGGGCACCAGCAGGACACCCAAAAGGGTTATCCATGTGAACCGCCTCAAGCTCTACCATGACAGGGCTGACCTCACCATGCTGATAGTGACTGATGAGGAACAGGAAGCAGAGAGTGAACCTCTCCCTGATCTCCTCTTTACCAGCCCAAAAGATGGGTCAGTGGATGGAGTAGTCTTTTCAGACACCCTCAGCCCCCAACAGCAGGCTGACTGCAAGCAGGTCTTGCAGCAGATTGCTAGCATCTTTTCCTTGACCCCTGGTCTGACCAGCTGGTTTAACCATGATGTGGACACTGATAACAATAACCCTGTCAAAAACAAAATCTATCGACAATCAGACCAAGTCAAGGAAAGCATCAAAGCTGAAGTCAACAAGATGCTGGAGCTAGGGGCGATTGAACCCTCTGAGAGCCCCAGGGCCAGCCCAGTGGTTCTAGTCCCCAAACCTCATCAACAGGTCGGCAAGAGAGAGACGAGGTTCTGTGTGGACTATAGAGGGCTCAACTCTATCACCAAGACAGATGCTCACCCCATTCCAAAAGCAGATGAGTTGATAGACAAACTAGGGGCAGCCAAATTTCTAAGCACCTTTGACTTGACTGCAGGGTACTGGCAAATTGGCATGGCCCCAGGAGCCAAAGAGAAAACAGCATTCTCCACCCCTGATGGGCACTATCAGTTTACTGTGATGCCTTTTGGGTTAAAGAATGCCCCTGTAACCTTCCAGAGGTTGGTGAACCAAGTCCTTACTGGGTTGGAATCCTTTAGTGCAGCCTATTTTGATGATATTGCTGTCTTTAGATCCACCTGGCAGGATCACCTGATCCACCTTGAGAAGGTTCTGCAAGCCCTGCAATCTGCAGGACTGACTATCAAGGCATCCAAATGCCAGATAGGGCAGGGCACTGTGGTGTACTTGGACCACCTTGTAGGTGGAGGCCAGTTCCAACCCTTACAGGCCAAGATCCAGAGCATCCTGGACTGGGCAGCTCCAACCACCCAGACTCAAGTCAGGGCATTCCTTGGCTTGACTGGATTTTACAGAAAGTTTGGGAAGGGATATGGGTCTATTGTGACTCCCCTCACAGAACTCACCTCCAATAAAATGCCCAAGAAAGTGAACTGGACTATTAGCTGCCAAAAGGCTTTTGACACCCTGAAAGAAGCAATGTGCTCAGCACCCATTCTAAAAGCACAAGACTACTCCAAGCAGTTCATAGCGCAGACTGATGCCTCAGAGCTGGGGATAGGAGCAGTCCTCTCCCAGATCAATGAGGAAGGCGAAGACCAACCTGTTGCTTTTATAAGCAGGAGGCTACTCCCCAGAGAGCAGCGTTGGAGTGCCATTGAGAGGGAGGCCTTTGCTGTGGTTTGGTCCCTGAAGAAGTTGAGGCCCTACCTAGTTGGGACTCACTTCCTGGTTCAAACTGACCAGAGACCTCTCAGATGGCTAATGCAGATGAAAGGGGAAAATCCAAAACTACTGAGACGGTCCATCTCCCTACAGGGTATGGACTTTGAAGTGGTACACCGACCAGGGTCTGCCCATGCCAATGCAGATGGACTTTCCAGGTTCTTCCACTTAGAGAATGAAGACTCCCCAGGGCAAGGTTAGTCTCATCACCTTTCGTTTGGGGGGGGGGGGGTTGTGTGAGAACGTGCCATCTTTCTTGCCTTGGTATGCCCCCACTTTTTTCTGAACTGCTGATGTACTTTGACTGAGTGTGCCCTGGGTCCCTGCCAATCAGGTACCCAGGGCCTGTGTTCCTTCCCTAAAAACTATGCTGAAACAAAATACCCAATTGGCATCTCTGGCCCCCTGTCAGCCCCTAGTAAATGAATGGTACCCTAGGTACCCAGGGCATGGCGACCAGAGAAGACCGCTGAGGGCTGCAGCACTGATTGTGCCACCCTCAGGGGCCCTGCACCCTGGTACCCACACACTGCCTTTGCAGGCTGAGTGCCTAAGTACAGAACTAAAACAAGAGTCGACATGGCACACATCCCTGTGTGCCATGCCCACATAACCCACTGCCCTGGCATACCTCAGTCACCCCTCTAGCTGGGTGCCCTATGCCAGAGGTGAGGGCACAGGTGCATGAGCCCTGTGCCCCTACCGTACCCAGGACCATTCCTGGGCACTGTAAGTGCAGTGATGCCATTTAAGAGTATATGGTGCTGGGAGGTTGTCATTACGAACTCCACAGCACCATAATGGCTACACTGAAGACTGACAAGTTTGGTATCAAACTTCTCAGCACATTAATCCCGCACTGATGCCAGTATGGGATTTAATGTAACATGCACGAGAGGGTATCTCAGAGATGCCCTCCAAAACCCGAACCTACAACCCACGTCTGGGCGAAGTGGCTGCTGAGGCTGCCACACTGCAGACATGCTGCTGGACCCCTGGGTGGAGAGCCCCCTGCTCTCCTGGGTCTGCAACAAAGCACATCCTGAGCGAGGTGCTATGTCTCCTCCCCCAGGATGGACAGGGGGAAGCTTCAGAGGCATAACGCCTCTGAGAGCTTCTCCAGACCATTTGCTGTACCCAGCAACCAGCCCACCACCAGTCCTACCCCCAGTCTGGCGGGAAGACTGGCGGGAAAAACTACATCAGGAAGGGGGGTGTGCCAACCTGTGCCAACTCCACCCCTCAGGTGGAGGAGGCGAGGTGAAGCACGGCCCGGGCTCCCGCCATCTTGTAGATGGGGTGTCCTGCCCAATCCCAGCTAGGCTCCTGCCCCCTCCCACAGGAGAGGAGCAGGCTAGGGGTGTACTCACCCCAGGGCAGGGACCAATGGGTCCCTGCCCTTGCCCTACCTGTAATGCCCCTAAATTTATACCAAAAAGAAGAAAGAAGATCAAGAAGAAGAAGACCCGCTGTGCAGCTGCTAACAACAGGACAACAACAACTGACTTGGCCCTAGCCCTACCGGCCTGTTGATCCTGGAACCTGCTCCTGCCTAAACCCAGTGACCTCCGCGGACAGCAACCTTGGGACACCCAGAGGACCTGCCTGCCTTGACCCTCTCGACGATTGGGACTCCCATCAGCAGAGGCTCTGCTGCAACAACCCACCTGGTGCCCACTCTGCACTAGCCAAGCCCGGGCCGGGGCAACCCAAACCAAGACCACGAGGACGTCCCCCCGGAGACTGGGACCCGAAGTCCAGTGTCCAAAGACCCTCCTCGACGAACCAGCCAACGCCTGCAGACTCAGAACCAAGGGCCACCCCAACCGCGACCAGCCGAGGGTAAGCTTTTCCGACACCAAAAGACACCCCTGCACCCGGTGCCCTACAGCCCCCTGTGCCTCCCTTTGGGGTACCTACCTGTGCTTCAACATCCCAACTTACCTCTCGAAGTGCTGGTCGCCCCTGGAGAGTCACCGTCCCCGAGCCTGCAGCCTTTGTTCCTTTTCCAAGATCCTCATTGGATAACATTGAGCGCCCGACGTCTCAAAAGCACCCTGCACCCAGCCGCCCGAGTGCCGCTGGCTTTGACCTCTTTGCCCTATCCTACTTCCCCCCTTACCCAGAGCAAGTGACCAGGAGCCCAGCTCCCAGAGCCGCGTGGCCTGCTAGCCAGCAGCCACCAACCGAAGGCCCCCTTTCCCTCATTGGATAACATTGGGCCTAGCTACCTGTGCACCCGGCCGCCCCTGCGCCCCTGGGACTGAACCGACTGTACTCACCTGACCCTGGGGGACCCCTGAGTCTATGCCCAGAACCCTAACTTCACCAACCAAGTACTCCCCTGGAAACCGGTAATTCACTTACCTGCCATTGGATAACATTGACCCATTTTTGACTCGATAATTTTCTGTGTGAAGTTTTAAAAACTGACAATATTCCTATAAAATCAGCCAAAGTCCGAATTCCAAAATACTCACCTGTGATCAGGAGAGACGCCAGTACTGTACCTTTCAGCCCAGTACTGAACCACACAAGTAATCCCTAGCTGGTTTACTAGTAACTTGTATTTTCTCCATAGGAACCCATTGTCTGCTTTTCTATGAAATTTATTCAAAGGGTCTACTTTTGAAAACTGCAAATATTCTTTTAAAATCGTACGAAATACTGAAACGCAATTACCTACCTGTTTTGAGTTAAGCCCCCAGTGCTGGCCCTAGGAGCCTAGTGCTGGGTTACAAAAGTAACGCGATCGTACTAGACCCCCATGTTCTCACCGTTACAATCTAGGCTCTAGCAATAGCTCTAAAAATGAACACAGAAATGTTAGGAATAACATTTGCAAATGAAAAGCATACAATTAAAGCATATTCACATATTTTTCTCCTAAAAGACAATGTTTTTGATTTATTATGAGAAATTGCAAGTAATGCTTAAGGAGACATCTTCATTATTGATGAGGCCTATATAATTGCAAAAACGATGCAGCTTGTTCTAAGTATAAAATGCAGTGTTACTTCAAAATATTTGTTTTTTATAACTTGTCCTGTGATACATAGAAGACATGTTAACCGCTACCGCGCTACCGCGTTTTCCCGCTGTGCGCTGATTTTTGAAAATCGCGCTGTTTATGACAAAGCCAGCTCGTCATCCGCGTAGCTTAGGTAACGCCCATGACGAGCTGGCTTTGTCATCAGCGTTGAAGGGGTTAATATGACAGGGATGGCGAAGACAGCGAAGATAGCAGAAGATCGAAAGATGATGCATCGCGAACACTTTACTACATAGACCAGAGTCCTTAGGGGCGACACCGCCGGTGTGCGAGTAGTGTGCGACCCCACCCCCATTAATATGACTGGGGCAGTTGATCCACTGATTTAAGGACAATGTCGGAACAACTGGAAAGGCCTCTAGGCTTAAAATCTCTTGTAGGAGTGCGACGGTTAGTAATTGTGTTGGGAATGTTATTGGCAGTGCTGGCAGGGAAAATGCATAGTGCAGTCTGAGGTGGCTTCCTGAGCCAAGCGCAAACATAACTTTTTCTATATACAGAGGATTTAAGGTTTCAGTGGCTAGTATCAAGCTGTTTTTGCCCACCTGCTGTCCTTGGAGAACCATGGGGCTGAACTGGCGTTGACTTGTTTTTTTACCACCCTGACCTATCTCGATCTGGAACAAACTGCTTAGGACACTAAAACAATGGTATGGAAATTGGTAATAGATATTGAATATAAATTAGATTCCAAATATGGCGAAAGAGGTGGGATGAACCTGTCATAAATTATACCATTAAGCCTTGGACAGGAAACAACGTTCAACCACTTAAGAACCCTTTCAGTGTTCCCTACGATAACTTCTCCCAGAAACCTATCTTCTGTTGGGTCATCTAACAATCCTTCTTTGCGAGTTAAAACTAATGGATTGTGATCACTCTCAACTTTTGTCTGCAACCCTAAAATCTACCAACCATGACCAAAGGTCGAGGGAAAGGCCCCTAGGTGGAAAGTGTGCACCCCACACCCATCAGAAACTGATCTGCAGTTGCATACCCTGACTCTATAAGCGATCGTAAACAGGGCCAACTGGGAAGGAACCGCAGGGCAGGATTTTAAAGGGAGGGGGGCATTTAATTCTGGAATAGTCATAGACACATCTTCCGTTTCCATCACCCAGGATATATAATCCAGTGGCTCATAGGTAGTGTTAAGTCACCCCTAAAAAGAACTTTTGGCTGACTGGATTGTGACCTCAGATGGTAATCAAGGATACTTATGGTCACTTGTTTTGCATGGATTGTATTGACTATGCACATTTTGGATTACGTGTGTACTGTATTTGTAAAAATATGTGAAATTGTTCCATATTTTGTTAACTGGACTCTAAAAGTAATTTTCAAAATAATTGTTCAAATAAATGGTGATCACAGTGGTTCAGTTGTGTGATCACGTACATAAGTGAGTTTGTCAATGTGTGTCAGTAGTGGCAATTTTGGTGTTGTTTGAGACTGGAGTGGCCCAGCCTTACTGACGAAGGGCCCAAACCTGTATTGTCTGTGCAGGCCAACTAGTAGCATTTGATTTACAGGCTCTGGGCACACACAGTGCATTTTACTATGGACTTACCAGTAAATCAAATATGCCAATCATGGATAACCAATCATAATCACAATTTACACAGGGAGCACTTGCACGTCAGCAATGGTAAAGTGCCCAGAGTACAAAAACCAGCAAAAACGAAGTCCAGCATACAGTCAAATATATAGGAGGTAAAGGCAAAAAGATAGGGGATACCATGCCAAGGATGCCAGGTCTAACACTTCTCTTTGTGCTGTCCGACAGCTGATTGATCTCTGCCTTGCAGCGCTTCTCTTCATCATCTTGAACTTTGCTGCTCTTTCAAAACTTGGGTGCATCCGCTTATAGCGTTATCACTCCATATGTTGTATTGTTTTGAGTTGTGATATAGCGCAATACCTCTCTTTACGTTCTTCCAAGCAGGTTTTCGGCCAATGATACGTACACGCCTTAGTGAAGCTTTTGTTATCTTCAAATGCATTACACTGATTGGGGGCTGTGATTCGACCCCACATATGCCAAACATCAATTTTGCACTTTCACAGAGGAACACACAAGAGCAGTTTGCTGGACCACTGCAAACTCTCTGGGAGAGCCCTGTCAATATTTGGATTACTTATCCTCTATCTTGTTGCCTGTTGTAGGGTCCTCCGAACCTGGGTACTTGCCAATGACTATGGAACACAGGGAGCTTTGAATAACACGTCTTTATTCTTCTGCGTGTAGCCATGAGGGAAATATTCTTAACCTGCATTCATTCACTACCCTCTGATGCTTGCCTCACAGTTCTACAGAGTCCATCAGGAGCAATAAGGGTTCCGTCATTGCAAGTCACACACCACTGCAGTAAGCATAGGATTTAGTAGTAAATGTGGGAAAGACAAGAGTGTATGGTATGAAAATAGAAAATAATAGAGGATATTAAAAGAAGGGATCAGTAGGGGACATGCTAATACAAAACACCCACATAAGAGTAAGACAACCGCAATTCATGCATACATATTTAAATCTACTAGTAGTAGTAAAAGTACGTTTATTAGACCATTGGTCTCTAAACAACATGATACATAATACAATAAATAATTAAAAACATATACAACAAGTTCCATAATACTTTTAAAAACACAATACCTTCAAAAGAATGGGGGAGATCCTACCTCCCACCCACAAATTAAAAATTCCTATAACAATACTCTTAGAGTTACAGTAAACAACACCATAAGCTAGTGTTACAGCCTAAATATAATGAGTTTTAAGCATTTTCCATGATGTTTTCTATCCAATCTTATTTGGTTCCAACACTGTCTTTTTTATCGCCTTCATATATTTTGCCATGGCGATTGCTACATCAAGATTTGACATGTCAGCAAATAGATTAATTACTAACAGGCGCTCAGTAATACCATATTTAAGAAACATAGGTCGTAAAAACAATTTCCGCTGTGACACAAATTTTTGGCAATCTAATAAAATATGTAAATTATTGCATTTAGTACCTAATCCACAGCGACATTTACCGTCGGGTTGTACCATTTCTGCTTTTCTGTTTCCATGAGATACCCAATGGTTAACCCATATTCTCCACCTGAGTACTTCTTCTCTTAATCCAGCATTAGGTAGTGTATACAGATAGGGGTACCACATATCAATCTCCCAACTATTCATCATATAGTGGACTGATACTTTCTTTTCCAGGTACATCATGTCATTTTGCCTCGATACTTCTATTCCTGCCGTTCTAAGCTCCACATTTGAAGCTTCAACCGACAGTGTCGCCTAACCAAATTTAACTTTTAGGTTTTTACATGTCATGCCCAGTTTCATTCTAATCATTTTGGCCCAATTTAAGTCGCTATGCAGAATCTCCTCTTTGCACCATTGTGACAATTTTGTGACTTCCTCAGATTCCAATCTTTTCCAAAATCTTACAAGGGCCACTTGTACCTGTATGTTCCATGCTGTCACTCCTAGCTCTACTCGTATTGCCTGGATCATAGATGAGCCAGGTAGTGACAGCAATGGTTTTAGACATTTCCCTTCCTCGATGTCCCAGTTGTTCTTCCTACTCAAATACAAGACCTCGGCCCCATACTGCACTTGTGGGGGTATCATTGCTTTATAGACATTCAATAAAGTTCTATGTGACATATCCCCATAGATTTGGTTAAATTTCCTTAGCCCACATCCTGATGTATGGGCTTTGGCATTCTGGGCAACCAGGTGAGTGTCCCATTTTAAAGACTTTTCAAACCAGATACCGAGGTATCTATATTCGTTCACAATTTCTAACTAGGTAGAACCCAGATACCAATTAAAGTTCTGAGTTTTCTTCCCAAAACATAGGATTTTAGTTTTGTCCATGTTTACAGTCAGACATTTGGCCAAACAGTATTCATTGAAGGCATATAACTTCCTTTGCAATCCAATCTCTGTTCGGTCAAAGATTACCAAATCGTCAGCGTACAGCAAACAGGAGAATTGTTTCCCATGCATTTTAGGGCTGGCGCTTCTGTTCACTTCTAAAGTGGCTGGGAGGTCGGCTAGATATACTGCAAACCGTAAGGGGGCCAATACACATCCCTGCCTTAGACCATTCTTAATCTATATTTTAGGTGTCAATGCTTCATCAGTATCTTTGATGACTTGCGCCCAATTATATTTGTGTAGCTCCTGGATAATTCCCAGGAACCCCTCTGGGATATTATATTTTCTTAGGGACTTCCAAAGGCATCTCCTATCCACTAGGTCAAAAGCTGCGTGGAAATCTACGAAGCAGCAGCATAGCTTCTCCTGCTTTTCCACGGACTTCCGCGCTACGGCCCACAGTGCGAAACAGTGATTGATCGTGGAGTGCCCCTTCTTAAAACCTCCTTGTTCCACTGGCACGATCGACCCCTGTTCCACCCAATCTTTCAGACCACCCTGAATTATTTTGGAAAATACCTTTTCCCCAATATCCAACAAGTTGATAAGTCTATAATTTGTTGGTGCTTTTCTGTCACCCTTCTTGTGGATGGGCCACTTTTCGGGGATTCTGCCTGACTCCAATATTGCCAAAAACATCCAAGCAAAAAATTCCACCTACTACACCAGTACTATGGACAACACAGGCTTAAATGTACCTTAGCCCAGTTGGGGTAAGCCAAGCAACATGCATGGTCAACCATTGGTACTGCAACAGACTCCAATGGAAATGACTGGAGCCATTACATGACACTAATAGAGAAATGTAAAATAACATAAATATCATTTTCTAAATGTTACATTTTATAATATACATGATAACATTTTAATACGATATATTGTAAATGGTAATTTATATTTTTAACTTTTAATTTAATTAAATATTTATTTAAATAAACATTTAAATATATATATTTTTATGTTTTATAAATATATGAAGTTTTAGTGTACGTTTGTTGTTCATTGTTTCTGTGGTAGATCTAGGTGTTTTTGACTTAGGGAAATGTGGTTAATAATTTTTTTATAAATATTTTGTTTGAATTCATTTAAGGTTACTTTTCTTAAAATTCTCTATTAGTTTATATTTATAACCACAAACAGGCATAAAGCTACTCATAGTAAGTTTACGCTCGTAAATTTGTGTGTAGGGGACATCCTCGCATTTGAGTGAGTTGAGCCTTGTAAGCCTACATGTAGGTGTAAATGTGCACATAAAAATTGCATTTTCCATCCATAGGAGATTTACACCTAGGTGTAGGATTAGACCTAAAAGTGAGGTGATCTAAACATGCAAAGCTACCTTTGTGAGTAGATCACACACTTTGTAAAATGAGACAAAAATACAGAAAATCAGAGTGTGAGTTAAAAAACATTAGAAAATGAGTTTTGTTAATTAGCATAAGAATTTGTCAAAAACCCATATCAGTATTGATTCTTTAGAGATAAAATCTCTGGAGCTATTTTTCCAGCAGGTAAGAGAGAGAGACAGACAGTCAGACACACACACCCACTCACTCACTCACTCACTCACTCTCTCTCTCTCTCTCTCTCTCTCTCTCTCTCTCTCTCTCTCTCTCTCTATATATATATATATATATATAGATATATATATATATATATATATATATTCTCGCTCTCTGTCCCACTTAGAAATCGGGGCACTCGCGGGTGGGTGCGGCATGCGGTAATGGGCCACCGCAGTAACACAGCGCTCAACTCCAGAATTTGTATTTTCCAAAGAACCGCACTCGTGGAGTCAAAGTTTCTTGTGCTCACACCATCAAAGTTTAATCACACGGATCAACAGACGCGTTTCAGCATAAAGCCTTCGTCAGTGTCAATTACACTGCGAGGGTTAGCATGGGTATTAAAGCAAAAGCGTTCATAAACATGGTTGACGGACTACGTGTTTTGTAGGTCGCGCCATCTTGGAGTGTGTTTAATACATTGCTGCATAATAATACGCTGCGCGATCTATATTTACTCAAGTATTCCTTGAATTACTTTCATCTTGCCGTGTATCGGCCCTGCTCCCCATGATGATCGTGGGGAGATACTGTGAGGGGGATTGTGAAGCCTCTGCGGCAGGATACTTACATTCGCTAAAAAGTACGACGCACCAAGAAGAGAGGTGGATCGAAGAAGAGCCCAGGGCACGGTATCACCAGTGAACACATCAGAATCTGAAGTGACTGATAGCGAAGCTGTGGAGGAGCAACGGAAAAAGACGACAGCAGGAAGGCAGAAAGGAGGACAAGCTCCGATCCCTCCTCCTTTTCACAACGAATGCACAGTGATCCGCCAGGCTTGGCTGAGAGGGGGAAAGACAAAACCACCGGAAAACACAGTAGGAGGAGAACAAGGAGGGCAGGTGGGGGCAGGAAGAGGAAGAGCGCAGACATGGAGAAACAGAAGGAAAACGAACAAATAATGACCAACGAACATATGATTGATCTTACAGTGGTCAACCTGTCTGAGAGAACTTTGACAAAAGTAGAAAAGAAACTACTAAGCCGAGGACTCAGCTTTTGCCCCAACAACAAAAGTGAATATACACAGACAAGGATCGACCTATACACATTCGTAAGGAAGCTCAAGCTACACAAATACCACCAACTAAGGAAAGCTACCAAAGGGCCGAAACTGGCCACCAGAAGACTGACCGCGACTGATATCTTATCCTGTGAAGATTTGAGAGGGATAGAAAATCTAGAGAGTCTCAGAATGGAAAGAAACACACAAACAACACAAGGCAATACCGTGATGGACAGAGCTATGATGAACGACATCACACAAGAGAGAGAAGAAAGTGGACTAAAACCGATGTCCACATTTAACCCCATTATGCCATGGGATGCGATAGATGCCTTTTCTGAGACTGTCTTAAAAGATCTTGTAGCCCTAAGGAACAAACGAGTGGTGACAAGGGAACCTGATAATATCGATCCTCAAGAAAGAGATGCTCTAATAAATCTACAAAAAGATACAAATATCATCATCAAGCCTTCAGATAAAGGCGGTAACGTGGTGCTGCTCACACGGGAGTATTACCACAAAGAAGCACTGAGACAACTTTCAGACAAACAATATTACCAGAGAACAGATGAAGCAAAGTATAAAGAGGGAATAAGGAGATATG
Organism: Lissotriton helveticus; assembly: GCF_964261635.1. NCBI lineage: Eukaryota > Metazoa > Chordata > Amphibia > Caudata > Salamandridae > Lissotriton > Lissotriton helveticus. The sequence goes on along the minus strand of NC_136072.1, from coordinate 229,113,064 downwards.
ATGAACTGATCAACAAATGGTATAAGAAACAAATGCTGGGAAGTGATGAAAATATGTACTTACGGAGTAATAATCCCACAATCCCAACATTTTACCATCTACCAAAATTACACAAGAATGCAATAGAACCACCTGGTCGCCCTATAGTTTCATCTATCAATGGATTAACAGAAAATATGTCAAAGTTCATAGACGGTTTCCTGTTTCCCATGGTGACGCAACTCAAATCCCACATAAAGGACACTAAAGACTTTCTTGTGAAAATTGCTGACCTAGTTTGGGATCCGTCCTATCTCCTAATAGTCCTAGACATAACAAGCCTTTACACCAATATCAAGCACGAGCTGGGCTTAAGTGCAGTGGAACACTTCTTAAATAAGAGACCTGCAAGGTTTGCGCTGCATAACCAAATGCTTCTAGAGTTTGTGGAATTTTGTCTGACGAGTAACATTTTCCTGTTCGATGAACAGCTGTATACACAGACATCTGGGACTGCGATGGGCACCTGCTTTGCTCCCAGCTATGCGAACTTGTTCGTAGGCTGGTGGGAGGAGCGGGTGCCCATGACGCTACAGATTGAGGGACAGGAAATGGGGAAAGTGGTCAGGTGGTTCAGATATATTGACGACCTCTTCGTCGTGTGGCAGGGGACGGCGGAGGGGGCTCGTCAATATATAGAAACTCTGAATGATAACAACTGTAACCTACACTTCACAGGAACAATCAGCTGCACTACAGTGGATTATCTTGATCTAAGGGTGAGTGTAGATGAGGAAGGATTGCGTACAGCACTATACAGGAAGCCCACTGCTGGCAACTCCATCCTAAGAGCAGACAGTAACCACCCCACAAGGTTGATACAGAGCATCCCATATGGGGAACTACTCAGGATAAAAAGAAACAGTAGCAGGGAACAAGACTTTGAGGTGGCAGCAAAGGGTTGCATAGAAAGATTTGGTAGAAGAGGATATAATCAGGTGTCTCTATCCAAAACTCTCAAAAAGGTCAGAAAAATCAAAAGAGAGGATCTCCTTAAACCCAGACCAACAAAGATGCAATCTGAGAACGAAGGGAAATTCCGTTTGATCACTCCCTACACCAGCGAATCCATGAACTTCAAAAGAATATTGCAAAAAAACTGGCATATTCTAAAAACTGATGCAATCCTGAAGGATGACCTCCCAGGGAGACCATTAGTAACTTACCGAAAGGCAAGATCCCTGAAAGATGCACTGGTGAATAGCCATTATGAACGGGTCCCCATGAGAACAGGGAAAATCGCTGAAATGGGAGGATTCTATCCCTGCGGAAAATGTAAGGCTTGCGCAGGAAGCAAAAGGATGAGAAAATATGGAATCCCTGGGACAAACATCTCCAGAACCATTAAAAAGTTCATGACATGCAGTACCAGCTATGCAGTTTACTGTCTAGTCTGCCCGTGCGGCCTAAAGTACATTGGGAGCACCATCCACGAACTAAGGATAAGGGTACTTGAACATCAAAGGGCCATTGAGAAAGCAGACCCGGCATACCCTGTGGCAAGACATTTTGATCAGGTGCACCAGAGAGACAGAAGCAAATTGCAATTTTTTGGAATTGATTTTGTGGCAGGGGGATCTAGAGGTGGTGATAGACTAAAGAAATTGAGACGCCTGGAATCCAGGTATATCATCGACCTCATGACAAAGGCCCCACGGGGACTGAACAGCGGAGAAGAACTGGCAGTTCACTTGGGCAAATAATTTATGAACTAGCCAGTGACTGCCCCTTTGGTTGAGCAATCTGAATCTGTAATTTAGAGTAATTTTGAATAATTTTGTATGACTTTTTTCACAGGTGGAGGGTTGTCCTGCACTCATTATGAATTGACTGCTGTGCACAAGTATATTACTATTGCCAATACATGGCTTGATGGACAAGTATGAACCTTGAGATTGGGGATTGCGAGGCTTCACAATCCCCCTCACAGTATCTCCCCACGATCATCATGGGGAGCAGGGCCGATACACGGCAAGATGAAAGTAATTCAAGGAATACTTGAGTAAATATAGATCGCGCAGCGTATTATTATGCAGCAATGTATTAAACACACTCCAAGATGGCGCGACCTACAAAACACGTAGTCCGTCAACCATGTTTATGAACGCTTTTGCTTTAATACCCATGCTAACCCTCGCAGTGTAATTGACACTGACGAAGGCTTTATGCTGAAACGCGTCTGTTGATCCGTGTGATTAAACTTTGATGGTGTGAGCACAAGAAACTTTGACTCCACGAGTGCGGTTCTTTGGAAAATACAAATTCTGGAGTTGAGCGCTGTATATATATATATATATATCTATATATATATATATATATATGGCTGTGCATTGTACTGGATGGGACTTATTTCCCACCTGGTGCTAATAAAGCCTGCATGTTGGCACCCAAACCTATCAAACAGGAAGGTGTCAAACTTGAGCCTCCTGAAGTCATGTCTGTTTTAAGCAGGTTGAACAGGCTGTCCTTGATATTCAAAGAAAGGACTTTTTTCAAAGGCCCCAGGTTCATTTATGTGTCTAATACTAGTTCTACATTGAGTCAATTTCTTCAATCTTCATAACTGGATCCATTGACCACACACAGTTCTCCCTCTCTTTGTTGTAGGGAACTGTGGGTATTTCAGCAATGTCTGGCTTATGACCGCCTGTGGTAAGTGGGGTCTAGATGTTTGAAGATTCTTTTGAGCCACCACCCAGACATAAAAGTTGGATTGTCACATCTGCGTGTCAGTTCTAGACAACCTGACTAAGGTCTTCTACCACTCCCTGTTGTTTGCGGGAAGAAAAAAAACAATTGAAGCTGGGCAGCATAACAGACCATAGACCATAGACCATTTGTGTTAGACCTGTCAACCTTTGGGTTGTCTTCCTCCAAACCTTCTGCCTTTTCCCTCTTTGTTTATGAAATTTGTTTAGTGGATTTAGGATGCTGCGCACTTTAGCCCTGCTAACCAGTGCTAAAATGCTTGTGCTCTCTCCTTTAAACATGGTAAACTGGGATTTTACAGCCTGAAGTCAGTTTTAAACTGCCAATTCAACTTGGCAAAATAAACTTTTGCCAAGCCTAAAAGTCCCCCTTTGTTAAATATAAATTACCCCTGAGTTGTGCCCTAGGTAGCCCTAAGGGCAAGGAGCATTGTATTGTAACTCAAAGGTTGGACATGTACTTTTAAGTTTTACATGTTCTGCCAGCAAAAAACTCCTACATTTATTTAGCTACTGTGAGGCCTACCTTTCCCATAGGATAATATTGGGTTGCCTTATTCACATTTAATAAGTGTTAACTTTCGATTGGGAGCGTGTTTGGAGTCTTAGGAATTTTACTTTAATGGTAAAGTCAGATTTTTAATTTAGAAAATGCCACTTTTAGAAAGCTGGCATTTTCCTGCACTAGCTATTTAGTGACTGCAACCTCTTCCTGGGTCACAAGACGTGAGTGTGGTTGGCAGTTGGACTTTGTTTAATCCTCCAAGACAGCCACACAATAGAGGGATTAAGTGTGCCTGGAAGAGGCATCACTGGCAGGAATAGGGGGGGGGGATAGACACATTCTCACTTGCAACTAAATAGGCTGTGCCCTGCCTTCACGCAAAGGACTTGTCACCAGTGCACTGTTCATGCACCGTTCATGCAGCCAGTCTGGAGCCAGGAAATGGGAGGCAGGAAACTTCAAGCATTTCAAGGGGAATTCCCTAGAAACGTATCCTCCTTAAAAGAAGGAACCACGTATAAAAATAGGACACTCCAATCCACTCTTCGGTTCTGTTTCTGTACCTGCAGAAGGACTCTTAGAGGACTGCTTACTGCAGTGGATATGTGGACTCCACAAGACTGCTTTACTACACCAGAAGGGAAAGCTTTGCTGCCTAGCTCGAACCTTTGGTGGCCTGCCCTGCTGCTTAATCCCTGTTCTGCTGCTTGATCCCAGGACTACTAGAGTGATTTCAAGGGCTACTTGGCTGGCCTGATCTGAGCCTCAGTGACCGAAAAGGCTCCAACCATCTTGACCCCACACCTGGACCCAACCTGAGTGATTCCTAAAGCCCCCGACTGGTGCCTCTCCAGTACTGAACCCTTGGAGGTGGTGTTAATGCTGCCCAGATAGACAAAAGCCAAAACTTGGGACTTAGACATTTTTTGGGCTAAAAACGTCTCTGATAACCGAGAGGAGACTAGCACCAACCTGCTTGTCTATTTGTCCAATGTGCATTGCTGACTGGCTTGCCTTCGTAGCTGCTCCCACTACAATTTCTCCACAGCAGCAAATCCTGTTCAGTGGTCCTTTGCCAAAGGGGTATTCAGCCTCATTAGCTACAGCCTCCAGGCTCGTCCCACTAAAGATTTTCAACTTCTGAAAATGAGACTAAGGGCCAAAGTAAAAAATAAAATCAGCCAACACAAAGCAGCAAGACAACTTGCTGTGCCACACTGCTTGCAAGGGAGAGGGCAGGAATGCTCAATATCTATCAAGATACGGCGCATTCGTGTACTCTGCCTGTGCTGGCACAGAACCTGCAGCCAAATGCCAACACCGGCACCCTTGTGCCATGGAGCAAGGCTGTTTGCATTGCAGGTATGATTATTTTGTGCAGAATACAGCACCCTTAGAAAGAGGAAACAACAAGGAGAAATAAAGATATTTCTCCTCATCTAGTTGCACCTCTGTTGGGAAAGTGTACAATTCTGATGCATTCCTAGATCTACCAGTATTGGTAAATCTGGAAATGCTTCAGAATACATGGGTGGATGAGTGGGAAACCCCATGCTCCACCCATGTAACGCCCCACCACGCAGAGTAATGCAAGACAACTGCTTGCACTGTCTTGCGTTAATCCAGATTTATCAAGCCACACAGGGCTATGCAAAGTGGATTTGCTTAGCTTGGTAAATCCCATTCTAGGTTTTGCGTCGCCCTGCATCCGCTTGTGTGGTGCAAGGACGTTGGAAAATCTTAATAAATCTAGTCCTAAGTCCAAACGTGGGAATCTTCATCGCAACTTCATCCAGCGGATCCCTGACAATGACACCTCCTCCTTGGACACCTCCTGCAGCCTTGCCCTGCTAAACTTTACTTTCTCAGACAACTTTTTGCTGGAATTTCTTCTAAGTTCTAAGTTCAAAGGTAAGTAAATCCAACCTTTGTGTCTGACTCCATTGTGGTTGGCTGTATTTTTGGTCTTTGATCCGGTCTCGAGCAACTATATCTTTTAGGCGCTAGTTTTTACCTTAAACTTTAATAATTCATGACTCTGGTTCTACTGATTGTATTTTTGTTGTTATGGTGTCAAATACCTTTGTAAAATGTACTCTATTTTTCTAAATTGGCGAGGTAGTATTCTTATGTTGGGTTTTTATTTTATTACAGTTTGTGTGCTGCATAAATGCTTAACACGTTGCTTCTAAGTTACTGCTTTGTGCCAGGCTACAGAGGGTTAAGCACATGTTACATTTGTGACTTCTGTGGTTCACCCTGACAGGGATTGTGGCTGGTGCTTGGGCAGGGTTAACACCCCACTGAAGCAACAATCCAATTTCTTGGCAAATTGAATATTTCCCCCAGCCTAAAATCAAAACTTTCTGTGCAGAGGAGTAAAAAATCAGCTATCTCATTTAGTAAAATTAATCCTTTCTTCGGGCCCAAAAGTGTCATAGTCTATTCTCCTTTTGAAGTATGCAAGGATTTGGCATGGTCCTCTCCCAACAGACCATAGATCACAATGTAGAGCCAATATAAAAATACTTTGAAATAAATGCAAGCCCAGCTGACTGCCTTTAGAGGACGACAGCCTCATACATTACATTAATACTTGAAGGAGAAACACCCTAATTGAACCTTGTAACTGGACTCGTCTCTAACTGAAAAAAGGCGACTTAGCATTGCTGCAGTTAAGTAACAGTAATTAATAATTTGACAAAATTAAATTGGCCTGTGTCTTGTATAACAGGCGACAGAGCAGCAGAAGTGAAGAATTCTGAGGTCCCAAGGCAAAAATGAAATGGTATTTTTTTAGCAGAACAAATTGTTCTTAGCTTATTTTTCTTTACTAGCTTTCCAACTGTTTCAGGCGGGAGTAGGTGGGTGTTCATGGACGATGGTTGGCTACTTAAAAACAGGGGTTTGAAATTAAATTTCCCAAATTTTAACCACTCAACATGTAATGTATGGAAATGCAGATGTTACATTTATAGATCTTAACTATTTCCTCTTGGTGCAAATGAATAATTATATTAATTCTGATCAGAAAAACATATTGTGTACTTACAAAATTAACTTCAGCATCTTTTCTGAAACGCATGCATTTCATGGTCTAGTGACCTCGAAAAGAACTGTTTTCAACGTATTCTTAGCACTGTCTTTGCAAAGTATGTTATTTTTCTGTAAACAAAATCTCATCCCTTGCGAAAGACAGTACTCCCCACGCTCCTTGAAAATATTTCATAAAACTCTTTGATTGCATTACAGAACTCACATAATGTACCCTTTGTTCATTATCATAATGTACTGTGGGTTAATTAGCATAATGTAATCTTATTTTACTCATTACCATAATGTGTTAAATATTTTATGTATATGTCTGCTTGCTAGCCTCTCTTCTCTGGATCTGTTCATTGCGCATAATAACTGTGCTACGTTTGGTAAAATATCTCCTTTTCAAAATAGTTGCAACACTATTTCACAAGTATTAATTAATTTCGTCAAATATTATAAAGCCTGTAGTGTAATAAACTTGGATGTATTTAATGTAAAACAGACTATTGATTGTGAGGCATTTTCTCAAGGACTTATCGCCGAATTAACAACACTTTATCGTAGCCAAAGTGGCGATAAATTTATCACCCCATTCTCAAGCTGGTGCTATCAGCCCATATCACCAGTTTACTTGAGATAGCAGCCGCAAAAACATTGCCACCTATGAGCCCCGAAACTTTCGCTAATGAGATGCAGAGTCGGCATTCCCGTGCCAAAAGCCACGACAACACCACCATTCGGCAACATTATCATCGACCAGCCAGATAGACAATAAGAACCTAAAAAATGCGATAAGGTGCGTTAGCAGCAGGAAAACACCTGCTCTGACCTGTTGTAAAGTCGGATGACAGCCTGCACCACAAAACAGAGCCCAGCCTAGAGCCACACGTGCAAGGCAACAGATGCCATGGAGCCAACGATCATGCAGCGCGGAGCCTCAACTGCCACAACACCTACCGCCAGCCTCCAGGATCCCGCCCCCCTCCCCCCCGGACCAACACTGAGGCAGCACAGACAAAGACAGTGACCCTCAGAAAAAGCAAAAACCTCACAGACCCAACACCAGAGAATGTAATTGTCCACTACAGGCTCAAAGGGACAACCATCCTCTGCATCCTGACCACCATTGTCCACAGGCTGACGGTAGGTACCAACACAGCGCACAACCACCATCCCACCTCAGACAAAGCTGCTGGCCAAGCTGCATGTGTTGGCCTCTAGTACCCTCCAACCAACAACCACCAGAGTCGGAGGAGTCACACAGCCAGCCCAATCCAAGTCCCTCATAAGGGTCATGGATGACACCATCAGCTTGGTACCCCACTATCCATACTTCCCCCACACTGCGCAGGAACAGCTGGAGACCAAGCAAGGCATCTATGCCACAGCTGGCTTCCTGCAAGTGTCAGGTAGCAATTGACTGCACACATTTCCTACTTGTGCCCCCTGGCAACACTGCACACAGTAACCGCAACAGAAAGCGCACATATTCCACCAATGTCCAGGCAATATTGGACCATCAGGGAATCTCCACCAACGTCATCGCCAACCACCCAGGTAGTGTGCATGATCCCTACATCATCTGACAGTCCATCATCAAACAGCTCTACCAGGATGGCGCCCACGGAAATGTACTGCTCGTTGGCAAATCCCAAAGGAACATACCACACACCTCAACTCCACAGTCAAGCAACTCACAATACTGGGAATGCACATTTCAGAAGCTCACATACAACATGCACACCCACCAGACACGACAACACAACTTACTGTGGGAACTTGAGCCAGCCATGTACATTAGCTATCAACGGCATGGCACCTCAGCCACACAATAGCAGAACGTGGGAAGAGGTGGGGACCAGGCATGTGCCAAGGAGGCAAGTGACCGATGAATGAGAATGTACACAATGCCAAGTGTGGCGTGGATGTGCTGGCCAGACAGCAGTATGCAGACCACACACGTATCCATGTTGACACACACCGCTGGTGTTTGGAGTGTAGTGGACAATGGACACAACCATGTCACCCTAGCCAGTGAGGAATATTCTTGGAATTGTAGCTTATCAGCGTGAGGGAAATGGGCAGGCCCGGCGTATGCCAGGCCAGCGTAGGGGTGTGAATTAAAGGCACGTAACTCTGGGCGCAGTACTTTTCCGGAATGCCCAACGTCTCTGCCAGAACGTCGCCTCTCAGCCTGCCACGAGGCCGACGCTGTTGCCGTGAGTGGGGTTGCCTGTGATCCTGTGCACCTGCTGCATCCCGGGTTGCTGGTCCCCGAACCAGTCTTACCCGCCCCTGCGCACCCAGGCCTTAATGCCCACCTGCTGACATCGGGGTGTGTCAAAGAGGGCCCACCACGTGCCGGTGCAAGCTCAAAGCCCAAGGCCCGCGACCTTGACAGCCTCCTCAGACCATCGCGGCCTCCGCAACACAGGCCCACAGTACTTCTTTCTCTTTGACGTATTCTACCGGCATACACACCACACTTGTAGGTCACGTATTTGGAACTGAGTCTTCATTACACTATGGCAGAGAACATTATTTATGGCAGATTTTATGTCACTATACTGCCTTCGATGTGGTGCCACCAAGTCTGTGCATTGCATTACAACCACACGTGTCTGTGGGCCCACGCGGACTACTGCCCTCGGGCCACACTAAGCTCGAGTAGATCACACATTTGAAACTGAGTATTGATTTTTCACTGGCTGAGTACATAACATTGCACGCAAGGAGAGGTGTAAGAGGAAGATGCGTTTCAGTTATGAGGATAAAAGGATCATCGTTATGGAGGTGATCGAACACTACTGACAACTGCCCTTGTGACACTGACTCTGTGCATTGCGAGCCAACACCACGTGAGCAATGGCCGAGTCCATATCCGTGTACCAGCATCATCAGAGACTGCATCCCCTCTCTGCCCCTCTGCCAGTAAGTCTGTTCCCCGACAATCATGGACACTCTCTGGTTGCACTTAGGTGACATCTGAGTCTATGGACTGGGGGTTGTCTTCTTCCTCATTTAGCTGATACCGAATTGGTGGTGAAAACAAGGCTGTAGCATTCCATTCCTCAATTTACCGCTTCGGGATGACTTTTTCCCTCTGCATCATGCCCTGGAGGACATCTTCCACTGTCCCCTGCAACCCTCTGCCACATTCACCTCGGACATCGATGAGGTCCTGCTCAGTCTGCGTGGCCCTACCTCAGTGCACAGCAAGTCAGTGTCCCATGGCGGTGTGCCTGTGCTGGCTGCAGTTCATCCAAGGCCACTAACTCTGTACTGGTCAAGTCAGGGACCCTGTCTTCTGAGATATTGGATGGCCTCTAGACGATGGCCTTGGGGTCATCAACGCCATGTGTCTGTGGCCCTGCGCTGTCTGCTGCCTCTGGCCTCAACTGTGGTCCACCAAGGCGCACACATCAATTTGAGTCCTGACCGGCCTGGACTTCGCATCACCGCAGGAGGCACACACCACCACCGCCAGGACCATCTCCAACTGCCAACTGCCAGAGTCGCAACAGTTGACTGGCAGATTAACTGAGTTGTTCACACCTGTCGTGGATGCCATCATCTGCCTAATACCCTGCTCAGCACTCCAGGTGCCACTAACTCAGTGCACCGCAACCCCTGGACCGGTACTGATTGAGTTTTGTGATGTGGAGAGGTTACGCAGCAATGTCACTTCAGGCAGTGTGGGAGTCCTGGGACGATGATGAGGAAGATGATGCAGGTGTAACACACCCCATTGCAGCTGCATCAGATATTTCCCGGAGGGACACAATCCTAGACAATTCATTCACATGGGCACGCTCGCTCTAGTGCCCCAACCTCAGTGCTCAGCAGCTCACAGACACTTCTGTTTGCTTATTGTGTGTCCTCTGTGCTTGCTCCGGCTACCACCATGATGCTTCACTGTAGTTTCTGTAATGCTGGTGTGTTCCATTTCCGTTTTGATATTGATCACTGTTTAAGTTGTTGCAAGCACCAACCACTCCTTGAGGGCTGGCTTACACTCACCCCACCCACATCCAGCACAGGCGTCACTGTACATATGACCCTGCCAATAAAGGGGCCGGGCGCAAGTGCCTGTAGCAAGTTCCACATACTATCTGTGTGTGTTTGTGTGGTCATGATGTATGCATGAGGGCCCTGGGCCCTACGACATTACATTGTGCTGTGTACAGGGGATGCAGACATGTGACTGTAGGCAGCGGGTTAAAGATTGGACATGTAGCTTTGTCATCACCCACCCAATATGTAAGGGGAGTGGGCTGGATGGCGTACGCAGGTCCAGCGCAAGTGTGTGACTAATAATAGTGGGGCTCTGGGCGTGGTTCAGTACAGATGATGTGCAAATGCATATGTCTCTGTCGCAATGTGGGTCTCCTTTGTGGGGTGTAGGTGGTCCATGAAGGGAATGAGACACCCACGTATGTGATCTAGTTCATCTTCCATGGGTTCAGACCCCACCCGCACCTGTTCAGTCACCTCCTTTTGGCAATCTGACATCTGGCATTGAGATGCCCTGTGTGGGTCGGTGAAGTGTTGGGAGCCAGCCGTGCTTGCAAGTGCTTCCTGCTGTGTGGTCTGTTGCAGGGGCTGTGTTCTCCTCTATATAGCTTGACTGCCCTGGTCATGGTTGTGGGTTGCGTGGGATGTCCATGGGCTGTTTAGTGCGTCGGTGTAGAAGGTGTGGTGGTCCTCTCTGGCATCACTGATGAGTAGTCTGCTCTGCTCTGCTGGAGGTGTTGTCTGTCCCTCTGCAATGTGAAGGGGAGATGCAGGCTGACATTGTGTTGACATGTATGTTGGCGCATTGTTCTTGTTTACATGCAGACTGTATGACAATGTACATTGTGACTGTTTTGGAGGTGCTGGATTTAGATGCGGTACAGTGGACATTTGGACTACATGACGGATGTGAGGTTGTACGCGTACATTTCCATCTCACAGGTTCCAGCTCTGTCAGATGTAGTTGGCCTGTTTCTGCGCAAGTGCAGAGCCAGTTGTGTCCTGTTTTGCAGTGTCGGGTTGCACATTGTACCACATTGTTGTCAATGTGGATGTGCTTTTATTGTTATGTGTGTGTGCTGCAGTGTGCCACGGGGATCAAGAACATTATCCAGGGTCATTGTGAGTGTGCAGTGTGCTACACATCGTTGTGCATGTGTCCCATTGTGCCCATCTCCCCCACTCCCCCTAGTCCCTGGTCGTTACTCACCCTGTTGATGTTGTGACTAGTCCTCCCGAGCTGTGTCCGGACTCCCAACTCCTTGCACCGTCCCCACACTGATGACTGTGGCCTCCGTTTCCTCCAGGTTCTCCTGTGGTGCAGGACGCCCACCTCCTGTTGCCATTGCTGCCTTCCTATTGGCAGCGGCTTTGTGCCTGATTTAGATTTTCACATCATGCCAGCGCCTCTTGGCCTCCTCCATTGACCTCCTCGACACTCCGACTGCATTCACGGTAGTGGAATTCTGGGTCAGTTGATGGTAGTGTTCTGCCACCTCCGTGACGCTGATATGGTTTTCCTGCGGACTGCACCCCGTCTTCCTCTCCCTCTTCTCCTTGGCCTTCCCCGACCCAGTTGTTCCTTGCTGGTGGTCTGTGGGGCTTGTGGGGTTCGCGTTAACCTATGCACTCGGTCAGGGTGCATCCATGTTGCTACGCACTTTGGATTGTTTTTGGTGTGTTGTTTTTGTTGCTTTTATAGTGCATTTTCCCACCAGATGCATGGTAATTGCAGGCCTGCTGCTGGTTTTCAGTGCTTTTTGCATTTGTGCGGCATTGCGTTGACTTTATTGTAAATTGTAATTGTAAATATTGCGGACGTTTGACGCATTGTCGGGGCGTATCGCATGGTGCCTCCGTGTTGTGAATACTTAGTTAACACGGCGTAATTTTCCCACTATAGACTGCGATGTTGAATGTTAATACTATTTAGAATCCAAGACTGTTGGCAATGGATGACAAAAAAAACTGAACTTTTCAAACTACTGAGTGTCCATTACATTTCCCCTGGTCAACATGCAGCGCTCTACTGAGTACACTCATGTTCCCAGCACTTACCATTCCATTATCACAGGGGAAAAACAGCCATAGTGGCAGATTAACGAAGGAGTACCTCAAATGCTGTTTCACCATATCTGTGTTTGAGAATTCTGACCCTCAATCCAACTTTGTGAAACATACTATTGCAAAAAACAATATTAATCAGACCATTATATTCCAATGTCTAAAAAACATACGGCACAACTCGATGTAGTAGAAACCGTTTCTAGCTGCTCATCAAGAATTTCCAATAGGGCTACCACATACATATATATGTAGGGGGGATAACTGTCGATTTTCAGGGCATGTAGGTATTACCGCTAGAAAGACATAGACAATATACATCAAAATCTAACATTTTGAAAGGGACTTGTGTTTTAACTTCTGCTGCTGTTCATGTTCTTCTTTATTTCTAATGTTGTATTGTCTGGGAAGATATAAGACATTCTTACTGCAGGAGGTATGCATTTTTACACCCTGAAAGCATGTTCTAAAAATTGCTAGGAGCAAGGAACACATTATATTCAGCAATTTAAAGTGACAGTTGAAATCAATCAAAGAGGCATTTTAAGGAAGAGATTCTCAGCACAACTGTGTGCCAGGTTAATCATCAGACTACTCTTTAAACAAGATTTATGAGCAAAAGGTCATTTTTAACGCTAGTTAAATGGGAAGCATCGCATTACATATGCGAACTGTTAATTTCGAAGGCAGTGCACATCAGTATTCAAGCCCAACCCCTCTTTCTTCAATCACAGTAAATAAATATTGCTTCATATATTTATTTCAGGCTTCATATATTTATTTCAGGCAATCAAATGCCTGCCAAATTTTTAATACAATTTGGTAAAATCAAATATTCAACAAGAGTTTAGAATGTTTCTAAGCAGTCATCAAGTAAGGTCAGTGCATGGTCCAGGACTGTAATCATGTAATGAGGTATGTTAATAAAAGAAATAATTTTTCATAGTGCTTGTAGGCAGTCTTGGGCATTTGTAGCACTCTGTATGCATATGCATCACTGTCACTGTGAAAAAGTGGGTTGTTGGTTGGGGGAGCGGGGTATGAGCCCTTCTCAAGAAACAGCTGCAATCCTTGTAGGGGTGAACCACAAAAGTCACTAAATTAACGTGTGCATAACCCTCTGGTAGCTTGGATCAAAAGTATTCCGGCTTAACGTAGAGGCAATGTGTACAGGATTTATGCAGCACTTAATCAGTAATAAAGAGAAAATGCACCATAAGATACAGCACAACTCAATTTAGACAAATAGGGTAAAATGCAATTATTTGACACCAAAATTACAAAAATCCTTTCAATAGAACTAGATATATGCAATTTCAAAGATTTAATGTGAGTATAGTGCCTAAAAGCACAAAGCGCCACTCCCGGTTATCTGGCTGTGTGAGACCAGGTAAAAGTTACAAGTTCAGGATGACCTTGATGGAGCTTGAGCCGGTTACAGGGACCAGGTAAGTTTTACTGAAAAAAGTTACCTTCTAAAGTCCAACGAGAAGCATTCCTTTGAGGTCGAGGAGGCCGCAAGGAGTAGGGAGAGCGTTGAGGATGGTTGTCACTGTACCGTGAAGAGCAGGCCGGATGTTGGGTAAGGTCATCACTGTAGCATGAAAGTCTTGTCAGGTGTCGTGTAGGGTCATTGCTGGAGCTTCGTGTTGGCAGGGGAAACCGCCTTTACAACGAAACTTTTACAACGCACTACCATTACAACAACATTTTTACAACGCAACATCCATCACAACGCATGCCATTACAACGTAACCATTACAATGCATGACACTACAACGCATACCACTACAACGCATGTCATTACAACACAGTCATTACAACGCATACAATTACAATGCATAGCATTACAACGCATAGTACCCTTACACCATCCAACACTTACCCTACTGTTGCACCCCCTGGAGTTAGAATAGTAATTTTTACCCCTACACTATCCAACACTTACCCGACTATTGCACCCCCTGGAGTTAGAATAGTAATTGTTACCCCTACACTATCCAACACTTACCCTACTGTTGCACCCCCCTGGAGTTAGAATAGTAATGTTTACCTCTACACTATCCAACACTTACCTTACATGCAATGTAATGTTATGCGTTGTAATGGTATGCGTTGTAAAGGTAGTATGCATTGTAATGGAATGCGTTGTAAAGGTAGTTTTAAAAAATTCGTTGTAATGGCATGCGTTGTAATGGAATGCGTTGTAATGGATGTTGCATTGTAAAAATTGTGTTGTAAAGGTATGCGTTGTAAACGTATGCGTTGTAACATCATACATCCGTTGGCAGCCACCGAGGGCTAGTGATGCTCTAGTGCGAAGTGCAGATCTCGCGTTGCTGGTCGTCGCTTATGGACGCTGTAGTGTGAAGAGTTGGGTTATCAGTCGGCGTGGGCAGCAAGATCCTGCTGCAAATGGGCCTGTTTGTGGTTGCGGAGAGCCTAAAACTTCAGGATTTCTCCTTTTCTTCAAGTGATGCCACACCAAGGGTCTAGGACGTGGTAGACAACTTGGGGGGTCAAGGTCTCATCCCAGCAGGGTGCAGGCAGGTCTAGTTGCAGGTCCAGGTAGATCAAGATGAAGCAGGTCAGCTAGGCAGTTGCAAAGAGACCTATGGCTCTTGTTGTGTCCCTGTAGCTCATAACAGGAGGTCAGTCAACTGAACCTTGAAATCCCTTCAGCCTGGGATGCAGGGTGCAAGCCCAGTCTTCCTTTTCAGACAGCAGGGTCAGGCCTCCAGCAGCAGGGCTGCAAGGCAGTCCTTCTTCCGTAGTATCCACAGGTCCAGGAGTGTACTGAAGAGTAGGCCTGAGGGTCTCCTTTTTCTACCTGGTGCTCACTTTGGTATGGGAGAAGCTTCTGGAGTTGTACCTCTACAGAGAAGTCTGGAATTTCCTGCCTTCCGGCCCTGGACCGAGTTCGTCTAGAGCCACAATAATCTAGTCTGAAGTCCTTTGTGTGTGAGCTGAGCAAGTGCCTTTGAATTGCACGTGTGGTAGGTGACAGCTCTGCTCTCCCATTCTGTCAGAGTTGGCCCATCCTGCTAATACCCAGACTCTCTATTGTGACACTGTCTGGGAGAAATGCACACAGGCCAACTACACCTAGTCATGTGATCTAGGTACAAGCTGTAGCCAATAAATACCAACTTTGTCAAAGTGGCACTTTTAGAATCGTTACTTTAACATTCAAGAGTGTTGTAAATTACAATTCCTCAGACGCCAAACGTGAGTTTCTTACCTGCTCCCAATCAAGCGTTATCTCTTATTAAATGTAATAAGGTAACCCAACATTATCCTTGCAATAGTGAATTGCAATAGAGAAAAACGAACTTGAGAGTATTTCACTACCAGTACATGTAAAACTTAAAAATACATGTCCAGATATTTAAATACATTGCACTCTGCCTACGGGCTGTTTAGGACATACCCTAGAAGTGACCTATATATATTAAAAAGACATGCTCAGCTTTTTAAATACATTGCACCCTGTCCTAGGGGCTGATTAGGGTCTACCCTAGGGGGGACCTATATCTATTAAAAAGGAAGGTTTAGGCCTGGCAAAATATTTATTTTGACAAGTAGAAATAGCAGTTTAAACTGCACTCACAGGCTGCAATGGTAGGCCTGGGACATGTTCTACAGGGCTCACCAGTAACATTTAATCCAGAAGGCTCTGGGTACTTGTAGTGCCACTTTACCAGGGATTTACGAGTAAATGAAATGTGCTAATTGGGTGTAACCTGAATGCACAGCAAAAAAAAAACACAACCATGTCGTAATCCAAATGTAATCAAAATTGACGCCAGTTCATCTATGTTCAAAGAAGGATTATATTGTATCTTCATGAATCCTTATTCATGAACATAATATACAGTTTTCTTTATACTTGGTTTATCCCAAAGAAATTGTTATTCATAATGACAGAGAGTTGGTTGCTACCAAACGGTTGGTACATTAACAATCCTAATGTATTTCAGGCTCAACATCGCCCTTCATCAGGGGAGTATTTATACATCTATAAGAGAGAAGAAGCAAGGGAACCCGGGTTACAGTATGGCAATTGTGTTTTGCAGTATATGGTACACCAACATTCACTTGTGCCAGCTGTTAATGTGAGCGGAGCCTCTGCCCGGACAACAGGTTCATTGCGGGCCCAGCGACATCGCGCAAGTGCACATGGTCCTGGCCCCCGGCTGAGCCCCATGCTGAGTTGTTCACTAAAATCAGGTGTACAACTCGAGAGGAAACACCTCTTGCACATATAAGCACCGTAGCGTGTGCTTTACACACAGTGCACTCACAAACTCATACAAACCCCTGTAACACCCTACACATATAAGTTCCTGATGAAAGCCAGTAGAAGAAAAGGCCTGGCTGAAAATAGTTGACCGCACAGGACGTCGGAGGCCATAAGCCTACTGTGCACGTCTGAAAGCCTTTGTTTTTATTGACTGCCTGGGGCCCACCATTAAAAGTCTTTGGGACACCTAGGACAGTATTTTAAACCTCACTCAGAGCACACTCACAGCACCCTCACAAACCAAAAAACCCGCTCCGCAGTAACCTGGCATGGAAGCACACCTGAGGTACACTCGGGACCTCGGGTGGGGCCCGATGTTGAAGCATGCCACCAACTAGGTTGATGGGTGAGGGCCTTCATAAAACCTAATGGTTTTCCTCCACCCGCAGACATACAAACAATTTAAACCAGAGCTAGTTCTCATTGATTGCTAACAATGTGAGTATCATGCCTGTTACTGTAAATTAGTGCCGGAGTGATGTAATTATAAATCAAACTATGAGCAGTGCCATAAACTGTGCCTCAAAGCCAGGTGATCTATATGGTTATTGAATGCTATGCTATCGGTACTGCGTGACTCGCAGTTGTATCTGTGTGCGTCGTGATGTTCATCAAGCAAACTTGGGCTGTGACAAAGAATACCGAAGCTCTCCGTAACTCAGAGTAGTGTTTTGTGCACCTTGTGATAAACACCAAGCAAACTTAGGCTGTGACAAAGACTACAGAGACTTGTCCATGCAAGTTATACTGTACAACTTATACTGATTAACAAAACGCGGCTCATGGTGACAAAAATGCGCAATAGTGTACATTTATCTGAATCTAATATTGTCACACCAGCGTGAATCAGTAGAAACCATTTCTCCAAGAACAAACACGGTTCAGGCAAACACCGTGTAGGACTGAGTGTGCATTCATGCTGAATTGCGGAAATTAAATGGGCCAATAGGTGTGCGAATAGTTTGACATTTGACCCCGTTCTACCAGGAAAGAGAAAGCGGACTAGGTCGTGCACGGTAATAAAATAACAACAAAGATGATCAAATAAAGTAAGATCATTTTGTTAAATTTAACTATCATAGTTGTTCTGTCAGTTAAGCGCTTAATGGGAAGTGTAATGGGAATAATAAAACCTGTGATTGTCGAAATCTCAAGTGCTTGGGTGAACCCGATGGTGGTGTTAGTGAGGGTGCCATCTTGGAGCAGTGACACACATCATAATAATAAGCAGTAGAAAGTTAATGAGAAGTGTAGAGCTGTGCACTATTCAAAATTGATATCAACAATTTACAATTACGTGTAAATCCAAAATACTGTTTCTAAAATGCTACATGATGCTCAGCGAATGCTGAAACTGAAAAGTGCACAATGTTCAATTCAAAAATTATCATGACACAGTCACCAATGCATAGTATGATCATGTCCAGTTACAACAAACAATGGTATTCAATCCAATCCTTAATTCGATTTGGAGTAAGATTGTCTAAGATTATGTCAGAAAGAGCTGGGGAAGCCATACCTGCACTCATGGCTACCATTGACGAGTTTTCCCGTGTTTCAGGGTACAAGTTGAACAAGGATAAGACGGAGGTAAAACTCCTAAATAATATAGGCAGTAAAGATATTCTTGGGGACTCTGGCCTAAATTGGCAACCACACTGTTTTAAATACTTGGGTCTCGACTTTGATAAAGATCTGATTTCTACTCTGAAAATAAATGAAGACATAACCTTGAAAAAGATCTCCGCTTTATTAGATGGGTGGTCACCCAAGTTCCTCTCTTGGTGGGGCAGGGCAGAAACCCTTAAAATGATGTCTACTCCGTTAGTGAATTATCTGGCCAGTATGCTCCCCATGATGTTCTCGGATGACTTTATCAATAAAGTAGATAAGCTGTTTGGCGGGTTCCTGTGGCGGGGCAAGAAAGCCAGGATATCACTGAAAAATCTGCAACTAGCAAAAGACAAGGGTGGCCTGGGTCTTCCCTCGTTCAGGAACTACCAAACAGCATTCCTCTGCAAACAGGGAGCACAGTGGCTGACAAACTCTCCAACCTATGTTCCTCTGTGGTTACAAATTGAAAAATCACTCATTGGTCACGCGCCTCTGCCAGCCCTGCTTACCATGGACCTGTCCCATCTACCTCACTCTAAGTATATTATGCTAAACACCAGGCGGGCCCTGTTAAGACTCGACCAGACACATAAAACTAACCTGGTAGTTAAAAAATCTACTTTTATGGCCTTATGGAGAAACCCCTACTTTAAGTGTGATGGTAAAACCCTCTACTGGGACTCGTGGTCCAGGAAAGGCATTAATTTAGTGGGGGACCTTTATGACGGCGCACTACCGCTCCCGTTCTCGAGCTTACAGGCAGCATATGACCTCACGCCGATGGACTTCGACGAGTTTTTGAAGTTGAAGGCCATTATATCAGCTCGTGGCTTCACCCCTCACGTGCCTTGGTTGGCGACCCATTTGCCATGCCTCTTGTCCGCAGGCCACTTCGTCTCTAGAGTATATAAGATGCTACTCCCATTGCCCAAGAAGGCACATAGACAGATTGAGTCCAAATGGGAAGCTGAACCCAACTCCACTGGGATAGAGTTTGACTGGGATGTGATACATAGAATTGTTCTATCTAATAAGGTGTCGCCCATCCTTTTTCAAACAAAATATATGCTATTGAATAGGGCGTTCTGGACTCCGGATAGACTTTTTAAATGTCACCTGAGGGATA
This sequence comes from Lissotriton helveticus, assembly GCF_964261635.1. NCBI lineage: Eukaryota > Metazoa > Chordata > Amphibia > Caudata > Salamandridae > Lissotriton > Lissotriton helveticus. The sequence continues at coordinate 229,093,652 of NC_136072.1, read as the reverse complement.
CACCCACGTGTTGGAATTGCCAATCAGGAACTGGCGACCTTGCCCATATGCTCTTCCACTGCCCCTCTTTGCAAACCTACTGGGGAAAAATCTTCGACTGCATCCACCATACGTTCAATCTGAAGCCCGCCAGGGAATTTGTATATATTATATTGGGAGTTCTTGATCCAAATTTGTCAAATACACATGATCGCCAGCTCTTAGACCTGATGTTAACACTTGCCTGTAAGGTGATCTTATGCAAATATAAAAACACGTCAGAGGTGAATTTTAAAATTTGGCAGGAATGGCTTTCATTCCTGAGAGGGGCTGACAATTCGGCTTTGCAATCGGCTACGTGGCGCCCTTCCAACAAGAAACTCTGGAAGTCGCTTGACATGTCCTCCTTCCACTTTGACCCACCATGTTGTATTTATTGATACTGTTTACTCTGGTTAATGCGTAGTCCGATGCCGGACCTTATGGATGGTAGTTTGACTTGTAATGTAACTGTACATTTCCTTGATTACATGTATATGTTTCCTTATTGTGTAATACTCATTATGTAGTTCTGCCCGCAGACGACACTTGCAAGCACTATGTGATTTGATTTTCTTTTAGTTTTCTGTATTGTATTGAAGCATCACAACTGCTCTCATCTTTGTACTGGAAGATTTTCTGTTTGTTATGTCTTTTTCCTTTCTCATTAATAAAAACGATTTGAAATAAAAAAAAAGATTGTCTAATATTTTAATCCAGTGGGTTTCTCGCTGGAGAGGAAATTTATTGTTATTTCTGCCTTCACGTGGCGAGACTACTTCAAGTACCAAGAATCGCAATTGGCTGATGTTGTGATTGAATGATAGAAAATGTGATGCTAAACTCCATTTTTAATTACGAGTCTGAATATTGCTTTTGTCTTCATTGAGTCTTGTTTTGATTTTCCGTTCAGTTTTGGCAATGTAAGCCAGGCTACACAGACATTTTAATAAGGACACCAGGTTTTTACTGTCACAGTACGCAGTGGTGTGTAACTTGATTTTGGGGCCTTTACGTGGATGTGTTACGTAGTTCCCCTTGATGATATTATTGCAGTTGTTGCAGTTGAAACATGGAATTGTGCCTTTGTATGTCTGTTGACTGGATTGAATGGCGGGTGTAGCTAAGATGTCTTTTATGTTCTTCCTTCGTTCATATGCAAACCTGGGCGGAGCAGAAAAAATGCAGTTGAAATCCAGTTCCATTTGAACCATTGGCCAGTATTTTAAGATTAGATTTTTTAAACCAGGGCTCCATGTGGACAATTTAGACACTAGAACAGGTTGATTTGTATTTTTGGGTTTAGTGATTGGTGCCAAAAGGTATGTCCGAGGTATGGAGGCCACGCGTTGTACAGAGTTAGATAATATTTCAGGAGGGTATTTTCTGTCTCTAAATATTTATAGTATATCCTGGATGTTTAACGGATAACTGCTCTGGGTCAGAAACTATTCTTTTAACTCGTAACAGTTGAGAGTATGGTAAGTGTTGTTTCAGGGAATATTGATGGAAACTGTTAAAGTGTAATAGAGTGTTACAATCCGTGTCTTTCCTGTAAATATCGGTTTGCAAATTCCTGCCAGATCTTGAGATTTTCATGTCTAAGAAACTGATTGTAATGTCAATGGAGTTATGTGTAAATTCAATGCGATCGTTAATTGAAGTCAAGTGCTGGATAGCCATTGTCAGTTCGTTACTGGATTCTTTCCACATTAAGAAGATATCAACAATGTATCTCACAAACATCATTAAGTTTCTGGTCCACTGATCATTGTGCAAAATGTGTTCCATCTCAAACTTGTGCATTAATAGATTTACGTAGCTGGGTGCTGCACAATTGCCCATAGATGATCCAGTGAGTTGTAAAAAGTATTCATTGTTCCAACAGAAATAGATGTGGTATAGAGTGTAATGCAGCAGTTCAAGCAAGAAGACTTTTATGTCTTGATCCCAATCAGTTTAAGTCAAAAAATGTTCAACCGCTTCCATGCCTAAGTTGTGTGGAATGGAGGAATAAAGTGATTTGACATCTATGGTGCATAACAGTATGTTTGAGTCACATTCAAATTGGATGGTTTGGATTTTATTTGAAAAGTCAGTGGTATCTATGACGTATGTTGACATTTGTTGAACCAAAGGTTGTAGATATTGATCCAAATATTTTCCGATGGGTTGGTGTAGTGAGCTGTGTGTCAACACTATGGGTCTGAAAGGAGGATTTTGCAAATCTTTGGAATCTTAGGTAACATATGTATTGTTGGACATCTTGTATTTGTTTAGAGAAAATAACGCCTGTCATTTTCTGCAATAGTTCCTTGTGAAACTGCCATATCCAGAATGGTTTTTAAGATCAAAACATATTCATTGGTTGGATTTCTATCCAGTTTCATATAGGTCGAAAAGTCAGACAAGTATTCATTCACACTCTGAGTGTAAAATGGGGAATCCATGACTACAATAGCTCCTCCTTTGTCGCCATGGTACATTTAATTTCTGCATCGTTGGCTATCTTTCTAAGAATGCCAAGTACTTTGGTAGTAAGGTTTGAGGGTTTAGTATGACTGCCTCTGCAAAGGTTCTGCATAGTCTGATGATAGTTTCAAAGGCGTCAAGGATTTTGTGACTAACAGGAGCCATGAAGGTGCTTTTTTGTTCTCAATTCCTTCAATGTACCTCTGCCTTCAGGTCGTTGATAGTTAACTACATTAGAGAAAAAATGTCTGAGGCGAAGTGTATACATACATTTAAGGAAACTCACTTTTAATTCTAAAGGATTGGAGTGATATGTGGAAATGAATGATGTGCCCTTGCCTAAGATGTATTTTTCCATTGGACTCAGTTGTTTGGAAGAGATGTTGATCACCAAATCATGTCCATTCATGTTCTGTGACTCTGGGTGATCCTTTTCATGGCAGCTTGCTTGGTTGATGTTTCAGCACTTAATCTTGCCCCGCCTGGTTCGTCGTTTAATAATGAGCCTTGTCCTAAAAAAGGCATCTGTGGGGTAGATCCACTTGGCTGTTCAATCATTATGGATGGTAGGTCTCTAACCGCTGTCATGTCTGGAACATTATGTCCAGTAATTTTTCCTCGTTGTGGAATCACTGTCGGTTGATGTCGTTTCCGTGTCCGATGTTTTGTAGGAGGGATTGTTTTGTCATCGGTTTGCATGCACCTCAGCCCACGTGTAAACGTTGCCCAATCTGTAGTCTATGATATTTTTCTTTTGTTGATTTCCTGGGTGTGTCTCTAAAATTGACTGTTGATGTCACCAATGGTTTTTCTCCAATCCTCAGCACCCGTCTTTGTTGACAATTCTTTTTTCAGTTGATTGATCTCAACATTAAGGTCCTCAATGAGTTTAGACAGCTCTTCAACAATAAGTAAGATCAAATCTAATGAACACTTGTTCAAGATGGCATACCATCTTTCAATGAGTTTGGCATTGTTTTTACAAAGTGAAGGTTTGAGGGAAATTCTTAGTCCCCTTGGGATGCGTTGTGTCCTGTGATATTTTATAAGCGTACTTGCATGAAGGCGTTGGCTGATTTCTCTCTTGGTAAGAATTAATAACAGCTTTATGTTAGACTGGATGTTGCCAGTATCAGAACCGGCGGTTTTCACTTCATTGATTAGGGTGTCAATTCTTTGGGCTTCTTCCTCAGAATACGCAAAAGTATTCGCTTGGTTGTCTGTGAGGTGTGAAATATCCTCATACGACATCTTTGCAATAGGGTGCTATGAACCAAGATCCGAAAATGAATACGCAATGTGGTGGTTCATGCACACCAAAGTAATTCAGAGTTAAATTGTTCCTTAAAATTCGAACCAAATTAAGCGCGCTAGCAGGGTATCGCTCTCTGATCCTAGAGCGTTAGATTATCTGGAAGAAGCACCACCCCACTGGTGGTGTCCCCTGGATGCACAGCAGAAAACAAACTTCAACTGTGGCATTATCCAAATGTAATCAAAATTTATGCCAGTTCATCTATGTTCAAAGAAGGATTATATTGTTTCTTCATAAATCCTTATTCAAGAACATAATATATAGTTTTTCTTTATACTTGGTTTACACCAAAGGAATTGTTATTCATAATGACAGAGAGTTGGTTGCTCCCAAATGGATGGTACATTAATGGTCCCAATGCATTTTGGGCTCAACATAGCCCTTCATCATGGGAGTATTTATAAATCTATAAGAGAGAAGAAGCAAGGGAAACATGGGTCACAGTATGGCTGGGGTGGTGCTTCTTCCAGATAATCTAACACTCTAGGATCAGAGAGTGATACCCGGCTAGCATGCTTACTTTGGTTTGAATTTAAAGAAACAGTTTAACTCTGAATGACTTTGGTGTACATGAACCACCACATTGCCAGTTGGGTGTAAGGCAATTTTATCATGTTAAAGGAAGAGAGCCCAAGCACTTTAGCACTGGGTAGCAGTGATAAAGTGCACAAAGTCCTAAATCCAATAAAAATAAATTCAGAAAATTAGGAGGGGTAACAGCAAAATGTTCGGGCGGTAACCCTGCAGAGAGGACCAAGACTGACAGTCACCTCAGTTGTTTTCTCAATGTATACACTTTATGAGATAACATTTACAATGAGAAGTTCAATGTTACATTTTCCTACAAAAAGTTTTTCCTCTCTTGAACCATGACTGCTGGATTTCAGTATGGTTGCTACAAAAACATGATTACATATTTGGTCTCTTAAATGAGCTAATTACCTTCACAATCTGCCAGTGGCACTGGAGAACCACAGTAACATGTGCAAATAACTTGGTAGGCTCCTATTTGGCGTGGAGCAGTGGAAGCAGTTGCCAGTCACGCCCTGCACACCACAAGAGCCCCAGTCCAGACTCTCAGTGCAGAGTGTCTCCCGGGAATTCTTTGTACTAAGTGTGAGCTACTTCTGGTACTCAAAAACCAAACTATTATGTGTCAATATTATACAGAGTGTCTGGGTCTAAGTGGTCACAGGACAACATGCCTCCCCAGTGTGCATGGGCATGACAGAGGTGGTATTCCTACCTCACAGCTTGACTACTCACTTCCTAGCTTTCCTGTTGGCTGGAGCACTTCACCTGTGGTCCTATTGTTAGTTAACCATTCCAGACCACTTTTCTGTACGCCGCTGTGGCCCACCCAATATTTAGAGCTGGTAGCTTGCTTGATTGAACTGTTCTGATCAACATTTTTCACATGCTGATCCTGAGGCAATCACCCATGTATGCATTCATGTAGGTACAAGAGAAGAACATGGCAGCTGCACGCTGAGCGGCCGCTGCACCTGAAAATTTTACCCAACTCTCCAGCGCTCGATTAATCACGAAATGGAGTGCCGTGGTTTTTGAAGTAACGGCAAAGCAACCTACCTCCGCCTAGTGCTCCCCGGGTTTGTTTTCTCCGTTTGGGTAGCGCTTGGGATGTGGTGACGGCAGTGGTAGCTGTGCAGTCCAGGGTCCCAGGTCCGGTTTGGGGCTGTGTTTTTGGTTGGAGGCGCTTTTTCTCACGGGGCGGACAGCTGCTGAGGCGGTGCTTTGCCGCGGACTGGTTCTTGCTCGGGCTCAGGCTCGGGATCCGGTCCTGATTCTGGTTCCATCTCTCCTTTTTGGTTGTGCCGGCGGCCTGCCTCCCATGGATGTGTGTCGGCGGAGGCGTAGAGGGTGAAGACGAAGGTGGCTTCCCCGGCTTTCCTGGGCAGGTTACGGTAACTTGCACCACATCTGCCTCTTTCATTGCGACGCGCTGGGGGGCTGCGGCGCTGGAGCTGAGGAGCAGTCGCAGAGTTGCGGCCCGCGGTCTCCGCAGGGGGAGCATTAAAGGAGTAGCGGTCAACCTGGAGCAGATCGTGGCGGAGATACATTCAGTCAAGAGCTAAGTCGACGGCCATACACAAAGTTCCTGCAATGTGGGGTTGCTGTCATTGAAGTCTCTCACTCAGGAATGCAGAGGTTTGCAGGTCGACGGGGACAGGGCCTGTGGGGGCCCATTGACCCATTGGGCGCGGCCGCGATTCTGCGCCTGTGCGACCGTTTTTAAGAGAGGGCGGGATCATGACGGCCCTCAGCCGTCATCTCCCACACGCCCACCGTGATGCAAGACGGACAGGGGCCGTCATCAGCATAGAAGGGGTTAACAAGGTAGAACATGCCCCAGTTGATGGCGCAGTTGGGGTGAATTTCACTGTCTCTGCTCCTGTCTCTGCCTTTGTCCCTGCCTCCCCCTTGAGTAACGGTAAGAGCCATAGGCAAAACAACAGAAGAAGGGGTGGAGGAGGGTCGTTAAGGACTAAAGCTGCTAAGAAAGCTACTGACCAGCTGCAGTCGAGTATTTGAAGGTGGGCTTGGCTACCAGTATTTTTACCCCTGTAACATCTCGAATAGCAGTAATTGTGAGGATGTTGACAGTAGCAGTAACGGCAGTAATGGCAGCAATAACGGGGCTGGATGGATTGTGAAGGCGAAGACCCGAAAGGGCGGAAAGGTTGACAAAAAGAACATCTCTACCTTCTGATCAGGGGAGGTTAAAAAGAAGAACGCCAAACTTTCTAAGGCCAAGGCTAAGGGACCTTTTCCAGACTCTAAGCCCAGGATCACGCTCTCCCTGAGGTCTTATTTTAAGGTCTTGCCTGAAGTATTGTGTCTTGCTAGACAGGGAGAAGCTGGTAGAACGGTAGGAGAGGCCGGAAATCAGTCAGAACCTGATTCAAGCGAGCAGGTTACCCCTACCTTAACAAAAGCAAACCTAGGGAGCGATATGCTTGTGGAAGACTGTGTTCCAGCAGATGCAGGTAGCTCTGGGCCGGTAGTGAGGGATAACAGGATGGAGGTAGCGAAAGAGGGGGAGAGGTCACAGACCAGACACCTCATGGAGACTCTCCAGAGAACCTTTAGGATCCATATAAGGGTCCGAGACCGGCCTCTGTGGAAGAGCGTTCAGATGGAGGGGCAATAGCCCCAAGTTTAGAGGCCCTCACTCCCGCCCCAGCCCCAGCTCCAGAGGCAAACTCGATCTCCTCTTTAGAACTGCTCATGGCTTCACTTGCGGTGGACATAAAGAAGGGCTTTGAGGTTTCTGCTGCAAATCAAGGGGAGATTAGAAGCTTTTGTGAGTCACTAGATAAAAAAGTCGATCTCTTAAACCCAAGGACAGAAACTTTGGAATCTGATGTGGGGGCATGAACTGTACAGCTGGATGCCATGAAGGGGGACTTTGCTGCTTTGAAAAAAGAGGAGGGTGCACTAAGAGATAGGCTGGAAACAATAGAAAACAACTCCTGCAGGAACAATTTACGGGTATTGAATGGCCCAGAGGGAAGTGAGGGGAAAGATCTTAAACTCTTTATGATGAACCTCCTAAAAAAATCGCTAGATTTAGAGATTTCGGCTGAGGAGTTGGACAGGGACATCCAAAGAATACATTGGGACCCCTTCAGACGTAACCCAAACCATTCCAAGCCATGGAAAATCCTCATCAATTTCCACACCTACTCGTGAAAGAGAAGATTTTGAATCTCTCCCTCAAACTTAAATGGCTGAGAGGCAAGGTTTTTCCTTTTCAGATCCAATCAGACTTGGCTAGAGCCAATTTAGATCGACAAATGGAATTGGGGAGGAAGCTGGACGAATTAAAATAACTAGGAGCAGTGGTCCAACTTAAATTTCCTGCTTCCCCGAGGATTATGTTAAAAAATAAGATGTACAATGTAAGATCAGTACAGGAGGCTGAAGATCTACTTTTAAATTTACAGTCGGACTAAGTGCACTTAAGCCTTATGCAACGTTAGCTCCCACATCAGCTCCCAGATTTGCCCTTACATACAATATAAGCACCCTTCTATGTAGAAAGCTTTTGGGGGAGGAGCAGTAAGGTTCTTTTAAAAAAATGGGGGAAGAGTGAGGAGCGAGATGAGATAAAGATTTTCGTAGGATCTTACAATTTCGTCAGTCGGTGAAGTCAGGATTTTTTGCTGTATACTGTGAAATTCGGCCACCAGTTAGGTATCTGTTTCTTTCTTGGCAGATTTACATCAAAGGCTTGTAACCAAAGCTGTGTCTTTATTTCTTGGTGACAGCCTGAGGGATAGGCAGTCACCGCATGAATGATGAGATACAAGAGATCAAGAAAGTCACTGATCTGGCTTCCTCTTCCTTTCTTCTTTTTCTATTTCCCCCATCTCACAGGATGGCAGGCTTATATTTAAATTTATATTTAAGGTTCAGTTTACTTAGAGGCTACCTTATGGATAGGTGCGGGTAGGCTGGTTTTCCTTTTCTTGGCAGGGGTTTTCTTCTTTTGCCTTGGCACTCTTGGGTGAGTTTTTTCTTCTCTTTGTGGAGGGGGTGGAAATTTCAGGGTGCAATTATCTGGACTTCTTCTGTCTGGATGATTGGGGGTTGGGTTCTCCATGGGTGGATGTAGAGGGGGATGGAGGAGGGGTGGGGGTGGGAGGAGGGGGGGAGAAAATTTCCCCAAAATCCTCATTTTCGCTATTTTGGATTTATCCAGTCTTTGCATCAAGGTAAAGGGCATAGGCAAGGTGCTGAGGGCATTAATGGCCGGCATTTCGTATTTTGATATGGTAGAGAAGGGGGAGCCACCATGACTTCTTTTCAGATTCTTTCCTGGAACGTCAATGGCCTGCGCACTAGGCCTAGGAGAGATAAGATCTTACAATATCTGCTGGATTCTATGGCGCAAGTCATTGTCCTCCAGGAAACACATCTATTGGAAAATGAAATGATTTCCCTGTTTAAGCCCCACACTTGGGTGGACTCCCATGTCAGCACAAACCACTCAGCAAATATCCGAGGGGTATCAATTATTTTTAAGAAGTCAGTTAGGACCTATGTCTGCTCTTATATAAAAGATCCAAATGGCAGATGGGTGATTAATAAAGCTTTCATTATGGATACCCTGTTAACCTTAATAGGATACTACGGCCCTAACCAGGATGACCCTACTAGTTTTAAGACCATTTTTTCACATTTACTTGATTTTCCAGAGCCAATGGTCCTTGCAGGTGACTTCAACATCGCTTTAAACCCTGAATTGGACAAAGCTCCTATTTGGCGAGGAGCAGTGGAAGCAGTTGCCAGTCATGCCCTGCACACCACAAGAGCCCCACTCCAGACACTCAGTGCAGTGTCTCCCGGGAATTCTTCGTACTACGTGTGAGCTACTTCTGCTACTCAAAAACTAAACTATCATGTGTTAATATTATACAGAGTGTCCGGGTCTAAGTGATCACAGGACAGCATGCCTCCCCAGTGTGCATAGACATGACAGAGGTGGTATCCCTACCTCACAGCTTGACTACTCACTTCCTAGCTTTCCTATTGCCTTGAGCACTTCACCCTAGGTCTTATTGTTAGTTAACCATTCCAGCCCACTTTTCTGTACGCCGCTGTGTCCCACCCAATATTTAGAGCTGGTTGCTTGCTTGATTAAACTGTTCTGATCAACATTTTTCTCATGCTGATGCTGAGGCAATCACCCATGTATGCATTCATTGTGGTGCAAGTGAAACTGTTGGTGCAGGTGGTACGGTGGTCCTGATTTTAGAGGCAGTTTATTTTTTATCCACTATTGTAATCATCACTGTTATTGCTCAATTCCCTGTGATGAGAAAGCATGGGTGCAAATGCTGGAGTCAAGTATTCAAAAATGAATAATTTGTTTTTAGCCACTAATAGACTTTGCTACAGCTTAGCTGCAGATGTCTATAGATTTAAGATTGAGTAGTGAGAGAAACTGTTATTGATTAGTAAGCTGTTTTTTCCAGAGGTGACTGGCATATTTGTGGTCAGGTTGGTGGTTAATATGTTCTGTAATTAAGGGATGCATTAGAGTACTTGGGACCATACTATACATTGAGCCACGGGGGCGCAACTGGTGTGTGACCATTTTGGTGCAACTCTGGGGCACAAAGTTATTACAGACGGAGCCGCAAACAGAAAGTAGTAAACATTAAAAGGCGTACTCAATGCTGGTATTCTTATAAAAATGTGTTTACATATTAATGTAAGTGTACAGTTTTTAAAAGCCAATAACATATATAATCAAAACCACTAGCAGTTATTTTCAATGATGTTTTCTTCAATAGAAAAATCACAAATCTCATCAAACAGGTGAATACAATTTTCTTGTAGGGTCACATGGACTGAGGGTCACATGGACTTTTGAGTGTTCAATGAGTGTTTCAGTGAATAGGCCTTGCATTATTGAGAGCTACCACTCAGCCAGATCTCAAAAGACTCTATGCCTAGAAAACATGTGGTATTTTTATCTAAATTGTAAAGATTGATGTGGGGGAAATGGTCAACGTTTCAGTTACCAAGTGCACCCAAAACCATGAAGATCTTCCCACAATTTTTTTTAGATGGACACGGTATGACTCTATATGAAATGGAAAGGCCAGAGGCACTTCTTTTAAATAGCAAGTTAACCTGTGTATTGAAGCTCAGTGGTGAGAGTAGCTGAACAGTCTACTAACAGCAAGCACAGGAGCCAAACTCCTACTATAGATGTGGGAGCAGATGCAAACAGGCCCATAGTAGATGCTCTCACAGAGCACCAACAAAATGTGGCACATTGTCTGTGTGCTCCTGAAGGCAGCCCTCTCGATGGGTGATGGGTGCTCTCATAGACCCTCCAGACATTCCCCCGCAGGCGGGTGTAGTCACTCACCGTACCCGCAGGCAGGGGGGCCTCTCTCTCCTATTTAAAGTGCAGATCGGTTGCCGCCTGCACAGAGACACACGGAGCGGCTTTGAAGCAGCCACTCTGTATTTCAATGAATAATCTGCCCCCACAACAGTGCAAGTTCACTGCTGCCCTTAGGCCAACACATTCATTATAATAAGGCACACTTTCCCTGTTTGCGACTGGCGCACCTGTGTAATGGTACGCTGTGGCACGGGAGACAACCTTTACAACGCAACTTTTAGGACGCAGTGCCATAATGAAGCAACTTTTACAATGCAAACCATTACAACTCATTGCGCTGGGGGGCGCTCTAGGATAGGGAATAGGTTTAATTTACTATCCAACACGTTCCCTACTATCCACGAGGATTGGAGTTGGAATAGTAAATTAAACTATTCACTATCCAGCACCCCAAAGCGCTATGCGTTGTAATGGTATGCGTTGTGAAAACCGCGTTGTAAAGGCATGCGTTGTGAAAGCATGCGTTGGGATGTCATACATCCCTGTGGCACACACAGGGAATGTGTGTGCCCAATTTGTGATATGGGCTGTATGTAGTGAGTGTTTTCACACAGTATCTATGATTTATTTTTTATCTAGCTTTATTGGTGGTCACTATGCTTATGAGGGGTATGCTGATAGCTTAGATTTCTGATTTAATCTGTTATGTAATAATGTTTATCTTTTTGTTGCAGCTGATACCAGGAGATTTGTGATCTTTGTTATTACTGTTGTAGCTTAGTTGGGAAAACTATAGTTCTTTACGACTGGGCCATCATACCTATTTTTATCAGGCTGTTTTTTTTCTTGAATAATATTTTCTTTTGCTGAACTGCCAATGTTTTTTGACAGGATAGGTAGTGGCCAGCTATCAATCAAAGCAGTAGTCCATTTAAACCGTTGGGAAAAGAACAATGGCACATATGTTCGCTACTAATGACTGCATAGAAAAGTCAATTAAAAGGAAAATAATTAGGTATCAAAGGTATAACGTAATAAACTGGGACACATTGGTAGAAGGTGTTATGGGGAATATCCTTTTAATTACTCCAGTTTGATGAACACTTAATGCTTTTATTTTAGAAAATATCTGCAGTATCAATGCAAAATTTGGAAACTAATCACACTTCAGCTGCTTGATGATTAGTGTGGTAACATAAGGAGAAGGTGAAAAAGCTATTAAGAAATTGTTAAATCATCTTCATCCAGGTTTTTACCGAGATAAAATGAACACTGAGCGATTTTTAACAGGAATTTCAGATAAAAGAAGAACAACAATGACATTGACAAAGCCAGGCAGATTATGGATTCTGTCATCAAGAAAAGAAATAAGGAGGGGTTTAGGAAACTAATAGCTTCAGACTTTTTGACCAATGAGTTATGTGCTGCACTTGATATTGAGCAGAAATGAAGGGATTATATGCCAATCTTTGTTCAGTATCCATCAGCTCCGAGGGTGAGCAAGTATAATTTGTGCAACGTTAATATTAATTAAATATTGTGAAATAATAACAATTTGCAGGATGAAGGCACCAGGGCTGCTTGGTATCCCAAATTATATTTTAAATTCAATTCGGTGTTATGGGCTGGGATTTTGCATTCAGGTTTTAGCACTGAAAGATCCACTGCCAGCAGCTTTGAGGAGAACTATTACTAGGCCCAGATTTAAAAGAAAATGAAATATGTCTAAGTCTCTCAACTTATTAGACTCTGCTTTTAAAATATTTGAAAGTTTGGTTTGGCGCTCCAGGTACAGGCTCAGTTAAAAAATTGATCCCGATTGAGCAAGCTTGCTTTAGGCCAGGCCTTGGTAGAAACATCAGATTTTTTCTTTGAAATATTTGGCATGGAAGCTCACAATTTATGCTAACTTTTTTATTTGTTTTGTGGCCCTCCAAGTTCCATTGGATTGCGCTGATAGTATTTTGTTGAAGGAGAAATTACAGAACTGTGGACCGACTGAACTGTTAGCCATGGTGCAGAGGCTACATATATACCAAAAAAGGGAACACTGTTCCTAATGCAAGGTGCAAAAGTCACCCATGCAAGAGGGTGCAAAAAGTCACCCGTTTAAAAACAGGGGAAGAAAAGAGAAAGAACAGGGATCCTAGGTAACAGTCCCCACTAGTGATAGGAAAACCATATTGTTGTCCTCTGTTGCCCTCACACACCCCGAAAGGTGTCATGCTTCATCATTGGGCAGTTGCTCCTTGTAGGGCCGGCGCTGCAATTCCCTACGGGTCCCCCGAAGGGTCTCTTTATCGGAGATCTTTTTATAGGACTGCCGGTTGATGCATGTGGGTGTGTGGGGTGTGGGGAATGGGTTTTCCATGTTCAATTGAGGGTAATAGATTGACGTGCAAGTGTGATATAAAAATAGGGTCACCATGCAGCGAAGGTAAATTGGTGTACCCAGAGTAGACTCAACTACTAATTAAAATCTAGCCCCACTGGCATACTATGCCCGGGTATAGAACAACATAGGTCAACATGTTTCGTGCCTCTATTGCCATAAGGATCGTTGGCGCTTCTTCAGGACCAGAGCTATAGTGTGTAAGGTGCACATGAAAGAAAACTAAAAAATACCCTCACATAAATCAGGGCAGCGCAGTAACCTGCATGCCCAGCTTCTGGCTACAACTGCATGGTGGAACCGCTCCTGATCAGTACATAAATCAGGGCGGCGCAGTAACCTGTATGCCCAGCTTCTGGCTACAACTGCATGGTGGAACCGCTCCTGATCAGTACCTGCTTGAGGATGTTGATTTTGCCATCGTTGCTAGTAGCCAAAGCTGCTTGGTTCAACAACTCAACAACTCTCTCAGACGTTGTGAACGTTATGTTCTCATCAAATTCTTCCTGAGCGAAGAACTGTCAGGCGATGCTCATGCGAGAGCCGCTGTCGACTGACATTTTCAAGCAGTTCAAAGTTGCAGCACACACTTGCTGTTGCTATGCCTCCTGATTAGTACAGATGAAAGGATCCCATCCACACTGCTACATACTTCCTACTTTAGAAGTACCCAGAACGGCTTAACGGCAAACGTAAGCCATCACCACGATACGCAGATAAAGATGACCACGTGTCCGCTACTCACACGGACCCTCCGTGAATTCAGTCTAATGTCCGTCTTCCGTTGCTGATTTTTTTTAACGGATATCATTCTTCCGTAGAGTAGAAACTTCCGGGTCAAGAGGCTACATACTCAAACACTGGCCAGGGTTCAGGAAAGCTTGAAAGGTGATCTTGCCAAAAAATTTGAAATATGAAATAGTCTCAAACAAGGTTGTATTTTAGTTACTTTGCTATTCAAATTGCTTTGAGAACTCTCTCCACAATTTCGCCCTAATCGAACAGAAAACCGGTAAAGATTGACAGCCGTGTGCTCAGAGTTTTTTCATTATATGGTGATGATTTTGTTTTCTTGAACCGCTCAGCTATTGGATTTCAATGTCAGCTTGAGGTCTTAACTGTTTAATGTAAATCAAGTAAATTAATTTGTAATGACAGCAAAAATCAGGTTATCTTTTGGGAGAAAGGATACTGACTTCACAACAAATGTGGTGACAAGCGAGTATGTATGTATGTATGTATCGCATATTTGTATAGCGCAACTATCACCCAAAGGGTATCCTGGCGCTTTGACTCTTAGCGGACCATACGCGATGTTACACTGCTGCAGTACTTACACTATCCTAGGAAAGAGAAACGTTTTTAATCCTTTTTTAAAGGAAGGAAGGTCCCCATGGCTTCTCAAAGACAAAGGTAGGGAGTTCCACAATTTAGCTGCGGTAAATCTAAAAGAGCGTCCGCCCATCCGGGTCCTCAAGATCTTAGGGACTACCACCAGGCAGGCTGACGAGGAGCGAAGAGATCTAGCAGGCGTATTTCAAGAAAACAGCTCCTGCAGAGGAGACGGACCCTGCCTGTGAAGGGCCCTAACCACTAAACATAGTGATTTGAAATCAATGCGTTGGGAAATTGGCAACCAATGAAGGTCCATAAGCGCCAAGGAAGATGAATCAGTGCGCTGACGAGAAAGAGCCAGCTTGGCGGCCATGTTCTGTACTCGCTGCAATTTACCCACCAGGGTGGCTGGCGTACCCAGAAGTAGTGCATTGCAGTAGTCGAGTCTGCTTAAGATGATACCACGCACTACCTCTAATCGGGCATGGACTGGGAGCAGGGGAAGAATCTTCCGTAGTGTGCGGATGCAACATCATGCAGGTAGCCACTGTTTTATTCACAAACGTGTCTAACTGTAAGTTAGATCCAAACATCACACCCAGGTTCCGAACAGAGTCTGCCGCCAAAACAGCGCCCTGGGAAGAAGTGGGCCAGAAGTCCAACGGCAACGGCCGAGGGGTACGATCCAGCGAACAGTGCAGTACCTCCGTTTTAGAGCTGTTAAATTGCAGGGAGTTTTGACTCAACCAGTCCGTGGCGGCTGGCATACAGCGATGGAAGGTCTCCTGAGACACCGCATCCCTACCTTCAAAAGAGAAGATAAGTTGCGTGTCATCAGCGTAGTTGATGACCGCAATACCAAAGGACTTAATCAGTCTGACCAGGGGACAGAGGTAAAGATTGAATAAGATAGGGCTAATGGCCGACCCTTCGGGTACGCCCTGCCCCACTTTTTTGATGTCAGATCTGTAGGGCGGCAAGGCTACCACCTGGTGTCAATTACCAAGATAAGAGACCAGCCAGTCCAGAGCCAGGCCAGACACCCCAATTTCCTCCAGTCTCCTGACCAGAATGGCATGGCTGACCGTGTCGACCGCGGCCGACATATCGAGCAGCACTAAAAAGGCTGCCCGACCGAAGTCGACTAGCGAACGAAGATCGTCCAAAATGGTCACCAATGCGGACTCAGTACCGTGGGCTGGCCTGAAACCAAACTGGGCCACATCCAGACAGGTGTTGGTCTCCATGAAACTGGACAGATGTTTGGTGGCCAACTTCTCCAAGATCTTAATGGGAAAAGGAAGCAACGAGATGGGCCTGTAGTTCGCTGAACAAGTGGGGTCCAGCGTTTCCTTCTTTAACAACGGAGAGACCACGGCCAGTTTTCAACAGTCCGGAACTCGGGCGGTACTGAGGGACTGGCAGCAGATGGCATAGAGGGGGGGGAAAGCTCCTCTTGGAACACTTTCAAAAATGTATGTGGTAGCGGGTCCAGGGGAGAGCCTGAAGATACACTGTTGGCCAGCAGACAGAAATCCTCAAAGGAAGGAAGGGGAAAACTGTTCAGCCGTGCCTGCCTTCCATCCACCTCCGAGGACCCTGAGGTGGTTACTAGTGCAGGATTAGGCGTAAACTGGATACCTGGGATGGCCGTAGTGCCAAGATTGCTCAAAATAGTGGCAATCTTGTCTTCAAAGGCCTTTGCCAGAGAGTCGCATAAAACTGCAGAGGCCGGATAGTCATTAGTAGCACAGGCAGGACGAGAGAGATCCTTAATGATCTTAAATAAGGTCTGAGATTTATTCGCTGCTTGTAGTAATGTCTCCTCGAGAAACCTGGCTTTGGCACACTTAATCTGTGCTTTATAGTCCGTCAGTGTCTGTTTAAAGAGGACTTTATCTGACTTAAGGTACGGTTTCCTCCAGGCACGCTCCGCCCGCTTACACTGAGATTTCATCTGAAGAAGATCTTTTGAAAACCAAGGCATGGCAATTTTAGCCCTGTCCCTGGTTTTCCGCAGGGGGGCCAGCACATCCAGTGAGGCTAAGATTTGCTGGCTAAGGATCTCATAGCTCTCCTCCACACTGTCTCCTAAGGTGGAACCCTCTGCCAGCAGGGTTGGCAGACGCGACTGCTTCAGGAGCCTGGACAATTGCCTACCAAGCTTAGTAGTAACTCCTGTACTGCTACTCCTCAATGTATAATGATACTGATATTGTATATTTTATAGTGCAATAGACGGCTACCTGATGAAGGCGTGTATGCCGAAACGCGCGTTGTAGACATCTGCCGCACTGCCTGAATCAACGCTCCGTCCATTATTCGGATTTGTATATATTGACTGTTAAAATTTATCCTATGAAATGATTAAATGTGAAATGTATATGTAAATCTTAAAATCTTGAAAAGAAATATGGAACATAATAATTATTCTCGAAAATAAATCAATAAATATATCACTATATTCTTTTTTAGAGTCTATATTGTAGTTATAGGGTGTCCTATTGAGATAATTATATATTCCTCTAGCAAGATTGGTATTTGTGTCCAAATACATTTTGATAGATATCCTTTCCTAGCTATAATTTCCTTACATTACTCCGCAATGAATCCACAGGGAGTAGAAGAGAGAAGTGGACGAGAGCATGATCCGTCCAGCCTTGAGGGACAATGTTCCGAATAGTCACCTGGCTGGCATCTGCAAAGATCAGGTCTAGGGCATGACCCTTTGAATGAGTCTGGGAGAGCACCAGCTGCTGCAAATGAATATTGCCACGGTAGTGAGACAAAATATCGAAATTAAAATATCGATATACAATAATATCGATGTTTTATTTTCGATGGTATAGAATATCGATGTCCAAAATATCGACAGACAGAATATCGTTTTTTTAAGGTATGTATGTTACTAATATCGAAATTTACTAATATCGAAATTTTGTTTAGTGTAATGTAGTTTATTATGTTGTTTATATGTTTGTTAAATATGTTTTGTAATGTATGTTTGAAAATTAGTAATTTTGTTTACATTTTGCGTTATAGTATCAGAGCGGGTTGTGGGTTTATAGGGGAATAGGGTGGGAAGTAATTTAATATTAATTAATTCATTAATATATTTTTGTACATATTTTTAATTAATAATTAATTGATAATTAATTAATATTAATTAGTTAATTAATTAATATATTTTTGTAAACATTTTTAATTAATTGGTAATTAATTAATATTAATTAGTTAATGAATTAATATATTTTTGTAAATATTTTTCATTAATAATTAATTGGTAATTAATTAATATTAATTAGTTGATTACATTATTTAGAGTTAATGTTTTAATATATATGTAATTTTTTGTTATTGTTAATTAATTAATTGGTAATTAAATAATAATATTTAGTAAATTAAATTAATTAGAGTTAATGTGTTAATATATCACATTTTTAGTTATTGTTAATTAATAATTAATTGGTCATTAATAATTATTAAGTGATTAAATGATGTGATTTATTTATGTGTAGTGGGTTGTGTGTTTATAGGGGGATAGGGTGTGATATAATTAAAAGTAATTAATTAAAGAGATTGTATTTATTTATTGGTATTTATTGTTAATTAATTAGTAATTAATATGTGTTAATTAGTTCATTTATAATTACATCAATTTAGTAATATTAACTGTTATTAATTAATTAATTGATATTTATATTAATTGTCTTTTTTTGTATGTGTAGTGTGTTGTGTGTTAAAGGGGGAGTAGTGTGGGAAGTAATTTTTACCCCCATGCTATCCAACGCTTTCCCTACTGTTGCACCCTCTGGAGTGGGAATAGTAATTTAAACCCCTACACTATCCAACGCTTTCCCTACTGTTGCACCCTCTGGAGTGGGAATAGTAATTTAAACCCCTACGCTATCCAACGCTTTCCCTACTGTTGCACTCTCTGGAGTGGGAATAGTAATTTAAACTCTTACGCTATCCAACACTTTCCCTACTGTTGCACCCTCTGGAGGGGGAATAGTAATTTAAACCCCTACGCTATCCAATGCTTTCCCTACTGTTGCACTCTCTGGAGTGGGAATAGTCATTTTTACCCCTACGCTATCCAACGCTTTCTCTACTGTTGCACCCTTTGGAGTGGGAATAGTAATTTTTACCCCTACGCTATCCAACGCTTTCCCTACTGTTGCACCCTCTGGAGTGGGAATAGTAATTTTTACCCCTACGCTATCCAACGCTTTTCCTACTGTTGCACCCTCTGGAGTGGGAATAGTAATTTTTACCCCTACGCTATCCAACACTTTCTCTACTGTTGCACACTCTGGAGTGGGAATATTAATTTTTACCCCTACGCTATCCAACGCTTTCCCTACTGTTGCAACCTCTGGAGTGGGAATAGTAATTTTTACCCCTACGCAATCCAACGCTTTCCCTACTGTTGCACTCTCTGGAGTGGGAATAGTAATTTTACCCCTATGCTATCCAACGCTTTCCCTACTGTTGCACACTCTGGAGTGGGAATAGTAATTTTTACCCCTACGCTATCCAACACTTTCCCTACTGTTGCACCCTCTGGAGTGGGAATAGTAATTTTTACCCCTACGCTATCCAACGCTTTCCCTACTGTTGCACCCTCTGGAGTGGCAATAATAATTTTTACCCCTACGCTATCCAACGCTTTCCCTACTGTTGCACCCTCTGGAGTGGGAATAGTAATTTTTACCCCTACGCTATCCAACTATTTCCCTACTGTTGCACCCTCTGGAGTGGGAATAGTAATTTTTACCCCTACGCTATCCAATGCTTTCTCTACTGTTGCACCCTCTGGAGTGGAAATAGTAATTTTTACCCCTACGCTATCCAACGCTTTCCCTACTGTTGCACTCTCTGGAGTGGGAACAGTAATTTTTACCCCTACGCTATCCAACGCTTTCCCTACTGTTGCACCCTCTGGAGTGGGAATAGTAATTTTTACCCCTACGCTATCCAACGCTTTTCCTACTGTTGCAATATGTAGAGTAAGTATATATATTAATTCATATGTAGTTTTTAATTTATTTTAAATGTGTATGTATTAGTTATTAATTTTTTAATATGTTTTAATGTTTATATTTTTAATTTGCTGAATTAAATGTATTTTTAAATTATTTTTACATTATTATTAATACATTTAAAAAATCGATATTTTTAACTTCGATATTTTTGTACTACTATATATTTTTTTCGATATTTTTGTACTTACCTTTATGTAGATAGGACTCCGATATTTTTGATTTCGATATTTTTGTGTCGATATTTTTGTATGTCTATATTCTGTTTGTCGATATTATGTCATAGATTCAACGCTACAGGCCTGGACCAGGTCTTTATAAGCTAAATCTGTAGGCCCGTCTGGCCACAAATTAAAATCTCCCAGAACCAAAGTCCTGGCATGGGTGTTAGAAAGATCGTAAATAAGATCTATCAACTCAGGCACTGCAGACAGAGCACTGGCCGGGGGTCTATAGCACAGCAATCCGGAGTGCAGGACACCTCCCTGTCCTTTTAGGGAAAAACCCATTAATTCACAACCCGGTATTTCCCTAGTCTCAAGCTGGGAAATGTCCAAAGCTTCCCTAAAAATAAAGCCTACACCACCTACTCTGGTCCCTACACGAGGATTGTGCCTGATTTTGTAGCCTGGGGGGCAGGCAAGACCCAGTTCCACCGCACAATCCGCTCTGGTCCATGTCTCTGTCATGAAGAGCACATCTAACTCATAAGACTCAATGAGTAGCGCAATTTCCACATGATGCTTGCTAAGGGATCTGACATTAAGCAAGCCACAGGACAGGGACTCCCGGCGCCTAGCGATGGTATGAGGCTGGCGGCTTAGTGTAGAACAAGGGTCCATGTTTGTAAGCATGTCTCTAGAACAAACGAACCGGGTAGGAGACAGAAAGGCAGCATTCCCGGCGCCCGTTGCAACCTGTGCGCGAACGGGCGCAAACGGGCTTACCTCTGGCGCACCTCCGGTGCGCTTCTGCTGCGCGCCGGCGCTGCGCGCTTGAGCACCAAGCATCTTAAATGGCCGTAAGCGCGGGAGTCTGCGAGGGTACCACTAGGCCCACAACAAAGGTGGCGCCCCAGAATCGGCAAGACCTGATTTCCCCCCACCCAAGATGGCGGCCTTGAATCGCCGCGACGCGGGGAGTGTCACACCTAAATGCCCTAAATCCCGCAAAATGCCGGGTGACCAATGATTATTGTGCAATGTTAGGAGCTAGAAGAAATTATCACCCCTAAGTTAAACTAAAATAAAAAGCAGCGCCTGTTATACTAAAACAGCAGCGCGATCGTGCAGCAAAATACAACTGTTAAAAAGCTTAAGTAAGCGAAATATGCGAGCGTGAGCGCTGCGGAGAGTGAGTCATTAAAACTGAAAGAAACAAATATCTGGGTTAATGTTTTAAGCTTGGTTTGAACGGAATGACTATCGTGATCCATTTTTAGAAATGCTTTGGTGGTAGCCAATAACCTATGCAGATTCAGTTGCTTACATGTAGTACTAACACTCCCAGTTGCATTAAATGAGAGTTTACTGAGGATGTGGTGTGGCGCCGCGGCTAGGGCGACTGACTCTGGAATCTGAAGATCACGGTTTGATCCACGGAACTGGCGGCAGATTAGCCCAGCACCATGTGGGGAATAGCTTGTTTTATCTTCACGACGGCTCCCAGCGCCTAGAAACCCTTACGGGTGATTTTGCGCTTTACAAATGTGGATTATTATTATACTATACTCGACAGCTGCCTTGATTCCGGAACATCGTATTATTTTACTGTTGTTGCCACTGCATTTCCTATTGAGGCCCGAAGGGTAGAGCTATAGAAGTGGGGGGCAGAAATGTTAGGAAAAAGACTTATGAATGGGTTAATAAATAAGAGCTCCAAGCAGCTGCCTCAACATCTTGGAAAAATGTGATTAATCTGAAAAAAGGTGGAACTGCAAACCAGAACTTATTTACAGAATGTGTTGATGCCTGGGGAGTTGCTGGCCTGGGGCGAGTGACATTATTAATGGCTAGGATGAAAAAGATTGTTTATTATCCAGTTGCACGCCTTATTTCTAAGGGGGTGGTAGCTGACACCATGGCCCTAATTACGATGCTGGTCGGCTGAGAGTCCCACTGGCATCGTGTCGGAGTGGAAACTGACCGACAAGCAGTTGGTGGTTCCATCTGACGAATGTTTGGGTGTGACCGCTTATGGGCGGTCGGAAACATCCATTTTCCCATTGCCTCTTGTGCAGCGGCCAGAAAAGGGCCGCAGCACAAACCGCATTGGGAAAATGGATGTATGGGGGTGAGAGAGCGCAAACTGATTTAAATGTATGAGTACATCACACTTACCTGTAGTAAGCACAAATCATGAAGAGAAATGCCATGAGTGCTAATAGTATCTGCAAATATATCAAAAATGTATAGCTAATGTAGAGATTTAATAGAAGTGGAACTAATACAGAAATGTGTGACATTATATGATTTTATTAGACGTGATTATTTCTTAATCTATGTCGTGTAGCTGTTAACATGTAAGATGGTAGGTGGTTAAGAGCAGAACGTGGTAGGCCTCAGGGCCAGAGCTGGAGGGAAAGGGAAGATGGTTCTTTTCACGACACAGATTATATTAAGGTTTTTGGTCATTGCATTAATGGGCCATGATTTATAGAAATGTTTACTGAATAATAGAATAAGAGTATTAACATGCTTTAATTAAATGAAGAAGTTGAATGCTATAATCATTAGGAGAAATATTGTAGGCCTGAAATGTTTTAGCATTGATTTACACGTACATGTCTGGGCTGAGAAATGTTGCAAGCCTTTTTAGAAGTCTATGAGAGTTGGGTTCTTGGCGGCAGATATCTGTCTGCAACAGGAAAGGGGGGGATCCAATTATAAATGAATGAATAGAGGTCTGTTCAGTAGACGGCCCAGACATGGAGGAGGGTTCTGGAATGTTTAAGGGGTATCAGCGGGCCGGAGAAGAGCCTGAGAAGCAAGGTCAACTCTAACGTCTGAGGCCCAATACAAAGCATCATGGAAAAAGCCTGAAGTTGCACCACGTGAGAGGCGTTTCGCAAGGGGCGTCTCAAATGTTGTTGACTGTTTTGTATTAGGGACAGCACCCCTGGGTGGAGTTAGAGCAGATACCTGAGGACCCTTTAGAGAGCGGATGGGTAGGCAGAGAGGGGTCATGACTGGAGAACTATAGGTTTTCACCAAGAGACTTAGAGTGGGTGACTTCCCTTGGGGGTCATTCACTGCTGACACCTTTGTTAGGTTGGGATTTGGTTAAGTAGGGATACCATCTAGAACAGGGTAGGGACGCCTAACCTGTGTTTGTTTTCCTCCAACCTAAATGAAGGAGAGATATGCGTCTATGCTGATAGCTTTATTATTCTTAGAACTTGTGTTAGTGATTTCTGTTGCTCGTCTGAGGGCTTTTCGAGAGCACATGTATGTAATTGGACCTGTGTATCTCGTGAATCTCATTCTGAGATGTCTGTATTTGCAGCTTATCATTTCCTTACAATAAACTTTTGAAAGCTAGAAGTTGTCTGTGGTCTTTGGGAGTAGAGTCCTTTCTTGGGTGAACTAACTTGCAGATGGGTGTACTGTTTTCCTCCTAGACAGGCAACAAAGGTTCAGTCGACCAGATCGAGGTTTGGATCAATAGATATAAGGTATCGATCAAAATCTCGCCCTTTCAGTTGGTAGCTATAGAGGATGGTTGCCTTCTTGAGGACGGTGACCTAGGCCAGGTTAGCTTACCCCAAGGCCCCTAGAAATCGATGATCGGAAGAACAGCCCGCAGATGAAGATCCGGATGACGTGAGACAGAAAAAGCAGCAGTATCGGTCGAGAGTGAGTATAAAGGGTTATGCGTGTTAGATTGCGGTGTTTTTGTATTGTATCTATGTTGTAATGTCTGGCGGAGTTGAATGTCTGTAGAGTGACTGTGGAACAGGTTGTGAGCGCGCGCAACCGGTGAAAATCTTAAGTTCAAGGAGAGCTTAAGTGGTTCGGGTGTATCGGACACCCAGAGTAATTGTCAACTAGTGCGAAGGGGGTCATGAGGTACCATTGATCACCCGAGAGACCGAGATAGGGGGAACGTAAGAGTGAGTGCGTGAGTAACGGACGCTGGTCGGAAGTTACTGTGTGTGTAAGCAACCTATCAGAGAGACGATAGACATCTCGTCAGTTGTGTTGACAATTACAGATAGACTGTGGACGTACAGTCGAGAGAAGTGACCGCTTGGTCGGAAGTAGTCATTTTTCGGTGTATGAATGGGACGCATGCATAACCGGGAGACGAGTTGAGAAAGGAGGGGTGCTGCTGCGAAGCGGAGAAAAGTGACGTCAGGTGGTGTCGCGCAGTGATTGGCCGACCGGAGAAAGACCGCACTGTGATAGGCCAAGCTAGCAAAGCCGCGACAGGATTGGTGGATTGTCATCAGGAAGTAAACAGAGTAGCGAGGCTGGATTTTGTGCGCATAATTATGAAGTGTTTTAAATGGTTGAAAGCGCTGTTTAAAAAAGAGAAGCGGGGATCGTATGAAGGGGAAGAAGCCCCGCCGGAGGGTACGCCAGCTCGTTATATGGCAGTAAATGTTGGGTTGCATACGATCCTTTGGATATCAGAGTGGAGTAAGATTACTGAAGGAAATGAGGAACTGACGTTCCCGAAGTACGGGACGTTCAGATTAGAGGTGTTACATCGATTGAAATCAGTCATGACCTCAAAGAGACCCTTGCCTAGACCAACCCAGTTTGAAGCTCTTGAAGCATGGATTAGGGCAGCGCATGAAAAGAATATGAACAGACGACAAGAAAGGGTGAAACGCTCGGTAAGGGCAGTGCAGGATGCCAGGTGGGATGCGGATGCTAAAAGATGGAGAGTGCATAACCTGGAAGTGAATAAACTGTACCCAGTGTTAGAGGCGCCAGTAAATAAAAGTCCCCTGGAAGAAGATGATGAGAGCGAAACAGAGGACAGCCTGATAAACAGATTACTGACAGACAGGCCACCCCCGTATAATAGAGCAGGGGGAGAGGTCGAGAATACTGAAGGAGCAAAGGGGGGCAATGCAGGAGAGCATAGACCGCTTCCCAGTTCAGAGTGGGATCCTGAGCCAAAGAAAGAGTTGTTCCAGCCTAGTCAGGTGCAACAGGTAGTCGGTAGGTTTGTGGTACAAAGAGCGCCGGAAACGGAAAGCGCCACATCCTACCCATTACCAGATGCACTACAGGTACCTGTTACCATAGGTCCTATAATATCGATATATGACCAAGAGAGAGCAAAAGGGGAAGAACGGAAACGGAAAGACAGAGAAAGAGCAGAGGAGGCAAGGAGGAACGATACCACTAATTCCCCAAGTCAGATGCCGATACCCAGAGAGTGGAGCACCCCGATGCACACAGCAGGGGACCCAGGAGGAGATCCTGGGGGCCCTAGATGGCCAATGGATCTGAGGGGATCGGGACGAAAATCCTTTCAAGAGCTAAATGAGTACATGAAGCAGTGGGATGAGGCAGTGAAGGCTCAAAAGTGCATCAATGCTGCGGAAGCTGAAAGAGAAAGTCAGGACAGCAGAGCACGGACTCACTGCGGGGCTGGGGAGAGTAGCCCGGAGTGGGACTGTAGAGGGAGTAGGGGAGTCACCCATTGGGCCCGGAGTGGAGGTAGAACAGACCTGGAAAACGGGGGCCCCGGGAGTGGAGGGGTGGCGCGCCCAATACTCAGTGAAGAGGAGAGGAGAGCACAAGAGTACAGAAACAGCTTTAAGTGTCCACACTGTGTACCTGGCACCAGAGAACTGAATGGGAGTTGTGAGAGGACGCACCATAGTCCCTGTGATGACAGAAATGAGCGCAGCCCAGGGAATATGGGGAACCAGGAAGGATCGTATCGGATACTGAGCGATACGAGGCAAAGGGAGAGTAGCGACCAGAGGGAAAATAACAGAGAGGTGTGCAGTGAGAGGAGAGAAGAAGAAGAGAATGGGCAGAGCCAGAATAGGGGTAACAGGCCCGTGTTCCATCACCTTCCAAGATCGGATGGCCGAGCATGGGACCTGGAGAGATGGGAGCAAGGGAGGCCACCCATTAACTCTCCTGAGCCCAAACGCAGAGCTCGAAGTTGGGATGGTAGGGAGACCAGCGAGCCCCCTTCGAAAGACATATTGCGAGCTGAGATAAAAGCCAAGAGACTTGATGTCTCCAGCTTAAGGTCAGATCTGGATGACATGGTAGATGGTACCCTGCCTTTAGAAAGAATGGAAATGTATGAACAGGATGAAATATTGTATATGGCAAAGGACATCACTCGAAAGGCGAGAGCAGTCCATGAGAAGTTAGTCGAACTAGCAGGCAAATATATGGTGGACTTGTCAAGAACCAAAGCATTACAGGGTAACCACAGGCTACATTACTCAGATCGAGACCTAGATGAGAGGAGAACGATTGGGCTGAAAACACACATAAGGGAACTGATTACTGGAATAAGGACATGGAGGGCACTAGATAAGTGGGAAGAGAGGTGGTCCAAGAAAGGGACCGGCAGGAGAAGCATGATTGGTATGACACCAGGACAGCAGGGAATAGAAGCTTACCCTTTGCGGGAAGTTGCAAATGGGAACTATGTACATGTCCCTTGGAGTAGGGGAGATTTAGCTGCTTTTACCACCTCTTTCCCCAAATTACGAGAGAACCCTGTGGAGTGGTACAAGCAAGTCGAGAGGTTTGTAAAAATCTCTAAGGTCCTTTGGATAGATCTGAACACGTTGTTTGACATTGTAGTACCTGGAGATCTGTGGACAGCATGTAAGGTTAGCGCTGAGTGGCCCACAACGGAGCCAGAGAGAGATGCCAAGACTAATGGGCCGTCCGAGACTGTGATGGCAAAATTCGAGAGGGTGATGACTTGGCTGAAAGAGAAGGTGCCAATGCAAGACATAGATTGGGTCAGAATAGACCGAACGAGACAGGAACCCAAAGAGACAGTTCACGAATATTACGAGAGATTGCTGAAGGCGTTTAAACAGTATAGCGGCTTGGATGTAATGGACCCAAAAGACATAGGACAATTCGTGTCCAAGTTCGTTCTGGGACTGAGACCGGATATTAGTTTAATGATTCAGCAACACTCGATTTGTTGGCAAACTAAACCCCTAGATGAAATACTGAGATATGCCAGGTACTGCTGTGATGAGATAGATTCCAAGGCTAAGAAACTAAAAGAAAAGTTGATGGTGGTACAGATGCAAGCAGCAGGGAAGGGGGGGCCGCAGCAACAGCAGCAAGGAACAGGTACAGGAGGAAAGAAGCAGTACAGTCAGAACAAGGGTAATGAGGAGAGTTCCACCTTTAGACCCAGAATAGACATAGCTACCTTGAAGAAAACGACTAGGTGCCACCAGTGTAACGAGCTGGGGCATTGGAAACGCGAGTGCCCCTACAATGTAGAGATAGGAGAACAAGAGATAGAGGAGGAAGAGGTTCAGAGCGCGCCTACAAGAGGGGTAACGCCATACCAAGGAAAGGTGCTCAAAGGGGGGGCTCCTCCCCGAGCCCAGTTCCCGCAACCTCCTCGAGTAGGGAGTATGGGTAAGACCTATAGACAAATGCCCCTGTTTGTGGAAGGTGAAGAGTGCTATTATGTGGACCCATTAACCGGACAGAGAGTGGAAAGAGAAGACTGCACCCTCGGGGCAGCCTTGGAGGTAGATCAGAGGGGACCCTATGTGGAAGCAGAAGTAGCAGGGTGCCCTACGACATTTCTGGTGGACACAGGAGCCACTAGATCCACGATCAGATCAGCTGCAGTTCCAGACCTGCCCATGTCTGGAGAGACCATACAGGTGGTAGGGGTCGCAAACAGGAGAATAACCAGCCAATTGACAGAACCAGTACAGGTGAAAATAGGGAAGTACAGCGATGAGCACCAGTTTGTGGTTTGCGATTCAAGCCCTGTGTGTCTGTTAGGAAGAGACCTGTTGTGCAAATTGAATTGTACTATATATTGTACACCTCAGGGAGTGGAGGTATTGACTAATGATGATGACGCGGATTTCAAAGTTGCAAACTCCAGAATATGCGTGGAGCTGTACCCTACTTTGACAGTAGACGAGCTTCCCTGGGACTTGAGAGAGACAGTGGCATCAGAAGTATGGGATTTCACTGGGGAAGAGATTGGATTGGTCAAAGGGGTGGACCCAGTGAAAATTGTAGTGAAACCGCATGCTGAGTTCCCAAGAACACCCCAATATAAATTGACTCCAGAAACGATTGCAGGCATAAAACCCGTGATCGAGTCCATGATTAAACAGGGAATACTGAAAGAAATCGTGGGTAGTCCATGCAACTCCCCGATTATGGGTCTGCAGAAACCAAATGGGAAATTTCGGATAGTGCAGGACCTTCGAAAGATTAATAACATAGTCGTTTCGTGTTGTCCAGTGGTACCGAATCCATCAGTGATACTGTTTCAGATTCCATTCCAAGCTGAGTGGTTCACAGTGATCGATCTTTGTCAGGCTTTCTTTTCGATCCCTTTGGACGAAGATAGCCATTTTCTTTTCGCATTTAAGCTGGAAAATCGCGTCCTAACATGGTGTCGTATCCCTCAGGGGTATACAGAGAGTCCATCGATCTTTAACCAGCTTTTGAAGAAAAATCTTGAAAGTCTAGTGCTGCCCCAGAAGTCAGTTCTGGTCCAGTACATAGACGACCTCCTTGTGGCGTCAGAAACAGAAGAAGCTTGCAGGGAAGACTCCATTGCTTTGTTAAATCACCTAGCTGCCAATGGGCATAAGGTGTCCCCGGGAAAATTGCAGTACTGCCTGACAGAGGTGCAGTACTTAGGACACAGAATTGAGAAAGGCAAACGAAAAGTGTCACCAGATAGGATAGAGGCGATCATGAAAATGAATGCGCCTAAGACACAGAGAGAGGTCAGGATGTTCCTAGGGATGGTGGGTTATTGCCGACAGTGGATTGTGAACTTTTCACTGAAAGCAAAGCCCTTGCAAAAACTGACGCACAAAGAGGTGAGTGATCCGGTACCATGGGACAAAGACTGTTTGATGGCGTTCCTACAGCTGAGAGAGGACCTGTGTCGTGCTCCGGCCTTGGGAATGCCTGATTACAATAAACAATTTTTTCTTTACTGTTGTGAGAGAGAAGGTTGTGCGTTGTCTGTGTTGGTCCAAATCCATGGGAATGCCCGTAGACCAGTTGCTTATTTTTCGGCTACTTTAGACCCAGTAGCCGCAGCGTTGCCCGGATGTCTCAAGTCCGTTGCTGCAACGGGTGTCAGCATTGAAAGATGTGAAAATATCGTTATGGGGCACCCGTTAGAGGTGTGCGTGCCACATTCTGTTGAACTGTTGATGACCAGGACCAAAACACAGCATCTGACCAACAGCAGGCTCACGCGCTATGAGCAAGTTATTCTTGCTGCAGAGAACGTGACCCTCAAGAGATGCTCTGTTTTGAACCCTGCTACATTGATGCCACTTCCAAATGATATCGATGATGATGATGAATGTACAGACCATGACTGTCTCGATGTGACTGAACTATGCACCAAACCCAGACCCGACATCGTAGATGAGCCACTGACCGACCCAGACGAAGTTTTCTTTGTCGATGGCTCATGTGTAAGAGACGAGGTTGGGCAGTTGAGAGCAGCTTATGCTGTTTGTACAATTGAAGGAGTTGTGGAAGCTGGGTGCCTGGAAGGAGTACACTCCGCTCAGGTAGCCGAGATTATTGCCCTGACACGTGCTTGCTTAGCAGGCAATCAAATTCGAGTTACCATATACACCGACAGCCAGTATGGGTATGGGGTAGTTCATGATTACGGGCAGTTATGGTCTCAAAGAGGGTTCATGACTTCTTCAGGCTCTCCCATTCGCAATGGAGAGTTTGTGCGCCTGTTGTTAGAAGCGTTGCAATGCCCAGCAAGTATCGCAGTTGTAAAGTGCATCGCACATACCAGAAATGAGGACTTTGTTTCGAAAGGCAATAGATATGCTGATGAAGTTGCGCGGTATTGCGCGGAACAAGGTTACTCTTTCACAGAGGTGGATGTGGGTGGAATAAATGTAAGAACTGAATTAGCCATGATACTGGAAACTGTTGATACTTGGGATGAACTGTCAACCATGCAAGAAAATGCTCCTGATTCTGAAAAAGAAACATGGGAAAAGGCAGGATGTGTAATGGGTGAGACCCATTTTTGGGTCTCAGCAGACGGCAGAGCAGTGTTGCCCAATGAGATGGTGAGTCCAATGGCTAGGCTCATACATGGTCCCGTACACTTAGGGAGAGATGCTATGCTGAGAGTGTTTAGACAGACTTGGTACAATCCTAAGTTTAGAATAGCAGCAGAAGCAGTGTGCCAGCGTTGTGTGACCTGCCAGCAGCTGAACGTAGGGAAAAGAACACCAGTTGCACTAAGTCACATAGGAAGGTCTGGAGGTCCATTCAATAGAATGCAGATAGATTTCATTGAAATGCCAAGGTGCAACCGCCTCCGCTATGTCCTGGTGGTTGTTTGTGTGTTCTCCAGATGGGTTGAGGCATACCCTACACGTAGGTGCGACACCCTCACAGTGGCCAAGTTACTGCTTCGAGAACTCATTCCTCGCTTCGGGGTGCCGGCCTTTTTGGAATCAGATAGGGGAACACATTTTAACAGCGAGCTTGTGAAGATGATCTGTGTAGCACTAAATATTGACCAAAAGCTGCATTGCAGTTACCGACCAGAAGCCTCAGGAATTGTGGAACAAATCAATGGCACAATCAAGGCCAGAATAGCGAAAGTGTGCTCCTCAACGACTCTGAGTTGGCCTGATGCCCTGCCATTAGTTCTCATGAGCCTTCGTAGTACCCCAGACAGAAGAACAGGGTTGTCACCACATGAGGTGTTAATGGGGAGAGCAATGAGGCTGCCATCTATTCCAGCTACTGCACTGTTAAATATCACAGATGATATGATCCTGGACTATTGTAAGGGGCTGTCTGACGCCATGCGTTCTGTGTCCCTTCAGGTGCAGGCTGCAGAGGTTCCAGCGTGCCAGGGCCCGTGCCATGACCTGAACCCTGGGGACTGGGTCCTGGTAAGAAAACACGTGAGAAGAAGCTGTCTGGATATTCGTTGGCGTGGGCCCTTCCAGGTCATCCTGATCACAAACACGGCTGTAAAGGTGGGAGGCCTGCCCAATTGGATCCACGCGTCACATACGAAAAGGGTTCCAGCACCTCTGGAAACAGCTCCTCTCTCGGATAGACGTCCAGCTGAGGACCAAGAAGCCATAGAGGGGGCTAGCCAAGCTGTAGAGGTGCCAGCGGAAGCAGGGAACGAGTCTGACCAAGCTGAGGACGGTCAGTACAACAGCGAAACAGAAGACGCTACAGAAGGAGAAAGTAGCTGGGAGTACGAGTCTGACCCTGACAGGTCTGCAAGAGAGCGAGAACAGACCAGAAGGAGAAGGAGTAGAAGGGCACGTGGAGAAGCTAATTGGCCGCAAAGAAGGAGCTCTAGCCTGAGGTCAACTCCAGAGTTAACCCTTCCTCCGATATCAGAAGACTCAGATCCAGAAGAAGGTGCTCAGGGCGCTGAAGCACCGGACCGAAGAAGGTCAAGAAGAGTGCGAGTGCCTAACAGAAGATACTCCACACCTGAGTGGACATATCTGGCGTCAAATGTCTGTGAAACCGGAGACAGGGAGGATCCGAGCGGTGGTGGTGTCCAGTTCTGAGCCCATTATCACCGTGGAAATACGACTGTTGGTACCCGGTGTCGAACAAGAAGGGTCACTAACATTCGTGCTCCCCAGACCTCCCCGCCTCAGCAAGTTAAAACACATGTTTCTTACAGAATTGCAATTCCCCGACTTTGGTACAACGATAACAGCACATGAAGAGCACAATCTTCGTTTGGAAATACTGAACTATGCTATTGAAGCTGCAACCACAAATCTGATAGTAGACTGTTAAAGGACTTTGTAAATAAAGCAAGCAGAAAAAGAAGATTACCTAGCGCCCAGGAAGCAGAGAATTTTAGGGAATTCCCCTTGAGTGGATGGAGAAGGGCTAGGGTTGTCTTTTTGAACTGTTAAAGGACTTTTGCGAAGAAGGCTGTCAGCCTCCAGTTGTGTGGATTCTAAAGACAAAAGGATTGAAAAGAGACTGTAAAGGAACGAGAGGAAAGGAACTTTTTGCAAAGATAAAGAGAGAACTATATTGTCTGACGAAATGGAGGCCGGCACCCCGAACCGCAGGCCTAAATGTATAATAGGTACACTAATAGTAGGAGTGATAATATTAATAGCTTTAGTGGTAACAATTTCTTATGTAAAGGGACATGAAGAAGAGGCAAAGGTAACTGATGTGAGTTCTGCAGAAACGCTTACACCCACAGTTGCTGGTGAGAAAAGGGAAAACACTCAAGAGAAAGCGTTATTAGCTGCAGAAGCCCGCAGGTTACATGTAGACGAGTCCCAAGGAGACTTTAGGTCAAATGCTTATGCTAAACTTTTATATGAATACGTGGATGCCATGGAGGTTAAGGATTGCTACGTCTGCATGCAGTTGCCGGCGTCTGTAGATGAAGGAATTCGCTATCATCACCTCCCTCTGACATATGGCATTACATGTAGCTTATTGCTTAGTATATTTTATGAGAGAGATAGTTTTGAATACTATTTCTCAAATTATGATTCAGTGTTGCCAGAAGTCCCGAATTATAAGCAGATGAATAAATGGGATTACTGGAAGAGTGAAGACAGATTGGCCAAGTTCTTCATTCCTTGGATTACCTTAGATACTTCACATGCCCGTAGAAATAACCTGACATGTAAGGTGTCAGAAGTCGAGAAGAAGTTCATAGGGCAGGTGGATGATCGTTACAGGAGACAAAAGATTTTGAAAAAATCAGGACAAGGGAAAATAGATTGGACCGAGGAAGAGAAGTCACATAAGAGAAAGGGTAGTAGTGGTCCAATAGCTTTAGATAAAGCGCAGAGAGGAAAGTTATGTCTTCACCGAGCCAAAACGTATTATGAAAATGTATACGTAGGTGAAGTTGACTGTGAACATGCTTTTAATTTAGAGTACTACACTAAGGATTTCCTGAAGGGAATGCAAGTGATTCCAAATGTGTATTTTGTATGTGGAAGAAATGCCTACGTGAGACTACCTGACAACTGGTATGGATCATGTTACTTGGCAATTGTCTTCCCCAAAATATATCATGCACAAGACTTAGTGATCATTGAGGGTCTGACATCATCGAGGGGAAGGAGAGATGTAGGTGATGCCGAAATGGTTGGAGATGTCTTTGGAGCTATGTTCCCTCTTTTGGGAATAATCCTTAATGATGTTAAAATTAGACGACTGGCAACAGTTGTCGACAGGTTGTCTGCCAGCACTGCTCAGTCCTTAATGCTGGTAGAAGGAGAGATGCAATCGATAAGGGCTATGGTTCTTCAAAATCGTCTTGCATTAGATGTCCTATTAGCAAAAGAGGGCGGAGTCTGTAAGGCTTTGAAGGTCCAGGAATGTTGCACTTACATTCCAGACAATTCGAAGCCCCTTGAGAAAGTTATTAAGAACATAACTAATATTCACAAGGAGATCGAAGACTTGAGTAGAGAAAATGTCTGGGAAAAGGTGGGCCACGGAATGAGTACAGTTGGAGGGTGGTTTTCCACCTTAGGCAAAAGCTTTGTTTGGTATATCCTAAAGCCTATCATCATAATATTGATCTGTGGGATAATATTGTGGGGATTGGTGAGGGTATTCAAATGGTACAGAGCAAGAAGGTCAGAAAGGGCCCAAAGAGAACAGCTGAGGAGATTGGCTGCCATACAAGATAATCAGTACAGGAGCCTGAGAGCTCTGGAAGCGCAGAGAATGCCAGCAATAACTGCAGTTTAAATGTTAGTGATGACCCCGAGAGGTCATCAAAGGGGGGAACTGAGAGAGCGCAAACTGATTTAAATGTATGAGTACATCACACTTACCTGTAGTAAGCACAAATCATGAAGAGAAATGCCATGAGTGCTAATAGTATCTGCAAATATATCAAAAATGTATAGCTAATGTAGAGATTTAATAGAAGTGGAACTAATACAGAAATGTGTGACATTATATGATTTTATTAGACGTGATTATTTCTTAATCTATGTCGTGTAGCTGTTAACATGTAAGATGGTAGGTGGTTAAGAGCAGAACGTGGTAGGCCTCAGGGCCAGAGCTGGAGGGAAAGGGAAGATGGTTCTTTTCACGACACAGATTATATTAAGGTTTTTGGTCATTGCATTAATGGGCCATGATTTATAGAAATGTTTACTGAATAATAGAATAAGAGTATTAACATGCTTTAATTAAATGAAGAAGTTGAATGCTATAATCATTAGGAGAAATATTGTAGGCCTGAAATGTTTTAGCATTGATTTACACGTACATGTCTGGGCTGAGAAATGTTGCAAGCCTTTTTAGAAGTCTATGAGAGTTGGGTTCTTGGCGGCAGATATCTGTCTGCAACAGGAAAGGGGGGGATCCAATTATAAATGAATGAATAGAGGTCTGTTCAGTAGACGGCCCAGACATGGAGGAGGGTTCTGGAATGTTTAAGGGGTATCAGCGGGCCGGAGAAGAGCCTGAGAAGCAAGGTCAACTCTAACGTCTGAGGCCCAATACAAAGCATCATGGAAAAAGCCTGAAGTTGCACCACGTGAGAGGCGTTTCGCAAGGGGCGTCTCAAATGTTGTTGACTGTTTTGTATTAGGGACAGCACCCCTGGGTGGAGTTAGAGCAGATACCTGAGGACCCTTTAGAGAGCGGATGGGTAGGCAGAGAGGGGTCATGACTGGAGAACTATAGGTTTTCACCAAGAGACTTAGAGTGGGTGACTTCCCTTGGGGGTCATTCACTGCTGACACCTTTGTTAGGTTGGGATTTGGTTAAGTAGGGATACCATCTAGAACAGGGTAGGGACGCCTAACCTGTGTTTGTTTTCCTCCAACCTAAATGAAGGAGAGATATGCGTCTATGCTGATAGCTTTATTATTCTTAGAACTTGTGTTAGTGATTTCTGTTGCTCGTCTGAGGGCTTTTCGAGAGCACATGTATGTAATTGGACCTGTGTATCTCGTGAATCTCATTCTGAGATGTCTGTATTTGCAGCTTATCATTTCCTTACAATAAACTTTTGAAAGCTAGAAGTTGTCTGTGGTCTTTGGGAGTAGAGTCCTTTCTTGGGTGAACTAACTTGCAGATGGGTGTACTGTTTTCCTCCTAGACAGGCAACAAAGGTTCAGTCGACCAGATCGAGGTTTGGATCAATAGATATAAGGTATCGATCAAAATCTCGCCCTTTCAGGGGGCACCACAGGTCCCTCCCAGGCCTTATAGCGGAGGCTGCAGAGGGACAGGTATCCTGCTAAGGGCCCCCAAAGTCCGTTTCCATCTGCCTTTCAATGTCGGTCAGATCGCCATAGAAAGTCAGACCCAAAGGGACAACGTAATACCTACAGGCCCTTATTGTAAGGATTACCTTCCGATCACTAGGATGATGGGCTCCTTGAGCCTGTCGGAACAGCAGCGGTCGGTCCCTCCACATGCTACCTTTGCTGAACACAAGGGCAGCTGTCGGTTGAATTGCAACTGACATGTCATCGCTTTTGATCCAACCAACATAGTAATCAGGCCCTATATTAGGCAATGGAAATGTATGTTTTTTAGTAGTGTTTTGATTCTTATTATTTGCTTTCTCTCGGCTGCTTTCTTTTTGTTACTGCTGTTGATGACGCTAGTTTTGTAAGTCTGCCAAGAGTGCTGCTGTTTGTTCCTTTAATCCCTGCAGTGTTTGTGTAGAGCATACTGGTGGCAAATGACAACAGTGGAAGTGTAAAATGTTTGCGTTGCTTTCCTATGACACTCCTATTGATTTGTTTTTGTACTTGACTTTATTTTGACACAGATGCATTTTTTTGAACATCAAATACACAAACGAATATCCATCCAGTATTTTGATTGCAAAAGTGTTCTAATAGGACCAGAAAACTATTTTGCTGTTACAAAGTCAAAGATTACTTTTCGAGTATTAAATTAAATGTCTTTCTGCCTACAAATGCACGTTGAGAGTGTTCGACCTGGCAATTTTTTTGGGCATGTTTCCCCTGTCTTTTTGCTTGCTGACCTCCTGGTTTTGACTCTGTTTTGTCTGGTTTAGTGTCTCTGCGCACTTTTTCACTGCTGTTCAGTGTTAAAGTGCAAGTGCTCCTATTGTAAATTGTATTATGGATTGGTGTTTTGTTTCCCTGCATGGCATATTTGAGTCATGGGTACGTCCCTAGTAAAGTACACTGAGAGTGCAAGGACCTGTAAATCCAATGCTGCCAGCGGGCCTGTAGCACTTATCGTGTCACCCACACGAGCAGCCATTCAAAGGGTACTCAGACCTGCCACTGCAGTGTCTGAGCGCAGTTCTCACTGTCATGTTGACTTGGCAAGTGCACCCACTTGTCAAGCCCTAACCTTTCCGTTTATGGCATATATGTCACCCCTAAGGTAGGCTCAATGTACCCCTAAGGCAGGGTGCAGTGCATGTGTAAAGTAAGACATGTAACATGTCCTGATATTGAAATACAGTGTATATCGTTTTTTCACTATCGAAAGGCTATCTGTCCCATAGGATAGAATGGGATTTTACTTATAGCATCTTATAAGCATAACTTCCCATTGGGACAAGATGAGGAAATCCATCTTTAGTAAGGATAGTTTTTATATTCTGTGTTTGAAAATACCAATTTTCGAAACTAGGTATTTTCTTGCTTATCCATCCTGAGATTCACTGCTGGGTTGTGGATTGACTGTCTGGCTTTGGAGTGACAGGGGCTGAGGATGTGCATTCTCTTCAGACAGCCACTGGGGGTTGAGGTGCCTCCTGCCTTTCCTGGATGAGTCAGGGCTAGGCTGA
Source organism: Lissotriton helveticus (assembly GCF_964261635.1). NCBI lineage: Eukaryota > Metazoa > Chordata > Amphibia > Caudata > Salamandridae > Lissotriton > Lissotriton helveticus. The sequence goes on along the minus strand of NC_136072.1, from coordinate 229,057,206 downwards.
ATAGACCTGGGCTGCATTTAGAGTAGTGGGAGGAGATTTCCTTGCACCTGAATGGGCCTGGTCTGCCTTAGAAAATGCTGTCTCCACCTCCTGATGGGAAGCTGGGCCAGAGAGGACCAAACTGGTTGGGACTAAGCACAGACAATCTCTGCCTGAGAGAACACAGAGAAATGCAGTATAAATAGTGGGGCTCAGACCCCATAACTTTAGAACGCACTGGATTTAGGAACCTGCCAAGAAGAAGAGCTGGAAGAACTGCTAGGAGGAGTGCTGCCCAGCTGCTGTGTTTTTGCTTTGTTGGGTTGGCATGCAGTTGCTGCTTCTGCCTTGGGCAGTGAAAGGACTGGACTGAACTTTCTCAACTTGTTGCTGAGGTTCTCCAAGGGATTGAAGTAGAGCTTGCCTCCTGTTCTGAAGTCTCAGGGACTGCAAACACTTTACCAACCTCTAGGTACTGCCTTTGGAACCATGGTTTCAGTTGCCGCAGAGAGGGGAAAGCAACCGACTCCATCACCAACTCCGTCGCTGGCTCCATGTCCTGAAGGCACCGCAGAGGGCACTGCCACATCTTGCACCATAATCCTGGTCTCACTGATGACGATGACCGCTGCAGCCGCCACCGAGCCACTGCTTGCACTGGGACCTGTGGGCACCACACTCCGCTTTGCTTCACGTCACTGTCCTGGTCTTACCGACGCCGTCGCTGTCCACTGACTTCGACACCTGTTACATCACCGTGGCTTGGGGGTACCCCTCATAAGTCTCAGAGTGCACCACCTCATCCCGCACCACAGTCCAGACCAACAGACACCAGCCCCCGGCAACCGACATTGTCACCTGCACCGTGAGATGTCAGCACCTCAAACAGCGCTGCCTCCACTCCGAACCACAGTTCTGGTCTCACCGATGCCGCTGGATGATCATCACCGAGCCGCTGCCTGCACCACTACTTGAGGGCACCATACGCCACACGGCTCCTCTTCACCCCACAACCACAACAGTTGCCACGACGGGCTTGCACCAATGTTATTGGCCGCAATAAAAAGGTACTGTTTGCGAGTCTGTTGACACCATGACTGACACTGTCGGACAGAACTGTTGGATTCTGTTGTTTTCAGCACCGCTGTAACACCAGACAGAGCTACCAACTTCAAGGAACTACATTTTTAAGGTTATTCTGGCAAAGTGCATATTTTAAAGTAATGTATGGTGGATTTGTATTGTTTTGGTCTTGTTTTGAATATATAAAGTATTGGATTATTTTCTACTCTGGTGTGGGTCCTTTTGTAGTTTTTTCACTGTGTTACTGTTGGTTATGTGCAAATGCTTTAGAAACTGCAGGTGAAATAAGCTTGACTTCTCATGCCAAGCTACCGAGGGGTTGAGCAGGGGTTATTTTAGGAGTGTATCCCCCTTATCCTGACTAGAAGGAAGGGCCCCTATTTGGACAAAATTGCAAACCATTGTCAACTAGAGACCCCTATTTCTAACAGAGACCATATTGAGTTGCAATGGAAAACTGATGCTGAATGTGCGCCGACCTCTCCTTTGTGAGTTGATTTGAAAAGTATCAGTGGTTTGTAACTGACATTATAGTCGCAAACAATTGATCAGCTGCAAGACTCATCCTCAACTTCCCCAGATGGACCCACATCACACCCCACCTCAAGAAGCTACGCTGACTCCTGATCCAGAAGAGATACCAGTTCAAGGTTCAAGGTGCTAACCCATGTATATAAAGCCCTGCACAACAAAGGACCAGCATACATTAACAAACACATGACCTTCCACCAATTGACCTGACAGCTAAGATCTGCCTCCCTCTTCCTAGCAGACACCCTCTGACTCTGCCGAACCAACTGCTGAGGATGCTCCTTCTCGCACCTGGTGGCCAAAGCTTGGAACGACCTTCCCCTGCACCTCAGGACAGCCTCATAATTCCAGCAACTCAGGAAAGGACTCAAGACATGGCTGTTTGAGTGAACAGTTGACCACGAAGCTGCTAGCTACTCCAGCACCTTAAGAATTCAGGGGTGATTTGTCACGCTTTACAAGGACAACTTTCCTTTTGTGAATGCCAGCTGTGTGCATGGGAGAAGCAGACAATGATCCAAGAGACCACTGCCTGATCCTCCAACATCATTTACTGAATGGCAACATTTATTTTAATACTCCTTGAATGTTAATGCAGTGATGCAGGTCCCCTGACTATCACAAGCCCCCATCCCTGCATTTGCAGTTAGTCTCAAAATGGCTCTTACTTCCTACATTACTGAGTTTTCCATCATTAGCATACCAGTTTCAATGCAAAATGGTGGTGAGATTGTAAGCCAGTTGGTGTGCAAAACCCACTGGCTGGTCTGTAAACTCATCTTGGTACATCCGGCCCATAGTTCTTTATTAATGTTTTATGTTTAGCCGCTTTTTAGGTCTTGGCGATAGGCAGCTCCAGCTGTCTTTTGTTGAGGACCTACTATGAAAAATAAAATATGTAGAATAAGTTCAGGTTTTGCCCCATGCCCATGCTAATGATTCAATAAAGTTCTTTTTTCTTTTATTTTTATTTTATTTTGCCCTCATGTCACCAATGATTGGCACCAATCGATATGTCCTTCGTGAGTGCCCAAAATCAGCTATAAATCAATCGGATTTACTGGGTTAAATCTAAGTTTACACAGCCCTCCCCGTTTGTTGAATTGAGAGGGTGTAATTATTAAGCAGAAACGTCTTAAAATCTTTAACATATCCCAAAACCTGACCCTACTTCTATCCGTTTCCTTGAAAAAATAAACCGAGCTCTTCCATCCATGCCACGAGGGAGCCTCAATCTGAGTCCAAAGTTTGCAGATTTCTCTCCTTGCTAAGAAGATCAAAAAGCGGCCATTTACCTGCAGATCATGCATGTCTTTAATCAGCTGGGATATCCCACACATAATTAAGTCAGGGCTTACCTCTATATTGACACCCACGGAGTGTGAGATAGTCTTACCCACCACTGAACAAAATTCTTCCAGCTTTGGGCAAGTGGCAAACATATGCACGTTGTCAGCATCTTCACTGCCATACCATTTACACTTTATATCAGTGCTCCCCTTTATCTTTTCCAGCTTTTGGGGGATCCAGTATATTCTATGCAAGATAAAAAGTTATTTTTCCTTAAAGCAGCAGGTTTACCCTCCAGATAAAGTGTAGAACAAGATACTTCCCATATATCTGCCAGCTGCGCTTCCGACAAGTATCCGTCCCATGCGCTGTGGGGTGTTTTCATCTCAACCAGTTCAGCTGCCAATAGATATTGATACCACAGTGCCACCTCTTTTTTCCTTGCCACAGTACCCTGGAGATCCAACTCCATTTGTTCTGAATCTACATCCAGCCTATCGTGGCCCTTTAACCAGGCGTTAACCTGGTAGATTTTAAATCTAGAGATTTCCCAATTCATCTTATTGTGCCAGAGCTCCATGTTAACTTTTGTCCATCATGTAACAACTGAGAACACTGCCTAACATCTTGCTGGTTCATTGGTTTTGCCAAGCTATCAGATAGACATACTGGGGTTCCTGGGGGAATCCCATATAGGGGACAGCCTGCTGTTGTAAGGTATGCCCAAGATCGACCTTATCTCGTACCAACTCCTTGCCGCTGTCTATAGACATTTCAGTCTGACTTTTTAAAAATATTTGGAGCTCCATATTTATAAGAGAACCCTTCCTTAGGTAGGCCCACCAGAATGGTTTTAAACATGACTCCTATTTTGGACTCATCAGGTCATTGAAGAAGCATTCTGTTGTTTTTAAGTTGAAACGGGCAACAGTAAAGCTGTAGGTCTGGGAGTCCCAAACCCCCCAATACCGCTTTCCATCTCAACTTGTTCCATGAGAGGTTACTAGCCCAGAAAAAGGATGTTATCTTCCCTTGCAATTTCAGAAGTGTTTTTTTTAAGGTGTAACGGTATATTGTCAAAAAGAAAGGTACGTTTTGGCATGATGGATATTTTCACCAGGTTAATCCGGCCATAGATCATAAGTGGAAGGTTCTGCCATATTTTAATAACCCATCTATCTCTTTTCTGACTCTTTCAAGATTTACACTCGTTATCTTCCCAAGGTTTATTTATATTTTAATCCCCACGTATCTCAATTCCCCAATACAGTTTATTTCTCCACCATCTTGATTCCAAATCCTTATCTCAGTTTTTTCTTCGTTTGCTGCATATCCTGCCAGTGTGCCAAATTCTCTCACTTCTGCCATGAGGCGTGGGAGGGCAGATACTACATCCGAGGTATAAACAATCAGGCTGTCAGCATTTACCGAAATCTTCCTTGTGTACCCCCTAATTTTAAAAGGTTTAATCTTTTCATTTAACCTCAAACTTTGCGCAAAAGACTCTATGTAGAGATCAAATAACACGGGAGACAGCGGGCAACCTTGTCTTATCCCTCTGTCAAAACGTACTGGAGGAGACAGACCATCATTCACCAAGATTTTCGCTGTTGGAGCCCTGTAGATTTGACAAAATCCTATGCAGAGGCAAGATGGCGGCCGTATAGTTGCGGCCGTTAGCAGTAGGTCGCAATGAGGAGGCGTTTGTAACCCCAGGGCAATGGTTGTTTGCCGAGATTACAGCAACCTGTGGCCAGGACATTATGAGCCAAACTACCGAGGACAAATTATGTTTACCGTAATTGTGTGCTCCGGCTCAGGCTCAGGGAGATTCGTGCTCCGGGCTCTGGCGAAGGCTGCTGCGGCGCTCACTCCCTGCTGCCGGCGTTCTGCGAGCATCGGTGGGCGGGGCTTGCGAGCAAGACAGCGGAGCAGTGCGGAGTCCTGTGCGGAGACGAAGCACAGGAGCGGAGTCAGGAGCCACGATTTGGACGTGGATGGCGGCAATATCCGGAACCCGACGCGCCTGTCATACCTGAGAGAGATTAGGAGAGGAGGCTGCTCACTGTGCGTAGGAGCTATGGCCCCCAAACCAGTAAACTCCAAAGCGGCAATATCTAAGAGGAAAGGTGGTGCAGAAGGGGGAACGGCAACACTGGCTGCGCCGGATGAAGGAGACTACCGGCACAAACTGCAATCAACCACCGCAAAGAAACATCAGCAGCTGGCAGTTAAGACACGTCAGGCAACTGCCACAATTGCAGAAATGTTCTCCAAAAACAGTAAGTTAAAAGGAGTAAGCGAGACCCCACTACAGGCAGTGGAGGGGGCAGCGCAGGATATCGGAGGACAGGATGCATTACCCGTCAGTCTAATTGGCACAGAAGAAGGTACGGCTGCCCAGCAAGTATTAGGTGAAGCCCCTCGGGGTGAGAGTGTGCAAATGGCTGAATCCGCCACAGAGTCCGACATAAGTGGGCACTCTGCAGTGGGAAAGGCCGTATTGGACCGAGGGACTCTGGGTAATATTGCAGGCACCTCTCCCAAGGCAGGCCAACATACCAGCAGTGCTCCCTCCCAGGTGGTGGCACCCCCGGATCCCCGCGATCTCAACCCACTATCTTTTGAATCTAACATCGAGGCCACCCCAGGTGGAGCATCGGGTGGTCTGGTGGAGAAAGTCCCAAGCGAGTGCTTTTTTTCGGTGTCTGAAAATGCAGAATGGTCAGACGAGGACGAGCACAGCTCCTACCTGGAAGGTAGTAATCAGGACTCAGGAAGCGATCCGGAGCAAGAACCTCCCACTACAGCGGTCAGGCCAGGGGCGACATCTAAGGGGCAAGAACATTATGAGCTAAGCTGGGATCATTCATCGACCATGCCACTACAAGGTAGTCCAAATACGGAGGCATCCCAGATGTCGCTCCTGGAACTAATTCACCAGGAAATTATTGCCCATCGCGAGGAGACTCGCCAAGACAGTAAGAAATCACAGGCCGCAGTGAGGAAGATGCAGGGCGTGGTGAGGAAACTGTCTAAAGCTTGCACAAATCTGGGGGATAGAGTCTCAAATTTGGAGGAGCGAGTCGTCTCAACGGAGGCCGAGACAGCAGCTGCCGTAACTAAAGTGGATGCCCACTGTGCACAAGTGGTGGACATCCAATGGAAACTCGAGGACATGGAAAATAGAATGAGGCGTAACAACCTTAGGGTCCTCGGGATTCCAGAAGGGGTCGAAGGGTCAGACATCAGAGCGTACACCATCAAATTATTTGAACAAGCTTTTCCGGAGCTCTCCAGCTGGAACTGGCCCTCCGAAATTCAGAGTGTACATCGCACCCCCTTCAAAGTTCAGAAAAACGCAAGGGAAGGGGACAAGCCTAGGGCCATTTTAATCTTCCTCGGCAACTTTGTACTGAGGCAATTAATCGCTGAGAAGGCAAGACCAGATGCGAGGAGGTCTAGTGATGGAGTCTCATTCTTCGTTCGGCCGGATTTCTGCCATGTGACGGTGGAAAGAAGATGGAGGTTGCGGCAGCTCATTAAACCATTTCAGGAAAAAAAAACTACAGGCCTTTTTGATAAACCCTGCCCAGCTAAAGGTTATTAACGAAGGGAGGACCCATTACTTTGCCTCCGAGATAAAGGCAAAAGAATATCTTGACTCTTTGTGTAACTAGGTTCTAGCCGAAAAGTGCATGAGTTGGGCTCTGTGTTTGTTAAGGGTAACTTTCAGGTGGCCGCACTCTCCTTTTATTTTTCCTGGTTCTCAGGTTGTGTATTGGACAACAATAGGTGTGTTTATTTTTCCTGGGGTGGGGTGTTAGGCTGAAATTATTTTGTAATCTTTATCTATTCCTCATTGTGACCACTGCTTTACATCACACGCACAGACAAGGTATGAGCGCCTCGACTGAGGGAGTGCAGGGGGGGGCTGGGACAGGAGGGTTGGTGGAGGGGGCAGAGGGTGGGGCAGGGGGTTGGGGGGGCTGAGGGGGGTGCGGGGAGGGGCCATGGGGTGAGGGGTGAAAAGGGAAAAAATTAGATATTTTGGTGTTGTGTTGAGATTGGTATCTACGAGTCCGGCTCTTTAAGTGACATTACTGTGTCGGCTGAAATATTGTTATTGAATATGTGGAGAAAAATAGAGCAGACAGTGGTAAGGATGGTCATGGTAAGGATGGTCAGCAGAATAACTAATGCAGGGCATTAGAATTTGCACAGTCAACGTCAGTGGCCTGAATGACTGGAAGAAACAGCAAAAGCTGGATTATTTTGTTAAATATAATGGAATAGACATACTTTGTCTGCAAGAGACTCACCTCCCTTGGGCTAAACGGAATTTAATATACATTAAGGGCTTCGACCTGATAGCCTGCACCTCAAAGACAACAACTAGGGGGGTCATGATTTTAGGTAGATCATGTCTTGGGGGGTGAAGCGGGTTAAATGTGATAACCAGGGAAGGTGGGTCATTGCGGAGTTATGCCTAGGGTATACAATCTGTTCAATCTACGGGTCAAACTGCAATGATCCTGATGTATTCGATTTTCTGGAAGAGGAGTTAGCTGATTGGCCAATCCCAATGATAGTTTGCGGGGATTTAAACATATCCACAGACTGGCATAAAGCGACTAAGTACACAGGGCGAAAACCCAGGGTGTTCCGGGCTATATCCTCTTTAATGAGCTCACACAGGCTAAAAGATGTTTTGGGGGAAAAGGAGCCCCTGAATCCTGGGTTTACTTATTTTTCGCACCCCTCTCAAAAATATTCAAAATTAGACTACTTCTTCATTTCACCTCCTGAATTGAATAGGGTTAATATCAGGAAAATACCCAGAATAATCTCGGACCATAATCCGCTGATTTTAACCTGTGAAGTAATTAAAACCGAAAAACGACACTCCAGATGGACCTTTGAAAGGAGGTTATTATCGGATCAAAGATTCGTACATTGAAGCTGGCAACTTCCTTCATCCGTCCCAGTCTGGTTTTAGGGCTGGCTTTTCGACCGAGTCGACTCTTCTCGGGGTCTCTGAGACCATTCGATGCCAGGTAGACAAAGGGGAAACAGTGGCACTCATCCTACTGGATTTGAGTGCCGCATTCGACACTGTTTCTCATTCCATCCTTCTTACTGCCATTAAATCCATCGGCATCAGTGGCTCAACGCTCGGTTGGGTGGCCAGCTATCTCTCTGACCGTACGTTCCAAGTTTTCTCCCCCTCCTCAGCCTCTAAAATTCATCACTCCCCCCGCGGTGTCCCTCAGGGCTCCATCTTGAGCCCTCTATTCTTTAACTTATATGCTAGACCCATTGCCACTATTGCAGAGAAAGCCGGACTCGTTATTTATTCCTACGCTGATGATACTCAAATCATCTTTTCATTATCCACAGGTCAAAATTCCTCTGCTTCATCTCTTCACTCTGGTCTTAAAAATATAGCGAGTTGGATGCATGACAACAAATTAAAACTAAACGGGGACAAGACAGAGCTTCTTTTGTTTGGCCCCAATACCACACTTTGGGGTCCCCACCATTGGCCACAGCAACTGGGCTCCCCACCTGTTCCCTCCAAGACAGCTCGCAAACTAGGCATCGTTTTTGACGATCAGCTGTCGATGAGGCAACATGTGATTAAGGTCTCGGCAACCTGCATTACCATCATCAGGTGGCTGAGAAAAATCATATGGATGCTTCCCCATGACACCCAGAGAACCGTGGTCCAGGCGTTAATTACTTCTCGGCTGGACTATGGGAATATCCTTTTTCTGGGTGCATGCAAGGAGGTAACGCGCAAACTCCAGACAGTTCAAAATATGGCCGTTCGTTTACTATGTAACCTTCCTAGAACCTCTTCTACCTCGGCTTCGCTGCGCAGCCTTCATTGGCTCCGCATTGAAAACCGTTCTAAATTTAAGGCTCTTTGTTTCATGCATCGTATTAGGTCAGGCACTGCCCCTTCCTACTTAAGTACTCTGGTTCATCAATACTGTCCCCCTCGTACTCTCCGTTCGTCAACCCAAGAAAGATATCAGGTCCCGCGCATCAGGAGAGCCAGAATGGGCGGTCGCTCATTCGCTTATTTGGCTCCCTCCCTGTGGAACGCATTACCTTTCTCCCTACGTTCTGAACGCTGCTATCTTAGGTTCCGTAGAGACCTCAAGACCTGGTTATTCAACCTTTAGACCATCTAGTTTCTTTAAAGACCTTTTTCTGCAATTAACTGTCCCCCTCTTGTTTGGTTAGCGCCGGGAAACCTCCGGGTAGCTGCGCGCTGTATAAAATTAAATATAATAATAATAATAATAGAACATATTAAAAAATGGACAGAGGAGTTATTTGACGCAAACCGTTATAGTACATCTAGGAATGGCGTCTGGGATGCGTTTAAGGCGGCTCTTAGGGGGGAAACCATCAGCTGCTCGGCGAGACTTAGGAAAGCGGATAGGGGAGAACTAGATAGACTTTTGGGTGAACTAGCGAAAGCGGAAGAACTGCATATGTGTGATATAGGCAGGGGTGTATTCGGGACGGAGAGCCAAAGAGGCCTGGCAATTATCAAAGCGGAACTTCAAAAATTGGTTACGCAGAAGGCTGTAGGGGATTATCAGGCATCTAGGACAAAGAGGTATGAGACGGGGTAACAGGCAGGCAGGGTATTGGCGCTCCGTATCAGACAGGACAGAACCAGGAATGTTATAGAGAGCATACAAGAGGATGGTAAGAACTATTCAGAGTCAAAGGAAATTTTAAGGGTCTTTAAAATTTTTTATCAAAAACTATATGATGAAGAGATCTGTCGAGAACAGCAAGTGTACGAGAATGGGGACAGGGGCCCAATGCTGGATGTACCATCTAGAGAGGAGCTGGAAAGGGACATAACTAGAAGTGAGATTCAGGCTGCCCTAAGGGATCTTGCTGCCGGAAAAGCAGCGGGTCCGGACGGAATTCCCCTGGAGGTATATAAAAACATTGAATCTGAGATGGTCCCAATTTTACAAGATCTTTTCAATGGGATACTGTGTACAGGGGACATTCCCGATACTTGGAAAGAGACTAATATCATCATCTTTCACAAGAAGGGCAAACCTAAGGAGAACCCGGGCTCCTACCGCCCCATCTCGCTTATTAACGCGGATACCAAGCTATACTCGAAAATCTGGGCCAAAAGGTTGGGGAGGATCATTGGCGGTCTCGTCTCTCCCTGGCAGCATGGGTTCATGCCGGGTCGAGGTACGACAGACCATATTCGACGAGCTATAACTTTGTTTGATGCCCATGCAGCCAGGGGGGGAGGGATGGCCATGATCCTCCTCGACGCGGAGAAAGCATTCGACCGCGTGGTCTGGTAGTACTTGTGGGGGGTCCTTGAAGGTAGGGGTTTTGGCCCTACGTCCATCAGGGCTCTTAGAGCAATGTATAAAGATCCGGTGGCAAGGGTGTCAGTAATGGGAGAGAGCTCGGATAAAATTGTGATCAAGAAAGGAACTCGCCAGGGATGCCCCTGTTCCCCGATCCTCTTCACACTATATATAGACCCCCTGATCCAAAAAATCTTGGGATGCTCACAGATTAATCCTGTGTTGCTGAATGGGTTCACAAATAAACTGCTAGCATATGCTGACGATCTGGCGGTCTTCACCACCGATCCACAGCAGGCGATGGAGGTACTTGTAGAGCTGGCGAAGGATTTTGGAAGTAGGTCTGGGTATCTTCTAAACGAGGGGAAAACGCTGATTATTTGCACCCAGAATATCCCTAAATCAGACAGTAGATACACAAATTCGGCAGTCTATTTGGGGGTAAGAATTATTGCCTCAGTGGACAAGATCATCACCGATAACTACTGCCCCCTCATGGGATCGATTGAAACAGAATTAAAAAGGCTGGATGTATTACATGTCTCTTTGGTGGGGAGGGTTAATGTTCTTAAAATGTCAATATTCCCCAAGGTCTTATACCTGTTTCGAGCCATCCCATTTTTGCTGGATGAAAAACTAATAAAAAATCTGGAATCAATTTTCAACAAGTTTATCTGGCAATATGGGAAGACCAGGCGCTCCATGAAGCTTATGTCGCTCCCGTTCGAAAGGGGGGGGTATGGCCCTACCAAATCTTCATTTATACCATCTGTCCTGCCTTTTGGCTCATATGTCTATACTGTTTCAATCGGTCCCAAGCCCTCAAGAGGTTCGGGGAGATAGGCAGGATCCCCCATCCATTTTTGAGCTTTTACTAGGGAAGAAGGCTATTGGTTTACTAGTGAGTGAGGTAGACCGAAGATACTATAAGAAGGCCCGGTATAAGATTTTGGATGGGATTTGGGGGACATGGAAAGCTATCCAAAAAATGCTAGAAATCCCTAAGATCAATGCTCATCATCTCCTCTGGAACTCAAGTGTGTTCCCCTTTTTGGGTACGGATAGGAACTGCCTGTTTTGGAAAGAACATGGAATAAGGACCCTAGGGGACATTATGGCTGGAGGGGAGGTACTTAGGTTTGAAGTGATTCAGCAAAAGTTTGGGATCCCCTCTAATCATTGGTTTCTCTATAGACAATTGGTTCAAACAGTGACGGCATTTAGGCCGAGGATCTCAATAATGAATCGTATCCCCCTAATGGATTATTTATGGAATGGGGGCAATAAAATCAAACTAGTTTATAACCATTTAATGGTGGGCGTCCAGGACGATTTGGAAAAAACTGAATCTGCAATTGCGGTGAAGCTAGGCAATCCAGATGCGGATCTAGATCTAGCACTTGCACTAGATAAGAGACTTTTTCCATCTTCTAACCTACGGGCCCAGCACTACAAAACGCTGTTTAATTTGTATCATACTCCGGCGAAGCTGCATGCCTGGGGTCTGGTGGAGAACGATAAGTGCCCTAGATGCGATAAGGGCCCAGCTGACTTAATTCATATGTTCCATCGGTGTGACCAGCTATCTTTGATATTAAGGGAAATTGGAAATTTCTTGGAGGGGCTGCTAGAATGTAGGATTGTTCTATCCCCTTCACTAATGTTATTAGGGGTAGATAAGAAACTGCAGTTAGGAAGTACGGCTGAAGCTTTGGTTTTTATATCTATTGCTGTACTTCGTATTCTTATCTCAGCAGGGTGGAAGGATTCCCCCCCCCCCACCTTTCAAATGTGGATAGCAAGGCTGCTAGGTATGCATAATATCGAATCTTGCCTGTATGAGCTAAAAGATAAAAAATATAGAGAATTAGGTCGAAATATCTGGGCACCACTTGCTAGGTGGAGAAGTCTGAATGGCTGAGCACGGCTTTTTTAATATGAATCTTGATTTGCACTGTTTATTGAACTACGGTCGGAATATTTAATGGCACAGTTTTTTTTTTTAGATAACATATATTTATTTATTACTGAATTGTTACTAATCTGTATTATGAATTTCTTCTTAATGTTTAATTGGAATAAGGATGTAATGAATTTGTATTTACCCCTCTTATGTATGACATCAAATATCTCAATTAAAATAAAAAATTTAAAAAAATGGAGCCCTGTAGATTTTAAAAATTGTGTCTATCAGATTCTTACTTAGACCAAAATGTTCTAGTGTAGACTTTAAATACCTCAAAGTAACGCGCTTGAATGCTTTTACTGCATCCAACGCGATAATCACGAGGGGGGCATCCTGCGCAATAGCGAGGTTTTTAGTGCCTATCAAGGTGTAGTTAAGCTAATTCCCATATATCCCAGGAAGAAAACCCTTTTGATCTTGATGAATCAGCTGTCCCAGGACCCTATTCAGATGGGCCACAAGAATACCGGTAAAGAGCTTATAGTCGCTGTTGAGTAAAGATATTGGGCAAAAGGATTGGCAATATAGCAATATACCAGGTTCTTGCCTGTCATCAAAATTAGAGAGATTACTAACCCTGGGAGGGGAACTCCTCTCCGCTCACGGAGTTTGCGAAGTTTTCTGCACTCCGCGTTACGCAGAGGTCACTGGAGTTTTTTTCCACGCTCGCGTTCGTCAACGTCAAGTCAACCTCCCAGTGAGATTTTTCCTCATTTGCGATTGTCAACATCAAGTTGGCGAATGTGAGTGTTGAAAATCAGCATCCCAGCATGATTTCTCAACGCGGAGGTCAGGTTTCTCATAGCGAGTGGTCACATATGCTCTCGACAACTCACATTGAGAAACTGCCCGTTCGCGTTGAGAAAGCTGCTGCTCGAGTAAAAATCGAGTCGGGCGGCAGAAAAGGAAAGCAGGGACCGCTTGCGCTATGCATTATGCCGTTTGCGATTATTGCACAGTGCGGACAAGCATCCTGCACAGTGCAATCAACGTGAACAGCATTTTTCTATTGTACTCCGTGTAATGCGGCGGAGTTTTTTTGCACTTTGCGGAGTTCCGCGTAGTGCAACTCTGGTTCCTGTCCAGCCTTGATTTCTAAGACAAAAGCTTCCCACAACACTACCCTTGTATAATATTTCCGGCTCTGCCCACCCCCTATTGCTGAGTCACTTTATCTTCCATGTTGGTTCTAAACTTCATGTGTAGGCCTTCCAACTTATCTTCCTACTCCTCTCTTTCTCCTTCCTGACCTTTATTATCTTTTAATCGACTCTCTACTTTGCTTATCTCCTCCTCTAAACTATTGAGGTATTTTTTCTCTTCTCTGACCCAATTTACTGTTAAACTTTTAATAATTCCCCTTAACTATGCTTTGTATGCATCCCATACCAAATACAGTGGGGCTGACTCCAGATTCCGAGAGAAAGATTGCTCAATGTTACGGCAAACCTGCTCCATTATCTCAGACTGCAGTATTATCCTTGTATTAATTGTCCACCTACCAATAGTGGGAGTTTCCCATCTCTATTTTCAAAAGCAATGCTGCATGGTCTGCTAAGTGTATCAGCAGGTGGTCTATCCCTGCTACCAGATCCACTTTTTTCCTGTCCATGTACAGGTAGTCTATTCTAGAGAAGTGCCGATTCTTCTTTCTATGGAAAGTATAGTCCCTACGGTTCCCCTCCGCTCTATGAAAGACGTCACATATCTGGAAATTCTCAAACATATCCAATAGATATGCCCTCATCTTGGGGGAGGTGATGTGGGTCGTAACTGATGATCTGTCAAGAATATTATTCAATAAGACATTAAAATCTCCACCAAGAATGAATGGGAATTGAAAATCTGCATGGTTTGAGGAGAGCTGAGTCGGGGGGTTACCTCATCTATATTTGGACCGTAATACCTTGCTAGGGTGTATGTTGAGGGAGTTATTTTTATTTCAGCTATTATCCAGCACCCCCTCTCATCTATTCTGCTCCTCAGTGTCTTTACCCTTGATTTTGCTTTTAATAATATTGCTACCCCTTTAGTACAGTGCATTTGATCCTCAGATACCCAGTTTCCCATCCATTTTTTTTAGAAGAGTTCCTTACATTCTTGTCTCAAGATGGGTATCTCCTGAAGCATAAATATTTGGGCGTTCTGATTTTTTAAATACCTCATTATTACTTTCTGCCTTCTTTTTGCCTGCAACCCGTACACGTTCAAACATAGAACCGACAATTCTTTCTCATTCATGCACCTTCATCTTCCTCTTCGGCACCCCCTTAAGCTGACCTTCTTTAGGATGATTTCTGACTGAATTTCCTTCCTTGACTTGAGGACAATTTTGTTTTATTTTGTCCCCATGCTCCCCACCACTAGTGAACCCTCCCATGAATACCCTCCCTAAAACCTTTTTAGGTATTGCTGCTGCCTACTGAGCTCTTGTTGGGGGAGAGCCTATTAACTGCTTTGCCTTCACCCCACCCCAGCCACCACTTATTGTCTATCTGTTGTTTGGATTCCCTAGTTTTACTCCCTCAATAAATGTATTCACCTCAACCGGGTCTGAGAAGTTATGCATCCTGTTGTGCCATATCACTTTTAAAAAATCCGTGAATCTCATTTGTATGGATGCTCCCAGTATTTTTAGCCTCACCATTCTGCTCCCCAATTCCCACTGTCTATCCGCTGTTTCCTTCGAAGTATCCGACCTGACGCTGTAGGAGGCACCCAACGCTTGCAGCATACTTTTCTTTAAGAGCTAGCCCCCAAAAAAATTATTTCACAGCGAACAATAAAAAGTTTACCAAGATATTTTGAATTTTTTTACAACCAGGATGTAGCTTAAAGGGGTCTCTATTTATTCGTTGAATCTCTACATCTAGATTCAGTGGAGCAACCTCCTGCGGGAAGGAGTTTTTCAGCATACTTATCGCATATGATTTAATACCTGAACCTTTCAACCCCTCAGCCACACCTAGGATTCTGATATTATTTCTCCTGGCATTGTTTTCTAACCTTTCAAGTCTTTCCGAAAGAACCCTCTCTCTTTGCTTCGTCGTTCCACCTCTTGTGTGTTTGTTTGAGCTTTAGCCTGTAGGTCTTGTACCCTACGCTCCAACTCTTGCGTGCGCAAGGAAAAACCTTCTATCTTTCCCTCCAGATTTGACAGGTTTCCTGAATTTCCCTTTGATGTGCCTCAGAAGTATTGAAACATTCTTTCATTTCATGGGATAGGCGGCTCAACATTTGCTGCACCACATCCTTACTGTTCGAGCTACTTGCGCTGGGGCTCACGCCTGCTCCCTCAGGGTTTGGTGACCCGACAGCCCCCATACACTGCTCCGTAAGGTCTCCTCCTTCTCCTCCTTCCCCTGCAACCTCAGGGGACAATTCCTACGGACTCAGAGCTGAGAATCTAGTTTTTGTTATAACTGCAATGTGGACTACAGGGTTATCAGGGTCACTCATAGCTGTATTCTTTGCTTCAATCATTTTTACTCTATTCTCCGGACCTTCCAGCTCGGGGGTCGGTTTTGTACCTTCCATACTATCCTAGCTATCCTAAGAACTTCTTGCGTCTGTCCTGACCTTAAAGTATGATCTAAGTGAAGGGGTAATTTTCTGGGGCTTTGGTACCAAAGTACTTTGTTTGCCCTTTAACAGTACTGCACTCGCCAGGTTGGTTGTGGGCTTTTTTGTGAGTGAATCTTTATTTGGACCAGTGTTTATCCTTTTTTTTTTGTCTAACCTGTAGTTTCACTGGGGGCAGGGCAGAACATTTTTGAACACCTCCACCTTCTTCCAACACCCACGGAGTGCAAATATGTGATCTTAGCGTGTAACGCTTGTTGTAATGAGTCTGTATTCTCCCTATATTTTTAAAACTAGGTTGCTTGAATCCTTTTTGACTCTTCCTCTGTGGCTCTATCTTTAGGCTGTTAAATTCCGTCTGCACTGTAGTACTCCCTTCCTCTTCTTGGCTCTGTCTTCTGACAAAGGAAACTTTCTGCTCACCTATGGCTGCCACAGTCTGTTCGCACCTATCCAGAACTAGCAGATCCTTCTCTGAGAGCAGGCAACTTGTTCTGTCTCTGCCCCTTCTGTTTGTCTACTTCACTTGTGACCGCAGCACCAGACAAGCCAGCCAAAGCACCCGCAGCACTCCAGCTGCCGCGAACCAAGGGGGAGAACCCGGAGCCAACATTCACCTCGAGGCAATGGGGGGCTGCAACAGAGGTAAGCTGTATTCACTCCGGGACCCGCAGTGGGAATCGAGCGAGCCAGGAGTGTAGGCAGGCAGCGGTGAGTGGGAAATTACGCTGACTAAACTGCACTCCCCTGCTGAAGTCCGGACCAGTGTCTCAGCCGGCCATCACGTCCCCCCCCCCGCTTCAACCAATTCAATAATGTTCTTGTTTATCTCACTTCCCTGCTCCTGACTTAATTACTTTCCATCCTGTTCTTGTCCCACCCAAGGAGCATTTCGCTCTTGCTGTCTTTTGATTGGATGAGTGTATCTTGTTATTGATGATATCAGATAACAATTTTTTCTTCTGGAGTTTTCTAGTGGATTTGACCTTTTGCCCATGCTGGTAGTGCATGTCCTACTTTTTTTTTCCTCATGTGTTCCTTTCTCATAGTGCCTCTTTGCTTCAGCCCCACCTCATCAGTAATGCTTGCTACTCACACTGCTCCTGCCCACCCTCTTTCTCCCAGTCACACTTGTACTCCTGTCACTTCTGTCAACTCCTCCCCAGGATCCAGTAACTTGCATCTGTTCAGAGGGCAGAGAGGCGGCATATGTTGATATATACATGGCTGCTACACTTTGTGCAATTAATAAGAAGCACCATTCTCTATTTTAATTGTTGAAATTGTATTTCTTAGTTAGCAAAGTCTTATATTTTTTAAGAAATTGAATTCTGATATTTCCATATACTGTCCGTAAAAGTGCCCTATTTTCTATGTATCAAGTATCCCTCATATTATTACATTACTTCTAAATTGCTTTTTTTTCTAACAAATGTAATAAAGAAATGAACTTTTAAATGGAAACATTGTATATGCCTCTACATTGGTTTAATTATATTGACCCACATCTGTGTTCCACTTGGTGTCTGTCCTGAGAGTAGGCATATGAGAGTAATGTGGATTTTCAGTGGGTTTGAGCAGGCGTTTGCACACTAGAAATTGGTCTAATTATATAACTGAAGAAAATACCAGTCAGGTACTGGTATGTGAAAGGCTTTGAGGCACTGAGATGGTTCTCTGTTTCTTAATTTTTTTATAACAGATGTAGGTCAAGCCTTGGCCCAGAGCTGGTTCTGCGTGAGTAATTTTGAAGGAAATTGCCATGTTTTGGGGAATATTGTTGAAATTCTGACACAAAACATGTTGAACACATAGGGGCACATGCATCAATATTGCATTTTGTGATTCCTTAATTGCGAAAAATAAGGAATCGCAATTAAGGAATTGCAAACTGCAATGCATCAAGAAATCGCTAAAAAAATTGTGATTTCTTAAAATTCCTTAATTGCGATTCTCTAATTGAGAATCGCAATTAAGGAATACCTCCACATCCATTCCTATGGGCCTAGAGGCCCATAGGAATGAATGGGAAGACATTCTTAATTTGCGATTCACCATTAGAAATTCGCAAATTGAGAATGCAATTTCAAGGGTGCAGGGGTGTCCAAAGGACACCCTGTTGCACCCCTGAAATCTGCCTATAATTACATTTTGCACACACACATGCCCCAAGGGCATGTGTGTGTGTAAAATGGAACTTTGAAAAATGCACTTTAGCGCATTTTTCAAAGTTTTCACAAATTACCATGAAGGTCAACTTCATGGTAATTTGCTCCCCTTATTTGCGAATTCACAAATTTTAAAAGTTTGATGCATTGCATTTAAGGAATCTCAATTTGAGATTCCTTCAATGCAATCGCAATTTAAGAAATTGCAATTTTGCGATTTCTTAAATTGCGAAAATTACAAAAATGATAATGCATCCCAAAAATTGGAATTGCATTCGCAAACGGCCGAATTTTGCGATTCGCACCATTTGCGAATGCAATTTCCATTGATGCATGTGCCCCAAAGTCTTACAAGGCCAATCAAGTTCAAGGAGGTGTGACACCCAGTGATATAAATATTTGAGTGTGCAGAAGTTGGAAACATATGAATGTGCTATTTTCGTAAGGCTCAGGATGATACCTGGAACTAAAAGACATTCACCCCAAACTGGCATTAATCTTTCGGAGTGCACTACAAACAACATTTGCCTGAAGGCACCCAAACCCATTGAAAATCATATATGTCTGATATCTCCATTCTCAAGATATGCATGGCAACAGGGATATTGGTCAGTCCTAAAAGGGAAATGCTCTTGTGCAAGGGAGAGTAGGGGGAATCATCATATTTTGGAAACAAATTACTGAAAATCTGTCAAGCATCATGTTCAGCTCATTCTTTTAGCAAGCTAATCAAGACAAGGAAGGTCTGGCTGGCACCACTTTGTTGTACAGAATAAGAAAATACATATCTTCTATACTTACCATTAATCCTGAGTTTGATATCTGTCATCAAGTGAAGAGTTTGCGTAAGCAATGATTCTTTTCAGACGTAGAGATCTGATGTAAAATCACACGATTGTACAGACTACATTCGCAAGGAAACACATTGTTTCTATTGTCACTTTGCAGAAATTGTGGGCAATATTGGCTTTGTTAACATTTTAGAGATTTATGTTGTCTTTTTGAGAAATGAAACAAAAGTTTAAGGGCATTTATTACAGAAAACTGTAAATATCTCCACATGAGATCCACAAAGGTAAGCTGAGACAAAAATTTTACTTTACGGACTTTCGGTATTCACAAAGGGAATCTACGAGTATTGAAGTTAGGCTTTTGTCTCAGTTTAATTTAAGTTTTGGTCTCAGTAAAACTTAAAACCAAAACTTGAGTTAAATGGAGGCAAAAGTCTAACTTTAATACGCGTAAATGCCCTTTGCGAATAGCAAAGTTAGACTTTTCTTTGAGTTTACCTTTTTGAATCGGGCCCACAGAGTTTGGAGCAGTCATAGCGCTGAATGCGTTCCAAAATTAAAATATATAGATTCAATGGATTAACAAAGAAACCAAAAAGGTACGTGTATATGAACAGAGGTGTGCAAAGACCCCAGCAATGAAAGGGTAAACACGTTTTCTTCAAGTCAGTTAATAAAGAAAGTAAAGGTGCTGCACAAAATCATTCACAGAGAAGCTACAGAACACCAACCGTGCCTGATAATAGGTGATGCAGCAGTATAAAATGTTAAGGGCCTGCAAATGGTTGGTCTTTCTTTGTTGGAGGGAGGCAGCAAAGATAAGTCATTTAAATGTTTGTAGTTTCCCATACCACTGTGGCAATGCCTGCACTTGGTGTCAAGACTTAAATTGAATGTAACTCAGTAAGGCTAGATAGAATTCCACCAGATGCATGCTTAATTTGAGTCAGTGGTTGGTGGTGGGGGCACACCCACCTGCACACCTTTCTGGGGATCAAAACTTATGTTTAATAACCGGAGTTAGACCCAGACCAAGAGGGTGAAATGCAGAAAAGGGTTAAAGATGGAGGAAGAGTAAGATGTAAACACTGTGACAATGGGAGAAAGCAGGGAAGAAAAAGAACCTGCAAAGGATAGATAGAAGGGTGGAGAGTGTTTGGTGGTGGATGAAAGAGGCATAATATGGACTTAAGGGCACAGAACATTGGTATTCGGCACCCCAAAATTTGGCTGTGCTGGCAGCCAGCTTCTTAGCAAAATTTTAGGCCCGGCTCTTTTACAAATTAAGCACTACTCAAATACTGTCTCAGTTTGTCAATGTTCACCTCTCAGACATCTGATCATTAGTTCAAGCCCAATTCATGGCCCTTCAAACTTCAGTTATTCTCAAGACTTAAATGAATGATCAAATTTTTCTGTAGCAACATATTTTGCTCACAGCACTTAGAAAGTACAGAATGGAGCATTCTATAAACAATTACATTACTGTTACCACTGATCAGCTGCATTCTTTTCCCTCCTATGTTTTCTCGTTTATGGTGTAGGAAGACCGCACAGGCAAACTTAGTGGGTGTTATTTTCCATTCCATCATGGGAACTTGAGTTTAATGAGGCATCCAGTCCCAAGGGCCGTAGCTTAGTCAATGAGAACAGTGGGGTGTACATCTCAAATTTTCCAACAAAAAAAGCTGTCTAGAAACTTGAACTTGAAGCCTGCAGCTTTCCAAGTCTACTACTGCCAATGTTTGTGGAATCCAAAAGTTGTACATTTGTACCCACTCAAGGAGTTCAATTATGGGTGCAAATTTACTACTTTTTTATGTATGTAAGATCCTGATCCAAAAAATGAACAAGTTAAAAATCTCATAGTGAAATGTGAACAGCGAGAAATAGCAGCACAGGCATTGCAAATCCGACTTAGGGCCATCAGACACAACTACCAAACCAGGAATGCCTTTAAGGGATGTCACACCCCAAATATCCCAGCTGAAGTTTCACCCCTGCCAGTTCCACCTGTTCCTGATAGTTCTCCGAAATACATGGTTACAGTGAAAGTACAACACAATGGCCTCCCATCCCGGCCCTGAGATCACTTATTTTAAATGTATTTTCACTGCATGCACTTTTCTTCATCTGCGCTAAAATAAGTAATCAGAACAGTGCATGACGGCAGACTCCAGGTTTCTAGTCCTCACCTTTTATAAATCATTTTATCAAGTGATTGGCAGCCCAATTTACTCAGCCCAAGTTGCAAATAGAGGATAGCACATATGCAAATTAATAGGGTGAGCCAAGCCAGAGTGGAGCCATAGCTCTGACCTAGGTCTATGATTCAATGCTAGAGCTGAGCAATGAAAACATTTGGCACGTATATTGTACAATAAACGTAATGTAAAAATATAATACAATCTCTTCAAAATTTAAAAAGGTGACTGTTTTGGATAGCTGATGGCCATTTTGTTTCTTCCCTGTGCTGGATTTCTCCTCACATTTCTTTATTTGACGTCCTTCATGCATTTTTCTTGATATTTTCTACGAATGTTATACATTTCCCCCCCTGACTATCATTATCCGGGAGAAAACTCTCATTTACATCGATCTGGGCATCTTTTCTGAAGTACTTGGTTGTTTCTCCTGTGTGACGTCACCATTTTTCTACATTTTCCTTACCTCACTTCATGGGTAGGTGTAGACGTTTATTACATCACACCAAAACAGTGGAAGTGCATGATCCTAACTCTTTTGGAGCCAACGTTTCTACTTTCAACAAATGTTCTTGTCTATCTGGACTTTTGTTACAAGAGAACTGCTCCACCCTCACAGAGAATCCCATCATTATGCCATCTAAAACGCCGTTAGCTTCAACCACAGGCAAGAGACTTAAGCAAGATCCTCCTTTGCCACCTAAGTCTTCTTCTCTGGTCTCCTTGGACATGGTCTGGGAGGAGTTACGCGGTCTTTGTCCATTTATTGAGGAAACAAACTGTCATTTACAATCGTTAGACGATAAATGGTCTTCTATGGAGTACCGTATTACTGTGGTGGAACATCATCTTACTGATGTACAAGCCTCATCATCTAAAATATCCTCGTTGGAGAAGGAAATCTTACATCTGAAGAATGCGACTGAAGATTTGGAAAATAGGAACTGTTGCAATAACTTACGCATTCATGGCCTTCCTGAAGGCCTTGAAAGTGATGACCCTGTTACATACGTTGCATCTTTTCTATCACAATTTCCAGGCCTCCCGCTACAACTAAACTGAACATACAATGAGCCCACAGACTGTGTCCTCTTCTTTCTTCCTCACCTGCTCCTTCCAACCCTCGTGGAATAATTATCTTATTTCTACAATTCACTGATCTTCTGTTAGTTCTCACTGCTGCTAACGCCAAAAAGAATCTATCCTGGCCCGGCACTCAAAGTATTCATTTCCCAAGATGTTTCTTCAATGGCTTCCAAACGACGAAAGGAGTTTCTGGATCTTCATCCTGCTCTTCGCTCCTTAGGCACGCGATACGGCTTGTTTCATCCCTACCTCTTTAAAGTTACCTTTCTCAACAAAACTTCCACGATTGAAGATCCCGCTGACCTCCGTAGACTTATCGAGTCCTATTCTTCTTACTTCCACTTTTCTAACTTATCACTTCCTAAGTTCTTTATTCTTTTCCATTCATTTTAGATAGCTGGTAAGATGGAAGGCACTTTTCAGGAAGCCATAATTTGTCTTATACATAAAGAAGTTCAAGATCCTATGTTTTGTAAAAACTATGGCCCGATTTCATCAGCCAATGTCGATTATAAACTGTTTACCAAAACAATTGCTTTACGCCTAGACCCTCTTATGCCCCTATTGATTGATAAGGAGCAGTGTGGCTTTGTGAAGGGTAGATTGACTTCAGATCATTCTCGCCTTTTTTTTAATGTCTTAAACAAAGTTCCCTCCCTTTATGATTCTTCAGCGGCCATTTCTGTAGATGCCGAAAAAGCTTTTGACAGAGTTGATTGGTCATTTATGTTTGCATCTTTGAAATAAAGCGGTACAAAAGGGGATGATGGACGGAGCGTTTGAGCAAATCAAACACTCACCTCCAGTCAACTGATCAGGGTTAAATCCATCACCATTCTTTAGCTCACTCCGCCACCCCAATTCAGAGATGGCGATATGCAAATCGGTCTGACACTGTGCCTCATGGGAACAGTCGAGCCCAAACTGCCAAAGCCATGTCTTCCCTGGACCAGAAACAAGCATCCTTGGGCCGGTTTCTGGCATTTTAGCCGTCATCAGCCAGGCTAGCTTGAATCCAGTGGCAAAGTAAGCAAGGGACTCACGTCTGAGCATACCCTGCCAACTTAGGGTGAACAAAACGATTTGCCATTTCAAATATGCAAAGTGATACAAAAGGGGATGATGGACGGAGCGTTTGAGCAAATCAAACAGTCACCCCCCCAGTCAACTGATCAGGGTTAAATCCATCATGGGAACAGTCCAACCCGAACTGCCAAAGCCATGTCTTCCCTGGACCGGAAACAAGCATCCTTCGGGCTGGACTGTTCCCATGAGGCACAGGGTCAGAGTGATTTGCACATGGCCATGTCTGAACTGGGGTGGCGGAGTGAGCTAAAGAATGGTGATGGATTAAACCCAGATCAGTTGACTGGGGGTGAGTGTTTGATTTGCTCAAACGCTCCATCCATCATCCCCTTTTGTATCGCTTTGCATCTTTGAAATGGCATGGTTTTGGTCCCAAATTAATTCCTCCTATCTCGCTATTATATTCTGCCCCTAGAGCTTCGGTATTCATTAATGGTTGTATCTCATCTTATTTTCCTCTTCAACGCGGTGTCCGCCAAGGTTGCCCTATTTCCCCTCTTCTCTTTATCTTGGCTCCCGAACCTTTCCTTTCTTCAATTTGCAATAACTATTCAATTTCAGGGTTCTCTTATGGGGATCATCACTTGAAACTTTCCACCTATGCGGATGATATTCTACTTTTTATTTCTGCGTCTGAAACTTACATTCCTCCTTTATTACATGAATGTACTACCCCACACTTTTTCTTCTACTGGTTTCGCGCGGAATAACTAAAAAATCAAATATTTAGGTATGTGGTTCTCCCATTCAATTGCGACTTCCATTAAACTAAATATGTCTACCGCTATATCTCGAATTGACAAATCACTCTTCTCTTGGAACACCCTTTTTCTCTCTTGGTGGGGTCGTTTAGACTTAATCAAAATGATGATCAGCCCTATATTGATGTATGCTCTTTCCATGCTCCCCGTCCATATTCCCTCTTATTATTTTAAGCAAATTGATTCTTGTCTTCCTAAGTTTCTCTGGAAGAACAAAAAAGCTAGGATTTCTTTATCTTCTCTCTGCGCACCAAAGTCTAATGGTGGTGTGAACTTCCCTGACTTTCGTCTATATCACAAAGTCATTCTCCCTGCGACAGGCATCGAAATGGCTCCTTTCCACGCTCTCCCCCTTCACTCACCTCTGGCTGTCTATTGAACAACCTTTATTATTACCCTTCTCTCTCAACGAAGTTATATTTTTTCAGCCAAAAATCCTTTTACTTCTCTTCCCTTATTTAAACACACTTGCTCCCTTTTGAGACCCTTAATGCATTATAATCCCATTTCTAGGGAATCTTTTCTAGAATCTCCAATGTGGCATAATTCCCCTATTCTCATTAACAACAGGACCATTTTTTGGAAATCTTGGAGATTAAAGGGTATAATTTGGGTTAAAGACCTATTTGATGGGTTATCTCATGTTCCTTCCCCCAATTCCAACTCCTATTTCATTGCCCTCGATCCTTCTTACAGAAATTCACTACTCTTATGGCAATTATTCTAGATACTTACTATTCTCTCCCCTCTTCATCTCTTCCTGTAGTTCAAAATTCTCTTCTTAAGATACTCCTTTCTTTACCTAAAGCCTCTCTTATCTATAAATGTTTCTCTGCTCCTAATTGAGAACGTACAAAGAACGAACTGGAACTTTCTTGGGAATCTGACCTGGGATGCGAATGGACCATTTCATTTTGGGACAAACTCTGGTCCCGTTCTCTTAAACTCTCTTGATTTGCCTCTCTTACTCAATCTATGTTTTTTCTTTCACATAAACTTTATCTCACCCCTGTTTCTATTGCTAAATTTTCTCACTCCACTTTCTCTAATTGTTGGCGCTTCTGATGCTGATCTCATTCATCTTTTCTTTCTCTCTCCCTCGGTTTCTACCTTTTGGGAAAAAGTCTGGTCCTTCATTTCTCGCCTGTTCCACATTTCTATCCCCTATTCCATTCCTATTCTTTTCTCTGGAAGTCTCTCTGACTCTTTAGACCTTTCCTCTCATAGTCATGGTCTCTTTGACCTTATGATTGCCCTAGCTTTCCAACACATTTCTCTCAACTGGAAAACTCTTACAAACCTCTCTGCCCAGCACTGGTGGAATAGTCTTTGCAATTTTCATCGACTTGACATTGCTTTTCCCTCCTCATGTAAACCAATGGTTAATAGAGACCTTTTTTGGTTGTCTCTTACGATTTATCTAGATAATCTAGTTTTAGCAGTTAATTCCCGTTTAAATTCTGAAAATGTTAAACCTCCTTGAAATGTTTATCATCTCTGTTCACCTCTTTTTTACCTTGGTTGGCTTATTGCTCCTATGTATTAATTAAGATTGTATTCATATTCCTATGTAAATATGCATTATCTCATTAATCCAATGTGTAAGATTTCTCTCCCTCTCCCATTTACCCCTTTCTCCCCCTCCCTCTTCCCTTCCTCACCTCTTAACATTTTTTAGATAGCTTTCGTTTGTATTCATACTCTAGCCAATTCTTCTACTGTGTTTCTATTTTATTATATTTAATCTGTTTGCTGGTCTTTGTATTTCTTGCCTTTTTCCAAATAAAGCTTTTCAAACATTAGGATAACTGCTTTTATAGATTGCGTCTGTGGTTGGAGACCGATAACACTCTACATGCTTTGAGAAGAAAACAAGGTTTAACCCCTTCCATGCTCATGACGAGCTCAGCTCGTCATGCAGTACACTGCTTGTGTGCTCATGACGAGCTGAGCTCGTCATGAACAATGGGATTTCAAGGAAGTTCAGCACCAGGGGTGAATTGCCTTAGCACTGATAGTGTTAAATTGTATAACAGATGTGATCATTATGTATCCAGGGAATTTCTGGACCAGGCTATATGTAATTTTTTTAACAATTCTGCATAAGCGCCATTTATGATGTCAGACACCTGATCAATTGAAGAAATTGTGACTAGTTGGTGCATGTGGAGAACACACTAAATAAAACTGCATGTGGAGGTTACTGGGACCTTCTGTAATTAATGAGTGGACATTCAATGTGGCCATTAAAGAAGAATGTTACTGATGTCCAAGATAAGAATTGAATGTAAGCAGTGTGAAAGAGGTCTATTTGCTGTCTGGCTACTTTGCAAGTAAGACGAAGCCCATATTCTACCTATCCCTAGATAGATTTTCACCTGAGATCGAACACACTTTTGAGAAATATTTACTAAATTATAATACAACGCAGCGCAACAAGCAAAGTTCCTCCACTACGCTGCACTGCAGGAGTGAGGCGGGCAGAGATATATTTACTAATTATGTCCTGCTGCTATTCGCTTCCTGAGTAATTACCAGTGGCTGGGATGAATTCAAGCATTCCATCCATCACTCTTCTGCGTGTCACCCAAAGAGGGATCGGTATGCGCACACATGGGTGCCTTGAACACTGTACCACTGTAACCAAGCTGTAACTGCCTGATGAGCCCTAATTTTGGGCAAAACCGGTCATGGGTTGTTTTTGTTCCAGGGCAGGGAGGACTTGTTATAGCAGTTCGGGCTGGACTTTCCCACTGGAACAAGATCAAGGTTAATTTGCATATGAAGAGGTCCAAACTGAGGTGGCATGGTGTGTAAATTAACCAACATATTTTAAGACCTCCAAAACAGAGAGAGAGAGAGAGTGAGTGTATGTTTTTGTGTGTGTGTGTAAAAATCAAAGGAGAAATCCAACAGACACCTCACCATACCCGACTGAAAGCACCTGTACCCAACTATTTATTAGCAAATACATTTATTATGGGGGTGTAACAACCCAAACACCGCCTCCTTCAAGCTACGCCCCTGCCTATTGGCTTACTAATTTGACTAAGTGAACAAATGTAAGCGCCAATTTCTAGCTGTCAATGGAAGTTACTGTAAATTCAACTGGAAGAAAATCAGGCATTAGATTTTAACGAACAAAGACCCCTGTTCAGCAATTCCTGTAATTCAGGCTCATTATCTTTTCTGCAGAAACGCGTAGGCAGAAGAATCTTTTAACGCATACGTGCTCGACGCGTACCCAACACCTTCTTATTCCCTCGTACTTGCAGCCTCACCTTTCAATTCCTTCAAGCGTATCAACCTTTTTTTCCATTTAAAATACGAAGAATGAGAGGCAAAACCACTCAGGCATTTAATGAGCATGACACAAAAATAAGGACTTTCTTTGTGTTTTATTTTTGCCTGGATTATATGCCAACAGAACATTCCTTGCGTGAAAGGCCCGGCTAAAGCTGAGGGTGCATTATCTGTCATCAAAATCCGCCATTTTCCATCCCCAGCACAGCCAGCACCTGTATCTTGTGAGAGGCACATGTCCACTAGCGGTTCTCCTCAGAACGTTGCTTTAAACTAGAGATGAATCAGAAAATGTTTAAGGTCTTTCTATAACATACATTTCAACCTTGCAGCGCTTCTAAGAAAACACCTGTCTGGCACCTACTGTTTTATTTATTTGTATAAATTATTTGAAACGGTATTATTTCCGGTTCACGGGGTTTCAAAATGAATAGACTCAAAAAGTCGACCATCTTCTACAGAATAATTATCCTTAAATTCACTCACTATGTACATCGATATCTCCATATATTTCTGACACATATGTACTATCTTGGAGCCGAAACGATGCCATAACATGGTTGTTTTTACTGGGGTTGTAAAATGTTAGCAAAATGTCTCGGGTTTACACGCTGCTATGATTATCTTATTGTACATACTTTGAAATGTATGGATTCACACTTGAAATACGGACTGCAAAGAAATCTAATTGCACGAAATAGTTTACAGGCGAAGAGACAAATAAAATGCTGAAAAAACTCAGCAATTGTTATTAATTCTAGATCTTTAGAGACCCAGGAAAGATTTGCCAAAACACAGTCAATTGTTGGGATAGATAAGCATTTCTAGCATGTTTAAAGGACCTGCAGTATATTTACAAAAGCGTGCGCTTCTCTGTAGGTTACAACGTTGATATATTTGTCCTCAGCTGTTTTGCGGTGTGCTCTATCACAGAAAAAACACTCTTAGCATGTGTTTGCCTTTGTTTTGAAATTGTCCACTGTGCAAATGTTCTCAAACAGTGACAAACCCTAACGCCAAGCGGTCGCTCAAAGAGAGGTTGCTTGGTTATTAACCTTAAGCTAGAGAGGTAAATTGTCTTTTATTTAAAACAAAGTATAACTGTGAAACGTACAATTTTATACTGTTATAGTTTCAGGTTTAACTATTAAAATTTTCAATTTAGGTTTTTTTAGGTTTCTCAAATAACTTATCAGGTATTGTTACCTAGGATAAAAAAAAAGTGAATTATAACAGTAATGTGCATGCTCTTTGTGCAGGGCTTCTGGAATTATCCAACAATGGACAACTAAACAATGAGTGATAATGTGGCACGTTCTGTGGAAGCATTATTTTGCCATTTTGTATTTTAACAAATATTAATGGTATCTGGGCCAATGCTTCACCAGTTTCCAACCTGAATACGTAATCAGTAACTGAAATGTGACCAATTAACTTTACAGGGGATTGTCACTACACATCACCATGTAAGTCACTTCTTTTTTAGTACGTTAGGATCTATTTGAACTACAAGCAATTTATTTTATTGAATTCTGCAAATTATATAACAGATGGTGGAGTATGCAGCACGGGCTATAAATTCATACAAATCACTAACAATTTGCATAAAGGCGAATTTAAAAAAAATGCAAATTTGATTATTGTAGGTGAACACCAAACTTGCACCCGCATCAATAAGTAGTGCTGAAAGCGGGGGAATCTGCGGCTATTAGGCTAGTTTCATGCAAATATTTGCATAAGGGCGTGAACTGTGAGTTAATGTGTGTTTGTATTACAGCCATAAATGCAATTAGTCCACTTGACAAAACAAGTCTTAAATCTTTTCGATGTGCACACAATGGGGCAACTTACATTTTCCCACCTGATACACAAAATACATTTAGTAATAAGTGAGGGTAAAACAGGATTGGGTAACTTTTATGATGTATTCATTCTTTCTCTAACTTTATGTACAGAGATTTATGATATTTGTGAATATTCACCAAAACAAACTCGACTTTGGTGGTAAGGGCACTTAAAAAGTGATAAACTACCATATTTTGGCATAGTAGGTAACCCCAGGGTTTACCCTAGGTGTCCCAGAGAGGGGAGGGGGGTGTCAGTTACTTATAAGGATGACCCTTAGAAAATAGGTTTTATTTGACCTGGGGATAGAGAAATCGCACATTTCACTACCCACATTGTAGTAAAGAGCTTCCCAAAATCGACTTTTGTGCTAGGAGCACTGTGGAGGGAGGATCTGCATTATTGTAGCATATCCAGGACCCCTAAAGTCCCAGAGGTGGGGGTTGTTGTGTAGCTATAAACGGGGACCTTACTTATAAAAGTTGTTTTATAGGCCCTGGTGTTGGAGAAATTTGACATTTTGTTTTCCACAGTGTAGATCCCCAGCCACATAGGTTAACTCATATCTATCGCTAGGGATTACCCAAAAATTACATTCAATGATTTAGGAGAATGGTATTGATAATCCAACAATACATTATTGTTAAAATGTATCCTGCAATACACAGCAAAACAGTTATACGACTTATTTGTGTGTAAGCCAGAATTCAGCCTTCCTGTGGTCTCCCCTGATTGGCCAAAGTTAAGAGGATTAGCCAGGCTGCTTTGATGAAGTAATAAGTGGCACCCTAGGGAGAGAGGCTATCTGGTAGGAGAGGGTTCTGCTACACAGGAATACCAGAGCAGGGGGGAGGGTTTGTAAAGCATGAGCTTCAAAGGAAGAATGGGACAGGCATAGACGGCCAGGTCCACATACTCCCATCCTCCACTGAACCCAGCCAGATTGCAGGCTTAAGGAAGGAATTTTCAGATGTCAGTGGAGGAGAGCTATGGAAATGAGCCATACTGGAGGTTGGTTTAACTAGTTCTTGCTCCTTTGCTGAGATTTCAGCCATATTACATTTTGGAAGAATAGTGCTTTCTGGGAGACCATTGTGCCACACTTTGGAGGAAGGGGTCATGCTCTGGGGTGTTTCCCTGCACCTCATTGGACAGAAGTGCCCTCCTCTTTGACCCCAGAGAACACTGAATAAGATCTGCTGCTTGAAACAAAGAGAAGAAGAAGGGTCCATGCTGGAAGTTTGATTTGCACCAACCGGGCCCTGAACTCTGACTGACGGCACCTGCTGCAAATCTGAAACTACAGCCCTGTGGACCTAATTGGCTTCATGAGGAATAAAGAGTGGACTTCCTGCAAGCTACAGGTTAGAACTCACCTGGACCATCACTACCAAAAATCCCCAGCCTCGAGTGTGTCCAGTGGATTTGAAAGGGTTTTGTCCAACTGGATTGTGGGAACTGAAGTCCCAAACTTTTAAGGACCCTCTTGAGATTCCAGACCCTAGGAATGTGTTTTGGACACTTTGGGACCCCCAGAAGAATTCCAGGAAGAAGTTACAGAAGTTTGCAGAACTTTGGAGCAACTTTGGAAAAAAGCTCCAGAGGGGGACAGACTCAACCGCGAGAGGCAAGCCGGCGGCCTTCCAC
Organism: Lissotriton helveticus; assembly: GCF_964261635.1. Lineage (NCBI taxonomy): Eukaryota > Metazoa > Chordata > Amphibia > Caudata > Salamandridae > Lissotriton > Lissotriton helveticus. The sequence goes on along the minus strand of NC_136072.1, from coordinate 229,026,517 downwards.
CGCGAACTAGACTTCCCTGCTGGTTCGTCCCAATGAAAAGCTCCAGAGGTCCGACTTCCACAGTTTGACCGGGAACTCCCTGGAAAGTAAGCCGGCAAACGTCACCGAACCAGACTGGTGAAGAGCATCAATGGACCCCAGCAGAAAAAGCTCCAGAAAAGTTTCTAAGTCCGAAAGTAAAACTATGACCTAGGTCTACTGCAAGGGGTTGCTTTGCAAGGCTACATTGCGGCCAGCCTAAACCTTTGATTTGTCCCGGTCTAGCGTGACATGATGTCCCAATAGGCTGCTATGTGCTATATTGTGCTAAATATTTTAAAAATCATATCTCCGGTTCCCTACATTGGATTTTTTGTTGTATGTCATGTTAAGGTACACATATTTTCCATTTTTATAAATTGCTGTTGGATTTTTATTGAGTGTTGTATCTTATTTATTTACTGAATTGGTGTTTTTAAATGCTTTAAATACCTGCCTCTTAAGTTGAGCCTGTCTGCTCGCAGCCAAGCTACCAAACGTTGAGCATGGGAATAATTTTTGGAGACCTATTCTGAGCCCTAGACTGTGTTAGTGGCCTTATTGCCAGTGGTACCACTACTAATAATCCACTTTCCAACAACCACACTTACAGCACTACTTATGCCAGGTAAATTGAAATGTAACTTTGCAAGACAGTCATTGTAAATGTCAGTAAATATCCAGGCAGTAGCGACATTTTGGGTGAACACCTCTGTTGGTTTGCATTTTTTACCAAAATCTGGATTTGCAAATCACCTTTAGGGTTTGTATGCAATTACTGACTTTTTCACAGGAAAAAAGCTTTGTAAACCCTACTACATTTTGGTAATACATGCACAGTATATATTATAGAGATATAGACTCAGAAATATGATCACAAGTTATATTTCCATGTGAAAGCCATATGCACATTGGGGAACAGTATTGTATGGATACTATACACATGAGTCGTAGGGAAATGTCTGTAAATATCCATCAAGCTGCAAACTATGCAGATGGATAGACATAACTCACAATGCATAGCTCACACTCTAAATCTATGACAGACATCTGCCCAATACTATTTAAATAGGTTTTAATCCCTGATTAAAATTATATTTGCCTCCACTTGAAATGAGAGTAGTTTGTAGAATTTTATTTTACTGCAGGCAATTGAGTCATATCACATGCACATTTCTAATCTTCAACAAGCATTGTATTGAAATCATGACAAATGAAACCAACATTTTACAAATTATTTGAAGTCTCACACATTGATGATTACATCCCCGATCAGACAGTGGTACTGTTAAGCACAACAGCTCCATGTCAGGAATGGTAGCCTGTCAAACATGGGCTATTTCTGGTCATTTGGCTCTCTTGCCTATGTAATTTAGACTCACTCCATTGATATCAATCCCAGCAGAACCCAGATGCCTTTTGTAAATGCTGAGCATATCATCATACCTACAGGCATGGAAATGTTAAGGAGAGATCACAGTTTAAGCTTCTTGGTTAGTGCCTAATTTGTTCTTATATTTACAGATGGTGAGCACCGACATTCATTTTTGGGGATCAGGACTTATTGGTCATTATTAGACTTTGGCCCGGAGCAAGAGAGACAGAGACGCAGAAGAGGGATCAAAAAGGAAGAGAAAGATAGGAAACAGCGACAAATGTAAAAGCAGAGATGAAAAATATATGTAAGAAGGAAATTAAAAGAGTGGAGGTGCAGGTTGGTGGAGTAAAGAGGCATGCTGTGGAATAAGGACTAGGCAGATCGATATTGAGTAACCCCGGCATTCTACGGCACTGGCAGCAAGCTCCTAATAAATCTTTGGGCCCTGCATTTACTTTTTTCTAATTAAGCAATGTCTTCAATTATTTGCATGGCTGAGCACACATAATTTATATTAGAACATTGGAATGTTGGGAGCTCCCTTGAGAACAATGGAGTGCCTTTGGCTTCTAATGGTCGACAGAAGCCCAGAGCTCCAACATTCCAATGTTGATATTCACTGCTGTTGCTGTAAACAAACTCCTCATGGAGCCCATGGGGATTCCAATCCCCTCGGGCTCCACAAGGCCTTTGTTTTATTTGTTAGAACATTCTGCAGTTGAGTGGTGGAATGTTCTAAAAGCCTTATAGCCTTATAGCTGGGCTACACTGGCATTAAAGTCCTGCTCCCTTGTTAAAAGGCCTTTGCCTTTTGCTCGGCCCTTTAACACTGGAGGGGGCCTTTAATAGCATGTATAGCCCACTATGGCAGAGTATAAGGCTATAATAGAAGTTTGATCACCTAGGTACTCAGGTAGGTTTATGTATATATTTGGAGGATTTTTATAGCACAGAGTTAGACCTAATGGGCTTCCTCACATTTAACCTATTTCAGAATAACTGCACGATACTATGGCAAAATAATTTAGAAGTGGTAGCAATAGCAGTGGAAGGTGATTGGGGAAGAACATTATGGCATAACGCATGAATTGGTGGTAGTGACAGGGGAACTAAAGGGCAAACAAATTGTAAAACTAAGTTATTCATGATCTTGATGACTGGATGAGCCTATCATCGGGCTGGAAAGAAGAGCTGTTGATTGGCAACATAAATGATCATTGTTAGACCTGGCTTTTTCAGCAGGTTTATCCCCAGGCTTTTTGCTTTCGAACCTCCTGTTTTTCGTTGTTTTTTTTACCCTGGGCACTTTACCACTGCTGATCAGTGCTAAAGTGCATATGCTCTCCCTGTAAATTGTGTTTATGGATTGGTGATTCCATGATTGGCTTATTTGATTTACTAATAAGTCCCTAGTACAGTGCACTGTGTGTGCCCAAGGCCTGTAAAGCAAATGCTGCTAGTGGGCCTGCAGCACTGATTGTGCCACCCAGCTGAAGGAGAAGTACTGCTCCTTTGCTGTGTGCGGTCTGGGATTGGCCTTTAGTGCTGTTTCTGTCAAGGAGAGGACAAATACTTTGCTGTGTGTTGTGTACCCTGCTTGAAGAAGATCCCCAATGGCTTAAAGTAGAGCTTGCCTCCTGTTCTGAAGCCTCAAGGACACAAAGACTTCACCACCAGCTGCCCTGAACTTCCTTGCTGGGTTTTGACCTGTGGCTGAGTTGGGCCTCTGGAGGTTATTCCTGCTGTTAGGAGCTGGAAAAGAGACGCAAGTACGAGAAGCACGACCCATCCACATCAGTGTCTGATGCATTGCCCCAGTGCAGCCGAAGAAACCGAATTGGCGCCTGCCTGCGGCTGGAGAAATCATCGCACGTCGAATCGTGTGCACCAATCACCTCAGTTCGAGATCACTGCACTGATTCGGACGTAGGCCCTGCTGTGCGGCTGTAAGAACCAGAGCATCGTGGGACTGTGCCTGGAGAGATCAACGCAGCACCGTTGCCGCCGCATTGAGAACCGACACATCCCGATCCCCACGTATCGCACCAGGGGGGCAAAGTCTACTAGAACGCCGTGGAGCAGTAAGGAACCAACGTATCACCTCCCCTGGAGTAAGGAACCAACGCATCACCTTCTCATCCAAGGTACTTTGTGTTGAAAGTGTCGCATCTATAGTTTGCTATGGACAGAACTGTTTTACCATCTAAAAGTCATATTTTGATTATTGTATTGTGAATTTTAGTCGTTTTGGTCTTGTTTGGTTTAGATAAAGATTACTTATTTTTCTACACTGGAGTGGTGTCCATTTGTAGTGTTTACACTGTATTACTGTATGTGTGCACAAATGCTTTACACACTGCATCTGAGAGAAGCCTGTCTGCGTGTTCCAAGCTACCAAGGGGGTGAGCAGGGGTTATTTTAGAAGTCTTCTTACCTTACCCTGACTAGGAAGAAGGGTCCTTCTTGGACAAAAGTGCAAACCATTGCCAACTAGAGACCCCCATTTCTAACAATTGTTCAGCAGAATTTTGTGAAATGAAGCTCTATCAGTGGGTACAACCCTCTGGACATAACTTCCTCTTTCAAGAATTGCTTCACGGCAGAGACACTACTATATGGTTGGTACAGAGAGAATTAAGAGTACTGACAATGAGAAAGAAGGGTGGAGGTACCACTTCATATCTATTTGTCAGGATAAACATGGAGATTTAAAAAAAGTTTCAGAAGAGAGACCAATGGTAAAGGTCCAGACAGGATTGGTTGTTTTTGTTTTTCTTTCATTCTGCCCCCCTACATAGGCCTGATAAAATATCCTGTAGTTAATTGAAATATAGATCATGTTAATTTGTGAATTGTATCCTGTTACTGCATGCTAGAGTTATTAGTTTTGTGGCAAATGCTGCATGTCCACAATCTTCCAGGTAAATTTCAGGTCAGAGCTGCAGACATTTACCGGGTGCAAATGTACAGTAAATACTGGGATATTTGAGTTTTGGTGCAAAAAGTACCAACATCTGCATGTTATGCACCATTTTCAAGTCAAACTCTGATTAGGCTATATTTACCTCATGGAAAAAATTTCAAACACCTCGTTGCCGGATTTTATGGTGTGCAATATTTTTGGCCTCTGACAATGGTAACTCAGAATTGAGACATAAACATAGTAATGAAGTGGGCGCGGATGCCAGTTAATTCCCCATCTTTACTGCATGACGAAAAGGTGACACCCCCAGTAGCCATGTTGCCGCCATTTACGCAATTGTATGTGCTTAAGGTAAAGGTTTAAATACCTCCTTGCTCTTGTTTGGAGATGAAAAATAGGAGAGACATTATTAGCAAGGCAGCAAACTCCATCCGACATCAGGAAATAGAAAAGAACGAGGCATAATATCCAGACATAGCATTGAGTGGAAGTTCAGGTTGCTAAAATCAGAGCCAATAATGGTAATGGTTCATGAATCTTCCTCTTGTGATTGCTTCCATTTTTATGACTTAAACAATAACTGGCATGATAGAATAGGACACTGCTTCATCTTGGATTGGGAATGTTGGATAACAACTTATGGACAGACCACCTTCTTAGAAAGGGCTGTTTATAAGTTCCATGGCATTCACTTGGCAATGAAAAAGCTCAAGTTTTACAGCATTCAAACCATGATGACTTCTGCAGTCCACCCACTGCCCTTTATGAACAGTGCTCTGGGTGGCTCATGGATGCTTGGCCAGGTGACTGAGAGGACACCGGAAAACTCTAGACAGAGATAACACTGACCCATGTACATGGCATCCAAAGACATGGTGATAGCCCATGTGTGGAGTCCTTGGAGTTATCTCCTTCCTCCTCTGAACACAACATCTCTAGTAAGCTCTTGAAGCTGCTCTTGGCTCTGTCTTATCTCGGCACAGATGTAATAAAAGACTCAAATGAGAACTAAGGGGCATATTAGCAAGAACCTTGTTAAAATTATCGCAGTTTTAGTGGCAGGAAACTTCCGCTAAAACGGCGATAATAGACTTGCTAATATGCGTTATAGAATTCCAATAGAAGCCCAGGTTAGATGTGCAGGACATCCTGCCACTAAAACTGCGATAATTTAATGAGGTTCTTGCTAATATGCCCCTGAGTGACTAGGTATGGTGTTGTGCTTACAGTGGTTAGGTAAGGTGCCTTGTATAGTCTTGGGAAAATTCTTTTGACGAGTAGCACAACATACAACCCCTTTCTATTTGTCCCCTTGCCTTGGCAACAAAATACTCTTAATTTGTCCCTAAAAAGTCACTGATTCCCCAAAACCTACACTGCCTCCGGTTGTCGCTAAAACAATTTCTCATTTTATTCCAAGCTGTCGATCATTTGGATCGAAACGAGTAGTCTTCTGCACTAAGCAACATTCCCACCCAAAGTGTAAAGTGGTGAAAAAAATCAGCAATTGCTTTTAATTCTAGATCTTTAGAGACCCAGGAAAGAATTGCCAAAACACAGTCAATTGTTAGAATAGATAAGCATTTCTAGCATGTTTAAAGGGCCTGCAGTATATTTACAAAAGTGTGCTCTTCTATGTAGGTTACTACGTTGATGCATTTGTCCTCAGCTGTTTTGCGGTGTGCTCTATCACAGAAAAAAACACTCTCAGCATGTTTGTCTTTGTTTTGAAATTGTCCACTGTGCAAATGTTCTCAAACAGTGACAAACCCTAACGCCAAGCGGCCGCTCAAAGAGAGGTTGCTTGGTTATTAACCTTAAGCTAGAGAGGTAAATTGTCTTTGATTTAAAACAAAGTATAACTGTGAAACGTACAATTTTATTCTGTTATTGTTTCAGGTTTAACTATTAACATTTTCAATTCAGTTTTTTTTTGGGGTTTCTCAAATACCTTATCAGGTATTGTTACCTAGGATAAAAAAGGTGAATTATAACAGTAATGTGCATGCTCTTTGTGCAGGGCTTCTGGAATTATCCAACAATGTACAACTAAACAATGAGTGATAATGTGGCACGTTCTGTGGAAGCATTATTTTGCCATTTTGTATTTTAACAAAATTAATGGTATCTGGGCCAATGCTTCACCAGTTTCCAACCTGAATACGTAATCAGTAACTGAAATGTGACCAATTAACTTTACAAGGGACTGTCACTGCACAGCACCATGTAAGCCACTTATTTTTTAGTACGTTAGGATCTATTTGAACTACAAGCACTTTATTTTATTGAATTCTGCAAATTATATAACAGATGGTGGAGTATGCAGCAAGGGCTATAAATTCATACAAGTCACTAACAATTTGCATGAAGGTGAATTAAAAAAAAATGCAAATTTGATTATTGTAGGTGAACACCAAACTTGCACCCGCATCAATAAGTAGTGCTGAAAGTGGGGGAATCTGCGGCTATTAGGCTAGTTTCATGCAAATATTTGCTTGAGGGCGTGCACTGTGAGTTAATGTGTGTTTGTATTACAGCCATAAATGCAATTAGTCCACTTGACAAAACAAGTCTTAAATCTTTTCGATGTGCACACAATGGGGCAACTTAAAATTTCCCACCTGATACACAAAAGACATTTAGTAATAAGTGAGGGTAAAACAGGATTGGGTAACTTTTATGATGTATTCATTCTTTCTCTAACTTTATGTACAGAGATTTATGATATTTGTGAATATTCACCAAAACAAACTCGACCTTGGTGGTAAGGGCACTTAAAAAGTGATACATTACTATATTTTGGCATAGTAGGTAACCCCAGGGTTTACCCTAGGTGTCCCAGAGAGGGGGGGGATGTCAGTTACTTATAAGGATGACCCTTAGAAAATAGGTTTTATTTGACCTGGGGATAGAGAAATTGCACATTTCACTACCCGCATTGTAGTAAAGAGCTTCCCAAAATCAACTTTTGTGCTAGGAGCACTGTGGAGTGAGGATCTACATTATTGTAGCATATCCAGGACCCCTAAAGTCCCAGAGGTGGGGGGTTGTGTAGCTATAAGCGGGGAACTTACTTATAAAAGTTGTTTTATAGGCCTTGGTGTTGGAGAAATTGGACATTTTGTTTTCCCCAGTGTAGATCCCCAGCCACATAGGTTGACTCATATCTATCACTAGGGATTACCCAAAAATTGCATTCAATGACTTAGGAGAATGGTATTGATAATCCAACAATACATTATTGTTAAAATGTATCCTGCAATACACAGAAAGTTATAAGACTTATTTGTGTGTAAGCCAGAATTCAGCCTTCCTGTGGTCTTCCCTGATTGGCCAAAGTTAAGAGGATTAGCCAGGCTGCTTTGATGAAGTCATAACTGGCACCCTAGGGAGAGAGGCTATCTGGTAGGAGAGGGTTCTGCTACACAGGAATGCCAGAGCAGGGGGGAGGGTTCGCAAGGCATGAGCTTCAAAGGAAGAATGGGACAGGCATAGAAGGCCAGGTCCATATACTCCCACTCCCCACTGAACCTAGCCAGATGGCAGGCCTAAGGAAGGAATTTGCAGATTTCAGGGGGAGGAGAGCTATGGAAATGAGCCATACTGGAGATTGGTTTAACTAGTTCTTGCTCCTTTGCTGAGATTTCAGCCATATTACATTTTGGAAGAATAGTGCTTTCTGGGAGACCATTGTGCCACACTTTGGAGGAAGTGGCATGCTCTGGGGTGTGTCCCTGCACCTCATTGGACAGAAGTGCCCTCCTCTTTGACCCCCAGAGAACACTGAATAAGTATCTGAGAGGGGCAGGGCCTCTCAGATCTGCTGCTTGAAACAAAGAGAAGAAGAAGGGTCCATGCTGGAAGTTTGATTTGCACCAACCTGGCCCTGAACTCTGACTGACGGCACCTGCTGCAAATCTGAAGCTACAGCCCTGTGGACCTAATTGGCTTCAAGAGGAATAAAGAGTGAATTCCTGTAAGCTACAGGTTAGAGCTCACCTGGACCATCACTACCAAAAATCCCCAGCCTCAAGTGTGTCCAGTGGATTTGAAAGGGTTTTGTCCATCTGGATTGTGGGAACTGAAGTCCCAAACTTTCAAGGACCCTCTTGAGATTCCAGACCCTAGGAATGTATTTCGGACACTTTGGGACCCCCATAAGAGTTCCAGTAAGAAGTTACAGACGTATGCAGAACTTTGGAGCAACTTTGGAAAAAAGCTCCAGAGGGGGGCTGACTTAACCGCGAGAGGCAAGCCGGCTACCTTCAACCGCGAGCCAGACTTCCCTGCTGGTTCGTCCCAATGAAAAGCTCCAGAGGTCCGACTTCCATAATTTGACCGGGAGCTCCCTGGAAAGTAAGCCGGCAAACGTCACCGAACCAGACTGGTGAAGAGCATCAATGGACCCTGGCAGAAAAAGCTACAGAAAAGTTTCTAAGTCCGAAAGTAAAACTTTGACCTAGGTCTACTGCGAGGGGTGGCTGTGCAAGGCTACATTGCGGACAGCCTAAAACTTTGGTTTGTCCCGGTCTGGCATGATATGATGTCCCAATAGGCTGCTATGTGCTATATTGTGCTAAATATTTTAAAAATCATATCTCCGGTTCCTTACATTGGATTTTTTGTTTTATGTCATGTTAAGATACAAATATTTTCCATTTTTAAAAATTGCTGTTGGATTTTTATTGAGTGTTGTGTCTTATTTTATTACTGAATTTGTGTTTTTAAATGCTTTAAATACCTGCCTCTTAAATTGAGCTTGTCTACTCGCAGCCAAGCTACCAAAGGTTGAGCATGGCAATATTTTTTGGAGACCTATTCTGAGCCCTAGACTGTGTTAGTGGCCTTACTGCCAGTGGTACCACTACTAATAATCCACTTTCCAACAGCCATACTTTCAGCACTACTTATGCCAGGTAAATTGAAATGTAACTTTGCAAGACAGTCATTGTAAATGTCAGTAAATATCCAGGTAGTAGCGTCATTTTGGGCGAACACGTCTGTTGGTTTGCATTTTTTACCAAAATCTGGATTTGCAAATCACCTTTAGGGTTTGTATGCAATTACTGACTTTTTCCCAGGAAAAAAGCTTTGTAAACCCTACTAAATTTTGGTGATACATGCACAGTATATATTATAGAGATATAGACTCAGAAATATGATCACAAGTTATATTTCCATGTGAAAGCCATATGTACATGGGAGAACAGTATTTTATGCATACTATACACGAGTCGTAGGAAAATGTCTGTAAATATCCATCAAGCTGCAAACTATGCAGATGGATAGACATAACTCACAATGCATAGCTCACACTCTAAATCTATGACAGACATCTGCACAATACTATTTAAATAGGTTCTAATCCCTGATTAAAATCATCTTTGCTTCCACTTGAAATGAGAGTAGTTTGTTGAATTTTATTTTACTGCAGGCAATTGAGTCATATCACATACACATTTCCAATCTTCAACAAGCATTGTATTGAAAAAAAATCAATTGAAGGCTTTGAAATCATGACAAATGAAACCAACATTTTACAAATGATTTGAAGTCTCACACATTGATGATTACATCCCTGATCCGACAGTGGTACTATTAAGCACAACAGCTCCATGTCAGGAATGGTAGCCTGTCAAACATGGGCTATTTCTGGTCATTTGGCTCTCTTGCCTATGTAATTTAGACTCACTCCATTGATATCAATCCCAGCAGAACCCAGATGCCTGTTGTAAATTCTGAGCATATCATCATACCTACAGGCATGGAAATGTTAAGGAGAGATCACAGTTTAAGCTTCTTGGTTAGTGCTTAATTTGTTCTTACATTTACAGATTGTGAGCACCGGCATTCTTTTTTGGGGATCAGGGCTTATTGGTCATTATTAGACTTTGGCCCGGAGCAAGAGAGACAGAGACGCAGAAGAGGGATCAAAAAGGAAGAGAAAGATAGGAAACAGTGACAATTGTAAAAGCAGAGATGAAAAATATCTGTAAGAAGGAAATTAAAAGAGTGGAAGTGCAGGTTGGTGGAGTAAAGAGGCATGCTGTGGAATAAGGACTAGGCAGATCGATATTCAGTAACCCCGGCATTCTACGGCACTGGCAGCAAGCTCCTAATAACATCTTTGGGTCCTGCATGTAATTTTTTCTAATTAAGCAATGTCTTCAATTATTTGCATGGCTGAGCACACATAATTTATATTAGAACATTGGAATGTTGGGAGCTCCCTTGAGAACAATGGAGTGCCCTTGGCTTCTAATGGTCGACAGAAGCCCAGAGCCCCAACATTCCAATGTTGTTTTTCACTGCTGTTGCTGTAAACAAACTCCTCATGGAGCCCAAGGGGATTCCAATCCACTCGGGCTCCACAAGGCCTTTGTTTTATTTGTTAGAACATTCTGCTCTTGAGTGGTGGAATGTTCTAATAGCCTTATAGCTGGGCTATACTGGCATTAAAGTCCTGCTCCCTTGTTAAAGGCCTTTGCCTTTTGCTTGGCCCTTTAACACTGGAGTGGGCCTTTAATAGCATGTATAGCCCGCTATGGCAGAGTTTAAGGCTATAATAGAAGTTTGATCACCTAGGTACTCAGGTAGGTTTATGTATATATTTGGAGGATTTCTATAGCACAGATTTGGACCTAATGGGTTTCCTCACATTTAACCTATTTCAGAATAACTACACGATACTATGGCAAAATAATTTAGAAGTGATAGCAATAGCAGTGGAAGGTGATTGGGGAAGAACATTATGGCATAACGCATGAATTGGTGGTAGTGACAGGGGAACTAAAGGACAAAAAAATTGTAAAACTAAGTTATTCATGATCTTGATGACTGGATGAGCCTATCATCGGGCTGGAAAGAAGAGCTGTTGATTGGCAACTTAAATGATCATTGTTAGACCTGGCTTTTTCAGCAGGTTTATCCCCAGACTTTTTGCTTTCGAACCTCCTGTTTTTTACCTTGTTTTGGTTGTTTTTTTTACTCTGGGCACTTTACCACTGCTGATCAGTGCTAAAGTGCATATGCTCTCCCTGTAAATTGTGTTTATGGATTTGTGATTCCATGATTGGCGTATTTGATTTACTAATAAGTCCCTAGTACAGTGCACTGTGTGTGCCCAAGGCCTGTAAAGCAAATGCTGCTAGTGGGCCTGCAGCACTGATTGTGCCACCCAGCTGAAGGAGAAGTACTGCCCCTTTGCTGTGTGAGGTCTGGGGTTGGTCTGCAGTGGCTGTTTCTGTCAAGGAGAGGACAAATACTTTGCTGTGTGTTGTGTACCCTGCTTGAAGAAGATCTCCAATGGCTTAAAGTAGAGCTTGCCTCCTGTTCTGAAGCCTCAAGGACACAAAGACGTCACCACTAGCTGTCCTGAACTTCCTTGCTGGGTTTTGACCTGTGGCTGAGTTGGGCCTCTGGAGGTTATTCCTGCTGTTAGGAGCTGGAAAAGAGACGCAACTACCAGAAGCACGACCCATCCGCATCAGTGTCTGATGCATCGCCCCAGTGCAGCCGAAGAAACCGAATTAGCGCCTGCCTGCGGCTGGAGAAATCATCGCACGTCGAATCGTGTGCACCAATCACCGAAGTCCGAGATCACTGCACTGATTCGGACGTAGGCCCTGCTGTGCGGCTGCAAGAACCAGAGCATCGTGGGACTGTGCCTAGAGAGATCAATGCAGCACCGTTGCGCCGCATTGAGAACCGACACATCCTAATCCCCACGTATCGCACCAAGGGGGCAAAGTCTACAAGAACGCCGGGGAGCAGTAAGAAACCGACACATCACCTCCCCTTCAGTAAGGAACTGATGCATCACCTACCAAAAGTGGCAGTAAGGAACCAACGTATCACCTCCTCTGGAGTAAGGAATCAACACATCACCTTCTCATCCAAGGTACTTTGTGTTGAAAGTGTCGCATCTATAGTTTGCTATGGACAGAACTGTTTTTACCTTCTAAAAGTCATATTTTGATTATTGTATTGTGAATTTTAGTCGTTTTGGTCTTGTTTGGTTTAGATAAAGATTACTTATTTTTCTACACTGGAGTGGTGTCCATTTGTAGTGTGTACACTGTATTACTGTATGTGTGCACAAATGCTTTACACACTGCATCTGAGAGAAGCCTGTCTGCATGTACCAAGCTACCAAGGGGGTGAGCAGGGGTTATTTTAGAAGTCTTCTTCCCTTACCCTGACTCGGAAGAAGGGTCCCTCTTGGACAAAAGTGCAAACCATTGCCAACTAGAGACCCCCATTTCTAACAATTGTTCAGCAGAATTTTGTGAAATGAAGCTCTATCAGTGGGTACAACCCTCTGGACATAACTTCCTCTTTCAAGAATTGTTTCACGGCAGAGACACTACTATATGGTTGGTACAGAGAGAATTAAGAGTACTGACAATCAAAAAGAATGGTGGAAGTGCCAGTACATGTCTATTTGTCAGGATAAACATGGAGGTTTAAAAAAGTTTCAGAAGAGAGAACAATGGATAAGGTCCAGACAGGATTGGTTGTTTTTGTTTTTCTTTCATTCTGTCCCCCTACATAGGCCTGATAACATATCCTGTAGTAAATTGAAATATAGATCATGTTAATTTGTGAATTGTATCCTGTTACTGCATGCTAGAGTTAATAGTTTTGTGGCAAATGCTGCATGTCCACAATCTTCCAGGTAAATTTCAAGTCAGAGCTGCTGACATTTACTGGGTGCAAATGTAAAGTAAATACTGGGATATTTGGGTTTTGGTGCAAAAAGCACCAACATCTGCATGTTATGCACCATTTTCAAGTCAAACGCTGATTAGGCTACATTTACCTCATGGAAAAAATTTCAAACACCTCTTTGCCGGATTTTATGGTGTGCAATATTTTTGGCCTCTGACAATGGTAACTCAGAATTGAGGCATAAATATAGTAATGAGGCTGGCGCGGATGCCCGTTAATTCCCCATCTTTACTGCATGACGAAAAGGTGACACCCCCAGTAGCCATGGTGCCGCCATTTACGCAACTGTATGTGCTTAAGATAAAGGGTTAAATACATCCTTGCTCTTGTTTGGAGATGAAAAATAAGAGAGACATTATTAACAAGGCAGCAAACTCCATCTGACATCAGGAAATAGAAAAGAACGAGGCATAATATCCAGACATAGCATTGAGTGGAAGTTCAGGTTGCTAAAATCAGAGCCAATAATAGTAACGATCCAAGAATCTTCCTCTTGTGATTGCTTCCATTTTTATGACTTAAACAATAACTGGCATGATAGAATAGGACACTGCTTCTTCTTGGATTGGGAATGTTGGATAACAACTTATGGACAGACCACCTTCTTAGAAAGGGCTGTTTATAAGTTCCATGGCATTCATTTGGCAATGAAAAAGCTCAAGTTTTACAGCATTCAAACCATGATGACTTCTGCAGTCCACCCACTGCCCTTTATGAACAGTCTCCGGGTGGCTCATGGATACTTGGCCAGGTGACTGAGAGGACACCGGAAAACTCTAGACAGAGATAACACTGACCCATGTACATGGCATCCAAAGACATGGTGATAGCCCATGTGTGGAGTCCTTGGAGTTATCTCCTTCCTCCTCTGAACACATGACATCTCTAGTAAGCTCTTGAAGCTGCTCTTGGCTCTGTCTTATCTCGGCACAGATGTAATAAAAGACTCAAATGAGAACTAAGGGGCATATTAGCAAGAACCTTGTTAAAATTATCGCAGTTTTAGTGGCAGGAAACTGCCGCTAAAACGGTGATAATGGACTTGCTAATATGCGTTATAGAATCCCAATGGAAACCCAGGTTAGATGTGCAGGACATCCTGCCACTAAAACACTAAAACACTAAAAAGTGGCCCCTTGCGCCACTTTTGCATCATTTTTCCCATGTTAAAAAATAACGCAAAAGTGGTGCAAGGGGCTTGTAAATCTGCCCCTAATTGTTTTTTTCCTGCGTGAATTCTGTTAATGATTCATAAGCAAATTCTGAAGCAAACACCCGTTTGTACTCGTATCTTGAATGACTGTATTTGGCCCTACTTCCAAGTAATTTGGTAATCGAGTCAGATTTCCAGCAATCGATTGATAATCTCTAGAAGCAAGATCTCCCTCCCCTCCAATTATAAGATTTTATAACTGAAATCTGTGTTTTTGCACCAATTTCCAGAGTGAAGGGAGCACCACAAAGTTGTGAGCAGGGATGTTGGCATAATTTTATGCAAGACAAGTTCTATAGTACATCACTTACCACTCCCTGTTTCCGAACTCTGCTATCTGCAGTTCATGCATTCAAAGAATTTCCATATTGAGTGAACACACGGTAGACAGTGCAATGTCTTGGAAACAGAAACACATCTATGTGGCGGCAAACACTTTCAGGGTGTAGTTAAGTTGATTCCCGATTCACATTTTACCAAGTTTGACCTGGAAGTTTGTGAAGGGACAATTCCAGATGTAGGAATATGCTGCATAACACGTAGTCCTAATTCAGGCAGGATCTCTGATTACTTGCCACAATGGATGTACGGAAATTCTCAAAATAACTAATTCTGCACCTGAGATTATCAATAGTGTGAGGTTCAATTACAGGGATCTTGGGGCCATATGTTTGAACACATTTTTCCATAGACACAGAATGGATAAAGCCCTTTGATACATCTTGCCCTTGGTATGGTGCATGAATGCAGAATTTAGGTGCCATTCTAAGGAGCTTATTTACAAGGCCCTTGCGCACCAGGAAGTCACTTTTTCCCATACTAAAAGTCACATGGGTTTGTAAATAATCCTCTAATTGTTCGTGAGGAAGAGGTAACAACCATAGGTATTCACATTTGATGAATCTAATGCAATTCTCACTTTTACACTGTCTAAGTCAGTAATCTTTTAAGGATTGCGTGGGCCCTGGGCCGATTGTATTTTGGGAGCCCATGTTCCAAAACAGCTTTGATTTTATGATCCAGTTTCAGCTCTTTTGTGCCCTCTTTGGTCAGGTCCCTGACAGTCACAGGCACACTGATCCAAATACTAAATCTGTTTACATCTAATATTCGGAGATAGTAACGTGTTTTTTTTCAATATTATAATACAGCAGCTGCCCCCTAATAAGTTTGCAAATATTCTTGGTGACTCCTTCAATTACTCATATTTTAGGTCCTGTTTGGATTTAAAACAAACTCTTTTTATGGATGTTGCATGATATTGAAAAACATAAACATTGATCTGTAAAATGTCAGTAATAGACACCCAATCATCACCAACATTAAAATAAATGAAAGGAAAGTGGTATTTAAAACAGTCTGTTTAAGCATTGTTCAAGGTCATCAGGGCAAGACTCACTACAGAACAGGGCAGACTCTATCAGGGGACCCCCAGAAAGTCTGGGGCCCCTAGGCCAGGGCCCACGTTTGCCGTGCCTAAAAATCTCTCTGTCTAAAGTGGAGAGATTCCATCAGGTTTAACGGGATAAAGTGTGTCCACGGACACCCGCTATGCAGTATTACCGAATATTTCTGAATTCTAATTCTAAGAGAAATCCCGGTTTCTGCCCCAATTGTAATCAATGATATTCTCATTAAGATGGCACTAGACCCACATGATGAAAGGCACCTAATTTGCGCTGTTAATTAGTGCACCTGCACAAATGCGTTTGGTAAAAAAAGAAAAATATATACTTTATAATCAGAATGCAACTCTTTAATTGATAATTGTTACAAGAGATGCACCGTGCTTTAAGATTAACTATGATTTATATGCTTAACCTGGACTCAGCCTCTGCTAAACCCATTACGACTTTTCCTGTGCTTAGTCTGTAAAAAGCAGTTGTAATTCGGCAAACAAATAAACAATTGAATGCTGAAGTACGAAACTTTTAGCTGACTAAGAGAAAATCTTACTTAAATAAAAGTAGGTTATCTTCCTTAAGGATTCCGGCTGTTGCACAAGTCATCCTTGCAAATCAAGCACTGTTTTTAATATGGAGCTGGCAGGAGCTCAAAACCCCCCACAAATGCACCATTTCAAAGAAATAAATCCAATTTATGCCACTTAGGGGCATATGTACAAGCCCCTATCGCCACGGGAACGTCACTTTTTGTGACGGTCTCGTGGCGAAATGGGCCTAGCCTTATGTACAAGGCAGCGTCAAGTCACTTAATGGGGCTTAACGCTGCCTTGTACATAAGGCACCCTTTCACGCTAATTTAGAGTGGAAGGGGCGTGCAGTGGGTGTTGTGGTTGGCATTCCACCGCAACACCCATTGTATTTGACGCTGCCGCCTATGTACAAGGATGGCGTACATAGTAGGCAGCACCAAAATTAAGACCAGGAAAATCCTGGTCTTAAATTGGCGAAACGGGAAGAAATGAATTATTTCTCCCTGTTTTTGCTTTTTCTGTGTGTGTTGCCTTGTGCAGCATACATGGAAAAAGCTAAATGCCATGGTTTGTTTATTTACAGGAAGGTGTCCCTTCCTGTACATGAACAAACGTTTAAAAAAAATGCCATTTTGTAACTTTCATGTGTGCTGCACGAAACAACACACATGAAAGTTACAAAATGGCAATAGGATTGTTCGTGTGTAGGAAGGGACAATCCTCCCCTGCACACAGACACACTTGCACTCTGGTGCAAGGGTGCCTGCGTTGGCGCTAAGTTGTTAAACTTAGCTCCATCGCAGGGGGAAACGCAAGGCTGCAGCACATTCTTGTAAATATGGTGCAGCCCTGCGTTTATGTAGAAGCGGAGCATGTCGTTAAGCCAAGGAGGCTTTCGACATGCTTCGCCACTTCACTGTACATATCCCCCTAGGTGTAATCTATTTTATTTGGCATCTTGTGTCAAAGCGAAGAGCAAGCAGAGAAAAAACAGTTGAATTACCATCACTGCGGCGGCCATTTTGGGTAGGGCTCAAATGCTCTTTATCAAAGTCATCTACACCGAGAACCTGTGATTGCCATTCAATCCAAAGGCAAGGGAGAGAAGAAGTCATGTTATACTATTAGTGGTGCTCAACAGCTCAATTTGCCATTAACCTCTCATCTATAAACATGGCAATAACATTTGTGTTGCTGAACGTCTCTCTTAAATCGTGGCACTCTTTAAAAGTAAATACACGGTGGTGGAGCTGTAGTGATCTCTGTCAGTTCCAATCAATAACGTTACCATCCAGGGTGTGTTCGTCATACTTAGCCATTGCCCCTTATTAAAGAGACTTCTGTACAGAGAATAAACGGGAGCTCATTCATAACTTCAAACAACGTTTCTTGTACTCATTACTGTTAATATACAATTTTTGTGCATATCGAATGGTTATAAATTAACACTGTTCATAATAATCCAATCTGCCCATTATCTTGAGAACAAAACATAGCCACTCGTTTCCAAATGAATAAAATGGTGGGGACACAGTTGTAAGGTGGGAGCCACTACATCCAGCAACGTTTGTAACATATAGCCTGGGGCATAATTTATCCCATGCATAATTTGCATGGTGTGAGTCATGCTATACACCATATGTAGTGCCGAATATCTGGCTTGTCCGCTATTAGGACCTAATGTGGACAGGTCTATGACTTGATGGAAAAAGGGTGCACAAATGAAGCTTTGTTCTTCAATCTGGGGAGTCCGCCCTTACAAACACAACAAACTGCTGCCATTCGTCATGTGCTGAACTGAAATGTAATAACAGTTGCACTCCTGACTAAATTAAGCTAGGACTTTAATAATACATTTGTTTTTATATAGCATAAAACCCTCACTTCTGTTGTTTCTAAGCGCTGCAAAAAAACACAAAAACGTTACTAGTATCCGAATTTATGGTAATCAGTTTACCCATCTAGATCATCTAAGGAGTTTGTTGTTTTGGCCCAAGTTATACAAAATCTCACAATAAGAATTCTTGCTTTATTATTATTGGGTATAAATGTACAATAAACCACAGTGTCTGGAATGGAGGTCTTTTATAAGACATGTTTCTTCAACAGTAATGCAGTTCATGTACGTACTTGCACGTAAAACACCTATGGCTAGCCTTATGAAATATGGTTAATGCGCTGCCTAAATGGCTCTAAAAAAGGAAATGCATATCTATACCTCTAAAAAGGGTAAATTATTGAATTTTGAAACATTGTTTCTTTTTACATCACAAGTAGAAACCACTTTGTTTCTTTCAGCTGTTCTGATCATCTTCTTCTCGTTTTCTATAAGCTTTATTTAACACTTGTATCTCTTCCTGGTACCCATCTCTGTCCTGATGCTGTCTTTTACTGTTGCGACGGTGAGCTTCAACAGTATCCGGGATTGATATGTTGATGTCGCTTTCGTGGTTATTGGTGGGGATAAAGAGAGAATAGGAGGCGGTTTCACCTAAGTCGCAGGAGACAAATCTATTTTCCTTGCGGGAGTAGCGCAAGGAGGGGGATCTGGCTTGGGTGGAGGACTGGCTAATATTGCTGATGATTGACACAGTGTCCATGGCCTCTTCATTGTCACAAATTTCAAGGACTTCCAGATGAATTTTAACATTTGTGTCCAGAAATTTGTTTGGGGAGTCCTCAATATTTGGCTCGTGGCCAACACTCTTTGATCGATAGACTTCAATCTTCTTGGAAGGGCTGACTTTCTGGCCTTCTCTGCTCACTTCGTACGTTGACAGAGAGAGGGTCTTCCCAGTGGGAGCGTGGAGCGACACCGTCCCTTGGAACGCACAGATTGGTATGGCCAGGGCGCCCCCAGAGCGCTGCAAAAAAAACAGAAAAGAAAACAGTGGCTTTAGAAACACAACATCATTTCTAGCAAAGCTGGTTAACTCAGTCATATTCCATAGGGAGGTATTGATTCAAGACATGCACTGCCCTCTAAGAGCCTGATCATAAGTGTCATTGTAATTCCGCTTTGGGCAGAAACATGAGTGGTGGGAGAACCTTATATTCAAGTTTTTCCCATGCTCATTCCGCCAGAAAACAAAAACTGGAAAATGTCAGTTGGAAAAAAGCACATGGAACATGTTGGAAAACCTCTCAGGAATCAGTGAACAATCTCCAATTCCAGCAGTAATTCCCTATTTCTAAGGGAAAACTCAGAACACTGAGGTCATTCATTTTCCTGGAATTACAGTAGCAACTTCAGGTAGAGAACTAACAATGGTGTTTTCTCACTCCACTGATCATGGGAGGCTAAACGCCCTACACTGGATCAAAGGCAAAATAATGAAATAGACAAAAAATAAAATATGTGTAGTGTACTATCACAGTGTCAGTTAGTATGGTGGCTCTTAAACATAAGTCAATAATCAAGGTGGGTCATCTTGCCATAAAACAAAATCCAGAGGAGAAAATACCATTAATGATTAATTAACACTTTATAATTGACTGTTAGTGTTGAGTGAGCAATGGCAATTTTCTCTGTCCACATTGCAACAAGATACATTCATTAGGATTGCAATATTTGAAATCATGGACTAAATTAACAAGAATATCAGGCATTTCTCTTGATTTGCATTATTTTTTAAAGACATTGAGTGAAAACATCATTATTATGCGGAGCACATCTTTTCAACATGGGCATATTTTTTTGTTTGCTGTTCGCTCATGTGAGAGAATTTTTTTCGTTGACAATGTTAAGATTAAGACAACCATAACCGTCAGGAGCACTGACACGCTCTTGCACTTAGTTTCTGTTTTGTGCAAAAGTGCTCAATAGTAGTACAAATCTCCTATATAAGCCCTTAGATTAGTATTATAATCATAGTGAGATATATCTCGGGATCTTCTGGCTTTGAGCAAGCAGATCCCAAGATATATTCCTGGATTCATTCCTGGACAATTTTGATACTCCAAGCAATTATGGATCAGACATATATTGAGCCTTATTCAGTATATATGTGGCCAGTTTGTAAACACAAAATGTTGCACCGCAAAGCATCAGTGCTTAATTTGAGTAGGTGCTTGCCAGGGAATCAGCTCAGAGCACAAGGACATAATTGATGCCCTTTTATTCATTTTTGCATTGATGATATTGTAGCCATATAGTTGTACACTTTACATGAAAATACACCTGTTTGAGCAGATTTCCTAATGCGAGAGGCTCACACACAATTATATTTCAAGAATGACTCTGCTATCCCCGTGAAGTCACAGCGGCACCAATGGCGCACAAGAGCTCTCTGAGGTCCTGCCATAGCACTAAGCAGTTTGAGCAAATGTCTCCCCACCATTAAATGATTTGAAGCTAAGTGGGCCAAGCCTGCATTATAGTTCAAGCGCGCCTTCTGCTGAACACATACTCATGTGAGATTCACTTGCCTGTCTGAACCTAGTGTGGTCAAGTTTAGGATTAGAACCCCAGCCAAAATCAACAGACGCGCTCCCGTTCTCCCACAGCAGGCCAGTCATCTGTTCAGACATGCTTTTTGAATTGAATTCTTGTACATATAGCAAAATTTAAGGAGAAATAGAACTGAGATCAAGGAATGGAACAGAATTTGTGTCACTAGTGGTTGCTGCAGGCATGCCAGCAGGGGGCAGCAGCCTCCATTAAAATCTATGCGCCCTGGCACTTAAAACTTAAAAAAAATATATAAATTAAGCTGGCAGTCCTCAGCTTTGAGATCCCCGTCCTGCACTGCTTTGACTTCCTTTAACTGCCTGCATAGTGTCGAATGGCTTTTTTTCCTTCTCTTTTCTTAGGATGTTGCTGTCTTTTTTCCAGGCGTGGAACAGCCACTGTTTTAACAAAAGCGTCAGGGACTGAAGGACAGCGAGTGCCATCGAGGAGGGCATGGACTCCAAAAGCTCTTCTTTCAACCATTTATTTGCTAGATGAGGATGCCATTCGGAGGCCCATCTCTACAGACATCACTCTCAACTTCGGAGTGGTCCCAAGAGGTCTTTGAGTGAAATCCACTCAAGGGCTCTGTGCATGAGCCAGGCTACTTTCCAATCGGCTAAGCTAGCGGTAGCGCGCCAACTGTTTGGTCAGCCCTACAGAATTCCTTGCACTAAGGCTTTATAGCAGTCCATTTCTAAATTATCTGCATTCCCATTAGCTACTGGCATATCAGCGGTGGGTATTGATGATGACCTTCGTCATGTTAAGTACAGTGGTGGCTCCTCCGCTAAGGCGGAGGAGCGTGCCCCACTGCTTTGAAGCAGTGCAAGAAAGGAAAAATAAAATGATGATAACGAAATGTTATCATCATTTTATTTTGTCCCTCTGTGGCAGCTTTGCATGAAGGGGCAGGGCTGCTCTGCTCGCAGGGCAGGGGAGGAGTGGTGGCACCCTCCTAAGTGCGCAATGAGTGCTTGGCAGGTACTCTCAGGCTTCCCAAAACAGTCTTGCGCACTTCGCATGTTCTCCATGAAGGCTGCATTATGGCCTGCGTGGAGAACATGTCCAGGCCCCCAGTACCTGGCTGAGCACCGAACCACGGTGCTCAGACCAATCACAAAGCTGTATTGCAGCGTTGTGATTGGTCAGGGGAGCCTGGGTGCTTACCAAGCACAATGCTGCATGGCAGCGTTGTGATTGGTCAGGGGAGCTTGGCTGCCTGCTTCCTGTTCTGAGAAGAGACAACGGAGAGACGTGGCGGTAAGGTAAGATTAAAAAAAATATATAATAATCCCTTTATCCTCCGTCACCCCTCGCCCCTCACTGATTAGTGCCGGCTACTACTGGTTAAGTATTTCAGTCAGGCTGGTCTAAAGCGAAACAAAGTGTGTAACCTGCTTAAAATATAAGATGCCTCTCATACCTGGCTGCTGATATTTGACCACCTTCCCAGATCTCCAATGATCCTGCTCCAACCACTGAATAATGTAGAAGGGCAGTTGATTCTGCAGTACCTTTCCAGGTCTCTCTGGAGAGATCATGGCAGAAAGAAAGGTGTGGGCATTCCTTTATTTTTCAAACTAATGGGTGCCCAAAGAAAGAGTAGCACAGCCCTCCTATCCAAAATTATTGGTAGGTGGTGCAGTTACCCAGCAGGGGCGGAAAGCCTATGAGAGAGCACAAGTTTGAAAAATGTATAAGTGCACCATATTTACAAGCACGTAGTTAGTTAACATGTACTTTGCACCAGAGTGTTTATATTTAGAAGTGAAATACACAGAGTGTCTTATATTCAGTGGTGAAATGCATAGAATGTTTAAGTAGAGTAACAATAATCATAACTGTGTGAGACTAATGTAGAAATGTTTGGGATGAATATGAAAACCTTATGTTCTCATGTTAAAGGAATCATGTTAGAGTTGAATAGAGCTTTACAAAACCAGTATAATGTGTAGGCCTCATGGCAATTCACAGAAAATCTAAACGTGCTGCTAAAATAATGTGAGATGGGGTTAACGTGGTTCTTCCAAAAATGTACTATCGAATTTAGTTTTGAAATATATGCTTTATAGATGTGTACTTTAAGAAATGTATGTTGGTTGAGAATGCTGTTTAAATCAAGTAAATTGTTTTCAGAGTGCAGGGACCCGCTTCATGTAAATCAAGTAGGCCTGAACTGATAGTGATGTCTCTTTGATGTGCCATGTGCTCGTTAGAGGAGAAGTCGAGAGGTGCCAAGTACAGAGCTTCGATTATATTTTACGACCTATAGATATGGTGGAGTCTGGAATTTGAGGCCCACTGCAGGACGGACTGTATGCAGGTGCGAGGGTCTTAATCAGCTAGAATGAAAGGGGCTTTGTTCAGTGGCGCTTGGCGCAGGCCTGTAGGAGTTTCCAGGAATTTCAGGGGGTATCAGCGCACTGGAGAAGAAGCCTGGGAACCAAGGTCAACTATAACGAGGGTCTTGAAGAGTACCATCATGGAGTTTACCGCGCAAAGATGTACCACGTGAGGGGCGTCCCAAGGGGCGTTCCTATCGAAAATGTGATTTGATATCAGGGAAAGAGACCCGGGAGGAGAGCAGAGCAGATGATTTTGGGAGCCTAAGGAAGCGGATGGGTAGGCAGATAGGCTGATCAGGAGAGACCCATTATCAGAGAAGAGACAAAGAGAAGTGTGTGATCTTCTTAGGAAGTCACCACGGCTGACACCTAGAGGGGTAAAGATCTTGCTAAGTAGGGATGTCACTTAGTATAGTGTAGGGACAGACTAACCTTAAATTTTCTTTTCTGTAATGACTTTGAGGTTGCAACTTGTATCCATTTTGGCAACCCTTATGGTTTTTGAGCTTGTACTTATTATTTTGTTTTTCAGACTCAGACTACTCAAGAAGTTCATGTTCATAGTGATACCAATTTATCTTTTGAATCTCATTTTGAGAAGTTTGTATCTTCAGTTATCTTTGACTTTATATTAAATCTTTGAAACTTAAAATTTGGTCAGTGGTCATTTAGAGTGGTGTAAGTTCTTAAATTGATTGACTTATTGTAAGATTACCTTTTACTCAATGACAGGTACCAACGATTCAGTCGACATAGTTTGGGATTTGGTAAAGTAACTAGTAACCAGTAATCCCGCGTTAGCAGTTGGTAGCAGAGTGAGGATGGTTATCTTCTTGAGGAAGGTAATCTAGAGAGGTTAGTTTACCCCAAGGCCCCTAGACGTCGAGAGACGAGCAACGGAAGAATCGTGTGCCGAAAGGTGCAGACGGTGCGAGAAAAGCAGCAGTATCGGAGAGTGAGTATACAAAGGGTCATGCGTGAACAGATTGCGGTGTTTTGTGTTGTATTTGTATTGTAATGTCTTGCGGAGTTGAATGCCTGTAGTGTGAATGAGAGAAGGTTGTGAGCGCGCGCAACCTGGTAAACTGGTTACCTGGTAAACGGGTGAACTGGTGAAATCTTAAGTTCAGGCCAGAGCTTAAGTGGTTTTGGGTGTATCGAACATCCAGGGTAGTTGTCGACCATAGTACGGAGGTCACGAGGTACCATTGACCGCCGTGGATCCAAGATAGGGGGAGTGTATGAGTAACGGACGCTGGTCGAAAGTTACTGTGTGTGAGTAACCTATCGGAGAAGGCGATTGTCTGGAAGTAAACGGAAAGACATTTCGCCAAGTTAAGGTGACAACTACAGAAAGACTGTGGGCGTACAGTCAGGAAAGGTGATCGCTTGGACGGAAGTAATCATTTTTCAGAGTATGAATGGGACGCGTGCATGACCGAGGAGACGAGCTGAGTAAGGAGGGGAACTGCTGCGAAGGGGGACGGGTGACGTCGGCTAGAGCCGCGCTGTGATTGAGCGGTTGGTGTGACGTTAGCTAGAGCCGCGCTCTGGTTGGGCGGCTAGAGTGACGTCGGAGGAAAGTCGCGTACGGATAGGCCAGTTAGTAAGAACGGCGCTGAGATTGGTGGATTGTCATCAGGAAGTAAACAAACGCGGAGAAAAGAGAAATCATGAAGTGTTTTAAGTGTTTGAAAGGGATTTTTAAACGTAAACGAAGTGAACATTATTACGGGGAAGAGGCTCCGCCGGAGGGTACACCAGCTCATTATATGGCAACGAATGTTGGGCTGCATACGATATTATGGATTGGGGCTTGGAATAAGCTTACGGAAGGGAATGAGGAAATGCAGTTCCCGAGGTACGGGACGTTTAAGTTAGAGGTGTTACATCGGCTAAAAGCAACCATGTCCTCATTGAAACCCTCGCCCAGACCAACACAGTTTGAGGCCCTTAATGCATGGATTAGGGCTGCACACGACAGAAATTTGAACAGGCGTCAACAAAGACTGACGCGATCGGTAAGAGCAGTGCGAGATTCTAAATGGGATGAGGAAGCAAAGCGGTGGAGGGTACAGGTTATTGAGGTGGAAAAAATGTATCCGATGAGGGAGGTGGCAGGAGGAGGAGGAAACCTCATGGAAGAAGACGAGGAAAGCGAGTCGGAGGACAATCTGATAAACAGATTGTTAATGGATAGACCACCTCCGAGAGTGGGGGTGATAGAAGATAGAGGGCTCGCAAGGGAAGATGGGAATGCCATTGAGGGGTATACACCACTCCCTATATCGGAATGGACACCTACCAAAGGTGGGGAGACACCTCAACCCAGCACAGTACAGAGTGTAGTGGGAAGGTTTGTGGTGCAGAAAACGCCAGCCACCGAAAGGGTTGAGTCCTTTGGATTGCCAGATGCTCTTCAAGTGCCTGTTACCATAGGTCCTATAGTATCGATCTATAACCCAGAGAGAGATAGAGAGGAAGAACAGAGGCAATTGGATAGAGAAAGGATCGAGATGGAAAGGAGGAATAACGTGACAAATGCATGGAAGCAATTGCCAGGTTCGGTAACATGGAACACCCCATTAGATACATCTGTAGGTCCCAACACAGGACAGGGAGGTCTGAGAGGACCGATGGACCTAAGGGGACCGCGGCCAAAGTCCTATACAGAATTAAGAGCTGATTTGAGGGAATGGGATGGGTCCGCAGTAGCCCCGAGTAATAGGTCAAGAACAGAACCAGAATGGGAAAGCAGAGGTAATGGGACCGTATCTCATTGTGGGGCCAGCGAAAGTAGTCAGGGGCGGGAAGGCCAAAGTCAAGAGAATAGAGGGGATACACGTCCTGCAGATCAGAGAGAACAGCAGGAACAAAATAGTAGGAGTGTAGAGTGTGAGGAAATGTCCCGTCTCTGGGAGAAAGGGGGAGATGAGATGGTACGAGCTTTTCAGAATAGATTTAGGTGCCTTCATCATGTACTCGGAGAAGATGTTCAACATTGGAGAAAGGAGAACAGCGATAGGTCCCGCCACGCCTCGAATAATCGGGAATCACAGGGGAGTAGTGAAGAAAGAGGGAGTAATGGAACATCTTACCCTGCATCCCGTGAAACTAGTCAGGATGGGGAGGGAGAGGCTAGGAGGCATGAAGGAGTGTTTCACCACCCACCCCGAGAAGATGGAAAGGCATGGGACCTAGAGAGATGGGAACAGGGGAGGACTCCCTATAACTCACCAATACCTAAACGTAGATCTCGGAGCTGGGATGGGAGAGATGCGGATGGAGGAGCTAAATTGAGTGTCTTGAAAGCTGAAATTAAGGCAAAAAGGCTCGATGTTACTAGTTTAAAATCAGATGTTGATGAGATAATAGATGGAACATTGCCTTTGGAAAGGATAGAATTGTATGAACAGGATGAGTTATTGTTCATGGCAAAGGATATTACTAGGAAAGCTAGAGCGTTTCATGAGAAACTGACTGATTTGGCAGACAGGTATGCCGTGGATTTATCTAGGACAAGGGCATTACAGAGTAACCACAGATTACAGTACGCAGACCAGGATCTAGATGAGAAGAGAACTACTGGATTAAAAACACACATAAGAGAGCTGGTATCAGGGATAAGAGTGTGGAGAGAATTGGACAAATGGGAAGAAAGGTGTTTGAAAAAGGGCACGGTTAGACGAAGTACAAATGTGATGACCCCCGAGGGAAGGGTAATGCAGATGGAGGCATTCCCTTTGCGAGAAATATCAAATGGAAATTATGTACATGTGCCCTGGAGTAGAGGAGACTTAGCTGCATTTACCAACTCATTTCCGAAGTTGAGGGACAATCCAGTAGAGTGGTATAAGCAGGTAGAAAGGTTTGTTAAAATTTCGAAAGTATTGTGGATTGATTTGAACACATTGTTTGACATCGTGGTCCCATCTGATCTGTGGACCCCGTGTAAGACTAGTGTCGAATGGCCAAATGCTGAACCAGTGAGGGATGTTCGAACTAATGGACCAGCTGAGATTGTCATGC
The DNA here is from genome assembly GCF_964261635.1 of Lissotriton helveticus. Classification (NCBI taxonomy): domain Eukaryota; kingdom Metazoa; phylum Chordata; class Amphibia; order Caudata; family Salamandridae; genus Lissotriton; species Lissotriton helveticus. The sequence goes on along the minus strand of NC_136072.1, from coordinate 228,999,492 downwards.
GAAAGTATGAAAGGGTAATAGCTTGGTTGAAAGATAAGGTACCACCACAGGATATAGATTGGGTAAAGATAGATCGAACAAGGCAAGAACCGAAGGAGACCGTGCATGAGTTTTATGAGAGGTTGTTGAAAACATTCAAGCAATACAGTGGACTTGATGTAATGGATCCCAAAGATATAGGACAATTTGTGTCAAAGTTTGTCTTGGGGTTGAGACCTGACATTTGCTTGATGATTCAGCAACATTTAATCTGTTGGCAGAACAAACCACTAGATGAGATTTTACGTTATGCCAGATACTGTAGTGATGAAATAGATTCTAAAGCTAAGAATTTAAAGGAGAAATTAATGGTGGTGCAAATGCAGTCCGCAGGGAAGGGTGGCCAGCAGAAGCAGGGGATGGGACGGAAGCCAAACGGTCAGAATAAGGACAATGAGGAAGGGCAGAGACCTAGGATAGACTTTGCCACTTTAAAGAAAACGACAAAGTGCCATCAGTGTCACCAGGTGGGGCATTGGCGACGCGAGTGTCCCTTTAACCCTGAAAATGGAGAGCTAGAAGTAGAAGAGAAGGTCCAAGAAGTCCCAACGCAAAAGGTGACAGTTCCAAGTAGTAAGGTGGCCAAAGGGGGGACTTCGGCTCCACGGGCCCAATTCCCACAGCCACCGAAGATAGCAACTGGGGGAAAGGTCTTTAAACAAATGCCTCTGTTTATCGAGGAAGAAAAGTGTTATTACATTGATCCATTAACAGGACAACGGGTGAGCAGTGAAGAGGACTGTACCCTCGGGGCAGTCCTCGAAGTGGATCAGAGAGGGCCATTTGTTGAGGCAGAAGTGGCAGGGTGTCCCACTACGTTCTTAGTGGATACTGGGGCTACTCGTTCGACTCTGAGATCAGCGGTGGTTCCAGACTTGCCAATGTCAGGGGAAACTATTCAGGTGGTAGGAGTCGCAAATAAAAGAATGACTAGTCCCTTGACAGAACCAGTGTCTGTGAAAATTGGAAACCACATGAACGAACATCAGTTTGTGGTTTGTGACTCGAGTCCGGTATGTCTGTTAGGAAGGGATTTGTTGTGCAAATTGAACTGCACAATATACTGCACCCCGCAAGGAGTGGAGGTACAGACTACCGACGAAGATGCTACTTTTAAGGTGGCCAATTCAAAATCCTGTGTAGAACTATATCCTACTCTGACAGTAGAAGATCTTCCCCAAGACTTATGAGATGCAGTGGCGTCAGAGGTATGGGATTTCACCGGAGAGGAAATAGGATTGATTAAAGGGGTAGAACCGGTAAAAATTCTGGTAAAACCAAATGCTGAGTTTCCAAGAACGCCTCAATACAAATTGTCACAGGAAACGATTGCAGGAATAAAGCCTGTGATTGAGTCAATGATACAACAGGGAATACTGAAAGAAATCGTGGGTAGTCCTTGTAACTCCCCGATTATGGGTTTGCAGAAACCTAGTGGGAAATTCAGGATAGTGCAGGATTTACGAAAGATTAACAACATAGTCGTTTCATGTTGTCCCGTGGTACCGAATCCTTCAGTGATACTGTTTCAAATACCATGTCAAGCAGAATGGTTTACAGTGATAGATCTTTGCCAGGCTTTCTTTTCAATCCCATTGGATGAAGAGAGCAGGTATCTTTTTGCTTTTAAAATGGAAGATCGCGTTTTAACATGGTGTCGAATCCCACAAGGATTCACAGATAGCCCATCCATCTTTAATCAGTTGTTGAAGAAGAATCTTGAGAATCTAGTACTGCCACAGAATTCGGTTCTGGTACAGTACATAGATGACCTACTTGTTGCGTCAGAAACAGAGGAAGCCTGTAAAGCAGACTCAATTGCCTTACTGAACCATTTAGCTGAAAATGGACATAAGGTATCTCCAAGCAAGTTGCAGTATTGTTTGACAGAAGTACAGTATCTAGGGCACAGGTTAGAAAAAGGGAAACGTAAGGTGTCCCCAGAGAGGATTGAGGCGATAATGAAAATGAATGCGCCTACAACACAGAGAGAAGTTAGAATGTTCCTAGGAATGGTGGGTTACTGCCGACAGTGGATAGTTAACTTTTCACTGAAAGCAAAGCCCTTACAGAAACTGACGCACAAGGAGGTGAGTGATCCGGTACCATGGGATGAAGAATGTCTGGTGGCGTTTTTACAGCTGAGAGACGATTTATGTCGTGCTCCGGCTCTGGGAATGCCCGATTACGAGAAATCATTTTCACTCTATTGCTGTGAGAGAGAGGGATGTGCTTTGTCAGTCTTGGCACAGACCCACGGAAATGCCCGTAGACCAGTTGCATATTTTTCGGCTACATTAGATCCAGTAGCCGCAGCGTTGCCCGGATGTCTCAAATCCGTTGCTGCAACGGGTGTCAGCATTGAAAGGAGCGAGAGTATTGTGATGGGACATCCAGTAGTGGTGTATGTACCACATTCAGTTGAATTGCTAATGACCAGGACGAAGACGCAGCATCTGACCAATAGTAGGCTCACGCGCTACGAGCAAGTTATTCTTGCCGCGGAGAACGTGACCCTCAGGAGATGCTCTGTCTTGAATCCTGCTACTTTAATGCCATTACCTACTGTAATAGAAGGCGAAGGATGTGAAGACCACGATTGCCTTGATGTGACTGAACTATGCACGAAACCCAGACCAGATATTGTGGATGAGCCGTTGTCTGACCCCGATGAAATTTACTTTGTTGATGGCTCATGTTTAACCCCTTAATTGCTGCCGTCGGCCAACGGTCGTCACGGCCACTACCTCCCCAGTGCTGCGCACGACCGTTGGACGTCCATTCAGCACTAGTTCCAATGGACAGCGCAGCACTGGGGAGGTTTATTTACAAGCTCTAAAGGGGTTAAGAGACGATACTGGTCGGTTGAGAGCAGCTTATGCTGTTTGTACCATTACTGGAGTTGTGGAAGCCGCTTGCCTGGAAGGAGTACATTCCGCACAGGTAGCAGAAATCATTGCCCTAACTCGTGCCTGCATAGCAGGAAACGGAAAGAGAGTCACCATATACACTGACAGCCAATATGGTTTCGGTGTGGTTCATGATTTCGGGCAGTTGTGGTCTCAGAGGGGTTACATGACCTCCTCTGGTTCGCCCATTCGAAATGGAGAATTTGTGCGATTATTGTTAGAAGCATTACAAGGTCCAGTTGACATTGCAATCGTAAAGTGTGTAGCTCATACTAAGAATACAGATTTTGTGTCACAAGGCAATAGATACGCTGATGAAGTCGCACGCTATTGTGCGGAACAAAATTATTCTTTCTCAAAGGTGGAAATAGAAGGTGCAGAAGAAAAGACTGAATTAAGTATGATGTTAGAAACTGTAGACACTTGGGAGGATTTAAGAATAATGCAGGAGAACGCACCTGAAACAGAGAAAAAGGCATGGGAAATAGCAGGTTGTGTGCGAAGCGAAATGGATTTTTGGGTTTCAGCAGATGGGAGGGCTGTGTTACCTGAAGAATTAGCTAATCCCATGGCGAGAGAAATACATGGTCCAGTACATCTAGGAAGGGATGCTATGATGAGAGTGTTTAGGCAAACTTGGTATTGCCCTAAATTTAGAATAGCAGCAGAATCAGTATGTAAGCGATGTGTTACCTGCCAACAACTGAACGTAGGCAAACGAACACCAGTCACACTGAGTCACATTGGGAGGTCAGGGGGGCCTTTCAATAGAATGCAACTAGACTTTATTGAAATGCCAAGAGTCAATCGTCTTAGGTATGTGTTGGTGATTGTATGCGTATTTTCCAGATGGGTTGAAGCGTACCCTACACGTAGGTGCGATACACTCACAGTGGCTAAATTGTTGCTCAGGGAGTTGATACCGCGCTTCGGGGTGCCTGCCTCTTTGGAATCGGACAGAGGAAAACATTTTAACAGCGAAATAGTGAAGATGTTGTGCTCCACACTGAATATCGATCAAAAGCTGCATTGTAGTTATCGACCAGAAGCTTCAGGAATTGTGGAACAAGTGAACGGCACTTTGAAGAATAGATTGGCTAAAGTAGTGGCATCCACATCTTTGAGTTGGCCAGATGCTCTTCCTTTAGTGCTTATGAGCATGCGCAGCACCCCTGACAGGAGGACAGGTCTCCTCCACACGAGATTCTGATGGGGAGGGCCATGAGACTTCCCACAGTTCCAACTGCTGCCCTGTTGAATATTACAGATGATCTGATCTTGGATTATTGTAAAGGACTGTCTGACGCCATCCATTCTGTGTCCCTTCAGGTGCATGCGGCTGAAGTTCCAGCATCGAGGAACCTGTGTCATGACCTTAACCCAGGGGACTGGGTGTTGGTTAAAAAACACGTCCGGAAGAACTGCCTAGATGTTCGCTGGCGTGGGCCCTTTCAGGTAATCCTGATAACGAACACCGCGGTGAAGTGCGGGGGGCTACCAAATTGGATCCATGCATCCCATACTCGAAGAGTTCCAGCACCTCTAGAAGAAACAGCTCCTATCCCAGACGAAAACCCGGAAGTGGAAGAAGAGTCGCAAGAAGGGATTGAGGCAGCTGAGGGGGTGTCGGAAGAAGTTGGGAACACATCGGATTCAGAAGAAGAGCGAAGGCAGAACGGCAGTGAGACTGAGGACGTAACTGAAGGAGAGAGCAGCAGTGAATACGAAACAGACACGGATCAGTACCAAAGTGATCAAGAACCGAGTGTGAGGACGAGATATAGGAGAACAAGGTGTGAGGCTGCCACTTGGCCGGGAAGAGACAGGAGGCTAAGTTTGAGGTCGGCCCAGGAAGAAACACTTGTTCCTATATCCGAAGACTCGGATCAGGAGGAAGATACCCAAGAGGGAACTGAGGAGGGCCCTAGAAGATCAAGGAGGGTGCGAGTGCCTAGTAGAAGATACTCTACTCCTGATTGGACCTACCTCGTTGCAGATGTCGGTGGGGCACAGGACCGGGAGGATCAGGGAAGTGAACCTGATCAGAACTGACCCGATAATCACAGTACAAATACTGTTCCTGCTACCGGGGGCGGAGGCCGAAAGACTGCTGACACTCAACATCGTCTATCCTCCTCTCCTAAGCGGAATAAGAAAATTGATTTTAGAGACTGTTGAATTTCCGGTTTGCTGTTCACGATATCCAGTGTTGGAGGGAACTCTTCTTCGACTAGAAATGATTGAGCGAATAGTGGAAGTTCTTGGACCACTTGTTGTCGTCGATTAATACCTTGTTGTAAATGTCTTCAAAGGGGCGTAGAACTGGGAAAGTGAAGAAGGTGATCCTGGTCAGAACGGACCCCTTTGTAGCTGTGGATGTAGAATTGATAGTACCAGGAGTGGAGATTGAAAAGACATTTATGAAGACGTAGTGTCACTCCTTGAACCATACATAACTTCAGACGGATATAAGACTCTTGAAAAGACTTTGTAAAAATTACTGCAAGATAACCTAGCGCCGAGTGGAAGAAGAAAAGTGGTAGGGGTTTCCTTTTAGCGGACGGAGAAGGGCTAGGGTTGTCTGTTTCTACCGAACTTTGAAATGTTTTGCGGAAATAAATTGTCAAGCTTCCAAGTGTTCAAAAGAGAGACATTGCGAGAAAGAAAGACTTTTGGCTCAGAAAGGAGAAGAAGTGAATGCTGGAAGAAAGTCAAGAACTACACTGTTTGAGAACATGGAGGCTGGCAACCCGAACCGCAGGGCAAAATGTATAGTTGGCACATTGTTGGGAGTGGTGATTTCCCTGATAGTTTTAGTGGTTACTGTCTCATACATAGTGGGACACGAGAGAGATGCAACTGCAGTGAAGGAGGACAAGGGAGTGTCAACACCGAGAACTCCTATTGTTGATGATAAGGGAAACATCAATGATAAAGACAAAGCGTTGTTAGATGCAGAAATAAAAAGGTTACACACCGATGAGTCACAGGGAAATTACAAGTCAAATGCTTATGCTAAATTGCTTTATGAATACGTTGACGCCATGGAGGTGAAGAATTGCTACGTTTGTATGCAATTACCAGCTTCTGTGGAGGAGGGTATCAGATTAATCAAAAACTGGTATGTGGAGGGTCAAGGGGTGTTGTTTAACGACCTGTCACCTTATGCCCCTAATATCAAACTTACAATAACCACAGAAGGTGACCAGGTCAGGGGAGGTGTGTCGTCATGATGATGACTGAGGATCACAGGGTAGTGTGTATAGAAGAATAGAAAAGAGTCACTGATGGCTCTAAAATTCCCATCTGACCACCCTCAAGGCGGAATTTCATCATGTGGGAATTATAGATCGACTTAAGCACCGTCCAAACCCATAGGTATTGGTGCGAAGGTAAATGTCGGTACATTGGCCATAATAGTGCTCAAAAAGATGCTTGCTGATAAAGTGCAGTGCTCAAAAAATAATGTGTGGATAAAATTGGCTACCTAGATCAAAAAGAAAATTTAATGAGAATGTCTAGGTGTCAAGAATAAAAACCCGTCTAGTTGTCAAAGCATGGGACAACATTATGGCGATGTGGAATGGTCAACATGTTTCAGCCGAGATGAGAAGTACTCCGGCTTTCGTCAGGACCTTGATAAACAATACGCTACTGCAACAAAAATAGTACCAAAGTGCAAAAAAACATTTAAAGAATGTATGAACATCAAGTTACTGTCTGGATACTGTTATATCTACCAGGAACTTGGAGCCCCAATGTCCACTGGAGACAGTCTGAGTTCTTCTCCCTGTCAAAGAAACAAAGATATACAGAAACTACTCATTTACACACATCAATCCTCATGACCACCCAGAGAACAAGCAAGACAAACACACACACAAGCGGCAATAATTTGCATCCCGCATTTCATAAAAGCATCATGGCTTCATCATTTAAAGGCATTTCCTGTAAATGATACTCACCCAGCATTGTGTGGGTGACGGCCTCTCCTCGCCCGGCAACCGCTCGGGGAATCAGAGGCCCCGCTCTAAGTGTAGAAAATAAAGGACACAGTGAATCAACAGTTCTACAATGTCCAGCCAATTAGCACTACACACTTAACCTAGAAGACGTGTGGGACAGACTGCCTCTGACCTACCCCGTGCACCAACCTGTACGATGAAATAATATGTGATGCTATATAACCTTAGAAAATAGCCAAATCACCAAAAGTGTGCTATTCTATATAACCCTCGAAAGAGAGGTGTAATGACCAAGTCACCTAACGTGTGCTCTAGCTACTGCCGATGGTACTCAGTAGTACAGACCAATAGCTAGCTTAGGTCTCAGTAAAGAGAACCAAGACAGTCACAAGGACTCAAAAGCGCACTAGAGTCGCCTCCAGAGCGTCAGGCTCTGTTGGCAACGTGAACAGTGCTAAGGAGTAAGTATTAGAAAAGGGCTCCCAAAGAAACCGGGCTTACCTGTCCGTCGGTACCTCGCGCTCACATCGAGCGGAAGTGGAGGTACCGACTGGACCGCCCTCGCTGCTTAAATACCGGAACTAATCGGGTGCGCGGGAAGTGACGCTGACGGCAAAATAAGTCCGCCCCTGGAAACCGGTGAAACGTAGAGGTTCCCATGACGAATAGTCCTGTAATGTCCCAGCGAGCGTGTCAGGACAGAGTTAGCCAAATTGTGCATTCTCATGCGATCATTATCTTCGTTATCGCAAATGAAAATTACCAAATAGGTAACAACAATCCCACTGCGCCTGCGCTCCTATGGTGACATTCACCAGTGTTGGACTCGGTGTCCTTGCGCATGCGTGATGTTGACGGCTTCCGTGATGAATCTAACCACGAGGGAAAATATATGGATATTTAAGGAATGGGGCCAAAGCAGAAACACCTCTTAACATAATGGCACAGGAGGGAGTTGACTGTGTAGTGCGCCTACCAACACCTAGCAGCTATGTGGTCGTATATAAGAACTGCCTAAAGGGCAGCACCGATCCCTCTGCGCGTGCGCTCTGATAGTCACGCCGACCAGAGAGGGGGAGAATGTCCCTGCGCACAGAATTGTTGGCGAACTTTGCAGTGCATATTAACACGAAGGTTTATCTTTAGGTTGTTAACGAGGAGTGAAACAAGAACACCCCTCGGGCGAACACCAAATTAACAAGGGCCGGTATATATGAATCACGGCCAAGAAAAATGAAGCAATCCTAACTACGTAGTCGGTCAGCAGGTGGCACACAGGATAGGCAGAGGCAAAGTCCCATAATTAATCTAGGTGAGCTCAAGGGGTAAACGGAATGTGTTTACATCCCAACTATGTAGACCCGCAACCCGGTGGTTGCTCATAAAACTAATCAAAAACTGGTATGTGGAGGGTCAAGGGGTGTTGTTTAACGACCTGTCACCTTATGCCCCTAATATCAAACTTACAATAACCACAGAAGGTGACCAGGTCAGGGGAGGTGTGTCGTCATGATGATGACTGAGGATCACAGGGTAGTGTGTATAGAAGAATAGAAAAGAGTCACTGATGGCTCTAAAATTCCCATCTGACCACCCTCAAGGCGGAATTTCATCATGTGGGAATTATAGATCGACTTAAGCACCGTCCAAACCCATAGGTAGTGGTGCGAAGGTAAATGTCGGTACATTGGCCATAATAGTGCTCAAAAAGATGCTTGCTGATAAAGTGCAGTGCTCAAAAAATAATGTGTGGATAAAATTGGCTACCTAGATCAAAAAGAAAATTTAATGAGAATGTCTAGGTGTCAAGAATAAAAACCCGTCTAGTTGTCAAAGCATGGGACAACATTATGGCGATGTGGAATGGTCAACATGTTTCAGCCGAGATGAGAAGTACTCCGGCTTTCGTCAGGACCTTGATAAACAATACGCTACTGCAACAAAAATAGTACCAAAGTGCAAAAAAACATTTAAAGAATGTATGAACATCAAGTTACTGTCTGGATACTGTTATATCTACCAGGAACTTGGAGCCCCAATGATATACAGAAACTACTCATTTACACATTGATTGATGTGTGTAAATGAGTAGTTTCTGTATATCTTTGTTTCTTTGACAGGGAGAAGAACTCAGACTGTCTCCAGTGGACATTGGGGCTCCAAGTTCCTGGTAGATATAACAGTATCCAGACAGTAACTTGATGTTCATACATTCTTTAAATGTTTTTTTGCACTTTGGTACTATTTTTGTTGCAGTAGCGTATTGTTTATCAAGGTCCTGACGAAAGCCGGAGTACTTCTCATCTCGGCTGAAACATGTTGACCATTCCACATCGCCATAATGTTGTCCCATGCTTTGACAACTAGACGGGTTTTTATTCTTGACACCTAGACATTCTCATTAAATTTTCTTTTTGATCTAGGTAGCCAATTTTATCCACACATTATTTTTTGAGCACTGCACTTTATCAGCAAGCATCTTTTTGAGCACTATTATGGCCAATGTACCGACATTTACCTTCGCACCACTACCTATGGGTTTGGACGGTGCTTAAGTCGATCTATAATTCCCACATGATGAAATTCCGCCTTGAGGGTGGTCAGATGGGAATTTTAGAGCCATCAGTGACTCTTTTCTATTCTTCTATACACACTACCCTGTGATCCTCAGTCATCATCATGACGACACACCTCCCCTGACCTGGTCACCTTCTGTGGTTATTGTAAGTTTGATATTAGGGGCATAAGGTGACAGGTCGTTAAACAACACCCCTTGACCCTCCACATACCAGTTTTTGATTAGTTTTATGAGCAACCACCGGGTTGCGGGTCTACATAGTTGGGATGTAAACACATTCCGTTTACCCCTTGAGCTCACCTAGATTAATTATGGGACTTTGCCTCTGCCTATCCTGTGTGCCACCTGCTGACCGACTACGTAGTTAGGATTGCTTCATTTTTCTTGGCCGTGATTCATATATACCGGCCCTTGTTAATTTGGTGTTCGCCCGAGGGGTGTTCTTGTTTCACTCCTCGTTAACAACCTAAAGATAAACCTTCGTGTTAATATGCACTGCAAAGTTCGCCAACAATTCTGTGCGCAGGGACATTCTCCCCCTCTCTGGTCGGCGTGACTATCAGAGCGCACGCGCAGAGGGATCGGTGCTGCCCTTTAGGCAGTTCTTATATACGACCACATAGCTGCTAGGTGTTGGTAGGCGCACTACACAGTCAACTCCCTCCTGTGCCATTATGTTAAGAGGTGTTTCTGCTTTGGCCCCATTCCTTAAATATCCATATATTTTCCCTCGTGGTTAGATTCATCACGGAAGCCGTCAACATCACGCATGCGCAAGGACACCGAGTCCAACACTGGTGAATGTCACCATAGGAGCGCAGGCGCAGTGGGATTGTTGTTACCTATTTGGTAATTTTCATTTGCGATAACGAAGATAATGATCGCATGAGAATGCACAATTTGGCTAACTCTGTCCTGACACGCTCGCTGGGACATTACAGGACTATTCGTCATGGGAACCTCTACGTTTCACCGGTTTCCAGGGGCGGACTTATTTTGCCGTCAGCGTCACTTCCCGCGCACCCGATTAGTTCCGGTATTTAAGCAGCGAGGGCGGTCCAGTCGGTACCTCCACTTCCGCTCGATGTGAGCGCGAGGTACCGACGGACAGGTAAGCCCGGTTTCTTTGGGAGCCCTTTTCTAATACTTACTCCTTAGCACTGTTCACGTTGCCAACAGAGCCTGACGCTCTGGAGGCGACTCTAGTGCGCTTTTGAGTCCTTGTGACTGTCTTGGTTCTCTTTACTGAGACCTAAGCTAGCTATTGGTCTGTACTACTGAGTACCATCGGCAGTAGCTAGAGCACACGTTAGGTGACTTGGTCATTACACCTCTCTTTCGAGGGTTATATAGAATAGCACACTTTTGGTGATTTGGCTATTTTCTAAGGTTATATAGCATCACATATTATTTCATCGTACAGGTTGGTGCACGGGGTAGGTCAGAGGCAGTCTGTCCCACACGTCTTCTAGGTTAAGTGTGTAGTGCTAATTGGCTGGACATTGTAGAACTGTTGATTCACTGTGTCCTTTATTTTCTACACTTAGAGCGGGGCCTCTGATTCCCCGAGCGGTTGCCGGGCGAGGAGAGGCCGTCACCCACACAATGCTGGGTGAGTATCATTTACAGGAAATGCCTTTAAATGATGAAGCCATGATGCTTTTATGAAATGCGGGATGCAAATTATTGCCGCTTGTGTGTGTGTTTGTCTTGCTTGTTCTCTGGGTGGTCATGAGGATTGATGTGTGTAAATGAGTAGTTTCTGTATATCTTTGTTTCTTTGACAGGGAGAAGAACTCAGACTGTCTCCAGTGGACATTGGGGCTCCGAATTCCTGGTAGATATAACAGTATCCAGACAGTAACTTGATGTTCATACATTCTTTAAATGTTTTTTTGCACTTTGGTACTATTTTTGTTGCAGTAGCGTATTGTTTATCAAGGTCCTGACGAAAGCCGGAGTACTTCTCATCTCGGCTGAAACATGTTGACCATTCCACATCGCCATAATGTTGTCCCATGCTTTGACAACTAGACGGGTTTTTATTCTTGACACCTAGACATTCTCATTAAATTTTCTTTTTGATCTAGGTAGCCAATTTTATCCACACATTATTTTTTGAGCACTGCACTTTATCAGCAAGCATCTTTTTGAGCACTATTATGGCCAATGTACCGACATTTACCTTCGCACCACTACCTATGGGTTTGGACGGTGCTTAAGTCGATCTATAATTCCCACATGATGAAATTCCGCCTTGAGGGTGGTCAGATGGGAATTTTAGAGCCATCAGTGACTCTTTTCTATTCTTCTATACACACTACCCTGTGATCCTCAGTCATCATCATGACGACACACCTCCCCTGACCTGGTCACCTTCTGTGGTTATTGTAAGGAGGGTATCAGATACCATCATCTTCCATTGACATATGGAATTACATGTAGTTTGTTGTTGAGCGTATTTTATGGACGAGATGGATTTGAGTATTATTTCTCGAATTTCGACTCGACATTGCCAGAGGTCCCGAATTTCAAGCATTTGAACAAGTGGGACTATTACAAAAGCGAAGACAGATTACACAAATGGTTTATTCCATGGAAAACGTTAGATACTTCACATGCCCGAAGAAACAATCTGACTTGTCAAGTGTCAGAAATTGAGAAAAAGTTTATAGGGCAGGTAGATACTACATACAGGAGGCAGAAGATTCTGAAGGCCTCAGGACAATGGGAAACAGATTGGACCAAGGAGGAAAGGGCACACCAAAGAAAGGGTAGTATTGGTCCAATTGCTTTAGATAAGGAGAAACGGGGGAAACTGTGCATCCACAGGAGTTACTCCTATTATGAGAATTTTTATGTAGGTCAAGTCAATTGTGAACATGCCTTTCAACTGGAGTATTACTCTAAGGATTTTTTGAAGGGGATGCAAGCAATTCCAAATGTATATTTTGTATGTGGAAGAAATGCCTATGTGAAGCTACCAGATAATTGGTACGGATCATGCTATCTGGCTGTTGTCTTCCCTAAAATATATCATGTTGAGAGTTTAGAAACGACAAAGAAAGAAATACCAACTAGGTGGAAGAGAGGGCTGGGTGCAGCAGAAGTAGTTGGAGATGTACTCGGTGCTGCATTCCCTTTCTTAGGACTGATATTGAATGACATTAAGATCAGGAGGTTAGCTACAGTCGTAGATAGGCTATCTGCCAGTACTGCTAGATCATTGATGCTGATAGAAGGTGAGATGCAATCGATTAGGGCAATGGTTCTTCAGAACCGACTTGCTTTAGACGTTCTGTTAGCTAAAGAGGGAGGAGTCTGTAAGGCTTTGAAGGTCCAGGAGTGCTGCACTTACATTCCAGACAATTCAAAACCTCTAGAGAAGTATATACAAAACATCACTGCCATACACTACGAAATTGAGGATCTGACAAAGATAAACGTGTGGGAAAAAGTAGGTCATGGAATGGGTAAAGTTGGAGGTTGGTTTGCCAACTTAGGAAAAGGTATCGTTTGGTACATACTGAAACCCATCATCATAATTGTGATTTGTGTAATCACTTTGTGGGGATTGGTGCGTTTGTATCAGTGGTATAGAGCAAATAGGTTACAGAGAACTATGAGAAAACAGGAGGAAAAGTTGACAGCGATGCAGGACACACAATACAGGAGTCTAAAGGCATTAGAGACAATGAAAAGAGGTGGCACTGCCACGACTTCACTTTGAAAGATTCTACATTTTGTGATGGTGTCCTGATGGTGATGACCCCTGAAGGTCATCAAAGGGGGGATTGAGAGAGCACAAGTTTGAAAAATGTATAAGTGCACCATATTTACAAGCACGTAGTTAGTTAACATGTACTTTGCACCAGAGTGTTTATATTTAGAAGTGAAATACACAGAGTGTCTTATATTCAGTGGTGAAATGCATAGAATGTTTAAGTAGAGTAACAATAATCATAACTGTGTGAGACTAATGTAGAAATGTTTGGGATGAATATGAAAACCTTATGTTCTCATGTTAAAGGAATCATGTTAGAGTTGAATAGAGCTTTACAAAACCAGTATAATGTGTAGGCCTCATGGCAATTCACAGAAAATCTAAACGTGCTGCTAAAATAATGTGAGATGGGGTTAACGTGGTTCTTCCAAAAATGTACTATCGAATTTAGTTTTGAAATATATGCTTTATAGATGTGTACTTTAAGAAATGTATGTTGGTTGAGAATGCTGTTTAAATCAAGTAAATTGTTTTCAGAGTGCAGGGACCCGCTTCATGTAAATCAAGTAGGCCTGAACTGATAGTGATGTCTCTTTGATGTGCCATGTGCTCGTTAGAGGAGAAGTCGAGAGGTGGCAAGTACAGAGCTTCGATTATATTTTACGACCTATAGATATGGTGGAGTCTGGAATTTGAGGCCCACTGCAGGACGGACTGTATGCAGGTGCGAGGGTCTTAATCAGCTAGAATGAAAGGGGCTTTGTTCAGTGGCGCTTGGCGCAGGCCTGTAGGAGTTTCCAGGAATTTCAGGGGGTATCAGCGCACTGGAGAAGAAGCCTGGGAACCAAGGTCAACTATAACGAGGGTCTTGAAGAGTACCATCATGGAGTTTACCGCGCAAAGATGTACCACGTGAGGGGCGTCCCAAGGGGCGTTCCTATCGAAAATGTGATTTGATATCAGGGAAAGAGACCCGGGAGGAGAGCAGAGCAGATGATTTTGGGAGCCTAAGGAAGCGGATGGGTAGGCAGATAGGCTGATCAGGAGAGACCCATTATCAGAGAAGAGACAAAGAGAAGTGTGTGATCTTCTTAGGAAGTCACCACGGCTGACACCTAGAGGGGTAAAGATCTTGCTAAGTAGGGATGTCACTTAGTATAGTGTAGGGACAGACTAACCTTAAATTTTCTTTTCTGTAATGACTTTGAGGTTGCAACTTGTATCCATTTTGGCAACCCTTATGGTTTTTGAGCTTGTACTTATTATTTTGTTTTTCAGACTCAGACTACTCAAGAAGTTCATGTTCATAGTGATACCAATTTATCTTTTGAATCTCATTTTGAGAAGTTTGTATCTTCAGTTATCTTTGACTTTATATTAAATCTTTGAAACTTAAAATTTGGTCAGTGGTCATTTAGAGTGGTGTAAGTTCTTAAATTGATTGACTTATTGTAAGATTACCTTTTACTCAATGACAGGTACCAACGATTCAGTCGACATAGTTTGGGATTTGGTAAAGTAACTAGTAACCAGTAATCCCGCGTTAGCACCTACATTCCCAGAAGTACATTGCAGTGTGCGTATTGTGTTTTGGGATTCCAGCTCTCTCTACTCTTGCAGTGTAGTGTTTCCCCTCAGCGCTTTCGAGTTGAGTGTGGGGGCAGGCAGAAATGCGTCAACAGTGCAACATCAGTCACGGACGTCTTTCTCTCGATGAACTCAGCAGTCCTTATTAAAATTCACAAATGGCAAAATCTTCTCTTTCATCCACCTCTATATTCTTTCCAACTTCTTTATGCATCCCAACTTTCCCTTCTGCACCTTATTTAGTCTGCTATGATCTCTGACCATCTCACTGCACTGTTAACAAGGAGGATGGCTCATCATCATGCCCTATACATGTCCCTCACAAATGTTCACAAGACCAGCAATGCCCCCACATCCCATAATATGGCCAGACAGCCACTCAGTACACTTCCATTTACTCCCCCAAATCAATTATTTTTCCAGCAAGAACCATGCACCTACCATCTGTGTGGATTCCGCTCTAAGGGGCAAAAGCAACTTCATTTTAGACTTTTGAGAAGTACCTGCCCTAATAGTTTGATACATTTTGCAAGTCTGTTGTGCTTTGCGTTAACTACAACATGGAATCCCAAGGATCAGCATATTGGAGCTGTGCCAGTAGCAATGGTGTATCACAATTTTGCCCTGGGGTTGTTCCTGTTGGGCATCAGGAGTACCAGCACGTGTGCTGATGTACATCAAGTTGCTGCCCTCTTCCAGTTCCTCTGCAAATGAACTCTGCTTCCTTGCTTGGGTTGTAATATATACATTTCCACTGAAAACAAACATAAATACATACAAACAAACAGAGCATGAACATACATACACACATATATACAGACATAGGGAGCATTATCCTGGGAGTCTTGGGTGTAAGAACCAAACACCATGATTGCCTGCTATCATGGCTACTTAATTTGTAGCCAGAAAAAATGTAATGCACAGCAGTTATTGGGGAGAGATTTGGCACCTAGCTAAACCTGGAACAAAAGATGTGGCAACCCTGTTGCAGCCAACAAAGCTGCATAATATTCTTCTTATTCCTGTTTGGTCTTCTGAGTGGTGGTTGGCCACAAGAACAGTGGAGAATCCCATAACTGGGTTGCCCTACCCTCACTGGTGGATGTTTCATTTCATTCAGACCATACCTTGGTTGGAGCTAAAGAGGAGAGCTCTGTGTTTGGAAGTTAGTAACAAACAGCTATCAAACAGATGATGTTTAATAGTTAACTCAATCTATATCATCACATATGATATAGGTGACAACAGAGTGAGTGCTAAGCTAACCTAAACGATTCCTTGAACTGCATGTGAGAAGGTCATGCCTATCATCAAGTGAATAAGTTGCTGGAGACCCAATTAAATAGTGACATGCTTGCTTGCAATGTTGGTACTTCTTTTGCCAAGACACATTCATAGTGAGCCAATTAAACACAGAGTTGGGTTGAGGATGACAGGGAAACATAGATAAAGAAATAGTGACGTGCTTGCTTGCAATGTTGGTGCTTCTTTTGCCAAGACACATTCATAGTGAGCCAATTAAACACAGAGTTGGGTTGAGGATGACAGGGAAACATAGATAAAGAAATAGGGAGTCAGGAGAGGGAGGCAAGTCAACATGACCATAAACACAGAGAGACATGGTGGAAGGCCTGGTGCCACAGTCTCCAAGAGAAAGTGTGGCTGGAAGACAGATACAGAAACATTTTATGGGGGCCATGCATATGTTCTGATTCTTCAGGACCACTTTGCTGACTTTGAACCATTGATCACAGCACGCTGCTCTGTTGCCTGGCCATGCATGAAGAAGCCTGCCTTCCCTGGATCACAATCTTCATGAGCAGTAAAACCCAGCAAATTATGCTACCTTTCTACCTATCCAACACTACAACATTTGTCTACTCAAAAAAGCTCTCTCTCTAACCCTTCTTAACATCTATGTTTTCTATCTAGCCCACATATTTACAACCTACTACTTAAGGTATCCTCAGTATGCAGAGATCAGTCTCAGATCATGTCACCAATATAGGAAGCGCATTGAAACCTATTTAGGTAATAAAATATTCAGACACAGGGGAAAGGGTACAGATACACAGAGAGATGGAGAGAAGGAAGTGGATGGGAAGAAACATAGTGAAAAAGGCAGAAGGGCGTTAGCAAGAATAGAGAATGTAAAGGAGTGGGCAACAGGAGCTTAGGATCAGTCATACAGATTGGAAAGAAAATTGGACCTAAAAACACAGCAACATGGGGTGTGAGTCAGGGACTTGGAGACATAGTGATGGGGACAAAGAGAAATCAAAACTGGAGATGAAGGAGTTGGCTACAGATGATCACAGAGACTGATAGTAAAGAGAAGTTCGCAAAGACATGGTGACATTCTGTGGGAAAAAGGAACATAGCAACATGGAGACATGAAGAGAGTTTATTGGGTGTTGAAAAAAATGTGTAAACAAAGAAACAAAGAGGTATGGAGGAAGTACCATAGAAACACAGAAATAGGAAGTTAAGAGGCAGAAACCAAGGTACAGAAGCACAGAAACAACAAAGCATGTGAAAGGCATGGCACAGTCACCGAGAGAGGAAGAGATAATGGGACAAAGAGTGTGAAGACACAGAAACAAAAATGAGCAGAGAAAGACTCAGGCACAGAAGTTGGGAAATGGGAAGGGAGACAGAGGAATAGATGGAAAACGCTACTCAGATTTGCTATCACTTTATACCAGGTTTGTGTCACAAAAGCGATGCAAACCCATTGCAAAGAGTTGTGATGGGATTCGGTTTCCAATGAAAATCATGCTTTGTTTTGGGAAGTGGCTTAAAGTAACACAAATGTAATCCATTCAAACTTGGGTTTTTAATGCAAATCGCTTTACACAAACATTTGTACACAGGAATTTGCACCAGAAATTGATCCCTCCTAAAGGCAGGTTTGACAGTGAAATATCTTTTGAAAGACGACATATTTCCAATTTTGCATGCGTGCTGCACTTTACAGCAAATATACAAAGTGGGAAAAGTATTAAAGCATAGTTTTTGTAAAGGAATGGTCTGCTTCCAGAACAAAAAACTCTACTTGACACAATGCATAGGAAAAGCAGCTCCTGTAGAGAACACCCTACAAAACCAGTGACACTCTGACTTTTCTCACCTCAAATATCTGCTTTTCTATCAAAGTTTTTAAGCATAGGATTAGCACAGTGCCATCCATGCTGAAATAGAAAGGGATAAAGTATTTTAACATTTCTACAGAAAAGTCTTTAAGCATAGGATTAGGTCAGTGCCATCCATGCCAAGATGCAAAATCACAACAGCCTTTTACCACTCTAGGCACAGTATTACAGCTTTGAATTGGTAAAATACCAACCAAGTGTTGTAGGGTGCTCTATAGGAGCTGCCCTCCACCTAAACTTGGGAACTACACAGAATTATTTGCTTCTTCTCTATTGCATAATTTATGCTTTATTCTATGCCTGTGATATGATGAAGACAGATTTATAGAGCATGCAGATGCTCCTGGGAGTGTCCCAGAACTAGTCTAGCGATAAGTAGAAAATTGGAGTGAATATTATGGCAGGGCGATATTTCCTGCTCGATATTACGTACTAGAACTGACTCCTGACCCTGGATACTCTCTTGGTCAGTCAATTCCTTCACTCAGTT
The DNA here is from genome assembly GCF_964261635.1 of Lissotriton helveticus. Classification (NCBI taxonomy): domain Eukaryota; kingdom Metazoa; phylum Chordata; class Amphibia; order Caudata; family Salamandridae; genus Lissotriton; species Lissotriton helveticus. The sequence continues at coordinate 228,981,048 of NC_136072.1, read as the reverse complement.
GTATAGATAGGTGCTAATAAAACGTGGTCCAATCTAAGGGCCATTAATAGCCTGGATGGCATCTATCAGCTTTCCCGGCCTCAAGTGCAGTAGAAGCACACAAGGCTTTCCACGACATGGGCCCCAAATACCTCAACAGCCGCCTCACATTCTACACACCCACCCGCCAGCTCCAATCCGCCACCGTACCACGAATTCGCAGAACCACCGCCGGAGGAAGATCCTTCTCCAACCTGGCGGCCAAGACTTGGAACTCCCTCCCCACCCACCTACGGCTGACCCAGGACCATCTCTCCTTCAGGAAACAACTCAAGACCTGGCTGTTCAAGCAGTAGCGACTCTCCCCCTCCCCCCAGCACCTTGAGACCCTAGCGGGTGAGAGTGCGCTATACAAATCTGTTGATTAATTGATTGAGAAGCCATCAACTCTGCCCGTACAGTGAATATCTACCTGCCATATGTAGAGATACCTGCTTTGATAGCATTGATCTTTTGGAAAACATGCTTCCACCAACATGGAGCAAAAGACATACAAATGACGGATGAAATGCAGAACAAATCAAAACATTCAACCCCAGTCAAGAGATCTGGGTTAAATCCATTGTTCTTTTGCTCACCATGTCACCCCCGTTTAGACCCAGCCATATGCACATCAGGCCAGATCCTCCCTGGACCGTAAACAAGCATCCTAGGAATTGTTTCGGGGTTTCAACCTTCATCAGCCTGGCTAGCTTGAATACAGTGGCACAGGGAGTCCGGGACACACGTCTGGGCATACCCGGTGCACTTAGCGCGAGAAAGCAAAAGACATACAAATTACGGACGGAATGCAGAATGAATCAAAACATTTACCCCCAGTCAAGAGATCTGGGTTAAATCCATCGTTCTTTGGATCACCATGCCACCCCAGTTTAGACCCAGCCATATGCAAATCAGTCTTGACCCTGTGCCTTATGGGAACAGTCCAGCCTGAACTGCCAGGTCAGATCCTCCCTGGACCGTAAACAAGCATCCTAGGAATGGTTTCCGGGTTTCAACCCTCATCAGCCAGGCTAGTATGAATCCAGTGGCACAGTGACCCCAGGACCCACGTCTGGGCATACCCGGTGCACTTGGGAGGAGAAAGCAAAAGACATGAAAATGACGGGCGGAATGCAGAACAAATCAAAACATTCACTCCCAGTCAAGATATCTGGGTTAAATCCATCGTTCTTTTGCTCACCATGCCACCCCTGTGTAGACCCAGCCATATGCAAATCAGTCTAGACCCTGTGCCCTAATGGCAACAGTCCAGCCTGAACTGCCAGGTCAGGTTCTCCCTGGACAGGAAACAAGCATCCTAGGACCGGTTTCAGGGTTTCACCCCACATCAGCCAGGCTAGCTTGAATCCAGTGGCACAGTGAGCCAGGGACCCACATCTGGGCATACCCGGTGCACTTAGGTGAGAACGCATAAGATACAAATGACAGATGGAATGCAGAACAAATCAAAACATTCACCCCCTGTCAAGAGATCTGGGTTAAGTTCATTGTTCCTTTGCTCACCATGAAACCCCAGTCTAGCCCCAGCCATATGCAAATCAGTCTTAATCCAGTGCCTCCTGGAAACAGTTCAGCCTGAACTGCCAGGCCAGGACTCCCTGGACCGGAAACAAGCATCCTTTGACTGGATTCGGGGTTTCACTCACCAACAGTGAGGAAACACTTTAATCCAAAATGTAATGCTAGCAGCATGTCAAGTGGGAAACAGTATTTACACCACGTCTTGACCCACGCTGTGCCTCAACAGCACAGTCCGAACCACTGATGTGTCTTTACAAAGCATTACTTTACTACTCAACTTAATTAATTGCCTCAAAGAAAGTGTTGTTGGATTGATGTTGGACTTTATGTCCAAGACTTTCCCTACTTTTCCAGACTGGAGTTGGAATAGTAAATTATACTATTCCAACTCCTGAGCTTTCCCTAAGGTAAGTCGTTGTAACAACTTTCGTGGTAACGGAATGTGTTCTAAAGACACATTCACTGTTATTCGGGCAGGCGTGACTAATGCCTACGTGGTTCCGACATACAACATGTTTAGGATCATGATCACTGTCCCATCTCCCTATGAAATATTGTTCACCAAAAGTCAGTGGTTTTTACTTTTGTATGAACCTTGGCACTCTGAGATGTCTTTCACCTACAGTCATTATTCAATGATTCAAATAAAGTAAATTAGTAAAATGTATGTTCTATTGGCGCTTTCACATACATGGGTAGAATGCCTCCAATGTGGCAGGATTTCCATTACACATCAGCATCACTTTAGGTGCATATTCAACTTACTATAAATCCACTAAAGCTCTTTGTGCAGTTCTTCTATGGTTCTATGTTGAGGTGAGGGCCAAATATATATTGTTTAAAATGAATTCATTTTGAATCCCTGTATCCGGGCAACATACACAGAGGAGTAGGCATAGGTTTATGCAACGTGTGTGCTCTGACTCGAAATTTCTGTTTGTGTAGCTATATTTATAGCTATACTCTCCATTCGGTAAACACTCAAAACTTGAAGGGTTATTCTCTGTAAGCAAAGCCTAGCATTTCCACCTCTGGCCCTCGTTACCAGTGGCCTCTTAATGCGAAAGGGGCCGCTAACAGCAGTTACCAGCCCTACCAGAGTTTATGATATCGATGGGAACACAGCAGTTCTCTTATCAGCCGCGGCCCGTTAAGGTAACAGTGGTGGGGCGGTGGGGCCGGCTGGGGGGGATTTGGATAGACAATGACAAGAGAAAATTAATTATTTATTTAATTTTCCCTTGTCATCGTCCGTCGAACCCCATCCCCCAAGACAGCCTCACCACTCTTACCTGCATGGGCCGTGGCTGCTTAACTTCGTCCCTGGAAAAATCCTGCTGAATTCCCAGCCCAAAATGAGGAATCGCCGGGAAATCAGGCCCGGAATCATGATTACACTAGTAATTTCTAATTTCTCAGTGGATCCTCAGATTCCAGCTTGTAATTGACTAGATTTTGCCTAATCCGGGAGTTACTGATACCCCTGGGATGGGTAACTTTGGGGGTGGGGAAAAGCAGACTCATTTACTGGCCCACTTGTAATGAGTGCCTGTGTGTTTCTGATCTGTGAGCACACCGTGTAGTTTTCCACGGCAGTCTATTGTATTCTGAAAGCAACCCACAGCTTTTAAATACAGTAAAATAGCTCAGAGAGTTCAGTGCTCAATGATGAGATCCTAGTGTCGCCTGCCGGTCACAGGCTTGAATTCTGGCAAGGACGACATCCCTGGAGTTGGGTACACGGAGTGCCATTAAATTGGATAATAGTAACAGCTGCCATTTACCGTGTTACAAAATGGCTGCAGAGCCAGACAGGCTTCCGGGCGTTTTGGAATGCTGCTGAGCTGGGGGCTGATTTGGTTGATGGGGACCTGCGTGTGCTGAACGAAATTCGTTTTGCTTTGTTTATTTCAAAGCACACGCAGGTCTCCATCAACGAAATCAGCCCCCACCGCAGTGAAATCAGCCCCCAGCTCGGCAGCATTCCAAAACGCCCGGTAGTCAGTCTGGCCCTGAATGGCAGAAACCGCAGTAGCGAGAGCTGTGTAAAAACAAGTTATTGTTATTATTTCCAAGGCTTTTCTAAAGCAATAGTTTTTTTCCAGCCTGCAGGGGCGCGCTCATCTTCCACGTATGTGCTTTTAATTCTGTAGAGACCACAGCATTTCCATAGCTCTGTGTTCTGCTCTGTTGGGAAGCCTACATTTTTGAAGCTATATTTTCTTTTATTTCAGCATCTCTTTAGCTGCAATTTCTAATCGTTAAATGCAACTTGATGCCACTGTAGATGTAATGTCTAGTTTATAATTACGCAACAGTATTTCCCTGGCTGTAATTTCCAACTTGTAAATGCAATATTACATCTCTATAAATGTATTGCTGTCGATTACTTCTTGCCTGCCTTTCCCCAGCTTTGTTTGCTACTCCGTATGCATTTGTGGATTGTGTTTAAAACCATTCCTATTTGCCCACCCATTCCATTACATGCTTTTGGTGGGTGAGTGCACATTGTTTATTGTATACCAATCAATCAATCTGTTCTTGTAAAGCATGGCTTATCACCCCGGGAGGTCTCCAGGCACTGGCTCCTTACGTCCTTGGTCGAGGAGCCACATCTTTGAGCCTTTTTCTAAATTCCAGAAGAGTAGGGCTGGTGTGCAGGTGGGGGGCGTTCCAGGACTTGGCAGCAGTGTAGGAGAAGGAACGGTGTCCGCAGTGGCTCTGGCGGATCTGGGTGTGTGTGCTAGGGCGAGGGAGGAGGAAGAGAGCTCCCATGTGGGACAATGGAATGACAGGCGGTCGTTGATGTATGCAGGTCCGATGTTGTGTAGGGCCTTGAAGGCGTTGGTGAGGAGCATGAACAGGCATCTTTGGTTTATGGGAGCCAACGGAGGGTTCTGAGGTGGGGTGAGGTGCTGGTAATTCTGGGGAGGTTGAGGACGAGTCTTGTTGTAGACTTCTGGAGTCTGGAGGCAGTTGAGTAAGTGTTTGGTGGTGCAGGGGTAGAGTGCATTGGTGTAGTTTAGGAGATGGCTACGAAGTTACTGTAGATGTCTGAGATCTTCCAGTGAAAGAAGTCCGCTAGGGAGTCCCAGAGCTACTATGAGGAATGGTGTTCTCAGAGGCTGCTGAGAAGGAGAATTCTCTGACAATGGAGAAGAGCTCTTTGGCTTTATTGGAGCAGGCCTTAATGTGGTTGGTGAGGGCGGTCTTCTTGGCCTCCCTGAGATGGCGGTGAAAGCTGCTGAGCGCTGCTCTGAAAGCGATGAGGTTGGGGGGGTTCACGTTGGAGTGCCAGAGTCACTCAAGTTTCTTGCAGTGGTACTTTAGGGTCTGGAATTCTGAGGTGAACCAGAAGGCTCTTTTAGTGGGTCCTTCTCTGTGGGAGTCTTTCAGGGGGGCGATGGTGTCTGCAGCTGAGGAGGTCCAGTTTGAGAAGTTCTATGTTTTGAGTTTGAGGCAGTCGAGGTAGTGGGTGCGGTTGCTGGGAGGACGGAGGTCTGGAGGGGTTCTGTGACTTCGTTCCATTTCCATTGGGAGGGAGGTTTGGTGGGTGGTGCCTGGCGCGAGTAGAGTGTAATGGACGATGCTGTGGTCAGTTTAGTGGTATGGGAGAACTTGATTCTGTTTCAGGAGGAGAATACATGGTCCAGTGTGTGTCCAACGATGAGCACAGGGGCTGAGAATCCAAGGTTGTTCACGTTCTCCAGGAGGGTGGTAGAGTTGGTGTCCTTGGAGTCCTTGAGGTGGAAGTTCAGGTCTCCCAGGAAGATGATGTGTTCGAAGTCGATAACCAGAGGCGTGATGAAGTCGGAGATAGCATTGCAGAAGCTCATATGGGGCCAGGGTAGGCAAGGGTCCCTCTGATGGTGCAGATGGGATTGATGACTCTGTTACTACACTATTTATTTCCAGGGAGTGCAATGTCAGACCAATAAGGATATCATTCCGTAAGTATCCTCATGCAAAAATATTGTGTCTCAAATATAGTTTAAAGAAAACTTTGACCCGCTGGATTAAATAGTACATCTAGACCCAATAGAGCTATATTTATGTATACAATATTTAGTTAAAAATATTTCCGTCAGATGATATATTGGTTAATATTATTCTAAACACTAAAGGATCATTTAGGACCTTGCTCAAAATCAGATTCAATAATAGCACACCATCAATTTGCAAAACCGCAGTACAGGATATTTTGGGTGAGAGCTATTACCACATCATTCCAAATGCAGTCCTGAAAATGGGGGCCAGCATGGTAACTGTGCATTTTTACAATGTACTACCATAATATTGAGTATCTAATTTGGACCTACAAAAGAGTCTTCTGCAGAAAGCACCTGCCACTAATGCATAAAGGTAAATATATATATATAGCTCAGTATAGATTTTTTATTTTTAACACTGCATCATCTACTTACCTTGACAATACATATATGACCGCATAGCATATATCTAATAGCTTATAGCATTCCATTTAAAATATTCTTATAAAGTCAGGTTTAATTAGCAATATGCATGCACCAGATCCAGAAGTTTAACCTTAATATACTAAGCATGATACTTGTCCACGATGTAGGGACCAATATTAAAAAAAAAAAATTAATTAGTGGATAGAATGTTGGTATTACAAAAGAACTCAATCTCCTGAAACAATCTCTGCCCTTTAATCAGGGTAAAATTACCCAGCCAAAAACTATTATCTGGGTAAAACAAACTAGGAATATGCTCCAACCACAATTTAGATATTAACATTCTTGCTGTATTCATGACTTCATCCCATTTAAACAGTATGAGGCCAATATCCACCATCTACATCTTTCTTGAATGTATTATCTAAGTTGACAAATCACCCCAAAATCATTGAATAAAGAAATTGTTATTTTTGTCATGTTATGTGACTTTGTAGAGAACAGCAAATCACCCTTGAGGGTATTCATGCGCAGAGTAGGGCAGTCTGAGGAGGGGATCATACCTGTTTTGCTTGTAAGAGCCTTGTCTTGAAGTTCCTTCAGATGTCCATGAGGGAGGGAGAGTTTCTGAGGTGTTTTGGGAGGTCGTTCCAGGTTTTGGCTGCGAGGTATGAGAAGGAGCATCCTCCGTTCCCGTTTTTTTTATGTGAAAGAGGTGTGCTCTTGCCTGAGACGCAGATTGAAGGTGTATGGTGAACTGGTAGAAGTTAGGGCAGTGGTTGAGGTAAGCTGGACCAGTGTTGAGAAGACCTTCGTAGGTGCCTGTGTGTAACTTTAACTTACATCTTTCCTGGACTGGGAGCCACTAGAGGATGTGGTTATTTTGCGGATTGTTCAGGATGAGTCTGAAGTAACCCTGGGCGTAGGACTACGCTACGCTTGCGTAATTTGCCCTACTACGCACTACGCAAATTGCACGTAGCACAGTGCAAAAACACATAGTGTAGCGTAGCGGGCATTTTTTTGCTTGCTCGCGGTCCTCAACCTCAAGTTGGCGGGAAACATCCTTTACAACGCAACTTTTACCACGCAGTGCTATTACAACTCAGGTTTTACAACGAAAACCATTACAATGCATTGCGCTGGGGGGCGCTCTAGGATAGGGAATAGATTTAATTTACTATCCAACACCTTCCCTAGTGTCCACGGGTACTGGAGTTGGAATAGTAAATTAAACTATTCACTATCCAGCACCCCAAAGCGCTATTGCTTGTAATGGTATGCGTTGTAAAAACTGCGTTGTAACAGCATGCGTGGTAAAAGCATGCGTTGTAACGTCATACATCCGCCTATCGCGATCGTGGAAAATAAACCTCCCGGCAAGATTCTCAATGCGGGGAGGTCAGGTTTCTCATTGCGAGCGCTCGCGATGAGTAACTACCAGTCCGCATTGAGAAAACTGCAGCTCGAGTACAAATCTACTCGAGCGGCAGAAAACGACCGCTTGCACTGTGCAAGACGCCATTTGCAATGATTGCACAGTGCGGACAAGCATCCGGCACTGCGCAATCAGCGCGAACAGCATTTTCCCTTCCGCACTACGCAGCTCGCGTAGCTTGTGTAGTGCGAAGTGCACTTCACCTAGCGGAGCATAGCGCTACTACGCAAACTTCGCCCAGGGTTAGTCTGGAGGTAGTGTTCTGTGTGGTTTGGAGCTGGTGTAGGGCATGGCCTGGGATTCTAATGTAGAGGGAGGTTCAGTAATCAAGTCTACTTGTGATAAAAGCCTGGGTCACCATCCATCTGGTGTTCAGTGGGATCCACTTGAAAATCTTGCGTAGCAGTCGCAGGATGTGGAAGCATGATGAGGAGACAGCATTGATCTGTGCTCATGGAGAGGTTGGTGTCCAGTATGATCCAGAGGTTCTTGGCATGGCCTGCAGAGGTGGTTGGAGGGCCAAGTTCGGAGGGCCACCGAGAGCCATTCCAGGGGGAGTAAAATAGGTCTATCAGACTGAATACTCTGAAGATAACAGGACTAGAGAACCCAAAGAATAGTTTAATAAGGAGTTATGGCAGAAAAACTCTCATCTGATGCTAATGAATATATCTTTACAAAGCTGCCTTGCTTAAAGCTAAAACTGTACACACATCTTTTACCAATAAAAATATGTGTTGGTCCTTGCTTGAAAGGTAATAGTGACATAATTTTATTGAAAGATTCTGGACTGCCTCCAACCCCCAACTATACATGATAAAACATAATCTTTAGAACTATACAGTCCAGTTCAAAAGTATGATAGAATTCTTTACAAATATGAGGTTACCACAACAGAATAGGCTTTCTTGATGACCTACAATACCTAACCTTAGGCAAATTAAGTGAAAACAAGTTTGAGAAACATGTATTAGAAAAAGAAAGTGCTAGAATAATTTAAACAATAACAAATGGCAGGAGCATAGGATGCACTGGACTCCTGGCTTAACACTATTAAGGTTTTAAATCCATTCTTATCTCAAAAATAATAAAGCAATCAAACAATGTATTCTTAAGGCAAGAGTCTCGTAGACCTAGAGCAACACAATAATATGATTGATTTTGAAGCAAAGCAAGAAAACAATTATTGTTCATATTATAAATGTTCTTCTGAAAAGTATTTTATCAACCTTTAGATGCTTGGGCAAAACACAAACTCACTTCGATAATGATGCTGATTTGTAGGGAGCGCAATCACAAACAAGTAAAAATTCAATAGAGTAAAAAGAACATAAAAGAGTTCAAAATAAGTGCATACAATGGATGATTGTATTAATAATAGCTTTGATTAAAAATCAAATCAATGAAATTTAAAAGTGGAGAAAACTTCCTTGCAAGACTAATAATCCCTTAATGTGCCTGGATACTGATGGGTTAAATGTAATAATATGATGTGTCCATTATAGGGCTATAGCGACCCACAATTGCTCACATAGGCTGCTGGTATAAGTGGAAAGTTAGGCACCTTAGTAGAGCCATACACAGTTTTCTATAGTGTTGCTTTTGCTTTTAACTTAATGTGCAGCTTTCAATGTATATGATGCACCTAGACTAGTCCACAGGGAAGTCACTCACTGGAAAAATTAGTCCTGTGACTGTTTTTAGTGATTCTTTTGTACCCCGATGAACTTGGCTCAGAGGGACAGAAACAGGATAGCACCTTGCTTTAGGTGCGCATTGCAGATGGTTGGCTGGTAGTCAGTAGGTTTTAATAAGGTGTGGTTTGAAGAGCAAGGCACTTAAACATATTCCATAGCAGGACAGCACGTTCAAGAAAATTATCTCCTGTATAGTGACCCTAGGCACTTTAGCATTGGGCAATGCATGTGTTAGTAATACCCCAATGCTACAGGGCCTTCATACTGGGGCTGGCTAATGAAATTGCCCTGGCAGGACATCTGAGGCAGGACAAGACCTTCGCCAGGCTAGTTTCTTGTTTTTATTGGCTCCCGGATTAGCATACTCTCAGATACATTCTGTTGGACTTGCCAGACTGGTGGGAAACAGGGACAAAACTGAAGGCCCCTCTGGATTGCTTACATATCATTGGCACCCCCTTTGAAAGGGTGGACATTGACATTGCAAGACCTTTGGACCCCATGACTGCCTTAGGCTACAGGTTTATCCTGGTCATGGTGTACCGTGCCACTAGGTACCCAGAGTCAGTCTCTCTGAGCACTGTGATTTCACCTGCAGTGGCTAGGGCATTGATGAGGATTTTTCCCTGACTGGGGTTCCCCAAAAAGGTGGTGTCTGACAGGTTCACCAACTTCATGTCTGCATAATCGAAGTCCATGTTGAAGAAGTGTGGGCCACCAACAAGTTCTCCATACCCTACCATCCAGAAACCATCGGGGCTTTTGAAGATTCAACAAGACCCTACAAGTCATGATTATGTGCCTGCTTGATTCCATGAGACGGAATTAGGGATGTCCTCTTACCATGGATGATTTTGCTTAGATGGAGATGCCACAGAAGGGAGTGGGCTTAGCCCATTCAAACTTCTGTATGGTTGCCTAGCAGTCTGGCCAAAGAAGGGAGGGAGTAAGCTCCAGAGAAACCCCCAAGATGTGGTTAGCTACATGCTAGCTCTCAGGAACCAGATTCCCAAGTTCTGGAAGAAAGCATCTGGGAACTTGAAGTCCAGCCAGGAAGTCATGAAACAGTGATATGACCAGACGGCTACCAAGGTGGAGTTTCAACCTGGACAAAAAGTGTGGGTGATAGAACCAGAGGAGCCCATGGCCCTCCACAGCCATTGGACTGGGATCCGTGAGATAGTTAAGAGGAAGGGAGAGGCCATCTACCTGGTAGAGCTCAAGACTCCCAGAAACCCATAAAGGTACTCCATCTCACTTTGAGAGTCTGAGGTCACCATGATGCTGGTGACAGCTGATGGGGAGAAGGAGGAGGAGAAGGAGAAGAGTGAACCCCTCCCTGACCTCCTGTCATCTAAAAAAAGATTAGTCAGTGGAGGCTGTCAACCTCTCTTGTATCCTGACACCTGAACAACAGAGGGAATGCTTTCAGTTGCTGGGGCAGTTTGCCTCACAGTTTTCTCTCACTCTTGGGCTTACACACCACAATACTGATGCTGGAGACAGCATGCTTGTCAAAAATAAAGTATACAAGCTGTTTGACAAAGTAAGGGCCAGCATCAAGGAGAAAGTCTCTAAGGTGTTGCAACTGGCCCTGATTGAGCACTTCAGTGGTCCCTGGTCCAGCCCAGTGGTGTTGGTACCAAAAGCTCCCCCACCGGGCACTGCTCCCAAATTCCGGTTCTGCATGAACTACAGGGGGCTCAACTAAGTCACCAAGACTGATGCTCACCCCATCTGCAGAGCTGAATGACAGATTAGGGGCTGCAAAATTCAGAAATACTTTTGATTTGGCTTTAGAGTACTGTCAGATTACCCTAACCAATGGGGTGAAAGAAAGGTCAGCAATTTCTACTCCAGAGGGTCATTTTCAATTTAAACTGATACTGTTTGGCTACAGAATGTCCTTGTCACCTTCCAGAGGCTGGTGAATCAGGATTTGACTCGGATAGAGTTATTCAGTGCTACTTACCTGAATTACATAGTTGTCTTTAGCAGCAGCTGGGAGGACTATCTATTTTGCCTACAGGAAGTACGTCAGGCAGGCCTCACTATAAAGGCCAGTAAGTGCCAGATAGTGCAGGGGTCTGTGGTGTACTTAGGACACCTTGTGGGCGGAGGTAAGGTGCAACCACTCCGGGCCAAAAAAGGGCAGCTTTTCTGGCCTCGGGGCTCCCTAAAACTCAGACTGAAGCAAGGGTCATCCTGGGCTTCATTCAGTACTACAGAAGGATTGTTAAGGGATATGGCACCATTGTTGCCCCCTTGAATGAGCTGACTTCGAAGAAGCAGCCCAAGAAGGTGATCTGGGCAGATGCCTTTCAGCAAGCATTTGACTCTCTCAAACAGGCCATATGCACAGCCCCTGTGTCCAAGGCTGATGACTTTTATAAAGATTTATTTGTCCAAACTGATGCTATAGAGTATGGCATAGAGACAGTCCTATTATAGCTAAATGAGAAGTGCCTGCACCAATCTGTAGCTTAAATCTCTAGGAGGCTACTTCCCACGGAACAGAGGTGGAGTGCAATTGAGAGGGAAGCCTTTACTGTGGTCTGGGCATTGAAAAAGCTGAGACCATAATTGGTTGGCAATTACTTTTGGGTTCGGACAGGCCACAGGCCCCTCAGGTGGCTCATGCAGATGAGGGGTACAAATCCAAAATTGTTGAGGTGATCCATCTCCCTACAGAGAATGGACTTCATGATGGAACACAGTCCTGGGTCAGCTCACTCCAATGCTGATGGTTTTTCCAGGTTTCTCCACCTTAGTGACGAGAACTCCCAGGAGGTTGGGTAGTTCCCCCACTTTCAGCTGGGGAGAATACGTGTTAAACCTGTCAACCTTAGGGTGGTCTTCCCTCAAACAATTTGCTTATTTCCTTCCATTTTTCTGAAATACTTTTTTGTTGGCCTTAGGACCATGTGCACTTTATCACTGCTAACCAGTGCTAAAGTGCTTGTATTCACTACCCTAAACATGGTCAACTTGGCTTACGCCTGATTGGCATATTTAATTTACTTATAAGTCCCTTGTAGAGTGATATATCATTTACTTCAGGCCTGTATATTAATTGATACTAGTGGGCCTGCAGCACTTATTGTGCCATCCACTTAGGTAGCCCTTATAACATGTCCCAGGCCTGACATTGCAGCCTGAATGCAGTTTAAAATGACCAATTCGACTTGGCAATATAGCCCCCTTGCCAAGCCTTACACTACCCTTTTATGGAATATATATCACCCCTAATGTAGGCCATAGGTAGTCCACAAGGCAGAGTGCACTGTAATTAAAAGGATGGAAATGTACTTTTAAGTTTGACATGTCCTGATAGTGAATAACTCCTAAACTCATTTATGACCATTGTGAGGGCTACCAGTCCCATAGAATAACTTATGGTTGTCTTGTTACATTCAATAAGTGTTAATTTATTAATAGGAACAGATAACAGTTCATGTTTGGTATCATTGAAATTGTAATACAAATTGTCTTTCATGGTAAAGTTGGATTTTAAATTGCAATATTGAAAATGCCACTTGTAGGAGTTTGCAAAAAGAATAACCAATGGACAGAATGCTGAACAATGTCATACATTTACCCCAGTACAGAGACATGGGCCTAAATCCATCGTTTTTTTGCTCACCATGCCATTCCAGTTTGGATCCAGCCATATGCAAATCAGTCTTGATCCTGTGCCCAATGGGAAAAGTCCAGCCCAAACTGCCCGGCCAGGGCCTCCCTGGACTGGAAACAAGCATCCTAGGACCAGATTCTGGCTTTCAGGCCTCATCAGCCAGGATAGCTTGACTACAGTGGCATGGAGAGCACATGACCCACGTCGGGGCATATCCTTCCCACTCAGGGTGAAAAATGCAAAAAGAACTATTGATGGACAGAATGCAGACCAATGTCATACATTCACCCCAGTACAGCGATTCGAGCCTAAATCCATTGTTTTTTTGTTCACCATGTCATTCTAGTTTGAACCCAGTCATATGCAAATTAGTCTTGATGCTGCACCCAGTGGGAACAGTCCAGCCCAAACTGCCAGGCCAGGTCCTCCCTGGACTGGAAACAAGCATCCTAGGACTGGTTTTGGGCTTTCAGCCCTCATCAGCCAGGATAGCTTGACTCCAGTGGCATGGAGAGCACAGGACCCATGTCTGGGCATACCCGTCCCACAAACTTTCTTTAAAGCAAGTCATTGTAACGAGTTGCGTGGTAAAGGAATGCTTTGTAAAGACACATCAGTGGTTCAGACAGCGTGTTTCAAGCCGCGTTGTAAAGGCTGTTTCCCACTTGACATGCTGCTAACATTATATTTTTGATTAAAGTGTTTCCTCCATGTTGGTGGGTGAAACCCCGAAACCGGTCAAAGGATGCCTGTTTCCAGGTCCAGGGAGGATCTGGCAGTTCAGACTGAACTGTTCCCAGTTTGGTCTGGGCTGTTCCCATGAGGCACAGGGTCATGACTGATTTGCATATGGCTGGGTCCAAACTGGGGTGGTGTAGTGGGCAAAAGAACAATGGATTTAACCCAGATCTCTTGACTGAGGGAGAATGTTTGAATCATTCAGCATTCCATCCATCATTTGTTGCAGTTACACTTGTAGGAATTTGGAATTTTGCTTGCCCTCTGCCATTTTGTGCCAGCAACCTTTCATAGGTCACATGACCGGGTGTAGTTGGCTGTTAGACTTTGTGATTTCCTCCCATACAGTCACACAATAGAGAGATTAGATGTGCCTGAATGGACCATCTGCAGGCAAGATGGAGGGGGCGAGCTGGGCACAGCCCCATTTACAACAGGCTATGCTCTGCCTTCACTCAAACGGCTTATCACCACTGCATGGTTCCTGAAGCCAACCTGGAGCCATGACAGGGGAGTCAAAAAATTCCAAACACTTTAAAGAGAAACCTCTAGAAACTTCTCCTACTTCATAGATACACCAGGTATACAAATCAGGCCCTCAATCCCACTCTTCATTTCACTTCCAGGACCTGTGGAAGGACTCTCAGCGGACTGCCTGCCACTGTGGCCTGCTGTGCCTTCCACAAAACTGTTTTTCTGCATCTGGAAGGGCTGCTTTGCTGTCTGGAGCCTGCCTTGAGCTCTGAGAAGTATGCCCTTCTGCTTGCCCTGCTTCTTCACCTGAACCCGGGACTACCAGATTAACTCCAAGGGCTAGTTTGCTGGCCTCGTGTTCTTATCCACAGGGATATAACAGACTCCTACCATCTTGAACCCGCACATGGACCCAGCCGGAATGAATTCCTAACCCCCCCAAGTTGTGCCCCTCCTATCCAGGAACCATGGTGGTGGTGCTACAGGTGACCAGCTAGCCACAATTCAAAACTAGGGACTTAGAAAATAGTGGGCTATAAACTGCTCTGAGACCTGAGGCAAGACTGGCACCAACCTGGTTAGCTAGCCGGCTAAGGTGCATCACACATTGGCCTGACTTCACAGCTGCTCACACTAAGTTCTCCACAGCTGCAAATCCTGTTCAGTGGTGCTTCATCAAAAGGGTGTCTGGCTGCCTGGAACTATCCTAGCCAGCTACAGCCTCTTGCCTTGTCCTGCTGGTGAATTTGACTTTCAAAAATGTTACTACCTCAGAACATAAAAACCTTCACCGCAAATTCATCCTGCGGCTCTCTGGTGATGACGGTCCCTCCTTTAACACCATCTGCAGCCTTGGCACACTGAACTTTACCTTCTCTGAAATATTTTCATGAAAATTCTATTAAGTCTGAAAACAAGGGCTAACCAGGCTCAATCCACTTCTTATATCCGACCCACGCTTCATCGATATCAGCCATATTTTTGGACTTATGCCGGTTCTCGCCCGGCTAGATGTCCACATTGGCATTTTCAACCACTTTACTAAAAACTTTCAAAATTTATAACTCCATTTCTACTGATTGGATTTTGTCATTTTGGTGCTAAATAAATTATGAACATTTACTCTATTTTTCTAAATTGGTGTGGGATTTTTCTTTTGTTGTGTTTAACTTTATCACTGTTTGTGTGCTGCATAAATACATTACACATTGCCTCTGAGTTAAGTCTGACTGCTTTTTGTGCCAATCTACACAGATTTTGACAGCGGCTAATTTAGGGATTTTTTGTGGTTGTCCATGCCAGGGATTATGGCTGTTGCTTGAACATGGATCACCCTCCATTCAAACAACAACCCAATCTCTCACAATCCTGAACAGACCTCTTGTGAGAAATTCAACGTAGGCTTCCCCAAGAAAGTCCATTACCAAATGGTCCACTGTATGCATTTCAAAGCCAACCACTGCAATTTGAAATAATGCTGGAAGATTTAAAGTTATGTTTTATACTGAATAAACATATAGTTTGTAAGCAACCTCTTGCCAAATTAATTACAAATGTGATAAAAAAATAGCATATATGTTTACATTTTAATAATAATTAGAATTAGATCCAGGACAATGTTAGAAACATATTTCTACTCATCCAGAGATTTAATTGCACAGCCCCTCTGTTGAAATCTATGGATAAAGCTATCTACAGTGGTAGACACAAGTGCAGGATGTAAAAATATGGATTTATTTCCCTGTTCTTTTAATCTAAAGAGTAAGACAGCCAGTGTCTCTGAACCCACGCACAAATTAGATAATTAATTGATGCTCTCTTGTTAAAAATGAAATGAACGTAAACAAAAGACTTGATCTGACTGGTGTTTAATCACTCTTATTTTACCAACATTGCTTGAACATAGGCGGGAGAAAGTATACACAGGCATGTTAAAATTGAGTCAGGTATGGACTCCTCAGTAGAGGACAGCCGCGGCCGGTAGTGGGATTACCAGCCGGGTGGTGACGTGGGGAGGGGGAGGGGCAGGGTGGGGGGTAGTAATGTATGGATTCAGGACCATAACAGGTAAGTAAAAATAAAAATAAATAAAACGAATTTCTTTCCGCGCACTGCATCACCAAATGCGATGCAGTGCGCGCAACGAAATTCGTTTTATTTATTTTCATGTTTACTTACCTGTTAAGGTCCAGAATCCATACATTACTACCCCCCACCCTGCCCCTCCCCCTCCCCACGTCACCGCCTGGCCGGTACTCCCACTACCGGCCGTGGCTGGTAGAGGATTAAAAACAAGGTACAAAAAGATACACTGCTTGGTTCTTTAGAGGAGGGAAAAGGGATTTACCTCACACAGAAGTGGAGAAGTGTGGCTCAATGGTTAGAGCAGGCAAACCTTGATGCAGAGCTCTGGCCAGGGACCAGGGTTCGATTCCCGCCTCGGCGGGTCTCCGGCTCGTTAATTCCCCTGACTGGATATTCTCGCCTCAGTGCCGTTCTGATCATGGGTCCCACGCTGCAACTCTGGGCAATAGCTTGCTTAGTCTCCACATCGGCCCCAAAAGCGCTGGGATGCCTGGCTGCACCTGGGGGGTTCCCAGGAGTGGACATTTCCCAGGAAAGCCAGGAAGGGTTCCTAAGCGGTATACGGACAGCGCCGGGACACCTCCGGTGGAGGTAGCTATGCGCTTTACAAATTCCGACATTTACATTTATTTTTTACACAGACCAGAAAGGTTTTGATCCAGATGTTATCTAACATATCTTGCAGCAATAAGAATAATATCATCAAACATAGCAACGTTCCCCCACTTCCCACTGTTCATTTTATCACTGTTGCCCAAAAAGTATTTGGCCTTGTGAACTGATGTTACTTTTGGACTGTTGGAGACAAATCTGTCATATGTAAAGGGGTGATTACTGTGAGTTGTGCTGTGTAAAACAAGCACATACATTCACCCTGACCCATAGTGAAGTAAAAAAGAGGTTGAAGGTTTAGAGAGGGATGTGTCAAGGTTGTCTTCTGTCACCAGCGTTGTTAGAACAATGAGTGGAACTCTTTGTTGGGAGTGTGTGGCAGCATATATGAGTCATCGTTATCATCTTTAGAAACAACCTGACGTAGACACTTGTCTATGCAGATTATAGTTGCTATTTACATTTCAAAAGCGTTGCATTGCCAATGCAAAAACAATGATCACAGCTGACTTTCTGATCACAGAATAAGGGACACCTGGGGATTTGACTAGCAGCTTACACAGAAGATCTATGTAGAGTGAATTTTTGTAAATTTATAATGTAATTAAGATTAAACTAAAGAAATTCCCAGGATTTCCTCTAAACTTCATAGAACAAATTAATACCACTAACTAGTGCTTTCCCTCAGGCTCAATTGCAAATATAAATCAGTAGCTCAAACTGTTGTGTATGGAAAAAGAAATCACACATGCCTTTGTGGACTCAAATGCATGAAAAATGTGTGTGATCGAGGGGGATTTAAAACTCTATTAGTGGGTGGTTCACTTAAAGAAAATAATGGATGTTGGTGTTTGCCTACTGGAAAATCCTGCCTAGACCATGTCAATGTCCTGTGTAGTCATTTTCAGAGAAGACCACACAGGTATTTATATAAACGTGTCAAGAATGCCTAGATGTGGAGACTATTATAGGTTTTATCCAATAAAAATGTCTAGAAACCTTTCCCAGCAAATTCAAATTTCTACGGTTTGCACACATACAATCAATGAAATGTACACATGCACATGTTCTGGCAACAGATTATAGAATGAAACATGCAGTTGACAAAAATGTGTACGGTAGAAGAAGCTCATGTTATTTTCCGTTTACAGTAGAAGAGCATGCATATCTTGTTGGAGGCCTAGCTCTGAATCTCAAGATCCAGACAAGGCTCAGATTAAATCCCTGGACTTTATGTATTCAGTAGTGAATCTGGCAAACTGAAGAAAACTTTAAAGCCAATTAAACTTACTGGACAGAAGTAAAATATTTTCACACAATTTGTAAGTCAATGATGATACCGAGGGGTCTGAGCATGGGCAGGGAAGTGGTATACAATGAGGTGTTAAGTATGGTGTGAATGTCATTGAACAGATGGAGACTCCACTGAGTACTCAGAGAAAGAAGAGACCTAAGTTAAATGATGATGGCCATCATTTAAATTTGGCTAAGTGGGTACCTTGTGTATATTAGAAGGGAGGCACTGAAATTGCCTTGGCTGGCTCTGCCTCCTGAAACATGTCACTTGTTAGTTCATCACAGGGGAGCCACCAAGTTACAGTTATGGATGCCTTACCCTGTATAGGGCATGGCTTCTGACAATGATTTTTCCACAAATGTCTCAAGTCTGGGATCACCATTTCAGGCATGGCTGTCCTAAGCAGTAAAATAGAAAAATACCCCTGACGTACAGGCACTTGTTTAATTTGGTTTGCAGAAAGCAACCCACACTTTGCAGGCTTCTTTCTGTAGTACAAAAAAAGAATGAGTATTCTGTAACAATATGCCGCCTGCCTGGCATTCTGTTTTGCCACTGAGCATCTGCCGCATTTGCATATGCTCTTTCCCCAAAACAATGCTGGACGCGATGTATAAATATTGTGGGCAATCTTCCATTGGGATGCCAGAGATATGAACCTGTTCCAAACCTTCAGCTTTGTGGCTTATCCATCAAAGTCTAAATGAGGCACTGGGTCTGATTCACAAAGGTCAATTTGCACTTTTGTGCAAGTATACAGTTGTTTGCTATCCCAAAAATTGGATTTATGAGTGGTATCTTTAAGAGTGTGGAGTTTCCGCACACAAAAATATACATGGGCCTCATTTATGAGAAATGACGCATCACTGCGTGAAAGCAGCGATGCGTCACTTTTCAGTGCGCACTCCTTGCGTCATGATTGATGCATCATATTTATAATATGACGCATCATGTCGCAAGGAGTTACAGATACGTCAGTATTTCCGACATATCTGTAGGCGCAAAAGTGACGCATTGCTGGAGTGTGTCACAAAAGTGACGCAACTCCAGCAATGTGTACTTTCACAGGGGCAAGTCCCATGTTGTTAGTGCCTGCGTCAGTCTTACGCCTGCCATGAAGCAGGCGTAATATTTTGATGCATTAGCGGCCAAGAAATGGCTCTGTGAAATCTTATAGATTTCACCGCGTCACTTCCATGACCCTTTTTTGCGTCAAAACGCCCCCCTTGCATACATTATTCCTGGCGCAGGTATAATGTGGTGCAGGGGTTTACAAAGTGACGCATCTACCTAGATGCGTCACTTTGTAAATATGGCGCAAAAAGACACATTTTTTACGCCACTGGTGCGTCACAAAAAGTGACGCTCCGGCAGTGCAAAAGTGACGCACAGCCTCATAAATGAGGCCCATACGTCATTTTATGTGCACTCGTAAATACACTACTCGCAAGTCCCTTTGTGACTATCAAGCGATGGTAAACTCAAGCAAAAGTGTAAGTTTATCTTTGTGAATTAGGCCTATGATATTTGTAACTAGCATTCTAATTTTGTTCCGTTACTCTGAAATAAAGCACTGAAAGAATGCCTTATGTGAGAAAATAATCAGTTTTTCAAGTTTATTGAGTATCAAATCTGTCATTGGTATGAAGGTACACAACTCCCTTCTATTGCTTTACCGTCAGGAACAGTGCACCCTTTCCTGCTCCAAAAATGTCGTAAGAGGTTCAATAGACCACCTTTTAGCATGGTGCTGTGAGTAGTAACAGCCCATTTGAAGGCACGCCAGATACACAGCTATGACTGGGGTCTAAAAAGTCTAAAAGTAAATCACTGACATGATAGGAAATTGACCAAACATGTGAAAGTAAGTTCTATGACTATGTTCTGTTTTAAAATGAATAAGCTTTGCTAGTTTATTGTTTGTGTAATTGACGTCGTCTGTATTTCAGATGCATTGGAAAACATATTACTGTCACTGAAAATCATCTGACAGCTTTGACACCATCCCTCGTGTACTTTCCCACTCACTCAGTATAGTATACATCAGTCATCCTGCTGAGCACTGGGCAGAATTGAATTCATGAATTTATAAAGGGTCTAATTGAGTATAGACTCTATTATCTTTGTTCTTAGATCACTTTGAAGTGAGTAAAAATATGATCTAAATGCAAATGAACCCAACAGAAAACACTGAACAACATTGAAAAGTTAAAAAATAGTTTCCATTATTATATGTTTTATTGTAAACCGTGATAATGTCTTAAAAAATGTAATGTAGTGTTGTAAAATATATATCAATGATATTGCTTGTAATATTTTGCAGATAACTTTGTCAAAATATAGAAGTTATTCATAAGATAAAACAACAAAGACAAGGGTTGAGTTAGGAGTGGGTGCACAGAAAAGAAAACAGGATTAAATCTTAAAAGTCTGATTGTGCTCTGTTTGGGAAAGAATGAAAGTAAAAGGGATACCGTGTACGATCTCTCTGATAAGATCAACATGGAATAGATGGCTCATGCTGCTGGCCAAATCCAGTAGTTGTCATAGAGTCAAGGTCGCAGAACTGAATTGAATATCCCTTTTTTCTACAGTTTTACTGCAGATATTCCTGAGTAGATGTGGTCCAAATTTCCTTTTTCACGCGTTGTCACATAGCAAATCAAGAATAAAAAATGGCAACAGGGAAGAGCGGCACTTCTGAGGTATTGAAAATCATCTGTCTGAAATTGTCACAAAATGTCAGTGCCAACATTATCGTGTTGTGACAAAACATCCTTTTTGCAATTCTCCCCTCCACTTTTTGCCACCATTTGGAAGACTAGCTGCTGATTTTTTGACTCTGAGAGTGCACTGAGTCCTTCTGACCAGACCCCATTGCCAGTGTTCTGACACCCTACAAAATATATGGTAAATTAATTACCCCAAATGGCACATACTGACGTATGTATGAATCCTAGTATATAGTATCAATGGTACTCAGGGCAAGTAAGACAGAGTGCACCCCCTTCAGGGCTGCCGCACTGGTTGTACCACCCAGTGTGTGACAGAGTACAAAATGGCTACCACTGCAGCCTTGAAGAGCAGTTTTAAATAAGTCTTTCCTAAGGAAGGTCTATGGAGCCCTGAGTCAGGGAGCTGTATATTATTAAGTAGGACCTGTGTACTTTTAATATTTTCTAACTGCAAATCTTTGAATGTCTGACAAAATATCGATAACACAAATATCGATATACAAAAATATAGGAACAAAAATATCGAAGTAAAAAATATAGGAATCCTATCCCTAACAAGGTAAGTACAAATATATCGAAAAAAAAATATAGAATGACAAAAATATCGTTTTTTGTAAAATATCATTTTTTTAAATTAAATAAAAATCAAATATTAACAAAATAATACTTATAAATGTAATAAACATATTTAAAAATGTACTATAATATTTAAAATTAATACATAATGTAATACAAATTAATATTAATAAATATATAATACATAATATATTTTTCATTAATATTAACTCTAAATTAATTATTTTCATAACTTATAAAAAAATAAAAATATAATACATTACTAATACATTTATATACATAAAATAATCACATAAATGACAATTAATAACAACATAATACTAATAAAAAAGCTAAATACATTTTAGATAGTGTATGAGTAAAAATTACTATTCCCACTCCAGAGAGTGCAACAGTAGGGAAAGTGTTGGATAGCGTAGGGGTAACAATTACTATTCCAACTCCAGAGAGTGCAACAGTAGGGAAAGTGTTGGATAGTGTAGGGGTAACAATTACTATTCCCACTCCAGAGAGTGCAACAGTAGGGAAAGTGTTGGATAGCGTAGGGGTAACAATTACTATTCCAACTCCAGAGAGTGCAACAGTAGGGAAAGTGTTGGATAGCGTAGGGGTAACAATTACTATTCCAACTCCAGAGAGTGCAACAGTAGGGAAAGTGTTGGATAGCGTAGGATTAAAAATTACTATTCCAACTCCAGAGTGTGCAACAGTAGGGAAAGTGTTGGATAGCGTAGGGGTAACAATTACTATTCCAACTCCAGAGAGTGCAACAGTAGGGAAAGTGTTGGATAGCGTAGGGGTAACAAATACTATTCCAACTCCAGAGAGTGCAACAGTAGGGAAAGTGTTGGATCGCGTAGGGGTAACAATTACTATTCCAACTCCAGAGAGTGCAACAGTAGGGAAAGTGTTGGATAGCGTAGGGGTAACAATTACTATTCCAACTCCAGAGAGTGCAACAGTAGGGAAACTGTTGGATAGCGTAGGATTAAAAATTACTATTCCAACTCCAGAGAGTGCAACAGTAGGGAAAGTGTTGGATAGCGTAGGGGTAACAATTACTATTCCAACTCCAGAGAGTTCAACAGTAGGGAAAGTGTTGGATAGCGTAGGGGTAACAAATACTATTCCAACTCCAGAGAGTGCAACAGTAGGGAAAGTATTGGATCGCGTAGGGGTAACAATTACTATTCCAACTCCAGAGAGTGCAACAGTAGGGAAAGTGTTGGATAGCGTAGGGGTAACAATTACTATTCCAACTCCAGAGAGTGCAACAGTAGGGAAAGTGTTGGATAGCGTAGGGGTAACAATTACTATTCCAACTCCAGAGAGTGCAACAGTAGGGAAAGTGTTGGATAGCGTAGGATTAAAAATTACAATCCCAACTCCAGAGAGTGCAACAGTAGGGAAAGTGTTGGATAGCGTAGGGGTAACAATTACTATTCCAACTCCAGAGAGTGCAACAGCAGGGAAAGTGTTGGATAGCGTAGGGGTAACTAATACTATTCCAACTCCAGAGAGTGCAACAGTAGGGAAAGTGTCGAATCGCATAGGGGTAACAATTACTATTCCAACTCCAGAGAGTGCAACAGTAGGGAAAGTGTTGGATAGCGTAGGGGTAAAAATTACTATTCCCACTCCAGAGAGTGCAACAGTAGGGAAAGTGTTGGATAGCGTAGGGGTTGAAATAACATACTTATAAAAAATAATTCATTATTACTTAATTACATTAAAATTAGTTCCCACCATATTCCCCTATAAACACACAACCCGCAACAGAACACATTTATCAATTAATGAATTATTTAAAATTAATTACCAATTAATTATAATTATTTACCAATTAATAACAATTAATGTATGCTTCCTACTAATTAATAATTAATTCTACATAATTAAATTACTTCCCACCCTATTCCCCTATAAACCCATAACCCGCTACAGAACATATTTATCAATTAATCAGTTAATTAAAATTTATTAAAAAGAATTCTCAATTAATTAATTAATAATTCCTACTAATTAATAATTAATTTAACATAATTAAATTACTTCCCACCCTATTCCCCTATAAACCCATAACCCGCTACAGAACATATTTATCAATTAATCAATTAATTAATATTAATTACAAATAATTCTCAATTAATTAATTAATAATTCCTACTAATTAATAATTAATTTAACATAATTAAATTACTTCCCACCCTATTCCCCTATAAACCCATAACCCGCTACAGAACATATTTATCAATTATTCAATTAATTATAATTATTTAAAAATTATTCTCAATTAATTAATTTATAATTCCTACTAATTAATAATTAATTTAACATAATTAAATTACTTCCCACCCTATTCCCCTATAAACCCACAACCCGCTACAGTACTAAAAGACAACATTTAATTAAATTACATTAAAAATAAATTATTAAACATAATAAATACAATATAATATACACAAAATTTATTTAAAAATCGATATTAGTAACATCGAAATTATTTACTTCGATATTACTGACATCGATATTTAAAACTTCGATATTACTAATATCGATATTAAGAGTGTCGATATTACTTACCTTCTATATTATGTCCCTTCGATATTTAAACTTCGATATAATTGTATATCGAAATTTAAAACTCAATATTTTGTCTGTGTACCCAAATCTTTCATATTGTCGTTTTTGCTGTGGTAAATTCAGTAGCCCCATGGGCGAACACAAAGTTACCAGCTGACCTGTCAGTCTGTCTTCTTTTGAATGGACTACTAAAATGGGTACTTCAAGGTATCAAATTAATCATGGCGTTAAACCCGACTTGATGCCTAAGTCATGTTTCTTATAACAAAGGGCAACTTTTAGAAAGTTGCCTCTCTGGTTGCCAATTGTCCCAGTGGCCTCACACAGTTGCTGGCGACCAGACAGCCTTCTGCCCCCCTGGGAAGTACTGTAAATTAATTCCAGGCAGAGGAATAATAGAAGCCTGCTGCAGTTAGAGATGTTACCTCCCCCTTGCAGGTAACCACTCAAAGTACTGTCCAAGAAGGTGAGCTTCTAAGACGAAGCCGTGGGCCAATTGCAATCACACTACTGAATGGTTGCCTCTTTGTTCAGGTAGACAGGCTGGTTTTGGGAAAGAGAGGGGAAACCAGTGGCCAAGCCAGTTTACTGCTGAGCATGTAGCCCACAGGTAGCCACACCTGTAGGATTGGCTACCAAGCTCATAACATCCAAGGAAGGGTTCAAGCATTTTGGGAGTGAGCAGATTAGTGCACTGTAGGATTTCTAGATGCCACACATAGCCGGAAGTTGAGGGCGGGAGGGATCCTGGTAGCCCATTTGCTAGAAACTGCATCATCCCCCCTCCCAGGGCACTTCATGGGTATACATATGGCACCCCAGAAACCCTGAACCTCAGATCACAATAGAACTGGAGAAAGAACTGAAGAATGACTGCCCTTCTGACCCCTGAACCAGGCAAGAGAGGTTGCATCCACTACTGGACTGCACCTGCCACACCTTAGGCTAACAAAGATAGGACTGTGTCTGTGGCTTCTGGCTTGTGGAGAAGTCACTACTGAGCACCAGACCAAAGAAGTGACTCCAAGGGTCAGTTGGCTGACCCCATAGAAAGAGCACCAGGGGGATCAAAGCTGAAGAAGCCCACTCCAGCAAGTCAGTAGCCACATTCTTCGAATGGCTTCTGGCCGCAGCTGAGTAACTCAAGAGACTGATCCTCAATGGCCAAAAGTTGCACCTGAGTCTGGAGAACTTGGAGCATCATCTGAGTCCAGGTTGGTGACCAAAGGCGGACACCAGTCTTCACCAAAGGGCTCGCTGGGCCCACTGTGATTGGAGATTTGGTAGCCCAGCTGCAGCTAACCTTCTACTGGTTCAAAAAGGACTTGATGGAAACTGAACACTGTTAGGACCGGAGCAGCCGAGCACAACTCTTTCAAACCTTTTTAAAGTTCCTAAACTTTACTGTTACCAATGCTTGTTTGTGCTTTGGAGTAAAATGCTGAAATTAACATTTTACTTAAAAGTCTATATCTACAGAATCCTCTGGTGAATGTTGGTATCTAAAAATTTATTCGAATATATATTTCATAAATTGGTGACGGAGTTGTTTCATGTTGTGTAATTCTCTTATTTCGTTTTTTGGTGCGTCTAAATGCTTTACACTGGTTCCTTTGTTTAAGCCTTGATGCTCGAAGCCACAGCTACCCAGTATTGAGCTAAACGTTTTACAAACAAGTCTAACTGGACCCAAGACAGTTTTGTGAGTGTAAAGTCGCACAACCATACCATATAATACACCACAATCCTCGCATATGTTCATATATGCGAAGCATTTCCCTTCCCTCAATCCTTGGTGAGTAAAACATGCAGAAGTTTAACTATGAGATTTAATTTCAAGACCAGAGACTACCATTATGCATAACATATGTTAATGCCACTCTGCAGCACCTTTAAAGAACATTCAACAACAGCAATCTAGAGTTAGAACACTGCAGAAATAATCTCATCTCAGGACACTTTTCCTCTTTTAAATCCTGCTCTGGACAGATAAGCACCTTGGATGTTTATAGAGTTTAAGAGGTATTATTTGAGATTTCATGTTTTGTTAAAGAATGTACTATGCTAAGGCAAAAGTTTGAGTATGCATTTAGTGAACATTGTGGATCCCTTCTAATTTACAGAAGCTTGCTAGTTTTAGAAACGGTTAAAACATCTAGGCATAGTGTAAAATGTGTGCAAGTGCAAATGAAGTAAGATGAAGGAAATAACAATATTGGGCAAAAGAAATGTCGACAAGGGCATGCGAGTCAGGAATTTACTGTTTGCAGTCTGAGGCCTCAATGTTTGCATTGGACCGGCGTTTAGGCCTCATTTTGAATTTAAGAGGCAGGCACATACCAATGGGCCAGGGGGTGCGCGTGCGTGCACAGTTCTTACCGGGAGGCAGCTGCCTGCCGCTTCCAGGCTTGCAAGCAGGCTCGAGCTTCACAGAGTTTGGTGCAGGCTCGAGCTTCACAGAGTTTGGTGCAGGCTCGAGCTTCACAGAGTTTGGTGACCGTAGAGCTCAAAATGCATGAGGAGATTCTCTCAAAAACTGGTCACCTTCTTAGATTGGGTTCAACTGAATGAAATAAGGAAGAACTGCTGAGCACAAAAAAACGGAACATCAACTTCGTTTTTTAAAAACTGACTGAGATAAAATTACAGTTTTAACTGAGTAACAGGTAGACGTGAGAGTAGGATTATTAGTACACATATTAGTTAATATTTGAAAATGAGGATTACTTACTGTTCACGGTAGGATTAGGAAGATGCATTATTAATGGAAAGGTTTAGGATGAGTGGTTTGGTTTTAATCTTAATATTTTTGAGTTTAGGATTGTTTAATAAAAATAAGGAGCCAGATCAAGGAAGTAGCGTGGGGACAGATTGCTCTTTGTTGGATGAGGAGTTGGTGAGGAAGATAATAAGGCAGGAAATGAAAAATAAGGTACAGTAACCCCTGCAAGCTTACTGGGGAGTCGGACAGATTGGGAGTCAGGGAAATAAATGTTTTCCTTATTAGAGGAGGATGCCATATGGTAGGAATAGGAGGAAAAGAGTTAAGAAAAAGCCAAACTTGTGGAGGACATAGATTTGTCAAAGAGATGTAAGGATGGACTGAATTCCATCAGGAAGAAAGGGACCCTTCGCGGCACACAGAGATTGGGAACTCACAGCAGCACACAAAAAAAGGTGTCCTTTGCAGCAGAGATAATGGTAAGCCAACACCTGAAAATGAAAATGATTGTGATGAATATATTTTAGACTTGCAGGATGGAGAATTTGGGAATTAATATTGAGAATGTGAAGGAATTTTCTTTGCAGAGGTACTTAGGGATCCATTAGGTGAGGAGATGAAGTGGTGACTGGAGGCCCATTGAGCATGTGGTAGGTTTATTAATGAGTGGATATGAAAACCATTGGACAAAGAAGTGAGCCAGGTGTTGAGAGCAGAGTGCTCGAGGCCAGTCATTTAAGAGAAGGTGTGCAATATGCCTAATTTAGATCCAGAGTTAATGATTTTTATTTAGATAGGGTAGAGAAGGGACTAGAACTGTCATTAAAAATCTGTCAAATTATGTTCCAGATCTGATGGGTCCAATAGCCAGGATTATGATTATGATGGTGGAGGCACATGTGAATGATACTCCAGTTGATGTAGAGCTTCTCGGTGTTTGAAACCAGAGAGCACTGGTGCTGTTGGGTAATGCGAATGCAAGCTTACTAACAGAAAGGAGGAATGCAATACTTATAAAAATAACACCCAAATTGTGACATGGCACAGAGAGAGCCCAGCGATGAAGCTAAGGTTCTACTCTTTGGTAAAGGGCTTGTAAATTGTCTAGGCAAATATGTGGCTACATTTACAGCCCTGGATAAGTCTCAGGTGAATATGAGGAAGGTGTTTGGCAGTGGAGGTTTTGAACAAGCCACTAGAAGGGGACCCAATGTAGGCCAGGGGCATGCCAAGGTCCCAGTAAAACACCCAATACAGAGGAAGAGGTTTGCAGGCCTCAACTGGCTTCTACCCAAATCACGGAAGAACAGGAAGATTAGGAAGTGGAATGTTTTTAGGTGCACAAGGTCAAAGTTCTAGAATTCAAGGTGAGTAAGGAGATTATTTTTAATTCTTACCAAAAATGAGTAAGGGGATGTTGGAGAGAGTTCATACGAGAGTGGGAGAAGTTAATTCTGGTTCCCTGGATATTGGAAATAATACAAGGGTATGGAATAGAATTCATAAGTTTATCACTACAGCCAAAGGAGCCAAGAGGATTGTCAGTAAGCAAAGAATGAAGGAAAGTAGTGGACTTAGAGATGCTGTTCATGTTACAAAAGGGGGCAGTGGCGTGCTTAGAGGAAACAACAACGTGCTTTATAAGTACAATTTTTTGGGTTATACAAAAAGTACGGGATGTAGACCAGTGATCAATCTCAGGGAGTTAAACAAATAATTGGTATTCAGACACTTCAAAATGATGTGAATCCATTGAGAGATTTGTTGTTGGATAATAACTAGTTGGTGAAATTATATTTAAAAGATGCGTACTTCACGATTCCCATGGGGAAGGAGAGTAAGTGATATTCACATTTCCGTTGGAGAGGATAACTGTACCAATCTCAACGCCTCCCATTTGGTCTTTCGTCAGCACCATGGAGTCTTACGAAAGTCATGAGAGTAGGGGTGGCGTAGTTACGGGAGAGAGGAATAAGGTTGATTTTATATTTGGACGACATCATGATTATGTCCCACGATATGAACCATCTACTGATTTTGTGTAGGTTATGAGCATGTTGGAAGGGTTAGGTTTTAAAGCGAATAGGTAGCAATTCATTTTGAAACCAACTCAGAGATTGAAGTTTTTAGGTTTCCAAGTAGACAAAAAGAAATTAATTTTACAGCTACCAGAGAGAAAGATGAAGATGACAAGGAAAGAGAGAACTCAGGTTTTGAGGAGGGAATTTCTTTGATTAAGGGATCTGGCTCTGATGATAGGATTGTATCTTCTTCTATACAAGCAATATTTCCAGAGCCTTTGCATTATCTTGCTTTACAGAGGTTGAAAGGAGAAGTACGGATGTATGACATTACAACACATGCTTTTACCACGCATGCCTTTACAACGCGGTTTTTACAACGCATAGCGCTTTGGGGTGCTGGATAGTGAATAGTTTAATTTACTATTCCAACTCCAGTCCCCGTGGATAGTAGGGAAGGTGTTGGATAGTAAATTAAATCTATTCCCTATCCTAGAGCGCCCCCCAGCGCAATGCGTTGTAATGGTTTGCGTTGTAAAAGTAAAAGTTGCGTCGTAAAGGCACTGCGTGGTAAAAGTTGCGTTGTAAACGAGGTTTCCCGAGAAGCACAGAGGTAAGGGCTTTTGTATGGAGACACAATAATACTGAGTATAGAGGCAAAGAAGGAATTGTTGTCGTGGTTGGACAATATAGAAGAGTGGAATGGCCGTGCCATCTTTGAATGTGCACTGAGTTTTGTGCTGGGGACAGATGCAAGCCAGAGAGATTGGGGAGCAGAGCTGGGAGAGCAGGAGATAGGAGGTGTATGGTCACGGATGCAGAGAATAAGACATATACATTGTCTAGAATTAACAGCAAGATTGTATGCTTTGAAAAGTTTCAAATAGGTTTTGAAGGGACAGACAGTATTGATGACAATGGGCAGTGTGTCTGCAGTAGTGTATAAGACCAAGTTAGGAGGAAGCAGATCCAGTGGGTACACAAAGCTGGAAAAGGATGTCTGGAGTTTTTGCTTGGAGCACAGGATTACTGTGAGAGCAGAGAATTTACCTGGAGTGATGAATATGTGAATGGATTGTAATTCAAGACATTTTAGAGATTTCAGCGACTGACATTTGGATCACAGTTGTTTCTGCAAGATAAGTGAGATATAAACACCATTAGAGGTAGACCTAACTGCAAGCAAGTTGACTTGCCAGTTACCAACCTATTACAGTTGGATGTCAGATCCAGAGGTGAGTGCAGTGGATGTACTGAAACAAGTTTGGAAAGGGAAGAGTGCTTATGCTTTCCCTCCTTTCACAATGTTACATAGACTGTTAAAGTGAGGGAGGAGAGATGTGAGATAGTTTTGGTGACACCTTTTTGGGTATCTCAGGTATTGGTTCAGGATGGAATAATAAACATTCATGCTTGGAAGGTGTCAGGAGATCTGGTTGCCTGCAGGAACTTTTGAGCCGGGCTGCAAAGTTCTTGGAGGAATTTTGGGCTCCAGGGACCAGCAGAAGGTATAAATGGATTTAGAGAGTATGGGCTAGTTGGTGCCTATTGTGGAAGTAATACATTTTTAGTGTAACAGTATGAGAAAGGATTAAGCTACAGAACAATGAATTGTTACAGATCAGCAGTTTCTGCAGGACATCACCAAGTGAATGGAAGACAGGCCCGGACTGGCCGTTGCGGGTACCGGGCAATCCCCCGGTGCGCCACAAGGGTGGGGGCCGGTTTTGGGTCCCTGGGGGCCGTTTTTGTTACGGGAACCAAAATCGGCCCTGTAACAAAATCAGCCGAAACCCAGCCCGGCAAAGAGCTCGGCGGCACCCCAACCCCCGTGGGGGAGTCGGGGCGGAGGAACCGGCCGAGCACTTTGCCAGGGCCGGTTTTGGTTCCCAGTCTGGCCCTGATGGAAGAGAATGAGGTTGAGGAGACCACCCAGAGCACAATATGATGTTCTGTGTATGCGAATATGGTTTTCACATCATTTTAAGAATGGCCTCTAAATAAGTATTTAGATTTAAAGAAGCTTTCTGAGAAGTTGGTAACAATTTTATGGCTGTTATCATGCAGGATGTCTTCTGACATAAAGGCATTGGAGGTAAGTAGTAGAATTTTTGGTCCAGAAGGAGTACATTTTGAAATATGGAAGATGACTAAAACCATGTCGGAGTCAGTTTTTTATCCAAGATTTTCAGATAAGACTAAATTGCGTGTTGCAGATTGTTTGCATGAGTCTTAAGGGAGAATGTTGAAATATAGAAGTCATGGAGAAAAGCAATTATTGATTTGGTACTTTAAACCACGCAAGGCGGTAAGTGCGGCAACAAATTCAAGCCTCGTAAAAGACATTATGATCCAAGCTGGAATTGATGCGAACAAATTTAAACCGCATTCTCTGAGAGGTGCTATGGCAAGTAAGTTACATATATCTGGTGGGCGTTTGGTAGAAATTCTTAAGGCGGCTGATTGGTCAAGTGCAGGGACATTTCCACAACATTATTTTAGGCCAAAAACGCATGTGTCAGATGTTGTGTTGAAGGGCTTTCAACATGCATAATGGTAGCCTCTGGTCTTGAAATGAAATGGCAATTCTCTAAATGTAATGAAAAGATAATCAAAATGTCATTAAACACACAGAGGCAAACATTACCCCGCCCGCTATGACCCAGAGAGCGAAGAGGAGTAACAATGTAAAAAAAAAAGGCTGGAAGGAAGAGGAGGAAAAACAACAGGGAGTACATGTTGACTATGGAGTAATGAAAATTTAAGGACATTTGGTAAAGTATTATATTAACAGTATAATTAGAGTTGAATAACAAGAATAGTTAGAGGAATATTGGATGTCAAATTTGAGTAGGATTCATCAAAGGTGACTATTTGATGTTCTTTATAGAGACTTTACGGAGTAGAAGAGAGGAGGATAGGCAACAGTGGATAGTGAATCAAAGAAAAGAAGACAAGATATTTTTTAGCTACATTCAAATAAGAAGAGTGTCTTGAGATGGGATTATTTATGGACTACAGTGTTCTAACTCTAGATATTTGTTGTTGAATTCTGTTTAAAGGTGCTGCAGAGTGGCATTAATAGATGTCATGCATAATGTTAGCCTCTGTGTCTTTAATTAAATCTTAATTCTCTTTTCATTATATTTGGAGAATCGCCATTCTCATTCAGTGGCTCTACGGCCACCTTCATTTCATACATTCGAAAAGGACAGTTAGTGGAAAGGTTCTCTTGATTGCTTTCGCTTGGTCTCTTTTTCTCTTCTTCTTTGGCTTACAGAAATATTTTCTTTTCACTATCTTAAAACCTAAAGGCAGATTTTTGTTATGAGACTCAGGTTCTCCAACAAGAACCCAATTTAGGCTTCTCGCTTGAGCTCCTTTTATTCCCAAAAATATTGGTTCTATTGTAACATGCTTACATTGTGCTTGCTTACTTGTACCTGATTCCCTGCCTCTGTTCTCTGCTGGTTCCTACTGTCACTTGAGAGATGCTGGAATCCAACAGAATCCTTCTTCTTAGTTATATTTAGTTCTTCCTAAACATTATATCAGTTGGTATATTTTTATAGGTACTCTTATTTTCATTTAGTTTGTTTTCTAGTCCTTTCCATAGCTTTCCAATGAATTGTGGTGTCTCTGGTCTAAATGAGCTTTCTTCAGACTGAGATTGAAAATATGTTGGTGGTTCAAGGAAATGATGTCCTAAGACAATACTACTCTTCAGTACTTTCCAGTATGGAGGTCTGGATTACCCATGGTTTGGACTGGTTAGATATGTATCATAAATTTGTGTTTCGTTTTCTCCATTGTTCTTCTTTCAGTTGGAGGAATCTCTAATGTCCCATTTGGGGGCTTTGGATATGAGTTCTATGTTTCAAGCAGTCTATGCTGCAAAATATTAACTCAGGATAACATCTTCTGGGCTGTGACAACTGAGCCCCCGTTCAGCCCTTTAGATTGGTCCTCATGAATCAACTGTCTAGCTGGTAACTGGAGTGTGTTTCCTTATGTGTGGATGATGATTCAAGTGAGAAATGACAACAAAGTGCACCTTGGAACTTGTAGTTCTTTTTTTGGAATACCAGCGCACATCCCTAAAGAGCCATAGCTTTCCTAAAAGGGCTTGCTATCTGTCTTTCATTGGTAATGGGGCCAGGTTTCAAAAGTGGCTGGGAGGCATGAAATTGCAATGAAGGGTGCCAGGGCAGTTTGCAGCAACTGCTTGAGGTTGATTAGGAGGGAACCTTTGGACTTCTGGTGCTCTCCACAGTCAGCACACAGCCCTGAGCAGCCGTGGTCTTACATGTTCTATCTGCTAGCACGCTGCTGATTGCTATAGCATCTGCCTTTGGCCAAGTGAGCAGGAAATATCTGGATAAGGGAACCCAGGGCAGGTAGTCACCTCTGCGAAGAGTTACACACACAAACCCTTGTTGCCACTTCTTTTTAAATAAGCACTTTCCATGGCCCTAGATGGCCCCACAGTCATAATTCTCCAGTTGTGGATGAACAGGAAGTTGGCTATTGGCAAGAGAAGGTTCTTGGTGATTTGTGGACCCTTAAGCAAACAGCCAACGCACAGCCCTAAGCAACTTCCATCTTAAATAGGCTGCCTTCAGGTCAATGAGGAAGTCTTACATTTGCCAGAATGTGGGTGGGTGGGATACAGGAAGTTAATGTACCCTTAGGCTTGTTGGTCCTTACTAAAAAGTAGCAAGTGATGCGTGTGACACAAAATATTTAGGAGATTAAACAAAGACTAAAGTAAAACAAAAAAGATTATTCAAATGTGGCAATCAAAAACAGAGGCAGCTTCACATGTTTAGGAAAATTCTTCCTCAAGGTCTAACCTGGTGAAGAGGGATTTTAAGTGGCATGAGGTAGAGGTTGAGCCCACTGAAGAAAGCTACTTTTTCACTTAAAATCCTTTTTGAAAGCAGTTACCTCTGTTAGGAGTGAGTTGCAGGTGGTTTCCGTAAAGTCTCAAACTCTTTGATATGGTGCCCCAGATAAATGGTATTGACTTGAAGGAAATTATCCAGACAGGACAGAGTTCTACCTGAGGTGTAAGTGGACTCTGAGATTCTCGCGCCAGGATACTCCCCAGTAATGGAGCGCGTTATAAAATGGTTTAAAGTAAAGTAAAGTAAAGTAAAGTAGTGTTAATGGAACATTTTTTCTTGGTTCAAGTTTCTCTCTATTGGGCGGATGCAGAGCTCCAACGGAGTACCCTGAAACTTCACTACCATTAGATCGCTTCAGCAAAGGCTCACAGGGAAGAACTTGATAAAGATGCTCTGTTTGTTAGCATGCACGGCCAAAATGTGAAGTGAAGTGCAGCCTCTCCTGGTTGATTGCTTTGTTGGTGTCAAAGATTTTGGACAAGTTGTTGCAATGATGTGTTCGCATGGAAGAAGGTGTGACATGTACTTCACAAGTACTTCAGAAAAGTGTAATTAATGTATGAGACGTGCTTTCAGGAAGGTCTGTTGTAAAGAAGGAAATTATGGTTTGACTCTAAATTATAAAGTTCATTCTGTCATTTAACACTGCTGCAGTGGATTTGGATGCCTCCAAACCCACTTGTGTAGGCAGGTGGATGCAACAGGTTCTATCAATTCCATTAATGTTTTCTTCCAGGGCACCTGTAATCAAACCCCAGAGGACAATTCTACCCAAGGTATAGATGTCCTGCTGGGGCTGGTGAGAGCTGTACATGAGGCGTAAAGTTGCCTGGCCAACAACTTTGTGTGACAACTATCCTTGTTCTTCTATTAAACTCTTCAACCTTTGAGCGGATCCTATTGAAGATCACGGATAACCTGTGTTCTTAGGTCTTAAAGGGGACTCACACGAAGGTTTGCTGGTTTGAAAAGGTCTTTGAAAAGGCCCTTAAAAATCTACATGATACCCTAAGGTCAAAACCCAGAGATCGGAATTATGGGAAGTCAATTCAATTCAATTCAAATGATCTTTATTCGGATTTGATACATCCATAAAAGTACATACAGAGTGAAAAATACATTAAAAAAGACATTTAAAAACGATACTTACAAAATTATAAACAATGATCCAATTAGGTTAAGCAGCAAGATGACTTAAAGTGCACAATATGAAGTACAAAAAGTGCATAGTGCATAATGCTAAGGAATATAAATCCATCCATCAATGTCCACAGTTACCCACTATAAAAGTGTCTCTTACAGACATTCAATGTTAATAAGCTGGTACTCAAGTACATGAACCATCATAGTGCT
Organism: Lissotriton helveticus; assembly: GCF_964261635.1. Taxonomy (NCBI): domain Eukaryota; kingdom Metazoa; phylum Chordata; class Amphibia; order Caudata; family Salamandridae; genus Lissotriton; species Lissotriton helveticus. Next base: position 228,946,198 of record NC_136072.1, on the reverse strand, counting down.
ATTATCCATTATCTATTTTCCATAGTTGCCCTCGATTTTACGCAGGCTTTTATGAAACAACTGACAGAATAAATAACATCATCCATAAGCATCATTTGCAAAAAATGCAGAGCAGGAACAGATTCACGTAGGTTATATTTGCGTAAAATTGGTCTTAAATATTGATAGGTATACAATTTGTAGTGGCCACAAAAGAAGAAATAATGCAATAGGTTTTGTCGTCCACCTAAGGAACAGGGACAATCCAGTTCTTCTAAATTTTTATTGTAGCCAATGGGGAAGCTAAGCAAATAGACTAAGCTTCCCTCCCGGAACCTGAATAAAAGACTCCGATTCCATCTACCTATCGGCATTGTCAAATATCTAATAAAATTATTAGAATTATCAACATCTAGGTCACAAATGCGCAAATATTTCTTGACCACTGGTTTACTAGATTCTAATCTCATCCTTTCCTCAGTATATACCTCCATAAGTGCCTGTTTAATACTGTTTTTGTGGGCGGGAACGATTAGGTCAGGGGAACTAAATAAGGATCCTAATCCCACCTGTTGTAGACTGGTTTTGACTGCTTTTAACCAGGGTATGTGTTGAGATCTGTCACTAGACAAACAATCAGATATAATACTACGAGTCAATGTTGCTGCTGGGTTTAACCAGATTTTAATCCAAAATAGGGCAGGCCTTGACTTTATAAAATCGGCAATGTATGGCAACCTCAATTCATTATGACATATCAGAGTGGGAGCACAAGGGACTCCCCCTAACACCCTCCTACAGAATCTATTTTCCGCCACCTGAAGGGCCGAGCTGTTGCAATATCCCCATACTTCTGCACCGTAAGTCCCAGTTGGTCGACATTGGGTACGGTAGATGGTAAGGAGAGGGGTGACAACATCAGCTAATTTCGGTTGGCGAAGAGATAGGATCGAGTTAATTGATTTGCCAATTTTGTTGCTTGCAAAGGCAGCATGTTGCTGCCATAAGCCTGAGTTGGAAAATAACAACCCTAAATAAGGAAAAGTGCTGGTGCATTTTAAAATGTTGTTACCTGATTTAATGGATGCAATGTTATATTTCTTTGGTCCGCAGTTCATTATAAAAGATTTTTTAAAATTTGTATTTAAGCCAAGATCGGACATAAAGGTAACAAAACCAGAGATTAAAATACGTAATGCATTCGGTGTACGCCCCATCAATACAGCGTCATCCGCATAAAGTAAAGTAGTGATGGGGGAACCGTTTATTATGGGAACATCCTTACTAATCTCACTCAAAGTGTTGCTTAACCTGTTAATATATAGAATAAAAAGCAGTGGAGCGAGTACGCAGCCCTGTCTGACTCCTCTGCTGATAGGGATATCATCAGACAAATCGCCATCATTATTGATTCGTACTCGTGCTTTTAAGTCCCTATGTAGATAAGAAAGGAAATACACCAGTGAATCGTCCAAACCATAATCAAGCAAAAGTGACCACAACCTAGAACGATTAACAAAATCAAACGCAGAACTCAAGTCCATAAAACCCAAATAAAGAGGAGATTTTTTAACAATAATGTATTTAGCCATAATCAGGTTCAGATTTAAACATTGTTCTGTAGTACCCACCTTACTTCTAAAACCCAATTGGCTACAATGAAGAATATTGTTATCTTCAGCCCAATCCCTTATCCGTGTGAAGATTACTCTTCCCAGAACCTTTAGCGTGTTGTCGATCAGTGAGATCGGGCGATAGCAGGCGGGGTCCGACCTATCGCCTTTCTTAAATATAGGCACAATCACACTGTTCGACCAGGATTCGGGAATTGAGCTGTCATTTAGGTTATTAAAAAGGTTGCATAAAAGAGGGGCCCAGAAATTAATTTCTGATTTTATTTGGTCAATAGAAAGACCATCAGGACCTGGGGCTTTATTACTAGCACTATCAATGATAGCATCCTCGACCTCAAGTAGTGAGAAGGTCAAGGGTTCATTGCTAAGGGATAGAGAGACAGTATTTGAAGGGGTAGTTAATATGGCATAGATTTGGGAGAAATGCTCTACCCACACCTGGCCAGTTATATTACTATTAAGTTGGTTGATGTTAGAACCAAAAGATCTTAGTGACTTGACTTCTTTCCAAAAACCCATTGAGTCCTTCAATTTGGCGGTGCGCGTAAGTAATTCCCAGTGGTTGATTACAAGAGCTTCAGATCTAATACGTAAGACCCTTTTATATTGTAATCTTAATACTCTCACTAGTTGGGGGTCCCTCGGGTTTGTATTGAGAGCAGCCCTCAAATCCCTGTTGGCCTTAGAACAAGAAGTATCAAACCAACGGGGTCCCTGGGAGGTGTTCTGCCTGGCAGGTTTGGAGGATTCAATTTTAATTGCCCTGCATAGATCCCCAAAAGCGCCAACCACCTTATTGCTGGGACTTATATACGATAGGCAAGTCTCAACTGTCTCAGGGTATTTTTTAATTACTCTGGATAGTATCCCTTTATTGTCAGCTCCCTTCCATGCTAGTCTCAATCTATCAGTTGATAATGTTAGATGTAAAGGACCTACATCTGGTTTCACTGCAACCCTTGAGGTCTGCGGATTGTGTATACTAATTTTAAGCGGATAGTGATCACTGTATGCGGAGCAGACGACTTCAGCTTTTAAAATTATTTTGCTTAACTCAGGGCATGTGAAAATATAATCAATCGTAGAAGCACAGCCCTGACCTATGAAAGTGGGGGTTGTTACATTATTTATACTTGTACCTGCAAATTCCATAGTGTTAACTAAATCATAATAGGCTATAAAATCTTTCAATTCTGCCCCATTCTTACATATTGGGCTGTGGCGATACAAGTGTGCATTAAAATCCCCTCCGATGCAAATACCATCGAAAGATCCATGCTTTTGTCCCCCCAAAATTTCATCTATAAAATTAAACAATAATATTAAATTGCCATTTGGGCGGCTTACAAAATCATTGTTATAAAAATTAATAATACATAATTTCAGTCTGTTAATGTACTTGATAGCCATAAAACAACAGATACCTGGTGTTGGGATCAACTTAGTTTGCACCCCATGTTTTATCTTGGACCAAATAGATAGTCCCCCACTAGGTCGACCCATGGGAGACGGCAAAGCCTTAAGATTGTGACAGCAGAAACCCTCAATTGTTGGTGACTTTGTACTCCATGTTTCTTGTAGCAACAATATATCACAGTTATTATCAACCCACTTATACCACTCTGAAATTTTCAATGTCGAATTTAAACCTGCTATATTCCAACTGACAATAGACAGAACTGAGTCCAAAGGCAAGTGAACAAGGGTCTGAAGTGGTTTGCTCAAGGTTCTTTGAGGCGAGTTTTCTGGGACGATCGGGATCTCGGGTTCCGGAGAAAAATCGACAAAGGTAGTCGAAGATGGTCAATCTTGCATATCCAGATCCGAAAGTGGTGCATATCTATTGTACATTTGTAATGGAAGATAAGGTTGGTGAAATTGCATAGGTGGTGGACGAAAATGCACAGATGATGGTTGAAAGTGCATAAATGGTGCTGGTTGTGGGTGCATTAATGGCACAGGGAATTGCATAGGAGGTGGGCGAGGTTGTGAGGCCGATTGTCTATAAAAATAGCTCAAGGGTAACATAGTTGCAACAGTTGAGATGGTTGAATAGTTACAACTTCTGTTTAGGAGGTTTCTTACTGTCCCAGGATTATTAAAGTTCAGAACTACGCAGTCACCTTCCTTGTCCTTGAGTAAGGGGCCAACCCACGATACCCTACGCGCAGATATAATTTCTCTAGAGATACCAAAACCAACACCTTTGTGTTTGATTAACCAGTCTATGCTCTTATTCCTCAATTGCACCCACGATTCCCCCTGATCCTCTCTCAATGGCGGGACACCTGCTAGAACCAGAACAAATGGACAGGCGTCCGGTGGCAGATGTAATGCAGGTCCTTGATGTTTAGAAGATTTAATAGACCCTTGAGGGCCTTTACCCACGTTGTTGTTAGCAGCAGTGGATTTTGGAGCTGCACTTAAATTGGTTGGGCCATTATTGTTGCTTGTAACAGAAGAGTTGGAAGTCAGTGGAGTAACAACTTTCCTAGGGGCAGGTATAGGGGTTGGTTTCGTAGATGTATTAAACTCACTTATAGCTAGCCCCTTTTTAGTGGTTGTTGGTTGAACTGATGATTGCTCCGTCAAAGGAGAAGCAGAAACAAAATTGCTTAATGCCCCTCCCGCGGTACTGATGTGAACCTGTTTTTGTGATGACAATATATTGTTTGCAGTTTCCAATTCCTTCAAAAGGCGATCTGCTCTAACTTGGTCCAAGATGATTGACCCTTTCCTTTTTGTTTCACCAGTTTTAACCAGGTTATCCAATCTATCCAGTCTTTTAAAAACATTATTAAACTGACTGATCATTTGTTTTTCAATCCGTTTAAAAATAGTATCAACTATGGTTTCTATCATATTTCCGTTCTGTTTGGAAAAATTATAATTATCACCCATTATAGTAGTTTGAGTCCAAGTTGTTTTAGAATTCCCACATAGGTTATTAATGGATACATCAGAAAAGCTAGCCAAGTCTGCGGGGTCTTTATCCTCTTTATCCTCGGTCGAGGAGGTATATACCCCTGATAATTTATTTTTATTCCACAAACTTTGTGGTGTTGGTTGGTTTCTGTGGAATACAGGCTGTTTTCTTTTATTCGCACTTTGTTTGGATGTGCCTCTTTTGCGTTTCTCCCTGCCCTGCTTGTTACTACTAGAGTCAATGGTGTCCACATTAATGACATCATCCTGCAAAGCAGTTACAATTGTAGGAACACTCTCTATCTGAGGGGATACCGGGGATGTCGCTGTCAGTGTTGACTTTGACGTTACTCCCACTGATGTTGAAGAGGCAGAAACTTGTGCTATGTAGGTGACAGTATTTTCATCATCTAGAATAATGGGCACGTCAGCAAAGGGATGTGATGGTTTTACCACAATTATTTCTGGGTTTATATGTGCATCTCCATTGGTACAGCTGGAGCTAATTGTGAGGGTCGTTTTGTTATTAGTAGAAAAAGAACCCATAGAGAACCTTCTCTCGGTCTCAACTATTTCATTAAAAGCAGAGTCTATCATTGACTCAAAGGAAGTAATTAGGGAGACTGAAGTCTCGGCAATCTTGTTTTCTACATCAAAGTTCTCGCTGTCGCCCATTTTTGTGTCCTTAATAAATGCTCACCTTTAATACAGTTATCAGAGGGGTTGCCCGCCCGTCCACTACAGTCCACGGACGGCCACAGACGGCCCCGCCCTTGTCCCGGGCTTCTCCCGGTCGCTCCCGCGAAGCGGTGATACTGCGCTCCTTATGACTTAACAGCTATGCGTTCATTGGGTGATAGGCGGGGGGGCGTGGCCAGTGGGGAGAGCAGCCCAGGTGTTGCTGATTGGGCGCGCAGGGGCTCCTGGACACTGGAGTCCCCTGCCTGTGCTCGCAGCCCCGCTGGTTTACTCGCCTGCCCCCGCGCTCCTCCTGGAATCCTCGGTACAGCCTCCCAACAAGCGACGCGCTGCGGGACCCGCGAAGCGGGTCCGGCGAGTCGTAGGCTAAGTGGTGGCAAAGGGTCAGCTAGGCAGCAGGACCGCCGCGCTCCTCAAGCGTCCTGGTGCAGACAGCAAAATCCGTTCAAAAGGGGTCCCACAGGCTCTAAGGCAGAGCCCACTTTTAGCTCCGTTGGCGGAGAGGCGTGGCCAGCGGGGAGAGCAGCCCAGGTGTTGCTGATTGGGCGCGCAGGGGCTCCTGGACACTGGAGTCCCCTGCCTGTGCTCGCAGCCCCGCTGGTTTACTCGCCTGCCCCCGCGCTCCTCCTGGAATCCTCGGTACAGCCTCCCAACAAGCGACGCGCTGCGGGACCCGCGAAGCGGGTCCGGCGAGTCGTAGGCTAAGTGGTGGCAAAGGGTCAGCTAGGCAGCAGGACCGCCGCGCTCCTCAAGCGTCCTGGTGCAGACAGCAAAATCCGTTCAAAAGGGGTCATTACGTTTGGCATACAAAAAGCAAGATTAGATAGATTCCATTCTCTTAGAGAGGAGACCTGGGAGAACTTACAAGAGCAGCAGCATTAAACAGCAGTAGGGACTTTTGTCCATATTAATGCTCCTTTCCTAAGAGAGGAGGAGATTTCTTTAGAGTCCCATGTGGACGAGGATTCATGGGTTGGACATTTTGGAGCACTTTTTGGGAATCTAGGGCACGTAAAAACCCTGTATGCGGCCTTACCAATCTCTAATTCTGGAGACCCCTTAATCTTTAGTCTGGATGACATTAAACACACTTTGAATCAGTCTAAGAGAGCTAAGGCCCCTGGAACCGATGGGGTCCCAATTGACTTTTTCCTGGATAACCAGGACCTCTGGGTCCCATTACTTACAAATGTTTTTAACACCATAGTTCGAACAGGCCCATTGGTATCCTGGAAAAAGTTGGTCATAATTCAGATTTTTAAGAGATGGGATAAGGCTGTACTAAAAATTATAAGCCTACCTCCCTATTAGATACTGAACTGACGCAATTCTGGAGCTGCAGCATTTGGCGTTTCGGAGCTGAGGGAACTGAGGGGAGCGTCGCAGCCGTTGAGCCTGTGCCAGCAACCAGCACCGCACCGACTTTACCCCCCCCCCCCCTCAGAAGCAGCCCGGTAGCTACAGTGGTGATTGCACTGGGTGTGACTTGCTGGCGTGCGCGGTTTGGTGCGACTTGCAGGCTGCGTTCCACGGTCTGCATCCAGGCAGAGTGGGGCTGAGCAGTGGGGGGCCCACTCTGCTTTGTTCTTCCCCTTGCTTTGACCTGCCTACCTGCCCACACACCCACCTGTTTATTTGCTTACCTGCACATCTGCTCACCCGCTCATTTGCTACCCCGTGGTGCCAGAGACACCTGGAGGTACCTGGAGGTGGGCGTGGGCATGGCTGTAGGTGCGGGTGTAGCGACTAAGCTGCAACCTACTGATCACAGGACCAACGGACCAGCTGACCAGCAGACCAGCATGCCTGACATTATCAAGGCTCACACACCTGACTCTGCGCAACATGACGCCCTGGAGAAAACATGCCGACGCCCCTCCCCCAGCCACTTCTGCTGCCTACCGGACCCCACTAGATTTTCCCTGGAAATTCAACCTACAGTTGTCAAGGGGCTAGCTAGCTGCGCAAGGCGGTAAGGAGATGAGGGCTGGTGTGGGGGGGCAGAATGAAAGCATTGAAACACAAAAATTAAACAACTTAAGCGAGGACTGCTATCCTATCATTCCCCCCCCCAAAGCCCACAAAGCCACAAAGCCACAAGGCCATAACGCCACATGACTACATGACCACAGGAACGATGAGCATAAAGGCATAAGGGCATAAGGAAGAAGGCACTGCAAGAGGTGCCACTTGAGCGAGCTTACACAGCACACACTGTGTGCACTGGTTCCATCTCTTCTGATCCAAAAGCAAGACCCTAGCCCACACGGACAATATCCAAATATCCAACTTCCTAGCACCAACTTAACCAACTCAATCCAGTCCAGCCCCAGCCTAGCCAAGTTCCAATCCCGACATATCGAGGAGACAAGGATAACAAACACAGCGAGGCAAGTGTACTCAAGAGCAGGCAAGGTCGTCCAAGAAATCAAGGAAACAAAGGAAACCGTGGGAAACTACCATCGGTAGTCAACTCAATTGGGCAACATAGGGGAAAAGAAAAGAAACAGGAAATAAGGGAAACAAAAGACAAACAAGGCAGCGACTGTCTGGCAAGGACCAGTTAAGGAAAAGCGGGGAAGAAGTGAGAAGGGGCATTGATAACAACTACAACAACAACCACAACAAGGGGATTGGGGACGGCAAGGCAGCAGGTGGTATTGAACCCTAATAAGAAAATGCGCAGGGCAACAAAGAAGGCATTCTCTAAAGAAAGCGAAGAGGACCTGATGAAGAGAAAGGAGGAGGAGAAGGAGGAAATCCCCCTGATCTCACCACTCTTCACCATCCCGCAGGCACAACCAACTGCCAAAGCAAGCGATGCAATCACCCGGACCACTCTGACCAAATCAAGCCATCAATCAAAGATATACACTAAATTCTCCTTTATAAAAGACGCCGGGTCGGTTTTATACCTTAGCGATAAGGAAAGCAACCTCCCTACTCCTCTCCAACCAATGAAAACGGTAAACATCCTTTACGACGCAATTTTTACCACGCAGTGCCTTTACAACGCAGGTTTTTCAATGCAAGTCATTACAACGAATTGCGCTGGGGGCGCTCTAGGATAGGTAATAGTTTAATTTACTATCCAACGGGGACTGGAGTTGGAATAGTAAAATAAACTATTCACTATCCAGCACCCCCCAACGCAAGTCGTTGTAACGACTTGCGTTGAAAAACCTGCGTTCTAAAAGCATGCGTGGTAAAAGCATGCGTTGTAACAACGTACATCCAATGAAAACACACCAAATAGTGCAACTGCAGTTAAAGGTAGACTGTGGAGAGTCTGCAGCCACCATGAAAAGGTTGAACGCAAGACTATGGAATGCAAGTGAAGAAGATGATAAGATCAATGGGAACAAGGAACTGGACAAACAAGCAATGTCATATGGAACCAACCATAGCTGATCGCGCTAAAACATAAATAAACCGAATGGGAGGGATAAAGATGACCCAGGACAGGCCATAAACTATGCAGAGCCAATGGAAGAGGAAGGAAATGAAGGTACCAATATTCATACCCCTGCCAGTCACATCAAGGAAGAATCTCCGGTTAAATGTTTAACACACCAACTGGGAAAAGGGGAGGCGAAGTTACAAGAACGTGAAAACCCCACCAATAATAACGTCCCTTTAAGGGGAGAATCAGGCTCCCCTGAACACCCCTAACAACACAAAGAACACTCAGAAGAAGACTTCAATCAAGAAAAGCAACCCAGCCTCTCATCTCTATCAGCGCTTGAGCCCATGGAGGCCACGACGGGTAATAAAGAACCCACACAAAAGCCTACCAAATGGTGGACGGTAAAACTCAACTCACTCCTCAGACAACGCCAGAAAGGCTGGACCAACTAACCCAGGAACAACTCCATGGCCAATTCCTAGCAGCCACTGTGCAAGCCGAACCAAAAACAAAAACGCAAGGGCCATATATTTCAATAACTCAGGAAACTGAACCAGAAATCATCTTACCTCACACCAGAGGAATGGGAGGAATTGGTTGCCTCATACTCTCTCGAGCCCCAAGTGGAGCCTCAAGGAAGAAACAGCGCTCCAAAGCTTAATATGAAACAGGCCAAACCGCATGAAAAAGAAGATATCTGGACCACACTACTGCATACTATGCAAATGTTGGTAAATACCATGCAATACTAGTCTTACAAAATGGATATCCAACTGCCAGTCCTTAATTCAATCTCGATCTTTGTCGCAAACATCGACGACAAATTGGCAGATCTCAACAATCTGATCAGAAGGGCACAATCGGAGACACAAATTGTACCCGTGTAACAATCGTAGACAAACTGGCAACCATTCCAGCGGTAATGGACAATCTCCGTTCTGACATAGGAAATGCTGTGATACACAAACCAGCAAAAAACTAACCATTATGAGAAAGGTCAAGTAACAACCAATAAACTGAACAACCCAGGATCTGACCCAGTGTACTCCGGATCTGACATCAAAAGCAAGACTGCCCGATGAGGGCTTGGACCCGACAAGAACAGATGTAAAAAATCAAATAAGGCAAGGATCGCTGTCATCCTCAAAGTGCATCACAGCATTCAAAAGTAATCGCCCTGGAAAGATTGTTTTAACAACTAGCCTGCAAACCTCCAACCAGCGGAAGGAAACAAAGGAGGAAGGGGCAAAAACAAAAGCTAAGGCAGACTATATCACCTTGCATGGGCAAGAGTCATCATTCTGGAAATGACCTTAAGGAAGATCCTCGAGACACTTCAATGCAGATGGGTGATGCGATAGAACCCGACCAAGAGTCACCAGAATGCCCAACTCGGAAAGAGGGGACCGAAGCAAAAGGAAGCACCTCCCCATACACAATCACAAGCAGTGGTGCTGACCTTAGGAGCGAATGCAGGAAAGGCAGAGGATGCACACATGCGGGTTCAAGTACAACAGGCCTTCACACTGAGACATATTCGGTATGTGTAAGGAACACGTTTGGCATGGAAATAATAATAATAAGCGAACCCCCTGAGTCAGCAGATACACCAATAGTTAAACAGGATTTGCCTGTAGACCAAACAGCACATCTGGACTCTACAACAATCATGTTCCACCCCGAGTACAAGTCAAAGGGACGGGTCGACATATTAAACAGGGAAAACATTCTACGTCTACTAAAGTCCATCAGTAGCTTGAAGAACCTAAAAACCAATGACCTAAAGTCAATTGAATTTTTGGAGCCTCCAGATCAATCGAGAGTGGAAGCAACTAAAACAGTTTGGCCACACGAGATGTAGCCGATAAAGTCTTAAAAGAACATACTAAACTCAATGCCTGGGGCATTAAGCTACGGCCCTTCATTAAACCAAGATATCTGGAACCCTTAATCGCCATTTTAGAAAATCACAAAGAACATGGGCAGCTTGAATCGAGTATACGTTCATACTCAGTGCTGCGAGGAGCACGCAGCAAAAATACAGAGAGCAAAGATTCCAGAGACCAGTGGACTCACAGGACAAACATAACCAAAAGCACAGACCCACAAGAGTGGAGTTGGTTATCCAGGACTATAAACACCAAAAGCCAAAATCTATGACATACTAAGCTCTCCACACTCAAAACAAAAAAAACTGAAACTTTGCTCCTGGAAAGTCAATGGCATGGGAGATAAGACTCTGGACCCGGATCTCCAATCTTGCCTCCAAACTTTTTATATAGTCTCACTCCAAGAAACTTGGTGCGAATCACAAACAGCACTGCAGGAATTCAACATGCACTCCCTACCAGCTACAAAGAGTGCCAAATTTGGTCATAGTAAGGGAGGCCTTGCCACATACAGGTCTACAAAGAACATTTACACAATGGAGCCAATGACGCACAGCTTAGTACCTCCAGATTCCATGCAAGTGCTTAGAATCACCTTACAGGGAGAGGTAAAAAATGAGCAGATAATCCTCATAAACCTCTACTTACAGCCATGCGACAGAACTAAAGGCAGCCAGCAGCTGAAGGAGGAACTTGAGAAAATTCTAACAGAAGAGCAAACAAACAGCTTTATCATCACTGGGGACTTCAATTTAAATATGTTCAGGAACATATCTGAAGATTCCCACATGGAGGAGGACCCATTTGTATTGGATGCAGCCACACAGGACACCAACTCAGGTGGAAAACATACGAAAATAGCTCAGAGGCTTCTAGTGACCCTGGAGCAGCTGGGCTTTCGAGCATTAAACTGAAGATTTCCAGGAGACTGCCCACAGACAGCAACATTTCATAATGCAGTAGTAAGCACAACAATAGATTATACATTTATCTCCTGCTGTATGTTCCCAAAAGTAATAGATTACCATAGTGGAACCTCAGACCACATGGATCATTTACCACAGGACATTACAATAGAACATCATCTACATCTCAATCTCTGTCAGTTAACGCACATGGCCTGGAATATACATCTAACGAGAAGAGAATAAAATGCAAAACAGATGACCTGAAAGGCCTCCTCTTCTTCACAAAACAACTGGTGAAAGAAGCACAAGCCGCTGAGCCTGATAGTATGGGAAGTTGGGAGGCGTTTACAAAAGCCTAGAAATAAACATGGGGTAAAAAAGAGAATCCATCCAAACAAGAGATCAGCATACTCTCAAAACAAACACCCCATCTCCAACATTAACAACAACACACAACTGAAAAAGCTCAAGGCACTACTAAACTGTGCGCTTCGGAGATTGAAGAAAGGTGATTTAGATCCCACACCTTACGAGAACAGAGGCACTGAAAGCCGAGCACAAGACATTAATTTGGCGCCTCAAAAAAGATGCAGACGAGGCACTTTGGGCTAAACTCCTGCCCAATATTAAGAATAACAACAGCGCACAATTTTGGCAAAAGATCAACACCCACGCCAACTCGCCAAATCTAGGCACCGTACCGATGACCTCTTGCCCGAATGGGAAGTACTGACATCTCAAATGGCTTCTAATACAACACTGGAACAGCCCTTTACAATTACAACCACGCAAATTTGCAAAAGATTTTCCAAAGGCAGACGTGAGGGAGCTCCAAGGCCAAATGGGATCCCGCCTGTATAATTCAAACATGACCCGGAAGACTGGTCTGCAGTATTAAAACCAACTTTTGAAACAATCTTGCGTACATCGATGATACCATCATCATGGAGGGGCTCAATCAATTCTTCGATTTACAAAAAAGGCAATAGAAATAACCCAAAAGCTACAGGTTGGTAGCCTTATTGGATAACAAGGCCTATTATTATGCAGGATTATTCCTATAAGAACTAACTCCTGGGCCGCAGAAACCTCTTCTGCAATCCTGTTAAACCAAACAGGCTTCTGTTAGAATATGGGGACTGCCACCAAAATCTCAATCCTCTCACTACTGATAGACGCTGCACTTGCTATGAAACAGTCCCTGTACCTGTGTTTTATCGATTACAGTTCAGCGTTTGACCATATAAACAGGAACTTACTGTGGCAAAAATTTAAAAGGTTGAACATTTCATCTCTACTTCTAAAACAGCTAATCCTTTTACACAGTAACACCTGGGTGCAAGTAAAACTGGGCGCAGAAGACCACCTAACAAAGAAGATCCTAACAACCTCTGGACTGAAACAAGGCTGCGTTCTTGCCCCAATACTTTTTAATCTCTTTATGGCGGAGCTTTCAGTCACACTCAATGGAAGCAACTCACACGCTCCCAAGTTAGGTAGCCTCCAGTTATCTAACTTATTCTATGTTGATGACTTGGTGCTTATTAGCCGGACACCAGTAGGTTTACAGCACCTGCTTGATATCCCGGTACTCGGAGGAGAACAAACTAAACATTAACTGAGAAAAAACAAAAATCCTGAGCGTGAACATCGGGAAAAAAATTCAAAGCACCACTGGCATCTGGCGGCATGTAAGTTGGAATCTGTACAAAATTACAAGTATTTGGGAGTTATCATCGATAACAAAGGGAACTATATAGCTCAATGTGAGTCCATAAAAAAAGAGGAATAATGACTGCTGTGGCACTAAGAAACCTAAAAACTATATCTCTGGCCCAAACCTCCTCCCCTTAACCAAAGTGATCCAGACAAAACTTATACCATCTATCACATGCGGAAGCGAAACCATGAGAGGGAGAGATGCTGGAACTGTGGATGGCACAATAGTAATAGCAATCCGAATGATTTATGGGTTACCAGGATACACATCCCCCACAAAACTGACGCTAAAGTTCGGGATACAAAAACAAGAGCTCGCCCGTAAAGGAGCATTCATTAAAATCTGGTACAAAATCAAAAGGGGGCCGCCAGATTCGCTCAATACCTATTTGTGGAAAGAACTGCAAACCAAGGAAGCAAGTCCTGCCAGTTGCTATTTGGACAGTTCACTCAACCAACTGGGGCTGCAGAAACTTTGGGAGCTATCAGGGAGCTTCCAAACATTCAAAAAATAATAAATAACTTCGTTAAAAATCAATCACTCATACAGAATAAAGCTGCCCTGACAGGGCGGTGAGCTCATGGCTGGTTCCCCATTCAGTCCTACAGCTAGGCATCACCCCAAGCCTATCTCCACACTAGCTTCTCTAGAACCATCAAGGAGAAGTTCTTGAAACGCTGCCTAGGCATCTTACCATCTGCATACCACATGCTGCCGTGGCTATGCCCTCTGAAGCCAGCACTTTGCCGACTATGCGGGGAGGGAGAGGAGGACATAGTGCACCTGCTAACCATATGCCGGACTCTAACACGGGAGCGTCGGACCCTCCTTAGACCACTCTCTAACAAGAAACTCCAGCACAGTTAAATACCGGCACACCAAGTACTTTAAATGGCCCCCTCTGGGTAGATCACTCCATAGAAATAATTTTTATGATTGATCAATCAGTCTCTTCTAAGTATCTAATGATTTTAAATGTATGCATTGTTTACTCTATTGCAAGATTTCTTACAAATAGCTGCTTTGCACTTAGCACCTTTCCCTGCTTTAAGTCAGGTGGAACACTTCTGAAACTTGTAAGAATCTTGCAGAGGTAAAAAATTGCTGCTCATGCACTTCGCACTTTCCTTACATACTCAGGCATTTTGGCTTTCTGTCAATTCACCTAACCTGCTAGTAAGTATTTGATAAAAGGGGTTGGCTATTATCGCTCTGCTGCTGAGTTTATACCCACAGGGAACTAATTGCCTGTTTACAATGAATGCGTGTGGAACACGCATGAAACTCACTATAATCTCTGCAGAGGTTAAATTGTTGTCTTGCACTTTGCACTTTCCCTTGCATGCTCCAGCACCTTGTTTTTTGCTGCTGCATCTATCCTGTTGGATGTACGTCATGACAACGCGGGCTTTTACACCGCGCTGCCATTACGATGCATCCATTACAACGCAAGTCGTTAGAACGACGTGCGCTGTAGGCGCTGGATTTTGGAATAGTATGATTTAATATTCCAACTCCTGCCTACGCAACAGTAGGGAAGGTGTTGGAATAGTGAATCTACTATTCCTTAGTATCTAGCGCCATCCAGCGCAAGTCGTTGTAACGACTTGCGTTGTGATGGCAGCGTCGTAATGGCAACACGGTGTAAAGCCTGCGTTTTCATGGCTGTCTCCCATCCTGTGGTCAAGCACGGGGACAACGAGGATAGCTCTGCTGTCAAGCCGCTAAGCTTATGATTATAAAAAACAGATTACTCGTACTTTTTTCTCTCCAAGGTTTTAGGTTACTCCCTAGGGAGTATTGGGGTTACATTTTATCTCAAATGTATTGTGTTTTAACTGTGACTTATTCTTTTGTTCAAATTGTTGCACTGAAAATACAACACAAGATGAACGTTTGTAAAGGTTTTAATTAACTGTACAATAAACTCAATTTCTATTTCTATTAGATAGGACAGCAAAACTAATGGGGCGGGTACTCCTGAATAGATTTGAGGAGTGGGCCTCTGAAAAAAATATATTAATCCCTAGCCAGTATGGCATTAGAAAAGTAAAGGGGACGGTGGACCAGCCTTCGACTTTGTGGCCCATTCCAAGTTATGGGCAATAATGGAGCATATGGGAATAGAGACCTGAATAATTAATTTTATCAGAGAGATGTATGCTAATGCTAGAGCTTGTATACGCTACAGAATTAAAGGAGAATGTACACAGTATTTTAAAATCACCCGCGGTGTCAGACAGGGGTGTGTACTCGCCCCCCTTTTATTTGCTCTGTATACTAATGTGGTGGAGTCTGCCTGGGAAGGCTCGACAACAGATGTCCCCCGCATTAAATCTTCTCCTGTCACGATGCTCCTCTATGCAGATGATTCAGTGCTATTGGCGCCAACAGGCAATGCACTGCAGAGACTCATAGAGGAGTACTTAAAATTTATGAACAATCTGGACATGAGGATTAACCAATCTAAGTCATTGGTACTTGTGGCAGCTATGACCTTAACGAAACCCCCCACTTTGTCTATTGAAGGCTGAAAACTTGAGATTGTGAATTCATTGAATTAACTTGGGATTATTCTTAGCAGGGAAAATACGGGGGCTGATATGGTGCTAAATAGAGGAATCCTAATGGGAAAAAGTATTGGGAGGGCTTTTTAGATTTATAAAGAAACTTGGTTCAAAGCCATTAAATGTAACAAAAACGATCTGCGAGGCAAAAATATTATCTATTTCTGCACACAGGGCAGCTGTCTGGGGCTTATTGGATATTTTCCAAATTGCAGACTATAGAGGCCAGCTTTTTAAAAAGACTGCTAGGTGTTCCGCAATCCTGTTCCTCTTATATTGTATCTTATGTAACAGATACAATTTGTAGTATCTCAATCCTTTTGTGGCACTCAGCATGGAGGAAGGAAACCCTATATCTAACTAGATATATTTTGGTGGACTCTCTGAATTTAGAAGGAGTACAAAAATCAAATGGCTAAAATATGTTGAGGCCGATCCCCACGCAATTGAGCTACGCAAATAATTTGAGGACCCGAATTTATGTTTGACCGTATCCAAAGAAGAATTGAAGAGTCGTCTATTACGTCATTTTGAAAAGGAAAGGTATGACCGCAACTGTAATTTGACTACAGTAATTCATTATCTATTAGCCCCTACTATAAACAATACTTTGACCTCATACCAATCTTTTGTAACGAATCTCTAGCATAGATATATACTACAGAGATTCTGACTAAATTATATTCCGTTTATGTTAGGAAATCCCCGAAATCTTACTCCATCGATACCCTTTCACTATGCCCATCTGATAACCATTCTCCCCTGAATTATTTGCATAGTGTCTTTTTTTGCAAGTTGTATTTGAACAAAAGGAAAGATACATCCTCCCACTTATTCGTCAATTAAATATTAGACAATGTCGACCAGCACTTTATTACCTTCAACAATTACTCGATCCCCTGTTATGTTTTTGGTTAGCCTCGTTTTTCTTAGCTGCTATAAAGACACGGGGCCACATGCATCATTGTTGCTGTTTGCGATTCCTTAATTGCGAAAATTAAGGAATCGCAATTAGGAATCGCAAACGGCAATGCATCAAAAAATCGCAATTTATTTTGCGATTCCTTATTTTTCCTTATTTGCGATTCCCAATTTTGCGAATCTCAAATAAGGAATCCCTTTACATTGATTCCTATGGGCCTAGAGGTCAATAGGAATCAATTGGAAGGCATTCTCATTTTGCGATTCGCAATTAAGGAATCGCAAAATGAGAATGCAATTTCAAGGGTGCAGGGGGGGGTCCAAAGGACACCCCCCTGCACCCCTGAAATTAAACTTTAAGTACATTAGGGCATGTGTGTGTTTAAAATGAAACTTTCAAAAATGCACTTTTGTGCATTTTTGAAAGTTTTCGCAAATTAGCATGAAGTTTAACTTCATGTTAATTTACCACTTCCAAATTGCGATTTTTTACCTTAAAAAAAATCATGCATTGCATTTAAGAAATCGCAAAATTGCGATTTCTTAAATGCAATCGCAATTTAAGAAATCTCAAATAAATTGCGATTTCTTAAATTGCAAAAAATGCAAAAAAGGTTAATGCATCCCAAATCTATGAATTGCATTCGCAAACGGCCGAATTTTGCGTTTCACACCGTTTGCGAATGCAATTCAGTTTGATGCATGTGGGCAAAGAAGCCGAAATAACTAGTTGGAATTGTATAAGTAAGATAAGGGTCAATCGATCAATTTCTGTTTTTACATTAATTAATTTCTTTTATTGATCATGCTTTTAATCGTATCCCACACATCTGAGCTTTTATAGACGTCCCTTTCATCTTGTAATCCTTTTTAAAAATCTGGAATGTGTTTTTTGTACAATACTTTTTATGCTGTTGTTCATTCGTCGAAATAAAGTTATTTTGATGATGATGAGTAATAACAGGTGTATTACTATAATTAAATCAATAGAAGCAAACTAGGAATACAACGTTAAGTATACACTGGATCATCACATTAACGCCCAGGGTGGGAAAAAGTGCCTGTGGTTACATAGAGATAGTTAGTCACCCTTCTGACGGTAAAAGTTCTGTTGATTATAATGCCAATCTCTAATGACTCTGTAGGTGTTATTTGGCATTTGGTGCTTGGGCAAATTGTGGCATAGATTGGCTGAAGATCTGATGGTATGTTTGAGTGATTTGGGTAAATCCAGGCTTAGTGATGGCCATCAAGTTTAACCCGTTCAGCGCGGCGCGAATTTTCGCGCTGTGCTGAACGTTCTGAAAAACGGGTGTGGTCATGACGGCACGGTTCCGTCATGAGCACAGCTCAACCGACGCTCATGACGGAACCGCTCCGTCATGAGCACCGAAGGGGTTAATATGGGACTATGTGTGTCTAAGAGATCACTGATGAAGGTTGCTTTCCTGGGCTTGAAGTCAGTGATTTCTCAGGTCTATTCAGTATTTTCTCTAGAGGGAATGATCCAGTGTTGAGTGTATTGCTACAGAAGATGCCTACTCTGCATGATGTAATGTGGAGTAGAGAGGACCTATGGCTGAGTAGCAACAAGGAGCTTTTGGTGGGAATGAATGAATTGACCCCGTGTTTTGAAGAGTATAAAATGTACCTTTGGTTTGTATAAAAGTACTGCTTCTGTCTGTGCTTAACTGAGTAGCCTTGAAAAGAAAACATTGTAATCCTTCTAAGGGTTACCATTTGTTAATGAGCCAAACAGTTGGGATGAACATGCTCTTCTTTTTGTCAGTTGACACGTTTGATTGGTTTCACCCCTCAGCAGGCACAGGTCCTACGTAGTCTAAATCTTCATACTAGGTAAATGGATGTCAAGATAGGAAATTATGATGAAACTTTATCAGAAGGGCAGTTTAGCTCTTTACGGGCCAGGTGGAAGCCCTCACGCTTATGCCTCTCACAATCCAATGCAGAGGTACATAGAATGGTTGATGTAGAGGAAGGGCTGCTTACCATCCTGGCACATGTGGAAGGGTCTCGACCTGAAGCCTAAAGTTTTGAGATTAGCAAATAGAATTCAGTAACATGGCAATATCTTAACCCTATGAAATAAAACTAGGGATATCTTTACACCAGAAACATATTAAGTCAGAGCTGTCAAAAAAAAATCTCCATTGACAAACAGCTTCCTTGTTGAGTCCTATTTGCTTTTATTCTTCATTATCTTTTCTACGTCCTTTGTAGGTGCTTTAAAAACCCTGCTATTAATCCACGCTCTTCTTCACTTGCGTCTAATGTTTTGCCTTTATTTCTGTGAGGTACTGTAATATTACTGAGGAGAGCATTCCCAAAAGTCCCTGAAAGAGAGTTGTAATGCCTCCTCTGTATTTACCGTGACATTTAGATTAACTTTCCCGATTTTTACTATTTCCAAGAATTATAGGGATCCCTCCCAGGAAAGTGCAATTGTTGCTAATTTCCACGAGTTCCTGTGGATTAACTGCTTTTCCTCAGCCCATCATCACTTTTAGGAGTGCCCCTCCCCATTTCCACAAAGAAAATGCAAGCATTCCTGTTCCTTGACAGGAGCCAATCCAGTAGAATGTTCCATGTGGGAACCTACTAACAAAAGGCGTGTGAGCATCCACAGCCTTGCAAGTTTGTAGATATTCAACTACTGTTGTTGGTGGATCAAACCGTTGGAACAACAACTTCCCTGTCCCTGGTTGTACATTTGCCTCCCTGAAAATTCCACCGTTCTTGGGAATTTCTGTCTAGTCAAATCCAGTTTCAAGGAGAAATCCCACCAAGCCAACTTCTTTAATCAGCAATGGGATGCTAACTTAGATGTGAAAAAACTTTGAGCATTAAGAGTGTTTGTGTCCCTACTCTCCCTAAAGGTGTGCATCTTGTGCTTTGTTTCACTTTCCTAGTCTGCTGCAGGTCAATTAACTTGTGCATATCACCGGCATTCCCAGAGCTGCATGTCACTTAGGAACAAATAATGAAGAGAGATTTGTCCGACAGCGGCACCCTAGGGCGTACCTGAGAAGTGTACTTGAAATTATCTGTACTTTTGTCAATTTGCATTCCTAAATCTGAATGGCTAATTATATTTTAGCTTGATTAGCTCATTCTGCCCTCAGGCTAGACTATAGTGACCAAGAGGGACCTTCTGCCTCAGAGAGTATTTTCAATAAACCCCCATCTTAACCGAAAGTAGAAATGCATGTAGCATAGCAAACGTGATGCCATGTTCAGCATCGTATTTGAACAAGCATTTGCAATGCAATAGGTCTTGCATTTGAAAGAGTTTGAGCTATGCGCATTTTAAATGACAATGCCTTTTATTTATGTGTTTTGAAAACTTGCATGCGATGCGCAAAACACACACTTTGCACTGGCATAACGAAATTTGAGGGGGCCTTCCTGCAAGGCACGTGGAGGGGCTCCCGCCGGACTCAATTAGGAGCTCTCCGGTCAGAGTAATGTGCTGAGGAGGCCCCCTGGATCTTGGGGACCTCCTGCTCCGCATGGGCTGCAGGGGGCCTGTGTTACGCCACTGACACTTTGTACTTCTATGCCTTTCTATGCTCTCCCTGTGTGGGCACTAGGGCTGCGAGCTACCTGAGACCATTATTTGTATTTACTGTGTTTTTAAATTGTTATTGCACTTCGTTTTTACATTGTTTTAAAATCGTGCTGAAAATCTTCTGGGGGCTTCTTATTAGCTTACATTAACTGGGAATTAGTTTAGAGGCACTCTAACACCCCTTCCCACGCTACATCTCCTTTCTTTCGCCTTACCGCTTTCATTGTTTGCAGGCGGCGGCGGGCGCCATCTTGGGTTGGGCTGGGGCTGCGCTCTAGTCGCGCTGGCCTCCCGCCCTCCCAGACTATTTAGCTTCCTGTTTTCAGTCGCTCGCTGCCTTTCTATGCTCTCCCTGTGTGGGCACTAGGGCTGCGAGCTACCTGAGACCATTATGTGTATTTACTGTGTTTTTAAATTGTTATTGCACTTCGTTTTTACATTGTTTTAAAATCGTGCTGAAAATCTTCTGGGGGCTTCTTATTAGCTTACATTAACTGGGAATTAGTTTAGAGGCACTCTAACACCCCTTCCCACGCTACATCTCCTTTCTTTCGCCTTACCGCTTTCATTGTTTGCAGGCGGCGGCGGGCGCCATCTTGGGTTGGGCTGGGGCTGCGCTCTAGTCGCGCTGGCCTCCCACCCTCCTCACGGCCTATAAATGAGCACCAATTATAGACGGCGCAGCGGGCTGGCGCAGCGGGCGCGCGCCGAAGCCGCGCCAAAGCCAAGCCCGTCTGCGCCCGTCAGCGGCCGGACATGGCCCAGGGCCATGACCCCTGGCCTTTTTGTGCGCTACTCCTCGAACCAACTTAGACTGCTCAAGCCGTGCCTCCTTAGCCACCACTGTATTCCCTTACCTCCCCCAACCGATGTGAATATTAATCCCGCCCCGTGTCCTGGCTGTAATTTTCAACTACCACCCCCACTGTTACCCCATTCATTAGTTCCTGATGCCCTCACCTGTTCGCCCTTCGCCCCATTCCAGGGATGTCGAGCGGCGTTAATTAACACACGCTCTCTACCTTGTCATAGTCTAGATATTAGTGAGTTTATAATTAATCACGATCTCGACTTTCTTTTTGCTACCGAAACTTGGGGAGATGCGGGCTCAGGACCTGACTTTTGTCAGGCCACCCCGGATGGTTATAGCGTGGTGAGACATGACAGACAAATAGGAAGAGGTGGAGGACTTGCTATAATCTATAAGAATCAGTATTATACCACGCTTGACCCCATTACATCCACCTACTGTGAAGCTGCAACTTTTGCAATTAACATTAACTGCAAACAAACTTTTAAAGGCATTTTGCTCTACCGACCTCCTGGACCTCGGAACTCCTTTCTTGGGTCCCTTTCTGAGCTAAATGACTACACAATAAGCTCTGCTGATTACACAGTATTGGGAGATTTTAATTTCCCTTTGGAAGAACAGGGAAATCACGACACTGCCCAACTGACTGCTGATTTCCTTACTCTAGGACTCCAACAATTGGTAAACGGTCCTACTCACCAGGCGGGACATACTCTAGACGGCGTGTTTACGAACAACTCTCTTATTACAATATTAGATACCTTACCTCTTACCTGGACTGACCACAGGGCCATTATATTTGGTATTGATACTCGCCTAGTCATCCTCCCCGCTTCTAGACCTCCTACCAGGGCAGCAATTCGTGCCTGGAAGAATGCTGACATCCCTCAAATGGCAAATATCTTGACACAATCCTCCCCTATTATAGGGTCCAATCCTGTCCCCTCAGCTTCTGATTTCCAAGATTGGATCAGGAATGCTGCTGATCAGGTTGCTCCAGAAAAGTCCATCCAACCTAATAGAAGGTCGCCTTCGGCGGCATGGTATACAGAAGAGCTTAGACTTCACCGACAACATTGTCGGAATTTAGAAAGACACTGGAGGAAATCCTATTGCCCCACTGCTAAGCAATCTTACAAAGATGCCTTAACTATATACAAAAAGGCCATCACTACTCGGAAAATGACTTTTTTCTCGAGTCAAATAAACAATGCCAGGAATTCCGCCAGAGAACTGTTCTCAGTGGTCAACTCCTTATCTACACCTCCATCGGGTCTCGGAGTAGAACCCTCCCAACTGTTCTGCAACGCACTGTCCACCTTTTTTACTACTAAAGTGGCAGATATCTATGCATCCTTTGGTGGTGATACAGGGGCTAGATCCACTGCTAGCAATAAGGAACTTCCCCATAATAACCATGACCATCTCTCCTCTTTTGCTGACACCTCTGAAGATCAAATTAGCCGACTTATTTCCATCACCAAGTCTGGATCTCCTCTGGACCCATGTCCTCCCTCAGTGATGGCTAATTTAAGTCAGGTGATTTCCCACCCACTCATGGAAATCTGTAACACTGCCTTTCAAACCGGATGTTATCCAGCTCCGTGGAAGAAGGCAGTGATTAAGCCTCTTCTGAAGAAGCCCTCCCTGGACCCCTCCGCCCCGGTCAGCTATAGACCAATTGCCTGTCTTCCCTTCCCGGCCAAAATTTGCGAAGCTCTGATGAATATACAGCTCTCAGAGTTCGTCGACACGTACCAACTCTTAGACGAAACGCAGTTTGGCTTCAGGAAGGGACACGGGACGGAGACTGCTTTAATAAAAGCCTCTGATGAAATCAGAACCATCATGGACCAGGGAGGAACGGCCATTTTAATTCTTCTGGATCTATCCGCTGCATTTGACACGGTCGACCATGCTATTTTGGTCGACCGTGTCACAGCTCTGGGGATTGACGGTTCGGCTAGAGACCTTATCTCATCTTTTCTGGCCGACCGCACTCAGACAGTTAAGTTGGGTAATTTCTACTCTCCCGTCTCTGCACTACCATGTGGAGTACCACAGGGCTCCTCGCTAAGTCCCACGTTATTTAACATCTACGTAGCGGACTTAGCGAGGGTAATAAAGGCCTATGGGGTGCGATTAACCTCCTACGCAGATGATACCCAACTGGTGCTGGCGATCCACAAGAATGGCACAGCAGTGGCAGCCAATTTTCAGGAAGCAATGCTTGCTGTCAGTACGTGGATGTCCTCCAATTGCCTACGGCTCAACTCGGATAAAACCGAGGTTATGACCTTTGGCAACCTCGCCCCAGAATGGTCCTCCATTTGGTGGCCCAAACAATTGGGCTCCCCACCTGTCCCAGTGGCAAAAGCGAGGAACTTGGGAGTCATCTTCGATAGCAAACTAACCTTCAACCTTCATGTTAACAAGGTTGTCTCCTCTGCCTTCTTCATGCTAAAGAAAATAAAGAAACTGCTGCCTTATCTCCCCTCCTCCGCCGGGAAGATCTTAGTTACCACTCTGGTATTTTCCAAAATGGATTATGGAAACGCCCTCTTCCTTAATACCCAGAAATCTGTGCTGTCAAAGTTACAGTCGGTACAGAATGCGGCTGCTAGAACTCTTTTAAACATCCCTCGCCGCCAGCCTACTACTCTTGCCATCCGCCAGCTTCACTGGCTCAGAGTAGAGAGCCGTATTAAGTTCAAGGCCCTCTGCATTGCCTATAAGGCAGTGCATGGAACAGGACCCAAATTCCTGACTGAGGCACTCCAGCTGTACACCCCCAAAAGACTGTTGAGATCTGCCAACACTTGCCTTCTTCCTGTACCTCGCACCAGAACGGCAACTTGGGGAGACCGTCGCTTTTTAGTGGCCACACCAAAACTCTGGAACCT
The DNA here is from genome assembly GCF_964261635.1 of Lissotriton helveticus. Lineage (NCBI taxonomy): Eukaryota > Metazoa > Chordata > Amphibia > Caudata > Salamandridae > Lissotriton > Lissotriton helveticus. The sequence continues at coordinate 228,922,247 of NC_136072.1, read as the reverse complement.
TCTTCCATTAAATATCAAAAATGCCCCCAACCTGATGAGCTTCCGGAGGCTCGTAAAGACATGGTTATTTGACCAGTGAATTCTATTATTATGGTCCTGTTAGCTCACACATGCGCCGAGACACCCCAGGGTATTTGTTTGCGCAATAAAAATCACAAAAATAAATAAATAAATAAATACATTCGAGAAGCAAGGCTGACAGTAAAAAAAGGCACAGTTACTGCCAGCCTTGCTTCTAGTAAGCAACAATTACAAGTATACAGTGCGCATGTACGCACCACTTGCAGGTTTTCAAAACACACAAATAAAAGGCATTGTCATTTACAATGCCAATAGCTCAAACTCTGGCAAATGCGAGACCTATTTCATTGCAATTGCTTGTTGAATACTATGGTACTATGGTATCTGCAAGCAAACATTTCTCCTTTGCTAACATGTCAACAAAAACATAAAAATCCCCCTGTCCAACCAACAAGAGTTCTCAAATACAACCTTCCAGATTAATTCTCATTCTAGGAGAGATTCTTTCAAACTGATTCTGTTTTACAGGTAACAGAGTATAATGTTCAGTGCGGCAGACACAATATAGGACTTTGAGGGAAAATAGGAACACTGTGTTACCATAAGAGCCCCTCACAATGTAAATGAACTCCATTCTGTAAGTCATTTAATTTCACTCACCAAATAATTTTGAAATCATAAACTCAAATGACATAATATATGGAGTTCATAATTTAAAACATGCAGAGTATATGTACAGTAATGGGTTTTTTTCGGTAGCTCTTGCTGCCGCCATTTTAGCGCTCTAAATAAAAGATATTTCATTATAATATAATGCCCATTTTAGCTATACACGACAAAGTAAAAGGCTGCTGTGCTTTCTCCAACCGCCTGAAATTATTCTTTTTCGAAATGTCTGCATTCAAAAAATACCTGTTTAATGAACAATGGTCAATGGTAGTGCTTGAAATGGCAAAATAAAAGTGCAGCTACTCTGTACCAGAGTACCTTTTTTTTCATTTTATTTTTTTAAATTTGTTTATGTGTCCTCATACATGCCGCCAGAAGATATATACTCTAGATGGGATCTCTCTGCGCCTTCCACACAGACATGATCTATTTCCGCCCCTGGTGTCTGTGTCCGGCAAACAGGGATCATCCAGAGGTAAGGCTGTCTCCTAGTCCAACTCCCTTTCCTCTTGATAGACATTCATAGGTACCAGGGAGGATAGAACAACAAACCTCTGGCATAATCATTGGACCAAATGAGTTCTTCGTCCATGCAGGTAATGCGGACCAGATTTTATTGGCACTCGCTTCATCACAAGCCATGTCTGACTGGCTAGTCATCATGATGTTTTTTAAACAATCAGCAAATATGGGTGGAGCCTCCGACTTCCAACCTCTACAGATTTCTCTCCTGGCGATGACTATCACATAGAACAGAAATTGTGATTCAAAGCTTTTCATATTGTAGCCCGGTGGCAACCTAAAAAAGACCAATCTAGGACTGCAAACGATCGGCCTTGATAGGACCTCCTCGAGAAAGTTACATACCGTCACCCAATACCTGGAGATCTTTGGACAGTCCATAAACATATGTCGATCGTCCGCTGCAGGGTATTTACATCTGGGACAATAGAATATATCCGTTGTTACCTTAGATAGTTTAGCCGGGGTCCAATACACCTTATAAGCTGTAAAAAGGTGATTTCTCCTCAAATTTGTTGGTTTAATTACTCTCTGTGACATGGAAAAAGAGTCGCTCCAGATTTTCTGTGTCTCTTCACAATTTCCAGCTAGAACATTACCCCAAAGATTCGCCAATTCAGAGTCCAGGCTGTCTTTTACTCCAGTAAATGTCCTATACCAGAAGGAGACCTCCCGTTTCCAAACTACCCTTCTGCAGATGGAATCAAGGGGCAAGCTGTCCTCACCAGTGCCCCATGACTGTTTTGCCCACCATGCAGAGAGCTGGTAAAACTTGAATCTGGTTAAGGTCCAATTAGTTAAATTCATAAAGGACTCCCAGTTCATAAGCTGAGAGTTTAAGCTAAGATCACCCCACGTCTTAATACCAACCACTTTAAGAGGCTGTGACAGTTGATCTAAAAGACATTCTGGGGTGCCAGGGGAATCCAAAATTGGAGCCTGCAAATTGTAGTATGATATCCCCAAAACTCTACGAATGTACCCCCAGTTCTTAAGAGCCGCTAGCAAGATCTTAAGACAGACTTTTTTGTAATATTTGGGGTCCCCGAATTTAAAAAGAAAATATTCTAGACCCTGTGGCTGATCCTGCAACATTGCCTGAAAGAGGCGACCATGTGAGGAAGAATCTCATTTATTGGCCAATATCATAAAATTCTTAAAGTGGAAGGCATGACAGTATAAAAATAAATCGGGTAAAACTAAACGCCTATCTTCAAACCTCTCCTCAATTTCTTCCAGGCTATCCTGGGTGTTTTTGCAGCCCAGATAAAGGATCCTATCTTCCCTTGAAGGCAAGCAATATCCTTATGACTGAATGGTAGCAGGATTGTATTAAAGAGGAAAGGTATTTTTGGGAGGATTGTCATTTTCACGAGATTAACTCTCCCATAGATGTTCAATGGCAAGCTACCCCCACCTTAACAATAACTTACACACTTCCTTTGCTACCTTCTGCCAGCTGATCTTAGGGATGTCAGTCAACTTTTGAGTTAAGTAAATTCCCAAATACCTGATCTTTTCTCTGGCCCACTGTATAGAAGTTGAATTATTCCACCCCATTATATCCGTTTTCTCTTTATTGATTTTATAGCCAGATAAACTTCCAAACTCCTCAGCAAGTTCGAATAACCGCTGGAACGCATCAGTGTGATTGGAAGTATAAAGGAGAAGGTCATCTGCGTATAAAGCGGTTTTAAGTTCTAAATACCTGCTGGTTTCTGAGAAGTGCAGGTACTCTCCAATTAAAGGTATTGCATTTCTCTTGAGAAGTGTCGGTAATCTCCATTTAAAGGTATTTCCTTTCTCTTGAGAAGTGCTGGCACTCTCCAATTAAAGGCATTGCATTTGTCTTGAGAAGTGCTGGTACTCTCCTCCTCAAAATAAAAAAGTGCTGGTACTCCGTGCCGGACAGTTCCGGCCCATTTAAAACACTGGTCATAAGGAGGACAGATGTGACAGGTCTACAGTGAAAGGGGACTACTGTATGACTGGGTGATGCTTCTAAAGACCCTGGTAGGGCTGGGGCAGAGTCCTCACAGGGGACTGGCTCTATCACAAGTTTGCCGCTAAAAATTCAGACTACCCTGCAGTTCAGCCCTAGAGTAGACCTACAGTAGGCAGGCATAGTGGCACAGAGCTGCCTCAGAGCTCATGAGTGGACCCTTCACAAGCCTATCCTGACATGTAACCTTTGAACTCCTATGTCTTGGCACCTAGAAGACAATAGGCACAGTTACCTGCAATAGGGATAGCTGGAAAAATCAAACTTGATTCTTTTAGAAATGTCACCCGAAAAACTTATTTATTTAGACCGTAAAAGCGTAAAACTATTGCCCCATGGCATATTGGCTCCACGAGCCGGCCTAGGCCAGAGAAAGAGAAAAGAAAGATGATCAGCAGAAAAGAAGCCTCTTTGAAGAGAGACAGTGATCCTCCTTGCGACAACGGTGTGGAAGAAGGTACCAGGTGATAAATTAGTAAAGGGAACGCAATTTCCCAAAGTCTTCATGCGGAGTCCTTCATTGCCAAATGCCAGGGTTGCCGATTACCCTAGTATACATTTCACCTCATGCCTCTCTCTTCCACCACCTTACACTTACTTGTCTCTTTCTCGTTTGTGCGTTTTCTCATTCAGCCTTCAGTTCACCCTTTGGCACTGTTTGATATATTTCTCTTCTTCTTTCTTTTGTCCCTTTCTGCCTTTCTCGCTGACTGTATCTCTATTGCTCTTGGTGAAAGCCCAACGAAAAGCATTAAGATCTAAATCCCAGAACGAAGTCAGTGCGCACCACATGCAAACACCGGTACAAATTAAGGACTGGAAAGCTTGGTCTCTAGGGCACTGAAAGCTCGCCACGGCCGCACTTCCACCCCAATACCTGCCTCAGCGAATACATTTGAATCGGGGATTAGCATAGGGGGTTGATAACTGTGCCAGAACTAATGGCCCGTTTTCTAAAAGCTGCAGTGGGCGGTGCTAAGGCCTTAAAATGACTTGCTGCTTTACAGCAAGCCAACAAGCACCTTGTGCGCCATAGAGCAATTGTCATATTTCATCAGTTAGTAGGTTTCAGATTTTGAAAATGTTGGAGGTTGACAGTTGAGGACTCAGGTAGGGCCAGACTCACGCTGTCGGCGTGATTGATGCGTGACAGTGTACTGTACAGTATCAACTACACTCAGTAATAGAGTCACGCTGTCGGTGTGATTGATGCGTGGACTGATGCGTGACAGTGTACAGTATCAACTACGCTCGGTAACCAGAGGCAGGCGGCCTAGTCGAAAGCGAGCGGCGCTGCCAGACTTGAGGAATGTAGCGCTATGCAAAATTGCAAAGCAAGTAAATACAATGCCTAAACTGACTCTGTGTACTGTGCTCATAGAGCCTCCACCTCCTATCCCTGAGTGCTTTTAAATGGTGGTAGGATAACAGAGTGGCGCCATCGAAACCACACTTACAGAAATAAATACAAATACTGCTGAACAGTTTCTTGCTTTGTTTTAGAGGCGAGCCTGCGCAATGCGCATGTGTCTTGGCACATATAGGGAGCTATATGCACGTTGGTGCAAAGTGCACTAATGACGCCAGCAAAAATAATGTTTACACCTTTTCTTGCATTCACATAGTCTGTATGTGTCATTGACTGACACAATTGTGTTCACTAGTTATGAAGATGCACACTGGAGTTAGCCTATGTATTGTCACAGCTTGGCGGTATTTTTCTGTGTAAATCTAGGATCGAGGGCAAAAACCGTTTCTGATCAGCACCAAGGCTAAAACAGGAGTATGTTGAATTATAACAGGACGTCAGTAATAAACAAGCACGATCTTGGTGGTTGAAATAAAACAGATAAAACTCTGGCGAGATGAGTTTGAGAGTTGTAAATTGAAAGGATGGCAGAGTTGAGTCCCGTAGCACTGGGGCAGCAGACCTTCTGTGCAGTGACGGTAGCTCCTGACTTGGCTCGGCCATTATTTCAATTTACGACTTTAAATCCAGGAGGCATTCCTAGGTGTGTGTGTGGGGTGGGGGGGTTGGCTGCACTGAGAGCTTGGAAGATGGAGGCCTGCGAAAACACAAGCAGGGGCAGGCAAACTAAAACAAGTTAGAGAGCAAGGAGGAGGGGCCATCACAGGCTGTACAGTGTGATGGCCAACCAACAAGTTCTCTGAGTGAAATCGACAGAAAGAGAGCTAAGCACACAAAGGAGGGACATTTACTGAAATTGCACCAATAACAAGCCAGCATTCTGAATGCCATATGAAACAACCAATGGCAATTGGATGTGTTTTTTACACTTAAATCATGGCAGTGGAAAGGCGGTATTTTACCTCTAGAGTCTGCTTACCATTCTCCAGAATCCCGTCACAGGTCGACTGGACCTTTTTACCTGTCATAGAGTGAATTAGGCAACCTAGTCACAACTAAACAATTCAATTATCCAAATATCCAATTGCTTTCCCCAAAGAACCACTGACTAAAGACTGAATTTAAAAGGTTTATTACATAACCAAAAATAACTGGAGATACAGGCACCTCAGCAAGAGGTTCAGAAGATAAACCGGTACTAATACAAACATAATCCTACGGAAAAGTCTCAAACGGCTAATGAATAGGACGAGGATCAATTCCAGGATCATCAGACTAAACAGGATTGCTATAACTTGAGTTCTGGTACTCATCAGGATAATAGACATAAATTCAGATCAGTCTGTCCCTACACTATGCTAGGTGACATCCCTACTCAACAATAGCCCAACCTAACCAAAAGGTGTCAGCCGTGGTGACTTCCAAAAGAAGTTCGGCCACATTCTCTTGTAGACTATAGTCCTCGACTTGCAACTACACCCTTTGGCCAAACGACCGCGCTCTCTAGCTCCTCAGCTCGTCTGCACTGCCTCCACCCTCGGGGTACTGTCCCTAATACCAAACCCCACAAAGTGAATGACACGCCTTCAGGTAAGCCCCTCCAGGAGGTGTTGGGTTCTGGAAATTTCCAGCATGGCGCTGGTCCATCCTTGTCCGTTCAAACGTCCTTGGGTCCCAGGCTCTTTATCCTTTCAAGTTGCTTCTTGGAATTCCTGGTCTACTCCTCCATGTCTGAGTCTAGCATCCTAACGCTTATACACAATGGGCCCTTCTACTCTACTATCTGCTTGATGAGGCGCCTGCAAAGGAATACACACAAATAGCCCACAGTCTACAAATGTTGCAACATCTTCTGAAAAGCTCTTTTATAAAACATTTCTACAGTTAAATGTTAAGCAAGACAATTTCCAACAGGCCTGCACCATTTCTATGAACTAGGCCTCAGCTTGTTATATGCCCAACGCTTTACATTAGCACTTCTTCTTAGTTCACTAGGCCCCCAACCTTAAACAGAAAATGCATTTTCTACCTTAAGCTAATTATCGGGAATATATAAAGTCTGTTACATTCTCAGGTAAAGCAACTCTAAAAGTTCAATTACGTTTGTTAAACACACGTTGCATTAGAAAAAGGTTTCATTTCAACAGTGTCGCTATTCAAGCAATAAATGTGTACTTGCAATCCAACTAGTTCTCTATTCTTCATTGCGTTAAAACATGATTAAAGTCCCTTACATATACGGGTGCTGGCTACTTGTACATATGGTGCACCCCTACAATTTTCACTATAAATGACGCTCTCTCAGCAGTGTGAAGGCAATGGCAAATACATCAGGGCCACATAAATTATTTTGTTATAGTGGAATAATCCATTTTGGGTATATCCTACATGGTGTTAAAACTAGAACTTACTGGTGGGACAGCATATTGGTGCTTTTACACTGAAAAGGTTTTGAATATTTTTCTCAGAAAAATGCCAATAAGCAAGGTTCTATTAAAAGAACATTTCCACTATTAACTGACCTGTATTGATTCTGCAAGACGTGTTGAAAATTATTTAAGGATTTCACGTTTACTTTGTAGTACAGATCCTCAAACCCCTCAATGCTCTCACAGTAATATACTGAGGATAACGAAAACTACATAGACCAGAATGCTGTTCGATGTTTGCTATGATGGTTATGGTGCTGATATAGTGGATTTATGTACTGGCAACATATACATGTTAGATAGCATACTAATTTTGGTTCCCAATCAAAAGAGGCTCAACATGCGTTTCTCCAAAATACACAGCGAAATTAACAACACATTTCTGATTTCAACTTACAGAAAGCATTGAACAAAAATCTCTGCGATACTAAACTATCCATCATTATTTATCCAGTGTTATTATGCATTTTTAATAGGAGCCAGACTTAATCGAATCCAGTAGCTTTCCCAGGAAAATCTGACGCTCAAATCTCATGTCTTTGGAGGTACCCGGAAATACCACCACTATCGAGTGAAACAAACAATTGCCCCTCAAGAATTTGTGAGATTAGCTCTTTTCCAAGAAAACATGATATCATATAATAACCCCTATTACATGAAGTGCTTCCTCGAAAAAAATATCCAGCCTGTTTCATTATGCTGCTGTACTTCCTGCAATCGCTACACTTTGAGCTGATTCATATGACACAAAGCAGGAGGTAATACGGCACTTAGCAACCTCGTGTGCCCCAGCTGCATTTACCTCTTACGGATGCAGAAGCAGCCTTGTAATTGCAGTAGGTGTAAGTGACCTTTTTAACCCCTTTTCGCGTGAAAGTGACCAGTGCTGACCATTCTAGCTCACAGTGCTTTTAATTGGAGCAATTTAATAGCCAGGAATGGAATCTGAGCTTCTCCTAAAAGGTTCACAGAAAATTAGACTCCTATTGCAAGTCCAACGCTGGGTAAAATAAATGCAGTAGACCTTAGCAGTGAGATGCTTTTTGTTGTGTTTCCTAGGTTAACTTATCTGTGTGCTGCACTTGTGTGCCACCTCTTTTCTAGACACAGAGGCTGGTGCTTTGCTCTTCTGTGAGTGGTCAGAGGAGATGGCTGTAATTAACTTGTGAGCTGTGTCATGGGGACACAATATCCATTTACCTGTATCGAAGGTCCAATGTACAATAGCGTAGAAAGGGGTCATGGGCACTAACGCAAGCAAAGAAAACGTTCACCAAAGCCAATGGGCCTCATTTATGAAAAGTGCCGCATCGCTGCGTGAAAACAGCGATGCGTCACTTTTCATTGCGCCCTCCTTGCCACACCAATGATGCGTCATATTTACAGTATGACGCATCATTGCTCAAGGAGTTACAGATACGTCAGTATTTCTGACGTATCTGTATGGCGCAAAAGTGACGCATTGCTGGAGTGTGTCACAAAAGTGACGCAACTCCAGCCCTTTCACATGGGGCAAGCCCAATGTGAAAGGGCCTGCGTCAGTCTTACGCCTGCTGTGAAGCAGGGATAAGAAATTGCCGCATTTGCGTCTTAGAAATGGCGTAGATTTCACTGCGTCATTTCTATGACCCTTTCTTGCGTCAGAACGCCCCCCCCTGCATACATTATACCTAGCGCATGTATAATGTAGCGCAGGGGTTTACAAAGTGACGCATCTACCTAGATGCGTCACTTTGTAAATATGGTGCAACAAGGCACATTTTTTACGCTGCTGGTGCGTCACAAAAAGTGACGCACCGGCGGCGTAAAAGTGACGCACGGCCTCATAAATGAGGCCCAATGTGTCTAGCATTATCTGCCAACTTTTTGGTTTTGAAAACATTTTCTCTTTTGTATGATTTTATATGTTTATTTCAATTAGAAAATTGGATCAGTGGAAGCATTACACAATAGAGTGCACCTTTAGTGCCAAAAATGGACAACATGTGTAAACAATCACAACCATTAAACCTGTTTAGAATTGGCCCAGTGAGCTATCCATTATTAACTTTTGCACCACTCAATAATCTTTATTAACTGAACAACAGAATACTTCATTGTAAAGCATTACAACTGCCAATCAGACAGTGCGCCCACAGTCCTCCTGTTTTTAACGTAGATTTAGTATTGGTGACATGCCAGCCTGCCCCCAACAGAATACACTGGAAGAGAACAAATTGATGGGAGACACTGATGTCTCCAAAAAACGCAGCACAGAATATGTGATTTCTATGGAAAATGACAGATGTTTCAGGCAGCGCTGGGCACATGATGCGTGCTTTTTTAGCCTTGATTCTGTGGTAGTGCATAATGCTGCATCATTTTCTCAGTGATTCCTATAGCGAGCCCCCCCCCCCTGCAGCACTAAAGCAAAGTAATATGGAGAAGCATGTAAGAAAAAAACACATCTTTTAAGACTGAAATATCACCCCCTTGCTATATGGGTGTAGGTTGGGTGCACAGAAAAGATAGGACAAACATGCAGAGAACAATTGATAGTAAAAATCTGCATGTCAGTTGATTGGCGAGATCACAATGTATATTAGCAGTGTCTCATCTCTAGATAGTTTATGCAGAATGAGCAAATAATACTGCAAAGTGACATTTTGAAAGAAATTTTACCCACCAAGCATCTAATTTGAATAAATATTCCCAGAATTCTCTGCACAAATTTACAAGTGTTTCTTAAGTCTCACAACTGATGTGGGCCTTGTTATTTGTTTCATTTAGAAAGTTCATTGTTGTGGAGATTGTGTTTCTATAGTGAGCACTACTATTGTCTTTTACAACAGGATTCTCATTTAGAGCGAGGAAAGCCTGAGATGCAATGAAGTAAGTATTGTTAATGGCTTGTGAGTCTCTTTTTTCGTTTTAGAAGAGGCTCCAGCACAAACGTCACATGCTTGGGCATGCTCCAGTCTCTTAGAGTAGTATTTAAGCAGTTTTCACCAGGGGTTCAATTAAATGGTCTGTCGAACTGCAAGTGACTTGAAAACCATTTAATGAGTATCTCCTAGAATTCAAGCTGAGACATAATGTGAAAACTGTGTTAATGCAATTACCAATGCCTTCTCTCTACAGGATAAATTCTTTGGCAATGATCTATCCCACATTAAAATCATTTTAATTTAAATGGTATATATATATATATATATATTACCTACTGGCGGTCGCCAGTAGGTATATATAGTTAGGATTTTTTCTCTATGGGATTTTTGAAAATTCTATGTCTAATAACTTTGGCGTTTGTGGACGGAATTGGCTGAAATTTTCTGGAAAATGGAACAATTTGTTTCCGAGCAGCCCCTGGAAATTTGGGGGGGGTTCGTCAAGGGGGGGCCGAGAAAAAAGAGGGGTCCCAAAACGTGTTTTTAACATTGAGTTTTCCATAGGGCGGTTGGCCTCACTTTTAGCCCGAACGGCTGAATGGATTTCCACAAAACTTGGCAAAATTGTAGGGACTGGTAGCCCGATGTGCCTTTGCTAGGTCTCAATATATGTGCTTCAGTGGATTTTGAGAAATTAACGTTCAAAAAAAGATATATATCTGTAACAGCGGACCGGGCAGCGCTCCGGTTCGCGGACTTTTCGCGGTACGGAGCTTTGTGAAGCGAAGCTGATTGGTTCTCCGGCGTCTGTGAACATTCCAAACAGTCCGTAGCGGCCGCCATCTTGTCTCTCGGTAGGATCGAGAGACAAGAGGAGGCCAAAGCGAAGGGGCAAATGACCATAAGGGGGCATAGTAGATCCTCCCTGACCTCTTAGGTTTGATGTACCATTTTGCCAAGTTTGGTGTAATTCCGTTCAGCCATTCAGGCTGTAGACGTATGTAAATGTCCTATGGAAAATTGCATGGGGAAAACACATTTGAAAGTGTTGAAATTTAGAACCAATTAAAATGTTACTTTGGTTTTGTATTTGTGTGTGATGAAAGTTAATTGGTTATGTATATATCTCAAATGAGAGGAAACCACAGCCATTTTGTGATACTACTGTCTGAGGTACATTTGTGAGGAATTTTTGGTGGTCAATTTTTGGTGTTTGATTTACACAGTACTAACACTTCTCCTACTTTTAAAAAGGTGAGTTGTTAATTTGTAAGGGGAACTATGTTGTACACTTGAAGATAATTTGAAAAATGTTTTCTGTTATTTATTTGCAGTCCTTCTGTTATACTAAATACTTGATAAAGTTAGTTTTATATTATGTATTACTAAAAACGATAAATGAAAGTGATTATTTTTTTCTGCAATTTACAGCAAGTAATTTCAAAATAAAATGGCTCACAATGAAGAGACCGTGGCAATTTCTTTTGAATTATCCACTACATTGATTGAAATTGACAGCACCAATAATGAAATATTGTCACAAGGAGGAGATGACATGAATGATTTTTTTGATCAATCTGTTGATGGCGAATTTATCGAATGTTTGGAGACCATAGAGTTACGAGAATCATCATTGCAGACTTTTAATGAGGAGATTCCAGATGAGATGATTGAAGAGGAAATTCCTGATGAGGACATGTTACTAGTTCTTTCAAATTTAGAAAATTCAGAAGAATAAATTTATATTTAGAAATCAAAAATTGTTTGAGACATTATTCATTTTTATTTTTAATTCATGAGGTTGTAGCGAAGTGATTGTAGTATAAAATGAGACTTATAGTATAGAGTGCAACATTTTTATGTTACATGGTAAGTTTACTCATATTTACTTCCCTTCTACCACTATATTATCTCCAATGTGTATTTGACATCTCTTCTTCATCTCCGGCCTCCTTTCTCTCACTGTGTGTCTCTGATGCTTCTTATCGCTGCTATTTTGTGTAATTACAGAAGAGAGTAAAATAAAATAGTTTGGAACGTGAAAAGGGGGCAAAGTAGAGTACCCCTCACCCCCTAGGCCTTCTCAGGCAGTCCCAAAAGGATCAGTTTCTGCTTTCCTGAGAGATTATGGTATGAGTTCCATATACCACAATAACTTGCATTACAACATGCAAGATATATATCTCCTATTACCAACTTTTGGAGATATTCGCGCTAAGCGCGAATATCTCCAAAAACTAACACCTGCCCTGAGCAGTTCTTAGCCATGTTATCCAATGGGAGGTGGATAACATGGCTAAGAGCATTAGCTCGGTAATGCATGAATATCGCTGACTTTTTAGCGATATTCATGCATTGCGGCCGTTTTTTATCGCATTTGCGATAAACCTTGATAATAGCAAGGTTTATCTTCGATAATTTCTGACGATGCTTAGCGGTAAAAAATTCGTTGGTAAGCATCGTTAGCGATAAATATCGCTTAACTTTGGTAATATGCACCAACGTCTGTTAACGTTCGATTCGAAGGAAATGAGGAAGTGTTGAAAAACATTGTTTGCGCCATCTTGCCTTTTTTGAAATGCCACACTTTTGTCGTGCACGGCAGCCATTTTAGATGCCTTGACCAGACCCACTCTCTGCACGCTGTCGATTCGTAGCATGGGTCCCCACCCTCGCAAGCATCTTCCCCAGGCACTGGTCACCCCTGCTCTCTGTCTTATGCATGGGCAATAAACCTCCCCCCATCTGCGCGGCTCTTCCCTGAGAATCACACTCTGTGCCCGCCCGACACCTCCCTTTCGCCCTATTCACTACCGCACCCTCTGACACTCCTCTTCCTCTGTGTCCGATTGTCCAGGCTATCAGCTAGCCCTGCAGATGTAGTTTATGGCCCCAGCTGTAAAGAATCACCCCTCTTCAAAGGAGTTATAGTAGATCAAGGCCCACACCCGATGAGATCCGTCACACCACACGTGTTCCTACTATCTGAAAACCATCCTGTATTGTGATTGGGGAGGGGACCGAGCCTGAAGCGGAAGATTCCAGGGATGACTCTTTGTACATCAAAGTTTTTACATTTATGTGTCACATTAAAAATATATAGCACTCCAACAAAGTAGTAGGATTATAAAACTTTAATAACTTATAAATATATACAACAAAACAAAAACAGTAAAAACATTTAAACAACGAAGAGACCGTGGCAATTTCTTTTGAATTATCCAATACATTTATTGAAATTGACAGCACCAATAACGAAATATTCTCACAAGGAGGAGATGACTTGAATGATTTTTTTGATCAATCTCTTGATGGCGAATTTATCGAATGTTTGGAGACCATAGAGTTACAAGAATCATCATTGCAGACTTTTCATGAGGAAATTCCTGATGAGGACATGTTACTAGTTCTTTCAAATTATGAAAATTCAGAAGATGTTGCCTGGGTGCCGCACTGATTTGGGTATCCGGCGTGGGGCGTCCCGGGGGGTGGATTGTCAGTAGCGGTCTGTTGTGCGAATAGTTCCAAGGCAGCAGAAAGCGCTGAAATCTGGATGTCACGAAGGTGATGTCTAGTAAGTTGCCGCCCAGCAAATAACGGCGTGGGGTGCCGCGGGGGTGAGTGAGTCCAGTAGGCACCACAGCTATTCTTACCGGCATTGCAGAATTACTGCTGGGGACAATGCCTGTGCTGTAGCAGGGTCACAGCAGAAACAAAAAGGATTCTGTTGAAGATGTTGTTGGTTTTCAATTTGAAAACAGTTCTGGTGTCAACTGCTATGCTAATGTAGTGGTTAATGTTTTGTTTTCTCTAGAAAATGTAAAAGAGGGGGAGGCAGTCCAAAGTTCTGGTAAAAGGGCAAAGGAAAGGATCGGTGGTTTGAACTATCAGTCAAAAAGGGGAGGGGGTGCAACAATTTTTCCTACCGGGTCACAGTGTGCTTTCACCGGAACCGAGGTCTGCAGGATTCTAGTCATTCAAAGTGAGGCTGGCGCCAGCATGGGAGCGCCGACGTCCCGCGGATACAGTTTCGTCACTCCACGGGCGATCATGGCAGTCATTCCCCATCGGGGGTGTCTGCGGGGGTCGGAGACTCCCGCGGCTCCTCTAGAATCTTCAAGGTCGTGGAGGACTACGGTGGTGGAGTCAACCAGTGACCGGGCCATTTCTTTATGCTGGGCCCGCTCTTGCCAGGTCGACCGCCATTTTGAGAGTTCGGTAGCTACTGGCGATCGCGGGGTCAAATGAGCGGACGGGCTCCACCCTGCCGGGCGAGACGTTGCAGCATCGCCACAGTGGAAGAACCCTTTTCCGGGCGCCTGGAGCGCTGAGGGTGCAGGTGGGAAGCCTCCACTGGGGAGGCGGGAGAGGCCTGTTCGCACCGTCTCTCCCTCCCAGTGCACCCCACGGCGTCTCGCTTGAGATTTGTTATGGCCGGACCAGGCGATGAGGACGAGGGGGGGGGGGGTCGGAGGCATGTGCAAGACATCCCCCCCAGTGTTGTCAAACCCATTATTGAAGAAAGAAGAAATGTCCCGTCCGTCTTCGGGCCGGGCTTCCGGTGGATGTCGGCCGGACGCCCCTTGCTCTGGCCCCATGAACGGGTTCCTTGGTTTATCGGCTGCAGCCGGATCCCATCGGCCCCGGCCGTTGGTGGCCGGACCGGTAGAGAATGTGGCGGGACTACCTGCAACTGTCAAGGGCCACCGCGGCCGGACTGGGAGAGAGAGGGGAGGGTCGAGGACACGGACATTCCCCCCCCTGCAACTCTCCAGCGTTGTCAATCCCCCTGGCCGGGTCCCGCTGGCCTCGGCCTCTCCTCCGGCTACACCCTACGTGATGATCTCCTGGCCGAGGCGTGGCAGCAGGACCCGCCTTATATGTGTTGCTTCCGGCTGGGCGTAGCCGAAAACCTGTTGCCCTTTGGAAGTTTCTAGAATGGGGCGGATGTCTGCTGACTTCTATCTTTCCCAGTTTGCCGTTATTTGGCCGTGGCAGGCGGTGGGACAGACAGGTTTTGGGGCAGTGAGGGGCGATGTTTTCAGGTTTCTTATTACAGGCTTACTTCTAACGTTTCTTGTTTCTAGGACAATAATAGGTTTTATCATTACGTATTGTTATCGTTTCTTTGTTTGTTATTTAATAAAAAGTTCATCAGTGTCCTACTGATTTTCGTTTTCCTATTCTTTTCTTTCCAGGTTGTTTCATGCTAAAGTTTCTGTTAAAAGGATACAGTGATCACTTCGTTATTATTGCATATGTCCTTTTCACTAAGGGTGCTCTCTGGTCGGGCCAGATGACGTATCTCTAGTAAATGGTCCGGGTGAAACAGGTGCATCAATCAGTGGGGAGTAGATAGGCATGACAGATTACAACGGGGGAGAAAGGTCCGCATTACCTACCCTTTCACTACTTGCAAAGATTTTCCTACGTATATTTGCAAACAGGGAATACCTCCAAAAAGAACCAATTCCCAAACAGTCAATGTTTGGGCAAACAATCAATCAATGAGGAACGAAATAGGCACGACGTGTTAAAGGTTTGCGTTACCTACCCTTCACTATCTGCAAAGGGAGAGAGAATATTCCTATTCTTCCTCGTTTGCAGGCAGAGAAGATCCTTAAGAGAACCAACTTCGAACAATTCAATGCTCGATTCAAACAATCAACAAGGGGTACTGTGAACACAAATGGACGCCGCTTATGTACATACACATTGCTATTTTCAACAGGTTGTTCTTAATGTTTCTATTTTAGCGAGGTCAAAAAGAGATCCCATTAGTGGCCTACTGATTTTGCTCGATTCCTTTTGTTTTTTTACACGATTTTTCGCTATCTGCAAAGACTAAACAGAGTATTGCGACTCTGTGCTTGTTTGTAAATAGAGAATGAACCAAAGAGAACAATCAATCAAATGGAGAGAGAAGCAGGCACGACGGATTACAACGGGGGCAAAGGCCTGCGTTAACTACCCTTCACTATCTGCAAAGAGAGAGTACTCCTAATAGAAATGAGGGGTGGGGGGCAGCATTCAAAGCAGATCAGTGTGCATAAACACGAAAATGTTTTTACTTACCACGTACTTGACATTCGACAGCTTATGATATTTGCTATTAAAAAACCATTGAAATTCACTGAAAAAACCATAGGTTATAGACTATATATAGTTAGGAATTAGCATTTACAAAACCTTGAAAATTCACTGAAAAAACCATAGGTTATAGACCATATATCGTTAGGAATTAGCATTTACAAAACCTTATTTTACTCACACAAAACCATTGAAATTCCATATATAGTTAGTTGCACTAACTATATATCGCGCACCCGCAATCCACTGCTGATGATGTCACATATTACATCATTCATGACATGGTCAGTGACATCACTGATGACATCACTGATGACATCTCAAATGACATCACTGATGACATCACTGATGATATCTCATTTGACATCAATGGTCACATCAATGATGATATCATTAATGTGACAATACAATGCATCTCCTCACACTTTAATATAACCTCTGTTACACCCAGTGTTAAATACAGAGTATAATTTTTGAAACCATTGACACACCAATACTAGTTACTACATACGCACTCACTGATTCCTACGTCTACACACACATTCACTCATTCACCCATACAATCATTCATACATACAATCACTCATCTTTACAACACTATCATATGCACTCATACACCTATACAGACACTCACACTCTGCCACTCATCCATGGAGTTACTCACACACCTAGTCAGTCCTGTAAAGAATCAATCACACTTCCATTTTCTAATCTATACAGTTAAACATAGAGTACCTTACATTTTCAAACATATACTAACACTTACTTACTCTCTTATACAATCATTGATACAAGTACACATTGATCTGCACAGAGTCACACATCTCCCAGCCAGCCACACATACACTCAGTCTCCCATACAAATACTTGGACAATCAATTAATAACCCATATAGTTACTCATATAGCTACTGATCAACACATGCAGCAGTTTACAGAACAACAGACATAATAATGCACAAATTAAGACAGTTTAGTCACTAACCCATGCACTCAGTGAGACACATTTAATCACTCACTCATACAGTCAGTCACCCACCTACTAAATGCTTCATCCAGACACTTATACATCTACTCATTCTTCAATATGTAAAACATATTTAAACTTTACAGAAACACACAGTCACTGGATGATGTCATCAGTGATGTCATCAGTGATGTCATTTGAGATGTCATCAGTGATGTCATCAGTGATGTCACTGACCATGTCATGAATGATGTAATATGTGACATCATCAGCAGTGGATTGCGGGTGCGCGATATATAGTTAGTGCAACTAACTATATATGGAATTTCAATGGTTTTGTGTGAGTAAAATAAGGTTTTGTAAATGCTAATTCCTAACGATATATGGTCTATACCCTATGGTTTTTTCAGTGAATTTTCAAGGTTTTGTAAATGCTAATTCCTAACTATATATAGTCTATAACCTATGGTTTTTTCAGTGAATATATATATATATATATCATCATATAAACGTTATTACAATCTCAGAGATTCAAAAGAGTACATCACAGCACAGGTTCCATTAAAAAAACAGTAAAACCATAAAATCGAATCATAAAAAGAAGGATTATCAGTGCACAAATACAGCAATTCATTACACATAAGTACAAATTCATGCATAAAAGAGCAAAAATCAGAGTGTTAACTTCCTCCGCCTGATCCACATAGCATACAGAAAGCGAGAGATACCGAACACTATCAATCTACGGGTGTCTGTAGACACCAGCCTCAGGATTTCAAGACTGTGACCTGGACCAACAGCTCTACATAATGATATTATCCATTTTTTTCTCAATAGTGCATAATAGGGACAGAAAAAAAGTAAATGGACAATAGATTCTGTCGAGGTTTTACACGCAGGGCATGAATCAGCTACAGGTGGATATATGCACCATCTTGAGCAGAAAAGATTAGTTGGTAGAGTCTTATATCTGAACTGCAAAAAGAGCTTGTGGGCCAATAGAGGGGTAATTTCCTCTATTGCCATTTCAAAACATGGGACATGTTTATAAGTTAAAAAATCTTTGGTTAAGCCTGAGACATGTTCTGTCAATTCCAATTGTACCATTTTTCCCCAGTACATCCTTTTCAACTTATCTCTCGAGATACTGCTCATGGTTCCTGAGCTAGACCAGAAGCTGTCCATCTCCAGTTTCCCTAGAAGATCACGCAAGTGGGAAAACCACCTTATAGATGCAGCTGAGGAAATCTTAAAAGATCCCTCAGGGCATCCCAATAGGGATCCAGCTCATCAGTCGTTCATAGTCTAAACTAAAATGATATTATTTGATAGTTTACTTTATGCGTTAGTTTTTTATGAGCAATTTCAAAGTAAAAAGGAGTCAAAGGGGAACTAGCAGGAAGATCTACAAGTGATCTTAAAAATTGATTTTCATCTGTAGACAAAGAGGCCAGAGAACTAACACCCCAGAGTTCTGCCCCGTAAAGCACCCCACCCAAAACATTAGTATTGTAAATATGAAGAGCGGGAGCTATTTGCCTGGATACTGTCCTCCTGTGTATCTTACTTATATGTACACATTGTTGAATCTGATGGAGTTTTACTTTTTCTACCTTTTGACTCCAGCTAATTGAAGGGGTAAGGCGAATGACTAAGTAGTCAAAAGCTTCGACCTTCTCCAATTTAGTGCTACCGGCCCACATTGGTCTGGTCTTTGCTACACTTTTGCCTTTATCAAAGATCATGAATTTGGTCTTGGTCTCATTTAGGCTGAGGCCTCTTTCTTTACAAAACTTTAAAAAAACGATAAAAAGTTGCTGCAATCCTTGGGGTGATTTTGAAATTAAAAGAGTGTCGTCGGCAAATAACAGTGCCGGTACTCTACCTAACCCTATTTTTTCTGGCGTCACAGCCATCTTTATCTAAGAACTCTACCACTCCATTATTAAATAAAGTAAAAAGTGTTGGAGCGAGCACACACCCTTTTTATATCTAGCTCTACAGGTAGAAATTTCGACATGGACCCCTCTTTTAATTGCGCCAATCAGTGTCCGCTTTGCCTTCCTACAGTTCTGGTTAAACATGGAACTCTTGTTATCTCGCTTTAGGGCAGTACGTTGACCCTCATTGCTCCTAATTTTTAGTGGTTGGCTCAGTACATTCCTTATCTCGCTGAAAAAGAGGTCATGGGTGGGCCCTAAAATTGTAATAGCATAATTAGGGCAAAGACCACTCAGATCCCTAATCAACAGCCTTGCTTTGGTTTTTACTACTTCTAAGGCTTCTGGATGTTTATCTACCCATGTCCATTTTAAAGCTTTCTCATTATTTGCCACAGGTAGTATACCCACATTGGGATGTACCCTGTGAGTTGACTGGAAAGGGCCCTCTGTTAGTAGGGTGAGGGCAAGAGCATGATGGTCACTTTATATCCTTTTTACCACCTTCATGTCTGATAATTGGGGCCATATGTTTGGGGTAATTAGGCAATAATCGATTCTGCTAGTTTTACCTGGCCTGTTAAAAGTATGTTCCTCTTTTGCGTCAGATTTTGTCCTGCCATCTGTGGCTCTGCACTTATGTTGTAGAGTTAACACAAGCACCTGTACCCCTCTCTTTGACCACCTTACTGTTGGCAAATCTAAAGGGGGAATAGACCATAAACAATCCCAATCCTCAGTGAGATCTCGGGGAGTAGAAATAAAAGGTACAAAAGTGCAGTTGAAATCAGCTGCAACTATAGTAGGGGTGCTATCTGAGTATTTACTTAGGGCATCATCTAACTTGATCATAGTAATTGTTTCCTCAGTAGCACAATCTACTCTGTTATAAACATTAAATATTCTAACCTTCCAACCACAGTATAGAGTCATTTCCAGTGCCAAAATATCCTGTGTATCAACTTTTAACAACCTAATTTTAGTCCCCAATGTTGTTTTTACCCAGTTTGCCAGACTTCCATATGGTCTACCTTTTTTTTCCTTTTTGCCTCAATCGCATATACCCAGTAACCACTCCTATGCGGGGTAGTCAGGCTCCATGTTTCCTGAAAAAGAGTAACATCAAAAGTGTCCACAAAACTACACCAGTCGGGATCTGATTGTAATTTCTGAATCCCAGCAACATTCCACACCAAGATACGTAGCTCTGAGGTGGGTACTATCCCATCTTCAAAGTCAGGGCCGCTGAACGAACCACCACCTACTGGTGGGTTATCTGCAGTGGGGGAACCATTACCCTTCTGGCTCTGAGACTAGGGCTTTTAACTACGGTGGAATTGTCTAATCCTGCTAGGGTGCTTGGGTTATCTACCTCTTCACCCACCTTCTGGCTAGTACTTAGTGTTTTGGAGAATGGTAGGTTTGTCATTTCCCCAGAATTGAGCAGTTGTAGTCACTTTATGTCTGTTACACCTCTATCCACCCCTGAGCTGGTATCTCTCAAAGTGCCCCTTGAACATACCTGGTCGGAACCCACAGGCCGTCTATATTTTATAGCAATTGATTTTCCGAAGGGATGGTATGAGACTCCATAGATAGCAAGCCAGTAACTATGCCATTATCATAAACCCCACCTCAATCCTATCGCTTGCCATCCCTGGTTGGTTAGATCTCTTTGCGTATTTGATGTAGTCTCTAATTATAGAGTAGCAGTGTCTGGAAGATCTTAGCCAATGTATGACCATGTTTTCTTACAGAATTAAGGTCTTCAGTCCCCACCTGAGCAAGCTTTGGTACCTTTGTCATATAGATCACATTCCCGTCACAATAATATTTCTGCTTCATCTAGATCCCATCTCTCACCGACCTCAATGCGATGTTCCCATCTAGAAAGACTTTATTACTATCCATTCCACCTACATTGCTCCTGACACAAATACCTGATCGGGCATTTCTTAGGTTGTCTGCATAAGGGGTCTTATACGTCCGATACCCGGTGAAACCTCTCAGTTGATTTATAATAGAGCTTGAGCTAGTGTTTGGAGTTTCAATAATTAATTCCTCCACTCTTCCTCTCTCGAGTGCCCTTTCCTTCCTATTGGCCGATTGCGAATATGCCAATAGTTGAGGGGCTCCAGGCAAACCAGGGCAAACTTCTTTCGTTGGTGCCGTTTTCATTATCGTTAGGGAGGTGACCTCCTTTTTAAGTGCGGCAATCTCATGTCTTAGGGTCTCAATAGCTTGTTTTAGTGCTGTTCATTCTAGTACTGTGATATTATGTGAGGGCTCAGACACAATAGCGACCACCCCCAAGGGCTCTGAGTCTGTCGTTGATAGTGACTCAAATCTGTTGTGACATTCCACTGTGATTGTTTGGGCTAAGTCTAGTGTCCCACTTGCCTGTCCTTTTTGGGCTTGTATATCTTGGTCATTTTCTGGTGATAATTGTCGAGACTCCCGAGCACTTCTATCCCTTCTCTTCCCCTGCGTGAACATATTGGGGATACATTAATACGGGACTCCCCAGGGGTACTATCTTTGGAAACTACCTGATCTTGCGTTTTTTTGTACCTGTATTAATACAGGATCGCCATCATCATTCACATTAACTTGGGAAATTGATGGAGCCTGGTCCACTTTTTCCTGACACTCTGAAAATATTAACTCAATTCCGTCCATATTGTCATGATAGACTGCCCCAAGCGACTTCTTTCTATTGAAACTTTCCAAGCCCTGGGCCTTATCAAGATTCTTTCTTTTCCCCATCTTGTTTGAACTTTAGCTAAAATTGTTATAAATAATTATAAAGAGCAATACAGTTCCCCACTAACAGGAGAAATTAGAGAGCTTAATACAGCAGGACACTTCAAGTAGTCTTTGTACCCCGCCCAGACAGTCCCTCTCGCTCTTCTTTCTTTGCCCAACTAGGAACAAGTCATGTGCAACCAGGCACCACGAAACACGAAGATTGCAATAAATACCCCAAGTACGATACCAGTCACTGGCAAGTATCCATCAGGCTCGATTCAATTTTCCAAGGTTTCCTTTTAGATGAGACAACCACAAGGGATTTAGCCCCGCCCGGCTCTTCCTGGTGCTGACGGGCCCGGACGGGCCCGCCCATGGCCCGGGCACAGCCCAGGCGCGTCCCGTGCTGCGGGAGCACTAGCACAATTTTATGCGCCTCCTTGGCCCTTGCAGGCATCAGTGTTCAGTAACGTGCCCCAAGGAAAGCCGGGAACTGTAGTCCTGCACCGCACTCAGCCCCCTCCTCCCGGGAGCCGACACAGAGTCCCAGCCAGCGGCAACAGCGGTATCAGCGGGAGCGTGGTCATCCGCCCTAAGCAGCCCAGCAAAGGTGAGAGGTCCCTAAGGAAATGAAGACCAGTACGGTAAAAGGATGCCCATGCTGCGGGAGCACTAGCGCGATTTTATGCGCCTCCTTGGCACTTGCAGGCATCAGAGTTCATTAACGTGCCCCAAGGACTGCCGGGAACTTTAGTTCTGCGCCGCACGCAGCCCCTCCTCCCGTGAGCTGGCACAGAGTCCCAGCCAGCGGCAACAGTGGCAACAGCGGGAGCGTGGTCTTCCGCCCCAAGCAGCCCAGCAAAGGTGAGAGGTCCCTGAGGAAATGAAGGGCAGTAATGTAAACGGATACATATTCACTGAAAAAACCATAGGTTTCAGGGGCGTTATAGTTAGTTGGACATTTCACTCATACAAAACCATAGAAATTCCCCCGTTACAGTTAGTTTAGCGAACTATAACTTGCACGCCCGCATTGCACTGCTGATGACGTCACATATTAAATTACTCATGACATGGTCAGTGACATCACTGATGACATCTCAAATGACATCACTAATGCCATCATCCAGGGAATGTGTGTTTCTATAAAATGTAAATATGTTATATATATATATATATATATATATATATATATATATATATATATATATATATATATATAGATATATATAGATATATATATATATACCAAAGTGTATTGACGAATGAATGGGTGTATAAGAGTCAGGATGGATGATTAAGTACGTGTGTGACTGACTGTATCAGTGAGTGATTAATTGTGTCTTGCTTAATGCATGTGTTAGCGATTGATACAGACATTCACACAGTTTAGGTTGTCAGAAGGTGTGTAAGTGGTTACATGGTTTGGTTAGCAGCTAAATGAAGATCTATATGGGCTATTGATTGCTTCTCTGAGTATCTGTATGGGTGCCTGTGTGGGTGGGTGAGGGGTGTGACTATGTGCATAGATGAGTGAGTGGATAATGCACTGGGTATATGTGAAGGGCTGTATGGCTGGGTGAGTGTGTGTATGAGTGTCTTAGTGAGTGAATGGATACCTCACTGGTACATGTGTGAGTAACTGCATATGTGAAAGGCAGCTTATATGAGTGTTGGACTGTATAAATGACTATATGTGAGAGTGAGTGAATGTGAGAGTGCCTGTATACATCAGTGTGTACTTGTATTAGTTATTGCATTAGAGTGTAAGTATGTGTTAGTATATGTTTAAATAAATGAGGTGGTATGTGTATAACTGTACAGGTGAATAAATAAAAGTGTGATTAATTATTTCCATTACTGACTAGGTGTGTAAATAACTTTATGAATGAGAGGCAGTGTCTGAGTGTCTGTATAGATACGTGACTGGATATGATAATTATGTTTTGATGGCTGACTGTATGTACGAATGACTGTATGGGTGAATGAATTAATGTGTGTGTAGACCTAGGAATTAGTCAGTGGATATGTACTAACTGGTATTTGTGTGTTCATTGTTTCGAAAAATATAGTCTATATTTTAGAGTGGGTGTTTCAAGTGTTATATTAAGGTCTGATGAGGTGCATCAGATTGTCACGTGGATGATGTCATCAGTGATATCATCAGTGATGTCATTTGAGATGTCATCAGTGATGTCATCAGTGATGTCACTGACCATGCCGTGAATGATGTAATATGCGACGTCATCAGCAGTGCATTGCAGGGGCGCAAGTTATAATTAGCTCAACTAACTATAACAGCCGAATTTCAATTGTTTTGTATGAGTGAAATGTCCAACTAACTATAACGTCCCTGAAACCTAGGTTTTTTTGGTGAATTTCTAAGGTTTTTTAAATGCTAATTCCTAACTATAGAGTCTGTAAAACCTATATTTTTTTCAGTGAATTTCAAAGGTTTTTTAAATGCTAATTTCTAACTATAACGTTCCAGAAACCTATGGTTTTTTCAGTGAATTTTAAAGGTTTTTTAAAAGCTAATTTCTAATTATAATGTTCATTAAACCTATCTTTTTTCTGTGCTTTTTTAATGATCATCCAATTCTCAACCTGGTGAAAACTGAAAATCTCACCACTCTTCCACCGATACCTTCTGCCAACAAAATCGCAACAAATGAGAGCCACAACTAACACTAATGATATGCAAAGTAGGCATTCCCGTGCAAAAAAACGACGAAAACACCACTTCTTCATATTTTCAACAACCAGCCAAATCTGCAATGTGATCCAAAAAGCAGGCGATAAGCTGAGTTAGCAGTAACAAATTAACATCAACCTTTAACTGGTGTAAGGAGGTCGACTATCTACTGCGTGAATTAGACCCAACTCACATCCACATCTAAAGACCAACACGTGATAGAGCTACTGATCATGCAGCTCCGACACCCAACAAGACCACAACACCAAGCGCCACCACCACCAGAACCTCCTATGCAGACCAGCCCCCCCGCTACTACCAGCAAGGCAGCGCAAAAGAGGACAATGGATCTTCCCAAAATACCATGGCCCCGCAACCGCAAAATAGCTGAATGTTGGGGATGTGGCAACCAACTATATATAAAGAAAGCAAGTCACCCATCAATAATACTGCACACAATGCCAAGTGTAACACTGATGTACTGCACAGACCTCACTATGCAAACCACAAACCTCTCCATGTGGAGATATACTATTGATACTTGTAGTGTAGTGCACAGTGGACGCAACCATGTTACCTCAGTCAGTGGGGAAGATCTTGGTCATGTAGCTGTGTTGTCCCCCCCTGGAAGCGGAAGCGGAGTGGTCTAATCCAACATACGCCACTCCAGCGTAGCAGTATGAATAAATAGGCCAGGCCCTAGGCGTGGTTCACTTCTGGGAAGACCAACTAGTCTGCCAGAGTGGCGACCTTCACCCTGGCACATGGCTGCCACCATAACCGTGACCTCCTCCACACTGGATTTTGGAATAGTATGATTTACTATTCCAACTCCAGCCTACGCAACAGTAGGAAAGGTGTTGGAATAGCAAATCTACATTCCTTAGTATCTAGAACCATCCAGCGCAAGTTGTTGTAACAACTTGCATTGTGATGACAGCGTCGTAATGGCAGCGCCGTGTAAAGCCTGCGTTGTCATGGCTGTATCCCGATCCCATATGTGTAACTGGTTCCTGAGTCCTGAATGGCAGCGACCCCAACTTCTTTGCAGGAACCATAGTACCAGACTCCCTTCAATCAGTGAGGGATATTTGCATATGGAAGGCCAGCGACACCTGGTGCCACTGAACCTGAACTACACAGGCCCGTGGGGCCACCAACGTATGCACGTGACTGTGGGCCCTTGTTCACTGCTACCTCTGGCCTACACTGTGGAACACTGGTGACACATAGTGCAACTAACCGTCTTCAACACAAGCCGATCCCATATGTGTAACTGTGTCCTGAGTCCTGCATAGCAGTGACCTCCAACTCCGTGAGACAACTACAGCAGAAGACTCCCTTCAATCACTGAGGCATATTGCCATATGGAAGGCTGGCAATATGTGCTGCCACTAACTCTGTTCAACACAAGCCAATCCCACATGTGTAACTGTATTCTGAGTCCTGAATGGCAGTGGACCCAAGTCCGTGGCAGTGACCACAGCACCACACTACACTCCCTTCGATCAGTGAGGCATATTTCGATATGCAAGGCCGGCGACATATAGTCCCACTAATCCTCTTTAACCCCTTCCATGCTTATGACGAGCCCAGCTCGTCATGAGGCACAGTGGAGCTGTGCTCAAGATGAGCTGGGCTCATCATACAGGCCGCTGCACTCCCACGCGCAATTGATTCCCAGCCTGTGCGGGAGAATCAATCAGTGGGCGGAGTCGTGATAAGCCCAGCTCGTCATGAGCACAGCTCCACTGTGCCTCATGACGAGCTGGGCTGGTCACAAGCACCGTGGCACTGCAGCCCCCCTCCCCACGCGCCGTGGGGCAATTACCACCGCGGCGAAGGGATTAACACAAGCTGATCCCACATGTGTAACTGTATCCTGAGTCCTCAATTGCAGTGCCCCCAACTTTGTCGCAGCGACAACAGCACCTCACTCCCTTCGATCAGTGAGGCATATTTCGATATACAAGGCCGGCGACACGTAGTCCCACTAACCCTCTTTAACACAAGCCGATCCCACATGTGTAACTGTGTTCTGAGTCCTCAATTGCAGCGACCCCAACTTCGTGGCAGTGACTACAGCACCTCACTCCCTTCGATCAGTGAGGCATATTTCGATATACAAGGCCGGTGACCCACTAACCCTCTTTAACACAAGCCGATCCCACATGTGTAACTGTGTCCTAAGTCCTCAATTGCAGCAACCCCAACTTCATGGCAGCGACCATAGCACCTCACTCCCTTCGATTAGTGAGGAGTATTTACAGATTGAAGTCTGCTGACAAGCGGTGCCACTGAACCTGCACTACGCAGGCAGGTCGAGCCACCAACGTATGCACATGGCTGTGGGTCCTTCCTCATCGCTACCTCTGGCCTACACTACGATCAACAGAGCTCACAATTCAGATAGAGTCCTAATTCCACATGTCGCAGTCCAGTAGGCAACACACATTACTCCCAGTGAGCCCATGCACACCAACCACCATCACATGCTCATACAGTTTCAATGCTTCTGGAGCCAATAACCCTATTTAACACAATCCAATCTCACATGTGTAACTGTGTCCTGAGTCCTGAACGGCAGTGACTCCAACTTCATGGCAGCGACCACAGCACCAGACTCCCTTTAATCTTATTTGTTGTTCTTTTCTTAAAACATATTTTTTATATGGAAATCTATACATGACTACGATTCTTCTTTCTCCAACCGCACAAGGACACTTCCGGGCCCAAGAAGGTTATTGGGGGTATGTTGGTAATGTGTGGAGAGGGAGCGTCAAAGGGTATCACTCACAGAAACAACTTCGATATCTTTTCAAAATGCCTCGGCCAGATGCCAGCTGACGACGGACTGAATCACAAAATGTTTTTTCAATACTTATATAGTGTGAGTTATCAACAGTTCAGACCAAGGCTCGCAGAGGGACAGCTGCGGCCTGTCCGCTTGACTCCCAGATGCAGTACTACGAGCCTTCCTCGTCATTGTGTCTTTCCCTGTCCTTTTCCGTCGTACGCCACGCCACTCTGATTACGTTCTGACATTGGCCCCACATAGCTTCCTGTTGCAGGCATACTCACTGTTGGTGTGCAGGTCAGTGGTCTAGTTCTCAACATCTCACGGCCACTCCT
The DNA here is from genome assembly GCF_964261635.1 of Lissotriton helveticus. Taxonomy (NCBI): domain Eukaryota; kingdom Metazoa; phylum Chordata; class Amphibia; order Caudata; family Salamandridae; genus Lissotriton; species Lissotriton helveticus. The sequence continues at coordinate 228,894,797 of NC_136072.1, read as the reverse complement.
TGAGGGCAGGTATGCACACACACCACATCCATCCGGCACATGCGGCACGGGCCATGTGACCACGCAAATATAATAGATCGGCATCACATCCTTTATTGCCGGTGCTGACTAGCTGGCAACCGCTGCAAGGGTCTCAAAGTTGCGCAGAAGGTTAGTCGCACCCTCAGCTGTATGGCGGTCAGTGGCCTACCATCCCCTTGGCGCGGACTTCAAATGCATATGGTTAGTGCCACCCCAAACTCATGTGGCCATCAGGAGCCTGCCACGATGAGGCACAAACTTGAGTCCCACAGGCTTAGAGGCACCAAAGCCTGAGGTGGTCTCCGCCATTGACGACTCAGGACTCAGCGACATGTCTGAGATCTGCCGGGCCGCGGAGAAGCTGAAGTGGTCTCCGCCATTCAGGACTCAGGACTCAGCAACACATCTGAGATCGGCGGGGTTTTGACGGACACGTGGAGTCTGCGCAATACTGCACACTCCTCCGGCGCCAGGTAATTATTTGCTCATGGATGCGTAGAGGCGACAGTCTCTCTATCTCTCTCTCTCTCTCTCTCGTTCTCTCTCTCTCTCTCTCTCTCTCTCTCTCACTCTCTTCATTCCTTTCCTTCTATCTCTCTCTCCCTTTTCCCTTTCTCACTCCCTTTCTTTCCTTCCCTCACTTTTTCTCTCTGGCTTGTTTTCCTTCTCTCTTTCTCTCTCTCAGTCCTAGGATATGCGCATTACACACGTCCTTATTTTGTGCTTTATTTTTCAGGCTCTGTAGTCGACATCCATGGTCCCCACAGGAGTCTTCCAGCTTGTTTTTTTTCTATTATGTTTGTTAAATTTTGTTTATTGGTTTATTTTTATATATATATATATATATATAATAATACAAACATAACATTTTAAAATAGCTTATAAAATAAAGTTTGACAACAAAAAAACTATTAACCTTTTCGGTTGTTTTCTTAACTACTGTGTGACTTTTTCTTGTTCTTATTACTGTTATTTGCTGGTATCCACCATGGTGTTACATTTTGGACCACTTATCACAGGAATACTGGTGATCTCTGCAGTTTGCACCAACTTCTGAATACTGTGTTAAATTTATCTCAACTTTAGTTGTATTAAACTGCTGATAATGAAATGCAGAGTAGCCGTGCCCGTGCAAAAAGACATGAGCTGCACCCTTTCGATTTATTCTAAATACTAAAATCATGTATTGAATTGAACTGAGGTAGTGCCTGCACTTACAGTGTACACACAAAATCAATAAAGAAATCTCATTGTATTTATATTGATTAGGAATAGTGCGTCAGGTGCTGGATCTTCACGGGATACACTGCCCAGTTTGTATATTGTTCTGCACTCGAAAAAATGACATTACAACTTTCACAACTGCAATGTGTAATTAATTCCGGCGATAACCCACCAGGAATTTTACACTGCTTTCTGCTGGTGTTAAGCAGGACGACTACCTGAAGCATGAAAGGAAGCACAGCCAAGAGCCACACCAGAACACCCACAGGTGCCATAGAGTAAATGATCATGATACAGGGATATCCATGTGGGCCACAGGACTCATCACAAAAACTCCAGGACCACCAACGCCCTCCAAACCCGCATCTGAGCAAGTCTGTCTATGTGGTAATTGCGTTAACATGATAGGCAAGGACCCTGAAACATCACAGTGTGCTGTCTTCAGCAGACGTTACCATGTCACCTCAGTGTTGGCAGTGACCCTGGACATGTATCTATGCACGCATCCTCCTGCAAGCACAACACACGTGTGCTGGTCTGGCGTACACAGGTCAGTGCAGGGGTGTGCCTATCCGGCAAGGGAAAGGGGTGTCTCGGACATGTCCGTGTGCAGGAAGTGCGGTAAGTGTGTCTCTGTGTTCTGGTGTGGCCTGCCAAAAGGGCCGCAGCAGACAATGTTGTAAAGTGGCATACACCACCAAACGGCACTCTCATGGTGTAGTTCGAATGCCGCAGGACATGGCAGAGTAGGCATTACAATGCTGTGCTGTACAAGTGCATGGGATACAAGAACGCACTATACAAAAGTGTGGGGGCTCGTGGGAGGGAGGAGCAGCTGTTTGGCAACGTAACACACAGTGAACCCGCCCATGTGCCACGCGCTCGGCATCTCATCCATGATGACCACAGTCGCACACATCCCACAACACCCACGACCAGCCTTTGTACACATTCTGTATGAATGCAGCGTGGTTTTCTCTTCTATGCTCATTCAGTGGTGTGATGTTGCTGGATAGTGTGACTTATGCGCATTGTTGGTGTGTTTCATTTTGGCCATTGTTTGTCAATACTTGTGCTGTACTTGATTGTACATGTGTGCCGTTGTGCCCATTTCCCCCGGGTCCCCACTCACTGATTCTTCCTCTTCCTTCTGCTTTTGTTCTATAATTTTGTTACTCCACACATAAATACATGTAAATAACAAATTAGAATACTTCCTTGATTCTTTTGCTTTTCAAAACGTATCTCTATTAGTTTCTTTTTAATTTTCCATATAACCAGTTTTTACATATTTAACGACACATCGAAGTCAGCAGTGCAACGTAGTCTATCAACACACTTTCTAGAACATTCTACAACATGTGCAGGTTAAAAGTTCATCAATTTTTTTTAAATCCTAACGATATTTTTTTGCAACATTTTCTCAAACATTTAACGGCATGTGCAGGTTAAAAGCTTACAATTGTTTTAAGTTTGAACAGTGCCTTCCAAATGCAAGTAGCAGGTGCGGTTGAGTTGAGCAAATGTTATCCTATAATATGTACTCCACGTTCACACTTCTTTTTCTTAACCAATCGCAGCAATGCTTTTCCACAAAATGAATGTGCACCCTACTTTTAAAAAACAATGCTTTTCATCTCCCAATCAGGTATCATTTTGTATCTGAAAAAAACCTAGTTCCCCATCTTTAAACATATCTCTTATTCTACGAAGGAACTGCAAGAGCTACACACATCTTTCCATACCTTCCAGCCATACCTTCAAAATGCCAGTGTGGATCGTATGACATAGCTATGTTTTCTGGTGCAAGAGGTATGCAGAACAGAGACGTATTGACTTAGACCTAGGTTTACAAAATGTGAACATTAAATGGTTTCCACAGAGAGGATTGAAGTGGCATCAATTGTTGCCTTTGGTTAAAACCTGCTTGCATCTCCAACACCCTGAGCTCATGATTGTGCACTGTGGTGGAAACGACCTAGGCACATTGACTGGAGTAGGTTTGGAAATGCTTATGAAGGATACCTTTGGACAATTGATGTTACTTTTGCCTCAAACTGTCTTTGTATATTCCAATATATGCCAAAGACAGAAGTGGAAATGGTCAAGGCTATTTTTTCCTCAGATTGAAAAATCTAGGAAGAAAGTCAACAAAGCTGTGTCTGCATACCTCAGAGACCACAAAATGGGGTCCATCTACAACAACAACATATGTTTTGATATGGCTGATATCTACAGAAGTGATGGAGTACTCTTCACAGATCAGGGAAATCAAGTTTTCCTGAATAACTTGAAGCTGTGCATCCACACTTATATGTAGCTCCAACTAATGAACACAAGGGCTCTTTTAAGAGCCACCCTATAACTTACAACTTAGGCTCATTATTTTAAGGCCAGGTAACAGCAACTCCCGGACCCTCACCAAAATGTATTCTCCACACAGCTGTGCAACAGCGGCCACACCATCCAACTTTGCAACACAGAGCTCTCGCTTTGGTCACCGACTCTACTCACCAATAGGGGTGAGTAGTTTGCGCTTTACAAATACCGTATTGATTTACCTTCGCACTCCCTATACAACACCACCTAAGCACCATATACAAGTTGGACATGTGTGGTGCAGCACCCAGAGCACATGACTTCACAGCACAGCACACACAGTTGAGGCTCACGGTTTCATCCCCGAGTTCAGCAGCAGCTCAATTTAACAGCATGACACTCTAGGCAATACCTCACTTAATTCCCGTATCCTGCACTTTTAGACCGATACGGGTCAGTAGTTCAGCGACTTTAGCCCGAGTCCATCAGCAGCTCAGTGTATGCCCACAGCGCCATCAGACCTGTAGGAGTGAGTAGTTTCCACTTCACAAATACCGAATTGATTTGATACGCGTGAATTTACCTTCGCAATCCCTGTATAACACCCCCTAAGCACCATACACAAGTTACAATGTTCGAAACAAAAGTTCATCCAAGTAGGTATAACTACAAGCTCACACTACTTCGACAGATGTGGCACAGTGGCCAGAGCACATCTCTTCACAGAATATGACACACATTTTGGGCTCACGCTTTCATCCCCGAGTCCGCCAGCAGCTCAGCTTAGCACCATGAGACTCTAGACAATGCCTCACATAATTTCCGTACCCCAGGACTTTCAGACAAGTACGAGTCAGTAGTTCATCCTAATAGGTATAAACACATGCTGAGACTACTTCCACCGGTGTAGTGCAGCGTCCACGGCACATGACTTCACAGTATAAGACACACAATTTGGGCTCACGCTTTAATCCCCGACTCCCGCACCAGCTCACCTTATCAGCATCAGACTCTAGACAATACCTCAATTAATTTCCATAGCCCAGCACTTTCAGACCCCTAGGTATGAGTAGTTAGCTTTGCACCCCCTGTATAGCACACCCTAAACACCCCATAGAGGTTACAGGGCTCCTACTCTATTCTTTCCTACTTTTTTCACCATTTTTTCCCCTTACTCGCTTCAACGGAATCACAAAATGGCGGCCAACACTTCCTAGTTGCACAAGACTCTAGACAATACCTCCCATATTTTCTGTTCCCCAGGTCTTTCAGACCAGTACCAGTCAGTAGTTCATCCTACTAGGTATAACACATTCTGCCACTACTTCCACAGCTGTAGTGCAACTGTCAGGGCACATGACTTCACAGCATAAGACACACAGTTTGGGCTCATGCTTTAATCCCCGAGTCCCGCACCAGCTCACCTTAGCAGCATCACACTCTAGGCAATACCTCACTTAATTTCTGTAGCCCCCCACTTTCACACCGGTAAGGAAGAATACTTCACTTCGCACCCCCTCTATAGCACACTGTAAACACCCCACAGAGGTTACAGTGCTCCTACCCTCCTCCTTCCCACTTTTTTCACCCTTTTTTCCCCTAACTCCCTTCAATGGAATCAGAAAATGGCGGCCAACACTTCCTAGTTGCAACCGCTCACAGTGCTCGCAGCCAATCAGCAGCAAGCTCATGCTCATAACGCCTCAGCCAATCAGATGGCAGAATTCCCAAATATCGATATCTGTCAATTTTGATATTTCTCAATAACTACTGAACGGATTTACACCAAATAAACAAAAGTGTGCTTTCTAGACCAAGATCCTTCCCCCTGCCAATTCTGTGGTAATTCCATTCACCCGTTCGACCTGTAGCCTTGTCTAAAGTTTCCTATGGAAATTAACCTTGAAAAAACACGTTTTGGGGACCCCCCTTTTTTCTCACCCCCCCTTGACGAATCATCACCAAACTTTTAACATAGGAGCTGATATCAACAAAGAATTAGTTTTGAAAATTTCATGAAGATTCATCAAACGACGCCAAAGTTATAGGCACAATAACAAATGCTCTTCCTATGGAAACTAGGTCCTAACTATAACTACCTACTGGTGACCGCCAGTAGGTAATATATATGTATATATCACAAAATACCAGGTGAAATGCACTCGCAGGACACAGTAACAATTGCTGCAAACCTTACCATGTTCTGAGAGTGTGTTTTACATGGTATTTTGTGCTCAAGAGAATTGTTTGCTGGCGTGCTCCACTGGAGCACACACCACCTCCCACGGGCCCAGGGTTCCGGAAAGAGCACTTTTGGTTGTGTGATATATATATATATATATATATATATATATATATCACTCCAACCGGTTGTAGTGCACCGAAACTTCCAAAGCACTTTCGCCAGTGCGCAGACACAGAATAACGGTCCAAAGCCAGTCTTCAGGTGGTTTTTGTTTTTATTTTCAAATCATAAGGTGCAGGGGTACACAGAAGAGAACGACGAACAGACGCGTTTCGGGCGTGGCCGCCCTTGCTTACTGTTAGCGGTAAGATGGACTAACTTGCATTTAAATATTACAGAGTTAATTCGGAAAAAGCGCGCCCAAATGCAAATGGTAAACATCATAAAAAGACTTTTCGATTATAATGTAAGAAAATGAAATCAAATGTAGCGGCCATCTTTGCTTAGTCAAACATGCTAGTAAAAATACTAGTATTGCATGTAAATATCCATGAAAAAAAAAGAATTATTCTTAAAATTTGATATAGAAAAAGCTAATTATAATGAAAAGTGAACACTATTAAAGCGTTCACCTTACAAATATATTGACTAAACATTTTTTGTGCAAATACAAATTTCATGACCAAACAAAGATTTTAAAGACCAAGTCATCTATTCAATTGAATTCTATGTCATAGATAAGCACAAATGCTCGGATGTCCTTTAAAATGTTCCTACAGTTTTTCCAAATATTCAAACCAATTAATCATGGCAATAGTTGTCCATCAGAATAAGAATGAATAAATAACAATTTAATAATGGTGAAGGAGTGACAAAGTGTCAGCGATCAGTCTCGTTTTGACAACTAATATAGTGTGCGGATAAATCCAAATAAACATAAATATGTGAAGAAATAGAAATGCATGAAACCTAAGAAATCAATCTTACTAACTGGTTTCGTGATATTAAAAAATTCATAATCTAGGATGTTAAATCACATCCTGTTTGCTTACTAGTTTCACAAAGGGGTACATATTCTAATCAGATTATTTCATATTGCTGAATCAGGAGTTGGTGTATGTTTCATAATGGAGTTTTTTGATTAATTGGAACCTTAAACCACATATTGTAAGTGATGACATTCAGCACATTTACAGAAAATTGCTTAATGTTCTCCCATATTTAGACCTCCAGGGGTTTTGCTGTTGAGTCTAATGATGTACATTGACTCCAACTGCCTCAAAAAATTTTCATAGTCTCCACCTTTTTTGGATGTTTTTACAGCATCTATTACGAAGTAATTGAGCTGAGACAGGTTCCTATTGTGAAATTGGTCAAAATGTCGTGCTACCGGGTAGCTCTGATCACAATTAACAATAGCCCTGAGATGCTGGAGAATGCGTTGATACACAGGCAATTTGGTACTCCCAATATATCTCAGATTACATGTGCAAGTTAATACATACACCGCTAGTTCTGTTCTGCAGGTGTAGTGGGCTTTGATTGCAATAGGTTTGGGGTCAAAGGGGGTTAAGTAAGATCTAGTGTTGATGCCAAAATGGCATGCACGGCATGAAATGCAGCGGTAGAAACCCTTACGGGGTGACAACCAGTCATCATTCTTGACTATTTCTGGAGAACTGGAAACCAGTTCATTGCGCATGCTGAATGCCCTTCTGTGTGTAACTGTAGGTTTATTAGGTAAAATGTCCTTGAGTACGGGGTCAGTTAAAATCACAGGCCACTGTTTCTTTACCAAACTCGAAATCTGACGAGCTTGTCGGCTGTAGCTGGTGATTAGTCTAATGTCATTGCAGCTTTTTGTAAGGTTTGTTATTTGAGTGTCCATATGGGATGCTCCCAACAACGAGTTTCGATCAAGTTTGTTGGCTTTTGTCATAGCTTTGTTTAAAGCGTTTGTTTTGTAGCCCCTTGCTTCCAACCGTTTTTTGGCTTCTTTCTGGTGCTGATCTCGGAGTTCCACCGTACTGCATGTTCTGTGTATCCTAAGGAATTCCCCGTAGGGGATTGCCCTAATAGTGTGTTGTGGGTGGAAACTTTGCGCATGTAGGATGGTGTTTCCTGCAGTGCTTTTTCTGAAAAGGCTTGTGTTGAGAGTATTGTTCACTACCTCAACTAACACATCCAGAAAACTGATTCTGTTCCTACTTATTTCAGCAGTAAACTTTAGATTGGAACTATTCATGTTAATGCTTTCAACAAACAACTTTGCATCTTCCATACTATATATAAATATTTACACAAATTAGTAAAAATACACCGCACTTGTCTTGGATTCAGTAACTTGATTTATTTGACATTGCTCTTCTCCTCCTACGTGTTTCGAACGATAACAGTTCTTGATCACAGTAGTAAGATAAGTCCTTTGTCAGTTTCACCTAGGCGAAACTGACAAAGGACTTATCTTACTACCGTGATCAAGAACTGTTATCGTTCGAAACAGGCAGGTGGAGAAGAGTAAGGTCTGGAGGCTGTTTCCAGATGGATGCAATCTTCCTGCCTAAAACTTAACGGGGAGAAGACAGATGTCATCTTGCTGGGTAATCCCTCCCCCTCGGGCTTTGCATCCTCCTGGCCCCCATGTTTAGGCCCGCCCCCTATTCCCAAATCCCAAATAAAAAGCTTAGGGATTTGGCTTGACACCGACCTGAATTTCTCGGTCCAAGCTACGAAGACTGCGGCTATCTGTTTTGGGTTGATGAGGATGCTAAGGAGGGTGCTCCCTTTGCTCCCATTCCAGGCAAGGAGGATCCTGGTCCAGGCTCTTATACTATCTCGCCTGGACTATGGGAATGTCCTCTACATGGGAGCCCCTGCGTACACCATTCAGAGGCTCCAAGTCACCCAAAACAGTGCTGCCCGTCTACTTTACAACCTTCCCCGATGGCAGTCAGCAAGGAATGCTTTAAGGGAACTTCATTGGCTTCCTATAGCTGCAAGAATACAATTTAAGGCCATGTGTATATTACACAAGGCCTTTCATCGCACTGGCCCCGCAATTCTTCAGTCCCTGGTCACTCCCTATGTTCCATCTCGTTCCCTCCGTTCCTGCTCCCTCCAGCTGGCTACTCCCATCAGAGTCAGGAAAGCACGTTGGGGTGGCCGCTCCTTTTCACACATTGCGGCAAGACTCTGGAACATCCTCCCTCTACCCCTTCGGGAAACTGTAAATCATCTCTCCTTCAGGAAAACTCTGAAAACACACTTGTATGCTACACCCTGCTGACCTGCCTTGAGCCCTCGCTAATTAAGTTCCTGTCATAAGCGCTACGAGGCCTCCGGGTAGATAGCGCTATACAAGTGTTGTTTCATTCATTCATTCATAAATCAAGTTACTGAATCCAAGACGAGTGCGGCGTATCTTTACTAATTATATATCACTCCAACCGGTTGTAGTGCACCGAAACTTCCAAAGCACTTTCGCCAGTGCGCAGACACAGAATAACGGTCCAAAGCCAGTCTTCAGGTGGTTTTTGTTTTTATTTTCAAATCATAAGGTGCAGGGGTACACAGAAGAGAACGACGAACAGACGCGTTTCGGGCATGGCCGCCCTTGCTTACTGTTAGCGGTAAGATGGACTAACTTGCATTTAAATATTACAGAGTTAATTCGGAAAAAGCGCGCCCAAATGCAAATGGTAAACATCATAAAAAGACTTTTCGATTATAATGTAAGAAAATGAAATCAAATGTAGCGGCCATCTTTGCTTAGTCAAACATGCTAGTAAAAATACTAGTATTGCATGTAAATATCCATGAAAAAAAAAGAATTATTCTTAAAATTTGATATAGAAAAAGTTAATTATAATGAAAAGTGAACACTATTAAAGCGTTCACCTTACAAATATATTGACTAAACATTTTTTGTGCAAATACAAATTTCATGACCAAACAAAGATTTTAAAGACCAAGTCATCTATTCAATTGAATTCTATGTCATAGATAAGCACAAATGCTCGGATGTCCTTTAAAATGTTCCTACAGTTTTTCCAAATATTCAAACCAATTAATCATGGCAATAGTTGTCCATCAGAATAAGAATGAATAAATAACAATTTAATAATGGTGAAGGAGTGACAAAGTGTCAGCGATCAGTCTCGTTTTGACAACTAATATAGTGTGCGGATAAATCCAAATAAACATAAATATGTGAAGAAATAGAAATGCATGAAACCTAAGAAATCAATCTTACTAACTGGTTTTGTGATATTAAAAAATTCATAATCTAGGATGTTAAATCACATCCTGTTTGCTTACTAGTTTCACAAAGGGGTACATATTCTAATCAGATTATTTCATATTGCTGAATCAGGAGTTGGTGTATGTTTGTTTCATAATGGAGTTTTTTGATTAATTGGAACCTTAAACCACATATTGTAAGTGATGACATTCAGCACATTTACAGAAAATTGCTTAATCTTCTCCCATATTTAGACCTCCAGGGGTTTTGCTGTTGAGTCTAATGATGTACATTGACTCCAACTGCCTCAAAAAATTTTCATAGTCTCCACCTTTTTTGGATGTTTTTACAGCATCTATTACGAAGTAATTGAGCTGAGACAGGTTCCTATTGTGAAATTGGTCAAAATGTCGTGCTACCGGGTAGCTCTGATCACAATTAACAATAGCCCTGAGATGCTGGAGAATGCGTTGATACACAGGCAATTTGGTACTCCCAATATATCTAAGATTACATGTGCAAGTTAATACATACACCGCTAGTTCTGTTCTGCAGGTGTAGTGGGCTTTGATTGCAATAGGTTTGGGGTCAAAGGGGGTTAAGTAAGATCTAGTGTTGATGCCAAAATGGCATGCACGGCATGAAATGCAGCGGTAGAAACCCTTACGGGGTGACAACCAGTCATCATTCTTGACTATTTCTGGAGAACTGGAAACCAGTTCATTGCGCATGCTGAATGCCCTTCTGTGTGTAACTGTAGGTTTATTAGGTAAAATGTCCTTGAGTACGGGGTCAGTTAAAATCACAGGCCACTGTTTCTTTACCAAACTCGAAATCTGACGAGCTTGTCGGCTGTAGCTGGTGATTAGTCTAATGTCATTGCAGCTTTTTGTAAGGTTTGTTATTTGAGTGTCCATATGGGATGCTCCCAACAACGAGTTTCGATCAAGTTTGTTGGCTTTTGTCATAGCTTTGTTTAAAGCGTTTGTTTTGTAGCCCCTTGCTTCCAACCGTTTTTTGGCTTCTTTCTGGTGCTGATCTCGGAGTTCCACCGTACTGCATGTTCTGTGTATCCTAAGGAATTCCCCGTAGGGGATTGCCCTAATAGTGTGTTGTGGGTGGAAACTTTGCGCATGTAGGATGGTGTTTCCTGCAGTGCTTTTTCTGAAAAGGCTTGTGTTGAGAGTATTGTTCACTACCTCAACTAACACATCCAGAAAACTGATTCTGTTCCTACTTATTTCAGCAGTAAACTTTAGATTGGAACTATTCATGTTAATGCTTTCAACAAACAACTTTGCATCTTCCATACTATATATAAATATTTACACAAATTAGTAAAAATACACCGCACTTGTCTTGGATTCAGTAACTTGATTTATTTGACATTGCTCTTCTCCTCCTACGTGTTTCGAACGATAACAGTTCTTGATCACAGTAGTAAGATAAGTCCTTTGTCAGTTTCACCTAGGCGAAACTGACAAAGGACTTATCTTACTACCGTGATCAAGAACTGTTATCGTTCGAAACAGGCAGGTGGAGAAGAGTAAGGTCTGGAGGCTGTTTCCAGATGGATGCAATCTTCCTGCCTAAAACTTAACGGGGAGAAGACAGATGTCATCTTGCTGGGTAATCCCTCCCCCTCGGGCTTTGCATCCTCCTGGCCCCCATGTTTAGGCCCGCCCCCTATTCCCAAATCCCAAATAAAAAGCTTAGGGATTTGGCTTGACACCGACCTGAATTTCTCGGTCCAAGCTACGAAGACTGCGGCTATCTGTTTTGGGTTGATGAGGATGCTAAGGAGGGTGCTCCCTTTGCTCCCATTCCAGGCAAGGAGGATCCTGGTCCAGGCTCTTATACTATCTCGCCTGGACTATGGGAATGTCCTCTACATGGGAGCCCCTGCGTACACCATTCAGAGGCTCCAAGTCACCCAAAACAGTGCTGCCCGTCTACTTTACAACCTTCCCCGATGGCAGTCAGCAAGGAATGCTTTAAGGGAACTTCATTGGCTTCCTATAGCTGCAAGAATACAATTTAAGGCCATGTGTATATTACACAAGGCCTTTCATCGCACTGGCCCCGCAATTCTTCAGTCCCTGGTCACTCCCTATGTTCCATCTCGTTCCCTCCGTTCCTGCTCCCTCCAGCTGGCTACTCCCATCAGAGTCAGGAAAGCACGTTGGGGTGGCCGCTCCTTTTCACACATTGCGGCAAGACTCTGGAACATCCTCCCTCTACCCCTTCGGGAAACTGTAAATCATCTCTCCTTCAGGAAAACTCTGAAAACACACTTGTATGCTACACCCTGCTGACCTGCCTTGAGCCCTCGCTAATTAAGTTCCTGTCATAAGCGCTACGAGGCCTCCGGGTAGATAGCGCTATACAAGTGTTGTTTCATTCATTCATTCATAAATCAAGTTACTGAATCCAAGACGAGTGCGGCGTATCTTTACTAATTTGTGTAAATATTTATGTGAGAATGTCCTTATCTCGCCGCCTGCACCAGCTTTGAAGTGCTCCCCCCGCAAAGGACAGTTTGCGGTTTCATATATATATAAATATATAGATATATTCCCTTAACAAAGCACAGGTTACAGGGACATTATAGTTAGGCTCACATTTCACTCATTCAAAACCACTGAAATTCAGCATTTATAATTACCTTAGCTAACTATAACTTATGCCCTTACAATTCACTGCTTATGACCTCACATATTACATCACTCATGACATGGTCAGTTTATTTATTTATTTATAGAGTTTTCTATAGCGCGAACCAGACCCAAGACAGGGTAACAGAGCACTTTACAAAGTGAACAGGGAGAAAAAAAAAGGACACATGTTATCAACAGCACCGATCCAAACAAATGCAAAATAAGTAACAAGTACATAATAAAGTTCGGGGGATAATGGCAGAAATAGAGAACAGCTCTGCGATAGGGAGTCAAATCGTGATTGAAGAAGTCTTTTCTTTGAGATGAAGTTTGAAGCTGGCTTGGTAAGTGTGCGGAATTTAAGGTAGGAGTTTGCTCATCAGAAATTATTTAGCTTCCTTTTTAAAGAGGAATGTAGAGGTGATTTTTCTGATGAATGGCAGAAGCGAGTTCCAGATTCTTGGCGCCGCTTCAGAGAATGCTCTGTTGGAGGTTTTGGTCTTGTTGAACCTTGCTGGTTTCAGGAGTAGGTTATCTGTGCTCCTGGAATGTCTGTTTCCTCCAGATAGAGTACGTTTTTGGGCTAGGAACTGTGGGGTATTGTGGCGTAATGCCTTATGGGTAATACATGCAATCTGTAAGTGAATACGGGCTTCATAGGGAAGCCAGTTGAGTGCCTTCGGGTGTGGTGATATGTGATCGAATTTCCTTGATCCAGAAATGGGTTTAGCTGCGGTGTTGAGACAGGCTTTTAGCGGTGCGGTAGAGGTTTTGGGAACCCCAGCGAGGGTGGAGCAACCGTACTCCAGCCTTGAGATGACTAAGGCCTGAACTGCAGTTTTGAGGTCAGGGATATCGATAAAAGGCTTCATTTTTCTTAGATAATTGAGGTGAAAGCGGGCATTTTTAGCCATCAAGTTAATGTGAGTTTGCATGTTAAGATTCTTATCCAGAGTGACCCCAAGTGATATTGTGGAGTCCGCCAACGGTGGAGTGCAATTCAAGGCAGTGATCATTTTGGTCCATTCCTTAATTTCTTGTGAGTTATTGGGAAGGGAGATTAAGAGAAATTCAATTTTTTGTGTATTTAACTTGAGGAAGTTGGTCGTTAGCCATTGTACGTTTTTTTCAAGAGCTAGATTCATTAACTTTTTCTCTTCAATGGAGGTAATTTTGATGTAAAGTTGGGTGTTGTCCGCGTACATGTGGTAGGAGATGCTTGCCTGCTGTAGTAGATCAGTGAGTGGTTTAAAATATAAATTGAATAGAGTGGAAGACAAGGTAGAGCTTTGAGGTAGGTTAGGAGAGCATGGGGAAAGGATCTTGTTGGTCATTAATGATTGTGTTATATTCTCCAGAAAGGATTTGAACCATAGAAGGACTGTGCCAGAGAAGTCCATCCTGTCTTCTAGTCTTCTTAGCAGTTTGTCGTGGTTGACCGTATCGAAGGCTAAAGAGAGGTCAAGCAAGACTAGTAAGCATGTTTCATTGTGGTCAAGAGCTGAGAGGGCGCCATCTACTATATGTAGGATGGCTGTTTCAGTGCTATGGCCAGGTCTGAAGCCAGATTGGTGTATGTTCAGTAAATTGAAATTTGTGATGTGTGAGTTCAGTTGTTGTTGAACACATTTTTCCAGGATAGGGATGTTAGTTATTGGTCGGAAGATGTTGGGGTCGGAGTTGCTAGCTGTAATTTTTTTAGGATAGGAGTGACTTGACCAGATTTTAGGCAGTCAGGGATGTGACCTTGTGAGAGCGAGGCATTTATGATCTTGGTCCAGAGAGGTGCTATGCTACGATAGATGTGGGGTAGGCACTTTGCTGGGAGAGGGTTGTTGAAGTGGTTGTTGAGTTTAGTAGTTATCATCGATATCATAACATTTGAAGTTGGACCAGTTAGAATTGTTTTTGGATAAAGATCGCTTATTTAGTACCAAGTTGTTAGTATGACTGATCATAGGGGTGGATAGGTTGATCGCAGCCATTTTGAGTTCAAGTTGGAGGGAATTTGATTTTGCCGTGAAGAATGAGGAAAATTTGTCACTACTTAACTGTGAGGCTGATGTTAAGAGTGAAGATTTGGCTAGTTTGTTCGATTGTTGATTCAGAATTTCGAAGAGCTTTTTAGGTCTATTTATAGCATTATCTAGTTCTGATTTGAAGAAGTCTTTTTTTGATCTTGGAATACTTTTATTGTAAGATTTTCTTGCTTTTCGGAGTAGTTTCAACTGGGGGGAGGGGTGAAGCCTCCATTTCCATTCCGTTGATCTGAGTTTGCGTCTCTCCTCGTTCAGGGCTTCACTGAACCATGGGTTTTTGTCCTTGTGAGGTATTCTTTTGAGTTTTGGCGGTGCGACTTGGTCGAATATTTTGTTCATTGTGGAGTTATAATGCGCAGTGAGGGCAATGACGTCACCTATGTTGTTGGGGGGATAAGAGCCTGCTCACATTGTGAGGCTAGCAGATGACATCAATGATTCAATGATGACATCACTTATGACATCATCCAGCGAGTGTAAGTTATTCTTAAAGGTTTTTGAGATATATCCTAAGCTACTGCATAAGTTAAATTACTATTGATTACTATTGATTCTGTACTAATAATTAGCCATACTACTTCTAACATATCTCATTTGAGTGGCTGTGTTACTGTCTATATCAGTGTATCAGTGGGTATCTGATTGGCTGTCCGGGTGTGTGCGTTGATACTGTATTGGTGAGTGAGTGGAAGTGTGAGCGGTTGTATGAGTCAGTGTGTGAGTATCTGTATGGGTGAGTGAGTGGCTGTGTGAGTTTCTGTATTGGTGATTGAGTGGTTGTGTGATTGGCTGTAAGTGTGAGTGAGTGGGTGTGTGAGTGGTTGTATGAATCTGTCAATGAATATGTAAGCGGTTGTGCGGGTATGTGAGTGGGTTTATATGAGGATGTGTGAGTTCGTATGTGAGTGGATGTGTGAATGATGTCATCAGTGATGTCATGTGACATTTCATCAGTGATGTCACTGACCATGTCATGAGTGATGTAATATATAAGGTCATAAGCAGTGCATTGTGGGGGTGTAAGTTATAGTTAGCCGAGGTAACTATAACTGCTGAAATCCACAGTTTTTTAAGGGTGAAATGTGAGCTTAGTGATAATGTCCCTGTAAACTTTGGTTTTTCAGTGAATTTCTAAGGTTGTTGTTGGGGGGATAAGAGCCTGTCACATTGTGAGGCTAGCAGATGACATCAATGATTCAATGATGACATCACTTATGACATCATCCAGCGAGTGTAAGTTATTCTTAATGGTTTTTGAGATATAGCCTAAGCTACTGCATAAGTTAAATTACTATTGATTACTATTGATTCTGTACTAGTAATTAGCCATATTACTTCTAACATATCTCATTTGAGTGGCTGTGTTACTGTCTATATCAGTGTATCAGTGGGTATCTGATTGGCTGTCCGGGTGTGTGCGTTGATGCTGTATTGGTGAGTGAGTGGAAGTGTGAGCAGTTGTATGAGTCAGTGTGTGAGTGTCTGTATGGGTGAGTGAGTGGCTGTGTGAGTTTCTGTATTGGTGATTGAGTGGTTGTGTGATTGGCTGTAAGTGTGAGTGAGTGGGTGTGTGAGTGGTTGTATGAACCTGTCAATGAATATGTAAGTGGTTGTGTGGGTATGTGAGTTAGTTTATATGAGGATGTGTGAGTTGGTATGTGAGTGGATGTGTGAATGATGTCATCAGTGATGTCATGTGACATTTCATCAGTGATGTCACTGACCATGTCATGAGTGATGTAATATATAAGGTCATAAGCAGTGCATTGTGGGGGTGTAAGTTATAGTTAGCCCAGGTAACTATAACTGCTGAAATCCACAGTTTTTTAAAGAGTGAAATGTGAGCTTAGTGATAATGTCCCTGTAAACTTTGGTTTTTCAGTGACTTTCTAAGGTTTAAAAAAATGATATTTCCTAACTATAACGTCTCTGTAACCATTGTTTTTCATTGTATATATATATATATGTATACGACTGGGTGTGTAAGTGCCTGAGTGGGTATGGGTGCACCTGCATAAGTGTCTTCCTGGGTGTGTGTATGTCTGACTGGATCTGTGAGTGAGTACATGAATCTGAGTGGGTGCTTGAGTGCCTGAGTGTGTCTGTGAGTGGGTGCTGTTGTCTATGAATGGATGCCTGGGTGTCTAAGTGGGTCTGTGAGTGAGTGCATGAGAATGCGCATGGGTCTGTGAGTGGGTGCGTGAGTCTGTGAGTGTGTGCGTGAGTCTCTGAGTGGGTCTGTGAGTGGGTCTGTGAATCTCTGAGTGGGTCTGTGATTGAATGCGTGTGTGTCTACGTGGGTCTGTAAGTGAGAGCATGAGTGTCTGAGTGGGTCTGTGAGTGGGTGCATGGGTCTGTTAGTGGGTGCATGAACCTGCATGAATTGGTGTGTGAGTCTCTGAGTGGGTCTGTGAGCCGGTGCCAGTGAGTCTTTGGGTAGGTCTGTGAGTGGGTGAGAAAGAGTATGAGTAAGTGGGTGCAGGAGTGTCTGACTGGGTATGTGAGTGGGTGTATGTGTCTCTGTTTGTCTGTGAGTGGGGGCATGAGTGTCTGAATGGGTCTGTTAGTTGGTGTGAGAGTGTCTGAGTTGTTCTGTGAGTGGGTGCATGAGCACCTGAGTGGGATTTGCTCATTGTTTGCTCATTTTAAGCCTTTTTTTTGCTTGTTTCTGACCTTTATGTTTGCCTTTTTCTGTTTGTTTCCTACCTCTATTTTTCCTCTTTCCGCTCATTTCTAACTGTTATTTTGCCTCTTTCTGCTTGATTTTGACCTTTATTTTGCCTTTTCCTGTTTGTTTCTGACCTCTATTTTTCCTCTTTCTGCTCATTTCTGACTGTTATTTTGCCTCTTTCTGCTTGTTTCTGATCTATATTTTGCCTCTTTCTGCTCATTGCTGGCCTTTGTTTTGCCTCTTTCTACTTGCTTCTGATTTCAATTTTGCCTTTTTCTGCTCATTGTTGGCCTTTATTTGACTTCATTCTACTTGTTTATGACCTTTATTTTCCTTTTTTTGCTCCTTTCTGACCTGCACTTTGACTCTTTCTGCTCATTTCAGACCATTCTCTTGCCTCTTTCTGCTCATTGCTGACCTTTATTCAACTTTTTCTGCTTGTTTCTGACCTCTATTTTGCCTCTTTTGGCTCATTATTGAACTTTATTTTGTCTATTTCTGCTAGTTGCTGACCTCCATTTTGCCTCTTTCTGCTCAGTCCTGATCTCTAATTTGCTTCTTTCTTTTCATGATTGCCCTTGACTTTGCTTGCTACTGATCTTTATTTTGCCTCTTTCTGCTGGTTGCTGATTTCTATTTTGCCTCTTTCTACTCGTTTCTCACCACTATTTGGCATCTTGCTGCTGGTTTCTAACCTCTATTTTGCCTCTTTCTGCTCATTTATCACATTTAATTTGCCTGTTTCTGCTCATTTCCTACCTTTATCTTGCCTCTTTTGGCTTGTTGCTGACCTTTATTCTACGTCTTTCTGCTGCCTTTTAACCATTATTTTGTAATTCTTAGTAGGGAAGGTGGACCCCTCTTTAGGCTAATTTAGGCACAGAGGACCCCATACCCCGGCCATGTCATCTGGGTGCGCAATGGGACTGTGGTGGTACCCTCAGGGCCCACACGGCCCTAAATGGCTCCCTACCTCCTGCCGGAGTTGGCATTGCTCTGACAGACAGGGGGCTGCTGAAATTAAGCTCCCTGTCTCTCAAAGCAATGTTTTCATCTGTTTCCCTGCACGCATATTTATGTGCAGGGAAACAGAAGAAAACTCCAACTACCCCAAGCTGGAGCTGTTTGACAGCTCCGGCTTGCAGAAAGCAGAGGTATGTTTGCTTTTGCTTGCGGGAGCTGTCAACCTCCCCAAGCAAAAACAAACATCGACCTTCTGAGGGTGGACACCTTAGGGGGTAGCAGGAGCCAGCCCTCTGGGGTGACGGTCTTGAGGGCATAAATGGCTGCACCATAGAACTGAGTCCCGGAGAGGTGGTGGTCCACGGGGCTGACGCTCAGTGGCGGAAGATGTGTCTTTGTCCATAACAATGGATACGTCCCCCTCTATTAACTTCGTGATCAGGATTGACAACAAAGGAAAGATAATACAATCATCAGATCTGTTGTGGAGGGAAGAACATCCTCATCAAACCTTGAGAAGGATTTAAGTGCACTTTTTCCAAACAGTCAAAGCATACCCTTAAATAGAGCACATATATTCAGGGAACTGGGCGACCCCCAAACTTTAGCGATCAAAACTTGGAACGTAGCCTGGATCTCAAGCAAGCTAGATAATGGGGAATGGAAAGACTTTATTGATAAGGGACATATATGGCTTTTGCAAGAGACCTGGCACACACAGTCTTTGGCTATAGATGGGTTTGTTACCATAAAAATACAGGCCCTTTTTTCTGTGCATGGTCGAGCCAAGGGAGGCCTGGCTACATGAATTTCAACTTTAATAGTAGGAAAAATAGTAAAATCGAATCTGTTCTCCCTTTATTTTTAACTGGTATCCCTGCAAATAAATGCATCTCAATTATTATTGTTAGTTAATTTTTATAATAATGTGTTCAACAATCAAAGGCAGAAGTCATTGAAGATTTATAAAGGGAACTGGATGCCTTCTTTAAAGGCTTCAAAAAGGACTTCATGATAATTTGGGTGGAGGAATTTAACATACAGCAGTTCCAACATTTCCAGTTAAAGGCCTGTGGCTTTACCAATACTTAAGAAAATCCATCTTATAATTTCCCTCATGATAATTATGGCAACACCGTAAATGATTTATTATATAAATACAACCCTCAGCTGTTGATGCAAGGCTTGAATGGAGAAGGGACCTCATTACTTACTTTCTTAAGGAATAAATGTAGTTTATGTATCGATTACATGATATTTTCTACTCAAGCACTTAATCTAATTGGCCCCCTATCTATGGATACGTTTTCTTTTATTGATCATTTGCTACCATCATTTAAGCTAAACACAGACTTTAAAAATAACATGAATTCTCCCGTAACATCTAAAATTGAGGTGGCAACAAAGAACGGTGTAAGTCTTAAATTGGCTTGCTTTGAAAAGTCTGAAGTCTTGGGTGATGTTTTAATTGATAATAAAGGCAACTTGATGACCAGTACTAACACAGAGGGCTGTTGTGAATGCCTTTTCTAGTATAATTATTTACAACAAGGGGTGGTGATGGACAGAGTCTCTGAATTAAGCAGAGTACTCTCACCCAGTCAAGAGATCAGGGCTAGATCCAACACCGTTTTTTAGCTCATTGCACCATCCCAGTTTCAGAACCTGGCTGTATGCAAATTAGTCTGTCCCTGGCCCAGTGCATCATGGGAACAGGGCAGACCAGACTACAAAAGCCAATTCTTACACTGGGAAGGAAACAAGCTTCCGGGGACCGGTTTCTGGCATTACAGCCGTCTTCGGCCCGGCTTGCTTGAATCCTGATGGTGCAATGAGCAAGGGACTCACATCTGAGTATACCCTTCCACGCTTAGGGTGGACAAAATTATTTACAACAAGGAGTGGTATAATGACAGGTATTGCAAACTCTGCTTCGCTTTATGGAAGTGAGAGCATTTTCAATGCTCTTGCTTCAGTGAAGCGAAGCAGAATTGATTTTGAGCAGAGGAAGCTGCATGTTTGCAGCTCCCTCTGCCAAAAATCAATGCAGGCTCCCGCAGGAGGTGGGATGCCAGCAGGGACTACGGGGGTGTTGAGGCTCCTCCGCGGTCCCCGACGAGTTGGCCAAGCCCTGGGGGATGGGGTCCCCAGGGCCGAAATCGGCCTGGGCAGGGGGGGCACGTAGCCACCCTCCCTTAAAATTAAGTAATATTTTAAAAACAAAATGCCCAAGACCTGGGGGATGGGGTCCCTGGGCCAAAAAAGGGCTGGGGAGATGGACCCCTCCCTTAAAATAAAAAAATTAAAATTGGCCGGGCCTCAGAGCTGGGGTCTCCTGGGGCCAAAATCGGACTGGGGAGGGGGCCACACAGCCTCCCTTCCCTTAGGAATTAAAATAGAAACATATGCGGAGCCCCGGGGGATCTGGTCCCCGGGGCCGAAATTGGCCTCTGGAAGGGGGTTCATGCGGCCCCCATTTTTCATTTATTTAAAAAAAAAATGGGACAGGGTCCAGAGTCTCCAGGGCCCAAAAGGGTGAAAGGGAAGATGGGGCACACAGCCCCCCTTCCTAAAATAAAAATAAAAATGAAGTTTGCATCTCACTGGAGGCCCCGTCTTCTTTCTCCACTACTCTATAAACGTGCCTCCTGGCATGCTCTTGGTTGGGGAATGAAGTGCCCTTCAATGCTGAGGGTCGTTAGGGGCCACCTAGCTCACCTGTTACCTCCAGTAAGCTCCACACAGTGAGATTGCTGAAAGGAGGTTGGAGGCCCACCCCTTTTTACACCACTCAGCAAACACACCTCTTGGTGCACTGCTGTTGGGGCAATGAGGTCCCCTTGTGTACTTAGGACCTCAGGACTAAAGTGGACTTCATCCTCCAAGCAGCAGTGCACCAGGGTGTGTGTTTGCAAAGTGGTTGAGAAAGGGGGCATGGCCTCTGACCACCTCTCAGCAATCCAGCTATGTGGGGCTTACTGGAGATAACAGGAGGGCTACTTGGCCACTAGGAGCCCTCAAGAGTCAAGGGGGCTTCATCCTCCAACCAAGAGCGTGGCAGGAGGCATGTTTGAAGAGTGATGGAGAAAGGGGGCCTGACTTGCGACCACCTCTCAGCAATCCCACTGTGTGGGGCTTACTGGAGGAGGAAATCAAACTTGTTTTTAGCGATAAGATCCTAGCCTCGCCCTTGGTACAATTCCATGTGGAATTTTTCTTTTATACCCTGGAGACTCAAGGGACCCACTCTGCAGAAACAATTTCTGTTCTGCAGTTGCCTGTGCACTTCAGCAGTGTACATAGGTAGTGGCCCGAGTACCACGTTACCTCCTTTGTCTGACCACCTCACTACAATATCTTGTCTGTCTTGAATTCTGCTGATCACCTGTTTCTACTGTGTTTTCGTGTTGTGACAAGAGTGTAAAAATGTTGTGCTTGACTCAATTGTAAGTTGTTTCAAATCGCATATCACATTATCAGCAAAATTGTCGAGAGAGTAACAGAGCATTATTGTCAGGAAGATGGATTTCGGTTTGAAATGTGTTTGTATGGTGCCATAGATATCTAATCTCATTTCAGCTGGCAATTCTTCTGCCGGCCTCCTTATTGGTTGGGACCCTTTTTGTGGTTCATCCAAGTCCTGCATAAATGTTAGATCATAAACTTTCAAGAATCCTGTGATTGGAATCTCGTTTTTGCTGCTTTGTATGTGACCCTGCTTATTCTTGGAGAGTTTTTGTTTAGTTTTCTGATGAAATGGAAAAAGTAGATCCTAGTTTGAGTATGGTCAAAATTGGTTGTAGAGCAAAACAATAATCCCAAAGCTAAAAAACTTTCTTCAAATCCATGTTGGAAAGATTTATGACTGTGTTATCTGCAAGTTGGTCCATGTTTACTTTCTCAGTGTATGTTTTGTTGTATCGTTTGTATTGCCTTCTCCAGCATCTGCTTTTTCTGTTGTTTTTCCTCTTCCCATTTTTTCCTTCCATTGTGGCCGAGGTCGCAAGTTCATTGTCCTGTCTAATCGTAAAAAACAAAGCTCTTCAGCAACTGACAAACAGAATAAATGCACGTGCCGCTACCACGTTATCCTGACATCTTTTTAGTCAAAACATACGACAGGAACGCTATGTTTACTGGATTGAATTCCAATTATTTTATTTGCTTCTTATTTTATTCAATGCTCTTGTATTTGATCATATACTTTATCAAATTTTGCGTATGTTTAAAAAAACCTTATGTACACAACAGAAATCACATTCCTATTTTCAAAAGACATACCTATTTACAATACTGCATTCCTAACGTTACATCATTCAAACATCAGGCACCCATCAATCATACCAATACAAAAATTTATACAAAAACAGACAAAAGAAAGATACATCAATGATTCAATAAGTGCTGGAATCAAAGTATTCACAAACAAAGCCAATGCTTTTTCAAAAAGCCAAAAATTAAAAAGTGATAGGATTCAGTACCCCACAGATTCGTGTTTAGTACAAAAAACCAGTCATTGGACAGAATTTTTTTATTCTTTTTTTTTTATTATCTGGAGGGGGGCCGTGTGGACCTCCTCCTCAGGCCAATTATGGCCCTGGGGACTCCATCCCCCGGGGCCGGCCTTTGCATGTTAAAAAAACATATATTTATTGGGAGGGGGGCTGTGTGGCCCCTCTCCCAGACTACTTCTGGCTCAGGGCTGGGCCTCTCCGCCCCCCCACCTCCTGCAGGAGCCGGATTGCTTTTGAGAAAGGGGAGCTGCTTCCCTTGCTCAAAAGCAATCCTGCTTTGCTTCATTGAAGCAAAGCAGTTTGCTGTGATAGGGCAGCAGCCGTACGGCTCCTGCCCTGCCCTAGCAAACAGCAATGTCCCAGGGGTGGGCACCCCGGGACATTGCAGGAGCCGACCCTGGGGGATGGCGGTCCCCAGGGCCATCAAGGGCTCCAGGAGGGGGGCCGCGCGGCCCCTTCCCATGTTTTGCAAAGCCCCAGGCAGGTGGTGGTCTCCGGTGCTGGGGGTCTGTAACAGACCTCCGAATGTGAATAAAGAGTGCCCCGAGGCGGTGCACAGTCAAAATATCTTGCTTATGGTAATCTTTTGATTGTCTTGGGACGGTTTTAGGGTTATTCCGTTCGCTCAGTACGCACCACGCATTAGAACTTGTCTCCTTACAGGTGTAACGTATACTACAGGTAGAGCGCCATTATCTGAAATTTCTCTAAACCCTAATAACTGTCTACACAGTCAAAATATCGACTACAAAATATCGACTGGACACAATATCGAGTTTTAAATATCGAATGGACAAAATATCGACTGGACAGAATATAGACATCAAAAATATCGGTTTTAAGGTAAGTAATGTAATATCGAATGTAAAAAATATAGACATTTAAAATATCGAAGTATATAATATAGGTTAATAAAATTATCGAATTTTTGATAATATTGAATTTTTTATAGTTTTTTTATGTTATTATATGTGTTAAAAGTGTGTATTAATGTTATAAATAATTTTAATTATTGACATTTTTATTTTTTATTTTTGCGTAATTTAATTCTGTAGCGGGTTTATAGGGGAATAGGGTGGGAAGTAATTTAATTATAATTAAATAAATATGTAAATTTATTTATTTTTAATTATTTGTTAATTAATTTATATTTGGTAATTAAGTAACTTTTAATTGGCAATTAATTTTAATTAATTTATTAATTGCTAATTATGTTAATTTTACTAATTTATTTTCTGTAGCGGGTTGTGGGTTTATAGGGGAATAGGGTGGGAAGTAATTTAATTATAATCAATTAAATATGTAAAGTTATTTACTGTTATTCATTTTTAA
This sequence comes from Lissotriton helveticus, assembly GCF_964261635.1. NCBI lineage: Eukaryota > Metazoa > Chordata > Amphibia > Caudata > Salamandridae > Lissotriton > Lissotriton helveticus. Next base: position 228,870,632 of record NC_136072.1, on the reverse strand, counting down.
TTATTTGTTAATTAATTTATATTTGGTAATTAATTAACTTTTAATTGGCAATTACTTTTAATTAATTGATTAATTGCTAATTATGTTAATTTTACTAATTTATTTTCTGTAGCGGGTTGTGGGTTGTTAGGGGAATTGGGTGGCAAGTAATTTATTTATAATTAGTTAAATATGCTAACATATTTATTGGTATTGTTTTAGAATTAATTGTTAATTAATTTTTTATGGGTAATTAATTACATTAGAATTGCTAATTAATTTTATTTAATTGATTAATTGCTAAATTATGTTAATTTAATAATTTAATTTCTGTAGTGGGTTGTGGGTTTATAGGGGAATAGGATGGGAAGTAATTTATTTATAATTAATTAAAGAAAACAATTTTTTTAATTGTATTTAATTTGAATTTATTGTAAATTAATTTTTAAATGTTAAATTATTAATTGTTAATTTGTAATTAATGTGTATTAATAGTTAAATAATTGTAATAATTAAATTAAATTTGTAATTTTAATTGATTAATTATTATATTATATAAAATTCGTAATTACTTTCAATTAATTTTTGATAGATATTAATTTATATTTATTGAAATACTATATGAAGTATTTAATTTCCTTACTGTTGCACTCTCTGGAGTGGGAATAGTAATTTTTACCTCTACGCTATCCAACGCTTTCCCTACTGTTGCACTCACTGGAGTGGGAATAGTAATTTTTACCTCTACCTTATCCAACGCTTTCTCTACTGTTGCACTCTTTGGAGTGGGAATAGTAATTTAAACCCCTATGCTATCCAACGCTTTCCTCACTGTTGCACCCACTGGAGTGGGAATAGTAATTTTTATTGCTACGCTATCCAACGCTTTCCCTACTGTTGCACTCTTTGGAGTTTGAATAGTAATTTTTACCCCTACGCTATCCAACGCTTTCCCTACTGTTGCACCTACTGGAGTGGGAATAGTAATTTTTACCTCTACCTTATCCAACGCTTTCTCTACTGTTGCACTCTTTGGAGTGGGAATAGTAATTTAAACCCCTATGCTATCCAACGCTTTCCTCACTGTTGCACCCACTGGAGTGGGAATAGTAATTTTTATTGCTACGCTATCCAACGCTTTCCCTACTGTTGCACTCTTTGGAGTTTGAATAGTAATTTTTACCCCTACGCTATCCAACGCTTTCCCTACTGTTGCACCTACTGGAGTGGGAATAGTAATTTTTACCCCTACGCTATCCAACGATTTCCCTACTGTTGCACCCACTGGAGTGGGAATAGTAATTTTTACCTCTACGCTATCCAACGCTTTCCCTACTGTTGCACTCTTTGGAGTGGGAATAGTAATTTTAACCCCTACGCTATCCAACAATTTCCCTACTGTTGCACCCACTGGAGTGGGAATAGTAATTTTTACCTCTACGCTATCCAACGCTTTCTCTACTGTTGCACTCTTTGGAGTGGGAATAGTAATTTAAACCCCTATGCTATCCAACGCTTTCCTCACTGTTGCACACACTGGAGTGGGAATAGTAATTTTTATTGCTACGCTATCCAACGCTTTCCCTACTGTTGCACTCTTTGGAGTTTGAATAGTAATTTTTACCCCTACGCTATCCAACGCTTTCCCTACTGTTGCACCTACTGGAGTGGGAATAGTAATTTTTACCCCTACGCTATCCAATGTTTTCCCTACTGTTGCACTCACTGGAGTGGGAATAGTAATTTTTAACCCTACGCTATCCAACGCTTTCCCTATTGTTGCACTCTTTAGAGTGGAAGTAGTAATTTTAACCCCTACGCTATCCAACGATTTCCCTACTGTTGCACCCACTGGAGTGGGAATAGTAATTTTTACCTCTACGCTATCCAACGCTTTCCCTACTGTTGCACTCTTTGGAGTGGGAATAGTAATTTTAACCCCTACGCTATCCAACGATTTCCCTACTGTTGCACCCACTGGAGTGGGAATAGTAATTTTTACCTCTACACTATCCAACGCTTTCCCTACTGTTGCACTCTTTGGAGTGGGAATAGTAATTTAAACCCCTACGCTATCCAACGCTTTCCCTACTGTTGCACTCTTTGGAGTGGGAATAGTAATTTTTACCCCTACGCTATCCAACGCGTTCCCTACTGTTGCACCCACTGGAGTGGAAATAGTAATTTTTACCCCTACGCTATCCAATGCTTTCCTCACTGTTGAACCCACTGGAGTGGGAATAGTAATTTTTACCCCCACGCTATTCAACGCTTTCCCTACAGTTGCACTCTGTGGAGTGGGAATATTATTTTTTACACTTATGCTATTGTACGTAATAATATTGGATATTATTTAATTATATTATGTTAATATATATATATATGTTTGAGCAAATATGATTGTAAAATTTTTTTTGTATAACTTTCATTCATTATTTAATTATTATAAGTTAATTTAAGTATTTGTAAGTATATTTTAGTAATTAATTTTAAATTTTAATTTAATTTAACACTGTTTTTAATAAAGTCGATATTTTTTACAACTATATTTTTGTAAACGATATTTTGTACTCGATATTTTTGTACTTACCTGTTTGTCGATACAAACTCAATATTTTGTCTGTCGATATTTTTTCCTCGATATTTTTGCTAGTCGATATTATGTCAGTCGATATTCTTTCAGTGATCCCCCCGAGGCGTATGGGGAGGCTCTTGCCCCTCACTTTTTTTTTAGAAACAAAACAGTGCCTCGGGTTGTGGCCGGTCCTCGGGGATGTGGGGGGGGCAGCATGCCCCCCGCATCCAATTAATTTTTTAAGAAGCCCCGGGGAGGTGGTGGTTCCCGGGGCTATGGGGGCCGCATGCCCCCGCAAATAATTAGCATAGCCCCAGGGAGGTGGCTGTCCTCGGGGCTGCAGGGGCCCCCGCGGGCCCCGCTATTTCATTTTAGCACTGCCCCCGGTACCTGGCCCACCCGGGGGCCTCATTAAAATGAAGCGCTCCATTTTGTTTTTTAATTCGGAGGGATTCGCGACCCCAACGCAAATTCTGCCGTTTAAAAAAAAAATCGTTTTTTGGCCCTGGTTTCAGGGTGTTTCTACCCTGCCCCCTTTTTGTGTTTTTTAACCTCTTTTTCACTGTTTTCTTGTGACTCGGTTCTACCGAGTCACAAGATGGCTGCCAGCACATTCTGGTTTAAAGTGTTGGCAGCCTTTTTTCTTGGCCCGCTTCACGAATCGCCCCGAAACTTTCAAGACAGGAGCTGACTAAACCGGGCCAGAATTTAGGAAAAATTTGTGAAAATTCGTCAATTGGCGCCAAAGGTATTGGCAAAACAAAAAACGCTTTTCCTATGGAAAATAGGTCTAACTATAAGTACTTACTGGCGACTGCCAGTAGGATATATATATATATCCAACAAACAAGGGTAGTCCAGGTGAAAGAAGCATCGAGGTAGGTATAATAGTTCATCTAATTTTATTGAGGTAGCAACAAGGTAGCAGTCATCATATTTGATCTGCCAAACCAGACGTGTTTCGGGAGTCCATTCCCTTCATCAATGGCATTCTGCTTTGCACAAGAGCCTGCCTCAGTGTGTGTGGCCGTCCTCACAGCCTTATGGTTCTTGTAGTGCCAGACTTATTTTCTCAAGTGAGTCCGTCTCGTTTGCTCAGCAGTTCTAAAGGCATACAGAAAACCAAGTGGGTAGATGCAAATTCCTGCTGCAAATACCTGCTGTCTTTTCCAGCCGTCTTCATGAACGCAACCTCCCGTTTCACTTGTGACACCGCAGTGGCATCAGCACGGGCCCGCTCACCCACGGTGACTGGGCTCAGCCGCTTCATATCCAACAAACAAGGGTAGCCTACACACTCCTAGAGGCGGTCACCTCTAGGTAGTCATAGTTTGGTCAGCTGTTCCATAGAAATGGTGTTTTTAGTGTTGATTAGAACTTTGACACCGTTTGACAAATCACCATGAAACTTTTCAAAAAGGTGCTACGTTTTGAATAGTTTGTGCACTGAAAGGTTAAGGTTGATCCGTCAAGCATGGGTTGACAAAATAGGGGGGGGTCACACAATGAAAAATTACCATGAATTTTCCATTGACTTATTTAGGCTACAGAAAAATGTGCTCTACAGAATTACACCACATTTGGCAGGAGGCTAGATCTTGGTCCACAGATTGTGCTTCTTGTGATTTGGTGTAAAATGTTCAGTACTTTTAGAGAAATTAAGGGACGAAAATAATTGAATATCTGGACAGTTGGGTCTGTAAGTGTCTTGAGAGACTCTCGCGAGTGCGCCAATTTAAAAATAGAATGTACTGATTAGCCCATCCTGCTACCGCAGCAGTCAGACTCCTGTGGGAGCGAGTGCTCTGATTGGCTGCCAGCAACATGAGAAAAACGTTGCTAGCCTCTATTACAGCACTCGGGGACTTAGTCCCCTGTCCTGAAGTTATAAAAATATATATAAGCTGGCTTGATATAGAAACTCTGACCCTCTAGGTCCCATGGGGGGACCAAGAGGGATCTTCACACAGCCAAAAAGGGAAAAAATCTGCAAACAATGCATTGATCCGGTGGGACTCTCATGAGATTAAAAACAAAAAACACAAAACAAAATGGTGGTCGAGCCGCAATTCAAAAGCTTATGACCCGGGGATCCCACCCCCAGGGCTGTATTCATAAAGGGGAGAGGGGCTGCGTGACCCCCTTCCCAAGCCTCCAGAGGCCTTGGGTAACCCACCTCTGGTGCTGAGATTTGTTTATATCGGGAGAGGGCCACATGCTCCTCCTCCCTGGCCCACCAAAGGTACAGTGGAGCCTGCCCCTGGGTCTAAAATTTGACAAAATTGGGAGGGAGGTGACACAGCCCTCCTCCCCAAGCTGCCAATGGCCCTGGGGAGCTTACCCTACCAGGGCTCAAATTTAACAAAATGGGGAGAGGGCCATGCAGCCCCCCTGCCCAGGCATTAAAGGCCCCGGGGTGTCTTCTCCTGGGGACAATATTTTAAGGGAGAGGGTGGCTCAATAGCTATGTCATAGGTAGCCCACCCCCAGAACATAGTGGTTTCCCTGCCCGCAGCTGTGTAGAGAGTAAAATTTGTGTTTGATCTTGCTTGGCGGAAGCATTTTTTAATCTCTGCCAATCTGGAGCAAATATTAAGTCAGCTCCCAGTGGACGGGAGCTTTAAAAAGGCTCCTGTCGGCAGGGTGTGGACTTTTTATCTGTTTCCCTTCCCACACTGATGCAGGTAGGAAAACAGATCAAATTATTGCTCCTGCCTGCAGGGAGCAGTATTAACAGCTGTTCAATACAGACTGGAGCGATGCTGTATTTTGCTACTTGTGGATAGCCTCCTGTGTCCGAGGGGAGCTCGGGGCTCTCCCCTGCAGCCCCAATAAGATTCTGATGGGTGCTTTGGACACTGGATTCAAGATAGCCTGGCTGATGAGGATTATGAATCTGAAACCGGTCCCAGGATGCTTGTTTCCGGTCCAGGGAAGACATGGCTTGGCAGTTCGGGCTGGACTGTTCCCATGAGGCACAGGGTCAGACTGATTTGCATATGGCCATGTCTGAACTGGGGTGGCTGAGTGAGCTAAAGAATGGTGATGGCTTAAACCCAGATCAGTTGACTGGGGGTGAGTGTTTGATTTGCTCAAGCGCTCCGTCCATCATCCCCTTTTGTATCGCTTTGTTCGCCCTGAGTGTGGCAGGGTATGCTCAGACGTGAGTCCCTTGCTCACTTGGCCACTGGATTCAAGATAGCCTGGCTGATGAGGATTATGAATCTGAAACCGGTCCCAGGATGCTTGTTTCCGGTCCAGGGAAGACATGGCTGGGCAGTTTGGGCTGGACTGTTCCCATGAGGCACAGGGTCAGACTGATTTGCATATGGCCATGTCTGAACTGTGGTGGCTGAGTGAGCTAAAGAATGGTGATGGATTAAACCCAGATCAGTTGACTGGGGGTGAGTGTTTGATTTGCTCAAGCGCTCCGTCCATCATCCCCTTTTGTATCGCTTTGTTCGCCCTGAGTGTGGTAGGGTATGCTCAGACGTGAGTCCCTTGCTCACTTGGCCACTGGATTCAAGATAGCCTGGCTGATGAGGATTATGAATCCGAAACCGGTCCCAGGATGCTTGTTTCCGGTCCAGGGAAGACATGGCTTGGCAGTTCGGGCTGGACTGTTCCCATGAGGCACAGGGTCAGACTGATTTGCATATGTGCATGTCTGAACTGGGGTGGGTGAGTGAGCTAAATAATTGTGATGGATTAAACCCAGATCAGTTGACTGGGGGTGAGTGTTTGATTTGCTCAAGCGCTCCGTCCATCATCCCCTTTTGTATCGCTTTGTTCGCCCTGAGTGTGGCAGGGTATGCTCAGGCGTGAGTCCCTTGCTCACTTGGCCACTGGATTCAAGATAGCCTGGCTGATGAGGATTATGAATCCGAAACCGGTCCCAGGATGCTTGTTTCGGGTCCAGGGAAGACATGGCTTGGCAGTTCGGGCTGGACTGTTCCCATGAGGCACAGGGTCAGACTGATGTGCAAATGGCCATGTCTGAACTTCTGAACTGGGGTGGCTGAGTGAGCTAAAGAATGGTGATGGATTAAACCCAGATCAGTTGACTGGGAGTGAGTGTTTGATTTGCTCAAGCGCTCCGTCCATCATCCCCTTTTGTATCACTTTGTTCGCCCTGAGTGTGGCAGGGTATGCTCAGACGTGAGTCCCTTGCTCACTTGGCCACTGGATTCAAGATAGCCTGGCTGATGAGGATTATGAATCCGAAACTGGTCACAGGATGCTTGTTTCCGGTCCAGGGAAGACATGGCTTGGCACTTCGGGCTGGACTGTTCCCATGAGGCACATGGTCAGACTGATTTGCATATGGCCATGTCTGAACTGGGGTGGCTGAGTGAGCTAAAGAATGGTGATGGATTAAACCCAGATCAGTTGACTGGGGGTGAGTGTTTGATTTGCTCAAGCGCTCCGTCCATCATCCCCTTTTGTATCGCTTTGTTCGCCCTGAGTGTGGCAGGGTATGCTCAGACGTGAGTCCCTTCCTCACTTGGCCACTGGATTCAAGATAGCCTGGCTGATGAGGATTATGAATCCGAAACCGGTCCCAGGATGCTTGTTTCCGGTCCAGGGAAGACATGGCTTGGCAGTTCGGGCTGGACTGTTCCCATGAGGCACAGGGTCAGACTGATTTGCATATGGCCTTGTCTGAACTGGGGTGGCTGAGTGAGCTAAAGAATGGTGATGGATTAAACCCAGATCTGTTGACTGGGGGTGAGTGTTTGATTTGCTCAAGTGCTCCGTCCATCATCCCCTTTTGTATCTCTTTGCTTTGGACAGGCACAGAGCACCCACCTTTTACAAATAGGAGCCCTGGCGATGGGGTCTTGGGGCCCAGAATTTCTTAAGGAAGTTGAACTGGGGAGGTGGACTGCGTGGCCTCTATCCTTTCAACATAGGCACTGGGGGATGGGGTGACCAGTGCCTAAAGAGGATCATGGACTGGGCCAAGCGGCCCCGTCTTCTTCATTTTTGGAAATGGCCCTAAGAGATGGACTTCCATAGGCCTAAAATAGCTCAGAGGGGCTATGCAGCCTTTTAAGAAAAATAAATAGCCATAGGGGATGGGGTCCCCAGGGCCTAATAAGGGTGGAGGAGGGTGACCACGCCGCCCCTCCCCTTTAAATAAAAAAAAGTCCCTGGGGTATGGGGTCACCATGGCCGAATAAGGCTCAGGAAGAAAGGCCAATCAGGCCCCCTCTCCTTTAAAAACATAAATGCCCTGGGGGATGGGGGTTTCAAGGCCATGCCCTGTGGCCAAAGGCTGTGTGCAGTGTGGGGTTAGCTGCCTTTGGGGGGGTTGGACACCCCTGTGGCTAACCCTCACCGTGCATGGTCGAATTGGTTGAATTAATGCACCGTTGCCAATTCTGTCACTGAACATGTCATGAGAGATGTACTAGTTCAGGGTAAAAGCAGTGCATGGCAAGGTCTCGAGTTATAGTTACTTCATGGAGCATGTTATTGTTACTTTAATTATCCATAACCAGGGCTTAATTTGAGCTGTTGGTTTCCAGTGCTCAGCACTGGCACTTAATTATCGTCACCGGCACTTAGGTCAGTGGCACTGTTTGTGTAATTTAGAGATAAGCAGAACAACAGTTGTTTATTAATTCAATATACATTAAAATAACTAATACCTGATCACAACCCATTCTTATAGCTTTTGGGGGCCTTGAACTGACTCAATTTCTCACATTGGTAGGAGTGTGATGGTTAGCAGTTGTGTAGGTAATGTCATTGGTAGCATAGCAGACGCAATGGGTGGTGCAAGCTGGGATGGCCTCTTGATGAGGGCCCTGTCACTTATCTTTTTACAAATTAAGCACTGACCATAAATAGTCGATTTTCAGTGATTTTTAGTTTAAAATGTTATGCTGTAAGTACAATTTTCAACTAACTATAACACTGCTTTGGTTTTTTCAGTGAATTTCTAAGGCTTTTATTAAAATATGAAGTAAAATATTATTAACCTACCTATGCTGTCACTTTAAGGTTTGGGTTTTGGCTGGGAATTTCAAGGGTTTTTGTAATGTAACGTGTCAGATTATTGCCGTACCTTACTATACCTTACTTACAGTGTTTCTGATCACTTTGTTCACTTATTTGACACACACCGATTTTTGTTGAACTGACTATTCTGGTGTTCTTTTTGAGCCTAAATGTATTGCCCAGAAGCCAGTCCTGATTTATAGTAAGATTCCTTTTTTCACACGCGCACCTGTTCCACAAAGAATCTGTAACATTATTGTTATCTCAAACATGCTCAGATAATGCAAGTATCCTTCACAAATGTATATGAAAAAAGCTACATGAGCTCAACAAAAGCCAGGGATCTTTTTTTTTTATAGAGCTATCGTTTAAGCCCTTCCAATTTAAATTTTTTCTGCAGACATTAATCTTAAGTGGAAATATTCTTTAAATTTGTGAATTTGATAACCTCTTTGGGACCAATTATATGATTTCATATTTATTCCACACCATATTTTTAGCCTTAACAATGTAAAACAGCTATTTCTTGAGTTTCAGAAACTCCCAAGTGCAATTAATTTTCTGTGTGGCACATCATGTGTCCTTGTTTGAGCTCATGGAAATAAATAGCTACTATTAAATAAGAAAGATTTAACTTTAAAGCTGCAGGGAAGTAAGACAGAACAAGCTCTAGCAATGCCAATAGGCCTGACATTGGCCACTAGCCTTTTAACTGGGTCAATGTGCATTTTGTTTTGTCATGGTTTTTGTAAAACTATATTGGTGGGGTAGTTGCCAAGCCAAAATACACATTGGCTAACAGCAAAAATATTTTTGGGTCTCAAAAAGCACACTTTGCCATAGTAGTTCCTAGCACAAAAGGGACTACGTTGAGAGTGGATGTGTTCCTTGTAAAAGGGAAGAAGGCCATAATTCACAGTAATGTTAGCCATCGACTGCAGGGAGCAGATGCATTGCCCCATATTTATGCTGTAGTGGGCATACAAAACTGTGAATGACCTAATATTAGACCAGTGGACGAAGACAAGACTGCTGGCAGAAAACCCCTGTAAATACATATATTATATGTATATTTGTTATAGATTCTAAATGTCTTGGCTAACACCAGACCTAAAAACAAACATTGACCAAAGTAAAAAGCCACAAAGCATACTTTACCATAGCAGTGCCTGGTATTGAAGGGTACTACTTTGTGGATGTGCTCTTCTCGGCAGAGGAAGAGGTATTGCCTAATGCCAGGATTACTAAGTGTCACTTGGAAGCCTACAGTACGAAAAGGAATTAACCCGCTACATATTCACAGTGTCTTACAGTAATCAAAATAAAAAATTAATAAGGTACACCTAACCCTGAATATCCACTTAAGTCGCCTTTTCAACAATGTCTCAGGCCTGCCATTTGCAGCCTGAGGTTCAGTTTTAAACTGCCATTTCTAAATGGCAAAATAAACCTCTTGTCAGGTCTACACCTTCCTTAAACCTCTTTTCAGGACTACTCCCTCCTTTTTTAATACATATAAGTTACCCATAAGGCAGACTGTAAATAACCCATATGGCAGAGTGCATTGTATTTAAAACGTTGGATGTGTACTTTTAAGTTTTATAGGTCCTGAGAGTGAAAAACTCCTAAATGTGTTTTTCACTACTGTGAGGTCCACCTCTCTCACAGGATAACACTGGGTAACCTTGTTACATGTAATAAGTGATAACCGTTGTTTGGTAGCAGGTAGAAATATCATGTTTTCTAAAGAATTGTAATTTTGAATCCTCTTGAATTATAAAGTCAGATTTTAAGTCACAATTATGAAAACTCCACTTGTAGAAAGTTGCCATTTTCTTGTCCGAAGTGTTTGGTGCCTGGGTCACATGACTAGGTGTGAGTGGCAGTTGGACTCTGTGTATTCCTCCCAGATAGCCATACAATAGAGGGAATGTGTGGTGACAGGATGGGTCACTCTGGCAGGATGAGGGGTGGAGCTGGGCACAGCCCTACTTGCACTTTATAGACACACTGCCTCAGAACACTAGGCTATTGTGACTCCAGACATCCTAGGATCAAGAAAGGAAGGCAGGGAATTCCACACTCCATTGTGGGTGGAAGGCTCCAGCAGCTTCTTCCACTTTGCAGTAGGCAACAGGTATAAACGTAGATCTCTCAGACCCACTCTTCAGTGCAATCCTGGACCTGCGGGCCTCCCTGCAATTGCTCAACTCACCTGCTGCTTTGGAACTGCCTGCACCTGCAACTGGACCTGCGGAGCCCTGCTTGTCTCTGCTGGAGTGACTTCCTGATTCCCCAAGAGGTGTCTCCCAAGTCAAGGACCCTTGATGTGGTAACAGTTGAAATCCTTTTCAATGCAAAAGAGGAATCCTGAAGTTTTGGGCTCTTTGCGACCACGAACGGATCTGTTCATACCAAGATCCTGCTGCCCATGCCGCCATCAATGAAACTCCTGTGCACCTGTTGTGGGATATTTATTTTGTTGTGTTGTCACTTTATTTCTGTTTGAGTACTGAATAAATACTTTAGACATTGCCTCTAAGTTAAGCCTGACTGCTTTTGTGCCAAGCCTCACTGGACTCCCCCAGGTGTCTAATTTTCTGAAATGTCTGGGGTTGGTAGGTTTTCCTTGATGGCTGCGGAGCCTGGGACCAAAAACTCAGATGCCCCTTGCAAAAATAGGTTGTTTTGTGATAGGTCATTTTGATGTCTCCCCAATGCTTGACCCACCCACACAAGTGGGGTATCATTTTTATTGGAAAACTTAGGGGAATGCCAGATGGTAGTGAATTTGTGCTTGCCCAGTGATTCCACAACTGTCCCACACAAAAATATGAGGAAAATGTGACTTTTAATCTAAATGTATGGTTTCCAGTGATTCTGGGTAAGAAAACTTTAGGGGATCCATGCTAGGCACACCTCCCGGGACTTCTGCGGGTTTCTAGTTCATCCAAAATGTCTGAGTTTAGTAGGTTTCCTTAGATGGCTGACGAGCCAAGGACCAAAATCGCAGGCGCCCTGCTTGCTAAAACAGGTTGTTTTGTGATAGATAGTTTTGATATCTCCACAATACGTTCTGGGCCCTTCCCTGTTGTGGACACTTGGGTTACCCACACAAGTGAGGTAGCATTTTATTGGGTGACCTGGGTGAAACCCTGGGTGGTAGGAAATTTGTAGCTGCCAGCTGATTCCAGGACCTTTCCTCACAGAAGTGCAAGGACAATTTGTTTTTTAGGCACAGTTTGAGCTTTGCAGGGAATAAGCCATTCAAGTCAACCCAGCGATAATTTTAACGCCGTTCTTGATAATATGTCCTAATGTTCCTATGGTTTAAGGTAACAATTGTAAATATGAGAATGCAATAACATTAAGTTATCAGGTATATTGGGTTCTTGAGAGGTCTGATTCAAAAAGAAGATGGGGCTGTCAAGGCTTAGAATTCAGTTCAATACACAACCCATATCATTAGCAAATACAGACAGGGCAAATGTTTAGCTCCGTCTAGTCTAGACAATAGTCTGGAAAGCAAGGTGCAACCCTTTTCCTTATTATGAAAAGTGATTTTCACAATGGGATCAAACCATCCAAATTAAATTATTTTGAAGATGATAGACCCGTACCAGTTGCATTAGGTTAACATTATTGGGAGACATTTGTTATTCTCAAAGTACTCTATGCCACTAGTAATGGCAGAGCTAGGAAAAAAAAGGTGGAGCGAATTAAGAAAACTGTAAATAGGCTATTTGGTGTCAACTATAATTAATTATGACCCTTTAATGTACTATATTTCTTCATGTAATCTTCCTATGTCTTCTTTCTTTGTCTGCACATATTCGTTACATTGGATTTTCATATTAATGCTGAGGGCTGAATAAATTGGGTCAGCCATCTCAACACCACACTCACACACATACACACACGCACGCACGCACGCACACACACACGCATGCACACGCACACACACACACACGCATGCAGGCACGCACGCACGCACGCACGCATACACACACACACGCACACACACACACACACACACACACACACACTCCGAGTATGTATGCAGATGTGCTGAGTATAATATGCTATTTAGTGTATTAGTTATAAACAAACATATTGAGCTAGAACCAGAATCTGATGCTGCAGAAAAAGCTCAGTAAAGGGTTATTAAAGTGCACTGTGGGACCACCCCTGACCTCCTTGAGGATATGAAGAACAATGGGGGAATCACAGGAAGAGAGATGTTGCCCTAAACGTTTGAACACTTTTGGGGATATGAATTCAAGTATTTATTCAGTTCAACTGCCCAAATGGCGTGTTTAAAAGAATTGTGAGATTTACAAGAGCTAAATTTATATATTTCTAGCTCTTTTCATATGTCTTTGTCAGATAGTGACCAGTTTTATTTTTTTATTTTTTATGTAGCATCCATGCAGTTGGGAGGCTACTTCCGAGCCCTAATAAAATTATAATATCATCACGAGGCTCTGGGGGTCTTGGGTGGAGCATTTGACCAAAATATAGGTTCTAAATATCATTTATAAAAATATTATTCTATTGGAGTTAATAATAGATTCCACACCTTAAAGTGGAGGGAGAAAAGCCACTTATTCCCCCATAGTAGTAGCAGTTTTTGAATGCACAGCAGATAAGCTATAGTATAGGCAGTACTGTCTGGCTCACAGTACTGAAACTTCTCATTTACTCATCTTGAGTACAGGTGCTTACGGTTGGCAGCAGAGTGTACTGGTACTCATGGCAGAGTAGAAGGTGCAAAGAGGCAGCTTAAAATTGATTTGTTCCTGTATCTGTTCCGGGAGTCAGATACATTGTGTGAGAAGTTGGGTTACAATCCTTGTCAGAGTAAAGCACAAGCAAACCCCAAATTAACCTGTGCTCAGCGCCCTAGTAGCGTGACACGGAGCAGTCAGACTGAACTTAGAGGCAATTTGTAAAGTTTTTGTGTAACACTTCAAACAGTAAAACAGTGAAAACACAACACAAAAAGTATCCCACACTAAGTTAGAAAAATAGAGCAACATTGAATAAATAATATAAAAAAAACAGCAAAACTCCAATCGGTAGAACTGGAGTTATGAATTTGCAAAGAATAAATTGTAAAATAGCACCAAAAATAAAGCACTAACCACAACTATCTGGTCATGCTGGACTGGGTCAATTTCAAAAGTTTAGGTCAGCCATGATGGAGCGTACGTTAGATGCAGTCCCAGATCAGTCCTGTTGAAGTTTTACCTTTTCATGTTTTGTGCCAAGGGTCTTGTTCACATTGGAAAGGGTCGGGAAGCAAGGAGAGCTTTGTGGGTGGTGGTAGATGTGGTGCGAAGAGCAGGCCGGGTGTTGTGGGTGAACAGGCTGGTGCGGTCCTCGGCAGGCAATAAATGCTTGCTGTGTGATGAGATGGGCTGACGGCGGCTCACGCTGAATTTCGGTGTGAGCGGCACTGTCTCAGTGTGAACAGGCCCATTCACGGTTGTAAAGAACCCAAAAGCTAGATTGTAAAAGCCTGTGAGCCACACCAAGGGTCCAGCACCGGAAGGCCTTCACTTGTGGGCCAGGAAATCGCTGCAGCTTGCCCCAGGAGCTGTTTGGGGAGCCTGTCATGTCTCTGAGGCTCTGATCAGGAGCCAGCAGACTTGCCCTTAGAGTCTCTCTGGGGTCCTGGGTTCAAGATGAAGTTGCAAGTACAGTTCTTCTTCCCATGGCAGGAGGGCAGCAGGCAGCAGGTCAGAGCAGCAGGGCAGCACTTCTTTCAGAGCAGCAGTCCAGCAGAGTGGCAGTCTTGTAGCAGCATGATAGTACTTCTTCATGGCTGGATATCTGCAGCTCCAGAAGTGTACTGAAGAGTTGGTGTCTGCGGTCTACTTTTATATCATGGTGCCCTGGTTCTGGAAGGTGGGAGAAGCCTCTAGACAGTGTCTCTGAAGGGCATGGAATCTCTTGCCTCCCCATCCCTTGCTCCAAGCTGGTAGAAGTGACAATGCAGGGTCATTAGGCCCATTGTGTGAAGGTAGCACTGGCTATTATTTTGTAAGAGGGTCTGTGCTTGGCTCCGTCCCTCCATCTTGCCAGCAGATGGCTCACTCAGGCACACCTAATCCCTCTATGGTGTGGCTGTCTTGGAGGAATTTACAAAGTCTGTAAGTTACACTCAGTCATGTGACCCAGGCCAGACTATTGACACAATAGGGATGGGGCCAGGAAAATGCCAACTTTCTAAAAGTGGCATTTTCAAAATAGGAATGAAAAACCCAACTTTCCCATTAAAGAGGGTTTATCATTAAAATTGTATAGACGCCAAACATGATGTACCTACCAGCTAGCTCCCAATGGGAAATTACGGTTTATTAAATGTAATAAGAAATCCCCAATGGTATCCTATGGGAGGTGTATGCCTCACAGTAGTAAAAAACGAAACTAGGAGTTTTTCACTATCAGGACATGTAAATCTTAAAAGTACATGTTCAACCTTTTAATTATACAGCACCCTGCCCTATGGGTTCCTATGGCACCACCTTAGGTGTGACATATGGAATAAAGTGTGAGTTTAAGGCTTGACAAAGTGGTTTTAATGGCAAGTAAACATGGCAGTTTAAAACTACATGCAGGCTGCAATTGCAGGTGCGGGACATGTTTTACAGTACAAGGGACGTATTAGTAAATTAAATATGCCAATTATTTCTAAGCCAATGTAACCATGGTTTAGGGAATGAGCACAAGCACTCTAGTGCTGGTTAGCAGAGTCCTAAGGCCAACAAAAATAACGTAATCAAAACGGAGGAGGTGAGGCAGAAACTTTGGGGAAAGATCCCCCTAAGGCGAAGTATCTAACAAATGGGAATCACAAGCACTCAAAAAATGAGCGTACCACCAGAAGCCATTGGTATGGGTTTTTCTGAGCTAAACTCACTGACCCACCCTTTCCTCCTTGGAGATAACTAGATATCATCAACATGAGGCACATTTCAGATGGCTGGTAATTAACTATTGAAGAGAATAATTAAATGTTGAAACAGTTCCTCACTATCTGTCTGTCACGGGGTAGATCCAATTTATATTTGTGATGTTCGAGTTGGAGTTTCCCTCTCTTGCGGGCATCTTTTCCCCTCTTTTATTTTGTAAGTGGGTTGAGGGTTAACAGAGATTTTAATGAGGAGAATCAGGAAAGTGCCCAGACCCCTTCTTGTATGTCTTTATATTTCTGAGCTGCCTCTCTTTTTAAAGAGTCCTTAAATTTAAATTTCAGAGTATTCCACCTATGGTGACTGAGATCTAACTTCAGTTTTAAGAATCAGCTGCTCGTATATTGATTCTTAAATGCATTCATTTTGTTGACATTAAAAAGGTGAAGGACATGCTTTTAATGAAGTGATGGAAATCAATGAACTGGACTGTTGCTACTGGAGCAGGACCAAGGCTGATTTGCAAACGACTGACTGACTGACTGATGGTATTTCTAAAGCGCACTTATGGCGAGGCGTCTTGGCGCTAAGTAAAGTGACCAACCAGGTACTGACCGATGCATCATTGAGTAAAGAGCCATGTCTTAATTTCCTTCCTGAACAATCTACGGTTAGTGATCTGTCTGAGGTGAAGTGGAGCTGAGTTCCATAACCTTGAGGCCAGATGGGAGAAGCCCTTGCCTCCCCAACGTGATCTTTTGATCTTAGGTACCTTAACCAGACACTGCGCAGCAGACCTAAGGGAACGGCGTGGCTGATATCAAGAGAATAGAGATTGAAGATCTAAAGCCCCTTCTCCTGCCAAAGCCTTGAGGACCAAGCATAATGCCTTGAACTCCACCCATCGTTGTACTGGAAGCCAGTGTAATTGACTGATAGAGCGGAAAGTAGGATGATGCTTGGGCAAGTTAAGAAGTACTCTCGCTGCTGCATTTTGGACTGATTGCAGCCTGGCCATTTGAGCCTTGCCAGCTCCCAGATATAGGGCATTCCCGTAACCGATTCTAGAGAAGATGGTAGCAATTATGACTGTTTTCCTGAGAGAGAAAGGGATAAACGGCAGTATCTTTCTCAGCCCTTTTAGCATGAACAAGCATGCTGAGGCCACTTGATTAATCTGTGGCCGCCAGGACATGTCTTTGTCAAACACTATGCCGAGATTCCTGACTTTAGCCACTGGAAGCGGACAGGGCCCCCTGAAATAGGCCACCAAAGCTGATTCCAGGTGGATGCTTTTTGGCCAAATTCAAGGACTTCTGTTTTTACAGTGTTCAGCTTTAAAAAGTTCAAATTCATCCAGGACATAACCTTGGACATACACAAGGAGAAATCTACTGCCTTGGCCTCGATTGAGTGAGAAACTGACACTGAAACTGTCCCTAAGCCTTTGAATAAATACCATGTGGTTTACGGTATCAAAGGCTGCTGTTAGATCCAGCAGGACCAAAGTGACTCTACTTCCCTCATCCATGCCCTTTCGTATTTCCTTTGCCGCCATTATTAATGCTGTTTCCGTGGAATGATTTGCACGGAAGCCATGTTGGGTATTATCGAGCAAGTCATTCACCTCCAAATATGAAGATAGCTCCGAATTCATGGCTTTCTCCAGCAGTGTGGCAGGCAGAGGCAAACAGGAGATAGGGCGATAGTTTTTTTCAGCCAGGGGGTCTAGTTTTGTCTTTTTTAGCAGCGGGCGAACACAAGCCTTTTTCCATACTGACGGAAAGACTCCTGAAATCAGAGCCTGGTTCAAAACCGGCATTATTAATGCACTGATCTCTGAGGGAGCCAGATGAAGTACATACGGTGGGAAAGGATCGGTGGGGGATCCTGACTTGGTTTTTAACAACAGGTCTGACACCATGTTCTCATCAAGAGGGGAGAATTGTAATAGACCCCCCTGAGTATGTCTAATGGTGGCTAGCGTATCTTGGTTGTTATCTGTGCTGTCAAGTGCCGCACAATAGATCTTCTTTTGGGCTGCATCATAGTGAGATCTCCAGTCACGCTCTTTCTGTCTGCAATAGATTTTAGTCGTTTTTAGTTCTGATGAATACCAGGGTGACGACACCCTTTTCTGCCGAACTTTAAATAATCTTTCTGGGGCTACCTTATTGGCAGCTCTATTAAGGCTGTCTTGCAGGACCATGGCCGCCTGGTTTGTGTCTATCTAGAGGAGGAGGATCTATAGATTATAGCTAAACCTCCACCCCTTCCTTCAGCATGGTTGACATTCGCAATCGTGTAGCCTAGAGGAGTGGCAATGTTCCAGTCAGGGTCACTGCTGTCATTGCCCAAGTCTCTGTTAAAAATAATACATCAGGATCTTCCGTGTGTATTAAGCATTCCAGTTGATATTTATGTTTGACCAATGATCTGACGTTAAGGAGAAGGCAATTAATAAAATGACTGGTTTATGTCTGAGGGGTCACAGTGTGCAAAAAAAGACTGACTGGAATGCAGCCCTGAGCAATTACTAGTGGCTCTAGTTAATTTAAGAAATCCACCCATTGCGTTTACTTTTCTCAGGATGACACACAAACTGTATGCTAAAATGTGGGTCCCATACTCACTGTACACTACTAAAGAGGCCCGGATAGTTCTGTTGCATTGAGAACTATGTCCAATCTGCTTGCTTTTCGAAAGGACCTGAAGACGTGGCTTTTCGCCCAGTAATCTTCTTTGTAGCCACATGGAGGGCACTGTGTTATGTACTTTTTTTCTACTTCTCTCTTTGCCAAAGCGCCTGGACACTCCTAGGAGTAGCCGCGCGCTATAGAAGAGCTTTTATAACATAACATAACATAACATAACATAGGCAAAAAGTGGTTTGGGCTTGCATATATTCCTGTTCAGATGAGACCAGACAGTACAGTTTGGGCTGGAGTACAAGCAGAGCATTATTGACTCCAGGACAGAGGTGCCATATAAGAGCTTTGTGGATATCTCAGTACTATCTTGTCAAGTTGTAACATAAATCAGGGTGAAAACCTTAGCAAGGGAATGGTTTTGCATCTGAAGGATAGACATTGGGATTTTATTCAGGATTTTTTTTACTTTCAATGACACATGGCACCAAACAGGGCGGTTCATGGATGTGAAACATTTCCCAACTTTTGAACAATTTCTGAATTAGATTGAGACACCTCTGGCTAGATTGCTTTTCCTGAAATGTAGATATGGGATTCTCCCAGTGAATGTGCTCAGGAATAGGTGTCAGGCAAATAGCATATCACCCCTATGCCTTGCATGCTTGTCTTGCACTGAAACTGGGGTACCTCTTTGCAAAAACCCATGTCCAAATGGATTGCCCTAGTGTGTTGGTAATTGTCCCTGGTGCGCTATACACAGACAATGCGCATATTACAATTTGAAAACACAGAGTGGGTGGTTTTCACGATATTCAGGTACTTACTTCAGGCCTGGTGTATAAGGTGTAAATTCATTAATAATGACTAAAATGACTCTAATATTCCACAATCAGGTGCCATGTGATCATCATACAGTTACTGCAATTCTTGTTCACAATAAGTGGTCTTGTTATGTACTTGCACTTTATGAAGAATAGTTAATGCAGTTGAGTGTAGTTTTAACTGATGTTAATGTATTTGTATAACATTTTTACTATCGGCTCTTATAGTTTGTGATTCTCCCATATTACATCGAAATGGAATTTAAAACATTATATGATGTTTTATGTGTGAAGTTTTATGGTTAAAACGACTGAGTAAACATATATACTACTACTCTAAATCAGGGTAAAGGTTTGCAATGAGGGTTCTGTGGATGATTCATTTCGGTTTACAAATGCATATGTCTTTGGTGAAGGCGACTTGTAAGAATGCTTGATGACTCAGTCGTTGCAGGACAGTGCATCATAAAAACAAAGATAATTTTAGTTTTTCTGTCAGTATAATTAAAGTATTGTAAGGATGGGAAGGCAAAGAAAAGCCAACATTAGAATGAGTACTTGTCATGGATCATCTTAGCAATACAAACAAGTCTCTGTTCTTCGGAGATTGGAATGGGGGACTTTGTAAGAATCTCTTATTGTGCATGTAATGTAATATAAGGTGTGTGTGTCTCAAACAACTCTGGATTGCTTATTGAGGTCTGGTGCTTGTTGCTTTATGTTTGCAAGACTATAATAAGACTATAATAAGAGAATGCAAAAAAAGTCATGGTCTGGATGAAGTAATAGTGAGCAGCATGAGTCAATAAAATATGTAGGAGGTGTTGTCTATTGTGGATCAGTAAGAGCAGAGGAATGGGAGCATGTGTTGTGCTGACAATGGTAAAGGGTGGCACTTCAGAGTGTGTTATGTTTGATCATTTGCATGGGTCCCTCTTTGGTGAGGAGGGATATGAATGGTAGGTAAAAAGATAAGGAGTCGTATGCCTGGTAGGCTCTTTGCTGATTTGGGGAATTTAAAAGAGAATATTACATTGGTTCCTTTGCACATCAAAGACCAAACATACAACTCCTCATGCTGTGGCTACTACCAGTGGCGGCTCCTCCACTAAGTCGGAGGAGAGTCTCCCCAATGGTCTTTGAGCAGTGAAAACAAAATGATATAACAAGAAGTTATTATGATTTTATTTTCTGAGAATGACTTGGGGTCAGGGAGAGGCCGAACTTGCCAGAGCAGATTGAGGACTGGGCTGGCCACACAGTCATGCAGCGTCATGATTGGCTGGGCGAATCTGGGAGCCTCGGTGCTTTCGGTACTGCCAGTGCCATGTGAGGGCAGAGGAGAGGCGTGCACTGGTGGCAAAGGTACGTTTATTTTATTTATTTTTTCATCCCCCACCACCCACCTTTCGGAGGCAACCACCACTGGCTACTATAACGAACATGTACATCTGGAAAATCTACAAATTCCATTGAATATCCCATCTTTTGGCCCCACCCTTTTACCAGTGCGTAACCCACCCTTAATCCTGCCCCATGAATTTTGTGAATATTTCTATATTGATGACATATTATGGTTACACCAATATTTACTCAAATTAGAACATCTATTCTATTTATATAAATAAATAAATCTCTGAAATTATTTCCACTAACCTAAATACATCACACAGCCATAGCGTCTGTGTACAAGTCTTTACTTCTAGTAAGTTCTTCGTGGATGAAATATGTTTGTTTGAGAAAAAAATTGTTGCATAAGTCCTCTCTCTGTGACCACGTCTACTATGTATATGGGTCAATAAAAATAATGATTAAAAACACAAACAAGTCTGCCTTACTGGGTTATTGGGGCAAAGGAATAATCCTGAGTAGATTTTCTTGACAACCATAAAGGTGAAACAGTGTAATTCTGTCATAGGTGTAAAAATATGCTTGCTAACTGCATGAACGTCTTCTTCATTGTATGAAAAGAATGTGTTTCCGCTCATCTGCAGCATGCATACTATTATGGTGCTGCACCTCAGTGAGCCCGCAGTGCATCCTGGTTCTTGGAATCTTTTGCATCGACAACGTTCAAAATTTTCCTCAATTTAAAATCGTAATAGCATTTTTTTAAAGCTATCTTTTTGTGTTCTTGCTGTTTGCAACTGCAAAAAAGGCTTATTCTAATGTATCAAACCCATATTGCAATTTGGTAACGTGCTACCATATTGCAATTTGAGTTTGTGACCAAATAACTATATTTGGAAGGGGTGTTTTAGGGCGTCCCTTTCAAATCCGAATCATAGAGATATATATCAATGATTGCAGCTGAAATGCGGTCCAAAATCATTAATATTTTACCAACACTTCAAAGGAGGTGGGAACCCATTTACAGACCCCTTTCTATTTGTGAATGTTGAAAACAAATGTTTTTCAAGTAGATATTAGTCGAATGGGCCACTGCCTAATCTTAAAAAATAATAATTACACTTTTTATTTGATTTTTGTTTAAATGCATCTCGTTTTTCTTTAAGGAAGCCAGGTTTCATTTAAAGAAAATAAATTGTTGTATTTAAAAAAGCAAACAGCAAATAGTGGTCTGCTGAACCTAGCAGGCCACCATCCCTGTGATGGTTGTGATTAATAGTGGGTCACAATTTCACGCCTACTCATTATTATTCACTTGGACATTGCGACCAACTACGGATCAGTAATTTGAAACGACCTATTAATAGATAGGTCACTTCGCAATTTACCACACTGGTCACAAAAATTCAGTCGTATGTACATCTGGCCCTATGACTGGAACCACGCCTTCTCTTCAAACGCTCTCTTCCACGTGCTTAGATACACAAAGATGAATTTCAGGCCTGCCGACATGACTCTGTCTTTTTAAACAAAAGTTCATTTTTTTCGAAATTACTTCTCCGCATGCTTTTACAGCTTTTGATTAAGCTCTCTACAAGCAAGCTGAGCTTCATGTCTGAACATAAAAAAAAGAAAACAATAGTTGTTTTACTGTCTGAACCCCTAGAGCTCAAAGGGTGTACAAAATTGAATGCGTTTTATCCCAAACTTTTTCATTATCGCATGTGTAACATCCTAAAACATAAGACAGCAGGCAGGGCAGGCCTTGGAGCCAAAAACAGCTCTGGCAGGTTTGATAATGATACCAGCCCCCTGCTGCGGGGAGCGAGCATACCCCACCAACCCTCCTCCCAAAAAGAACGTCAAAATGGCAAAGAAAGGGGCATTTTACTGCATATTTTTTTATATAGGTTGTCAGATTTTTGTGTTTGCCATTTTCTTAGGGATTATGTCGACATTGATTTATTTGCTTACCACCCCCGGCTCGCTCATAAGGACAAATTAAATTCTGACATGCTGCTCCTCTGTGGCTGGCATTCGTCACTGTTCTTGGCACCGTGCACAGATCTGACAGTCCAACTTTTCACAATAGGTGCTGCTGGCTGCTAGTAGAACATATGTCAGATGGTTCTGTCCTGCATGTTGCCAGCATGCACAGTGCAGGCAACAAGGTGGTGTTGGGGAAAAAAATCCCTTGAAAAGATTTGTCATTTTGGGCCCATGTATGGATGCTGCAAACCAGTGTATTTGTAGACAGACACCTTACTGGCAAAAACAGGCCATGTTGGGTTGGCTGGACACAGCCCCAGAAGAGGCGCAGGCCAAGTACCACATCTTCTACTGTGTAATGCGAACTGATCAGAAAGTGACCCCTCTTTAAAATGATGGCACTGTTTTTGAGTTTAGCTAATGGGCTACTCAGTCACAAACATTACGGATAGCATGTGTGCCTTATTGAGAGTACCAAAGGATATAATGCACTTGTAATAAGGTGGACTTTTGTGTTGGAGTAAGTCATCTGCCAAGCTCTAAATCAGCCACTAGGTCTTTGCATATCGTTTTAAAGAACTGTCATGGTCTGATATTACAGTGTGCTCGCTTCAGCAGCCAACAGGGGTGTTGCTTCATGAGGGGGGTGTTTGCGGTGTGACGTTTCCCAGATAAAAGCATTCTTTGCTTGGCAGTTGGGTCTGGAGTCTTGAGTTGGGTCTGCTATCTATGTGTCAGTTTTTTCGTCGTGATCACAAAATAAAAACTAAACAGACATCTTTGATGTAAATAAGAGGGAAAGAGAGACATGCCTGCATCCCTGCTTGTCAAAAGTGAGCGATCATGGTGTCACATTTTATTTCACAGAGCCTTCTTTTTTATTGTGACTTTAGAAACTTACATTCAGGATGTGCACTGTACAAGCACCTCTTATATTTGATTCAACAGACTGCTATGTTGCTCTATCTATAATAGGAATTTAAGCCAGGTTTAGGGTTTACATGACTAATGACTTGCCTGTTTGTTCACTAATGGCATTGTCGTTTGGGGAGAATCATGAATGCTTCTAAATGTTATCACTTTTAATAAATGTCTCTCTATGCAGAGATATAATCTGTTTTACTAAGGTGAAATACTTCCATGTATTAAAGAAATACACTTTTAGGAATTTTGAAATTAGCGTATTATATTTTTTAAATCTTGTTTGTTGCACAATATACCTTCCAAATGTTTTCATGGCTCAGCTCATGCACAAACTATTAGAGCCTATTAGAGACCACAAAGGCGTGAAACAAGTTGATACATATTTTATTCCCCCCAAATCACACAAAGCTACTTGGGCACATTATAACCCTCTAAGTAGCAGCAACATCTCTTGTTTTTTTACTCTGGCAGGGAAATCTACATTTTAGAGGTTGATTTGATATCCCCAAGTTAGTTTTGCACATATGACACCCCACCCCACTTGGACACCCTCGCACTCATCAAATGGCAATAAAACCTAAAAATCACTGCTAATGTGATGCTTTGGGGGACCTGTAGCGCATTGCAGTGCTTGCCCGACGAGGAGTACCCACCCGATGATGAAGCGTGACATCCCTAGGGATGTGTAAGGGCAACAAAAACAGTCTTGTTCACTGCCCCCTATATCCTGTCCAGAACTTAGACATCCTTTATGTATCTCTTAGGAAGACTGACCCAATTTTTGATTTGATTATAGCCACAGAGCACGGGCACTGGGCCTTTATCAGCTTCTAGTCCCCCCCTCTCCTTCTTTGATAATGACAGACATTTGGGTACCATATATAAACCCTTTATTGAAGCCATTCTGAGTGGTGGCTTAATCCCCTCCACATGGAAAATAAATTGTCCAAAGGTATTCAAAGGGAAATAGCGACAACCCATGTAACTACAGGCTGATACGTTTGATAAATAGCCTTCAAAAAATCTTTGTCATCAAATCCTCAACAAATTATACGAATTGGCTGACATGCACAATATTCTGACATCTATCCAAGCTGACTTCAGGAAGAACGTAACCACAATTGATCAGATTCGTAGGTTTTATATTGTCTACTGGAAGACAGTTATAATAAATAAAGGTTCACCTGTACTTTATATTTGTACGTCTGAAGTCGAAATTTGATCTGACACCTCCCTCGAAACTGTGAGCTGTTCTAGGACAAATGAGGGTCCCAGGTTAAAGATTTTTAGTTATTATACACATGGAAACTATGCCCAAGTGAAGTAGGGGGATTAGAACAGGGTGAATTGACTGATCACATTTTAACTGACAGGGGAGCGCGACAGGGATGTGTCATGGCACCAACATTATTTTCCCTTTATATAAAAGATCAGTCATCTTAAGAGCTGCAGAAATGATTGCTGCAGTAGTAGCCAGTCCCAGAATGCCTGCATTGCATTTTGTCGATGACACACTCTTCATCTCCAAAACACCGGGGGCCTAATTTATGAGGCCTTGCGTCAGTTTTGCGCTGCCGATGCGTCACTTTTTGTGACGCATCGGCAGCATAAAACATGCCTCCTGTTGCGCAGTATTTACAAAGTGACGCATCTAAGCAGATGCGTCACTTTGTAAACCCCTGCGCTACAACAAACCTGCGTCAGTTTTAATGTATGCAGGGGGGGCGTTCCCCCGCAAAAAGCCTCGTAGAAGTGACACAGTGAAATCTATGAGATGTCACTGCGTCACTTCTAGGACGCCGTTGCGTCAAAATCTTGCGCCTGCCTCACAGCAGGCGTAAGACTGACGCAGGCCCTTTCACATGGGGCTTGCCCCATGTGAAAGGGCGCATTGCAGGAATTGCGTCACTTTTGTGACACACTCCGGCAATGCGTCACTTTTGCACTTACAGATACGTCAGAAATACTGACGCATCTGTAACTCCTTGCGACATGATGCGTCATACATTAAATATGATGCATCATGTATGTCGCAAGGAGTGTGCACTGAGAAGTGACGCATCGCTGCTTTCACGCAGCGATGCGTCATTTCTCATAAATGAGGCCCCCAGGGTTGTATAATTGCTATTGGATAAGTTTGTAGGGTTTTGTATTGTGTATTGCTTGAGGCTTAGAGATAAACACCACCGAAATCAAATGTATGTCCCTCTACCAACATTAATCTTTTAAAGGAGGGTTTATGTTGGGCAACTCGAGGCTAGAAAGAGTAGCAGGGTGTCAAAATCACCCCTAATTTGGATTGGAGAAAGCAAATTAGAAAGGATGTGCTTAAATTACAGCAGAGCACCACAGGGATACTTAGATTCTATTGATCCACTTCCTCCAGATCTATTTCATTGGCTATACAAATTTACAATATTCAAGTTCTAAGAGGGGCTTTTTATGGTGGTGAGTTATGGGGAAATAAGAAACTGATGCAGTTAGCATCTGTGGAAAATACATTTCTATGAGCGTTAATGGATTTACCACAGAGCACACTATCAATACCCTTGAATATTGATTTGGGCATTAAACCCATTGCCCCAAAAGCCAACCTAAGTGTATTGGTGTTCTGGAGGAGACTGGGGTGCACCAAACAATTATTATATTATCTGCTAACTTTAGAAGAGATTCTAGTTTAGGATACTTCCCATAAGATTACACGGCTTAAAACTGTTCATTCAAAGATAGCCTTCCTGGGGTTGAGTGATCTATGGGTAATCGGGGAACTGTTCATTCAAACCTATCCTTCCTATTGTTGAGCGAGCTGGAAGACAATAGGGGGAATGCACATTTTGTGACAAAAAAACTGCTTGCAGATAAGTACTGGCAGGTTGCCTCAGTAAATGATTATATTACACCACCACTGGACTCGTTTACAGGACATTTTCGGAATTTAAAACTGAGCTACTACTTTGAACCATTTATGGATATATCACCATGCCTTCTGCAAGGCAATTGCATATAAAATGTAGATATGTGACTCTCCCAGCAATGAGCTTTTGCTCAAAATGGCACAATTTAAGCATGGTAACGGATGCATATCCAGGCTGTAAATGGGAAAAGAAAACTGTATCACGCTTGTGGTTCTTTTGCAAAGCTTATGAGCGCCCTCAGAAAAATGGATATTCCCAGGGGTATATTTACAAGGAGCCTCTGCCGCTGCTGCTTCACTTTTTTTGACACAGCGGCAGCACGGATTAAAGACTTAGGGGCATATTACCAACGTTAAGCGATATTTATCGCTAACGATGCTTAGCAACGAATTTTTTAACGCTAAGCATCGTCAGAAATTATCGCAGATAAACCTTGCTATTATCAAGGTTTATCGCAAATGCGATAAAAAACTGCCGCAATGCATGAATATCGCTGAAAAGTGAGCGATATTCATGCATTACCGAGCTAATGCTCTTAGCCATGTTATCCACCTCCCATTGGATAACATGGCTAAGAACTGCTCAGGGCAGGTGTTAGTTTTTGGAGATATTCGCGCTTAGCGCGAATATCTCCAAAAGTTGGTAATAGGAGATAGCGATGTTAACGACTGTTTCCAGTCGCTAACATCTTGGCACGCCCACTTTGCATGTCATAAGTGATAAATATCACTGACATGCAAAGTGGGGCCCAAGATGGTCGCTATCTCCTACTAGCTGTCGCTAACTGGTGTTAGCGACAGCTAGGTAATAGGGAGATAATTTTATCTCCGCTTTCTTGGCTTTTAAAGCCAAAAAAGCGGAGATAAACCCCCTTGATAATATGCCCCTTAGATCTCCAAGGCAAGGCAAAGCCACTCTATGTGGATTTTCATGGCCTTGTCGATATTGAGTAAGACAAAGCAGCGCAAGTCACTGCTTTGCCTTCCTTTGTCAAAGAGGCATTCAATGGGTGTTGAGGTGGGTGTTTCCACATAACACCCATGGATTTTGACACATTCCCAGACTTACAAGGACTTACAACCCAGGTAAGGTGTCAAAAGCCTATGCCTCCCCGAGGAGAAATATATGTATTTCTCATTGATTGTTTGTGTGCGGAAAGGTGTCCCTTCCTGCACAAAAAAATAATTCCTACCATGATGCAAGGGTGCCTGTGTTGACGCTAGGCTGTCACTTGCGCACCAGCGTAAAGGAAAGGACAGGGATGTCGTATTGCTGTAAATAGGGCACATCCTGCACTTTCCTTATGATGCAGAGCAGCGCAGCAGGCTAGCTTGCAGAGCGGCGTTGCATCAGTTTGTTGTAAATATAACCCCCAGTATGAAGGCTACTTGGTGTGAAAAAACCTGGTAACACTGATCATTTTTAGATCGGCCAAAAGCGAAATGATAGTCTACAGTTTAGCAAAGTTTTTATATGCCACATGGATCATGAGAAAGGAAGTTCAGTATTAAGGAAGATCAATGGGTGGTGGTATTTATAGTTTTTATGGGATATTATAGATACAGATTTTAAATGTCTCATATATTTTGTCTCTCTTCATTATTTAATCACTGTTGTAAATATGTATTTCCGTTAAATTATTTTACATGTTGTTTGTACGGGAAAACCCCAGAATAAACATATTTTTTTTAATATAGCTTTAGAAAGTAAAACCCTTCCATATCTTAGCTGTTTTATCTCAGAGTCAACGTGAGAAGTGAGTTTACCCTCTTCTGCAGACAGGCTGCCTTTGATTTAAGACACCAGCTCCAAAGCCAGATCACAACTCGGATTAAAGAAATGATCTCCCTATCACAAGATGAGGGTTGTCCACATCCTGAAGATAGGCACCTCGATGCCTACCTAAAAGAAAAAAATATTCTCCTCCACTCCATCTATCTCTACAAAGGACGATCCCTACTCAGAAATCTCACCTTTAGTCTATGCTTTCCCTGTGTACCATTTGAGGCTTCTCTGCTGACTGTCGGGTGTTTTCCTGACTTTTGCTGGCTTTGCAAGTGGCATGGTTTCTGGTGACTTTGTGTGCACCCATGCTTCATACTGGGCTTGTTTGGGACTATGTGTTGCTGGTTCCTCTACTTGCCCTGCTGTTCAATATTATTCTTTTGGGCATGGGGCTGGTGTTGTGGCTTCTTTCTAGAATGTTTATTCCCCTTTGCTAGAGGACAGATGAGTGTCCTTCAGTTTGTGAGCCATTCCATATCTCATTACATTCAATTAAGTGTTGTCCATTCCATCCCCCTTTAATGCCTTTTCTAGACTCTGTGGTGCTCTCATGATAGTTACCTGTTCTTCACTGCTTGCTAATGGTCTTGTGCACTGGTATTGGGTTGATTCTAGCTGAAGATGCTGTGGGCCTCTGGTTAGCTATCTATTGCCGCCTCTATGAACCAGTGGGCTGGGCCCTCCTCCATGTGCTCACTGTGGGGCTTGGGTGTTGTGCCATGCATGAAGCACTGGGTCCCCAAAACTGTGCAACAGGTGGTGCCCCTCGTTTTGTCCTTTTGTGTCTGTGCTGGTGTTCGGCTTTTCCAATGGGTCCTTGCGAGGATTCAGCCTTGTGGGATGTGTGCCCTGTCTACTTGTCTTGCGTCTCCGTGTATACCTTCACTCCCTACTGAATTTTTTAGGAGCAGTGTTATTCCTGTTCTGATTTTTGTCCTACCCTTCACAGGCTCCTTCACTTGTTGACAGTTTTCTGCCCCCCCCTCCAATTTGTTGTTCGGGTGCGAGGCATGTGCCTTAGTTTTCCCAGGCCCAGTTGCCCTATTCCCATCTCTGTTTCTTGTTCATAAAGACCTGCGTTTGTCTTGAGGTTGTTTCTTGTGTTCAGCTAGAAATGGTTCTGCTCTGTATACATTGGCCTAGTGCATGTGGAATTAGGCTTTGCCTCTCTGCTCCATCCTGCTGCCCCGCCAGTCCACTCCTGATTGCTTGGTTTGAGTGATGTGTGTAGCTGCTGATGGGTTTCCCCAGACACCTTATTATCTGTTTGGTTGTGCTGGGCATCCTCTGAAAGTGCTGTGCCTCTGGCCTTTTGCTTTCATGCAGTTTTTCAAAGTAGTGATCGGTACCTCTAGTGTAGTCCTTCTGCCCTCATTTTTTCTCTGGTTGGGTGTTTTACATTGGGCTATTCCCTTTGCTTTCGTCTATGGAATAGCTTGGTGCAGGAGTTGGGCACATGTGTCCTGGTATGACACATTGCACTGATTGGCATTCTTTTGGGGTATTGTGAGTTACTTTCTGGTTTCCACTGATGGTTTTGCTTGTGGTTGTATTCTACTTTAACTGATGGGAGCTTAGTTTCACCATTTTGCTTTGGCCCACTACCTTCATAATTTGGGCTTAGGCTTTTCTGAGAGGTATGCCCTCCTTCTCCTCCTCACTTTATGGCTCATGTGAAGAGCTTTGTATTTTTACTTCAGGCTGGCCCTTCTGCCTGTTTTAACTTGGGCTCCTTGCGTCTCTTGATCTCTTACAGGTATACTCTTATTGCTGGCTTTTAGAGCTTGTGGTTACTGACCATGTGTTCCTCTCTGCCACGTCCTGTCTCTCTTCCCAGATTTTGTGTTGCTTTCTCAGTGCTGTGGGAGTTGAAGCATTGTGGACTCCCAGCTTGTCTTTGTTTTTGCCGTTGAAACTTCTGTTTGTTTGTGAATTTTGCCTCCAGACAACTTCTTTGCAGGTGGGTTGGTGGGGAATTTTCCTATGTATATGTTGTTGGAACTGTTCTTTATCCGGGTGGTGCTTT
Source organism: Lissotriton helveticus (assembly GCF_964261635.1). NCBI lineage: Eukaryota > Metazoa > Chordata > Amphibia > Caudata > Salamandridae > Lissotriton > Lissotriton helveticus. Next base: position 228,840,694 of record NC_136072.1, on the reverse strand, counting down.
AGAACTATTGGGGGCGTCCCCTTGCTCCCCAATGAGTTTGATGGCCTTGCATTCCAATTGGTGGGTGTTTCTCTATGGTATTCTCTGCTCTCACAGCCTCACTTTGGGGTTGCTGCCTTGTGTGATAACAGCTCATTGGGCACTGTCTGTGTCCTGGCATTGGGTTCTGTGATGGGTCTCTCGTCCTGCTCTCTGTGGGCTGCAGAGGGATCCATGTGTTCTTTGGTTTGGGTGATTGTATTCTTTGTTTGTTGTATATTTGCTCCCCTTGTGTATTGTGGCCTTGCGTGCTCATCTTGGAGATTCATTCTTGGACACATATGGGATCCCTGTCTGGTCACTCTTACCTGCTCTCTCTCCTTCTGTTAATGTTTGCCTCTTTGTGCATGGGTTAATGTGGGATGCCTTACCCTGATCTTTTTCTGCTTGCTCCTTCAAAACCTCCACACCTAATTTGCTTGGTGGCTTTGAAAATGTGTATTTTAGCTTTGGTTTTACCCCCTGTCTATAGCCTTTTCCCCTTGGGGCTATAACTTTCCTGCAGTTTCCTGCGGTTTTGTTGTTCTTTGATAGTTCTGCCTTTAATGTCTGTCATGCTTGCGTGGTCATTGTTGCAAACAGTGCTCCACTGCTGCTCCACTATGCACTTTGTTGGACCTCTGGTTGCTCTTCTGGATGTCTGCAGGCCTGGCTGCCTTTTGGGTGTTAGAGCTTAGAGAATGAGATGCCTTGGAGATGTTTCTTCTCACTATTCACTTTTCTGCTGGATATTTTAGCTCTGCATTCCTTATCCTTTGTTCCTTGATGGGCTATGAATTTTACCTTCTGTGGACCTGTTTTACCTACTGTTGAATGCCCTCATGTTTGGGTATTGGGCCTCCTCTCTCTTTCACTTTTGCCTGGTCATGCACTTTGCATGGTACTTCTTATTGGGAACTTGGCAGTTGCTCCATCTGACATGGGCTTTGCCTGTGTTATTCCTTGCCTTGGGTTCTTGACCGTTTCTTGGTTCACTCAGCTTGTATTCTGGAGCCCCTGCACTTGACTACCCTTGCCTGTGCTCTGGTGTGAGTAGGCATTCCCTGGAACATGGTGTTTAAGTATTTGATCTTCTGGGCTTATCTCTTTAAGTGTTATTCTAGGTCCTGCACTTTTCATAGGGTGTACATCTGATGGGGCCTTCTTTGGAATTTTTTCAATGATTTGCCTGTTTCTTTGGTCTGAATCTTTCCCCACCGTGTGTTGGACACTAATCTGTCGCCTTGTTGGTGACTTTTGGCCCACCTTCTGGTTTTCCCTTTAGCGTGCCTTTTGGGACCTTTTTCAGGCATGTTGTGCTCTTGTGCTCTGTTCTAGGTGTGGTGTGGTATCTATTTATGGCATTTCCTAAGCAACTTCTGAGTTCCTGGGGGTTGGGTTTATTTTGGGAGTCTCTGTGGCCAATCACAGACCGGGCCTTCACAAATGGTGTAACTTTTTCTGGCTCCCCCTGGGGTGGATATTTATTTATTTATACATTTATACAATTTCTAAAGCGCACTACCACCTGACAGGCATCTTGGCGCTAGTAACTCAGAGACCATGTCAACACAGGAAGGGGTCTAAAGCACAGGCCTAGTTCTTAGGGAATAGCCAAGTTTTAAGGTTCTTTCTGAACACAAGGAGATCCTTGTGTTGCCTCAGTTCAAAAGGTAAAGTGTTCCACAGCCTGGCCGCAGCCACCCCAAATGATCTGCCACCTGCTCTAACTTTTTTGAAACGTGGGACTTTTATTGACATGCCTCTTGAGGAGCGAGCGCTCTGCCCGGAACGTACCACTCAAATTTTTGCTGGAAAGAGGCGGGTCCTTTTCCATGCAGGGCTTTAAATACTAGACACAGAGATTTGAATGTAATTCTCCGTGTCACCGGGGGCCAGTGCAGCTCCGTCAGTGCTCCAGAGGCAGAGGACCTCCTTGGCCATCCTAATACCAATTTAGCAGCGGCAGATTGTATCCGCTGTAGCCTGTCTAGCAGGAATTTGGGGGACTCAAGGAGCAGAGCATTACAGTAGTCCACCCGACTAAGTATCGTGCTCCGTGCTATCAGGGCACGGGCTTGATGGGGTAAAAGAGGAAAAATCTTCCTCAGAGAGCGAATAATCGCCAGGCAGCAGCTCACCACTTTCCCCATGTGCGCCTCCAGGGAAAGGTTACAATCAAATGTTACCCCCAGGTTACGGACTGTTTTAACCGGCTGGCCAGGGTTGGGAAACTCTGGGGGCCACAGATTCCTGGGCGGCCCTCCCGTGTTCCTACGCGTCTCAAATTGCATCAGCTCAGTTTTAGCTATATTAAACTGTAGGGAATTCTCCTTCAGCCACTGTGACATAGCTTCTAAACATCTATGAAACCCCTCTACTGAGATGGACTGCTCTCCCTCCAGGGAAAGAATAAGTTGCGTATCATCAGCGTAGTTGATGACTTTGATGTTATAGCGCTTGATGATCGTCAGCAGGGGTCTCAAATAGACATTAAAAAGAATGGGGCTAAGCCCTGAGGCACCCCATGTGAGACAGGAGTAAAGGCAGATTGGTAAGGAGGAAGGGACACCGCTTGCTGTCTCCCTGAGAGAAAGGAGTGAAACCATCTAAGGGCCACTCCCGTGACTCCCACCTCACTCAACCGTCTCAGCAGGATGTTGTGGTTGACCGTATCGAAGGCGGCAGACAGGTCCAGCAGAATCAACACTGCTGCCTGGTCCCTGTCTGCCCGCCTCCGAAGCTCATCCATTACAGTCACCAGTGCCGTCTCAGTACCATGAGCCGGTCGAAACCCGAACTGCTCCTCCTCCAGATGTTTAGCCTGTTCTAAGTGCGCGGACAGTGTGCCACTCACTACCCGTTCCACTACCTCGGGGAGAAAGGGAGAAGAGATATTGGTCTAAAATTCTTTAGACATTCTGGATCAAGGGAGGCTTTTTTAAGCAATGGCGTTACCAGCGCCTGCTTCCACTGACTAGGAACCGCCCCTTCTGCAAGAGACTGATTACAGATCTTACACAGCAGTGGGAAAAGTTCTACCCCGAATTCCTTCCAGATTTTACAAGGCAATGGATCCAAGGGGGAGCCTGACACAATGCTGTCCGTTAACCTGCAAAAGTCCTCAATCTGAAGAGGGGGAAATTCAGAGAGAGCCCCCAAGGCAGCCTCCTTCGTACTGCCATTCCCTGTCAATTCACCCTTGTCCTTAATGAGGGCCAACTGTTCAATTCTTACTATCGACGGCTCTGATGCCTTCCCCAACTCCTCAATGATAGAGGCAACTTTATCATGAAAAAAGTTGGCAAGATTATCACAGAGCCTCTGAGATGGCAGAATGTCATTTTTACAACACTCAGGTTTAGTCAGGGTATTAAGAATTTTAAAAATACAGCGGGACCTATTTGAGGCCCTGAGTATCGCTGAGGCGAAGAAATCAGCCTTCGTTCTTTTTATGACCTTCCTATATTCCAATATTTTTACTCTCCAAGCCTTTTTGTCCTCAATTAAATATTTCTGTCTCCAGGTTCTCTCAGCCCGATTACAATCAAGCTTCAGTTTTTTCAATTCCTCCCCAAACCAGGGGGCAGATGGCCTCCCCTTACTCTGAAAGGATTTTCGAGGCACCTGTGAGTCCAGGGTCAGAGTGATCTCTTTACAGAGAGTGAGGTCATTTTCATCGACCTGAGCCTCCGGCGAGAAGCAGTCTTCCACCGAGAACACCTCACCATGATTTTTCCTCTGTGCCAAGGCCCTCCAATCCCTCCCCACAAAATGTATCCTCCGCTTGCCTTCCATTTTATCCCAATTGGCCATATTCAAATAGAACTTGACCAAAAAATGATCAGTCCAATCCATCGGGAGAACCTCCCCCATGTTTAGCTGCTCATCTAAAGCGAAGATGAGGTCCAACATATGACCCCCCCGAATGAGTGGCTACCGAAACTTGTTGACGCAGTCCCAGCCCCTCACAAGATTGGAGTATATTGGCCAGGCCTGTATCAAGGGAGCCGTTCGGCCAGAGATTAAAATCACCCAAAATTAAAACTCTCCGGTGTGTGGCCGCCATGTTAGTAAACAATTCCAGGAGAAGTTGCTGCTGCAGCACACTAAAGAACCCCAGTGGACGATAGCAAATAATCCCTGTCAGAGATTGGCCCATCTCACTCTTGATAGTGAACCCCAGGAGTTCAACCCCTGCAACCAGATCAATATCAATGGTCTTCAAGTTCACGGAGTCTCTGTAAATTAGCCCTACCCCTCCACCCTTTCCATCCAACCTAGGCACGTGCAATAGTTTGAACCCTGGTGGGCAGGCTAATCCAAAGTCAACCTCGCAGTCCTGCCGCGTCCAAGTCTCAGTCATACACAATATCTCCAAACCATGAGCCTCTACCAGTAGCTGAATTTCTGTCCTATGTTTAGGTAAGGACCGAACATTCAGCAATCCACAGGGGATAAGGTCCCTGGTCAAGAAGTCGGATAGCGGAGCTGCGGATTCTACCAGGCCCAGACTACCCCTGCTACTGGCACCTCTATTTAGGGCATACAACTCGGCCGCCGAGTACCTTATAGCATTGCCATGGCCATGGGTCCCAGTTAACAAAGGAGAGGCAGCATGCCTGGCGCTGAGCGTGCCCTTAGCGCGGACGGGCGCAGACGGGCTCGCCTTCGGCGCGCCATCGGCGCGCCTGCTGCGCTCGCCCGCTGCGCGCTCGCATCTCCATGCAGCTATATCCTGTGCCCCCTCCAACTGGAACGCTAGCTACCAGAAGGGCGGGACAGAATCACCCGGACGGTCCCAACCAATAGGAGCTACGTCAGGATTCACACCGGGAAGAGGCGAAGTCTCCACCGACCCTCCTGTAGCAGTGCTCCTCCCCACTAGGGCAGTCAAAAGAGAAGAAAGCAGAGCCGCCCGTAGTGAGCAGTTTAAAAGGCACAGGCACTGCGCCGAACGAAAATACACAACAACTTTTAAAAAAGTGTCCTCTCATGACACCACACCACCTTACAAAGCAGCAATGACAAATTAAAAACTCGCTAGGACAGCACATAAGCTCCCGACAGCGTAATGGCCTCAGGTTACTTACAAATGATATAGTGATGTTATCTTCTTGTTTTTACTCGAGCTGTGGAGTACCTGTATTGTTGAACAGTGTTTGTGCCTTTTGGTCCCTCATGGCTCTTTTTCTGCATCTCTAGTCATGGCTTAGTGATGAGGCCTTTGACTTTATTGGTTCTTTTGCTGTCTCTTGTGGGTCCCTAATACAGGAGTTCCCTAAATTTGAGCCCCTGATGCTTTGGGCACACAGGATGTGCCCTCTGCCTTTATGGCTTCTAGAGTTTGTTGGATTGCTTTGGCTCTGGTTGTTGAGGCTTTGTTGACCTTCTGGGCTTCGACCTTCCTTCATTATATGTGAACTTTGCTTTTATGGCTGGCTAATTTGTTGGGTGACCAATTTCCATCCTGTCTACTGTTATATATTCTCTTGGTGTGAGAGCTGGTGTTGGAAGTGGCAAGGTGGTAACCCTTTGACTATTTACCAGTAATTCTCCTTCCCTGTCCTAGATCCTCCCACACCCCTGCAGTGTGTCCAGATTTGATTGCAGTCTGCTTTAGTAATCTGTTTGGAATGCATCTGGGTGTAGGTGGTCCTTTGTAGATGGGAAATAGCATTTACAATGCTGTTTCCACAAAGCATGGCTTTACAATGCTTTCATTACAATGACCGCGTTGTTACCACGCCTGCCATTATGTAGTGGGCGTACAACACCAGGGAATGTGTTGGATTTTAAATCCAACACCTTCCCTGCTGTTGCACAAACTGAAGTAGGAATCGTAATAAATACTATTCCTAAGTCCAGTGCGCCCCCTACAGTAAGTCGTTGATACAACTTGCGATGTAATGGCACGCGTGGTAACAACGCAGTCGTAGTTACCGAATTGTAAAGCCATGTTTTGTGAATGTATGCTTTGAAATGTCATACATTCTTTGTAGTCACACTTGGAGAATGGGGGAAGTTTACATGTTTTCTTTTAGAGAAGCATCAGGGTACCTGACTCCTGTGTGTGGAAAGACCTCTTGAAGAGTGGGGTGTGGAAGGAGCATTGGAGTAATGCGATTATCGTAAGTATCCGAAGTATTATTGTTTCAGTTAGTCTTTATTCTATTTGAACTATCATAAAAGACACATAAAATATTATTGACTTTCTTGCCTTGAACTGAGATTTTTAAAGCTAGGTGCTTAACCTCTTCCGTGCTTGTGACGGAACCACTCCGTCACGAGCCACGGACGCGCTGTGCTGGTCACGGAGTGGTTCCGTCACGGCGCGGCCGCCCCGCCCACGCTGCAGGAATTCCCCGCCTGCGCGGACGTTCTATTGAGCGGCTCGTGATGGAGTGGTTCTGTCACGAGCATGGCGGCGCCGTGCGGACCCCCCTCCCCCCTAGCGCCACGGCTGAATTACTGCCGCGGCCAAGAGGTTAATAGAATTAATTCTTGCAGCTGTTGAAACCTAAATCTGCCACCATTTTGTACACCAGGGCTGCATTGTCTTGCTCATTTGGGTGTGTAGTGTGGTTGTACTACTCCTTACAATATTGCTGTAATTGGCCCTCTCAGCCCCTTGCAAGAGTGTGCAGTGTGCACTGACAGGCAGCCCCGTAAGCCGGGGCAGCTATGTTTGTGAGGGCTAGCTTAAGTCTGGACATTCGCACTTATCATTGTCATTACTTGTCTAATCTTCACCCAGGTGTAGTAACAGGTATAACACAATCTATGGGTTTTCCCGATGTTAACTGCAAACGTGCAATTCATCAATGCAAACGTCTCGGAGTCCAAACTATGCATTTAAATATGGGACCAATAACACATCTAATAGACCACATTTCAGAAGAACAAACCAATAATGTATTTGCATTTCATGTCATTTTGGGTCAAGGGAAATGTCACACTACTCTTTTTGTGGTAGCACACCTCTTGCTGAAGAACAGAAGGAAGGACATTTTGTTCATAGCCATAGTATAGACGAATGGTGACATTCTTATTTGGTGTGCTAATGTACACGTTAGGTTTATGCTGCACACTTTGATGATGTATATGATCGTCAATAGTCTTCGCTAATGGACTTAAGTTAAACTTCAAAATGCATTGTAAAAATTAATAACATCTGTACGCTCAAGATTTTGGTCATTATCACATATTAAAATTAGATTGAAATTGCACCATCCCTTTTAATAGAAAGATGAAAAATTCACTTACGCCTACACAGCGATTCTTTACGAAAATTACACACCATTAACAATTAAGAGCTCTATTCAGCATTATCATCTGCTAACTCCTACTGAAAATGATATAAAATTAAGCCAGCCCCTTAAATACAGTGGCTAAAACACATTAGTGGCAACCCCGTTTATTATTCTAGAATATCACTCACGTTAGTATACACAGGAACTGAATATTAGTTGGTCAGAATATTTTCGGACCTTTGAACAAAGCCCTGTTTCAGCATGGGTCAGAATTCTGAGAAGTGCAGTATGTACTGCACACAGTAACTGCCAGATACATACAGACCTCACCCTGTGTTACATTTCTGCAGGTCAAACCTGACGGTATTCAAAAGGGAAGAGTGCATAGTATTTACCGTAACATGGACTTTGGTGGGGTAAATGAATCAAACTATGAGATAATTATTGCATCCAATTAAATTCCCCCTTCTCTCTGTCAAATTTTTTCCAGATGCCTTTATTATCGCTTCTGACTCTGCCCACTCATAATCAGGCACGCAATATCGATACCACTGTACTACAACCTCCACAGCCCCCCAGCTGGCTGAGAGTAGGGGCTTTTGCCACTATATCGCCCACCATAGTAACCTGCAGAACAGGACATGTGTGGGACGCACCCAGGCCCAGTGGCATAAGGAAAGTTGAGGGGGGCCCCCTGCAAAGTACATGGTGGGGCACCCTCTCCGAATCTAATCAGGAGCTCTCCGGCCTGACTGCTGTACTGAGGAAGCCCCCTGCAGCTTTGGCCCCTCCCACTGCGGGGGGCTCCAGGCCTGTGTTATGCCACTGACTGGGCCAAGACAGACCTGTGTGAGGACATCAGAGCCCGAAAGAGGCTGGGCTGTGCCACCTGATTTGGCTTTGACATAAGGTTTAATTAACGGCAGACTATAGGCTGACGTGATCAGAGGGAAGGACTATTCAGCCTCTTTATTTATGTGAATATTTATTCTAAAGCAAAGGGGTAATTGAAAATGACATTGTAAATTTTGAAGGAAGGTTAGCTAATAAGCAAAATGTGGGAAAGCATGAGCTAGCCACTGATCCTAAGTCTAAGGGCCCTGAAATTAGCATTAAGAAACATGTTGTTGGTTTAACTAATACTGAAGTTGTGTCTAGTCCAACCAATGTATTTCTAATGTCCCTTTATTAATTTACATGGCCTCCCTTCCTAGGTTGACTGGGTCTCCACCCACTAAGAAAAAGAAAGCTGGCCCTGGAACTGCACATCAAAATGGTAATTAACTTATATCGGAGAATATCAAGGGAACTTATAGCTGTGGGAAAATAAGAAAGGACGAGAACATGGCCCTACAGCAGTCCTTAGCTTAGGTGGCTGTTATCTTAAACTGTCAAATCGAGGAGCTTATTTCAAGAAAAATGGCTACTGCTGTTGAAAAACTTAAGTTGCTTGAGTCTACCATTGCGGCCATCTTCGCCGCAATAAATAACCTGAATTTTTCAGCCGAAAAGAGAGCTTGGCATTTGCCCGAGATAGTACCAGACGAGCATCCAACAATGCCCTTAATCAAATCAGTGCAGCAAGAATTGCATCATGGTGCTTTGGAGGGCAGTAAGGCAACAAATCCATCTGTCATTGGGAGCCTAGTGCATAATGATCCGACTCCACCGCCTGTATCCCAGGGGTTTGATGGTGCCTATGAATAATACCCTATACTTGAGCTCACCACATACTTTGAAACATCCTCGTGAGGCATGCCCCATGTAATTATCCTTAAAGATGTACCATGTTTGTGGGATGCACAAGCGGAGAAGTGGGCTGGGCTTAAGAACATGGTGGTGCAGTGGTTGGACAGGAGGTGGGTGGCTTCGAACAGCTCTACCAAGATATCATCATGGTGAGAAGAGTAAAGTGAGTAGGTTCCCAGCCGAAGTCCTATTCCGGTGATTGTGTTGTGAATTTTCACCTTTCTTACATGGTGATCAATATATTGACTGGCATTAATGGCTTAACTTCTAAACCTAGTACTATAACTGCTCTCCTGCTGAGTTGCTTTAATAAGCCCACTACTCAGATGTCTTCTGGTGTAATTCAAAGGTATGCAAAGTCAGAAATGGGGCCAAATATGACTTTTAATGTCCCGATAAGCAACAGCTTTGCTCCTTCAGATTTTCTCAATGGGCTGTACTAACTGCCTATGGAGTACGCCAACTCTATTTCGGGAGTGACTAAATTGACTAGCCAGAGCAAGCATTTTAGTCTGTCTAGGACCTCCTGCCCTACGTCAATCTACCATAAGGGTAGCATAGATATACCAGAGCACGCTGTTCCTAACTACTAGGGGATGAACTTGGTTTCATGGAATGGAGCTGGGATAGCTACTTAACTAGATAACCCTGATTGCCTTATTTTTATTAAGGATTTCAATTTAATTTCCCTTCAGAAGACATGGGCTGCACACAATTTTCATGCCCACGGGTAATCTGCTTTCTCTCCACCTGCTCTTCCTGACCCTGCAGGGTGAACTGTGGGCTCTGACTATTTTTTTATCTGTCCTATTTCCTGAGAAAATGTGTCAATTCTGGTCAAATGCTCATTTATATCAGATGTTGTAGTTAGTTTTACCAGGTGACATTGAAGTGGTTGTGATTAATATGTATAGTAAATTGTTCAGTTCACGAACCTCAGAAATTGTTTTTACTCTTGACAAAGATTTGGTCAACATCTTCTCAATGTTGTAGGTGGGGGATTTTAATGTTCACTTATGCAAATCACCATTCAAACAGGTGTGTGGTCTAGTGGACGTTGAGGGAGATGATATGTGGCATTTTACCCATGATCACTAAGGTGAAGTGCTGATTAACTGTGTTATCATACCTCATGTTGTCTTTGCCTATGAGCTCAGTTTTATCACATACTGTGCCTTTGTTTTATGGCAGAGGAAATTTAGCACCATGGACTTTATCATATTTTCTGAAAAGTCTTGTTGGGACTCACTCTGTTTTTAAAATTATTCCAAATTGTTTCATTCTCCCTCTCCCTAAAGTTATATCTCGTTGTTTGTGAGCCCAAACATCCGGCAGTTATAGGAGACCAAGCCTATTGGCCTAGATATAAAACTGAAAAATTAATGCAGACAAGTTGCTCTCTGATAATATTAACAGCACTCTCTTGAAGTTAAGGTATATCTGCAACTGGATGCGAAAGATACTAAAATCAAAGAGGCATTTGGGACCATTGGGATGATTGTTAATGGGCAGCTGACTAGACGCCAACCCTGCAAAAGGGATAAACATGCAGGCTTGTTTGATGGTATATTTAAGAGGGAAAATAGCAAACTTAAGGCAGCACTTAACAAGGTACCATGAGATAGGAATGAAGTGGAAACTTTTAGGTGCAATTTTAAATGTTCCCTCTAGATTAGATCATCTGAAAATAGAGAGGAAGCTTGGATCACCCTGTTAGCAGCAGAGAATAATAGCAATGCTTCTGCCTTTTAGAAAGTAATTAATTCTCATTTTAGCAAGACTTCTGCATTAGCCATCGAGGTGAACACAACAACAGATAAATGGTAGAAACATTTTAGTGAGTTCTATGCTAAATCAGCAACGACTGAGGATGACGCAAGATTTTGGGAGGGAGATCCAAGGGAACCTTTAGTATTTGTGTTCTCAGATGTACTTTTGGCAAATTACTCAAGTGGAGGGGGGTAAAGCTCCAGGTCCAAATGGAGATCTCTTGGCCCTATATAAGGCACACACTGATATCTGGGCACCCCTGTTGACATATGTATTGAATGCAGTTGACATGTGGTCTGTCCTATTGATGGTTGCAGTCTAATATTGTTCCTATTTTTAAGAAGGTGGACATAGAAGATCCAAGATTTTATCAACCTGTATCGCTTTTGGACTCATTAGTAAAGGTGGTGGATCCTTTACTAGATTAACTAACTGGGCTGGTGGGGATAAAATCCTTACTGATATGGCACCATGGAGCAGTTACTGAATTTGAATGTGTTAATTGACACATACACACTAGGTAAAGTGGGCTCCCTTCATTTGGCTTCATTTACCTTTCTTGTGCATTCGATTGTGTGAATAATTCCAAACTAAGGTCGATACTGTTGGATATGGAGTTAGACCATGCAATTGTTCCATTTCTCAGCCAATTTTATTCTGCTGTCTCTGCTAAAGTGTGATTTGTTCCTAAAGCGGAGGACACAAATATTTTGGTGTATGCAAAGGTGTAAGGCAGCGATGTGTCTTTGTACCCTTTTTATTTAATTTATATATCTATGGTCTAGAATCATCTCTGCTAGGAGCAGGGCAGAGTTCGATCCAAATTTGGGGGCGTTCTATCCCAGTTCTTTATGCAGATGATGCGATTCTGATATCTTGTATACTTATTGATCTTCAAAACTTGCTTGGTGCATTCACCTCATTCATGCACCAGCTGGACTTTAAAATTAACTTCAGCTAAACCTTTCAAATGGTATGCAGCCCTACGACTGGAGGGTCACGTGCTAATGGGGTCCAGGTACCAAGGCAGGTAGAGTTGCCAACTTCTGTTTCTTAGGGATCGACCTGGATGAGGCTGGAAGTTTGTTGCACCTTTGAGAAATATTTGCAGACAACAGTTTGAGAAAAGTATCAGCTGTTTTTTTAGGGTTGCCTCAAAATTGGGGTAGAAGCCTATCAATGAATATGAACAATCTACAAAACAAAGTGAATGTCAGTAATAAGTAGTGGCACAGAGCTGTGGTAGTACATAAAATGAAGGTCAATACAAATTGTTGATTATGACAAGGTTTCACCCTCTCCTCTTATGGCATGCAGTGTGGACCGAACCTGAGGCTTCCTTCAATAGGCTGATCTTATGGGATGTGATAACTTTAGATCACACAATCAATTTTCCTTGGATGAAGTATATTAGGAACATATGTAAAAAGCTGGGAAGACTAGACATGACCTTGAATCATTGTGTGGTTTACCTATAAGGGATGTAAAAGCTTTGTTTTGTAAGTCTTGCGAACAGAGGAAGGCTGTACCTGAGACATTGAAAACAGGGGTGATCACCTACTCATGTCTGGTAGACAATGAAGCTTTGCCATTTTATTTATATCTATGACTAATAGCCATCGCAGGCTTTTTTAACACGTTTTTGCTTTGATATTGTCCATTTTTAGTTGATTTTCCAATTGCAGGTTCCGATCGAATGTGGCACTATGTTGTCTGTGCCATGACTGTTCTGCTCAGCCTACTATGCATTATTTTTGTTGGTAAATTTTTATAAAGCCCCAATATTACTTTTCTTAAGATCTCTGCTTAGAAATGCCTTTTCAAGGCATTGTAGGCCGGCTTTCCTTTTTTTTAAATGCTTGCATCCACTGGATATTTGTTGCGCTCTGGTATCTTTTAATTCTCATGCTGTAAAGATTAGGAAAAATGCTATATTTTATTGAATAATATTTTGTACTTCGGTTCTTTCCTTTTCTCAATCATCGTTTATTCAGATTTTAGACAAATTATTAATCAATGTTATGTTTCTTTTACATGTTTTTAGTAACCAAAATAAAAATTGATTCATTGATCGATTCACACAGCAACCCTGGAAAATAGGTTAGTACCAGCCCTTATTGTAATGAATGAGGGTAATAAGTGAGCCTGAAATTCTCCAGGAGAGTTTAGGGGATACAAGGATAATGTATCTGTTCCCTCAGGGCTGTTTGCCTGGCTAGGTATCGGATGTTCCGTTCCTCTACGCACCCCTAAAAGAAGTCCTCATCTGCTGAGAGCAGGGGGGGTGGGATTTAACGATGTCCCATAAAGCCTGTCCAGACCTTGATTTGCACTGTAGTAGGCAGTTTTTTACCACTTTGAGAAATTTGCCAACTTTACATAAAGCTTGCAGGTTATCTTACATAAGAAAAGACAGCATCTTGCATGTGCAACCCCCAAGTAGCCAGTATCACCTTCCCTGTTAAAGGGCCCCACATTGGCACAATATAAGCATGAAGTATTATCTCAACCAATGAAAAACCCTGCAGAATCTAGGGGCATATTACCAACGTTAAGCGATATTTATCGCTAACGATGCTTAGCAACGAATTTTTTAATGCTAAGCATCGTCAGAAATTATCGCAGATAAACCTTGCTATTATCAAGGTTTATCGCAAATGCGATAAAAAACGGCCACAATGCATGAATATCGCTGAAAAGTCAGCGATATTCATGGATTACCGAGCTAATGCTCTTAGCCATGTTATCCACCTCCCATTGGATAACATGGCTAAGAACTGCTCAGGGCAGGTGTTAGTTTTTGGAGATATTCGCGCTTAGCGCGAATATCTCCAAAAGTTGGTAATAGGAGATAGCGATGTTAGCGACTGTTTCCAGTCGCTAACATCTTGGCACGCCCACTTTGCATGTCATTAGTGATAAATATCACTGACATGCAAAGTGGGGCACAAGATGGTCGCTATCTCCTACTAGCTGTCGGTAACTGGTGTTAGCGACAGCTAGGTAATAGGGAGATAATTTTATCTCCGCTTTCTTGGCTTTTAAAGCCAAAAAAGCGGAGATAAACCCCCTTGATAATATGCCCCCTAGTTTTTTTGGGGACAATTTTTTAGCTTGTAAGTCCCCTTCAAAAGAGTTCTGCAAGAGCACTATTTCTCCCACAGAGCCCAAAGATCTGATGGAATGTGTGGTCCCAGCTGTGCTCCTATATGTTGCCACAGAGACGTCTTAAGGGGAAACAACCTTTACAACGCAACTTTTACAACGCACTACCATTACAACGAAACTTTTACAACGCAAAAACTTTTACAACGCATACCATTACAACGCATGTTTTTACAACGCAAGTACTTTTACAACGCATGCCATTACAACGTAAGTATTGGTAAGTATATAATTATATTTAATATTTTATATGTTTGGTTTTTTTAACGTTTTCAGTTTTTGGGTAAAGGGGTATTTTTAGGGTTTAGGGTCAGTTTTCAGTTTTTGGGTAAAGGGGTATTTTTAGGGTTCAGGGTCAGTTTTCAGTTTTTGGGTAAAGGGGTATTTTTAGGGTTTAGGGTCAGTTTTCAGTTTTTGGGTAAAGGGGTATTTTTAGGGTTCAGGGTCAGTTTTCAGTTTTTGGGTAAAGGGGTATTTTTAGGGTTCAGGGTCAGTTTTCAGTTTTTGGGTACAGGGGTATTTTTAGGGTTCAGTGTCAGTTTTCAGTTTTTGGGGTACAGGGGTATTTTTAGGGTTCAGGGACAGTTTTCAGTTTTTGGGGTACAGGGGTATTTTCAGGGTTCAGGGACAGTTTTGGGTTTTTGGGGTACAGGGGTATTTTTAGGGTTCTGGGTTAATTTGGGTTTTTGGGGTACAGGGGTACAGGGTAAAAAAAATTAAATTAATTAAATTAAATTAAATTAAATTATATTAATTACAATTAATTAAAAAAAATATATTATATACTTACCAATACTTACGTTGTAATGGCATGCGTTGTAAAAGTACTTGCGTTGTAAAAACATGCGTTGTAATGGTATGCGTTGTAAAAGTTTTTGCGTTGTAAAAAATTCGTTGTAACGGTATGCGTTGTAAAAGTATGCGTTGTAACGTCATACATCCGTCTTAAGTGATCCTAAAGTAGAGAGGTTGTAATCTCAGATATGCACCGATCAGTGCGCCAATTAACACAAAACACCATGGACACATGGTAAGGCTCCTTGTCCATAACACAGTTTCTGACAAATAAATCTCAGCAGGTTTCTTTTTTCCAGTGAGCAATGATGTACTAGCATAGAGAGATTCCATGTACTCAACCCAAACCCAAGTGGGACATTGTTACTCAATTTGCTAATATGCTGGCTTTCTAGTAAATCTGATGACCATTTAGCTTCTGCATAATGGATTTTGCTTGTCAACTGAATGTTTTCTACTTTTTTTTATAATGTTCTAATTCTGTATGTACGCTCAAGGTCAATTAAGATGTCTCAAACGTCAACTCTTTCTGCCTCTACCTAATGATAAATCACTAGAAAGCATTTGATTGTGGCTACAGGACTGCTATCAAGTGTAGTTTTTAAAATTTTCATATGAGATGCCAATTAGTTGTAGTGTTGCTTGATTCTAGTCTGAGGCGGTTAAAAAACACTTCCCTTAAATATAACAATTAGATTTAATTTCAAGAATTGGGGGACATATTGTACAAAGCACATGCCCTGTGTAACTCTTTACATCTGACCCCAGTATTACATCTGAATGATGCTCTCTGTGCTTTTGTGGTTGTTATTCGAAACATAACTTATTAGGGTGTATGTTTGTTTTTGCCTCCTGTGCCTTTCTTGTAAGCAGACCAAAAGGGAAATAAAGGTATGTTATAAAGTGTTATCCAATTGATTCTGACAGTAGATACATGGGTTTTGTTACACAGACTGCCAGAGGGGGAAATTCCCTCTAGTTAAGTGATTTGATATACCAACATTTGACACAGAGGATATACTTAAAGAGCCGTCATCAGGACCAAAATCACCATGTTGAAAACATTGGTTAGACTTATTGGTACTCACATAACGTGGGCACAAGAATGCTCAATCTTTTTCAGATCATTCACAATCCAGAAAATATTGACAGTGCCTAAACCACTGCAAGAGTCAATTTGCATAAAGTCAATGACACTTCGCTCTGTCTGCAGCACAGGTTGTTGTACAAGTTAAAATCTTTAGGCCTCATTTACTATATTTTGACACACGGCAGTGCAGCAAGCCTTCCTGCTGCAGTGCCATACATCAAAATAAAAAGGCCGAAAAGCGCATTTCTAAAAGATACAGGGCTTTCCTGTCTTTCTACCTGCGCCGGCGCACTAACAGCAGCTGTGTGCCAATGCAGACACCTTTGCATCATGTTGCAAGGGTGCCTGTGTTGCGGGGATGATTGTTTTTGTGCTGGAAGGGACACCTTCCTGCACAAAAACAATAATTGATGGCATCTTACTATTTCTATGCATACTGCAGAATGCAACTCAAGTAGAAAGAGAAAAAACGAGGAGAAATAAAAGTATTTCTCCTCATTGCGCCATGGAGTAGAATTCCAACGCATTTCCAGCTTTTCAAAATGTTGTGAATCTAGGAATGTGTCAGATTCCATGGATGTTGCATGGGAACACCCACAGAAACACCCCTTTCATGCAAAGTAATGCATGAAAGTGGCCCATATTTACAAGTACATAAAAAGTCACGAAGGGTAGCTTTACATAAATATGGGCTAGCTCATTTTGCTGTTGGTGTGTCAAAAAAGTGACTCCCATGCAGCGCAATGGGCTTGATTGACACGACAACAGCTATCAGACAGGAGTTGCAGTCAAAAGATGCCAACCTTCGCCAACTGCCACAGAATTGGTAACCTCCTGGCATTTTTTTCTTCTTTTGTATTATTGTATTATTATTATTATTACTATTATTATTATTGTCCTGGCAGTTTCTTCTTCTTTCACTATTATTATTATTGTTATTATCATTATTACCATTTATAATGTTATTTTCTTTGAAAACTCAATAAAAAATTAGAAATTAATAAGACGCCAACCTTCTGAATTAAGAGTGGGTGAAGGCTGCACAGTGCCCAGGCCACCGGTAAGGTCAGAACTTGTCTTGGGAAAACTCGACCTCATTATCTGTTTGACAGTGAACTAAAAATGTTGCAGCACTGTAAGGCAACTCTCTAAGGTCGCCTTACAATGGCACCGGACCTGCTATATAGGCAGCTCCTGTTTTCTCTGAGCAATACTTGGAGTTATGTAATGAGGCATACTTGGTATTAGGGACATATAAAGATAATGCAAAGAAAATTCTCTTTCAGAATCAAAGTATGAGAAATAGCCAGTAAGTTTAATAAAACATTCAGTCTGCATATGAGTCTTTTTTACATTTACCGCACCAGACTTCTTGTGCATCATATTGTAACTTTGTTAAACTTCCGATGACCTATATAATCTAATTTCCTATCACACCAAATTATGAATTTCTTCCCTGTATCTGCTAACTAAAAATATTCAAGCAAACTCACAGTGTTGCCATTACACCTGTTAATAATAGTAAAAAAGTAAAGACGATTCCTTTAGCAAATGAAACAGAAGCTACACACACATCTTTATTGCAACGTCTCTTCTCAGAGCTCCTAATCACTAAGCCTCTCATCAGGGAATTAAGGTTTATTTTCGAAGTATTTAAATTGTTTCTTGAGTGTAACCTTGCCGAAAGGCAACGTCGTGCTATAGGAGGCCGAAGAATATAAAACACATCATGAATCAAAAGACAACAGAGAAAATAGAAATGCATCAAAACAGTCAAACAAAACCTAAAAGAACAATAGAGATAATGACATTACACAGCCATCAAAGTAAATGAAAAAACATAGCAGATTTGGAACTAGATGATTTTTCAAAGCTTTATGGAATTATAAATTACTATGCCATGATCATTCTATTGGTGAAAGTGTATACCAGCACTATTGGGAAATGCATGGGATTGTTTTCCTGTAATATGTCACTCTCATAATTTTCTCAATATTGAACCAAAAGCCAATACGTTCTCTTTTTCAACTTTATGGAGAAAATTTGGGTTTTTGTGGAAAAATCTGCGTTTCAAATGACCTGTATAATTAAAAGGTAAAACATGGAGATTAAAGTGTGTGCTATGATGACAGAAAGGCAATGAAATGTTTTAGGAGGAGAAAATGGCGAAAATAGTTTAAATTTTCACCTTATCCGCAGGTACATACCGCATGTAAAACAAACAAGCAGTGGCACAGACATTAGGGGGTCTATTACGATGGCGGGCGAACAAAGTCTGCCCGCCATCGCATCATGAAATGGGACCGTCCGCTATGTGTGTGGCGGGCCTGCATACACAATTAGGATGCGCCCGCTGGCGGGCGCATCCCACATTTTTTACAATGCAGCGGTCGGGGCTGTCAGCAGCACCCGCCGCAATGCAAAAAATGCATCTGTGCATTTGCATGCACAACTTGGCAGGCAACGCACGGTGCCTGCCACGTTGTGCATGGAAATGCAGAAGGTACCATAGGTAACCCCCATGTGCACACCCCAACATCCTGGGGGGCTGCAACTGGCCCCCAACTGCAAAAATCACATGCCTTTCCACGGAAAGGCTGCTTCCCGCATGCATTGTAATATAGATGGCAGTATCTATCAGATACCGCCACCAAATTCAACCCTAGTCGACCGGGTGGAAAAGCAGCGAACGGTCTTCCCGTCCACCACGGTACCCACTGCCATCATAACTTGTTAGGGGGAAATGGGAGGCGGGCGGGAGATAATTTGGGGCGGATCGCTAATGCCATGCGGGCAGTGGTGATCCGCTCAACATTATAATAGACCCTTAGGTGTTTCTTCAAATGCCTTTGATATGGACATTTTAAATGCATTATAAAGTTATTAAAAGAATGAGAATGCATGTATGTGCTTGGACCAGCATTAGGTTCGGCATGTAATGGTGCAGCAGCTTTTTCGCAAACATGTTGTACTCATTCACTCACCCTCCTGAGGCGAAAAGCCGGGAACGAGACTAGCTGTATTTTAAACTTGTGTGTGACCTATAACTTGTGTTATTTTTAAAAAACGCATTCACTTCGCTTTCCTGGCACTTCCTGGACGTGCCCTCTGAACTCTCTCACAGCGGATCTAGCGCTGTTAAGAGAAGCGACAAACACCAACAATCCCTGCCGCCATTGACGGCGTGCTGCAAGGCCACGCCCACACCGAGGCCACGCCCCCCGCCCTACCTGTATATAGGCGCTGACTGCGAGCGCTGCATACAGATTCACTCACCCTCCTGAGGCGAAAAGCCGGGAGCGAGACTAGCTGTATTTTAAACTTGTGTGTCACCTATAACTTGTGTTATTTTTAAAAAACGCACTCACTTCGCTTTCCTGGCACTTTCTGGACGTGCCCTCTGAACTCTCTCACAGCGGATCTTGCGCTGCTAAGAGAAGCGACAAACACCAACAATCCCTGCCGCCATTGACGGCGTGCTGCGAGGCCACGCCCACTCTGAGGCCACGCCCCCCCGCCCTACCTGTATATAAGCGCTGACTGCGAGCGCTGCATACAGATTCACTCACCCTCCTGAGGCGAAAAGCCGGGAGCGAGACTAGCTGTATTTTAAACTTGTGTGTCACCTATAACTTGTGTTATTTTAAAAAAACGCACTCACTTCGCTTTCCTGGCACTTTCTGGACGTGCCCTCTGAACTCTCTCACAGCGGATCTAGCGCTGTTAAGAGAAGCGACAAACACCAACAATCTCTGCTGCCATTGACGGCGTGCTGCGAGGCTACGCCCACACCGAGGCCACGCCCCCGCCCTACCTGTATATAAGCGCTGACTGCGAGCGCTGCATACAGATTCACTCACCCTCCTGAGGCGAAAAGCCGGGAGCGAGACTAGCTGTATTTTAAACTTGTGTGTCACCTATAACTTGTGTTATTTTAAAAAAATGCACTCACTTTGCTTTCCTGGCACTTTCTGGACGTGCCCTCTGAACTCTCTCACAGCGGATCTTGCGCTGCTAAGAGAAGCGACAAACACCAACAATCCCTGCCGCCATTGACGGCGTGCTGCGAGGCCACGCCCACTCCGAGGCCACGCCCCCCGCCCTATTACTCCTATTAAACCATGTGCATTCACCGGACGCGCAGCGGACGGGCGCAGCGGGCGCGCCTAAGGCAAGCCCGTCTTCGCCCGTCATCGCCAAGTCATCGCCTCTCACCAGTCCCCCTGGTTGGACTCTACCAGCACCCCTTCACTACGACAGGGAACAACTACTTGCCTGCAACCTTGGACGGACTTGTACCCACCCAACAGGTACGCTTGGTCAAACGTGCCTTCAATGTAAAATCTGTCATTTTACTACTGCCACCCCCCACCACATTCGACAATTACAAGACTTACCCAAAACCACCCCCATTACGATCCTCCATCTCAACGTCAGGTCACTCATCAAACATCACCTTGAGGTTAACACCCTGATACTGGATGAAAACCCTGACATCCTCTTCCTCTGTGAAACCTGGTTACGCGATGGCATTTCTGTCATACCTAACCTTACACTCCCAGACGACTACCTTATGTCAAGCCTAAATAGAGATGGGAGAGGCGGAGGCATTGCTGTAATCTACAAAAAAATATTTGCATGCGCATTCACCAAGGAAGAACTTCCCGACTGTGAATGTGCTCACTTCAAAATCACTATAAATCCTAACTTCACCATGTCAGGTCTCTACATATATCGCCCACCTGGACCGGCCTCAAAGTTCATCGAAGCTCTTCTTGAGACAGCGAACTCTCTAGTGACTAAAACTGCAAACTTCACCATACTAGGTGATCTCAATCTTCATTTTGACTTGCCTAACGATTCTACTATCAAAAATCTTCTTGCCGACTTCTCCGCCCTGCAACTTAACTCCCTTATACAAACCCCAACGCATCTAGCTGGTCACACCCTAGACCCAGTATTTACAAACATCGAGGAGGCTAAGACAGAGGTGCCCCTACCGATGGGATGGACAGACCACTACCTCATTAAACTGACTATCTTAGTCAATAAAACTGCGCACAAAAACGCACCAACCCGCCGTCTAAAAAGACCATGGCACAAACTATCCATCAGCGATCTTCATGCCACCCTTGGGGAATTCCATCATGAGACTAGCTTAGACATCAACTTAATCTATAGCACGTTCCATGATTGGATTACGGGAGGACTAGACACTCTTATTCCAGCGAAATGGACGAAAGGACGCAGCTCACCGTCCAATCCATGGTACAACGACACCCTCAAAGCCATGCGCAAAGACTGTAAAAGAGCTGTGCGTCTTTGGAGAAGGGATTACAACAATGAAGATAAAAATAATTATCTACTGAAACAAAAAATGTACCACAAAGCCATCCGCGCTGCACGAACCGCCTTCTATGCAAATAAAATCAACTCGAGCCCCACTCCTGCCAAAGAAGTTTTTAAACTTGTCCAAGAACTACAGAGCTGCAAATCCCCCTCCCCCAGCATCTCCTCTGCGCAACAATGTGAGGAGCTCGCCACGTTCTTTGTTCCTTCCCTCAGCACTCCCCAAACCTTTGCTAAAGTCGCTAACCCCCTCCCTAACCATACTATCCTGACCCACATCCCAGAAATTTCTTTTGACAACCTCACTAAATTGTGCCGAAAAGTCAAAACTGGCTCCCCGTCAGACCCCATGCGCCCGGCTCAATTCTTGGAGTCACTTGACTTTTTTCTACCTTCCCTGGCCTCTATTCTGAATCTCTCTTTCTCCTCAGCTAGTGTACCATCTGCCTGGATGCAAGCGTGGGTTTCACCTATCATCAAGAAACCCTCCCTAGATCCATCTAAACCGGAAAATTTCCGAACGATCTCTCTGCTTCCATGGCTGTCTAAACTCGCTGAAGCTCATGCTAACAGCGTCCTGTCCCAACATATGGTTCAGAATAACATTCTGGACCCATCTCAAAATGGGTTCAGACCGGGCCATAGCACGGAGTCTGCTCTCCTGGCCACTACCGAGTACCTCCGGACGATCTTAGATGCCGGTCAAAGTGCTGCGCTGATTCTTCTCGACCTCAGCGCGGCCTTTGATACGGTATCCCATGACATCCTTCTTAATCGTCTGGAGACATTCAGAGTATCTGGCCTTGCTTTAAAGTGGTTCCATTCTTTCCTCAAGGACAGATCCTTCCGGGTCTCAGCACCCCCTTTCCTATCTAAATCTCATCCCATTGCACAGGGAGTTCCGCAGGGCTCTGCGTTGAGCCCATCTCTCTTTAATCTTTATGTGCAACCTCTGGCGGCAGTGGCCAAAGAGTGGGGCCTGACACTGGTGTCGTACGCCGACGACACACAGCTGGCCATCACTCTCACGGAAGGCCCTTCCATCTTGGCCTCTAGATTTAAAAACGGTCTTTCCGCAGTAGCCCAATGGATGACGGACAACTGTTTACAGCTTAATGCTGGAAAAACAGAAGTGCTACTCCTTGGCAAAAACACCAGCCATTGGAATGAGCACTGGTGGCCGTCTTCCTTAGGTACCGTTCCACCTCCCAAATCCCTAGTTAAAAATCTAGGAGTGTGGATGGATGCCTCACTCAATTATCAGACCCACACCAAAAAAGTCGCTGGCACTTGTGTCGGCTTGCTGAGGAGTCTCAGCCACATACTGGGCTTCTTTGATGCTAAGGTCCGCCAGCTTATCATCCAAGCAACTATCCTCTCGCGTTTGGACTACGCCACTGTACTCCTCCTAGGCGCCAACAAAGGAGAGATAGCACGACTGCAACGCGTGCAAAATTCTGCGGCTAGAGCCTTAGTCAGCCTTCCTCGCAGATGCTCGGCCAGAGCTACAATTCGCAAACTACACTGGCTACCCGTTGACTCCAGAATTAAATTCAAAACCCTCATCATGACCTTTAAAATTCTCAAATCTGAAAATCCAATACTGCTACGACCTCTTCTCACCCCCTACGCTCCATCACGCAACCTGCGATCCTCTAACCAGCACCTTCTGTGCGTCCCTCGCATAAAACTCTGCCGCATGGGCGGCCGCTCCTTTAGGGTTTTGGGAGCCAAGCTATGGAACGATCTACCACTAAATATTCGTTCCATAGAAAGCCTACCTACCTTCCGGAAAGCCATTAAAACTCACCTATTCCCCTCCCCCTAACTCTCCTCTTCACCTCTCACTCTCAGGTTAGGGTATGTGACTTCTTTAGCGCCGGGACGCCTCTTCGCTGGGGCAGCTGTTTTGTGCTTTACCAAAACAAAAAAATAAATAAAAAATAAAATATATATATACTCCGTACATATAGAAAGGGATTTTATGTCAGCCTTCTTCCACTATTGGCTTGAGACATTGTTAAATACATTTTTGATCATCCCACAGAAGCATTTCACTCTCACATATTTCTGTTAGTTTACGTGTGTCCTTTTGCTTTTTGTGGAATGCTTGAGGATTTATTTAATATCTGAAAAAAGACTCTGTCCTCAAACATTTAGTTTTCCAACTAATTCATGAATTGTAGATACAAAGCAATTATTTTTGTTTTGCACTGCCGAAGGGATTTATTTCTTTAGTCAGAGGCGGACTAGGAGTCAAGAGTCTCCACACAACCCAAAGATGTAAAAGGCCTGACCTCTTTTTACTCTGAGTGCCATGCATGGCAACCAAGCTAGGGCCATGAAAGATGTCGTTTTACTATACAGACAACAGATGTCCTTTTAGTATAATAGAATTGCTAAAAATTTGAAGTTGCACTATACATCCAAAAGATGTCCTCACAAAAGACTACACTGGAGAAAAGCTGCAGATGCACTATACTACCAACAGAGGTCCTCACAGAAGTGTGCAATGACAATAGACATCTGCAGAAGTGCTACACTACCAAAAGAAGACCTTATAGAAGAGTACAATGGAGATGAAAGCTCCAGTTGTGCTGCCCTACCAATAGTGCTCCTGACAGAAGAGCAAAATGGGACGGAGATGGAGATGAAAAGCTACAGTTGCGCTTTACTACCAACATATGTCCTCACAGAAGAGTGCTCATAGCCCTTGTTGGGTATTTACTTTCACTTTGGAAGAGCGAATTATACAAATGGGACACAATGTTGACATCTTGACAAAATATATACAGTACTGTTTCACACCTAGGTCCAAGTTTTCTCAAACAAGTGCAATGAACAAACATTAACTTCTGCATGATCACATAAACCATGAACTGATTTCCAACCTTAACTTTTCGTTTCTTTTTTGGAATTAGGATGTCCAAATCCATGGAGAATAGTGACTGCTCCAAGATGACTCAAGCATCCTGGAATTTTTGCACTCAATGAATACATGTAATGACAACACCAGTGTATCAGAAAAAGGTGAAAGGGCTGCAAAGATGTAAATCTCAAAGCCAAGGGCGTGTGACCTGAATCTTGGAATGTGCATACACACTTTTGCTACTTAAATGACTTGCGCTCATTTTACTAGAGGATAAATAAATAGATCAAATCAGGTTGAGAGTGTTGAGTCAGCATTGCAACTTACAGTAAATGTATTGAGTGTTATGAAAATAGTTGATGACAACCTACTATACAAAGGGGCTACCAGTCACTAGAGAGTACACGTTTCTAGAATTATAATTCATAGGGAACTATTTGTCAGTCACAAAACTGAGAGGCAGTGACTGTAACCTAGAGATTTGCACATATGTCCTTTCCATTTTTGTAAGAATCATGAAAGATGCCTGAGCTGATTGATAGTGATGAGTCACTATTGCAACTTACAATAAATGCCTTGCGTATTATGGACTTTTTTTTATTCTACTATACATATGGCTCAGCAGTACCCGGGGGAGTAAAAGTGGCTAAAATATTTTATTCCTGGAAAACTGTTTTAGGTACATATGTATACAGGTCTGCATTATTCTACCAGCAGCGGTCTTCACAGAAGAGTAGTACAATGTTGATGAAAAATTTGTTGCACTCTTCCACCAATATAAGTCCTCACAGAAGAGCACAATGGAGATGGGTATGAAAAGCTGCAGTTGCCCTATACTACCAATAGAGGTCATGACAGAAGTGTGCAATGTAGGTGTAAAGCTGTGGGGTATGACTTCAAGCTGGAACTTTGCATCAACACTCCTGCTACTCTAATGCCTTGTGCTGGTTTTCCTAAACCAGCACAAAGCATTAGAGTAGTAAAAGTTTACACTTGAGTGCCTCTCAAGTGAGATACAATTTCTTGAAATGTTAATCACAAAGCCAAAGAGTTGTGGCTTGAATCTAGAAATGTGCATATACACTCTTGCTACTCTAAAGCCTTGTGCTGGTTTTTCTAAAGAATAAATATACCAAAGTTGTTTGATAGTGATGAGTCACCATTGCAATTTACAATAAATGTCTTTAATGTCATGGGAACAGTTGATTAGTATATCTACACACGGGAAACCTAAACATCGCAAGGGATCAGGGGTACTTGAGTAATTCTAGAAACAATAGTCCCTTAACAAAAAGTGAATTACAGTCATTCTGGATACAAAAATCAGTTCCGTAAACAGATTCAATGATCAAAGTTTTTATTTCTTTTACTACAATTCAAACAAAAATTTGAATTACCCCAGCCGGAATAATTTAAAAAGCCAAAGATCAAGAGAGCAAAAGAACAATCAACTGACACAAACAATGGGCAAAAATAATGCACAGAAAACCAGGATTTAAAAAAGGACCAAAAACATATAGACATATACAGGCAAGCACACAGTGACCAACATTAATATAACACCTTTAGGTCACTCCATATTACAAGCAAAACACTACTGCACCCAAAACAAAAATACTACAAAGCATAGTGTAATGGGTCAGAGTGTATGTCGAGGACACTTAGATCCCGTAAAAATATGGGATCATCATCAGGACTGAGGATCAGTTGCCTGGCATGGATATATTACATGAAGCACCTGATTTTTCAACAATCTGTAATTAAGCAAACAACAGGCTTTTTCAGCACAATTACACATTGCTTTTGGGTCAGCATGGCACGAATGTGTTCTCATTTGGGACCACTTTTGTGCTTCATCTTCCTATGATACTCATGAACAGGCACTTATTGTGTTGAAAAAGCCTGTTGTTTGCTTATTTACAGATTGTTGAAAAATCAGGTGCTTCATGTAATATATCAATTGATACCATACATGCCAGGCAACTAATCCTCAGTCCTGATGATGATCCCATATTTTTACAGGATGTTTTCAGTGCAGTAGTGTTTTGCTTTTAATAAGTGGTAACCTAAAGGTGTTATAATAATGTTGGTCACTGTTTGCTTGCCTGTATAGGTCTATATGATTTCTGTTGTCAGTTTTTCACATCTGTTTTTCTGTGCATTATTTATTTTTGCTCATTTTTAGTTTCAGTTTATTGTTCTTTTTCTCTCTTGATCTTTGGTTTTTGAAATTCTTCTTGCTGGGGTAATTCAATTTTTTGTTCGAATTGTTGTAGCAATAAAATTGAAAACTTTGATCATTGAATCTGTTTATGGAACTGATTTTTGCATCCAGAATGACTGTAATTCATTTTTTGTTAAGGGGTCATTGTCTCTAGAGTTATGGAAACAGTTGAAGACACACAAGTATACATAGGGAGTGGCAGTCACTGTACAGTATGTGTCTACAAAGTTTTATGGGTGGGGAACTATTTATTAAGTATATGAACATATGTGTAAGGGAAACAAGTCAGTCTCTTGAAGTGTAGGTATCCAAGGGCTGAAATGCACTTGTTTGTAGTTCTATATTTTGTGCTGTGATGGGAGCGAGCTTCATTTGAATTAAATCTGACTAGACCAATGGAAAAAAAGACAAGTAATGTCTTTAGGCCAGTCCTAATGAGATAATTTCACGAGGTGTCATGGATCTGCAAAATTATTGTCTGTGTAATTCACCAATAGTTCATGGAGGGGTTATGTTTGTGACTGCCACCAGAAATCAGAAATACCCTAACACATGGCCTTATTGTTATTGGTTGAAATTATCCTTGTATTAGGACCATAATGGTTAGCTGATTGCCCAACTGTAGGTCAAGAACAGGCTTTTTTTTGTTTGTGGAAGAAATGTACCACGGGATGTATTATATATGTAGCACAATTTCCCTGTTTGCACTTTTCAAAAGGTGCGTCAGGGGCAAACTGGCAAAGGGCACCCTAATATACAGAATGCTGTGCCCCCTGGCAGCTGAGAACTTGCACTGCCCTGCAGGCAGTGCAACCAAGTGAAATACAGAGAGGCTGCTTTAATCAATCAAGCAGGGTTAGTAAAGTGCAACTACTCACCTGTGAGGACCTCAAGGCACCGAGGGAGAGGGGGCGTCTCCGTAATGTGCTGGGGTAATTTAAAGAGCCAGGTCTTTAGGTCCTTCCTGAGCTGGGACAATATTGGAGATTGCTTCAAAGTTGCTCTGTGTTTCACAGTGCAGACGGCAAGCTGCATGCAATTTGAACATGGGAGAGAGAAAATCTCACAGGCAGGTGGGGCGAGTGACTGCACCTGCCTGCAGAGAGATGTCGAGGGGGGGAGGTCTATGGGTCCCCTGTTCTGCCCCCAGAGGGATGTCTTTAGGAGGTGCACTGAAAGTGCACCACCCTTTTGTGATACACTTTCAGTGCCTTCCTAAAGACATGTTTGCCTCTGTGCCCATGTTGGTAATACAGTACTGGTGCAGAGGCAATGTGATTTCCTCATTTTCATGAGGCCATGCAAATAAAGTAATGCCCTTTCATGAAAGCGATTAGGCTACTTGGGTGTCAACGCACAGAAGGGGACGCACAAGCATTTGCGGCCCTTTCTGTATTATCATTGTGCCCCTGGGGTGCACATGTCCCAGATTTTCTTTTTTTGTTGGTACAGCGGATTAGGACAGAGTGAGAGAAAAAAACAGAGCGAAATCTACATAATTCGCTTTTCTTCAACAACATTTCCAGAAGAACAGATTAACAAATCATCAGGCAATACCAAATAGGGAAAGCTGGTCTGCGATTGTTCAGAATATTTTATAGTTGATGTGCCTCTAAAAAGGATTGGATATTAGATGAATCATAGTACAGGACGGGTGTCAAAATTGCCATCTCTATCAATATCCTGTCAACGGCCCACAAGTCCATCTTCATTAGCCAGTAATTCCAGTGTCACAAGAAAGCACCCATACATGTATTGAGGCTCTCAAATATCAGGCTGCTAAGCTATGGATTTTGGGGATTCTAGCAGAGGTTTCAGAAGGAGACACTATTTGCAAGCTGGCTGGTGCTGGTAATCTTTTGGAAATTGACAGAGACAGATTGTAGTAGGTCTTTTATAGATTGCAACAAGTCATCAAATATCTGGGGAAAGGTACAGCTTGTACAATGTGGTGATGAGTGTGAGAAAGTCATCCTTTTGGCACTGATCACCCCCATTCTTTGATTGGTACTGGCAGAAAATGTTTTGGAATGTGCCCTGCGCTCTCCTTAGCAGACCCAGGGCTAGTGCACTGTTTTAATAGTGTATGGTGATTAGGCGTAATTACAATTGGCAATGATAGGACCCTCTAAGTCCCTAGTATATATTAAGGCAAGGGAGTTTCAAACTACCTATACGTCCCTAGTGTATAATTGGGCAGGGAGGTTTAGAGGCCCAGTACATTTCCTGCACTGGAGTGTGCACTGCTGTGTTGCCTGCTGTCATTCCAAAGGGACCCCTGCTTTGCAGACTGTCTTTAAAATTAAATTATAAACAAATTCGACTTTGGAATTAAAGGTGCTTCCAAAGTAGTAATCTACCTTTTATTTTACATATAAGTCACCACCTAAGGTCTCCTCTAGGTGCCCCACGTGTAGGATGCCAAGTACCTATAAGCAGGGTCATTATAAAAGATGTTTTATATGCCTGTGAGGGAAAAACAGGTAATTTGTTTTCTTCCATTGTAGATAATGAGCTCCAAAGGCTAACATTGGAATATTTTATATAAGTATAAATATTGACAGGAGTGAGATGAAATGTCATTCAAGGACTTAAAATGATAGTCATGATAAATCAACAAATTGCCACTATTAGATTTATAATAAGTATCCCAGAAAAGAAGTAATTAAACTTTCTTTTCTGTAAGCCAAAATCCAGCCTTCCATATACTCTCTCCTGTTTGGCTAGCCTCTACCAGACTGAGCCAAGCTGTCTTAATGAGTTGTGAAGAAGCCTGCTAGAGAGACAAATGATTTGCTGTGGGAGGAGAACAGAAACTGCAGAAGCATGATGGGATGGAGTGATCAAACTGGTCTTCAACGAAAGCATGACACTTTGGGACAGCAGAGGTTCAACCCCCTTCCCCCATCCACACAGGAACCCCTGTAATTAAATGGGGAGAGGGCTGGAAGGGGATTGTTAGGGTATTCTAGCCATGCTAGGGGTTGGCTTTGCCTGATATAACTTCCAAGGAGAGACTTCCTCTATGTTTGATTTAGGAAGAATGGTGCCTTCTGAGGCAAGAATTTGCCACACTTTGAAGTACTCATACACCTGGGTGGCACCCTGCAACCCATTGGTCAGGGGTCCTGCTTGACACCCAGGAACACTCTACAAATATGGAAGAGTTGCCAAGCAACTCAGATCTGCTACCTGAAACTATTAGGAGAAGGACTGCCATAATGGAAGCATGATCTGCAACCCAAAGGTCTGCACTCTGAAGTACTGCACCTGTTGCACATTCTGGGAATACAGCCCCAAGACTATGCCTTGCTTTAAGAAGGATTAAGGAGTGGACTACTTGCAAGCTACAGGTTAACTGAGCCCACCTGCATCATCTTCAACTAGAAATCCCTATCCTGGAGTCCGTCCAATGGACTTTTAAGGATGTGGACGAGTGCATTGTTGGAATTTTAGTCCCAACAATCCAAGGACCATCTCAGAGATTCTAGACACCTGGATTGGCATTGTGGACACTTTGTAGCCTCAAAGATACATTCTAGAAGAATATCCATAAGTTTAGGAACTTTTTGATAAAAAGCTCCTTAAGGTGGCCGATCGATGTTGAGAGTCAACCGCAACCTGGCCTGGATTACAGGCTTGTCCCGCTGAAAGCTCTGAAGCTCCAGACTTCCGGGATTTGACCACAGCCTCGCAGAAAACCAACCCATCTACCCAAATCTGGCCTGAAGAGGAGCCTCTCTCTATTTCAAGAGAAATGCTCCAGAAAACCGACTAAGTGCGAAGGTCAAATTTTTACCGAGGCCTCCCTCTTGAGGCTCGATTCCGATCTAGGTCGGAAGGGCTCTGAATTAGAATTGGAATTGGCTAAATCTGTTCGGAGTCAATGTTTCTGACTGAATCATATCCCGTTTGGAACGACCAAGTACGATGTGAGGATCTTGTCATCATCGACGGAACCGTTTCCGAACCCGAACCTGTCACTCCGACTCATACCGCACAATGAACCCGACTTCCGAACGAGCGAGTACGATGCACGATTCAGACAGTCGTATCGACTAGGTTTCAGCAAGACGAAACGGCTGTCGGAATCAGACTTTGTGGGGCCTTAGCAAGCCCCCCTTCACCCATGGCCTCTAAATCGGTCACGGGGATGCCCATGGGTCCCCATGATCCTAGCGTGCACAGTGTGGCGGTCACTATGGGGTGCCCGCCACAGGGTGTACACTTTTCCCTAACCACCCTTTTTTGCTATGGGAGCCTGTGTACGTGATCGGTATACAGGCTCTCATAAAGTTCAATGGGAGGCCGAGCAAACCGAGTCCGTCAGCATACAGATGCATCGTTATCGTTCGGTCAAGCTCTCACAGAGCAATTCGCTAGGATAGTTCTCCGGATCGGAGTCTTATGGAGAGATTCCTAGCAAGATCGGAATGGACCCCTTAAAGTATCCAACCAGGGCTCCATCGCGGTTGGCTTCAAACTTTGACTTGGTTCCAGTCAAGCATGACCAGATGTCCCAATTTGGCACTATAGGTTTTTAAGCACTAGAATGGGTTCATTCTGTAAAATTCATATCTCCAGTTCCAGCATTGGATATTTGTTGTTTTGATGTCTATTTGTTCATAAAACTACAATCTATTTTTATAAATTGTTTTTGGATTTTTATTGTGAGTTGTGTCTTACTTTTATATGTACTGATGTTTTTAAATGCTTACAAGCCTGTCTCCTAAGTTAAGCCTGCCTGCTCGGTGCCAGCTACCAAGGGTTGAGCAAGGGATTAATTAATTGAGACCCTAACTGAAGCTTTTATTGTATTTGTGGCCTTAATGCTAGTGGTAAGTCACTACATATCACTACATAACGAATCCCCTTTAGCAACACCAGATCTATTTACACATATGAGAAAATAGAAGGAAGGAGATCTAACCTAGATGCTCAAGCTGCTGACCTTGGGACAGTAGGAACCAGGTTCAACGTCTGTCCTCAGCCCGACGTCCTTTGATTCTGAATAAACCACATAGGGCCTGATTTAGAGTTTGGTGAATGGGTTACTTCATCACAAATATGACGGGTATCCCAGCTGTCTTATTAGAAGCGCATTACATCCTACACCACTTGTAATGAAGCACTCAGGATATCTGTCATGTTTGCGATGGAGTAATCCATCACAAACCAGCCCCATCCAGCCTCAAGTGATTTGTTAATCTTCATGAAACTAAAAAGAGATACAATATTTATTGTCATCTAGTTCTCCTTTAAAGTGATCTAATGTCCTTTGACCAGGTCAATCTCAGCCACTGCTAATTACTCAGGGCCGCATCCAGTCCATCATTATTCTGCAAAACATGAAACCTTTGTTTGGACCCAGCCTTATGGAAATCAGTCTTGACCCATCTCCAGTGGGAATAGTCTAGCCCGAACTGCCAGGCAGGTCCACCCTGAACCATATCACAAGCAACAGAGGATGGGTTTCACCCTGGTTCAGCCTCGCCAGCAAGATAACGCTTGGTTCAGATGACACAGAGCGCATGGGACACATCTGCGCATATCCATCCCACTTAGGGGAACTGTAGTTACAGTTGGAGCCCTAAGTGTGACGGGCCAACCATTTATACTGTTACACCATCCCATAGAAAATAATGATGATAGGGACTTCAAATAAAACCCTATAAGAAAAAAATGCTAAATCAAAAGTAATTATTTGAAATATATAAACTGCATTTAATATAATGTTTATATATGTATATGAATATACATATATAGACATACACATATATATATATATATATATATATATATATATAGTACATATGTATTGTTTATTTGAAATATTTGAATGTAAAATGTAATGAAGCTTTCTGTAAATATGATTACATTACTTATAAGTAATTCTCTACATAGCTTCTTATAGTTATTAAAGCATATTTTTTTTTCAGTGGGGATTTATTATTTAATGTAATCTTCAGAAATATAATTTTAGCTTAATTTGATATATATATAAATGAATGCAAAATAAATGTAATAGTGCTGTAATAGTGCTGAAATAGAATGAATTTACAATAATATCTACCAACCAAAATATTTATATATTTTTTCAGTTAAATAAACTTTTTTATTTTCCCTACTCCTTACCATACAGAGATCTCGCTGTGGCAACATGTATTGTTCATACTACATGTTTTTTACAGTAGCAACTTTAGAAGCGCAGTTTATGAATAGCAATCCCTCCTCGACCATCCGTAAACCGCTCCCTACTATATTTAATACCCTATTTTGAAGTTAAAAATGTAGATATCAATGACTAAATTAATTTTAATTAAGTCTATACTTCACTTTTAATATTTTTGAATGCATGAAAAAATATTTCATGTTTTATTCTTTAGGTGGTAATTTATTTTTAAATTACATTTCAGAAAAATTATTGTAATTTATTTAATATACTTCCGTTAGTCAAAGATTTATTTCAGTATTAACCTAATTGTACTGTTGCATTTATTTCTACACTTAAAATAAATATATAAATATATTTACTTCAAAACGTATTCTAAACGTTTTTGTTGTTAAATTTCTAGTTACATTTATTTATATTATTATATTTTCCCTAAATGTTTAACTCAAAAATGAACATTACAAATATTTTCATATTAATGTAAATTCATTTTATATAGTTATTTCAATATAGAGCAGAACAAAAATGCATGCAGATGTTTTTCAGGACACTTTTGTGTTTGGTGCTATAAATGTACAGAATCCGTCTCAAGACTTATAAATATGGACCATAGGACTAGGTCAAGGTGCAATGCACTATCAAAGCACAATAACAGTATCACCATTGCTTTAGTTCAAGTTTAAAATGATGACTATATTGATAGATATTAACTTAAGTGATTCCTGACAGTGGATAAATAGTCTATACCTTAGACTATCAGAATACACAGAGTTGAAAGGACTAAATTGGCCTTCTGAATATGCTGGATTGCTATGAACCCTGATTTCAATACAAAGAAACGTGTTATGTAAGCCTAATGACCCTCACTACATATGGGATTACTGTGGCTGGACATTTTCAGAATATAGGTCTAGTGTTGATTGACACATGAATAGGTAAACCTATGTTATGATGGACTGTTTTGTATTCTCTTCAGCATGGGAGTGTAATGCAGTTATTAACTACTGTTTGGCATATGGCAGATCAGAAACATTGCATACAAGACTCTCATTGGAAAGATTGTATACTGTCGTAAGATAATTGATAAATGCAGAGATATGAATATTAGAAACTAGATATACATGTTTCTGCCAACAATATATAAGGGTGAGTTCACAAAAAAACACACCTTGTGTGCCAATTGAATATAATCTTTGATAGTTCTGTTGTCTGAACTCTTTGTGGGTTTCTCCTCCTAATGATGGTCCAAATAATTTACTTTATACAAACTGTGTGTTCTTACAAGATCAATGATACAAGTATAGATTGTATATCATGGATACTAAGGGGGTTTGCATGTCCAAGATTGAATTATATAAGGAATATTTGGACATTGATAATCACAATGGAGCTAGTGTCATGGTACTACAGCTAAACCACTTACATTATGGTATTTCTGTATTTATCTTTTTCAGAAATGTACCGGAGTTTGGGTTTTAACTCTAAGATGTCACATGGCCCATGGGGACATTGTCGTCTTTTCTAAGTTAACATGAGCACGCTGCAGCTTGCCCGCTGCTTTGCGTACATTACTACACGACTTTATTTTTGCAATCACTTCTATGGCTGTTTTCACATGAGAACTCACACTCTGCAGGTTCTTGGGATTTTGACTGAACATTGTGAGCAAGGTCGAACAACATTGCCCCTTGTTATTTTGTTCTGCCTGGCCTTAGCCCTTAGACAAAACATTATGATGCAGCTGTTGTTTGGACAACATACTGTGATTTTATTGGAATACACAAATAGGCAGCACACACTTGGAAAGGGACCTTTCCAGGGAGAAGAGCGAGACAGTATCTATGATGTAGATCTACCATCTATAGGCTAAGGTATGGGGCCTGCTGACAAAGCCCAGAAATCTTCAAATATATAATAATACTGCTTCTTAGCAAGGGGGGGAGGTTAGGCTCTATTGTCTTTATTCCATGATGATATCGCCCTTCATGATTTATGGGCTAGCTGCAATGCTGACTGTATTTGTCCTTTGTATTTTCCTGCTTGTTGTGGCACATATACTGCATGTTAGGGCATGTTAGTTAAAATAAATATTTCAACTGTTTTGTGAATCTTTGAGATCTTATTGTGGACAAGTACAAGAGTGTGAGCAAAAGGGTGTGTCTTGTTACCGCGATTCCTGGGAGATTTTGGACTGTTGTGTTCTGGAGTGTCTGATCATTTGTTTTCGTGTGAGTGAGTGGAAGAGCAAGTGACATGCTATAGCTAGTCGATCCTGGGCTTATGGGTACTAATGTGGTAGGATGACTCGGTCTCTATACACCAAGGTCCTATAATCCTGTGCATAGTTTTGTTTTTGTGCAGAATCCCTGCAACAAAGATAGATGAAGGTATGTATACATTTTTATGACTGTAATGTCTTGCTGTTTGTTTCTGTTTTCTTAGAGAACAGATGCAGTTCCCTGTGTTGGAACGACAAGTGTTGGCCATTTTTGTAAAATTGAGAAAACTTTGAATAAAGGATTTGAAAGAAAGAGTACATGTTTGGCTTTCATGTCTCTTTTTTAGTTTAGAAACTTAAAGAATGACTGAATTGTATACTCTTTGCAATTTAGAGATTATGTCGCATACATTTTGTGTCAGTATTTGGACCGCTGAATCTCCATATTGCTATTGGACCTCAAAGCAATCCTGTGTTAGCTTTAGCTGAATAGTGATTGGTTGCATGAAGTTCCACATCCATATTCTTTCATTGGTCTGTTAAAACTTTGCCTTACCAGCCAAGCAGGCTTGCTGTATACTTGCAGATTTCTATCTTACCTTCGGTTACCATCTGCTCTTCCTGCATCATGCACATCTCTATAGCTTTAACACATTAAATTCCTTGCCTTTTCTGAGTCACACAGGTGCCGCATCTTGGTCCTTCATGTTTTGTGCTCCTGCCTCTTCTCAGTTTCACTCTGTCTTTGATATCATTTGCAAGTTTACAATCATCCTTTATTCCTCTTTTTTCTGCATGGGATGGTGCAAGATGTCTGAGACTCACCTTTGTCCTGGTTCCTTCTTACCTTCAGTGCTTTGCAATAATTTCACAGTCACTTTCTGTTTATGTGGCTAGGTCCTGTATGCAACACATAGTTTGGAAGGGCACTACTACAGGGACTGGTACAGAAAAAAAGTGTATATGAAAAAAATTAACCAGCATTAAAAAAAGGACTAAATCATAAATACAGTGAAAAAATGATTTGTTAAACACAGTGAAGGCCTGACGATGTGCCCAAGCATCCAGAGATCCTTCAATATTGGTGGAAGAAGATTGTATTTATTCCACCATGCATGACAGTGTGAGAAAAATAAATGAAAGAAGGAAACCAAATATACAGGGAAGAATCAAGTTAACAGAGTTTTCCTGAAGAATTCAAGGGAAGTTGGATTTGGCGTAATACTTGTTAGCAACAGTGCACTGTCTGTATTACCGGAGTAATGAAAAGCAAGTAGAAAAAATATCGTAATATTTTATGAGGAGCAAAAACTTGGGGGCTTATCTAGAAGAGGCCTGTGCTGCTGGAGCATCACTTATTTTGATGCTCCAATAGCGCAGGCCTCTCAATCATATCTATGAGGTGATGCAACGCCACCCTGCATGGCTTTGCATGGCCTCACAAATATGGAGTAAGGCAAGGCAGTGCAAAGTGCTACGCTGCTTCCTCTGTGTCAAGGAGGTGTTCCATGGCGTTGCAGTGGGTTTTTCCCTGCAACACCCATGCATTGATGCTAGGCACTAAATTGTGCACCAGCGCCAGCTGAAAGGACAGGAATGCAACGTATCTCGTAAATCCGGTGCATTCCTTCCCTTTCAAATTGGGATAGGGCACGCCGCAAAAAACCTGCAGCACTGCCCTACGCCACTACAAGATGATAAGAACATCAATGTCAGGCTCCAAGTCCAGAGATCAAGACTGTTGTTAATCCAGACAGCAAGGAAATAGACAACTACATGAACGGAGGGAAGAATCAGATGAGGCAAATGCAAATTTCAGTGATCAGAAGGCCACAAGCTCTCTGCTGCATACTCGTGCACATTTAAACGGGTAACCCAAAATGAGGATCAGGCAACAAAAGTAGTCAGAGGGGGCAAAGTAGCCTAAGAACCAAGTTCCACAATCCCTACATTCCATAGTAACACTGGTTGGGAAAAAGTATAGCATGTTATAGCCTGTAATTGTATATCGTGTTATGGTATAATATTGCTTGTCATTGTACATTGTGGTATGTCACTGTATAGTATGGTATGGCCAGTCATTGTATAGTATAGTATTGTATGACCCATCACTGTATCATATGGTATGACCATGGTGATTGTATAGTATGGTATATTATGGCCTGTCTTAACAGCGAAGTGTGGCTCACCGGTTAGAGGAGGCAGACCCTGATGCAGAGGTCAGACCCGGGACCAGGGTTCAATTCCCGACGTGGCAGGGTCTTGAGCTCATAATGTCCACGGACTCGATAATTCTCACCTCGGTGCCTACTCGAATCGTGGGTTCACACTCTGCAACTCTGGGCAATAGCTTGCTTAATCTCCACTATGGCCCCACCACGATGGGATGCCTGGTCTTCACCTTGGGGATGCCCAGTAGGGGTAATCTTGCAAGGGAAATACCAGGACGGGTTCCCAAAGCAAGCGCCTTGAGACCTTATGGTGATAAGGCGCTATACAAGAGCGTATGATTACGATTATGATTATATAACATAGCATGATACGGTATGGTATGCCCTGTCATCCTGTAGTATGGTATGGCCCATCATTGTGTACTATAGACTGGTATGGCATGGTATGGTATGGCCTGTCATTGTATAATATGGTATGGCATGGACTGTCATTGTATAGTATGGTATTGTCTGTCATTGTGTGGTATGTTCTGTCATTTTAAGGTATGGCATTGTATGATATGGTATTATATAGCATGGTATGGCCATTCATTGTGTTATAGGATATGGCTTGCCATTGTATATATGATATGGCATGGTCTGTCATTGTATAGCATGGTGTGACATGTCCTGTCAATATATGGCCTGTCTTTTATAGTATGATATATCATTCTATAGTATTGTATTGTATTGTATGGGCAGCCATTGCTGACTATGCTATGGGCTGTCTTTGTATTGTATTGTATGATATGGCCAGTCACTGTATACTATGTTCCAGACTATCATTGTATAGTATGATATGGTTTTATATGGTATGGTATTACCTGTCATTAATGTTATGGTATGGTGTCGCCTGCCATTGCATAGTGTGTTACGATATGGCCTGCCATTGTATTGTGCAGTATACTATTTTCCTGTCATTATATAGTATTGCATGATATGATGTGTCATGTTTTTGTATGGTATGGTATGGTGTGGCCTGCCATTGTATAGTATGGTATGTCATTGTATAGTATGTTATGGCCTGTCATTTTATAGTAAAGTATAGTAAGGCATGGTTTGGTATGCTAGAGTATGATTTGGGCTTTCACGTTATGGTATGGTATGGCATGTCATTGTATAGTATAGTATGGCCTGTGTGAGAAAGCAATCCTTTCTGCCCTGTTCAACCCCATTTTCTGAC
Organism: Lissotriton helveticus; assembly: GCF_964261635.1. NCBI lineage: Eukaryota > Metazoa > Chordata > Amphibia > Caudata > Salamandridae > Lissotriton > Lissotriton helveticus. Next base: position 228,802,629 of record NC_136072.1, on the reverse strand, counting down.
TGAAACTGGGGGTAACTGACTCTGATTGTGTCCTGGGCTCTGCTAACCAGGCCCAGGGTGCCATTGTTCTAATGAAAAATGTATATGGTAATTAGGGATAATTATAATTGGCAATAGCAGACCCCTTGTAAGTCCCTAGGATATAATTGGGCAAGGGAGATTCAAAAGACTTATATGTGACTAGTATATAATACGGAAGGGGATTTAGAGGCCCAGTAGATTTCCTGCACTGGATTGTGCACTGCTGTGTTGCCGCTGTCATTTTTAAAGGCAACCTTTCTTTACAGACTGTCTTTAAATGTAATTTTTATGTAAATTCAACTTTGGAATTAAAGGTACTTTCAAAGTGGTAGTCTCCCTTTGGTGCCCCTAATGGTGGGTAGCCATGTAACTATAAAAAGATGTATAAATGCCCTGGTGGTGGATAAGCTGCCAATATAGTTCCCCCCATTGTATATTATTAGCTCTATAGGCTTATATTGGCATATGTTCTTTAAGTATAAATATTGTTGGGACGAGGCTAAAATGTCACTCAAGGGCTTACAAGATTGGCAGTGATACATCCAACAACTTGTATTGTTGAATTTATCATAACTAGTGAGTCAAAATCTAGCTTTCTAGAAGCCTCTCCTGATTGGCCAGCCTTAACAGGCTTAGCCAAACTTCTTTAATGAGGTGATAGGGTGCCTGCATAGAGCAGAGGTTATCTGATGCAGGAGCTCTGAAACTGTAGAGAACAGGTCATGATAGGGGCTGAGTAAATCAAACTGGGCTTTAAAGGGTGTAGGACAGTAAGGAATGCTAGTCAGGCCTAACCTCTCTTCTTGTACCACCAGCCAGATGGTAGGCACAGGAATGGAATTTGCAGAAGTTCTAGAGGGGGATTGCTAATGGAAATGAGCCGCACAGTAGGTTGGTTTAGCCAGGTCTTACTCTCCTTGAGAGGAATCCTCCATCTTGCATTTTAAAGTGCAGTGCTTTGTGGGACAAGAATATGTCACACTTCGGAGAGAGCTTTAATGCTTTTGGGTGGCACCCTGAACCTCATTGGAAAGTAGTGCCCCCCTGCTTCTTGCCCCAGATCATTGAATAAATATTGTAGAGCTACATAGCATCTCAGATTTGCTGCTTGAAACTACAAGAAGAAGGACGGCCCTGCTGGATCCCTGGTCTGCACCCCAGAGGATTGCAATTTGAAAGACGGCTCCTGCTGTACACTTGGAGGTTTGGCCCTAGGGACTTTGCCCTGCTTCAAAAGGATTAAGGAATAGACTCCCTGAAAGCAATGCACCAGCTCCTTCAAGATGTCCCCTGCCTGGAGTGCGTCCAGTGGACTTTTAAGGCATTGCCAAGGTGCCCTGTGGGAATTGTAATGCCAAACTTCCAAGGATCATCTCAGAGCTTCAAGACCCTTGGTTTTCGACACTTTGAACCCTCAAAGAGGGTCTTCAGGAAGAAGTGCCAGACGTTTGGAGGAACTTTTGGAACAAGCTCCATGAGTGGATCGACTCACGTCGAGAGTCAAACCTATTACCTTCAACCACTACCCAGCCTGGATTTCAAATTTGTCCAGCTGAAAGCTCCGCAGCTCAAAACTTCCAAGAGTCGACCGAGGGCTCCCACTGAGCAAAGCCAGTGAACCCACAGCGAATCAGGTCTGACAAAGTGGCTTGCTCGCCGTCGAGAGAAAATCCGCTAGAAATGTTTCTAAATGTGAAGGTAAAATTTGGACCAGTGTATCTGACCAGGGCTCCAAAGGGGTCACCATTAAACTTTGACTTTGTGCTGTCAAGACGACCGCATGGTAAAAGTTGGCACTATATGCTTTGAAGCACTAGAAAGTGGTTAATTTTTAAAGATTCATGTCCCCGGTTCCCTTTTATTGGGTTTTTGTCATTCTGGTGTCATTTTAAAGATACAAAAAATTCCTATTTTTATAAATTGGTGTAGGAAATTTTTTGTGTGTTGTGTCTTATTTAATGGATTAGTGTTTTTAAATACTTTACATACCTGTCCCCTGAGTTAAGCCTGCCTGCTCTGCAGCCAGCTACCAAGGGTTGAGCCTTGTGCTAATGTGTTGAGATCTTGTCTGGATCTTATATTGCATTGGTGGACTTATGCAGGTCAAAGATTTTTTATTCGTCTGATAAAGGCTATAAGAGCAAGTGAGTTAAAACATATTTACCAAAAGGCACATATAAATACGTAGAGCTTTCACCTCTTGGATGCTCATGACGAGCTGAGCTTGTCATGAGCCACGGCGCTCCGGTGCTCATGACGAGCTGAGCTCGTCATGACCGCGCCCGTTACTTGGAACGCTCGCACGCTGGGCTGATTCCCCTGCTGTGCTGAACGTTCCATTGGAACGGGCTGAGCTCGTCATGAGCACCGGAGCGCCGTGGCTCATGACGAGCTGACCTCGTCATGAGCATGGGGGCGCTGTACGTGCCCCCCCCGTCCCCCAGCACAGCGGGGAAATCCCGCCAGCGGCGAAGGGGTTAAGGAAACCATGAGTACATAAGCAAATCCAGTTAACATGAATAAAAACATCTAAGACGGTTTGTGCAAAAAGGCAGATTATGACTCAATGCTAAAAAGAGGGAATACAACGCACAAAATCAGGGGAAGAAATTGGGCATATAAAGTGCAGGTGCGTCAGTGCATTTACAAGATCAAGAGACGTCAAATTCAATCTGTAAAATATACCGCGGTAGAATAAACACTGATATTGCCCATGAAGCTTAAAATTAAATTCAGGCTTACTGGTCCTTGAACAGCTTCTTCCTGAGTCTTAGGGCTCCTGAAAAGAAACCTGTGACACTAAAGCGAACCATGGGGGAGAAAAGCATGTGTAGATGCAATAGTGCAGGCCTTATTTGGACAAATTGACCATTTCTTAGCAGCAGAAAGATGTATTTTTTTCGCAAGGTGCTATAGAATTCACAGAAGAATGAAAAATGCAAAGTGTCCTGCTCTGAGAAATTGTCACAAGGACATGGCTTTAGGGCACCTGGCTTTGGAAAGCCATTAGGGTAGGCTAATAACCAGTGTATAAAGTTGAATCTGAATCTGGTTAATAGGAAGGAATGGTGTAAATTGTTAACAAGTGACAAATAAGAATGAACCTGCAAGCTTAAGCTCAGTGTTATACATGTTCTCACAGAGGGATTAGCAAGTTCCATGCTCTCCCTTTCCCCCATCTGCCTAGTAGAAACAAGTGTTTGATGTTCCTCATGTCACTGGGACAAAATGGCTGGGGTTCGTAAACAAATCAGGACAGCCCAGTTTCCTCATCTTCTCGATGACATATCTTAACCAGGGTATACGCAAGCCCTCCTCGAGTGCAATACAGTCGGCTTATACATGTTGATTTAAGGTGGGAGCTGGACTTGACCAGAATCTTAGGTAGCGCATTATAGGTGCAGCTGTAATAAGATCTGAAATGTAACCCAAACCAAGCTCCTCATGCATTGTGGCCTTATTGCTTGTAGTAGGTGCACACTTACCCCTACCAATATTCCACCTTCCAACGACCTGTCATTGTACAGTAAGGTATGGTCAGTCACTCTATAGTATGGAATGGTGTGACCTGTCATTGTGTAGTGTGGTATGAGAGTCCCTTATGTTATAGTATGGAACGACCTATTATTGTATGGTACGGTATGACCTGTCATTGTATAGTACGGGAATTACCTGTCATTTTATAGTATACTATGGCATGACATGGCATGGCTATCATTGTAGAGTACACACAACATAAGGATACAGAAATCAACAAACTGCATGCAACACTGTTAAAATTACTTGGCATAAAGTAAACTTTTATTGTTTATTGTTATTGCCATCTCCCTGCATGCATGGAACAATGTATATGCTTTTAGAGAATAATTTTGTGTCCACTATATATTTCTTGCCTCATCAAGTGAAAGGCATAATAAAAAGAATATAAAGGACATGTCTGTTGGTAAATATAATATAGTCAGTATTGTTTCCATGTGATGGTCATCCTCTATTTTGATGGATGTAACAAACAAAAGTCAAGCACACAGGCATGCTGTGTGCCCCATCCATTGTGCACCATCCACTGCAATAACCACAGTGGCCATCCTATTCCAGCTTGCTAATGCCAGCATGTCACGTTCCATGATGCAGGGCAAGATGGACTATACACACTTCGCTGTCAGCAAGCAAGGAAAAGCCATGGCCAGGGCTATGGCAGATGACACAGGCCCAAAAGGTGACGAAACGGAGGGGCATATTCACAAGCCCCTATCACCACCACAACGTCACTTTCAGTGACGTTGTGGTGGCGATAGGGGCTTCACCTTATTCGCAAGGCAGCGTTAAGCCACTTAACATAGCTTAACGCTGCCTTGTGAAAAGGCCCCCTTTAACGCTGTGTTTAACATGAAAGGGGCATGCAGTGGGTGTTGTGGTGGGCGTTCCACCGCAACTCCCATTGATATTTACGCTGCCCTCTCTTCACAAGGGCAGCGTAAATAGGAGCTAACGCCAAACTAAACACTAGGAAAACCCTGTTCTTAAGTCGGCAATACTAGGAGAAATGCTTGATTTCTCCTCGTTTTTGCATTTTCTATGTGTGCTGGCTTGTGCAGCACACATGGAAAATGCAAAATGCCATGGTTTGTTTATGTACAGAATGGTGTCCCTTCCTGTACATAAACACACCTTTTTTGGAAAATGCAGTTTCGTACCTTACATGTGTGCTACATGTAGCAGCACACATGTAAGTTACAAACTGGCATTTTAGGTTTGTTTATGTGCAGGAAGGGACACCGTCCTGTACATAAACAAACCTCCCTGCTTGCAGACAACCTTGCACTCTGGTGCACAGGTGCCTGTGTTGGCATTAAGTTGTGAAACTTAGTGCCATCGCAGGGGGAAAAGCAGGGCTGCACCATGTCCTTGTGAATATGGTGCAGCCTTGTTTTTCCGAAATGTCGGAGAGAGGCGTTAAGCCAAAAAGGCTAATGCCTCTCTCCGCCACTACCTTGTGAATATCCCCCTGAGTCATTAGAGGATGGAGCATCTAGAAAGGAGACAGTAAGGAGCTTCAAAACTGAGCTTGAGTCTAGCAGACAGAATCAATTGCTAATTAAGTAACTTATTAAAGTTCGTTTCTTGAATTATATGCTACTAAATGGTGCAATTTGATGTGAAAAGGTACAAAACCTTTCAAAGAATTAAAAAAACTGAACATGGTCAGAGGAATGACAGAGGATGTGGTTACTAATTTCTTGCTATGAAAAAAGGACATAAAGGAATACCTGTATATGTATGTTGTCTTCTGCAGGAAGCACTGACGATTTACGTACACACAAGATGGTATGATAAGTATATTGTCTAAAATAATACATATTGCCACACTGCAAAACATATGGGAAAACATAAATAAAAGTATTTAATATATAACACTATGGGACCTCAGGTTTGCCGTCCTGGTTGCATTCCGAAATTCCCTATGGGAGCATGTGTTACGGCTGTAAACTGGCCACAGTACATGCTCCCGTAGGGAAATGGGAGGCGGTGTTAATCCATGAACCCTGTGACAGGCACTTTAGAGTGCCTGCCACAGGGTGCAGGGATTAACAGGTGCGGCCCCCAACCGGAGGCTGCGCACACAAGGGGTTCCTGCTATGCATTGTAATCCAAGGGCGGAAAATCCGCCCTTTCGAATTACGGGCCAGCCTCCGACTGGCCAACGGGCTCCATGAGCCCGCCGGAAGCCAGCTGGACTGACCGGCCAGTTTTAATTCCAACCGGCGGATTTATATTCAGCCATTCGGGATTGAAACCGACGATGGTCGTAATGAGCCCCTAAACGGGTGTAATCCTAAAGATTTTGTGGGTCCTGGGTAAGATATACTTTGGAGGCCCCTGTCCGGAACAGGTTTGGATTTAATTATCACTTTTTTGCCAATTTAAGCCACATAATGCCACGTAATATTGAAAAATATATTAAAGTTTGAGACGGAGACATAGGCAGGTGTGAGACCGAGCGACAGATCGCTTTCCCAGGAGGGCCCTTAAAAGTATAGGAGCCTGGGAAATAGCTCACTTTGCCCAGGCCTTAAAACGTCTCTGCTCAATTTAACTGGGCAAAAAGAATGATCCCTCATTTTACACATAAATGCCCATTCTCATCCTGTTGAAAGTTATGTGAATTGGCATAGCGATTGGAACAGGAGGCATAGCACAGGTCACAATTTTTTTGTAGTTGTAAAACGTCTGCAATATAGATGCTTTCATCTCCGAGTCTCTCAGACAACCTGGAAAAAGAAAAATTGCACAGCTCTTTTAAGCTAGCAGGCTCATTCTGCTCGACAGCGGATACCAGTAACACAAAGAAATAAACAAACTTTTTCTTGGTTTATGATTGTGTGTGTAGTATTTATTCATTAATTTGTATGTATGTGCAGCTGTGTTTCGAGTTTATAAGCCTGCAGGTATATTATATGTTTGTGTGCTGCTTCTTAACCCCTTCACTGCGGCGGCTATTCCGCCGCAGTGCTAAGGGGGAGGGGGCCGCGCGGCGCTCCCGTGCTCGTAACGGATCCGCTCTGTCACGAGCCTCGGGCGCGCTGTGCTTGTGACGGAAGGGTTCCGTCACGGCCCCGCCCACCCAATCGAATGCTCAGCGCAGGTGCGGAATTCGCGCTGCGCAGGCGCGGCGAGGGGGCCGTGACGGAACCATTCCATCACCAGCACAGCACACCCGAGGCTTGTGACGGAACGGTTCCGTGACAAGCGTGCAAGGGGTTAATGCTCTTGTCTGTCTGCGTGTGTTAGTTCACGTGGTTGATTTGTGGTGTGTTTGTTGGTTGGCGGTGTTTTTGATGGGCCATTTACTTGTGGGTATATTCTAAATGTATTTATTTGTCCAGTGTTTCTGCTGTGTGCCTATGTGTGTGCATGTGTGTGAGCAGTTTGAGTGTGTGGTATCTAATATTTATTGAAAATGTTTCTATGCGTAGGAATGTGTGTAAATGTGCTGTATTAGCAGGTGTTGTGTTATGCATGTTTTCATTGTTAATGATTCAATGCGATTAAGTTTGTGTGTTTTTGTAAGTTTGTGTTTTTTTTTATCTCTGCAGGTAAACGAACAAATCTTTCAATCTATGTACTTTCTCTGTGCTGAGGAAAATAAGATATCTTAGTTTATCACCAAAATGACTGCTTGAAATCTCCTTATGCCTGAAAATCATGAACATTGTTCAAATATGACTTGCTTGGAGGTTTATTCTCTTATATTACCATTGAATATTACACAACAGGACACATCAATTGCATCTCTGTGCACATTTGCAGCCCTGCAGGTGTCCTGTGTGCCTTGGATCAATACCAACCGCTTTGGGTTAATATTTTCTTACTTTCTTTTGGTCGACTGCGTCAGGCCCACGGAAATCCATTTAGTCATTTTATTTTCTTGCCCAACAGAAATTATGTCAGCCTGTAAACTTGCTCAATCCGCACTACACCCTGGTTAAAAAAGTGTTTACTTCTAAAAATAAAAACCAGGTTAGTTTAAAATAAAGCAAAATCCATTAGCTTTAAATAGTTCCCTAAAGCTGTTCTCTGATGTGTGAAGCGTGGTGTATATATAATGCATTGTAGTAAAAGTGCTTTACGATGAATCATTTTTTAACTCTGCTGAAGCAATGAGTCAACATGCTATTTTATAAACTGCTAAATAGGAAGTGCGCTTTTTCTCAGGGGACAGAATTGCTGTCGCGCTATGTATTCGAGGAAACTGGAGGAGGTACACGTCATTATAAACAATTATTAATGTAGGTGAGCGACTCGCAAGTCATTTGGACCCATGACAAACAGAGACTTAATTGAAATTTAGATTTTTTTATATGTCTATTTTTGTCTGAAAGGCTCGTCTATACTGTAGTGTTTTACAGGTGACCGGCTGACTTAAAGTGCAAGAGACAGTGAGAGAGAGAGACAGACAGAGAGAGAGAGAGAGAGAGAGAGAGAGAGAGAGAGAGAGAGAGAGAGAGAGAGAGAGAGAGAGAGAGAGAGAGAACAAAGAATATGTCTTCTGAAAATTTGATTCATTTAGCATTTGGATATTGGAAATATGAAATGGGATTTAATTGTAGGAAACCCTTCAATGTCTTTGACTATTTTTTTCCAGATACAGAGAGTTAAATGTGTGTATGAGTATTGACATGGTAAAAGTGTCAAATAACCAAATGCGAGCAAGAAAAATAGGCCCTGTTGTTGTATCTAAGTAACCAGCCTTGGTGTTCTGTTATGGTATGACATGTTCACTGGATTCTGGAATGTGGAATCCAGGGAACATGTCAGAGTAGAGCAGTTGCTGAAGGGGAAAGAACCCTGTGTGCCTAGGGGTTGTATATTTGAATAAACCTACATCTACAAATCAACTGGCCTTTCTTGGATTTAATACCTGTGATTGCTGTTTGGGTAGTAACATGAAGCAACCACGGTCCGTACAGGTAACATTGGTGCGGCAGCGTGGCCGCGTGGGGGAGGGATTTTGAAGATGATGCAGAAGGAAATTAATTATTCATTTAATATCCCCTCTGCATCGTTCCTCGAAATCCCCCTCACCCAGCCCCACCACTCTTACCTGCATGGATCACACCTGGCTCTCAGGGCCTCTCAAGCCTTGGGCCCTGGAGCAACTGCACCTGCTACATCATTGATAGCTATGCCAATCTGTATGAGGTGAGGTGTTGTCTTGGATTGGAGGCAGATTTCTGACCGCACGTGCCTGTTGTTAAGAAGCTAATTCAATAGGCCAACAAACGTTGGGTTCTCAGATCTCTGGTACTGAGTCTTTGGACTCTGAGCAACTTTGCTGTTCGGGCTCCAATGCAAAAAATGATGTCAAATCCAGGAATAAAGGGTCAAGCATGATTTTACAATAACAAAAAGGCTAATGATGAAATGAAGCACATTCTCTAGCATATCAAATTTGGAACAGAAACTATAATAATGAATTGACACATCAAACACTTCTCTATAGTGTTGTATTGCTTTGTGTTTCGTTGATCGCGCAACGCCTGCTCAGTAGACAGTCCAAGGCTCGACTCTGAATCCCACAACTGAAAAGCCGCTCTTTTAGTGGTGAGTGAATGTTTCATTCTGCTCACGGAATTGGTGGAATTTGGCGATTCCAACATTACATTTGTAAAGCTGAGTTTTGGTAAAATTCTGGCAAAAGCCATGTGGAGGATTATTTCCCCCGCAATCGATCAGAAACGTGAGCGAGATTTGGCGTCCCACTGTTGGCATTTTGTAGTAAGGGCAGTCGTGAGTGGTCGCATGAACAGGGCTGCTACTTGAGTTGATTTGCTGCTGCTTGAGTAGATTTTCTACTCGAGAGGCAGCAAAATCAACTCAAATGGCTGCATGCTCTTGCACACCGCATTGTGTCGTTTTTTCTTCTTTTTCCATGCTGCTCACGCTACTGGTGCAAAATTGCAGCACAAGCAGCGCCTATTTCTGCCCGTTGGGGAAACTCAGCGAGATCCACCCAACCTCTAAGCTATATTCCATGAGCTATAGCAGTCAATTCACAAAAATCAAGTCATTGAAGGGATTGGCAGTGGTTGAGCTCAGGGAGAGAAAGTGTCTCGTAAGTCATCTGACTGGATAATTACCTTGATTTCTGGAACTGTTGACATTGCTATACACATTCAGAATAGCATCAACGATAACTCTAAAATGTCTGTGAGCTTCAACTTGTCAGTTTGCTTACAGGTTTTCTAGAGTCTCCAATAAGGTCTTGATTGATTTTATGTGGCACCTCTGGGTTGGTTTACAGGATGTTGCTGCTATATTGACATAAATGAGTGTGAGGTGAAAAAGTGTTGTGGTGCCATATGGGAAGAAATATTTTGCTGAAGTCTTCTTCAGGTTGTGTGATGTATTCAACAGTTTTAGCACTATACATCAAATGTTTGCACTGTGAATGGTTGTCATGAGACGATTCATGGCACAATGATACCTATTTGGTATTGGATGATTTTGATTTTCAGTTGATGTAGGGCAGATATTGCCAACCACTTATATTAAGTCTATTTTCATACTTACACTGACTCTGATTGCGAACTATCTGAATCTTTTGAAAAGTTGGTGCTAGAAACCCATTTTTAAGATAGATCAAAAGGCAGCATGCTGCATTTTGGCTTTTTTTCTAGGCAGCCTAATTGGCACTTAGAAGGGCTAGCATAGCCTAAAGTAACATAATTTGCTTTGGAATGAAAATACAAGTTTAAATAAATCCCCCCTCCTCCGAGAGGCCTTGATGCAGGGCCGCGGCGCCGATAACACTCTACCATATGTGGTGCGCCACACAGCCGGAATATGGCAGCGATTTGTCCAAAGGGTGTTGAGACGGGCACCGTTTCATAGGGAGCTCCCAATATGGATCTTGGCCCCGATACTCCGGTTGGAAGAGAATATGTCCTACCGGGAGTGGCGCTCTGGTGGATGTGAGACACTAGCGGACCTCTATCCGGACGACTCCTTCCTGTCCTTTGAACGTGCCATGGAGTCCTTTGAGCTAGGAGGGGGGCAATACCTCCACTACAGAAGCCTCCGAGACGTGGCCAGGACAACATGGCCCCATTATCCAGCCTCCACTCACATAAACTCTCGACATCATTTTATCCTGTGGAAGAGGCAAATTGTTGATCTCCCTTCTCTACTCGGCCATGCGCCGAGACTCAACCCCCCCGATGGCACCGGCTTGGGCTGCTTGGGAGGCGGACTTAGGGGTGGAACTGGAACCTGACCAACGGAAACGGATCGGGCTTTTGACCCGTAAGGTCTCCTGCAATGCGCATTTTAAACTTATATATTTTAATTTTGTCCATTTAACCTAAATTACCCCTCTCTCCCTGCACCGCATATCGGCGGATAGACGACACACTTGCCCGCGGTGTGGAGCGCAGAGGGCGGGTTTCCTGCACTTGGCATGGGAATGCCCTCTGGTACAGGACTTTTTGGCGGAAAGCGGTGGCCCACATTGCCCGGGCCACACATGTCAGGCTTCTTTTAGACCCGATCCACTGCCTCCTGGCGCTGGTACCCAAGCCCAGAAAGAAGAAGCTGTCTTATAAATTCTTGCAACTCTTGTTAGTTCTGGCGAGGAGGCGCGTGGCTATCACTTGGATGGGTCAGAGGGCACCCGAGATTTCCCTTTGGCTGAGGGATGCAAGAGAATGGGCCTTGGCTGAGGAGTCGCACATGCAACGCACTTGCAGGGATGGGAAGCTGCAGGATGACCTGCTTGCTTGGAGAATGTTGTGCATGGAGGGGCTGGTGGAGGATGATTCGGATGCCACCAGCGCTGAGTTATTTACTCCCGCTGACCCAGGGTCTGACTGTGCTGGGGAGGGGGCTGATGTGGGAAGCTCGGATCCAGTGTAAGGACCCTCTGTAGCCACACGGATATTCCTTGATATGTATGTTTGTACATAGCTGTGAACCCCATAGGTCCATACTACGTTATAATGACTGTGCCTTAGCTGGTCCCCACATATATGACCTACTTCGTTCGACTCTGTACTAATGATGCCTTTTTTGGGGGTTTTGGTTATTGTTAAAATGTTATACAAAATGTGAATACAAAATAAGAAAATTAGCGAATGTACTAATAGTTTCTTATCCTTAGAGCACAAATGCAATTTTCCTTTCCTCCTTCCATGCTTTGCTCCTACGCCGCCCAGACTCAGGGATGTGGGCCGTATTTGGCTGTGTATTATCCTTGCAGCAGCGTGTTATCATCTTTTACATGTAAGCGGTCTAGATGACCATGTACTTTGTGCCTGCTTTATACTTTCGCAATAAAAATATATTAAAAAAAAAAACAATCCCTCCTGCTGACAGAATTAGCAGACAAAAAATATTCTAGTGCCTACATGAAGGATCCAAGGAGATGCCCTCAATCAGCTCACATAATTCCTCACCAGAAGAACCCAGAGAGTCCACCTTTCACCTCGGTTCCCAAGAACATAACCTGCAGCATCCCCCAAAGGTCGTCCCTCAGCCCCACCTTATTCAACACCTACATGACCCCCTTGCCAACATCGTTAGGACCCATGGACTCAACATCATATCATGCGTAGAAAACACCCAGCTTATTCTCTCTCTATCTGCAGACCCATCTACCATGAGTTCCAACTTCAGCCTGTGCATGACCGACATCCCCCGCTGAGGAGTGGCGGATGTTTTTGTGGATGTTAGCCTGAGAGGTTCTGGACTGGGATGCCTCAGCGCCTGTTACCAGTGCTCAAGGACTCCAAATTCTGAATTATTTCTTATTTTTTAAATTTTATTTATGTTATGTTATGTTAGCGCATATTTATAAAGCGCACAGCTACTCCCTGGAGTGTCCCGGCGCACAAAAACATCCATACGTCATGTAACATAGAGCAAAACTGACCACTGTCAAACGGCTCACAGCTGGAAGACCCACGTTTTAAGACTTTTCCTGAAAGTCAGGAGGTCAGGACTCTGTCTAATAGGGAGAGGGAGGCTATTTCACAGCCGTGAAGCAACTACATGAAAAGATCTACCTCCTGTCCGAGACAGTCGCTCCCTGGCAGTGACAATCAAAAGTTGCGATGAGGATCTCAGGGTGTGCTTGGGGAAATAAGGCTGAAATCTATCCCTTAGATAGGGTGCTACAATCTTATGAAAGGCTTGAAAAACCAAAAACAGGGCTTTAAACTGAATTATTTTCCGTACAGGAAGCCAGTGAAGTGAAGTCAGGAGTTGGGTGTTGTGAGTTCTAGAACCTGTCGGAAAATTAGCTCTGGTTGCTGCGTTCTGGATCACTTGTAGCCAGCCCAAAAGATATTCAGGAAGGCCGAGATACAAGGAATTCACGTAGTCCAGTCTCAACATTATTGAGGCCTGAACCACTGTCTTCCTGTTAGGGATGGAAAGCAAAGGGAGAAAGTTTCGCAACATTCTCAACAGCCCAAAGCATACCCCGGCTACCGAGTGTACTTGAGCCTTTATAGAAAGGGTTGAGTTCAGCTTAATTCCCAGATTCTTCACCGTAGAAACGGTCGACACAGGGGGGGACATATCCTGGGGCCACCATTCAAACCAAGTGTCTGGTGGCCGGGGCCCAAAAAAGATAATCTCCAACTTCTCTGAGTTACATTTAAGATGGTTATGACTTAATCAAGAGAAGACTTTAGATAGGCAGATTTTGATTAAGTTGCCATCAAACTCAACTCCTTTCACGCAGGTGAGCAACAGCTGAGTGTCATCAGCATATGACACTATTTTGGCACCAAATTTCTTAGAGAGGGAGGCCAAGGGGGCCATGTACAAGTTAAATAATGTGGGGCTCAAGATAGAGCCTTGAGGCATGCCCACATTCAAAGGAGGAATCACCGCTGAGAAAGGAGGAGTCCAGATGGTTTGAGAGCGGTTGGCGAGGAAGGACGTGAACCAACTCAACACCGTGCCTCCTATACCGCTGTTGCTAAGTCTTTTCTGTAATCTTAAATGAGGCACGGTGTCAAAAGTTGCGGAGAGGTCCAGCAACACCAGAACGGCATTGCCTCCTCTATCCAATGTAGCTTTAATGGTTTCTGCCACTTCCAATAGAGCCGTTTCAGTACTAAAGTTGGCTCTGAAGCCTGACTGGCTAGAATGTAGCAGAGCATTAGTCTCCACATAATTCGTTAGGACCTGGTTTACAAATGTTTCCAAGACTTTCTAAAAGAAAGGCAGGAGAGAAATAGGCCTGTAATTACAGGCTACCTCAGTATCAGCCAATGTTTTCCTAAGTAGCGGGAGGATTTTAGCATGTTTCCATAATTGTGGCATCATTCCTTGCCGTAAAGCGGTGTTCAGGATAGAATTCAGACAGGGATTAATTACATCCGCCAATGAAGACAAAGTCTTCGCTGGACAGGGATCAGTGGGTGAACCCGATTTCAGAGCTTTCATGAACACCAAAGATTGTTCCAGAGTCATCTCCGGGAACTCCCTATGGGAGGCACTAGGGCTGGGGCCTACAGCTAGGTGGAAAACCTCAGTGTCCTCTAAACCTGCTAATGGAACTTCAAAAGAATCCTGAATCAATTTAATTTTTTCATAAAAAAGAGGGCCATTCGTTCAGTCCAATCACTTGTAGGTCTAAACGGTTGGCTTATAGCCGCCGGGGAGGAGATGCTTTTTACAACATTAAACAGAGTTTTACTTTTATTAGCCGCCAAATCAGTTTTTGTTGACAGGAAGAGTTCCTTTTCCTCACGGACTTTCTTGTAATAAGTTTTCAAGGCCAGTTTGTAAGTCAGTTTATCTGAAGAATGATAGTTCCTCCGCCACTCTCTTTCGAGAAGTTTGCAGTGCCTTTTACTATCTCTTAAGGCCTCAGAAAGCCAAGGAGCTGAAACTCGAGTGGTTTTGACCTCAGAGGGAGGTGCCAGTTCAGTGGCTTGATGCTGTAGCCAACCCTCTAAGGTCATCACATTTTGTTCCAGAACACCACTTAAGGGAATCGACTGCTGTCGCAACGTGCACTGGATGGCCTCAGGTGTCATCAGGTGAAATGGCCTAACACAGTGACTAACCCTAGTTGTATCCAGTAGTTGGGGCCTATAAAGTTTTATCTAGCGCGAACTAGATCCCGAAGGATATCAGAGTGCTTTACAAAAATGATGGAAGGAAGGACATAAGAGCAATGACGACATCGAGTAAGAATAAAAAAAAAACAAGGAATAATCACATAATTACAAGGCAAATAAGACAGGATGAGTAATACAATAAACAGGTATATAGCAGGCTATGCAGAAAGGCAAACTATGAAGTAAGGAAGAAAAGCATCAAATGTTTGTACTGTGAATGGTTGTCATGAGAAGATTCATGTCACAATGATACCTATTCGGTACTGGATGATTTTGATTTCTAGTTTTTGTAGAGCAGATATTGCCAGCCACTTATATTAAGTCTATTTTCATAACTACACTGGCTCTGATTGCAAACGATCTGAATCTTTTGAAAAGTTGGTGCTAGAAACCCATTTTTAAGATAGATCTCAAGGCAGCAAGCTGCATTTTGGCTTTTTTCCCAGGCAACCTAATTGGCACTTAGAAGGGCTAGCATAGCCTAAAGTAACATAATTTGCCTTGGAATGAAAATACATGTTTAAATAAATCCCCCCTGCTGGTCCTGCTGACAGGATTAGCAGACTAAAAAGATTCTAGTGCTTACATGAAGGATCCAAGAAGATGCCTTCAATCGGCTCACATAATTCCTCACCAGAAGAACCCACCAAAGTCCACCTTCCACCCCGGTTCCCAAGAACATAACCTGCAGCATCCACCAAAGGTCGTCCCTCAGCCCTACCTTATTCAACACCTACATGACCCCCTTGGCCAACACCGTTAGGACCCATGGACTCAACATCATATCATGCGCAGACAACACCCAGCTTCTTCTCTCTCTATCTGCAGACCCATCTACCATGAGGGCCAACTTCAGCCTGTGCATGACCGACGACACCTGCTGGCTGCAAGATAACTTCCTTAGTCTAAATACTGACAAAACGGAGCTACTGATCTTCTGGAAGGACACCTCTTTGTCGAAAGACTCCTGGCGACCTGCAGAACAGGAACCCTCAGCCACGCCAACATGCCACACCAGTAACCTCTGCATCATTCTGGACAGCAATCTCACAATGTAAAAACAGGTCAACACCGTATGCTTCCTCACACTCTGCATGCTCCAGAAAATCTTTAAATGTCTCTAAGTCAGCATCAGACACAGCTTTACCCCAACCCTTCATCACCACACACCTGGACTACTGAAATACTCTCTATGAACACCTACTGAAAAGACTACAGACTACACAGAACTCTCTGGCACACTCATTCTCAGCCTCCCAAGATGGACCTACACCATCCCTCACCTCCGTAAATGCCACTGGCTTTCCGTACACAAGAGATGCAATTTCAAGATGCTAACCCATGCCTACAAAGCATTGCACAATAAGGGACAAGCATACATCAACCACCACCTGAGGTTACACCAACCCTCCAGACACCTGTGCTCCACCTCCAGTCCAGACCCTCGCATCTTCTGAGGCAAAACTAGTGGACGTGCCCACTCTAACCTAGCCGCAAAGGCCTGAGACGAGCAGCCCCACCACCTCCACCCACTGACCTCACCCTCCCAGAAAGAATTCAGAAAGGAACTCAAGACCAGGCTTTTCGACTGATTCCACCCGAGCAGCTCAGCCCCACAGCTTGGATACACTCGTGGGTGATTAACAGCACTATAAAAATCGTTATTGATTGTTTAACTGATTGATTGACTGATTGGTTGATTGATTGATTGATTGATTGAGGTTTCCAGCCCCTCCTGTGGAATAAGTGTTTGCTCGGCTCCTGAAGGAGGGTGGCTATGGAATTTCTGTCCTGGTTCCCTGGTCTGGGAGACGGTGCTCCTAGATAATCCTCCCTTCACCAGCTGGGCAGAACAATTCCCAGCCCTTGGTAATCCTGGTGACCCCTCTGGGATACGGGGTCACCATAATTCCCACCCCACAGGCTTTGGCCCAATCGGCAAAGTTAATTTCTCCATGTTGACCACTCCTGGCATACGGGGTCGCTGCTTCACTACTGCACAGGGTTACGGACCCTTTCCATACGCAGTATTCCTCATGCAATCTCTTCTGGCAAACGGGTTCACCTTTCTATTACAGCAGAGGACTATGGCCACTTTTCGCAAGACAGCCTTTCTCCTGTGGCCCCTCCTGACATACAGGGCTCAATTCTCTACTATCGCACAGGGCTACGGCCTCTTTTCGCCCTGCAGTCTTTCGCTGGTGGCCCCTCCTAGGATACGGGGTCGCTGATACTCCACAGAACAGGCCTATGGCCCCTTTCTGCAGGGCAGCCCATCTCCGCTGGTCCCTCCTGAGCCAACTCTGTCCTGCACAGGGGCAATGACCCGATTGGGTGGAGCAGCTCCTCACACCTCACACAGGGAGTACTCTCGACATGGCTCCCCACTGGACCTCACTCTAACGCACTCCTGTTCCTCACAGGCACACTGGTCTTGACAAGCAGGCAGGTGCTGGTGCTCCAGACCAGGTGGTCTTGGATTCTCTGGGTAATGTCCCTTCACTTAGAAGGCCTTGGCCCCAAGTCCTGGTCATAGGCAGAAGTCTTGTAGAGCTCCCCCCTCATGCGGGCTCTCTGTCTTCTTTGATTAGGACCATTTTTGGGGGTCTCAACTTCCCCTTCATATAGTTCATTTCCAGACTTCAAATGTGATTCACGGCCAGAGTCTTCGAAAATTTATGCAGGGATTTTGCTCCTTCTGAAGTACCCACTGCTCTGCTTCCTATGCCTTTTGAAAAGCAGTTTGTCACAGCAGGAGTGTCTCGAAAGCTGATAGTCCTACAATACAGGCCATAGGAGTGACTAGAGTTCATACCTGGAATTCAGCCACAGGGATATATATGCATCAGAAAGTTAGCCCCGGGCCTCCAGTCCTACTCTTTATAATTCTCTTATCAGTCCCATCTCCTTCCTGAGATGTGCCCCGGCCCTTTTCTTGTGACCGCTCACTGAATCAAAGTGCACCCATTGAACTATATAGCCAATGTCTGTTCCTCCTCCTCCCCAGTATGTGTTCCACACAGCTTCCAAGAATGCAGCAGTATGCAAATCTGTCTGAGGGGGGTTTCTCTACATCCTCTCCATGGTTGACCATGCAGGTCTAGGTCTCCCAAAATGGAACCCAGGGCCCTTCTTGTTTTGTACAATCCACAGGCGCACATATGCCCAGTGCATAAATACAGTCACTGCACAGCACTATGTCCTCTATGAACAGTGCCACTCACAGGCACACATACATCCAGCATATGCATTTAACATGCAATCGCTCTCGAGCACTATATCTTTTATGTACTGTACCGCGCAGAGGCACACACACCCAGCATATGCATTTAACACGTACACACTGTATCTACCCTTCATGTATTGTCCCATTCACAGGCACACATACATCCAGCATATGCATTTAACATGCACGCACTGTATTCTTCATGTATTGTACCGCTCCCGGGTGCACATACTCCCACTATATGCCTTTATCTAGCACCCACTGCACAGTGCTACATCCTTCAGGCACTGTACCACTCATTGGCATATTCACATCAACCACATGCATACACCATACATGCACCGCTCAGTACTGCACTTTCCCTGTATTGCACCTATGAGAATTGTGTTGTTGGTTGAGGGGAGTGAAACCCTTATCAAGCAAAAGCCACAATCCTTGCAAGGGTGAACCACAAAAAGTCAATAATTTTACCCTCTTGTAGCTTAGCACAATAGCACTCAGGCTTAACTCATGCGGCACACAAACAGCAATAAAGTGAGAAAATATCACAAGAAAAATTGCACAATAATTTAAAAAAGAGTCAAATGTATTAAATTACTTGACAAGAAAATAACAAAAACAAAATCAGTAGAACTGGAGATATGCAATTTTTAAGGCTTCAGGGAAGTATAATGCCTAATAGCACAAAGCTTCACTCACGATTATCTGATCATGCGAGACCAGTGGAAAGTCAAATGTTCAGGCTGACCGTGATGAAATGCAGGGTGGATACAGGGAAGAAGTTACCTTCTAAAGTCCAGCATGAAGAGTTTCTTTTGCGGTCAAGGGGGTGTGGGGAGCAGGGAGAGCACTGTGGATGGTCACAGCTGTGATGTGAAGAGCCGGTTTGGGGTCATGGACAGTCATAGCTGTAGCGTGAAGATCCTGTCAGGTGTCATGGATGGTCTTTGCTGGAGATTTGCATTGGTGGTCACCGCGGGCTGCCAATGCTGTGGGGCAAAGTGCAGATCGTACATTCTTGATCTTTGCTGGCGATAGCTGTAGCGCGCAGTCGGGTTCACTGGAGCCTCACATTGGCGGTTGGCATGAGCAACGTGATCTTGGCGTGAACAGTCATAAAGAGCCCAAAACTCTGTTTTTTCTCCTTGGAGACACTTCAGCTTGGGATGGAGGGCACAGGACCAGCCTTCCTTCTCAGATGGCAGGGTAGGCCTCAAGCAGCAGGGTAGCTCTCTTACAACAGAGAAATCCTTCTACTGTAGTAACCACGGGTCCAGGATTGTACTCAAGAGTGGGTCTAAGAGTCCCATTTTTATACCTGGTTCTTCCGTTGAAATGAGAGAAGTGTCTTGAGTTTTCCTCCCACATAAGTGTCTGAAATTTCCTGCCTCCCTGTCCTGGTCCCCATCTGTATGGGGGCAACATAGGCTAGTGTGAAGTCCTTTCTGTGTGAGTTTGGCCAGGCCTTTGAAGTGCAAGTGTGGTAGTTCACACCTCTGCCCCAGATCAAGCCAGGATAGACCATCCTGCCAACACCCAGATCTTCTACTGTGATACTTCCAGGGAGGAATACACAAAGGTCAACTGCCAACTACATCCTGTGATGTGACCCAGGATACAGCATATGTGTTCACTGCCCCTCCCTTGAACTTGTTAGGCTCCTCTTGAAGCTGTTTAATAGGTCAAGGGATTCTCCAGCTTGGTTGGAGTAGTATTTTACCAGAGAAGCATTTCAAGCACCCTAAAATAGAACATACTATCTGCAGATGACTGACAGTGACCATAATAAGCGTGTCCAGAATTACAAGCACTGGCTATTATCCTAGAGTCGTGGGTCTGCAGAATCAAGGGGCACACCTTTGTTTTGTGGGCACATAAATTACTGAGAACGTATGAACTGCCACAACCAAAACGCCCTTGGGGGAACTAGTGCTGATATGCCGGCAGTGTGTTCACTTTCCATATATTTGACAACATTTTTAAAGCAATCATCCCACTTTCAGCCCAGTGGAGAACTTGAGAGGTAGAAATCGCAGGTTCTTTCTTAAAATCGTCGCCATCTAAAATGTAGTAACCAAGTCCACGCCGGTAGTAGTATTTCAGGAGGATTTATTCAGGTTGGGGACAACATAGTAGTACAGTAGATATTAGCCCCACCAGGAGCAACCAGCTAGGTGCTCAGCCCTTCTCCAACTGTGAGTTCCCACTCCCAACATTCCATCTTACATCACTCAAGCAGGGTTCCACTGGCACAGCATATATAATAGCAACCCAGGATACTACACCCAGTCACTGAAATATCCAATCCAATCGTGTGGAATGCGAAGGTTAATATAGATATAAATATTAAACATTATGTAGTATACCTGTAGTGCTGATCGAACAATAGCACAGAATATTCATTTAAAGTAGAGGAACATACAAGCTAAATCCTGGCTCACATATGCTTAAATGAAATGAAAAAGAAGCTGAATTCCCTTGCTCTGTATTGCTGCTCTTCTTGCTCAAGCACATCAAGAGGATGGACGGAAACAGGCCACATAGTCATGGGTGTGGCTTAGTACACTGAACATAATCTTTTACAGAATGATTCCCTTATTCCACATTATATAAAACTGTGTTAAGTTAAATTTTTTCATATATATTGACGAGGAAATGCATTTAGGGTAAATGTAGTTTAGAAGAAAAATTGCATTAATGGTGTAGTTAAGTACAAAAAACATACAACCAATCACTCTCTCATTTGCTGTCTTTTCTTTTTCTCTCATTTTCTTTGCCCCATCTGTACATGCCCTGTTCCCTCAACATTGCACATATCCATGTCCTGCCCCTCTTCCTCCATAAGACTATCCATGTCCCATCTGACTTTCACATTTCACACATGTCCCTGTCCTTTCCTTGTATCCATGCTTCTGAGTCATCCTCACCATTGAACACGTACCCCCATCTATATTTCCATGCCTACTGCACACTATTCAATCGTTTGTCCACTCCCCCCTCTTTTCCTGTCCACTGGCCCTCAGATACTGTGCATTCCTCTTTCTTCTTCCTGTCTGTCTAAGACAAGGAACAGTGAAGACACCCTACGCATTTGAAAGAAGCTTAACGTATCCCGCTGTTTCAAGTAATGCATAAATAACGTTCCCTGCTAGTATGTTTGCACATAAATCCATCCATTACAAGTTAATCCCCTTGGTATGGGAAGTACATGTGTGGGGTTGGTTTTTTAAGGCAAAGTATTGCATGGAAATACACATAGGATTCCCATTTCCATGGGTATTAGTGGTCCCATTTTTCACCTGCTCTGAGCAGGGATTATGTTGCCTAGGAGCAGTGGCGGCTGACACAAACAAAAATGGTAGGGTGGGTGAAAGGAGCGCAGCAGGGAGAGTGCGGGGGGCTTAATAATAAAGAAAATAAGACTTCCCTGAAACAGCAGGCCCCCCTTGCACCTCGGTGTTCTTCTGCTTCCTGGTCCCAGCAGACACTGGGACAGCATCAGAGACTCCCTATGCAATCTCCGCTTTGCTCTCGTACTATTACCAAGCATGAGAGCAGTTTGAGGATTAGCCTGAGTGGGCTGGATTAACGCTCACTAAGTCACAGGGAGTCTGTTGTGTTTCTCTAACCTGGTTGGGCAATACAGCTGGGTTGGAGAAACCTAACTGCACATCTCTGTTTGGCCAGCCTAAGACAGCTGGCCAAACAGACATGCACACTTAGAAGTGCACATACCACTACCTTCCTCCTCCCTCCTAAGGCCTGGCCCCGCTCCTTACACACCTTGGATCAGCCAGCAGCTGAAAAATGAAACAATAATAAAATATTGTTTTATTTTTCAGCGGTTGGCTCTGACCCAGTGGGGCATCGCTCCTCCGCCATTGAGGAAGAGCTGCCGATGACTAGGAGGGGGAACCATTATATCCTCTATAGGTGCAGTAGGGGGCAGTAGCATCTATGGACCGAGTGGTGATACCCTTGCATCCCAACCTAAAGCAATTTTACCGGATAGGTCTTCCAGCTGGTGAAACTGAGTTCGGTTTGCACACCTGGGGGTGGGAACATTGGCCCCAGTTATAATTGGGCAGAGTGATGTGCCACTCAGTGATACTGCCTATCCAACTTTTCTTTTATCCCCTATGTATCGCTGATAAAGCCTTTATCAATACATTTATATTAGTTATATTCATGAAAGCAGTGGTGGGTATTGCTAAGAGTGCAAAGGGTCAGAAACTGATTTTATATTAATTCAATGCACAGCAGGTGGTTAAATTGCTGTGCTGTGACCTTTTGCTGCATATCTTGTTACATGCAACATAGGAGAAACATGATATTTCGAGAGTGCATGTCATTACTATGAATCATTATGTGGCTTGAAAGCTCCTGTTACATTGGACTGTGGGTAATGAAAATGTTTACTTAGCTGCGGATTTTTCACAAGCCTTTCACAAATATGAATGCATTTTTAAGTTCAACAAGCAGCAAGCAAAGCAGTAGAACAGTATGAAGAAAGCAGACCCTGGATTCAACAAGGGAAGTTCAAATGGAGACAAGACGTCCTTTCTGCGAAGTGTATTGATTCTTTTCAATTGTCAGAAAGTAAAACCTTATTAAACAAGCCCATCAGGGAATGTGTTTTTATGTTAAGAAAAAGGGTGCTGACATTTCACCTCCTTCTCAAAATCTGCCCAGCCTTGTACATTTCTACTAAGCCCGTTCACGAGCAAGCACATTTGTACTTTTTGTGGGTCTGCTTGTCACCACAAAAGACATTGCTCAGCGCTACCAGGCAAGAAACAATCAAGGTCACAGCCAAGTAATTTCAGACGCAGTTAGGGAATGGAGGCCATTTGCAACGCTGCAGCAGCATCCGTGAAAACAAAGCCAGGCAATGTGAATAGAATAAGTAAATAGGGGATGTAATGTGGCCTGTGGCTACAGCCGCCGATCTTTGAATTGGGGAACCAGTATTCAATCCTGGCAATGGCTTAGCATCTTGGAGAAAATACTGAGGGTCATATTTATGAAGACTGTGGCGCAGGGCAGCACTGCAAGTCACCCTCATCTCCAAGTGCCAGAAAAAAACTATGCAAAGTAATCTTACTTTCTTGTAACATGCTTTGGGCAGAGTTTATGCAGTTGCGGCCCATGGAGGGAGTTCCGTGGGCGCATTTTGCGATGCAGGGCGCACAACGAAATTCGTTTTATTTATTTAATTGTTCGCTTACCTCCAATCATCCATATCCCGGTGTTTACTACCCCCCACCCTGCCCCTCCCCCGCCCCACGGAACTCCCTCCACGGGCCGCGACTGGGTTTATGCTATATACAACTGCAAAGAATAAAAAAATGTGTACCTGCAAAATAGGGCTATACTGGTGTGAGCTCTGTTGCACTCAAGAAGGAGCTACATGCCTTCTGTGTTTGTAGTGTGAAAATAAATTCTA